>NC_135234.1:262083598-267083598 GCF_051348905.1 Ranitomeya variabilis
CTAAATCCAAGGAGCAGCAGTTCCACTTAAATCCACTGGAGGGAGCCCAAGAGCAGAACGCACAAAAGTGCCACTTACAACCACCGGAGGGAGCCCAAGAGCGGAATTCACAACAGTACCCACCCTTGAGGAGGGGTCACCGAACCCACACCAGAGCCCCCAGGCCGATCAGGACGAGCCAAGTGAAAGGCACGAACTAAATTGGCGGCATGGACATCGGAGGCAACAACCCAAGAATTATCCTCCTGGCCATAACCCTTCCACTTGACAAGATACTGAAGCCTCCGCCTCGAAAAACGAGAATCCAAAATTTTCTCCACCACATATTCCAACTCCCCATCAACCAACACCGGGGCAGGAGGATCCACAGAGGGAACAACAGGCACCACATATCTCCGCAACAAAGATCTATGGAAAACATTATGGATGGCAAAAGAGGCTGGAAGGGCCAAACGAAAAGATACCGGATTGATAATCTCAGAAATCTTATAAGGACCAATAAACCGAGGTTTGAACTTAGGGGAAGAAACCTTCATAGGAACATGACGAGAAGATAACCAGACTAAATCCCCCACCCGAAGCCGGGGACCAACACACCGACGGCGGTTAGCAAAACGTTGAGCCTTTTCCTGAGACAACGTCAAATTGTCTACCACATGAGTCCAAATCTGCTGCAACCTGTCCACCACAGAATCCACACCAGGACAATCAGAAGGCTCAACCTGCCCCGAAGAAAAACAAGGATGAAAACCAAAATTACAAAAAAAGGCGAAACCAAAGTAGCCGAACTAGCCCGATTATTAAGGGCAAACTCGGCCAACGGCAAGAAAGCCACCCAAACATCCTGATCAGCAGACACAAAGCATCTCAAATAGGTTTCCAAGGTCTGATTAGTTCGCTCAGTTTGGCCATTTGTCTGAGGATGGAACGCCGAAGAAAAAGACAAAGCAATGCCCATCCTAGCACAAAAGGCCCGCCAAAACCTAGAAACAAACTGGGAACCTCTGTCAGACACAATATTCTCCGGAATGCCATGCAAACGAACCACATGCTGAAAAAACAATGGAACCAAATCAGAGGAGGAAGGCAATTTAGGCAAAGGTACCAAATGGACCATTTTAGAGAACCGGTCACAAACCACCCAGATAACAGACATCTTCTGGGAAACAGGAAGATCCGAAATAAAATCCATGGAAATATGCGTCCAGGGCCTCTCAGGGACCGGCAAAGGCAAAAGCAACCCACTAGCGCGGGAACAGCAAGGCTTGGTCCGGGCACAAGTCCCACAGGACTGCACAAAAGAACGCACATCCCGCGACAAGGAAGGCCACCAAAAGGACCTAGCAACCAAATCTCTGGTACCAAAAATCCCAGGATGACCAGCCAACACTGAACAATGAACCTCAGAAATTACCTTACTAGTCCATCTATCAGGAACAAACAGCTTCCCCACTGGACAGCGGTCAGGTTTATCAGCCTGAAATTCCTGAAGCACCCGCCGCAAATCAGGGGAGATGGCAGAAAGAATCACCCCTTCTTTAAGAATGCCAACCGGCTCAAGGACTCCAGGAGAATCAGGCAAAAAACTCCTAGAGAGGGCATCAGCCTTAACATTCTTAGATCCCGGAAGATACGTGACCACAAAATCAAAACGGGAGAAAAACAGGGACCATCGAGCCTGTCTAGGGTTCAGCCGCTTGGCCGACTCGAGGTAAATCAGATTCTTATGATCGGTCAAGACCACAACGCGGTGCTTGGCTCCCTCAAGCCAATGTCGCCACTCCTCAAATGCCCACTTCATAGCCAACAACTCCCAATTGCCAACGTCATAATTGCGCTCCGCAGGCGAAAACTTTCTGGAAAAAAAAGCACACGGTTTCATCAAAGAACCATCAGAATTCCTCTGAGACTAAATGGAACCTGCCCCAATCTCAGAAGCGTCAACCTCAACCTGAAAAGGAAGAGAAACATCCAGCTGACGCAACACAGGGGCAGAAGTAAATCGGCGTTTAAGCTCCTGAAAGGCAGAAACAGCCGCAGAGGACCATTTCGTCACATCAGCGCCTTTCTTCGTCAAATCGGTCAGGGGCTTAACCACACTGGAAAAGTTGGCAATGAAACGGCGATAAAAATTAGCAAAGCCCAAAAATTTCTGAAGGCTCTTCACCGATGTGGGTTGAATCCAGTCATGAATGGCTTGGACCTCAACAGGATTCATTTCTATAGACGAGGGAGAAAAAATAAAACCCAAAAAAGAGACCTTCTGAACTCCAAATAGGCACTTAGACCCCTTCACAAATAAAGCATTATCACGAAGGATCTGGAATACCATCCTGACCTGCTTCACATGAGACTCCCAATCATCGGAAAAAATCAAAATATCATCCAAATACACAATCATGAATTTATCAAGATAATTGCGGAAAATATCATGCATGAAGGACTGAAATACAGAATGAGCATTAGAAAGCCCGAAAGGCATCACAAGGTATTCAAAATGGCCTTCGGGCTTATTAAATGCAGTTTTCCATTCGTCACCCTGTTTAATATGAACAAGATTATATGCCCCTCGAAGGTCAATCTTAGTAAACCAACTAGCCCCCTTAATCCGAGCAAACAAATCAGAAAGCAAAGGTAAAGAGTACTGGAATTTGACCGTGATCTTATTAAGAAGGCGATAATCAATACAGGGTCTCAAGTAGCCATCCTTCTTGGCAACAAAAAAGAATCCCAATCCCAATGGTGACGAGGACAGCCGAATATGCCCCTTCTCCAAAGACTCCTTGACATAACTCCGCATGGCGGCATGCTCTGGCACAGACAGATTGAAAAGTCGTCCCTTAGGGAACTTACAGCCAGGAATCAAATTAATAGCACAATCACAGTCCCTATGTGGAGGAAGGGAACTGGACTTGGGCTCATCAAATACATCCTGGAAATCCGACAAAAACTCAGGGACTTCAGAAGAGGGGGAAGAGGAAATTGACATCAAAGGAACGTCACAATGTACCCCTTGACAACCCCAACTATCTGTCCCCAACCCCAACTATGTCTGTCACAGACATAGATTTCCAATCCAGCACCGGATTATGTTCCTGTAACCATGGAAAACCCAGTACAACAACATCATGCAAGTTATGCAACACCAGAAAACGGCAATCTTCCTGATGTGCTAGAGCCATGCACATGGTCAGCTGAGTCCAATACTGAGGTTTATTCTTGGCCAATGGTGTAGCATCAATCCCCCTCAAAGGAATAGGGCTCTGCAAAGGCTGCAAGGAAAAACCACAGCGCCTGGCGAATTCCAAGTCCATTAAGTTCAGGGCAGCGCCTGAATCCACATGACAGAAAAGGACGAATGAGCAAATCAGGGTCACAGATAAGAGAAATTTAGGCTGTACAGTACTGATGGTAACAGACCTAGCGACCCTCTTAGTACGCTTAGGGCAATCAGAAATAACATGAGCAGAATCACCACAGTAAAAACACAGCCCATTCTGACGTCTGAATCCCTGCCGTTCTGCTCTAGTCAAAATCCTATCCTATCCTATCACATTGCATAGGCTCAGGACTCCGCTCAGAGGACACTGCCATATGGTGCACAACTTTGCGCTCGTGCAGGCGCCGATCAATCTGAATGGCTAGAGACATAGATTTGCTCAAACCAGCAGGCGTGGGGAACCCCACCATAACATCTTTAAGGGCTTCAGAAAGACCCTTTCTGAAAATTGCTGCCAGAGCATCCTCATTCCATTTAGTGAGCACAGACCATTTTCTAAATTTCTGGCAGTATAATTCTGCCGCTTCCTGACCCTGACATAGGGCCAACAAGGTTTTTTCTGCATGATCCACAGAATTAGGTTCGTCATACAATAATCCGAGCGCTTGAAAAAATGCGTCTACATTAAGCAATGCCGGATTCCCTGATTCAAGGGAGAATGCCCAGTCCTGAGGGTCACCACGCAGCAGAGAGATGACGATTTTAACCTGCTGAATGGGATCACCAGAGGAACGGGGTTCAAAAGTTCAAAGACTTGGATCTGTCCCCAAAAAACAAATCAGGAGTAGGAAATTTAGGCTCTAAAGCAGGAGTCTGGACAACATAATTTTGAATACTCTGTACTCTTGCAGCAAGTTGATCCACACGAGAAAACAAACCCTGAACATCCATGCCAGCGCCAAAATCCTGAACCACCCAGAGATTAAGAGGAAAAAAAAGACAAAACAGACTACAGAAAAAAAAATGGCTCAGAATTTTTCTTTTTCCTTCTTTTGAGATGCATTTAATTTATTTTTGGCCAGTTGTACTGTTATGAACTGGTGGTTTAGGAGCAACATGGGACGTGCTCTGGAGGAGGTGGTACCTGTACTGACCACAGTTCCTGAGCTTAACACAACACTAGAAGTAGCCGTGGGATGTTCCTGTCACTCCCTAGACACCTCGTCACAGCCGGAGGACTAACTACCCCTAAAGATAGAAACAGGAAAGCTATCTTGCCTCAGAGAAAATTCCCAAAGGACAGACAGCCCCCCACAAATATTGACTGTGAGTGGAGAGGGAAATGACATACACAGAATGAAACTAGGATGTAGCAAAGGAGCCAATCTAGCTAGATAGATAGAACAGGACAGAATGCTGTGCGGTCAGTATTAAAAACTAGAAAAATCCACCACAGAGTTTACAAAAATCTCCACACCTGACTAAAGGTGCGGAGGGTAAATCTGCTTCCCAGAGCTTCCAGCTTAACTGAATAAATCCATACTGACAAGCTGGACTAGAAAAAAAAAACATAGAATGTGCTGAATGATTAAGTCCACAACAAGTGGAAAGCAAAAGAACAAAGCAAGGACTTATCTTTGCTGAACTGGTCAGAATATCAGGGAAATCCAAGAGAGATGTGAATCCAAGCAGGAACCATTGACAACTGGCACTAGCTGAAGGATAGTGCCAGGATAAATAGCAGAGCCAGAATAGACGATCAGTGGAAGCAGCTGCTGACTGCTAAATCCAAGGAGCAGCAGTTCCACTTAAATCCACCGGAGGGAGCCCAAGAGCAGAACTCACAAAAGTGCCACTTACAACCACCGGAGGGAGCCCAAGAGCGGAATTCACAACAGTCTACTGCAATGTCTCTTGTTTAACTGCCAGTAGATCACCAGGGTGAACATGCTTTGTACTGTTATAGGCCAGTGAATTTTGGGCAAGGGGGCTGTGATGGCAATAGTATATTTTTAAAAAGGTACCCCACATTGGTGAAACCACATCCTTGTTGGCAAAGACTTCATAACATTTGTGTACTTTTAAGAGCTCCCTTAAAAAGCTCCTTTTTGTGCTGCCTGGTTGCTCACATTGGACACAATACACTTCATAGAAATTTGATAAAGCAATGCTGTTAGTTTGGCTCTGTAGTGAATTAAAAATATAGCTTTGGCCACTATAGTAGTTTCTCTCCTTGAGAGCCATAACTTTGGCTGCCTCAAATGTACAAATGGCAAATATACAAATGGCAATGTGTAAACAAGATTAAAACACTGTATACCAAATACATTCAGACAATCACATAGCTGCATTTCTTGTAAAACATTTACAGATGTGACAGACAATGCTCATAGTGACACAATCTTGATAAATGTTTGTTTATTCACTTCACAAACAGTTCTAAGCCTCTATATGTTTGCTGTTTGTCATTGTAAAACATTAAGGTTTACTGAAACTATGCCTGTGGTGGTTTGATCTAAATCCTTGTGGCTTTTATTTTCTGGGGGTTTATGGTCCCTCGTCTGATGACTCCATGATATCTCAGTTTCATCCAACCTTGAAAGTAGCCACTTAAAGGTATGGGTGAAACTAGAGTTACTACATAGTGTAAATCACTGATAAGCTCAAACTCACAAAAAGAGATGGGTCCCATATAGTAGAGAGCAATGCCTCATTGGCTTAATATATATGCCCATAAAGTAGCTGGATAGTAAATGTATATTCCCAATACACATTTGAACATAGAAAAAATGGAGTTCCAAACATAGAATTTTTTTTAAAGTTGTATAAATTTATTAAAGATACCATTGAATACGTTAGAATAACAAAAAATACAAAAAAGACAAAAAACCCTAGTCTAGAAGCAAATAAGACCCTGGCACAACAAGTGTATTTAAATGTGCCCAAATCATGGTACTGATACACCACACTATAAATAGTAATAATAATAATAATAATAATAATTTTTATTTATATAGTGCCAACATATTCCGCAGCGCTTTACAACTTAAAGAGGGGACTTGTACAGACAATAGACATTACAGCATAACAGAAATCACAGTTCAAAACAGATACCAGTAGGAATGAGGGCCCTGCTCGCAAGCTTACAACCTATGGGAAAAGGGGAGACACAAGAGGTGGATGGTAACAATTGCTTTAGTTATTTAGACCAGCCATAGTGTAAGGCTCGGGTGTTCATGTAAAGCTGCATGAACCAGTTAACAGCCTAAGTATGTAGCAGTACAGACACAGAGTGCTATTAACTGCATAAAGTGTATGAGAACATGATGCGAGGAACCTGATGTTTTTGTTTATTTTTTTAATAGGCCACACAGGGATAGTTAGGTTAATGCGTTGAGGCGGTAGGCCAGTCTGAACAAATGCGTTTTTAGGGCACGCTTAAAACTGTGGGGATTGGGGATTAATCGTATTAACCTGGGTAGTGCATTCCAAAGAATCGGCGCAGCACGTGTAAAGTCTTGGAGACGGGAATGGGAGGTTCTGATTATTGAGTACTAAGGACACAAAAAAGCACAGTGAGGTCAAAAATACTCTGTTGTAAAAAAATCACAGTAATAAGCAAGTGCTAGTCAAAAGATGTAAAGAAAACAGGGTATTTAGTTGATACGTTTTTTTGCAAAAAAATGTATACTAAGCTGCTCCACCAAATCGCCAAGGTATACCCTTATAGAGCAGTCCTCACTGTGCTTTTTTGTGTCTTCAAGTTTTCTGGTGGTGTGAACAGGTTCCTACAGACTTGTTCAGTGTGCAAGTAGCCCATGTGTTTCTGGTTCTATAATTGTTCTCTTGTTTCTACAAGACTGGGGAGTCCACCACTCCTCTGTGGGTCATTTGCATTTAAGCTGTTCCATCCTGCATGTCCACATGTATATTTTTTTCTCTCTGAACCCTGCTTATACAGGTACTATACAGATAATCAGGTTTTAAATACATCAGATAGGGATTGCATACATTAGTTAGGACTGCTCTATAAGGGTATACCTTGGCGATTTGGTGGAGCAGCTTAGTATACATTTTTTTGCAAAAAAACGTATCAACTAAATACCCTGTTTTCTTTACATCTTTTGACTAGCACTTGCTTATTACTGTGATTTTTTTACAACAGAGTATTTTTGACCTCACTGTGCTTTATTGTGTCTTCAAGTTTTCTGGTGGTGTGAACAGGTTCCTACAGACTTGTTCAGTGTGCAAGTAGCCCATGTGTTTCTGGTTCTATAATTGTTCTCTTGTTTCTACAAGACTGGGGAGTCCACCACTCCTCTGTGGGTCATTTGCATTTAAGCTGTTCCATCCTGCATGTCCACATGTATATTTTTTTCTCTCTGAACCCTGCTTATACAGGTACTATACAGATAATCAGGTTTTAAATAAATCAGATAGGGATTGCATACATTAGTTAGGACTGCTCTATAAGGGTATACCTTGGCGATTTGGTGGAGCAGCTTAGTATACATTTTTTTGCAAAAAAACGTATCAACTAAATACCCTGTTTTCTTTACATCTTTTGACTAGCACTTGCTTATTACTGTGATTTTTTTACAACAGAGTATTTTTGACCTCACTGTGCTTTTTTGTGTCTTCAAGTTTTCTGGTGGTGTGAACAGGTTCCTACAGACTTGTTCAGTGTGCAAGTAGCCCATGTGTTTCTGGTTCTATAATTGTTCTCTTGTTTCTACAAGACTGGGGAGTCCACCACTCCTCTGTGGGTCATTTGCATTTAAGCTGTTCCATCCTGCATGTCCACATGTATATTTTTTTCTCTCTGAACCCTGCTTATACAGGTACTATACAGATAATCAGGTTTTAAATACATCAGATAGGGATTGCATACATTAGTTAGGACTGCTCTATAAGGGTATACCTTGGCGATTTGGTGGAGCAGCTTAGTATACATTTTTTTGCAAAAAAACGTATCAACTAAATACCCTGTTTTCTTTACATCTTTTGACTAGCACTTGCTTATTACTGTGATTTTTTTACAACAGAGTATTTTTGACCTCACTGTGCTTTTTTGTGTCTTCAAGTTTTCTGGTGGTGTGAACAGGTTCCTACAGACTTGTTCAGTGTGCAAGTAGCCCATGTGTTTCTGGTTCTATTATTGAGTACTAATTAGTACTAATTGTATAGCACACAATTGACCTGTTTAACAATATAAGTCAGGACACCAAATGCCTGTAAGGCAGTGCGCACCCAAAGAATGTCACAATGACAAAAAAACTCATATGGGGGAGAGCAATAAATAGTGACGATGTAAACAGCAATGTTTCTTACCCATGATGGAAAACAATCAGGTGCCAAGGTGCCGGTATACCCCCCTAACGTGCGTTTCGCGTAGGCTTTATCAAAGAAGAGGGACTGTGTTGACCTGACCACCTGTTGGCGTCTTTATAGGGGCATTCATTATGCAGCCCATCTGTTGTGCGCGTGCGCGCCGCCGCCACCACAGGAAACAGTGTCCCTGCTCACCGGCATTCATCAAAGGCGCACGTCGAGGGGAAATCCCCATGTGACGTCAAACGGACATGCGCACTTGAGTAAATGAAGCCGGAGAATAGAGAAGACATGAGCTGCCGTACTAAATGCTAAGAACGGAGAGGGAATGCGCGCATAAAGTCCACTCATATGTGAGTATGACAAGTGTGGTGACTAATGAAGAAAAGTGAAAATATGATGAGTAGTATACACAAATGTATTAATGGGCGGCGCCAAAATAAGGCGCAACCCCAAAAAGCCGATTACTGACGTCAATGTGAATCAGATGCAAACTGCACCTAATAACAATTATAAAGTGACAATAGTGCAAAGTGCATGGATAAAAATAAGTGACAAATGAAAAACTGCCACAAAAAAACATATGCCAAATAAAAATTGCATATAATACGTATAGTGCATACATATGCACAAGTGATGCATGATCACATACAGAAACCATGAGTAAAAGTAAAACAAATACACACACGTGAAATGTGCTTTCCAATCTCTGGCTTTTTCTTTTTTGGTGGCATCATATCGATACGGAGAAGGAATTCTATTTAAAATCTGGAGATGATGAGTCTTATTTAAGAAGAATACGCGTCTATGTTTCTTCATACGTTGGTGGGGCGGGGGTTATTATTGTGCACTATGGCACTTTATTATTGACATTAATTAATACCTCATTATGATGTATTTCATGTGTGTGTATTTGTTTTACTTTTACTCATGGTTGGCCCCTATAAAGATGCCAACAGGTGGTCAGCTCAACACAGTCCCTCTTCTTTGATAAAGCCTACGCGAAACGCACGTTAGGGGGGTATACCGGCACCTTGGCACCTGATTGTTTTCCATCATGGGTAAGAAACATTGCAGTTTACATCGTCACTATTTATTGCTCTCCCCCATATGAGTTTTCTTGTCATTGTGACATTCTTTGGGTGCGCACTGTCTTACAGGCATTTGATGTCCTGACTTATATTGTTAAACAGGTCAATTGTGCGCTATATAATTAGTACTATTTATAGTGTGGTGTATCAGTACCATGATTTGGGCACATTTAAATACACTTGTTGTGCCAGGGTCTTATTTGCTTCTAGACTAGGGTTGGTTTTTGTCTTTTTTGTATTTTTTGTTATTCTAATGTATTCAATGGTATCTTTAATAAATTTATACAACTTTTAAAAAATTCTATGTATGGAACTCCAATAGTGTAAATCACTATATAAGACCAGAGCAACATGACTAAGACAGATGCCAAAACTGGGGTACCTGTACACTATGTACAGTGTGCTGATACCTGCATAATTGGGGACACCCATGCAGTGTAGGTAATCTCCCATATGTTCTCTGTCTTGGTGTCGATTCTCTGACATTCCAGACAGATGATGTTTAAAAGCCTCTTGGTGATGATCTAAGTATACAGTATGTAGTTAATCTTCATATATACGTAATCACTATATTTATTTAATCCTTATATGTACTTATTAACCTTTGTATGTTAACATATACAAAAGTGTACGCACTCACACTATTCAATCATACTATTCCTTGAATTTTGTAGTTTGCAATAAAATTGTGTTGTATTGCAAATATTAGCCTTTTTTAAAGCAGTATCTGAACCTTAGTGTTAAAAACATGGCAAATAAAATTGCTAAATTCTCCTGCAAATAATTGTGTAAAGAGGGAACCATCATACCATTAAAACATACGAGTGAATATTCATGGGCCCATCCAGTATGTGGGTTCAATGGCGTAATGGGGTTCATGTGACTGACTATGCAGCAGGGCTGGCTTTGCTGCCAATGTGTAAAACAAAGGAATACGGGACTGCAACATGCATATTGTGAAGGGGATTTTCATGGGCCCATCCAGTATGTGGGTTCCATGGCGTAATGGGGTGCATATGACTATGCAGCAGGGCTGGCCTTGCTGCCAATGTGTAAAACAAAGGAGTAGGGGAGTACGACATGCATACTGTGAAGTGGATTTTTATGGGCACATCCAGTATGTGGGCTCCAAGGTGTAATGGGGTGCATATGACTATGCAGCAGGGCTGGCCTTGCTGCCAGTGTGTAAAACAAAGGAGTAGGGGAGTACGACATGCATATTGTGAAGTGGATTTTCATGGGCCCATCCAGTATGTGGGTTCCAAGGCTTATTGGGGTGCATATGAATTGGTAGCAGGGCAGGCCTTGAATTAAATGCAACACTTTTTCAGGAGTCCCCCCTGTACATCTTATGAAAGGGGTATTGTGGTGCGTGGTAATTCTTGGCAGCCCATCCACTCACAGCATAGGCTACAACAGCTTAGGAGACCCACTGTTTCATAATGGCCCTTTAAGAAGATTAATGCCGCCTGATGCACCAGTAAAAATAGGCTCTGTGACTTTAAGGGTCCCTCCTTCATAAATGAAACAAGATGGGTCTGCTTATGTGTCACACACCACTTGGCCAGCTAGGGTTGTTAAATGTTACAATAACATTTCCCAGTGAATGCATTTGTAGTGGTTGAAAGCAATGTTAAAGTTGAAAAACGCTTCAAAAATGCTGAGTCTAAACTAAGCCTAAGTGGGGGGAGGAAATTTTCGGTCTGGGGTTAAATATTTGGCCTTACAGGCAAGTCATTAATCTGCAAAGGATGTACCTTGACATATTTCCCAGCAAAACCCGTTTTGGTTTTGTTTTAATGTTTTTTGTGGCACCGGGAAAAATGGCATGAATCTCGGAAAAAAGTGATTAAAGCTGTGAACTAGGAGTCAGGAATGCTTCCAGGGGCGATCCCTTGTGTCATTTGAACAGTGTTTACATCATTTTCAGACGTTTTTAGACCTTAAAAGGACCCCCAGGGGGGGATCACGGTAAAAATACTCGGGTCTCCCATAGACTTACATTGGGCCCGTTGTTCTGGCCGAGTACCTGAGTATTCCAATCTGCTCGACCCGAGCAACGAGCACCCGAGCATTTTAGTGCCCTCTCATCACTATTAGTAACATTACAGTAAAATGTAGGTATATACATGATTTTCATGAATTTCTATGAAAAAGGATAAACTTTGTGTATTAAAAAAAATAATATCCCATTTAAGGGGTTAGGGCATGTTAACCCATACTAGTAACTCCATTAAAGTGCAATTGAATTATAGATACAGGCGCTTGCTTTGGTAAATTCACAGATGAGTAATGAGCCCTCAATGATTGAGTTGTCATCCATTTAATCATAATAGAGACTCAGATATGCCACTCGATTTCTAGTCTTTCGAAATTCTTTGTCTGTTAGAAGCTACAAAAGAAAGTAAAGGAAACAAAGTTAGCAGCTTATCAATAAAGAAAGTTAACTGTTGCAACGTTATAGTGGGTCTGTCAGATAAAAGTAACGTAACCACATGGGAAAACAAGGGACCTAGCCCCTATACAAAAATCCTGCACACTGTCTGGGGCATGTGAGTACACAGTATTACTATAGCAGTGCATTATCTTTGCTGCAGCAGCTTGCTACATTGACACATCAGTCACTGTATTGAGAGTTTGCAGAATGAGATGAGTGAGCTCACTTCTGTAGGAACTTTATGGCTTCGATTCATCAAAGCAGTGTCACCAGAATTCTGGAGTAAATTGCTTTGAAAAGTTACAAAATATTTGCGCTACTTGGAGTGGTTCAAAAATGTGGCGACTTTTGGCTGTTTTAAGCCTGTTTCTCCCAGCTCTGTCAAAATAATGGGAGAAGCGCAGATGGTAATGGGGCACAGTGGGGGCATGATGCCACAGATATTCTAATACATGACGGGCTGCAGTGTACCTTATGCCAAAAATTTTACTCCAGTCCCTAACTGGAGGCCAGATTTATGAAACGGTCTTACAGAAAAAGCAGCCAATCACAGCACAGCTTTCTATTTTATCAGAGAAAATACAATATTAAATCACTTTCATGATTAGTTGCTATGAGTAGCAATGACAATTTGCGTACAAGCCTTTTTTATATTGTCTTTCTGATATTTTCTATTCCTGCATATCGTCTTGTAGAAGTACTATAGTTATGTTTTATTTAGATTAGTAGATTAAGGCTGTCAGACCTATCTCAGGTTATTTCTCATTGTAATCTGTAACTCTTACCTCTGACCTTAGTGTTTTCTTTTCCAGAGATGGCACCACCGACCACTCAGGTGATCCAAACCTTCCTGGCCAAGACACTTTCCTGCCCTGCTTAGTAGAATGTTCATATGTTCCAGGACTAGAAGGATATTAATTGGTGTTTGACATTTATAATAAAACTTTACTAGCTTGACACATGGGAGAACATTGGCTTCCAGACATAATATCATATTGCAACATACTACTGATAGCTAAACTTACTAGCAATCTTCCCATTGTGAACATTGCAGACATTATGTCTTAAAACAAAAGTTATTTATACATTTAACAACAATTAATTAAAATATAATAAGACCGTATTTACTTGATTTAACGTTTAGGTTTTCTATTCAGTTCAATGTGATTAAAAGGAGTATAACTTAATTGCTTTTTGTTACATAAATAATTATTATAGTTGGTGCCCATGTATGAATCAAATTGTATGTTTTGTAAGGATAGTGTTTTAAATGAACCTCTCGTTTGATTAATGTTGCTCAAACCTACGGACAGCATGAATATGAGGTGCAGCCAGGTATATCTTTGTCTGAAGGACTCTAAACCCTAGAGCAGTAAACTAGTGCCACAAAAAGTGCACTAGGCTGCAGTCAATCATAGCCCTCTCCAACACAAGGAAATAACACATTCCTATGAGCCAGAAGGCCACAGTAATTGTCAGAGACTAGTAGCCTCCCCTAGCCGAAGCCAAGGGAAAATCAATCTTGCTCCTAGCATCTGCCTGAACTTCCACCAAAGCAAAACTAGGAACCATCTATGGTTATACGCTCCCAAAAGAGGAGAGCCAGGAGAAAAGTGGCAGTGGAACCTGATGGCCACACTCCCTCTCCAAAAACTGGCCAAGAGGGAATGCGTAAGGGAACCACACCCTAAAAAGTCATAGTGACAGACTCACATGCAAAGGATGACACACAAGTAAACACCGGATTACTCACCGGTAATGCTCTTTTATAGACCCACGACAGCACCCACTTGAGAGAGGGGATCCGCCCCTAGGAACAGGAAACCCTATGGAGAGATAAAAGGGGCGGTCCCCCTCGCTCCCACAGTTGGGTTACAGAGATTGCGAGGAACCGCCCACCAGATTTAGTAGGCAATTTGATTTCATCATTTATCATTAGTTAACTTAAGTATGGCTAACTACAAGAACCAAAACACCCTTAATCGTGCTCCTATATAAAAATAACTTATTAGGGTGGGAAGTAAAGGGGTGCTGTCGTGGCTCTATAAAAGAGCATTACCGGTGAGTAATCCGGTGTTTTCTCTTCGCCACGACAGCACCCACTTGAGAGACTTTCAGAGATAGTCATTTGGGAGGGATCACAGTGTTAAGAACTGATCTACCAAAGGACAGGTCAGATGAAGTAGATAAATCCAATCTATAGTGATTATAGAAGGTAGTAGGAGAAGCCCAGGTTGCGGCCTTACATATTAGTTCTATTGGAACTTCCACTCGCTCGGCCCAGGATGATGCTATCGCCCGAGTGGAATGTGCTTTTACGGTCTCAGGCGGGTTCTCCCCTTTGGATGAATAGGCCAGACATATTGCATCCCGAATCCACCGAGATAAAGTACCCTTCGTGATTCCATCTCCTTTTCTATGACCCTGGAAGGAAACAAAGAGAGCCCTGCTCTTCCTCCAGGCGCTAGTTCTATCTAAATAGGCTATTATGGCTCTCCTCACATCTAATGTGTGGTATTTTTGTTCTTCCTGATTCGTAGGGTTATCATAGAAGGAGGGAAGGAAAATTTCTTGTGATCTATGAAATTTAGTGCATACTTTGGGTAAGTAGGAAGGGTCCGTATTTAGGACAATTCTATCTGGAAATATAGACATAAACGGTGGATCTATCGATAATGCCTGTATGTCACTTACTCTTCTAGCCGATACCAACGCGACAAGAAGAGCTGTCTTGATGGAGACGTGTTTTATGTGAGCTGAATGTAGTGGCTCAAAGGGGTGGTCTGTCAGAGCTTCGAGGACTAAATTAACATCCCAAGGTGGTACATGGGGAATTTGAACTGTCTCTGACCTTTGGCAAGCTGCGATAAACCTGGCTACCCACTTGTTACCTCCAATATCGTGAGCATATAAAGCACCAAGGGCAGAAATGTGTACTTTTAAGGTACTGACTGCCAGACCCAAATCGCGCCCTTTTTGAAGAAATTCTAGAATCATAGGAATATGAATTTCGTTTGATAGGGCTGTCGGGTAGAGGTTTAGAAATTTTTTCCACACTCTTACATAAATAGATGTGGTGGATTTTTTCCTACTTAGTAGCAGAGTGTCAATTACTTTGTTAGAAAACCCTCTCATCCTTAGCAGCTGCCTCTCAAATTCCAGGCTGTCAACCGTAGACCCTTCACATGAGGGTGGTTGAAGGGGCCCTGGAAGAGAAGATCCTGATCCTCCGGAAGGATCCACGGGTCTGAGATTGACATGGCTCTCAGCCAGGAAAACCATGGCCTCTTGGGCCAAACTGGAGCTATTAAGATCACGTTTTCTCTGTCCTCCTTTATCTTTCTGATCACAGTTGGAAGAAGAATTAACGGAGGGAAGGCATATGCTTTCTGGAATGTCCATGGGACTTGCAGAGAATCAAAGATATCTGGATTGTCGGATCGGAACAATGAAGCGAACTTTTTGACTTGTCTGTTGTGCCTCGTCGCAAAAAGGTCTATCTCGGGAGTGCCCCATTTTTTGACTATCATTAAAAAGATACGACGGTTGAGAACCCACTCTTCTTGGCGGAGAGTGTGGCGGCTGAGGAAATCCGCTTTTGGATTGTCGACTCCTCTCACATGTAGTGCTGATAAGGATAGGAGGTGCTCCTCTGCTATGGTTAGAATGTCGCCGGCTATAGACATGAGAGCTTCTGATCTTGTTCCCCCTTGGTGGTTTATGTATGCCACCACTGTCATGTTGTCTGAAAAGATTCTTGTATGCGTTCCGTGTAGCTGTGGAAGAAATTTACATAGGGCATGATAGATAGCCTTCAGTTCTTTTTTATTAGAAGAATCATTTGATTCTCTAAGAGACCACAGACCTTGAACTATTTGATCTCCTAAGTGTGCTCCCCAACCACTAGGACTGGCATCGGTGAAGATTGTTTTAGAAGGTTTAACCACCCAGGGAACCCCACTGGTAAAATTACTCTGATCTAACCACCAGGTAAGAGATTTTAACACGTCTGTTGGTAAGGATAACCGACTATCTAATTGGCCCTGTAATCTCTCTTCTTCTTGTAGAATTGTATACTGTAATTTTCTACTATTGAATTGAGCCCATGGGACAGCCGGAATACACGATGTGAAAGAACCAAGAAGGGACATCCCTTCTCTTAGGGAAATTAGGGGGTTATTAATCACCGATTGTACCTTGTTTATAATTGCTAATTGTTTAGAGTCTGGAAGAAAGCACCTTTGATCTATAGAATCTAGAATAAGCCCTAGGAATGTTTGTCGAGTTGTGGGGGACAATTTGGATTTTTCCCAGTTTACTAACCACCCCAATTCCTGCAGGGATGAAATTGTATCAAGTAAATGTTGATGGCATTGGGAAAGGGAGTTACCCACTATCAAAAGGTCATCTAAATATGGTATTACAAGTGTGTCTTTTAATCTCAAAAATGACATTACTTCTGACATTAATTTTGTGAAGACTCTCGGAGCTATCGACAGTCCAAAGGGCATTGCTGTATATTGAAAATGCCTTATTTGACCTTCCATCATAACTGCCACCCGTAGATATTGCTGATGTTCGATGAAGATTGGTAGATGGTAACACACATCTTTAAGGTCAAGTACTGCCATAAAGCAATGGGGAAACAGAAGCTTTATAGTTGATCGTATAGACTCCATTTTAAAAGTTTGGTTCTCTAAGAAGACGTTTAGTCTTTTCAGGTTAATCCGTCTGGTTTCGGAATCAAAAATAAAGGGGAATAAAACCCTCTTCCTTTTTGATGAAAAGGGACTTCCACTAGAACCCCTTTGGACAGGAGATTTATTATTTCCTGTTCTAAGGCCTCTTGTTGTGATTGAGACCTTAAGGAAGTCAATAAAAATGAGTCCGGAGGGACTCGGGCAAATTTTAATTTTAGACCCGTAGATATAAGGCTAGTTGCCCACGGATTGGAAGTCACTGTCAGCCATTGTGAACAGAAGAAAGACAACCTACCACCAATGGGTAGATCTGTCCTAACGGGGTTTATCCTCAGGTTTGAATGGACGTTTTCCGAAAAAAGCTCCTTTCTGTTTAAAGTCTTTATTAGTCCAGCGGTCTTGGTTTTTATAGTCCTTTCTTCTATTAAATATGGGCTTTCGGAACGCTCTCCTATAGGATGGGAGATAAGTATTATTGGGGAACCCCTTCTTCCTCTCACACGCTTTAGTTAGTATTTCATCTAACTTAGTACCAAATAGGTACTCACCCTGGCATGGAAGACCACATAATTTAGACTTCGTTTGGGGATCTCCTTTCCACCCCTTTAGCCATAAGGCTCGACGAGCCGCGTTAGTCAAACCTGCCGATTTGGCTGCTAACCGTATAGAATCAGCTGAGGAATCCGCTAAAAAGGCTGTAGCTCCTCTGATTAACGGCATGGAAGAGATCAGTTTATCCCGGGAAAGGCCACTTTTTAATCCTTCTTCTAAATCATTCAACCAGACTAACATGGACCTGGCAGTGCATGTTGCCGATATAGCCGGCCTGAAAGCTCCTGTACAGGATTCCCATGCTTTTTTTAAGAGGGAATCAGCTTTCCGGTCCAGCGGGTCTTGCAAGGAACCAGAATCTTCAACGGGTAGTAAAGATTTCCTAGAAGTGGATGCCACTGCTGCATCTACCTTCGGGGCTTTTAACCATATGGAGAAATCTTCGTCATTAAAGGGATAGCGTCTTTTTGATGAAGATGGCAATCCTCTTTGCCCCTGGCTTTCCCACTCCTTTTTGACTAAATTTTTTATCGCTGGAATTACAGGAAAAGAAGGTTTTTTCCTTTCTGACAGGCCAGCAAACATCATGTCCTGTGGTGTTTTAGGGATTTTCGTATCCTCAATGCCCATGGTGTTACAAACTGATTTGACTAAATTATCGATACTGTCTGTGGGAAAGCATGTATCCCGCTCATCATCTGAGGAAATGATCATTGGGGAACCATCCGAATCCTTATCTTCAATATCAGAAGACTGCTCAGACCTGGGGGAATTATATTTTTTCCTACCCTCAGGAATTTTTTCCGAGCTTCGGAAGGCCCGTAATTCTTCTCTAATCATACTCCTTATATCTTCCGACCTTACTGAAGATTCCTCACGTAAGGTGGATTCGATTCAAGACTGGCACAGCTTCTTTAATTAACTATCCGGGAGCGGCTGAGAACATAAAGCACATTGCTTGTGTTTGGTTTTCCCTGTTCTTTTTGTCTAAGGAATATAGACAAAGAGGGGGAGTATAATCAGCCCAAGAGGGTACACACACACTCACCCAGTGAAGTTGTTGTTACAATACTGGCTGATGAGGAGGAGACGGAGGTACAGATGGAGGAGCCGATCTGTAGCGCCCCCACCGCCGCAGGGCCGAGGGGTACCCGGTACCGGGCCTCTGAGTCTCTGCTGTGGGGTTGTCACGGTGGCTAGGCCCGGTCCGTGACCCTGCTGGTGGGGAGGCGACGTACAGTGAACGTTATGATGGATGTGGATAGTGGTAGTGGTGCGGTGTAATGCCGGTCACAGCAAATAACGAGGACACCAGTTTGCAGTCTCTTTACCTCTTTACTGAAGGTCTCTGGGTCCTCAGTCCGGATTCCGGTTTACCAGGCTGAGCAAGTCCAGCCGGTCCAATGGCACCTCCAGAGTTCTCTTTGCAGGTGGAAATCTGTGCCTTCCTGCTAGCGCTATGTGTTGTGGTCCTTCCCTGCTGTGCTTACGGAAAGTCCCCACAACTGTTGTGTCTGTTTCTTAAGTTCCCTCACAACTCGATTAGATGATGTTCTGCTAATCCTCCGTCCCTCCCTGATGTTGCGGTTAGGACGGCACCCGTTTGACGGGTAGGCTCGGAGCTCTTCCGGGACCCTAGAGTCGCCCCTCTCCACAAGTTGCCCCCCAAGACTGCATAGGTGATTTAGGTGAGACAGCCCGCCTGAGACTGACTGTCCTGCCGTAGGTTTGAAGTATTGCCTGAAGCTGTATATAGAAATACTTCCTCGGCGTTCCGGCCACCGGTAGTTTGCGCCTCAGTAGGATGTTGCCTCGGTCTTACAGCACGACTCCTACTGGTATTCTCCTTGTTGCTTTGATCTCGTTTCTCACTCAGCACAATCTATCTCGCTTCTAATCCTTCCTTGGGCACCGCCGCTATGCTGAGCAGGCATGGTCCTGTTACGTTCTTTCCTGTAGCCAGGCCTCTGTCAGGATCCCACTCCTGACAGGGACCCTACCGAATCTTCCCCCACAACACCCTCTGCCACAAGGTGTTGCCTGGTTCCAACCCAGTCAGCTTTCTCCCTAACTTCCTGCCTGACCCCCAGTTTTACCAGTATGTGAGGAGTGGCCTAATGAATAGAACCCTTAGCTCCCCCTGGAGGCCCGGCTGTGAAATGTATTGGTGTCTGTGATACCTGGTCAGATGAACTCCTTCAGTGCCATCAGACGTACCATGGCTCCCCTTAGTGGCGGAGCCACAGTACTGCAATGACCAGGACTCTGGGGCGCTGCAGATCGGCCTGATTTTTTATCTCTGGTGCTTTTAGAAGAAGAAGCTCTGCGACTGCTGCTTGTCCGGCTACCAGGCATAATAGCGGTGACTTCGGATGAAGCCATCGCCGGGTCCTGGGGAGATGCCATGATGGACGCCGGAGGATCAGTGTCGGCGTCCTTTTCTAATGGGGGCCACCATCTTCTTCCTGCCGCACCCGGAAGTGACCGCTACATCCGGGTCGTGGCCATGCTGTATGCGCCTGCGCACCCACCAGCGTTAGCGCAGGTGCCGTCCTCCTCCTAACTCACCCCGGAAGTTGCGATAATGCTTCCGGGGGACAGTACACCGGACCCACGCTGCCTGCGCACCATCGGAGATGGCGCCGCAGGATCTCCTTACCCCAGCGATTCGGTCCCCGCAGGTCCGCTGGGTGGATCTTCGTGAGCCAGGCGACTCCCCTCACGGTACCTGCCAGCAGAGGGGGGAAGCTGCCATAGGACCCCCGACGCTGCTTCCAGCTTCTGGAGCCCTTGCCGTCCCATAAAGGTAAACTGCGCAAGCGGCATCCAGGCTGGGTATCCTCTTCTCTCCAAGCGTTTCCCGTAGGAACAGGAAACCAACTGTGGGAGCGAGGGGGACCGCCCCTTTTATCTCTCCATAGGGTTTCCTGTTCCTAGGGGCAGATCCCCTCTCTCAAGTGGGTGCTGTCGTGGCGAAGAGAAAAAAACAATTAGAATAAATAATGACATTTATCTGGTGTAATACTAGCAGGACCTTCAAATTGGAATTTAAAAAAACCCCATCCTAGTCAAAAGGCCAGGATAAAGGTGTGTGCTATCTAGGTCGGTCTAGGCCAAAACTGCCTTTCCAAATGATACTACAATTGATCTTAGTCAAAAAGATGAGACTACTCTAGCGTAGACCTGGGCAAAGTGCGGTCCGTGGGCCACATCTGGCCCTCTGGCTATTCAAGTCCAGCCCACGGACCGAGACAGCTGAAGGGGTGAAAAGAATGTCCCATGGGCCACACTGTGTCCGCCCGCCTACTCGGTGTCTTCACATTCATTCGCCATCCACGTTGACTGCATTGCTGGAGGAGTGGCCTTCAGCTCCTTCCTCCACCAATCAGCGTGTGAAACAGCTGACGCGATGATGTCACGTAAAGGCCTGTGCACACAAGGTCAAACTTTCTTTGCATTGCAGTAGTCTTGCGTGTGTAGGCAGTGGCATTTTTTATGCTAGGGGCACAGTGTGGGGCCAAATTAAATCAGAAAAGATTGAATCAGAAGATTGAAAGGCACAATATACCGCTTGGTGCTGAAACCAGGACCTGGAAATAACAAGTTCCAATACTGGGTTTGTGTTTTAAAGTGAATCTCTCACTGGGCTTGACTGATATGAAGTCCGCAAGGACAGGGTTCTCTCCCCCTCTGTACCAGTCTGTCACTGTAAACTTGTTTACTGTAAACGATATCTATAACTCTGCATGTAACCCCTTTCTCATGTACAGCACCATGGAGTTAATGGTGCTATATAAATGAATAATAATAATAATAATAATATTATGAGATATGGCCACCACATTTCATGCCTGATATACAGCATTCTATAATGCTGTATATCAACCCTCAACTCGACTTGAAAGATAGGAAAAAGAGCTTTTAGTATACTTGAGGGGTGTTGTTGATCTTGGTCCAGCACCTCTCTTCTTCTTGTGATGCCATCCTCTTTCTTGCTTTGCATGGATGACGTGTCCCTACATCATCCACACAGTATCCTCAGCATTGCACTCCTGCGCAGGTGTACCTCTCTGCCCTGACTAGGGTCTCTTTGCTGGGGCTCTTTGACCTTTCCTGGCACCTGCACAGTGCAATACTTTCCTCTACCCTCAACAGGGCAGAAAAGTACGCCAGCGTAGGAGAGCGATTTCAGGGATGACGAAGGGATGCGTCATCCACACGAAGTAAGAAGAAGCATAGTATGGTGAGAAGAAGGGAGACCAAGAAGATTAACACCCTTTGGACCAGACCGTCCCACAGTTGAGTATAATAAAAGCTCTTTCTCTTATCATTCAGGTCAGGTTGGGGGCTTGTATACAGCATTTTAAAATGCTGTATATCAACCCTGAAAGGTGATGGCCATATCTCATATCAATCAAACATGGTGACAGGTTCCCTTTAAGCTATGTTTTGATGCTTTAATTACATTTTAAACTTGGCTGTGGAGCTCTATTTCTATTGATGCCTAGTTCAAGTGGTGAGTTTATGATAGAAGATTATTTATGGTGCTGTGCTTATATTTTAAAGTGAACCTGTCAGCAGAATTGTGCTCAGTAAACTACACACACTGTTAGGTTGGCACTGTTATACTGATTAAAAAGATACCTTGGTTGATGAAATCCATCTTGTGGTTGTTGTTTAACCCCTTTCCCACCCAAAACTTATCCATACGTCCCTGTGACATGGGCCTTATTGACCTGGGATGTATGGATACATCCTGGTGATTGTGCAAGCACAGAGGCTGTGCGCGCTCGATCATCACCCCGGGTGTCAGCTGATTCTAACAGCTGACAACCAACACTCAGTACCAGGAGCTGTCCCGCATCACTTCCAGTACTTCAACCCCCTAAATGCTGTGATCGAACTCGATCGCAGCATTTTGTGAGCAGGCAGAAAGAAGACAGCCCCTCTGCTCTTGGATTGGAGACCCCGCAACATCATTGTGGGTTGTCGTGGGGTTCTGATCATTGCCATGGTGACCGAATGTTGTCATGACAGCATCTGAGTTACCAGAGCTAGCAAAGTTGCTTGATCATGCTCAGAGCATAATCAGCGACTTTGTCTCTCAGTGCAGCGCTGACAGTTTGTATAGCATAGGCATGCTCCTATACACGCGATCAGCCTGCAAAAAATGACAGTTCCATAGTGGGAATAAGTAAAAAAAAAAGTTTTTTAAAATGTTTAAAAGAACAAACGAACAAAAAAATTATAAAAAAATAAAATATATTGTACCCATAAATAAATATTTTTACATAAAAAAATATAAACAATAAAAGTAAACGTATTTGGCATTGTCCCATCCAGAATGACCCGACCTATGAAACTGTCCAACTAGTTAACCCCTTTAGTGAACATCATAAAAAAATAAATAAAAAACAAGGCATAAAACAATGCTTTATCATCATACCGCCAAACAAACAGTAAAACACGGTCAAAAAGACGAATGTAAATAAACATGGAACTGCTGAAAATGGCATCTTGTCCTGCAATAAACAAGCCATCATACAGCTCCATCAGCAGATAAAAAAAGTGATAGCTCTTAAAATAAAGCGATGCAACAATAATTATTTTTTCTATGAAATAACTTTTATTGCGTAAAAGTGCCAATACATAACAAACTACCGCATATACTCGAGTATAAGCCGACCCGAATATAAGCCGACCCCCGTTATTTTGCCACAAAAAAACTGGGAAAACTTAATGACTCGAGTATAAGCCTAGGGTGGGAAATGCAGCAGCTACTGGTAAATGTCAAAAGTAAAAATGGATACCAATAAAAGTAAAATTAATTGAGACATCAGTAGGATAAGTGTTTTTGAATATCCATATTGAATCAGGAGCCTCATATAATGCTCCATAAAGTTTATGATGGCCCCATAAGATGCTCCATATTAAAATATGCCCCATATAATCCTGCATAAAGGTTAATAATGGCCCCATAAGATGCTCCATAGACACATTTGCCAAATATAATGCTGCACAAATGTTGATTATGGCCCCATAAGATGCTCCATAAAGATATTTGCCCTATATAATGCTGCCCAAACCTTGATTATGGCCCCATAAGATGCTCCAAAAAGATATTTGCCCCATATAGTGCTGCACAAACCTTGATTATGGCCCCATAAGACGCTCCATACAGACATTTACCCCATACAATGCTGCACAAACGTTGATTATGGCCCCATACAGACACTTGCCCCATATAGTGCTGCACAAACATTGATTATGGCCCCATACAGACACTTGCGCCATATAGTGCTACACAAACGTTGATTATGGCTCCATACAGACACTTGCCCCAGATAGTGCTGCACAAACGTTATTGCCCCATAAGATGTTCCATACAGACACTTACCCCATATAGTGTTGCACAAACGTTCATTATGGCCCCATACAGACACTTGCTCCATATAATGCTGCACAAACGTTGATTATGGTCCCATACAGACACTTGCCCCATATAGTGCTGCACAAATGTTGATTATGGCCCCCTAAGATGCTCCTTACAGACACTTGCCCCATTTGCTGTTGCTGCGATAAAAAAAAAAAAATCACATACTCACCCCTCCTGTTGTGAATTCTGTTCTCGGACTCCCTCCTGTGGTTGTGAATGGTACTTTGGTTGGTTCTGCTCCTGGGCTCCCTCTGGTGGCTTCGAGTGGAACTGCTGGTCGCTGAGGTTGGCTTTATCAGCTGCTCTCGTTTATTGCTATGCCCCTTCCCTATTTAACTCCACTCAGATCGTTACTTCATGCCAGCTGTCATTGTTTCAGTATTGGTTTAGATCTCTCTTGGACTTCTCTGAGGACCTGTCTACTCCAGCAGAAGCTAAGTCTTTGCTAGTTCATTTGTTGTTACTGCTAATTTCTAGTCCAGCTTGCTATCATGATGTTCCCTTGCTAGCTGGAAGCTCTGGGGTGCAGAGTGGCACCTCCACACCGTGAGTCGGTGTGGGGAGTCTTTTTGCTTACTCTGCGTGGTTTTTTGTAGTCTTTTGTGCTGACCGCATAGATCCCTTTTCTACCCTCTGACTATTTAGTGAAATCTGGCCTCCTTTGCTAAAATCTGTTTCATTCCTGTGTTTGTGACTTTCCTCTTAACTCACCATCAATATATGTGGGGGTCTGCCTTTACCTTTGGGGAATTTCTCTGAGGCAAGGTAAGGCTTCTATTTCTATCTTTAGGTGTAGTTAGCTCTTAGGCTGTGAAGAGGCGTCTAGGGAGAGTTAGGTACGCTCCACGGCTATTTCTAGTTGTGTGCGATAGGAGTAGGGTTGCGGTCAGCAGAGTTCCCACTTACCCAGAGCTAGTCCCGTTTTTGAATTTACTCATCAGGTCATTCCGGGTGCTCCTAACCACCAGGTCCATAACACCCTCCGTCGCTCAGGCCCCCGGCACTTTCAATATTCACCTGCTCCTCTTTCCGGCGCCGCTCCATCTTCAGCATCTTCTGCACTGATGTTCAGGCAGAGGGCGTGCACGAACCACGTCACCGCGCCCTCTGACCTGAGCGTCACTGCAGAAGATGCTGAAGACGGAGTGGCGCCGGAACGAGGAGCAGGTGAATATCGCGCAGCACTCCCCTCCCTGTTATACTCACCTGCTCCTGGCGCTGTGCAGTCCCTGCTTCCCCGGCGCTGCAGCTTCTCCCTGTACTGAGCAGTCACTGTTACCGCTCATTACAGTAATTAATATGCGGCTCCACCCCTATGGGAGGTGGACCCGTATATTCTTTATTGTAATGAGCGGTACCATGTGACCTCTCAGTACAGGAAGAAGCAGGGGAGCCAGGGACCTGCAGAGACCGCCTCAGGAGCAGGTGAGTATAATTAGACAGCCCCCGCTCCCCCTCCCCTGCCGACCCCTGGGTATGACTTGAGTATAAGCTGAGAAGGGGACTTTCAGCCCCACAAAAAGGGCTGAAAATCTTGGCTTATACTCAAGTATATACGGTATATAAATTGGGTATCACTGTAATTGTACTGACCCAAAGAATACAACTGCCTTATCAATTTTACCAAGTGGGGAACAAAAATTCCTGAATTGAAGGTTTTTGTTCATTCTGCCTCCCAAAAATCGGAATAGAAAACAATCAAAAAGTTTCATGTGTCTGAAAATAGTACATAGTAATAAAAATGTCAACTCGTCCTGCAAAACAAAGGCCCTCACAAGACTTTGCGGGCCGAAATATGGAAAAATTATGGCTCTCAAAACATGAGTTACCAAAAACTAGTTTTTGCAATAAAAAGCGTCTTTTAGTATGTGACAGTAGCCAAACATTAAAACCCGGTATAAATCTGGTATCGCTGTAGTCACACCGGCCTGATGAATAGTCGCCTAATCACTTATACCGCATGAGGAACAATGTAAAATATAAATAAAACCAATTCTTAACCTGCTGTCTTGTTCAGGATAGTAGTAAGGCTCGGCGCACATTTACCCTGCTCAGTGCTTACATCGGGGTTTCCATGTAAATCTCTGAAATACCTGATTCATACAGAACACCAGTTGGAAGATTCCCTATAAGGCCTTGGTCACACTTGCGAATTCAATGCGAGAAACTTGCGCGAGTCTCTTGCATCAATACCTGGCCCTGCTGCTGGCACTCGGGACCAGATTGTGCGGCTGCATGTATTTCTATGCTGAATGCTGAATGCTCAGGTCCCAAGTGCCGGCAGCAGTGCCGGGTATTGATGCGCGAGTTTCTCGCATTGAACTCGCAAGTATGACCCCGGCCTAATAAGGCAGATGGAGGCACTGTGGACACCATAGGACCTGTGATCTAGCTGTGTCTTTTTAGGATTGCATAAAAGTGCCGTCGGCCACAGCTTTGTGCACTTCTGAAAAGAAGAACAACAGTGAACAGAGGCCAGACGGAGTCCAGAGTAACTCTGATGCCTCATTATAGTGAATGGATCCCTTGGGGATTTCATCTAAATCACATCACTCAGAGATTTAGATGGAAACCCAGATGTAAGTTCTCAGTGTAGCGCGCCAGATAAATGTGATCCCAAACTTTATGTAAAACATTCCCAGTTAAAGCTTCAATGGAAATATAGGGCTTCCATTTTACCAGTAGTACAAACGATGTGGAAAAGTGAAGTGGCTCCTTGCTCCTCAAAAGAAATTCAGCAATTTCTGTGCACCCAAATCCAAATCCCCCTCCCATTCTGAGCCCTACAGTGTACCTAAACCACATATAGCGGCACAAGTTTGGCATTTCTGAAGTGATGAGAGGCTACCTAACTTACGGTTGGATGTTTCCAGAAGCATGAGCTGGGCATGACATACTGGTGACCGCAATGTACTGATCACTACAACGTAATGGTATCAGGATCCTGTCAGCACCGGCAAACTGCCACGGCTGAGCAGGGTGACTCACCCACACTGTGGGAGAGCCCGGGATCAGATGCCGCAGGGAAAGCTCAGGCAGACAGGACCTGAGCAGCATGGCGAGAGGGGACGCTGAGGATAGCAGGAAGCAGAAGGACCTGCGATCATGTGACCACAGGGGCAGGGCTTAGCATCCTGCTTCTGGAGATGAGTGCAGGATGCTACAGGGTCCCTGGAGTAGAGGAGAGAGGAACTCAGGTCTAACAAACAGGGGTCATACACGGAGAGGGCGGTGCAGTACAGGAGGGGTGAGCAGAGAATAGTCAGAACGTAGACAAGGAGTCATACACAGAGATAGCAGCGTAGTACAGGAGGGACAGGCAGAATTCTTAACGGGGACAGAACCAGATCAGAACCAGACAAGCATAAAGTAGCACAGGCACAAAGCACAACAGGGTCACACACATTCAGCCAAGGGTCATTTTTAAGCGACGAGGAATGACCCCACAATGAGGCTATAAGAAGCCTCCCAGAATCCCAGAGTGAGGCAGACCAGATTAACCTCTGAACTACCTAATCCCACAAACTAAGCAGATCATGACGAATGGTCATTACAGCGTACTGGTCACTACAACGGGCAACATTCATTGCTGCTTGTTTCTGGAAAACACTCATGGAGTCAAAATAGTCCCTACACCTGTAGAAAAATTCCCAAAGAGGTATAATTTCTAAAATGGGGTCAGTTGAGGGGGGATTCTGCTCTTATAAAAATTAGGGGCTCTGTATATGGAGTCCACAAACTATTCTAGGAAAATCTGGGCACAAGGAGGCAAATAGCGCTCCATTCCTCCCGTATGTCTCTGTATGGCTAAGCAGTACTGTACAGCCACATATGGGGTATTGCCACATTCAGTAGAAACTGATGGACACATTTTGGTGCCATTTCTACCCACTTCTTGTGTGAAAATGTAAAATCTGGGGCTAAAACCAATATTTTGGTTGTAAAAATGTAAAATAATTTTTCTTCACTGCCCAATGGCATAACATTCTGTGACACACCTATGGTGTCAATATGATCATTGCACCCCTAGATGAATTCATTGAGATAGGTAGATGTTTGTAAAATGGAGTCACTTATGGGGGGGTTCTGCTGTTTTAGCAACTCAGAGGCTCTCCCTGTGGGTCAAGGCACCCGCAAACCATAGCAGTAAAATCTGCACTATAGTATGGTGCGCCTTGCCTTCTGAGCTTTGCACTGTGCCTGAAAAATATTTCCCGATTACATGCAGGGTATTGGTGCACTCAGGAAAAAATGGTCCTCAGTTTGTTGTAAAAAAAAAATTCCTATTAGCTCTTGGAAAAATTAAAAACTTGAGGATAAAACAACATTTAGTGGTAAAAATATAATTTATTCTTTGTTCACTAGATAAATTAATTGGGGAGTGTAGTTTCTAAAATGAGTTCATATATGGAGGGTTTCTGTTATTCTGCCACCTCAGGGGCTCTACCAATGTGACATGACACCCTCAAACGATTCCAGAAAAATCTGAACTCCAATATGGTGCCTCTTCCATTCTGATCTTTGCACTGCACTAAATTTTGCACTGTGCCTCAAAAGTAATATTCCCTCACATTTGGGGTATCGGCGTTCTCAGAAGCAATTGCACAACAAATTTTATGGTGCAATTTCTCCTGTTATACTTGTGAAAATAAAAAAAAATGGGGCTAAAATAACATTTTTATGGGGTAAATGTGATTTTTTTTTTTATTGTCACAGCTCAACGTTATAAACTTCTCTGAAGCATCTGGGGGTTTAAAGTGCTCATCACACATCTACATACATTACTTGAGCGGTCTAGTTTCCAAAATGTGGTCACTTATGGTGGGTTTCCACTGTTTAGGTACATCAGGGGCTCTGCAAGTGGGACATGATGCTCGCTAATGATTTCAGGAAATTTTACATTCAAAAAGTCAAATGACGCTCCTTTCTTTCCAAGCCTTGCTGAGCGCCCAAACAGTAGTCTTTCTCCCTCATATGGGGTATCAGCGTACTCTGCAGATATTGCACTACAAATTGTATGGTGCAATTGCTCGTTACCCTTATGAAAATGCCAAATTTGGGGCTAAAAAACACATTTTGTGAGAAAAATTTGATTTTTTTTATTTTTATGCCTCAATGTTATAAACTTCTGTGAAGCATCTGAGGGTTCAATGTGCTCACCACACACATAGATCAGTTCCTTGGTGTCATTTGTTAAGGAAGTTCACTGTTTAGGCACATCAGGGGCTCTACAATTGTGATATGGCATCTGCTAATTGTTCCAGCAAATTTTGCATTTAAAAAGTCAAATGGCGCTCGTTTCCTTCCGAGCGCTGCCGTGCGCCCCATCAGCATGCTCAGGAGAAATTGCACAACAGATTTTGTGGTCCATTATTTTCCGGTTACCCTTGTGAAAATAAAAAAGAAAAAATTGAAATGTTAATTTTTTTCCACATTCCCAAAATTCCTGTGAAGCACCTGAAGGGTTAATAAACTTATTGAATGTGGTTTTGAGCACCTTGAGGGGTGCAGTTTTTAGAATGGTGTCACTTTTGGGTATTTTCTATCATATAGACCCCTCAATGTCACTTCAAACGTGAGGTAGTATCTAAAAAAAATGGTTTTATAACTTTTGCTGGAAAAAGGAGAAATCGATGGTCAACTTTTAACCCTTATAGCTTCCTAAGAAAAAACTTGTTTCAAAAATTGTGCTGCTGTCAAGTAAACTTGTGCGAAATGTTATTTATTGACTATTGTATGTGACACTTCTCTCTGATTAAAGAGCATAAGAATGCAAAGTTTGAAAATTGCTAAATTCTCGGAATCAGTGGGATCAGTTGAAGCATTTCAGAGTTATTATCTCATAAAGTGACAGTGGTCAGAACTGTCAAAATTGGCCTTGTCATTAACGTGCAAACCACCCTTGGGGAGTAAAGGGGGTTAATCTTTATTTGGACTTTTCAGTTAATGAGATTCTCGTGCTCCCGGTTGGCCTTTTGGAGGGGCTTTATGTGGTGCTCTGCTTACATATTCATCTGTATTGGCTTATGACAGATCACTAACACACTAACACTGACAGTAATGAGCATGAGGTAATTTATGCTTTTGTCCTATCTTCATCAAAATATTGCCAGCGGCAGCGACTCCGCAGTAACATCTATCATGTTCCGATAGATACTAATGGGCAGGCAGCGCCACTGGTGCCATCTTGATGGAGCTAAGCTTTTGTGTTTGCAAAATGGCGCCAGCGGCTGTGGTGATTGCGGGCGGCTGTGCGTGGCGGTGCTGAGTGCGGGCGGCTGTGCGTGGCGTGGCTGAGTGCGGGCGGCTGTGGTGAGTGCGGGCGGCTGTGCGTGGCTGTGGTGAGTGCGGGCGGCTGTGCGTGGCTGTGGTGAGTGCGGGCGGCTGTGCGTGGCTGTGGCGAGTGCGGGCGGCTGTGCGTGGCTGTGGTGAGTGCGGGTGGCTGTGCGTGGCTGTGGTGAGTGCGGGCGGCTGTGCGTGGCTGTGGTGAGTGCGGGCGGCTGTGCCTGGCGGTGCTGAGTGCGGGCGGCTGTGTGTGGCGGTGCTGAGTGCGGGCGGCTGTGGTGAGTGCGGGCGGCTGTGCGTGGCTGTGGTGAGTGCGGGCGGCTGTGCGTGGCTGTGGTGAGTGCGGGTGGCTGTGAGTGGCTGTAGTGAGTGCGGGCGGCTGTGCGTTGCTGTGGTGAGTGCGAGCGGCTGTGAGTGGCTGTAGTGAGTGCGGGCGGCTGTGCGTGGCTGTAGTGAGTGCGGGCGGCTGTGCGTGGCTGTAGTGAGTGCGGGCGGCTGTGCGTGGCTGTGGTGAGTGCGGGCGGCTGTGAGTGGCTGTAGTGAGTGCTTGTGGCTGTGCGTGGCTGTGGTGAGTGCGGGCGGCTGTGAGTGGCTGTAGTGAGTGCCGGCGGCTGTGCGTGGCTGTGGTGAGTGCGGGCGGCTGTGCGTGGCGGCAATGAGTGCGGGCGGCTGTGCATGGCGGTGCTGAGTGCGGGTGGCTGTGCGTGGCGGTGCTGAGTGCGGGCGGCTGTGCGTGGCGGTGCAGAGTGCGGGCGGCTGTGCGTGGCGGTGGTGAGTGCGGGCAGCTGTGCGTGGCTGTGGTGAGTGCGGGCGGCTGTGCGTGGCTGTGGTGAGTGCGGGCGGCTGTGCGTGGCTGTGGTGAGTGCGGGCAGCTGTGCGTGGCTGTGGTGAGTGCGGGCGGCTGTGCGTGGCTGTGGTGAGTGCAGGCGGCTGTGGTGAGTGCGGGCGGCTGTGCGTGGCTGTGGTGAGTGCGGGCGGCTGTGCGTGGCTGTGGTGAGTGCGGGCGGCTGTGTGTGGCGGTGGTGAGTGCGGGCGGCTGTGCGTGGCAGTGCTGAGAGTGCGGGCGGCTGTGCGTGGCTGTGCTGGGGGCCTGAGCAGGCGGGGACACCGGCGCGCTGTGGGGGTCAGGTGCCGGAGTCGCCGCTAGCTCAGGCCCCCGGCACTTGCTATATTTACCTGTCCCCCGTTCCATCGATGCGCGCTGCTCCATCCTCCGGCTGTGACTGTTCAGTCAGAGGGCGGCACGCATTAAGTGCGTCATCGTGCCCTCTGAACTGAACGTCACAGGCGTCCGCGCTTTCCGGTGCCATTTTCTTGAAGACACGCAGTGTGTCTTCAAGAAAATGGCGCCGGAGAGCGGACTGCGCAGGCGCCGATTCCGGGAGCAGGGGGATATTCATGGCCCGGATTCGGAATCGCATCGGTGGAACGGGACAGGTAAGTATTGCATACTCACCCTCCTGGCACGTCCCTGCTTCTCCGTTGGAGATAATGAAAATAATGTTGCGGCATGCATTTTACACACATGGAACATGCATGATATTTAAAGCCAAATAGACACCTGTATTGGTGCTAAATGTGTGTATGCTAGGACTAAGTCAAGGGACAACTGATATAGCGGTCAGTGTATTAAGAAAGCGTATCATCGTGCAAAATACTCCGACCGCAATAAACTACTTTATGGCCAGGCATCTAGAAAATCCACCAGTAATAATGTAGCGAGATTCGTTATGACATTCAACCCCCAGCACGATAAACTCCGTACAGCCATCAGGAATGCTTGGCCTATCCTGAAGGCTGATTCAATAATTGCTAAGTTTCTTCCGAACAATCCCTCAATTGCGTTTAGACGTGCGAGAAACCTCCGTGACCAATTGACACGGAGTCACTATGTGGGTCAGGCTATACCTACATTTTTGGATACGATGCGGCCAGGAGGTGGATGTGCTCCGTGCGGTAGGTGCGTTGCGTGCCCTAATGTTGAGAGATGCAATTCCTTTATGAATTCAGATGGCACGAGGGAATACAATATCAGACAACGCATCTCCTGTGTTTCCCGTTACGTGATTTATTACGCTACCTGTCCGTGTGGTTTGATCTATGTTGGTCTGACCACACGGCAACTTAAAGTCCGTATTCGGGAACACGTACTGGGAATCAGCGCAGCAGCTACCTGCACGGACACATCCATCCTAAAAACCCTGCCGCGCCATTTTTATGACTTCCATCAATGTGACGAAAAATTACTACGGGTACGGGGCATTGACCTACTACAAATCAATATTAGGGGAGGTAATCTCTCTAAACGTCTAGCACAGCTAGAATGTAAATGGATTTGGACATTGGGGACAATCCATCCGAAAGGACTTAATGAGTATATATCATTCGTCCCATTTCTCTGATCTTCCGTCCGTTTAACTATAGTGGATTCATTTGTGTTATGCACTATGTGTTTTTATTTCTATTCTCATTTTTTAACATCATACTTTTTAGATGGGTGCACGCCATATTCTACTGGTCTTTGAAATACAAGGATATCTGCAACGCTGCAAGACGACATTTATTATCGTGTTTCTTTGTTCTTGTTATTATTAGTATGTTTTCATGTGTTATTATTAGTGTTTTGAATAATTGTGACAGTGAGGTTATGCTGCTTGTACACTACTGCTGCTGATAGTGTACGGATGTAACATATCGGATATATACATGTAGATTACATGTCTCTACATATACATATGTGTGCATTTATGTTGCGTTGTACAGTTTTCGTTTGTCGACATTATTTACATTGTTGTCTTGAGATATATTTTGTTTTTTGTTCTAATTGTTCAATTTATGATTTTTGTGTATATATACATGGTGTAGTTAGTATAATTATTTTGTATTATGCGTTTTTCTTCTTTTTTCTGTCTTTTCTTTCTGCGGCCTTGAGATGTTGTCCTTATGTTATTGTATTCAGCGTTATACCTATGTATGTGGCGATATTGTATTTATTGTTCGTTTATAGTTATGGGCACGTTCTTCTTCTGTGTATATATGTATATTCATTTTGCCCTTGTCTTTGCCCTTTTCTACAATGGTGTCTGCTATATATCCGCATCACGCCCACCTGTTTACTCGCGTTCCTTGGCGTCCGTTGTCATGTGATGCCGGAGCACGTGGGGCCCCGCGTGTTTCCGGTTCCGGATGGCAGCGGTGCTCCTGGATGGCAGGGTATGCAGGCGGCGCACTTTGCGGCGTCAGGGATTTCCGGCACGGCGGCATATAAATGCTGCCGTTACCGGTCTGTATCACACCCCCTGAGGAAGGAACACTTTCGTTGTTCCGAAACGTGCGTCGGGGTGGGCTTGGGGTCCTCCCACCGTGGATGCACATCAGGTAATTCCTTCGGGAGAGATATATTTATATACAGGTATTATTTGGTTGCCATTAGTGGTTCTAATCTATCTATCTGTGTGCACTTGCATTATACTACTGTTCTCAGGATGTTTATCTAATATTGATGTGCTCCCATATGCATTTATATATCCACCCTATGTGGTGTGGCACTAGCATTGAAGTATTTATTATTGTGGTGGTATGACCCCATAGCCCGATGTGCTTTGTGCATGTACACTAGTTTTTCCTACTAGCCCCATTGGTTCCTGTTGTACCTTTTCTATGTACTGTTGACTTTTTAACATATTTAATAAAGATATATTTTTTATGGGATTAATCGACTGTGTCCTCTGTGGAGTATTAGGATTTCCGTTGGAGATAGCAGGGTGCGTTCAGTGCTTACGCATACCGCGATCTCCTGGGAGCGTCACTCTGTGGGGTCCAGACTGCGCCAGCGCTTGCGCAGTCTATAAAAGCTTCGGACAGAGTGACGCTCCCAGCGTTATATTATAGATAACTGTATGTCATCTCCCCTGTATATAGTACATACCTGTATGTTTTGTCCTCCTGTATATAGTACGTACCTGTGTGTCATATGCTCCTGTATATAGTATACACCTGTATGTCATCTCCCCTGTATATAGTATATACCCGTATGTCATCTCCCCTGTATATAGTATATACCTGTATGTCATCTCCCCTGTATATAGTATATACCTGCTGAATATCATCTCCTATATATGGTATATAACTGTCATTTTCTCCTGTATATAGTATATACCTGTATGTCATCTCCTGTATATAGTATGTACCTGTATGTCATCTGCTCCTGTATATAGTATATACCTGTATGTCATCTCCCCTCTATATAACATATAACCGGTGTGTCATCTCCTCCTGTATATAGTATATATCTGTATGTCATCTCCCCTGTATATAGTATATACCTGTATGTCATCTCCCCTGTATATAGTATATAACTGTATGTCATCTCCCCTGTATATAGTATATACATGTATGTTATGTCCTCCTGTATATGGTACATACCTGTGTCTTATGCTCCTGTATATAGTATATACCTGTATGTCATCTCCCCTGTATAGAGTATACACCTGTATGTCATCTCCCCTGTATATAGTATATACCTGTATGTCATCTCCTGTATATAGAATATACCTGTATGTCATCTCCCCTGTATATAGTTTATACCAGTATGTCATCTCCACTGTACATAGTATATACCTGTATGTCATCTCCTCCTGTACATAGTATATACCTGTATGTCATCTCCCCTGTATATAGTATACATCCTGTATGTCATCTCTGCTGTATATAGTGTACACCTGTATGTCGTCTCCTCCTGTACATAGTATATACCTGTATGTCATCTCCCCTGTACATAGTATATACCTGTATGTCATCTTCCCTGTACATAGTATATACGTACCTGTAAGTCATCTGCTCCTGTATATAGTATATACCTATGTGTCTTCTCCTCCTGTATATAGTATGTACTTGTGAGTCATCTCCTCCTGTATATAGTATATACATGTATGTCATCTTCTCCTGCATATAGTATATACCTGTATGTCATCTCCCCTGTATATAGTATATACATGTTAGTCATCTCCCCTGTACATAGTATATACCTGTATGTCATCTCCTCCTGTATATAGTATATACCTGCTGAATATCATCTCCTATATATGGTATATAACTGTCATTTTCTCCTGTATATAGTATATACCTGTATGTCATCTCCTGTATATAGTATGTACCTGTATGTCATCTGCTCCTGTATATAGTATATACCTGTATGTCATCTCCCCTCTATATAACATATAACCGGTGTGTCATCTCCTCCTGTATATAGTATATATCTGTATGTCATCTCCCCTGTATATAGTATATACCTGTATGTCATCTCCCCTGTATATAGTATATAACTGTATGTCATCTCCCCTGTATATAGTATATACATGTATGTTATGTCCTCCTGTATATGGTACATACCTGTGTCTTATGCTCCTGTATATAGTATATACCTGTATGTCATCTCCCCTGTATAGAGTATACACCTGTATGTCATCTCCCCTGTATATAGTATATACCTGTATGTCATCTCCTGTATATAGAATATACCTGTATGTCATCTCCCCTGTATATAGTTTATACCAGTATGTCATCTCCACTGTACATAGTATATACCTGTATGTCATCTCCTCCTGTACATAGTATATACCTGTATGTCATCTCCCCTGTATATAGTATACATCCTGTATGTCATCTCTGCTGTATATAGTGTACACCTGTATGTCGTCTCCTCCTGTACATAGTATATACCTGTATGTCATCTCCCCTGTACATAGTATATACCTGTATGTCATCTTCCCTGTACATAGTATATACGTACCTGTATGTCATCTGCTCCTGTATATAGTATATACCTATGTGTCTTCTCCTCCTGTATATAGTATGTACTTGTGAGTCATCTCCTCCTGTATATAGTATATACATGTATGTCATCTTCTCCTGCATATAGTATATACCTGTATGTCATCTCCCCTGTATATAGTATATACATGTTAGTCATCTCCCCTGTACATAGTATATACCTGTATGTCATCTCCTCCTGTATATAGTATATACCTGCATGTCATCTTTCCTGTGTATAGTATATACCTGTATGTCATCTCCTCCTGTATATAGTATATACCTGTATGTCATCTCCTCTGTATATAGTATATACCTGCTGAATATCATCTCCTCCTATATATGGTATATAACTGTGTCATTTCCTCCTGTATACAGTATATACCTGTATGCCATCTCCTGTATATAGTATATACCTGTGTGTCATCTGCTCCTGTATATAGTTAAGCATAGAAATTCCAATAGACAGCATTGGTGGCGCATATAGATCACACCAATATTACTTTTATAACACCAAATGGATGCGCTACCCGTGTATGGACAATATGGATAACTGCCAACGCATAGTAAACTAAGAAACAAGAACATGCAGTCATATACTCCAAAAAACCATTTTTTATTAATGAACCATAAATTTACATAAATAAAAGATCAGACAGTGTGTGGTGAGACCAGTAGCTGGAAAATATGCCTAAAGCAACATGCAAACTAGTCACCCGGGAACTAACGTCCCCAGTGGTGGTCCGGAATCAGCCCGTACACATAAAGGGGCATATAGTATAATGCAGGGTCAGTGCATTAGTATAACCAAAAATAACCAACAGTACCGTGACTAAAAAAGGCAGCACTGAAGTAAAAATATCACCTGCTGTAAGGAATCCGGTCCAGCCCAGGGGACGTCAGATCACCCCGACGCGCGTTTTGGCACGTGTACCTTCTTCAGGTATGTATGTCATCTCCTCTATGTATAGTATATACCTGTATGTCATCTCCTCCTGTATATAGTATATACCTGTATGTCATCTCCCCCTGTATATAGTATATACCTGTATGTCATCTTCCCTGTGTATAGTATATACCTTTATGTCATCTCCTCCTGTATATAGTATATACCTGTATGTCATCTCCTCTATGTATAGTATATACCTGTATGTCATCTCCCCCTGTATATAGTATATACCTGTATGTCATCTTCCCTGTGTATAGTATATACCTTTATGTCATCTCCTCCTGTATATAGTATATACCTGTATGTCATCTCCTCCTGTATATAGTATGTCCCTGTATGTCATCGCCTTCTGTTCAGTATTTTACCTCAGTATTTGTAAGTTAAAACTTGGAGTAAAACATTCAAAGGATAAGTTTATTAGAAACATGTCACCACTTCTGTATTTTTCTCCCACTCGTGGTTTTGACTTATAAATACTGAGGTAAAATACTGACCAAATACTGAACGTGTGAATGTGGCTTTATACACAGCCTCCACCTGCAGTGCCTCACTCTTCTCTATACACAGCCTCATACTGCAGCAGCACCTCACTTCTCTCATTTTCCCCCTGACATCTCTCATTTTGCCCCTCACATCTCCATCCATGAAGATCCTCCCTTTCCACTGTCATACCTCACAGAAGCAACTCGATTCTAGACAGGATGGAGCTAGATGTGGCCTGTGCCTGCTATCCAGAGTGGGAGTGGCTATGTGGAGTGGGCGTGGCCGATACATACACATACACTCCACTTTATATATATGGATATTGAATCTAGTGCTGCATTTGTGTTTTGGGCATGGTTTTTTTGCTATATTTATGTTATAAGAATGAATTTGGCACTATATTTTGTTTTTGCGTATACAGTACACACCAAAAGTTTGGACACACCTTCTCATTTAAAGATTTTTCTGTATTTTCATGACTATGAAAATTGTAAATTTACACTGAAGGCATCAAAACTATGAATTAACACATGTGGAATTATATACTTAACAAAAAAGTGTGAATCAACTGGAAATATGTCTTATATTCTAGGTTCTTCAAAGTAGCCACCTTGTGCTTTGATGACTGCTTTGTACACTCTTGGCATTGTCTTGATGAGCTTCAAGAGGTAGTCACCGGAAATGGTCTTCCAACAATCTTGAAGAGGAGTTCCCAGAGATGCTTAGCACTTGTTGGCACTTTTGCCTTCACTCTGCGGTCCAGCTCACCCCAAACCATCTCGATTGGGTTCAGGTCTGGTGACTGTGGAGGCCAGGTCATCTGGCGTAGCACCCCATCACTCTCCTTCTTGGTCAGTAGCCCTTACACAGCCTGGAGGTATGTTTGGGGTCATTGTCCTGTTGAAAAATAAATGATGGTCCAACTAAATGCAAACCGGATGGAATAGCATGCCGCTGCAAGATGCTGTGGTAGCTTTGCTTGTTCAGTAAGCCTTCAATTTTGAAAAAATCCCCAACAGTGTCACCAGCAAAGCACCCCTACACCATCACACCTCCTCTTCCATGCTTCACGGTGTGAACCAGGCATGTAGAGTCCGTCCGTTCACCTTTTCTGCATCGCACAAAGACACGGTGGTTGGAACCAAAGATCTCAAATTTGGACTCATCAGACCAAAGCACAGATTTCCACTGGTCTAATATCAATTCCTTGTGTTCTTTAGCCCAAACAAGTCTCTTCTGCTTGTTGCCTGTCCTTAGCAGTGGTTTCCTAGCAGCTATTTTACCATGAAGGCCTGCTGCACAAAGTCTCCTCTTAACAGTTGTTGTAGAGATGTGTCTGCTGCTAGAACTCTGTGTAGCATTGACCTGGTCTCTAATCTGAGCTGCTGTTAACCTGCAATTTCTGAGGCTGGTGACTCGGATAAACTTATCCTCAGAAGCAGAGGTGACTCTTGGTCTTCCATTCCTGGGGCGGTCCTCATGTGAGCCAGTTTCTTTGTAGCGCTTGATGGTTTATTGCAACTGCACTTGGGGACACTTTCAAAGTTTTCCTAATTTTTCGGACTGACTGACCTTCATTTCTTAAAGTAATGATGGCCACTAGAGTTGAGCGACTTTCATTTTTTTAAGATCGAGTCGGGTTTTGTGAAACCCGATTTTGTCCAGAGTCGAGTCGAGTGCAGTCGGCCGATTATCGCTAAAAGTCGGGGATCGACCGAAACACGAAACCCAATGCAAGTCAATGGGGAAGCATAGTCGGCAGTGAGTGGAGGCCAGGAAAACACCTACAGTGCCCATTTTAATGCCAAAAACATCCATTCTTGTTTCTGAAGCTTGTCAATCTTAATTAACTTTATAATAATAGTTGGGCATAGGGAATTGGGGGTCATTTGGCAAAAGTTGTGGGGGGAGTAGGGCTGGCTCAAGTTTTTCGTGGGCCCAGGAAATGCGGACTACGTCACGGCGGTGTTGCAGGGAAAGGTAAGTATTTCAACGTTGCAAGTGCTGTGATCCTGAGCAAGCAGGGGGGGCCCACTCGTTCGCATTGGCACTGGCACAGGGCCCCTCAAAGTACAGCGGTGTGTTTGCATGGCGGGGGCGCCTCCCACCAGCAGCGACACTTTTGCGTACTCTGAGGGGCCCTGTGCCAGTGACGTCGCCAACGAGTATGCCCCCCCACCTGATGAAGGAACCTGCACTTTCATCTGCACCTTCCTCTCTGTCCCTGTGTAAGGTGGTATAACATGCGGGAAGGGGAACCTTACTTTCAGCAGGGTCAGATTCTGGCTGTGTAGAGTATAAGGGGAATGTAGTGGTCTAGGTCAATGTACCAGCAGACTCATCTAGCAGTGGCTGGGCAATGGGCAGGATGAGGAGGAAACAGATATAGGGCCAAAGAATAAAGTAGGCTAAATGCAGTTCAAAATTGGTAACAGGACTAAACAGGCGGCATTGCTTTGTTCAGTGGAGTAGCAAACCCAAGAGCAGCAGACACTGTTTCAAGGGCCTAACCACACTAGTAGGCCAAATGCAGTTTAATATCTGATAGTATAGGGCGAAAGCCAGAATGTGGAAGCTCAGCTTTGTTCAGTTGAGGACAACACCAGGCAGGGGCAGACAGACACCTTTAGTAGGCCGGAACAGCCAATTTTTTTAAAAAACAGCAGTTAGTAAGAGGCAGAAGGTAGAAGCTCAGCTTTATTCAGTTGAGGACAACACCAGGCAGGGGCAGACCCCTTTAGTAGGCCGGAACAGCCAATTGCATTTTTAAAAATGGTAATTTGGAACTGAAGGTTGAAGCTCAGCTTTATTCAGTTGAGGACAACACCAGGCAGGGGCAGACAGACACCTTTAGTAGGCCGGAACAGCCAATTGCATTTTTAAAAATGGTAATTTGGAACTGAAGGTTGAAGCTCAGCTTTATTCAGTTGAGGACAACACCTGGCAGGGGCAGACACCTTTAGTAGGCCGGAACAGCCAATTTTATAAAAAAAAAGCAGTTAATAAGAGGCAGAAGGTAGAAGCTCAGCTTTATTCAGTTGAGGACAACACCAGGCAGGGGCAGACACCTTTAGTAGGCCGGAACAGCCAATTTCATTTTTAAAATTCGTAATTTGGAACAGAAGGTTGAAGCACAGCTTTATTCAGTTGCAGCTTCTTGGCAATAATATAAAGAAGACGCGACAGGACAACACTCGGTGGATGCCATATCTGTGTTTTCAATGGAAAAAAACCTTTCAGTTAACTACTTGCAGGAGAAAGTTTTTGTAGCTGGTGGACAATTTTTGTACTGTACCAGTTTTTTGTTGTATGTGTTTTTGTTTTTAATGTTAAAATGTCTGCATTTGATATCTCTCCAGTATTTTCTTTTTTATAAGCAAAATACTGCAGTTTTACATCGGTTACATGGATACACGGGCAGGCAGCTTGGTGGTCAGTGGAGGAGTATTTAAAGTAGGGACCGCAGACAGGCTATCAAAGGCCTAAAATAACAAACAATAGGCTCATGGCAGTTTTACATCGGTTACATGGATACACAGGCAGCTTGGTGGTCAGTGGAGGAGTATTTAAAGTAGGGACCGCAGACAGGCTATCAAAGGCCTAAAATAACAAACAATAGGCTCATGGCTGTTTTACATCGGTTACATGGATACACAGGCAGCTTGGTGGTCAGTGGAGGAGTATTTAAAGTAGGGACCGCAGACAGGCTATCAAAGGCCTAAAATAACAAACAATAGGCTCATGGCTGTTTTACATCGGTTACATGGATACACAGGCAGCTTGGTGGTCAGTGGAGGAGTATTTAAAGTAGGGACCGCAGACAGGCTATCAAAGGCCTAAAATAACAAACAATAGGCTCATGGCAGTTTTACATCGGTTACATGGATACACAGGCAGCTTGGTGGTCAGTGGAGGAGTATTTAAAGTAGGGACCGCAGACAGGCTATCAAAGGCCTAAAATAACAAACAATAGGCTCATGGCAGTTTTAAATCGGTTACATGGATACACGGGCAGGCAGCTTGGTGGTCAGTGGAGGAGTATTTAAAGTAGGGACCGCCGACAGGCTATCAAAGGCCTAAAATAACAAACAATAGGCTCATGGCAGTTTGACATCGGTTACATGGATACACAGGCAGCTTGGTGGTCAGTGGAGGAGTATTTAAAGTAGGGACCGCAGACAGGCTATCAAAGGCCTAAAATAACAAACAATAGGCTCATGGCTGTTTTACATCGGTTACATGGATACACGGGCAGCTTGGTGGTCAGTGGAGGAGTATTTAAAGTAGGGACCACAGACAGGCTATCAAAGGCCTAAAATAACAAACAATAGGCTCATGGCTGTTTTACATCGGTTACATGGATACACGGGCAGGCAGCTTGGTGGTCAGTGGAGGAGTATTTAAAGTAGGGACCGCAGACAGGCTATCAAAGGCCTAAAATAACAAACAATAGGCTCATGGCAGTTTTACATCGGTTACATGGATACACAGGCAGCTTGGTGGTCAGTGGAGGAGTATTTAAAGTAGGGACCGCAGACAGGCTATCAAAGGCCTAAAATAACAAACAATAGGCTCATGGCTGTTTTACATCGGTTACATGAATACACGGGCAGGCAGCTTGGTGGTCAGTGGAGGAGTATTTAAAGTAGGGACCGCAGACAGGCTATCAAAGGCCTAAAATAACAAACAATAGGCTCATGGCTGTTTTACATCGGTTACATGGATACATGAGCAGGCAGCTTGGTGGTCAGTGGAGGAGTATTTAAAGTAGGGACCGCAGACAGGCTATCAAAGGCCTAAAATAACAAACAATAGGCTCATGGCTGTTTTACATCGGTTACATGGATACACGGGCAGGCAGCTTGGTGGTCAGTGGAGGAGTATTTAAAGTAGGGACCGCAGACAGGCTATCAAAGGCCTAAAATAACAAACAATAGGCTCATGGCTGTTTTACATCGGTTACATGGATACATGAGCAGGCAGCTTGGTGGTCAGTGGAGGAGTATTTAAAGTAGGGACCGCAGACAGGCTATCAAAGGCCTAAAATAACAAACAATAGGCTCATGGCTGTTTTACATCGGTTACATGGATACACGGGCAGGCAGCTTGGTGGTCAGTGGAGGAGTATTTAAAGTAGGGACCGCAGACAGGCTATCAAAGGCCTAAAATAACAAACAATAGGCTCATGGCAGTTTTACATCGGTTACATGGATACACAGGCAGCTTGGTGGTCAGTGGAGGAGTATTTAAAGTAGGGACCGCAGACAGGCTATCAAAGGCCTAAAATAACAAACAATAGGCTCATGGCTGTTTTACATCGGTTACATGGATACACGGGCAGGCAGCTTGGTGGTCAGTGGAGGAGTATTGCAAGGAGTGTCTGTCCCAGTACTCCCAAAATATAAATAGATGTTAATGTCTCGCAAAACAACCAAAAAAAAAAAAAGGTGGCATACTTAGGTACAGGGGTGGGCTCATCTGCTGAGTTTCTGACATAGTAATTTGGCAGTAACTATTTAATGGTGCCAATATAGGACACAGACACAGACTACTTTAAGTTGCATCATAGATTTCTACAAATTTGTATTGTCAGTGCCAGACATTGAATGATGTCAGCGAATAGACTAAAGATTGGTGGAGCTGTGCGACATAATTTTGCACGTGGTAGAGAACAGTTTGAGCTGGGGGAGGGGGGGAACTCTCTTGAGGCCGGCGGGACCGCCCCAGGGCCCCTCATGTTACAACGGTGTGTCTGACGTTGGGTGCGCACCACCACCGCCAGAGACACTACATTGTACTATGAGGGACCCAGTAGCAATGCCGTCAACCAAAAGCGAGCACACCCACCTCTTCAGACAAACAGCAGTCTCACGGGTGCTTGCGCCAAGTCGTGATACCACGGCCCCGTGTGGGGAGTTTGGCCATTTAGGGAGGTGTAAACATGTCGTATGCTGTACAATCAGCTGCAGCAAATTAGACATTAGAAAAGTAATTCACAGGCAAGAGCTTTTCATAGGAAAGCTAGGTGTCGGCCGGGCAAGGTGGGGCAAAAGATTTCGAAATCCAGTTGTGGTTCATTTTAATGAATGTTAGATCGTCAACATTTTGGGTAGCCAGACGAGTCCTTTTTTCGGTTAATATTGAACCTGCAGCACTGAATACTCTTTCTGATAGGACACTTGCTGCCGGGCAAGCAAGCTCCTGCAATGCATATTCTGCCAATTCTGGCCAGGTGTCTAATTTTGATGCCCAGTAATCAAATGGGAATGACGGTTGAGGGAGAACATCGATAAGGGATGAAAAATAGTTAGTAACCATACTGGACAAATGTTGTCTCCTGTCACTTTCAATTGATGCAGCAGTACCTGTCCTGTCTGCGGTCATAGCAAAATCACTCCACAACCTGGTCAGAAAACCCCTCTGTCCAACGCCACTTCTGATGTGTGCACCCCTAACACTCCTAGTCTGTTGCCCCCTTGAGCTCGTATGAGAACGATCACGTGCGCTGTGTGCTGGGAATGCCTGAAGCAAACGGTCAACAAGAGTTGATTGTTTGGTTGCTAATATTAGTTCCAAGTTCTCATGTGGCATAATATTTTGCAATTTGCCTTTATAGCGTGGATCAAGGAGGCAGGCCAACCAGTAATCGTCATCGTTCATCATTTTCGTTATGCGTGTGTCCCTTTTTAGGATACGTAAGGCATAATCCGCCATGTGGGCCAAAGTTCCAGTTGTCAAATCTCCGGTTGTGATTGGGTGAGGGGCAGTTGCAGGCAAATCTACGTCACTTGTGTCCCTCAAAAAACCAGAACCCGGCCTTGACACGCAACCAATTTCCAGTGCCCCCGGGAAAGGTTCCGCATTAAAAATATACTCATCCCCATCATCCTCCTCGTCCTCCACCTCCTCTTCGCCCGCTACCTCGTCCTGTACACTGCCCTGACCAGACAATGGCTGACTGTCATCAAGGCTTTCCTCTTCCTCTGGTGCAGACGCCTGCTCCTTTATGTGCGTCAAACTTTGCATCAGCAGACGCATTAGGGGGATGCTCATGCTTATTACGGCGTTGTCTGCACTAGCCAGCCGTGTGCATTCCTCAAAACACTGAAGGACTTGACACATGTCTTGTATCTTCGACCACTGCACACCTGACAACTCCATGTCTGCCATCCTACTGCCTGCCCGTGTATGTGTATTCTCCCACAAAAACATAACAGCCCGCCTCTGTTGGCACAGTCTCTGAAGCATGTGCAGTGTTGAGTTCCACCTTGTTGCAACGTCTATGATTAGGCGATGCTGGGGAAGGTTCAAAGACCGCTGATAGGTCTGCATACGGCTGGCGTGTACAGGCGAACGTCGGATATGTGAGCAAAGTCCACGCACTTTGAGGAGCAGGTCGGAGAACCCAGGATAAGTTTTCAATAAGCACTGCACCACCAGGTTTAAGGTGTGAGCCAGGCAAGGAATGTGTTTCAGTTGGGAAAGGGAGATGGCAGCCATGAAATTCCTTCCATTATCACTAACTACCTTGCCTGCCTCAAGATCTACTGTGCCCAGCCACGACTGCGTTTCTTGTTGCAAGAACTCGGACAGAACTTCCGCGGTGTGTCTGTTGTCGCCCAAATACTTCATAGCCAATACAGCCTGCTGACGCTTGCCAGTAGCTGGCCCATAATGGGACAACTGGTGTGCAACAGTGTCATCTGCCGATGGAGTGGTTGGCCGACTGCGGTCTGTGGAAGAGCTGTAGCTTCTGCAGGAGGACGAGGAGGAGGAGGAGGAGGGGGTGCGAACGCCTACAGCCAACTGTTTCCTAGACCGTGGGCTAGGCACAACTGTCCCGAAATTGATGTCCCCTGTGGACCCTGCATCCACCACATTCACCCAGTGTGCCGTGATGGACACATAACGTCCCTGGCCATGCCTACTGGTCCATGCATCTGTAGTCAGGTGCACCTTTGTACTCACAGATTGCCTGAGTGCATGGACGATGCGTTTTTAAACATGCTGGTGCAGGGCTGGGATGGCTTTTCTGGAAAAAAAGTGTCGACTGGGTAGCTCGTATCGTGGTTCAGCGTACTCCATCAGGGCTTTGAAAGCTTCGCTTTCAACTAACCGGTAGGGCATCATCTCTAACGAGATTAGTCTAGCTATGTGGGCGTTAAAACCATGTGTACGCGGATGCGAGGATAAGTACTTCCTTTTTCTAACCAGAGTCTCATGTAGTGTGAGCTGAACTGGAGAGATGGAGATCGTGGAACTTGCGGGTGTGCCGGTGGACATGGCAGACTGAGAGACGGTTGGAGACGGTATTGTTTCCGCCGGTGCCCTAGATGCAATATTTCCGCCTACAAAACTGGTGATTCCCTGACCCTGACTGCTTTTGGCTGGCAAAGAAACCTGCACAGATACTGCCGGTGGTGCGGAAAATGGTGGCCTTACAGTGACGGAAGGGATGTTGCGTTGATGACTAGCTTCATTGGCCGAGGGTGCTACAACCTTGAGGGACGTTTGGTAGTTAGTCCAGGCTTGAAAATGCATGGTGGTTAAGTGTCTATGCATGCAACTAGTATTGAGACTTTTCAGATTCTGACCTCTGCTTAAGCTAGTAGAACATTTTTGACAGATGACTTTGCGCTGATCAATTGGATGTTGTTTAAAAAAATGCCAGACTGCACTCTTCCTAGCATCGGATCCCTTTTCAGGGATTGCAGACTGAGCTTTAACCGGATGGCAACGCTGTGCTCCAACAGGTTTTGGCTTTGACACGCGTTTTGGGCCAGATAGGGGCCCGGCAGATGGAACCTGTTGCGATGTTGATGCCTGCTGCGGCCCCTCCTCCACCTCCGCTTCTGAACTACTGCTGCCTGCACCCTGTTTCCTCAATGGCTGCCAATCGGGGTCAACAACCGGGTCATCTATTACCTCCTCTTCGAGCTCGTGTGCAACTTCGTCTGTGTCACTGTGTCGGTCTGTGGTATAGCGTTCGTGGCGGGGCAACATAGTCTCATCAGGGTCTGATTGTGGATCTGTACCCTGAGAGGGCAATGTGGTGGTCTGAGTCAAAGGAGCAGCATAGTACTCTGGCTGTGGCTGTGCATCAGTGCACTCCATGTCAGAATCTACTTGTAATGGGCATGGCCTGTTAAGTGTTTCACTTTCTAAGCCAGGGACGGTATGTGTAAAGAGCTCCATGGAGTGACCCGTTGCGTCGCCTGCTGCATCCTTCTCTCTTGTTGTAGTTTTTGCTGAGGAGGACAAGGAAGCGACTTGTCCCTGACCGTGAACATCCACAAGCGACGCGCTGCTTTTACATTTACCAGTTTCAGAAGAGGAGGCAAAAGAGCTAGAGGCTGAGTCTGCAATGTAAGCCAAAACTTGCTGTTGCTGCTCCGGCTTTAAAAGCCTTTTTCCTACTCCCAGAAAAGAGAGCGTTCGAGGCCTTGTGTAGCCAGACGACGAAACTGGCTCCACAGCTCCAGACTTAGGTGGAATATTTTTATCCCCACGACCACCTGATGCTCCACTACCACTACCATCATTACCAGCTGACAATGAACGCCCACGGCCACGACCTCTTGCACCAGACTTCCTCATTGTTTTTAAAAATTAACCAAAGTAACTTTATTTGTTGCTGTCAAACAACTTACACGGTGAGCTATAACTTCAGTATGACTTATATATCCCTTAACAGGTTGGTGTGACCACAAGGAAAATCAGGCACAATGTTACACACTCTGTTTTCTGTGGCACAAAATCACAGAGATGACACACACGCAGGACTGTCACTCAAGCACTAATGTCAATATTATTCTCCCACCTAATTTTTTTTTTTTTTTTCTCAGGGAGACTTTAGAAACCAAATAAGATAAAATGTTTTTTTCAGGGACAATTTAGAAACCAAATACTAATAAAAAAAATAAATAAATAAAATAGCCTTTCTATGGCCCACAATTAGAGAGAGAGAGGTGGCACACCCAGGAGTCAAGACTGGCACACAAGCTGAAAGGGCAATATTACTCTCCCACTGTTTTTTTATGTATTTTTTTTTTTTTCAGGGAGACTTTAGAAACCAAATAATATTAAAAAAAGCAAAAAAATAAATAGGCTTTCTATGGCCCACAATTAGAGAGAGAGAGGTGGCACACCCAGGAGTCAAGACTGGCACACAAGCTGAAAGGGCAATATTACTCTCCCACTGTTTTTTTATGTATTTTTTTTTTTTCAGGGAGACTTTAGAAACCAAATAATATTAAAAAAAGCAAAAAAATAAATAGGCTTTCTATGGCCCACAATTAGAGAGAGGTGGCACACCCAGGAGTCAAGACTGGCACACAAGCTGAAAGGGCAATATTACTCTCCCACTGTTTTTTTATGTATTTTTTTTTTTCAGGGAGACTTTAGAAACCAAATAATATTAAACAAAGCAAAAAAATAAATAGGCTTTCTATGGCCCACAATTAGAGAGAGAGAGGTGGCACACCCAGGAGTCAAGACTGGCACACAAGCTGAAAGGGCAATATTACTCTCCCACTGTTTTTTTATGTATTTTTTTTTTTCAGGGAGACTTTAGAAACCAAATAATATTAAACAAAGCAAAAAAATAAATAGGCTTTCTATGGCCCACAATTAGAGAGAGAGAGGTGGCACACCCAGGAGTCAAGACTGGCACACAAGCTGAAAGGGCAATATTACTCTCCCACTGTTTTTTTATGTATTTTTTTTTTTTCAGGGAGACTTTAGAAACCAAATAATATTAAACAAAGCAAAAAAATAAATAGGCTTTCTATGGCCCACAATTAGAGAGAGAGAGGTGGCACACCCAGGAGTCAAGACTGGCACACAAGCTGAAAGGGCAATATTACTCTCCCACTGTTTTTTTATGTATTTTTTTTTTTTTACGGAGACTTTAGAAACCCAATAATATTAAAAAAAACAAAAAAATAAATAGGCTTTGTATGGCCCACTGAATGAGAGATGGCACACACAGGAGTGGCACACAAGCCCTGACTGAGGCCAATATTTTTCTCCCACTGATTGATGTAGTGTTTTTGTGTTGAGGTAGATTTTAGAACACAAATCAAGGAAAAAAATAAATAGGCTTTCTATGGCCCACTCAGTGAGAGATGGCACACACAGGGATGGCACTGTAGCAGAAATGCCAATCTTAATCTTCCACAAAAAAAAAAAAAAAAAAACAGGGACTGTCCTACAATTACTATCTCCCTGCAGTAATCTAAGCCAGGTATGGCAGGCAGCAATAGGAGTGGACTGATGCACAAATTAAATAAAAAGTGTGGACAAACAAAAAAGATAGCTGTGCAGAAAGGAAGGAACAAGAGGATATGTGCTTTGAAAAAAGCAGTTGGTTTCCACAGTGGAGTACACACAGCAATACAGCTATCACGGAGCCTTCTAGGGCAGCCCAATGAGCTACAGCGCTGAGGGAAAAAAAAAAAATGTAGCTTCCAGTGTCCCTGCACACCGAAGGTGGTGTTGGACAGTGGAAATCGCTACAGCACAAGCGGTTTGGTGGTTAGTGGACCCTGCCTAACGCTATCCCTGCTTCTGACGAAGCGGCAGCAACCTCTCCCTAAGCTCAGATCAGCAGCAGTAAGATGGCGGTCGGCGGGAACGCCCCTTTATAGCCCCTGTGACGCCGCAGACAGCAAGCCAATCACTGCAATGCCCTTCTCTAAGATGGTGGGGACCAGGACCTATGTCATCACGCTGCCCACACTCTGCGTTCACCTTCATTGGCTGAGAAATGGTGCTTTTCGCGTCATTGAAACGCGACTTTGGCGCGAAAGTCGCGTACCGCATAACCGACAAGCACAGGGGTCGGATCGGGTTTCATGAGACGCCGACTTAGCCAAAAGTCGGCGACTTTTGAAAATGAACGACCCGTTTCGCTCAACCCTAATGGCCACTCGATTTTCTTTACTTAGCTGCTTTTTTCTTGCCATAATACAAATTCTAACAGTCTATTCAGTAGGACTATCAGCTGTGTATCCACCAGACTTCTGCACCACGCAACTGATGGTCCCAACCCCATTTATAATGCAAGAAATCCCACTTATTAAACCTGACAGGGCACATCTGTAAAGTGAAAACCATTTCCGGTGACTACCTCTTGAAGCTCATCAAGAGAATGCCAAGAGTGTGCAAAGCAGTCATTAAAGCAAAAGGTGGCTACTTTGAAGAACCTAGAATATAAGACATATTTTCAGTTGTTTCAGACTTTTTTGTTAAGTATATAATTCCACGTGTTAATTCATAGTTTTGATGCCTTCAGTGTGAATTTACAATTCTCGTAGTCATGAAAATACAGAGAAATCTTTGAATGAGAAGGTGTGTCCCAACTTTTGGTCTGTACTGTACATGCAGTGCTGTATTTGATATAAGCTTGGTTCTAGTGCTGTACTTTTGATGTGAGCTGGTTCTAGTGTAAAACTTAGAAATTAGAAATTTAGTTCTGTTTTTGTATTTTTGTTATTTATTTTGTTTTTCTGCTTTAGATATGTAATGAGCTCACTCTGGTATTGTATTTATGTTATAAACTTGGTTCTGGTTCTATATTTTTACAATGAATTTGATTTTTATGTTTTAATTACGTAATGATATTGGTTCGGGTGCTTTATTTATGTTATGAGTTTGGTTCTTGTCTTATATTTCTCTTATTAATTTGGTTTTGTTCCTGGATTTAAACAATGTGTATGATTTACGGGTTGTATTTATGTTATGAGCTTTAATCTAGTGCTAAATTTATGTTTTGTACATGATTCCTTGTTGAATTTAGCTTGGTTGTTGTGCTATATTTATATGAACTTGTTTTGGTATAGTACTTATTTTAGAGTCTTGGTTCTTATTCTGTATGTATGTTCTTTTCTTGGTTCTGACGATATACAGTATTTTTGTTATGAAATTGGTTTTGGTGATGATCTTATGTAATAGGCTAGGTGGTGTATTGATGTTATAAGCTTGGTTTTGGTGCTGTACTTTTATTACAGGCTAAGTTATGGTGCTACAATTTTGTCATTAACTTAGTTCTAGAGATAAATTTATATAATGTGTTGTATTTATGCTATCAGCTAAAATCTAGTGCTTTTTTTGTTCTGTACTTATGTTAAGACATTTCTTGTGGTGCTATATTTATAATGTCAATATAGTTATATTCCTGTATTCATGGTTCTAGTGCTGTATAGAGTTTGGTTTTATCTGTACTTATGTTCTAAGGTTAGCTATTGTGTTGTATTTATGTTGTAAACTTGGTTACGATGCTGTACTCATTTTAGAGGCTTAGATATGACGTTCTGTTTATGTTGCGAGCTTGCTTCTGTTGCTATATTTTGTGTTGTGAATTCCGCTCTTGGGCTCCCTCCGGTGGTTGTAAGTAGCACTTTTGTGAATTCTGCTCTTGGGCTCCCTCCTGTGGTTTTGAGTGGTATAGCTGCTTCTTGGATTTAGCATCAGCAGCTGCTTCCACTGATCGTCTTTCTGGCTCGGCTATTTTAGTCTGGCTTTATTCCTCAATCAATGCCAGTTGTCAATTGTTCCTGCTTGGAGCCACTGCTCTTTTGGATTTCCCTGACACTCTGTCCAGTTCAGCAAAGATAAGTCCTTGCTTGTCCTTTTGCAGTCCACTTGTTGTGGACTTATTTGTTCAGCACATTCTATGTTTTGCTCATTTGTCCAGCTTATCAGTATGGATCTATTCAGCTAAGCTGGAAGCTCTGGGCTGCAGATTTTGCCCTCCACACCTTTAGTCAGGTGTGGAGATTTTTGCATATCTCTGCGGTGGACTTTTTCTAGTTTTTATTACTGACCGCAGTGTTCTTTCCTTTACTATATATCTAGCTAGAAGTGGCCTCTTTGCTAAATCTTGTTTCATACTACGTATGTCATTTCCTTCTCCTCTCACAGTCAATATTTGTGGGGGGCTGTCCTATCCTTTGGGAATCTTCTCTGAGGCAAGATAGCTTTCCTATTCCTACCTTTAGGGGTAGCTAGTTCTCCGGCTGTGACACGGCTACTGCTAGTGTTGTGTTAAGATCAGGAACTGCGGTCTGTATAGTTACCACCTGCTCAGAGCTAGTCGCATGTTCTGCACCAGCACTAAGCTTATAAGTACATAGTCAGAACTAAGCACATAAAGCAAGCATATTAAAAGCATACAGAACCAGAATCAAATTTATGCCAAAAATATAGCCCCAGAACCAAAATCAAAACCAAACTATAGCTTCAAAAATCAAATTCATAATGTAAAATGCAGCACCAGAACCAACTCACGAGTTAGGTTCTGAAATTATATTTTGGTTATAAATTTGGTTTTGGAGCTTTATTTATGTTATGGGCTTGGTACTATTGCTGGATTTCTATTTTGAATTAGATTCTGGTGCTGTATTTAGTCCTGAACTTATTCAAATCATACCAGTTACGCGGACCACCGCTTGTGGCAGGTAACCTTGACAAAGGCCAACACTGATGAAACGTCTGTGTATATTGTCTGCACACATTGGTAGTGAATGAATAAACATATCACTTCATGAAAAGCAACCTATTATCTCTTTGTCATCTCATTGCCATGAGTTTAGTTTTGGTGCTATATTAATGTTATGCATATGGTTCTGATGTTTTATGTAATGAGCTTGGTTCTGGTGCTATATTTATATTATTAGCTTGGTTCCGGTGCTATACTTTTCTTGGGAATTTGGTTCTCATGGTTTATTTAAGTAAGGACTTAGATTTGGTGCTGTATTTTTGGTAACAATTGATACTATATGAAACTTCAGAGTGATTTAGCAGAAAGGTGTGAGATTTGCTTTTGTACACAAAAGATTGATGGCTCTAGTATTTACATACTAGTTGTCATTGTAAATACAAGTATACACTAATAACTACTATATAAATGTTTTTGAAACTGTTCTCTTAGTCAGAGACAGACAGACTTGTGGCTTCACACGGTACAGAGATGTGTGGTGGGGTTATGGTAAGTTGATAGGAAAGTTGTCAGAACTTTTTGACTTGAAATTCAAATCGGACTTCAGTGGGGTGTAAGGTAATTTACATCCAAAACTTAAACTATATAGATTTTTTTGTCACCATTTTTAACTAGTACCTTTAGAAAATGATTTGTTTTTCAAGAGTCTTACATTGTGTTAAATAAAGTAGATGTTAACCTGGCAATAAATCAACTTTAATACCTAATGAAATCTGTAGGAGTTTGATGCATACAACCTTTTTGTAGTATCCATGACATAGAATAGACCATTTTAAATGATGGAAATGAGTATCATCATATTATTATAGATAAAAAGACATTACCTAGGGTTTAGGACGATATCTGTCTTCTTATCTGGAAATCGTAGAGCTTTGATATTAAAAGGAGCATAGCTTGGGGAGAATGAGCGCTCTTTGGACCAGAAAGACTGATAGTCTGCAGGACTAGGCGTCTGCATCTAGAAAATGCAACAGGTTTACTGAGAATATAAACAAGTAAAAGTTTGGAATGATTTAATATCAGGAAACAATCCTTATTTAAAATATGATGGCAACTGTAACTAGTGCAGCAATAACTTTCTAGACCTCATTGTACATCATCAAAACAACCTGAAAGTAGGGAGTCTGCAGAAAACATCAGATCACCTGAACAAAGGGGGACACTCTATGGTATAGCATATATTAAGTTAACAAGGATGCTGTAAGGCGTCGGGATTTTCCCGCTGCGTGGGATGGATCCTGGGCCTTGTCAGGTGCTGTGGTTGCCCATTTGGTCCCGGCCGCTGGGACTTCTGCTCAGCATGGACATCGGTCCCAGCATCTTGCTCAGGCTAATGCCACGTTTGTTTACTGCTGGTTCTCCAGTCAAGTCTATGATAACCAGTGTATTGCATGCGCCACATTGCGTACTGGAGTCTAAGTCCAGAAATCACATTACTGAGCATATCCTTGATGTGGTGCCTTCTCATTGGTGCTCGGACGTTGGCTGCTCTGGTGATGTGGCAGCTCTGGATTGGTCAGTGGGCGATGTCAGCGTCAGTGTTTGGGATGGAGATTTGGGTGTAAAAGGCCCCCAGCGATGCCTGCGGGTGCGTTAGTATCATTTATGTTCGGCTATGTGTGAGGAGACCCTACCACTTGGCCTGCAAGTGTTGTATATCTCTCTAGCTTTGGGACTGTATACTTAGGCAGGCAGCTAGCGTCAGTGGGGGTACTTAGCCGCTTGGCTTAGCACCTGGTTCCTACGCGTGTGCGGTTAGCACAGTAGAATTCCAAAGCAAGCACAACCCTAGTCAGGGTATTAAGCTTAGAGCATCTGGTTCATTTTTGCATGCGAGTGACACAGCTCAGCTGCAGAGCATCTCTTTCATTTCAGTGTGCGAGTGACACAGATCTGTTGCAGTGCATCTCTTTCGTTTCTATGTGGGAGTGACACAGCTCAGTTGCAGAGCATCTCTTTCATTTCTGTGTGAGAGTGACACAGCTCTGTTGCATAGTATCTCTTTTGTTTCTGTGTGTGAGTGACACAGCTCTGTTGCAGAGCATCGCTTTCTTTTCTGTGTGCGATTGGCACTGCTCAGTTGCAAAGCAGCTCTTTCATTTCTGTGTATTCTAGTCAATCGCTAGCCGTGTGTTCCATCATTGTACACTAGCAGCAGTTTTCCACCTCTGCACAATGGACCTAGGGTTGTGATTGTGCTTTATTATTTATCTTACTTAGTGCAATCCTCCAACCCTAACAGATGCTCGGTGGTTAGCACTACAGCTTGAAATGCTTGAGTCCTGGGTTCAACTTCCCCAAAGGACAATATCTTCAAATATTTTGCATGTTCTCTCTTTGTTTGTGTGGGTTTCATGCCACTCTCCAAAGGCATAATAATAGGGAAATTAGACTGTAGACTGTGAGCCCTAATGAGGACAGTGATGATGTCATTAAAACGCTGTTAAATTAATGGTGGTATATAAGCGAGTAACATAAATACACGTGCAATATTGCCTTGCGCTGGCGTGTACTCCGGAGGACAGAGAATGCACTTCAATCCAATATTGCGGCCAGCATGCAGCCAGCGGGTAAGGAAAGGGTGAATCAAACACCCGAAAACCCCGCCCATATGACCCAAAACTGATCCCGCCAAATTCAGGTGACAGGTTCCCTTTATCTCCTTAGTGACTAAGCCAATTTAGACCTTAATGACTAAGCCAAATTTTACAATTCTGACCAGTGTCACTGTAGGGGTGTAATATTGATCCTTTAAGATGTTTTATTTAATGTGATACTGCTACACTATCTGGTGTATTATCACACTGTTTCTTTCTGGTACTGCTACACGTACAAGGGTATTACCATCCATATTACTCTGTACATACTGTATATATATTATTGGTTACATGTTTTGCACCATTATTGTTGATAGGGAAAGTGAGTTCCCTGGGGCGTTCATTACATATAGTGCTAGGGGGAGTAGTACCCTAAGTTGGCCACTAGATGAGGGCATTATTAGTGGGATAGTAATAGTTAATTGTAGGAGGGACATGGTGGGATAAGTAGTGAGGTTTTCCCAGGTTTAGGCAATTGGGGCAGGGGCGCCTGTGTGGAACACAGGGCTAGCTAGCCCAGGGCAACACCGTGCCCCGCAACGTTTGTTAGAAGAGTGGACCCAGCAGTCAGTATCCAGGGGGCCAGAGAACAGAATGAAGCACAGCAACACCAGAGATAGCGGTGCAGTATAATTGGGATTGCAGTGTATGGGAGAAGGCAAAGCAGAATGGGAGCAAGGTATAAAAGATGTGGCACATTTTTGCGTGGCCGCTATTCTAAGGACCAGGGCAAAACGGCAGAGAATACCCCCACGAGAAGCAGAAATTCTGGGCATTGAGGGCACTGTGGGACCGGAGGAAATGAACCGTTCCGGGGACAGGCTTAGAGGCAGAAAGAAGAGGCAAGGGAAAGCGTTGCCAATTGTTATGATTGACTGTGCCTTGGATAATGCTGTGTTAAGTAAAGAAGTTGAAGTTAAAGTGAAGCCGGACTGTGACTCTTTAATTGTGGAGCCGTGTGTAGAGAATACACTCTCGTGCCGGGAGACCCCAGATGACACAGAGAACCAGCACCGAGGTACTCAGAGAAGAAAATATGGTCTTGTGCTGGGAGGGCGCCAGGTGGAGATACAGAGGTTACTGTCTGCCATGACAGCAGCCCTGGAACTGGCGTCCTACATCATTTTATGTGGTTATAATTCTGGAACACTTCAACATATTCTACTGATTCTGAGAATGATTTTCGTGACATATTGTACTTCATGATAGTGGTAAAATTTCTTCAATATGACTTGCATTTTTCAAACTTTTAATTTTATGCCAGACAGTTATGCCACATAAAATAGTTAATAAATAACATTTCCCACATTTCTACTTTATATTAGCATAAGTTTTGAAGCATAATTATTTTCGTTAGGAAGATAGAAGGATTAAAAGTCTATCTGAAGAGATATTACAGTGTAGAGGGATCAGCCTTATTCTCATTTGCATTTGGAAACCTGAGAAGCAATGGAATGAAACAGAAAAGGAGAAGATACAGATTAGATATTAGAAAAATAAACTTTTTGACCTGAAGGTTGACCAATGAGTGGAACAGGCTACCATGAGAGGTGGTGAGTCTTCTTCAATGGAAGTTCTCAAACAGAGGCTGGACAGACATCTGTCTGAGATGGTTTAGTGAATCCTGCACTATATTGAGCAGGGGGGTTGGACATGATGACCCTTGAGCTCAATTTCAACTCTAACATTCTATGATTCTATGATCTTAATGACAGGCACAGGGGTGATTTGCATACCCATGTCTGTCATGGCAACCCATCGCGGTCCCCTGATCACATGACAGGGGTGCACACAGGCAGGATTCCGACCAGAGTGTGTTAAATCTTGCTGTCAGATATTGACAATGGGATTTAACTGGTTAAAAGCCACGGGTGGAATCCACCCACAGCTGTTAAAGGAACATGACAGCTCATTAAGTCAGGGCAAATGGAACAGACAACAGGTAGAAAAGGTAGGCAATAAGGAAGACAAACCCTATAAAAAAGTAGTTCGGCAGGGTGTGACCACAGACCATTTCTCTGTTTTCATTCTTTTTGGCTTTTGTTTTTTCATTGATCTCACCCCTAAAGGTACTGTACAGTAGCATGAGGTGGTGTCTACAACCCACAGAAGCTGCTCAGGTAGTGCAGCTCATCCAGGAAGGCACATTAAGGGGAGCTGTGGCAAAAAGGGTAGCTGTGTCTGCCAGCACAGTGTCCAGAGCATGGAGAAGATACCAGGAGACAGTCCAGTACAACAGGAGTTGTGGAGGGGCCATGGGAGGGCAATAATCCAGCAGCAGTCACGGTTCCTGGCAGCCCCGAGCCTGGAGAGTTCAGTGGATCAACATTTACATGTTAACAGCTGCGGGTGGATCGTGATTCCACCAGCGGCTGTTAGGGGCGCATGACAGCTGATCAGATCAGCTCTCATATGCTGAAAAAGATGAGCCCGCTCAAAGGGGGATACATGACCTATGGCATACCTGTATGTCACAGGATGTGAAAGGGTTAATCATCTTTTTAAAGCTATGTTCGCATGATAAAACCTACAAGAGAAAAAATGAGCAAAAACCCTGCTGTAAATAAGTAAAAAGCAGAAAGTTCATCTAAATAACAAAATAATTTTTAGTAATACTGTTTTTGATCAAAAATAGCATAAAAGCCATCCCATCACATAAAGGTTACTCTGATCGGGACAGTCCTACACTGTCTAATATTATAAACCTTACTATGTGTGAATGTTGATTTCAGTGTGAATAAGGGCTGACAACCGGACCTGGCCCAACCAGTAGAACACTAGCCTGGGGGAGCTTTATATACAATCTCCAGCTCAGAAAAGGGTGGCCAAATCCTGGCTTGCACAGAATGCAATAATACAAAATACCCCACAAACATTGAGTTTGACTTAAGTTGGTACACATGCCGCACATAAACACATGTTCATATTGGCCACAAAACATATAAAACCTAAAAGAGAAAAAATGAGCAAAAACCCTGCTGTGAATATTGTTTTTGATCAAAAGTAACATAAAAGCCATCCCTCCACATCAACATTGACACATGGTAAGGTTTTTAATATCAGTGTAGGACTGTCCCGATCAGAGTTACCTTGACGTCATGGGTGTTATGATCCTTAGTGGTTGAGGATCACAAATTACTCCAGCAAGGTGACTAAACATAGGACAAGCTCTAGGGAGGTGGAAAACTGGACTGACCGCAAAACTGAACCTATCTAACCACACTAGAGGTAGCCGGTGAACGTGCCTAAAAATCTTAGACGTCTCGAGCCAGCCTGAGGAACTAACTACCCCTAGAGAGAAAGAAAGACCTCTCTTGCCTCCAGAGAAATAATCCCGAAAGATATAGAAGCCCCCAACAGATAATAACGGTGAGGTAAGAGGAAGGCACATACACAGGGGTGAAAGCAGATTCAGCAAAAGAGGCCCACTAATTCTAGATAGCAGAAAATAGAAAAGGGGTCTGTGCGGTCAGTAAAAAACCCTTACAAAAAATCCACACTGACACTCAAGAACCCCCGCACCAACTAACGGTGTGGGGGGAGAAACTCAGTCCCCTAGAGCAGCCAGCAAGTAAGAAATCACATTTTAACAAGCTGGACAAAAAACATGATGAACGCTGATAATCAGAAAATGAACAAACAAGAACTTAGCTTGTCTTGGAGAGACTGGGAGCAAGGTAGTCACAAGGAATCTGAAGAGCACTGAATACATTGATAGCAGGCAAGGAACTGAGTATCCAGGTGGGCTAAATAGGAAACCAACCAAGGATAACGAACCAGCTGATGAAGCAACCTGCAGAAAGACAACACTACCCAGTACCGCTTGTGACCACTAGAGGGAGCCCAAAAATAGAGTTCACAACAGTACCCCCCCCTTGAGGAGGGGTCACCGAACCCTCATCACGACCCCCAGGGCGATCAGGACGAGCTGCGTGGAAGGCGCGAACCAAATCGGCCGCATGAACATCAGAGGCGACAACCTAGGAATTATCCTCCTGACCATAGCCCTTCCACTTAACCAGATACTGAAGTCTCCGTCTAGAGATACGAGAATCCAAAATCTTCTCCACCACGTACTCCAATTCGCCCTCGACCAGCACCAGAGCAGGAGGCTCAACAGAAGGAACCACAGGTACCACATACCTCCGCAACAAAGACCTATGGAACACATTATGGATGGCAAACGATGCCGGGAGATCCAAACGAAAAGACACCGGGTTAAGGATTTCCAAGATCTTATAAGGACCGATGAAGCGAGGCTTAAACTTAGGAGATGAGACCTTCATAGGAACATACCGAGAAGACAGCCACACCAAATCCCCAACACGAAGTCGGGGACCCACACCGCGGCGGCGGTTGGCAAAGCGCTGAGCCCTCTCCTGTGACAATTTCAGATTGTCCACCACATGGCTCCAAATCTGCTGCAACCTATCCACCACAGAATCCACCCCAGGACAGTCGGAAGGCTCAATCTGACCCGAGGAAAAACGAGGATGGAAACCAGAATTGCAGAAAAAAGGCGAAACCAAGGTAGTAGAACTAGCCCGATTATTAAGGGCAAACTCGGCCAATGGCAAAAAAGTCACCCAATCATCCTGATCAGCAGAAACAAAACATCTCAAATAAGTCTCCAACGTCTGATTAGTTCGCTCGGTTTGGCCATTAGTCTGAGGATGGAAGGCCGACGAAAAAGACAAATCAATGCCCATCTTAGCACAAAAAGTTCGCCAAAACCTGGACACAAACTGGGATCCTCTATCAGACACAATATTTTCAGGAATGCCGTGCAAGCGAACCACATTCTGAAAAAATAGAGGAACCAAATCGGAGGAGGAAGGCAGCTTAGGCAAGGGCATCAAATGGACCATCTTGGAAAAACGATCACACACCACCCAGATGACAGACATTTTCTGAGATACTGGCAGATCCGAAATAAAATCCATGGAAATGTGCGTCCAAGGCCTTTTCGGGACAGGCAAAGGCAAAAGCAAACCGCTGGCACGAGAACAGCAAGGCTTAGCCCGAGCACAAATCCCACAAGACTGCACAAAGGAACGCACATCCCGCGACAAGGAAGGCCACCAGAAGGACCTAGCCACCAAATCTCTGGTACCAAAAATCCCAGGATGACCCGCCAACACCGAAGAATGAACCTCGGAAATAACTCTGCTGGTCCATCTGTTGTGAATTAGACTTTTTTGGCTCCCTCTTGTGGTTACTAGTGATATGATTCTGGGATTTCCTTCCCTCAGTTTGCACCCAGCTGGGTCGTTACTTCAGGGGTGTTGCTATATAAACCTCCTGGAACCTTAGTCCAGTGCCTGGCATCGGTGTTATCAGACACATTCTGTTTGCTCCTGTTTGCTGGTCCTGGTTCGTGCAAAATTAAGCTAAGTCTTGCTTCTTTGTTTTTTGGGTTATTTGTTTGCTATCATTTTTGTCCAGCTTGTACTAAAGGTGATTCCTGTCCTTGCTGGAAGCTCTAGGGGGCTGGTGTTCTCCCCCCGGGCCGTTAGACGGTTCGGGGGTTCTTGAATTTCCAGTGTGGATATTTTTGATAGGATTTTTTGCTGACCATATAAGTTATCTTTCTATATTCTGCTATTAGCTAGTGGGCCTCTCTTTGCTAAATACCTAGCTCATTCTTATGTTTGTCTTTTCCTCTTACCTCACCGTTATTATTTGTGGGGGGCTTCTATCCAACTTTTGGGGTATTTCCTCTGGAGGCAAGAAAGGTCTTTCTTTTCCCTTCTAGGGGTAGTTAGCTCTCCGGCTGGCGCGAGACGTCTAGGATCTACGTAGGAACATTCCCCGGCTGCTGGTATTTGTGGTGCTAGGATTAGTTATATGGTCAGCCCAGTTACCACTGCCCTATGAGCTGGTTTTCTGTATTTACAGACTTAGCATTATTCCTGAGACCCTCTGCCATTGGGGTCATAACATCCATCTATCCGGGACAAACAGTCTCTCTGGTGGACAACGGTCAGGTCTATCCGCCTGAAATTTCTGCAGCACTCGTCGCAAATCTGGAGAAATGGCAGACAAAATCACTCCCTCTCTGAGAATACCAGCCGGCTCAGAAACTCCCGGAGAGTCAGGCACAAAACTCCTAGAAAGTGCATCAGCTTTCACGTTCTTCGAACCAGGCAGGTATGAGACCACGAAGTTGAAACGGGAGAAAAACAACGACCAACGAGCCTGTCTAGGATTCAGGCGCTTGGCAGACTCAAGGTAAATCAGATTTTTGTGATCAGTCAGGACCACCACACGATGTTTAGCTCCTTCGAGCCAATGTCGCCACTCCTCAAATGCCCACTTCATAGCCAACAACTCCCGATTACCAACATCATAATTTCGCTCGGCAGGCGAAAACTTTCTTGAAAAGAAAGCACACGGCTTCATCACAGAGCCCTCAGAGCTTCTCTGCGACAAAACAGCCCCCGCTCCAATCTCGGAAGCATCAACCTCGACCTGGAAGGGGAGAGAGACATCCGGCTGACATAAGACTGGAGCTGAAGAAAACCGGTGCTTAAGCTCCCAAAAGGCCTCCACGGCCGCAGGAGACCAATTAGTCACATCAGAGCCCTTCTTGGTCAAATCCGTCAAAGGTTTAACCACGCTAGAAAAATTAGCGATGAAACGACGGTAAAAATTAGCAAAACCCAAGAACTTCTGAAGACTCTTAACAGACGTGGGCTGAGTCCAGTCATGAATAGCCTGGACCTTGACTGGGTCCATCTCCACAGTAGAAGGAGAAAAAATAAAACCCAAAAAGGAGACCTTCTGTACTCCGAAGAGGCATTTTGAGCCCTTCACAAATAAAGCATTAGCACGCAGGACCTGAAACACCATCCTGACCTGCTTCACATGGGACTCCCAATCATCAGAAAAGACCAAAATGTCATCCAGATAAACAATCATAAATTTATCCAGATATTCTCGGAAAATGTCATGCATGAAGGACTGAAACACAGAAGGAGCATTAGAGAGTCCAAAAGGCATCACCAATTACTCAAAATGGCCTTTGGGCGTATTAAATGCTGTTTTCCATTCATCTCCCTGCTTAATGCGCACAAGATTATATGCACCACGGAGATCTATCTTGGTGAACCACCTGGCACCCTTAATCCGAGCAAACAAATCAGACAATAGTGGCAAAGGATACTGAAATTTGACTGTGATTTTATTCAGAAGGCGATAATCTATACACGGTCTCAGAGAACCATCCTTCTTGGCCACAAAAAAGAATCCTGCACCAAGAGGGGAAGAGGATGGGCGAATATGTCCCTTCTCCAAAGACTCCTTTATATAACTCCGCATCGCAGCATGCTCTGGTATAGACAAATTAAAAAGTCGTCCCTTAGGGAATTTACTACCAGGAATTAAATTTATAGCACAGTCACAATCCCTATGAGGGGGCAGGGCACTGGAACTGGGCTCATCAAATACATCCTGGTAGTCAGACAAAAACTCAGGGACCTCAGAAGGAGTGGAAGAAGCAATAGACATCAATGGAGTATCGCCATGAATTCCCTGACAACCCCAACTAGACACAGACATAACTTTCCAATCTAAAACTGGATTATGAGCCTGTAGCCATGGCAGACTCAAAACGACAACATCATGTAAATTATGCAAAACAAGAAAGCGAATCACCTCCTGATGAACGGGAGTCATGCACATGGTCATTTGCGTCCAATACTGAGGTTTATTCTCAGCCAATGGCGTAGCATCAATTCCCCTCAGAGGAATAGGAAATTCCAAAGGCTCCAGGACAAAACCACAGCGCCTGGCAAATGACAAATCCATCAGATTCAGGGCAGCGCCCTAATCCACAAAGGCCATAACCGAGTAGGACGACAAAGAACAAATCAAAGTAACAGACAAAATAAATTTAGGCTGTATAGTACCAATGGTGACAGGTTTAGCGACCTTTTTTAAGCGTTTAGAGCATGCTGAGATAACATGAGCAGAATCACCACAGTAAAAGCACAACCCATTTTGACGTTTATGACTTTGTCGCTCAATTCTGGTCAGAGTTAGATCACATTGCATAGACTCAGGTCTCTGTTCAGAAAATACCGCCAAAGGATGAGCAGATTTGCGCTCCCGCAAATGCCGATCAACCTGAATGGCTAAAGCCATAGAATCACTCAGACTTGTAGGGGTGGGGAACCCCACCATAACATCCTTAATGGCTTCAGAAAGACCTTCTCTGAAATTTGCAGCCAGAGCACACTCATTCCATTGAGTAAGCACTGACCATTTCCGAAATTTTTGACAATACACCTCTGCTTCATCCTGCCCTTGAGAGAGGGCCAGCAACGCTTTTTCTGCCTGATTCTCAAGATTAGGCTCCTCATAAAGCAGTCCAAGAGCCAGAAAAAACGCATCCACATTAAGCAATGCAGGATCTCCTGGCGCCAGAGAGAAAGCCCAATCCTGAGGGTCGCCACGCAACAAGGAGATAACAATTTTTACTTGCTGAGCGGAATCACCAGAGGAACGAGGTCTCAGAGATAGAAATAACTTACAATTATTCTTAAAATTCTGAAACCTAGATCTATCTCCAGAAAACAACTCAGGAATGGGTATCTTTGGTTCTGACATAGGGCTATGAATAACAAAATCCTGAATACTTTGCACCCGTGCAGCAAGATGATCCACACTAGAAGTCAGAGTCTGAACATCCATGTCTGCAGCTGAGCTCAAAACCACTCAGAGTTCAAGGGGATGAAAAGAAGCTAGACAGACTGCAGCACACACAAAAAAAAAAAAAAAAAATGTACTCAGGTCTTCTTTTAATCCCACTTCTGCGATGCATTAAACACTTTTTGGCCTGCTATACTGTTATGATCCTTAGTGGTTGAGGATCACAAATTACTCCAGCAAGGTGACTAAACATAGGACAAGCTCTAGGGGGGTGGAAAACTGGACTGACCGCAAAACTGAACCTATCCAACCACACTAGAGGTAGCCGGTGAACGTGCCTAAAAATCTTAGACGTCTCGAGCCAGCCTGAGGAACTAACTACCCCTAGAGAGAAAGAAAGACCTCTCTTGCCTCCAGAGAAATAATCCCCAAAGATATAGAAGCCCCCAACAGATAATAACGGTGAGGTAAGAGGAAGGCACATACACAGGGGTGAAAGCAGATTCAGCAAAAGAGGCCCACTAATTCTAGATAGCAGAAAATAGTAAAGGGGTCTGTGCGGTCAGTAAAAAACCCTTACAAAAAATCCACACTGAGATTTCAAGAACCCCCGCACCAACTAACGGTGTGGGGGGAGAAACTCAGTCCCCTAGAGCAACCAGCAAGTAAGAAATCACATTTTAACAAGCTGGACAAAAAACATGATGAACGCTGATAATCAGAAAATGAACAAACAAGAACTTAGCTTGTCTTGGAGAGACTGGGAGCAAGGTAGTCACAAGGAATCTGAAGAGCACTGAATACATTGATAGCAGGCAAGGAACTGAGTATCCAGGTGGGCTAAATAGGAAACCAACCAAGGATAACGAACCAGCTGATGAAGCAACCTGCAGAAAGACAACACTACCCAGTACCGCTTGTGACCACTAGAGGGAGCCCAAAAATAGAGTTCACAACACATGGGATGGCTTTTATGCTATTTTTTTTTAATCAAAAACAGTAATACTAAAAACTGTATTATTTAGATGCACTTTTTGCTTTTTACTTATTTACAGAAGGGTTTTTGCTCATTTTTTCTCTTGTAGGTTTTATATGTTTTGTGGCCAATGTGAGCATGCGTTTATGTGCGGCATGTGTACCAGCTTAAGTCAAGCGCAATTTATGTGTTTTTTTATGTTCACATGGTAGCATTTTGGTCAGTTTTTCACATCTGTATCTGTAAGCCAACACTGATAGAGGAACAATCAGAGGAAAAGTTTAAGGCCGGAGTCATGCTACCGTACAATAAGGCTGTGTGTTATGCAAGAAAACATTCCATAGCTCTCGGCCCAGTGTTAATCTATGGGGCAGGTTACAGCAGCACTTTTTTCCCCAGACGCATTCGATGTGCGTGATAATTGGGGGGGTTGATGTCACCTTTGTATTCTCAGGTGGCATCAAGCCCCAAGGTTAGTAATGGAGAGACGTCAATAAGACACCCCCATTACTAACCCTATAGTTATATCTTATAAAAATGCACACGCAGAAAAAAGTCCTTTAATTGAAAGAATTAAACAGACTCATTTAATAAATATTTCCCATTCCACCGACGCCATTGTCTCCTGCAAAGGTGTTAAAATAAAAACCAACAATAGTCCTCACCTGTCCGCTGAGAAGATGATAATCCATTTGACCCACGACGGGTCTAGCTCTGCTACATCTAGGTGGCAGGCTGCATGGTTGCATGATGTGTTCATACAGCCTGTCATTCAGCAGAGACACGGAGCAGCATGTGCTCATTGTCTACCTGTGAACTCCTATTACCTGTTTGATGGCACCACGAGCATGAGAAAGTTCACACGCTCGCGGTGCCTACAGAAAGGTCCTGGGAGTTCACAGCCAATGAAATCAGTTCACCTTTCTGATGTCAGCGCGAGCACGGTGGGGAATTTTGCAATCAAATAGAATCGCACTGCATTCGGATGTAAATCAGAAGCTGGGTGTGAAAAATCGGATTGTACTCGCATGTCATTTGCATTACATTCGTGCGACTCTCGGCAGTGAGAATCAGACTGATTTATTTTTATACGTTTATTGTGACTTCAGCCTAACAGAAACATGTGCACTTAGTTATTAAGGTTGGGGAAGACTTTAAGTCCATCTAGTTCAACCCATAGCCTAACCTAACATGCTCTAACATGTTGATCCAGAGGAAGGCAAAAAAAAATCCATGTGGCAAATAGTAAGCTCCACTTTGGGGAAAAAAATTCCTTCCCGACTCCACATACGGCAATCAGACAAGTTCCCTGGATCAACGCCCTATCAAGGAATCTAGCATATATACCCTGTAACATTATACTTTTCCAGAAAGGTATCCAGTCACCTCTTAAATTTAAGTAATGAATCACTCATTACAACATCATACGGCAGAGAGTTCCATAGTTTCAATGCTCTTACAGTAAAGAACCCGGGTCTGTTATTTATTAAACCTTCTTTCCTCCAGACGTAGAGGATGCCCCCTTGTCCCTGTCTCAGGTCTATGATTAAAAAGATCCTCAGAAAGGTCTTTGTACTGTCCCCTCATGTATTTGTACATTAAAATAAGATCACCCCTTAGTCTTGGTTTTTCCAAACTAAATAGCCCCAAGTGTAATAACCTATCTTGGTATTGCAGACCCCCCAGTCCTCTAATAAACTTGGTTGCTCTTCTCTGCACCCGCTCTAGTTCAGCTATGTCTTTCTTACACACCGGAGACCAGAACTGTGCACAGTATTCTAAGTGTGGTCAAACTAGTGACTTGCATAGAGGTAGAATTAGGTTCTCCTCATGAGCATCTATGCCTCTTTTAATGCATCCCATTATTTTATTTGCCTTTGTAGCAGCTGCCTGACACTGGCCACTGAATATGAGTTTGTCATCCACCCATACACCCAGGTCTTTTTCATTGACGGTTTTGCCCAGAGTTTTAGAATTAAGCACATAGTTATTCATCTTATTACTTCTACCCAAGTGCATGACCTTACATTTATCCCCATTAAAGCTCTTTTGCCATTTATTAGCCCAAGCTTCTAGTTTACATAAATCATCCTGTAATATAAAATTGTCCTCCTCTGTATTGGTTACCCTGCAGAGTTTAGTGTCATCTGCAAATATTGAAATTCTGCTCTGAATGCCCCCTACAAGGTCATTAATAAATAGGTTTGTCACGATATTGTATAAAATATCATATAAGTTTAGTTGCTCTTCAGCCCATGCATTGGGCTAAACCCCCTTCTCTCTCTGGCTCTCCTTGTTTCTCTGTGTGCTTCGGAATGTATGTTAGAAGGGGGTTTTATGGCCCTGGTGTCATAAATTCCAGGTTCGATGAAAGTTACTCGCCCCCTCCCAACTCTACTAGCGGGAACTGGGAAAAATGGCTCCAAAATCTATGGAAGTCCTTTGTTCCATTATTGTGAGATATTTGCCCAATAACTGGGGCTAAGAGAATCTTAAATAGAGATTGCTAAAGTCCATCGGAGCATCTATCCATCACACTAAACAAGAGTTTCTAACTCCATCAGGTAAAGAGTTTGGATTTCTCTGTAATTATGCATCCCAAATAGGACATATTTGATCTAATTAGAATGCCACCGTTAATACGAGATGAACGCTGGGTTTGTTATGACTATGACATGTTCTGGAGCAGAGATACAAGCATTAGAAGAACTTGTGTTAGATTTACCTAAACTGAAGAAAGGGGAGGGCGATCTTAACTTAACCCCTTTTGGTGATGTCACAGGCTGCAGCTATAAGTTTTTTGGCCGGACTCCAGCAAGGGTCAGTCTGTCTGCTCGAGTCTGTGTGAGCCTACCCAGACCTACTAATGCACTGAGACAGATGGAAACTCCACTAGCCTGGTTGCCACAAATGATCTGACCACATGTAAGTGTGATTTTCTTATTGTAATCCCTGTTTTTTTATAATTACCTTGTACATAATTGCAATTGTCTCTTTTGTAACATCTTTGTAAAATATTTTGATAAAGCACTGCCTAAACTTTATGGAGTATAATAATTAATACTAGCTTCGTTCTCCTGCTCTAAAACGTACCCTGTCTCTTGAAGGGAATTACGCTACTGTGTTGGGTTAGCTTCGGACCCGTTTAATCGAAGCTGGTGGCATCAATACCGTGCAGGCTTTTGGGTGCTGTAGCGACTGCGGCGTTGATAATTATTGTTCCTGCCTGAGTGGGAGTAGTTTATCGCGTCGCTGCATCGTACCCAATAGCCAGTACATAGCAGGCAGCCTTTCTGGCGACTAATTACCCTAGGTGCAGTACCTAATCTGACCTGAGAGTAAGGGGGGCACCAGAGAGCTGCAAGGTTTAAGTCGAACTGTAAGCAGGATATTCATAGATCCCTGCAGTTCATGGTATATTGAAGAGCAGTGGGATACCTAAAATAAGCCCCTGCTGTAAACTAAGAGGTCAATAGCCTTGTGTGTGTTTTTTTAATCACATTGTAGCAGTGGAGGGATAACTAAGATAAGCCCCCTGCACATGAGATAGCCATCTGTTGGCCTAAAGTCACCCCGATCCGTGACGTAGGGGTGACGGTCACGGTGTGGATCCCTGACATATTGGTGAAAGCGGTCAGGGGTTCGTCACAATGTTAAAAAGAAGAGGGCCCAATACTGACCTCTGTGGTACCCCACTGCTAACCGTGACCCAGTCCGAGTGTGCTCCATTAATAACCACCCTTTGTTTCCTGTTGTGAATTTGGTTTTTGGGCTCCCCCGATGGTCACTGGTGGTACTGGACTTGTGTGCTTCACTGTTCACCTGTTTCCATCAGGATATGGGTGTATCCTATTTAGCCTTGCTGCTCAGTTATTCTAGTGCCGGCCATCAATGTAGCCAGAGCCTTTCTGTTGCATGTTCCTGCTTCTAGACTACTATCAGCTAAGTTGGACTCTTAGTCCTAAGTTTGTTTTGCATTTTTGTTCCAGTTCACAGTTATGTTATTTTTCTGTAGCTGGAAGCTCTTGTGGGCCGAAATTGCCACTCCGGTGTCATGAGTTGACACATGAGTCTTAAAGTAATTTCGGGATGGTATTTTAATAGGGTTTTCAGCTGACCGTGAAGTTCCCTATTGTATCTTCTTGCTATCTAGTAAGCGGACCTCGCTTTGCTGAACCTACCTTCATACTGCGTATGTCTTTTCCTCTGAACTCACCGTCAATATATGTGGGGGGCTTCTGTCTCCTTTTTGGGGGAATTTCCCTAGAGGTAAGCCAGGTCTGTCTTTTCCTCTATTAGGGTTAGTTAGTCCTCCGGCTGGCGCTAGGCGTCTAGGGATAAAACGTAGGTACGCCACCCGGCCACTGTTAGTTGTGTGGTAGGTTTAGCTCACGGTCAGCTCGAGATTCCATCACCCAGGAGCTAGTCTGTAGTTTAAGTTCTCTGACGTTTCCTTGCCATTGGGAACCATGACAGTATGGCCGGCCAAGGGTTAAAACCATTGGCAGAAGAAAGGAGAGAAAAAGAAGTCTGCAGATTTTTTTTTTTTTTCTTCTGAGCTTGCTTTTTAGTTGACTCAGTTGCATTTCTGCTCTAATTGCAGCCTTTGTCTCTCTCTCTCCTTCTAATCCTTGAATGGCTCTGATCTCACCTGATTAAAATGGATCCTCAGAGTTTGGCTACAGGTTTGAATAATCTTGCTATGAAGGTTCAAAATTTACAGGATTTTGTTATTCATGCTCCTATATCTGAACCTAGAATTCCTATACCAGAATTTTTCTCCGGGGATAGATCTCGTTTCCTGAATTTCAAAAATAATTGTAAATTATTTCTTTCCCTGAGATCTCGCTCCGCTGGAGATCCCGCACAGCAGGTTAAGATAGTAATTTCCTTGCTGCGGGGTGACCCTCAAAACTGGGCATTTGCATTGGCACCCGGGGATCCTGCGTTGATCAATGTGGATGCGTTTTTTCTGGCTTTGGGGTTGCTTTATGAGGAACCTAACTTAGAGATTCAGGCTGAAAAAGCCTTGATGGCCCTATCTCAAGGGCAAGATGAAGCTGAAATATACTGCCAAAAATTTCGTAAATGGTCTGTGCTTACTCAGTGGAATGAGTGCGCCCTGGCGGCGAATTTCAGAGAGGGTCTCTCTGATGCCATTAAAGATGTTATGGTGGGGTTCCCTGCACCTACAGGTCTGAATGAGTCCATGCCAATGGCTATTCGGATTGATCAGCGTTTGCGGGAGCGCAAACCTGTGCACCATTTGGCGGTGTCTTCTGAGAAGGCTCCAGAAAATATGCAATGTGATAGAATTCTGTCCAGAAGCGAACGGCAGAATTTTAGGCGAAAGAATGGGTTGTGCTTCTATTGTGGTGATTCAACTCATGTTATATCAGCATGCTCTAAACGTACAAAAAAGGTTGATAAGTCTATTTCAATTTGCACTTTACAGTCTAAGTTTATTCTGTCTGTGACCTTGATTTGTTCATTATCGTCAATTACCGCGGATGCCTATGTCGACTCTGGCGCCGCTTTGAGTCTAATGGATTGGTCCTTTGCCAGGCGCTGTGGGTTTGATCTAGAGCCTCTGGAAGTTCCTATACCTCTGAAGGGTATTGACTCTACACCATTGGCTAGTAATAAACCACAATACTGGACACAAGTGACTATGCGTATGAATCCAGACCATCAGGAGATGATTCGCTTCCTTGTGTTGTACAATCTACATGACGTTTTGGTGCTCGGATTACCATGGTTACAATCTCATAACCCAGTCCTTGACTGGAAAGCTATGTCTGTGTTAAGCTGGGGATGTCAGGGGGCTCATGGGGACGTACCTTTGGTTTCCATTTCGTCATCTATTCCCTCTGAGATTCCGGAATTTTTGTCTGATTATCGTGATGTTTTTGAGGAGCCTAAGCTTGGTTCACTACCTCCTCACAGAGATTGCGATTGTACCATAGATCTGATTCCGGGCAGTAAATTTCCAAAGGGTCGTTTATTTAATCTATCTGTACCTGAACATGCTGCTATGCGAGAATATATTAAGGAGTCCATGGAAAAGGGACATATTCGTCCTTCTTCATCTCCCTTAGGAGCCGTTTTTTTCTTTGTATCTAAAAAAGATGGCTCTTTGAGGCCGTGTATTGATTATCGACTCTTGAATAAAATTACAGTCAAATATCAGTATCCTCTGCCACTGCTGACTGATTTGTTTGCTCGAATAAAGGGGGCTAAGTGGTTCTCTAAGATTGATCTCCGTGGGGCGTATAATTTGGTGCGAATTAAGCAGGGGGATGAGTGGAAAACCGCATTTAATACGCCCGAGGGCCATTTTGAGTATTTAGTAATGCCTTTTGGTCTTTCAAATGCCCCTTCAGTCTTTCAGTCCTTTATGCATGACATTTTCCGTGAATATTTGGATAAATTTATGATCGTGTACCTGGATGATATTTTGATTTTTTCGGATGACTGGGATTCTCATGTCCAACAGGTCAGGAGGGTTTTTCAGGTTTTGCGGGCTAATTCCTTGTGTGTGAAGGGTTCTAAGTGTATTTTTGGGGTTCAAAAGATTTCTTTTTTGGGGTACATTTTTTCCCCCTCTTCCATTGAGATGGATCCTGTCAAGGTTCGGGCTATTTGTGATTGGACGCAACCTTCTTCTCTTAAGAGCCTTCAGAAATTTTTGGGCTTTGCTAATTTTTATCGTCGATTTATAACTGGTTTTTCAGATGTTGCTAAACCTTTGACTGATTTGACCAAAAAGGGTGCTGATGTTGCTGATTGGTCCCCTGCTGCTGTGGAGGCCTTTCGGGAGCTTAAGCGCCGCTTTTCTTCCGCCCCTGTGTTGCGTCAGCCTGATGTTACTCTTCCTTTTCAGGTTGAGGTCGATGCTTCCGAGATCGGAGCTGGGGCGGTCTTGTCGCAGAAAAGTTCCGACTGCTCCGTGATGAGACCTTGTGCGTTCTTTTCTCGAAAATTTTCGCCCGCCGAGCGAAATTATGATATTGGTAATCGGGAGCTTTTGGCTATGAAGTGGGCTTTTGAGGAGTGGCGTCATTGGCTTGAGGGGGCTAGACATCAAGTGGTGGTATTGACCGATCACAAGAATTTGATTTATCTTGAGTCTGCCAGGCGCCTGAATCCTAGACAGGCGCGCTGGTCGTTGTTTTTCTCTCGGTTTAATTTTGTGGTCTCATACTTACCAGGTTCTAAAAATGTGAAGGCGGATGCCCTTTCTAGGAGTTTTGAGCCTGATTCCCCTGGTGATTCTGAACCTACAGGTATCCTTACGGATGGGGTGATATTATCTGCTGTTTCCCCAGACCTGCGACGGGCTTTGCAGGAGTTTCAGGCGGATAGACCTGATCGTTGCCCGCCTGGTAGACTGTTTGTTCCTGATGATTGGACCAGTAGAGTCATCTCGGAGGTTCATTCTTCTGTGTTGGCAGGTCATCCCGGGATCTTTGGTACCAGGGATTTGGTGGCTAGGTCCTTCTGGTGGCCTTCCCTGTCTCGAGATGTACGAGTTTTTGTGCAGTCTTGTGATGTTTGTGCTCGGGCCAAACCTTGTTGTTCTCGGGCCAGCGGATTGTTGTTATCTTTGCCTATTCCGAAGAGGCCTTGGACTCACATCTCTATGGATTTTATTTCTGATCTCCCTGTTTCTCAGAAAATGTCTGTCATCTGGGTGGTGTGTGACCGTTTTTCAAAGATGGTCCATTTGGTGCCCTTGCCTAAGTTACCTTCCTCATCCGAGTTGGTTCCTCTGTTTTTTCAAAATGTGGTTCGCTTGCATGGTATTCCGGAGAATATCGTTTCTGACAGGGGGACCCAGTTCGTGTCTAGATTTTGGTGGGCGTTCTGTGCTAGGATGGGCATTGATTTGTCTTTTTCGTCTGCGTTCCATCCTCAGACTAATGGCCAGACTGAGCGAACTAATCAGACCTTGGAGACTTATTTGAGGTGTTTTGTGTCTGCGGATCAGGATGACTGGGTTGCCTTTTTGCGTTGGCAGAGTTTGCCCTCAATAATCGGGCTAGTTCTGCCACTTTGGTTTCTCCTTTCTTTTGCAATGCGGGGTTTCATCCTCGTTTTTCTTCCGGTCAGGTGGAGTCTTCGGATTGTCCTGGAGTGGATACTGTGGTGGATAGGTTGCATCGGATTTGGGGACAGGTGGTGGACAATTTGGAGTTGTCCCAGGAGAAGACTCGGCATTTTGCTAACCGCCGTCGTCGTGTTGGTCCTCGTCTTCGTGTTGGAGACTTGGTGTGGTTGTCTTCTCGTTTTGTCCCTATGAGGGTTTCTTCTCCTAAGTTTAAGCCTCGGTTCATCGGCCCGTATAAGATTTTGGAGATTCTTAACCCCGTGTCCTTTCGATTGGACCTCCCAGCATCTTTTTCTATCCATAATGTCTTCCATCGGTCATTATTGCGCAGGTATGAGGTACCGGCTGTGCCTTCCGTTGAGCCTCCCGCTCCGGTGTTGGTTGAGGGTGAATTGGAGTACGTTGTGGAGAAGATCTTGGACTCCCGTGTTTCCAGACGGAAACTTCAGTATCTGGTCAAGTGGAAGGGCTACGGTCAAGAGGATAATTCTTGGGTGACAGCCTCTGATGTTCATGCCTCTGATTTGGTCCGTGCCTTTCATAGGGCTCATCCTGATCGCCCTGGTGGTTCTTGTGAGGGTTCGGTGCCCTCTCCTTGAGGGGGGGGGTACTGTTGTGAATTTGGTTTTTGGGCTCCCCCGGTGGTCACTGGTGGTACTGGACTTGTGTGCTTCACTGTTCACCTGTTTCCATCAGGATATGGGTGTATCCTATTTAGCCTTGCTGCTCAGTTATTCTAGTGCCGGCCATCAATGTAGCCAGAGCCTTTCTGTTGCATGTTCCTGCTTCTAGACTACTATCAGCTAAGTTGGACTCTTAGTCCTAAGTTTGTTTTGCATTTTTGTTCCAGTTCACAGTTATGTTATTTTTCTGTAGCTGGAAGCTCTTGTGGGCCGAAATTGCCACTCCGGTGTCATGAGTTGACACATGAGTCTTAAAGTAATTTCGGGATGGTATTTTAATAGGGTTTTCAGCTGACCGTGAAGTTCCCTATTGTATCTTCTTGCTATCTAGTAAGCGGACCTCGCTTTGCTGAACCTACCTTCATACTGCGTATGTCTTTTCCTCTGAACTCACCGTCAATATATGTGGGGGGCTTCTGTCTCCTTTTTGGGGGAATTTCCCTAGAGGTAAGCCAGGTCTGTCTTTTCCTCTATTAGGGTTAGTTAGTCCTCCGGCTGGCGCTAGGCGTCTAGGGATAAAACGTAGGTACGCCACCCGGCCACTGTTAGTTGTGTGGTAGGTTTAGCTCACGGTCAGCTCGAGATTCCATCACCCAGGAGCTAGTCTGTAGTTTAAGTTCTCTGACGTTTCCTTGCCATTGGGAACCATGACAGTTTCCTATCCCTGAGCCAACTCTCAACCCACTTACACATATTTTCCCCTATTCCCATTATTCTCATTTTATGTATCAACCTTTTGTGTGGCACCGTATCAAAAGCTTTTGAAAAGTCCATATACACTACATCCACTGGGTTCCCTTGGTCCAGTCTGGAACTTACCTCTTCACAGAAGCTGATCAGATTGGTCTGACATGAACGGTCCCTAGTAAACCCGTGCTGATACTGGGTCATGAGGTTATTCCTCTTCAGATACTCCAGTATAGCATCCCTTAGAATGCCCTCCAGGATTTTACCCACAGTAGAGGTTAATCTTACTGGCCTATAATTACCGAGTTCAGTTTTTGTCCCCTTTTTGAATATTGGCACCACATTTGCTATACGCCAGTCCTGTGGTACAGACCCTGTTATTATGGAGTTTTTAAACATTAAAAATAATGGTCTATCAATGACTGTACTTAGTTCCTGCAGTACTCGGGGGTGTATCCCATCCGGACCCGGAGATTTGTCACTTTTAGTGATTTTTAGACGCCGCCGTACTTCCTGCTGGGTTAAGCAGGTGACATTTAATGGGGAATTTTTATCACTAGTCATTTTGTCTGCCATGGGATTTTCTTGTGTAAATACTGATGAAAAAAAGTCATTTAGCATATTGGCTTTTTCCTCATCCACCATTTCACCCAGACTATTTTTAAGGGGGCCAACACTATCATTTTTTAGTTTCTTACTATTTACGTAGTTAAGGAATATTTTGGGATTATTTTTACTCTCTCTGGCAAGGAGTCTCTCTGTCTCAATCTTTGCTGCCTTGATTTGCTTTTTACAGAATGTATTTATTTTTTTAGTTTTTATTTAATGCCTCATCACTACTTACTTCCCTTAATTATCTAAATGCTTTCTTTTTGTCACTTATGGCGCCCCTTACAGCTCTATTTAGCCATATTGGTTTCCTCCTATTTCTAGTATGTTTATTCCCATACGGTATATACTGTGCACAGGTCCTATCCAGGATGCTAATAAACGTCTCCCATTTTCTTTGTGTATTTTTATGTCTCAGGATATCGTCCCAGTTAATTGCACCAAGATCATCTCTCATCCGTTGGAAATTTGCCCTCCTGAAGTTTAGTGTCCTTGTAACCCCTCTACTACACATCTTATTAAAGGGTACATGAAAACTTATTATTTTGTGATCACTATTCCCCAAGTGACCCCCCAACCCTTATATTTGCTATGCTGTCTGGCCTGTTGGTTTATATTAGGTCTAGCAGTGCCCCCCTTCTTGTTGGGTCCTGAACCAGTTGTGAAAGGTAATTATCTCTCATAGTTGTCAAAAACCGATTACCTTTGCTGGAACTGCAGGTTTCTGTTCCCCAATCTATTTCAGGGTAGTTGAAGTCCCCCAAAATAATGACTTCTCCTTGAGTCGCAGCTTTATCTATTTGCTTTACGAGGATATTCTCCATTGCTATTATTATTTTTGGAGATTTATAACAAACCCCTATCAGTAATTTATTATTTTTCCCCCTTCCCTTATCTCCACCCACAGGGACTCTACATTTTCATTAGATTCACCTATATTATCACGCAGGATGGGTTTTAAGGATGATTTTACATATAGACACACTCCTCCCCCTCCCCTATCCATTCGGTCATTTCTGAACAGACTATAACCCTGCAAGTTAACAGCCCAGTCATGGCTCTCATCCAGCCATGTTTCAGATATCCCCACCATGTCATAATTATGCTCCAACAACATTAATTCTAATTCGTCCATTTTGTTGGCGAGGCTTCTGGCATTAGTATACATGCACTTGATGTTCCTCTCTGTACCTCTATTCTTTCTTAAATTATTAACTGTTCTATCCCCACCCCCCATGCCACCGCCACCCCCAACTTCCTTATTTGTGCCCAGGTCTCTATCTGCACTATCTTACCCTCCTATAAAATGAATACCCTCCCCCCAATCCCTAGTTTAAACACTCCTCAAACTTTCTAGCCATTTTCTCCCCCAGCACAGATGCACCTTCCCCATTGAGGTGCAGCCTGACCCTAGCGTAGAACCGGTAGCCAACTGAGAAGTTGGCCCAGTTCTCCAGGAACCAAAACCCCTCCTTCCTACACCAATTCTTGAGCCACTTATTAACCTCCCTAATCTCCTGTTGCCTTTCTGGCGTGGCACATGGTACCAGCAGAAAATACCACGTTGGAGGTCCTTGCTTTCAGCTTGCAGCCTAATTCCCTGAAATCATCTTTAAGGACCTTCCACCTACCTCTAACTTTGTCATTTGTGCCAATGTGCACCATGACCGCTGGGTCCTCACCAGCCCCTCCCAGTAATCTGTCCACCCGATCAGCGATGTGTCGGACTCGAGTGCCAGGTAGGCAGCACACCGTTCGATGATCCCTGTCTTTGTGACAGATTGCCCTATCTGTTCCCCTAATAATTGAGTCCCCCACTACCAGCACCTGTCTGGCCTGTCCTGCTCTCCTATTTCCCTTCTTACTGGAGCAGTCACTCCTCCGGCTTTCAGAGGACATGCCTAGCTGCAGCAGTGCTACCCATGTACTGGCACCCCCCTCATCTGCCAACTTTGCAAACTTTCTGCTGTTTTGACCCACACCTGGTTTTCGTCACAAATACTGATGTGAAATACTGATCAAAATACTTCCATGTGAACATGGTCTTATTACTTCATTGTTGCCCATTGTATATACATCTAAGAAAATACTGATAGTGCATTATATTTTGTGCGGCCAGCAAATAGAATCTATGTCACTGAGCTATTGCTCAGTATTTTACTGATGTGTACTATCCGAGTATAACTTGGACAACCCACTAACTAATGTAATCAATTGGCTGTTCAGATTCAGCTTTTTTCACAAGGACCAAGTGTGTAGGGATGGGTAGAGGTTTCTCACTCCAAGCTTATTGCATGAGGCGCCATTCTCATAAAGAAAAAATAATTATATTTGAAAAAGTCCACACATGGGGCATATACAAAATCATCCATAAGCCTTAAAGTGTGGAATTCTTTTGTGCATATAAATAGTTACCTTACTGTCTTTTGGAAAGCGTGGAGCTGTCCTGGCTCCCATTATGTAACCTTTCTTACTCGTCGGTCTTCTTTCCTGCAGATATTCTAGGCTGGTAACCTAATAAAACAAAATAACTGTTATTGAGTCAAATAAGATGGAAATGATAAAGCGTCTCTGTGCAGGAGAGCATTTATCACCTCTGCGCAGGATAGATGATAACTGTATGATTTCAGGGGGTTCACGGATGGAACCCCCCACTAATCACTAAAATGTATTCTGCCATTCTTGCACCCATTTTTCCCCTACTATTGTCTCTGTCAGCTATTTCTCCATTTCTATAGTGTGTACTCTAGACTAGTGTGAGATCCTACTATTATCTGTCAAAGTGAATTGTCTTTATTGTTAAAAGAGGGAGTTTCCATGTGAGCTATCAGCACTAAATTGAATAACAATCCTTTATGTTGACTATCCTATTTTACCAATTTATCATTCTTTACCAAAGGTGCATGAGAATATTTTTCCTCCCCCTATGAGACCAATAATATGGGTAGATCACTATTTACAGCCCCTTGTTAAAAACATTCCTGGGTATATAAGAAACACAAAATCAGAGAAGTCCACATTTGAGGCGTTTTCCTGGCAACCTCACTTTAAATAGCTCAGCTGTGACGTTATAGGACTTTAACTCCTTTACCCCCCAAGGTGGTTTGCATGTTAATGACCAGACCAATTTTTACAATTCTGACCACTTTCAATTTATGAGGTAATAACTCTGGAATGCTTCAACGGATCCCGGTGATTCTGAGAATGTTTTTTTCATGACATATTGTACTTCATGAAAATTGTAAAATTTCTTCAGTATGACTTGCGTTTATTTGTGAAAAACAATGGAAATTTGCCGAAAATGTTGAAACTTTCGCAATTTTCCAACTTTGAACTTTCATGCCCTTAAATCATAGAGATATGTCACACAAAATAGTTAATAAATAACATTTCCCACATGTCTACTTTACATCAGCACATTTTTTGAAACAAACATAAGTTTTTTTTGTTAGGAAATTATAAGGGTTAAAAGTTGGCAAGTAATTTTTCATTTTTCCAACAAAATTTACGAAACCTTATTTTTAGGGAGGATATCACATTTGAAGTCACTTTGAGGGGTCTATATGTTAGAAGAAACCCAAAAGTGACACCATTCTAAAAACCACATTCAAGAAGTTTATTAACCTTTCAGGTGCATCACAGGTATTTTTGGAATGTGGAACATAAATGAACGATTAACTTTTGTTCACAAAAAATTTAGTTCAGATCCCAATTTTTTTTATTTTGGCAACAGTAACAGGAAAAAATGGACCCCAAAATTTGTTGTGCAATTTCTCTTGAAAATGCCGATACCCCATATGAGGGAGAAAAACACTGTTTGGGCGCACGGCAGAGCTCGGAAGTGAAGGAGCATCATTTGACCTTTTGAATTTGCCTGAACAATTGGCGGACGAAATGTCACATTTGATGTGCCTAAACAGTGAAAACCCCCACAAGTGACACCATTTTGGAAACTAGGTACTCAGTACGCCAATGCATGTAAATATTTTTCAGGCACAGTGCAAAGCTCTGAAGGCAAGGAGCGCCAGATTTCACTGTCATGATTTGCAGATGCCATGACCCACTGGGAGAGCCCATGAGGTGCCAGAACAGCAGCACCCCCCATAAGTGACTCCATTTTACAAACTACACCTCTCAATGAATTAAATTAGGAATGCAATGATCATATTAACACCACAGGTGTGCCACAGAATGTTATACCATTGATCAGTGAAGAAAAAAATAACTGCATTTATGCCACTAAAATTTAGTTTTAGTCCCAGATTTTACATTTTCACACAAGAAGTGGGTAAAAATGGCACCATAATTTGTCCCACAATTTCTACTGAACGTGGCAATACACCATATGGGGTAGGGAGGACTGAGGGAGGAATGGAGCGCCATTTGCCTCCTGGAAAGCAGATTTTCCTAGAACAGTTTGCGGACTCCATATACAGAGCCCATAATTGCTAGAAGAGCAGAATCCCCCCTCAACTTACCCCATTTTGGAAATTATACACCTTTGGGAATACGGATATTTTCCAGAAACAAGCAGCAATGAATGTTGCGAAGTGAAAATTGCAAACTGCCGTTATAGTGACCAGTACGTTGTAGTGTCCAGTACATTGCAGTCACTAGTACGTTATGCCCAGCCCTTGCTTCTGGAGACATGCACCCGTAAGTTAGGCAGGCTCTCATTGCTTCAGAAATGCCAAACATGTAGACGCTATATGTGGTTTAAGTACACTGTGGGGCTCATAAGGGAGTGGGCATTTGGATTTGGAAGCACAGAATTTGCAGAATTTCTCTTGGAGGGTTATGGAGCCATTTTGCTTTTCCAGAGCCTTTGTACTACCAGTAACATTGAAGCCCCCTATATTTCCGTTGACAGATGACAGACCTGAGTGTGGGCTTGCTTTTTTTGTGGATTGACTTGAAGCTTTTATTGGGAACATTTTACATAACATTTGAGATCACAGTTATCTGGCGCTCTACACAGACCACTTACTTTGAGATTTCCATCTAAATCACTTAGTGATGTGATTCAGATGAAACGTCGTGGGATTCATTCACTATGAGGCAGGGCCGGTTTTAGACTAAGTGGGGCCCTAGGCAAAAGTTTAAAATGAGGCCCCCAATGCTCACATACATATTGCACCATGACGCTCAAACATTTTGGTTGCATTTACATGCGTTGAGTTCAGACCGTTCGATGCGTGCGATTGACAACATTGAAGTCGTTTGGCTCTTGTTTCTCGGCCTCTTTACATCGTCTGAGGACGAATCGAATGATGGGGACAGAACACTAGTAGATCAATCTGTCCCCATATAGTATCATGCTATAAGCAGCAGGGCTGTGTGTGTTATATATATATATATATACACTCTAGTCTGTTCAACCATTATTTTAAAATGTGCATGGAACACACACACACACACACTATCACTGTATGTTTATATAGAATAATGCAAAAAAGTGTATATATATTATATATATATACATACACACAATTAAACACACACGCACATGACACATGCTTATACACACACACTTATACACACATTCATACATGTACATGGCACGCACGCATACACACATACACGGCACACACTTATATACACACAGATATATATGGCATGCACTTATACACAGACACATACATAGCATTCTTATACATACACACATACATAACGTATATATATATGTATATATATATATATATATATATATATATATATATATATATATATATTTTACACACACATAAACACACACATGGCATGCACTTATACACACAAATATATACATGGCATGCATTTATACACATACATGGCACGCATTTATACACACATACATACACACACATATATATACACACATACAATATATATATATATATATATATATATATATATATATATATATACATACATACATACATACACACACACACACGGCAAGCAAAGACACACTTATACATGCACACATACACGGCACACACATGCAGCACAACAAATGCTCATTTGATACATGTGATTCACATAAGCACACACTACACATGACACACGCTATACACACACACACACACACACACACACACACACACACACCTTTATGCTGGAGGGAATGAGATGTTCCACACTATCAGCTGCAGCCCTCCTGCTCCCAGCAGCACTGTCCCAGCAGACACCTTTCTGCCCTCTCCTCTGCTGGGACTGCCGACAAGAGCAGGAGTTGCTGACAGCAGGACAGGAGCCATCATCACCAGGAGCAGCACACACACAGTGGGACGGTGCTCTTTACTTATCTGCCGGCTCAGGTTGTTACTGGTGCTGGGTCTCTCTCCCTTCCCCTCAGAGGCTCCGTACAGCAGGACAGGGCACTGGCCAATGAGCACTTCTATCACGCTGATGGGGGAGGTTCAGTGGCCGCTGCTCCTGTGCTTCACTGCAGGCTCCTATTTTACTGCTACAAACATTCCCAGAGTACATGGCCTGTGGTGACATCACGGTCACATGGCAGGTCACCTGATCGTGATGTCACTACAGGTCCTTAACCAGTCTCTACTCGGAAGCTTCACTGATAATGCTATTATCAGTGAAGCTTCTGCTGTAGATGCTGGGGGCCCCCAAGGGAGTGGGGGCCCCAGGCAGCTGCCTAGTCTGCCTGGCCCTAACGCCGGCCCTGCTATGAGGGTATGTGCACACGGATTTTGCTGCGGATCCGCAGCATTTCTGCAGCTGCGGGTCCGCAGCATTTCTGCAGCTGCGGGTCCGCAGCAGTTTCCCATGAGTTTACAGTTCAATGTAAACCTATGGGAAACCGAAAACGCTGTGCACATACTGTGGAAAAAAACGCGCGGGAACGCAGCGGTTTACAATCCGCAGCATGTCACTTCTTTGCGTGGAATCGTGGCGATTCTGCACACATAGGAATACATTGATCCGCTTACTTCCCGCATGGTGCTATGCCCACCATGCGGGAAGTAAGCGGATCATGTGCAGATGGTACCCGGGGTGGAGGAGAGGAGACTCTCCTCCAGGCCCTGGGAATCATATATGTGTAAAAAAAAAAGAATTAAAATAAAAAATAATGATATACTCACCTCTCAGCGCTGCACGCAGCCGTCCGGTCGCAGGGTTGCTATGCGAGCAGGGGGGCCTGCGATGACGTCGTGGTCACATGACCGTGACGTCACGAAGGTCCTTCTTGCATAGCATCTTTGGAACCAGACCGCCGCGTGCAGCGCCGAGGAGATCGGGAAGTCGGGGAGTGAGTATAACCATTTTTTAAATTATTTTTAACATTACTATTGATGCTGCATGTGCAGCATCAATAGTAAAACAAGTGCAGGAGTAAACTCGCAGCGGAAACCGCAAGACAAACCGCGATAAATCTGCAGGGATAACCGCAGCGCTTTTGCCCTGCAGATTTATCAAATCCGCTGCGGGAGAACCCGCAGAGGACCCTTCCTACGTGTGCACAGCCTGATGAGTCAGCAAAGTTACTCTGGACTCCATCTGACCTCTGTTCAGCGGTGTCCTTCTTTTCAGAAGTGCACAAAACTGTGGTCGACGGCACTTTTATGCAATCCTAAAAAGATGGACACCGTCAAATCACAGGTCAGACGGCATCCACAGTGCCTTCGTCTGCCTCATTATAAGGAATCTTCCGCCACAGGATCTGTCTGAATCATGTATTTCAGAGATATACACAGAAACCCCAGTGCAAGTGCTCAGCGCAGAGCGAAGGATAAATGTGCGCTGAGCTTTACTGCGTTCTTTGGGATGCAGAATGAAAAATTCAACAGCAGGTGAAGAATTTGTTTTATTTATTTCTTCGTTCGGTATAAGTTTTTAGGTGACTATTCTTCAGGTCGGTGCGATTACTGCGATACCAGATTTATATTGGGTTTTTATGTTTGGCTGATGTCATACACTAAAAGACGCTTTTTATTGCAAAAAATAATTTACATCACCATATTTTGAGAGCTATAATTTTTCCATATTTTGGCCAACAGAGTCATGTGAGGGCTTGTTTTTTGTGGGACAAGTTGACGTTTTTATTGGCACCAATTTGGGCACATGACATTTTTTGATTGTTTTCTATTTTGATTTTTGGGAGGTAGAATTAATAAAAACCAGCAATTCATGATTTTTTTTTTTTGCTCTTCCGTGTGTGGTAAAATTGATAAGGAAGTTTTATTCTTTGGGTCAGTACGATTAGGGTATGTGTCCACGTCAGTAAACGCTGCGTGTTTGACGCTGCAGCGTCAAACACGCAGCGTCCAGATGTTCCAGCATAGTGGAGGGGATTTTTTGAAATCCTGTGTCCACTATGTGTGGAAACCCGCACGCGGCGGGCCTGCGACTCCGGACATGCTGCGCGTCTTTTCAGATCGCAGCATGTCCGTACACCTTGCGGGGACGCAGCGTCCCTGCAATGCATAACACAGGGCCCTATGGGAGGGGGGCGATGATCCCGGATGTGTACAGTTAACACATCCGGCATCATCGCGTCCCAGAAGGGGGCGGGGCTTAGCGCCGGCCATCCTGAACGTGGACACGCAGCCTTACAGCGATACCTCATTTATACTTTATGTTTTGACGCTTTTACACAATAAAAACTATTTTATAGAAAAAATAATTATTTTTGCATTGTTTTATTCTGAGAGCTATAACAATTTTATTTTTCCTCTGATGGAGCTGTAAGGTGGCTTGTTTTTTGCAGGACAAGATGATGTTTCCAGCGGTACATGGGTATTTACATCAGTCTTTTTGATCGTGTTTTATTCCACTTTTTGTTCAGCGGTATGATGATAAAAAAAAAAACCTAAGCACCAGCAGGCAGGTAATTGCTACTTAGGCTATTTTCACACTTGCGTCGTGTGACGTACATCGCAATGCGTCGTTTTGGAGAAAAAACGCATCCTGCAAAGTTGCCCGCAGAATGCGTTTTTTCTCCATAGACTTGCATTAGCGATGCATTGCGACGTATGGCCACACGTCGCATCTGTCGTGCAACAGATGCGTCGTGTTTTTGGCAGCTGCGACGCACAAAAAAAGTTCAATGTAACTTTTCGTGTCCGTCGGTTCCACTTTTTCCAACCGCGCATGAGCGGCCGGAAATCCACCCCCTCCTTCCCGCTCATCACACTGGGCAGCGGATGCGTCATAAGACTGCATCTGCTGCCCACGTTGTGCTAAATTTTAACACAACGTCCGTCAGGCCGACGGTTTGCGACGGGCCCCGTACCGACGGATGTGTGAAAGTAGCCTTACCTGCCTGTTGTGCACGGCGCCGTTATTTCCCAATACAGAGTGGTCATACTCCACACCTGCCGGGGATTCAGTTCCCTCAGGTGACGTCACGTCTACAGAGCGGAGGCTTCTTTTCTGGACCACTCTGCTAAAACATGTTGGTTGGAGGACAACTGGACGAGCCGCCACTGCTTACACATCCCCAATAAATGTCTGGTTTTTTTTACTTTGCTTGCTGCCTCGCTGAATACTTCTTCCTTCTGGTTGATTGCTGCATCTGACTCCGGGCGGCTCCATGCAAGGACATCAACAGCTTCCCTGCTGCTACTTCCTCAGTGAGCTGACTCTTCCTTCTCTCCTCTCTCCGTGTTTAAACTATTTGGTTATGTCTCATATATGACAGTATATAAACTAGTTCGTACTCAGACAATGTGAATGTGTGAAGTCACAATATTGGACTATCCCTCAAGTATCTTATTAATCTTTTCCAGACATAAAGGCACAGGTCAAGCAAGATCATTATTACTTCCACACACATTTACACTTTTACCAAAGTATTTGTTTATTCATGCATACACAGTGGGACGGCATACCTGCACACATGCAAACACAGAAGCATTTGATTTCCATGTTGTGGGCATATCACATTTTTATTCTATTACTTTTTACCACTATTTTTTATAAAAATGAATATTTAAATAGGCTCCAAAATATAAAGAAATATGTTTTCATATGTATATTATATGTGGCCCCCTGGCAGAGATATTGGCCCAGACCTCAACAATTTTATCCTACAGGAAGGATCACATAGCTAACTCTCTGCCCTCACTGACTCATCACCACCTTCTTCTTAGGGTGTGTGTCCACGGTCAGTAAACGCTGCTTGTTTGACGCTGCGCAGAGCTGCAGCGTCAAACACGCAGCGTCCAGATGTTCCTGCATAGTGGAGGGGATTTTTTGAAATCCCGTGTCCACTAGGCGTGGAAACCCGCACGCGGCGGCCCTGCGACTCCGGACATGCTGCGCGTCTTTTCAGATCGCAGCATGTCCGTACACCTTGCGGGGATGCAGCGTCCCCGCAAGGCATAACACAGGGCCCTATGGGAGGGGGGCGATGATCCCGGATGTGTACAGTTAACACATCCGGCATCATCGCGTCCCAGAAGGGGGCGGGGCTTAGCGCCGAGCGGCTTTGCCGCTCCGGCGATACCACCGGCCATCCTGAACGTGGACACGCAGCGTTACAGTACATCCCCTCACCACCCAGGATCTATCCCCCTCCTCTTTATATTGTCTAATAAGCAGCGGAGACTACTTAAGGCCGGTTTCACACGTCAGTGGCTCCGGTACGTGAGGTGACAGTTTCCTCACGTACCGGAGACACTGACACACGTAGACCCATAAAAATCAATGCATCTGTTCAGATGTCATTGATTTTTTGCGGACCGTGTCTCCGTGTGCCAAACACGGAGACATGTCAGTGTTCGTGGGAGCGCACGGATTACACGGACCCAATAGAGTCAATGGGTCCGTGTAAAACACGGACCTCACACGGACATTCTCCGTCTGGGGTCCGTGTGCGTGCAGGAGACAGCGCTACAGTAAGCGCTGTCCCCCCCCACATGGTGCTGAAGCCGCGATTCATATGTTCCCTGCAGCAGCGTTTGCTGCAGAGAAACTATGAACAATAGTGTTTAAATGAAAGATCTATGTGTCCCATGCCCTCCCACCCCCTGTGCGCCCCCCCCGCTGTTCTGAAAATACTCACCCGCTCCCACGTTGGCTGTCACTCCTTCCTCTCTGCCCCGCGCCTCCTACTGTATGCGGTCACGTGGGGCCGATCATTTACAATCATGAATAGTCGGCTCCGCCCCTATGGGAGGTGGAGCCACATATTCATGACTGTAAATGATCGGCCCCACGTGACCGCATACACTAGAAGCCGCGGCCAGACCAGGAAGCAGCGAGGGAGGCGGGTAAGTATTTTCTGAACAGCGGGGGGGGGCGCACAGGGGGTGGGGGGCCTGCGGACAGATAGATCTTTATTTTAAACACTATTCTTCATATTTTCTCTGCAGCAAACGCTGCTGCAGGGAACATATGAATCGCGGCTTCAGCGCGATGCAGGGTACCACACGCTCCATGTGGTACCCACTCGCCATACGGGCAGCACACGTGTGCCGCATGTATGGCCTACGTGAGTTCCCAGGCACACGGACACGGATAACTCCGGTACCGATTTATTCCGGTACCGGAATTATCTGGACGTGTGGGACAGCCCTAAAGAGGTGTGCAGCCTTCGCTGAGACTCCTTGCTGTGTGGACTCTTAGGGTATGTGTCCACGTTCAGGATTGCATCAGGAATTGGTCAGGATTTTTCATCAGTATTTGTAAGCCAAAACCAGGAGTGGGTGATAAATGCAAAAGTGGTGCATATGTTTCTGTTATACTTTTCCTCTAAATATTCCACTCCTGGTTTTGGCTTACAAATACTGATGAAAAATCCTGACAAAATCCTGATGCAATCCTGAACGTGGACACATACCCTAAGGGTATGGCTCCACGGTCCGGAGGGGCGGCGTTATCGCCGCAGCGGCGAAGCCGCTCGGCGCTAAGCCCCGCCCCCTTTCTGGGACGCGATGGTGCCGGATGTGTACAGTACACATCCGGGATCATCGCACCCCTCGCCATAGGGCCCTGTGATATGCCTTGCGGGGACGCTGCGTCCCCGCAAGGTGTACGGACATGCTGCGATCTGAAAAGATGCGCAGCATGTCCGGAGTCGCAGGGCCGCCGCGTGCGGGTTTCCACGCATAGTGGAGACAGGATTTCATCAAATCCCATCCACTATGCTGGAACATCTGGACGCTGCTTGTTTGACGCTGCAGCGTCAAACAAGCAGCGTTTACTTACCGTGGAAACATACCCTTAGGGTATGTGAAGTAGAGAGCAAAAGCCGGCAATTGAATTACCGGCTTTTATGCTATCTAGCGCTGCATTAAATATAAATATACATATATAGGTGTCTCACTGACATATATATGTATATATACCTATTCTATGTGTATATAGCTACTCTATTCTAACCTGTCAGTGTGATTTTACTGTACACAGCACTGATTTGCCGGCTTTTCAAAGGACACCGGTGCGTACAAATCGGACAGTAATACGGATGTCATACGGATGATGCGATTACAAAAAACGGATGATGCGATTAAAAATCGCATTGCACTCGCATGACACTCGCATGACAATCGCATACGTTACATCCGTTTTTTCGGTCCAGATTACGGACCGTCTTTTTTCTCGCAAGTGGAAAGGGACCCTTAGCCACATTGTTCCAGCCTTATTCCTCCTCCTGCTAATGCCAAATGAAGAGGTGGCAATGCCAGGAAACGGAATACCCGAGCCATAACAATGCTGCTGCCACTTGTCAGCTTGCCTTCCAGTCTGACAGGTGTAAAATGAACTTAGGCTATGTGTACACATTGAGGATTTGCCTCTGGAATTTTTTGTGCGGATTCTGCATCTCTTGGCAGAAAACACAGGTGCGAATTTTGTGCGGATTTCATGCGTTTTTTACCCCGGCGGATTTCTATAATGGAATGGGTGCAAAAACGCTGCAGATCCGCACAAATAAATGACATGGTCCTTCTTTTAATCCGCAGCGTTTTCCGTGTGTAATTTTCCGCACCATTAGCACAGCAATTTTTTTTCCATTGATTTACACTGTACTGTAAATCACTTGCGGATCTGCAGCATTTCTGCGCGGAAAAAAACGCTGTGGATCTGCAGGAAATCCGCAACGTGTGCACATACCCTAAAACTTACACAGTCAGGGCCCAGTTGCAGTTTCACTCTCTGTGACCATGATCATTATGCCCATAGTGACAAAAAAAAAATTAACAGAAGAAAGGACTGTGTGCATATTAAGCAATTAGACAAAGGTACAAAAAAATAAACTTTACTTCCTAACAAATATACAAGACTACTAAAAACAATTAAAAAGACCCAAAACTTGATGTCTAGCAATGTCCCAGGTGACAACAGGTTAAAGTTATACACCCCCAATACCCCTAATACAATATAAGACCCCTGTGGTGTAACTAAATATAGAAATACAGATTATCTGATTCGCCTTCATACGTAAGGTTGCGCTTTTTCCATTTCACAAAAATGCATCTGATAAAAGCAAAAATGTGCAATGTGTGCACATCAAAATAATATTTCCCCACCTCCTCATACTTATAACATCCGGGTCCACGGTTCGGGGCTCCTCTGATAGGGGCTAGGTCATTACCCAGGCGGTCCGGGGCACAGTAGTAGGGGAACTGCTTTCTTTCCTGGGCACTGCCAAAGCAGACTCTCTTCCGGGCTTCTGAAGTGTTCAAATCAGTGAAAACAAATTAAAAAGCAACACACATAGAAAACAATATTGCTGGGGTTACCCCACAATACCGCTGTTTGCTTATCGGGTGAGCTACAGTAGAAATTGCTGCATTATATTTTTCATGTACAGTTTGTTTCCTTCTCTTAAATCCATGTTCACTATAGGGGTCTAGGTCCTGCATTACCTGGCTCCTGCTCCATGGCCTGCGCCCGCTTGTGTGCGGATCGTTTCTATGGTCACCTGGACTCCGTTTACGACTTTGGCTCCCCCTGCTGGTCATATGCAACATGCACCGACAGCTTTGACACTAAATCTAATTCCATTCTAATATCATTTATCACATATCTCATTATAGTTGTAGAGATATTTTTATCACTATTTGTTGTTTGTTGGTCTTAAAAACACTGCCTTCACTTTCAGTATCCCATGTGTGCGAGGAAATGTGTTCAACGGAGTGGACGAAACACAACTTCTTCCCACAAATGCCTCTATTTATTGCATCTGGAAACAAGGGTTATATCCACTATAAAAAAAATATCATACCTATCTGTTATTAACTCTTTATGGACAGAAACAGTTTTGATGCTTTATACTCACTTTTTTAACTATTTTTTTTATCAGCTTCATGTTCTGTGAGCCATAAGCTTTGCATTTTTTTTCAGATCTACATGACGGATGTGTTTTTTTTTGCGTAACAAGCTGCAGTATTTATTGGCACTAATTTTGAATACATAATACTTTTGGATCACTTTTTATTTATTTTTTTGTTAGAGAGGATGAACAAAAATGTAAATGTTGCCTTTTCTCATTTTTATTTGTGACAATGATTCAGAATAAAAAAAAATGCAGTAGTATATTAAGTTTCATTGCGGATGTGGTGATACTAAATATACCATGATTTTTTGCTTCCTTTATTTTTTTCTATGTTGAAACTTTTCTGGGAGAAAAAAAAATGGGATTTTTAGTAGGATGTCTTTACTTTTTTTAAGACTTAAAAGCAATATCTACTATATAATTGTCTAAGGGTCACTTCTGTCTTTCTGTCTGTCCTTCTGTCTTTCTGTCTGTCTTTCTGTCTGTCACGTATATTCATTGGTCGCGGCCTCTGTCTGTCATGGAAATCCAAGTCGCTGATTGGTCGCGGCAAAACGGCCACGACCAATCAGCGACGGGCACAGTCCGGCGGCAAAATGGCCGCTCCTTCCTCCCAGCAGTCAGTGCCCGCTCCATAATCCCCTCCAGTCAGCGCTCACACAGGGTTAATGGCAGCGGTAACGGACCGCGTTATGCCGCGGGTAACGCACTCTGTTACTGCTGCTATTAACCCTGTTTGACCAACTTTTTACTATTGATGCTGCCTATGCGGCATCAATAGTTAAAAGATCTAATTTTAAAAATAATAAAAAAAATAAAAAATCGTTATATACTCACCGTCCGTCGGCCCCTCGGATCCAAAACCAGCCTTTCCCGCTCCTCGGGATGCTCCGGTGACCGCTCCATGCATCGTGTTCTCGCAAGATGATGACGTAGCAGTCTCGCAAGACCACCACGTCTTCATCTCGCGAGACCGCAATGCACTCTTGGGACTGGAGCGCACAAGGAGCGTCGGTAACCGCTTCGCCTGGATCCAGGGCCAACGGAAGGTGAGTATATAACTATTTTTTATTTTAATTCTTTTTTTTTTAACAGGGATATGATGCCCACATTGCTATATACTGCGAGGACTGTGCAATATAATACGTGGGCTGTGCATTATAATACGTGGGCTGTGCAATATAATACGTGGGCTGTGCAATGTACTACGTGGGCTGTGCAATGTACTACGTGGGCTGTGCAATATAATACGTGGGCTGTGCAATATAATATGTGGGCTGTGCAATGTACTACACGGGCTGTGCAATGTACTACGTGGGCTGTGCAATATAATACGTGGGCTGTGCAATATAATACGTGGGCTGTGCAAGATACTACGTGGGCTGTGCAAGATACTACGTGGGCTGTGCAATATACTACGTGGGCTGTGCAATATAATACGTGGGCTGTGCAATATAATACGTGGGCTGTGCAATATAATACGTGGGCTGTGCAATATACTATGTGGGCTGCGCAATGTACTACTTTGTGCAATGTACTGCATGGGCTGTGCAATACACTACATGGGCTGTGCAATATACTACATGGGCTGTGCAATGTACTATGTGGGCTGTGCTATATACTACGTGGGCTGTGCAATATACTATGTGGGCTGTGCAATGTACTACGTGGGCTGTGCAATATACTGCGTGGGCTGTGCTATATACTACGTCAGCTGTGCAATATACTACATGGGCTGTGTTATACTCTATGTGGACATTCTTATACACTACATGGGCTGTGTTATACACTACGTGGCCTGTGTTATTCACTACGTCGGCTGTGTTATACACTATGTGGGCTGTGTTATATACTGCGTGCGTGGGCTGTTATATACTACGTGAGCTGTGTTATATGCTACGTGGGCTGTTCTAAACTACGTGGCTGTGTTATATGCTATGTGGGCTGTTATACACTCCGTGGGCTGTGCTATATACTCCGTGGGCTGTGCAATATACTACTTGGGCTGTGCAATATCATATGTGGGCTGTGCAATATAATACGTGGGCTGTGCAATATAATACGTGGGCTGTACAATATACTACGTGGGCTGTGCAATGTGCTACTTTGTGCAATGTACTGCATGGGCTGTGCAATATACTACGTGGGCTGTGCAATACACTGTGGGCTATGCTATATACTACGTGGGCTGTGCTATATACTACGTGGGCTGTGCAATGTACTACGTGAGCTGTGCAATATACTGTGTGGGCTGTGCAATATACTACGTGGGATGTGTTATACACTATGTGGCCTGCGTTATACACTACGTGGCCTGCGTTATACACTACGTGGCCTGTGTTATACACTACGTGGCCTGTGTTATACACTACGTGGCCTGTGTTATACACTACGTGGCCTGTGTTATACACTACGTGGGCTGTGTTATACACTAAGGGGGCTGTGTTATACACTATGTTGGCTGTGTTATATACTGCGTGTGTGGGCTGTTATATACTACGTGAGCTGTGTTATATGCTACGTGGGCTGTTCTAAACTACGTGGCTGTGTTATATGCTATGTGGGCTGTTATACACTCCTTGGTCTGTGCTATATACTCCGTGGGCTGTGCTATATACTACGTGGCTGTGCAATATATTACGTGGCTGTGTTATTTACTACGTGGGCTGTTATTTACTACATGGCCGGCCGCGAACAATCAGCGACAGGCGCAGTCTAGTCGCGGCCGGCCGAATACTGTGTATTCAATGTATTATTCTAAAATCTTCAAAAATAAACTACATACATATTCTAGCATACCCGATGCGTTAGAATCGGGCTACCATCTAGTTTTTATAATATTTACTAGCTGAAGAGCCCAGCGTTGCCCAGGCATAGTAACTAACTGTGGTTAGTTATAGCAAATTATAATGATTATATTGCACATAAAAACATTTCACATCAATTGGAAACCCTTGATCCCGAGAGAAATTGCACTAATTGCAATAAAGTGTATCTAAGGCCGGGGTCACACTAGCGAGTTTTACGGACGTAAGAGCGCAGAAAATACGTCCGTAAAATACGCATAACACATGGCACAATGATTCCCTATGTCCCAGCTCCTATCAGCCGTATTTTACTGATCCGTATTATACGGTACTGTACGGCAGGTACAAAATCACAGCATGCTGCATTTGTCAGCGTATTGCGCAAATAATACGCCAATGAAAGTCTATGGGGGCGAGAAAAATACGGATTCCACAGGGACCAGCAGTGTGACTTGCGAGAAATACGCAGCGGTGTTATTGAAAAGCCGGTAATTCAATTGCCGGCTTTTCATTTCTCCTGCCTAAACCCGACATGATATGAGACATGGTTTACATACAGTAAACCATCTCATATCCCCCTTTTTTTTGCATATTCCACACTACTAATGTTAGTAGTGTGTATGTGCAAAATTTGGGCGCTGTAGCTGCTAAAATAAAGGGTTAAATGGCGGAAAAAATTGGCGTGGGCTCCCGCGCAATTTTCTCCGCCAGAGTGGTAAAGCCAGTGACTGAGGGCAGATATTAATAGCCTAGAGAGGGTCCATGGTTATTGGCCCCCCCGTGGCTAAAAACATCTGCCCCCAGCCACCCCAGAAAAGGCACATCTGGAAGATGCGCCTATTCTGGCACTTGGCCTCTCTCTTCCCACTCCCGTGTAGCGGTGGGATATGGGGTAATGAAGGGTTAATGCCACCTTGCTATTGTAAGGTGACATTAAGCCAGGTTAATAATGGAGAGGCGTCAATTATGACACCTATCCATTATTAATCCAATTGTCTGAAAGGGTTAAAAGACATACACACACGTTATTAAAACGTATTTTAATGAAATAAACAAACAGGTTGTTTTAGTATTTTATTGCTCTCTCAATCCATCCGGAATACCCTCGCTTGGCAAAATAATAAACCCACAATATACATACCTTCGGATGAACTGTCAGGTCCCACGAGGTAATCCATCTGAAGGGGTTAATTATTTAACAGGCAGGAGCTGCGCTAAAGCACTCGCTCGTGCCTGTAACCCCCGGGGAATGAATGAAAGCTGAGTGATCTTCACTTACATTGAGTTGCGGTGAGGCGCCCTCTGGTGGATGTTCTCATGAACTGGAGCCTTGGAAAAGTTCCCACGCTCGAGTTCATATGAGTTCATCCACCAGAGGGCGCCTCACCGCAACTCCATGTAAGTGAAGATCACTCAGCTTTCATTCATTCCCCGGGGGTTACAGGCACGAGCGAGTGCTTTAGCGCAGCTCATGGCTGTACAATAATTCCGTATTACGGACCGTATTGTCTTACGCTGAGTGTGACTCCAGCCTTACGCTGAGTGTGACTCCAGCCTTATACACAGCCTACGGCCACGTTCACACGTTCAGATTTGGTCAGTATTTTACCTCAGTATCTGTAAGCCAAAACCAGGGGTGGGTGATAAATACAGAAGTGGTGACGTGTTTCTATTATACTTTTCCTCCGATTGTTCCTCTCCTGATTTTGGCTTATAAATAGTGTTGAGCATTCCGATACTGCAAATATCGGGTATCGGCCGATATTCGCTGTATCGGAATTCCGATACCAAGTTCCGATATTTTTGTGATATCGGAAATCGGAATCGGAAGTTCCTATAAGTTCCCAGTCATCTTCGGCGTGTGCGGTGCGTATGGTTCCAAGAGTCTGGAGGAGAGGAGACTCTCCTTCAGGCCCTGGGATCCATATTCATGTAAAAAATAAAGAATAAAAATAAAAAATATGGATATACTCACCCCTCCGACGGACCCTGGACCTCAGCGGTGCAACCGGCAGCCTCCGTTCCTAAGAATGCAGTGAGTGTAGGACCTGCGAAGACGTCGCAGTCTTGTGACTGGTCGCGTGACCGTGACGTCATTGCAGGTCCTACACTCACTGCATTCTTAGGAGCGGAGGCTGCCGGTTGCACCGCTGAGAGCCGGGGGCCGTCGAAGGGGTGAGTATATCCATATTTTTTATTTTTATTCTTTATTTTTTACATGAATATGGATCCCAGGGCCCGAAGGAGAGTTTCCTCTCCTTCAGACCCTGGGAACCATCCAGGATCGCTTCCGATATTTGTGTCCCATTGACTTCCATTGGTATTGGGTATCGGTATCGGCGATATCCGATATTTTTTGGATATCGGCCGATCCAATCCGATACCGATACTTTTGAATATCGGAAGGTATCGCTCAACACTACTTATAAATACTGAGGTAAAATACTGACCAAATACTGATTGTGTGATCATGGCCTACTTCTGCAGCACCACACTTTTCTCCTTTAGACCTCGTTCACACATTATTTGGTCAGTATTTTTACCTCAGTATTTGTAAGCTAAAACTTGGAGCAAAACAATCATAGGAAAAGTTTATTAGAAACATGTCACCACTTCTGTATTTTGCTCCCACTTGTGGTTTTGGTTTATAAATACTGAGGTAAAATACTGACCTAATACTGAACGTGTGAATGTGGCCTTATACACAGCCTCCACCTGCAGTGCCTCACTCTTCTCTATACACAGCCTCATACTGCAGCGGCACCTCACTTCTCTCATTTTTCCATCACGCCTCTCATTTTCCCCCACACAGTTGTCATTTTCCCCTCACAACTCTCATTTTCCATCACTCCTCTCATTTTCCCCCTAGCACCTCTCATTTTCCCCCTCACTCCTCTCATTTTCCCCCCTCACACCTGTCATTTTGACCTCACACCTGTCATTTTCTGATCACTCTACTATTTTCCCCTCACTCCTCTGATTTTCCACTCACACCTCTTCATTTTCACCTCACACCTCTCATTTTTTCCCTCTCTCAACTATTTACCCCTCACTCCACTCTTTCCCCTCACTTCACTCTTTCCTCACACTCCTCTCATTTTCTCCTCACTCCTCTCATTTTCACCTTACTCCTCTCTTCCCCTCACACATGCACAGCAACTTCCTGTTATGAGCACAGCGGTGTAATCTGGCTATGTGGAGTGGGCATGGCTTGATACATACATACACACACACACACACACACACACACACACACACACACACACACACACACACACACACACACACACACACACACACACACATACATGCACTCAGCTTTATATATATATAGATTAGTCCTTCAAAAGGAATTTAACATGCAATCTCTTGATCGCAATAATAATTTGCAGTATTATTAAAGCAGTAATGTTTATTTCACTACACTGTCAGTGCTTGGCTGTCAGTTAGCCTATTAGGCCCTCCTCCAACGGGATCAGATTGGCTGTGGTGTATGACTGACACGGAGGTCTTTGTCAGGCACCCGATAGAGGTGCTAGACAGAGCGAAAGCAATACCTCTGTCAACACAATGGAATCCTCATGGTGGAATCACTGATTCCGGTGCTGATGGTTATTGTTTTCCTTCTTTCTAGCTCCTCATGTGCTGCTGCTACTCTTGACAGCAGCACATGAGGAGTTAAACTGCTAGGATTGGCAAGGATACCGATGCTAGCAATTACAGCAGGAGACTTTTGGAATGGAACAGTAGCTGAACCGTGTGATCAGTATGACAGGTACACATAGGCAGATTATAATGAAGGCAATATTGGTGACTATTTTCTGCGCCACCATCGGAGGTGCACATCTTTGGGCAGGGAGCTTACCTAGAGCTCAGCTGCAGACATTACAGAATCTACAGGGTAGCTCCCTTTGCTCATTCTGTGATGTACTGGTATGATGATGTCATCACTATTTATGAGCGAACTTGTATGAAAAACAATGGCCAAACATAACATTGTCACGAATATGGCACATTCGGATTTATGATCGGAAACACAAGCAAAATTTTACAAAATTAGAAAAAATCGGTAGCATTTGGTAAAAAGTGCAGGAAAATATTTGTATTGCCACATAAGTATTTCCAGCACTTTGGCTACAATAATGGTGGTATATGATGAGCTTGCGGCAAGTGTTTGAGGAGGGTAGGGGGTTTGCAAAGCTCAGAGAAGCAGCGCACTAATAAACAGTAATTTTTTTCTCTAACTGTATGTGTGAACATTGTGGCTGTGTGCACACGTAGCATATTTTTCGCATTTTTTTTGCGGTTTTTCGCCATAAAACCGCGAAAAAAACGCTTACATTAAGCATCCTATGTAATAGAATGCATTCCGCATTTTTTGTGCACATGCTGCATTTTTTTCCTGAGCGGAATCACATTCCAGAAAAAAACGCAGCATGTTCATTAAAATTGCAGAATCGCGGCGATTCTGCACCCATAGGAGTGCATTGATCTGCTTACTTCCCGCACGGGGCTGTGCACACCATGCGGGAAGTAAGCAGATCATGTGCGGTTGGTACCCAGGGTGGAGGAGAGGAGACTCTCCTCCACGGACTGGGCACCATATAATTGGTAAAAAATAAAGAATTAAAATAAAAAATAGTCCTATACTCACCCTCTGATGGCCCCCGAAGTGTTCCCGCCTCTCCGGTGCATGATCTCTCTACCGTTCCTATAGATGATGTGGTTCAGGACCTGTGATGACATCAATGTCTTGTGATTGGTCGCGTGACCGCTCATGTGACTCACGCGACCAATCACAAGACAGTGACGTCATCGCAGGCCCTTCACTGCACTCCAGCTATAGGAACGGACACCGCAGAGGTCTGCAGGTGAGTATAACCATGTTTTTTATTTTTTTTATTATTTTTAAACATTCGATCGATTGGAAAACTCTAGCATTCTGCAAGCTAATTATGCTTACAAAACGCTAGTTTTCTGCGGGTATATGCATGCTAATTCTGCATGCGATATACCCGCGGCAGGAGGCGCAGAATTGCCGCGGAAATTTCCGCGGCAATTCTGCAACGTGTGAACTTAGCCTGTGACTAGAAAATCAGGAAGCAGGAAACATCCACAATGTCCTGACACAACAGCTTCTGTCATTGTCTGCTGAAATTATATGTCACTCTCCATGTAAAGAGTGGACATCTTGTTTTAGCGCCATTTTGACACTGTAACAGTGCAGAGAGGCTGCTCCTGATGCTGGCACTATTAGCAGCTAGATTTTAGGTAGTTAGCTAGGTGGTTGTTTATTAGTCAGATAGCTTAGCTAGCTAGTGAAATCGACCTTCCATCAGATTTTTTTGTGCCATTACTGAGGTATACATACAGACAAAGACAGCATGGCACATAATGTTTTCTCTTGCAAAACGCGGTGCAGCCCACCGTATCCCACATTGTAACTTTGTGGCAGTGATATGAAGCTGTCTGCAGACCTAAAGCACAGGCTGAGACAGTGGCATAGGAATTACTATACCATGCTGTTGAAGATGCGAGTCATGCAAGGCAGGTGTGTGAGGTTGGCCCTGAGTAGTGCCACCACCAGGCTTGCACCGTTATCGCACATGGCCTTCCCTGGCTCGAAGTTGAGTGGAGACAGCCATTGCTCAAACTCGGTATGGATAGCTGTCCACAACTCTTGATCTGTATGACTGCGATGTCCAAGACATATTAATTTAAACATTGCCTGATTACGGTGAGCCCTCGATGTGCAATATGGAGCTGCGGGGATTCTCTCTGCAGTGTTGGAACCTGTTTCATTAAGGCCTGCATTGAGGGCACAGGTGGAGGTCCTAGAGGAGGTGGAGTAGGCAGAAGCACTGGAGGAAGTGTTAGATACAGAGGTTTGTTCTACAAGCTCTGGGGATTCCAAGACTTGGTGTCTAGTCACACCTTGGTGTCTAGTGATTTAGTTCTCCATCCCGTGATGTTTGCTAGTTTAGTTCTCCAAACCATGATGTTTAGTAGTTTAGTTCTCCAACCCCTGTTGTCTATTAGTTTAGTTCTCCATGTTCTGGTGTGTATCTGTTTCTTTCTACAATCATAGCCATTTAGTAGTTTAGATCTCTAACCCCTGTTGCCTATTAGTTTAGTTATCCATCTTATAGTGTGCATTTGTTTCATTCTACAATCTACAATCATACCTGTTCAGTAGTTTAGTTCTCCAACCCCTGTTGTCTATTAGTTTAGCTATCAATCTTATGGTGTGTAGTGGTTTAGTTCTTTAACCCTAGCTGTTTACTAGTCTAGTTATCCAACCCCTGTTGTCTAGTAGATTAGTTATTCATCTTATAATGTTTATTTCTCCATCCCCAAGCACCCTGCAAGCCTTGGAGATTGCAAGACTTGTGGAGCATCTCCTTCCCCAAATGCTCCCAGAGTCACCCTATGCCCAGTAATCGAGATGTAATGCCCCTGTCCATGTTTGCTCATCCAGGCGTCAGTGTTGAAATTGACCCTTGCAGAAATGAAATTTTTCAGGGTACAGGTGATGTTGTCTGCGACTTACTGGTGTAGTGCAGGCACATCTTTCTTAGAGAAGTAATGGTGACTGGGCAACTGATACTGGGGGACTGCAACGGTCAGCAGCTTTTAGAAACCATCTCTATCTACAAGGCAGAAAGGCTGCATTTCCGTGGCCAACAGATTGGAATAGCCATGCAATAATCACAGAGATCACAGTCCGCGAGTCAAGCAGAAACAATCACTGTGATCTTTGTATCGAAGGGCTTTCAGCTGGCACTTATCGTCCAGACAATGACACGATTGGGCTGTTCACTATAATTAGTTCTTGAAACACTAATAGTGAGCATAGGGTTTATCCACCTCCGGATTAGAATGCATGGAATATGTGTATATCCCACTGTAGGATCATTGCATCCATAACCTGTCTCCTCCATATATCTCTGAACTAATCTCCATATATCTTCCCTCACGTAATCTCCGGTCCTTCCAAGACCTCCATCTCTCCTCCACACTTATTCGCTCCTCATCCAATCACCTCCAAGACTTCTTCCGAATATCCCCCATCCTCTGGAATTCTTTGCCCCAACACGTCCGGTTATCCACCACATTCGGATCCTTCAGACGGAACCTGAAAACTCATCTCTTCAGGAAAGCCTACAGCCTGCACTGACCCCGCTGCCTCCTCATCACCACCGAAGCTACCGCCTCACCAACACCGGAGCTCCTGCAACCCCCAACCTACTGTCTCCTCCCCCACAATCCTGCAGAATGTAAGCCAGCAAGGGCAGGGTCCTCGCCCCTCTGTATCAGTCTGTCATTGTAAGTTTGTTTACTGTAAGTGATATCTGTAACTTGTATGTATCCCCTCCTCATGTACAGCACCATGGAATCAATGGTGCTTTATAAATTAATAATAATAATTGCTAACTCCATGATAACCCAACACTCCTTGCTGCCATCAACAATCCTGTTTTTAAAAAAAGTTTTAAATATAGGCCCATTGGACGACATCAGGGTCACATCAGGGTCTTCTATCCCCTCTCCCTCTGAGTAGCGGTCATATATAGTGTTGAGCATTCCGATACCGCAAGTATCGGGTATCGGCCGATACTTGCGGGTATCGGAATTCCGATACCGAGATCCGATACTTTTGTGGTATCGGGTATCGGTATCGAAACAACATTAATGTAAAAATGTGTAAAAGAGAGAATTAAAATAAAAAATGTTGCTATACTCACCTCTCCGACGCAGCCTGGACCTCACCGAGGGAACCGGCAGCGTTGTTTGCTTAAAATTCGCGCGTTTACTTCCTTACGTGAAGTCCCGGCTTGTGATTGGTCGCGTGCCACCCATGTGGCCACGACGCGACCAATCACAGCAAGCCGTGACGTAATTTCAGGTCCTTCAGGATTTTAAAATTACGTTGTGGCTTATGATTGGTCGCGTCGCGGTCACATGGGCGACGCGACCAATCACAAGCCGTGACGTCACGGGAGGCTGGACACGCGCGCATTTTAAAATGCGCGCGTGTCCAGCCTCCCGTGACGTCACGGCTTGTGATTGGTCGCGTCGCCCATGTGACCGCGACGCGACCAATCACAAGCCAGAACGTAATTTTAAAATCCTGAAGGACCTAAAATTACGTCACGGCTTGCTGTGATTGGTCGCGTCGCGGCCACATGGGCGACGCGACCAATCACAAGCCGGGACGTCACGGGAGGCTGGACACGCGCGCATTTTAAAATGCGCGCGTGTCCAGCCTCCCATGACGTCACGGCTTGTGATTGGTCGCGTCGCCCATGTGACCGCGACGCGACCAATCACAAGCCAGAACGTAATTTTAAAATCCTGAAGGACCTAAAACTACGTCACGGCTTGCTGTGATTGGTCGCGTCGCGGCCACATGGGCGGCACGCGACCAATCACAAGCCGGGACTTCACGTAAGGAAGTAAACGCGCGAATTTTAAGCAAACAACGCTGCCGGTTCCCTCGGTAAGGTGCAGGCTGCATCGGAGAGGTGAGTATAGCAATATTTTTTATTTTAATTCTTTCTTTTACACATTAATATGGATCCCAGGGCCTGAAGGAGAGTTTCCTCTCCTTCAGACCCTGGGAACCATCAGGGATACCGTCCGATACTTGAGTCCCATTGACTTGTATTGGTATCGGGTATCGGTATCGGATTGGATCCGATACTTTGCCGGTATCGGCCGATACTTTCCGATACCGATACTTTCAAGTATCGGACGGTATCGCTCAACACTAGTCATATACCATCCTCCAGGCTCAACCACTCACTTCCTTGACCACTTTTCAGCCTTGCTGACACACTTCATGTCCTCAGAATTGCCAACCATTATCCTGGGAGACTTCAACAGCCCCACTTCCCCAATTGCATCCCAGCTGCTATCTGTATCCAAGTCTTGTGGCCTCTCACAACTTTCAACCTCTGAGACACAAAAAGGCGGTGACATCCCTCATTTGGTCTTCATTCTGCTCAGTTCAATCTCCTACCTAGATAACTCATCTCTTACCCTTTGTCTCCCATGAAATTAGGCGTATAACCACAACTTGGATGTTTTTTAAGCGCTCCCTAAAAACACATCTGTTTAGGGTGGCCTATCACATTATCTAACCAAAGTCCTTTTTATATATAGCCTATTCTCTACTTCTCTGAACATAATTCATGATCAAACTCAACCATACCCAAAAGCCTCATACAGCCTTTATCTACCCCCCCATTTCCTCAAGATGGTTGTACCAGCATTGTAAATAAGCACCTGTACTTTGTGTCACCCGCACGTCATTGTAGATTGTAAGTTCTGAAGAGCATGGTTGTCATTATTTTTGCTTTAATTGCTTGATTATCTAAAACTTTGTAACTTTTGCCTGTTTTATATGAACAGCTGACTTGTAAAGCTCTGCGGAATACTCTATATTTGCGATATATAAATAATGGTTATTTTTATTAGCAGATTGAAGATGGTGAAGTTCAAGCTCTTTGGTTTGCCTTGTGTATGAGGAAACAATCTTTTATGTGAGCGCAACTGCACAAATGAGGGCTCGCTGCTGTATTGACACAGGGTGGAGTAGGGTGAACACGACAAGCTGCTGGACTGTGAGAAAGGTAAAGGCGGAGATGTCACAGTTGATTGAGAAAGATGGGGTGTGATTGGTATGTAAGATCAGTCAAAAACAGCAGGCATGTCCACTTCAGCTGACAGGCTCAAAGTCTCCCCAACTCTAGAGTGTAAACTAGTGAAAGTCCTGCGCCAGGAGACAACTTGTCAAGGTGAGTGAGGAGGAAGAATCAGAAGATGCAGTTGATGGGGTAGACAGCGGTAGGCGAGGCCCGCTAATTTGCATTTTAGCACATTGAAATTCCAAGATTAACGCATGTTGATCGCGCATGTGCCAGTTCATGCATGTAGTACGCAAATTATTGCATTTCTTTAAACTCTACTCTGTCGATTTTTAGAAAGATGGCAGATAACGAGATTTTTAACATGTTTGCCGATCTGAAAAAAAGACCCAAGCTAGGCAACTGCAGATTCGTGAATGCTGCTGGCCCCTGCCCGAATTGCGGCTCAGGATGCATTGCTTGTCATGGTTGCATAATTCTGTCTGTGGGAAGCCGTAGCATGACCTCCTTGTCTTCCTCCTCCTCCTCCAATGAGCTCAGCTGCATGCCTCTGGGTTTACACCAAGTGTGATCTACTGCCTCATCGTCATCCACTCTGTTCTCCTACTCCTCGCCCTGAGAGTCACCCACCTCTGCTTCCTGCCCTGAAAACACAGTACATTCTGCGGGCACCTCAAGTATCTGAGTCTCATCATGAATGGATCACCTCTACCCACCGGGGTTAATGTCTGTTGACGAGGGTTTGGATTCCGCTCAGACCCTACTTCTTCTGGCCCTGGAACAAACAGAAAAACCGTGGGCATCGGTGCAGAAGATTTCCTCCTCTTGATTCTGTGAATCTTTGGAGTACACATCCAATGCCCATGGCATACAATGTGTGAAAAGACCTGCAGACTCAGCCATCTGTGGTTCCCAACAGTCACTTGGACGGTTGTAGAGTTGTGATGTGGGGGAAAACAAGTGAAATTTGGTGCAACCTCTGAGGACTGTTCTGTGTGTCATGTTAAGGTGGAGGAAGAGGAGCAGAGAACACTTGAAGCAGCACTTGCCATCTACTGGAGCACATATTCTTTCTGGCCCTCATCTACAAAGCATACCACTCTGTGGCACCATTCCACTGAAACTGCCCTGACTAAATTCACCAATGACCCACTAACTGCCAAATGAAAGCGGCACTAGTTTGTCCTCCTCCTTCTCCTGGACCTGGCATCTGCCTTTGACACAGTGGACCATTCCCTCTTGCTACAGACTTTCTGATCTGTTGCCATTACAGACATAGTCATTTGTTGGATCTTTTCATACCTAACAGACAGGACATTCAGTGTCTCTCACTGACACACCACCTACTCATCTCACCCCCTATGTGTCAGTGTCCCCCAAAGTTCAGTTATAGACCTGGACACTATGCTTAGGGTGCGTGCGTGTTTCCTCCCTCTTAAAGGGACCGCCTGCATCAACCTAAGGTCTTCCCAGCCTATAGCTGGGTGACACCTTCTATTTAAGTCTTCCCTTCAATATGAAGGTGCCTCAGCTAAGTTGTTAGTTTTGCATGCTTTCTAGTTGTCAGGTTCCCCAGGTACTCCATCATACACCTGACAGTGATCTTCTGTTCCTCAGTCAGTCCCATCTGCACCCATGGTTCCAGTATCCCTACGGTGCCTGCCTGCATTCTTCATCCCTCCTTCGGGCTGTAGCTGTCTACGCACTCTAGGGGGTCAGCTGCCACCCTCTTTAGGTCAGCCTTGGGTTGTGTTTTTTGCCTGCTGCCACTTATCCGAGTTGGGATTTGGTAGGCCACCTAGTTAAGTCCCTCCAGGCTTTCCAAGGGATATGGTATAGTGGTTCTACCACTTTGCCTGTTACAGTTTCCATCTGCTGAGTTGAATGTAGTGGAAGAGGAGTAGGTCCCCAATGTACTATTTCTACTCCATTGTAATTGATGCCACTTTGTTGTTGTCTGTCAGTAATTTTTGTAAATGTGTAAACTCTTCGTTGGATCTCCTTCATGCATGTTGCCTGTAGCAGTAGGCCTACGAGACCATCAGGCCTCCACTTCCATAGTGTCAACTACTCATGTTACTACTATTCTTAGATTTTTCATACAATAGTAGTATACAAAACTGATATTTGTGCCACCTGAGTGTGGCTGAGCATGAAAGTAGGTTTAGCTGTTGCATGTGGTATCAGCGCTCCCAGCACAGGAGGCCTAAACCGATCCCTCACCCACCTCGTCTTATTATGACATTCAATTCAAAGCTGTAAATGCTGGCCCAGACCCCAATACCTCATGTATGGCTGATTCCTGCCATGATACAATTTGTACTGTGGGTGAATTGAGGCCAATTTCCTGGTGTCTGTCTCTCATTTGATGTGTTTTGTCTTCAAAGGGAAATTTGTAGTTAAAATTCTGCGCTGCTGCTAAGATGAATTTCAGGAGAGTATAGTTGATTCACAGTGGTTTTATTCAACGCGTTTCAGGGGTCTCATGCCCCCTTCATCAGGAAATACCACCAATATTCTCCTCTGTGTAACGTGGATAAGACCCTATTGCGCTCTTTGTCTCCCCATTGTTTTACAATAATTTGATGTGTTTTGGCAGCTTTTGGGGCCGTTTGAAGGTGTTGTGTATGCGCTTGTTTTTGCCTCCCATTGACTGTAATGGCTGTGTTTGGCTAATATTTGATGAAAAAAATGGCGTAATCCGAGCCAAACATTGAAATATTCGCTCATCTGTTGTCATCACTTGAGACTATGATATCATTGCGCCGGCATGTACATGCTGGCTAGAAGAAGAGCCCAGTGAACCAGAGCAGAGCACCTAGGTAACAGGAGCGAGGTATGTGGTTTTTTTTTTAATATGTGTATGGGATACAGGGCTATGTGAGGGCTCATACTGTATAAAGGGGCTTTGTGTGGGTTCATACTGTATATAACAGTCTATATGGGGGCTCACATTGTTTATAGAAGGCTATTTGAGGGTGCACACTATATAGGAAGCTATGTAAACTTTCACACCGTATACAGGAGGCAATGTGGGGGCTCTCACTGTATATAAGATGCTATGAAGGGGATCATACTGTATATAATGAACTTTGTAGGGGGCTCATACTGTATATAGGGGCTATAAAAGGTTCATACTGTATGAAGGGAACTATATAGGGCTTTGTGGTGGCTTAAACAGTATATAAGAGGCTTTGTGGGGGCTCAAACTGTATATAGGAGGTTATGTGAGGGCTCATTCTATATACTGGAGGCTATGTGAGGGCTCATTCTGTGTATAATGGGGCTAGGTGACAGATCATACTGTATCTAGAGAGGCTATGTGAGGGGACACATACTGTATATATGGACGCTATGTGAGGGCTCATAATGTATATAGAGAACTAAATGAAGTTATATATAGGGAGCTATGTAGGGTTCATGCTGTATATGGGGGACTATGTGAGTGTTCATAATGTATAAAGGGGATATGTAATGGCTCATAATTTATGTAGGGGCTATCTGAGGGCTCAAACTGTATATAGTTGCTATGTAAGGGCTCATACTTTATCTAGGGAGCTATGTGGGTGCTCATACTGTATAAAGAGAGCTATGTGGGGTTCAAGATGTATAGGGGGCTATGTGAGGGTTCATAATGTATATGGGGCTATTTAAGAGCTCATACTGTATATAGGGGTTATGTGAGGGTTCATGCTGCATATATGGGACTTTGTGAGGGCTTATAATGTATATGGGGGCTATGTAAGGATTCATACTGTATAGAGTGGTCTATATGAGGGTTCATACTGTATATAAGGAGCTATATGTGGGGCTCAATCTGCATCTAGGGGCTATGTGAGGGCTCATGCTTTATATAAGGAGGCTGTGTGTGGGCTCCTAATGTATATAGGGAGCTGTGTATGGCCCCATACACTATATAGTAGATGTCAGCATACCTATTTCTGCTCAATATTAAATTATTGAATTAACATTTTTATAAAATAATCATTATAATGAACATGTTAATATTAATATTGAGCAGAATTTATTTCAAATTTGGCCCTCTACAACAGTTACGTTCTGTCATGTGGCACCTCGATGTCCATCCCTGCTCTATTATGGATGGTGCTATGTTAGATATAGTGCTGTACATAAAGGAAAACAATTTGTTCTTGCTTTGCATCTACAGATGTGCACCAGAGCACCTGAATGGTAATCATGTAAATTATCACATTATTTTTCAAAGGGAGTCATGTGACATGTCAAGTGATACATTTGGGAGTGGGGAGCATACATTCTAAATTGCCCGGTGCCCTGTCTACTTTTAATCCACCCCTACGTTCACATAATTTACCTATGTTTATGACGAATTTATGCTGTACATCATATAGAGCTAAAGGGGCTCTTTGTTTAGATGGCTTAGGATTTTTGGAAGGGAACCCAGTGATAATCAAAGGGTGTCTCAAGGGTCAGCTGTAATCTGTTGGCAGCTTAACAGTTTTAATTTCCCTGCAATGCGACCACACGGTAAATTAAACATTACACTATTGCTATTGAAATAAATGGTCTTTCCATATAATGCACAGATGTTCCCTCTGTGCAGCCTCTCTCTACTAAGGCTAATAAATGATGGTCGTGTATTAAGGACCCCCTCTTTGTACATGTGTCAGTAGGATCAACCTTCCATATATTTGACTTGTAGGTCATAGAAAGTTGTATAAAACTAAATACCTTTTATATATGTGATCTGATCTCTTATTCCAGAGATTTCCGAATATGTTAATGAGCTGTTAAGAGGTATGGGCCTAACACAGGCCTCCCGGAGAATCTGACTGCAGAACTCATTATAAATGAAATAGGCATTACCAGTGTGATGTGCAATGGCTTCTCTCTGCTCTACTTATCTCACTGCAGAGCTGTGCCTGGTTATAATTAACACAGTACAGCAGAGCTAAGCTTTGTCTCACTGCAAACACATTTGCAGTTCAATATTAAAAAGTTCAATATTAAACTGTATACAAAAAGGGTTTTCTAAAGCAGAAACAATGCTATGTGACATAATGGCAAAGTAGAGCAGAACCAGATATATACAGTCGAAAAATACTTGTAAAGTATTGCTATAGAAAGGAAAATAGGGATAGACCTCATTCAGACATCCAGTTTTCATGTACATGTTCTATTTGTGAGTGATTTTTTTGTGCAAGCCTGGATAGGTCCATCAGGACCTTCTCTGTTATTATTTCCATAGCATTAAGCCATCTGGATGCTTGTCTTCCTTTTCTCTTTGATCCTTCTATTCTTTTGACAATGATGTCCTTTTGCAATTCTTGCTCTGTTTGTTTGATGTTTTCAAAGTAGACAAATTGTAGCTTGTTGATCTTTGCTTCGAGGGACATGTCTGACTTGATTTGTTCCAAAACAGATTTGTTTGCTTTTCTTTGTAAGCATGGCATTAATAACATCCCTCTCAAGTACCACGTTTCGAAGGCGTCAATTTTTCTTGTCTCTTTTTTTATCTTTCAGGTTACCACAGAACAGACCAAACTGTGTAAGCACCGTGCCTTCATCGACAGTGAAATATTCCTCAATTTGAAAAACTAGTCTAGTCACTTCTGTTGTGAACTCTGTTTTTGGGCTCCCTCTTGTGGTCACAACTGGTACTGTGTAGTGCTGTCTTTGGCTCCCTCTGGTGGTTCTTTGTGTCATTCTGCAGGTCTGAGGCTGATCAGCTGTCTCGTTATCTTTTAGCTGGTTTCCTATTTAGTTCACCTGGACTCTCAGTTGTTGCCTGCTGTCAATGTCTTCAGTGCTATTTTGGAGCTCTCCTGCAGTCCTTCGTTATCAGTCTCTTCAAGAGAAGCTAAGTTTTGCTTGGTTCATTTTTTGACCATCTGTGGTCATATGTTTCTTGGTTTATTTTTGTTTCTTGTCCAGCTTGCTAATATGTGATTTCCTTGCTTGCTGGTAGCTCTAGGGGGCTGAGTTTCTCCCCTCACACCGTTAGTTGGTGTGGGGGTTCTTGTATTCTCAGCGTGGATATTTTGCATAGGGTCTTTTTTACTGACCGCACAGTTCCCTATCTGTCCTCACCGTTATTATTTGTTGGGGGCTTCCTATATCTTTGGGGTGATTTCTCTTGAGGCAAGTGAGGTCTTACTTTCCCTCCAGGAGTAGATAGTTTCTCAGGCTGCGTCGAGACGTCCAGGATTTTAGGCACGTTCACCGGCTACCTTTAGTGTGTTGGTTAGGATCAGGTTTGCGGTCAGTTCAGTTACCACCTCCCTAGAGCTCGTGTCTATGTTCATAAACTTAGCTAGTCCGTTTTGTGATCCTCAGCCACTAGGATCATAACAGTACAGCAGGCCAAAAAGTGTTTAATGCATCGCAGAAGTGGGATAAGAGAAGCCCTGAGTACAATTTTTTTTTTTTTTCCTTTCTATCTTTGCTGCAGTCTGTCCAGCTTCTCTCATCCCCTTAATCTCTGGGTGGTTTTGTGTTCAGCTGCAGACATGGATATTCAGAGTCTGACTTCTAGTGTGGATCTTCTTGCTGCAAGGGTGCAAAGCATTCAGGATTTTGTTGTTCATAGCCCTATGTCAGAGCCAAAAATACCTATTCCTGAGTTGTTTTCTGGAGATAGATCTAGGTTTCTGAATTTTAAGAATAATTGTAAATTATTTCTATCTTTGAGACCTCGTTCCTCTGGTGATTCCGCTCAGCAAGTTAAAATTGTTATCTCCTTGTTACGTGGCGACCCTCAAGATTGGGCTTTCCCTCTGGTGCCAGGAGATCCTGCATTGCTGAATGTGGATGCGTTTTTTCTGGTGCTTGGACTGCTTTATGAGGAACCTAATCTTGAGAACCAGGCAGAAAAGGCCTTGCTGGCTCTTTCTCAGGGCCAGGATGAAGCTGAGGTGTATTGTCAAAAATTTCGGAAATGGTCGGTGCTTACTCAATGGAATGAGTGTGCCCTGGCTGCAAATTTCAGAGAAGGTCTTTCTGAAGCCATTAAGAATGTTATGGTGGGGTTCCCCACGCCTGCAAGTCTGAATGACTCAATGGCTTTGGCCATTCAGATTGATCGGCGTTTGCGGGAGCGCAAATCTGCGCACCATCTGGCGGTGTTTTCTGAACAGAGACCTGAGTCTATGCAATGTGACCGAGTTCTGACCAGAATTGAGCGTCAAAATCATAGACGTCAAAATGGGTTGTGCTTTTACTGTGGTGATTCAACTCATGTTATCTCAGCATGCTCTAAGCGCGTTAAAAAAATCGCTAAACCTGTCACCATTGGTACTATACAGCCTAAATTCATTTTGTCAGTTACTTTAATTTGTTCTTTGTCATCCTACTCGGTTATGGCTTTTGTGGATTCAGGTGCTGCCCTGAATCTGATGGATTTGTCTTTTGCCAGGCGCTGTGGTTTTGTCCTGGAGCCTTTGGAATTCCCTATTCCACTGAGGGGAATTGATGCTACACCATTGGCTGAGAATAAGCCTCAATATTGGATTCAAGTGACCATGTGCATGACTCCTGTGCATCAGGAGGTGATTCGCTTTCTTGTGCTGCATAATTTGCATGATGTTGTCGTGTTGGGTCTGCCATGGCTGCAGGCCCATAATCCAGTTCTGGATTGGAAAGCTATGTCTGTGTCAAGTTGGGGTTGCCAGGGGATTCATGGCGATGCTCCTTTGGTATCAATTGCTTCTTCCACTCCTTCTGAGGTCCCTGAGTTTTTGTCGGACTACCAGGATGTATTTGATGAGCCCAGATCCGGTGCCCTGCCTCCTCACAGGGATTGTGATTGTGCTATAAATTTGATTCCTGGTAGTAAGTTCCCTAAGGGACGACTTTTTAATTTGTCTGTACCAGAACATGCCGCAATGCGGAGCTATATAAAGGAGTCTTTAGAGAAGGGACATATTTGCCCGTCCTCCTCCCCTCTTGGTGCAGGATTCTTTTTTGTGGCCAAGAAGGATGGCTCTCTGAGACCTTGTATAGATTATCGTCTTCTAAATAAAATCACGGTCAAATTTCAGTATCCTTTGCCATTGTTGTCTGATCTGTTTGCTCGGATTAAGGGGTCCAGTTGGTTCACCAAGATAGATCTTCGTGGTGCGTATAACCTTGTGCGCATTAAGCAGGGGGATGAATGGAAAACAGCATTTAATACGCCCGAAGGCCATTTTGAGTACTTGGTGATGCCTTTTGGACTCTCTAATGCTCCTTCTGTGTTCCAGTCCTTCATGCACGACATCTTCCGAGAATATCTGGATAAATTTATGATTGTGTATCTGGATGACATTTTGGTCTTTTCTGAGGACTGGGAGTCCCATGTGAAGCAGGTCAGGATGGTATTTCAGGTCCTACGTGCTAATGCCTTATTTGTGAAGGGCTCAAAATGTCTCTTCGGAGTACAGAAGGTTTCCTTTTTGGGTTTTATTTTTTCTCCTTCTACTATTGAGATGGACCCAGTCAAGGTCCAGGCTATTCATGACTGGACTCAGCCTACATCTGTTAAGAGTCTTCAGAAGTTCTTGGGTTTTGCTAATTTTTACTGTCGCTTCATTGCTAATTTTTCTGGCGTGGTTAAACCCTTGATGGATTTGACCAAGAAGGGTTCTGATGTGACTAATTGGTCTCCTGCGGCCGTGGAAGCCTTTCGGGAGCTGAAGCGCCGGTTTTCTTCGGCTCCAGTTTTGTGTCAGCCTGATGTCTCTCTTCCTTTTCAGGTCGAGGTTGATGCTTCTGAGATTGGAGCAGGGGCTGTTTTGTCGCAGAGAAGCTCTGATTGCTCTGTGATGAAGCCTTGTGCTTTCTTTTCAAGAAAGTTTTTGCCTGCCGAGCGGAATTATGATGTTGGTAATCGGGAGTTGTTGGCTATGAAGTGGGCATTTGAGGAGTGGCGACATTGGCTCGAGGGAGCTAAGCATCGTGTCGTGGTCTTAACTGATCACAAAAATCTGATTTATCTCGAGTCTGCCAAGCGGCTGAATCCTAGACAGGCTCGTTGGTCGTTGTTTTTCTCCCGTTTCGATTTCGTGGTCTCATACCTGCCTGGTTCGAAGAACGTGAAGGCTGATGCTCTTTCTAGGAGTTTTGTGCCTGACTCTCCGGGAGTTTCAGAGCCGGCTGGTATCCTCAGAGAGGGAGTGATTTTGTCTGCCATTTCCCCAGATTTGCGACGAGTGCTGCAGAAATTTCAGGCGGATAGACCTGACCGTTGCCCACCAGAGAGACTGTTTGTCCCAGATAGATGGACCAGCAGAGTTATTTCCGAGGTTCATTCTTCGGTGTTGGCAGGCCATCCTGGGATTTTTGGTACCAGAGATTTGGTGGCTAGGTCCTTCTGGTGGCCTTCCTTGTCGCGGGATGTGCGTTCCTTTGTGCAGTCCTGTAGGATTTGTGCTCGGGCTAAGCCTTGCTGTTCTCGTGCCAGCGGTTTGCTTTTGCCTTTGCCTGTCCCGAAGAGGCCTTGGACGCACATTTCCATGGATTTTATTTCGGATCTTCCAGTCTCTCAGAGAATGTCTGTCATCTGGGTGGTGTGTGATCGTTTTTCTAAAATGGTCCATTTGGTGCCCTTGCCTAAGTTGCCTTCCTCCTCCGATTTGGTTCCTCTATTTTTTCAGAATGTGGTTCGCTTGCACGGCATCCCTGAAAATATTGTGTCTGACAGAGGATCCCAGTTTGTGTCCAGATTTTGGCGGATCTTTTGTGCTAAGATGGGTATTGATTTGTCTTTTTCGTCGGCCTTCCATCCTCAGACGAATGGCCAAACCGAGCGAACTAATCAGACCTTGGAAACTTATTTGAGATGTTTTGTTTCTGCTGATCAGGATGATTGGGTGACTTTTTTGCCATTGGCCAAGTTTGCCCTTAATAATCGGGCTAGTTCTGCTACTTTGGTTTCGCCTTTTTTCTGCAATTCTGGTTTTCATCCTCGTTTTTCCTCGGGTCAGATTGAGCCTTCCGACTGTCCTGGGGTGGATTCTGTGGTGAATAGGTTGCAACAGATTTGGAACTATGTGGTGGACAATTTGAAGTTGTCACAGGAGAAGGCTCAGCGCTTTGCCAACCGCCGTCGCGGTGTGGGTCCCCGACTTCTTGTTAGGGATTTGGTATGGCTGTCTTCTCGGTATGTTCCTATGAAGGTTTCCTCTCCTAAATTCAAGCCTCGCTTCATCGGTCCTTATAAGATTTTGGAAATCCTTAACCCGGTGTCATTTCGTTTGGACCTCCCAGCGTCGTTTGCCATTCATAACGTGTTCCATAGGTCTTTGTTGCGGAGGTATGAGGTGCCTGTGGTTCCTTCTGTTGAACCCCCTGCTCCGGTGCTGGTTGAGGGCGAATTGGAGTACGTGGTGGAGAAGATCTTGGATTCTCGTATTTCTAGACGGAGGCTTCAGTATTTGGTTAAGTGGAAGGGCTATGGTCAGGAGGATAATTCCTGGGTTGTCGCCTCTGATGTTCATGCGGCCGATTTGGTTCATGCCTTCCATGTGGCTCATCCTGATCGCCCTGGGGGTTTTGATGAGGGTTCGGTGACCCCTCCTCAAGGGGGGGGTACTGTTGTGAACTCTGTTTTTGGGCTCCCTCTTGTGGTCACAACTGGTACTGTGTAGTGCGGTCTTTGGCTCCCTCTGGTGGTTCTTTGTGTCATTCTGCAGGTCTGAGGCTGATCAGCTGTCTCGTTATCTTTTAGCTGGTTTCCTATTTAGTTCACCTGGACTCTCAGTTGTTGCCTGCTGTCAATGTCTTCAGTGCTATTTTGGAGCTCTCCTGCAGTCCTTCGTTATCAGTCTCTTCAAGAGAAGCTAAGTTTTGCTTGGTTCATTTTTTGACCATCTGTGGTCATATGTTTCTTGGTTTATTTTTGTTTCTTGTCCAGCTTGCTAATATGTGATTTCCTTGCTTGCTGGTAGCTCTAGGGGGCTGAGTTTCTCCCCTCACACCGTTAGTTGGTGTGGGGGTTCTTGTATTCTCAGTGTGGATATTTTGCATAGGGTTTTTTTTACTGACCGCACAGTTCCCTATCTGTCTTCTGCTATCTAGTATTAGCAGGCCTCATTTGCTGAATCTGTTTTCATTTCTACGTTTGTGTTTTCCCCTTACCTCACCGTTATTATTTGTTGGGGGCTTCCTATATCTTTGGGGTGATTTCTCTTGAGGCAAGTGAGGTCTTACTTTCCCTCCAGGAGTAGATAGTTTCTCAGGCTGCGTTGAGACGTCCAGGATTTTAGGCACGTTCACCGGCTACCTTTAGTGTGTTGGTTAGGATCAGGTTTGCGGTCAGTTCAGTTACCACCTCCCTAGAGCTCGTGTCTATGTTCATAAACTTAGCTAGTCCGTTTTGTGATCCTCAGCCACTAGGATCATAACACACTTCATTGTTGATTTGCCCATAGCTATTCTCCTGTTAGCCTCAGGTGCCATGACTGCATCTTGTGTGATCATCGATCTGAGTAGGTTGAAGTCCTCTACAACTTCCAGTTCATCGCCGTTTATCTCACATGTGTCCAGGTCGTACATGGCAGTAGTCAATATTTTTGCATTCTTTTTGTTGAGTAGCAGTCCTATGTTCATGCTTTCTATCTTGACACTCCACAATGAATCCTCCATTCCACCTATGATTGTTGCTATAAATGTTGCATTGTTTACATATTTAACTCCTTTACCCCTCAAGGCTGTTTGCACCTTCATGACCAGGCCAAATTTTATAATTCTGACCATTGTCAATTTATGAGGTAATAACTCTGGAATGCTTCAATGGATTCCACTTATTCTGAGACTGTTTTTTCGTGACATGTTGTAAGTCATGATATTGGTAAAATTGGGAAGCACTGTTTGACTTTTTGATCGCAAAATTGACTGAAATTGAGAGCAGACGCCATGTTGCATTTGGAAACCCCTGATGTACCTAAACAGAGGAAATCCCCCACAAGTGACCCATTTAGAAAACTAGACCCCTCAAGGACGTTATCTAGATGTGTGGTGAGCACTTTGAACCCTCAAGTGCTTTACAACATTTTATATTGTAGAGCCATGAAAATAAAAAAAATCATATTTTTTCCACAAAATCTTTTAGCCCCATTTTTTTATTTTCACAAGGGTAACAGGAGAAAATGGACCCCAAAAGTTGTTGTGCAATTTCTCTTGAGTTTCCTGATACCTCATATGTTGGCGCACATGTTGGCTTGGAATAGAAGGAGTGATATTTTGGAATGCAGACAGAGCATCTGAAGTGTCTAAACAGTAAAAATCCCCCCCACAAATCTGCCAGCTTTGATGAATTTCTGAGTACTGATCACCATAAAAAAACGCAAATCTGTCAATGAGTGCATTAATAGTTAGTTATAGCTGTGTAATCCTACAAGAACAAGGAAGCCTACACCAAATATAAAATACAATCTTTATTTTTCAAATATGTACATAACAGATAAAGATAAAAATAAGAAGAGATACAATTTAAAAAAATGCTGCATGCATGGGGTGCATATTAATCCTAATCAGAAACGTGTCTAAAGGTAAAGGATTATTCTGGGCCTGTTAAATTATTATTACCATTTATTTATATAGCACCATTGATTCCATGGTGCTGTACATGGGTAGGGGTTACATAAATATTAGATATCACTTACAGTAACCAAACTAACAATGACAGACTGGTACAGAGTGGAGAGGACCCTGCCCCTGCGGGCTTATATTTTACAGGATTATGGGGAAGGAGACAATAGGTTGAGGGTTGCAGGAGCTCCGGTGTTGGTTAGGTGGTAGCTCCGATAGTGGTGAGGAGGCAGCGGGGTCAGTGCAGGCTGTAGGCTTTCCTGAAGAGGTGGGTTTTCAGGTTCCATCTGAAGAATCCGAATGTGGTTGATAGACGTGTTGGGGCAAAGAATTCCAGAGGATGGGGGATATTCGGGAGAAGTCTTGGAGGCGGTTGGGTGATGAGCGAATAAGTGTAGAGGAGAGAAGGAGGTCTTGGGAGGACAGGATATTATACGAGGGAAGATCTCGGAAGATTAGTTCAGAAATATATGGAGGAGACAGGTTATGGATGGCATTGTAGGTCAGTATTAGTAATTTGAACTGGATAAGCTGAGGGAATGGGAGCCAGTGAAGAGATTTGCAGAGGAGGGAAGCGGAGGAGTAGCGAGGAGAGAGATGAATTAGTCAGGCAGCAGAGTTAAGGATGGACTGGAGAGGAGCAAGGGTGTTAGCAGGCAGGCCACAGAAAAGGATGTTGCAGTAGTCGAGGCTGGAGATGATGAGGGCATGCACAAGGATTTTAGTAGATTGACGGTTGAGACGGATTCTGGAGATATTTTTGAGCTGGAGGTGACAGGAGGTGGAAAGAGCTTGGATGTGCGGTTTGAAGAACAGGGCAGAGTCAAGGGTTACTCAGAGGCAGTGGACTTTCGGTACGGGGGAAAGCGTGATGTCATTAATTGCGATAGATAGGTCAGGTAAGGAAGATCTACACTGTGTTCCAAATTATTATGCACAAAGAGTTTAGGAGTGATAAGGTTAAAAAAATTTTGTCATTTAAACTCATTGACGGTGATGTGTGTCAGGGCTTTTTATATCACTGAAAGCAACTGCAGATACCTGTGCAAATTAGTTTGGCAGGTGTGTCCAAATAAAGGCAAGACTACTTAAGAAGGCTGTTCCACATTATTAAGCAGCCTACATTTTTTGCCAAAATGGGAAAGAAAAAGGATGTGTCGGCTGCTGAGAAGTAACAAAGTGTGGAGTATTTAGGTCAAGGCATGACTACAATCAACATTGCCAAGACACTTCATCGTGATCATCGCACAATCAAGAAGTATGTAGCTGATTCCCAGCACACACGTGTGCGTGCTGATAAGGAAAAATTAAGGACTCTTTCCAACAGGCAAATGCGTAAGGTTAAAAAAGCAGCTGCAAAAATGCCTTGTCATAGCAGCAGACAAGTTTTTGAAGCTGCTGGTGCCTCCAATGTCCCCAGAACAACAAGATGCAGGGTCCTTCAGAGGTTTGCAGCTGTGCGTAAGCCATCCTGTTGACCACCTCTATCCACTACACACAAGCAGAAAAGGCTCCAGTGGGCCAAACGATACATGAAGACTGACTTCCAAACTGTTTTGTTCACCGATGAGTGCCGTGCAACGCTCGATGGTCCAGATGGATGGAGTGGAGGATGGCTGGTTGATGGACACCCCATGAAAACACAGCTAAGGCGCCAACAAGGAGGAGGTGGAGTAATGTTTTGGGCTGGAATCATGGGGAGAGAGATTGTCGGCCCCTTTATGATCCCTGAAGGGGTAAAGATGAACTCCATAATCTATGTGGAGTTTCTAAAACAACACTTCCTGCCATGGTTCAAGAGGAAGTACTGTGCTTTCCGCAGCAAGATCATTTTCATGCATGATAATGCACCGTCTCATGCTGCAAAAAACACATCTGCATCTCTGGCTGCTATGGGCATAAAAGAGGACAAACTTATGGTGTGGCCACCATCTTCCCTTGACCTCAACCCCATTGAGAACCTCTGGAGCATCATCAAAAGGAGTGTCTATGATGGCGGGAGGCAGTTCACATCTAAGCAACAGCTCTGGGAGGGTATTCTGTCCACATGCAAAACAATTGAAGCAGAAACCATCCAAAAACTGACAAATTCAATGGACGAGAAAGTTCAGAAGCTTATTTCGAACAAGGGGTCCTATGTGTAAATGTAACATCACCTAGAATAGTTTTCACTTGAAAACTGTTTGATTTCATTTTGTAATAAGCTGATAATGCTTATAACTTCACAATTGACCATTTTTTTGTTCAAAATAAAAAAAAAGGTTGAAAACTCTGCTGTGCATAATAATTTGGAACATGCATTTTGAGTGTTTATTTTTTTTTTAAATATACTGTTTTCATAGGCAGTTTGTTCCAAAACATTGCAATTATACTAGAATAGTAGATGACTGGAAAATAACAATGACTGCAATTCAGATAGGTAATTTAGAGAAAATATGAGGAAATATTATTTGCATAATAATTTGGAACACAGTGTATATAAGATATAGTGCTGCATTCTCAGGCTGTATACCTTACTCTACCTGTTTATACCATGTTTTCTGCCTTTTCATTTACCATACCTGCTTCTAATTTTTACTATCTAAACCATAAGGTTGTCTGCCTATGTTTTTTGAATAAACACCTGCTAGTGGTATATATTTAATGTACCCAGTCTAGTAAGACATACTGAACTTTATGTGGCACTATTATGGCACTTTAAACTGTTCTCTGACTAAACCTTTTATAACCTATTACATGTAATTCTTGGCTTTCTAGTATATTTGAAAAGGGCAAGTGGTGGTTATTAGATCTAATTCTCCCAATGTGCTGGTAACCACTGATACTTACCTCTGCAATATATTCGGACCTCTGAAATTATATGTATTCATGACCTTTAACTAATGGATAGTGTTGAGCATTCCGATACCGCAAGTATCGGGTATCGGCCGATACTTGCGGTATCGGAATTCCGATACCGAGATCCGATACTTTTGTGGTATCGGGAATCGGAATCGGAAGTTCCCAGTGTATGGTTCCCAGGGTCTGAAGGAGAGGAAACTCTCGTTCAGGCCCTGGGATCCATATCCATGTAAAAAATAAAGAATTAAAATAGGAATATACTCACCCTCTGACGCGCCCTGGTAGTAACCGGCAGCCTGCTTTGCTTAAAATGAGCGCGTTCAGCACCTTCCATGACGTCACGGCTTCTGATTGGTCGCGTGCCGCTCATGTGACCGCCACGCGACCAATCACAAGCCGTGATGTCATTCTCAGGTCCTAAATTCCTAATTCTAGGAATTTAGGACCTGAGAATGACGTCACGGCTTGTGATTGGTCGCCTGGCGGTCACATGAGCGGCACACGACCAATCAGAAGCCGTGACGTCATGGAAAGCCCTAAACGCGCTCATTTTAAGCAAAGAAGGCTGCCGGTTAACAGCGGTGAGGTGTAGGGGCCTCCGGAGAGGTGAGTATATCAATATTTTTTATTTTAATTCTTTATTTTACACATTAATATGGATCCCAGGGCCTGAAGGAGAGTTTCCTCTCCTTCAGACCCTGGGAACCATCAGGATACCTTCCGATACTTGGTGTCCCATTGACTTGTATTGGTATCGGGTATCGGTATCGGCGATATCCGATACTTTTCGGGTATCGGCCGATACTATCCGATACCGATACTTTCAAGTATCGGATGGTATTGCTCAACACTACTAATGGAATCACCATACTATGTTAAAACCGGTGTATGAACCATCTGGCCTTTTCTATATATATGTGTACATATTGAAACTTTGTCCATTTTTTACGTTACCCAGGGTATTTCCAGTGTATGGACTTAATTCTTCTCTGGTAACATTCTATAAACTTCTCTATATACTATATGGCCGTAATGTGACATATATATATATACACTGCTCAAAAAAATAAAGGGAACACTAAAATCCCACATCTTAGATATCACTGAATGAAATATTCCAGTTGTAAATCTTTATTCATTACATAGTGGAATGTGTTGAGAACAATAAAACCTAAGAATTATCAATGTAAACCACAACTAATATCCCACGGAGGTCTGGAGTTGGAATAATGCTCAAAATCAAAGTGGAAAATGAAGTTTCAGGCTGATCCAACTTCAGTGGAAATGCCTCAAGAAAAAGAAATGATGCTCAGTAGTGTGTGTGGCCTCCACGTGCCTGTATGACCTCCCTACAATGCCTAGGCATGATCCTAGGGAGGTGGCAGGTGGTCTCTTGAGGGATCTCCTCCCAGACCTGGACTAAAACATCCGCCAACTCCTGGACAGTCTGTGGTGCAACGTGACATTGGTAGATGGTGCGAGACATGATGTCCCAGATGTGTTCAATTGGATTCAGGTCTGGGGAACAGGCAGGCCAGTCCATAGCTTCAATGCCTTCATCTTGCAGGAACTGCTGACACACTCCAGCCACATGAGGTCTGGCATTGTCCTGCATTAGGAGGAACCCAGGGCAAACCGCACCAGCATATGGTCTCACAAGGGGTCCAAGGATCTCATCTCGATACCTAATGGCAGTCAGGCTACCTCTGGTGAGCACATGGAGGGCTGTGCGGCCCTCCAAAGAAATACCACCCCACACCATTACTGACCCACTGCCAAACCGGTCATGCTGAAATATGTTGCAGGCAGCAGATCACTCTCCACAGCGTTTCCAGACTCTGTCACATCTGTCACATGTGCTCAGTAACTGCCAAGCGTCCTGCACGGTGCTAGGCTGTGAGCACAACTCCCATCTGTGGACATCGGGCACATTGACCATCCTCATGGAGTCGGTTTCTAACCGTTTGTGCAGACACATGCACATTTGTGGCCTGCTGGAGGTCATTTTGCAGGGCTCTGGCAGTGCTCCTCCTGTTCCTCCTTGCACAAAGGCTGAGGTAGCGGTCCTGCTGCTGGGTTGTTGCCCTCCTATGGCCCTGTCCTTGTCTCCTGGTGTACTGGCCTGTCTCCTGGTAGCGCCTCCAGGCGCTGGACACTGCGCTGACAGACACAGCAATGATGAATGGATGGATGAAATGCACTACCTGAGCCACTTGTGTGGGTTGCAGAGTCCATCTCATGCTACCACGAGTGTGAAAGCACAACCAACATTCAAAAGTGACCAAAACATCAGCGAGAGCATTGGTGATGAGATGTGCTCTGTGGTCCCCACCTGCAGAACCACTCCTTTATTGAGTGTGTCTTGATAATTGCCAATAATTTCCAGCTGTTGTCTATTCCATTTGCACAACAGAATGTGAAATTGATTGTCAGTTTTTCTTCCTACAGTAAGTGGACAGTTTGATTTCACAGAAGTTTGATTTACTTGGAGTTATATTCTGTTGTTACCTGTAGACATGTTTCTGATTAGGATTGGTATGCACCCCATGCTTGCAGCATTTTTTGTAATTGTATCCCCTTTTATTTTTATCTATTTGTTATGTACATATTTGTAAAAAAAAGATTATATTTTATATCTGGCATAGGCTTCCTTGTTCTTATAGGATTACATTGATGGTGGAAGTATCATAAATCTAGGCCAATATTGGGTTATTCAAGTTATGGACTGTGGAAGGGATGTATGTGACAAAAATGAACATTCATTTCCAGCAGACGATATCTAGCACCTCTCCCTACACTAATCTCAGCTAACAGCAATATTAATAGTGAACAGAACAGATGTTACCATGGTATTTTATTAGTAAGTCGCAGCAGCAAGGATTATAATTTATAAGGCAATAGTCTAGATGCCTATAATACGCTTCCCCTATTGTGACAGCTCACTCTACATGAATTGCAGATAAGAGCAATGTTATTAGAGAATAGAATCTTTTTGAATTAGCCCTGAAAAAAGCGATTTGTTTAATGTAGCAGCATCAAGGAGTGTTATTTCATCAACCCTGCTGGGGAATATAGTGGAACGTTTTACATCTATTCATCCTAATATGGAGGAGATCGAGATCTTCTGTACTTACTGACAAAGTCTCTTTTCCCGGCTGAGAAATCCTGTAAACTTTGTGAGAACTCTCTATGTGATGACCACCTGACAGACCACAATAAAACACTGGATCATATACCAATAGAACCCACCAGCTCTTTTGGTTTCCAAAAATGTTCCCTCAACTAGAAAGTGGAGCCTCAGAAAAACATTTTTTTCCCATTATTAAGGAGTGAGTATTCTGCACTGGTAAACGTATGTACTAAGTGCAAGTGATGCCAAAAATTAGAAGGAGACATTCCATTGCCCCTTTGAAGAGACGTTGTAGAGGGCCTCAGAAAACATTTTTTTCCCATTATTGAGGAGTGGATATCCTAGACTGGTAATTAGATCTTGTTGCAACAAAACTGGATCAAAAAAAGAAATGATCAGACATCCCAATTAGTCATAAAACTAAAAAAGCTTTGTTAATGAAGAATTCATACACAAAGAGAAAAAGAACGAAGGCTCTGCCGAAACACGCAATGGGGAGAGCGTGCATCCATCCGAACATCCCTTTTGCCCCCTTGGCTGTAATTGTACAAGGTACAGGAGAGATATATATCTTGGTACCGTGTTAGCCACTTGAACGTACATATTACGTACTTGCAGGGCCGCCATCAGGGCATTACAGCCGTTACTACTGTATGGGGCCCGGTGATGAGGAGCAAAAAGGGGGGCCTGAGCACGCTGGCAGCTTGGGCCCCCCCATTTGCTTCTCCTCATCGGGCCCCTGGACGTTTTGTTCAAGGCTTCCAACCCCCTATGCATAACAGCACTGTGGTGTTTAAAGATACACCTACAGTGCTGTTAATGCATCCGGCGAAAGGAAAATGGCACTGTACCTTTAAAAGCTGCGGCCGGCCCAGGTGCATCATGGTCCTGCCTGACGTCACACGCTGCTTAACTTCCTCCTCCCTGAGCAGAGAGATCAGCGTGCTGTGTGTCACATGGGGGTGGACTGCAGATGACAGACGAGCAGGGTGAGTCTCTCCGGTGATCCCATCTGCTGAGTTGCATCTAATCCTCTCCTGTGTGATACTGTCTGCTGAGCCGTGTATCTAATCCTATCCTGTGTGATACTGTCTGCTGAGCCGTGTATCTAATCCTCTCCTGTGCGATACTGACGGCTGAGCCGTGTACCTAATCCTCTCCTGTGTGATACTGTCTGCTGAGCCGTGTATCTAATCCTATCCTGTGTGATATTGACTACTGAGCCGTGTATCTAATCCTATCCTGTGTGATACCGTCTGCTGAGCTGTGTATCTAATCATATCCTGTGTGATACTGACTACTGAGCCATGTGTTGTGAATTAGACCTTTTGGCTCCCTCTTGTGGTTACTAGTGATATGACTCTGGGATTGTCTTTCCTCAGTTTGGCACCCACCTGGGTCGTTAGTCCAGGGGTTTTGCTATATAAACTTCCTGGATCCTTAGTCCAGTGCCTGGCATCGTTGTAATCAGATCCTTTCTGTTTGCTCCTGTCTGCTGCTCCTTGTTCGTGCAAAATTAAGCTAAGTCCTGCTTCTTTGTTTTTTGGTTATTTGCTTTGCTTTTATTTTTGTCCAGCTTGTACTAAATGTGATTCCTGACTTTGCTGGAAGCTCTAGGGGGCTGGTGTTCTCCCCCCGGGCCTTTAGACGGTTCGGGGGTTCTTGAATATCCAGCGTGGATATTTTGATAGGGTTTTTGCTGACCATATAAGTCATCTTACTATATTCTGCTATTAGCTAGTGGGCCTCTCTTTGCTAAATACCTAGCTCATTCTTACGTTTGTCTTTTCCTCTTACCTCACCGTTATTATTTGTTGGGGGCTTGTATCCAACTTTTGGGGTCTTTCCTCTGGAGGCAAGAAAGGTCTTTCTTTTCCCTTCTAGGGTTAGTTAGTTCTCCGGCTGGCGCGGGACGTCTAGAACCAACGTAGGCACGTTCCCCGGCTGCTGCTATTTGTGGTGCTAGGATTAGATATATGGTCAGCTCAGTTACCACTGCCCTATGAGCTGGTTTTTTGTGTTTGCAGACTTAGTAATTATTTCTGAGACCCTCTGCCATTGGGGTCATAACAGTATGCCAGGCCAACATTGAATGTTTAATGCATTGCAGAAGTGGGATAATAAGAAAGGAAATTCTGAGTTTTTTTTTTTTTTTTCCTCTCTTCCTCCCCTTTACCTCTGAGTGGCTTGTGCTTGCTGCAGACATGAATGTCCAGACCTTGATTACAAGTGTAGACCAGCTTGCTGCTCGTGTGCAGGGCATACAAGATTTTGTTACCAGTAGTCCAATGTCTGAACCTAAAATACCTATTCCTGAACTGTTTTCTGGAGACCGATTTAAGTTTAGGAATTTCAGGAATAATTGTAAATTGTTTCTATCTCTGAGACCCCGTTCATCTGGAGATTCAGCTCAGCAAGTTAAAATTGTTATCTCTTTTTTACGGGGCGACCCTCAGGATTGGGCTTTCTCGCTAGCGCCAGGAGATCCGGCATTGGCAAATATTGATGCGTTTTTTCTGGCGCTTGGATTGCTTTACGAGGAACCCAATCTTGAAGTTCAGGCAGAAAAAGCCTTGCTGGCTATTTCTCAGGGCCAGGATGAAGCTGAAGTGTATTGCCAAAAATTTCGCAAAATGGTCCGTGCTTACTCAGTGGAATGAGTGTGCTCTGGCCGCAAATTTCAGAAATGGCCTTTCTGAAGCCATTAAGAATGTGATGGTGGGTTTCCCCATTCCTACAAGTCTGAATGATTCCATGGCGCTGGCTATTCAAATTGACCGGCGTTTGCAGGAGCGCAAAACCGCTAATCCTCTGGTGGTGTTGTCTGAACAAACACCTGATTTAATGCAATGTGATAGAATTCAGACTAGAAATGAGCGGAAAAATCATAGACGTCAGAATGGGTTGTGTTTTTACTGTGGTGATTCTACACATGTTATATCAGCATGCTCTAAACGCCTAACAAGGGTTGTTAGTCCTGTCGCCATTGGTAATTTGCAACCTAAATTTATTTTGTCTGTGACTTTAATTTGCTCATTGTCTTCTTACCCTGTTATGGCGTTTGTGGATTCAGGTGCTGCCCTGAGTCTTATGGATCTGTCATTTGCCAAGCGCTGTGGTTTTGTTCTTGAACCGTTGGTAAATCCTATTCCTCTTAGAGGTATTGATGCTACGCCATTGGCGGAAAATAAACCGCAGTTTTGGACGCAGGTAACCATGTGCATGACTCCTGAACATCGGGAGGTGATTCGTTTTCTTGTTCTGCATAAAATGCATGATTTGGTCGTTTTGGGTCTGCCATGGTTACAGACCCACAATCCAGTCTTGGATTGGAAGGCAATGTCTGTGTCAAGTTGGGGCTGTCAGGGAATTCATGCTGATTCCCCGCCGGTGTCTATTGCTTCCTCTACTCCTTCGGAAGTTCCTGAGTATTTGTCTGATTATCAGGATGTATTCAGCGAGTCCAGGTCCAGTGCTCTGCCTCCTCATAGGGACTGTGACTGCGCCATAGATTTGATTCCAGGTAGTAAATTTCCTAAGGGAAGACTATTTAATCTGTCTGTACCTGAGCATGCCGCAATGCGTTCATATATCAAGGAGTCTCTGGAGAAGGGGCATATCCGTCCATCCTCTTCCCCTCTTGGTGCGGGATTCTTTTTTGTGGCCAAGAAGGACGGATCTTTGAGACCTTGTATTGACTATCGGCTTCTGAATAAAATCACTGTTAAATTTCAGTATCCTTTGCCTCTGTTGTCGGACTTGTTTGCCCGGATTAAAGGTGCCAAGTGGTTCACCAAGATAGATCTTCGCGGTGTGTACAACCTTGTGCACATTAAGCAAGGAGATGAATGGAAGACAGCATTTAATACGCCCGAAGGTCATTTTGAGTACTTGGTGATGCCTTTTGGGCTCTCTAATGCTCCCTCAGTGTTTCAGTCCTTTATGCATGATATTTTCCGGAAGTATCTGGATAAATTTATGATTGTTTATCTGGATGATATTCTGGTTTTCTCTGAAGATTGGGACTCACATGTGGAGCAGGTCAGGATGGTGTTTCAGGTTTTGCGTGAGAATGCTTTGTTTGTTAAGGGCTCAAAGTGTCTCTTTGGAGTACAGAAGGTTCCCTTTTTGGGGTTTATTTTTTCCCCTTCTGCTGTGGAGATGGACCCAGTCAAGGTCCGAGCTATTCATGATTGGACTCAACCCACGTCAGTTAAGAGTCTTCAGAAGTTCTTGGGTTTTGCTAACTTCTACCATCGTTTTATCGCTAATTTTTCTAGCGTTGTTAAACCTTTGACGGATATGACCAAGAAAGGTTCTGATGTTGCTAACTGGGCTCCTGCAGCCGTGGAGGCATTCCAAGAGTTGAAGCGCCGGTTTACTTCGGCGCCTGTTTTGTGCCAGCCTGATGTCTCACTTCCCTTTCAGGTCGAAGTGGATGCTTCTGAGATTGGGGCAGGGGCCGTTTTGTCGCAGAGAGGCCCTGGTTGCTCGGTAATGAGACCATGTGCTTTCTTCTCTAGGAAGTTTTCGCCTGCTGAGCGGAATTATGATGTTGGCAATCGGGAGCTGCTGGCCATGAAGTGGGCATTTGAGGAGTGGTGTCATTGGCTCGAGGGTGCTAAGCATCGTGTGGTGGTCTTGACTGATCACAAAAATTTGATGTATCTCGAGTCTGCTAAACGCCTGAATCCTAGACAGGCCCGCTGGTCATTGTTTTTCTCCCGTTTTGACTTTGTGGTCTCGTATTTACCAGGTTCAAAGAATGTGAAGGCTGATGCTCTTTCAAGGAGCTTTGTGCCTTACTCTCCTGGAGTCGCAGAACCAGTTGGTATTCTTAAAGAGGGAGTTATCTTGTCGGCCATTTCTCCTGATTTGCGACGTGTGTTGCAGAGATTTCAGGCTGGTAGACCTGACTCTTGTCCACCTGACAGACTGTTTGTTCCTGATAAGTGGACCAGCAGAGTCATTTCCGAGGTTCATTCCTCGGTGTTGGCAGGGCATCCGGGAATTTTTGGCACCAGAGATCTGGTGGCTAGGTCCTTTTGGTGGCCTTCCTTGTCACGGGATGTGCGGTCATTTGTGCAGTCCTGTGGGACTTGTGCTCGAGCTAAGCCTTGCTGTTCTCGTGCCAGCGGGTTGCTCTTGCCCTTGCCTGTCCCGAAGAGGCCTTGGACACACATTTCCATGGATTTCATTTCGGATCTCCCGGTGTCTCAGGGCATGTCTGTCATCTGGGTGGTATGTGATCGCTTTTCTAAAATGGTCCATTTGGTGCCTTTGCCTAAGCTGCCTTCCTCTTCCGATCTGGTTCCTGTGTTCTTTCAGAATGTGGTTCGTTTACACGGCATTCCTGAGAATATTGTGTCTGACAGAGGATCCCAGTTTGTTTCCAGGTTCTGGCGATCCTTTTGTGCTAGGATGGGCATTGATTTGTCATTTTCGTCTGCCTTTCATCCTCAGACTAATGGACAAACGGAGCGAACTAATCAGACTCTGGAGGCTTATTTGAGGTGTTTTGTTTCGGCAGATCAGGATGATTGGGTGACCTTCTTGCCGTTGGCTGAGTTTGCCCTTAATAATCGGGCTAGTTCCGCTACTTTGGTTTCGCCATTTTTCTGCAACTCTGGTATCCATCCTCGTTTTTCCTCGGGACATGTGGAGCCTTCTGACTGTCCTGGGGTAGATTCCGTGGTGGATAGGTTGCAGCAGATCTGGAATCATGTGGTGGACAACTTAAAGTTGTCACAGGAGAAGGCTCAGCGTTTTGCCAACCGCCGCCGCGGTGTGGGTCCCCGACTTCGTGTTGGGGATTTGGTATGGCTGTCTTCTCGATTTGTTCCTATGAAGGTCTCCTCTCCTAAATTTAAGCCTCGCTTCATCGGTCCTTACAAGATATTGTATGGTATTGGTGTCGTTTGCCATTCACAACGTGTTCCATAGGTCTTTGTTGCGGCGGTACGTTGTACCTGTGGTTCCTTCTGTTGAGCCTCCTGCTCCGGTGTTGGTTGAGGGCGAGTTGGAGTACGTCGTGGAGAAGATCTTGGATTCTCGTCTCTCCAGACGGAGGCTTCAGTATCTGGTCAAGTGGAAGAGCTATGGTCAGGAGGATAATTCCTGGGTGGTTGCTTCTGATGTGCATGCGGCCGATTTAGTTCGTGCCTTTCACGCTGCTCATCCTGATCGCCCTGGTGGTCTTGGTGAGGGTTCGGTGACCCCTCCTTAAGGGGGGGGGTACTGTTGTGAATTAGACCTTTTGGCTCCCTCTTGTGGTTACTAGTGATATGACTCTGGGATTGTCTTTCCTCAGTTTGGCACCCACCTGGGTCGTTAGTCCAGGGGTTTTGCTATATAAACTTCCTGGATCCTTAGTCCAGTGCCTGGCATCGTTGTAATCAGATCCTTTCTGTTTTCTCCTGTCTGCTGCTCCTTGTTCGTGCAAAATTAAGCTAAGTCCTGCTTCTTTGTTTTTTGGTTATTTGCTTTGCTTTTATTTTGGTCCAGCTTGTACTAAATGTGATTCCTGACTTTGCTGGAAGCTCTAGGGGGCTGGTGTTCTCCCCCCGGGCCGTTAGACGGTTCGGGGGTTCTTGAATATCCAGCGTGGATATTTTGATAGGGTTTTTGCTGACCATATAAGTCATCTTACTATATTCTGCTATTAGCTAGTCGGCCTCTCTTTGCTAAATACCTAGCTCATTCTTACGTTTGTCTTTTCCTCTTACCTCACCGTTATTATTTGTTGGGGGCTTGTATCCAACTTTTGGGGTCTTTCCTCTGGAGGCAAGAAAGGTCTTTCTTTTCCCTTCTAGGGTTAGTTAGTTCTCCGGCTGGCGCGAGACGTCTAGAACCAACGTAGGCACGTTCCCCGGCTGCTGCTATTTGTGGTGCTAGGATTAGATATATGGTCAGCTCAGTTACCACTGCCCTATGAGCTGGTTTTTTGTGTTTGCAGACTTAGTAATTATTTCTGAGACCCTCTGCCATTGGGGTCATAACAGCCATGTATCTAATCCTATCCTTTGTGATACTGACTACTGAGCCATGTATCTAATCCTATCCTGTGTGATACTGTCTGCTGAGCCATGTATCTAATCCTATCCTGTGTGGTACTGTCTGCTGAGCTGTGCATCTAATCCTATCCTGTGTGATACTGCCTGCTGAGCTGTGCATCTAATCCTCTCCCTTGCAATCCCATGTGCTTAACTGTATCTTATTCTCTCCTGTGGGACCCCATAAGGTGGGCACTGTGGTATAACCCCTTCTCACTGTTTCAGGTTGGGTGGTCTTGGAGTTCTTCACTTCTGCCGTTCTGTTCTTCTGACTTGGGGCGGGTGGAGGGCAGATCAGGCGGGGTGAGTCTCTCTAGTGAAAAGAGGCTTCAGGTGGCTCACAGTGGCTGTGTCTGTACTGGTATAATGTGGCTGATGAGGGAAGGCGAGAGGTGACTAGGAGCCTGCATCCAACAGGGTCCAGGGGGAGACTAGTGGGGACTGGGGCCGCATCCAACAGGGTCCAGGGGGAGGCTAGAGGGGACTGGGGGTCGCATCCAACAGGGTACAGGGGGAGGCTAGTAGGGACTGGGGCCGCATCCAACAGGGTCCAGGGGGAGGCTAGTGGGGACTGGGGGTCGCATCCATCAGGGTCCAGGGGGAGGCTAGTAGGGACTGGGGGTCACATCCAACAGCGTCCAGGGGGAGGCTAGTAGGCACTGGGGCCGTATCCAACAGGGTCCAGGGGGAGGCTAGTGGGGACTGGGGGACGCATCCAACAGGGTCCAGGGGGAGGCTAGTGGGGACTGGGGGACGCATCTAACAGGGTCCAGGGGAAGGCTAGTAGGGACTTGGTCGCATCCAACAGGGTCCAGGGGGAGGCTAGTAGCAACTGGGGCAGCATTCAATAGGGTGCAGGGGGAGACTAGTGGGGACTGGAGGTCGCATCCAACAGGGTCCAGGGGGAGGCTAGTGGGGACTGGGGGTCGCATCCAACAGGGTCCAGGGGGAGGCTAGTAGGGACTGGGGGTCACATCCAACAGGGTCCAGGGGGAGGCTAGTAGGCACTGGGGCCGCATCCAACAGGGTCCAGGGGGAGGCTAGTGGGGACTGGGGGCCGCATCCAACAGGGTCCAGGGGGAGGCTAGTGGGGACTGGGGGACGCATCCAACAGGGTCCAGGGGAAGGCTAGTAGGGACTTGGTCGCATCCAACAAGGTCCAGGGGGAGGCTAGTAGCAACTGGGGCAGCATTCAATAGGGTGCAGGGGGAGACTAGTGGGGACTGGAGGTCGCATCCAACAGGGTCCAGGGGGAGAGTAGTGGAATGTATAAGATGCTGGATGATCCTGAGCTGCTACAAAACCAAATGCCCAGCTATAACATCAGGCAGCATCTCGGGATCATCTAGTAACTTATGAGTTTTGGTTGGGGTTTGGAAGGGCGGTTGGGAATTACTGAAGCAAGTTGGTATATATGATCAGAAACATCTTTATTATTATGACAGTGTAATTTTTGAAAGGGGGCTGTCGGTCTGTGCTCCACAGCAGTGCACGGACTGGGCGCCGATCTCCTGACCAGCATCCTCATACATGCTGTGAGGCTGCAAATTTCAGATCTGGAGACCCGTGGCCGGTCCATGCACCACGGTCCAAGTGCAGACCGATATTCACCAGAAGTGGAGCTTTTCCAAGAGAGGGCGGAGGAACTGTGGAAGGTTCGAGGGGTGGAGGTGGAACTGGGGGTGAAGCCTGGACGGAGTTGCAAGGGGGCCCCAAAATTTTGACGTATGGGGCCCTGAAATTCCTAGTGGCAGCCCTGCGTACTTGTACATATTGTACAAGGTAGTGACTTATACTCACCCTTTTGTATCTCTACATTAGTATTGTGCTACCTCTCAGGCCACATTGGGTGTTGCAATTATATGGATACGGCCAATTATGGCGCATATATTGTGATAGACTGAAAGTTTCCTGGTTGATCATCGGTTAGGATGTATGCTCCATTTATATGTATGCATTCAATTTGTCCCTTTTCTCTTTATGTCTGAATTCTTCATTAATGAAGCTTAGTGTCTCTGCTGGATGGCAGCCTGTATTGTCGCATGATGCAACAATTCAAGCTGCCATTTAGATGTAGCAGAGAGGGACATTTGGATTATTATCTTCTCGCCGGAGAGGTGAGGATTAGGTTGCTTTAATATTGTACTTTTTTTATTACAGGGGATATTGGCTCCAGTGTACTGGGTGATCACGTGAGTATGGTTTAAATTAGATTAATTAAAGGAATGTGTGTAATTTTTCAATTAAAGGACCTTGTGCAGGGTGTGTTTGTGTTTTTATACAATATCACTATGGGGTTAGTAATTGGGATGTCTTATAACCGCATTACTAACCTCTGGGCTTGATGTCTTCTGACAATACAAAGGTGACATCTACCCCCTCAACTATCACCCCACTTGTCTAGGCCAAGTGGGAAGAGCGAGGCTAAGAGTCCTTTTCTGGGGCGACTGAGAGCTGATATTTTTAGTCTTGGATGGGGCCAATGTCCATTGCCCCTTCCTAGCCTATTAATATCAGCCCGCAGCAGTCTGTCTAGCCTTTGCTGGTTATTATTTATAGCGGGACCCTAAATAATTTTTTTGCGCGGGTCATCCATTTTAATAACCAACAAAAGCTAAGTAAATAGCTGTGAGTTGATATAAATAGCCTGGAAAGCTCCATGGGTATTACCCTCTTCCCAGGCTATAAACATCAGCCTCCAGCCATTGATATTCCCTCTTGAGGTTATGAAAATTATGCGGGAGCCCACACTTTTTTCTGAAAAATAATCATTTATTAATTAAATACGTGTACATTAAGCTGCACATTCACTGTACCAAATATATCTGCGACTGACTTCTTTATATCTATCTATTCTATGTGTTTATATTGTGGAAGAGCAGCTCACTCAGCTGGACACAGAGGTAGAAATGGAACACTGTCTCTTTAAGAATGTGCTTGGTTTATTGAAGGCACATAAACCAAGCTAGGAAAAATAAACACGGCCCTCTGAGCAAAACCACAAATCAAAACAAAACACAGTGCTTCTCCTAGATGGGATCAGCCTGCTAACCGTTAGCAACATTCAGGTCCTTTAACAAAAAGCATGAACACACACACTTTCCTGGAGCTTCCTCTTCAGGCACACTGAACACTGCTGCCTTTGGAAGCCAGCTACTTAAGCCCCGGCTCTAGCTACTCCCCCATCATGTGACTGATAACATGAGTGTGACATCACACAGGTGTCCTGTGCTCCACATGAAATGTAAAGTCCTGGAGTGTCAGAAACCACCTAGTCACCCTGACATTCTTCCCATTTTTTTCCTTCATCCATCTCGAGGTGCATGATTTTACACCAAACAAAAATACCATCGAAAATCCCATAAAAAGTGAAAATTTATTAAATATTCATTAAAATGAAATAATGCAATACAGAACAGGTAAACGGATAACAGAGGGAAACAAATGGAGCACTATATGGTGGTACAATAAACCAAAGGACTCATGTCCACCTCACTACAGCATACATACTATCATTGTTGTGAAGGGCCCATGGCCACATATCAACTGGGATCAGTGTCCACAAAATCATAGATAACCGTATCAAACAACATGGCCAGAAACACCCATATACACATATAACTACCTAGTGATGATGCAGTGAGCGGTCCAGAGTTCACCCCGACGCGCGTTTTGGAGCGCTAAACTCCTTCCTCAGGGATAATGTGTTTAACAACTCTGTTATGATTTTACACCAGCCTGAACTTTCTGCCTAATAGGTACTATCTCAGGGTGTCGATTGCCCACTTGATTGCCAAGCACTCTTTCTCCACAATGGCATAGTTCTTCTCACAGGAATGGAGTTTCCTACACAGGTATAGGACTGGATGTTCATCCCCATCTATTTCCTGGGACAGCACAGCTCCCAAACCAACCTTGGAGGCATCTGACTGGAGCACAAACTCTTTAGTGAAGTCTGGTGCAACCAAGACTAGCTGTCTGCAAAGGACGAGCTTCAACTCCGTGAATGCCATCTCAGCTGCAGAGGACCATTTGACCATCGTTGACTTTCCCAAAAATGCCCTAACCTGCTTTTTGGAGACTGGCTGAGGCCACTTTTGGATTGGTCCCACTTTGATTATTTGTGGCTTTATCTCACCCCTTCCAATGATGTAGACCAAGTACTTTGCCTCTTCTTTCCCCAGGGCGCACTTCTTTGGGTTTATGGTAAACCCAAACTCAGTGCATCCTGGACCATCTGCTGATGACTTACCCAGTCCGGGCTGAAAACCAAGAAGTTGTCCAAGTGAGCAGTGGCGTACTTCTTGTGAGGGACTAGCATCCGGTCCATAGCCCTCTGGAAGGTAGCTGGGGCTCATTGTAGTCCGAACGGCATCCTGGTATACTGTAAGCACCTGCCAGCTGTAGAGAAGGCCGTCTTCTCTTTGGCACTTGGAGACAGGAGAAATAGCCAATACACTTTCATTAGGTCCAAGGTGGTGATGTATCTGGCTGACTCTAGCCTCTCAATAAGCTCATTGGCCCAGGGTATCAGATACGTATCGAACTTGGACACATCGTTGAGCTTCCTGGAATCATTACAGAAGCACCACTCCCCATTCGGCTTCGGCACCAGAACAATAGGGCTCTACCAGCTGCTCTTTGACTCCTCACTGATGCCCAGTCTCAACATTCTCTTCACCTCCTTGGAGATCACCTTGGGGCAAGCTTCAGGAATCTGATACAGCCTTTAGTTTACCCTCACATGCGGTTCAGTCAGGATTTCATGCTCCACAACCTGCGTACATCCTGGTAACTCCGAAAACAGGTCTCGGTTCCGCTGAAGCAGCTCTTGGCTCTGTTGTTTCTGGGCTAACGACAGTGTCTCTGCCACTGTGACATCCTTGACCTTGGCTTCAGGATGGGTCCCTAGGCACGTTGCTTCTATGCCATGGTTTCAGCAGTTTAATGTGGTACACCTGGTATGGTTTTCTTCCCCCTGCTTGGTGGACCTTGTAGTTAGCTTCACTCAACTTTTCAACCAACTCGTATAGCCCTTGCCAATTGGCCAGGAATTTACTTTCAATGGTGGGGATCAACACCAACACCCAGTCTCCAGGGCTAATCTGTCTCAGTCTTGCTGACTGATTGCAGCCCCTTGCCTGGGCCTCTTGTGCTTGGAGGAGAAACGGACAATCGGCATCACACTCGTGATCCTGTCCTGCATTTGGGCCACATGTTCAATAATGCTTCGGTGGGGTGTTACCTCCGCTTCCCAGGTCTCCTTTGCAATGTTCAGAAGACCTCGAGGATGCCGTCCGTATAAGAGTTCAAACGACGAGAACCCCGTAGAGACCCATGGAACTTCTCTAAATGGAGAACAATAGGTATGACAGAACTCAATCACAATCTCAGCCATCCTTCTCCATGACCTTCTTCTTCAACACGGATTTCAAGGTCTTATTGAACCTTTCCAACAGGCCATCTGTCTGTGGATGGTACACCGACGTTCTAAGTTGGGTAATCTAGAGGCCTTTGCACAACTCCCTCATTACCTTGGACATGAACGGAGTCCCTTGGTTGTCAGGATCTCCTTCGGCAGGCCCATCCAGGAGAAAATAAGAACTAGCACCAGTGCTATACAATGGGCAGAGGAGTTTCTCAATGGCACTGCCTTCTGCCTTCGGGTACCGTGTAGCATAGTACATTACCTCCAGGATGCATTAATGATGCCTGGTGGACTTAGGCTAAGTTCACATTTACGTATGGGTGGCCTGCGGATGGCTGTGTACGTCCTCCCTTAAGCTCCGCCTATGCTCCACCTACTTCCACAAGCGTCCTGCATCGTCCTGCATACCTATCTTTAACATTGGACACACATGGACACATTGTATTCGGATGTGTGCGGATGTGGTGTTTTGATGTGCCCTCTGACTGCACGGGAACGCAACTTTTTGCATTCTCATGTGGTCGGTGGGCACATCAAAACGCCGCATCCGCATACAATGCATGTCTCTGAGTACCCAATGTTAACTGTTATGCACCTGGTGGTTAGGAGCACCTGGAATGACCTGATGAGTAAACTAGAAATCGGAACAAGCTCTGGGAAAGTGGGAACTCTGCTGACCGCAAACACTACTCCTATCACACACACTAGAAATAGCCGTGGAGCGTACCTAACTCTCCCTGGACGCCTCTTCACAGCCTAAGAGCTAACTACCCCTAAAGATAGAAATAGAAGCCTAACCTTGCCTCAGAGAAATTCCCCAAAGGTAAAGGCAGCCCCCCACATATATTGACTGTGAGTTAAGAGGAAAGTCACAAACACAGGAATGAAACAGGTTTTAGCAAAGGAGGCCAGACTTCACTAATTTAGTCAGAGGATAGAAAAGGGATCTATGCGGTCAGCACAAAAGACTACAAAAAGCCACGCAGAGTAAGCAAAAAGACTCCCCACACCGACTCACGGTGTGGAGGTGCCACTCTGCACCCCAGAGCTTCCAGCTAGCAAGGGAATATCATAATAGCAAGCTGGAGTAGAAATAGCAGTACTAAGAAATATATTCAGGAAGCAGTAACAAAAAATGAACTAGCAAAGACTTAGCTTCTGCTGGAGTAGACAGGTCCTCAGAGAAGTCCAAGAGAGATCTGAACCAATACTGAAACAACGACAGCTGGCATCAAGTAACGATCTGAGTGGAGTTAAATAAGGATGCCAGCAAGCAATAAACGAGAGCAGCTGACAAAGCCAACCTCAGTGACCAGCAGTTCCGCTCAAAGCCACCAGAGGGAGTCCAAGAGCAGAACTAACCAAATTACCATTCATGACCACAGGAGGGAGTCCCGAGAACGGAATTCACAACAGTTAACGATAGGTACGCAGGACGCATGCAGAAGTAGGCGGAGCATAGGCGGAGCATAGGCGGAGCTTAAAGGAGGACGTATGCAGCCATCTGCAGACCAGCCACACGTAAGTGTGAACTTAGCCTTAACTAAGGGCAATCCACTCAAATGGGACTTCGATTATGAGTAATGGAACTAGCGGACTGCGGGAGTGGGATACTGGGGCATTTAGCTGACAGGTACGGCAGGACAGCCAGAAAATAACAATATCCCTGTGAACACCCAGGTCAGTAGAACCTCTGAAGGGCACGCTTATGGGTTTTATCTATGCCTAGATGACCCCATAAGACATGGGCATGGGCCAAATCTAGTACCCCATGTCTATATGGTCCAGGGAATAACAGCTGCTCTAATACTTCCCCTCACTGTTTAGTGACTCGATATAGCAACTCCTCATTGACTGCAAAGTACGAGAACCTGGTGTTGGCCCCCGACTCTTGGGCAACCCCATTTATCACAGTCACATTTTCAAGTGCATTTTTTAAACTTAAATCCTGCATTTGAGCATTACCAAAATTCCCGCCAGAAACCCCCAGTTGAGAAATTTCAGCCTCACTGGTCACCATCTCATCCAGCCAGGACATACAAGGGGAACTCATCCTGTTGTGAATTTGGTTTCTGGGCTCCCCCGGTGGTTACTGGTGGTACTGAACTTGTGTGCTTCATCTCCTCTGTTCACCTGTTTTCATCAGGATGTGGGAGTTTCTATTTAGCCTTGCTCCTCAGTCATTTCTATGCCGGCCAACAATGTTACCAGAAGCCTTTCTGTTGCATGTTCCTGCTCCTAGACTACTATCAGCTAAGTTGGACTTGTAGTCCTAAGATTGTTTTTGCATTTTTGTTCCAGTTCTCTGTGTTTGAATATTTCTGAGGCTGGAAGCTCTTGTGAGCTGAAATTGCCACTCTGGTGTCATGAGTTGATATTAGAGTCTTAAAGTAATTTCAGGATGGTGTTTTGAAAGGGTTTTCAGCTGACTGTGAAGTTCCCTTTTCTGTCTTCCTACTATCTAGTAAGCGGACCTCAATTTGCTTAACCTATCTTCATACTTCGTATGTCAATTTCCTCTAAAATCACCGACAATATATGTGGGGGCTACTGTCTGCCTTTTGGGGAAAATTTCTCTAGAGGTAAGCCAGGTCTGTATTTTCCTCTGCTAGGGTCAGTCAGTCCTCCGGCTGGCGCTGGGCGTCTAGGGATAAAACGTAGGCACGCTACCCGGCCACTGTTAGTTGTGCGGTAGGTTTAGCTCACAGTCAGCTCGAGTTCCCATCTTCCAAGAGCTAGTCCTTTTGTATGCTTTACTACGGTCTCTTGCCATTGAGAACCATGACTGTTTGGCCGGCCAAGGGTTAAAATAATTGGCAGAAGAAAGGAGAGAAAAGAAGTCTGCAGAGAATTTTTTTTTTTTTTCTGAGTTTGCTCATTAGTTGATTCACTTGCATCTCTGCTTACTGCAGCCTTCGTCTCTCTCTCCTTCTAATCCTTGAATGGTTCTGATTTCACCTGATTAAAATGGATTCTCAGAGTTTAGCTACAGGTTTGAATAATCTCGCTATGAAGGTTCAAAGTTTACAGGATTTTGTAATTCATGCTCCTATATCTGAACCTAGAATTCCTTTACCTGAATTTTTCTCCGGGGATAGATCTCGCTTCCAGAATTTCAAACATAATTGTAAATTATTTTTGTCTCTGAGATCTCGCTCCGCTGGAGATCCTGCACAGCAGGTCAGGATTGTAATTTCCTTGCTCCGGGGCGACCCTCAGGATTGGGCATTTGCTTTGGCACCAGGGGATCCTGCGTTGCTCAATGTGGATGCGTTTTTCCTGGCTTTGGGGTTGCTTTATGAGGAACCTCATTTAGAGATTCAGGCTGAAAAAGCCTTGATGGCCCTGTCTCAAGGGCAAGATGAGGCTGAAATATACTGCCAAAAATTTCGTAAGTGGTCTGTGCTTACTCAGTGGAATGAGTGCGCCCTGGCGGCGAATTTCAGAGAGGGTCTCTCTGATGCCATTAAAGATGTTATGGTGGGGTTCCCTGTGCCTACAGGTCTGAATGAGTCCATGACAATGGCTATTCAGATTGATCGGCGTTTGCGGGAGCGCAAACCTGTGCACCATTTGGCGGTGTCTACTGAGAAGGCGCCAGAGATTATGCAATGTGATAGAATTCTGTCCAGAAGCGAACGACAGAATTTTAGGCAAAAAAATGGGTTATGCTTCTATTGTGGTGATTCAACTCATGTTATATCAGCATGCTCTAAACGTACTAAGAAGATTGATAAGTCTGTTTCAATTGGCACTTTACAGTCTAAGTTTATTCTATCTGTGACCCTGATTTGCTCTTTATCGTCTATTACCGCGGACGCCTATGTCGACTCTGGCGCCGCTTTGAGTCTCATGGATTGGTCCTTTGCCAAACGCTGTGGGTTTAATTTAGAGCCTCTGGAAGTTCCTATACCTCTGAAGGGTATTGACTCCACGCCATTGGCTAGTAATAAACCACAATACTGGACACAAGTAACTATGCGTATTAATCTGGATCACCAGGAGATTATTCGCTTCCTTGTGTTGTATAATCTACATGATGTGTTGGTGCTTGGATTGCCATGGCTGCAATCTCATAACCCAGTCCTCGACTGGAAAGCAATGTCTGTGTTAAGCTGGGGATGTCAGGGGACTCATGGGGACGTACCTTTGGTTTCCATTTCGTCATCTATTCCCTCTGAGATTCCGGAATTTTTATCTGATTATCGTGATGTTTTTGAGGAGCCTAAACTTGGTTCACTACCTCCGCACAGAGATTGCGATTGTACTATAGATCTGATTCCGGGCAGTAAGTTTCCAAAGGGTCGTTTATTTAATCTATCTGTGCCTGAACATGCTGCTATGCGGGAATATATTAAGGAGTCCTTGGAAAAGGGACATATTCGTCCTTCGTCATCTCCCTTAGGAGCCGGTTTTTTCTTTGTATCTAAAAAAGATGGCTCTTTGAGGCCGTGTATTGATTATCGGCTTTTGAATAAAATCACGGTTAAATATCAGTATCCTTTGCCACTGCTTACTGATTTGTTTGCTCGAATAAAGGGGGCCAAGTGGTTCTCTAAGATTGATCTTCGTGGGGCGTATAATTTAGTGCGAATTAAGCAGGGGGATGAGTGGAAAACCGCATTTAATACGCCTGAGGGCCATTTTGAGTATTTAGTAATGCCTTTTGGTCTTTCAAATGCCCCTTCAGTCTTTCAGTCTTTTATGCATGACATTTTCCGTGAATATTTGGATAAATTTATGATTGTGTATCTGGATGATATTTTGATTTTTTCGGATGACTGGGACTCTCATGTCCAACAGGTCAGGAGGGTTTTTCAGGTTTTGCGCTCTAATTCCTTGTGTGTAAAGGGTTCTAAGTGTGTTTTTGGGGTTCAAAAGATTTCGTTTTTGGGGTACATTTTTTCCCCCTCTTCCATTGAGATGGACCCTGTCAAGGTTCAGGCTATTTGTGATTGGACGCAACCCTCTTCTCTTAAGAGCCTTCAGAAGTTTTTGGGCTTTGCTAATTTTTATCGTCGATTTATAACTGGTTTTTCTGATGTTGCTAAGCCGTTGACTGATTTGACTAAGAAGGGTGCTGATGTTGCTGATTGGTCCCCTGCTGCTGTGGAGGCCTTTCGGGAGCTTAAGCGCCGCTTTTCTTCCGCCCCTGTATTGCGTCAGCCTGATGTTACTCTTCCTTTTCAGGTTGAGGTCGACGCTTCAGAAATCGGAGCTGGGGCGGTTTTGTCGCAGAAAAGTTCCGACTGCTCCGTGATGAGACCTTGCGCGTTCTTTTCTCGTAAATTTTCGCCCGCTGAGCGAAATTATGATATTGGTAATCGGGAGCTCTTGGCTATGAAGTGGGCTTTTGAGGAGTGGCGTCATTGGCTTGAGGGGGCTAGACATCAGGTGGTGGTATTGACCGACCACAAGAATCTGATTTATCTTGAGTCTGCCAGGCGCCTGAATCCTAGACAGGCGCGCTGGTCGTTATTTTTCTCTCGGTTTAATTTTGTGGTTTCTTACCTACCGGGTTCTAAAGATGTGAAGGCGGATGCCCTTTCTAGGAGTTTTGAGCCTGATTCCCCTGGTAATTCTGAACCTACAGGTATCCTTAAGGATGGAGTGATATTATCTGCTGTTTCCCCAGACTTGCGACGGGTCTTGCAGGAGTTTCAGGCGGATAGACCTGATCATTGCCCGCCTGGTAGACTGTTTGTTCCGGATGATTGGACCAGTAGAGTCATCTCGGAGGTCCATTCTTCTGCGTTAGCTGGTCATCCTGGAATCTTTGGTACCAGGGATTTGGTGGCTAGGTCCTTCTGGTGGCCTTCCCTGTCGCGAGATGTGCGAGGTTTTGTGCAGTCTTGTGATGTTTGTGCTCGGGCCAAGCCTTGTTGTTCTCGGGCTAGTGGATTGTTGTTATCTTTGCCTATTCCGAAGAGGCCTTGGACTCACATCTCCATGGATTTTATTTCTGATCTCCCTGTTTCTCAGAAGATGTCTGTCATCTGGGTGGTGTGTGACCGTTTCTCTAAGATGGTCCATTTGGTCCCCTTGCCTAAATTGCCTTCCTCATCCGAGCTGGTTCCTCTGTTTTTTCAAAATGTGGTTCGCTTGCATGGTATTCCGGAGAATATCGTTTCTGACAGGGGAACCCAATTCGTGTCTAGATTTTGGCAAGCGTTCTGTGCTAGGATGGGCATTGATTTGTCTTTTTCGTCTGCTTTCCATCCTCAGACTAATGGCCAGACCGAGCGAACTAATCAGACCTTGGAGACTTATTTGAGGTGTTTTGTGTCTGCGGATCAGGATGATTGGGTTGCCTTTTTGCCCTTGGCGGAGTTTGCCCTCAATAACCGGGCTAGTTCTGCCACCTTGGTTTCTCCTTTCTTCTGTAATTCGGGGTTTCATCCTCGTTTCTCTTCCGGTCAGGTGGAGTCTTCGGATTGTCCTGGAGTGGATGCTGTGGTGGAGAGGTTGCATCAGATTTGGGGGCATGTGGTGGACAATTTGAAGTTGTCCCAGGAGAAGACTCAGCAGTTTGCCAACCGCCGTCGTCGTGCTGGTCCTCGTCTTTGTGTTGGGGACTTGGTGTGGTTGTCTTCTCGTTTTGTCCCTATGAAGGTTTCTTCTCCTAAGTTTAAGCCTCGGTTCATCGGCCCGTACAAGATATTGGAGATTCTTAACCCTGTGTCCTTTCGTTTGGACCTCCTTGCATCTTTTTCTATTCATAATGTCTTCCATCGGTCATTGTTGCGCAGGTATGAGGTACCGGTTGTGCCTTCCGTTGAGCCTCCTGCTCCGGTGTTGGTTGAGGGTGAGTTGGAGTACGTTGTCGAGAAGATCTTGGACTCCCGTGTTTCCAGACGGAGACTTCAGTATTTGGTCAAGTGGAAGGGCTACGGTCAGGAGGATAATTCTTGGGTGACAACCTCTGATGTTCATGCCTCCGATTTGGTCCGTGCCTTTCATAGGGCTCATCCTGATCGCCCTGGTGGTTCTGGTGAGGGTTCGGTGCCCCCTCCTTGAGGGGGGGTACTGTTGTGAATTTGGTTTCTGGGCTCCCCCGGTGGTTACTGGTGGTACTGAACTTGTGTGCTTCATCTCCTCTGTTCACCTGTTTTCATCAGGATGTGGGAGTTTCTATTTAGCCTTGCTCCTCAGTTATTTCTATGCCGGCCAACAATGTTACCAGAAGCCTTTCTGTTGCATGTTCCTGCTCCTAGACTACTATCAGCTAAGTTGGACTTGTAGTCCTAAGATTGTTTTTGCATTTTTGTTCCAGTTCTCTGTGTTTGAATATTTCTGAGGCTGGAAGCTCTTGTGAGCTGAAATTGCCACTCTGGTGTCATGAGTTGATATTAGAGTCTTAAAGTAATTTCAGGATGGTGTTTTGAAAGGGTTTTCAGCTGACTGTGAAGTTCCCTTTTCTGTCTTCCTACTATCTAGTAAGCGGACCTCAATTTGCTAAACCTATCTTCATACTTCGTATGTCAATTTCCTCTAAAATCACCGACAATATATGTGGGGGCTACTGTCTGCCTTTTGGGGAAAATTTCTCTAGAGGTAAGCCAGGTCTGTATTTTCCTCTGCTAGGGTCAGTCAGTCCTCCGGCTGGCGCTGGGCGTCTAGGGATAAAACGTAGGCACGCTACCCGGCCACTGTTAGTTGTGCGGTAGGTTTAGCTCACAGTCAGCTCGAGTTCCCATCTTCCAAGAGCTAGTCCTTTTGTATGCTTTACTACGGTCTCTTGCCATTGAGAACCATGACATCATCCATTTCCGACCACGATGGGGTTTCATCAGGGTTGAGCTGGCTCCTGTCTGCGTCCCTTGGTATCCCCATCTTTCCTCACAAGTCCCAGAATAGGCTGAAGTCCCGCCCGATTATCACGGGGTGTAACAAACATTTGACTACCCCGACCTCATGGGACTCAGTATACTGGCTTGTCTTGATTGACAATTTGGCAATGGGATAGTCTTTGGCATCCCTGTGGATACAGCACATACCCACAAGTTTTTCCTGGGACAAACTGGTGGTGGAGTTTGGCCCTTATCAGGGTCACTTAGCTCCCTGAGTCTAAAGGTACCTTCACACTAAACGATATCGCTAGCGATCCATGACGTTGCAGCGTTGGTTAAAGTTCAGAACTTTATTTGGTCGTCAGATCGCCGTGTATCATTGTGTTTGACAGCAAAAGCAACGATACCAGCGATGTTTTACAATGGTAACCAGGGTAAATATCGGGTTACTAAGCGCAGGGCCGCGCTTAGTAGCCCGATGCTTACCCTGGTTACCAGTGTAAAAAAAAAAGCGGTACATACTCACCTTCGCGTCCCCCGGCGTCCGCTTCCTGCACTGACTGAGCGCCGGCCGTAAAGTGAAAGCACAGCGGTGCTGTGCTTTCACTTTACGGCCGGCGCTCAGTCAGTGCAGGAAGCGGACGCCGGGGGACGCGAAGGTGAGTATGTACTGTTTTTTTTTTACATTTTACACTGGTAACCAGGGTAAACATCGGGTTACTAAGCGCGGCCCTGCGCTTAGCAACCCGATGTTTACCCTGGTTACCCGGGGACTTCGGCATCGTTGGTCGCTGGAGAGCTGTCTGTGTGACAGCTCTCCAGTGACTAAACAGCGACGCTGCAGCGATCGGCATCGTTGTCTGTATCGCTGCAGCGTCGCTTAGTGTGAAGGTACCTTAAGAGTCCTGCCACCAGCACCCCATTTATTGACACGTGATATGCCTGTGGCCCCTCATCGGGCTGATAGTCCACACTGCAGGCGGGATATGCATAGTAGGAGCAGCGCCTCCCTGGCCTTCAGAGGACAAGGGAAAATGGGCGGCTATATGTCCAGGACTGCAACATCTCCAGCAAAGAAAGCCTTTACCTGTGGCCTTTGACAACCCCTCAGCAACCCCTTGGGATCTAGGGCTCCCCCCCCAGTGTTAGCTCCACTACCCCTCTTTTGTGGTTCAGCCTACCGCTGGGTACCCAAGTATGGGGATGCATCACCCCCTGGCTTACTTCAGGAGCTCTTGACCACTTGGTACAGTTCCACTAGGCCCACCAGTTTGCCTGCATTTCGGGGATCTCCCTTGGCAACCCAGGTTTGCATCGGCCTAGGAAGGGAGTGCACAAATCTGTCCATGACAACACGCTAGACCATCTGGGTTGGAGTGGAAGATTCTGGCTGCAACCATTTTTGCACAAGATGCAATAAGTCAAACATTTGGGATCGAGGTGGTTTGTCCCCAAAATATGACCAGTGGTGAACCCTGTGTGCTCTGACTGACATTGTCATTTCTGTGTGTGCCAAAATTTCAGCTTTTAATTTGGCATACTTCTCCGCATCCTGTAATGCCAAATCATAATAGGCCTTCTGGGGCTCACGAGTCAGATATGGGGCCAGCACCTCCTACCACTGCTCTGGTGGTAGCTTCTCACGCTCCACCACCCGCTCGAACACAGTCAAAAATACATCCACTTCATCAACCAGGGTCAATTTTTACATGGCTCGTCTTACTGCCTTCTGGATGTACATGTAGTCACCTGGACTTGGGGGAGGGGGTGCCGACCTTCCACTGTAAGCAAGTCAATCTACTGCTGGTGCTAATACATTTGCTTTATAATCAGCTTACTGGTCTCTTGTTGGTGCTGTAATTGCTTCTGGTGCTGTTGCTGCTGTGTTTGTAACAGATGTTTAAGCAGGTCCTCCATCATGCCTGACATCGTACGCTGGCTTGTGGCTACCACACTTGTTCACTGGGAATGCTGCCCGCACTTCTAACACCACCTGTGGTAGAGCTGCTCACTTGGCTGGACACAGCGGTAGAAATGAAACACTGTCTCTTTAAGAACGTGCTTGGTTTATTAAAGGCAGCATAAACCAAGCTAGGAAAAATAAATACAGCCCTCTGGGCAAAACCGCAAAACAAAACACAGTCCTCCTCCTAGCAGGGATCAGCCCTCTCACAGTTAGCAATGTCCACGTTTCAGGTCCTTTAACAAAAAACACTCGCACTCACACTTTCCCGGAGTGCTTCCTCTCTAGGCACAATGAACACTGCTTCCTTTGGAAGCCAGCTACTTAAACCCTGGACCACATGACTCCTCCATCAGGTGACTGATCACATGACTGTGACATCACGCAGGTCCTGTCAGCACACGGTGGTGCTGGCTCTGCAGGTGGAAGATAAAGAGGACATCCTCCCACTCACTCTTTGGATGTCCACATAAAAGCCAGCCCATTATGCAACTTAGGCCGGGGTCACACTTGCGAGTGTGATGCGAGAAACTCACACGAGTCTCTCGCATCAATACCTGGCACTGCCGCCGGCACTCGGGATCAGAGCGTGCAGCTGCATGTATTTCTATGCAGCTGCATGCTCCGGTCCGAGTGCCGGCGGCAGTGCCGGGTATTGATGCAAGAGACTAGCGCTAGATTCTTGCATGACACTCGCAAGTGTGACCCCGGCCTTAGCTTAACCCTAGCAACACTTAATGTGATGGAGGAAAAACTCTGGATTTTATATCACTGACGCCATTAGTGAAATATATGTCCCTCCAGCACTTTACCCTTGACTTTGCCACAATATCTATTCTATGTATTCTATTCTAATCTGTTGTTACGCTGTGATTTTACTGTACATGGCAGATTAATTGTCGAATTTTCATCGATCTATTGATCTATATATATGCTTGTGTATTGAATAATATTTCCTTGGAATACTTTGTGTAAATGACAAAGAATTATTCTATGTAAAAGCTCTTGTTAAAATCGCATTGCAATCGGATAGCAATTGCATGGCATTCGGAAGTCAATCGAATGCCAGATGTGAAAAATCAGATTGTAATCGCATGAAAATCGCATGGCACATGCCTGCCGGTCTGGGATCCCCACTGCTACAGACAACACACCTGAAGGAGATCAAACTTGGAGTCCAAACATTTAAAAACAATTATTGCCATACACCACTTGTGGCATCAATTTCCCCAGAGTAGAAATAATATAATGGGGCTCTGACACATCTTCCACACAGGTAGTTGACTGAAAGTAAGTGCAGGTCTGCCGCTCTGAGATCTTAAACTTAAGGTACCTTCACACGAAACGACTTTGTAACGATATCGCTAGCGATCCGTGACGTTGCAGCGTCCTGGCTAGCGATATCGTTTAGTTTGACACGCAGCAGCGATCAGGATCCTGCTGTGATGTCGCTGGTCGTTGAATAAAGTTCAGAACGCGAATGTAAGTATGTACTGTTTGTTTTTTTTACATTTTACGCTGGTAATCAGGGTAAACATTGGGTTACTAAGCGCGGCCCTGCGCTTAGCAACCCGATGTTTACCCTGGTTACCAGTGTAAAATATCGCTGGTATCGTTGCTTTTGCTGTCAAACACAACGATACACGGCGATCGGACTACCAAATAAAGTACCAAAGGGGACCTCGGCATCGTTGGTCGCTGGTGAGCGGTCTGTGTGACAGCTCTCCAGCGATCAAACAGCGACGCTGCAGCGATCGGCATCGTTGTCGCTATCGCTGCAGCGTCGTTTCGTGTGAAGGTACCTTTATGTAATATGTTGCGAAAGGATTGAAAGTAAGTATCAGAAGATCTACTGACAGTTTTTTAGAATGAATGAAAATGCAAACGATGCGCAAGGAACAATGTGTAACAGATCACACAGTGCACAGTGGCTGCAACCACAGCCCTAGCACTGACTGGCAGGTGGTCAAAATGTTGAGCCCACTGTTACTCAGATCTTTCTTCCCATCAGTGCACTCTGTGCAGGTGCTAGGCATGCTGAGAACGCTATTGACCTGCAGATTAACCCCATATCTGCAGATTAATAGTGTTATTCACATGATAGGTTCCCTTGAAGAGTGTGCTGATGCCTGTAGAACAATGGAGTGTGCAGGCACAGCTAGCGATGTTAGTCGTCAGTTACGGCTCATTCACTCCATTCTGACATGGAGAACTGAAAGAGGAATCATTCGCGATCCAAAGATGATAAGTTAGCTATTTTTTTTTTTTTTTTTTTGTTCTAGGCATTTCCTAATGATTGGAATGCCCCACAAGAAAGGTTGTAATGACAATCCAGCCATGAAAGTGGACTGACACATTTATAAAGAGTGTAGACATTGGTTTAACTTAAATACTGTATGTTTTTGAAACATTGGGGCTATATCACTAATACCAGTGTTGTGCACGCCAGACATAATGAAGATTACAGTGTGCCTAATTCGCTAACAGGTGTATACTGCTGGAAAAGATTTAGGCCAATCTGTTAACTGATGTGCACGGCTACCAGAAATGTGCTCCAGTCTGTAAGCTTTGTGTATCTTTTCATGAATTTGACAGGTGGGTTTAGTCATGCTCCATTCTGTCCATGTCCTACTCATGCTATGACCACTTTGGCTTAGCTGGCCAACACTAGATTGTAAACGCCAAATGTTGCATTAGTTTTGGGCAACTTCCGAGTTGCGCAAAAATATTGTGCCTTATTAAACACTTAAAAAATCAGGTCAAATGTCTTAATTTTGATAACACTTTTTATGTAGTATTTTTTATCTATGTTATTTTCCATTGTTAAAATGTAGTGTAACAACCCACTGCAGTGCATCCTCACACCAATAGAAATGTAGTACTCTCCCATATTGAGTTGTATATGAGTTTTATGTAGACTGAAGCAGTTGGATGCTCAATAATGCTAACCACACCTCTGTGCTTGAAATAAAATATAGTCAGGTAGACTCCAACTTATCGCATTAAAAGGAAAGATGGTGGTTACCGCATACCTGTGAGGATAAAATATGTTAATCTGTTAAAATTGTTAATAACTATCAAATTCTGTTATGTCTGGACAGCGTGTCCACAAAGTTGTACTTACCTTTTCCCAGTCCCATTTCCCTTACCTCCCTCCCTCTCCTTACCCTTATTCCCTTGAGAGCTGATTATATGACTATCTTTGCATGTTAATACTAAATTTCAAAAGATACAATAAAAATTATTTGAAAAGAAATAAAATATAGTCATTGATTATTCAAGAATCAGTGTAGTAATAAAATATTGACACTAAAGATGCTGAACACGTCTTTATTTTTGCAGCTTTTGTAACAACTCTGTTTGACATTCTCTGTATAGTCTTTACTGACTCATTACAGACTATGGCCAGTTGCAGCACTCACAACTAGGGTCAAACACAAGGCCAGACTGGCAATATTGTTCGTAGGTAATGCCATTTAAGCAATGCCAGAAAGCATTCTTGTTTCCAGCTACAGGGTACAGTCCACTTGCCTTGCCAGCACAGAATCCGCTACCTCCTGAGCTGCTACCACCGGAGCTACTGCCAGAACCACTTCCACTTCCACTGGGCACAGTTTGTGGGGCAGCTGTAACTGGAGCAACAGGAGATGCAGGAGGAGCACATCCTAAACAAAAAAAGGGAATAATGTAAATCAGAATAAAATGCTTTTTATTTGCTTAATATTTTTATTATTTTAATAATTATAGTATGCATACATAAGTGATTAAAAAGCTAAGTTTATTAAGTGATCTACTTAATAAGCTTAGCTTTTTAATCACTTATGTATGCATACTATAATTATTGAAATAATAAAAATATTGGTGTAGACCAATTTGACTGAAGTGGAAACACTTTTCTGCTGCCTACAGACCAGCTTTCTTAATGAATACCAGTAGCCCGATATGTTTGCTCCTCAATATGCATTTTATGAATATGTGCTACTGATTTATGTATCACTGTCATGACCATACTTATCTGGCGGAATATAACACTTACCGGAAGCTTGAATGCCCAGAGTGTTTGTCAGTGTGGAGATTAGAGGATATTTGCCCTGATTACAGAAAGTGCCGGTGAAATCATCCAAATCAATGGCCCAGACCATAGCACCTGCAAAGTTGTTCTTCATCAGCCATTCAGCCTATGGATTAGAAATGAGAAAACGTGTGTTAGCATAGTTCTGTTTCTTTTTTCTTTCTTTGGTTGCTTTTAACTAAAAAACGCAATTACCTTTAACTGGAAACTCTTCTGATTGTCATATCCCAACCACTCATTTCCCTGGTAGGCATAGGGAACATCTTCAGAAGAAGACCACACATTAGTAGCTCCGTTCTTCAGGAAAGTACAAATCTGCAAAAATGAATGGGAAATTTGGACTTTATGAAGCTTTCTTCAATAGGAAGATTTTAAAAGTTGCTCTCTCTATTTTTTTTAGTAGAATATTACAATTGTTTTGTGATTATTTTCATGATCCAACATATCTTAGTTTGCATCAAAAGGTCTTACTTCATAGTAGGCCCAGAATCCAGACTGCCTACTGTAAGGTCCCTCAGGTCCTGCTCCAGAAGTAGGGGCACCAATGCCAGTGTTAGATGGATCGCTCAAGATGAAAGTGTGACCATAAGTTGGGAATCCAACAATAAGTTTAGAGGCTGGGGCACCATTGTTCAGCCAGTAGTTCATGACATAATCCTAGAAATTAGAAACATTCTATTTAAAGGTGTAATTTTTCAGATTTTATAGAATGCTATCATGTGTGATTAATTATTGCTTAGATTTATCAATTCACCTAATGATGTGTACAATTGTGAAATTCTAAAACACAGAACTTTAAACTAATAAAAGGCTGGCTAATATAGATACTTCATGGATACTAACCACATTCAGGTAAGCGTTGGCACCAGTAGCAGAAGGGTTAGCATACAGTGGGCTGTTCTCTCCTGTGTATCCTTCCCATGATCCATGCAGATCGTAGGTCATAACATGGAAGTAATCCAAAGCCCTAAAATGTAATACATATTTTTAAAAGAATGCAATATTTTTAGTGAGAGAAACACAGCATAGTTTGTTTCTGTTTTGTGTCAAAGCTATTACAGAAAATCACTTAATTAAAAAAATCCTAAATTGCTATTAGAACATCCTAGCCTCATGAATTTATTACTTTTAAATGGTATGCAGTGTAAGATATAATTAATGCAATCTATGCAACTGCCATAACCACCAGGTCTGGTGTAAAGAACAATATTAATACAATTTTTCAAAAAATTGCTTAAAGGGTAAATATTGGTTCAACTATTTAATTAGATTTCTTTATTTTATTTTAAAATGCTAATTTCTCCACTCTTCAGACGCTTGTTTCATCTTATAGGTGCATTTTGCGTTGTCGATAGCTGTTTAGTGACTCTCTGACAGTCAACCTCTAAACTGAGAGGCAGGAGGGAAAACCTGCTTGCACAGAGGTTAAATTAACTTCTAGCATGTATCATACTACATCACATTAGTGCTTGTTTGAAAACCGCACTGCCCCGAATTTCAGAATAAAACCTGAGCTGCGACGGTGGCTAGGACCCTATGGGGAGGGTAGGGGGGTGTAGGCAGTTCTCTTCTCAACACCTAGTATTCATGGCCTTCTACTAACAAAAACAGTCTGATGTCTGTTACTAAAGAATGGTCAAGAGAATTGTAAAGGTCTTTACAGCAAAATGGTTTCAATAATTTTTTGGCTCACAACTCATTTCATAAACATGGCTATTTACTCACTGAGCCAGTTGAGGAATCTGGTAACCTGACTGAATGTTGGAGATTCCACCAGCCACAGCAGCAGTAACCATGAGTCTTGGTTTGTTAGATTGTGAAGCCTCTGTCTCAAAAGCTGCCCTCATTTCCTGCAAAAATACCATTATAAAAATATTACATTAAAAGGTTGTTTCACTACTTTTGTATTGATGAGATATTCTTGGTATAGGTTATCAATACCAGATCTGCTGTGGATTCTCCACCCGGCAATCCACCGATCATCTATTCTCAGTGCCAAAAGCAGCCAGATGATATTAGAACAAGAAGGCTTCGTCGAAAGTGTAGTGGCCGCTACCTGGTGTCACAGATCAGCCCCTATTTACATGACTAGGAGCAGATCTATAATACCCGGCAGTGGCCACAACACAGTTGATGGAGTAGTGTTATTGCACTCCTGACATCCGCCAGCACTGAGAACAGCTGATCGGTGGGGGTGACATGTGTTTGACTCCATCCATGTGATGTTGATGAACTTTCAGATAGATAGGTAATAAATGTATAAATTAGTTGAAAACACGCTTTAAATTATTACAATTAGTTGATTACTTATATCTCTTTTAACAATTGGATGTTGACAGATAAAAGAAGGGGATTCCATCATGAACCCAACGTTACCTGAACCAAAGTGGTAAAGAGTGCTTTGTCCTGAGGAGTGCTGCCTCTTGAGCCAGGGTATTCCCAGTCAATATCGAGCCCATCAAACCCATACTGGCGCAGGAATGTGATCACAGATGAGATAAAGGTTTGACGGTTCTGAGCAGTAGACACCATGGTGGTGAACCTGGAAACATATCAGAATGTAAATATTATAAATTCCCATCTTGCCTGCCGCTAAACATTTGGATTATTTGCTACATACGGTGCAGTGCCGAAGTTCCAACCTCCAATGGCCAGCAGAGTCTTCAGGTTACCATTCCTGAAATAAAGAAATGGAGTCATTTCTAATGAAATAAAATGTATCTACTGTAATTTAGTAGCTTATTTCTAGTGTGAAGAGCATGTACAAAACACTGTTGTGTGGCCGTGTGAGGAGCCATAGTACAGAAGCCATAGACGTCTACAGGTCTGTACTGTACTACTAGGGCCCTTCTGCACTTCCATATGGCTATGATGTTATACCTAGCAATAGAGGCTTGAATGTGACAGAAATAGAGATATACATAAGTCATATTATTGGGGTACTCTCCACCATAAGTATTAATGCCTCACGCTATCCAATTACTTATGGACATCCCATAAGAAGATGTCAGGGTTTTTTACATATAAGATATTCAAGCTATTTTACTTAGACTATGAATCCTGAAACTGCACCAGATTTGTCACAGTTGTTCATGCTCTGTGAGCATTTGGGGGCATCTTTAGGCTGTCTTGTGGCAATGGAAACAGTCACTAGGCTTTTGCTAAGTAACACGATAGCAGCCTGGACCAAGAAAGGGGGAAAGCCTTAGGTCACACTCCCATGTACCAATATCGCTTCATATTTTGGGCTAACTCAGTTGACTAAAAGATGGTGTCAATTTCAAGAGAATCTGTCAGCAGGATTTTGCTACATAGTCTGAGAGCAACATAATGTAGAGGCAGCGAGGTGTCACTTACTGGGCTGAATGTTGTATTTTTTTATATAATCACTGTTTTCTCTGCTGACGATCTAGCAGTTCTCTGAATGCTGACTTCTATATAATCCCATCTGCACCACAGATTGGCAGCTATCTATTTACACTGTGCATTGTCAGATAGCTGCTAATCAATGGTGTGGACAGGGTCATACAGAGCAGTAGGACTAGGAGGCACAAGAAGACAAGTCCTCTAGTGATACTCTCCTGCTGATAAAACACGAATTTTATTAAAAGAACAACAAGCAGCCCAGTCAGAGAAACATCACTGGAACCAGGGTCTCTGCCTCAACACCATAGTGCTTTCAGATTACAAATACAAATACTGCTGACTGATTCCCTTTAAGTTTATGCCATCTTAAAGTAGGCTTAGTTTAGTAAACTAACATATGCTAAATTATGAAACAATATTGGCCAATAGGATTGTGACTTAAGACATTCCCTTTTCTCCAGCCACTGTCAAATAAGCAAATCTCTGGTACAACTTTCTGCAACGATCAAATGCTGTGCACCATTCATGTGATCACTGCAGAAAATCAATGGTAGCATATGAATGCTAATGCTGTGATCACTGTAAGAAATTACTAGAGACCAGTGGAGATCACCAGAGCCACTAAAGTGGGATTGTAGAGGGTGAAAAGTAAAGATTTAACCCATTACATGTTCTCAGCAACTTTTTTTGTAAGTGAAAATCCATTAAAATTTTTAAAAACGAAGTTAGAGCAATTCTACAGTGACCTATGGTAAGTTCTGCTCATGCAGTATATCCAAGTAGATCAATTGTATCCCATTTTAAAATGATAAAAAGCTACCTACTGATTTTTTAGGTTTTGGAAAGAGCTGTACAGGGTGACGTCATTCCATTCAATTGTGGCAATTTGGTTGTTTGTCATGCCGGCGAAAGCATAAATCAGGTGAGTACACAGGCATGGATCAATATTGTCAGGCTTGAACTTCCCAAGTCCAGGTCTGTACTGGGCCCAGTTGGTGAAATAGCATGACAGCTCGTAGGCAGAGCCTATGTGGAGTAAGAATATGAATGACAATATGCACATCACAGTCATTTCAGGCATAGGAAAGCAGCGATAACTGTACGTCTGTATTCTGTGTCCTAGAGGTGTAAGAATATATTCCATCCTCCTAGTTCTCCAACTCACCAGAAAGTAGTGGGGTGCTCATCCTACCTGCTAATGACTCCCCACTTACAGCTATGGCTAGCAAATAGTAGCTAAGGTGTCATCCTGGCCCTTGGGCTGCTTTCTTGTACTGGTGAGGCTCCACAGACACTATGTAAACTGCTAGGTTCTTAGAAAACTTACCTATCTGAGCATTCAGCAGAAATGCTAGCCCTAAAAGGTAGAAAAAGTAATGACTTTAGTAACATGTATATTAAAATAATATCCTGTTATCATCACAATTTGGAATCTGTCACAAGATTAGCTGCGTTTGCTACCCCATCTGAGAGCAGCATGATATCAGGGTAGACACCGTGATTCCAGTGCTGTATCATTTATTAGGCCGCTTGTTGCAGGTTTGATAAAATCACTTTTATCTGCTGCATATCTTGTAGTTTTCTGAATGCTGAGCTCCGTAAAACCCCTCCCCCCCACTCATCTTTCTGTGCACACTGTCAAAGCCTGCCATTCAATGGTGGTGGAGAGTTAAAAAGAGCTCATTAACCTGGAGGACTACCTGGCAGCAGGTTTACTTGTCCAGCTCAGTAAGTGACAAATCTCAGGAATCAGGGTCTCTTTATCTACATTATGCTACTTTCAGATTAGGTATCAAAACCCTGGTTACAGATTACCATTAAAAAAGTGCGAATACCTTTACCTATAAATTATCTATGCAAACTCAAAGTCCTTTTGCAAAAATGATTTTTGGAGCCAGAAAGCATGCAATGAAGGGGAAAAAATGGCTCCTAAAGGAGGCAATATATTTAAATCATGCTACAATTTAGTAGACGTAACAAAATAAAAAAAAAAAAAAGCAAAAAAACTAGTTTATATATTTCCTTACCAGCGAGCAGGATAAGCTTTGCCATCTTGCCTCTGTACTGACTCCAGATAGAGATGTATCAGTATTTATACTTCCTCTCCTTTATACTATCCTTATCACTTTTAACAGTGTAAATATGACTAATAATTAATTAATTAGTAAATACATATTTTTTGTTTTTTTTGTTGATATCTTGAGTAAAAAGAAATGATTTAAAAGCGTTTGTCTTTCTTTAACATTCATAGGTTAGATAACCTGTGTGCCAGAGAGAACAGTGTGATACCATTATAGCTATAACCTTGCCTAGTATTTAATCACTGTGGATTAGAGCTATTTGGACTAGGGACATGCCAATAAGATATGTTTTAATGGAAATTAAATAGATATCCTGTGCATTTCTGATAAGTGATATCTTTATTTAAAAACAACATGTTTGGCATTGTTGACCATAGGATTTTCACTTACAGTCGTCATTCAAAGTTAAGGTCTATTTACACAGTATGATTGTAGGCAATGAATGTTCTTAAGTTGTCCTATTGCAGAATAAATTTAGAGCCAATCAGATGCCTCACTGATGATATTGAATGATAGGTATCTGCCTGTATTTCTCAGCATTGAGGACACCAATAATGGGCAACATTGAGGACTGTCGATGCAGTGGTCACCAAAGAAACTTAGTGCAGGAGATGAATGGCCCATCAGGCTTACGTCCCTTTTAAATCGGAAGATGTCAATCAGTGCCAACAGCTTTGAACTGGCAACAACCAGTGGGACTCAGAAGTGGTCTTCACTCTTCAAGGATGAATTATGGCCAAAAATCATTTGACTTGGAAACAAAGCCAACTGACTCAAATATGCACAAAAACATAGGAACTGGGGTGCAGAAAAGTGGCAACAGGTGCTCTGGACTGGACATTTTTAATATTTGACTGTTACAGAAGACAATTTGTTCTCAAAAGGCTGGAGAGCAGTACAATATTGAATATCTTAAGGCAACAGTGAAGCATTGTAGAGTTTCCTTCCTAATTCAGAGCTGAATTTCAGCAAAAGTAGTTAAGAATTGGGTAAAAAGTAGTGATGAGCGAAGTTGCTTGTCACTACTCAGGACTAGAGATGGGCGAATATTTCAATGTTCGGTTCGGATTACGATCGCCGAATTTGCAATATTTGCAGATTAATTTGTCGAATATTCGCCAAACATAACCGAACGCCATTCATGTCAATGGGAGGCAAAAACAAACGCATGCACAGCACCTTATATCTGCCCCAATTGCTGCCAAAACACATCAAATGAGGGACAGACACCAGGAAAGTGGCCTCAATTCCCCCACGGACTAACTTGGCACTGAAGCTATCAGCCATGCATGAAGTATCTTGGTCTGGGCCAGCATTTACAGCTTTCAATTGAACGTCACACAGAGGCGTAGCTAGGGTTTTGGTTCAGGGCGTGGCAAAACTTCTGAGTGGGCCCCTAACCAGGTAACCTTGATTACAACTCAGTGACGCACCGTAATAGTGGAGGAGAACATCAGCAAATGACCGCGCTGTTACTGAAGATAATCTCTATATAACGACCAACACTGATATTACCGCCATATGGTCAGTGGTAGAGTCCAAGCCTACAGAACATATAAGAGATTACAGTACAGTTACAGATATTGACTTACCGCTGACGTTCTTTCTGATGGAATCGTTCATTTTTCCCGTCTTTTCCATCTGGCCCAGACCAATATGACAACTTCTTCCAGCCACGATTCGGCTTCAGAGAATACAACAAAGACACATTTCACTCCTCATATTCCAGCCATCACCATCTATTCCCAACCTGCACAAACTCCTCATCCTGCCCATACCCCAATACTGAGCCGCTGCTGCCATATGTGTCCCTATTACTGCACCTACTGTGTGGTTCACTGTGCCTTCTAAATTCTAAAGCAACCCTCTATAATATAGTAATACTGGGTGCAAGTGCCCTAGAAAACAGTGCCCACATTTTGCCCCATAGAATGTAATATTGCCCTGTGTGCCACTTTGACAGTCACAGTAACCTATAACAATAAGTGCCCACTTTACATTTAATAATGTCCTGTGTCTCCTCCCCGTACAGCTCCCCTATATACAGTATGATGCTCTCTTATGCACGGTATAATGCCCCCTCACTGTATAGTACCACCAACACAGTATACTGAGCCTTTAGTAGCCCCCAAACTGTTTGATGGCTCCAACACTGTATGATGGCCCTCTCACTGTAATCTCCACATTGTATGAAGGCCCCTAGATAACCTCCATATAGTATAATGCACCAGATCATCCTAAATATAGTATAATGCACTCCCCGTAGGCCTGTTCTATAGTATAAGGCACTCCCTATAGGCCTACTCTATATTGTATAATGCACACCCATAGGCACTCTATAGCACAAGGCAGCACCCATAGGCAGACTCTGTAGTACAAGGCCGCACCCCATAGGTAGACCCTGTAGTATAAGGCAGCACCCCATAGGCAGACCCTGTAGTAAAAGGCAGCACCCCTTAGGCAGACCCTGTAGTATAAGGCAACACCCCCATAGGCAGACTCTATAGCACAAGGCAGCACCCATAGACAGACTCTATAGCACAAGGCAGCAGCCACAGGCAGACTCTGTAGTCTAAGGCAGCACCCCATAGACAGACCCTGTAGTATAAGGCAGCACCCCCATAGACAGACTCTGTAGTATAAGGCAACACCCCCATAGGCAGATGCTGTAATATAAGCCAGCACCCTCATAGGCAGACCTTGTATTATAAGCCAGCACCCTCATAGGCAGACCCTGTAGTATAAGCCAGCACACCCATGGGCAGACTCTGTAGTATAAAATAGCACCCCCATAGGCAGACCCTGTAGTATAAGGCAGCACCCCATAGACAGACCCTGTAGTATAATTCACCCCCCAATACTGGGCAGCATTGCAGGGAAATCGATTCTCCCTGCTCTGCCGCAGAATGTATTGCGCACCGATACAGTTTACAGTAGCTTAGCTCCGGGTGGGCCCCCTCTGAGCACCGAACCAAGGGTGATGGCCTCCTCTGCCCCCCGGTAGCTACTCTACTGACGTCACAGTAAGATGAGGTGGGTGAGAGATCTGTGTAGGCCTCCTTTGCTTGGAGCCGTGATACCACATGCAACACTTCTACCTGCTTTCATGCTGAGTCACACTCAGGTGGCACAAATATCAGTTTTGTAGACTACAATTGTCAGAAAAATTTAAGGATAGTAAATAGAGATGAGCAAATTTGCTCAAGTTCCCTCATATTCGGCAAGCTGCAGAGGGAACCCGGCTTCCTGGATCACGTTGGGCAATCAGCTGATCAGCACTGCAGCTGCATGTGTCGCCACGACACATGCTTGGAGAACCTCATCACGCTCATCACTAAACGTAACATGGGTAGTTGAGTCCAAGGAAGCAGAGGCCTAACAGTCTTGGAGGCCTGCTGCTATATGCAACAAGCATGAAAGAGACCCAACCAGGAGTCTATACATTTTCAAATAATAGTGGCAGACACTACCAAAGTGGCATCAATTTCATCACAGTAGAAATAGTATAATAGGGACCGACATGTTTTCCACTACGCCCAATCCAGCAGATGGACACCCAACCAGGAGTGCTCACATTTAAACAAATGAGGGCCTTACACCACAGAAGTGGCATAAATTTCACGAGAGTAGAAATAGTATAATAGGGACCGACAGCTCTTCCACTACACCCAATCCAGCAGATGGACATCCAATCAGGAGTGTTCACATTTTATAAAATGAGGGCCTGACACCACCGAAGTGGAATAAATGTCATGAGAATAGAAATAGTATAATTGGGACCGACACGTCTTCCACTACAGCCAACCCAGCTGATGTAGACCAACCATGACTGTTTACATTTCCACAAATTTGTGTTAACATCAGTATCAGCAGCAGCCACAGCAGGCACTGAAGCCACACTAAAAATATCACGGAGTGAAGTTACGTGACATTAATGCAGCACACTAAAAATGCAATATATATATATATATATATATATATATATATATATATATATATATATTTATATACATATATATATATATATATATATATATATATTGGGGTGCAAAAGACTTTGGAGATCCATAACTTTTTCATCTTCATGAAAGTTAGGCAGTCTACACTTTCAGGGAACAGCCGGCAACTTATCCGTCAGTATACCACCAGCAGCACTGAAGACACGTTGTGAGAGAACGCTGGCTGCCGGGCACAATAAAACCTCCAAGGCGTGTGAGGCGAGCTCAGGCCACTAATCCATTTTGAAAGACAAAAATGTGAAAGGGTCCAAACACTCCCCGATGGTATTAATATTCAATTTTAGATACCCCTGCACCATCCTCTCCATTCGTTCATCACGTGTAAGACTTGGACTCGTGGCTGGTGCACGAGCTTGTCTAAAAAAGTATCAAAGGATTTACAGAAATTGCTTCTTTCAATTCCACTTCTGCTGCTGCTAATGTTTTGGAATTGACAAATTGATGTGTCAGAGGTTGGAAGTCTAGAGCTGCGATGCAAACTGTGTGGGGAGCGCCCCCACCGTCTCAGGGCCGTGGGGTACCCGGTACCGGGCCTCTCTGTCTTGGTTCTGGGATTGTCACGCTGGCTAGACCCGGTCCGTGACCCTGCTAAGGGGCGTCCAGTGAAAGTTGAGAGTGATGATGTGTGGTGCAGGGTGCGATGAATAACGAGGACACAGGGTTGCAGTCTCTTTACCAGTCTTTACTGAAGGTTTTGAGATACTCAATCCAGAGCACTGTTAACAGGGCTGGCTGAGACCGGCCGGTCCAAAGGCACATCCGGAGTTCCCTTAGCAGGTGGGAATCAGTGTCTACCTTCTAGCGCCTGTGTGTTGTAGTCCTTCCCTGCTAAGCACCCCGGGATAGTCCTCACAACTGTTGTGTCTGTCTCTGATGTTCGTTCTCTCCATCCCCCAGATGATATGGTTAGGACGCACCCGTATGACGGGGTAGGCCTGGAGTTCTTCCGGGACCCTAGAGTCGCCCCTCTCCCACAGCTGCCTCCGTTGTCTGCTTAGGTGTTTAAGTGAGACAGCCAACCTATAATTGGCTGTCCTGCCGTGGTTTGAAGTAGTGCTTAGAGTCTCTTACTTTCTCTGCGTTCCGGCCACCGACTTTGCGCCTCAGAAGGATGTTGCCTCGATCTTACAGCACGACTCCTTCTGGTCCTATCACCTCTGCGCTGTATTCCCATTTCTCACTCCTTCACAATACCCCTCGCTTCTTGTCCTTTCCTAGGAGACTGCCGCTGTAAGCACAGGCACGGCTCCGTAACGTTCTTTCCTGTTCACTAGGGCTCTGCCAGGATCCCACCTCTGACAGGTCCTCTCTCGAGCTCTTCCCAGCTCCTTTCTCCCTGACTTCCTGTCCAACCCCCCAGTTTTACCCAAGTGTGAGGAGTGGTCGAATAGATTCAACCACCCCCCCTGGTGGCCGGAGTGTGAGGTGTAGTGTGTGTCTGCGATACCTGGTCAGGTGAACTGCTTTAGTGCCATCAGATGTACCACCACTCCCCTTAGCGGCAGAGCAACAGTACTGCAACGACCAGGACTCTGGGGCGCTGCACTCCCCCCTGGTTAAATCCAGTACTCCCGGACTGGGAAAAGAAAAACAACATTACATGTTAGTAGAAAACACACAGGACTTTGAAACACTATAAACAAGTAAATGCTATGAACCAGTTACTATATAACAATGCTTCCCTTTATGGGAGGTGAGGACACTTGAACGTTACGCAAATTTGGGTCATGCACAGTTTATGACTCCCAGTCCAGTGGTTGAAACAGCGGGGACCCGGGGTAAACAAAGGGGTCCCCTTTTGAAAGTTTTGGAGCAATTCACCGTCCATTACTCCATTGTCCATTTTTAAACCTGTAACAAAAGATATGTACACAAACATTTTCAACCAAATAGCAGCCCTCCTTAATTTCTCCAAGTTTTGTAGCGAAGTGGAGTTTGATTCTTGGTGCTGCGTGTCGATCTCCGCAGTGCAGGGGTTGCTATTGGTCTAACAGGGCCCGCTATGCTTGCTACCGCTGGTGTAGTGCACTGTCTTCTAGCTACGCTTCTAGTGAGTCTGGGTAGCACTGGCATTCTGGAGCTCTCAGAGCTGCTGCTACCAACAGTGGGTACGGCAGGTTCGCTGATAGCAGAGGGAGGACTTGCCGGTTCAACGGTTGGCATGACATCTTCGGGCGGGATCTGCTGAGATTGCGGGCCTGGATGATCTGGCACCACAGTTGGTTCTGGTGGGTTCGGTTGACGGAACGTTAGGACGGGCACCATGATGGCCTGATTTATCTGAGTCCAAGACTGGGGAAAATCGCCAAGAACAGTGTGTATCATTTTCTCCTCTTCTACAGGTGGGGAGATTCCTGGATCTGTTTCCCTCTCTCTCAACTTATCGGGGCATACTTTAAGGTGATCTCTGGATATGGCCGTTGAGGTTTCCCCTCCATCTTTGCTGATGAGACAGACCTTCGTGTTGTCGAAATCGGATGGCAGGATGGTATATGGTTCCGCTTCCCATTGGTTGTCGAGTTTGTGTAGCCTCCTCTTTCGTTTGAGTACTTGCTCACCAGGTGACAAGGGAATCGCAGGAGCGTGCTGGTTGTAGTCTCTTTCTTGTTTTTGTCTAGCCTGGGTGAGACTTCTTTCCACGCATTCCTGTACTTTGCGGTACCTTCGCTGCCTTTCTGCATCCCAATCTGCATCCGGCGAGGTATCTTCGGGGATTAGGACCCCCATGTCCAGATCAACGGGTAACTTGCTAGATCTTCCTCGCATCAGGTACGCTAGAGTGCAGTTGGTGGAATTTACTGGGATGTGATTGTATATGTCCACCAAGTCAGGCAACTTTGTTGGCCACAGGTTCCGTTCCTCTACGGGCAAGGTCTTCAGTAAGTCGATCACCACTTGGTTCATCTTTTCACACATCCCGTTGGTTTGGGGATGGTACGGTGTGGTTCTGATCTTCTTACACCCGTACAGATGGCAGAACTCTTGGAACACCTCTGCTTCGAATGCTGGTCCCTGATCGGTCAGTACCTTCTCCGGGTACCCATGGGGCCTACAAAAGTAATGCTGGAAGGCCTTGACGGCCGTCCTGGCCGTTAGATCCTTGACATGTACAACCACCAAAAATCTGGAGTAGTGATCTACGATGGTAAGAGCGTAGATATAGCCTGACCGGCTAGGTGTCAGCTTCACATGATCCAGCGCGACCAGTTCAAGCGGCCGTTTGGTGATGATGGGCTGCAAGGGAGCCCGTTGGCTGTCATGGTCCTTCCTGCGTAGGCTACATGGACCGCACTCTCGACACCACTTCTCAATGGCTCTCTTCATGCCAATCCAATAGAACCTCCCTCGGAGTAGCCTCTCCAGCTTCCTCCATCCGAAGTGTCTGGCTCCATCGTGGTAGGCGCCCAAAATCATGGGCACATCTCGCCTTGGCACCACTATCTGCCATACCAATTCATGAGTACGTGAGTCGATGCTCCTCCGGCACAGCTTACCATCGTGAATAAACAGTTTGCTTCTCCCCTTCCACAGCTGGCGTGTCTCCTGTGGATCATCTGGGCCGGGATGCAACCCTGCCTGCGTCAAGAGCTCTTTCACCCGATGGACCGCGGGGTCACCATCCTGGGTCTCCGCCCATCCGTGATGGGGCAGGGGATTCAGCGTGGCATCCTGTTGGTTCTTGTGCCTGTTCTTCACATGATGGGAGTACTGAGTGGCTTTGGGGCGATGGAATGCGGGCAGCTCTACCTCATCAAGTGCCTCCGGGTCCTCCCCCGTTTCTGGCAAATTGGGCATCCGGGACAAGGCATCGGCATTCGCATTCTTGCGTCCTGCCCGGTACTTGATGGTGAAGTCGTAGTTGGACAGCCGGGCCATCCACCGCTGTTCCAAGGCCCCGAGTTTGGCTGTATCCAAGTGCGTCAGCGGATTGTTATCCGTGAAGATGGTGAATTTCGCCGAGGTCAGGTAGTGTTTGAACCTCTTTGTCACTGCCCAGACGATGGCAAGGAATTCCAGCTTAAAGGAACTGTAGTTGTCACTGTTCCTTTCCGTGGGACGAAGCTTCCTGCTGGCGTAAGCGATTACCCTCTCCTTGCCTTTCTGGACCAGGGAGAGCACGGCCCCCAATCCTACATTGCTGGCATCCGTATACAGCACAAACGGTTGGTCATATTCAGGGTAGGCCAGTACCTCTTCCCCGTCAGTGCCGACTTCAAGCAAGTGAAGGATCCTTCCAGCCCCTCATTCCAATCAAATGGGGCGTTCTTCCCCTTGGTCTTCTTTGATTGACCTAGCAACAGGTCTTGCAAGGGCGCGGCCTTCTTGGTGAAGTCCTTAATGAACCTCCGGTAATAGCCTACCAGCCCGAGGAACTGCTGGACTTCGTGGAGGTTGCTGGGATTCGGCCAGTCCTGGATCACCGTGACCTTGTCGGGGTCTGGGGCCACTCCTTCAGCACTCACCACATGGCCCAGGTACTGCACTTTGGGTTTCAGCAGATGGCATTTGGACGGTTTCACCTTTAAGCCAAAGTTGGACAGGGCTTCAAACACCTCAGCCAGGTGCTTCAGATGGTCTTTGTAGGTCTTAGAGAAGACAATGACATCATCCAAATACTGCAGTACGGTTTCAAAGTTCTTGTGCCCCAGACAGCACTCCATCATCCTCTGGAACGTCCCCGGGGCATTGCACAATCCGAAGGGCATGTAGTTGAATTCGCAGAGACCCATCGGTGTCGTGAAGGCCGTCTTCTCTTTGTCCGCCTCCGCCACGGGAACCTGCCAGTACCCACTGGTGAGATCTAAGGTAGAGAAGTAGCAGATTTTAAGGCAGCCAGAGACTCCTCTATCCTGGGCAGTGGGTATGCATCCTTATGTGTAATGCGATTCAACTGCCTGTAATCAACACACATCCTCATTGTGCCATCTTTCTTTTTAACAAGGACTAATGGAGCTGCCCAGGGGCTACAACTGTCTCTCACCACCCCAGCCTCCTTCATTTCTCGCAACATGTCCTTGGCACACTGGTAATGAGCTGGGGGTACAGGGTGGTATCTCTCTTTTATGGGCCGATGATCTCCTGTGGGGATATGATGTTGGATCCCTTTCACCTGTCCAAAATCTAAGGGGTGTTTGCTAAATACCTGCTCGTACTCGTGAACCACCCTGTAGGCTCCCTGTTTCTGGTGGGATGGGGTAGAGTCAGTGCCCACATGCAATTCCCGACACCTATCTTTCGAGTGCCCTGCAGAACCGTTGTCCTCCGCCAGGTTAGACGGGGCCAAGGGTCCAGGTGTCTGTATCACACTATTATTGACAGCGAACAGTTTGGCGAGCGTGGCATACTTGGTGAGATGGACCTCTTCCGCCCCAAAATTAAGGACACGTACTGGCACCCTCCCCTGGCGGACGTCGACCACCCCCCGGGCTGTTAGGAGAGTAGGACTATTGTCTGAATATACGGGTTCTACCAGGGCCTGGTAGTCCTTACCCCTGAGGCCTATGGCTGCCCGACACCATATTAACATCTCACTCCTGGGGGGTATCGCGATAGGGTTTGAATCACTCACAGTGACACGACCAATTTCACCACCAGTCAGCTCTACCTGCTGTCTTTGCATCAGAGCTCTGATTTCTTTTTGCAGGGCGCGTTGTTCACTGTAGCCAGCGGTTTCTGCTACCTGTTGTAACAAGACAATAACTTCTGCAAGACAATTTTCTATAACATTGGTACCAATAGTCATCATAGGATTACATTCACGGCGGTCAATATCAACAATTACAATCCCTTGGGCCTTCAATTCCACCCGCCTCACCTTGATGGTGACCTCTTTATACCCCACTTGTGGCAATGGCTGACCATTACTGGCTATTATGGTGAAATCGTCATCGGGGCCACGAGTAATATCGGTGTCCTCCCAATACCGTTTATAAAGCACGTAAGGCATAGTCGTCACCTGAGAACCGGTGTCCAGCAGAGCATTCATGGGGATACCGTCAATCACTACAGGAAGAACTGGTCGCCCTCCAACGTATTTGGCTCTCCAATGCTGCGGGCTTGATCGTCCTACTCCTGGGGGTTGGCCCTTTGCCCCAGGGGTTGCTCGTTTAAACGACAGTACCTTGCAAGGTGGCCCACCTGGTGACAGCGGCGGCAGATAGGTCGTCCGTCCCGATTGAAGCGATCGTCGTCCCGGCCTCTGGTGGGCGGAGTCCTCCTCTGTCGCATCCAGGGGACATCCTCTGGTCTGGAGGCCAGCTGGATCTTCTCCTTGGGGGCCTCCTGTAGGGACTGCACAGTCCGGGCTAGGGCAGCAACGCTCTTGGTCAGCTCCTGCATCTGGAGGCGGAGTCCTGCCTGGGAGTCATCCTGTAAGCTCTGGGCATCGGCCTCGGCGGCGACTGGAGCATCTGGCGCCACCTCCTGGTGGTAAATGAGGGCTTGACGCCTGGGGGTACCACACGGCTGGACTGTCGCTCCTGCAGCGCCTGGATGGCTTTATCCTTGAATTGCGCAAAAGTCAGGTCTGGATTTTGCATGGCCAGGAAGTGCAATTGGCCCCTTTGGTGACTGCACAGGAGCCCCTCAATGAACCGCTCTTTCAGAAGTTTATCCTCATCTTGCATGCTGCCGGGGTCACTCTGCTTAATGGCCCACAGCGCCTCCTGGAGATTAAGGGCATAGTCCCGTAAGCTATCCTGCGGTCTCTGTTTGCATCCATAGAAAGTCAATTTAATTTCTGTAGCAGTATGGGTATCAAAGGTGGCTTTAAGCTTTGCAAAAACCTGCTGTGCAGTTCCCTTATCCGCGGCGGGCCAGGACTTCACTTCTCTCAAAGCCGCTCCAAAGAGTTGGTTTGTTATCATATGAACCTTCTGAGGCTCTGTCAAGGGGTAGAACTCGAGCAGGCTGCAGATCCCTTCTTTAAAGTCAGTTAATGTATGCGACTCCCCGGAGTATCGCGGGAGCCAGGCTGCTCTGGGCAGGTACGGCATAGAGAAGGGCATTATGGCCGTTGTGGTGGTCGCAGTCTCCGACTGGCTGATGGGGGCAGCGGGCTCTGCGGCAACTGGTGGTGGTATTAGGGCCGCGGCTACGTCCGCTGCGGGGACCGGAGCTGCCTCTGTGTCCACAGCTGCGACCGCCGCCTCCGCTCCTCCCGACTCAGACATGGCCGTCCCTTCCTCCTACTAACCTGCTGGAGGTTGGAGTTCCTCTTCCGGGGTTGGCACTTTACCGCGCTTTCTCGTTCCGCGCTCCTTTTGACCGGTTTCACCCACGAAGCTAAGGCTCCTCCCTCCGTGTGCGGCGATGGCAAATTGTGGCAGGAACTCTTGGCGGCAATAGCAATGCACGGTCTTTGCAATAAGTCACAGTCCAAGCACAATAAATCACAGTTCCAAGGCACACATGACCTGATTCTTCAGGCTTAAGTAGATCCTGTTCGTGATGCCAAGTTGGAGCGCCCCCACCGTCGCAGGGCCGTGGGGTACCCGGTACCGGGCCTCTCTGTCTCGGTTCTAGGATTGTCACGGTGGCTAGACCCGGTCCGTGACCCTGCTAAGGGGCGTCCAGTGAAAGTTGAAAGTGATGATGTGTGGTGCAGGGTGCGATGAATAACGAGGACACAGGGTTGCAGTCTCTTTACCTCTTTACTGAAGGTTTCGAGATACTCAATCCAGAGCACTGTTAACAGGGCTGGCTGAGACCGGCCGGTCCAAAGGCACATCCGGAGTTCCCTTAGCAGGTGGGAATCAGTGTCTACCTTCTAGCGCCTGTGTTGTAGTCCTTCCCTGCTGAGCACCCCGGGATAGTCCTCACAACTGTTGTGTCTGTCTCTGATGTTCGTTCTCTCCGTCCCCCAGATGATATGGTTAGGACGCACCCGTATGACGGGGTAGGCCTGGAGTTCTTCCAGGACCCTAGAGTCGCCCCTCTCCCACAGCTGCCTCCGTTGTCTGCTTAGGTGTTTAAGTGAGACAGCCAACCTATAATTGGCTGTCCTGCCGTGGTTTGAAGTAATGCTTAGAGTCTCTTACTTTCTCCGCATTCCGGCCACCGACTTTGCGCCTCAGAAGGATGTTGCCTCGATCATACAGCACGACTCCTTCTGGTCCTATCACCTCTGCACTGTATTCCCGTTTCTCACTCCTTCACAATTAGTCTCGCATCTTGTCCTTAACTAGGAGACTGCCGCTGTAAGCACAGGCACGGCTCCGTAACGTTCTTTCCTGTTCACTAGGGCTCTGCCAGGATCCCACCTCTGACAGGTCCTGTCTCGAGCTCTTCCCAGCTCCTTTCTCCCTGACTTCCTGTCCAACCCCCCAGTTTCACCCAAGTGTGAGGAGTGGTCTAATAGACAGAACCACCCACCCTGGTGGCCGGAGTGTGAGGTGTAGTGTGTGTCTGCGATACCTGGTCAGGTGAACTCCTTTAGTGCCATCAGACATACCACCACTCCCCTTAGCAGCAGAGCAACAGTACTGCAACGACCAGGACTCTGGGGCGCTGCATGTGCTTCACTCCTGTCTTGGGGAAAAGCTCTCTTAAGGTTGTGTAAAAGCGTGCTTCGATACTCCAGCATTTGCGGGTCCCTTTCCAGGGCAGGAAGCATCTGGCAAAATTTGGTTTCATAACATGGGTATACCAGAGTGGCAATCCCGTAGTCAGCAGTATTCCTAATCATAACTATATGGGGATCATGTTGCAGATAGTGCAGCAAGAGGGCACTCATATGTCAGTTCTACCATGAGGTCCAAGCCCATGCTGTGTTGGTGGCTGGGTAACAATGATGCTTGTTTCCTCCGTCCCTTCCCGCCAACCATGAACAACAGAGAGGGGAGGATTATCCTTTTCATCTGACAGTTGCTCGCCCAACACCTCTTCCTCCTTCATTTGTTCCTCGGATCTTGCACCTTTGATAACAGTTTGTCTGTTATCACCAGTCACCCTCGATGGCAGTAATCCACCCTCCCCTGGCACCCGCCTGTGTGACGAATGTCTGGAACTTAAAGACAATGTTATCCCTCCTGCATCCTCCTCTGCTACCTCCACTTCTTCTGGGACCACCATCACCTCCCGAAGCCTATTTAAAGTCTGCTCCTGCATATAGATGCTGATCCCCATCTTAGTAGCTATTTTGAAACTGTGCAGAAAGGTGCAGAGGTCCTTAATCTGTGCCCACTTCGTAAATGTGATTTGCACCACGTCTGTACTGCATTGGCCCAGGCTATACGTCATAACGTACTGCGTCAGGGTTCATGGCTGCCGCCACAGTTGCTGCAACATGTGCAGAGTGGAATTTCATTGTGTTGGGACATTGCATATCAACCTGTTAACTGGCATGGGCAAAGACCTTTATGTTGATGCAAGTCGATGACCTGAGGGGTGTGAACGGCGGAAATGAGCACACAGCTTCCTTGTTTTCTGGAGCAGCTTATCCAGGCCAGAAGAGTGGTGGAGAAAACGCTGTACCACCAGATTGAGGATGTGAGCCATGCAAGGCACGTATGTGAGCTTGCCTCATCATAGGGCGGTTAAAGATTCGCACCATTATCGGACACGGCCTTCCCTGGATGCAGGTTCAGCAGAGACAGCCATTGATCAAAATCAGCCTGGAGAGCTGTCCACAACTCTTCAGCTGTATGACTGCAATCTCCAAGGCATATCAATTTTAACACTGCCTGATTGCTGTGAGCCCTGGCTATGCAGTATGGAGGTGGTGGGGATTCGTTCTGCACTGTTGGAACGCGTGTCTCATTAAGGCAGAGGTTGAGGGTGCAGGTGGAGGCCCTAGAGGAGATAGAGGAGGAGACAGAAACAGGGAAGAAGTGTTAAATGGAGAGGTTTGTTCTGCAAACCTTGGGGATTCCAAGACTTGTGGGGCATCGCCTGCCCCCACAGCCACCAGAGTCACCCAGCACCCAGTCAGCAAGATGTAATGCCCTTGGCCATGCTTACTCATCTAAGTGTCTGTGGTGAAATGCACCCTGGCAGACATAGAATTAGTCAAGCAATGGGTGATGTTGTCTGTGACATGCTGGTGTAGTGCTGGCACAGCTTTCTTAGAAACTAATGGCACCTGGGCAAATGGTACTGGGGGACAGCGACATCCATCAGCTTTCAAAAACTGTCTTTATCTACCAGGCAGAAAGGCAGCATTTCCGTGGCCAACAGATTGGAGATGATTGAGTTCAACCTCTTAGCTTTGTCATTCATAGCAGGAAACAATCTTTTCCATGACCACAACTGCAGTACCATGGGCTGGTTGCAGTGCTGAGAGAGAGCGGATTACGGTGAACCAAACAAACTGTTGGAACATGAAAGGTGCAGGCACAGATGTTACGGTGGATTGAGAAAGTTGTGATGTGCTCGTCCTCTGAAATCGCGGCTGATGTTTGTTGAGGTCCGCTAGTCTGAATTTTTTTTTTTGCAAAGTTGGCAGATTATGTGAGCTGACTCATCCTTTGCAGTGTCAAAAAAGGCCCAGGCTAAGCAACCCTTGGCACGCCTGCGAGCTGCAGACCCGCAGATGCTGCTGTCACAGCCACAGTTGTGGCTGAAGATGTATTGCTTATCGTGGCTGCATCACTGCCTATCTGCGATGTACGATGCAACGCAGCCTCCTCATCTTCCTCCTCAGATAACCTACTCAGCTGTGTGCCTCTATGTTCATGCCAACTGGGATCTAACATTTCATCATCATCAACCTTTGTGTTATCCCTTGGTGTCGCCCTCCTCATCTTCCTGCCCTGACAGCACAGTACAGTCCACATGAGCCTCAGATGTCTGAGTCTCATCAGGATCACCTTCCCCCAGGGGTTACCGTCTGATGACGAGGGTCAGGATGCTGTTCGGACCCTGCTTCATTCTGCCCCGGATCCAAGTTAAAACAATTTTGGGCATCGGTGCAGATTTCCTCCTCGTGACTCTGTGAAGCTTTTGAGTAGACTTCTGATGACCATGGCATAAAATGTGTGAATAGCTCTTCAGACTTACCCATCTGTGTTTCCATACAGTCAGTTGTACGGTTGGAGCGCAGGGGGAAGCAAGTGCAAATTGGGTGCTACCTATGTGGACTGTACTGGGTGTGATGTTGAAGTGGAGGAAGAGGAGGAGAGGCCACTTGAAGCTGCTCTTGCCATCCACTTGAGCACATGCTCTTTCAGGGCCTCATCAACAAGGTGTACCACTGTGCATCTGACAAAGAAAGGTAGTGGAGTAGATCATCCAATGAGGATACACACAGGGGTTAGCTTCACCCTGTGTGAAAGAAGCAAACCCTGTTGCGTCACAGGGCCGCAGTACCGTACATAACAGAAATAATAATTAAATAGCACGAGAATGCATGCGATGCCGCATTGGCGGACGCCACTAACCAACCAGACTTGGGGTTGGAAAGCGCGGTGATAGCGCACGGTGCCGCACTGGCAGTCACAGCAATAGACGCTGTTTGCGTACCAGTGTTGGTAACAAGTCGGGCGCTAGATTACAATCATCCTCCTTACGCGAGCATTCAAACACAAGGGAGGGGATGATTAAAGAGCGACTTTCACGCACAACACACACATATAAACAAGTGTATACTAGCGCATGGCCGTGCGGCCATGCTAACCTTTTATAGCTGCAGCAAGTTCAGAACCTTCCTTGAGGACCAATGAGAACTGCTACAGTAACTGAGCAGCTTCAGGACCTTCCTAGAGGACCAATAGGAGCTACTGCAGTACCTGAGCATGTGACCCCAGACCTCCACTGAGAGGTCTTCCTTTGGGCATGCTCAGAAGGGGGAAAGCAGGACTTAGTCCCAGAGACGTCTGCTTGCCGCTGATCAGTACAGGCTGCAATGGCAGTGCCTGGAAAGGCAGCAGTAACCCTTTGCACAGAATCAGACTGAGCAAGATGCTGGGACCGATGTCTCCGCTGAGCAGGCTCCACTGCGGCTGATGCAGAATGAGAGACCGCAGCAGACATGGTTTGAGATTCCCCCTCCCCTGTGCAGCAGCGGGAACTCGACTCCTAACATTATCTTTGTCTAATATTTAAATTTGGTGATCTGAAACATTTAAGTGTAACAAACATGCAAAAGAAGAGGTAATTAGGAATGGGGCAAACACTTTTTCATACAACTGTAAACTCAAATCCAGTGTTTTTTTCTGGTCTATTTGCATGCACCCCTTCCCACCACCATGTCAGCAGGGTATTCGCGTTACCCTGCAATACATTTTTAAGGGTGTTTATGATGCCCACATTAACAATTTTTATTTTTTATGTTCATGGCCGATTCAAATTCCTTTTATATTGTACAATAATATTGTTCTTATCTGCAATTCGTATAAGGTGAGGTGTTGCAGTAAGTATAGGGTTTGACAGACATCTAGTCACGGATTATTGCCTTGCTGTTGCTTTTATCCATGCACTCATTGACCGATTCATATTTTTTACAGGAACCTGTACTCTGAAATTCATCAAAGCTGCCAGTGTTATTTGCGTTCCTTGAGACTTCATTGCTTCCACGTACAAGAAAAAATATTTTCTGGGCCTTTTAAAATCCCCTTTATTTTCTACTGTATAATAATATCTAAGCCTTGCTGCTGTTTTTTCCATGCACGCATTGACTGATTCATGTTTTTATCGGTAATCTATACTCTGAAATTTATCAAAGATGCCAGTGTGACTTGTGTTCCTCCAGACTTTGTGGCTGCCACGTACAAGAAAAAATCTTTTAGGGCCGACTCAAATCCCTTCTATATTCTACAATAATAATACCCCTCTTATCTGCAATTCATCTACGGAGCGGTGTGGCAGTAGGGATTGCGTATGACAGGCATCTAGTCAGGGATTATTGCCTTATAAATTCTAAGCCTTGCTGCTATCTTTCACCATGCAATCATTAACTGATTTAAGTTTTTTTTACAGTGATCTGTATTTAGAAATTCATCAAAGCTGCCAGTGTTACTTGCGTTACTCCAGGGTTTGTTGCTGCCATGTACAAGAAAAAGTGTTCAGTGCTGATTCAAATCCCTTCTATATTTTACAATAGTACCATTTTTATCTGCAATTTATGTAGAGTGAGGTGTGGCAGTAGGAACAGCATATGACAGGCATCTAGTCGGGGATTATTGTCTTATAAATTCTAAGCCTTGCTGCTGTTTTTTTCCATGCACTCATGGACCGATTCATGTTTTTTACAGTAATCTGTACTCAGAAATTCATCCAAGCTGACAGTGTTACCTGCGTTTCTCCAGACTTTGTGGCTGCCAGTTACAAGAAAAAATCTTAATGGATGGTTCAAATCTACACTAAACAGTAGAATTATGTGCATTACCAAAAAACTCTTGGTCTCACCTGTCCACAAGACACCTGATGGCCGTCTACCAATAGAAAGGGCTGCCTGATAACCCTCTGCAGAGGAGTGCAATGACGTCACTTCATTTTGCTCCATGCTGAGCTGAGCAGTGGATGTGCTGAGTATATGTGCTGCAGAGACCGGAGGAACGGGGAGAGGTGAGTATTTGTTTATTTATTTTTAAATCAGTGGGTACATAGTGGCCATAATGCTGGAGGACTATGGGGGCTGCATTATACTCTGTGATGACTGCATTATACTCTAGGGCAGGGGTTCCCAACCTGTAGCTTGGAACCACATGTGGCTCGCGGTCCCATGAATTGTGGCTCGCGAATGTCTGTCAGCTTGGTGAATTAGCTCCAGTTCTAGCAAACAGGTATGAAGAGCAAATCTGAAAATGATGAATTTTGTGAGCAGCCCTGCACAGAAGAGCAGATCTGGATGCACATATACTGGTCTTGGGAGTTTTGAGATGATTTAAGTATGGTTCGCTGGAGACAAGATGATGCCACCTGCCAGAGGAGATGTTTGAAGCTGGATGTGACAGTGTCTTGGGAGTGCTTTATAGGAGAATACTGAATGGGGGTATTGTGGGAACCCCTGGATCTTAGTATACTGCTTTGGCGTGATTTTTGTGGAAAAGCTTTGGTTAACCATTATGCCTGTAATGGGGGCTTTGGTTGCCACTATTGTGAGGGGGGCGGGAGCTGAATGTGGCTCGCGACCCTCTCTCAAGGCTGGATGTTGCTCCCGACCCTCTCTCAGAGCTGAATGTGGCTCTCAAGGTCAGAAACGTTGGGGACCTCTGCTCTAGGGGCTGCATTATAAGATATGAGGGCTACATTATACTCTTTGTGGGCTGAATTATACTCCATGGGCTCAATGGGCTGCATTATACTCCAATGGGACTGTATTATGCTATATAAAGCTGCATTATACTCTATGGGGGCTGCATTATACACTATGGGGGCTGGTTATATTCTATGGGGGCTGTGTTATACTCTATGGTGGTTGCATTATACAGTAATCTAAGGGGGCTGCATTATGCTATCTGTACTCTATGGGGGCTGAAATATACACCATGGCTTAGACCCATGGGGTCAGCTGTCCTGGAGTGGTACCTGGCAGCTATCTGCAATACAATCCTCCTGACCTCAGCACTAGAGGCTCCAGTCAACATCAAGGTAGATACTTAGTCACACCCCTTCAGATTAGGTCCAGCATGTAGCACAATGGGTCCATGAACTTTGTGCACCTTTATATTCAATTTATACAACTATATTGGTGCTGTGATATTCTGTTTGCGGGCTGCGTTATACTCTGAGGCTGTGATCTACTCTATCAAGGGCTATGAGGAGTGCATTATACTATGTGCACTATATAGGGGCTGCATTATCATTATACTATGTGTACTATATGAGGACTCGAGTTCCAGCTCCTAAAATAATTTGTTTATTGAATCCAAATTAAAATCAAATGTCCATGGTGTACACGCTGCCAGTGGGTAGATTCACTTCTACAGCCCCTTGTCAAACGAACCCCTGGGTATATCAGAGACTCCAAAGAGGTGTTACGTGTCTTTGAAAATAGGATATGGCAGGCCAATTATTCTTGGCTTTGCTGCGACGTTATATCCCTATATACGTGCATACCACATGATCTGGCCATAAAAGCAATTCGGTACCATCTCATAAGGTTTAGTAATTATTCTATGGATCTGATTGAGTATTTATTAATGGTTATACATTTTTTGCTGACAAGTAATTTTTTTACATTTGATGGCCAGTTTTATGTACAACAGGCTGGAGTCGCCATGGGTGCCAAATACTCACCCTCGCTTGCAAATTTGGTGATGGCCTTTTGGGAGATGGAGTATGTTTTTTCTGTTACTAATCCATACCTTGAGCATGTGGTGTGGTATGGCAGATACATAGATGATACCCTCTTAATATGGGAAGGGGATGTGTCTGCCATACCACACTTCATAGAATACCTCAATCATAATGAATATGACATCAGATTTACATATAGGTTGGAGAATGTAAGCATCTCCTTTCTGGATTTGGAATTAACGGGACATAAAAATCAGAATATTATTACTAAAACACACCACAAACCAGTGAGAGGAAACACTGTGCTACATGCACATAGTAGCCATAGCAAGCATACAATCAAATCAATCCCGGTGGGCGAGTTCACCAGAATCAAACGGAATTGTACTATGGAGGAAGATCTAGAGGGTGAATTTAATCAGATAGCAAATAAATTAAAATGTCGCAAATACCCACAATGGACAATTAATCGGGCAAAAAGAATTGTAAATGAAAGAAATCGCAAAGAACTAGTTACATCTCATAAAAATAAAAATAATAATTTGGAAATGAAGAAAAAGCCATATATATGTTTCCAATACAGCCCACAATTTGCTAAAATGAAAGACATCATCTATAGGTATTTGCCCATTTTATATGAAGATCAACAGTTATATGATATACTGAATTCTGGTATTAATGTGGTATCCAGAAGGGCTCCGACAATTGGCAACAAGATAGCTCCCAATATGTTTCACCCTGATAGGATTAAATCTTCAAAAACCTGGTTGAGTTGTTCAGGGTTCTTTAGATGTGGTACGACTAATTGCAGTACATGTAAATTTGCAGCTGTCGATAAAACTTTTCAAAATTCGGATGAAACAATTAAATTTGATATAAAGCAGTTTATTAACTGCAATTCATCTAATGTAGTGTACAAAATTAAATGCACAAAGTGCAATTTATCATATGTGGGGTGTACAACCAGAAAATTAAAAACTCGCATTAGAGAACACCTATATGATATAGGTAATGTACTCAATGGAAATAGAAGTATATCGGCAGCATCAAAACATTTTGTTATGCACCACTCACGCAGTACTACGTTTTTCCAGGTCCAAGGAACAGAACGAGTCAATGCATCTCCTCGTGGCGGCGATATTAGACGCCGGCTTCTCACACGAGAAGCATATTGGATTTTCCAACTAAATACTCGTGCCCCAATGGGACTAAATAAAAGAATTGAAACTATGTTACATTATTGTTAACTGTGAGATAAATATTTTAAGTATTTTAGTATGTTTATATATTGGTTTTAAAACAGGACCTTGCAAATTATTATGTGATATATACAAATGTTCTGGTTGGTGGAGTCTTCTCATATAGAGGAACACAACCAGACCAAGGTATGGCTTTGATAAAGATCACTCTGATTGAAACGCGTTGCCGTATATGCTCTGTAACCAAGGCACTTATCGGTGGGAGCGTGTACACCATGGACATTTGATTCTAATTTGGATTCAATAAACAAATTATTTTAGGAGCTGGAACTCAAATCCTTTTTTTTTTCTGATGAACATTACGCCTGTCCGCAGCGGAGTTCCGTGCACCTGCGGTGATTACTGGTGAGCTGGCTACCCCCCTTGTTTTTCTCTGGTTATTTATATTGTTGGATTGCCGTGCTCCCAGTTCCGCTCCCTAAAAATTGACTGTGTACAATTGTACTTATATATTACCGGTGAAGTGACCTGTGGATACGGAGCAGTTTTATTTATCTCACATGTTAATATGGCTATGGACCTGTCTAGAGACAGACTGCGTAAAGCTGCACAGGTGTTCGCCACCCAACAAGATATGGATGGGGGTATATTAACCCTTAATGAAAATCTAAACAAAATAGAAGCACTTATGGTGCAGGAAACAAAAGTATGGTGGGATCAGACCACATTAAGTAATTATGTGGCTAAGGACATGATTCCGAGAGGCTTGCGGATCAAAAAATTACCTACAACTGTATATTCAGTGGATTTTGAAGAGGAATGGAACTCTGTCTTGAGCAATTGCTCAAAAGATTTGATGAAACTCATTATTAAATATGAGGATGAAAAATTAAAAGGAATACAGTGAGAATTGGATGAAGTGAATTCCCTCTTAAGTGAACATAAAACGGGAGCACATTTTGATGCATATATGACGAAAATCAATGAAAGAATAGCTACTTTAGAGGAACAGATCATGGATCGTAAAAAAAGAAAATTCACCAGAGATTCTAATGATTATTCCACTAACAAGGTATATGACTGGGGGAATTGGACAAATGTTAACGGAACCCCTAAATCTATACTTAAACAGAGTCAGCCGCATCAAAGACACAAAGGTTTTAAAAAGAGAAAAACTTCAAAACCACATGTTTACTTTACCTCATCAGATCCAGACTCGTCGGATAATCAGGGTAATACCTCAGATGTTTCCCTTAATGATAATCGGGCATGCGCCTCCAGAAATGATGACCGCCAGACAAAAAACATAAAAGGCGGGGGGGGGGGGGAGAAAGCATAGACGAAGGTGGGATGATTACACGCAACAAGAAACTTCACATGAAATAAACGATTACACCAATGTACTGAATTTATCATCCATATCTTTATCATCTGAACAGACTGAAGTTCTAGCTCTTGGTCTTAATTTCGTTCCGGATCAGGATTTTGACCTTTTCACAACCATCATGGATACTAATAAATTCGTACGCAACCTGACCATCAGAAAGCATTTTCAAAATGCAGAAAATCATGAAGAGGAATTCAATCAGGATGAAACCATCATCTCACATGAAGTGACTAATGAATTTCCGCAAATGGATTTTAAAGAACAAGTGGCGCTAATTGCGTTACAGGACCTTAGTTCTGAAATACTGCCAGATCATGAGCGGGTGCAAATCTCTCAAAATTTTGTCACAAAAAATCCATATTACTATCCGGTCCAAACTAGATCTGAATGTATGAATCGATTTCAGGAGAATGTTGAAAGAGAATTAAAACGATTATACAATGATGTCAAAACAAATGGTAAAAATAATCATAAAAATACATCCATAAAACAACGAAATGCATTAAAAGAACTTCAAGAGAGAACAGATTTAACTATTAAAATGTCGGACAAGGGAGGGGTCGTTGTAGTGTTAAAGACAACAGACTACTATATGAAAATGATAGAGTTATTATCTGACTTAAATACATATAAAAAATTAAAAAATAATCCATCTCAAGAAATCATTGGCAAAAGAGACATGATTATAAAGGAAGGATTTAATTTGGGGATATTAACAAAAAAACAAACAGAATATCTTACAGTAGAAAACCCAATTATCCCCATTATAAATGGGGTACCTAAAATACATAAAAAAGAGGGTATTCCACCTATGCATCCCATAGTATCCGGAATTGGATCATGCAATGAAAAACTCTGCCAGTGGGTAGATTCACTTCTACAGCCCCTTGTCAAACGAACCCCTGGGTATATCAGAGACTCCAAAGAGGTGTTATGTGTCTTTGAAAATAGGATATGGCAGGCCAATTATTCTTGGCTTTGCTGCGACGTTATATCCATATATACGTGCATACCACATGATCTGGCAATAAAAGCAATTCGGTACCATCTCATAAGGTTTAGTAATTATTCTATGGATCTGATTGAGTATTTATTAATGGTTATACATTTTTTGCTGACAAGTAATTTTTTTTACATTTGATGGCCAGTTTTATGTACAACAGGCTGGAGTCGCCATGGGTGCCAAATACTCACCCTCGCTTGCAAATTTGGTGATGGCCTTTTGGGAGATGGAGTATGTTTTTTCTGTTACTAATCCATACCTTGAGCATGTGGTGTGGTATGGCAGATACATAGATGATACCCTCTTAATATGGGAAGGGGATGTGTCTGCCATACCACACTTCATGGAATACCTCAATCATAATGAATATGACATCAGATATACATATAGGTTGGAGAATGTAAGCATCTCCTTTCTGGATTTGGAATTAACGGGACATAAAAATCAGAATATTATTACTAAAACACACCACAAACCAGTGAGAGGAAACACTGTGCTACATGCACATAGTAGCCATAGCAAGCATACAATCAAATCAATCCCGGTGGGCGAGTTCACCAGAATCAAACGGAATTGTACTATGGAGGAAGATCTAGAGGGTGAATTTAATCAGATAGCAAATAAATTAAAATGTCGCAAATACCCACAATGGACAATTAATCGGGCAAAAAGAATTGTAAATGAAAGAAATCGCAAAGAACTAGTTACATCTCATAAAAATAAAAATAATAATTTGGAAATGAAGAAAAAGCCATATATATGTTTCCAATACAGCCCACAATTTGCTAAAATGAAAGACATCATCTATAGGTATTTGCCCATTTTATATGAAGATCAACAGTTATATGATATACTGAATTCTGGTATTAATGTGGTATCCAGAAGGGCTCCGACAATTGGCAACAAGATAGCTCCCAATATGTTTCACCCTGATAGGATTAAATCTTCAAAAACCTGGTTGAGTTGTTCAGGGTTCTTTAGATGTGGTACGACTAATTGCAGTACATGTAAATTTGCAGCTGTCGATAAAACTTTTCAAAATTCGGATGAAACAATTAAATTTGATATAAAGCAGTTTATTAACTGCAATTCATCTAATGTAGTGTACAAAATTAAATGCACAAAGTGCAATTTATCATATGTGGGGTGTACAACCAGAAAATTAAAAACTCGCATTAGAGAACACCTATATGATATAGGTAATGTACTCAATGGAAATAGAAGCCCCAGAGAGAATTGCAAAATTTAATCCGCAATCCTCCCATTTATGTTGGCGAGGATGTGGATTAGTAGGCAACCAGAGTCATATCTGGTACTTGTGCCCGAAGCTTTTATCCTTCTGGGGCGGTGTGTTGAAGCTGATTATGGAGATTACGGGGGTAATGGCACAAATTACTCCCTCAATGGCGATTTTACACATCGGTTTGGAAATGTTTCCTAAACAAATTAGAGGGTTGATATCACATATATTGATAGCGGCTCGGATACTGTTGGCTAGAAAATGGAAGGAGACCTTTCCTCCAACCCTAAAAGAGCTGACCGAAAAGCTGAATGTGAACTGTAAATATGAATTAATGTTGTCTCAGTCTCGCACTAGGAGAAAAAAGGTAGCAAAGATTTGGCAAACCTGGACTTTGAGTAAATATTATTTGTCTTAACATAGCTGTTAAATTTTTTTTTTTTTAATGTAATTATAATTTGTAATGGAAATAATTTATGTTTTTGTTGTTATGTGTCACTTTTTGAAAATAAAATAAATATTAAACTGGAGGAATAGAACGAGTCAATGCATCTCCTCGTGGCGGCAATATTAGACGCCGGCTTTTCTCTGGTTAACTATATGAGGACTGCATTGTACTCTTTTGAGAACTGTTAGGAGTGCATTATACTATATGGGGGCTGCATTTTACTGTATAGCATATGGAGGAATTTGCGGAATGCATTGTACTATATTGAGGACTATGGGGAATGCATTATACAATATGCAGGACTAGGAGATGCATTATACTATACTTAGGACTATGGGCAGTGTATTATACTATAAGGAGGACTTTGGGAGTGCATTATACTGTATGGAGGACTGTGGGGTGCATTATGCTATATGGAAACTATTGGGCACATTATACTATGTGAAAGACAATGGGGAGTGTTTTTACTACATGCAGGACAATGGGGTGCATTATACTATGTGGAGGAATACATATTGCATTATATTAAACAAGCAATATGCTGCCTATTCACTGAGTGATTGGATTGTTTATGCCGGAGCAGAAATCATTGGGCTCACCAGCACATCGCTCGGTGAAAACTGCAGATATGCTGCTGATAACATTATACTGTATGAGGACAGATTGATCTACTAGTGTTCGTTCTATCCCCATCAATCTTCCTCAGCCGGTTTAAAGAGGCCAAGAAAAAAGCGTTGCACATCTTCAATATTTTTTATCACGTTTGTTCAACGGCCTGAACCCATCACATGTAAATCCATCATGTTTCTGTGTGATGGTGCAATATGTTCGCATTTGGGGCACCATTTTAAACTTTTGCCCAGACCCGCACTTTGTCTAAAACTGGCCCTGCTCAGCAGGTCAGTGAGGGGCTCACACTGAGCAGTGCGACACATTGATAGGAAGGGATATCAAAGGGGGGGAGATGGGAGTGGAAATGTGGGATATGCAGCAGACTACCCCAGACAGCAGGGTAGATACTCAAATCAGGGACTGTCCTACTGTATCCAGGATGATTGGGATGAATGCATTCAGCACACTCACACATTACATATCAGACACATTCAGCACATATCATTTACATACAATACAAGTTCATCTAAACACATCACTTAGTCACATTGCAGTACTTACCAGCTTTGTCTTACAGGTAGGAAACATCCATTTTTACTTGAGATGCAAGCACAGGTACAACCAAGATCCGACCACCTGCTGCCCCACTGCGTTACTAAGATCTGCCCTCCCCAATTCAGTCATCATAGGGGTATTCCTGTCCCTAAGATCCTATCCCAATATGTAGTAGGCATAAAATTAACAATATAAGCAAATAACTCCAATTAGAAATGTCGTATCGTTTTGATAAGCTACTTAGCAGGGCACTGCAGTAGCTTAGGTATCCATTGTTACATAGTTATATAGGTTAAAAAGACCTACAGGTGCTTCTCACAAAATTAGAATATCATCAAAAAGTTCATTTATTTCAGTTCTTCAATGCAAAAAGTGAAACTCATATGTTTTGTAGAGTCATTACAAACAGAGTGATCTATTTCAAGTGTTTATTTATGTTAATGTTGATGATTATGGCTTACAGCCATTGAAAACCCAAAAGTCATTATCTCAGTAAATTAGAATACTTTATAACACCAGCTTGAAAAATGATTTTCAATTTATGTTCAGTAAACAATTACTACATCAATGAGGCGTGGCTTGCAGGCGATCAGCCTGTGGCACTGTGGATGTGTTATGGTTATGGATGCCGAGGTTGCTTTGATAGCAGCCCTCAGCTCGTCTGCATTGTTGGGTCTGGTGTTCCTCATCTTCTTCTTGACAATGCTAGGTTAGGCAAATTTGCTGGCCAATCAAGCACAATGATACTGTTGTTTTTAAACCAGGTATTGGTACTTCTGGCAGTGTTGACAGGTGAAAAGTCCTGCTGGAGAATGAAATTTCCATCTCCAAAAAGCTTGTTGGCAGAGGGAAGCATGAAGTGCTCTAAAATCTCCTGGTAGATGGCTGCGCTGACTTTGGACTTGATAAAACACAGTTGACCTACTCCTGCAGATGACATGGCTCCCCAAACCATCAGTGATTGTGAAAACTTCACACTAGACCTCAAGCATCTTTGATTGTCTGCCTCTCCACTCTTGCTCCAGACTCTGGGATCTTGATTTTCAAATGAAATGCAAAATTTATTTTCATCTGAAAACAACACCTTGGACCACTGACCAACAGTCCAGTTCTTTTTCTTCTTGGCTAGTTAAGACGCTTCTGGTGTTGTCTATTGGTCATGAGTGGCCTGACACAAGGAATGCGACACTTGCAGACCATGTCCTGGATACATCTGTGTGTGGAGGCTCTTGAAACAAAGACTACAGCAGCAGTCCACTTCTTGTGAATCTCCCCCAAATTTTTGAATGGCCTTTTCTTCACAATCCTTTCAAGGGTTCGGTTAACCCGGTTGCTTGTGCACCTTTGTCTACCACATTTTTTCCTTCCACTCAACTTTCCATTAATATGCTTGGATACAGCACTCTGTGAACAACCAGCTTTTTTAGAAATGACCTTTTGTGGCTTATTCTCCATGTGGAGTGTGTCAATGACTGCCTTCTGGACATTTGTCATGTCAGCAGTCTTCCCCATGATTGTGGAGCCTACTGAAATAGACTAAGGGGATTTTTAAAATGCTTACGAAGCCTTTGCAGGTGTTTTTTATTAATTATTCTAATTTACTGAGATAATAACGTTTCGTTAGCTGTAAGTCATAATCATCAACATTAACAGAAATAAACATTTGAAATAGATCACTCTGTTTTTAATGACTCTATATAATATATGAGTTTAACTTTTTGTATTGAAGAACTGAAATAAATTAACTTTTGGATGATATTCTAATTTTGTGAGAAGCACCTGTAGGTCCATCAAGTTCAACCTTTCTCCACCAATTGTACATTTTTTTGTCACTGAATTATCTATAACCAAAAATGTTGTGTACTGAGGAAATCATTCAGCCCTTTTTAAAACTTTTATTATAGTATCTGCCATTACTACCTCTTGTGGCAGGGCCTTACACAGTCTGACTGCTCTAATTGTAAACAACCTTTCCAATTTAGCTGCAAGAGTTGTCTTTCTTTCACCCGTAATGAGTGCCCCCATGTCCTTTGTATGGTCTTTGGAAGGAAATTATATTTATACATAAAAATTAGATCTTCTCTGAGATGTTTTTTTTCCAATCTAAACAAGCTCAACTTTTCCAGCCTCTCATCATTTGAGAGGCCCTCCATCCCATGTAATAATCTAGTTGCCCACCAATTAATTGACTCTAGTTTCTGAATATCCTTTTTAAAATGTGGAGCCCAAAACTGGATCCCGTTTTCTAAATGTGTCATTAAAAGTGAGTTATAGAGGGGTAACAATTAGAGATAGGCGAGCCCAAACAGTAAACTTTGGGGTCCATATCAAACATCTAGTGTTCGTACACAGACCCCGAGCATGGACTTCTCCTGGAAGTCAGTGTTAGTGCTCGATTCGGGGCCCCGAACATCGACTGTTTCCATTGGCTCTGATCGGCGGTAAGATCATTACTGCCGGTCAGGGAGCTCCAGTTCCAGCACCAGTGACCGGTGGTAAAAAGGTTACCGCTAGTGAAGAGCGAATACATTTGGCACTATTCATTACTCGCACGAATTGTACGGTATTCAAGCTATTCGTTACTCGATGAGTAATTAGGTATTCGCCTCAGTAAATTTGAGTGACCCGCCCAGCATGTTTGGTGCTTTATTTGCAGCAAATGAACATACTGTCCTAGCTTGTCAATCACAGTAATGCCAATGCCATTTTTTTTATTTTGCTTTTTGTTTGTGCATATATTTGTTACTAGCTGTTTCCAGCCAGCTAGTGCTCGGCACGCTCATTGCTATCTAATTAACGCTGCTGGTGATTAAACTAAAGTACATAATGACAACATTCAATAGCACTTACGCAGGTGGTAAATTAACTTAAAATGAAGTTAATAACAATAATAATCATTAAAAATCTGAATAATACTAATAATACATTTTATTCACAGTGTAAAATCAAAAACAAACTGGAGCCTCGTGTGGTAATGTGTGAGGCCGGAGCCTCGTGTGGTAATGTGTGGGGATGGAGCCTCGTGTGGTAATGTGTGGGGATGGAGCCTTGTGTGGTAATGTGTGGGGACGGAGCCTCGTGTAGTAATGTGTGGGGACGGAGCCTCATGTGGTAATGTGCGGGGACGGAGCCTCGTGTGGTAATGTGGGGGAACGGAGCCTCGTGTGGTAATGTGTAAGGACGGAGCCTCGTGTGGTAATGTGTGGGGATGGAGCCTCGTGTGGTAATGTGGGGGGATAGAGCCTCGTGTGGTAATGTGTGGGGACGGAGCCTCGTGTGGTAATGTGTGGGGATGGAGCCTTATGTATGGTAATGTGGTGGGGGCGGGATTATGTGTGGTGATGTGGAGGGGTGGGATTATGTGTGGTGATGTGGTGGGGGGTGGGATTATCAGTGGTAATGTGGTGGGGGGCGGGATTATGTGTGGTGATGTGGTGGGGGGCGGGATTATGTGTGGTAATGGGGTAGGGGTCGGGATTATGTGTGATGTGTTGGGGGGGTGGGATTATGTGTGGTGATGTGGTGGGGGGCGGGATTATGTGTGGTAATGTGGTGGGGCGGGATTATGCCTGGTAATGTGGTGGGGGGCGGAATTGTGTGGTGATGTGGTGAAGGGGTGGGATTATGTGTGGTGATGTGGAGGGGCGGGATTATGTGTGGTGATGTTGTGGGGGGGTGGGATTATGTGTGGTGATGTGGTGGGGGGCGGGATTATGTGTGATGTGTTGGGGGGGTGGGATTATGTGTGGTGATGTGGTGGGGGGCGGGATTATCAGTGGTAGTGTGGTGGGGGGCTGGATTATGTGTGGTGATGTGGTGGGGGCGGGATTATGTGTGGTGATGTGGTGGGGGGGCAGGATTATGTGTGGTAATGGGGTGGGGTCGTGATTTTGTGTGGTGATGTGTTGGGGGGCGGGATTATGTGTGGTGATGTGGTGGGGGGCGGGATTATGTGTGGTAATGTGGTGGGGTCGGGATTATGTGTGGTGATGTGTTGGGGGGCGGGATTATGTGTGGTGATGTGGTGGGGGTGCGGGATTATGTGTGGTAATGTGGTGGGGGGTCGGGATTATGTGTGGTGATGTGTTGGGGGGCGGGATTATGTGTGGTGATGTGGTGGGGGGCGGGATTATGTGTGGTGATGTGGGGGGGCGGGATTATGTGTGGTGATGTGGTGGGGGGCGGGATTATGTGTGGTGATGTGGGGGGGCGGGATTATGTGTGGTAATGTGGTGGGGGGCAGGATTATCTGTGGTAATGTGGTGGGGGGCGGGATTATCTGTGGTAATGTGGTTGGGGGGCGGGATTATGTGTGGTGATGTGCTGGGGGGCGGGATTGTGTGTGGTGATATGGTGGGGGGCGGGATTATATGTGGTGTTGTGCTGGGGGGCAGCATTGTGTGTGGTGATGTGGGGGGCGGGATTGTGTGTGGTAATGTGGTGGGGGCGGGATTGTGTGTGGTAATGGGGTGGGGGGCAGGATTATGTGTGGTGATGTGGTGGGGGCGGAGCTACTGTGCAGGGGGCGGGATTAGCGAGTAATCTCGATGCCTCGTATATATATAGATACCATGCCTGAGGAAGGCGCTTAAGAAGTCCCGAAAGCTTGCTTTGCAATATCATGTATTTTATTTTTGTTGGCCATTAAAAGGTATCATAACTACAAGATTATCTTGTTTTTCACATTGAGAGCATTATTTTTTCAACTGGCTAACAAGGCACTAAATCCCTTTTTTTCTTTTAAGGGAATATTTAAAGGATGCGCGTGCCATCTTGTGCACATTTGCAGCCAGAAACAGTCTAGGGAGAGCGTAGTTTGAGCAAAGGGAAAGTGAAAGGAGTGTAGGGATTGTTGACATCAGTTAATACTTAGCATTTATTCATTCCAAAAAGATGGATTAAGAGCTGAATATTGTGAAGAGATTAGATTACTTGTTTGTTACATTGGGATTTCAGTAGTAATGAGAGATTTAATAGGAGTCTGGATGAAAGGCAGGCATCTGGGTGGATGTTGTCATGATTTCCACTCTGTTTCTGTCTTTTTGTTACTTTGTGTGGGGGCTGTCAGTCTGTGCTAGGTCTGTGCTTCAATCATCTGTGCTCATTTTCCTTAATCAGGCTTCTACTTAAGCATGTTCCTCCCCTGCACACTTGCTGTTGCCTGTGGAACATTGATCCCTCTGCGCTCTGTGCCTGACTCTGCTTGACTTGATTATCTTCCCGGACTCTGACCCTTTGCTTGTGACCTGACTTTGCTTGTGCCTGCTCCCTGCATCTGTTTTGTCTCTCTAGCTTTCCTGACCTCGGCTCGTGTATTGAACTACGTCTCTGACTTCCCTTTGTCATACTGCGCCATTTCCTGGACTTGACCTTGGATTGTTTGACCTCCTTTACTTACAGTAAGTAGTATATATATATATTTACTGCCGTGACTTGCGTCACAGGTGTTCTGATTGTTCCAAGCTCATGCAGCAGATCTCTTCTATTTTCCACTGTGTTGTATAGTAGTTATTATTAGGAACAGACTGTGGGATTAGAGTGAAATAAGGAGGGTTTCATCCACTACCATAATATACAAATCAGCTATTTGTAGAGGGAAATAAAAATTAGGTAGTAACAGCATGTACAAAACAATTTTTGGGAGCTACATAATATTCCTTTCTAGCAGCCTATTTTTTTGTACCCAAAATAATACTTGAAGTGGCAGCATATAGTAACAGCCATTCTTTAATCTAATTGCTAAATAATATTCATTGCCTATTGCTTAAATAATGAATATTTGTCTAGCAGTTGTGCGACTGGCGCAAAACCTCTTGAGCTACAAAAACATCACTATTTCCCATTAATTTCCCTGAATCTGCTGTTGGCATGCCTCATAAAGGCAATTTAAAAAAATCCCCCCCAAAAAATATTTGTTTAAAAAATAGCATTTCTTTATCTATCAGTTGTCTGGCACAATCTGGGTAGAGAAAATCTTACGTGACAATTTAGCAGGGGCAATAATATTTAATACTCCACACTTGGAGTATTTCAGCAAGGTGATTGAAAAAAAATTACCTTATATACTTGAGCATAAGCCAAGTTTTTCAGCACATTTTATTATGCTGAAAACGCCCCCCTCAGCTTATACTCGAATGAGGTGTCCAGAAGATGGAGGGGGAGCAGCAGTAACATGTGCTTGCTTATGTAATGTGTTGACGGTATTGTCCTATAGGAATTGAGTACCGTGGTGCTGCCACAACCAAGAGGTCACAGAAAGACTCCATTCCTATAAGTCGAAAGGGCGACATTTCCAGGTACTAATCTGCCAATGTAAGTTGTAATGGGGTCTTCTGTGCTGGAGTACCTCTTTAGTACCACCCTGTGTTTCAGGAGGTCCACTCTGCTTTAGCTGGAGTCTGAATGAAGGATGCTGCCTGGAATTCCTTGATTACATGGGCGCATATAAAATATCACTGCTTCTCCAAGTATTTCCAGTATGACAACACTTTACTCACAGGACACAGAATATATATCACACAGGTACAGAGGGCAGGTCTGTTGAAAAGCGGCAGGTCAGAAATACATTACAAAGCTGCAGGGGACCGGAGCCTGACAATATTTACTGTGGGAATTACAAAAGTGGGAGAGGTAAGAAGGGGGATATCTTGTCCCCTCTGCCCAGGGGTGCAGCCTGTGGGCTAATGCATTAGGGACATGCCTCTCACATGGAAACTATTATACATACATATAACTGCACAACATAATCCGGGTGCTGAGGGGTTCCGTAACACGGCTCCCCCATTTCAGCGACGCGATCGGCATACACAGTCTGATCCTTAACGGATCGGTTTGGGGATGACCGAAGTTTGTGGGGTTGGTACAAGTTCCGTTTGTCGACTTAGTCCATCGGCGTTACCGTTTTGTTTGCCGGGTCTGTAGTGGATGGTGAAGTCCAGAGGTTGTAGGGCTAAACTCCACCGCAGTAATCTGGCGTTGTCTCTGGAGACCCGATTAAGCCAGACTAGGGGATTATGGTCCGTTAGGAGGGAAAACTGTCGTCCATACAAATATGGTTGCAACTTTTTGAGTGTCCATACTACCGCCAGGCACTCCTTCTCGATGGCCGCATAGTTTACTTCACAGGGCAGAAGTTTTCCGACTCAGGTAAGCTAACAGGTGTTCTTGGCCGTCCGGCCTGACTTGGCTCAGTACTGCCCCCAATCCAAACATAGAAGCGTCTGTGTGAACAAGGAAACGCTTAGTTGGATCGGGTGCGGCCAATACAGGGGTATTGATGAGGGCGTCCTTTAGCTGGCGGAAGGCTTCCTCACGCTCTGGGGTCCAGGTTACCTGGCGGGGTTGGTTCTTACGGGTCAGATCAGTGAGGGGCTTGGCTACACTGCTGTAGTTGCAAACGAATTTCTTGTAATACCCTGCTGTCCCTAGAAATGGCATGACCTGGGTTTTAGTGCGTGGGGTGGGCCATCTTGGCTGGTTCTGGTCGCTGTTTCCCACTTCCCACCCAATGCCCTAAATACTGAACCTCTGCTTTGCCCATGTGACACTTGATTGGGTTCAGGGTGATTCCGGCCTTGTGGATCCTGTCCAATACTGTCTCTAGGTGATTTAGATGCTCTTCCCAGGTCGCGCTGTAGATGGCGATGTCATCCAGGTAGGCACAAGCATAGTCCTGGAGACCATCCAGAAGCCGGTCAGCCAGCCTCTGGAAGGTCGCCGGGGCAGTCTTCATCCCGAATGGCATAACTCAAAACTGGAATAAGCCGAACGGGGTGACAAATGCTGACTTGGGAATAGCGTCAGTACTAAGGGGAATCTGCCAGTAGCCTTTGCATAGATCGATGGTAGTCAAATACTTTGCCCCCGCCAGCCAGTCTAACAACTCATCCACACGCAGCATGGGATACGCATCTGTCACTGTTTTCTCATTGAGCTTACGATAGTCTACACAAAACCGTGTAGTCCCATCCTTCTTGGGCACTAACACTATGGGGGATGCCCAGGGACTATCTGACTCTTCAATGACCCCTAAACGCAACATCTCTGTTAAATATGCTTATTCTGCACATTCATTTAATCAGGACTTAACCAGGTGCGTTATTCTTAAAAGAAAAATGTTGTCATATTCACATAAAAAGTATAGTGGTTTATTGATTGTCCATAGAAAAATCACTTTGCAGCAAAAACATAAAACAGATGAAAATAGTTACGAACGGATTGTCCATGTGTAGAGATCAGCATTAGTTACCCCTCTTTCCCAAGTCCTGAATGGAAGCCATCGGTCTGTGTGTCTGAAGTTTGAAGGTCATCATGGCTGCAGCTACCAGCTGTTGCTTCCTCGTCAGACATCCATGGAGAGAACGAGGATGAAGATGGGAGGTGACAGTCCCACGTGACAAAAGCCCCCACACCCTCCTAAGAGACGCTTATATATCTTCTCTACGGATCACGTGTTAGGCCGGCTTCACACTGGCGAGTTTTACGGACGTAAGAGCGCAGAAACTACGTCCGTAAAACTCGCATTACATACGGCACAATTATTCTCAATGGGGCTGCTCCTATTAGCCGTATATTACGGTTCAGTATTATACGGCTTTCTACGGCCGTACAAAATCGCAGCATGCTGCGTTTGTCAGCGTATTGCGCAAATAATACGCCAATGAAAGTCTATGGGGGCGAGAAAAATAGGGATTCCACACGGACCTGCAGTGTGACCTGCGAGAAATACGCAGCGGTGTTAGTGAAAAGTCGGTAATTCAATTGCCGGCTTTTTCCTTCTCCTGCACAAACCCGACAGGATATGAGACATGGTTTACATACAGTAAACCATCTCATATCCCCATTTTTTTTGCATATTCCACACTACTAATGTTAGTAGTGTGTGTATGCAAAATTTGGGCGCTGTAGCTGCTAAAATAAAGGGTTAAATGGCGGAAAAAATTGGCGTGGGCTCCCGCGCAATTTTCTCCGCCAGAGTGGTAAAGCCAGTGACTGAGGGCAGATATTAATAGCCAGGAGAGGGTCCATGGTTATTGGCCCCCCCGTGGCTAAAAACATCTGCCCCCAGCCACCTCAGAAAAGGCACATCTGGAAGATGCGCCTGTTCTGGCACTTGGCCACTCTCTTCCCACTCCCTGTAGCGGTGGGATATGGGGTAATGAAGGGTTAATGCCACCTTGCTATTGTAAGGTGACATTAAGCCAGATTAATAATGGAGAGGCGTCAATTATGTCACCTATCCATTATTAATCCAATTGTAGGAAAGGGTTAAAAACACACACACACATGATTAAAAAGGATTTTAATGAAATAAACACAGCGGTTGTTGTAATAATTTATTGTTCTCGCAATCCATTTGCAGACCCTCGCTTGGAAAAATAATAAACGCACAAGATACATACCTTCTGGTGAACCGTCTCGTCCCACGAGGTAATCCATCTGAAGGGGTTAACTAATATTACAGGCAGGAGCCCTGCAAATGCAGCGGTGCTCCGTGCCTGTAATCCCCGGCGAATGAATGAAATGTAGGTCATTGACCTACATTTCCTTCAGTCGCGGTGATGCGCCCCCTGGTGGATGTCCTCATATGACCTGGAGCGTGGGAAAAAGTTCCCAGGCTGCAGTTCATGAGAACATCCAGCAGGGGCGCATCACCGCGACTCAATGTAAATACAGATCCAGCTTTCCTTTCAGCACCCGGGGATTACAGGCACGAGCGAGTGGTTTATCGCAGCTCTGCCTGTAATATTAGTTAACCCCTTCAGATGGATTACTTCGTGGGACGTGATCTGACATCAGAAGGTATGTATATTGTGCGTTAATTATTTTGCCAAGTGAGGGCCTGCAAATGGATTGCGAGAACAATAAATTATTACAACAACCGCTGTGTTTATTTCATTAAAATCCTTTTTAATCATGTGTGTGTGTTTTTTAACCCTTTCCTACAATTGGATTAATAATGGATAGGTGACATAATTGACGCCTCTCCATTATTAATCTGGCTTAATGTCACCTTACAATAGCAAGGTGGCATTAACCCTTCATTACCCCATATCCCACCGCTACAGGGAGTGGGAAGAGAGTGGCCAAGTGCCAGAATAGGCGCATCTTCCAGATGTGCCTTTTCTGGGGTGGCTGGGGGCAGATGTTTTTAGCCACGGGGGGGCCAATAACCATGGACCCTCTCCTGGCTATTAATATCTGCCCTCAGTCACTGGCTTTACCATTCTGGCGGAGAAAATTGCGCGGGAGCCCACGCCAATTTTTTCCGCGATTTAACCCTTTATTTTAGCAGCTACAGCGCTGAAATTTTGCACATACACACTACTAACATTAGTAGTGTGGAATATGCAAAAAAAAAGGGGATATGAGATGGTTTACTGTATGTAAACCATGTCTCATATCCTGTCGGGTTTGTGAAGGAGAAATGAAAAGCCGGCAATTGAATTACCGGCTGTTCACAGATATCGCGCTGAATGAAATATAAATACAGAATATATATATATATGTGTCTCAATGACATATATATATATATACATACTGTATATATGTTTTAATGAACATTTGAGCACATAAATCCATTAGATGTCGGTTTTGCAAGCCTGCGCGAAAATCTCGCAGTACGGATGCCATACGGATTACATACGGAGGATGCCATGCGCAAAATACGCTGACACACCCTGACTACGGATCACTATTTTGGGAACATTTCACCGTATTTCGGCCGTATTACGGCCGTAAAATACGGACCGTATTGTCTTACGCCGAGTGTGACGCCGGCCTTACCCTGTATATGGAGTGGACTTATACTCTGAGCTCCTATATACATAAATAGCTTTTGTAACGTCAGCATGAAGCGATATGCTCTGTACTGCATCAAAACCAAGAATAAGTCAATTAATTAATATTTAACAATTCCCCCTTTTGAGGGTGACAGACATTCATTGATTGGACCCCTCAAATTAAATATATTAATAAAATCTTCTTTCTTCTTTTCTTCTCTTTGGCAAAATAATTTAGTGTTCATAATATCAATAATAATAATAATAATAATATTGTTATACGTACTCAATAATATAATGATATGTAAATTCATGTTATGGTAAGCCGTGACCAATATTCATATAATATATGTGATTATACTTCCCTATATCTACTTGAAGCATCTCAGATCTGATGTCATCTGATGTCATCTGGTCTTCATCTTGATGTCTTCTCCTTGGTTCTTTTTAAACAATCTTTATCATAATTCTTATAAAATAGATGATAGCATGTAGATATTGTAGAGACTGTGTCATGTGTCAATCAAAGTCCATAAATTCAAATGTTGATAAGAAAACAAAGTTCATAGATGAGATGTAGCTTTAATATCTGTGTAGTGTCACCTTTAAAAACCTGGACTTACATTGGCTCGCCTTGGATATTTCTGGAATCTCCATATCATCCGCAGTGGTCTTGGAACAGGTGTTTTTGGTCAGCACAGCAAGGGTTAACTTGACTCTTCCCTGCTAAATATAGCACCATAACCAGTCTTTAGTGCACCGGACACATGTCAGGGTTGTAGCATCCTGACAATCACCTGATTGTTCACCAGCTTTCATTGAAGTCTTATAGGTGATAGGAAACCACTGGAACATAATAACACAGTTCATCTTAGTATCATAGGATCATCGTCCTCTCCGTGGTTGGCAGGTAGGATATTGTACTCATACTTGTCAGTGATGGATGCTGTAGTTGTGAATGGTGACATGAATTGTATTTGACACAGTCTATTATTATCTATCATAGCATTGTTACCTTGTGAATCTTCTGGATAACGGATATTTCTTCTTGCAACTTTTAATTGAATTTAAAAATATGAAAAGTCTATATTAACATAACTTTAATATCTTGATTGAAGTCTTTATTCCCTATTTTATACCAAATCTGGTAATTTTCCTAACTTATAATATCATAGCTTACCATAGCAATCAATAATATCCATATAATTATCGGAATTTTAATATGGAATTTATATTTGAAAAAATAAAATAATAATAAAAATGATAATATATTATTAACCATATTCTTCATGTGATAGGACATTTTTATGTCATGGGTAGTGTTGAGCGATACCGTCCGATACTTGAAAGTATCGGTATCGGAAAGTATCGGCCGATACCGGCAAAGTATCGGATCCAATCCGATACCGATACCCGATACCAATACAAGTCAATGGGACTCAGGTATCGGACGGTATTCCTGATGGTTCCCAGGGTCTGAAGGAGAGGAAACTCTCCTTCAGGCCCTGGGAACCATATTAATGTGTAAAAGAAAGAATTAAAATAAAAAATATCGCTATACTCACCTGTCCGACGCAGCCGGGACCTCAGCGAGGGAACCGGCAGCGTTGTTTGTTTAAAATTTGCGCTTTTACTTGGTTACGTGAGGTCCCGGCTTGTGATTGGTCAGGGCGGCCATGTTGCCGGGACGCGGACCAATCACAGCAAGCCGTGACGAAATTACGTCACGGCTTGCTGTGATTGGTCCGCGTCCCGGCAACATGGCCGCCATTAACCAATCACAAGCCGTGACGTCACGGGAGGCTGGACATGCGCGTATTTTGAAAAGCGCGCGTGTCCAGCCTCCAGTGACGTCCCGGCTTATGATTGGTCACGGCGCCATGTTGCCGGGACGCGGACCAATCACAGCAAGCCGTGACGAAATTACGTCACGGCTTGCTGTGATTGGTCCGCGTCCCGGCAACATGGCCGCCATTAACCAATCACAAGCCGTGACATCACGGGAGGCTGGACACGCGCGCTTTTCAAAATACGCGCATGTCCAGCCTCCCGTGACGTCCCGGCTTGTGATTGGTTAATGGCGGCCATGTTGCCGGGACGTCACTGGAGGCTGGACACGCGCGCTTTTCAAAATACGCGCATGTCCAGCCTCCCGTGACGTCACGGCTTGTGATTGGTTAATGGCGGCCATGTTGCCGGGACGCGGACCAATCACAGCAAGCCGTGACGTAATTTCGTCACGGCTTGCTGTGATTGGTCCGCGTCCCGGCAACATGGCCGCCCTGACCAATCACAAGCCGGGACTTCACGTAACCAAGTAAAAGCGCGAAATTTAAACAAACAACGCTGCCGGTTCCCTCGCTGAGGTCCCGGCTGCGTCGGACAGGTGAGTATAGCAATATTTTTTATTTTAATTCTCTTTTTTACACATTATTACATTAATGTTGTTGCGATACCCGATACCCGATACCACAAAAGTATCGGATCTCGGTATCGGAAATTCCGATACAGCAAGTATCGGCCGATACCCGATACTTGCAGTATCGGAATGCTCAACACTAGTCATGGGTGTAATTTCTTTTTGAACCCATAGATGTCAGTGTGTCTTTTATGTAACAAGTGCTGTTATTACTAAAACTTTATTAATAACCTATAACCAATAATATGTAAGAATGTGTAGCCATGAACCAAAATAAGAATATATATATATATATAAATATGAATAAATGAATGAATGAATGAGTGAAAGAATTGTTGTATTTAACTCAGAATTGAAACATTTCTTATATAATAATGAAACCATATGATCATTATATTTGATAAAGCAATATACTTGCATTAGACATTACTTTATTAAATATTGATTTTTTCTTTTTGAGATAAAAAATGAAATTTGAGAATAAAAATTGAATAAAAAGTGAAAAATGAAAAATAAAAATGATAAACAAATAAAAATAAGAAATAATGAAAAATGAGAATAAAATAAAAATAAAAATAAGACCTTTATATGTTGATGATGAATGCAAAGGTTATGTCTCAATGTCTCAATAACACATTCCCTTTAATATTTCCATTATCTAGATGTTGTCATAACCTTGGATTACCAAAATATTGAAATTATGCAACTTTGCATATAATAACCTTCATTAGAGAAAAAAATGACTTTTATAATACTTATTGTATTGTACCCAATAATACCTTATTAATATTTCTTTTTTATTAAAATGTGTGAAAAAGAGGTATTGATGAAATGTGATGATGTAATCTGGATCAAAAACACATTTCCCCCTTTAATGTCAAAAAATATTATTTTATGAAAAAAAATAAATTTGTAAAAACCAAAATTTAAAATAATTAATTTTAGAACTGTCATATCAGCTTGTGCCATATATTTGTTTGAAAATGTGTACCCATCTATGTAACTAAAAAAAACCACTGAATATAAAAAAATTATAATTTAACCATATTGATGTGTAATTGCACTTATTCACTAATTACTAAATCAAGAAATAATAATTAAAGAAATATATGTAAATATACGTTGAGTAAATAATATTTCAATATATCTTAACATTTGTAATTTAACTGAATCTTATTTTCATACACACAAGTTTTTTGTTATTTTCTTTCTCTCCACATACCATAAATCATGAGGCCTCTTACATACTGTACATTCCACGCCAATCTTACGTTACACTTCATTCTTAGCAGCTGCTTATCTGTCATCTGTCACTCACATAAAAGTTGACAATATATATATTTCACATACAAACAACATGTATATTAACCCAAAATATTGTGTCCTAATTATCAATCAATGCGCATTGTAATCTATTAAATTTAGTATTCTAATATTTATTTGAATATTCCCCAAATATTATTCTCTAACACTATCTAACTTAACACTATGTTCTAACCTATAGATAGGACTCTTCCATATGAAATGTGTGCATTTGTTGTACAGTTATATTTAGTACAAGTCTGCAACTGAATCCGTTTGAATGCAAAGGCTGAGGAGCTTCAAATTCTCCTTACACTAAAACAAGGATATATGATATTTTAACTTACAGCTATTCACATCATGCACCATGCAGTGAAGGAAAAAAACTACATTATTTCCATGCAAAGGAAAAAAAACAAGTTTTTAGTTTATTAGTTATGTATTATTTTTTTTTATTAAGTGTTAAATATATACAATCATGCAGTTATTATAGCTTCCTGTGTAAATAAAACATAAATTCATGTAAAAAGGTTTTTTTGTTCAATTCCTGTTTTTGAAATGAAAGCTCTAAGGAAAAATAAAAGATAAAGGTTAATTTCATATTTATTCAGAAACAAAATAATTTAAATATGTTATACATATGCATATATTTAATATATGTAATTAATGTAATTTTAAGTATTACTGGAAAAAATTCTAATTATTTCACTATACATATAAAAATACAGTTAATATAGTCTGTACTTATACAAATATGCTACAGTATTTATTGTATACTATATTAATATATATATAACTGCAGAAATATATTGTATAAAATAATTACATATTAATAAATAATACATTGTATAACTCCCCTACACCTCATATAATTGATTACATTTTAGCCAATTCCTAACCCAAAATTTACCTCTCTGTTGATAATTTGTTGGACAGCACTATTTAATAAAATCATCTTTAAACTTATGAACTGAGATAATGGAGTGTTCAGTTGAGCAGGCCCGGGGATACTCACCACTTGTTTCTGTCTGTCAATTTCCGCCATTTTTACAGACAGATCTGACCCTCCAGCTTTTAACCCTTTCAGTGCAGCTTCAGTGGAAGACTCATAGGGTTTGTAGCAGATATGTAATTTTCTTCGTTCTTCATAGATTTGATTTTGGGTCAGTTTTGGAGATTTTGATTTTGGCTTCTGATAAGATATAATTCTGTCTGATTTAAAAACATTAGTATGATTTGTTTTCCTTTCAAGATTCTCATGTTTTCTAAAGAATTCAATGGACTGTGCACATTCATATAAAGAACCTTTTTGTGAAGCAATAACACGAGATTTAGGAATCAAAATTTGTTCACAAAACAATTTATCATTGATTTTTTACTGGAATTAGTACTGATCAGTTTGTAAACCCTTTCAAAAATGGACATGAATGTAAAAGTACATTCTTTCCGGCCAATCCTCAATTTTAGAAGAATATCAAGATCTGGATAATTTTCTTTTAGTCCACAAAATATCAAAATTTTTAATCTCTCTACATCAGTCATTTCTCCATGGAATTCTTCATTCTGCATTTTTAGTGAGAATTTCCTGGAGAAACTTACTGGTAGCCAAATTTTAAATAATTTATTTTTCTCCTGATTAGTCAAATCATACTTATCGGCAAAACTTTCAAATATCTCTGAATTTCTGCACACATCGATTTTGTCATCATATGCAGGAATGATTTTACATAATTTTAACAAGGTCTTCCTAGATTTAGTTTGGAGTTGGGCCTCTGAGCCGTCTTCTATTTTTAGTGGCCCTTCCACATCTGTTTTTTGTACATCATCTTTGTCAGTTGTCATGTCTCCTACGTGTCCTCCATCTTGTTTTTCATCATGAGGCACAAAGTCAAGGTCACCTTGAGTGGCCGCCATTACAGACATGTGCGTCACATCTTCCTCTTCCTCACACTTCACATTACAGTCAATCTTGGGGACATCATTAATTTCCTTTTCCTTTGAAATTCTTTCTACACAATCTTTTTTGGACTTTTCTGTAACAAACTCATGAAATACATTAACCATATGTAATATATTTTTCAGTTGCTCTTTTTCTTTTTCCTAGATACTAGCTTAGAATCTAACTTCATATTTGCGATTCTGCATTCCGCATATAAACAAAGCCAAAATATTTCTACACTAGATCTATACAAACTTACAAATTCTATCTGACTTGATTTAGCATATGAATTAATCAAATCCATTTGTCCTACCTTGAAATCTAAGCTTGTAGTTCTTTTGCTGGGCTCCAAACTTCTCTTCACCACGGCTATTTTTAGCACGTCTATTTTCAACACGTCCGGCACTTGTAGTACTCCTACTACTTGTCAATTCAACTAACACCCGTTAAAGTCTCCGTAATTCGTAGGTTCTTCTTGTGAGATCTTTGTGACTTGAAGTTTTGAAGTGAAATTTCTGAATACTTGCACAAAATCTTGCAAATTCTTCTGTCTTCCCCCCGTGTGCAAAAATGAAGGAAATTCACAAAAAAAATAGCACAAAAATCAAAACTGGCTGGCTTCGGCAATGTTAAATATGCTTATTCTGCACATTCATTTAAATCAGGACTTAACCAGGTGCGTTATTCTTAAAAGAAAAATGTCGTCATATTCACATAAAAAGTATAGTGGTTTATTGATTGTCCATAGAAAAATCACTTTGCAGCAAAAACATAAAACAGATGAAAATAGTTACGAACGGATTGTCCATGTGTAGAGATCAGCATTAGTTACCCCTCTTTCCCAAGTCCTGAATGGAAGCCATCGGCCTGTGTGTCTGAAGTTTGAAGGTCATCATGGCTGCAGCTACCAGCTGTTGCTTCCTCGTCAGACATCCATGGAGAGAACGAGGATGAAGATGGGAGGTGACAGTCCCACGTGACAAAAGCCCCCACACCCTCCTAAGAGACGCTTATATATCTTCTCTACGGATCACGTGTTACCCTGTATATGGAGTGGACTTATGCTCTGAGCTCCTATATACATAAATAGCTTTTGTAACGTCAGCATGAAGCGATATGCTCTGTACTGCATCAAAACCAAGAATAAGTCAATTAATTAATATTTAACAATCTCTTGTATCTCTTGTCGCATCCCTTCTCGTACAGACTCAGGGACGCGGAAGGGGGGTTGTCGCAGGGAGGTCTGATCCTGGGTCTCAACCTTGTGTTGTGTCAGGTGAGTGTACCCTGGTCTCCCCGAAAACATCCTCTGTCGCTGCCTCAACAACGCCTCCGCCTGCTCTCTCCCGGGGACCTAGGTCTTCACCCCAGTGTACCTGGTCCCATGTTTTAGACTGAATCCTTTCCCCTAAGACATCTGGCAAGGGAAGTCTGGCTAAATCCTCTGCTTCAGGTGCACAGATGGCCACTACCTCTTCAGGACACTCCCGGTAGGGCTTCAGCATATTCACGTGGAACATGCGGATAACCCTGGGGTCGTCACAATCGGCGACATTATAGGTGGTGCCGGCTATTTTCCCCATTACATGGTAGGGCCCCTGCCATGCAGCTTGGAACTTGTTCTGCCTAGTGGGCTCTGACACCAGGACCTTCTGTCCTATTTCCAAGATGCGTTCTCTGGCCCTCCGATCGTACCATATGCGCTGGCGCTGCTGGGCCACCTGCATTTTCCCACGTACAGCCTGGGTCAGCTCCTGTAGGCGGTCCTGGAATTCCAGCACATAGGGTACAATAGGTACCCCTTCTATGATGCCCTCCCCTTCCCAGTGTTCTAGCACTAAGTCTAGGGGTCCCCTTACCCGCCTCCCGTATACCAGTTTGAACGGGGAGAACCCCGTGGATTCTTGGGGCACCTCCCGATAGGCAAACAGGAGGTGTCATAAGAATTTCTCCCAGTCCCTGTAGGTCCTGGTAAAAGTCCCAATGAGTTGTTTTAACGTCCCGGTAAAGGGTTCACACAACCCATTGGTTTGCGGGTGGTACGGGGCGCTTCTAATGGACTTTACGCCGCACAGCTTCCACAGTTGGTTGGTCACCTCTGCTGTAAACTGGGTACCCTGGTCCGAGATAATCTCCCGGGGAAATCCAACCAGTGAGAAAACCTGGAGCAGGGCAGCCGCCACCGTCTCTGCCAGTATGTTAGGTAACGCAACCGCCTCTGGATACCGTGTGGCATAATCTACAACTGTCAATATATACCTTTTCCCTGATGGACTGGGTTTGGCTAACGGCCTTATCAGATCGACCACTACTCGGCTAAATGGTTCCTCCACAATGGGGAGGGGGCGTAATTTGGCCTTGCATCGATCTCCCCTCTTGCCAATGCACTGGCAACTGTCACAGGTCTGGCAGTACTGACGAACATCATAGGTTACCCCCGGCCAAAATAAATTTTGTGTCAGACGATGCTTGGTGTGACTGACGCCGAAGTGCCCAGCCAAGGGTATGTCATGAGAGATTCGCAGTAACTCCTGCTTATACTTCTTGGGAACTACCAGCTGTCATTTTATAGTGGGGCTCGTCCATGTGTGGTGCTGCTCTGTGATCCGGTAGAGGAGTCCCTGCTTCCATACAAACTGTTCCCCTTCCAGTACCCCTCTCCCCTCCTGTGCCTTCCCACGATATCTCTCCAATGAAGGATACTCAAGTAACTCCCTCTTAAATTCAGCTGGGGTGGCCCAAGAAATGTGTCTGGCTATGGGAATACGTATAGGGCTGGGATGTCTTACCTGGGCCTCCTCTGAGTGTGATTCCGCCTCCGCAGCTCGAGCTTGTCTCTGGGTGGTCACAGGATATGACTCAGCCAGAGGGGCAACCAAGAAGGCAGACAACATGGGCCCCAAGTAATTTCCCAGCAAGACGTCTGCAGGCAAATCCTCCATCAAGCCAACCTCAACAAGGCCATCCCCAACTCCCCAGTTCAGGTGAATCCTGGCAGTGGGCAGTCGATGTATGGCTCCCCCTGCTACACGGACTGCCACTGTCCGGTCCATCTTCTCTTGGTCCCGGACGAGATGAGGCCTCACAAGGGTCAAAGTTGCCCCGGAATCTCTTAGTCCCTGCATACTTTTCCCATTAACCCACACGACCTGTCGATGCTGTTGTCGATTATCTGCCCGGGCTGCCTGCATGGGGTCTACTTCATGCAGCACTTCCTCCATCACTTCCACCCCCTGGTTAGTCGTAGCCCCCAATGCCAGATCAGCTTTGCCTTGTTAGCAGTGTACAGTGGCCCGGCTGAAGGTAGCTGTTCCCACCTTTGGCCACTGGGTATGCTGAGTCCGGTTGGGACATTGTCTTTGCAGGTGGCCCAGCTGATGGCAGGTGTGGCATTGCGCCCCAGGGGGACTGTAGTAAGCCAGGTTTTTAGTTGGTCCCCCTACAATCTTCGGTGGTTTGGGGGCCTCCAGGTCCATGGGCGGTGTCATGACTCCACACCTCTGCCACCAATATGTCACGGATTCACACCGTGACCGTCACCCCTACGTCACGGATCGGGGTGACTTTAGGCCAACAGACGGCTATCACATGTGCAGGGGGCTTATCTTAGTTATCCCTCCACTGCTACAATGTGATGAAAAAACACACACAAGGTTATTGACCTCTTAGTTTACAGCAGGGGCTTATTTTAGGTATCCCACTGCTCTTCAATATACCACGAACTGCAGGGATTTATGTATATCCCGCTTACAGTTCCACTTGAAACCTGCAGCTCTCTGGTGCCCCCTTTACCTTCAGGTCAGATTAGGTACTGCACGTAGGATAATTAGTCACCAGAAAGGCTGCCTGCTATGTACTGGCTTTTGGGCACACTGCAGCGAGGCGATTTAACTACTCCCGCTCAGGCAGGAACAATAATTATCAATGTCGCCGTCGCTACAACGACTCCCAAAGGCACAGTGCACGGTATTGCTGCCACCAGCTTCGATTAAACGGGTCCGAAGCTAACCCAAAACAGTAGCGTAATTCCCTTCAGAAGACTTAGGGTACGTTTTAGAACAGGAAGAACGAACTAGTGTTACATATTATACTCCATAAATTTTAAGGCAGTGTTTATATAAAAATATTACAAGGATGTTACAAACTGAGACAATTGAAAATATGTACAAAGGTAATTGTAAAACAAACAGTGGTTAAAGGAGAAAATCAACACTTACATGTGTTCAGAGCATTGCGGCAACCAGGCTAGTGGGCGGAGTTCCCAAATGTCCCAATTCATCAGTGGTCTGGAATAAGACCAGGCTCACACAGACTCCAGCAGACAGACTCCGAGGGCTGGGTAAGTGGAGTCACTTAAATAACCACACCACAGCCTGTGACATCACCAAAAGGGTTGAGTTAAGATCGCCCTCCTCTTTCTTCAGTCTTAGTAAATTCAGCCTAAATTTGTCTAATGCCTATAACTCCGCTACAGAACATGTCATAGTCATAACAAACCCAACATTCATCTCGTATTAACATTGGCATTCTAATGAGATCAAATATGTCCTATTTGTGATGCATAATTACAGAGAAATCAATCCTTTTTACCTGATGGAGTTAGGAGTTGCTCCTTACAGGGGTTGATAGATCCGCCAAAGGACTATAACAATATGTATTTATTATTTTCTTATCCTAAACCGTTGGCCCAATATCTTACAATATTAGGACAAAGACCCTCATGGATTCTGGAGCCTTCTACACTGTGTTCCAAATTATTATGCAAATTGGATTTAGGTGTGATAAAGATTTAATTGTTTTGTTTTTCAAATAAACTCATGGATGGTATTGTGTCTCAGGGCTCAATGGATCACTGAAATCAATCTTAAACACATAGGATAATTAGTTTTCCAGGTGATTCTAATTAAAGGAAAACTACTTAAAAATGATGTTCCACATTATTAAGCAGGTCACAGTTTTCAAGTAACATGGGAAAGAAAAAGGATCTCTCTGCTGCTGAAAAGCATCAAATAGTGCAATGCCTTGGAGAAGGGATGAAAACATTAGAAATTTCCCGAAAACTTAAGTGTGATCATCGTACTGTTAAGAGATTTGTGGCTGTATCTGAGCACAAATGTGCTTGTGCTGATAAAGGCATAATGAGGAAGATTTCTGCCAGGCAAGTTCATCGGATTAAGAGAGCAGCTGCTAAAAAGCCATTACAAAGCAGCAAACAGATATTTGAAGCTGCTGGTGCCTCTGGAGTCCCTCGAACCTCAAGGTGTAGTCTCCTTCAAAGGCTTGCTGTGGTGCATAAACCTACTATTCGGCCACCCCTAAACAGTGTTCACAAGCAGAAATGGTTGCATTGGGCCCACACAAACATGAAGACTAATTTCCAAACATTCTTGTTTACTGATAAGTGTTGAGCAACCCCGGATGGTCCAGATAGATGGAGTAGTGGATGGTTGCTGGATGGCCACCATGTCTCAACAAGGTTGCAACAACAGCAAGGAGGTAGAAGAGTCATGTTTTGGGCCGGAATCATGGAGAAACAGCAGGTATGGCCCTTTAAGGTTCCTGAAGGTGTGAAAATGACCTCTGCAAAGTATATAGAGTTTCTGACTGACACTTTTCCTCCATGGTATAAAAAGCAGAAATGTGCCTTCAGGAGCAAAATCATCTTCATGCATGACAATGTACCATCTTATGCTGCAAAGAATACCTCTGAGTCATTGGCTGCTATGGGCATAAAAAGAGATAAACTCATGGTGTGGCCACCATCTTCCCCTGTCCTCAACCCTATAGAGAAACTTTTGGAGTATCATCAAGCAAAAGATCTATGAGGGTGGGAGGCAGTTCACATCAAAACAGCAGCTCTGGGAGGCTATTCTGAATTCATGCAAAGAAATACAAGCAGAAACTCTCCAAAAACTTACAAGTTCAATGGATACAAGAATTGTGAAGGTGATATCAAAGAAGGGGTCCTATGTTAACATGTAACTTGGCCTGTTAGGATGTTTTGGAGTTAAATAGCTTTTTGTTCAGTGAATGTGACCTCCTAATGCTGCAAATTCCACAAATGAGCATTTTCAGTTCTTTGAAACATATCAAATGTTTAGAAATTCTACTGTGCTTAATAATTTGGAACAGTGCATTTTAAGTTTTTATTCATTTTGGAGATTATACTGTTATCATTGGGAGGTTTATTCAATAAAATTCGATGTATACTCTAACGGGTGATTACTTTTATTAGACTGGCTGTCATTTGCACCAACCATTTAGGAAAATCAGAGAAAAATGTCATTTGCATAATAATTTGGAACATAGTGTAATCCAGTACTAGCTGGAGGAGAGTTTGAGCCTAACCAAATGATCGTAAAAATTCCTTTCTTCAATAAAACTCCCCCACATACATTGACAAGGCAAGCTCTTGCCTGAGTGAAAGGGAAGGGGGGGTTTAGCCCACAGCCTGGGATAACAGGAGAAGCTAAACTTATATGATATTTCATACAATATCGTGACACCTCCCCCTTTTGGTGTGTGCTACGGAGGCAGAGCCTCTCGGTATGCTTCCATGCGCACCTCAGTAGGTTCACCCTGGCGGGACAGTCCATCTGCATTCCCATGCTCTCTGCCCGTTTTGTGTTCAATGGTGAAGTCAAACTGCTGAAGGGCAAGGCTCCAGCGTAGCAACCTGCCGTTGGTTCCACACATAGCGTTTAGCCAGCGCAGAGGGTTGTGGTCGGTTACCACAGTGAAGGTGCGACCGTACAAGTAGGGCTGCAAGCGCTGCAGGGCCAAGACTATAGCCAGGCACTCCTTCTCAATGGTGGAGTAGGCCACTTCCCTCGGCAAAAGTTTCTGGCTCAGGTACAACACGGGGTGCTCTTGGTCTTCCGAGTCAACCTGGCTGAGCACAGCACCGAGGCCAAACTCGCTGCCGTCAGTCTGTACCAAGAACGGTCAACTGCTGTTGACTGCTTTCAACACAGGGGCATTGCACAGTGCGGTTTTCAACGCCTGGAAGGCCCCCTCACAGCCATCTGTCCAGTTGATGATGTGGGGTAGCTTCTTCCTGGTGAGGTCCGTCAAAGGTTTTGCCAGGCTACTATAGTGCTGTATAAAGCGCCTATAGTACCCTGCAGTGCCCAGGAAGGACATCACCTGTTTCTTGGTCCCAGGAGTGGGCCAGTTCATGATTGCGCCCACTTTCTCAGGCTCTGGCTTTAGGGTGCCTCCGCCTACCCGGTGCCCCAGGTAATGAACCTCCCTCATGCCCATCTGGCACTTTCCGGGCTTGATAGTCAGTCCTGCTTGGTGAATTCGCCTGAGCACCTCCTCGAGATGCTGCAGGTGTTCCTTCCAGGAGGGACTGAAGATGGCAATGTCATCCAAGTACACCACTGTGTACTTCTCCAGTCCATGAAGCAGGAGGTTGACCATCCACTGGAAAGTGGCAGGGGCAGTCTTCATGCCAAAGGGCATGACCATGGACTCGTACAGTCCAAAGGGTGTGATAAAGGCGGACTTCTCCTGCGCCTTGAGGCTCAGGGGAATCTGCCAGTATCCTCGACTCAGATCCATTATTGTCAGGTATTTTGCGCCAGCTAACTTCTCAAGCAGCTCCTCGATGCGCGGCATTGGGTGCGCGTCAGAGGCTGTAATGGCGTTGAGCCCCCTGTAGTCCACGCAGAACCGGGTGGTTCGGTCCTTCTTTGGCGCGAGAACTACGGGTGAGGCCCACGCACTCTTTGACCGTCGAATCACCCCCAGCTGTAACATCTCATCGATCTCCTGGCGCATAACCTGCTGCACCTGGTCGGAGATTCAATAGGGTGTTCGCCGTAGTGGGGCATGATTCCCGGTGTCCACCTCGTGGACTGCTAACTCAGTCCTTCCAGGCCGGTTGGAGAACACGACCCAGAAGGGTTCCAGTGTAGTTTGCAACTGCAACCGCTGTGGCTCAGTTAGCGAGGCGCTTACCTCCATGTCCTCGATGGACCCACCGGCCTTGGCTTGGGCCAGCATGTCCAGGAGGGTGTCTTCCTCCCCGTCTTCGGATACACTGCAGACTGGTAGGACGAAAGGTTCACGTTCGTGATGAGCCTTCATCATGTTGACGTGAAAGGCCTTTCGCCTACCCCGCGCGTGGTCAAACGTGACCACATAGGTGACCGGGTTGAGCTGTTGGTGGACGACGTACGGGCCCTCCCAGGCTGCCTGAAGCTTATCCGTTGGCACGGGGACCAGCACCCACACCTTTTGACCCACGTGGTAGGTCCGCTCCCGGGCGTTCTGGTCGTACCAGTGCTACCTCGGGTGTAAGCTGGTACTTGGCTATCAGAGCCTGCTTGATAGCCTCATAGTCACCATCTTGTTCTTGAGGAAGGGCAGCAAATGCCTCCAGAGCTTTGCCTCTCAGCCCTGGTGTCAGATATCGGGCCCATTCATCTGTAGGCAGCCGGTACTGCCTGCAGGCTTTCTCAAATGCCCGCAGAAAAGTGTCCAAGTCCCCGACCTTTTCCATAACAGGAAAGTAGTCGGGCCGGGGCTTCGGTATCTGAGCGCTGCTGGGCTCACGGCTGGACTGGGACGACCCCTGCATTTGCAGTCGGGCTAACTGCAGCTGGTACTCTCGCTCTGCTTGCCGCTCGGCTCGGGCCTCTCGCTTGGCTCGCTGGGCCTGGGCTTCCTGCCGGTATTGCTGAATCAGCTGCCGACATCCCTCATGGTCGTCAGTGGGGAATTCTTCCAAGGCTGCCCACAGGTGGGGGTCCAATTCGCCCTGGTTGCTAATCGGGCCAGCATTCAGTGGTTGAACCTCTGCTGCAGCACCATGTTTGCTTGTGCTGGCTTCTGCAGCCTCTGGGCTCTGTGGCCTGGCTTGGTCTGCTTCAAATTGCACCAGTTCAGGGACCATTTCAGTCTTGGACTTGCCCTGGGGGTTCAGGCCATTGTTACGTCCATATCCCAGCAAGAGCGTCCTTCTTCTGCTTGGCGTACCAGGCTTCTCCTTTCGCAGCCATGGTTGCCAAATAAAAGATAGGATAGAAAAACGAAGAGAAAGGGAGGGGATAATTACCAGTACACAATTGTCTCAGGACTAATAAACACTGAGTTCGTTCTCCAAACTTATTTGCGCAGAATCCTCACAAGAACTTTCTGCAAGTTTTTAGTGAGAGGAATGATTGCTCAAACCAAGTCACTAATGCTCTAATATTCCACCGCCTTGCCACCAATTTGTCACGATTCCTCACCGCTGCCACCAATATGTCACGGATTCACACCGTGACCGTCACCCCTACGTCACGGATCGGGGTGACTTTAGGCCAACAGACGGCTATCACATGTGCAGGGGGCTTATCTTATTTATCCCTTCACTGCTACAATGTGATGAAAAAACACACACAAGGTTATTGACCTCTTAGATTACAGCAGGGGCTTATTTTAGGTATCCCACTGCTCTTCAATATACCACGAACTGCAGGGATTTATGTATATCCCGCTTACAGTTCCACTTGAAACCTGCAGCTCTCTGGCGCCCCCTTTACCCTCAGGTCAGATTAGGTACTGCACCTAGGATAATTAGTTGCCAGAAAGGCTGCCTGCTATGTACTGGCTATTGGGCACGCTGCAGTGAGGCAATTTAACTTCTCCCGCTCAGGCAGGAACAATAATTATCAATGTCGCCATCCCTACAATGACTCCCAAAGGCACAGTGCACGGTATTGCTGCCACCAGCTTCGATTAAACGGTTCCGAAGCTAACCCAAAACAGTAGCGTAAATCCCTTCAGAAGACTTGGGGTACGTTTTAGAACAGGAAGAACGAACTAGTGTTACATATTATACTCCATAAATTTTAAGGCAGTGTTTATATAAAAATATTACAAGGATGTTACAAACTGAGACAATTGAAAATATGTACAAAGGTAATTGTAAAACAAACAGGGGTTAAAGGAGAAAATCAACACTTACATGTGCTCAGAGCATTGCGGCAACCAGGCTAGTGGGCGGAGTTCCCAAATGTCCCAATTCATCAGGGGTCTGGAATAAGACCAGGCTCACATAGACTCCAGCAGACAGACTCCGAGGGCTGGGTAAGTGGAGTCACTTAAACAACCACAGCCTGTGACATCACCAAAAGGGTTGAGTTAAGATCGCCCTCCTCTTTCTTCAGTCTTAGTAAATTCAGCCTAAATTTGTCTAAAGCCTATAACTCCGCTACAGAACATGTCATAGTCATAACAAACCCAGCATTCATCTCGTATTAATGTTGGCATTCTAATGAGATCAAATATGTCCTATTTGTGATGCATAATTACAGAGAAATCCCTACTTTTTACCTGATGGAGTTAGGAGTTGCTCCTTACAGGGGTTGATAGATCCGCCGATGGACTATAACAATATGTATTTATTATTTTCTTATCCTAAACCATTGGCCCAATATCTTACAATATTAGGACAAAGACCCTCATGGATTCTGGAGCCTTCTAATCCAGTTCTAGCTGGAGGAGAGTTTGAGCCTAACCAAGCGATTGTAAAAATTCCTTTCTTCAATAAAACTCCCCCACATACATTGACAAGGCAAGCTCTTGCCTGAGTGAAAGGGAAGGACGGGTTAGCCCACAGCCTGGGCTAACAGGAGAAACTAAACTTATATGATATTTCATACAATATCGTGACAGGCGGACCCCTAGCGACCATCTTTGATCTGGACAACTGAGGCCTCCTGACATCAAGATGTTCATCGGCCAGACGAGCGGCCTCCTCAAGAGTCGTTGGCCGCCTGTCCCGAAGCCATCCCTGTGTCCAGGGCCGGCTCCAGGTTTTGGAGGGCCCCGGGTGAAAGAGTCTCAGTGGGCCCACCCCTTTAACACAGCGCAGTATATAACACAGCACAGCGCAGTATATAACACAGCACAGCGCAGTATATAACACAGCACAGCGCAGTATATAACACAGCACAGCGCAGTATATAGCACAGCGCAGTATATAACACAGCACAGCGCAGTATACAACGCAGCCCATGCAGTATACAACACAGCCCACGCAGTATACAACACAGCCCATGCAGTATACAACACAGCCCACGCAGTATACAACACAGCCCACGTAGTATACAACACAGCCCACATAGTATACAACACAGCCCACGTAGTATAGCACAGCCCCGTGACGTTGTATATAACACAGCCAGCCATATATATACAGTAGTGAGTAGTCTATGACTATAACTACAAGTCCCACTCCCAGCATTGCTAACATACCAATACCATAGCAGGCTGCATCCCCCCTGCCCCTGCAATGTGTTGGGACCAAAGACTCACTCACTGCTTCACATGGCACTGCTGCCCCCGTTGTGGACACAGGGACAGGGTGCATGCACCGACCGTGCACTGTCCGCACCTGACTGCAGCTCATCTTCTGCTTGGCGCTGCTGCTGGACCTGTCCTGGACGGTGGACGTGGAATTCTTCTCTGAGCTCTAGACACTCTCACCGACCGGAGGTGACACAGGACAGATGACCGCCGGCCCGGAAGTGACTCTCTTCGTATCCATGTTGACAGCGGAGGTGAGTATTGCAGCTGTGCAGCGCCTGCAAAACCCTCAGAGAGCTCTGTGCCGCCTGCTGCCGGGGATGATGGATGTGCTCCGCCAGGCTCCATGACCTGGCTGGGAGAGGGATTTGAATGACTGCATGTATGTAAGAGTCACACAGCAGGGATGTATTCCGGCTGCGGGCCCCCAGGAGCGCTGCGCATGTGTGTGTACAGACTCAGTACTTGTATGTTACTACCTTTAAATGGGCCCCCCTGTCTCGACAGGGCCCCGGCACTTGCCCGGGTGCGCCGGGTGCTGACGCCGGCCCTGCCTGTGTCTCAGGGGTTAGTCCATTAAAGAATCATTCTAACAAGAAGAGCTAGAGGACGTCCTCCTTAGTGGTTGCTTGGCTCCCTTGTACCCACTGTAGCAGTGACCACCGTAATTTACAGGCCCATTCAGCATGGGTATCGGTTACGCGTTTTATAAGTCCACGGAACTTTTGGCGGTATGCCTCTGGTGTCAGCGCATACCGGGCCAAGATCACTTCTTTGATCCGCTCATAGTCCATACAGTCCTCATCAGGTACCGTGCGATAGGCGTCCGCTGCCCGGCCGGTCAGCTTGCTGGCCAGAATCTGAACTCGTTCCTCCGGCTTCACTTGAAGAAGGGCACACTGCCGCTCAAAGTTCTGCAGAAAGCCACCAATGTCTTCCTCTGCCTCCCCCAACTGTCGGAAGGCATTATACTGGATCTTTTTGTGGCTTACTGTTGAAGGTATCTGGTCAGAGGCCAGAGCTCCCCCTGCTCACTGACTCTTCTCTCTCCGCTCTGCCATCTCCATCTTGGCCAGCTCCACTTTGGTCCGCTCTGCCATCTCCATCTTGGCTAGCTCTATCCTGGTCCGCTCGGCCATCTTTTCCTTCAGATCAGTACGCACATCAGCCATCACCTCTCATATGATCTCTACTGCAGGGTTTGGGCCATAGAACGCCAGTCTGTTCTTTACCTCCCTCTGGAATTCAGTCTCCTCCACGTTCACATTGGGGGGCGCTGCACTGTCGTGTTCCATGATGGCTGCTATCAAATCCGCTTTTGTTTTGTTGCTGGCGATTAACCCTCGGGCTTCCACCAGATCTTTTAATGTAGTCTGTTGTGATCCGCTTTTTGGGCTCCCCTAGTGGTGGCTGGTGGTACTGGAGACTTGTGTGTTCTTTTCTGCCTCAGCTCACCTGCTTCCATCAGTTTTGGGAGTTCCCTATTTAGCCTTGCTCTCCAGTCACTTCCTTGCCGGTCATCATTGTAACCTGAGTCTTTTAGTTGCATGTTCCTGCTACCAGTCTGCTGATCAGCTAAGTGGACTCTTGTCCTTTTTGTTTTGTATTTTTTGTCCAGTTTACAGTTTGTCATTTCCTGTTACTGGAAGCTCTTGTGGACTGAAATTGCCACTCCTGTGTCATGAGTTGACACAGGAGTCTTAAAGTAATTTCAGGATGGGTTTTTGAAAGGGTTTTTCAGCTGACCGTGAAGTCCTCTTTTGTATCCTTCCTCTATCTAGTAAGTGGACCTCGCTTTGCTAAATCTACCTTCATACTGTGTATGTCTTTTCCTCTGAACTCACCGTTAATATATGTGGGGGCTACTATCATCTTTGGGGAATTTCACTAGAGGTAAGCCAGGTCTGTTCCTTCCTCTTCCAGGCGTAGTTAGTTCTCTGGCTGGCGCATGGCATCTAGGCAGCCGTAGGAATGCTTCCTGGCTACTGTTAGTTGTGTGGTAGATTTAGGTCACGGTCAGCTTGAGTTTCCATCACCCGAGGGCTAGTCTGTTATTTTGTGTTTCTGATGTTCCCATGCCATTGGGGAATCATGACAGTATGACCGGCCACTATTAAAGTAATTGGCAGAAGAAAGGAGAGTAAAAGAAGTCTGTAGATTTTTTTTTTTATTTTTTTTTTCCTCACATGTTTGCTACTTAGTTGGCTCAGTTGTATTTCTGCTCTATTTACAGCCTTGCCTTTCTCTCCTTCTAATCCTTGAATGGCTCTGATCTCTCCGGTTTAAGGATGGACTCTCAGAGGTTGGCTGCAGGTTTAAATAATCTTGCTACGAAGGTTCAGAATTTACAAGATTATGTTATACGTACTCCTATTTCTGAACCTAAGATTCCTACACCAGAGGTATTTTCCGGAGATAGATCTCGGTTTCTGAATTTCAAATGTAATTGTAAATTATTCCTTTCTCTCAGACCTCACTCCTCTGGAGATCCTGTTCAGCAGGTTAAGATTGTGATTTCTTTGCTGCGAGGTGACCCTCAAAATTGGGCATTTTCATTGACACCAGGGGATCCTGTGTTGCTCAATGTGGATGCGTTTTTTCTGGCTTTAGGGTTGCTGTATGAGGAACCTAATTTGGAGATTCAAGCTGAAAAAGCTTTAATAGCCCTGTCTCAAGGGCAAGATGAAGCTGAGATATACTGTCAAAAATTTTGTAAATGGTCTGTGCTTACTCAGTGGAATGAGTGTGCCCTAGCGGCAATTTTCAGAGAAGGCCTTTCTGATGCCGTTAAGGATGTCATGGTGGGGTTTCCTACGCCCACAGGTCTGAATGAGTCCATCACAATGGCGATTCAGATTGATCGGCGTTTGCGGGAGCGCAAACCCGTGCACCATTTGGCGGTATCTTCTGAAGGGACGCCAGAGAAAATGCAATGTGACAGAATTCTGTCAAGAAACGAGCGGCAGAATTATAGGCGCAAAAATGGCTTGTGCTTCTACTGTGGTGATTCCGCGCATGTTATATCAGCATGCTCTAAACGTACTAGGAAGGTTGACAAGTCTGTTTCTATTGGCACTTTACAGTCTAAATTTCTTCTGTCTGTAACTCTGATTTGTTCATTATCAGTTATTACCGTGGATGCCTATGTGGACTCTGGCGCCGCTCTGAGTCTCATGGATTGGTCCTTCGCCAGGCGCTGTGGGTTTGATTTGGAGCCTCTGGAAGTTCCTATACCTCTGAAGGGTATTGATTCTACACCTCTGGCTTGTAATAGACCACAGTTCTGGACGCAAGTGACTATGCGTATGACTCCAGACCATCAGGAGATGATTCGCTTCCTCGTGTTGCATAATTTACATGATGTGTTAGTGCTTGGATTACCATGGTTGCAATCTCATAACCCAGTACTGGACTGGAAAACTATGTCTGTGTTAAGCTGGGGATGTCGGGGGGCTCATGGGGACATACCTTTGGTTTCTATCTCGTCATCTATTCCCTCTGAGGTTCCGGCATTTTTGTCGGATTTTGGGGATATTTTTGAAGAGCCTAAAATTGGTTCTCTCCCTCCCCACAGAGAGTGTGATTGCGCCATAGATCTGATTCCAGGCAGTAAATTTCCAAAGGGTCGTTTGTTTAACCTATCTGTACCTGAGCATGCTGCCATGCGAGAGTATGTTAAGGAGTCCCTGGAAAAGGGACATATTCGTCCTTCTTCATCACCTTTAGGAGCTGGGTTTTTCTTTGTCTCTAAAAAGGATGGCTCGCTGAGGCCTTGTATTGATTATCGACTCCTGAATAAAATTACTGTCAAATATCAGTATCCGTTGCCGCTGCTTACTGATTTGTTTGCTCGCATAAGGGGGGCTAAGTGGTTCTCCAAGATTGATCTCCGTGGGGCGTATAATTTGGTGCGAATTAAGCAAGGGGATGAGTGGAAAACCGCATTTAATACGCCTGAGGGCCACTTTGAGTATTTAGTAATGCCTTTCGGCCTTTCTAATGCACCTTCAGTTTTTCAGTCCTTTATGCATGATATTTTCCGTGAATATCTGGATAAATTTATGATTGTGTATTTGGACGATATTTTGATTTTTTCTGAAGACTGGGAGTCTCATGTTCAGCAGGTCAGGAGGGTTTTTCAGGTCTTGCGGGAGAATTCTCTGTGTGTAAAGGGTTCTAAGTGTGTTTTTGGGGTTCAAAAGATTTCCTTTTTGGGGTACATTTTTTCCCCTTCTTCTGTTGAGATGGACCCTGTCAAGGTTCGGGCTATTTGTGACTGGACGCAGCCTACTTCTCTAAAGGGTCTTCAGAAGTTCTTGGGCTTTGCTAATTTTTATCGTCGATTTATAACTGGTTTTTCTGGTGTTGCTAAGCCTCTTACGGATTTGACTAAGAAGGGTGCTGATGTTGCCAATTGGTCCTCTGCCGCTGTGGAGGCCTTTCGGGAACTTAAGCGCCGCTTTTCGTCTGCCCCTGTGTTGCGCCAGCCTGATGTCTCTCTCCCCTTTCAGGTTGAGGTCGATGCTTCCGAGATCGGAGCGGGGGCGGTTTTGTCGCAGAAAAGTTCCGATTGCTCAGTGATGAGACCTTGTGTGTTCTTTTCTCGAAAATTTTCTGCCGCCGAAAGAAATTATGATGTTGGCCATGAAGTGGGGATTTGAGGAGTGGCGTCATTGGCTTGAGGGTGCTAGACATCAGGTGGTGGTTTTGACTGATCACAAGAATCTGATTTATCTTGAGTCTGCCAGGCGCCTGAATCCTAGACAGGCGCGCTGGTCGTTGTTTTTCTCTCGGTTTAATTTTGTGGTCTCATATCTACCAGGTTCTAAGAATGTGAAGGCAGATGCCCTTTCTAGGAGTTTTGAGCCTGATTCCCCTGGTGATTCGGAACCTACAGGTATCCTTAAGGATGGGGTGATATTATCCGCTATTTCCCCAGATCTGCGACGTGCTTTGCAAGAGTTTCAGGCGGATAGACCTGATCGCTGTCCACCTGGTAGACTGTTTGTTCCTGATGATTGGACCAGTAGAGTCATCTCGGAGGTTCATTCTTCTACACTGGCGGGTCATCCTGGAATTTTTGGTACCAGGGATTTGGTGGCTAGATCCTTCTGGTGGCCATCTCTGTCTCGAGATGTGCGTGTTTTTGTGCAGTCTTGTGATGTGTGTGCTCGGGCCAAGCCTTGTTGTTCTAGGGCTAGCGGGTTGTTGTTGCCCTTGCCTATTCCGAAGAGGCCTTGGACGCACATCTCGATGGACTTTATTTCTGATCTTCCTGTCTCTCAGAAGATGTCTGTTATCTGGGTGGTGTGTGACCATTTTTCTAAGATGGTTCATTTGGTGCCATTGCCGAAGTTGCCTTCCTCGTCTGAGTTGGTTCCTTTGTTTTTTCAAAATGTGGTTCGCTTGCATGGTATTCCTGAAAATATCGTTTCTGATAGGGGTACCCAGTTCGTTTCTAGATTTTGGCGGGCATTCTGTGCCAGGTTGGGCATTGATTTGTCTTTTTCGTCTGCCTTCCATCCTCAGACTAATGGCCAGACGGAGCGAACTAATCAGACTTTGGAGACGTATTTGAGGTGTTTTGTGTCTGCGGATCAGGATGATTGGGTTGCCTTTTTGCCGTTGGCGGAGTTTGCTCTTAATAATCGGGCTAGTTCGGCCACTTTGGTTTCCCCTTTCTTTTGCAATTCGGGGTTTCATCCCCATTTTTCTTCTGGTCAGGCGGAGTCTTCGGATTGTCCTGGAGTGGATGCTGTGGTGGATCGGTTGTATCGGATTTGGGAACAAGTGGTGGACAATTTGAATTTGTCCCAGGAGAGGACTCAGCGGTTTGCTAACCGCCAGCGTCGGGTTGGTCCTCGCCTTCGTGTTGGGGACTTGGTGTGGTTGTCTTCTCGTTTTGTCCCAATGAGGGTTTCTTCTCCTAAATTTAAGCCTCGGTTCATCGGTCCCTATAGGATTTTGGAGATTATTAACCCTGTTTCCTTTCGTTTGGACCTCCCGGCATCTTTCGCTATCCATAATGTGTTCCATCGGTCGTTGTTGCGGAGATACGAGGTGCCGGTGGTTCCTTCTGCTGAGCCTCCTGCTCCTGTGCTGGTTGAGGGTGAATTGGAGTACGTTATAGAGAAGATCTTGGACTCCCGTATTTCCAGGTGGAGACTCCAGTATCTGGTTAAATGGAAGGGCTATGGTCAGGAAGATAATTCTTGGGTAACTGCCTCTGATGTTCATGCCTCGGATTTGGTTCGTGCCTTTCATAGGGCTCATCCAGGTCGCCCTGGCGGTTCTTGTGAGGGTTCAGTGCCCCCTCCTTAAGGGGGGGGTACTGTTGTGATCCGCTTTTTGGGCTCCCCTAGTGGTGGCTGGTGGTACTGGAGACTTGTGTGTTCTTTTCTGCCTCAGCTCACCTGCTTCCATCAGTTTTGGGAGTTCCCTATTTAGCTTTGCTCTCCAGTCACTTCCTTGCCGGTCATCATTGTAACCTGAGTCTTTTAGTTGCATGTTCCTGCTACCAGTCTGCTGATCAGCTAAGTGGACTCTTGTCCTTTTTGTTTTGTATTTTTTGTCCAGTTTACAGTTTGTCATTTCCTGTTACTGGAAGCTCTTGTGGACTGAAATTGCCACTCCTGTGTCATGAGTTGACACAGGAGTCTTAAAGTAATTTCAGGATGGGTTTTTGAAAGGGTTTTTCAGCTGACCGTGAAGTCCTCTTTTGTATCCTTCCTCTATCTAGTAAGTGGACCTCGCTTTGCTAAATCTACCTTCATACTGTGTATGTCTTTTCCTCTGAACTCACCGTTAATATATGTGGGGGCTACTATCATCTTTGGGGAATTTCACTAGAGGTAAGCCAGGTCTGTTCCTTCCTCTTCCAGGCGTAGTTAGTTCTCCGGCTGGCGCATGGCATCTAGGCAGCCGTAGGAATGCTTCCTGGCTACTGTTAGTTGTGTGGTAGATTTAGGTCACGGTCAGCTTGAGTTTCCATCACCCGAGGGCTAGTCTGTTATTTTGTGTTTCTGATGTTCCCATGCCATTGGGGAATCATGACAGTAGTCCTCTTTAACTTCTGGTAGTTGTTTTCCATTCATTCCTTTCCTCCTGTAGACGTGGTATCATATCCCGCTGTCTGCCACCAGTGTAACGGGGTCTTCCGTGCTGGAGTACCTCTTTAGTACTACCCCGCGTTTCAGGAGGTCCACTCTGCTTTAGCTGGAGTCTGAATGAAGGACGCTGGCTTGAATTTCTTGATTACATGGGCGCATATAAAATATCACTGCTTCTCCACGTATTTCCAGTATGACAACACTTTACTCACAGGACACAGAATATATATCACACAGGTATAGAGGGCAGGCCTATTGAAAAGCGGCAGGCCAAACATACATTACAATAGCCGCAGGGGGCCGGAGCCTGCCGATATTTACTGTGGGAATTACAAAGGTGGGAGAGGTCAGAAGGGGGAATATCTTGTCCCCTCTGCCCAGGGGTGCAGCCTGTGGGCTAATGCATTAGGGACATGCCTCTCACATGGAAACTATTATACATACATATAACTGCACAACATAACCTGGGTGCTGAGGGGTTCTGTAACATAAGTGTTTATAGTTTTTGCCTGTGGGTGGGTGGATATTTCTGCTTTCTGTTAAACGTATGAGGCAGGGACAAGTGAACTCTGTGCTGGGACAATGAACTGGACATGGCTGCTGACTATTGTGTCTGTGCAACTGCAGGTTTGCGGGAAAGAGGCATCAACGCCTGCTTCATGGCAGCAGATTTGGAAGGCTGTAACACAGTGTAAGGGGCAGTGGTTTCACCATTAGACAAATATTTTGTAAATAAGCATTCCGCACACCGAAAGGGGTGCTTGGCTGCCATGTGCTTTTGCATGCTGGTGGTGCTCAGGTTGGCAATGTTCTTGCCTGTTCTTAGCTTGATTTGGCAGATGATTCAAATTTCAGTTGTTTTGTCAGAAGAAATTTCAGAAAAAACTGCCATACAGGGGGATAATGCACCCTTGGCCTGTTATCTAGCCGAATGCGAGGGTCTCTGTGAGACAGTTGACCGAGTTCTCCCTCTGGTCTAACCATTACCTCTTCTTGCCTGTTTTTGTGCTACGGATCCATCCCTGTCTGCACTGCTGTTCTAGCTAGGCATGCCATTGTACCAGGTTAGATCAGTGGCCTCATCATCGACCACGTCATCTTCCAATTCCTCAATCTGATTCTCCTTCTGAGTTGCGAATTTAGGCTCACCTCATAGCAACTCTGTGTCTTGATTATCCTCCACCTCTTCAGACATGAATTGACCTTCCCCAATGTGGCTTTCGCTTGGATGTGGGTGCTCAAATGTTTGGGCATCACTGCTCTCCACCTCCTCATGACCCTCTTTAATGGTGCACATTGAGAAGCCTGACAAATTACAAGAGAGCTTAAACATTTCCCCACAGGTTGGGGTCATATGTCTCCGAGGACTCTTGATGGTAGGAGGAAGGAGGACCAGGTTGAGGATTCAGATGCCCAGATTCTTGGCTACTGAGACTTGAATATGTAGAAGACTTTGTGGTTTTGCTTGTCAACACACTGGAGCCTTTGTCTGCCATCCAATCCACAACATTTTGGCAATTGTCTGGGTTTGTCAGTCATGTACTGCACTAACCAAATTTTGACAGGAAGCTAGAATGAGATCCAGACACCTTCTGATTTGTAACACGGCCTTGGCGGGCACCTCAACATCCATGTCCCTTAATGTCAACCTTTCTCATATTGAATGCTTTATGCTTGTGAAAAAATGTCCTGGCTTTTTTTTTGACAAGTACCCTCACAGAGGTGTTGTGAGGAAAATGTATGTCCGATAATGGAAAAAACCATAGCTGAGGGATTTTTGCACTTTTGACCATGGTCCCAAAAGCTGCGGGCTAAAAAAAACCCCTTCCGTGTGTTTCTGAATGTGTGTGTAGAAGAGCTTTTATGGCTTCTTGCTGCATTCCTGACTTTCAGCTCCCAAATCCCTCATGCCCCTCCTAAAGGAATTTTTACGATCGGGATAGATGCATAGACAGTTGTACCAGCTTAAACTGGTTGGATCTCCCATGTAAAACATGAGGTCCTTTGTCCTAATATTGCAAGATATTGGGCAAACGATTTAGGCTAGGAAAATAATGAGTACATATTGCTAAAGTCCATCGGCGCATCTCTCCATCACTGTAAGCAGGAGCTTCCAAGTCCAACAGGGACAGAGTACAGATTTCTCTGGAACTGAGTGTCCCTACTAGCCTGAATTTAGTGTCTATAGAGAGCAAATCTTAATACAAGATGAATGCTGGGTGTGTTATGATTCTGACATGTTCTGGAGCGGAGATACAGGCATTAGACAAACTTTTGTGAAATTTACTAAGACTGAAGAGAGAGGAGGGTCTGGGTAAGCCAGCCCTGTTGGTGATGTCACGGGCTGCGGTTTATAAGTTTCTGCCACTGCCAGGCCCCCAGGAGTGAGTTTTGACCTGAGAAGCCTGACTGTCAGTCCTGATGCATTGGGACATATGGGAACTCCACCCACTAGCCTGGTTGCCTGAACTGAACTGAGAACATGTGAGTTTTACCTTTTCTCATTTAATCCTTTTATTTTATAATTACCTTGTACATTTTCAATTGTCTCATTTTGTAACATCCTTGTAATATTTTTATATAAACGCTGCCTTTTTTGGAGTAAAATATATAAATTACTAGTTTCTGTTCTCCTGTTCTAAAACGTACCCTAAGCATTCTGAAGGGAATTATGCTACTGTTTTGGGTTAGCTTCAGACCCGTTTAATCGAAGCTGGTGGCAGCTTACCTTTGTGCTGGGCCTTTGGGAGTCGCTGTAGCGACCGCGGCGTTGATAATTATTGTTCCTGCCTGAGTGGGAGTATTTATATCGCCTCGTTGCAGCGTGCCCAATAGCCAGTACATAGCAGGCAGCCTTTCTGGCGACTAATTGCCCTAGGTGCAGTACCTAATCTGACCTGAGAGTAAGGGGGGTGCCAGAGAGCTGCAAGTTTCAAGTGGAACTGTAAGCGGGATATACATAAATCCCCGCAGTTCGTGGTATATTGAAGAGCAGTGGGATACCTAAAATAAGCCCCTGCTGTAAACTAAGAGGTCAATAGCCTTGTGTGTGTTTTTTTTCATCACATTGTAGAAGTGGAGGGATAACTAAGATAAGCCCCCTGCACATGTGATAGCCGTCTGTTGGCCTAAAGTCACCCCGATCCGTGACGTAGGGGTGACGGTCACGGTGTGAATCGTGACAAATTGGGGGCAGCGGTGTGGATTCGTGACAGGTGTTATGTACAAATTCAATATATCTAGCAATGTGTGGCAATTTTTTTTAAGATATAAGCTTTATTACATATGGCAGCACAACAGCAGATTCACAACAATTAGAGATAAATAGTCAAGTTTGCGTATATCTCCGCAGGCTTTGCGCCAGTCATACAACTGCTAGATAAAGATATGCTATTTATTAAAACCAATAGAAAATGTGCAGGCTTGTGTAGATTGGTCAATGGCACTCCTGTCTCTTTCGCTTGAGAGGGCTGCATCCAAGTAAAATGAGGCTTGTACATGTTCTTGACATGGTTTCAGGCCTGACAGACTGACCACAATACAAGCCCTAGCTTGCATACACTGTATACAGAATTTAATTCTAATGCATTTGGTGTGTGGTAGAATACAATTTACTGACATTGATCATACAGCTCCCCCAACTCTTGTATTATATTCACCTTACAGCGGCTTCACCTGCTATGACAGTTGTTCCATTGGAATCCGATGGCAAAAATTAACTGTTGATCTTACAAAACGCAGGTTTCACAGCACCTGCCTGCCCTCTGCAAACTATTAGCCATTTTTATTTGGCGTTATACATGTAATTATGACGGAAAAAAAGTTTTGGTTTGGTTTGGTAGGTCTTTAAAAATCTGTAAAATGCTCCAATTCTGGTGCTTTGCCTGGCTCTTCCCACTTGCCCTGGTTCGGTGGCTAATTGGGGTAATAGTTGGAGTGTTGATATCAGTTGTTCTTTTGCATGCAGTTCTCATGCAAAGAGAGGTGCCCTAAGTGACATCACTGGGGTTCAGCAGCTATGTGATTGTTGTGAGGCAGTGACAGGTGTTGTATGCGAGGGTCAATATGTGGCCCCCAGGATGTGCATAGAAGCATATTGAGGCATATGGAGTGCATTGCAGTCACAGGTATAGCTGTGATTGTAGTGCAAAATAAAAATAAGTTTGGTCTTGGGCAAGCTATTTGCCCAAGGCAGATTTAGGAAAACTCAGCAAAAGCTTTTATTTCTGGAATGAACTACAGAATGGTAGTGGGGCAGTTCGCTCCCTCCAGGCCTGCAGTAAAGGGTTTGGGTGTGTCAGTCTTGGTTTGCAAACTTGCAGAGCAGGTGGCTCGGCAAAACTCAGCTTGTGTTAGGTAGCACAGAGCCAAGCAGAGCCAAAAGGCCTGGCACCCCACAGCGTGACACGGTGGTGCAGTCATCCACAGCAACCGGTCTCGGATTAGGTTTGTTTTGATGCCCGGCTGCGATCCGGTGGTTTCTGTGTGCTGTTTCTTTTGTGAGTTTTTTGGACATTAAAAGATGTTTGCTTTGAACCTTCCTGTGGTCCCTGCCTGCAAGATGGAGGAGCTTTTGAAGCAGTTAGCCCTCACGCAGCAGAAGCAGCTGCAGTTTTAGTGGCAACAACAAGAACAACGGCAGCAGAAGTATCAGCAACAGCAGCAGACAAATTGCCTGTTGATGCAGCAGCCCCTGGCTATGCAAGAGGCGGCCCCACCAGAAAACTCAATCCATTCGGAGGCCCGGTACAAAGTCCGGTCAGCGCTGAGGAAGATGGGTCCTGAGGGTGACATGGAAGCCTTCCTCACCGTGTTCGAGCGCACTGCAGAGTGGAAGAGCTTGGCATTTTCCCAGTGGGCTGAAGTGGTGGCCCCTTCATGATGGGAGATGCCCAGAAAGTCTACCTGGATCTCAGTCGGGACAATGCCCTGGACTATGGGAAACTGAAAGGTGAGATCCTTGCCTGACTGTGGGTTAACATATCTGTACACGCACAGCAGCTATTCCAATGGTCTTTTGTGGAGACTTGACCAGCCACACCTCAGGCATATGACTTGTTGCAGCTAAGGGGACCCGGGCACTCTGGACCAGGTGATGGGACTTATTGAGTGGTATATGGCCACTCATGACTTTATATGGTATGCTGCTCCACTTTGGCTGTCACGTTGGGCCCCACCAGCCCCAAAGCCTGGGAAAAGTACACGACTCTCTACTGGGGTCAATCAGGACTGAGCCCGTACTGAGGGGGTATCCCAAAGTGAGAGCGACAACTGTTGTGAACTCTGTTTTCGGGCTCCCTCTTGTGGTCACAGGTGGTATTGTGTGAGTGTTGTTTTTGGGCTCCCCCTGGTGGCTTTGTTTGTTATCCTGCTGATCTGTGGCTGGATCAGCTGCCTCGTTATGCACTGGGGAGTTTCCTATTTAGCTCTGCTTCACCTCCACTTGTTGCCGGCTGTCGATGTATTCAGTGCTATTCTGATCTCCCCTGATTATCTTCGTTTTCAGTCTCTTCTGGAGAAGCTAAGTTTCTGTTTGATTATTTTTTGCTCATCAGTCTGCAATATGATTTCAGTGTATGATGAGTTAGTCCAGCTTGCTAATATGTGAGTTCTTGCTGCTGGTAAGCTCTGGGGTACGGAGTTGCTTCCCCCGCACCGTTAGTTGGTGCGGGGGCTCGAGCAATCTCTGCGTGGATATTTTGCTTAGGGTTTTCTATTGACCGCACAGCTCCCTTCCTATTTTCTGCTATCTAGTGTTAGCGGGCCTCATTTGCTAAATCTATTTCATCTCTGCGTTTTTGCTTTCCCCTTAACTCACCGTTAATATTTGTGGGGGGCTTTTCTATATCTTTGGGGTCATTTCTCTGAGGCAAGTAAGGACTTTACTTTCCCTCTAGGAATAGGTAGTTTCTCAGGCCGTGAAGAGACGTCTAGTGTTGTGAATTTGCTTTTTGCTCCCTCTAGTGGTTACTAGTTTTTTGACTCTGGTTTTTCTGTCATTCCTTTTATCCGCACCTGGGTCGTTAGTTAGGGGTGTTGCTATATAAGCTCCCTGGACCTTCAGTTCTATGCCTGGCAACGTAGTTATCAGAGCTGGTCTGCTGTGCTCTTGTCTACTGATCCTGGTTCCAGTTATATCAGCTAAGTCTGCCTTTTGCTTTTTGCTATTTGTTTTGGTTTTGTATTTTTGTCCAGCTTGTTCCTAATCTATATCCTGACCTTTGCTGGAAGCTCTAGGGGGGCTGGTGTTCTCCCCCCGGACCGTTAGACGGTTCGGGGGTTCTTGAATTTCCAGTGTGGATTTTGATAGGGTTTTTGTTGACCATATAAGTTACCTTTATTTATTCTGCTATTAGTAAGCGGGCCTCTCTGTGCTAAACCTGGTTCATTTCTGTGTTTGTCATTTCCTCTTACCTCACCGTCATTATTTGTGGGGGGCTTCTATCCAGCTTTGGGGTCCCCTTCTCTGGAGGCAAGAAAGGTCTTTGTTTTCCTCTACTAGGGGTAGCTAGATTCTCCGGCTGGCGCGTGTCATCTAGAATCAACGTAGGAATGATCCCCGGCTACTTCTAGTGTTGGCGTTAGGAGTAGATATATGGTCAACCCAGTTACCACTGCCCTATGAGCTGGATTTTTGTATTCTGCAGACTTCCACGTTCCTCTGAGACCCTCGCCATTGGGGTCATAACAGTTTGCCAGGCCAGTATTAAATGTTTAATGCATTGCAGAAGAGGGATTATAAGAAAGAAGATTCTGAGTTTTTTTTTTTTTTCTCTTTTTCCCCTTTACCTCAGAGTGGTTATGCTTGCTGCAGACATGAATGTCCAGACCTTGATTACAAGTGTGGACCAGCTGGCTACTCGTGTGCAGGGCATACAAGATTATGTTATCAGAAATCCTAGGTCAGAACCTAAAATACCGATTCCTGAACTGTTTTCCGGAGACAGGTTTAAGTTTAGGAATTTCGTGAATAATTGTAAATTGTTTTTGTCCCTGAGACCCTGTTCATCTGGAGATTCTGCTCAGCAAGTAAAAATTGTTATTTCGTTCTTACGGGGCGACCCTCAGGATTGGGCTTTTTCGCTGGCGCCAGGAGATCCGGCATTGGCTGATCTTGATGCGTTTTTTCTGGCGCTCGGTTTACTTTATGAGGAACCCAATCTTGAGATTCAGGCAGAAAAGGCCTTGCTGGCTATGTCTCAGGGGCAGGACGAGGCTGAAGTGTATTGCCAAAAATTTCGGAAATGGTCCGTGCTGACACATTGGAACGAGTGTGCACTGGCCGCTAATTTTAGAAATGGCCTTTCTGAAGCCATTAAGAATGTTATGGTGGGTTTTCCCATTCCCACAGGTCTGAATGATACTATGGCACTGGCTATTCAAATTGACCGGCGGTTGCGGGAGCGCAAAACCGCAAATTCCCTCATGGTGTTGTCTGAACAGACACCTAATTCGGTGCAATGTGATAGAAAAACCGCAAATTCCCTCATGGTGTTGTCTGAACAGACACCTGATTTAATGCAATGTGATAGAATCCTGACTAGAAATGAGCGGAAAATTCATAGACGCCGGAATGGCTTGTGCTACTACTGTGGTGATTCTACACATGTTATCTTAGCATGCTCTAAACGTATAGCTAAGGTTGTTAGTCCTGTCACCGTTGGTAATTTGCAACCTAAATTTATTCTGTCCGTAACTTTGATTTGCTCACTGTCATCTTATCCTGTCATGGCGTTTGTAGATTCAGGTGCTGCCCTGAGTCTCATGGATCTCTCATTTGCTAAGCGCTGTGGTTTTACTCTTGAACCATTAGAAAATCCTATTCCTCTTAGGGGTATTGATGCTACACCATTGGCAGCAAATAAACCGCAGTATTGGACACAGGTTACCATGTGCATGACTCCTGAACACCGCGAGGTGATACGTTTCCTGGTTTTACATAAAATGCATGATTTGGTTGTTTTAGGGCTGCCATGGTTACAGACCCATAATCCAGTCCTGGACTGGAAGGCTATGTCAGTCTCAAGTTGGGGCTGTCGTGGTATTCATGGGGATTCCCTGCCTGTGTCTATTGCTTCCTCTACGCCTTCGGAAGTTCCGGAGTATTTGTCTGATTATCAGGATGTCTTCAGTGAGTCTGAGTCCAGTGCACTGCCTCCTCATAGGGACTGTGACTGTGCTATAGATTTGATCCCAGGCAGTAAATTTCCTAAGGGAAGACTGTTTAATCTGTCGGTACCTGAACATACCGCTATGCGTTCATATATCAAGGAGTCTCTGGAGAAAGGACATATTCGTCCGTCTTCTTCCCCTCTTGGTGCGGGATTCTTTTTTGTGGCAAAAAAGGACGGATCTTTGAGACCTTGTATTGATTATCGGCTTTTAAATAAGATCACTGTCAAGTTTCAGTATCCTTTACCGCTGTTGTCTGACTTGTTTGCCCGGATTAAGGGTGCCAAGTGGTTCACCAAGATAGACCTTCGTGGTGCGTACAACCTTGTGCGCATTAAGCAAGGTGATGAATGGAAAACCGCATTCAATACGCCCGAAGGTCATTTTGAGTACTTGGTGATGCCTTTTGGGCTCTCCAATGCGCCTTCAGTTTTTCAGTCCTTTATGCATGACATTTTCCGGAAGTATCTGGATAAATTTTTGATTGTTTATCTGGATGATATTTTGGTTTTTTCTGATAATTGGGATTCGCATGTGGAGCAGGTCAGGTTGGTCTTTAAAATTTTGCGTGAAAATTCTTTGTTTGTCAAGGGCTCAAAGTGTCTCTTTGGTGTACAGAAGGTTCCCTTTTTGGGGTTCATTTTTTCCCCTTCTGCTGTGGAGATGGACCCAGTCAAGGTCCGAGCTATTCTTGATTGGACTCAGCCCTCGTCAGTTAAGAGTCTTCAGAAGTTCTTGGGCTTCGCTAACTTCTACCGTCGTTTTATCGCTAATTTTTCTAGCATTGTGAAACCTTTGACGGATATGACCAAGAAGGGCTCCGATGTAGCTAACTGGGCTCCTGCTGCCGTGGAGGCTTTCCAGGAGTTGAAACGCCGGTTTACTTCGGCGCCTGTTTTGTGCCAGCCTGACGTCTCACTTCCCTTTCAGGTTGAGGTGGATGCTTCGGAGATTGGGGCAGGGGCCGTTTTGTCGCAGAGAGGCCCTGGTTGCTCTGTTATGAAACCTTGTGCCTCTTTCTCTAGGAAGTTTTCGCCTGCCGAGCGAAATTATGATGTGGGCAATCGGGAGTTGTTGGCCATGAAATGGGCATTTGAGGAGTGGCGTCATTGGCTCGAGGGTGCTAAGCATCGTGTGGTGGTCTTGACTGATCACAAAAATCTGATGTATCTCGAGTCTGCTAAACGCCTTAATCCGAGACAGGCCCGCTGGTCATTGTTTTTCTCCCGCTTTGATTTTGTTGTCTCGTATTTACCAGGTTCAAAGAATGTGAAGGCCGATGCTCTTTCTAGGAGCTTTGTGCCTGATGCTCCTGGATTCGCTGATCCTGTTGGTATTCTTAAAGATGGAGTTATCTTGTCAGCTATTTCTCCGGATCTGCGACGTGTGTTGCAGAGATTTCAGGCTGATAGGCCTGAGTCTTGTCCACCTGACAGACTGTTTGTCCCGGATAAGTGGACCAGCAGAGTCATTTCCGAGGTTCATTCCTCGGTGTTGGCAGGTCACCCGGGAATTTTTGGCACCAGAGATCTGGTGGCCAGGTCCTTTTGGTGGCCTTCCTTGTCAAGGGATGTGCGGTCATTTGTGCAGTCCTGTGGGACTTGTGCTCGAGCTAAGCCTTGCTGTTCTCGTGCCAGCGGTTTGCTCTTGCCCTTGCCTGTCCCGAAGAGACCTTGGACACATATCTCCATGGATTTCATTTCTGATCTTCCGCTATCTCAGGGCATGTCCGTTATCTGGGTGATATGTGATCGCTTTTCCAAGATGGTCCATTTGGTTCCTTTGCCTAAGCTGCCTTCCTCTTCCGATCTGGTTCCTGTGTTTTTTCAGAACGTGGTTCGTTTGCACGGCATCCCTGAGAATATTGTGTCAGACAGAGGATCCCAGTTCGTTTCCAGGTTCTGGCGATCCTTTTGTAGTAGGATGGGCATTGATTTGTCGTTTTCGTCTGCTTTCCATCCTCAGACTAATGGACAGACGGAGCGAACTAATCAGACTTTGGAGGCTTATTTGAGGTGTTTTGTCTCTGCTGATCAGGACGATTGGGTGACATTCTTGCCGTTGGCTGAGTTTGCCCTTAATAATCGGGCTAGTTCCGCCACCTTGGTTTCGCCTTTTTTCTGCAACTCTGGTTTCCATCCTCGTTTTTCTTCGGGTCATGTGGAGCCTTCTGACTGTCCTGGGGTGGATTCTGTGGTGGATAGGTTGCAGCAGATCTGGAATCATGTGGTGGACAACTTGAAGTTGTCACAGGAGAAGGCTCAGCGCTTTGCCAACCGCCGCCGCGGTGTGGGTCCCCGACTACGCGTTGGGGATTTGGTATGGCTTTCTTCCCGCTTTGTTCCTATGAAGGTCTCCTCTCCCAAATTTAAACCTCGTTTTATTGGGCCTTACAAGATATTGGAAATCCTTAATCCTGTATCTTTTCGTCTGGATCTTCCTGTGTCGTTTGCTATTCACAATGTATTTCATAGGTCCTTGTTGCGGCGGTACATTGTGCCTGTAGTTCCTTCTGCTGAGCCTCCTGCTCCGGTGTTGGTTGAGGGCGAGTTGGAGTACGTGGTGGAGAAGATCTTGGATTCTCGCCTCTCCAGGCGGAGGCTTCAGTACCTGGTCAAGTGGAAGGGCTATGGTCAGGAGGATAATTCCTGGGTGGTCGCCTCTGATGTTCATGCGGCCGATTTAGTTCGTGCCTTTCATGCCGCTCATCCTGATCGCCCTGGTGGTCGTGGTGAGGGTTCGGTGACCCCTCACTAAGGGGGGGGTACTGTTGTGAATTTGCTTTTTGCTCCCTCTGGTGGTTACTAGTTTTTTGACTCTGGTTTTTCTGTCATTCCTTTTATCCGCACCTGGGTCGTTAGTTAGGGGTGTTGCTATATAAGCTCCCTGGACCTTCAGTTCTATGCCTGGCAACGTAGTTATCAGAGCTGGTCTGCTGTGCTCTTGTCTACTGATCCTGGTTCCAGTTATATCAGCTAAGTCTGCCTTTTGCTTTTTGCTATTTGTTTTGGTTTTGTATTTTTGTCCAGCTTGTTCCTAATCTATATCCTGACCTTTGCTGGAAGCTCTAGGGGGGCTGGTGTTCTCCCCCCGGACCGTTAGACGGTTCGGGGGTTCTTGAATTTCCAGTGTGGATTTTGATAGGGTTTTTGTTGACCATATAAGTTACCTTTCTTTATTCTGCTATTAGTAAGCGGGCCTCTCTGTGCTAAACCTGGTTAATTTCTGTGTTTGTCATTTCCTCTTACCTCACCGTCATTATTTGTGGGGGGCTTCTATCCAGCTTTGGGGTCCCCTTCTCTGGAGGCAAGAAAGGTCTTTGTTTTCCTCTACTAGGGGTAGCTAGATTCTCCGGCTGGTGCGTGTCATCTAGAATCAACGTAGGAATGATCCCCGGCTACTTCTAGTGTTGGCGTTAGGAGTAGATATATGGTCAACCCAGTTACCACTGCCCTATGAGCTGGATTTTTGTATTCTGCAGACTTCCACGTTCCTCTGAGACCCTCGCCATTGGGGTCATAACAGTCTAGGATTTCCAGGTAACGTTCCACGGCTGCCTATAGTTGTTTGCGGATAGGATCAGGTTGCGGTCAATCCAGATACCACTTTCCCAGAGCTGGTCGTCGGTTTAGTTACTTAGCTAGTCAAACTTGTGATCCTTGCCACTAGGATCATAACAGACAACAGACCCATTTCCCCTAAATTGGGCCCAAGGTCCAGTCATGCAGCAGCTATTAAGTGTTGGTGGTGTCAATGGCCCGAACGTGATTGCCAACTGCCTCCTGACAGCTGAACCCATGGACTGCGGGTATACTTGCTGTATGTCTATGTACTCCAAGCCAGTCTGCACCATAACTGCAGGCACTGCCGGCGGAAAACCCCAACTGTGCCAGGTACTCATCAACGGGTACCAAATGGAGGCTCTATTTTACTCAGGGAACTTAGTGACTCTGGTCCATGGGTCACTTGTTGCCAGGGACAACCCCAATGGACGTAAAGTAGGGGTGGTGTGTAGACATGAGGAACTCCGAGAGTACCCAACCATGGAGATTACTTTTTCCACAGTGTGTAGAGAAATAAAGCATGTGTTGGGAGTGGTGAAGACCCTTCCATATGGGACTGTGTTGGGAAGAGACTTGCCCCTATTCTGATCCCTGTGGAAGATCCGGGTTAACCCTCTCAGGGTAAATGTTATTCTGGGCGTGAAACCCGAAGATCCCGAGTAAGGGATACCTGCCATAGGGGTTGCCAACCTAAAGACAGAGTGTAACCCTGATAGGTTCCCCTAGAGGTTTTGGCAGTAGAGGTCGAGTAGACCCCACTGATCCCCCAGCTGGAAATGTTCCCTGGTAAGTACGGGACAGCTCAGCTCCAGGATCCCACTCTGGCCCGGACCTGAGAAAGGATGATAGAAATAAATGGAGTGGCTCAGCAACCGGGTGCCGAGGCAGTTTACCCTCGCATGGCTATCCACCAGGATTTGTTATACAGGGTGGATAAAATAAGGGACGAGGTGATGGAACATCTGGTAGTGTCTAGTGATGAGTGAATGTACTCGTTGCTCGGGTTTTCCTGAGCACGCTCGGGTGACCTCCGAGTATTTATGACTACTCGGAGATTTAGCTTTCATCGCGGCAGCTGCTACTAGCCTGCTTGATTGCATGTGGGGATTCCCTAGCAACCAGGCAACCCCCACATGTACATGTACCTGGCTAGTAACTGTAAATCATTCAGCTGCCGCGATGAAAACTAAATTACCGAGCAGTCATACAGTTATATGAAAAAGTTTGGGCACCCCTAATAATCTTAAGCTTAATGTTTTATAAAAATTGTTTTTTTTGCAACAGCTATTTCAGTTTCATATATCTAATAACTGTTGGCCACAGTAATGTTTCTGCCTTGAAATGAGGTTTATTGTGCTAACAGAAAATGTGCAATCTGCATTCAAACAAAATTTGACAGGTGCATAAGTATGGGCACCCTTATCATTTTCTTGTTTTAAATACTCCAACCTACTTTTTACTGACTTACTAAAGTCTTACTAAACTTTTTTTGGTTTTGTAACCTCATTGAGCTTTGAACTTCATAGCCAGGTGTATGCAATCATGAGAAAAGCTACTTAAAGTGGCCACTTGCAAGTTGCTCTCCTGTTTGAATCTCCTCTGAAGAGTGGCATCATGGGCTCCTCAAAACAACTGTCAAATGATCTGAAAACAAAGATTATTCAACATAGTTGTTCAAGGGAAGGATACAAAAAGCTGTCTCAGAGATTTAACCTGTCAATTTCCACTGTGAGGAACATAGTAAGGAAATGGAAAAACACAGGTACAGTTCTTGTTAAGGCCAGAAGTGGCAGGCCAAGAAAAACATCAGAAAGGCAGAGAAGAAGAATGGTGAGATCAGTCAAGGACAACCCTCAGACCACCTCCAGAGAGCTGCAGCATCAACTTGCTGCAGATGGTGTCACTGTGCATCGGTCAACTATACAACGCACTTTGCACAAGGAGAAGCTGTATGGGAGAGTGATGCAAAAGAAGCCGTTTCTGCAAGCACGCCACAAACAGAGTCGGCTGAGGTATGCAAAAGCACATTTGGAGAAGCCAATTTGTTTTTGGAAGAAGGTCCTGTGGACTGAAGAAACCAAGATTGAGTTGTTTGGTCATACAAAAAGGCGTTAGCATGGCAGCAAAAAAACACAGCATTCCAAGAAAAACACTTGCTACCCACAGTAAAATTTGGTGGAGGTTCCATCATGCTTTGGGGCTGTATGGCCAATGCCAGCACCGGGAATCTTGTTAGAGTTGAGGGACGCATGGATTCCTCTCAGTATCAGCAAATTCTTGACAATAATGTTCATGAATCAGTGACATAGTTGAAGTTACGCAGGGGATGGATCTTTCAGCAAGACAATGATCCAAAGCACTGCTCCAAATCTACTCAGGCATTCATGTAGAAGAACAATTACACTATTCTGGAATGGCCATCCCAGTCCCCAGACCTGAATATCATTGAACATCTGTGGGATCATTTGAAGAGGGCTGTCCATGCTCGGCGACCATCAAACTTAACTGAACTGGAATTGTTTTCTAAAGAAGAATGGTCAAAATTACCTTCATCCAGGATCCAGGAACTCATTAAAAGCTACAGGAAGCGACTAGAGGCTGTTATTTTTGCAAAAGGAGGATCTACTAAATATTAATGTCACTTTTCTGGTGAGGTGTCCATACTTATGCACCTGTCAAATTTTGTTTCAATGCAGATTGCACATTTTCTGTTAGCACAATAAACCTCATTTCAAGGCAGAAACATTACTGTGTCCAACAGTTATTAGATATATGAAACTGAAATAGCTGTTGCAAAAAAAACAATTTTTATAAAACATTAAGCTTAAGATTATTAGGGGTGCCCAAACTTTTTCATATAACTGTATGACTGCTCGGTAATTTAGTTTTCATCGCGGCAGCTGAATGATTTACAGTTACTAGCCAGGTACATGTACATGTGGGGGTTGCCTGGTTGCTAGGGAATCCCCACATGCAATCAAGCAGGCTAGTAGCAGCTGCCGCGATGAAAGCTAAATCTCCGAGCAGTCATAAATACTCGGAGGTCACCCGAGCGTGCTCAGGAAAACCCGAGCAACGAGTACATTCACTCATCACTAGACACTACCAGATGTTCCATCACCTCGTCCCTTATTTTATCCACCCTGTATAACAAATCCTGGTGGATAGCCAAGCCTGTTAGTACAATAAACCTCATTTCAAGGCAGAAACATTACTGTGTCCAACAGTTATTAGATATAGGAAACTGAAATAGCTGTTGCAAAAAAAACAATTTTTGTAAAACATTAAGCTTAAGATTAATAGGGGTGCCCAAACTTTTTCATATAACTGTAAATACTCCGGAGGTCACCCAAGCGTGCTCAGAAAAACCCGAGCAACGAGTACACTCGCTCATCACTAGTAGTGTCCCAAAAAGATGGGACAAAAAGATGCAGGAGCGCATACTGCAGCATTTTTTTAGGCCTACCGTCTACGTGGAGGTCTGTAGGTACTGTGATACGTCTCTGGAGTGCCAACTAACCTCACCCACCATGAACTAACGGAGTCCATTGGAGCCTCTGCCCATTATAAAGGTACCATTTAAGCAGGTGGTGATGGATCTAGTTGGGCCAATAGCCCGGGGCCACCAACACATATTAGTGGTCATAAACTACGCCACCCGATACCCAGAGGCCATGCCGCTTCGGCACACCTCAGCTAAGCTTATCGCCTGGGAGTTGTCTCCATGTTCTGTCGCCTTGGGCTACCGAAGAAGATCCTTACTGATCAGGGGACTCCTATTATGTCCAAGGTGATGAAGGAACTGTGCAAGCTCCTCAAGATAAATCAGTTGCGCATGTCGGTGTACCACCCCCAGACCGACTGGTTAGTTGAGCGCTTCAACAAAACCCTCAAGTTCATGCTCAAAAAGGTGATCTCCAGGGGTGGGAGGGATTGGGACATGTTATTGAGCTATCTAATGTTCGCTATCTGCGAGGTACCACAGGCTTCCATGGGTTTTAGAAAAATAATAGCAAAAAACAGGTAAAATATAACTTTTAATAGAATATCGCATTAAAAAGGTACCTGATATACTGGGACCTATTAAAAAGTGCTCTAGTGCAAAAAAACTCACACAAAACTTGTGAAAAATGGAAACAACTTGGTTGATTCCCTATAAGGTTTTCAGCAGAAATGTCAACTCAAATGTTTAGTCATGGAATCACTGTATATCTACATTGCATATAAATCAATACTTAGTCATATTCATAAGCTGTTTCTAGCAGCTCGGTACATAGAAGCCTCACAAACTGTTAGTTAGATAGGGCACACATATTCATTACCACCTTACATTGTCCGGTGCTGGACAAAGGCCAATTCTGGCTTTTCCAGGCTCCTAAATAGGACTTGTGTCTCTTTATTAAACTGTCAGTTCCCTTAAATTTTCTAAATTTGGGTCCTAAAAAAAATGGTGGTGGGGTATTGGCCAGTTTCTGTGCATTTTGAGCAAGTCTAAGAGACTGGGTTAATACACTCCACAGATCTATTCAGGCCGCAGCCTTAGGCTACGTTCACACGATCCGTTTTTCACTGCGGATTTTTCCGGTCCTTTTTCGGGGAAATCCGCAGTGGAAAACGGCGGTGCTTCTCTCGGCGGATTTGTGTCCTTTTTCTTCTGCGGATTCCACTGCGGGTTTCCAACTGCAGTTTCCTATTGGTGCTGTTGGAAACCCGCAGCGGAATCCGCTGAAAGAATTGACATGGTACTTCTTTTTTCCGTTGGCAAATCCGCGCGGATTTTCCAGCGAAAAAAAGGATCGTCGGCACAGCGGGTTTTGTTTTCCATAGGGTAACATTGTACTGTACCCTGCATGGAAAACGGCTGCGGATCCGTAGCTGCAATTCCGCTACGGATCCGCAGCAAAAAACGGATCGTGTGAACGTAGCCTAACACATATTGGAACATGGTCATTGCCAAGCTAAGGCCTTTACCTGAGCTCTGTAGCACTGCCTGTCACCTGAGAAATACACTCTACAGACCTCGACACTCTCTGGGACATATCCTGTAGTTAGGCTAGTTTCACATTTGCGTTTAAATCCGCAGCGTTTAATCCGCATCCACAAGTGGTGGAAAAAACGCATATAAACGCATGCGGTAACGCATGTGGTTAAAAAAACGCAGCGTTTGTACGCGTTTATATGCGTTTTTTCCTGCGTTTGCGTTTTTGGTGCGCATGATGAGAAATTTCACAAGAGAAAAATCAAGATAACCAGACACCGCCAATGGGACTACAGAGGACGTGTATTATGGGATATCTTTATATAGACCCCTGAACAGCTGTAATCTTCAGATTTTGCTCCTGTATCCTGTGTCATGATGGATCTTTGCATGGAGAGCTTTTATTTCAACCTGGATTTAAGCATCAAGCTGTTTCTTGCCTGTGATTTTGCTTGGGAGCAAGACAGAAATCGCAAAAGATGGAGAAGGAGACAACGTAGGCGTTTTTGGAGACACCCCATTATCGAACTATGTGAGAGCCGTGGAGCCTATCACACGCTGTCTGGCGAGCTTAATGCCAACCCAGAGAAATTCCATGAATATACAAGGATGTCCCAAGACTCGTTCCGGGATTTGCTTGCTCGTGTCCAAGGAGCCATACGGAGACAGGACACCCAGCTCCGTAGAGCGATTCCACCAGAGGAACGTCTGCTGGTTACATTAAGGTACGTTCCAAATCTAAACCAATGACAGTCCAAATTTTGTGTTTTCTGACATGTATGTTTTGGGTATTTTCCTTTCTTTCTTTAGCGTAACCACTAGGGTTGAGCGAAACGGGTCGATCATTTTCAAAAGTCGCCGACTTTTGGCTAAGTCGGCGTCTCATGAAACCCGATCCGACCCCTGTGCTTGTCGGCCATGCGGTACGCGACTTTCGCGCCAAAGTCGCGTTTCAATGACGCGAAAAGCGCCATTTCTCAGCCAATGAAGGTGAACGCAGAGTGTGGGCAGCGTGATGACATAGATCCTGGTCCCCACCATCTTAGAGAAGGGCATTGCAGTGATTGGCTTGCTGTCTGCGGCGTCACAGGGGCTATAAAGGGGCGTTCCCGCCGACCGCCATCTTACTGCTGCTGATCTGAGCTTAGGGAGAGGTTGCTGCCGCTTCGTCAGAAGCAGGGAGAGCGTTAGGCAGGGTCCACTAACCACCAAACCGCTTGTGCTGTAGCGATTTCCACTGTCCAACACCACCTTCGGTATGCAGGAACAGTGGAAGCTATTTTTTTTTTTTTTCCTCAGCGCTGTAGCTCATTGGGCTGCCCTAGAAGGCTCCGTGATAGCTGTATTGCTGTGTGTACGCCACTGTGGAAACCAACTGCTTTTTTCAAAGCACATATCCTCTTGTTCCTTTCTGCACAGCTATCTTTTTTGTTTGTCCACACTTTTTATTTAATTTGTGCATCAGTCCACTCCTATTGCTGCCTGCCATACCTGGCTTAGATTACTGCAGGGAGATAGTAATTGTAGGACAGTCCCTGTTTTTTTTTTTTTTTTTTTTTTGTGGGAGATTAAGATTGGCATTTCTGCTACAGTGCCATCCCTGTGTGTGCCATCTCTCACTGAGTGGGCCATAGAAAGCCTATTTATTTTTTCCGTGATTTGTGTTCTAAATTCTACCTCAACACAAAAACACTACATCAATCAGTGGTAGAAAAATATTGGCCTCAGTCAGGGCTTGTGTGCCACTGCTGTGTGTGCTATCTCTTATTCAGTGGGCTATAGAAAGCCTATTTATTTATTTATTTTTTTTCTTATTATTTGGTTTCTAAAGTCTCCCTGAAAAAAAAAAAAAAAAATAAAAAAACAGTGGGAGAGTAATATTGCCCTTTCAGCTTGTGTGCCAGTCTTGACTCCTGGGTGTGCCACCTCTCTCTCTAATTGTGGGCCATAGAAAGCCTTTTTTTTTTTTTTTTTTTTAATATTATTGGGTTTCTAAAGTCTCCCTTAAAAAACAAAAAATACATAAAAAAACAGTGGGAGAGTAATATTGCCCTTTCAGCTTGTGTGCCAGTCTTGACTCCTGGGTGTGCCACCTCTCTCTCTCATTCAGTGGGCCATAGAAAGGCTATTTATTTTTTTTGTTTTTTTTAATATTATTTGGTTTCTAAAGTCTCCCTTAAAAAACAAAAAATACATAAAAAAACAGTGGGAGAGTAATATTGCCTTTCAGCTTGTGTGCCAGTCTTGACTCCTGGGTGTGCCACCTCTCTCTCTCATTCAGTGGGCCATAGAAAGGCTATTTATTTTTTTGGTTTTTTTAATATTATTTGGTTTCTAAAGTCTCCCTGAAAAAAAAAAAAAACATAAAAAAACAGTGGGAGAGTAATATTGCCCTTTCAGCTTGTGTGCCAGTCTTGACTCCTGGGTGTGCCACCTCTCTCTCTCATTCAGTGGGCCATAGAAAGGCTATTTATTTTTTTGGTTTTTTTAATATTATTTGGTTTCTAAAGTCTCCCTGAAAAAAAAAAAAAACATAAAAAAACAGTGGGAGAGTAATATTGCCCTTTCAGCTTGTGTGCCAGTCTTGAATCCTGGGTGTGCCACCTCTCTCCCTCTCATTCAGTGGGCCATAGAAAGCCTATTTATTTTTTTTTTAAAATATTATTGGGTTTCTAAAGTCTCCCTTAAAAAACAAAAAATACATAAAAAAACAGTGGGAGAGTAATATTGCCCTTTCAGCTTGTGTGCCAGTATTGACTCCTGGGTGTGCCACCTCTCTCTCATTCAGTGGGCCATAGAAAGCATTTATTTTTTTTTTCCTTGATTTGTGTTCTAAAATCTACCTCAACACAAAAACACTACATCAATCAGTGGGAGAAAAATATTGGCCTCAGTCAGGGCTTGTGTGCCACTGCTGTGTGTGCTATCTCTCATTCAGTGGGCTATAGAAAGCCAATTTATTTATTTATTTATTTTCTTATTATTTGGTTTCTAAAGTCTCCCTGAAAAAAAAAAAAACCTAAAAAAACAGTGGGAGAGTAATATTGCCCTTTCAGCTTGTGTGCCAGTCTTGACTCCTGGGTGTGCCACCTCTCTCTCTCATTCAGTGGGCCATAGAAAGGCTATTTATTTTTTTGGTTTTTTTAATATTATTTGGTTTCTAAAGTCTCCATGAAAAAAAAAAAAAAACATAAAAAAACAGTGGGAGAGTAATATTGCCCTTTCAGCTTGTGTGCCAGTCTTGACTCCTGGGTGTGCCACCTCTCTCTCTCATTCAGTGGGCCATAGAAAGGCTATTTATTTTTTTGGTTTTTTTAATATTATTTGGTTTCTAAAGTCTCCCTGAAAATAAAAAAAAAAAACTTAAAAAAACAGTGGGAGAGTAATATTGCCCTTTCAGCTTGTGTGCCAGTCTTGACTCCTGGGTGTGCCACCTCTCTCCCTCTCATTCAGTGGGCCATAGAAAGCCTATTTATTTATTTTTTAAAATATTATTGGGTTTCTAAAGTCTCCCTTAAAAAACAAAAAATACATAAAAAAACAGTGGGAGAGTAATATTGCCCTTTCAGCTTGTGTGCCAGTCTTGACTCCTGGGTGTGCCACCTCTCTCTCATTCAGTGGGCCATAGAAAGCATTTATTTTTTTTTTTCCTTGATTTGTGTTCTAAAATCTACCTCAACACAAAAACACTACATCAATCAGTGGGAGAAAAATATTGGCCTCAGTCAGGGCTTGTGTGCCACTGCTGTGTGTGCTATCTCTCATTCAGTGGGCTATAGAAAGCCTATTTATTTATTTATTTTTTTTCTTATTATTTGGTTTCTAAAGTCTCCCTGAAAAAAAAAATACCTAAAAAAACAGTGGGAGAGTAATATTGCCCTTTCAGCTTGTGTGCCAGTCTTGACTCCTGGGTGTGCCACCTCTCTCTCATTCAGTGGGCCATAGAAAGGCTATTTATTTTTTTGGTTTTTTCAATATTATTTGGTTTCTAAAGTCTCCCTGAAAATAAAAGAAAAAAAACTTAAAAAAACAGTGGGAGAGTAATATTGCCCTTTCAGCTTGTGCGCCAGTCTTGACTCCTGGGTGTGCCACCTCTCTCTCTCTAATTGTGGGCCATAGAAAGCCTTTTTTTTTTTGTTTTTTTTTTTAATATTATTTGGTTTCTAAAGTCTCCCTGAGAAAAAAAAATAAATAAATTAGGTGGGAGATTAATATTGACATTAGTGCTTGAGTGACAGTCCTGCGTGTGTGTCATCTCTGTGATTTTGTGCCACAGAAAACAGAGTGTGTAACATTGTGCCTGATTTTCCTTGTGGTCTCACCAACCTGTTAAGGGATATTGAAATCATACTGAAGTTATAGCTCACCGTGTAAGTTGTTTGACAGCAACAAATAAAGTTACTTTGGTTAAGATTTTAAAACAATGAGGAAGTCTGGTGCAAGAGGTCGGCGTGGGCGTTCATTGTCAGCTGGTAATGATGGTAGTGGTAGTGGAGCATCAGGTGGTCGTGGGGATAAAAATTTTCCACCTAAGTCTGGAGCTGTGGAGCCAGTTTCGTCGTCAGGCTACACAAGGCCTCGAACGCTCTCTTTTCTGGGAGTAGGAAAACCGCTTTTAAAGGCGGAGCAGCAACAGCAAGTTTTGGCTTACATTGCAGACTCAGCCTCTAGCTCTTTTGCCTCCTCTTCCGAAACTGGTAAATGTAAAAGCAGCGCGTCGCTTGTGAATGTTCACGGTCAGGGACAAGTCGCTTCCTTGTCCTCCTCAGCAAAAACTACAACAAGAGAGAAGGATGCAGCAGGCGACACAACGGGTCACTCCATGGAGCTCTTTACACATACCGTCCCTGGCTTAGAAAGTGAAACATTTAACAGGCCATGCCCATTACAAGTAGATTCTGACATGGAGTGCACTGATGCACAGCCACAGCCAGAGTACTATGCTGCTCCTTTGACTCAGACCACCACATTGCCCTCTCAGGGTACAGATCCACAATCAGACCCTGATGAGACTATGTTGCCCCGCCACGAACGCTATACCACCGACCGACACAGTGACACAGACGAAGTTGCACACGAGCTCGAAGAGGAGGTAATAGATGACCCAGTTATTGTCCCCGATTGGCAGCCATTGGGGGAACAGGGTGCAGGCGGCAGTAGTTCAGAAGCGGAGGTGGAGGAGGGGCCGCAGCAGGCATCAACATCGCAACAGGTTCCATCTGCCGGGCCCGTATCTGGCCCAAAACGCGTGTCAAAGCCAAAACCTGTTGGAGGACAGCGTGGCCATCCGGTTAAAGCTCAGTCTGCAATCCCTGAAAAGGGATCCGAGTCTAGGAAGAGTGCAGTCTGGCATTTTTTTAAACAACATCCAACTGATCAGCGCAAAGTCATCTGTCAAAAATGTTCAACTAGCTTAAGCAGAGGTCAGAATCTGAAAAGTCTAAATACTAGTTGCATGCATAGACACTTAACCACCATGCATTTTCAAGCCTGGACTAACTACCAAACGTCCCTTAAGGTTGTAGCACCCTCGGCCAATGAAGCTAGTCAGCAACGCAACATCCCTTCCGTCACTGTAAGGCCACCATTTTCCGCACCACCGGCAGTATCTGTGCAGGTTTCTTTGCCAGCCAAAAGCAGTCAGGGTCAGGGAACCACCAGTTTTGTAGGAGGAAATATTGCATCTAGGGCACCGGTGGAAACAATACCGTCTCCAACCGTCTCTCAGTCTGCCATGTACACCGGCACACCCGAAAGTTCCACGATCTCCAGCTCTCCAGTCCAGCTCACCCTACATGACACTCTGGTTAGAAAAAGGAAGTACTTATCCTCGCATCCGCGTACACAGGGTTTTAACGCCCACATAGCTAGACTAATCTCGTTAGAGATGATGCCCTACCGGTTAGTTGAAAGCGAAGCTTTCAAAGCCCTGATGGAGTACGCTGAACCACGATACGAGCTACCCAGTCGACACTTTTTTTCCAGAAAAGCCATCCCAGCCCTGCACCAGCATGTTAAACAGCGCATCGTCCATGCACTCAGGCAATCTGTGAGTACAAAGGTGCACCTGACTACAGATGCATGGACCAGTAGGCATGGCCAGGGACGTTATGTGTCCATCACGGCACACTGGGTGAATGTGGTGGATGCAGGGTCCACAGGCGACATCAATTTAGGGACAGTTGTGCCTAGCCCACGGTCTAGGAAACAGTTGGCTGTAGGCGTTCGCACCCCCTCCTCCTCCTCCTCCTCGTCCTCCTGCAGAAGCTACAGCTCTTCCACAGAACGCAGTCTGCCAACCACTCCATCGGCAGATGACACTGTTGCACACCAGTTGTCCCATTATGGGCCAGCTACTGCCAAGCGTCAGCAGGCTGTATTGGCTATGAAGTGTTTGGGCGACAACAGACACACCGCGGAAGTTTTGTCCGAGTTCTTGCAACAAGAAACGCAGTCGTGGCTGGGCACAGTAGATCTTGAGGCAGGCAAGGTAGTGAGTGATAACGGAAGGAATTTCATGGCTGCCATCTCCCTTTCCCAACTGAAACACATTCCTTGCCTGGATCACACCTTAAACCTGGTGGTGCAGTGCTTATTGAAAACTTATCCTGGGTTCTCCGACCTGCTCCTCAAAGTGCGTGCACTTTGCTCACATATCCGACGTTCGCCTGTACACGCCAGCCGTATGCAGACCTATCAGCGGTCTTTGAACCTTCCCCAGCATCGCCTAATCATAGACGTTGCAACAATGTGGAACTCAACACTGCACATGCTTCAGAGACTGTGCCAACAGAGGCGTGCTGTTATTTATTTGTGGGAGGATACACGGGCAGGCAGTAGGATGGCAGACATGGAGTTGTCAGGTGTGCAGTGGTCTAAGATACAAGACATGTGTCAAGTCCTTCAGTGTTTTGAGGAATGCACACGGCTGGTTAGTGCAGACAACGCCGTAATAAGCATGAGCATCCCCCTAATGCGTCTGCTGATGCAAAGTTTGACGCACATAAAGGAGCAGGCGTCTGCACCAGAGGAAGAGGAAAGCCTTGATGACAGTCAGCCATTGTCTGGTCAGGGCAGTGTACAGGACGAGGTAGCGGGCGAAGAGGAGGTGGAGGACGAGGAGGATGATGGGGATGAGTATATTTTTAATGCCGAACCTTTCCCGGGGGCACAGGAAATTGGTTGCGTGTCACGGCCGGGTTCTGGTTTTTTGAGGGACACAAGTGACGTAGATTTGCCTGCAACTGCCCCTCAACCAATCACAACCGGAGATTTGACAACTGGAACTTTGGCCCACATGGCGGATTATGCCTTACGTATCCTAAAAAGGGACACACGCATTACGAAAATGATGAACGATGACGATTACTGGTTGGCCTGCCTCCTTGATCCACGCTATAAAGGCAAATTGCAAAATATTATGCCACATGAGAACTTGGAACTAATATTAGCAACCAAACAATCAACTCTTGTTGACCGTTTGCTTCAGGCATTCCCAGCACACAGCGCACGTGATCGTTCTCACACGAGCTCCAGGGGGCAGCAGACTAGGAGTGTTAGGGGTGCACACATCAGAAGTGGCGTTGGACAGAGGGGTTTTCTGACCAGGTTGTGGAGTGATTTTGCTATGACCGCAGACAGGACAGGTACTGCTGCATCAATTGAAAGTGACAGGAGACAACATTTGTCCAGTATGGTTACTAACTATTTTTCATCCCTTATCGATGTTCTCCCTCAACCGTCATTCCCATTTGATTACTGGGCCTCCAAATTAGACACCTGGCCAGAATTGGCAGAATATGCATTGCAGGAGCTTGCTTGCCCGGCAGCAAGTGTCCTATCAGAAAGAGTATTCAGTGCTGCAGGTTCAATATTAACCGAAAAAAGGACTCGTCTGGCTACCCAAAATGTTGACGATCTAACATTCATTAAAATGAACCACAACTGGATTTCGAAATCTTTTGCCCCACCTTGCCCGGCCGACACCTAGCTTTCCTATGAAAAGCTCTTGCCTGTGAATTACTTTTCTAATGTCTAATTTGCTGCAGCTGATTGTACAGCATACGACATGTTTACACCTCCCTAAATGGCAAAACTCCCCACACGGGGCAGTGGTATCGCGACTTGGCGCAAGCACCCGTGAGACTGCTGTTTGTCTGAAGAGGTGGGTGTGCTCGCTTTTGGTTGACGGCATTGCTACTGGGTCCCTCATAGTACAATGTAGTGTCTCTGGCGGTGGTGGTGCGCACCCAACGTCAGACACACCGTTGTAACATGAGGGGCCCTGGGGCGGTCCCGCCGGCCACAAGAGAGTTCCCCCCTACCCCAGCTCAAACTGGGCTGTACTACGTGCAAAATTATGTCGCACAGCTCCACCAATCTTTAGTCTATTCGCTGACATCATTCAATGTCTGGCACTGACAATACAAATTTGTAGACATCTATGATGCAACTTAAAGTAGTCTGTGTCTGTGTCCTATATTGGCACCATTAAATAGTTACTGCCAAATTACTATGTCAGAAACTCAGTAGATGAGCCCACCCCTGTACCTAAGTATGCCACCTTTTTTTTTGTTTTGGTTGTTTTGCGAGACATTAACATCTATTTATATTTTGGGAGTACTGGGACAGACACTCCTTGCACTACTCCTCCACTCACCACCAAGCTGCCTGTGTATCCATGTAACCGCTGTAAAGCTGCCATGAGCCTATTGTTTGTTATTTTAGGCCTTTGATAGCCTGTCTGCGGTCCCTACTTTAAATACTCCTCCACTCATCACCAGCTGCCTGCCCGTGTATCCATGTAACCGCTGTAAAACTGCCATGAGCCTATTGTTTGTTATTTTAGGCCTTTGATAGCCTGTCTGCGGTCCCTACTTTAAATACTCCTCCACTCACCACCAAGCTGCCTGTGTATCCATGTAACCGCTGTAAAACTGCCATGAGCCTATTGTTTGTTATTTTAGGCCTTTGATAGCCTGTCTGCGGTCCCTACTTTAAATACTCCTCCACTCACCACCAAGCTGCCTGCCCGTGTATCCATGTAACCGCTGTAAAACTGCCATGAGCCTATTGTTTGTTATTTTAGGCCTTTGATAGCCTGTCTGCGGTCCCTACTTTAAATACTCCTCCACTCACCACCAAGCTGCCTGCCCGTGTATCCATGTAACCGCTGTAAAACTGCCATGAGCCTATTGTTTGTTATTTTAGGCCTTTGATAGCCTGTCTGCGGTCCCTACTTTAAATACTCCTCCACTCACCACCAAGCTGCCTGTGTATCCATGTAACCGCTGTAAAACTGCCATGAGCCTATTGTTTGTTATTTTAGGCCTTTGATAGCCTGTCTGCGGTCCCTACTTTAAATACTCCTCCACTCATCACCAGCTGCCTGCCCGTGTATCCATGTAACCGCTGTAAAACTGCCATGAGCCTATTGTTTGTTATTTTAGGCCTTTGATAGCCTGTCTGCGGTCCCTACTTTAAATACTCCTCCACTCACCACCAAGCTGCCTGCCCGTGTATCCATGTAACCGCTGTAAAACTGCCATGAGCCTATTGTTTGTTATTTTAGGCCTTTGATAGCCTGTCTGCGGTCCCTACTTTAAATACTCCTCCACTCACCACCAAGCTGCCTGTGTATCCATGTAACCGCTGTAAAACTGCCATGAGCCTATTGTTTGTTATTTTAGGCCTTTGATAGCCTGTCTGCGGTCCCTACTTTAAATACTCCTCCACTCACCACCAAGCTGCCTGCCCGTGTATCCATGTAACCGCTGTAAAACTGCCATGAGCCTATTGTTTGTTATTTTAGGCCTTTGATAGCCTGTCTGCGGTCCCTACTTTAAATACTCCTCCATTCATCACCAGCTGCCTGCCCGTGTATCCATGTAACCGCTGTAAAACTGCCATGAGCCTATTGTTTGTTATTTTAGGCCTTTGATAGCCTGTCTGCGGTCCCTACTTTAAATACTCCTCCACTCATCACCAGCTGCCTGCCCGTGTATCCATGTAACCGCTGTAAAACTGCCATGAGCCTATTGTTTGTTATTTTAGGCCTTTGATAGCCTGTCTGCGGTCCCTACTTTAAATACTCCTCCACTCATCACCAGCTGCCTGCCCGTGTATCCATGTAACCGCTGTAAAACTGCCATGAGCCTATTGTTTGTTATTTTATGCCTTTGATAGCCTGTCTGCGGTCCCTACTTTAAATACTCCTCCACTCACCACCAAGCTGCCTGCCCGTGTATCCATGTAACCGCTGTAAAACTGCCATGAGCCTATTGTTTGTTATTTTAGGCCTTTGATAGCCTGTCTGCGGTCCCTACTTTAAATACTCCTCCACTCATCACCAGCTGCCTGCCCGTGTATCCATGTAACCGCTGTAAAACTGCCATGAGCCTATTGTTTGTTATTTTAGGCCTTCGAAGCCTGTCTGCGGTCCCACCTTCAACTAGGCCTCCACTGACCAGACCACTGCTGCCCGTGTACCCCTGGAACCAATTTTAAAGTGCCTACAGCCAGCCCATTTTATTGTGTTAGGCCTTCGAAGCCTGTCTGCGGTCCCTCCTTCCACTAGGCCTCCACTGACCAGACCACTGCTGCCCGTGTACCCCTGGAACCAATTTTAAAGTGCCTACAGCCAGCCCATTTTATTGTGTTAGGCCTTCGAAGCCTGTCTGCGGTCCCTCCTTCCACTAGGCCTCCACTGACCAGACCACTGGTGCCCGTGTACCCCTGGAACCAATTTTAAAGTGCCTACAGCCAGCCCATTTTATTGTGTTAGGCCTTCGAAGCCTGTCTGCAGTCCCTCCTTCCAATAGGCCTACACTGACAAAGGTACACCTGACAACAGACATATGGACCTGTAGGCATGGCCACGGAAGGTTACGTGTCCTTTGTGGCTCAATGGGTTAATGTATTGGATGCATGGTCCACACAGGGGACAGCCTGCTAAGTCTGTATGCAGTCCCTAATTCAAGTTGTCCTCAACTGAGTAAAGCTGAGCTTCTACCTTCTGGCTCTCATTAAGTGTTTTTTAAAAAACAAAATGGTGGTTAGGGCCTACTAACGGCTTCTGCCCCTCCCTGGTGTTGCCCTCAACTGAATAAAGCTGAGCTTCTACCTTCCGGCTCTGATTAACTGCTGTTTTAAAACACATTGCTGGTTCCGGCCTACTAACGGTGTCTGCCCCTGCCTGGTGTTGCCCTCAACTGAATAAAGCTGAGCTTCAACCTTCTGGCTCTCATTAAGTGTTTTTTAAAAAACAAAATGGTGGTTAGGGCCTACTAACGGCTTCTGCCCCTCCCTGGTGTTGCCCTCAACTGAATAAAGCTGAGCTTCTACCTTCCGGCTCTGATTAACTGCTGTTTTTAAACACATTGCTGGTTCCGGCCTACTAACGGTGTCTGCCCCTGCCTGGTGTTGCCCTCAACTGAATAAAGCTGAGCTTCAACCTTCTGGCTCTCATTAAGTGTTTTTTAAAAAACAAAATGGTGGTTCCGGCCTACTAACGGTGTCTGCCCCTGCCTGGTGTTGCCCTCAACTGAATAAAGCTGAGCTTCAACCTTCTGGCTCTCATTAAGTGTTTTTTAAAAAACAAAATGGTGGTTAGGGCCTACTAACGGCTTCTGCCCCTCCCTGGTGTTGCCCTCAACTGAATAAAGCTGAGCTTCTACCTTCCGGCTCTGATTAACTGCTGTTTTTAAACACATTGCTGGTTCCGGCCTACTAACGGTGTCTGCCCCTGCCTGGTGTTGCCCTCAACTGAATAAAGCTGAGCTTCAACCTTCTGGCTCTCATTAAGTGTTTTTTAAAAAACAAAATGGTGGTTAGGGCCTACTAACGGCTTCTGCCCCTCCCTGGTGTTGCCCTCAACTGAATAAAGCTGAGCTTCTACCTTCCGGCTCTGATTAACTGCTGTTTTTAAACACATTGCTGGTTCCGGCCTACTAACGGTGTCTGCCCCTGCCTGGTGTTGCCCTCAACTGAATAAAGCTGAGCTTCAACCTTCTGGCTCTCATTAAGTGTTTTTTAAAAAACAAAATGGTGGTTAGGGCCTACTAACGGCTTCTGCCCTCCCTGGTGTTGCCCTCAACTGAATAAAGCTGAGCTTCTACCTTCCGGCTCTGATTAACTGCTGTTTTTAAACACATTGCTGGTTCCGGCCTACTAACGGTGTCTGCCCCTGCCTGGTGTTGCCCTCAACTGAATAAAGCTGAGCTTCAACCTTCTGGCTCTCATTAAGTGTTTTTTAAAAAACAAAATGGTGGTTAGGGCCTACTAACGGCTTCTGCCCTCCCTGGTGTTGCCCTCAACTGAATAAAGCTGAGCTTCTACCTTCCGGCTCTGATTAACTGCTGTTTTTAAACACATTGCTGGTTCCGGCCTACTAACGGTGTCTGCCCCTGCCTGGTGTTGCCCTCAACTGAATAAAGCTGAGCTTCAACCTTCTGGCTCTCATTAAGTGTTTTTTAAAAAACAAAATGGTGGTTCCGGCCTACTAACGGTGTCTGCCCCTGCCTGGTGTTGCCCTCAACTGAATAAAGCTGAGCTTCAACCTTCTGGCTCTCATTAAGTGTTTTTTAAAAAACAAAATGGTGGTTAGGGCCTACTAACGGCTTCTGCCCCTCCCTGGTGTTGCCCTCAACTGAATAAAGCTGAGCTTCTACCTTCCGGCTCTGATTAACTGCTGTTTTTAAACACATTGCTGGTTCCGGCCTACTAACGGTGTCTGCCCCTGCCTGGTGTTGCCCTCAACTGAATAAAGCTGAGCTTCAACCTTCTGGCTCTCATTAAGTGTTTTTTAAAAAACAAAATGGTGGTTAGGGCCTACTAACGGCTTCTGCCCGTCCCTGGTGTTGCCCTCAACTGAATAAAGCTGAGCTTCTACCTTCTGGCTCTGATTAACTGCTGTTTTTAAACACATTGCTGGTTCCGGCCTACTAACGGTGTCTGCCCCTGCCTGGTGTTGCCCTCAACTGAATAAAGCTGAGCTTCAACCTTCTGGCTCTCATTAAGTGTTTTTTAAAAAACAAAATGGTGGTTAGGGCCTACTAACGGCTTCTGCCCCTCCCTGGTGTTGCCCTCAACTGAATAAAGCTGAGCTTCTACCTTCCGGCTCTGATTAACTGCTGTTTTTAAACACATTGCTGGTTCCGGCCTACTAACGGTGTCTGCCCCTGCCTGGTGTTGCCCTCAACTGAATAAAGCTGAGCTTCAACCTTCTGGCTCTCATTAAGTGTCTTTCAAAAAAACAAAATGGTGGTTCAGGCCTACTAACGGTGTCTGCCCCTGTCTGGTGTTGCCCTCAACTGAATAAAGCTGAGCTTCAACCTTCTGGCTCTCATTAAGTGTTTTTTAAAAAACAAAATGGTGGTTAGGGCCTACTAACGGCTTCTGCCCCTCCCTGGTGTTGCCCTCAACTGAATAAAGCTGAGCTTCTACCTTCCGGCTCTGATTAACTGCTGTTTTTAAACACATTGCTGGTTCCGGCCTACTAACGGTGTCTGCCCCTGCCTGGTGTTGCCCTCAACTGAATAAAGCTGAGCTTCAACCTTCTGGCTCTCATTAAGTGTTTTTTAAAAAACAAAATGGTGGTTAGGGCCTATTAACGGCTTCTGCCCCTCCCTGGTGTTGCCCTCAACTGAATAAAGCTGAGCTTCTACCTTCCGGCTCTGATTAACTGCTGTTTTTAAACACATTGCTGGTTCCGGCCTACTAACGGTGTCTGCCCCTGCCTGGTGTTGCCCTCAACTGAATAAAGCTGAGCTTCAACCTTCTGGCTCTCATTAAGTGTTTTTTAAAAAACAAAATGGTGGTTCCGGCCTACTAACGGTGTCTGCCCCTGCCTGGTGTTGCCCTCAACTGAATAAAGCTGAGCTTCAACCTTCTGGCTCTGATTAACTGCTGTTTTTAAACACATTGCTGGTTCCGGCCTACTAACGGTGTCTGCCCCTGCCTGGTGTTGCCCTCAACTGAATAAAGCTGAGCTTCAACCTTCTGGCTCTCATTATGTGTTTTTTAAAAAACAAAATGGTGGTTAGGGCCTACTAACGGCTTCTGCCCCTCCCTGGTGTTGCCCTCAACTGAATAAAGCTGAGCTTCTACCTTCCGGCTCTGATTAACTGCTGTTTTTAAACACATTGCTGGTTCCGGCCTACTAACGGTGTCTGCCCCTCCCTGGTGTTGCCCTCAACTGAATAAAGCTGAGCTTCTACCTTCCGGCTCTGATTAACTGCTGTTTTTAAACACATTGCTGGTTCCGGCCTACAACGGTGTCTGCCCATGCCTGGTGTTGCCCTCAACTGAATAAAGCTGAGCTTCAACCTTCTGGCTCTCATTAAGTGTTTTTTAAAAAACAAAATGGTGGTTAGGGCCTACTAACGGCTTCTGCCCCTCCCTGGTGTTGCCCTCAACTGAATAAAGCTGAGCTTCTACCTTCCGGCTCTGATTAACTGCTGTTTTTAAACACATTGCTGGTTCCGGCCTACTAACGGTGTCTGCCCCTGCCTGGTGTTGCCCTCAACTGAATAAAGCTGAGCTTCAACCTTCTGGCTCTCATTAAGTGTTTTTTAAAAAACAAAATGGTGGTTAGGGCCTACTAACGGCTTCTGCCCCTCCCTGGTGTTGCCCTCAACTGAATAAAGCTGAGCTTCTACCTTCCGGCTCTGATTAACTGCTGTTTTTAAACACATTGCTGGTTCCGGCCTACTAACGGTGTCTGCCCCTGCCTGGTGTTGCCCTCAACTGAATAAAGCTGAGCTTCAACCTTCTGGCTCTCATTAAGTGTTTTTTAAAAAACAAAATGGTGGTTCCGGCCTACTAACGGTGTCTGCCCCTGCCTGGTGTTGCCCTCAACTGAAAAAAGCTGAGCTTCAACCTTCTGGCTCTGATTAACTGCTGTTTTTAAACACATTGCTGGTTCCGGCCTACTAACGGTGTCTGCCCCTGCCTGGTGTTGCCCTCAACTGAATAAAGCTGAGCTTCAACCTTCTGGCTCTCATTAAGTGTTTTTTAAAAAACAAAATGGTGGTTCCGGCCTACTAACGGTGTCTGCCCCTGCCTGGTGTTGCCCTCAACTGAATAAAGCTGAGCTTCAACCTTCTGGCTCTCATTAAGTGTTTTTTAAAAAACAAAATGGTGGTTAGGGCCTACTAACGGCTTCTGCCCCTCCCTGGTGTTGCCCTCAACTGAATAAAGCTGAGCTTCTACCTTCCGGCTCTGATTAACTGCTGTTTTTAAACACATTGCTGGTTCCGGCCTACTAACGGTGTCTGCCCCTGCCTGGTGTTGCCCTCAACTGAATAAAGCTGAGCTTCAACCTTCTGGCTCTCATTAAGTGTTTTTTAAAAAACAAAATGGTGGTTAGGGCCTACTAACGGCTTCTGCCCCTCCCTGGTGTTGCCCTCAACTGAATAAAGCTGAGCTTCTACCTTCCGGCTCTGATTAACTGCTGTTTTTAAACACATTGCTGGTTCCGGCCTACTAACGGTGTCTGCCCCTCCCTGGTGTTGCCCTCAACTGAATAAAGCTGAGCTTCTACCTTCCGGCTCTGATTAACTGCTGTTTTAAACACATTGCTGGTTCCGGCCTACTAACGGTGTCTGCCCCTGCCTGGTGTTGCCCTCAACTGAATAAAGCTGAGCTTCAACCTTCTGGCTCTCATTAAGTGTTTTTTAAAAAACAAAATGGTGGTTCCGGCCTACTAACGGTGTCTGCCCCTGCCTGGTGTTGCCCTCAACTGAATAAAGCTGAGCTTCAACCTTCTGGCTCTCATTAAGTGTTTTTTAAAAAACAAAATGGTGGTTAGGGCCTACTAACGGCTTCTGCCCCTCCCTGGTGTTGCCCTCAACTGAATAAAGCTGAGCTTCTACCTTCCGGCTCTGATTAACTGCTGTTTTTAAACACATTGCTGGTTCCGGCCTACTAACGGTGTCTGCCCCTGCCTGGTGTTGCCCTCAACTGAATAAAGCTGAGCTTCAACCTTCTGGCTCTCATTAAGTGTTTTTTAAAAAACAAAATGGTGGTTAGGGCCTACTAACGGCTTCTGCCCCTCCCTGGTGTTGCCCTCAACTGAATAAAGCTGAGCTTCTACCTTCTGGCTCTCATTAAGTGTTTTTTAAAAAACAAAATGGTGGTTCCGGCCTACTAACGGTGTCTGCCCCTGCCTGGTGTTGCCCTCAACTGAATAAAGCTGAGCATCAACCTTCTGGCTCTCATTAAGTGTTTTTTAAAAAACAAAATGGTGGTTAGGGCCTACTAACGGCTTCTGCCCCTCCCTGGTGTTGCCCTCAACTGAATAAAGCTGAGCTTCTACCTTCTGGCTCTGATTAACTGCTGTTTTTAAACACATTGCTGGTTCCGGCCTACTAACGGTGTCTGCCCCTCCCTGGTGTTGCCCTCAACTGAATAAAGCTGAGCTTCTACCTTCCGGCTCTGATTAACTGCTGTTTTTAAACACATTGCTGGTTCCGGCCTACTAACGGTGTCTGCCCCTGCCTGGTGTTGCCCTCAACTGAATAAAGCTGAGCTTCAACCTTCTGGCTCTCATTAAGTGTTTTTTAAAAAACAAAATGGTGATTAGGGCCTACTAACGGCTTCTGCCCCTCCCTGGTGTTGCCCTCAACTGAATAAAGCTGAGCTTCTACCTTCCGGCTCTGATTAACTGCTGTTTTTAAACACATTGCTGGTTCCGGCCTACTAACGGTGTCTGCCCCTGCCTGGTGTTGCCCTCAACTGAATAAAGCTGAGCTTCAACCTTCTGGCTCTCATTAAGTGTTTTTTAAAAAACAAAATGGTGGTTCCGGCCTACTAACGGTGTCTGCCCCTGCCTGGTGTTGCCCTCAACTGAATAAAGCTGAGCTTCAACCTTCTGGCTCTCATTAAGTGTTTTTTAAAAAACAAAATGGTGGTTAGGGCCTACTAACGGCTTCTGCCCCTCCCTGGTGTTGCCCTCAACTGAATAAAGCTGAGCTTCTACCTTCCGGCTCTGATTAACTGCTGTTTTTAAACACATTGCTGGTTCCGGCCTACTAACGGTGTCTGCCCCTGCCTGGTGTTGCCCTCAACTGAATAAAGCTGAGCTTCAACCTTCTGGCTCTCATTAAGTGTTTTTTAAAAAACAAAATGGTGGTTAGGGCCTACTAACGGCTTCTGCCCCTCCCTGGTGTTGCCCTCAACTGAATAAAGCTGAGCTTCTACCTTCCGGCTCTGATTAACTGCTGTTTTTAAACACATTGCTGGTTCCGGCCTACTAACGGTGTCTGCCCCTCCCTGGTGTTGCCCTCAACTGAATAAAGCTGAGCTTCTACCTTCCGGCTCTGATTAACTGCTGTTTTAAACACATTGCTGGTTCCGGCCTACTAACGGTGTCTGCCCCTGCCTGGTGTTGCCCTCAACTGAATAAAGCTGAGCTTCAACCTTCTGGCTCTCATTAAGTGTTTTTTAAAAAACAAAATGGTGGTTCCGGCCTACTAACGGTGTCTGCCCCTGCCTGGTGTTGCCCTCAACTGAATAAAGCTGAGCTTCAACCTTCTGGCTCTCATTAAGTGTTTTTTAAAAAACAAAATGGTGGTTAGGGCCTACTAACGGCTTCTGCCCCTCCCTGGTGTTGCCCTCAACTGAATAAAGCTGAGCTTCTACCTTCCGGCTCTGATTAACTGCTGTTTTTAAACACATTGCTGGTTCCGGCCTACTAACGGTGTCTGCCCCTGCCTGGTGTTGCCCTCAACTGAATAAAGCTGAGCTTCAACCTTCTGGCTCTCATTAAGTGTTTTTTAAAAAACAAAATGGTGGTTAGGGCCTACTAACGGCTTCTGCCCCTCCCTGGTGTTGCCCTCAACTGAATAAAGCTGAGCTTCTACCTTCCGGCTCTGATTAACTGCTGTTTTTAAACACATTGCTGGTTCCGGCCTACTAACGGTGTCTGCCCCTCCCTGGTGTTGCCCTCAACTGAATAAAGCTGAGCTTCTACCTTCCGGCTCTGATTAACTGCTGTTTTAAACACATTGCTGGTTCCGGCCTACTAACGGTGTCTGCCCCTGCCTGGTGTTGCCCTCAACTGAATAAAGCTGAGCTTCAACCTTCTGGCTCTCATTAAGTGTTTTTTAAAAAACAAAATGGTGGTTCCGGCCTACTAACGGTGTCTGCCCCTGCCTGGTGTTGCCCTCAACTGAATAAAGCTGAGCTTCAACCTTCTGGCTCTCATTAAGTGTTTTTTAAAAAACAAAATGGTGGTTAGGGCCTACTAACGGCTTCTGCCCCTCCCTGGTGTTGCCCTCAACTGAATAAAGCTGAGCTTCTACCTTCCGGCTCTGATTAACTGCTGTTTTTAAACACATTGCTGGTTCCGGCCTACTAACGGTGTCTGCCCCTGCCTGGTGTTGCCCTCAACTGAATAAAGCTGAGCTTCAACCTTCTGGCTCTCATTAAGTGTTTTTTAAAAAACAAAATGGTGGTTAGGGCCTACTAACGGCTTCTGCCCCTCCCTGGTGTTGCCCTCAACTGAATAAAGCTGAGCTTCTACCTTCCGGCTCTGATTAACTGCTGTTTTTAAACACATTGCTGGTTCCGGCCTACTAACGGTGTCTGCCCCTGCCTGGTGTTGCCCTCAACTGAATAAAGCTGAGCTTCAACCTTCTGGCTCTCATTAAGTGTTTTTTAAAAAACAAAATGGTGGTTCCGGCCTACTAACGGTGTCTGCCCCTGCCTGGTGTTGCCCTCAACTGAATAAAGCTGAGCATCAACCTTCTGGCTCTCATTAAGTGTTTTTTAAAAAACAAAATGGTGGTTAGGGCCTACTAACGGCTTCTGCCCCTCCCTGGTGTTGCCCTCAACTGAATAAAGCTGAGCTTCTACCTTCCGGCTCTGATTAACTGCTGTTTTTAAACACATTGCTGGTTCCGGCCTACTAACGGTGTCTGCCCCTGCCTGGTGTTGCCCTCAACTGAATAAAGCTGAGCTTCAACCTTCTGGCTCTCATTAGGTGTTTTTTAAAAAACAAAATGGTGGTTAGGGCCTACTAACGGCTTCTTCCCCTCCCTGGTGTTGCCCTCAACTGAATAAAGCTGAGCTTCTACCTTCCGGCTCTGATTAACTGCTGTTTTTAAACACATTGCTGGTTCCGGCCTACTAACGGTGTCTGCCCCTGCCTGGTGTTGCCCTCAACTGAATAAAGCTGAGCTTCAACCTTCTGGCTCTCATTAAGTGTTTTTTAAAAAACAAAATGGTGGTTCCGGCCTACTAACGGTGTCTGCCCCTGCCTGGTGTTGCCCTCAACTGAATAAAGCTGAGCTTCAACCTTCTGGCTCTCATTAAGTGTTTTTTAAAAAACAAAATGGTGGTTAGGGCCTACTAACGGTGTCTGCCCCTCCCTGGTGTTGCCCTCAACTGAATAAAGCTGAGCTTCAACCTTCTGGCTCTCATTAAGTGTTTTTTAAAAAACAAAATGGTGGTTAGGGCCTACTAACGGTGTCTGCCCCTCCCTGGTGTTGTCCTCAACTGAACAAAGCTGAGCTTCCACATTCTGGCTTTCGGCCTATACTATCAGATATTAAACTGCATTTGGCCTACTAGTGTGGTTAGGCCCTTGAAACAGTGTCTGCTGCTCTTGGGTTTGCTACTCCACTGAACAAAGCAATGCCGCCTGTTTAGTCCTGTTACCAATTTTGATCTGCATTTAGCCTACTTTATTCTTTGGCCCTATATCTGTTTCCTCATCATCCTGCCCATTGCCCAGCCACTGCTAGATGAGTCTACTGGTACATTGACCTAGACCACTACATTCCCCTTGTACTCTACACAGCCAGAATCTGACCCTGCTGAAAGTAAGGTTCCCCTTCCCGCATATTATACCACCTTACACAGGGACAAAGAGGAAGGTGCAGATGAAAGTGCAGGTTCCTTCATCAGGTGGGGGGGCATACTCGTTGGCGACGTCACTGGCACAGGGCCACTCAGAGTACGCAAAAGTGTCGCTGCTGGTGGGAGGCGCCCCCGCCATGCAAACACACCGCCGTACTTTGAGGGGCCCTGTGCCAGTGCCAATGCGAACGAGTGGGCCCCCCCTGCTTGCTCAGGATCACAGCACTTGCAACGTTGAAATACTTACCTCTCCCTGCTCCACCGCCATGACGTAGTCCATGTTTCCTGGGCCCACTAAAACCTTGAACCAGCCCTACCCCCACAACTTTTGCCAAATGACCCCCAATTTCCAGTGCCCAACTATTATTATAAAGTTAATTAAGATTGACAAGCTTCAGAAAACAAGAATGGATGTTTTTGGCAGTAAAATGTGCACTGTAGGTGATTTCCTGGCCTCCACTCACTGCCGGCTATGCTTCCCCATTGACTTGCATTGGGTTTCGTGTTTCGGTCGATCCCCAACTTTTAGCGATAATCGGCCGACTTCACTCGACTCGACTCTGGACTAAATCGGGTTTCACAAAACCAGACTCGATCTTAAAAAAATGAAAGTCGCTCAACCCTAGTAACCACACCATAAATAGAATAGTTTGTAATTTTTGGGGGGTTTCTTTTTCTTACAGATTTCTGGCAACCGGAGAGAGTTTATCATCCCTCCACTTCCAATACCGGCTTGGAATATCCACCCTGTCCAGAATAGTTGCGGACACCTGTCAGGCTTTGTGGAATGTACTCCGGGATGAGTTTATACCCCTACCCACCGTCGACATGTGGCTTGAAATTGCAGAAAAATTCTGGAGTGTGTGTGACAAAGCAGAAAGAAGAGATTATGGAGATAATACAAGTATACATTTTTTGGCCCACCTCATATCTCTATACTAAAGACACACAAAACTGCAGTCTTTTTTTTTTTATAACTATTGGAGATATGATGTGGCCAAAAAATAAAGTGTGTGGCAAAGTTTCTTATTTGGCGCACGGTGTGTGTTGCCGGCGGCGGAAGACACAATAAACCAAACATAATTGGGGCAAATCAATTTTTTTTTATTTTTTAACAACCCAAAAATGTATTTATCTGCGCCGGATTGGGGTAGAGTGATGTAAACGGGGTGTGTGAAGCACTGAGGCCTGGCTAACCGTGGACGACGCAGAGGTTGCAGGAGAAGGTGCAATGAAACTAGTAGGGTCTGGAAGTTCGGGGATGGGGCTTGACACATGAGAGGCTTGAGACGCACTGAAAGGGTGAGACAAACCTGACATTACAGACACATTGGGAGGTGAAGGGGGAGGAATACTAAAAGTCCTCTGTTTTTTTTGTTTTGTTTGATTTTTCTTTGGGTTTGCCGGGTTCTGGGAAGCCTTGGTGGGCTCATATGGCGTGGCGTAGTGGTGGGTGACCTGTCAGGGTCCGGCTGCACCATGACAGACTCCATAGTACTCGTAGAGCGTGCAGCCATGCCAGAGTCCATAGTGCTCGTAGAGCGTAAGGCCATGCCAGAGTCCATAGTGCTCGTACAGCGTGCAGCCATGCCAGAGTCCATAGTGCTCGTAGAACTTGCAGCCATGCCAGAGTCCGTAGCGGTTGTAGAGTGTAAGGCCATGCCAGGGTTCGGCTGCATCGTGGTGGTGGCGGTACGCAAGGCCATGCCTGGGTCCTGCTGCATCGTGGTGGTGGCAGTATGGAAGGCCATGCCAGGGTCCCACTGCATCGTGGTGGTGGCGGTACGCAAGGCCATACCAGGGTCCTGCTGCATCGTGGTGGTGGCGGTATGGAAGGCCATGCCAGGGTCCTGCTGCATCGTGGTGGTGGCGGTACGGAAGGCCATGCCAGGGTCCTGCTGCATCTTGGTGTCAGTGGAGGAGGTCCAAGCAGGAGCAGCGGTTGTCATGGTGGTGGCGGTGGTATGTCTAACTGCACTCGGCATGGTGGTGGTGCTGTAGTGGTGTCCGGCTGGAGGTCGGCTTTCACTTGGTCAAGGCTTTTGGTGACCTGCTGGATATGTGCATTCAAGAGGTTATGTGAAATATCCATTCGGTCACCCAAAGCCTTGATTGCTTCGTGTAAAACCGAGCTCAAGTGCAAAAACTCGGGCATGAGTGACCTGTCCGATGCCCTCTGCCGCTGCCGGGAAGAGCCCAAAAAGAGCCCAAAAAAAAAGGGGCAGTGGAAGAGGACTGCGAAAGGGGAAGACCTGATGGACCAGCTCCCTGGTCTCCAGTTAGTGTGGAAGGCCCACTTGCTGCAGCGCTGCTGGATGGCTGAGACTGGTCCGTGGCTGTCGGATGAAGGACCGCTCCAGAACCTGGGCCAACAGTTGTGCTCCATGTGCTGTGAAAAAAGGAAAAAGAAAATTAATACCAAAAATTAACCAGACGCAAAATCCTGTGGAATAGAAAAATACAGATTATGGCAATACAATACAACCTAATGCACGTGATAAATACTTACGTTCTCTGGGCAAGGACCGGTCTTAAAAATGCCAGAACTCGATAGTATTTGTATCTTCTGATCCTTGCTCCTGAACCACTGGGAACACGGCTCTCTTGACGCAGGTCCTTGTTGAAGCGGTCCTTCATCAAACGCCAACGTGTTTTGACTTTGGCCACTGTTAAAAAAAAAAAAAATTATGGTCAGAAAAAGGACTTTTGGCTGTGCCCACACAACTGTGTGTGATGACAGAAACTCCTGAGAGTTTCTTTCATCACACACAGTCGAGTGAGCATGGCCAAGGTCTCTGCTTCTTCACACTGCAGTGCAATACTTACCAAATGCATTTCGGACCCGAGTCGGGGCGTTGTCCCAGCCATCCCACATCTCTTTGACCACCTCATTCCATAGGCACCGGATCATGACGTTGTTTGAGTGCAGTGGATCCCGGGTGTCCCACAACGGGACTCGCTCCTGGACCAGGGAGATGAGGAGGTCATTTTCAATTAGGTCATCCTCCCGTTGTGGAACCTAAAAATTAAATAAAGTCATTAAAGTTTAGTGAATTAACATAAGGAAAAAAAAGAAAAAAGATGCTAAGAAATGGCATGAATTAGGAAAGTCAACATACAAAAGGATTCCAGAAGAAAAAAGTTAAGAAATAGGAATGGAAAGAAAAGAAGATTCAAGAATATTACACTGAGGATACAGTAAACAGTCAGCCTTGTATACGTACCTGTTGCCGTCTTTCCACCCGACCTTGAGTCCGCTGCTCCTGCCCAGTCTGTGCCGCAGTTGAAGAAGAGCTCTAAAAAAATGAAAAATTCAAATTGTCACATGTGTAGATGTGACAGTGAATACTGACCAATCTGACGAGGCAAGTACTCACCTGACTGACATGCTCGACTTCCGACGGTCCAGGACGAAACGCCTAATCAGAAGAAGAAGAAGACATTCTGATGCATGTAGAAAGAAAGAAATGCAAGAAATTAGGACATTTAGAGACAGAAAATAGAAAATAAAGGCATTGGCTAGGATATACTCACATTTTTCAGTGTCTTGTTTTCCTCCAAGATGTAGCCTGTGTCTCGTCTGCTTCAGTGTCTGCCGAGTAGTGACCTGCAAATGTCCACTCCCTCCCTTTATCACCTTGTATGTGGGGGGTGGCTTATCAGTGTCTAGACATGTTTTTCTCTTTTGAAACACATGCGTTCACGAACGCAAGCAAACGCATGTGCTTGTGAACGCATGCGTTCATATAGACAGCAATGCGTTTTTTTGCAGCAATCCTTGCGCAATCGTCTGCATGCGTTTCCAGGCGGCAAATTGACACCTCTAAAAATTACTACATGTTGCATTTGCAGCGCCCCAGAGTCCTGGTCGTTGCAGTATTGTCGCTCTTCCACCAGGGGGAGTGGTGGTACGTCTGATGGTACTAAAGGAGTTCACCTGACCAGGTATCACAGTCACACACTACACTTCACACTCCGGCCACCAGGGGGAGCAAAAGGTTCTATCTATTAGGCCACTCCTCACACTCGGGTAAAACTGGGGGTTGGATAGGAAGTTAGTCAGAATGCTGCCTGGGTGAGACCCAGAGAAGACCTGTCAGGCAGACAGAGAGAGAGAGAAGGAGGAACATCGGAGCTGTAGACAGAGGTCCCTGTCAGGGGTGGGATCCTGACAGAGACATAGCAAGAGATAGAACGTTATGGAGCTGTGCCGGCACCTCATTGCGGCAGCATCCTAAGAAAGGACAAGAAGTGAAGTATATTGTGGAGAAGTGAGAAACGAGATCACAGCACAAGGAGATAACACCAGGAGGAGTCTTGCCTTAAGACCAGCAACATCCTTCTGAGGCACGTATCCGGTGGCCGGAACACCGAGGGAGTAATTGGCTCTACGCATCACTTTGAACTACGACCGGACAGTTAATTCCAAGTTGGCTGCCAAACCTTAATACCTAATGAAGACAACGGAGGCAAACTGTGGGAGAGGGACGTCTCTAGGGTCCCTATAAAATAGCTCCAGGCCTACCCCGTCATACGGGTCGTCCTATCCATACCATCTGGGGGACGGAGAGAGAATATCAGAAACATACATGACAGTTTTGAGGAGTATCCTGTGCTCAGCAGAGAAGTACTACAACACACAGGCGCTAGTAGGAAGGCTACTGATTTCCACCTGCAAAGGGAACTCTGGATGTGCCTTCGGACTGGCCGGATTCAGCCAGCCCTGTTAGCAGTGCTCTGGATTGTGGACACTGAAGTCTACAGTAAAAGATAAAGATACTGCAACCCTGTGTCCTTGTTATTTACTGCGACCTACACCATCATCATTTACCTTACTGGGAAGCTCTGGGGACATACTTCACCTGTGGGAAGGTATTCCATCTAGCTGCCATAACATCACCCCAGCGGACCCCTAAGCAGCGTCGGTCACCCTGACCGAACACCACAGGTGGCGTCACGAACACTTGACAAACTACATCCTTTAATTGGGCGCCCCTTAGCAGGGCCACGGACCGGGTCAGGCCACCGTGACATCCCCAGAACCGAGACAGAGGGACCCGGTACTGAGTACCCCACTGCCCTGCGCCTGGGGGCGATCCAACTTTGGCGTCACGAACAGGATCTACTTAAGCCCGAGAATCGGGTCATGTGTGCCTTGGAACTGTGCCAGAATTGTGCTTGAACTGTGATTTATTGCAAAGACTGTGTATTGCCACTTGCCGCCAAAAATTCCCGCCAAAAAATGCCGCCATTACAGTGCCACGAGGAGCGCAGGAGAAGAAGAAGGGCGTGGAGTTTTGGGCGTGGACGAAGTGAGAAGAGCGAAGAACAATGGCCACCCAGTCTAAATATTTCTGTACCTTGAGGACGTGTCCATCAGCAGCCGAGATCCGCCTCCTGATCCTCAATGGCAGGCGGAGACAACGAAAACGGAACCGCCCACGAAGGAGAGAGCGGGAAAAGGGCCAGGAGGAAGAAGTCAGCCACGTGGAGGACGCCATGGCCAGCCGCCCAGGACCAGAGCTTGGGGTCGGAGCAGAGGACTCCCCCAGCTACCCGGAAGGGCACTGCAGCCAAGCCTTCACCGCCGATGCTGACTCCCTGCAGATTGGGATGGAGGAGCTGATAGATCAGCTCCTGCAGCTGCAGGTGAAGATCAAGGCCCCATACCAGGTGGTGCCTACGGAAGACCTTTCACCATCAGCATCGCTTCCGGCACCGCCACCAGAGCTGCTGCCAACATCACCGCGGATGTCGCCGCCAGCCGAACCAGCCGACCTCCAGGACACTGCTCCGGCCGGTAAGCACGCCGACCCTGCCCCGGCGGTAGAGGACCTGCTGATAGTCCCCGTCGCGGCACCACCTTCTCCTGGGGCCCATAGACTCCAGCACGTTGAACCCTGGGACAAGGCCACGGGCATGGAGTGGTTCCTAAAGGCCCCGATTACACCAACCACCTTGCCGGGCGAGATTTATGCGGAGCGGACTGTGTACCGCTGGGTGAACCCCAGGTCAGACTTCATGGGATTCCCCAGGGCGAAGTCGCATGAAGGGGAGATGGTGGAAGCCCTTAGCTGGGGAGACTATCAGGCCCAGCTTGCTCGAAAGTGGAAGGAGAAAGAGGAGAAGTACCAGGCCCAACGTGAGGCCCATGACCAACGTGACTTAGCGGTAAAAGCCAAGGCCTGTAAGGACCGCACCACCCACCAGGCCCCGCACAGGCAGGGCACAATTGTAGCCTTCAAGATCCAGGGAGGATGGGGCTTCATTAAAGAGCAGGGCCTGTACGCTGAATTCTTCATGAATCGGAGGGACGTGGAATCCCATCTGCGGGAGGGCCACCCTGACCGAGATCTCTACCCGGGAGACGTAGTCACCTACACCAGGCACTTTGGGAAGAAGGGCTGGTTTGCCTTGAACGTGCATAAGAAGGAAAACACCATTACGCCCCCCATGAAGAGGCCGGTCAAACTGTCTCCTGTGGCAGCGGTGCCCCCTTGTGTTCAGACTACAGCTGTTACCAAAACCACGACCGTTACCCCGACGTGCACTATCAGCCGCACTACAACGTGCACGGTCACCACTTCTACCACCGTTGTGACCAAAGAACTGACCCCACTGATGGCCGGTGTTCCAGCTGTCCCAGAGCAAAGGACAGTGGGTACTCAGACCCCAATCTGGAGCGAAGGGGCTCCCTATGTGGCACCTGGTAGCCGCCGGTACCCAGGAGAGTTCCCTCGACCACTGCTACCCCCTGAACTCCAATAAACCTCGGAGAACCGAAGATTGTACATAGTTCCTTAAAACTGTTTGTTTTCTTGCTTTTGCTGCTTTAAAACCCGTCTAGGGTTAATTCTTAAAGGGATCCCTTTGTTGACCCGGGATCCCTATTGTTTTATGTTTTTGCACAAGTTTTCTACGGTTATCAAAGACTGCCGAATCATGGACGGTGAATGATTCACAAACTGTTGCTGTACATAGTTTGCACCTTCTTAAAGGTGCTCCCTACTGGTTTTACAAAAAGAAGAGCTTCTTGAAGAGACTGTTCCTGATTACAGCGCAGAAGTTCTTGCTTTAAACAGACTTGCAACTTGAGAGTTTGCACTACCTCAGAAGAGACTTGGTTCCCCCTTAAAGGGAATGTTCATTTGTTGTACTTAGCCTAAAACATGATAATGTTGCCTTAAATAGTTAGATAGTGATAATGTTTTACATAATAGTAGTATGTAGTTAGCCAGCTAGTAATAAGAAATGTTTAATGACATACTTTAGAAATTGAGGACAAGAGAAAGTTGAAAGCTGAATTTCAATAAAGTGAACCCGTAGGGGTTAGTGAGTCCTCCAGAGAGCCATAGATAGATCGTTGATAGACCTTGCACTTAGAGAAATGAAGAAAATGTTGATTTATACTTTAGAGTTTTGTAGCGTACCTTTAGTGGGTATACGCCCTTAAAGGAAAAGTACTGTTTTGTATTTGCACTTAGTAGATAGAATACCCGTATGGGTAATAACAGTTATTTATAGTTAGTTAATTAATAGGTGTTATTTAAAATCTTAAGCACAATGTAAATATGTTTTTGTTTGCAACGTTCAAGTGTTCTCACCTCCCATAAAGGGAAGCAATGTTATATTTACTTGTTTACAGCATTCCATAAATTTTGTATGTCTTTTGCTAACATGTATTGTTGTTCTTCTTTTCCCAGTCTGGGAGTACTGGATTTAACGGGGAAGGGGGGGAGTGCAGCGCCCCAGAGTCCTGGTCGTTGCAGTATTGTCGCTCTTCCACCAGGGGGAGTGATGGTATGTCTGATGGTACTAAAAGAGTTCACCTGACCAGGTATCACAGTCACACACTACACTTCACACTCCAGCCACCAGGGGGAGCAAAAGGTTCTATCTATTAGGCCACTCCTCACACTCGGGTAAAACTGGGGGTTGGATAGGAAGTTAGCCAGAAAGCTGCCTGGGTGAGACCCAGAGAAGACCTGTCAGGCAGACAGAGAGAGAAGGAGGAACATCGGAGCTGTAGACAGAGGTCCCTTTCAGGGGTGGGATCCTGACAGAGACATAGCAAGAGATAGAACGTTACGGAGCTGCGCCTGCACCTCATTGCGGCAGCATCCTAAGAAAGGAAAAGAAGCAAAGTATATTGTGGAGAAGTGAGAAACGAGATCACAGCACATGGAGATAACACCAGGAGGAGTCTTGCCTTAAGACCGGCAACATCCTTCTGAGGCGCGTAGCCGGTGGCCGGAACACCGAGGGAGTAATTGGCTCTACGCATTACTTTGAACTACGGCAGGACAGTTAATTCCAAGTTGGCTGCCCAACCTTAATACCTAATGAAGACAACGGAGGCAAATTGTGGGAGAGGGGCATCTCTAGGGTCCCTATAAAATAGCTCCAGGCCTACCCCGTCATACGGGTCGTCCTATCCATACCATCTGGGGGACGGAGAGAGAATATCAGAAACATACACGACAGTTGTGAGGACTATCCCGTGGTGCTCAGCAGGGAAGTACTACAACACACAGGCGCTAGTAGGAAGGCTACTGATTTCCACCTGCAAAGGGAACTCTGGATGTGCCTTTGGACCGGCCGCATTCAGCCAGCCCTGTTAGCAGTGCTCTGGATTGTGGACGCTGAAATCTACAGTAAAAGGTAAAGAGTCTGCAACCCTGTGTCCTCGTTATTTACTGCGACCTACACCATCATCATTTACCTTACTGGGAAGCCCTGGGGACATACTTCACCTGTGGGAAGGTATTCCATCTAGCTGCCATAACATCACCCCAGCGGACCCCTAAGCAGCGTCGGTCACCCTGACCGAACAGCACAGGTGGCGTCACGAACACTTGACAAACTACATCCTTTAATTGGGCGCCCCTTAGCAGGGCCACGGACCGGGTCGGGCCACCGTGACATCCCCAGAACCGAGTCAGAGGGACCCGGTACCGAGGACCCCACTGCCCTGCGCCTGGGGGCGATCCACATTTCCGCGCCAAGCCGCAAACGACGAAACGTCACATGCTTCGTCAAACACGTCAAAACGCGAACAATCAAAAACTCATGCGTCCCTAATGTTAAATATAGGAATACAAAACGCATGCGGATATTTGGGGAAGAAACGCTGTGGACACGACCGCAAATGTGAAACCAGCCTTACTCCATTGTTGCTCAAAACCATGCAAAAGATACATTCTGCCTGGTTGGGTAGTTTTCAGAAAAAGTGAGTAGGCTTGTGCAGATTGGTCAATGGTACTCCTGTCTTTTTCCCTTGAGGAGTCTGCTTCCAACTAAAATGAGGCTTTACATGTTCCTGACATTCAGGCCCTCACTTGCATACACTGTATTCAGAATTTAATTCTAATGCTTTTGGAGTCTGGTAAAATACAATTTACTGACATTGAGCATACAGCTCCCCCAACTCTTTTATTATATTCACTTTACAGTGCCTTCAGCCGCTATGACAGCGGCTCCATTGGGATCCGGTGTCCAAAATGAACTGTGTAGCTCACAAAACTCAGGTTTCATGGCACCTGCCGACTCTCTGAAATTGTGAAGCGAGTGACGATATATAATATGGCATGGACGTGGTGGTGGTGAGTAGGGTTGTGCGAAACGGATCGGTCATTTTCAAAAGTCGCCGACTTTTGGCAAAGTCGGGTTTCATGAAACCCGATCCGATCCCAGCGTGGGATCGAACATGCGGTACACGATCTTCGCGCCAAAGTCGCGTTTCATATGACGCTTAAAGCACCATTTCTCAGCCAATGAAGGTGCACGCAGAGTGTGGGCAGCGTGATGACATAGGTCCTGGTCTTTCTGCGGAGTCACAGGGGCTATAAAGGGGCGTTCCCGCTGACCGCCATCTTACTGCTGCTGATCTGAGCATAGGGAGAGGAAGCTGCCGCTTCGTCAGAAGCAGGGATAGCGTTAGGCAGGGTAAATTAACCCCAAAACCGCTTGTGCTGTAGCGATTTCCACTGTCCAACACCACCTTTTCTTTGCAGGGACAGTGGAGGCTAGATTTCTGTGCAACAGCTCGGTAGGTTATAAGGCTCCCTGATAGCTGCGTTGCTGTGTACGCCGCTGTACAAACCAACTGCTTTTTTCAAAGCACGAATCCTGTTGCTCCTTCCTTTCTGCACAGCTATCTTGTTTGTTTGTCCACACTTTTGACTTTGGTGTGCAGCAGTCCTCTTTATTGCTGCCTGCCATACTTTTCTGAGATTCCTGTAGGGAGATAGTAATTGTAGTACAGTCCCCTTTTTTCTTTTTTTTTTGTTATATCTCTTCAAGCCACTTTCTGCCACAGAAAATATACTCTAATACAGTGGCCCAGATTTATTCACTAGTCTCCCTGAAAAAAAAAAAAAGGGGCAGATTAAAATTGGCAAATCTGCATCAGTGCCAGTCCTGTCTGTGGCATCTGTCTTTCATTTTCTGCCACAGAAAACCTACTGTATAACAGTGGGCCTGATTTCTTCACAATTCTCCCAGAAAAAATAAAACAAGTGGGAGATTAAGATTGGCAAATCTGCATCAGTGCCAGTCCTGTGTGTGGCATCTGTCTTTCATTTTCTGCCACAGAAAATCTACTGTATAACAGTGGGCCTGATTTCTTCACAATTCTCCCAGAAAAAATAAAACAAGTGGGAGATTAAGATTGGCAAATCTGCATCAGTGCCAGTCCTGTGTGTGGCATCTGTCTTTGTTTTTCTGCCACAGAAAACCTACTGTATAACAGTGGGCCTGATTTCTTCACAATTCTCCCAGAAAAAATAAAACAAGTGGGAGATTAAGATTGGCAAATCTGCATCAGTGCCAGTCCTGTGTGTGGCATCTGTCTTTCTTTTTCTGCCACAGAAAACCTACTGTATAACAGTGGGCCTGATTTCTTCACAATTCTCCCAGAAAAAATAAAACAAGTGGGAGATTAATATTGGCAAATCTGCATCAGTGCCAGTCCTTTGTGTGGCATCTGTCTTTCATTTTCTGCCACAGAAAACCTACTGTATAACAGTGGGCCTGATTTCTTCACAATTCTCCCAGAAAAAATGAAACAAGTGGGAGATTAAGATTGGCAAATCTGCATCAGTGCCAGTCCTGTGTGTGGCATCTGTCTTTCTTTTTCTGCCACAGAAAACCTACTGTATAACAGTGGGCCTGATTTCTTCACAATTCTCCCAGAAAAAATAAAACAAGTGGGAGATTAAGATTGGCAAATCTGCATCAGTGCCAGTCCTGTGTGTGGCATCTGTCTTTGTTTTTCTGCCACAGAAAAACTACTGTATAACAGTGGGCCTGATTTCTTCACAATTTCCCAGAAAAAATAAAACAAGTTGGAGATTAAGATTGGCAAATCTGCATCAGTGCCAGTCCTGTGTGTGGCATCTGTCTTTCTTTTTCTGCCACAGAAAACCTACTGTATAACAGTGGGCCTGATTTCTTCACAATTCTCCCAGAAAAAATAAAACAAGTGGGAGATTAAGATTGGCAAATCTGCATCAGTGCCAGTCCTGTGTGTGGCATCTGTCTTTCATTTTCTGCCACAGAAAACCTACTGTATGACAGTGGGCCTGATTTCTTCACAATTCTCCCAGAAAAAATAAAACAAGTGGGAGATTAAGATTGGCAAATCTGCATCAGTGCCAGTCCTGTGTGGGGCATCTGTCTTTGTTTTTCTGCCACAGAAAACCTACTGTATAACAGTGGGCCTGATTTCTTCACAATTCTCCCAGAAAAAATAAAACAAGTGGGAGATTAAGATTGGCAAATCTGCATCAGTGCCAGTCCTGTGTGTGGCATCTGTCTTTGTTTTTCTGCCACAGAAAACCTACTGTATAACAGTGGGCCTGATTTCTTCACAATTCTCCCAGAAAAAATAAAACAAGTGGGAGATTAAGATTGGCAAATCTGCATCAGTGCCAGTCCTGTGTGTGGCATCTGTCTTTGTTTTTCTGCCACAGAAAACCTACTGTATAACAGTGGGCCTGATTTCTTCACAATTCTCCCAGAAAAAATAAAACAAGTGGGAGATTAAGATTGGAAAATCTGCATCAGTGCCAGTCCTGTGTATGGCATCTGTCTTTCTTTGTCTGCCACTGAAAACCAACTGTATAACAGTGGGCCTGATTTCTTCACAATTCTCCCAGAAAAAATAAAACAAGTGGGAGACTAAGATTGGCAAATCTGCATCAGTGCCAGTCCTGTGTCTGGCATCTATCTTTCTTTTTCTGCCACAGGAAACCTACTGTATAACAGTGGGCCTGATTTCTTCACAATTCTCCCAGAAAAAATAAAACAAGTGGGAGATTAAGATTGGCAAATCTGCATCAGTGCCAGTCCTGTGTGTGGCATCTGTCTTTCTTTGTCTGCCACTGAAAACCAACTGTATAACAGTGGGCCTGATTTCTTCACACTTCTCCCATAAAAAATAAAACAAGTGGGAGATTAAGATTGGCAAATCTGCATCAGTGCCAGTCCTGTGTGTGGCATCTGTCTTTCTTTTTCTGCCACAGAAAACCAACTGTATAACAGTGGGCCTGATTTCTTCACAATTCTCCCAGAAAAAATAAAACAAGTAGGAGATTAAGATTGGCAAATCTGCATCAGTGCCAGTCCTGTGTGTAGCATCTGTCTTTCTTTTTCTGCCACAGAAAACCTACTGTATAACAGTGGGCCTGATTTCTTCACAATTCTCCCAGAAAAAATAAAACAAGTGGGAGATTAAGATTGGCAAATCTGCATCAGTGCCAGTCCTGTGTGTGGCATCTGTCTTTCTTTTTTTGCCACAGAAAACCAACTGTATAACAGTGGGCCTGATTTCTTCACAATTCTCCCAGAAAAAATAAAACAAGTGGAAGATTAAGATTGGCAAATCTGCATCAGTGCCAGTCCTGTGTGTGGCATCTGTCTTTGTTTTTCTGCCACAGAAAACCTACTGTATAACAGTGGGCCTGATTTCTTCACAATTCTCCCAGAAAAAATAAAACAAGTGGGAGATTAAGATTGGCAAATCTGCATCAGTGCCAGTCCTGTGTGCGGCATCTGTCTTTCTTTTTCTGCCACAGAAAACCTATTGTATAACAGTGGGCCTGATATCTTCACAATTCTCCCAGAAAAAATAAAACAAGTGGGAGATTAAGATTGGCAAATCTGCATCAGTGCCAGTCCTGTGTGTGTCATCTGTCTTTCTTTTTCTGCCACAGAAAACCTACTGTATAACAGTGGGCCTGATTTCTTCACAATTCTCCCAGAAAAAATAAAACAAGTGGGAGATTAAGATTGGCAAATCTGCATCAGTGCCAGTCCTGTGTGTGGCATCTGTCTTTCTTTTTCTGCCACAGAAAACCAACTGTATAACAGTGGGCCTGATTTCTTCACAATTCTCCAAGAAAAAATAAAACAAGTGGGAGATTAAGATTGGCAAATCTGCATCAGTGCCAGTCCTGTGTGCGGCATCTGTCTTTCTTTTTCTGCCACAGAAAACCTATTGTATAACAGTGGGCCTGATATCTTCACAATTCTCCCAGAAAAAATAAAACAAGTGGGAGATTAAGATTGGCAAATCTGCATCAGTGCCAGTCCTCTGTGTGGCATCTGTCTTTCTTTTTCTGCCACAGAAAACCTACTGTATAACAGTGTTCCTGATTAAATCACTTGTCTCCCATATAAAAAAAAAATTAAAATAAAGGGAGAATAATCTTGCCAAAACTGTGCATCTGTGCCAGTGCTGTCTGTGGTATCTGTCAGTCATTTTGTGCCACAGGAACTATACTGTGATATAGTGGGCCTGATTAAATCCCTTGTCACCCATATCAAAAAAAGAGGGACATTTCTATTGCCAGTGTGTGCATATGCGTCAGTCCTGTTAGTGTCATATCTGCCAGCCTCTTTCTGCCAATCAAACAGTGTAGTGTAATACAGTGGGCCTGATTTTTCCCTGCATTCTCCCACACATAAAGAGGGACATTTCTATTGCCAGTGTGTGCATCTGCGTCAGTCCTGTTAGTGCCATATCTGCCAGCCTTTTTCTGCCAATCAAACTGTGTAGTGTAATACAGTGGGCCTGATTTTTTCCTGCATTCTCCCACACATAAAGAGGGACATTTCTATTGCCAGTGTGTGCATCTGCGTCAGTCCTGTTCTTGCCATATCTGCCAGCCTCTTTCTGCCAATCAAACTGTGTAGTGTAATACAGTGGGCCTGATTTTTTCCTGCATTCCCCCACACATAAAAAAGGGAGATTTAAATTCACAACAAGTTCACGTACACCTTCTACCTGGTTTTAGAGGACCACATAATGGTTGTTAGTTTGGTTACATTTTTCCAAGAATGAGGAAGTCTGGTGGAAAAGGTCATGGCCGTGGGCGGTCATTGCCAGCTGGTAATGATGGTAGTGGTGGTGGTCGTGGAGCATCAGGTGGTCGTGAGAAAAGCAATATAGCCCCTAAGTCTCGAGTTGTTGAGCCAGCGTCATCGTCTGGCTAGACAAGGCCTCGAAGGCTCCCTTTTCTGGGAGTAGGAAAACCGCTTTTGAAGCCGGAGCAGCAGGAACAAGTATTGGCTTTCATTGCTGACTCTGCCTCTAGCTCTTTCGCCTCCTCCTTGGAAAGTGCCAAATGTCAGAGCAGTGCGTCCTCAGTGGATGTTCCCGGTCAGGAACAAGTCGCTTCCTTGTGTCCTTCACCCAGAACAACAGTGAAGGATGCATCAGGCGACACAACAGGTTACTCCATGGAGCTCTTTACACATACCGTGCCTGGGTTAGAAAGGGAAAATGTTAACAGGCCATGCCCATTACAAGATGAATCGGACTTGGAGTGCACAGATGCACAGCCACAGCCAGATTATTATGCTGTTCCTTTGACTCAGATCAGAACATTGCTCTCGCAGTGTACTGATCCAGAATCTGACCCCGATGAGACTATGGAGCCCCGTCACGAACGCTATAGCACCGGCTTACACGGTGACCCAGAGGAAGGTGCACAGGACATAGAAGAGGAGGTCATAGATGACCCAGTTGTTGACCCCGATTGGCAGCCATTGGGGGAACAGGGTGCAGGCGGCAGTAGCTCTGAAGCGGAGGAGGAGCCACAGCAGGCATCAACATCGCAACAGGTTCCATCTGGCAGGCCCGTATCTGGCCAAAAACATGTGGCAAAACCAAAACCAGTTGTAGGACAGCGTGGCCATCAGGTTAAAGTAGCTCAGTGTGCAATGCCTGAAAAGGTATCCGATAGTAGGAAGAGTGCAGTCTGGAATTTTTTTAACCAAGATCCCAATGATCAGTGCAAAGTCATCTGTAAGAAATGCTCAAGGACCTTCAGCAGAGGTCAGAATGTTAAAAATCTAAATACAAGTTGCATGCGTAGACATTTAACCACCATGCACTTGTAAGCCTGGACAAACTAACAAACGTCCCTTAACGTTGTAGCACCCTCTCACAATGAAGCTAGTCAGCAACGCGACATCCGTTTCCTCACTGTAAGCCCACCGTTTACCACACCATCTGCAGGTAATGTGGCGGTTTCGTCGCAAGGCCAAAGCAGTCAGGGAATCACCAGGTTTGTGGTAGGAAAAACTGTATGTAGGGCAACAGCAAGAATACCATCACCAACCCTCTCTCAGTCACCCATGTCCACCGGCACCCCCGCTAGTTCCACCGTATGCAGCTCTCCAGTCCAGCTCACCCTACATGAGACTCTCGTTAGGAAAAGGAAGTACTCATCCTCGCATCCGCGTACACAGGGTTTGAACGCCCACATTGCTAGACTAATCTCGTTAGAGATTATGCCCTACCGGTTAGTTGAAAGCGAAGCTTTCAAAGCCCTGATGGACTACGCTGTACCACGCTATGAGCTACCCAGTCGACACTTCTTTTCGAGAAAAGCCATCCCACCCCTCCACCAGCATGTAAAAGACCGCATTGTCCATGCGCTCAGGCAATCTGTGAGTAGAAAGGTGCACCTGACAACAGATGCATGGACCAGTAGGCATGGCCAGGGGCGTTACGTCTCCATCACAGCACACTGGGTTAATGTGGTGGATGCAGGGTCCACAGGGGACAGTAATATTGGGACAGTTCTGCCTAGCCCATGGTCTAGGAAACAGTTGGCTGTAGGTGTTCGTCCCCCTCCTCCTCCTCGTCCTCCAGCAGAAGCGAGAGCTCATCCACAGACCGCAGTCGCACGACCACTCCATCCGCAGTTGCCACTGTTGCACACGAGGTGTCCAATTATGGAACAGCTAGTGGCAAGCGTCAGCAGGCTGTATTGGCAATGAAGTGTTTGGGCGACAACAGACACACCGCGGAAGTTCTGTCCGAGTTCTTGCAGCAAGAAACTCAGTCATGGCTGGGCACTGTACATTTTGAGGCAGGCAAGGTAGTTAGTGATAACGGAAGGAATTTTATGGCTGCCATAGCCCTTTCACAACTGAAACACATTCCTTGCCTGGCTCACACCTTAATCCTGGTGGTGCAGTGCTTCCTGAAAAGTTATCCGGGGTTACCCGACCTGCTGCTGAAAGTGCGCAGACTTTGCTCTCACATCCGCCGTTCGCCCGTACACTCCAGCTGTATGCAGAACCATCAGCGGTCTTTGAACCTTCCCCAGCATCGCCTAATCATCGACGTGGCAACAAGGTGGAACTCCACACTGCACATGCTTCATAGACTGTGCGAACAGAGGTGTGCTGTTATGTATTTGTGGGAGGATACACATACACGGGCAGGCAGTTGGATGGCAGACATGGAGTTGTCAGCTGTGCAGTGGTCGAAGCTCCAAGACCTGTGTCAAGTCCTTCAGTGTTTTGAGGAATGCACACGGCTGGTTAGTGCAGACAACACCATAATAAGCATGAGCATCCCCCTAATGCATCTGCTGATGCAATGTTTGACGCACATAAAGGAGCAGGCGTCTGCAGCCGAGGACGAGGGAAGCCTTCATGACAGTCAGTTATTGTCTGCTCAGGGAAGTCTACAGGACGGACGAGGTGGCGGGCGAAGAGGAGGAGGACGAGGAGGATGATGGGTATGAGTATTTTTTGGATGAGGAAGCTTCTCAGCGGGCAATAGAAACTGCTGGCGGTGCAAGGCCGGGTTCAGGGTTTTTGAGGGAGACAAGTGACGTTGATTTGCCCGAAAGTGCTCCTCAACCCAGCATATGCACTGACTTGACAACTGGAACATTGGCCCACATGGCGGATTATGCCTTGCGTATCCTCAAAAGGGACCCACGCATTATAAAAATGATGACCGATGACGAACGATTACTGGTTGGCCTGCCTCCTGGATCCTCACTATAAAGGCAAATTGCAAAATATCATGCCACATGAGAACCTCGAACAAATATTGGCAACCAAACAAGCTACTCTTGTAGACCGTTTGATTCAGGCATTCCCAGCACACAGCGCCGGTGATGGTTCTCACACGAGCTGCAGGGGGCAACAGGGCAGAGGTGTTAGAGGTGCACAAATCAGAAGTGGCGTAGGACAGAGGGGTTTTCTGACCAGGTTGTGGAGTGACTTCGCAATGACCGCAGACACGACAGGTACTGCAGCATCAATTCAAAGTGACAGGAGACAACATTTGTCCAGTATGGTTACTAACTATTTTTCCTCCATTACCGATGTTCTCCCTCAACCGTCATTCCCCTTTGATTACTGGGCATCCAAAATAGACACCTGGCCTGAATTGGCCGAATATGCATTGCAGGAGCTTGCTTGCCCAGCAGCTAGTGTGCTATCAGAAAGAGTATTCAGTGCTGCTGGTTCAATACTGACCAAAAAAAGGAATCGTCTGGCTACCCAAAATGTTGATGATCTAACCTTCATTAAAATGAACCACTCATGGATTTCAAATTATTTTGCCGCATCTTTCCCGGCTGACACCTAGCTTTCCTGTAAAAAGGTCTTGCTTTGGGACTGGTGTTACTGACTGTTCCAATCTCTAAATTTGCAGCTGCTGTTTGTCCAGCATACGACAATGTTTACACCTCCCTAAATGGCCTAACTCCCCCCACGGGGCCGTGGTCTCGCCACTTGGCGCAAGCACCCGTCAAGAGTGCCGTTTGTCTGAAGAGGTGGGTGTGCCCACTTTTGGTCGACGGCACTGGCACTGGGTCCCTCATAGTACAATGAAGTGTCTCTGGCGATGGTGGCGCGCACCCAACGTCAGACACACCGTTGTAACATGAGGGGCCCTGGGCTTGTACCGCCGGCCAGGAGAGAGTTTCCCCCCCCAGGTCAAACAGTGCTCTACCACTGTTTAGTCTATGCGCTGAAATCCTTCAATGGCTGGCACAGACAATAACAATTTGTTGATATGTATGATGCTAGTTAAAATAGTCAGGGGCCCTGTCCTAATTTACACCAGTAAATACTTTGCGCCAAATTACAATGTCTGAAAGTCAGCATAGGAGCACACCCCTGTACCTAAGTATGCCACCCTTTTTTTTTTTTTTTGGTTTTGTTTTTTTTTGGGAGACATTAACATCTATTTAGTTTTTGGGAGTACTTACTGTGTCAGACACTCCTTCCAATTGTCCTCCGCTGACCACACCAATGCTGCCTGTGTACCCCTGCCACATAATGGAAGCTGCATATAGTCTATTTTATTATTTTAGGCCTCGAAAGTCTGTCTGCGGTCCCTCCTTCCAATTGTCCTCCGCTGACCACACCAATGCTGCCTGTGTTCCCCTGCCACATAATGGAAGCTGCATATAGCCTATTTTATTATTTTAGGCCTAGGAAGTCTGTCTGCGGTCCCTCCTTCCAATTGTCCTCCGCTGAACACACCTATGCTGCCTGTGTACCCCTGCCACATAATGGAAGCTGCATATTGCCTATTTTATTATTTTAGGCCTAGGAAGTCTGTCTGCGGTCCCTCCTTCCAATTGTCCTCCGCTGACCACACCAATGCTGCCTGTGTACCCCTGCCACATAATGGAAGCTGCATATAGCCTATTTTATTATTTTAGTCTTAGGAAGTCTGTCTGCGGTCCCTCCTTCCAATTGTCCTCCGCTGAACACACCAATGCTGCCTGTGTACCCCTGCCACATAATGGAAGCTGCATATAGCCTATTTTATTATTTTAGGCCTAGGAGGTCTGTCTGCGGTCCCTCCTTCCAATTGTCCTCCGCTGATCACACCAATGCTGCCTGTGTACCCCTGCCACATAATGGAAGCTGCATATTGCCTATTTTATAATTTTAGGCCTAGGAAGTCTGTCTGCGGTCCCTCCTTCCAATTGTCCTCCGCTGAACACACCAATGCTGCCTGTGTACCCCTGCCACATAATGGAAGCTGCATAGAGCCTATTTTATTATTTTAGGCCTAGGAAGTCTGTCTGCGGTCCCTCCTTCCAATTGTCCTCCGCTGACGACACCAATGCTGCCTGTGTACCCCTGCCACATAATGGAAGCTGCATATAGCCTATTTTATTATTTTAGGCCTAGGAAGTCTGTCTGCGGTCCCTCCTTCCTATTGTCCTCCGCTGACCACACCAATACTGCCTGTGTACCCTTGCCACATAATGGAAGCTGCATATAGCCTATTTTATTATTTTAGGCATAGGAAGTCTGTCTGCGGTCCCTCCTTCCAATTGTCCTCCGCTGACCACACCAATGCTGCCTGTGTACCCCTGTAGCCAAATTTAAGCTGCATAGAGCCTATTTTATTATTTTGGGCCTAGGAAGTCTGTCTGCGGTCCCTCCTTCCAATTGTCCTCCGCTGACCACACCAATGCTGCCTGTGTACCCCTGTAGCCAAATTTAAGCTGCATAGAGCCGATTTTATTATTTTGGGCCTAGGAAGTCTGTCTGCGGTCCCTCCTTCCAATTGTCCTCCGCTGACCACACCAATGTTGCCTGTGTACCCCTGTAACCAATTTAAAACTGCATAGAGCCAACTTTTTTAGTTAACACATACTACCTTTGTCTGTCTGCGCCACTCAATCACGCTGTCCTCCACTGAAAAAGCTGAGCTTCAACCCTCAGGCTCTCATTAAGTAGTTGTTAATGTAACACTGCAGTTGCCCTACTACTTTGGTTGGGGCTAAGTAACGGTGTCTGCCGCTCCTTGGTGTTCTCCTCCAGGTTTCCTTGTCTGAGCTTCAACCTTCAGGCTCTCATTAAGTAGTTGTTTATATAAGACAGCAGTTGCCCTACTACTTTGGTTGGGGCCTAGTATCGGTGTCTGCTGCTCCTTGGTGTTCTCCTCCTCCTTGGTGTTCTCCTCCAGGTTTCCGTGTCTGAGCTTCAACCTTCAGGCTCTCATTAAGTAGTTGATTATATAAGACTGCAGTTGCCCTACTACTTTGGTTGGGGCCTAGTAACGGTGTCTGCCGCTCCTTGGTGTTCTCCTCCTCCTTGGTGTTCTCCTCCAGGTTTCCTTGTCTGAGCTTCAACCTTCAGGCTCTCATTAAGTAGTTTTTTATATAAGACAGCAGTTGCCCTACTACTTTGGTTGGGGCCTAGTAACGGTGTCTGCCGCTCCTTGGTGTTCTCCTCCTCCTTGGTGTTCTCCTCCAGGTTTCCTTGTCTGAGCTTCAACCTTCAGGCTCTCATTAAGTAGTTGTTAATGTAACACTGCAGTTGCCCTACTACTTTGGTTGGGGCCTAGTAACGGTGTCTGCCGCTCCTTGGTGTTCTCCTCCTCCTTGGTGTTCTCCTCCAGGTTTCCTTGTCTGAGCTTCAACCTTCAGGCTCTCATTAAGTAGTTTTTAATGTAACACTGCAGTTGCCCTACTACTTTGGTTGGGGCCTAGTAACGGTGTCTGCCACTCCTTGGTGTTCTCCTCCAGGTTTCCTTGTCTGAGCTTCAACCTTCAGGCTCTCATTAAGTAGTTGTTTATATAAGACAGCAGTTGCCCTATTACTTTGGTTGGGGCCTAGTAACGATGTCTGCCACTCCTTGGTGTTCTCCTCCTCCTTGGTGTTCTCCTCCAGGTTTCCTTGTCTGAGCTTCAACCCTCAGGCTCTCATTAAGTAGTTTTTAATGTAACTCTGCAGTTGCCCTACTACTTTGGTTGGGGCCTAGTAACGGTGTCTGCCACTCCTTGGTGTTCTCCTCCACATTTCCTTGTCTGAGCTTCAACCTTCTGGCTCTCATTAAGTAGTTGTTTAGATAACACTGCATCAGGCCTACTAGTTTGGTTGGGGCCTTCTAACGGTGTCTGCCGCTCCTGAGTTTCCTCCTGTTTGGTTTTCTTGAGCTTCAACCTTCAGGCTCTCATTAGGTAGTTGTTAATGTAACACTGCAGTTGGCCTACTAGTTTGGTTGGGGCCTAGTAACGGTGTCTGCCGCTGCTTGGCGTTCTCCTCCACTGAACAAAGCAGTGCCGCCTGTTTCCTACTGATACCAATTTAGAACTGCATTTAGCCTAGTTACTTATTTGGCCCTACTCACTGTGTCAGCCTCTCATTACAGTTGTCCTCCACTGAACAAAGCAATGCCGCCTAGTTAGTCCTGTTACCAATTTTGAACTGCATTTAGCCTACTTTATTATTTGGGCCTAGATCTGTGTTTCCTCCTCATCCTGCCCATTGCCCAGCCACTGCTAGATGAGTCCGCTTGTACATTGACCCAGACCACTACATTCCCCTTGCACTCTACACAGCCAGAATCTGACCCTGCTGAAAGTCAGGTTCCTCTTCCCACATACTATACCACCTTACACGGGGACAAAGAGGAAGGTGCAGGTGATAGTGCAGGTTGCTTCATCAGGTGGGGGGGCATACTCGGCGACGTCACTGGCACAGGGCCCCTCATAGTACGCAAAAGTGTTGCTGCCGGTGGGAGGCGCCCCCGCCGTGCAAACACACCGCCGTACTGTGAGGGGCCCTGTGCCAGTGCCAATGCGAACGAGTGGCCCCCCCTGCTTGCTCAGGATCACAGCACTTGCAGCGTTGAAATACTTACCTCTCCCTGCTCCACCGCCGTGACGTAGTCCACGTTTCCTGGGCCCACTAAAAACTTTAACCAGCCCTACCCCCCACAACTTTAGCCAAATGACCCCCAATTTCCAATGCCTAACTATTATTATAAAGTAAATTAATATTGACAAGCTTCAGTAACAAGAATGGATGTTTTTGCCATTAAAATTGGCACTGTAGGTGTTTTCCTGGCCTCCACTCACTGCCGACTATGCTTCCCCATTGACTTGCATTGGGTTTCATGTTTCGGTCGATCCCCGACTTTTCGCGATTATCGGCCGATTTCACTCGACTCGACTTTTGACAAAGTCGGGTTTCGCAAAACCCGACTCGACCCCAAAAAAGTAAAAGTCGCTCAACTCTAGTGGTGAACGAAGCCCAAAATTCAAATGGGCATATTTAGCTGGCATTGTAAAGTGATGGGGAATATGTATTCCACTATCTAGCTCACAGTTTGGAATGACGGAGGGACCTTCCAAATACAGGAGAGCCCTCCCAAATGTATGATACAGGGTCATCTGAGGGTCCTTCCAAACTCAGGTTTCACGGCACATGCTGGCTCTCTGAAAATATCAAGCAAGTGCCACATAATGACATGGCGGTGGACATAGTGGTGGTGAGCGAAGCCCAAAATTGAAATGGGAATGTTTTAGCTGGCATTTTACAGTAATGGGGAATATGCATTCCACTATTTAGCTAACAATTTGGAATGAGGGAGGGAACTCCCAAATGTAGAAGTGAGAGCCCTCACAAATGTTAAAGTTAAAAATAAAACCAAAACGCTGGGTGTGAACATATGCTAAAGGAGATGCATAATTTTTTCATTTTTTTCTATTTTTATTTTGTGTTATACCCATGTTTTATGAAGGAAAAAATGTTTCTTAGCATTTTTCCCTCTTAAAAAAAATTTAGGTTTGCTTTGAGAAACCTTCTCAATAGTCTGACAACATTATTCCCAGGTACCATATGTGAGTCAGAAAGGCATTCAGGCATCTTCTCTATGCTGTTCCTATTTAGTTTAGCTCTTTCCCATTCATTTCAGCTTTTTTCCCATGCCCCCAGACCTGTTTGTTGGATCCAGCCGAAAAATATTGGCTTTCCCATTGACTTGCATTGGATTTGTTATTCGGTACGAATACACGGATATTAGAAATTATTTGTGATGATTTTCCCGAATCCAAATATTTCACTATTCGCTCATCACTATTAATAGTATCAATATAACTATACACTATGGCCATTAATTAGAATATATACGATATGGTCGGAGGTAGTTCTCTCTTCACTGATCCAGAAAGAAGGACACAGTGTAGATCCGCCCCAGGGTGGAACAGCAGTCACATATATGTCATATACAGCTCTGGCAAAAATTAAGAGACCACCACATCAAAACCCTGCCATAGGCAGCCCAATCTCCTGGACCTGAACCCCATTGAAAACCTCTGGAATGTAATCAAGAAATGATGGATAGTCACAATCCATCAAACAAAGAAGAACTGCTTAAATGCTTGCGCCAGAAGCAGTGTGAAAAACTGGTGGAGAGCATGCAAAGACGCATGAAAGCTGTAATTAAAAATCATGGTTATTCCACAAAATATTGATTTCTGAAGTCTTCCTGAGTTAAAACATTAGTATTGTTGTTTCTAAATGATTATGAACTTGAGGTGTGAAAGCAGTGTTTTTTTTTTTTATTTTGACCATTTTTCTTTCTCAGAAAAAAATACAAAAATCATTGCTTTAAAATTTGGAGACATGTTGTCAGAAGTTTGTAGAATAAAAGAACAATTTACATTTTACTCAAAAATATACCTATAAAGAGAAAAATCAGACAAACTGAGCATTTTGCAGTGGTCTCTTAATTTTTGCCAGAGCTGTATATGTGCATTGAACTTTGGAGAGCTCTGCAATAAGACATGCGCAGATAGGTCCAGTCTATGCAACAACTGGTACGTAGAGTATGTTGAAGATGTAAGAGTATGTCATGTCCGGCAGGGTGTGCACCATCATGACACTCATTAAGTCACGGACAAGCGCATACAGATCCCGATATGCCATTTCTGGGTGCACTTCAGCGTGACATGCATGAAATCATGGACATACACAGAGATATCCCAACACATCACTTCCGGACCTACGGGTACCTCTGTAGTCTGTAACGAAATGCATGTGCAGTGAGATAGAGAGGAGACACTACAGGACAGGCTCCGTCTATTAATACTTGTGCTGCTAGCCAATCCTAAGGGGGAGTGGCTCCAATCAAGAGAGAGGTATTTAAAATGGTTCCACAGACATAATGTTATGCACCATTAAACATCAACATGAATTGACCTTTCTTTCCAGCCTGCTGATAAGCCAAAGGGTGAAATGTGTTGAGGCAGTGTGATCTACCCTAATCTACAGTCTGAATTACAGTAGTACTATCCTACTTATATTTCTGTACAGCTACCCTGTATTATTGTCTACTGCCAAGGAAGACATTTAACTAACAGCTTATGAGGGTCACTATTTGATGTATTTACATTAATCTATTGTTAGTCTATTTAACCTATTAATAGCTATGTGGGACAGTGAATTCACAGCTTATCACTATCAAATATGTGAATGTTAATGTGTAATCCACAGTTACTCCATGTAACCTATTTATGGTTGAGTGAGACATTTAACCAATAACCTGTGGAGATTACCATCTAATATGGTAATATAAAAAACAAGTGTTACCCTGTTTACTCGTTTCATGCTGAATGGACACTGAACTAACAACTTCTTAAGATCACTATCTAATTAGTCTATGTGAAATCCATTCCTTTCCTGGTTTGGGTCAGCACTATTGTGACGTATGGGGATATACCCAGGTGGCTATTGCTGGTAACAGGGTTACGGTCTTAAGTATGATCATTACCATGAATCCAAGAGTCATCACATTTTCACAAGGACACTGTAGTGAGGGCTGTCTAGGGTCAACTAGGGACAGCCTTTGTTGAGCAGGGGTGCCACTTCATGGAGATAGAGGGTGCCATCCTCTGCAGTCAGGCGAGAGACAGTATTCAGAGATATATATCAGGGTAAAGTAACTCAGCAGGACGGATGCTTTGTTATTATTGATTACGACTCAGGCTCCTTATTTTGTTGTGTGACCTATAGGATCACTGTGTGTGGGTACATTCCAAAAATTGGAATATCCTGAGATTACATGGATATGTGGTCCAGTATATGGTCTCAATTACGGGTCAACTAGGATAGGATTTGTTCTATTATTCCTGCTTTCTCCTCAAACCTTAGGGTGTAATAAAGACATCAGGAACAGCCGCCGAGGAGCAGCGGTGCCATTGTTATCCTGTGTAGGTTGCCAACCTCCACTGGAAGGCAGGAAGTGAGAACAAGTCCCTGAGTAGGGCCTTTATAGCAAATTATTATTATTATTTATTAATATAGCGCCATTTATTCCATGGCTCTTTACATGTGAGGAGGGGTATACATAATAAAAACAAGTACAATAATTCTGCCCGCGAGGGCTCACAATCTAAAAGGTTTAGGTGAGGATACAGTAGGCACATCTTTATCTTTCTATGTCTATAGATATCTATTGTATGTGTGTTATGTCTGTTTGGGAAAACTATGCTTCCTGTTTTTAAACAGTAACAAAGATTTACTATTTTAGAGGGTTACACATGTTAGTCGCTGTAGCAGTAATCCTCCGAGACCGACAGGTCTCTACCTCCTTTGCGTCCTTACATTTTTCTGACAATAGTAGTCTACAAAACTGATATTTGTGCCACCTGACTGTGGCTGAGCATCAAAGCAGGTTGAGTTGTTGCATGTGGTATCAAGGCTCCCAGCACAGCGGGCCTACACCGATGCCTCACCCATCTCATCTTAATTTGCAGTTCAATTCAAAGCTGTAAATGCTGGCCCAGACCCTGATACCTCATGCATGGCTGATTGCTGCCATGCCATTCTAAAATTTGTACTGTAGGTCAGTTGAGGCCACCTTCCTGGTGTCTTCCTCTAATTTGATGTGTTTTTGCAGCTTTTAGGCCCATTTGAAGGTGTTGTATATGCATTTGATTTTGTCTCCCATTGACTCCAATGGCGTTCAGAGAATATTCGAAGAATAAATTGGTGAATATCGCAAAATCTGCAATCGTAATCCAAACCGAACATTGAAATATTCGCTCATCTCTAGTGGTAGGTTTCATAACAGGGGGAAATACAATGGCCTGGTTTCAGTGAACACATGGGCCAATCATACCAGGATAAGGATGGCACCATGCATACTGTTGTGAATTCCGCTCTTGGGCTCCCTCCGGTGGTTGTAAGTGGCACTTTTGTGAGTTCTGCTCTTGGGCTCCCTCCGGTGGTTTTGAGTGGAACTGCTGCTCCTTGGATTTAGCAGTCAGCAGCTGCTTCCACTGATCGTCTTTCTGGCTCGGCTATTTATCCTGGCTCTATCCTTCAGCCTGGGCCAGTTGTCAATGGTTCCTGCTTGGATTCACATCTCTGCTTGGATTTCCCTGATATTCTGACCAGTTCAGCAAAGATAAGTCCTTGCTTGTTCTTTTGCTGTCCACATATTGTGGACTTAATCGTTCAGCTCTTTCTATGTTTTTTCTTGTCCAGCTTGTCTATATGGATTTATTCAGTTAAGCTGGAAGCTCTGGGAAGCAGATTTACCCTCCACACCTTTAGTCAGGTGTGGAGATTTTTGTAAACTCTGTGGTGGATTTTTTTAGTTTTTTATACTGACCGCACAGTATTCTGTCCTGTTCTATCTATCTAGCTAGACTGGCCTCCTTTGCTACATTCTGATTTCGTTCTGCGTATGTCATTTCCCTCTCCGCTGACAGTCAATATTTGTGGGGGGTTGCCTTTCCTTTGGGGATTTTCTCTGAGGCAAGATAGCTTTCCTGTTTCCATCTTTAGGGGTAGTTAGTCCTCCGGCTGTGACGAGGTGTCTAGGGAGGATCTCTGTGTGGAAACTTCCTGAAGAAGAAGCCATGAGCTTCGAAACGCGTTGAATAAACCACCCGAACACCTTATAATTATATCTGGATCCATTATTTGTCACAGCAGCGTGGATTTTATCCACATTCATTTATTATAACGTCTCTGAGGTGTCTAGGGAGTGACAGGAACATCCCACGGCTACTTCTAGTGTTGTGATAAGCTCAGTAACTGCGGTTAGTACAGGTATCACCTCCTCCAGAGCTCATCCTATGTTGCTCCTAAACCACCAGTTCATAACAGTACAACTGGCCAAAAATGAATTAAATGCATCTCAACAGATGGAAAAAAAAGTTCTGAGCCATTTTTTTTTTGCAGTCTGTTTTGTCTTTTTTTTCCTCTTAATCTCTGGGTGGTTCAGGATTTTGGCGCTGGCATGGATGTTCAGGGTTTGTTTTCTCGTGTGGATCAACTTGCTGCAAGAGTACAGAGTATCCAAGTTTATGTTGTCCAGACTCCGGCTTTAGAGCCTAAAATTCCTACTCCTGATTTGTTTTTTGGGGACAGATCTAAGTTTTTGAACTTTAAAAATAACTACAAATTGTTTTTTGCTTTGCAACCCCGTTCCTCTGGTGATCCCATTCAGCAGGTTAAGATTGTCATCTCTCTGCTGCGTGGTGACCCTCAGGACTGGGCATTCTCCCTTGAATCAGGGAATCCGGCATTGCTTAATGTAGAAGCATTTTTTCAAGCGCTCGGATTATTGTATGACGAACCTAATTCTGTGGATCATGCTGAAAAAACCTTGTTGGCCCTATGTCTGGGTCAGGAAGCAGCAGAATTATACTGCCAGAAATTTAGAAAATGGTCTGTGCTCACTAAATGGAATGAGGATGCTCTGGCAGCAATTTTCAGAAAGGCTTCTTTCTGAAGCCTATAAAGATGTTGTGGTGTGGTTCCCCACACCCGCTGGTTTGAGTGAATCTATGTCTCTAGCCATTCAGATTGATCGGCGTCTGCGCGAGCGCAAAGTTGTGCACCATATGGCAGTGTCCTCTGAGCGGAGTCCTGAGCCTATGCAATGTGATAGGATTTTGACTAGAGCAGAACAGCAGGGATTCAGACGTCAGAATAAGCTGTGTTTTCACTGTGGTGATTCTGCTCATGTTATTTCTGATTGCCCTAAGCGTACTAAGAGGGTCGCTAGGTCTGTTACCATCAGTACTGTACAGCCTAAATTTCTCTTATCTGTGACCTTGATTTGCTCATTATCGCCATTTTCTGTCATGGCATTTGTGGATTCAGGCGCCGCCCTGAACTTAATGGACTTGGAATTCGCCAGGCGCTGTGGTTTTTCCTTGCAGCCTTTGCAGAGCCCTATTCCTTTGAGGGGCATTGATGCTACACCGTTGGCCAAGAATAAACCTCAGTATTGGACTCAGCTGACCATGTGCATGGCTCCAGCACATCAGGAAGATTGCCGTTTTCTGGTGTTGCATAACTTGCATGATGTTGTTGTACTGGGTTTTCCATGGTTACAGGAACATAATCCGGTGCTGGATTGGAAATCTACACTCACCGGCCACTTTATTAGGTACACCTGTCCAACTTCTTGTTAACACTTAATTTCTAATCAGCCAATCACATGGCGGCAACTCAGTGCATTTAGGCATGTAGACATGGTCAAGACAATCTCCTGCAGTTCAAACCGAGCATCAGTATGGGGAAGAAAGGTGATTTGAGTGCCTTTGAACGTGGCATGTTTGTTGGTGCCAGAAGGGCTGGTCTGAGTATTTCAGAAACTGCTGATCTACTGGGATTTTCACGCACAACCATCTCTAGGGTTTACAGAGAATGGTCCGAAAAAGAAAAAAAATCCAGTGAGCGGCAGTTCTGTGGGCGGAAATGCCTTGTTGATGCCAGAGGTCAGAGGAGAATGGGCAGACTGGTTCGAGCTGATAGAAAGGCAACAGTGACTCAAATCGCCACCCGTTACAACCAAGGTAGGCCTAAGAGCATCTCTGAACGCACAGTGCGTCGAACTTTGAGGCAGATGGGCTATAACAGCAGAAGACCACACCGGGTACCACTCCTTTCAGCTAAGAACAGGAAACTGAGGCTACAATTTGTACAAGCTCATCGAAATTGGACAGTAGAAGATTGGAAAAACGTTGCTTGGTCTGATGAGTCTCGATTTCTGCTGCGACATTCGGATGGTAGGGTCAGAATTTGGCGTAAACAACATGAAAGCATGGATCCATCCTGCCTTGTATGGAGCATCTTTGGGATGTGCAGCCGACAAATCTGCGGCAACTGTGTGATGCCATCATGTCAATATGGACCAAAATCTCTGAGGAATGCTTCCAGCACCTTGTTGAATCTATGCCACGAAGAATTGAGGCAGTTCTGAAGGCAAAAGGGGGTCCAACCCGTTACTAGCATGGTGTACCTAATAAAGTGGCCGGTGAGTGTATGTCTGTGACTAGTTGGGGTTGTCAAGGGGTACATTGTGACGTTCCTTTGATGTCAATTTCCTCTTCCCCCTCTTCTGAAGTCCCTGAGTTTTTGTCGGATTTCCAGGATGTATTTGATGAGCCCAAGTCCAGTTCCCTTCCTCCACATAGGGACTGTGATTGTGCTATTAACTTTATTCCTGGCTGTATGTTCCCTAAGGGCCGACTTTTCAATCTGTCTGTGCCAGAGCATGCCGCCATGCGGAGTTATGTCAAGGAGTCTTTGGAAAAGGGGCATATTCGGCCATCTTCGTCACCATTGGGAGCGGGATTCTTTTTTGTTGCCAAGAAGGATGGCTCCTTGAGACCCTGTATTGATTATCGCCTTCTTAATAAGATCACGGTCAAATTCCAATACCCTTTACCTTTGCTTTCTGATTTGTTTGCTCGGATTAAGGGGGCTAGTTGTTTTACTAAGATTGACCTTCGAGGGGCATATAATCTTGTTCGTATTAAACAGGGTGACGAATGGAAAACTGCATTTAATACGCCCGAAGGCCATTTTGAATATCTTGTGATGCCTTTCGGGCTTTCTAATGCTCCTTCTGTATTTCAGTCCTTCATGCATGATATTTTCCGCAATTATCTTGATAAATTCATGATTGTGTATTTGGATGATATTTAGATTTTTTCCGATGATTGGGAGTCTCATGTGAAGCAGGTCAGGATGGTATTCCAGATCCTTCGTGATAATGCTTTATTTGTGAAGGGGTCTAAGTGCCTATTTGGAGTTCAGAAGGTCTCTTTTTTGGGTTTTATTTTTTCTCCCTCGTCTATAGAAATGGATCCTGTTAAGGTCCAAGCCATTCATGACTGGATTCAACCCACATCGGTGAAGAGCCTTCAGAAATTTTTGGGCTTTGCTAATTTTTATCGCCGTTTCAATGCCAACTTTTCCAGTGTGGTTAAGCCCCTGACCGATTTGATGAAGAAAGGCGCTGATGTGACGAATTGGTCCTCTGCGGCGGTTGAGGCCTTTCAGGAGCTTAAACGCCGATTTACTTCTGTGTTGCGTCAGCCGGATGTATCTCTGCCTTTTCAGGTTGAGGTTGAAGCTTCTGAGATTGGGGCAGGGGCCGTTTTGTCTCAGAGGAATTCTGATGGTTCTTTGATGAAACCGTGTGCCTTTTTTTCCAGAAAGTTTTTGCCTGCGGAGCGCAATTATGACGTTGGCAATCGGGAGTTGTTGGCTATGAAGTGGGCATTTGAGGAGTGGCGACATTGGCTTGAGGGAGCCAAGCACTGCGTTGTGGTCTTGACCGATCATAAGAATCTGATTTACCTCGAGTCGGCCAAGCGGCTGAACCCTATACAGGCTCGATGGTCCCTGTTTTTCTCCCATTTTGATTTTGTTGTCTCGTATCTTCCGGGATCTAAGAATGTTAAGGCTGATGCTCTCTCTAGGAGTTTTTTGCCTGATTCTCCTGGAGTCCTTGAGCCGGTTGGCATTCTTAAGGAAGGGGTGATTCTTTCTGCCATCTCCCCTGATTTGCGGCGGGTGCTTCAGGAATTTCAGGCTGATAAACCTGACCGCTGTCCAGTGGGGAAGCTGTTTGTCCCTGATAGATGGACTAGTAAGGTAATTTCTGAGGTTCATTCTTCAGTGTTGGCTGGTCATCCTGGGATTTTTGGTACCAGAGATTTGGTTGCTAGGTCCTTTAGGTGGCCTTCCTTGTCGCGGGATGTGCGTTCTTTTGTGCAGTCCTGTGGGACTTGTGCCCGGGCCAAGCCTTGCTGTTCCCGCGCTAGTGGGTTGCTTTTGCCTTTGCCGGTCCCTGAGAGGCCCTGGACACATATTTCCATGGATTTTATTTCGGATCTTCCTGTTTCCCAGAAGATGTCTGTTATCTGGGTGGATTGTGACCGGTTCTCTAAAATGGTCCATTTGGTACCTTTGCCTAAATTGCCCTTCCAGCCTCTTTTGCCATCCATAATGTTTTCCATAGATCTTTGTTGCGGAGATATGTGGTGCCTGTTGTTCCCTCGGTTGATCCTCCTGCCCCGGTGTTGGTTGAGGGGGAGTTGGAATTTGTGGTGGAGAAAATTTTGGATTCTCGTTTTTCGAGGCGGAGGCTTCAGTATCTTGTCAAGTGGAAGGGTTATGGCCAGGAGGATAATTCTTGGGTTGTTGCCTCCGATGTCCATGCCGCCGATTTGGTTCGTGCCTTTCACTTGGCTCGCCCTGATCGGCCTGGGGGCTCTGGTGAGGGTTCGGTGACCCCTCCTCAAGGGGGGGGTACTGTTGTGAATTCCGCTCTTGGGCTCCCTCCGGTGGTTGTAAGTGGCACTTTTGTGAGTTCTGCTCTTGGGCTCCCTCCGGTGGTTTTGAGTGGAACTGCTGCTCCTTGGATTTAGCAGTCAGCAGCTGCTTCCACTGATCGTCTTTCTGGCTCGGCTATTTATCCTGGCTCTATCCTTCAGCCTGGGCCAGTTGTCAATGGTTCCTGCTTGGATTCACATCTCTGCTTGGATTTCCCTGATATTCTGACCAGTTCAGCAAAGATAAGTCCTTGCTTGTTCTTTTGCTGTCCACATATAGTGGACTTAATCGTTCAGCTCTTTCTATGTTTTTTCTTGTCCAGCTTGTCTATATGGATTTATTCAGTTAAGCTGGAAGCTCTGGGAAGCAGATTTACCCTCCACACCTTTAGTCAGGTGTGGAGATTTTTGTAAACTCTGTGGTAGATTTTTCTAGTTTTTTATACTGACCGCACAGTATTCTGTCCTGTTCTATCTATCTAGCTAGACTATAAAAAAGAGGAATGGTGTGCACTCTGGTCGAAAGCTGAGGAGGTGCTGGTAGATCAGACCGTGTGGTCAAGTCAATAGTAGAAGAGAAAATACCGCACACTCAAAATTTGATATGATGCAAAAAGGTAAATGCCAGATTTATTAACAAAAAAAGGTCAACAATTGCCACTGTATTGGTTTGTAGTAAGGAAACCCGTAGTAAGGAAACCCGACGTTTCGACCCTCCCGGGTCTTATTCATGGGGTTACTTCACTCTTTTGTTATTCATACATAGGAGTGGCAGTGTTGGTAGGCAAGACAAATGTCCTTTAAAGTCTAACCTTGTGAGACTAATAATCACTCCTATACAATAGGCCAGGGAGTCCTGTAAGGGGTAAGCTGCAGCAAGGTAGGGAGACCTTAAAATGGGTCCGTGAGCAGCTCCTCTGTCATGTATAGAGGGGTCCTGTGTAGGGTGAATAGCAGCCTGTAGGGCTGACCTGCTCTGTGAAGCGTCCGTAGAATAGCGGCGCATCCCGCGCCCAGCTGTGTAGTCCTGGAGTCCTGTAGTCCTGGAGTCCTGGAGCTGTGTACCCATTCTCCAGGACTACACAGCTGGGCGCGGGATGCGCCGCTATTCTACGGACGCTTCACAGAGCAGGTCAGCCCTACAGGCTGCTATTCACCCTACACAGGACCCCTCTATACATGACAGAGGAGCTGCTCACGGACCCATTTTAAGGTCTCCCTACCTTGCTGCAGCTTACCCCTTACAGGACTCCCTGGCCTATTGTATAGGAGTGATTATTAGTCTCACAAGGTTAGACTTTAAAGGACCTTTGTCTTGCCTACCAACACTGCCACTCCTATGTATGAATAACAAAAGAGTGAAGTAACCCCATGAATAAGACCCGGGAGGGTCGAAACGTCGGGTTTCCTTACTACGGGTTTCCTTACTACAAACCAATACAGTGGCAATTGTTGACCTTTTTTTGTTAATAAATCTGGCATTTACCTTTTTGCATCATATCAAATTTTGAGTGTGCGGTATTTTCTCTTCTACTATCTAGCTAGACTGGCGTCCTTTGCTACATTCTGATTTCGTTCTGCGTATGCCATTTCCCTCTCCACTCACAGTCAATATTTGTGGGGGGCTGCCTTTCCTTTGGGGATTTTCTCTGAGGCAAGATAGCTTTCCTGTTTCCATCTTTAGGGGTATTTAGTCCTCCGGCTGTGACGAGGTGTCTAGGGAGTGACAGGAACATCCCACGGCTACTTCTAGTGTTGTGATAAGCTCAGGAACTGCGGTTAGTACAGGTACCACCTCCTCCAGAGCTCGTCCCATGTTGCTCCTAAACCACTAGTTCATAACAGCATATCAGGACAAAGATGGTGGCCCTGCATACCAGGATAGGGATGAGGGGGCCATGCTCACCAGGATAGAGATAAGGGGGACATGCCTAACAGGCTAGGGATGAGGATGGCATGCATACCAGGATAGTGATGAGAGGCCATGCATACCAGGATGGGGGGCCATGCATATCAGGATGGGGATGAGGGGGCCATGCATACCAGGATAGGTATGAGGATGCCATGCATACCATGAAAGGGATGAGGGGGCCATGCATGCCAGGATGCAGATGGGGTCCATGTATACCAGGATAGGGATGAGGAGTCTATGCGTCGCTCATCTCTCATGGTAGGTTTCATACCAGGGGGTGATAGAAAGGCATGATTGCAGTGGACACATGGGGCAATAATACCAGGAATCACTCCTTCTACCATGCTTCCTACAAACCCGGCATCTTTTTTGGTGATTCTTTTGGTTGGGGTTGGTAGGGAAAGGAAGAAAACAATGGCACTCTGAAAGCCTCTGTAGATCCTGAGACTTGGGCCGCTTCCTATGCCTTCCAGTCAAAAAGGAGACACTCAATAGTTTTCTCCAGGAACTGGAATAAAGTGAGAGCTCCCGGAGTTTTTTTTATATAGAACCAAACTGTTGTAGGTAGCAATATGGATGATGTAGATTGCTACCTTTTTTATACTAGACCCTGGTCTTTTGCTGCACCAGATATGGTTGAAGCACCTTTCTGACAGGTTAACTGTTATGACCCCAATGGCGAGGGTCTCAGAGGAACGTGGAAGTCTGCAGAATACAAAAATCCAGCTCATAGGGCAGTGGTAACTGGGTTGACCATATATCTACTCCTAACGCCAACACTAGAAGTAGCCGGGGATCATTCCTACGTTGATTCTAGATGACACGCGCCAGCCGGAGAATCTAGCTACCCCTAGTAGAGGAAAACAAAGACCTTTCTTGCCTCCAGAGAAGGGGACCCCAAAGCTGGATAGAAGCCCCCCACAAATAATGACGGTGAGGTAAGAGGAAATGACAAACACAGAAATGAACCAGGTTTAGCACAGAGAGGCCCGCTTACTGATAGCAGAATAAAGAAAGGTAACTTATATGGTCAACAAAAACCCTATCAAAATCCACACTGGAAATTCAAGAACCCCCGAACCGTCTAACGGTCCGGGGGGAGAACACCAGCCCCCTAGAGCTTACAGCAAAGGTCAGGATGTAGATTTGGAACAAGCTGGACAAAAATACAAAACCAAAACAAATAGCAAAAAGCAAAAGGCAGACTTAGCTGATATAACTGGAACCAGGATCAGTAGACAAGAGCACAGCAGACTAGCTCTGATAACTACGTTGCCAGGCATTGAACTGAAGGTCCAGGGAGCTTATATAGCAACACCCCTAACTAACGACCCAGGTGCGGATAAAAGGAATGACAGAAAAACCAGAGTCAAAAAACTAGTAACCACTAGAGGGAGCAAAAAGCAAATTCACAACAGTACCCCCCCCTTAGTGAGGGGTCACCGAACCCTCACCACGACCACCAGGGCGATCAGGATGAGCGGCATGAAAGGCACGAACTAAATCGGCCGCATGAACATCAGAGGCGACCACCCAGGAATTATCCTCCTGACCATAGCCCTTCCACTTGACCAGGTACTGAAGCCTCCGCCTGGAGAGGCGAGAATCCAAGATCTTCTCCACCACGTACTCCAACTCGCCCTCAACCAACACCGGAGCAGGAGGCTCAGCAGAAGGAACTACAGGCACAATGTACCGCCGCAACAAGGACCTATGAAATACATTGTGAATAGCAAACGACACAGGAAGATCCAGACGAAAAGATACAGGATTAAGGATTTCCAATATCTTGTAAGGCCCAATAAAATGAGGTTTAAATTTGGGAGAGGAGACCTTCATAGGAACAAAGCGGGAAGAAAGCCATACCAAATCCCCAACGCGTAGTCGGGGACCCACACCGCGGCGGCGGTTGGCAAAGCGCTGAGCCTTCTCCTGTGACAACTTCAAGTTGTCCACCACATGATTCCAGATCTGCTGCAACCTATCCACCACAGAATCCACCCCAGGACAGTCAGAAGGCTCCACATGACCCGAAGAAAAGCGAGGATGGAAACCAGAGTTGCAGAAAAAAGGCGAAACCAAGGTGGCGGAACTAGCCCGATTATTAAGGGCAAACTCAGCCAACGGCAAGAATGTCACCCAATCGTCCTGATCAGCAGAGACAAAACACCTCAAATAAGCCTCCAAAGTCTGATTGGTTCGCTCCGTCTGTCCATTAGTCTGAGGATGGAAAGCAGACGAAAACGACAAATCAATGCCCATCCTACTACAAAAGGATCGCCAGAACCTGGAAACGAACTGGGATCCTCTGTCTGACACAATATTCTCAGGGATGCCGTGCAAACGAACCACGTTCTGGAAAAACACAGGAACCAGATCGGAAGAGGAAGGCAGCTTAGGCAAAGGAACCAAATGGACCATCTTGGAGAAGCGATCACATATCACCCAGATAACGGACATGCCCTGAGATAGCGGAAGATCAGAAATGAAATCCATGGAGATATGTGTCCAAGGTCTCTTCGGGACAGGCAAGGGCAAGAGCAAACCGCTGGCACGAGAACAGCAAGGCTTAGCTCGAGCACAAGTCCCACAGGACTGCACAAATGACCGCACATCCCTTGACAAGGAAGGCCACCAAAAGGACCTGGCCACCAGATCTCTGGTGCCAAAAATTCCCGGGTGACCTGCCAACACCGAGGAATGAACCTCGGAAATGACTCTGCTGGTCCACTTATCCGGGACAAACAGTCTGTCAGGTGGACAAGACTCAGGCCTATCAGCCTGAAATCTCTGCAACACACGTCGCAGATCCGGAGAAATAGCTGACAAGATAACTCCATCTTTAAGAATACCAACAGGATCAGCGACTCCAGGAGCATCAGGCACAAAGCTCCTAGAAAGAGCATCGGCCTTCACATTCTTTGAACCTGGTAAATACGAGACAACAAAATCAAAGCGGGAGAAAAACAATGACCAGCGGGCCTGTCTAGGATTCAGGCGTTTAGCAGACTCGAGATACATCAGATTTTTGTGATCAGTCAAGACCACCACACGATGCTTAGCACCCTCGAGCCAATGACGCCACTCCTCAAATGCCCATTTCATGGCCAACAACTCCCGATTGCCCACATCATAATTTCGCTCGGCAGGCGAAAACTTCCTAGAGAAAAAGGCACAAGGTTTCATAACAGAGCAACCAGGGCCTCTCTGCGACAAAACGGCCCCTGCCCCAATCTCCGAAGCATCCACCTCAACCTGAAAGGGAAGTGAGACGTCAGGCTGGCACAAAACAGGCGCCGAAGTAAACCGGCGTTTCAACTCCTGGAAAGCCTCCACGGCAGCAGGAGCCCAGTTAGCTACATCGGAGCCCTTCTTGGTCATATCCGTCAAAGGTTTCACAATGCTAGAAAAATTAGCGATAAAACGACGGTAGAAGTTAGCGAAGCCCAAGAACTTCTGAAGACTCTTAACTGACGAGGGCTGAGTCCAATCAAGAATAGCTCGGACCTTGACTGGGTCCATCTCCACAGCAGAAGGGGAAAAAATGAACCCCAAAAAGGGAACCTTCTGTACACCAAAGAGACACTTTGAGCCCTTGACAAACAAAGAATTTTCACGCAAAATTTTAAAGACCAACCTGACCTGCTCCACATGCGAATCCCAATTATCAGAAAAAACCAAAATATCATCCAGATAAACAATCAAAAATTTATCCAGATACTTCCGGAAAATGTCATGCATAAAGGACTGAAAAACTGAAGGCGCATTGGAGAGCCCAAAAGGCATCACCAAGTACTCAAAATGACCTTCGGGCGTATTGAATGCGGTTTTCCATTCATCACCTTGCTTAATGCGCACAAGGTTGTACACACCACGAAGGTCTATCTTGGTGAACCACTTGGCACCCTTAATCCGGGCAAACAAGTCAGACAACAGCGGTAAAGGATACTGAAACTTGACAGTGATCTTATTTAAAAGCCGATAATCAATACAAGGTCTCAAAGATCCGTCCTTTTTTGCCACAAAAAAGAATCCCGCACCAAGAGGGGAAGAAGACGGACGAATATGTCCTTTCTCCAGAGACTCCTTGATATATGAACGCATAGCGGTATGTTCAGGTACCGACAGATTAAACAGTCTTCCCTTAGGAAATTTACTGCCTGGGATCAAATCTATAGCACAGTCACAGTCCCTATGAGGAGGCAGTGCACTGGACTCAGACTCACTGAAGACATCCTGATAATCAGACAAATACTCCGGAACTTCCGAAGGCGTAGAGTAAGCAATAGACACAGGCAGGGAATCCCCATGAATACCACGACAGCCCCAACTTGAGACTGACATAGCCTTCCAGTCCAGGACTGGATTATGGGTCTGTAACCATGGCAGCCCTAAAACAACCAAATCATGCATTTTATGTAAAACCAGGAAACGTATCACCTCGCGGTGTTCAGGAGTCATGCACATGGTAACCTGTGTCCAATACTGCGGTTTATTTGCTGCCAATGGTGTAGCATCAATACCCCTAAGAGGAATAGGATTTTCTAATGGTTCAAGAGTAAAACCACAGCGCTTAGCAAATGAGAGATCCATGAGACTCAGGGCAGCACCTGAATCTACAAACGCCATGACAGGATAAGATGACAGTGAGCAAATCAAAGTTACAGACAGAATAAATTTAGGTTGCAAATTACCAACGGTGACAGGACTAACAACCTTAGCTATACGTTTAGAGCATGCTGAGATAACATGTGTAGAATCACCACAGTAGTAGCACAAGCCATTCCGGCGTCTATGAATTTTCCGCTCATTTCTAGTCAGGATTCTATCACATTGCATTAAATCAGGTGTCTGTTCAGACAACACCATGAGGGAATTTGCGGTTTTTCTATCACATTGCACCGAATTAGGTGTCTGTTCAGACAACACCATGAGGGAATTTGCGGTTTTGCGCTCCCGCAACCGCCGGTCAATTTGAATAGCCAGTGCCATAGTATCATTCAGACCTGTGGGAATGGGAAAACCCACCATAACATTCTTAATGGCTTCCGAAAGGCCATTTCTAAAATTAGCGGCCAGTGCACACTCGTTCCAATGTGTCAGCACGGACCATTTCCGAAATTTTTGGCAATACACTTCAGCCTCGTCCTGCCCCTGAGACATAGCCAGCAAGGCCTTTTCTGCCTGAATCTCAAGATTGGGTTCCTCATAAAGTAAACCGAGCGCCAGAAAAAACGCATCAAGATCAGCCAATGCCGGATCTCCTGGTGCCAGCGAAAAAGCCCAATCCTGAGGGTCGCCCCGTAAGAACGAAATAACAATTTTTACTTGCTGAGCAGAATCTCCAGATGAACAGGGTCTCAGGGACAAAAACAATTTACAATTATTCACGAAATTCCTAAACTTAAACCTGTCTCCGGAAAACAGTTCAGGAATCGGTATTTTAGGTTCTGACATAGGATTTCTGATAACATAGTCTTGTATGCCCTGCACACGAGTAGCCAGCTGGTCCACACTTGTAATCAAGGTCTGGACATTCATGTCTGCAGCAAGCATAGCCACTCTGAGGTAAAGGGGAAGCAGAAAAAAAAAAAAAAAAAAAACTCAGAATCTTCTTTCTTATAATCCCTCTTCTGCAATGCATTAAACATTTAATACTGGCCTGGCAAACTGTTATGACCCCAATGGCGAGGGTCTCAGAGGAACGTGGAAGTCTGCAGAATACAAAAATCCAGCTCATAGGGCAGTGGTAACTGGGTTGACCATATATCTACTCCTAACGCCAACACTAGAAGTAGCCGGGGATCATTCCTACGTTGATTCTAGATGACACGCGCCAGCCGGAGAATCTAGCTACCCCTAGTAGAGGAAAACAAAGACCTTTCTTGCCTCCAGAGAAGGGGACCCCAAAGCTGGATAGAAGCCCCCCACAAATAATGACGGTGAGGTAAGAGGAAATGGCAAACACAGAAATGAACCAGGTTTAGCACAGAGAGGCCCGCTTACTGATAGCAGAATAAAGAAAGGTAACTTATATGGTCAACAAAAACCCTATCAAAATCCACACTGGAAATTCAAGAACCCCCGAACCGTCTAACGGTCCGGGGGGAGAACACCAGCCCCCTAGAGCTTACAGCAAAGGTCAGGATGTAGATTTGGAACAAGCTGGACAAAAAGACAAAACCAAAACAAATAGCAAAAAGCAAAAGGCAGACTTAGCTGATATAACTGGAACCAGGATCAGTAGACAAGAGCACAGCAGACTAGCTCTGATAACTACGTTGCCAGGCATTGAACTGAAGGTCCAGGGAGCTTATATAGCAACACCCCTAACTAACGACCCAGGTGCGGATAAAAGGAATGACAGAAAAACCAGAGTCAAAAAACTAGTAACCACTAGAGGGAGCAAAAAGCAAATTCACAACAGTTAACCTCCCATAAATTTATCATAGTCTGTTACACAGACCAGTTTCTGTTTGTCCCTGGTAGACCCCCTGTCTCTCACTGCAACGTTGGTGTCCTCAAGCATCTTGATCAGCGTTTAGACGTCTTTTCGGTCACTACACTTCATTTCAAGAAGTTGGTCATTTGCCAGTGAAAATGTTGCCCCCTTCTCCAAACATCTGGACACCAGATGAAAAAGCAGGTTCACACTGAGCACATGTGACAGACGTGACAGAGTCTGGAGGCGCCATGGAGAGCGATCTGCCTGCAACATCCTTCAGCATGACCGGTTTGGCAGTGGGTCAGTAATGGTTTGGGGTGGCATTTGTTTGGAGGGTCGTACAGCCCTCCCTGTGCTCGCCAGAGGTAGCCTGACTGCCATTAGGTACCGAGATGAGATCCTGCAAGATGAAGGCATTGAAGCTATGGACTGGCCCACCCGTTCCCCAGACCTGAATTCGATTTAACACATCTGGGACATAACGTCTCGCACCATCCACCAATGTCACGTTGCACCACAGACTGTCCAGGAGTTGGCGAATGCTTTAGTCCAGGTCTGGGAGGAGAGCCCTCAGGAGACCATCCGCCGCCTCATCAGGAGCATGCCCAGGCATTGTAGGGAGGTCATACAGGCACATGGAGGCCACACATACTACTGAGCATCATTTCCTTGTCTTGAGGCATTTCCACTGAAGTTTGATCAGCCTGTAACTTCATTTTCCACTTTGAGCATCATTGCAACTCCAGACCTCCGTGGGATATTAGTTGTGATTTACGCTGATTATTTTTAGGTTTTATTGTTTTCCATACATTCCACTATGTAATGAATAAAGATTTACAACTGGAATATTTAATTCAGTGATATCTAGGATGTGGGATTTTAGTGTTCCCTTCATTTTTTTGAGCAGTGTGTGTATATGTGTATATGTATATATACAGTATATATATATATATATATATATATATATATATATATATATATATATATATATATATATACCGAATATATACTCGAGTATAAGCCGACCCGAGTATAAGCCGACGCCCCTATTTTTGCCACAAAAAACTGGGAAAACTTAATGACTCGAGTATAAGCCTAGGGTGAAAAATGCAGCAGCTACCGGTAAATTTCAAAAGTAAAAATAGATACCAATAAAAGTAAAATTAATTGAGCCATCAGTAGTTTAAGTGTTTTTGAATATCCATATTGAATCAGGAGCCCCATATAATGCTCCATACAGTTTGATGGGCTGCATTAGATGCTCCATATTAAAATATGCCCCATATAATCCTGCATAAAGGGTAATAAGGGCCCCATAAGATGCTCCATAGAGATATTTGCCCTATATAGTGCTGCACAAGCGTTATGGCCCCATACAGATGCTCGATACAGTCACTTGCCCCATATAGTGCTGCACAAGCGTTATGGCTCCATAAGATGCTCCGCACAGCCACTTGCTCCTTATAGTGTTGCACAAGCGTTATGGCCCCATACAGATGCTCCGCACAGCCACTTGCTCCTTATAGTGTTGCACAAGTGTTATGGCCCCATACAGATGCTCCGCACAGCCACTTGCCCCATATAGTGCTGCACAAGTGTTATGGCCCCATACAGATGCTCCGCACAGCTACTTGCCCCTTATAGTGCTGCACAAGTGTTATGGCCTCATACAGATGCTCCGTACAGCCACTTGCCCCATATAGTGCTGCACAAGTGTTATGGTCCCATTCAGATGCTCCGCACAGCCACTTGCCCCATATAGTGCTGCACAAGTGTTATGGCCCCATGCAGATGCTCCGCACAGCCACTTGCCCCATATACTGCTGCACAAGTGTTATAGCCCCATACAGATGCTCCGCACAGCCACTTGCCCCATATAGTGCAGCACAAGTGTTATGGCCCCATACAGATGCTCCGCACAGCTACTTGCCCCTTATAGTGCTGCACAAGTGTTATGGCCCCATACAGATGCTCTCCACAGCTACTTGCCCCTTATAGTGCTGCACAAGTGTTATGGCCCCATACAGATGCTCTGCACAGCTACTTGCCCCTTATAGTGCTGCACAAGTGTTATGGCCCCATACAGACGCTCCGCACAGCCACTTGCCCCATTTGCTTTTGCTGCCATAAAAAAAAATCACATACTCACCTCTCCGTCGCTCAGGACCCCCGGCACTTTTACCTGCTCCTCGTGCGGCTCCGTCTTCGGCACTGACGTTCAGCAGAGGGCGCGCACTGACTACGTCACCGTGCCCTCTGACCTGAGCATCACTGCCAGGGGACGATGAAGAAGGAGCCGCACTGGAACGAGGAGGGGTAAATATCGTGCAGCGCTGCGCTCCCCCTCCCCGTATACTTACCTGCTCCTGGTGCTGTGTCCCTGCTTCTTCCCCGGCGCAGCATCTTCTTCCTGTATTGAGCGGTCACCGTTACCGCTCATACATTAATGAATATGCGGCTCCACCTCTATGGGAGGTGGAGACGCATATTCATTTCTGTAATGAGCGGGACCATGTGACCGCTCAGTACAGGAAGAAGCTGCAGCGCTGGAAGAAGCAGGGACGTCCAGGGACCACGCCGGGAGCAGGTAAGTTTAATTACACAGCCCCCGCCCCCCCTCACCTGCCGACCCCCGGGTATGACTCGAGTATAAGCCGAGAGGGGGACTTTCAGCCCCAAAAAATGGGCTGAAAATCTCGGCTTATACTCAAGTATATACGGTATATATACATAAATACATACAAACACAGCTCTGGCAAAAATTAAGAGACCACCACATCAAAACCCTGTCATGGGCAGCCCAATCTCCTGGACCTGAACCTCATTGAAAACCTCTGGAATGTAATCAAGAGCATGATGGATAGTCACAAGCCATCAAACAAAGAAGAACTGCTTAAATTTTTGCGCCAGAAGCAGTGTGAAAAACTGGTAAGAAGTATACCAAGACGCATGAAAGCTGTAATTAAAAATCATGGTTATTCCACAAAATATTGATTTCTGAAATCTTTCTGAGTTAAAACATTAGTATTGTTGTTTCTAAATGACTATGAACTTGTTTTCTTTGCATTATTTGAGGTCTGAAAGCCCTGTTTTTTGTTAAAAAAAAAATTTGACCATTTTTGTTTGTCAGACAAAAAAATACAAAAACTATTGCTTGGAAATTCGGAGACATGTTGTCAGAAGTCTATAATATAAAAGAACAATTTACATTTTACTCAAAAGTATACCTATAAAGAGAAAAATCAGACAAACTGAACATTTTGCAGTGGTCTCCTAATTTTTGCCAGAGTTGCATACACACTTTGTGCTGTATATATATTTGGTGGCTACTGGTTGGTTGCCTATGAGAGTTTTGCACCCATCATTAGAGGACTGTTCCTTTATCTTTCTTACTATCTACAAAAACATCTTAACCTCTTAACGACCGCCGATACTCCTTTTAACGGAGGCAGTTAAGGGTACTTAAACCACAGCGCCGCATTTTAACGGCGCTAAGGTTTAAGTGTACAGCGCCCCCAGAGTCAGAATTTCTCCAGCGTCCAAGCTACCGGGTAGAGAACATGAATCGGGTTGGTTTTTACCAACCCCGGTGTTGCAATCACCGTTATTAATGGTATAACGGCTACCTCAAAAAAAAAACAAAAGTCCGATTTTCCATTTAACTTCTCTCTCCTCTGCTTTGATCACACATCCGAGGAGAGAGAAATAGGATCCCTTGGTCCCCTGAACACCCCCCGGTACCTCTGGTGTCCTGCCATGCACCCACAAAGTCCCCCGGGCCACTGGCATTTTCTTCTGGGAGAAAATGGCGGCCACATGCTCAGTGCGCCTGCCGAGATCTGACAGTTGGCACCTAGCAACAACAGGAAATTTTTCCTATTGGTTCATTTTGATCACTGTGATAGACCCTATCACAGTGATCAAAGTAAAAAAAATTGTAAATAAAAACCCCCTTTATCACCCCCTTAGTTAGGGAAAATATGATAAAATAAAATATTTATTTCCATTAGGGTTAGAGTTGGGCTAAAGTGAGTTGGGCTAAAGTGAGTTGGGCTAAAGTGAGTTGGGCTAAAGTTAGGGTTAGGGTCAGGGCTGGGTTAGGGCTTACGCTAGAGTTAGGGTTTGGATTAGGGTTAGGCGTGTGTTGGAGTTAGAATTGGGGGGTTTCCACTGTTTAAGTACATCAGGGGGTCTCCAAACGTGACATGGCACCACCATTGATTCAGCCAATTTTGAGTTAAAAACTTAAAACTGTGCTCCCTCCATTCTAAGTCCTGCCATGCACCCAAACAATGGTTTAACCCCACATATGGGGTATAGGTATACTCAGGACAAATTGCACAACAACTATGGTGGTCCAATTTCTCCTGTTACCCTTGGGAAAATAAAATAAATTTGGGAGCAAAAAGATCATTTTGTGCTCTACGTTATAAACTTTTGTGAAGCACTTGGGGGTTCAAAGTGCTCACTACACCACTAGATAAGTTCCTTGGGGGTCTAGTTTCCAAAATGGTATCACTTTGGGGGGTTTCCCTGATTAGGCACATCAGGGGCCAGGGCCGGACTGGCCATCTGGCAATTCTGGCAAATGCCAGAGGGGCCTGTCTGGTCGTGGGCCACCTTGTCAGCTACACTGTTAACAGAATCGATGTTCTCAAGACACCCATACTGTTAAGAGTTGTGATGGAGCACACAGTTGCTGACTCTGTCACTTACCCCAGCAGGCCACGGGTATCATTTGAAATATCGGTCTTGTAGAAAATCCGTGCCTGTCAGGGGCTCTTCAACTGCCAATTCTGCAATGAAAATTCAAACGGCGCTGCTTCCCATCTGAGCTCTGCCGTGCGCCCAAACAATGGTTTACCCCCACATATGTGGTATCAGTGTACTCAGGACAAATTGCACAACAACTTTTGGGGTGCAATGTCTCCTGTTACCCTTGGTAAAATAAAATGTTACCATCTTTTCAGTTAGCCATTAAAAGGTATCAACCACTGAGGACTCTCAATTCTACATATTTTTCCAGCAGTACCATAGTAATTATATCCATCTTTTTGATCGCGTGTTATTCCACTTTTTGTTCGCCGGTATGATGATAAAGCATTGTTTTTTTGCCTTGTTTTTTTCATGGGGTTCACTAAAGGGGTTAAGGGATGCAGCAATACTAAATATGTGTACTTTTATTGTTTTTTTATTTACACAAAGAAATGTATTTATTGGAAAAATACATATTTTTTCTTTATTTAGGAATTTAAAAAAATATATTTTTACACACACTAATATTTTTTTAAAACTGTTTTACATTGTCCTAGGATGGGACCTCACTATATAAAGTCAGATCGCTGATCTGACACTTTGCACTGCACTGTGTCAGTTCAGCGATCTGACAGGCAGTGAAGGAAGCTTGCCGGTGCCTGCTTTTAGCAGGCACTGAGAAACCACCTCCCTGCAGGACCCTGCAGGACCCCACGGCCATCTTGGTGCCAGGGGTCTCCATGGAGACCCTTAGGACAATGCGATCACATCGTGTTGTTCTGAGAGAAGCGCGCAGGGAGTCCTCTCCCTGCATGATGCTTCTCTATGCCACCTGAAAGCTGCGATCTTGTTTTAGTCCCGGGTGTCAGCTGTGAGAATAAGCTGACACCCGGCCCCGATCGGCCGCACACCACCTGTGTGAGCAGGCCGATCGGCTTCAAAGTACTATAGTACGGCGGATGTCAGAGAAAGGGGTTAAGTAGCAAATTGGTTCTGTCACTAAGGGGTTAAAGAAGGAATCACATTAACGTTTTTATCTTCTCATATATTGCAGTCATCATCTACAGTATGTGTGTACTTACAATTGCTCATTTTGCCATTTTACCCAGTTATTTTTTTCTGTTTTCCATTAGGTCTATAACATCACATGATTAAAAAATGACTAGCTGAATCCTTCTAGGCTCTGTGTAGAAACAGGAAGTCAATTTTCCCTCCATTACTCATGAGACACTGCTATTGTCCCTTTCAAGGGGAGGAGGAGGGAGCAGCTTGGTCAGGAGTTGGAGAGGGCAATGATTTCTGCAGGGAAAATAGACTTCCCGTTTCTAGGGTAGAAAGATAAAATGAGCAATTGTAAGTACAGGGTGGAGCGCGGTAATTTGCTGATTTGGGAATGAAATAAAAAAATTATGATCATTAGAAAAATTTATTTTATATTTTAATTATACTGAACAGTAATGGAATTTTTAAATTACATGGTTTTAAATAGTGTATCTGGCAAATGTCGACCTTCGCTATCCACACACTGCTGCATACGTTTTCTGAAGTTTTCATGAACTCTAACAAGCATGTCCACTGGTATTCTGCCAATTTCAGCTTCAATATTGTTCCTTAGGTCTTCCAAGGTGTTGGGACGGTTGATATACACCTTAGACTTCAGGTAACCCCAAAGGAAAAAATCGCATGGGGCTAAATCTGGTGAGCGTGCTGGCCAGTTCACATCTCCCCTCAAAGAGATAAGCCGTCCAGGAAACATTTGCCTCAAACAATTCATGGTAACCCTCGCTGTGTGTGCAGTGGCACCATCCTGTTGGAACCATGTATCCTCTAGTTCCATTGCTTTAAGAGCCGGCTGAAAATAATCCTGTATCATAGACAAGTACCGTTCGGAGTTCACAGTTATGGCACGACCGTTTTCCTGAAAAAAGTAAAGACCAATGATGCCTACTCGTGATATGGCGCACCACACAGTGACGCGGTTCGAATGCAGAGGTCTCACGTGAACTTCTCTGGGTTTTTTTTCACTCCAGTAACGCATATTTTGTTTGTTTACACACCCACTGAGATGAAAATGTGCCTCATCAGAAAAAAACACAATTGCGTCACGGGGTATCGTTGCTAACATGTCTTCACAAGAGGTCCGCCGTGTCAAATAGTCCCGTGCTGACAATTGTTGGACCACGCACATTTTATACGGGTGAAAATTCAGTTCATCATGAAGAATCCGGTGGAGAGAACGTCTTGAAATGCCAAGAGCAAATGATTGCTTCCGAGCAGAGCGTTTCGGAGATTGCAGTACTGCTGCTCTAACTCTCTCGATGTTTTGTGGTGTTGTAATCCTTCTCTCAGGTCCCCTTCGTACACATGACACATTCCCTGCTGTTCTGAATGCATTCACCCAATTTACAATTGATTGCCGTCCAGGAACACGTCCGCGTGGAGGAACAGCGAATTGTAAACGAAAAGCACGCTGCACTGCAATGATCGAGTGGGCATTTGAAAAATACGCTTCAACACAAAATGACCTCTCCTCACGTGTCCACTGCATGATGGCAACTGAAAGGCGGAGGAATACAAATCTCCCATCAGCCACTGTAAGCCACACCCACTCTCCCCTCTCTTCGACCGACAGTGCCGCCACAGCATGCAGTGCAAAAAAGCAAATTACCGCGCTCCACCCTGTACATCGTACTATATAATATCATTTCAATATATTAAAATGACAAAAACTTTGATGAGAGCGCTTCTTTAACAGGCCAAGTTACATCTAAACATAACACCCCTTCTTGACTATAACCTTCACAATTCTTGAATCCATTGAACTTGTGAGTTTTTGGAGAGTTTCTGCTTGTATTTCTTTACAGGATGTCAGAATAGCCTCTTAGAGCTGCTGCGTTGATGTGAATTGCCTCCCAACCTCAAAGATCTTTTGCTGGAGGAAACACCAAAGGTTCTCTATAGGTTTGAGGTCAGGGGAGGATGGTGGCTGCACCATGAGTTTCTCTCCTTTTATGATCATGAGGTTGTAGCAGTGTCATGCATGAAGGTGATTTTGCTATGGATGGCATGGGTTTTCTTTTTGTACCATTCAAAAAGTCATCAGTCAGAAATTCTATATACTTTGTTGAGGTCATTTTCACACCTTCAATGACCCTAAAGGGGCATATGAGCTCTCCCCCCATGATTCCCCATGATTGCGAAAAATGACTCCAACACCTCCTTGCTGATGTCGCAGCCTTGTTGGGACATAGTGGCCATCCACCAACCATCCACTACTCCATCCATCCAAACCATCCAGGGTTGCTCGAAACGCATCACCAGACTATTTTAAAATTAGTCTTCATGTATGTCTGGGCGCAACCGTTTCTGCTTGTGAGCACTTTTTAGGGGTGGCCGAATAGTAGGTTTATGCACAACTCCAAGCCTCTAAAGGATCCTACACCTTAAAGTTTACGGAACTCCAGAAGCACAAGCAGCTTTAAATATCTGTTTGCTGCTTTGTAATGTTATTTTAGCAGCTGCACTCTTAATCTGATGAATTTGTTGGGCAGAAACTTTCCTCCTTTTGCCTTCATCTGCACTAGCCCGTTTGTGCTCTGTATAAGGCCGATGTCACACTTGCGAGTGCAATGTGAGAAACTTGCACGAGTCTCTCGCATCAATACCCGGTACTGCCTCAGTAGTTTCGGACCGGAGTGTTCAGCTGCATAGAAATACATGCAGCCGCACACTCCGGTCCCGAGTACCGGCGGCAGTGACGGGTATTTATGCGAGAGACTCGTGCGAGTTTCTCGCATTGCACTTGCAAGTGTGACCCCAGCTTTAGTCACCCTTCTCTTCACAGTGCGATGATCACGCTTAAGTTTTCATGAAACATCTAATGTTTTCAAACTTTGTCCAAGACATTGCACTATTTGACATTTTTCGACAGCAGAGAGATATATTATTTTTCTTTCCCAAATTGCTTGAGACCTGTTGCTGCTTAATAATGTGGAGTGTCTTTCTTCCTTTAATTTGCTCACCAGGCAAGCTAATTACCACAGGTGTTTTAGATTTATTTCAGTGATGCAAAGAGCCCTGAGACACAAATGGAGTGCCCCACTGGGCCGTGGGAAACATGGTACCAGGCTGGACACAGTTCTTAAAGGGGAAGGTCACGGCAGTAATGACCAGTTCCGTGGCCCTGGGCATCCAATTAAAGGGGTGGTGAAATTAAAATAATAAAAGATGGGAAATGGGAATAAAGTTTGCAAGGGGAAATGTTTGTGATGCCACCTGTGGAGTTCGGCGATAAAGGTGTACAGCCGACGCTGCTGTACAGTCTTCTGGGGCAGATGATAATGCAACTGAGTTGTTATAGGTCTCCACAGGTAGAGCTTGGTCCCCAGGGCAGTTAGTGGTGTGGGTGGCAATGTTATTAGTGACAGGTAGAGGAGCAGAGTAGATGATGTCAGAAAGAAATGGAATGACACAGTCTGTTGCAGTTCTCACGGTTTTACTCACAGTTCAGGCTCCCCAGTCGGGGTGCTGTGTCCTCCAGGTGTGAAGTCCAGGAAACTCTCCGGCAAGCTGGGCACCTGTCCAGAACTCCTCTTCTATGTGTTTCTCCTGGCCATCTTTCTGCACTGACTATCTCCTGTCATGCCCTGCGCTTGCCACCCAGTGTCCCAAGCCAGTGAATGCGGGTCTTGTCAGGTGACACACTCTGTCCCCTGGACCCTCTGTGTTCACCTTTTCAGCGAATAGGTGCAAATGTGGCTGCTGCACCTGCAACCATAGCAGCCTCCAGATTGTTAGCTGGAGCCTGAAGTTTTCCCACTAATTCAGGGGCAGGTTCCCCTACTGCGGCCTGGTCCCTCCACCTGACGCTGATCAGCCTGGATGTGGGCCCCTCGGGTGGCTTCAGCACTTCCCGTGCCCCTGAGACACCTTCTTGCTTCCTGGGAGCTTCTTGCTTTCTTTCTCGCTTCAGCCTGTCAGGATCTACTGACCCCCACATCTGCTCAGCTCCACTTACTTTCTCAGTCTGATAGTCTCCCTTCCCTGTCTCACTCTGTGTCTCTAGCTCCTCCCTCTTTCCCACGTTCTCCACCCACTGCCCATCACCCTTTCCTATCCGGACTGGGATGAGGCCATCCTCCCTATAAGTACACCCAGATTACCCGTCTAAACTGGTGTGTGTTGGGTGCGAGTGTTAGAATTCTGCACAATGTTCCCTCCTTACCTGAGAGTTGAGATACAACACCCTAGCTGAGATGCATTACCTCTGTGGAGTCTGGACCTTCCGGGGTGCCACATACCACCCCATAAAAAACAGCATGTCCCGGGCTGGAACAAAGCAAAAAACAGGTGAATACATACTAAATTTTTGAAATGCATTTCAACTTTAATAGGAAAACAGGTAACAACAACTTTTCTTCCCTTTATGGGAGGTTCTTTTGCTTAAACATTACATAGATATAAATAACAAAAGTGCAAACATATTAGAAGTGCCAAGCATTTTTCAAATGCAAAATATTTTTCAGGTGCAAAACATAACATACTTTGCATCTCTATCAAAGTGCAACAGGTATTAAGTTCCCGCACAGGGGAGTCCTTTTTCAGCAACTGTAGCAATATGGGGGACCAAGGCATAACTATTCAGACCATTCTTTGGCTACGCTAAATGGTTTTTGATGTTAGTCACTTTCAATTAAACAGGGTTTTACCCACATTGCCAGTGCATGTTAAAACCAATAGGGAGCACTGTAAGTGCTATTTACAATGAAAGTTTTGATCACATGTTGTTCATGATCACTATGTCTTTACATTTAACAAACATAACCAGGTTAACCAACTTTTAACTTTTAACATTGATTTTCTGTCATGTTATTCACTTTGTTTTCCAGGGCAGTTCCTGGTGGTCACAGCTTCCTGCCTGGGGACAGATTTTCCAGATGTCACTCACAATGAGTGACTCTAATGGGTTTAGTTCAGCAACTGGGGTCTTTGTTGCTTGTGACCGCATTGACTCTGTATGCTCCTCAGTGCATCTTTTAACATTAAGGGCATACCATCCCCTCTCACTTTTGTGCCCGGTGAATGTCACTTGGTCTCCCGGGTACAAGTCACGGTATGGGTGTCCCTTTAACAAATGAGACTCCACATCCCTGCAATTCACAAAATGTTCTGAAGATTCTCCAGGTGCACAAATGAATCCCAATCTTCTGTGCAGGTTAAAGGAGACTAAAGTACTCTACCTGAGCGGTCCCCTATCAGTGGGTCTGGCTTTGCGGGTCTGGGCCTTGGCCTGCATATTATGCTGTTCTATCGCCTCCCATCGGGCTTTGCGCTCCCGTCTCTCTACCTCCAGTGTAAGTATTTGCTGCCGGCAAAAATCTTCCTTACTAACGGGTCTCCACGTGGTTAGCTCCCACTTGGGCCACCGCTGGGAATCCCATTAGGTCAGTCTCCGGGTGCCTTCAGTGGATCGCCTCCCCTTTTCTACATGCCCCCAAGGACAAGGGTTCAGGTGCCAGTGGCACCTTAATTCGTGACACCTCCCAGGTCTGCCATCCAGTCCCAGGTTACATCTTTCAATACCTGGCCGGGCGCTAGGGTCGGCGTGGGTCCCAAAGGTCCCACCAGGGTCTCCTCTGCTACCAGGGCAGTGTACATACCTGCTTTCCCAGTGCCAGTCTCCTCCTCTGGCTCTGCTGGGGTTGGGGGCGCTGGCTCCAGGGCTTGCATAGGCACCGCCATCTTCAGCAACGCCTCCGTCCACTCGGCCACCGCTGCCAGCCGCGACTGCATAAGTTGTTGCGCCAGCCTCTTCATTTCCGCTCTGAGAAGCTCCGGATACATTGCTATCACCTGGTCCGGGGTTTTATCTTGTTGGTTGGGTAAGATTACTTCTCCTTCTGCCTGCTTCTGCGACTCCTCACCACTAGGGTTGAGCGACTTTCATTTTTTTAAGGTCGAGTCGGGTTTTGTGAAACCCGACTTTGTCCAGAGTCGAGTCGAGTGCAGTCGGCCGATTATCGCTGAAAGTCGGGGATCGACCGAAACACGAAACCCAATGCAAGTCAATGGGGAAGCATAGTCGGCAGTGAGTGGAGGCCAGGAAAACACCTACAGTGCCCATTTTAATGCCAAAAACATCCATTCTTGTTTCTGAAGCTTGTCAATCTTAATTAACTTTATAATAATAGTTGGGCATTGGAAATTGGGGGTCATTTGGCAAAAGTTGTGGGGGGTAGGGCTGGTTCAAGGTTTTAGTGGGCACAGGAAATGTGGACTACGTCACGGCGGTGGAGCAGTGAGAGGTAAGTATGTCAAGTTTGCAAGTGCTGTGATCCTAAGCAAGCAGGGGGGCCCACTCGTTGGCATTGGCACTGGCACAGGGCCCCTCAAAGTACAGCGGTGTGTTTGCACGGCGGGGGCGCCTCCCACCAGCAGCGACACTTTTGCGTACTCTGAGGGGCCCTGTGCCAGTGACGTCGCCAACGAGTATGCCCCCCCCCCCACCTGATGAAGGAACCTGCACTTTCATCTGCACCTTCCTCTTTGTCCCTGTGTAAGGTCGTATAGCATGCGGGAAGGGGAACCTTACTTTCAGCAGGGTAAGATTCTGGCTGTGTAGAGTGCAAGGGGAATGTAGTGGTCTGGGTCAATGTACCAGCAGACTCATCTAGCAGTGGCTGGGCAATGGGCAGGATGAGGAGGAAACAGATATAGGGCCAAAGAATAAAGTAGGCTAAATGCCGTTCAAAATTGGTAACAGGACTAAACAGGCGGCACTGCTTTGTTCAGTGGAGTAGCAAACCCAAGAGCAGCAGACACTGTTTTAAGGGCCCAACCACACTAGTAGGCCAAATGCAGTTTAATATCTGATACTATAGGCCGAAAGCCAGAAGGTAGAAGCTCAGCTGTATTCAGTTGAGGGCAACACCAGGGAGGGGCAGACACCATTAGTAGGCCCATAACCACCAATTTTTAAAATCACAGCACTTAATGAGAGCCAGAAGGTTGAAGCACAGCTGTATTCAGTTGAGGACAAACACCAGGCAGGGGCAGACACCGTTAGTAGGCCGGAACCACCAATCTTTTAAAAAACAGCACTTAATGAGAGCCAGAAGGTAGAAGCTCAGCTTTATTCAGTTGAGGACAAACACCAGGGAGCAGCAAACAGAGGTATTAGGCCCCATCCAGCAATTAAAAAAAAAAAAAAAAAAAAAGCTAAATCAGAGCCAGAAGGTAGAAGCTCAGCTTTATTCAGTTGAGGACAACACCAGGCAGGGGCAGACACCGTTAGTAGGCCCATAACCACCAATTTTTAAAAACACAGCACTTAAAGAGAGCCAGAAGGTAGAAGCTCAGCTTTATTCAGTTGAGGACAACACCAGGCAGGGGCAGACACCGTTAGTAGGCCGGAACCACCAATCTTTTAAAAAACAGCACTTAATGAGAGCCAGAAGGTAGAAGCTCAGCTTTATTCAGTTGAGGACAACACCAGGCAGGGGCAGACACCGTTAGTAGGCCCATAACCACCAATTTTTAAAAACACAGCACTTAAAGAGAGCCAGAAGGTAGAAGCTCAGCTTTATTCAGTTGAGGACAACACCAGGCAGGGGCAGACACCGTTAGTAGGCCGGAACCACCAATCTTTTAAAAAACAGCACTTAATGAGAGCCAGAAGGTAGAAGCTCAGCTTTATTCAGTTGAGGACAACACCAGGCAGGGGCAGACACCGTTAGTAGGCCCATAACCACCAATTGTTAAAAACACAGCACTTAAAGAGAGCAAGGTAGAAGCTCAGCTTTATTCAGTTGAGGACAACACCAGGCAGGGGCAGACACCGTTAGTAGGCCCATAACCACCAATTTTTAAAAACACAGCACTTAAAGAGAGCCAGAAGGTAGAAGCTCAGCTTTATTCAGTTGAGGACAACACCAGGCAGGGGCAGACACCGTTAGTAGGCCGGAACCACCAATCTTTTAAAAAACAGCACTTAATGAGAGCCAGAAGGTAGAAGCTCAGCTTTATTCAGTTGAGGACAACACCAGGCAGGGGCAGACACCGTTAGTAGGCCCATAACCACCAATTTTTAAAAACACAGCACTTAAAGAGAGCAAGGTAGAAGCTCAGCTTTATTCAGTTGAGGACAACACCAGGCAGGGGCAGACACCGTTAGTAGGCCCATAACCACCAATTTTTAAAAACACAGCACTTAAAGAGAGCCAGAAGGTAGAAGCTCAGCTTTATTCAGTTGAGGACAACACCAGGCAGGGGAAGACACCGTTAGTAGGCTGGAACCACCAATCTTTTAAAAAACAGCACTTAATGAGAGCCAGAAGGTAGAAGCTCAGCTTTATTCAGTTGAGGACAACACCAGGCAGGGGCAGACACCGTTAGTAGGCCGGAACCACCAATCTTTTAAAAAACAGCACTTAATGAGAGCCAGAAGGTAGAAGCTCAGCTTTATTCAGTTGAGGACAACACCAGGCAGGGGCAGACACCGTTAGTAGGCCCATAACCACCAATTTTTAAAAACACAGCACTTAAAGAGAGCCAGAAGGTAGAAGCTCAGCTTTATTCAGTTGAGGACAACACCAGGCAGGGGCAAACACCGTTAGTAGGCCCATAACCACCAATTTTTAAAAACACAGCACTTAATGAGAGCCAGAAGGTAGAAGCTCAGCTTTATTCAGTTGAGGACAAACACCAGGGAGCAGCAAACAGAGGTATTAGGCCCCATCCAGCAATTAAAAAAGAAAAAAAAAAAAAAAAAAGCTTAATCAGAGCCAGAAGGTAGAAGCTCAGCTTTATTCAGTTGAGGACAACACCAGGCAGGGGCAGACACCGTTAGTAGGCCCATAACCACCAATTTTTTAAAAAACAGCACTTAATGAGAGCCAGAAGGTGGAAGCTCAGATTTATTCATTTGAGGACAACTTGAATTAGGGACTGCAGACAGACTTACCAGGCTGTCCTCTGTGTGGACCATGCATCCAATACATTAACCCATTGAGCCACAAAGGACACGTAACCTTCCGTGGCCATGCCTACCGCTCCATGTGTCTGTTGTCAGGTGTACCTTTGGACTCACAGATTGACAGAATGAAAGGACAATGTGGTCTTTAACATGCTGGTGGAGGGGTGGGATGGCTTTTCTCGCAAAAGAATTGTCAACTCGGTAGCTCATAGCGTGGTACAGCGTAGTCCATCATGGCTTTATTAATATTAAATAAAATAAAAAAATAGGCTCTATGCACTGTAAAATTGGTTCCAGGGGTACACGGGCAGCAGTGGTCAGGTCAGTGGAGGCCTAGTGGAAGGAGGTACCGCAGACAGGCTTCCAAGGCCTAACATACCAAAATGGGCTGGCTGTAGGCACTTTATAATTGGTTCCAGGGGTACACGGGCAGCAGTGGTCAGGTCAGTGGAGGCCTAGTGGAAGGAGGGACCGCAGACAGGCTTCAAAGGCCTAACATACTAAAATGGGCTGGCTGTAGGCACTTTATAATTGGTTCCAGGGGTACACAGGCAGCAGTGGTCAGGTCAGTGGAGGCCTAGTGGAAGTAGGGACTGGAGACAGGCTTCCAAGGCCTAACATACTAAAATGGGCTGGCTGTAGGCACTTTATAATTGGTTCCAGGGGTACACGGGCAGCAGTGGTCAGGTGAGTGGAGGCCTAGTGGAAGGAGGGACCGCAGACAGGCTTCCAAGGCCTAACATACTAAAATGGGCTGGCTGTAGGCACTTTATAATTGGTTCCAGGGGTACACGGGCAGCAGTGGTCAGGTGAGTGGAGGCCTAGTGGAAGGAGGGACCGCAGACAGGCTTCCAAGGCCTAACATACTAAAATGGGCTGGCTGTAGGCACTTTATAATTGGTTCCAGGGGTACACGGGCAGCAGTGGTCAGGTGAGTGGAGGCCTAGTGGAAGGAGGGACCGCAGACAGGCTTCCAAGGCCTAACATACTAAAATGGGCTGGCTGTAGGCACTTTATAATTGGTTCCAGGGGTACACGGGCAGCAGTGGTCAGGTCAGTGGAGGCCTAGTGGAAGGAGGGACCGCAGACAGGCTTCCAAGGCCTAACATACTAAAATGGGCTGGCTGTAGGCACTTTATAATTGGTTCCAGGGGTACACGGGCAGCAGTGGTCTGGTCAACGGAGGCCGATTGTAATGAGTGTCTGCCAGTTAGTAGTCCAAAACAACAAATAAATGTGAATGTCTCGCATTAAAACAAAACAAAAACACTAAAGGGTGCAATCATTAGGTTCAGGGGTGGGATCCTCTGCATTGTTTCAGACCTACTAATTTAGCGCAAAGTATTTACTGTGGTAAATAGAGGACACTGCCCCTGACTATGTTAAGTACCATCATACATGTCAACACAATGGTATTGTCAGTGGCAGGTATGGAAGGATGTCAGCGCATAGACTAAACATTGGTGGAAGTGTGAGAGATAACTGTGGAAGTGGTAGAGCAATGTTTGACCTGGGGGTGGGTGAACTCTCTTGTGGCCGGCGGTACAGGCCCAGGGCCCCTCATGTTACAACAGTGTGTCTGACGTTGGGTGCGCACCACCACCGCCAGAGACACTTTATTGTACTATGAGGGACCCAGTAGCAATGCCGTCGACCAAAAGCGAGCACACCCACCTCTTCAGACAAACAGCAGTCTCACGGGTGCTTGCGCCAAGTCGCGATACCACGGCCTCGTGTGGGGACTTTGGCCATTTAGGGAGGTGTAAACATGTCGTATGCTGGACAATAAGCTGCAGCAAATTAGACATTAGAAAAGTAATTCACAGTAGTCCACAGGCAAGAGCTTTTCATAGGAAAGCTAGGTGTCGGCCGGGCAAGGTGGGGCAAAAGATTTCGAAATCCAGTTGTGGTTCATTTTAATGAATGTTAGATCATCAACATTTTGGGTAGCCAGACGAGTCCTTTTTTCGGTTAATATTGAACCTGCAGCACTGAATACTCTTTCTGATAGGACACTTGCTGCCGGGCAAGCAAGCTCCTGCAATGCATATTCTGCCAATTCTGGCCAGGTGTCTAATTTTGATGCCCAGTAATCAAATGGGAATGATGGTTGAGGGAGAACATCGATAAGGGATGAAAAATAGTTAGTAACCATACTGGACAAATGTTGTCTCCTGTCACTTTCAATTGATGCAGCAGTACCTGTCCTGTCTGCGGTCATAGCAAAATCACTCCACAACCTGGTCAGAAAACCCCTCTGTCCAACGCCACTTCTTATCTGTACACCCCTAACACTCCTAGTCTGCTGCCCCCTGGAGCTCATGTGAGAACAATCACGTGCGCTGTGTGCTGGGAATGCCTGAAGCAAACGGTCAACAAGAGTTGATTGTTTGGTTGCTAATATTAGTTCCAAGTTCTCATGTGGCATAATATTTTGCAATTTGCCTTTATAGCGTGGATCAAGGAGGCAGGCCAACCAGTAATCGTCATCGTTCATCATTTTCGTAATGCGTGTGTCCCTTTTTAGGATACGTAAGGCATAATCCGCCATGTGGGCCAAAGTTCCAGTTGTCAAATCTACGGTTGTGATTGGTTGAAGGGCAGTTTCAGGCAAATCTACGTCACTTGTGTCCCTCAAAAAACCAGAACCCGTCCTTGCCACGCAACCAATTTCCAGTGCCCCCGGGAAAGCTTCCGCATTAAAAATATACTCATCCCCATCATCCTCCTCGTCCTCCACCTCCTCTTCGCCTGCTACCTCGTCCTGTACACTGCCCTGACCAGACAATGGCTGACTGTCATCAAGGCTTTCCTCTTCCTCTGGTGCAGACGCCTGATCCTTTATGTGCGTCAAACTTTGCATCAGCAGACACATTAGGGGGATGCTCATGCTTATTATGGCGTTGTCTGCACTAACCAGCCGTGTGCATTCCTCAAAACACTGAAGGACTTGACACATGTCTTGTATCTTCGACCACTGCACACCTGACAACTCCATGTCTGCCATCCTACTGCCTGCCCGTGTATGTGTATCCTCCCACAAAAACATAACAGCCCGCCTCTGTTGGCACAGTCTCTGAAGCATGTGCAGTGTTGAGTTTCACCTTGTTGCAACGTCTATGATTAGGCGATGCTGGGGAAGGTTCAAAGACCGCTGATAGGTCTGCATACGGCTGGAGTGTACAGGCGAACGTCGGATATGTGAGCAAAGTCCACGCACTTTGAGGAGCAGGTCGGAGAACCCAGGATAAGTTTTCAATAAGCACTGCACCACCAGGTTTAAGGTGTGAGCCAGGCAAGGAATGTGTTTCAGTTGGGAAAGGGAGATGGCAGCCATGAAATTCCTTCCGTTATCACTCACTACCTTGCCTGCCTCAAGATCTACTGTGCCCAGCCACGACTGCGTTTCTTGTTGCAAGAACTCGGACAGAACTTCCGCGGTGTGTCTGTTGTCGCCCAAACACTTCATAGCCAATACAGCCTGCTGACGCTTGCCAGTAGCTGGCCCATAATGGGACAACTGGTGTGCAACAGTGTCATCTGCCGATGGAGTGGTTGGCCGACTGCGGTCTGTGGAAGAGCTGTAGCTTCTGCAGGAGGACGAGGAGGAGGAGGAGGGGGTGCGAACGCCTACAGCCAACTGTTTCCTAGACCGTGGGCTAGGCACAACTGTCCCGAAATTGATGTCCCCTGTGGACCCTGCATCCACCACATTCACCCAGTGTGCCGTGATGGACACATAACGTCCCTGGCCATGCCTACTGGTCCATGCATCTGTAGTCAGGTGCACCTTTGTACTCACAGATTGCCTGAGTGCATGGATGATGCGCTGTTTAACATGCTGGTGCAGGGCTGGGATGGCTTTTCTGGCAAAAAAGTGTCGACTGGGTAGCTCGTATCGTGGTTCAGCGTACTCCATCAGGGCTTTGAAAGCTTCGCTTTCAACTAACCGGTAGGGCATCATCTCTAACGAGATTAGTCTAGCTATGTGGGCGTTAAAACCCTGTGTACGCGGATGCGAGGATAAGTACTTCCTTTTTCTAACCAGAGTCTCATGTAGGGTGAGCTGGACTGGAGAGATGGAGATCGTGGAACTTTCGGGTGTGCCGGTGGACATGGCAGACTGAGAGACGGTTGGAGACGGTATTGTTTCCGCCGGTGCCCTAGATGCAATATTTCCTCCTACAAAACTGGTGATTCCCTGACCCTGACTGCTTTTGGCTGGCAAAGAAACCTGCACAGATACTGCCGGTGGTGCGGAAAATGGTGGCCTCACAGTGACGGAAGGGATGTTGCGTTGCTGACTAGCTTCATTGGCCGAGGGTGCTACAACCTTAAGGGACGTTTGGTAGTTAGTCCAGGCTTGAAAATGCATGGTGGTTAAGTGTCTATGCATGCAACTAGTATTGAGACTTTTCAGATTCTGACCTCTGCTTAAGCTAGTTGAACATTTTTGACAGATGACTTTGCGCTGATCAATTGGATGTTGTTTAAAAAAATGCCAGACTGCACTCTTCCTAGTATTGGATCGCTTTTCAGGGATTGCAGACTGAGCTTTAACCGGATGGCCACGCTGTCCTCCAACAGGTTTTGGCTTTGACACGCGTTTTGGCCCAGATACGGGATCGGCAGATGGAACCTGTTGCGATGTTGATGCCTGCTGCGGCCCCTCCTCCACCTCCGCTTCTGAACTACTGCCGCCTGCACCCTGTTCCCCCAATGGCTGCCAATCGGGGTAAACAACTGGGTCATCTATTACCTCCTCTTCGAGCTCGTGTGCAACTTCGTCTGTGTCACCGTGTCGGTCGGTGGTATAGCGTTCGTGGCGGGGCAACATAGTCTCATCAGGGTCTGATTGTGGATCAGTACCCTGAGAGGGCAATGTTGTGGTCTGAGTCAAAGGAGCAGCATAGTACTCTGGCTGTGGCTGTGCATCAGTGCACTCCATGTCAGAATCTACTTGTAATGGGCATGGCCTGTTCATCCACAAGCGACGCTCTGTTTTTACATTTACCAGTTTCAGAAGAGGAGGCAAAAGAGCTAGAGGCTGAGTCTGCAAGGTAGGCCAAAACTTGCTGTTGCTGCTCCGGCTTTAAAAGCGGTTTTCCTACTCCCAGAAAAGAGAGCGTTCGAGGCCTTGTGTAGCCAGACAACGAACCTGGCTCCACAGCTCCAGACTTAGGTGGAATATTTTTATCCCCACGACCACCTGATGCTCCACTACCACTACCATCATTACCAGCTGACAATGAACGCCCATGGCCACGACCTCTTGCACAAGACTTCCTCATTGTTTTAAAAACTTAACCAAAGTAACTTTATTTGTTGCTGTCAAACAACTTACACGGTGAGCTATAACTTCAGTCTGATTTCAATATCCCTTTACAGGTTGGTGAGACCACAAGGAAAATCAGGCCCAATGTTACACACTCTGTTTTCTGTGGCACCAAATCACAGAGATGCCACACACGCAGGACTGTCACTCAAGCACAAATGCAATATTAATCTCCCACCTATTTTATTTATTTATTTTTTTCAGGGAGACTTTAGAAACCAAATAATAATAAAAAAAAAGGCTTTCTATGGCCCACTGAGTGAGAGATGGCACACCCAGGAGTCAAGACTGGCACACAAGCAGAAAGGGCAATATTAATCTCCCACTGTTTGAATTTTTTTTTTTTTTTCAGGGAGACTTTAGAAAACAAATAATAATAAAAAAAAAGGCTTTCTATGGCCCACTGAGTGAGAGATGGCACACACAGGAGTCAGGAGTGGCACACAGGCCCTGAGGCCAATATTTTTCTCCCACTGATTGATGTAGTGATTTTATTTCAGGTAGATTTTAGAACCCAAATCAAGCAAAAAAATTAATAGGCTTTCTATGGCCCACAATTTGAGAGAGAGAGATGGCACACCCAGGAGTCAAGACTGGCACACAAGCAGAAAGGGCAATATTAATCTCCCACTGTTTGAATTTTTTTTTTTTTTTTCAGGGAGACTTTAGAAACCAAATAATAGTAATAAAAAAAGGCTTTCTATGGCCCACTGAGTGAGAGATGGCACACACAGGAGTCAGGAGTGGCACACAAGCCCTGAGGCCAATATTTTTCTCCCACTGATTGATGTAGTGATTTTTTTTCAGGTAGATTTTAGAACCCAAATCAAGCAAAAAAATTAATAGGCTTTCTATGGCCCACTGAGTGAGAGATGGCACACACAGGAGTCAGGAGTGGCACACAAGCCCTGAGGCCAATATTTTTCTCCCACTAATTGATGTAGTGATTTTTTTTCAGGTAGATTTTAGAACCCAAATCAAGCAAAAAAATTAATAGGCTTTCTATGGCCCACTGAGTGAGAGATGGCACACACAGGAGTCAGGAGTGGCACACAAGCCCTGAGGCCAATATTTTTCTCCCACTGATTGATGTAGTGATTTTTTTTTCAGGTAGATTTTAGTACCCAAATCAAGCAAAAAAATTAATAGGCTTTCTATGGCCCACAATTTGAGAGAGAGAGATGGCACACCCAGGAGTCAAGACTGGCACACAAGCAGAAAGGGCAATATTAATCTCCCACTGTTTGAATTTTTTTTTTTTTTTCAGGGAGACTTTAGAAACCAAATAATAATAAAAAAAGGCTTTCTATGGCCCACTGAGTGAGAGATGGCACACACAGGAGTCAGGAGTGGCACACAAGCCCTGAGGCCAATATTTTTCTCCCACTGATTGATGTAGTGATTTTTTTTCAGGTAGATTTTAGTACCCAAATCAAGCAAAAAAATTAATAGGCTTTCTATGGCCCACAATTTGAGAGAGAGAGATGGCACACCCAGGAGTCAAGACTGGCACACAAGCAGAAAGGGCAATATTAATCTCCCACTGTTTGAATTTTTTTTTTTTTTTCAGGGAGACTTTAGAAACCAAATAATAATAAAAAAAAGGCTTTCTATGGCCCACTGAGTGAGAGATGGCACACACAGGAGTCAGGAGTGGCACACAAGCCCTGAGGCCAATATTTTTCTCCCACTGATTGATGTAGTGATTTTTTTTCAGGTAGATTTTAGAACCCAAATCAAGCAAAAAAATTAATAGGCTTTCTATGGCCCACTGAGTGAGAGATGGCACACACAGGAGTCAGGAGTGGCACACAAGCCCTGAGGCCAATATTTTTCTCCCACTGATTGATGTAGTGATTTTTTTTCAGGTAGATTTTAGAACCCAAATCAAGCAAAAAAATTAATAGGCTTTCTATGGCCCACTGAGTGAGAGATGGCACACACAGGAGTCAGGAGTGGCACACAAGCCCTGAGGCCAATATTTTTCTCCCACTGATTGATGTAGTGATTTTTTTTCAGGTAGATTTTAGTACCCAAATCAAGCAAAAAAATTAATAGGCTTTCTATGGCCCACTGAGTGAGAGATGGCACACACAGGGATGGCACTCTAGCAGAAATGACAATCTTAATCTCCCACAAAAAAAAACAAAAAACAGGGACTGTCCTACAATTACTATCTCCCTGCAGTAATCTCAGCCAGGTATGGCAGGCAGCAATAAGGAGTGGACTGATGCACAAATTAAATAAAAAGTGTGGACAAACAAAAAAGATAGCTGTGCAGAAAGGAAGGAACAAGAGGATTTGTGCTTTGAAAAAAGCAGTTGGTTTGCACAGCGTCGTACACACACAGGCACAGCAACGCAGCTATCAGGGTCAGGGAGCCTTCTAGGGCAGCCCAATGAGCGACAGCGCTGAGGAAAAAAAAATGTAGCTTCCACTGTCCCTGCAAACAAAAGGTGGTGTTGGACAGTGGAAATCGCTACAGCACAAGCGGTTTGCAGCTTTATGTACCCTGCCTATCACTATCCCTGCTTCTGAAGAAGCGGCAGCAACCTCTCCCTACGCTCAGATCAGCAGCAGTAAGATGACGGTCGGCGGGAACGCCCCTTTATAGCCCCTGTGACGCTGCAGAAAGCAAGCCAATCACTGCAATGCCCTTCTCTAAGATGGTGGGGACCAGGACCTATGTCATCACGCTGCCCACACTCTGCGTTCACCTTCATTGGCTGAGAAATGGCGCTTTTCGCGTCATTGAAACGCGACTTTGGCGCAAAAGTCGCGTACCGCATGGCCGACCCCGCACAGGGGTCGGATCGGGTTTCATGAAACCCGACTTTGCCAAAAGTCGGCGACTTTTGAAAATGAACGACCCGTTTCGCTCAACCCTACTCACCAGCACTTGCCATTGCATAAACCGTGTAGCGTGCAGCCGTGCGGCTCCCACACTTTCCCATGCGCTCCTCTCCTTCTCTCTTCCGTGGGCGGTACTTCATCTGCCTTCCCGCCAGCCACCTCAGAGGGTGGATCTGTCCTCCTGACGGACAAGTCCTTTTTACATACAGGTCTTTACAGTGGGTGGGTCCAGGTTCCACACCCTTCCTCGGGCTCCACCCACGACAGCACATGTTTTCCGTTCCTCACCCGCCACGTGGTTCAACAATGGTGGCAGTAGAACAATTTAATAAAGTCCATGGCGCACAGGACCCAATTTTTTGGGTCGGTCCATCCTGTTCTTGATGCCAAGATTGAAGCTCCCCACTGGGCCGTGGGACACTCGGTACCTGGCCTGACACAATTCTTAAAGGGGAAGGTCACGTGTCATGATCTCAATGGCAAGAGAACATAGCATAAGCATATATAGGAACTAGCTCTTGGAAGATGGGAACTGAGCTGACCATGAACTAATCCTAACGCACAACTAGCAGTGGCCGGGTAGCATGCCTACGTTGATTCTAGATGCCCAGCACCAGCCGGAGGACTAAATAAAGCTAGCAGAGGAAAATATTAGTCCTAGCTCACCTCTAGAGAAATACCCCGAAAGGAGACAGAGGCCCCCCACATGTATTGGCGGTGAGTTGAGATGAAATAACAAACGTAGTATGAAAATAGGTTTAGCAAATTTGAGGTCCACTTACTACATAGCAGAAGACAGAAAGGACACTTTCATGGTCAGCTGAAAACCCTATCAAAAACACCATCCAGAAATTACTTTAAAACTCTGGCATTAACTCATAACACCAGAGTGGCAATTCCTGTTCACAAGAGCTTTCCAGACACAGTAACGAAACTACAGCTGTGAACTGGAACAAAAATGCAAAAACAAACATGGACAAGAGTCCAACTTATCTAGTAGTTGTCTAGGAGCAGGAACAAGCACAGAGAGGCTTCTGATAACATTGTTGACCGGCAAGCAACTAACAGAGCAGCAAGGTTATATAGCGACTCCCACATCTTGATGGGAACAGGTGAACAGAGAAGATGAAGACACCAGTTCAATTCCACCAGTAGCCACCGGGGGAGCCCAGAATCCAAATTCACAACAGTACCCCCCCCTCAAGGAGGGGGCACCGAACCCTCACCAGAACCACCAGGGCGATCAGGATGGGCCCTATGAAAGGCACGAACCAGATCGGAGGCATGAACATCAGATGCATTCACCCAAGAATTATCCTCCTGGCCGTATCCCTTCCACTTGACCAGATACTGGAGTCTCCGTCTGGAAACACGAGAGTCTAAGATTTTCTCCACAACGTACTCCAACTCACCCTCAACCAACACCGGAGCAGGAGGCTCAACGGAAGGCACAACCGGTACCTCATACCTGCGCAATAATGACCGATGAAAAACGTTATGAATAGAAAAGGATGCAGGGAGGTCCAAACGGAAGGAAACAGGGTTAAGAATCTCCAATATCTTATACGGGCCGATAAACCGAGGCTTAAACTTAGGAGAAGAGACCCTCATAGGGACAAAACGAGAAGACAACCACACCAAATCCCCAACAGAAAGCCGAGGACCAACACGACGGTGGCGGTTGGCAAAAAGCTGAGTCTTCTCCTGGGACAACCTCAAATTGTCCACCACCTGCCCCCAGATCTGATGCAATCTCTCCACCACAGCATCCACTCCAGGACAATCCGAAGATTCCACCTGACCAGAGGAAAATCGAGGATGAAACCCCGAATTACAGAAAAACGGGGACACCAAAGTGGCAGAGCTGGCCCGATTATTGAGAGCGAACTCCGCCAATGGCAAAAAAGCAACCCAATCATCCTGGTCAGCAGACACAAAACACCTCAGATATGTCTCCAGGGTCTGATTAATCCGCTCGGTCTGGCCATTCGTCTGAGGATGGAAAGCGGACGAAAAAGATAAATCTATGCCCATCCTAGCACAGAATGCCCGCCAAAATCTAGACACGAATTGGGTCCCTCTGTCAGAAACGATATTCTCAGGAATACCATGCAAACGAACAACATTTTGAAAAAACAGAGGAACCAACTCGGAAGAAGAAGGTAACTTGGGCAGAGGAACCAAATGGACCATCTTAGAAAAACGGTCACACACCACCCAGATGACAGACATCTTCTGAGAAACAGGCAGATCTGAAATAAAATCCATCGAGATGTGCGTCCAAGGCCTCTTAGGAATAGGCAAGGGCAACAATAATCCACTAGCCCGAGAACAACAAGGCTTGGCCCGAGCACAAACGTCACAAGACTGCACAAAGCCTCGCACATCTCGTGACAGGGAAGGCCACCAGAAGGACCTTGCCACCAAATCCCTGGTACCAAAAATGCCAGGATGACCTGCCAACGCAGAAGAATGAACCTCAGAGATGACTCTACTGGTCCAATCATCAGGAACAAACAGTTTATCAGGTGGGCAACGATCAGGTCTATCCGCCTGAAACTCCTGCAAGGCCCGCCGCAGGTCTGGAGAAACGGCTGACAATACCACTCCATCCTTAAGGATACCTGTGGGCTCAGAGTTACCAGGCGAGTCAGGCTCAAAACTCCTAGAAAGGGCATCCGCCTTAACATTCTTAGAACCCGGTAGGTATGACACCACAAAATTAAACCGAGAGAAAAATAATGACCAGCGCGCCTGTCTAGGATTCAGGCGCCTGGCGGTCTCAAGATAAATCAAATTTTTGTGGTCAGTCAATACCACCACCTGATGTCTGGCCCCCTCAAGCCAATGGCGCCACTCCTCAAAAGCCCACTTCATGGCCAAAAGCTCCCGATTCCCAACATCATAATTCCGCTCAGCGGGCGAAAATTTACGGGAAAAGAAGGCACAAGGCCTCATCACGGAGCAGTCAGAACTTTTCTGCGACAACACTGCCCCAGCTCCGATCTCAGAAGCGTCGACCTCAACCTGAAAAGGTAGAGCAACATCAGGCTGACGCAACACAGGGGCAGAGGAAAAACGGCGCTTAAGCTCCCGAAAGGCCTCCACAGCATCAGGGGACCAATCAGCAACATCAGCACCCTTCTTAGTCAAATCGGTCAATGGCTTAGCAATATCCGAAAAACCAGCAATAAATCGACGATAAAAGTTAGCAAAGCCCAAAAATTTCTGAAGACTCTTAAGAGAAGAGGGCTGCGTCCAATCACAAATAGCTTGAACCTTAACAGGATCCATTTCAATGGAAGAGGGGGAAAAAATATATCCCAAAAAGGAAATCCTCTGTACCCCAAAAACACACTTAGAACCCTTCACACACAAAGAATTAGACCGCAAAACCTGAAAAACCCTCCTGACTTGCTGGACATGAGAGTCCCAGTCATCCGAAAAAATCAGAATATCATCCAGATACACAATCATAAATTTATCCAAATAATCGCGAAAAATATCATGCATAAAGGACTGGAAAACTGACGGAGCATTAGAAAGACCAAAAGGCATCACTAAATACTCAAAGTGGCCCTCGGGCGTATTAAATGCGGTTTTCCACTCATCCCCCTGCCTGATTCGCACCAAATTATACGCCCCACGAAGGTCAATCTTAGAGAACCACTTGGCCCCCTTTATGCGAGCAAACAAATCAGTCAGCAACGGCAATGGGTATTGATATTTAACAGTGATTTTATTCAAAAGCCGATAATCAATACATGGTCTCAAAGAGCCGTCTTTTTTTTGACACAAAGAAAAAACCGGCTCCTAAGGGAGATGACGATGGACGAATATGTCCCTTTTCCAAGGACTCCTTTATATATTCTCGCATAGCAGCATGTTCAGGCACAGACAGATTAAATAAACGACCCTTTGGGTATTTACTACCCGGGATTAAATCTATGGCACAATCGCACTCTCGGTGCGGAGGTAACGAACCAAGCTTGGATTCTTCAAAGACGTCACGATAGTCAGACAGGAACTCAGGAATTTCAGAGGGAATGGATGATGAAATGGAAACCACAGGTACATCCCCATGAGCCCCCTTACATCCCCAGCTCAACACAGACATAGCTCTCCAGTCGAGGACTGGGTTGTGAGATTGCAGCCAAGGCAATCCTAGCACCAAATCATCATGTAGATTATACAGCACCAGAAAGCGAATAATCTCCTGGTGATCCGGATTAATACGCATAGTTACTTGTGTCCAGTATTGTGGTTTATTATTAGCCAATGGGGTGGAGTCAATCCCCTTCAGAGGAATAGGAGTCTCCAAAGGCTCTAAATCATACCCACAGCGTTTGGCAAAGGACCAATCCATAAGACTCAAAGCGGCGCCAGAGTCGACATAGGCGTCCGCGGTAATAGATGACAAAGAGCAAATCAGGGTCACAGATAGAATAAATTTAGACGGTAAGGTGCAAATGGAAACAGATTTACCAAGCTTTTTAGTGCGCTTAGAGCATGCTGATATAACATGAGTAGAATCACCACAATAGAAACACAACCCATTTTTCCGTCTAAAATTCTGCCGCTCGCTTCGGGACAGAATTCTATCACACTGCATACTCTCTGGCGACTTCTCAGTGGACACCGCCAGATGGTGCACTGGTTTGCACTCCCGCAAACGCCTATCGATCTGAATAGCCATTGTCATGGACTCATTCAGACCCGCAGGCACAGGGAACCCCACCATAACATCCTTAATGGCATCAGAGAGACCCTCTCTGAAAGTCGCCGCCAGGGCGCACTCATTCCACTGAGTAAGCACAGACCATTTACGGAATCTTTGGCAGTACATTTCCGCTTCATCTTGCCCCTGAGATAGGGACATCAAAGTTTTTTCTGCCTGAAGCTCCAAATGAGGTTCGTCATAAAGCAACCCCAAGGCCAGAAAAAACGCATCCACATTGAGCAACGCAGGATCCCCTGGTGTCAATGAAAAAGCCCAGTCTTGAGGGTCGCCCCGGAGCAAGGAAATCACAATCCTGACCTGCTGTGCAGGGTCTCCGGCAGAGCGAGATTTCAGGGACAAAAATAATTTGCAATTATTTCGAAAATTCTGAAACCCGGATCTATTCCCCGAGAAAAATTCCGGCAAAGGAATTCTCGGCTCAGATACAGGTGCATGACAAACAAAATCTTGCAAATTTTGTACCTTCGTGGCGAGATTATTCAAACCTGCAGTTACACTCTGAAGATCCATTACAAACAGGTGGACACAGAGCCATTCAAGGGTTAAGAGGAGGTAAGAAGCAGCTAGACAGCAATTAAGGGCTAGGCAGCAAAACTCTGAGGGGGAAAAAAAAAAAAATTTCCCTTCAACACTTCTTTTTCTCCTGCTTCAGCCCAAACAATTAACACTTTGAGGGCCGGTCAAACTGTCATGATCTCAATGGCAAGAGAACATAGCATAAGCATATATAGGAACTAGCTCTTGGAAGATGGGAACTGAGCTGACCATGAACTAATCCTAATGCACAACTAGCAGTGGCCGGGTAGCATGCCTACGTTGATTCTAGATGCCCAGCACCAGCCGGAGGACTAAATAAAGCTAGCAGAGGAAAATATTAGTCCTAGCTCACCTCTAGAGAAATACCCCGAAAGGAGACAGAGGCCCCCCACATGTATTGGCGGTGAGTTGAGATGAAATAACAAACGTAGTATGAAAATAGGTTTAGCAAATTTGAGGTCCACTTACTACATAGCAGAAGACAGAAAGGACACTTTCATGGTCAGCTGAAAACCCTATCAAAAACACCATCCAGAAATTACTTTAAAACTCTGGCATTAACTCATAACACCAGAGTGGCAATTCCTGTTCACAAGAGCTTTCCAGACACAGTAACGAAACTACAGCTGTGAACTGGAACAAAAATGCAAAAACAAACATGGACAAGAGTCCAACTTATCTAGTAGTTGTCTAGGAGCAGGAACAAGCACAGAGAGGCTTCTGATAACATTGTTGACCGGCAAGCAACTAACAGAGCAGCAAGGTTATATAGCGACTCCCACATCTTGATGGGAACAGGTGAACAGAGAAGATGAAGACACCAGTTCAATTCCACCAGTAGCCACCGGGGGAGCCCAGAATCCAAATTCACAACAGTCACGGCAGCAATGACCTGGTCCGTGGCCCTGGGCATCCAATTAAAGGGGTGGTGAATTTAAAATAATAAAAGATGGGAAATGGGAATGAAGTTTGTAAGGGGAATAAAGGGGAAATGTTTGTGATGCCACCTGTGGTGCATTAAAGGTGTTAACCGACACTGCTGTACAGTCCTCTGGGGCAAATGTTAATGCAGCTGAGTTGTTATAGGTCTCCACAGGTAGAGCTGGGTCCCCGGGGCAGTTAGTGGAGTGGGTGGCAATGTTATTAGTGACAGGTAGAGGAACAGGTAGAAGAGCTGGGGTGTTGTGTCCTCCAGGTGTAAAGTCTAGGAAACTCTCCGGCAAGCTGAGCACCTGTCCAGAACTCTTCTTTTATGTGCCTCTCCTGGCAATCTTTCTGCGCTGAATATCTCCTGTCCTGCCCTGCACTTGCCACCCAGTGTCCCAAGCCAGTGAATGCGGGTCTTGTCGGGCGACACACTCTCTGTCCCCTGGACCCCCTACAATTATAGCAGCCTCCAGATTGTTAGCTGGAGCCTGAAGTTTTCCCACTAATTAAGGGCTGGTTCTCCTACTGCGGCCTGGTCCCTCCACCTGATGCTGGTCAGCCTGCATGTGGGCCCCACGGGCGGCTTCAGCACTTCCCGTGCCCCTGAGACCCTTCTTGCTTCCTGGGAGCTTCTTGCTTTCTTTCTCCCTTCAGCATGTCAGGAGCTGCAGACCCCCACGTCTGCTCAGCTTCATGTTCTTTCTCAGTTTCCCTTCCCTGACTCACTCTGTGTCTCTAGCTCCTCCCTCTTTCCTACCTTTTCCACCCACTGCCCAACACCCTTTCCTATCCAGACTGGGATGAGGCCATCCTCCCTAAGGGTACACCCAGATGCCCCATCTAAACTGGTGTCTGTTGGGTGCTAGTGTTACAGTTCTGTACAATTTCCCTCCTTACTGGAGAGTTGGGATATTACACCTCTGGCTGAGATGCAGTACCCCTGTGGCGTCTGGACCTTCAGGGGCACCACACAAACCATCCATGACTATTATAAAAACAAAAAAGCAACTTCTTCATGACACTTAACTTTGATTTGCCTAATAATTTGGAAAGCAGATTATACATACAGTATATTCCAATTAAATGTTGGGGAAAAAATATAAATATTTACATATTTTTTCCCCCAACATTTAATAAATATACAGGGGTTGGACAAAATAATGGAAACACCTATAATCACACATCATAATCTTCGAACATGTGATAAACATGCAAACTGTGACATATGGTAATATTTTGTAGTTGATTGGGTTATGTGATATGTGTATGTAAATTAACTGTTTGCTTTGCAGAATTGTAAGAACATTGATGAGAATTAGTGTTGAGCATTCCGATACTGCAAATATCGGGTATCGGCCGATATTTGCTGTATCGGAATTCCGATACCGAGTTCCGATATTTTTGCGATATCGGAAATCGGAATCGGAAGTGTGCGGTGCGTATGGTTCCCAGGGTCTGGAGGAGAGGAGACTCTCCTTCAGGCCCTGGTATCCATATTCATGTAAAAAATAAATAATAAAAATAAAAAATATTGATATACTCACCCCTCCGGCGGACCCTGGCTCTTAGCGGTGCCTCCGTTCCTAAGACTGCAGGGAGTGAAGGACCTTCGATGACGTCGCGGCTTGTGATTGGTCGCATGAGTGGTCACATGAGCGGTCACGCGACCAATCACAAGCCATGATGTCATCGAAGGTCCTTCACTCTGCATTCTTAGGAACGGAGGCAGACGCTTGGACCAGTGAGAGCCGAGGCCGTCGGAGGGGTGAGTATATCAATATTTTTTATTTTTATTCTTTATTTTATACATGAATATGGATCCCAGGGCCTGAAGGAGAGTTTCCTCTCCTTCAGACCCTAAGAACCATTCCAATATTTTGTGTCCCATTGATATGCATTGGTATCGGGTATCGGTATCGGCGATATCCGATATTTTTTGGATATCGGCCGATCCAATCCGATACCGATACCTTTGCATATCGGAAGGTATCGCTCAACACTAATGAGAACCTGATACCAATGGCAGACCTCTCGGATTTTCAAAGAGGCCAAATTGTTGGTGCTCGTATGGCAGGCGCTAGTGTAACAGAAAGTGCCCTAATGCTTGGCGTTTCAAGAGGTACTGTCTCCAAAGTAATGACTGCATTTGAAAGAGAAGGAAAAACATCCACAGCAAAGCACAGGTGCGGCCGAAAGTCAAAGTTGACAGAGAGACCGTCGGACTCTAAAGCGAATTGTGAGAGAGGATCGCAAGACCACGGCTCCGAAAATCACTGCTGAGCTCAATGAACACCTACAGAACCCAGTTTCCCCGAAAACTGTTCGTCGGAAGCTGCACAAATCTGGATTCCACAGAAGAGCTGCAATTAGAAAACCGCTGCTCTCAATGACAAATGTTTCCAAGCATTTAGAGTGGTGTAGAAACCTCCAGAATTGGTCCCTCGAGCAGCGGAGACGTGATATTCTCAGACAAATCATCGTTTACCCTATTTCTGACCTCCGGCCGAGTGTACATTTGGAGACAGCCGAAAGAAGCATTACATCCAGACTGCCTTCTCCCAACCGTAAAACATGGCGGAGGTTCTGTGATGATCTGGGGTGCTATTTCGTGGAGATCCGCCAGGCCAATGATATCCCTTCATGGAAGAATTAACAGCCGAGATTATTTAGGCATTTTGGGCGACCAAGTGCATCCAATGGTTCAAGCACTGTTCCTGGAGGGGAAAGCCATCTTTCAGGATGATAATGCACCAATTCATACAGCTAGAATCGTTAAAGCATGGCATGAGGAACATTCTAATGAAGTTGAGCATCTCATCTAGCCCCCACAATCCCCAGACCTCAACATTTTTGAGCATTTATGGTCGATTTTAGAGATTCAAGTTAGACGTCGATTTCCACCGCCTTTGTCGCTCAAAGAACTGGAGGGTGTTTTAACTGCAGAATGGGCTAAAATTCCTTTGGAAACAATTCACACCTTGTATGAATCCATACCTCGGAGAATTGAGGCTGTAATTGCCGTGAAAGGTGGACCTACACCATATTAAACTAACTTTTGTTGATGTTTCCAGGTGTTTCCATTATTTGGTCCAACCCCTGTATATATATATATATATATATATATATATATATATATATAAAGCTGAATGTGTATATGTGTGTGTATGTATGTGCGTATGTCCGGGATTAGCATCTGCACCGTCGCAGCTACAGCCACAAAATTTTGCACAGTCACACGTCTGGACCCCGAGAGCGGCATAGGCTATGTTGTGAGGCAAAATTTTACCCCCCCCCCCCCCCCGGTGCGTTCCACTTCACCAAACAATTTTGCCCCCATCTACATAGTGGGGAAAAACTGAAAGGAAAAGTGTTGGAGGCAAATTGACAGCTGCCAGATGTGAACAAAGGGGACTTAAAGAATGAGAGTGATGGCGCCAAAGAGTATATACCGTACAGTTGCTAAGGTGGGGCCCCAACGTGGGATACTCGCCACACACGGGGATAAGAACACACACACAAAATGCGCCACACACTACCATGTGCTTGAACACATATACCACCCTCAGCACACATTTCACCACACATACACCAACCTCGCCACATAAAACTCGAAACACAAAAGTTGCCACTCAACTTGCCACGCGCAAAACTCGCCACATGCAAAACTCGCCACATGCAAAATTAGGCTCACGCAAAACTCGCCACACGTGCTAAACTCACCACATGGAAAACTCACCACGCGCAAAACTTGCACACGCGGAAAAACTGCCACATAGACAAAAGTTGCAACACATGCAAAAGTTGCCTCACACAAAACTTCCACATACTCAAAACGCACCACACATAAAACTCACCACGCGCAAAACTCGCTGTGTGCAAAACTTGCTATATACAACTTGCTACACATGCAACTCGACACACAAAAAGTTGCTATATGCATGTCACCACACAAAACTCACCTCACAAAAGTTGCTACATGCATGTCGCCACATGCAACTCAACACACAACTTGACACATGAAGCTCACCCTAAAACACACACAAGTCTGGTATTATCCTCCAAAAATAAAAATCTGATTAATAAGCAGACAAACTGCAAGAGCAACAACTGTACCATATAGGAAATACGGCAGCTGTCAGTCACATGACCTGTCTATTATGTGTATGTGTGAGCTAATATATACTGCCAGGGGAGAGGGCTTCCTGTTGGCTGGGGATTTATCAGGCTGCCAATAGCAATCAATCACAGCTCAGCTTCTATTTTGCTACAGTTAATTAATCTGAGCTCTGATTGGTTAATATAGGCAATAAAGGACATTCTCAGTATATCAAAACTTGTGGGAGGTAATAGCATGTCAGTTAGGGTGTGTTGGTGGAAAGGCTGATGTCAGTCACATTACCTCTATGTGAGAGGATATAGAAACTGCCAGTTACAGACTATTTTTACCACAATAATGTCTCATAAGAAAAGGAATTCCATGGCACGAATGTCAGCTGATGCGAAAAGAAAAGCTGCATTACGGGCCAATTAAAAATGTGAAGACTGAGAAACAAGTCTGACACACATGAGAACAGAAGCTGCTTCCTCAAGAGCCAATGAACTTTCTGAGCAGAGGGAAGCGAGGCTTGCAGACACGAGAACAAGAGCTGATTCCTCAAGGGCCAATAAACTTTCTGAGGAGAGGGAAGCGAGGCTTGCAGACATGAAAACAAAAGCTGCTTCCTCAAGAGCTAATGAACTCTCTGAGGAGAGGGAAGCAAGGCTTGCAGACTTGAAAACAAGAGCTGCTTCCTCAAGGGCCAATGAACTTTCTGAGGAGAGGGAATCGAAGCTTGCAGACATGAAAACAAGAGATGTTTCCTCAAGAGCCAATGAACTTAGTTTTTGCCTTTTAATAATTACATTTCTATCTATTTGTTTTGTGGTTTTTGTGTGCAGAATAAATTTTTGTTAACACATTCTATTTTGCTAACAGCAGTTATTAACCCAGTTATTATATATATATATACACTCACCGGCCACTTTATTAGGTACACCATGCTAGTAACGGGTTGGACCCCCTTTTGCCTTCAGAACTGCCTCAATTCTTCGTGGCATAGATTCAACAAGGTGCTGGAAGCATTCCTCAGAGATTTTGGTCCATATTGACATGATGGCATCACACAGTTGCCGCAGATTTGTCGGCTGCACATCCCAAAGATGCTCCATACAAGGCAGGATGGATCCATGCTTTCATGTTGTTTACGCCAAATTCTGACCCTACCATCCGAATGTCGCAGCAGAAATCGAGACTCATCAGACCAAGCAACGTTTTTCCAATCTTCTACTGTCCAATTTCGATGAGCTTGTACAAATTGTAGCCTCAGTTTCCTGTTATTAGCTGAAAGGAGTGGTACCCGGTGTGGTCTTCTGCTGCTGTAGCCCATCTGCCTCAAAGTTCGACGCACTGTGCGTTCAGAGATGCTCTTAGGCCTACCTTGGTTGTAACGGGTGGCGATTTGAGTCACTGTTGCCTTTCTATCAGCTCGAACCAGTCTGCCCATTCTCCTCTGACCTCTGGCATCAACAAGGCATTTCCGCCCACAGAACTGCCGCTCACTGGATTTTTTTTCTTTTTCGGACCATTCTCTGTAAACCCTAGAGATGGTTGTGCGTGAAAATCCCAGTAGATCAGCAGTTTCTGAAATACTCAGACCAGCCCTTCTGGCACCAACAACCATGCCACGTTCAAAGGCACTCAAATCACCTTTCTTCCCCATACTGATGCTCGGTTTGAACTGCAGGAGATTGTCTTGACCATGTCTACATGCCTAAATGCACTGAGTTGCCGCCATGTGATTGGCTGATTAGAAATTAAGTGTTAACAAGAAGTTGGACAGGTGTACCTAATAAAGTGGCCGGTGAGTGTATATACATACAAACGGATATGAAATGACTTGGTGATGGCGAATAATACACCTACAATATTATATTGAGCAAATATTAAAATTTTTATTAGTGAGTTCATTATTTCCATTAAGCATTCATGTTCGTGGCTAGCTAGTACAAGCATCAAAATATAAAGCCATCTTCAAAGTTACCAGTGATATGCTGTAGGGTAATTGCCTGTAATTTAAAAAAGACAAGTTATTTTTAAAACAAATGACAACAACACATTTGTTAAACACACTAGGTCTTCTTTAAACAAATTACTATTGATAGACATTTATGATTGTAGACTCATTATACCAGCACTAACTATACAGTATATTATCCAATTGCGCAGCATAGTGCACTGATAAATTAAGTTTAAAGGTCCCTCTTTTCATAAATGTCTTATATGGCTATACTGATGTTTAATATCAGACAAATCCTTAGTCTGTTTCACTGGAATTAATTTTATTGCACCCAGGCCTAATCCTCGACCCGTTTTGCAAGCGTAATTAGGTTGTAGAATGCTAGCGTTTTCCAAGCGATCTGTAGCATCGCTTGGAAAAATGCTTGATAGGTTGGTCACACTTGTCAAACATAGTGTTTGACAAGTGTGACCAACTTTTTACTATTGATGCTGTCAATGCAGCATCAATAGTAAAAAGATATAATGTTAAAAATAATAAAAAAAAAAAAAAAAATCATGATACTCTAACCTTCCGGCGGCCCCTGGCAGGCTTCCCGATCCTGGCGATGCTCCCGGCAACTCCCGATCCCAGCAATGCCTTGCGACAATGACCCCAGATAATGTAGCATCACGCGAGACCGCTACGTCATCACAGGTCATTGTCGCAAGGCATCACTGGGAATGGGAGCTGCCTGGAGCATCGCTAAGGCCTGGGCTGGATCCGGGGGCCGCCAGAAGGTGAGTATGTAACTATTTTTAATTTTAATTCTTTTTTAAGAGTCTGGAGGAGGGTCTCCTCTCCTCCACCCTGGGTACCATCTGCACATGATCCGCTGACTTTGCACATGGTGGGCATAGCCCCATGCGGAAAGTAAGCAGTTCAATGCATTCCTATCTGTGCAGAATCGCCGCTATTCTGCACTAAGAATGAGCATGCTGCGTATTTTTCCGCTATGCATTTCCACCACGGAAAATACGCAGCATTAGAACAGCATTGCGGAATCCTATTGAATTCAATGGGTTGTGTTGTGTATGCGTTTTCACAGCGAACAAATGTGGCAAAAACACATACAATGTGTGCACATAGCCTAAAGTCAAAAGTTTGGTAAGCATATAACCCAGGCCCATTCTCCTACACAAAGGATGGGCAACACTCCACTAAATATATGAACATACTGATCAAATAGTCATTAAACTATATTGAATCAAGAAGTGTCTTTTTGTTTGTTTTTTAATTAAAAAATCAAACCTTTATTTGGACTTATATAAAAATATACACACAGAATTAAAATAGTGCCTCTAAACAAAGAGCAATTAACCATAAGAGGTCAGCTGAAGCATACAATATACATATGAATATTCAAAAAGAAACAGAAGAGGCTAAAAACTCTTTCCTGCTCCTAAACAAATGTGAAATGCTGGCTATGGATATTAAAGATTGCGTTCACATCATATCCTCACCCATAACTTCTAAATTATATGGGAATATCTCTGTTGGGTAAAGCAGATTGTGATCTAAAGTGCAAATGCATCAGTGCTGCAATATCCAAGTCACATTGCACCTAAGTTATTAATTGAAAGGAATATTCTACAATTACAAATAAAGGAGCATGTATCTAAAATGCAGATGCATAGCATATGTAACATAGGTAAATAGCAGCTGAACCATGTGAGCAATGCTCACAGAGTCCCAAAAATCGCCGCATCATCATCCATAATAACTGCATAATACAATTGGCAAAGAACGAAGATCAATACATAGTGTTAGGACTGGCGGAACCCACCAAATATAAATTAGAGGCGATATAAGATGCGTTCGCAGTCCGGGGTCCACTGTAATGGCGGACTATATCGCGGTATTAAGAGAAGACACACATAGGTTAGCTTCACCCGGTATGAAGGAAACCAACCCTGTTGCATCACAGGGCCACGGTACCGCACAAAGAGCGCAAGCAAGGAGTCACAGAACTCTGCCCCAAGACTCAGGGTCAGAGTCCCTCGAGACCTCTTGCGCTCAACACCGCTACAGTGGTGTCAGGAGTAAACTAAACTTAAAATAGATTTAGCGTACTGGGTGTGCGCAGCGCCGCTCTGGCGAACACCACTAACCACCCTAATTAGGGACAGGTAAGCACACTGGTTGCACACAGTACCGCACTGGCTAACCCTGCTGATAGACGCTGTAGATTGTGCCTGGTGCTGGACGGCACTAACTGGCGCTAGACAGCTCCAACATTCGCGAGAATTCATCAACACTAGGGATGGGAATGATTCGGAGCTTTCACGGGAACAGGCATACATCCACACACACGCAATAACCGATTTATACTAGCACATGGCCGTGCGGCCATGTGAACCTTTTATAGCTGTAGCTCTCCAGGACCTTCCTAATGATCCAATAGGAGCCGCTACAGGACCTGAGCAAGTGACACGGGCTGAGCCTGGAAAGGCAGCAGTAACCAAGTGCACAGTATCAGCTTGAGCCAGATGCTGAGATCGACGTTTCTGCTGAGCAGGTTGTGCTGTGGCTGGAAGAGAATGGGAGATCGCAGTGGACATGGTTCAAGATTCCCCCTGTGCAGTGGCGGGAACTTGACACCTAACACATAGTACCTGGATGTACTGTATGTGCCGCTTCCCATGTGTAGTGCCAAGTGACACAAAGTCAAAAGTTTATCAAAAAATGTCCCAGGGTCATTTTAGAAGTATAAAAATTCATGCATATAATGAACCCTAAGAAAATTATTGCATATATCACCACCACAGAGTATAATCCATAAAATCAAAATTTTATGCAAGTAGTATAAAATAAAGATGATAGAACATAAAAGGCTGCTGAGCACTAAATTGCAGTGGCACAATAACCACACAAAGTGCAAAGTGCACATCATAATTACCTAACAGTAAGAATAGCTTAATAGATAGGGCCACAATACCATTTTAGTTAAAGTGACTCAAGTTGCATATGGTCCATAGATATATGTATAAACATCAATGAGAGGCTGCCATCACACTAGTAGTATTTGGTCAGTATTTTACATCAGTATTTGTAATTATTTAACATACTCATCCGCTCAACAATTATTAAATTGTCTGCAGAAGAAAAAGTGTTGTATTTTTTTGGATAAAACAGTTATAACTTTATTAAAGACCAACAATACATATATTATAAAACGATGCCTCAAACCATAATATTATAAACAGCAGATAGGCGTAGAGATAATCCTTGGGGTAGCAGAGAGCATAGGGTAATACAAATAGTCATTTGTCTGTTGACTCCACCAATAGAGCATGCTGAGATAACATCATAGATATTTCTGATTATAGTAGTAGATGCTGCATTCAGCTAAAAAACTCAGTATGACTCAGCTTGCCTACTCGGAAGAAACAGTACAGAGAATTATTGCTAAAAATAATGCTGATCAGGGCTATAAATATAACCATGCACTGACCAAAAATAAGCCAGATAAACAAAATAAATAAATGCTTATGGCGTCCCAATCACATTTAATAAATAATCACCCAAATTAATGGAGATTGCTGTGACAAGCCCGTATAAATCAGCAATAACACAGTTTCCTCAACAAACTAATAACAGATTTAGTACATGCATTAAATTGTAAGGTGTCACAGCCAAGTACTCAAAAGCGATCACAATGTAAAAGGGCCGTTCAACGCAATGCCCACCATGTATTTATATAATGCACCTGACTATCAGTTAAGACTCAGACCTCCCGATCATATGAGGTAATGCATGTATCTCTCCGATTAAACAAAATCTGAGTTAAAGAAACTCTCAGATAAAGAAACTCAGATTTTGTTTAATCGGAGAGATACATGCATTACCTCATATGATCGGGAGGTCTGAGTCTTAACTGATAGTCAGGTGCATTATATAAATACATGGTGGGCATTGCGTTGAACGGCCCTTTTACATTGTGATCGCTTTTGAGTACTTGGCTGTGACACCTTACAATTTAATGCATGTACTAAATCTGTTATTAGTTTGTTGAGGAAACTGTGTTATTGCTGATTTATACGGGCTTGTCACAGCAATCTCCATTAATTTGGGTGATTATTTATTAAATGTGATTGGGACGCCATAAGCATTTATTTATTTTGTTTATCTGGCTTATTTTTGGTCAGTGCATGGTTATATTTATAGCCCTGATCAGCATTATTTTTAGCAATAATTCTCTGTACTGTTTCTTCCGAGTAGGCAAGCTGAGTCATACTGAGTTTTTTAGCTGAATGCAGCATCTACTACTATAATCAGAAATATCTATGATGTTATCTCAGCATGCTCTATTGGTGGAGTCAACAGACAAATGACTATTTGTATTACCCTATGCTCTCTGCTACCCCAAGGATTATCTCTACGCCTATCTGCTGTTTATAATATTATGGTTTGAGGCATTGTTTTATAATATATGTATTGTTGGTCTTTAATAAAGTTATAACTGTTTTATCCAAAAAAATACAACACTTTTTCTTCTGCAGACAATTTAATAATTGTTGAGCGGATGAGTATGTTAAATAGTTGATCAAAGTGTTACCCATCCCTAGTGCGAGGTAATGGGTGTGGGTCGTATGTTGACATCAGTATTTGTAAGCCAAAACCAGGAGTGGGTGATAAATGCAGAAGTGGTGCATATGTTTCTATTATACTTTTCCTCTATTTGTTCCACTCCTGGTTTCGGCTTACAAATACTGATGTAAAATACTGACCAAATACTGCTAGTGTGACGGCAGCCAGATAGTACTGCTTAAATCCCAATATAGAAAATAGAGAAAATGGCTCATATGATAAATAGCTTATGTTGTAGGAAAAGTGTGATGTGCAGACATAGTGAACCAATGTGACAGTGCAGTCATAGGAACAGGCGGTGGCTAAAAGACATCCTAACCTCCATGAATAACACTAAATGTAGGGGGAAAAATTAAACCACCACAAAAGAAGTATAATCCATAATAATACAAAATTGTATTAAACATACATTAAAAATTAAAAGTCTGCTAGACACCGAATCACAGGAGCCAAGGTAACCTGCACATGCAGTTAATATTTTAAATCAAATTCCCAGTAAAACATCACTCTAAAAGAGCTGAAATAGAACATTACAATATAATTAAAGTGCTCTGTGCCAAAATAAATAATGCAAAAAATGCTCATATAATAACCACTAGAACGAACTAAAGTAAGCAGACAATACACTTACCGCAAACGTGCAGGCAACCCTGGCATCCCAGTAGCCCCAATGCACATTTAGTTGATCTTCTTCAGGTGAGGTGAATTGGGGAGGGATTAGCCAGGTTATTTATATGTGACTCATCCAATGAAAAATGGAATAAAGATAAGCAAATAATCATATGGGTCATGTGACCTCCATGAATCCGGAAGTGCCCCATTTGAATGGCGCATGCGCCGCTGTCCCGGCGCTTAGCGAGGACCTTCCGCCTCCTGGTGGTGGAACGCAATCACACGGCAGCCGTCATGGAGATGGCGCATGTGCAATGCGTCCCAGGGTTCGCAAGCCAAAAGATCCGAGACCGGGCAAGCGGCGCATGCGCATCGGGGACCAATAGATTCACTTTTAGCCAAACATATTTAAGATCAAAATATAAAGTATAAAGTGATGGGAGAATTGTGAAAGGCAAGATAAAGGAATTACATGAATGGTGAGTGAATTGAGAAAAGAAAAATGCACATTTCATTCACATATGTAAAGGACCAATACAAAATAAAACAAAAATGTGATAAAATGTGAAAAAGTAATATTATTATAAAGCAATATATTAATGAGAATGTGAAAGGAACGTAAAAATAAGAATGATAAAGTGAAAACTGAAGTTGTGAAGAAAAATTAAATAAAGAAAAAAGGGGGCATTTAGTAAATATAAATATACATATCATATCACTCAGCCGATCTTTAAAAGATATATGTGGCCGATATAAAGTGGAATAGTGAACTGGAAAAAGCGAACTTCTAACTAACCTCCATGACAGCACAAAGCAAAAGAAAGAGTACTTACTGATGTAGATGTGAAGTAACACAAGTGTCCCCGCCACCCCAACGCACATTTCGTTTGGACTTCTTCAGGAGGCATGTGTTGGGAGAAGGATCTGGGGGTCTTATAAAGAGAAAAGCACCAAAAACTGAAAAAACCCTAAAAAATACTTTTAATAGATATGCATTAAAAGATGCTAACCATCGCTTGAAAACACTAAATATAAATTACCAACACCTGGGCTGGGTAGAGTAATGAACCCAGGGCCAAAAATACCAAAAGGAGGGTGAGAAATTCCTCAAATCACCCTGGAGGGCTCCTATTAGACTAACCCTTCCTATCATTGGTTGTTGGCACCCTAAGAGTCGATGTGGCGCCCCCACTCCTCGTAGACTGTCCCTCCTAGCCCTAGAAGTCCCTACCAACTACCCACGCCCACACCCAACAACATACAACCAAGGTACTATCTAGCTGGACTGTTCTGCAATACAATATTTATCATATACTCATAGGGTATAGTAACCTTGAAAGCTTAAGCCAAAATGACTCAAGTTAGATTGCAAACATGGATCCAACTAAAATAGATAATCTGCATTAATGTCACAGTGACCAGGACTTATCCTACCATTTTCATGGTCTCATTAGATATGAGATCATTATATACTCCACCTACCCACATAGGTGAAACAACATCTACATCGGATACCAGCAAAATCCTTAAAACATATCACAGTTTACCCTGTATAAAATTCATTTGGTGTGTTTTGGTCTTATAAAGAGTGCTCATCCAATGAATGAGTCCCCAAACGGGTGTGCATGGGGAGTATATGTGGCGCCCCAGGGTCCTTGTCGTCACAGTGGTATTGCTTTCCTCCTGGGGAGAGTGATGCTACGTTCAGAGACAAGGAAGGATAACTGCATCCAGGTATCACAAACATGCAACACATTCACACTCCAGGCCACCAGGGGGAGCTTCTGATCCTGTTTACTAGGTGACTCCCCATATATATATAACTGGTAGTCTGTAGGGAGGGTTAGCGAGTTCCAGACATGAGTCTGAGGAGGACAGAGGGTCCACGGAGCTGTGCATGCCCACAGAGCTGCAGCTCCAAGAAAGAGACATTTTGAAGGCAGAATTGTATTGCAGCGCGCGTGGAGGTAGTCAAAGCAAAGGAGAGGATACCAGAAGGGGACCAGTCCTGAACAGGCTGCCTCCTTCTGAGGTGCAGAACATCAGGACACCGAGGTAGTAAGGACCTCTATGCCTTACTTCAGAGACCGGCAGGACAGCTGAACTTTACGTTACCTGTCCGCACCTACACCCAGGAGGCACGGTGGCACCCCTCAGAGGCCAGGGCGTGCTAGAGTCCCTATAAACAGCCTCAAGCCACCAGTCATACGGGTTTTGTCCTATCCGACTATGGGGGACAGAGAGGGAAACACCACATCTGTGAGGACCTTATTTGAATATCCTGCATGTCTATTGCTCCATTCCCTGACAGCAAGCAGCTTGAATGGTAAACATATCATTCATTCTCTGAACTGAAATATCCTGCATGTCAAGCAGCTTGAATGGTATCTGAGTCATTCTATCTTCGGCATTGAATCCTGCATATATCTATATATGTTAGTCATCTTATTATGCATTTGTTTGTGGTTATAGATATTTAACTCACTTCTGCTTGTCCTTATGCAGAGAGATCACATAACTGTTTCAAAGGGGTTTATGATCCATGTAGACCTGGACATTTGTTTATCTGATCACTACATTTATTGTGTCCTGCTGTCTCAACTGAGTTAGATTGATTCGTAACGAGAGGGGGAGAGAAGAAAAAAAAAAAAAGTGAGATCTAAGAGTTAGCTGTTGTGAATTTGGATTCTGGGCTCCCCCGGTGGCCGCTTGTGGAATTGGACTTGTCATCCTCTTTCCTGTTTCACCTGGTTCCATCAGTAGTGGGTGTCGCTATTTAAGCTCATTTCTCTGGTGGTTTCTTGCCGGTCAACAATGTTATCTGATGCCTCTCAGTGCTTGTTCCTGCTTCTAGACAACTACTAGATAAGTTGGACTTTTGTCCATGTTTTGTTTTGCCTATTTGTTCCAGTTCACAGCTGAAGTTTTGTTACTGTGTCTGGAAAGCTCTCGTTGATCAGGGATTGCTACTCTGGCGTTATGAGTTAATGCCAGAGTTTAAGGTAATCTTTGGATGGTGTTTTGTTAGTGTTTTTCTGCTGACCATGAAAGTATACTATCTGTCTTCTGCTATCTAGTAAGCGGACCTCAAATTTGCTAAGACTATTTTCCTGCTGCGTTTGTTGTTTCATCTGAACTCACCGTCATTATATGTGGGGGGCTACTGTCTTCTTTGGAATATTTCTCTAGAGGTGAGCCAGGTCTTATATTTCCCTCTGCTAGCTATTTAGGTCTTAGGCCAGAGCTGGGCATCTAGCTATAAATAGGAAATGCTACCTGGCTATTTCTAGTTGCGCGGCAGGCTTAGTTCATGGTCAGTATAGTTCCATCTTCCGAGAGCTTGTCCCTCTATAGGCTTGCTATGATCTCTGCCTGCAGAGATCATAACAGTTTGACCGGCCAATAAAGTGTTAAAGACCCAGGTTGAGAAAGGAGAGTTATAAGAAGTCTGCTGGAATTTTTTTTTTTTTTTTTTTTTTTTTTTCCTCCAGTCTGCCTTGCTGCAGTCTTTTTTCTCTCTCTCCTCCTAATCTCTGTATGGCTCTGTGTGCACCTGACAATAATGGATCTTCAGAGTGTAACTGCGGGTTTGAATAATCTCATCACGAAAGTACAAAATTTACAAGATTTTGTGGTACATGCTCCGGTATCTGAGCCGAGAATTCCTTTGCCGGAGTTCTTCACAGGGAATAGAGCTAGCTTCCAGAATTTCCGAAATAATTGTAAGCTTTATTTGTCCCTGAAGTCTCGTTCAGCTGGAGACCCTGCTCAGCAGGTTAGGATTGTGATTTCCTTGCTCAGGGGTGACCCTCAAGATTGGGCCTTCTCATTGCCAGCAGGGGATCCTGCGTTACGCGATGTGGATGCGTTTTTTCTGGCCTTGGGCTTGCTTTATGAGGAACCTCATTTGGAACTTCAGGCGGAAAAAACTTTGATGGCACTATCTCAGGGGCAAGACGAAGCTGAAGTTTACTGCCAAAAATTCCGTAAATGGTCTGTGCTTACTCAGTGGAATGAGTGCGCCTTGGCGGCAACTTTCAGAGAAGGTCTCTCTGATGCCGTTAAGGATGTTATGGTGGGGTTCCCTGTGCCTGCAGGTCTGAATGAGTCCATGACAATGGCTATTCAGATTGATAGGCGTCTGCGGGAGCGCAAACCGGTGCACCATCTGGCGGTGTCTATGGAAAAGACGCCAGAAAGTATGCAGTGTGATAGAATTCTGTCCAGGAGCGAGCGACAGAATTTTAGACGGAAGAATGGATTGTGTTTCTATTGTGGGGATTCTACTCATGTTATATCAGCATGCTCTAGGCGTACAAAGAAGCTTGATAAGTCTGTTTCCATTGGCACCATTCAGTCTAAGTTTATTTTGTCTGTAACCCTGATTTGCTCTTTGTCATCCATTGCCACGGACGCCTATGTTGACTCTGGCGCCGCTCTGAGTCTTATGGATTGGTCCTTTGCCAATCGTTGTGGTTTTGATTTAGAGCCTTTGGAGACTCTTATTCCTCTGAAGGGGATTGACTCCACCCCATTGGCTAATAATAAACCACAATACTGGACACAAGTAACCATGCGTATCAATCCGGATCACCGGGAGATTATTCGTTTCCTGGTGCTGTATAATTTACATGATGATTTGGTACTGGGATTGCCATGGTTGCAGTCTCACAACCCAGTCTTGGACTGGAGAGCAATGTCTGTGTTGAGCTGGGGATGTAAGGGTATTCATGGGGACTTACCTTTGGTTTCTATTTCGTCGTCCATTCCCTCTGAAGTCCCTGAGTTCCTCTCTGATTATCAAGACGTCTTTGACGAACCCAAGCTTGGGTCGTTACCTCCGCACCGTGAGTGCGATTGTGCCATAGATTTGATACCGGGTTGTAAATATCCAAAGGGTCGTTTGTTTAATCTGTCTGTGCCGGAACATGCTGCTATGCGGGAATATATAAAGGAGTCTTTGGAAAAGGGACATATTCGTCCATCTTCTTCTCCCTTGGGAGCTGGGTTTTTCTTTGTCTCAAAAAAAGACGGCTCTTTGAGACCATGTATTGATTATCGGCTTCTGAATAAGATCACTGTTAAGTATCAATACCCATTGCCATTGCTTACTGATTTGTTTGCTCGTATAGAGGGTGCTAAGTGGTTCTCTAAAATTGATCTTCGTGGGGCGTATAATTTGGTGCGGATCAGGCAGGGGGATGAGTGGAAGACCGCATTTAATACGCCCGAGGGCCACTTTGAGTATTTGGTCATGCCTTTTGGTCTTTCTAATGCCCCTTCAGTTTTCCAGTCTTTTATGCATGATATTTTCCGCGATTTTCTGGATAAATTTATGATAATATATCTGGATGATATTCTTATTTTTTCTGATGACTGGGACTCTCATGTCCAGCAGGTCAGGAGAATTTTTCAGGTTCTGCGGTCTAATTCTTTATGTGTGAAGGGGTCTAAGTGCGTTTTTGGGGTCCAGAAAATTTCCTTTTTGGGGTATATTTTTTCTCCCTCTTCCATTGAGATGGATCCCGTCAAGGTGCAAGCTATTTGTGACTGGACTCAGCCCTCCTCTCTTAAGGGTCTTCAGAGATTTTTGGGCTTTGCCAACTTTTACCGCCGATTTATTGCTGGTTTTTCGGATGTCGTTAAACCACTGACTGATTTGACCAGACAAGGCGCTGATGTTGCTAATTGGTCCCCTCATGCTGTGGAGGCCTTTCAGGAGCTTAAGCACCGTTTTGCCTCTGCCCCTGTGTTGCGTCAGCCTGATGTGAATCTGCCTTTTCAGGTTGAGGTTGACGCTTCGGAGATCGGAGCTGGGGCAGTGTTGTCGCAGAAAGGTTCCGACTGCTCCGTCATTAGGCCTTGTGCCTTCTTTTCTCGCAAATTTTCGCCCGCAGAGCGGAATTATGATGTTGGGAATCGGGAGCTTTTGGCCATGAAGTGGGCGTTTGAGGAGTGGCGCCATTGGCTCGAGGGGGCTAGGCATCAGGTGGTGGTATTGACTGACCACAAAAATTTGATTTATCTTGAGACTGCCAGACGCCTGAATCCTAGACAGGCGCGCTGGTCTTTATTTTTTTTCTCGCTTTAATTTTGTGGTGTCATACATACCGGGTTCTAAGAATGTTAAGGCAGATGCCCTTTCTAGGAGTTTTGACCCGGACTCTCCTGGTAATTCTGAACCCACAGGTATCCTTAGGGAGGGAGTAATTTTGTCGGCCGTTTCTCCTGATCTGCGGCGGTCCTTGCAAGAGTTTCAGGCGGATAGACCGGATCGTTGTCCGCCTGATAGACTGTTTGTTCCGGATGATTGGACCAGCAGAGTCATCTCTGAGGTACATTCTTCTGCATTGGCAGGTCATCCCGGAATTTTTGGTACCAGGGATTTGGTGGCAAGATCCTTCTGGTGGCCTTCCCTGTCACGAGATGTGCGAGTCTTTGTGCAGTCATGTGACATTTGTGCTCGGGCCAAGTCTTGTAGTTCTCGGGCTAGCGGACTGCTGTTGCCCTTGCCTATTCCTAAGAGGCCTTGGACACACATCTCGATGGATTTTATTCCAGATCTGCCTGTTTCCCAGAAGATGTCTGTCATCTGGGTGGTCTGTGACCGTTTCTCTAAAATGGTCCATTTGGTTCCTCTGCCCAAGTTGCCTTCTTCTTCTGAGTTGGTTCCTCTGTTTTTTCAGAATGTTGTCCGATTGCACGGTATTCCTGAGAATATTGTTTCTGACAGAGGTACCCAATTTGTGTCTAGATTTTGGCGGGCATTCTGTGCTAGGATGGGCATAGATTTGTCTTTTTCGTCTGCTTTTCACCCTCAGACTAATGGCCAGACCGAGCGGACTAATCAGACCCTGGAGACATATCTGAGGTGTTTTGTCTCTGCTGACCAGGATGATTGGGTTGCTTTTTTGCCATTGGCAGAGTTCGCCCTCAATAATCGGGCCAGCTCTTCCACCTTGGTGTCCCCGTTTTTCTGTAATTCGGGGTTTCACCCTCGATTTTCCTCCGGTCAGGTGGAATCCTCGGATTGTCCTGGAGTGGATGCGGTGGTGGAGAGATTGCATCACATCTGGGGGCAGGTTATGGACAATTTGAAGTTGTCCCAGGAGAAGACTCAGCGTTTTGCCAACCGTCATCGTCGTGTTGGTTCTCGGCTTTGTGTTGGAGATTTGGTGTGGTTGTCTTCTCGTTTTGTCCCTATGAGGGTCTCTTCTCCTAAGTTTAAACCTCGGTTCATCGGCCCTTATAGAATATTGGAGATTCTTAATCCTGTTTCTTTCCGTTTGGACCTCCCTGCGTCCTTTTCCATTCATAACGTTTTTCATCGGTCGTTATTGCGCAGGTATGAGGTACCTGTTGTACCTTCAGTTGAGCCTCCTGCTCCGGTGTTGGTTGAGGGTGAGTTGGAGTACGTTGTGGAGAAAATTTTGGACTCTCGTGTTTCCAGACGGAGACTCCAGTATCTGGTCAACTGGAAGGGTTACGGCCAGGAGGATAATTCTTGGGTCAATGCATCTGATGTTCATGCTTCTGATCTTGTTCGTGCCTTCCATAGGGCTCATCCTGGTCGCCCTGGTGGATCTGGTGAGGGTTCGGTGCCCCCTCCTTGAGGGGGGGGTACTGTTGTGAATTTGGATTCTGGGCTCCCCCGGTGGCCGCTTGTGGAATTGGACTTGTCATCCTCTTTCCTGTTTCACCTGGTTCCATCAGTAGTGGGTGTCGCTATTTAAGCTCATTTCTCTGGTGGTTTCTTGCCGGTCAACAATGTTATCTGATGCCTCTCAGTGCTTGTTCCTGCTTCTAGACAACTACTAGATAAGTTGGACTTTTGTCCATGTTTTGTTTTGCCTATTTGTTCCAGTTCACAGCTGAAGTTTTGTTACTGTGTCTGGAAAGCTCTCGTTGATCAGGGATTGCTACTCTGGCGTTATGAGTTAATGCCAGAGTTTAAGGTAATCTTTGGATGGTGTTTTGTTAGTGTTTTTCTGCTGACCATGAAAGTATACTATCTGTCTTCTGCTATCTAGTAAGCGGACCTCAAATTTGCTAAGACTATTTTCCTGCTGCGTTTGTTGTTTCATCTGAACTCACCGTCATTATATGTGGGGGGCTACTGTCTTCTTTGGAATATTTCTCTAGAGGTGAGCCAGGTCTTATATTTCCCTCTGCTAGCTATTTAGGTCTTAGGCCAGAGCTGGGCATCTAGCTATAAATAGGAAATGCTACCTGGCTATTTCTAGTTGCGCGGCAGGCTTAGTTCATGGTCAGTATAGTTCCATCTTCCGAGAGCTTGTCCCTCTATAGGCTTGCTATGATCTCTGCCTGCAGAGATCATAACAGTTAGCCTTCTATAAATGTAGACATAGCTTGGGGATGCATTCGTGCAGGGGTGCATTCATGCACTATTATTCGTGTACTTTTATTCAAAGTACTTTTTTCTAAGTACTTGGCAGTTATAACATGGCAGTTAGACAGGGCAGGAGACAGGTAAGACAATCTAAATCTATTCCCTATTCACTTGAAACAGAACAAATACTCACCATATGTATTTGTATAATCTATATCCTGGCTGCTGCATTCACACACTTTCACCGCCCTTGCATAAACTCTTTACACTCCATCCATATCGGCCCCTCTGTCCTTGCCTCTCCTATGTATAGCACTCATGCTCTGTTCACATTGCTTAACAGCGCAGATCCATTCAGTCCCACCATCCAACACAAGAGACGCTCTCACAAATCACTTAACCATCTGCTCACTCTTTCTATCCTCCTTCTCCTAGTCGCTGGAGACATCTCTCCCAACCCCGGCCACCCATGTTATAGCCAGTCAAACCTCCCAATTGCTACACCCAGAAACCCCTCTAACCTTATTAATATTCCATGCATGCCTTCTGTCTCTTTGAATTGTGCCCTTTTGAATTCTCGCTCTGTGTGTAATAAACTCTCCTTCATCCATGACTTCTTCCTGTCTAATTCTCTTAATCTCCTGGCTCTTACTGAAACCTGGATCCAGCAGTCAGACACCACCGCTGCTGCTGCCCTTTCATATGGTGGACTACACTTTTCTCATACCCCAAGATCAGACAACAGAGCAGGTGGAGGCGTTGGTCTGCTCCTTTCACCCAAATGTACCTTCCAAGTTATCCCCCAAGTACCCTCACTTGTTTTCCGTTCCTTTGAAGTCCATGCTGTCAGACTCTACGTCCCCTTCTCCATGCGAGTGGCGGTGGTGTATCGTCCTCCCGGCCCCACTCATCAGTTCCTGGATCACTTTGCCACCTGGCTTCCACACTTTCTCTCCTGTGACACCCCCACCCTTATCATGGGTGATTTTAACATTCCCATTGCTTCTCCCCTCTCCCCATCTGCTTCTCACCTTTTATCTCTAACCTCCTCTTTCGGCCTCTCGCAGCATACTAACTCTCCAATGCATGAAGATGGAAACTTCCTTGACTTGGTCTTCTCCTGGCTTTGCTCAGTGGATGATTTCACAAACTCCCCTCTCCCGCTCTCTGACCATAACCTTCTTTAATTCTCTATCAAGAACTGCCATCCCGCTCAGGTCACCCCCACTTTCCACAGTTATAGAAACATACAGGCCATTAACACCCAGAAACTTATGAAGAACTTGCAGTCCTCATTGGCCCCAATCTTTTCCATCTCATGTCCTGATTCTGCTCTGAAGCATTACAATGAAACCCTGCAAAGTGCCCTGGATGAAGCTGCACCTCCTATACATAGAACAACTCAGCACAGACGGCGACAACCGTGGCACATGCTGCAAACACATTTCCTGCAGCGGTCCTCCAGGTGCGCAGAACGTCTGTGGAGAAAATCTAATCTACCCGAAGATTTCATCCATTATAAGTTCATGCTAAAAACATACAACTCTGCCTTTCACCTCTCCAAACAAACCTATTTCAACACCCTCATCACCTCACTGTCAAATAACCCTAAACGTCTCTTTGACACTTTCCAGTCCCTACTCAACCCAAGAGAGCAGGCCCCAACCACAGATCTCCACGCTGACGATCTTGCCAATTACTTCAAAGAAAAAATTGACCACAATCGACAGGAAATCATTTCCCAATCTCTTCATACCATGCACTGTCCTCCCTCCCCCACTGCATCTAGTTCACTCTCTGACTTTGAACCAGTTACAGAAGAAGAAGTAAGCAGGCTCCTTGCATCTTCTCGCCCGACCACATGCACCAGTGACCCCATTCCATCACATCTCCTCCAGTCCCTTTCCCGGCTGTCACCTCTCACCTAACAAAAATATTCAACCTTTCCCTCACTTCCAGTATTGTTCCCTCCTTATTTAAGCATGCCATCATACATCCATTACTTAAAAAACCATCCCTCGATCAAAACTGTGCCGCTAATTATAGACCTGTCTCTAATCTTCCCTTCATCTCTAAACTCCTCGAACGCCTGGTCCACTCCCGTCTTACCCACTATCTCTCAGATAACTCTCTTCTCGACCCTCTTCAATCTGGTTTCCGCTCTTTACACTCTAATGAAACTGCCCTCACTAAAGTCTCTAATGACCTACTAACAGCTAAATCTAATGGTCACTACTCCATGCTAATTCTCTTGGATCTCTCTGCAGCATTCGATACTGTGGATCATCAGCTCCTCCTCACTATACTCCGCTCCATCGGCTTTAAGTACACCGTTCTCTCTTGGTTCTCCTCCTATCTCTCTGCCCGATCCTTCACTGTATGTTTTGCTGGTTCCTCCTCCTCTCACCTTCCCCTTACTGTTGGGGTTCCTCAAGGATCAGTCCTAGGCCCCCTCCTCTTCTCTTTGTATACTGTCCCTATTGGACAAACAATCAGTAGATTTGGTTTCCAGTACCATCTCTATGCTGACGACACCCAATTATACACTTCTGCTCCTGTTATCACGTTTTTAGAAAACACCAGTGATTGTCTTACCGCTGTCTCTAACATCATGTCCTCCCTCTATCTGAAACTGAACCTGTCAAAAACTGAACTCCTCGTGTTCTCTCCCTCTACTAACCTACCTTTGCCTGGCATTGCCATCTCCGTGTGCGGTTCCACCATCACTCCAAAGCAGCATGCCCGCTGTCTTGGGGTCATCCTTGATTCCGAGCTTTCATTCACCTACCACATCCGATCACTGGCTCGCTCTTCTTATCTGCATCTCAAAAACATTTCTAGAATTTGCCCTTTTCTTACTTTCGACTCTGCAAAAACTCTTACTGTCTCACTTATTCATTCTTGTCTGGACTATTGTAACTCTTTACTAATCGGACTCCCTCTTACCAAACTCTCCCCGCTCCAATCTGTCCTGAATGCTGCTGCCAGGATCATATTCCTCACCAACCGTTACACCGATGCCTCTACCTTGTGCCAGTCATTACACTGGCTACCCATCCACTCCAGAATCCAGTACAAAACTACTACCCTCATCCACAAAGCACTCCATGGCTCAGCACCACCCTACATCTCCTCTCTGGTCTCAGTCTACCACCCTACCCATGCCCTCCGCTCCGCTAATGACCTCAGGTTAGCATCCTCAATAATCAGAACCTCCCACTCCCATCTCCAAGACTTTACACGTGCTGCGGCGATTCTTTGGAATGCAGTACCTAGGTTAATACGATTAATCCCCAATCCCCACAGTTTTAAGCATGCCCTAAAAACTCATTTGTTCAGACTGGCCTATCGCCTCAACGCATTTACCTAACTATCCCTGTGTGGCCTATTAAAAAAACCAAAAAAACATAATCAGGTTCCTCGCATCATGTTCTCATACACTTTATGCAGTTAATAGCACTCTGTGTCTGTACTGCTACATACTTAGGCAGTTAACTGGTTCATGCAGCTTTACATGAACACCCAATCCTTACACTATGGCTGGTCCAAATAACTAAAGCAATTGTTACCATCCACCTCTCGTGTCTCCCCTTTTCCTCATAGTTTGTAAGCTTGTGAGCAGGGCCCTCATTCCTCCTGGTATCTATTTTGAACTGTGATTTCTGTTATGCTGTAATGTCTATTGTCTGTACAATTCCCCTCTATAAGTTGTAAAGCGCTGCGGAATATGTTGGCGCTATATAAATAAAAATTATTATTATTATTATTATTATTATTATTAGAAGCTTAAGCAGTAAGGGACTACACCACTACAGCGCAAGAGAAGGATATTGATTTCCACCTGGACAAGGGGACTCTGAACTTGCTTCCGAACCGGCCGGACTCTGCCCACCCTGTGGTCTGGTGCCCTGGACTGTGGATGCTGAAGTCTTCAGTAAAGATAAAAAGACTGCAACCTTGTGTCCTCGTTCTTCTCTGTGCCATTCACCATCCACCATCTACACACCGGGAGCCCTGGGGATATACTTCACCTGTGGGAAGGTATACCATCAAGCTGCCATAACATCACCCCAGCAGACCCCTTAAAGCAGCGTCGGTCCCCACTGACCAAATACCACAGGTGGCGTCACGAGCATAAACTCTATCCCTTTAAAGACCTTTCCCTTTTATACGGACGACCCAGGGCAACGGACTGGGTCAGCCACTGTGACATCCCCCCTTTGAGCCGACTGGACTCGGTACTGAGTAACCCCTTGCCCTGACGGGGCGCTCCATATACTTAGTGCAATAATGCGCTTAGGGTTAAATGTCTTTCTTCCCGATTCACTGAACCATTTGACACTGTTCTTCACTCTCTCTCTTTATGGTAATCCTCTGTCCCCGTTGCACATGCACCGCTGGCCGGGACTCTGATCATTGGAAGCGCGGACACAGGATCGCAGTGAGCACACACCGTCTCAATGGCAGCTGTGATGTGCTTGTGCTGTTTGGAGACTCAGTCATTGGATGAGAGCTCTTTATAAGGCCCCCAGATCCCTCCCCCAGCACATGCATCCTGAAAAAGTCCAAACGAAACGTGCGTATTTTACATCTACATCAGTAAGTACTCTTTCCTTTGCCTTGTGCTTTCTTGGAGGTTATTATGTCTTTTAGCCACCGTCTGTTCCTATGACTGCACTGTCACATTGGTTCACTATGTCTGCACATTGCACTTTTCCTACAACATAAACTATCTATCATATGAGCCATTTTCTCTATTTTCTCTATTCGGATTTAAGCAGTACTATCTCATTGATGTTTATACATATATCTATGGACCTTATGCAACTTGAGTCACTTTAACGAAAATGGTATTGTGGCCCTATCTATTAAGCTATACTTACGGTTAGGTAATTATGATGTGCACTTTGCACTTTATGTGGTTAATGTGCCCCTGCAATTTAATGCTCAGCAGCCTTTTATGTTCTATCGTGTTTAGTTTATGCTACTTACTTGAATAAAATTTTGTTTTTATGGATTATGCTCCGAGGTGTTGATCTATCCCCTCCTTTTCTTAGGGTTCATTATATGCACGAGTTTCTGTCCTTCTAAATTGAGGGCATTTTTTTATAAACTTTTGACTCTGCAGTAAAGAATAAAATGCCTTAAAGCATTCTCTCTCATTATTCTGGCATTTGGAAAATATTAATAATTATGGTAATCCTAATTGATCTAAAATGGGAAAGGATTATTCTGATTTCATGTCAGGTATTGAGAAAAACATGCATATGTGTATTTTTATATAGTGTATGTAACTTCTCGTTTCAACTGTACCAACATTTTTTCTTTGTTATTTTTTCATTTTTGATTGTAATTTTGTATCTAAATAAAATTTAAAGATTTTTTAGCAATGTAGAAATACAATTTATTATTTTGATACATAGCACACTAAAAAAGTAACATCTTACAATACTTTCAAATTTCAATACATCAATTATTTTTTCAATGTTTCCAAGGTTTAATGTAAAATATACTATAAAGGCAGCATGGTGGCTCAGTGGTTAGCACAGCAGCCTTGCAGCGCTGGAGTCCTGAGTTCAAATCCCACCAAGGACAACATCTGCAAGGAGTTTGTATGTTCTCCCCATGTTTGCGTGGGTTTCCTCCGGGTTCTCCGGTTTCCTCCTACATTCCAAAGACATACTGATAGGGAATTTAGATTGTGAGCCCCATCGGGGACAGTGACGATAATGTGTGCAAACTGTAAAGCGCTATGGAATAGCGCTATAAAAAAATAAATATTATTATTATTAAAGGCAGGTAAGAAACATTGCTTTGGAGACATTTCCACCAGGACAACATTTGGCTGAACTAGTCATCTAACAGATGAATCAACCTGCTTAGTTAGACTTCATTCAGTCATCCGATTTTTTAACATACCGGTAGTTTGATCAGAGTGTGATACAAGAGTCACAAGTGATTTTCTTGTATGTGGAGAAATTAAAAAAAAAATCTTCACAATCCGTGAAAATCAAATGTCATCCGGGTGTGGTCCAATTTCTTCACGGACCCTTTGACTTGCAATCCTGACGTTGATCCAACCCTTTGATCAAAATCAGACATGTCTCCGATATTTTCCGTGGACCACTCAGTCCGAGGAAAATAGTCATGTGAATCGCCCACAGACTATCAGCAATGAATAAGAGGCACTTAGATCGAAAAGAGTCTGCTTATGGATCCCTGGGGTAGCTGGTGACACTTATGCTGCATGATTTGATGCTAGATTTTTAAGTATGGCTTCAATAAATGATGGATTTTAAAGGAACAAAGAGCTAGACTATCTCCTCTTTTGATTTCTAATCTTGCTGCATCACAGACTCTCCATGCTGTGGTTCCTGGACATCTAAGGGGTGAGCTGACCTTTTTTCTCTTATTTCTATAGACTATCATAGGTATAACAGCTATCTGTGAAAAACACTAATAGCACTCGTACGTGAAAATCTTTTGTCTGAATGAGGCCTTAGACTGCTTTTGAAACCTTCTGTTCATGGTACAATATGCAGTACGCTGGAAGGATTTCCTGATGTATTCCTCCAGTGAAAAATTCAATGGCCCTGATTTATTATTGTGCTTTTGCCAGTTTTGTTATTGAAAAATATGTTCATAAATCTTTTGTTCAACATGGAAGTCAAGCAAAAAATGTTAAACTTTTAGCATTTACATTCCAGTCCTGGCCAGCTTGATACAAATGAGTGGGGGTGGGGGGACATGGCTATACCCACTCGTCTACTCCATGAAAAGTTTAGTGGTGTAAGTTTCACTATAAATGTACTCCAGCACTTAGTTAGGTACATGCCCCATCATTAAGACTGCTGTGTACAATGCCAGTCTCAGTGATTTGCTCCCTGGAATCTGAAAGTGGCACATGGGCAGTGCAGTGGCTCTGTACTTAGCACTGTATCCTTGCAGTGTTGGGTCCTGGGTTCAATTCTCATCAAGGACAAAGTAAAGTGCTGTGATTCATGGTGCTATGTAAGCAAGTAAAATTAATAAATGTTGGTCAAATACACTTAAAAAAGTATATACTGATGTTGGAGAAACATACATAGTTTTGGGCGTCTGTAATGTAATTGGTGCCTGGTTGTAATATCTCTCTACAATGAGGTGTCCACAGTGTTTGCCAGACCGCCTTAAAAACTTCAGTTAGTTGATTGTGGGGTTGAAAAGGGTCAGACCTGCACCAATTCATATTGATGACGTATCCTAAAGATATTAAATTCCCATAGAATCATTATAATTAAAGTATTTAGATGTTTGTGTAGCTATGAGCATTAGTCATTGTGTTCAGGAGTCAAGTGAGATATGATTTGTTATTAGAAAATAGCCATATTTGATGGAAAATCAAACAATGAACTAGGCAAAATCATTAAAAGGTAAAAATAAATAACATAGATACTAAAGTTAATGTGAACTTTTCAAAACTGTCAAATGAAACCGCAATCACTTACAGCATGCACAAGTCACATTAAAGACAAGGCCAGCACTGCAAAATTGTTTATAGGTGATTCCATCTGAACAATGCCAGAAAGCGTTTTTGTCACCAGCAACAGGGTACAGGCCACTGGCTCTTCCAACACAGAATGTTTGGTGGGATTTAACAGGTAGTACACTTGGTGAGTTGCCTTGAAAATAAAAAATAACAATTAGGTGGGAAAAAAGTATATGTATGACTGGTAGTAAAATAATAAGCAATATGGCCTATATTATTGCTTTTTTATTGTTTGCAAATGCTGGTTTATGCACTGTATTACACCAATGCAAGCCAAAGTTATGAGTGTAAACAACTGAATGAACTACATTTGAGTCATTTCTACAAGACCATAACACTTACCTTTATGATGGTCATGCGAATGGCCATTCCCTGATGGATTGCTTTCAGGGTTGCTGTGCATGGGATTGCTTCCAGAGTGATGGGTCTTAATGCTGTTATGAGAAGGACTAGACTTAGGGATACTCTGAGAAGGTATGTCCTCATGGTGACTAGTCTTGGGGATACTGCCAGAATGACTGGATTTTGGAACTATATGAGATGGAACGCTTCCAGGACGATTGGTCTTGGGGTTGTTTGTACTCCTATGTGAAGGAATATTGTCATGATGAATGGATTTGGGAATATTAGTAGGACTTGTCTTAGAGCTGCTATGAGAAGGATGTCTTTTAGTTTGGCTTGAATTAGGAATGGAATGAGAGGGAACATTCCCTGGGTGATCAGCCTTGGGGATACTGCCAGATGGATTGGTTTTAGGACTGCCATGAGAAGAAATGCTCTGATCATGAATGGTTTTGGGCATGCTGCCAGAGTGACTGTTTTTAGGAGAGCTATGTGAAGGAATGCCTCTAGGGTGACTTGTCTTGGGGATATTTTCAGTGGATTTAGGTGTACTATGAGATGGACTGCCTACAGGTTGATTGGCCTTTGGGTTGCTGCTAGGACTGCTGTGCGAGGGAATGATCTCATGGTGAAGGGATTTGGGAACACCTTTAGAGGGACTTGTCCTAGGGCTGCTATGAGAAGGAATTATTTTGTGGTCATTTGTCTTAGGACTGTTGTGAGAGTGAATGGTCCCAGGGGCACTAGTTTTGTGGATTCCTTCAGATGAACTGGTCTTGGGAATATTATGAATAGGAATGCTGCTTGGGCCACTATGAGTGGGAATTATCTGATGATGAGTTGTCTTGGGGATGTTGCTGTGGGTTCCAGTCTTATGATTGCTCTGAGAGGGAATGCTGTCATGATGGGTAGTCTTAGGGATGTCACCAGAAGGACTAACTTTCGGGCTGCTATGAGAGGGGATCGTCTTGGGGCTGCTATCTGAGGGATTATGTTTATGGTTAATGTTGTCAGAACCACTGTGTGCTTTAATGGGTATCTTTTGTGTGGTTGAAGTAGAACCTTTAAAACAAATAAAAAAGAAGAATGTTTATTAATTGCCACCATACTCATGCCATATTATTCATAATTCATTTTATTCATTTTGTGAAAATGATAAACAAAACATTTTGCTCTATTTTGCTCTATGGAGTCAATATTTCTCAGAATTTTTTCAAGATTTGTAAAACTTGTAATATGTTACATTTTTTACCACAAGACACACAATAAACCCAAATGTTTACTTTTTAGTTTTTTACTATAAATAAAAAAAATGAAATCATGTCAAAGCATTTTGTATCTAAAAAATGCAGTGAAATAAAAATCAGCAAAACAATCTTTATGAATCCCTCTTATAGTTCGGTCTCTGCAGTAGTTGCTATTTCCTTAACACAAAATGTTCCATGTCTATCAAAATAATATTAGACAGTAGACTACATCTTCTTTACCACCTCACTTCAAGCTACATTAAGGAGATTTACTGATTTTATGAAATTACAGATTAATCACTATATAAAGAGTAATACTACTTTCTGATATGATTGATGTTTCAATTCTTTACAAGGGGGTAACCAGAAAAGGCTGAATCCCAAAGTGACATTTTGAATGTCCTCCCTCCTTTCAACTTAAACATTTATTAACGCTATATGAAATTAAAGCATAGGCAATAAGGCACACTTACTAAATTCCATAAAAATAAAATATGCTTTGATTATGTCCTAACATATAGTGTACAGATTAGGTGTAACGTTAATAACTACTCTAACTGCTCTTTCTGGAGCACTCTGGAATGCCCGCTCAATCTGCAATATGCTTCACGTGATTCATGACCTTTTTCTCTCTCACAATCTTGCCTTCCTTGGCCTCACAGGAACATGGCTAACACCCTCTGACACCACCTCCCCTGCTGTGCTGTGGTACGGCGGCCTCCACTTCAACCACACCTCTCGCCCTGGCAACAAACATGGTGGAGGAGTGGGTCATCTCCTTTCTTCAAACTGCACATGTAATCTAATCCCACCTCTACCCTCCCTTATCCTCCCCTCTTTGGGAGTCCACTCTGTCCGCATCTACTCTCTCTCCAACCTCCAAATGGCCGTCATATACCGACCTCCGGGCCCGGCCACTGACTTTATTGACCAATTCTCCACCTGGCTTCTTCACTTTCTCTCTACTGACATTCCCACCATCATCATGGGTGACTTCAACATCCCCACTGATATCCTTCAGTCAACAGCCTCCAAACTTCGGTCCCTTACTTCATCTTTTGGACACTCAGTGGTCCTCTGCAGCCACCCACACAGACGGACATACACTAGACCTAGTCTTCATCCATCTCTGCTCTCTATCTAACTTCACCACCTCACCTCTCCCTCTATCCGACCACCATCTGCTCACTTTCTCATCCCTGTCCCCCTCACCGGTCACCCATGTCCAGCAACATGCGCACCCCCGCAGAAACCTTGCACACCATGACACTCACACGCTCTCTGACTCTATCCTACCACTGGCATCCATATCCTCACTCCACAACACAGACAGTGCCACTGCTTTCTACAATGCCACTCTCACATCAGCTATTGACACGGTTGCCCCTCTCGTTCATGGCAGAGTGCAACGTATCAACAGACAACCCTGGCACAATAACACCACTAAAAAGCTCCAGCAAGTGTCCAGGGTTGCAGAGCGGAATTGGAAGAAAACACATTCGCAAGACGACTTTACTGCATTCAAACAAGCAACACTCGCTTTTAAATCTGCACTCACCTCTGCTAAACATGCCTACTTCACAACCTTCGTATCTTACCTATCCTACAACCCCAAACAGTTATTCAAAACCTTTAACTCCCTCCTCTGCTCCCCACTGCCCCCTCCAACCTCCCTCATCTCTGCTGAGGACTTTGTCACACACTTTAAAAATAAGATCGACCAAACAAGGCAAGTCTTCATTGTTCAACCAACACAACCCCTTTGTATAGCAGACCAATGCCCAAACTCCATAACCTCACTATCCAACATCACTGAAGGGGGGTTTAACTGTCTCCTCTCCAAATTGCACCTCACCACCTGTGCGCTCGACCCCTTACCATACCACCTCCTCCCCAACCTCACCACCACTCTTATCCCATCCCTAACCCGCCTCTTCAACCTATCACTAACTTCTGGCACCTTACCTTCTGCTTTCAAACATGCCACAATAACGCCTATTCTTAAAAAGCCAACCCTCGATCCAACTGCTATGTCCAACTATCGCCCAATATCACTGCTGCCATTCGCTTCCAGACTCCCGGAGCAGCACGTCCATGCTGAACTTTCCTCCCACCTCTCATATAACTTGCTCTTTGACAATATACAATCTGGTTTCCGCCCCATCACTCAACTGAGACAGCCCTGACCAAAATCACTAATGACCTACTTACAGCCAAAGCTAACGGACAATACTCTGTACTCCTCCTTCTAGACCAATCCTCTGCTTTGGACACAGTTTACCACTCCTCATACCCTTCCAACCGCACATTCAGCGTCTCCCACTCCCAGACTACCTTCTCATCTCACCCTCTCACTGTTGGAGCCCCCCAAGGCTCTGTTCTAGGACCCCTACTCTTCTCAAGCTATACACTTGACCTGGGACAACTCATAATGTCCCATGGATTCCAGTACCACCTTTATGCTGATGACAATCAGATCTACCTTTCTGGCCCAGACGTCACCTCTCTGCTGTCCAGAATCCCAGAGTGTCTATCAGCCATATCCTCCTTCTTCTCCTCTTCCTCAAACTCAATGTGTCTTTCCTCCATCTCCTAGATCTTCCTTACCTGACCTATCTATCGCAATTAATGACATCACGCTTCCCCTCGTCCTGGAAGTCCGCTGCCTCGGAGTAACCCTTGACTCTGCCCTGTCCTTCAAACTGCACATCCAAGCTCTTTCCACCTCCTGTCGCCTCCAGCTCAAAAATATCTCCAGAATCTGTCCTTTCCTCAACCGTCAATCTACTAAAATGCTTGTGCATGCCCTCATCATCTCCTGTCTTGATTACTGCAACATCCTTTTCCGTGGCCTCACTGCTAACACCCGTGCACATCTCCAGTCCATCCTTAACTCTGCTGCCTGACTAATTCATCTCTCTCCTAGCTACTCCAGAAGATGTTCTGAAAGGTGTTCTGTCAGTGTCACACTGACAAGTCTAATGCATCTCACAAGTACATGTGTATTGCAATGCATTTGAATAGTGATCAGACAAATAAAGTTAAAGTCACATAGAGGGATTAAGTAGAAAAGTAAAAAAAAGCTATTTGTTTCAATAAAAACACATAAAAAAATTGTCAAAAAAATTACACCAATAAATACGCATATTTTTGGAAAATCAAAATTAAATGTAAATCGTAGAAATATATGGTATTGCCTTTTTGGAATGACCTGATCTATAAAGCTACTAAATTGATTAACGGTTTCCATGAACATCATAAATAAATAGGAATAGTATCACGGATTGTGCCAGACACAGTGTAAATGTCCTCGTATAGTAATAGCGCCAGTATTAGTAGTTCCATAAAATAATTGTGCTCACTATTTTGACACAAACAGTAACTATGGCTCTTAAAATTAATAGTATCGTATTTCTAGACCACAGCCAAAGACAGAAAGAGAAGTTTGGCTGCAGAATGTGATTGTCATCTATATTCTCCTCTCGCTGTAACATCTGTCTCTCTCTTGCCTGCTCCACACTGAGCAGGCTCTTGTCATCCGCCAGTATTCTCCTTTCCACCAAGACATCCTTTAACCTTCACCCTGATCCCGGCATCCCACTAGTGTCGGATGTACCCTTAATCCTTCTCCCACTTTGGAAAGACAGACACCGGGATTGGTTATTGCTTTGGGGGTAAGTCACTATCCAACTCAACACATCTGCTAAGTAAATGGTGGAGCAGAGAGCTGATTGATTCCAGCTCCTCCGTTGTACTCAAATGCATCTGCATCTTCAGTCTTGCATCTAGACCTGGCAAACAAGACCTCTTTGTGCACTGGCCCCAAAGCAACTGCTATTACTGCTTTGTCACTGGTTACAGCCATTTTCAAAATTCTAGTTTGCCAAAATTGAATGCAAACACTTGCTTACACTTAGAACCTTGTGCATAGTACGTAGCTAGCATTGCTCTAATACAGGGATACAATTTAGATGGTACTCTAAGCAACAAGGGGAATTATCTATATCCGTTCTACAGTATGTATGAAGTTTGGGACAGTTTTGACCTCATTTGTGCAATGCCAGTTTTCGACTTTGTCAATAAAAGTAGGTGTAATTTTGATTGAAGAAGTAGTTTAGAACTTATTTATTATCAATTGTGACTTCTTAAAAAGTAACAATTGCTTGGACTCCAGATGTAGAAGGTCCCATTTTTTCTGGTACACTGCATATCGTTCAAGACTCTGAACAAGCGCCTGTCTTTTTCATCGGAAGCTGTTTCCAGCAACTACATCTGACATTTATAAGTAAGGACTTGCTTTATCTGTATTAGTCATATACTTAATTTATACTGCATATTATCTTGATGCATAGAAGGCTTCAGCTATCATTCCTAGTTTTTCATAGTTATAGGCTCAAGTTGCTGGAATCAATTATTACTATAAGGGTTCGCTCACACCACTGTGTTCGCTGTCTGAATGTGATTTAACAAAACATCGGATCGTAATCGGACTAATGTTATTCTACAGGGTTGCGCACATGTCCTGATTTTTTTCCTCGGCCCGTGCATGTCTGAGTTTGATCACATATCCGTATTGCACTCGACCATACAAGTCCCTTCCCTTAAGATCGGTGCCCCATGACGTCACCATGGGGCCCAATCGTTGCCATGGCAATCAGAGGTTGTCATGACAGCATACGGGTCACCCAGCTACTGCAAGCCTGTTAAACCATGCTCAGTGCAACACTGACAGGTATAATGTATTGCAATACTGTTGCACTGCAATGCATTATACCAGTGGAGGAACAAACGTTAAAGTCCCATAGAGTGAATAAGTAAACAGGAAAAAAAATGAAAAAAAAAATGAAAAAATATAAAAAATAAACACATATATTTATTTTAAAAAAGTACATATATTTTGCATCCAAACAGTAGCTTTCCACCACATATGGGACATCAGCATACTCAAGAGATACTGCAAAAAAATGTCTGGTCCAGTTTCTCCTGTTACCTTATTGAAAATGCTACATTTGGAACCAAATCAATATTTTGGGGGGAAAAAGTAAATTTTTCATTTTTTCATTCCACATTGATTTAATTCTGGTGAAGGCCCCTAAAGGGTTAATAAACTTCTTGAGTGTGGCTTTGAGCGGCGCAGTTTTTAAAATGGTATCACTGGTTAATTTCTGTCACTTAGAACCCTTAAAGTCTATTCAAATGTGATGTGGTCCCTGAAAAATTAGTTTTGTAAATTTTGGTGAAAAAATGAAAAATTGCCAATAAACTTTTAACCCTTCTAACTTCCAAAAAATTATGTTCAAAAAATTATGCAGATTACTTGTAGACATGTAGTAAAAATGTACAGTTTAAAAATTGCTCCATTTTCAATTTTTTTTGTTAAATTTTAGATATTTTCATAATTTTCATAAATAAATGCAAATCGTAATCAACCTAAATTTACTTCTAATTTGAAGTCAAAGATGTCACGGAAAAAAAACAGTCTCAGAATCGTGTTAAAGAATTCCAGAGTTAAAACCTCATAAAATGACACTGGTCAGAATTCACAAAAAAGGCCTGGTACCTTTTTGGTAGAGCATTGAACAGCAAGGTGGATTGTTGCTGAAGGGAAAAAAAAATAAAAAATCTTTAAATCTTCAGTTTAGCGAGTGTGAGAGACCTGAGTGTGACCTGAGCGTAAGTGTGACTTGTGATTCAGTGACTTTGGAATCAGGGAGTTTCCAAGGGAGGAATTGCTGTCTGTATTTTATTAATACTTTGTATTTATTTTTATTTAACGTTTCTGTCTGGTTCAATCCCCATTAGGAAATGTGCTCCACTATTGTTAATGCCATCCAGTGCACATCTTGCCACATGTATGCAGTCCTTGATCAGCCGGTCGAGGGTGCATACTGCTGTGCGAGATGTGAGCACGTTGTGCATTTGGAAACCCAGATTCTGGATCTAAATGTGCAGCTGGCAACACTGAGATCCATAGACAATATGGAGAGGAGTCTTCTGCTCACTGAGCAGACGCTCAATGGGATAGATGAGGGGGGGATGGTAGGATGGAGCTGCAGGACAGTGAAGTAGGTAGCTGGGTGACATTCAGAAAGCGGGGTAGAGGGAAGAGTGCCAGGGAGGCTAGTCCTGATCTGACACACCCCAATAAGTTTGCTAAGTTGGCGGATGAGGGGGGTGCCAGTACAGGGGTAGCACTGCTGCAGCCAAGCATGCCCTCTGAAAGCCGGAGGAGTGACTGCTACAGTAAGGAGGGAAATAGGAGAGCAGTACAGGCCAGACAGGTGCTGGTAGTGGGGGACTCAATTATTAGGGGAACAGATAGGGCAATCTGTCACAAAGACAGGGATCGTCGGATGGTGCGCTGCCTACCTGGCGCTCGAGTCCGACACATCGCTGATCGGGTTGACAGATTACTGGGAGGGGATGGTGAGGACCCAGCGGTCATGGTGCACATTGGCACAAATGACAAAGTTAGAGGTAGGTGGAAGGTCCTTAAAGATGATTTCAGGGAATTAGGCTGCAAGCTGAAAGCAAGGACCTCCAACGTGGTATTTTCCGAAATACTGCCTGTACCACATGCCACGCCAGAGAGGCAATGGGAGATTAGGGAGGTTAATAAGTGGCTCAAGAATTGGTGTAGGAAGGAGTAGTTTGGGTTCCTGCAGAACTGGGCCGACTTCTCAGTGGGCTACAGGCTCTACGCTAGGGACGGGCTGCACCTCAATGGGGAAGGTGCAGCTGTGCTGGGGGAGAAAATGGCTAGAAGGTTGGAGGAGTGTTTAAACTAGGGATTGGGGGGAGGGTATTCAATTTATAGGAGGGGAAGATAGGGCAGATAGAGACCTGGGCACAAATAAGGAAGTTGGGGGTGGCGGTGGCATGGGGGGTGGGGTTAGAACAGTTAATAATTTAAGAAAGAGTAGAGGTACAGAGAGGAACATCAAGTGCATGTATACTAATGCCAGAAGCCTCGCCAACAAAATGGACGAATTAGAATTAATGTTGTTGGAGCATAATTATGACATGGTGGGGATATCTGAAACATGGCTGGATGAGAGCCATGACTGGGCTGTTAACTTGCAGGGCTATAGCCTTTTCAGAAATGACCGTACAGATAAACGAGGGGGTGGGGTGTGTCTGTATGTAAAATTGTCCTTAAAACCCATCCGGCGTGATAATATAGGTGAATTTAATGAAAATGTAGAGTCCCTGTGGGTGGAGATAAGGGGAGGGCGAAAAAATAATAAATTACTGATAGGGGTTTGTTATAAATCTCCAAAAATAATGTAAGCAATGGAGAATATCCTCGTAAAGCAAATAGATGAAGCAGCGACTTAAGGAGAAGTCATTATTATGGGGGACTTCAACTACCCTGAAATAGATTGGGGAACAGAAACCTGCAGTTCCAGCAAAGGTAATTGGTTTTTGACAACTATGAGAGACAATTACCTTTCACAACTGGTTCAGGACCCAACAAGAAGGGGGGCACTGCTAGACCTAATATTAACCAACAGGCCAGACCGCATATCAAATATAAGGGTTGGGGGTCACTTGGGGAATAGTGGGAAAGTAGGTAGTGATGAGGCATTAAATAAATACAGAAAATTAAATAAATTCTGTAAAAAGCAAATCAAGGCAGCAAAAATTGAGACAGAGAGACTCCTTGCCAGAGAGAGTAAAAATAATCCCAAAATATTCTTTAACTACATAAATAGTAAGAAACTAAAAAATGAAAGTGTTGGCCTCCTTAAAAATAGTCTGGGTGAAATGGTGGATGAGGATGAGGAAAAAGCCAATATGCTAAATGACTTTTTTTCATCAGTATTTACACAAGAAAATCCCATGGCAGACAATATGATCAGTGATAACAAAAATTCCCCATTAAGTGTCACCTGCTTAACCCAGCAGGAAGTACGGCGGCGTCTAAAAATCACTAAAATTGACAAATCTCCGGGCCCGGATGGGATACGCCCCCGAGTACTGCAGGAATTAAGTACAGTCATTGATAGACCATTATTTTTAATCTTTAAAGAGTCCATAATAACAGGGTCTGTACCACAGGACTGGCGTATAGCAAACGTGGTGCCAATATTCAAAAAGGGGACAAAAACTGAACTCGGAAATTATAGGCCAGTAAGCTTAACCTCTACTGTGGGTAAAATCCTGGAGAGCATTCTAAGGGATGTTATACTGGAGTATCTGAAGAGGAATAACCTCACGACCCAGTATCAGCACGGGTTTACTAGGGACCGTTCATGTCAGACTAATTTGATCAGCTTCTATGAAGAGGTAAGTTCTGGACTGGACCAAAGGAACCCAGTAGATGTAGTGTATATGGACTTTTCAAAAGCTTTTGATACGGTGCCACACAAAAGGTTGATACATAAAATGAGAATAATGGGGATAGGGGAAAATATGTGTAAGTGGGTTGAGAGCTGGCTCAGGGATAGGAAACAAAGTGTGGTTATTAATGGAGCACACTCGGACTGGGTCGCGGTTAGCAGTGGGGTACCACAGGGGTCAGTATTGGGCCCTCTTCTTTTTAACATATTTATTAATGACCTTGTAGGGGGCATTCAGAGTAGAATTTCTGGGGTCGGGAAGGAATTGGGGAAATGTGGGGTTGGGAAGGAATTTTTTTCCCCAATGTGGAGCTTACTTTTTGCCACATGGTTTTTTTTTGCCTTCCTCTGGATCAACATGTTAGGGCATGTTAGGTTAGGCTATGGGTTGAACTAGATGGACTTAAAGTCTTCCTTCAACCTTAATAACTATGTAACTATGTAACTATGTAAGAATGGGGGATGAAGGAATTAACCTGATGACAAAAAATTAATCTCCAGGTTAATAGTTTTATCAAGGTGCCCGGCCACAGTACTGAAAGTACGGCACCCAGAAGAAAATTAACTTGATTGCTCTCTGAAACCACTGGCTTTCATTCATGGAGGCGTGCCTGGAGCACGCCTGGGCACTGATTGACAACTGGCTTTGCACTATTAACCTGCAGATTTAAAGGGGTTACCTAGGACTATTCATTTTATTTACTATGGGTCTAAGAACTAACAAGCAGGTAGTTGCTACTATCTACCTTTTCTGCCCACCGCTGGTGTCTGCTGGCTCAGAGTGATCATAGACCGCTCGTGCTGGAGATTCTGCAGCTTCCGGTGACTGGGCATGACTCCTGATATCATGCTGATTGACAGTCTGCTCCTCACTGCCTAAATGCAGTTCAGAAGATGAAGAACTGCTCTGTTGACGTGAACCAGCAGAACTGCTGGCACGAGCACTCTGAGCCAGCGCTAGGTAGAACAGGCAGGTAGTTAGCAAATACCTTCTGTTAGATCTTAGGCCCATAGTAAAAAAGTAAAACAGTCCCAAAAAACCTTTAACCTTATCTGCAGAATTCTCTGCATATTCGTATCTGACAGATTCACTTTAAGGTCAGTACTTTGATTTGGCCATTCCAAATGCTTTAATCTCCAATTCATCAAGACCAGAGATTTTATACACCGATCTTCCTGAGGGGGTCCTGTGGACTCAGATGCTTCTGATTCATGAAGAAGCATATGCCTGACAAGTGGGATATGCCTACATGCGCTATGCTACAAATCTTACTCTAATCAATGACTGGAGTAAGATTTCTGTAATAAGGCTTGTCATGCCACCATCACAGCACCTCATCGTGCCATACTCCATGTTCTCTTGAGATTCAGGGCATGGACAGATGTCCTGACATTTTCCTTTAGTATTTGCTGATATAATTCAGAAATAATTGTTCCATTAATGATTGCAAGCTATCCCGGCTAAAATGCAGCAAACTAGGCCCAAACCATGATACAACCAGCACCGTGTTTTACAGATGGTTTGAAGTTCCTATGCTGTAATGCAATTTTTTAGTTACACATCTGTCTTGGATCCATGCTTTGCTTCCCTCACCCTCTGTTTGTGATGAAAAGGTTTCACAATTTTTCAGTTGTTTTTTACAGGTCAGACACTCATCCAAGTTTTGAATTGTTAGAGATGTAACCTTTAGGCTGGGTTTTTACAATGCATACATAGTATGATGTTGAAGCCACTCTATCTTGCGTACCATGTTAGCAATAGATAGCTTATGCTACAGATTTGAAAATCCACTTAGTGTCTTTAATCTGCTGCATATTTTCTTCTTATTGGGTTTGTTAAACCCCATTCATTAACCCCTTTCTGACCTCGGACGGGATAGTACGTCCGAGGTCAGATCCCCCTCTTTGATGCAGGGCTCCGGCGGTGAGCCCGCATCAAAGCCGGGACATGTCAGCTGTTTTGAACAGCTGACTTGTGCCCGCAATAGCGGCGGGTGAAATCGCGATTCACCCGCCGCTATTAACTAGTTAAATGCCGCTGTCAAGCGCTGACAGCGGCATTTAACCGGCGCTTCCGGCCGGGAGGCCGGAAATGAGCGTATCGCTGACCCCCATCACATGATCGGGGGTCAGAGATGCTTCTGCATTGTAACCATAGAGGTCCTTGAGACCTCTATGGTTACTGATCCCGGATAGCTGTGAGCGCCACCCTGTGGTCGGCGCTCATAGCACACCTGCATTTCTGCTGCATAGTAGCGATCTGATGATTGCTGCTATGTAGCAGAGCCGATCCAGTTGTGCCAGCTTCTAGCCTCCTATGGAGGCTACTGAAGCATGGTAAAAAAAAAGTAAAAAAAAATGTGAAAAAAATAAAAAAAATATAAAAGTTTAAATCACCCCCCTTTCGCCCCATTCAAAATAAATCAATACAAAAAAATCAAACCTACACATATTTGGTATCGCCGCGTTCAGAGTCGCCCGATCTATCAATAAAAAAAAGCTTTAACCTGATCGCTAAACAGCGTAGCGAGAAACAAATGTGAAATGCCAGAATTACGTTTTTTTGGTTGCCGCAACATTGCATTAAAATGCAATAACGGGCGATCAAAAGAACGTATCTGCACCAAAAGGCTATCATTAAAAATGCCAGCTCGGCACACAAAAAATAAGCCCTCAAACGACCCCAGATCATGAAAAATGGGGACGCTATGGGTATCGGAAAATGGCACAATTTATTTTTTTTTTAGCAAAGTTTGGAATTTTTTTCATCACTTAGATAAAAAATAACCTAGTCATGTTAGGTGTCTATGAACTCATAATGACCTGGAGAATCTTAATGGCTCTGGGAAGGAGGGGAGCAAAAAACGAACATGGAAAAATGGAAAATCCCAAGGTCATGAAGGGGTTAATGCTGTACTCTTCTAAAGGTTCACAACAGGGAGGTATAAAATGTCAATGTATTTTTCTTATTGGTGCCAAACAATGAAATGTGCACTATTTACAGAGGGCGGTCCAGGTCATACTTCTGCACCAGTTCATACTGTGCTCTACCACAACTGAGAGGTGGCTCTAGAGGAAAGTATCACCCCTGTTCAAAATTACACTACTTGTAACCCCCAGAAAAGACTAACTTTTAGCTTTTTAACTACCACTAAAAAAACACTATGGCCAAGACAAAAAACTGGGCAACCACATTTAAGGCCGGAGTCACACTCAGCGTATGTAAATACGGTCCGTTTTTTACGGCCGTAATACGCAGAAATGTTCCCAAAATAGTGATCCGTATGTCATCCGTAGGCAGGGTGTGTCAGCGTATTTTGCGCATGGCATCCTCCGTATGGCATCCGTACTGCAATATTTTCTTGCAGGCTTGCAAAACCAACATCTAATGGATTTATGTGCTCAAATGTTCGTTAAAACATATATACAGTATATATATATATATATATACATATATATATATATATATATATATGTCATTGAGACACACATATATATATATTCTGTATTTATATTTAATTCAGCGCGATATATGTGAAAAGCCGATAATTCAATTGCCGGCTTTTCATTTCTCCTTCACAAACCCGACAGGATATGAGACATGGTTTACATACAGTAAACCATCTCATATACCTTTTTTTTTTTGCATATTCCACACTACTAATGTTAGTAGTGTGTATGTGCAAAATTTGGGCGCTGTAGCTGCTAAAATAAAGGGTTAAATGGCGGAAAAAATTGGCGTGGGCTCCCGCGCAATTTTCTCCACCAGAGTGGTAAAGCCAGTGAGTGAGGGCAGATATTAATAGCCTAGAGAGGGTCCATGGTTATTGCCCCCCCGGCTACAAACATCTGCCCCCAGCCACCCCAGAAAAGGCACATCTGGAAGATGCGCCTATTCTGGCACTTGGCCACTCTCTTCCCACTCCCGTATAGCGGTGGGATATGGGGTAATGAAGGGTTAATGTCACCTTGCTATTGTAAGGTGACATTAAGCCAGATTAATAATGGAGAGGCGTCAATTATGACACCTATCCATTATTAATCCAATAGTACGAAATAGTTACTAAAACGCACACACATTATTAAAAAGTCCTTTAATGAAATAAAGACACATGTTGCTGTAATATTTTATTAGACTCTTAATCCACCTGAAGACCCTTGTCACCTGGAACAAAGTTACAAAAAAACAAACAACAATATTCCATACCTTCCGTCGTTCTGTCCCACGTTGTAAATCCATCTGAAAGGGTTAACTAATTTTACAAGGAGAAGCCTGTTAATGCAGCCGCACCTGCCTGTAAAAACCCGGGGAATGAATGGATTGCACGGGACTGACCTGTAGTTACCTTGAGTCGCGGTGAGGCACCCTCTGCTGGATGTCCTCATATGAACTCTAGCGTGGGAACTTTTCCAAGGCTCCAGTTCATGAGGACATCCAGCAGAGGGTGCCTCATCGCAACTCAAGTTAACTACAGGTCAGTCCCGTGTAATCCATTAATTCCCCGGGTTTGTACAGGCAAGGGCGGCTGCATTAACAGGCTTCTCCTTGTAAAATTAGTTAACCCTTTCAGATGGATTTACAATGTGGGACAGAACGACGGAAGGTATGGAATATTGTTGTTTTTTTTTTGTAACTTTGTTCCAGGTGACAAGCGTCTTCAGGTGGTTTAAGAGTCTAATAAAATATTACAACAACATGTGTCTTTATTTCATTAAAGGACTTTGTAATTATGTGTGTGCGTTTTATTAACTATTTCGTACTATTGGATTAATAATGGATAGGTGTCATAATTGACGCCTCTCCATTATTAATCTGGCTTAATGTCACCTTACAATAGCAAGGTGACATTAACCCTTCATTACCCCATATCCCACCGCTACACGGGAGTGGAAAGAGAGTGGCCAAGTGCCAGAATAGGCGCATCTTCCAGATGTGCCTTTTCTGGGGTGGCTGGGGGCAGATGTTTGTAGCCAGGGGGGCCAATAACCATGGACCCTCTCTAGGCTAATAATATCTGCCCTCACTCACTGGCTTTACCACTCTGGTGGAGAAAATTGCGCGGGAGCCCACGCCAATTTTTTCCGCCATTTAACCCTTTATTTTAGCAGCTACAGCGCCCAAATTCTGCACATACACACTACTAACATTAGTAGTGTGGAATATGCAAAAAAAAAAAAAGGTATATGAGATGGTTTACTGTATGTAAACCATGTCTCATATCCTGTCGGGTTTGTGAAGGAGAAATGAAAAGCCGGCAATTGAATTACCGGCTTTTCTATAGAACACCGCTGCGTATTTCTCGCAAGTCACACTGCTGGTCCATGTGTAATCCGTATTTTTCTCGCCCCCATAGACTTTCATTGGCGATTTTTTTGCGCATTACGGTGACAAACGCAGCATGCTGCGATTTTGTATGGCCGTAGAAGACCGTATAATACGGATCAGTAAAATACGGCTGATAGGAGCTGGGCCATAGAGAATCATTGGGCCGTGTGTTATGCGTATTTTACGGGTGTATTTTCTGCGCTCATACGTCCGTAAAACTCGCCAGTGTGACGCCGGCCTAAGTAGTGTCAAAAAATATTATTTCTTTCTAAATAAGTGCTATTAGATATTGCAAAATATAGCAGTATTTGCTTCTATTGTTTGCCACTGGAACATATAAATGTTAACTGTCACTTACAGCATTTGCAACTTTCGTCAAAAACAAGGCTGGCTGGGCAGGTCTGTTTGTAGCTTATTCCATTTGAACAAAGCCAGAAAGCATTTTTATCTCCAGCTACTGGGTAGAGACCATTGTCTCGCCCTAAACAGAAGTCTTTTTGAGTTTTGCCTGGTGTTGGAGGAAGATAATTACCTGTAAAACAGTGAGCAAAACAGTCACATTGGATTTATCAGCTTAATACAAGGCACTTTTGAAAAGTGACATTTCATCAGATGTCATCAGGTCAAAAATAGCCAGTTTCAGCTCTTCTGTTATTCTCTCTACTCTGCTGACTATTTTTTTTCAATGTCAACCATATGTCACCAGAGAAGCAGGCAAGGTTCACAAGGTTCTCTGGGGTGTGTCCTCAGGCTGCTCTGCAGTATTACCTGTGAGCAATGCCCCTTAGGTAAAGACCATGAAAAATTACACTAAATTAAAAGCTCATATCTCTAGAACCAAATGGCGGATTTAAGAAGAAAAAGCAATGAAAACAGGAATATTTGGAAGCAGGTGGACAAAAACTGGCCAGTGGCCACTTTTGTCATGGTGACAGGTCCTCTTTAAGGACCACATATTACAGCTACAGGTCAGTTCTCCTAGTTGCCAAACCGTACATTTTATGTTGCTGTTGTTGTTTTGGCTATTAGTAGCACAAACCATAGCAGTAGTATTCTGCCCTTATATAGAGCAGCATTGTAAGTAGATGGATTCATTCTAATGTCAGCTTTCATATAAACATACAGGGTATTATTGGCAAAAAGAATATATTCATTTTCTACTGGAAGTCAATAGTATTGCTGTCATTCTAAGAATGAAAAAATGCTTTAGATTTATAGTAAAATAATACTTACAGCATTCACAGCTCACATCAAAGACAAGACCAATGGGACAATATTGTTGGAAGGTCATCCCATTAGAACAATGCCAGAAAGCATTTCTATCGCTAGCCACAGGGTACAGACCGTTGGCTCTCCCAGCACAGAATCCTTTATGAGCTTTCGTTGGATTAACATTTGGAGTTTTACCTAAAAGACAAAGTGATTATACAGTATAGTAATGAAAGAACAATCTGAGAATACATACATTATAAAATATTCGAAAGAATAACTGTGACAATAAACCTACTCTGCCCTTTGTCCTCACCAGTGACCCTAGGCAGCAGCCAGTCACTAGTGAGGGGGACGTAACGAAAGTAGATGCCTTTATATCATTTTGGTGCTAATAGCCAAATGGCACAATATATAGGATGACAAATTCAGATTTAAAGGGTTAGTTCAGTACATAAAATGTCCTTTATCAATATCTATTTTTAAGCCCCAATCACTTTTATAATTTGCTTTATTTTAAAATTATCTATTATTGTTCCTATACAGCTAATAGTCTTAAATTCTGTCCCCACTGCCACGCTTCTTCTGTCATCCTTGTCCAGCAGCTTCTGTGCCCACCGCCACTTGACTAAAATGTGATGTCATCAGGCTGAGTAACACCAGTTTCGCTCCCTGATGCTGATTTGTTACAGGGTGGTGATAGCACCTGTGAGGTGGCGCTGCTTCTATCACATGGCTGTGATGACCACCCCTGATGACCTCTCATTTCAGTGAAACAGGTGGCAGGAGAAAAAGCTATGGGATGGTGATGACAGAAGTAATGGGGTGACTGTGAAAGAAACAGCAGTCATTTCTTCCTGCCTTCTTCACTATTACCACAATTGATTCTATGCGTCATTAGGGACCGGTAGTGAAATAATTTGTGGTGACTGCATTACTATCCCCATTTGGTGTTCTAGTTTGGGGGGAGGTTAAAGCAGCTATGGGGAAGTGAATACAGGGCATCCTCTTGATGTTGTCTTATGTGAGACTCAATTCAAGCAAAACATCACAGGAAGTAAAGTTTTAAAAAAACATCTATAGGGTTTAACCATATAGGGAGAATATTGGGACATTTAAAAATAAAGAAATTTACAAAAATGGTTAGGCTTAAAAATAGATATTTCTGAAGGACATTTTATGTATCAGACAACCCCTTTAAAGCTATAATATATAACCAAACTACTGCTAATAAATTTTAGCTTTTCCAAAAAATCAGGAGAATCTAGAAACTTATCAAAAGTAATACAGAGTTTTTGTGATTTTAAAAGTCTATGTTAACAACGTTAACATTAATACTTACAGCATTGACAACTTAGTTCAAAGACAAGGTCAGATGGGCAATATTGTTTATAGGTGATTCCATTAATGCAGTGCCAGAACGCATTTCTGTCCACCACTACTGGATATAGACCACTGGCTTTACCAAAGCAAAAACCAGAGGAATCATTTTTGGGAATAGTATGTGAGTGACTAACTCCTGAAGGATTGTGCTTATGACTGTTATGTGAAGGAATACCTTCAGAATGACTAGTTTTGGGGATTCCTCCAGAGGAACTGGTCTTTGGAATGTTATGATTGGGAATGCTCTCATGATGATTTGTCCCTGTCTTACTGCTTGGACTGGTCTTGGGGACTTTGCTAGAGGGACCAGCCTTAGGACTGCTTTGAGAGGGAACACTGTCATGAGTGGCTTTGGAGACATTGCCAGATACACTGGTCTTAGTCTTAGGACTTCTATGAGAGGAAATGTTTTCATGGTGAGTATTCTTTGGGTTGCTGCTTGGGCTCTTATGAGAGGGAATGTTTTCATGATGAGTATTCTTGGGGTTGCTGCTTGGGCTGTTATGAGAGGGAATGGTCTCATGATGAGTAGTCTTTGGGATGGTGCCAGAAGGATTAATCTTTGGGCTGTTATGAGAGGGAATGTTTTCATGGTGAGTATTCTTGGGGTGACTGCTTGGGCTGTTCTGAGAAGGAATGTTATCATGATGAGTGGTTTTGGGAATACTACTAGATGGACTAGTCTTAGGGCTGCTTTGAGAGGGATTGATTTCATGGTGAGTATTCTTGGTGTTTCTACTTGGGTTGTTATGAGAGGGAATATTTTCATGGTGAGTATTCTTGGGGTTGCTGCTTGGGCTATTATGAGAGGGGATGTCATCATGATGAGTGGTCTTGGGTATATTGCTAGATGGGCTAGTCTTAGGGCTGCTATGAGAGGGAATGTTTTCCTGATGAGTATTCTTGGTTTTGCTATTTGGGCTGTTGTGAGAGGGAACGTTCTCATGATGAATAGTCTTAGAGATATTACTAGATGGACTGGTCTTAGGACTACTATGAGAGGGAATGTTTTCATGGTGAGTATTCTTGTGGTTACTGCTTGGGCTGTTTTGAGAAGGAATGTTCTCATGATGAGTGGTCTTGGGGATATTACTAGATGGACTGCTCTTAGGACTGCTATGAGAGGGAATGACGTCATGGTGAGTATACTTGGTGTTGCTACTTGGGTTGTTATTCTTGGTGCTGCTGCTTCGGTTGTTATGAGAGGGAATGGTCTCATGATGAGTGTTGTTTGGGATGGTGCCGGAAGGATTAGTCTTAGAGCTGCTATGAGAGGGAATGTTTTCATGGTGAGTATTCTTGGGTTTGCTGCTTGGGCTGTTATGAGAGGGAATGGTCTCATGATGAGTGTTGTTTGGGATGGTCCGAGAAGGATTAGTCTTTGGGCTGTTATGAGAAGGAATGTTTTCATGGTGAGTATTCTTGGGGTTACTGCTTGGGATTTTTTGAGAAGGAATGTTCTCATGATTAGTGGTCTTTGGGATGGTCCCAGAAGGATTAGTCTTTGGGCTGTTATGAGAAGGAATGTTTTCATGGTGAGTATTCTTGGGGTTACTGCTTGGGATTTTTTGAGAAGGAATGTTCTCATGATGAGTGGTCTTTGGGTTGGTGCCAGAAGGATTAATCTTAGGGATTTTATTGGAGGGTATGTTTTCATGGTGAGCATTCTTGGGGTTACTGCTTGGGATTTTTTGAGAAGGAATGTTCTCATGATGAGTGGTCTTTGGGTTGGTGCCAGAAGGATTAGTCTTAGGACTTTTATTGGAGGGAATGTTTTCATGGTGATCATTCTTGGGATTACTGCTTGAGTTGTTTTGAGAACGAATGTTCTCATGATGAGTGGTCTTGGGGATATTACTAGATGGACTAGTCTTCGGACTGCTATGAGAGGAAATTATTTCATGGTGCGTATTCTTAGTGTTGCTACTTGGGTTGTTATGAGAGGGAATGTTCTCCTGATGAGTAGTCTTTGGGATGGTGCCAGAAGGATTAGTCTTAGGGTTGTTATGAGAGGGAATGTTTTCATGGTGAGTATTCTTGGGTTTGCTGCTTGGACTGTTACGAGAGGGAATGGTCTCATGATGAGTGGTCTTTGGGTTGGTGCCAGAAGGATTAGTCTTAGGGCTTTTGTGAGAGGGAATGATTTCATCGTGAGCATTCTTGGGGTTGCTGCTTGGGCTGTTATGAGAGGGAATGCTGTCATGATGAGTGGTTTTAGGTATATTGCTAGATGGACTATTCTTAGGGCTGCTATGAGAGGGAATGTTTTCATGGTTATTTGTCTTAGGGTTGTTGCTTGGGCTGTTATGAGAAGGAATGCTCTCATGATGAGAACTCTTGGGGATGTTACCAGATGAACTGGTCTTAGGGCTGCTATGAGAAGGAATGCTTTTATGGTGAGTATTTTTGGGGCTAGTGTTTGGATTGTTATGAGATGGAATGCTCTTATGAGTAGTCTTGCCAGAGGGAGCGCTCCTAGGATTGCTGCTTGGACTGTTGTCAGATGGAATGATTTCATGGTGAGTGGTCTTGGGGATATTGGCAGAAGGACTAGTCTCAGGGCTGCTATGAGATGGAGTGTTCTTAGAGTTGCTGCTTGGAACTTTCTGCGAGTGAATGCTGTCAGGATGATTGGTCTTGGAGTTACTACCCGAAGGATTGCTTTTGGGATTTGTCTGTGAGGGACTGACCTCACGATGCCTGTAAGTTGAACCTATTGAACATTAAGAAAAGAAAAAAAGGTTATCCACTTTTGATATTGTAAATAATCAGTACACTGTTATTTTTGCTATTTTTTATGGTCATATAAATTAATAATAAATGCATAAATGCTAAAAATTGATTTAAGATTTAAATGTTGCCTGCAAAATTTAATGATTGTGTATACTTAACTGATTAATATTTTTTGCACTACACTGTGCGAATTCAATTAGTAATCTGATAAACTGATCACTATTCCTAAAGTAATCCACAGCCTCCACAAGGTAAAAAAAGGAGTAAATAATTTATGACCCATCAGTACAGTAAAATGTTAAAATGTCACTGTTTTAACATCTAATTTTGTTAATAGGTCAGTGAATTGAAGTATTCATAGGCTGAAAACCTATCCAAATGAGACAAAGTTATGGACGTTGTTATGATATACTTAACCCCTTCCCGACATTACCTGAGCCCTCTCCATACTGGGCTGGTGCCAGCCGTGGGACAAGCTACGTTCGCTCCTGTCTAAAGGGGTTGTCTACTACTTGGACAACAATTTCTTAAATATGACATTCCCCAATGTAAAACTAAAACAACTTTGCTCAGCTACCATTTCAGCAATATCAGCAGCAGGTCTCCCAAAGCTGTTCTGACATTGGTGTTCCGCAATAGCTGTGCAGCCAATCAATGGCCGCTTTTGGGTAGTTGTGCGTTCATTTGCTTCAAACAAACCTCAGATATCTAAAGGAAATGACAGCACAGCAGCTCATTGGCGACCGCTAATTGGCTGCAGGGCTCACGTGGCAAAACAGTGTCACAAGAGACCCAGCGCCGACATTACTGGAACAGCGTCAGTAGGTGAGTATAAAGTATTTTTATTTTATATTGGGTAATGTAGCTTTTAAAAGGGAGTTGCCTGAGCAGTGAACAAGCCATTTAGCTATGTGCACATGTGGTGTTTTTGCTGCATTTTTTTATGCGCGTTTTAGCCCCAAAAAACTCAGCATTTTACTATCCCAGCAAAGTGAATGAGATTTCTGAAATCAGTTTGAAATCTGCAGCATATCAATTCTTTCAGAATTTTGCAATGTTTTTCACTCATTGTAATGACTGGAAAAAAAACCATATATAAACACTCAACAAAAACTAAATAAAAAACGTAGCAAAAACACAAGTTTGTTACGCAGTGTTTCTCCTGCCAAGGCATATGTTTCTGATGCAGAGATGTCTGCAACAAATACAGAATGTGTGCACATGCCCTTTAGCGATTTAGATGTAGCTGTCAATCTCTGTTCTCATGGTCTTGGTGAACCAATGAACCCCCACTAACAGAAAATCATTACTTTCACTATATACATTTTTTTTTAAGACATACTATAACTTTACATTTAGTTAGGATAAAATCAATAAAACCCATATTTATCAATTTCACAGATTCCATGTCAACAAAGTATAGTTCAAACAAGTATTTTTAGATATCTACTTTGTACATGATACAATCAATTTTTTATTTAATTCTCTATATAAAAATTGCAGTGGGGCAGACATTTACATGTACTAAATTGAATGTGCTTTTAATATAAAATTATGATTTTAATTATAAATTATGATCAATTCCCAGATATTACTTAACTATGATAGCTACAGGGACTGTCATCAATGGATGACACTCTGAATGCTGTATAACTTTGTGCAAATCAGTGATGCAAGCACATTTTTATAGAATAGATTACTTTTATAAAAATAAAAATCTTTTTAGAAATATTACTTACAGCATTGGCAGTGAATGCTGAAAACCAAGCCAACTGGACAATCTTGCTGATATGTGAGACCTTTCCAGCAGTTCCAAAAGGCGTTTCTTTTTCCTGCTACAGGGTACAAGCCACTGGCTTTTCCTCTGCAAAATCCACTGCCTCCAGAGCTTTTGGAAGAATGGTTATCGCTGCCCTTTGAATGGTCTTTAGATTCATTGTTCTTTGTGTGGTCTGTAGAATCACTGCTTTTTGAATGCCCATTAGAACTACTATTCATATTTTTCTTGGGATTGTCAACATGACCACTTCTTGAATGACTTCCAGAATCATTAGCTTTTGAATGCTCGTTATTGCTGCTCATATGATTGTCACAACTACTGCTCTTTGGTTGACCGGGATCGCTACTCTTTTCATTGCAAACTGGGAAATTAAAAAGTTAATTTAAGTATATGTATGGTTTAAAGATGTATCTGCTTTGTGGGTATATGTATTCATAGTTTAAAAAATAATATAAAGTAACCCACAATTTTTGGGATAAGTTTGTGACCAATGCATTAATTGCAGGAATTTTGGAATGCGCTTCCCATATAATGAATTCAAGTTTAGGGCATAGGATGTATTACAAAACCACGGGACACTCACAGTATTCAGAATATCATAGACTAATGTGGACACCCACAGAAGATAAAAATGTGTTGATGCTTGAATGACCATTGAATAAACTTTTATGTGGTGAAATATAATTATGTTGAGAGATCCATACACCAGGATACTAAGGATTATTGTATTTTGACAAGTGATAAGCTTTATAGAAGGAAGCAAGATATCTCATGATTGTGGTGTGCCAAAAAATGTAAACAAGACCATCTTCATTTTATGCAAGTATGGTTTTTCATTTGTTGGCTAGAATGAATGTTTAATTCTTCCATTCTCGATAACTTTAAAGTAATGTGTATGGTCACCTTACAGTGGCATGTAAAAGTTTTAGCACCCCTGGTCAAAATTACTGTTATTGTGAATAGATAAGGGAGTGGAAGATGAAATTATCTCTAAAAGGCCTAAACTTAAAGTTGACATATTTTCTTTATGTATGTTAGGACTGGCGGAACGCACCAAACAATAATTACAGATGATATAAGGTGCGTACGCAGTCCGGGGTCCACCATGCAGCTAAGACACCTGCTGCTTATTAATGACGAACTATATGGCGGTATAATGTGAGTACACACACGGGTAAGCTTCACCCGGCATGAAGGAAACGAACCCTGTTGCGATACAGGGCCTGCAATACCGCACAGAGCGCGCCAGCAAGGCAACACAGAACTCTGCCCCAAGACTCAGGGTAAGAGTCCCTCTAGATCTCTTGCACTCGACACTAGTGTTGAGCGATACCGTCCGATACTTGAAAGTATCGGTATCGGATAGTATCGGCCGATACCCGAAAAGTATCGGATATCCCGATACCGATACCCGATACCAATACAAGTCAATGGGACACCAAGTATCGGAAGGTATCCTGATGGTTCCCAGGGTCTGAAGGAGAGGAAACTCCCCTTCAGGCCCTGGGATCCATATTAATGTGTAAAATAAAGAATGAAAATAAAAAATATTGATATACTCACCCTCTGACACGCCCTGGTTGTAACCGCCAGCCTCCGTTCATAAGAATGAGCGCTTGAAAGTCCTTAGATGATGTCGCGGCCTGTGATTGGTCGCGAAGCGGTCACGTGACCGCCACGCGACCAATCACAAGCCGCGACGTCATCTAAGGTCTTTCAAGCGCTTGAAAGACCTTAGATGACGTCACGGCTTGTGATTGGTCGCGTGATGGTGCAGGATGGGAGCACAGGATGGGTGCAGCACATTACAGAATGGGGGCACTGGATGGGAGCAGCACATGACATCATGGGGCGCAGCATGGGAGCAGCACATGACAGAATGGGGCGCAGGAAGGGAGCAGCACATGACAGCATTGGGCGCAGGATGGGAGCAGCACATGACAGAATTATGGTGCAGGATGGGAGCAGCACATGACAGCATGGGTGTGCAGGATGAGGAGCACCACATGACACGATGGAGGCGCAGGATGGGAGCAGCACATGACAGCATAGGGGTGCAGGATGGGAGCAGCACATGACAGGATGGGGATCAGGATGGGAGCAGCACATGACAGAACAGGAGCGCAGGATGGGAGCAGCACTTGACAGAATGGGGGTGCAGGATGGGACCAGCACATGACAGAAAGGGGGCACAGGATGGGAGCAGCACATGACAGCATGGGGGTGCAGGATGGGAGCAGCACGTGACAGGATGGGGATCAGGATGGGAGCACATGACAGGATGAGGGCTCAGGAAGAGAGTAGCACATGAAAGGATGGGGGCGCAGGATGAGAGGAGCACATGACAGGATGGGGCACAGGATGTGAGCAGCACAAGACAGAATTATATTGCAGGATGGGAGCAGCACATGACAGCATGGGGGTGCAGGATGAGGAGCACCACATCACAGGATGGGGGCGCAGGATGGGAGCAGCACATGACAGGATTGGGGTGCAGGATGGGAGCAGCACATCACAGCATGGGGTGGAGAATGAGGAGCACCATATCACATGATGGGGGTGCAGGATGGAAGAACCACAACACAGGATGGGGGCGCAGGATGGAAGAACCACATCACAGGATTAGGGTGCAGGATGGGAGCACATGACATAATGAGGGCTCAGGAAGAGAGTAGCACATGACAAGATGGAGGTGCACAAAACAAGATGGGGGCTGCACATGACAGGATGGGGGTGCAAGATGGTAGCAGCACATGACAAGATTGGGGAGTCGGATGGAAGCACCACATACCAGGATGGAGACCATATACCAATATAAATGCTCGCCACCCGGGCGTAGAACGGGTTCAATAGCTAGTGTATATATATATATATATATATATATATATATATATATATACTGTATATATATATATATATATATATATATATGTATATGTGTATATATATATATATATATATATATATATATATATATATATATTCCTCAAAAACATAAAGGGAACACTAAAATCCCACATCCTAGATATCACTGAATGAAATATTCCAGTTGTAAATCTTTATTCATTACATGGTGGAATGTATTGAGAACAATAAAACCTAAAAAATAATCAACGTAAATCATTACTAATATCCCACGGAGGTCAGAAATTGGAATGATGCTCCAAATCAAAGTGGAAAATGAAGTTACAGGCTGATCCAACTTCAGTGGAAATGCCTCAGGACAAGGAAATGATGTTCAGTAGTGTATGTGGCCTCCACGTGCCTGTATGACCTCCCTACAATGCCTGGGCAAGCTCCTGGTGAGGCGTTGGATGGTCTCCTGAGGGATCTCCTCCCAGACCTGGACTAAAGCATCCGCCAACTGCTGGACAATCTGCGGTGCAACGTGACGTTGGTGAATGGTGCGAGACATGATGTCCCAGATGTGTTCAATCCTATTCAGGTCTGGGGAATGGACGGGCCAGTCCATAGCTTCAATGCCTTCATCTTGCAGGAACTGCTGACACACTCCAGCCACATGAGGTCTGTCATAGTCCAGCATTAGGAGGAACCCAGAGCCAACCTCACCAGCATATGGTCTCACACGGGGTCTGAGGATCTCATCTTGATACCTAATGGCAGTCAGGCTACCTCTGGCGAGCATATGGAGCGCTGTGCGGCCTTCCAAAGAAATGCCACCCCACACCATTACTGACCGACTGCCAAACCGGTCTTGCTGAAGGATGTTGCAGGCAGGAGGTCATTTTGCAGGGCTCTGAAAGTACTCCTCCTGTTCCTCCTTGCACAAAGGCTGAGGTAGCGGTCCTGCTGCTGGGTTGTTGCCCTCCTACGGCCCACTCCACATCTCCTGGTGTACTGGCCTGTCTCCTGTTAGCGCCTGCAGCCTCTGGACACTACGCTGACAGACACAGCAAACCTTCTTGCCACAGCTCGCTTTGGTGTGCCATTCTGGATGAGCTGCACTACCTGAGCCACTTGTGTGGGTTGTAGAGTCCATCTCAGGCTACCAAGAGTGTGAAAGCACAACCAACATTCAAAAGTGACCAAAACATCAGCCAGAAAGCATTGGTACTGAGATGTGGTCTGTGGTCCCCACCTGCAGAACCTTTATTGAGTGTGTCTTGATAATTGCCAATAATTTCCAACTGCTGTCTAGTCCATTTGCACAACAGCATGTGAAATTGATTGTCAAACAGTGTTGTTTGCTAAGTGGACAGTTTGATTTCACAGAAGTTTGATTTACTTAGAGTTATATTCTGTTGTTTAAGTGTTCCCTTTATTTTTTTGAGCAATATATATATATATATATATATATATATATATATATATATATATATATATATATATTCATTTTTTTTACTTTAAAAATTACAAAAAGGAAAATGAGCAGATGCAAATGCCAGATAACTTTGATTAACATTTCAGACCTTAATTAACCAGCTAGTGTTAAGGCTTGTTTAATATCTTTGTTGGTAAAGAGGCCAGGTGATGCAAATTTCCCAGTTTTATAAAAACCCAGTCTCCTTTAACCATGTGCCAAAAAACAGTAGTATTGGGTTCTTCTAAGCAACTGCCTAGAACTCTGAAAATGAAAATGAAAATGGTGTAGGCCCACAAAGCAGGAGAAGACTATAAGAAGATAGCAAAGCGTATTCAAGTTGCCCTTTCCTCAGTTCGAAATGTAATTAATAAATGGCAGTTATCTGGAACAGTGGAGGTCAAAATAAGGTCTAGAAAACCAACCAAAATTTTAGTGACAGCTGCTCTTGGGATTGTCAGAGAGGCAAATCAGAACCCCCGCTTGACTGTAAAAGGCATTCAGAAAGATTTAGCAGACTCTGGAGTTGTGGTACATTGCTCTTCTGTTCAGAGACAACTGTACAAATATAGCCTTCTTGTAAGAGTCATTAGAAGAAAACCTCTCATGCGTCCTCACCATAGCATTCAGCATCAAAAGTATGCTAAACATCTAAACAAGCTGTGGCGACACAGCATTGTATCTTAATTAACCAGACATCTATTTTTAGCAAGCCAAAGAGAATACCCAGTTATCTGCATCTGTATATATGTGTTTCTGGTTGGTCAAGAAAACAGACTTTTGATTGTGTAAGCTTGTAATATTGTTTTTCAAGTTGACATTTGATGTAACAAACTGTGCTGTTATCCTGGATGACTTGAGATGTTTGCTGATATGCTAATTACACATTGTCCAAGCCAGCTATCTTGACTTCAAAAATAGAGGAGGAAAAACTCTGCAAATAGATTACATAATCAGGTCATCACCATTCTTCCCCTTAACTGTGACTGCTGAATGCTGGACCCTTGTTAATTATGAAAACAGGTTATATGCCTCTGTATAGAGAGCTCAAATAAGAAAAAGGTTTATATAACCATATATGGTGAAATAAAAACAACTTTTATTAATATATAGTAAAAATACAAAAATATACAGCTAGCCAATATAGTGGCCCACAAACCAGTAAATCACAGTAGCATGATGAGAAAAAATCAGTCTAAAAACTGGATTAAATCATTGGGAAGTATATTGAGAGTAACAGGAGCAATGAATAGAATAAGTAGTAAAACACAAATACAATGTGCATAATATAATAGTCTATAATGGTATATGGTCCCTGTAGGAACTCTCATACATCAATAATACATACAAATAATATGATATATCAGGTAGACATAAGTACAATACATTTACCTATAGCATACTGTGGAGCCAGGTACCCCTATGAATTTTTTGTCTCTCCTTGGAGCTGCTTTCGATATGATAGTTTATTTCCCTTTGTTCCGGGGGTTCGCCCTCCCCTTCTCTCTCATTGTTTGTCGCCTCCCTATGGTGACGCTGTGCTTGCCTTTCCCGAAGCAGTGTCATGTGTTCACGTGGGCGAGGCTTTGGGTCATGTGACCACGTCATTGTCATGATGCTTCTCATGATGCGATGAGCAAGGGTAGGCGGGTAATCGCATGCGCTAATGAACACCGGTGGTACAGCAGTGTGCTCTGTAACTAGACTATTTTGTATTGGCTAGTGATATATATTTAAGGAATGCTAGGCACACATTTAAGATCACTCTTCCCTGAAGAAGGCTAATATGCCGAAATGTGCGTAGGGGTACCTGGCTCCACAATACCCTATAGGTAAATCTATTGTACTTACAATATGTCTACCTGATATATCATTTGATTTGTATGTATTATTGATTGTCTCCATCTGCACCTTATTTTAATCACTCCTTGTAACTAATGAAATAATCTATTTTTCTACACAATTTGGGTTTTAAATCAGGTTTTTCTTTCTCAGTCTATGATTTATCCTTACCGATATGCCCCATACTATGCCCATGGTACACCTGTGGTGATTAAAAAATACATACTCTCTTTACTTTACTACTTTTCACCTTCTATTAATATAATCATTAATTTTACATGTGTATGTTGCCTTTGAGACTTGTGCATATACCATTATACAGTAGACTTTTATATTATACACATTGTATTTGTGCTTTACTACTTATCATGCTATTCATTGCTTCGCTTACTGTCAATATACTTCCTAATTATTTAATCTAGTTTCTAGACTGATTTTTTCTCATCATGTTGCTGTGATTTACTGGATTGTGGGCCACTATATTGGCTAGCTGTATGTTTTTGTTTTTTTACTATATATTAATAAAAGTTGTTTTTATTTCACCATATTTGATTATCTACACCTTTTTCTTATTTGAGCTCTGGTAAATAGGTGTTAACCAATATTGGTCCAATATATTTAATATCATACCACATTGCTTACCATTTTCACAAATGTATTATTTATGATTATGTATTGATACTTATTGTGTGTTGCCAATCCCATTGGTGCTCTGTATAGAGAGACAGAGATTCAACCAAGACATCCCAACATCCAAAGGGTCAGAGACAGGACAACAGCCAAGACATCATGGCTCCATCACAAGGCACACAGATTTATCTTTCTACAGTATGCCAACTTAGGGGACCACAGCCCCGGCTGGAAGAATACAGATCTACTCCATTGACCATTGTGAACCATGGATACGTCTGTGAAAGGAATGGGACCCACCGGTCGCCTGGCTCCATGGAGCTGTTCGGAGATGCCAGGCTGTGACAATCCAGTCACTTGGCCTTGTACCTGAAGGGACTGTCATCTTCCTAAGCTTGTCGTTACCTTCTCTTTGTGAGTGCCACAGGTGGGGTAGTTGGCCCTGGAAGATTAAGCCATGTTGTGACCCTCTGGTCAACTGGCTTTGTACCTGAATGGACTGTCATCTTCCTACGCTTGTTGTTACCTCCTCTCTGCGTGCATGCCACAGGTGGGGTAATCGGTGCCCTGGAAGATTTGAAGTAACAGCTGCTATTGTCCCAGTGAGTCAGCGAAAGGGTGAGACCCTGTAATGTGCACCATCTTGGGGTATTTTGCTGGGACTGTTCTATGTGTTATTTGCCTGTTTTGTGGTTCAGGAAAGTATTGGCCACTGTGTCACTCTCACCCTGTGTTGTCTGAGTAGCATTATGATCATGTTAATTGGCGAGTGGGCGTTCGATGGGACAACCCCTGGTCTATGCGGTTACGGTAAGCGGACCAGGGCACCCGCTGACCCTCCGTGTCTCCACACAAGCCTGATGCATTTTGGAAACAAGTAGAACTCTTTGGCCACAACATTCAAAGAAGAAAAAGGGAGAAACAAGTCCTATGGAGAAACAAGGGCACAGAATTTCAGGAAAAGAACTTCTCGACAACCATTAAGCATGGGGGTGGATCAATCATGCTTTGGGGTTGTGTTGCAGCCAATGGCAAAAGGAGCGTTTCACGAGTAGAGGATAGAGTGGATTCAATTTAATTTCAGGTAATTCTTGATGCAAACAACATCTGTAAAAAAGTTGAAGTTGAAAAGAGGATGGCTTCTGCAAATAGATAATGATCCTAAACACGGCACAATCCACAAAAGACTACCTCAAAAGGTGCAAGCTGAAGGTTTTACAATGGCCCTCACAGACCTATGATCTAAACCAGGGGTGTCAAACTGCATTCCTCAAGGGCTGCAAACAGGTCATGTTTTCAGGATTTCCTTGTATTGCACAGGTGATAATTTAATCACCTGCACAGAATGATTCCAGCACCTTGTGCAATGAGAAGGAAATCTTGAAAACACGCATGGTTTGAGGCCCTCGAGGAATGCAGTTTGACACCCCTGATCTAAACGACATTGAAAATCAATGGCTAGACCTCTAAATTGCAGTGCATGCAAGACGACCCAGGAATCCCTCAAACAAGACTTGAAACACTCTTGCTTGGCTGCAAAAAGCGTTTATAATCTGTGATAGTATCAAAAGGGGTACTACTAGGTATTAACTGTTGCATCAGACCATTTTCCAAATTGTAAATTTTAAAATGTAAAAGATGACAATATTTTTTTTTGCCTTACATACAAAGGAAAATGTGTCATTTTTAACTCTAGGCCTTTAAGAGATCATAAATTCTTCAACTTGCTTAACTGTTCATAATAACAGTAATTTTGACCAGGGGTGCCCAAACTTTCACATGCCACTGTAATTATGCCATAAACAAAATAAAAAATACCTTCAATCATATGTTGATAAATAATACGTTTATGCTCTTTTCAGCAGCTTTGAAAGTCTGGAAAACTGCTACTTTTACTACATGTTGTAACAAAACACTCCGGGATCGCCTTTGCTGGGGTCAAAGGTCACGTGGTTTGTGCATTAAACTCTGAGGCGACAGCAGGTTTCCAAGTAGACTGACCTCAGGTCAGGTTTATTAAAGTGAAAGCAAATACAGAAAACAAATCATAAAAAGAAATCCTTGCCTGTCCGGCGCTAACTATACAGATACGTTCCTAACTAACAACTGGGGGGGCTTCTCCCACCCAGCTAACATTACATAGATCATGAGCATAGCTCTCACTCACGTTTGTCTCACACAGACAGGCATTCTGTGGGCCCCAGGCTGACGCCTGATTCCTCCAGCTGGTCATCTTTTAAACCTGCACTTATTAACCCATGAGTATGCTGAAGACACAGAGCAGCCTAACTCACATAGGACAGATATCTAGGCGAGATATACCTGCCCCCAACTACCAGACCGACATGACTCTTACATATCCCCCCCTCCTGCTCAGACCACTCCGGTCGAGCAAGGACACCCTCGAAACAGTGCACTCGGGATAGGGCATCGGCGTTTCCCATCTGCGCCCCTGGGCGATGCTCTACTGTGAAAGAGTAAGCCTGCAGGGCAAGGAACCAGCGAGTTACCCTACTATTACGGTCCTTGTGGAGGTGCATCCACTTGAGAGGGGCATGGTCCGTGACCAACTTAAACTTCCTACCTGCCAGGTAATACTTGAGAGAGTCGAGAGCCCATTTAATGGCTAGACACTCTTTTTCAACCACGGCATACCTCTGCTCATGTACATTTAATTTCCGACTGAGGTAGAGGACCGGGTGTTCCACTCCGTCCTTCACCTGGGAAAGTACAGCTCCGATACCAGTATCAGAGGCATCAGTTTGCACCACGAACTCGTTGCTGAAATCGGGAGTCACTAGTACGGGCTGAGAGCACAAAGCCCGTTTTAGGCTGTGGAAGGCCTCTTCGGCCGCTGAAGACCACTTTACCATGACGGAATCCTTCCCTTTGGTAAGATCCGTCAAGGGGGTGGCAATGGCTGCAAAGTTGGGTATGAACCGGCGATAATAGCCGGCAATCCCCAGGAACGCTTGAACTTGTTTCTTGTTCACTGGTTGCGGCCAGCGCTGAATTGCCTGTATTTTGTCGAACTGGGGTTTAACCACTCCTCTGCCAATCACGTAGCCCAAGTATCGGGCTTCTTCAAGGCCGATGTGACATTTCTTGGGATTCGCCGTTAAGCCTGCGTCTCTCAGGTCATCAATCACCGCTTGTACTTTCTGGAGGTGAGTCCCCCAGTCCATGCTGTAAATTACGATGTCATCGAGGTAGGCAGAAGCGTACTGCCTGTGGGGCCTCAAGACTCGATCCATCAGTCTCTGGAACGTTGCTGGGGCTCCGTGAAGTCCAAACGGCATGTAGATATACTGGAACAGCCCTTCCGGTGTAGCAAATGCCGTCTTCTCTCTGGCCGCTTCGGCCAGAGGGATCTGCCAGTACCCCTTTGTTAGATCCAGGGTCGTAATATATCGGGCTTTACCCAGCCGATCGATCAACTCATCGATCCGGGGCATAGGGTAGGCATCAAATTTAGAAACCGCATTCAGTTTCCTAAAATCATTGCAAAACCGTATAGAGCCATCCGGCTTAGGTATCAATACGATTGGACTGGACCAGGCGCTGTGCGATTCTTCAATGACTCCTAAGTCCAACATTGCCTTCACCTCCCGGGAGACGGCTTCACGGCGTGCTTCCGGAATCCGGTATGGCTTCACATGAACTGTGACACCAGGCTCTGTGACAATCTCATGTTTCACTAGTCTAGTCTGGCCAGGTTTTTCCGAGAAAAACTGTTGGTTCTGTACCAAAAACTGCTTAACCTCAGATTTTTGTCGTTCAGAGAGAGTCTCGGCAATCTGCACCTCCGGTATGGTAGGTGAACAAACCGGACGGGGCAGATCCGCTGTTAGGGCAGCGCGGTCTTTCCAGGGTTTTATCAGATTCACATGATAAATCTGTTCTGGTTTTCTCTTACCAGGCTGGTGCACTTTATAGTTCACCTCTCCAACTCGTTCCATGACCTCAAAGGGGCCCTGCCATTTTGCCAGAAATTTACTATCCACCGTAGGGATTAGGATCAACACCCTATCCCCGGGTGCAAACGTACGGACCTTGGCGCCTCTATCATAACTTTGCCTCTGGGCTCCCTGGGCCTGTAACATATGTTCCCTCACAAGGGGCATGACAGCAGCAATACGGTCCTGCATTTGCGTTACATGATCTATCACCGTTTTAAAGGGAGTGACTTGACCTTCCCAGGTTTCTTTTGCGACGTCCAACAGTCCACGGGGACGACGGGCATATAACAGCTCGAAAGGCGAGAATCCTGTGGAAGACTGGGGAACTTCCCTAATGGCAAACAGCAAATAGGGTAACAAGTAATCCCAGTTCTTCCCATCTTTGTCTATCGCCTTCCGGAGCATCAGTTTTAAGGTTTTATTAAACCGCTCAACCAGACCGTCTGTTTGAGGGTGATAGACAGACGTACGCAACTGGTCTATTTGTAAGAGCCTGCAGAGCTCCTTCATCACCCTTGACATAAAGGGAGTCCCCTGGTCGGTGAGTATCTGTTTAGGAATTCCCACCCGACTAAACACTTGTACCAACTCTTTGGCGATCGTTTTGGTAGCAGTGTTACGCAAAGGGATGGCTTCGGGGTAACGAGTGGCATAGTCCATGATGACGAGGATATGTTGATGCCCACGTGCGGACCGGGGAAGGGGCCCAACCAAATCCATCCCAATTCTCTCAAATGGGACCCCAATAATAGGGAGGGGTACCAAAGGGCTACAGAACCGAGGTTTAGGTGCCGAGATTTGGCACTCTGGACAGGACTCACAATAGTTACGCACATCATTGTGTATTCCAGGCCACACAAAACAATGCAATATCCTTTCTGTGGTTTTTTGTACCCCCAGATGTCCCCCCATTATATGTCCGTGGGCCAGGTCCAGTACCTTCCGCCGATAAGGTTTGGGTACCACTAACTGTTGCACAGTGTCTTCCCCTTTTTTCTCTACCTGGTAGAGTAAATCATTCTCAAGAACCATGTACGGGTACGCTAGCCTAGTGACAGGTTCTACGGGTACCCCATCTATCATTTTTACATTTTTCCTAGCCTGAGTCAGGGTAGGATCTTTCATTTGTTCGCTGTGGAAGTCATCCAACTGGACTCCCAAATCGGGTAGGCAGGGTGCTGGATGACTGTCTGCCTCCGCCTCTCGCTGAGTTTCCTCAGTTTCCTCAGTTTCCCCCGCCATAACTGAGAATGGGAAATGAAGGTTAGATTCAATAACCTCCCCAGCAGCATCTTCCTGTGGGGTCTCGTCTAGGAACTCGGGACCTCCAGATGGCATGGGGGAAGGTTCACAGCTACCGTGAAGGAGCAACTGATTCTCCCATAACTGCCAGAAATGGGGAAAATCCCTACCCAGGATTATATCGTGTAACAACGCGGGAATGAGTCCCACTTTGTGTTGCACAGACCCATATGGAGTGGAAATACATATGACCGCTGTAGGATACGAGCAGGTGTCACCATGCACACATGTTACAGAAAACTTGTCAGACGGGCCAGACGGGAGTGCCACCAGACTGGCTTTCACTAGAGTCACCACACTTCCAGAGTCTAGCAATGCCACAACATTTTTCCCATCAACAGATAATTCACACAGATGTTTCGCTGCATCATTTTGACCCGCATTCACACTCATTAGCCGTGTAACCAAAGACATGCGTTTTTTAGAGTCTGTAACATCGCATTGCATGGGTTCAGCGGTAACAGGACAGTTCACAGAAACATGGCCCTTCTCATGGCAGCGGAAACACCTAACAGGCCCCCTATTGAGACCATAGTCCGACACTCTCGGTCTCGGAGAGCGAGCAGTCCCAGGTACCTCCCCCACAGTTTTAGGTAATTTTCCTTCACCCGCAGTTCCTGGAACAGTCTTACCGGTTCCACGAGGAGGAGGCACAGACCGGGTAGTAGCGGTATCATCAGGAAGTCCTTCCGCCACGGAATAACGCTCCACCAAGTCCACCAATTGATCCGCTGTCGCAGGATTTCCTTGGCTCACCCACTTTTTCAGCGCCGGTGGTAGTACTCTCAGGTACTTGTCCAGAACGATCCGCTGGATTATCTCCGGAGCTGTCAGTACCTCGGGTTGCAGCCATTTCTTTATCAAGTAGATCAGGTCGAACATCTGCGATCGCGGCGGTTTATCTGGCTGATAGGTCCACTGATGTACCCTCTGTGCACGGACAGCCGTCGTCACACCCAGCCGGGCCAGGACCTCAGCTTTCAGCCTCTCAAAGTCCTGAGCGACTTCCGGGTCCAAGTCATGGTAAGCTTTTTGGGCCTCACCGGAGAGAAACGGAGCAATTAGATCGGCCCATCGTTCCTTCGGCCACTTCTCTCTCAACGCTGTCCGCTCAAACGTCGTCAGGTACGCCTCGACGTCATCTTCTGCGGTCAGCTTTTGCCAGTACCGACTCACATGGATCCTCCTGGACTCTGCTTCCGGGTTAGCCTCAGGCATGCTCGCCAAGCGCTGCGCCACCTGTTGGAGAAGCTGGCGGTCTGCAGTCGTCACGTCCAGTAACTCCCTCAGCTGTGCGGCCATCAAGCGGTTAGCTTCCTGCTGTGCGGCAGTGGCCTGCTGCTGTATGGCAGTGGACTGCACTAATGCTTTCACCACGTCTTCCATACTGTCGCCTGTGCCACGGAGTGCCCGCATTCTCCACCACAATGTAACAAAACACTCCGGGATCGCCTTTGCTGGGGTCAAAGGTCACGTGGTTTGTGCATTAAACTCTGAGGCGACAGCAGGTTTCCAAGTAGACTGACCTCAGGTCAGGTTTATTAAAGTGAAAGCAAATACAGAAAACAAATCATAAAAAGAAATCCTTGCCTGTCCGGCGCTAACTATACAGATACGTTCCTAACTAACAACTGGGGGGCTTCTCCCACCCAACTAACATTACATAGATCATGAGCATAGCTCTCACTCACGTTTGTCTCACACAGACAGGCATTCTGTGGGCCCCAGGCTGACGCCTGATTCCTCCAGCTGGTCATCTTTTAAACCTGCACTTATTAACCCATGAGTATGCTGAAGACACAGAGCAGCCTAACTCACATAGGACAGATATCTAGGCGAGATATACCTGCCCCCAACTACCAGACCGACATGACTCTTACAATGTCCATAAAGATTATTTAGGTGTATGGAATACAACCAGTACCCTTGGTTTACACTTTGCACTGATCTATCAGCCAAAAAAAAAATTGACTTTCTAAATAAGTAAAATGACTCACCAGTTGAGTGAATGCCAAGAGTGCTCTTCAATGTAGAAAGTAAAGGGAATTTACCCTGATTACAGAGGGTACCAGTGAAGTCATCCATATCAATTGACCAAACCATAGCACCTCCAAAGTTATTCTGAATGAGCCATTCTGCCTAAATTTAAGAAAAAATGCAAGCAGACATAAGTGATTTCGGGGGAAACTTAATTATGTATGCAGTTAGAAAGTGATACTGAGATTTATAAACCATGTAAAAGAGAAAACCAGATATAAAGTATGTACTCTCAGTGGTACTGTTACTGCTATAGAATTGATGGTGGCAAAAAATATCTTTCCTAATTAAAACATTAAATTGCAATATGCAATATAATAAAAATTTGATCTTATCTTTTCACAGCTCAACTTCAAAAGTCCTATTGAACTGAACGTGCATGACGAATATGTATCTCATTTTAATATACCTTAAGTTGAAAGCTGTCGACATTATCATATCCCACCCAGTCTTTCCCCTTAAATGCAAAAGGAACATATTCTTCAAATGACCATTCACTAGTGGCTCCATCTTTCAAAAATGTGCAAATCTGAAAAATACAAAATTTCATTTATACAGATATATATTGAAAGCAAATTTGCAAGCTTTCCTGTTACAGACACTTATATCCTACTGTATGTTTTTATGCCTCTGATTTTACATGTAAACATACTGAGGGTTTTAAATACAAATCCAACAGAAACAAATTGTGGCATGTTTCATTGGACTATATACAGTACAGACCAAAAGTTTGGACACACTTTCTCATTTAAAGATTTTTCTGTATTTTCATGACTATGAAAATTGTACATTCACACTGAAGGCATCAAAACTATGAATTAACACGTGTGGAATTTTATACTTAACAAAAAAGTGTGAAACAACTGAAACTATGTCTTATATTCCAGGTTCTTCAAAGTAGCCACCTTTTGCATTGATGACTGCTTTGCACACTCTTGGCATTCTCTTGATGAGCTTCAAGAGGTAGTCACCGGGAATGGTTTTCACTTCAGAGGTGTGCCCTGTCAGGTTTAATAAGTGGGATTTCTTGCCTTATAAATGGGGTTGGGACCATCAGTTGTGTTGAGCAGAAGTCTGGTGGATACACAGCTGATAGTCCTACTGAATAGACTGTTAGAATTTGTATTATGGCAAGAAAAAAGCAGCTAAGTAAAGAAAAACGAGTGACCATCATTACTTTAAGAAATGAAGGTCAGTCAGTTCGAAAAATTGGGAAAACTTTGAAAGTGTCCCCAAATGCAGTTGCAAGAACCATCAAGCGCTACAAAGAAACTGGCTCACATGAGGACCACTCCAGGAAAGGAAGACCAAGAGTCACCTCTGCTTCTGAGGATAAGTTTATCCGAGTCACCAGCCTCAGAAATCGCAGGTTAACAGCAGCTCAGATTAGAGACCAGGTCAATGCCACACAGAGTTCGAGCAGCAGACACGTCTCTACTAGGGTTGAGCGACTTTCATTTTTTAAAGATCGAGTCGGGTTTTGTGAAACCCGACTTTGTCCAGAGTCGAGTCGAGTGCAGTCGGCCGATTATCGCTAAAAGTTGGGGGTCGACCGAAACACGAAACCCAATGCTAGTCAATGGGGAAGCATAGTCGGCAGTGAGTGGAGGCCAGGAAAACACCTACAGTGCCCATTTTAATGCCAAAAACATCCATTCTTGTTTCTGAAGCTTGTCAATCTTAATTAACTTTATAATAATAGTTGTTCAATGGAACTTGGGGGTCATTTGGCAAATTTGTGGGGGGTAGGGCTGGTTCAAGGTTTTAGTGGGCCCAGGAATCGTGGACTACGTCACGGCGGTGGAGCAGGGAGAGGTAAGTATTTCAACGTTGCAAGTGCTGTGATCCTGAGCAAGCAGGGGGGCACACTTGTTCTCATTGGCACTGGCACAGGGCCCCTCAAAGTACAGCGGTGTGTTTGCACGGCGGGGGCACCTCCCACCAGCAGCGACACTTTTGCGTACTCTGAGGGGCCCTGTGCCAGTGACGTCGCCAACGAGTATGCCCCCCCACCTGATGAAGGAAGATGCACTTTCATCTGCACCTTCCTCTTTGTCCCTGTGTAAGGTGGTATAACATGCGGGAAAGGGGAACCTTACTTTCAGCAGGGTCAGATTCTGGCTGTGTAGAGTGCAAGGGGAATGTAGTGGTCTAGGTCAATGTACCAGCAGACTCATCTAGCAGTGGCTGGGCAATGGGCAGGATGAGGAGGAAACAGATATAGGGCCAAAGAATAAAGTAGGCTAAATGCAGTTAAAAATTGGTAACAGGACTAAACAGGCGGCATTGCTTTGTTCAGTGGAGTAGCAAACCCAGGAGCAGCAGACACTGTTTTAAGGGCCCAAACACACTAATAGGCCAAATGCAGTTTAATATCTGATACTTTAGGCCAAAAGCCTAAGACTGAAGCTCAGCTTTATTCAGTTGAGGGCAAACACCAGGGAGGGGCAGACACCGTTAGTAGGCCCTAACCACCAATTTTTAAAAACACAGCACTTAATGAGAGCCAGAAGGTTGAAGCTCAGCTTTATTCAGTTGAGGACAAACACCAGGCAGGGGCAGACACCGTTAGTAGGCCGTAACCAAAGTTGAAGGCCAAATGCAGTTTAATATCTGATACTATAGGCCGAAAGCCAGAAGGTGGAAGCTCAGCTTTATTCAGTTGAGGGCAAACACCAGGGAGGGGCAGACACCGTTAGTAGGCCCTAACCACCAATTTTTAAAAACACAGCACTTAATGAGAGCCAGAAGGTTTAAGCTCAGCTTTATTCAGTTGAGGACTAACACCAGGCAGGGGCAGAGACCGTTAGTAGGCCGTAACCAAAGTTGAAGGCCAAATGCAGTTTAATATCTGATACTATAGGCCGAAAGCCAGAAGGTGGAAGCTCAGCTTTATTCAGTTGAGGACAAACACCAGGCAGGGGCAGACACCGTTAGTAGGCTGTAACCAAAGTTGAAGGCCAAATGCAGTTTAATTTCTGATACTATAGGCCGAAAGCCAGAAGGTGGAAGCTCCAATTTAGACAGTGGAGGACAATTTGAATTAGGGACTGCAGACAGACTTAGTAGGCTGTCCCCTGTGGACCATGCATCCACCACATTAACCCATTGTGCCTTAATGGACACGTAATCTTCCGTGGCCATGCCTACAGGTCCATGCGTCTGTTGTCAGGTGCACCTTTGTACTCACAGATTGCCAGAGTGCATGGACAATGCGGTCTTTTACATGCTGGTGGAGGGTTGGGATGGCTTTTCTCGCAAAAGAAGTGTCGACTGGTTAGCTTGTAGCGTGGTACAGCGTAGTCCATCATGGCCTTATTAATAGTAAATAAAATATATAACTAGGCTCTATGAACTTTTAAATAGGTTCCAGGGGTACACGGGCAGCATTGGAGTGGTCAGTGGAGGAGTATTGCAAGTAGGGGCCGCAGACAGGCTATCAAAGGCCTAAAATAACAAACAATAGGCAGGCATGGCAGTTTTAAATCGGTTACATGGATACACAGGCAGGCAGCATTGTGGTCAGTGGAGGAGTATTGTAAGTAGGGGCCGCAGACAGGCTATCAAAGGCCTAAAATAACAAACAATAGGCAGGCATGGCAGTTTTAAATCGGTTACATGGATACACAGGCAGGCAGCATTGTGGTCAGTGGAGGAGTATTGCAAGTAGGGGCCGCAGACAGGCTATCAAAGGCCTAAAATAACAAACAATAGGCAGGCATGGCAGTTTTAAATCGGTTACATGGATACACAGGCAGGCAGCATTGTGGTCAGTGGAGGAGTATTGCAGGTAGGGGCCGCAGACAGGCTATCAAAGGCCTAAAATAAGAAACAATAGGCAGGCATGGCAGTTTTAAATCGGTTACATGGATACACAGGCAGGCAGCATTGTGGTCAGTGGAGGAGTATTGCAAGTAGGGGCCGCAGACAGGCTATCAAAGGCCTAAAATAACAAACAATAGGCAGGCATGGCAGTTTTAAATCGGTTACATGGATACACAGGCAGGCAGCATTGTGGTCAGTGGAGGAGTATTGCAAGTAGGGGCCGCAGACAGGCTATCAAAGGCCTAAAATAACAAACAATAGGCAGGCATGGCAGTTTTAAATCGGTTACATGGATACACAGGCAGGCAGCATTGTGGTCAGTGGAGGAGTATTGCAAGTAGGGGCTGCAGACAGGCTATCAAAGGCCTAAAATAACAAACAATAGGCAGGCATGGCAGTTTTAAATCGGTTACATGGATACACAGGCAGGCAGCATTGTGGTCAGTGGAGGAGTATTGCAAGAAGTGTCTGACACAGTTAGTACTCCCAAAAATTAAATAGATGTTAATGTCTCGCAAAACAACTATAATTAAAAAAAAGGGTGGCATGCTTAGGTACAGGGGTGGGCTCATCTGCAGAATTTATGACAAAGTAATTTGGCAGTAAATTAGTATTTACTGGTGTCAATATAGGACACTGACCCAGACTACTGTAACTATCATCATAGATGTCAACAAATTGGTATTGATTGTCAGTGCCAGGCATTGAATGATGTCAGCGCATAGACTAAACATTGGTGGAGCTGTGCGAGATAATTTGGCACGTGGTAGAGCACAGTTTGAGCTGGGGGGGGAACTCTCTTGTGGCCGGCGGTACCGCCCCAGGGCCCCTCATGTTACAACGGTGTGTCTGACGTTGGGTGCGCACCACCACCGCCAGAGACACTACATTGTACTATGAGGGACCCAGTGGCAGTGCCGTCGACCAAAAGCGAGCACACCCACCTCTTCTGACAAACAGCACTGTAACTAACGGGTGCTTGCGCCAAGTGTCGAGAGTGAGACAATGGCCCCATGGGGGGAGTTTTCCCATTGGGGGATGTGTAAACATGTCGTATGCTGATCAAACAGCTGCTGCAAATTAAGAGATTTTAACACTCAGTAAGACCAGTCCACAAGCAAGACCTTTTTATAGAAAAGCTAGGTGTCAGCCGGGAAAGGTGGGGCAAAATAATTTGAAATCCAGGAGTGGTTCATTTTAATGAAGGTGAGATCATCCACATTTTGGGTAGCCAGAGTCCTTTTTTCGGTTAATATTGAACCAGCAGCACTGAATACTCTTTCTGATAGCACACTAGCTGCTGGGCAAGCAAGCTCCTGCAACGCATATTCTGCCAATTCAGGCCAGGTGTCTAATTTGGATGCCCAGTAATCAAATGGGAATGACGGTTGAGGGAGAACATCAATAAGGGCTGAAAAATAGTTAGTAACCATACTGGACAAATGTTGTCTCCTGTCACTTTGAATAGATGCTGCAGTACCTGTCCTGTCTGCGGTCATTGCGAAATCACTCCACAACCTGGTCAGAAAACCCCTCTGTCCAACGCCACTTCTGATCTGTGCACCTCTAACACCTCTGCCCTGTAGCCCCCTGCAGCTCGTGTGAGAACCATCACCGGCGCTGTGTGCTGGGAATGCCTGAATCAAACGGTCTACAAGAGTAGCTTGTTTGGTTGCTAATATTTGTTCGAGGTTCTCATGTGGCATAATATTTTGCAATTTGCCTTTATAGCGAGGGTCAAGGATGCAGGCCAACCAGTAATCGCCATCGCTCATCATTTTAATAATGCGTGGGTCCTTTTTGAGGATACGTAAGGCATAATCCGCCATGTGGGCCAAAGTTCCAGTTGGCAAATCTGCTTGGAGGGGCAGTTACAGGCAAATCTACGTCACTTGTCTCCCTTACAAAAACAGAACCCGGCCTTGCAACGCCACTAATTTCTGTTGGCCCAGGAGAAGCTTCCTCAGTAAAAAAGTACTCATCCCCATCATCCTCCTCGTCCTCCTCCTCCTCTTCGCCCGCTACCGCGTCCTCTACACGGCTCTGACCAGACAATGGCTGACTGTCATCAAGGCTTTCCTCTTCCTCGGCTGCAGACGCCTGCTCCTTTATGTGCGTCAAACTTTGCATCAGCAGATGCATTAGGGGGATGCTCATGCTTATTATTGCATTGTCTGCACTAACCAGCCGTGTGCATTCCTCAAAACACTGAAGGACTTGACACAGGTCTTGTAGCTTCGACCACTGCACACCTGACAACTCCATGTCTGCCATCCAACTGCCTGCCCGTGTATCCTCCCACAAATACATAACAGCACGCCTCTGTTCGCACACTCTCTGAAGCATGTGCAGTGTCGAGTTCCACCTTGTTGCAATGTCGATGATTAGGCGATGCTGAGGAAGGTTCAAAGAACGCTGATAGTTCTGCATACGGCTGGAGTGTACAGGCGAACGGCGGATATGCGAGCAAAGTCTGCGCACTTTGAGGAGCAGGTCGGGTAACCCCGGATAACTTTTCAGGAAGCACTGCACCACCAGGTTTAAGGTGTGAGCCAGGCAAGGAATGTGTTTCAGTTGGGAAAGGGCTATGGCAGCCATGAAATTCCTTCCGTTATCACTCACTACCTTGCCTGCCTCAAGATGTACAGTGCCCAGCCATGACTGAGTTTCTTTCTGCAAGAACTCGGACAGAACTTCCGCGGTGTGTCTGTTGTCACCCAAACACTTCATTGCCAATACAGCCTGCTGACGCTTGCCACTAGCTGTCCCATAATGGCACACCTGGTGTGCAACAGTGGCAGCTGCGGATGGAGTGGATGTGCGACTGCGGTCTGTGGATGAGCTCTCGCTTCTGCAGTAGGAGGAGGAAGAGGAGGAGGGGGGGCGAACGCCTACAGCCAACTCTTTCCTTGACAGTGGGCTAGGCAGAACTGTCCCAATATTGCTGTCCCCTGTGGAGCCTGCATCCACCACATTCACCCAGTGTGCCGTGATGGACACGTAACGTCCCTGGCCATGCCTACTGGTCCATGCATCTGTTGTCAGGTGCACCTTTGTAGTCACAGACTGCCTGAGTGCATGGACGATGTGGTCTTTAACATGCTGTTGGAGGGCTGGGATGGCTTTTCTAGAAAAGAAGTGCCGACTGGGTAGCTCGTAGCATGGTACAGCGTAGTCCATCAGCGCTTTGAAAGCTTCGCTTTCAACTAACCGGTAGGGCATCATCTCTAATGAGATTAGTCTAGCAATGTGGGCGTTCAAACCCTGTGTACGCGGATGCGAGGATGAGTACTTCCTTTTCCTAACAAGAGTCTCATGTAGGGTGAGCTGGACTGGAGAGCTGGAGATCGTGGAACTAGCGGTGGTGCCGGTGGACATGGGTGAGTGAGAGAGGGTTGGAGATGGTATTCTTGCCAGTGCCCTACATGCAGTGTTTCCTACTACTAACCTGGTGATTCCCTGACTGCTTTGACCTGGCGACGAAAGCTGCACAGATACTGCAGGTGGTGTGGGAAATGGTCGGCTTACAGGGAGGGAAGGGATGTAGCGTTGCTGACTAGCTTCATTGGCCGAGGGTGCTGCAACCTTTAGGGACGTTTGGTAGTTAGTCCAGGCTTGCAAATGCATGGTGGATAAATGTCTATGCATGCAACTTGTATTTAGACTTTTAAGATTCTGACCTCTGCTTAAGGTAGTTGAACATTTTTGACAGATGACTTTGCGCTGATCATTTGGATGTTGTTTAAAAAAATGCCAGACTGCACTCTTTCTACTATCGGATACCTTTTCAGGCATTGCAGACTGAGCTTCTTTAACCGGATGGCCACGCTGTCCTCCAACTGGTTTAGGTTTTGCCACGCGTTTTTGGCCAGATACGGGCCTGGTAGATGGAACCTGTTGTGATGTTGATGCCTGCTGCGGCTCCTCCTCCTCCGCTTCAGAACTACTGCCGCCTGCACCCTGTTCCCCCAATGGCTGCCAATCGGGGTCCACAACTGGGTCATCTATGACCTCCTCTTCTATGTTGTGTGCAACTTCGTCTGTGTCACCGTGTAAGCCGGTGGTATTGCGTTCGTGACGGAGCACCATAGTCTCCGCTGGTTTTGATTCTGCCTCAGTACACTGCGAGGGCAATGTTCTGGTCTGAGTCAAAGGAACAGCATAGTAATCTGGCTGTGGCTGTGCATCTGTGCACTCCATGTCCGATTCAACTTCTAATGGGCATAGCATGTTAACTGTTTCACTGTGTAACCCAGGAACGGTATGTGTAAAGAGCTCCATGGAGTAACCTGTTGTGTCGACTGACGCATCCTTCACTGTTGTTTTTAGTGAAGGACACAAGGAAGCGACTTGTTCCTGACCGGGAGCATCCACTGAGGATGCACTGCTCTGACATTTGGCATTTTCCGAGGAGGAGGCGAAAGAGTTAGAGGCAGAGTCAGCAATGAAAGCCAATACTTGTTCCTCCTGCTCCGGCTTCAAAAGTGGTTTTCCTACTCCCAGAAAAGAGAGCGTTCGAGGCCTTGTGTAGCCAGACAACGAACCTGGCTCAACAACTCGAGGCTTAGGTGCTGTACTGCTTTTACCACGACCACCTGATGCTCCACCACCACTACCATTACCAGCTGACAATGACCGCCCACGGCCACGACCTCTTCCACTAGACTGTAGGATTTATATATACACCTATAGGTGACTGACACTGAAAGGAAAATCAGGCCCAATGTTACACACTAGGTTTTCTGTGCCCCAATAATTTGAGACAGATGGCACACACAGGACCAGCACTCAAGCAGAAATGCCAATCTTAATCTCCCACTATTTTTTTTTTTTTTTCTGGGAGAATTTACCCTAAAAAAAAAAATGGCCAAGTATTACACAGTGTTTTCGGTGGCACACAATGAGAGACAGATACCACACACAGCAATGGCACGGAGGCAGACTTGCCAATATTTATCTCCCACTAATTTTTTTTTTTTGGAAAAGGGAGAATTTAGCAAAAAAAAAAAAAAATGGCCAAGTATTACACAGTGTTTTCGGTGGCACACAATGAGAGACAGATACCACACACAGCAATGGCACGGAGGCAGACTTGCCAATATTTATCTCCCACTAATTTTTTTTTTGGAAAAGGGAGAATGTACCCAAAAAAAAAAAAATGGCCAAGTATTACACAGTGTTTTCGGTGCCACACAATGAGAGACAAATGCCACACACAGCAATGGCACGGAGGCAGACTTGCCAATATTTATCTCCCACTAATTTTTTTTTTGGAAAAGGGAGAATGTACCCAAAAAAAAAAAAAGGGCCAAGTATTACACAGTGTTTTCAGTGCCACACAATGAGAGACAGATGCCACACACAGCAATGGCACGGAGACAGACTTGCCAATATTTATCTCCCACTAATTTTTTTTTTGGAAAAGGGAGAATTTAGCAAAAAAAAAAAAAATTGGCCAAGTATTACACAGTGTTTTCGGTGGCACACAATGAGAGACAGATACCACACACAGCAATGGCACGGAGGCAGACTTGCCAATATTTATCTCCCACTAATTTTTTTTTTTTGGAAAAGGGAGAATTTAGCAAAAAAAAAAAAATGGCCAAGTATTACACAGTGTTTTCGGTGCCACACAATGAGAGACAGATGCCACACACAGCAATGGCACGGAGGCAGACTTGCCAATATTTATCTCCCACTAATTTTTTTTTTTGGAAAAGGGAGAATGTACCCAAAAAAAGAAAAAAAATGGCCAAGTATTACACAGTGTTTTCGGTGCCACACAATGACAGACAGATGCCACACACAGCAATGGCACGGAGGCAAACTTGCCAATATTTATCTCCCACTAATTTTTTTTTTTTGGAAAAGGGAGAATTTAGCAAAAAAAAAAAAAATTGGCCAAGTATTACACAGTGTTTTCGGTGGCACACAATGAGAGACAGATACCACACACAGCAATGGCACAGAGGCAGACTTGCCAATATTTATCTCCCACTAATTTTTTTTTTTGGAAAAGGGAGAATTTAGCAAAAAAAAAAAAAAATGGCCAAGTATTACACAGTGTTTTCGGTGCCACACAATGAGAGACAGATGCCACACACAGCAATGGCACGGAGGCAGACTTGCCAATATTTATCTCCCACTAATTTTTTTTTTTGGAAAAGGGAGAATTTAGCAAAAAAAAAAAAAAAATGGCCAAGTATTACACAGTGTTTTCGGTGCCACACAATGAGAGACAGATGCCACACACAGCAATGGCACGGAGGCAGACTTGCCAATATTTATCTCCCACTAATTTTTTTTTTTGGAAAAGGGAGAATGTACCCAAAAAAAGAAAAAAAATGGCCAAGTATTACACAGTGTTTTCGGTGCCACACAATGACAGACAGATGCCACACACAGCAATGGCACGGAGGCAAACTTGCCAATATTTATCTCCCACTAATTTTTTTTTTTTGGAAAAGGGAGAATTTAGCAAAAAAAAAAAAAATTGGCCAAGTATTACACAGTGTTTTCGGTGGCACACAATGAGAGACAGATACCACACACAGCAATGGCACAGAGGCAGACTTGCCAATATTTATCTCCCACTAATTTTTTTTTTTGGAAAAGGGAGAATTTAGCAAAAAAAAAAAAAATGGCCAAGTATTACACAGTGTTTTCGGTGCCACACAATGAGAGACAGATGCCACACACAGCAATGGCACGGAGGCAGACTTGCCAATATTTATCTCCCACTAATTTTTTTTTTTTGGAAAAGGGAGAATTTAGCAAAAAAAAAAAAAAATGGCCAAGTATTACACAGTGTTTTCGGTGCCACACAATGAGAGACAGATGCCACACACAGCAATGGCACGGAGGCAGACTTGCCAATATTTATCTCCCACTAATTTTTTTTTTAGGAAAAGGGAGAATGTACCCAAAAAAAGAAAAAAAATGGCCAAGTATTACACAGTGTTTTCGGTGCCACACAATGACAGACAGATGCCACACACAGCAATGGCACGGAGGCAAACTTGCCAATATTTATCTCCCACTAATTTTTTTTTTTGGAAAAGGGAGAATTTAGCAAAAAAAAAAAAAAATTGGCCAAGTATTACACAGTGTTTTCGGTGGCACACAATGAGAGACAGATACCACACACAGCAATGGCACGGAGGCAGACTTGCCAATATTTATCTCCCACTAATTTTTTTTTTTGGAAAAGGGAGAATGTACCCCCTCAAAAAAAAAAATGGCCAAGTATTACACAGTGTTTTCGGTGCCACACAATGACAGACAGATGCCACACACAGCAATGGCACGGAGGCAGACTTGCCAATATTTATCTCCCACTAATTTTTTTTTGGGAAAAGGGAGAATGTACCCCCCCCCCAAAAAAAATGGCCAAGTATTACACAGTGTTTTCGGTGCCACACAATGACAGACAGATGCCACACACAGCAATGGCACGGAGGCAGACTTGCCAATATTTATCTCCCACTAATTTTTTTTTTTGGAAAAGGGAGAATTTAGCAAAAAAAAAAAAAAAAAAGGCCAAGTATTACACAGTGTTTTCGGTGGCACACAATGAGAGACAGATACCACACACAGCAATGGCACGGAGGCAGACTTGCCAACTTTTATCTCCCTGCAGTTATCTCAGAAAAGTATGGCAGGCAGCTATAAAAAGGACTGCTGCACACAAAAGTGTGGACAAACACACAAGATAGCTGTGCAGAAAGGAAGGAAAAACAGGATTTGTGCTTTGAAAAAAGCAGTTGGTTTGCACAGCGGCGTACACACAGGCACAGCAACGCAGCTATCAGGGTCAGGGAGCCTTCTAGTGCAGCCCAATGAGCTACAGCGCTGAGGAAAAAAAAAAGTAGCTTCCACTGTCCCTGCAATCAAAAGGTGGTGTTGGACAGTGGAAATCGCTACAGCACAAGCGGTTTGTAGCTTTATGTACCCTGCCTATCACTATCCCTGCTTCCGAAGAAGCTGCAGCAACCTCTCCCTATGCTCAGATCAGCAGCAGTAAGATGGCGGTCGGCGGGAACGCCCCTTTATAGCCCCTGTGACGCCACAGAAAGCAAGCCAATCACTGCAATGCCCTTCTCTAAGATGGTGGGGACTGAGATCTATGTCATCACGCTGCCCACACTCTGCGTCCACCTTCATTGGCTGAGAAATGGTGCTTTTAGCGTCATTGAAACGCGACTTTGGCGCGAAAGTCGCGTACCGCATGGCAGACCCCACACAGGGATCGGCTCGGTTTCATGAGACGCCGACTTTGCCAAAAGTCGGTGACTTATGAAAATGAACGATCCGTTTCGCTCAACCCTAGTCTCTACAACAACTGTTAAGAAGAGACTTTGTGCAGCTGGCCTTCATGGTAAAATAGCTGCTAGGACACCACTGCTAAGGACAGGCAACAAGCAGAAGAGGCTTGTTTGGGCTAAAGAACACAAGGAATGGACATTAGACCAGTGGAAATCTGTTATGATCCGGTGACTTTGGAGCCGCATGAAACTTTCTCTGGAGTAGGTGGAAACTGTACTGACCGCAAAACCTGAACTAACACCGCAACTAGAAGTAGCCTTGGGGTGTGCCTAACAAACCCTAGACACCTCGACACAGCCGGAGGACTAAATACCCCTATAGATGGAAATAGGAATAGTACCTTGCCTCAGAGCAGAACCCCAAAGGATAGGCAGCCCCCCACGAATAATGACTGTGAGTAGGAGAAGAAAGACACACGCAGGCAGAAAACAGAATTCAGCAAAAGAGGCCACTCTAGCTAAATAGGGAAAGATAGGACAGAATACTAAGCGGTCAGTATTAAAACCCTTCAAAAATATCCACAGCAGATAATACAAAAAGTTCCACAATCTAACTAAAGACATGGAATGTATATCTGCAACTCCTGAGAATCCAACAAGACTGAGAAAATACTGAAACAATCAAGCTGGACAAAAAAACAATGAATAGCACGGAATTATTAAGCACACAGCATGTGTGCCACAAAAACAGAACCAGACACTTATCTTTGCTGATTTGGCAGCAAGGCAGAAGGAACCAAACAAGGACCAACACCTCCAAAACCATGGGCAACTGGCAAGGACTATTGAATCCTGCAAGCCTAAATACCCCAGTCAGAACTGCAATCAGCAGATACACCTGACCAGGACTGCAACTGAGGGACAACTGCATTACCACCTACAACCACCGGAGGGAGCTCAAAAGCAGAATTCACAACAGTACCCCCCTTGAGGAGGGGTCACCGAACTCTCACCAGAGCCCCCAGGCCGATCAGGACGAGCCAGATGAAAAGCATGAACCAAATCAGCAGCATGAACATCAGAGGCAAAAATCCAAGAATTATCCTCCTGGCCATAACCCTTCCATTTGACAAGATACTGAAGCCTCCGCCTCGAAAAACGAGAATCCAAAATCTTCTCAACCACATACTCCAACTCCCCATCAACCAACACGGGGGCCGGAGGATCAACAGAGGGAACAACGGGTACCACATATTTCCACAATAAAGATCTATGGAAGACATTATGGATAGCAAAAGAGGCCGGAAGCGCCAATCGAAAAAACACCGGATTAATAATCCCAGAAATCATTTAAGGACCAATAAACCGAGGCTTAAACTTAGGAGAAGAAACCTTCATAGGAACATGACGGGAAGACAACCAGACCAGAACCCCAACCCGAAGCCGGGAACCAACACACCGACGACGGTTAGCAAAACGTTGAGCCTCCTCCTGAGACAACACCAAATTGTCCACCACCAGAGCCCAAATCTGCTGCAACCTGTCAACCACAGAATCCACACCAGGACAGTCAGAAGGCTCAACCTGCCCAGAAGAAAAACGAGGATGAAAACCAAAATTACAAAAAAAAGGCGAAACCAAAGTAGACGAACTAGCCCGATTAATAAGGGCAAACTCGGCCAACGGCAAAAAGGCCACCCAATCATCCTGATCATCAGACACAAAGCATCTCAAATAAGTCTCCAGGGTATGATTAGTTCGCTCGGTTTGGCCATTTGTCTGAGGATGAAATGCAGAGGAAAAAGATAAATCAATGCCCAGCCTAGCACAAAAGGCCCGCCAAAACCTAGAAACAAACTGGGAACCTCTGTCAGACACAATATTCTCCGGAATACCATGCAAACGAACCACATGCTGAAAAAACAATGAAACCAAATCTGAAGAGGAAGGCAATTTAGGCAAAGGCACCAAATGAACCATCTTAGAGAACCGGTCACAGACAACCCAGATAACCGACATCCTCTGGGAAACCGGAAGATCAGAAATAAAATCCATAGAAATATGCGTCCAAGGCCTCTCAGGGACCGGCAATGGCAAAAGCAACCCACTAGCACGGGAACAACAAGGCTTGGCCCACGCACAAGTCCCACAGGACTGCCCAAAGGAACGCACATCACGTGATAAAGAAGGCCACCAAAAGGACCTACCAACCAAGTCTCTAGTACCAAAAATACCAGGATGACCAGCCAGCAGAGAACAGTGAACCTCGGAAATCACTCTACTAGTCCATCTGTCAGGAACAAACAATTTCCCCACTTGACAACGGTCAGGTCTGTCAGCCTGAAATTCCTGAAGAACCCGTCGTAAATCCGGGGAAATGGCGGAAAGGACCACCCCTTCTTTCAGAATGCCGAGCGGTTCAAGAACCTCAGGAGAATCAGGCGAAAAACTCCTAGAAAGGGCATCAGCCTTAATATTCTTAGAACCCGGAAGATACGAGACCACAAAATCAAAACGGGAAAAAAATAAGGACCATCGAGCCTGTCTAGGATTCAACCGTTTGGCAGACTCGAGGTAAATCATATTCTTATGATCGGTCGAGACCACAATACGGTGCTTAGCTCCCTCAAGCCAATGTCGCCACTCCTCAAACGCCCACTTCATAGCCAACAACTCCCGATTGCCGACATCATAATTGCGTTCAGCAGGCAAAAATTTACGGGAAAAGAAGGCACACGGTTTCATCAAGGAACCAACAGGATCCCTCTGAGACAAAACAGCCCCTGCCCCAATCTCAGAAGCGTCAATCTCAACCTGAAATGGAAGAGAAACATCCGGTTGGCGCAACACCGGAGCAGAAGTAAATCGACGTTTAAGCTCCTGAAAAGCAGAAACAGCCGCAGAGGACCAATTTGCCACATCAGCGCCTTTCTTTGTCAAATCGGTCAAGGGTTTAACCACGCTGGAAAAGTTAGCAATGAAACGCGATAAAAATTTGCAAAACCCAAAAATTTCTGAAGGCTCTTTACAGACGTGGGTTGAATCCAATCATGAATGGCCTGAACCTTAACCGGATCCATCTCAATAGATGAAGGAGAAAAAACAAAACCCAAAAAAGAAACCTTCTGCACCCCAAAGAGACACTTAGACCCCTTCACAAACAAAGCATTGTCATGAAGAATCTGAAATACCCTCCTGACCTGTTCCACATGAGACTCCCAATCATCAGAAAAAATCAAAATATCGTCCAGATATACAATCAAGAATTTATCAATATAAGTCCGGAAGATATCATACATGAAAGATTGAAAAACAGATGGAGCATTAGTGAGCCCGAACGGCATCACAAGATATTCAAAATGGCCTTCGGGCGTATTGAACGCAGTTTTCCATTCATCACCCTGCTTAATACGAACAAGATTATACGCCCCCCCGAAGGTCAATCTTCGTAAACCAACTGGCCCCCTTAATCCTAGCAAACAAATCGGAAAGCAAAGGTAAAGGGTATTGAAACTTGACCGTGATCTTATTCAAGAGGCGATAATCAATACAGGGTCTCAAGGAGCCATCCTTCTTAGCAACAAAAAAAAATCCCGCTCCCATCGGAGAAGAAGATGGCCGAATATGTCCTTTCTCCAAAGACTCCTTAACATAACTCCGCATAGCGGTATGTTCAGGCACAGACAGGTTGAAGAATCGGCCCTTAGGAAACTTACAGCCTGGAATCAAAATCAATCGCACAATCACAGTCCCTGTGCGGTGGAAGAGAACTGGACTTGGGCTCATCGAATACATCCTGAAAATCAGACAAAAACTCTGGAATTTCGGAAGAGGAAGAAGAGGAGATGGACATTAAAGGAACATCATTATGAACCCCCTGACAACCCCAACTAGTCACAGACATAGACTTCCAATCCAACACAGGATTATGTACCTGCAACCACGGAAAACCCAGCACGATAGCATCATGTAAATTATGCAACACCAGAAATCGACAATCTTCCTGATGGGCCGGCGCCATACGCATGGTCACCTGTGTCCAAAACTGGGGTTTATTTTTAGCCAAAGGTGTAGCATCAATGCCCCTTAGAGGAATAAGGTTCTGCAAAGGCTGCAAGGGAAAACCACAACGCCTGGCAAACTCAAAGTCCATTAAGTTCAAAGTGGCGCCTGAATCCACAAACGCCATGACAGAAAATGATGACAATGAACAGATCAAGGACACAGATAACAGAAATTTAGGTTGTACAGTACTGATGGTAAATAACTAGCGATCCTCTTTGTCCGCTTAGGGCAGGCTGAAATGACATAAGAAGCATCGCCACAATAATAACACAACCTTTTCTGATGTCTGAATCCTTGTCGTTCTGTTCTAGACAGAATCTTATCACACTGCATTGGCTCAGGACTCTGCTCTGAGGACAACGCCACAGCACGCACAGTTCTGCGCTCCGGTAAGCGCCGATCAATCTGAATGGCCAGAGACATAGAATCACTCAGACCGACAGGCGTGGGAAACCCCACCATAACATCTTTAACGGATTCAGAAAGACCCTTTCTGAAAATTGCCGCCAAAGCATAATCATTCCATTTAGTCAACACAGACCATTTTCTAAATTTCTGACAATATAATTCTGCCGCCTCTTGACCCTGAGACAGGGCCAACAAGGTCTTCTCCGCTTGATCCACAGAATTAGGTTCATCATATAATAGTCCTAAAGCCTGAAAAAAGGAATCTACATTAAGCAAAGCCGGATTCCCAGATTCCAGGGAAAATGCCCAATCCTGTGGATCGCCACGCAGCAAGGAAATAACAATTTTAACCTGCTGAATGGAATGACCAGAGGATCGAGGTCTCAAAGCAAAAAACAGTTTACAGTTGTTTTTAAAACTCAAAAATTTGGACCTGTCACCAAAAAACAAATCAGGAGTAGGAATCTTCGGCTCTAAAACAGGAGTCTGAACAATATAATCAGAAATTCCCTGTACCCTAGCAGCAAGTTGGTCTACACGAGAAGCTAATTCCTGAACATCCATGCTAACACAAGACTCCTCAGCCACCCAGAGAAAAAGAGGGAAAAAAAAAAAAAATGACTCGACACCTTTCTTCCCTTCTTCTGAGATGCATTTAACTCATTAAAGGCCAAGTATTACACAGTGTTTTCGGTGGCACACAATGAGAGACAGATACCACACACAGCAATGGCACGGAGGCAGACTTGCCAATATTTATCTCCCACTAATTTTTTTTTTTGGAAAAGGGAGAATGTACCCAAAAAAAGAAAAAAAATGGCCAAGTATTACACAGTGTTTTCGGTGCCACACAATGACAGACAGATGCCACACACAGCAATGGCACGGAGGCAGACTTGCCAATATTTATCTCCCACTAATTTTCTTTTTTGGAAAAGGCAGAATGTCCCCAAAAAAAGAAAAAAAATGGCCAAGTATTACACAGTGTTTTCGGTGCCACACAATGACAGACAGATGCCACACACAGCAATGGCATGGAGGCAAACTTGCCAATATTTATCTCCCACTAATTTTTTTTTTTGGAAAAGGGAGAATGTACCCAAAAAAAGAAAAAAAATGGCCAAGTATTACACATTGTTTTCGGTGCCACACAATGACAGACAGATGCCACACACAGCAATGGCACGGAGGCAGACTTGCCAATATTTATCTCCCACTAATTTTTTTTTTGGAAAAGGGAGAATTTAGCAAAAAAAAAAAAATATGGCCAAGTATTACACAGTGTTTTCGGTGGCACACAATGAGAGACAGATGCCACATTTATCTCCCACTAATTTTTTTTTGGAAAAGGGAGAATGTACCCCCCCCCCCCAAAAAAATGGCCAAGTATTACACAGTGTTTTCGGTGCCACACAATGACAGACAGATGCCACACACAGCAATGGCACGGAGGCAGACTTGCCAATATTTATCTCCCATTAATTTTTTTTTTTTGGAAAAGGGAGAATTTAGAAAAAAAAAAAAAAAAGGCCAAGTATTACACAGTGTTTTCGGTGGCACACAATGAGAGACAGATACCACACACAGCAATGGCACGGAGGCAAACTTGCCAATATTTATCTCCCACTAATTTTTTTTTTTGGAAAAGGGAGAATGTACCCAAAAAAAGAAAAAAAATGGCCAAGTATTACACATTGTTTTCGGTGCCACACAATGACAGACAGATGCCACACACAGCAATGGCACGGAGGCAGACTTGCCAATATTTATCTCCCACTAATTTTTTTTTGGGAAAAGGGAGAATTTAGCAAAAAAAAAAAAAATATGGCCAAGTATTACACAGTGTTTTCGGTGGCACACAATGAGAGACAGATGCCACATTTATCTCCCACTAATTTTTTTTTGGAAAAGGGAGAATGTACCCCCCCCCCCAAAAAAATGGCCAAGTATTACACAGTGTTTTCGGTGCCACACAATGACAGACAGATGCCACACACAGCAATGGCACGGAGGCAGACTTGCCAATATTTATCTCCCATTAATTTTTTTTTTTTGGAAAAGGGAGAATTTAGAAAAAAAAAAAAAAAAGGCCAAGTATTACACAGTGTTTTCGGTGGCACACAATGAGAGACAGATACCACACACAGCAATGGCACGGAGGCAGACTTGCCAACTTTTATCTCCCTGCAGTTATCTCAGAAAAGTATGGCAGGCAGCTATAAAAAGGACTGCTGCACACAAAAGTGCAGCTGTGCAGAAAGGAAGGAAAAACAGGATTTGTGCTTTGAAAAAAGCAGTTGGTTTGCACAGCGGCGTACACACAGGCACAGCAACGCAGCTATCAGGGTCAGGGAGCCTTCTAGTGCAGCCCAATGAGCTACAGCGCTGAGGAAAAAAAAAAGTAGCTTCCACTGTCCCTGCAATCAAAAGGTGGTGTTGGACAGTGGAAATCGCTACAGCACAAGCGGTTTGTAGCTTTATGTACCCTGCCTATCACTATCCCTGCTTCCGAAGAAGCTGCAGCAACCTCTCCCTATGCTCAGATCAGCAGCAGTAAGATGGCGGTCGGCGGGAACGCCCCTTTATAGCCCCTGTGACGCCACAGAAAGCAAGCCAATCACTGCAATGCCCTTCTCTAAGATGGTGGGGACTGAGATCTATGTCATCACGCTGCCCACACTCTGCGTCCACCTTCATTGGCTGAGAAATGGTGCTTTTAGCGTCATTGAAACGCAACTTTGGCGCGAAAGTCGCGTACCGCATGGCAGACCCCACACAGGGATCGGCTCGGTTTCATGAGACGCCGACTTTGCCAAAAGTCGGTGACTTATGAAAATGAACGATCCGTTTCGTTCAACCCTAGTCTCTACAACAACTGTTAAGAAGAGACTTTGTGCAGCTGGCCTTCATGGTAAAATAGCTGCTAGGACACCACTGCTAAGGACAGGCAACAAGCAGAAGAGGCTTGTTTGGGCTAAAGAACACAAGGAATGGACATTAGACCAGTGGAAATCTGTTATGATCCGGTGACTTTGGAGCCGCATGAAACTTTCTCTGGAGTAGGTGGAAACTGTACTGACCGCAAAACCTGAACTAACACCGCAACTAGAAGTAGCCGTGGGGTGTGCCTAACAAACCCTAGACACCTCGACACAGCCGGAGGACTAAATACCCCCATAGATGGAAATAGGAATACTACCTTGCCTCAGAGCAGAACCCCAAAGGATAGGCAGCCCCCCACGAATAATGACTGTGAGTAGGAGAAGAAAGACACACGCAGGCAGAAAACAGAATTCAGCAAAAGAGGCCACTCTAGCTAAATAGGGAAAGATAGGACAGAATACTAAGCGGTCAGTATTAAAACCCTTCAAAAATATCCACAGCAGATAATACAAAAAGTTCCACAATCTAACTAAAGACATGGAATGTATATCTGCAACTCCTGAGAATCCAACAAGATTGAGAAAATACTGAAACAATCAAGCTGGACAAAAAAAACAATGAATAGCACGGAATTATTAAGCACACAGCATGTGTGCCACAAAAACAGAACCAGACACTTATCTTTGCTGATTTGGCAGCAAGGCAGAAGGAACCAAACAAGGACCAACACCTCCAAAACCATGGGCAACTGGCAAGGACTAATGAATCCTGCAAGCCTAAATACCCCAGTCAGAACTGCAATCAGCAGATACACCTGACCAGGACTGCAACTCAGGGACAACTGCATTACCACCTACAACCACCGGAGGGAGCCCAAAAGCAGAATTCACAACAGAAATCTGTGCTTTGGTCTGATGAGTCAAAATTTGAGATCTTTGGTTCCAACCACCGTGTCTTTGTGCTACGCAGAAAAGGAGAACGGATGGACTCTACATGCCTGGTTCCCACCTTGAAGCATTGAGGAGGTGTAATGGTGTGGGGGTGCTTTGCTGGTGACACTGTTGGGGATTTAAAAAAAATTGAAGGCATACTGAACCAGCATGGCTACCACAGCATCTTGCAGCAGCATGCTATGCCATCTGGTTTGCTGTTATGACCCCAATGGCAGAGGATCTCAGAAATAAATACCAAGTCTGCAAACACAAAAAAACAGCTCATAGGGCAGTGGTAACTGGGCTGACCGTATATCTAATCCTAGCACCACAAATAGCAGCAGCCGGGGAACGTGCCTACGTTGGTTCTAGACGTCTCGCGCCAGCCGGAGAACTAAGTAACCCTAGAAGGGAAAAGATAGACCTTTCTTGCCTCCAGAGAAAAGACCCCAAAAGTTGGATACAAGCCCCCAACAAATAATAACGGTGAGGTAAGAAGAAAAGACAAACGTAAGAATGAACTAGATATTTAGCAAAAAGAGGCCCACTGACTAATAGCAGAATATAGTAAGATGACTTATACGGTCAGCAAAAACCCTATCAAAATTTCCACACTGGATATTCAAGAACCCCCGAACCGTCTAACGGCCCGGGGGGAGAATACCAGCCCCCTAGAGCTTCCAGCAAAATCAGGAATCACATTTAGTACAAGCTGGACAAAAAATAAGAGCCATACAAATAACCAAAAAACAAGGAAGCAGGACTTAGCTTAATTTTGCAAGAACCAGGACCAGCAGACAGGAGCAAACAGAAAGGACTGATTACAACGATGCCAGGCACCAGACTGAGAATTCAGGAAGTTCATATAGCAACACCCCTGGACTAACGACCCAGGTGGGTGCCAAACTGAGGAAAGATTATCCCAGAGTCATATCACTAGTGACCACAAGAGGGAGCCAAAAAAGTCTAATTCACAACAGTACCCCCCCTTTAAGGAGGGGTCACCGAACCCTCACCAAGACCACCAGGGCGATCAGGATGAGCAGCGTGAAAGGCACAAACTAAATCGGCCGCATGCACATCAGAGGCAACCACCCAGGAATTATCCTCCTGACCATAGCCCTTCCACTTGACCAGATACTGAAGCCTCCGCCTGGAGAGACGAGAATCCAAGATCTTCTCCACCACGTACTCCAACTCGCCCTCAACCAACACCGGAGCAGGAGGCTCAACAGAAGGAACCACAGGTACAACGTACCGCCGCAACAAAGACCTATGGAACACGTTGTGAATGGCAAACGACACCGGAAGATCCAAGCGAAAGGACACAGGATTAAGGATTTCCAATATCTTGTAAGGACCGATGAAGCGAGGCTTAAATTTAGGAGAGGAGACCTTCATAGGAACAAATCGAGAAGACAGCCATACCAAATCCCCAACACGTAGTCGGGGACCCACACCGCGGCGGCGGTTGGCAAAACGCTGAGCCTTCTCCTGTGACAACTTTAAGTTGTCCACCACATGATTCCAAATCTGCTGCAACCTATCCACCACAGAATCTACCCCAGGACAGTCAGAAGGCTCCACATGTCCCGAGGAAAAACGAGGATGGAAACCAGAGTTGCAGAAAAATGGCGAAACCAAAGTAGCGGAACTAGCCCGATTATTAAGGGCAAACTCAGCCAACGGCAAGAAGGTCACCCAATCATCCTGATCTGCAGAAACAAAACACCTCAAATAAGCCTCCAGAGTCTGATTAGTTCGCTCTGTTTGTCCATTAGTCTGAGGATGAAAGGCAGACGAAAACGACAAATCAATGCCCATCTTAGCACAAAAGGATCGCCAGAACCTGGAAACAAACTGGGATCCTCTGTCAGACACGATATTCTCAGGAATGCCGTGTAAACGAACCACATTCTGAAAGAACAAAGGAACCAGATCGGAAGAGGAAGGCAGCTTAGGCAAAGATACCAAATGGACCATCTTGGAAAAGCGATCACATACCACCCAGATGACAGACATGCCCTGGGACACCGGAAGATCTGAAATGAAATCCATGGAAATGTGTGTCCAAGGCCTCTTCGGGACAGGCAAGGGCAAGAGCAACCCGCTGGCATGAGAACAGCAAGGCTTAGCTCGAGCACAAGTCCCACAGGACTGCACAAATGACCGCACATCCCGTGACAAGGAAGGCTACCAAAAGGACCTAGCCACCAAATCTCTGGTGCCAAAAATTCCCGGATGCCCTGCCAACACCGAGGAATGAACCTCGGAAATGACTCTGCTGGTCCACTTATCAGGAACAAACAGTCTGTCAGGTGGACAAGAGTCAGGTCTACCAGCCTGAAATCTCTGCAACACACGTCGCAAATCCGGAGAAATGGCTGACAAGATTACTCCCTCTTTAAGAATACCAACTGGTTCTGCGACTCCAGGAGAGTCAGGCACAAAGCTCCTTGAAAGAGCATCAGCCTTCACATTCTTTGAACCTGGTAAATACGAGACCACAAAGTCAAAACGGGAGAAAAACAATGACCAACGGGCCTGTCTAGGATTCAGGCGTTTAGCAGACTCGAGATACATCAGATTTTTGTGATCAGTCAAGACCACCACACGATGCTTAGCACCCTCGAGCCAATGACGCCACTCCTCAAATGCCCACTTCATGGCCAGCAACTCCCGATTGCCAACATCATAATTCCGCTCAGCAGGCGAAAACTTCCTAGAGAAAAAAGCACATGGTCTCATTACAGAGCAACCAGGGCGTCTCTGCGACAAGACGGCCCCTGCCCCAATCTCAGAAGCATCCACTTCAACCTGAAAGGGAAGTGAGACATCAGGCTGGCACAAAACAGGCGCTGAAGTAAACCGGCGCTTCAACTCTTGGAAAGCTTCCACGGCTGCAGGAGCCCAGTTAGCAACATCAGAACCTTTCTTGGTCATATCCGTCAAAGGTTTAACAACGCTAGAAAAATTAGCGATAAAACGACGGTAGAAGTTAGCAAAACCCAAGAACTTCTGAAGACTCTTAACTGACGTGGGTTGAGTCCAATCATGAATAGCTCGGACCTTGACTGGGTCCATCTCCACCGCAGAAGGGGAAAAAATAAAACCCAAAAAGGGAACCTTCTGTACTCCAAAGAGACACTTTGAGCCCTTAACAAACAAAGCATTCTCACGCAAGACCTGAAACACCATCCTGACCTGCTCTACATGCGAGTCCCAATCATCAGAAAAAACCAGAATATCATCCAGATAAACAATCATAAATTTATCCAGATACTTCCGGAAAATATCATGCATAAAGGACTGAAACACTGAAGGAGCATTAGAGAGCCCAAAAGGCATCACCAAGTACTCAAAATGACCTTCGGGCGTATTAAATGCAGTTTTCCATTCATCTCCTTGCTTAATGCGCACAAGGTTGTACGCACCACGAAGATCTATCTTGGTGAACCACTTGGCACCTTTAATCCGGGCAAACAAGTCCGACAACAGAGGCAAAGGATACTGAAATTTAACAGTGATTTTATTCAGAAGCCGATAGTCAATACAAGGTCTCAAAGATCCGTCCTTCTTGGCCACAAAAAAGAATCCCGCACCAAGAGGGGAAGAGGATGGACGGATATGCCCCTTCTCCAGAGACTCCTTGATATACGAACGCATTGCGGTATGCTCAGGTACAGACAGATTAAATAGTCTTCCCTTAGGAAATTTACTACCTGGAATCAAATCTATAGCGCAGTCACAGTCCCTATGAGGAGGCAGAGCACTGGACCTGGACTCGCTGAATACATCCTGAAAATCAGACAAATACTCAGGAACTTCCGAAGGAGTAGAGGAAGCAATAGACACCGGCGGGGAATCACCATGAATTCCCTGACAGCCCCAACTTGACACAGACATTGCCTTCCAATCCAAGACTGGATTATGGGTCTGTAACCATGGCAGACCCAAAATGACCAAATCATGCATTTTATGCAGAACAAGAAAACAAATCACCTCCCGATGTTCAGTGTTGTGGATTCTGTTTTTGGGCTCCCTCTGGTGGTTACAACTGGTACTGGGTGACTTTGGTGGGTTGCGGTCTCTGGTTTCCACCTGTCCATCAGAGGCTGGGTGTTTTCCTATTTAACCTGGCTTTCCTGTCATTCCCTTGCCGGCTATCAATGTATCAGTGTGTCTCTGTTACCTTTGCTACCTGCTCCTAGGCCTTCAAGACAAGCTAAGTCTGGATTTCCCTGTTTCATGTTTGCTTTCATGTTTTTAGTCCAGCTTGCAGATATGTAATTCTCTGCTGCTGGTTGCTCTAGTGGGCTGAAATTACCACTCATGTACCATGAGTTGGCACATGAGTTCAAGTAATTTCATGATGGTATTTTGAAGGGTTTTAAGCTGACCGCGCAGTTCACCTTTTGTATCCTCTGCTTTCTAGCTTAAGCGGGCCTCATTTTGCTGAATCTGTTTTCATAACTACGTTTGTGCCTTCCTCTCATTTCACCATCATTATATGTGGGGGACTGCTATTTCTGTGGGAATATTTCTCTGGAGGCAAGATAGGTCTGTGATTCTTCTGATAGGGGTAGCTAGATCTCCGGCTGGCACGAGACGTCTAGAGTCCCCCCAGGAACGTTCCCCGGCTGCTGTTAGTTGAGTGTTGAGGTTCAGGATCGCGGTCAGCTCAGGTTCCATCACCCTAGAGCTCGTCCTGTTTTTGCCCGTGTTATGTGTTTAATTCCCTGCCATTGGGAACATGACAGTATAGCCGGCCCACAAAGTGTTAATTGTTTGGGCTGAAGCAGGAGAAAAAGAAGTGTTGAAGGGAAATTTTTTTTTTTTCCCCTCAGAGTTTTGCTGCCTAGCCCTTAATTGCTGTCTAGCTGCTTCTTACCTCCTTTTAACCCTTGAATGGCTCTGACCTTAGCTGTTTAACATGGATGTCCAGAGTTTGGCTTCCAGCCTGAATAATCTTGCTGCAAAAGTTCAAAACATACAGGATTTTGTTGTTCACACTCCTATGTCTGAACCTAGAATTCCTATTCCAGAGTTTTTTTCTGGAGATAGATCTACCTTCCTGAATTTCAGGAACAATTGCAAATTGTTTCTTTCTTTGAAATCTCGCTCCTCTGGAGACCCTGTTCAGCAGGTCAAGATTGTAATATCTTTCCTGCGGGGCGACCCTCAGAATTGGGCATTTGCATTGGCACCAGGGGATCCTGCATTGCTCAGTGTGGATGCGTTTTTTCTGGCACTGGGATTGCTCTATGGGGAACCTAACCTGGAGATTCAGGCTGAAAAGGCTTTATTAGTCCTCTCTCAGGGGCATGATGAAGCGGAAGTATATTGTCAAAAATTTCGGAAATGGTCGGTGCTTACTCAGTGGAATGAGTGCGCCCTGGCTGCAAACTTCAGAGATGGTCTTTCTGAGGCCATTAAGGATATTATGGTGGGGTTCCCTGCGCCTACAGGTCTGAATGAGTCTATGGCTATGGCCATTCAGATTGATCGGCGTTTACGGGAGCGCAAACCTGTGCACCAGTTGGCGGTGTCTTCTGAACAGGCACCTGAGACTATGCAATGTGATAGAATTCAGTCTAGAAGTGAACGGCAAAATTATAGGCGGAAAAATGGATTGTGTTTTTATTGTGGTGATTCAGCTCATGTTATATCAGCATGCTCTAAACGCACAAAAAAGGTTGATAAATCTTTTGCCATTAGTACTCTGCAGTCTAAGTTCATTTTGTCTGTAACTCTGATTTGTTCACTGTCATCCATTTCCGTCGATGCCTATGTGGATTCGGGCGCTGCCCTGAGTCTTATGGATTGGTCATTTGCCAAACGCTGCGGTTTTAGTCTGGAGCCTCTGGAAGTTCCTATTCCTTTGAAGGGAATTGACTCTACACCATTGGCTATGAATAAACCGCAGTACTGGACACAAGTGACCATGCGCATGACTCCCGTTCATCAGGAGGTGATTCGCTTCCTTGTACTGTATAATTGACATGATGTACTAGTGCTTGGTCTGCCATGGTTACAAACTCATAATCCAGTCCTGGATTGGAAAACAATGTCTGTGTTAAGCTGGGGATGTCAGGGGGTTCATGATGATGCACCTCTGATTTCAATCGCTTCATCTACTCCTTCTGAGGTCCCTGCGTTTTTGTCTGACTATCGGGATGTTTTTGAGGAGCCTAAGCTCAATTCGCTCCCTCCTCATAGGGAGACTGTGCTATAGAATTAATTCCTGGCAGTAAGTTCCCTAAGGGTCGTTTATTTAATCTGTCAGTGCCAGAGCATACTGCTATGCGGAATTATATTAAGGAGTCCTTGGAAAAGGGACATATTCGTCCATCTTCGTCCCCTCTGGGAGCAGGTTTTTTTTTTGTGGCAAAAAAAGATGGTTCCCTGAGGCCTTGTATAGATTATCGCCTTCTGAATAAGATTACAGTCAAATATCAGTATCCATTGCCATTATTGACTGATTTGTTTGCTCGCATTAAGGGGGCTAGGTGGTTCACTAAGATAGATCTTCGCGGTGCGTATAATCTTGTGCGGATAAAGCAGGGTGATGAGTGGAAAACCGCATTTAATACGCCTGAGGGCCATTTTGAGTATTTGGTAATGCCTTTTGGACTTTCTAATGCTCCTTCAGTCTTTCAGTCCTTTATGCACAATATTTTCCGTGAATATCTGGATAAGTTTATGATTGTGTATTTGGATGATATTTTGGTGTTTTCGGATGACTGGGAGTCTCATGTTCTACAGGTCAGGAAGGTGTTTCAAGTCCTGCGGGCCAATTCTCTGTTTGTGAAGGGCTCAAAATGTCTCTTCGGAGTCCAGAAGATTTCTTTTTTGGGGTACATTTTTTCTCCTTTTACTATTGAGATGGATCCCGTCAAGGTTCAGGCGATTTGTGACTGGACACAACCTACATCTGTTAAGAGTCTTCAGAAGTTCTTGGGTTTTGCTAATTTTTATCGTCGGTTCATTACTAATTTTTCCAGTGTTGTTAAACCTCTGACTGATTTGACTAAAAAGGGTGCTGATGTTGCTAATTGGTCTCCTACGGCTGTGGAGGCCTTTCAGGAACTTAAGCGCCGGTTTTCTTCTGCTCCTGTGTTATGTCAACCAAATGTTTCACTTCCTTTTCAGGTTGAGGTTGATGCTTCCGAGATTGGAGCGGGGGCGGTTTTGTCACAGAGAAGTTCCGATGGCTCGGTGATGAAGCCATGTGCGTTCTTTTCTAGAAAATTCTCGCCCGCCGAGCGCAATTATGATGTGGGTAATCGGGAGCTTTTGGCCATGAAGTGGGCATTTGAGGAGTGGCGTCATTGGCTTGAGGGTGCTAGACATCGTGTGGTGGTCTTGACTGATCACAAAAATCTGATTTACCTTGAGTCTGCCAGGCGTCTGAATCCTAGACAGGCTCATTGGTCGTTGTTTTTTTCTCGTTTCAATTTTGTGGTTTCATACCTGCCAGGTTCAAAGAATTTGAAGGCAGATGCTCTTTCCAGGAGTTTTGTGCCTGACTCTCCTGGAGACTCTGGGCCTACTGGTATCCTTAGGGATGGGGTAATATTGTCCGCCGTCTCCCCAGACTTGCGACGTGCATTGCAGGAGTTTCAGGCGGATAAACCTGATAGTTGTCCACCAGAAAGACTGTTTGTTCCGGATGATTGGACCAGTAGAGTCATCTCCGAGGTCCATTCTTCTGTGTTGGCTGGTCATCCTGGAATATTTGGTACTAGAGACTTGGTGGCCAGGTCTTTTTGGTGGCCTTCCTTGTCAAGGGATGTGCGCACCTTTGTGCAGTCTTGTGAAGTGTGTGCTCGGGCTAAGCCTTGCTGTTCTCGGGCCAGTGGGTTGTTGTTATCCTTGCCTATCCCGAAGAGGCCTTGGACGCACATTTCCATGGATTTTATTTCAGATCTCCCTGTCTCACAGAAAATGTCCGTTATCTGGGTTGTGTGTGACCGTTTTTCTAAGATGGTTCATTTGGTACCCTTGCCTAAGTTGCCTTCCTCCTCTGAGTTGGTCCCTTTATTTTTTCAGAATGTGGTTCGTTTGCATGGGATTCCGGAGAATATCGTTTCTGACAGGGGATCCCAGTTTGTGTCTAGATTTTGGCGGACGTTTTGTGCTAAGATGGGCATTGATTTGTCTTTCTCGTCTGCATTCCATCCTCAGACGAATGGCCAGACGGAGCGAACTAATCAGACCTTGGAAACTTATTTAAGGTGTTTTGTTTCTGCTGATCAAGATGACTGGGTTGCCTTTTTGCCACTGGCCGAATTTGCCCTTAATAATCGGGCTAGTTCTGCTACTTTGGTTTCTCCTTTCTTTTGTAATTCGGGGTTTCATCCTCGTTTTTCCTCTGGTCAGGTGGAGCCTTCGGATTGTCCTGGAGTGGACGTGGTGGTGGACAGGCTACATCAGATTTGGAATCAGGTGGTGGACAATTTGAAGTTGTCTCAGGAGAAGACTCAGCAGTTTGCTAATCGCCGTCGCCGCGTGGGTCCCCGACTTCTTGTTGGGGACTTGGTGTGGTTGTCTTCTCGTTTTGTCCCTATGAAGGTCTCTTCTCCTAAGTTCAAGCCTCGGTTCATCGTTCCTTATAAGATCTTGGAGATTCTTAACCCTGTATCTTTTCGTTTGGATCTCCCAGCATCGTTTGCTATTCATAATGTGTTCCATCGGTCGTTATTGCGGAGGTATGAGGTGCCCGTTGTTCCTTCGGTTGAGCCTCCTGCTCCGGTGCTGGTGGAGGGAGAATTGGAGTATGTTGTTGAGAAGATCTTGGATTCTCGTGTTTCCAGACGTAAACTCCAGTATTTGGTTAAGTGGAAGGGTTATGGTCAGGAGAATAATTCCTGGGTGGTCGCCTCTGATGTTCATGCGACTGATTTGGTCCGCGCCTTCCATAGAGCTCATCCTGATCGCCCTGGGGGTTCTCGTGAGGGTTCGGTGACCCCTCCTCAAGGGGGGGGTACTGTTGTGGATTCTGTTTTTGGGCTCCCTCTGGTGGTTACAACTGGTACTGGGTGACTTTGGTGGGTTGCGGTCTCTGGTTTCCACCTGTCCATCAGAGGCTGGGTGTTTTCCTATTTAACCTGGCTTTCCTGTCATTCCCTTGCTGGCTATCAATGTATCAGTGTGTCTGTTACCTTTGCTACCTGCTCCTAGGCCTTCAAGACAAGCTAAGTCTGGATTTCCCTGTTTCATGTTTGCTTTCATGTTTTTAGTCCAGCTTGCAGATATGTAATTCTCTGCTGCTGGTTGCTCTAGTGGGCTGAAATTACCACTCATGTACCATGAGTTGGCACATGAGTTCAAGTAATTTCAGGATGGAATTTTGAAGGGTTTTAAGCTGACCGCGCAGTTCACCTTTTGTATCCTCTGCTTTCTAGCTTAAGCGGGCCTCATTTTGCTGAATCTGTTTTCATAACTACGTTTGTGCCTTCCTCTCATTTCACCATCATTATATGAACGTTCCCCGGCTGCTGTTAGTTGAGTGTTGAGGTTCAGGATCGCGGTCAGCTCAGGTTCCATCACCCTAGAGCTCGTCCTGTTTTTGCCCGTGTTATGTGTTTAATTCCCTGCCATTGGGAACATGACAGTTCAGGAGTCATGCACATGGTTACCTGTGTCCAAAACTGCGGTTTATTTTCCGCCAATGGCGTAGCATCAATACCTCTAAGAGGGATAGGATTTACCAATGGCTCAAGAACAAAACCACAGCGCTTGGCAAATGACAGATCCATAAGACTCAGGGCAGCACCTGAATCCACAAACGCCATAACAGGGTAGGAAGACAATGAGCAAATTAAAGTCACAGACAAAATAAATTTAGGTTGCAAATTACCAATGGCGACAGGACTAACAACCCTTGTTAGGCGTTTAGAGCATGCTGATATAACATGTGTAGAATCACCACAGTAAAAACACAACCCATTCTGACGTCTATGATTTTTCCGTTCATTTCTAGTCTGAATTCTACCACATTGCATTAAATCAGGTGTTTGTTCAGACAACACCACAAGAGGATTAGCGGCTTTGCACTCCCGCAAACGCCGGTCAATTTGAATAGCCAGCGCCATGGAATCATTCAGACTTGTAGGAATGGAGAAACCCACCATCACATTCTTAATGGCTTCAGAAAGGCCATTTCTGAAATTTGCGGCCAGAGCACACTCATTCCACTGAGTAAGCACGGACCATTTCCGAAATTTTTGGCAATACACTTCAGCTTCATCCTGGCCCTGAGAAATAGACAGCAAGGTTTTTTCTGCCTGAATTTCAAGATTGGGTTCCTCGTAAAGCAATCCGAGCGCCAGAAAAAACGCATCAATATTTGCCAATGCCGGATCTCCTGGCGCTAGCGAGAAAGCCCAATCCTGAGGGTCGCCCCGTAAGAAAGAGATAACAATTTTAACTTGCTGAGCTGAGTCTCCAGATGAACGGGGTCTCAGAGATAGAAACAATTTACAATTTTTCCTGAAATTCCTAAACTTAAATCGGTCTCCAGAGAACAGTTCAGGAATAGGTATTTTAGGTTCAGACATAGGACTACTGGTAACAAAATCTTGTATGCCCTGCACACGAGCAGCAAGCTGGTCCACACTTGTAATCAAGGTCTGGACATTCATGTCTGCAGCAAGCTCAAGCCACTCAGAGGTAAAGGGGAGGAAGAAAGAGAGGAAAAAAAAACAACTCAGAATTTCCTTTCTTATTATCCCACTTCTGCAATGCATTAAACATTCAACTTGGGCCTGGCATACTGTTATGACCCCAATGGCAGAGGGTCTCAGAAATAAATACCAAGTCTGCAAACACAAAAAAACAGCTCATAGGGCAGTGGTAACTGGGCTGACCGTATATCTAATCCTAGCACCACAAATAGCAGCAGCCGGGGAACGTGCCTACGTTGGTTCTAGACGTCTCGCGACAGCCGGAGAACTAACTAACCCTAGAAGGGAAAAGATAGACCTTTCTTGCCTCCAGAGAAAAGACCCCAAAAGTTGGATACAAGCCCCCAACAAATAATAACGGTGAGGTAAGAAGAAAAGACAAACGTAAGAATGAACTAGATATTTAGCAAAGAGAGGCCCACTGACTAATAGCAGAATATAGTAAGATGACTTATACGGTCAGCAAAAACCCTATCAAAATTTCCACGCTGGATATTCAAGAACCCCCGAACCGTCTAACGGCCCAGGGGGAGAATACCAGCTCCCTAGAGCTTCCAGCAAAATCAGGAATCACATTTAGTACAAGCTGGACAAAAAATAAGAGCCATACAAATAACCAAAAAACAAGGAAGCAGGACTTAGCTTAATTTTGCAAGAACCAGGACCAGCAGACAGGAGCAAACAGAAAGGACTGATTACAATGATGCCAGGCACCAGACTGAGAATTCAGGAAGTTCATATAGCAACACCCCTGGACTAACGACCCAGGTGGGTGCCAAACTGAGGAAAGATTATCCCAGAGTCATATCACTAGTGACCACAAGAGGGAGCCAAAAAAGTCTAATTCACAACAGTTTGCATTTAGTTGGACCATCATTTATTTTTCAACAGGACAATGACCCCAAACACACCTCCAGGCTGTGTAAGGGCTATTTGACCAAGAAGGAGAGTGATGGGGTGCTACGCCAGATGACCTGGCCTCCACAGTCACCAGACCAGAACCCAATCGAGATGGTTTGGGGTGAGCTGGACCGCAGAGTGAAGGCAAAAGGGCCAACAATAGCTAAGCATCTCTGGGAACTCCTTCAGGATTGTTGGAAGACCATTCCCGGTGACTACCTCTTAAAGCTCATCAAAAGAATGCCAAGAGTGTGCAAAGCAGTCATCAAAGCAAACGGCGGCTACTTTGAAGAACCTATAAAATAAGACATAATTTCAGTTGTTTCACACTTTTTTGTTAAGCATATAATTCCACATGTGTTAATTCATAGTTTTGATGCCTTCAGTGTGAATGTACAATTTTCATAGTCATGAAAATACAGAAAAATCTTTAAATGAGGTGTGTCCAAACTTTTGGTCTGTACTGTATGTACAAAGGTAAGTGAAGCACCTTCATCTAAGCGTAGTACAGCTTGCGTGTAAATGCACAGGTTCTGAACAGCTCAGAATCAATGGAGTTGATTATAACATTGTGAATTAGCCCTAAAGATTAGTAATACCATAAAGACAAGTGTAACTTTGAATTCAAAGAAAAGAAGCAAACAAAGAAAAGTATAATACCTCATAGTAAGCCCATATACCAGGTTGCCTTGTATAAGGACCTGCAGGTCCAGCGCCTACAGTTTGAGCACCCATAGCAGTATCAGAGGAGTTCTTCAATAGGAAGGTGCGGCCATAAGTTGGAAAGCCAACAATCAGTTTTGAAGCTGGAGCTCCATGGGTCTTCCAGTAGTTCATTACAAATTCCTAGAAAACAATGCGTTTCAATTTTACTCTTATAAAATTGGAATTCCAGCAGACAAACCACACTAAAGTTCAGCTGAACTTTGATGTGGTCATACATCAGATTAGAAAAGTTCAGGAGAACAGAAATAGTAATAACATATCCTGCAGTTTGTGATGTAGAAGTCAAATGTTACAAAGAGTTTAATGAAACCCTAATGCAAATATCAAATTTTAGCACAAAATCAATTTAGTGAAAACTATTGACACCAAATGTGTTAAACAGAAACTGTTCACCAATTTCAAAATGTATTACAGTTAGGTCCATATATATTTGGACACAGATAACATTTTTCTAATTTTGGTTATAGACATTACCACAATGAATTTTAAACAAAACAATTCCGATGCAGTTGAAGTTCAGACTTTCAGCTTTCATTTGGGGGTATCCACATTAAAATTGGATGAAGGGTTTAGGAGTTTCAACTCCTTAACATGTGCCTCCCTGTTTTTAAAGGGACCAAAAGTAATTGGACAGATTAAATAATTTTAAATAAAATGTTCATTTCTAGTACTTGGTTGAAAACCCTTTGTTGGCAATGACTGCCTGAAGTCTTGAACTCATGGACATCACCAGACGCTGTGTTTCCTCCTTTTTGATGCTCTGCCAGGCCTTCACTGCGGTGGTTTTCAGTTGCTGTTTGTTTGTGGGCCTTACTGTCTGAAGTTTAGTTTTTAACAAGTGAAATGCATGCTCAATTGGGTTGAGATCAGGTTACTGACTTGGCCATTCAAGAATATTCCACTTCTTTGCTTTAATAAACTCCTGGGTTGCTTTGGCTTTATGTTTTGAGTCGTTGTCCATCTGTAGTATGAAATGACGACCAATCAGTTTGGCTGCATTTGGCTGGATCTGAGCACACAGTGTGGGTCTGAATACCTCAGAATTCATTCGGCTGCTTCAGTCCTGTGTGACATCATCAATAAACACTAGTGACCCAGTGCCACTGGCAGCCATGCATGCCCAAGCCATCACACTGCCTCCGCTGTGTTTTACAGATGATGTGGTATGCTTTGGATCATGAGCTGCACCACGCCTTCGCCATACTTTTCTCTTTCCATCATTCTGGTAGAGGATGATCTTGGTTTCATCTGTCCAAAGAATGTTCTTCCAGAACTGTGCTGGCTTTTTTAGTTGTTTTTTTTAGCAAAGTCCAGTCTAGCCTTTTTATTCTTGATGCTTATGAGTGGCTCGCACCGTGCAGTGAACCCTCTGTATCTACTTTCATGCAGTCTTCTCTTTATGGTAGATTTGGATATTGATACGCCGACCTCCTGGAGAGTGTTGTTCACTTGGTTGGCTGTTGTGAAGAAGTTTCTCTTCACCATGGAGATTATTCTGCGATCATCCCCCACTGTTGTCTTACGTGGGCGCTCAGGTCTTTTTGCATTGATGAGTTCACCAGTGCTTTCTTTCTTTCTCAGGATGCACCAAACTGTTGATTTTGCCACTCCTAATATTGTAGCAATTTCTCGGATGTTTTTTTTTTCTGTTTTCGCAGCTTAAGGATGGCTTGTTTCACCTGCATGGAGAGCTCCTTTGACCGCATGTTTACTTCACAGCAAAACCTTCCAAATGCAAGCACCACACCTCAAATCAACTCCAGGCCTTTTATCTGCTTAATTTAGAATGACATAACGAAGGGACTGCCCACACCTGTCCATGAAATAGCCTTGGAGTCAATTGTCCAATTACTTTTGGTCCCTTTAAAAACAGGGTGGCACTTGTTAAGGACTAGGAGCTGAAACTCCTAAACCCTTCATCCAATTTTAATGTGGATTCCCTCAAATTAAAGCTGAAAGTCTGAACTTCAACTGCATCTGAATTGTTTTGCTTAAAATTCATTGTGGTAATGTCTATAACCAAAATTAGAAAAATGTCGTCTCTGTCCAAATATATATGGACCTAACTGTATATACTGTACATATATGTATATATATATAATATATATATATTTTTAAAGCAACACAAATATAAAGCTATAGATGCAATATTTACAATATTTAAGTATCTTGATTCTCCGGAATTGCCGAAGAGAGGACTATTTTCTCCAGTATACCCTTCCCAAGAGCCATGCAGGTCATAAGTCATAACGTTGATAAAATCCAAGGCTCTGTAAGAGATGGAATTTTTGTCAAAATAAATGTTAGCTGCCTATATATCCAAAAAATAAAGATAAACTAGTAGTTTCTTATACCAAAGCAACATTGAGGTGGCACTCCTGGTGTCAATGTTACAACTGGGCAACTTATGGCAACCAAATCCTATTGAATTTATTCATGAAATATCTTTCTATGCAGAATTTTACTTGGCCTATTTGTAGTAAAAAGTGAAAAATGAACAGTTCTTTGGCACAACATTGAGCTAGCCTAATATCCATATTCTACTTCCTTTCTCCTGTGATTTTATATACAGGTACCCAAGGGATTTATTTTCATGTATATAGACAAATCTTGTATGCTTCCATAAATTCTGTATCACACATTTACTATATTTAGCCCATCTAAGTGTCACGTGTAGTAGCTGTCTTATTGGGGAAAAAAACTCTTTAGGCTACGTGCACACGTTGCGGAATGGGGTGCAGAATTCCTGGCAGAAACCGCAGGTGCAGATTTGCCACAGATTTTATGCAGATTTTGTGCGGTTTTTACCCCTGCGGATTTCTATAATGGAAGGGTGCAGAAACGCTGCAGATCCACACAAAAGAAGTGACATGCACTTCTTTTAAATCCACAGCGTTTCCGCACGGATTTTTCCGCACCATCTTCACAGCTTTTTTTTTCCCATTGATTTACATTGTACTGTAAATAACAGTGCGTATCTGCAGCGTTTCTGCATGGAAAAATCCGCTGAGGATCTGCAGTAAATCCGCATCGTGTGCACACAGCCTTAGGCTCTTGAGACTATACACATAAATGTAAACAAATATAAATATGTTAATAACTCACATTATGAAAACATGCCAATATGTCCATAATGGTTTAATAACATAATATAATGGAAGACAGAAGATAGTTTTATAGATACATAGATACAAGGACAGGAAAATACATATGTTCTTACTCAGCAATCTGTGGTATTTGATAACTTGATTGGATATTATTGATGCTTGCAGCCACTGCAGCAGTCAGCAAGAGTCTTGGCTGCTTGGCTCTTACAGCTTCTTTATCAAATGCTTCCTTAATTTCCTATAACAGTGTAGAAATACAGTTTTATCTAAAACAATATTGATAAAATCTATCAAACCAAACTGGAAAATATCTCCTATATGTACAGCCTCCTAGGGAAATACAAAGTAAAGCCTCAAGATTACCTCTCCCTCACAATTTTACTGAGCCAGATGTGAAAATGTATTTCTTTTCAACTGATCATCTAAAGTAAATCTAATAAAGTCTATAAAGCTAAATTAAAGCATTTGTATGATGAATTTAACCCATGTGTCCAACTCCCTATAATGACAGCCATGGCTTCCTCCACCTAATCCAACAGCATTAGTTGTATATGTTTATTTTACATTATAGAGAGAACTTTGTTACCTGAACTAGAATGGTAAACAGATGCCTGTCCCTTGGTGGACTTCCTCTGGAGCCAGGATACTCCCAGTCAATGTCCAATCCATCAAATTCATACTTTCTGAGAAAATCAATTACCGAGGAGATAAAGGTTTGACGGTTCTTGGGTGTCGACACCATGGTAGTGAAACTGCAGTTGGAAAAAAGGGCATCTTTTTACACCTGTACTAAATATGAATTCTGATTTACTTCTGCTTAAAGGAGTGTTCTGGTTTCCAAAAATATCACACATCCTTATGATATGTGATATATATTAAATTGGAGTGGGTTGCAATACTGGAACCCCAGCATTTCAAACACCAAAATAGGGGACTTACTTCTCCCATTGCCATAGAAGGTGAATGGGACGGCAGGACACATGCTCCACCAACTACTCCCTTCTAGTACCCCTGGCTGCAGTCTTGAAGCGAGGTGAGAACAAGGTGTGGCCAAAAGTGAACAAACTCCAGTCTAATAATTATCGCTTATTCAGTGGTCAAGACATAATTTTTGGTAACTGGAACACTAAATAAGTTCTTTACTTACGGCCTTGTTCCAAAACTCCATCCTCCAAGAGATATTAAAGTTTTCAAGTCACTATTTCTACAAAGAAACATAACACACGTATTATACAAAATTTAGCAAATTACATTTTCCAATATGTTTAGAAAATACATGTGAGGATTAAATTGGAAGTTAAAATAAATTAAAATCAACAACTTAATATGCCATTCAGAAGCTTTCATTTCCATGATGGGTATTATTTTTGGTTGAATGATTCAAAACTTGTATGATCAAATCATTGTTTAAGAGGAAATTACATATTTGACTCTTTAGTTTAGGCATAAAGCTCTGTTCACACTAGTGTTCTGTCTCTTTTCTGTGCAGTCAATTTTAGAATAAAAAGTAAAGAAACATTTCTGGAAGTTGATATGCATTTTTTTCTCTGGCTAAACATAAACTGCTCTGCCCTATACACTTTATAGAGCACAGATCATCACTTGGTTATTTTATCAAAAAAGTGTTGCACCGTGCTCCAGGAACATATATGTATAGAGGTATGTATTGGATGAGCCACGGTTACAATATTTACAAGTTTCTGTTGACAGCTAGCGAACTTCAGCTTGTTAGGCAGTTCACAAATAATATAGGGTTAATTTTAGCGTAGCAAAAGGTCAATATCTATTGATTCAGCCAGTGTCCCCAACGCACGTTTTGCAAGTGTTGCTTCCACAGAATGCGTAGTTGCAGCTAAGTGGATAGGATTTATAGAGATTTCATGCCCTCTGTGCTTTTTATACACAGCATAAACTGACCTGAGATAAGGGCTTTAAATCTGCAGCATGTCAATTTTATCTTTCAAGTATACTGAGTTATAGGTGCAGATTTTCCCCATTAAATTGCATTAGATGGGAAAATTCACAGGTATAAAACACATACAAGCTGCACATGAGTATGTAATAGAGTAGAGAAGCTTCCCACTCCCTCCTTTGAAGATCTTATATTTATATAGTGCATTGCCATTTTGTAAATGTTGTTTTATCAGGTTTGTGTTCTGCAAGAGAGGGTACTGTTATGGACCTGGTGGTTAGGAGCACCCGGAATGACCTGATGAGTAAACTAGTAATCGGAACAAGCTCTGGGAAAGTGGGAACTCTGCTGACCGCAAACCCTACTCCTATCACACACACTAGAAATAGCCGTGGAGCGTACCTAACTCTCCCTAGACGCCTCTTCACAGCCTAAGAGCTAACTACCCCTAAAGATAGAAATAGAAGCCTAACCTTGCCTCAGAGAAATTCCCCAAAGGTAAAGGCAGCCCCCCACATATATTGACTGTGAGTTAAGAGGAAAGTCACAAACACAGGAATGAAACAGGTTTTAGCAAAGGATGCCAGACGTAACTAAATAGTCAGAGGAAAGAAAAGGAAACTATGCGGTCAGCACAAAAAACTACAAAAAACCACGCAGAGTATGCAAAAAGACCCCCACACCGACTCACGGTGTGGAGGTGCAACACTGCACCCCCAGAGCTTCCAGCTAGCAAGGAAATATCATGATAGCAAGCTGGACTAGAATTTAGCAGTACTAAGAAATATATTCAGGCAGCAGTAACAACAAATGAACTAGCAGGGACTTAGCTTCTGCTGGAGTAGACAGGTCCTCAGAGAAGTCCAAGAGAGATCTGAACCAATACTCAAACATTGACAGCTGGCATGAAGTAACAATCTGAGTAGAGTTAAATAGGGAAGCAAGCATAACAATAAATGAGGGCAGCTGAGAAAGCAACCTCAGAGACCAGCAGTTCCGCTCAAAGCCACCAGAGGGAGTCCAAGAGCAGAACTAACCAAAGTACCATTCATGACCACAGGAGGGAGTCCGAGAAATAAAATTCACAACAGTACCCCCCCTTGAGGAGGGGTCACCGAACCCTCACCAGGGCCCCCGATCAGGACGAGCCAAATGAAAGGCACGAACTAAATCGGCAGCATGGACATCTGAGGCAACAACCCATTAATTATCCTCCTGACCATAGCCCTTCCACTTAACCAGGTACTGGAGCTTCCGTCTCGAAATACGAGAATCCAAAATGTTTTCCACCACATACTCCAACTCCCCCTCAACCAACACCGGAGCAGGAGGATCAACGGAGGGAACCATAGGCGCCATGTACCTCCGCAACAACGACCTATGGAACACATTATGGATGGCAAAGGAAGCTGGAAGGACCAAAGGAAAAGACACAGGGTTGAGAATTTCAGAAATCTTATAAGGACCAATGAAACGAGGCTTAAACTTAGGAGAAGAAACCTTCATAGGAACATAACGAGAAGATAACCAAACCAAATCCCCAACACGAAGTCGAGGACCAACACAACGACGGCGGTTAGCGAAACGTTGAGCCTTCTCCTGGGACAACGTCAAATTGTCCACTACGTGAGTCCAAATTTGCTGCAATCTGTCCACCACAGAATCCACACCAGGACAGTCAGAAGGCTCAACCTGCCCTGAAGAAAAACGAGGATGAAAACCAGAATTGCAAAAAAAAGGCGAAACCAAAGTAGCCGAACTAGCCCGATTATTAAGGGCGAACTCAGCCAATGGCAAAAAGGTCACCCAATCATCCTGATCAGCAGAAACAAAGCATCTCAGATAGGCCTCCAAAGTCTGGTTGGTTCATTCGGTTTGGCCATTTGTCTGAGGATGGAAAGCCAAAGAAAAAGACAAATCAATGCCCATCTTAGCACAAAAGGACAGCCAAAACCTAGAGACAAACTGGGACCCTCTGTCCGACACAATGTTCTCCGGAATGCCATGCAAATGAACCACATGCTGAAAGAATAATGGCACCAAATCAGAGGAGGAAGGTAATTTGGGCAAGGGTACCAAATGGACCATCTTAGAAAAGCGATCACAAACCACCCAGATAACAGACATCCTTTGAGAGACAGGAAGATCTGAAATAAAATCCATGGAAACATGCGTCCAAGGCCTTTTCGGGACCGGCAAAGGCAAAAGCAACCCACTGGCACGAGAACAGCAGGGCTTGGCCCGAGCACAAGTCCCACAAGACTGCACAAAAGAACGCACATCCCATGACAAGGAAGGCCACCAAAAGGACCTAGCCACCAAATCCCTGGTACCAAAAATCCCAGGATGACCAGCCAACACCGAGCAATGAACCTCAGAAATAACTCTGCTAGTCCATCTATCAGGGACAAACAGTTTCTCCGCTGGACAACGGTCAGATCTATCAGCCTGAAACTCCTGCAGCACCCACTGCAAATCAGGGGAGATGGCAGACAGAATTACCCCCTCTTTGAGAATACCAGCCGGCTCAGGGACTCCCGGAGAATCAGGCACAAAATTCCTAGAAAGGGCATCAGCCTTCACATTCTTAGAACTCGGAAGGTATGAAACCACAAAATCGAAACGGGAGAAAAACAGTGACCATCGAGCCTGTCTAGGATTCAACTGCTTGGCAGACTCGAGATAAGTCAAATTCTTGTGATCCGTCAAGACCACCACGCGGTGCTTGGCTCCCTCAAGCCAATGTCGCCACTCCTCGAATGCCCACTTCATAGCCAGCAGCTCCCAATTGCCAACATCATAATTACGCTCAGCAGGCGAAAATTTTCTAGAAAAGAAGGCACATGGCTTCATCACAGAGCCATCAGAACTTCTTTGAGACAAAACAGCCCCTGCTCCAATCTCAGAAGCATCAACCTCAACCTGAAAAGGGAGCGAAACATCTGGCTGATGCAACACAGGGGCCGAAGAAAAACGACGTTTCAGCTCCTGAAAAGCCTCCACGGCCGCAGAGGACCAATTCACCACATCAGCACCTTTCTTTGTCAAATCAGTCAAGGGTTTAACCACACTAGAAAAATTAGCGATGAAGCGACGGTAAAAATGAGCAAAGCCCAGGAATTTCTGAAGACTCTTCACAGATGTAGGTTGAGTCCAATCATAAATGGCCTGAACTTTAACAGGATCCATCTCGATAGTAGAAGGGGAAAAAATGAAGCCCAAAAAGGAAACCTTCTGAACTCCGAAGAGACATTTAGACCCCTTCACAAACAAGGAATTAGCACGAAGGACCTGCAATACCATTCTGACCTGCTTCACATGAGACTCCCAATCATCTGAAAAGACCAAAATATCATCCAAATATACAATCATGAATCTATCCAGATACTTTCGGAAGATGTCATGCATAAAGGACTGAAACATAGATGGAGCGTTAGAAAGCCCGAATGGCATCACCAGGTACTCAAAATGGCCCTCGGGCATATTAAATGCTGTTTTCCATTCATCGCCCTGTTTAATACGCACAAGGTTATATGCCCCTCGAAAATCTATCTTGGTGAACCAACTAGCCCCCTTAATCCGAGCAAACAAATCAGACAGCAGAGGCAAAGGGTACTGAAATTTGACCGTGATTTTATTGAGAAGGCGGTAGTCTATACAGGGTCTCAGAGAACCATCCTTCTTGGCCACAAAAAAGAACCCTGCTCCCAACGGTGATGAAGACGGGCGAATATGCCCTTTCTCCAAGGACTCCTTTATATAACTCCGCATAGCGGTGTGTTCTGGCACGGAAAAATTGAAAAGTCGGCCCTTAGGAAACTTACTACCTGGGATCAAATTTATAGCACAATCACAATCCCTATGAGGTGGTAGGATACTGGATTTGGGCTCATCAAATACATCCCGGTAATCCGACAGAAACTCAGGGACATCAGAAGGAATGGATGAAGAAATTGACATCATCGGAACATCGCCATGTACCCCTTGACAACCCCAACTAGACACAGACATTGATTTCCAATCCAATACTGGATTATGAACCTGTAGCCATGGCAAACCCAACACGACCACATCATGCAAATTATGCAACACCAAAAAGCGAATATCTTCCTGATGTGCAGGAGCCATGCACATGGTCAACTGAGTCCAGTACTGAGGTTTATTCCTGGCCAAAGGCGTAGCATCAATTCCCCTTAATGGAATAGGATACTGCAAAGGCTCCAGGAAAAAACCACAACGCCTGGCAAACTCCAAGTCCATCAAATTCAGGGCAGCGCCCGAATCCACAAATGCCATAACTGAGTAGGATGACAGAGAGCAAATCAAAGTAACAGACAAAAGAAATTTAGGCTGTACAGTAGCAATGGTGACAGACCTAGCGAACCGCTTAATGCGCTTAGAACAATCTGATTGCATAGTCTGATTGCCGTATGTGGAGTCGGGAAGGAATTTTTTTCCCCATGGTGGAGTTACTCTTTGCCACATGGTTTTTTTTTGCCTTCCTCTGGATCAACATGTTAGGGCATGTTAGGTTAGGCTATGGGTTGAACTAGATGGACTTACAGTCTTCCTTCAACCTTAATAACTATGTGACACCAGGAACACAATCAGAGATAGCATGAGTAGGGTCACCACAGTAAAAACACAGCCGATTCTGACGTCTGTGTTCTTGCCGTTCAGTTCTGGTCAAAGTTCTATCACATTGCATAAGCTCAGGCCTCTGCTCAGAGGACACCGCCAAATGGTGCACAACTTTGCGCTCGCGCAAACGCCGATCAATTTGAATGGCCAAGGACATTGATTTATTCAGACCAGCAGGCGTGGGGAAGCCCACCATAACATCCTTAAGGGCCTCAGAGAGACCCTTTCTAAAAATTGCTGTCCGGGCACACTCATTCCATTGAGTAAGCACAGACCACTTTCTAAACTTCTGACAATATACCTCCGCTTCATCCTGACCCTGACACAAAGCCAGCAAGGTTTTCTCTGCCTGATCCACTGAATTCGGTTCGTCATAAAGCAATCCAAGCGCCAGAAAAAACGCATATACATTAAGCAATGCAGGATCTCCTGGCGCAAGGGAGAATGCCCAGTCATGAGGGTCGCCACGTAACAAAGAAATAATAATTTTTACTTGCTGAATGGGGTCACCAGAGGAGCGGGGTTTCAAAGCAAGAAACAGTCTACAATTATTTTTGAAATTCAGAAACTTTGATCTATCCCCAGAAAACAAATCAGGAATTGGAATTCTAGGCTCTAACATCGGATTCTGAACTACATAATCTTGAATGCTTTGGACCCTTGCAGCGAGTTGATCCACACAAGAGGACAGACCTTGAATATCCATATGTACACCTGAGTCCTGAACCACCCAGAGATTAAGGGGAAAAGAGAGACAAAACACACTGCAAAGAAAAAAAATGGGTTCAGAACTTCTCTTATCCCTCTTTTGAGATGCATTAACACTTTGTGGGCCAGCTGTACTGTTAAGGACCTGGTGGTTAGGAGCACCCGGAATGACCTGATGAGTAAACTAGTAATCGGAACAAGCTCTGGGAAAGTGGGAACTCTGCTGACCGCAAACCCTACTCCTATCACACACACTAGAAATAGCCGTGGAGCGTACCTAACTCTCCCTAGACGCCTCTTCACAGCCTAAGAGCTAACTACCCCTAAAGATAGAAATAGAAGCCTAACCTTGCCTCAGAGAAATTCCCCAAAGGTAAAGGCAGCCCTTCACATATATTGACTGTGAGTTAAGAGGAAAGTCACAAACACAGGAATGAAACAGGTTTTAGCAAAGGAGGCCAGACGTAACTAAATAGTCAGAGGAAAGAAAAGGAAACTATGCGGTCAGCACAAAAAACTACAAAAAACCACGCAGAGTATGCAAAAAGACCCCCACACCGACTCACGGTGTGGAGGTGCAACACTGCACCCCCAGAGCTTCCAGCTAGCAAGGAAATATCATGATAGCAAGCTGGACTAGAATTTAGCAGTACTAAGAAATATATTCAGGCAGCAGTAACAACAAATGAACTAGCAGGGACTTAGCTTCTGCTGGAGTAGACAGGTCCTCAGAGAAGTCCAAGAGAGATCTGAATCAATACTGAAACATTGACAGCTGGCATGTAGTAATGATCTGAGTAGACTTAAATAGGGAAGCAAGCATAACAATAAACGAGGGCAGCTGAGAAAGCAACCTCAGAGACCAGCAGTTCCGCTCAAAGCCACCAGAGGGAGTCCAAGAGCAAAACTAACCAAAGTACCATTCATGACCACAGGAGGGAGTCCGAGAAATGGAATTCACAACAGGGTTAGCTGCAGACAGTGTTAACTATTGGGGACAGTCCATAGTAGGAATAGTTAAATGGTCAAAATGAACTAATACTAGTTGTTAGGGAGATAGGGAAGACTATTCAGAAGTAGAAGGACCTACGGTCCTTATGTAACAGACCTGCATTGAAGCGGGTGTTTGTGTGCGAAGAGGGGAGATCAGACATCGGATAGCAAGGACATGGGCTAGGAAACAAGAAATAAGTAGCAGAAGGATTCTTTATTAATTAGGCAAGCAGGTCTTAAGCAAACAATTAGGCTAGAGAATAGCCAGATCTGAGGGTCATAGAGGAGAAGATGGCCAGGCTAGGACACGATATTTCCTACTGGGATCAACAGCAGCAGTAGCACATTAAAGAGTGTGTGGCCCTCATCGAATGAACTTTGAGAATAATAGAGGGAAGTTGTAGCGATACATCTCAGGCAGTAAGTTCCTCACAAATCAACCGGTGGTTAAGACTAGCTGTGAAGGGCCGTAATGACACCTCAACCTACATCGTCCTCACAAGTTATTCAGTAAAGAAAGTTTATTTTTGGACTCTAGTCTCCCTCATTAATTTCTATTCTCTCTCGTCTTGGCCTGCCAAGTTAAGCGGTAGCTTGCAGTCTGCAGATGCGTATCACTAAGGTAAAAACATCACACCAGGCTGGGCGTGGATTTGCACAAGGCCATGGCTGTCACCACGCCCATTACAACCATTTCAAGAAAGTTTTATCTGTGTCAAATACCAGGAAGTATCAAACACAAAGAGCCAAAACCCACAGCTTCAAAAATGCACTCAAATATTTAAGGAAAAAGTAAGTAAAGCTATTAATCTAATTGATCTACTAGTTGCAGAAATACTACAGAAAATATGAAACATCAAAAACTCACTAAATACTTATTGTGAGAATGTTGCCTCATGGTACGTTCACACAAAGTTATTTTACAGTGATTTAGAAATACATTTTGCTCCTAAATCGACATTGAAAACTGCATCAATTACTGTTTGAATAACTTTCTGACTGCATTGAATTGGATAGCTCCATTAGCACGCACACACAATACTAGTTTTTTAACGTTATTTTGAACATTTCCCAATAAAACAAATAGGAAGATTATCAAAAGTGTTTTTTAAGCATTTCTTATATGGATTTGCAGAAAATTCTCCTCTACATCATTGTAAAATTGTGCAAACAGGACGTGAAGAGGAAGAAGTCATGCATGCACATGGCTCTCTGCAATAGGTCATGTGTTTTTGCTTACTACCGAATGTTTCAGGACTGCCATAAACTGCAGTGCAGTGAGTCACAGACATTGAATGCCATCTGTCTAATTCATATACTACATTTTGCAGTGCCAAAGGGGTTAAGAGACCTCATTATGATGCATGAGGCGTCCAGAGATGTCTTCACCATTAGCACTTGCCAGCCTGTCTGTGGCTGCTCACATATAGTTTACCTTTCTGTCAAGCATTTTTATGTCCATATGGTTGGGGAATGCACAGTTTAGCATCACAGGCTGCATGTGGCCCCAACTGCAGTTTGTTCCCCCCAGATCTACAACAAGTACAACAAGGATCTGTCCTGGCAAAAGTGTTGTTCAGCATTTTTATAAATTATCTAATTAAGGGAACTGAAGGTAAATTAATCAAATTTGCAGACCATACAAAGCTAGGAGGGATAGCTAACACTAGAGAAGGCTGAGAAATGATTCAGAAGGCTCTAGATAAGCTTGAACAATGGACAGCGAGTAATATAATGGTATTTAAGAGAGAGAAATGCAAGATTCTATATCTGGGCAAGAAAAATTAAAATTACATCTACAGAATGGGAGGAATAGAATAAGCAACAACACGAGTGAAAAAGACTTAGGTATACTAATAGATCACAGACTGCAAATGAGTCAACAGGGGGATGCAGCAGCAGAAAAGTCTAACACAGTTTTAGGATGTATTAAGAGAAGCATAGAGTTTAGATAATGTGAAGTAATTATCTCCCTCTACTCCTTGGTCAGGCCTCATCTGGAATACTGTGTCCAGTTCTGGGCACCACATTCTAAATTAGACATTGAAAAACTGGAGCAAGTTCAGAGAAAAGCTACTAGGATGGTGAGTGGACTGCAAAGTGTGTCCTACGAGGAAAGATTAAGGGATCTGGGAATGTTTAGCTTGCAAAAAAGGTAAGAGGAGCCTTAGTAACTGTCTACAAATATCTGATGGGATGTCACAGTTTAGAGGGGTCATCCTTATTCTAATTTGCACATAGAAACACAAGAAGCAATTGAATTAATCTGAAAGGAAGAAGATACAGATTAGATGATATAAAAAAACCATTTTGACAGTGAGGGTAATCAATAAGTGGAACAGGCTGCCATGGGAGGAGGTGAGTTTTTCTGCAATGGAAGTCTTCAAGCAGAGGTTGGACAGACATCTGTCTAAGATGGTTTAGTGATTCCTGCATTGAGCAGGGGGTTGGACATGATGACCCTGGAGGTCTCTTCCAATTCTAACATTCTATGATTCTATGACTGTGAAAATATTACATCTGCTAAAAATTACTACATTCCAACATGTAGGTAAAACATTTCAGTACATATAAGATATTACTGATTTACTTCAAGTTACACTGTAGATTGTATAAGTTTCGAGTCACTGTCAATATGGCCACGTTCCTGCGTTCAGTATTTGGTCAGTGTTTTACATCAGTATTTGTAAGCCAAAATCAGGAATGGAACAATTAATAAAATGTAAAATACTGACCAAATACTGAATGTGTGAACGTGGCCTAATGCAGAGTTATAATGAATAATCTGTTGTGGTTTGTTCCTGCAAATGACACAAAAGCAGTGAAATTAGGGTACATACTGCTTCTTTAGGCTTTTGAATGCATTATATTGGTTGACATCGTTCCATTCGGAGGCCGTGATGTGATTGTTGGACATTCCAGCATAAGTGTAGATTAGGTGTGTACACAGACATGGATCAATATTATCTGTGGTAAATTTCCCTAATCCAGGTCGATACTGTGCCAAGTTGCTAAAATAGCAAATCAATTTATAAGCCGAGCCTGTGTTTGGAAGAGGATAAATAAATCATTAGTAAGCTGCTGATGGCATGCAATATTTGCAAGTAAGTATATGTAGGCTTCATTTAGATAATAGAAAAGATACTGTATAGCTATGAAGAATACCTGACAACAATTACGACAAAACTTAACACTAAAAAAAATACAATACATATAGGTCTGTGGTAGAGAAGAGTTAATAGAGTCAAACAAATCAAATTTGTAGAATTTTTAAATTGTCTCTTCAGCGCGCAGCAGGGCTAGAACTCTAGTGCCACCTCTAGGAAGTAGCAATCCTAAAGTCAATATTGACTTTTTAACGAGCTTTGTCACATATCTTAGGATAAAGGCCAAAACCAAAATCTCAATTTGCAGACACTGTGTTTTGTGGTAGTGACCCTCATGACTGCAGACTGTGACATCTGGTTTTTGACTTCTATCCTAAGTCATGTGACAAGGCTCATTAGAAGTCGATATTGACTTTTAGGATTGCTACTACCTATAGGTGGAACAAAAGTTCTAGTCTTCTTCCTCTCTGAAGAGGCAATTTGCTTATTTGCCAGAGGAGCATTGAGACTTAAAAGTCTCCTCACCTTGGCATGTCTAGCTTGACGTGTCGCTCTCCACATGGAGGAACATTACCCCTTGAATCCCAGTCAGACATCTGTCACCCAGCCAAACTAGATCTCACGTTTGGCACTGGCGAAGGGCAGTACCCAGAAACAGAGAGTCTGCAAACTGAGATTTTGGTTTTATCCTAAATCATATGACAAGGCTTGTTAGAAAGTCGATATTGACTTTTAGGATTGCCACTTCCTATAGGTGGCAGTAGAGTTCTAATCCTCTTCTTCTCTGAAGAGACAATTTACATATTTACCAAAGGAGCATTGCAGCTTAAAAGTCTCTTTACCTTGGCATGTCAGGCTTGACATGTTCCTTTCCCCAAGGAGAAATGTTACCCCTTGGATCTCAATGTAGAATTTTTAGAAACTTACTGAACCCGGCGAAATCAAACTAATTGCAATACACTTAAAGGGAACCTGTCACCTGAATTTGGCGGGACCAGTTTTGGGTCATATGGGCGGGGTTTTCGGGTGTTTGATTCACCCTTTCCTTACCCGCTGGCTGCATGCTGGCCGCAATATTGGATTGAAGTTCATTCTCTGTCCTCTGGAGTACACACCAGCGCAAGGCAATATTGCCTTGCGCAGGCGTGTACTCCGGAGGACGTAGAAGGAGTTTCAATCCAATATTGCGGCCAGCATGCAGCCAGCGGGTAAGGAAAGGGTGAATCAAACACCCGAAAACCCCGCCCATATGACCCAAAACTGGTCCCGCCAAATTCAGGTGACAGGTTCCCTTTAACAAGAATCACCTAAAATGGTCAAGGCCATTTCACATATTGCAGAAGATTGCATCATTTATAGAAGAATCATGTAATATCAGGTGTGGCCAGGACAGCTTCCTCATAATGCCTTTTAGCTATCTTACCATATAGCTTCAGCTATTTGGACTGACTACTACAGCCTGTATTAAAACAGATGCAGGAAATGCAGCCGCCATTTTTTGATACATCTGGATAGTGAGAGGAAGACACAACTCATAGCTTAGGCATAGAGATATGAAAGAAAGTCATTCAATGCTGAACAATGTGTGCAGATAGTGTGTGACAGCACACTAGTGAAAGAAAATAGTCTATGAGGAAAAGTGGATAATACAGAATTCTTTTGATGTGCAAGTAAAATTTGACAAAAAAATTCAGCTGATCTAAAGAACATCAAATTTCAAAAGATTTGCTCATCTCCAGTCTGCTTCATAGAGCCAAAAAGAAAGCATTTACATTTGTTAAATGTATGTAATGCAGTTTTGGTTCGCTCAGTAAAACTTTGAGAAATGAAACAAATTAGGTTTAAACCTAGGACTTTGAGGCCTTCGGACCTTATAGTCATATGTCAAAAAATGGTCTGCTTCTCATCAGCGTTCGGTCAGTATGTCAGATTTTACCATTAGAGATTTCTATTACCTGATGGAAGCTTCTCAAGCTTCTCCTGTCAAGCAGTCTGTGAAAAATTGACGGCACGTGGATGGCATCCGAGTGCTGTCTGATTAGTAGAGGACCCTTAGACTTAAATTGACAATTTTGACCCGTGACTTGATCCATGACAATTTCAATATCAACAAATTTTTCAATGACAAAGGAAGTTTCTGAAGATTTGTGGTGAGCCTGCAGTCAGAGAAAGGGGAGCTTGAGAATGCTGGGAGATGAGGAGGATAGTTTTACATGCAGTGTTAGATTGGGATGCCAAGGAACCACCAGTAACATTGACTCTGGGGGCCCACTGTCCAGCTAAATGCATACTGTATATTACATTACCCTCAGTCACAAATGAATGATGAGATGCTGCATTTTGCAGTAAATTGAGCGAAATTCTAGTCATTTAAGTGGGTGGGGGACTCTCTACTGCATAGATGCCCACAATGAGATTCACATGTTCCCCTGTGAACCAGTCTGACCCTGTTCACATGTACTTTAACTATTTTGCAAAAATATGAAGTGATAGTGAAGATACTATTTATATGAAAAACATGTAGGTATGGGAACTTACCAATTTGAGCTCCAAGGGCCAGAGCCAAAACTACAAAAAAGAATATAAATCACACTTCAAGCAAAAAATGTAATATTTACTATTGAGACTGTAAAATAAAAGAAGGTTCAAGTCACTTGTGGTATGATAAATTATATATATGATATAAAGTATAGAGCGTTTAAAAAAATACTTAAAAGTTACAAATGATATCACCTCTTTTTTCTAATTTTGGGGAAAAAAAATAAACTTACTATAAATGTTTGCTACTGTGGTGTCCAAAAAAGTCTTATCTTTTAACATGTCACATTACTTATTCTGCCTGCTAAATACAGTGGAAAAAAGCCAGAATTGCAAGGGAGTTTTGTATAAAAAGTGATGAATAAAATGTACCCCATGATATTGTAGCTTCATTAAAATCCATAGCGCAACCCCAAAAAATCACTGGTATAATAGAAGAGATGGGGTCTAACATATGGCAGCAGAAAAAAAATATGTATTTTTGAATAGTAGTAAAACATAAAAAATATATCTCTGAATACATACCAACATGTTAACTAACATGTTATTTTTCTTACTTAACAAACAATGAAAAAAATAAAACCAAATAAAAAATAATCATTGAATTGCATTGTTTTTCCAATCCACCAAAGGATTTTTTTCTCATTTTTCAGTAGATCGTGTGGTGGATTAAATGTTGGCATTCAAATCTAAACTCATTCCTCTAAAGTCAAGCACTCATATGTAGAAATCAGCAAATTTATTTGAGTGAAATTGAATTTGCCTTGAATTTTACAAAAGTCCCTATTCTACAGAATATGGAATTGTTGCAGTTTGCTTCGCATGAATTCAGTAAAATGATGACCAGCTGAGGTCATTTGTCAAACCATAGAGGGACAGGCAAGTGGCTAAGAAAAATACTAACATTCGCCCTACCACTCACTTATCCAATTGCCCCCCAATCCGCTGTCCTTTCCTCAGCACCTCTTCTTTTGCCCTTCTATTGCATGCATTCTCCTTTGAATCTTCACTCTAGGCCAGATCTTAAAGCTGGACAAGGCCTTGGATGTCACTTTGATCCATGCCATTGCAGTAAACTTTGCGATGTCATGAAGTTACTACACATATTGCCCAGGTTATACCATGCCACAGGCTGAAGTCAGTCAGAGGTCTTGTCAAACTGGAAGCCAGAGTCTGAAGTGAAGAAGGCCACAGAAAATACACACAATGGCAAAAGGAGAAAAGAAGAGGTGCCGAGACTGAAAATGAGCTGTGGGGATTTCAGGTGAGGTGAGTATTATTTTATTTTGCTTTTATCCTACATTATACTCTTGGACTGTAGAGATAGCAGGGTAGAATAAGGAACCATAAATTCACAGAAAATATTTTCACTGCTAATCATATTTCATGATTTGCAGAATTTGAATCTTGACAGATGCATTCATCTCTATTCATATAGTGATGTCAACTGTAAAATAAAACATTGGGAGGCAGGGATAAACAAAAGCAGAAAATGAACCCGAAATGGCACAATCTGGAATGGGTTAATTTTAGAAATGTTTTAAAGAATTGCAGGATTGAAACATCCCATTATCTTATTGTGAAATGAAAGAGACTCATTGTGGTATTTTAAAAATCAACCAAAAAACAGGAGGATATTCAGGAAGTAAGTCTCAGAAGTAACAATCGTATCCACACCATTGTTATCTTTATTTGTGATATAAATAAGGGCTCATTCAGATGTCTGATTTTTCTCATATGGAAAAACCAAGTCCAAGTTACATAAGTCTTTTGATCAGCGTTATGTCAGCATTTTGTCAGTGTGCCTGTTTTACCATTAGAGTTTGGTCAGAGTTTCATCAGTTTCTGAAGCTTCTCCTATTAAACAGTCTATGAAAAATGAATAGCACACAAATGGCATCAGTGCTGTCTGATTTTTTCATAGACCCATAGACTTCAATTGGTGTATATGATCAAGACTTCGGGTGGTTTCACACTGCGGTTTTGTCTGCAGCGTTTTTTGCACAAAAAAAGCATGCGTTTTTTCCCCTATATTTAACATTGAAAACGCATGCGGTTTTTTCGTACGCGTTTGGTCGCATTTTGAAACGCATGCGTTTTTTTTCTGCATGCGTTCATTTTCAAAAATGCAACCTGTAGTATTTTCTTGCGGCGTTTTTTTGCCGCGAAAAAACGCATGCGTTTTTTCGCGGCAAAAAAATGCATTGCTGTCTATGTAAACGCATGCGTTTTTAAGCACATGCATTTGTTTGCGTTAAAAACGCATGCGTTTTTATAGAAAAAAAACAGAAAACACACTGAAAAGCCACCCACCACCATCAAGGTGATAAAGGGATCCGAACCCTAACCCTAACTCTACCCCTAACCTCACCCCTAACCGTTTAATGAACATTTTCTGACAGTCATAGTGCCACGTATTTAAGTGCCACGTATCACGTATTTAAGTGCCACGTATTTAAGTACCACGTATCACGTATTTCAGTGCCACGTGTTTCAGTGCCACGTATCACGTATTTCAGTGCTACGTGTTTCAGTGCCACGTATTTCAGTGCCATGTATTTAAGTGCCACGTATCACGTATTTCAGTGCCACGTGTTTCAGTGCCACGTATTTAAGTACCACGTATCACGTATTTCAGTGCCACGTATCACATATTTAAGTGCCACGTATTTCAGTGCCACGTATTTCAGTCACGTTTAGGGTTAGGGGTAGGGGTAGGGTTAGGGTTAGGGCTAGGGTTTTCTTGTTTTTTCTTGTGTTTTCTTGTGTTTTCTTTTTTTTTCTATAAAAACGCATGCGTCTAAAAAATGCATGCGTTTTACCGCGTTTACATGCGTTTTTTCACACATGCGTTTTTTAAAAAAACGCATGCAGATAAAAACGCAAGTGTGAAACCAGCCTTAGATCATGTTCAGACATGTCCCTGACATTTTTTATGGATGAATTGATCTACAAAAATACACAGGCATGTGAACAGCAACATAGGTACAAGTTCTATCTGAAAAAAATGGAAAGAACTTGTACACGAAAAACTAATATCTGAATAAACCGTTTGTGTTTGTCTGGAAGTTTATAATAGCTAGGTAATTAACTAGGAAAAATAACTATAGCAACAGAACAGAAGGAATCTATCTTTCTCTAAGAGGTACAGTACACACAAAATTTCATCATATGTGTTAAAGTACCATTATCTGTATAACATATAAAAGACGTTGAATGGGCTTTAAATTCTACTTTATTTTTTAAAAAGCATGCTAAGCACTTACCAGTCAAGAGGAGAACCTTGGCCATTGCTGCCTCCACACCAGTGATCATGCGCAACTTATGAGTTTTTATAGTTTATGGTCGGTATGACATGGGCGATGGGTCACCTATCAGGAAACAAAATAGTCATTATGAAATTTCATTAACAAACAGGGTACTAGTACATGCAGTGACACTTGGCACTTGATGTATTCATTCTGGAATTTAGTTGTAGCTACCACTAGTTTATCTGCTTACACATCAGACATGATATGATTATGCAATGAGTACAAAACCTTATCTTTATTTCCATTTATTTCATAGGCAAAGGGGTCTTTATTATGCAATATAGTCTGATAATCTTACAACTAACATTCAATAATTTAATCATAAGTGATAAAGTCAGTTTAGAAATGAATTAAGGTAACGCCAAAACAATACTTAACTATGGAAATAAAATAAGTAAATCTTGTATAACTGATAAGCCGAGGAGATCTGATAAAATCAAGGTCACAAAGATATAATACACACTTACAGTGCCTTGAAAAGTATTCATACATTTCCACATTTTTCACGCTGTACCCATAAATGTATTTTATTGGGATTTTATGTAATATGCCAATACAATGTCACAAGTATTTGTGAAGTTTAAACAGATGATACATTGTTTTCTAAATATTTTAAAAATATAAATAAATATTTTAAAAATATAAATAAATTTGTGGCGTGCATTTGTATTCAGCCCCCTGTAGTCTGATACCCCTAAATAAAATCCTGAGTGACCAATTGCCTCCAGATGTCACATAATGAGTAAATCTATTCCACATGTCTGTCATTTATTCTCAGCATAATTACATATCCTAGTTGTTTTCCTCCCTGCATAAAACATTCCATAAAATGTATTAAACAGAAACCTGCAAAGTTCCATTTCTTAAAATATTCCAACAATTTATATAATAGTGTTTGTTCACGTGTCAGATTTGATAAGGTTTTACATGTCATATCTGATAAACTGGTTTTCAGCAAGTCTGTTAACATGCCACAAATATTTTAATGTGAAATATTGTCCTTACTGCAGAAATAGCTTTTTAGCATGGCAGGTTCTGGTAATAAAAGCCAAGATTTAGCCACACTGGATAACATTAGGCTTATCCTCATTGCTTCAGCTGCACATCCATAGCACATTCACAACAGATTTTCATGAGTCAGCCTTTAAAATCTCAAAGTGCATGGGTGAGAACCTAGTTTTAGAATCAAAGATGTAATGCCCATGATTTATATGGTTTTGTTAAATGCCTTATGCATTTAGTGCCTTCACCCATTTTTGGTTGATCCAGAAAACCTTTTTAAATACTCTTTGTTCTTCTACTAATACAGACTTAGGCAATCAATGTTTCAAAACCACCTTAGGCCGGCGTCACACTAGGCGTAAGACAATACGGTCCGTTTTTTATGGCCGTAATACGCGCGTAATACGCAGAAATGTCCCAGAAATAGTGTTCAGTAGGTAATCCGTTGCCAAGGTGTCGTCGCGTATTTTGCGCATGTAATGTTGCGTATGTGATCCGTATGTAATCCGTAATGCGTATTTTATACGCAACATCAAAAACTGGACATTTAACGGTTTTCTGGCCTGCAATTAATTTAAATCATCATCACCAACCCTATTTAAGTCCGTACAACAGGTGGGACCCTCCCATCTGGCCATTTAGTTGGTGTGCATCTCTTGGTTGTGTTGGTATTACCTTAAAACCATGTCTGACCTACTGTCTTTCACCCCAACTGAGTGGGTGTTGTATCACTGGGTCTTGTTGCATCGATTTGGGCAGCCATATCCCGTGATTGTCGATCCGCGAAGGAGGAGACGAAGACTGTGGGTGCATCCTCTTTTGACCCAAAGCCTCACAAAAGGCCATTTTCAGAGGCTCTATACAGCTCTAAGGGCACATCCTGACAAGTTCTATCTGTACTGTTGCATGACCATCAGAACCTTTGATATATTGTTAGAGATATTACATCCAGGTATCACCTATCAGGACACAAGGATGCGCAAAGCCATATCCGCTGAGGAGCGTCTTCTCCTTACCTTACGGTATGTATTCAACATCCTCACATACTGTATGTTGATTTTTTTTTATGTGTTGTGTTCTAGCAGGTTTTTTAAATTATATGTGTACATTAGGGCACAAGCAGATCCAAAAAAGTGTTTTTAATGATATAGTTAAGTACCCTATGTAAATTTATCATTTTTCCGCTTTAACCCCTTCACCCCGAAGCCTGTTTTCACCTAACTGACACGGCCAATTTTTACAATTCTGACCACTGTCACTTTATGAGGTCATAACTCTGAAACGCTTCAACGGATCCTGGTGATTCTGAGACTGTTTTCTCGTGACATATTGTACTTTATGATAGTGGTAAAACTTCTTCGATATGACTTGCATTTATTGTGAAAAAAACAGAAATTTGTCGAAAATTATGAAAATTTCGCAATTTTCAAATTTTTCGTATTTATGCTCTTAAATTAGAGAGTTATATCACATAATATAGTTAATAAACTGTTATGATCCTTAGTGGTTGAGGATCACAAATTACTCCAGCTAAGTAACAAACATAGGACAAGCTCTAGGGAGGTGGCAAACTGGACTGACCGCAAATCTGAACCTATCCAAACACACTAGAAGTAGCCGGTGAACGTGCCTAAAAATCCTAGACGTCTCGAGCCAGCCTGAGGAACTAACTACCCCTAGAGAGAAAGAAAGACCTCTCTTGCCTCCAGAGAAATAATTCCCAAAGATATAGAAGCCCCCAACAAATAATAACGGTGAGGTAAGAGGAAGGCACATACACAGGGGTGAAAGCAGATTCAGCAAATGAGGCCCACTAATACTAGATAGCAGAAAATAGAAAAGGGAATCTATGCGGTCAGTAAAAAACCCTTACAAAATATCCACTCTGAGATTTCAAGAACCCCCACACCAACTAACGGTGTGGGGGGAGAAACTCAGTCCCCTAGAGCAACCAGCAAGCGAGGAAATCACATTTTAGCGAGCTGGACTAAAAACATAATGAACGCTGATAATCAAAAAATGATCAAACAAAAACTTAGCTTGTCTTGGAGAGACTGGGAGCAAGGTAGACACAAGGAATCTGAAGAGCACTGAATACATTGATAGCAGGCAAGGAACTGAGTATCCAGGTGGGCTAAATAGGAAACCAACCAGGATAACGAACCAGCTGATGCTGCAACCTGCAGAAAGACAACACTACACAGTACCGCTTGTGACCACTAGAGGGAGCTCAAAAATAGAGTTCACAACAGTACCCCCCCCTTGAGGAGGGGTCACCGAACCCTCATCAAGACCCCCAGGGCGATCAGGATGAGCCACGTGGAAGGCACGAACCAAATCGGCCGCATGAACATCAGAGGCGACAACCCAGGAATTATCCTCCTGACCATAGCCCTTCCACTTAACCAAATACTGAAGCCTCTGTCTAGAGATACGAGAATCCAAAATCTTCTCCACCACGTACTCCAATTCGCCCTTGACCAGCACCGGAGCAGGAGGCTCAACAGAAGGAACCACAGGTACCACATACCTCCGCAACAAAGACCTATGGAACACATTATGAATGGCAAACGATGTTGGGAGATCCAAACGAAAAGACACCGGGTTAAGGATTTCCAAGATCTTATAAGGACCGATGAAGCGAGGCTTGAATTTAGGAGAGGAGACCTTCATAGGAACATACCGAGAAGACAGCCAAACCAAATCCCCAACACGAAGTCGGGGACCCACACCGCGGCGGCGGTTGGCAAAGCGCTGAGCATTCTCCTGTGACAACCTCAAATTGTCCACCACATGGTTCCAAATCTGCTGCAACCTATCCACCACAGAATCCACCCCAGGACAGTCAGACGGCTCAACCTGACCCGAGGAAAAACAAGGGTGGAAACCAGAATTGCAGAAAAAAGGCGAAACCAAAGTAGCAGAACTAGCCCGATTATTAAGGGCAAACTTGGCCAAAGGCAAAAAAGTCACCCAATCATCCCGATCAGCAGAAACAAAACATCTCAAATAAGTTTCCAACGTCTGATTAGTTCGCTCGGTTTGGCCATTAGTCTGAGGATGGAAGGCCGACGAAAAAGACAAATCAATGCCCATCTTAGCACAAAAAGTCCGCCAAAACCTGGACACAAACTGGGATCCTCTATCAGACACAATATTTTCAGGAATGCCGTGCAAGCGAACCACATTCTGAAAAAATAGAGGAACCAAATCGGAGGAAGAAGGCAACTTAGGCAAGGGCACCAAATGGACCATCTTGGAAAAACGATCACACACCACCCAGATGACAGACATTTTCTGAGATACTGGAAGATCCGAAATAAAATCCATGGAAATGTGCGTCCAAGGCCTTTTCGGAACAGGCAAAGGCAAAAGCAAACCGCTGGCACGAGAACAGCAAGGCTTAGCCCGAGCACAAATCCCACAAGACTGCACAAAGGAACGCACATCCCGCGACAAGGAAGGCCACCAGAGGGACCTAGCCACCAAATCTCTGGTACCAAAAATCCCAGGATGACCTGCCAACACCAAAGAATGAACCTCGGAAATAACCCTGCTGGTCCATCTATCCGGGACAAACAGTCTCTCTGGTGGACAACGGTCAGGTCTATCCGCTTGAAATTTCTGCAGCACCCGTTGCAAATCTGGGGAAATGGCAGACAAAATCACTCCCTCTCTGAGAATACCAGCCGGCTCAGAAACTTCCGGAGAGTCAGGCACAAAACTCCTAGAAAGTGCATCAGCTTTCACGTTCTTTGAACCAGGCAGGTATGAGACCACGAAGTTGAAATGGGAGAAAAACAACGACCAACGAGCCTGTCTAGGATTCAGGCGCTTGGCAGATTCAAGGTAAATCAGATTTTTGTGATCAGTCAAGACCATCACACGATGTTTAGCTCCTTCGAGCCAATGTCGCCACTCCTCAAATACCTACTTCTGTTGTGAATTAGACTTTTTTGGCTCCCTCTTGTGGTCACTAGTGATATGACTCTGGGATTGTCTTTCCTCAGTTTGGCACCCACCTGGGTCGTTAGTCCAGGGGTGTTGCTATATAAACTTCCTGGATTCTCAGTCCAGTGCCTGGCATCGTTGTAATCAGTCCTTTCTGTTTGCTCCTGTCTGCTGGTCCTGGTTCTTGCAAAATTAAGCTAAGTCCTGCTTCCTTGTTTTTTGGTTATTTGTATTGCTCTTATTTTTTGTCCAGCTTGTACTAAATGTGATTCCTGATTTTGCTGGAAGCTCTAGGGGGCTGGTATTCTCCCCCCGGGCCGTTAGACGGTTCGGGGGTTCTTGAATATCCAGCGTGGAAATTTTGATAGGGTTTTTGCTGACCGTATAAGTCATCTTACTATATTCTGCTATTAGTCAGTGGGCCTCTCTTTGCTAAATACCTAGTTCATTCTTACGTTTGTCTTTTCTTCTTACCTCACCGTTATTATTTGTTGGGGGCTTGTATCCAACTTTTGGGGTCTTTTCTCTGGAGGCAAGAAAGGTCTATCTTTTCCCTTCTAGGGTTAGTTAGTTCTCCGGCTGGCGCGAGATGTCTAGAACCAACGTAGGCACGTTCCCCGGCTGCTGCTATTTGTGGTGCTAGGATTAGATATACGGTCAGCCCAGTTACCACTGCCCTATGAGCTGTTTTTTTGTGTTTGCAGACTTAGTATTTATTTCTGAGACCCTCTGCCATTGGGGTCATAACAGTATGCCAGGCCTAAGTTGAATGTTTAATGCATTGCAGAAGTGGGATAATAAGAAAGGAAATTCTGAGTTTTTTTTTTTTTTTTTCCTCTTTCTTCCTCCCCTTTACCTCTGAGTGGCTTGAGCTTGCTGCAGACATGAATGTCCAGACCTTGATTACAAGTGTGGACCATCTTGCTGCTCGTGTGCAGGGCATACAATATTTTGTTACCAGTAGTCCTATGTCTGGACCGAAAATACCTATTCCTGAACTGTTCTCTGGAGACCGATTTAAGTTTAGGAATTTCAGGAATAATTGTAAATTGTTTCTATCTCTGAGACCCCGTTCATCTGGAGACTCAGCTCAGCAAGTAAAAATTGTTATCTCTTTCTTATGAGGCGACCCTCAGGATTGGGCCTTCTCGCTAGCGCCAGGAGATCCGGCATTGGCAAATATTGATGCGTTTTTTCTGGCGCTCGGATTGCTTTACGAGGAACCCAATCTTGAAATTCAGGCAGAAAAAGCCTTGCTGGCTATTTCTCAGGGCCAGGATGAAGCTGAAGTGTATTGCCAAAAATTTCGGAAATGGTCCGTGCTTACTCAGTGGAATGAATGTGCTCTGGCCGCAAATTTCAGAAATGGCCTTTCTGAAGCCATTAAGAATGTGATGGTGGGTTTCTCCATTCCTACAAGTCTGAATGATTCCATGGCGCTGGCTATTCAAATTGACCGGCGTTTGCGGGAGCGCAAAGCCGCTAAACCTCTTGTGGTGTTGTCTGAACAAACACCTGATTTAACGCAATGTGGTAGAATTCAGACTAGAAATGAACGGAAAAATCATAGACGTCAGAATGGGTTGTGTTTTTACTGTGGTGATTCTACACATGTTATATCAGCATGCTCTAAACGCCTAACAAGGGTTGTTAGTCCTGTCGCCATTGGTAATTTGCAACCTAAATTTATTTTGTCTGTGACTTTAATTTGCTCATTGTCTTCCTACCCTGTTATGGCGTTTGTGGATTCAGGTGCTGCCCTGAGTCTTATGGATCTGTCATTTGCCAAGCGCTGTGGTTTTGTTCTTGAGCCGTTGGTAAATCCTATCCCTCTTAGAGGTATTGATGCTACGCCATTGGCAGAAAATAAACCGCAGTTTTGGACACAGGTAACCATGTGCATGACTCCTGAACATCGGGATGTGATCGCTTTTCCAGGTGCGTACAACCTTGTGCGCATTAAGCAAGGAGATGAATGGAAAACTGCATTTAATACGCCCGAAGGTCATTTTGAGTACTTGGTGATGCCTTTTAGGCTCTCTAATGCTCCTTCAGTGTTTCAGTCCTTTATGCATGATATTTTCCGGAAGTATCTGGATAAATTTATGATTGTTTATCTGGATGATATTCTGTTTTTTTCTGATGATTGGGACTCGCATGTAGAGCAGGTCAGGATGGTGTTTCAGGTTTTGCGTGAGAATGCTTTGTTTGTTAAGGGCTCAAAGTGTCTCTTTGGAGTACAGAAGGTTCCCTTTTTGGGTTTTATTTTTTCCCCTTCTGCAGTGGAGATGGACCCAGTCAAGGTCCGAGCTATTCATGATTGGACTCAACCCACGTCAGTTAAGAGTCTTCAGAAGTTCTTGGGTTTTGCTAACTTCTACCGTCGTTTTATCGCTAATTTTTCTAGCGTTGTTAAACCTTTGACGGATATGACCAAGAAAGGTTCTGATGTTGCTAACTGGGCTCCTGCAGCCGTGGAAGCTTTCCAAGAGTTGAACGCCGGTTTACTTCAGCGCCTGTTTTGTGCCAGCCTGATGTCTCACTTCCCTTTCAGGTTGAAATGGATGCTTCTGAGATTGGGGCAGGGGCCGTTTTGTCGCAGAGAGGCCCTGGTTGCTCTGTAATGAGACCATGTGCTTTTTTCTCTACGAAGTTTTTGCCTGCTGAGCGGAATTATGATGTTGGCAATCGGGAGTTGCTGGCCATGAAGTGGGCATTTGAGGAGTGGCGTTATTGGCTCGAGGGTGCTAAGCATCGTGTGGTGGTCTTGACTGATCACAAAAATCTGATGTATCTCGAGTCTGCTAAACGCCTGAATCCTAGACAGGCCCGTTGGTCATTGTTTTTCTCCCGTTTTGACTTTGTGGTCTCGTATTTACCAGGTTCAAAGAATGTGAAGGCTGATGCTCTTTCAAGGAGCTTTGTGCCTGACTCTCCTGGAGTCGCTGAACCAGTTGGTATTCTTAAAGAGGGAGTAATCTTGTCAGCGCCATTTCTCCGGATTTGCGACGTGTGTTGCAGAGATTTCAGGCTGGTAGACCTGACTCTTGTCCACCTGACAGACTGTTTGTTCCTGATAAGTGGACCAGCAGAGTCATTTCCGAGGTTCATTCCTCGGTGTTGGCAGGGCATCCGGGAATTTTTGGCACCAGAGATTTGGTGGCTAGGTCCTTTTGGTGGCCTTCCTTGTCACGGGATGTGCGGTCATTTGTGCAGTCCTGTGGGACTTGTGCTCGAGCTAAGCCTTGCTGTTCTCGTGCCAGCGGGTTGCTCTTGCCCTTGCCTGTCCCGAAGAGGCCTTGGACACACATTTCCATGGATTTCATTTCAGATCTTCCGGTGTCTCAGGGCATGTCTGTCATCTGGGTGGTATGTGATCGCTTTTCCAAGATGGTCCATTTGGTATCTTTGCCTAAGCTGCCTTCCTCTTCCGATCTGGTTCCTTTGTTCTTTCAGAATGTGGTTCGTTTACACGGCATTCCTGAGAATATCGTGTCTGACAGAGGATCCCAGTTTGTTTCCAGGTTCTGGCGATCCTTTTGTGCTAAGATGGGCATTGATTTGTCGTTTTCATCTGCCTTTCATCCTCAGACTAATGGACAAACGGAGCGAACTAATCAGACTCTGGAGGCTTATTTGAGGTGTTTTGTTTCTGCAGATCAGGATGATTGGGTGACCTTCTTGCCGTTGGCTGAGTTTGCCCTTAATAATCGGGCTAGTTCCGTTACTTTGGTTTCGCCATTTTTCTGCAACTCTGGTTTCCATCCTCGTTTTTCCTCGGGACATGTGGAGCCTTCTGACTGTCCTGGGGTAGATTCTGTGGTGGATAGGTTGCAGCAGATTTGGAATCATGTGGTGGACAACTTAAAGTTGTCACAGGAGAAGGCTCAGCGTTTTGCCAACCGCCGCCGCGGTGTGGGTCCCCGACTTCGTGTTGGGGATTTGGTATGGCTGTCTTCTCGATTTGTTCCTATGAAGGTCTCCTCTCCTAAATTTAAGCCTCGCTTCATCGGTCCTTACAAGATATTGGAAATCCTTAATCCTGTGTCCTTTCGCTTGGATCTTCCGGTGTCGTTTGCCATTCACAACGTGTTCCATAGGTCTTTGTTGCGGCGGTACGTTGTACCTGTGGTTCCTTCTGTTGAGCCTCCTGCTCCGGTGTTGGTTGAGGGCGAGTTGGAGTACGTGGTGGAGAAGATCTTGGATTCTCGTCTCTCCAGGCGGAGGCTTCAGTATCTGGTCAAGTGGAAGGGCTATGGTCAGGAGGATAATTCCTGGATGGTTGCCTCTGATGTGCACGCGGCCGATTTAGTTCGTGCCTTTCACACTGCTCATCCTGATCGCCCTGGTGGTCTTGGTGAGGGTTCGGTGACCCCTCCTTAAAGGGGGGGTACTGTTGTGAATTAGACTTTTTTGGCTCCCTCTTGTGGTCACTAGTGATATGACTCTGGGATTGTCTTTCCTCAGTTTGGCACCCACCTGGGTCGTTAGTCCAGGGGTGTTGCTATATAAACTTCCTGGATTCTCAGTCCAGTGCCTGGCATCGTTGTAATCAGTCCTTTCTGTTTGCTCCTGTCTGCTGGTCCTGGTTCTTGCAAAATTAAGCTAAGTCCTGCTTCCTTGTTTTTTGGTTATTTGTATTGCTCTTATTTTTTGTCCAGCTTGTACTAAATGTGATTCCTGATTTTGCTGGAAGCTCTAGGGGGCTGGTATTCTCCCCCCGGGCCGTTAGACGGTTCGGGGGTTCTTGAATATCCAGCGTGGAAATTTTGATAGGGTTTTTGCTGACCGTATAAGTCATCTTACTATATTCTGCTATTAGTCAGTGGGCCTCTCTTTGCTAAATACCTAGTTCATTCTTACGTTTGTCTTTTCTTCTTACCTCACCGTTATTATTTGTTGGGGGCTTGTATCCAACTTTTGGGGTCTTTTCTCTGGAGGCAAGAAAGGTCTATCTTTTCCCTTCTAGGGTTAGTTAGTTCTCCGGCTGGCGCGAGACGTCTAGAACCAACGTAGGCACGTTCCCCGGCTGCTGCTATTTGTGGTGCTAGGATTAGATATACGGTCAGCCCAGTTACCACTGCCCTATGAGCTGGTTTTTTGTGTTTGCAGACTTAGTATTTATTTCTGAGACCCTCTGCCATTGGGGTCATAACACACTTCATAGCCAACAACTCCCGATTACCAACATCATAATTCCGCTCGGCAGGCGAAAACTTTCTTGAAAAGAAAGCACATGGCTTCATCACAGAGCCATCAGAGCTTCTCTGCGACAAAACAGCCCCTGCTCCAATCTCAGAAGCATCAACCTCGACCTGGAAGGGGAGAGAGACATCTGCCTGACATAAGACTGGAGCTGAAGAAAACCGGTGCTTCAGCTCCCGAAAGGCCTCCACGGCCGCAGGAGACCAATTAGTCACATCAGAACCCTTCTTGGTCAAATCCGTCAAAGGTTTAACCACGCTAGAAAAATTAGCGATGAAACGACGGTAAAAATTAGCAAAACCCAAGAACTTCTGAAGACTCTTAACAGACGTGGGCTGAGTCCAGTCATGAATAGCCTGGACCTTGACTAGGTCCATCTCCACAGTAGAAGGAGAAAAAATAAAACCCAAAAAGGAGACCTTCTGTACTCCGAAGAGGCATTTTGAGCCCTTCACAAATAAAGCATTAGCACGCAGGACCTGAAACGCCATCCTGACCTGCTTCACATGGGACTCCCAATCATCAGAAAAGACCAAAATGTCATCCAGATAAACAATCATAAATTTATCCAGATATTCTCGGAAGATGTCATGCATGAAGGACTGAAACACAGAAGGAGCATTAGAGAGTCCAAAAGGCATCACTAAGTACTCAAAATGGCCTTCGGGCATATTAAATGCTGTTTTCCATTCATCTCCCTGCTTAATGCGCACAAGGTTATACGCACCACGGAGATCTATCTTGGTGAACCAACTGGCACCCTTAATCCGAGCAAACAAATCAGACAATAGTGGCAAAGGATACTGAAATTTAACTGTGATTTTATTCAGAAGACGATAATCTATACAAGGTCTCAAAGAACCGTCCTTCTTGGCCACAAAAAAAAATCCTGCACCAAGAGGGGAAGAGGATGGGCGAATATGTCCCTTCTCCAAAGACTCCTTTATATAACTCCGCATCACGGCATGCTCTGGTATAGACAAATTAAAAAGTCGTCCCTTAGGGAATTTACTACCAGGAATTAAATTTATAGCACAGTCACAATCCCTATGAGTGGGCAGGGCACTGGACCTGGGCTCATCAAATACATCCTGGTAGTCAGACAAAAACTCAGGGACGTCAGAAGGAGTGGAAGAAGCAATAGACACCAACGGAGTATCGCCATGAATTCCCTGACAACCCCAACTTGACACAGACATAGCTTTCCAATCTAAAACTGGATTATGAGCTTGCAGCCATGGCAGACCCAAAACGACAACATCATGCAAATTATGCAGAACAAGAAAGCAAATCACCTCCTGATGTACGGGAGTCATGCACATGGTCATTTGCGTCCAATACTGAGGCTTATTCTCAGCCAATGGCGTAGCATCAATTCCCCTCAGAGGAATAGGAAATTCCAAAGGCTCCAGGACAAAACCACAGCGCCTGACAAACGACAAATCCATCAGATTCAAGGCAGCACCCGAATCCACAAAAGCCATAACCGGGTAGGATGACAAAGAACAAATCAAAGTAACAGACAAAATAAATTTAGGCTGTATAGTACCAATGGTGACAGGTTTAGCGATTTTTTTTAAGCGTTTAGAGCATGCTGAGATAGCATGAGTAGAATCACCACAGTAAAAGCACAACCCATTTTGACGTCTATGACTTTGTCGCTCAATTCTGGTCAGAGTTCGGTCACATTGCATAGACTTAGGTCTCTGTTCAGAAAATACCGCCAAAGGATGAGCAGATTTGCGCTCCCGCAAACGCCGATCAACTTGAATGGCTAAAGCCATAGAATCACTCAGACTTGTAGGGGTGGGAAACCCCACCATAACATTCTTAACGGCCTCAGAAAGACCTTCTCTGAAATTTGCAGCCAGGGCACACTCATTCCATTGAGTAAGCACCGACCATTTCCGAAATTTTTGACAATACACCTCTGCTTCATCCTGACCTTGAGAGATAGCCAGCAACGCTTTTTCTGCCTGATTCTCAAGATTAGGCTCCTCATAAAGCAGTCCAAGAGCCAGAAAAAATGCATCTACATTAAGCAATGCAGGATCTCCTGGCGCCAGAGAGAAGGCCCAATCTTGAGGGTCGCCACGCAACAGGGAGATAACAATTTTAACTTGCTGAGCGGAATCACCAGAGGAACGAGGTCTCAGAGATAGAAATAACTTACAATTATTCTTAAAATTTAGGAACCTAGATCTATCTCCAGAAAACAACTCAGGAATGGGTATCTTTGGTTCTGACATAGGGCTATGAATAACAAAATCCTGAATACTTTGCACCCGTGCAGTAAGATGATCCACACTAGAAGTCAGAGTCTGAACATTCATGTCTGCAGCTGAGCTCAAAACCACCCAGAGTTCAAGGGGATGAAAGAAGCTAAACAGACTGCAACAAAGGAAAAGCGGGAGGAAAAAAAAAAAAAATGTACTCAGGTCTTCTTTTTATCCCACTTCTGCGATGCATTAAACACTTTTTGGCCTGCTATACTGTTATGATCCTTAGTGGTTGAGGATCACAAATTACTCCAGCAAAGTAACAAACATAGGACAAGCTCTAGGGAGGTGGCAAACTGGACTGACCGCAAATCTGAACCTATCCAAACACACTAGAAGTAGCCGGTGAACATGCCTAAAAATCCTAGACGTCTCGAGCCAGCCTGAGGAACTAACTACCCCTAGAGAGAAAGAAAGACCTCTCTTGCCTCCAGAGAAATAATTCCCAAAGATATAGAAGCCCCCAACAAATAATAACGGTGAGGTAAGAGGAAGGCACATACACAGGGGTGAAAGCAGATTCAGCAAATGAGGCCCACTAATACTAGATAGCAGAAAATAGAAAAGGGAATCTATGCGGTCAGTAAAAAACCCTTACAAAATATCCACTCTGAGATTTCAAGAACCCCCACACCAACTAACGGTGTGGGGGGAGAAACTCAGTCCCCTAGAGCAACCAGCAAGCGAGGAAATCACATTTTAGCGAGCTGGACTAAAAACATAATGAACGCTGATAATCAAAAAATGATCAAACAAAAACTTAGCTTGTCTTGGAGAGACTGGGAGCAAGGTAGACACAAGGAATCTGAAGAGCACTGAATACATTGATAGCAGGCAAGGAACTGAGTATCCAGGTGGGCTAAATAGGAAACCAACCAGGATAACGAACCAGCTGATGCTGCAACCTGCAGAAAGACAACACTACACAGTACCGCTTGTGACCACTAGAGGGAGCCCAAAAATAGAGTTCACAACAATAAACAACATTTCCCACATGTCTGCTTTACATCAGCACAATTTTGGAAACATAATTTTTTTTTGTTAGGGAGTTATAAGGGTTAAAAGTTGAAAAGCGATTTCTCATTTTTGCAACAAAATTTGCAAAACCATTTTTTTTACGGACCACCTCACACTTGAAGTGACTTTGAGGGGTCTATATGTCTGAAAATGCCCAAAAGTGACACCATTCTAAAAACTGCACCCCTCAAGGTACTCAAAACCACATTCAAAAAGTTTATTAACCCTTCAGGTGCTTCACAGGAATTTTTGGAATGTTTAAAAAAAATTGAACATTTAACTTTTTTTTCACAAAATTTTTACTTCAGATCCAATTTGTTTTATTTTACCAAGGGTAACAGGAGAAATTGGACCAAAAAAGTCGTTGTACAATTTGTCCTGAGTACGCCGATACCCCACATGTAGGGGTAAACCATTGATTGGGCACATGGCAGAGCTCGGAAGGGAAGGAGCGCCATTTGACTTTTCAATGCAAAATTGGCTGGAATTGAGATCGGAACCCATGTTGTGTTTGGAGAGCCCCTGACGTGCCTACACAGTGGAAACCCCCACAAGTGACACCATTTTGGAAAGTAGACCCTCTAAGGAACTAATCTAGATGTGTGGTGAGCACTTTGAACCTCCAAGTGCTTCACAGAAGTTTATAATGTAGAGCCGTAAAAAAAAATTAATATTAATTTTCACAAAAAATGATCTTTTTGCCCCCAATTTTTTATTTTCCCAAGGGTAGCAGGATAAATTGGACCCCAAAAGTTGTGCAATTTGTCCTGAGTACGCTGATACTTCATATATGGGGATAAACCACTGTTTGGGCGCATGGCAGAGCTCGGAAGGGAAGGAGCGCCATTTGACTTTTCAATGCAAAATTGTCTGGAATTGAGATCGGAACCCATGTCGTGTTTGGAGAGCCCCTGACGTGCCTAAACAGTGGAAACCCCCACAAGTGACACCATTTTGGAAAGAAGACCCCCTAAGGAACTTATCTAGATGTGTGGTGAGCACTTTTAACCCCAATTGTTTCACTAAAGTTTAGAATGTAGCGCTATGAAAATTAAAAAATCATTTTTTCTTTCCACTAAATGATGTTTTAGCCCGCAATTTTTTTCCCCCAAGGGTAACAGGAGAAATTGGACCACAAAAGTTATTGTCCAATTTGTCCTGAGTAAGCTGATACCCCATACATTGGGGGGAACCACTGTTTGGGTGCACGGTAGAGCTCGGAAGGGAAGGAGCGCCGTTTGAAATGCAGACTTAGATGGATTGGTCTGCAGGTGTCATGTTGCATTTGCAGAGCCCCTGATGTACCTAAACAGTAGAAACCCCCCACAAGTGACCCCATATTGGAAACTAGACCCCCCACGGAACTTATCTAGATGTGTTGTGAGAACTTTGAACCCCCAAGTGTTTCACTACAGTTTATAACGCAGAGCCGCGAAAATAAAAAATATATTTTTTTCCACGAAAATTATATTTTAGCCCCCACGTTTTTATTTTCCCAAGGGTAAGGCTGGTTTCACACTTGCGTTTTTATCTGCATGCGTTTTTTAAAAAAACGCATGTGTGAAAAAACGCATGTAAACGCTGTAAAACGCATGCGTTTTTTAGACGCATGCGTTTTTATAGAAAAACACAAGAAAACGAGAAAAAACCAAAAAACCCTAACCCTACCCCGAACCCTAACCTGAAATACGTGGCACTGAAATACGTGGCACTGAAATACGTTTATATACGTATATACGTATATACGTATATAAGTGCCACGATATTTCAGTGGCCACGTATTTAAGTGCCACGTTTATAAGTGCCACGTATATAAGTGCCACGTATATAAGTGCCACATATATAAGTGCCACATATATAAGTGCCACGTATTTCACGTAAATGCCACGATATTTCAGTGCCACATATTTCACTGAAATATTGTGGCACTTAAATACGTGGCACTGAAATATCGTGGCACTGAAAGACGTGGCACTGAAAGACGTGGCACTGAAATACGTGGCACTGAAATATCGTGGCACGGAAAGACGTGGCACTGAAGTATCGTGGCACTGAAATATCGTGGCACTGAAATACGTGGCACTGAAATACGTGGCACTATGACTGTCAGAAAATGTTCATTAAACGGTTAGGGGTGAGTTTAGGGGTAGGGTTAGGGTTTGGATCCCTTTATCACCTTGATGGTGGTGGGTGACTTTTCAGTGTGTGTTCTGTTTTTTTTCTATAAAAATGCATGCGTTTTTAACGCAAACAAACGCGTTGAGATCGGACGCCATGTCGCGTTTGGAGAGCCCCTGATGTGCCTAAACAGTGAAAACTCCCCAATTCTAACTGAAACCCTAACCCCAACCCTAACCCCAGTCCTAACCCTAGCCCTAACCCCAACCCTAACCCTAGCCCTAACCCTAGTCCTAACCCTAGTGCTACTTTCACACTAGCGTTTTTTTGCATACGTCGCAATGCGTCGTTTTGGCGAAAAAACGCATCCTGCAAAGTCATCTGCAGGATGCGTTTTTTCCCCATAGACTAACATTAGCGACATATTGACACACGGTTGCGTCGTGTTGTGGCGGACCGCCGGCAGCAAAAAACGTTACATGTAACTTTTTTTGTGCCGACGGTCCACCATTTCCGACCGCGCATGCGCGGCTGGAACTCTGCCCCCACCTCCCCGCACCTCATAATGGGGCAGCGGATGCATGGAAAAACAGCATCCGCTGCCCCCGTTGTGCGGCGCTTGCACAGTATGCGTCGGTATGTCGGGCCAACGCAGCGCGACTGCCCCGTACCGACGCTAGTGTGAAAGTAGCCTAACGGGAAAATGGAAATAAATATATTTTTTTAAATTGTATTATTTTTCCCTAACTAAGGGGGTGATGAAGGGGGATTTGATTTACTTTTATAGCGTTTTTTGGGCGGATTTTTATGGTTGGCAGCCATCACACACTAAAAGACGCTTTTTATTGCAAAAAATAGTTTTTGCATCATCACATTTTGTGAGCTATAATTTTTCCATATTTTGGTCCACAGAGTCATTTGAGATCTTGTTTTTTGCGGGACGAGTTGACGTTTTTATTGGTACTATTTTCGGGTACATGACATTTTTTGATCGCTTTTTATTCCGATTTTTGGGAGGCGGAATGAACAAAAATCAGCAATTCCTGAAATTCTTTTAGGGGGGGGCGTTTATACCGTTCCGCGTTTGGATAAAGCAGGATAAAGCAGTTTTATTCTTCGGGTCAGTACGATTACAGCGATACCTCATTTATGTAATTTTTTTATGTTTTGGCGCTTTTACACAATAAAAACTATTTTATATAAAAAAATAATTGTTTTTGCATCGCTTTATTCTGAGAGCTATAACTTTTTTATTTTTCTGCTGATGATGCTGTATGGCAGCTTTTGTTTTGCGGGACAAGATGACGTTTTCAGTGGTATCATGCTTATTTATATCCGTCTTTTTGATCGCGTGTTATTCCACTTTTTGTTTGGCGGTATGAGAATAAAGCGTTGCTTTTTGCCTTGTTTTTTTTTTTTTTACGGTGTTCACTGAAGGGGTTAACTAGTGATACAGTTTTATAGGTGGGGTCGTTACAGACGCAGCGATACTAAATATGTGTACTTTTATTGTGTGATTTTTTTTTTTTTTATTTAGATAAAGAAATGTATTTATGGGAATTTTTTTTTTTTTTTCTTTATTTAGGAATTTTTTTTTTGTTTTTTTTTACACATGTGGAAAAATTTTTTTTTTACTTTTTTACTTTGTCCCAGGAGGGGACATCACAGATCGGTGATCTGACAGTGTGCACAGCACTCTGTCAGATCATCGATCTGACAGGCACATTGCAGAGGCTTGCCGGCGCCTGCTATGAGGAATTCTCAGCAGACGCCGGCAAGCAGGGTCATCTCATGACCCGGAAGGAGTCCCGCGGCCATCTTGGATCCGGGGACTCCTTCCAGGTCACCGGAGCAGCGCGAACTCATCGCGCTGCTCCGGTGGGAGAGCGCAGGGAGCCCCCGTCCCTGCGCGATCCCCCTCTATTCCGCTGTCACTATTGACAGCGGCATCAGAGGGGTTAAATGCCCGCGATCGGCGTTAGCGCCGATCGTGGGCATTGCTGCGGGGTGTCAGCTGTCATATACCGCGAGACCGCGGTGATCGGGGCGCCGTACTAGTACTGCGGCTGTCAGTAATGCAGTGCCGGCAGCGCAGTACTAGTACGGCGTATGTCGGGATGGGGTTAATCATGTTTTTAAAAATATACAATCTACTTCTGATCCTTTATGTTTTGTGTGAATTCTTGTTACCTACCTAATATTCATTTTTTTTTCACTTTCAGCTTCCTGTCGACTGGCTTGTCGTATGTGGGACTACACCTGGAGTTTCTGATTGGCCGGTCGACAATTTCAGGCATTGTGCGGTCAACCTGTAGTCAAATATGGTCTAAACTCCAGGAAGTTGTGATGCCTGAGCCAAATCAGGCTGATTGGCTCAAAATAGCCCTTGCTTTCCAGGACACTTGTGACTTCCCAAACTGCATTGGAGCCGTGGATGGGAAACATATCAGGGTGCATAAGCCGCCGAACTCTGGCTCCCAATTCTACAATTATAAGCAGTTTTTCTCTGTAGTTCTGTTAGCTGTAGTTGACAGTAACTACAGGTTTATAATTGAAGACATTGGGGCCTATGGTCGAACTAGAGACTCTAGGGTCTTCAATTCGTCCATTATGGGTCGGCGGCTACGTGACAACCAGTTAGACCTCCCACCACCACAACAAATCCCAGGCTCCAAAGCAGAAGCAGTGCCTTTTGTTCTTGTTGGAGATGAGGCGTTCTAACTGATGAGGCACTTCATGAGGCCTTATCCCCGGCACAACCTGTACCACCGGCGGAGGGTCTTTAATTTGCGGCTTTCCAGGGCGCAGAGACTGGTGGAGTGCACCTTTGGTATTCTGGTGGCCAAATGGCATGTCCTCCAGTCTGCCATTCAGCTCAATGAGGCTACAGTGAATGAAGTCATAAAAGCCTGTGTTATTTTGCACAATTTTACCCGCATACATGATTGCTCCTCAGCTGATATTGCTGAACACATGTTGAGAAATGTAATTAGGCCTACACCACATGTCCCTCCTCCGCGCCGTCCCCTTTCTGGCCTAAAAGTTAGGGATGTTTTCACCAATTATTTTGTTTCTCCTCAGGGTGCGACTCCCTGGCAAGATTATGCTGTTTCTCATTTGTGATTTTTGCCTTTTTACCTATCTTCTAAGTTTACCAAAACATAAAAATTTCTATTCTGAACTCTGTGTGTTGTATTTACTTAATTCACATATGGTTATGAACAAAGCATATGTGTGTGATGTAAGAATCCCACACACGCTATTTGGCTTTTTACGATATTTTTTAATTACCGAAAAAGCATTTTTTGCGTAACTCAAAGCCATATTTTTGATATATGCTTTTTTCAGCCAATTCAAGTTGGCATAATTTTTTAACCAAAATTAACAGCATAACAAAGTGCTATGACAGCACAAACATATAGAACACATGGTTATGTGCCACAAACCCCCCAAAAATAAAAAATTACAGGTTTCGGTAAGTAGGTGGAGGTGATGGGGGAACCTCAGGGTCCTGCTCAGGTGGCATTTGTTGGCCCAATTGTCCTTGACCCTGTGTGGATGTTGTGTGGGCCGGAGGAATATTGATCCTTTGATCATGTTGGCCAGTTGTGTATTGGCCATAAGGAATCTGACTGTAGCCCTCATGTTGTTGCAAATATGGCCTTGCCTCATATCCACCCCCAATATGGCCATGTCGTGCAAACCAAGGTTGGGACCAGCCTCCAGCACTGGGTCTGGACAAGTGGCCATATTGGGAAGGTTGATGGTAGTCTGGCATATGGTACTGAGGTTGCCATGGTGGGTTTTGTGTGGGTAGGGGTTGAGGTATAGGCTCACGTGGAGGAGGTGATTCAAATCCCTGTTGAGCATGCACCTGTTGTGGTCTTGGCAGCCGCAGGACGTTACGTGATGACAGCTGCCATCTCTCAATATACCCTATCAGCTCATATGGGTAATTTGGGGGGGTGCATGCATCAATAAGGATTTGAATACACCATCTCACACGTAGCCTCACCTCACGGTCTAGGGGACATAAGAACCGGGCCAGGCTCCTCGTATAGGCCTCCTCCCCCTCATCCGCAGTAACCCTTGACAGATAGTTCAGGACCCCAGCATCCACATTCCTCCTACTTTGGATTAGCTCTCTCCTTTGGCGAGCACGCCGTGACATCACAGCAGCCTGTGGTGAGTTCTCCAGGGGATCAGTTGGGCTGCTGCTGTTTCCAGGATCATCCTGGCTTGCTTGTGCTGCTGCTGTTGGTGGTGGGGCCTCATCTTGGCCTGGTGCTGCTGGAGCTGGATGTCCAGATGACGAGGATCCTGGAGGGATGGAGCATGACGGATCATAAGATGGGCCAGCCATCTCTACTCCTTCCCCAACTGGGTCTATGACCACCTCAGAATCGGATCCTGTCTCCCTCTCTGTGAGGTTGGACTGTGTTCTGTTATGAAAGTATGTTGGAAAAATTATCAAAAATTGTCTGACTATTATAAACATACTGTATGTGTATAATGTGTTGTGAGGTTTGTACTTACGGTCTGAGATCCATACTGGGATTCAAAAAGGTCAATCTATCAAAATAGATATACTTTTTCTTTTTAGGTGGTGCGCCTGACCACTCCTGTCCCGCTGCTGCCTCTTCCTCCTGTACTGATCACGGATGCTCCACCATCTTCTCATAACATCATCCACTGCAACAAAATAGAGAAAAATAATGTATTACGCCATTATGCACAGTGGTCACACAAGGTGTAATTGACTACATAGATTGTAGTTTAGCGTAGGAAGCTGGGTTTTTTTTCTCCTTTTTTAAAGACAAAAATTAACATCATAGAATGTAAGGCCACAAGGACAGAGTCCTCTCCCCTCTATCCCAGTATGTCTTTTTGCAGTTGGACACTGTAAGGGACATCTATAATAACCCTGTATGTAACCCGCTTCTCATGTACAGCAACATGGAATTAATGTTGTTATCTAAAAGAATATATGCAATACTTACAAAGAATTTTTACATTACTTAAAAGGAGTTAGGTCCTGCTGTTTCACATAAATATCAATGTACAAACATGAGTGTACTTACTTATTTTTGTCTGTGCCTCACGTGGCCGCTGATCATAATTTGAGAATAGGGACCCACATATACTCCTCCATGCTGCCTCTTTTTGGGCCCTGTTGGCATAGTTGGGATCTCTCTGGTCCCAAATTATGGGCCTTTCCTGGACCAAAATGATGAGCATGTCAACATTTATGATGTTAGCCATGCTGAATCAGACTCCGTGGAGGTGTGCGGCAGACTTCCGGGATCTCTGTCTAGCTTTTTCAGCTAATTAGCATGTCTCAGCTTCCTGATTGAGGCATTGGGACATTTCCTGGCACCTGCCACAGTCTAGTGTATTTCTCGCAAGTCACACGCATGGTCCGTATGCATTCCGTATTTTGCGCGCCCCCATAGACTTTCATTGGCGTATTTTTTGCGCAATACGCTGACAAACGCAGCATGCTGCGATTTTCTATGGCCGTAACATACCGTATATTACAGATGCATAATATACGGCAGATATGAGCTGGGTCATTGAGAATCATTGGGCCGTGTGCAATGCGTATTTTCTGGACGTATTTTCTGCGCTCATACGTCCGTAAAACTCGCTAGTGTGACGCCGGCCTTAGAAGCTTCATCATTGCTCGCACACTTATGTTATGACAAAGTCATATCAGGAACCCCCAGGACACATATTTTGGGGATAATCTTGTAAAGATTGTTCACCTTAACCAACATCTTAAGTGCCTCAATAGCCAGGATACAGGCAAGATTGGGATATGGAATCTAATGGATATTATGATCCTCAACCTTTAACACATTCATGTAGATATGGACTTCAGGTCCTCAAAATAGTCATTGACCAGTAGTAGAAGATAAAAGAAGCCTTATTATGAAGATAAAAAGTGCAGTCACCAGAAGGACATGCAAGATGTGACAGGCCTTGGATGAATATTTTAGTAAATCAGGAGTAAGCCAGAATCAAAACCAGGAAAGTGACACTACTGAAACTAGGGATGGAGTTAAAGGTCTTACAAGACTCTTCTGCTTAACCAGTTGAACAAGCATCCTAATTGTACAAATGTCAAAATCCCATGGTTGCTTGAATGTGCGTGCATTATTTACAGACACCATGCAACCATCTTACGAGCCTTGTCACATTTCTTCACTGCGGTGTCTGCTTGGGACAGTCAACAACACAGGAGCATCGAGAGGTGTATATGTTTATTCTAATACTGTAATTGGAGTTATTGTAAATTAATTTACAAGACCTGGTCTCTTGGCCACATCAGTTATCTGTGGCTGCTGAACAGGAGCTCTGAAAACTGCATCTTACATTTTGGCATCTGTGGCTGTTCTTTTGATTAGTTGGCCTGCCTTGATGTCACAGATGTGACATGCAAAAGAGGGACTGGAGATGCCATGGGATAAGAAGTGGATCTCAGGACTCCAATCCAGCTGCCACAGATTACTAACATGACCAATGAACTAGGTCCTGTGAATTGATTCGCTTCAACAAAAATCCTAACATCAATAAATATATTCAATAACTAGCCTCCAAGTTTTTAATAAACACATTTACAAGAAAGCATTATTACTAAAGATAAACAAATTTGATATGAATTGAATTCCTATTGGAATATGAAAAAGATTAATCTCAAAGGGTGAAGTGACCAATTTGTGTACTTATATCCCTTAAAATCATATATTTTAATTAGAAGTTCTTAAAAATGCACCTATAAACCCCCGGGCAAAGCGAAAGACATAAATTCCGTCTCGAGGATCAGTATAATGATATCAAAAAGTACATAGTTTATGTCTGATACATCAATATATAAACATTTTAGGTAAAATAGAACTTTCAGACAAAGAGTTCCAAACTCAACAGCCTTTATGTATAAAATGTAAATACATATGTACCCAGAAAACTACCTGATATAGTAAAAAAAATAATTACACTCTCTTTTCATGCAAATGAATTAATGCTGTATTGTGTCTGATAATAAATATCATATATTGTCATCTTAGGATATATCACAGATCATGGGACTATACAGCCCTAGGCTGTCCACTAGGCTATTACTGCCTAGCAGTGGAGGTTGGCACCCTACTTACATGAGATTTGGCGCCCCAGCTGTATGGTGGCTTGCCCTTACTTGTTCTAATTAGACCTAGATGCTGGAATATGTAACAGAAGATTTGCTCATGTGATTATTGTTTGAGAATTCGGCCCAAAGAAAGAGTTAGCCCAGTTACTGTGGTGAGCATTGACAAGTGCCGAAGGAAATTGGTTTGGATCTGATTGAATCGTTCCACTTGGCCATTGGACTGAAGATGGTAGAATGAAAAAAAATCCAAAGTAACATCCAGTAGCTTAAAGGTGACCCTCCAGAAATGAGAGGTAAACCGAATACCTCTATCGGAAACTTTGTTAGGCGGAAGGCCATGGAGGAAAAAATATGAAGAATAAATTCTTTTGCCAATACTGGCACAGATGGAAGAGCAGATAGTGGGGTGAAGTGTGGTTTCTTGAGAAAACTATCCACAACCAACCAGATAACAATACTCGCAGCCGATACTGGGAGATGTGTGATAATAAAATCCATGGAGATATACTGTCAGGAGGCAGATGGCAATGGAAAGGGAAGCAACCAACCAATCGTCAGCTGTTTGGGTGTGTTATTTTGGGCACATGAGTGTTAGGACTGGCAGAACGCTCCAAATAATAATTAGAGAGGATATGAGGTGCGTTCACAGTCCGGGGTCCACCGTGCAGAAAGGACACCTGCTGCTCGGCGGACTAGATGGCGGTATAATGAGAATACACACATGGGTTAGCTTCAACCAGTATGAAGGAAGTGAACCCTGTTGTGTCACAGGGCCGCTATTCCGCACAGAGACTGCAAGTATGGAGTCACAGAACTCTGTCCCAAGACACGGGGAAAGAGTTCCTCTAGACCTCTTATTCTCGACACCGCTACTGTGGTGTCAGCGATAGAATTGAACTAATAATTTACCACCCAAGAGTGCGTACAGCGCTGCTCTGGTGAACGCCACTAACCACCCTAACAAGGGCCAGGAAAGCACACTAAGCGCACGGTGCAGCACTGGCAGTCGCTGCTGAGAGACGCTGAATTGTGTGCTGGATGTGCAGAGTAGCACTGTCTGGCGCTAGGTAGCTTCCACCATTCGCGAGCAGGCAACAACACTAGGGATGGGAATGATTCAGAGCTTTAATCTATTGACAGGCATACATCCACACACACATTAGCAAGTTTACACTAGCACATGGCCGAGCGGCCATGCGAACACTTTGTAGCAGTAGCGCTCAAGGACCTTCCTGATGGTCCAATAGGAGCCACAACAGGACCTGAGCATGTGACCCCCGACCTCCAATGGGAGGTCATCCCATGGGCATGCTCAGTAAGAGAAAAGCAGGACTTCGTCCCAGACAGGCCTGCTCGCTGCTGATCAGTGCCGGCCACAAAGGCAGCAGTAACCATTCGCACAGTATGAGCTTGAGTCAGACGCTGGGACCGACGTCTCCACTGCGCAGGTTCCACTGTGGCTAAAGGAGAATGGGAAACTGCAGCGGACATGGTTCGAGATTCCCCCTGTGCAGCGGCAGGAACTCAACACCTAACATTACCCCCCCTCCTAGGACCCCCCTCCTTGGTCCTCGCTACGTTCAAAGGCTGCAATGAGCAGTGGAGCCCAAATGTGCTCCACAGGTTCCCAGATTCTGTCCTCTGGGCCGTGACCCTTCCAGTCCACCAGATAGTACTTTTTGCCACATACCACCTTGCACCCCAAGATAGAATTCACCTCGTACTCGTCCGTGGACAAACCCAATGTCCCAGCAGATGACTCGGAAAACCGGGACATGTAAACTGGCTTTAAGAGGGACACATGAAAGGTGTCGGTGATACCCAGGCGTGGAGGAAGAGCTAGATGGTAGAGCACAGGGTAAACCTGTTCCAGAACCTTGAAGGGCCCTAAGTAGTGAGGCGTAAACTTAGTGGACTTAACTCGCAGCCTGATACTGTGGACTGAGAGCCACACTAAGTCACCAGGAGCAAAGGTAGGAGCGGGGCGCCAATGTGCATCAGCAGAGACCCTCATGCTCTCCTTGGAGGCCCGGATGGCATCCTGTGTGCGGTCCCAAATATCCCGTGCTTCCACTGCCCAGTCTACCACCCTAGAGTCGGTGGAAGATACGGGCATGGGCACAGGAACCTGCGGATGTTGGCCGTAATTAAGGAGGAATGGGGTCTGCCCAGTGGAGTCGGCTACGGTGTTATTTAAGGCAAACTCCGCCCACAGTAGCAAGGATGCCCTGTCATCCAGCCTCACTGAAACAAAATGTCGTAGGTATGTGACCAGAGTCTGATTGGTCCTCTTTATCAACCCATTTGTCTCGGGATGGTACGCTGAAGAGAGATTCAGCTCTATGCTAAGAAGGCGACAAAGTTCTCTCCAGAACTGAGACGCAAACTGGGGACCCTGGTCACTGACAATCTTGTCTGGCATATCATGAAGGCGGAAAACATGCTTAAGGCAGAAGGTAACTGTGGTAGAAGCACCAAATGCACCATTTTGGAGAAATGGTCCATAACTACCCAAATGATAGTGCAGCTACGGGACTTGTGTAAGCCTACCACAAAGTCCATCCCGACCATCTCCCAGGGCCTGTCTGCTGCCGGCAGGGGGTAAAGTAGCCCAGTAGGCCTTTGTCGAGGAGACCTATTCTTGGCGCTGGAGATACACGCCCGAATATAGTCTCCAAAGTCATGGTCCATATGCGGCCACCAGTACATCCTTGCCAAAAGCTCTGATGTCCTATTGATCCTGAAATGTCCACCCACCCTGGACGAGTGAGCTCAAGAGAGAACCTCGGGTTGCAAATTAGATGGTACAGACTCTAGTGACACCAACCAGGGCCACGGTCCTCAGACCCTCAGGAGGGACAATTAGCCGAGGAGCCTCGTCCTCCTCCTCAGTTGACACTACGGAGTGGGAGAGAGCATCGGTGCGAATGTTCTTCTCCCTGAAGAGAAAATGAAGAGTGAAATGGAACCGGGAGAAGAACAGGGACCATCTAGCTTGGCGAGAATTTAGCCGCTTGGCTGTCTGCAAATACACCAAATTCTTGTGGTCAGTGTAAACTTGGAAGGGAAAGCGAGCGGCCATGCTAACCTTTTATAGCAGTAGCACTCCGGGACCTTCCTGATGGTCCAATAGGAGCCGCAACAGGACCTGAGCATGGGACCCCCGACCTCCAATAGGAGGTCATCCTGTAGGCATGCTCAGTATGAGAAAAGCATGACTTGGTCCCAGAAAGGCCTACTCACTGCTGAGCAGTGCCGGCCACAAAGGCAAAGCCTGGAAAGGCAACAGTAATCATTCGCAGAGCATCAGCTTGAGCCAGATGCTTGACTGACGTCTCTGCTGAGCAGGTTCCACTGTGGCTGAAGGAGAATGGGAGACTGCAGTGGACATGGTTCGAGATTCCCCCTGTGTAGCAGCGGGAACTCGACACCAAACAATGAGGGACAGGCAGAGACAAAATATGCAATATCTTTGTGCAGGGTCGTCCACCAATAGTGTTGAGAGGTAAGGAGAGCTGTCTTCTCCTGTCCAATATGGCCTGCTAATCTAGATGAATGGCCCTAGAAAAGAACCCGGTTCCTATCAGGATCAGCCATGTAAATCTTACCGGAGGGAAGATGAGACAAGTCCAGTGGAGCGACTGTGATTTTGGAGGGCTCGATGATGTGTTTAAGCTCCTCCTCCTGGCCAGAGTCCTGGAAGGATCTGGAGAGAGAATTCGCCATATTTTTATCAGCTGTCCGAAAATGGAGAGTGAAGTTGAAGTGAGGGAAGAACAAAGACCACCTGGCTTGTCGAGGGTTAGGCCACTGTGCGGATTGCAGATAAGCAAGATTATTGTGGTCAGTGTATATAACCACAGGGAGCAATGCTCCATCCAGCAAGTATCACCACTCCTCTAGAGCCAGCTTTATCGCGAGCAGTTCTCTATCGCCAATAGAGTAAATGTGTTCTGGTGCAGAGAAGAGCTTAGAGAAGAAGCAGCAGGACACCATGTGACCATATGAAGACTTCTGAGTAAGAACGGTACGTTCCCCTGAGGAAAATGCATCCATCTCCAGGAAGAACTGCTTGTTATGGTTAGTATGATGCAGCACAGGGGCCGAGGAGAATGCCTGTTTGAGGGATACAAAGGCATCTTCTGCCTCTGGAGTCCATTCCTTAGGATTGTCCCCTTTTCAGGTCAGGGCAGAAACAGCAGCTGTCCGGGAGCAAAAAAAATGTGAATAAAATTGGCAATAATAATTTGCAAACTTGAGAAACCACTGGATAGCCTTTAGATGGTCTGGATGAGGCCACTTCAGGACAGTGGATACCTTCTTGGGATCCATCTTCAGACTGGTCTTGGAAATGATATAACTAAGAAACAGAATGTAGGTCCACTTGAAAAAGCATTTTTCATATTTGGCATACAGCCGGTTAGTTCCTTACGTTAGCAGAACATCCCTCCTGTGTGTTGGCAGATCAAGAGAGAATACCAAGATGTTGTCTAGATATACTACCACACACGTAGCGAGCAGGTCCCAGAAGATGTCATTTACCAGTTCTTGGAAGACGGCTGGGGCAATACAGAGTCCAAATGACATAAGGCTATGCTCATAATGGCCATTGTGGGTGATAAAGGCCGTCTTCCATTCACCTCCCTGGCGAATCCAAATCAGGTTGTAAGCCCCTCATAGGTCAAGGTTCATGAAGACTCTGGAATCCTTCAGGCAATCAAACAGCTCGAAGATGAGAGGTAGGCGGTACTTATTTTTAACTGTGATTTGATTAAGGCCCCTATAGTCAATGCAGGGTCAGAAAGAACCGTCCTTCTTTTTCACAAACATAAACCCAGCTCTGGCTGGAGAGGAAGATTTCTGGATAAATGCCCTAGCAAGGTTTTCCTTAATATATTCAGACATGGCATGAATCTTAGCCTGGGACAGGGGGTAGATTCAGAGTTGATGAGCTAGGCAGAAGGTCAATTGGGCAGTCATGCGGTGGCAAGGTCTCAGCCTCCTTCTTGTCAAAGATGTCCGTATACATCCAATATGCCTCATGCAGGATAGACAAATTAGCAGGAAAAGTAGGAGACTGGACAGAATGAACGGGAACAAGGCAACTCTGGTGACAACCTGAACCCCAACGGAGTACTTCTCCAGACCTCCAGTCCAGAACTGGCTTGTGTCTTTGCAGCCATGGGAGACCTAGAAGCAGAGGATAAGATAGACCAGACAGCACATAGAGAAAAATCTTCTCAAAATGGATCATTCCAATCTGAAGGTCAACGGACTCCGTTATGAACTAGACAGTCTCGGGAAGAGGCTTTCCATTCACTGAAGAAATCACCAACGGATACAGAATATGTAAGGTCAGGATTTTATACTGCTCAAAAACAGCCTAGTGAACAAAATTGAACAAAATTGCCCACAGAGGCTGAGTCCAAGTGAGCCAATTCAACAAAAGATTTTTTGCTGCAGGAGACCGATACAATCAGGGTCAATAATGGGTAGGAGGAAGTCTTGTCCAAGGTAGCCTCTCCTACAGACCATAGCCACTGGTGTTTTCCGATCTCTCGGTACAGGATCAGATAAAGTGTTTGAATCTACCACAATAGAAGCATGTTCCTTCAGCATGATGAACCTCCTGGCAGCGTTTACAGTAGATAGCTTCACCTGGTCAATCTGCATGGGTTGAAGGAAAGATATTGTAGCAGGAACTTGCTTAGTGATCGGCCTTTGAAAGGTGGGAGCCAAGGGCACCGATCACCTTTCACTGTTTACCTCTTTGGTCCTCTTTGGAACCAGGAACAGCAGGTTATCCAGAGCGGTGGGTATCTCCTAACCAGCCAGTTCATCCTTGATTCACCCAGAGAGGCCCTACCAGAAGTTTGCCACCAGAAACTCATTATTCTATGCGAGTTTGGAGGACAATGTACGAAAAAGGACCATATACTGGTCCACAGAGAGGTTACCTTGGCATAACCGGAGTGGAGAAGTAGCTGCAGATGAAACGTGACCAGGCTCATCAAAGACTTTACGGAAGGCTTCCAAGAAGGACTGTAGGTTTGACACCAAAGGGTCCCTTCTATCCCACAGAGGATTGTGCCATGCTAGGGCCTCATGAGGTAGATGGGACATGATGTAGGCCACTTTGGCTTGGTCTGAGAAGAACTGATAAGCCAGTAGTTCAAAGTGCAGCATGCACTGGTTAATGAACCCCCGACAAAGGGCTTGATCTCCTTCAAAGCATGGAGGAGCCGACAAATGAGGTCCAGAACCTAGCGCATAACTGGCAGCCTGGTGGGTCATTTTTGTGGTAACTGCCTCCTGAGAGGATGTGGAAGAGGCCGATACTGCCAGCATGTCTAAACAGGCATTCACAGGCCATAGATAGGATAACATCTTACGTGGAAGATGCCTGAGAGATAGCGAATTCCATTGGCTGTGTAAACTGTAACGAGCTGGGTGGTAGAACCTCTATGCCGGAGCCCAAAGAAGACCTGGAAGAGAATTACTAGGAGTCTCACCTCAAGATCAGATGAGAGACAAGGGAGGTGGTCCAGGTTCTACTTCAGAACTGACCTTGAGTAGTTGGCAGCTGACCCCCTAGGAACAGGTAGCTGGGGTGACCCAAGGGAATGTCCAACAGATGCAGGCAGGCAGAGTAATATGACAGCTACCACGGATGCAGAGGGACAGTGTTCTGGATCACTGCATTGAGAAACACGTGATGGTGTCTCTGCAGTGTTGGATGTTTTGATCTCCCCGAGGTCATTCATCCTTATGTTTATAGCCTTTTCACTAGGCACTGCTCCTAATAGCCAGTTTCCTACTCCACACTGATGAGGGGCAAATACCCCGAAACAGCTGTCTGTGGATGGATATCATGTTTTGGCATAGGTGGTTTTCTGTTATGATCCTTAGTGGCTGAGGATCACAGAATGAACTAGCTAAGTAACTGAACATACAACGAGCTCTAGGGAGGTGGTAACTGGACTGACCGCAAACCTGATCCTAACCAAACACACTGAAGGTAGCCGGTGAACGTGCCTAAATTCCTGGACGTCTCGACGCAGCCTGAGAAACTTGCTACCCCTATAGAGAAAGTAAGACCTCACTTGCCTCAGAGAGATGACCCCAAAGATATAGGAAGCCCCCAACAAATATTAACGGTGAGGTAAGAGGAAAATACAAAACGTAGAAATGAAAAATGATTCAGCAAATGAGGCCCACTAATACTAGATAGCAGAAGACAGGCAGGGAACTGTGCGGTCAGTAAAAAACCCTATACAAAATATCCATGCTGAGAATTCAAGAACCCCCACACCAACTAACGGTGTGAGGGGAGAAACTCAGCCCCCTAGAGCTACCAGCAAGCAAGGAAATCACATATTAGCAAGCTGGACAAAGACAAGTAAATAACCAAGAAACATATTGAACACTGATGAGCAAAAATAACCAAACAGAAAACTTAGCTTCTCTTGAAGAGACTGATAGCGAAGGAATTCAGGAGAGATCAAAATAGCACTGAATACATCGACAGCAGGCAAACACTGAAAGTCCAGGTGAGCTAAATAGGAAACCAGCTAACAGATAACGAGACAGCTGATCAGCCTCAGACCTGCAGAATGACACAAAGAGCCACCAGAGGGAGCCCAAAGACAGCACTCACACAGTACCACTTGTGACCACAAGAGGGAGCCCAAAAACAGAGTTCACAACAGTACCCACCCCTTGAGGAGGGGTCACCGAACCCTCATCAAAACCCCCAGGGCGATCAGGATGAGCCACATGGAAGGCATGAACCAAATCGGCCGCATGAACATCAGAGGCGACAACCCAGGAATTATCCTCCTGACCATAGCCCTTCCACTTAACCAAATACTGAAGCCTCCGTCTAGAAATACGAGAATCCAAGATCTTCTCCACCACGTACTCCAATTCGCCCTCAACCAGCACCGGGGCAGGGGGCTCAACAGAAGGAACCACAGGCACCACATACCTCCGCAACAAAGACCTATGGAACACGTTATGAATGGCAAACGACGCTGGGAGGTCCAAACGAAAAGACACCGGGTTAAGGATTTCCAAAATCTTATAAGGACCGATAAAGCGAGGCTTGATTTTAGGAGAGGAGACCTTCATAGGAACATACCGAGAAGACAGCCATACCAAATCCCCAACACGAAGTCGGGGACCCACACCGCGACGGCGGTTGGCAAAGCGCTGAGCCTTCTCCTGTGACAACTTCAAATTGTCCACCACATGGTTCCAAATCTGCTGCAACCTATCCACCACAGAATCCACCCCAGTACAGTCAGAAGGCTCAACCTGACCCGAGGAAAAATGAGGATGAAAACCAGAATTGCAGAAAAATGGCGAAACCAAAGTAGCAGAACTAGCCCCATTATTGAGGGCAAACTCGGCCAATGGCAAAAAAGTCACCCAATCATCCTGATCAGCAGAAACAAAACATCTTAAATAAGTTTCCAAGGTCTGATTAGTTCGCTCGGTTTGGCCATTCGTCTGAGGATGGAAGGCCGACGAAAAAGACAAATCAATGCCCATCTTAGCACAAAAGATCCGCCAAAATCTGGACACAAACTGGGATCCTCTGTCAGACACAATATTTTCAGGGATGCCGTGCAAGCGAACCACATTCTGAAAAAAAAAGAGGAACCAAATCGGAGGAGGAAGGCAACTTAGGCAAGGGCACCAAATGGACCATTTTGGAAAAACGATCACACACCACCCAGATGACAGACATTCTCTGAGAGACTGGAAGATCCGAAATAAAATCCATGGAAATGTGCGTCCAAGGCCTCTTCGGGACAGGCAAAGGCAAAAGCAAACCGCTGGCACGAGAACAGCAAGGCTTAGCCCGAGCACAAATCCCACAGGACTGCACAAAGGAACGCACATCCCGCGACAAGGAAGGCCACCAGAAGGACCTAGCCACCAAATCTCTGGTACCAAAAATCCCAGGATGGCCTGCCAACACCGAAGAATGAACCTCGGAAATAACTCTGCTGGTCCATCTATCTGGGACAAACAGTCTCTCTGGTGGGCAATGGTCAGGTCTATCCGCCTGAAATTTCTGCAGCACTCATCGCAAATCTGGGGAAATGGCAGACAAAATCACTCCCTCTCTGAGAATACCAGCCGGCTCTGAAACTCCCGGAGAGTCAGGCACAAAACTCCTAGAAAGAGCATCAGCCTTCACGTTCTTCGAACCATGCAGGTACGAGACCACGAAATCGAAACAGGAGAAAAACAACGACCAACGAGCCTATCTAGGATTCAGCCGCTTGGCAGACTCGAGATAAATCAGATTTTTGTGATCAGTCAAGACCACCACACGATGCTTAGCTCCCTCGAGCCAATGTCGCCACTCCTCAAATGCCCACTTCATAGCCAACAACTCCCGATTACCAACATCATAATTCCGCTCGGCAGGCGAAAACTTTCTTGAAAAGAAAGCACAAGGTTTCATCACAGAGCAATTAGAGCTTCTCTGCGACAAAACAGACCCTGCTCCAATCTCAGAAGCATCAACCTCGACCTGCAAAGGAAGAGAGACATCAGGCTGACACAAAACTGGAGCCGAAGAAAACCGGCGCTTCAGCTCCCGAAAGGCTTCCACAACCGCAGGAGACCAATTAGTCACATCAGAACCCTTCTTGGTCAAATCTGTCAAGGGTTTAACCACGCCAGAAAAATTAGCAATGAAGCGACGGTAAAAATTAGCAAAACCCAAGAACTTCTGAAGACTCTTAACAGATGTAGGCTGAGTCCAGTCATGAATAGCCTGGACCTTGACTGGGTCCATCTCAATAGTAGAAGGAGAAAAAATAAAACCCAAAAAGGAAACCTTCTGTACTCCGAAGAGACATTTTGAGCCCTTCACAAATAAGGCATTAGCACGCAGGACCTGAAATACCATCCTAACCTGCTTCACATGGGACTCCCAGTCCTCAGAAAAGACCAAAATGTCATCCAGATACACAATCATAAATGTATCCAGATATTCTCGGAAGATGTCATGCATGAAGGACTGGAACACAGAAGGAGCATTAGAGAGTCCAAAAGGCATCACCAAGTACTCAAAATGGCCTTCGGGCGTATTAAATGCTGTTTTCCATTCATCCCCTTGCTTAATACGCACAAGGTTATACGCACCACGAAGATCTATCTTGGTGAACCAACTGGACCCCTTAATCCGAGCAAACAGATCAGATAATAATGGCAAAGGATACTGAAATTTGACCGTGATTTTATTTAGAAGACGATAATCTATACAAGGTCTCAGAGAACCATCCTTTTTGGCCACAAAAAAGAATCCTGCACCAAGAGGGGAGGAGGACGGGCGAATATGTCCCTTCTCTAAAGACTCCTTTATATAACTCCGCATCGCGGCATGTTCTGGTACAGACAAATTAAAAAGTCGTCCCTTAGGGAACTTACTACCAGGAATCAAATTTATAGCACAATCACAATCCCTGTGAGGAGGCAGGGCACCGGATCTGGGCTCATCAAATACATCCTGGTAGTCCGACAAAAACTCAGGGACCTCAGAAGGAGTGGAAGAAGCAATTGACACCAAAGGAGCATCGCCATGAATCCCCTGGCAACCCCAACTTGAAACATACATAGCTTTCCAATCCAGAACTGGATTATGGGCCTGCAGCCATGGCAGACCCAAAACGACAACATCATGCAAATTATGCAGCACAAGAAAGCGAATCACCTCCTGATGTACAGGAGTCATGCACATGGTCACTTGAGTCCAATACTGAGGATTATTCTCAGCCAATGGTGTAGCATCAATTCCCCTCAGTGGAATAGGGAATTCTAAAGGCTCCAGAACAAAACCACAGCGCCTGGCAAACGACAAATCCATCAGGTTCAGGGCAGCACCTGAATCCACAAAAGCCATAACCGAGTAGGATGACAAAGAACAAATTAAAGTAACAGACCAAATGAATTTAGGCTGTATAGTACCAATGGTGACAGATTTAAGCGATTTTTTTTACGCGCTTATAGCATGCTGAGATAACATGAGTTGAATCACCACAGTAAAAGCACAACCCATTTTGACGTCTATGATTTTGCCGCTCAATTCTGGTCAGAGTTCGGTCACATTGCATAGACTCAGGTCTCTGTTCAGAAAACACCGCCAGATGGTGCGCAGATTTGCGCTCCCGCAAACGCCGATCAATCTGAATGGCCAAAGCCATTGAGTCATTCAGACTTGCAGGCGTGGGGAACCCCACCATAACATTCTTAATGGCTTCAGAAAGACCTTCTCTGAAATTTGCAGCCAGGGCACACTCATTCCATTGAGTAAGCACCGACCATTTCTGAAATTTTTGACAATACACCTCAGCTTCATCCTGGCCCTGAGAGAGAGCCAGCAAGGCATTTTCTGCCTGGTTCTCAAGATTAGGTTCCTCATAAAGCAAACCAAGCGCCAGAAAAAACGCATCCACATTCAGCAATGCAGGATCTCCTGGCGCCAGGGAGAAAGCCCAATCTTGAGGGTCGCCACGTAACAGGGAGATAACAATTCTAACTTGCTGAGCAGAATAACCAGAGGAACGAGGTCTCAAAGAAAGAAATAATTTACAATTATTCTTAAAATTCAGAAACCTAAATCTATCTCCAGAAAACAACTCAGGAATAGGTACTTTTGGCTCAGATATAGGACTGTGAACAACAAAATCCTGAATGCTTTGCACCCTTGCAGCAAGATGATCCACACTAGAAGTCAGACTCTGAATATCCATGTCTGCAGCTGAACTCAAAGCCACCCAGAGATTAAGGGGATGAGAGAAGCTGGACAGACTGCAGCAAAGGGAGAAAAAAAAAATTGTACTCAGGACTTCTCTTATCCCACTTCTGCGATGCATTAAACACTTTTTGGCCTGCTGTACTGTTATGATCCTTAGTGGCTGAGGATCACAGAATGAAGTAGCTAAGTAACTGAACATACAACGAGCTCTAGGGAGGTGGTAACTGGACTGACCGCAAACCTGATCCTAACCAAACACACTGAAGGTAGCCGGTGAACGTGCCTAAATTCCTGGACGTCTCGATGCAGCCTGAGAAACTTGCTACCCCTATAGAGAAAGTAAGACCTCACTTGCCTCAGAGAGATGACCCCAAAGATATAGGAAGCCCCCAACAAATATTAACGGTGAGGTAAGAGGAAAATACAAAACGTAGAAATGAAAAATGATTCAGCAAATGAGGCCCACTAATACTAGATAGCAGAAGACAGGCAGGGAACTGTGCGGTCAGTAAAAAACCCTATACAAAATATCCACACTGAGAATTCAAGAACCCCCACACCAACTAACGGTGTGAGGGGAGAAACTCAGCCCCCTAGAGCTACCAGCAAGCAAGGAAATCACATATTAGCAAGCTGGACAAGGACAAGTAAATAACCAAGAAACATATTGAACACTGATGAGCAAAAGTAACCAAACAGAAAACTTAGCTTCTCTTGAAGAGACTGATAGCGAAGGAATTCAGGAGAGATCAAAATAGCACTGAATACATTGACAGCAGGCAAACACTGAAAGTCCAGGTGAGCTAAATAGGAAACCAGCTAACAGATAACGAGACAGCTGATCAGCCTCAGACCTGCAGAATGACACAAAGAGCCACCAGAGGGAGCCCAAAGACAGCACTCACACAGTACCACTTGTGACCACAAGAGGGAGCCCAAAAACAGAGTTCACAACAGTTTTCCTTTATTGGATGCTGCCCTTCCCGTGGTTGTTCCTTCCCGGTGAAAGACCTGGTTATTCATTGCTTGCATTGAGAAACACATGATGGTGTCTCCGCGGCTTTTCTACATGCATTTGCATATTTCCCTTTAGGGATGGGGCAGTGTCATGATCTCCATGGCCAGAGAACTAGCATAAGCCTCAATAGGAACAAGCTCTTGGAAGATGTAACTGTACTGACCATGAACTAAACCTACCGCATCATCTAGAAGTAGCCAGGTAGCATGTCCTACTTTTTATCCCTATATGCCCAGCGCCGGCCGGAGAACTAAATAATGCTAGCAGAGGGAAATATAAGACCTGACTCACCTCTAGAGAAATGCCCAAAAAGGAGACAGAAGCCCCCCACATATATTGGCGGTGATATGAGATGAAACAACAAACGCAGCAGGAAAATAGTTTTAGCAAATTTGAGGTCCGCTTTCTAGATAGCAGAAGACAGAAAGCATACTTTCATGGTCAGTAGAAAACCCTAACAAAACACATCCAGAAATTACTTTAGGACTCTGGCATTAACTCATAATACCAGAGTGGCAATTCCTGATCAACAAGAGCTTTCCAGACACAGTAACGAAACTGCAGCTGTGAACTGGAACCAAAATACAAAAACAAAACATGGACGAATGTCCAACTTATCTAGTAGATGTCTGGGAGCAGGAACAAGCACAGAGAGGCTTCTGATAACATTGTTGACCGGCAAGCATCTAACAGAGAAGCCAGGTTATATAGCGACACCCAGATCTAATCAGAACAGGTGAACAGGGAAGATGATGTCACAAGTACAATTCCACCAGTAGCCACCGGGGGAGCCCAGAATCCAAATTCACAACAGTACCCCCCCCTCAAGGAGGGGGCACCGAACCCTCACCAGAACCACCAGGGCGATCAGGATGGGCCCTATGAAAGGCACGAACCAGATCAGAGGCATGAACATCAGATGCAGTGACCCAAGAATTATCCTCCTGGCCGTATCCCTTCCACTTGACCAGATACTGGAGTCTCCGTCTGGAAACACGGGAGTCTAGGATTTTTTCCACAACGTACTCCAACTCACCCTCAACCAACACCGGAGCAGGAGGCTCAACGGAAGGCACAACCGGTGCCTCATACCTGCGCAATAACGACCGATGAAAAACGTTATGAATAGAAAAGGATGCAGGGAGGTCCAAACGGAAGGAAACAGGGTTAAGAATCTCCAATATTTTATACGGACCGATGAACCGAGGCTTAAACTTAGGAGATGAGACCCTCATAGGGACAAAACGAGAAGACAACCACACCAAATCTCCAACACAAAGCCGAGGACCAACACGACGGTGACGGTTGGCAAAAAGCTGAGTCTTCTCCTGGGACAACTTTAAATTGTCCATCACCTGCCCCCAGATATGATGCAATCTCTCCACCACCGCATCCACTCCAGGACAATCCGAGGATTCCATCTGACCGGAGGAAAATCGAGGGTGGAACCCCGAATTACAGAAAAACGGGGACACCAAAGTGGCAGAGCTGGCCCGATTATTGAGGGCGAACTCCGCCAATGGCAAAAAAGCAACCCAATCATCCTGGTCAGCAGACACAAAACACCTCAGATATGTCTCCAGGGTCTGATTAGTCCGCTCGGTCTGGCCATTAGTCTGAGGGTGAAAAGCAGACGAAAAGGACAAATCTATGCCCATCCTAGCACAGAATGCCCGCCAAAATCTAGACACAAATTGGGTTCCTCTGTCAGAAACGATATTCTCAGGAATACCATGCAAACGAACAACATTTTGAAAAAACAGGGGCACCAACTCGGAAGAAGAAGGCAATTTGGGCAGGGGAACCAAATGGACCATCTTAGAAAAACGGTCACACACCACCCAGATGACAGACATCTTCTGAGAAACAGGCAGATCTGAAATAAAATCCATCGAGATGTGTGTCCAAGGCCTCTTAGGAATAGGCAAGGGCAACAATAATCCACTAGCCCGAGAACAACAAGGCTTGGCCCGAGCACAAACGTCACAAGACTGCACAAAGCCTCGCACATCTCGTGACAGGGAAGGCCACCAGAAGGATCTTGCCACCAAATCCCTGGTACCAAAAATTCCAGGATGACCTGCCAATGCAGAAGAATGTACCTCAGAGATGACTCTACTGGTCCAATCATCAGGAACAAACAACCTATCAGGCGGACAACGATCCGGTCTATCCGCCTGAAACTCCTGCAAGGCCCGCCGCAGGTCTGGAGAAACGGCTGACAAGATAACTCCCTCCTTAAGAATACCTGTGGGGTCAGAGTTGCCGGGTGAATCAGGCTCAAAACTCCTAGAAAGGGCATCCGCCCCAACATTCTTAGAACCCGGTAGGTACGATACCACAAAATTAAACCGAGAGAAAAATAATGACCAGCGCGCCTGTCTAGGATTCAGGCGCCTGGCGGTCTCAAGATAGATCAAATTTTTGTGGTCAGTCAATACCACCACCTGATGTCTGGCCCCCTCGAGCCAATGGCGCCACTCCTCAAACGCCCACTTCATGGCCAAAAGCTCCCGATTCCCAACATCATAATTCCGCTCAGCGGGCGAAAATTTGCGGGAAAAGAAGGCACAAGGCCTCATCACGGCGCAGTCAGAACTTTTCTGCGACAACACTGCCCCAGCCCCGATCTCAGAAGCGTCGACCTCAACCTGAAAAGGAAAAGTCACATCAGGCTGACGCAACACAGGGGCAGAAGAAAAACGGCGCTTAAGCTCCTGAAAGGCCTCCACAGCATCAGGGGACCAATTAGCAACATCAGCACCCTGTCTAGTCAAATCGGTCAATGGCTTAACGACATCCGAAAAACCAGAAATAAATCGACGATAAAAGTTGGCAAAGCCCAAAAATTTCTGAAGACTTTTAAGAGAAGAGGGCTGCGTCCAATCACAAATAGCTTGAACCTTGACAGGATCCATCTCAATGGAAGAGGGAGAAAAAATATATCCCAAAAAGGAAATTCTCTGAACCCCAAAAACGCACTTAGAACCCTTGACACACAGAGAATTAGACCGCAAAACCTGAAAAACCCTCTTAACTTGCCGGACATGAGAGTCCCAATCATCCGAAAAAATCAGAATATCATCCAGATACACTATCATAAATTTATCCAAAAAATCGCGGAAAATATCATGCATAAAGGACTGGAAGACTGAAGGGGCATTAGAAAGACCAAAAGGCATCACCAAATACTCAAAGTGGCCCTCGGGCGTATTAAATGCGGTTTTCCACTCATCCCCCTGCCTGATCCGCACCAAATTGTACGCCCCACGGAGATCAATCTTAGAGAACCACTTGGCCCCCTTTATGCGAGCAAACAAATCAGTCAGCAACGGCAATGGGTATTGATATTTAACCGTGATTTTATTCAAAAGCCGATAATCAATACATGGTCTCAAAGAGCCGTCTTTTTTTGACACAAAGAAAAAACCGGCTCCTAAGGGAGATGACGATGGACGAATATGTCCCTTTTCCAAGGACTCCTTTATATATTCTCGCATAGCAGTATGTTCAGGCACAGACAGATTAAATAAACGACCCTTTGGGTATTTACTACCCGGAATTAAATCTATAGCACAATCGCACTCACGGTGCGGAGGTAGTGAACCCAGCTTGGGTTCTTCAAAGACGTCACGATAATCAGACAGGAACTCAGGGATTTCAGAGGGAATAGATGATGAAATGGACACCAAAGGTACGTCCCCATGAGTCCCCTTACATCCCCAGCTCAACACAGACATAGCTCTCCAGTCAAGGACTGGGTTGTGAGACTGCAGCCATGGCAATCCCAGCACCAAATCATCATGTAGATTATACAGCACCAGAAAACGAATAGTCTCCTGGTGATCCGGATTAATACACATAGTCACTTGTGTCCAGTATTGTGGTCTATTATTAGCCAATGGGGTGGAGTCAATCCCCTTCAGAGGAATAAGAGTCTCCAAAGGCTCTAAATCATACCCACAACGATTGGCAAAGGACCAATCCATAAGACTCAAAGCGGCGCCAGAGTCGATATAGGCGTCCGTAGTAATAGATGACAAAGAGCAAATCAGGGTCACAGACAAAATAAATTTAGACTGTAAAGTGCCAATGGGAACGGATTTATCAAGCTTTTTAGTACGCTTAGAGCATGCTGATATAACATGAGTAGAATCCCCACAATAGAAACACAACCCATTTTTCCGTCTAAAATTCTGCCGCTCGCCTCTGGACAGAATTCTATCACACTGCATGTTTTCTGGCGTCTTCTCAGTGGACACCGCCAGATGGTGCACTGGTTTGCGCTCCCGCAGACGCCTATCGATCTGAATGGCCATTGTCATGGACTCATTCAGACTTGCAGGCACAGGGAACCCCACCATAACATCCTTAATGGCATCAGAAAGACCCTCTCTGAAAGTAGCCGCCAAGGCACACTCATTCCACTGAGTAAGCACAGACCATTTACGGAATCTTTGGCAGTAAATTTCAGCTTCATCTTGCCCCTGCGATAGGGACATCAAAGTTTTTTCTGCCTGAAGTTCCAAATGAGGTTCCTCATAAAGCAAGCCCAAGGCCAGAAAAAACGCATCCACATTGCGCAACGCAGGATCCCCTGGTGCCAATGCAAAAGCCCAATCTTGAGGGTCGCCGCGGAGCAAGGAAATCACAATCCCAACCTGCTGTGCAGGGTCTCCAGCAGAACGAGATTTCAGGGACAAAAATAACTTACAATTATTTCTAAAATTCTGAAAGCTAGATCTATTCCCTGAGAAGAATTCCGGCAAAGGAATTCTCGGCTCTGATACCGGAGCATGAACAACAAAATCTTGCAAACTTTGTACTTTCGTGGCGAGATTATTCAAACCTGCAGTTACACTCTGTAGATCCATTATAGACAGGTGAACATAGAGCCATTCAAAGATTAGAAGGAGAGAGAAAAAAAAAGAAAGACTGCAGCATAGACAGACTGGCAAGTGATCCAATTAAGAGCACACTAACTACTAGAGAAAAAAAAAAAAAAAAATTTTCAGCAGACTTCTTATTTCTCTCCTTTCTCAGCCAAGGATTTTAACCCTTTAGTGGCCGGTCAAACTGTCATGATCTCCATGGCCAGAGAACTAGCATAAGCCTCAATAGGAACAAGCTCTTGGAAGATGTAACTGTACTGACCATGAACTAAACCTACCGCATCATCTAGAAGTAGCCAGGTAGCATGTCCTACTTTTTATCCCTATATGCCCAGCGCCGGCCGGAGAACTAAATAATGCTAGCAGAGGGAAATATAAGACCTGACTCACCTCTAGAGAAATGCCCAAAAAGGAGACAGAAGCCCCCCACATATATTGGCGGTGATATGAGATGAAACAACAAACGCAGCAGGAAAATAGTTTTAGCAAATTTGAGGTCCGCTTTCTAGATAGCAGAAGACAGAAAGCATACTTTCATGGTCAGTAGAAAACCCTAACAAAACACATCCAGAAATTACTTTAGGACTCTGGCATTAACTCATAATACCAGAGTGGCAATTCCTGATCAACAAGAGCTTTCCAGACACAGTAACGAAACTGCAGCTGTGAACTGGAACCAAAATACAAAAACAAAACATGGACGAATGTCCAACTTATCTAGTAGATGTCTGGGAGCAGGAACAAGCACAGAGAGGCTTCTGATAACATTGTTGACCGGCAAGCATCTAACAGAGAAGCCAGGTTATATAGCGACACCCAGATCTAATCAGAACAGGTGAACAGGGAAGATGATGTCACAAGTACAATTCCACCAGTAGCCACCGGGGGAGCCCAGAATCCAAATTCACAACAGGGCAGTGTTCTGGATCACTGCGTTGAGAAACACGTGATGGTGTCTCCGCAGTATTGGATGTTTTGATCTCCCCGAGGTCATTCATCCTTATGTTTATAGTATTGGCTTTTAGGCATCTCATAGTTTAATGTAGCAGTAAGTGTTAGTGGATAAACAGCATGCTTTGCATTCTGATTCAATAAACTAAGGAGATATAAGCAGAGCCATTGATAATGAGCCTGCTACTCCTATAGAGCTAGCACTATAGAATGTAGGTGCTATAGGAATCAAATTACATTATTATCAGGTTAACATTCTTGCATATATGACTGTAGTGATCTTTACACTGCACCTTACTGTCAAGTGACTACTATTGAGACAAGCACAAACACTAATGAACTAATGATTGACTGACCTAATTTAGTGTTATGTGTTGTTTTTTTTAATTTATGTGATTTATGTCATAATAGTTTCTATTTTGTGTCTTTATAAGGGATCTTTGTTTGCGTTTGTGGCAATTTGGTGTGTAATGTGAGAGTCCTGCCCTGGGAGCCACCATCTAGAGGAGACCTGTGAGAGTGATGTCCCAACCAGCAGCAGTGCTCCAATCACATCTGTCACTCAGCACTTGCTCCGCTATTCCGCTCTGCCGCTCTGCATGGCGCCCAGCTCTGTGGCTCCACTAAGCTGCATCAAGTAGTGGTGTCTCAGCCAACAGATTTCGGACCAGTGATATCAAGACCCTGCCAAGTGCGGTAGCTTCTCCCAATGAATATGGTTTGCTCAGCAATGGTGATGTCAATTCCAGCAGTGCAGCAGTGAAGGGTGTCTCGGCCAGCAGTGTCCATTCTGACAGGAAGGAGAACGGGCGGGATATTACATGCAGTATAGAGGTAAGTGGTATGGAGAAGGAATCTGGTGCAGTAAAATCTAATGACTGTTCATTAAGACCAGAGCAGGTGGTGCTACCAGATTCAGGATCTGACAAGAGCGAAGCATGCGGGCAGAGGAAGAGCGGCAGGTAGAGTGACGAGGAGTATGAATCAGGCAAATGTAAAGGTCTGTTAACAGCTATAAAGCATCAGGAATTTCCAGTAGACCTTACGCGGTTCTCTTTTTGGCGACAATGACGTACCAGAAGCAGTGGGGAAAAGCAAAGGAAAGGGAAAAAAAGAGAGCAGGAAGTGAAGACCGGAGCTGCACGGGAGGTGATAAGTTTCAAATTTATTAACATGTCTGATATTGCTGCCATTTCCCATGTGAACACCACTGGTCAGTTATGACTGGCTCCTTCAGTGAGTTCGGAATGCATTTCAAGTGAGGAGATTGAAAGGGAGAGTAAATATGGAGGAGCTGCAGTCCCTGCGGTTCACAGAAGGGATTGCAGGTCAGTGGTCTTGCTTGATGTAACCAAACATTGAGTGTGCCATGGAATTTCCGACTCTCCCCACCCGCTTTTAAGCTGCTTGCCACCAGGGTCATGGGGGGAAAAGCAGGGGGAAATGTAAATGGGACAGGGGGGCAGCATGATGAGAAAGCCCTGTTCACGGTAGGTGTGGGTCCTAGAGCTGGGATGGCAGGTTGCCTGCAGAGACCTGAAATACAAAAAATGTTAATTTAAACACTGTAAATATTGTAAGAACATCAAATTCTGTGGGGGGTCCTACCCAAACCCGTCCCGACAAATGTGGAAGGGGGTGTGAGTGGAGTAGGTGTGAGTGATGTTGTGAATGAAGGGGAGGTTGTGAATGAAGGGGGGATGGAGGTGGTGATGACTGATGGAGGAACAAGTGGCAGCTGTTTGTTCCACTGCCCTCAAAGCAGTGGCAGTCAGACCCCAGAGTGTCACGTCCAAACACAGACTAAATGTGAACAGGTGCTGAACCTAAAGTCACCAACTCATACACTCTCAAACAAAAAGGCAGCACATTGTAGCGCCATAGCATGCAAATATGAAAATTGAATTGCATTACTGCATTAGAAATATGAAAAATATGAAAAATGAAATATGAAAAATTGGGAAAGTTTAGCGCATAAATTGGCCAATTCATGCGTACCTGGAAGCCATAATAAGGCATTTCTCCTTTCCAGGGCCTAAACAATGCTATTCCTCTCTGAGAATAAAGTCTTCATCTGAATGGGAACCTAATGTGTCCTCTCTTAGACTATAATATCTCTCTCTGTGGAGGGTTAAAGGCCCTGCTGGGATTAAAAACACCTGTGGCTAGAAGGCGGAGTGCTCAGTCAGAAGGCTAATGAATACAAACTTCAAAAAACTGACCGTCACATCCAAACATAGAGTAAGTGTGAACAGGTGCTGAACCTAGAGTCACCAACTCATACACTCTCAAACAAAAAGGCAGCACACTGTAGCGCCAGGGCCTACACATGGATGTGACAGTCAGTTTATGTCACACCTGACATACCCGTAACAGTGTAATGGATGTGTCTGTGTGCTTGAAACGGGGGATATCTCCAGCTATGTCTGAAGAAGAGCATGTTTCTTGTGAGAGTGGGAAAATGGTTGCTGCCGAGCTTAATCACCCATGATGGTGGCACTCACCTACTGATGCTGGCAACCATTAATGTTGCTAGCATAAAGTCAGATGTGGCTAGGTTTACGGCCTTTGATTTCCACTTTATTTTTTCCAGAGACCAGGTTATCAGATCTTACATCTTTGCGGAAGGCAAGACGCGAGTGAATGCATGGGTCCTCCTACTGGTCTCTTGCAGCTGAGTTGTATAGCGGGGTGGCGGTTCTTTTTGTAACAACAGATGTTGAATGCCGACGGGTAATTTAGTTGGAAATGGGGAGATGTTTGATCTTGAATGTGCTCATGAAAGCACAGGAGTTCGGCTCATGAACATCTGCGACCCACAGTCCAAGTGGGACCGAAAAACCTTTTTTATGAGGAATAAACCCTTTTTGTTTTCCAGCTTGCAGGTGGGCTTTTGAACGGACTTTAAAAATGTATCGAGGCTAGTGGAAGTTCCAGAGACTGGCTGGCTTACGATAGTGTCGCTTTAAATAGCATAGCTAGCAAAGATCGCCTGGTAGATATTCACATCAGGAACAACCCAGGCAATGCGGGGTTCACATATTTTCGAGGAAGTCTCATTAGATCTGGGATAGATAGGTTTTATTTAAAGGAGGAGGCCAGGTTGGTGGTAGAGGTGGAATTCTCCGACCGCTGTTTAATTATGTAGAGAATGTCCAGCAGATTGTGAAGGGTAAAAATTGACTTTTAATTCAAAATATTAAAACGCCATACAATTGATATCCAGCACAAAGAACACATTGGCTCAGAGCCTAGATACAGAGCCTTGCAAAAGTATTCGCCCACCTGGAACTTTTCAACCTTTTCCCACTTATCATGCTTCAAACTTAAAGATACCAAGATACCAAATGTAAATTTTTGGTGAAGAATCAACAAGTGGAACACAATTGTGAAGTTTAACGAAATTTATTGGTTATTTTACATTTTTGTGGAAATTCAAAAACTGAAAAGTGGGGCGTGCAATATTATTCGGCCCCTTTACTTTCAGTGCAGCAAACTCGCTCCAATAGTTCATTGTGGATCTCTGAAAGATCCAATGTTATCCTAAATGCCCAATGATGATAAATATAATCTACCTGTGTGTAATCATGTCTCTGTATAAATGCACCTGCTCTGTGATAGTCTCAGGGTTCTGTTTGAAGCACAGAGAGCATCATGAAGACCAAGGAACACAACAGCCAGGTCCGTGATACTGTTGTGATGTAGAGTTGAGCGACTTTTACTTTTTTCGGATTGTGTCGGGTTTCGCGAAACCCGACTTTGTCAAAAGTCGGGTCAGGTGAAATCAGCCGATTATTGCGAAAAGTCGGGGGCTGACTGAAACACGAAACCCAATGCAAGTCAATGGGGAATCAAAGTCGGCAGTGAGTGGAGGACAGGAAAACACCTACAGTGCCCATTTTAATGCCAAAAACTTCAATTCTTATTACTTAAACTTGTCAATCTTAATTTACTTTATAATAATAGTTAGGCATTGAAAACTGGGGGTCATTTGGCTAAAGTTGTGGGGGGTAGGGCTGGCTCAAGATTTTCGTGGGCCCAGGAAATGCGGAATACGTCACGGCGGTGGAGCAGGGAGAGGTAAGTATTTCAACTTTGCAAGTGCTGTGATCCTGAGCAAGCAGGGGGGCCCACTCGTTGGCTCTGGCACAGGGCCTCTCATAGTATGGCGGTGTGTTTGACGGCGGGTGGCGCCTCCCACTGGCAGAGACACTTTTGCGTACTATGAGGGGCCCTGTGCCAGTGACGTCACCAACGAGTATGCCCCCCCCCCACCTGATGAAGGAACCTGCACTTTCATCTGCACCTTCCTCATTGTCCCCGTGTAAGGTGGTATAGTATGCGGGAAGGGAACCTGACTTTCAGCAGGGTCAGATTCTGGCTGTGTAGAGTGCAAGGGGAATGTAGTGGTCTGGGTTAATGTACCAGCAGACTCATCTAGCAGTGGCTGGGCAATGGGCAGGATGAGGAGGAAACACAGATATAGGCCCAAATAACAAAGAAGGCTAAATGCAGTTTAAATGTGGTAACAGGACTAAACAGGCGGCATTGCTTTGTTCAGTGGAGGAAAACTGTAATGAGTGGCAGACACAGTTAGTAGGCCCAAATAATAAAGTAGGCTAAATACAGTTCAAATGTGGTAACAGGACTAAACATGCGGCATTGCTTTGGTCTGTGGAGGAAAACTGTAATGAGTGGCAGACACAGTTAGTAGGCCCAAATAATAAAGTGGGCTAAATGTCTGCCAAAAAATTGTTCATAAATAAACAGGCGACATTGCTTTTCTCAGTGTAGGAAAATTGTAATGAGTAGCAGACTAAGTTAGTAGGCCCAAATAATAAAGTGGGCTAAATGTCTGCCAAAAAATTGTTCATAAATAAACAGGTGGCATAGCTAGGTACAGGGGTGGGCTCCTCTGCTGAGTAGCAGACAGTGGTAGTAGGCGCAAAGTATTAACTGGTCTAAATGGAGGCCAGGGCCCCTGTATATTTTAACTATCATCTATCATTTCAACAAATTTGTATTGGCAGTGCCATTGAAGGATTTAACAGCACAGACTACACAGTGGTGGAACAGGGAGAGGAAAGTATTGCAAGTGGTAGAGCACTGTTCGAGCTGGGGGGGAACAATCTCTCATGGGCGGCGGTACTGGCACAGGGCCCCTCATATTACGACAGTGTGTCTGACGTTGGTTGTGCACCACCACCGTCAGTACCAGCTGGCAACCACTGCCCACGGGCTCTTCCTCCAGACTTCCTCATTTTTTGGAAAATCTAACCAAAATAACAACCGTTATATGGTACTGTAAAACAAGGTAGAAGGTGTATATAAACTTGTTGAGAATTTAAATCTCCCTTTTTTTTGGGGAGACTGAACCAAAACTCAGGCCCTGTGCATAAAACAACACAATGTAAGTGTCAGAAAGTGGCTGGCTGATATACGACAAACTAACAGGACTAAAGTATATCCACTTTGTGAGAATTTGAATCTCACTTTTTTTTGGGGAGACTGAACCAAAACTCAGGCCCAGTGTATATAACAACGCATTCTAAGTGGCAGAAAGTGGCTGGCTGACATACGACAAACTAACAGGACTGAAGTATATCCACTTTGTGAGAATTTGAATCTCACTTTTTATTTTTGGAGACTGAACCAAAACTCAGGCCCAGTGTATTAAACAACACAATGTAAGTGGCAGAAAGTGGCTGGAAGATATATGAAAAAATACAAGGACTGTAGTACAATTTCAATCTCCCTACAATGATCTCAGGGCAAGTATGGCAGGCAGCAATAAAAAGGACTGCTGCACACAAAAGTGTGGACAAATAAACAAGATAACTGTGCAGAAAGGAGCAACACGATTTTTGCTTTTAAAAAAGCAGTTGGTGTGCACAGCAGCGTGCAAACAGCAATTAAGCTATCAGGGAGCCTTATAAGGCAGCCTAATAAGCTACAGAGCTGATGCACAAAGATATAGCCTCCACTGTCCCTGCAAAAAAAAGGTGGTGTTGGACAGTGGAAATCGCTACAGCACAAGCAGTTTGAGGGTTAATCTTCCCTCCCTAACTATATCCCTTCTTCTGATGAAGCTGCAGCAACCTCTCCCTATGCTAAGATCAGCAGAAGTAAGATGGCGGTCGGCGTGCATGCCCTTTATAGCCCCTGTCACGCCGCAGAAAGCAAGCCAATCACTGTCATGCTCTTCTCTAAGATGGTGGGGACCGAGACCTATGTCATCACGCTGCCTACACTCTGCGTCCTCCTTCATTGGCTGAAAAATGGCGCTGAAAGCGTCATATGAAACGCGACTTTTGCGCGCTGATCGCCGACCCCATTGCCGATCCCACACTAGGATCAGGTCGGGTTTCATGAAACCCAACTTTGTCGAAAGTCGGCAATTTTTGAATTTGTCCGATCCGTTTCGCTCAACCCTATTGTGGAGACGTTTAAAGCAGGATTTGGATACAAAAATGAATTCAAAAACTTTAAACATCCCAAGGAGCACTGCACAAGTGATCATATTGAAATGGAAGGAGCATCATACCACTGCAAATCTACCAAGACCCGGCTGTCCCTCTAAACTTTCATCTCAAACAAGGAGAAGACTGATCAGAGATGCAGCCAAGAGGCCCCTGATCACTCTGGATGAACTGTAGAGATCTACAGCTGACGTGGGACAGTCTGTCCATAGGACAACAATCAGTCATACACTGCACAAATCTGGCCTTTATGGAAGAGTGGCAAGAAGAAAGCCATTTCTCAAAGATATCCATAAAAAGTGTCATTTAAAGTTTGCAACAAGCCACCTGGGAGACACACCAAACATGTGGAAGAAGGTGGTCTGGTCAGATGAAACCAAAATCGAACTTTTTGGCAACAATGCCAAATGATATGTTCGGCGTAAAGGCAACACAGCTCATCACCCTGAACACACCATCCTCACTGTCAAACATGGTGGTGGCAGCATCATAGCTTGGGCCTGCTTTTCTTCGGCAGGGACAGGGAAGAATGTTAAAATTGATGGGAAGATGGATGGAGCCAAATACAGGACCATTATTGAAGAAAATCTGTTGGAGTCTGCAAAAGACCTGAGACTGGGACGGAGATTTGTCTTCCAACAAGACAATGATCCCAAACATAAAGCAAAATCTACAATGGAATAGTTCACAAATAAACATATCCAGGTGTTAGAATGGCCAAATTAAAGTCCAGACCTCAATCCAATCAAGAACGTTGGAAAGAGCTGAAAACTGTTGTTCACAAACGATCTCCATCAAACCTCACTGAGCTCGAGCTGTTTGCCAAGGAAGAATGGGCAAGAATTTCAGGCTCTCGATGTACAAAACCGATAGAGACATACCCGAAGCGACTTGCAGCTGTAATCAAAGCAAAAGGTGGCACAACAAAGTATTAAGTTAAAGGAGACGAATAATATTGCACGCCCCACTTTTCAGTTTTTGAATTTTCGCAAAAATTTTAAATAATCAATACATTTCAATCAAGTTCACAATTGTGTTCCACTTGTTGTTGATTCCTCACTAAAGCATTACATTTGGTATCTTTATTTTTGAAGCATGATATGTGGGAAAAGGTTGAAAAGTTCCAGGGGGCCTAATACTTTCACAAGGCACTGTAGATCGACGCATTTTGACATGAAGTCTTAAGGTACCTTCACACTAAGCGACGCTGCAGCGATACAGACAACGATGCCGATCGCTGCAGCGTCGCTGTTTAGTCGTTGTGTGGTCGCTGGAGAGCTCCAGCGACCAACGATGCCGAAGTCCCCTGGCAACCAGGGTAAACATCGGGTTACTAAGCGCAGGGCCGTGCTTAGTAACCCGATGTTTACCCTGGTTACCATTGTAAAAGTAAAAAAAAAAACACATACTCACATTCCGGTGCCCAGCATCCGCTTCCCTGCACTCTTCCTGCATCCTGTGTCAGCGCCAAACATCTCCGGCATCTCCCACAGAGCAGAGACGTCACCGCTCTGCTTTACGGCCGGCACTTACACAGGATGCAGGAGGAGTGCCCTGCGCTTAGTAACCCGATGTTTACCCTGGTTACCAGTGAAGACATCGCTGGATCGGTGTCACACACACCGATTCAGCGATGTCAGCGGGAGATCCAGGGACGAAATAAAGTTCTGGACTTTCAGCAACGACCAGCGATCTCACAGCGGGATCCTGATCGCTGCTGCATGTCAAACACAACGATATCGCTATCCAGGACGCTGCAACGTCACGGATCGCTATCGTTATCGTTGTAAAGTCGCTTAGTGTGAAGGTACCTTTAGTCTTGATCTGAAGTTCTGGTATGTTGCCAATAAATAAATAGTGATCTGTTAACATTTCATTGGTTTGTTGTTTGCATATAATTAGTTTCACCAATCCAAGTGCTATGGGCCTGGTGTTTAGGCCATGCGGGACGCGGGTATCTAAATCCAATATGTTTCTCTGTTTAATAATTTTCTTTTAGGATCTCCAACTCTGTGAGGTTTGCCAACTTTTTCTATACCATAGAATCTGAAAAGATCTGTTCTACCTTTATGTTTTGTAGCAAAGTGTTTAGATGCCGCTGAAATGCCCATTGCAGTTTTTCACAGTTTACGCTGGATCTGTCGCTCCGTCACCCCGCTGGATTCAGCCTGATGGTGAAAACCTGATGTGTGAAAGTAGCCTAAGACACATCAAGGATGTCATACAAAAAAAACCTTTTTTTTTTTAGAATTTGGAAGGAGTGGGATGGCTAGACTTGTAAGGATGATGCATTTAACTCCTTCACCATGGACCATTTTCCATTTTTGCGTTTCTGTTTTTTGCTTCCATTCTTCCCAGAGCCATAACTTTTTTATTTTCCTGTCAAAATGGCCATGTGGGAGCTTGTTTTTTGAGGGATGAGTTGCACTTTTGAACAACACTATTGGGTTTACCATATATTGTACTGGAAAACTGGAAAAAAAATTCCAAGTGTGGGGAAATTGCAAAAAAAAAAAATGCAATTCCACAATCGTTTTTTTTTTTTACTATATTCACCAAATGCTAAAACTGACCTGCCATTATGATTCTCCAGGTCAATGCGAGTTCGTAGATACCAAACATGTATATGTAGTTTTTATTTAAGTGGTATAAACTAAAAGGTTTGCTTAAAAAAAAAATTGTGTAGTTTTCAGAGGCCCGTAGCGTCTCCATTTCTCGTGATCTGGGCCCGGGTGGAGGTTATTTTTTGCGCACCATGCTGTCATTTTTATTGATACCATTTTGGTGTAGATACAATGTTTTGATCGCTCCCTATTGCATTGTAATGCAATGTTGCGGCAACCAAAAAAAGTAACTCTGGCTTTTTGACTTTTCTTCTCGTTACATCGTTTAACGATCAGATTAATTCCTTTTATTATTGATAGATTGGACGATGCTAAAAGCGGCAATACCAAATATGTGTATTTTTTATTTTTTAAAATTGTTTTATTTTGAATGGGGAGAATGAGGGGTGATTTAAACTTTTATATATTTTTTTTAATATTTTTTAAAAATTTTTCACTTTACACTTGCTTCAATCGTCTCCATGGGAAATTAGAAGCTGCGATCATCCGATCGCTTGTGCCACACAGAGCAGGGCTTCAGCACTGCTCTGTGTAGCAGAAATGCTCACTTGCTATGAGCGCCATCCATTTGGCGGTGCTAATAGCTACTTGAATATGACAACCACAGGGATCTGCTGCAGAGCCAGGGTTGTCATGCCAACCCATCGGCAACCCACGGTCATGTGACACGTTTGCCGATGGGCGGGATTAGTGACGTGCTTCCGGTCCACTTGTGTTAAATGCCGTTCTCAGAGATTGGCATTGGCGTTTGACAGGTTAATAACCCCAGGTGGATTGTGATTAGGATCACATGTTAGCTGTTGAAATCAGCTGACTTGTGCAGGAAAAGATGTGGGCTCAGCTCCAGAGCCCACTTAAAAGGGGGAGACCCAACATGCGCTGTACATGTACGACGCATGTTTTGAAGGGGTAAAAGAGACAATACTATAAACCCTGGAAGCAGGGCCATATTTGGCACTAGGCACTTGAGGGCACGTGCCTATGGCGGGAAGATGCGGGGGGCGATGCCTCAGCAAGGTTTTTTGTTTTTTTTCTCCAATTAGTCCAGTGCGTCCCTTGGTTCCTGAAAACAGGGGGCAGCAGTCAGAACACGTGGTGCTGATGCTGACTCTCCTGTTGTGAACTATACTTCTTGGCTCCCTCTTGTGGTCACTAGTGATTTGGCACTTGGATTGTCTTTTACCAGGTTTGTACTCACCTGCTTCGTTAGGCCTGGGGTGTTGCTATTTAAACTTCCTGGATTCTCAGTCCAGTGCCTGGCATCGTTGTAATCAGTTCATTTCTGTTTGCTCCTGTCTTCAGGTCCTGGTTCTTTGCAAGATAAGCTAAGTCCTGCTTTCTTACTTTTAGTCGGTTTGGGGGTTCTTGGATATTCAGCGTGGATATTTTGCAGGGTTTTTTGCTGACCATATAAGTCATCTTACTATCTTCTGCTATTTAGTCAGTGGGCCTCTCTTTGCTAAAATCTAGTTCATTCTTACGTTTGTCTTTTCTTCTTGCCTCACCGTTATTATTTGTTGGGGGCTTGTATTTCTTTGGGGTCTTTTCTCTGGAGGCAAGAGAGGTCTTATTTTCCCTGATAGGGTTAGTTAGTTCTCCGGCTGGCGCGAGACGTCTAGGATCGTAGGCACGTTCCCCGGCTACTGTTAGTGTTTGTGCTAGGATCAGCTATATGGTCAGCCTAGTTACCACTTCCCTATGAGCTGGTATTTATGTTTGCAGACTTTGCTTTGTCTCTGAGATTCCTTGCCATTGGAATCATAACAGTATGCCAGGCCCATGAATAGTTAATGCATTGCAGAAGTGGGATTAAAAGAAAAGGAGTTCTGAGTTTTTTTGTTTTTTTTTCTCCTCTTTCTTCCTTCCCATTTTTCTCAGAGTGGCTGTATGCTTTGCTGCAGACATGAATGTTCAGACCTTGATTACTAATTTGGATCAGCTTGCTGCACGAGTGCAGAGCATTCAGGATTTTGTTGTTAGCAGTCCTATGTCTGAGCCTAAGATACCTATTCCTGAGCTGTTCTCTGGAGATCGATTTAAATTTAGGAATTTTAGGAATAATTGTAAATTGTTTCTATCTTTGAAACCTCATTCGTCTGGAGATTCAGCTCAGCAAGTTAAAATTGTTATCTCCTTTTTGCGTGGCGACCCTCAGGATTGGGCTTTCTCGTTAGCGCCAGGAGATCCGGCATTGGCGGATGTTGATGCGTTTTTTCTGGCGCTCGGATTGCTTTATGAGGAGCCTAATCTTGAAATTCAGGCAGAAAAAGCTCTACTGGCTATCTCTCAGGGCCAGGATGAAGCCGAAGTGTATTGCCAAAAATTTCGGAAATGGTCCGTGCTTACTCAATGGAATGAATGTGCTCTGGCCGCAAATTTCAGAAATGGCCTTTCTGAAGCCATTAAGAATGTGATGGTGGGTTTCACAATTCCTACAAGTCTGAATGATTCTATGGCGCTGGCTATTCAGATTGATCGGCATTTGCGGGAGCGCAAATCCGCTAATCCTCTGGCGGTGTTGTCTGAACAGACACCTGTTTCAATGCAATGTGATAGAAACCCCGATCCAGCAATGCAATGTGATAGAATCCTGACTAGAACCGAACGACAAAATCATAGACGTCAGAATGGGTTGTGTTTTTACTGTGGTGATTCTACACATGTTATATCAGCATGCTCTAAACGCCTAACCAAGGTTGTCAGTCCTGTCACCATTGGTAATTTACAGCCTAAATTTATTTTGTCTGTGACTTTAATTTGTTCATTGTCTTCCTACCCTGTTATGGCATTTGTGGATTCAGGTGCTGCCCTGAGTCTTATGGACTTTTCGTTTGCCAAGCGCTGTGGTTTTGTTTTGGAGCCTTTAAAGGTTCCTATTCCTCTCAGAGGAATTGATGCTACGCCACTGGCGGAAAATAAACCGCAGTATTGGACACAAGTGACCATGTGCATGACTCCTGAACATCGGGAGGTGATTCGTTTTCATGTTCTGCATAAAATGAATGATTTGGTCATTTTAGGTCTGCCATGGTTACAGACCCATAATCCTGTTTTGGATTGGAAGGCTATGTCTGTGTCGAGTTGGGGTTGTCAGGGAATTCATTGCGATTCTCCGCCGGTGTCTATTGCTACTTCTACTCCTTCAGAAGTTCCTGAGTATTTGTGTGACTATCAGGATGTATTCAGTGAGTCCAGGTCCAGTGCTCTTCCTCCTCATAGGGACTGCGACTGCGCTATAGATTTGATTCCTGGCAGTAAATTTCCTAAGGGACGATTATTTAATTTGTCAGTACCCGAGCATGCCGCGATGCGTTCTTATGTCAAGGAGTCTTTGGAGAAGGGGCATATTCGTCCATCCTCTTCCCCTCTTGGTGCGGGATTCTTTTTTGTGGCCAAGAAAGACGGGTCTTTGAGACCTTGTATAGACTATCGGCTTCTGAATAAAATCACTGTTAAGTTTCAGTATCCTTTGCCACTATTGTCAGACTTGTTTGCTCGGATTAAGGGTGCCAAGTGGTTCACCAAGATAGATCTTCATGGTGCGTACAACCTTGTGCGCATTAGGCAGGGAGATGAATGGAAAACTGCATTCAATACGCCCGAAGGTCATTTTGAATACTTGGTGATGCCCTTTGGGCTCTCTAATGCTCCTTCAGTGTTTCAGTCCTTTATGCATGATATCTTCCGGAAGTATCTGGATAAATTTATGATCGTTTACCTGGATGATATTCTGTTTTTTTTCTGATGATTGGGATTCTCATGTAAAGCAGGTCAGGATGGTGTTTCAGGTTTTGCGTGATAATGCTTTGTTTGTGAAGGGCTCAAAGTGTCTCTTTGGAGTGCAGAAGGTTTCCTTTTTGGGTTTTATTTTCTCCCCTTCTTGTTAGGATTTGAACCTGCGACCCTTTGTTTGCTAGTCTGTTCCTTTGCTTGATGAGCTATTTGGAACTTGCTTGACTTCTGCCTGAAACCATATGAACTTCGTCTGGGATAGAGATCATCACCTGCCCTGCTGATTTGTCCCCGCCCTGATTGAGCTTGATTGGACCTACTATATATACCTGGCCCTGTGCAGCTTCCTGTTGCTGAGTATTTTGTGTGCTCAGTCTAACTGAGTGAAGCAATCTCTGAGCTCCTGGTTGGAAGGTGTCTTGCTGGCATCTTCCTGCTTCTTATTGATATTCTGCTGCTATTACCCTGAACTCCTGCTGCTCATACGGACTTTGTGCACGTGTGTTTTCCAGGCCGGCCCTTGCTTGGGCTGGTCCTTGCATCTGCGGATATATTGAACTGCCACTGCCATATATTGCATCTCCAGAGGTCTTTCCACGGTCCGGTCACTTGTATACATCTGCTTCGGCCACTGACCTTCAGTCCTGTATCGCCAGTAACGTGACAGGATACTCAGCCCAAAAATGGAGGCCGCTGGGGCAGAAACTATGGATACACGTGTCAGAAAGCTGCAGGGTGCAATGTCCAATTTGCACGCCGAACAGATGAATGGAAAAGCACGGATGGATGCATTTATTATACAAGGCGACCATAATGTACAGAATCTCCAACAAACTATCCAAGATTTGCAGAATACGGTACAGGTGTTGACTGTCCGAATTACACAGCTAGAAGGACAAGCTTCCGTCTCAACGTCTGACAGGCCCCCCAAATTGCCACCGTTTCATTTTGGAGGTGATCGAGATAAATTTCGTGGATTTTTAAACCAATGCTATCTGTTCTTCGATACACATCCTAATCAGTTCCCGACCGATAGGTCAAAGGTGTTATGCATCATTATGCTGTTAACCCACAAAGCGATCGCTTGGGCTAATCCTCTGATTGAGACTCGGGACGCACGTTTAGACAATTTGAATGAGTTCATTCGGGCGATGCAGCAGATGTTTGATGACCCAAATCGTGCAGCTACAGCTGAATCAACGTTGCTGGAATTACGACAAGGCAAACGTCCCGTCGCAGAATATGCTATGGAGTATAGGAGGTGGGCCGTCGACACTGAATGGAATAATGCAGCAAAAGTAACCTTCTTTAAAAGAGGACTTTCTAGTGCAGTAAAAGACGAACTTGCCCGTGGAGAGACCCCTTCAGATTTGGATGATTTCATCAAACATTGCATCCGGATTGATACCCGTCTGTCTGAACGACGACAAGAGAAGTGGAATTCCATGAATCGCTCAACTAACTCATATAACTCTTCCCTGCCATCGGTCATCAAAGAAGTGCCTAGCCGGAATCCCCGGGATACAGAATCAGAGCCGATGCAAGTAGACGCGATCCAGAGACGAGCGAGTGCAGAACGAAGAGAACAAAGATTTAAAGAGAATCTATGTCTGTACTGCGGGGAAGCAGGACATTTTCTCATTAACTGTCCAAGTCGTCCCACAAGCCGTTCACGAAAAATGGTGGCGGCCATAATGGACCCTGACTCCTCCGACGAGGAGTCTTACATTTCAGAGACTGATTATGCTAAGGATGAGATCCAGTCTATATCATCCATAGCTCCACATGTTAGGAAAGAGAACCGAGAATCCCATTATTTTGTAACAATTAAACTGAAGGTCAACTCCCTGTGGATCACCGCATCAGCCATGATCGATTCGGGAGCCAGCGGGATTTTCATGGATTCTGCGTTTGCTCAAAAACATGGCATAGAGGTGCAAAAAAGACGTTCACCTATTGTGATGGAGACAGTAGATGGATCTCCACTGAATTCGGGGCCAGTGGACCATGAGACAGGACTTTTGGAGCTCTATATTGAGCCACAGCACCGCGAGATGTTGACATTCCTAATTATTTCTTCCCCACATTTTCCGATTATTTTAGGTCTGCCCTGGTTACAGAAGCAAAATCCTAGCATCGACTGGGAGATGAAAAAGATCAGTTTCCCCGTAATGGACGTTCGGGCGGAAGTTACAAGTGAGTCAACATTAGAAACAGCCCAGAATTCAGAATTACCTCAGCTACCAGCGGTGTATGAAGATTTTCTAGATGTCTGTGACAAGAGGGGGGCAGATACACTTCCCCCGCATCGACCATACGACTGCCCAATAGAGCTACTCCCAGGGGCAGCTATACCATTTGGAACTATCTATCCTCTAGCAGGTCCTGAACTAAAGGCTCTCAAAGAATTTATTGAAGAAAATCTGAACAAAAAATTCATTCGTCCATCATCCTCGCCCGCTGGAGCTCCTATATTCTTCGTTAAAAAGAAGGATGGAACCCTTCGGCCAGTAGTGGACTACAGGGAGCTTAATAAAGTGACGATTAAAAATCGTTATCCCTTACCATTGATCCCGGAACTCCTAGAAAAGGTGCGATGTGCGAAGATCTTCACTAAGTTAGATTTACGTGGGGCATATAACTTAGTACGTATAAGACCTGGGGATGAGTGGAAGACAGCTTTCCGTACCCGATATGGACACTTTGAGAGTCTATTGATGCCCTTCGGACTTTGCAATGCTCCAGCTACTTTCCAGCACTTGGTGAATGATATTTTCCGAGACCTGTTGGACCAGTTCATGGTCGTTTATCTAGACGACATCCTGATTTTTTCTAACTCTTTGGAAGAACATCAAACGCACGTAAGACGAGTGCTAGAACGTTTAAGAGAGAATTCATTGTATATTAAATTAGAAAAATGTGAATTCCATCGAGAAGAGATCCAGTTCTTGGGATATGTCATTTCACCTCAAGGATTACGGATGGATGCTAAGAAAACGCAAGCTATCACCGAGTGGCCTATCCCTAAAAATGTGAAAGAGGTCCAGCGTTTTGTGGGGTTCGCCAACTTTTACAGACGTTTTATTAAAAAATTTTCAGAAATTGTGGCACCCATCACGCAACTGACAAAAAAAGGAGCAAATTTCATCTGGACTCCCCAGGCGCAAGAAGCATTCTCTCGTTTAAAAATGAAATTCACGACGGCTCCCATATTACGCCATCCTGACCCAGAATTGGCATTCATCATCGAGGTGGATGCCTCAGACTGTGCGGTCGGTGCTATCCTCTCTCAGAGGACAGGGGAAAAGAAGTTGCTGCATCCATGTGCATTTTTCTCACAACGTATGTCCTTAGCCGAAAAGAACTATGATGTGGGTAATAAAGAATTGCTCGCCATTATATCAGCATTCAAAGAGTAGAGACATCATCTTCAAGGAGCGGCACAGCAAATTTTGGTGTTGACCGATCATCGCAATCTAGAGTTTATCAGGTCTGCAAAATGCCTCTCTCCTCGGCAGACCCGTTGGAGTCTGTTTCTGAATCAGTTTAATTTTGTAATATCATATCGACCAGGCTCCCGTAACAAGAAGGCAGACGCATTATCCCGAATGTATTCAAGTGATGTTAACCTCGTAACAACACCCAAACCTATTGTGGCCGATACTAAAATCGTGGGAGTAATACATGATGGAGATTTGCTGGAAGATCTGAAAGCAGCATACGAAACAGACTCTTTTCTATCACGTCCATCAGGGGACATACACCTATTTTTCAAAAATCAAGTATGGACTGATGGTCGACGACTATATGTGCCAGAAGCAGCTCGGTTAAAAGTTCTACAACTAGTACACGACTCTAAAGTTGCAGGGCATAAAGGGGTACAGAAAACGCAGGAGTTTTTGTCACGTTTCTTTTGGTGGCCAAACTTTCAAGAAGACGTGAAGAAGTACGTTAAGTCTTGTGACATCTGTGCCAGACATAAGACCCCACGTGTATCTCCTATGGGACTATTGCAGCCTCTTGCCATTCCAACACGTCCATGGGGATCGATTTCAATGGACTTTATAGTGGATCTACCTGATTCCAAGGGAAAGACATCCATTCTGGTGGTAGTGGATCGACTTACGAAAGCAGCGCATTTTATCCCGTGTACAGGTCTGCCTTCAGCAAAAGATACAGCTGATCTGATAATTTGCAATGTTTTTCGTCTCCACGGAGTGCCGGATGAAGTCGTCTCAGATCGAGGTGTGCAATTTACATCTAAATTTTGGCGCAGTCTGTGCTCAGCACTAGACATCAAGGTACGATTGTCAACCGCTTATCATCCACAATCTAACGGTCAAACAGAACGTACGAATCAGACACTGGAGCAGTATCTCCGTTGTTATATTTGCCATCTGCAAGACGACTGGGTAGATTTGTTGCCATTTGCAGAGTTTTCATACAACAATTCACAGAATGCCTCTACGAAACAGACGCCATTTTTTGCAAATCTTGGATATCATCCAAACATCCTTCCCAAGAATCCTGTGGCGCCATTAATACCAGCAGTCGCAGAAAGAATCTCTCTCCTACAGAAAAATCTGAATGTCCTGAAAGACACATTAAGGGAAGCTCAGGAGAAATATAAAAAAGCTGCTGACAGGTATCGTAGACCTACTCCCACGTTTAGGATTGGAGATCGAGTGTGGCTATCCACTAAGAATTTGAAATTGAAGATTCCTTCTCCTAAATTAGGACAGAAGTTTGTGGGACCATACAAAATCAATAAGATTGTGAGTCCATTGGCTGTACGTTTACAGCTACCAAAATCAATGAAGATTCATCCTGTATTCCACGTGTCTTTGTTGAAAGCCGCCACAGCCAATCCATTCCCGGAGCGATTCCCTCCGCCTCCCGATTCAATTGAAGTGGATGGACAGGAGCAGTTTCTGGTGGAGAAGATCTTGGATTCTCGAATTCATAGAAATGGTTTACAATATTTGATCAAATGGCAGGGCTACGACACAGAAGAAAATTCATGGGAACCGGTAGGCAATGTCAATGCTCCCCGTTTGATTAGACAATTTCATCAGCGGTATCCTGAAAAGCCTGGGCAAATTGCGTCCAGAGGCCGCCGTTAAGAGGGGAGTATTGTTAGGATTTGAACCTGCGACCCTTTGTTTGCTAGTCTGTTCCTTTGCTTGATGAGCTATTTGGAACTTGCTTGACTTCTGCCTGAAACCATATGAACTTCGTCTGGGATAGAGATCATCACCTGCCCTGCTGATTTGTCCCCGCCCTGATTGAGCTTGATTGGACCTACTATATATACCTGGCCCTGTGCAGCTTCCTGTTGCTGAGTATTTTGTGTGCTCAGTCTAACTGAGTGAAGCAATCTCTGAGCTCCTGGTTGGAAGGTGTCTTGCTGGCATCTTCCTGCTTCTTATTGATATTCTGCTGCTATTACCCTGAACTCCTGCTGCTCATACGGACTTTGTGCACGTGTGTTTCCAAGGCCGGCCCTTGCTTGGGCTGGTCCTTGCATCTGCGGATATATTGAACTGCCACTGCCATATATTGCATCTCCAGAGGTCTTTCCACGGTCCGGTCACTTGTATACATCTGCTTCGGCCACTGACCTTCAGTCCTGTATCGCCAGTAACGTGACACTTCTGCTGTGGAGATGGACCCAGTCAAGGTCCGAGCTATTCATGATTGGACTCAACCCACGTCTGTTAAGAGTCTTCAGAAGTTCTTGGGGTTTGCTAATTTCTACCGTCGCTTTATCGCTAATTATTCTAGCGTTGTTAAACCTTTGACGGATATGACCAAGAAAGGTTCTGATGTGGCTAATTGGGCCCCTGCAGCCGTGGAGGCCTTCCAGGAGCTGAAGCGCCGGTTTACTTCGGCGCCTGTTTTGTGCCAGCCTGATGTCTCACTTCCCTTTCAGGTTGAAGTGGATGCTTCTGAGATCGGTGCTGGTGCTGTTTTGTCGCAGAGAGGCTCTGGTTGCTCTGTGATGAGACCATGTGCTTTTTTCTCTAGGAAGTTTTCGCCTGCTGAGCGGAACTATGATGTTGGTAATCGGGAGTTGTTGGCCATGAAGTGGGCATTTGAGGAGTGGCGTCATTGGCTCGAGGGTGCTAAGCATCGTGTGGTGGTCTTGACTGATCACAAAAATCTGATGTATCTCGAGTCTGCTAAGCGCCTGAATCCTAGACAGGCTCGTTGGTCATTGTTTTTCTCTCGCTTTGACTTTGTGGTCTCGTACCTGCCTGGTTCGAAGAATGTTAAGGCTGATGCTCTTTCTAGGAGCTTTGTGCCTGACTCTCCTGGAGTCTCGGAGCCAGCTGGTACTCTTAAAGAGGGAGTAATCGTGTCGGCCATATCTCCTGATTTGCGACGTGTGTTGCAGAGATTTCAGGCTGGTAGACCTGACTCTTGTCCAACCGACAGACTGTTTGTTCCTGATAAATGGACCAGCAAAGTCATTTCCGAGGTTCATTCCTCGGTGTTGGCAGGGCATCCGGGAATTTTTGGTACCCGAGATTTGGTGGCTAGGTCCTTTTGGTGGCCTTCCTTGTCACGGGATGTGCGGTCATTTGTGCAGTCCTGTGGGACTTGTGCTCGGGCTAAGCCTTGTTGTTCTCATGCTAGCGGGTTGCTTCTGCCCTTGCCCGTCCCGAAGAGGCCTTGGACACACATTTCCATGGATTTCATTTCTGATCTTCCGGTGTCTCAAGGAATGTCTGTCATCTGGGTGGTGTGTGATCGTTTTTCCAAGATGGTCCATTTGATACCCTTGCCTAAGTTGCCTTCCTCTTCCGATCTGGTTCCTTTGTTTTTTCAGAATGTGGTTCATTTACACGGCATTCCGGAGAATATCGTGTCCGACAGAGGATCCCAGTTTGTGTCCAGATTCTGGCGATCTTTTTGTGCTAAAATGGGCATTGATTTGTCGCTTTCATCTGCCTTCCACCCTCAGACTAATGGTCAAACGGAGCGAACTAAACAGACACTGGAGGCTTATTTGAGATGTTTTGTTTCTGCGGACCAGGATGATTGGGTGACCTTCTTGCCATTGGCGGAGTTTGCCCTTAATAATCGGGCTAGTTCCGCTACTTTGGTTTCGCCATTCTTCTGCAACTCTGGTTTTCATCCTCGTTTCTCCTCGGGTCATGTTGAGTCTTCTGACTGTCCTGGGGTGGATTCCGTGGTGGATAGGTTGCAGCGGATTTGGAATCATGTGGTGGACAACTTGAAGTTGTCACAGGAGAAGTGTTATGGTTCCCAATGGCAGGGGAACATCAGAAACATAGAAAAACGGACAAGCTCTCGGGTGATGGAAACTAGAGCTGACCGCGATGCTAAACCTATACACACAACTAATAGTAGCCAGGGAACGTGCCTACGTTTTCGCTAGACGTCTCGCACCAGCCGGAGGACTAACTACCCCTAATAGATGAAACACAGTCCTGGCTTGCCTCCAGAGGAAAATTCCCCACAGGAGATAGTAGCCCCCCACATATAATGACGGTGAGTTAAGGTGAAAAGACAAACGTAGTATGAAAACAGATTTAGCACAGCGAGGCCCACTAACTAGATAGCAGAAGGATACAATAGTGGACTTCGCAGTCAGCTACAAAACCCTATCAAAAACCATCCTGAAATTACCTTAAACTCATGTGCCAACTCATGGCACCGGAGTGGCAATTTCAGCCCACAAGAGCTTCCAGCTGCAGAGAATCACATAACTGCAAACTGGACAAAACATACAAAAATAGACTAAGGACAGAAATGTCCAACTTAGCTGGTCAGCAGACTGGGAGCAGGTACATGCAACAGAAAGACTCTGGTTACATTGATGGCCGGCATTGGAATGACTGAGGAACAAGGCTAAATAGGAAACTCCCACATCCTGATAGAAACAGGTGAAAAGCTCACAAGACACCAGTACCACAAGCGACCACTGGGGGAGCCAAATAACCGAATCACAAGAGTACCCCCCCCTTAAGGAGGGGGCACCGAACCCTCACAAGAACCACCAGGGCGATCTGGATGAGCCCTATGAAAGGCACGGACCAAATCAGAGGCATTAACATCTGAAGCTGAAACCCAAGAATTATCCTCCTGACCGTAGCCCTTCCACTTAACCAGATATTGAAGTCTCCGTCTGGAAACACGGGAGTCCAAGATTTTCTCCACCACGTACTCCAATTCACCCTCAACCAGCACAGGAGCAGGAGGCTCAACAGAAGGCACAACTGGCACCTCATACCTCCGCAATAACGACCGATGGAAAACATTATGGATAGCAAAGGATGCTGGGAGGTCCAAACGAAAAGACACAGGGTTAAGAATTTCCAAAATCCTATAAGGACTGATGAACCGAGGCTTAAACTTAGGAGAAGAGACCCTCATAGGGACAAAACGGGAAGACAACCACACCAAGTCCCCAACACGAAGACAAGGACCAACACGACGATGGCGATTAGCAAAATGCTGAGTCCTCTCCTGGGACAACTTTAAATTGTCCACCACCTGACCCCAAATACGATGCAACCTGTCCACCATAGTATCCACTCCAGGACAATCCGAAGATTCCACCTGACCAGATGAAAAACGAGGATGGAACCCCGAATTGCAAAAGAAAGGGGAAACCAAAGTGGCAGAACTGGCCCGATTATTAAGGGCAAACTCTGCCAACGGCAAAAAGGTGACCCAGTCATCCTGATCAGCAGACACAAAACACCTCAAATAAGTCTCCAAGGTCTGATTAGTACGCTCCGTCTGGCCATTCGTCTGAGGATGAAATGCAGACGAAAAAGACAAATCAATGCCCATCCTGGCACAAAACGCCCGCCAAAATCTGGACACAAACTGGGATCCCCTGTCAGAAACTATATTCTCCGGGATACCATGCAACCGAACCACATTCTGAAAAAACAGAGGCACCAACTCAGATGAGGAAGGCAACTTGGGCAAAGGTACCAAATGAACCATCTTAGAAAAACGGTCACACACCACCCAGATGACAGACATTTTCTGAGAAACAGGGAGATCAGAAATAAAATCCATAGAGATGTGTGTCCAAGGCCTCTTAGGAATAGGCAAGGACAACAACAATCCACTAGCCCGAGAACAACAAGGCTTGGCCCGAGCACAAACATCACAAGACTGCACAAAAGTACGCACGTCCCGAGACAGGGAAGGCCACCAGAAGGACCTAGCCACCAAATCCCTGGTACCAAAAATTCCCGGATGACCTGCCAACGCAGAAGAATGAACCTCTGAGATGACTCTACTGGTCCACTCATCCGGCACAAACAATCTACCAGGTGGACAACGATCAGGCCGATCCGCCTGAAACTCTTGTAAAGCACGTCGCAGGTCAGGGGAGACAGCAGACAATATCTCCCCATCCTTAAGGATACCCGTAGGTTTGGAATCACCAGGGAAATCAGGTTCAAAACTCCTAGAAAGGGCATCAGCCTTCACATTTTTAGAACCTGGCAGATACGAGACCACAAAATCAAACCGAGAGAAAAACAACGACCAGCGCGCCTGTCTAGGATTCAGACGTCTGGCCGACTCAAGATAAATCAAATTCTTGTGATCAGTCAAGACCACCACCTGATGTCTAGCACCCTCAAGCCAATGACGCCACTCCTCGAATGCCCATTTCATCGCCAAAAGCTCCCGATTACCAACATCATAGTTTCGCTCGGCGGGCGAAAATTTTCGAGAAAAGAACGCACAAGGTCTCATCACTGAACCATCTGAACTTTTCTGTGACAAAACCGCCCCCGCTCCAATCTCGGAAGCATCAACTTCCACCTGAAAAGGAAGTGAAACATCAGGCTGGCGCAACACAGGGGCAGAAGAAAAGCGGCGCTTAAGCTCTCGAAAGGCCTCCAGAGCAGCAGGAGACCAATCGGCAACATCAGCACCTTTTTTAGTCAAATCAGTCAAAGGCTTGACCACGCCAGAAAAACCAGTTATGAATCGACGATAAAAATTAGCAAAGCCCAAAAATTTCTGAAGGCTCTTAAGAGAAGTCGGCTGCGTCCAGTCACAAATTGCCCGAACCTTAACAGGATCCATCTCAATAGAAGAAGGGGAAAAAATGTACCCCAGAAAAGAAATCTTCTGAACCCCAAAAACACACTTTGCACCCTTTACAAACAGAGAATTGGTCCGCAAAACCTGAAAAACCTTCCTAACCTGTTGAACATGAGACTCCCAGTCATCCGAAAAAATCAAAACATCATCCAGATACACAACCATGAATTTATCCAGATATTCACGGAAAATATTGTGCATAAAAGACTGAAAGACCGAAGGGGCATTTGACAAACCAAAAGGCATTACCAAATACTCAAAATGGCCCTCGGGCGTATTAAATGCGGTTTTCCACTCATCCCCCTGCTTAATTCGCATCAAATTATACGCACCGCGAAGATCAATCTTAGAGAACCACTTAGCTCCCTTAATGCGAGCAAATAAATCTGTCAGCAATGGCAAAGGATACTGATATTTGACTGTGATCTTATTTAAGAGTCTATAATCAATACAAGGTCTCAAAGAACCATCTCTTTTGGCTACAAAAAAGAACCCTGCTCCTAAAGGAGACGAAGAAGGACGAATATGTCCTTTTTCCAAGGACTCCCTAATATACTCTCGCATAGCAGCATGTTCAGGTACAGACAGATTGAATAAACGACCCTTAGGAAATTTACTGCCAGGAATCAAATCTATGGCGCAATCACAATCTCTGTGAGGGGGAAGAGAATTAAGAGTAGACTCCTCAAAAACATCACAATAATCAGACAAAAAAGTCGGGATCTCAGAGGGAATAGATGAAGCAATGGAAACCAAAGGTGCGCCCCCATGATTTCCCTGACATCCCCAGCTTAGTACAGACATTGTTTTCCAGTCAAGGACTGGGTTATGGGTTTGCAACCATGGCAATCCCAGCACTAATACATCATGTAGATTAAACAACACAAGGAAGCGAATCACCTCCTGATGGTCTGGAGTCATACGCATAGTCACTTGTGTACAGTATTGTGGTTTATTACTAGCCAATGGTGTAGAATCAATACCCTTTAAAGGTATAGAGACTTCCAGAGACTCTAGATCAAACCCACAGCGCCTGGCAAAGGACCAATCCATAAGACTCAAAGCGGCACCAGAATCCACATAAGCATCCGCGACAATAGAAGATAACGAACAAATTAAAGTCACAGACAAAATAAACTTGGACTGCAAAGTGCCAATAGCAGAGGATTTAGCAACTTTGTTTGTTCGTTTTGAGCATGCTGATATAACATGAGTTGAATTCCCACAATAGAAGCACAACTTATTTTTGCGCCTATAATTCTGTCGTTCGCTTCTGGACAGAAAACTATCACATTGCATACTCTCTGGTACCCTCTCAGAAGACACCGCCAAATGGTGCACAGGTTTGCGTTCCCGTAAACGCCGATCAATCTGAATAGCCATTGTCATGGACTCATTCAGACCCGTAGGCGTAGGAAACCCCACCATGACGTCTTTTACGGCATCAGAGAGACCTTCTCTGAAATTTGCCGCCAGAGCGCACTCATTCCACTGAGTAAGCACAGACCATTTTCAAAATTTTTGGCAATATATTTCGGCTTCATCTTGCCCCTGAGAGAGGGCTATCAAGGCCTTTTCAGCCTGTATCTCTAAATTAGGTTCCTCATAAAGCAACCCTAAGGCCAGAAAAAACGCATCCACATTGAGCAACGCAGGATCCCCTGGCGCCAATGAAAATGCCCAATTTTGAGGGTCACCCCGCAATAATGAAATCACTATTTTAACCTGCTGTGCAGGATCTCCAGCAGAGTGAGATCTCAGAGAAAGAAACAATTTACAATTGTATTTAAAATTCAGAAAACAAGATCGATCTCCGGAGAAAAACTCTGGTAAAGGAATTTTAGGTTCAGACCGAGGAGCATGTATAACAAAATCTTGTATATTCTGAACTTTAGCAGCAAGATTATTCAAATTTGTAGCCAGACTCTGGAGATCCATATTTCAACAGATAAAATCTGAGCCATTCAGGGGTTAAGAGGAGAGGAAAGCAGGAGACTGCAATTAGAGCTGGAGTGCAACTTCAGAGAAAAAAAAAAAAAAAATTCCACACAGTTCCTTTTTCTCTCCTGCTTCAGCCCATAGATTAAACATGTAGGCCGGCCATACTGTTATGGTTCCCAATGGCAGGGGAACATCAGAAACATAGAAAAACGGACAAGCTCTCGGGTGATGGAAACTAGAGCTGACCGCGATGCTAAACCTATACACACAACTAATAGTAGCCAGGGAACGTGCCTACGTTTTCGCTAGACGTCTCGCACCAGCCGGAGGACTAACTACCCCTAATAGATGAAACACAGTCCTGGCTTGCCTCCAGAGGAAAATTCCCCACAGGAGATAGTAGCCCCCCACATATAATAACGGTGAGTTAAGGTGAAAAGACAAACGTAGTATGAAAACAGATTTAGCACAGCGAGGCCCACTAACTAGATAGCAGAAGGATACAATAGTGGACTTCGCAGTCAGCTACAAAACCCTATCAAAAACCATCCTGAAATTACCTTAAACTCATGTGCCAACTCATGGCACCGGAGTGGCAATTTCAGCCCACAAGAGCTTCCAGCTGCCGAGAATCACATAACTGCAAACTGGACAAAACATACAAAAATAGACTAAGGACAGAAATGTCCAACTTAGCTGGTCAGCAGACTGGGAGCAGGTACATGCAACAGAAAGACTCTGGTTACATTGATGGCCGGCATTGGAATGACTGAGGAACAAGGCTAAATAGGAAACTCCCACATCCTGATAGAAACAGGTGAAAAGCTCACAAGACACCAGTACCACAAGCGACCACTGGGGGAGCCAAATAACCGAATCACAACAAGAAGGCTCAGCGTTTTGCCAACCGCCGCCGCGGTGTGGGCCCCCGACTTCGTGTTGGGGATTTGGTTTGGTTGTCTTCTCGGTATGTCCCTCTGAAGGTTTCCTCTCCTAAGTTTAAGCCTCGCTTTATTGGTCCTTATAAAATTTTGGAAGTTCTTAACCCGGTTTCTTTTCGTTTGGATCTTCCGGTGTCGTTTGCCATTCACAACGTGTTCCATAGGTCTTTGTTGCGGCGGTACGTTGTGCCTGTGGTTCCTGCTGTTGAGCCTCCTGCTCCGGTGTTGGTTGAGGGCGAGTTGTAGTACGTGGTAGAGAAGATCTTGGATTCTCGTCTCTCTAGACGGAGGCTTCAGTATTTGGTCAAATGGAAGGGCTATGGTCAGTAGGATAATTCCTGGGTGGCCGCCTCCGATGTTCATGCGGCCAATTTGGTTCGTGCCTTCCACGCTGCTCATCCTGGTCGCCCTGGTGGTCTTGGTGAGGGTTCGGTGACCCCTCCTTAAAGGGGGGGTACTGTTGTGAACTATACTTCTTGGCTCCCTCTTGTGGTCACTAGTGATTTGGCACTTGGATTGTCTTTTACCAGGTTTGTACTCACCTGCTTCGTTAGGCCTGGGGTGTTGCTATTTAAACTTCCTGGATTCTCAGTCCAGTGCCTGGCATCGTTGTAATCAGTTCATTTCTGTTTGCTCCTGTCTTCAGGTCCTGGTTCTTTGCAAGATAAGCTAAGTCCTGCTTTCTTACTTTTAGTCGGTTTGGGGGTTCTTGGATATTCAGCGTGGATATTTTGCAGGGTTTTTTGCTGACCATATAAGTCATCTTACTATCTTCTGCTATTTAGTCAGTGGGCCTCTCTTTGCTAAAATCTAGTTCATTCTTACGTTTGTCTTTTCTTCTTGCCTCACCGTTATTATTTGTTGGGGGCTTGTATTTCTTTGGGGTCTTTTCTCTGGAGGCAAGAGAGGTCTTATTTTCCCTGATAGGGTTAGTTAGTTCTCCGGCTGGCGCGAGACGTCTAGGATCGTAGGCACGTTCCCCGGCTACTGTTAGTGTTTGTGCTAGGATCAGCTATATGGTCAGCCTAGTTACCACTTCCCTATGAGCTGGTATTTATGTTTGCAGACTTTGCTTTGTCTCTGAGATTCCTTGCCATTGGAATCATAACACTCTCCCTACTCCCTGCTGTGCTGAGAAAGACACAGTGACCCCCTGCTCACAGCCTAACTCCTGCGTGCCTGGAAGTCCATTTACTGGGGCTGAGGTGGAGCGGCGGTGCCATGTCTCCCAACCCTGGGACACACAGATTGCTGGCCAGGGCTCGCAGTAGAGTAGTACACTGTTGTGAATTTGGATTCTGGGCTCCCCCGGTGGCCGCTTGTGGAATTGGACTTGTCATCCTCTTTCCTGTTTCACCTGGTTCCATCAGTAGTGGGTGTCGCTATTTAAGCTCATTTCTCTGGTGGTTTCTTGCCGGTCAACAATGTTATCTGATGCCTCTCAGTGCTTGTTCCTGCTTCTAGACTACTACTAGATAAGTTGGACTTTTGTCCATGTTTTGTTTTGCCTATTTGTTCCAGTTCACAGCTGAAGTTTTGTTACTGTGTCTGGAAAGCTCTCGTTGATCAGGGATTGCTACTCTGGCGTTATGAGTTAATGCCAGAGTTTAAGGTAATCTCTGGATGGTGTTTTGTTAGTGTTTTTCTGCTGACCATGAAAGTATACTATCTGTCTTCTGCTATCTAGTAAGCGGACCTCAAATTTGCTAAGACTATTTTCCTGCTGCGTTTGTTGTTTCATCTGAACTCACCGTCATTATATGTGGGGGGCTACTGTCTTCTTTGGAATATTTCTCTAGAGGTGAGCCAGGTCTTATATTTCCCTCTGCTAGCTATTTAGGTCTTAGGCCAGAGCTGGGCATCTAGCGATAAATAGGAAATGCTACCTGGCTATTTCTAGTTGCGCGGCAGGCTTAGTTCATGGTCAGTATAGTTCCATCTTCCGAGAGCTTGTCCCTCTATAGGCTTGCTATGATCTCTGCCTGCAGAGATCATGATAGTTTGACCGGCCCCTAAAGTGTTAAAGACCCAGGTTGAGAAAGGAGAGTTATAAGAAGTCTGCTGGAATTTTTTTTTTTTTTTTCCCTCCAGTCTGCCTTGCTGCAGTCTTTTTTCTCTCTCTCCTCCTAATCTCTGTATGGCTCTGTGTGCACCTGACAATAATGGATCTCCAGAGTGTAACTGCGGGTTTGAATAATCTCATCACGAAAGTACAAAATTTACAAGATTTTGTGGTACATGCTCCGGTATCTGAGCCGAGAATTCCTTTGCCGGAGTTCTTCACAGGGAATAGAGCTAGCTTCCAGAATTTTCGAAATAATTGTAAGCTTTATTTGTCCCTGAAGTCTCGTTCAGCTGGAGACCCTGCTCAGCAGGTTAGGATTGTGATTTCCTTGCTCAGGGGTGACCCTCAAGATTGGGCCTTCTCATTGCCAGCAGGGGATCCTGCGTTACGCGATGTGGATGCGTTTTTTCTGGCCTTGGGCTTGCTTTATGAGGAACCTCATTTGGAACTTCAGGCAGAAAAAACTTTGATGGCACTATCTCAGGGGCAAGACGAAGCTGAAGTTTTCTGCCAAAAATTCCGTAAATGGTCTGTGCTTACTCAGTGGAATGAGTGCGCCTTGGCGGCAACTTTCAGAGAAGGTCTCTCTGATGCCGTTAAGGATGTTATGGTGGGGTTCCCTGTGCCTGCAGGTCTGAATGAGTCCATGACAATGGCTATTCAGATTGATAGGCGTCTGCGGGAGCGCAAACCGGTGCACCATCTGGCGGTGTCTATGGAAAAGACGCCAGAAAGTATGCAGTGTGATAGAATTCTGTCCAGGAGCGAGCGACAGAATTTTAGACGGAAGAATGGATTGTGTTTCTATTGTGGGGATTCTACTCATGTTATATCAGCATGCTCTAGGCGTACAAAGAAGCTTGATAAGTCTGTTTCCATTGGCACCATTCAGTCTAAGTTTATTTTGTCTGTAACCCTGATTTGCTCTTTGTCATCCATTGCCACGGACGCCTATGTTGACTCTGGCGCCGCTCTGAGTCTTATGGATTGGTCCTTTGCCAATCGTTGTGGTTTTGATTTAGAGCCTTTGGAGACTCTTATTCCTCTGAAGGGGATTGACTCCACCCCATTGGCTAATAATAAACCACAATACTGGACACAAGTAACCATGCGTATCAATCCGGATCACCAGGAGATTATTCGTTTCCTGGTGCTGTATAATTTACATGACGATTTGGTACTGGGATTGCCATGGTTGCAGTCTCACAACCCAGTCTTGGACTGGAGAGCAATGTCTGTGTTGAGCTGGGGATGTAAGGGTATTCATGGGGACTTACCTTTGGTTTCTATTTCGTCGTCCATTCCCTCTGAAGTCCCTGAGTTCCTCTCTGATTATCAAGATGTCTTTGACGAACCCAAGCTTGGGTCGTTACCTCCGCACCGTGAGTGCGATTGTGCCATAGATTTGATACCGGGTTGTAAATATCCCAAGGGTCGTTTGTTTAATCTGTCTGTGCCGGAACATGCTGCTATGCGGGAATATATAAAGGAGTCTTTGGAAAAGGGACATATTCGTCCATCTTCTTCTCCCTTGGGAGCTGGGTTTTTCTTTGTCTCAAAAAAAGACGGCTCTTTGAGACCATGTATTGATTATCGGCTTCTGAATAAGATCACTGTTAAGTATCAATACCCATTGCCATTGCTTACTGATTTGTTTGCTCGTATAGAGGGTGCTAAGTGGTTCTCTAAAATTGATCTTCGTGGGGCGTATAATTTGGTGCGGATCAGGCAGGGGGATGAGTGGAAGACCGCATTTAATACGCCCGAGGGCCACTTTGAGTATTTGGTCATGCCTTTTGGTCTTTCTAATGCCCCTTCAGTTTTCCAGTCTTTTATGCATGATATTTTCCGCGATTTTCTGGATAAATTTATGATAATATATCTGGATGATATTCTGATTTTTTCTGATGACTGGGACTCTCATGTCCAGCAGGTCAGGAGAGTTTTTCAGGTTCTGCGGTCTAATTCTTTATGTGTGAAGGGGTCTAAGTGCGTTTTTGGGGTCCAGAAAATTTCCTTTTTGGGGTATATTTTTTCTCCCTCTTCCATTGAGATGGATCCCGTCAAGGTGCAAGCTATTTGTGACTGGACTCAGCCCTCCTCTCTTAAGGGTCTTCAGAGATTTTTGGGCTTTGCCAACTTTTACCGCCGATTTATTGCTGGTTTTTCGGATGTCGTTAAACCACTGACTGATTTGACCAGACAAGGCGCTGATGTTGCTAATTGGTCCCCTCATGCTGTAGAGGCCTTTCAGGAGCTTAAGCGCCGTTTTGCCTCTGCCCCTGTGTTGCGTCAGCCTGATGTGAATCTGCCTTTTCAGGTTGAGGTTGACGCTTCGGAGATCGGAGCTGGGGCAGTGTTGTCGCAGAAAGGTTCCGACTGCTCCGTCATTAGGCCTTGTGCCTTCTTTTCTCGCAAATTTTCGCCCGCAGAGCGGAATTATGATGTTGGGAATCGGGAGCTTTTGGCCATGAAGTGGGCGTTTGAGGAGTGGCGCCATTGGCTCGAGGGGGCTAGGCATCAGGTGGTGGTATTGACTGACCACAAAAATTTGATTTATCTTGAGACTGCCAGACGCCTGAATCCTAGACAGGCGCGCTGGTCTTTATTTTTTTCTCGCTTTAATTTTGTGGTGTCATACCTACCGGGTTCTAAGAATGTTAAGGCAGATGCCCTTTCTAGGAGTTTTGACCCAGACTCTCCTGGTAATTCTGAACCCACAGGTATCCTTAGGGAGGGAGTAATTTTGTCGGCCGTTTCTCCTGATCTGCGGCGGTCCTTGCAAGAGTTTCAGGCGGATAGACCGGATCGTTGTCCGCCTGATAGACTGTTTGTTCCGGATGATTGGACCAGCAGAGTCATCTCTGAGGTACATTCTTCTGCATTGGCAGGTCATCCCGGAATTTTTGGTACCAGGGATTTGGTGGCAAGATCCTTCTGGTGGCCTTCCCTGTCACGAGATGTGCGAGTCTTTGTGCAGTCATGTGACGTTTGTGCCCGGGCCAAGTCTTGTAGTTCTCGGGCTAGCGGACTGCTGTTGCCCTTGCCTATTCCTAAGAGGCCTTGGACACACATCTCGATGGATTTTATTTCAGATCTGCCTGTTTCCCAGAAGATGTCTGTCATCTGGGTGGTCTGTGACCGTTTCTCTAAAATGGTCCATTTGGTTCCTCTGCCCAAGTTGCCTTCTTCTTCTGAGTTGGTTCCTCTGTTTTTTCAGAATGTTGTTCGATTGCACGGTATTCCTGAGAATATTGTTTCTGACAGAGGTACCCAATTTGTGTCTAGATTTTGGCGGGCATTCTGTGCTAGGATGGGCATAGATTTGTCTTTTTCATCTGCTTTTCACCCTCAGACTAATGGCCAGACCGAGCGGACTAATCAGACCCTGGAGACATATCTGAGGTGTTTTGTCTCTGCTGACCAGGATGATTGGGTTGCTTTTTTGCCATTGGCAGAGTTCGCCCTCAATAATCGGGCCAGCTCTTCCACCTTGGTGTCCCCGTTTTTCTGTAATTCGGGGTTTCACCCTCGATTTTCCTCCGGTCAGGTGGAATCCTCGGATTGTCCTGGAGTGGATGCGGTGGTGGAGAGATTGCATCACATCTGGGGGCAGGTTATGGACAATTTGAAGTTGTCCCAGGAGAAGACTCAGCGTTTTGCCAACCGTCATCGTCGTGTTGGTTCTCGGCTTTGTGTTGGAGATTTGGTGTGGTTGTCTTCTCGTTTTGTCCCTATGAGGGTCTCTTCTCCTAAGTTTAAACCTCGGTTCATCGGCCCTTATAGAATATTGGAGATTCTTAATCCTGTTTCTTTCCGTTTGGACCTCCCTGCGTCCTTTTCCATTCATAACGTTTTTCATCGGTCGTTATTGCGCAGGTATGAGGTACCTGTGGTACCTTCAGTTGAGCCTCCTGCTCCGGTGTTGGTTGAGGGTGAGTTGGAGTACGTTGTGGAGAAAATTTTGGACTCTCGTGTTTCCAGACGGAGACTCCAGTATCTGGTCAACTGGAAGGGTTACGGCCAGGAGGATAATTCTTGGGTCAATGCATCTGATGTTCATGCTTCTGATCTTGTTCGTGCCTTCCATAGGGCTCATCCTGGTCGCCCTGGTGGATCTGGTGAGGGTTCGGTGCCCCCTCCTTGAGGGGGGGGTACTGTTGTGAATTTGGATTCTGGGCTCCCCCGGTGGCCGCTTGTGGAATTGGACTTGTCATCCTCTTTCCTGTTTCACCTGGTTCCATCAGTAGTGGGTGTCGCTATTTAAGCTCATTTCTCTGGTGGTTTCTTGCCGGTCAACAATGTTATCTGATGCCTCTCAGTGCTTGTTCCTGCTTCTAGACTACTACTAGATAAGTTGGACTTTTGTCCATGTTTTGTTTTGCCTATTTGTTCCAGTTCACAGCTGAAGTTTTGTTACTGTGTCTGGAAAGCTCTCGTTGATCAGGGATTGCTACTCTGGCGTTATGAGTTAATGCCAGAGTTTAAGGTAATCTCTGGATGGTGTTTTGTTAGTGTTTTTCTGCTGACCATGAAAGTATACTATCTGTCTTCTGCTATCTAGTAAGCGGACCTCAAATTTGCTAAGACTATTTTCCTGCTGCGTTTGTTGTTTCATCTGAACTCACCGTCATTATATGTGGGGGGCTACTGTCTTCTTTGGAATATTTCTCTAGAGGTGAGCCAGGTCTTATATTTCCCTCTGCTAGCTATTTAGGTCTTAGGCCAGAGCTGGGCATCTAGCGATAAATAGGAAATGCTACCTGGCTATTTCTAGTTGCGCGGCAGGCTTAGTTCATGGTCAGTATAGTTCCATCTTCCGAGAGCTTGTCCCTCTATAGGCTTGCTATGATCTCTGCCTGCAGAGATCATGACAGTACACAGTAAGTACTGTAATGATCTCCCACCCACGCGCTGCCTGCTGCTGCCTGGCTCTGTCGTGACTCCCCACACCCCTTCCCTCAGATTCCTCAGCGTCGTTTCTGCCTGCAGACAGTGCCTGAGGCTGGAGCCGTGCACTGAAATGTTTGATGTTTGTTTGCTTGCGCCCAGGAGTCATACCCAGATAGAGTGAGTGGGGTGGGTCCTAGGAGCAAACATGTGCGGGGCTGTGTGTGTGTGCAGAGCTGTGTGTGTGTGAGCGGAGCTGTGTGTGTTTGGGGCTGTGTGTGTGTGCGGAGCTGTGTGTGTAGCAGTATATGTGTGTGTGTGTGCGGAGCTGTGTGTGTGCGGAGCTGTGTGTGTGTGTGTGCAGAGCTGTGTGTGTCTGGAGCTGTGTGTGCGAAGCTGTATGTGTGTGTGCATGTGCAGCTGTATGTGTATGTGTGTGTGGGGCTGTGTGTGTGTGCGGAGCTGTGTGTGTGTAGCTGTATATGTGTGTGTGGAGCTGTGTGTGTGTGTGCGGAGCTGTGTGTGCAGAGCTGTATGTGTGTGTGTGTGTGTGGAGCTGTATGTGTGTGTGTGTGGGGGGCTGTGTGTGTGTGTGAGGAGCTGTGTGTGTGTAGCTGTATGTGTGTGTGTGTGTCCGGAGCTGTGTGTGTGGAGGTTTATGTGTTTGGGGGGGCTGTGTGTGTGTGCGGAGCTGTGTGTGTGTAGCTGTATATGTGTGTGTGTGTGTGTGCGAAGCTGTATGTGTGTGAGTATCTGTAGCTGTGTGTGGGGGGGCTGTGTGTGTGTGTGGAGCTGTGTGTGTAGCTGTATATGTATGTGTGTGTGTGCGGAGCAGTATATGTGTGTGTGCGGAGCTGTATATGTGTGTGTGTGTGTGGAGCTGTGTGTGTAGCTGTATATGTATGTATGTGTGTGCGGAGCAGTATGTGTGTGTGTGTGCGGAGCTGTGTGTGTGAAGCTGTATATGTATGTGTGTGTGTGTGCAGATCTGTATATGTGTGTGTGTGTGCGGAGCTGTGTGTGTGTAGCTGTATATGTGTGTGTGTGGAGCTGTATGTGTGTGTGTGTCCGGAGCTGTGTGTGTGATACTGTATGTGTGTGCGGAGCTGTTTGTGTGTGTGTGTGTGTGTGTGGGGAGCTGTATGTGTGCGTGCGTGGAGCTGTATGTGTGTGTGCATGCGGAGCTGTATGTGTGGGGGGGCTGTGTATGTGTATGTGCGGAGCTGTATGTGCGGAGCTGTATGTGTGGAGCTGTATGTGTGTGTGTGGAGCTGTATGTGTGGGGCTGTATGTGTGTGTGCGGGGCTGTTTGTGTGTGTGCAGAGCTGTATGTGTGTGTGCGGAGCTGTATGTGTGTGTGGGGCTGTATGTGTGTGTGCGGGGCTGTATGTATGTGTGCCGCGAATGGCAAAAATCGCTGATGTGAAAGTAGCCTAAGTCACTGCCGACAGTGTCTGCATTAGGGCTCATACTCGCATGCGAGAAACTCGGATGAGTGTCGCACGTCAATACCCGGCACTCAGGAGCAGAGCATGTACTGCTATGCGGCCACAGGCTCCGATCTCAGTGCCGGGTATTGACGTGCGACACTCATCCGAGTTTCTTGCATGTGAGTATGAGCCCTTAGTCATACCAATGGGTGAGGCAGCATCACTGACTTTTTCCTATAGTGCTGAGGTCACCGCAGTTCAGTTCGGCGGGGCATACAGCCTCACTGACCGGCCAGTAACCTCGATGATGTCACAGCTGGTCAATGATGCTGCACCTGCATTAGCTCATTCACCACTAGTGTTGAGCGATACCGTCCGATACTTGAAAGTATCGGTATCGGAAAGTATCGGCCGATACCGGCAAAGTATCGGATCTGATCCGATACCGATACCCGATACCAATACAAGTCAATGGGACTCAAGTATCGGAAGGTATCCCTGATGGTTCCCAGGGTCTGAAGGAGAGGAAACTCTCCTTCAGGCCCTGGGATCCATATTAATGTGTAAAATAAAGAATTAAAATAAAAAATATTGATATACTCACCTCTCCGGAGGCCCCTGGACATCACAGCTGGTAACCGGCAGCCTTCTTTGCTTAAAATGAGCGCGTTCAGCACCTTCCATGACGTCACGGCTTCTGATTGGTCGCGTGCCACTCATGTGACCACCACGCGACCAATCACAAGCCGTGACGTCATCCCTGAGGTCCTAAATTCCTAGAAGGGTTACCAGCGGTGATGTCCAGGGGCCTCCGGAGAGGTGAGTATATCAATATTTTTTATTTTAATTCTTTATTTTACACATTAATATGGATCCCAGGGCCTGAAGGAGAGTTTCCTCTCCTTCAGACCCTGGGAACCATACACTGGGAACTTCCGATTCCGATTCCCGATACCACAAAAGTATCGGATCTCGGTATCGGAATTCCGATACAGCAAATATCGGCCGATACCCGATACTTGCGGTATTGGAATGCTCAACAGTCAACACTATTCACCACTGCTTCTTTTTTTTAACCAGTGGACTGGGGTTTAATGTAAATTCCCTGCCCTTTGTAAAATACCTAGAAGCTGCTGTCTTCTGTTCTCAGTGCCTTTTCAGTCGTCTTCTGCCTGATCGTTTCATAGTTTGCTTTGAGTCGGAGGTCACTTCTCAGTATAAGACTACGAGAGCCAGAACGAGACTCTCATAGACTTACAATGAGAGCTTGCCGTTGTTGGCTCTTTCCGATCAGACAGAAGCTGTGGTTCCAAGAAGGCAGATTGGGACCGCAGCAGCCCAGGAACAGCTGAAAATGACACTTGGTAAGTATATTACTGAGTGCAGGGAACATGGAAAATGCTGGAGTGGTGCTTTAAGTTAGGTGTTTTGGCTATAGTTCATAAACTTACTTTGTTGAGAGCCAGAGATGCCTGTCTGTTAATAAAGGTATTGACCTTTCTAATATCATTTTATGGGTTTTCATGTTCCTCCTTTTTTAGGTTTTGCAGGTACATTGCAGTCACTAATGTTGTCCAACAGGTTTTCAATGTGTCTTATCTGTTTTTTTTATCTATTCATTCAAAACAAATGCAATAAAATCCTCATTCTGAGCATTAATGATTGCTGGTTACTTTGGTTTAGACTGTAAACTTTGAAAGTCTATGCTTTGTAGCATAACTATAATGGAGTAATTTAATCCCAATAAATCTAATTATATGTTAATGTAGGGAAATTTTGTGAAATTAAATGCTAGCCTGAGAAAATGTAAAGTCAGTTTTGTGTGCACTTAAAACAATATGAAACAGCTGTTGACAAAAATTGTCACAACCAAATATACAATGAAAATCTAAAAAATGTTTCTTAAATATGTCACAAATACATATATACTAGCTGAAGAGCCCGGCATTGCCCAGGCATAGTAACTAACTGTGGTTAGTTATAGCACCTCACTTATCTCATTTTCCCCCACAACTCTCATTTTCCTCCTCACAACTCTATCCATGAGGCTCCTCCCTTTCCATTGACGTCATGCCTCCCAGGAGTAACTCCATTCAAGACACGACAGAGCTAGATGTGGCCTGTGCCTGTCACACACTGACAGGGTTATGTGGAGTGGGCGTGGCTCGATACATATATATATACACACACACACACACAAATACACACACATACACTCAACTTTATATATATGTAACAAATTATAATGATCATCCTCCATCCCATAGTCTCGCACCCATAAACCCATCACACATATCCTCCAACTGATAGTCCTATGCCCATATACCCATCATGCATAACCTCGATCCCATAGTCCTGTGCCCATATACATATATATATAACTATGAATTAACACATGTGGAATTATATACTTAACAAAAAAGTGTGAAACAACTGAAACTATGTCTTATATTCTAGGTTCTTCAAAGTAGTCACCTTCCCATCTCCTAGCAGCTATTTTACCATGAAGGCCTGCTGCACAAAGTCTCCTCTTAACAGTTGTCGAAGAGATGTATCTGCTGCTAGAACTCTGTGTGGCATTGACCTGGTCTCTAATCTGAGCTGCTGTTAACCTGCGATTTCTGAGGCTGGTGACTCGGATAAACTTATCTTCAGAAGCAGAGGTGACTCTTGGTCTTCCTTTCCTGGGGCGGTCCTCATGTGAGCCAGTTTCTTTGTGGCGCTTGATGGTTTTTGCAACTGCACTTGGGGACACTTTCAAAGTTTTCCCAATTTTCCGGACTAACTGACCTTCATTTCTTAAAGTAATGATGGCCACTCATTTTTCTTTACTTAGCTGCTTTTTTCTTGCCATAATACAAATTCTAACAGTCTATTCAGTAGGACTATCAGCTGTGTATCCACCAGACTTCTGCACAACACAACTGATGGTCCCAACCCCATTTATAAGGCAAGAAATCCCACTTATTAAACCTGACAGGGCACACCTGTGAAGTGAAAACCATTTCCGGTGACTACCTCTTGAAGCTCATCAAGAGAATGCCAAGAGTGTGCAAAGCAGTCATCAAAGCAAAAGGTGGCTACTTTGAAGAACCTAGAATATAAGACATATTTTCAGTTGTTTCACACTTTTTTGTTAAGTATATGTTTCCACATGTGTTAATTCATAGTTTTGATGCTTTCAGTGTGAATGTACAATTTTCATAGTCATGAAAATGCAGAAAAATCTTTAAATGAGAAGGTGTGTCCAAACGTTTGGTCTGTACTATATATATATATATATATATATATATATATATATATATATATATATACATTGCTCAAAAACTAAAGGGAACACTTAAACAACAGAATATAACTCCCAAGTTAATCAAACTTCTGTGAAATCAAACTATCCACTTAAGAAGCAACACTGTTTGACTATCAATTTCACATGCTGTTGTGCAAATGGAATAGACAACAGATGGAAATTATTGGCAATTATCAAGACACACTCAATAAACGAGTGGTTCTGCAGGTGGGGACCACAGGCCACATCTCAGAACCAATGCTTTCTGGCTGATGTTTTGGTCACTTTTGAATGTTGGTTGTGCTTTCACACTCGTGGTAGCATGAGACGGACTCTACAACCCACACAAGTGGCTCAGGTATTGCAGCTCATCCAGGATGGCACATCAATGCGAGCTGTGGTAAGAAGGTTTGCTGTGTCTGTCAGCGTAGTGTCCAGAGGCTGGAGGCGCTACCAGGAGATAATTGCCAATAATTTCCATCTGTTGTCTATTCCATTTGCACAGCAGCATGTGAAATTGATTGTCAAACATTGTTGCTTCCTAAGTGGATAGTTTGATTTCACAGAAGTTTGATTTACTTGGGAGTTATATTCTGTTGCTTAAGTGTTCCCTTTATTTTTTTGAGCAGTGTGTATATATATATATATATATATATATATATATATATATATATACACACACATTATATGTATATATTTATAAAGAGAAAAAAGAGAAACGTAGCAGCAGGCAACAGTATGTCTGCGTGCCGTGCCTATAAGGCAGCAACCAATCCTCTATGTAGGAAGCAAAATATGGATGCAGCACACCAGTATAAGGTGAAAACAGTATTTATTTAAAGGGACTCTGTCACCTGAATTTGGAGGGAACAATTTTCAGTCATATGGGTGGGGTTTTCGGGTGTTTGATTCACCCTTTCCTTACCCGCTGGCTGCATGCTGGCTGCAATATTGGATTGAAGTTCATTCTCTGTCCTCCGTAGTACATGCCTGCACAAGGCAATCTTGCCTTACGCAGGCGTGTACTATGGAGGACAGAGAATGAACTTCAATCCAATATTGCAGCCAGCATGCAGCCAGTGGGTAAGGAAAGGGTGAATCAAACACCAGAAAACCCCGCTCATATGACTGAAAATTGTTCCCTCCAAATTCAGGTGACAGAGTCCCTTTAATTGCCCATAATTGCGACGTTTCGGTTCAAAAACTGTGAGCCTTTCTCAACAACAATAAATCGTCTATAATGGATTAAAGGGTTTTTTAAGTAGCAAAAATCATGTAGTAGTACCCAAAACAATCTTTATTATTAAAAAGGGCAAACAATGCCACCAAAAACGTGACCAAACCACAAAAAAACAGAAACAGAAAAAGTGTTCCACCCAGTTAAAAACTATGGGAAATATAGCTAGCAATCCCTGTGCCAATACCTAGATAATGACTGCCTGCCAGCGGAGGTTGGCACCCTAGGGGGGACATATTGGCGCCCCCGCTCCTCGATGACTGACCCTAGGGGCCCTGATGTACCCTGCAGTAACTGGTGAGTCCCACTACCCATAGGCTAAAGGACCACTATATCTAGACAGACCCAACCTGTTCTAGGGAAAGCTAGCACCCATATACGTTTAAAAACATATTGAACACACGAGGATCAGACCGGTGTAAAAATAGGGAAGTCTGAGCAGATGTAGGTACCTATATGTGGTGGCTGTATAACAGATACACCCCTACCAATCAGGCCGGGGTTACCAAAAAATACCAAACCGATACTCTAAAAACTGGGCACCAAGTGTGTGTAAATCAGATCCACTAATAACTGATCATACGGTGTGTGTGTCAGCACAGTCCGACTCCACCTATACCACTTCAATTCTGATATCCGTACATAACCTGTTAATACTTATAGGTCACCATCTGACATCAATACACACACAACCTGCTATTACTACACACGCTACTGGTGCTTAGCAGCCACCATAACAAGAGTACCAAAGGAAACCATTGATACTCATCTGCATCGCACCAGACTTCCCACACCGTCTGTCCTTTCAATGTTAGCTCCTCAACGCGTTTCGTCTGCCTAGGCTCATCAGGAGGCTTGATGCACTGATATCTTTGTGTCCCAAACAACAATGGCTAAGTGCCTGCCGATAATCACCTACTTTTATTTCTCCCGCTTGTTCTGCCCTATCCAAACCACTCCCCCCTGCTTCCTGCTTTGTATTCACGTCATCTAGTACAGATACCTGACAGGCGCATGCGCGGGCTGGAGCGCAAAGCCGCCCGTCCGTTCCATACAGGCTCACCACAAGCGTGCGAATGCTTCCGGTTCAACCGGAGACTACTTCCTGTCTGCGTCACACAGGGGCGCTCACCGTGAGTGTGTGGCTATAGCGGGTTGCATAGCAACCACAAGTAAGCGCCTACTTAAAATATTCTTACACATACTATTAGATACCTTCGGAACGATTATGGCAGAATTGGGTCAAAGAGTGCTCCAATGCGCCTATATCATATGTCACTTCTCAGGGTGGGAGTATCATATCCAGCATCCTAGCGCATCCACCCACTTTTCTTTTTATTATTTCATTGTGTGCACTGTCTCCCTTTTTAGAGTTGCTGGGACATAAGCAAAGCCCAGGATGCGCTTATATATTATATTATGTCACTTATAGAGGTGGGGGTGTTATGAATGTCACACTCTACAACATCCACAAAATACTGGGCGTACATTCTGCCTAGTCGAGGCACTCTCAAGTCAACCCCGCTCCATCTCTATAATTGGCATGTAGCAGGGAGGAAATAAAGAGGAACAAACAATATCTATGGTAAAATATACGATAAAATATATAAATATATATAATTTCTGAAAACTAAGAAATTAATACATCAGTTTGCATGGTTCAGTTGCCGGAGACCCTGTCATATTTCTTTAACGTCCAGGCATACGGGGGACCTCCCAGACCATCACAGACATTTACAGAAAACAAGCATATGAAACCTGTTCATTAAGCCCAAGAGGTTCCCGGGACTCCATCCTGAAGATCCATTCACATTCACGATGTAGAATCGATCTATCTAGGTTGCCCCCCCTGGGGTTTACACCGACTACCTCCATAATGGTGAATCTGACTCCCGTAATATCATCACTATGGTGGGAGCGCATATGTTTTGCTAGTGGAGTATCACGATTATTTCTGAATTCTGATATCTCCCATATGCTCCACCACTCTTCTCCTAAACTCCCTCTTTGTCTTACCCACATAGTCTCTAGGGCATGGGCAGGAGGCCACATACACCACACCCGTCGTCTTACAGTTCGAAAACTCTCTGTGATAGAAGGTCTTCCCTGTAGCGGAGCTCTGGAATCTTTTGCCAGGTTTCATCCACTTACAGAGGATACAGTCGCCGCATTTGAAAAAGCCACAAGGTCTCCTGTCCAGCCATGTGCTCCCAGTCTTAGGTCTCTGATATTGGCTGTGTACAAGCATGTCCCTAATTGACCTGCCTTTCCTGAATGTAATATTCGGGCGGTCGCCAATCAATTCCTTCAAATCAGGATAAAATTTAAGGACGTCCCAGTGTTTTGTGAATATCTGTCTTACATCCTCATGTCATGAATCAAAAGTCCCAATGACCCTCACCACATCCCCGGGATCTTTTGTACGTTTTTGTAGTAACCCCTGACGATCTGTCATTCTGGCACAGTTAAAGGCTGTATCTATGACGTGTCTCGGGTACCCCTTCTCCTGGAACCTGTCCGACATATCTGCCGCCTGACTTTTGAACATATCCAATCTGGAACAATTTCTCCTCAACCTAAGGAATTGTCCCTTAGGGATCCCTCTCTTAAGGGGAGTAGGGTGGTGACTATGCCAATGTAAGAGGCCATTCGTGCTTGTAGGCTTCCGGTATATGCTAGTGGAGACTCCTCCATGTGCCTCCTTTTTGATTTTGATATCCAGAAATGCCAGTTCCGCCTCATTAATTTCAAAGGTGAATCTAAGGCCCATATCGTTGATGTTAAGGACTCGCAAGAACTCATGGAACTCCTCCTTCTGCCCCGTCCACACTACCAGCACATCATCGATATACCTATACCACATAGATATATGCTCATGCCACCACTCCTCCTCACTCCCAAATACCACTGACTCCTCCCACATACCACTGACTCCTCCCACCAGCCCAGGAACAGATTGGCATACGATGGGGCACAGGGACACCCCATCGCAGTGCCCCTGAGCTGGTGGAAGTGCCTGCCGTCAAAGGTAAACGCATTATGCGTCAATACGTACTCAAGTAGTGACAGAACAAAGTTGTTATGCCTAGTGCAGGTCACCGATCTCTGCTGTAGAAAGTATTTGACACCCTCCATCCCCGCTTGGTGTGGAATGCTGCTGTATAATGCTTCTATGTCAATCGAAGCCAACCACGCATTTTGGCCCAGGCAAACCCCCTCAAGTTTAAGGAGTAAATCCGACGTGTCTCTCAAATATGAGGGAATAGAAATCACAAAGGGGCGAAGGATCTGGTCTATATATAGTCCACAGTTCTGTGTAAGGGAATCCACCCCCGAGACAATAGGTCGTCCCTTCAGGGGGTGGAAACCCTTATGGACTTTGGGGAGTACATAGAATGTTGCGGTAATGGGAAATTCTGGTAGCATAAAATCAAATTCATTTTTAGAGACCAAGCCCTGAGTTTGAGCGGTCTCCAAAATGTCCCTCAATTCATCTTTAAAGGTCCCCATTGGGCTTTCAGAGAGGATCTCATAAGTTGTACTGTCCTCCAAAATAGAGGTACACATTGCCCGATATTCCAGATGGTTCAGAATGACCAGATTCCCCCCTTTATCCGAAGGTTTTATAATAATCTGGTCATTCTTCCTCAACTCGTTCAATGCTTTATGTTCCTTTTCAAGCAGATTATCCTCTGATTGCCAATCAAATTTGTTCAACTTTTTGAGATCCCTCTCGACTAATAAGGAAAATAGATCAACACTACTCATGTCACCCTGAGGTGGCATCCTCACGCTCTTATTTTTTTTTTATTTATTTTTTTTGGGGGAGGTAAAAGGACCTTTCCCCTCCTCTGGGGTATTATTACTCTCTTGTAAAAGTCCCCGAAGTGCCTCATATCCAATCATGTCTTCATCTTGTAAACCTAGTCTGTAACATTCCTCCCGGTTGTTATGCTGGAAGAATTTCCTCCATTTAAGTTTTCTACAAAACAAATTAAGGTCCTTGACCCATTCAAAACAATTAAAATGATTTGTAGGAACGAAATTGAGGCCTCTCTGGAGTACCTTATACTCATCACTTGTAAGCGTATGCGAGGACAGATTCACAATCAAACCCCTACTTAGTTGAAGCGGGTTCTGAGATCGTAGCCTGCTCTCGCCCCCTGCCCCAAAAAAGAGGAGGAGGAAGAGGAGGCAGGTGTTGACAAGAGTGTACCCGATACTTGCCCTGAGGCTATATTTGGTGCCAGGAATGGGGTCATGGTGCCCACTCCGCCTTTGTGGGCCCCTCTCCCCCTTTTTCCCGGTCTCCCCCTCCCACCCTGCCATCTCTGCCTGGATTGATGACCTCTAAAGAATTGTGTATTGATTGCTGTTGTCTCTGTCCTTTCCATATCAGACGTGTCAATATCAGAAGAAGAAGCTTCTGACTGTCTCTCTACTTGAAAATTCAGGACCTGATTCTCTTTAAAGTCCTTCAGGTCCCTTTGGAACTGTAGGTGTTTCCTCTCTTTGAGGAGTGCCTGATATCTTTCCACTGATGTCTGTAGCAGGCCTTCCCTTCTATTAAAGTCAGGATCAGATCTACACTTCAGGACCCGCTCTATCAGTTTGTTCAACTCTGTGGTGGACTTCTCAAATACCTTTTTCTCCTCTGTTAGTAAGATTTGCATGAACCTAGTTGATGACTCGATCGATTCTTTAAACCACGCATTCATTAATTCTGGGGACGCAATTCTCTGAGAGGGGGCAATATTTATTCTCAGTCCCCTAGGGACAATCCTATTTTTTAGATAATTTTCCAGCGTCCTAATCTCCCACCATGATTTCAAGTGGTTTTTATAGCCACCATACACCTCGTTAAACAGATTTTTTAGAGCTAAAGGGCCCGTACTCGTATCCTGTGACCCGTTAACACTGAATGCCTGGTTGGCGTCTTCCAACCAGAGATCTGAATTAACAGGGCCCACCAGAAAACTGGCCATGCCAACCAATTATTTCCAAATATAAATCGCCTATAATGGATTAAAGGGTTTTTTAAGTAGCAAAAATCATGTAGTAGAACCCAAAACAATCTTTATTATTAAAAAGGGCAAACAATGCCACCAAAAACGTGACCAAACCACAAAAAAAAAACAGAAACAGAAAAAGTGTTCCACCCAGTTAAAAACTATGGGAAGTATAGCTAGCAATCCCTGTGCCAATACCTAGATAATGACTGCCTGCCAGCGGAGGTTGGCACCCTAGGGGGGACGTATTGGCGCCCCCGCTCCTCGATGACTGACCCTAGGGGCCCTGATGTACCCTGCAGTAACTGGTGAGTCCCACTACCCGTAGGCTAAAGGACCACTATATCTAGACAGACCCAACCTGTTCTAGGGAAAGCTAGCACCCATATACGTTTTAAAACATATTGAACACACGAGGATCAGACCGGTGTAAAAATAGGGAAGTCTGAGCAGATGTAGGTACCTATATGTGGTGGCTGTATAACAGATACACCCCTACCAATCAGGCCGGGGTTACCAAAAAATACCAAACCGATACTCTAAAAACTGGGCACCAAGTGTGTGTAAGGCTACGTTCACATTTGCGGTCAGCGCCGCAGCGTCGGGCGCCGCAGCGGCGCCGCATGCGTCATGCGCCCCTATATTTAACATGGGGACGCATGGACATGCGTTGTGCTGCGTTTTGCGCCGCATGGCCGCAAGCGTTGGACGCAAGAAACGCTTCAAGTTGCATTTTTTTTGCGTCCAACTTTCGGCCAAAAAGGACGCATGCGGCGCAAAACGCAGCGTTTTAGCGTGCGTTTTGCCGCGTTTTTGTTTGCGTTGTGCGCTGCGGCGCCGACGCTGCGGCGCACACCGCAAATGTGAACGTAGCCTAAATCAGATCCACTAATAACTGATCGTACGGTGTGTGTGTCAGCACAGTCCGACTCCACCTATACCACTTCAATTCTGATATCCGTACATAACCTGTTAATATTTATAGGTCACCATCTGACATCAATACACACACAACCTGCTATTACTACACACGCTACTGGTGCTTAGCAGCCACCATAACAAGAGTACCAAAGGAAACCATTGATACTCATCTGCATCGCACCAGACTTCCCACACCGTCTATCCTTTCAATGTTAGCGCCTCAACGCGTTTCGCCTGCCTAGGCTCATCAGGAGGCTTGATGCACTGATATCTTTGTGTCCCAAACAACAATGGCTAAGTGCCCGCCGATAATCACCTACTTTTATTTCTCCCGCTTGTTCCGCCGTATCCAAACCACTCCCCCCTGCTTCCTGCTTTGTATTCACGTCATCTAGTACAGATACCTTACAGGCGCATGCGCGGGCTGGAGCGCAAAGCCGCCCGTCCGTTCTCAACAACAAACAAATATCAGCATTCACCTTTTATAGGTGCATACATATACATAATTAGTGCATAGAAGTGTACAGCAGTTAGGTAATATCATAAGTGCATGGACATGATAAACAACATTTTTTATAATATATATCATGATTAACATACAATGCGTATATAAAGTTCATGCAGTGCAAACCAAACAACAATTACAAAGCTAATCTATGCATGGAAAATATACTGTATAACACCATATTTACTGTATATGACAAAGACAATCATAATTAGATTTAATCACATATCGATACAACTCACATTGAGTAAGGGAAGAAACTTTACAGTACTATTTGTCAAAAATGGACATACAGAAAAAAATCTTTGTTTCTCATATAAATATGGTGTTATATATTTTCCATGCATAGATTAGCTTTGTAATTGTTGTTACGTATGTTACGAACTCTCAAATATGTCTGTTGGTTTAATATACACATAGCGGTGCTCTTGGTATTAAATGTGCAACGTCATCGGCGCTTGGGCAATCTTGATATATCAATTCCCTTTTACAAATGACGATAAGTGTAAAAAACTCTACTGCGCATGCGCAGAAGTTCTTTTTCGGTTTTGTGAAAAGAGTTATGCGCATTAGGTTCTAGCAGACGCCAAACCCAGCAGTATACTAAACTACAAGATGGGGTGAGTCATTAAGTCCAAATCTATTACAAATGTGCACTAAAACATTAATTAACTAGTTTTGATGTACTGTATTTGTCACATGCACTTTGGCTGGCACTGTATACACTTTATGTACACATTGCATTTTAATCATGATATATATTATAAAAAGTGTTGTTAATCATGTCAATTCACTTTTGATATTACCTAATTGCTGCACACTTCTATGCACTAATTATGTAAATGTATGCACCTATAAAACACACTGATATCTGTTCATTGCTTGAGAAAGGCTCACAGTTTTTGATGCGAAACGTCGCCACTATGGGCTTTTAAATAAGCACTTTTTTCACCTTGTACTGATCTGCTGCCTCCATTTTTTGTTTCATATAATATATATATATATATATATATATATATATATATATATATATATATTGTGATGCAGTGACCCCTGTAACAGGTAGGGGGTGCTGCATGGTCTCCCCAGTATACGCACGGAGGCGTATTGAGGCCATAGGAATGCATGGCAATCGCAGGCATGACTGTGGTAATGTGGTAAAGTCCGGCAGTATTGTGGATGGCCGATACGTGTGTCGCAGAGGAGAAGACTCTGCGCTGCCAGCCTGAAGCGATGTGGTGTTCTGGGACCTGTAGTGCTATAGTTATAGTGTTGTATGTTTATCATGGGAGGTTGACAGGGCTAGTTATGTGAGATGGACGGGACAAACTAGCCACACACACCCACACTTCCACCCAGGGGAGTGGTTAAAAGGTATATAATGTGACCAGGGTGTGGGCCACATGTTCCTCTGTGGTTCCAGTGTTTGGATCTAAAGGGTCCAAGTACAAGGTCCTGGAAGCCTGTGTTGGAAGTCCTGGGAGTAGGATTCCTGAACAGCACATGGTGGGGCTTTGGACTTGGTGGCCTGGGGTGTTGGACTAATGTCCTGAATAGCACCCGGACAGGCCACATGCTTGTGTGTTGGGAGGTCCTGGGAGTAGGACTGGATCCCTGAGAAGCGCACAGTGAAACTGTTGGGGAAGCTTCCATCCTTCGGTTTGTCTGGACTGACTAATGTGTGCCGCCCAGGCAAGTTGGTGATCCTCGTGAGGCAGCTTTCCCGGAAGAGAGGACTGACAAGGAGTCAGCAGGTGGAGCAGGAGCTCCCGTAAGGAACCTCCATAGACTGTTGGTGCTTATTGTTTCTATGAACTGTGTGGCAACCCATGGCAACTGGTCAGAAGAGGTCCAGCGTGTTTAGTTTCTGCAAAAGGATAATGCAAGCCAATGATACAGTGTGTAATAGACTGTTCATGATATGGTGTATGAGTCTTTAATAAACCAAGCAGACTGTTTTTGTGTGGAAAACCCGTGCCCGTGTGCTTGAATCCCCTGCCAAGCGAGTAATCCCCTACCGGTTAGTGAGTGCAACTTACAATATATATATACATATATATATATACACACTGCTCAAAAAAATAAAGGTAACACTAAAATCCCACATCCTAGATATCACTGAATGAAATATTTCAGTTGCAAGTATTTATTCTTTACATAGTGGAATGTGTTGAGAACAATACAACATAAAAATTATCAATGTAAATCATAATGAATATCCAATGGAGGTCTGGATTTGGAATGATACTCAAAATCAAAGTGGAAAATCAAATTACAGGCTGATCCAACTTCAGTGGAAATGCCTCACAACAAGGAAATTATGTTCAGTTGTGTGTGTTGCCTCCATGTGCCTGTATGACCTCCCTACAATGCCTGGGCATGCTCCTGATGAGGCGGCAGAAGGTCTCCTGAGGCATCTCCTCCCAGACTTGGACTAAAGCATCCGCCAACTCCTGGACAGTGTGTGGTGCAACATGACGTTGGTGGATGGTGCGAGACATGATGTCCCAGATGTGTTCAATTCAGGTCTGAGGAAGGGGCGGGCCAGTCCATAGCTTCAATGCCTTCATCTTGCAGGAACTACTGACAGCCACATGAGGTCTGTCATTGTCCTGCATTAGGAGGAACCCAGGGCCAACCGCACCAGCATATGGTCTCACAAGGGGTCTGAGGATCTCATCTCGGTACCTAATGGCAGTCAGGCTACCTCTGGCAAGCACATGGAGGGCTGTGCAGCCCTCCAAAGAAATTCCACCCCACACCATTACTGACCCACTGCCAAACCAGTCATGCTGAAGGATGTTGCAGGCAGCAGATCGCTCTCCACAGCGTCTCCAGACTCTGTCACGTCTGTCACATGTGCTTAGTGTGAACCTGCTTTCATCTATGAAGAGCATACACCACCACTGGTGAATTTGCCAATCGTAGTGTTCTGTGGCAAATGCCAATCGTCCTGCACGGTGTTGGGCTGTGAGCACAACCCCCATCTGTGGACATCGGGCACTCAGACCATCCTCATGGAGTTGATTTATAACCGTTTGTGCAGACACATGAACATTTGTGGCCTGCTGGAGGTCAGTTTGCAGGGCTCTGGCAGTGCTCCTCCTGTTCCTCCTTGCACAAAGGCAGAGTTAGTGGTCCTACTGCTGGGTTGTTGCCTTCCTATGGCCCCTCCACGTCTCCTGGTGTACTGGCCTGTCTCCTGGTAGCGCCTTCAGCCTATGGACACTACGCTGACAGACACAGCAAACCTTCTTGCCACAGCTCGCATTCATGTGCCATCCTGGATTAGCTGCACTACCTGAGCCACTTGTGTGGGTTGTAGAGTCTATCTCATGCTACTATGACAATGGCAGCAGAAGCCGCTTGGTAGAATTAAAATAGGGCAGACAAGTGGATTTCTGGCAGTGTAGGGTTAGCAATGGCAGCCCTAGTGGCAGTAGGACTAAAGTATACATGACATTCTGGACAGGTAATAGGTGCCCATCTGAGCATGGTCCATTGGTAATTGCAGCAGCAGAGGCATGTAGAAGACAAACAATGAACTGTAAGCCAGGCTCTTGTTCACCAAGCAGCAGCTCTTCCCTTTGATCTATTCAGCTCGCTGGACAGTTCCTTGGTAAACCAGATACTAGTACCTGTGTTGTTCCTGATTGTCTCCACTCCGAGTTCTTGACTGGCTCAACCCTGTCACCTGATTGAACACCCTATTTAAACCTGGCACTGCTCTTCTTTCATTGTGAGATTATTGAGCTCTCAGCCTCTTGTCTAGCTTCTTCCCATCTCTGCTGCTTATCCTCAAGATTCTACTGCTACTCCAGCTATTTCCTGACCATGATACCTGCTCATCCTCCCAACTATACTGCTGCTCCGTGTACTGACCTTCGGCTATTACCTGAAGGCGCCACCTGCTGGTGCTGTCCCTAGTGGTTGCAATATCATGTCTCCAACTCAGGTCAGTCTATGAAAGTCTGATTCATTTTAAGAAATGAGAGATTTTCCATGTCAGCAGAGAATCGACTGGTCAACCGGTTTTGGTAAATTTTCAGCAAAAAATAGGTGGTGCAAACATAAGAAGACATGGCATTTTCACATAGTTTACTGCAACAATTAACCCTCTTTGGAAAGTATAAAAAGATTTGCAGTTTGTAAAAGTGGTACACACCTGGTTTTCTAATCACAAAATGATTAGGCAATTACAAAGTATTATTATAAAGCCGTCCATAAATTATCCCCTTTATGCTGAAGACAAAACAGTTGAACTATTTTGAGCATGAAGAAGTTATGGTTTCTCAACTTGCAAACTCGGCTTCAGCAAAATGGCGCCGCAATCTCCATCTGCGCAAGTGCGGCCTCCCGCGGCCATTTTCCTGAAGCCCCGTGAAGCACAGCACTCCATCTGCACACATGCGGCCTCGGGAAGATGGCCGCCGCCAACGATAAGCAGGTGATCAACCCGTCTCTGCTGTTCACATTGAACGTGACATACAGGGCTGATGCGGAGCTCAGCCTCTTGTGACTGGTGGCATAATGCTGCCTACGGTCACAAGAATGATTGACACAGCTGGGAGCCAATGGCTCCTGATGCTGTGTCAATCACATCCTGACCCTTAACTCTGGAGGAACTGTATGCGCTGCAAGCGCATACAGTACCGACAGCGTGTGGATGAGCTCGGGGCCTTCACTCCAGCCGCCAGCGGTCCTCCTCAGAAGCATCTGGCGGCTGGCCAAGCGGTGCCAGGGGCCGCTGTCAGAAGTGACAGCTAGCTGGAGGGCCGTTTAAAATCATCAGGCGGGCCGGATGCGGCCCGCGGGCCGCATCTTGCCCAGGTCTGAAATACCTGTTAGCTATTATCCCCGTTATAGTGGAGCATCGACTGTAAAACTGTTCCTGCACCTCTACTGTGCACCCCCATAACTGTGATGTACAACTATGGTAGTTTACATTAAAGGGGTTATTTTGTTAAAACAAGTTATCACCAATCCATGAGCTCTTCAGGATAGGTGATCGCTTAGGTCCGATCATTTGAAACTGCACCAATCGGAAGAATGAGGAAGTTTTATCCCTGATAGGACATTTTAAAATGCAGCGGCAGGTGGGATGTCTGACCGCAGCTCCACTCATTCTCTTTGGGGCTTCCATGAATGGATCAGTGGTCGAGTTGTACATGCCACTCCAGTCTAATGAGGATAAAAGCTCCTCATTCTGCTGATTGGGTCCCAGCAGTCAGACCCCCAACAATCAATATGTTATCATTTATCCTGTGGAGAGGTGATTACTTTTTTTCACAGGAGAACCAAAGTAAGTGCATCTCTGCCGCTGTGCACCAAGTTTCTAATCTAACAGAAATAAAGAGTCTTCTCCAAATTAATATCAGAGAGAAAAATTGACTGCCATACACAACACAATTCACTATAACAAGGCTCATAATACCACACCATGACCACACCACATAGTGACTGAATAATACCACATACAAAGAGAAATACAGCAACACCACAACTAGACTACATATTCCACCTCATAGTGACCAAATAATACCACATGCAAGGGACAAATACTGCCACACCATGACCAGACAACAAATTGCCACCACATAGTGATCGAATACAATACTGATCATGAATACAAACCACAATACTAACAACATTTATTTACCACCAGTGACATTATACACCGGAGCTATGTGTATAGTGTCAGTGTACAGGTAATACTGGGATCACCAGTGACATTATACCCAGGATCATTCTATATAGTGTCAGTGCATAGGTAATACTGAAATCACCAGTGACATTATACATAGGATCTCTCTATATAGTGTCAGTGAATCGGTAATACTGGGATCACCACTGACATTAAACTCAGGAGCTCTGTTTATAGTGTACAGTGATTATCAATGACATTATACACAGGAGCTCCGTACATAGTCTGTTAGTGTACAGGTAATACAGTGATCACCCGGGACATTATACACAGGAGCTCTGTATATAGTGTCAGTGTACTGGTAATACAGGGATCACCTATGCTGTTATGTACATGAGCTCTGTATATAGTGTCAGTGTACACGTAATACAGTGATCACCAGTGACAATATACACAGGAGTTCTATATATATTATCAGTGTACAGGTAATACAGGAATCACCAAAGACATTATACACAGGAGCTCTGTATATAGTGTATAGTGTACAGGTAAAACAGTGATCACCAGTGACAATATACACAGGAGCTCTGTATATAGTGTTAGTGTACAGGTAATACAGTGATTGCTGGTGACATTGCACACAGGAGCTCTGTATGTAGTGCATAGTGTGCGTGTACATGTAACACACTGATTCACCAGTGACTTCTGTAGTTGAAGTCCTTGTCTTTGCTTTTCTTCTTCATCTAGCACAAACCGCCATCACTTCTTCCAGCCAGGACTCATCTCTGCAAAAAATAAGACACAGTCATCAGTAGCTGATTGCTATCAAAGCACTTTCCCCACTTTTTCCCCAACTTCAACACTATGTCAGATGAAGAAGAAAAGCAACATAGTGCTGCACTGGACCCCAGGACCCCGATTTTGTTCTCTCCATGGAAAATAGTTTCCTAAAAAGTAAATTAGGCTACAGTAGTAATAATATCCCTAATTGGATCCTGAAGAAATTATGTTTCCCACTTGTCACCAAAAACTAATACAGCATGTTCTTCATTCTGGCCACCAAACAGTAATTAAGTCCCTCCTCCTGGCCCTATTTATTTAATAATCTCACCCAGCCTGGCCCCAATATCTGCAGCCTGGGCCCCAGATACCCATACTGGCCCCCATATGTCCCTTGTCCTGCTCCCCCATATATCTATCCTGGCCCCCCATATATCCATCCTGGATTCCCCATTTATCCAACCTGGTCCTTTGTCCTGGCTTACATATACCCTGTCATGGTTCCCAATGGCAAGGGAACGTAAGAAACATATAAGTAACGAACGAGCTCTCGGGTGATGGAAACTCGAGTTGACCGTGAGCTAAATCTACCACACAACTAACAGTAGCCAGGGAGCATACCTACGGCTTCCTATATGCCACGCGCCAGCCGGAGGACTAACTACGCCTGGTAGAGGAAGAAACAGACCTGGCTTACCTCTAGGGAAATACCCCAAAAGATGATAGCAGCCCCCCACATGTAATAACGGTGAATTAAGAAGAAAAGACATACACAGTATGAAAGTAGATTTAGCAAAGAGAGGTCCACTTACTAGATAGCAGAAGGATACAAAAGAGGACTTCACGGTCAACTGAAAACCCTTTCAAAAACCATCCTGAAATTACTTTAAGACTCCTGTGTCAACTCATGACACAGGAGTGGCAATTTCAGCCCGCAAGAGCTTCCAGCTACAGAGAATTACAAAAACTGCAAACTGGACAAAAGGTACAAAACAAAAGGACAAAGTCCACTTAGCTGATCAGCAGACTAGTAGCAGGAACATGCAACCGAAGGCTCTGGTTACAATGATGACCGGCAAGGAAATGACTGGAGAGCAAGGCTAAATAGGAAACTCCCAAACACTGATGGAAGCAGGTGAACAGAAGCAGCAAAGTGCAAACAAGTCACCAGTACCACCAGCAACCACCAGGGGAGCCCAAAAAGCGGATACACAACAGTACCCTCCCCTTAAGGAGGGGGCACCGAACCCTCACAAGAACCGCCAGGGCGATCTGGATGAGCCCTATGAAAGGCACGAACCAAATCCGAGGCATGAACATCAGAGGCAGTTACCCAAGAATTATCTTCCTGACCATAGCCTTTCCATTTAACCAGATATTGAAGTCTCCGTCTGGAAATACGGGAGTCCAAGATCTTCTCTACGACGTACTCCAATTCACCCTCCACCAGCACAGGAGCACGAGGTTCAGTAGAAGGAACCACCGGTACCTCATATCTCCGCAACAACGACCGATGGAACACATTATGGATAGCGAAAGATGCCGGGAGGTCCAAACGAAAGGAAACAGGGTTAAGAATCTCCAAAATCCTATAAGGACCGATGAACCGAGGCTTAAACTTGGGAGAAGAAACCCTCATAGGGACAAAACGGGAAGACAACCACACCAAGTCCCCAACGCGAAGGTGGGGACCAACACGACGACGACGGTTAGCAAACTGCTGAGTCCTCTCCCGGGACAATTCCAAATTATCCACCACTTGTCCCCAAATCCGATGCAACCGATCCACCACCGCATCCACTCCAGGACAATCCGAAGATTCAACCTGACCAGATGAAAAACGCGGATGAAACCCTGAATTGCAAAAGAAAGGAGAAACCAAAGTGGCAGAACTAGCCCGATTATTAAGAGCAAACTCCGCCAACGGCAGAAAGGCAACCCAATCATCCTGATCCGCAGACACAAAACACCTCAAATAAGTCTCCAAAGTTTGATTAGTTCGCTCCGTCTGGCCATTGGTCTGAGGATGGAATGCAGACGAAAAGGACAAATCAATGCCCAACCTGGCACAGACTGCCCGCCAAAATCTAGACACGAACTGGGTACCCCTGTCAGAAACGATGTTTTCCGGAATACCATGCAAGCGAACCACATTTTGAAAAAACAGAGGGACCAACTCAGATGAGGAAGGCAACTTAGGCAATGGCACCAAATGAACCATTTTAGAAAAACGGTCACACACCACCCAGATGACAGACATCTTCTGAGAAACAGGGAGATCCGAGATAAAGTCCATAGAGATGTGCGTCCAAGGCCTCTTCGGAATAGGCAAGGGCAACAACAACCCACTAGCCCTAGAACAACAAGGCTTGGCCCGAGCACACACATCGCAAGACTGCACAAAAACACGCACATCTCGAAACAGGGAAGGCCACCAGAAGGATCTAGCCACCAAATCTCTGGTGCCAAAAATTCCCGGATGACCTGCCAGAGTAGAAGAATGAACTTCCGAGATGACTCTAGTGGACCACTCGTCAGGAACAAACAGTCTACCAGACGGACAACGATCAGGTCTATCCGCCTGAAATTCTTGCAAAGCACGTCGCAAATCTGGAGAGACAGCAGACAAAACCACTCCATCCTTAAGGACACCAGCAGGTTCAGAATTCCCAGGAGAGTCAGGCTCAAAACTCCTAGAAAGAGCATCTGCTTTCACATTCCTAGAACCCGGTAAGTACGAGACCACAAAATTAAACCGGGAAAAGAACAACGACCAACGTGCCTGTCTAGGATTCAGGCGCCTGGCAGACTCCAAATAAATTAAATTCTTGTGATCAGTCAAAACTACCACCTGATGTCTGGCACCCTCAAGCCAATGACGCCACTCCTCAAATGCCCACTTCATGGCCAAAAGCTCCCGATTACCAACATCATAGTTTCGCTCGGCGGCCGAAAATTTTCGCGAAAAGAACGCACAAGGTCTCATCACTGAGCAGTCGGAACTTTTCTGCGACAAAACCGCCCCCGCTCCGATCTCGGAAGCATCGACCTCAACCTGAAAGGGAAGAGAAACATCAGGCTGGCACAACACAGGGGCTGACAAAAAGCGGCGCTTAAGCTCCCGAAAGGCCTCCACGGCAGCAGGGGACCAATTGGCAACATCAGCACCCTTTTTAGTCAAATCCGTCAGAGGTTTAGCAACGCCAGAAAAACCAGCTATAAATCGACGATAAAAATTAGCAAAGCCCAAGAATTTCTGGAGACTCTTCAGAGAAGTAGGCTGCGTCCAGTCGTAAATAGCCCGAACCTTGACAGGGTCCATCTCAATAGAAGAAGGGGAAAAAATATACCCCAAAAATGAAATTTTTTGAACCCCAAAAACACACTTTGAACCCTTTACACACAAAGAATTCTCCCGCAAAACCTGAAAAACCCTCCTGACCTGCTGAACATGAGACTCCCAGTCATCAGAAAAAATCAAAATATCATCCAAGTACACAATCATAAATTTATCCAAATATTCACGGAAAATATCATGCATTAAGGACTGAAAGACAGAAGGTGCATTAGAAAGGCCGAAAGGCATTACCAAATACTCAAAATGGCCCTCAGGCGTATTAAATGCGGTCTTCCACTCATCCCCCTGCTTAATTCGCACCAAATTATACGCCCCACGAAGATCAATCTTAGAGAACCACTTGGCCCCCCTTATGCGAGCAAACAAATCAGTCAGCAAAGGCAACGGATACTGATATTTGACTGTAATTTTATTCAGGAGACGATAATCAATACAAGGCCTCAGAGAGCCATCCTTTTTAGAGACAAAGAAAAAACCGGCTCCTAAAGGTGATGAAGAAGGACGAATATGTCCCTTTTCCAGGGACTCCTTAATATACTCGCGCATAGCAGCATGTTCAGGTACAGATAGGTTAAACAAACGACCCTTTGGAAATTTACTGCCAGGAATCAGATCTATGGCGCAATCACAATCCCTGTGAGGAGGGAGTGAACCAATCTTAGGCTCTTCAAAAATATCACGATAATCAGACAAAAATGCCGGAATCTCAGATGGAATAGATGACGAAATGGACACCATAGGAGTGTCCCCATGAGCCCCCCGACATCCCCAGCTTAACACAGACATAGCCTTCCAGTCAAGGACTGGGTTATGAGACTGTAACCATGGTAATCCAAGCACCAAAACATCATGTAAATTGTACAACACAAGGAAGCGAATCACCTCCTGATGGTCTGGAGTCATACGCATAGTCACTTGCGTCCAGAACTGTAGGCGCAGGGAACCCGACCATAACATCTTTAACGGCATCAGAAAGGCCCTCTCTGAAATTTGCCGCTAAGGCGCACTCATTCCACTGAGTAAGCACAGACCATTTACGAAATTTTTGGCAGTATATCTCCGCTTCATCTTGCCCTTGAGATAGGGCTATCAAAGCTTTTTCAGCTTGAATCTCCAAATTAGGTTCCTCATAAAGCAACCCTAAAGCCAGGAAAAACGCATCCACATTGAGCAACGCAGGATCCCCTGGTGCCAATGAAAATGCCCAATTTTGAGGGTCACCTCGCAGCAAAGAGATTACAATCTTAACCTGCTGGACAGGATCTCCTGAGGAGTGAGGTCTGAGAGAAAGGAATAATTTACAATTATATTTGAAATTCAAAAACTGAGATCTATCTCCGGAAAACACCTCTGGTGTAGGGATTTTAGGTTCAGAAATAGGAGCATGTATAACAAAATCTTGTAAATTTTGAACCTTCGTAGCCAGATTATTTAAACCTGCAGCCAAACTCTGAGGATCCATCTTTAAACAGGTGAGCTCAGAGCCATTCAAGGATTATAAGGAGAGAAAGGCAAAGGCTGTAGTTAGAGCTGAAATACAACTAATCCAACTATGGAGCAAGCATAGGAAAAAAAAAAAAAAATTTACAGACTTCTTTTTTCTCTCCTTTCTTCTGCCAATAAGTTTAACACTGTCCGGTCATACTGTCATGGTTCCCAATGGCAAGGGAACGTAAGAAACATATAAGTAACGAACGAGCTCTCGGGTGATGGAAACTCGAGTTGACCGTGAGCTAAATCTACCACACAACTAACAGTAGCCAGGGAGCATACCTACGGCTTCCTATATGCCACGCGCCAGCCGGAGGACTAACTACGCCTGGTAGAGGAAGAAACAGACCTGGCTTACCTCTAGGGAAATACCCCAAAAGATGATAGCAGCCCCCCACATGTAATAACGGTGAATTAAGAGGAAAAGACATACACAGTATGAAAGTAGATTTAGCAAAGAGAGGTCCACTTACTAGATAGCAGAAGGATACAAAAGAGGACTTCACGGTCAACTGAAAACCCTTTCAAAAACCATCCTGAAATTACTTTAAGACTCCTGTGTCAACTCATGACACAGGAGTGGCAATTTCAGCCCGCAAGAGCTTCCAGCTACAGAGAATTACAAAAACTGCAAACTGGACAAAAGGTACAAAACAAAAGGACAAAGTCCACTTAGCTGATCAGCAGACTAGTAGCAGGAACATGCAACCGAAGGCTCTGGTTACAATGATGACCGGCAAGGAAATGACTGGAGAGCAAGGCTAAATAGGAAACTCCCAAACACTGATGGAAGCAGGTGAACAGAAGCAGCAAAGTGCAAACAAGTCACCAGTACCACCAGCAACCACCAGGGGAGCCCAAAAAGCGGATACACAACAATACCCATTCTGACCCTCATATATCCCTTGTACTGCCCCCCATATATCCGTCCTGCCCCCTCTATATTTCCATCCTGGTCCCTTGTCCTTGCACCCCCCCATATATCCATCCTGGCTCCCCCCATATATCCATCCTGGTCCCTCCATATATCTATCCTGGCCCCTTCATAAAACCATTATGACCCCCTCTATATCCATCCTGACCCCACCATATATCCATCCTGGCTCGCCCATATATCCATCCTGACCCCTTATGCTGCTCCCCTCCCATATATCCATCATGGTCCCTTGTACCGCTCCCCCATATATCAATCATTACCCCATATGCTGCTCAAGTCCACATATCCATCCTGGTCCCTTGTACTGCCCCCCCCCCCATATATCCATCCTGGTCCCTTGTGCTACTCCCCTTCCATATATCATTCATGGCCCCATGTGCTGCCACTCCCCCATATATCCATCCTGGTTCCTTGTGCTACTCCACCCCATATAATCATCCTGGTCCCTTGTGCTACTCCCCCCATATATCACTCATGGCCCCATGTGCTGCTCCCCCATATATCCATCCTGGTCCCTTGTGCTGCTCCCCCAATATTTTCATCCTGTCCCCCCATATATCCATCCTGGATTCCCAATTTATCCAACCTGGTCCTATGTCCTGGCTTACATATACCCATTCTGGCCCTCATATATCCCTTGTACTGCCCCCCATATATCCATCCCGCCCCCTCCATATATCCATCCTGGTCCCTTGTCCTTGCACCCCCCCCCCCATATATCCATCCTGGCTCCCCCCATATATCCATCCTGGTCCCTCCATATATCCATCCTGGCCCCTTCATAAAACCATTATGACCCCCTATATATCCATCCTGACCCCCCCATATATCCATCCTGGCTCGCCCATATATCCATCCTGACCCCTTATGCTGCTCCCCTCCCATATATCCATCCTGGTCCCTTGTGCTGCTCCCCCCCCCCTATATCCATCATGGTCCCTTGTACTGCTCCCCCATATATCAATCATGGGCCCATGTGCTGCTCCTCCCCATATATCAATCATGACCCCATAAGCTGCTCAATCCCACATATCCATCCTAGCCCCTTGTACTGCTCCCCCCATATATCCATCCTGGTCCCTTGTGCTACTTCCCTCCCATATATCATTCATGGCCCCATGTGCTGCTACCCCCCATATATCCATCCTGGTCCCTTGTGCTACTCCATCCCATATAACCATCCTGGTCCCTTGTGCTACTCCCCCCCCCCATATATCACTTATGGCCTCATGTGCTGCTCCCCCCATATATCCATCCTGGTCCCTTGTGCTGCTCCCCAAATATATTCATCCTGGTCCCTTATGCTACTGAAGAGGCCGCAGGTAAAGAAGGATGCAGGGACAAAAAGGAGCCAGAAAGCAAATAACGTTTTTAACTTTCCTTTTAACTTCCAACCCAACAAAGATAACAACAGTTTTCCACGCAGGGAACTTAAGTACAAGATCACAATTTCACAGTAAATCCTATCGATTATATAGGCGCCCTGACTTATACCCGCGGAACACGACAGCGCCTCACTAGTGACCCCCTAACAAGAAAAAGTCAACAAAGTTCACTTATCAGCGCTGTTTCAGCGATGCAGTCCTGATGGTGAGGCTCCGTCAGCGACGTAGTCCTGATGGCGGGGGAAGGAGGTGTCCTCCGTCGACGGGCCCAGGTGTAAATTCGAGACCAGAATGTCTGTTGCGGTGCTGCGTCACCTCCTGCAGGCGGACGTTGATCCGGGATAACAGTTTCCAAGTCCACAGAGGAGTCTTTACGGGGAGAATTAGCGGAGTAATCCGTATCAGTGACCGCTGAGACAAACCCAGGAGGGACCGGAGCACTCTCTGGCAAGATACTCCCGGGGAGCGCCGTAATACTGTCCCTGAGACGATCAGCGCTACCCCTCTGCTTTGGGGGTCGCTGACGACGGATGTGCCGCTTTCTGGGGGCTCTGGTAATTGCCCGCAGCGTCTGCTGCACGTTCTCCCCCTGCTTCCAGCAAGTCTCACTGCGGCCTGCACATACACAACAACGGCGCTGCAGTTCCCTCTCCTCAGAGTTCTCCCGCGCTTCTCTGCCCCTGCTCTCGCGCGCTTTTCTTTTTATCCTCCCCTTTTTCTGCGTCACTCCGTCTCCTGTCACATTCGCCTGGCTTCCCGTACACCCTTCAAATCCGTCCCCCGGAACCCCGACTCCCGGCAACAAGGGTTCCGCCCGTCTGTACGGCTTACCAGGTCCCTGGGCCCCTACATTCCCCCACCCTGTATGCTCGCCAGTCCCTGGGCGAGGCCTTTGAACTGACAGGTCGCCCACCTGACGGATTGTTCCACACTTGGGTCTGTCTAGCGTGTAAGTCAGGACTGTAGCGAGTAGGGGGTCTACCTGCAGTGGAACGTTCAGAACGTCGTAGCTCGGGTCCTTGTGTAGGGAGCGTCGGGGGAATGCAGTCAACGGAGGGGTGACTGGTCAGGGGTAGTGTAGTAGTCGAGATAGGGGGAGTATTTTGACGCCGTTCCTCTTCTTCATCATCCTCTCCATCCCACCAATGGTTGTTGGGGGACTCCATCGTAGGTGGCTCTTCCCTGATTGCGGATTCCGGGGTGTCCGAGTCAACAGAGCGACACAAACGGAGCATGTTGCGATGGAGAATGCGAGTACCTGTACTTCCGGGGACCTCAGACCGCACTTCATATACAGGTCCATGCGGGTCTATACGGCGAAGCACCCGCTAGGGTGTTTTTTCCCAGCGATGGTCTAACTTGTTTTGTGGTCTTTGCTCTCGAACGAGTACTCGATCACCTGGCCGGAACTCTGGGGGTTTTGCTGTAGGGGTGCTCCGATGCTCCACTTCCCGAATTCGAGTGTGCACCATCCGGTGTAAGGTCTGCAGCCGATGTCGATGATCACGCACCCACGAAGCCATCCCTGTTCGGGGGCCTTCTTCCTCCGAAGACAGTTCCAGATCTGTCACACCTTTCCCTGGGCGCCCAAAGACCACTTCATACGGGGTGCATCCTGTGACTTGATGAACTCTATTGTTGTAGACCCACACTAGGTCAGACACATACTCCGGCCAGCGGGTCTTCTGATCTTGTTCAAGCGCCCGCAACATTTGAAGCAAAGTCCGGTTAAACCGCTCACAAGCCCCATTTCCCTGGGGGTGATACGGTGTGGTGCGTGACTTATCAATGCCGTAGAGGCGATGCAGCTCATCCATGACTTTGCCCAAGAAACAGGCTCCTTGATCCGAATGTTTTCGCCTCGGACAGCCGTAAACTTGAATAAAGTTCTTACAGACAGCGCTTGCCGCAGACTCAGCTGTCTGATCGCGGGTAGGGGTGACTACTGCGAACTTTGAAAAATGATCCACCATAACGAGGCAGTGTTCGTAGCCTTGATGCGCTGCTCCAATGGTGATGTAGTCTATCATCAATACTTCAAAAGGGGCAGACGTCGTGATGCTCTGCACAGGCGCCCTTTCCTCCGGTGACTTGGTTAACTCACATTGTCGACTGCCTACAGGCAGTTTGTACTTCCGCGAGCAGTCGAGGATGATAGAACCGAGTTTGCAGCCACTTAAACATCCTCTTCACTCCGAAGTGTGCCCCGGACTCATGAGCTTCTTTAGCAACTGCGGCCACCACGGGCCCTGGTAAGACCATCCGCCATGTCGGCCCGGAATCTGCCTGAGCCATGGTTAAGTGGCATAAGAGCCCTTCCTGAAGAGTTAGGCGCTCCCATTGCCGCAGAAGAAGGTTCAGGTCTGACGGGAGGGTTTGTCCAGGAGTTCTCACGGGCAATAGACCATTCGTTACCCACTGTCGCAATGGAGCTAGTTCCTGGTCTTCTTGTTGCAACCGTATCCATTCGTCCCGACTCTGAACCAACAGCCCTGTAGCCGTTCCGTTCCCGGTCTGCTCCCGGCTCACAGCCGTCCGAGCAGCGCCCCCGATGGCGTAGGGGATTTCTTCTCCCTCCAGCTCCTCATCTCGGTTAGTTCTTGGGGTGATCCTCCGAAGACGAGATAATGCGTCAGCATGAACATTCTCCGCTCCTCGCTTATAGAGGATACGGTATCTGTACTTGGCCATCCGGGCTACCCAGCGCTGTTCCAGGGCACCCAATTTCGCATTTTCCAGATGTGCCAATGGGTTGTTATCCGTGCGTACCAGCACCTCAGAACCGGCCAGGTACTCAGCGAATCGCTCCATCATAGCCCACACCACGGCTAGCAACTCCACCTTGAAAGAACTGTAATTGTCCGGGTTCAACTCAGAGTCATGAAGAGACCGACTCGCATAGGCGATCACTCTCTCCCGCCCATCCTGAACCTGAGACAACACAGCCCCCAATCCCTGAGAGCTGCCGTCGGTGTGCAGGATGAACGGTTGCGAAAAGTCCGCATAAGCCAACACAGGCGGCTCCATGAGAGCTGTCTTCAAGTCCTGGAACGCTGCCTCTTGTGGCTCCTGCCATTGTATCTTCTTCCCCCGTTCCTTGGGGGAGCTTCCTTTCAGCAAGACTTGTAGATTGTAAGAGCGGCGAGCAAAGTTCTTCACAAAGCGCCGGTAGTACCCAGCGAGGCCCAAGAACGCCCGTACATCCTTGGCGGTCTCCGGTGTGGGCCATTCCTGGATGGCGGCAATCTTCTCCTGTGATGGCCGGACTCCTTCGGCGGACACCACATGCCCCAGGTACTCGATCTGTTCCCGGAACAAGTGGCATTTCTGGGGCTTCACCTTAAGCCCGTATTTCAGTAACCGGTCCAGCACCTGCTCCAGTCGGCACAGATGTTCCTCGAATGTTGGGGCATAGATGATGATGTCATCCAGATAAATGAGAGTGGCCTCGAAGTTCAAATCCCCCAGACACCGCTCCATTAATCGTTGAAAGGTGCCGGGAGCGTTGGCCAGTCCAAACGGCATTCGATTGAACTCGAATAATCCCATGGGCAGGATAAACGCTGTCTTGGGACGATCTGCTTCTGACATCGGGACCTGCCAGTATCCGCTGGCTAGGTCTAAGGTGGAAAAATATTTGGCCCGACCCAGCACGGAGAGAGATTCCTCAATACGGGGAAGTGGATAAGAGTCTCGGACGGTGCACGCATTTAGCTTACGGTAGTCCACACAGAACCGTAGCGTGCCGTCCTTTTTCCGCACCAGCACGATCGGGGCAGCCCACGGGCTCTGACTCTCGCGGATCACTCCTTTTTGCAGCATCTGGCCTAACAACGTCTTTACTTCCTGGTACATCTGCGGGGGAATCTGTCTGTACCGCTCCCTGATGGGCACTGTATCCCCGGTAGGAATTCCATGTTCGATGGCCGTGGTACAGCCAAAATCATCTTCATGTTGCTCGAACACTTCAGCATAGTGTCCAAGGAGTCGCTGCACTCGCGAGACCTGTGATGGATCCAGGCCCGGTAATCCTGTCCGCATGTGCTCCAGAATAGTTTGACCCTTTCGGAACGCTACCGGCTCAGGATCCTGCGTAGACCGGACAGTGACCATCCAGGGATCAGGGGAATCCACCTTTAACTGCAAAGTATCTGGAGGAGGCATCACTTCTAAAGGTCGTAACACTTTGGCCATCTCACTTCGGACCCGTAGCACGACATCGTGTTCGTCCACATTCACACATCGCACTGGTATGGCCCCATTTTTAACAGTAGCCAGAGATCGGGCCACCAGCAGTCCTGTGGGCAAAGGGGATGTAAAGGTGGGCTCAATCTGCACTTGCACTCCTTCTAGAGGAATGCGAGCTCGTATGGGCAGGGATATAACAGTCTGTCCTGGGGGGAACGTCACCTTTGCTGTCGGGGAAGTAATTACTCTCCCTAGTATGTCTCCCTCCTGACAGGTCTCTTGTACCCGGACTTCCCTCACTAACTGTCTGAACACGGAGCCCTGAGGTGTACTGGTCCCCCACTGATTGAGTGTCTCTTGCGTAGTCTCCCCTAACAGAAAACTGCCAAAATCTTTCAATACGTTCATCCCCAAGGTCACGGTATGTTGTGGGCTGGGATCTCCCCGTGTTAACACAACCCCCCGGCGGCCCAGGTCTTTCCCACATAAAGATATTTGCATCCAGGTGACCCCCTCCACTGGGATGGGCAGCTGATTGGCGGCCTGTAACCGAATTACGGGGCCCCATTGGGGTCTGACTGACAAAGGGAAGTGTTTTCTAAAATAAGCCTCGGGCATAGTCGTGACCTGGGACCCGGTGTCCACCAGACAACGTACAGCCCGCCCTTCAAACTCTGCCCAAACCAGGGGGCAGCTGGCAACCAAATTTCCGGGACTTTCACCACCCATCCGCGGGGACTCTGACTCCGAGCGTCGTCCCCTTAGCTCGGAGCCCTCTAGTTTAACGCCCGACGAGACGAGGCCCTCCCTCTCCGGGGGCACTCCCGTGCGAAATGTCCGGCCTCCCCGCAACCATAGCAAACACCGGGGACCGGATAATATCCTGGACGAGCGCCACGAGCTGGACTCCCAGACCCTTGACCCCGGGGTAACTCCCTTGGGCTCCGCGCATTCTTTTTAACTTCAGCCAGTTCGTCTCTGATTTGTTTGAGCTCCTGCCGCACCTCCTGAACCCACGACGGCTCACCCCCTTCTGCGGCAGCGGTCTGGATAACCCGAATCTCTCCTGTCGGGACCGTCACCCCCCTCTCTTGTTCCTGGGTGCGGGCCTCATTGCCTATGTCGGAGAAAGTCAGGCGCGGGTCGACCCGCACTCGTTCACGTAGAGCCTGTTTGGTCAACTCATCTCGCAGTCCCGTCACCAGCTGGTCGCGCAGGGTCACGTCAACATGTCCCATCCCCATACCATCTTTCCGCACGATTGCAATGTGTAGCTCTTGCAGAGCATTCATGTACTGAGTGACAGTCTCGCCCTCTTTTTGTCGCCGTCTAAACAACCGGGCCCTCAGCTCTCCCACGTCGGTGGGATCCCCGTGCGTCCCCTCTAACACATTTAACACCCGGGTAAAAGTATTCCGCTCTGTGGGGGGTCTCAACATCACTGAATCCCGGGCCTCTCCGTCTAAGGCCATAATGGCCACCTCTGTTTCCAGGGCCGGGGTCATAGGATGCATTCTCAGCAGCCCCCGCATCTTTTCAGTCCAGCTCCACAACAACATGTTGCTCCCATTAAACTTGGGCAGATTATTTAACATGGCCCCCAATGAGAGAGACGCTCTCGGCCCAGCCCCATCCTCCGTATCTTCTGGCTCCCTCTTTGGATCCTGCATCCTGCCGACTACGCCAAATGAAGAGGCCGCAGGTAAAGAAGGATGCATGGACAAAAAGGAGCCAGAAAGCAAATAACGTTTTTAACTTTCCTTTTAACTTCCAACCCAACAAAGATAACAACAGTTTTCCACGCAGGGAACTTAAGTACAAGATCACAATTTCACAGTAAATCCTATCTATTATATAGGCGCCCTGACTTATACCCGCGGAACACGACAGCGCCTCACTAGTGACCCCCTAACAAGAAAAAGTCAACAAAGTTCACTTATCAGCGCTGTTTCAGCGATGCAGTCCTGATGGTGAGGCTCCGTCAGCAACGTAGTCCTGATGGCGGGGGAAGGAGGTGTCCTCCGTCGACGGGCCCAGGTGTAAATTCGAGACCAGAATGTCTGTTGCGGTGCTGCGTCACCTCCTGCAGGCGGACGTTGATCCGGGATAACAGTTTCCAAGTCCACAGAGGAGTCTTTACGGGGAGAATTAGCGGAGTAATCCGTATCAGTGACCGCTGAGACAAACCCAGGAGGGACCGGAGCACTCTCTGGCAAGATACTCCCGGGGAGCGCGGTAATACTGTCCCTGAGACGATCAGCGCTACCCCTCTGCTTTGGGGGTCGCTGACGACGGATGCGCCGCTTTCTGGGGGCTCTGGTAATTGCCCGCAGCGTCTGCTGCACGTTCTCCCCCTGCTTCCAGCAAGTCTCACTGCGGCCTGCACATACACAACAACGGCGCTGCAGTTCCCTCTCCTCAGAGTTCTCCCGCGCTTCTCTGCCCCTGCTCTCGCGCGCTTTTCTTTTTATCCTCCCCTTTTTCTGCGTCACTCCGTCTCCTGTCACATTCGCCTGGCTTCCCGTACACCCTTCAAATCCGTCCCCCGGAACCCCGACTCCCGGCAACAAGGGTTCCGCCCATCTGTATGGCTTACCAGGTCCCCGTCCCCTACACTACTCCCCCCCATATATCCATCCTGGTCCCTTGTTCTGCTCCCCCTATATATCTATCCTGGTCCCTTGTGCTACTCCCCTCCCATATATCCATCCTGGTCCTTGTGCTGCTCCCATATATATCAATCATGGGCCCATGTGCTGCTCCCTTGTCCTGGATGCATGGACAGATAAAAAAATGATTCATCATACCTGCCTGCGCTCCCAGCACCGGGTGGCGTCCTCATCCTCTGCAGGTCTGGCGCACTCATATTAAGATGTCAGATGACCTAGTAGAGGCCGACAGCTAACTTGTGTGCACCTGTCGCATGCAGCGCATGACACTGACATCAGGCGCACACTAATCAGTGCTCATCGGGACTTGCGCCGTAGCGGTTTGGGTAATGAATGCTGCATGTGTGCGGCCCTGCACATGCTCTGCCTGCGCTTTTAAAGGGTCTATACCCTTAAAAACCACAGACTTTTTTTTTCGTATTCTTCTTCTCTCTTCACCTTCTTCCCACTGCCATCACTGCAAGGGCCCACCGGGGATTTCCCCAATTCCCCACCAGGCCAGTCCGACCCTGTAGGTACACCATATACCTGTATGGTGGCACTGCATCATGCCATGTGATAAAGGTCTTGTTTGTATCTCTAATATACAGCATCTCATGGAACATGGCACAAATAATATTTTTTCTTCTTACTGTACAATTAAACTATGATATTCCTTCTAATTGTTTACCAGGATACTATGATCACTTTGCTTGTATTGTGTTTTTTTTTTAGTATAAATTCTGCAATTCGCTCTGGACAAATTACTAGTACCAAGTAAAGCAGCTTACAGGATCTTTTTATAAAGAAGCTAATGATACTTTAATCAAACAAATCACATACTGTATTATCCCAAATACAAAAACGAACAGAAAGGACACAATATGTTTGACATGTACAATATGTTTATTTGCCCTTAATTAGTAATTTTCTTATTGACAAACCCATTTTTTGCTTTATAATAATAATCTTTTTATTTCATATAGCGCTAACATATTCCGCAGCGCTTTACAGTTTGCACACATTACTTTATGGCCAGTTACAGCAAGAGCAGCTGGTGTCAAACACTAAGCTGGATTGGCAGGCTTGCTGGTAGGTGTTTCCATTTAGGCAATTATAGAACTGACTTTTACTTGTTGGGCTGGGATACAGACCATTTGATTTTCCAACACAGAAACTGCTGCTACCTTGTTGAGCTTTTGCAGCTGTGGCTGGCGCGGCTGGCGTGCTTGGTGCTGCGGTGTTTGGTGCTGCGGTGTTCGGTGCTTCTGGTACTATTGAAGTTTTACAATCTGCATAATAAATAAATGTAACAATATTACTAAGATATACTATGACGTTTACTAGTGAGACTTGCTCTTCATGGATTACATGTAATGTGGTCCATATGAAAACAACCTTACTAGATTTTCCAGGACTTGTATAAAATGTCCTAGACCAAATGAGCCAGTTTTTTCTATAGTTTCTATAGTCTTGGTAAGTCTGCAATCAGGGTAGGCTTAAGCACTTACTTGGAAAAGAGATTCCCAGAGCAGATTTCAGTGCATTCATTAGGGGATATCTGCCTTGACCACAGAAATGTCCGCTAAAGTCATCCAAAGGAAGGGCCCACACCATAGCGCCTCCAAAGTTATTCTGCAGAAGCCACTCGGCCTATGAACAAAAAGGAACCACACAAATCATGATTTCTGCCCTTTTTATGTGAGTTTAAGACATCACCTTTGTTCTCTTGCAGTTTGTTTTCATACCTTGATCTGGAAACTCTTTTGGTTGTCATACCCAATCCATTCACTTCCTTTGTAGGCATAGGGGACGGCTTGTGGACTATTCCAAACCTCTGTGGCACCTTCCAGAAAACTACAGATCTGAAAATGAATGGAAAGGAAAATAAGATCACCTTTTATTAACTTGGCTCATTTTAGCTTGTAAATGTATTGTGTATGAAGATGCTAACATTCTACATGAGCAAAAATAATGAAAAAAACCCAGAGAATTTCAAACTAAAAATAAACATTTAAAACTGAATAATCAACCTAACAAATTAATGCAAATCTACTGTACTAACCATTTCTTAGTAATATTAGTTTTATCCCTGTTTGTGTAACAGCAAATAGCCACCATTTCTGTTTCAGCAGAGGTTGCCATATAAATTGTCCATGTTCTTGAATCTTCTTATCTATGCTAGGATACATGACCAGCTCATGCATTAGTATATGACAGGCAAATAGAGATGATAGAAGCGACCAGCAGAGAATCGATTTTCAGTCAAAGTTCATGAAATTGGCACATTCCCATTGTCAGGTGGGCTTCCTCGTAATGTCCTGCCGCTTTCACATCACATAGTCTAGAGCAGCTAATCAGGGGAAACTACCACAGCCTGGATAAAAGAGGAGGGCCAGCCAACTAGCACCATGTTATGCTTTTATAGTGTAGGGAATGGAGGTCAGAGCGCTCACTCCACATCAAGGCATAATCAAAATTGGATTGGATTGTAGCACATTGAAAATCAAAGTGGTAGTCTGTAATACTAAACCAAAGATTCAAGTGATATAGGAAGCTGGTGCACCTGCATAGTTATGTGTCTGTGAATACGTTGATCTGCAGTAACAGCACAGCACCATAATAACAGCATTTCTTTAAATCTTCACACACTGCAACTGCAAAGCAGGAGTGCAGTAGAATTCCCTGTGTCCTAATTTTCTAGCAAAGCGGAAGCCTGAAACCCAGGTGTTCTGTGGTATCTGGTACCAACATGTTAGCAGGAGATCTTTCAAATCCTGTAATTTGCCATCTGAGATCTCAACAGATTGAACCTGTTTTCCAGCTCATCCCAAAAGATGCCCAAGTCAACACATTAAACTATTTGTCTCATTTCTCAAACTACTGAAAACCAGTTTTGCATTGTTGCAGTGCAACCTACCCAGCTAAAAAGGGCCAATCACTGATGAGATGCAGTGGGTCTGTAACAATATTTTGGAAGGTGGTGCATTTCAAATTAACATCTGCATGAATTTTAGGACCCAATGTTCCTTAGCTAAGAATTGTCCAGAGCATCACACTGCCTCTGCCAGCTAGACTTCTTTCCATAGAGCATCCTGGTACCATCTCTTCTCCAGGTAAGTGATGCACAAGAACCTGACTGTTTACATGATACAAAAGATAGTGTTTCATCACAGCAGACTGCCTCCACCTGTTATTTTATGGTACATTCTAATGATTATATGCTGATTTATCATAGCGAGCATGACATTTTTTACCAATTTATGCTTCAACAGTTAAGTTCAGTGGGATTGGACCAGACAATTTATCCTTCAGTTCTCCAGTGCCTCAATTCAATATGCTGATAGCTTATCATCATTCCTTGGATCACATTTGGTAGCTACTTACCACAGCATACTGGGAACACCATACAAGACCTGCTGTTTGGGAGATGCCCTAATGCAGTGGTCTAACAATCATAATTAGTTATCATAACAGCTCTCAGATATTTATGCTTGTCTATATCCAATACATCATCTTTAAAGTTGGCCATATACATTAGATAGCTGTCAGCCAAACAATGTTTTGGCCAGTGGTGGTCAGCCGTCCCTCCCATACACAGGGGCAATAGTTTGGCTGACCACTCCTGTGTTATCAATGAGAAAGCCACAAACTGACACGTTGGCTGGCGGCACATCTCAGGGAGAACTATGCTATTGACAGTCCAAAATCAGACATGAGCAATTCATATTTCTCCTGACTACCAGTTGGCCAGCGCCCCTAGAAACATTAGACCATTACCCATTGATATCAGCTGGTTAAGACAACTTTAGTCTAATATGTAAGGGGATGATTACTTTCTAACATAACCTACTTGTTGACATGTGCCAGCACCACAAAATAAATAAAGGGGCTGTCCATCCAACAAATTCATGCTTGAAAATAATAAGTGATAAACTATTACTTACCCAAAGAAGCCCCTGCCGCTTTAGTGGTGCTTCACTGTAGCTCTTCAGTGTTCCCTGCTCACATGACCACAAAGGCCAATGAGTGGCAGAAGCAATCATGTGTTGTAGGCAGGGCATCACCACTGCAGCACAGTCAAAGAACTTACCTTTTAAAGTGGCAGGGGCTTTAATGGGTAAGTAATACGTAATACATTGTCATGCATTAGCTACCTATGGCCGACTTTCTTTTATTGAACAACCCCTTTATTGTTCTTAACTTCACCTATTAGTGGTTTTATTGGTGTAGAAAAAACATTCTTGTTTTATTTTTCATCACTTGAACTGGTATATGAAACACTTCAAATTCAAGATGAAGTGTCATTCATAGTTTATTCAGACATATTAGTGTTTCTAAAGGAAGATTATGCAGATCAAAAAATTCTGTGAAATTAGACGCCTCCATTTATACTTCTAATTAAACTTAACCTAAAAGGAAAATCAGTATCCCAAAAATAGTGATAAAAGGGGTTACCTCAAAATATGCCATAAATCCAGCCTGCTGTGTATATGGTGCAGCGGGAGCGCCACCGGATGTTGGAGCACCCAATCCATTGTTAGAGGGGTTAGAGAGTGTAAAAGTTCGTCCATAGGCTGGAAATCCGACCATGAGCTTTTCAGGTGCAGCGCCATTATTTTTCCAATAATTTAGGGCATAATCCTAACATATCAGAACAGATGAAAATGTGACAATTCAGTTTATAGATTCTTAATGAATGAGCACATACGACACTGTGGATCATCAGCTCCTCCTCCCTATGCCTTAAGGACACCGTTCTCTTCTGGTTCTCCTCCTATCTCTCTGACCGCTCTTTCACTGAATCTTTTGCTGGTTCCTCCTCCTCTCACCTTCCCCTTACTCTTGGGGTTCCTCAAGGATCAGTCCTAGGCCCCCTCTTTTTCTCTTTGTATACCACCCCTATTGGACAAACAATCAGTAGATTTGGGTTCCAGTACCATCTCTATGCTGATGACACCCAATTATATACTTCTGCTCCAGATATCTCACCTGCCTTTTTAGAAAACACCAGAGATTGTCTTACCTCTGTCTTCAACATCATGTCCTCCCTTTAGCTGAAACTGATCCTGTCAAAAACTGAACTCGTGTTTTCTCCCTCTACTAACCTACCTTTGCCTGACATTGCCATCTCCGTGTGTGGTTCCACCATTACCCCCAAGCAACATGCCCGCTGCCTTGGGGTCATACTTGATTCTGAGCTTTCATTCACCCCCCACATCCGATCACTGGCTCGCTCTTGTTATCTGCACCTCAAAAACATTTGTAGAATTTGACCATTTCTTACTTTCGACTCTGCAAAAACTCTTACTGTTTTTCTTATTCATTCTCGTCTGGACTATTGTAACTCTCTACTAATCGGCCTCCCTCTTACCAAACTCTCCCCATTCCAATTTGTCCTGAATGCTGCTGCCAGGATCATATTTCTCACCAACCGTTATTCCGATACATCTACCTTGTGCCAGTCAATACACTGGTTACCCATCCACTCCAGAATCCAGTACAAACTTATTACCCTTATCCACAAAGCGCTCCATGGCTCAGCACCACCCTACATCTCCTCCCTGGTCTCAGCCTACCACCCTACCTGTGCTCTCTGTTCTGCTAATGACCTGAGGTTAACATCCTCAATAATCAGAACCTTCCACTCCCGTCTCCAAGACTTTTCACCTGCTGCGCCAATTCTTTGGAATGCACTACCCAGGTTAATACGATTAATACCCAATCCCCACAGTTTTAAGCGTGCCCCAAAAAACGCATTCGTTCAGACTGGCCTACCGCCTCAATTCATTAACCTAACTATCCCTGTGTGGCCCATTCAAAAAACTTAAACCATAATCATGTTCCTCGCATCATGTTCCCATACACTTTATTTATTTAATAGCCCTCTGTGTCTGTACTGTTACATACTTAGGCTGTTAACTGGTTCATGCAGCTTTACATGAACACCCGATTCTTACATTATGGTTGGTCCAAACAACTAAAGCAATTGTTACCATCCACCTCTCGTGTCTCCCTTTTCCTTATAGATTGTAAGCTTGCGAGCAGGGCCCTCATTCCTCTTGGTATCTGGTTTAATCTGTGTTTATTGTTATGCTGTAATGTCTATTGTCCGTACAAATCTCCTCTATAATGTAAAGTGCTGCGGAATATTTTGGCACTATATAAATAAAAAAATATTATTATTATACTTAAAAGATAAAGAGATACATAAAAATAACATACCACATTGAAATAGATATAACCACCCTGATCAGCTGGGCCCTGGTAAAGCGGGCTATTCTCTCCTGTAAATCCTTCCCATGATCCTCGCAAATCATATGTCATTACATTAATAAGATCCAAGTACCTGGAGATAAAATGGAACAATGAACACAATTGCACACAATTACCTACCCCAAAAGTAATTAAGGTTTTCTGATTAAATACATTGTGATTCAGCCGTAATACACTGCTGTATGTTTTGTTATTCAGAATAGTGCAACTATTGGGCTACTAAAAATGTAGGATTAAATAGAAAGAAAGGAATGAAAAGACACATCCTAATGCCTGTTTCTGAGTTGTTGTTTTATGATGTGCATTATGCTAACATTATAGCATGTGTTATTGTTAATTTAAAGAGGACCTTTCACTAGTTTTTATTTTGGCTGGTTTTTGCTATTATTTTATCTTCGCTGCTCCCCTGAATATGCTGTTTTCCTTTTTTTTTCTTTTTTTTTTTTTTTAAATCCACCCATACAGCTTCACAGATACAGCATTTCTATGTAGTATTCATAGATATGGTCTTTACCAAAGGGGCATTGCTCGCAGGGTAATAAAGCATAATAACAGAGTAGCCAAAAGACTAGAGACGAGTGAAGATCTTCGGCTTAGGCTACTTTCACACTAGCGTTTTTTTGCATAAGTCGCAATGCGTCGTTTTGGCGAAAAAACGCATCCTGCAAAGTCGTCTGCAGGATGCGTTTTTTTCCCCATAGACTAACATTAGTGACGCATTGCGACGTATTGACACACGTCGCAACCGTCGTGCGACGGTTGCATCGTGTTGTGGCGGACCGCCAGCAGCAAAAAACGTTACATGTAACGTTTTTTGTGCCGACGGTCCGCCCCCACCTCCCCGCACCTCCCAATCGGGCAGCGGATGCGTGGAAAAACAGCATCCGCTGCCCCCGTTGTGCGGCGCTTGCACAGTGTGCGTCGGTACGTCGGGCCGACGCAGCGCGACAGCCCCGTACCGATGCTAGTGTGAATGTAGCCTTACCAAATAAGCTGCATCGGGAACCCGGCTAACTGGAGTGCTCCGATAATCAGGTGTCCGCAGCTGCATGTGTCACGGCTGTGTGACAGTCACAACACATGCATGGAGCGCCTGTTTATTGGGTTCTCCATGCATGTGTTGCTCATCTCTACAAAAGACATGCCCCCCAGAGAATCCTGCGAGGGGGGGGAGTGGCTCACAAGATTTTCTGGGGGTGTCTTTAGGCTAATTTTTACACTGTGAACAAAACCCCTCTGGTAAAGACCATAAACATTAGTCCTAAATAAAAGGGACCATATAACTAGGACCATATGGCAGATAAAGAAACAATTAAATATTCAGGGGAGCAGCGGGGAATAAGGACAAAAACTGGCCACATTAACAGCAGATATTCTATAACATTGAATTCATTCTCAGACTACGGAATTTGCATGCATTCAGCAAAATAGATGATTGTGCTAAGTATTGGCTGATTCTCAAGAATAGGGCTGAGGTGGAATAACACAGACAATAAACAAGTATGGTGCCGTTTTTGTATGAATATACATTGACCACATTTGCACAGAACCTGATTAGTGACTTATTTTGGGGGAAAAAAACATACTGAGATAGTTGTGGAATTTGATATCCATTTGCAATGGTGGACTTGCCAGCAGACACAGCAGCAGACATGAGCAGACGAGGTCTATTGGTTTGACTACCTTCCTGCACAAATGCCGCATTCATTTCCTAAAATGCAGAAATATAAGGAACAATACTCCTATTGTTTACTTTTCCATTACAATACATTTTGTGTCAAAATACTTAATGTAAGTGGAACACAAGTGCGAATCCCATAGGTGTAGACAACAAATAATTTTACCTGTAGCAAAACAGAAAACTGTTGCTGAGTTTGTGGTGGGCTGCCTCTGTCTGAGTCACCAGGATACTCCCAGTCAATGTCCAATCCATCAAACCCATACTGTCTTAGAAATTTAATGACAGAGGTGATGAATGTCTGACGGTTCGCTGAACTGGATACCATGGCATTAAACCTGTAGGAAGAAAGAAATCCTTAAAATTAGAGATGAGTGAAACGATTATATTTAAAAAACATTTGCTTATTTCTACGTGTAACGATAAAGCACGACATACACACAACATTGTTTAAAGTGATTATTTTGGTAATGTCATCATATTTCCAAGCAGGGTGTCCCACCTATCAGTCAGAGCAGAGATCTACAACCAATACGTCAATCTACAAAGGCCAGTGTGTGTTACTACACGTCTTTGGAGTTTTCAAATTTAGGTCTGTATATCTACCATAACAATTCCAAAATAGTTGGGACAATTTGAAAAATGTAATAATTAAAATAAACAATTTCAAAATCTCTTAATGTCATATTTTATTCAGAACATAGCACACATATTAGAACACAAAAGTGAGATATTTTTCTATTTCATTTAAAAAATAAAAAGATAACCTTTCACCACTTTGAGCATGTTAAACTAGCCACATTGATGGAGTAATTGCTGGAGAGCTAAGTAAAGTTTTTATTTTACAATTTCTCCTCTCCTATGAGGATATATTAGCTTGCAAAATTTAGGTTATAATTTATGAAAAGCCCAACTGGGTATTACCAGAGATTTGTCTCAGAGGACGTTTACTTCTACCCCTGCATGACGTTGACCAATCATAAGCAGGTAGAAACACACAGAGGAAAAAAAGAACATGTTTGTCTGCCTCATTAATCTCTGCAGCTATTGTATAGAGGCACAGCAGAGCTAAGTTATGTATCATTACAAAACCTTCTAGATGTGTAAATCTAGAAGCAGGAAAGTACTGGTTACGCTCACCTGATGGAGTTGTGACAGGCACAATTCCTATGTAGGCATGAAGAAAAACAGCTGCTGCTATCCCGTGGCGGGGGATAAATCCTCCTGGAGATATTGGATCCATTTAGATGAACACATAGGTGGGCTGCACTGCTTTTTCAAGTGATAAAAACCAATGTCATTTGTTTTTTTCACTTGAAAAAGATTGCATTGAGACGTGTTGTGAAGCCTTTTTTTTATTATCATCTCTGAGAATTGATTTACTCCAGCAGCACTACCCACCTACATGTTCATGCAACTGGATCCATACTCTTCCAGATCTCATCTCTCCGCAGTGTGGGGGAATGGTGAGAGCTGACAGCACTGTGAGCTGCGATATTGAAGTGTTATATGTATTAAAATTATTAGTATATTATATTGGTTTCAGTACATTTAATTTGGTATATCAATGCTGTAAAAATAATAATAAATAACATATCCATGTATCACATTGGTTGTAAAGACTAGTACACATAATTAAGGGTATGTGTGCACAAAGTCTTTTTCCAGCTAAATCAGCCAGGAACCGGCCTATAACGCACTAAAAATGTAAAAAAGAATGAACATAATGTACAGCAATGTCAAAAAGGCTTAATGTGTGTAAGCTACATCTTTTGTAACTTGTTTTTAGAGTTTAGCAAATTTGCTTGTGTCCCTGCTTCTTCTGCAAGCTGTAGTGCTTACTGAGTAAGCTGCAGAGGGAACCCGGATACCTGGAGCGTGGCAGCCGATCAGCAGTCCGGCGCTGCAGCTGCATGTGTCACAACTGTCTGATGGTCACTGCACATGCTTGGAGGGCCTGTGCGTTGGGCTTTCCATGCATGTGTTGTGACTGTCACACAGCCGTGACACATGCAGCTGCAGTGCCGATCAGCTGGTGCCATCCAGGAAGCCGGGTTCCCTCTGCAGCTTATTCAGTAAGCGCTATAGCTTGCCGAATAAAAGGGAACCTGAACAAATTCGCTCAACTCTAGTTGTTTTAACCACTTCAGGCTTCAGAAGATGTGAAGCGGATAAAGGAAGTGACCGGTCCATTGTTCAGGCTCCTTTTTGCTTGGAAGCTATTACTATGATAAATATAATTGAAAAAACACAACAGGAGCAAAAGACATCAGAAAAGACAATCTTGAGGGAAAAGACATTTTCTTGAAGTGTTATTTGCTTCAAAAACAATGGTGGAACAGAAGCATCTAAAAGATGCCATGTGCCCATCACTGAAGGGCATAATGAGGTATGATTGCTTTGGCTGAATATACAGCTTTGGGGAGGCATTGGCTCTCCTTATTTATCTCAGTTGTATTGAGTCTTGCTCCACTGGAAAAGCAATGCAAACTATGTCTCTCAGAGAATGAAAGAAAACTACCACTTAGGCTACGTTCACACTAGCGTTGTGCGCCGTTGCGTCGGCGACGCAACGCACAACGCACGCAAAAACGCGTCAAAACGCACGCAAAAACGCTGCATTTTGCGACGCATGCGTCGGTTTTTGCCGAAAATCGGACGCAAGAAAAATGCAACTTGTTGCGTTTTCTTGGTCCGACGCTTGCGGCAAAAAAGACGCATGTGTTGCACAACGCAACAAAAAAAAATGCATGCGTCCCCCATGTTAAGTATAGGGACGCATGACGCATGCGTCGCCGCTGCGTCGCCGACGCAAACCCGACGCACATTAGCTTAACGCTAATGTGAACGTAGCCTTATTGGAACTAGCTATCTATAAGTCAATGTAAGAACCTTTATAACAAGATGTAATCATGGCCAGGGATGAATCCCAAGCCATGAAACTCATAAACAGACATTTTGGGATGCTTGCCCCTCATCAATGTAAAGCAGGGTCTGACTGCCTGAATAAGGCACCTATGATGCACCTTTGGGGAAGGACTGAATATACAATAGAATAGACATTGAGAAAATAATTGTGTTTTACTATTACCCAGAAGTTCCATAGTTCCAGCCACCAACAGAGAGAAGAGTTTTCAGTTCACTGTTGCTACAAACAAGAAAAATAATGCAAGTTACATAAAGTTAATAATAATATAGGACTATACAAGTCTGTGAACAAAAGGCTGCTAGCCTGCTACACTAAATGTATTGTTTGTACTAAATGCTATAGTTATATCAGCAGAGCCTAAGTGCTGGCTGTAACCCAGATGACTACATAGTTGTACCCCACTGTTTGCTCAATGTAGAGAAGTTTTGGAAGATCATGCTCATTTTGTCCAAAAGTGTTGGAACTTAATATATATGATATCTGGCAATATTTAAATTGCAATAGTACATGACACCAAATGTGTCTAAATGTATTTGAGTAACAGCTGATCTGCGGTACCCAGAAGCATATGGTAAACCGTGGTGTCTCCAGTAACAACGATCGGTGGGTATGCCAAGTCTTGAACACCCAATAATCGCTTATTGATAACTTATCCTAGAGATAGGTCATTAATATCAAAGGTTTGGAAAACCCATTTAAACACAATTTTGTTTTTCTAATATAAAAAGATCTTTTTTTAGAACAATTCTCTTTTACTTAAAAAAAGTATTGGAGCTGAATTTTTCTGATAAAAAGCTCCAAATAGTGCTGCCAGCACATGGAAGAGATTATGAGGTTTCTGCACAAGTTAAACTCTATAATAAAATCTTTGGGGCAGATTTATTAAGACTGGCATTGCCCATGCCCGTCTTAAAATAGGTCTCGCTGGTGAATGATGTGCTGAATTCATTAAGAGACCCAAGCCACTTAATGAATTTAGCACATCTTCTTTGTGGTAGGCGCCTCCATGCTCTGTTGTGAACTCTGTTTTTGGGCTCCCTCTTGTGGTCACAACTGGTACTGTGTGAGTGCTGTCTTTGGGCTCCCTCTGGTGGCTCTTTGTGTCATTCTGCAGGTCTGAGGCTTGATCAGCTGTCTCGTTATCTGTTAGCTGGTTTCCTATTTAGTTCACCTGGACTCTCAGTTGTTGCCTGCTGTCAATGTCTTCAGTGCTATTTTGGAGCTCTCCTGCAGTCCTTCGTTATCAGTCTCTTCAAGAGAAGCTAAGTTTTGCTTGGTTCATTTTTTGACCATCAGTGGTCATATGTTTCTTGGTTTATTTTTGTTTCTTGTCCAGCTTGCTAATATGTGATTTCCTTGCTTGCTGGTAGCTCTAGGGGGCTGAGTTTCTCCCCTCACACCGTTAGTTGGTGTGGTGGTTCTTGTATTCTCAGCGTGGATATTTTGCATAGGGTTTTTTACTGACCGCACAGTTCCCTATCTGTCTTCTGCTATCTAGTATTAGCGGGCCTCATTTGCTGTATCTGTTTTCATTTCTACGTTTGTGTTTTCCCCTTACCTCACCGTTATTATTTGTTGGGGGCTTCCTATATCTTTGGGGTGATTTCTCTTGAGGCAAGTGAGGTCTTACTTTCCCTCCAGGAGTAGATAGTTTCTCAGGCTGCGTCGGGACGTCCAGGATTTTAGGCACGTTCACCGGCTACCTTTAGTGTGTTGGTTAGGATCAGGTTTGCGGTCAGTCCAGTTACCACCTCCCTAGAGCTCGTGTCTATGTTCATAAACTTAGCTAGTCCGTTTTGTGATCCTCAGCCACTAGGATCATAACAGTACAGCAGGCCTAAAAGTGTTTAATGCATCGCAGAAGTGGGATAAGAGAAGCCCTGAGTACAATTTTTTTTCTTTCCTCTCTATCTTTGCTGCAGTCTGTCCAGCTTCTCTCATCACCTTAATCTCTGGGTGGTTTTGTGTTCAGCTGCAGACATGGATCTTCAGAGTCTGACTTCTAGTGTGGATCATCTTGCTGCAAGGGTGCAAAGCATTCAGGATTTTGTTGTTCATAGCCCTATGTCAGAGCCTAAAATACCTATTCCTGAGTTGTTTTCTGGAGATAGATCTAGGTTTCTGAATTTTAAGAATAATTGTAAATTATTTCTATATTTGAGACCTCGTTCCTCTGGTGATTCCGCTCAGCAAGTTAAGATTGTTATCTCCTTGTTACGTGGCGACCCTCAAGATTGGGCTTTCTCTCTGGTGCCAGGAGATCCTGCATTGCTGAATGTGGATGCGTTTTTTCTGGCGCTTGGACTGCTTTATGAGGAACCTAATCTTGAGAACCAGGCAGAAAAGGCCTTGCTGGCTCTTTCTCAGGGCCAGGATGAAGCTGAGGTGTATTGTCAAAAATTTCGGAAATGGTCGGTGCTTACTCAATGGAATGAGTGTGCCCTGGCTGCAAATTTCAGAGAAGGTCTTTCTGAAGCCATTAAGAATGTTATGGTGGGGTTCCCCACGCCTGCAAGTCTGAATGACTCAATGGCTTTGGCCATTCAGATTGATCGGCGTTTGCGGGAGCGCAAATCTGCGCACCATCTGGCGGTGTTTTCTGAACAGAGACCTGAGTCTATGCAATGTGACCGAGTTCTGACCAGAATTGAGCGGCAAAATCATAGACGTCAAAATGGGTTGTGCTTTTACTGTGGTGATTCAACTCATGTTATCTCAGCATGCTCTAAGCGCGTTAAAAAAATCGCTAAACCTGTCACCATTGGTACTATACAGCCTAAATTCATTTTGTCTGTTACTTTAGTTTGTTCTTTGTCATCCTACTCGGTTATGGCTTTTGTGGATTCAGGTGCTGCCCTGAATCTGATGGATTTGTCGTTTGCCAGGCGCTGTGGTTTTGTCCTGGAGCCTTTGGAATTCCCTATTCCACTGAGGGGAATTGATGCTACACCATTGGCTGAGAATAAGCCTCAATATTGGACTCAAGTGACCATGTGCATGACTCCTGTGCATCAGGAGGTGATTCGCTTTCTTGTGCTGCATAATTTGCATGATGTTGTCGTGTTGGGTCTGCCATGGCTGCAGGCCCATAATCCAGTTCTGGATTGGAAAGCTATGTCTGTGTCAAGTTGGGGTTGCCAGGGGATTCATGGCGATGCTCCTTTGGTATCAATTGCTTCTTCCACTCCTTCTGAGGTCCCTGAGTTTTTGTCGGACTACCAGGATGTATTTGATGAGCCCAGATCCGGTGCCCTGCCTCCTCACAGGGATTGTGATTGTGCTATAAATTTGATTCCTGGTAGTAAGTTCCCTAAGGAACGACTTTTTAATTTGTCTGTACCAGAACATGCCGCAATGCGGAGCTATATAAAGGAGTCTTTAGAGAAGGGACATATTCGCCCGTCCTCCTCCCCTCTTGGTGCAGGATTCTTTTTTGTGGCCAAGAAGGATGGTTCTCTGAGACCTTGTATAGATTATCGTCTTCTAAATAAAATCACGGTCAAATTTCAGTATCCTTTGCCATTGTTGTCTGATCTGTTTGCTCGGATTAAGGGGTCCAGTTGGTTCACCAAGATAGATCTTCGTGGTGCGTATAACCTTGTGCGCATTAAGCAGGGGGATGTATGGAAAACAGCATTTAATACGCCCGAAGGCCATTTTGAGTACTTGGTGATGCCTTTTGGACTCTCTAATGCTCCTTCTGTGTTTCAGTCCTTCATGCATGACATCTTCCGAGAATATCTGGATAAATTTATGATTGTGTATCTGGATGACATTTTGGTCTTTTCTGAGGACTGGGAGTCCCATGTGAAGCAGGTCAGGATGGTATTTCAGGTCCTGCGTAGTGTTGAGCATTCCGATACCGCAAGTATCGGGTATCGGCCGATACTTGCGGGTATCGGAATTCCGATACCGAGATCCGATACTTTTGTGGTATCGGTATCAAAACAACATTAATGTGTAAAATAAAGAATTAAAATAAAAAATATTGCTATACTCACATCTCCGACGCAGCCTGGACCTTACCGAGGGAACCTGCAGCGTTCTTTGCTTAAAATGCGCGCTTTTCCTTCCTTCCGTGACGTCACGGCTTCTGATTGGTCACGTGCCGCCCATGTGGCCGCGACGCGACCAATCACAGCAAGCCGTTATGTAATTTTCAGGTCCTTCTAGGCATTCAGTATTTTAAAATTACGTTCCGGCTTTGTGATTGGTCACGTCGCGGTCACATGGGCGACGCGACCAATCACAAGCCGTGACGTCACGGGAGGCAGGAAACGCGCGCATTTTTAAAATTACGTCGCGGCTTGTGATTGGTTGCGTGCCGCCCATGTGACCGCGACGCGACCAATCACAGCAAGCCGTGATGTAATTTCAGGTCCTGAATGCAGAAATAGGCATCAGGACCTGAAATTACGTCACGGCTTGCTGTGATTGGTCGCGTCGCGGTCACATGGGCGGCACGCAACCAATCACAAGCCGTGACATAATTTTAAAAATGCGCGCGTTTCCTGCCTCCCGTGACGTCACGGCTTGTGATTGGTCGCGTCGCCCATGTGACCGCGACGCGACCAATCACAAAGCCGGAACGTAATTTTAAAATACTGAATGCCTAGAAGGACCTGAAAATTACGTCACGGCTTGCTGTGATTGGTCGCGTCGCGGCCACATGGGCGGCACGCGACCAATCACAAGCCGTGATGTCACGGAAGGAAGGAAAAGCGCGCATTTTAAGCAAAGAACGCTGCCGGTTCCCGCGGTAAGGTCCAGGCTGCGTCGGAGAGGTGAGTATAGCAATATTTTTTATTTTAATTCTTTCTTTTACACATTAATATGGTTCCCAGGGCCTGAAGGAGAGTTTCCTCTCCTTCAGACCCTGGGAACCATCAGGGATACCGTCCGATACTTGAGTCCCATTGACTTGTATTGGTATCGGGTATCGGTATCAGATTAGATCCGATACTTTGCCGGTATCGGCCGATACTTTCCGATACCGATACTTTCAAGTATCGGACGGTATCGCTCAACACTAGTCCTGCGTGCTAATGCCTTATTTGTGAAGGGCTCAAAATGTCTCTTCGGAGTACAGAAGGTTTCCTTTTTGGGTTTTATTTTTTCTCCTTCTACTATTGAGATGGACCCAGTCAAGGTCCAGGCTATTCATGACTGGACTCAGCCTACATCTGTTAAGAGTCTTCAGAAGTTCTTGGGTTTTGCTAATTTTTACCGTCGCTTCATTGCTAATTTTTTTGGCGTGGTTAAACCCTTGACGGATTTGACCAAGAAGGGTTCTGATGTGACTAATTGGTCTCCTGCGGCCGTGGAAGCCTTTCGGGAGCTGAAGCGCCGGTTTTCTTCGGCTCCAGTTTTGTGTCAGCCTGATGTCTCTCTTCCTTTTCAGGTCGAGGTTGATGCTTCTGAGATTGGAGCAGGGGCTGTTTTGTCGCAGAGAAGCTCTGATTGCTCTGTGATAAAGCCTTGTGCTTTCTTTTCAAGAAAGTTTTCACCTGCCGAGCGGAATTATGATGTTGGTAATCGGGAGTTGTTGGCTATGAAGTGGGCATTTGAGGAGTGGCGACATTGGCTCGAGGGAGCTAAGCATCGTGTAGTGGTCTTAACTGATCACAAAAATCTGATTTATCTCGAGTCTGCCAAGTGGCTGAATCCTAGACAGGCTCGTTGGTCGTTGTTTTTCTCCCGTTTCGATTTCGTGGTCTCGTACCTGCCTGGTTCGAAGAACGTGAAGTGTTATGATCCCAATGGCAGAGGATCTCTGATATTCCGGCAAGATAGCAAAAATATAAATACTGCTCTAGAGAGGTGGAAACTGGGCTAACCGCATACCTGATCCTGACACAAACAACTAAAAGTAGCCGGTGAACGTGCCTACGTTGGTTCTAGACGTCTCGAGCCAGCCGGAGAACTGACTACCCCTAGAGGGAAAAAATAAGACCTCGCTTGCCTCCAGAGAAATTGAACCCCAAAGATATAGAAAGCCCCCAACAAATAATAACGGTGAGGCAAGAGGAAAACACAAACGTAGAGATGAACTAGATTCAGCAAAGTGAGGCCCAATAGTCTAGATAACAGAAAATAGATAGTGGACTATGCGGTTAGCAGAAAACCCTACAAAACATCCACGCTGAACATTCAAGAACCCCCACACCGACTGACGGTGTGGAGGGAGAATATCAGCCCCCTAGAGCTTCCAGCGAGTCAAAAATCAAATGTAAAGCAAGCTGGACAAAAACACTGAATAATGCAAACGATCCAAATTGTACAAAACAGACTTAGCTTTTCTTGCATGAGGCAGACTGAAAGGAATCCGGAGGAGACCAAATAGGTCTGGATACAACGATGCCAGGCAAGAGACTGAGTCCAGAGGAGACTCAAATAGGAAACACCCGCTGCTTATCGACACAGCTGGAGCTCAGGCCTGCAACAAGACATACCTAACACAATACCGTTAGTGACCACAAGAGGGAGCCCAGAAACACAGTTCACAACAGTACCCCCCCCTTGAGGAGGGGTCACCGAACCCTCACCAAGACCCCCAGGGCGATCAGGATGAGCAGCGTGAAAGGCATGAACCAAATCAGCCGCATGAACATCAGAGGCGACAACCCAGGTATTATCCTCCTGACCATAGCCTTTCCACTTAACTAAATACTGGAGTTTCTGTCTAGAGATACGAGAATCCAGAATCTTCTCCACCACGTACTCCAACTCGCCCTCAACCAAAACCGGGGCAGGAGGCTCAACAGCAGGAACCATAGGCACCACGTACCGCCGCAACAAGGACCTATGGAACACATTATGAATAGCAAAAGACGCTGGAAGGTCCAAGCAAAAAGACACCGGGTTAAGGATTTCCAAAATCTTATAAGGACCGATAAAGCGAGGCTTGAACTTAGGAGAGGAGACTTTCAAAGGAACATGCCGAGAAGACAACCAAACCAAATCCCCAACACGAAGTCGGGGACCCACACCGCGGCGGCGGTTGGCAAACCGCTGGGCCTTGTCTTGTGACAATTTCAAATTGTCCACCACATGGTTCCAAATCCGCTGCAACCTATCCACCACAGAATCAACCCCAGGACAGTCAGAAGGTTCAACCTGACCCGAGGAGAAACGAGGATGAAAACCAGAGTTGCAGAAAAAGGGTGAAACCAAGGTGGCAGAACTAGCCCGATTATTAAGGGCAAACTCGGCCAGTGGCAAAAAGGTAACCCAGTCATCCTGATCAGCAGAAACAAAACATCTCAAATAAGTCTCTAACGTATGATTAGTTCGCTCGGTCTGGCCATTAGTCTGAGGATGAAAAGCCGACGAAAAAGACAAATCAATACCCATCTTAGCACAAAAGGATCGCCAGAATCTGGACACAAACTGGGATCCTCTGTCAGATACAATATTCTCAGGGATGCCATGCAAACGAACCACATTCTGAAAGAACAAAGGAACCAAATCAGAGGAGGAAGGCAACTTAGGCAAGGGCACCAAATGGACCATTTTAGAAAAACGATCGCACACCACCCAGATGACAGACATTTTCCGAGACACCGGAAGATCCGAAATGAAATCCATGGAAATGTGCGTCCAAGGCCTCCTTGGGATAGGCAAGGGCAAAAGCAACCCGCTGGCACGAGAACAGCAAGGCTTAGCCCGAGCACAAATCCCACAGGACTGCACAAAAGAATGCACATCCCGCGACAAGGAAGGCCACCAAAAGGACCTGGCCACCAAATCTCTGGTACCGAAAATCCCAGGATGTCCCGCCAACACCGAAGAATGAACCTCAGAAATAACTCTGTTGGTCCATCCATCAGGGACAAACAATCTCTCTGGTGGACAATGATCAGGCCTATCTGCCTGAAATTTTTGCAGCCCTCGTCGCAAATCTGGGGAAATGGCAGACAAAATTACTCCCTCTTTGAGAATACCAGCCGGCTCAGAGACTCCCGGAGAATCAGGCACAAAACTCCTAGAAAGTGCATCAGCCTTCACGTTCTTCGAACCAGGCAGGTACGAGACCACAAAGTCAAAACGGGAGAAAAACAACGACCAACGGGCCTGTCTAGGATTCAGGCGCTTGGCAGACTCGAGGTAAATCAGATTTTTATGATCAGTCAAGACCACCACACGATGTCTAGCTCCCTCGAGCCAATGTCGCCACTCCTCAAATGCCCACTTCATGGCCAACAACTCCCGATTACCAACATCGTAGTTCCGCTCAGCAGGCGAAAATTTCCTTGAAAAGAAGGCGCATGGCTTCATCACAGAGCCATCAGAACTTTTTTGCGACAAAACAGCCCCTGCACCAATTTCAGAAGCATCAACTTCAACCTGGAAGGGAAGAGAGACATCCGGCTGGCACAAGACTGGCGCTGAAGTAAACCGACGCTTCAGCTCCCGAAAGGCCTCCACGGCCGCAGGAGACCAATTCGCAACATCAGAACCCTTCTTGGTCATATCCGTCAAAGGTTTAACCACGCTGGAGAAATTAGCGATAAAACTACAGTAAAAATTAGCAAAGCCCAAGAACTTCTGCAGGCTCTTAACAGACGTGGGCTGAGTCCAGTCATGAATGGCACGGACCTTAACTGGGTCCATCTCCACAGTAGAAGGGGAAAAAATAAAACCCAAAAAAGAAACCTTCTGTACCCCAAAGATACATTTTGAGCCCTTCACAAATAGAGCATTCTCCCGCAAAACCTGAAACACCATCCTGACCTGGTTCACATGGGACTCCCAATCATCAGAAAAAAACAAAATATCGTCCAGATAAATAATCATAAATTTATCCAGATATTTCCGGAAGATGTCATGCATGAAGGACTGAAACACAGAAGGAGCATTAGATAATCCGAAAGGCATCACCAGGTACTCAAAATGACCCTCAGGCGTATTAAATGCCGTTTTCCATTCATCTCCCTGCTTTATGCGCACAAGGTTATACGCACCACGAAGATCTATCTTGGTGAACCAACTGGATCCCTTAATCCGAGCAAACAAATCAGACAACAATGGCAAAGGATACTGAAATTTAACAGTGATCTTATTCAGAGGATGATAATCAATACAAGGTCTCAGAGACCCGTCTTTCTTGCCCACAAAAAAGAATCCTGCACCAAGAGGGGACGAGGATGGGCGAATATGTCCCTTCTCCAAAGACTCCTTTTATATAACTCCGCATCGCGGCATGCTCTGGCACAGATAAATTAAAGAGTCGTCCCTTAGGAAACTTACTACCAGGAATCAAATCTATAGCACAATCACAGTCCCTATGAGGAGGAAGGGCACTGGACCTGGCCTCATTAAATACATCCTGAAAGTCTGACAAAAACTCAGGGATCTCAGAAGGAGTAGAAGAAGCAATAGACACCAATGGAGAATCGCCATGAATCCCCTGACACCCCCAACTAGACACAGTCATAGCTTTCCAATCTAAAACTGGATTATGGGCCTGTAACCATGGCAGACCCAAAACGACAACATCATGCATTTTATGCAGTACCAAAAAACGAATCACCTCCTGATGTACAGGAGTCATGCACATGGTCACCTGCGTCCAATACTGAGGTTTATTCTCTGCCAATGGCGTAGAATCAATTCCTCTAAGAGGAATAGGATTTTCCAAAGGCTCCAGGACAAAACCGCAGCGCTTGGCAATCGACAAATCCATCAGACTTAAAGCAGCACCAGAATCCACAAAAGCCATAACTGAGTAAGAAGATAATGAACAAATTAAAGTCACAGACAAAATAAACTTAGGCTGAAAAGTACCAATGGCGACAGGATTAACTTTTTTCTTTAAACGTTTAGAGCATGCTGAGATAACATGTGTTGAATCACCACAGTAGAAACACAACCCATTTTGACATCTATGATTTTGTCGCTCGGCTCTGGTCAGAATTCTGTCACATTGCATAGAATCAGGTGACCGTTCAGACAGCACCGCCAAAGGATTATCAGATTTGCGCTCCCGCAAACATCGATCAATTTGAATGGCTAGAGCCATTGAATCATTTAGACCTGTAGGGATAGGAAACCCCACCATCACATCTTTAATGGCTTCAGAAAGACCATTTCCATTGAGTAAGCACGGACCATTTCCGAAATTTTTGGCAATATACCTCAGCTTCGTCCTGACCCTGAGAGATAACCAGCAACATTTTTTCAGCCTGATTTTCAAGATTAGGCTCCTCATAAAGCAAACCAAGTGCCAGAAAAAACGCATCAACATTCACCAATGCAGGATCTCCTGGCGCCAGAGAGAAGACCCAATCCTGAGGGTCGCCGCGCAAGAAGGAAATAACAATCTTAGCTTGCTGAGCGGAATCACCAGAGGAACGAGGTTTCAGAGACAGAAACAATTTACAATTATTCCTAAAATTCAGGAATTTAGATCTATCTCCAAAAAATGGCTCAGGAATAGGTATTTTTGGTTCAGACATAGGGCTATGGATAACAAAATCCTGAATGCTTTGCACCCTAGCAGCAAGCTGATCCACACTAGAAGTCAAAGTCTGGACATTCATATCTGCAGCAGAGTTTCAGCCACTCAGAGAAAAAGGGGATGGAAGAAGCTAGGCAAGCTGCAGCAAAAAAAAAACAAAAAAAAAACCTCAGAACTTCTTTTTAATCCCGCTTCTGCGATGCATTAAACATTTTCTTTTGGTCTGGCATTCTGTTATGATCCCAATGGCAGAGGATCTCTGATATTCCGGCAAGATAGCAAAAATATAAATACTGCTCTAGGGAGGTGGAAACTGGGCTAACCGCATACCTGATCCTGACACAAACAACTAAAAGTAGCCGGTGAACGTGCCTACGTTGGTTCTAGACGTCTCGAGCCAGACGGAGAACTGACTACCCCTAGAGGGAAAAAATAAGACCTCGCTTGCCTCCAGAGAAATTGAACCCCAAAGATATAGAAAGCCCCCAACAAATAATAATGGTGAGGCAAGAGGAAAACACAAACGTAGAGATGAACTAGATTCAGCAAAGTGAGGCCCAATAGTCTAGATAACAGAAAATAGATAGTGGACTATGCGGTTAGCAGAAAACCCTACAAAACATCCATGCTGAACATTCAAGAACCCCCACACCGACTGACGGTGTGGAGGGAGAATATCATCCCCCTAGAGCTTCCAGCGAGTCAAAAATCAAATGTAAAGCAAGCTGGACAAAAACACTGAATAATGCAAACGATCCAAATTGTACAAAACAGACTTAGCTTTTCTTGCATGAGGCAGACTGAAAGGAATCCGGAGGAGACCAAATAGGTCTGGATACAACGATGCCAGGCAAGAGATTGAGTCCAGAGGAGACTCAAATAGGAAACACCGGCTGCTTAACGACACAGCTGGAGCTCAGGCCTGCAACAAGACATACCTAACACAATACCGTTAGTGACCACCAGAGGGAGCCCAGAAACACAGTTCACAACAGTGAAGGCTGATGCTCTTTCTAGGAGTTTTATGCCTGACTCTCCGGGAGTTTCAGAGCCGGCTGGTATCCTCAGAGAGGGAGTGATTTTGTCTGCCATTTCCCCAGATTTGCAAAAAGTGCTGCAGAAATTTCAGGCGGATAGACCTGACCGTTGCCCACCAGAGAGACTGTTTGTCCCAGATAGATGGACCAGCAGAGTTATTTCCGAGGTTCATTCTTCGGTGTTGGCAGGACATCCTGGGATTTTTGGTACCAGAGATTTGGTGGCTAGGTCCTTCTGGTGGCCTTCCTTGTCACGGGATGTGCGTTCATTTGTGCAGTCCTGTGGGATTTGTGCTCGGGCTAAGCCTTGCTGTTCTCGTGCCAGCGGTTTGCTTTTGCCTTTGCCTGTCCCGAAGAGGCCTTGGACGCACATTTCCATGGATTTTATTTCGGATCTTCCAGTCTCTCAGAGAATGTCTGTCATCTGGGTGGTGTGTGATCGTTTTTCCAAAATGGTCCATTTGGTGCCCTTGCCTAAGTTGCCTTCCTCCTCCGATTTGGTTCCTCTATTTTTTCAGAATGTGGTTCGCTTGCACGGCATCCCTGAAAATATTGTGTCTGACAGAGGATCCCAGTTTGTGTCCAGATTTTGGCGGATCTTTTGTGCTAAGATGGGCATTGATTTGTCTTTTTCGTCGGCCTTCCATCCTCAGACGAATGGCCAAACCGAGCGAACTAATCAGACCTTGGAAACTTATTTAAGATGTTTTGTTTCTGCTGAACAGGATGATTGGGTGACTTTTTTGCCATTGGCCGAGTTTGCCCTTAATAATCGGGCTAGTTCTGCTACTTTGGTTTCGCCTTTTTTCTGCAATTCTGGTTTTCATCCTCGTTTTTCCTCGGGTCAGGTTGAGCCTTCTGACTGTCCTGGGGTGGATTCTGTGGTGGATAGGTTGCAACAGATTTGGAACCATGTGGTGGACAATTTGAAGTTGTCACAGGAGAAGGCTCAGCGCTTTGCCAATCGCTGTCGCGGTGTGGGTCCCCGACTTCTTGTTGGGGATTTGGTATGGCTGTCTTCTCGGTATGTTCCTATGAAGGTTTCCTCTCCTAAATTCAAGCCTCGCTTCATCGGTCCTTATAAGATTTTGGAAATCCTTAACCCGGTGTCATTTCGTTTGGACCTCCCAGCGTCGTTTGCCATTCATAACGTGTTCCATAGGTCTTTGTTGCGGAGGTATGTGGTGCCTGTGGTTCCTTCTGTTGAACCCCCTGCCCCGGTGCTGGTTGAGGGCGAATTGGAGTACGTGGTGGAGAAGATCTTGGATTCTCGTATTTCTAGACGGAGGCTTCAGTATTTGGTTAAGTGGAAGGGCTATGGTCAGGAGGATAATTCCTGGGTTGTCGCCTCTGATGTTCATGCGGCCGATTTGGTTCATGCCTTCCATGTGGCTCATCCTGATCGCCCTGGGGGTTTTGATGAGGGTTTGGTGACCCCTCCTCAAGGGGGGGGGGTACTGTTGTGAACTCTGTTTTTGGGCTCCCTCTTGTGGTCACAACTGGAACTGTGTGAGTGCTGTCTTTGAGCTCCCTCTGGTGGCTCTTTGTGTCATTCTGCAGGTCTGAGGCTTGATCAGCTGTCTCGTTATCTGTTAGCTGGTTTCCTATTTAGTTCACCTGGACTCTCAGTTGTTGCCTGCTGTCAATGTCTTCAGTGCTATTTTGGAGCTCTCCTGCAGTCCTTCGTTATCAGTCTCTTCAAGAGAAGCTAAGTTTTGCTTGGTTAATTTTTTGACCATTAGTGGTCATATGTTTCTTGTTTTTTTTGTTTCTTGTCCAGCTTGCTAATATGTGATTTCCTTGCTTGCTGGTAGCTCTAGGGGGCTGAGTTTCTCCCCTCACACCGTTAGTTGGTGTGGTGGTTCTTGTATTCTCAGCGTGGATATTTTGCATAGGGTTTTTTACTGACCGCACAGTTCCCTATCTGTCTTCTGCTATCTAGTATTAGCGGGCCTCATTTGCTGTATCTGTTTTCATTTCTACGTTTGTGTTTTCCCCTTACCTCACCGTTATTATTTGTTGGGGGCTTCCTATATCTTTGGGGTGATTTCTCTTGAGGCAAGTGAGGTCTTACTTTCCCTCCAGGAGTAGATAGTTTCTCAGGCTGCGTCGGGACGTCCAGGATTTTAGGCACGTTCACCGGCTACCTTTAGTGTGTTGGTTAGGATCAGGTTTGCGGTCAGTCCAGTTACCACCTCCCTAGAGCTCGTGTCTATGTTCATAAACTTAGCTAGTCTGTTTTGTGATCCTCAGCCACTAGGATCATAACAATGCTCCTCACCAAAAAATCTACTCCAGTCAATGACTAGTAGCATTTCTGGCATAGGAAATGTCGACACCTTTACTGAATTAGACAAGCGAACATAGCCACTCCCTATTCTGTCCCATCTCTTCCCCAACTCCACCCATTTTTATTAAATTGCTTCAAAGTGGCATGAAGACACCAAAAGTCACAACATTTTTGTGCAACTACATATTGCATAACATTTTGATGACTTTTTAAAAGTATTTTACAACAGTTTTCAAAACAACTTTGATGAATTGGGCCCTGTAGTAAACAGTTTCCCAACCCCTTCACAATGATTTGGAAAATGGGAAGCCAACATTGTTTTACTTACAGGGAACCTATCACCAGGTTTTTCACAATATAACGTAGGACCAGCACCTGTAAGCTCTCTGTTTCAGCATACTAGAATTGTATATATATATATATATATATATATATATATATATATATATATACTGTATATACAGTATGTCCCCAGTTAGCTGTACCTAACACACAAAAAATTGCTTTTATTATATTCATCTACGGGGCAGTCTAGTCCGATAGGCGTCACTGGTTTTGATATGGCAATTCATGCAATCAATGTTCTCCTTCTTGCTCCATGAGGATGAAATGTCCTACATCATCTAAACAGTGTTCTCCATCGCACTTCTCTCTGCCCTGCCGAGGTCAGAGCAAAGTACTGCATGCAGCGGCGCACTTTGGCCCTTCACCATGCATGTGCATTACAGTACTTTGCTCTGCCCTCGGCAGGTGCAGGGAAGCGTGATGGAGGACACTGTGGATGACGATGCTCTTATAGGCAGTCACTTTGGAACAGTGATAAGGAGCAGGCCAGCTCAAGCTCCTGAACCTGTTTTTGGCCTGTTTTTTTGCTGACGCTGTACTGCAATAATTATTAGTCATGTAATCACTATCACTGCTACAAACCTAAGATGTTTTTCCTCACCTGACATTTTCTCCGACCACACCCTGTCACCTACTGTGTGCCATCTCATTTATGTTCCCCCTGCCACTGTGCCCATTTGTCTTTATGTGGCCTGGCCATATTGCCTCTTCCCTCCAACCACCGCCACCCTTTATTTGCAGTCAAAAGGGAAGGAGGCTGTCTGACAGAAAAAGTAGAGGAGCCAGCATCCGTATGTGGTAAAATCCATAGATTTTTATTAAAGATATTACTAAAACTACAAGGATCATTAAAGCACCATAAAAGAAGGAGCTGACACTATTACACCTTTCAGGTCAATGCGCCCCTTAGCTATAGCATCAATAAACCAACTACACAAATGGCTATATATAGTGAAATAGACATTATTGATAACACTTGTTAGACTACACATTGGAACTAAAGAGACATTTCTAAGGCAAATTGCATTACTATTATATATACCCAGGTGCATACGTGCAAGAGTCCCATAAATATCTCATTTATAGGACTGGTAATAATTAATAATATTTGTTAGTCTGGAGATTGGAGTAATAAGAACATGTTAAAGACAGATTGAATTACTCCCATAATTACCGGAGTTTACCAAGACACCTTAAAGGTTTTATTTATTATTATTTTAAGTAAGCATTTTTTGTATACAGTATATGCCTATATGGATTGCAATATTTAGTGCAATGGGGCTGGAAGTTTTGAAGACTCGGGAGCAAGGAGCAACAAGTATCAGTGTATTTGTCTAGGCAGGGGTCGGTCTGGGGACTCAAATCATTTTGGGATCTGGTTAGAAGTCTGGATTCAGTTTGTGGACTGGAATCTGAATTGAGAGATGACATGTGTGCTGCTTATGAGGAGAAAGGGTCCATTGAGGTCTGCCATGTGTGAGAGATAATAGAGCCTGCAGGGCCAGAAGCAGCAGCACGCACACTGTTTTGGTGCACTGTATAAGCAGCAACTTTAGTGCAATGTTTTTTTAAAACATTTTCCTACACTTCACAGATTATCCCTTTTGGTTCCCTACGGTGCAAGCACCCAATAGTCTCCCACATACTCCTCTGAGACCATTTTCATTTCCATTATGCACCCCTTTCCCAGACACACACCCATTGTATGGGGCCCAGATTTGCAGCACCGGATAGCCATATGCAAATACACAGACATGCTTTGCATTCTTTCGACACAATACGATTTGTTTTCTTTTTTCACTCTCTGGAGTAATAAAACATTGTCTTTTCTGGTCCTGGCCTGTTTTTATAGCCAGGAGAACTGAATAAAACAAGAAAGATAACTAAAGAGCTCTTGGCTCTTATTGTATGATATGGCTAAAGCTGGAGTTACACTAAACAACTTACCAACGATCACGACCAGCGATACGACCTGGCCGTGATCGTTGGTAAGTCGTTGTGTGGTCGCTGGGGAGCTGTCACACAGTCAGCTCTCTCCAGCGACCAACGATCAGGGGAACGACTTCGGCATAGTTGAAACTGTCTTCAACGATGCCGAAGTCCCCCTGCAGCACCCGGATAACCAGGGTAAACATCGGGTTACTAAGTGCAGGGCCGCGCTTAGTAACCCGATAATTACCCTGGTTACCATTGTAAAAGTAAAAAAAAAACCACTACATACTCACATTCTGATGTCTGTCACGTCCCCCGCCGGCATCCACAGGGTTAAAACTGCTTTCGGCTGCTAATGCATGCGCTTCCCTGCACTGAATGAGTCAGCGCCAGCAGTAACAGCGGTGACGTCACTGTGCTCTGCTTTACGGCCGGCGCTGACACAGTCAGTGCAGGGAAGCGCGTGCATTAGCAGCACTCTTGCCGAAAGCAGTTTTAACCCTGTGGATGCCGGGGGACGTGACAGACATCAGAATGTGAGTATGTACTGTTTTTTTAACTTTTACAATGGTAACCAGGGTAAATATCGGGTTATTAAGCGCGGCCCTGCGCTTAAGGCTGAGTCACACATAACGATATCGTTAACTATATCGTTGCAACGTCACGCTTTTGGTGACGTAGCAACGATCCCGTTAACGATCTCGTTATGTGTGACAGCGACCAACGATCAGGCCCGTGCTGGGAGATCGTTGGTCGATGGGAATGATCAGGACCATTTTTTGGTCGCTGATCACCCGCTGTCATCGCTGGATCGGCGTGTGTGACGCCGATCCAGCGATGTGTTCACTTGTAACCAGGGTAAATATCGGGTTACTAAGCGCAGCGCCGTGCTTAGTAACCCGATATTTACCCTGGTTACCATTGTAAAAGTAAAAAAAAAAACAGTACATACTCACATTCTGATGTCTGTGACAGCGCCGGCCGTAAAGCAGAGCGCAGCGGTCACGTCACCGCTGTTACTGCCGGCGCTGACACATTCAGTGCAGGGAAGCGCGTGCATTAGCAGCGCTCTTGCCGAAAGCAGTTTTAACCCTGTGGACGCCGGTGGGGGACGTGACAGACATCAGAGTGTGAGTATGTAGTGTTTTTTTTTCTTTACTTTTACATGGTAACCAGGGTAAATATCAGGTTACTAAGCGCGGCCCTGCACTTAGTAACCCGATGTTTACCCTGGTTACCCGGGTGCTGCAGGGGGACTTCGGCATCGTTGAAGACAGTTTCAACGATGCCGAAGTCGTTCCCCTGATCGTTGGTCGCTGGAGAGAGCTGTCTGTGTGACAGCTCCCCAGCGACCACACAACGACTTACCAACGATCACGGCCAGGTCATATCACTGGTCGTGATCGTTGGTAAGTCATTTAGTGTAACTCCAGCTTTAGTAACCCGATATTTACCCTGGTTACAAGTGAACACATCGCTGGATCGGAGTCACACACGCCGATCCAGCGATGACAGCGGGTGATCAGCGACCAAAAAATGGTACTGATCATTCCTATCGACCAACGATCTCCAAGCAGGGGCCTGATCGTTGGTCGCTGTCACACATAACGAGATCGTTAGCAGGATCGTTGCTACGTCACCAAAAGCGTGATGTTGCAATGATATCGTTAACGATATTGTTATGTGTGACCCAGCGTTAACACACGGCTAATGAGCAGCTGTCATGGATAATCCTAGGACTGATCAACTCTTTATATACTCATAGGCACCAATTTATTGGAAACCCCCATATCCTGACTGATTAAATGACATAATCATATAACAAAGTAATCATCAGTGTTTCCTAAATAAATATATACCTCCAAATGGGACTCGGGAAATGAAAGCAATTACAGAAGAAAGGTACTCACTACTTCTTGAGGGAATTTAAGGAAGCATAGAGTTGCGGATCATTCCACTCAAATGTCTGGATCTGGTTGTTGGTCATTGTGGCAAAAGCATAAATCACATGAGTACACATGCAAGGATCAACATTATCAGGCATATATGTGGCGGGACTAGGGTAGTACTGAGCCCAGTTGGTAAAGTAACAAACCAACTTGACAGACGAGCCTGGCAAGGAGAACATTACAATAATCAATTAAATAAATTAGTACAACAAAAACAATAAAATACTATATAAAAAACACATTAATACCCAAACATATATATCTGTATTTGTATGAATGTACACCAATGTATGGTATTTGTCTCTCTGAAGACTAGTACTGAGATCCTGCTATGAGAGCATTAGAACCTTACTCCATCATGGCTGAAGTGTGTGATCGCTCAGTTGCTAAAGCTCGTTCATTTTGATGGGAATCAGCCATACAGAAAATGTAGTAGATTTCGCAATAAAAAGACTAGAACTCAGAGTAATCTGATAATAGAGAAGAAAATCTGTGGAATAACATGGACTTACCTAACTGCGCATGCAGTAGGAAGGTGAAACCTGCAGAAAATTAATGGGGCAAGATTAAGAGAATAACATAAGCCACTTTTACTGTACTCAGTGACAGAGTAAAATTGAAAGAAACTCACAGGTGAAAAGCAGGAATTTGTTCATCTTGATTCCTGAAATAAATCCATTGACAGGAGTAGCTCTCTTATATAGATATCTGTCACCTCCACTTTGTCCCAGACACGCGCTCTACAACTGATATCAAAGATAAAGAAAAGTTACCTACAGTGTAACACTGACTCTTTTGTATTTTGGGCCATAAGGTGACTTTAGCACACAGAAATTAAATTGGATGCAACTCAATACAAATATTCCATTGGGCACTAGAAGTATTTGAGTTACTAAACTCATACTGGGAGGTGAGTAATCATTAGTTATATAATAGAAAGTACCCTTCAAGGATTGTACCTATGTAAAAAAGGAAAGACTCAGAATAAGGGGGAGGTAAAATAAGCAACCACCAAGAGTGCAGCAGGTTGTGCATACAGAAACGTTCCATATAGTGACATAATAGCAGCATAGTGCTTCAGTATGACAGAGATAGAGAGAACGTACCGAATGTTTGTCTAGTAGTTAGAGATGAGCGGTGTTCAAGTCGAACTGTTCGTTAATTTCAAATTCAAGCTGTTTTAGGCGGTGCTCGAGTCGTTCGACGAACTCGAACAATTTGCTTAAAATTCGGCTGTTCGAGTTTCAGTTCGATAACTGTTCGTTCACCAAAAGCCTAACTTGATTTTCACATTAAAACTGTTTATCATTGTTAATAGACTGTTTCAGTGTATAGTGGGCGGGGGGAGGGGTGGGGGATAGATCTGTGCTGAAATAATGCCAATCTCCTTTTTTTTTTTCTTTCCTGCATTTACAGTGGGGCAGTGCAGTCTCTCAGCCTATCAGCAGTGCACACACACACAGCAATGTGCATGTGATGCACACAAGCAAGGGCATGTGTCATTGGCTGTGTATGTCACATGTCCTTGCCCTATAAGAACCAGCCATTTTCCCCGTCGCCACCATTTCCTCACTGCTGCAGCTTAGTCTTAGACGGCACCACTGCTGCTGTGGGCGCTATACAGTCTAAGAGTCTTTTTTGTGAGTGAATTTTCTGAGAGATAGGTTTATGGAGTCAGGAGTCGGGACTAGTTGTAATATCAGCCCTTTTCAGGGTAGGTTACAGTAGTTCATAGCACTTTTTGCAGGCAGGTCTGTGCCAGTGCTGTGCAAGTGTTTGTCACAGCATTTGGTGTAATCTAGCTCAGCCAATCCATTTGGGCTAGTAGCATTGTCTGGCAGTCATCTGAATAGCCCGCCTGTGAAGCTAGCTACACCGCCTGTGAATCTAAATTTTTACTGCATCTAACCCAGTAAATCGTTTTGGGCTTAGTAGCAGTGTCTGCATGTCGGCGGAGTAGCTCGCCTGTGAAGCTACACCGCCTGTGTATCTAAATTTTTACTGCATCTAACTCAGTAAATCATTTTGGGCATAGTAGCAGTGTCTGCACGTCAGCGGAGTAGCCCGCCTGTGAAGCTACACCACCTGTGTATCTAAATTTTTACTGCATCTAACCCAGTAAATGGTTGCAGTGGGAAGCTCATTGTGCTACAATGTGGCCTAGTGGGCTGGGCCAACCACCGTCTGCCCCATCAAGTGCATCCGCGGCCTCTTCATCCTCTGTGACTGTGGGGACAGCAGTCGCACATGGTTTTAGACGCAGACCTTCCACCTCTTTATCCGCAACAGCCAGTGTGATTGGCAGGCCGTCAGGCCATTTGCAAGTGGAAACACCTGCTGGTATTGAGCGCTCTCTGACATCAAGACCACCACATTTTGATCAAGGCAACAAAATATCTTCACCTGCACCTTCTTCACAGACCAGCAGTTTGCCGGGGACACCCTACTCAACCCCGTCTAAGCACGGCAGCCAGCCCTCGGTCCCTCAGATGTGGACAAGTAAAAGGCCATTTCCTCCTAGCCATGACAAAGCTAAGAGGTTGAATTTCACCATCTGAAAGCTGTTGGCTACAGAAATGCTGCCTTTCCGCCTGGTGGACACAGAGGATTTTCGAGACTTTATGTCCGTCGCAGTGCCCAGTCAACACTACTTCTCAAAGACAGCTGTGCCTGCGCTACACCAGCATGTCACACACAACATCACCGCTTCCTTCAGAAAATTTGTGCGTGACAGGGTGCATTTCACCACAGACACTTGGACGAGTAGACATGGACTGGGGCATTACATGTCGGTGATTGGGCACTGGGTAACTATGGTGACATCAGTAGAAGGGGCTGCTGTCCAAGTCTTGCTGTCCCCACGAGTTGCGCGTCGATCCTCTGTATCTCTAAGTTCCTCCACTGCTTCTGCCTCCTCCACCTCCTCTCAGTCCTCCACCTGCACCCAAAGCCTGTCTGGTAATGCCACCCACATTCTAACTGCGCAGAAGGAATCCTGCACACCTCCTTACTATGGTGTCATCAGGACTCAACGGCATCAGGTGGAGTTTACCTTGAAATGTCTGGGAAATGTGAGTCACACAGCTGAGGAGTTGTGGCCAGCTCTGGAGACCAAGTTCCATCAATGGTTGTCTCCACTGAACCTGCAGCCAGGGAACGCCGTGTGCGACAATGCTGCAAACCTGGGTGCGGCCCTTGGCAATGTCACACACGTGCCTTGTATGGCTCACATTTTGAACCTGGTTGTCCAGCAATTTTTATCCCACTATCCCGGACTAGATGGGTTTCTGCAGAGAGCACGGTTGCTGTGTGCTCACTTCCGCCGTTCGCATCCCGAAGCTCAACGACTTACATCTCTACAGAAGTCATTGGGCCTGCCAGTTCACCGGCTGAAATGTGATGTGCCCACACAGTGGAATTCAACTCTGCACATGTTGCAGCGACTGTGGCAGCACCGTCGAGCCCTGGTGCAATACGTTATGACGTATAGCCTGGGCCAACGAGATCCAGAGGTGGGGCATATCACGCTGCAGGAGTGGTCTCAGATCAGGGACCTATGCACCCTTTTGCACAGTTTTGAAGTAGCGACGAAGATGTTTAGTGCTGACGATGCCATTATCAGCATAACTATACATGCTGGAGCACACCTTAAACAGTATTCGGAGTCAGGTGGTGGAACAAGAGGAGGAGGAGGAGGAACAGGAGGAGTCATATGCGGAAGGGATAATATCTCCAAGGTCCAGACGGTTGGCAGCACCAAGGCGGATGGCATTGGAGGGTGCGGGAGAGAGATTACGGGGGCGCATGGTAGCAGCCAAACTGTTGAGGAAGGTGCAGGGGCCGAGGAAAAAGTGGAGGACGAACTGGCGCTGGGCATTAAAGACTCATCAGATGATGGAGACCTTGATCAAATTTCTGTTGTGCGAGGTTGGGGGGAGAGGGCAGAGGAAGGAAGCATGATTCTCACCTCGCCGCCACCAAGACAAGGACTTGGTCCTCCTGGATGCGCAAGACACATGAGTGCCTTCTTGCTGCACTACCTGCAACCCTCGGATTGTCAGAATCTGAAGTAGTAATGCCGACTACTGTTACAGAGACTGTTACAGAATCTTACATCTGCTTTTCCACAAAACACCAGTGGTGCATGTAGTGAATCTCTAAGTTCTAATTTGCCCACCGTGGGACTGTCGAGTCATCACTCAAACCGTAACAGTAACATCGTATCTGGTGGTAACAGCAATTTTTTCCAATCGTTTCAAGAATTTTTTTGACCATTCTTAGCAAGGCCACAGGAGACAAGAAGTCTGACGCATAGCCAACGCCTAGAGAGGATGGTACAGGAGGATCTCCAAGTTAACATCGATGCCATGACTGTGGAACTGGACCCTTGTTCATTTTGGGCTTCCAATCTGGAAAAATGACCTGAGCTCGCCAATCACGCCTTGGAGATTTTATCGTGCCCCGCAGCCAGCGTTCTCTCTGAACATGTGTTCAGCACTGCTGGTTGTGTGCTGACAGATAAGCGCATGCGGCTGTCCAGTGACAATGTAGACAGACTAACGTTCATCAAGATGAACAAATCCTGGATCCGCAAGGAGTTTTCTACCCCTGTGTCATCCTGGGGAGACTAAAAGCTTGATGATTTTTGAAAATCACCTCACCAACCATTTTAAAAAACTCTGGCAAAATTGATGCCACTTAAGTGGTGTCTGTGGCCCAATTTTTTGAAAAAATGGAGACTCTTTTTGGAGTCCCCTTGCTGTGTTTACATGACAGTGGCATCGTCAATTCCAGGTGGGTGGGGTCACCCCCCCACCTTTAACCTTTAGAAACTACATGCCGTATATTTCCGAATTTGGGAGGAAAGTGTGGGTGCGTCTTATAGTACGGATGTAGCATGTGGGGAGGGGGGCAGCAGTGAGTGGGATCACACTGTTATCCCACTTCAGGATGTCCCCGCTGCCCGGAATCAGCTGCTGTGGAAAACACATGGCCCCGCTGATTAAGTGCAGTGAATATTTATTAGCTGCTCCCCGCCCACCGTTCAGCTGAGCGGTGAGCGGGGAGCAGCAAATGAATACTGCACTTAAGCAGCGACACACAGTTTCCCCAGCACTGATTCCAGGGAGAATCTGTGTGTCCGGGGGAGGAGGAGGCAGCAGCAGGGGCCAGGAGATCGCTGCATACCTGCCTGTGCTGGACGCTGAGCTGTCCATGGTGCACAGGGAGGACCTGTGTGATGTCAGAAGTGGGCGGGCTGAAGCATCACATGGCAGCTCAGAACCCTCACTCTTCTGACATCATCACAGGTCCTTCAGACTCCCACCTAGAATCTGCAGCTTCCTCTTATGTCCTGCACTGTGGAAAGGCAACAACAACAGGGAGGGCTCTGTGTGTGCAGCCATGGGATGCTCCAGCTTTTACCTCACCACAGTGTGGCTGGCTGCCACAATTAAGAGGTCAGTCTTTACAAAACACAATAAAGCACTCTGCCACTCCTTTGGTGAACTATAACGCCCAGCATGTCATAGGATCTGCAGGACATGCTGGGAGTTATAGTTCTCCCATGGGATTTTAAAGCAGCACTCCAGTGTTATTTTGCAGTGCTGGAGTGGTGCTTTCATTATAAGCCCTGTGCACCCATTCTTAGGGCTCATTTCCACATACGAGGCACACGTCCGTATCTCACATTTGGAAACCAAGCTGTGGAGCCGGCACTCCAGAGCGGAGCTAGTGGCCGTATAGGAACACATGGAGCTGCACAGCTCCGCTCCAAAGTGCCCGCGCCAGAGCTTGGTTTCCACATGCGAGATACGGACGTGTGCCTCGCATGTGGAAATGAGCCCTTATACTCACCCTCCAGCATCTTCATATCGTACTTCACAGACACCACACTGGTCCCGCAGCTTCCAACATAATAACATACTATTATATATAATAACACCACATATAATAGTATGTTATTTATAATATTAAATATTTTACCACATTTTTTTTGCTTCAAATATTTTTTTCCCTATTTTCCACCTCTAAAACCTGGGTGCGCCTTATAGTCCGGTGCGTCCTATAGTTCGAAAAATACGGTACACTATGGCTTGAGGTTCTGGAATGCTGTAGATAAGCCCCCGATGTATCCTAAAAGATGAGAAAAAGAGGTTAGATTATACTCACCCAGGGGCGGTCCCGGTCCGGTCCAATGGGTGTCGCGGTACGGTCCTGCACCTCCCATCTTCATCAGATGACGTCCTCTTCTTGTCTTCATGCTGCGGCTCCGGCGTAGGGGTACTTTGTCTGCCCTGTTGAGGGCAGTGCAAAGTACTGCAGTGCGCAGGCGCCAGGCCTCTCTGACCTTTCCCGGCGCCTACGCACTGCAGTACTTTGCTCTGCCCTCAATAGGCAGACAAAGTACGCCTGCACCGAAGCCGCAGCGTGAAGACAAGAAGAGGATGTCATCCTATGAAGATGGGAGGCCCGAGACCGCGACGCCCATCGGATCGGACCACCCACCCAGGTCAGTATAATATAACCTCTTTTTCTCATCTTTCAGGATACATCGGGGGCTTATCTACAGCATTACATAATCATAAGCCCCTGATGCCGGTGGGCTTAGTTCATCGTCGATTTTGGGGGTGACAGGTTCCCTTTAAATTTCTTCAGAGCATGGCCATACCCCATATGTGGGATAAAACTACTGTTTTGGCACCAGCAGTGCTCAAAAGTGAAGGACCATCATTTCACTTTTTGAGCGCAAAATTTGCTGGAATCAGTAGCAGATGCCATGTCGCATTTGAAGAGCCATTAGACATACCCCACAAGTAACCCAAATTTGGAAACTACACTGTGTTCCAAATTATTATGCAAATTGGATTTAAGTGTCATAATGATTCAATTTTTTTGTTTTTCAAATAAACTCGTGGATGGTATTGTGTCTCAGGGCTCAATGGATCACTGAAATCAATCTTAAACACATGTGATAATTAGTTTTCCAGGTGATTCTAATTAAAGGAAAACTACTTAAAAATGATGTTCCACATTATTAAGCAGGCCACAGGTTTCAAGCAATATGGAAAATAAAAAGGATCTCTCTGCTCCTGAAAAGCGTTAAATAGTGCAAAGCCTTGGACAAGGTATGAAAACAATAGATATTTCACGAAAACTTAAGAGTGATCATCATACTGTGAAGAGATTTGTGACTGAAACAGAGCACAGACAGAGATCATGCAGATAAAGGCATAATGAGGAAAGTTTCTGCCAGACAAATTCATTGGATTAGGAGAGCAGCAGCTAAAATACCATTACAAAGCAGTAAACAGTTATTTGAAGCTGCTGGTGCCTCTGGAGTCCCTCGAACCTCAATGTCTAGAATCCTTCAAAGGATTGCTGTGGTGCATAAACCTACTATTTGGCCACCCCTAAACAGTGTTCACAAGCAGAAACGGTTGCAGTGGGCCCAGACATACATGAAGACTAATTTCCAAACAGTCTTGTTTACTGATGAGTGTCAAGCAACCCTGGATGGTCCAGATGGATGGAGTAGTGGATGGTTGGTGGATGGCCACCATGTCCCAACAAGGCTGCGACGTCAGCAAGGAGGTGGAGGAGTCATGTTTTGGTCCGTAATCGTAGGGCAACAGCTGGTAGGGCCCTTTAAGGTTCCTGAAGGCGTGAAAATGACCTCTGCAAGTATATAGAGTTTCTGACTGACAACTTTCTTCCATGGTATTAAAAGCAGAAACGTGCCTTCAGGAGCAAAATCATCTTCATGCATGACAATGCACCATCTCATGCTGCAAAGAATACCTCTGAGTCATTGGCTGCTATGGGCATAAAAGGAGATAAGCTCATGGTGTGGCCACCATCTTCACCTGACCTCAGCCCTATAGAGAACCTTTGGAGTATCATCAAGCAAAAGATCTATGAGGGTGGGAGGCAGTTCACATCAAAACAGCAGCTCTGGGAGGCTATTCTGACTTCATGCAAACAAATACAAGCAGAAACTCTCCAAAAACTCGCAAGTTCAATGGATACTAGAATTGTGAAGGTGGTATCAAAGAAGGGGTCCTATGTTAACATGTAACTTGGCCTGTTAGGATGTTTTGGAGTTAAATAGCTTTTGTTTTCAGTGAATGTGACCTTCTAATGCTGCAAATTCCACTAAAGAGCATTTTCAGTTCTTTAACCCCTTTACCCCCAAGGATTGTTTGCACGTTAATGACCCGGCCAAATTTTACTATTCTGACCACTGTCCCTTTATGAGGTTATAACTCTGGAACGCTTCAACGGATCCTGGTAATTCTGACTTTGTTTTCTCGAGACATATTGTACTTCATTACAGTGGTAACATTTCTTTGATATTACCTGCGTTTATTTGTGAAAAAAATGGAAATTTGGTGAAAATTTTGAAAATTTAACAATTTTCCAACTTTGAATTTTTATACAATTAAATCACAGAGATATGTCACACAAAATACTTAATAAGTAACATTTTCCACATATCTACTTTACATCAGCACAATTTTGGAACCAACATTTTTTTTGGTTAGGGAGTTATAAGGGTTAAAATCTGACCAGCAATTTCTCATTTTTACAACACCATTTTTTTTTAGGGACCACATCTCATTTGAAGTCATTTTGAGGGGTCTATATGATGGAAAATACCCAAGTGTGACACCATTCTAAAAACTGCACCCCTCAAGGTGCTCAAAACCACATTCAAGAAGTTTATTAACCCTTCAGGTGTTTCACAGGAATTTTTGGAATGTTTAAATAAAAATGAACATTTAACTTTTTTATACAAAAAATTTACTTCAGCTCCAATTTGTTCTATTTTACAAAGGGTAACAGGAGAAAATGGACCCCAAAAGTTGTTGTATAATTTGTCCTGAGTACGCTGATACCCCATATGTGGGGGTAAACCACTGTTTTGGCGACTGGCAGAGCTCGGAAGCGAAGGAGCGCCATTTGACTTTTCAATGCAAAATTGACTGAAATTCAGATGGGACGCCATGTTGCGTTTGGAGAGCCCCTGATGTGCGTAAACATTGAAACCCCCCACAAGTGACACCATTTTGGAAAGTAGACCCCCTAAGGAACTTATCTAGATGTGTGGTGAGCACTTTGACCCATTAAGTGATTCACAGAAGTTTATAATGCAGAGCCGTAAAAATAAAAAAAACATATTTTTTCACAAAAATGATCTTTTCGCCCCCAATTTTTTTATTTTCCCAAAGGGAAGAGAAGAAATTGGACTCCAAAAGTTGTTGTACAATTTGTCCTGAGTACCCTGATACCCCATATGTGGGGGAAAACCACTGTTTGGGCGCAAGGGAGAGCTCGGAAGGGAAGGAGCGCCGTTTGACTTTTCAATGCAAAATTGACTGGAATTGAGATGGGACGCCATGTTGTGTTTGGAGAGCCCCTGATGTGCCTAAACATTGAAACCCCCCACAAGTGACACCATTTTGGAAAGTAGACCCCCTAGGGAACTTATCTAGATGTGTGTTGAGCACTTTGACCCACCAAGTGCTTCACATAAGTTTATAATGCAGAGCCGTGAAAATAAAAATTCTTTTTTTTTTCCCCACAAAAATGATTTTTTAGCCCCCAGTTTTGTATTTTCTCAAAGGTAACAGGAGAAATTGGACCCCAAAAGTTGTTGTCCAATTTGTCCTGAGTATGTTGATACCCCATATGTGGGGGGAAACCACCGTTTGGGCGCATGGGAGAGCTAGGAAGGGAAGGAGCGCCATTTGGAATGCAGACTTAGATGGAATGGTCTGCAGGCATCACGTTACATTTGCAGAGCCCCTAATGTACCTAAACCGTAGAAACCCCCACAAGTGACCCCATATTGGAAACTAGACCCCCCAAAGAACTTATCTAGATGTGTTGTGAGAACTTTGAACCAACAAGTGTTTCACTGCAGTTTATAACGCAGAGCCGTGAAAATAAAAAATATTCTTTTTTACACAAAAATGATTTTTTAGCCCCCAGTTTTGTATTTTCCCAAGAGTAACAGCAGAAATTGGACCCCAAAAGTTGTTGTCCAATGTGTCCTGAGTACGCCGATACCCCATATGTTGGGGTAAACCCCTGTTTGTGCGCACGGGAGAGCTCAGAAGGGAAGGAGCACTGTTTTACTTTTTCAACGCAGAATTGGCTGCAATTGAAATCGGACGCAATGTCGCATTTGGAGAGCCCCTGATGTGCCTAAACAGTGGAAACCCCCAATTATAACTGAAACCCTAATCCAAACACACCCCTAACCCTAATCTTAATTGTAACCCTAACCACACCCCTAACCCTGACACACCACTAACCCTAATCCCAACCCTATTCCCAACTGTAAATGTAATCCAAACCCTAACCCTAACTTTAGCCCCAACCCTAACTTTAGCCCCAACCCTAACTTTAGCCCCAACCCTAACCCTAACTGTAGCCCTAACCCTAGCTCCCAACCCTAACCCTAACCCTAACCCCAGCCCTAACCCTAACCCTAGCCCTAGCCCTAACCCTAGCCCTAACCCTAACCCTAGCCCTAACCCTAACCCTAGCCCTAACCCTAACCCTAGCCCTAACCCTAGCTCTAAACCTTGCCCTAACCCTAGCCCTAACCCTAATGGGAAAATGGAAATAAATATACATTTTTTTAATTTTTTAATTTTTCGTAACTAAGGGGGTGATGAAGGGGGCGTTGGTTTACTATTTATAGTGGGTTTTCTAGCGGATTTTTATGATTGGCAGCCGTCACACACTAAAAGATGCTTTTTATTGCAAAAAATGTTTTTTGCATTACCACATTTTGAGTGCTATTATTTTTCCATATTTTGGTCCACAGAGTCATGTGAGGTCTTGTTTTTTGCGGGACGAGTTGATGTTTTTATTGGTAACATTTTCGGGCACGTGACATATTTTGATCGCTTTTTATTCCGTTTTTTGTGAGGCAGAATGACCAAAAACCAGCTAATTATGAATTTCTTTTGGGGGGGCGCTTATACCGTTCCGTTTTTTATTAAAATGGATAAAGCAGTTTTATTCTTCGGGTCAGTACGATTACAGCGATACTTCATTTATATCATTTTTTATGTTTTGGCGCTTTTATACGATAAAAACTATTTTATAGAAAAAATAATTAATTTTGCATCGCTTTATTGTAAAGAAAGTAACTTTTATTTTTTTGCTTATGATGCTGTATGGTGGCTCGTTTTTTGCGGGACAAGATGATGTTTTCAGCGGTACCATGGTTATTTATTTCCGTCTTTTTGATCGCATGTTATTCCACTTTTTGTTCGGCGGTATGATAATAAAGCGTTGTTTTTTGCCTCGTTTTTTTTTACGGTGTTCACTGAAGGGGTTAACTAGTGGGACAGTTTTATAGGTCGGGTTGTTACGGACACGGTGATACTAAATATGTGTACTTTTATTGTTTTTTTATTTTTATTTAGCTAAAGGAATATATTTATTGGAACAATATTTTTTTTTTATTATTATTTATTTAGGAATTTTTTTTTTTTTTTTACACATATAATTTTTTTTTTTTTTACATTTTTGCTTTGCCCGAGGGGAACATCACAGTAAAGTGACAGATCGCCGATCTGACACTTTGCTGTGCACTGTGTCAGATCAGCGATCACACAGCACAGCAGGGAGGCTTCCTGGTGCCTGCTCTGAGCAGGCGCTGTGTAGCTACCTCCCTGCAGGACCCAGATGCAGCCCCGCGGCCATTTTGGATCCAGGGACTGCAGGGAGGAGATGCTCGGTACAAGGTGAGCACATCGCCTTGTACCGATCGTCTCAGGGAAGCAAGCAGGGAGCCCCCTCCCTGCGCGATGCTTCCCTATACCGCCGGCACCCTGTGATCATGTTTGATCGCAGTGTGCCGGGGGTTAATTTGCCGGGGGTGGTCCGTGACCGCTCCTGGCACATAGTGCCGGATGTCAGCTGCGATAGTCAGCTGACACCCGGCCGCGATCGGCCGCGCTCCCCCCGTGAGCGCGGCCGATCGCGCTGGACGTACTATTCCGTCCTTGGGAAGTAGGGCCCAACCCACATGGACGGAATAGTACGTCCGATGACAGAAAGGGGTTAAAACATATCAAATGTTTTGAAATTCTGCTGTGCCTAATAATTTGGAACAGTGCATTTTGAGTTTTTATTCATTTTGGAGATTGTACTGTTATCATTGGTAGGTTTCTTCAATAACATTTGATGTATACTCTAAAGGGGGATGACTTATTAGACTGACTGTCATTTGCACCGACCATTTAGGAAAATCCGAGAAAAATATCATTTGCATAATAATTTGGAACATGGTGTAGACCCTTCAAAGAATGTATCTAGATGTAAGGTGAGCACCTTGAAGTCACGGATGCTTCACATAATTTTTTTAATGTTAAGCTGTGAAAATGAAAAAAAAATTACATTTTTCCCACAAAAATATTTTTTAGCCCCAATTTTTTTTATTCACAATTCCTCTTGAGTGTGCTCATACTCCATATGTGGGGCAAAACTACTGTTTGGATACACAACAGGGCTCAGAAGGGAAGGAGTGCCATTTCACTTTTCGAATGCAAAATTGGCTGGAATCGTTAGCGGTTGCCATGTCAGGTTTGGAAAGCCGCTGATGTGCTTAAACAAAGGAAACTCCCCAGATGTTAGGCCATTTTGGAAACTAGACCCCTCAAGGAATTCATCTAGATGCGTGAAAAGCACTTTAAAACCCCTGGTGCTTCACACAACTTTATAATGTTGAACTGTGAAAATGAAAAGATACATTTTTCCTGCAAGAAAGTTGGTTTTGCTCTATTTTCACAAGTGTTACAGGAGCAAAATAGACCATTCAATTTCTTGTGCAATTTCTCCTGAGTACACTGAAACGTGATACGTGATATGTGGTCTAAGCTACTTTTGAGGCATAGTGCAAAGCTCAAAAGGTAAGAAACGCCATATTGGAGTTCAGATTTTGCTGAAATGGTTTGAGTGTGCCATATACATGACCCTGGTATTGTCGAAGGTGTAGTTTATCTGGCAGTAAAACCACCCCCACCTCTTCATTTTTTCATACTCCGTAGCCCACCAACTATCACCCCTATACCCAATAAAAACACAACTAGATTTAATTCTTTGGAATGATATAGGCCACAGTAGCCTTTTTTATTAAACATATAACAATAAATACATTGATAACAAAACAATAACATTTTAAAGGCTAGAAGGAGTCCTAGAATCTGGTGATTGACAACCCATACCGTGCACGTAAATAACACCAATTTTACTCCCAGCCGTTCAAAACCACTGGCTCGGTGTCACGGGAAGACTAGGTGGGCAAGAGCTAATAACCCGGGCCCCTGCAATTTCTCTCAGACTAGGGAAATCCTGACTGACCCTCTACCTAGAGTTTACACTGATGGTGTGCATGTCTAGGCCTCGACCCTCACCCTGTCTCCTGTTTCAACCCTAGGCTGAAACCACCGCCCACCACCCAGTGAAAAGATAATACACCAATACCCACAGTTAGCACAGACAAGGATAACGGAAAATATATGCCACGCTGCAGTCACTCAGGAATACACTACAAATGCGCAGGGCAAAGTAAATACAAATATAGGAAGGAGTAAATAAGACAAAGGGAAATACACCACCAGATACGATACTCCAACTCCTAGCTCACCACTCCAGACCGAGATAACCAAGCACTAGACAGAAGCTATAATCGTCGACGCCCAATGTTCAGAAGAACTATTTAAAGGCAGTGGGCGTGGCCCAGATTAATCACCCATGATGGTGGCACTCACCTACTGATGCTGGCAACCATTAATGTTGCTAGCATAAAGTCAGATGTGGCTAGGTTTACGGCCTTTGATTTCCACTTTATTTTTTCCAGAGACCAGGTTATCAGATCTTACATCTTTGCGGAAGGCAAGACGCGAGTGAACGCATGGGTCCTCCTACTTGTCTCTTGCAGCTGAGTTGTATAGCGGGGTGGCGGTTCTTTTGGTAACAACAGATGTTGAATGCCGATGGGTAATTTAGTTGGAAATGGGGAGATGTTTGATCTTGAATGTGCTCATGAAAGGACAGGAGTTCGGCTCATGAACATCTGCGACCCACAGTCCAAGTGGGACCGAAAAACCTTTTTTAGTAGGAATAAACCCTTTCTGTTTTCTAGCTTGCAGGTGGGCTTTTGAACGGACTTCAAAAATGTATCAAGGCTCCGGGATAGAGGAAGTTCCAGAGACTGGCTGGCTTACGATATTGTCGCTTTAAATAGCATAGCTAGCAAAGATCGCCTGGTAGATATTCACATCAGGAACAACCCAGGCAATGCGGGGTTCACATATTTTCGAGGAAGTCTCATTAGATCTGGGATATATAGGTTTTATTTAAAGGAGGAGGCCAGGTTGGTGGTAGAGGTGGAATTCTCCGACCGCTGTTTAATTATGTAGAGAATGTCCAGCAGATTGTGGAGGGTAAAAATTGACTTTTAATTAAAAATATTAAAAAGCCATACAATTGATATCCAGCACAAAGTACACACTGGCTCAGAGCCTAGATACAGTGCCTTGCAAAAGTATTCGCCCCCCTGGAACTTTTCAACCTTTTCCCACATATCATGCTTCAAACTTAAAGATACCAAATGTAAATTTTTGGTGAAGAATCAACAAGTGGAACACAATTGTGAAGTTTAACGAAATTTATTGGTTATTTTACATTTTTGTGGAAATTCAAAAACTGAAAAGTGGGGTGTGCAATATTATTCGGCCCCTTTACTTTCAGTGCAGCAAACTCGCTCCAATAGTTCATTGTGGATCTCTGAAAGATCCAATGTTATCCTAAATGCCTAATGATGATAAATATAATCTACCTGTGTGTAATCATGTCTCTGTATAAATGCACCTGCTCTGTGATAGTCTCAGGGTTCTGTTTGAAGCACAGAGAGCATTATGAAGACCAAGGAACACAACAAGCATGTCCATGATACTGTTGTGATGTAGAGTTGAGCGACTTTTACTTTTTTTGGATTGTGTCGGGTTTCGCGAAACCCGACTTTGTCAAAAGTCGGGTCAGGTGAAATCAGCCAATTATTGCGAAAAGTCGGGGGCCGACTGAAACACGAAACCCAATGCAAGTCAATGGGGAATCAAAGTCGGCAGTGAGTGGAGGACAGGAAAACACCTACAGTGCCCACTTTAATGCCAAAAACATCAATTCTTATTACTTAAGCTTGTCAATCTTAATTTACTTTATAATAATAGTTAGGCATTGAACACGGGGGGTCATTTGGCTAAAGTTGTGGGGGGGTAGGGCTGGCTAAAGATTTTCATGGGCCCAGGAAACGTGGAATACGTCAAGGCGGTGGAGCAGGGAGAGGTAAGTATTTCAACTTTGCAAGTGCTGTGATCCTGAGCAAGCAGGGGGGGCCCACTCGTTGGCACTGGCACAGGGCCCCTCATAGTACGGCTGTGTGTTTGACGGCGGGTGGCGCCTCCCACTGGCAGAGACACTTTTGTGTACTATGAGGGGCCCTGCGCCAGTGACGTTGCCAACGAATATGCCCCCCCACCTGATGAAGGAACCTGCACTTTCATCTGCACCTTCCTCTTTGTCGCCGTGTAAGGTGGTATAGTATGCAGGAAGGGAACCTGACTTTCAGCAGGGTCAGATTCTGGCTGTGTAGAGTGCAAGGGGAATGTAGTGGTCTGGGTCAAGGTACCAGCAGACTCATCTAGCAGTGGCTGGGCAATGGGCAGGATGAGGAGGAAACACAGATATAGGCCCAAATAACAAAGAAGGCTAAATGCAGTTTAAATGTGGTAACAGGACTAAACAGGCGGCATTGCTTTGTTCAGTGGAGGAAAACTGTAATGAGTGGCAGACACAGTTAGTAGGCCCAAATAATAAAGTAGGCTAAATGCAGTTCAAATGTGGTAACAGGACTAAACAGGCGGCATTGCTTTGTTCTTGGAGGAAAACTGTAATGAGTGGCAGACACAGTTAGTAGGCCCAAATAATAAAGTGGGCTAAATGTCTGCCAAAAAATTGTTCATAAATAAACAGGCGACATTGCTTTGCTCAGTGTAGGAAAATTGAAATGAGTAGCAGACTAAGTTAGTAGGCCAAAATAATAAGGTGGGCTAAATGTCTGCCAAAAAATTGTTCATAAATAAACAGGTGGCATAGCTAGGTACAGGGATGGGCTCCTCTGCTGAGTAGCAGACAGTGGTAGTAGGCGCAAAGTATTAACTGGTCTAAATGGAGGCCAGGGCCCCTGTATATTTTAACTATCATCTATCATTTCAACAAATTTGTATTGGCAGTGCCATTGAAGGATTTAACAGCACATACTACACAATGGTGGAGCAGGGAGAGGTAAGTATTGCAAGTGGTAGAGCACTGTTCGAGCTGGGGGGGAACACTCTCTCGTGGGTGGCGGTACTGGCACAGGGCCCCTCATATTACGACAGTGTGTCTGACGTTGGTTGTGCACCACCACCGTCAGTACCAGCTGGCAACCACCGCCCACGGGCACTTCCACCAGACTTCCTCATTTTTTGGAAAATCTAACCAAAATAACAACCGTTATATGGTACTGTAAAACAAGGTAGAAGGTGTATATAAACTTGTTGAGGATTTAAATCTCCCTTTTTTTTTGGGAGACTGAACCAAAACTCAGGCCCTGTGCATAAAACAACACAATGTAAGTGGCAGAAAGTGGCTGGCTGATATACGACAAACTAACATGACATAGGGTATACGTGAGTTCCTTGACCTCGAAAAGAAAAATTCCCCCAATCCCCTTAATCATGCCCCGTAACAACCTAAAGAATAAACTTCTATCGTACGCAAAGTAACAGACTGAGACATACGTTGGATTTAATTGGCCACAGCAGCCATTTTATTAAAATAAAAGATAACAGAACTTTTATAACAACCCAGAATAGGATGGGAGGTCCTCGAAGCTCCAGAGTTATAAACCTCAGCATCCCAAATTCCACAATGTTCAGCCCAGGATAAGTCTTACCCCCAGCCGTAAAGCACCAGCTCAGGGATAGATAACAACCAATCCTGGTCCACCGAACCCACCCCCATGCCAGGGGCCCATAAATCTGCCTCACGCGGGATAACGGACCGCGCCTTGTTAAATTCTCTCATGGGGGGTCCAGTGTTGTGAATTTGCTTTTTGCTCCCTCTAGTGGTTACTAGTTTTTTGACTCTGGTTTTTCTGTCATTCCTTTTATCCGCACCTGGGTCGTTAGTTAGGGGTGTTGCTATATAAGCACCCTGGACCTTCAGTTCAATGCCTGGCAACGTAGTTATCAGAGCTAGTCTGCTGTGCTCTTGTCTACTGATCCTGGTTCCAGTTATATCAGCTAAGTCTGCCTTTTGCTTTTTGCTATTTGTTTTGGTTTTGTATTTTTGTCCAGCTTGTTCTAAATCTGTGTCCTGACCTTTGCTGGAAGCTCTAGGGGGCTGGTGTTCTCCCCCCGGACCGTTAGACGGTTCGGGGGTTCTTGAATTTCCAGTGTGGATTTTGATAGGGTTTTTGTTGACCATATAAGTTACCTTTCTTTATTCTGCTATCAGTAAGCGGGCCTCTCTGTGCTAAACCTGGTTCATTTCTGTGTTTGTCATTTCCTCTTACCTCACCGTCATTATTTGTGGGGGGCTTCTATCCAGCTTTGGGGTCCCCTTCTCTGGAGGCAAGAAAGGTCTTTGTTTTCCTCTACTAGGGGTAGCTAGATTCTCCGGCTGGCGCGTGTCATCTAGAATCAACGTAGGAATGATCCCCGGCTACTTCTAGTGTTGGCGTTAGGAGTAGATATATGGTCAACCCAGTTACCACTGCCCTATGAGCTGGATTTTTGTATTCTGCAGACTTCCACGTTCCTCTGAGACCCTCGCCATTGGGGTCATAACAGTTTGCCAGGCCAGTATTAAATGTTTAATGCATTGCAGAAGAGGGATTATAAGAAAGAAGATTCTGAGTTTTTTTTTTTTCTCCTTCCCCTTTACCTCAGAGTGGCTATGCTTGCTGCAGACATGAATGTCCAGACCTTGATTACAAGTGTGGACCAGCTGGCTACTCGTGTGCAGGGCATACAAGACTATGTTATCAGAAATCCTAGGTCAGAACCTAAAATACCGATTCCTGAACTGTTTTCCGGAGACAGGTTTAAGTTTAGGAATTTCGTGAATAATTGTAAATTGTTTTTGTCCCTGAGACCCTGTTCATCTGGAGATTCTGCTCAGCAAGTAAAAATTGTGATTTCGTTCTTACGGGGCGACCCTCAGGATTGGGCTTTTTCGCTGGCGTCAGGAGATCCGGCATTGGCTGATCTTGATGCGTTTTTTCTGGCGCTCGGTTTACTTTATGAGGAACCCAATCTTGAGATTCAGGCAGAAAAGTCCTTGCTGGCTATGTCTCAGGGGCAGGACGAGGCTGAAGTGTATTGCCAAAAATTTCAGAAATGGTCCGTGCTGACACATTGGAACGAGTGTGCACTGGCCGCTAATTTTAGAAATGGCCTTTCTGAAGCCATTAAGAATGTTATGGTGGGTTTTCCCATTCCCACAGGTCTGAATGATACTATGGCACTGGCTATTCAAATTGACCGGCGGTTGCGGGAGCGCAAAACCGCAAATTCCCTCATGGTGTTGTCTGAACAGACACCTAATTCGGTGCAATGTGATAGAAAAACCGCAAATTCCCTCATGGTGTTGTCTGAACAGACACCTGATTTAATGCAATGTGATAGAATCCTGACTAGAAATGAGCGGAAAATTCATAGACGCCGGAATGGCTTGTGCTACTACTGTGGTGATTCTACACATGTTATCTCAGCATGCTCTAAACGTATAGCTAAGGTTGTTAGTCCTGTCACCGTTGGTAATTTGCAACCTAAATTTATTCTGTCTGTAACTTTGATTTGCTCACTGTCATCTTATCCTGTCATGGCGTTTGTAGATTCGGGTGCTGCCCTGAGTCTTATGGATCTCTCATTTGCTAAGCGCTGTGGATTTACTCTTGAACCATTAGAAAATCCTATTCCTCTTAGGGGTATTGATGCTACACCATTGGCAGCAAATAAACCGCAGTATTGGACTCAGGTTACCATGTGCATGACTCCTGAACACCGCGAGATGATACGTTTCCTGGTTTTACATAAAATGCATGATTTGGTTGTTTTAGGGCTGCCATGGTTACAGACCCATAATCCAGTCCTGGACTGGAAGGCTATGTCAGTCTCAAGTTGGGGCTGTCGTGGTATTCATGAGGATTCCCTGCCTGTGTCTATTGCTTCTTCTACGCCTTCGGAAGTTCCGGAGTATTTGTCTGATTATCAGGATGTCTTCAGTGAGTCTGAGTCCAGTGCACTGCCTCCTCATAGGGACTGTGACTGTGCTATAGATTTGATCCCAGGCAGTAAATTTCCTAAGGGAAGACTGTTTAATCTGTCGGTACCTGAACATACCGCTATGCGTTCATATATCAAGGAGTCTCTGGAAAAAGGACATATTCGTCCGTCTTCTTCCCCTCTTGGTGCGGGATTCTTTTTTGTGGCAAAAAAGGACGGATCTTTGAGACCTTGTATTGATTATCGGCTTTTGAATAAGATCACTGTCAAATTTCAGTATCCTTTACCGCTGTTGTCTGACTTGTTTGCCCGGATTAAGGGTGCCAAGTGGTTCACCAAGATAGACCTTCGTGGTGCGTACAACCTTGTGCGCATTAAGCAAGGTGATGAATGGAAAACCGCATTCAATACGCCCGAAGGTCATTTTGAGTACTTGGTGATGCCTTTTGGGCTCTCCAATGCGCCTTCAGTTTTTCAGTCCTTTATGCATGACATTTTCCGGAAGTATCTGGATAAATTTTTGATTGTTTATCTGGATGATATTTTGGTTTTTTCTGATAATTGGGATTCGCATGTGGAGCAGGTCAGGTTGGTCTTTAAAATTTTGCGTGAAAATTCTTTGTTTGTCAAGGGCTCAAAGTGTCTCTTTGGTATTCAGAAGGTTCCCTTTTTGGGGTTCATTTTTTCCCCTTCTGCTGTGGAGATGGACCCAGTCAAGGTCCGAGCTATTCTTGATTGGACTCAGCCCTCGTCAGTTAAGAGTCTTCAGAAGTTCTTGGGCTTCGCTAATTTCTACCGTCGTTTTATCGCTAATTTTTCTAGCATTGTGAAACCTTTGACGGATATGACCAAGAAGGGCTCCGATGTAGCTAACTGGGCTCCTGCTGCCGTGGAGGCTTTCCAGGAGTTGAAACGCCGGTTTACTTCGGCGCCTGTTTTGTGCCAGCCTGACGTCTCACTTCCCTTTCAGGTTGAGGTGGATGCTTCGGAGATTGGGGCAGGGGCCGTTTTGTCGCAGAGAGGCCCTGGTTGCTCTGTTATGAAACCTTGTGCCTTTTTCTCTAGGAAGTTTTCGCCTGCCGAGCGAAATTATGATGTGGGTAATCGGGAGTTGTTGGCCATGAAGTGGGCATTTGAGGAGTGGCGTCATTGGCTCGAGGGTGCTAAGCATCGTGTGGTGGTCTTGACTGATCACAAAAATCTGATGTATCTCGAGTCTGCTAAACGCCTTAATCCGAGACAGGCCCGCTGGTCATTGTTTTTCTCCCGCTTTGATTTTGTTGTCTCGTATTTACCAGGTTCAAAGAATGTGAAGGCCGATGCTCTTTCTAGGAGCTTTGTGCCTGATGCTCCTGGAGTCGCTGATCCTGTTGGTATTCTTAAAGATGGAGTTATCTTGTCAGCTATTTCTCCGGATCTGCGACGTGTGTTGCAGAGATTTCAGGCTGATAGGCCTGAGTCTTGTCCACCTGACAGACTGTTTGTCCCGGATAAGTGGACCAGCAGAGTCATTTCCGAGGTTCATTCCTCGGTGTTGGCAGGTCACCCGGGAATTTTTGGCACCAGAGATCTGGTGGCCAGGTCCTTTTGGTGGCCTTCCTTGTCAAGGGATGTGCGGTCATTTGTGCAGTCCTGTGGGACTTGTGCTCGAGCTAAGCCTTGCTGTTCTCGTGCCAGCGGTTTGCTCTTGCCCTTGCCTGTCCCGAAGAGACCTTGGACACATATCTCCATGGATTTCATTTCTGATCTTCCGCTATCTCAGGGCATGTCCGTTATCTGGGTGATATGTGATCGCTTCTCCAAGATGGTCCATTTGGTTCCTTTGCCTAAGCTGCCTTCCTCTTCCGATCTGGTTCCTGTGTTTTTCCAGAACGTGGTTCGTTTGCACGGCATCCCTGAGAATATTGTGTCAGACAGAGGATCCCAGTTCGTTTCCAGGTTCTGGCGATCCTTTTGTAGTAGGATGGGCATTGATTTGTCGTTTTCGTCTGCTTTCCATCCTCAGACTAATGGACAGACGGAGCGAACCAATCAGACTTTGGAGGCTTATTTGAGGTGTTTTGTCTCTGCTGATCAGGACGATTGGGTGACATTCTTGCCGTTGGCTGAGTTTGCCCTTAATAATCGGGCTAGTTCCGCCACCTTGGTTTCGCCTTTTTTCTGCAACTCTGGTTTCCATCCTCGCTTTTCTTCGGGTCATTTGGAGCCTTCTGACTGTCCTGGGGTGGATTCTGTGGTGGATAGGTTGCAGCAGATCTGGAATCATGTGGTGGACAACTTGAAGTTGTCACAGGAGAAGGCTCAGCGCTTTGCCAACCGCCGCCGCGGTGTGGGTCCCCGACTACGCGTTGGGGATTTGGTGTGGCTTTCTTCCCGCTTTGTTCCTATGAAGGTCTCCTCTCCCAAATTTAAACCTCGTTTTATTGGGCCTTACAAGATATTGGAAATCCTTAATCCTGTATCTTTTCGTCTGGATCTTCCTGTGTCGTTTGCTATTCACAATGTATTTCATAGGTCCTTGTTGCGGCGGTACATTGTGCCTGTAGTTCCTTCTGCTGAGCCTCCTGCTCCGGTGTTGGTTGAGGGCGAGTTGGAGTACGTGGTGGAGAAGATCTTGGATTCTCGCCTCTCCAGGCGGAGGCTTCAGTACCTGGTTAAGTGGAAGGGCTATGGTCAGGAGGATAATTCCTGGGTGGTCGCCTCTGATGTTCATGCGGCCGATTTAGTTCGTGCCTTTCATGCCGCTCATCCTGATCGCCCTGGTGGTCGTGGTGAGGGTTCGGTGACCCCTCACTAAGGGGGGGGTACTGTTGTGAATTTGCTTTTTGCTCCCTCTAGTGGTTACTAGTTTTTTGACTCTGGTTTTTCTGTCATTCCTTTTATCCGCACCTGGGTCGTTAGTTAGGGGTGTTGCTATATAAGCACCCTGGACCTTCAGTTCAATGCCTGGCAACGTAGTTATCAGAGCTAGTCTGCTGTGCTCTTGTCTACTGATCCTGGTTCCAGTTATATCAGCTAAGTCTGCCTTTTGCTTTTTGCTATTTGTTTTGGTTTTGTATTTTTGTCCAGCTTGTTCTAAATCTGTGTCCTGACCTTTGCTGGAAGCTCTAGGGGACTGGTGTTCTCCCCCCGGACCGTTAGACGGTTCGGGGGTTCTTGAATTTCCAGTGTGGATTTTGATAGGGTTTTTGTTGACCATATAAGTTACCTTTCTTTATTCTGCTATCAGTAAGCGGGCCTCTCTGTGCTAAACCTGGTTCATTTCTGTGTTTGTCATTTCCTCTTACCTCACCGTCATTATTTGTGGGGGGCTTCTATCCAGCTTTGGGGTCCCCTTCTCTGGAGGCAAGAAAGGTCTTTGTTTTCCTCTACTAGGGGTAGCTAGATTCTCCGGCTGGCGCGTGTCATCTAGAATCAACGTAGGAATGATCCCCGGCTACTTCTAGTGTTGGCGTTAGGAGTAGATATATGGTCAACCCAGTTACCACTGCCCTATGAGCTGGATTTTTGTATTCTGCAGACTTCCACGTTCCTCTGAGACCCTCGCCATTGGGGTCATAACAGTCCAGGACCTCTCAAGATCCCCCCCCCATTGAACCACCATTTACCATTTCCACCGACCTCGAGGACCTCCACCCCCGCCAAGAACACGAATGGCCTGACACCTTAGCCATTCATGTCCCTCCACACCTTCAGGCTTAATTCGATGCCACTGCGGATAGCCAAACAACACATATCGTTTCCCACCGCGTTCAGGTGCACGCCATCGGCTCGCCAGTAAGCTCCTTGACCCGATTCCAAGTCCACATGTCTCACGGCCAACGCACTATTCCTCACCATGAACCGAGATATAGCCCTGTTTATTTTGATCCGGGCCCTATTCACCCCTTCAAGGGATCTAGCACCTCGCCGACTTTTACGCGGAATGATGTCAGACCACACCAACAACACCTTTGGAAATATGACCCAGAACCTCAGGATATCAAATTTAATATCCTTAATCAGCTCCCAACAAGACCGTTTAGCCAAATCATTCCCCCCTAGGTGAATCACCACAATCTCCGGTACTCTATCCAGTCTAACGAAACGATGGAATTCCGGTAACCATTCCTTCCACACCATCCCCCTTTTACCGATCCATCGTAATGTCACTGTGTCTCGAGAAAGACCCAATTGACCACAGTCCGGGCGAACCGCAGCACGCAACGCAGCCCACACAACATACGAGTGCCCCATGATCCAGACGTGCACCGGCTCAGCCCCTGCAACAAAGAAAGAAAGTCAACAAACAATTAACTTACCACAACCCCTAATTCACAATAGGCTTGGGCGAACATACGACCAGAATCTTGAAGATTCCCACCTCCCAATTCTCCGAACCACATCCTCACCAAGGCCCAACCTAGCGGCTTCAGTCGCTGCCCCGATCCTGGAGGAATGACCGCTATATTGTGTTGCAGGTAAGCCCGCTGCCTCCAAACATTTCCTAAATACCGAAATAAACTGAAAACAGGACAAGAAAGACCCATTTTCGTGCACCAAGAATGGCTCGTCTAACACACCGCCCCTTGCCATGTACTTCTTCACGGATGCCACCGGGCACACCGGGGATCCTTCAACATTGAACAGCACCCTTTCCCATACATGTCCGTTTTTGAAGCCTTAACAAACACCACCACCTTGTTCCTTTCAACATCAACATTTTCTCTTAACAAAGTACCTTTTTTAATAACGAACGGGCACCAACTCACCTAACTGAAATGCCCCGAAGAAGGCCAAAGAAAAGGCTGCCTGGAGCAAAACCACTTCCCATTCGGAAAAACACACCTCCTGCAACTTCCGACCAATGGCTGAAAGCACCTCATAAGACACGGGTCGCCGACCGTCCGAGGCCTTCCAGCCTTTCTTCCAACCCCGAACAACTTGCCGAACCAAAAAGGATTTTGTTATATCCTTACACCCCCTGCATTTAAGGTTGAAGGCTAGCCCCGCCAAAAACGTATTCAAACATGTAACCGACCAACCTGCCTCCCAATGATGACCGAGGAACAACAACAAACCATATTCCTCCTCTATATCCTGATCCAAACTTGACATCCAGGATTCCCACAGGCTCCAAGCCTGATTATAATGAGAACAAGATGAATCCGCAAGCTATTTGGTAAATAACTCCGTTACGGCCCTCGCGGCAGGTTCCACAATTCCACCGGACAATCCAGACCCACGCTCTCCGCCTGGGGTGCCAAATCCCGGAAAAGCTGCCACTGAAATTGAGAAAGAGCAACAACTATTGGATCAGGCGCTGACAAGCCTACTTCAGATACAATCCATAAATTAAACTTAAGACCCAGGAAAACCAAGTGCTGCAAGACCTTCACTACTGCAGGCGTATCTGCTGACAACGAGTTTACCGCCGTCACCGTTCCTACATGCTCACTATGAAAAGAAATCTTCAAGTTCCTCAATTTATCGCCCCACAGGGCCAACGCAACTACCCTGGGGAACAAATGCAGCAGCATCCGGTTGTTTGTCCACCCTTCCTCCTTCCACTCTTCTGGCCAAGCCGCTGCTGACCAGCTACCACGAAAGAAAAGACCAAAGCCACTCTTTTCGACGACATGAACCAAAATGCCCAAGGAGGCGGCATCTGCAACAGGTTGAATCCACAGAGATCTGCCATTGTACTCGTCAAGAAAAGCCGCCCACACCTTCAAATCGTCCCGAAGTTCTTTCTTTAATCTGATGAAATGCAAAGGTGACTTTACCCCAACTGTTGCCAGGGATAGGCGGCGGCAGAACGCTCGACCCATCGGCATGATCCTACAGGCAAAGTTCAGCTTCCCTAACAGTGATTGCAAACCACGCAAATTCATCCTCTTCAAACCAATCGCATTAACCACATCCTGACGCAACGCGATAAGCTTATCTGCAGGTAGCCTACACTCCATTGCTACCGTGTCAATTTCAATGCCTAGGAAACTCAACACTGTCACCGGGCCAACTGATTTATCCTCCGCTAAGGGCACCCCAAAGTTTTTCGCCACACTCTCCATTGTGTGCAACAAAATCAAGCAATCTGCGGAATCCGTTGGCACTATAAACAAAAAGTCATCTAGATAGTGCGAACATGAGCGAATCCCAGACACATCTTTCACCACCCATTCTAGGAACGTGCTGAAGGCCTCAAAGTAAGCGCAAGAAATTGAGCAACCCGTGGGAAGGCGCCGATCAACAAAGAAGCCACCATCCCAAAAACAACCTAATAAATGTAAACTGTCGGGATGAACTGGCAACAAACGAAAGGCCGCTTCGATGTCGGTCTTTGCCAGCTTAGCCCCCTTTCCACATCTTCGAATCCACTCCATCGCTGAATCGAATGATAAGTACGACACCGAACTCAACTTGGGATCAATACCATCATTAACCGAAGATCCCTTCGGAAACGACAGGTGATGGATTAACCTAAATTTATTAGGTTCTTTCTTAGGGACCATGCCAAGAGGTGACACCCTCAGATTCGCAAACGGGGGGGCAACATACGGACCTGCCATTCTTCCCAGAGTAACTTCCTTATTCAACTTATCTGACACGACCTCCGGGAATTGTAACGACGATTTTGAATTTTTTCTTTTTAAACTAACGTCCTGCTCAACATAAGGAATTGTAAAACCTTCCTTAAAACCGTCGCGCAATAAAACCGCAGCTGACCTATCAAGGTATCTACTTAGAAAGGCCTCCATCACGACCCACTGCACCGGAGTCACCCCTTTTTTCAGCTGAATCTCCAACTTTTTGCCTGTTACCTCTGAAACATTTTGAAGCGCTATGCACCCCCCCGCAAGATGAACACTCGTGCCTAAATTTACACTTACTCCCGAATCTGCATACCCCATCGTTGAAGGCAAAACACAGTCCCTTCTGCAAAGCCGCCAAGTGTCCTGACTGTCCCGAACTCCTGGCGCCCCCGTGAAAAGGCTGGCTGGTCTGACCTAAACGAGACGGGACCATAACTCTCATCCACAATGCTATGTCCTTGTGATCCCACCTGATATTTGGCCTAAAAGCCTTCCGCTGACGAAACTGTTCGTCATAGCGTAGCCAACCCTGTCCCCCGTAGGTTCTGTAAGCCTCACCTATGGCATCTAAATAACAGAATAATGCCGAGCAATTTTCCGGGGCCTTCTCCCCGATTACGCTAGCCATAATAGCGAAAGCTTGTAGCCAATTTGAAAACGATCTAGGAATCAGTCTGTATCTCCGTTTCTCCTCGTCCTCTTTCTTAGAGTCTTCCCTTCTAGGTCTATCCAAATTAAATCTCTCTAGGGGTAAAAGAGAAAATATCTCCATATACTCCCCCTTCCAGATTTTTTCCTTAACTTATTGTTTTAAGTGTGCCCCTAACAGGCCCTCAAAACAGACATAAACCTCCCCCCTAGCCGCATCGTCCAGTTGCGGGATGTCAACCTTTTCCTTATCATGCGAAACTCCTTCACCTGACGCATCAATCCCTGACCCAGGCCCTACAGATAACGCCGATGCCGCTCCGCCAATCTCCCTTGATGAACCTCCGGAGTCTGACGCAGGACCCGCACTGCTGGCCATACCCGTAATCTCGGTCAACTCTCTAGACCCCTCAAACGATCCTGTATTCCCTAACCAAGCTGCTGATGGCAAAGAACCCCTGCTAAACCCGGACCCCCACAAACCCGTTAGTTCCCCTAAACCTCTAAGAATTAAACCCATACCCCTGCTAGCGACTCCCGAAGTAGTATCAGTATTCCTAGCTTCAGGGGAAACTATGCCTGGCATATTAATTATAGGAAAAATGTTCTCACCTAGCTGCCTGGGTGCTGTGAGCCCAGCAGCCGAAGATCCAGCTCCCAGCCGAAGGTGTCCTGAATCCAGTCCGGCCTGATCCGCGATGTTGACCGCCGAACTCCTGGCGGCCGTATCCATGTACTGGCGACCCGGTGATGCCGTCGACTGCCCTGGCGCTGTGGATGGGGAATAGGCCGAGCCGGCATCCTGCCGCCCGCTGGAAGATGTTTGGCTCCTTACCACGGATACGTCCCTAGCACTGCCTCCCGAAGCAACGGAATGTCGCCTGCCAGAAACCGGAAAATCCCGGCCACCACCACCAGAGGGTGCAGCTCCAGGAAAATCCCGGCCACCACCAGCAGAGGGCGCAGCTCCAGGAAAATCCCGGCCACCACCAGCAGAGGGCGCAGCTCCTGTAAAATCCTGGCCACCACCACCAGCTGCTGCGCTGAAAACTCCGGAGCTGTGCGCTGCTGAGAGCCGCACGCTGCTGACAGAGCCATCCGACTGCCGCTCGCCTTGTCCCCGGCGCTGAGGGGCCAACGCACCTGACCCCCGTCTCCTTGGCTGTCGCTGCCTCCCTCGCTGAGCGGCGCCAGCGGGCATGCTGGCGGCCGCAGTTCCGGCTCCTGCTCCTGTCGTCCCTCGCCACCTGGATACAGAAGGAGGGGAGGAAGGATCCGCCCCCCGGTGTAGGCCCCGCCGCTCTGGAGGATTCCTCCCGGCGCTGCGCTGCGAGGTGGAGGGGCCAGCGCTGCTTACCGGAGGGTCCCCGGAGGGGCTCCTATTTCGGCGCCGGGCCCTGGGGATCACTTCGGGGCTTAGGCGCACTGGAGGCCTGGACCTCCGCGGCCGGCGCCCGTCCTGCTGTGCCTGGGAAGGTGCTTCGGATGTACCCTGGAGGAGGCTGTTCACCGAAGTATTCAGCCAGTCGGTCCCCTGAGAGCTGGCTGCCGTCCGGAGACGCTGGAGGATCGCTTCCACATCCATGCCGGTTAGTGTAACGGAGATTCCTCACTCGTCACGCAGGCACCTAAAATGGATGCCTGCGTGAGGAGCGTGCCCCCTTTTATGTGCCCCCTCCCCGCAGTCCCACAATTCCACCCCCTACATTCAAAAAATGCCATTAAGCCACCTCCCATATTCCAATTAACCCTTACCTCTGTACCCCAGCTAAACTGCTCCAGCTCCCCAGGTCCCACGTAACCCTGTCATGGCAGCCTCCCCTTAAGTGCCGTGGGCCCCCCCAGTACGGCCTTTCTGGACTGAAGTATATCCACTTTGTGAGAATTTGAATCTCACTTTTTATTTTTGGAGACTGAACCAAAACTCAGGCCCAGTGTATAAAACAACACAATGTAAGTGGCAGAAAGTGGCTGGAAGATATATGAAAAAATACAAGGACTGTAGCACAATTTTAATCTCCCTACAATGATCTCAGGACAAGCATGGCAGCAATAAAAAGGACTGCTGCACAAAAAAGTGTGGACAAATAAACAAGATAACTGTGCAGAAAGGAGCAACAGGATTTTTGCTTTTAAAAAAAGCAGTTGGTGTGCACAGCAGCGTGCAAACAGCAATGAAGCTATCAGGGAGCCTTATAAGGCAGCCTAATAAGCTACAGAGCTGATGCACAAAAATATAGCCTCCACTGTCCCTGCAAAAAAAAGGTGGTGTTGGATAGTGGAAATCGCTACAGCACAAGCAGTTTGGGGGTTAATCTTCCCTCCCTAACTATATCCCTTCTTCTGATGAAGCTGCAGCAACCTCTCCCTATGCTAAGATCGGCAGAAGTAAGATGGTGGTCGGCGTGCACGCCCCTTTATAGCCCCTGTGACGCCGCAGAAAGCAAGCCAATCACTGTCATGCCCTTCTCTAAGATGGTGGGGACCGAGACCTATGTCATCACGCTGCCTACACTCTGCGTCCTCCTTCATTGGCTGAAAAATGGCGCTGAAAGCATCATATGAAACGTGACTTTTGCACGCTGATCGCCGACCTCATGGCCGATCCCAAACTAGGATCGGGTCGGGTTTCATGAAACCCGACTTTGTTGAAAGTCGGCAATTTTTGAATTTGTCCGATCCGTTTCGCTCAACCCTATTGTGGAGACGTTTAAAGCAGGATTTGGATACAAAAATGAATTAAAAAACTTTAAACATCCCAAGGAGCACTGCACAAGCGATCATATTGAAATGGAAGGAGCATCATACCACTGAAAATCTACCAAGACCCGGCTATCCCTCTAAACTTTCATCTCAAACAAGGAGAAGACTGATCAGAGATGCAGCCAAGAGGCCCCTGATCACTCTGGATGAACTGTAGAGATCTACAGCTGACGTGGGACAGTCTGTCCATAGGACAACAATCAGTGATACACTGCACAAATCTGGCCTTTATGGAAGAGTGGCAAGAAGAAAGCCATTTCTCAAAGTTATCCATAAAAAGTGTCATTTAAAGTTTGCAACAAGCCACCTGGGAGACACACCAAACGTGGAAGAAGGTGGTCTGGTCAGATGAAACCAAAATCGAACTTTTTGTCAACAATGCCAAATGATATGTTTGGCGTAAAGGCAACACAGCTCATCACCCTGAACACACCATCCTCACTGTCAAACATGGTGGTGGCAGCATCATAGCTTGGGCCTGCTTTTCTTCGGCAGGGACAGGGAAGAATGTTAAAATTGATGGGAAGATGGATGGAGCCAAATACAGGACCATTATTGAAGAAAATCTGTTGGAGTCTGCAAAAGACCTGAGACTGGGACAGAGATTTGTCTTCCAACAAGACAATGATCCCAAACATAAAGCAAAATCTACAATGGAATAGTTCACAAATAAACATATCCAGGTGTTAGAATGGCCAAATCAAAGTCCAGACCTCAATCCAATCAAGAATCGTTGGAAAGAGCTGAAAACTGCTGTTCACAAACGATCTCCATCAAACCTCACTGAGCTTGAGCTGTTTGCCAAGGAAGAATGGGCAAGAATTTCAAGCTCTCGATGTACAAAACCGATAGAGACATACCCGAAGCGACTTGCAGCTGTAATCAAAGCAAAAGGTGGCCCAACAAAGTATTAAGTTAAAGGAGCCGAATAATATTGCACGCCCCACTTTTCAGTTTTTGAATTTTCGCAAAAATTTAAAATAATCAATAAATTTCAATCAAGTTCACAATTGTGTTCCACTTGTTGTTGATTCTTCACCAATGCTTTTCATTTGGTATCTTTATTTTTGAAGCATGATATGTGGTAAAAGGTTGAAAAGTTCCAGGGGGCCGAATACTTTCGCAAGGCACTGTGGATCGACGCATTTTGACATGAAGTCTTAGTCTTGATCTGAAGTTCTGGCATGTTGCCAATAAATAAATAGTGATCTGTTAACATTTCATTGGTTTGTTGTTTGCATATAATTAGTTTCACCAATCCAAGTTCTATGGGCCTGGTGTTTAGGCCATGTGGGACGCGGGTATCTAAAATAAACATCCAATATGTTTCTCTGTTTAATAATTTTATTTAGGATCTCCAACTCTGTGAGGTTTGCCAACTTTTTCTATACCATAGAATCTGGCAGGGCAGGCCCCCCCCCTGCTTGCTCAGGATCACAGCACTTGCAAAGTTGAAATACTTACCTCTCCCAGCTCCACCGCCGTGACGTATTCCGCGTTTCCTGGGCCCATGAAAATCTTTAGCCAGCCCTACTCCCCCACAACTTTAGTGAAATGACCCCCAGAGTTCAATGCCTAACTATTATTATAAAGTAAATTAAGATTGACAAGCTTAAGTAATAAGAATTGATGTTTTTGGCATTAAAATGGGCACTGTAGGTGTTTTCCTGCCCTCCACTCACTGCCGACTTTGATTCCCCATTGACTTGCATTGGGTTTCGTGTTTCAGTTGGCCCCCGACTTTTCGCAATAATCGGCTGATTTCACCTGACCCGACTTTTGACAAAGTCGGGTTTCGCGAAACCCGACACAATCCAAAAAAAGTAAAAGTCGCTCAACTCTACATCACAACAGTATCATGGACATGCTTGTTGTGTTCCTTGGTCTTCATGATGCTCTCTGTGCTTCAAACAGAACCCTGAGACTATCACAGAGCAGGTGCATTTATACAGAGACATGATTACACACAGGTAGATTATATTTATCATCATTAGGCATTTAGGATAACATTGGATCTTTCAGAGATCCACAATGAACTACTGGAGCGAGTTTGCTTCACTGAAAGTAAAGGGGCCGAATAATATTGCACGCCCCACTTTTCAGTTTTTGAATTTCCACAAAAATGTAAAATAACCAATAAATTTAGTTAAACTTCACAATTGTGTTCCAGTTGTTGATTCTTCACCAAAGCTTTTCATTTGGTTTCTTTATTTTTGAAGCATGATATGTGGTAAAAGGTTGAAAAGCTCCAGGGGGCCGAATACTTTCGCAAGGCACTGTAGATCGACGCATTTTGACATGAAGTCTTAGTCTTGATCTGAAGTTCTGGTATGATGCCAATAAATAGTGATGTTAACATTTCATTGGTTTGTTGTTTGCATATAATTTGTTTCACCAATCCAAGTGCTATGGGCCTGGTGTTTAGGCCATGCGGGACGTTGGTATCTAATGGTATCTAAAATAAACATCCAATATGTTTCTCTGTTTAATAATTTTCTTTTAGGATCTCCAACTCTGTGAGGTTTGCCAACTTTTTCTATACCATAGAATCTGAAAAGATCTGTTCTACCTTTATGTTTTGTAGCAAAGTGTTTAGATGCCGCCGAAATGCCCATTGCAGTTTTTCACAATTTACGCTGGATCTGTCGCTCCGTCACCTCGCTGGATTCAGCCTGATGGTGAAAACCTGATGTGTGAAAGTAGCCTAAGACACATAAAGGATGTCATACATAAAAACCTTTTTAGTATTTGGAAGGAGTGGGACGGCTAGACTTGTAAGGATGATGCATTTAACTCCTTCACCACGGACCATTTTCCATTTTTGTGTTTTTCCTGTCAAAATGGCCATGTGAGAGCTTGTTTCTTGAGGGATGAGTTGCACTTTTGAACAACACTATTGGGTTTACCATATATTGTACTGGAAAACTGGAAAAAAAATTCCAAGTGTGGGGAAATTGCAAAAAACAAATGCAATTCCACAATCGTTTATTTTTTTTTTACCATATTCACCAAATGCTAAAACTGACCTGCCATTATAATTCTCCAGGTCAATGCGAGTTCGTAGATACCAAACATGTATATGTAGTTTTTATTTAAGTGATATAAACTAAAAAGTTTGCGTAAAAAAAAAAAAAAAAATGTGTAGTTTTCAGAGGCCCGTAGCGTCTCCATTTCTCGTGATCTGGGCCCGGGTGGAGGTTATTTTTTGCGCACCAAGCTGTCATTTTTATTGATACCATTTTGGTGTAGATACAATGTTTTGATCGCTCCCTATTGCATTGTAATGCAATGTTGCGGCGACCAAAAAAAGTAACTCTGGCTTTTTGACTTTTCTTTTCGTTACATCGTTTAACGATCAGATTAATTCCTTTTATATATTGATAGATTGGACGATGCTAAAAGCGGCAATACCAAATATGTGTATTTTTTAAATTGTTTTATTTTGAATGGGGAGAATGAGGGGTGATTTAAACTTTAATATATTTTTTTAATATTTTTTAAAATATTTTTCACTTTACACTTGCTTCAATCGTCTCCATGGGAAATTAGAAGCTGCGATCATCCGATCGCTTGTGCCACACAGAGCAGGGCTTCAGCACTGCTCTGTGTAGCAGAAATGCTCACTTGCTATGAGCGCCATCCATTTGGCGGTGCTAATCGCTACCCGAATATGACAACCACAGGGGTCTGCAGCAGAGCCAGGGTTGTCATGCCAATCCATCGGCAACCCACGGTCATGTGACATGTTTGCCGATGGGCGGGATTAGTGACGCGCTTCCAGTCTACTCGTGTTAAATGCCATTCTCAGAGATTGGCAGCGGCATTTGACAGGTTAATAACCCCAGGTGGATCGTGATTAGGATCACATGTTAGCTGTTGAAATCAGCTGACTTGTGCAGGAAAAGATGTGGGCTCAGCTCCAGAGCCCACTTAAAAGGGGGAGACCCAACATGCGCTGTACATGTATGACGCATGTTGTGAAGGGGTAAAAGAGACAATACTATAAACCCTGGAAGCAGGGCCATATTTGGCACTAGGCACTTGAGGGCACGTGCCTATTGCGGGAAGATGCGGGGGGCAAAGCCTCAGCAAGGATTTTTTGTTTTTTTTCTCCAATTAGTCCAGTGCGTCCCTTGGTTCCTGAAGACAGGGGGCAGCAGTCAGAACACGTGGTGCTGATGCCGACTCTCCCTACTCCCTGCTGAGTAAGACACAGTGACCCCTGCTCACAGCCTAACTCCTGCATGCCTGGAAGTCCACTTACTGGGGCTGAGGTGGAGTGGTGGTGCCATGTCTCCCGACCCTGGAACACACAGATTGCTGGCCAGGGCTCGCAGTAGAGTAGTACACAGTAAGTACTGTAATGATCTCCCACCCACGCGCTGCCTGCTGCTGCCTGGCTCTGTCGTGACTCCCCACACCCCTTACCTCAAATGCCTCAGCATCGTTTCTGCCTGCAGACAGTTCCTGAGGCTGGAGCCATGCACTGAAATGTTTCATGTTTGTTTGCTTGCGCCCAGGAGTCAGACCCAGATAGAGTGAGTGGGGTGGGTCCTAGGAGCAAACATGTGCGGGACTGTGTGTGTGTGTGGAGCTGTGTGTGTGTGAGCGGAGCTGTGTGTGTGGGGCTGTGTGTGTGTGCGGAGCTGTGTGTGTAGCAGTATATGTGTGTGTGTGTGTGCGGAGCTGTGTGTGTGTGCAGAGCTGTGTGTGTGTGTGCAGAGCTGTGTGTGCGAAGCTGTATGTGTGTGCAGCTGTATGTGTATGTGTGTGTGTGGGGCTGTGTGTGTGTGTGTGCAGAGCTGTGTGTGTGTAGCTGTATATGTGTGTGTGTGTGGAGCTGTGTGTGTGTGCGGAGCTGTGTGTGTGTGTCCGGAGCTGTGTGCGGAGCTGTATGTGTGTGTGTGTGGAGCTGTATGTGTGTGTGTGTGTGGGGGGGCTGTGTGTGTGTGTGTGAGGAGCTGTGTGTGTAGCTGTATGTGTGTGTGTGCGCGGAGCTGTATGTGTGTGTGTGTCCGGAGCTGTGTGTGCGGAGGTTTATGTGTGTGGGGGGGGCTGTGTGTGTGTATGCGGAGCTGTGTGTGTGTGCAGAGCTGTGTGTGTGTAGCCATATATGTGTGTGTGTGCGAAGCTGTATGTGTGTGTGTATCTGGAGCTGTGTGTGTGGGGGGGCTGTGTGTGTGTGCAGAGCTGCGTGTGTGTAGCTGTATATGTATGTGTGTGTGTGCTTAGCTATACATGTGTGTGTGTGCGGAGCTGTATATGTGTGTGTGTGTGCGGAGCTGTGTGTGTAGCTGTACATGTATGTGTGTGTGTGCGGAGCAGTATATGTGTGTGTGTGTGCGGAGCTGTGTGTATGTAGCTGTATATGTATGTGTGTGTGCGGACCTGTATATGTGTGTGCGGAGCTGTGTGTGTGTGTCCGGAGCTGTGTGTGCGAAGCTGTATGTGTGTGCAGAGCTGTATGTGTGTGTGTGTGGGGAGCTGTATGTGTGTGTGCGCGGAGCTGTATGTGTGTGTGCATGCGGAGCTGTATGTGTGGGGGGCTGTGTATGTGTGTGTGCGGAGCTGTATGTGTGTGTGCGGAGCTGTATGTGTGGGGCTGTATGTGTGTGTGTGGAGCTGTATGTGTGTGTGCAGAGCTGTATGTGTGTGTGCAGAGCTGTATGTGTGTGTGCGGGGCTGTATGTGTGTGTGCAGGGCTGTATATGTGTGCGGAGCTGTATGTGTGTGTGCGGAGCTGTATGTGTGTGTGCGGGGCTGTTTGTGTGTGTGCAGAGCTGTATGTGTGTTTGCGGAGCTGTATGTGTGTGTGGGGCTGTATGTGTGTGTGCGGGGCTGTATGTATGTGTGCCGCGAATGGCAAAAATCGCTGTGTGAAAGTAGCCTATGTCACTGCCAACAGTGTCTGCATTAGGGCTCATACTCGCAGGCGAGAAACTCGGATGAGTGTCGCACGTCAATACCCAGCACTCAGGAGCAGAGCATATACTGCTATGCGGCCACAGGCCGGGTATTGACGTGCGACACTCATCCGAGTTTCTTGCATGTGAGTATGAGCCCTTAGTCATACCAATGGGGAGGCAGCATCACTGACTTTTTCCTATAGTGCTGAGGTCACCGCAGTTCAGTTCGGCGGGGCATACAGCCTCACTGACCGGCCAGTAACCTCGATGATGTCACAGCTGGTCAATGATGCTGCACCTGCATTAGCTCATTCACCACTGCTTCTTTTTTTTTAACCAGTGGACTGGGGTTTAATGTAAATTCCCTGCCCTTTGTAAAATACCTAGAAACTACTTAGTCTTCTGTTCTCAGTGCCTTTTCAGTCGTCTTCTGCCTGATCGTTTCATAGTTTGCTTTGAGAGTCGGAGGTCACTTCTCAGTATAAGACTACGAGAGCCAGAACGAGACTCTCATAGACTTACAATGAGAGCTTGCCGTTGTTGGCTCTGACTTCCGATCAGACAGAAGCTGTGGTTCCAAGAAGGCAGATTGGGACCGCAGCAGCCCAGGAACAGCTGAAAATGACAATTGGTAAGTATATTACTGAGTGCAGGGAACATGGAAAATGCTGGAGTGGTGCTTTAAGTTAGGTGTTTTGGCTATAGTTCATAAACTTACTTTGTTGAGAGCCAGAGATGCCTGTCTGTTAATAAAGGTATTGACCTTTCTAATATCATTTTATGGGTTTTCATGTTCCTCCTTTTTTAGGTTTTGCAGGTACATTGTAGTCACTAATGTTGTCCAACAGGTTTTCAATGTGTCTTATCTGTTTTTTTTATCTATTCATTCAAAACAAATGCAATAAAATCCTCATTCTGAGCATTAATGATTGCTGGTTACTTTGGTTTAGACTGTAAACTTTGAAAGTCTATGCTTTGTAGCATAACTATAATGGAGTAATTTAATCCCAATAAATCTAATTATATGTTAATGTAGGGAAATTTTGTGAAATTAAATGCTAGCCTGAGAAAATGTAAAGTCAGTTTTGTGTGCACTTAAAACAATATAAAACAGATGTTGACAAAAATTGTCACAACCAAATATACAATGAAAATCTAAAAAATGTTTCTTAAATATGTCACAAATACATATATACTAGCTGAAGAGCCCGGCATTGCCCAGGCATAGTAACTAACTGTGGTTAGTTATAGCACCTCACTTATCTTATTTTCCCCCACAACTCTCATTTTCCTCCTGACAACTCTATCCATGAGGCTCCTCACTTTCCATTGACGTCATGCCTCCCAGGAGTAACTCCATTCTAGACACGATGGAGCTAGATGTGGCCTGTGCCTGTCGCACACTGACAGGGTTATGTGGAGTGGGCGTGGCTCGATACATACATATATATATATATATATATATATATATATATATATATATATATACACACACACAAATACACACACATACACTCAACTTTATATATACATCATAATTAGATTTAATCACATATCGATACAACTCATATTGAGTAAGGGAAGAAACTTTACAGTACTATTTGTCAAAAGTGGACATACAGAAAAAAATCTTTGTTTCTCATATAAATATGGTGTTATATATTTTCCATGCATAGATTAGCTTTGTAATTGTTGTTACGTATGTTACGAACTCTCAAATATGTCTGTTGGTTTAATATACACATAGCGGTGCTCTTGGTATTAAATGTGCGACGTCATTGGCGCTTGGGCAATCTTGATATATCAATTCCCTTTTACAAATGACGATAAGTGTAAAAAACTCTACTGCGCATGCGCAGAAGTTCTTTTTCGGTTTTGTGAAAAGAGTTATGCGCATTAGGTTCTAGCAGACGCCAAACCCAGCAGTATACTAAACTATAAGATGGGGTGAGTCATTAAGTCCAAATCTATTACAAATGTGCACTAAAACATTAATTAACTAGTTTTGATGTACTGTATTTGTCACATGCACTTTGGCTGGCACTGTATACACTTTATGTACACATTACATTTTAATCATGATATATATTATAAAAAGTGTTGTTAATCATGTCAATTCACTTTTGATATTACCTAATTGCTGCACACTTCTATGCACTAATTATGTAAATGTATGCACCCATAAAAGGTGGACACTGATATCTGTTCATTGCTTGAGAAAGGCTCACAGTTTTTGATGCGAAACGTCGCCACTATGGGCTATTAAATAAGCATTTTTTTCACCTTGTACTGATCTGCTGCCTCCATTTTTTGTTTCATATAATACATATATATATATATATACTGTATATATATATATATATATATATATATATATATATATATATTGTGATGCAGTGACCCCTGTAACAGGTAGGGGGCGCTGCATGGTCTCCCCAGTATACGCATGGAGGCGTATTGAGGCCATAGGAATGCATGGCAATTACAGGCATGACTGTGGTAATGTGATAAAGTGCGGCAGTATTGTGAATGGCCGATACGTGTGTCGCAGAGGAGAAGACTCTGCGCTGCCAGCCTGAAGCGATGTGGTGTTCTGGGACCTGTAGTGCTATAGTTATAGTGTTGTATGTTTATCATGGGAGGTTGGCAGGGCTAGTTATGTGAGATGGGCGGGACAAACTAGCCACACACACCCACACTCCCACCCAGGGGAGTGGTTAAAAGGTATATAATGTGACCAGGGTGTGGGTCACATGTTCCTCTGTGGTTCCAGTGCTTGGATCTAAAGGATCCAAGTATAAGGTCCTGGAAGCCCATGTTGGAAGTCCTGGGAGTAGGATTCCTGAACAGCACATGGTGGGGCTTTGGACTTGGTGGCCTGGGGTGTTGGACTGATGTCCTGAATAGCACCCGGACAGGCCACATGCTTGTGTGTTGGGAGGTCCTGGGAGTAGGACCGGATCCCTGAGAAGCGCACAGTGAAACTGTTGGAGAAGCTACCATCCTTCGGTGTGTCTGGACTGACTAATGTGTGCCGCCCAGGCAAGTTGGTGATCCTCGTGAGCCAGCTTTCCCGGAAGAGAGGACTGACAAGGAGTCAGCAGGTGGAGCAGGAGCTCCCGTAAGGTACCTCCATAGACTGTTGGTGCTTATTGTTTCTATGAACTGTGTGGTAACCCACGGCAACTGGTCAGAAGAGGTCCAGCGTGTTTAGTTTCTGCAAAGGAATAATGCAAGCCAATGATACAGTGTGTAATGGACTGTTCATGATATGGTTTAAGAGTCTTTAATAAACCAAATAGACTGTTTTTGTGTGGAAAACCTGTGCCCGTGTGCTTGAATCCACTGCCAAGCGAGTAATCCCCTACCCGTTAGTGAGTGCAACTTACAATTTATATATACATATATATATATACACACTGCTCCAAAAAATAAAGGGAACACTAAAATCCCACATCCTAGATATCACTGAATGAAATATTTCAGTTGCAAATCTTTATTCTTTACATAGTGGAATGTGTTTAGAACAATACAACATAAAAATGATCAATGTAAATCATAATGAATTTCCAATGGAGGTCTGGATTTGGAATGATACTAAAAATCAAAGTGGAAAATCAAATTACAGGCTGATCCAACTTCAGTGGAGATGCCTGACAACAAGGAAATGATGTTCAGTTGTGTGTGTTGCCTCCATGTGCCTGTATGACCTCCCTACAATGCCTGGGCATGCTCCTGATGAGGCGGCGGAAGGTCTCCTGAGGCATCTCCTCCCAGACTTGGACTAAAGCATCCCCCAACTCCTGGACAGTGTGTGGTGCAACATGACGTTGGCGGATGGTGCGAGACATGATGTCCCAGATGTGTTCAGTTCAGGTCTGAGGAAGGGGCGGGCCAGTCCATAGCTTCAATGCCTTCATCTTGCAGGAACTACTGACAGCCACATGAGGTCTGTCATTGTCCTGCATTAGGAGGAACCCAGGGCCAACCGCACCAGCATATGGTCTCACAAGGGGTCTGAGGATCTCATCTCGGTACCTAATGGCAGTCAGGCTACCTCTGGCAAGCACATAGAGGGCTGTGCAGCCCTCCAAAGAAATTCTACCCCACACCATTACTGACCCACTGCCAAACCAGTCATGCTGAAGGATGTTGCAGGCAGCAGATCGCTCTCCACGGCGTCTCCAGACTCTGTCACGTCTGTCACATGTGCTTAGTGTGAACCTGCTTTCATCTATGAAGAGCATACGGCGCCACTGGTGAATTTGCCAATCCTAGTGTTCTGTGGCAAATGCCAATTGTCCTGCACGGTGTTGGGCTGTGAGCACAACCCCCATTTGTGGACATCGGGTACTCAGACCATCCTCATGGAGTCGATTTATAACCGTTTGTGCAAACACATGAACATTTGTGGCATGCTGGAGGTCAGTTTGCAGGGCTCTGGCAGTGCTCCTCCTGTTCCTCCTTGCACAAAGGCAGAGTTAGTGGTCCTACTGCTGGGTTGTTGCCCTCCTATGGCCCCCTCCACTTCTCCTGGTGTACTGGCCTGTCTCCTGGTAGCACCTTCAGCCTATGGACACTACGATGACAGACACAGCAAACCTTCTTGCCACAGCTCGCATTCATGTGCCATCCTGGATTAGCTGCACTACCTGAGCCACTTGTGTGGGTTGTAGAGTCTATCTCATGCTACCATGACAATGGCAGCAGAAGCCGCTTGGTAGAATTAAAATAGGGCAGACAAGAGGATTTCTGGCAGTGTAGGGTTAGCAATGGCAGCCCTAGTGGCAGTAGGACTAAAGTATACATGACATTCTGGACAGGTAATAGGTGCCCATCTGAGCATGGTCCATTGGTAATTGCAGCAGCAGAGGCATGTAGAATACAAACAATGAACTGTAAGCCAGGCAGATTGCATGGTTGAATTAATAATTGGCATCAGCTGTAGTGAATGTAAGTTGCCACTGATCACTGCATGTGTCAGGACTCAAACCCAGCAGCTCTTGTTCACCAAGCAGCAGCTCTTCCCTTTGAGCTAATCAGCTCGCTGGACAGTTCCTTGGTAAACCAGATACAAGTACCTGTGTTGTTCCTGATTGTCTCCACTCCGAGTTCTTGACTGGCTCATTCCTGTCACCTGATTGAACACCCTATTTAAACCTGGCACTGCTCTTCTTTCATTGTGAGATTATTGAGCTCTCAGCCTCTTGTCTAGCTTCTTCCCATCTCTGCTGCTTATCCTCAAGATTCTACTGCTACTCCAGCTATTTCCTGACCATGATACCTGCTCATCCTCCCAACTATACTGCTGCTCCGTGTACTGACCTTCGGCTATTACCTGAAGGCGCCACCTGCTGGCGCTGTCCCTAGTGGTTGCAATATCACGTCTCCAACTCAGGTCAGTCCATAAAAGTCTGATTCAGTTTAAGAAATGAGAGATTTTCCATGCCAGCAGAGAATCGACTGGTCAACCGGTTTTGGTAAATTTTCACCAAAAAATAGGTGGTGCAAACATAAGAAGACATGGCATTTTCATATAGTTTACTGCAACAATTAACCCTCTTTGGAAAGTATAAAAAGATTTGCACTTTGTAAAAGTGGTACACACCTGGTTTTCTAATCACAAAATGATTAGGCAATTACAAAGTATTATTATAAAGCCGTCCATAAATTATCCCCTTTTTGCTGGAGACGAAACAGTTGAACTATTTTGAACATGAAGAAGTTATGGTTTCTCAACTTGCAAACTTGGCTTCAGGAAAATGGCCGCCACAATCTCCATCTGCGCACGTGCGGCCTCCCGCGGCCATTTTCCTGAAGCCCCTTGAAGCACAGCACTCCATCTGTGCACGCGCGGCCTCGGAAAGATGGCCGCCGCCAACGATAAACAGGTGATCAACCCATCTCTGCTGCTCACATTGCACGTGACGTACAGGGCCGATGCAGAGCTCAGCCTCTTGTGACTGGTGGCATAATGCTGCCTACAGTCACAAGAATGATTGACACAGCCGGGAGCCAATGGCTCCTGATGCTGTGTCAATCACATCATGACCCTGGACTCTGGAGGAACTGTATGCGCTGCAAGCGCATACAGTTCCGACGGCGTGTGGATGAGCTCAGGGCCTTCACTCCAGCCGCCAGCGGTCCTACTCAGAAGCGTCTGGCGGCTGGCCGAGCTGTGCCGGGGGAGGCTGTCAGAAGTGACAGCTAGCTGGCGGGCCGTTTAAAATCATCAGGCGGGCCGCATCTTGCCCAGGTCTGAAATACCTGTTAGCTATTATCCCCATTATAGCGGAGCATCGACTGTAAAATACAGGCGGTTCCTGCACATCTACTGTGCTGTACAACTATGGTAGTTTACATTAAAGGGGTTATTTTGTTAAAACAAGTTATCACCAATCCATGAGCTCTTCAGGATAGGTGATCGCTTAGGTCCGATCATTTTGAAACTGCACCAATCGGAAGAATGAGGAAGTTTTATCCCTCATAGGACATTTTAAAATGCAGCGGCAGGTGGGATGTCTGACCACAGCTCCATTCATTCTCTTTGGGGCTTCCATGAATGGATCAGTGGTCGAGTTGTACATGCCACTCCAGTCTAATGAGGATAAAAGCTCCTCATTCTGCCGATTGGGTCCCAGCAGTCAGATCCCCAACAATCAATATATTATCATTTATCCTGTGGAGAGGTGATTACTTTTTTTCACAGGAGAACCAAAGTAAGTGCATCTCTGCCGCTGTGCACCGAGTTTGTAATCTAACAGAAATAAAGAGTCTTCTCCAAATTAATATCAGAGAGAAAAAATGACTGCCATACACAACACAATTCACTATAACAAGGCTCATAATACCACACCATGACCACACCACATAGTGACTGAATAATACCACATACAAAGAGAAATACAGCAACACCACAACTAGACTACATATTCCACCTCATAGTGACCAAATAATACCACATGCAAGGGACAAATACTGCCACACCATGACCAGACCACAAATTGCCACCACATAGTGATCGAATACAACAATACTGATCATGAATACAAGCCACAATACTAACAACATTTATTTACCACCAGTGACATTATACACCGGAGCTATGTGTATAGTGTCAGTGTACAGGTAATACTGGGATCACCAGTGACATTATACCCAGGATCATTCTACACTCACCGGCCACTTTATTAGGTACACCATGCTAGTAACGGGTTGGACCCCCTTTTGCCTTCAGAACTGCCTCAATTCTTCGTGGCATAGATTCAACAAGGTGCTGGAAGCATTCCTCAGAGATTTTGGTCCATATTGACATGATGGCATCACACAGTTGCCGCAGATTTGTCGGCTGCACATCCCAAAGATGCTCCATACAAGGCAGGATGGATCCATGCTTTCATGTTGTTTACGCCAAATTCTGACCCTACCATCCGAATGTCGCAGCAGAAATCGAGACTCATCAGACCAAGCAACGTTTTTCCAATCTTCTACTGTCCAATTTCGATGAGCTTGTACAAATTGTAGCCTCAGTTTCCTGTTCTTAGCTGAAAGGAGTGGTACCCGGTGTGGTCTTCTGCTGCTGTAGCCCATCTGCCTCAAAGTTCGACGCACTGTGCGTTCAGAGATGCTCTTAGGCCTACCTTGGTTGTAACGGGTGGCGATTTGAGTCACTGTTGCCTTTCTATCAGCTCGAACCAGTCTGCCCATTCTCCTCTGACCTTTGGCATCAACAAGGCATTTCCGCCCACAGAACTGCCGCTCACTGGATTTTTTTTCTTTTTCGGACCATTCTCTGTAAACCCTAGAGATGGTTGTGTGTGAAAATCCCAGTAGATCAGCAGTTTCTGAAATACTCAGACCAGCCCTTCTGGCACCAACAACCATGCCACGTTCAAAGGCACTCAAATCACCTTTCTTCCCCATACTGATGCTCGGTTTGAACTGCAGGAGATTGTCTTGACCATGTCTACATGCCTAAATGCACTGAGTTGCCGCCATGTGATTGGCTGATTAGAAATTAAGTGTTAACAAGAAGTTGGACAGGTGTACCTAATAAAGTGGCCGGTGAGTGTATATAGTGTCAGTGCACAGGTAATACTGGTATCATCAGTGACATTATACATAGGATCTCTCTATATAGTGTCAGTGTATCGGTAATACTGGGATCATCACTGACATTAAACTCAGGAGCTCTGTTTATAGTGTACAGTGATTATCAATGACATTATACACAGGAGCTCCGTACATAGTCTGTTAGTGTACAGGTAATACAGTGATCACCAGGGACATTATACACAGGAGCTCTGTATATAGTGTCAGTGTACTGGTAATACAGGGATCACCTATGCCATTATGTACATGAGCTCTGTATATAGTGTCAGTGTACACGTAATACAGTGATCACCAGTGACAATATACACAGGAGTTCTATATATATTATCAGTGTACAGGTAATACAGGAATCACCAAAGACATTATACACAGGAGCTCTGTATATAGTGTATAGTGTACAGGTAAAACAGTGATGACCAGTGACAATATACACAGGAACTCTGTATATAGTGTTAGTGTACAGGTAATACAGTGATTGCTGGTGACATTGCACACAGGAGCTCTTTATGTAGTGCATAGTGTGCGTGTACATGTAATACACTGATTCACCAGTGACTTCTGTAGTTGAAGTCCTTGTCTTCGCTTTTCTTCTTCATCTAGCACAAACCGCCATCACTTCTTCCAGCCAGGACTCATCTCTGCAAAAAATAAGACACAGTCATCAGTAGCTGATTGCTTCCAAAGCACTTTCCCCACTTTTTCCCCAACTACAACACTTTGTCAGATGAAGAAGAAAAGCAACATAGTGCTGCACTGGAGCCCAGGACCCCGATAGAAAATAGTTTCCTAAAATGTAAATTAGGATACAGTAGTAATAATATCCCTAATTGGATCCTAAAGACATTATGTTTCCCACTTGTCAACAAAAACTAATACAGCATGTTCTTCATTCTGGCCACCAAACAGTAATTAAGTCCCTCCTCCTGGCCCTATTTATTTAATAATCTCACCCAGCCTGGCCCCAATATCTGCAGCCTGGGCCCCAGATACCCATACTGGCCCCCATATGTCCCTTGTCCTGCTTCCCCATATATCTATCCTGGCCCCCCATATATCCATCCTGGATTCCCCATTTATCCAACCTGGTCCTTTGTCCTGGCTTACATATACCCATCCTGGCCCTCATATGTCCCTTGTACTGCCCCCCATATATCCGTCCTGCCACCTCAATATTTCCATCCTGGTCCCTTGCCCTTGCACCCCCCCATATATCCATCCTGGCTCCCCCCATATATCCATCCTGGTCCCTCCATATATCCATCCTGGCCCCTTCATAAAACCATTATGACCCCCTATATATCCATCCTAACCCCCCCATATATCCATCCTGGCTCGCCCATATATCCATCCTGGTCCCTTGTGCTACTCCCCTCCCGTATATCATTCATGGTTCCATGTGCTGCTACCCCCCCATATATCCATCCTGGTCCCTTGTGCTACTCCACCCCATATAACCATCCTTGTCCCTTGTGCTACTCCCCCCATATATCACTCATGGCCTCATGTGCTGCTCCCCCCATATATCCATCCTGGTCCTCTGCAGGTCTGGCGCACTCATATTAAGATGTCAGCTGACCTAGTAGAGGCCGACAGCTAAATTGTGTGCACCTGTCGCATGCAGCACATGACACTGACATCAGGCGCACACTAATCAGTGCTCATCGGGACTTGCGCCGTAGCGGTTTGGGTAATGAATGCTGCATGTGTGTGGCCCTGCACCTGCTCTGCCTGCGCTTTTAAAGGGTCTATACCCTTAAAAACCACATACTTTTTTTTTCGTATTATTCTTCTCTCTTCACCTTCTTCCCACTGCCATCACTGCAAGGGCCCACCGGGGATTTCCCCAATTCCCCACCAGGCCAGTGCGACCCTGTAGGTACACCATATACCTGTATGGTGGCACTGCATCATGCCATGTAATAAAGGTCTTGTTTGTATCTCTAATATACAGCATCTCATGGAACATGGCACAAATAAGATTTTTTCTTCTTACTGTACAATTAAACTATGATATTCTTTCTAATTGTTTACCAGGATACTATGATCACTTTGCATTTATTGTGTTTTTTTTTAGTATAAATTCTGCAATTCGCTCTGGACAAATTACTAGTACCAAGTAAAGCAGCTTACAGGATCTTTTTATAAAGAAGCTAATGATACTTTAATCAAACAAATCACATACTGTATTATCCCAAATACAAAAACGAACAGAAAGGACACAATATGTTTGACATGTAGAATACGTTTATTTGCCCTTAATTAGTAATTTTCTTATTGACAAACCCATTTTTTGCTTTATAATAATAATCTTTTTATTTCATATAGCGCTAACATATTCCGCAGCGCTTTACAGTTTGCACACATTACTTTATGGCCAGTTACAGCAAGAGCAGCTGGTGTCAAACACTAAGCTGGATTGGCAGGCTTGCTGGTAGGTGTTTCCATTTAGGCAATTATAGAACTGACTTTTACTTGTTGGGCTGGGATACAGACCATTTGATTTTCCAACACAGAAACTGCTGCTACCTTGTTGAGCTTTTGCAGCTGTGGCTGGCGCGGCTGGAGTGCTTGGTGCTGCGGTGTTTGGTGCTGCGGTGTTCGGTGCTTCTGGTACTATTGAAGTTTTACAATCTGCATAATAAATAAATGTAACAATATTACTAAGATATACTATGACGTTTACTAGTGAGACTTGCTCTTCATGGATTACATGTAATGTGGTCCATATGAAAACAACCTTACTAGATTTTCCAGGACTTGTATAAAATGTCCTAGACCAAATGAGCCAGTTTTTTCTATAGTTTCTATAGTCTTGGTAAGTCTGCAATCAGGGTAGGCTTAAGCACTTACTTGGAAAAGAGATTCCCAGAGCAGATTTCAGTGCATTCACTAGGGGATATTTGCCTTGACCACAGAAATGTCCGCTAAAGTCATCCAAAGGAAGAGCCCACACCATAGCGCCTCCAAAGTTATTCTGCAGAAGCCACTCGGCCTATGAACAAAAAGGAACCACACAAATCATGATTTCTGCCCTTTTTATGTGAGTTTAAGACATCACCTTTGTTCTCTTGCAGTTTGTTTTCATACCTTGATCTGGAAACTCTTTTGGTTGTCATACCCAATCCATTCACTTCCTTTGTAGGCATAGGGGACGGCTTGTGGACTATTCCAAACCTCTGTGGCACCTTCCAGAAAACTACAGATCTGAAAATGAATGGAAAGGAAAATAAGATCACCTTTTATTAACTTGGCTCATTTTAGCTTGTAAATGTATTGTGTATGAAGATGCTAACATTCTACATGTGCAAAAATAATGAAAAAAACCCAGAGAATTTCAAACTAAAAATAAACATTTAAAACTGAATAATCAACCTAACAAATTAATACAAATTTAATGTACTAACCATTTCTTAGTAATATTAGTGTTAGGAGTTGAGTTTTCTCTGCTGCACAGGGGGAGTCTCGGTCCATGTCTGCTGCGGTCTCCCATTCTCCATCAGCCGCAGTGGAGCCTGCTCAGCGGAGACGTCGGTCCCAGCGTCTCACTGAGCCTGATTCTGTTACTGCTGCCTCTCCAGGCTCTGCTATTGTACCCTGCACTGATCTGCGGCGAGCAGGCTTTTCTGGGACTAAGTCCTGCTTTGCACACACTGAGCATGCCCAGGGTAAGATCTCTCAGTGGAGATCAAGGGTCACATGCTCAGGTACTGCAGCCAAATCTATTGGTCCTTCTAGGAAGGTCCTGTAGGTATGCAGGTTCTGTGGCAGTCTCTCATTGGTCCTTTTTAGGAAGGTCCTGTACGTGCTGCAGCTATTTAAGGCTCGCATGGCCGCACGGCCATGCGCTAGTATCTTCCAAAGTTACGTGCTTTGCGCCACTGTGGTCATGTGCTTGAATGTGTTCAGGGACCTGGCTGAAATAAGCCCCTAGAATGCTGGCACCTCCGGCAAGAGATTGTGTATGAGTGTATTCAAGGACCTGGCTGAAATAAGCCCCTAGAATGCTGGCACCTCCGGCAAGGAGTGTTGTGTGCATGCATGACCACTGACTGCTCTCATCTGGGTAGTTAGCCTGTGCCTCTGTGAGAGTCTAACAGGGCACAGAGCTTTGCTTTCTCGGCCGCTCTGTGAAGCTAACAGAGCTGGTTCATACCGCCATATTGTGCCGCCATTCACTTAGCAGCAGGATCTTTCCTGCACGGTGGATCCCGGGTTGCGAACGCACCAATCCCATCAATAAATATATTCGGTGCGTTCCGCAAACCCTAACAGTATACTAGCGCCAGGATCTGGCTAAGTAATGGCGGATGAACAGCGGTTGCAGGGGTACATCCAGCTGCTGGAGGGTCGGTTGACGTCTCTTGAGCATGCAACCTTGGCGGTGGATGTTACCGCAATAGCTGTTCAGGCTGCTAGCGTGGCTGCAGCAGCTTTACCCACTGCCACCTCTGTTCTGACCATAAGTAAGTCCTGTAGGGGTTTCATGAGCCAGTGTGGTATACACCTCGAGCTCCTGGCTGCACGCTTTCCCACAGAGCTGGCAAAGGTGGGATTCATAATCTCTCTCTTGTCGGACAGGGCATTGGAGTGGGCTACGCCGCTGTGGGAGCGCAACGATCGTGTGGTGCGGAGTGTTCCTCGGTTTCTGGACACTCTGAAACAGGTCTTTGTAGGACCTCAAGTCACCCATGATACAGCGCTCCAGCTGCTGGCTTTGACTCAGGGTTCAGACATGGTCAGTCATTTTGTGGTTACCTTCCGGACGATAGCGTCTGAGTTGGAATGGCCGGATAAAACCCTTATTCCCGTATTTTGGAGGGGGCTGGCTGACCATGTGAAGGACGCTTTGTCTACTAGGGAGATTCCCGCCACACTGGAGGAGTTCATAGCTGTATCAACTCGCATAGACCTTCGTTTTGGAAGGTTGGAGCGAGCCCAGTGTAGGCAGAGGTTTTGGCTGGCTCCCACCTTCGCCAGACCTCTGGAATCTCCAGTCCAGGCGTCCGAGTCACATGAGGCCATAGAGGTGACACGAGCGGGACCCAAGTCCCAGTCCGCTCGTGCACATAAGGTCTGTCATGTTTGCCGGCAGTCAGGACATCTTGCCTCCAAGTGTCCTCAGCGGCCGGGGAAACATCAGCGTCTAGTGGCAGTAGGAGGAGGTACACTAGACACGGCGACGTTTGCCTCAAAGTTGTCCTTCAAGGGGACAATTACCTTTGGCCCATCCACTCTTATGGTAGAGCTATGTGTGGACTCTGGGGCGGAGGGTAATTTTATGTCATCCGCTTTCGCCCAGCGTCACGCAATACCCCTGGTTATGCTCTCCAAACCAGTAACCATTCGAGTGGTAAATGGGTCGACACTACCCTCTCAGTTTACCCACCAAACCATTCCTATCACGCTTTCTGTGTCTCCATCACATCAGGAGATTATCTCCCTATTAGTCATTCCTGAGGGAATTGATGAGGTCCTGTTGGGGATACCATGGCTACGCTACCATTCTCCTCATATAGAGTGGTCCTCAGGGAGAATTTTGGGATGGAGTAAATCCTGCGAGGGTAGATGTCAGAGGGAGTGCGTTCAGGTTGCTACATCTCAGGTACCCGCAGATCTTTCCTCTCTCCCCAAACACTATTGGCCCTATGCAGACGTGTTCTCCAAAAGGGCTGCGGAGACCCTTCCACCTCACCGCCCCTATGACTGTCCTATTGACCTCTTGCCTGGTGCTGAGCCTCCCCGGGGTCAAGTTTATCCGTTATCTCTCCCGGAGATGGAGGCAATGTCTCAGTATATCCAAGAGAATCTGGCAAGAGGATTTATTAGGAAGTCAGTGTCACCTGCAGGGGCAGGGTTCTTCTTCGTACAGAAGAAGACAGGAGACTTACGTCCATGCATAGATTACAGGGGTCTTAACGCTATCACCGTTAAGAACAACTACCCATTACCCCTGATTTCTGAGCTTTTTGATAGGCTACGGGGAGCAAGGGTGTTTACAAAATTAGATCTGCGGGGTGCCTATAACCTGATTCGCATCCTTGAGCTGGACGAATGGAAGACGGCTTTTAACACCAGGGTGTCACGGGGGAACTAGGTGAGCGAGAGCTAATAACCCGGGCCCCTGCAATTTCCCTCAGACTAGGGAAATCCTGACTGACCCTCTACCTGGAGTTTACACTGATGGTGTGCATGTCCAGGCCTCGAACCTCACCCTGTCTCCTGTTTCAACCCTAGGCTGAAACCTCAGCCCACCACCCAGTGAAGAGGTAATACACCAATACCCACAGTTAGCAAAGATAAGGATGAAGGAAAATATACACCACGCCGCAGTCACTTAGGAATACACTATAAATGTGCAGGGCAAAATAAATACAAATATAGGAAGGAGTAAATAAGACTAAGGAAAATACACCACCAGCAATGAATCTCCAACAACCAGCTCTCCACTCCAGACCAAGATAACAACGCACAAGACAGAAGCTATAATCGGCGACGCCCAATGATCAGGAGAACTATTTAAAGGCAATGGGCATGGCCCAGCTTCCAATCCGAGGATCAGGTAAATTAACCCCGGAACAGCTAGATAAAATCTAGCCGACGCCAATGAGCAAATAGTGGTCAAAAGCGGAATTACCGTTGTCTGTCGAACGACCTGGTCTGAACAGCGTCCGACATGACAGTACCCCGCCTTCTACGAGGGACCCCAGGGCCCTCACGGCTTATAGGACCCAGCTTGTCTGGATGGCGACGATGAAAAAACCTGACCAGCCGATCCGCATGAATATCCAAGGCTGGTACCCAGGACCTCTCCTCAGGCCCATAACCACACCAGTGTACCAAGTACTGTAAAGTGCGACGAACTACACGAGAGTCAACCACCTTGGAGACTTCAAACTCCAAATTACCATCCACCAAGACTGGAGGTGGTATAGGCGCCGCTTCCACAGAACCCACCACCTTCTTTAGAAGAGCCCTGTGGAACACGTTGTGTATCTTATACACCGTAGGGAGCTCCAATCGGTATGCTACTGGGTTAATGACGGCGGTGACCCTAAATGGACCAATAAACCGTGTACCCAACTTAAGGGACGGTATTTTGAGTCTTATGTTTTTTGTGGATAACCACACCCAGTCATCCACACTCAGGTCCGGACCTGGCGCACGCCTACTGTCAGCCACACGTTTGTACCTAGCACCCACACTCAACAGGCGCTGTTTAACTCTCCTCCAGACTGATGACAATTGTGCTCCTAACTGATCCTCCTCCGGAATGCCGGAAGAGCCCCTCTGACTCAAGCAAGGTACAAAATTGAGGATGTAGCCCGTAAACACAAAAAAACGGAGACTCCCCAGACGACTCCTGGCGGTGATTATTGATGGCAAACTCAGCCAAAGGAAGAAAGGTAGACCACTTCTCCTGGTTATCAGAGACAAAGCAGCATAGGTACTGTTTAGTTGATACGCTCAGTCTGACCATTTGACTGAGGATGGAACGCCAAAGAATGAGACAACTTGATCCCCAGCCGTGAGCAAAATGCTTTCCAAAATTTTGCCACAAACTGAGACCCCCTATCAGACACGATGTCAGACGGAACCCCATGAAGTCTGACCACCTCCTGCACAAATACCTGAGCCAGAGTCTTAGCGTTAGGCAACGAAGGCAAAGACACAAAGTGCGACATTTTAGAAAACCGATCAACAATCACCAAGATGACCGTGTTCCCAGCTGATGAGGGCAAATCAGTGATGAAATCCATGGAGATTTCCGTCCATGGCTTACTAGGTACCTCAAGAGGAAGTAGTGTGCCAACAGGACGGGAGCGGGGCGTCTTAGCCCTAGCGCACGTGGTACAAGCTGACACGTATGAGACCACGTCCTGTCGGATCTTGGGCCACCAAAACCGACGTGACACCAACTCCAAGGTACCTCTAACCAATGGGTGGCCAGCCAGAACAGCATCATGATGCTCCGCCAAAACCTTTAAGCGGAGATGAAGCGGTACAAAAGATTTGTTGATGGGAAGCTCAGATGGTACCTCCTCCTGAGCCTCGGCAATCTCAGCCTCAACCTCGGTAGTGAGAGCCGAAACCACAACACCCTTTTGGAGAATGGGTACTGGATCTTCCCGAGGTTCACCCCCTGGAAAACACCTGGACAGAGCATCCGCCTTAGTGTTTTTAGACCCCGGTCTGTAAGTGACAACAAAATTGAACTGCGTGAAAAACAATGCCCAGCGAGCCTGCCTGGGGGACAGACGCTTGGCTGACTCCAAATACAGCAGATTCTTATGATCGGTAATAACAGTAACATGATGTACCGACCCCTCCAAGAAGTGTCGCCATTCCTCAAAGGCCAACTTGATTGCCAACAACTCCCTGTTGCCGATATCGTAGTTACGTTCGGCGGACGACAGGACAGTTTCTTGGAGAAATAGGCGCACGGACGCAAACCACTCAAAGATGAGCCTTGAGATAGTACCGCCCCCACACCAACCTCAGACGCATCGACTTCCACAACAAAGGGTTTTGATACGTCTGGCTGCACAAGAATGGGGACTGAAACAAAACTGTTCTTAAGAAACTCAAATGCGCGCACAGCAGCCTCAGGCCAAACGGAGAAATTGGTACCCTTTTTAGTCATGTCAGTTAGCGGTTTAGCAATGATGGAAAAATCCTTGATAAATTTCCTATAGTAGTTAGAAAACCCAAGGAACCGCTGAAGTGCTTTCAGGTTATCAGGACGTTCCCAATGCAGCACCGCTTGCACCTTAGCGGCGTCCATTTTAAAACCAGAAGCAGACACAATATAACCCAAGAAAGGCAACTCTTGAACAGAAAATACACATTTCTCAAGTTTAGCATACAGCTCATTCTCTCTGAGAAGCTGTAACACCTGCCTGACATGATTTAAATGCACATCACAGTCGCAAGAATATATGAGGATGTCATCTAGGCACACGATAACGAATTTCCCCAAAACATGTGAGAACACATCATTGATGAAATGTTGGAACACTGCAGGTGCGTTAGTCAACCCAAAAGGCATCACCAAATTTTCAAAATGACCCTCAGGGGTATTAAAAGCCGTCTTCCACTCATCACCTTGATGGACTCTTATGAGGTTGTACGCCCCCTGAGGTCAAGCTTGGTAAACTACTTAGCACCCACCACCTGGTTGAACAAATCTGGTATCAGTGGCATCGGGTATGGATCACGAACCGTAATCTGGTTCAACTCCCTGAAATCCAAACACGGGCGTAATCCGCCATCTTTCTTCTTCACGAAGAACCCTGCTGCCACCGGCGAGCATGACGGCCTGATGTGCCCTTTGCTCAAGCTTTCAGCAATACAATCTTTTAACGCTTGTCTCTCTGGACTGGAGATGTTAAACATCCTTGCTTTAGGCAACTTAGCCCCTGGTTTCAACCTGATAGAACAGTCATAGGGACGATGTGGCGGCAACTCTGAACAACCCTTTTCAGAGAACACATCCACAAAATCCAGAAGTGACTCCAGAACGCTTGAAGTCACCGCAGCCACACATGTGGCCAGGCAATTCTCCTGGCAGAACTCGCTCCACTGAATTATGTCCTGAGTTTTCCAGTCAATTACTGGGTTGTGCATGGACAACCAAGGAAAACTCAAAACCACCTGAGCAGGAAGATTCCTGAGCACCTTACATGTAACCCGCTCGGAATGTAGAACCCCAATGTGGAGTTTCACCTCAGCCACAAATTCAGTAATCTCCCCCTGAGAGAGAGGAGCAGCATTGATGGTGACCACGCGGATAGGGTGAGACAGTTTTTCAATCCTAAAACCTGCTGTGCGCGCAAACTCCTCATCAATCAGATTTGTGGCTGAACCACTATCCACAAAAACAGTAATTGGCAGCTCACTGCCAGCGATAAAAACCTTAGCAGGGAGCATGCATTGAGAAACCACCATGGAGGATATACATAAGCTCAGATTGGTCTCCTCCACACCCTCTGAGCTTAGAAGTTTTCCGCCACTGCATTTTTCTTAGACAGCAGAGGACAGATGTTAATAAAATGACCAGTTTTACCACAGTAAAAACAGGCTCCCTGCTTCCTGAGCTCAGGGGCTCGACGCTTCACATGTGACACCCCTGCGATTTGCATAGGCTCCGTGGACTCACCTGCAGCAACCTCACGTGAACCTAAACCCTCTTCCATAGGCGGTGTCTCATGCTCCCCCTGACGCAAACAGCGATCAATGCGGACAACCAGACTCATAGCGGAATCTAGAGAAGCAGGAGTCTCGTACATCAGAAGGGCTTTTTTAACCCTTCCAGAGACCCCATGAATAAACTGACTCCGCAATGCTGGATCATTCCATTGTGTATCGATTGCCCAGCGACGAAGTTCAGAACAGTAATCCTCTGCAACTCGCTCCCCCTGGCGAATAGTGCGTATCTTAGATTCTGCTAGAGCCATTCTGTCAGGTTCATCGTAGATTTTTCCAAGAGAGGAAAAAAAACTCTCCACAGAGTCAAATGCAGCAGAATCAGATGGCAAAGAAAATGCCCATGCTTGGGGATCCCCGCTTAACAGTGACAACACCAGGCCCACACGCTGAGCCTCATTACCCGAGGAGATCGGGCGCATACGGAAATATAGTTTGCAAGCTTCACGAAAAGAAACAAATTTACTGCGTTCCCCAGCAAATTTTTCAGGCAAAGGGAATTTAGGCTCAGCAACTCTTCCTGTCGCTCCAGCTTGCACATTAGATACTGCTAGTCCCTGTTGCTGAACTGCCCCCCTCAACTCAGTGACCTGTAGGACAGCGCCTCCAACTGGCGGGTTACGGAAGTCATGGGATCCATGACAAAAGAAAAAAAAAAGAAACCCCTTTTTTTTTTTTGTTTTGTTGGGCCGATTATAATATCACGGGGGAACTAGGTGAGCGAGAGCTAATAACCCAGGCCCCTGCAATTTCCCTCAGACTAGGGAAATCCTGACTGACCCTCTACCTGGAGTTTACACTGATGGTGTGCATGTCCAGGCCTCGAACCTCACCCTGTCTCCTGTTTCAACCCTAGGCTGAAACCTCTACCCACCACCCAGTGAAGAGGTAATACTCCAATACCCACAGTTAGCAAAGACAAGGATAAAGGAAAATATACACCACGGCGCAGTCACTCAGGAATACACTATAAATGTGCAGGGCAAAATAAATACAAATATAGGAAGGAGTAAATAAGACTAAGGAAAATACACCACCAGCAACGAATCTCCAACAACCAGCTCTCCACTCCAGACCGAGATAACAACGCACAAGACAGAAGCTATAATCGGCGGCGCCCAATGATCAGGAGAACTATTTAAAGGCAATGGGCATGGCCCAGCTTCCAATCCGAGGATCAGGTAAATTAACCCCGGAACAGCTAGATAAAATCTAGCCGACGCCAATGAGCAAATAGTGGTCAGAAGCGGAATTACCGCTGTCTGTCGAACGACCTGGTCTGAACAGCGTCCGACATGACAGAGGGATGGGCATTATGAATACCTGGTGATGCCCTTCGGGCTCTGTAATGCGCCAGCCGTTTTCCAAGACTTTGTGAACGACATTTTCCGGGATATGCTCACCACCTCGGTCGTAGTCTATCTGGATGATATTCTCATCTACTCTCCAGATATTGACTCCCATCGGAGAGATGTTCGCAAAGTCTTCGACCTCTTACGGGCAAACTCCCTCTACGCCAAGTTGGAGAAGTGTGTGTTTGAGCAGGAGTCCTTGCCTTTCCTTGGTTATATCACCTCTGCCCAGGGTTTGGCTATGGATTCTGCCAAGCTACAGGCTGTGATGGACTGGCAGGAACCCCATTCTCTTAAAGCGGTGCAGCGCTTTATGGGGTTCATTAATTACTATCGCCAGTTCATTCCACACTTCTCAACTTTGGTAGCTCCCTTGGTTGCCCTCACCAAGAAGGGAGCAAATCCCAAGTTGTGGTCAGAGGAGGTCTCCAAGGCCTTTCTCTCGATTAAGTCACACTTCGCTAGCGCTCCAATCCTACATCGCCCCGATGTAGATAAGCCATTTATCATGGAGGTGGATGCCTCATCCGTTGGTGCTGGAGCAGTCCTTTTCCAAAAGGATGCTCAAGGTCGGAAGCATCCTTGCTTCTTTTTCTCCAAGACCTTCACACCAGCGGAGAGGAATTATTCCATCGGGGACAGGGAGTTGCTAGCCATTAGGTTGGCTTTTTCAGAGTGGAGACACCTCTTGGAGGGAGCTCGCTTTCCCTTCCAAGTGTTCACTGACCACAAGAACTTGCTGTATATACAGACGGTCCAGCGGCTGAATTCTCGCCAGGCTAGATGGTCCCTGTTCTTCTCCCGGTTCCATTTTACTTTCCATTTTCTCTCCGGGGAGAAGAACACTCGTGCCGACGCTCTCTCCCGCTCCGTAGTGTCATCTGAGGAGGAGGAGGAGCCTCGGCTTATTGTCCCTTCTGAGAGCCTGAGAACTGTGGCTCCGGTTTCGCTTGAGTCCGTGCCCCCGGGCAAGACTTTCATACCAGCGAATTTGCGACCAGAGGTTCTCTCTTTGGCTCACACGTCCAGAGTCGGTGGACATTTTGGGACCAAGAGGACATCTGAGCTTTTGGCGAGGACGTACTGGTGGCCGCATATGGCTTGTGACGTCGGGGACTAAATTCGGGCGTGTGTCTCCTGCGCCCAGAATCGGTCTCCTCGGCAACGGCCTGCTGGGTTACTTTACCCCATGCTGGTGGCAGACAGGCCCTGGGAAATGGTCAGGATGGACTTTGTGGTGGGCTTACCCAAGTCTCGTAGCTGCACCGTTATCTGGGTAGTCACCGATCATTTTTCCAAGATGGTGCATTTGGTGCCGCTTCCACGGTTACCTTCTGCACGGGCCTTGGCGGCTTTGTTCATTAAACATATTTTCCGCCTACATGGAATGCCTGATAAAATTGTCAGCGACCGGGGTCCCCAGTTTGCGTCTCGGTTTTGGAGAGCGCTCTGCCGTTTACTCAGCATAGAGCTGAATCTCTCCTCTGCATATCTGTTGTGAATTTGCGTTTTGCTCCCTCTAGTGGTCATTAGTGATTTGACACTGGAGCTTCTGTCTTCTCCTATATGCTCACCTGGGCCCTTAGTTCAGGGGCGTTGCTATATAAGCTCTCTGGACCTTCAGTTCTATGCCTGGCATCGTTGAATTCAGAGCTAATCTGTTGTGCTCTTGTCCTTTGATCCTGGTTCCTGTATTTCAAGCTAAGTCTTCTTCCTTGCTTTTTGCTTTGGTTTTGTTTTGAATTTTTGTCCAGCTTGTTCCTATCTGTATCCTGACCTTTGCTGGAAGCTCTAGGGGGCTGGTGTTCTCCCCCCGGACCGTTAGACGGTTCGGGGGTTCTTGAATCTCCAGCGTGGATTTTTATAGGGTTTTTGTTGACCAGATAAGTTATCTTGCTTTATTCTGCTATTAGTAAGCTGGCCTCTCTTTGCTGAACCTGGTTCATTTCTGTGTTTGTCATTTCCTCTTACCTCACCGTTATTATTTGTGGGGGGCTTGTATCTTGCTTTGGGGTCCCTTTCTCTGGAGGCAAGAGAGGTCTTTGTTTTCTTCTCCTAGGGGTAGTTAGATTCTCCGGCTGGCGCGAGTCATCTAGCGATCACCGTAGGCATGATCCCCGGCTACTTCTAGTGTTGGCGTTAGGAGTAGCTATTTGGTCAACCCAGTTACCACAGCCCTATGAGCTGGATTTTTGTATCTCGCAGACTTACACGTTCCTCTGAGACCCTGTCCACTGGGGTCATAACAGTATGCCAGGCCAGTATTGAATGTTTGATGCATTGCAGAAGTGGGATTATAAGAAAGAAAATTTTGAGTTTTTTTTTTTTCTCTCTCATTTTTTTTTTTTTTTTTTCTTTTCCCCTTTACCTCAGAGTGGCTTAAGCTTGCTGCAGACATGAATGTCCAGACCTTGATTACAAGTGTGGACCAGCTTGCTGCTCGTGTGCAGGGTATACAAGATTATGTTATCAGAAATCCTAGGTCTGAACCCAAGATACCGATTCCTGAACCGTTTTCATGAGACCGATTTAAGTTTAAGAATTTCAGGGATAATTGTAAATTGTTTTTGTCCCTGAGACCCTGTTCGTCTGGAGACTCTGCTCAACAAGTAAAAATTGTTATTTCATTCTTACGGGGTGACCCTCAAGATTGGGCTTTTTCGTTGGCGCCAGGAGATCCGGCATTGGCTGATATTGATGCGTTTTTTCTGGCGCTCGGTTTACTTTATGAGGAACCCAATCTTGAGATTCAGGCTGAAAAAGCCTTGCTGGCTATGTCTCAGGGCCAGGACGAGGCTGAAGTGTATTGCCAAAAATTTCGGAAATGGTCCGTGCTGACACATTGGAACGAGTGTGCACTGGCTGCTAATTTTAGAAATGGCCTTTCTGAAGCCATTAAGAATGTTATGGTGGGTTTTCCTATTCCCACAGGTCTGAATGATACCATGGCCCTGGCTATTCAAATTGACCGGCGGTTGCGGGAGCGCAAAACCGCAAATTCCCTCATGGTGTTGTCTGAACGGACACCTGATTTGATGCAATGTGATAGAAAAACCGCAAATTCCCTCATGGTGTTGTCTGAACGGACACCTGATTTGATGCAATGTGATAGAATCCTGACTAGAAATGAGAGGAAAATTCATAGACGCCAGAATGGCTTGTGCTACTACTGTGGTGATTCTACACATGTTATCTCAGCATGCTCTAAACGTATAACTAAGATTGTTAGTCCTGTCACCGTTGGTAATTTGCATCCTAAGTTTATTCTGTCTGTAACTTTGATTTGCTCACTGTCATCTTATCCTGTCATGGCGTTTGTAGATTCAGGTGCTGCCCTGAGTCTTATGGATCTCTCATTTGCTAAGCGCTGTGGTTTTATTCTTGAACCATTAGAAAATCCTATACCTCTTAGGGGTATTGATGCTACGCCATTAGCAGAAAATAAACCGCAGTATTGGACACAGGTTACCATGTGCATGACTCCTGAACACCGCGAGGTGATACGTTTTCTTGTTTTGCATAAAATGCATGATGTGGTTGTTTTGGGGCTGCCTTGGTTACAGACCCATAATCCAGTCCTGGACTGGAAGGCTATGTCAGTGTCAAGTTGGGGCTGTCGTGGTATTCATGAGGATTCCCTGCCTGTGTCTATTGCTTCTTCTACGCCTTCGGAAGTTCCGGAGTATTTGTCTGATTATCAGGATGTCTTTAGCGAGTCCAGGTCCAGTGCATTGCCTCCTCATAGGGAATGTGACTGTGCAATAGATTTGATTCCAGGCAGTAAGTTTCCTAAGGGAAGACTGTTTAATCTGTCGATACCTGAACATACCGCTATGCGTTCATATATCAAGGAGTCTCTGGAGAAAGGACACATCCGTCCGTCTTCTTCCCCTCTTGGTGCGGGATTCTTTTTTGTGGCTAAAAAGGACGGATCTTTGAGGCCTTGTATTGACTATCGGCTTTTAAATAAGATCACTGTCAAATTTCAGTATCCTTTGCCGCTGTTGTCTGACTTGTTTGCCCGGATTAAAGGTGCCAAGTGGTTCACCAAGATAGACCTTCGTGGTGCGTACAACCTTGTGCGCATTAAGCAAGGTGATGAATGGAAAACCGCATTCAATACGCCCGAAGGTCATTTTGAGTACTTGGTGATGCCTTTTGGGCTCTCTAATGCCCCTTCAGTTTTTCAGTCCTTTATGCATGACATTTTTCGGAACTATCTGGATAAATTTTTGATCATTTATCTGGATGATATTCTGGTTTTTTCTGATAATTGGGACTCGCATGTGGAGCAGGTCAGGATGGTCTTTAAAATTTTGCGTGAAAATTCTTTGTTTGTCAAGGGCTCAAAGTGTCTTTTTGGTGTACAGAAGGTTCCCTTTTTGGGGTTCATTTTTTCCCCTTCTGCTGTGGAGATGGACCCAGTCAAGGTCCGAGCTATTCTTCATTGGACTCAGCCCTCGTCAGTTAAGAGTCTTCAGAAGTTCTTAGGTTTCGCTAACTTCTACCGTCGTTTTATCGCTAATTTTTCTAGCATTGTGAAACCTTTGACGGATATGACCAAGAAGGGCTCCGATGTGGCTAATTGGGCTCCTGCTGCCGTGGAGGCTTTCCAGGAGTTGAAACGTCGGTTTACTTCGGCGCCTGTTTTGTGCCAGCCTGATGTCTCGCTTCCCTTTCAGGTTGAGGTGGATGCTTCAGAGATTGGAGCAGGGGCCGTTTTGTCGCAGAGAGGCCCTGGTTGCTCTGTTATGAGACCTTGCGCCTTTTTCTCTAGGAAGTTTTCGCCTGCTGAGCGAAATTATGATGTGGGCAATCGGGAGTTGTTGGCCATGAAATGGGCATTTGAGGAGTGGCGTCATTGGCTCGAGGGTGCTAAGCATCGTGTGGTGGTCTTGACTGATCACAAAAATCTGATGTATCTCGAGTCTGCTAAACGCCTGAATCCTAGACAGGCCCGCTGGTCATTGTTTTTCTCCCGTTTTGACTTCGTTGTCTCGTATTTACCAGGTTCAAAGAATGTGAAGGCCGATGCTCTTTCCAGGAGCTTTGTGCCTGATGCTCCTGGAGTCGCTGAACCTGTTGGTATTCTTAAGGATGGAGTTATCTTGTCAGCTATTTCTCCAGATCTGCGACGTGTGTTGCAGAGATTTCAGGCTGATAGGCCTGATTCTTGTCCACCTGACCGACTGTTTGTGCCTGATAAGTGGACCAGCAGAGTCATTTCCGAGGTTCATTCCTCGGTGTTGGCAGGTGACCCAGGAATTTTTGGCACCAGAGATCTGGTGGCCAGATCCTTTTGGTGGCCTTCCTTGTCAAGGGATGTGCGGTCATTTGTACAGTCCTGTGGGACTTGTGCTCGAGCTAAGCCTTGCTGTTCTCGTGCCAGCGGGTTGCTCTTGCCCTTGCCTGTCCCTAAGAGACCTTGGACACATATCTCCATGGATTTCATTTCTGATCTTCCGGTGTCTCAAGGCATGTCTGTTATCTGGGTGATATGTGATCGCTTCTCCAAGATGGTCCATTTGGTTCCTTTGCCTAAGCTGCCTTCCTCTTCCGATCTGGTTCCTGTGTTTTTCCAGAACGTGGTTCGTTTGCACGGCATCCCTGAGAATATTGTGTCAGACAGAGGATCCCAGTTCGTTTCCAGATTCTGGCGATCCTTTTGTAGTAGGATGGGCATTGATTTGTCGTTTTCGTCTGCTTTCCATCCTCAGACTAATGGACAGACGGAGCGAACTAATCAGACTTTGGAGGCTTATTTGAGGTGTTTTGTCTCTGCTGATCAGGACGATTGGGTGACCTTCTTGCCGTTGGCTGAGTTTGCCCTTAATAATCGGGCTAGTTCCGCCACTTTGGTTTCGCCGTTTTTCTGCAACTCTGGTTTCCACCCTCGTTTTTCTTCGGGTCATGTGGAACCTTCTGACTATCCTGGGGTGGATTCTGTGGTGGATAGGTTGCAGCGGATCTGGAATCTTGTGGTGGACAACTTGAAGTTGTCACAGGAGAGGGCTCAGCGCTTTGCCAACCGCCGCCGCGGTGTGGGTCCCCGACTACGTGTTGGGGATTTGGTGTGGCTTTCTTCCCGCTTTGTTCCAATGAAGGTTTCCTCTCCCAAATTTAAACCTCGTTTTATTGGTCCTTACAAGATATTGGAAATCCTTAATCCTGTATCCTTTCGTCTGGATCTTCCTGTGTCGTTTGCTATCCACAACGTGTTTCATAGGTCCTTGTTGCGGCGGTACGTTGTGCCTGTAGTTCCTTCTGCTGAGCCTCCTGCTCCGGTGTTGGTTGAGGGCGAGTTGGAGTACGTGGTGGAGAAGATCTTGGATTCTCGTCTCTCCAGGCGGAGGCTTCAGTACCTGGTCAAGTGGAAGGGCTATGGTCAGGAAGATAATTCCTGGGTGGTCGCCTCTGATGTTCATGCGGCCGATTTAGTTCGTGCCTTTCACGCCGCTCATCCTGATCGCCCTGGTGGTCGTGGTGAGGGTTCGGTGACCCCTCACTAAGGGGGGGGTACTGTTGTGAATTTGCGTTTTGCTCCCTCTAGTGGTCATTAGTGATTTGACACTGGAGCTTCTGTCTTCTCCTATATGCTCACCTGGGCCCTTAGTTCAGGGGCGTTGCTATATAAGCTCTCTGGACCTTCAGTTCTATGCCTGGCATCGTTGAATTCAGAGCTAATCTGTTGTGCTCTTGTCCTTTGATCCTGGTTTCTGTATTTCAAGCTAAGTCTTCTTCCTTGCTTTTTGCTTTGGTTTTGTTTTGAATTTTTGTCCAGCTTGTTCCTATCTGTATCCTGACCTTTGCTGGAAGCTCTAGGGGGCTGGTGTTCTCCCCCCGGACCGTTAGACGGTTCGGGGGTTCTTGAATCTCCAGCGTGGATTTTTATAGGGTTTTTGTTGACCAGATAAGTTATCTTGCTTTATTCTGCTATTAGTAAGCTGGCCTCTCTTTGCTGAACCTGGTTCATTTCTGTGTTTGTCATATCCTCTTACCTCACCGTTATTATTTGTGGGGGGCTTGTATCTTGCTTTGGGGTCCCTTTCTCTGGAGGCAAGAGAGGTCTTTGTTTTCTTCTCCTAGGGGTAGTTAGATTCTCCGGCTGGCGCGAGTCATCTAGCGATCACCGTAGGCATGATCCCCGGCTACTTCTAGTGTTGGCGTTAGGAGTAGCTATTTGGTCAACCCAGTTACCACAGCCCTATGAGCTGGATTTTTGTATCTCGCAGACTTACACGTTCCTCTGAGACCCTGTCCACTGGGGTCATAACACATATCATCCCGAGATGAATGGGTTGGTAGAGAGAATCAACCAAACCCTGGTGACATACTTGCGACATTTTGTCTCTGCTAGGCAGGATGGCTGGGCATCTTTGCTACCTTGGGCGGAATTTGCCTTGAACAATGCCGTAGCTGATTCCACTGGTCAGACTCCTTTTCTCCTCAATTACGGCCAGCATCCGCGTGTCCCTGTGCCCATGCCCGTGTCATCCACCGATTCTAGGGTGGCAGACTGGGCGGTGGAGGCACGTGACATCTGGGATCGCACACAGGATGCCATCCGGGTCTCCAAGGAGAGAATGAGGGTTTCGGCCGATACACACCGGCGCCCCACTCCGACCTTTGCTCCTGGCGACTTAGTGTGGCTCTCCGCCCCTAACATCAGGCTGCGAGTTGAGTCGACTAAGTTTGCGCCTCGCTACATTGGCCCGTTCAAGGTTCTGGAACAGGTTAACCCTGTGGTCTACTCCACGCCTTGGTATCACCGATACCTTTCACGTTTCCCTCTTAAAGCCCGTTCATTTGTCCCGGTTTTCTGAGTCATCTGCCGGGACATCGGGTTCATCCACGGATGAGTTTGAGGTGAATGCTATCATGGGGTGCAAGGTGGTATGTGGCAAGAAATTTTATCTGGTGGATTGGAAGGGTCACGGTCCAGAGGATAGAACCTGGAAGCCTGTGGAGCACATTCGGGCTCCGCTGCTCATTGCAGCTTTTGAGCGTAGCGAGGCTCAAGGAGGGGGGGTAATGTTAGGAGTCGAGTTTCCTCTGCTGCACAGGGGGAATCTCGGTCCGTGTCTGCTGCGGTCTCCCGTTCTCCATCGGCCGCAGTGGAGCCTGCTCAGCGGAGACGTCGGTCCCAGCGTCTCACTGAGCCTGATTCTGTGCAAAGGGTTACTGCTGCCTCTCCAGGCTCTGCTATTGTAACCTGCACTGATCTGCGGCGAGCAGGCTTTTCTGGGACTAAGTCCTGCTTTGCACACACTGAGCATGCCCAGGGTAAGATCTCTCAGCTGAGATCAAGGGTCACATGCTCAGGTACTGCAGCCAAATTTATTGGTCCTTCTAGGAAGGTCCTGTAGGTACGCAGGCTCTGTGGCAGTTTCTCATTGGTCCTTTTTAGGAAGGTCCTGTACGTGCTGCATCTATTTAAGGCTCGCATGGCCGCACGGCCATGCACTAGTATCTTCCAAAGTTACGTGCTTTGCGCCACTGTGGTCATGTGCTTGAATGTGTTCAGGGACCTGGCTGAAATAAGCCCCTAGAATGCTGGCACCTCCGGCGAGGAGTGTTGTGTGCATGCATGACCACTGACCGCTCTCATCTGGGTAGTTAGCCTGTGCCTCTGTGAGAGTCTAACAGGGCACAGAGCTTTGCTTTCTCGGCCGCTCTGTGCAGCTAACAGAGCTGGTTCATATCGCCATATTGTGCTGCCATTCACTTGGCAGCAGGATCTTTCCTGCACGGTGGATCCCGGGTTGCGAACGCACCAATCCCATCAATAAATATATTCAGTGCGTTCCGCAAACCCTAACAATTAGTTTTATCCCTGTTTGTATAACAGCAAATAGCCACCATTTCTGTTTCAGCAGAGGTTGCCATATAAATTGTCCATGTTCTTGAATCTTCTTATCTATGCTAGGATACATGACCAGCTCATGCATTAGTATATGACAGGCAAATAGAGATGATAGAAGCGACCAGCAGAGAATCGATTTTCAGTCAAAGTTCATGAAATTGGCACATTCCCATTGTCAGGTGGGCTTCCTCGTAATGTCCTGCCGCTTTCACATCACATAGTCTAGAGCAGCTAATCAGGGGAAACTACCACAGCCTGGATAAAAGAGGAGGGCCAGCCAACTAGCACCATGTTATGCTTTTATAGTGTAGGGAATGGAGGTCAGAGCGCTCACTCCACATCAAGGCATAATCAAAATTGGATTGGATTGTAGCACATTGAAAATCAAAGTGGTAGTCTGTAATACTAAACCAAAGATTCAAGTGATATAGGAAGCTGGTGCACCTGCATAGTTATGTGTCTGTGAATACGTTGATCTGCAGTAACAGCACAGCAACATAATAACAGCATTTCTTTAAATCTTCACACACTGCAACTGCAAAGCAGGAGTGCAGTAGAATTCCCTGTGTCCTAATTTTCTAGCAAAGCGGAAGCCTGAAACCCAGGTGTTCTGTGGTATCTGGTACCAACATGTTAGCAGGAGATCTTTCAAATCCTGTAATTTGCCATCTGAGATCTCAACAGATTGAACCTGTTTTCCAGCTCATCCCAAAAGATGCCCAAGTCAACACATTAAACTATTTGTCTCATTTCTCAAACTACTGAAAACCAATTTTGCATTGTTGCAGTGCAACCTACCCAGCTAAAAAGGGCCAATCACTGATGAGATGCAGTGGGTCTGTAACAATATTTTGGAAGGTGGTGCATTTCAAATTAACATCTGCATGAATTTTAGGACCCAATGTTCCTTAGCTAAGAATTGTCCAGAGCATCACACTGCCTCTGCCAGCTAGACTTCTTTCCATAGAGCATCCTGGTACCATCTCTTCTCCAGGTAAGTGATGCACAAGAACCTGACTGTTTACATGATACAAAAGATAGTGTTTCATCACAGCAGACTGCCTCCACCTGTTATTTTATGGTACATTCTAATGATTATATGCTGATTTATCATAGCGAGCATGACATTTTTTACCAATTTATGCTTCAACAGTTAAGTTCAGTGGGATTGGACCAGACAATCTATCCTTCAGTTCTCCAGTGCCTCAATTCAATATGCTGATAGCTTATCATCATTCCTTGGATCACATTTGGTAGCTACTTACCACAGCATACTGGGAACACCATACAAGACCTGCTGTTTGGGAGATGCCCTAATGCAGTGGTCTAACAATCATAATTAGTTATCATAACAGCTCTCAGATATTTATGCTTGTCTATATCCAATACATCATCTTTAAAGTTGGCCATATACATTAGATAGCTGTCAGCCAAACAATGTTTTGGCCAGTGGTGGTCAGCCGTCCCTCCCATACACAGGGGCAATAGTTTGGCTGACCACTCCTGTGTTCTCAATGAGAAAGCCACAAACTGACACGTTGGCTGGCGGCACATCTCAGGGAGAACTATGCTATTGACAGTCCAAAATCAGTCATAAGCGATTCATATTTCTCCTGACTACCAGTTGGCCGGCGCCCCTAGAAACATTAGACCATTACCCATTGATATCAGCTGGTTAAGACAACTTTAGTCTAATATGTAAGGGGATGATTACTTTCTAACATAACCTACTTGTTGACATGTGCCAGCAACACAAAATAAATAAAGGGGCTGTCCATCCAACAAATCCATGCTTGAAAATAATAAGTGATAAACTATTACTTACCCAAAGAAGCCCCTGCCGCTTTAGTGGTGCTTCACTGTAGCTCTTCAGCGTTCCCTGCTCACATAACCACAAAGGCCAATGAGTGGCAGAAGCAATCATGTGTTGTAGGCAGGGCATCACCACTGCAGCACAGTCAAAGAACTTACCTTTTAAAGTGGCAGGGGCTTTAATGGGTAAGTAATACGTAATACATTGTCATGCATTAGCTACCTATGGCCGTCTTTCATTTATTGAACAACCCCTTTATTGTTCTTAACTTCACCTATTAGTGGTTTTATTGGTGTAGAAAAAACTTTCTTGTTTTATTTTTCATCACTTGAACTGGTATATGAAACACTTCAAATTCAAGATGAAGTGTCATTCATAGTTTATTCAGACATATTAGTGTTTCTAAAGGAAGATTATGCAGATCAAAAAATTCTGTGAAATTAGACGCCTCCATTTATACTTCTAATTAAACTTAACCTAAAAGGAAAATCAGTATCCCAAAAATGGTGATAAAAGGGGTTACCTCAAAATATGCCATAAATCCAGCCTGCTGTGTATATGGTGCAGCGGGAGCGCCACCGGATGTTGGAGCACCCAATCCATTGTTAGAGGGGTTAGAGAGTGTAAAAGTTTGTCCATAGGCTGGAAATCCGACCATGAGCTTTTCAGGTGCAGCGCCATTATTTTTCCAATAATTTAGGGCATAATCCTAACATATCAGAACAGATGAAAATGTGACAATTCAGTTTATAGATTCTTAATGAATGAGCACATACGACACTGTGGATCATCAGCTCCTCCTCACTATGCCTTAAGGACACTGTTCTCTTCTGGTTCTCCTCTATATCTATATCTCTCTGACCGCTCTTTCACTGTATCTTTTGCTGGTTCCTCCTCCTCTCACCTTCCCCTTACTCTTGGGGTTCCTCAAGGATCAGTCCTAGGCCCCCTCTTTTTCTCTTTGTATACCACCCCTATTGGACAAACAATCAGTAGATTTGGGTTCCAGTACATCTCTATGCTGACGACACCCAATTATACACTTCTGCTCCTGATATCTCACCTGCCTTTTTAGAAAACACCAGAGATTGTCTTACCGCTGTCTTCAACATCATGTCCTCCCTCTATCTGAAACTGAGCCTGTCAAAAACTGAACTTGTGTTTTCTCCCTCTACTAACCTACCTGTGCCTGACATTGCCATCTCCGTGTGTGGTTCCACCATTACCCCCAAGCAACATGCCCGCTGCCTTGGGGTCATACTTGATTCCGAGCTTTCATTCACCCCCCACATCCGATCACTGGCTCGCTCTTGTTATCTGCACCTCAAAAACATTTCTAGAATTTGACCTTTTCTTACTTTCGACTCTGCAAAAACTCTTACTGTTTTTCTTATTCATTCTCGTCTGGACTATTGTAGCTCTCTCTTAATCGGCCTCCCTCTTACCAAACTCTCCCCACTCCAATCTGTCCTGAATGCTGCAGCCAGGATCATATTTCTCACCAACCGTTATTACGATGCATCTACCTTGTGCCAGTCAATACACTGGTTACCCATCCACTCCAGAACCCAGTACAAACTTATTACCCTTATCCACAAAGCGCTCCATGGCTCAGCACCACCCTACATTTCCTCTCTGGTCTCAGTCTACCACCCTACCTGTGCTCTCTGTTCTGCTAATGACCTGAGGTTAGCATCCTCAATAATCAGAACCTCCCACTCACGTCTCCAAGACTTTACAAGTGCTGCGCCAATTCTTTGGAATGCACTACCCAGGTTAATACGATTAATACCCAATCCCCACAGTTTTAAGCATGCCCTAAAAACGCATTCGTTCAGACTGGCCTACCACCTCAATGCATTAACCTAACTATCCCTGTGTGGCCCATTCAAAAAACTTAAACCATAATCAGGTTCCTCGCATCATGATCCCATAAACTTTATTTATTTAATAGCACTCTGTGTCTGTACTGTTACATATTTAGGCTGTTAACTGGTTCATGCAGCTTTACATGAACACCCGAGCCTTACACTATGGCTAGTCCGAACAACTAAAGCAATTGTTACCATCCACCTCTCGTGTCTCCCCTTTTTCCTCATAGATTGTAAGCTTGCGAGCAGGGCCCTCATTCCTCTTGGTATCTGGTTTGATCTGTGTTTATTGTTATGCTGTAATGTCTATTGTCCGTACAAATCCCCTCTATAATGTAAAGCGCTGCGGAATATGTTGGCACTATATAAATAAAATTATTATTATTATTATACATAAAAGATAAAGAGATACATACAAATAACATACCACATTGAAATAGATATAACCACCCTGATCAGCTGGGCCCTGGTAAAGCGGGCTATTCTCTCCTGTAAATCCTTCCCCTGATCCTCGCAAATCATATGTCATTACATTAATAAGATCCAAGTACCTGGGGATAAAATGGAACAATGAACACAATTGCACACAATTACCTACCCCAAAAGTAATTAAGGTTTTCTGATTAAATACATTGTGATTCAGCCGTAATACACTGCTGTATGTTTTGTTATTCAGAATAGTGCAACTATTGGGCTACTAAAAATGTAGGATTAAATAGAAAGAAAGGAATGAAAAGACACATCCTAATGCCTGTTTCTGAGTTGTTGTTTTATGATGTGCATTATGCTAACATTATAGCATGTGTTATTGTTAATTTAAAGAGGACCTTTCACTAGTTTTTATTTTGGCTGGTTTTTGCTATTATTTTATCTTCGCTGCTCCCCTGAATATGCTGTTTTCCTTTTTTTTCCTTTTTTTTTTTTTTTTTTTTAAATCCACCCATACAGCTTCATAGATACAGCATTTCTATGTAGTATTCATTGATATGGTCTTTACCAAAGGGGCATTGCTCGCAGGGTAATAAAGCATAATAATAGAGTAGCCAAAAGACTAGAGACGAGCGAATATCTTCGGCTTACCAAATAAGCTGCATCGGGAACCCGGCTAACTGGAGTGCTCCGATAATCAGGTGTCCGCAGCTGCATGTGTCACGGCTGTGTAATAGTCACAACACATGCATGGAGCGCCTGTTTATTGGGTTCTCCATGCATGTGTTGCTCATCTCTACAAAAGACATGCCCCCCAGAGAATCCTGCGAGGGGGGGGAGTGGCTCACAAGATTTTCTGGGGGTGTCTTTAGGCTAATTTTTACACTGTGAACAACACCCCTCTGGTAAAGACCATAAAAATTAGTACTAAATAAAAGGGACCATATAACTAGGACCATATGGCAGAAAAAGAAAGTATTAAATTTTTAGGGGAGCAGCGGGGAATAAGGACAAAAACTGGCCACATTAACAGCAGATATTCTTTAACATTGAATTAATTCTCAGACTACGGAATTTGCATGCATTCAGCAAAATAGATGATTGTGCTAAGTATTGGCTGATTCTCAAGAATAGGGCTGAGGTGGAATAACACAGACAATAAACAAGTATGGTGCCGTTTTTGTATGAATATACATTGACCACATTTGCACAGAACCTGATTAGTGACTTATTTTGGGGGAAAAAAAACATACTGAGATAGTTGTGGAATTTGATATCCATTTGCAATGGTGGACTTGCCAGCAGACACAGCAGCAGACATGAGCAGACGAGGTCTATTGGTTTGACTACCTTCCTGCACAAATGCCGCATTCATTTCCTAAAATGCAGAAATATTAGGAACAATACATTTTGTGTCAAAATACTTAATGTAAGTGGAACACAAGTGCGAATCCCATAGGTGTAGACAACAAATAATTTTACCTGTAGCAAAACAGAAAACTGTTGCTGAGTTTGTGGTGGGCTGCCTCTGTCTGAGTCACCAGGATACTCCCAGTCAATGTCCAATCCATCAAACCCATACTGTCTTAGAAATTTAATGACAGAGGTGATGAATGTCTGACGGTTCGCTGAACTGGATACCATGGCATTAAACCTATAGGATGAAAGAAATCCTTAAAATTAGAGATGAGTGAAACGATTTGATACATATTGAATTTGTTTATTTGTTTTTTGGAAATTGCTGAACTTGGCGAATTTAAACAATTTTGCATTTCACTTCGCTACTATTATACACATTGCGGCAATTTGCAGAATCTAAAAAGCAAACTAGTATTTCAAAGAGATTTGCTATTTTAAAGGGATCACATAAACTGGGGGAGGTGTCCCCATAATGCCTTTGCAGCTGTCACAAACATGATATAACACAGTGAATCAAGAAAGGCTGTCATAGCCTGTATAAAAGCAGAAACAGGAAAGGTAGCAGCCATTTTGTGGTGATTCTTGAGAATATATCAGTGCTCTTAGCTTAGCCATAGACATAAGGAGAGAAAGCCAAAAAATTGGACTACTTATTCAGATAGTGTTTGTGACAGCTCAACAATCAATATTAGGGTGTGAGGAAAAGAGAATAGTGTCATACAAATATTTGAGTCTAACTGAAATTTTTGCAGTACTTCTGAATTGCAGCAGATAGTTTTGCCACAAACCAAAATTTTAGTAAAACTTAAATTTATGTATATTTAAAAAACATTTGCTTATTTCTACGTGTAACGATAAAGCACGACATACACACAACATTGTTTAAAGTGATTATTTTGGTAATGTCATCATATTTCCAAGCAGGGTGTCCCACCTATCAGTCAGAGCAGAGATCTACAACCAATACGTCAATCTACAAAGGCCAGTGTGTGTTACTACACGTCTTTGGAGTTTTCAAATTTAGGTCTGTATATCTACCACAACAATTCCAAAATAGTTGGGACAATTTGAAAAATGTAATAATTAAAATAAACAATTTCAAAATCTCTTAATGTCATATTTTATTCAGAACATAGCACACATATTAGAACACAAAAGTGAGATATTTTTCTATTTCATTTAAAAAATAAAAAGATAACCTTTCACCACTTTGAGCATGTTAAACTAGCCACATTGATGGAGTAATTGCTGGAGAGCTAAGTAAAGTTTTTATTTTACAATTTCTCCTCTCCTATGAGGATATATTAGCTTGCAAAATTTAGGTTATAATTTATGAAAAGCCCAACTGAGATTTGTCTCAGAGGACGTTTACTTCTACCCCTGCATGACGTTGACCAATCATAAGCAGGTAGAAACACACAGAGGAAAAAAAGAACATGTTTGTCTGCCTCATTAATCTCTGCAGCTATTGTATAGAGGCACAGCAGAGCTAAGTTATGTATTATTACAAAACCTTCTAGATGTGTAAATCTAGAAGTGGAAAACAGAGTGCACAATAGGGTGATACCCTATAGAGGGAGAGCAGGAAAGTACTGGTTACGCTCACCTGATGGAGTTGTGACAGGCACAATTCCTATGTAGGCATGAAGAAAAACAGCTGCTGCTATCCCGTGGCGGGGGATAAATCCTCCTGGAGATATTGGATCCATTTAGATGAACACATAGGTGGGCTGCACTGCTTTTTCAAGTAATAATAACCAATGTCATTTGTTTTTTTCACTTGAAAAAGATTGCATTGAGACGTGTTGTGAATAAAAAGCCTTTTTTTATTATCATCTCTGAGAATTGATTTACTCCAGCAGCACAACCCACCTACATGTTCATGCAACTGGATCCATACTCTTCCAGATCTCATCTCTCCGCAGTGTGGGGGAATGGTGAGAGCTGACAGCACTGTGAGCTGCGATATTGAAGTGTTATATGTATTAAAATTATTAGTATATTATATTGGTTTCAGTACATTTAATTTGGTATATCAATGCTGTAAAAATAATAATAAATAACATATCCATGTATCACATTGGTTGTAAAGACTAGTACACATAATTAAGGGTATGTGTGCACAAAGTCTTTTTCCAGCTAAATCAGCCAGGAACCGACCTATAACGCACTAAAAATGTAAAAAAGAATGAACATAATGTACAGCAATGTCAAAAAGGCTTAATGTGTGTAAGCTACATCTTTTGTAACTTGTTTTTAGAGTTTAGCAAATTTGCTTGTGTCCCTGCTTCTTCTGCAAGCTGTAGTGCTTACTGAGTAAGCTGCAGAGGGAACCCGGATACCTGGAGCGTGGCAGCCGATCAGCAGTCCGGCGCTGCAGCTGCATGTGTCACAACTGTCTGATGGTCACTGCACATGCTTGGAGGGCCTGTGCGTTGGGCTTTCCATGCATGTGTTGTGACTGTCACACAGCCGTGACACATGCAGCTGCAGTGCCGATCAGCTGGTGCCATCCAGGAAGCCGGGTTCCCTCTGCAGCTTATTCGGTAAGCGCTATAGCTTGCCGAATAAAAGGGAACCTGAACAAATTCGCTCAACTCTAGTTGTTTTAACCACTTCAGGCTTCAGAAGATGTGAAGCGGATAAAGGAAGTGACCGGTCCATTGTTCAGGCTCCTTTTTGCTTGGAAGCTATTACTATGATAAATATAATTGAAAAAACACAACAGGAGCAAAAGACATCAGAAAAGACAATCTTGAGGGAAAAGACATTTTCTTGAAGTGTTATTTGCTTCAAAAACAATGGTGGAACAGAAGCATCTAAAAGATGCCATGTGCCCATCACTGAAGGGCATAATGAGGTATGATTGCTTTGGCTGAATATACAGCTTTGGGGAGGCATTGGCTCTCCTTATTTATCTCAGTTGTATTGAGTCTTGCTCCACTGGAAAAGCAATGCAAACTATGTCTCTCAGAGAATGAAAGAAAACTACCACTTATTGGAACTAGCTATCTATAAGTCAATGTAAGAACCTTTATAACAAGATGTAATCATGGCCAGGGATGAATCCCAAGCCATGAAACTCATAAACAGACATTTTGGGATGCTTGCCCCTCGTCAATGTAAAGCATGGTCTGACTGCCTGAATAAGGCACCTATGATGCACCTTTGGGGAAGGACTGAATATACAATAGAACAGACATTGAGAAAATAATTGTGTTTTACTATTACCCAGAAGTTCCATAGTTCCAGCCACCAACAGAGAGAAGAGTTTTCAGTTCACTGTTGCTACAAACAAGAAAAATAATGCAAGTTACATAAAGTTAATAATAATATAGGACTATACAAGTCTGTGAACAAAAGGCTGCTAGCCTGCTACACTAAATGTATTGTTTGTACTAAATGCTATAGTTATATCAGCAGAGCCTAAGTGCTGGCTGTAACCCAGATGACTACATAGTTGTACCCCACTGTTTGCTCAATGTAGAGAAGTTTTGGAAGATCATGCTCATTTTGTCCAAAAGTGTTGGAACTTAATATATATGATATCTGGCAATATTTAAATTGCAATAGTACATGACACCAAATGTGTCTAAATGTATTTGAGTAACAGCTGATCTGCGGTACCCAGAAGCATATGGTAAACCGTGGTGTCTCCAGTAACAACGATCGGTGGGTATGCCAAGTCTTGAACACCCAATAATCGCTTATTGATAACTTATCCTAGAGATAGGTCATTAATATCAAAGGTTTGGAAAACCCATTTAAACACAATTTTGTTTTTCTAATATAAAAAGATCTTTTTTTAGAACAATTCTCTTTTAGTTAAAAAAAAGTATTGGAGCTGAATTTTTCTGATAAAAAGCTCCAAATAGTGCTGCCAGCACATGGAAGAGATTATGAGGTTTCTGCACAAGTTAAACTCTATAATAAAATCTTTGGGGCAGATTTATTAAGACTGGCATTGCCCATGCCCGTCTTAAAATAGGTCCCAAGCCACTTAATTAATTTGGCACATCTTCTTTGTGGTAGGCGCCTCCATGCTCCATGCTCCTCGCCAAAAAATCTACTCCAGTCAATGACTTTAGTAGCATTTCTGGCATAGGAAATGTCGACACCTTTATTGAATTAGACAAGCGAACATAGCCACTCCCTATTCTGTCCCATCTCTTCCCCAACTCCACCCATTTTTATTAAATTGCTTCAAAGTGGCATGAAGACACCAAAAGTCACAACATTTTTGTGCAACTACATATTGCATAACATTTTGATGACTTTTTAAAAGTATTTTACAACAGTTTTCAAAACAACTTTGATGAATTGGGCCCTATGTAGTAAACAGTTTCCCAACCCCTTCACAATGATTTGGAAAATGGGAAGCCAACATTGTTTTACTTACAGGGAACCTATCACCAGGTTTTACACAATATAATGTAGGACCAGCACCTGTAAGCTCTCTGTTTCAGCATACTAGAATTGTATATATATATATATATATATATATATATATATATATATATATATATATATATATATATATATATATACATACTGTATATACAGTATGTCCCCAGTTAGCTGTACCTAACACACAAAAAATTGCTTTTATTATATTCATCTACGGGGCAGTCTAGTCCGATAGGCGTCACTGGTTTTGATACGGCAATTCATGCAATCAATGTTCTCCTTCTTGCTCCATGAGGATGAAATGTCCTACATCAAGTAAACAGTGTCCTCCATCGCACTTCTCTCTGCCCTGCCGAGGTCAGAGCAAAGTACTGCATGCAGCGGCGCACTTTGGCCCTTCACCATGCATGTGCATTACAGTACTTTGCTCTGCCCTCGGCAGGTGCAGAGAAGCGTGATGGAGGACACTGTGGATGACGATGCTCTTTTAGGCTACTTTCACACTAGCGTTAACTGCATTACGTTTCAAAACGTCTTTTTTCAGAAAAAACGCATCCAGCAAAACTTTTTGCTGGATGCGTTTTTTTCCCATAGACTTGTATTGGCGACGTATGGCGACGGATTGGCATACGTCGTGTACGTTTTACGACGGATGCGTCGAAATTTGGCGACACGTCGTCTCAAAAAAACGTAGATTGTAACGTTTTTTGTCTCCGCCTAAAAAACGTGTCGCGACGCATCCTGCGGCACACGTCGTTGGCTGCAATGGAAGCCTATGAGCGACGGATGCGTCGGGACACGTCGTACGACGCAATGCAGCGCTGCAATACGTTTTTTTTACACTGAGCATGCTCAGAAGAAGTATTTTGTTGCCAATTGGTCAGACACCCCCAAATCTATATAAACCTGGCCTGGGCCTTGAACCCCACATATGCCAGCAAGACACAGAGAAGCAAAGAAGCCTGCCAGCAAGAGCCAGCCTGCCACAAGACCCCAGCCAAGCACAAGACCCCAGCCAGCCTGTCACAAGACTGCAGCCAGCCTGCCACAAGACTCCAGCCATCCTGCCACAAGACTCCAGCCATCCTGCCACAAGACTCCAGACATCCTGCTACAAGACTCCAGCCACCATAGCCAGTGTGAGTATTGCAATTTTAGTGTGCATCTGTGTGCCTGTGCATTTCTGTGTGTATGAGGTACTACTGACTACAGCAAGAGCTTAAAACCTGAAGAGAACCTGAGGCCTGCCATCGTCCTGCACCAGCCAGTGCCATGCTAGAGTCCAGATCCACCATGATGCCAGCCACTGTGAAGACCTGCTGCTTCAGCCAAAGGATTGTCAGCCTTTTGTATGTGTGTGTGTGTATGCGTCTTCTGATTGGTTTCACCTTTCTGCCTTTGTTGTACATATGTGTATTTGCATAAAGCTATGTGCGTGCATGTGTATGTGTGCATTTTTGGACGGCTGTGTGCTTTTGTACCATGTGCCTGCACCATATTATGCCTTTGCCAATTTTATGCCTGTTCATGTGGGAGGGTATGTGTCCATGTGCAGGATTGCATCAGGATGTGGTCAGGATTTTCCATCAGTATTTGTACGCCAAAACCAGGAGTGGGTGATAAAAGCAAAAGTGTGCCTGTTTTCGTATTATACTTTACCTAATTTTTACACTCCTGGTTTTGGCTTACAAATACTGATGGGAAATCCTGCCCAAATTCTGATGCGATCCTGAATGTGGACACATACCATGCATGTTTTTTGGGTACGTCTTGTTGATGGCATGTGCATTTGTCCATGCTGTATAATTGGTTATTTGCCTTTTTCTGATGTATTGACTGTATAGTGGTCTGTGCAGCATGTGGTTTAAATTTTTTTTTTTTTTTTTTTTTTAAATCTGATGTGTTTTTTAAAAAAGTCTAGCGGTGTGCAGCTTGTGGTTTGAATGTGTGAGTGTGGGGTTTTTCTATTTAATAAAAGTGTTGAATTTTTTTTTATTACAGTTATAACCATTTGCAGTTGAAGTACTTGTATTTAAAATAAAGAGCATGTCAGCTCCTTGTGATTTTTAAAAAAAAAAGTGCAAAAAAAAAATTATAATAAAATGTTTATTAAAAAAATGTCCGTAGTATTATTTCATAAAGGTAAATTTAAAACTGGTGTATGTACCAATGGTTACACATGCAATACAGGGTTGGTTGAGGGCTCATTTTTTTTAATAAAGGTTAACCTGTAAAGTATTTTTTTTTTTTTTTGGGGGGGGGAGAGGTTATTTATTTTAAATAAAATGTGTCAAATATATTTTTTCATGGTGTTAACATTAAAAAATTTTGTTTTTTGGGACATGGAAATGAATGGTATAACGTGCAACTTTTTGGGGGGGTTTTGGTGTTCACCTGTATGAACATTTCTGACATCATTTTAGTAGGGTGTTTATCATTGAACATTACCTAGTTCAGGGGGTGGTCTAACTATAGATCCATTATACATATAACAGATAAACCAGGACCGCAGCCGCTGCCCACCAGGACACAGCCGCTGCCCACCAGGACCACAGCTAAAGAGCTAGAAGTAAGTTTTGAAGACCCCAATCTGCTACTTCAATGTGTCGAGCAGATTGCAAGTGTGTCTTTAACTTACAGAACCACCAGGACACAGCCGCTGCCCACCAGGACACAGCCGCTGCCCACCAGGACACAGCCACTGCCCACCAGGACACAGCCGCTGCCCACCAGGACCACAGCTAAAGAGCTAGAAGTAAGTTTTGAAGACCCCAATCTGCTACTTCAATGTGTCGAGCAGATTGCAAGTGTGTCTTTAACTTACAGAACCACCAGGACACAGCCGCTGCCCACCAGGACACAGCCGCTGCCCACCAGGACACAGCCACTGCCCACCAGGACACAGCCGCTGCCCACCAGGACCACAGCTAAAGAGCTAGAAGTAAGTTTTGAAGACCCCAATCTGCTACTTCAATGTGTCGAGCAGATTGCAAGTGTGTCTTTAACTTACAGAACCACCAGGACACAGCCGCTGCCCACCAGGACACAGCCGCTGCCCACCAGGACACAGCCACTGCCCACCAGGACCACAAAACGATGTCCTCTTCTGACAGCCCTCCTCCACAGCAACAGCGTGTATCGGTAAGTTAACACAAAATTTTTTTTTTTTTTTAAATTTCTTTAAATTAAATTTTTATGGATAACTACATGCATACATTATGTTTCAACAGGAAGCTGAATCAGATGAGGAGCTGTCAGAAGGGGGCGAGACGGGTGGAGAGATGCAAGTGGAGGAGGAACCAAGTGTAAGTAGTGGTGAAACAGTTGCTTCGCACATCACACTGCACCATACACAAAACAGATTACTAAACACCTGCCTACCTTAACTGAGAATTTGTTTCCTTCATTTCAGGCTGCTGCTGCTGCTCCTGCTGCTGCCGCTGAAGGCTCTCCCAGACAGTCCCAGAGTCGGCGGACTCGTCGCCACGGTCGGCCATCAGTGAGTTTTTTTTTTGGGGGGGAGGGGGATTCTATTGGTACTTTAGTATTTCAGTGTACTAATTTGTTTGTTTTCCTTTTTTTTTTTTTTTTTGACACAGGCTTCACAGCGTGCTCCCGCAGAAGAGGAGGATGATGATGATGACATTGACATCGATTGTCTCATCGAGGAGGTTCGCGAGCGGGAGCCGCTGTGGAACATGGCTGACCGCAGGCATGCTGATACCGGTGTCACCCGTCGGCTCTGGGACGAAGTGTGTCGCAACCTGTTTCCAAGGCGGGAGAGCCTTCATCCTCAGCAGCAGAGCAAACTAGGTAAGTATTCACTTTCCAGTGATGTTTTGAGCTGACTGTAATGTATTGCATTTACCAATTTTTTGTATTTTCTTTTGATTCTTGTCTTCACAGTTGGAAAGGTTAGGAAGCGGTGGCGGTCACTGAGGGATCGCTTTAAGAGGGAATTCAATGATGAGATGAAGGCCCCGAGTGGCTCTGCAGGAAGGAAGAGGAGCAGATATAAATATGGCCAGGCCCTCTCCTTCCTGAGGCGAACCATGCTAAGCAGAGTGTAAGTATTCTACAGCCCAATTATAACCATGTTAACCTGTCTACTTAGTTTGCTTTCAGTCAGGGCTTTTTCATTCCAATGTATTAATTTCTTTTGTTTTTTCTTTCACAGCACCTTCTCCAGCCACCGGGCGCCTGCATCTTCCTCTGCGCCCTCTGAAGCGATCCCTCCTGAGTCCGCCACTGAGGGCCACGTCGGTAGGCCCCACACCTCTGTCCCCTCCTCTGACCCCTCTGTCCTCTCCTCTGACCCCTCTGTCCCCTCCACTTCATCCGCCCCAAGCAGTGGAGCATTATTGCAGGCTTCATTGCTCGCATCTGATGCTGAACAGTTAGCGTTCCCTTTACCCCACCCCTCTGATCCTGCCACCTCGACACCACCATTAGGTTCGTGGCGGCAGCGCCAGAGGGGTCAGGAAAGGAGCTATGCTCCTGAGTTCTTACACCTGAATGCATCCTTCCAAGGCTCTTTCAAAATTTTGGGAGAGCAAGTGACTGCTGGTTTCAACATGGTGCAATCACGCATCAGTGAAACAAGCCAGGAAACCAGCAGTCGCTTGGATAGGCTGCATTCAGCTGTAAGTCCCGATCCGGCCAACCTTTTTTTCCAATCCATGCTCATGAGCATGGAGAAGCTTTCTTTTGAGCAACAGATGCGGGTAATGAATACCTGCCATAATGCTGCACTGCAGGCCATTAATGAATCGACCCACACACCTCACCACACCTCCACTCCAATTCCACACCAGGCCCCATTTCCACACCATACCCCCCATTACCAAACCCAGCCCCAATACCCACACCAGCAGCATTACCAAACCCAGCTCCAATCCCCACACCAGCACCATTACCAAACCCCACGCCACTCCCACTACCCTACCCAGTCACAATACCCGACCCAGTCCCCACAACAATCCCGGCCCCTAGACCAAATTACTTCCCCAATGTTTTCCTTACTGAACTTTTCTCTTCCACCTACCCCAACACCACCCCCCTCTGGTCAGCCTCTTGGTTTAACCCCCACTTCCACTGCACCCCAAACAAGTAGGGTTTCCCCACCTATCGACGTGGTCCAACCTTCCGGCACATCCTCCTCTCATATCTCCACCCAACACTTTGAAAATTTGTAAAGTGTGTAAATAAGATTCTAAAAAATGTTCTAATTTTTCTATAAAAATGTTGGAAAATATATATATATTTTTTTTGCAAAACAAAAAAAAAAAAAAAAAAAAAGAGTTAAAATAAAATTCGGATTACAATTCTACTCTTTGTGTGTGTGTGGATTTATTAAGGTAATATAATAAAAAAAGGTTTAATAAAAACAAACACCAGACATGTAAAGGGTATAACATAATGGTTTTACTAGCAAGAAAACCACGCTTTTGGGCCTTTTTTTTTGGGGGGGGGGCAGAAACACTTTTTTTACATAACCAAAACACATGGGAAACAGGTTACACATGGGAAACAGGTTACACAATCATGTCTTGCCACGGGATCCGCCCGACAGGTGAGACAAAATAATCGGCAAACTGGTCCCTCATCCTTGTAACTGAACTTGTAGAGCGAACCGAGCTGCTGCGGTAGTCCCACAAGGTGGTCTCCAACTCTTCATCATCCAAAGAAACGGGCTCCTTTGACAGGACAAAGTTGTGGAGCACCACACAGGCTTTAACTACCTCGTCTATAGTTGTTGTTTTCAGCTTGATAGCCGTCAGCAGAACTCGCCACTTCGCCGTCAATATGCCAAAGGAACACTCCACTACTCTTCGTGCTCTAGTAAGCCGGTAATTAAAGACCCGCTTGGTATGGTTTAAGTTCCGGCTACTGTACGGTTTCAGTAGGTGCAGCGACAGTTGAAAGGCTTCATCACCTACAAAGACATATTCCAGGGCTGGGTCATTTGTTCCTGGCAGTGGTCTGGCTGGCGGGAAATCGTAGCTCTCTCCATAAAGGCAACGACCCATCGGAGAGTTTTTAAACACTTGCGAATCATTGGACCGTCCATACGCTCCAATGTCCACGGCAAGGAACCTGCAGTTGGCGTCTGCAATAGCCATAAGGACGATGGAGAAATACTTCTTATAATTATAATACTCCGATCCTGTTCCTGCCGGTTTCGCAATCCTTATGTGTTTCCCGTCAACTGCACCCACACAATTAGGGAAATTGCAAATTTGCTGAAACTCTTCAGCACTTCGCAACCAGATTTCCGTGGATGGTTGGGGGATATACTCTGGTTGCAAAGTGGTCCAAACAGCCCGACATGTGTCCTTCACTATTCCAGAGATAGTTGAAATGCCCAGCCTGAACTGATAATGGAGCGAAGTCATAGATTCACCCGTAGCTAGGAAACTTTATAAAAAAAAAAAAAAAAAAATGTTAAAAATTGTTTGTCTGTGCAATTTTTTATAATATGGCACTGTTAATTTTTTTTAAAATGACAGGAGACCCAATAAAACCAGCATGAATCCGGTGTAAAAAAACAGTGGAATGTCCGCCAAGAAAACCCAAATTACATGCTGCAGAAAATAGTGCGCAATATGTCAGCGCAGTATTGTCTGCAGCATGTAATATAACATTCAAAATGACCAATGACAGGAAAAAAGCAGTTGCATGTCATCAAACCCAAAAAACCCCAAAAAAAAAAAACTGCAGAAAATGCAACGCAATATTTCAGCGCAGTATTTTCTGCAGTCTGTTATCTAACATTCAATATGAGCAATGACATTTAAATAAAGCAGTTGAATGTCCGCCAAGAAAACACAAACTACATGCTGCAGAAAATAGTGCGCAATATGTCAGCGCAGTATTGTCTGCAGCATGTAATATAACATTCAAAATGACCAATGACAGGAAAAAAGCAGTTGCATGTCATCAAACCCAAAAAAACCAAAAAAAAAAAAAACTGCAGAAAATGCAACGCAATATTTCAGCACAGTATTTTCTGCAGTCTGTTAACATTCAATATCAGCAATGACATTTAAATAAAGCAGTTGAATGTCCGCCAAGAAAACCAAAACTACATGCTGCAGAAAATAGTGCGCAATATGCCAGCGCAGTATTTTCTGCAGCATGTAATATAACATTCAATATCAGCAATGAAATAAAAAAAAGAGGCTTACCGCAGGGTCACCATCAGCCGCTCCGCCGGTGTGATGGCAAGCCTCATCCTTGTATCCTGTCTTCGGATGACATCCTCCAGTTTTGCAAGCAAAAAATCAAAATGTTCAATCCTCATCCGCACGTAGTTGTGGAATTTGTGTGGATTGTGCCGCAACTCCAGGTACAGAGTGGACTGGACACCCCGGGTCATCCGTAGTTGATTAATCGGATGAATCCACATTCGTCTTCGTCTCCGTTGCTGCAGAAGCATCCTACGCCTTTCCGCTGCCGCCTCCTTCTCCCGCACTATGATATCCAGGCGATTTGTCTCAAAGATAACGTCGGTAACCAAACTAGCAATCCTCCCAAGAACACCTTCCATCGCTGCCACAAAACTAAAACCCACAAAGATGGGCTGTAAATACAGTACTATATAGTTTTTCAAATTTTCCAGTAGCCAATCAAATTTTGGGAGCCTCCCCTTTTAAAAACGGATCCGTCGGAAAAACGGATACAACGGATGGTAAAACGTATGCAACGTATGCAACGCATCCAGTATTTTCGACGGAAACGTTTAGCGGATTTGCGACGGATCCGTCGAAATGCTGGATGCGTGGCATACGTTTGTCACCGTTTTTCAATTTTTTGACGCATCCGTTTTTTCGGCAAAAAAACGGATTTGCGACGTAATGCAGTAAACGCTAGTGTGAAACTAGCCTTAGGCAGTCACTTTGGAACAGTGATAAGGAGCAGGCCAGCTCAAGCTCCTGAACCTGTTTTCGGCCTGTTTTTTTGCTGACGCTGTACTGCAATAATTATTAGTCATGTAATCACTATCACTGCTACAAACTTCTTACAAAACCTAAGATGTTTTCCTCACCTGACATTTTCTCCGACCACACCCTGTCACCTACTGTGTGCCATCTCATTTATGTTCCCCCTGCCACTGTGCCCATTTGTCTTTATGTGGCCTGGCCATATTGCCTCTTCCCTCCAACCACTGCCACCCTTTCTTTGCAGTCAAAAGGGAAGGAGGCTGTCTGACAGAAAAAGTAGAGGAGCCAGCATCCGTATGTGGTAAAATCCATAGATTTTTATTAACGATATTACTAAAACTACAAGGATCATTAAAGCACCATAAAAGAAGGAGCTGACACTATTACACCTTTCAGGTCAATGCGCCCCTTAGCTATAGCATCAATAAACCAACTACACAAATGGCTATATATAGTGAAATAGACATTATTGATAACACTTGTTAGACTACACATTGGAACTAAAGAGACATTTCTAAGGCAAATTGCATTACTATTATATATACCCAGGTGCATACGTGCAAGAGTCCCATAAATATCTCATTTATAGGACTGGTAATAATTAATAATATTTGTTAGTCTGGAGATTGGAGTAATAAGAACATGTTTAAGACAGATTGAATTACTCCCATAATTACCGGAGTTTACCAAGACACCTTAAAGGTTTTATTTATTATTATTTTAAGTAAGCATTTTTTGTATACAGTATATGCCTATATGGATTGCAATATTTAGTGCAATGGGGCTGGAAGTTTTGAAGACTCGGGAGCAAGGAGCAACAAGTATCAGTGTATTTGTCTAGGCAGGGGTCGGTCTGGGGACTCAAATCATTTTGGGATCTGGTTAGAAGTCTGGATTCAGTTTGTGGACTGGAATCTGAATTAATTGAGAGATGACATGTGTGCTGCTTATGAGTAGAAAGGGTCCATTGAGGTCTGCCATGTGTGAGAGATAATAGAGCCTGCAGGGCCAGAAGCAGCAGCACGCACACTGTTTTGGTGCACTGTATAAGCAGCAACTTTAGTGCAATGTTTTTTTAAAACATTTTCCTACACTTCACAGATTATCCCTTTTGGTTCCCTACGGTGCCAGTGTGACGCCCGGGAGACCGAGGTACCCAGCACCAGATCAATGAGGTCCGTCTCTTGAGGGGGATGTCACTAGTGGCTTGACCCGGTGCTGTGGCCTCAGGCGATGCACAATGTAAGGGATATCATGAAGGAACAGACACTTACTTGATCAGCAGCAGGTCCTCTCAGCTGTTATGACCCCGATCCTGGATCGATGGCTATTGTCCAAATGAAAGATTGAGGCGCTGAAACGTTTAACCAGTTTACTTCAACAAAAAGGGATTTGTGACCAACACTGTCACCGGAGTCTGTATAAGAACTCTGAAATTACTTTGAACCTGTCAGGATTTCCACCTCTTATTATGCGCAGTTTCTGTATGGCCCTGCTGCTGTATGTCAACTGGCTGCCGGCCCAATCTGTCTCTTCTATGCTCTGGTTCGACGGACAACCCGAGTCCTTTTTTTGTCGGCTTTCCCCCTCTGGGAGTACCGCTGAACTCTGTGTCTGTTGCTGCGTCTTACCCTGGTGAAGCTGATATCACCTCACGTCCTTCTGGTTGCTGTATTATATATAATTAATATAGCCACGGATCCGGTATCCGTCTCTGCGCCTATTATGGGTAGTGATTATTGTTACCCGGTTCTCACAATGTCCTTTTTCTCTACTCCTCTTTTCCTACTATGGGTATTACGGGCCTATAATCCGTCATAGGGCTGTTAGGAGTTCAGTTATACGACCTCTCACTTTCAGCTCCTCAGCCCAACTGCCAGTCCTTTTCTCAAACCAGAATAGATCAAGGGGAGTCTCTGGAGCTCCCCCTTCTGGCCGGAGATGGTAGTGCAGTCTTGCTATTCTAGTATTTGTATTTGGTGTCAATAACTATTTTTGTGGCAAATACCCCTAGGGGCGCCACATCCCCCCTTAGTTAAGAACAGTACTCCGGGACTGTGGGATGATAACATTTTGAAATAACAATTGATATGTACAGAGTCTTAAAAATGAAAAGTTACAAAAACCACTCAAAGAAACCAAAAAAAAATGGAATTCTGTAAAAAGTCACTTCAAATAGCGTCCATTAATACAGTTCTATCCTTGAAGGTACTAGGAAGCAAAGTTCACAAAGCAGTCTTTCCGGAGCTTTGATTTAGTGTTTCTGGGCTGATAAAAAGTTCAAGAATATGCAAAAAGTTCATACAGGTAAGTCTCTGTAGGTACTGGGCTTAAACGTTACAGAACGATAACAATGACTATAGTCTTATAGTTGGTAATTGACCCTGGGTACTACGCTGGGATCTACGTAATAGCGGTGTCTCTTTATGTGGTGTATTACTGTCTACTGCGGATATAGTATCTGCCCTCTCTGCTAAAGATAATTCCACCACTATGAGGTTGGCAAGTCCACCGTGAATGGGATCACTCTGATCAGGAATCTGTTCTTCCTGACCTGGAACCTTTTGTAGTACAGGGTCAGCCTCTTCCTGTCTTGGGACTTCTAATATTGGATTCGGTGTTGGATAAAAGGCCACCATGGGAACCACTACTGCACCATGGTATGTTAGTAGGGTTTTGGGAAAGTCTCCTATACAGGTGTGATACATTTCCTCCTCTTTTTCCTTTACTGGTTGAACCTGTATGGGTTGAATAACTTCTGATTCTGGCAGGACAACTTCTGGCTCTTTCAACGTTTCCGGACATAATTTAAGATTGTCTCTTGACACTAGTACAGATGTTAAACCTCCATTTTTGCTAAGGAGACACATTTTAGGATTATCCATTCTTGTTGGTAAAACTGTGTAGGGTACGGCTTCCCATTGATTATCCAGTTTATTGGTTCGACGATTCCTCTTGAGTACTTGGTCACCCGGTCTTAATGGAGTTGCTAGAGCATTCTGGTTGAAAGTTCGCTCTTGTCTTTCTCTGGTTTGCTGGAGGCTTTTTTCCACACTCTCTTGTACTTGGTGATACTGCTTTTGCCGTACGACATCCCGATTGGAGTCTTGAACTTCTGCATCTGGTTTCAGAATTCCCATTTCTAGATCGATTGGCAATTGGCCGGGTCTTGCACGTATAAGATAAGCTGGGGTGCAGTTGGTAGAGCTCACCGGGACATGATTATACAGATCCACCAAGTCAGGCAATTTCTCTGGCCATTGATTCCTTTCCGTTTCAGGTAAAGTCTTTAGTAGGTCTATCACAATATGGTTCATCTTCTCACATAAGCCGTTTGTTTGCGGATGATAGGCCATCGTCCGGATCTTTTTGCAACCATACATATTACAGAATTCTCTGAAGATCTCTGATTCAAAGGCTGTACCCTGGTCAGTGAGAACCTGTTCCGGATATCCATGGGGTCTACAAAAGTACGTTTGGAACGCTTTGGCTGCTGTTTTTGCAGTCAGATCTTTTACAGGTACTACTACCAAGAAGCGCGAATAATGATCCACGATGGTCAAGGCATAGACGTAACCGGACCGGCTCGGTGTCAACTTCACGTGGTCCATGGCTACCAGTTCAAGTGGTTGTTTGGTGATTATGGGCTGCAGTGGTGCTCTTTGGCTCTTTTGATCGTTCCTTCTGAGGTTGCACGGGGCACAGTTTCTACACCACTGTTCGATTGATTTTCTCATCCCGACCCAATAAAATATTTCTCTCAGAAGTACTTCTAGCTTTTTCCAACCAAAGTGACCAGCACCATTGTGGCAAGCATCGAGGACCATCCTCACATCTTGTTTAGGCACGATAATCTGCCAAACCAATTCATGTGTTTTCGGATTGGTGTATCTTCTACAGAGTTTCCCTTGATACAGGAACATTTTGCCTCTCTCTTTCCAGAGTTGATGCGTCTCTTCTGGGGCATCCTCATCGGGATATGCACTTTGCTCAGTCAATAGTTCCTTCACTAGCTTCACAGCCGGATTGCTATCTTGGGTGTCAGCCCATCTATGGTGTGCTAGCGGATTAAAATTCACTTCTTGTTGTTTCTGATAGGTATTTGACTGATGATGTTTTACCTTGGGCTGATGAAAGGCTGGTAGTTCAATTTCTTCAAGCTCCCCCGTTTCTTCTTCTACATCTCTCAATTGTGGCATCCGGGATAGGGCATCGGCATTTCCATTTTTGCGACCTGCTCGATACTTGATCACGAAGTTGTAATTAGATAACCAGGCTATCCATCGCTGTTCTAACGCACCTAATTTAGCCGTGTCTAAGTGGGTCAATGGATTGTTGTCAGTATAGACAATAAATTCTGCATCGGTCAAAAAGTGTTTGAAACGTTCAGTCACAGCCCAAACTACTGCCAGTAGCTCCAATTTGAAAGAGCTATAATTTTCAGAATTTCTTTCAGTAGGCCGGAGTTTTCTACTTGCAAAGGCGATGACTTTCTCCCGACCTTCTTGCTTTTGTGACAGCACCGCTCCCAATCCCACATTACTGACATCGGTGTAGAGGATGAAAGGTTGATGGTAATCCGGGTACGCCAGAACTTCTTCTCCGGTTAGTGCCTTCTTTAGTTGTTCAAAGGAGTCTTCTCTTTCGTCGTTCCACTGAAAAGGAGGGTTCGGTTTGAAGGTTTCTTTGTCTGCCCTATCAAAGCATCTTGCAAGGGTGCTGCCAATTTGGTAAATCCTTTTATAAATCTACGATAGTAACCCACTAATCCCAAGAATTGCCTCACTTCTTTTACGTTGGTAGGTCTTGGCCAATCCCTTATGGCAGTTATTTTCTCGGGATCCGGTGCTACTCCCTCCGAACTCACGATGTGCCCTAAGTATTGTACCTTTGGCTTGAGAAGGTGACATTTGGATGGTTTGATTTTCATACCATACTTGGATAAGGCTTCGAACACCTCTGCCAGGTCTGTTAAGTGCTGTTCGTAAGTCTTTGAGTAGACGATCACATCATCTAGGTACAGGAGGACGGTCTCGAAGTTCTTGTGTCCGAGGCAACATTCCATCAGTCACTGGAAAGTACCGGATGCATTACAGAGTCCGAACGGCATGCGATTAAATTCGCTTAGACCCATTGGTGTAGTGAATGCCGTTTTTTCTTTATCTCTCTCAGCCACAGGGACTTGCCAATACCTGCTTGTTAAGTCTAAGGTGGAAAAATAATTAGCCGATTTCAAAGCAGTCAAGGACTCTTCTATCCTAGGCAAGGGATAGGCGTCTTTATGGGTGATGTTATTAATCCGCCGGTAGTCTATGCACATTCTCATGGTTCCGTCCTTTTTTTTGACAATCACCAGAGGGGCCGCCCAAGGGCTACAACTATCTCCTATTACCCAGGCCTGTTTCATCTCTCTCAGCATGTCCTTCGCGCATTGATAGTGAGCGGGCGGTATGGGTCTATATCTTTCTTTTATCGGGGGATGGTCACCGGTGGGGATTGTATGTTCTACCCCTTCTATCCGTCCAAAGTCTAATGGGTGTTTACTGAAGACCTGTTCATATTCCGTCACTAATCTATACACCCCTTGTCTTTGATGGGTAGGTGTTGAATCTACACCCACATCTAGCTGTTGGCACCAATCCTCCGATTCTCCATCTGAGCCGTTATTTTCCACCTGACAGGTCGATTCTAAGGGCTCAACGGTTGTGATGGCATTGTTGTCAACAGTATACAACTTTGCCACTGTAGCATACCTTGGCAAAGTGACCTCTTCCTCTCCACAGTTCAAAAGTCGTACCGGCACCCGTCCCCGGTGTACCTCGACCACCCCTCGTGCCGTGAGTATAGTGGGCCTGCTGTCGGTGTACGCTGGTTCTATTAAGGCTTGATAGTCTCGTCCTTTAGTACCAATGGCCGCTCTACACCATACCAGCATTTCTGTTTTTGGTGGGATTACAATAGACGTTGGATCACTCACCCTCACACTGCTGATTTCTCCACCTGCAACTTCTATCTGTTGCCTTAACATTAATACTTTTATTTCCCTCCGGAGAACTCTCTGCCGGCAGGATCGGGCAGTTTCAGCAATTTGTTGTAAGACAGAGATAACTTCGGAAAAGCAGTTCTCTAATACATTCATTCCTATCAATACAGTTGGTTCACAGTTCTGTCGGTCGACATCAACGACAATTATACCCTGTTTCTTCAATTCTGCTTTACCAATCTTTATGGTCATCTCCCTGAATCCTAGTTTCGGTACCAACTTACCATTACTGGCCCATATATCTAGTTCAACATCAGAGGGTCCTTTATCAATATCTACCTCAGCCCAGTACCTCTTATAAAGGATATATGGTATAGATGAAATCTGGGAACCTGTATCCAGCAAAGCGTTGAGGGGAATTCCATCCAGCCCGATAGGGATGATGGGTCGTCCTCCGATGTACCTGTCGTGCCAGGGTGTTGGGCCTTGAAAATTCATTCCTGCGAAGCGACCCGCATTCCCAGGGGATTCCCGTTTAAATCACAATTTCGTGCAAAGTGGCCTGGCTGCTGGCAATGGCGGCAAATGGGCTGTCCATCCGGTTGGTAGCGGTCACGGGGTCGTCCTCTCCATGTCGGGTATCTCCAGGACCTCATCCATGGAACATCCTCTCTACGGTTTGCCAACTCCATCTTGGGTTCACTCATCTCCTGCATGGTTTTAGCCATTGAAGCAACAACATCAGTTAAAGAGTCAAGCTTTTGCTGAAGAGCCTCATTAGTAATGGGCCCCAGGGACTTAGCACTGGCACCGGACGTAGCTGATGTCACTGGCATTCCCCGTTGCTGAAGTGCATCTGCCATGGGTTGTGTGAGATCCTGATCCCGAGGTGCCTCTGCCAGCTGGAGACGTATAGCGCTCTCCTTTAATTGGGCAAATGTCAATTCAGGGTTCTTAAAAACAAGCATGCTCACATGCCCCCGGTGAGAAGGGGTGTAGAGTCCCTCAATAAATTGATCTCTTAGCAGTTTATCGGCTCCTGTGTTAAAAATGGGTTCAGCCAGTATAAGTTATTTAAGGGCTTCCTGCAGGTTTAAGGCAAAATCTCTCACGCCCTCATTAGCTTTTTGTTTGCAATTAAAGAATCGTACTTTAGCTTTGCTGCTGGTAGTGGTTTCAAATGTAGCTTTTAATCCAGCAAATATGCGTTCAACAGTACCTTTTAGATCAGTTGCCCATGCCGTGACTAACACGCTGAGCTTCACCCACGGGGAACATATCAAAATGAGCCAGCATCTTTTCCCTGAAACCGTCAAGGGTATTAGGTTCACCTTCATACATTCGAAGCCACGGGCCACCCGGGGTATATGGCATCAACACCGGCATGATGGGCGCCACTCCTTGCACTGCTGCGCTGCCAGGCTCTTTATCGACACTCTGTCTTTCAGCTGCATTAGCGTCGCCGGGTGCTGCGGTGTCTCCGTGCTGCGACATACTGTACCCCCTTAGTTAATCCAGACCCTTCCGGTCCCGGCTTCCGTCTAGATAATGTAGATTCGTTCCTCTGTGCAGCAGGATGACAATGACACGCCCCCTGCTGCCTCTAACTGCCGCACGCTCTGTGATGGTGGATTTTGAAGTTTTTCAGTTAGACTGGGGCTTGGGTAATGATGTAGCTCGATTAACAGTTTTGTGCTTAACGGTTATGCCGTGCTTAGTAACCCGATATTTACCCTGGTTACCATTGTAAAAGTAAAAAAAAAAACAGTACATACTCACATTCTGATGTCTGTCACGTCCCCCGGCGTCCACAGGGTTAAAACTGCTTTCGGCAAGAGAGCTGCTAATGCACGCGCTTCCCTGCACTGACTGTGACAGTGCCGGCTGTAAAGCAGAGCACAGCTGTCACGTCACCGCTGTTACTGCCGGCGCTGACACATTCAGTGCAGGGAAGCGCGTGCATTAGCAGCGCTCTTGCCGAAAGCAGTTTTAACCCTGTGGACGCTGGTGGGGGACGTGACAGACATCAGAGTGTGAGTATGTAGTGTTTTTTTTTCTTTACTTTTACATGGTAACCAGGGTAAATATCAGGTTACTAAGCGCGGCCCTGCACTTAGTAACCCGATGTTTACCCTGGTTACCCGGGTGCTGCAGGGGGACTTCGGCATCGTTGAAGACAGTTTCAACGATGCCGAAGTCGTTCCCCTGATCGTTGGTCGCTGGAGAGAGCTGTCTGTGTGACAGCTCCCCAGCGACCACACAACGACTTACCAACGATCACGGCCAGGTCGTATCACTGGTCGTGATCGTTGGTAAGTCATTTAGTGTAACTCCAGCTTTAGTAACCCGATATTTACCCTGGTTACAAGTGAACACATCGCTGGATCGGCGTCACACACGCCGATCCAGCGATGACAGCGGGTGATCAGCGACCAAAAAATGGTACTGATCATTCCCATCGACCAACGATCTCCCAGCAGGGGCCTGATCGTTGGTCGCTGTCACACATAACGAGATCTTTAGCTGGATCGTTGCTACATCACCAAAAGCGTGACGTTGCAATGATATCGTTAACGATATCGTTATGTGTGACTCAGCCTTAACACACGGCTAATGAGCAGCTGTCATGGATAATCCTAGGACTGATCAACTCTTTATATACTCATAGGCACCAATTTATTGGAAACCCCCATATCCTGACTGATTAAATGACATAATCATATAACAAAGTAATCATCAGTGTTTCCTAAATAAATATATACCACCAAATGGGACTCGGGAAATGAAAGCAATTACGGAAGAAAGGTACTCACTACTTCTTGAGGGAATTTAAGGAAGCATAGAGTTGCGGATCATTCCACTCAAATGTCTGGATCTGGTTGTTGGTCATTGTGGCAAAAGCATAAATCACATGAGTACACATGCAAGGATCAACATTATCAGGCATATATGTGGCGGGACTAGGGTAGTACTGAGCCCAGTTGGTAAAGTAACAAACCAACTTGACAGACGAGCCTGGCAAGGAGAACATTACAATAATCAATTAAATAAATTAGTACAACAAAAACAATAAAATACTATATAAAAAACACATTAATACCCAAACATATATATCTGTATTTGTATGAATGTACACCAATGTATGGTATTTGTCTCTCTGAAGACTAGTACTGAGATCCTGCTATGAGAGCATTAGAACCTTACTCCATCATGGCTGAAGTGTGTGATCGCTAAAGCTCGTTCATTTTGATGGGAATCAGCCATACAGAAAATGTAGTAGATTTCGCAATAAAAAGACTAGAACTCAGAGTAATCTGATAATAGAGAAGAAAATCTGTGGAATAACATGGACTTACCTAACTGCGCATGCAGTAGGAAGGTGAAACCTGCAGAAAATTAATGGGGCAAGATTAAGAGAATAACATAAGCCACTTTTACTGTACTCAGTGACAGAGTAAAATTGAAAGAAACTCACAGGTGAAAAGCAGGAATTTGTTCATCTTGATTCCTGAAATAAATCCATTGACAGGAGTAGCTCTCTTATATAGATATCTGTCACCTCCACTTTGTCCCAGACACGCGCTCTACAACTGATATCAAAGATAAAGAAAAGTTACCTACAGTGTAACACTGACTCTTTTGTATTTTGGGCCATAAGGTGACTTTAGCACACAGAAATTAAATTGGATGCAACTCAATACAAATATTCCATTGGGCACTAGAAGTATTTGAGTTACTAAACTCATACTGGGAGGTGAGTAATCATTAGTTATATAATAGAAAGTACCCTTCAAGGATTGTACCTATGTAAAAAAGGAAAGACTCAGAATAAGGGGGAGGTAAAATAAGCAACCACCAAGAGTGCAGCAGGTTGTGCATACAGAAACGTTCCATATAGTGACATAATAGCAGCATAGTGCTTCAGTATGACAGAGATAGAGAGAACGTACCGAATGTTTGTCTAGTAGCTAGAGATGAGCGGTGTTCAAGTCGAACTGTTCGTTAATTTCAAATTCAAGCTGTTTTAGGCGGTGCTCGAGTCGTTCGACAAACTCGAACAATTTGCTTAAAATTCGGCTGTTCGAGTATCAGTTCGATAACTATTCGTTCACCAAAAGCCTAACTTGATTTTCACATTAAGGGTATGTGCACACGTTGCGGATTTCTTGCAGAAATTTCCTGAAGAAAACCGGAAATTTTCTGCAAGAAATCCGCATTTTTTTTTTTGCGTTTTTTTTCCGTTTTTTTCACGTTTTTTTAGCATTCTGCAAGCGTAATTAGCTTGCAGAATGCTAAAGTTTTCCAAGCGATCTGTAGCATCGCTTGGAAAACTGACTGACAGGTTGGTCACACTTGTCAAACATACTGTTTGACAAGTGTGACCAACTTTTTACTATAGATGCAGCTTATGCAGCATCTATAGTAAAAGATAGAATGTTTAAAAATAATAAAAAAAATGCTTATACTCACCCAGACATCTCCTCACCGGCGTCCGTTCCTCTTCCTATAGCTGGTCTGTGCGCACAGGACCTTCCGTGACGTCACGGTCACGTGAGCGGTCACATGACCGCTCACGACCAATCACAGGACAGTGACGTCATCGGCAAGGTCCTTCACCGCACATCAGCTACAGGAACCAAAGCGACAGCATGCAGTGGAGGCGGGAAGACATCGAGGGTGAGTATAGGACTATTTTTTATTTTAATTCTTATTTTTTGACCACTTATATGGTGCCCAGTGCGTGGAGGAGAGTCTCCTCTCCTCCACCCTGGGTACCAACCGCACATAATCTGCTTACTTCCCGCATCGTGGGCACAGCCCCGTGCGGGAAGTAAGCAGATCAATGGACCCCTAGGTGTGCGGAATCCCCTGCAATTCCGCATTTTAATGAACATGTTGCTTTTTTTTCCGCGATGCGATTTTTTCGCGGAAAAAAAGGCTACATTTGCACAAAAAATGCGGAATACACTTAAAATAATGGGAGGCATATGTAAGCGTTTTTTTCGCGTTTTTATCACGTTTTTATAGCGAAAAAAACCCGAAAAAAACGCGAAACATACTTAACGTGTGCACATGGCCTAAAACTGTTTATCATTGTTAATAGACTGTTTCAGTGTATAGTGGGCGGGGGGAGGGGTGGGGGATAGATCTGTGCTGAAATAATGCCAATCTCCGTTTTTTTTTTTTCCTGCATTTACAGTGGGGCGGTGCAGTCTCTCAGCAGTGCACACACACACAGCAATGTGCATGTGATGCACACAAGCAAGGGCATGTGTCATTGGCTGTGTATGTCACATGTCCTTGCCCTATAAGAACCAGCCATTTTCCCCGTCGCCACCATTTCCTCACTGCTGCAGCTTAGTCTTAGACGGCACCACTGCTGCTGTGGGCGCTATACAGTCTAAGAGTCTTTTTTGTGAGTGAATTTTCTGAGAGATAGGTTTATGGAGTCAGGAGTCGGGACTAGTTGTAATATCAGCCCTTTTCAGGGTAGGTTACAGTAGTTCATAGCACTTTTTGCAGGCAGGTCTGTGCCAGTGCTGTGCAAGTGTTTGTCACAGCATTTGGTGTAATCTAGCTCAGCCAATCCATTTGGGCTAGTAGCATTGTCTGGCAGTCATCTGAATAGCCCGCCTGTGAAGCTAGCTACACCGCCTGTGAATCTAAATTTTTACTGCATCTAACCCAGTAAATCGTTTTGGGCTTAGTAGCAGTGTCTGCATGTCGGCGGAGTAGCTCGCCTGTGAAGCTACACCGCCTGTGTATCTAAATTTTTACTGCATCTAACTCAGTAAATCATTTTGGGCATAGTAGCAGTGTCTGCACGTCAGCGGAGTAGCCCGCCTGTGAAGCTACACCACCTGTGTATCTAAATTTTTACTGCATCTAACCCAGTAAATGGTTGCAGTGGGAAGCTCATTGTGCTACAATGTGGCCTAGTGGGCTGGGCCAACCACCGTCTGCCCCATCAAGTGCATCCGCGGCCTCTTCATCCTCTGTGACTGTGGGGACAGCAGTCGCACATGGTTTTAGACGCAGACCTTCCACCTCTTTATCCGCAACAGCCAGTGTGATTGGCAGGCCGTCAGGCCATTTGCAAGTGGAAACACCTGCTGGTATTGAGCGCTCTCTGACATCAAGACCACCACATTTTGATCAAGGCAACAAAATATCTTCACCTGCACCTTCTTCACAGACCAGCAGTTTGCCAGGGACACCCTACTCAACCCCGTCTAAGCACGGCAGCCAGCCCTCGGTCCCTCAGATGTGGACAAGTAAAAGGCCATTTCCTCCTAGCCATGACAAAGCTAAGAGGTTGAATTTCACCATCTGAAAGCTGTTGGCTACAGAAATGCTGCCTTTCCGCCTGGTGGACACAGTGCCCCAGTACCAGATGCCCAGTCAACACTACTTCTCAAAGACAGCTGTGCCTGCGCTACACCAGCATGTCACACACAACATCACCGCTTCCTTCAGAAAATTTGTGCGTGACAGGGTGCATTTCACCACAGACACTTGGACGAGTAGACATGGACAGGGGCATTACATGTCGGTGATTGGACACTGGGTAACTATGGTGACATCAGGAGAAGGGGCTGCTGTCCAAGTCTTGCTGTCCCCACGAGTTGCGCGTCGATCCTCTGTATCTGTAAGTTTCTCCACTGCTTCTGCCTCCTCCACCTCCTCTCAGTCCTCCACCTGCACCCAAAGCCTGTCTGGTAATGCCACCCACGTTCTAACTGCGCAGAAGGAATCCTGCACACCTCCTTACTATGCTGTCATCAGGACTCAACGGCATCAGGTGGTGTTTACCTTGAAATGTCTGGGAAATGTGAGTCACACAGCTGAGGAGTTGTGGTCAGCTCTGGAGACCAAGTTCCATCAATGGTTGTCTCCACTGAACCTGCAGCCATGGAACGCCGTGTGCGACAATGCTGCAAACCTGGGTGCGGCCCTTGGCAATGTCACACACGTGCCTTATATGGCTCACATTTTGAACCTGGTTGTCCAGCAATTTTTATCCCACTATCCCGGACTAGATGGGTTTCTGCAGAGAGCATGGTCGCTGTGTGCTCACTTCCGCCGTTCGCATCCCGCAGCTCAACGACTTACATCTCTACAGAAGTCGTTGGGCCTGCCAGTTCACCGGCTGAAATGTGATGTGCCCACACAGTGGAATTCAACTCTGCACATGTTGCAGCGACTGTGGCAGCACCGTCGAGCCCTGGTGCAATACGTTATGACGTATAGCCTGGGCCAACGAGATCCAGAGGTGGGGCATATCACGCTGCAGGAGTGGTCTCAGATCAAGGACCTATGCACCCTTTTGCACAGTTTTGAAGTAGCGACGAAGATGTTTAGTGCTGACGATGCCATTATCAGCATAATTATACATGCTGGAGCACACCTTAAACAGTATTCGGAGTCAGGTGGTGTAACAAGAGGAGGAGGAGGAGGAGGAACAGGAGGAGTCATATGCGGAAGGGATAATATCTCCAAGGTCCAGACGGTTGGCAGCACCAAGGCGGATGGCATTGGAAGGTGCGGGAGAGAGATTACGAGGGCGCATGGTAGCAGCCAAACTGTTGAGGAAGGTGCAGGGGCTGAGGAAAAAGTGGAGGACAAACTGGCGCTGGGCATTAAAGACTCATCAGATGATGGAGACCTTGATCAAATTTCTGTTGTGCGAGGTTGGGGGGAGAGGGCAGAGGAAGGAAGCATGATTCTCACCTTGCCGCCACCAAGACAAGGACTTGGTCCTCCTGGATGCGCAAGACACATGAGTGCCTTCTTGCTTCACTACCTGCAACATGACCCTCGGTTTGTCAGAATCTGAAGTAGTAATGCCGACTACTGTTACAGAGACTGTTACAGAATCTTACATCTGCTTTTCCACAAAACACCAGTGGTGCATGTAGTGAATCTCTAAGTTCTAATTTGCCAACCATGGGACTGTCGAGTCATCACTCAAACCGTAACAGTAACATCGTATCTGGTGGTAACAGCAATTTTTTCCAATCGTTTCAAGAATTTTTTAGACCATTCTTTGCAAGGCCACAGGAGACAAGAAGTCTGACGCATAGCCAACGCCTAGAGAGGATGGTACAGGAGGATCTCCAAGTTAACATCGATGCCATGACTGTGGAACTGGACCCTTGTTCATTTTGGGCTTCCAATCTGGAAAAATGACCTGAGCTCGCCAATCACGCCTTGGAGATTTTGTCGTGCCCAGCAGCCAGCGTTCTCTCTGAACATGTGTTCAGCACTACTGGTTGTGTGCTGACAGATAAGAGCATGCGGCTGTCCAGTGACAATGTAGACAGACTAACGTTCATCAAGATGAACAAATCCTGGATCCGCAAGGACTTTTCTACCCCTGTGTCATCCTGGGGAGACTAAAAGCTTGATGATTTTTGAAAATCACCTCACCAACCATTTTAAAAAAACTCTGGCAAAATTGATGCCACTTAAGTGGTGTCTGTGGCCCAATTTTTTGAAAAAATGGAGACTCTTTTTGGAGTCCCCTTGCTGTGTTTACATGACCTTGGCATCGTCAATTCCAAGTGGGTGGGGTTACCCCCCCACCTTTAACCTTTAGAAACTACATACACTATGGCTTGAGGTTCTGGAATGCTGTAGATAAGCCCCCGATGTATCCTAAAAGATGAGAAAAAGAGGTTAGATTATACTCACCCATGGGCGGTCCCAGTCCGGTCCGATGGGTGTCGCGGTACGGTCCTGCACCTCCCATCTTCATCAGATGATGTCCTCTTCTTGTCTTCATGCTGCGGCTCCGGTGTAGGGGTACTTTGTCTGCCCTGTTGAGGGCAGTGCAAAGTACTGCAGTGCGCAGGCGCCAGGCCTCTCTGACCTTTCCCGGCGCCTACGCACTGCAGTACTTTGCTCTGCCCTCAATAGGGCAGACAAAGTACCCCTACGCCGGAGCCGCAGCATGAAGACAAGAAGAGGATGTCATCCTATGAAGATGGGAGGCCCGGGACCGCGACGCCCATCGGATCGGACCACCCACCCAGGTGAGTATAATATAACCTCTTTTTCTCATCTTTCAGGATACATCGGGAGCTTATCTACAGCATTACATAATGCTGTAGATAAGCCCCTGATGCCGGTGGGCTTAGTTCACCGTCGATTTTGGGGGTGACAGGTTCCCTTTAAATTTCTTCAGAGCATGGCCGTACCCCATATGTGGGATAAAACTACTGTTTTGGCACCAGCAGTGCTCAAAAGTGAAGGACCACCATTTCACTTTTTGAGCGCAAAATTTGCTGGAATCAGTAGCTGATGCCATGTCGCATTTGAAGAGCCATTAGACATACCCCACAAGTAACCCAAATTTGGAAACTACACTGTGTTCCAAATTATTATGCAAATTGGATTTAAGCGTCATAATGATTCAATTGTTTTGTTTTTCAAATAAACTCGTGGATGGTATTGTGTCTCAGGGCTCAATGGATCACTGAAATCAATCTAAAGGTACCTTCACACGAAACGACTTTACAACGAGAACGACAACGATCCGTGACGTTGCAGCGTCCTGGATAGCGATATCGTTGTGTTTGACACGCAGCAGCGATCTGGATCCTGCTGTGATATCGCTGGTCGTTGATTAAAGTTCAGAACTTTCTTTGGTCATCAGATCGGCGTTTATCGTCAGGTTTGACACCAAAAGCAACGATACCAGCGATGTTTTACGCTGGTAACCAGGGTAAATATCGGGTTACTAAGCGCAGGGCCGCGCTTAGTAACCCGATGTTTACCCTGGTTACCAGCATAAAAGTAAAAAAAAACAAACAGTACATACTCACCTGCGCGTCCCCTGCCGTCCGCTTCCTGCTCTGACTGAGCGCCGGCCCTAAAGTGAAAGTAAAAGCACAGCGGTGACGTCACCGCTCTGCTGTTAGGGCCGGCGCTCACACAGTACAGGAAGCGGACGCCGGGGGACGCACAGGTGAGTTTGTAGTGTTTGTTTTTTTTACTTTTAGGATGGTAACCAGGGTAAACATCGGGTTACTAAGCGCGGCCCTGCGCTTAGCAACCCGATGTTTACCCTGGTTACCCGGGGACCTCGGCATCGTTGGTCGCTGGAGAGCAGTCTGTGTGACAGCTCTCCAGCGATCAAACAGCGACGCTGCAGCGATCGGCATCGTTGTCGCTATCGCTGCAGCGTCGCTTCGTATGAAGGTACCTTTAAACACATGTGATAATTAGTTTTCCAGGTGATTCTAATTAAAGGAAAACTACTTAAAAATGATGTTCCACATTATTAAGCAGGCCACAGGTTTCAAGCAATATGGAAAATAAAAAGGATCTCTCTGCTCCTGAAAAGCGTTAAATAGTGCAATGCCTTGGACAAGGTATGAAAACATTAGATATTTCACGAAAACTTAAGAGTGATCATCATACTGTGAAGAGATTTGTGACTGAAACAGAGCACAGACAGAGATCATGCAGATAAAGGCATAATGAGGAAAGTTTCTGCCAGACAAATTCATTGGATTAGGAGAGCAGCAGCTAAAATACCATTACAAAGCAGTAAACAGTTATTTGAAGCTGCTGGTGCCTCTGGAGTCCCTCGAACCTCAATGTCTAGAATCCTTCAAAGGATTGCTGTGGTGCATAAACCTACTATTTGGCCACCCCTAAACAGTGTTCACAAGCAGAAACGGTTGCAGTGGGCCCAGACATACATGATGACTAATTTCCAAACAGTCTTGTTTACTGATGAGTGTCAAGCAACCCTGGATGGTCCAGATGGATGGAGTAGTGGATGGTTGGTGGATGGCCACCATGTCCCAACAAGGCTGCGACGTCAGCAAGGAGGTGGAGGAGTCATGTTTTGGTCCGTAATCGTAGGGCAACAGCTGGTAGGGCCCTTTAAGGTTCCTGAAGGTGTGAAAATGACCTCTGCAAGTATATAGAGTTTCTGACTGACAACTTTCTTCCATGGAATAAAAAGCAGAAACGTGCCTTCAGGAGCAAAATCATCTTCATGCATGACAATGCACCATCTCATGCTGCAAAGAATACCTCTGAGTCATTGGCTGCTATGGGCATAAAAGGAGATAAGCTCATGGTGTGGCCACCATCTTCACCTGACCTCAACCCTATAGCGAACCTTTGGAGTATCATCAAGCAAAAGATCTATGAGGGTGGGAGGCAGTTCACATCAAAACAGCAGCTCTGGGAAGCTATTCTGACTTCATGCAAAGAAATACAAGCAGAAACTCTCCAAAAACTCGCAAGATCAATGGATACTAGAATTGTGAAGGTGGTATCAAAGAAGGGTTCCTATGTTAACATGTAACTTGGCCTGTTAGAATGCTTTGGAGTTAAATAGCTTTTGTGTTCAGTGAATGTGACCTTCTAATGCTGCAAATTCCACTAAAGAGCATTTTCAGTTCTTTAACCCCTTTACCCCCAAGGATTGTTTGCACGTTAATGACCCGGCCAAATTTTACAATTCTGACCACTGTCCCTTTATGAGGTTATAACTCTGGAACGCTTCAACGGATCCTGGTAATTCTGACAACGTTTTCTCGTGACATATTGTACTTCATTACAGTGGTAACATTTCTTTGATATTACCTGCGTTTATTTGTGAAAAAAATGGAAATTTGGTGAAAATTTTGAAAATTTTACAATTTTCCAACTTTGAATTTTTATACAATTAAATCACAGAGATATGTCACACAAAATACTTAATAAGTAACATTTCCCACATATCTACTTTACATCAGCACAATTTTGGAACCAAATTTTTTTTTTGATAGGGAGTTATAAGGGTTAAAAGCTGACCAGCAATTTCTCATTTTTACACCATTTTTTTTTAGGGACCACATCTCATTTGAAGTCATTTTGAGGGGTCTGTGAAGAGCAGAACAAAAATGGTTACCTCAATGAACCATTTTAAAAAGAATTTGTGATAAATATTGACCTGTCCATTCAAGGACATTTTAGCTATAGTATGAAATCCTGTTTTTCTTGTCTGTGGAATTGCCTTTGTACTGTTTGTTGTGAAACTGCCGCCCACGAAACTGTTTTTTCTTTCTTTCCTGTTTTGTCTCTTTGTTTAAACATGCAAAACTTGTATAACCACTGAACCTACCGATACAACTATATAAAGAAGGGATAGCACCTTGAAGGCAGGCGTGCTTCAGAGACTTCCCAGTGATACACTATACAAGACGTGTCTTGTGTATTATTTCTGGTGATTCCCCACTTCCAAAGGCCGCTCCGACTGAGTGTGATCCTGACATTTCCTGGCGCCCGAACAGGGACCCGAGGTCTGTGTATTCCTTCAAGAACACCGGCAGAATACGAACGAAAAGAGAATCTGGGATAATGGACGGCAGATGAACAAAAACCTGGCCAGGTAAGAGACACTGTTAGATCTCTTATATCTGCCCTGCACTGTCCGTAAGATTTTCTGTGTCATGTTCTTTAGCGGGTAGTTCTAGTAGAGGAGGATACCTATAGCTCGGGTTCTTGAACTATTTAGGAATTGATCACCTCACGGAGTACGGCATTGAATGAGAGTGAATGTGAATAAAAGGTGTGTGGAAGTTGGGAATAGCCCTATAAGCCGCCCAGGGTGTTGAAACAGAAGAAGTGACTGTCCCACTGGGCAACGTGGTTGCGTCCTTTCGGGGAGACCTCCGCGCCTATGGTTCAATCTCTGACCCTGTCTTTGAGAAAAACCTGGTGACGGATAAGTGTATGATAGTATGAGCCCAGGACAGATAAATTAGCCTGGGACAAGAATACGTTGTGTATGATAGTATGAGCCCAGGACAGATAAATTAGCCTGGGACAAGAATACGTTGTGTATGATAGTATGAGCCCAGGACAGATAAATTAGCCTGGGACAAGATACGTTGTATGTTCTTTTTCTTTTTCTGTCTGGTTGCATTTGTGTTGTTTGCTATAGGTGTAGGAATCAGGATTTTCTTACATCAACACAGTTTAAACATCCTAGCTCCTTAGGAAGAAGGTAACGAGGTATTCTCATACCCAAACGCCACCTAGGGCAAGAAAAGACATCCTAGCTCCTTAGGAAGAAGGTAACGAGATATTCTCATACCCAAACGCCACCTAGGGCAAGAAAGCTCAGGATAAGAAAATGGGGAATAAGCAAACAAAGTCGGAACCAGAAGAATTAGATATCTATACTATCATAAAGGTGAGAAGTGGTGAAGATGCCACTAAGGGGCTGAGAAAGATTTTTAGTAAGTTTGGAGTTACTAGGGCAGAAGCTTTTAGTAGAAAACTATGGGAAGGAATTCAGGAAAGAAAAAAAGGCATAATCAGAGACAAGAAATGGATAGATCAGATCCAAGCATTGATTGATGTCTCTAGGGTAGCAGAAAATGAGGGATGGACATATAATCAACAGAGTAAAAAGTGGTGTATTAGACCCGCAGGCTGTGGAGAAAAACAAAATGTGGAATCTAAAAATACCCCACCCCCATACCTTAACCCACATGCCCCATCTTTTCTCCAAACACCACCTCAAAGTTTAGCCGGACCAGGAGGATGGGTATGTCCGCACTGTGGACAACAAAATCCAGACTGGAGAAATGATTGCCTAGCCTGTGGTACACCTAGACATGGCGCTGTACTTGCCCCTGTTAGGGTAGTACCAAGACCCTTTAGGGAACCTGGTGCTGACGGAGTAATGGGAACTAGATACCACCAAACTCGACAATATTTCCCTTGGTCCCCCGCTGAAGGCATGTCTCTCTTGCATAACGCACCAGATCCCACCCAGTGTCCAGTTAGATTTGCACAATATATACAGCAAATTATGCAGACTCACGCAGGAGTTTGGGCAGATGGAGAAGAATTATGTAGAATGAAAATGACTCCTGGACTCTTCCAGGAGCTATTAGCAAATCTACAGGTACATAGGCCCCAAGCAGGAGATGGTGCCTTACAAACGATAGAATCAGGTACGCAATTTGTAGATCACTTAATGGTTTTCATGAGGGAGAGACAGAGGCAGAGAGGAACAACGGGAGTGGTGGCTCAGAAATCTGGACAATCAGTAGACGAATATTATCTAAGTGTAGAAAATAATTTCAGAGATGAAGGCATGGATCTAACCGCTCCAGGAATGATGAGGTTAGTTACAAAAACCTTTATAGATGGATTGTCTCCAAAAGTGAAGGAAAAGCTTAAGGCCGCAACTCCTGATTGGAGAACCTTGGAAGACCCACACCTGGCTAGACAGAAAGCTGTAGGGATAGAAATGGACTTAAGAGAAAATTCTAAGCCAGTAAGAATTGCACAGGCTAATACTGGCTCTGCTAATCAAACTTGTCATTACTGTAAGAAGCCAGGACATTTCCAAAGGGAATGTAGGAAGAGAAAAGCAGATATAGATTCAGGAACCTTTGTACCCAAAAATAGGATAAATAACCCAGTGCCTGATCAAACAGACAGCTCAGAATGACTGAAAGTTATGCAGGTCTCTCTTCCTTCTAGAAGACCAATAATACAAGTTGAGGTTGAGGGTAAAAATGTACCTTTTCTGATAGATACAGGAGCAACATCCTCCATTTTAAATCAGGACTTTTTACCATATCCTGACAATATATCCTCAAAGGTTACATATGCAGAAGGGTATGATGGTAAAATTCAGGCGTTGCCCTTTACAAAACCTTTAAATGTGAGCTTTGGCCCTAAAACTTTTGTATCCAAATTTTTATTTGCTAAAGGTGCACCTACCTGCTTGTTGGGTACTGATGTCTTAAGTAAAATGCATGCAAACATCCATTTTAGAGAAGATGGCACAGTTATGCTGACCATCCCTGAAGATGCAGAAACTCTGGAACCATATGTTAGAATACAGGCAATGGAGGATTTTCCCGAAATTTACACTCAACAAGCAAAAATTGACTTGTCTCGGGTTCCTGACAGCCTATGGGCAAAAGGAGACACTGATGTAGGATTTTTATCAGTAGCTCCTATACTGTTAGAAACTGCCCCGGGAACCATTTTACCTCAGCTCAGGCAATACCCCATCAGCGCCCAGCAAGAACAGGCGATTTCTCAACAAATTCAGGATTATGTGTTACAAGGTGTTTTGGTAGAAATCAGGTCACCCGCCAATACACCCTTATATCCTGTTAAAAAGAAAGTGTCCTCCAAAGAAACTATGGTGAAATATCGCATGGTGCACGACTTACGGGAAATCAATAAGGTTTTGGCACCGGTCACCCCTGTGGTACCGAATCCTCATACCTTACTGTCTCAAATTCCCAGCACTGCTGCATATTTTACGGTAATTGACTTATCAAACGCATTTTTTTCTGTGCCACTACATAAGAACTGTTGGCATTTGTTTGCCTTTACATTCAAGGGTAAACAATTAGCATGGACAAGATTGCCACAAGGTATGGTACACTCACCAACTTTGTACTCTGAAGCAATGCAGACCGTGCTAAAAAATTTCATCCCAGAACCAGGAGTAGTCATTCTACAGTATGTAGATGATTTACTTATTTGTTGCCCTGATGAGCAGACGGCAGTTACCTCAACTGTTAATGTCTTAATTTTCCTAGTGCAAGAAGGCTGTAAAGTAAATAGACAGAAACTCCAGGCTTGTCAACAAACAGTCGTGTTTTTAGGTCACTGCATATCACAGGGCATCAGACACCTCACACCTCAACGTACGGAAGCCATACGTAACATGCTTGAACCCAGGAATCACAAACAGCTGCGTGCTTTCCTAGGTATTGTTTCACACTGTAGACAGTGGATCATACATGCAAGTCAACTCATGCAGCCTTTATATGACTGTATTGCCAACACACCATATTCACTCAGTGAAGAGGCTAAACAGTCATTTTCCTCTTTGAAAACAGCACTGGTATCAGCTCCGGCTTTGGGACTCCCAGACTACACTAAACCTTTTCAATTGATGGCAGCTGAGATATCCTCACATGCTACAGGGGTGCTCACACAAAAACATGGAAACAAACAGAGACCGGTGGCATACATATCAGCTCATCTGGACCCTGTAGCTAGAGCCGCACCTTCTTGTGTAAGAGTAGTAGCCGCAATTTCACTGTTATTAGATAAAGCTTCTGAGATTGTTCTTGATCACCCACTTCTAGTTCAGACCACTCATGATGTACATGGCATTCTTAACCAGGTCCAACCTAAACATATTTCAATGGCCAGACACCTCCGTCTCCAATGTTCCCTACTACTGCCGCCCAACATTTCCTTTGCCAGGATTCAGACTCTTAATCTCGCGTCTTTGCTCCCTTTAGAGTCTGAGGGGGGTACCATACCTGAGGAAACTGCACTCTCCAACTCCTTTGACCCATCAAAGTCAATGCATGATTGTGTACAATTAATGGAACAAGAGACTCAGGGCTTATGTAATGTACGTGACAAGCCACTCTGTAATGCTACATTTGAACTTTTCATAGATGGCAGTAGATATGCAGATATGAATGGACAATTTCATACAGGTTATGCGGTAGTAACTCAGCATGAAGTGCTGAAAGCAGAACCTCTCCCTGCTAATCAGTCTGCACAAGAAGCAGAACTTACGGCATTAGTTGAAGCTCTAAAAATAGCCAAAGATCAGACAGCAAACATATACACTGATTCTAGATATGCACATGGCATTATTTTCGATTTTGGCGTAATATGGAGAGCCAGAGGTTATATGACTGCTTCAGGCCAACCTGTTAAACATGCCTTCCTCATTAGACAGATTCTGGAGGCAGCACAAGAAACTAAAGAAATAGCGGTGATAAAGGTAGCTGCACATGTGAGACTCGACACCGAGGAAGCCAGGGGTAACGATAAAGCCGACAAGGCAGCAAAACAGGCAGCACGTAAACCCTTACATCATGCCCACACACTAGATAGCTCTGAAGATGAGGAGAGATTGAAGGAAGCTCAGAAACAGGTAGACGACGAAGAACGAGGGCAGTGGCAGAAAAAAGGGGCAGAAGATCAGCAAGGATTATGGAAAAAAGGAACTTTGTTGTGTTTACCCAGAGCCTGGTACCCCGCAGTGGCAAGTGACCTCCACCTACCCACGCATGTGTCGGCAAATGGTATGACGCTCAAGGTAAAAGAAAGGTGGTTGGCTCCAGGCTTTGGTAATTTTGCTCGGAACATGTGTGCTGCATGCGCTATATGCCTGGCACACAATCCAGGTCAGACCATTAAAACCCCAACCAAGCATCATGTAAGACCACTGTATCCCTTTCAAAGACTCCAGATCGACTACATCCAACTTCCTAGGTACAATGGATACGAATATGTGCTTGTGTGTGTGGACATGTTCTCAGGGTGGCCAGAGGCTTATCCAGTTCGTAAAGCCTCAGCAAAAACTACTGCCATTAAAATAGCACATGAACTGATACCCCGTTACGGCATGCCTGAGGTGATCGAGTCAGATAGGGGTACCCATTTTACTGGGGAAATATTCCAGAATGTTATGAAAATGTTGGGAGTAGAAAACCAGTTTCACACTCCGTATCACCCACAGAGTTCAGGTAAAGTGGAAAGATTAAATGGAACAATAAAATTAAAAATCCAGAAGGCCATGGCAGAAACAGGAAAGCCTTGGACCGAGTGTCTACCACTTGCCCTGTATTCCATCCGAAACGCCCCAAGGGGGAAGGCTAAGCTGTCACCACATGAGATTCTTTTTGGTAGAGCAGCAAATTTGGGTTGTTATTTTCCACAACAACTGATGTTGAATACTGAGACTTTAACTGCTTATGTACAAGAATTACAAAAACGTTTAACTAAAGTGCATTCGCAAGTTTTTGCTTCCCTTCCAGATCCAGAAAATCTCGAAGGAGGCCACAAGTTGGAACCTGGTGATCAAATCTACGTGAAAAGACACACCAGAAAGACTCTGGAACCGAGATTTGACGGACCTTTCCAAGTCCTGTTAACAACTCCAACAGCAGTCAAGCTTGAAGGAAAGGCATCATGGATACATGCAAGCCATTGCAAAAAAGCAGTATAAGACTCATGATATTGATGTTAATAATGTTAACCTCAATGGAATGCATGTATGTGGGAATCCCGCAGCCGGGTACTGTAGCCCCTTGGGACAAAAACCCTCTTGGTGTATGCTTCAGAATGTATCTAGTTTTGTGGATTTGGCTCACAGATTGGTATTGCAGCACTCAGCTTTGTGGGATCTGCCTGAGGGTACATTTTGGATATGCAGAGAAGGAGCATATAAATGGCTTCCCGTAGGTATAAAGGGTACTTGTACATTAGGACGCCTAACCCCGGCTACTTTCATAATTTCAAATAAACAAGTGAATATGCCGCTCCGTTAGGGCGTTAGGACCCACTACGAGGTTTGCCGTGAAGGGGCAGTGGGCTTCATACAGTCTGATCAGAATGTTAAACTGAAAACCTCATGTTCAGTATTTAAATTTTTGCCTAGCGGCTTTAGATCAACGTATGATTTTGGGATGTGCGGTTCATGCTCTTTTTTTTCTTTTTGCACATAGCATGTACTTGTCTCTTTTTTTGGACCAGCACTCCTCCCATTTGGCTCAGGTGATTTTAATTAGCAGGAGACTGCAAAGTAAGGGGTCTAGCCCATTTTGGCTCTCACTGAAGAGCTGGAGGAAGGTGAGTTGAAATGCTCCCTTCATTTTGGTGCTGGTGCTGTGTGGCGGCCATTGTTGCTGTGGCTTTGTGCTGGTGGGGCGGCGCGGTCTGGAGTCTTGGGGACTCAGTCTCGCAGCATGGGTGCTGTGGGGCAACAGGCCGTCCGCCCTGCTGGTGCATGGCCGCTGCGGCGGTGGTCGCCGCACGGCTCCGCTCCGTTAGGGCGTTAGGACCCACTACGAGGTTTGCCGTGAAGGGGCAGTGGGCTTCATACAGTCTGATCAGAATGTTAAACTGAAAACCTCATGTTCAGTATTTAAATTTTTGCCTAGCGGCTTTAGATCAACGTATGATTTTGGGATGTGCGGTTCATGCTCTTTTTTTTCTTTTTGCACATAGCATGTACTTGTCTCTTTTTTTGGACCAGCACTCCTCCCATTTGGCTCAGGTGATTTTAATTAGCAGGAGACTGCAAAGTAAGGGGTCTAGCCCATTTTGGCTCTCACTGAAGAGCTGGAGGAAGGTGAGTTGAAATGCTCCCTTCATTTTGGTGCTGGTGCTGTGTGGCGGCCATTGTTGCTGTGGCTTTGTGCTGGTGGGGCGGCGCGGTCTGGAGTCTTGGGGACTCAGTCTCGCAGCATGGGTGCTGTGGGGCAACAGGCCGTCCGCCCTGCTGGTGCATGGCCGCTGCGGCGGTGGTCGCCGCACGGCTCCGCTCCGTTAGGGCGTTAGGACCCACTACGAGGTTTGCCGTGAAGGGGCAGTGGGCTTCATACAGTCTGATCAGAATGTTAAACTGAAAACCTCATGTTCAGTATTTAAATTTTTGCCTAGCGGCTTTAGATCAACGTATGATTTTGGGATGTGCGGTTCATGCTCTTTTTTTTCTTTTTGCACATAGCATGTACTTGTCTCTTTTTTTGGACCAGCACTCCTCCCATTTGGCTCAGGTGATTTTAATTAGCAGGAGACTGCAAAGTAAGGGGTCTAGCCCATTTTGGCTCTCACTGAAGAGCTGGAGGAAGGTGAGTTGAAATGCTCCCTTCATTTTGGTGCTGGTGCTGTGTGGCGGCCATTGTTGCTGTGGCTTTGTGCTGGTGGGGCGGCGCGGTCTGGAGTCTTGGGGACTCAGTCTCGCAGCATGGGTGCTGTGGGGCAACAGGCCGTCCGCCCTGCTGGTGCATGGCCGCTGCGGCGGTGGTCGCCGCACGGCTCCGCTCCGTTAGGGCGTTAGGACCCACTACGAGGTTTGCCGTGAAGGGGCAGTGGGCTTCATACAGTCTGATCAGAATGTTAAACTGAAAACCTCATGTTCAGTATTTAAATTTTTGCCTAGCGGCTTTAGATCAACGTATGATTTTGGGATGTGCGGTTCATGCTCTTTTTTTTCTTTTTGCACATAGCATGTACTTGTCTCTTTTTTTGGACCAGCACTCCTCCCATTTGGCTCAGGTGATTTTAATTAGCAGGAGACTGCAAAGTAAGGGGTCTAGCCCATTTTGGCTCTCACTGAAGAGCTGGAGGAAGGTGAGTTGAAATGCTCCCTTCATTTTGGTGCTGGTGCTGTGTGGCGGCCATTGTTGCTGTGGCTTTGTGCTGGTGGGGCGGCGCGGTCTGGAGTCTTGGGGACTCAGTCTCGCAGCATGGGTGCTGTGGGGCAACAGGCCGTCCGCCCTGCTGGTGCATGGCCGCTGCGGCGGTGGTCGCCGCACGGCTCCGCTCCGTTAGGGCGTTAGGACCCACTACGAGGTTTGCCGTGAAGGGGCAGTGGGCTTCATACAGTCTGATCAGAATGTTAAACTGAAAACCTCATGTTCAGTATTTAAATTTTTGCCTAGCGGCTTTAGATCAACGTATGATTTTGGGATGTGCGGTTCATGCTCTTTTTTTTCTTTTTGCACATAGCAAGTGAATATGCAAGCCGTGCCCAAGCACACATTGTATAAAAGAGCTGCAGATAACTCACCATGTCCCTCGGGGAGGCCGCATATAGTACAAATGGGAATTCCCAACAAAATTGCTAGTACCATTTTTATTTATCCTATGTTAACACAGATGTGGGATAAATTAGTTAGAGCCACGGATTATCTAGATGATCAGATTTGGGATATATTGGACATATTAAATACTAGTATAGCTGTACAGAATCAGCTTATAATAATCACTAACCAACATACCCTGGTATTGGATTCCTAACTGCCTCACAAGGGGGTATGTGTCAAATCATCGGACCCACCTGCTGTCATTATATAGACCCAAATAGTACTATGAGTATGAGATTTAAATTAGAAGACGTACAACGACTCAGGGATCAGTATGACAAAGACAATGACCAAAATAAGGATAGCTGGTGGTCAGATACCTTTTCTTTTCTTAACCCGGCCAATTGGTTCAGAGGGATCGGTGGGTGGGTTACCGGGATTATGCAAAGCCTAATACATACAGTTATGGTTATTGTAATTATATATGTATTATTCAAGGTTGTACTCAAGGGTATCTCGGTATGCACAAATAAATTTTGTGTAATGGATGCGAGAATATAAAGTTTGTTTTATTTTTTGTTTTTTTTTTGTAATATCACAAAAAGAATGACTAAAATGATCGTCTATATGACAAGGTTTTGAATGGAATATGTCAAAGGGGGGATTGTGAAGAGCAGAACAAAAATGGTTACCTCAATGAACCATTTTAAAAAGAATTTGTGATAAATATTGACCTGTCCATTCAAGGACATTTTAGCTATAGTATGAAATCCTGTTTTTCTTGTCTGTGGAATTGCCTTTGTACTGTTTGTTGTGAAACTGCCGCCCACGAAACTGTTTTTTCTTTCTTTCCTGTTTTGTCTCTTTGTTTAAACATGCAAAACTTGTATAACCACTGAACCTACCGATACAACTATATAAAGAAGGGATAGCACCTTGAAGGCAGGCGTGCTTCAGAGACTTCCCAGTGATACACTATACAAGACGTGTCTTGTGTATTATTTCTGGTGATTCCCCACTTCCAAAGGCTGCTCCGACTGAGTGTGATCCTGACAGGTCTATATGATGGAAAATACCCAAGTGTGACACCATTCTAAAAACTGCACCCCTCAAGGTGCTCAAAACCACATTCAAGAAGTTTATTAACCATTCAGGTGTTTCACAGGAATTTTTGGAATGTTTAAATAAAAATGAACATTTAACTTTTTTACACAAAAAATTTACTTCAGCTCCAATTTGTTGTATTTTACAAAGGGTAACAGGAGAAAATGGACCCCAAAAGTTGTTGTATAATTTGTCCTGAGTATGCCGATACCCCATATGTGGGGGTAAACCACTGTTTGGGCGCATGGCAGAGCTCTGAAGCAAAGGAGCGCCATTTGATTTTTCAATGCAAAATTGACTGAAATTCAGATGGGACGCCATGTTGCGTTTGGAGAGCCCCTGATGTGACTAAACATTGAAACCCCCCACAAGTGATGCCATTTTGGAAAGTAGACCCCCTAAGGAACTTATCTAGATGTGTGGTGAGCACTTTGACCCATTAAGTGATTCACAGAAGTTTATAATGCAGAGCCGTAAAAATAAAAAATCATATTTTTTGACAAAAATGATCTTTTCGCCCCCAATTTTTTTATTTTCCCAAAGGGAAGAGAAGAAATTGGACTCCAAAAGTTGTTGTCCAATTTGTCCAGATTACGTTGATACCCCATATGTGGGGGGAAACCACCGTTTGGGCGCAAGGGAGAGCTCGGAAGGGAAGGAGCGCCATTTGGAATGCAGACTTAGATGGAATGGTCTGCAGGCATCACGTTGCATTTGCAGAGCCCCTAATGTACCTAAACCGTAGAAACCTCCACAAGTGACCCCATATTGGAAACTAGACCCCCCAAGGAACTTATCTAGATGTGTTGTGAGAACTTTGAACCCCTAAGTGTTTCACTACAGTTTATAACGCAGAGCCGTGAAAATAAAAAATATTCTTTTTTTACACAAAAATTATTTTTTAGCCCCCAGTTTTGTATTTTCCCAAGAGTAACAGCAGAAATTGGACCCCAAAAGTTGTTGTCCAATGTGTCCTGAGTACGCTGATACCCCATATGTTGGGGTAAACCCCTGTTTGTGCGCACGGGAGAGCTCGGAAGGGAAGGAGCACTGTTTTACTTTTTCAACGCAGAATTGGCTGGAATTGAAATCGGACGCAATGTCGCATTTGGAGAGCCCCTGATGTGCCTAAACAGTGGAAACCCCCAATTATAACTGAAACCCTAATCCAAACACACCCCTAACCCTAATCTTGATTGTAACCCTAACCACACCCCTAACCCTGACACACCACTAACCCTAATCCCAACCCTATTCCCAACTGTAAATGTAATCCAAACCCTAACCCTAACTTTAGCCCCAACCCTAACTTTAGCCCCAACCCTAACTTTAGCCCCAACCCTAATCCTAACTGTAGCCCTAACCCTAGCTCCCAACCCTAACCCTAGCCCTAACCTCAGCCCTAACCCTAACCCTAGCCCTAGCCCTAACCCTAGCCCTAACCCTAACCCTAGCCCTAACCCTAACCCTAGCCCTAACCCTAACCCTAGCCCTAACCCTAACCCTAGCTCTAAACCTAGCCCTAACCCTAGCCCTAACCCTAATGGGAAAATGGAAATAAATACATTTTTTTAATTTTTTAATTTTTCGTAACTAAGGGGGTGATGAAGGGGGCGTTGGTTTACTATTTATAGCGGGTTTTCTAGCGGATTTTTATGATTGGCAGCTGTCACACACTAAAAGATGCTTTTTATTGCAAAAAATGTTTTTTGCATTACCACATTTTGAGTGCTATTATTTTTCCATATTTTGGTCCACAGAGTCATGTGAGGTCTTGTTTTTTGCGGGACGAGTTGACGTTTTTATTGGTAACATTTTCGGGCATGAGACATATTTTGATCGCTTTTTATTCCGATTTTTGTGAGGCAGAATGACCAAAAACCAGCTAATCATGAATTTCTTTTGGGGGGGCGCTTATACCGTTCCACGTTTGGTAAAATGGATAAAGCAGTTTTATTCTTCGGGTCAGTACGATTACAGCGATACCTCATTTATATCATTTTTTATGTTTTGGCGCTTTTATACGATAAAAACTATTTTATAGAAAAAATAATTAATTTTGCATCGCTTTATTCTGAGGACTGTAACTTTTATTTTTTCGCTTATGATGCTGTATGGTGGCTCATTTTTTGCGGGACAAGATGACGTTTTCAGCGGTACCATGGTTATTTATTTCCGTCTTTTTGATCGCATGTTATTCCACTTTTTGTTCGGCGGTATGATAATAAAGCGTTTTTTGCCTCGTTTTTTTTTACGGTGTTCACTGAAGGGGTTAACTAGTGGGACAGTTTTATAGGTCGGGTCGTTACGGACGCGGTGATACTAAATATGTGTACTTTTATTGTTTTTTTATTTTTATTTAGCTAAAGGAATGTATTTATTGGAACAATATTTTTTTTTATTATTATTTATTTAGGAATTATTATTTTTTTACACATGTAATTTTTTTTTTTTTTTACATTTTTACTTTGCCCCAGGGGGGAACATTACAGTAAAGTGACAGATCGCCGATCTGACACTTTGCTGTGCACTGTGTCAGATCAGCGATCACACAGCACAGCAGGGAGGCTTCCTGGCGCCTGCTCTGAGCAGGCGCTGTGAAGCTACCTCCCTGCAGGACCCAGATGCAGCCCCGCGGCCATTTTGGATCCGGGGACTGCAGGGAGGAGACGCTCAGTACAAGGTGAGCACATCGCCTTGTACCGATCGTCTCAGGGAAGCAAGCAGGGAGCCCCCTCCCTGCGCGATGCTTCCCTATACCGCCGGCACACTGTGATCATGTTTGATCGCAGTGTGCCGGGGGTTAATTTGCCGCGGGTGGTCTGTGACCGCTCCTGGCACATAGTGCCAGATGTCAGCTGCGATAGTCAGCTGACACCCGGCCGCGATCGGCCGCGCTCCCCCCGTGAGCGCGGCCGATCGCGCTGGACGTACTATTCCGTCCTTGGGAAGTAGGGCCCACCCCACATGGACGGAATAGTACGTCCGATGACAGAAAGGGGTTAAAACATATCAAATGTTTTGAAATTCTGCTGTGCCTAATAATTTGGAACAGTGCATTTTGAGTTTTTATTCATTTTGGAGATTGTACTGTTATCATTGGTAGGTTTCTTCACTAACATTTGATGTATACTCTAAAGGGGGATGACTTTTATTAGACTGACTGTCATTTGCACCGACCATTTAGGAAAATCTGAGAAAAATATCATTTGCATAATAATTTGGAACATGGTGTAGACCCTTCAAAGAATGCATCTAGATGTAAGGTGAACACCTTGAAGTCACGGATGCTTCACATAATTTTTTAATGTTAAGCTGTGAAAATGAAAAAAAAATTACATTTTTCCCACAAAAATATTTTTTAGCCCCAATTTTTTTTATTCACAATTCCTCTTGAGTGTGCTCATACTCCATATGTGGGGCAAAACCACTGTTTTGGATACACAACAGGGCTCAGAAGGGAAGGAGTGCCATTTCACTTTTCGAATGCAAAATTGGCTGGAATCGTTAGCGGTTGCCATGTCAGGTTTGGAAAGCCGCTGATGTGCTTAAACAAAGGAAACTCCCCAGATGTTAGGCCATTTTGGAAACTAGACCCCTCAAGGAATTCATCTAGATGCGTGAAAAGCACTTTAAAACCCCTGGTGCTTCACACAACTTTATAATGTTGAACTGTGAAAATGAAAAGATACATTTTTCCTGCAAGAAAGTTGGTTTTGCTCTATTTTCACAAGTGTTACAGGAGCAAAATAGACCATTCAATTTCTTGTGCAATTTCTCCTGAGTACACTGAAACGTGATACGTGATATGTGGTCTAAGCTACTTTTGAGGCATAGTGCAAAGCTCAAAAGGTAAGAAACGCCATATTGGAGTTCAGATTTTGCTGAAATGGTTTGAGTGTGCCATATACATGACCCTGGTATTGTCGAAGGTGTAGTTTATCTGGCAGTAAAACCACCCCCACCCCTTCATTTTTTCATACTCCGTAGCCCACCAACTATCACCCCTATACCCAATAAAAACACGACTAGATTTAATTCTTTGGAATGATATAGGCCACAGTAGCCTTTTTTATTAAACATATAACAATAAATACATTGATAACAAAACATGACTGCGCATTCCAAGATGGGACCTCCGAGATACCAGGCCTCACTCCCACCCCCTGATCCCTATACCCCATAATTATTAATACCCCCCAAAATTAAAAACACAACAATTATTTCTTTTGGATAATTTGGCCACAGCGGCCATTTTATTAATAACAAACATAAACAACCATTTGTACATTTGCATAAAAACCTTGAGGGGAGGGTTCTTGGAGCTAATAAATCTGGCACATAATAGGCAAAAGCCCAAAAACAAACATGAAAAACCCTTCTTTACCCTCAGCCGTAACCACCAGCTCGAGGGCACCATGTAACCCGTTTACCGGGCAAACCAATCCCAAAGCTCCCGAGGTAACATCCCCGTCCAGAGCCAATAAACCAAAGCCAGATCAACCCCCTGAAACCAACTCCAAGAACCCCGCCCCCCGCCAACCAGCCACTGTGACAACAGTATGAAATAAACCCCATCAAAACACAAAATAGCCTTTAATTCCCCAACTATACCTCCGTTGCCCTTACAAAAAACGCCCCAAAGCAAGGACGAAAAACAAGGGAGGGTGGGTGGGCTTCTCAGGTCAGATGACTAACAGTAATGGACCCCCTTCCCGCACTTTCCTATAGCCCGTCCCATAACTCCCAGGCCACCCCCCTACTCCTCCCCCATCCCCTAAGCCAATCACCTCCCATACATCCTTATTTTAAAAATTGCTCCCCTGCGTTCCCTTGGCAACGCAGTCATGGGGGGCTTCCGTTAACTCCGTTCCTACAGCCCCTTTTCTTGACTGCGCATTCCAAGATGGGACCTCCGAGATACCAGGCCTCACTCCCACCCCCTGATCCCTATACCCCATAATTATTAATACCCCCCAAAATTAAAAACACAACAATTATTTCTTTTGGATAATTTGGCCACAGCGGCCATTTTATTAATAACAAACATAAACAACCATTTGTACATTTGCATAAAAACCTTGAGGGGAGGGTTCTTGGAGCTAATAAATCTGGCACATAATAGGCAAAAGCCCAAAAACAAACATGAAAAACCCTTCTTTACCCTCAGCCGTAACCACCAGCTCGAGGGCACCATGTAACCCGTTTACCGGGCAAACCAATCCCAAAGCTCCCGAGGTAACATCCCCGTCCAGAGCCAATAAACCAAAGCCAGATCAACCCCCTGAAACCAACTCCAAGAACCCCGCCCCCCGCCAACCACGAGCAGCACTGAACACCTCAGGCTCGCGAGTGCCCCACCACCGCCATGGCCCTCTCCAACCCTTCTTGAATTGCCAACAACCAGAAATCCAGACCAATATCGTTCAAATGAACGCCATCACTTCTCCAATAATTTCCAACACCAGCTTCCAACTCAAAGTGGCGAACCGCCACCCCCCCATTGCGAGAAACAAAACTCGCCACAGCCCTGTTTAACTTAACACGGGCCCTATTGATACCCTTCATAGAGCGAACCGCCCTCCACGTTTTCCTGGGCACTATATCAGACCACACTGTAACCAATCCAGGGTAGGATACCCACAAACGTAAAAAATCATGCCGTATGTCCCGAATTAATTCTCTCACCGGCTTAGAACCCAAATCATTACCGCCCAAATGTACCACTACAATATCCGGGGAACGATCCAAACCAACCGATCTGGAAAACTCGGTCAAAAACCCTCGCCACGACATGCCCCGAAAACCCAACCATCGGACCACCACCACCTCCCTCTGAAAACCCAATTGCCTACCATCTTGTCTAACATCGGCACGAATCGCCCCCCAATGCACAAAAGAATGTCCGAAAATCCATGCCAGAAGTGGGGTCCGACCTGCAAAACACAACGATAATTAATACCCCCCACAGAATCAATTCCGCACATAAGATAAATAACGATTCGACGACCACCGTCCAATATGACGAATAACCTCCGGACCCAGCCCCAAACCAGCTGCCTCAGATGCTGCCCCAATTCGAAATGAATGCGTCCCGAATGACAAGGGATCCAGGCCTAACATTGTCAACGCCTGTCTCAAAACTGCCGTAAACTGGAACCGCGATAAAAATTCACCCCGACGGTGCCGCAAAAGTGGGCCAGACCTATCTGGACCCAAACCCCAATAATCTTCCAAACACCGAAAGGGGCACATCGCCCCCCCAATCACTTTTCCTAACACCACACGTCTTCCTTTCCCAAACTGATCGGTCTTTGACCGCCGAATCCAAAAGGCAACCCCACCTGACCAAAATTCAATATCCTCCGCCAACAAACCCCCAGCCGCAAACCTGCTGGGGGAAACCAACTCCCCTATTCTCAACGCCCCGAAAAAGGCCAATGAAAAACGCCAAACGAAACAGAACAACCTCATAATCAGAAACACAAACGTCCCCCAATACTACTCCCAGACGCTCCAACATGCCGAAAGATATGGGCCGTCGAGTATCGCAAGTTGAAAAACCCCTCCTAAAACCTTTTAACGCCTGCCGAATCAAAAAATCCTTAGTGACATCAGCGGAACCCTGGAGCCTAAAACCAAAAGCAACACCAGCTATAAACTTGTTCAACTTTGACACTGACCAACCCCATTCCGCCGCCGATCCAATCAAACGCAAAATAGCCATGACCCTGTCAAGATCCGATTCAACTGAACCCAACTGTTCCAACCACCCTACCCACAAATGCCAAGACGCCTCATAACCAGACCACGTCCTCGCGGACACTGAAGACTGTATCAGCCGACCTCCTCGTCCGCAACAATCTGCCACAAATGAGAAGGGCATGTCGTTCCTGCATCTTCCGCTTCTGGAGCCAACTCCCGGAAACGTTCCCACTGTAAACGAGACAGAGCATCGGCTAAAGAATTTTGAATGCCGGGAACATGTACAGCCGAAATCCATGCATTCAACTCCAGGCACCGCAAAACTAACTCCCTAACCAATTTGATCACCGGAGGAGATGATGACGACAGACTATTTATCACTGACACCACACTCGAATTGTCGCAATGAAAACGTATCCGCCTGTCCCTAAAAATACTGCCCCAAATGAACACTGAAACAACAATTGGAAACAGCTCCAACAACGCCAAATTTTTTGTAAAACCCGCTTCTCGCCACCAATCAGGCCATGTCCCAACACTCCACTTTCCGGCACAATAAGCCCCGTATCCAACACTGCCAGCCGCATCCGTAAAAATTTCACAATCAAAAGCGTTCAAATCCTCCTGTTGAATCAGGGCCCTACCGTTATAGTTTTCCAAAAAGCGCCTCCATACCGCCAAATCCTCTCTGTGCTCTTTGTTCAAGCGTACAAAATGATGCGCTGAACGCACTCCAGCCGTAGCCCTTGATAATCTCCTGCAAAATATCCTGCCCATCGGCATAATACGGCACGCAAAGTTCAACCGCCCCAACAGAGACTGAAGCTCTTTCAACGTAACCTTGCGCAACTTCTCACATCTCAACACCTCTTGCTTTAAAGCCAACAGCTTCTCCTCAGGCAAGCGACACTCCATCTTCTCAGAGTCAATGAGAATGCCTAAAAAACTCAACACCGTAACGGGTCCCTCTGTTTTATCACGCGCCAAGGGAACACCAAAGTGTCCTGCCACCCACTCCATTGCGGCCAACAAATTACCGCACAACAAAGAATCCGCGGGGCCCACAAACAAAAAATCGTCTAAATAATGAATAACAGACGGAACCTGAGAAACATCCCGAACAACCCACTCCAAAAAAGTACTAAAAGCTTCAAACAGCGAGCAAGAAATTGAACAACCCATAGGCAAACACCTATCCAAATAAAATCCCCCGTTCCAAAAGCACCCCAACAGCGGGATACTGTCAGGATGAACCGGAAGTAGACGGAAAGCCGACTCAACATCAGTCTTAGCCATCAGAGCACCCTTGCCATACCTACGAACCCACTGCACCGCAGCGTCAAAAGAGGTATAAACCACAGAGCAAAGCTCCTCCGCTATCCCGTCATTAACTGACTGGCCCTTCGGATAAGACAGGTGCTGAATAAGGCGAAACTTATTAGGCTCTTTCTTTGGAACAACCCCCAGAGGCGACACAACCACACCCTCCACAGGTAAAACGCTAAACGGACCCGCCATGCGCCCTAACTCAACTTCCTTCGTCAACTTAGCCGTAACCACTTCTGCCTGAAGGTTAGCCGACCTCAAATTCTTCTTTGAAAACGGGATAGCATAAGACGGATGAGGAATCCTAAAACCCTCCGAAAAACCATCCCACAACAACGTAGCCTTTTGTCTATCCGGATACCTACTTAGATAGGGGGCCATCTTTAGAACCTTCACCGGAGTCACCCCCATGACCGCCTCCCACTGCTGGTTTGCCTCTTGCTTTTTTAAAACACTTGGCCACTCCATGTGAGGCCCCTCCACAGTGGGAACAGACATGCTTGAACTTGCATGTACTGCCGTATTTGCATTGGCCATCATTAAACTGCCAACACGTCCCTGTTTTGTCCTTAACCCCTTGTGACCCCTGTCCCCCACTTCCTTGCCCTGACTGCTGACCGCTACTCCCTCCTCCCCCATGAAAGGACTGCCCAAACCGCGTCGGAGCCATCACCTTTAACCACAAACCTATGTCTTTCTGCTCCCATTTTATCTCGGGTCTAATCGCCTTCCTCTGTCGGAACTGCTCGTCATAGCGTAACCACGCCTGGCCTCCGTACGCCCTGTAAGCTTCCCCTATAGCATCAACGTAGCAAAACAAACCCGCACAATTCTCCGGAAACTTTTCGCCTATGACACCTGCCAAAATAAAAAAGGCCTGCTGCCAATTCGTAAACGTCTGCGGTATCAGTCGCCAACGCCTCCTCTCCTCCTCCTCCTTCTTACTGTCCTCCTTCTTACCCTTATCCAGATTGAACTTCTCCAGGGGCAACAGGGAGAAAATCTCTACGTATTCGTCTTTCCATATTTTCTCCTTTACCTCTTTCTTTAAATGAGCCCCCAATGGCCCCTCAAAACACACGAACACCTCCCCTTTAGCTCGATCATCCAACTTAATCCTGTCCCCTTTATCCTTGTCGGTCTGTACCGACACCGACACCCCTGCCGCCGACACCTGCTCACTATCCCTACCAGATCCGACTACCACTCCCGAACCCGTACCTGAAGCCGGCAACCAAGCACCTAAAGGGGGGGGCCGCACACTATCCCGGCCCTCCCCGTCCAATCTCCTCAAAATCTGGGACATACCCGCCAAGAGTTCCCTGATCCCCGGGACCCCCCCGGAGCTAGGCCCCCCACTCCCTGCCAAAGCAACCCCCCCATACCAACTATCCCCAGCCCGAGCACCACTATCCCCCCCCACAACAAAATTATTCTCATACTCACTAAGCTGCGCGGGTGCTGTGTCCCCGCCAGCCGTGCGATCACCGAACTCCCGCGGGTCGCTCCTGGAACCGGAATCCTCCGCGCCGCTGTGTTGCTCCAGGCCCGCGCCCCTGGCCTCCTCGTCACCAGGGGGGACCGGAGCAGATGAACTGGAACTCTCCCTGGACCTTCTGGGTGACCTGGACCTGGCGGCCGCCAGCCCGACTCCCGACCTATCTTCTTGCCGGGCTCTGCCACGAGCCCCAGCCGCAGCCAATGATCGCCCCCGCCGTGCTGGGCCAGGCTGTGCTGTTGAGGTGCGCCTGCCCGTTGCTCTGCCTCTCGTCACGCCGCCCCTGCCGGGCCCCCGGGGGGGCTCCAACCCGGAGGGACCCGCCGCCGCTCCGCTGGTCCTCACTTGCCCCGCCGCCGCACCTTGCCCTCTGCTTCTTGTCGCTGGTGACACCGCCGGCGCCGCAGACACCGCCGCTGCACGCCGGGTATCTCTCCTGCTGGGCGCCGCCATGCTGGATCCGCGACCCGGAACTCCTGCGGTCACTTCCGGTGCGGCATGTGCATCACTCTGGGCCTGCGCCGCCGCTGCTCCCGGCCGACGTCCAGCGCCAGCAGCGCCGGCCTGTGGATTCCTGCCGGAGGGCGGACCGGAGGAGGCAGGTGACCGGCCCACACCATCCGCAGGGTCCCGGGAGGGGCTCCGTAGCCGGCGGTTGCCGCGCCGTCCCAGCTCCGGTGACAGGCGCTCCGGGGGACGGGTCCTCCTGGATCTAGTCCCCTGGGCACCCGGACTGCCCAGCAACGTCGCCAGCTGGTCCTCCAGCCAGCCTCCACGCCGCGATCTCGCCATCACCCGCAGCTGCCCGAGTATATCATCGACGGAGGCCATCCTGCACGTCTTCTCAGGTCAGATGACTAACAGTAATGGACCCCCTTCCCGCACTTTCCTATAGCCCGTCCCATAACTCCCAGGCCACCCCCCTACTCCTCCCCCATCCCCTAAGCCAATCACCTCCCATACATCCTTATTTTAAAAATTGCTCCCCTGCGTTCCCTTGGCAACGCAGTCATGGGGGCTTCCGTTAACTCCGTTCCTACAGCCCCTTTTCTATAACATTTTAAAGGCTAGAAGGAGTCCTAGGAGCCCCAAGAATCTGGTGATTGACAACCCATACCGTGCACGTAAATAACACCAATTTTACTCCCAGCCGTTCAAAACCCTGGCTCGGTGTCACGGGAAGACTAGGTGGGCAAGAGCTAATAACCCGGGTCCTGCAATGTCTCTCAGACTAGGGAAATCCTGACTGACCCTCTACCTAGAGTTTACACTGATGGTGTGCATGTCTAGGCCTCGACCCTCACCCTGTCTCCTGTTTCAACCCTAGGCTGAAACCACCGCCCACCACCCAGTGAAAAGATAATACACCAATACCCACAGTTAGCACAGACAAGGATAACGGAAAATATATACCACGCTGCAGTCACTCAGGAATACACTACAAATGCGCAAGGGCAAAGTAAATACAAATATAGGAAGGAGTAAATAAGACAAAGGGAAATACACCACCAGATATGATACTCCAACTCCTAGCTCACCACTCCAGACCGAGATAACCAAGCACTAGACAGAAGCTATAATCGTCGACGCCCAATGTTCAGAAGAACTATTTAAAGGCAGTGGGCGTGGCCCAGCTTCCAATCCGAGCACCAGCAAAATTAACCCCGGACCAGCTAGATAAAATCTAGCCGACGCCACTGAGCACATAGTGGGCAAAAGCGGAATTACCGCTGTCTGTCGAACGCCCTGGTATGAACAGCATCCGACATGACACTCGGGAGCACCAAAAACCCAAAAGAGGGTTCACTGTTCACGGTAAGAAATCCTAGGAGATCCGACCACCCCTGCTGGAACTCCCCAACCACCATCCACCAGATTCAAAAGATATTAACACCAAAAACAGAGGAGCCATATGCCAAAATGGATCCCCAAAACCAATTTCCACCAACTCCCAGGACTCCCCCCAGCCACCACGGCCACAATGACCCAAAAAAGGAAAACATCCTTGCCATTTAAACAAACAATACCTACAAACCACTTCTGAACCCCCAAAAATAGGGCGGGAAGGTGGAACTGCTCACGATCCCAAAGAGCGGGAAGTGCTAAATCCCTCCCCCAAATCCCCACATATACCCCTCCAGCTAAAATCCTTCCCCCTAATGATTAGCATAATTACTACCACTCTACCACCCATTGTCATGTAGGCCTCCGCCTATGCCGTGGGGGGAGGGGTACGGCTCGCTCCGGCCTCTTCTTTACCCTGGTATTGTCGAAGGTGTAGTTTATCTGGCAGTAAAACCAACCCCACCCCTTCATTTTTTCATACTCCGTAGCCCACCAACTATCACCCCTGTTGTGAATTTGGATTCTGGGCTCCCCCGGTGGCTACTGGTGGAATTGAACTTGTGACATCATCTTCCCTGTTCACCTGTTCTGATTAGATCTGGGTGTCGCTATATAACCTGGCTTCTCTGTTAGATGCTTGCCGGTCAACAATGTTATCAGAAGCCTCTCTGTGCTTGTTCCTGCTCCCAGACATCTACTAGATAAGTTGGACATTCGTCCATGTTTTGTTTTTGTATTTTGGTTCCAGTTCACAGCTGCAGTTTCGTTACTGTGTCTGGAAAGCTCTTGTTGATCAGGAATTGCCACTCTGGTATTATGAGTTAATGCCAGAGTCCTAAAGTAATTTCTGGATGTGTTTTGTTAGGGTTTTCTACTGACCATGAAAGTATGCTTTCTGTCTTCTGCTATCTAGAAAGCGGACCTCAAATTTGCTAAAACTATTTTCCTGCTGCGTTTGTTGTTTCATCTCATATCACCGCCAATATATGTGGGGGGCTTCTGTCTCCTTTTTGGGCATTTCTCTAGAGGTGAGTCAGGTCTTATATTTCCCTCTGCTAGCATTATTTAGTTCTCCGGCCGGCGCTGGGCATATAGGGATAAAAAGTAGGACATGCTACCTGGCTACTTCTAGATGATGCGGTAGGTTTAGTTCATGGTCAGTACAGTTACATCTTCCAAGAGCTTGTTCCTATAGAGGCTTATGCTAGTTCTCTGGCCATGGAGATCATGACAGTTTGACCGGCCCACTAAAGGGTTAAAATCCTTGGCTGAGAAAGGAGAGAAATAAGAAGTCTGCTGAAAAATTTTTTTTTTTTTTTTTTTCTCTAGTAGTTAGTGTGCTCTTAATTGGATCACTTGCCAGTCTGTCTATGCTGCAGTCTTTCTTTTTTTTCTCTCTCCTTCTAATCTTTGAATGGCTCTATGTTCACCTGTCTATAATGGATCTACAGAGTGTAACTGCAGGTTTGAATAATCTCGCCACGAAAGTACAAAGTTTGCAAGATTTTGTTGTTCATGCTCCGGTATCAGAGCCGAGAATTCCTTTGCCGGAATTCTTCTCAGGGAATAGATCTAGCTTTCAGAATTTTAGAAATAATTGTAAGTTATTTTTGTCCCTGAAATCTCGTTCTGCTGGAGACCCTGCACAGCAGGTTGGGATTGTGATTTCCTTGCTCCGCGGCGACCCTCAAGATTGGGCTTTTGCATTGGCACCAGGGGATCCTGCGTTGCGCAATGTGGATGCGTTTTTTCTGGCCTTGGGCTTGCTGTATGAGGAACCTCATTTGGAACTTCAGGCAGAAAAAACTTTGATGTCCCTATCGCAGGGGCAAGATGAAGCTGAAATTTACTGCCAAAAATTCCGTAAATGGTCTGTGCTTACTCAGTGGAATGAGTGTGCCTTGGCGGCTACTTTCAGAGAGGGTCTTTCTGATGCCATTAAGGATGTTATGGTGGGGTTCCCTGTGCCTGCAAGTCTGAATGAGTCCATGACAATGGCCATTCAGATCGATAGGCGTCTGCGGGAGCGCAAACCAGTGCACCATCTGGCGGTGTCCACTGAGAAGACGCCAGAAAACATGCAGTGTGATAGAATTCTGTCCAGAAGCGAGCGGCAGAATTTTAGACGGAAAAATGGGTTGTGTTTCTATTGTGGGGATTCTACTCATGTTATATCAGCATGCTTTAAGCGTACTAAAAAGCTTGATAAATCCGTTCCCATTGGCACTTTACAGTCTAAATTTATTTTGTCTGTGACCCTGATTTGCTCTTTGTCATCTATTACTACGGACGCCTATATCGACTCTGGCGCCGCTTTGAGTCTTATGGATTGGTCCTTTGCCAATCGTTGTGGGTATGATTTAGAGCCTTTGGAGACTCTTATTCCTCTGAAGGGGATTGACTCCACCCCATTGGCTAATAATAAACCACAATACTGGACACAAGTGACTATGTGTATTAATCCGGATCACCAGGAGACTATTCGTTTTCTGGTGCTGTATAATCTACATGATGATTTGGTGCTGGGATTGCCATGGCTGCAGTCTCACAACCCAGTCCTTGACTGGAGAGCTGTTGTGAATTTGGATTCTGGGCTCCCCCGGTGGCCGCTTGTGGAATTGGACTTGTCATCCTCTTTCCTGTTTCACCTGGTTCCATCAGTAGTGGGTGTCGCTATTTAAGCTCATTTCTCTGGTGGTTTCTTGCCGGTCAACAATGTTATCTGATGCCTCTCAGTGCTTGTTCCTGCTTCTAGACAACTACTAGATAAGTTGGACTTTTGTCCATGTTTTGTTTTGCCTATTTGTTCCAGTTCACAGCTGAAGTTTTGTTACTGTGTCTGGAAAGCTCTCGTTGATCAGGGATTGCTACTCTGGCGTTATGAGTTAATGCCAGAGTTTAAGGTAATCTCTGGATGGTGTTTTGTTAGTGTTTTTCTGCTGACCATGAAAGTATACTATCTGTCTTCTGCTATCTAGTAAGCGGACCTCAAATTTGCTAAGACTATTTTCCTGCTGCGTTTGTTGTTTCATCTGAACTCACCGTCATTATATGTGGGGGGCTACTGTCTTCTTTTGAATATTTCTCTAGAGGTGAGCCAGGTCTTATATTTCCCTCTGCTAGCTATTTAGGTCTTAGGCCAGAGCTGGGCATCTAGCGATAAATAGGAAATGCTACCTGGCTATTTCTAGTTGCGCGGCAGGCTTAGTTCATGGTCAGTATAGTTCCATCTTCCGAGAGCTTGTCCCTCTATAGGCTTGCTATGATCTCTGCCTGCAGAGATCACGACAGTTTGACCGGCCAAACTACTGTCGTGATCTCTGCAGGCAGAGATCATAGCAAGCCTATAGAGGGACAAGCTCTCGGAAGATGGAACTATACTGACCATGAACTAAGCCTGCCGCGCAACTAGAAATAGCCAGGTAGCATTTCCTATTTATCGCTAGATGCCCAGCTCTGGCCTAAGACCTAAATAGCTAGCAGAGGGAAATATAAGACCTGGCTCACCTCTAGAGAAATATTCAAAAGAAGACAGTAGCCCCCCACATATAATGACGGTGAGTTCAGATGAAACAACAAACGCAGCAGGAAAATAGTCTTAGCAAATTTGAGGTCCGCTTACTAGATAGCAGAAGACAGATAGTATACTTTCATGGTCAGCAGAAAAACACTAACAAAACACCATCCAGAGATTACCTTAAACTCTGGCATTAACTCATAACGCCAGAGTAGCAATCCCTGATCAACGAGAGCTTTCCAGACACAGTAACAAAACTTCAGCTGTGAACTGGAACAAATAGGCAAAACAAAACATGGACAAAAGTCCAACTTATCTAGTAGTTGTCTAGAAGCAGGAACAAGCACTGAGAGGCATCAGATAACATTGTTGACCGGCAAGAAACCACCAGAGAAATGAGCTTAAATAGCGACACCCACTACTGATGGAACCAGGTGAAACAGGAAAGAGGATGACAAGTCCAATTCCACAAGCGGCCACCGGGGGAGCCCAGAATCCAAATTCACAACAGAGAGCTATGTCTGTGTTGAGCTGGGGATGTAAGGGGACTCATGGGGACGTACCTTTGGTGTCCATTTCATCATCTATTCCCTCTGAAATCCCTGAGTTCCTGTCTGATTATCGTGACGTCTTTGAAGAACCCAAGCTGGGTTCACTACCTCCGCACCGTGAGTGCGATTGTGCTATAGATTTAATTCCGGGTAGTAAATACCCAAAGGGTCGTTTATTTAATCTGTCTGTGCCTGAACATACTGCTATGCGAGAATATATAAAGGAGTCCTTGGAAAAGGGACATATTCGTCCATCGTCATCTCCCTTAGGAGCCGGTTTTTTCTTTGTGTCAAAAAAAGACGGCTCTTTGAGACCATGTATTGATTATCGGCTTTTGAATAAAATCACGGTTAAATATCAATACCCATTGCCGTTGCTGACTGATTTGTTTGCTCGCATAAAGGGGGCCAAGTGGTTCTCTAAGATTGATCTCCGTGGGGCGTATAATTTGGTGCGGATCAGGCAGGGGGATGAGTGGAAAACCGCATTTAATACGCCCGAGGGCCACTTTGAGTATTTGGTGATGCCTTTTGGTCTTTCTAATGCCCCTTCAGTCTTCCAGTCCTTTATGCATGATATTTTCCGCGATTTTTTGGATAAATTTATGATAGTGTATCTGGATGATATTCTGATTTTTTCGGATGATTGGGACTCTCATGTCCGGCAAGTTAAGAGGGTTTTTCAGGTTTTGCGGTCTAATTCTCTGTGTGTCAAGGGTTCTAAGTGCGTTTTTGGGATTCAGAGAATTTCCTTTTTGGGATATATTTTTTCTCCCTCTTCCATTGAGATGGATCCTGTCAAGGTTCAAGCTATTTGTGATTGGACGCAGCCCTCTTCTCTTAAAAGTCTTCAGAAATTTTTGGGCTTTGCCAACTTTTATCGTCGATTTATTTCTGGTTTTTCGGATGTCGTTAAGCCATTGACCGATTTGACTAGACAGGGTGCTGATGTTGCTAATTGGTCCCCTGATGCTGTGGAGGCCTTTCAGGAGCTTAAGCGCCGTTTTTCTTTTGCCCCTGTGTTGCGTCAGCCTGATGTGACTCTTCCTTTTCAGGTTGAGGTCGACGCTTCTGAGATCGGGGCTGGGGCAGTGTTGTCGCAGAAAAGTTCTGACTGCGCCGTGATGAGGCCTTGTGCCTTCTTTTCCCGTAAATTTTCGCCCGCTGAGCGGAATTATGATGTTGGGAATCGGGAGCTTTTGGCCATGAAGTGGGCGTTTGAGGAGTGGCGCCATTGGCTCGAGGGGGCCAGCTCTGCCACTTTGGTGTCCCCGTTTTTCTGTAATTCGGGGTTCCACCCTCGATTTTCCTCCGGTCAGATGGAATCCTCGGATTGTCCTGGAGTGGATGCGGTGGTGGAGAGATTGCATCATATCTGGGGGCAGGTGATGGACAATTTAAAGTTGTCCCAGGAGAAGACTCAGCTTTTTTCCAACCGTCACCGTCGTGTTGGTCCTCGGCTTTGTGTTGGAGATTTGGTGTGGTTGTCTTCTCGTTTTGTCCCTATGAGGGTCTCATCTCCTAAGTTTAAGCCTCGGTTCATCGGTCCGTATAAAATATTGGAGATTCTTAACCCTGTTTCCTTCCGTTTGGACCTCCCTGCATCCTTTTCTATTCATAACGTTTTTCATCGGTCGTTATTGCGCAGGTATGAGGCACCGGTTGTGCCTTCCGTTGAGCCTCCTGCTCCGGTGTTGGTTGAGGGTGAGTTGGAGTACGTTGTGGAAAAAATCCTAGACTCCCGTGTTTCCAGACGGAGACTCCAGTATCTGGTCAAGTGGAAGGGATACGGCCAGGAGGATAATTCTTGGGTCACTGCATCTGATGTTCATGCCTCTGATCTGGTTCGTGCCTTTCATAGGGCCCATCCTGATCGCCCTGGTGGTTCTGGTGAGGGTTCGGTGCCCCCTCCTTGAGGGGGGGGTACTGTTGTGAATTTGGATTCTGGGCTCCCCCGGTGGCTACTGGTGGAATTGAACTTGTGACATCATCTTCCCTGTTCACCTGTTCTGATTAGATCTGGGTGTCGCTATATAACCTGGCTTCTCTGTTAGATGCTTGCCGGTCAACAATGTTATCAGAAGCCTCTCTGTGCTTGTTCCTGCTCCCAGACATCTACTAGATAAGTTGGACATTCGTCCATGTTTTGTTTTTGTATTTTGGTTCCAGTTCACAGCTGCAGTTTCGTTACTGTGTCTGGAAAGCTCTTGTTGATCAGGAATTGCCACTCTGGTATTATGAGTTAATGCCAGAGTCCTAAAGTAATTTCTGGATGTGTTTTGTTAGGGTTTTCTACTGACCATGAAAGTATGCTTTCTGTCTTCTGCTATCTAGAAAGCGGACCTCAAATTTGCTAAAACTATTTTCCTGCTGCGTTTGTTGTTTCATCTCATATCACCGCCAATATATGTGGGGGGCTTCTGTCTCCTTTTTGGGCATTTCTCTAGAGGTGAGTCAGGTCTTATATTTCCCTCTGCTAGCATTATTTAGTTCTCCGGCCGGCGCTGGGCATATAGGGATAAAAAGTAGGACATGCTACCTGGCTACTTCTAGATGATGCGGTAGGTTTAGTTCATGGTCAGTACAGTTACATCTTCCAAGAGCTTGTTCCTATAGAGGCTTATGCTAGTTCTCTGGCCATGGAGATCATGACACACCCCTATACCCAATAAAAACACGACTAGATTTAATTCTTTCGAATGACATAGGCCACAGTAGCCTTTTTTAATAAACATATAACAATAAACACATTGATAACAAAACAATAACATTTTAAAGGCTAGAAGGAGTCCTAGGAGCCTGTTATGATCCTTAGTGGTTGAGGATCACAAATTACTCCAGCTAAGTAACCAACATAGGACAAGCTCTAGGGAGGTGGCAAACTGGACTGACCGCAAATCTGAACCTATCCAAACACACTAGAAGTAGCCGGTGAACGTGCCTAAAAATCCTAGACGTCACGAGCCAGCCTGAGGAACTAACTACCCCTAGAGAGAAAGAAAGACCTCTCTTGCCTCCAGAGAAATAATCCCCAAAGATATAGAAGCCCCCAACAGATAATAACGGTGAGGTAAGAGGAAGGCACATACACAGGGGTGAAAGCAGATTCAGCAAATGAGGCCCACTAATACTAGATAGCAGAAAATAGAAAAGGGAATCTATGCGGTCAGTAAAAAACCCTTACAAAATATCCACTCTGAGATTTCAAGAACCCCCACACCAACTAACGGTGTGGGGGGAGAAACTCAGTCCCCTAGAGCAACCAGCAAGCGAGGAAATCACATTTTAGCGAGCTGGACTAAAAACATAATGAACACTGATAATCAAAAAATGATCAAACAAAAACTTAGCTTGTCTTGGAGAGACTGGGAGCAAGGTAGCCACAAGGAATCTGAAGAGCACTGAATACATTGATAGCAGGCAAGGAACTGAGTCTCCAGGTGAGCTAAATAGGAAACCAACCAAGGATAACGAACCAGCTGATGCAGCCAACCTGCAGAAAGACAACACTACACAGTACCGCTTGTGACCACTAGAGGGAGCCCAAAAATAGAATTCACAACAGTACCCACCCCTTGAGGAGGGGTCACCGAACCCTCATCAAGACCCCCAGGGCGATCACGATGAGCCGCGTGGAAGGCACAAACCAAATCGGCCGCATGAACATCAGAGGCGACAACCCAGGAATTATCCTCCTGACCATAGCCCTTCCACTTAACCAAATACTGAAGCCTCCGTCTAGAGATACGAGAATCCAAAATCTTCTCCACCACGTACTCCAATTCGCCCTCGACCAGCACCGGAGCAGGAGGCTCAACAGAAGGAACCACAGGTACCACATACCTCCGCAACAAAGACCTATGGAACACATTATGAATGGCAAACGATGCTGGGAGATCCAAAAAAAAAGACTCCGGGTTAAGGATTTCCAAGATCTTATAAGGACCGATGAAGCGAGGCTTGAATTTAGGAGAGGAGACCTTCATAGGAACATACCGAGAAGACAGCCACACCAAATCCCCAACACGAAGTCGGGGACCCACACCGCGGCAGCGGTTGGCAAAGCGCTGAGCCTTCTCCTGTGACAACCTCAAATTGTCCACCACATGGTTCCAAATCTGCTGCAACCTATCCACCACAGAATCCACCCCAGGACAGTCAGAAGACTCAACCTGACCCGAGGGAAAAAAGAGGATGGAAACCAGAATTGTAGAAAAAAGGTGAAACCAAAGTAGCAGAACTAGCCCGATTATTAAGGGCAAACTCGGCCAAAGGCAAAAAAGTCACCCAATCATCCTGATCAGCAGAAACAAAACATCTCAAATAAGTTTCCAACGTCTGATTAGTTCGTTCGGTTTGGCCATTAGTCTGAGGATGGAAGGCCGACGAAAAAGACAAATCAATGCCCATCTTAGCACAAAAAGTCCGCCAAAACCTGGACACAAACTGGGATCCTCTATCAGACACAATATTTTCAGGAATGCCGTGCAAGCGAACCACATTCTGAAAAAATAGAGGAACCAAATCGGAGGAGGAAGGCAACTTAGGCAAGGGCACCAAATGGACCATCTTGGAAAAACGATCACACACCACCCAGATGACAGACATTTTCTGAGATACTGGAAGATCCGAAATAAAATCCATGGAAATGTGTGTCCAAGGCCTTTTCGGAACAGGCAAAGGCAAAAGCAAACCGCTGGCACGAGAACAGCAAGGCTTAGCCCGAGCACAAATCCCACAAGACTGCACAAAGGAACGCACATCCCGTGACAAGGAAGGCCACCAGAAGGACCTAGCCACCAAATCTCTGGTACCAAAAATCCCAGGATGACCCGCCAACACCGAAGAATGAACCTCGGAAATAACTGCTGGTCCATCTATCCAGGACAAACAGTCTCTCTGGTGGACAACGGTCAGGTCTATCCGCCTGAAATTTCTGCAGCACTCGTCGCAAATCTGGGGAAATGGCAGACAAAATCACTCCCTCTCTGAGAATACCAGCCGGCTCAGAAACTCCCGGAGAGTCAGGCACAAAACTCCTAGAAAGTGCATCAGCTTTCACGTTCTTCAGACCAGGCAGGTATGAGACCACGAAGTTGAAACGGGAGAAAAACAACGACCAACGAGCCTGTCTAGGATTCAGGCGCTTGGCAGATTCAAGGTAAATCAGATTTTTGTGATCAGTCAAGACCACCACACGATGTTTAGCTCCTTCGAGCCAATGTCGCCACTCCTCAAATGCCCACTTCATAGCCAACAACTCCCGATTACCAACATCATAATTCCACTCGGCAGGCGAAAACTTTCTTGAAAAGAAAGCACATGGCTTCATCACAGAGCCATCAGAGCTTCTCTGCGACAAAACAGCCCCTGCTCCAATCTCAGAAGCATCAACCTCGACCTGGAAGGGGAGAGAGACATCTGGCTGACATAAGACTGGAGCTGAAGAAAACCGGTGCTTCAGCTCCCGAAAGGCCTCCACGGCCGCAGGAGACCAATTAGTCACATCAGAACCCTTCTTGGTCAAATCCGTCAAAGGTTTAACCACGCTAGAAAAATTAGCGATGAAACGACGGTAAAAATTAGCAAACCCCAAGAACTTCTGAAGACTCTTAACAGACGTGGGCTGAGTCCCGTCATGAATAGCCTGGACCTTGACTGGGTCCATCTCCACAGTAGAAGGAGAAAAAATAAAACCCAAAAAGGAGAGCTTCTGTACTCCGAAGAGGCATTTTGAGCCCTTCACAAATAAAGCATTAGCACGCAGGACCTGACACACCATCCTGACCTGCTTCACATGGGACGCCCAATCATCAGAAAAGACCAAAATGTCATCCAAGTAAACAATCATAAATTTATCCAGATATTCTCGGAAGATGTCATGCATGAAGGACTGAAACACAGAAGGAGCATTAGAGAGTCCAAAAGGCATCACTAAGTACTCAAAATGGCCTTCGGGTGTATTAAATGCTGTTTTCCATTCATCTCCCTGCTTAATGCGCACAAGGTTATACGCACCACGGAGATCTATCTTGGTGAACCAACTGGCACCCTTAATCCGAGCAAACAAATCAGACAATAGTGGCAAAGGATACTGAAATTTGACTGTAATTTTATTCAGAAGACGATAATCTATACAAGGTCTTAAAGAACCGTCCTTCTTGGACACAAAAAAAAATCCTGCACCAAGAGGGGAAGAGGATGGGCGAATATGTCCCTTCTCCAAAGATTCCTTTATATAACTCCGCATTGCGGCATGCTCTGGTATAGAAAAATTAAAAAGTCGTCCCTTAGGGAATTTACTACCAGGAATTAAATTTATAGCACAGTCACAATCCCTATGAGGGGGCAGGGCACTGGACCTGGGCTCATCAAATACATCCTGGTAGTCAGACAAAAACTCAGGGACCTCAGAAGGAGTGGAAGAAGCAATAGACACCAACGGAGTATCGCCATGAATTCCCTGACAACCCCAACTTGACACAGACATAGCTTTCCAATCTAAAACTGGATTATGAGCTTGCAGCCATGGCAGACCCAAAACGACAACATCATGCAAATTATGCAGAACGAGAAAGCGAATCACCTCCTGATGTACGGGAGTCATGCACATGGTCATTTGCGTCCAATACTGAGGCTTATTCTCAGCCAATGGCGTAGCATCAATTCCCCTCAGAGGAATAGGAAATTCCAAAGGCTCCAGGACAAAACCACAGCACCTGGCAAACGACAAATCCATCAGATTCAGGGCAGCACCCAAATCCACAAAAGCCATAACCGGGTAGGACGACAAAGAACAAATCAAAGTAACAGACAAAATAAATTTAGGCTGTATAGTACCAATGGTGACAGGTTTAGCGATTTTTTTTAAGCGTTTAGAGCATGCTGAGATAACATGAGTAGAATCACCACAGTAGAAGCACAACCCATTTTGACGTCTATGACTTTGTCGCTCAATTCTGGTGAGAGTTCGGTCACATTGCATAGACTCAGGTCTCTGTCCAGAAAATACCGCCAAAGGATGAGCAGATTTGCACTCCCGCAGACGCCGATCAACCTGAATGGCTAAAGCCATAGAATCACTCAGACTTGTAGGGGTGGGAAACCCCACCATAACATTCTTAACGGCCTCAGAAAGACCTTCTCTGAAATTTGCAGCCAGGGTACACTCATTCCACTGAGTAAGCACCGACCATTTCCGAAATTTTTGACAATACACCTCTGCTTCATCCTGACCTTGAGAGATAGCCAGCAACGCTTTTTCTGCCTGATTCTCAAGATTAGGCTCCTCATAAAGCAGTCCAAGAGCCAGAAAAAATGCATCTACATTAGGCAAAGCAGGATCTCCTGGCGCCAGAGAGAAAGCCCAATCTTGAGGGTCACCATGCAACAAGGAGATAACAATTTTAACTTGCTGAGTGGAATCACCAGAGGAACGAGGTCTCAGAGATAGAAATAACTTACAATTATTCTTAAAATTTTGAAACCTAGATCTATCTCCAGAAAACAACTCAGGAATGGGTATCTTTGGTTCTGACATAGGGCTACGAATAACAAAATCCTGAATACTTTGCACCCGTGCAGTAAGATGATCCACACTAGAAGTCAGAGTCTGAACATTCATGTCTGCAGCTGAGCTCAAAACCACCCAGAGTTCAAGGGGATGAAAGAAGCTAAACAGACTGCAGCAAAGGAAAAGCGGGAAAAAAAAAATGTACTCAGGTTTTCTTTTTATCCCACTTCTGCGATGCATTAAACACTTTTCGGCCTGCTATACTGTTATGATCCTTAGTGGTTGAGGATCACAAATTACTCCAGCTAAGTAACCAACATAGGACAAGCTCTAGGGAGGTGGCAAACTGGACTGACCGCAAATCTGAACCTATCCAAACACACTAGAAGTAGCCGGTGAACGTGCCTAAAAATCCTAGACGTCACGAGCCAGCCTGAGGAACTAACTACCCCTAGAGAGAAAGAAAGACCTCTCTTGCCTCCAGAGAAATAATCCCCAAAGATATAGAAGCCCCCAACAGATAATAACGGTGAGGTAAGAGGAAGGCACATACACAGGGGTGAAAGCAGATTCAGCAAATGAGTCCCACTAATACTAGATAGCAGAAAATAGAAAAGGGAATCTATGCGGTCAGTAAAAAACCCTTACAAAATATCCACTCTGAGGTTTCAAGAACCCCCACACCAACTAACGGTGTGGGGGGAGAAACTCAGTCCCCTAGAGCAACCAGCAAGCGAGGAAATCACATTTTAGCGAGCTGGACTAAAAACATAATGAACACTGATAATCAAAAAATGATCAAACAAAAACTTAGCTTGTCTTGGAGAGACTGGGAGCAAGGTAGCCACAAGGAATCTGAAGAGCACTGAATACATTGATAGCAGGCAAGGAACTGAGTCTCCAGGTGAGCTAAATAGGAAACCAACCAAGGATAACGAACCAGCTGATGCAGCCAACCTGCAGAAAGACAACACTACACAGTACCGCTTGTAACCACTAGAGGGAGCCCAAAAATAGAATTCACAACAGGAGCCCCAAGAATCTGGTGATTGACAACCCATACCATGCACGTAAATAACACCAATTTTACTCCCAGCCGTTCAAAACCCTGGCTCGGGAGCACCAAAAACCCAAAAGAGGGTTCACTGTTCACGGTAAGAAATTCCAGGAGATCCGACCACCCCTGCCGGAACTCCCCAACCACCATTCACCAGATTCAAAAGATATTAACACCAAAAACAGAGGAGCCATATGCCAAAATGGATCCCCAAAACCAATTTCCACCAACTCCCAGGACTCCCCCCAGCCGCCTCAACGAGAGGCCTTTGAACCCCTCAAAGGCCCGAGACCCCACCACACCGAAAAAATATGGCCCGCTCAATGCCCTCCTGATTACCAAGGGCCCAAAAATCCATTCCCACCGCGTTCAGATGAACTTCATCGGCCAACCAAAAGGCTCAAAATGTCACATCGCAACACCTCCATTCCTGGCCACAAACCCAGACACCGCCCGATTAACCTTTATCTGGGCTTTATTCAACTTATCCAATGACCTCATATTCTTCCATCATTTCCGCGGCACGATTTCCGACCAAACAATGGTCAAACCAGGGTACAGGACCCATAAACGCAAACAATCCTGCTTGATATCTTTTATCAAGTCCCTAAAGGGGCGGGCCCCCAAGTCATTTCCCCCGACGTGCAAAACTAGAATATTAGGAACCCTGTCCAACTGGACACGGTCATTAATCTCTTTTAGAACTCGATACCATACCATCCCCCTAAAACCCAGCCAACGAATTACCGCCACGTCGCGATCAAAACCCAATTGTCTCCCCTCGTTTCGCACGTCGGCACGCCGCGCTCCCCAATGGACATACGAATGGCCGAAAATCCACACCAACAAAGGCAGGGGACCTGAAAAAACACAAAGCAGAAACTCAAAATCAGCACAACCGATGTAGAAGCCTTACAGCCCCCCACCTACCAAAACAACACCACCAGCCCCCACTTTAAGGCGCACGTAGCTCCGATATCTATCTGACCGCCACCTACAAATGCGCTGAATTGCCGGCGCACCAAGTCCCCCCAACGCTGCATCCGTCGCTGCCCCAATCCTAAAAGAATGAGGAGCGAAACAAGCCTCGTCCAGGCCCAGCAGCCCAATCTCCTTTCTGAAAATCACCGTAAATTGATACCGGGACAACAAGGATCCATCCATATGGCATAGTAACGACGGGTCCCGACTGGGCCGAAACTCCCAAAAATTTGCCAGGCAGGTAACTGGACACATAACCGACCCCGGAACCGAACCCAACACAATCCTACTACCCCTACCTTCTTGATCAGACTTTGAACGCCGCAACCACAGCTCAACCCTGCCCGCCGATAAAAACACATCACGAGCCAACAAACCCCCCATAACTTTTTTGCTAGGTGAAACCAACTCACCAACACGCAATGCCCCAAAGGCTAAAGAAAAAGCTAAACAAAATAAACACAATTCAAAAACCAACACACACAGAGAAGGCAAAACCCCGCCCAACCTTTCCAACAAGCTAAAAGAAACGGGACGTCTAGCATCCATACGCCCCGGCCGCCGCCGAAAACCCTTTACTGCTTGCTTCACCAGAAAGATCTTGGTTAAATCCATTTGACCACGCAATTTAAAGCCGAATGCCAAGGCTGACATGACTCGCGACACTTTGGCGGAAGACCATCCTGCTGAAGCTCCCCGACTCAACCAAGACAACAACACCCCAGCCTGCTCCTGCTCACTCGACCCACACCCAGCAGCACGCAACACTTCCACCCAATCCAGCCAAGTAGCCTGGTGAGCCTCCCACGTTCTGGGAGCCAACGACGACTTGATCAACGCCTCAGGGTCTCGGACACCACAAGCCAAAGTTCTGCAGGGCATTCCAACCCAACGACCTCCGCATCCGGAGCCAGTAACCAAAAACGATCGAACTGTGAACGAGAGAGAGAGTCGGCAATGGAATTATGAGCACCAGGAACATGCGTCGCAGTTACATGCGCGTTCAAATTCAAACACGATAAGACCAACTGTCTCAGCACCCGCACAACCGGGGGCGACGAAGCCGACAGATTGTTTATCGCACAAACCACCCCCATGTTGTCACAGTAAAACCGAACCCGCCTGTTCCGAAAATCCTGCTGCCACAAATGCACCGCCACCAAAATGGGAAAAATTTCCAAGAGTGCGATATTCCGAATCAGGCCAGCAGAAATCCAAGATGCAGGCCACGTTGCTGCGCACCATTGCCCCCGGAAAATACGCACCGAAACCTGACCCCCGGCTGCATCCGTAAACAAATCCAACGACACGTTATCAAACACTCCCTCAAGGAACAACGAGCGGCCATTATAATTCTGTAAGAACCTTCTCTACACCGCCAAGTCCTCTTTATGGTCTGCTGACAACCGTACAAAGTGATGGGGAGCACGAACCCCTGCCGTAGCCATGGCCAATCTCCTAGAAAAAACTCTGCCCATGGGAATAACTCAACAAGCAAAATTAAGTTTCCCAAGGAGCGATTGCAAATCCCTTAATGACAACTTCCTCAAACGACAAGCCCGCAGCACCTCCTCACGCAAACAAACCACTTTCTCGATGGGCAACCTAAATTCCCACTGAATGGTATCGATTACGATACCTAGAAAAACATAAACTCCGTTTTGCCCGGAGCCAAAGTGACTCCAAAACGATGTGCCACCCATTCAATTGCTCTCAGAATCGTTTGACAGCGATCAGACCCAGCCGGGCTGACGCACAAAAAGTCATCCAGATAGTGAATGACAGAACCGCAACCCGAAACATCCCGAACCACCCACTCCAAAAAGGAACTAAACGCCTTGAACAACGCACAAGATGGCGAACACCCCATAGGCAAACACCTATCAACAAAGAAACGATCCTCCCAAAAACAACCCAGCAGCCGAACGCTATTCGGATGAACTGGCAACAAACGGAAAGCAGATTCTATATCTGTCTTAGCTGGGAGAGCTCCTTTTCTGGATTTTTGAACCCATTCCACCGCTGTGTCAAAAGACGCATAAACCACTGAGCAAAGCCCAGGGTCAATCCCGTCGTTAACAGACATACCTCTAGGATAAGACAAATGCTGAATCAAATGAAATTTCCCTTCCTCTTTCATAGGCACAACCCCCAAAGGGGAAACCACCAAATCCTCAAAAGGAGGGGACTCAAACGGGCCCGCCATCCGACCCAACGCAACCTCCTTCCGCAACTTTTCATAAACCACATCGGTGTGTAACAAGGCCGACCGCAGATTCTTTCTAACGCACGGAACTGCAAACGAAGGGGCCGGGATTACAAATCCTTTTTGAAAACCGGACAACAACAAAGCGGCTTTATCCCTATCTGGATATCTACTTAGATAAGGGACCATCTTTTCCCACTTCACCGGTGTCACCCCCATGAGTATTACCGCTTCCCGGCTTCGCTCTACCCTTTTTGAAGCATTTTGCCGCCCCGTGAGTGGAGCCGCTACAATGGGAGCACAAGTGCTTAAACTTGCAGTTGACTCTGAATCTACACTGACCTTCGTTACACTGCCAACAGACCCCCAATTTTTGTCCCCCTGCTGGACCAGCGGAACTAGAGGACCCTGCGGTACCAGACTGAAAACCCTGGCCGGAACCCCCGGCCCCTCCGTGAAAGGGATGGCCGAACTTGTACTGCGCCATCACCCGCAACCATAGACCAATGTCTTTTTGATCCCATCTAATGGCCGGCCGAACCGCTTTCCTCTGCCTTTACTGCTCGTCATACCTGAGCCACGCCTGACCACCATAAACCCTGTGGGCCTCACTAATGGAATCCATATAACAGAACAGACCCGAGCAGTTCTCGGGCGCCTTTTCCCCAATCACACTGGCCAGAATGGCAAAAGCCTGCAGCCAGTTAGCAAATGTCTGAGGAATCAAGCGCCAACGCCGCTTTTCCTCATCCTCTTTTTTTCCCTCCTCCTTCTTCTTCTTATCCAGATTGAATTTCTCCAACGGGAGCAATGAAAAAATTTCAACATATTCGTCCTTCGCAATCTTTTCCCTAACTTCCTTTTTAAGATGTGCCCCTAGAGGACCCTCAAAACACGCATAAACCTCGCCATGAGCCCTATCATCCAAATGCACCCTACACTCCTTCTCCGTCTGCACCGAGACAAATATCGGTGCAGGCGCCACCACTGGCGCCCCCACAGAACCAATAGGCCCCAGCTGCGGGCTCAGTCAGGCACCCAAATGTCTCTGAGCGGACATACCCTGCTCCAGCCTGGATAACAAATCCTGAACATTACCTAAAAGCTCACGGACCCCCGCCGAACCCGCATCACCCGCCACCCTCTCAACACTACCCATAAAAGCAGGTGATGACAAATTTGGAGTACAAAGACCTGACATGGACATATACTCACCGGGCTGCAAGGGATCTGTGGTCCCTCCAGCTGAAGTGCTGGCATCCAGACGACCCTGACTCGCCGCGTCCCCGACAGACCTGCCCGAATCTGGCTGATGACGGAGCCCCAGGAAGTCGGCCTGCGTGCCCTGTACCGTCATAGGCACGGAAGGTAAGTGGCCTGGACTCTGCATCCCTGAGGAGAACGGTGCCTGCGTGAATGGGCCTGCAGCGCACTGGCTCACGTCCGCCCCAGCGCCAGCCACCGATGAAATCCCACTGTCCTGTCGACGTGGTGCAGGAGAGCTCCCTGCCGCAGAAGGTAGGGCCAGCCCGGATCCGTCCAGCCACGGACCGCCCGCCCCGACATCAACCGCCACTGCCACTGCGCTCCCAGATGCGGCCGAGGCAGACCACGCGGCAGGAGCCTCACCGCTGCGGCCTCCCGCTCCCACAGGCCCCAGGCGCTGACTGGCGCGCTGAGGCTCCGCCCCCGCTGCACTGCGAGGTGTAGGCCTCGTGACCGCCACTGAGCCCCGTCTGGCAGTTGGATTCCTCCCAGGCCGGGACCGACTAACCGCTGATCTTACCGGTGCTCAGCCTGGAGGGTCCCAGGAGGGGCTTCTGCGCCTGCGGGGGGCTCGAGGACCGGAGTCTGGTGACAGGCGCTCGGGGGGCCGCATCCTCCGAGACCGCTGCTCCAGCGGCGCTGCAGCGACGGACGGCCCTGCTCCTGCAGCCATGATGTGGGCCACCTGTGCCTCCAGCCATCCAGGGGGGTGTAATGCTGCTGCCGCCCTGAGGCCCTCAAGGCCCTCAAGGATCATGTCGACGCCAGACATGACAGGTATGTCTGCTCACGATCCCAAAGAGCGGGAAGTGCTAAATCCCTCCCCTAAATCCCCACATATACCCCTCCAGCTAAAATCCTTCCCCCCTAATGATTAGCATAATTACTACCCCAACTCCCACCCATTGTCATGTAGGCCTCTGCCTACGCTGTGGGGGGAGGGGTACGGCTCGCTCCGGCCTCTTCTTTGGCAGAGCCCCTGAGGTGTCAGAACAGCAGAAACCCCTCATGAATCACATCATTTTAAAAACTACACATCTCAGTGAATTAATTTAAGAGTGCAGTGAGCATGTTAACACCACATGTGCCCCTCAAATTGTATACCATTGGGCTGTGAAGAAAAAATAATTAAATTTATACTGATAAAATGTTGTTTTAGCCCCAAATTTAACATTTTATATAAGGGCAAGTCGGAAAAAATAGACTTCTTAGTTTGCTGTGCAATTTCTCCTGAGTGCACCAATAACCTACAAGCAATTGGTAAATATTTTTTAGGCACAGTACAGTGCAAAATTCAGAAGAGAATGAGCGCCATAATTTAGAGCAGATTTTACTGTCATGGTTTGAGGGAGCCATTGGTGCCAGAACAGCAGATCCCCGTACAAGTGACCCCATTTTACAAATTAGACCTTTCAATGAATTCATCTAAGGGTGCAGTGATCCTACTGACACCAAGAATGTCTCACAAAATTTTATACCATTGGACAGTGAAATATGTGCCCATATGTGGCTATACAGTAGTGGTTAACCACACAGTCAGACTCTGGAAGGATTTTGCGCTATTTTCCTCCTGGAGCACAGATTTTCCTAGAATAGTTTGTATACTCTATATACAGAGCCCCTAACTGCTAAAAGAGCAGAAAACACCCTCAAGTGACCCCATTTTGGAAATTACACACCTTTAGGAATTTATCTACGGGTTTTGTTTGTTTTAAATTTCTTTTTATTAGTTTTACACAAATAACAAATAGGTAATAGGTAACATGTGGATTTGAGATACATCAGTATGACATTTAACCCAACCTCGGGAAGGCTAGTTTAGTAATAACATGTAACAGTAGTGATGAACATGTGGATAGACATGTGGATAAACATAAGATTATAGTAAGATGCAATCATTAAGAAAGTTCAGACTTGAAGTCTTGTGACTTCCCGAAGGCTAGATCAGAAACGGAAAACAACTCCACATTAATGCGACATTTAACCAATACACACATATTGTAAATAGAAAGGAATAAAGAAGAGGAGAAAGGGGGTAAGGGATAGCTTCACTAGAAGGGGAGGGTTCGGCTTATCGTAAAATAGGTGCAAGGGATTTAGAGGGGGGACATCGACATGTTCCTTTCTGGATTAGGAAGAGATCCAAACCCCTAAAGAGATTTCTAATTATTAATGAGAGCCAAATACTCATCACTAGATCTGAAAGATTTCCAGGGGGCCCATGTTGTGTAGAATTTCTCTTGTGAGAAAAAAGTGAAAGCAAAAATTTCTTCTATATAGTATAACTGGTCTACTTTGTTAACCCAATCCGAAATGCTCGGGCAGTTTTTAGTCAACCAGTGGACTGGGATAAGAAGCTTAGCTGCTGACAGAAAGAAAGCCAACAGGGATTTATTTTTATATTTCCAGTTTAAGAAAATGAGTGTCAGGGAGGGTGGATGTAGTAATTTGCATATTTTAGTTATATGTTTTAATACTTCTTTCCAAAAAGTTTGTAGTATTTCACAAGACCACCACATATGCAAAAAAGTACCAACGTCTTGAGTACATCTCCAACAGGTTGGTGAGGAGTTAGGATACCAAAGATGAGATAGAGTTGGGGTAGTGTACCATCTAGTGATTATTTTATACGAATTTTCCTGTACTCTTATACAACTAGATGGGCCATGCGAATTTTTGTAAATTTGATCTACCTCCCAGTCTTGAAATTCAATATCAAGGTCTTTTTCCCAATTATGTATGTAAGCTCGTTTAAGTGGGGTATTGTTAATCACAATGGTCTGATATATTTTGGTCAGGACGCCCTTTGGTGGGTTCTTATGAACTAAAAGTTTCTCAAACATTGTCAATTCTCTATGAAGGTGTCCTACTCTAAGGTAACAATTTATTGCATTTTTAAGCCTTTTGTGATGAAGGAAATTTAAATGGAGTTGGGGGAATTTTGTTTGAAGCTCTAGGAGTGGGAGTACAGTGCCATCAACCATTATACATTCCAAATTGTCTCTAATCTTGTATAGAGGGTCTAAATGTCTATTTGGTAAGTCTTTCATGTGGAGCTCTGATAGATCAGTCACTCTGATTAGTAGGAATGGCAGAGGCATTAGCGATTGTGAGTGTCTTAACCATGTTCTGATAATATTTTTGGATATTGCATTTTGAATTTTTAGTCCATTGGTAAACTCTTTGGAAGCATGCATTACAACATGCAGAGGGACTGGGATTGTGGTGTCCGCAATTTGTGTCCAGAGTTTCTGGGCATCTCTTCTCCCCCAGTCCACCATTAAGGATAATGTTGCCGCATTGTGATATTTTTGAGGGTCCGGGGCCCCCATGCCTCCCTTAGATTTGGGAAGTGAAAGTGTTGCATAATTGAGCCTGGGTCTAGAACCCCTCCAGATATACTTCTCGAAAATCGAACGGATTCTTGAGAAAAACGTCGCAGGGACATTTATTGGTAACATTCTAGAGATATAACTAAATTTGGGAAGAATAAAGCACTTCAAAAGATTTTTCCTGCCTATCCACGAGACATAAGGGGCACTCCATGACCTCATTAATTCTAAGGTATTATTAAGTAGTGGGGTATAATTAAGTGAAAACAGTGAGTGCCAGTGAGGACTTAATTTTATTCCTAAATATCTAATGAACTTCGAGTTCCATTTTATTGGTAGTTTGGATTTAATGCCCCAAATGATTTTTTGATCTACATTTATGCTCAAAGCTTCTGATTTGTCTAAATTGATTTTAAAATTTGATAAAGTCCCAAACTTCTCAAACAGACCCAGTACCACTGGAATCTCCTTGTTGGGGTTAGTTAACGTTAAGAGTAAGTCATCGACGAAGACCGCTACGGTGTGTGATGATCCCTCAACACAAACTCCTGCAATATCTGGATGCTGTCTGATATTTTGAATTAGGGTTTCAATCGATAGAACGAACAGTGTCGGTGACAGTGGACAACCCTGTCGCGTACCGTTTTTAATTTCGAAGGGGTCGGAAAGGTCTCCATTTACCCTCACTTTGAAGTGGGGGAGTTATACATTTGAAAGATGGCTTTTATTAGTGTCGGGGGGAAACCAAAGTGACTCAGGGTTTCCTGCATAAAGGTCCAGTCCACCCTGTCGAACGCTTTCTCAGCGTCTGTACCCATCAACACCAGAGGTTTGTTTCGTGTGAGAGCCCGTTGCATTAAATATAATATTTTTAAGGAATTATCTCTTCCCTCTCTCCCCCTCACAAAGCCTGTCTGTTCTGGTAGAACCAATGAGCTCAGCACTAGATTAATCCGATTAGCGATCAGCTTTGCATATAATTTGAGGTCATTGTTTAGGAGAGAAATCGGTCTGTAATTGCTACACACTTCAGGGTCTTTGCCCTCTTTATGAATTAAAGAGATATGGGCCTCCAGAGTTTGCTTTGAGAAGGGCGACCCTCCAAGTATTCCATTGAACAGCTTTAAAAGAAGGGGGCTTAGGATCTCTTGGAAGGTCTTGTAATAAGAGTTAGGGAGTCCATCTGGACCTGGACTTTTACCCATTGGGCTGTTCGACAGGGTGGACCGGAGCTCCTCCAACCCAAAAGGGGCTGCCAATTCAGTTCGTTGGGCTTCATCAAGGGACGGGAGTTTTATCTACGGGTTTTGTGATGATTTGACTCCATGGGTGTTTTCCAGAAACAGGCAGCAGTGGATGTTGCTGAGTGAAAATTGCAAATCTGCTTTTGTAGTGCCCATGCATGATGTCCAGATCATGCTTCTGGACACATACACCAGTAAATTAAGATGGGCTCTCATCACTACAGAAATGCCGACTATGTGGATGCTAAATGTGGCTTAGGCACACTGTGGGACTTAGAACGGAGAGGATATTTGGATTTGGGTGTGCAGAATTTGCTGGATTTCTTTTTTTTGGGGGGGGGGTGAGGAGCCATAATGCTGTTCCGTGGCCTTTGCACTACCATCAACATGGAAGCCACGTATATTTCTAATAAACAACAGACCTGAGTGGGGACTTGCTTTTTTTGTGGATTGACATAAAGCTTTTATTGGGAACATTATACATGACATTTGGGATCACCTTTATCTTGCCATCTACGCTGAGCACTTACATCAGGGTTTCCATCTAAATCTCCAAATGGCATATTCAGAGGAAACACGCAAGAGATTCATTCACTATAATGAGGCAGCAGAGTTACTCTGGCCTATGTCTGGCCTCTGCTCAGTGGTGTCCTTCTTTTCAGAGGTGCACAAAACTGTGGTCGACCATGCTTTTATGCATGTCTAAAAAAATGGAGACCGCCGGATCATAGGCCAGACAACGTCCAAAGTGACTCCATCTGCCTCATTATATGGAATCTTCCACCGGGGGTTCCGTCTGAATCACATATTTCATAGATTTACACTGAAACCCTAAGAAATCACCAGCGCAATATAAACTCACTCAAATTTTGTGGCATTGAGAGAGTATTTAAACCTAAAAGAGGGGGAGATTTCGAAAGGAAAATCTTAATCCAGGAATCATTTTAGATTTCTAAACTGTGGAACAGATTTCCTTCTGGTATGAACTCCAGACATGATTTAATATTCCAATATAATAGAGTTTTTTGGTTGTATGTTATATTACACCTGTTTTTATTTTTTATTTTTCTTGTTTTCGTCTGTATAACTGTGCATCTTACATGATACGTCTAAGGTCATGAAGGGGTTAAAGGATTAATTTCATGTTGTGAAATTGGAATTTTAAATTTTGAAATGTTAGTGTTGCAATTTCAATGTTGAGAATTGTAATTTAAAATTATTATATTATTCATACATTTATTTAACTGGGAAAAGGTTGTTTAAACTTTCAATTTTTTGCATTTTTTTTAAACTTTTTTAAATCTTTTATTTTGTTTTTAGCCCCTTCATTAGACTGTAGTTGACCTTCAAAGTAGTTCCAAAAGTGTCAGCAATGGAGGTTTTCAGCAGGCTAACCCTGGCTACCATGGTAGCCATTCAGCCTCTTGCAAGAGGGAACAGAGCGTGCGCACCAACGATCCTGCTATTTAAGTACCGCTGTCAGTGATTAACAGAGGCAATTATATGGTTAAACAGCAGCGATCATGGCTAGCGCTGATTGCTCGTGTTATAAGCTGAAACCAACTATTTATCACAGCCAGCATCTGCCCTGCATAAAGCAGGCACAGCTCCAGGGCCAGCTCCATACATGCACTCCCAAACCGTGACATATATGTATGGCAGGTTGCACAAAGAAGTTTAACACAGTCATTAATTCAAACAGAGACAGCTGTGCAAGAGGCAAGTGGTGTGTGGAACAGCCAACCTTTGCTACAAAGGTAAGGTTGTGGAAGACAGTTTCATCTCACTAGTCATACAACAAGGCAAGACTCATAGCTGCCAACAGTCCCTCATTGTGCGGGACTGTCCCGGATTTGATCCTTTGCCCCGCAGTCCCGCACGGGACGCTCTGATCCAGCAGACAGCAGGAAAAGCGAACCGACACGCCCCCTTGTGTTAGGCCATGCCCCTGTGTTAAGCCAAGTCCTGGGTCACCTCCCGACTGACCAACCCCCCCTGCGCCCCCCCAGCCGCCCGCCCGCCTGCCGACCTCCCACCCGCCCTCCTTGAAGACGATACTCACCTTGCTCCAGCGATGCCTGGTCTCGGCGTACACAGCTCGTCCTGAATGAGCGGTCACGTGGTACCGCTCATTAAGGTCATGAATATGTGCATATTCATGACCTTAATGAGCGGTATCACGTGACCGCTCACGCAGGAAGAAGGTGCTGCGCCGGGAGTTGGGACAGAGTGAGAGGGATGTCGGCGCGGCTGTACAGTGTGGCACAGGTGAGTATGGGATGGGGGGACGGGGGGATGAAGGAGGACATAAGCCGGCGCGCCATGCAAGATGGGGGCGGGGGCGGGGGTGGAGAGATAAGCCATGCATTCAGGGGGGAATATGAGCCATGCATCCAGGGGAGAATATGAGCCATGCATTTGGGGGGGGGAATATGAGCCATGCATTCAGGGGGGGGGAATATGAGCCATGCATACAGGGGGGGAATATGAGCCATGCATACGGGGGGAATATGAGCCATGCATACAGGGGGGGATATGAGCCATGCATACAGGGGGGGAATATGAGCCATGCATACAGGGGGGAATATGAGCCATGCATACAGGGGGGAATATGAGCCATGCATACAGGGGGGAATATGAGCCATTCATACAGGAGGGGGAATATGAGCCATGCATACAGGAGGGGGGGATATGAGCCATGTGTATGGGATGGGAGGGAGATGAGCCATGCATACAGGAGGGGGGGTCATTATACAGTATTGAGCATCATGTGGGATCATTATACAGTATGGAGAAATGTGTGTGGCCATTATACAGTATTGAACATCATGTGTGGTCGTTATACAGCATGGAGCATCATGTGCGGCCATTATACAGTATGGAGCATCATGTGCGGTCATTATACAATATGGAGCATCATGTGCGGCCATTATACAGTATGGAGCATCATGTGCAGTCATTATACAGTATGGAGCACTGTGTGGCCATTATACAGTATTGAGCATCATGTGTGGCCATTATACAGTATTGAGCATCATGTGTGGCCATTATACGGTATGGAGCACTGTGTGGCCATATTTTTTTGTTTAATTATTGTATATGAAACAATGTGATCAGCAGTGCTAAATGGGTGTGGTTGGGACGTGGATATGGGTGTGACTAATTATGAATGGGTGTGGTCAGAGGCGTGGCCTAAAATTTGCCACGGCGCGCAAACTTTATCCCTCTTTCCCATCTTCAAAAGTTGGGAGGTATGCAAGACTGAGAGCAGCAACAAGGTAGTTATACTGCATTAGCAGCATCTTTCATAGGTAAGATTTCAAATAAAACTGGGGTTTCAAAATGTGCATATTCAGCCTAGAGGATACTGTTAAAAATTAACTTTTAATTAAATCACAACATAAAATTTTAATAGAGCAGCAAGAGTCCAAATCCAAACCTAACACCTAATATCAAGATACAACAAACCAGAAAAAAAGCATTCCCATCCTTTAGTAAGAATGATAATAAAGTATCTGACCAGTGATGCTAGGAGCAGTGTTGAGCATTCCGATACTGCAAATATCGGGTATCGGACGATATTCGCTGTATCAGAATTCCGATACCGAGTTCTGATATTTTTGCGATATTGGATACCGGAATCGGAAGTTCCTATAGTGCAATTATGCACTATAATGGAGTGTGGGCAGTGTGTGGGCGGTGCATAGGCAGAGACTGTGTGTGTCCACACTCGTGGATTTCTGCGGACAGGGAGTATATTGGTTGTTTGCTATTTTAATCTTTTTTTACAGAGGCCTCGGGGATCAAAATGACAAGTAATGGTGAGTATGTAATCTATGTTTAATGTACTGTATGTCTGTATGTATGTATTGTATGTAATGTATGAATGTATTGTATGTAGTATGTACAGTGTGTAGTATGTATGTAGCATGTATGTATGTAGTATGTATGTAGTATGCATGTAGTATGTATGTAGTATGTATGTATGTAGTATGTATGTAGTATGTTGTATGTATGTATGTATGTTGTATGTATGTAGTATGTATGTAGTATGTACAGGATGTATGGATGTATGTAGTATGCATGTTTTTTTTGTTTTTTTACATTTAACACATTAGCCGGATGCTGGGACTACTACTGTCCCATCATTGACTAATGTGTCAATCACTGTCACTGTAGCAGGCATCGTCCGATGGGACTTGTAGTCCCATCGGACGATGCCTGCACACACGCACAGAAATAGGATAAGCGTGTGCACAGCTCTATTCAGTGGTGCCCAGGTAGGTTCCAAAACCTTAGTGGTATACACAAAGCAAAACCTGGCACTCAACTTTATAATTTATGCCAATGGTTTTTATTCTAAGGGGGAGTGCAGTAACAGCAAAACGCTTCGGTCATAAACAATGACCTTCATCAGTTACTGTAAATTACAAAATTATCAAAGAAAATAATTAAAATAAAAAAGAAAGTATGTACAAAAAAATTCATGGCACAGAAAAATACATAATGACTTGTAGAAGAGAAGAATATATACATCATGCCACAGTCACATAGGAAATGGTGAAGAACTAGATGGAACAACATACCGTATTGTGACCAATAGTGAGGTGAGAGTTAAGGTACCGTCACATTTAGCGACGCTGCAGCGATCTAGACAACGATGCCGATCGCTGCAGCATCGCTGTGTGGTCGCTGGAGAGCTGTCACACAGACAGCTCTCCAGCGACCAACGATGCCGAAGTCCCCGGGTAACCAGGGTAAACATCGGGTTACTAAGCGCAGGGCCGCGCTTAGTAACCCGATGTTTACCCTCGTTACCAGTGTAAATGTTAAAAAAAAAAAACACTACATACTTACATTCCGATGTCTGTCGCGTCCCCTGGCGTTCTGCTTCCCTGCACTGTAAGCGCCGGCCGTAAAAGCAGAGCGGTGACGTCACCGCTGTGCCCTGCTTTATGGCCAGCCGGCGCTGACACAGTGCAGGGAAGCAGAACGCCCATAGAGTCCATAGCGCAGGCCCATAGAGTCCATTTTATCTCCAATATCAATCTTTTTGGAGAAAATTCTCACGCCAATGATCCAGAACACACCCTCTTTTCTTCTAGATACAGGGGCATTCCTCAACATCATTCAGACACTTGACACCGTACCACCTAATACAATCCTAGTCACCATGGATGTTAAGGATTTGTATACCTCCATCCCCCATATTGAGGGATCAATTCAGTACACCATCTTCTGTTGTCATCCAGTATGGAACCAGACCAGATAGACCTATGCATAGATCTTCTCACACTGGTATTGTTTAATAACTTTTTCTCTTCCAGGTCAGCTACTTCCTCCAGACCAGGGGGACCGCGATGGGCTCCAACGTAGCTCCCCCTTATGCTAATGCCTACATGGCACACTTTGAGGAATCGGTGATTTACAAACACCCCCTCTTTACCACCAATGTCCTCCAATGGACACGCTACATAGACGATGTATTCAGTCTTTGGGGGGGGCACGTTGGAGTCCCTAAATTCATTTTTTACATTCCTTAATGACTCCTGGCCTGCTTTTAGGTTTACCACGAATCATGATGTGAGCTCGGTCAGTTTTTTGGACACGATTGTCATCAAAGATGAAAATGGTCACCTAACCACAGACCTCCATGTGAAGCCCACGGATAGGAACAGCATCCTACACTATCAGAGCTTCCATCCTCCCTCAGTCAAACGCTCTATACCTAGGTCCCAGTTTCAACGCGTCAATCGTATTGTTTCTGATAACGTGACACGTGGACGTTTACATGACATGACGTCCAAATTCCGTAACAGAGGATATCCTGCCTCATTACTGAATGAATAATTAAACCCTCCACCTAGAGTTCGCGACACCTATCATAGCAAAAGAATACCATTCGTTCATGCGTACCATCCTTTCTCATTTATCCTCCATAAAAACATCAAGAAACATTGGCCCTTGTTATCAACAGCATATCCCAACATTCCAGAGTTTAGAGTCCCTTTTCTACCATGTTTTAAAAGACCCCCTAATCTAAGAGATAATTTAGTCAAGGCAGACATTGGCCCCACACATACTAAGAGACCATTATTTCTAACTAAACCCAAAATGGGAACATTTCCCTGTTTGCACTGTACACAGTGCAGTAACGTGCAGAAGGGTAGCACCTTTTTCCATCCACAATCAGGAAAAAGCTATCAGATTAGAGAGTATTACACGTGTGAGTCATCCTTTGTGGTGTATCTCATCAAGTGCCCTTGTGGCTTACTGTTGAGGAGAGCCATAAGATCAAATACTTAATTAACGTCAACACATAAGACATAAGGTAATTGAGAGAAGCAACCCATAACGTGTATTGTTTAACCTTACATAACTTTCCGCAGATCAAAGTGAGACCCTAAAGATGGCTGCCATTTCCTGTATCAGGACACCATGTGCTAGTATCCAAGATGACGCCCACCCTGATGACCTCATGGATCCACCCACAGTGATGCCCACCCTGATGACCTCATGGACCAACCCACCCTGATGACCTCATGGATCCGCCCATGGACTTGTTCATTGCCCAACCCACTAACCAATGGAATACATCCGATCACTCCCATTTTAGAGCTAACCGAGGCCCCTTACAGAAACTATATAAACTTGTGTCTGACTAATAAAAGGCCCTTCTTGGAGCTGAACCACAGATTGATCAAGGAGAGTTTACATCCAACTGTGTGGTGTAATTCTTTTGGTGCGCACCTGATCAATATCCATTAGGCCAGGAAAAGGCAACTAGAGAATTGAACATTTTATTAATTGTTCAACCCAACATTACTATATGTCAGTGAGACCACACAACCAGTACGAGACAGAATTTCAAAGCACAAGTCCACAATCCGTTGCCAAAACCTACTCTTACCAATTCCATACCATTTTCATTCACAAGGCCATTCCATCTCCCAATTGAAATATCAGGTCATTGATTCTGTCCCCCCACTACGACAAAGAGGTGATCGGATATCCCTCCTAAAAAAACATGAAGCTTACTGGATACACACGTTAGAGACACTCACCCCTAAGGGGTTAAATAGAGAATATGACTTGTTAGCATTTATATAAGCTATGTTCTGATTGCATTGAATATTAACTGTGTTTTCTCTGCTCCTCTAGAGTCGTCTCTATTAATCTCTGGACACAGTGTCTCACGAGCACCTCCTAATCTTCACTGCCTGTTGCACCATATATGACATCGTTCCTTCCAGCAGTTACACATCGGATTATTGTTACACTCTCTGCACCTCTTCCCTAATGCTGATAGCCAAGGTCTCTTCACTCCTTTTATTTCCACATTATAAGGCTGGTTTCACACTTGCGTTTTTATCTGCATGCGTTTTTTTAAAAAACGCATGTGTGAAAAAACGCATGTAAACGCGGTAAAACGCATGCGTTTTTTAGACGCATGCGTTTTTATAGAAAACCACAAGAAAACAAGAAAAAACAAAAAAACCCTAACCCTACCACTAACCCTACCCCTAACCCTACCCCTAACCCTAACCCTAACCTGAAATGCGTGGCACTGAAATACGTTTATATACGTATATACGTATATACGTATATAAGTGCCATGATATTTCAGTGGCCACGTATATAAGTGCCACGTATTTAAGTGCCACGTAAGTGCCACGTATTTAAGTGCCACGTAAGTGCCACGTATTTAAGTGCCACGTATATAAGTGCCACGTATTTAAGTGCCACGTATATAAGTGCCACGTATATAAGTGCCACGTATTTAAGTGCCACATATTTAAGTGCCACGTATTTCAGTGCCACGTATTTCAGTGCCACGTATTTCACGTAAATGCCACGATATTTCAGTGCCACGCATTTAACCCTACACTTAACCCTACCCTAAATACGTGGCACTGAAATACGTGGCACTGAAATATCATGGCACTGAAATACGTGGCACTGAAATATCGTGGCACTGAAATACGTGGCTCTGAAATATCGTGGCACTGAAATACGTGGCACTGAAATATCGTGGCACTGAAATACGTGGCACTGAAATACGTGGCACTATGACTGTCAGAAAATGTTCATTAAACAGTTAGGGGGGAGGTTAGGGTTAGGGTTAGGGTTTGCATCCCTTTATCACTTTGATGGTGGTGGGTGACTTTTCAGTGTGTTTTCTTGTTTTTTCCAATAAAAACGCATGCGTTTTTATCGCAAACAAACGCATGTGCTTAAAACGCATGCATTTACATAGACAGCAATGCATTTGCAAAAAACGCGCAAGAAAATACTGCTGTGTGCTTTCTGTGTGCTTTCTGTGCTTTCTGTGTCACTGCTCAAGTGAGTTGTTGATGACACGGACGGAGATTTATATTGTGTTGGCATACATATATATCGGATCACCCTATTTGATTATAAATTGTGTTTTCTGTTTATGACAGACGGTCCATAGATTTACAAGATGGATATGAAGGCTAGAGAAATCCTCTGGCGTACAAAGGCTACTGATATATTTAAAACCGGTATCTCAGGTGGTTTTAATGATACTATACATACGCACAAGGATTTGATAAGACAGTATAAGAATTTATTAATTCGTAAAACTAAAATTTGGTGGACCAAGACATCCCTAGATAATTATGTAGAACTTAAAATAATACCGAGGGGCTTACGTGTCCAACTATTCCCTACCTTTGACCTGAACAATGATGATTTACTGAAGAAATGGATGGATACTGCCAATATGTGCTCATTAAGCTTTATGCAGATCATCATAGAACACAATATTTTGGGACTTAAAAAAATAGATGAAGAGATTGACTCTCTCTTAGCTATCATACAAAAAGAGATTCAAGGCGATGCGCTGAGCCGCTGCCTACAAGATATTGAAAATGAACTTGAGAAATGTGAAAAAAATATTAGTGATGGTAAAAAGAGAAAATTTGCGAGGGATGTGGGAGATTTTGAAGCAAAGAAAATATTCCGTTGGCAAAACACGGATCGCAAATCTAAACTCCCTTTAATACGCAATGACTCTACAAGCTCTCTAGCCTCCTCTATAGGCACACAGGGATCTGAGAGTGATAGAGAGGTTTCTTCTAGAGCAGGACCTATTACAAGATATACTAATAAAAAGAAGACCTTCCAGACCCCTAAAAACCATACAAGGGAAAGAAATGGAGATAGAGATAGAAATAAGGTAATAAATCTCTCTACACATATACTTACTACTCCACAAATTGAAGTTTTGGAAAAGGGACTGACTTTTTCCCCATCCTGTTCTCTAGATCCTTTTTTAGCTATCAAGGATGTCCATTTATTTGCTCGCAAAATACTACTTAAAAAATTCCATCAGAATAAGGCCTCAATTGATGATCATAATACTGCAGAAGAACAAGAGGCATTGGAAGCTTTGATATCCTTGGCAGAAGAAAATGATAATTCCCCAGAGGTAGGTAGCTTTCCTAATGATTTGATCAAAAAACCAAAAAAATTCCCGCCATTAAATACCTGTCCAGCGGTTGAATTTTTCACAAAAATGGTGTCTCATGATATAGAGAAGCTATCTACCAATAAACATAAGAAATGTAATTTAACTTTCAATCAACAAAAAGCACTTAGAGAGATTCAAGGGTGGGACGATGTGGTAATTAAGGCGGCGGACAAAGGGGGCAACCTGGTGATTTGGCCAAATGAGAAATATGCGATACAGGCATATAAATTATTGAATGATGTCAATTGTTATCGCAGGTTGCCCTCCAGTCCCCTCCCTACGTACCAGGCTGAACTGGTTGCCATTCTGGAAGAAGCTGTCCATGAGGGTACCATCCCTAAACGCATGGTAGAAGTAATTAGTAAATTGGAACCTAAATTACCAACCTTTTACATTATCCCTAAAATTCATAAGGATGCCATCAACCCCCCAGGAAGACCAATTGTGGCAGGGAATGATGGGTTGTGTGAAGTCATCTGTGACATCCTTGACTTTTTCCTGAAACCTCTGGTAACTAGCCTACCATCGTATATCAGGGATACCACGTCAGCCCTACGGAGACTTGACAATATGTATCTCACTAACGACATGGTCATGGTCACGGCAGACGTGGAGTCCCTGTATACTTCAATCAGACACAAAGATGGGATAGCAGCGGCCACATGGTTCCTCAGGATGAGTAACTTGGATGCACGGTTGGTGGACCTTCTAATTATTCTGTTGGAATTCATCCTTACCCACAACAGTTTTATTTTTGATAAAAAAATCTATTTGCAGAAGCAAGGTACTGCAATGGGGGCGTCTTGTGCGCCCTCATATGCAAACTTGTTTTTAGGGGCCTGGGAACGCGAGATTTTCTCCAGTAATCCTGTCTTGGGCTCTGAAAATGTACATCAGTGGATTAGATATATTGATGATATTTGGTTCATTTGGGAGGGCCCAAGACAGGACCTGGAGAGTTTCATGAACCGGCTAAACATCAATGATCAAAATATCAGGCTTACATACAAGGTGGGACGAGAACTTGAATTCTTAGATATACAAATTAAAACTGCTTTTGGGGGTAACCTAACCACTGAAGTTTATAGGAAGCCAACGGCAACCAATACGTTGTTGCATGCTACATCGTCCCACCCGAGCTCTACAATAAGAGGGATACCAATAGGCCAGTTTTTGAGGCTTAAAAGGATCTGCTCTGATGATCAATCATTTGAAAAACAGGCAAAAGGTCTAAGAGAGAGGTTTAGAGAAAGGGGTTATGGTAAAAAAGTGATTAAGAACAGTTACCATCGAGCAAAACATACCCCTAGGAATGAGTTGCTATATAAAGACAAAATAAAAATGGTTGGGGATGGTGATCAACCACGTCTAATTGCTACATACAACAGCCAATGGGCGGAGTTTCGAGAAATCATAAATAAACACTGGCCCATTCTGTTCTCTGATGCCACTTTGAAAAAATGCTTGCCAAAGACCCCGCTAATTACAGCGAGAAGATCCAAAAGCCTAAAAGATATATTGGTGCATAGCTATTATGAACCCCCTGTTAAGAAGAGCCAAACATGGCTGGAGACAAAAGGTTGTTTCCCATGTGGACATTGCAAGGGCTGTGCCAATATAGAAAAAAGTAGGGAATTTGTTAATGCAAGTGGTAATCGTACTTTTGAAATAAGACACTTTATTACATGCTCCACAAAAGGAGTGGTGTATAGTGCTCAATGCCCTTGTGGCAAACTATACATCGGATTAACAACTAGGGAGTTGCGCATACGCGTGAGGGAACATGTTAGAGATGTGGAGAAAGCTAAGGTATGTGAGGATCCATCTCAGCTAAAAACCATTCCCCGACATTTTCATAAGTACCACAAGAGCGATTCCAGTCTTTTAAAAATTAAGGGCATCGATCTAGTCCAAATGGGCCCTAGAGGAGGAGATCTGGCCAAAATGTTAGCGAGATTGGAATGCAAGTGGATTTATAGACTTGGCACAGTGGCCCCGGAGGGTTTAAATGAAAGTTTTGGTTTTAGTGCGTTCTTGTGACCACCAATATATACTGTATTATTTATTGATGCGTCTGGTATTTTTTAAAATGTGTGTTTTTTAAGGGTTAGAGGGTGTTTTTATATAAGATTTTAATTGTTTGTTATCTCCAAGTCTCTTGTAGATTATTCCCTGTATTTTACTGATGTCAAGAATGGAATTACATGCTGAGATTCGATGTGTAGAATAGAGGAACAAGGAAATATAAAGAATGAAGGATGAACACTAATAAGATATATGCATCTATTCACTATTGTTTGGTGTCCTTTTTATTTAACTGAGGATATTATGAAAAAATAGTTTTATGAGATTGTATTTACATTTTATGGGTATAGGTATTAATATATCACTGTAATTATTGTCTAATTGTATTTAATAATTGTGTATAACTTATATTAGTATTGTATTCATTATAAAATCACAATAAAGGAATTTAAATTATTACATCTAGGAAAATACAGCTATAATTTAATTTTGCACTGTAAATTTATGGCTTATGATGCTTATAAATTATTTATATACACTATGCATCACTATTGATGCGATATTATATATGGCATGAGATAACTTAGGGTTAGGTATCAGGTTTAAATATATATCTTTAATAATTTTACTTTTACTTTTATCTTTATTGCATAATATAATTCTTGTGCATGTATCTATAACTGCTCCCCCTTTTTTTTTTTTTTTTTTTTTCTTTTGTCCTTGGATATAAACTTGTTCTCTAATTAGAAGGGCACGGTCTGTGTACACTATTCGAATGCATGGTTTCATACATTGTTATTTCAAAATATCTGCTTTTATATCTTGTCATCTTGGGTTGTCAGATGGAGCGCGCTGACCCGTACCTACCCGACCGCAGACTCAGAAATCTTCGGTCTTCAGAGTCAGCTGATGGGCACATGAGCCTAAGAGCTCTAGTATGCTACATCGGCGTCTCACTTGACCGAGGAGGATGAGTCATTAGCTAGCGGCGGGGGAACGTCTCGGCGTGCCGGATCACCTTGGCAACCAACGATCACATGCACTGAGCGATAGCATAGCCATTGGATACGGGGCACTATAAGAGACGTCATTTCCCTCTACCCCGACACGCCCCCTGAAGAAGTTGTGGCACGAAACGCGCGTCGGGGTAAGAGGGACCGGACACTCTGTATTCAGCAATGTAAGCACAACAATGTATATTGCATATCTTTTTGGCTGATGTTTTTTTGCAGGATCTCGCCTACGGCACTCCACAAATCCTATGAGTAGCTTAGGGATATTTTGTAGTGGAGATACTGCAATTACTGGCAAACCTGCATAACATAGACAGCGGCAGTAGCACACTGTATTATACCCACTAGTTTATATATTAGTGAAGAGATATATGTACCATTGGTGCTCAGCCTGTCTGTATATCTAAGACTTTATTTGCTTATATATTTGCTGCACATCTTTTGCTTATTTTATGGAGTAGTCTGTCGGTCCCTTTGTCTATCTGAGATTGTCCGGTTGTTAATTATGTGTATTGTATTTTAAAATATTTAAATATGTAATAAAAAGAATGTTTTTATATACATATAAAACATGTGTGCTTTCTGTGTCACTGCTCAAGTGAGTTGTTGATGACACGGACGGAGATTTATAAGAAAATACTGCAGGTAGCATTTCTGAAAATGAACGCATGCAGAAAAAAAACGCATGCATTTGAAAACGCGACCAAACGCGTACAAAAAAAACGCATGCGTTTTCAATGTTAAATATAGGGAAAAAACGCATGCGTTTTTTGTGCAAAAAACACTGCAGACAAAAACGCAAGTGTGAAACCACCCTAACAGTTATTTTCTCATTCCCTCCTTTAGATATAGTGGCTCTCTGATATTCCCACGCCATATGACCCTCCCCTGACATCTGGGTCCAATGCGACCCTTTGACATATTCTGCAGATGGTGACCGGTTAATATTTACATGGGTGAAATGCACCCAGCGCGTTCCTGGAGCGCACCTCCATTTTGATGTTGTCACATCCGCTCCCAACATACCACAGCGCTCACTGGTTCCCACCCACTTCCAGTTTTCGGCACCTGCACAACTCCCGCCCCTCTCCATGTGCACATTACAGAACACTCTGACCGCACACCACAGACAAGCGGTGGAGTCCGCGTCTGCAGCACCTTAGTTGGGTAAGATGCCACACTGTGTCCTCACCACAGCTACAATTGCCTTTCCCAGGGGCCATGAGTTTAATAGCGCAATCTTTTCCTCACAACAGGCTGCGCTCATATCAGCGTCCTTTTACTTGTGCCTTCCTTTGAAGGGGTATGCCGACCTATTACACTCACACTGGGCATAGTATCAGAGTCACTCCTTCTATTTTTAACACATACTCCTTTTATCCAATTTCAGCCGTAATTATCTCAGTCTGTGTAACCGAGCTAACTCTCACTTCACTATTGGTCACAATACGGTATGTTGTTCCATCTAGTTCTTCACCATTTCCTATGTGACTGTGCCATGATGTATATATTCTTCTCTTCTACAAGTCATTATGTATTTTGCTGTGCCATTAATTTTTTTGTACATACTTTATTTTTTATTTTAATTATTTTCTTTGATAAATTTGTAATTTACAGTAACTGATGAAGGTCATTGTTTATGACCGATACATTTTGCTGTTACTGCACTCCCACTTGGAATAAAAACCACTTGCATAAATTATAAAGTTGAGTGCCAGGTTTTGCTTTGTGCACACACGCACAGACCCCTGGCAGCCCGCACAGACCCCCGGCAACCCGCACAGAGCCCCGGCAGGCCCACACAGACCCCCGGCAGCCCGCACAGAGCCCCAGCAGCCTGCACAGACCCCTAGCAGCCCGCACAGAGCCCTGGCAGGCCCGCACAGACCCCCGGCAGCCCGCACAAACCCCCGGCAGGCCCGTACAGACCCCCTGCAGCCCGCACAGCCCTGGCAGGCCCGCACAGACCCCCGGAAGCCTGCACAGACCCCCGGAAGCCTGCACAGACCCCCTGCAGCCCGCACAGACCCCCGGCAGCCCGGACAGAGCCCTGGCAGCCCGCACAGACCCCCAGCAACCTGCACAGACCCCCGGCAGGCACGCACAGACCCCCGGCAGCCCGCACAGACCCCCGGCAGGCTCGTACAGACCCCCGGCAGCCGGCACAGACCCCCAGCAGCCTGCACAGACCCCCGAGAGGCCCGTACAGTTCCCCAGCAGGCCCGCACAGACCCCACCCGCACACACAGACACGCACAGTGTCCGCCCACGCACCGTCCACACTCTTCCCCCCTCCGGAACAGGATGTAGAAGGAAAGAATGGGCTTATTTACATTCCAATATTTTGTCCCATTGACCTGCATTGGTATCGGGTATCAGTATCGGCAATATCCGATACTTTTTGGATATCGGCCGATCCAATCTGATACCGATACTTCTGGATATCGGAAGGTATCGCTCAACACTAGCTAGGACCAAATAAGTAAAGTGTCACAGTGCAACAAGGTGAATGAAAGAGAAACATTGTAGATATTGCCCAAATGAAGTGCAGAATGTACTCCGTGTCACGTCTAAATGAGTAGAAGCATCCCTCACAAGATGTGCAATTTTGAAAAAGCACCAAGAAATCAGGCATCAACATCTTTTGCAAAAGCACCAAGAAATGGGCAATGTTCAGGACCAAAGATGTATGGTCGGCCAAAGAAACTTGGCGCAGCAGATGAAAGATTTATCATAATTATTTCCCTTTGAAATCAGAAATTGTCCAGCAGTGTCTTCAGCTCAGAATGGGCAGCATCAAATGGGACCCAGCTAAACTCATCTTTACCACCCCCTGACGAAGCCGACGTGAAACGCGCGTTGGGGCAACGGTGTGGTCCGGTCCTGGTGCCAGCTTCTGGGTAAGAATTCGGGGAGGGGAATGATTGTATGATGTTGTGAGTATATGAGCCAGTGTACAGGGCTCACCATACTTCCCTATACAGTTCCACATGTCCCCCGGTTCAATGCCTGTGTTAGACTCTGCACTATGCATTTGACTTTTTTGTATATGGCATCAGCCTGAGTGCTGCACCGTTTTTTGGTCTGTGCTACAATCCTCCACCTTAAACTATCTTCAATTTTTAGTAACGTTTATTGTTATATGTTTGTTGGTATTTTTGTAACTTAATAAAATATTATGCAATTACTTTTGGACATGAACTCCATTTTTTTCTGCTTTATTAATATTGGTTGTAGGAGTGTCCTTGTTTCTCTGATTATGTCTTCTTGGTAGGCCCCCCACTGTGGTTGTGAGTATGTGGAAGAACATTGGATTTTTATCTTTCATTTTGGGTTTGTTCTATTAGGGTTTGAAGAAGTGTGGCTAGAAGTTGTCTTCTTGCAATAACTGTGGCCAAAAAGGAATACCTTTGATATGAAAAGAATGCCAAATGACTCAACTATACACAAAACAGGGGAACTGGGATTCAGGAAAATTGGCAGCAGGTGCTCTGGAGTAATCGTTCAAATTTTTTAATTTTTGGCTGTAACAGAACACAGTTTGTTCACCAAACTCTAGAGAGCAGTACAATAATGAGTGTCTGCAGGAAACAATTAAGCATGGTAAACGATCCTAGCATGCTTGGGGATGCATCTTAGAAAATGGTGTTGGGGATTTGATCAGTATTAATGGTGTCCTCAGTGCTGAGAAATACAGGCAAACAATTATCCATCATGTAATACCATCAGGGAGGCATCTGATTCCAAATTTATTCTGCAGTAGGATTATGACCCTAAACATAAAGCCAATGTCTTTCAGAACTACCCTTAGAGTAAAGAAGAATGTAGTCCTGAAAGTGAAGGAGTCCTGGAATTGATGACATGCACCCCATAGAGCCGTGATCTCAATATCATTGAGTCTGTCTGGAATTAGATAAAGAAGGTTTCATAGAATGTTAGAGTTGGAAGGGACCTCAGGGGTCATCATGATCAACTCCCTGCTCAATCCTGCGCAGGATTCTAGTGATGAGCGTATATACTCGTTACTCAAGATTTCCCGAGCACGCTCGGGTGTCCTCCGAGTATTTTTTAGTGCTCCTTATTATTATGTATGATTTACATCTGTTAGCCAGCATAAGTACATGTGGGGGTTGCCTGGTTGCTAGGGAATCCCCACATGTACTTATGCTGGCTAACAGATGTAAATCATACATAATAATAAGGATGATGCCTCTACACTGTGTGACATTTCTTCAGATATTTGTAGACAGCTATTAAGTCTCCTCTTAGCCTTCTTTTTTTGCAAGTGAAACATTCCCAGATGCTTTAACCGTTACTCATATGATATACTTTGCAGTCCACTCACTATTCTGGCTGCTCTTCTCTGAACTTGCTCCAGTTTTTCAATGTCTTTTTAATAATGTGATGCCCAGAACTGGACACAGTATTCCAGATGAGGCCTGATCAAGAAGGAGTAGAGGGGGATAATTACTTCACGTGATATTGACTCTATGCTTCTCTTAATACCTCCTAGAACTGTGTTTGCCTCTTTTGCTGCTGCATCACACTGTTGACTCATGTACAGTTTGGGATCTATTAGTATACCCAAGTCTTTTTTACACGTGCTGTTGTTTTCTTCTATTCATCCCATTCTGTAGATGTAATTTTCATTTTTCTTGCCCATATGTAGAATCTTGCATTTCTCCCTGTAAAATACCATTATATTAATTGCTCGTCCTCATTGTTCAAGCTTATCTAGATCGTTCCTCTGTCTTCTCTAGTGTGAGCTATCCCTCATAGTTTTGCATTTTCTGCAAATTTGATCAGTTTACCTTCAGTTCCCTGATCTAGATCATTTATAAAAATGGTGAACAACACTGGGGCCAGGACAGAGCCTTGTAGTACCCCATTTGAAATTTATTTTTCATTTATCATACTCTTTCAGTACAATCACTGAGCCAGTTATGAATCCATCTAACCGTAGCCTTATCAATCCCATACTTGGTAATTTTTTCAATAACGATATTATGAGATAAGTTTAGCAAATGCTTTGCTGAAGTCAAGATATATTATATATACTGCATTTACCTAATCCAGCCAGTCAATGATTCCATCATAGAAGGAAATTAGATTACTCTGACATGACTTCTTTGGTACAAACCCAATCTGGCTCTGGTTAATTACTGAATTCTTTCCTGGTATAGAAGTAAGGCTCACTGACCTTTAATTTCCTGGCTCCATTGTCTTTCCTTTTTTGAAAAAAGGGAAAACATTTGCCCTTCTCCAATCTTCTGGGTCTTCTTCTGTTCTCCAGCATTTTTCAAGATACTGGTTAATGCTTCTGCAATTTCCTCTGCTATATATTTCAGTACCCTAAGAGGTAATTCATCTGGACCAGGAGATTAAAATTAATGTAAATTAGCTAACTGTTCTCTCACCATCTCTCTGTTTATAGATAGTTTGTATTATTTTATTCCTTTGATGGCACCGTGAAGATCAGTTGATGTTACAATTGCTTTCTTAGAGAACACATATGCAACATAGGAAGTTAAAAGTTTGGCCTTTAACATAATTTTTGACCACTTCACCTTTTTTCAACTTGAAAAAATCCTATAGCATCTTTGACTTTTCTATTGCTTTTCACATAACTCCAAAATCCTTTTTTACTGCTTTTGGTCTCCCTTGAAAGCCTCACTTCATTACTGGCTAGCTCTTTCCATTTAACCCCTTCCCGACCTTTGACGCCACGTAGGCGTCATGAAAACCCGTGCCAATCCGACCTATGACGCCTATGTGGCGTCATGGAAAGATCGCATCCCTGCAGATCGTGTGAAAGGGTTAACTCCTATTTTACCCGATCTGCAGGGAGAGGGGGAGTGGTACTTCAGCCCAGGGGGGGTGGCTTCACCCCCCCGTGGCTACGATCGCTCTGATTGGCTGTTGGAAGTGAAACTGCCAATCAGAGCGATTTGTAATATTTCACCTAAAAAACTGGTGAAATATTACAATCCAGCCATGGCCGATGCTGCAATATCATCGGCCATGGCTGGAAACACTAATGTGACCCCCCCACCCCACCTATCGCCCCCCCAGTGCTCCGTTATAGGGTCCGGTCCCCTCCGTCCGCCTGCCGGCTCCCCCGTCCTGCTGTCCGCTCCCCCGTCCTCCTGCCCGCTCCCCCCCTGCTCCTATGTCACCCCCCCGTGCTCCGACGCCCCCCTCGTGCCCCGATCTCCCCCCCCTTATACTTACCGAGGCTCCCGGTCCCCGTCCGCCTCCATCATGGGCGCCGCCATCTTCCAAAATGGCGGGCGCATGCTCAGTGCGCCCGCCGGCCGGCAGATTCATTAGAGGTACATTTTGATCGCTGTAGTAGGTTCTATCACAGCGATCAAAATAAAAAAATAATAAATAAACCCCCCCCCTTTATCACCCCCATAGGTAGGGACAATAATAAAATAAAGAAAATATTTTTTTTTCTTTTTCCACTAGGGTTAGGGTTAGAACTAGGGTTAGAACTAGGGGTAGGGTTAGGGGTAGGGTTAGGGTTACGGGTAGGGTTAGGGTTAGGGGTAGGGTTATGGCATGTGCACACAGAGCGGATCGGCCGCAGATCCGCAGCGGATCGGCAGCGGATCGGCCGCGGATCCGCAGCGGATCGGCAGCGGATCCGCAGCGGATCCGCAGCGGATCCGCAGCGGATCGGCAGCGGATCCGCAGCGGATCCGCAGCGGATCCGCAGCGGATCGGCAGCGGATCGGCCGCGGATCCGCAGCGGATCGGCAGCGGATCCGCAGCGGATCGGCAGCGGATTGGCTGCGGATCCGCAGCGGATCGGCAGCGGATCGGCAGCGGATCCGCAGCGGATCGGCAGCGGATCCGCAGCGGATTGGCCGCGGATCCGCAGCGGATTGGCCGCGGATCCGCAGCGGATTGGCAGCGGATCCGCAGCGGATTGGCCGCGGATCCGCAGCGGATTGGCCGCGGATCCGCAGCGGATTGGCCGCGGATTGGCAGCGGATCCGCAGCGGATTGGCCGCTGCGAATTCGAAGCAGTTTTCCATCAGGTTTACAGTACCATGTACACCTAAGGAAAACCAAATCCGCTGTGCCCATGGTGCGGAAAATTCCGTGCAGAAACGCTGCGTTGTATTTTCCGCAGCATGTCAATTCTTTGTGCGGATTCCGCAGCGTTTTACACCTGTTCCTCAATAGGAATCCGCAGGTGAAATCTGCACAAAAAAAACACTGGAAATCTGCTGTAAATCCGCAGGTAAAACGCAGTGCCTTTTACCTGCAGATTTTTCAAAAATCGTGCGGAAAAATCTCACACGAATCCGCAACATGGGCACATAGCCTTAGGGTTAGGGTTGGAATTAGAGTTAGGGTTGGAATTAGGGCTAGGGTTTGAAATAGGGTTAAGATTAGGCTTGTGGTTAGGGTTACGGATAGGGTTAGGGGTGTGTTGGGGTTACAGTTGTGGTTAGGGTTGGGATTAGGGTTACGGTTGGGATTAGGGTTAGGATTCGGGTTGGAATTAGGGTTACGGGTGTGTTGCGGTTAGGGTTGTGGTTAGGGGTGTGTTGGGGTTAAGGTTGTGATTAGGGTTATGGCTACAGTTGGGATTAGGATTAGGGGTGTGTTGGGGTTAGTGTTGAAGTTAGAATTGAGGGGTTTCCACTGTTTAGGCACATCAGGGGTCTCCAAACGCAACATGGCGCCACCATTGATTCCAGCCAATCTTGCGTTCAAAAAGTCAAATGGTGCTCCCGCCCTTCCAAGCCCCGACGTGCGCCCAAACAGTGGTTTACCCCCACATTTGGGGTACCAGCGTACTCAGGACAAACTGGGCAACAACTTTTGGGGTCTAATTTCTCCTGTTACCCTTGCAAAAATAAAAAATTACTTGCTAAAACATAATTTTTGAGGAAAGAACAATTATTTTTTATTTTCACGGCTCTGCGTTATAAACTTCTGTGAAGCACTTGAGGGTTGAAAGTGCTCACCACACATCTAGATAAGTTCCTTCGGGGGTCTAGTTTCCAAAATGGGGTCACTTGTGGGGTGTTTCTACTGTTTAGGCACATCAGGGGCTCTGCAAATGCAATGTGACGCCCGCAGACCATTCCATCAAAGTCTGCATTTCAAATGTCACTACTTCCCTTCCGAGCCCTGACGTGTGCCCAAACAGTGGTTTACCCCCACATATGGGGTATCAGCGTACTCACAACAAACTGGGCAACAAATATTGGGGTCCAAATTCTCCTGTTACCCTTGTGAAAATAAAAAATTGCTTGCTAAAACATCTTTTTTGAGGAAAGAAAAATGATTTTTTATTTTCACGGCTCTGCGTTGTAAACTTCTGTGAAGCACTTGGGGGTTGAACGTGCTCACCACACATCTAGATAAGTTCCTTGGGGGGTCTAGTTTCCAAAATGGGGTCACTTGTGGGGGGTTTCTACTGTTTAGGCATATCAGGGGCTCTGCAAACGTAACATGATGCCCGCAGACCATTCCATCAAAGTCTGCATTCCAAAACGTCACTACTTCCCTTCCGAGCCCCGGCATGTGCCCAAACAGTGGTTTACCCCCACATATGGGGTATCAGCGTACTCAGGAGAAACTGGACAACAACTTTTGGGGTCCAATTTCTCCTGTTACTCTTGCAAAAATAAAAAATTCTGGGCTAAAAAAATATTTTTGAGGAAAGGAAACACATTTATTATTTTCACGGCTCTGCGTTATAAACTTCTGTGAAGCACTTGGGGGTTCAAAGTGCTCACTACACATCTAGATAAGTTCCCTTGGGGGTCTAGTTTCCAAAATGGAGTCAATTGTGGGGAGTTCCTACTGTTTAGGCACATCAGGGGCTCTGAAAACGCAACCTGACGCCCGCAGAGCATTCCATCAAAGTCTGCATTTCAAAACGTCACTACTTCCCTTCCGAACCCCGACGTGTGCCAAAACAGTGGTTTACCCCCACATATGGGGTATCAGCGTACTCAGGAGAAACTGGACAACAACTTTTGGGGTCCAATTTCTCCTGTTACTCTTGCAAAAATAAAAAAATTCTGGGCTAAAAAAATATTTTTGAGGAAAGGAAACACATTTTTTATTTTCACGGCTCTGCGTTATAAACTTCTGTGAAGCACTTGGGGGTTCAAAGTGCTCACTACACATCTAGATAAGTTCCCTTGGGGGTCTAGTTTCCAAAATGGAGTCAATTGTGGGGAGTTCCTACTGTTTAGGCACATCAGGGGCTCTGAAAACGCAACCTGACGCCCGCAGAGCATTCCATCAAAGTCTGCATTTCAAAACGTCACTACTTCCCTTCCGAACCCCGACGTGTGCCAAAACAGTGGTTTACCCCCACATATGGGGTATCAGCGTACTCAGGAGAAACTGGACAACAACTTTTGGGGTCCAATTTCTCCTGTTACTCTTGCAAAAATAAAAAAATTCTGGGCTAAAAAAATATTTTTGAGGAAAGGAAACACATTTTTTATTTTCACGGCTCTGCGTTATAAACTTCTGTGAAGCACTTGGGGGTTCAAAGTGCTCACTACACATCTAGATAAGTTCCCTTGGGGGTCTAGTTTCCAAAATGGAGTCAATTGTGGGGAGTTCCTACTGTTTAGGCACATCAGGGGCTCTGCAAACGCAACCTGACGCCCGCAGAGCATTCCATCAAAGTTTGCATTTCAAAACGTCACTACTTCCCTTCCGAACCCCGACGTGTGCCAAAACAGTGGTTTACCCCCACATATGGGGTATCAGCGTACTCAGGAGAAACTGGACAACAACTTTTGGGGTCCAATTTCTCCTGTTACTCTTGCAAAAATAAAAAAATTCTGGGCTAAAAAAATATTTTTGAGGAAAGGAAACACATTTTTTATTTTCACGGCTCTGCGTTATAAACTTCTGTGAAGCACTTGGGGGTTCAAAGTGCTCACTACACATCTAGATAAGTTCCCTTGGGGGTCTAGTTTCCAAAATGGAGTCAATTGTGGGGAGTTCCTACTGTTTAGGCACATCAGGGGCTCTGCAAACGCAACCTGACGCCCGCAGAGCATTCCATCAAAGTCTGCATTTCAAAACGTCACTACTTCCCTTCCGAACCTCGACGTGTGCCAAAACAGTGGTTTACCCCCACATATGGGGTATCAGCGTACTCAGGAGAAACTGGACAACAACTTTTGCGGTCCAATTTCTCCTGTTACCCTTGGGAAAATAAAAAATTGTGGGCTAAAAAATCATTTTTGAGAAAAGAAAAATTATTTTTTATTTTCATGGCTCTGCGTTATAAACTTCTGTGAAGCACTTGGGGGTTCAAAGTGCTCACCACACATCTAGATTAGTTCCTTGGGAGGTCTAGTTTCCAAAATGGGGTCACTTGTGCGGGAGCTCCAATGTTTAGGCACACAGGGGCTCTCCAAACGCGACATGGTGTCCGCTAATGATTGGAGCTAATTTTCCATTCAAAAAGCCAAATGGCGTGCCTTCCCTTCCGAGCCCTGCCGTGCGCCCAAACAGTGGTTTACCCCCACATATGGGGTATCATCGTACTCAGAACAAACTGGACAACAACATTTGGGGTCCAATTTCTCCTATTACCCTTGGGAAAATAAAAAATTCTGGGCTAAAAATCATTTTTGAGGAAAGAAAAATTATTTTTTTATTTTCACGGCTCTGCGTTATAAACTTCTGTGAAGCACCTGGGGGTTATAAGTGCTCACTATGCATCTAGATAAGTTTCTTGGGGGGTCTAGTTTCCAAAATGGGGTCACTTGTAGGGGAGCTCCAATGTTTAGGCACACAGGGGCTCTCCAAACGCGACATGGTGTCCGCTAACGATTGGAGCTAATTTTCCATTCAAAAAGTCAAATGGCACGCCTCCCCTTCCGAGCCTTGCCGTGCACCCAAACAGTGGTTTACCCCCACATATGAGGTATCGGCATACTCAGGAGAAATTGCCCAACAAATTTTAGGATCCATTTTATCCTGTTGCCCATGTGAAAATGAAAGAATTGAGGCTAAAAGAAATTTTGTGTGAAAAAAAAGTACTTTTTCATTTTTGCGGATCAATTTGTGAAGCACCTGGGGGTTTAAAGTGCTCACTATGCCTCTGGATGAGTTCCTTGGGGGGTCTAGTTTCCAAAATGGGGTCACTTGTGGAGGAGCTCCAATGTTTAGGCACACAGGGGCTTTCCAAACGCGACATGGTGTCCGCTAACGATGGAGATAATTTTCCATTCAAAAAGTCAAATGGCGCTCCTTCCCTTCCGAGCCTTACCATGTGCCCAAACAGTGGTTTACCCCCACATGTGAGGTATTGGTGTACTCAGGAGAAATTGCCCAACAAAATTTAGGATCCATTTTATCCTGTTGCCCATGTGAAAATGAAAAAATTGAGGCTAAAATAATTTTTTTGTGAAAAAAAAGTACTTTTTCATTTTTACGGATCAATTTGTGAAGCACCTGGGGGTTTAAAGTGCTCACTATGCTTCTAGATAAGTTCCTTGGGGGGTCTAGTTTCCAAAATGTGGTCACTTGTGGGGGAGCTCCAATGTTTAGGCACACGGGGGCTCTCCAAACGCGACATGGTGTCCGCTAAAGATTGGAGCCAATTTTTCATTCAAAAAGTCAAATGGCGCTCCTTCCCTTCCGAGTTCTGCCGTGCGCCCAAACAGTGGTTTACCCCCACATATGAGGTATCAACGTACTCAGGACAAATTGGACAACAACGTCCCTGGTCCAGTTTCTCCTTTTACCCTTGGGAAAATAAAAAAATTGTTGCTAAAAGATCATTTTTGTGACTAAAAAGTTAAATGTTCATTTTTTACTTCCATGTTGCTTCTGCTGCTGTGAAACACCTGAAGGGTTAATAAACTTCTTGAATGTGGTTTTGAGCACCTTGAGGGGTGCAGTTTTTAGAATGGTGTCACTTTTGGGTATTTTCAGCCATATAGAACCCTCAAAATGACTTCAAATGTGAGGTGGTCCCTAAAAAAAATGGTTTTGTAAATTTTGTTGTAAAAATGAGAAATCACTGGTCAAATTTTAACCCTTATAACTTCCTAGCAAAAAAAAAAATTGTTTCCAAAATTGTGCTGATGTAAAGTAGACATGTGGGAAACGTTATTTATTAACTATTTTGTGTCACATAACTCTCTGGTTTAACAGAATAAAAATTCAAAATGTGAAAATTGCGAAATTTTCAAATTTTTTGCCAAATTTCCGTTTTTTTCACAAATAAACTCAAAAATTATCGACCTAAATTTACCACTAACATGAAGCCCAATATGTCACGAAAAAACAATCTCAGAATCGCTAGGATCCGTTGAAGCGTTCCTGAGTTATTACCTCATAAAGGGACACTGGTCAGAATTGCAAAAAACGGCAAGGTCATTAAGGCCAAAATAGGCTGGGTCATGAAGGGGTTAATATATATTTATTTTATATTTTTTAACAAGTGATTAAGTCCTGTGCTCATCCATCCTGGTCTCTTTAAATGCTTTCAATTGTTCTTTCTTTTCGGGATTGTTACTGTCATGCTGGCTTCAGACTCTGTTCACACTGGGGAGTCTGATATGCAGTCTTGGGTCTTCCTGTTGTTCAGCTTGAGTTTGGGTGTCAGGGATGGTGTATTCTCAAAGTTTCAGCATTGCAGGAGTTAACTGTTTTGTTTCTGTCAATTGAAGGAAGAGGCTGCTGGGAACTCCTTATCCCTTTAAGTATGTCTCAGAACAATTGGATGCTGACTATAGCATTTGTGTGCCTTTTGCAGACCCGTCCTTTGTTGGAGTAACTGTTGATACTCAAACCGTAATTTGGAGTTTGGTGAAGTATACCTTGTTATCATTCTTTTCCCTATTTGTATTGTGTTCCTCTCACACAGTTATTGAGTCATCGTCTTCTTAGTTTGCTTTGTGCTGCAGTTTACTTTATCCATGTCGATCTTATTCTGTTGTGTCCATTACGGACCAACTTCGGGGGTGGGGGTTGGGGGTTTAGCTCAAGGCTGTACAGGAGATAGGGACAGGTCGGTGACAAGGATACCCCTGCGATAAGGAAAGACAGGGATTCCCTAGCCTGAGGGGCAGTTCAGGGGTCCAGGTTCCTCATCTGCCATTCTTACATAGCTTCATGTGACAGTTACCCATTGTGCAATGAGAATTTCTTTAGCAAAATCTTCCATCCTTCTTGTACATTTCTGTCCTTTAGAACATCCAGTCATTGGTCCTTCCCTACCCTCTTTCTGAGTCCACTCAAATCTGCCTTTCTGTCATCCAACCTAAAAGTCTGAGTCATTGCTGGTCTTCCTCCTCTTGTAATCCAAAATTCAAAGATGGCATGATTGCTGACTAAATTAACAGCCATCTTTACTTTCTCAACCATTTTCTCTCTGTTGGTATAAATTAGGTCCAAGATTGCAGATCCTCTTGTTCTCTCTTCTACCTTTTGAAAGATAAAGTTAAAAAAAGATAAAGCAAAAGAAGACAATAATTTTCTGGACCCATTACTTTTGCTTTGCGACAGATTCCCAACAAATATCTGGATAGTTAAAATTTCCCACAATCACTATGCTGTACTTTTTTGAGAACAGAGACATTTGATTTAAAAAAAAGTTTATCCATATCTTTAGTCTGTCCAGATGGGCTATAATAAACACCTACAAGTGTCCTTTCTGTTTTCTCTCCTTGTATTTTTACCCCAGTTTCGACAAAGCTACCAGTCTCTGAAGCTTGGATCTTTGTGCAGATATACGTTTTCCTAACATACAATGCAGCAACTCCTCCCCTCTTGTTAACCCTGTTTCTAATAAATAAGTTGTAGCTGTCAGAACTCTGAACATTTTTTTACCTTTTGTGCATTACTGCCCTTTTCCAAGATGGCGTCTTTGGTCTCATGTGCACTGTGTCTTCCTGCTATAAAACTTCAGTAATCCTCCTTCATCTGCTGCTCGTGTTTACTTCCATCTGCATTTGCTGGACATGTAAGCTGTTTCTGCTCTGCAAAAACCTGAGACTATTAACCAGGCCTCCCTGGTTGAGCTAAGCTATGATTTGAACTGCCTTATAAGCTTATCTATCTATGTTTGGACTAAGGCTGGTTTCACACTTGCGTTTTGATCTGCAGCGTTTGTAAAAAAAACGCAGGTGGTGAAAAAACGCATGTAAACGCGTGCAAACGCTGCGTTTTTTAGACGCATGCGTTTTTGCATGCAGTAAAAAAATGCGGCGTTTTGACGCGTTTACATCCTTTTTTTCCTGCGTTTGCATTTTTGAAACGCATGCTGAGAAGTGTGTGACAGCTGCCAATCATCAAAATCAACTAGAAAACCCACTATTAATGCAATTAGTTAGGGTTAGGGTTAGGGATAGGGTTAGGATCCCTAGGGTTAGGGGTAGGGTTAGGGTTAGTGTTAGGGGTAGGGTTAGGGTTTGGATCCCTAGGGTTAGGGGTAGCTTTTTATTAGAAGAATGTCCTGGTCACCATGTCACTGATAAGCCACCCCCCACCATCAAGGTGATAAAGGGATCCAAACCCTAACCCTTCCCCTAACCCTAACCCTAACCCTAGGGATCCAAACCCTAACCCTAACCCTACCCCTAACCCTAGGGATCCTAGGGATCCATAGGGATTGGCTATTATGTTGACCTGGACACCAGGACATTCTTCTAATAAAAAGCTTTGTTCAATGTGGACACTCCAAGATATACGGTATTGCTATAGAGTACTAAAAATATAAACTCGGAAAGTATTCACTGTCATATTGTTAGGGTTAGGGGTAAGATTAGGGTTAGGGGTAGGGTTAGGGTTAGGGATAGGGTTAAGGTTAGGGTTTGGATCCCTAGAGTTAGGGTTAGGGTTAGGGTTAGGGGTAGGGTTAGGGTTAGGATCCCTTTATCACCCTGATGGTGGGGGGTGGCTTATCATGGTGTATTCTTGTTTTTTTTCTATAAAAACACATGCGTTTAAAACGCAAGCAAACGCATGTACGCAAAAACGCATGCGTTTCCATAGACATCAATGTATTTTTTGACGCAAATCAAACGCAAATGAACGCATGCGTTTTTTTGCGGCAAAAAAAGCCTTTGAAAATTACTACATGTTGCATTTCTGCGACAGAACGCATGCAGCAAAAAACGCATGCGTCATTAAACGCGGCCAAACGCGTACAAAAAAACGCATGCGTTTTTAATGTTAAACATAGGGAAAAAAAACGCATGCTTTTTTTGGGGAAAAAAAACGCATGCTTTTTTTTGGTAAAAACGCTGCAGATCAAAACGCAAGCCTTAGACAAGGATTTATTTGTGTCAAGTATCCTCAAGAATATTTGTGCTTCATAGACTTTCTGCGTGATTGCATTTTCCTCTGAAGTTTCCTATAGACTGCTGAGCTGCATTTGATATTTGCACCAAGTGTTGTGGACTTGAGTTTATCTCTGCACCTGTTTGAATCACCGTGTGATAATATAGACTTTACCACTTATAAAACTGTGTCCTGTAGTTGCCTTGTTCCACGCAAAGAGTCTCCTGTCCTGAGTTATCCCCTATAATTATTACAGGATACTCTAGCCGGAAAAAAAAAAAAAGGAGACTGCAGGAACAATGACTGCAGAAAGCAGACTAGAGCAGGTGTTTTCCATAATTAGATCACTGCAGAAAGATGTGGAAGGTCTGCAAAAGAAGTTTGGAAGCTTTAAACTCAATCAACAAGTGTTTGAACAAACTTTGTGTCATGTCGGACGCTGTTCATACCAGGGCGTTCGACAGACAGCGGTAATTCCGCTTTTGTCCACTATGTGCTCAGTGGCGTCGGCTAGTTTTTGTCTAGCTGGTCCGGGGTTAATTTGGCTGGTGCTCGGATTGGAAGCTGGGCCACGCCCACTGCCTTTAAATAGTTCTTCTGTACATTGGGCGTCGCCGATTATAGCTTCTGTCTAGTGCTTGGTTATCTCGGTCTGGAGTGGTGAGCTAGGAGTTGGAGTATCGTATCTGGTGGTGTATTTCCCTTTGTCTTATTTACTCCTTCGTATATTTGTATTTATTTTTCCCTGCGCATTTATAGTGTATTCCTAAGTGACTGCGGCGTGGTGTATATTTTGCGTTATCCTTGTCTGTGCTAACTGTGGGTATTGGTGTATTATCTTTTCACTGGGTGGTCATGGATTCCATGACTTCCTTAACCCGCCAGTTGGAGGCGCTGTCCCTACAGGTCACTGAGTTGAGGGGGGCAGTGAAGCAACAAGGACTAGCAGTATCTAATGTGCAAGCTGGAGTGACAGGTAGAGTTGCTGAGCCTAAGTTTCCTTTGCCTGAAAAATTTGCTGGGGAACGCAGTAAATTTGTTTCTTTTCGTGAAGCTTGCAAACTATATTTCCGTAAGCGCCCGATCTCCTCGGGTAATGAGGCTCAGCGTGTGGGCCTGGTGTTGTCATTGTTAAGCGGGGATCCCCAAGCATGGGCGTTTTCTTTGCCATCTGATTCTGCTGCATTTGACTCTGTGGAGAGTTTTTTTTCCTTTCTTGGAAACATTTACGATGAGCCTGACAGAATGGCTCTAGCAGAATCTAAGTTACGCACTATTCACCAGGGGGAGCGAGTTGCAGAGGATTACTGTTCTGAATTTCGTCGCTGGGCGATCGATACACAGTGGAATGATCCAGCGCTGCGGAGTCAGTTTATTCATGTAGTTTCTGGAAGGGTTAAAAAAGCTTTTCTGATGTACGAGACTCCTGCTTCTCTAGATTCCGCTATGAGTCTGGTTGTCCGCATTGATCGGCGTTTGCGTCAGGGGGAGCATGAGACACCGCCTATGGGAGAGGGTTTAGGTTCACGTGAGGTTGCTGCAGGTGAGCCCACGGAGCCTATGCAAATCGCAGGGGTGTCACATGTGAAGCATCGAGCCCCTGAGCTCAGGAAGCAGGGAGCCTGTTTTTACTGCGGTAAAACTAGTCATTTTATTAACATCTGTCCTCTGCAGTCTAAGAAAAACGCAACGGCGGAAAACTTCTAAGCTCAGAGGGTGTGGAGGAGGCCAATCTGAGCTTATATATATCCTCCATGGTGGTTTCTCAATGCATGCTTCCTGCTAAGGTTATTATCGCTGGCAGTGAGCTGCCAATTACTGTTTTTGTGGATAGTGGTTCTGCCACAAATCTCATTGATGAGGAGTTTGCGCGCACAGCAGGTTTTAGGATTGAAAAACTGTCTCATCCTATCCGCGTGGTCACCATCAATGCTGCTCCTCTCTCACAGGGGGAGATTACTGAGTTTGTGGCTGAGGTGAAACTCCACATTGGGGTTCCACATTCCGAGCAGGTTACATGTAAGGTGCTCAGGAATCTTCCTGCTCAGGTGGTTTTGGGTTTTCCATGGTTGTCTATGCACAACCCGGTATTTGACTGGAAAACTCAGGACATAATTCAGTGGAGCAAGTTCTGCCAGGAGAATTGCCTGGCCACATGTGTGTCTGCTGTGACTTCAAGCGTTCCGGAGTCACTTCTGGATTTTGTGGATGTGTTCTCTGAGAAGGCTTGTTCAGAGTTGCCACCACATCGGCCCTATGACTGTACTATCAGGTTTAAACCAGGGGCCAAATTGCCTAAAGCAAGGATGTTTAACATCTCCGGTCCACAGAGACAAGCGTTAAAGGATTACATTGCTGAAAGTATGAGCAAAGGGCACATCAGGCCTTCATCCTCGCCTGTGGCAGCAGGGTTCTTCTTCGTGAAGAAGAAAGATGGTGGACTACGGCTGTGTCTGGATTTCAGGGAGTTAAACCAGATTACGGTTCGTGATCCATACCCTATGCCACTGATACCAGATTGTTCAACCAGGTGGCAGGTGCTAAGTGGTTTACCAAGCTTGACCTCAGGGGGGCGTACAACCTCATAAGAGTCCGTCAAGGTGATGAGTGGAAGACGGCTTTTAATACTCCTGAGGGTCATTTTGAAAATTTGGTGATGCCATTTGGGTTGACTAAAGCGCCTGCAGTATTCCCACATTTCATTAATGATGTGTTTTCGCATGTTTTAGGGAAATTCGTTATCATGTACCTAGATGACATTGTCATATATTCTTGCGACCGTGATACTCATTTAGATCATGTCAGGCAGGTGTTACAGCTTCTCAGAGAGAATAAGCTGTATGCTAAACTTGAGAAATGTGTATTTTCTGTTTAAGAGTTGCCTTTCTTGGGTTATATTGTGTCTGCTTCTGGTTTTAAAATGGACACCGCTAAGGTGCAAGCGGTGCTGCATTGGGAACGTCCTGATAACCTGAAAGCACTTCAGCGGTTCCTTGGGTTTTCTAACTACTATAGGAAATTTATCAAGGATTTTTCCATCATTGCTAAACCGCTAACTGACATGACTAAAAAGGATACCAATTTCCCCATTTGGCCTGAGGCTGCTGTGCGCGCATTTGAATTTCTTAAGAACAGTTTTGTTTCAGCCCCCATTCTTGTGCAGCCAGACGTATCAAAACCTTTTATTGTGGAAGTCGATGCGTCTGAGGTTGGTGTGGGGGCGGTACTATCACAAGGCTCATCTTTGAGTGATTTCCGTCCTTGCGCCTATTTTCCAAGAAACTGTCGTCCGCCGAACATAACTACGATATCGGCAACAGGGAGTTGTTGGCAATCAAGTTGGCCTTTGAGGAATGGCGACACTTCTTGGAGGGGTCGGTTCATCAGGTTAGTGTTATTACCGATCATAAGAATCTGCTGTATTTGGAGGCAGCCAAGCGTCTGTCCCCCAGGCAGGCTCGCTGGGCATTGTTTTTCACGCAGTTCAATTTTGTTGTCACTTACAGACCAGGGTCTAAAAACACTAAGGCGGATGCTCTGTCCAGGTGTTTTCCGGGGGAGAACCTCGGGAGGATCCAGTACCCATCCTCCAAAAGGGTGTTGTGGTTTCGGCTCTCACTACCGAGGTTGAGGCTGAGATTGCCGAGGCTCAGGAGGAGGTACCATCTGAGCTTCCCATCAAAAAATCTTTTGTACCGCTTCATCTCTGCTTAAAGGTTTTGGCGGAGCATCATGACGCTGTTTTGGCTGGCCACCCAGGGGTTAGAGAGTACCTTGGAGTTGGTGTCACGTCGGTTTTGGTGGCCCAAGATCCGACAGGACGTGGTCTCATACGTGTCAGCTTGTACCACGTGCGCTAGGGCTAAGACGCCCCGCTCCCGTCCTGTTGGCACACTCCTTCCTCTTGAGGTACCTAGTAAGCCATGGACGGAAATCTCCATGGATTTCATCACTGATTTGCCCTCCTCAGCTGGAAACACGGTCATCTTGGTGATTGTTGATCGGTTTTCAAAAATGTCGCACTTTGTGTCTTTGCCTTCGTTGCCTAACGCTAAGACTCTGGCTCAGGTATTTGTGCAGGAGGTGGTCAGACTTCATGGGGTTCCGTCTGACATCGTGTCTGATAGGGGTACTCAGTTTGTGGCAAAATTTTGGAAAGCATTTTGCTCACGGCTGGGGATCAAGTTGTCTCATTCTTCGGCGTTTCATCCTCAGTCAAATGGTCAGACTGAGTGTATGAACCAAAATTTGGAACAGTACTTACGCTGCTTTGTCTCTGATAACCAGGAGGAGTGGTCTACGTTCCTTCCTTTGGCTGAGTTTGCCATCAATAATCACCGCCAAGAGTCGTCTGGGGAATCTCTGTTTTTTTGTGTTTACGGGCTACATCCTCAATTTTGTACTTTGAGTCAGAGGGGCTCTTCCGGAGTTCCGGAGGAAGACCAGTTAGGAGCACAATTGTCATCAGTCTGGAGGAGAGTTAAACAGCGCCTGTTGAGTGTGGGTGCTAGGTACAAACGTGTGGCTGACAGTAGGCGTGTGCCAGGTCCGGACCTGAGTGTGGATGACTGGATGTGGCTATCCACAAAAAACATAAGACTCAAGATACCATCCCTTAAATTGGGTCCAAGGTTTATTGGTCCATTTAGGGTTGCCGCCGTCATTAACCCTGTAGCGTACCGATTGGAGCTTCCTACGGTGTATAAGATACACAACGTGTTCCACAGATTGTTGCTAAAAAAGACGGTGGGTCTTGTGGACGCGACACCTATGCCTTCTCCAGTCTTGGTGGATGGTAATTTGGAATTCGAAGTCTCCAAGGTGGTTGACTCTCATGTAGTGCGCCGCACTTTACAGTACTTGGTACAATGGCATGGTTATGGGCCTGAGGAAAGGTCCTGGGTACCAGCCTCGGACGTTCATGCGGACCGGCTGGTCAGTATGTTTCACCGCCGTCATCCGGACAAGCCAGGTCCTATAAGCCGTGAGGGCCCTGGGGTCCCTCATAGAAGGCGGGGTACTGTCATGTCGGACGCTGTTCATACCAGGGCATTCGACAGACAGCGGTAATTCCGCTTTTGTCCACTATGTGCTCAGTGGCGTCGGCTAGTTTTTGTCTAGCTGGTCCGGGGTTAATTTGGCTGGTGCTCGGATTGGAAGCTGGGCCACGCCCACTGCCTTTAAATAGTTCTTCTGTACATTGGGCGTCGCCGATTATAGCTTCTGTCTAGTGCTTGGTTATCTCGGTCTGGAGTGGTGAGCTAGGAGTTGGAGTATCGTATCTGGTGGTGTATTTCCCTTTGTCTTATTTACTCCTTCGTATATTTGTATTTATTTTTCCCTGCGCATTTATAGTGTATTCCTGAGTGACTGCGGCGTGGTGTATATTTTGCGTTATCCTTGTCTGTGCTAACTGTGGGTATTGGTGTATTATCTTTTCACAGGGTGGTGGGCGGTGGTTTCAGCCTAGGGTTGAAACAGGAGACAGGGTGAGGGTCGAGGCCTAGACATGCACACCATCAGTGTAAACTCTAGGTAGAGGGTCAGTCAGGATTTCCCTAGTCTGAGGGAAATTGCAGGGGCCCGGGTTATTAGCTCTTGCCCACCTAGTCTTCCCACGACACTTTGCAGGACTTAAGCAACCACAGGGAAGCCCAGGAAAACAAACTTGCTGGCATAGAGTCCCAGTATGGATGGGCTTTTCAGGACATAAGCACGCAAATAGCTGCACAAGTGACTTTACCCTCTGGGCAACCGCCACCAGCTAGCCCACCTAAGTTGCCCCCATTCAGATTTAATAGTGATCGCGACAAATTTCGTGGCTTTGTGAATCAATGTATGCTATATTTTGATGTGCATGCTGACCGTTTTCCTACTGATAGATCCAAAGTATTGTGTGTAATAATGCTACTGACCTCACGAGCGCTCGCCTGGGTGAATCCGATGATTGAGTCTCGTGACCCACGGTTAAATAACTTGGATGATTTCTTGGCCGGTATGGCATTAATGTTTGATGACCCTAATCGCCGTGCAACCGCTGAATCTGCTTTGTTGTCTTTACGCCAGGCTAAACGTTCTGTTATTGAGTATGCCACTGAATTCAGGAGATTAGCGGTAGATACCAATTGGGACAGTTATGCATAATTGCCTATTTTTAAAAGGGGTCTGTCTAGTATTATAAAAGATGAACGAGCTCACTCTGAGTCACCCCAAGAGCTAGAGACATTTATACAGCATTGTGTGCACATAGACATTCGTCTTACTGAGCGTAGGCCGGAGAAATTTGCTGCTTATAACCGTATTTCTAACTTTTCCCTTCCTTCCAAAGAGCCTGCAGGTAAAACCTCTCGGGAGGTGGAGGAGGTGCCCATGCAAATTGATTCCGTTCAGAGGCGCGAGATCAATGAGCGCCGGGAGCATCGCCTTTGTGAAAGTCTATGTTTCTACTGCGGCCAGTCTGACCACTTCTTGATCAATTGTCCTAAGTGTCCTAGATGGCCTAACAAGGTGCTAGCAGCAGTAGGGGAGTATGACAACTGTGATGATGAATCTGACATCTCTGAATATAGCCTGCCTTTAAACGCTGTATTCCATTCACTTTCTATGACTTCACCCCCCAAGGAGCTGAAGGAAAAGAACTCTCACTGTTCTCTCCCTATTAAGATCCTGTGTTCAGGACAGTGGATTTCCAGTGCAGCTATGATTGACTCTGGTGCAAGTGGCAATTTCATGGATATTGCATTTGCCAAGGAACATGGTATTGAAATTCAGCAAAGAGCCTCTCCAATTACCATGGAAACAGTGGATGGGTCACCTTTAATCTCTGGGCCTGTGGATCAGGAGACCGTACCCTTTGAAATTGTGTTGGAGCCTAATCATCAGGAGCAACTTTCTTTCTTGATAATTTCTTCTCCTCATTTTCCTGTGATTTTAGGCATTCCTTGGTTGCGTTCTCAGAACCCAATTATCAACTGGGAGACCAAGGAGATTATCTTTCCAACAAGGAGCAACTCAGCATTAACAAAAGCTGTCCCGGAGTCCACGGCTACGGAACCACATGTACAGGTATTTACTTTACCTCCAGCATATAAAGAGTTCTCTGACATCTGTGACAAGAAGAATGCAGATCAGCTTCCTCCACACAGGCATTATGACTGTCCCATTGAGCTGCTTCCTGGGGCAGCTATTCCTTTTGGTAAAGTATACCCTTTGGCGGTACCTGAGCTTCAAGCCTTAAAGGAGTATATTGTGGAAAATCTGGCCAAAGGCTTTATTCATCCTTCTTCCTCACCAGCAGGGGCACCTATATTTTTTGTTAAAAAGAAGGATGGGACCCTGAGACCCTGTGTTGACTATCGGGAACTCAATAAGGTAACCGTACGAAACCGTTACCCTTTGCCTCTGATTCCCGAATTACTGGAAAGAGTCCGCCATTTTATGGTGTTCTCTAAACTGGATCTTCGTGGGGCTTATAATTTGGTGCGTATTCGTCCAGGGGATGAATGGAAGACAGCAATCAGATGCCGGTATGGACACGTTGAATCTCTTGTGATGCCCTTCGGGCTTTGTAACACCCCTGCAACATTTCAACACCTAGCTAATGACATTTACAGAGATTTGTTGGACCAGTTTGTGGTGATCTATTTGGACGATATACTAATCTTTTCTGACTCTCTGCAGGAACATGAAGAGCATGTCAAAACTGTTTTAAGATGTCTGAAAGAGAACCATCTGAATATTAAGCCGGAGAAATGCGAGTTTCATAGTTCTGAGATACAGTTCTTAGGTTATATCATCTCTCCCCAGGGGCTAAACATGGAATCTGGTAAGATTCAGGCTATCCTTGACTGGCCGGTACCCTAGAACGTTAAGGAGGTCCAATGTTTTATTGGTTTCGCAAATTTCTACAGACGCTTCATTCGAATTTTTTCTGATATTGTCCGTCCCATTACTTCCTTGACAAAGAAGGAAAAGCCCTTTAAGTGGTCATCACAGGCTCAAGAAGCTTTTGATCGGCTTAAGATCTGTTTCACATCAGCACCGCTGTTGATACACCCAGATCCAACACTTTCATTCATTGTGGAGGTGGACGCTTCTGATAATGCTTTGGGGGCTATTCTCTCCCAAAGAACTGGAGAGAAGGGTCTGCTACATCCTTGTGCTTTCTTTTCCCATAGACTAACCTTAGCAGAGAAGAATTACGATGTCGGAGACAAGGAATTGCTGGCTATTATTGCGGCTTTCAAAGAATGGAGGCATCATCTGCAAGGAGCTGCACAACAGATCATAGTGCTAACTGACCATCGCAATTTAGATTTTCTTAAATCCGCTAGATGTCTTTCTCCTCGTCAGGTTTGTTGGAACTTATTTCTAAATCAATTTAACTTTGTTATCTCATACCGTGCAGGTTCTCGTAATGGGAAGGCTGATGCTTTATCCCGAATCCATGCTGCAGATTCTGTACCTGGAGCCCTGTCCAAGACCATTCTATCTGATGCCAATTTCATCGGAGTTATCCACGATCAGGACTTGTGGAAGGAGTGCAAGGAGGCCTATGACGGTGATGTATTTCTGGCCAACCCACCTGTGGATATTAATCTTGTCTTTAAGGGTGGCATGTGGTTCAGAGATCGACGTATCTACGTCCCTGAGGTCGTCCGTCTGCAGATCCTCAAGTTGGTACATGACTCCAAGTTGGCTGGTCACAGGGGGGTACAGAAGACACAAAAGTTCCTGAGCCGATTCTTCTGGTGGCCAACTTGCCTGAAGGATACCAAGGACTATGTTCTCTCTTGCGAGGTATGTGCCCTGTTATGGACCTGGTGGTTAGGAGCACCTGGAAAGACCTGATGGTTAAACTAGACGACAGGACAAGCTCTGGGAAGCGTGACCGCAAATCCTAATCCTATCACACACACTAGAAATAGCCGTGGAGCGTACCTAACTCTCCCTAGATGCCTCTTCACAGCCTAAGAGCTAACTACCCCTAAAGATAGGAAATAAAGCCTTACCTTGCCTCAGAGAAATTCCCCAAAGGTAAAAGGCAGCCCCCCACAAATATTGACTGCGAGTTAAGAGGAAAGTCACAAACACAGGAATGAAACAGGTTTCAGCAAAGGAGGCCAGTCTTCACTAAATAGACAGAGGATAGCAAAGGGTTCTATGCGGTCAGCATAAAAAACTACAAAAAGCCACGCAGAGTGTGCAAAAAGACCCCCGCACCGACTCACGGTGCGGAGGTGCCACTCTGCACCCCAGAGCTTCCAGCTAGCAAGGCAATATCATGTTAGCAAGCTGGACTCAAACTTAGCAAGTACTAAGAAATATATTCAGTACACAATGAACAACAAATGAACTAGCAGGGACTTAGCTTCTGCTGGAGTAGACAGGTCATCAGAAAGATCCGAGAGAGATCTGAACCAGTACTGATACATTGACAGCTGGCATGAAGTAACGATCTGAGTGGAGTTAAATAGAGAAGCCAGCCTAGCCGCAAATGAGGGCAGCTGAGGAAGCAACCTCAAGAACCAGCAGTTCCACTCACAGCCACCAGAGGGAGTCCACGGACAGAACTCGCCGAAGTACCATTCATGACCACAGGAGGGAGTTCGAGAACGGAATTCACAACAGTACCCCCCCCCCTTGAGGAGGGGTCACCGGACCCTCACCAAAGCCCCCAGGCCGATCAGGACGAGCCAAATGAAAGGCACAAACCAAATCGGCAGCATGGACATCGGAGGCAACAACCCAGGAATTATCCTCCTGACCATAGCCCCTCCATTTGACCAGGTACTGAAGTTTCTGTCTCGAAATACGAGAATCTAAAATCTTCTCCACCATATACTCCAACTCCCCCTCGACCAACACCGGAGCAGGAGGGTCAACGGAGGGAACCATAGGCGCCACATATCTCCGCAACAACGACCTATGGAACACATTATGGATGGCAAAAGAAGCTGGAAGGGCCAAACGAAACGACACAGGATTGAGAATTTCAGAAATCTTATAAGGACCAATGAAACGAGGTTTAAACTTAGGAGAAGAAACCTTCATAGGGACATAACGAGACGACAACCAAACCAAATCCCCAACACGAAGTCGGGGACCAACACAACGACGGCGGTTGGCGAAACGTTGAGCCTTCTCCTGGGACAATGTCAAATTGTCCACTACATGAGTCCAAATTTGCTGCAACCTGTCCACCACAGAATCTACACCAGGACAGTCCGAAGGCTCAACCTGCCCTGAAGAAAAACGAGGATGAAAACCAGAATTACAAAAAAAAGGCGAAACCAAAGTAGCCGAACTGGCCCGATTATTAAGGGCGAACTCAGCCAATGGCAAGAAGGTCACCCAATCATCCTGATCAGCAGAAACAAAGCATCTCAGATAGGTCTCCAAAGTCTGATTAGTTCGTTCGGTTTGGCCATTTGTCTGACGATGGAAAGCCGAAGAAAAAGACAAATCAATGCCCATCTTAGCACAAAAGGACCGCCAAAACCTTGAAACAAACTGGGAACCTCTGTCCGACACGATGTTCTCCGGAATGCCATGCAAACGAACCACATGCTGGAAAAATAATGGAACCAAATCAGAGGAGGAAGGTAATTTAGGCAAGGGTACCAAATGGACCATCTTAGAGAAGCGATCACAAACCACCCAGATGACCAACATTCTTTGAGAGACAGGGAGATCTGAAATAAAATCCATGGAAACATGCGTCCAAGGCCTTTTCGGGACTGACAAGGGCAAAAGTAACCCACTGGCACGAGAACAGCAGGGCTTGGCCCGAGCACAAGTCCCACAGGACTGCACAAAAGAACGCACATCCCGTGACAAGGAAGGCCACCAAAAGGACCCAGCCACCAAATCTCTGGTACCAAAAATCCCAGGATGACCAGCCAACACCGAACAATGAACCTCAGAGATAACTCTACTAGTCCATCTATCCAGGACAAACAGTTTCTCCACTGGACAACGGTCAGGTCTATCAGCCTGAAACTCCTGCAGCGCCCGCCGCAAATCAGGTGAGATGGCAGACAGAATTACCCCCTCTTTGAGAATACCAGCCAGCTCAGGAGCTCCCGGAGAATCAGGCACAAAACTCCTTGAAAGGGCATCGGCCTTCACATTCTTAGAACCCGGAAGGTATGAAACCACAAAATCGAAACGGGAGAAAAACAGTGACCATCGAGCCTGTCTAGGATTCAACCGCTTGGCAGACTCGAGATAAGTCAGATTCTTGTGATCCGTTAAGACCACCACGCGGTGCTTGGCTCCCTCAAGCCAATGTCGCCACTCCTCGAATGCCCACTTCATAGCCAACAACTCCCGATTGCCAACATCATAATTGCGCTCAGCAGGCGAAAACTTTCTAGAAAAGAAAGCACATGGCTTCATCACAGAGCCATCAGAACTTCTTTGAGACAAAACAGCCCCTGCTCCAATCTCAGAAGCATCAACCTCGACCTGAAAAGGGAGCAAAACATCTGGCTGACACAACACAGGGGCCGAAGAGAAACGACGTTTCAACTCCCGAAAAGCCTCAACGGCCACAGGGACCAATTAACCACATCAGCACCTTTCTTGGTCAAATCAGTCAACGGTTTAACAACACTAGAAAAATTAGAGATGAAGCGACGGTAAAAATTAGCAAAGCCCAGGAATTTCTGAAGGCTCTTCACAGATGTAGGCTGAGTCCAATCATAAATGGCCTGAACTTTAACAGGATCCATCTCGATAGTAGAAGGGGAAAAAATGAAGCCCAAAAAGGAAACCTTCTGAACTCCGAAGAGACATTTAGACCCCTTCACAAAAAAAGAATTAGCACGAAGGACCTGGAACACCATTCTGACCTGCTTCACATGAGACTCCCAATCATCCGAAAAGACCAAAATATCATCCAAATATACAATCATGAATCTATCCAAATACTTTCAGAAGATGTCATGCATAAAGGACTGAAACACAGATGGAGCATTAGAAAGCCCGAATGGCATCACCAGGTACTCAAAATGGCCCTCGGGCGTATTAAATGCTGTTTTCCATTCATCGCCCTGTTTAATACGCACAAGATTATACGCCCCTGGAAGATCTATCTTGGTGAACCAACTAGCCCCCTTAATCCGAGCAAACAAATCAGACAGTAGAGGCAAAGGGTACTGAAATTTGACCGTGATTTTATTGAGAAGGCGGTAATCTATACAAGGTCTCAGAGAACCATCCTTCTTAGCCACAAAAAAGAACCCTGCTCCCAACGGTGACGACGACGGGCGAATATGCCCTTTCTCCAAGGACTCCTTTATATAACTCCGCATAGCGGCGTGTTCCGGCACAGATAAATTGAAAAGTCGTCCCTTAGGAAATTTACTACCAGGAATCAAATTAATAGCACAATCACAATCCCTATGAGGAGGTAGGGCACTGGACTTGGGCTCATCAAATACATCTTGGTAATCCAACAAAAACTCAGGGACTTCAGAAGGAGTAGAAGAAGAAATTGACAACAACGGAACATCACCATGGACCCCTTGACAACCCCAACTGGACACAGACATTGATTTCCAATCCAATACTGGATTATGGACCTGTAGCCATGGCAAACCCAACGCGACCACATCATGCAAATTATGCAACACCAAAAAGCGAATATCTTCCTGATGTGCAGGAGCCATGCACATGGTCAACTGAGTCCAGTACTGAGGTTTATTCTTGGCCAAAGGCGTAGCATCAATTCCCCTTAATGGAATAGGATACTGCAAGGGCTCCAAGAAAAAACCACAGCGCCTGGCAAACTCCAAGTCCATCAAATTCAGGGCAGCGCCTGAATCCACAAATGCCATAACAGAGTAGGACGACAAAGAGCAAATCAGAGTAACGGACAAAAGAAATTTAGGCTGTACCGTACCAATGGTGACAGACCTAGCGAACCGCTTATTGCGCTTAGGACAATCAGAGATAGCATGAGTGGAGTCACCACAGTAAAAACACAGCCCATTCTGACGTCTGTGTCCTTGCCGTTCAGCTCTGGTCAAAGTCCTATCACATTGCATAGGCACAGGCCTCTGCTCAGAGGATACCGCCAAATAGTGCACAACCTTGCGCTCCCGCAAGCGCCGATCGATCTGAATGGCCAAGGACATAGATTCATTCAGACCAGCAGGCGTGGGGAACCCCACCATAACATCCTTAAGGGCTTCAGAAAGACCCTTTCTGAAAATTGCTGCAAGGGCACACTCATTCCATTGAGTAAGCACAGACCACTTTCTAAACTTCTGGCAATATACCTCCGCCTCATTCTGACCCTGACACAAAGCCAGCAAGATTTTCTCTGACTGATCCACAGAGTTAGGTTCGTCATAAAGCAAACCAAGCGCCAGAAAAAACGCATCTACATTAAGCAATGCAGGATCTCCTGGTGCAAGGGAGAATGCCCAGTCTTGAGGGTCGCCACGTAACAAAGAAAAATTGATTTTTACTTGCTGAATGGGGTCACCAGAGGAGCGGGGTTTCAAAGCAAGAAACAGTCTACAATTATTTTTGAAATTCAGAAATTTAGATCTATCCCCAGAAAACAAATCAGGAATTGGAATTCTAGGCTCTAACATCGGATTCTGAACTACATAATCTTGAATGCTTTGTACCCTTGCAGTGAGTTGATCAACACAAGAGGACAGACCTTGAATGTCCATATCTACACCTGAGTCCTGAACCACCCAGAGGTTAAGGGGAAAAGAAAGACAAAACACACTGCAGAGAAAAAAAAATGGTCTCAGAACTTCTCTTATCCCTCTATTGAGATGCATTAACACTTTGTAGGCCAGCTGTACTGTTATGGACCTGGTGGTTAGGAGCACCTGGAAAGACCTGATGGTTAAACTAGACGACAGGACAAGCTCTGGGAAGTGGGATCTCTGCTGACCGCAAATTCTAATCCTATCACACACACTAGAAATAGCCGTGGAGCGTACCTAACTCTCCCTAGGCGCCTCTTCACAGCCTAAGAGCTAACTACCCCTAAAGATAGGAAATAAAGCCTTACCTTGCCTCAGAGAAATTCCCCAAAGGTAAAAGGCAGCCCCCCACAAATATTGACTGTGAGTTAAGAGGAAAGCCACAAACACAGGAATGAAACAGGTTTCAGCAAAGGAGGCCAGTCTTCACTAAATAGACAGAGGATAGGAAAGGGATCTATGCGGTCAGCACAAAATACTACAAAAAGCCGCGCAGAGTGTGCAAAAAGACCCCCACACCGACTCACGGTGCGGAGGTTCCACTCTGCACCCCAGAGCTTCCAGCTAGCAAGGCAATATCATGTTAGCAAGCTGGACTAGAACTTAACAAGTACTAAGAAATATATTCAGTACACAATGAACAACAAATGAACTAGCAGGGACTTAGCTTCTGCTGGAGTAGACAGGTCATCAGAAAGATCCGAGAGAGATCTGAACCAGTACTGATACATTGACAGCTGGCATGAAGTAATGATCTGAGTGGAGTTAAATAGAGAAGCCAGCCTAGCCGCAAATGAGGGCAGCTGAGGAAGCAACCTCAAGAACCAGCAGTTCCACTCACAGCCACCAGAGGGAGTCCACAGACAGAACTCGCCGAAGTACCATTCATGACCACAGGAGGGAGTTCGAGAACGGAATTCACAACAGTGCCCATTACAAGACTCCTCATGTGGCACCTTCGGGTCTTCTACAACCATTACCTGTTCCATCCCACCCTTGGGGGTCTATATCAATGGACTTTATTGTGGAGCTGCCTACATCGGGGGGCATGAATACAATTATGGTGGTAGTTGATCGCCTGACTAAAGCTGCTCATTTTGTTCCATGCACCGGCCTCCCTTCAGCTAAAGATAGTTAACTTGGTTATACAGAATGTCTTTCAGTTGCATGGGGTTCCGGATGAGATCATCTCTGACCGTGGAGTACAGTTCACTTCAAGATTCTGGAAGGGGTTTTGCTCTGCACTCAATATTAATGTCTGTCTCTCTTCCACTTACCATCCCCAGACAAATGGTCAGACTGAGCGTACCAACCAGACGCTGGAACAATATCTAAGATGCTATGTCAGCCATCTCCAGGATGATTGGTTGGAGTTGCTGCCATTAGCCGAATTTTCATATAATAATTCTCAGAGCGCCTCCACTAAATTTACACCTTTCTTTGCCAATCTGGGTTATCATCCGTGTATTTTACCTAGGTCTCCAATTAATTGTCCAGTTCCGGCAGTGGAGGAAAGGCTGACTGCGATGAGACAAAATCTGGAGGTTCTGAAGGAATCCCTGACCACAGCTCAAGAACGTTATAAGAGATCGGCTGATAGATTCCATAAACCTGCACCCATGTTCAAGGTAGGAGATTCCGTGTAGTTAGCAACTAAGAATCTGAAGTTAAAAGTTCCTTCACAAAAACTTGGACAGAAATTCATTGGCCCTTTCAAGATCAACGGTATTGTGAGCTCTGTGGCCTGCCGGCTGAAGCTGCCTAGGACTATGAAGGTACACCCAGTTTTTCATGTATCTTTACTAAAGCCTGTATCTCCTAATACCTTCCAGGGACGTGTTGTGCCACCTCCGCAGCCTGTGGTGATTGATGGGCAAGAACAATTTGTGGTGGAGGAAATTATTGATTCCAGGATTCGCAGGAATCGGCTCCAATATCTGATAAGATGACAGGGATATCCCCCTGAGGAAGACTCTTGGGAACCTGTGGAAAACATCAATGCCCAACAGAAGATTTCTCGTTTTCATCAGAGATTCCCTGAGAAACCAGGTCCAGGATCATCCTGAGGCCGCTTCTAAGGAGGGAGTAATGTCAGGACTCTGAACATTTTTTACCTTTTGTCCATTACTGCCCTTTTCCAAGATGGCGTCTTTGGTCTCATGTGCACTGTGTCTTCCTGCTATAAAACTCCACCCCAGCCTTCAGTCTGTGCTAGAGTATTCTGCCTTGCATCCAGCTCCTGACCTCTGATTACTCCCTGGCTATATACCTGCTCCTGTGAACATGTGTGGTGATCCTGCTACTCTGCTCTGAGTTCCTGCTGCATACACCAGATCCAGTAATCCTCCTTCATCTGCTGCTCGTATTTACTTCCATCTGCATTTGCTGGACATGTAAGCTATTTGCTGCTCTGCAAAAACCTGAGACTATTAACCAGGCCTCCCTGGTTGAGCTAAGATATGATTTGAACTGCCTTATAAGCTTATCTATCTGTGTTTGGACTAAGACAAGGATTTATTCGTGTCAAGTATCCTCAAGAATAATTGTGCTTCATAGACTTTCTGCGTGATTGCATTTTCCTCTGAAGTTTCCTATAGACTGCTGAGCTGCATTTGATATTTGCACCAAGTGTTGTGGACTTGAATTTCTCTCTGCACCTGTTTGAATCACCGTGTGATAATATAGACTTTACCACTTATAAAACTGTGTTCTGTAGTTTTCTTGTTCCACGCCAAGAGTCTCCTGAGTTATCCCCTATAATTATTACGGTAGCCTTCAAGGTTTATATTCCAACCATGTGTATCACCACACCAATTTTAGTGATGCCTATGACATCATATTTCTCTTCCTGTGTTAGCAGTTCCAATTCTCCTTGTTTGCCACCCATGCTCTGGGCATTTGTATAGACACATTTTAGTTTGCAGTTGGTTTCTTGGTTTCTCTTGCTCCTCTATTTTCATTCAGAATTTGTTGTTTTTGTTCTTTATGTCCACTTCTCATAGCAGGGTTCTCAAAAGAATTTATTAGCTGTATATTTTTTCCTGGTCGTATGTTTTCCATCACATAATTCACTAGTTTAAAGCTTTCCTGGTGAGTGTAGCAAGGCATCTACCAAATATGTGTTTTCCTGTTTTCGTAAGATGGAACCCATCTCTAAGCAAGTAGTCCATCATACAGGTAATTTACTCCATGGTCAAGAAACCCAAAACATAGCTCAAGGCACCATCGATGTAGATAGTTGTTCACCTGTAGAATCCTGTTCAATCTCCTTGGTCCATGTCCGTCCACCGGGAGAATGAATGAGAAGATGAACTGCGCTCCCAGTGCCTTGACATTCCGGCCTAGCTCTTCAAAGTCTCTGCATATAGATTCCAGGTACTTCTTTGCTGTGTCATTTGTTCCTACGTGTATTAGTGGATGTTGGTCTCTAGCACTAAAGAGTCTTGATACCCTCTAAGAAACATCTTTGATTTGGGCACCTAGAAGACAGTACACTTCTTGTGACTAAATGTAAAGTCGGCAGTTAGCGGCTTCTGGTCTTCTCAGTAAGGAATCCCCCTGTCAGGACACTGAACATTTTTTACTTTTTGTGCATTACTGCCCTTTTCCAAGATGGCGTCTTTGGTCTCATGTGCATTGTGTCTTCCTGCTATAAAACTCCACCCCAGCCTTCAGTCTGTGCTAGAGTATTCTACCTTGCATCCAGCTCCTGACCTCTGATTACTCCCTGGCTATATACTTGCTCCTGTGAACCTGTGTGGTGATCCTGCTACTCTGCTCTGAGTTCCTGCTGCATACACCAGTTCCAGTAATCCTCCTTCATCTGCTGCTTGTGTTTACTTCCATCTGCATTTGCTGGACATGTAAGCTGTTTCTGCTCTGCAAGAACCTGAGACTATTAACCAGGCCTCCCTGGTTGAGCTAAGATATGATTTGAACTGCCTTATAAGTTTATCTATCTGTGTTTGGACTAAGACAAGGATTTATTCGTGTCAAGTATCCTCAAGAATAACTGTGCTTCATAGACTTTCTGCTTGATTGCATTTTCCTCTGAAGTTTCCTATAGACTGCTAAGCTGCGTTTTATATTTACACCAAGTGTTGTGGACTTGAGTTTCTCTCTGCATCTGTTTGAATCACCGTGTGATAATATAGACTTTACCACTTATACAACTGTGTCCTGTAGTTGTCTTGATCCACGCAAAGAGTCTCCTGAGTTATCCCCTATAATTATTACACCCCTGTCACGCTCGTGCCCTGACTGGCTGGCGTGAGCTCGTAGGGGTATGTGGCCCCACTGTGCCACAAACCAGACTACCCTGGAAGGGGCGTGACTATGACAGCTGCCTGGGTTTTCACTGGAGCCCCTGATGGTGAGGTCAGGCTTGTGCAGCAGGCAGCTGCCAGGTGCTACTCCAGGGCGGTGTCTGGCTGTGGCTGCTGATCCCACTTGGGAGACAGGAATACCAAGATTGGTGCGGGCATCAGGCAGGACTGGCAGAAGAGCACGGCTGAAACTCAGACGAGTAGGCTGGCACGGCTGAGACACAGGGCTGGCAGAGACACGGCAGAGGACACTGGGCTAGCAGAGACACGGCAGAGAACACAGGGCTAGCAGAGACACGGCAGAGAACACAGGGATGGCTAGGACGGCAGGAAACACAGGACTGGCTAGGACGGCAGGAAACACAGGACTGGAAGGCACGGCAGGAACGGCTGGACTGGCAGAAACACTGGATAGGAAGGCACGGCAGAGAACACAGGACTGGTTGATGTGGTTTATGAAGGAACAGGTAGGGACCTGTTCACACAGGAGGTGCAGGTATGGATATGTAGTATGGAGGAACAGGTTGGGACCTGTTCACATAGGAGGTGTAGGTACGGAAACAAGCCAGAAGGAAAGGAGAAAGAAGAAACAGGTTGGGACCTGTTCACACTGGAAGAGAACCGCAAGGCTGCGGATAGGAGTGGTAGAGCAGCAAGAGATAGCGCAGCAATAAAAGCAAAGCAGAGCAGAACCACAAGGAATGTGGAGAAGAGCTGCAGCAAGAGATTCTTACAGCCACAGGAGCGGAGCAGAGATGAACGGAGCAGAACCGCAAGGAATGTGGAGAGGAGCTGCAAAAAGAGATTCTTACAGCAACGGGAGCGGAGCAGAGATGAACGGAGCAGAACCACAAGCAGTGCGGAGAGGAGCTGCAGAAAGAGATTCTTACAGCAACGGGAGCGGAGCAGAGATGAACGGCGCAGAACCGCAAGGAGTGCGGATCAGAGGTAAAAGCCACAAAGGTACAGAGCAGGCAGAGCTGCAAGAATCCAGAGCATAAGCAGACTGAGAACACAAGGAAAGACACAGCAGGGAAGGAAGCCACAGACAAGGAGATGGAGACAAGACTAAGTACAGACAAGGTAATGGAACAAGACACAAGGACAAAGACACAGGGACCAGGATATTCTGCCTCCTGGAGGGCGGACAACAAGAACAAGGCAAGAATACAGAGTAGAGCCTCCAGCGAGGGAGTAACAGAGCAAGGCCTGGCAAACACAGCAGCTAGACACTAACTGAGCAAACACATTGCACAGGCCCAGAACACTGGGTGGAGCTGCACGATATACTAGAGGCCTCTTGGTAATTGGTCAGGAATAGATTAGACAAATGCCCCTGATTCCTATAAGAACCAGAGAGTTCAGGCGCCGCCCCCCTATACACACAGCCATGAAGCATGCAGAGAGCAGAGACACAGAACTTGGAGCTGGCATGAAACAGAAACCACATCATGACCTGGAGCAGTGGGTAAGATAGTGTGAAAGATGGGAGGCCATGCCGTGATGCCAGCAGAGTTGTTACAGTACCCCTCCCTTTACGGCCCCTCTTCTTCAAGCCCGCCAGCATAACTTGTAGAAGAAGGATAGGAGCACACATAGTCAGAGCCATCACAACATTCTTCTGGTGGAATGAGGTAGATGAGACATTAGAGATCTCAGGTTGCCCAGTCTCTTTGAGTCCAGTAAGATCAGCTTCCCACACAGAAGATGCAAGGGACAGGACGTCTTTCACCTGGTTAACTGAAAGCAGGGACTTGGAAGCTTCTGATTTGAGCACAACATAATCTGATTCTTTGGACACTGAAGACACCTTCACTGGATCCAACTTAAGCCCATCATCACAAGAAAATTGAACCTACTCCTTTAGACTGGTGGAAAGCACAGTTGAAAACACTTCAGTCTTGGGATCTTCACCCGATAGCCAGATGGAAACTGGAGGCATACATATAGGAAACATCTTCAGCCTGGTACCCTGAAAAAACTGGACCTCCTCTTCTAGATTAGAGGATGAGTAAGTTTCTGTCTTAGTATTATCAGCACGTTGCCACTTGGAAGCAGAATACATACATTTAGCAAGCCCCATCAGCCAGTTACTCAGACAAAACTGGGCCATTTCTTCCTCCGGATTGGTGAAGAACAGAGATGCAAGAGTTTCAGCTTCAACTTATTCATCCACCTGCCACATGGAATCCGAAGGCATCATTACAGGAAGCATCTTCTTCCCAGAGTTCAGAGAAAAATTTTTAAGAAACAGGGAAGTTCCTGGGAACTGGTCACTGGTATTGTCACTGGAGGTGTGCGGAGAGGACGCCACTGCTTTCTTAACTTCAGTGAGGTCAGCACACCATGACTCAATAGCCAGCTGATTAGGTGGCGAAGATATCGACACTGTAGATTGACCTTGCAGTTCAGGAACAAGAAACTTCTGGAGACTTGATAGTTCCAAACGCACAACCATGCTGGGTCTTCGGACCGGAACAGGCAGCAGAGTATCCAGTTCAGAACGACCGACGGGCAGACTGGTCAACAAGTTGAAAACAAATTTCTTCGCATATAATGCTCCAATTTGGAGCTGTAGTTGTCCCTTCGACACTGGACTGTTCATAAGTAGGACTCGGCAATCACCAAACACCTTCACAGGATTCAGGAGCAGTGGAACAGAAATCACACTTAGACTCCGTCTGGTTTGCAGCTTGAACACATCTGCAGGACCGAAGCTCCCACAAGGCACTGGAACAGACACAGACTTTAGCAGAAGGGAGTTATTCTCACCAAGGGCAGTCTCTCCTACTGGCCTGAGGTTTTTGAGCTTTAGATCCCCTGGACAGAGGCCATCCAGGTGTTCCTCACAACAGCAGCACATTGTATGCCCTTCTTATGGCTGATTTCAGGCTGCTGCTTTGCCAGCCCACTCTCATCAACCTTCTTAGGCTTCACACGGGTAGCTGCTTTAATGGGTACAGGAACTGGAGATTCACAGACGGTCATGGCTTGACGTGGGGGTTTCTTCACGGGTTTCGCCCATCTGGAGCGCCTCTCGGATCTAGATGGGGAAGACTTCACAGGAGCAGCAGGACAAGGCTTGTCAAAGACTTTACGGAAGGCCACCAGGAAGGCCCCTAGGTTCATGACGATAGGATCCCCTGCTTCCCAGAGGGGAGTTATCCATATTATAGCATCTTCGGCCAGGTAGGACATGATGTAACCCACCTTGACCCGGTCAGAGGGGAAACAAGCTGCATTCTGCAGGATGTAGCGCAAGCACTGCTTCAGGAACCCCTGGCATTTTTCAGGATTCCCATAGAACATAGGTGGGTCAGCTGGATAGTGCTCCTCCTCATAGGCCTGAAGTTGCTTGAAGAGAGCATTAGAGACTATAATTAGGTCAGAGGTCTCTTCAATCTGAACCACCCTTGGTGGAACAAATTTTTCAGGTTGCTCATACGGGCAAGAAAAAAGTTAATCATGCTCTGCGAGCGGTAGGACATGGGATACAGCGGAGGCCATGGCCTGTGCAAACTGTCACGCTCACGCCCTGACTGGTGGGCGTGAGCTCGCAGGGGTATGTGGCCCCACTGTGCCACAAACCAGACTACCCTGGAAGGGGCGTGACTATGACAGCTGCCTGGGTTTTCACTGGAGCCCCTGATGGTGAGGTCAGGCTTGTGCAGCAGGCAGCTGCCAGGTGCTACTCCAGGGCGGTGTCTGGCTGTGGCTGCTGATCCCACTTGGGAGACAGGAATACCAAGATTGGTGCGGGCATCAGGCAGGACTGGCAGAAGAGCACAGCTGAAACTCTGACGAGTAGGCTGGCACAGCTGAGACACAGGGTTGGCAGAGACACGGCAGAGGACACAGGGCTAGCAGAGACACGGCAGAGAACACAGGGCTGGCTAGGACGGCAGGAAACACAGGACTGGCTAGGACGGCCGGAAACACAGGACTGGAAGGCACGGCAGGAACGGCTGGACTGGCAGGAACACTGGATAGGATGGCACGGCAGAGAACACAGGACTGGTTGATGTGGTTTATGAAGGAACAGGTAGGGACCTGTTCACACAGGAGGTGCAGGTATGGATATGTAGTATGGAGGAACAGGTTGGGACCTGTTCACATAGGAGGTGTAGGTACGGAAACAAGCCAGAAGGAAAGGAGAAAGAAGAAACAGGTTGGGACCTGTTCACACTGGAAGAGAACCGCAAGGCTGCGGATAGGAGCGGTAGAGCAGCAAGAGATAGCGCAGCAATAAAAGCAAAACAGAGCAGAACCACAAGGAATGTGGAGAAGAGCTGCAGCAAGAGATTCTTACAGCAACGGGAGCGGAGCAGAGATGAACGGAGCAGAATAGCAAGGAATGCGGAGAGGAGTTGCAGAAAGAGATTCTTACAGCAACGGGAGCGGAGCAGAGGTAAAAGCCACAAAGGTACAGAGCAGGCAGAGCTGCAAGAGTCCAGAGCATAAGCAGACTGAGAAGGAAAGACACAGCAGGGAAGGAAGCCACAGACAAGGAGACGGAGATAAGACTAAGTACAGGCAAGGTAATGGAACAAGACACAAGGACAAAGACACAGGGACCAGGATATTCTGCCTCCTGGAGGGCGGACAAGAACAAGGCAAGAATACAGAGTAGAGCCTCCAGCGAGGGAGTAACATAGAGCAAGGCCTGGCAAACTCAGCAGCTAGACACTAACTGAGCAAACACATTGCACAGGCCCAGAACACTGGGTGGAGCTGCACTATATACTAGAGGTCTCTTGGTAATTGGTCAGGAATAGATTAGACAAATGCACCTGATTCCTATAAGAACCAGAGAGTTCAGGCGCCGCCATGAAGCATGCAGAGAGCAGAGACACAGAACTTGGAGCTGGCATGAAACAGAAACCACATCATGACCTGGAGCAGTGGGTAAGATAGTGTGAGAGATAGGAGGCCATGCCGTGATGCCAGCAGAGTTGTTACAACCCCCATGACCACCACTCTCCTTTTCTTCTTCCATAAAGTGTTTTTTTTCTCCCTTCAAGAGGCTTCTGATTTCTTACGGAGGTGTTCTTTATGGACAAAGCACTTTTTGGATATAGATCTTGATTCTTGCCCTGCGTGAGAGCCTGGTAGCATTCTTCAGTGGTAGGTGCTGACTGCCTAATCATCCTCCTGCGTCTTTGGGTCACATGCTTCCATTTCTCTTCTTCTGCACATACATTGAAAGGTGCTTCTCTTTAAATATTATGAATATCTATTTCTTCTCTGTCATTAGCTTCTGCGGGAATACTGAAAAATTCTCTCTTGCAACATTCTGAATAGATTCTGCTGCTCAGTCAAATAAATCCTCACCTTCTTTGATGAGCTTCAGTGTAACTATTCTTTCCTGAAGACTTTGCACCTTTCCCTCTAACAGAGTCACTAGCTTGCATTTCTGGCACGTAAAGTTCGTGTTTTCATCTGGCAAGTCTGTACACATATAGCACACATTGCAGCAGACCATATGTGTAATGTCCTTCTCCATGTTGAACAAAATGAATTTCTGTGGAATAGCCGTAAAGAATATGCAAATTATCTCCCTCCAGCTTCAAGTCCTGATTTGATGATTTCTTCCAAGCAGCTTGATCCAACTACACCCAAAGATCCTTAGACCTGCGGTGTCGCTTCACTCTTCCTAGAATGCACCAGGAATATGCAAATTATCTCTGTCAAGCTTCAAACCCTGGTTTTGCATTTTCACAAACCAACATTTACAAAAAATATGTGGTTAGTTGTTTTCCAGATGTCTGGAGCAACCTTTCTGATGATTTCCTTCAAAAACTGTGCTATTTTAAGGCAAAGATTGGTCACATAACAAAATGTTGATTTTACTTTTTTAGGCTAGATTTTTCTCTTGTTCATTCACTTTGCATTTTGGTAGTAAACATATATAAACTATTAACACTTCTATTTTTATAAAAGCTTTCTAAAACTTTAGCACAGTACTGGGTTATATACATTTACAGGTGCTTCTCACAAAATTAGAATATGATCTAAAAGTTCATTTATTTCAGTTCTTCAATTCAAAAAGTGAATCTAAGTTATTATATAGAGTCATTACAGAGTGATCTATTTCAAGTGTTTATTTCAGTTAATGTTGATGATTATGGCTTATACCCAGTGAAAACCCAAAAGTCGTTATCTCAGTAAATTAGAATAATTAACCAAAAACACCTGCAAAGGCTTCCTTAGCATTTAAAAAGGTCCCTTAGTCTGTTTCAGTAGGTTCCACAATCATGGGGAAGACTGCTGACTTGAAAGATGTCCAGAAGGCAGTCAATGACACTCAACAAAACGGGATCCAGTTTTCGGCTCCACATTTTAAAAAGGATAATCAGAAGGTAGAGTCAATTCAAAGGCAGGCAACCAGATTATTACATGGGATGGAGGCCTCTCTAATGATGAGAGACTGTAAAATTTGAGCTTGTTTAGCTTAGAAAAAAAACATCTCAGAGAAGATCTCATTTTTGTGTATAAATACAAGTGTGGTCAATTGAAAGGAGTGGCACACAACTTTTTCCTTCCAAAGACCATACTAAGGTCCTCAGGGCACTCATTACGGGGGAAAGAAAGGCAGCTCCGGCAGGTAAATTGGAAAGGGCTCTTTACAATTAGAGCAGTCAGACTATGTAATGCTCTGCCACAAGAGATAGTAATGGCAGATATTATAACAGCTTTTAAAAAGGCTGAATGATATCATCAGTACACATAACATTTTGGGTTATAGATAATTCTGTGACAAAAAATGTAGAATTGGCGGAGAAAGGTTGAACTTAATGGACCTACAGGTGCTTCTTACACCATGGGCAGCACGGTGGCGCAGTGGTTAGCATTGCAGCGCTGGAGTCCTGGGTTCAAACCCCACCAAGGACAACATCTGCAAAGAGTTTGTATGTTCTCTCCATGTTTGCGTGGGTTTCCTCCCACATTCCAAAGACATACTGATAGGGAATTTAGATTGTGAGCCCCATCAGGGACAGTGATGATAATGTGTGCAAACTGTAAAGCGCTGCGGAATATTTTAGCGCTATATAAAACTAAAGATTATTATTTATTATTATTAATTAGAATATCATCAAAAAGTGAATTTATTTCAGTTCTTCAATACAAAAAGTGAAACTCATATATTATATAGAGTCATTAAAAACAGAGTGATCTATTTCAAGTGTTTATATCTGTTAATGTTGATGATTATGGCTTACCGCCAAAGAAAAGTAATTATCTCAACAAATTAGAGAAATGAACAAAAAACACCTGCAAAAGCTTCCCAAGCATTTAAAAGGGTCCCTTAATCTATTTCAGTAAGCTACAGAATCATGGGGAAGACTGCTGACTTGACAGATGTCCAGAAAGCATTCATTAACACACTCCACAAGGAGGGTAAGCCACCCTGGCTGTTCACAGAGTACGTTATCCAAGCATATTAATGGAAAGTTGAGTGGAAGGAAAAAGTGTGGTAGAAAAAGGTGCACAAGCAACTGGGATAACTACAGCCTTGAAGGGATTGTTAAGAAAGTGGCATTCAAAAATTAGGGGGAGATTCACAAGGAGTGGACTGCTGCTGGAGTCATTGCATCAAGAGCCACCACACACAGATGTATCCAGGACATGGGCTACAAGAGTCATATTCCTTATGTCAAGCCAGTCATGACCAATATACAATGCCAGAAGCGTCTTACCTGGGCAAAAGAGAAAAAGAACTGGACTGTTGCTCAGTGGTTCAAGGAGGTGTTTTTAGATGTAAGTAAATTTTGCAATTAATTTGGAAATCAAGGTCCCAGAGTCTGGAAGAAGAGTGGAGAGGCACACAATCCAAGCTGCTTGAGGTATAGTGTCAAGTTTCCACAATCAGTTATGGTTTGGGGAGCCATATCATCTGTTGGTGTAGGTCCACTGTGTTTTATCAATACCAAAGTCAGTGCATTTGTCTACCAGGAAATTTTACAGCAATTTATGCTTCCCTCTGCTGACAAGGTTTTTGGAGATGGAAATTTAATTCAGCAGCAGGACTTGGCACCTGTTCACACTGACAAAAGTACCAATACCTGGTTTTAAAACAACAGTATCACTGTGCTTGATTGACCAGCAAACTCGCCTGACCTTAACAACCACAGGGAATCAATGGGGTATTGTCAAGAGAAAGATGAGAGACACCAGACCCCCACAATGCAGATGAACTGAAGGCTGCTATCCAAGCAATTTGGACTTCCATAACAACTTAGCAGGGCCACAGGCTGATCGCCTCCATGCCACACTACACTGATGCAGTAAGGCTGGGTTCACATTAACGTATGTGTGCGCAGCGTATACCTGCGTACCAATCCGCATGCATCTTGCGTACATATATTTAATATTGTGTACGCAGGGTAGCATTGTGTACGCATCAGTTCACACGCGGATGCGTACGCATGCGTCGTTTCGCGGTTTTGCGGCAAACACAACATGTTGCATTTAGCGTAGACATACGCATGCGAATGAGTGCGTCAAAACAACACATTACTGTCTATGGGAACGCATTGGTACAAAGGACATGCGTTCGCATGCGTTCGATACGCTTGCATTCTTCACACTAATCATGTCCAGGAAATTATTTCACAAACTGCAAAATCCCTGCTGTATAATAGGGGGTCTGGAGACAGGAAGTCCATTACTCTCAAGACTCTGGATGCGAGCACAAGACTCTAGATGTAAGTATAGAAGCTTTGAAAATGTCTGTCTGTCTCTCACTGCATTCTGTACTTACATGTTGTTTTCTGTTTCTTCTAAACTGTGCGGTTTTCTTGTCCTGGACTCCTTGCCTGGATTTTTCGGTCCAGAATTACCTGTCGTGGATTGCTCCTGTGGCCCTGTGTACGTATGAGTGTGTGTACTTTTCAATTACAATGTTTCTCTGACCAGTCTCACACTCTGCCCAGTTTCACAACCTTTGTCACTTTGTGTCTTATGTTTTCCTTTTTTTCCATGTAGACTGTGCAGTGCTGCTGTCCTCGTGCTGTGCTGCTGTTCCGGTGCTGTGGTGCTGTGCTACTGTCACGCTTCTGTGCTGTCTGCTGTGCTGTTGGACTACTGCCTGTAATGTAAGTATTGGCCTTCAAATTTTTTTTTTTTTTTTTTGCTTTGGCTACATTGTGTTTGGCTTTTAAACAAGTTCAATATTTTTCATCTGTTCTTTTCTGTAGTGTTTCACTTGACTGCTGCCTGCTCTTCAAACATGTCCTCCAGTGAAGAACTGACCGCTTCCCAGGGTGGACATGACACTAATTATGCAATCTCATTTGAGATATACTGATTGGTATGTATTGACTGGCAATTAGTGTTGAGCATTCCGATACCGCAAGTATCGGGTATCGGCCGATACTTGCGGGTATCGGAATTCCGATACCGAGATCCGATACTTTTGTGGTATCGGGTATCGGTATCGAAACAACATTAATGTGTAAAATTAAGAATTAAAATAAAAAATATTGCTATACTCACCTCTCCGACGCAGCCTGGACCTCCGCGAGGGAACCGGCAGCGTTGTTTGCTTAAAATTCGCGCGTTTACTTCCTTACTTGAAGTCCCGGCTTGTGATTGGTCGCGTCGCGGTCACATGGGCGACGCGACAAATCACAAGCCGTGACGTCACGGGAGGCTGGACACGCGCGCATTTTAAAATGCGCGCTTGTCCTGCCTCCCGTGACGTCCCGGCTTGTGATTGGTCGCGTCGCCCATGTGGCCGCGACGCGACCAATCACAGCAAGCCGTGACGTAATTTTAGGTCCTTCAGGATTTTAAAATTACGTTCTGGCTTGTGATTGGTCGCGACGCGATGCGACCAATCACAAGCCGTGACGTCACGGGAGGCAGGACAAGCGCGCATTTTAAAATGCGCGCGTGTCCAGCCTCCCGTGACGTCACTAGTTGTGATTGGTCGCGTCGCCCATGTGACCACGACGCGACCAATCACAAGCCAGAACGTAATTTTAAAATCCTGAAGGACCTAAAATTACGTCACGGCTTGCTGTGATTGGTCGCGTCGCGGCCACATGGGCGACGCGACCAATCACAAGCCGGGACGTCACGGGAGGCAGGACAAGCGCGCATTTTAAAATGCGCGCTTGTCCAGCCTCCCGTGACATCACGGCTTGTGATTGGTCACGTCGCCCATGTGACCGCGACGCGACCAATCACAAGCCAGAACGTAATTTTAAAATCCTGAAGGACCTATAATTACGTCACGGCTTGCTGTGATTGGTCGCGTCGCGGCCACATGGGCGGCACGCGACCAATCACAAGCCGGGACTTCAAGTAAGGAAGTAAACGCGCGAATTTTAAGCAAACAACGCTGCCGGTTCCCTCGCGGACGTCCAGGCTGCGTCGGAGAGGTGAGTATAGCAATATTTTTTATTTTAATTCTTTATTTTACACATTAATATGGTTCCCAGGGCCTGAAGGAGAGTTTCCTCTCCTTCAGACCCTGGGAACCATCAGGAATACCGTCCGATACATGAGTCCCATTGACTTGTATTGGTATCGGGTATCGGTATCGGATTAGATCCGATACTTTGCCGGTATCGGCCGATACTTTCCGATACCGATACTTTCAAGTATCGGACGGTATCGCTCAACACTACTGGCAATACTACACATGTGGTAAATCATGTATTTTCTTTACAGGAACCTACCAGTGCGGAAGAGCAGGAACAGTCAAGTGGAAATGAATCTTCCCAGGGTCGTCAGGTTCAAATTGCTGAGGAGGAAAGACGGGGTGTAAGAATTATTTTCATTATCAGACTTGTAATTTTATTTTTTCAGTTTTGTATCTTTAAAACTGTATGTATTATTAATTTTTTTCTTATTTTATTTGATCTATAGGTTCGACATGTCATTGACAATGACCTACTCATTACACTGGTTCAAGAACGTGTAGCGTTGTGGGATCCCCACGATCGTAATCATTCCGACTCAGTATTGAGTCGATTACTCTGGGAAAAAGTGGCCAGATCGCTGTTGGATGATTGGGACTATGCAAGTCCACAAGTCAGAAAGGATTTTCGTAAGTATTACAATGTGATCTTACGCGTCTGTTTTGCTGTAAATGTTGGTGTCTTTTTTTTTTCAATTTTTTTCCCCCTTCACAGTGAAGAGAGTAAAAGTTCATTGGCATTCAATGAAAGATCGCTTCAATAAGGATATCAGACAAGAGATTTGGGTTAAAAGTAGTGCTGCTCCAAAGCTCTCGAAATATAAATACAACCATATGCTTTCTTTTCTGAGGCCTGCGGTTGATCAGCGAACGTGAATATCTTTTCTGTTGTCTTACTAAAATATACTTTATAGTTTATATAGTAATGTCTTTCTTTTATTTTCCACACAGAACCTGGAGCAGCACTATACAACCTGGATCTTCCTCTGTTGGAGCTGCCCCTCAAACAGCCAATGAACTGTCCCAATCATCTACCAGCAATGGAGCAACCAGGCAGGCTAGGGAACAGGCAGCTGGCCCATCAGGTTTTCCCCTCTCTCAGCCCTCTGCCACTGCTTTAGTTGGGACTTCTTGTCAGCGGCAGTGGGCCTGGGAGAGGTCAGTCATGCCCGAGTTTATTCACTTAAAATCGATCTTCCAGGATGGGATGAAGGTGATTGGAGATAAATCGGACAGTAGGTTCACTCAGGTGAACACACTTTTCCAGGAAGTCCACAGACTCCTTGACCACCTGGAAGCCGACCTTCAGAGATCGGTGAGACTTTTTTTTTCAGAAATATAGCGGGGTGTGTCGGAAAACCTTAAGCCTGAACTCCAGGTGAGCATCATGCAGGCCTGCCAGGCTGCTTACAGCCAAGCATTATACAGCAGCAGTCCCGAAGCTATCATCTGCAGGCCAGATTTTACCAGCATCAAAAAGCACAGCATCACTGGCCTGTTCCCCCAGTTCACAGCTACACCACGTTCCAGAGTGCAGCACCCCTGCAGCAAGCAGCATCCACCACGCTCCAGAATGTAGCACCCCTACAGCAAGCAGCATCCACCATGCTGCCCAGTCCAGCACCCCTGCAGCATGCAGCATCCACCACACTGCACAGTCCAGCACCACGACCGAACACAGCTACAGAAGCCAAAACTCCCACTCATCCAACAAATTAACGTAGTAAGACTCCCACTAGTGACTCGGCACCGCACCATAAAATGAAGACCCGGAGTAAGAAATGTCTGCCAAAAATGGGCCTACCACCTCCAGCCTCACCTCCCAATGTGTCTCTGTTATCTAATATGTCACTACCTTCCCTTGGTTCTCTCCTTTCCAATTTGTCTATACATTTCCATGATTCTACTCCTAATGTGTCATCTACTCCCAATGAGTCCAGTCCCAACAGGAGCCAATCCTTCAATTTATTGCCCCTTCCCCTGTAACCCCTTCATCATCAAATGTTACCCAATCATGACAGCTCAACACCCACAAGTTCCACAATATCTCACAGTCATACAAATCCCGAACATAAACCCAATTATTGTTTAATGCAAAATAAACAGATGGTTATGGTTGTTGTTAAATACAATTTATTTATTTGTGTGTTTTCGTTGTCTCTTTATGTTAAAACAAACACATGTGTGTATTGTATTGCTGAGTCAAGTTGTAACGGTTATTTAACTCGGTGTTTTATTAGTAGTGAAGTCAGCAAACATAACATTTACTTAAAGTGTATTAAACCATATAATCTTGCCAAGCAAGACATCCAATATCTGAAACAAAGTAAGCAGCAAACTTATCCCTCATCTGGGCAACTTCAACTGTAGTCCTCAGAGGGTGATGTAATAATAATAGGGGATATCTCAGGAGACTCTTTGCGTGGAACAAGACAACTACAGGACACAGTTTTATAAGTGGTAAAGTCTATATTATCACACGGTGATTCAAACAGGTGCAGAGAGAAACTCAAGTCCACAACACTTGGTGTAAATATAAAACGCAGCTTAGCAGTCTTCAGAGGAAAATGCAATCAAGCAGAAAGTCTATGAAGCACAATTATTCTTGAGGATACTTGACACGAATAAATCCTTGTCTTAGTCCAAACACAGATAGATAACCTTATAAGGCAGTTCAAATCATATCTTAGCTCAACCAGGGAGGCCTGGTTAATAGTCTCAGGTTCTTGCAGAGCAGAAACAGCTTACATGTCCAGCAAATGCAGATGGAAGTAAACACGAGCAGCAGATGAAGGAGGATTACTGGAACTGGTGTATGCAGCAGGAACTCAGAGCAGAGTAGCAGGATAACCACACAGGTTCACAGGAGTAGGTATATAGCCAGGGAGTAATCAGAGGTCAGGAGCTGGATGCAAGGCAGAATACTCTAGCACAGACTGAAGGCTGGGGTGGAGTTTTATAGCAGGAAGACACAATGCACATGAGACCAAAGACGCCATCTTGGAAAAGGGCAGTAATGCACAAAAGGTAAAAAATGTTCAGAGTCCTGACAGGTGATCACGGTAATCCTGCAAAGTGCTATCAACAGGTTCATCAAGTTCTAATTGTTGTCGCTGTTTTGCCAGGATGTGATTGTGCATAACAACACACGCTTTGACTACATCATGAATTGTGTCCGTTTTTAGATTGATTGGTGTTCCCAAAATGCGCCATTTAGACGCCAGCAAACCAAAGGCACACTCCACAGTTCTTCGTGCCCTTGTCAGTCGGTAGTTGAAAATCCTTTTGGTGTGATTCAAGTCCCGACTCGAATACGGTTTTTTGAGGTTGGCACACTTTTGAAATGCCTCATCCCCAACCACAACAAATGGCATTGGCGGTCCTTTGGTGTTCGGAAGAGGTTGTGGCAGTGGAAAATTTAATTTATTACAAAACGTTGGCCCATGTCAGAGTTTTTGAAAGCCAGTGAGTCATTTCCTTATGAGCCAACGTCAACGGCGACAAATTGACACTCAGCATCTGCAATCGCCATGAGAACAATCGAAAAGTATTTTTTGTAATTGAAGTACTCGGATCCACTTCCAGCAGGTTTCAGAATCCAAATGTGTTTGCCTTCCACAGCCCACACATTTTCCACACAGTTTGGAAAATTACAAATTGCAATGAATTTTGCAGCATTTTGCAGCCAGAATTCAGATGTGGTTTGGGGGAGGAATTCTGCACACAGAACATCACATAAAGAATGGCAGGTGTCTCCAACAATCCCAGAAAGGGTGGACACTCCAATCCGGAATTGAAAATGTAGAGATCTTAAGGTCTTTCTGGTAACCAATAATCTGCCAAACAGAAAATGGAAAAAAAAAACAGTACATGGCTGTTATAACAATAATACAAACGACATGTGTTTATTTTTTTAAATTACATACCTCAGGGTCACCAATAGACGTTCCTCAGCAGGAATTGCTCAACGTAGTTGTGTGTCCTAAATGGTGATGGATCCTCGGACACGATGCAGCTATTCATCGAAGCTCTGTTCCGATATCCTCACGTATTTGAAAAACTTATCAGTATTATTAATCGTATGAACATATATTTAAACATCATATAAGAATACATAAATGATAAACAGTGATTGAAAAGAACAAAGGAGCAGAAATCAGAGTCGGATATCGAGATTTTCTATGTATGCAATAACATTGTCATTTCCAGTATAGAAATCATTCTTGTCACCAGTATAAGCTTTGAGGGGACATTCCTCGACAATGTGCTGAATTGTTTGATGGTCAGCTCCACAGTCACAGGCAGGAGAGTCAGATTTTCCCCACTTATGCATAAGATCTGCACAGACACCAAAGTTTGTTCTGATACGATTCAAAGTGACCCAGGTTTTCCTTGGCAGATTGAAGCCTGGTGGTGGATTTTGAAAGTGAGGAAACGCTTGAGGCTCACCGTCTACTGCAGTGATCCAAAGTTCACGCCATTTCTCTTCTAAATTGAAATCATGATCATACAGGGTAATTGCGGTTCGGATGGGTGGATGTCTTGATTTCAGTCGCTGTATTTGAACATCTTGGATATTTTGATGTATTGGGAGATTTTCATTATTCAATACTTTGGTGTATACTTTAAGTAGGAGCTTTTGTCTTCTCAGATTTGCAGGTGCGATATGGGTCAAGACAGGTAACCAGTGGATGGGCGTAGGTCTGATAGCACCAGAAATTATGCGCATAGAGTTGTTTAACTGATTGTCGATTGCATTCACATTACAACTATTCAGCCATACTGGAGCACAATATTCTGCGGTAGAGTACACCAAGGCAAGGGTAGACGTTCGCAAGACAGGTGTGGAGGAACCCCAGGAGGATCCGCAGAGTTTCTGAATAATATTGTTGCGTGCTTTCAGTTTCTGTGCCGTCTTTTCCAAGTGAGATTTGAAGGTTAGGCTTCTATCAAGGATTATGCCTAAATACTTGGGATTGAAGTTGTGCTTGACAAGTTGACCTTCAAAACGTACTTTGAGTTCAGTCTTAGCACTTGCGTTGTGTAAATGAAAGCAACATACTTCCGTTTTTGATGGATTGGGCTTTAGCCTCCATTGTCGAAAATATGTTCCCATTACACTAAGATCTTCTGTTAGGACCTCCTCTGCTTCCTCCATTGTTTTGCTCACTGTAGCAAGTGCCCAGTCATCGGCGTATCCAAATTTCCATGATATTGTGTCAGGAATGTCAGCTAGGTACAAAGCAAACAGGAGAAGTGCCAGCACTGATCCCTGGGCCAAACCATTGTTTAAGGTTTTCTTACAACTGGTTGAATCACCCATGATAAGTTGAAAGGTTCGATTTGCAATCATATTATTCAAGAGGTACATAATTTTCTTACATGGAATCACCTTCAGAAACTTATATAGAAGTCCTTCCCTCCACACAGTGTCATATGCGGCAGAAAGATCGATGAACGCCACTGAAACCTTCTTGTTCTTTTGAAATTCAGCTTCAATTAAAGTTGTCAAGGCTAAAACTTGGTCACTGCAGTTTCGAGCAGGTCTAAAGCCGGCTTGCTCTATAGGTATTGAGTCAAAAATCTTTAAATTGATCTTGTTATAGATTAAGCGTTCTAACAGCTTGTAAAGGCAGCTCAATAAAGCAATGGGCCTATAGCTTGATGGATTATCTTCAGGCTTCCCAGGTTTTAACAATGCAATGATCTTTGTTATGGCTGGACCTGGTGGTTAGGAGCACCGGGAATGACCAGATAGTCAAAACTGCAAAATAGAGTGAGCTCTGGGAAGAGGGAGCTCTGCTGACCGCAGCCCTAATCTATTATCACACACACTAGAATTAGCCGTGGATCATACCTGACTCTGCCTAGATGACTCGACACAGCCTGAGAGGTAACTACACCTAAAGAGAAATATAGCCTCACCTTGCCTCAGAGAAATTCCCCAAAGGAAACGAGCAGCCCCCCACATATATTGACTGTGAGTTAAGAGGAAGGCACAAACACAGGAATGAGACAGGTTTCAGCAAAGGAGGCCCGACTTACTAAATAGACAGAAGATAGATAAAGGGATCTTTGCGGTCAGCACAAAAAACTACAAAAAGCCACGCAGAGTGAGCAAGAAACCCCCCGCGCCGACTCACGGCACGGTAGGTGCCACTCTGCAACCCAGAGCTTCCAGCTAGCGAGACAATATCATGATAGCCAGCTGGACAAAACTTAGCAGGTACTAAGAAATATATTCAGCACACAAATGAACAACAAATGAGCTTAACAGGGACTTAGCTTCTACTGAAGTAGACAGGTCATCAGGAGATCCAAGTGAGATCTGAACCAGTACAGATACATTGACAACTGGCATCAGGTAACGATCTGAGCAAAGTTAAATAGAGGAACCAGCCCAGTCTTAAACGATGCAGCTGAGGAAGCCACCTCCAGACCAGCAGCTCCACTTTCAGCCACCAGAGGGAACCCACGGACAGAACTCACAGAAATACCATTCCTGACCACAGGAGGGAGCTCGAGAACAGAGTTCACAACAGTACCCCCCCCTTGAGGAGGGGTCACCGAACCCTCACCAGAACCCCCCGGCCGATTAGGACGAGCCAAATGAAAGGCACGAACCAAATCGGCAGCATGGACATCGGAGGCAAGAACCCAGGAATTATCCTCCTGACCATAGCCCTTCCATTTGACCAGATACTGAAGTTTCCGTCTCGAGATACGAGAATCTAAATTCTTCTCCACCACATACTCCAATTCTCCCTCGACCAACACCGGAGCAGGAGGGTCAACGGAAGGAACCATAGGCGCCACATATCTCTGCAACAACGACCTATGGAACACATTATGGATGGCAAAAGAAGCTGGAAGGTCCAAACGAAATTACACAGGAATAAGGATTTCAGAAATCTTATAAGGCCCAATAAAACGAGGCTTAAACTTAGGAGAAGAAACCTTCATAGGAACATAACGAGATGACAGCCAAACCAGATCCCCAACACGAAGTCGAGGACCAACACGGCGACGGCGGTTAGCGAAACGTTGAGCCTTCTCCTGTGACAATGTCAAATTGTCCACTACATGAGTCCAAATTTGCTGCAACCTGTCCACCACAGAATCCACACCAGGACAGTCCGAAGGCTCAACCTGCCCTGAAGAGAAACGAGGATGGAAACCAGAATTACAATAAAAAGGTGAAACCAAAGTAGCCGAACTGGCCCGATTATTAAGGGCGAACTCAGCCAATGGCAAGAAGGTCACCCAATCATCCTGATCAGCAGAAACATAGCATCTCAGATAGGTCTCCAAAGTCTGATTGGTTCGCTCAGTTTGGCCATTTGTCTGAGGATGGAAAGCAGAAGAAAAAGACAAATCAATGCCCATCTTAGCACAAAAGGACCGCCAAAACCTCGAAACAAACTGGGAACCTCTGTCTGACACAATGTTCTCCGGAATGCCATGCAAACGAACCACATGCTGGAAAAACAACGGAACCAAATCAGAGGATGAAGGCAACTTAGGCAAGGGTACCAAATGGACCATCTTAGAGAAGTGATCACAAACCACCCAGATGACCGACATCCTTTGAGAGACAGGGAGATCTGAAATAAAATCCATGGAAATATGCATCCAGGGCCTCTTCGGGACCGGCAAGGGTAAAAGTAACCCACTGGCACGAGAACAGCAGGGCTTCGCCCGAGCACAAGTCCCACAGGACTGCACAAAAGCACGCACATCCCGGGACAAGGAAGGCCACCAAAAGGACCTAGCCACCAAATCTCTGGTACCAAAAATTCCAGGATGACCAGCCAACACCGAACAATGAACCTCCGAGATAACCCTACTAGTCCATCTATCAGGGACAAACAGTCTCTCTGCAGGACAGCGGTCAGGTCTATCCGCCTGAAACTCCTGCAGAACCCGCCGCAAATCAGGGGAGATGGCAGACAAAATCACCCCCTCTTTGAGAATACCAGCCGGCTCAGAAACTCCCGGAGAATCAGGCACAAAACTCCTTGAAAGGGCATCAGCCTTCACATTCTTAGAAGCCGGAAGGTATGAAACCACGAAATCGAAATGGGAGAAAAACAGTGACCATCAAGCCTGTCTAGGGTTCAACCGCTTGGCAGACTCGAGATAAGTCAAATTCTTGTGATCCGTCAAGACCACCACGCGATGCTTGGCGCCCTCAAGCCAACATCGCCACTCCTCGAATGCCCACTTCATGGCCAACAACTCCCGATTGCCAACATCATAATTACACTCAGCAGGTGAAAACTTTCTAGAAAAGAAAGCACATGGCTTCATCACAGAGCCATCAGAACTTCTCTGAAACAAAACAGCCCCTGCTCCAATCTCAGAAGCATCAACCTCGACCTGAAAAGGGAGCAAAACATCTGGCTGACACAACACAGGAGCCGAAGAAAAACGACGTTTCAGCTCCTGAAACGCCTCAACGACCGCAGAGGACCAATTCACCACATCCGCACCTTTCTTGGTCAAATCAGTCAGTGGTTTGACAACACTAGAAAAATTAGCGATAAAGCGGCAGTAAAAATTCGCAAAGCCCAGGAATTTCTGAAGGCTCTTTACAGATGTAGGCTGAGTCCAATCATAAATGGCCTGGACTTTAACTGGATCCATCTCGATAGTAGAAGGGGAAAAAATGAAGCCCAAAAAGGAAACCTTCTGAACTCCGAAGAGACACTTAGACCCCTTCACAAACAAGGAATTAGCACGAAGGACTTGGAACACCATTCTGACCTGCTTCACATGAGACTCCCAATCATCCAAAAATACCAAAATATCATCCAAATATACTATCATGAATCTATCCAGATACTTTCGGAAGATGTCATGCATAAAGGACTGGAATACAGATGGCACATTAGAAAGCCCGAATGGCATCACCAGATACTCAAAATGGCCCTCGGGCGTATTAAATGCGGTCTTCCATTCATCGCCCCGCTTAATACGCACAAGATTATACGCTCCTCGAAGATCTATCTTGGTAAACCAACTAGCCCCCTTAATCCGAGCAAACAAATCAGACATTATTAAGAAGGCGGTAATCTATACAAGGTCTCAGAGAACCATCCTTCTTGGCCACAAAAAAGAACCCTGCTCACAACGGTGACGACGACGGGCGAATATGCCCTTTCTCCAAGGACTCCTTTATATAGCTCCGCATAGCGGCGTGTTCTGGCACAGATAAATTGAAAAGTCGGCCTTTAGGAAACTTACTACCAGGAATCAAATTAATAGCACAATCACAATCCCTATGAGGAGGCAGGGCACTGGGCTTGGGCTCATCAAATACATCCTGGTAATCCGACAAAAACTCAGGTACTTCAGAAGGAGTGGAAGAAGAAATTGACAACGCTGGAACATCACCATGGGCCCCTTGACAACCCCAACTGGACACAGACATAGATTTCCAGTCCAATACTGGATTATGGACCTGTAGCCATAGCAAACCCAACACGACCACATCATGCAAATTATGCAACACCAAAAAGCGAATATCTTCCCGATGTGCAGGAGCCATGCACATGGTCAACTGGGTCCAGTAATGAGGTTTATTCTTGGCCAAAGGTGTAGCATCAATTCCCCTTAATGGAATAGGATGCTGCAAGGGCTCCAAGAAAAAACCACAGCGCCTGGCATACTCTAAGTCCATCAAATTCAGGGCTGCGCCTGAATCCACAAACGCCATAACAAAGTAGGACGACAAAGAGCAAATCAAAGTAACGGACAAAAGAAATTTAGGCTGTATAGTACCAATGGAGACAGACCTAGCGGACCGCTTAGTGCGCTTAGGACAATCAGAGATAGCATGAGTGGAGTCACCACAGTAAAAACACAGCCCATTCAGACGTCTGTGCTCTTGCCGTTCAGTTCTGGTCAAAGTCCTATCACATTGCATAGGCACAGGCCTCTGCTCAGAGGACACCGCCATATGGTGCACAACTTTCCGCTCCCGCAAACGCCGATTGATCTGAATAGCCAAGGACATTGATTCATTCAGACCAGCAGGCGTGGGGAACCCCACCATAACATCCTTAAGGCTCTCAGAAAGACCTTTTCTGAAAATCTCTGCCAGAGCACACTCATTCCATTGAGTAAGCACAGACCACTTTCTAAACTTCTGACAATACATTTCAGCATCATCCTGACCCTGACATAGAGCCAGCAAGATTTTCTCTGCCTGATCCACAGAATTTGGTTCGTCATAGAGCAATCCAAGCGCCAGAAAAAACGCATCTACGTTAAGCAATGCAGGATCTCCTTGCGCAAGGGAGAATGCCCAGTCTTGAGGGTCACCACGCAACAAGGAAATAATGATTTTTACTTGCTGACTAGGGTCACCAGAGGAGCGAGGTTTCAGGGCAAGAAATAATTTACAATTATTCTTGAAATTCAGAAACTTTGATCTATCCCCAGAAAACAAATCAGGAATTGGGATTCTAGGCTCTAACATAGGATTCTGAACTATATAATCCTGAATGCCTTGTACCCTTCCAGTGAGATTATCCACACAAGAGGACAGACCTTGAATATCCATATCTACACCTGATGTTATGATTTTCCCAATGGCAGGGAAAACAAAATAACAACGGACTAGCTCTCGGGTGATGGGAACTAAAGTGACCGTGACCTGAACCTGACACAACACTGGAAGTAGCCGGGGAGTGTTTCCTACGATGCCCTAGACACCACGCGCCAGCCGGAGATCTAACTACCCCTATCAGAGGAATATACAGGCCTGCCTTACCTCCAGAGATGAACCCCAAAAGGAGATAGCAGGCCCCCACAGATATTGACGGTGAGTCAAGAGGAAAAGACATACGTAGGATGAACAGCAGATTTAGCACAGTGAGGTCCGCTTACTAGATAGCAGAAGTACAGGAAAGAGTCACTTCATGGTCAACTTCAAAACACTACTCAAAAACACCATCCTGAAATTACTTTAAAACTCCAGTGACAACTCATGCCACTGGAGTGGCAATTTCAGTCCACGAGAGCTTCCAGCTGCAAAGAGTCACATTGCAAATAGCTGGACAAAAATAGCATTAACTAGAAACAAAATTCAACTTAGCTGAACAGGATCTTGAGGCAGGAGAATGCAACAGAATGCTACTGATACATTGTTGGCCGGCATCGGACCAGCAGCCAAGCAGCCTTAAATAGGAAACTCCCCTAATGGGTGTCAACAGGTGATCAATGATAGAAGAAGGCAAATAAGTGGCACTACCATAAAACACCACCGGGGGAGCCCACAAACAGAATTCACAACAGTACCCCCCCCTTAAGGAGGGGGCACCGAACCCTCACCAGAACCACCAGGGCGATCTGGATGAGCACTATGAAATGCACGAACCAAATCAGGAGCATGAACATCAGATGCCGTCACCCAAGAATTATCCTCCTGACCATAGCCTTTCCACTTAACCAGATACTGAAGTTTCCGTCTGGAAACACGGGAGTCCAAGATCTTTTCCACCACATACTCCAACTCACCCTCAACCAGCACAGGAGCAGGAGGATCAGCAGACGGAACAACCGGCACCTCATACCTCCGCAATAATGACCGATGAAAAACATTATGAATAGTAAAAGATGCTGGGAGGTCCAAACGAAAGGACACAGGATTGAGAACCTCCAGAATCCTATAAGGGCCGATAAACCGAGGCTTAAACTTAGGAGACGAGACCTTCATAGGAACAAATCGAGAAGACAACCAAACCAGGTCCCCAACACAAAGACGAGGACCGACACGCCGATGACGATTAGTGAACTGTTGAGTCTTCTCCTGGGACAACTTCAGATTGTCCACAACCTGTCCCCAAATCTGATGCATTCTATCAACCACAGCATCCACTCCAGGACAATCCGAAGACTCCAATTGACCGGACGAAAAGCGAGGGTGAAACCCTGAATTACAAAAAAATGGAGAAACCAAAGTGGCAGAACTGGCCCGATTGTTAAGGGCAAACTCTGCCAATGGCAAAAAATCAAGCCAATCGTCCTGATCAGCGGACACAAAACACCTCAAGTAAGTCTCCAAGGTCTGATTAGTACGCTCAGTCTGGCCATTAGTCTGAGGATGGAATGCAGACGAAAAAAAGACAAGTCGATGCCCATCCTGGCACAGAACGCCCGCCAAAATCTAGACACAAACTGAGTACCCCTGTCAGACACTATATTCTCAGGAATACCATGCAAACGCACAACATTCTGAAAAAATAGAGGGACCAGCTCAGAGGAGGAGGGCAATTTGGGCAAAGGTACCAAGTGAACCATCTTGGAAAAACGGTCACACACCACCCAGATGACGGACATCCTACGAGAAACAGGAAGGTCAGAAATAAAGTCCATAGAGATGTGCGTCCAAGGCCTCTTAGGAATAGGCAAGGGCAACAACAACCCGCTGGCCCGGGAACAGCAGGGCTTAGCCCGAGCACAAACATCACAAGACTGCACAAAAATACGTACATCTCGAGACAAGGAAGGCCACCAGAAGGACCTAGACACCAGATCCCTGGTGCCAAAAATTCCAGGATGACCTGCCAACGCGGAAGAGTGAACCTCCGAAATAACTCTACTGGTCCAGTCATCAGGGACAAACAGTCTACCAGGCGGACAGCGATCAGGCCTATCCACCTGAAACTCCTGCAAAGAGCGCCGCAGGTCTGGGGAGACAGCTGACAATATCACCCCATCCTTCAGGATGCCAGTAGGTTCGGAATCACCAGGCGAGTCAGGCTCAAAACTCCTAGAGAGGGCATCCGCCCTCACATTCTTAGACCCAGGCAGATATGAAACCACAAAGTTAAATCGAGAGAAAAACAACGACCAGCGCGCCTGTCTAGGATTCAGACGCCTGGCTGACTCAAGATAAATTAGATTTTTGTGGTCAGTCAAGACCACCACCTGGTGTCTAGCACCCTCAAGCCAATGACGCCACTCCTCAAATGCCCACTTCATGGCCAAGAGCTCCCGATTTCCAACATCATAATTTCGCTCAGCGGGCGAAAACTTTCGAGAGAAAAACGCACATGGTCTCATCACTGAGCAGTCAGGACCTTTCTGCGACAAAACTGCACCTGCTCCGATCTCGGAAGCATCTACTTCAACCTGGAACGGGAGCGAAACATCAGGCTGGCGCAACACAGGAGCAGAAGAAAAGCGGCGCTTAAGCTCCCGAAAGGCCTCCACAGCCGCAGAGGACCAATTAGCAACATCAGCACCCTTCTTGGTCAAATCAGTCAAAGGTTTAGCAATGGCAGAAAAACCCGCTATGAATCGGCGATAGAAATTAGCAAATCCCAAGAATTTCTGAAGACTCTTTAGAGAAGTAGGTTGTATCCAATCACAAATAGCCTGAACCTTAACAGGGTCCATCTCCATAGATAAAGGGGAAAAAATATATCCCAGAAAGGAAATTCTCTGAACCCCAAAAATACACTTTGAGCCCTTCACAAATAGAGAATTAGCTCGTAAAACCTGAAAAACTCTCCTGACCTGTTGAACATGAGATTCCCAGTCCTCCGAAAAAATCAAAATATCATCCAAATACACAATCATAAATTTATCCAGATATTCACGGAAAATATCGTGCATAAAGGACTGAAAAACGGAAGGGGCATTCGCGAGACCGAAAGGCATTACCAAATACTCAAAATGGCCTTCAGGCGTATTAAATGCGGTCTTCCACTCATCCCCCTGCTTAATCCGCACCAAATTATACGCACCACGTAGATCGATCTTAGTGAACCACTTCGCCCCCTTTATGCGAGCAAAAAGATCAGTCAGTAAAGGCAACGGGTACTGGTATTTAACTGTAATCTTATTCAGAAGTCGATAGTCGATACAAGGTCTCAATGAACCATCCTTTTTACCCACAAAGAAAAACCCTGCCCCCAGTGGAGACAAAGAGGGGCGAATATGACCCTTTTCCAAAGATTCTCTGATATACTCCCGCATAGCAGTATGTTCAGGTACAGACAAATTAAACAAGCGACCCTTAGGAAATTTACTACCGGGAATCAACTCAATAGCGCAGTCACACTCTCTGTGAGGGGGAAGAGAATCAGTTTTAGGCTCCTGAAAGACATCATAAAAATCTGACAGAAATGCTGGGATCTCAGAGGGAGTAGATGAAGAAATGGGAACCAAAGGTGCATCCCCATGAATCCCCCGACATCCCCAGCTCAGCACAGACATTGATCTCCAGTCCAAGACTGGATTATGAATTTGTAACCATGGTAATCCAAGTACTAATACGTCATGTAGATTATATAACACAAGGAAACGAATAATCTCCTGATGGTCTGGGGTAAGATGCATAGTCACTTGTGTCCAATATTGTGGTTTATTGCTAGCCAAAGGTGTAGAATCAATACCCTTTAAGGGAATAGAAACCTCCAGAGGCTCCAAATCAAACCCACAACGCTTGGCAAAGGACCAATCCATGAGACTCAGAGCGGCGCCAGAATCCACATAAGCATCCACAGTAACAGATGATAAAGTACAAATCAATGTCACGGACAAAAGAAATTTAGACTGCAAGGTACCCATAGAAAAAGATTTATCAACCTTTTTATCAACCTTCTTTATGCGTTTAGAGCATGCTGATATAACATGAGCTGGATCTCCACAATAGAAGCACAACCCATTTTTGCGCCTGTAATTCTGTCGTTCGCCTCTAGACAATACACTATCGCATTGCATATGCTCTGGTGCCTTTTCAGAGGTCACCGCCAAATGATGCACAGGTTTTTGCTCAGAGGATACCGCCATATGGTGCACAGGTTTTTGCTCAGAAGATACCGCCATATGGTGCACAGATTTTTGCTCAGAAGATACCGCCATATGGTGCACAGATTTGCGCTCCCGTAAACGCCGATCAATCTGGATAGCCAATTTCATGGCATCATTCAGACCTGTAGGCACAGGGAACCCCACCATGACATCCTTCACGGCATCAGAGAGACCTTCTCTGAAATTAGCTGCTAGAGCGCACTCATTCCATTTAGTAAGCACCGACCATTTACGAAATTTTTGGCAGTATATCTCAGCTTCATCTTGCCCTTGGGAAAGAGCTATCAAGGCTTTCTCAGCCAAAATCTCTAAATTAGGTTCTTCATAAAGCAACCCCAAAGCCAGAAAAAACGCATCTACATTTAATAACGCAAGATCCCCTGGCGACAATGCAAATGCCCAACTTTGTGGGTCACCCCGCAATAGAGAAATAACAATTTTAACCTGTTGCGCAGGATCACCAGCAGAGTGAGACTTCAGAGACAAAAACAATTTACAATTCTCTCTGAAATTCAAAAAACGGGATCTGTCTCCGGTAAAAAATTCAGGCATAGGGATCTTAGGTTCAGACATTGGAGCACTTATAACAAAATCTTGTAAGTTCTGGACTTTTGTAGCCAGGTTATTCAGACCTACAACCAAACTCTGTGGATCCATGATTCAAACAGGTGTAACCAAAGCCATTCAGAGATTAAGAGGAGAGGAAAAAAAAAGGCTGAAGACTGCAGTTTAAGCAAGGAGTACAAATAGGCACCAAGGTGCACTTTCCAAACACAGAGGGAAAAAAAAAACAAAAAAACCTTTTCATATCCTTTCCTGCTTTAGTGCATAGTTTTAACACATGCGGCCGGCCAAACTGTTATGATTTTCCCAATGGCAGGGAAAACAAAATAACAACGGACTAGCTCTCGGGTGATGGGAACTAAAGTGACCGTGACCTGAACCTGACACAACACTGGAAGTAGCCGGGGAGTGTTTCCTACGATGCCCTAGACACCACGCGCCAGCCGGAGATCTAACTACCCCTATCAGAGGAATATACAGGCCTGCCTTACCTCCAGAGATGAACCCCAAAAGGAGATAGCAGGCCCCCACAGATATTGACGGTGAGTCAAGAGGAAAAGACATACGTAGGATGAACAGCAGATTTAGCACAGTGAGGTCTGCTTACTAGATAGCAGAAGTACAGGAAAGAGTCACTTCACGGTCAACTTCAAAACACTACTCAAAAACACCATCCTGAAATTACTTTAAAACTCCAGTGACAACTCATGCCACTGGAGTGGCAATTTCAGTCCACGAGAGCTTCCAGCTGCAAAGAGTCACATTGCAAATAGCTGGACAAAAATAGCATTAACTAGAAACAAAATTCAACTTAGCTGAACAGGATCTTGAGGCAGGAGAATGCAACAGAATGCTACTGATACATTGTTGGCCGGCATCGGACCAGCAGCCAAGCAGCCTTAAATAGGAAACTCCCCTAATGGGTGTCAACAGGTGATCAATGATAGAAGAAGGCAAATAAGTGGCACTACCATAAAACACCACCGGGGGAGCCCACAAACAGAATTCACAACAACCTGAGTCCTGAACCACCCAGAGGTTTAGGGGAAAAAAAAGACTAAACACACTGCAGAGAAAAAAAAATGGTCTCAGAACTTCTCTTATCCCTCTATTGAGATGCATTAACACTTTTGGCCAGTTGTACTGTTATGGCTGGACCTGGTGGTTAGGAGCACCGGGAATGACTAGATAGTCAAAACTGCAAAATAGAGCGAGCTCTGGGAAGTGGGAGCTCTGCTGACCGCAGCCCTAATCTATTATCACACACACACTAGAATTAGCCGTGGATCGTACCTGACTCTGCCTAGACGACTCGACACAGCCTGAGAGGTAACTACACCTAAAAAGAAATATAGCCTCACCTTGCCTCAGAGAAATTCCCCAAAGGAAACGAGCAGCCCCCCACATATATTGACTGTGAGTTAAGAGGAAGGCACAAACACAGGAATGAGACAGGTTTCAGCAAAGGAGGCCCGACTTACTAAATAGACAGAAGATAGATAAAGGGATCCTTGCGGTCAGCACAAAAAACTACAAAAAGCCACGCAGAGTGAGCAAGAAACCCCCCACGCCGACTCACGGCGCGGTAGGTGCCACTCTGCAACCCAGAGCTTCCAGCTAGCGAGACAATATCATGATAGCCAGCTGGACAAAACTTAGCAGGTACTAAGAAATATATTCAGCACACAAATGAACAACAAATGAGCTTAACAGGGACTTAGCTTCTACTGAAGTAGACAGGTCATCAGGAGATCCAAGTGAGATCTGAACCAGTACAGATACATTGACAACTGGCATCAGGTAACGATCTGAGCAGAGTTAAATAGAGGAACCAGCCCAGTCTTAAATGATGCAGCTGAGGAAGCCACCTCCAGACCAGCAGCTCCACTTTCAGCCACCAGAGGGAACCCACGGACAGAACTCACAGAAATACCATTCCTGACCACAGGAGGGAGCTCGAGAACAGAGTTCACAACAGATCTTGTCGTGTTTTAATTTACTGGGGACTTGAGCATTCTCCATGATATCTGAGAAGAACTTTGCCAACCATTTTTTCGCAAAAGGTCCACAATTTTTGAGAAATTCGGTATGAATCCCATCAAATCCAGGAGCTTTGTTACTTTTAGTATCAACAAGGGCAATTTCAATGTCACAAGTTGTAAAAGGACGGGAATATTCTTCAGTTGATGCCACAGATGATTTTAGTAGCTTAAACTTATTTTTAACTTCTATGGTATGAGCTCGGTCTTTAGGTGTTCTTGAGGTGTTCACAATGTGTGCTGCAATTTGATTTGGAGTTACAGCATTCGTTTTCTGTTTTGCTTTACGGTTTCCTTCTAGTTTTCTTAAAAGAGACCACGCTTTTCTACTGGACCTTTTAAAGTCCAAGTTCTCAACTGTTTCCATCCATTTGGCACAACGTGCTGCATTCAGTTTGTTCAGCAACTCATCACCGATTTCACCATCTTCACTGTCAAGAAATTGTCTGTATAGTTGTTCACATTCATCAGTCCAGCCTGGAATGTATTCTTTGCAGAAGCCACGTGGTATTGATTTCTTTGCAGCTTTAATAACAGCTTTACAGAACCGCTCATAGTTTTTACTGATTGGAGGTATCCAACCAATACACTTGTCAAGATGATCTGCAAACTTTTTCCAGTTGGCTTTAACAAAATTCCATCGAGGACGTGGGTACGAAGTTACAAGAGGAATGGATACTCCAACAGTGATGATGACAGGGCGATGCTGACTTCGAGGGAAATGTTTGACAACACTCCGAGTTGTAGATAAAGGTTGATTGTTTCTATTGCGTGATACGAAACATAAATCAGGGTTGTATCCTCTCTGCCAGGCTGCTGATTGGAAGGTTGGAAAATCCTTTGCATCAAAAACCAAGAATGTGTTGTGCACGTCAGACCAGTTTACCAGGTGCTCACCATTGTCATCATTACTAGCATATTGCCAGAGCTCAGGGTGACTGTTGAAATCTCCTATATACACGGTAGGATGTGGATGGACATGGATAACTTCAGTAGGCCATTGTACTGCAGGAGGCTTGTAAATATTAACAATTGTGATATCACCAACTTTAATCACAGCTTCACGGATGTAATTTTCAACAGATGTAGATTCAAGCTTTACATTTTCAATGTTGCCTTTCACATAGGTAGCTACAACCGTAGTGTGGGTCATATGTAGCACCAATTAAATCAAAACCAGCAATGGAGCCACGAGCTAGAAGTTGGTCTTCATTTTCAACATGAGTTTCCTGAAGAACAAGAACGTCTATTTCGTTAGCAGTGAGAAACTTGTGAAGGAAATCACATTTTGAGCGGCTGATACCTTCAATATTAATTTGGCAGATTTTCACAGTGGATCCAAGATCTTTCGTTTGAGGAGTGTCATTTGTGATGGTACCATTATTTGTAGACATTATCAAATTTGATCCTTTGTTGATTATCAAATATGATGTAAAATATATTGACCAGGAGATCTGGATGTAGTTTGATTGTTTGGTCGTCAAGGTTGTTAGTCCTTTAGCGTTACCCAGGGTGCACCACGTGGAGGCGGACTAACGTTACACCCCACTTATCAGTTTTTTCCCGTGTACAACGAGTGGTAGACTCCATGGCTCTCTTGGACTTCAACGATGGGGTGTTGCCAGTAGCGACGACGACATCTTCTCCATCTTTCTCTTCTTCTTTCTTCTTCACAAGCCACAGCAAAGGCAAAAGCCAATTTCAATGCCAAATCCAGATTACGACAGAAGCGCTCCATGCCAAGATCCATCTTGCAGCTGGATACAGCAGCAAAAGATGAGGATTTCATCTGTGTAGGGCCTCTATACAAAAGGATTTCATCTGTGTAGGGTCTATATATACAAAATACCCATGAGACACGTCCATTGGGTGTGGCTTTTGTCATGGAAATTCTCCTGGAACAGCATTTGCCGCATACAAAATTCATTGAAAATTCGAACGCATGCGCAGAAAAAACACAAACGCATGCAAAAACGCATACAATTGTATGCACACGCAGCATTTTTTTTGCATCATGCGTAAGATGATGTGGATAAAAAAGCAGTGTAACCAAGCGCTTGAATGCGTTTTGGCATGTGTTTGCGGATGCAGATGATACGCTGCGCACAGAGACGCTGATGAGAACTTAGCCTTAGTTTTAAAATCATTTTTCAAGCTGGTGTTATAAAGTATTCTAATTTACTGAGATAATGATGTCTGGGTTTTCATAGGCTGTAAGCCGTAATTATCATCAACATTAACAGAAATAAACAGTTGAAATAGATCACTCTGTTTGTAATGACTCTATCTAATATATAATTGCCTAGAATACTACTTCCTGCAATTTGTGCCAACTTCCGTGGCTTTGTCCGGAGCTAATGTCCGGAGCTAATGTCCGGAGCTAATGTCCGGAGCTAATGTCCGGAGCTAATGTCCGGAGATAAGTGACGTCACCAGTGTCCTACACCCAGGCAGAGCACAGTGGCCCCAGGCAGAGCACAGGGGCCCCAGGCAGAACATGGGGCCCCAGGCAGAGCACAGGGGCCCCAGGCAGAGCACAGGGGCCCCAGGCAGAGCACAGGGGCCACAGGCAGCATATAGGGCCCCAGGCAGAGCACAGTGGCCCCAGGCAGAGCACACACCAAATCGGAGGCCGAGGGGCCCCGCCAACCAAATCGGAGGCCGAGGGGCCCTGCCAACCAAATCGGAGGCCGAGGAGCCCCGCCCACCAAATCGAAGGCTGAGCGGCCCCGCCCACCAAAGCGGAGGCCGAGGAGCCCGGCCCCGCCCACCAAAGCGGAGGCCGAGGGGCCCCGACCACCACATCGGAGGCCGAGGGTCCCCGCCCACCAAATCGGAGGCCGAGGGTCCCCGCCCACCAAATCGGAGGCCGAGGGTCCCCGCCCACCAAATCGGAGGCCGAGGGTCCCCGCCCACCAAATCGGAGGCCGAGGGTCCCCGCCCACCAAATCGGAGGCCGAGGGTCCCCGCCCACCAAATCGGAGGCCGAGGGTCCCCGCCCACCAAATTGGAGGCCGAGGGGCCCCGCCCACCAAATCGGAGGCCGAGGGGCCCCGCCCACCAAATCGGAGGATAAGGGGCCCCGCCCACCAAATCGGAGGCCGAGGGGCCCCACCCACCAAATCTGAGGCCGAGGAGCTCCGCCCACCAAATCGAAGGCCGAGGAGCCCCGCCCACCAAAGCGGAGGCAGAGGGACCCCGTCCACCAAATCGGAGGCCGTGGGGCCCCGCCAACCAAAGCGGAGGCCGAGGGTCCCCGCCCACCAAATCGGAGGCAGAGGGACCCCGCCCACCAAAGCGGAGGCCGAGGGGCCCCGCCCACCAAAGCGGAGGCCGAGGGTCCCCGCCCACCAAATCGGAGGTCGAGGGTCCCCGCCCACCAAATCGGAGGCCGAGGGTCCCCGCCCACCAAATCGGAGGCTGAGGGTCCCCACCCACCAAATCGGAGGACGAGGGGCCCCACCAACCAAATCGGAGGCCGAGGAGCCCCGCCCACCAAAAGTAAGTGCGGCCCCAAAAGTAAGTGCGCCCCCGGGTGCAAAAGTAAGTGCGCCCCCGGGTGCAAAAGTAAGTGCGCCCCCGGGTGCAAAAGTAAGGGCGCCCCCGGGTGCAAAAGTAAGCGCGCCCCCGGGTGCAAAAGTAAGCGCGCCCCCGGGTGCAAAAGTAAGCGCGCCCCCCAGTCCCGTGTGTGAAAAGTGCTGCTGTAAAGCTGGTAGCGCTGTTCAAGCACCATGTATTTCCTTCAGGAAATGCCCATCTAATATATAATTGCCTAGAATACTACTTCCTGCAATTTGTGCCAACTTCCGTGGCTTTGTCCGGAGCTAATGTCCGGAGATAATGTTCGGAGCTAATGTCCGGAGCTAATGTCCGGAGATAAGTGACGTCACCAGTGTCCTACACCCAGGCAGAGCACAGGGGCCCCAGGCAGCATATGGGGCCCCAGGCAGAGCACAGTGGCCCCAGGCAGAGCACAGGGGCCCCAGGCAGCATATGGGGCCCCAGGCAGAGCACAGGGGCCCCAGGCAGAGCACAGGGGCCCCAGGCAGAGCACAGGGGCCCCAGGCAGCCTATGGGGCCCCAGGCAGAGCACAGTGGCCCCAGGCAGAGCACAGTGGCCCCAGGCAGAGCACAGGGGCCCCAGGCAGAGCACAGGGGCCCCAGGCAGAGCACAGTGGCCCCAGGCAGAGCACAGTGGCCCCAGGCAGAGCACAGGGGCCCCAGGCAGAACATGGGGCCCCAGGCAGAGCACAGGGGCCCCAGGCAGAGCACAGGGGCCCCAGGCAGCATATGGGGCCCCAGGCAGAGCACAGGGGCCCCAGGCAGAGCACAGGAGCCCCAGGCAGAGCACAGGGGCCCCAGGCAGCATATGGGGCCTCAGGCAGAGCACTGGGGCCCCAAGCAGAGCACAGGGGCCCCAGGCAGAGCACAGGGGCCCCAGGCAGCATATGGGGCCCCAGGCAGAGCACAGGGGCCCCAGGCAGAGCACAGGGGCCCCAGGCAGAGCACAGGGGCCCCAGGCAGCATATGGGGCCTCAGGCAGAGCACTGGGGCCCCAAGCAGAGCACAGGGGCCACAGGCAGAGCACAGGGGCCCCAGGCAGCATATGGGGCCCCAGGCAGAGCACAGGGGCCCCAGGCAGAGCACAGGGGCCCCAGGCAGAGCACAGGGGCCCCAGGCAGAACATGGGGCCCCAGGCAGAGCACAGGGGCCCCAGGCAGAGCACAGGGGCCCCAGGCAGCATATGGGGCCCCAGGCAGAGCACAGGGGCCCCAGGCAGAGCACAGGGGCCCCAGGCAGAGCACAGGGGCCCCAGGCAGCATATGGGGCCTCAGGCAGAGCACTGGGGCCCCAAGCAGAGCACAGGGGCCCCAGGCAGAGCACAGGGGCCCCAGGCAGCATATGGGGCCCCAGGCAGAGCACAGGGGCCCCAGGCAGCATATGGGGCCCCAGGCAGAGCACAGTGGTCCCAGGCAGAGCACAGGGGCCCCAGGCAGCCTATGGGGCCCCAGGCAGAGCACAGTGGCCCCAGGCAGAACATGGGGCCCCAGGCAGAGCACAGGGGCCCCAGGCAGCATATGGGGCCCCAGGCAGAGCACAGTGGTCCCAGGCAGAGCACAGGGGCCCCAGGCAGCCTATGGGGCCCCAGGCAGAGCACAGGGGCCCCAGGCAGAGCACAGGGGCCCCAGGCAGAGCACAGTGGCCCCAGGCAGAGCACAGGGGCCCCAGGCAGAACATGGGGCCCCAGGCAGAGCACAGGGGCCCCAGGCAGAGCACAGGGGCCCCAGGCAGCATATGGGGCCCCAGGCAGAGCACAGGGGCCCCAGGCAGAGCACAGGGGCCCCAGGCAGAGCACAGGGGCCCCAGGCAGCATATGGGGCCTCAGGCAGAGCACTGGGGCCCCAAGCAGAGCACAGGGGCCCCAGGCAGAGCACAGGGGCCCCAGGCAGCATATGGGGCCCCAGGCAGAGCACAGGGGCCCCAGGCAGCATATGGGGCCCCAGGCAGAGCACAGTGGCCCCAGGCAGAGCACAGGGGCCCCAGGCAGCATATGGGGCCCCAGGCAGAGCACAGTGGTCCCAGGCAGAGCACAGGGGCCCCAGGCAGCCTATGGGGCCCCAGGCAGAGCACAGTGGCCCCAGGCAGAACATGGGGCCCCAGGCAGAGCACAGGGGCCCCAGGCAGAGCACAGGGGCCCCAGGCAGCATATGGGGCCCCAGGCAGAGCACAGTGGTCCCAGGTAGAGCACAGGGGCCCCAGGCAGCCTATGGGGCCCCAGGCAGAGCACAGGGGCCCCAGGCAGCATATGGGGCCCCAGGCAGAGCACAGGGGCCCCAGGCAGCATATGGGGCCCCAGGCAGCATATGGGGCCTCAGGCAGAGCACTGGGGCCCCAAGCAGAGCACAGGGGCCCCAGGCAGAGCACAGGGGCCCCAGGCAGCATATGGGGCCCCAGGCAGAGCACAGGGGCCCCAGGCAGCATATGGGGCCCCAGGCAGAGCACAGTGGTCCCAGGCAGAGCACAGGGGCCCCAGGCAGCCTATGGGGCCCCAGGCAGAGCACAGTGGCCCCAGGCAGAACATGGGGCCCCAGGCAGAGCACAGGGGCCCCAGGCAGCATATGGGGCCCCAGGCAGAGCACAGTGGTCCCAGGCAGAGCACAGGGGCCCCAGGCAGCCTATGGGGCCCCAGGCAGAGCACAGGGGCCCCAGGCAGAGCACAGGGGCCCCAGGCAGAGCACAGTGGCCCCAGGCAGAGCACAGGGGCCCCAGGCAGAACATGGGGCCCCAGGCAGAGCACAGGGGCCCCAGGCAGAGCACAGGGGCCCCAGGCAGCATATGGGGCCCCAGGCAGAGCACAGGGGCCCCAGGCAGAGCACAGGGGCCCCAGGCAGAGCACAGGGGCCCCAGGCAGCATATGGGGCCTCAGGCAGAGCACTGGGGCCCCAAGCAGAGCACAGGGGCCCCAGGCAGAGCACAGGGGCCCCAGGCAGCATATGGGGCCCCAGGCAGAGCACAGGGGCCCCAGGCAGCATATGGGGCCCCAGGCAGAGCACAGTGGCCCCAGGCAGAGCACAGGGGCCCCAGGCAGCATATGGGGCCCCAGGCAGAGCACAGTGGTCCCAGGCAGAGCACAGGGGCCCCAGGCAGCCTATGGGGCCCCAGGCAGAGCACAGTGGCCCCAGGCAGAACATGGGGCCCCAGGCAGAGCACAGGGGCCCCAGGCAGAGCACAGGGGCCCCAGGCAGCATATGGGGCCCCAGGCAGAGCACAGTGGTCCCAGGTAGAGCACAGGGGCCCCAGGCAGCCTATGGGGCCCCAGGCAGAGCACAGGGGCCCCAGGCAGCATATGGGGCCCCAGGCAGAGCACAGGGGCCCCAGGCAGCATATGGGGCCCCAGGCAGAGCACAGTGGCCCCAGGCAGAGCACAGGGGCCCCAGGCAGAACATGGGGCACCAGGCAGAGCACAGGGGCCCCAGGCAGCATATGGGGCCCCAGGCAGAGCACAGGGGCCCCAGGCAGCATATGGGGCCCCAGGCAGAGCACAGCGATATTTTGGACCACTGTGCGGTGTTTCAGACCCCCTGTGTGATGTCTGGGGCCCTGTTCTTAAGTATATTAAAGATTAAAGTAACGTATATTATAGATCAAATTTGACACGTTTATGAGCACCATTGAGTGATATACTCAAGAATGACATAATTTTTCAACATTTTATGGTTTCAAACTGTAAACACTCAGAGTTTTTTTTACTTCAACCAGAAAACCTTAACGGTTCATAAAAAACTTGACTGTTCAGGATATGATAAAAGTCATAGTATTCTGAATCTTTAACTTATAAAGATACCTTTACATGGGGTGATTATTGGTTCCAGAGAGGCTTTCGGCCGATAATCGTACACATGGCTGGTGACAGGACAATACAATATAAACGTTCAAAGGTAAACACTGATAACATTAAAATCTAATATATAATTGCTTAGAATACTACTTCCGGCAATTTGTGCCAACTTCCGTGGCTTTGTCCGGAGATAATGTCCGGAGATAAGTGACGTCACCAGCGTCCTACACCCGCTCAGGGTGGACAAAGATATATGCCTTCGTGGTGCGCGGCACTTTTCTGATTGGTTGCCGCCTGCCGCGAGCGACCAATCAGAAATGTGCCGTACTGTCAAGAATTGTCAAGAGCTGGTGAGTGCAGCCATTTTTTGTTCTTTCTTACTATTATTTATTAATTGTATTATTCTTACATTTGAATAAATAAAGTATATATGGATTCTAGACTCCCGATTCTTTAGAATCGGGCTGCCATCTAGTATAATATATTAGTTTCACTTTTGGTAATGAAGAGCTGAAAGAAATTAACTTTTTAATGATATTCCAATTTTGTGAGAAGCACCTGTATATAGAAAAATATATACACAGTACATAAATGAGGAAAGTTGGCAGAAAACGTGTTTCCTTATTGTCGTGTTCTATCTAAATCAGCAATGGATAATATAGCTAATAGAGCTTTCATTTTGCTAGCTACTTTTTCTTTATTGCACAAGGTGATGTACGTATATTTTCTCTCTAGACCATATATTGCACAACAATCAATACTGGTTGTATTGACTGGCTGGTAATGTTGCCTTGAAAATGTGTGAAGAAAAACTGATAGAGGACAGATACATAAAAGTATGAAGAAAATGCACTAGATGAATTGACTAAGTGTCTTAAAAGTCTAGCTGAAAAACTTATCACTATGCATTTTTTTTTAATTTCAATGACTGCTTCGATAACGCTGCGGGTTGGAAGCTGTGTATGTTACAGCATGGTGGATGGGATTTCAAGAAATCCCATCTCCATTATGTGTGCTAAAACGCCCATGGCTTACCTGCGGAGACGTACATGCGGCACGTTTCTCCAGGCCGCAGCATGTCAATTTATTTTGCGGAGACGCGAGTCTCCGCAAGATAAATGTAACCCATACAATGTATTAATGTATTAGAGGCAGTGATTCCGCATGGTTCAATGAACATAGAAGTGCTTTGGACACAGCAGAAATGTGCTGCGTCCAAAGTGCTGCCATTACTGACCGTGGGCACATATCCTTAAAGGCTAGGTAGTAATATTAAGACATTATTTCAAAAGACAATGCAATTGTGCACTGTGGCATGCAAATCATGGAAAGTTGCTCAGCGACTACAAAGGGCCTAATCATATTTTGGATATTTCTTATTAGAATTCAACATTTTTCAGATATTTGCATTACAGTCTGCAGTTCTGACATTTGCCACTAGATGGAGGGCTGAACAACAGATTTTGTTTTATAAATCTTTTCTTATGATGAAAGGTCTTTATAGGGAACCTGTCACGTAGGCCTTGTAACATGCATCCCTAACATGGTTTTATAAAGTTAAACATCCCAGTATATAAGTAAAATACCAAAAATAATCCATCCCCCTAGGCCGTTAAGCCAATTGGCTGGATTTAAAAGGAGTCTCTAAGTAAGTATTTTACTTACCTTCTATGTAGCACAAGGGATCAGATGAATGCAGAATCAAGTCTCCTAAGGAGACTATTGAAGCAAATAAAAAGTAAAAAAAAGGTTTTAAATTTTTTTTAAAAAAACTCAAATCACCCCCTTTGCCCCATTCAAAGCATATATATATATACAGGTCCTTCTCAAAAAATTAGCATATAGTGTTAAATTTCATTATTTACCATAATGTAATGATTACAATTAAACTTTCATATATTATAGATTCATTATCCACCAACTGAAATTTGTCAGGTCTTTGAGGCCATGTGCACACGATAAGTATTTTTCGCGTTTTTTTCGCGTTTTTTCGCTATAAAAACGTGATAAAAACGCAAAAAAACCGCTTACATATGCCTCCTATTATTTCAAGTGTATTTTTTTGTGCAAATGTAGCCTTTTTTTCCGCAAAAAAATCGCATCGCGGAAAAAAAAGCAACATGTTCATTAAAATGCGGAATTGCAGGGGATTCCGCACACCTAGGGGTCCATTGATCTGCTTACTTCCCGCACGGGGCTGTGCCCACGATGCGGGAAGTAAGCAGATTATGTGCGGTTGGTACCCAGGGTGGAGGAGAGGAGACTCTCCTCCACGCACTGGGCACCATATAAGTGGTCAAAAAATAAGAATTAAAATAAAAAATAGTCCTATACTCACCCTCGATGTCTTCCCGCCTCCACTGCACGCTGACGCTTCGGTTCCTGTAGCTGATGTGCGGCGAAGGACCTTGCCGATGACGTCACTGTCCTGTGATTGGTCGTGAGCGGTCATGTGACCGCTCACGTGACCGTGACGTCACGGAAGGTCCTGTGCGCACACACCAGCTACAGGAAGAGGAACGGACGCCGGTGAGGAGATGTCTGGGTGAGTATAAGCATTTTTTTATTTTTTTTATTATTTTTAAACATTCTATCTTTTACTATAGATGCTGCATAAGCTGCATCTATAGTAAAAAGTTGGTCACACTTGTCAAACGCTATGTTTGACAAGTGTGACCAACCTGTCAGTCAGTTTTCCAAGCGATGCTACAGATCGCTTGGAAAACTTTAGCATTCTGCAAGCTAATTACGCTTGCAGAATGCTAAAAAAACGCGAAAAAAACGAAAAAAAAACGCAAAAAAAAAAATGCGGATTTCTTGCAGAAAATTTCCGGTTTTCTTCAGGAAATTTCTGCAAGAAATCCGCAACGTGTGCACATACCCTTATTGTTTTAATACTGATGATTTTAGCATACAACTCCTGATAACCCAAAAAACCTGTCTCAATAAATTAGCATATCAAGAAAAGGTTCTCTAAATGACCTATTACCCTAATCTTCTGAATCAACTAATTAACTCTAAACACATGCAAAAGATACCTGAGGCTTTTAAAAACTCCCTGCCTGGTTCATTACTCAAAACCCCCATCATGGGTAAGACTAGCGACCTGACAGATGTCAAGAAGGCCATCATTGACACCCTCAAGCAAAAGGGTAAGACCCAGAAAGAAATTTCTCAACAAATAGGCTGTTCCCAGAGTGCTGTATCAAGGCACCTCAATGGTAAGTCTGTTGGAAGGAAACAATGTGGCAGAAAACGCTGTACAACGAGAAGAGGTGACCGGACCCTGAGGAAGATTGTGGAGAAGGACCGATTCCAGACCTTGGGGAACCTGAGGAAGCAGTGGACTGAGTCTGGTGTGGAAACATCCAGAGCCACCGTGCACAGGCGTGTGCAGGAAATGGGCTACAGGTGCCGCATTCCCCAGGTAAAGCCACTTTTGAACCATAAACAGCGGCAGAAGCGCCTGACCTGGGCTACAGAGAAGCAGCACTGGACTGTTGCTAAGTGGTCCCAAGTACTTTTTTCTGATGAAAGCAAATTTTGCATGTCATTCGGAAATCAAGGTGCCAGAGTCTGGAGGAAGACTGGGGAGAAGGAAATGCCAAAATGCCTGAAGTCCAGTGTCAAGTACCCACAGTCAGTGATGGTGTGGGGTGCCATGTCAGCTGCTGGTGTTGGTCCACTGTGTTTCATCAAGGGCAGGGTCAATGCAGCTAGCTATCAGGAGATTTTGGAGCACTTCATGCTTCCATCGGCTGAAATGCTTTATGGAGATGAAGATTTCATTTTTCAGCACGACCTGGCACCTGCTCACAGTGCCAAAACCACTGGTAAATGGTTTACTGACCATGGTATTACTGTGCTCAATTGGCCTGCCAACTCTCCTGACCTGAACCCCATAGAGAATCTGTGGGATATTGTGAAGAGAAAGTTGAGAGACACAAGACCCAACACTCTGGATGAGCTTAAGGCCGCTATTGAAGCATCCTGGGCCTCCATAACATCTCAGCAGTGTCACAGGCTGATTGCCTCCATGCCACGCCGCAATGAAGCAGTCATTTCTGCCAAAGGATTCCCGACCAAGTATTGAGTGCATAACTGAACATTATTATTTGATGGGTTTTTTTGTTTGTTATTAAAAAACACTTTTATTTGATTGGACGGGTGAAATATGCTAATTTATTGAGACAGGTTTTTTGGGTTATCAGGAGTTGTATGCCAAAATCATCAGTATTAAAACAATAAAAGACCTGACAAATTTCAGTTGGTGGATAATGAATCTATAATATATGAAAGTTTAATTGTAATCATTACATTATGGTAAATAATGAAATTTAACACTATATGCTAATTTTTTGAGAAGGACCTGTATATATATATTTTTTTTAAACTCACATATTTGGTATCGCTGAGTTCATAAACGCTCGATCTATCAAAATATAATCTAAATAAATCCGATCGGTAAATAAAGTAATGAGAAAAAATCAAAACGCAAGAATTATGTTTTCTTTGGTTGATGTAACATTGCAATAAAATGCAATAACAGGCAATCAAAACATCATATCAAGCCCAAAATGGTATCAATAAAAACATCAGCTAAGCCCACAAAAAATAAGCCCTCACCCAGCTCCAGATCCAGAAAAATGGAGATACTACAGGTCTCGGAAAATGGCTCCATATTTATTTAATTTTTTTTAACAAACTTTGGATTTTTTTCAGCACTTAAATAAAAAAGAATCTAGACATGTTTGGTATCAACAAACTTGTAATGACCTGGAGAATCATAATGGCAGGTACGTTAGCATTTAGTGAACATAGTAAACAAAAAACAATTGTGGAAAAGCAGTTTTTTGCCATTTCACTGCCCTTGGAATTTTATTCACATTTTCCAGTACAGTACATGGTAAAACCAATGGTGACTTTTAGGGATGAGCGAATAGCTTTGGATAACTCCTTATCCGAATAGCTATGGCGCTTACCAAATAGCTGCATCAGGAACTCGGATACTTGGAGTGCTCCCGATAATCAGGTGTCCGGCGCCGAAGCTGCATGTGTCGCAGCTGTGTGACAGTCACAACAAACAGGCCCTCCATGCAGGTGTTGTGACTGTTACACAGCTGTGACACATGCAGCTGCTATGTAGAACAGCAGATTATCTGGAGCACTCCAGGTATCCAGGTTCCCGTTGCATCTATTCGGTAAGTGCTATACGGTAGCTATTCGGATATGGAGTTATCCAAGGCTATTCGCTAATTGGTGTTTTTTGTTCATTCTGCCTCACAAAAATCAGAACAGAAAGGGATCAAACAATGTCTTGTGCTGGAAAATGGTACCAATAAAAACATCAACTTGTCCTGCAAAAAACAAGCCCTCACATAACTCTGTGGGCCAAAATATTGAAAAATTATAGCTATCAAAATAAGGTCATGCAAAATATATTTTTTGCAATAAATAGTATCTTTTAGTGTTTGAATGGCGTAAAAATTAAATAAAACCAATTCTTCACCTGCTGTTGATTTTTTCATTCTTCCTCCCAAAGATCGCAGTAAGGCTCGGTGCACATTTATCCTGCGCTCTGCATTGAGCGCTTGCACCAGGGTTTCTATGTAAATCTCTGAAATACATGATTCAGACCGAACTTCTGATGGAAGATTCCCTATAATGAGACAGATGGAGGCACTGTGGATTCCGTCTGACCTGTGATCTGGCGGTGTCCGTCTTTTTAGGATTGCATAAAAGTGCTGTCGGCCACAGTTTGGTGCACTTCTAAAAAAAAGGACACCGCTGAACAGATGCCAGATGGAGTCCACAGTAACTCTGCTGCCTCAATAAAGTGAATAGATCGCTCAGCGGTTTAATTTGAATCACGTCACTCAGAGATTTAGATGGAAACCTTAAAGTAACTGGTCAGTGTAGAGCGCTGGATAAATGTGATCCCAAACATTATGTAAAATGTTCAGAAGAAAAGCTTCAGCTCAATCCACAAAAAAAGCATGTCCCCACTCAGGTATGTCAACAACGGAAATATAGTTGGCTTTCACGTTACTAATAGCACAAAGGCTCTAGAAAAGCAAAATGGCTCCATAACCCTCCAAAGAAATTCAGCAAATTCTGTGCTCCCAAATCCAAATGCCCTCCTCCCATCAGAGCCCCACAGTGTACCTAAACCACATATAGCGTTCACATGTTTGGCTTTTCTGAGGCGATGACTGCCCCTCTAAGTTATGAGTGCATGCCTCCAAAAGCACGGGCTGTGCATAATGTACCGGTGACTGCAACGTACTGGTCACAACGGCAGTTTACAATTTTCACTTGGCAACATTTGTTGCTGCTTGTTTCTGGAAAATACTCATGGAGTCAAAATCGCCACTACACCTGTACATAAATTCCCAAAAGGGTATAATTTCCAAAATGGAATAACTTGAGGGGGCATTCTGCTCTTCTAGCAATTAGGGGCTTTGTATATGGAGTCCTCAAACTCTTTTTGGAAAATCTTCACTCCAGAAAGCAAATAGCGCTCCGTTCCTCCCGAGTTTCTCCGTATGGCTAAGTAGTACTGTACAGTCACATATGGGGTATTACCACATTCAGTAGAAATTGTAGGACAAAGTATGGTGCCATTTTTACTCACTTCATGTGAAAATGCAAAATCTGGGACTAAAAAAAGCTGGTGTAAAAATGTAGTTATTTTTTTCTTCACTGCCCCATGGTATAAAATTCTATGACACACCTGCGGTGTCAATATGATCACTGTACCCCTAGATGAATTCATTGAGATGTGTAATTTCTAAATTGGGGTCACATATGGAGGGCTCTGCTGTTCTGGCACCTCACGGGCTTTCCCAGTGGGTCATGGCACCTGCAAACCATAACAGTAAAATCTGGCGCTCCTTGCCTTCTGAGCTTTGACCAGTGCCTGAAAAATATTTCCCGATTACATGTAGGGTATTGGCGCACTCAGGAAAAAATGGACCTTAGTTTATTGTAAAAGAAATGTCCTATTATCCTTAAAAAGATTAAAAACTTGGGGCTAAAACATTTTAGTGGTAAAAATGTAATTTATTGTTTTTTCACCGCTTAATGGTATAAAATTCTGTGACATGTGGTGTTAATATAATTAGTGCACCCTTTGTTAAATTCATTGAGGAGTGTAGTTTTTAAAATGAGTTCATATATAGGGGGTTTCTGTTGTGACTAGTGTTGAGCATTCCGATACTGCAAATATCGGGTATCGGCCGATATTCGCTGTATCGGAATTCCGATACCGAGTTCCGATATTTTTGTGATATCGGAAATCGGAATCGGAAGTTCCTATAAGTTCCCAGGTGTGTGCGGTGCGTATGGTTCCCAGGGTCTGTAGGAGAGGAGACTCTCCTTCAGGCCCTGGGATCCATATTCATGTAAAAAATAAAGAATAAAAATAAAAAATATGGATATACTCACCCCTCCGATGGACCCTGGACCTCAGCGGTGCAACCGGCAGCCTCCGTTCCTAAGAATGCTGTGAGTGTAGGACCTGCGATGACGTCGCGGTCTTGTGATTGGTCGCGTGACCGCTCATGTGACCGCGACGTCATCGCAGGTCCTTCACTCACTGCATTGAACGGAGGCAGATGCTTGCACCGGTGAGAGTCAGGGTCCGTCGGAGGGGTGAGTATATCCATATTTTTTATTTTTATTCTTTATTTTTTACATGAATATGAATCCCAGGGCCTGAAGGAGAGTTTCCTCTCCTTCAGACCCTGGGAACCATCCAGGATAGCTTCCGATATTTGTGTCCCATTGACTTGTATTGGTATCGGGTATCGGTATCGGCGATATCTGATATTTTTTGGATATCGGCCGATCCAATCCGAAATCCGATACCGATACTTTTGAATATCGGAAGGTATCGCTCAACACTAGTTGTGACATGGCACCCGCAAACCATTCCAGCAAAATCAGAACATGGTGCCTCTTCCCTTCTGAGCTTTGCATTGTGCCTCACAAGTAGTATTCCCCAACATATGGGGTGTTGGTGTACCCAGGAGAAATTGCACAGCAAATTGAATTGTGCAGTTTCTCCTGTTACCCTTATGAAAATGCAAAATTTGGGGCTGAAACAACATTTTTTATAAGAAATTGTGATTTTATTAGTGGAGACCACTAGGCACATCTAATGTCACCCTGTCTGCCCTAAGCATCCCTATATAGGTTCCGCACCTTTTGCTGGGCAGGATAACTAACTCTTGCCTGACCCTGGTGATAAGCACTGCTTAGGGAAGGACAGGATGAGCACTAGTCAACCTCCACTACCACTATAGACAGATGTAATACACAAAGAACTGGAACACTTAGCTTGTGTAGACTCAGAGATAAACACAGACATCCTCCAAACACCAAAAAGGAAGATAGCCGACTGTTATTGCTCCAAGCCTCAACAGTGAAATATCACTGGCAACTCCCAGCAGCAAGCTGGGAGTTATAAACACCCCGGTCCAGGTGTGTCAACAAGATGTGGGAGGTTGCCACTGGGTCTTAAAGTCAAAAGGAACAGGAAGGAGTCTACAAAGCAAACCGCTGAGACCTTCTGCAGCTAGATGCAGTGCGACTGTCTGCAGCCTCTGACACACCCTTGACATATGCTCACCACACATCAGTTGCCTGGAGGGTCTAGTTTCCAAAAAGGTGTCACTTGTGGGGGATATTCACTGTTTAGACACATCAGAGACTCTCCAAACGTGACATGGTGTCTGCCAATTGTTCCAGTAAATTTTGCATTCAAAATCTTGGAGGCCATTTTTCCTGTTACACTTGGCAAAATAAAAAAATGTGAAAAATTTGGATCTGAAGACTTTTTTTGTGAAAAAAAGTTAAATGTTGATTTTTTCCACATTCCAAAAATTCCTGTGAAGCACCTGAAGCGTTAATAAACTTCTTGAATGTGGTTTTGAGCACCTTGAGGGGTGCAGTTATTAGAACGGTGTCACTTTTGAGCATCTTCTATCATATATACCCCTCAAAATGACTTCAAATGGGTCATCTGGACCCATGGAAGCATGTATAACGCGAAACGGCCGTCGTCCTGTTTCTCTGCCTGTACCATCTGCCCTGTACCTGCTTGCATTACCTTGTCCATGCAATTCGCTTGAAATAAAGGACTAAGGTTTTTTTGTCACTGGATTTTGAAGTATTGCTGCATTTTTTCTTTCTTCTAATGGACTTCCTTATGTGCACTTCATGTCATGCACCTTCAACACCGTGAACTACGTTCCTGCATTGAGGCCTGTGATTCAGAGACCACTTCACCACACCAGTGAGTAAAGCACTCTACTAAGTGCCGTTCTTTTTTCGTTTTTCTTCATCCCTACAAAAAATGGTTTTGCAAATTTTGTTGGAAAAATTAAAAATCGCTGGCCAATTTTTAACTTCCTAACAAAAAAAAATGTTGGTTCCAAAATTGAGTTGATGTAAAGTAGACATGTGGGAAATGTTACTTATTAACTATTTTGTGTGACATCTATCTGTGATTTAAGGGCATGAAAATTTAAAATTTGAAAATTGTGAAATTTTCAAAATTTTTTCCAAATTTCATTTTTTTCACAAATAAACGCAAGCCATACCGAAGAAATTTTACCACGGTCACAAAGTATAATATGTCACAAAAACATTCTCAGAATCAGTGGGATCCAATGAAGCGTTCCAGAGTTATGACCTCATAAAGTGAAAGTATTTTGAATTGTTAAAATTGGCCTGGTCATTAACATGCAAACCACCTTCGGGGTAAAGGGGTTAATGGATCAGTGGTGTGAAATGTGCATAATTTATTAAGAGACCCATGCATTAATTGAATTAATGAATTAAGCGCATCTTACAATTAATGTGCGTCATCACCAGCAATGTTACTGCAGTCAGCGACTGAAGTATATTTCAGGTCAACCACTTACCACACTAGCCATGCTCCACAAATTTTGTTGGAGCTGGCAGTGATAGGTAAAATAAAATGACAATTTAAGTCGTAAAAAATTTTGTTGCAAAACTCCAACTCAAAAATTTGTTGAGAATGAAAAACGTGGAAAACATACCTTCATGAAATGGGTACGATATGTATACATATAATATAATGTTACAGCTTTGTAATCCTTGTAAAGATAAATAAATCAAATATATGTTAAGATAGAAATTCCATTTGTTGTAGGATACACAAACTAAGGACTCATATTCTTTTGTGAGAAAAACATACAAGTGCAATCCGATAAAAATATCGGATTGCACTCTGACCAATGTTATTCAATTGGTTACATCTCATTTGCGATTTTTTTTCTCAGCTAATATCGGACTGAGAAAAAAAATTGCAGCATGCTGCGATTGTCCTCATATCTCGGACAAGACTTGCCAATGCAACCCTATGGGTGCGAGAGAAAAAAAAACGCACAGCAATCGGACCATGTGAGTGCTGACCAAATTTTACACAGAGGCATCCTTTGAAAAGCAATAGAATAGATAGAATAGGTGACAATAGAATACATCGAATAGATATACAGTATACACATAGAAGAAGAAAGATATAAAGATGTCAGTGACACACACATATATATGTATATATTACATAGATCAATGAAAAGTCAGCAATTCAGCAGCCACGTAGTGTAAAATCACAGCAGGAGCTGACAGGATAGAAAAGATGGATTACATACAGTAAATTACACATAGAAGAGGTAGATATACAGATGTCAGTGACATATGCAATTAGTGCAGTGTGTGCAGCTTACAGTACATGTATTTAATAAAAGATAATTTTTCTGAAAAAAATGGTGTGGGCTCCCACATAATTTTCATAACCAGCAGAGGCAAAGCCAAATGCTGGGGGCCGATGTTTACAGCCTGGGAAGGGGGTAATACACACGGAGGTTCCAAGGCTATTAATATCAACTCACAACTGTATACTTAGCCTTTACTGGCTAATAAATTGGGGGACCCTAAAAAAAATGACGCAGGGTCCTCCTATAATTAATAACCAGCAAAGGCTATGCAGACAGCTGCTGGTTGATATTGATAGCCTAGGAAGGGGACATGGACACTGACCACCCCAGACAAAACACATCAGCTCTCAGCCGCCCCAGAAAAGGCGCACCACTGTTGGGATTATATTGGGCAGGTGATGAGCAGTGCCTGGTTTTCTCCACACATACCACTTAGAATTATCACCAAAAAGGTCTACCTTCGTCTCATCAGACCAGAGAATATTATAGTCTGGGAGTCCTTCATGTGTTTTTTTTAGCAAACTTTATGCAGGCTTTCATATGTCTTGCACTGAGGAGAGACTTCCGTTGTGCCACTACCATAAAGACCAGACTGGTGGAGGGCTGCAGCGACAGCTAACTTTGTGGAACTTTCTCCCATCTCTCTACTGCATCTCTGGAGCTCAGCCACAGTGATATTGGGGTTCTTCTTTACCTGTCTCACCAAGGCTCTTCTCCCACGATTACTCGGTTTGGCTGGACGGCCAGGTCTAGGAAGACTACTGGTGGTCCCACACTTATTCCATTTAGAGATTATCTTAAGTACCTTAAATACTGCAGAAATTCTGTTATAAAGTTGGCCAAATTTGTGCCTTGCCACAATTCTGTTTCTGAGCTCCTTGGCCAGTTCCTTTGACCTCACGATTCTCATTTGGTCTGACATGGACTGTGAGCTGTGAGGTCTTATATAGACAGGTGTGTGCCTTTCCAAATCAAGTCCTATTAGTTTAATTAAACACAGCTGGACTCCAATGAAGGAGTAGAACCATTTCAAGGAGAATCACAAGGAAATGAACAGCAAATGGACTTAAATATAAGTGTCTGAGCAAAGGGTCTGAATACTTATGACCATGTGATATTTCAGTTTTCCTTTTTTATTAAATTCTCAAAAATTTCAAAATTTTTGTTTTCTCAGTCAAGATGGAGCGCAGAGTGTACATTCATGTGAAAAAAAATATATATATTTTTTAATTTACCAAATGGCTGCAATGAAACAAAGAGTGAAACATTTAAAGGGGTCTGAATGTTAAGGTTGGTGGAATGCACTAAATAAAATAAATAATAAAGTGCAATCGCAACCCAGAGTCCACTGTGCAGAGATGTTGAACTGCTGCTATTGAACAATGACGGAACACACGGCGAGCGATTACTTGAACACACAGAAACGAAAAAGCTGCTCAGCAACTGAGCTGTGTCACTCGCACAAATAAACAAAAAAAGCTGCTCTGCAACAGAGCTGTATCACTCACACACAGAAATGAAAGAGATGCTCTGCAACTGAGCTGTCACTTGCACACAGAAATTAAAAAGATGCTCTGCAACTGAGCTGTGTCACTCACACACAGAAACGAAAGAGATGCTCTGCTACTGAGCTGTGTCACTTGCACACAGAAACAAAAGACGCTCTGCAACTGAGCTGTGTCACACACAGAAACGAAAGAGATGCTCCGAGCTTAATCTCGATGACTAACACTGAATACTTTCCATACCCACTGCATATACATATGTGTGTGTCACTGACATCTATAAATCTATGTATTCTATGTGTATACAGTACAGACCAAAAATTTGAACACACCTTCTCATTTTTTTTTTCAAATAAACTTTATTGGAATTTATAATTAACAGGGTGGGAAAGAAATAGGTATAAGGGGTATGGGTGGGAGGGAAGGGAAATAGGAGGGGGGCTGGATAGAAGGGAGGAAAGGGATGGGAAAAAGAGGGGAGAGAAGACACTTGTAATATGTGTCAACAGGTATACACAATTACCAAGAAGTAACAATAGATTAAGATTAATACGATGCATAATCAAAGTACAAGCAATATCATAGTACTAATAGGCAAACAGACAAGTCAGTCTAACATAAATAACGAATCTGCATGATCTCCATAACAATCCGTGACATATTCTGCCACGAGGTGTTACGGGAAAACTTCTTCCCAACGGGCCCACTTCCCCGAAATTTTTTTAAGGTTATTGTTGGCTAATGCAAATTTTTGTTCAAAAGTTCTGTGAAGGGCAACACGTTCTCTGATCTCCTGGAATGACGGCGGTGAAGCATTTTTCCAACTATAGGCGATAGCGTTTTTGGTGACTAGGAGAATATGAACGATCAACGCCTTCAGGGGAAAATGAATGAAGCTCAATCCCATAGAAAGCAAAGCCATCTGTGGGGTTAAGATGATGGTTTTGCCTAGTAAGACACCAATTAGTGCAGAGATTCTAGCCCACAATGGTTTAATTTTAGGACAGTTCCAGAAGATATGGAGCAAGTTGCCCCTGAGGCCACAAACCCTCCAACAGTTCGGGGAAATATGACCCCCTATCATGGACAGCCTTGCAGGGGTAAGATACCACCGAGAGACCAATTTAAAAAAGGACTCCTGAAGAGACATTGAAACAGTAGCAGAGTAGGTGTGGACCAAGGCTTTCTCCCATTCGTCCGAATCAATTGTCAACTGGAGCTCTTGCTCCCATTTCAACATGGATGAGGATTTAGCAAAATCGGAATCGTGATTAAACCAGCCATATACATACTTGTAGCTCAAGAATATGTTGTGGTCTGGGTTGCAAATAAGGTTTTGCACAGCTTCAGAGAAGAGGGGTTTGTTTGAAAGAAATTTCTGGCATTGGTCTTTAATGATCTGGTAATCACAAAACATAGAGGAAGGAATATTGTAACTACTTTTGAGGGCAGAAAAGGGTAGAAATTTTTCCCCATCGAAAATGTGTACCAGTTTCATAATTTTATACTCAGCCCATTTAGGGTTGACCAGATTATTATGTAGCTCAAATATAAATGAGATAGCCAAGTTACCTAGAGAATCAGATCTCCTTGTACCTCTTCTAGGCCTGGCTAATTTAGACCAGGCTTTGCTAGCTGCTATAAAGATTGGGTGTGAATTGTAACTGACATTTTTTTTTATATTCATTAATTGATTCAAGATCATTTCCCTGGGTGCTCTATCTAAATTTAGAGAGGTTTCTATCTCCAACCAAGCTGGGGATTCTGTTTTAGACCACCAATGAAAGCTTTGTCTAATCAAGTTAGTGTAGTAGTGGGCTACGATGTTAGGTAAGCCCATTCCCCCTGAGGATTTCTTTTTATAAAGTGTTGCCATGGCCACGCTCGCTTTTTTATTGTTCCATAGAAACTTGTTAATCAGAGACTGAACGTTGATTAAATAAGGAGTTGAGATGGGAATGGGGATGGACCTGAATATATACAAAATTTGGGGGATTATAAAGGTTTTAACTGACAAATTCTTTCCCCACCATGATAGATCTTTCCCTGCAAAATAATTCAAATCAAGTGAAATATTCCTGATTAAGCAATCAAAATTTGTCGGGATGAGTGAGTCCATTTTTTTAGTGATTTTAATCCCTAAATAAACGAAATCGCTTGTTGCCCAGCTCCATGAAGTTGCTTTTTTCAACTCTCCAATCTGGTGGGGATCTAGGTTAAATTGAAGGATTTGGGACTTGGTTTTATTGATTTTAAAATATGATAGCTGGGAAAATAAATCTAGTAAATTTTGGGTTGCAGGAACAGATGTTAGAGGGTCCGTCAGGGTCAGGATGACGTCGTCAGCAAAGAGGCCGATTTTAAACTCTCTGGTTTTTGTTTGGATACCTGTTATATTTTTGTTCTGTCTTATTGACTGAGCTAACGGCTCGATTGCCAGCGCGAACAACAGAGGGGACAGGGGGCAACCCTGACGCGTCCCGTTCGTAATTGAGAAAGGTGAGGAGAGGTGATTGTTGGATAGGACTCTAGCTGTAGGACCTGAATAAAGAGCCATAATTGCGGAGATAGAATTTGGATTGAAGCCGAATTGTTGTAAGGTGAGTTTTAGATAAGACCAGTTTAGGCGGTCGAACGCCTTTTCCGCGTCCAATGAAGCAATAATCGAGGGGACTTTTTTTGAGTTAATTATTTTTATCAGATCTATAACCCTTCTTGTACCATCGACAGATTGTCTGCCCCAGACAAACCCTATCTGGTCATTAATTATCAGTTTGGGTAAAAAGTTATTGATCCTATTTGCGAGGATTTTAGAGTACAATTTAATGTCCGTATTGACTAAAGAAATTGGTCTATAATTTGGGAGTTGGGCGGGGTCTCCTTTATTTTTGGGTATCAAAATAACTGTGGCTTCCAACATCTCTTTCGGGAATTTGCCCGATGATGCTGCAGAGTTGAAGATTTTTGAAATATATGGAACTAAACTTTCACTAAATGACCTGAAATACTCATTAGTAAAGCCGTCCGGCCCTGGAGCTTTTAGTGTTTTTAAATTTTTAATGTTTTCAGAGATCTCCTCAGGTGAGAACGGGGCAGTGAGATTATCCAAGTCCTCAATCGTGAGCTTTGGCAAAGTGAGTTTAGAAAGGAATTTTTTGATTTCAGAATCTTCTGGTTGTTTTTGTTGGGGATTTAGATTAAGATTATATAGTTCAGAGTAGAAGGTCGCAAACGCGTCCACAATGTCCTGCGGATGAGTAATCAATCGTCCATTATGGGATGTGATTTTTGCGATCCTATTTTGAACTCTCTGCCTTTTCAGCCTATTTAGCATATACCTGGTCGGCTTATTTAGGGAGGCATATTGTTTGAATTTTGAGGACCTGAATGACGCGTCATAAAATGAGAAGATCAAAGCCCTCAGTTCCTGCCTAAGCGAAATGATTTCAGATTGTATTTTGGAAGAATGAATGACTGAGATAGCGATTTCTGATTCTTTATATTTAATTTTTGATTGTAACTCCTTTATTTTGGCCCTGTTTTGTTTTTTTTCCTTAGCCGAGATTTGAATTAGGGCCCCCCTGATCACAGCCTTATGGGCATTCCAAAGGGTGAATGGGTCTGTTGATTCTGACTCATTCTCTCGGAAATAGTTCCTAATGGTCTGGTTAATCGTATTCTTATGAATTGGGTTACTGAGAATAGATGAATTACACCTCCATGAGACATGAGTTCTAGAAGCGGGGCCGTAAATCAATTCTGCAGTGACGGGTGAATGGTCTGATACTGTTTTGGGTAGAATTGAGATTTTTTTAAATTTAGGTAAGGAAAAAATGCTGGAGATCATCAGGTCGATTCTGGAAGCCGTGTGATGCACATCGGAAAAGTGGGTATATTCAATAGAGGTGGTGTTGAGACATCTGAAAATATCATACAACTCATTTTGGTGAAGCCAATTGTTTAAGGTCAGAGTTTTATGTCTATTTTGGGCTGAGGAGTCAAGGTGGCCATCAGGGACCACGTTGAAGTCTCCCACCATTATTAGGTCCCCTTTCTTGATCTCCATCACTTTTTTCATAAGTTTGTTCAGGAATTTAATATGGCCTATATTTGGGACATAAACGTTGACAATCGTGAAGGGGTGGTTACCGATACTACAGATTAGAACATGGAAATTGCCTTTTGGGTCCTTGTACTCCTCGAAAAATTCGAATGGGATATTACAACTGATTATTGTCATAACACCAGCTTTTTTCGTGCTACCGCATGATTCAAAAATTTGTGAGAACCTTTTGTCTGTGAGTTTTGGGTGATCATAAGATTTAAATTTGGTCTCTTGTATGCAAATGATGTCGGATTTGGATTTGACCAGCTCGTCCCTGATAGTGAATCTCTTTCTCGGGCTGTTGAGGCCCCTAACATTATACGACATTATTTTGAGAGACATTTTTGATTGGAGTTAGGGGAAGCGGAGATTATGCACCTATAGATACCAGTATATAGAGTTAATGACCAACAAACAGTGTTAACCTAACTACAAATTAAAGCTTTACTTTTAGGGTGCAGCAATGACAAGAAAAGAAAAATACAAAAATGTTTGTAGACACTAATACAATGTGTGTTTTAGCACTGTAGAAAGCTGAAGAAAAGGTAAAACGGAACACTTGAATACCAGAAACTTGTCCTCTCCGAAGAATCCCTCCGGTGGGTTCTTCACTACACGGGGGAAAGTTCGTGAGTAAGCTCGACTCGGGGCATCCTCCGAGATATGAAAAAATTGGACAAAGGATAACATAGTTAACAAATTAATGACAAAACATTTAGAACAACTATACCACTTAGAGCCTCATAGGCTGAAAATTATCCATTTTAACATGTATACTACTTCTCATCCTACAGGACAGTAAAGCAAAAATTTTGGAACCCTGTACAAGAAAAAATCCTTTTATAGGATACAGGATAAGATCACATATATTTTACAGAAAAATTACTACAGACCCGACCTATGTAACGGAAGTAATGAATCTCTCCCCTTCTTCGGGGGTGCTGATGGGGATAGTCTTGCCTCCTTTCATTATCAGGAGCTTAAGTGGAAATCCCCACTTATACGGGATTCCCATATCTCTCAAGGGACCTGTAACCTTCTTAAAAGCTTTTCTGCCTTCCAGAGTTTCTCTGGAAAGGTCCGCATAGAGTTTTAAGTTGTCATAGGGCGCAGGGAATTTTTTGTCCCTTTTAATTAAATTTTGTAGCTGCTCTTTTACGTGATAGAAATGGATCCTGAGAATTGTGTCTCTGGGGAGGTCAGCAGCAATGCTTGAGGGCTTGGGCAACCTATGGATCCTATCAATAGTAAGCTCCTGATCTGATATGGATGGGATAACTTTCTTGATTAAGGTTTGGGTGTATTCAAGAAGTTTTGCAGGAGGGACATTTTCGGGTATGCCGCGAATTTTGACGTTGTTACGTCTGTTTCTGTCCTCCTGGTCTGCCATTTTCATCTTAAGCCTTTCTATTTCTGATTTAAGATCTCGATTTTCAGCTGTATGTTTGGCTACTGTATTTTCTAATCCTTTTATTTTCTCCTCATGCTTTCCTAGTTTTTCAGTATACACATCCAATGTTTTTTGTAACTGGCTAGAGTGTTTTTCAAAATTAAGGAGCATATCCTCTCTAACTTGTTTAGATATTATTTTTAAGTGAGAATCCATCATGCTCAGAAAGTAAGCTGGTAACTCGTCCGAGCCTGTCTGAACATTTTTGAACCTCCTTCTTGCGGGACTTATGTTCGGGGATAGATCTTCCGACTCGTAACCCGAATAATCAGATTCACCCCTGTACTCTTTCCTCCGCTCCTGTGAGCCTGGCCTTTTCTTTGTGACAGTAGTATCCATTTCTACAGCCTTGTTATGTTGTTGTGAGGATTTTTTGTTTTGGGGTTTACTTTTTTGGTCTAATTTGTCACCTGGATTTTTTAGAGGAGTCCTTGGGGACCTAGATCTAGATCTAACTGGACTTAATAAATTTACCGAGTCCTTGGTGGGGTCACAGCGTGATGTGTGTGAATTATTGGATTTTTGAGAGTTGGATAGTGGGATTTTTGAGGCATGGTTTTTGGCATTGGAGCGATTCATTTTGCCTGAGCTGATAGCTGATTAAAAGAAAAACTACTGGGGTAGTCCCAAGTCCGAAGACTGGATATGCAGATTTCCCACCTAAGTGGTCCCAAGTTTGAAAACTGACTATTAGAATTCGCCGCCGAAGCTGGCCCCACGTCCTTAGACTGGATATACAGATTTCCCGCCTAGGTGGCCCCAAGTTTGAAAACTGGCTATTAGAATTCGCCGCCGAAGCTGGCCCCACGTCCGAAGACTGGCTATTAGAATTTACCACCGCAGTGGTCCCAGAGACTGGCAAAGAGAATTAAGTTTGAGCGAATAGACAAAATTAAATTAACTGCACACTTATCTTGGAAGTAAAGGAGTTTAATGCAAGTTAACAAAAATGCCAGCAGGCACTGTGCTTAATGAGCTAACAAACAGTTATTGTGTTGCTTTACATCAAACAGACCGTTAGTCAGGAGAACCACTCTGACAAGCTGTCAGTTATGAGATATTTGTTGCAGTCCCTTATATCTCTTGTTTAGTGGAGATAGCTTTTATTAACAGATTTATTTCCTTGATGGTGACAGAAGGGAGAAGTGTGGAGCTCAAAGTTAGTCACTGCAGGGGTTAACAATGTAGGCTGGATGGACTTACTTAGTGACAGCTCTATGTAGCTTCTGTGAAGTAATGCCTAGGAAACACGCACTCCCCAGGACTATCACAGTGGGGATCCGATTTGGTGCATATAATTCAACTCACGAGTTATTGTAGCACTTAAATAACCCCAGTGGGATGAGGGAGAGAAGAGCAGTTATTATTATTATAAATGGCAGTCACTTTGGGTAGTGACACTAGTTACAGCGCAAGAGATATGCAGAAAGGTTGATCTTCACCTGAGTTTTCCTCTGAACAGTTTCAGGGGTTAATAAAATAGGGGTTGAAACTGGGGGGCGGAGCTTGCAGCGCCGGCCGTGAGCTGTTGTCCCCACTTGCTCGGGGTTATCAGCCACAGCCGCGTCACTGCAGCTGCACCGCCGCTGACCGAACACTAAGTGCTGGTGCCGGGACTCCCACCCCGTCACCAGCGTGTGCGTGGGGTAAATGACACGCCCCCTTACCGCCAGTCTAAGTCTCTTCTAATGCGCTCCGGTCCGGGTCTGGGTCCTCTCACCGGCACTCCGTCACCGCCGCTTCCCTCTTGCAGAATCTTCACTGCACTTCCTGCAGCCCGGCGTCTGTCTTCACAGGAGGGAGGGGGGGAGCTTTGACTGGATCTCCGCGACGCTATGTGTTCTTCCAGCGCCGGTGATACCTCCTCTTCAGTTACTTCAGCCGCGGACTGCAGCCACCACTCTCCCCTCCAGGGGAATCGCGGCAAAGGTGGTGCTTTACGGCCGGATAGCTTTCCGGCTCACTGTAGTGAAGAGCTGCGTCCCGGCCTCAGTGAGGAAGTCGCGGCAGTCCCCGCAATCACTGCTGCAGGCAGGCGAAGGCAGGGGAGCTCAGCCCGCCACACTTACTTCTCCCCCTCCTTTGCAGGGGGGGGGGATTCTGCTTTCAATATGCTGCCCTGCGTTTGTGACAGCAGACAGCGCAAGGGCCTGGAACGCTCCTGGGTTCTAACTTAACCCCACAGTACCTGGATGAGGGTCCGGATAGGTAGTTGGTTGGTTCTTCACAAGGGTCCTAGAGTGGATCCGCAGCTCTTGTTTTCTTTGCCCAGTAATAAGGGCCTAGGGGTGAACTAGCAGCAGCCCGGGTATAAGGCCTCAACCATGCGATGTGGCCCATGGTAGTCCAATTTCTGGCCAAAAACAGCAATACAGGTCCCAAAATGAATCTAATGGTCAGTAGAGACCTTGTCCATTATTAAAAGTAAGAAATAATCGCTTTATAGAGTGGATGTGTGCCGATTTAGAGGATGCCTTCCAAGAGCTCACTGGCAGCACACCCTACTCCATTGCTGCCTAGGCCACGGTCACCGGGAATGGTCTTCCAACAATCTTGAAGGCGTTCCCAGAGATGCTTAACACTTGTTTACCCTTTTGCCTTCACTCTGCGGTCCAGTTCACTCCAAACCATCTCAATTGGGTTCAGGTCTGGTGACTGTGGAGGCAGGTCATCTGGCGTAGCATCCCATCACTCTCCTCCTTGGTCAAATAGCCCTTACACAGCCTGGAGGTGTGTTTGGGGTCATTGTCCTGTTGAAAAATAAATGATGGTCCAACTAAACGCAAACCGGATGGAATAGCATGCCGCTGCAAGATGCTGTGGTAGCCATGCTGGTTCAGTATGCCTTCAATTTTGAATAAATCCCCAACAGTGTCACCAGCAAAGCACCCCCACATCATCACACCTCCTCCTCCATGCTTCACGGTGGAAACCAGGCATGTAGAGTCCATCCGTTCACCTTTTCTGCATCGCACAAAGACACGGTGGTTGGAACCAAAGATCTCAAATTTGGACTCATCAGACCAAAGCACAGATTGCCACTGGTTTAATGTCCATTCCTTGTGTTTTTTAGCCCAAACAAGTCTCTTCTGCTTGTTGCCTGTCCTTAGCAATGGTTTCCTAGCAGCTATTTTACCATGAAGGCCTGCTGCACAAAGTCTCCTCTTAACAGTTGTTGTAAAGATGTGGCTGCTGCTAGAACTCTGTGTGGCATTGACCTGGTCTCTAATCTGAGCTGCTGTTAACCTGCAATTTCTGAGGCTGGTGACTCGGATAAACTTATCCTCAGAAGCAGAGGTGACTCTTGGTCTTCCTTTCCTGGGGCGGTCCTCATGTGAGCCAGTATCTTTGTAGCGCTTGATGGTTTTTTCCACTGCACTTGGCACTCCCAATTTTTCGGACTGACCTTTATTTCTTAAAGTAATGATGGCCACTCGTTTCTCGTTTTTCTTTACTTAGTTGTTTTTTTCTTGCAATAATACAAATTCTAACAGTCTATTCAGTAGGACTATCAGCTGTGTATCCACCAGACTTCTGTACAACACAACTGATGGTTCCAACCCCATTTATAAGGCAAGATATCCCACTTATTAAACCTGACAGGGCACACCTGTGAATTGAAAACTATTCCCGGTGACTACCTCTTGAAGCTCATCAAGAGAATGCCAAAAGAGTGTGCAAAGCAGTCATCAAAGCAAAAGCTGGCTACTTTGAAGAACCTAGAATGTAAGACATAATTTCAGTTGTTTCACACTTTTTTGTTAAGTATAAAATTCCACATGTGTTAATTCATAGTTTTGATGCCTTCAGTGTGAATGTACAATTTTCATAGGCATGAAAATACAGAAAAATCTTTAAATGAAAAGGTGTGTCCAAACTTTAGGTCTGTACTGTATATCTATTCTATCTATTCTATTCTAACCTGTCACACTGTGATTTTACTGTACGCCGCACATGAATTGCTGGCTTTTATTGTATCTATCTATCTATCTATCTATCTATCTATCTATCTATCTATCTATCTATCTATCTATCTATCATCTATTTATCTATCTATCTATCTATCTATGTAAGTTTGTGTTTTGAAAAATATTGAAAACAATGTACAAATGACATAGAAAATTGCTCTGTAAAAAGCTCATGTTAACCCATTAATAACCACAGGATATTCGTTAAGTGTTAAAAAAATTAAATGCTAACAGTATATTTAGACTACATTATCTACAGTCAAAAATGACCCCCATGGACTATATGCTTGACGATCTGAGGTTGTTTAATAGCCTGTGTAGATGGCCAGACGATGTGCACAGAAAGATAGACAGTTTGCATATGTTGCCTTTGTATTTGGCAACACAGGTCCTGTTTACACAAAATGATTTGCCATAGAGAAAAATTATTTTTATACAAGCTTAAAAAAAGAATTTCTCCTGACAAACAAGGAATTTGCTCATTTATTCTGTTTATGCTGTATGATTATATTGAAATGAGCATTACTAGGAACACTCGTTCTAATAGTCAGACAGTGTAAGGCTACGTTCACATTTGCGGTCGGCGCCGCAGCGTCGGGCGCCGCAGCATCGCCGCATGCGTCATGCGCCCCTATATTTAACATGGGGGCGCATGGACATGCGTCGCACTTGCGTTTTGCGCCGCATGCGTCCCTGCGGCGCCCGCGTCCGGGCGTAGAGGACGCAGCAAGTTGCATTTTTGCTGCGTCCAAAATCAATGAAAAAAAGGACGCATGCGGCGCAAAACGCAGCGTTGTGCATGCGTTTTGCTGCTATTTTGTTTGCGTTGTGCGTTGCGGCGCCGACGCTGCGGAGCACAACGCAAATGTGAACGTAGCCTAATTGAACCTTTAGATTAAGGAGCCTGAACATAGTTAGCTGTCAGGTGACCCTCTATATATCAATGTCCAGAACCTGACTAGGGCACTGTTCGCATTCAGCTGTCATCCTGTTTTCAAGCAGTGCGGTCTTGCAGCTGATGCAGTTTTTTCCATGCAAGGTTATGTTATTTTGCAGGGAGAGAGTGTAAAGACACAGCTGATTTAGGCCCGACGACACTTGGCTTGTGTAAGCATGATGGCTATCACCCGCCAAAAGAATAAAATGCTTATTCGTTGGGTGATTTGTTCATTCATGACAGCATTATAATCATTATCAGCAGCAAACCATCCTGTATAAACAGGACATGTGCTACCGATAATGATATATTATCATTTAGCCATTATTATTTATGTAGAATGATTGTAAAAATAATTATTCTGTGAACACAGAATTCTGGTTGGCATGTCTAAACTTGCCATTAAATGACCACTTATCACCCTGTAAGTAGAGGATTGTTGGTTGATTAATGGCTGCAGTCGGCAGGTTAAATAAACCTTTAGCACAATGTCACAAAGTCCAGAGCCTCTCATACAGCCAAATCAGATCTGATACTTTGCACTGACGAGGGGCAACACCCCAAAACACTGTGTCTGCAAATTAAGATTCTGGTTTGGCTTTTATCCTAAGTCATATGGCAAGACTCATTAAGGGGTCCCTAGTAACTTTTAGCTCGCTGCTTCCAATAGATGGCAATAGAGTTCTAGCCCTCTTCTTCTCTGAAGAGACAATTAGCATATTTACGAGAAGTAGAAGACACAGCACTGAGCACCGCAAGGTCGACAGCACGCACTCTGCTGGTGCCTTAGGCAGCTGTTTGGCTAACATCCTGCGAGCCCCCACCCCGGCTGTGTACGTCACATGTTTTGGAGAGAAGATGGAGACAGATTTTGCTGACGTTGGCAGTGGGCAGGTCACTGCTGACGAAATAAAAAGCTCTGTCCTTATATGGCCACAATGAGCTCGGCATGTCATTGGCCGGAAGGCCTTCTGTTCTGTGCTTGTTTACAGACGTAGAAGAGCGTAGCTATGGGAATACACTATGTTCTGAGAAGTTTCCTGGTTTCTGCGTAACTTACATGTACCATGTACTGCCTGCTGAGACATTCCCAATATTCCGTCAGATACAGTTCATGTTCTTTGTCTCAAGTACTGCATGTCATATACCTGATCAATCAGTAAAAACTAGCCACACTACTCTTCTGTCTGCCTGATGATCATTTATTCCTTCAATATCAAGAATATATTACTTGTATCACATACAAGTAATGCAGACATATGTCTACATTTTCACAGTGCAGCAGTTGGAAAATAGAGATCACCGTTAGCATCCTTATTAGTAACATTATCTCTGCTACTAAAGGGAACCATTCCTATAACAGCTATGTAAAAGCTGTAATATAATATATAAATAATTTTTAAGGATCTGCGAGGTCCCTAAATTTATAGGATCTCAAAATAAAATGATTATGAGGTCTTATTCACTTAACGTTAGAATATTGTAATCAATATTATTTAGTCTGATGTCATGCAAATGCCTTCCGATGGTTTGTGTGGATTCGGTTGATGTGTTTCACTTGCAGTATAGAATAGATCAGTCGTGGAACCAGAGGTACGGCCATTTCTCCAATGTGTCCCAGGAGCTGTGTCACGACACAGCTGTCGGGTGACCTGGAGCCAGGGGTTCCTTCCCTGTCCCTAACACCAGGGGGCACCCTAGCTCACCCTACTCCCTGGGATACTTCTGAAGGTGAAGATGATGGGGCCTCCGCACTTTCTATCTCCTGAGTTAGCCCTCCGTCTGTTCTCTTCCCTCCCACCCAGGGGAGAAGGGCGCTACTGTGCACTGTAGTACACCAACCAGACAAACAAGGTAACATAAACAAGGGTTAACAGAAAACTCCAGGCATACAAAATATTCACTCACATATAACAGCGGAATGCACCGGGGTGTAGAGGTAGGGGAATAAACCAAAACAGAGAAGGATAGGGAATTACCACACATACAAACCAAGCAACAGTCACTGATACCTCCCCCAACTCTCCTAATATGAACTCCTCTCCTTTCATTAGCCATACAGCAAATGCCAGCTCTGACAAGGAGTTGTATCAGAACCCAGATTATAAACCGGAAAGGAGTGACTAACGGACCTCAGCTGTGAGCACAGGGATTTCTAACTTGCCAATTAACTCCTGTTCTGCCAGAAGGAATAAACACCATTAAAATGAAGAAATGCTTTTTCTCAGTGCCGGAGAAGGAGCAATCAGACGCTGCAGTCTTCTGGCTCCACACTGTTGTGGTAACCCCGTGACAAGCAGTTTTTCAGTAGGACAACATCCGACCACATGTTGCTGGTGCTACTGAGAGCAGCCTGCGTGGCCTAAATGTGCTTCCCTGGCCTGCAGTGTCCCCAGACTCGTCTCCTATTAAGCATACCTGGGATGTCATTGGTCAGCAATCGCAGAGGGAGCTGCCAGCTGCAGATCTTTTTTATATGCTTTGCTTATGTAGCGGTATTAAAGACCACAGCGCTTTAAATACATTATTATTGCTCTCCCCAATTGGGCTCACAATCTAAATTCCATATAAGTATGTCTTGGACTGTGAGAGGAAACTGGAGAACCTTCAAGCAAACACAGGGAGAACATACAAAATCATTACAATTGTTGTCCTTGGTGAAATTTGAACCCAGGACCCCAGTGCTGCAAAGCATCAGTGGTAACCAATAAACCACTGTGTTGCCCATCATTTGAATGCCCAATTGGATTCAGTGTGGCAGAACAGTTCTTATACAACTATTAATGAACACATTGATTGCATAACAAGGTATGAAAGTGCAAGTATTTATGTGTATGGCGCTCATATTCAGTACAGAAGAAACTTTGATGCTTTGAAAAATGTATTTCCATTGTTTCATCATCTTTAGAAATCCTTTAATTTCCATAATTCCTTGAATTTTCCTTTTTGGTGTTGAAATCAACATTGAGTAGTGTAGGCATATATAATGCCCCATTCAGACATCATTTTTTCAAATATGCATTCTATCCATGTTTTTCACAGATAAAACACATGCTCACTATAGTCTATGCAACTGATAACATGTCCATGTTATTTTGCAGATCAAAAAACAAAAAAGATTAACAATAAAGATTAACAAATAGCCTCTTCAGAGGGATAGATGCAGGGGCGGATTATAATAGGGTCAATCTGGGCGGTAGCCCAGGGCCCAGTAGTGTGGGGGGCCCTCGGCTACCGCTCAGATTGCCCACCGCCATCAGGGCATTACTGCCCTGACTGGCGTATGGGCCCGGTGGGCAGAGGGGGCCCGCATCGGGCCCTGTCTCAACTGCTCACCGGGCCACCCCCCTACAGTCGCTGCGGCAGTAAAGCTGGCTATTGACGTGCGGGTGCGGGCCCGCACGTCAATAGTTAACAGCCGCCAGCCAATCGGAGGCTGGCAGCTGACTTGTGCCACAGGGCGCACGTCGCCGGCGTCTGACGTCATTGTCAGCCGCCGGCGAGTGCACATGGAGGGAAGAAGCTTCGCCCACCGGCCGCCGCAGGAGTGGCTAGGTAAGTAAGAACTCGTGTTTTTTTTTGTTTGTTTTTTTTTTAGAGCGGCGATCCCGGGGCAGAAATGCTGGACACTGGACAAGCTGGGGGCAATATGCTCGACACACTGGGGCAGAAAGCTGGACACACTGGGGGCAATATGCTGGAGACACTGGGGGCAGATTGCTGGAGACACTGGGGGCAGATTGCTGGAGACACTGGGGGCAGGATGCTGGACAGACTGGGGCAGAATGCTGGACACACTGGGGCAGAATGCTGGACACACTGGAGCAGAATGCTGGACACACTGGGGGTAATATGCTGGACACACTGGGGGCAATATGCTGGAGACACTGGTGGCAGGATGCTGGAGACACTGGGGCAGATTGCTGGAGACACTGGGGCAGATTGCTGGAGACACTGGGGCAGATTGCTGGACACACTGGGGGCAGAATGCTGGACACACTGGGGGCTGAATGCTGGAGACACTCGGGCAGATTGCTGGAGACACTGGGGCAGATTGCTGGACACACTGGGGCAGAATGCTGGACGCACTGGGGGCAATATGCTGGAGACACTGGGGCAGAATGCTGGACACACTGGGGCAGAATGCTGGACACACTGGGGGCAGGATGCTGGACGCACTGGGGCAGAATGCTGGATGCACTGGGGCAAAATGCTGGACACACTGGGGGCAGAATGCTGGAGACACGGGGGCAGAATGCTGGAGACACTGGGGCAGATTGCTGGAGACACTGGGGCAGATTGCTGGACACACTGGGGGCAGAATGCTGGACACACTGGGGGCAGAATGCTGGAGACACTGGGGCAGATTGCTGGACACACTGGGGCAGAATGCTGGACACACTGGGGGCAATATACTGGACACACTGGGGGCAGAGATGCTGGACACTGGGGGCAGAGATGCTGGACACTTGGGGCAGAGATGCTGGCATGGGCAGAATGTAGATACGGGGCATGATTGGAGACACGGGGCAGAATGAAAGACATGGGGCAGGATTGGAGACAGATCATGCAGGATCATGGGGCAGGATGGATATGATGGAGACTGATGGGGCAGGATGGATACTCATGAGGGCAGGATGGGAGAACATATGGCTGACACCAGGAATGGGATACACAGGGCCAGGATGGGGGATATTATTATTACTATAGGGGCTAATTTTCATTCACCCCCCACATCCGATCACTGGCTCGCTCTTCTTATTTGCATCGCAAAAACATTTCTAGAATTCGCCCTTTTCTTACTTTCGACTCTGCAAAAACTCTTACTGTTTTTCTTATTCATTCCCGTCTGGACTATTGTAACTCTCTACTGATCGGCCTCCCTCTTACCAAACTCTCCCCGCTCCAATCTGTCCTGAATGCTGCTGCCAGGATCATATTCCTCACCAACCGTTACACCGATGCCTCTACCTTGTGCCAGTCATTACACTGGCTACCCATCCACTCCAGAATCCAGTACAAAACTACTACCCTCATCCACAAAGCACTCCATGGCTCAGCACCACCCTACATCTCCTCTCTGGTCTCAGTCTACCACCCTACCCGTGCCCTCCGCTCCGCTAATGACCTCAGGTTAGCATCCTCAATAATCAGAACCTCCCACTCCCGTCTCCAAGACTTTACACGCGCTGTGCCGATTCTTTGGAATGCACTACCTAGGTTAATACGATTAATCCCCAATCCCCACAGTTTTAAGCGTGCCCTAAAAACGCATTTGTTCAGACTGGCCTACCGCCTCAACGCATTAACCTAACTATCCCTGTGTGGCCTATTAAAAATAGAAAAAAAACAAAACACATAATCAGGTTCCTTGCATCGTGTTCTCATACACTTTATGCAGTAAATAGCACTCTGTGTCTGTACTGCTACATACTTAGGCAGTTAACTGGTTCATGCAGCTTTACATGAACACCCGAGCCTTACACTATGGCTGGTCCAAATAACTAAAGCAATTGTTAGCATCCACCTCTCGTGTCTCCCCTTTTCCTCATAGTTTGTAAGCTTGCGAGCAGGGCCCTCATTCCTCCTGGTATCTATTTTGAACTGTGATTTCTGTTATGCTGTAATGTCTATTGTCTGTACAAGTCCCCTCTATAAGTTGTAAAGCGCTGCGGAATATGTTGGCGCTATATAAATAAAAATTATTATTATTATTATTATAATATATTACTGCAGTGATGTATTTATTTTATTTTTTGAGGATACTGTTTTAAATGGGGGGGCGGTCCTGTTACTGTGCAGAGTGACACTATGTCGCCTTTTTTTCTTCATGTGGTGTAATGTAGAAGTTGGGAAAAATTAAGTAATGTGTTCTGCAAACGGAGCTCGAGATAACTGTGTTATTTCCTGCAGAGACGAGTCCTGGCTGGAAGAAATGATGGCGGTCTGTGCTGGATGGAAGATGAAGGACTTCACCTAGAAACGTCACTGGTGAGTAAGTGTGACCTATACACTGACACTATACACTGTATACTATATACTGAACTGAAGGGTAAATTGACTAGATCAATGGATGTTTGACAGGTTATAGTTTCACACAGCAACTATTTTTCTGGAATAATCTGGTTCAGGTATATGATGACCCCCGTCACATGACCCCCGTCACATGACCAGGGGGCCTACAGTGTCTGAACAGCCCAGGGCCCTGGCTACCCTTAATCCACCCCTGGATAGATGTCTAGAAGTTTAGTGTCACCTAACAGGGAGAGCAATCCTAAAAGTCAATATTGATCTTTTATCAATCCTATCCATATGACTAAAGGTACCGTCACATTAAGTGACGCTGCAGCGATATCGACAACGATGCCGATCGCTGCAGCGTCGCTGTGTGGTCGCTGGAGAGCTGTCACACAGACAGCTCTCCAGCGACCAACGATGCCGAAGTCCCCGTGTAACCAGGGTAAACATCGGGTTACTTAGCGCAGGGCCGCACTTAGTAACCCGATGTTTACCCTGGTTACCAGTGTAAATGTTAAAAAAAACAAACACTACATACTTACATTGCCATGTCCGTCGCGTCCCTCGCCTTCAGCTTCCCTGCACTGTGTAAGCGCCGGCCCTAAAGCACAGCGGTGACGTCACCGCTGTGCTTTGCTTTACGGCCGGCACTGACACATTCAGTGCAGGAAGCTCTGAGCAGCAGCGCGGACGCCGGGGGACGTGACAGACATCAGAGGGTGTTTTTTTTTACTTTAACAATGGTAACCAGGGTAAATATCGAGTTACTAAGCGCGGCCCTGCGCTTAGTAACCCGATGTTTACCCTGGTTACATGGGGACTTGGGCATCGTTGGTCGCTGGAGAGCTGTCTGTGTGACAGCTCTCCAGCGACCACACAGCGACGCTGCGGCGATAGTAACCCGATATTTACCCTGGTTACCATTGTAAAACATTGCTGGCATCGTTGCTTTTGCTGTCAAACACGACGATACACGCCGATCTGACGACCAAATAAAGTTCTGGACTTTCAGCAACGACCAGCGATATCACAGCAGGATCCAGATCGCTGCTGTGTGTCAAACACAACGATATCGCTATCCAGGACGCTGCAACGTCACGGATCGCTGTCGTTATCGTTGTTAAGTCGCTCAGTGTGAAGGTACCTTAACAATAAGAAGCCAGACCAGACAATCCATTTCTAGACTTGTGCTTTGGGTTGATTGCCTCTCATCGGTGCAGTGAAGATAATGGGTATTGTAGTATCTGGCTGCATTTCCATAAACTAGAATGAGAACAGCCACATGCATAGGCAGCCACCTCTCTAACCATGTGCCTGCCTAGAGTGCTAAATAAGGTCAAGGAACCCTAGCCTCTTGACCTATGGGGGACCTTAATATGGTTACACGGTGCTCTATTCGTGGTTGTCCTTTCCTGCTCCTGGACAGTGTGCTACTCTTCATCCCTCTGACATGGAGATACTCTATACAGATGATTTGGGGCCTCACAAAATTAAATCATTGGCCGAATGTGAGCCATATGCAGCAGGTTGTGCACCTCTGCCCTAAACTAATGGAAATTGTTAACATGTAGCAAAGAATTAACACCAATTTTATTAAAACGTTTATATAGCGATATGAATTAAAGTCATTAGAAAATAAAGTAAAAAAAATACTAAAATTAAGATCAAAGCCACAAACACAGGACTAAAAATCCTCCAAAAATTCAAAAGTTAACACAGCAAAAAAGGGGGCAGCAGTGCCTACCTGCCCAAGTCCCCGAACGAATGCACTATCAGGATGCAGTAAACCCATGTACTAAAGATGGCGGCAACACAGGTGCAAAATACTGATAAGACAACCACTCACAACCTACCAATCCATGGAGGGGTGATTGCTCAGTGTATGATTGCACAATAGAGGCTTGCATATGGTGCTGTTCACATATAGGTAGTGATGCACAGTGTCTGGTTTACAGCCTATTGGTCACGCCCATACTATTCGATCAGGCGGGCTGCCCAGCACTATTTAAATGTATCCCATGTGGACACCCCATTATACAAGACCTAATGTGCCTGGCCATGCCGCACCCTAAAAAATAAAGTGCAAAAAATACATATAAATATGTGAGGTATTGGTCAATATTTTGTCCAAGATATGCAAGGTCGCAACCCGCGTCAAGGGTCCTCACTGGTGATGAGCGAATATACTCGTTACTCGAGATTTCCCGAGCACGCTCGGGTAACCTCTGAGTATTTTTTAGTGCTCGGAGATTTAGTTTTCATCGTCTCAGCTGAATGATTTACATCTGTTAGCCAGCATAAGTACATGTGGGGGTTGCCTGGTTGCTAATTTCCGAGCACTAAAAAATACTCGGAGGACACCCGAGCGTGCTCGGGAAATCTCGAGTAATGAGTATATTCGCTCATCACTAGTCCTCACATTTGCGAGTCTTAATACTAAACTTAGTAGCAAAGCCACAAACAGAGGACTAAAAGTCCTCCAAAAATTCAAGAATTAATTTATTTTAAAAAATACAGCAAAAAAGCACCTCGATCGACGGACAAAAAGACGAGATTTGTTTGTAATGACTGCAAGAAGTTCATTTGTGAAGAATATGGAACTCACAGTTGCAGTTATTGTGCATTTTTTTATTGAATTTGAATACTTTTAGTTATTAGTAAAGCATTTTGGTATAAATTTCAGTTTGTATTTGATGATGACAAATAGATCACTTCAAAGCTATGTCTGATTTCATAACTGTGTTCTGAAATGATGACAGTATAAAACTTGATTATTCTGAACAGCCAGCATGTTTATTTTAATGAAATATAACGATTGTAAGCCTGGGGTCACATAGACCCCATGGTACCAAAGCAGTGCTTTTTTTCATGGTTCCACAGCAGGGTTAAAATTGCTGTTGGGAGAAGGTACTTTTCAAATATGAGACACCTGGAGCAGTTTGCAAAAGAAGAGTGGTCCAAAATTCCAGTTTGGTCATGACGGTATGCTTCCCCAGTTTTACTTAGATGTCAGATCTTGTTGAAAGAACGAACTAGCCAGTGTTATCATTACCACCTACATTTTAACAGCCTATGGTATACTACCTACAACTGTCACAATCATCTATATTTCTTATACAAATTGTTTGCCTTTCAATACTTCCCTACATTTTGATGCCACATTATTTACACTTTTACTTACATTCTACAGCCATGACCTCCCAGGACCATTACCACCACCCAGTAGAGTAGATACTGGGGGGGCAGAAGGGGTGGTCGTCCCTGGCCCCGCACTCTGAGGAGGCTCACCTTGGAGCTGCGCTACTGTAACTGTATCGGTATGCACAGCACACCTATACAGTTACGTTCTGCGGCAAAGCAGGTATACTCGATCTGTCTGCTCTGCCACCCGACCACTATAGGGCCCCTGAGCAGGCAAGGGGCCGATCCCAGCAGTGGGCCCCCACCCGTCATAAGTTCATTTCTACTGGCTGGAAGCCGATAAAGCTAACCTCATTGATGATAGTGGGAGCGTCACACACCCTCTCCAATCATCCCCCTCTCGGCGTCTGATGACCCTGACGCAGACACTGACAGGGGGTCATGATGATGTCACTACTAGGCACCCACTGTTCAGAGATGTGCAGGAGCTCAGAGCAAATGAGGAACCAGGAGCAGTGAGAATTGGATTTATTAATTTTTTTATGGGGGTGCTTTGTATTATATAGAGTCTGCCTATGTGAGGTGCATTATACTATAGAGTCTGCCTATGGGGGGTGCTTTATATTATATAGAGTCTACCTATGGGAGTGCATTATACTATATAGAGTCTGCCTAGGGGGTGCATTATAATATTTAGAGTTTCCCTATGGGGGTGCATCATACTATAAAAACACATGAACACGTTATCTGTAAATACCCGTGTACAAGACACAAGAGTGTAAAGAAAGACACCAGGACTAATAAAGGAGCGTACCACATAAACCATTAGCTGTACATGTTCATAATGTGGACCGTAACTAAGGTGCTACCAGGCCAAAATATCCATGTGTAACTATGAATGAAATACTATGTCTATCACCCTCTGTGTGTCCTATGCCATATGGACACGAGTGGTGAAAGAGCTATAGACCATGCGTTATGTGCACCCTAAGGTCCTAGACACAAAAACCTTATGGACCCTGGAAACGCTAGTGGTCCTGAAAAAAATGGTTATCATATTGAGCACATGGAAGGCTGGTCTCACCTGGTATGCGGACGCTCCAGCACGCACCCCGACGCACGTTTCGCTACTTGTAAGTACTTGCTTTATCAAGGGGAATAGTGTGGATTGGGAATGGTTTTCAGGACCTTATATCGTCCTGACAACGGTCATGTGACCATCATGTGATGGTAACCACCCCCCGGCCGTGTTGGGCGGCGCACGCCCACATCACTGCAGTCATCTCCCCGCCCCAGCCCGGGCCTGCCCAGCCACACACAGGAGCAGGCACCAATAGGTCCCGATCTCATGCGCAGATGGGCGCCGCCGGACGAGAGCGGGTGACCGACCCCAGCAACACAGTTAATGCGCACCACTAAATTTTCTACTGGGAATGAGGGAAATATTTGAACTCTTAGTCCCCTAGGAATTAATTCCCTCTGTAAATATTTATCCAGAAAAGCGTGATTCCACCAAATTTTGGTTCTTTTTCTTGTGAGATCTTTAAATTTAGTAATCATCTCACTTAACCCCTTATCCTTCCCCTCACCACCTGTGCTGCTGGTGTCCTTAATTACGTCGTTCAATTGTGTGAGCCATGCTCCATCGCGGGCTCTAAAGTCCATATTAGTATACCTGGAATTGACTGTGAAAAACACAGAAAACAATATAATTAACCAATTTTCCAGAAACGTCATTGTGACCCCCATATGTCACAAAAAACCATAAACATCCTCCTTATAGATCATAGTTAATAGAAGAGAACAAAGGAGGCTTTCTCAAATATATAAAAGCGATAAATTTATTAGTTACAAAAAAACACTCATACAAAAGAGACCAATAAAATAGACATGATACAAAAACACATGAACACGTTATCTGTAAATACCCGTGTACAAGACACAAGAGTGTAAAGAAAGACACCAGGACTAATAAAGGAGCGTACCACATAAACCATTAGCTGTACATGTTCATAATGTGGACCGTAACTAAGGTGCTACCAGGCCAAAATATCCATGTGTAACTATGAATGAAATACTATGTCTATCACCCTCTGTGTGTCCTATGCCATATGGACACGAGTGGTGAAAGAGCTATAGACCATGCGTTATGTGCACCCTAAGGTCCTAGACACAAAAACCTTATGGACCCTGGAAACGCTAGTGGTCCTGAAAAAAATGGTTATCATATTGAGCACATGGAAGGCTGGTCTCACCTGGTATGCGGACGCTCCAGCACGCACCCCGACGCCGGACGAGAGCGGGTGACCGACCCCAGCAACACAGTTAATGCGCACCACGGCCAGGGTGTATATAAGATGACCATATACTAGATAAAAACTAAAAAAGAGAGAGAGCCTCCATCGTATACTCATGTGCCACATATGGATACATTTTTTAGTTCCACATGATGCAGGTGTCCTCCATAGTGAGCAGTGAATACTGCAATATGATTAAGTCCCGCATATGCTACAAGCAGCAAAAGATCTATATGGTTACTTGGAACATAAGATTGGACAATACCAACATATTGGGAGAATATTTGCAAAAGTTTGGACCCCCTGCTATATGGGAGAACCTCCATCGTTTATTTATGTTCCACACATGTATTTTTTAGTTTTTATCTAGTATATGGTCATCTTATATACACCCTGGCCGTGGTGCGCATTAACTGTGTTGCTGGGGTCGGTCACCCGCTCTCGTCCGGCGGCGCCCATCTGCGCATGAGATCGGGACCTATTGGTGCCTGCTCCTGTGTGTGGCTGGGCAGGCCCGGGCTGGGGCGGGGAGATGACTGCAGTGATGTGGGCGTGCGCCGCCCAACACGGCCGGGGGGTGGTTACCATCACATGATGGTCACATGACCGTTGTCAGGACGATATAAGGTCCTGAAAACCATTCCCAATCCACACTATTCCCCTTGATAAAGCAAGTACTTACAAGTAGCGAAACGTGCGTCGGGGTGCGTGCTGGAGCGTCCGCATACCAGGTGAGACCAGCCTTCCATGTGCTCAATATGATAACCATTTTTTTCAGGACCACTAGCGTTTCCAGGGTCCATAAGGTTTTTGTGTCTAGGACCTTAGGGTGCACATAACGCATGGTCTATAGCTCTTTCACCACTCGTGTCCATATGGCATAGGACACACAGAGGGTGATAGACATAGTATTTCATTCATAGTTACACATGGATATTTTGGCCTGGTAGCACCTTAGTTACGGTCCACATTATGAACATGTACAGCTAATGGTTTATGTGGTACGCTCCTTTATTAGTCCTGGTGTCTTTCTTTACACTCTTGTGTCTTGTACACGGGTATTTACAGATAACGTGTTCATGTGTTTTTGTATCATGTCTATTTTATTGGTCTCTTTTGTATGAGTGTTTTTTTGTAACTAATAAATTTATCGCTTTTATATATTTGAGAAAGCCTCCTTTGTTCTCTTCTATTAACTATGATCTATAAGGAGGATGTTTATGGTTTTTTGTGACATATGGGGGTCACAATGACGTTTCTGGAAAATTGGTTAAGTGCATCATACTATATAGAGTTTGCCTATGGGGGTGCCTTATACTATATAGAGTCTCCCTGAGGGGTGCATTATACTAGATAGAGTCTACCTATGGAAATGGAATGCAATATACCATATAGTCTACCTATGGAGGTACATTATACTATATACAGTCTCCCTATAAGGGGTGCATTATACCATATAGAGTCTGCCTATTTTTGTGCATTTTACTATAGTCTGCCTATGGGGGGTGCATTATACAATATAGATTCTTCCTATGGGCAGTGCATTGTACAATAGAGTTATACAATAGAGGTATACACACACAAGTGATATAAAAAAAAAATAATTAAAATTAGCAGCTGGAACATCCAAGGCCTGAACACCTCGGTGTTTGGATGTAAAACAAATGGCCCAGATTTTATACAAAGACTGAAAAACATAGACATTCAGATTCTCCTAGAAACATGGACCAGGGCCAAAAATGAATCCCTGGTGCCCATCGGATACAGGGAAATCTGTGTCCCTGCCCTAAAAAATAAGAACATTAAACAGGGCTGCTGCTCAAGAAGAATATTGATTTGGCATAAAGAAGAGCTCCACCAGTACATCAAACCGGTGAAGAGAGGATACAGCTACATATGGTTTAGAATTAGCAGCTCCATCGAAATCTCTCAGTCTGATTTCTATGTCTGCGCCATCTATATACCACCACCAGAGTCGCCCTATTTCAATCCAGAGAGCTTTGAGATCTTAGAAGGAGAAGCTGCCCATTTTCTGGCCCTGGGCAAAGTTCTCATCATCGGAGACCTCAACGCAAGAACTGGGAGAGAAAAAGACTTTCTGACCATGGATGGAAACATCTACATACTTGGAGCAGAGGCTGACAGCCATGACTTAGCACACATGGAGAGAAACAGCTACGACAGTACAGTCAACAAAAGTGGCAAAAAGATCCTGAACCTATGTAGAAGTTTAGAACTTCATATTCTTAATGGCCGTATCAAGGGAGACTCCCTTGGAAGATATACATTAAACTCCCATGTAGGAAGGAGTGTAGTAGACTACGCCATTACAGATATGAACATGGAAAATATTGGCGGCTTCATAGTCAACCCAAAAAACGCACCTGTCAGATCACAGCCAACTTCCTCTGTACATAAAATCTACAGAGAAACCATCGGCACAAAAGCCTCAGCAGAGCGGTCTCTTCAACCTGCCGCCATCCTATAAATGGTCCAAGACGTCAGCAATAAAATATCAAGACGCTCCCAGCAGACCCAGAATAGAGGAGATGCTACGCCACTTCTACAACTACGAGTACAACCCAGAAGGAGTGAACCAAGCTACAAAAGACCTCAATGATATATTCTACACCATGGCCGAACTGTCCAACCTTAAAAAAGTCAACTATAAAAGGCCAAAAGAAAAACAGACCAATGGTTGGTTTGACAGAAACTGTAAAGCCGTAAGGAAGACCCTGAGAACAGCCTCAAACAAGAAACACAGAGACCCCAACCATCCGGGTCTGAGGGATGCCTATGACACCATACAAAACTATCCTCAAGAGGAAGAAGCAGAATTACATCTCCACCAAACTTAACCAAATTCAAAATGCCCTCCAAGACAACTCCTTCTGGGAACTATGGAACCACATGGGCACAAAAAACAAGAAAAACAAATCCATATCTAAAATGGCAATATCTGGCTTCAGTACTTCAGAGACCTCTACAAAGAAGTCCCGAAGGAAGAACTAAACCAAGAACAGAAAAACATAACGGAAAAACTAAAGGCAATGGAGGAAAAAGTCAAACATTTCCAAAACACACTGGATACATCACTCACACTACAGGAAGTTACAGAGAGAATCTCTTCCATAAGGTGTAGAAAAGCTAGTGGCCCAGATGAAATCCCACCAGAAATGCTTAAATACAGCCCACTGGAAATACAGGCAGCAATGGTTAAACTGTTCAATATTGTGCTGAGTGTTGGCTATGCAGCGCCCCAGAGTCCTGGTCATTGCAGTACTGATGCTCCGCCGCTAAGGGGGGCTATGGTACGTCTGATGGCACTGAAGGAGTTCACCTGACCAGGTATCACAGACACCAATACACTTCACAGTCTGGCCTCCAGGGGGAGCTAAGGGTGCTATGTATTAGGCCACTCCTCACAATCTGGTAAAACTGGGGGTTAGATAGGAAGTTAGTCAGAAGCTGACAGGGTTGGAACCAGGCAACATCCTGTGGCAGAGGGTGTTGCAGGGGAAGATTCAGGGGGGTCCCTGTCAGCGGTGGGATCCTGACAGAGGCCTAGCAAACAGGAAAGAACGTTACGGGACCACGCCTGCACTTCATCGCGGCGGTACCCCAAGAAAGGACAAGAAGCGAGGTTTATTGTGCTGAGTGAGAAACAAGATCAACGCAACAAGGAGAAACACCAGTAGGAGTCGTGCTGTAAGACGAGGCAACATCCTACTGAGGCGCGTAGCCGGTGGCTGGAAACGCCGAGGAAGTATTGAGCTCCAGGCCTTACTTCAAACCTACGGCAGGACAGTCAGTTATAGGCGGGCTGTCTCACTCAAATCACCTAAGAAGACATAGGGGGCAACAGTTGGAGAGGGGCGACACTAGGGTCCCGGAAGAGCTCCGAGCCTACCCGTCATACGGGTGCGTCCTAGCCATATCATCTGGGGGGGAAGAAGAAGAACATCAAAATCGAGTTGTGAGGGAACTTCAGAAACAGACACAACAGTTGTGGGGACTATCCCATAAGCACAGCAGGGGAGGACCACAACACACAAGCGCTAGAAGGTAGGCACAGATTTCCACCTGCAAAGGGAACTCTGGAGGTGCCATCGGACCGGCCGGACTCACGCAGCCCGGTTAACCGTATTCCGGACTGAGGATCCTGAAGCCTTCAGTAAAGAGGTAAAGAGACTGCAACCTGGTGTCCTCGTTATTTACTGCGACCTGCACCGCACCACAACCTCATCACATTCTCAACTTTCACTGGACGCCCCTCAGCAGAGTCACGGACCGGGCCCAGCCACCGTGACAACCCCAGAACCGAGACACAGAGGCCCGGTACCGGGTGCCCCTCTGCCCTGCGGCAGTGGGGGCGCTCCAGCTACTTCCCTTGTACCTGGAATCAAGGTCTCATCTCACCCATTCACAAGAGAGGGGACAGATACGACCCTGCAAACTACAGAGGAATACTGTATGTGTCAGCAGCAAAAATAAAAGGATTATTAATTTCCTCAATGAGCATAACGTTCTCAGCAAAAGCTAAGCAGGGTTCATGCCAAACCACAGCACTACCGACCACATTTACACCCTGCACAGCCTCATTCAGAGCCACGCCCACAACACAAAGCACGGGAAGATGTACGCTTGTTTTGTGGATTTCAGAAAGACTTTTGACTTAGTGTGGTACCCGAGCCTGTTACTGAAACTGCTGGAGAGCGGAATAGGAGGAAAGACCTATGATGTCATCAAAAGCTCCTACACCAAGAACAGCTGCAGCTTGAGCATGAACGGTAATTCAGCTCCACGTGGGCACTACCGATCAATGCAAAGAAAACCAACATCATGGTGTTGCAAAAGAGAAAGCCAAGACCGAACCAGCACCTTCCATTCGTGCTAAATAACTGCGCTCTTACAGAAACAGGCAAATATACCTACCTGGGCCTGGAAATTCACCAGTCAAGGAGCGTCAAACAAGCCATAGAGACCCTGAAGGACAAGGCCTGCAAAACCTTCTATGTCATTCGAAGGAAACTCTACCATCTGAAGCCGCCAGTGAGGGTCTGGCTAAAAATCTTCGATGCCATAATCACCCCAATCCTCCTGTATGGCAGTGAAGTCTAGGGCCCTCACACATACCCAGGTTGGTCAAAATGGGATTCCAGTCCAACAGAAATATTCCACCTGGAATTCTGTAAACACCTTCTCCAGGTCCATCGGAGCACCACCAACAATGCCTGCAGGGCTGAGCTAGGCAGATTCCTACTGCACCTAGCAGTCCTGAAGAGGGTGCTGTCCTTTCAGGCTCACCTACAGAATAGCAACCCAAGCTCCCATCACCATAAAGCCATGCTACATATAGGTGGTCCCCACAAACCAGGACCCCTAGAACTGCTCACCCAAACCCAACCTGACCGAAATGTCAACCAAAACAACCTTACAAAAGCCACAATCAGGAACATGGTAGAGGAGGGGCAGGAGAGGTATGTCAGTATCTGGAGGAATGAGATCAGCAGCTCACAGAAACTGATCATATATCAGAGTCTACAGAGAGACTACAGACTGGCTCAATATCTGGAGAAACTCTTGGACCCCAGAGACCACCAGATCCTGAGCCGGTATAGACTCAGTGCCCACAACCTAGCCATCGAGGTCGGCCGGCACAGACAGAGCTACAAGCCCAGAGAAGACAGACTGTGCCTACACTGTGACCTGGAGGCCCTGGACGATGAGACCCACTTCCTGCTACTCTGCACCAAATACTCAACAGTGAGGGACACTCACTTCAAGAGACTCTCTGATCTCTTCCCGGATTTCAGCACCATGAAGGAAGAAGACAAAACATATATCCTGCTGGGGGAAGAAGAGAGAGCAGTGGAGATAGCAGCGCAGTACGTGAGAGCGTGCCATAGGCTGCGAGAAATACAACCATGATATGCTATGGACTTCATTAGCCCCCGCCCTGTACCCCATCCATCGTTCCCACAGTCCCCACCCATTATCCCCACAGTCCCTACTCCCTATTCCCTACTGTACACGTGCTTTGGCAAAACTAATGTTTATTTTGTCCTGCCAATAAAGCTTCTTTGAATTTGAATGAATTTGAAATTAAGTTTCCCTGTGGGGTTGCATTATACAATATAGTCTGCCTATGGGGGGTGCCTTATACAATATAGAGTCTGCGTATGGGGGTGCATTATACAATATTGAGTCTGCCTAAGGGAAGTGCATTAATTAAACTATATAGAGTCTGTCTATTGGGGGTTCCATTATACAATATATAGTCTGCCTATGGGGGTGCATTATACTATATATAGTCTGCCTATGTGGAAAGCATTATACTATATGGAGGCCTACGGGGAGTACATTATACTATTTGAAGGCCTATGAGCAGTGCTTGATACTATATGGAGGCCTATGGGGATTACATTATGCTATATGGCATCCTATGAGGGAGTGCATTATACTATATTGAGGACTATCTGGTGCATTACACTATATTGAGTCTATCTAGGGGGCTATCATACCATGTGGAGATTACAGTAAGGGGGCCATCATACAGTGTGGAGCCATCAAACAGTTTGGGGGCTACTAGGGGGTCAGTATACTGTGTGGGTGGTACTATACAGTGAGGGGGCATTATACTGTGTATAAGAGAGCATCATACTGCGTATAGGGGAGCTGTATAGGGGGAGACTTGGAACATTATTAAATGTAAAATGGACACTTATTGTTATAGGAGAACTCAGGTTACTGTTATTGTCAAAGGGGCACACAAGGCATTATTACTTTCTAGGTTTCAAGAGGGCAAAATGTGGACACTGTTTTCTAGGGCACTTGCACACGGCATTTCTATATTCTACACCATGTTCCAAATTATTATGCAAATGATATTTTTCTCGGATTTTCCTAAATCGTCGGTACAAATGACAGTCAGTCTAATAAAAGTCATCAACCGTTAGAGTATACATCAAATTTTATTGAATAATCCTCCAAATGATAACAGTATAATATCCAAAATGAATAAAAACTCAAAATGCACTGTTCCAAATTATTAGGCACAGCAGAATTTCTAAACATTTGATATGTTTTAAAGAACTGAAAATGCTCATTTGTGGAATTTGCAGCATTAGGAGGTCACATTCACTGAACAAAAAGCTGTTTAACTCCAAAACATCCTAACAGGCCAAGTTACATGTTAACATAGGACCCTTCTTTGATATCACCTTCACAATTCTTGCATCCATTGAACTTGCGAGTTTTTGCAGAGTTTCTGCTTCTATTTCTTTCCATGAAGTCAGAATAGCCTGCCAGAGCTGGTGTTTTGATATGAACTGTCTCCCACCCTCATAGATCTTTTGCTTGATGATACTCCAAAGGTTCTCTATAGGGTTGAGGTCAGGGGAGATGGTGGCCACACCATGAGTTTATCTCCTTTTATGCTCATAGCAGCCAATGACTCAGAGGTATTTTTTGCAGCATGAGATGGTGCATTGTCATGCATGAAGATGATTTTGCTCCTGAAGGCACGTATCTGCTTTTTATACCATGGAAGAAAGTTGTCAGTCAGAAACTCTATATACTTTGCAGAGGTCATTTTCACGCCTTCAGGAACCCTAAAGGGCCCTACCAGCTGTTTCCCCATTATTCTGGCCCAAAACATGACTCCTCCACCTCCTTGCTGACGTCGCAGCCTTGTTGGGACATGGTGGCCATCCACCACCCATCAACTACTCCATTCATCTGGACTATCCAGGGTTGCTCGACGGTCATCAGTAAACAAGACTGTTTGAAAATTAGTCTTCATGTATGTCTGGGTCCACTGCAACCGTTTCTGCTTGTGAACACTGTTTAGGGGTGGCCGAATAGTAGGTTTATAAACCAAAGCAAGCCTTTGAAAGATCCTACACCTTGAGGTTCGAGGGACTCCAGAGGCACCAGCAGCTTCAAATATCTGTTTGCTGGTTTGTAATGGCTTTTTAGCAGCTGCTCTCTTAATCCGATGAACTTGCCTGGCAGAAACCTTCCTCGTTATGCATTTATCAGCACGAACACATCTGTGCTCAGATTCAGCCACAAATCTCTTAACAGTACGATGATCACGCTTAAGTTTTCGGGAAATATCTAATGTTTTCATCCCTTCACCAAGGCATTGCACTATTTCATGCTTTTCAGCAGCAGAGAGATCGTTTTTCTTTCCCATGTTACTTGAAAACTGTGACCTGCTTAATAATGTGGAACATTATTTTTAAGTAGTTTTCCTTTAATTTGAATCACCTGGAAAATTAATTATCACATGTGTTTAAGATTGATTTCAGTGATCCATTGGGCCCTGAGACACAATACCATCCACGAGTTTATTTGAAAAACAAAAAAATTTAATCTTTATGACACTTAAATCCAATTTGCATAATAATTTGGAACACGGTGTAGAGGGTTGCTTTAGAATGTAGAGGGCACAGAGAACCACACTTTGGATGCAGTAATAGGGACACATACGGCAGTAGCGACTCAGCATTGGGGTATCAGCAGGATGAGGAGTTTGTGCAGGTTGGGAATAGTCCCATTGGGGATGGTGTTGAAAATATGAGACGTGAAATGTGTCTTTGTTGTAGTCTCTGCAGCCGAGTCGTGGCTGGAAGAACTTGTCATGACGGTTTGCGCCAGATGGAAAAGACGTGAAATGTGAACAATTCCATCAGAAAGAATATCTTCTGTAAGTCATTATCTATAACTTTACAGTGATCTCTTATATGTTCCATAGGACTGGCATCTACCACTGACCATATGGCAGTAATATCAATATTGGTCACTGTATAGAGATTATTTTCAGCAACAGCACGGTCATCTGCTGAGGTTCTCCTTCACTTTTAGGGTGCATCATCCAGTTGTAATCAAGGTTACCTAGTTAGGGGCCCACTCAGAAGTTTTGAGCCCCCTGAACCAAAATCCTAGCTATGCCTCTGCCACCACCCCTACAAAAAGTGCCTGATAACTCTAAGAGCCAACCATGACTAGGTCCATGATGAACTATGCTCTCACTCATGTAAAGTTCTTACAATAGTTTTTCTTTTTGCTACTCATTGAAATTATGTATAATTTTTTATATACTGTATTTCTAGAATTTTCTGTTTACCATCTATATTTTATGCATCTCAATGTATATTATGGCACATTTTTGTGCTAGTGACATTTTACAAAATACTCAGGTTGAGTTGAAATGTCAAATTATGGTGGCATGCAAGACGCACTGTTAATTTCTATGATTTGTACTGACATTACACTTTTGCTTGACTCCAGAGTGTGCTGTGGAGTTCCTTTCGGTGATCACCTATGCTGGTATTTCATGCACAGTGGACTCTGGGGGCCTGCTCGTGGCCAGAAGTCCCGGACTAGAGTGAACAGCAAGCCAGAGGAGGTGTATGTGTAGCGCCCCCACTGCCGCAGGGCCGAGGGGTACCCGGTACCGGGCCTCTGAGACTCTGCTCTGGGGTTGTCACGGCGGCTAGGCCCCGGTCCGTGACCCTGCCGTGGGGCGCACAGTGAAATAGGTATAACGGATGATGGTGATGAGGCTGTAGTGGTGCAGTGCAGTAAATAACGAGGACACCAGGTTGCAGTCTCTTTACCTCTTTCCTGAAGATCTCTGGGTCCTCAGTCCAGAATATGGTTCACCAGGCTGCGCAAGTCCGGCCGGTCCAATGGCACCTCCAGAGTTCTCTTCACAGGTGGAAATCGGTGCCTTCCTTCTAGCGTTATGTGTTGCGGTCCTTCCCTGCTGTGCTTACGGAAAGTCCCCACAACTGTTGTGTCTGTTTCTTAAGTTCCCTCACAACTCAATTATATGATGTTCTGCTAATTCTCCGTCCCTCCCTGGTGTTCTGGTTGGGACGGCACCCGTTTGACGGGTAGGCTCGGAGCTCTTCCGGGACCCTAGAGTCGCCCCTCTCCACAAGTTGCCCCCCAAGACTGCATAGGTGATTTAGGTGAGACAGCCCGCCTTAGACTGACTGTCCTGCCGCTGTTTGAAGTATTGCTTGAAGCTGAATGTTATAATACTCCCTCGGCGTTCCGGCCACCGGTAGTGCGCCTCAGTAGGATGTTGCCTCGGTCTTACAGCACGACCCCTACTGGTATTTCTCCTTTTGCGTGATCTCGTTTCTCACTCAGCACAATCTATCTCTCTTCTAGTCCTTCCTTGGGCACCGCCGCTATGCTGAGCAGGCACGGTCCCGTTACGTTCGTTCAAGTTGCCAAGCCTCTGTCAGGATCCCACCCCTGACAGAGACCCTACTGTATCTTCCCCCACAACACCCTCTGCCACAAGGTGTTGCCTGGTTCCAACCCAGTCAGCTTTCTGATCTAACTTCCTGCCTGACCCCCAGTTTACCCACTATGGTGGGGAGTGGCCTAGTGAATAGAACCCTTAGCTCCCCCCGGAGGCCCGACTGTGAAATGTATTGGTGTCTGTGATACCTGATCAGATGAACTCCTTCAGTGCCATCAAACGCACCATAGCTCCCCTTAGTGGCGGAGCCACAGCACTGCAACGACCAGGACTCTGGGGCGCTGCACTCCCCCCTGGTTAAACACAGTACTCCGGGACTGGGAAGAAAACAACAATACAAGTCAGCAAAAAGACATACAATTTTGTTGAGTGTAATAACAATAAGCATATTTAAACAGGCTTCCCTTTATGGGAGGTAAGGACACTTGAACGTTACAAACATGGTTAAATATCATAGCAACATGCTACAAATAACTTTTCTTACCCAACCGGGTATTCTACTAAGTGCAACATTGTTGAACAATAATTTAACATTGAAGATGATCAAAATAAATTTGCGCACACTGCGAGAGTTTGAACAGAACCAGAAACTGTATACAATAAAATGGTAGTACAATGATAAAATTCTAAATCCAAAGAACAACTTGCAATAGTACCAATGAAATTTATATGCAGTTGCCCAACCTAAGGACAATAAATATAGATATAAATACCCATGGATATGAAATAAAAAACATATATTATAGTAACCACCCACCAGAGTTGATAGATGAAACCAAATAATGAGATTGTATCCAGGAATGGCAACCTGTGCAGGGAATAGCTGGACTTATTTGCATAGAATGCTAGTCACTGGAGGATCAGAGTCTGATTAGTCGAAAAGTATATATATGATTCCCACTTCTAGAAAAGTCTCCACGATAAGATGGGAAGCTAACAATTCTCGTTTTCTAGAGCATGCATGAAAAAAGTAAAAAATGCTGTGAAAGAACTACGTTACGTGAAGCAGCCCTGGCCGGTGGCAATGCTTCAATACCAAAAGACAGAGCTGCGTGCTGCAGACGGATTAAGCCTAGTCATAAATCTGCTGTGTGCACGCAGCCTGTTATCTTAAGTTGGAGCTCACGTGTTAAGGAGAAGAGACGATGTTCCTTCTTCGGTGCTGTAGATCTCCGGCGTCCTGTAGTTATGACTTCTAAGCCTGGTCACTTGCTTCCTCACAGTGTGTGCACCTTGCGGTGAATGGAGTGTAGAGACCGCAGGTAAAGAAGGATGCAGGGACAAATGGGAGCCAGAAAGCAAACAGCGTTTTTAACTTTTCTTTTAACTTCCAACCCAAAAATATAACAACAGTTTTCCACGCAGGGAACTTGAGTACAAGTATACAATATCACAGTAAATCCTAACTACTATATAGGAGGCCTGAACTATACCCGAAGAACGCGGCCGCGCCTCACTAGTACCTCTCCTACTAAGGTAAAGTCAACAACGTTCACTTATCAGTGCTGTCTCAGCGATGTAGTCCCGGTGGTGAGGCTCCGTCAGCGACGTAGTCCTAGTGGTGAGGGAAGGCGGTGTCCTCCGACGTCGAACCCAGGTGTAGATTCGAGTCCAGAATGTCTTTTGCGGTGCTGCGTTACCTCCCGCAGGCGGACGTTGATCCGGGGTAACCGTTTCCACGTCCAGAGAGGAGTCTTTTTGAGGAGAATTAGCAGAATTATCAGTATCAGTCACAGCTAAGAAAAACCCAGGAGGATCCGGAGCACTCTGTGGCAAGATGCTCCCGGGGAGCGCGGTAATACTGTCCCTGAGCTGATCAGCACTACCCCTCTGCCTGGGGGGTCGCTGACGACGAATGCGCCTCTTTTTGGGGGCTCTGGTAATTGCCCGCAGTGTCTGTTGCACGTTTTCCCCCTGCTTCCAGCAAGTCTCACTGCAGCCTGCACACACACGACAACTGCGCTGCAGTCTCCTCTCCTCAGAGTTTTCCCGCGCTTCTCTCCCCTTGCTCTCGCGCGTAAAGCCTTTTATCCTCCCTTCTCCCTGCGTCACCCTGCCTCCTGTCACATGAGCCTGGCTTCCCCTCCGCCCCTCAAATCCGTCTCTCGGAACCCCGACTCCCGGCAACAATGGTTCCACCCGTCTGCCCGGCTCACCAGGTCCCCGTCCCCTACATTCCCCCACCCTGTATGCTCGCCAGTCCCTGGGCGAGGCCTTCGCACTGACAGGTCGTCTACCTGACGGGTTGTTCCACACTTGGGTCTGTCTAGTGTGTAAGTCAGGACTGTAGCGAGTTGGGGGTCTTCCTGCAGTAGAACGTTCAGTACGTCGTAGCTCGGGTCCTGGTGTCGAGGGTGTCGGGGGAATGCGGTCAACGGAGGGGCGACTGGTCAGGGGGTGGGTATTAGTCGAGATAGGGGGAGTATTTTGACGCCATTCTTCTTCTTCATCATCCTCTTCATCCCACCAATGGTTGTTGGGGGACTCAGTCGTAGGTGGCTCTTCTCTAATTGTGGGTTCCGGGGGGTCCGAGTCAACAGAGCGACACAACCGGAGCATGTTGCGATGGAGAATGCGAGTACCTGTACTTCCGGGGACCTCAGACTGTACTTCATATACAGGCCCATGCGGGTCTATACGGCGAAGCACCCGATAGGGTGTTTTTTCCCAACGATGGTCTAACTTGTTTTGTGGTCTTTGCTCTCGAACGAGTACTCGATCACCTGGCCGGAACTCTGGGGGTTTTGCTGTAGGGGTGCTCCAATGCTCCACTTCCCGAATTCGAGTGTGCACCATCCGGTGTAAGGTCTGCAGCCGATGTCGATGATCACGCACCCACGAAGCCATCCCTGTTCGGAGGCCTTCTTCCTCCGAAGACAGTTCTAGATCTGTCACGCCTTTCCCTGGGCGCCCAAAGACCACTTCATACGGGGTGCGTCCTGTGACTTGATGAACCCTATTGTTGTAGACCCACACTAGGTCAGACACATACTCCGGCCAGCGGGTCTTTTGATCTTGTTCTAGCGCCCGCAACATTTGAAGCAAAGTCCGGTTAAACCGCTCACAAGCCCCATTCCCCTGGGGGTGATATGGTGTGGTGCGTGACTTATCAATGCCGTAGAGACGATGCAGCTCATCCATGACTTTGCCCAAGAAACAGGCTCCTTGATCCGAATGTATTTGCCTCGGACAGCCGTAGACTTGGATAAAGTTCTTACAGACAGCGCTCGCCGCAGACTCAGCTGTCTGATCGCGGGTAGGGGTGACTACTGCGAACTTTGAAAAATGATCCACCATAACGAGGCAGTGTTCGTAGCCTTGATGCGCTGCTCCAATGGTGATGTAGTCTATCATCAATACTTCAAAAGGGGCAGACGTCGTGATGCTCTGCACAGGCGCCCTTTCCTCCGGTGACTTGGTTAACTCACATTGTCGACATTGCCTACAGGCAGTTTGTACTTCCGCGAGCAGTTGAGGATGATAGAACCGAGTTTGCAGCCACTTAAACGTCCTCTTCACTCCGAAGTGTGCCCCGGACTCATGAGCTTCTTTAGCAACTGCGGCCACCACGGGCCCTGGTAAGACCATCTGCCACGTCGGCCCGGAATCTGCCTGAGCCATGGTTAAGTGGCATAAGAGCCCTTCCTGAAAAGTTAGGCGTTCCCATTGCCGCAGAAGAAGGTTCAGGTCTGACGAGATGGTTTGTCCAGGAGTTCTCACGGGCAATAGGCCATTCGTTACCCACTGTCGCAATGGAGCTAGTTCTTGGTCTTCTTGTTGTAACCGTATCCATTCGTCTCGACTCTGAACCAACAGTCCTGTAGCCGTTCCGTTCCCGGTCTGCTCCTGGCTCACAGCCGTCCGAGCAGCGCCCCCGATGGTGTAAGGGATTTCTTCTCCCTCCAGCTCCTCATCTCGGTTAGTTCTTGGGGTGACCCTCCGAAGACGAGATAATGCGTCAGCATGAACATTCTCCGCTCCTCGCTTGTAGAGGATACGGTATTTGTACTTGGCCATCCGGGCTACCCAGCGCTGTTCCAGGGCACCCAATTTCGCATTTTCCAGATGTGCCAATGGGTTGTTGTCCGTGCGTACCAGCACCTCAGAACCGGCCAGGTACTCAGCGAACCGCTCCGTCATAGCCCACACCACGGCTAGCAACTCCACCTTGAACGAGCTGTAATTGTCCGGGTTCAACTCAGAGTCATGAAGAGACCGACTCGCATAGGCGATCACTCTCTCCCGCCCATCCTGAACCTAAGACAACACAGCCCCCAATCCCTGAGAGCTGCCGTCGGTGTGCAGGATGAACGGTTGCGAAAAGTCCGCATAAGCCAACACAGGCGGCTCCATGAGAGCTGTCTTCAAGTCCTGGAGCGCTGCCTCTTGTGGCTCCTGCCATTGTATCTTCTTCCCCCGTTCCTTGGGGGAGCTTCCTTTCAGCAAGACTTGTAGATTGTAAGAGCGGCGCGCAAAGTTCTTCACAAAGCGCCGGTAGTACCCAGCGAGGCCCAAGAACGCCCGTACATCCTTGGCGGTCTCCGGTGTGGGCCACTCCTGGATTGCGGCGATCTTCTCCTGTGATGGTCGGACTCCTTCGGCGGACACCACATGCCCCAGGTACTCGATCTGTTCCCGGAACAAGTGACATTTCTGGGGCTTCACCTTAAGCCCGTATTTCAGTAACCGGTCCAGCACCTGCTCCAGTCGGCACAGATGTTCCTCGAATGTTGGGGCATAGATGATGATGTCATCCAGATAAATGAGAGTGGCCTCGAAGTTCAAATCCCCCAGACACCGCTCCATTAATCGCTGAAAGGTGCCGGGAGCGTTGGCCAGTCCAAACGGCATTCGATTGAACTCAAATAATCCCATGGGCAGGATAAACGCTGTCTTGGGACGATCTGCTTCTGACATCGGGACCTGCCAGTATCCGCTGGCTAGGTCTAAGGTGGAAAAATATTTGGCCCGACCCAGCACGGAGAGGGATTCCTCAATACGGGGAAGTGGATAAGAGTCTCGGACGGTGCATGCATTTAGCTTACGATAGTCCACACAGAACCGTAGCGTGCCGTCCTTTTTCCGCACCAGCACGATCGGGGCAGCCCACGGGCTCTGACTCTCGCGGATCACTCCTTTTTGCAGCATCTGGCCTAACAATGTCTTTACTTCTTGGTACATCTGCGGGGGAATCTGTCTGTACCGCTCCCTGATGGGCACTGTCTCCCCGGTTGGAATTCCATGTTCGATGGCCGTGGTACAGCCAAAATCATCTTCATGTTGCGCGAACACTTCAGCATAGTGCCCAAGGAGTCGTTGCACTCGCGAGACCTGTGATAGATCCAGGCCCGGTAATCCTGTCCGCATGTGCTCCAGAATAGTTTGTCCCTTTCGGACCGCTATTGGCTCAGGATCCTGCGTAGACCGAAACTGACCGTCCAGGGATCAGGGGAATCCACCTTTAACTGCAAAGTATCCGGAGGAGGCATCACTTCTAAAGGTCGTAACACTTTGGCCATCTCACTTCGGACCCGTAGCACGACATCGTGTTCGTCCACATTCACACATCGCACTGGTACGGCTCCATTTTTAACAGTAGCCAGAGATCGGGCCACCAGCAGTCCTGTGGGCAAAGGGGATGTAAAGGTGGGCTCAATCTGTACTTGTACTCCTTCTAGAGGGATGCGGGCTCGTATGGGCAGGGATATAACAGTCTGTCCTGGGGGGAACATCACCTTAGCTGTCGGGGAAGTAATCACTCTCCCTAGTATGTCTCCCTCTTGACAGGTCTCTTGTACCCGGACTTCTCTCACTAACTGTCTGAACACGGAGCCCTGAGGTGTACTGGTCCCCCACTGATTGAGTGTCTCTTGCGTAATCTCCCCTAACAGAAAACTGCCAAAATCTTTCAATACGTTCATCCCCAAGGTCACGGTATGTTGTGGGCTGGGATCTCCCCGAGTTAACACAACCCCCCGGCGGCCCAGGTCCTTCCCACATAAAGATATTTGCATCCAGGTGACCCCTTCTACTGGGATGGGCAGCTGATTGGCGGCCTGTAACCGAATTACGGGGCCCCATTGGGGTCTGACGGGCGAAGGAAAGTGTTTTCTAAAATAAGCCTCGGGCATAGTCGTGACTTGCGATCCGGTATCCACCAGACAACGTACAGCCCTCCCTTCAAACTCTGCCCAGACCAGGGGGCAGCTGGCAACCAAATTTTCGGGACTTTCACCACCCATCAGCGGGGACTCTGACTCCGAGCGTCGTCCCCCTAGCTCGGAGCCCTCTAGTTTAACGCCCGACGAGACGAGGCCCTCCCCCTCCGGGGGCACTCCCGTGCGAAATGTCCGGCCTCCCCGCAACCATAGCAAACACCGGGGACCGGATAATATCCTGGACGAGCGCCACGAGCTAGACTCCCAGAACCTTGCCCCCGGGGTAACTCCCTTGGGCTTCGCGCATTTTCTTTTACTTCAGCCAGTTCGTCTCTGATTTGTTTGAGCTCCTGTCGCATCTCCTGAACCCACGACGGCTCACCCCCTCCTGCGGCGGCGGTCTGGATAACCCGAGTCTCTCCTGTCGGGACGGTCACCCCCCTCTCTTGTTCCTGGGTGCGGGCCTCATTGCCTATGTCGGAGAAAGTCAGGCGCGGGTCGACCCGCACTCGTTCACGTAGAGCCTGTTTGGTCAACTCATCCCGCAGTCCCGTCACCAGCTGGTCGCGCAGGGTCACGTCAACATTTCCCATCCCCATACCATCTTTCCGCACGATTGCAATGTTTAGCTCTTGCAGAGCATTCATGTACTGAGTGACAGACTCGCCCTCTTTTTGTCGCCGTCTAAACAACCGGGCCCGCAGCTCTCCCACGTCGGTGGGATCCCCGTGCGTCCCCTCTAACACATTTAACACACCGGTAAAAGTATTCCGCTCCGTGGGGGGTCTCAACATCACTGAATCCCGAGCCTCTCCGTCTAAGGCCATAATGGCCACCTCTGCTTTCAGGGCCGGGGTCATAGGATGCATTCTCAGCAGCCCCCGCATCCTTTCAGTCCAGCTCCACAACAACATGTTGCTCCCATTAAACTTGGGCAGATTATTTAACATGGCCCCCAATGAGAGAGACGCTCTCGGCCCAGCCCCATCCTCCATATCTTCTGGCTCCCTCTTTGGATCCTGCATCCTGCCGACTACGCCAAATGTAGAGACCGCAGGTAAAGAAGGATGCAGGGACAAATGGGAGCCAGAAAGCAAACAGCGTTTTTAACTTTTCTTTTAACTTCCAACCCAAAAATATAACAACAGTTTTCCACGCAGGGAACTTGAGTACAAGTATACAATATCACAGTAAATCCTAACTACTATATAGGAGGCCTGAACTATACCCGAAGAACGCGGCCGCGCCTCACTAGTACCTCTCCTACTAAGGTAAAGTCAACAACGTTCACTTATCAGTGCTGTCTCAGCGATGTAGTCCCGGTGGTGAGGCTCCGTCAGCGACGTAGTCCTAGTGGTGAGGGAAGGCGGTGTCCTCCGACGTCGAACCCAGGTGTAGATTCGAGTCCAGAATGTCTGTTGCGGTGCTGCGTTACCTCCCGCAGGCGGACGTTGATCCGGGGTAACCGTTTCCACGTCCAGAGAGGAGTCTTTTTGAGGAGAATTAGCAGAATTATCAGTATCAGTCACAGCTAAGAAAAACCCAGGAGGATCCGGAGCACTCTGTGGCAAGATGCTCCCGGGGAGCGCGGTAATACTGTCCCTGAGCTGATCAGCACTACCCCTCTGCCTGGGGGGTCGCTGACGACGAATGCGCCTCTTTTTGGGGGCTCTGGTAATTGCCCGCAGTGTCTGTTGCACGTTTTCCCCCTGCTTCCAGCAAGTCTCACTGCGGCCTGCACACACACGACAACTGCGCTGCAGTTTCCTCTCCTCAGAGTTTTCCCGCGCTTCTCTCCCCTTGCTCTCGCGCGTAAAGCCTTTTATCCTCCCTTCTCCCTGCGTCACCCTGCCTCCTGTCACATGAGCCTGGCTTCCCCTCCGCCCCTCAAATCCGTCTCTCGGAACCCCGACTCCCGGCAACAATGGTTCCACCCGTCTGCCCGGCTCACCAGGTCCCCGTCCCCTACAGGAGCAGGACCTAATGTGACGTCACTAGTCACGTGGAGCCTCAGGACAGACTGGAAACCCAGCGGTGAAGAGATACGGATAGCATAGAGGACCAAATCCTACGCGTTTCGGAAAGAACGCTTTCCTTCATCACGTAACGTAGTTCTTTCACAGCATTTTTTACTTTTTTCATGCATGCTCTAGAAAACGAGAATTGTTAGCTTCCCATCTTATCGTGGAGACTTTTCTAGAAGTGGGAATCATATATATACTTTTCGACTAATCAGACTCTGATCCTCCAGTGACTAGCATTCTATGCAAATAAGTCCAGCTATTCCCTGCACAGGTTGCCATTCCTGGATACAATCTCATTATTTGGTTTCATCTATCAACTCTGGTGGGTGGTTACTATAATATATGTTTTTTATTTCATATCCATGGGTATTTATATCTATATTTATTGTCCTTAGGTTGGGCAACTGCATATAAATTTCATTGGTACTATTGCAAGTTGTTCTTTGGATTTAGAATTTTATCATTGTACTACCATTTTATTGTATACAGTTTCTGGTTCTGTTCAAACTCTCGCAGTGTGCGCAAATTTATTTTGATCATCTTCATGGGTTATAATTGACAAAAGAGTGTTTTTTTGTCCTAATTTGCAGCCCAGCGAGTTATCACATATTAAGCGCCGCTTTAATTTTTCTGTTTTGTTTAATAATTTAACATTGCCTTTAAGGACATACACTCTAAATCCACTAAAGACCTTCCTATAATCACATTATAAGGTAATTTAACTTTTTCATTCTCCTTCTTTAAATCTGCAGGACCGCCTGTCCTATCGGCGCCAGACCTACTGCCTCTCCTTTCTTACAGGACCGCTCCTTTCAGCCCGAGCCTTCTGTCTAACTACTATACACAGTATAGAACATAACACACTTTCAGTTTAAGAGCACTGAGCCATCTCTACATGACTCCTATGAGGACTCAGGGTTTACCTTCTATCCTAACTACCTATCAACATTATTAAAACATTTTCTATTGAACATTAAGCCTTCTCATTATCTTTCTCTCTATCATGCATGCTGGACATCACGTCTATCCCTACAGGCCCACTGCATCTTTCTTCTATCTTTCACTTTTTTTTTTCTTTTCAGAGAACATCATCAACATTTCTTCACAATCAACTAGTTAAATACATATAACTTACTCACACAAACATTATCATCACTTTCTTTGGTCAAGACATTATTGCTTCCAGTCTTAAAGCAATATCACGGTTTAAGCGCAACAAATGAACATCCCCTTTAAGAGGGGACCAAGTCTCTATGAGGTAGCACGCCTTCTCAAGCTACCAGTCCATACTCAGCAAAGGTTCCAGTGTGGTATCTTCACAAAGAGTCCTTCTTTAAGTAAAACCAGTAGGGAGCACCCTTAATAAGGTGCAAACTATGTACAAAAAGTTCGTATTATGCACTGTTCATGATTGCGGCAGTTCTTGATAACAAAGAAGAAAATAGAAAATAACCAAAAACAATAGGGATCCCGGGTCAACAAAGGGATCCCTTTAAGAGTAACCCTCGACGGGTTTTAGCAGCAAAACAGTAGAAACAGTTAACTATTTACATGTTCAGGTTTCCGAGGTTTAGTTGGACGGCTTCCAGGGCTGCACCTGGCACTTAACCCTTCTTGGCCTGGGAAAAGTGAGGTCCAGGGTTACACCCAGTGCTGGACAAACGCCGTTAATCCGTCTTTCATGTACGGTTAAATCATGCGCAGCGATGGAGGTCTGCGCAACTTGAGTATGGGCATTTGCTGCAGCAGAGGTAGCGGCTGCTGCAAGATCAGTCACTGGAACGGAATCAGAAGCTGTGGCACTAGCAGTCACTGGAGTGGTGTCGGTCATCAGGGCAGGGTCGTCCTTCATACCTGCTTCAGACGTGGTCCCTCCGGTGCCGGTCTGCTCCGCCTCCGCTGGGGTCTGGAACGCTGGTTGCGGGGCCTTGCGCTGCGGCGTTGTCATCTCCGTTTGCAGCATCTCGCTTTCCGGCAGGGCCTTGCCTTCTGGCTTCGGAGCGCTGGAACTTCTTTCTTGCTCCGGACCAGACGAGGCTACCGACAGACGTCTGGCGAGGCTCCCGATGATGGTCTTCTTCCACCCGGCCTCAGTGCTCAGCTGCGTCTGCAGGGGTTGACGAATCAGCCCGTCCGCTCCGGTCTGCTGGAGGTCAGCGTCAGCTGTGGAGGTCTGGCTGCGATGCCTCTCCGGGTAGCTGGGGGAGTCCTCGGCTCCGACCCCACGCTCCGGCTCCGGGCGGCTGGCCATGGCGTCCTCCATGTCGCTGAATTCTTCTTCCTGGTCCTTTTCCCGCTCTCTCCTTCGTGGGCGGTTTCGTTTTCATTGTCTCCGCCCTCCATTGAGGATTAGGAGGCGGATCTCGGCTGCTGACGGACACGTCCTTACAGTGCAGAAATATTTAGACTGGGCGGCCATTGTCTTTCGCGCTCTCCAGCTTGTCTACGCCCACTCCACGCCCCTCTTCTTCTCCTGCGCTCTCCTTAGCGCTGTAATGGCGGCGGTTTTGGCGGGAACTTCTGGCGACAAGTGGCGCGGCACAGTCTTTGTAATAAGTCACAGTCCAAGTATAATAAATCACAGTTCCAAGGCACACATGACCTGATTCTTTAGGCTTAAGTAGATCCTGTTCGTGACGCCAAGTTGTAGCGCCCCCACTGCCGCAGGGCCGAGGGGTACCCGGTACCGGGCCTCTGAGACTCTGCTCTGGGGTTGTCACAGCGGCTAGGCCCGGTCCGTGACCCTGCCGTGGGGCGCACAGTGAAATAGGTATAACGGATGATGGTGATGAGGCTGTAGTGGTGCCTGTGCAGTAAATAACAAGGACACCAGGTTGCAGTCTCTTTACCTCTTTACTGAAGATCTCTGGGTCCTCAGTCCAGAATATGGTTCACCAGGCTGCGCAAGTCCAGCCGGTCCAATGGCACCTCCAGAGTTCTCTTCACAGGTGGAAATCGGTGCCTTCCTTCTAGCGCTATGTGTTGCGGTCCTTCCCTGCTGTGCTTACGGAAAGTCCCCACAACTGTTGTGTCTGTTTCTTAAGTTCCCTCACAACTCAATTAGATGATGTTCTGCTAATTCTCTGTCCCTCCCTGGTGTTCTGGTTGGGACGGCACCCGTTTGACGGGTAGGCTCGGAGCTCTTCCGGGACCCTAGAGTCGCCCCTCTCCACAAGTTGCCCCCCCAAGACTGCATAGGTGATTTAGGTGAGACAGCCCGCCTTAGACTGACTGTCCTGCCGCTGTTTGAAGTATTGCTTGAAGCTGAATGTTATAATACTCCCTCGGCGTTCCGGCCACCGGTAGTGCGCCTCAGTAGGATGTTGCCTCGGTCTTACAGCACGACCCCTACTGGTATTTCTCCTTTTGCGTGATCTCGTTTCTCACTCAGCACAATCTATCTCTCTTCTAGTCCTTCCTTGGGCACCGCCGCTATGCTGAGCAGGCACGGTCCCGTTACGTTCGTTCAAGTTGCCAAGCCTCTGTCAGGATCCCACCCCTGACAGAGACCCTACTGTATCTTCCCCCACAACACCCTCTGCCACAAGGTGTTGCCTGGTTCCAACCCAGTCAGCTTTCTGATCTAACTTCCTGCCTGAACCCCAGTTTACCCACTATGGTGGGGAGTGGCCTAGTGAATAGAACCCTTAGCTCCCCCCGGAGGCCCGACTGTGAAATGTATTGGTGTCTGTGATACCTGATCAGATGAACTCCTTCAGTGCCATCAGACGCACCATAGCTCCCCTTAGTGGCGGAGCCACAGCACTGCAACGACCAGGACTCTGGGGCGCTGCATATGGACTAGAGTGAACAGCAAGCCAGAGGAGGTGTAGAGGAACGGACAGCAGTCAGTGATCAGGGGGATGTCCAGAGAAGTGAGCAGTAATGTGTGGCAAGGTGATTTTTTTTCTTTTTTAATCAGTAATTTGCTGTTGAGCATGATGGAGGCAGTAGCTGGTCACCATTTTGCTGAATTTGTGCAAGATGAATTACAAAAAAATTATGTATTCTTCAGATTTGGACATTTGTAAGATAGAATTCAATTATGCTTGAATAAATTGGTCCATGTCTAGCAATAAGCGGCTTTACAAATTAGAATGATTTGAAGGTGCACAATGACAACACAAGGAATTTATACTAGAATAAACATTAAAGGAAAATGATAGGATGGATCAACAATTGTTTATAGATGTCTCCATAACCAGCTCATATATTGCTAAACTCAACTACACATTCTGGCCTTATCTCTCTTCTTCAGGGTTATGGGAGTCAGGAGATTAAGCACTATCTAAAACCAAACAAGCTTACCCCTCCTGTCATTTAGAAGCCAGTGTTTTATGTGTAGGGTGTCCTTAGACATATTGGATTACTCAACGGTGTTAATGGTAGTAAACCTAACCCTACATGTTTTAAGGCCTGATAATTATCAGCCTGGCAGAATTGCTTGCTCATCAATTGCGATGATTTTGCATATTGTCCTTTGTAAACAGGTCTGTCGATAATATCATATTCTATGCACACAGAACATTCTTAATAACGATAGATTTGATCTCATACAATTGTGGATAGCATGTCGAAAAAAGCCAGTAAACGATCACCGACCGATTGGCAAGTAGCTGATTGGCATTTAATGGATGCAATCATTCTATATAAACCCAGCCAAAGACATAACACCAGAAAATAGAGAAATGTAAAGAAAATATACCATGTTTTGTTATACACATGAATGGTACAACCATTATAAACATATATATACATAGTCCGCACATGCACCATTAATAAAAACATTTTTAATTTTATGAAAATCTATGTAATCTGGACTTTTTTTTATATTGTACATGATGTATAAGGCTATAAAATAGTGCCAGTGTCTTTTCTACATAAGAAAAGCCATTTGTGGGCAGGACTGTGCAATCATTGGGAACAAATATTTTTATGAGTGTTTGTTTGGGGGATTATTGCAGAGTATACAAGGGTTTGTGCCAAGATTAGTAGTTATGCCCCTATCCAGATGGGTGGCAGGGGTCGCAATGGAGAGGCTTTTAAAATGCGCACCTCCACTGCTTTTATTCTCAATGAAAGTGCAGAGATAACTTCTAATCTTGGTACAAACACTTTAAGGCATGATAATTCTGATCAATGTGTTTTTATTACTTTTATAGAGCCATAATATTCCGCAGCGCTTTACATAAATTGTTATCACTCACTTTCCCCATTGGGGCTCACAATCTAAATTCTCTATCTGTATGATATTGTAATGTGGAAGGAGACCAGAGTTTGTGGAGAAAAAACAGGCGAACACAGGGAGAAAATACAAGTCTGTGCCAATGATGTATAGTGTAGCTAGAAATACCGCACGTACATGCAGAGCCCTGTCCAACCTCTGAGTAAACTGCCATTTAGTTCATTTTTCCACTTGCAGATTGCTGGCTTCTGAGTCCCATTTATGCCTCCTCAGGTCAGTGACAATTTACATTTAGAGCAATGCTATTGAGACAGCATATCTTCAGGCTATTGTGAGTATAGGAGGATGGGGAATTGCTTCCTGTGTTATCTTACTATCCTCCACCCATAGCATTCTTGTCACTGAACACTTTGCCAGGGACAAAAATGGGAAGGATAGATCTCCCTGTGACACTCCAGGAACTTATAAAGGATTTTAAAATAACAATGCTGTGTCTATCTTTGATGGGAATTCCACTATGTGCTTAGGGTTTATTTGTCCTAGAGTCTGGCTGGCAGCTATCGCTCTTTATTCCTCCATATAGAGCTTGCTCTGCCGAGCCCTCCTCTAGGAACGAGCCATGGCCAGATGTCACTGGTGGTGGCTTATTGCTTAGGGTGCTTTCATATTACGCCTATAACACGCTTGGCAGCCCTGTCGGGGCATACGTCCGAAACCCCCTCTAGTCTGTAAGGAAATGCAATTTCATGTATATGTAGTGTGCCATAATCTGCAGAACTTTACAATTCGGAAGGTACGTGTACAAACATGATCAGACATTACAGAGGAACATATCCTGTAATTCAGAATTGCAGACAAGAGCTTAAAGTCTATGAGAAGATGGGGAGACACAAAAGGTAGAAATTGCTTGTATTGTATTGCCCTTCAATATGACTTTGTGCGAGATTATAATTATACATCTGGCCATACACAGTAGGGGGCTGTCGGCTAAAAGAAGGCAGATCATACAGGCAACAGCCATCTCAGCCTACTCTCCCATACACAGCTGTGGTCGTTGGGTCCAGTGCTCTGTGTTCTCTATGAGAAAGCAGGTAGATCGTAAATACGGGAGATTCATCACTACCTCTATGAAAAGATGACCTGACTGCCTGGATATCCATTGTAGATTAGGACTGGACAACACCCTCCTAATCATAGATTTCCTGCGACAAAATCTACAGCCTATAGGGGTACAGTGGAGGTCTCATGCATATATGTGGGAGCCCAAATATGGGAATGTATGAAACAAAACCATGATAGGCCCCAGGTACAAACACTTAATTGTCTGATGAATGAAGAATTGTTAAGCCTTCGCAATAAGCTTTTAGATACTTGGTAAAAGCTTGGCAATACACAACAAGCAGTAAACACAGTACAGTAAAGGCTGAGTCACACATAACGATATCGTTAACGATATCGTTGCATCGTCACTAGTGTTGAGCATTCCGATACCGCAAGTATCGGGTATCGGCCGATATTTGCTGTATCGGAATTCCGATACCGAGATCCGATACTTTTGTGGTATCGGGTATCGGTATCGAATCAACATTAATGTGTAAAATACAACATTAATGTGTAAAATAAAGAATTAAAATAAAAAATATTGCTATACTCACCTCTCCGACGCAGCCTGGACCTCACCGAGGGAACCGGCAGCGTTCTTTGCTTAAAATGCGCGCTTTTCCTTCCTTCCGTGACGTCACGGCTTCTGATTGGTCGCGTGCCGCCCATGTGGCCGCGACGCGACCAATCACAGCAAGCCGTGACGTAATTTTCAGGTCCTTCTAGGCATTCAGTATTTTAAAATTACGTTCCGGCTTTGTGATTGGTCGCGTCGCGGTCACATGGGCGACGCGACCAATCACAAGCCGTGACGTCACGGGAGGCAGGAAACGCGCGCATTTTTAAAATTACGTCGCGGCTTGTGATTGGTTGCGTGCCACCCATGTGACCGCGACGCGACCAATCACAGCAAGCCGTGACGTAATTTCAGGTCCTGAATGCAGAAATAGGCATCAGGACCTGAAATTACGTCACGGCTTGCTGTGATTGGTCGCGTCACGGTCACATGGGCGGCACGCAACCAATCACAAGCCGTGACGTAATTTTAAAAATGCGCGCGTCTCCTGCCTCCCGTGACATCACGGCTTGTGATTGGTCGCGTCGCCCATGTGACCGCGACGCGACCAATCACAAAGCCGGAACGTAATTTTAAAATACTGAATGCCTAGAAGGACCTGAAAATTACGTCACGGCTTGCTGTGATTTGTCGCGTCGCGGCCACATGGGCGGCACGCGACCAATCAGAAGCCGTGACGTCACGGAAGGAAGGAAAAGCGCGCATTTTAAGCAAAGAACGCTGCCGGTTCCCTCGGTGAGGTGAGTATAGCAATATTTTTAATTTTAATTCATTATTTTACACATTAATATGGTTCCCAGGGCCTGAAGGAAAGTTTCCTCTCCTTCAGACCCTGGGAACCATCAGGAATACCGTCCGATACATGAGTCCCATTGACTTGTATTGGTATCAGGTATCGGTATCGGATTAGATCCGATACTTTGCCGGTATCGGCCGATACTTTCCGATACCGATACTTTCAAGTATCGGACGGTATCGCTCAACACTAATCGTCACGCTTTTGGTGACGAAGCAACGATCCCGCTAATGATCTCGTTATGTGTGACAGCGACCAACGATCAGGCCCCTGCTGGGAGAACGTTGGTCGATGGGAATGATCAGGACCTTTTTTTGGTCGCTGATCACCAGCTGTCATCGCTGGATCGGCGTGTGTGACGCCGATCCAGCGATGTGTTCACTTGTAACCAGGGTAAATATCGGGTTACTAAGCGCAGGGCCGCGCTTAGTATCCCGATATTTACCCTGGTTACCATTGTAAAAGTTAAAAAAAAAACAGTAAATACTCACATTCTGATGTCTGTCACGTCCCCCGGCGTCCACAGGGTTAAAACTGCTTTCGGCAAGAGCGCTGCTAATATGCATGCGCTGCTGCCGAGAGCTTCCCTGCACTGACTGTGTCAGCGCCGGCCGTAAAGCAGAGCACAGCGGTGACGTCACCGCTGTTACTGCCGGCGCTGACACATTCAGTGCAGGGAAGCTCTCGGCAGCAGCACGTGCATATTAGCAGCGCTCTTGCCAAAAGCAGTTTTAACCCTGTGGACGCCGGCGGGGGACGTGACAGACATCAGAATGTGAGTATGTAGTGTTTTTTTTTTTTACTTTTACAGTGGTAACCATGGTAAATATCGGGTTACTAAGCGCGGCCCTGCACTTAGTAGCCCGATGTTTACCCTGGTTACCCGGGTGCTGCAGGGGGACTTCGGCATCGTTGAAGACAGTTTCAACGATGCCGAAGTCGTTCCCCTGATCGTTGGTCGCTGGAGAGAGCTGTCTGTGTGACAAGTCCCCAGCGACCACACAATGACTTACCAACGATCACGGCCAGGTCGAATCGCTGGTCGTGATCGTTGGTAAGTCGTTTAGTGTAACGGTACCTTAAGGTATACATTGCACCCCAGTTCAGGTGACAGCACTTCACAATCACAAATGACCTCCTCCATAACAATTGGAGCTAAGAACAAACACTTAGCCAAGTTTCCTATACTGAGCACATCCCCCACCCAAACTATGGGGCGAGTTGAGGCATATCTATGCTCTTGTATGTTGTGGGACAATAGTTTACTTTTGTATCAAAGTTGCCATCCGGGAGCAACCAGAAAATCAATCCCAATTTCTCTATTTCACAGAGTAAGGAAAATTGTTAACGATGAAGATACTTGTGCCTTACGACTTGATGAAATGGAAACAAAATTTTTACAGAGAGGTTATCCCCGGAAATTACTGCAAGACTGCTGGTGATAAGCGTACCACACGAAGAATACCATTTGTTCATACGTTTCACCAGTTTGCTTACAGATTACACCAAAAACATTGGTCACTGTTAGCAGCGGGTTAATCAGCGTGATGTCCACAACGAGCAACAGAGAATGTTCATTTATTAAGAACTAAGAACATTCAGCATACAACATGAGAACAGGATCAATCTGGTTTCTTAGAGAGAGCTGCTGTGACTTTCAGTTTCAGTTGCACAAACTAGAAAATGTGCTCACAGGGAAGGAGGAGGAGGAGCATCCTGTCTGTACATGAGGACTCCTTTTTTTTTAACTTTGTTAACAGATGAACAATATGCATGCAGACATAAAAATCACATCATATTAAACAAACAATAGTTGTTGCAATACATACAGATCAACATGCATTAGGCCAACACCCCCACTCAACAACTACTTATTCTGTCAGTTCCATAGTGGTTCTCAATTCTTGGAACCTAGGTCGTGGCAATGATCCACTTTGTTCTTTCATGGGCGGGTAGTTTCTGCATTTCATCCCATGACTGTGGCTCTGACTCTGGGAGTGTCTTCACAACGTAGGATAAACGTTTAGCTGGTATTCCTTTGTTTGATCTTGACGATTTCAGGTTCACTTAGGCCTTTTGTTGTTCCTTCAGTGGTTGAAGAGTCCAGCCAGACTTCTTTTTCTTCATTGTCTTGTAATTGTGACTGAGATTGTTCTTGTTGCTTCATCTGGACTACTGGCATAATGTCATAAAACTTGGGGGACACGAAGTTTTCATCAAACACTACATCTTTACTTATTGTGACCTTGTTTGTCTCTGGGTGTAGAATTCTATAACCTTTCTGGGTTTCACTGTAGCCTACCAGGATGCCTTCCTTGGCATGAGATTCCCACTTAGTTCGTTTTTCTTTGGGAACATGTGCAAATACTTTACTTCTGAAAATCCTTATGTGTTGTAGTTTTGGTTTTGTACCATTCCATTGCTCAAATGGAGTTTTCTCTGTCGCTTTACTTGGTAGTCTGTTCTGAAGATAACAAGCCGTCATAATAGCTTCGCCCCAATATACTGTAGGCAAATTTGCATCAAATAACATACTCCTTGCGCTTTCACAGAGTGTCCGGTTTCTTCTTTCTGCTATACCATTTTGCTCAGGGTTGTATGGTACAGTAGTTTGAAATATGATTCCATTTTTCTTTAAAATGCTCTGTGTTTCATTACTTGTATACTCAGTTCCATTATCTGCACGTAAAATTTTTGGCATTCTTCCAAACTTGTTATGTACTTCAGCTAGATATATTCCAAGTTTCTCTGGAACTTTATTTTTGCTGTGAAGTAAATAGACAACTGTATATCTTGAATTGTCATCAATAAATGTAAGAAAATATCTCTTCTTTCCAGGGGTCTGAGTACGCATTGGACCACAGATATCCGTGTGTACTAAATCTAGTAGTTGTTCTGTTCTTGTAGTACTTTTCTTAGGAAAGGCCTTTCTGGACATTTTCCCTTTGATACAGCTGGAACACTTCATTGTCTGATTACATGAATCAACTGTAATATTGTCACCTAATTGTTCTTGAAATAACTTTCTTATTGCTTCTGGGTCTCTATGTGCAAGCCGCCTGTGCCATACATGAATACAGTTCTTGTGCAGTTCTTGCTTGGCTGTGCATGCACACTCTTTACATTGCAACTGATACAGTTCATCTCTGATTTTTCCTTTTGCTAATGTGTGACCCTCTTTTGAGATGATGCAGCTATCTTCCTTAAATGTAACTTCATTACCCTGTTTTGTGAGCTTTTTCACAGATAACAGATTACTTTCAAGACTAGGCACATATAGTACATCTTTTACATGAATCTTTCTACTTTGTGTTGCAGAGATGTTACAATCAATATAACCGTCTCCTATGCCTTCTGAGTTCATGCACTGACCGTTCGCCATTATCACTTTCTCTGACTTACTTTGGTTAAGTTTAGTAAAGAAGTCTCTGTCATTGGTCATGTGACTGGTTGCACCAGAATCTATACAGCATGCATGTTTTGATTTAAATGCATTGACTGATGTGAATGCAGCTTCAGTATTTGCCGAATCATTGTTTCCAGATACAGCACTCTTAACTCTCTGTTGACTGTTTTGCTTTTTCAGCTGATTCATTTTAGCTTTCCAAACTCCGCATTCAGCCTTTAAATGACCTGGCTTCTTGCATACAAAACATTCACGTGTCTCTTTAGGGTGGTTTCTGCTGGTGGGCACACCCTGTGTTTGTAAAGCAGTTTCCCTGTTACTTATCTTGCTGCTCACATTTTCAGCTTTTCTCTTATATTCATCTACAAGCTTTCCTCTGACGTACTCCAATGTAAGCTCATCATCTGGGCGTGCATGTAATGCTGTTACAAGCGTATCATAGCTTTCTGGGAGACCACTAAGTAATAGTGCTGCTACATGGAAGTCCTTCATATCTTCCCCAATGCCCCGCAGGCGCTCTACAGTCTCTAGAGTATTTCTAATGTAGTCCTGCATGTCCTGGTCATTGTGCAGCTTAGACTGGTACAGCTTTCTCATTAGATAGAGTTTATTACTTAAATTTATTCTCTCATGTACTTTCTGCAACTGCTCCCACATTTCCTTTGCAGATTCACATTTGCACACATGCACAATCTGCTCATCCTCTATACTGAGTGATATGGTGCTCTGTGCTTTCTGATCCATTTCTAGCCATTCCTGTGGTACTGGGTCAGGCTTAGGGTCCTGAGTGTATTTCCACGTACCTTCTCTTATCAGCAGCATCTTCACCTTGAATTTCCAGGATTGGTAGTTCTGGTTATTCAGGCTTGGCACTGTAAACTTTGTTGAGTTGCTGCTGGCGGCCATTTTACTTCTTCTCAGTTTGCTGTTGTCTTTCTCTCTCTGTGCTCTGCAGGTTTGGGATTGCTTTGACTTCTGGGCCGATAACCTGTTAGCAGCGGGTTAATCAGCGTGATGTCCACAACGAGCAACAGAGAATGTTCATTTATTAACCCCTTCACCCCCAAGGGTGGTTTGCACGTTAATGACCGGGCCAATTTTTACAATTCTGACCACTGTCCCTTTATGAGGTTATAACTCTGGAACGCTTCAACGGATCCCAGTGATTCTGACATTGTTTTCTCGTGACATATTGTTCTTCATGATAGTGGTAAAAATTCTGTGATAGTACCTGCGTTTATTTGTGAAAAAAATGGAAATTTGGCGAAAATTTTGAAAATTTCGCAATTTTCCAACTTTGAATTTTTATGCAATTAAATCACAGAGATATGTCACACAAAATACTTAATTAGTAACATTTCCCACATGTCTACTTTACATCAGCACAATTTTGGAACCAAAATTTTTTTTTTGTTAGGGAGTTATAAGGGTTAAAAGTTGACCAGCAATTTCTCATTTTTACAACACCATTTTTTTTTAGGGACCACATCTCATTTGAAGTCATTTTGAGGGGTCTATATGATAGAAAATACCCAAGTGTGACACCATTCTAAAAACTGCACCCCTCAAGGTGCTCAAAACCATATTCAAGAAGTTTATTAACCCTTCTGATGCTTCACAGGAATTTTTGGAATGTTTAAATATAAATGAACATTTAACTTTTTTTCACAAAAAATTTACTTCAGCTCCAATTTGTTTTATTTTACCAAGGGTAACAGGAGAAAATGGACCCCAAAAGTTGTTGTACAATTTGTCCTGAGTACGCCGATACCCCATATGTGGGGGTAAACCACTGTTTGGGCGCATGACAGAGCTCGGAAGCGAAGGAGCGCCATTTGACTTTTCAATGCAAAATTGACTGGAATTGAGATGGGACGCCATGTTGCGTTTGGGGAGCCCCTGATGTGCCAAAACATTGAAACCCCCCACAAGTGACACCATTTTGGAAAGTAGACCCCCTAAGGAACTTATCTAGAGGTGTGGTGAGCACTTTGACCCACCAAGTGCTTCACAGAAGTTTATAATGCAGAACCGTAAAAATAAAAAATCATATTTTTTCACAAAAATTATGTTTTCACCCCCAATTTTTTATTTTCCCAAGGGTAAGAGAAGAAATTGGACCCCAAATGTTGTTGTACAATTTGTCCTGAGTACGCTGATACCCCATATGTGGGGGTAAACCACTGTTTGGGCGCATGGGAGACCTCGGAAGGGAAGGAGCGCCGTTTGACTTTTCAATGCAAAATTGACAGGAATTGAGATGGGATGCCATGTTGCGTTTGGAGAGCCACTGATGTGCCTAAACATTGAAACCCCCCACAAGTGACACCATTTTGGAAAGTGGACCCCCTAAGGAACTTATCTAGATGTGTTTTGAGCACTTTGACCCACCAAGGGCTTCACAGAAGTTTATAATGCAGAGCCGTAAAAATAAAACAAAAATTTTTTCCCACAAAAATTATTTTTCTAGCCCCCAGTTTTGTATTTTCCCGAGGGTAGCAGGAGAAATTGGACCCCAAAATTTGTTGTCCAAGTTGTCCTGAGTGCGATGATACACCATATGTGGGGAGAACCACTGTTTGGGCGCATGGGAGGGCTCGGAAAGGAAGGAGCGTCATTTGGAATGCAGACTTAGATGGAATGGTCTGCAGGTGTCACATTGCGTTTGCAGAGCCCCTAATGTACCTAAACAGTAGAAACCCCCCACAAGTGACACCATTTTGGAAAGTAGACCCCGTAAGGAACTTATCTAGATGTGTGGTGAGCGCTTTGACCCACCAAGGGCTTCACAGAAGTTTATAATGCAGAGCCGTAAAAATAAAACAAAAATTTTTTCCCACAAAAATTATTTTTAGCCCCCAGTTTTGTATTTTCCCGATGGTAACAGGAGAAATTGGACCCCAAAAGTTGTTGTCCAATTTGTCCTGAGTGCGCTGATGCCCCATATGTGGGGGGGAACCACCGTTTGGACGCATGGAAGGGCTCGGAAGGGAAGGAGCGCCATTTGAAATGCAGACTTAGATGGAATGGTCTGCAGGCGTCACATTGCGTTTGCAGAGCCCCTAATGTACCTAAACAGTAGAAACCCCCCACAAGTGACACCATGTTGGAAAGTAGACCCCCTAAGGAACTTATCTAGATGTGTGGTGAGCGCTTTGACCCACCAAGGGCTTCACAGAAGTTTATAATGCAGAGCCGTAAAAATAAAACAAAAATTTTTTCCCACAAAAATTATTTTTTAGCCCCCAGTTTTGTATTTTCCCGAGGGTAACAGGAGAAATTGGACCCCAAAAGTTGTTGTCCAATTTGTCCTGAGTGCGCTGATACCCCATATGTGGGGGGGAACCACCGTTTGGACGCATGGAAGGGCTCGGAAGGGAAGGAGCGCCATTTGAAATGCAGACTTAGATGGAATGGTCTGCAGGCGTCACATTGCGTTTGCAGAGCCCCTAATGTACCTAAACAGTAGAAGCGCCGCACAAGTAACCCCATTTTGGAAACTAGACCCCCCAAGGAACTTATCTAGATGTGTTGTAAGAACTTTGAACCCCCAAGTGTTTCACTACAGTATATAACGCAGAGCCATGAAAATAAAAAATCCTTTTTTTTTCCCACAAAAATTATTTTTTAGCCCCCAGTTTTGTATTTTCCCAGGGGTAACAGGAGAAATTGGACCCCAAAGGTTGTTGTCCTATTTGTCCTGAGTACGCTGATACCCCATATGTTGGGGTAAACCCCTGTTTGGGCACACGGGAGAGCTCGGAAGGGAAGGAGCACTGTTTTACTTTTTCAACGCAGAATTGGCTGGAATTGAGATCGGACGTCATGTCGCGTTTGGAGAGCCCCTGATGTGCCGAAACAGTGGAAAACCCCCAATTATAACTGAAACCCTAATCCAAACACACCCCTAACCCTAATCCCAACAGTAACTCTAACCACACCTCTAACCCTGACACACCCCTAACCCTAATCCCAACCCTATTCCCAACCGTAAATGTAATCTAAACCCTAACCGTAACTTTAGCCCCAACCCTAACCCTAACTTTAGCCCCAACCCTAACTGTAGCCTTCACCCTAGCCCCAACCCTAACCCTAACCCTAGCCCTAATGGGAAAATGGAAATAAATACATTTTTTTTATTTTTCCCTAACTAAGGGGGTGATGAAGGGGGGTTTGATTTACTTTTATAGCGAGTTTTTTAGCGGATTTTTATGATTGGCAGCCGTCACACACTGAAAGACGCTTTTTATTGCAAAAAATATTTTTTGCGTTACCACATTTTGAGAGCTATAAATTTTCCATATTTTGGTCCACAGAGTCATGTTAGGTCTTGTTTTTTGCGGGACGAGTTGATGTTTTTATTGGTGACATTTTTGGGCACGTCACATTTTTTGATCGCTTTTTATTCCGATTTTTGTGAGGCAGAATGACCAAAAACCAGCTATTCATGAATTTATTTTGGGGGAGGCGTTTATACCGTTCCGCGTTTGGTAAAATTGATAAAGCAGTTTTATTCTTCGGGTTAGTACGATTACAGCGATACCTCATTTATATTATTTTTTTATGTTTTGGCGCTTTTATACGATAAAAACTATTTTATGGAAAAAATAATTATTTTTGCATCGCTTTATTCTCAGGACTATAACTTTTTTATTTTTTTGCTGATCATGCTGTATGGCGGCTCGTTATTTGCGGGACAAGATGACGCTTTCAGCGGTACCATGGTTATTTATATTAGTCTTTTTGATCACGTGTTATTCCACTTTTTTTTCGGCGGTATGATAATAAAGCGTTGTTTTTTGCCTCGTTTTTTTTTTTTTTTTCTTACGGTGTTTACTGAAGGGGTTAACTAGTTGGCCAGTTTTATAGGTCGGGTCGTTACGGACGCGGCGATACTAAATATGTGTACTTTTATTGTTTTTTTTATTATTTAGATAAAGAAATGTATTTATGGGAATAATATTTTTTTTTTTTTCATTATTTTGGAATATTTTTTTTTATTTTTTTTTACACATTTGGAAATTTTTTTTTTACTCTTTTACTTTGCCCCAGGGGGGGACAATACAGATCGGTGATCTGTCAGTTTGCATAGCACTCAGATCACCGATCTGAGAGAAGCGCAGGCTGCTTCACAGTGCCTGCTCTGAGCAGGCTCCTGTGAAGCCACCTCCCTCCCTGCAGGACCCGGATCCGCGGCCATCTTGGATCCGGGTCTGGAGCAGGCAGGGAGGGAGGTAAGACCCTCGCAGCAACGCGATCACATCGCGTTGCTCCGGGGGTCTCAGGGAAGCCCGCAGGGAGCCCCCTCCCTGCGCGATGCTTCCCTGCACCGCCGGCACATCGCGATCATGTTTTATCGCGGTGTGCCGGGGGTTAATGTGCCGGGAGCGGTCCGTGACCGCTCCTGGCACATAGTGCCGGATGTCTGCTGCGATATGCAGCTGACACCCGGCCGCGATCGGCCGCGCTCCCCCCGTGAGCGCCGCCGATCGCGCTGGACGTACTATCCCGTCCGTGGTCATGGGGGCCCACCCCACCTCGACGGGATAGTACGTCCGATGTCAGAAAGGGGTTAAGAACTAAGAACATTCAGCATACAACATGAGAACAGGATCAATCTGGTTTCTGAGGGAGAGATGCTGTGACTTTCAGTTTCAGTTGCACACACTAGAACATGTGCTCACAGGGAAGGAGGAGGAGGAGCATCCTGTCTGTACATGAGGACTCCTTTTTTCTTTTTAAACTTTGTTAACAGATGAACAATATGCATGCAGACATAAAAATCACATCATATTAAACAAACAATAGTTGTTGCAATACATACAGATCAATATGCATTAGGCCAACAGTCACTTTAGACAAGCTACCCAGAAATACCTGAATTTACAGCACCTTTTTACCTTGTTTTAGAAAACCTAGCAATTTGAGGAATAAACTAGTAAGAGCCGATATTGGATCCATTCAAAAGGTTGCCAGGCAGGTATTTCTCCGAACCCAGAAGAAAGGCACGCTCCCTTGTTTACAGTGTGCCCAATGTGCTAATGTGTTAAAGGGCCACAAAATCTCACATCCATCTACAGGAGCCAACATTCCAATACAAGGCTACTACCCATGTGAGTCCAAGTATGTGGTCTATGCCATTAAATGCCCGTGTGGCAAGGTTTACGTTGGTGAAACTACACAGGCGGTCAAAGACCGTATATCTCAACACAAGTCTGATATACGATGTGGAAGGGATTACCTTCCCATTCCACATCATTTTCACACTACAGGTCACACAATTGTACAGATGAGATTTCTAGTGCTGGAACAGGTTTATAAAAATAGACGAGGAGGTAACCAGGTCAGACAACTTAAATTGAGGGAGGCATTTTGGATACATTATTTACAAAGTATGGAACCTAAGGGACTGAATAGGGAATATGACATTATGAATTTATAGGTTCATTTATTGTCTATATATCCATTAATACTGTTCCTTCTCTTACAGTTCTCCCAATCACACACTTAACCTATTTACCAGAAGGGTATGGAGGAATTTCCTTCTCTTTTCTTATCTCTTTTTTGTTATAAAAAAATGTATTTCCAATTTTTTATTTTTATTTTTCATTTATCTTATAGCTATAAATATAATCTTCTCTAGGATTCTTCTATTCAATTAACAAAAATAATTTTTATTTTTTCTTTATTGTTTATTTTTATTATTTTATTCTTAATTTTTATCTTTTTATTTAATCATATTTTTGAACTCATTCTATTGTAATTTTTACTGTCCACATGCGATCGTTTCTACAATTAACAACTTTCTTTTTAATATTTTATAGCAACTATTTGTTCCATTAGGTCTCCAGATCACATTAACACCTATGCAAAGTTCTCTTTAGGGTATGTGCACACGCTGTGGATTTTGCTGCGGAAACACAGCGTTTTCACAGCTGCGGGTCCGCAGCGGTTTCCCATGAGTTTACAGTACAATGTAAACCTATGGGAAACGAAATCCGCAGTGCACATGCTGCGGAAAAAAAGCGCGGAAACGCAGCGGTTTATATTTTGCAGCATGTCAATTCTTTGTGCGGATTCCGCTGCGGGTTTACACCTGCTCCAATAGAAAACTGCAGGTGTAAACCCGCAGCGGAAACTGCAATAGAAACCGCGATAAATCCGCAGGAAAAACCACAGCGGTTTTGCACTGCGGATTTATCAAATCCGCTGTGGAAAATTCCGCAATGGAATCCGCAGCGTGTGCACATGGCCTTACTCTGAGACCTTCTGTTATTGTCATGATATTGCCCTACTTACAATACGTCTCCATTTCAACTCCAGACATGCGCAGATTATGCGTTCCATGATTGCGATTCATTCATGTCACACGTTCTTCCGGACATACGCACATGGTGCGCGCAAGGACTCGGCTTCACTGTGCGTTCCAGCATTGCGCTCCATCCACATCACACGTTCTTCTGGACATGCGTACAAGGTATACTCGAGAAAACCACTTCACTGACGTCATATCCGATTCCGGACACGCGCAATTTGACTTTTTACCGGCATTTCTATTAGTAGCACAGTATATAAGCACGTCCTAGCTCTCTGTCTTTAGCGCTTCACTAAATAGGAATTTTTTCCACGACTCCGCGCTGCTATTTGTATGCTCCATACTTCCATTGCAGTCCGGTAAGCATTTCACTTGTTCAACACCATCTCTATATGTTTTATAGTGATTTTCCTCTCTTTTTTTTTTGATACAGATATACACGGTTGGTTGGTGTTTTTCTTTTTCTTTTTTCAGAAAATATTTTTATATATTTTTTCACTTATTTTTTCTTAATTTTTTTCTTAGAAAATTTTTTCATTTTACCTCCAAAAAACCGCATGGTGCTTAATTATTTCTATATGTGTTACAGTTATCTGCAGTGAAATTGCACTTATTGTATGGAATCTACTGTATATTGCATATTTTCTTGTGAAACCACTAGTAATTATAATGTCTATTTTGCCTCCAAATGCGTTTTTCAGGACTATATTGTGGACTATTGTTCATTATGTATTGCTACCTTATTTAAACCTTAAGGGTATGTGCACACGTCCGGATTTCTTGCAGAAATTTCCTGAAGAAAACCGGAAATTTTCTGCAAGAAATCCGCATTTTTTTTTCCGTTTTTTTCACGTTTTTTTTAGCATTCTGCAAGCGTAATTAGCTTGCAGAATGCTAAAGTTTTCAAAGCGATCTGTAGCATCGCTTGGAAAACTGACTGACAGGTTGGTCACACTTGTCAAACATAGTGTTTGACAAGTGTGACCAACTTTTTACTATAGATGCTGCTTATGCAGCATCAATAGTAAAAGATAGAACGTTTAAAAATAATAAAAAAAAATAAAAAAAAGGTTATACTCACCTGCAGACAGCAGATCTCCTCGGCGGCGTCCGTTCCTATAGATGGTTTGTGTGTGAAGGACCTTCGATGACGTCGCGGCTTGTGATTGGTCGCGTGAGCGGTCACATGAGCGGTCACGCGACCAATCACAAGACCGCGATGTCATCGCAGGTCCTTCACACAGACCATCTAAAGGAACGGAAGCGGCAGCATGCACCGGAGAGGCGGGAACACTCCGGGGGCCATCAGAGGGTGAGTATATGACTATTTTTTATTTTAATTCTTTTTTTTTGACCAATTATATGGTGCCCAGTCCGTGGAGGAGAGTCTCCTCTCCTCCACCCTGGGTACCAACCGCACATAATCTGCTTACTTCCCGCATGGTGTGCACAGCCCCGTGCGGGAAGTAAGCAGATCAATGCACTCCTAGGTGTGCGGAATCCCCGCAATTCCGCAATTTTAATGAACATGTTGCTTTTTTTCCCGCGATGCGATTTTTTCTCGGAAAAAAATGCAACATTTGCACAAAAAATGCGGAATACCCTGTAAATAATAGGAGGCATATGTTAGCGTTTTTTTTGCGTTTTTGTCACGTTGTTATAGCGAAAAAAACGCGAAAAATCCTGAACGTGTGCACATGGCCTTATTTGTTACATGAATTTGCCAAGTATAAGGCATATATTTATACGTTGATTTGTTTTTTCTTTTCAATCCAAGTCTGATGAAGGTCCAATTGTAGGGCCAAAACGTTATGAGCCCTGGGATTGTGTAATCTAAATAAACCTAAATTTCAGACTCTGAGTTCCAGATTTTGTTTTATCTTATGCTCTGGAGACTACACTGTGTGCAAAATTATTAGGCAAGTTGAATTTTAGAGGATTATTTTTATTATTGATCAACAACTATGTTCTCAATCAACCCAAAAAACTCATAAATATCAAAACTTTAAATATTTTTGGAAGTTGGAGTTTTTTTTTTTAGATTTGGTTATCTTAGGAGGATATCTATTTGTGCAGATAACTATTACTGTTCAGAATTATTAGGCAACTTAATAAAAACCAAATACTGTATATTCTCATCTCACTTGTTTATTTTTACCAGGTAAACCAATATAACTGCACAAAGTTTAGAAATAAACATTTCTGACATGCAAAAACAAACCCCCCAAAAATTAGTGACCAGTATAGCCACCTTTATTTATGATGACACTCAACAGCCTTCCATCCATAGATTCTGTCAGTTGCTTGATCTGTTTACGATCAACATTGCGTGCAGCAGCCACCACAGCCTCCTAGACACTGTTCCGAGAGGTGTACTGTTTTCCCTCCCTGTAGATCTCACATTTTATGAGTGACCACAGGTTCTCTATGGGGTTCAGATCAGTTGAACAAGGGGGCCATGTCATTATTTTTTCTTCTTTGAGACCTTTACTGGCCAGCCATGCTGTGGAGTAGTTGGAGGCATGTTATGGAGCATTGTCCTGCATGAAAATCATGTTTTTCTTGAACGATACCGACTTCTTCCTGTACCACTGCTTGAAGTTGTCTTCTAGAAACTGGCAGTAGGTCTGGGAGTTGAGCTTCACTCCATCCTCAACCCGAAAAGGTCCCACAAATTCATCTTTGATGATACCAGCCCATACCAGTACCCCACCTGCACCTTGCTGGCATCTGAGTAGGAGTGGAGCTCTCTGCCCTTTACTGATCCAGCCTCTGGCCCATCCATCTGGCCCATCCATCTGGCCCATCAAGAGTTACTCTTTCTTCAGTCCATAAAACCTATGAAAAGTCAGTCTTAAGATATTTCTTGGCCCAGTCTTGAGGTTTTATCTTATGGTTCTTGTTCAAAGGAGGTCGTTTTTCAGCCTTCCTTACCTTAGCCATGTCCCTGAGTATCGCACACCTGGTGCTTTTTGTTACTCCAGTAACGTTGCAGCTCTGAAATATGGCAAAACTGGTGGCAAATGGCATCTTGGCAGCTTTACGCTTGATTTTCCTCAATTCATGGGCAGTTATTTTGCGCCTTTTTTGCCCAACACGCTTCTTGCAACCCTGTTGGTTATTTTCCATGAAACGCTTGATTGTTCGGTGATCACGCTTCAAAAGTTTGGCAATTTCAAGACTGCTGCATCCTTCTGCAAGACATCTCCCAATTTTGGACTTTTCAGAGCCCGTCAAATCTCTCTTCTGACCCATTTTGCCAAAGGAAAGGAAGTTGCCTAATAATTAAGCACACATTATATAGGGTTTTGATGTCATTAGACAACACCGCTCCTCATTACAGAGATGCACATCACCTGATTTACTTAATTGGTAGTTGGCTCTCAAGCCTGAACAGCTTGGGGTAGGACAACATGTATAAAAAGTATCATGTGATCAATATACAACATGCCTAATAATTCTGCATACATTGTAGTGTGATTGTTGCTTACCACCCTATTACTCTTATGCACTGAGCACTTTATTATTAAACATGTTATAATCAGTGACACACGCCGCTGCTTACCTTATCTCTCTTCTAAAATATGCCATTTGTACTGAATTCTATTGTATGTCACTTGCATTAAAGGGAATCTGTCACCTACTTTTTCGTATGTAAGCTTCGGCCACCGCCATTAGGGTTTTATCTACAGCATTCTGTAATGCTGTAGATAAGCCCTGATGTAACATGAAAGATAAGAAAAACAGGTTATATTATACTCACCCAAGGGCGGTCCGGTACGGTCCGGGTCCGATGGGCGTCGCAGGTCTAGCGACTCCCATCTTCATATAATGTTGTCATCCTCCTTGCTTCCTGTCGCGGCTCCGGCGTACTGATTTGCCCTGTTGAGGGAAGCGTAAGGGTATGTGTCCACGTTCAGGATTGCATCAGGATTTGGTAAGGATTTTTCATCAGTATTGGTAAGCCAAAACCAGGAGTGGGTGATAAATGCAAAAGTGGAGCATATGTTTCTATTATACTTTTCCTCTAATTGTTCCACTCCTGGTTTTGGCTTACAAATACTGATGAAAAATCCTGACCAAATCCTGATGCAATCCTGAACGTGGACACATACCCTTAAGTACTGCAGTGTGTAGGTGCTGGGCCTCTCGGACCTTTTCCAGCACCTGCGCACTGCAGTACTTTATACTAGTTCTTTAATAAACTTTTTATATATCATCTCTTGGACTTAGGCTGCATATTTTCTTCTTGTCATAGTCTACCTATAATAATAATAATAATAATTTTTATTTATACAGCGCCAACATATTCCACAGCGCTTTACAACTTATAGAGGGGACTTGTACAGACAATAGACATTACAGCATAACAGAAATCACAGTTCAAAACAGATACCAGGAGGAATGAGGGCCCTGCTCGCAAGCTTACAAACTATGAGGAAAAGGGGAGACACGAGAGGTGGATGGTGACAATTGCTTTAGTTATTTGGACCAGCCATAGTGTAAGGCTCGGGTGTTCATGTAAAGCTGCATGAACCAGTTAACAGCCTAAGTATGTAGCAGTACAGACACAGAGTGCTATTAACTGCATAAAGTGTATGAGAACACGATGCAAGGAACCTGATTATGTGTTTTGTTTTGTTTTTTCTATTTTTAATAGGCCACACAGGGATAGTTAGTTTAATGCGTTGAGGCGGTAGGCCAGTCTGAACAAATGCGTTTTTAGGGCACGCTTAAAACTGTGGGGATTGGGGATTAATCGTATTAACCTAGGTAGTGCATTCCAAAGAATCGGCGCAGCACGTGTAAAGTCTTGGAGACGGGAGTGGGAGGTTCTGATTATTGAGGATGCTAACCTGAGGTCATTAGCGGAGCGGAGGGCACGGGTAGGGTGGTAGACTGAGACCAGAGAGGAGATGTAGGGTGGTGCTGAGCCATGGAGTGCTTTGTGGATGAGGGTAGTAGTTTTGTACTGGATTCTGGAGTGGATGGGTAGCCAGTGTAATGACTGGCACAAGGTAGAGGCATCGGTGTAACGGTTGGTGAGGAATATGATCCTGGCAGCAGCATTCAGGACAGATTGGAGCGGGGAGAGTTTGGTAAGAGGGAGGCCGATTAGTAGAGAGTTACAATAGTCCAGACGGGAATGAATAAGAGAAACAGTAAGAGTTTTTGCAGAGTCGAAAGTAAGAAAAGGGCGAATTCTAGAAATGTTTTTGAGATGCAGATAAGAAGAGCGAGCCAGTGATCGGATGTGGGGGGTGAATGAAAGCTCGGAATCAAGGATGACCCCAAGGCAGCGGGCATGTTGCTTTGGAGTAATGGTGAAACCGCACACGGAGATGGCAATGTCAGGCAAAAGTAGGCTAGTAGAGGGAGAGAACACGAGGAGTTCAGTTTTTGACAGGTTCAGTTTCAGATAGAGGGAGGACATGATGTTAGAGACAGCGGTAAGACAATCACTGGTGTTTTCTAAGAAGGTCGGAGTGAAAGCAGGAGAAGAGGTGTATAATTGGGTGTCATCAGCATAGAGATGGTACTGGAACCCAAATCTACTGATTGTTTGTCCAATAGGGGCAGTATACAAAGAGAAGAGGAGGGGGCCTAGGACTGATCCTTGAGGAACCCCAACAGTAAGGGGAAGGTGAGAGGAGGAGGAACCAGCAAAACATACAGTGAAGGATCGGTCAGAGAGATAGGAGGAGAACCAAGAGAGAACGGTGTCTTTGATGCCAATGGAGCGGAGCATAGTGAGGAGGAGCTGATGATCCACAGTGTCGAATGCTGCGGAGAGATCCAAGAGAATTAACATGGAGTAGTGACCATTAGATTTAGCTGTTAGTAGGTCATTAGAGACTTTAGTGAGGGCAGTTTCAGTAGAGTGTAAAGAGCGGAAGCCAGATTGAAGAGGGTCGAGAAGAGAGTTATCTGAGAGATAGCGGGTAAGACGGGAGTGGACCAGGCGTTCCAGGAGTTTAGAGATGAAGGGAAGATTAGAGACAGGTCTATAATTAGCGGCACTGTTTTGGTCGAGGGAGGGTTTTTTAAGTAATGGATGTATGATGGCATGCTTAAATGAGGAGGGAAAAATACCGGAAGTGAGGGAAAGGTTGAATATTTTTGTTATGTGAGAGGTGACAGCCGGGGAAAGGGACTGGAGGAGATGTGACGGAATGGGGTCACTGGTGCAAGTGGTCGGGCGAGAAGATGCAAGGAGCCTGCTTACTTCTTCAGTAACTGGTTCAAAGTCAGAGAGTGAACTAGATGCAGTGGGGGAGGGAGGACAGTGCCTGGTATGAAGAGATACCTAGTTTTGGAGTGTCCTTTTTCCAATGTTCTGCTCACGTCTTCTCCACAACGTTTGGGGCCTGTATGGCAGACTTGTTTCAATGGTTCCCTATTTGGTCTATATTTATTAGATTGAAGTCCATAGATCTATAGGTTGCAGACTTTTACCAGCACGGTTACATCTATATTATTGCGGTGTTTTAATAGTGATTCTCTTGCTCGTCAGTTCAGCCTCAGAAAAGTTCCTGAACAGTGTTCCGTATGTCATCCATATTCAGTGCGAGGATGTGATTTTTTCTCCAAAAAGTATCTGTGTGTCATCCGTATGGCATCAGAAACTTTCTCATGCTACAGTTCATTTGAGTTCATGCCGCCAGGGGGCGGAGCTTCGGTGACATCACCGCTAGTCACCAAAGCTCCGTTCCCTGCATCCCATTCATTCCCCAGTCTTTTACAGCCTGGAGGGGCCGCATTAGCAGCGCTCCTGGTTGTAAATGTATTTAACCCCTTCAGATGGATTTACATCATGGAATATGGCTGTATGGCGGTCAGGTATGGGATATTGTTGCTTTTTTTTCAGAAGAAAGAGGGCTTTGCTTTGGATTGTGCCTACAATAAACCAGGTTTAATGTCACCTTACAATAGCAAGGTGACATTAACCCCTTATTACCCCATATGCCAATGCCACAGGGCAGTGGGAAGAGAGAGGCTAAGTGGCAGAATAGGCGTATCTTACAGATGTGCCTTTTCTGGGGTGGCTGGGGCAGTTGTTTTAAGCCGGGGGGAGGGGGCAATAACCATGGTCCCTCTCTAGCCTATTAATATGTGCCCTCAGTCACTGGCTTTCCCTCTCTGGCAGAGGAAATTGCGTGGGAGCCCATGCCAGTTTTTTCCGTGAATTAACCCTTTATTTTAACACCTACAGCTCCCAAATTTTATACACAAACACTTCTAACATTATTAGTGAGGAATATGTAAAAATCTAATGGATATGAAATGGTTTACTGCATGTAAACCATGTCTTATACCCTGTCAGGTTCGGTAAGGATTTAGCAAAAGCCGGCAATTGAATTACTGGCTTTTATGCTATCTAGCTCTGTATTAAATATCAATATCTAATATATAAAGCTGAATGTGTGTGTGTGTGTGTGTGTATGTATGTGTGTATGTCTGGGATTGGCATCTGCACCGTCGCAGCTGCAGCCACAAAATTTTGCACCCCGAGAGCATTATAGGCTATGTTGTGAGGCAAAATTTTAACCCCGCGCTTTCCAATTCACCAAACAATTTTGCGCCTATCTACATAATGGGGAAAAAGTGAAAGGAAAAGTGTTGGAGGCAAATTGACAGCTGCCAGATGTGAACAAGGGGGACTTAAAGAATGAGAGTGATGTTGCCAAAGAGTATATACCGTACAGTTGCTAAGGTGGGGCCGCGACATGGGATACTCACCACACACGGGGATATGAACACACACACAAAATGCGCCACACCCTACCACGTGCTTGAACACATATACCACCCTCAGCACACATTTCACCACACATACACCAACCTCACCACATAAGTCACAGTCGAAACACAAAAGTTACCACTCAAAACTCGCCACGCGCAAAATTCACCACATGCAAAACTAGGCTCATGCAAAATTAGCCACACGTGCAAAACTTACCTCATGGAAAACTCGCCACACGCAAAACTTGCCCACGCGGAAAAATTGCCACATGCACAAAAATTGCAACACATGCAAAAGTTGCCTCACACAAAACTTGCACATACTCAAAATGCACCACACATAAAACTCGCCACGCGCAAAACTTGCTCCACACAACTTGCTACACTAACCTGTCACATGCAACTCGACACACAAAAAGTTGCTACACGCATGTCGCCACACAAAACTCATCTCACAAAAGTCGCTACATGCATGTCGCCACACACAACTCAACACACACAACTTGGCACATAAAACACACACAAGTCTGGTATTATCCTCCAAAAATAAAAATCTGATTAATAACACTGGTCAACGCAATTTTTCTGGCAAAAGGTTTTAAAACATATTTTAAGTCAATTTTGGCTGCTGATTACGAATATGAACTATCACATCAGGAGTTTGAGATATTTTCAATTTTTGATGAAAATTACTCCTAATGTTTTATGATAAAAACACATGATTTCCGGTACTACTTTTTATATAGTTTTAATCAAGGAATAACAAAGATTACAAAGTCTATTTACAGCAAATAAAATATACTTACAGAATTAAACTACAAAATATAAAAACACATATATATGGCACACAGATGAATGACAAATTACAGTTATTTGAACTTTCTTTTCTTGGCTGATCTGTGATGTACAGCTTCTGGGTTGTCTCTCATCAAGCTCCAGCAATAGTCAGCCATCATATGTGAGTCCCACCGGCTTTGATACCGTTCTTCCATTGTTTTAATGTCCTGATGAAAACGCTCCCCTTGTTCCTCGCTCACATCCCCAAGGTTCTCTGGAAAAAAGTCCAAATGGCTGTGTAAATAGTGAATCTTGATACTCATTCTACATCCAAGATTTCGCAGACTCATTAGTAGCTCTTCCACAATCTCTTCATAGTTGTCTGCTTTCTTATTCCCTAGAAAATTCTGCACCACATTACAAAATGCATTCCAAGCTCTTTCTTCTGTCTCATTCATTGATGTGATAAAATTTGGGTCTCTCATAAGTGTTCATATTTGAGGTCCATCAAATATTCCAGCCTTTTTCTTCTCTTCACTAAGACCAGGAAAAGTTGAACATATATAACACAGGTCAACAAAAAATTTTTTTTTTTCTGGTGTCCAAAATATTTTAATGAATTTGGGGTATTTTTGGGGTGCTGATTCTGAATATGCTATCAGTTTTGCCAGACTGGCTCAAGTTTTTGACATTTTTGGTATCTTATTTATAGCACTTGTTGGTAAATGTGACGCATCATCTCATTAATTTCTTTGGATTAGTACTTGAACTGAGCAGTTCTCAATATAGTTTTGTGTTAATTAGTGTTCTAAAAGTTTGTTCATAGCTTGATTTTTGCACTAACTTTATGTTGTTGTCTGTTTTCCAGTGAAAAGCATGAACTCATCAAGAAGAAGTTGTCTTAACGATCCAGACTCATTCTGTTACATTTGTGGTGAATACACACTGCCAAAACATAGAAGAAACATAACAGACTTCGTAAAAAAAGTGTATTTTGCCTATTTTGGGGTTATGCTTGGGGACCAAGACAAGTTTTGGGCACCACACATAGTGTGCAAAGCATGTATCGAATTATTACGAAAATGGAGCAAAGGACAAAGAAAAAGCTTCAAATTTGGTGTTCCAATGGTGTGGAGAGAGCCAAAAAATCATCATGATGACTGTTATTTCTGTGCAGTGCAAGTGCAAGGATTCAATAAGCATAAGAAACGAAAATGGGAGTAACATGGAATCTGCAAGAAGGCCTGTCCCTCATTGTGATGATGTGCCTGTACCTGTGTTTACCATAAATAACAGTCATCATGATGATTTTTTGGCTCTCTCCACACCATTGGAACACCAAATTTGAAGCTTTTTCTTTGTCCTTTGCTCCATTTTCGTAATAATTCGATACATGCTTTGCACACTATGTGTGGTGCCCAAAACTTGTCTTGGTCCCCAAGCATAACCCCAAAATAGGCAAAATACACTTTTTTTACGAAGTCTGTTATGTTTCTTCTATGTTTTGGCAGTGTGTATTCACCACAAATGTAACAGAATGAGTCTGGATCGTTAAGACAACTTCTTCTTGATGAGTTCATGCTTTTCACTGGAAAACAGACAACAACATAAAGTTAGTGCAAAAATCAAGCTATGAACAAACTTTTAGAACACTAATTAACACAAAACTATATTGAGAACTGCTCAGTTCAAGTACTAATCCAAAGAAATTAATGAGATGATGCGTCGCATTTACCAACAAGTGCTATAAATAAGATACCAAAAATGTCAAAAACTTGAGCCAATCTGGCAAAACTGATGACATATTCAGAATCAGCACCCCAAAAATACCCTAAATTCGATGAAATATCTTTGGCACCAAAAATGCTGTTGACCAGTGTAATTAAAGCATTCTCTAATGTGATTGAGAGCTTTGATGAACTGCTTCATCAATCCAAGTTTTATGTGTAAGGGAGGAAAGACAATGTTCTTCCTATCCACTAGAGGATCATGGATAACATTATTATCGCCAGATGCCAAACTCTGTCGCTGAGGCCATTCAGTTTTCACCCAATGCTCTGCTGTAGTTCTACTGTCCCAGTAGCACAGAAAACAAGGGTGTTATCATAACAAATGGGAATTATGCATGTTCAAAGAAAACAAAGATATTCTCACATTTATTGGGAGACTAAATGAAAACTAAATTTACCTTAGTGAACCGTATAAACCGGCACTTTTCATACACTACTTATATTTATCATGGAATTCATGAAAATGGGCTATATACCTATAGCGCAAAAACGTGATGTGAGAGAAATTATAAGATCAGATGTTAGGAGTCGAGTTCCCAGCACTGCACAGGGGGAATCTCGAATCATGTCTGCTGTGGTCTCCCATTCTGCATCAGCCACAGTGGAGCCTGCTCAGCGGAGATGTCGTTCCCAACATCTCACTGAATCTGGTACTGTGCAAAGGGTTACTGCTGCCCCTCCAGGCTCTGCTATTGTAACCTGCACTGGTCTGCAGCGAGCAGGCTTCTCTGGGACTAAGTCCTGCTTTGCACACACTGAGCATGCCCAGGATAAGATCTCAATGGAGATCAAGGGTCACATGCTCAGGTACTGCAGCAACTTCCATTGATCCTCCAGGAAGGCCCTGAACCTGATCAAGTTCTGTGGCAGCCTTCCATTGTTTCTTCTGGGAAGGTCCTGAAGTTGCTGCAGCTATAAAAGGTTCTCATGACCGCATGGCCATGCGCTAGTATCAAATATGTACGAGATCAGTGCCAGTGTGGTCGTGTGTGTGGTCAGGGACCCGGCTGAAATAAGCCCTTAGAATGCTGGCACCTCCGGCGAGGAGTTTCTTATGAGTGAATTCAGGGCTGGCTAATAGCCATTAGAATTCCGGCTCCACCGGAGAGGAGCTGCGTGTTTGGTTTGGACTGCATGACCACTGTCGGCTCTACTCAGTAGCTGTGTCCCCTGTGAGCGGAACAGGGCACAGCGTTCTCTTTACTATGGGCTCTGTGAAGTAACATAGTTACATAGTTATTAAGGTTGAAGGAAGACTGTAAGTCCATCTAGTTCAACCCATAGCCTAACCTAACATGCCCTAACATGTTGATCCAGAGGAAGGCAAAAAAAACCCATGTGGCAAAGAGTAACTCCACCATGGGGAAAAAAATTCCTTCCCGACTCCACATACGGCAATCAGACTAGTTCCCTGGATCAACGCCTTATCAAGGAATCTAGTGTATATACCCTGTAACATTATACTTTTCCAGAAAGGTATCCAGTCCCCTCTTAAATTTAATTAATGAATCACTCATTACAACATCATACGGCAGAGAGTTCCATAGTCTCACTGCTCTTACAGTAAAGAATCCGCGTCTGTTATTATGCTTAAACCTTCTTTTCTCCAGACGTAGAGGATGCCCCCTTGTCCCTGTCTCAGGTCTATGATTAAAAAGATCATCAGAAAGGTCTTTGTATTGTCCCCTCATATATTTATACATTAAAATAAGATCACCCCTTAGTCTTCGTTTTTCCAAACTAAATAGCCCCAAGTGTAATAACCTATCTTGGTATTGCAGACCCGCCAGTCCTCTAATAACCTTGGTCGCTCTTCTCTGCACCCGCTCCAGTTCAGCTATGTCTTTCTTATACACCGGAGACCAGAACTGTGCACAGTATTCTAAGTGTGGTCGAACTAGTGACTTGTATAGAGGTAAAATTATGTTCTCCTCATGAGCATCTATGCCTCTTTTAATACATCCCATTATTTTATTTGCCTTTGTAGCAGCTGCCTGACACTGGCCACTGAATATGAGTTTGTCATCCACCCATATACCCAGGTCTTTTTCATTGACGGTTTTGCCCAGAGTTTTAGAATTAAGCACATAGTTATACATGTTATTACTTCTTCCCAAGTGCATGACCTTACATTTATCCCCATTAAAGCTCATTTGCCATTTATCAGCCCAAGCTTCTAGTTTACATAAATCATCCTGTAATATAAAATTGTCCTCCCCTGTATTGATTACCCTGCAGAGTTTAGTGTCATCTGCAAATATTGAAATTCTACTCTGAATGCCTCCTACAAGGTCATTAATAAATATGTTAAAAAGAAGAGGGCCCAATACTGACCCCTGTGGTACCCCACTGCTAACCGCAACCCAGTCCGAGTGTGCTCCATTAATAACCACCCTTTGTTTCCTATCCCTGAGCCAGCTCTCAACCCACTTACACATATTTTCCCCTATCCCCATTACTCTCATTTTATGTAACAACCTTTTGTGTGGCACCGTATCAAAAGCTTTGGAAAAGTCCATATACACTACATCCACTGGGTTCCCTTGGTCCAGTCCGGAACTTACCTCTTCATAGAAGCTGATCAAATTAGTCTGACATGAACGGTCCCTAGTAAACCCGTGCTGATACTGGGTCATAAGGTTATTCCTCTTCAGATACTCCAGTATAGCATCCCTTAGAATGCCCTCCAGGATTTTACCCACAGTAGAGGTTAAGCTTACTGGCCTATAATTACCGAGTTCAGTTTTTGCCCCTTTTTTGAATATTGGCACCACATTTGCTATACGCTTTTCCTGTGGTACAGACCCTGTTATTATGGAGTCTTTAAAGATTAAAAATAATGGTCTATCAATGACTGTACTTAGTTCCTGCAGTACTCGGGGGTGTATCCAATCCGGGCCCGGAGATTTGTCAATTTTAGTTATTTTTAGACGCCGCTGTACTTCCTGCTGGGTTAAGCAGGTGACATTTAATGGGGAATTTTTATCACTAGTCATTTTGTCTGCCATGGGATTTTCTTTTGTAAATACTGATGAAAAAAAGTCATTTAGCATATTGGCTTTTTCCTCATCCTCATCCACCTTTTCCCCCAGATTATTTTTAAGGGGGCCAACACTGTCATTTTTTAGTTTCTTACTATTTATATAGTTAAAGAATATTTTGGGATTATTTTTACTCTCTCTGGCAATGAGTCTCTCTGTCTCAATCTTTGCTGCCTTGATTTGCTTTTTACAGAATTTAATTTCCTGTATTTATTTAATGCCTCCTCACTACCTACTTCCTTTAGTTCTCTAAATGCTTTCTTTTTGTCCCTTATTGCGCCCCTTACAGCTCTATTTAGCCATATTGGTTTCCTCCTATTTCTAGTATGTTTATTCCTTTACACTAATTTACTTCACCGCCTTACTTAGCAGCAGGTTCTTTCCCGCACGGTGGATCTCGGGTTGCGAAGGCACCTATCTCACCTAATAAATATATTCGGTGCGTTCCGCCAACCCAAAACATCTGATTTGAATTCAGCACCCTCAAATTAGTCTAAAACTGTTCTTAAAGTCCATGCCAGAAATTTTTTTTTTTTTTTGTAGACCAGTGTAAGCACACAAACTGCAAGAGCAACAAATGCACCATATAGGAAAAACGGCAGCTGTCAGTCACATGACGTGTCTATTATGTGTATGTGTGAGCTAATATATACTGCCAGGGGGGAGGGCTTCCTGTTGGCTGGGGATTTATCAGGCTGCCAATTTAGCTTACAAATACTGAGGTAAAAATATTGACCAAATAACGTGTGAACGAGGTCTAATACAGGAGGAGATGACATACAGGTATATACTATATACAGGAGGAGATGACACACAGGTATATACTATGTTGTGAATTTGGATTCTGGGCTCCCCCGGTGGCCGTTTGTGGAATTGGACTTGTCATCCTCTTTCCTGTTTCACCTGGTTCCATCAGTAGTGGGTGTCGCTATTTAAGCTCATTTCTCTGGTGGTTTCTTGCCGGTCAACAATGTTATCTGATGCCTCTCAGTGCTTGTTCCTGCTTCTAGACAACTACTAGATAAGTTGGACTTTTGTCCATGTTTCGTTTTGCCTATTTGTTCCAGTTCACAGCTGAAGTTTTGTTACTGTGTCTGGAAAGCTCTCGTTGATCAGGGATTGCTACTCTGGCGTTATGAGTTAATGCCAGAGTTTAAGGTAATCTCTGGATGGTGTTTTGTTAGTGTTTTTCTGCTGACCATGAAAGTATACTATCTGTCTTCTGCTATCTAGTAAGCGGACCTCAAATTTGCTAAGACTATTTTCCTGCTGCGTTTGTTGTTTCATCTGAACTCACCGTCATTATATGTGGGGGGCTACTGTCTTCTTTGGAATATTTCTCTAGAGGTGAGCCAGGTCTTATATTTCCCTCTGCTAGCTATTTAGGTCTTAGGCCAGAGCTGGGCATCTAGCGATAAATAGGAAATGCTACCTGGCTATTTCTAGTTGCGCGGCAGGCTTAGTTCATGGTCAGTATAGTTCCATCTTCCGAGAGCTTGTCCCTCTATAGGCTTGCTATGATCTCTGCCTGCAGAGATCATGACAGTTTGACCGGCCAGTAAAGTGTTAAAGACCCAGGTTGAGAAAGGAGAGTTATAAGAAGTCTGCTGGAATTTTTTTTTTTTTTCCCTCCAGTCTGCCTTGCTGCAGTCTTTTTTCTCTCTCTCCTCCTAATCTCTGTATGGCTCTGTGTGCACCTGACAATAATGGATCTCCAGAGTGTAACTGCGGGTTTGAATAATCTCATCACGAAAGTACAAAATTTACAAGATTTTGTGGTACATGCTCCGGTATCTGAGCCGAGAATTCCTTTGCCGGAGTTCTTCACAGGGAATAGAGCTAGCTTCCAGAATTTCCGAAATAATTGTAAGCTTTATTTGTCCCTGAAGTCTCGTTCAGCTGGAGACCCTGCTCAGCAGGTTAGGATTGTGATTTCCTTGCTCAGGGGTGACCCTCAAGATTGGGCCTTCTCATTGCCAGCAGGGGATCCTGCGTTACGCGATGTGGATGCGTTTTTTCTGGCCTTGGGCTTGCTTTATGAGGAACCTCATTTGGAACTTCAGGCAGAAAAAACTTTGATGGCACTATCTCAGGGGCAAGACGAAGCTGAAGTTTTCTGCCAAAAATTCCGTAAATGGTCTGTGCTTACTCAGTGGAATGAGTGCGCCTTGGCGGCAACTTTCAGAGAAGGTCTCTCTGATGCCGTTAAGGATGTTATGGTGGGGTTCCCTGTGCCTGCAGGTCTGAATGAGTCCATGACAATGGCTATTCAGATTGATAGGCGTCTGCGGGAGCGCAAACCGGTGCACCATCTGGCGGTGTCTATGGAAAAGACGCCAGAAAGTATGCAGTGTGATAGAATTCTGTCCAGGAGCGAGCGACAGAATTTTAGACGGAAGAATGGATTGTGTTTCTATTGTGGGGATTCTACTCATGTTATTTCAGCATGCTCTAGGCGTACAAAGAAGCTTGATAAGTCTGTTTCCATTGGCACCATTCAGTCTAAGTTTATTTTGTCTGTAACCCTGATTTGCTCTTTGTCATCCATTGCCACGGACGCCTATGTTGACTCTGGCGCCGCTCTGAGTCTTATGGATTGGTCCTTTGCCAATCGTTGTGGTTTTGATTTAGAGCCTTTGGAGACTCTTATTCCTCTGAAGGGGATTGACTCCACCCCATTGGCTAATAATAAACCACAATACTGGACACAAGTAACCATGCGTATCAATCCGGATCACCAGGAGATTATTCGTTTCCTGGTGCTGTATAATTTACATGACGATTTGGTACTGGGATTGCCATGGTTGCAGTCTCACAACCCAGTCTTGGACTGGAGAGCAATGTCTGTGTTGAGCTGGGGATGTAAGGGTATTCATGGGGACTTACCTTTGGTTTCTATTTCGTCGTCCATTCCCTCTGAAGTCCCTGAGTTCCTCTCTGATTATCAAGACGTCTTTGACGAACCCAAGCTTGGGTCGTTACCTCCGCACCGTGAGTGCGATTGTGCCATAGATTTGATACCGGGTTGTAAATATCCAAAGGGTCGTTTGTTTAATCTGTCTGTGCCGGAACATGCTGCTATGCGGGATTATATAAAGGAGTCTTTGGAAAAGGGACATATTCGTCCTTCTTCTTCTCCCTTGGGAGCTGGGTTTTTCTTTGTCTCAAAAAAAGACGGCTCTTTGAGACCATGTATTGATTATCGGCTTCTGAATAAGATCACTGTTAAGTATCAATACCCATTGCCATTGCTTACTGATTTGTTTGCTCGTATAGAGGGTGCTAAGTGGTTCTCTAAAATTGATCTTCGTGGGGCGTATAATTTGGTGCGGATCAGGCAGGGGGATGAGTGGAAGACCGCATTTAATACGCCCGAGGGCCACTTTGAGTATTTGGTCATGCCTTTTGGTCTTTCTAATGCCCCTTCAGTTTTCCAGTCTTTTATGCATGATATTTTCCGCGATTTTCTGGATAAATTTATGATAATATATCTGGATGATATTCTGATTTTTTCTGATGACTGGGACTCTCATGTCCAGCAGGTCAGGAGAGTTTTTCAGGTTCTGCGGTCTAATTCTTTATGTGTGAAGGGGTCTAAGTGCGTTTTTGGGGTCCAGAAAATTTCCTTTTTGGGGTATATTTTTTCTCCCTCTTCCATTGAGATGGATCCCGTCAAGGTGCAAGCTATTTGTGACTGGACTCAGCCCTCCTCTCTTAAGGGTCTTCAGAGATTTTTGGGCTTTGCCAACTTTTACCGCCGATTTATTGCTGGTTTTTCGGATGTCGTTAAACCACTGACTGATTTGACCAGACAAGGCGCTGATGTTGCTAATTGGTCCCCTCATGCTGTAGAGGCCTTTCAGGAGCTTAAGCGCCGTTTTGCCTCTGCCCCTGTGTTGCGTCAGCCTGATGTGAATCTGCCTTTTCAGGTTGAGGTTGACGCTTCGGAGATCGGAGCTGGGGCAGTGTTGTCGCAGAAAGGTTCCGACTGCTCCGTCATTAGGCCTTGTGCCTTCTTTTCTCGCAAATTTTCGCCCGCAGAGCGGAATTATGATGTTGGGAATCGGGAGCTTTTGGCCATGAAGTGGGCGTTTGAGGAGTGGCGCCATTGGCTCGAGGGGGCTAGGCATCAGGTGGTGGTATTGACTGACCACAAAAATTTGATTTATCTTGAGACTGCCAGACGCCTGAATCCTAGACAGGCGCGCTGGTCTTTATTTTTTTCTCGCTTTAATTTTGTGGTGTCATACCTACCGGGTTCTAAGAATGTTAAGGCAGATGCCCTTTCTAGGAGTTTTGACCCGGACTCTCCTGGTAATTCTGAACCCACAGGTATCCTTAGGGAGGGAGTAATTTTGTCGGCCGTTTCTCCTGATCTGCGGCGGTCCTTGCAAGAGTTTCAGGCGGATAGACCGGATCGTTGTCCGCCTGATAGACTGTTTGTTCCGGATGATTGGACCAGCAGAGTCATCTCTGAGGTACATTCTTCTGCATTGGCAGGTCATCCCGGAATTTTTGGTACCAGGGATTTGGTGGCAAGATCCTTCTGGTGGCCTTCCCTGTCACGAGATGTGCGAGTCTTTGTGCAGTCATGTGACGTTTGTGCTCGGGCCAAGTCTTGTAGTTCTCGGGCTAGCGGACTGCTGTTGCCCTTGCCTATTCCTAAGAGGCCTTGGACGCACATCTCGATGGATTTTATTTCAGATCTGCCTGTTTCCCAGAAGATGTCTGTCATCTGGGTGGTCTGTGACCGTTTCTCTAAAATGGTCCATTTGGTTCCTCTGCCCAAGTTGCCTTCTTCTTCTGAGTTGGTTCCTCTGTTTTTTCAGAATGTTGTCCGATTGCACGGTATTCCTGAGAATATTGTTTCTGACAGAGGTACCCAATTTGTGTCTAGATTTTGGCGGGCATTCTGTGCTAGGATGGGCATAGATTTGTCTTTTTCATCTGCTTTTCACCCTCAGACCAATGGCCAGACCGAGCGGACTAATCAGACCCTGGAGACATATCTGAGGTGTTTTGTCTCTGCTGACCAGGATGATTGGGTTGCTTTTTTGCCATTGGCAGAGTTCGCCCTCAATAATCGGGCCAGCTCTTCCACCTTGGTGTCCCCGTTTTTCTGTAATTCGGGGTTTCACCCTCGATTTTCCTCCGGTCAGGTGGAATCCTCGGATTGTCCTGGAGTGGATGCGGTGGTGGAGAGATTGCATCACATCTGGGGGCAGGTTATGGACAATTTGAAGTTGTCCCAGGAGAAGACTCAGCGTTTTGCCAACCGTCATCGTCGTGTTGGTTCTCGGCTTTGTGTTGGAGATTTGGTGTGGTTGTCTTCTCGTTTTGTCCCTATGAGGGTCTCTTCTCCTAAGTTTAAACCTCGGTTCATCGGCCCTTATAGAATATTGGAGATTCTTAATCCTGTTTCTTTCCGTTTGGACCTCCCTGCGTCCTTTTCCATTCATAACGTTTTTCATCGGTCGTTATTGCGCAGGTATGAGGTACCTGTTGTACCTTCAGTTGAGCCTCCTGCTCCGGTGTTGGTTGAGGGTGAGTTGGAGTACGTTGTGGAGAAAATTTTGGACTCTCGTGTTTCCAGACGGAGACTCCAGTATCTGGTCAACTGGAAGGGTTACGGCCAGGAGGATAATTCTTGGGTCAATGCATCTGATGTTCATGCTTCTGATCTTGTTCGTGCCTTCCATAGGGCTCATCCTGGTCGCCCTGGTGGATCTGGTGAGGGTTCGGTGCCCCCTCCTTGAGGGGGGGGTACTGTTGTGAATTTGGATTCTGGGCTCCCCCGGTGGCCGTTTGTGGAATTGGACTTGTCATCCTCTTTCCTGTTTCACCTGGTTCCATCAGTAGTGGGTGTCGCTATTTAAGCTCATTTCTCTGGTGGTTTCTTGCCGGTCAACAATGTTATCTGATGCCTCTCAGTGCTTGTTCCTGCTTCTAGACAACTACTAGATAAGTTGGACTTTTGTCCATGTTTCGTTTTGCCTATTTGTTCCAGTTCACAGCTGAAGTTTTGTTACTGTGTCTGGAAAGCTCTCGTTGATCAGGGATTGCTACTCTGGCGTTATGAGTTAATGCCAGAGTTTAAGGTAATCTCTGGATGGTGTTTTGTTAGTGTTTTTCTGCTGACCATGAAAGTATACTATCTGTCTTCTGCTATCTAGTAAGCGGACCTCAAATTTGCTAAGACTATTTTCCTGCTGCGTTTGTTGTTTCATCTGAACTCACCGTCATTATATGTGGGGGGCTACTGTCTTCTTTGGAATATTTCTCTAGAGGTGAGCCAGGTCTTATATTTCCCTCTGCTAGCTATTTAGGTCTTAGGCCAGAGCTGGGCATCTAGCGATAAATAGGAAATGCTACCTGGCTATTTCTAGTTGCGCGGCAGGCTTAGTTCATGGTCAGTATAGTTCCATCTTCCGAGAGCTTGTCCCTCTATAGGCTTGCTATGATCTCTGCCTGCAGAGATCATGACAATACTATATATAGGAGATGACACATGTATATACTATATACAGGAGGAGATGACTTAGAGGTATATACTATATACAGGAGGAGATGACACACAGGTATATACTATATACAGGAGGAGATGACATACAGGTACATACTATATACAGGAGATGACACACGTATATACTATATACAGGAGGAGATGACATACAGCAGGTATATACTATTTACAGGGGAGATGACATACAGGTATATACTATATACAGGGGAGATGACATACAGGTATATACTATATACAGGAGATGACATACAGGTGTATACTATATATAAGGGAGATGACAAACATGTATATACTGAGGGGAAAATGAGAGGTGTGAGGTGAAAATGAGAGGTGTGAGGTAAAAATGAGAGGTGTGAGGTGAAAATGAAAAGGTGTGAGTGCAAAATGAGAGGAGTGAGGGAAAATAGTGGAGTGATCAGAAAATGACAGATGTGAGGTCGAAATGACAAGTGTTAGGGGGGAATGAGAGGAAAGAGAGGAGTGAGGGGGAAAATAAGAGGAGTGAGGGGGAAAATGAGAGGTGTGAGGGAGAAAATGAGAGATGTGAGGGGTAAAATGAAAGATGTGAGGGGTAAAATGAAAGATGTGAGGGGGAAAATGAAAGATGTGAGGGGGAAAATGAGATGCGTCATGGGAAAATAAGAGAAGTGAGGTGCTGTAACTAACCACAGATATTTACTATGCCCAGGCAACGCCGGGCTCTTTAGCTAGTATATATATACATATATATATATGTATGTCAATGACATATATAAATATATATACCTATTCTATGCGTAGACATTTATTTTATCTATTCTATTCTAACCTGTCAGTGTAATTTTACTGTACACCGCACTGAATTACCAGCTTTTCTATAGAACACCGGTGCGTATTTCTCGCAAGTCACACGCATGGTCCATGTGTAATCCGTATTTTTCTCGCCCCATAGACTGGCATTGGCGTATTTTTGGAGGAATACGCTGACAATCGCAGCATGCTGCGATTTTCTCAGCCCGTAAAATACAGACGAGAAATATACGGCTGATGGAAGCTGCCCCATAGAAAATCATTGGTCCGTGTGCAATGTGTTGTTTTTGAGCCTCTCACTCCTCCGTATTTCTCTCTAGTGTGACGCCGACCTTATGCATACATAAGGCCAGACACGAGATTGCTAAGGGTAAATGTAAAGCAATCATTCTATCAATCTCAGCAGTATCTCAGGGTCTCAAGCCATTGTGCTCCCAGCCACTGGGCCCATTGTGTGAATGGGAATTGTAGACCCAGAGGAGCCGTTGCCACAGGGGGTCTTGCATGCAGTCTCAGGTGATGGGCTTCTGGAATATTCTTTATTCTTTTGAGCTAAAAGTAAAGCCCCCGTCTCACATAGCGAGATCGCTAGCGAGATCGCTGCTGAGTCACAAGTTTTGTGACGCAACAGCGACCTCCATAGCGATCTCGCTATGTGTGACACGTACCAGCGATCAGGCCCCTGCTGCGAGATCGCTGGTCGTGTCGGAATGGCCTGGACCTTTTTTTGGTCGTTGAGGCCCCGCTGACATTGCTGAATCGGTGTGTGTGACACCGATCCAGCGATGTCTTCACTGGTAACCAGGGTAAACATCGGGTTACTAAGCGCAGGGCCGCGCTTAGTAACCCGATGTTTACCCTGGTTACCAGCGTAAATGTAAAAAAAAACAAACACTACATACTCGCCTTTCGGTGTCCAGGTCCCTTGCCGTCTGCTTCCTGCTCTCACTGACTCCCGGCCGTACAGTGAGAAGTGAGAGCAGCAGTGACGTCACCGCTGCGCTCTGCTCTCACTGTACGGCGGCTCAGTCAGAGCAGGAAGCAGACGGCAAGGGACCTGGACACCGAAAGGCGAGTATGTACTGTTTGTTTTTTTTGGTAACCAGGGTAAACATCGGGTTACTAAGCGCGGCCCTGCGCTTAGTAACCCGATGTTTACCCTGGTTACCCGGGTGCTGCAGGGGGACTTCGGCATCGTTGAAGACAGTTTCAACGATGCCGAAGTCGTTCCCCTGATCGTTGGTCGCTGGGGAGAGCTGTCTGTGTGACAGCTCCCCAGCGACCACACAGCGACTTACCAACGATCACGGCCAGGTCATATCGCTGGTCGTGATCGTTGGTAAATCGCTTAGTGAGACGGGGCCTTAAATGTGTAAAGGTACCGTCACATTAAGCGACGCTGCAGCGATATCGACAACGATGCCGATCGCTGCAGCGTCGCTGTGTGGTCGCTGGAGAGCTGTCACACAGACAGCTCTCCAGCGACCAACGATGCCGAAGTCCCCGGGTAACCAGGGTAAACATCGAGTTACTAAGCGCAGGGCCGCGCTTAGTAACCCGATGTTTACCCTGGTTACCATTGTAAATGTAAAAAAAAAACAGTACATACTCACCTTCTGATGTCTGTCAGGTCCCTGGCCATCTGCTTCCCGCACCGACTGTGAGCGCCGGCCGGCCGTAAAGTAAAAGCAGAGCACAGCGGTGACGTCACCGCTGTGCTGTGCTTTACGGCCGGCCGGCGCTCACAGTCAGTGCGGGAAGCAGACGGCCAGGGACCTGACGGACATCAGAAGGTGAGTATGTACTGTTTTTTTTTTACATTTACAATGGTAACCAGGGTAAACATCAGGTTACTAAGCGCGGCCCTGCGCTTAGTAACCCGATATTTACCCTGGTTACCATTGTAAAACATTGCTAGCATCGTTGCTTTTGCTGTCAAACACGACGATACACGCCGATCTGACGACCAAATAAAGTTCTGGACTTTCAGCAACGACCAGCGATATCACAGCAGGATCCAGATCGCTGCTGCGTGTCAAACACAACGATATCGCTATCCAGGACGCTGTAACGTCACGGATCGCTATCGTTATCGTTGCAAAGTCGTTTAGTGTGAAGGTACCTTTAGGGAGAGGGAGAAAAATCAGCCACATGTTTGGTCAGGCAGATGTTGGAGTGAGGGGAGATGATCTAGGATGAGATCCTGGAGCACTTGGATGGATGGCCTATGGAGTTTGGAGATCGGTTGCCCACTGGGCTGGACACACGTGCTGAGGGATTTGTCGTCTGGATTTCTGGAACTTTTCCTGCTGGATACATGGGTTTCGGCTGTGTTACCTATCGTCTAGAGGAGCGTGGACTGTGACTACTGGAGGGAGATACGAGAACTGTGGGCCAACCAAAAGCTGGGAGACAGTGAGTATTGCCTGGTACAGGGGTAGTTGGGCTACCGGCCCCGGGAAGAGGATCTTGTGGATTGGGGACAATGTATTTTGGCCATGTACCTGGAATTGTTGTAAAACCATGAATTTAAGGAATAAAAAATGGCTGCATTGCTAGCCTGCCTAGGTGACTATTACAGCCCACAACCTCAGAGCTTCACACCCTCATTATGCAAAATGAAGGGGTATAAAGGTGCACCAAACTCTTGACCACACCAAAGTGCCCTGAAGCCCGCTCATTTGCATATATATGAAAAGTCATTTTCTCAGGCGCTGTGACGCTACCAGGTACAATGCTAGTACAACCCCTTTTTAACCCCTTCGAGACATGCGCCGTACTATTACTGCGCTGCCGGCACTGCATTTGTGCCAGCCGCAGTAGTAGTACGGCGCATCGATCACCGCGGTCTCGCGCTGAGCGCCGCGGTGATCGGGTGCGGGTGTCAGCTGTATATGACAGCTGACACCCAGTAGCAATGCCCACGATCGGCGCTATCGCTGATCGCGGGCATTTAACCCCTCTGATGCCGCTGTCAATAGTGACAGCGGCATAGAGGGGGATCGCGCTGCTCCGGTGACCTGGAAGGAGTCCCCGGATCCAAGATGGCCGCGGGACTCCTTCCGGGTCATGAAATGACCCTGCTTGCCGGCGCCTGCTGAGAGCTGCTGAGAACAGGCGCCGACAAGCCTCTGTGACGTGCCTCTCAGATCGTTGATCTGACAGAGTGCTATGCACACTGTCAGATCAACGATCTGATCTACTACTACAGTGTTGTCCCACCCTGGGACAATAGTACAAAGTAAAAAAAAAAAAAATAGAATGTATAAAAAAAATAAAAAAAAATCCCCAAATAAAGAAAAAAAAACATTTCCCAGAAAATCCATTTATTTATGTAAATTAAAAAAAAAAAAAAACAATAAAAGTACACATATTTTAACGACCCGCTCTATAAAGCTATCCCACTAGTTAACCCCTTCAATGAACACCGCAAAAAAAAAAAAGGCAAAAAACAACGCTTTATTATCATACCGCCAAACAAAAAGTGGAATAACACGAGATCAAAAAGGCAGATATAAATAACCATGGTACCGCTGAAAACGTCATCTTGTCCCGCAAAAAAAAAGCCGGCATACAGCATCATCAGCAGAAAAATAAAAAAGTTATAGCTCTCAGAATAAAGCGATGCAAAAACAGTTATTTTTTTATATAAAAGTTTTTATTGTGTGAAACTGCCAAAACATAAAAAAATGACATAAATGAGGTATCGCTGTAATCGTACTGACCTGAAGAATAAAACTGCTTTATCCTTTTTACCAAACGCGGAACGGTATAAACGCCCCCCCTAAAAGAATTTCAGGAATTGCTGTTTTTTGTTCATTCCGCCTCCCAAAAATCGGAATAAAAAGCGATCAAAAAATGTCATGGGCCCGAAAATGATACCAATAAAAACGTCAACTCGTCCCGCAAAAAACAAGATCTCACATGACTCTGTGGACCAAAATATGGAAAAATTATAGCTCTCAAAATGTGGTGATGCAAAAACTATTTTTTGCAATAAAAAGCGTCTTTTAGTGTGTGATGGCTGCCAACCATAAAAATCTGCCCAAAAAACGCTATAAAAGTAAATCAAATCCCCCTTCATCACCCCCTTAGTTAGGGAAAAATAATAACATTTAAAAAAATATATTTATTTCCATTTTCCCGTTAGGCTACTTTCACACTAGCGTCGGTACGGGGCAGTCGCGCTGCGTCGGCCCGACATACCGACGCATACTGTGCAAGCGCCGCACAACGGGGGCAGCGGATGCTGTTTTTCCATGCTTCCGCTGCCCCTTTGTGAGGTGCGGGGAGGTGGGGGTGGAGTTCCAGCCGCGCATGCGCGGTCGGAAATGGCGGACCCTCGGCACAAAAAAAGTTACATGTAACGTTTTTTGCTGCCGGCGGCCTGCCACAACACGACGCAACCGTCGCACGACGGTTGCGACGTGTGTCAATACGTCGCAGTGCGTCGCTAATGTTAGTCTATGGGGAAAAAACGCATCCTGCAGATGACTTTGCAGGATGCGTTTTTTCGCCAAAACGACGCATTGCGACGTATGCAAAAAAACGCTAGTGTGAAAGTAGCGCTAGGGTTAGGACTAGGGTTAGGGTTGGGGTTAGGGCTAGGGTTAGGGCTGGGGTTAGGGTTGGGGTTAGGGTTTCAGTTAGAATTGGGGAGTTTCCACTGTTTAGGCACATCAGGGGCTCTCCAAATGCGACATGGCGTCCGATCTCAATTCCAGCCAATTCTGCTTTGAAAAACTAAAACAGTGCTCCTTCCCTTCCGAGTTCTCCTGTGCGCCCAAACAGTGGTTCCCCCAAACATATGGGGTATCAGCATTCTCAGGACAAGTTGGACAACAACTTTTGGGGTCCAATTTGTCCTGTTACCCTTGGGAAAATAAAAAGGTGGGGGCTAAAATATCATTTTCGTGGAAAAAAAAATATTTTTTATTTTCACGGCTCTGCGTGATAAACTGTAGTGAAACACTTGTTGGTTCAAAGTTCTCACAACACATCTAGATAAGTTCCGTGGGGGGTCTAGTTTCCAATATGGGGTCACTTGTGGGGGGTTTCTACTGTTTAGGTACATCAGGGGCTCTGCAAATGCAACATGACGCCTGCAGACCAATCCATCTAAGTCTGCATTCCAAACGGCGCTCCTTCCCTTCCGAGCTCTGCCGTGCGCCCAAACAGTGGTTCCCCCCAATGTATGGGGTATCAGCGTACTCAGGACAAATTGGACAATAACTTTTGTGGTCCAATTTCTCCTGTTACCCTTGGGGAAAAAAAATTGCGGGCTAAAACATCATTTTGTGGAAAGAAAAAATGATTTTTTAATTTTCACAGCGCTACATTCTAAACTTTAGTGAAACAATTGGGGGTTAAAAGTGCTCACCACACATCTAGATAAGTTCCTTAGGGGGTCTTCTTTCCAAAATGGTGTCACTTGTGGGGGTTTCCACTGTTTAGGCACATCAGGGGCTCTCCAATCGCGACATGGGTTCCGATCTCAATTCCAGCAAATCTTGCATTGAAAAGTCAAATGGCGCTCCTTCCCTTCCGAGCTCTGCCATGCGCCCAATCAATGGTTTACCCCAACATGTGGGGTATCGGCGTACTCAGGACAAATTGTACGACTTTGTTGGTCCAATTTCTCCTGTTACCCTTGGTAAAATAAAACAAATTGGATCTGAAGTGAAAATTTTGTGAAAAAAAAGTTAAATGTTCAATTTTTTTAAACATTCCAAAAATTCCTGTGACGCACCTGAAGGGTTAATAAACTTTTTGAATGTAGTTTTGAGCACCTTGAGGGGTGCAGTTTTTAGAATGGTGTCACTTTTGGGTATTTTCTGTCATATAGACCCCTCAAAGTCACTTCAAGTGTGAGGTGGTCCGTAAAAAAAAAATGGTTTTGCAAATTTTGTTGCAAAAATGAGAAATCGCTGGTCAACTTTTAACCCTTATAACTCCCTAACAAAAAAAAATTATGTTTCCAAAATTGTGCTGATGTAAAGCAGACATGTGGGAAATGTTGTTTATTAACTATATTATGTGATATAACTCTCTAATTTAAGGGCATAAAAACTAAAAGTTTGAAAATTGCTAAATTTTCATAATTTTCGACAAATTTTTGTTTTTTTCACAAATAAATGCAAGTCATATCGAAGAAGTTTTACCACTATCATGAAGTACAATATGGCACGAGAAAACAGTGTCAGAATCACCAGGATGCATTGAAGCGTTTCAGAGTTATAACCTCATAAAGTGACAGTGGTCAGAATTGTAAAAATTGGCCCTGTCACTTAGGTGAAAACAGGCTTCGGGGTGAAGGTATTAAATAAAGTGCATAGTGTTGTTACTATAAACAGGTTCTGCGCTTGGTTTTCATCAGCTCTTCTACCCACAAAGCCCCGCGCGCCCCTCCCTGCACAGACGCGCTTCCTGCCTCCGGCTTTTCTTAGCACGGTCTGCCTGGTGACGTCATCCTCCCGCAGCTTCTTTAGCTTATTAGCATAGAGGACGCTACGGCCGCGCTGATTGGTGGAGGGTTGTCAGGGCTAACCATAAAAGAGGGAGGAGAGCCTGCTGTCCCCTCAGTCAGAGGAGGAGCGGCGGAACTGCACGGAGGAAGCAGCGGTACCGGCATAGAGGCAGCACCCAGTCAGGCCTACATTGTCACCTCACCCCAGCAGCCATGTCCATCGGGTCTTCACGAGACATTCACTCGGAGACGGTACCGGAGATCACGGCGGCCGTCAGCTTCCTGTCTGATCTACTGCGCAGCCGCCTCAGTGAGCAGCAGCTGCATGGCTTCAGCGGAGCGTTACGGGATACGCTTATCGGTGAGAGCCCGGGACAGCCGTTATGGCACCGATGGTTCAGCGGTGTCTCGGGTCGCCGCCATATTAACCCTACGTGGAGGGGGTGGGCTGTATCTATATAGTACTGGAGAATACACCATATGGGGAGGGGATGACTGTGTAATACTGGAGGGTATACCGTATGGGGAGGGGGATGACTATACAGTACTGGAGAATATACCATATGGGGAGGGGGATGACTACAGTACTGGAGAATATACCATATGGGGAGGGGGTGACTACAGTACTGGAGAATATACCATATGGGGAGGGGGTGACTACAGTACTGGAGAATATACCATATGGGGAGGGGGATGACTATACAGTACTGGAGAATATACCATATGGGGAAGGGGATGACTATGTAATACTGGAGGGTATACCATATGGGGAGGGGGTGACTACAGTACTGGAGGGTATACCATATGGGGAGGGGGATGACTATACAGTACTGGAGAATATACCATATGGGGAGGGGGTGACTACAGTACTGGAGAATATACCATATGGGGAGGGGGATGACTATACAGTACTGGAGAATATACCATATGGGGAGGGGGATGACTATACAGTACTGGAGGGTATACCATATGGGGAGGGGGTGACTACAGTACTGGAGAATATACCATATGGGGAGGGGGATGACTATACAGTACTGGAGAATATACCATATGGGGAGGGGGATGACTATGTAATACTGGAGGGTATACCATATGGGGAGGGGGTGACTACAGTACTGGAGAATATACCATATGGGGAGGGGGTGACTACAGTACTGGAGAATATACCATATGGGGAGGGGGATGACTGTGTAATACTGGAGGGTATACCGTATGGGGAGGGGGTGACTACAGTACTGGAGAATATACCATATGGGGAGGGGGATGACTAATACTGGAGGGTATACCATATGGGGAGAGGGAAGACTACAGTACTGGAGAGTATACCATATTGGGGAGGGGGATGACTGTTGTACTGGACGGTATACTATATGGGGAGGGGGATGACTGTACAGTACTGGAGAGTATACCATATGGGGAGGGGGAAGACTACAGTACTGGAGAGTATACCATATTGGGGAGGGGGATGACTGTACTGTACTGGAGGGTATACCATATGGGGAGGGAGATGATTGTACAGTACTGGAGGTTATACCATATGAGGAGGGGGATGACTGTAGTACTGGAGGGTATATTATATGGGGAGGGGGATGACTGTACAGTACTGGAGGGTATACCATATGGGGAGGGGGATGACTGTACAGTACTGGAGGGTATACCATATGGGGAGGGGGATGACTGTACAGTACTGGAGGGTATACCATTTGGGGAGGGGGATGATTGTACAGTACTGGAGGGTATACCATATGGGGAGGGGGATGACTATACCGTACTGGAGGGTATACCATTTGGGGAGGGGGATGATTGTACAGTACTGGAGGGTATACCATATGGGGAGGGGGATGACTATACCGTACTGGAGGGTATACCATATGAGGAGGGGGATGACTGTAGTACTGGAGGGTATACCATTTGGGGAGGGAGATGATTGTACAGTACTGGAGGGTATACCATATGAGGAGGGGGATGACTGTAGTACTGGAGGGTATACCATTTGGGGAGGGGGATGATTGTACAGTACTGGAGGGTATACCATATGAGGAGGGGGATGACTGTTGTACTGGAGGGTATACCATATGGGGAGGGGGATGACTGTACAGTACTGGAGGGTATACCATATGAGGAGGGGGATGACTGTAGTACTAGAGGGTACACCATATGGGGAGGGGGATGACTGTACAGTACTGGAGGGTATACCATTTGGGGAGGGGGATGATTGTACAGTACTGGAGGGTATACCATATGGGGAGGGGGATGACTATACCGTACTGGAGGGTATACCATTTGGGGAGGGGATGATTGTACAGTACTGGAGGGTATACCATATGAGGAGGGGGATGACTGTAGTACTGGAGGGTATATTATATGGGGAGGGGGATGACTGTACAGTACTGGAGGGTATACCATATGGGGAGGGGGATGACTGTACAGTACTGGAGGATATACCATATGAGGAGGGGGATGACTGTAGTACTAGAGGGTATACCATATGGGGAGGGGGATGACTGTAGTACTGGAGGGTATATTATATGGGGAGGGGGATGACTGTACAGTACTGGAGGGTATACCATATGAGGAGGGGGATGACTGTACAGTACTGGAGGGTATACCATATGGGGAGGGGGATGACTGTACAGTACTGGAGGGTATACCATTTGGGGAGGGGGATGATTGTACAGTACTGGAGGGTATACCATATGGGGAGGGGGATGACTATACCGTACTGGAGGGTATACCATTTGGGGAGGGGATGATTGTACAGTACTGGAGGGTATACCATATGAGGAGGGGGATGACTGTAGTACTGGAGGGTATACCATTTGGGGAGGGGGATGATTGTACAGTACTGGAGGGTATACCATATGAGGAGGGGGATGACTATACCGTACTGGAGGGTATACCATATGAGGAGTGGGATGACTATACAGTACTGGAGGGTATACCATGGGGAGGGGGTGTAGCTGTTTATCTACACACTAATGAAGGGTGAACATTTTAGGCATGTGACTAATTCCCCTTTCTCTTTGCAGAGCATTATAGGCACCACTGGTTTCCAGACAAGCCCGCCAAGGGTTCTGGTTACCGCTGCATTCGGATCAACCATAAAATGGACCCCATCATCAGCAAAGTTGCAGCTCGTATAAAGATGAGTAATCTGCTCTGCCTCTTGCCCAAGGAGCTGACGCTGTGGGTGGATCCTTATGAGGTTTCGTACAGAATTGGCGAGGACGGCTCCATCTGTGCTCTGTATGAGGCATCTGCTCCGAAGCCCTGTGGCCCACTTAACTGTAAGAGCGAGCTCCTGGGGTGCTCCAGTGCCCCCAACCAGTACCTGATGACTGTGGGCAGCTAACCTTGGCAAGGATCTCCACGTCTGCTGCTCGTGTTTGTGTAAATACCTCGCTCTGGGAGCCATGTTTTCTAATGAAGATCTATTTATATTTTTAAAGAAATTTTTGGATAAAATGAAAGTAATAACTAGTATTTTTAATTCTCACTATGAGACACTACTGCACTAGTATGACATGTACAGCCCATTACCAAACTTGTCCAGCATCTAGCATAGCGCACACTGCGGCATATGGGAGTCGCCACCCTTCTCTGTACACTGTTACATGGCCGGTTTGGCTACATTGCACTTTGCCTCATCTGGCCGCGGTGCTCACTGCTGGAGACCTGGCTTGGTGCTGTGCACAGTGGATGTCTGTAGAGCAGACTTCTTGGGATCCAGCAGTGACACTGAGGGCCAGCCTGCTGACACAACAGGACGATCATGCACCGAATCCTGAGCTGTCGCCAATAAGTCTTTTATGTAGGGTCAGTGACCTGTTCCCTGCTCCTACGTTTCCTTATGGCAGTGGGTACATTTTATTTTGGTTGGGACAGTACTCTCACCAAATGTGGAGGGGTATTTTTTGAGTTTATGGACATTCCCCATCACATTGACAAACTTTAACTTGTATGTACAGGCGATCCTACTTTGGGCTCAGAAGTCCTGTACTGGTGGTCAATATGGAGATGTTTAGCAGGATGAAAGCACTTTAATGTTTACACTAATGGCCCACTTAGCCAGGTCTTCAGTTTTCTGTCTTGTTAGGTCTTTGCAGACTCTTTTCTTGCACAAATGAATTTTGCCAACTGCTGTTGGTGCCATGCAGGCTGACCTGGTTGGCACTTACCTTATTGTTTGCCGTTTCTCATGTAGTTACTACTACACCCTGTGCCTTTTTTTTTTCATGCTGCATAAAGGGGTCTTGAGTCAAACTACGGCCCTTTATATTTGCACAATACCTGTATACATAGGCTGTCAGTAAGTATGTGCTCCCATATCACTGCCAAGCTTTGTAAACTGCCTGTTTTTTCATCTGGTTGTGCTGCTTGCCATGAGCAGTAATGCTGTGAATAACTTGTTTCTGGGTACAGTACTGTTGTTACTTTTGTAATAAAAGAGAAATTGCTCTAGTGTCGACTTGTCTTACTCTAAAAAGCTGTCCACAACACTTGCCTTCCTCGGATTTGGCCTTTGTTTTATTCCAGTTGGGCTTAGGCCTCCATCAGAGTGCGTCAGCACTGACTGTTTTCACACTAGGTGGGTGCAGAACTTAATCCCAAGTAGAAAAATATGTACGGTACTTATCTTATATGGGAGGGAAATATGTGCAAAATGCCACCAGACACCATTGCTAAAGAGGGTCAGAAGCTGGATCCTTTACCACGACCAGTGCGTATGTATGGGGTTGTCTGCAGAAGAGGTGGGTGCATTCCACAAGCTGGACCCTTCTTGGTTCCCCACAGAGGATTAAGTGCGACATTATTCCTTTGGAAATGAATGGTTACGCTTGGCTGACAAGTGGATGTATTTCTTGGCGGTTACGCTCCTATGTGCCAGGGCTAGTCGTGTGAGTTTGCAGTGGTACCTGCAACTGTGATTCTGGTATTCAAATAAGCGTTTAGCTGATGGCATGACAAGTACGTCCAGAGGGTAATGTAGCATTGCTTGGGGCTGCAATAATTAGACTGGGTTCTAACGCCATGTTCTTGCAGTGGGAGCTTCAGTATGTTCATGCACAAATTTTCCTTACAAAATGTGTACGAGGTCCAATTGTAGATGAGCTACTACAAAATCTCATCAGTACTTTGTTGAGAAAATCCAGTGCCAATTTAGCCGGTTACTTCACCATACTACATTTTGTGCAGGTGGATGTGTAGTATATAAAATGGCATACAGTGGTCAGCTGGTTGTTAGCCCCTTAGCCATGGTGTAAGAATGGTGCTGTGCACCCACTACAGCGGAGATCTGACTAGTTCCCATGAATGGAGGTTGGGAAACCCTTTCTAGTGATTGGTGGGGCTCCCGGTGATCATACATCTATCTAATACACTGTAAGTTTAAGCTTGTCATGTTCCATGGGGCTCTTTGTGTACTCTATAAGCATGCGAGTGCCTGCACTATGTGTATGAACTCCATGAGTGTTGTACTGTGCTGCCATGACAATTTCTATAGTTTTCATTTATCAATGATGGAGAAGGTTTGAATTTTGATGGCCCTCAGCTCCCCCCCCCCACCCCACCTTCAAACTATGTAATCAGGCGGTTTCTGTCCAGGATGGAGGATGGCTTGGGCTTTGTAGGATGCCTCGTGCATGGAGCAGTTCTCAAATGCATTGCCTCAATGTGGAGGGGGCTCTTACATGTAACAGCAGTGTGCTGTGATGCTATACTATGGCATTGGTAATCTTTTTTTTTTTCATGTGATACTACATGTTAATTCCCCATTTAGACCTTTAGTTTTTATATTGGAGTGCAGGAATACAGTCTTTCCCATTTAGCCAAACCATCTGACAATATGTATGGCCCCACCAGGCGCACTAGAAGAATGAATGGCAACAACGGCTTTGGCTTACAAATACTAAAGTGCTCCATAAATAACGGTCGTCCAAAAGATGGTGCAGCTGCCAGCTATTTCTTCTGACTCCATGACACAGCTGATCGCTCCACTGGTTCCAGCTTAGGGTACCGTCACACAGTACCATTTTAATCGCTACGACGGCACGATCCGTGACGTCGCAGCGATCGTATGATTATCGCTCCAGCGTCGTAGACTGCGGTCACACTTTGCAATCACGGCGCTGGAGCGATGCCGAAGTCCCCGGGTAACCAGGGTAAACATCGGGTTACTAAGCGCAGGGCCGCGCTTAGTAACCCGATGTTTACCCTGGTTACCAGCGTAAAAGTAAAAATAACAAACAGTACATACTTACATTCCGGTGTCTGTCCCCCAGCGTTCTGCTTCTCTGCACTGTGTAAGCACCATAGCCGGAAAGCAGAGCGGTGACGTCACCGCTGTGCTCGCTTTCCGGCCGGCAGGCGCTCACAGTGCAGAGAAGCTGAGACGCCGCGGACAGACACCGGAATGTAAGTATGTACTGTTTGTTTTTTTTACGTTTACGCTGGTAACTAGGGTAAACATCGGGTTACTAAGCGCGGCCCTGCGCTTAGTTACCCGATGTTTACCCTGGTTACAAGCGAACACATCGCTGGATTGCTGTCACACACAACGATCCAGCGATGTCAGCGGGTGATCAAGCGACGAAAGAAAGTTCCAAACGATCTGCTACGACGTACGATTCTCAGCAGGGTCCCTGATCGCTGCTGCGTGTCAGGCACAGCGATATCGTAACAATATCGCTAGAACGTCACGAATCGTAGCGATCAAAATGGTACTGTGTGACAGTACCCTAAAACAGGGAGAGCGAAAGGATCCGCAGTCCAAAGTCAGACATGCTGGCTGTTTCTCCTCCCCCAACATGATCTGTAGGCCCCCATACACTTTTGGATGATCCCACCAACATTGGCAAGTATGGCTAATGTTAGTCTCATATGTAAATAATGCATTCACACTTAGCCACGTCACTGCAGAAATGTCTGAGACTGAAAATCAAACGCAATCAACTGAATGGGATTGTTGCATCAGGAAAACAATTGGCAGATGCTGCTAGAATAAGATCTTGAGCAATGTATCAACTGTATGTGCGGGATTCTGCACTACACTCCTGACATTTCAGTGGCAATGGTTAGTGTATTTTATGCTCCACACTTTCCAGAAAAATCCATGCCTGCTAATGAGTATTCTGTACATTTTATAATCCACAGCATGACTACTAGTCACACGGATTGTGCACAGAAAAGCCATGGATTAGCACAATACGTACCTGCTGACCAGTGTTTGACAAAAATCTATATCCGTTGTGGATTCTGAAAAGTTCACATCACATTTGCCCTGTGAACACAGGCATACTGTGATTTATGATATTGTGTAAGGGTGCTATCCACATCTGTGTGGTTGATTTAAATTTTTTATTTTTTTTTTTGGGGGGGGGGAAATGATTGATGGCTTTATAGTCAATGGGGGTCCGTTTGTGTCAGTCATGTGATGGATTCCGCACCACCGTCACTTTCGTTGTTCTTCTGGGACGTAGAAAAAAAATAAATGACTAACAAAGTTGTGAAGAATCAAGCCATAAATGACCAGAGTCCATTTTCAGGAAAAAAAAAATCTGATAGGTTCTTCAAGCCCTGAAACCACCTTAATATATTTGCAATCAAAATTCAACTTCAAGTGAAATTTCGGTTTATCAGCAAAATTTACAAACTTTCTGCTGTTCGCAAAAAAAATAAAAAAAATGGATTTGAATAGCTGCATTTCTGGTCCGAGTACTATCTGGGGAAAAAAATAGGTCCGAGTACTGTCCGATGTTCATATTCGATAGGCAGTGGAGATGAGCAATTCTTTTTTTCTTTTCACTGACCAAATTTGCATGTAATAAAATTGCAGCATGCATCAGTATTGTAAATTGTTTGCCATAAGGAGCCACAGTATTCCGTCTTGATTTTTATGGCTACCTTACAATTTTCTAACATAAGAAACTATAAGGCTATGTGCACACGTAGGAAATGAGGTGCAAAATTTTCTGCACAAAATCCGCATCTCCTGGCAGAATCCGCAGCTGCAGATTTGCCGCTGTTTTTATGCGGAATTGATGCGGATTTTCTGCGGTTTTTGCCATTGCGGATTTCTACCATGGAGGGATGCAAAAACGCTGCAAATCCGCACAAAAGAAGTGACATGCACTTCTTTTAAATCCGCAGCAATTCCGCACTGATTTTTCTGCATCATCTGCACAACTTTTTTTTTTTTTCTTTTTTTACATTGATTTACATGGTACTGTAAATCACAGTGTGGATCTGCAGCATTTCTGCGCAGAAAAATCCGCTGCAAATCCGCATCGTGTGCACATAGCCTAAATGGTTCTTGTAAATGATTATTATCTTCTGTAAAACAAAAAACGGACGCATACGGATGACTAGTGAGAAAAAAAATCGTCCCACTTGTCTGGATGAAAGTGACCAATTTTTTTTATATACCCGTGAGAACCTGCCTTTTTTGTAAGCTTTAACCGTTTAATCAGCACACTGGGTAAAAATACAGGGAGGGAGCCTTGTGCTGCAGATGAGACTGGGGAAAAGCTAATTGCCAAAGGCTATCTTTTCTGAAGGTGTTTACACACTGTAAACGGCCACCACCGGCCCCTACAAGCGCAGCCTTCCTTGCATCTGTTGTACTTCAGATTAAAAGCACAAATAAATGGACTGGCTAGGGGACTGAGAAGTTTGCTTCTATGTTAGAATATATTGCTAAAAGGGTTTTCCCCTGAACAAAGTACACTTTGATCAATAGATCTTGGAATAAGTTTCACCATTGGATATTTAACCCCTTAGAGATGGAGCCAATTTGCAGATTAATGACCGGGCCAATTTTTACAATTCTGATCACTGTCATTTTATGAGGTTATAGCTCTGGAACGCTTTAACGGATCCCACTGGTTCCGAGACTGTTTTTTCGTGACGTATAGTACTTCATGGTAGTGGTAACATTTCTTCGATATTCCGTTTATTTATAAAAAAACGGAAATTTGGCAAAAAAAATTCAGCAATTTTCAAACTTTGAGTTTTTATGCCCTTAAATCAGAGAGAGATGTCACACAAAATAGTTAATAAATAACATTTCCCACATGTCTACTTTACATCAGCACAATTTTGGAAACAATTTTTTTTTTTGTTAGGAAGTTATAAGGGTTAAAAGTTGACCAGCAATTTCTCATTTTTACAACAAAATTTACAAAACCATTTTTTTTTTAGGGACCAGCTCACATTTAAAGTCACTTTGAAGGGTGTACATGACAGAAAATACCCAAAAGTGACACCATTCTAAAAACTACACCCTTCAAGGTGCTCAAAACCACATTCAAGAAGTTTATTAACCCTTTTACATGCTTCACAGGAACTGAAGCAATGTGCAAGGAAAAAAATTAACATTTACCTTTTTTTTTTTACAAACATTTTACTTCAGAACCAATTTTTTTTATTTTCAAGTGTAAAAAGAGAAAATGAACAACAAAATTTATTGTGCAATATGTCCTGAATACGCCGATACCCAATATGTGGGGGTAAACCACTGGGCGCACGGCCGAGCTTGGAAGAGAAGGAGCTCCTTTTGACTTTTTCAGTGCAGAATTGGCTGGAATTGAGAATGGAGGCCATGTCGTGTTTAGAGAGCCCCTGATGTGCCTAAACAGTGGAAACCCCCCACAAGTGACACCATTTTGGAAACTAGACCCCTTAAGAAACTTTTCTAGATGTGTAGTGAGCACTTTGAACCCCCAAGTGCTTCACAGAAGTTTATAACGCAGAACCGTGAAGATAAAAAATCTTTTTTTTTTTTCCTCAAAAATGTTTTTTTTAGCCTGCAATTTTTTAATTTCACAAGGGTAACAGGAGAAATTGGACCCCAAAAGTTGTTGTCCAGTTTGTCCAAAGTATGCTGATACCCCATATGTGGGGGGGACCACTGTTTGGGCACACATCAGGGCTCGGAAGGGAAGTTTTAAAATGCAGACTTTGATGGAATGGTCTGCGGGCGTCATGTTTCATTTGCAGACCCCCTGATGTGCCTAAACAGTAAAAACACCCCACAAGTAACCCCATTTTGGAAACTAGATCCCCCAAGGAGCTTATCTAGATGTGTGGTGAGCACTTTGAACACCCAAAGTGCTTCACAGAAGTTTAATGCAGAGCCGTGAAAATAAAAAAAAAATTTATTCCATAAAAATGATTTTTTAGCCCCCAATTTGTTTTATTTTTCCAAGGGTAACAGGAGAAACTGGACCCCAAATGTTGTTATCCAATTTGTCCTGAGTACTCTGATGCCCCATATGTGGGGGTAAACCACTGTTTGGGCGCACGGCAGAGCTCAAGGGAGGGAGCACCATTTGACTTTTTGAACGCAAAATTGGCTGGAATCAATGGTGGAGCCATGTCGCGTTTGGAGACCCCTGATGTGCCTAAACAGTGGAAACCCCCCAATTCTAACTCCAGCCCTAACCCCAACACACCCCTAACTAATTCGACTCTGGGGGGCGCTATACACTTTTGCCACAGTGCCATTAATTAACGGTGTGGTTTAAGTACCCTCAACTACCGCCATTAAAAGGCGTATCGACGGTCGTTAAGGGGTTAAAAAAAAGTTCCTGTGCTGAGATAATCTTAGAAATGTGTCCCTGCTGTGTACTGTGTAATGACTGTGTCTGACTACACAGGAATATTGTTTAATCGTACCACAGCTCCTGGGCAGGGGGGAGGGGAAGAAAAGAGTATACAGACAGGACAGCATTGCATCCCAGCTGATTTTTTCTGTAAGGAAACATTTCATTGCAGAATTAAAAGCTTGTTTTACCTCAAAGAAAGAATCATATGTGAACTCAAGATGTAATGTCTGTATACTCTCTTTTGCTTCCTCTCCTGCCCAGGAGATGTGGTAATATCACACCATATTCCTGCATGTTCGGACACATGTGCACATTTATAAGATTTTCTCTGGACAGGAACATTTTTTTAACACATCCAACTGAGGAACTTATTTTTATCTCAAGATCTATTGACTAGAGTGTATTTTGTTCAAGGGACAACTACTGTATAAGTCGAAAGGATGGTCTAGAAAGATCATAGGCTTGTATGAAAGAGGAAAAGGATACAGAAAGATAATGCATTGAATGTTCATAGAGATACAGTTGAAAGAGTAGTTCACAAATTCAAAGTGAAGGGAACAATGTCTATAGTAGCTGAATGTGTCAGAAACAAGAAGATATCACTGGCTGCTCCTAGATTCTTGAAGACGCTGTTGAAGAAAAACCCTGAAGTGGCTGCAAAAGATTTGATGGCCACATGCGTCAAGGCTTCTGCTTGCATATACTAAACACTGGAGGTCAACATGCTCAAACTTCCAAGACGGACATGTCTACTGAAAAGAGACTGGCGAACCCGAACAGTAAAGTTCCGCATTCATACTGAACACCTACTATTTGGAAACAGACTTCACCAGAAAGTGTTTGACAGCGCAGCAAACACCACTTCTGATCAGCTGTAAAATCGTCACCACCAATCAGACAGCCATGGTATAAAGATTACTTCCGGTCATTGGTATCGGCTGATGGGACTACTGCTCCCATCAGTCGACGCCTGGTGCCGCTAACAACAGTGAGAGCAGGAGCAGCTGATGGGATTATTCATCAGCCGACTCCTGCGCTGTAAATGAATTAATAAAAAAAAAAAATGGGGTGGGTTCCCCTGTATTTTTGATAACCAGCCAGGCAAATCTCACAACTGGGGTCTACAACCCTCAGCTGTCAGCTTCAGCAAGGCTGGTTATCAAGAATAGAGGGGTCCCCACGCTGTATTTTTAATTATTTAAATAATTTAATAAAACGGCGTGGGGTCCCCCATTTTTGACAACCAGCCTTGCTAAAGCAGACAGCTGGGATTCTGTTATTCTTAGGCTGGAAAGGGGCCATGGATATTGGCCCCTCCAGCCTGAAATTAGCAGCCCGCAGCCGCCAAAAAAATGCACAACTATTACATGCGCCAATTCTGGCGCTTTGCCTGGCTCTTGCCCTCTAGCGGTGGCAAGTGGGGTTCGTACTAGTGACATCAAGCCCACGGCTTAGTAATGGAGAGGCGTCTATAAGACAACTATCCATTAATAATTGTATAGTTATTTGGTAAATAAAAATACAGCCAGAATAAAGTCTTTTATTTCAAACCAGTATTCCATTTTTATTTAACCCCTTTCTGTCATTGGACGTACTATTCCATCCATGTGGGGTGGGCCCTACTTCCCAAGGACGGAATAGTACGTCCAGCGCGATCGGCCGCGCTCACAGGGGGAGCACGGCCGATCGCGGCCGGGTGTCAGCTATCGCAGCTGACATCCGGCACTATGTTCCAGGAGCGGTCACAGACCGCCCCCGGCACATTAACCCCTGGCACACTGCGATCAAACATGATCGCAGTGTGCCGGCGGTATAGGGAAGCATCTCGCAGGGAGGGGGTTCCCTGTGTGCTTCCCTGAGACGATCGGTACAAGGCAATGTGCTCACCTTGTACCGAGCGTCTCCTCCCTGCAGTCCCCGGATCCAAAATGGCTGCGGGGCTGCATCCGGGTCCTGCAGGGAGGTGGCTTCACAGCGCCTGCTCAGAGCAGGCGCCGGGAAGCCTCTGCAGTGCACGTCAGATCACTGATCTGACACCGTGCACAGCAAAGTGTCAGATCAGCGATCTGTCACTTTACTGTGATGTCCCCCCCTAGGGCAAAGTAAAAAAGTAAAAAAAAAAAAATTACATGTGTGGAAAAAAGAAAAAAAAATTCCTAAATAAATAATAATAAAAAAAAAAATATTCTTCCAATAAATACATTCCTTTATCTAAAAAAAAAAAAAAAAAAAAACAATAAAAGTACACATATTTAGTATCGCTGCATCCGTAGCGACCCGACCTGTAAAACGGTCCCACTAGTTAACCCCTTCAGTGAACACCGTTAAAAAAAAACAAAAAAAAAACAAGGCAAAAAACGCTTTATTATCACACCGCCGAATAAAAAGTGGAATAATACGCGATCAAAAAGACGCATATAAATAACCATGGTACCACTGAAAACGTCATCTTGTCCCACAAAAAACGATCTGCCATACAGCATCATCAACGAAAAAATAAAAAAGTTATAGTCCTCAGAATAAAGCGATGCAAAAATAATTCTTTTTTCTATAAAATAGTTTTTATCGTATAAAAGCACCAAAACATAAAAAAAATGATATAAATGAGGTATCGCTGTAATCGTACTGACCCGAAGAATAAAACTGCTTTATCCATTTTACCAAACGTGGAACGGTATAAACACCCCCCCCAAAAAAAAAGAAATTCATAAATAGCTGGCTTTTTGGTCATTCTGCCTCACAAAAATCGAAATAAAAATCGATCAAAAAAAGTCACGTGCCCGAAAATGTTACCAATAAAAACGTCAACTCGTCCCGCAAAAAACAAGCCCTCAGATGACTCTGTGGACCAAAATATGGAAAAATTATAGCTCTCAAAATGTGGTAGTGCAAAAAACCCATTAGGGTTAGGGTTAGGGCTAGGGTTAAGGCTAGGGTTAGGGCTATGGTTAGGGCTAGGGTTAGGGTTGGGGTTAGGGCTAGGGTTAGGGCTAGAGTTAGGGCTAGGGTTAGGGTTGGGGCTAGGGTTAGGGCTACAGTTAGGGTTGGGGCTAAAGTTAGGGTTGGGGCTAAAGTTGGGGTTAGGGTTGGGGCTAAAGTTAGGGTTAGGGTTTGGATTACATTTACGGTTGGGAATAGGGTTTGGATTAGGATTAGGGGTGTGTCAGGGATAGGGGTGTGGTTAGGGTTACCATTGACATTAGGGTTAGGGGTGTGTTTGGATTAGGGTTTCAGTTATAATTGGGGGGTTTCCACTGTTTAGGCACATCAGGGGCTCTCCAAACGCGACATGGCGTCCGATCTCAATTCCAGCCAATTCTGCGTTGAAAAAGTAAAACAGTGCTCCTTCCCTTCCGAGCTCTCCCGTGTGCCCAAACAGGGGTTTACTCCAACATATGGGGTATCCGCGTACTCAGGACAAATTTTTCCAACAACTTTTGGGGTCCAATTTCTCCTATTACCCTTGGGAAAATACAAAACTGGGGGCTAAAAAAAAAAGTTCTCACAACACATCTAGATAAGTTCCTTGGAGGGTCTAGTTTCAATATGGGGTCACTTGTGGGGAGTTTCTACTGTTTAGTTACATCAGGGGCTCTGCAAATGCAACGTGACGCCTGCAGACCAATCCATCTAAGTCTGCATTCCAAATGGCGCTCCTTCCCTTCCGAGATCTCCCGTGCGCCCAAATGGTGGTTCCCCCCACATATTGGGTATCAGCGTACTCAGGACAAATTGGACAACAACTTTTGGGGTTCAATTTCAATTGTTACCCTTGTAAAAATCCAAAACTGTGGGCCAAAAAACTAATTTTTGTGGAAAAAAAAAGATTTTTTATTTTCACGGCTCTGCGTTATAAACTGTAGTGAAACACTTGGGGTTCAGAGTTCTCACAACACATCTAGATGAGTTCCTTGGGGGTCTAGTTTCCAATATGGGGTCACTTGTGGGGGGTTTCAACTGTTTAGGTACATTAGGGGCTCTGCAAATGCAATGTGATGCCTGCAGACCATTCCATCTAAGTCTGCATTCCAAATGGCGCTCCTTCCCTTCCGAGCTCTCCCATGCGCGAAACGGTGGTTCCCCCCACATATGGGGTATCAGCGTACTCAGGATAAATTGTACAACAACGTTTGGGGTCCAATTTCTCCCGTTACCCTTGGGAAAATACAAAACTGGGTGCTAAAAAATAATTTTTGTGGGAAAATTTTTATCTTTTTTATTTTTACGGCTCTACATTATAAACTTCTGTGAATCACTTAATGGGTCAAAGTGCTCACCACACATCTAGATAAGTTCCTTAGGGGGTCTACTTTCCAAAATGGTGTCACTTGTGGGGGGTTTCAATGTTTAGGCACTTCAGTGGCTCTCCAAACAACATGGCGTCCCATCTCAATTCCTGTCAATTTTGCATTGAAAAGTCAAACGGCGCTCCTTCCCTTCTGAGCTCTCCCTTGCGCCCAAACAGTGGTTTACCCCCACATATGGGGTATCAGTGTACTCAGGTCAAATTGTACAACAACTTTTGTGGTCCAATTTCTTCTCTTACCCTTGGGAAAATAAAAAAAATTGGGGGCGAAAAGATCATTTATGTGAAAAAATATGATTTTTTATTTTTACGGCTCTGCATTATAAACTTCTGTGAATCACTTAATGGGTCAAAGTGCTCACTACACATCTAGATTAGTTCCTTAGGGGGTCTACTTTCCAAAATGGTGTCACTTGTGGGGGGTTTCAATGTTTACGCACATCAGGGGCTCTCCAAACGCAACATGGCGTCCCATCTCAATTCCAGTCAATTTTGCATTGAAAAGTAAAATGGCGCTCCTTTCCTTCCGAGCTCTGCCATGCGCCCAAACAATGGTTTACCCCCACATATGGGGTATCAGCATACTCAGGACAAATTGTCCAACAACTTTTAGGGTCAATTTTCTCCTGTTACCCTTGGTAAAATAAAACAAATTGGAGCTGAAGTAAATTTTTTGTGTAAAAAAGTGAAATGTTCATTTTTATTTAAACATTCCAAAAATTCCTGTGAAACACCTGAAGGGTTAATAATCTTCTTGAATGTGGTTTTGAGCACCTTGAGGGGTGCAGTTTTTAGAATGGTGTCACACTTGGGTATTTTCTATCATATAGACCCCTCAAAATGACTTCAAATGAGATGTGGTCCCTTAATAAAAAATCGTTTGGTAAAAATGAGAAATTGCTGGTCAACTTTTAACCCTTATAACTCCCTAACAAAAAAAATGTTGTTTCCAAAATTGTGCTGATGTAAAGTAGACATGTGGGAAATGTTACTTATTAAGTATTTTGTGTGACATATCTCTGTGATTTAATTGTATAAAAATTCAAATTTGGAAAATTGCGAAATTTTCAAAATTTTAGCCAAATTTCCATTTTTTTCACAAATAAACACAGGTAATATCAAAGAAATTTTACTACTATCATGAAGAACAATATGTCACGAGAAAACAATGTCAGAATCACCGGGATCCGTTGAAGCGTTCCAGAGTTATAACCTCATAAATGGACAGTGGTCAGAATTGTAAAAATTGGCCGGTCAATAACGTGCAAACCACCCTTGTGGGTAAAGGGGTTAAAAATTACAAACACAGTTATACTTACATGACGCCTATTCCATGTAAATCCTCATCTTCTATAATAAAATAAAGATTAAAAACAACAATATACCTCACCTGTCTGTTCTGTCCTACACCGTAATCCATGTCTGGGGGATAAATAGTTTTCAACCTGGATGGTGCCAAGATGCGACAGTCCAAGCTGAGAACCTCTAGAGAATGAGCTGCTGGTAGCGCAACATCATTGACCAGCGGTGATGTCATTGAGGTTATTGCCAGTCACTGAAGCTGCGTTCCCAGCTGGCAAATGAACTTTGGTGACCTCTGCACCATGAGAAAAAGTCTCATAGTGCAGAGGCGAGATCACCAAAGTTCAAATTCACCACAGTGAAATTCTTCCAGTGAACTGCAGCGAACTCTCTTCTGCAACGTGAACTCACTCCTGCTCTCACTGTTACTATCAATAGCAGGTGTCAGCTGATGGGAGCAGTAGTCCCAGCAGGTGTCGGCTGATGGGAGCAGTAGTCCCATCAGCTGGAACCAGTGACCTGAAGAAAACTTTAAACCTTCCGTCACAGCTGCGGACTCATGCTGTCTTTTGACAGTGTGGGAACCATGGCTGTCTGACCGACGGTTATGATTTTACCGCTGATCAGAAGCGGTGTTTGCTGTGCTGTCATTCACATAACATTGTAGCAAACACTGGATGTTCAGGCCCCCCATTCAAGTGAAGGGGGTCCAGGTACTGTTCTGGTACCCGAACTTTTTGTAACTGTTCGGCAGGACACGAACATCCAGGTGTCTGCCCATCTCTACTACTGACCCAAAAGTAAAGTCAACTCTAATAGGCTCAAAATCATATAAAAAAGCCACAAACATTTTGGAATTCTGTTCTGTGGAGTGATGGAACAAATCTGGAACTTTTCAGGTTTATGGATCAGCGATATGTCTGTAGAGTGTTCTTTCAGCCGAAGCTTCATTTTTCCTTTCTATGGACTGCAGTATCAGCAAAATCTTAAGAGAAAAAGTAATAAATTCTATGATAAAGCTGAACTGTGGCCGTTTTAACATGACAACGATCATAAACAAATCTCAGTCCACCAAGTGGTTTCAGGAGTCCTGGAAAGGTTCTGGAATGACTGTCACCGTCTCCCTCTCTGAACCCCATAGAAAATGTTTGATGGGATTTGAAGAAGGAGGTTTCAGCATACAATCCCAACAATATTAGTAATGTGTCGGCCATTTTTCACAAGGAATGGACTAAGATTCCTCAGGAACACTGCCAGAAGCTCGTGTCTGGCTTTGCTCCACATTTGCAGGAGATATGGTGCTACATTTTAAAGATTACACAGTTTTTTCAATAAAAGAATATGTGATAAAAGGTTTTATCAACGGTTTCTCATCATGTCATACATATGGCACAGTGCACACCTAGAAAAATGAAAAGTCAGGATTGCTGAACACATACAGGTCCTTCTCAAAAAATTAGCATATAGTGTTAAATTTCATTATTTACCATAATGTAATGATTACAATTAAACTTTCATATATTATAGATTCATTATCCACCAACTGAAATTTGTCAGGTCTTTTATTGTTTTAATACTGATGATTTTGGCATACAACTCCTGATAACCCAAAAAACCTGTCTCAATAAATTAGCATATTTCACCCGGCCAATCAAATAAAAGTGTTTTTTAATAACAAACAAAAAAACCATCAAATAATAATGTTCAGTTATGCACTCAATACTTGGTCGGGAATCCTTTGGCAGAAATGACTGCTTCAATGCGGCGTGGCATGGAGGCAATCAGCCTGTGACACTGCTGAGATGTTATGGAGGCCCAGGATGCTTCAATAGCGGCCTTAAGCTCATCCAGAGTGTTGGGTCTTGCGTCTCTCAACTTTCTCTTCACAATATCCCACAGATTCTCTATGGGGTTCAGGTCAGGAGAGTTGGCAGGCCAATTGAGCACAGTAATACCATGGTCAGTAAACCATTTACCAGTGGTTTTGGCACTGTGAGCAGGTGCCAGGTCGTGCTGAAAAATGAAATCTTCATCTCCATAAAGCATTTCAGCCGATGGAAGCATGAAGTGCTCCAAAATCTCCTGATAGCTAGCTGCATTGACCCTGCCCTTGATGAAACACAGTGGACCAACACCAGCAGCTGACATGGCACCCCACACCATCACTGACTGTGGGTACTTGACACTGGACTTCAGGCATTTTGGCATTTCCTTCTCCCCAGTCTTCCTCCAGACTCTGGCACCTTGATTTCCGAATGACATGCAAAATTTGCTTTTATCAGAAAAAAGTACTTGGGACCACTTAGCAACAGTCCAGTGCTGCTTCTCTGTAGCCCAGGTCAGGCGCTTCTGCCGCTGTTTATGGTTCAAAAGTGGCTTTACCTGGGGAATGCGGCACCTGTAGCCCATTTCCTGCACACGCCTGTGCACGGTGGCTCTGGATGTTTCCACACCAGACTCAGTCCACTGCTTCCTCAGGTTCCCCAAGGTCTGGAATCGGTCCTTCTCCACAATCTTCCTCAGGGTCCGGTCACCTCTTCTCGTTGTACAGCGTTTTCTGCCACATTGTTTCCTTCCAACAGACTTACCATTGAGGTGCCTTGATACAGCACTCTGGGAACAGCCTATTTGTTGAGAAATTTCTTTCTGGGTCTTACCCTCTTGCTTGAGGGTGTCAATGATGGCCTTCTTGACATCTGTCAGGTCGCTAGTCTTACCCATGATGGGGGTTTTGAGTAATGAACCAGGCAGGGAGTTTTTAAAAGCCTCAGGTATCTTTTGCATGTGTTTAGAGTTAATTAGTTGATTCATAAGATTAGGGTAATAGGTCGTTTAGAGAACCTTTTCTTGATATGCTAATTTATTGAGACAGGTTTTTTGGGTTATCAGGAGTTGTATGCCAAAATCATCAGTATTAAAACAATAAAAGACCTGACAAATTTCAGTTGGTGGATAATGAATCTATAATATATGAAAGTTTAATTGTAATCATTACATTATGGTAAATAATGAAATTTAACACTATATGCTAATTTTTTGAGAAGGACCTGTAGCTGCCATTGAGACAAGAATGTCTTGTGCTTTAGATCTGAGGAGGCATTTTATTGAAAAATATAACAAGGAATTCATTTTTTCTATTTTTTTTATTGACAAATTACAAAGCCCAATAAGAGGAGGCAATTGACAAGAGAAAATGTATAATATAGAGTCACTTGGGATCTGGGGACAAGATACCCCAATTGTCTGAATTACAAAACTGATCTGTTGTACATATATCGAGACAGCTATAGACAAGTTTTCATATAAAGATCTTCTTTTGGTGGGGTCCTCTTTGGGCCTGTTATTTCATGGTAGGTCAGCTAGTTGGCAGTTTATCTGCTTTGAACACATTCTGAAATGGATATAGATGTATCCTATGTTTTACTGCGGGGTGTAAACTGAGGTCTGTCCACATCATATTACACAGAATGCGTTTGAAACAAACTGTTATATGATATACTTGTTATGCGCACGCAGTCGGGCCATATTATGAGGCACTTTAGATGTCACCGGACATACACCTGTTCACACTGTGCAGTATACTATACATTTTCTGTGTTTCCTGCACTATACAGCCTTGAGAAAGGCAAGTTTGTGGTGATGCACCATAGACACAATGTGGAACATACAATGACCTATGTTTCTTTCTTTTTAATACAATGTTTGTTTTCTACACTGAGCCCGAAACGCGTTTGTGGTTTGCACATGCTCTCCTGATTGCCAATATTACGTTTTTATGAAGATGTGAATAAAGATTATATTCCCAAAGTGCCGGACTGCTACCCTTTTTCTTCAGGTAAGGGCACACTTGCCGTGAAGGGTGAATATGGCCTTTTGTGCTGAATTTCGACAATCCTCTTGTTATGTTAGTTGCGCTGAACCACCGAAATTATTCTTGACTGGTTTATTGTAGACGGCAGAACGTTGGTACATTTTGTTAGTAAACTGAATTTGCGATGGGGGCGGAATAATGTTGAATGTAGCTGTATCCCATATTGTGAGCTACATAGACTAAAGAAAAAAGTCTTGTCACTGCTTCTTTATCATGGGTTTTCAGACTCCTGGTGGAAAGTTCTTCGCAGGGCCAGCCTCTCCCCCGATAGTGTATACATTGGGAGTCAGCCAGTTTCCCTGCACATTTTGTTATGTGCACAGACCACGTGTATTGAAGCACATGGCAGCTTCTTCCTATTGGCTTACCATCTGCTCTGTGCAACCGTTCTGCCAATCAGAGGCTGCTCTGTGTGTGTATCCAGGGGATCAGGCAGTTTATTGCCACATGTTGTCTAATGACCTTGGAGGAAGCAGACTCATGTTTATGCATGGGATTCACGACAGCAGACATGTGCCTGTGTATCCCCCAACACTGGAAGGAGAAAAGGATCTTAGAGTAATAGAAGAATGGAAGAAAAGCTCTTTAGCGTCTCAATGTTCTCTAGGGTTAAGTCCCCACAATGACTTGGATGCTGCACATTTTCCATGTGCAATAAACATAGCATCTCACTATCCCAGGGAAGAGAATGAGATTTCCAGAAATCCCATGCCCACTGTGCCCCTTCTGCAGAATCTGACCTGCGGTGCGTGTTTGAGATCCGCATCATGTCGATTTCTGTTACTGGTTCAGAGTTTTCTGTGCAGATTTTACTCATAGACTCGCAATAGATGCAGAGAGATTTGTAGGTAAAAAAAACGCATATCAAAAACAAAGCAGTTGTCTTTCAAATATGACATCAAAAAGAGAAAACCACTGCAGCGTCAAAAACGTGAGAAACATACATATAGCCGAATTTGGCTAAAAGATGCAGAATTGCTACAGAAAATCTGAAATATCAAAAACTCACCAAATACTCATTGTGGCACACAGCCTTATTGGCAGAATACTAAGGAGAAGATTCATCTAAGCTTTTTCACCAGATTTATGGCAAAACAAACCTGGAAAAGTTGCATTTGTGTTTGAAAACCGCGAGTTTGCAGAAAAAAAAAAAGCTACTTTTGACATGTCCATGACATTCTCAGCCCAGATTGGGAAAAAGGGTGAGATGGGGGCATGGTGACGTCCACTCGTCAAACTCATAATGAGCAGCAGCATTCGCTACGCCACAAATCCTACTCTACATATCAGCACAATCCGCTATGCGCCTCACCTAACTCGTGGCTCCTGCTCTCGCTGTTATTAGCATCAGCAGGCTTCGGCTGATGAAAGCAGTAGCCCTAACAGACACCAGTGACCGGAGGTAAACTTTATACCTGCGATCACAGTTGCGGGCTCACACTGTCATCAAATCTGATGATTTTACCGCCAATCAGAAGCGATGTTTGCCGCGATGTCATGCACATGACAGCATGGCAAACGCTGGATGTTCGGGCTCCCCATTCAAGTGAGTGGGTTCCGGGTTCGGGTACTGCTCTGGTACACGAACCCAAACTTTCTGTAAGGGCTCATGCCCACTTGCGATTAAATCGTACGAATTCAATCCGATAAAAAATCGGATTGAATTCAGACCAATGTTAATCTATGATTGTGTGCTCATCTGCGTTTTTTTTTCCAGCTCGGATTGGATCATGATCGGGCTGGAAAAAAATCGCAGCATGGTGCGAATGTAATCAGAAAACGGATCGCATCCCGCAATAGAAGTCAATGGGTGCGATAAAAAATCTATGTCAGTGACACACACACATATATATATATATATATATATATATATATATATATATATATATATATATATCTTTATATTTCATAGAGAGATAGATAGCAGAATAGCCGATAATTCATTTGTCGGCTTCTACAAAATCATTGCAGAAGCCGACAGGATATGAGACATGGTTTACATACAGTAAATCATCGCAGAACAGTTAGATTTATAGATGTCAGTGTGTAATACTGTTAGTAGTATGTGTGTGTAAAATTTCGGACCTGTATGTATTTAATAAAAGAATGTATTCACGGGAAAAAACTGTTGTGGGCTCCCGCGCAATTTTCTGCGCCAGAGAGTGAAATCCAGTGAATGAGGGCAGATATTAACCCCTTTCTGTCATTCTGTCTACTTCCCAAGGACGAAATAGTACGTCCAGCGCGATCGGCCGCGCTCACGGGGGGAGCGCGGCCGATCGCGGCCGGGTGTCAGCTGCCTATCGCAGCTGACATCCGGCGCTATGTGCCAGGAGCGGTCACGGACCGCCCCGGGCATATTAACCCCGGGCACACCGCGATCAAACATGATCGCGTTGTACCGGCGGTATAGGGAAGCATCGCGCAGGGAGGGGGCTCCCTGCGGGCTTCCCTGAGACCCCCGCAGCAACGCGATGTGATCGCGTTGCTCTGAGGGTCTCCTACCTCCTTCCTCGCTGCAGGTCCCGGATCCAAGATGGCCGCGGCATCCGGGTCCTGCAGGGAGGGAGGTGGCTTACCGAGTGCCTGCTCAGAGCAAGCGCTTGGTAAGCCTGCAGTGCTCTAAGTCAGATCGGTGATCTGACAGAGTGCTGTGCAAACTGTCAGATCACCGATCTGCGATGTCCCCCCCTGGGACAAAGTAAAAAAGTTTTTAAAAAAATTTCCACATGTGTAAAAAAAAAAAAAAAAAATCCTAAATAAAGAAAAAAAATATATATATTATTCCCATAAATACATTTCTTTATCTAAATAAAAAAACAAACAATAAAAGTACACATATTTAGTATCGCCGCGTCCGTAACGACCCAACCTATAAAACTGTCCCACTAGTTAACCCCTTCAGTAAACACCGTAAGAAAAAAAAAAAAACCGAGGCAAAAAACAACGCTTTATTATCATACCGCCGAATAAAAAGTGGAATAAAACGCAATCAAAAAGACAGATATAAATAACCATGGTACCGCTGAAAGCGTCATTTTGTCCCGCAAAAAAAGAGCCGCCATACAGCGTCAAAGAAAAATAAAAAAGTTATAGTCCTCAGAATAAAGCGATGCCAAAATAATTATTTTTGCTATAAAATAGTTTTTATCGTATAAAAGCACCAAAACATAAAAAAAAGATATAAATGAGATATTGCTGTAATCGTACTGACCCGAAGAATAAAACTGCTTTATCAATTTTACCAAACGCGGAACAGTATAAACGCTTCCCCCAAAAGAAATTCATGAATAGCTGGTTTTTGGTCATTCTGCCTCACAAAAATCGGAATAAAAAGCGATCAAAAAATGTCACGTGCCTGAAAATGTTATCAATAAAAACGACAACTCGTCCCGCAAAAAACAAGACCTCACATGACTCTGTGGTCTCAAATATGGAAAAATTATAGCTCTCAAAATGTGGTAACGCAAAAAATATTTTTTGCAATAAAAAACGTCTTTCAGTGTGTGACGGCTGCCAATCATAAAAATCCGCTAAAAAACCCGCTTTAAAAGTAAATCAAACCCCCCTTCATCACCCCCTTAGTTAGGGAAAAATTTAAAAATTAAAAAAACGTATTTATTTCCATTTTCCCATTAGGGCTAGGGTTAGGGTTAGGACTAGGGTTAGGGCTAGGGTTAGGGCTAGGGTTAGGGCTAGGGTTAGGGCTAGGGTTAGGGTTGGGGCTAGGGTTAGGATTAGGGTTAGGGCTAGGGTTAGGGCTAGGGCTAGGGCTAGGGTTAGGGTTGGGGCTAGGGTTAAGGCTACAGTTAGGGTTGGGGCTAAAGTTAGGGTTGGGGCTAAAGTTAGGGTTAGGGTTTGGATTACATTTACGGTTGGGAATAGGGTTGGGATTAGGGTTAGGGGTGTGTCTGGGTTAGAGGTGTGGTTAGGGTTACCGTTGGGATTAGGGTTAGGGGTGTGTTTGCATTAGGGTTTCAGTTATAATTGGGGGGTTTCCACTGTTTAGGCACATCAAGGGCTCTCCAAACGCGACATGGCGTCCGATCCCAATTCCAGCCAATTCTGCGTTGAAAAAGTAAAACAGTGCTCCTTCACTTCCGAGCTCTCCCGTTCGCCCAAACAGGGGTTTACCCCAACATATGGGGTATCAGCGTACTCAGGACAAATTGGACAACAAGTTTTGGGGTCCAAGTTCTCCTGTTACCCTTGGGAAAATACAAAACTGGGGGCTAAAAAATAATTTTTGTGGGAAAAAAAGGATTTTTTATTTTCACGGCTCTGCGTTATAAACTGTAGTGAAACACTTGGGGGCTCAAAGTTCTCACAACACATCTAGATAAGTTCCTTGGGGGTCTAGTTTCCAATATGGGGTCACTTGTGGGGAGTTTCTACTGTTTAGGTACATTAGGGGCTCTGCAAACACAATGTGACGCCTGCAGACCAATCCATCTAAGTCTGCATTCCAAATGATGCTCCTTCCCTTCTGAGCTCTGCCATACGCTCAAACGATGCTTCCCCCCACATATCAGGTATCAGCGTACTCAGGACAAATTGGACAACAATATTTAGGGTCCAATTTCTCCTGTTACCCTTGGAAAAATACAAAACTGGGGGATAAAAAATAATTTTTGTGGAAAAAAATTTTTTTTTATTTGCACGGCTCTGCGTTATAAACTGTAGTGAAACACTTGGGGGTTCAAAGCTCTCACAACACATCTAGATGAGTTCCTTAATTGGTCTACTTTCCAAAATGGTGTTACTTGTGGGGGGTTTCTACTGTTTAGGTACATTAGGGGCTCTGCAAACGCAATGTGATGCCTGCAGACCAATCCATCTAAGTCTGCATTCCAAATGGCGCTCCTTCCCTTCTGAGCCCTCTCATGTGCCCAAACGGTGGTTCCCCCCCACATATGGGGTATCAGCGCACTCAGGACAAATTGGACAACATCTTTGGGGGTCCAATTTCTCCTGTTATCCTCGGAAAAATACAAAACTGGGGGCTAAAAATTAATTTTTGTGGGAAAATTTTTTTTTATTTTTACGGCTCTGCATTATAAACTTCTGTGAAGCCCTTGGTGGGTCAAAGTGCTCACCACACATCTAGATAAGTTCCTTAGGGGGTCTACTTTCCAAAATGGTGTCACTTGTGGGGGGTTTCAATGTTTAGGCACATCATTGGCTCTCCAAACGCAACATGGCGTCCCATCTCAATTCCTGTCAATTTTGCATTGAAAAGTCAAACGGCGCTCCTTCCCTTCCGAGCTCTGCCATGCGCCCAAACAGTGGTTTACCCCCACATATGGGGTATAGGCGTACTCAGGACAAATTGTACAATAACGTTTGGTGTTCTGAATTCCGTTCTGGAGCTCCCTCCTGTGGTTGCTAATGGTATTTTTGTGAGTTCTGCCCTTAGGCTCCCTCTGGTGGTTTCGAGTGGAACTGCTGCTCCTTTAGGTGGCTGTGGCAGCTGCCTTCACTAATCGCCTTGCCTGGGTTTGTTATTTAAACCTGCTCTGGGCTTTAGTTCATGCCAGCTGTCAATGTTCTTGGTTGGATTTGGTTCTCTCCTTGGATTTCTCATATGGCCTGTCCTTGTTAGCAAAAGATAAGTTTTTGCTAGTCCTTGTTTGTCCATTTGTTTTGGACTTTATTGCTCTGCAAATATGTCTCTTTTTGTCCAGCTTGTCACTATGTCATATTCAGGCTAGCTGGAAGCTCTGGGAAAGCAGATTTGCCCCTCCACACCGTGAGTCGGTGTGGAGTTCATTTTTGTAAACACTGCGTGGATTTTGTAGTTTTTAATACTGACCGCACAGTATCCTTTTCTCTCTGTCTATCAAGTTTAGTATTGGCCTCCTTTGCTGAAACCTGATTTCATTTCTGTGTACGTCATTTCCCTCTCCACTCACAGTCAATATTTGTGGGGGGCTATCTTTCCTTTTGGGGTTTTCTCTGAGGCAAGATAGCTTTCTATTTCCTTCTTTAGGGGTAGTTAGTTCTTAGGCTGTGAAGAGGTGTCTAGGGAGAGTCAGGAACATCCCATGGCTATTACCAGTGTTGTTGTTAGGATTAGGGACTGCGGTCAGTAGAGATACCACCTTCTCAGAGCTCGTCCCATGTTGCGTTTTAGCCACCAGGTCATAACAGTTTGGGGTCCATTTTCTCCTGTTACCCTTGGTAAAATAAAACAAATTGGAGCTGAAGTAAATTTTTTGTAAAAAAAAGTTAAATGTTCATTTTTATTTAAACATTCCAAAAATTCCTGTGAAACACCTGAAGGGTTAATAAACTTCTTGAATGTGGTTTTGAGCACCTTGAGGGGTGCAGTTTTTAGAATGGTGTCAAACTTGGGTATTTTGTATCATATAGACCCCTCAAAATGACTTAAAATGAGATGTGGTCCCTAAAAAAAAATGGTGTTGTAAAAATGAGAAATTGCTGGTCAACTTTTAACCCTTATAACTCCCTAACAAAAAAAAAATTTGGTTCCAAAATTATGCTGATGTAAAGTAGACATGTGGGAAATGTTACATATTAAGTATTTTGTGTGACATGTCTCTGTGATTTAATTGCATAAAAATTCAAAGTTGGAAAATTGCAAAATTTTCAAAATTTTAGCCAAATTTCTGTTTTTTTCACAAATAAACGCAGGTAATATCAAAGAACTTTTTCCACTATCATGAAGTACAATATGTCACGAGAAAACAATGTCAGAATCACTGAGATCCGTTGAAGCGTTACAGAGTTATAATCTCATAAATGGACAGTGGTCAGAATTGTAAAAATTGGCCCGGTCCATAACGTGCAAACCACCCTTGGGGGTAAAGGGGTTAATAGCCTAGAGAGGAACCATGGTTATTGGACCCGTGGCTAAAAACATCTGCCCCCAGCCACCCCAGAAAAGGCACATCTGTAAGATGTGCCTGTTCTGGCACTTAGCCTCTCTCTTCCCACTGCCCTGTACATTGGGTAATAAGGGGTTAATGTCACCTTTGTATTGTAAGGTGACATGAAACCTGGCTTAGTAATGGAGAGGTGTCAATAAGACACCTATCCATTACTAATCCTAAGGTTGGTAAAGGCGTAAATAGATAAATAAACACATGCAGAATAAAGTCTTTTAATGAAATAAAACACTAAACACTGACCATTTTATTGTTACATGTAATTCAAGTGAAGCCATCAATCTCCTGTAAAAAATGTAAAATAAAAAACCAACAATATACCCATACCTGTCCGGCGTATAGTCAGTCCCACAACGTAATGCATATCTGGGGTATATACAGTTTACAACCGGGAGCGGGGCTAATGGGGAATGAATGAAATGCTGGGAGCGGAGCTTCAGTGACTAGCGGTGACCTGCATTGATGAGACTGATCTGAGAACTGTATCAAAATCAGACATGTCTCCATAATTTTGTGCAAACCACTCAGTCTGTACATGTGAACACCCTCATGGACTATAATGGGTATAAGCTCTATCATACCGATATATGATGTACAGTTGGTACTGATCTATGACGTACAGCTACAACATATGACTCTCTGACTTTGGCTCAGGAACGGGCTGTGATATTCAGTCGTCATCTGCCTCAAACAGCCAATCATGGAGCAAAGCTTCTGCCACTGCTGTTAACCTGTCAATCTATGACAGCTGCATTTACAGTGTGCCAGCAGGGGGCGCGATCCTGGGGCACTGATGAGCTGCTATGATAGCCGGGGGTTTGCTGAAGACCCCCATGCAGGTCATGCAGGCACTCTTGTCAACACTGACTTTGATGTTCATAGGAGACCGTGATCTCTGCTATATGCAGCAATAATGTGGTATTGTTGTACATAGCACAAGCTGTAGGTTTAACCACTTAACGACCACCAATAGGCTTTGTAAGGGTGGTCATCAAAGTGCCTTATTACTCAGTGGTGCTTTTAAGCAAAGGCTTTGTCCTCTACCAGAAGTCTCAAGTAGCCCTCACTTTTCTCCAGTTCAAGGAGAAAATTGTCAAATGTCTCCTATTTGACTCCATGGCACAGGAGGCAGCCTTTTCAATATGACAACCTAATTTTATCAAATCCTGTGTAGTACCTGTGGATTCAAAATCATTACTATACCCCTGGATAAAATCCTTGAGGAATTCCAAAATGTGGACACTTGTGATGACATAGCTCCCCAAACCATCACTGATTGTGGAAACTTCACACTAGATCTCAAGTAGCTTGGATTGTCTGTCTATGCACTCTTCCTCCAGACTCTGGGACCTTGATTTCCAAGGTCTAATGTGAAGTTTCCACAATCAGTGATGGTTTGGGGAGCCATGTAATCTGCTAGTGTAGGACCACTGTGTTTTATCAAGACCAAAGTCAGCGCAGCCATCTACCAGGAAATTTTAGAGCACTTCATGCTTCCCTCTGCTGACAAGCTTTTTTGGAGATGGAAATTTCATACTACAGCAGGACTTAGCATCTGTCCACAGTGAGAAAAGTACCAATACCTGGTTTAAAAACAACAGTATCACTGTGCTTGATTTGCCATCAAACTCACCTGACTTTAACCCCATAGAGAATCTATGAGGTATTGTCAAGAGGAAGATGAGAGACACCAGACCCAACAATGCAGATGAGCTGAAGGCTGCTATCAAAGCAACCTGGGCTTCCATAGACTGATCGTCTCCATTCCACGCCACATTGAGGCAGTAATTGATGCCAAAAGAACCTCAACCAAGTATTGAGTGCATTTACTGAACATATATTTCAGTAGGCCAACATTTCGGATTTTAAAATCATTTTTTAAGCTGGTGTTGTAAAGTATGCTAATTTACTGAGATAATGACTTTTGGGTTTTCATTGGCTGTAAGCCATAATCATCAACATTAACAGAAATAAACACTTGAAATAGATCACTCTGTTTGTAGTGACTCTATATAATATACGAGTTTCACTTTTTGTATTGAAGAACTGAAATAAATTAACTTTTTCATGATATTCTAATTTTGAGAGATGCACCTGTATGTCTGTGCTTGCCAGCCCTAAGGATGAAACCATGTGGTTAGCTGGTCGAGCTCAGATGGGGATATGTAAACATACTCTGCTGCCCTCCTCCTGCTGAAATCATGTCAGCCACCTTTTCTGTAAAGGTACCTTCACACGAAGCGACGCTGCAGCGATAGCGACAACGATGCCGATCGCTGCAGCGTCGCTGTTTGATCGCTGGAGAGCTGTCACACAGATCGCTCTCCAGCGACCAACGATGCCGAGGTCCCCGGGTAACCAGGGTAAACATCGGGTTACTAAGCGCAGGGCCGCGCTTAGTAACCCGATGTTTACCCTGGTTACCAGCGTAAAAGTAAAAAAAACAAACAGTACATGCTCACCTGCGCGTCCCCTGCCGTCTGCTTCCTGACACTGACCGGCGCTCAGTAAGTGTCAGGAAGCAGACGCTGGAGGACGAGCAGGTGAGCATGTACTGTTTGTTTTTTTTACTTTTACGCTGGTAACCAGGGTAAACATCGGGTTACTAAGCGCGGCCCTGCGCTTAGCAACCCGATGTTTACCCTGGTTACCAGTGTAAAACATCGCTGGTATCGTTGCTTTTGCTTTCAAACACAACGATACACAGCGATCGGACGACCAAATAAAGTTCTGGACTTTATTCAGCGACCAGCGACATCACAGCAGGATCCTGATCGCTGCTGCGTGTCAAACGAAACGATATCGCTAGCGAGGACGCTGCAACGTCACGGATCGCTAGCGATGTCGTTTCGTGTGAAGGTACCTTAAGGATCATGAAGAAAACATTGCCTTACCCTTACCTGACTAGTCAGAGATTGAAATACTGTGTATAGCTTTAAGTGTCATTGTATGAGAAGGATTTTGCTGAACTTGAACATAATAAAAGGCGAATAACCAAAGTAATTAGGGCAATAGGTGGATTAAAGTACGGTACTTTAGAAAGATTAGCAAAATGAAGCCTTTAGAAAAGACAGCTTAGGGGGCTATATAATTACTGTTGTAATTAAATAGTCCCTAAGATGTTCAAATATATTTCATTGCAGAGATATTTTTAAAAGCTCAGGCTGTGACCTTAACCGGGTTTTCCAGGACTTAAGTACCGATGACCTGTACATGTGATAAAGCGCCCATAATGAGAATAACGAAGCATGGTGCTCCATAGTGCAGAAATCCTTACTAACGAGGAGATGGAGAGGGCTGACAGAAAGGGCCTATGGAACTGTAACCTGCAGCCACCATCTTTCAGCCCCATGTGACAGCATTTTAAAATGCTGTATATATTACTCCAATTCGTCCTATAAAGCAAAAAAAACACCTTTATTAGACTCAGCTATGGGGTGTTCCGAACTGATGGGTGTCATAGTAACATAGTAACATAGTAACATAGTTAGTAAGGCCGAAAAAAGACATTTGTCCATCCAGTTCAGCCTATATTCCTATATTTCATCATAATAAATCCCCAGATCTACATCCTTCTACAGAACCTAATAATTGTATGATACAATATTGTTCTGCTCCAGGAAGACATCCAGGCCTCTCTTGAACCCCTCGACTGAGTTCGCCATCACCACCTCCTCAGGCAAGCAATTCCACATTCTCACTGCCCTAACAGTAAAGAATCCTCTTCTATGTTGGTGGAAAAACCTTCTCTCCTCCAGACGCAAAGAATGCCCCCTTGTGCCCGTCACCTTCCTTGGTATAAACAGATCCTCAGCGAGATATTTGTATTGTCCCCTTATATACTTATACATGGTTATTAGATCGCCCCTCAGTCGTCTTTTTTCTAGACTAAATAATCCTAATTTCGCTAATCTATCTGGGTATTGTAGTTCTCCCATCCCCTTTATTAACTTTGTTGCCCTCCTTTGTACTCTCTCTAGTTCCATTATATCCTTCCTGAGCACCGGTGCCCAAAACTGGACACAGTACTCCATGTGCGGTCTAACTAGGGATTTGTACAGAGGCAGTATAATGCTCTCATCATGTGTATCCAGACCTCTTTTAATGCACCCCATGATCCTGTTTGCCTTGGCAGCTGCTGCCTGGCACTGGCTGCTCCAGGTAAGTTTATCATTAACTAGGATCCCCAAGTCCTTCTCCCTGTCAGATTTACCCAGTGGTTTCCCGTTCAGTGTGTAATGGTGATATTGATTCCTTCTTCCCATGTGTATAACCTTACATTTATCATTGTTAAACCTCATCTGCCACCTTTCAGCCCAAGTTTCCAACTTATCCAGATCCATCTGTAGCAGAATACTATCTTCTCTTGTATTAACTGCTTTACATAGTTTTGTATCATCTGCAAATATCAATATTTTACTGTGTAAACCTTCTACCAGATCATTAATGAATATGTTGAAGAGAACAGGTCCCAATACCGACCCCTGCGGTACCCCACTGGTCACAGCGACCCAGTTAGAGACTATACCATTTATAACCACCCTCTGCTTTCTATCACTAAGCCAGTTACTAACCCATTTACACACATTTTCCCCCTGACCAAGCATTCTCATTTTGTGTACCAACCTCTTGTGCGGCACGGTATCAAACGCTTTGGAAAAATCGAGATATACCACGTCCAATGACTCACCGTGGTCTAGCCTATAGCTTACCTCTTCATAAAAACTGATTAGATTGGTTTGACATGAGCGATTTCTCATAAACCCATGCTGATATGGAGTTAAACAGTTATTCTCATTGAGATAATCCAGAATAACATCCTTCAGAAACCCTTCAAATATTTTACCAACAGTAGAGGTTAGACTTACTGGCCTATAATTTCCAGGTTCACTTTTAGAGCCCTTTTTGAATATTGGCACCACATTTGCTATGCGCCAGTCCTGCGGAACAGACCCCATCGCTATAGAGTCCCTAAAAATAAGAAATAATGGTTTATCTATTACATTACTTAGTTCTCTTAGTACTCGTGGGTGTATGCCATCCGGACCCGGAGATTTATCTATTTTAATCTTATTTAGCCGGTTTCACACCTCTTCTTGGGTTAGATTGGTGACCCTTAATATAGGGTTTTCATTGTTTCTTGGGATTTCACCTAGCATTTCATTTTCAACCGTGAATACCGTGGAGAAGAAGGTGTTTAATATGTTAGCCTTTTCCTCATCATCTACAACCATTCTTTCCTCACTATTTTTTAAGGGGCCTACATTTTCAGTTTTTATTCTTTTACTATTGATATAGTTGAAGAACAGTTTGGGATTAGTTTTACTCTCCTTAGCAATGTGCTTCTCTGTTTCCTTTTTTGCAGCTTTAGTTAGTTTTTTAGATAAAGTATTTTTCTCCCTATAGTTTTTTAGAGCTTCAATGGTGCCATCCTGCTTTAGTAGTGCAAATGCTTTCTTTTTACTGTTAATTGCCTGTCTTACTTCTTTGTTTAGCCACATTGGGTTTTTCCTATTTCTAGTCCTTTTATTCCCACAAGGTATAAACCGCTTACAGTGCCTATTTAGGATGTTCTTAAACATTTTCCATTTATGTCGATGTTCTTCATTCTGTGCTTTCTCTCTTCTTGCAATGCTGTCCTCCTTCATTGCTTCATGTGGATGATGCGTCCTACATCATCCACACAGTGTTCCCCTTTGCGTTCCTGCGCAGACATATTTCTCTATGTCATGCTGAGGTCAGAGCAAAGTACTGTAATGCACATGTGCCGGCGCTCTTTGGCCTTTCCCCATGCATGCGCAGAGAAGTTAAGGTTGGCAAGTTTATCAAGAAGGCAGTCAAGTTACAAAATCAGAAAACAAAAGAATTGTCAGGTAACAGGCCATGGTGAAATAACAAGAAGTTTAACAAACAACCATAAGAAGAAAAGATAAGACAGGACCAAAGAAGATAAACATTTAATTGGCAGTGAAAGTCAGATGTTCAGGGGTTTAAATTGAAGCCCAGCCTATGGTTTACAGAAAAAAGCCAAGAACTAATCCCATAACTCCCTGACTGAGTAGCACCAAAAGTACCAGGATCTAAATAGAATATCCTTGTTGCTGTCTGCCCCGACAACAACAAAGGTGCTATGCCACCCAGTGACCAAAGTGGAAATAGGGGATAGATATTGTCCTAGATGTTACTCATAGTTTTTCTTTTTTCTCCAGATCAACAGGTGAGGTAGAGCAGAGCTTCTCAAGCTGTGAGGCGGTCTTCACTGGTCTTGCTAATATTTAAAGAGGCAAAGCTTGAGAATCATTTTAACATATGCTCAGGCTTCAGCAATTTCTGGTTTAGCAATGCAATTGACCTCTTTTGTGTTACTGTTCCAATGTGTTCAGGGGGACAGTTGTGGTTTGGCCAGAGTATGGTATGGCTACAACCTGGTTATCACTATGTTCTGGCAGGTGAAGCCCAGTAAAAATAGATTGAGAAACCATGAACTAAAGACCCATAGGTCTGTTTTCAACCTGACTGTGTTGCTTGTTTAATTGTTTACATGGCATGAACATATGTTCCTCACTCCAGTCCCTGCCTCATTTGGGCTAAGGGTATGTTCCCACGGGCAGTAAATGCTGCGGGTTGAACGCTGCGTACATCCACAGCGTCCAACCCGCAGCATCCAGATGTTACGGCATAGTGGATGGGATTTCAAGAAATCCCATGTCCACTATGTGTGCATCGGCACCCGTGGCTTCCCTGTGGAGACGGACATGTGGTGCGTCTTTTCAGACCACAGCATGTCTATTTATCTTGCGGAGATGCTCAGTCTCTGCAAGATAAATGTCACCCATACAGTGTATTGGACGTGGTGATTCCACACGGTTCAGTGAACACATGCCTAATCACCTGCGTTCAAAAGCCGGCAGCGCTTTGGAGGTAGTGGACATGTGCTGCGTCCAAAGCGCTGCCGATTACCGACCGTGGGGACGTAACCTTACAGTTCAGTTATAGCCCAGAGCTGTATTCATAGTTTTGCTGGTTGCTGCTATAAACAGAAGACAGCTTTGCTGATCAGACTGGTATTGCGCAGCTTCCTTTCCACAATTTTGTTTAGTGACAAAGAGACCTAAAAGAACAGTGCCTCTTTTTTACTGACTTTAGCTTTCACTGATTATGGCATCTAGTGAGAAAAGTCTCAATAAGACGTGAGCTTTTTCATCTTTGGAATGCGTCACTTTGGAAGCACATAGCCAAAAAGTAAATGAATAAGTACTGAGTGAACATGGAAGGGAAGTCACATTCATGGTTTGGCTTAACAATATGTAGAAAGATAGGTAAGGTAGAAAGGTAGGCAATATAATTCCTTCTGATATCATTTGGTTCAAGATAATAAAGCAGTGCAGGAATTAGGGACCTAAAAGAGGATGTTTAGCTCTAGATCAGTCTGATCATAATGTTAGCCAAGAGCTTTGTATTCAGTTTTGTAAATTTTGCTATTCAATGTATTAGATATGGATGTGCAGTCCATATTTTTTGTATAGTTATACTAGATCAATCAATGAAAATAAATATTAGAAATGGCAGCCTGTTATGGTTCTCAATGGCAAGAGAACATAGCCCAGCAAACATAAGAACTAGCTCTTGGAAGGATGGAAACTAAACTGACCATGAACTAAACCTGCCGCACAACTAACAGTAGCCGGGTAGCGTTTGCCTACGTTTTATCCCTAGACGCCCAGCGCCGGCCGGAGGACTAACTAATCCTGGCAGAGGAAAATATAGTCCTGGCTCACCTCTAGAGAAATTTCCCCGAAAGGCAGACAGAGGCCCCCACATATATTGGCGGTGATTTTAGATGAAATGACAAACGTAGTATGAAAATAGGTTTAGCAAAATTGAGGTCCGCTTACTAGATAGCAGGAAGACAGAAAGGGCACTTTCATGGTCAGCTGAAAACCCTATCAAAATACCATCCTGAAATTACTTTAAGACTCTAGTATTAACTCATAACATCAGAGTGGCAATTTCAGATCACAAGAGCTTTCCAGACACAGAAACGAAACTACAGCTGTGAACTGGAACAAAATGCAAAAACAAACGAGGACTAAAGTCCAACTTAGCTGGAAGTTGTCTAGCAGCAGGAACATGCACAGAAAGGCTTCTGATTACAATGTTGACCGGCATGGAAGTGACAGAGGAGCAAGGCTAAATAGCGACTCCCAAATCCTGATGGGAACAGGTGAACAGAGGGGATGATGCACACCAGTTCAATTCCACCAGTGGCCACCGGGGGAGCCCAAAATCCAATTTCACAACAGCAGCCCATCTTTATTGTTTTTGCACCTCTGCACCACTTTGAATAAGAGATTGTTCTCTTGAAAAGCTTCATTATCACCATGATCCCAGTTCTGTTTCCAGGCTTTCTTATACTGATGTAATACAAGTCTCTAGCATAGCAGTTATCAAGCTGCAAATTAGGTGAGGATAAGATATGGGAGAGATTGACTGAAGTCCTTGGAGAATCCTATTGTTTGGCTATAGTGGTATTTTGCTTTGTCCACTGCCTGGAACACCCCTTTCTACATAAAGAATTCTCCTTATAAAATAAAGATGCTCTATATCTGCATCATCCACTGGCGCCGTTTCAGCAATGTCGGGGTCACATGGCAGTGTTATTCCATTTGAGCCCGCAGCCAATCAATGGTAGCTGTTGGATTATTGTGCTCTCATAAATCCTTTTATCCAAGGTTCAGACAAAGGAAGTGAGACAGAACATACACGAAGGGAGGCATGAAATTGGTATCATATTGGGTGAAAACACTAAAGGGCTTCTCATGGCAAAGCTCATTTATGATCTGTCCTGCGGATAGGATTGATAGCGGATCGGTGGCGGTCCATCCACCTTGCTAATCAACTGTAATAATTTATGGCAGTGATTCAAACATTTCTGGAGCTGCGATGCACATCTCTCCAATATTTCATTTTGAATAGTCATTAAAGGGTTCCTAAAATTAGAAAACCTTCCAAAGAAGTGATTTTAATTTGCTTTAGTGATCCTTGTATAAGTTGTATATGGTATAAATAAATATATATATATGTGCCCAGTTAGTACTATGTTGGTCCATGGGCTGCAGCCATACTTTAGGTAGGACCACATAGGCTTAGTAGTGTGTTGAAGCTTTCTAGCCAAATGGCGTAGGTTTTCTAATTTTAGGAATCCTGATAGACAATGAAAAAATATAGGCTCACTTCAGTATTTGTAAACTTATATACCACCTTTTAATAAAAATGAATAACAGTTATGTTTTATTGCATCCCTTAAATAGGGTTCATTTACCCTTTGGGTAATTGCTTGACAGAACGACTGCTCTTTAGATAAGTAAGCGGCAATAAGGGACACCAATATATGTGACCCCACCAATTTATTGGTGAGAACTACAGTTACACCTGGAAATTTAGATTTTGTTCGGGTGCAGTACAAGCCTTCTCTATACAAGGACAGTGATGTACATGGCATCATTTAATTGTATTAACAGCACATTCTCGTTCCATGTAGGATGGATTCCAAATACAACAACATGCACTAAGATTAGGGCCTCATTCACACGTCCATTTTTCCTGCCGTCTTGATATCCCTTTGATATCACATAGCTTATGGCTGTTTTCATGCGTCCTTTTTTTTAGTCAACTGACAGTTTGTTTTTCCAAACAACTTTATTAACATTTTCAACCAAAACAAGACATAGAGAGAGCAAGGTTAACACAAATGCAATGACATGAAACATTAATGAAGCATAAAAGTAAAAATAGAATAAAATAAAATAAAACAATAAATACAGTAAATTCTTATGGAAATTTTTCCAGCCAGCGAGACCATTTTTTCAAAAAGGAAGGAAAGCAGCCATTCAGTAACGCCAATTTTTGTTCATAGGATTTATGCAAAGCCAGTTTGTCAGTAATTTCTTGTGAAGAGGGTACTTTAGAAGATTTCCAAAAAAAGCAATAGCATTCTTAGAAATAAAAAAGCAGATGTGTAACAAGTTTCCTAAAAGGTGGAGTCAATTGATCTGCATTCAACGAGAGCAGGGCCAACTGAGGAGACAGAGAAAAATCCAAACAATTTAATACAATAGAAATTAGAGAAGAGATTTCATCCCAAAAAGGTCTAACACGTGGACAAAGCCAAAACAAATGGGAAAGGCTACCATAATGTCCACAATCCCTCCAGCAAGGAGGGGAATTGGAAGGATTAATAAATGCTAAGCGAGACGGTGAATAATGCCACCTAGAGATAAGCTTAAAATAAGACTCATGAAGAGCCATGGACATGGTGGCAGAATAAGTCAAGGACATGGCCAGTTCCCAATCATCTAGAGCTACAGAAAGATTCAAAGTAGATTCCCATTTGCCCATGTATGGGGATTTTATAATTTTGAAATCATTGTTAAAGGGAATCTGTCACCCCAAAAATTGTATATGAGCTAAGGCCACCGGCATCAGGGGCTTATCTACAGCTTCTGTAATGCTGTAGATAAGCCCCCGATGTAACCTGAAAGGTAAGAATAACAAGTTATATTATACTCACCCAGGGGCGGTCCCGCTGCGGTCCGCTCCGATGGGCGTCGCGGTCCGGGTCCGGCGCCTCCTATCTTCATACGATGACATCCTCTTCTTGTCTTCCTGCCACGGCATCAGCGCAGGTGTACTTTGTCTGCCCTGTTGAGGGCAGAGCAAAGAACTGCAGTGCGCAGGCGCTGGGCCTCTCTGACCTTTCCCGGCGCATGCGCACTGCAGTACTTTGCTCTGCCCTCAACAGGGCAGACAAAGTATGCCGGCGCCGTAGCCGCATCAGGAAGACAAGAAGAGGATGTCATCGTATGAAGATAGGAGGCGCTGGACCACGACACCCATCGGACCGGACAGCAGTGGGACCGCCCCTGGGTGAGTATAATATAACCTGTTTTTCTTACCTTTCAGGTTACATGGCCCTGTGGGTGGGTGAGAGACATGCCCTTAGGAGAAATTATTTTGTTGATTCGGTTACGTGTTCTAACCTTTTTAATTTTATTGAACATAAAATGAGTGGGCTTGTTAAAGGGAATCTGTCACCCCAAAATTCGCCTATCCGCGGAAGGAAGAAAAGAAGAGGACGTCATCGTATGAAGATGGGAGGCGCCGGACCGGGACCGCGACGCCCATCAGACCGGACCGCACCGGGACCGCCCCTGGGTAAATATAATATAACCTGTTTTTCTTATCTTGCAGGTTACATCGGGGGCTTATCTACAGCATTACAGAATGCTGTAGATAAGCCTCTGATGCCGGTGACCTTAGCTTATAGGCGAATGTTGGGATGACAGATTCCCTTTAATGGGCATATAGTGATTGAGTTTTGATTGTTTGGCCGCAGAGTCATAAAATGAAAAAATTGTAGCCCTCAGTTCATTTCTAAGATGGGATAAATCAGTCAAAGTTTTGGAACAAGGGGTGGGGCTATTGGCCAATGCCAGCTCCAACTCCTCTTTTTTCAAGGCTTGTAAACGTTTAATGTTTTGGCGGTTAAAATTTTTAATACGGGAGGAAATATGAATGAGAGTGCCACGTAGAACCGCCTTGTGCGCGTTACACTGGAGGAATGGCTTGGAAGGGTCATACACATTCTCAGAAAAATAAAGGTTAAGAGATTTAGAAATTTCATCATGGTATGTAGGATTTTGAAAAATAGAAGCATTACACTTCCACAACGGGTGATTATTGCTAGAGTGACCTTCAATTAATTTGGCAATTACAGGGGCATGATCCGAAATGGATTTATTACCAATGGATATAGAGGAAAATCTAGGGAGGGAGAACACATCTGATAATATAAGATCAATGCGAGAAGCTGACAAATGGGAGTCAGAAAAATACGTGTATTCCCTTGAAGTGGAGTTTAAACATCTAAAGATATAAAGTTCGTGAGAAAAAAGCCAATTATTTAAAGAGGGGAAGTTAAGCCTACTTGAGGATGAGGCATCAAGTATATTATCAGGGACCAAATTAAAGTCTCCTAAAAGTAAAAGAATGCCTTTTTTAAGTAGTTCAATTTTTTTCAGCAACTTATCTAAAAATGTAATTTGACCCTTACTAGAAGCATAAATATTTACAATTGTGTAAATTTGGGAATTTAATTTGCAAACAAGGACATGAAAATGACGACTCACATCAACCAATTCCTCCAATAGTTCAAACGACAAGGAGTCTCTGATCAGGGTCATAACGCCTGCCCCTTTAGAGGGACCCGAGGCTTCAAAAACATGTGGGTAATTTTTTAGGGCAAATGCAGGATGATTATGTATCTTAAAGTTAGTCTCTTGCAGGCACACCACATCTGCAACAGATTTACTAATTTCCCTCTGAAAGGAAGAATGTCTATTCGGGCTATTAAGACCCCTCACATTATAGGTAACCAAAGTAAGCACCATGAGAGAAAAAAGAAAGAAAAAATTGGCGTTAGTAGGCAATCATCGGCTGGAAAGTAACAAGAAAAAGAAATCGCTACCAAGACTAAATAGACAAAGAAAAGTATAAACATTACAGTACCAGAGCACTAGAGGGAAACCAAGAAAATGGCTCTCCTTCTAGCAGCGGGGAAAGAAGTTTGTGCAGCGCAAGGCCATGGAGACCCTCATTAGTACCAATAACAAATATGTAAGATTAAACAAATGAATAATAGAAGCACAAGATCATACAATATAAGAAAACCCAGGTACACAAATAAAAAAATGACAAATTGAGCTCAAGTGACATGGCTTGGACCTGTGGAAGTAGATGCACGAACAGAAGAAATAACACCGTGGGATTTAAAAAATAGGAGACCCTCCTCAGGTGTAAGATAAACTGCATTTTCCCCCCTATAATTAAAGATGAGCCTCAGAGGAAAACCCCACTTTTAAGGAAGGCCTTTCTCTCTCAGAACAGAGGTGAGTGATCCAAAGTGTGTCTGACCCTCAATAGTTGCTTTGGACAGTCAGCAAACAACTTAAGATGGTGATAGGGTTCCGGGAATCCTCCTTTATTTTGACCAGGTGTATTTTCTCTTTAATATGATAAAAGTGAATTTTCATGATAACATCTCTAGGGAGGTCTTTAGGGACAGAAGGAGGCTTAGGAAGACGATGTATATGATCTATAATGAGATCCGTATCTGAAAAATTGGAAATCATCCTCCTAAAAATCCCCTTAACAAACTCAGGGAGCTTAATGGTTGAGATATCTTCAGATATACCTCTAATTTTAATGTTGTTACGACGGGATCTGTCCTCTAGATCTGCCAACTTAATCTTCAACTGACGAATCTCTGACTTAGAGTCAGACTGTTCCTTTAGGGACAGTGCATGTGTCTTTTCCAATTCTCCCAGTCTATCTTCATGGTTATTCAACCGAGAAGTGAAAAACTCAAGAGTCTCCTGAAATATTTTCATCTGGTTGTTCATATCAAGATGCAATCTGGCACTAAGTTTATCAACCAGAGTATCCATACACGCTTCAAGCGACGTTGCATCATGAAAGGTACAAGAAGACAGGGAAGACACAGATGGTTCCTCGGTCCTTGGCTTGGAGTTTTTTGGATTAGGATTGGGAAAATAATTAGTTGAGTCATCTTCTGAAGAATTGGTAATGGGGGACTGCGTTCCCCCCCAACTCGAGGGACCCTTCCTTTTTGAAGAGGAAGAGAGGTTCATGGTCTCAGTAGGAGTGAGTGAAGAGGGAAGTTCCACACTGAGCTCTGCTAAGCAAGCTTTAGGCGTGGACGCGGAATGAGAGAAGGCCTTGATAGAGGACTGTGAGTGCTCTCTCTCAATAGGAGAACGAGACTTAACTGGACTCAGCAAATTATCCGAGTCCCTTGAAGAACCACAATTAGCCCGTGGGTCCTTATTTTGTTTTTGAGCTCTAGAAGAACTGGAAGATTTAGCCATAGGCAATTTAGAGATGAGATGGCTCATGGTGTCCAGCGGTATTATAAAAAAGTGATTGAAGGTAAGACAAGGTCCCACCACAATGTGCTCAGATAAGTACCAATTGACTAGGCAATTACAGCCCCACCAAAGAAGAGAATGTCCAGCTTCACCGAGTCTGTAAAAAAGAGTTTTCTTTATTCACAAACTTTAAACATGGAGGATACAGACTTCAGCACAACCATATGGGTAAGAATCTCAACGCGTTTCTGGAGACTAAGCTCCCTTAATCATGACCTTAGTCTTAGGAAACCCCCCAAAAACACCTCCGGTGGTGTTATTAATAGAAATTAACACAATGTTCTCAGCAGAGCAATAGAGGTTACTGAGGTAATCATAACAACCTCAAAGTCACCAGGTAAAACAGGTAAACTAGAAAAAAGGCACTAAAAGCAAGAATTGTTTTAAAAATGTCATAAATCCACACCAATGTATTTAAAAAAAAACAAAAAACAATGTTTAAAAAGAAAAATTGTAGTCCTGTAGTTTATTTTACCTCAGAAAATTAGTCACTCACAGGTAAAAGCCGTTTGATGACGCCATTTTAAGTCTGTCATCTTCAAAACAGGATAAACAATCCTAAGATTATCCGATTAAGGCGAAAAATGTCTCAAAATGTGCACAATAAATTTCTGAATAAAAGTAAATATGAATTGAAGCAAAAATTGGGAGTCTCATGTGAAACAAGTCAGGATGGTATTTCAGGTCCTTCGTGATAATGCCTTGTTTGTGAAGGGGTCTAAGTGCCTCTTTGGAGTACAGAAGGTTTCTTTTTTGGGCTTCATTTTTTCTCCATCATCTATAGAAATGGATCCGGTTAAGGTTCAGGCCATTCATGATTGGATCCAGCCCACATCCGTGAAGAGCCTTCAGAAATTTTTGGGCTTTGCTAATTTTTATCGTCGTTTCATTGCCAACTTCTCCAGTGTGGTTAAACCCCTGACCGATTTGACGAGGAAGGGCGCTGATGTAGCAAATTGGTCCTCTGAGGCTGTTTCCGCCTTTCAGGAGCTTAAGCGCCGATTTACTTCTGCCCCTGTGTTGCGTCAGCCGGATGTTTCTCTTCCTTTTCAGGTTGAGGTTGACGCTTCTGAGATTGGGGCAGGGGCCGTTTTGTCTCAGAGGAATTCTGATGGTTCCTTGATGAAACCGTGTGCCTTCTTTTCTCGAAAGTTTTCGCCTGCGGAACGCAATTATGATGTCGGCAATCGTGAGTTGTTGGCTATGAAGTGGGCATTTGAGGAGTGGCGACATTGGCTTGAGGGGGCCAAGCACCGTATTGTGGTCTTGACCGATCATAAGAATCTGATTTACCTCGAGTCTGCCAAACGGCTGAATCCTAGACAGGCCCGATGGTCCCTGTTTTTCTCCCGTTTTGATTTTGTTGTCTCATATCTTCCGGGTTCTAAGAATGTTAAGGCTGATGCCCTCTCTAGGAGTTCTTTGCCTGATTCCCCTGGGATTCTTGAGCCGGTTGGTATTCTGAAGGAGGGGGTGATTCTTTCTGCCATCTCCCCTGATTTGCAATGGGTTCTTCAGGAGTTTCAGGCTGATAAACCTGATCACTGTCCAGCGGGGAAACTGTTTGTTCCTGACAGATGGACTAGTAAAGTGATTTTTGAGGTTCACTGTTCTGTGTTGGCTGGCCATCCTGGGATTTTTGGTACCAGAGATTTGGTTAGTAGGTCCTTTTGGTGGCCTTCTTTGTCACGGGATGTGCGTTCTTTTGTGCAGTCCTGTGGGACTTGTGCGCGGGCCAAACCTTGCTGCTCCCGCGCCAGTGGGTTGCTTTTGCCTTTGCCGGTCCCTGAGAGGCCTTGGACGCATATTTCTATGGATTTTATTTTGGATCTTCCTGTTTCCCAGAGGATGTCTGTTATCTGGGTGGTCTGTGACCGGTTTTCTAAGATGGTTCATTTGTTACCTTTGCCTAAATTGCCTTCCTCTTCTGAGTTGGTTCCGTTGTTTTTTCAGCATGTGGTTCGTTTGCATGGCATTCCGGAGAATATTGTGTCCGATAGAGGTTCCCAGTTTGTTTCTAGGTTTTGGCGGTCCTTTTGTGCTAAGCTGGGCATTGATTTGTCTTTTTCTTCCGCATTTCATCCTCAGACAAACGGCCAAACCGAGCGAACTAACCAGACTTTGGAAACTTATTTGAGATGCTTTGTGTCTGCCGATCAGGATGATTGGGTGGCTTTCTTGCCATTGGCCGAGTTTGCCCTTAATAATCGGGCTAGTTCTGCTACCTTGGTTTCACCATTCTTTTGTAATTCTGGGTTTCATCCTCGTTTTTCATCAGGGCAGGTTGAGTCTTCTGATTGTCCTGGGGTGGACTCTGTGGTTGACAGGTTGCAGCAGATTTGGGCTCATGTTGTGGACAATTTGGTGTTGTCTCAGGAGGAGGCTCAGCGTTTTGCCAACCGTCGTCGGCGTGTGGGTTCCCGGCTTCGGGTTGGGGATTTGGTCTGGTTGTCTTCTCGTCATGTTCCTATGAAGGTTTCTTCCCCGAAGTTCAAACCTCGGTTTATTGGTCCTTATAGGATTTCTGAGATTATCAATCCAGTGTCTTTTCGTTTGGCCCTTCCAGCCTCTTTTTCCATCCATAATGTTTTTCATAGATCTTTGTTGCGGAAATATATGGTGCCCGTGGTTCCCTCTGTTGATCCTCCTGCCCCGGTGTTGATTGATGGGGAGTTGGAGTATGTTGTGGAGGTTGTGGAGAAGATCTTGGATTCTCGTTTTTCAAGACGGAGGCTTCAGTATCTTGTCAAGTGGAAGGGTTATGGCCAGGAGGATAATTCTTGGGTTGTTGCCTCTGATGCTCATGCTGACGATTTGGTTCGTGCCTTCCATTTGGCTCGTCCGGATCGGCCTGGGGGCTCTGGTGAGGGTTCGGTGACCCCTCCTCAAGGGGGGGGGTACTGTTGTGAATTCTGTTGTGGGTTCTGCTCTTGGGCTCCCTCCGGTGGTTATAAGTGGTAGTGCTGCTGTTTGTCCTTCACAGCAGTCATCAGGTGCTTCCACTTTGGACGGGGCTATTTAGTCTGGCTTCACCCTTTAGGGAGTGCCAGTTGTCCATTGTTTTTCTGGAGGATTCACATCTCTGCTTGGTTTCTCCTGCTGGATTGTCCAAATCATCAAAGATAAGTCCTGGCTTTGTTTTTGCAGTCCACATGCAGTGGACTTTATAGTTCAGTGAATTGCTATGTTTTTTCTTGTCCAGCTTTGTCTGTGTAAGGATTTATTCAGCCAAGCTGGAAGTTCTGGAGTCGCAGAGTTACCCTCCATGCCTTTAGTTAGGTGTGGAGATTTTTGTATTCTCTGTGGTGGATTTTTGTACCATTTTAATACTGACCGCACAGTACTCTGTCCTGTCTTTTCTTTCTAGGTAGCGTGGCCTCCTTTGCTAAATTCTGTTTTCAGTCTGCGTTTGTAATTTCCCTCTCCTCTCACAGTCAATATTTGTGGGGGGCTGTCTTTCCTTTGGGGATTTTCTCTGAGGCAAGATAGTTTTCCTGTTTCTTTCTTTAGGGGTAATTAGTCCTCTGGCTGTGACGAGGTGTCTAGGGAGTGACAGGAACATCCCACGGCTACTTCTAGTTGCGGTGCTAAGTTCAGGGTCTGCGGTCAGTATAGAGGCCACCTACTCCAGAGCTCATCCATGCTGCTCCTAGGCCACCAGATCATAACACCCGACTGGTGGAGGGCTGCGATGATAGTTGACTTTGTGGAACTTTCTCCCATCTCCCTACTGCATCTCTGGAGCTCAGCCACAGTGATCTTGGGGTTCTTGCTTACCTCTCTCACCAAGGCTCTTTTCCCACAATTGCTCAGTTTGGCTCTGCCACCATGTCCAGGAAGACTTCTGGTGGTCCCAAACCCACACTTCTTCCATTTAAGGATTATGGAGGCTGCTGTGCTCTTAGGAACCTTGAGTACTACAGACATTCTGTTATAACCTTGGCCAGATCTGTGCTTTGCCACAATTCTGTCTCTGAGCTCCTTGGCCAGTTCCTTTGACCTCATGATTCTCATTTGGTCTGACATGCACTGTGAGCTATGAGGTCTTATATAGACAGGTGTGTGCCTTTCCAAATTAAGTCTTATCAATTTAATTAAACACAGCTTGACTCCAATGAAGGAGAAGAACCATCTCAAGGAGGATCACAAGGAAATGGACAGAATGTGACTTAAATATGAATGTCTGAGCAAAAGGGTCTGAATACGTATGACCATGCGATATTTCAGTTTTTCTTTTTTTAATTAAATTTGCAAACATTTCTACATTTCTGTTTTTTAGTCAAGATGGGGTGCAGAGTATACATTAATGTGAAAAAAATTAACTTTTTTGAATTTACCAAATGGCTGCAATGAAACAAAGAGTGAAAAATTTAAAGGGGTCTGAGAAGGACTTGGGGATCCTAGTTAATGATAAACTTACCTGGAGCAGCCAGTGCCAGGCAGCGGCTGTCAAAGCAAACAGGATCATTGGGTGCATTAAAAGAGGTCTGGATACACATGATGAGAGCATTATACTGACTCTGTACAAATCCCTGGTTAGACCGCACATGGAGTACATGGAGTACTGTGTACAGTTTTGGGCACTGGTGCTCAGGAAGGATATAATGAAACTAGATCGAGTACAAAGGAGGGCAACAAAATTAATAAAGGGGATGGGGAAACTACAATACCCACAGAGATTAGTAAAATTAGGATTATTTAGTCTAGAAAAAAGACGACTGAGGGGCGATCTAATAACCATGTATAAGTATATAAGGGGACAATACAAATATCTCTCCGAGTATCTGTTTATACCAAGGAAGGTGACTGTCACAAGGGGGCATGCTCTGCACCTGGAGGAGAAAAGGGTTTTCCACCACCATAGAAGTGGATTATTTACTGTTAGGGCAGTGAGAATCTGGAATTTCTTGCCTGAGGAGGTGGTGATGGTGAACTCAGTAGAGGGGTTCAAGAGAGGCCTGGATGACTTCCTGGAGCGTAACAATATTGTATCTTACAGTTATTAGGTTCTTTAGAAGGACGTAGATCTGGGGATTTATTCTGACTGCATATAGGCTGAACTGGATGGACAAATGTATTTTTTCATCCTTGCTAACTATGTTATTATGAATACTTTCCGTACCCACTATATGTACATTATATTTCCATTATTTTTCATGTATTTATGTTTTCTATATATTTGATTTTTCTAACCTTTTAATTGTTCATTATATAATATATGTTACATACACATTGCTACAATATTAATTAATGGTTGATTGTTGTTATGCCACACTAGACTCTGCCTTGAGCAATTGTTAAATTTTATTTATGGGTATTTTATGACAGCCATCAGATTGTATCTAATAGTGACGTCACCTATTTTATCATCATTTGCATTTAATTTGGTGTATAGGATCGCTTTCATAATAGTGTCATCACCAAGTGACTGATATTCACGGTAAAGTGACCATCGGTGATGTAGCGACGTATCTGCTCATCCACCGATTGCATCTTCATCACATTTTGTATTGACGTATGTGCATGCCCAGCAATTTCATCAGTATCGCATGACCTTCACTTACAGTCATGTGACTATACACGATTATGTCGTTCTCTCCCTCTCCTGGTCTATATGACACAGGCGCCGGCTTTCTCTGAGAAGGCTTAGGTATTTCAGGAATGGCTTTTCAGATTCTGTTTCTGATTGGTCCCTATGCATTTTGATACATGTCCAGACCATCCATTCCATGCTCCAGACAAAGCGTTTGGCCGGGGTCACACTTGCAAGAAACTCGCACGAGTCTTTCATCTCAATACCCGGCACTACCACCGGCACTCGGGCCAGAGCGCTCAGCTGCATAGAAATACATGCATCCGCACACTCCGGTCCCAAGTGTCGGCGGCAGTGACGGGTATTGAGAAACGAGACTTGTGCGAGTTTCTCACAAGTGTGACCCCGGCATTAGCGAAACACACTTCGGGTGTGTTTGCATACAAAATAGTATATGAGTATACGTAACGTACTTACTGTTGAATGGTTTAATTTTTTTATACTAACTTTTTTTGGATATGTGATGTAACCTTTGTCTACTTGGCTATTTAAATTTCAGTCTTTTTATGGTTTGATCATGACAGTCCAGGCAGCTATTTGCAATGCAACGGCCATTCTCTATGCAAATACAATATATAGTTTGTGTATTTTCCTGTATCAGTTTTGTCTGTGTTCTCCTTCCTGTTTTTAGCTATTTCTATTCTTATTAATGTAATTAATAAAGTAAATACATATATTTATATCTGTGTCTGGCATGTGTTTCTCTGCTCTTGTTCTACTCATTATCATGCCAACTTCTGAAATAAGCGTTAAAAGACAAGTCTGCGCATAATGCCTTTAGTAATATTTGTGGAGGGTAGTCTGCATAGAAGAAGGACTACAGATAGCACATATAGAAATCCAATGTCAAAAGAGACTAAAAGCTTATTATATATTTGTATAACTTTGAAGATAAGAATGATAGGTCTATGTAAATAATATACACATGAAAGTCATAGATAGGGTTTTCCTCAGCCAGGCCAAAGATTAAGTTTGCTGGACTAACCCTTTATCTAAATACCCTGGCCCTGACTTATTGGTACCCACCTGCCAGCCAGCACTCATAGCCCTGGGCATGCACTTTGTGTATCCATGCAAATGTACGCCTTTGTGCTATTCCTGCTCCAATTTCCAGTAAAAAAAAGTAAAGCTCATTTCACATGTAGCAGGCAATATCCTTTTCTTTCTTCCTGAAGCTTATCAATGGGTGCAAGGGGCAAAATTAAATGATGTTATCATGCCTCAAGATGTCCTCCATGCACTCTTGATTTTTGGTAGTCTGCACACTTAAAATAGCCTGTGTCTTACCAAAGTAAGTGGTGGAGCCATGAGCGATGGTGGCTCCCTGCTCTGCCTTAGTTTTCAACTGTATGTACAGTGGCTTCTGAAAGTATTCCTCCCCTTGGCTTTATACCTATTTTATTACAATACAACCTGGTTTAAATATTTTTGTAATCCGATTTGTAAGTGATGAATCACCCTAAATAGTCTATGTTGGTGAAGTGAAATGAACAAAATATAGGCACCAATTACATTTATGGGATCAAATAACTAAAAATGGCTTGCGCATATGTATTCACTAGAGTTGATCAACTTTTACTTTTTTAGGATCGAGTCGGGTTTTGCGAAACCCGACTTTGTCAAAAGTCGGGTCGGGTGAAATCGGCTGATTATTGAGAAAAGTCGGGGGCCGACTGAAACACGAAACCCAATGCAAGTCAATGGGGAATCAAAGTCGGCAGAGAGTGGAGGACAGGAAAACACCTACAATGCCTATTTTAATGCCAAAAACATCAATTCTTATTACTGAAGCTTGTCAATCTTAATTAACTTTATAATAATAGTTAGGCATTGAAAATTGGGGGTCATTTGGCTAAAGTTGTGGGGGGTAGGGCTGGTTAAAGTTTTTCGTGGGCCCAGGAAACGCGGACTACGTCACAGCGGTGGAGCAGGGAGAGGTAAGTATTTCAACTTTGCAAGTACTGTGATCCTGAGCAAGCAGGGGGGCCCACTCGTTCGCATTGGCGCTGGCACAGGGCCCCTCACAGTACGGTGGTGTGTTTGACGGTGGGGGCGCCTCCCACCGGCGCAGAGACACTTTTGCGTACTATGAGGGGCCCTGTGCCAGTGACGTTGCCGAGTATGCCCCCCACCTGATGAAGGAACCTACACTTTCATCTGCACCTTCCTCTTTGTCCCTGTGTAAGGTGGTATAGTATGCGGGAAGGGGAACCTGACACTCAGCAGGGTCAGATTCTGGCTGTGTAGAGTGCAAGGGGAATGTAGTGGTCTGGGTCAATGTACCAGCAGACTCTTCTAGCAGTGGCTGGGCAATGGGCAGGATGAGGAGGAAACAGATATAGGCCCAAATAATAAAGTGGGTTAAATGTAGTTCAAAATTGGTAACAGGAGTAAACTGGCGGCATAGCTTTGATCAGCGGAGGACAATTGTAAGGAGTGGCAGACACAGTTAGTAGGCCCAAAAAAGTACGTAGGCTAAATGCAGTTCAAAATTGGTAACAGGAGTAAACTGGCGGCATCGCTTTGTTCAGCGGAGGACAACTGTAAGGAGTGGCAGACACAGTTAGTAGGGCCAAGTAATAAAGTGGGCCAAATGCAGTTTAATATGTGATATAGGCTGAAAATTGAAGCTCAGCTTTGTTCAGTGGAGGAGAACAACAAGCAGCGGCAGACACCGCTAGTAGGCCCAACCAAACAAGTAGGCCAAATGCAGTTTAATTTTTGATATAGGCTGAAAATTGAAGCTCAGCTTTGCTCAGTGGAGGAGAACAACAAGCAGCGGCAGACACTGTTAGTAGGCCCAACCAAACAAGTAGGCCAAATGCAGTTTAATATTTGATATAAGCTGAAAATTGAAGCTCAGCTTTGTTCAGTGGAGGAGAAAAGCAAGGAGCTGCAGACACTGTTAGTAGGCCCAACCAAACAAGTAGGCAGAATGCAATTTAATATGTGATATAGGCTGAAAATTGAAGGTCAGCTTTGTTCAGTGAAGGAGAAAAACAAGCAGCGGCAGACACCGTTAGTAGGCCCAACCAAACTAGTAGGCCAAGTGCAGTTTAATATGTGATATAGGCTGAAAATTGAAGCTCAGCTTTGTTCAGTGGAGGAGAAAAGCAAGGAGCGGAAGACACCGTTAGTAGACCCAACCAAACAAGTAGGCCAAATGCAGTTTAATATGTGTTATAGGCTGAAAATTGAAGCTTAGCTTTGTTCAGTGGAGGAGAACAACAAGCAGCGGCAGACACCGTTAGTAGGCCCAACCAAACAAGTAGGCCAAATGCAGTTTAATATTTGATATAGGCTGAAAATTGAATCTCAGCTTTGTTCAGTGGAGGAGAACAACAAGCAGCGGCAGACACCATTAGTAGGCCCAACCAAACAAGTAGGCCAAATGCAGTTTAATATGTGATATAGGCTGAAAATTGAAGCTCAGCTTTGTTCAGTGGAGGAGAACAACAAGCAGTGGCAGACACCGTTAGTAGGACCAACCAAACAAGTAGGCCAAATGCAGTTTAATATGTGATATAGGCTGAAAATTGAAGCTCAGCTTTGTTCAGTGGAGGAGAAAAGCAAGGAGTGGCAAACACTGTTAGTAGGCCCAACCAAACAAGTAGGCCAAATGCAGTTTAATATGTGATATAGGCTGAAAATTGAAGCTCAGCTTTGTTCAGTGGAGGAGAACAACAAGCAGCAACAGACACCGTTAGTAGGCCCAAACAAACAAGTAGGCCAAATGCAGTTTAATATTTGATATAGGCTAAAAATTGAAGCTCAGCTTTGTTCAGTGGAGGAGAACAACAAGCAGCGGCAGACACCGTTAGTAGGCCCAACCAAACAAGTAGGCCAAATGCAGTTTAATATTTGATATAGGCTGAAAATTGAAGCTCAGCTTTGTTCAGTGGAGGAGAAAAGCAAGGAGCGGCAGACACCGTTAGTAGGCCCAACCAAACAAGTAGGCCAAATGCAGTTTAAAATTGATTACAGGGTTACACAGGCGGCATAGCGTTGTTCAGCGGAGGACAATTGTAAGGAGTGGCGCAGACAGACTTAGTAGGCGTAAAATGAAAAAGTAGGCTCAATGCAGTTTAAAATTGGTAATAGGGGTACACAGGCGGCATAGCGTTGTTCAGAGGAGGATGATTGTAAGGAGTGGCGCAGACAGACTTAGTAGTCCTAAATTAAAAAAGTTTGCTCAATGCAGTTTAAAATTGGTTACAGGGGTACACAGGCAGCATAGCGTTGTTCAGCGGAGGACGATTGTAATGAGTGGAGCAGACAGACTTAGTAGGCCTAAATTTAAAAAGTAGGCTCAATGCAGTTCAAACGGGTTACAGGAGTGAACTGGTGGCATAGCGTTGTTCAGCGGAGGACAATTGTAAGGAGTGGTGCAGACAGACTTAGTAGGCCTAAATTAAAAAAGTAGGCTCAATGCAGATTAAAATTGGTTACAGGGGTACACAGGCGGCATAGCTTTGTTCAGCGGAGGACGACTGTAAGGAGTGGCACAGACAGACTTATTAGGCCTAAAATGAAAAAGTAGGCTCAATGCAGTTTAAAATTGGTTATAGGGGTACACAGGTGGCATAGCGTTGTTCAGCGGAGGACAATTGTAAAGAGTGGTGCAGACAGACACTGGTATTAGGCCTAAAATAAAAAAGTAGGCTCAATGCAGTTCAAAACGGGTTACAGGAGTGAACTGGTGGCATAGCGTTGTTCAGTGGAGGACAATTGTAAGGAGTGGTGCAGACAGACTTAGTAGGCCTAAATTAAGAAAAGTAGGCACAATGCAGTTTAAAATTGGTTACAGGGGTACACAGGTGGCATAGCGTTGTTCAGCGGAGGATGATTGTAATGAGTGGCACAGACAGACTTAGTAGGCCTAAAATAAAAAAGTAGGCTCAATGCAGTTTAAAATTGGTTACAGGGGAACACAGGCGGCATAGCGTTGTTCAATGGAGGACGATTGTAAGGAGTGGCACAGACAGACTTAGTAGGCCTAAATTAAAAAACTAGGCTCAATGCAGTTTAAAATTGGTTACAGGGGTACACAGGTGGCATAGCGTTGTTCAGCGGAGGACAATTGTAAAGAGTGGTGCAGACAGACACAGGTATTAGGCCTAAAATAAAAAAGTAGGCTCAATGCAGATCAAACGGGTTACAGGAATGAACTGGTGGCATAGCGTTGTTCAGCGGAGGACTTTTGTAAGGAGTGGCGCAGACAGACTTAGTAGGCCTAAATTAAAAAAGTAGGCTCAATGCAGTTTAAAATTGGTTACAGGGGTACACAGGCGGCATAGCATTGTTCAGCGGAGGACGATTGTAAGGAGTGGCGCAGACAGACTTAGTAGGCCTAAAATGAAAAAGTAGGCTCAATGCAGTTTAAAATTGGTTCCAGGGGTACACAGTTGGCATAGCGTTGTTCAGCGGAGGACAATTGTAAAGAGTGGTGCAGACAGACACAGGTATTAGGCCTAAAATAAAAATGTAGGCTCAATGCAGATCAAACGGGTTACAGGAGTGAACTGGTGGCATAGCGTTGTTCAGCGGAGGACAATTGTAAGGTGTGGCGCTGACAGACTTAGCAGGCCTAAATTAAAAAAGTATGCTCAATGCAGTTTAAAAATGGTTACAGGGGTACACAGGCGGCATAGCGTTGTTCAGCGGAGGACGATTGTAAGGAGTGGTGCAGACAGAGGTAGTAGGCCTAACATAAAAAAGTAGGCTCAATGCAGTTCAAAATGGGATACAGGAGTGAACTGGTGGCATAGCGTTGTTCAGCGGAGGACAATTGTAAGGAGTGGCACAGACAGACTTAGTAGGCCTAAATTAAAAAAGTAGGCTCAATGCAGTTTAAAATTGGTTACAGGGGTACACAGGCGGCATAGCATTGTTCAGTGGAGGACGATTGTAAGGAGTGGCGCAGACAGACTTAGTAGGCCTAAAATAAAAAAACTAGGCTCAATGCAGTTTAAAATTGGTTACAGGGGTACACAGGCGGCACAGCGTTGTTCAGTGGAGGACGGTTGAAAGGAGTGGCACAGACAGACTTAGTAGGCCTAAATTAAAAAAGTAGCCTCAATGCAGTTTAAAATTGGCTACAGGGGTACACAGGCGGCACAGCGTTGTTCAGCGGAGGACGATTGTAATGAATGGCGCAGACAGACTTAGTAGGCCTAAAATAAAAAAGTAGGCTCAATGCAGTTTAAAATTGGTTACAGGGGTACACAGGCAGCATAGCGTTGTTCAGCGGAGGACGATTGTAAGGAGTGGCGCAGACAGACTTAGTAGGCCTAAATTAAAAAAGTAGGCTCAATGCAGTTTAAAATTGGTCACAGGGGTACACAGGCGGCATAGCGTTGTTCAGTGGAGGACAATTGTAAGGAGTGGCGCAGACAGACTTAGTAGGCTTAAAATAAAAAGTAGGCTCCATGCAGTTTAAAATTGGTTACAGGGGTACACAGGCGGCATAGCGTTGTTCAGCGGAGGACAATTGTAAGGAGTGGTACAGACAGACACACGTAGTAGGCCTAAAATAAAAAAGTAGGCTCAATGCAGTTCAAAACGGGTTACAGGAGTGAACTGGTGGCATAGCGTTGTTCAGTGGAGGTCAATTGTAAGGAGTGGTGCCGACAGACTTAGTAGGCCTAAATTAAAAAAGTAGGCACAATGCAGTTTAAAATTGGTTACAGGGGTACACAGGTGGCATAGTGTTGTTCAGCGGAGGACGATTGTAATGAGTGGTGCAGACAGACTTAGTAGGCCTAAATTAAAAAACTAGGCTCAATGCAGTTTAAAATTGGTTACAGGGGTACACAGGCGGCATAGCTTTGTTCAGCGGAGGACAATTGTAAAGAGTGGTGCAGACAGACTTAGTAGGCCTAAAATAAAAAAGTAGGCTCAATGCAGTTTAAAATTGGTTACAGGGGTACACAGGCGGCATACCGTTGTTTAGCGGAGGACAATTGTAACGAGTGGCGCAGACAGACTTAGTAGGCCTAAATTAAAAAAGTAGGCTCAATGCAGTTTGAAATTGGTTACAGGGGTACACAGGCGGCATGAGTGGCTGACACAGTTAGTAGGCCAAAATAATAAAGTGAGGTAAATGTCTGCCCAAAAAATTTTCAAAAATAAACAGGTGGCATAGCTAGGTACAGGGGTGGGCTCCTCTGCTGAATAGCAGACAGTGGTAGTTGGTGCAAAGTATTAAATGGTCTAAATGAAGGCCAGGGCCCCTGTATATTTTAACTATCATCTATCATTTCAACAAATTTGTATTGGCAGTGCCATTGAAGGATTTATCAGCACAGATTACACTGTGGTGGAGCAGGGAGAGGTAAGTATTGCAAGTGGTAGAGCACTGTTCGACCAGGGGGAACACTCTCTCGTGGGCGGCGGTACTGGCACAGGGCCCCTCATATTACGACGGTGTGTCTGACGTTGGTTGTGCATCACCACCGTCAGAGACACTTGATTGTACTATGAGGGACCCTGTGCCAGTGCCGTCGCCCAAGAGTGGGCACACCCACCTGTCCAGGCAAACGGCACTCGCACGGGTGCTTGCACTAGGTGGTGACCACGGCCCTGTGGGGGGAGGCAGCCCATTTAGGGAGGTAAAAAAATGGCCTATGGTGGACATTCAGCAGCTGCAAATGGTGGAATTGGAGCAGTCAGTAAGAGGAGGCCAAAAGCAAGACATTTTTCAGGCAAGCTACGTGTCAGCAGGGGAAGGTGGGGCTAAATAATTAGAAATCCATGATTGGTTCATTTTAATGAAGGTTAGATCATCAACATTTTGGGTAGCCAGACGAGTCCTTTTTTCGGTTAGTGTTGAACCAGCAGCACTGAAGACTCTTTCTGATAGCACACTAGCAGCTGGGCAAGCAAGCTCCTGTAATGCATATTCTGCCAATTCAGGCCAGGTGTCTATTTTAGATGCCCAGTAATCAAAGGAGAATGACGTGTGAGGGAGAACATCGATAAGGGAGGAAAAATAGTTCGTAACCATACTGGCCAAATGTTGTCTTCTGTCACTTTGAATTGATGCAGCAGTACCTGTCGTGTCTGCGGTCATTGCAAAATCACTCCACAACCTGGTCATAAAACCCCTCTGTCCAACGCCACTTCTGATTTGTGCACCTCTAACACCTCTGCCATGCTGCCCCCTGCAGCTCGTGTGAGAACCATCACTGCCGCTGTGTGCTGGGAATGCCTGAACCAAACGGTCTACAAGAGTTGCTTGTTTGGTAGCCAATATTTGCTCAAGGTTCTCTTGTGGCATGATATTTTGTAATTTCCCTTTGTAGCATGGATCCAGGAGGCAGGCCAACCAGTAATCGTCATCGGTCATCATTTTGATAATGCGGGGATCCCTTTTTAGGATACGCAAGGCATAATCAGCCATGTGGGCCAATGTTCCAGGTGTCAATTCACTGCTTGTGCTGGGTTGAAGAGCACTTTCTTGCAAATCAACATCACTTGTCTCCCGCAAAAACCCTGTACCTGACCTTGCAACGCCACCAGTTTCTATTGCCCCCTGAGAAGCATCCTCCTCCCATAAATATTCATCCCCATCATCCTCCTCCTCCTCCTCTTCGTCCGCCACCTCGTCCAGGAGAGTTCCCTGAGCAGACAATGGCTGACTGTCATCAAGACTTCCCTCATCCTCGGCTGCAGACGCCTGCTCCTTAACGTGCGTCAAACTTTGCATCAGCAGACGCATTAGTGGGATGCTCATACTTATGATGGCGTCGTCTGCACTTACCAGCCATGTGCATTCCTCAAAACTCTGAAGGACTTGACAGAGGTCTTGTAGCTTCGACCACTGCACACCTGACAACTCCATGTCTGCCATCCAACTGCCTGCCCATGTATGTGTATCCTCCCACAAATACATTACAGCACGCCTCTGTTCGCACAGCCTCTGAAGCATGTGCAGTGTGGAGTTCCACCTTGTTGCAACGTCGATTATTTGGCGGTGCTGGGGAAGCTTCAGCGATCGCTGATGGTTCTGCATACGGCTGGAGTGTACGGGCGACCGCCGGATGTGCGAGCAAAGTCTTCGCACCTTCAGGAGCAGGGCTGATAACCCCGGATAACTTTTCAGGAAGCACTGCACCACCAGGTTCAAGGTGTGAGCCAGGCAAGGTATGTGTTTCAGTTCTGAAAGGGCTATGGCAGCCATAAAATTCCTTCCGTTATCACTGACTACCTTGCTTGCCTCAAGATGTACACTGCCCAGCCATAACTGAGTTTCTTGCTGCAAGTACTCTGCCAGTACTTCCGCGGTGTGTCTGTTGTCGCCCAAACACTTCATTTCCAACACAGCCTGCTGACGCTTACCACTAGCTGTTCCATAATGGGACACCTCGTGTGCAACACTGGCATCTGCGGATGGAGTAGTAGGGTGACTGCGCTCTGTGGATGAGCTTTCACTTCTGGAGGAGGAGGAGGAGGAGGAGGAGGGGTGTCGAACGCCTACTGTCAACTGTTTCCTAGACCATGGGCTAGGCAGAACTGTCCCACTATGGCAGTCCCCTGTGGACCCTGCATCCACCACATTAACCCAGTGCGCCGTGATGGACACGTAGCATCCCTGGCCATGCCTACTGGTCCATGGATCTGTTGTGAGGTGCACCTTTCTACTGACTGATTGCCTGAGTGCATGGATAATGGGGTCTTTGACATGCTGGTGGAGGGCTGGGATGGCTGTTCTCGCAAAGAAGTGTCGACTGGGTAGGTCATAGCATGGTACTACGTAGGCCATCAGGGCTTTGAAAGCTTCACTTTCAACCAACCGGAAGGGCATAATCTCTAACGAGATTAGTCTAGCAATGTGAGCGTTCAAACCCTGTGTACGCGGACAAGAGGATGAATACTTCCTTTTCCTAACGAGAGTCTCTTGTAGGGTGAGCTGGACTGGAGAGCTGCATATGGTGGAACTAGCGGGGGTGGTGGTGGACATGGCAGATTGAGAGAGGGTTGGTGATGGTATTCTTGATGTTGGCCTACATACAGTGTTTCCTACCAAGAACCTGGTGATTCCCTGACTGCCTTGGCCTTGCGACGATACCTCCACATTTGCTGCAGGTGGTGTCTTAAACGGTGGGCTTACAGTGAGGGAAGCAATATTGCGGTGCTGACTACCTTCATTCTGAGCGGGTGCACCAATGTTACGGGATGTTTGGTAGTTAGTCCAGGCTTGCAAGTGCATGCTGGTTAAATGTCTACGCATGCACGTTGTATTTAAATTTAGGGGATTCTTCCCCCTGCTAAAGGTCTTTGAGCATTTCTTACAGATAACTTTGCACTGATCATTCGGATCTTGGTTAAAAAATTGCCACACTGCACTCTTCCTAGTATCGAATACCTTTTCAGGCATTGCACGCTGTGCTACTTTCACCAGATGGCCATGCTGTCCTAAAACTGTTTTTGTTTTAGACACACGTTTTTGGCCTGATACGGGCCTGCCAGATGAAAGCTGTTGCAATGTTGATGCCTGCTGCGGATCATCCTCCTCCGCTTCAGAGCTACTGCCAGCGGCACCCTGTTTCCCCAATGGCTGCCAATCTGGGTCAACAACTGGGTCATCTATCACCTCCTCTTCAATGTCCTGTGCACCTTCCTCTGTGTCACCGTGTAAGGTGCTATAGCGTTCGGGACGGGGCACTATAGTCTCATCAGGGTCAGATTCTTGCTCAGTACACTGCGAGGGCAATGTAGTGATCTGAGTCAATGGAACAGCATAATAATCTAGCTGTGGCTGTGCATCTGTGCACTCCATGTCCGATTCATCTTGTAATGGGCTGTTAACTATTTCCCTTTCTAACCCTGGCACGGTATGTGTAAAGAGCTCCATGGAGTAAACTGTAATGTCGCCTGCTGCATCCTTCACTTTTGCTTTGGGTGAAGGACACAAGGAAGCAACTTGTTCCTGACTGGGAGCATCCACTGACGACTCGCTGCTTTTATATTTCGATCTTTCTGAAGAGGAGGCGAAAGAGCTAGAGGCTGAGTCAGCAATGAAAGCCAAAACTTGTTCCTGCTGCTCTGGCTTTAAAAGCGGTTTTCCTACTCCCAGATAAGGGAGCCTTCGAGGCTTTGTGTAGCCAGACGATGACGCTGTCTGAACAAATCGAGCCTTAGGTGCTATTTTGCTTTTCCCACTACCACCAGATGCTCCACCACCACCATCATTACCAGCTGGCAATGACCGCCCACGGCCTCTTCCACCAGACTTCCTCATTTTTGGGAAAATGTAACCAAACTAACAACCATTATATGGTACTGTAAAACAAGTTAGAAGGTGTATATAAACTTGTTGGCAAATTAAATATCCCTTTTTTGTGTGGGAGACTGCTGCAAAAACCAGGCCCACTGTATTACACTACACAATGTAAGTGGCAGAAAGTGGCTGGCAGATATGCGACAAACAGAACTGACGCAGATCCACTTAGGGGCAATTTAAATCTCCCTTTATTATGTGAAAGACTGCTGCAAAAACCAGGCCCACTGTATTACACTACACAATGTAAGTGGCAGAACGTGGCTGGCAGATATACGACAAACAGAACTGACGCAGACCCACTTAGTGGCAATTTAAATCTCCCTTTTTTGTGTGGGACACTGCTGCAAAAATCAGGCCCACTGTATTACACTACACAATGCAAGTGGCAGAAAGTGGCTGGCAGATATACGACAAACAAAACTGACGCAGATCCACTTAGGGGCAATTTAAATCTCCATTTATTATGTGGGAGACTGCTGCAAAAACCAGGTCCACTGTATTACACTACACAATGTAAGTGGCAGAAAGTGGCTGGCAGATATACGACAAACAGAACTGATGCAGATCCACTTAGGGGCAATTTAAATCTCCCTTTATTATGTGAGAGACTGCTGCAAAAACCAGGCCCACTGTATTACCCTACACAATGTAAGTGGCAGAACGTGGCTGGCAGATATACGACAAACAGAACTGACGCAGACCCACTTAGTGGCAATTTAAATCTCCCTTTTTTGTGTGGGACACTGCTGCAAAAATCAGGCCCAATGTATTACACTACACAATGTAAGTAGCAAAAAGTGGCTGGCAGATATACGACAAACAGAACTGACTCAGATCCAATTAGGGGCAATTTAAATCTCCCTTTTTTGTGTGGGAGACTGCTGCAAAAATCAGGCCCACTGTATTAAACTACACAATGTAAGTGGCAGAACGTGGCTGGCAGATATACGACAAACAGAACTGACGCAGATCTACTTAGTGGCAATTTAAATCTCCCTTTTTTGTGTGGGAAACTGCTGCAAAAATCAGGCCCACTGTATTACACTACACAATGTAAGTGGCAGAAAGTGGCTGGCAGATATACGACAAACAGAACTGACGTATATAAACTTGTTGGCAATTTAAAGCTCCCTTTTTTGTGTGGGAGACTGCTGCAAAAACCAGGCCCACTGTATTACACTACACGATGTAAGTGGCAGAACGTGGCTGGCAGATATACGACAAACAGAACTGACGTATATAAACTTGTTGGCAATTTAAATCTCCCTTTTTTGTGTGTGAGACTGCTGCAAAAACCAGGCCCACTGTATTACACTACACAATGTAAGTGGCAGAACGTGGCTGGCAGATATACAACAAACAGAACTGACGCAGATCCACTTAGTGGCAATTTAAATCTCCCTTTTTTGTGTGGGAGACTGCTGCAAAAACCAGGCCCACTGTATTACACTACACAATGTAAGTGGCAGAACGTGGCTGGCAGATATACGACAAACAGAACTGACGCAGATCCACTTAGGGGCAATCTAAATCTCCCTTTATTATGTGGGAGACTGCTGCAAAAACCAAGCCCACTGTATTACACTACACAATGTAAGGGGTAGAACGTGGCTGGAAGATATATACATATATATATATATATATATATATATATATATATATATATATATATATATATATATATATGGACTGTACTACAATAACAATCTCCCTATAATGATCTCAGGACAAGTATGGCAGCCAGCAATAAAAAGGGACTGCTGCACACAAAAGTGTGGACAAATAAACAATAGAACTGTGCAGAAAGGAGCAACAGGATTTTTGCTTTTAAAAAAGCAGTTGGTTTGCACAGCGGCGTACAAACAGCAATGCAGCTATCAGGGAGCCTTATAAGCTACAGAGCTGATGCACAAAAATCTAGCCTCCACTGTCCCTGCAAAGAAAAGGTGGTGTTGGACAGTGGAAATCGCTACAGCACAAGCGGTTTGGGGGTTAATCTTCCCTCCCTAACGATATCCCTGCTTCTGACGAAGCTGTAGCAACATCTCCCTATGCTCAGATCGGCAGAAGTAAGATGGCGGTCGGCGTGCACGCCCCTTTATAGCCCCTGTGATGCCTGCAGAAAGCAAGCCAATCCCTGTCATGCCCTTCTCTAAGATGGTGGGGACCGAGACCTATGTTATCACGCTGCCCACACTCTGCGTCCTCCTTCATTGGCTGAGAAATGGCGCTGAAAGCGTCATACGAAACGCGACTTTGGCGTGAAGATCACCGACAGCATGGCCGATCCCACACTGGGGGCGATTTTTCAATTTGTCCGATCCATTTCGCTCAACCCCAGTACTCACCCCTTTTACGATGACGCCCCTAAAAATTTCTCGTGCCAGCAATTACCTTCATATGTCACATGCTTAGTGAAAGGAAGTCCACCTGTGTGCAGTCTAAGGGTATGTGCACACGTCCGGATTTCTTGCAGAAATTTCCTGAAGAAAACCGGAAATTTTCTACAAGAAATCCGCATTTTTTTTGGCGTTTTTTTTTCCGTTTTTTTTCGCGTTTTTTTTAGCATTCTGCAAGCGTAATTAGCTTGCAGAATGCTAAAGTTTTCCAAGCGATCTGTAGCATCGCTTGGAAAACTGATTGACAGGTTGGTCACACTTGTCAAACATAGTGTTTGACAAGTGTGACCAACTTTTTACTATAGATGCTGCCTATGCAGCATCAATAGTAAAAGATAGAATGTTTAAAAATAATAAAAAAAATTAAAAAAAAGGTTATACTCACCTGCAGACAGACGATCTCCTCGGCGGCGTCCGTTCCTATAGATGGTTTGTGTGTGAACGACCTTCGATGACGTCGCGGCTTGTGATTGGTCGCGTGAGCGGTTACATGAGCGGTCACGCGACCAATCACAAGACCGCGACGTCATCGCAGGTCCTTCACCGCACACCAGCTATAGGAACCGAAGCGGCAGCATGCACCGGAGAGGCGGGAACACTCCTGGGGCCATCAGAGGGTGAGTATATGACTATTTTTTATTTTAATTCTTTTTTTTTGACCAATTATATGGTGCCCAGTCCGTGGAGGAGAGTCTCCTCTCCTCCACCCTGGGTACCAACCGCACATAATCTGCTTACTTCCCGCATGGTGTGCACAGCCCCGTGCGGGAAGTAAGCAGATCAATGCACTCCTAGGTGTGCGGAATCCCCGCAATTCCGCAATTTTAATGAACATGTTGCTTTTTTTTCCACTATGCGATTTTTTCGCGGAAAAAAATGCAACATTTGCACAAAAAATGCGGAATACCCTGTAAATAATAGGAGGCATATGTCAGCGGTTTTTTTTGCGTTTTTATCACGTTTTTATAGCGAAAAAACTCGAAAAAAACTCGAAAAATCCTGAATGTGTGCACATGGCCTAAGTGTTACATTGTCAGTATATACACACACCTTTTCTGAAAGGTCACAGAGGCTGCAAAACCATCAAGCAAGAGGCACCACTAACCAAACAACACCATGAAGACCAAGGAGATCTCCAAACAAGTCAGAGAAAAAGTTGTTGAGGAGTACAAGTCAAGGTTGAATTATGAAAAGTATTCCAATCTCTGATGATCCCCCGGAGCACGATCAAATCCATTATCACCAAATGAAAAGAACATGGTACCACAACAAACCTGCCAAGTGAGCTGCCCACCCAACACTCTTAGCCCAGGCAAGGAGAGCATTAATCAGAGAAGCAGCACAGAGACCATTGGTAGCCCTGAAGGAGCTGAGGAGTTCCCAAGCAGAAATTGATATATCTGTCCGTATGACCACAATGAGCCATACACTCTATTGTGGTGGACTTTATGGAAGACTGGGCAGAAAAGTTTTTACTTACAAAAATTGTAAGACAAATTTTGAGTTTGCCAAAAAACATCTGGGAGACTCCTCAGATGTATGAAGGAAGGTGCTGTGGTCAGATGAGACCAAAATTGTACTTTTTAGCCACAAAGGGTAAATGCTATATCTGGCGCCAAACTAATACAGAACTTCACCCCATCCCCACAGTGAAACATGGTGGTGGCAGCATCATGCTGTGGGAATGTTTTTTGGTAGCAGGGACCGGGGAAATGGTCTGAGTCAAGGGGAATATAGATGATGCGAAATACAGGGATATTCTTGAGCAAAACCTGTTTCAGTCTGTCAGTGATTTGAGACTGGGGCGTAGGTTCACCTTCCAACAAGACAATGACCCAAAGCATACTGCTCAAGCAACACTCGAGTGGTTTAAGGGGAAACATGTAAATGTTTTGGAGTAGCCCAGTCAATGTCCAGACCTTAAAGGGTACTTGTCACCCCCAAAATCGAAGATGAGCTAAGCCCACCGGCATCAGGGGCTTATTTAGGGCATTATGTAATGCTGTAGATAAGCCCCCGATGTATCCTGAAAGATGAGAAAAAGAGGTTAGATTATACTCACCTGGGGGGGCGGTCTGGTCTGATGGGCATCGCGGTCCGGTCCGGGGCCTCCTATCTTCATAGGATAGGAATATACTCACCCTCGGACGCGCCCTGCTTCTTTCCGGCAGCCTTCCTTCCTAAGAATGAGCGCATGAAGGACCTTAGATGACGTCGCGGCTTGTCCATGTGACCGCTCGTGACCAATCACAAGCCGCGACGTCACCGCAGGTCATTCACGCGCTCATTCTTAGGAAGGAAGCCTGCCGGTTAGTACCAGGGCGCGTCCGAGGGTGAGTATATCAATATTTTTTATTTTGATTCTTTATTTTACACATTAATATGGATCCCAGGGCCTGAAGGAGAGTTTCCTCTCCTTCAGACCCTGGGAATCATAGTATCCCATTGCACTGCATTGGGTTTCGTGTTTCGGCCGACCCCGACCCCGACTTTTTTATAGGATCGGCCAATTTCACTCGACCCGACTTTTGAGAAAGTCGGGTTTCGTGAAACCCGACCCGATCCTATAAAAATAAAAGTCGCTCAACCCTAAACCTCGCTTCTTGTCCTTTCTTGGGGTACCGCCGCGATGAAGTGCAGGCGCGGTCCCGTAACGTTCTTTCTGTTCGCTAGGCCTCTGTCAGGATCCCACCCCTGACAGGGACCCCCCTGAATCTTCCCCTGCAACACCCTCTGCCACAGGATGTTGCCTGGTTCCAACCCAGTCAGCTTCTCTCTAACTTCCTATCTAACCCCCAGTTTTACCAGATTGTGAGGAGTGGCCTAATACATAGCACCCTTAGCTCCCCCTGGAGGCCAGACTGTGAAGTGTATTGGTGTCTGTGATACCTGGTCAGGTGAACTCCTTCATTGCCATCAGACGTACCATAGCCCCCCTTAGTGGCGGAGCGTCAGTACTGCAACGACCAGGACTCTGGGGCGCTGCATATATACTGTGACGGGGTTATTACTGTGTGTGTTTGGGGGGTATTTATTGTGTGTATGAGGGTATTTACTGCCATGAGGGTAGGTATTTATTGTGTGGGGGGTATTTATTAGCTTTATTAGTGTGGGCAAGATTGCTCTTGTCATGAGTGAATCAAGGGTTTTATGTTATAAGAGATTGGTTGGTATTTATTTGTTATTTATTAAATACATTTAATTATCTGGTATTTATATATGAATGGAAATAAATAGAGTAACCCTTAACCCCTTAGTGACAGAGCCAATTTGGTACTTAATGACCGAGCCAATTTTTACAATTCTGACCACTGTCACTTTATGAGGTTATAACTCTGGAACGCTTTATCGGATCCCGCTGATTTTGAGATTGTTTTTTCGTGACATGTTGTACTTCAAGTTAGTGGTAACATTTCTTCGATATTACTTGCGATTATTTATGAAAAAAATGGAAATATGGCAAAAAATTTTAAAATTTTGCAATTTTCAAACTTTGTATTTTTATGCCCTTAAATCGGAGAGATATGTCACAAAAAAATAGTTAATAAATAACATTTCTCACATGTCTACTTTACATCAGCACAATTTTGGAAACAATTTTTTTTTTTGTTAGGGAGTTATAAGGGTTAAAAGTTGACCAGCAATTTCTCATTTTTACAACACCATGTTTTTTTTAGGGACCACATCACCTTTGAAGTGATTTTGAGGGGTCTATATGATAGAAAATAACCAAGTGTGACACCATTCTAAAAACTGCACCCCTCAAGCTGCTCAAAACCACATTCAAGAAGTTTATTAACCCTTTACGTACTTCACAGGAACTAAAACAATGTGGAAGAAAAAAATGAACATTTAACTTTTTTTTGCAAACATTTTACTTCAGAACCATTTTTTTTAATTTTCACAAGTGTAAAAACAGAAATTTAACCACAAATTTTGTTGTGCAATTTTTCCTGAGTACGCCAATACCCCATATGTGGAGGTAAACCACTGTTTGGGCGCACCGCAGAGCTTGGAAGTGAAGGAGCACCGTTTGACTGTTTCAATGCAGAATTGGCTGGAATTGAGATCGGACGCCATGTCGCGTTTGGAGAGCCCCTAATGTGCCTAAACAGTGGAAACCCCCCACAAATGACACCATTTTGGAAACTAGACCCCCCAAGGAACTTATCTAGATGTGTGGTGAGCACTTTGAACCCCCAAGTGCTTCACAGAAGTTTATAACGTAGAGCCGTGAAAATAAAAAATCGCATTTGTTTTCACAAAAATGATTTTTTCGCCCACAAATTCTTATTTTCACAAGGGTAACAGGAGAAATTAGACCACAAAAGTTGTTGTGCAATTTCTCCTGAGTACGTCGATACCCCATATATGGGGGTAAACCACTGTTTGGGCGCACCGCAGAGCTTGGAAGAGAAGGAGTGTCGTTTTACTTTTTCAATGTAGAATTGGCTGGAATTGAGATCGGACGCCATGTCACGTTTGGAGAGCCGCTGATGTGCCTAAACAGTAGAGACGCCCCACATATGACACCATTTTGGAAACTAGACCCCTTAAGGAACTTATCTAGATGTGTGGTGAGCACTTTAAACCCCCAGGTGCTTCACAGAAGTTTATAACGTAGAGCCATGAAAATAAAAAAATCGCATTTTTTCTACAAAAATGATCTTTTTGCCTCCAAATTTTTATTTTACCAAGGGTAACAGGAGAAAATGGACCCCAGAAGCTGTTGTACAATTTGTCTTGAGTACGCCGACACCCCATATGTGGGGGTAAACCACTGTTTGGGCGCATGGCTGAGCTCGGAAGCAAAGGAGCGCCATTTGACTTTTCAATGCAAAATTGACTGGAATTGAGATCGGACGCCATGTCGCGTTTGGAGAGCCCCTGATGTGCCTAAACAGTAGAAACCCCCCAAAAGTGACCCCATTTTGGAAACTAGACCCCCCATGGAACTTATCTAGATGTGTAGTGAGAACTTTGAATGCCCAAGTGCATCACAGAAGTTTATAATGCAGAGTCGTGAAAATAAAAAATATATATTTTTTAACAATAAAGATTTTTTATCCCCCAAGTTTTTATTTTCACAAGGGTAACAAGAGAAATTGGACCCCAAAAGTTGTTGTCCAATTTGTCCTGAGTATGCTGGTACCCCATATGTGGGGGTAAACCACTGTTTGGGCGCACGGCAGAGCTCGGAAGGGAAGGAGCGCCATTTTGGAATGCAGACTTTGATAGAATTGTCTGCGGGCGTTATGTTGCGTTTGCAGACCCCTAATGTACCTAAACAGTAGAAACCCCCAACAAGTGACCCCATTTTGGAAAATAGACCCCCCAAGGAACTTATCTAGATATGTGGTGAGAACTTTGAATGCCCAAGTGCTTCACAGAAGTTTATAATGCAGAGTAGTGAAAATAAAAAATATTTTTTTCCCACAAAAAAGATTTTTTTAGCCCCCAAATTTTTATTTTCACAAGGGTAACAAGAGAAATTGGACCACAAAAGTTGTTGTCCAATTTGTCCTGAGTATGCTGGTACCCCATATGTGGGGGTAAACCACTGTTTGGGCGCACGGCAGAGCTCGGAAGGGAAGGAGCGCCATTTTGGAATGCAGACTTTGATAGAATTGTCTGCGGACGTTATGTTGCGTTTGCAGACCCCTAATGTACCTAAACAGTAGAAACCCCCACAAGTGACCAAATTTTGGAAACTAGACCCCCTAAGGAACTTATCTAGATATGTGGTGAGAACTTTGAAAGCTCAAGTGCTTCACAGAAGTTTATAATGCAGAGTAGTGAAAATAAAAAAATATTTTTTTTTCCAACAAAAAAGATTTTTAGCCCCCAAGTTTTTATTTTCACAAGGGTAACAGGAGAAATTGGACCCCAAAAGTTGTTGTCCAATTTATCCCGAGTATGCTGATGCCCCATATGTGGGGGTAAACCACTGTTTGGGCGCACGGCAGAGCTCAGAAGGGAGGGAGTACCATTTGACTTTTTTAGCGCAAAATTGGCTGTCGTGTTTGGAGACCCCCTGATGTACCTAAACAGTGGAAACCCCCCAATTCTAACTCCAACCCTAACCCCAACACACCCCTAACCCTAATCTCAACCCGATCCATAATCCTAATCACAACCCTAACGATAATCACAACCCTAACCCCAAAACAGCCCTAATCTCAACCCTAACCATAACCCTAATCAAAACCCTAAATCCAACACACCCCTAACCCTAATCCCAACCCTAACCCTAATCCCAACCCTAATCCCAAACGTAACACTAATCCCAACCCTAATCCAAACCCTAACCCTAATCCCAACTCTAACCCTAACTTTAGCCCCAACCCTAACTTTAGCCCCAACCCTAACCATAACTTTAGCCCCCGTCGTCACAAAAAAAGTTCAATGTAACCTTTTGTTTGTACGTCGCGTCCGCCATTTCCGCGCATGCGTGGCCGTAACTCTGCCCCCTCCTCCCCAGGACATAGACTGGGCAGCGGATGCGTTGAAAAACTGCATCCGCTGCCCACGTTGTGCACAATTTTCACAACGTGCGTCGGTACATCGGGCCGACGCATTGCGACCGCCCCGTACCGACGCAAGTGTGAAAGAAGCCTAAGGCTACTTTCACACTAGCGTCGTACTCGGCCCATCGCAGTGTGTCGGGCCGACGTACCGACGCTAGCGTTGTAAGCGCCGCACAACGGGTGCAGCGGATGCTGTTTTTTCAACACATCCGCTGCCCCATTGTGAGGTGCGGGGAGGCGGGGGCGGAGTTCCGGCCACACATGCGCGGTCGGAAATGGCAGACACGTCGCACAAAAAAGTTACATGTAGTTTTTTTTGGGTCGACGGTCCGCCAAAGCACGACGCATCCGTCGCACGACGGATGCGACATGTGGCAATCCGTCGCAATGCGTCGCTAATGCAAGCCAATGGAGAAAAAACGCATCCTGCAAGCACTTTTGCAGGATGAGTTTTTTCTCCAACGACGCATTGCGACGGAAGCCAAAAAACGCTAGTGTGAAAGTAGCCTAACCCTAACCCTAGCCCTAACCCTAACCCTAAATTTAGCCCCAACCCTAACTCTAACCCTAACCCTAACTCTAACCCTAACTCTAACTCTAACCCTAACCCTAACCCTAACCCTAACCCTAACTCTAACCCTAACTCTAACCCTAACCCTAACCCTAACCCTAATTTTAGCCCCAACTTGTCTTCTCCTGCCGGCCGGCAGATGGCAGCAGATGGCGGGCGCACTGCGCATGCACCCGCCATGATGAAAAAGCCGGCTGGCAGGAGAAGACAAAAGAGGACCCAGGGACCCCGGGTGAGTATGATAGGGTCCCCGAATCCCCCTATTTCTCTGTCCTCTGATGTGCGATCACATCAGAGGACAGAGAAATAACTGATCGCTTTTTTTTTTTTTTTTTTGCGGTCGCCGGTAAACTGTTAATTACCGGCGATCGCAAAGCAGGGTTCGGTGCAAACCGACCCCGATGGGGAGACACGAGGAGCACCGGGGGAGGTAGGTGAGTATTGGGGGGCTATTGGGGGCCATCGGGGACCACATTTCTCTGTCCTCCGATGTGCGATCACATCGGAGGACAGAGAAATTAAACGGCAAATCGCGTTTTGTTTTTTTTTGTTGCGACCGCCGGTAAACGGTTAATTACCGGCGATCGCAACTCGGGGGTTGGTAAAAACCCCCCGAATCATGGTCTCTGGGGTCTCGGCTACCCTCGGCAACCGAGACCCCAGAGAAAATCCGACTCTGGGGGGCGCTATTCACTTTTTCCACAGCGCCGTTAATTAACGGCGCTGTGGATTAAGTACCCTTAGCGGCCGCCGTTAAAAGGCGTATCGGCGGTCGTTAAGGGGTTAATAAAGGTCCCTGGCCATTTGCTTCCACAAACGTCTGATTGTTTTATTTACTTAATATATATCGTAGGTTATTGGGTTCTAGGTTGCCATGACACTGCTATCTTTAAGGGCGTCGTGTGGGGATGTGCTGCAGGAAACTGGAGAAGATGGAAGTCTGCAGAGACGTCTGTGGATGAGAAAACTCTTCATGGTGTCTGGACAAGATGAAGAATAAAAAAGAGACTGACTCCAGAGACAACATCACCTATCAGGTACTTGGGTGTAAATGTTTTTTTTGTGATACTAAATAATTATCATATTTTTATTTGTTAGAAGCATTAAAGGGGCTGTCCAAGTTTCTGATGAGTCTGCAGTCATTCTATGTGACTGCAGACTTCTGAATTCTCACATTACGCACTGCACGCTGTCAGGATTCTCTCATGCCAGCGATTTGCATACATAACAGTCATGTGCTGACTAGCCATGTGTGGCCTCGCTCAAGAAAAATTAATTGAGTGAGGCCGGACACGTCTCAATGGAATGTGGCCAAAAGTATACAGATCACAGGCTTGTGCGAGAATTCAGAAACTGCAGTTGCCTATAGTGACTGAAGACTTTCATCTCCAACCTGGACAAGTTTTAACCCCTTCATGACCTTGGGATTTTCCGTTTTTCCGTGTTCGTTTTTCGCTCCCCTCCTTCCCAGAGCCATAACTTTTTTATTTTTCCATCAATATGGCCATGTGAAAGCTAATTTTTTGCAGGACAAGTTGTACTTTTGAACGACATCATTGGTTTTAGCATGTCGTGTACTAGAAAATGGGAACAAAAATTCCAAGTGCGGTGAAATTGCAAAAAAAGTGCAATCCCACACTTTTTTGTTTGGCTTTTTTGCTAGGTTCACTAAATGCTAAAACTGACCTGCCATTATGATTCTCCATTACGAGTTCATAGACACCACACATGTCTAGGTTATTTTTTAGCTAAAACACTAAGGTGGAACAATATAAGGTCACCAACATAGTATTTAAACCCAGATAGGGTATATTCAGTACAGAAAAACTGGGACCAAGGGCAGGAACATATTGACCACTGCCTAAATTAATCAACAACCAAAGGAAAAAGAAGCAGCATAAAGTCCAGATAAATATGTAAACAAACTTTATTAACAATTTATTACAGGTTTAAAATGAGCAGAGGGAAGTGGTCCCCGTGCTGTACTCAGCACGTACCTACAGAAACAGGGGGTATGTGCCTGTAGTATATATATATGCCCACATTATAGCCAAGGCTAGTATAGCAGAAAATTAAAGTGACTGTGCATAGGATTCAAAGAAGCCTGCATTGGACACACAGGTCCATAAGATTAGCTGACAAGCATATTTCATACTAAGTATATAATACTATACATACCAGGTAATGTGGAAACAAGTCACGGCGTGGATTGGCACTTCACCCCTGTATCCCCCGACGCACGTTTCGGCTATCGCCTTTCTCAAGGGGCCCCTTGAAAAAGGCGATAGCCGAAACGTGCGTCGGGGGATACAGGGGTGAAGTGCCAATCCACGCCGTGACTTGTTTCCACATTACCTGGTATGTATAGTATTATATACTTAGTATGAAATATGCTTGTCAGCTAATCTTATGGACCTGTGTGTCCAATGCAGGCTTCTTTGAATCCTATGCACAGTCACTTTAATTTTCTGCTATACTAGCCTTGGCTATAATGTGGGCATATATATATACTACAGGCACATACCCCCTGTTTCTGTAGGTGCGTGCTGAGTACAGCACGGGGACCACTTCCCTCTGCTCATTTTAAATCTGTAATAAATTGTTAATAAAGTTTGTTTACATATTTATCTGGACTTTATGCTGCTTCTTTTTCCTTTGGTTGTTTATTTTTTAGCTAAGTGGTAAAATAAAAATTCCAACCTTTGCTAAAAAAAAAAAAAAAAATTGTGCAATTTTCCGATACCTGTAGCGTCTCCTTTTTTCATGATCTGGGGTAGGGTGAGGGCTTATTTTTTGCAAGCCGAGCTGATGTTTTAATGATACCATTTTGGTGCAGATACATTGTTTTGATCGCCTGTTATTGCACTGTTATTGCCTGTTATTGCAAAAAAATGTAATTCTGGCGTTTCAATTTTTTTTCTCGCTACGCCGTTTGGCGATCAGGTTAATCCTTTTTTTAATTGATAGATCGGGCGATTCTGAATGCAGCGATACCAAATATGTGTATATTTGATTTTTTTTTATTGTTTTATTTTGAATGGGGCGAAAGGGGGGTGATTTAAACTTTTATTTTTTTTATTTTTTTCATATGTTTTAAAACTTTTTTTTTCTTTTGCCATGCTTCAATAGCCTCCATAGGAGGCTAGAAGCTGGCATAGCCTGATCGGCTCTGCTACATAGGAGCAATGCTCAGATCGCTCCTATGTAGTAGAATTGCTGCATTGCTATGAGCACCGACCACAGGGTGGCGCTCACAGCAATCCGTCATCAACAACCATAGAGGTCTTCAATAGAACTCTGGTTGTCATGCTGACGCATCGCTGAACCCCAATCACATGACGGGGGTCAGCGATGTGCGCATTTTCGGCCCGATGGCTGGAAGCGCTAGTTAAATGGCGCTGTCAGCGTTTGACAGCGGCATTTAAATAGGTAATATAGGCGGGTGGATCGTGATTCCACCCGCCGCTAATGAGGGCACATGTCAGCTGTACAAAACAGCTGATATGTCCCAGCTTTGATGTGGGCTCACCGCATCAAAGGGGGGGTTCTGACCTCGGATGTACTATCCCGTCCAAGGTCAGAAAGGGGTTAATTATAAAATGAAGCCATGTAGTATGCCAATCCAAACAGCGTGCAATATCCTTAGGCTGGAGTCACACACAACATATAAAAATACGGTCTGTTTTTTTACGGACCAAATACGCAGAAATGTTCCCTGAACAGTGATCCATATGTCATCCTTGGCAAGGTGTGGCTGTGTATTTTGCACATGTAAACCTCAGCATGGCATCCGTACAGCGAGATTTTCTCGCCGGCTTGCAACATGGACATATAATGGATTCATGTGCTCAAGAATTCATGAAAACATATATACAGTCTCTCTCTCTCTAAATATATATATATATGTCAGTGAGACACACATATATATATATATATATACTGTTTATATATTTAATACAGAGCTAGGTAGCAGAAAAGCCGGAAATTCAATTGCCGGCTTTTGCTGTCTCCTTCTCAAACCCGACAGGATATGAGACATGGTTTACGTACAGTAAACCATTTCATATCCCTTATTTTTATACATATTCCTCACTAATAATGTGAGAAGTGTCTGTGTGCAAAATTTGGGAGCTCTAGGTGTTAAATTAAGGGGTTAAATCACGGAAAAAACTGGCGTGGGCTCCTGCACAATTTTCTCCTCCAGAGTGGGAAAGCCAGTGACTGAGGGCAGATATTAATTACCTAGAGAGGGACCATGGTTATTGGCCCCCCCGGCTAAAAACATCTGCCCCCAGCCACCCCAGAAAAGGCACATCTGTAAGATTCACTTGTATTACGCTGTATTGTAGCATGACAAATAGCAATCTTTGGCGATGCAATATGTGTCATGTGCCAAAATCGGTGTAGCCCCAGCCTAAAGGGATCTTCTAGAGCTTTAATGCCGGCTATCAATATGAAATCATCTCTCAACTGGAATCAGATACACACCTTAGATTATATTGTCGTGCAGCTTTCGCTCATTCATTTCAATGAGACACAGCAGCAGCTGCAGCAGTACCATTCACCATTACAGATTTATGGTGTTAAAGCTTGCTCTTTTGCTCCCCGGCACCTTCAATCATCTGATCATTCGGGTACCAGAATTCTGCCCCCGCCAGTTTCACTTTGATGACTTAGCCTAAAGATCGGTCATCAATATTAAAATTCTAGAAAACTCCTTTAAGAAAATAACATGAACAATAATATATTATCAGAGCTAATAAGACAGGTAAAGAGTGTGTTTCTATAAACCTTCTTACGCTTGTCAGTAGTGCACATTATCCCATGTATAATACCGCTGTGATGAACCGCTACATGAACATACTATACTTGTACTACCTTTCCTCTAGAGTTTGGATAGATGTTAGGAATAACAGAGGAATGAAGTAGTAAGGGTGAATCAGGTCACAAATCCTATACTCTATGCCCTCTCTCCTGCCATAGACAGAACAGATGGCTGCAGCTTCCCTACAGCTACCAGTGGTTGCCCCTTTCACACAACCCTTTGTATCCAACAAAAGAGTGAGGGTGAAGCAGTTTCTGCAGTATCCAGCGGGAGATAAGTGGGGGCTCACATTCACATAGCATAAATAAATGCTGTGGAAGAGTGCTGCAGCCCATCTGCCCAGCCTAGATACAAAGACGCCTTACTTCTAGGTTCAGGAACTCTTTCTAACAACTTTGTTTCTGTTCTTCCCTGTTCAGCTTCTCTTCTTTCCTAGAAAACTATGAACTTCCACAATACTCAGTAAAAAGGTCCAGTATATTGCTTACTATAAAAGTATTCTCATGTTCTAACCATGGAACACTAAAAATAATAATAATCATAATTTTATTTATATAGCGCCAACAAAGTCCGTAGCAAAAATACAGCAGAAAAGGGTTAGCACCTCTTACCTGCCCAGGTCTCTTAACAAATGCACTATTTGTTCAGTGACCTGAATTCCGCAGCACTTTACAATTAAGTGGGGACATATACAGACAATAAAAACAATACAAAGTAACACATTGTTCCACTGTTGGGCCGGAGTCACACTAGACCGTAATACGGCCGAGTGCAATGCGATAAAAAATCGCATAGCACTCGGCCCAATGTTAATCTATGGGGCAGCTCCTATTATCCGTTTTTTTCTCGGCCGTATTCAGGATCCAAGTGAAATCGCAGCATGCTGCGATTGTCAGCATATCTCGGACGAGAATTGCCAATGCAAGTCTATGGGTGCAAGAAAAAAGCGGACAATACACGGACCATGCGTGTGCATTCCAAGAAATACGGAAGACTTCTCCAGGTGACAGGAAATTGAATCATCCATTATCAGGAAGCTTTGGCATGCAAATTTCTTGGCCATGCTGTATTGAAAACCAGGAAGCACGCCTCCACGGAGTGTACTGTGTAGCAGCATGGCCAGACATATAAATCTGGAGATGCTGATTGCTCTGGTCCATGGTAGGCCAGAATTATGGGACCAATGTGACGCACATTATGCGGACTGTGCACGTAAAGATGCAGCATGGAGTGCAATCTGTCGCCACATGTTCCCCGATTTTGATGAGCGACCTCATTATGTTCAGCAAGAAATTTGTAAGTACCATCCTTTACCAAAATATCTTAAAAATTGGGTTCCTGATAAAAATTACCATGAACACATCATATGTGATGTGTTTATTAGAGAGGTAACTGTTAAACTCTTGTTTGCGGATGGAAAATCATCAACATGACACCCAAATATGTTTAAAATTTACTAGCAATAGTCCTTTTATATAGGATAAATGGACTTTTATGTCCCCCTATGCTCCAGGGCCTGTGTGCAATTGCAAACCCTGTACCTGTTGGAGTCATGTGCTTGATAGTTAAATCAAATCTTGTGTTTCTTTGCAATGAATTATGTCAATAGACGCTGGCGGAGATGCAGGGACCAATACTGGCGTGAACGTCAACTTTTTTGGGCGTAGTGGTGATGCAGCCCCCAATAACGAAAATATCTTTATTTTGAGCGTCTTAATTTTCTTGCACCGGTGATGGAGCTCAGACCGTAAGTGCATGCATGTCACAAAATTTGTAACACATGTTATAACGTGAATATGTTTTTATTTTAAATTTTAACACATTTTTGGATTACCAGAACAGAGTCAAATGTGACAGAAAGGGAGACTGCATCTGACTCTGAGGTGGAGATTGACCCCGTTGGTGAAGGTGCCGAAGTGACTGGCCCATCTACCCAACCAACAAGCAGCAACCAACCACGACCACCCCCACAACCAGCAGCAGCGTCTTCTGCTGCACAGGAGGCCAATCCTGAGGTGGAGGAAGGCACCCACAGCAGCAGTCGAACCTTGGCTCTGGATGCATCACCACAGCCTACTACAAGACCACACCGTGGTCGGCGCAGAAGGGTGCCTTCTACCACTGGCACCAGAAGGCAAGTGGATACAGGGGTGATGGACTATTTGTCTAGGGCTGCCCATAACGATGGGAAGCGAACTTCCGCAGTCTTGTCCACTACTTGCGTCCCATTCTGCGCTCGCTCATGCTGCGGACCAGAGGTTGTCTACAAATAGTGATAGATGCGGCAACACCCCCAAACAACCCTACTCCTGTGTTTAACTACCTAGAAAGTTGGCAAATGTCATCTACCAACCTTCTTGCTGTGCAAGACCTTCCACAGGAACAAACACAACCAGTCGCTGCAGCACCCCCCCATGTATTGCACCACAGCCACAGCCTGCCCAAACCCACCAACAAACACAACCTAGACCACTGTATGAGTATCCAGCACCTGCCCAATCTGACCACTTGAGCAGACACACGTTTGGAGGCTGGTCCCAACATGTGTCTGCTCGACATGGCCATATTGGGGGGTATGACCAAATGGGACAATCCAGTACCCAGAAGTTAATGCATTTCTACCCTCAACAACAATTTTTACCTCAGACACAGGATAGATCCTTGCAACACAACCCTTCATATATATCTGGCATACCACAGGTTGACAGTCAGGTTGGTCATCCACCTAGGCCAAGTTCCGCACATGCTGGCCACCCGCCATCACCACCCCCAACCTACCAGAACCTGTAATTTTTACCAAAAAGTTATTTGCCTGTCATTTACGCTTTTTTTTGGTGTAATGTTATTTGTGCCCTTGGCGTGTTATGCTTTATTTTTTGCTCAGGTTAATATGACTACAAATACATATGATGTGAATATGTTGTTGGCTACTATATATTTGCTTTGAGTAGTAAAAACGTTTTAAAAACTATGAGTGTCATGTATTGTTAGGACTACATACATGATGTGACTACTTAACAAAATAAGTATTTTGTTAGGAAAAACATACTACACAATTCAAACAGGAACATTATTCTATTTATTAAGTTAGAAGAAAACAAAAAATTATAGCGAAACAGCATTGTCTTGCCAGACAGTCGATCCCTCTGGTGAAACAAAATAATTTGTTAAGATATCACAAACTTTTATGCCAAAGGGCTGACGACGTTGAGGAAGAACACGTGTAGTAGACAAGACAGTATTTGCATAATCAACTTCATCATCAGCAGATGATGGACAATCATTGTATCTTGTAAAGTTGTGAAGAACAACACATGCTTTTATCACGCCATTGACATTGCCTTCACTCAGTTGAATTGCGGACTGCAGTACCCGCCATTTTGCAGTGAGAATGCTGAAGGAACACTCTACCAGACGGCGGGCGCGGGAAAGACGCAAATTAAAAATTCTATGCCGGTAGTCCAGGGCTCTCCGTGGATAGGGCCTCATGACGTTCCTTGATAATTGAAACGCCTCATCTGGCACCATCATGTAAGGCACCGCTAGGGTTGAGCGACTTTTATTTTTATAGGATCGGGTCGGGTTTCACGAAACCCGACTTTCTCAAAAGTCGGGTCGAGTGAAATCGGCCGATCCTATAAAAAAGTCGGGGTCGGGGTCGGCCGAAACACGAAACCCAATGCAGTGCAATGGGATACTATGGTTCCCAGGGTCTGAAGGAGAGGAAACTCTCCTTCAGGCCCTGGGATCCATATTAATGTGTAAAATAAAGAATTAAAATAAAAAATATTGATATACTCACCTCTCCGACGCAGCCTGGACCTTACCGCTGGTAACCGGCAGCCTTCTTTGCTTAAAATGAGCGCGTTCAGGGCCTTCCATGACGTCACGGCTTCTGATTGGTCGCGGCCGCCCATGTGACCGCCACGCGACCAATCACAAGCCGTGACGTAATTCTCAGGTCCTAAATTCCTAATTCTAGGAATTTAGGACCTGAGAATTACGTCACGGCTTGTGATTGGTCGCGTGTCGGTCACATGGGCGGCCGCGACCAATCACAAGCCGTGACGTCATCTAAGGCCCTGAACGCGCTCATTCTTAGGAAGGAAGGCTGCTGGAAAGAAGCCGAGGATGAGTATATTCCTATTAGGTATATACTCACCCTCGGACGCGCCCTGCTTCTTTCCGGCAGCCTTCCTTCTTAAGAATGAGCGCGTTCAGGGCCTTAGATGACGTCACGGCTTGTGATTGGTCGCGGCCGCCCATGTGACCGCCACGCGACCAATCACAAGCCGTGACGTAATTCTCAGGTCCTAAATTCCTAATTCTAGGAATTTAGGACCTGAGAATTACGTCACGGCTTGTGATTGGTCGCGTGGCGGTCACATGGGCGGCCGCGACCAATCAGAAGCCGTGACGTCATGGAAGGCCCTGAACGCGCTCATTTTAAGCAAAGAAGGCTGCCGGTTACCAGCGGCGATGTCCAGGGGCCTCCGGAGAGGTGAGTATATCAATATTTTTTATTTTAATTCTTTATTTTACACTTAAATGTGGATTCCGATACCGATTTCCGATATCGCAAACATATCGGAACTCGGTATCGGAATTCCGATACCAGATTCAGAAGATCGCCGACCTCATGGCCGACCCCACACAGGGGTCAGGTCGGGTTTCATGAAACCTGACTTTGCCAAAAGTCGGCGACTTCTGAAAATGGCCGACCCGTTTCGCTCAACCCTAGGCACCGCATCCAAATTAGCCCCTGGTATGTGACTTGGGGGTGAGAGATCCAACTCATTATTGTGCATCCGCTGACCCATAATGGAAGAACTGAAGACTCTAGAGTCTCCAGTTCTCCCATAGGCCCCAATATCTACAATTATAAACCTGTAGTTGCTGTCGACCAGGGCCAACAGCACTTCAGAGAAAAACTGTTTATAATTATAGAATTGGGACCCTGAGTTTGGCGGCTTACGCACACGGATGTGCTTTCCATCCAGAGCTCCAATACAGTGCTGAAACTGGCACGTGTCCTGAAATCCTTGGGCAATGCGTAACCAGTCTGACATTTTAGGCTCAGGCATCACCTCTTGATGGAGTCTTCTCCAGATTTCCGAACATGTATCCCGCACAATGCCAGAAATTGTGGATTTGCCCAGTAAAAACTCTAAATGCAGCGCCGCATATGAAAGGCCAGTGGAAAGGAATCTAAAAGTAAACATAATATTTAAAAACAATTACAAAATGGAACACATTACAGTGTTATATGGGCAAAAACTAAAATTAGATTATTAAGAAGCCATGTTTAATAAAACATTAAGTACATTTGATGGCTTTGATGTTCTAAACACTAATATATTATAAAAGCACAAATGATGTTGAAGGTACATAACAATTTAAGGATAATTTCAAAAAAGGGATAAGGCCATGAAAATAAAAACATTATTTCTAAAAAGAGGACTTTTACATACCGTAACGTAAGGATAAGGTGCTCCTCTGCAGAAATAGATTTGTGCATCCTGGTGTCCTTCTTGGTGATCCCTGGCCACAAAATCTCCAACAAAATATCAAACGTTTGTATCCTCATCCGACAATAGTTGAAGAACTTGTCCAGATTGGTCCTCAGAGCAGCATACAGACGGTTGAAATGGCCTTTATTGATCCGTTGCTTCAAAAGTGGATGTACCCACATCCGTCTCCGCCTCCTCGGATCCACAATAACTGGGTATGGCTGACCAAAACATTGGGAAAGTACCCAGTTGTAAAGCACACGCTCTGTGGTGTTAAAATTAAGTAGATCTGACATGTTGCTCAGAAAGAAGAAATCCACCAACACAAGCAGGGACTGTACTGCACAGATTGGTGGGTGCCACCTGTTTTAGGGTCATTAAATAGTGTTCTTGATGATATGATGATTTAAATTACTTTCAGGTTAAAAAAAACGTTATATGTCCATTTTGAAAGCCTGCAAGAAAATCTCGCCACACGGATGTCACACGGATGTCATACGGATCACTGTTTATGAAACATTTGTGCTATTCTCGTCCGTGTAAAACGGACCGTATTTTTACACGTTGTGTGTGACTCCGGCCTTACAGTAAGAGTGTGGACTGCTTGCAAGCTTACAATCTATATGGAAATAGGGGAACACAATAGTTTTTTTCTTGTTGTACAATAGTTAAAAAGTGCTTGACATGAATGGTCTACCCATCATAATAAATAAGGCATTTTAACCCCTTTCCGGCATGCTCCTTACATATACTGCGTCGTAAGAGTTGCCTTCCTTCAAACTGCAGTATATGTACAGCGCTACGATCGCGCGGGCTCACGCTGAGCGCCGCAATGATCAGGTGTGGGTGTCAGCTCTATGTAAGAACTGACAACAACAATGCCGACTATCGGTGCTAGCACAGATCATGGATCTTGAACCCCTCTGATGCCGCTGTCAATAGTGACAGCGACATCAAGGAGCATCGCACAGGATGTGAGCTCCCTGTCTGCTCCCATCAGCACAACGTGATGCAATCATGTTGTGCTGATGGCCTCGGGGTCTTTAAGGGTCCTGCAGGGAAGGTGACTTGTGAGCACCTGTTAAGAGCAAGAACAGATCTGCCTCCTCCACTTCCTATCAGACTGCTGTGATGCCCTGAAGTGTAGAAGCAATACAGAGTATCAGATCAGTGATCTGTCAGTATAAGGGTATGTGTCCACATTCAGGAAACGCTGCGTTTTTGACGCAGCGCTGAGCCGCAGCGTCAAAAACGCAGCGTCCAGATGTTACAGCATAGTGGAGGGGATTTAATGAAATCCCATCTCCACTGTGCAGGAAAAAACGCATGCGTTTTTCCCTCGAAAACGCACATGCGGTGCATTTTTTCAGAACGCAGCATGTTGCTACAATGAGCAAAACACGCAGGAAGACCGCAGGTGACCTGCCAGTGACCTCAGGTGCATTTTTGGTCAGGATTTTACCTGCATAAAATCCTGACCAAAGCCTGAAGCAAACCTGAACGTGGACACATACCCTAAGAATGATGTCCCATAGTGGGACAATGTAAAAACGTAAAAAGAAAAGAAAAAGAAAAGTGTTTAAATAGTGGAAAAATATTTTAAAAATCTCCAATAAAGAACAAAAAGAAGAAAAAATATTATTCCAATAAATACATTTATTTATGTAAAAAAAATAATTAAACAAAAAAAGTTCACATATTTGGTATCACCGTGAATGGAACAACACACTCTAAAAAATTTGTCAAACTAGTTAACCCCTTCAGTGAACACCGTTAAAAAAAAAAAGAGGCAAAAATCTATGCTTTATCATCATACTGCCAAACAAAAAGTGCAATAAAACACTATCAAAAAGACCATTGGTATTGTTGGAAGCATCATCTTGTCCCCCAATAAATAAGCTGCCTTGAAGCTCCTTCAGCAGAAAAGTTATAACTTTCAGAATAAAGCGATGAAAAAATGATTATACTTTTTATAAAATAGTTATTGTGTAAAAGTGCCAAAGCATAAAAAAAACTATTTAAACCGGGGTTTCACTGTAATCAGACTGAACCAAAGAATAAAGCTGCCTTATCAATTTTATCACATGCCGAATGGTAAAACCCTCCCCCCCCCAAAAAATTCCATTAATTGATGAGTTTTGTTGATTCTACCTCCAAACAATCAGAATAGAAAGCGACCAAAAAAGTCATGTGCCCGAAAATAGCAAAAATAAAAACCATCAACTTGTCCCGCGAAAAAAGAAGCTGTCACATGACTCTGGACCGAAATATGGAAAAATTATAGCTGTCTAAATATGGGGATGCAAATGACTATTTTTTGCAAGAAACAGCGCCTTTTAGTGTCTGACAGCAGCCATACATAAAAACCCAATATTAATCTGGTTTCGCTCTAATCGCACCGACCCGAAGAATAAAGTCACCTAATCACTTATACCGCACAAGGAATGGCATAAAAAATAAATAAAACCAATTCTTCACCTGCTGTTGATTTTTTCATTCTGCCACCCAAAGATCACAGTAATGCTCCGCTCACATTTATCCTCCAATCTGCTTTAAGTGCTTACACCTGGGATCCCATGTAAATCTCTGAAATACGTGATTCAGACAAAACCCCAGTGGAAGATTTCCTATAATGAGGCAGATGAAGTCACTGTGGACGCCATAGGACCTGTGATCCTGTGTTCAAGTATAAAAGCGTGGTCGACTAGGGATGCGTGAGTACTAAAATGCTCTGGTGCTCGTTGCTCAGGTCGAGCAAATTGGAATACTCGGGTACTCGACCCGCACAACAAGCCCAATGTAAGTTTATGGGAAACCCGAGTATTTTTACCGCAATCCCCCCGGGGGTCCTTTTAGGGCCAAAAATGTCTGAAAATGATGGAAACACTGCTCAAATGACAGGGGGACATCATGGGGATCGCCCCTGGAAGCATTTCTGACTCCTAGGTCATAGCTGTAAGCAATGTTGTCAGAGTTTCCTGCCATTTTTACAGGTGCATCAAAAACATACAAAAACAAAACCAAAATGGATTTTACTGGGAAATATGTTAAGGCACATCCTTTCCAGGGTACTGACTTGTAAAATAATTAACCACAAACAAAAATGTTCCTCCGCCACTTGGGCTATGTTCAGACGCAGCGTTTTTGATGTGTTTTTCAACTTTAACATTGCTTTCAACCAATACAAATGCATTCACTGGGAAATGTCATTGTAACATTTAACAACCCTAGCTGGCCATGTGGTGACACATCATCAGTCACATCTTGTTTCATTTATGAAGGATTGACTCTTAAAGTCACAAAGCCTATTTTTATAGTGGCATCAGGTGGCATTAATATTCTTAAAGGGCCATTATTAAACAGTGGATCTCCTATACTGTTATTGCCTATGCAGTGAGCGGCTGTGCTACCAAAAATTACGGCGCACCCCACGAGAAAAGTTCCCACGCTCGAGTTCATATGAGTTCATCCAGCAGAAGGCGCATCACTGCGACTCAAGGTAACTACAGGACATTTCCCTGCACTCCATTCATTCACAAAATTTTACAGACAGCACAGCTGCATTAGCAGAGCTCCTGGGTGTAAAATGATTTAACCCCTTCAGATGGATTTATATCGTGGGACTGACAGAACGACGGAAGGTATGGGATATTGTTGATTTTTTATTTTTCCTTTTTTACAGAACGAGAGTCTTCAGGTGGATTAAGAGTATAATAAAATATTAAAACACCCTGTGTCTTTATTTCATTAAAATACTTTTTAATAATGTGTGTGTGTTTTATTAACCATTTCATACTATTGGATTAATAATGGATAGGTGTCATAATTGACGCCTCTCCATTATTAACCTGGCTTAATGTCACCTTACAATAGCAAGGAGACATTAACCCTTCATTACCCCATATCCCACCGCTACACGGGAGTGGGAAGAGAGTGGCCAAGTGCCAGAATAGGCGCATCTTATAGATGCGCCTTTTCTGGGGTGGCTGGGGGCAGATGTTTTTAGCCAGGGGGGCCAATAACCATGGACCCTCTCTAGGCTATATCTGCCCTCCGTCACTGGCTTTACCACTCTGGCAGAGAAAATTGCGCGGGAGCCCACGCCAATTTTTTCCACGATTTAACCCTTTATTTTACAAGCTAGAGCACCAAAATTTTGCACATACACACTACTAACATTAGTAGTGTGGAATATGCAAAAAAAAAGGGATATGAGATGGTTTACTGTATGTAAACCATGTCTCATATCCTGTCGGGTTTGTGAAGGAGATAGCAAAAGCCGGCAATTGAATTACCGGATTTTGTGCTATCTCGCGCTGAATTAAATATAAATACAGTATATATATATATATATATATATATATATATATATATATATGCGTCTCAATGACATATATATATATATATATATATAGACTGTATATATGATTTAACCCACATTTGAGCCCATAAATCCATTAGATGTCAGTTTTGCAAGCCTGCGAGAAAATATCGCAGTACGGATGCCATACGGATTACATACGGAGGATGCCATGCGCAAAATATGCTGCCACACCCTGCCTACAGATGACATACGGATCACTATTTTGGGAACATTTCTGCGTATTACGGCCATAAAAAACAGACCGTATTTTCATACGCTTAGTGTGACGCCAGCCTAACTCTGCTGCCTCATTATAGTGAATGGATCCCTCGGGGGTTTCATATGAATCACGTCACACAGAGATTTAGATGGAAACCCCAAAGTAAGTGCTCAGAGTAGAGCGCCGGATAAATGTGATCCTAAATGTTATGTAAAATGTTCCCAATAAAACTCAATTCAACTAAATCCACAGAAAAAGAAAGTCGTCACTCAGGTCCGACATCTGTTAATGGAAATATAGGGTGCTTCCGTGTTACTGATAGCACAAAGACTCTGGAAAAGTGAAATGTCTCCTCACCGCTCAAAAGAAATTAAGCAAATTCTGTGCTCCCTTGTGTGCCCCTGTGTCTAAACCACATTTAGAGATGTTTGCCATTTCTGTAGTGATGAGAACCCGCATAATTTACTGGTTCATGTCTCCAGAAGTGTGAGCTGGGCATAATGTACTGGTCACTATGACATATTGGTCACTTCTATAAAAAAGTCAACCAACAGCACACAGATGAAGGTTGCACGCTCCAAAGTCCAAGGATCCAACTTGGTCACCATATTGGTCACTTCAACATACTAGTCACTACAATGGCAGTTTGCAATTTTCTCTCAGTAAGGCCGAGTTGACATTAGCGTATCTGTGCGCAACGTACAGATCCGCATAGATCAGCATGTGTCTTGCATACCTGTATTTAGCATTGTGTATGCAGGGACATGCGTTAGCATCAGTTTGTAGGCGGATGCGTCCACATGCGTCGTTGCGCCACGCCAGTCGAACGCAAAATGTCCCCGGCGCCTGCGCTGTAAGCTCGCATCTGCGCATGCCCGAAAAAAAAAAATAACAGCGCTGGCGCCAGGAACGCTAATGAAGGAAGAGGAGGGGGCCCCCTGGCGCGCAGAGGCCCTGAGTGATGGCTGTGGTGCGTCTGTGTTAGAGGGGAAAGACATGCCCCCTGGTCTAATTCGAGGTTTGAGGGGGCACATTATAAAAGCGATTATTGCAGCGTTTGCAGGGACCCAAACTAAAAGACCCACCTTGACAGAATGCAGCATTAGTTCTGCATAAGGTGTCTCTTTTAGTTAAAAGCGCCTGGGGGGTGACAGGTTCCCTTTAAGGGGATCCTTCTCACTTAAAAAAAAAAAAAGAACAGGCAGAGATGCTTACCTGTCTAAAAGGGCCTCAATACAATCGCACGTATTATATATATATAAAACTATATGTATTTTTGCACGTTATATTTTTTTCAGGGTGCAGTTGGGCCCAAATGGTTCTGTAAACTGTGGCCTCTGTTCACACAGGATGCATCATAGTTAGCACTGGGCAGCCCGCCATTAATAGGCTGAGAACCAGATGCTCTGCATTCCTTGTGTGAACATTGCCACGTACAGAGTATATTTTTTTGCATTGGTGTACCACACGGCCAGTCCCTAATTGAAGGCTGGCTGTTTCATTAGGTATTGCACCTGTGCAGTTGCCATTTTACTTGGGTCCACTGCACCCTGGTAGTGCAATTGTATTGAGGCCCTTTTAGACAGGTAAGCATCTCTGCCTGTTTTGCTTTTTTTTTTCTTGAATATTGGAGGATTTTTTCCTCTTTTTGTGATCCTTCTCACTTCCAGGCATAGCATCACCCTCCACGTGAGAAAGGCAATACCACTGTGACAACTGAATTCCTAGGGTGTTACACTTACATAGAGAAGTATAGCATAGGGGTTGAGGTTGGACTGTAGCTGAACTGTGCCAATCACGCACATGAACGAAACAGATCCAAGCCAAGAGGCTAGTTACTCCAGTCCTGACACTACTGAACCTGTGCCTGACCGGCACCCGAAGCATGTAGCAGGCTTTAGACTCAGGCGTTGAGCCAAGGGAATGAAACCACATAAGTGTGCAACCAGCCTGTACAGTCTCTGAGCAAAGACACACACACACGTGTAGGTAGAGTATCCACCCACACACATCAAACATAAATGACACTAGCGCGCCTTTTAAACGCTAGGTTCCACCCCAAACACTGACGCCCAGTCGGCCGAGACGTCGTCTGTGGGCTAATCCAGAGCTGCCACATCATCAGAGCAGCTAACATCCGACCACAAATGAGAAGCCGCCACCTCATGGACATGCTCAGTAAGGTGATCTGTGGACTTAGACTCCAGAACGCAAGGTTTCACCCGCATATCATTGGATACTATAGACTTGACTGGAGAGCCAGCAGCAACCAAATGTATACCACCAGCCTGAGCAAGACGCTGGGACTGATGTCTGTGCTCAGCAGCAATCGCAGCTGCTGGACCTGAATGGGAGACTGCAGAAGCAGATAATGCTTAGGATCTATCCCACACACAGTGGGAGAATCCTGACACCTAACACAACCATGGAGTCAAAATCGTCACTACACCTGTAGATAAATTCCCAAATGGGTATAATTTCCAAAATGGGATCACTTGAGGTGGAATTCTGCTTTTCTCGCACTTAGGGGCTCTGTATATGAAATCCGCAAACTATTCTAGGAAAATCTGTGCTCCAGGAGGCAAATAGCACTCTATTCCTCCCGAGTCTCTCCGTGTCGCTCAGCAGTACTGTACTGCCATATATAGGGTATTTCTACATTCAGCAGAAATTTGGGTGAAATTTTGCCCATTTCTTAACATGAAAATGTAAAATTTGGGGCTAATACACAATCTTGGTGTAAAAATGGAAATTATTTTTTCTTCACTGCCCAATGGTATAAAATTCTGTGACACACCTGTGGTGTCAATGTAAGGAGATATGGAGCGCCTGCCAGGGCCTCGGGGTTACTCGCTACCGGGCTGGTTCTTAAATGGCTGTATCATGGTAGCAGTGACCCGGTCCGTGGCCCTGGGGGTCCAATAAAAGGGGTAGAAGTGAAAGGGAATAAAGTTTACAAAGTTTGTTCATGACACCACCTGTAGTATTCGGTTAGGGGTGACCGACGCTGCTTAAAGGGGTCCACTGGGGTGATGTTATGGCAGCTGGGATGGTATGGCTTCTCTCAGGTGAAGCTGGGTCCCTAGGGCTCCAGCGTATTTGGCAAAGATGGTGTGGTGCCAGAAATAAACAGAGGACACAAAGTTGCAGTTTCTTTACCTTTTTACTGTAGAGTTCAGGTAGCCACAGCCCAGGGTACCAGATTACAGGTACTGGTGTGGTCCGGCCAGCTTGGAAGCGAATCTGGAATCCCCTAACCAGGTGGGGTTGGAAGCCTTCCTTCTAGCGCTGTATTGTAGTCACTTGCTGCCTTAGGCCTCACACAAGGTTCTCACGTTCTCTCTTTGTCCTCCTTTAGGTAGGACAATACCCATATGACAGGTAACTAGAGCCTTTTTACAGGGTCTCTCAGATGGCACCGGGCTCTCGGTGCTACTGTTCCTTCAGGTGTTAATGGTGGACAGGAGACTTGCAATCTGCTGTCCACCATTTCTGCCGTGGGGCATGAAGTTACCCCCACAACCTTGGTCTTCTGGCTACCGGTATCTGCGCTTCACCGTGGAGAGAGCCCCGTCGCAGCTACCCTCCAGCTCCTTACTCTCCTGTGCTTCTTTTCCTCCTTCACTGTCTCTATAACTGTTCTGTTCCTTTCTTTCTTTTCAGGAGCTGCAGCACCTCATGTGGCTTCATGCCTCCAGCTCTCAGACTCTTCTTCTCACTCCTCACTTTCCTCTCACGGATTCCTCTCTCTGTCTCTCCCTCCGACAGACTGACTAACACCTCCCCGACCAGAATATTATCTAGGGAAGCTCCTCTGAAACCAGGTTCAGAGCTCTCCCTTCTGGCCTGGAGTCAGAACAGTGTTGCATGTACTGCATACCTGATAAAGGGATCCTTCCTCACTTCCAAGTATGACATCACTCTCGCCGTGAGGAAAGCAATGCCACTGTAACAACCAGTTATCTGGGGTGTTACAGATAGACTGGACCGCAGGTACCTGCATTCCAGGTCCGGAACTGAATGGGCTGCATCCTCTGTTTCCGGGGGGGAAGCCTGAGGGAGGCAAACCTTACCCTGCTGCAGGAGGGAAGGAGTAGAGAGAAGGAGCTTCCTGCTGACAGAAGGGGGTGGGGAGAGCCATTGGAGAGCACTCATCATTAGAAAAGGGAAAAAGCGCGCAAAACCAGTCAGTCAGATGCCAGCGCAAAGCAGTGCAGTGAGCGGCGCGCTGGGCTGCCCCAGTCCCCACCTGAGAGTACCAGGCCTGTGACAGGCTGTGCTGCTGCCATCCAGGAGGAAAGGAGCTAAAATGCTGGGTAGATTAGTGTGCCAGCAGAGCAGAGCTGTACCAGTAGAGCGGAGCCGTGCAGAGCTGTGTGAACAGAGTAGAGCCAGCCAAGCGGTGAGTCAGGTGCAGTGTCCGCTGACATGGCAGAGCGTGCCGTGCATACAGCCCGACCCAATGGTACTCCTTCACATAAGCCCACCGCTGATGAACTACTAGGCGACAGACCCCCGACTGGAGGAGACACAGACTTGACATCGGGGACTGTATCAGGTGTGCAACGCTGAGAGAGGCAGGTGACTAGGCCTGAGCCCTGTCACCCAGGATCAGTATACGCTGCGGAGTGAAGTCTCGTTCCGGCGGTCTCATATGTTGGACTTAGTACCGTGCCAGACACACGTGGGCACGGGAAAGTGACTGCCTCCAGAAAGACTACGGCTAGACAACACGCGCCGCTGTTGTCGGCGCCAAAATGGATCACCGCTCATCACAGACTACCTTGAGACATCATGTGCCACTGTTGTCGGTGCCACCATTGGAACCCAGAGACGCTGCACAGAAGAAGACTACAGTCTGATAAGTTTAACCTCTTTATTACTGAACTTCCATTCGTCCCTATCCTACCCTGCCATCCTCCCAGTTCTGCCCAATTTCCTACCACCACCCTGCAACCCACTACTCCCTGCGTGGAGTGCATTTAATGTTAAATAAAACTGTTAACTCTTGATCTGCCTCCTGTCCGTGGTGACATCCTTCGTTCCTGCGATCAATATGATCACTGCACCCCTACATTAATTCATTGAAAGGTGTAGTTTGTAAAATTCATCCACTTATGGGTGGTTCTGCTGTTCTGGCACCTTAGGGACTCTGCCAATGTGACATGGCACCCTCAAACCAGTGCAGCAAAATCTGCTTTGTAATATGGCGCTCCTTCCCTTCTGAGCTTTGCAATGGGCCTCAAAAGTGTTTTTTTGACCACATATGAGGTATCGGTAAACTCAAGGGAAATTGCACAACAAATTTTGGGATCCATTTTCTCCTGCTACCCTTGTGAAGATACAAATTTTGGGGCTAAAAAAACATTTTTGTGGGAAAAACTTGATTTTTTTTTTTAAATTTTCACGCCCGCACCAAAATCCCGCAACCAAACAGTGATATTGGCGCGGGATTTAAATACCGCTTCACTGATAATGTATATATTTTTCCCGGAAAATCCTGTGTATTCATTGCATTATTCTTAAATCTTCATAAATAAACTACATACATTCGCATCATGTTCTCATACAATTTATGCAGCTAATAGCCCTCGGTGTCTGTATTGCCACATACTGGCTGTTAACTGGTTCATGCAGCTTTACATGAACACTCAATCCTTACACTATGGCTGGTCCGAACAGCAAATCAATTGTTACCTATGTGTCTCCCTTTTTTCCTTATAGATTGAAAGCTTGCGAGCAGGGCCCTCACTCCTCTTGGTATCTATTTTGAACTGTGATTTTTGTTATGCTGTAATGTCTATTGTCTGTACAAATCCCCTCTATAATTTGTACAGCGCTGCGGAATATGTTGGCACTATATAAATAAAATTATTATTATTACATACATATTCTAGAATACCTGATGCGTTAGAATCGGGCCACCATCTAGTATATATATATTTAGCAAATAGACATATCCTCATCTGTGGGGTCCTGTAGCCGGGGTCACATCCATCAGTGCACATAAGGGTATGTGCACACGTCCGGATTTCTTGCAGAAATTTCCTGAAGAAAACCGGAAATTTTCTGCAAGAAATCCGCATTTTTTTTTTTTTGCGTTTTTTTTTCCGTTTTTTTCGCGTTTTTTTAGCATTCTGCAAGCGTAATTAGCTTGCAGAATGCTAAAGTTTTCCAAGCGATCTGTAGCATTGCTTGGAAAACTGACTGACAAGTTGGTCACACTTGTCAAACATACTGTTTGACAAGTGTGACCAACTTTTTACTATAGATGCTGCTTATGCAGTATCTATAGTAAAAGATAGAATGTTTAAAAATAATAAAAAAAATAAAAAAATGGTTATACTCACCCTCTGCAGACAGCCAATCTCCTCAGCGGCGTCCGTTCCTATACATGCCGCGGCTTGTGATTGGTCGCGTGAGTCACATGAGCGGTCACGCGACCAATCACAAGACAGCGACGTCATCACAGGTCCTGAACCACACCATCTATAGGAACGGAAGAGAGAGCATGCACCGGAGAGGCGGGAACACTTCGGGGGCCATCAGAGGGTGAGTATATCACTATTTTTTATTTTAATTCTTTTTTTTTTACCAATTATATGGTGCCCAGTCCGTGGAGGAGAGTCTCCTCTCCTCCACCCTGGGTACCAACCGCACATAATCTGCTCACTTCCCGCATGGTGTGCACAGCCCCGTGCGGGAAGTAAGCAGATCAATGCACTCCTAGGTTTGCGGAATCCCTGCAATTCCGCATTTTTAATGAACATATTGCTTTTTTTTCCGCGATGCGATTTTTTCGCGGAAAAAATCGCAATATTTGCACAAAAAATGCGGAATACCCTGTAAATAATAGGAGGCATATGTAAGCGTTTTTTTCACGTTTTTATCACGTTTTTATAGCGAAAAAACGTGAAAAAAACGCAAAAAATCCTGAACGTGTGCACGTGGCCTTACTGACCAGTCTTGTCCCCCTATCTGAGTCACGGTAAGATTTATGGCAGCTGCTCTGAAGTCTTTTACAGATCTTGTGATGCTCCAGTAATTTGCACTGACAGACATCAATCTGTTAAAGTTCAAGCAACCGCCATAAATCTACTGTGCCTCAGAGACTGCAGATACAGTATTCCGGCTCGGTCTTATCAGGAGGGACCAGCATCCAGACATCTCTTGCCTGCACAGTGCAGACACCTCCAGTACTGGCAGAAGTCTGAGTTTTTCTTACAGCACCACTGTGTCCTGTCCTCTCTGACACGCTCACACATAACGCAGAGTGCAATGTTACATAGTTACATAGTTACATAGTTATTAAGGTTGAAGGAAGACTGTAAGTCCATCTAGTTCAACCCATAGCCTAACCTAACATGCCCTAACATGTTGATCCAGGGGAAGGCAAAAAAAACCCATGTGGCAAAGAGTAACTCCACCATGGGGAAAAAAATTCCTTCCCGACTCCACATACGGCAATCAGACTAGTTCCCTGGATCAACGCCTTATCAAGGAATCTAGTGTATATACCCTGTAACATTATACTTTTCCAGAAAGGTATCCAGTCCCCTCTTAAATTTAATTAATGAATCACTCATTACAACATCATACGGCAGAGAGCTCCATAGTCTCACTGCTCTTACAGTAAAGAACCCGCCTCTGTTATTATGCTTAAACCTTCTTTCCTCCAGACGTAGAGGATGCCCCCTTGTCCCTGTCTCAGGTCTATGATTAAAAAGATCATCAGAAAGGTCTTTGTACTGTCCCCTCATATATTTATACATTAACATAAGATCACCCCTTAGTCTTCGTTTTTCCAAACTAAATAGCCCCAAGTGTAATAACCTATCTTGGTATTGCAGACCGCTCAGTCCTCTAATAACCTTGGTCGCTCTTCTCTGCACCCGCTCCAGTTCAGCTATGTCTTTCTTATACACCGGAGACCAGAACTGTGCACAGTATTCTAAGTGTGGTCGAACTAGTGACTTGTATAGAGGTAAAATTATGTTCTCCTCATGAGCATCTATGCCTCTTTTAATACATCCCATTATTTTATTTGCCTTTGTAGCAGCTGCCTGACACTGGCCACTGAATATGAGTTTGTCATCCACCCATACACCCAGGTCTTTTTCATTGACGGTTTTGCCCAGAGTTTTAGAATTAAGCACATAGTTATACATCTTATTACTTCTACCCAAGTGCATGACCTTACATTTATCCCCATTAAAGCTCATTTGCCATTTATCAGCCCAAGCTTCTAGTTTACATAAATCATCCTGTAATATAAAATTGTCCTCCCCTGTATTGATTACCCTGCAGAGTTTAGTGTCATCTGCAAATATTGAAATTCTACTCTGAATGCCCCCTACAAGGTCATTAATAAATATGTTAAAAAGAAGAGGGCCCAATACTGACCCCTGTGGTACCCCACTGCTAACCGTGACCCAGTCCGAGTGTGCTCCATTAATAACCACCCTTTGTTTCCTATCCCTGAGCCAGCTCTCAACCCACTTACACATATTTTCCCCTATCCCCATTACTCTCATTTTATGTAACAACCTTTTGTGTGGCACCGTATCAAAAGCTTTGGAAAAGTCCATATATACTACGTCCACTGGGTTCCCTTGGTCCAGTCCTGAACTTACCTCTTCATAGAAGCTGATCAAATTAGTCTGACATGAACGGTCCCTAGTAAACCCGTGCTGATACTGGGTCATGAGGTTATTCCTCTTCAGATACTCCAGCATAGCATCCCTTAGAATGCCCTCCAGGATTTTACCCACAGTAGAGGTTAAACTTACTGGCCTATAATTACCGAGTTCAGTTTTTGCCCCTTTTTTGAATATTGGCACCACATTTGCTATACGCCAGTCCTGTGGTACAGACCCTGTTATTATGGAGTCTTTAAAGATTAAAAATAATGGTCTATCAATGACTGTACTTAGTTCCTGCAGTACTCGGGGGTGTATCCCATCCGGGCCCGGAGATTTGTCAATTTTAGTTATTTTTAGACGCCGCTGTACTTCCTGCTGGGTTAAGCAGGTGACATTTAATGGGGAATTTTTATCACTAGTCATTTTGTCTGCCATGGGATTTTCTTTTGTAAATACTGATGAAAAAAAGTCATTTAGCATATTGGCTTTTTCCTCATCCTCATCCACCATTTCACCCAGACTATTTTTAAGGGGGCCAACACTGTCATTTTTTAGTTTCTTACTATTTATATAGTTAAAGAATATTTTGGGATTATTTTTACTCTCTCTGGCAATGAGTCTCTCGGTCTCAATCTTTGCTGCCTTGATTTGCTTTTTACAGAATGTATTTAATTTTCTGTATTTATTTAATGCCTCCTCACTACCTACTTCCTTTAATTCTCTAAATGCTTTCTTTTTGTCCCTTATTGCGCCCCTTACAGCTCTATTTAGCCATATTGGTTTCCTCCTATTTCTAGTATGTTTATTCCCATATGGTATATACTGTGCACAGGTCCTATCCAGGATGCTAATAAATGTCTCCCATTTTCTTTGTGTATTTTTGTGTCTCAGGATATCGTCCCAGTTAATTGCACAAAGATCCTCTCTCATCCGTTGGAAATTTGCCCTCCTGAAGTTTAGTGTCCTTGTCACCCCCCTACTACCCATCTTATTAAAGGTTACATGAAAACTTATTATTTTGTGATCACTATTCCCCAAGTGACCCCCAACCCTTATATTTGATATGCGGTCTGGCCTGTTGGTTAATATTAGGTCTAGCAGTGCCCCCCTCCTTGTTGGGTCCTGAACCAGTTGTGAAAGGTAATTGTCTCTCATAGTTGTCAAAAACCGATTACCTTTGCTGGAACTGCAGGTTTCTGTTCCCCAATCTATTTCAGGGTAGTTGAAGTCCCCCATAATAATGACTTCTCCTTGAGTCGCAGCTTCATCTATTTGCTTTACGAGGATATTCTCCATTGCTTCCATTAGTTTTGGAGATTTATAACAAACCCCTATCAGTAATTTATTATTTTTTCCCCCTCCCCTTATCTCCACCCACAGAGACTCTACATTTTCATTAGATTCACCTATATTATCACGCAGGATGGGTTTTAAGGTCGATTTTACATACAGACACACCCCACCCCCTCGCTTATCTGTACGGTCATTTCTGAACAGGCTATAGCCCTGCAAGTTAACAGCCCAGTCATGGCTCTCATCCAGCCACGTCTCAGATATCCCCACCATGTCATAATTATGCTCCAACAACATTAGTTCTAATTCATCCATTTTGTTGGCGAGGCTTCTGGCATTAGTATACATGCACTCGATGTTACTCTCTGTACCTCTATTCTTTCTTAAATTACTAACTGTTCTAACCCCACCCCCCATGCCACTGCCACCCCCAACTTCCTTATTTGTGCCCAGGTCTCTATCTGCACTATCTTCCCCTCCTATAAAATGAATACCCTCCCCCCCAATCCCTAGTTTAAACACTCCTCCAACCTTCTAACCATTTTCTCCCCCAGCACAGCTGCACCTTCCCCATTGAGGTGCAGCCCGTCCCTAGCGTAGAGCCTGTAGCCAACTGAGAAGTCGGCCCAGTTCTGCAGGAACCCAAACCCCTCCTTCCTACACCAATTCTTGAGCCACTTATTAACCTCCCTAATCTCCCGTTGCCTCTCTGGCGTGGCACGTGGTACAGGCAGTATTTCGGAAAATACCACGTTGGAGGTCCTTGCTTTCAGCTTGCAGCCTAATTCCCTGAAATCATCTTTAAGGACCTTCCACCTACCTCTAACTTTGTCATTTGTGCCAATGTGCACCATGACCGCTGGGTCCTCACCAGCCCCTCCCAGTAATCTGTCCACCCGATCAGCGATGTGTCGGACTCGAGCGCCAGGTAGGCAGCACACCGTCCGACGATCCCTGTCTTTGTGACAGATTGCCCTATCTGTTCCCCTAATAATTGAGTCCCCCACTACCAGCACCTGTCTGACCTGCCCTGCTCTCCTTTTTCCCTCCTTACTGGAGCAGTCACTCCTCCGGCTTTCAGAGGACATGCCTGGCTGCAGCAGTGCTACCCCTGTACTGGCACCCCCCTCATCTGCCAACTTAGCAAACTTATTGGGGTGTGCCAGATCAGGACTAGCCTCCCTGGCACTCTTCCCTCTACCCCGCCTTCTATCTGTCACCCAGCTAACTGCCACACTGTCCTGCAGCTCCATCCTACCATTCCCCTCCTCATCTAAAATGTGGGCGTGTCTGCTGTATACTGGAAGCAGCAAACAGGTACAGCACCGGAACCCAGCGGCATATTCTCCTCTGCCTCTCCCTGGCAACTGACTGCAGTAGTGCAGGAAGATCATGTCTCCCTGCTCTACCACAGAGCTTAACTATATCGGTTGACTGTGCACGCTGATATAATTAAGGATAGCGTAGCTCCAGGTGGGCCCCTTGTGAGCGGTGGGCCTGGGGCGACCGCACCCTCTGCCCCCCTGGTAGTTACACAACTGCATGTTGGGTATCAGCTTACTACGGAGAAATTGGACAACAAATTGTATGGTCAATTTTCTCTTGCTACCCTTGTGAAAGTAAACAAAATTGGGTCTAAAGGAAAATTTTTGTAAAAAAAAGTTTTTCCTGACACATTCCATGAATTCCTGTGATACAGCTGAAGGGTTAATAAACTTATTGAATGTTTATTTGAGCACCTTGAGGGGTGAAGTGTTTAGAATTGTCACTTTTGTGTATTTTCCTATCATATTGGCCTCTCAAATTCATGTTACATGTGATGTCCCCAAAAAATGGTTTTGTAAATTTTGTTGTAAAAATGAGAACTCACTGGTCAACTTTTAACCCTTATAACTTTCTAACAAAAAACATATGTTTAAAAAATTGTGCTGATGTAAAGTTGACATGTTGGAAAAAAATTTATATTAACTATTTTGTGTGACATAACTCTGATTTAAGGGCATAAAAATTAAAATTTTCGCCAAATTTCTGATTTTTTTCACAAATAATCTTAAGTCATGTCAAATAAATGTTACCACTTTCATGAAGTACAATATGTCTCAAAAAACATTCTCAGAATCAGTGGGATCCATTGAAGTGACAGTGGCCAGAATTAAAAAAAAAAATGGCATGGTCAGGAAGGTGAAAACAGGCTTCGGGGTCAATGGGTTAAATAAAAGTACCTTCACACGAAGCGACGCTGCAGCGATAGCGACAACGATGCCGATCGCTGCAGCGTCGCTGTTTGGTTGCTGGAGAGCTGTCACACAGTCCGCTCTCCAGCGACCAACGATGCCGAGGTCCCCGGGTAACCAGGGTAAACATCGGGTTACTAAGCGCAGGGCCGCGCTTAGTAACCCGATGTTTACCCTGGTTACCAGCGTAAAAGTAAAAATAACAAACAGTACATGCTCACCTGCGCGTCCCCTGGCGTCCGCTTCCTGTACGGTGTGAGCGCCGGCCCTAACAGCAGAGCGGTGACGTCACCGCTGTGCTTTTACTTTCACTTTAGGGCCGGCGCTCAGTCAGAGCAGGAAGCGGACGGCAGGGGACGCGCAGGTGAGTATGTACTGTTTGTTTTTTTTACTTTTACGCTGGTAACCAGGGTAAACATCGGGTTACCAAGCGCGGCCCTGCGCTTAGTAACCCGATATTTACCCTGGTTACCAGTGTAAAACATCGCTGGTATCGTTGATTTTGGTGTCAAACCTGACGATACACGCCGGTCTGATGACCAAATAAAGTTCTGAACTTTATTCAATGACCAGCGATATCACAGCAGGATCCAGATCGCTGCTGCGTGTCAAACTAAACGATATCGCTAGCCAGGACGCTGCAACGTCACGGATCGTTGTCGTTCTCGTTGTAAAGTCATTTCGTGTGAAGGTACCTTAAGTTGCATTATCCTGTTATCAGCCAGTATCTGTTTAAGTATAGTTACCAAGTGCTATTGTGTGCAAGAAGGATGTGGAGACAGAAGAATGGATTCTGAGGAAAATTTAGGAAGAGGGAACATGGAAGAGACTGATTAGTAAAGTGAGATGATAGGGATGACTAAAAAGATGTATTTTTAAAGCATGCTTAAAATGTGTGTGTGTGTGGGAGAGTAGATATTAGTCCTTTAGTCTGGGGTAGAGCATTCCAGAAAATTGGCGTCGCACAAGAGATGCCTTGGAGATGGAGGAGTGAGGTTCGGATTATGGAGGGTGTTAGCCTTAGATAATTTGTAGAACGGACACCATGGTTAGGACTATGAAAAGAGATGAGGGAGAAGATATAGGGTGATGCAGAATTGTGTAGAGCTTTTTGGGTGTGTGAAGTATATAGGGAGATTTAATGGCAGCTTACAATCCTCCTTCAGCATGTGTAGCTGTAACAGGACACCTGCCTCAGAAGGTTGTGCAACCCCACCAGCCAGTATCCAGGCTAATACAGGATGACCGATTCTCCACGGGTGGCTGTCTCCTTCCTAGGCCTCTTTCACCAAAGCCAGTGGCCCCCCGCACATGTTGCCCATACAGAAGCTCAAAGTGAGAGAACCCCATTGAGGCATGTGAAACCTCCTGGTAGGCAAAAGCAGGTGTGGGATGTACCGCTCCAAGTGGTGCCCTAGTGAGTTTACGAACATCTTATGCATCTGCTTCAGAGTGCCATTGAACCATTCGCACAGGCCATTAGTGTCACGATCCAATAGCTTTTTTCCTTTCAGGCCAGTGGGGGTTAATGTCAGTTTCCCTTGCTGACAACATGATGCAACTGCAGAGTTGCTAAGTCAACTGATGTGGGTGGTGACCACTCCCACCATCCTTTAAATGGTCACCTGATGGATCAGCTGACTGTTGGTGATAGAGTTTCTCTGGAGATCAGCCGATGAGTGAGGAGCTTTCTGATGACATCGTGTATCAGCTGTTTGAGGTCCTGGTTTCGTGTCCTCTGTGGTGTGGAGCTTGGCAGCAGAGTCTGGAAACTAAGTGTAGTGTTTTCACCTTGTCTGTCTCGTTCTTGTCACCCCTCTGTGTTATACCATCAGCAGTGGTGATGCTATAACCCTTTCCGGCCCGTGCACTAGCCAGGGCAGTGCGAGGTGACAGCAAGGGACGAGGTTTGTGACGACGGATGGGGTAAGGTCCCACTTAGGGCATTAGGGGAGTGCAGGGACAGGCTCAGGTTGGAGCTCAGGTGTCCAATCCTTCATTCCCTATCAGTAAGGCCTTCCTCACTTCATTTACATCCCGTTGTGTGTTGTGCCGTCCGCTGACCGACCCCCTGTTGTGTCATTACATTTCGTGACATTATCACCAACCAATATTTTTTCTAGTGAACCTATTGTGCAAGCAGAAGCTTTGGCTCGCCTGATCCGGAATCTCACAGATGAGTTAACGGAGCTGCAGTCTCAGGTGGTGCAGCAGCTCTAGCAGGTGTCAGGGTTCATGGTCTCGGCCCATGTCTTGGCTCAACTGGAACCCAAGATATCTCTCTCCCTGACAGGTTCTCTGAAGGGATAGATAAATTAATTGCATTTAAAGATGCCTGTAAGTTATATTTCAGGCTTTGGCCTCGTTCTTCAGGGAGTGAGGAACAGCGTGTGGGGATTATAGTTTCCCTTCTCGAGGGTGATCCTAAATCCTTGGCCTTCTCCCTGCCGACCGATTCACCATCTTTACGGTTGGTGGCTGAGTTTTTTGTGGCATTGGCGCTGGTATAAGGGGATCCTGATGGTGTCTCCCTGGTGGAGCTTCGACTCTATAAGATCAAGCATGGGGGCCGGCTGGCTGAGGAGCACTGCTCGGAATTTCAGAGATGGGCCACTGACACACAGTGGAATGACCCTGCTTTTAGGAGCCAATTTTGTCAGGGTCTGTCAGCCAGGCTTCAGGATACTTTGGTGCAGTATGCTAGTCCTGGGTCATTGGATGCCACCATGGCCCTTGCTATCCGGGTGAATAGATGCCTTAGGGAGAGACATACACCAAATCTACCCTCTTTCTTTCTAAGGAGGAGGATACACTGGTGCAGATGGATGAACCTATGCAGGTGGGAGGAGTCTCTTCTCAGACTAGGTTGCCTGCGGTTTGCCGTGGGATGGGGGCATGTATTTTCTGTGGTCTGACTGATCATTGCATCAATGTCTGTCCAGCTCATGCCACAGTATGTACACCATCTCAAAAGCCATGTCCCCCTGGTCGTGTGGAGGGAGGCGACCAGGGTGTGTATATTTCTTCCATCTTTTTGTCTCAGTGTACCATTCCTGCTGAACTGGTGGTTGGCTGGGATACTGAGACTGTACCGGTGCTTGTGGATGGTGGAGCTGGAGTCAGTTTGGTGGATTAGTCAGCATATAGGGACTCTTCAAGAGGAGTCATTGTCATTCAACATCTTGGAGGGTATGCCAATGCCCATCGTCCTAGGCCTTCCCTGGCTGAAGAGACACAATCTGGTCATAAATTGGCAGTCCAGGGAAGTAGTCTGTTGGGACCAGTCATGTAAGGATTCCTGCCTGGAGCTACTGTCTCTGCCGTAATTCATAAACCTATGCCTTCTTCTCTGGTGGGGGCAGCTAATGTGCTACTAGGGAGTAGGGGCAGGATTCAACCCTTGCCACAAGTAAACCCTGAATCTCAGGGTCCTCTCAGGAGGAGGGGTCAGGGGAGGGTGGTGGTTTCCTCTGCATGTAGTGAGGGTATGAGTTTGGTGACACAGGGGGATGTGTTGTGAATTTGGATTCTGGGCTCCCCCGGTGGCTACTGGTGGAATTGAACTGGTGTCTTCATCTTCTCTGTTCACCTGTTCCCATCAAGATGTGGGAGTCGCTATATAACCTTGCTGCTCTGTTAGTTGCTTGCCGGTCAACAATGTTATCAGAAGCCTCTCTGTGCTTGTTCCTGCTCCTAGACAACTACTAGATAAGTTGGACTCTTGTCCATGTTTGTTTTTGCATTTTTGTTCCAGTTCACAGCTGTAGTTTCGTTACTGTGTCTGGAAAGCTCTTGTGAACAGGAATTGCCACTCTGGTGTTATGAGTTAATGCCAGAGTTTTAAAGTAATTTCTGGATGGTGTTTTTGATAGGGTTTTCAGCTGACCATGAAAGTGTCCTTTCTGTCTTCTGCTATGTAGTAAGTGGACCTCAAATTTGCTAAACCTATTTTCATACTACGTTTGTTATTTCATCTCAACTCACCGCCAATACATGTGGGGGGCCTCTGTCTCCTTTCGGGGTATTTCTCTAGAGGTGAGCTAGGACTAATATTTTCCTCTGCTAGTTTTATTTAGTCCTCCGGCTGGTGCTGGGCATCTAGAATCAACGTAGGCATGCTACCCGGCCACTGCTAGTTGTGCGTTAGGTTTAGTTCATGGTCAGCTCAGTTCCCATCTTCCAAGAGCTAGTTCCTATATATGCTTATGCTATGTTCTCTTGCCATTGAGATCATGACAGTTTGACCGGCCCTCAAAGTGTTAATTGTTTGGGCTGAAGCAGGAGAAAAAGAAGTGTTGAAGGGAAATTTTTTTTTTTTTTTCCCCTCAGAGTTTTGCTGCCTAGCCCTTAATTGCTGTCTAGCTGCTTCTTACCTCCTCTTAACCCTTGAATGGCTCTGTGTCCACCTGTTTGTAATGGATCTTCAGAGTGTAACTGCAGGTTTGAATAATCTCGCCACGAAGGTACAAAATTTGCAAGATTTTGTTTGTCATGCACCTGTATCTGAGCCGAGAATTCCTTTGCCGGAATTTTTCTCGGGGAATAGATCCGGGTTTCAGAATTTTCGAAATAATTGCAAATTATTTTTGTCCCTGAAATCTCGCTCTGCCGGAGACCCTGCACAGCAGGTCAGGATTGTGATTTCCTTGCTCCGGGGCGACCCTCAAGACTGGGCTTTTTCATTGACACCAGGGGATCCTGCGTTGCTCAATGTGGATGCGTTTTTTCTGGCCTTGGGGTTGCTTTATGACGAACCTCATTTGGAGCTTCAGGCAGAAAAAACTTTGATGTCCCTATTTCAGGGGCAAGATGAAGCGGAAATTTACTGCCAAAGATTCCGTAAATGGTCTGTGCTTACTCAGTGGAATGAGTGCGCCCTGGCGGCGACTTTCAGAGAGGGTCTCTCTGATGCCATTAAGGATGTTATGGTGGGGTTCCCTGTGCCTGCGGGTCTGAATGAGTCCATGACAATGGCTATTCAGATCGATAGGCATTTGCGGGAGCGCAAACCAGTGCACCATCTGGCGGTGTCCACTGAGAAGTCGCCAGAGAATATGCAGTGTGATAGAATTCTGTCCCGAAGCGAGCGGCAGAATTTTAGACGGAAAAATGGGTTGTGTTTCTATTGTGGTGATTCTACTCATGTTATATCAGCATGCTCTAAGCGCACTAAAAAGCTTGGTAAATCTGTTTCCATTTGCACCTTACCGTCTAAATTTATTCTATCTGTGACCCTGATTTGCTCTTTGTCATCTATTACCACGGACGCCTATGTCGACTCTGGCGCCGCTTTGAGTCTTATGGATTGGTCCTTTGCCAAATGCTGTGGGTATGATTTAGAGCCTTTGGAGACTCCTATTCCTCTGAAGGGGATTGACTCCACCCCATTGGCTAATAATAAACCACAATACTGGACACAAGTAACTATGCGTATTAATCCGGATCACCAGGAGATTATTCGCTTTCTGGTGCTGTATAATCTACATGATGATTTGGTGCTAGGATTGCCTTGGCTGCAATCTCACAACCCAGTCCTCGACTGGAGAGCTATGTCTGTGTTGAGCTGGGGATGTAAGGGGGCTCATGGGGATGTACCTGTGGTTTCCATTTCATCATCCATTCCCTCTGAAATTCCTGAGTTCCTGTCTGACTATCGTGACGTCTTTGAAGAATCCAAGCTTGGTTCGTTACCTCCGCACCGAGAGTGCGATTGTGCCATAGATTTAATCCCGGGTAGTAAATACCCAAAGGGTCGTTTATTTAATCTGTCTGTGCCTGAACATGCTGCTATGCGAGAATATATAAAGGAGTCCTTGGAAAAGGGACATATTCGTCCATCGTCATCTCCCTTAGGAGCCGGTTTTTTCTTTGTGTCAAAAAAAGACGGCTCTTTGAGACCATGTATTGATTATCGGCTTTTGAATAAAATCACTGTTAAATATCAATACCCATTGCCGTTGCTGACTGATTTGTTTGCTCGCATAAAGGGGGCCAAGTGGTTCTCTAAGATTGACCTTCGTGGGGCGTATAATTTGGTGCGAATCAGGCAGGGGGATGAGTGGAAAACCGCATTTAATACGCCCGAGGGCCACTTTGAGTATTTAGTGATGCCTTTTGGTCTTTCTAATGCTCCGTCAGTTTTCCAGTCCTTTATGCATGATATTTTTCGCGATTATTTGGATAAATTTATGATTGTGTATCTGGATGATATTCTGATTTTTTCGGATGACTGGGACTCTCATGTCCAGCAAGTCAGGAGGGTTTTTCAGGTTTTGCGGTCTAATTCTTTGTGTGTGAAGGGTTCTAAGTGTGTTTTTGGGGTACAGAGGATTTCCTTTTTGGGATATATTTTTTCCCCCTCTTCCATTGAAATGGATCCTGTCAAGGTTCAAGCTATTTGTGATTGGACGCAGCCCTCTTCTCTTAAGAGTCTTCAGAAATTTTTGGGCTTTGCTAACTTTTATCGTCGATTTATTGCTGGTTTTTCGGATATTGCTAAACCATTGACCGATTTGACTAAGAAGGGTGCTGATGTTGCTGATTGGTCCCCTGATGCTGTGGAGGCCTTTCGGGAGCTTAAGCGCCGTTTTTCCTCTGCCCCTGTGTTGCGTCAGCCTGATGTTGCTCTACCTTTTCAGGTTGAGGTCGACGCTTCTGAGATCGGAGCTGGGGCAGTGTTGTCGCAGAAAAGTTCTGACTGCTCCGTGATGAGGCCTTGTGCCTTCTTTTCCCGTAAATTTTCGCCCGCTGAGCGGAATTATGATGTTGGGAATCGGGAGCTTTTGGCCATGAAGTGGGCTTTTGAGGAGTGGCGCCATTGGCTTGAGGGGGCCAGACATCAGGTGGTGGTATTGACTGACCACAAAAATTTGATTTATCTTGAGACCGCCAGGCGCCTGAATCCTAGACAGGCGCGCTGGTCATTATTTTTCTCTCGGTTTAATTTTGTGGTGTCATACCTACCGGGTTCTAAGAATGTTAAGGCGGATGCCCTTTCTAGGAGTTTTGAGCCTGACTCGCCTGGTAACTCTGAGCCCACAGGTATCCTTAAGGATGGAGTGGTATTGTCAGCCGTTTCTCCAGACCTGCGGCGGGCCTTGCAGGAGTTTCAGGCGGATAGACCTGATCGTTGCCCACCTGATAAACTGTTTGTTCCTGATGATTGGACCAGTAGAGTCATCTCTGAGGTTCATTCTTCTGCGTTGGCAGGTCATCCTGGCATTTTTGGTACCAGGGATTTGGTGGCAAGGTCCTTCTGGTGGCCTTCCCTGTCACGAGATGTGCGAGGCTTTGTGCAGTCTTGTGACGTTTGTGCTCGGGCCAAGCCTTGTTGTTCTCGGGCTAGTGGATTATTGTTGCCCTTGCCTATTCCTAAGAGGCCTTGGACGCACATCTCGATGGATTTTATTTCAGATCTGCCTGTTTCTCAGAAGATGTCTGTCATCTGGGTGGTGTGTGACCGTTTTTCTAAGATGGTCCATTTGGTTCCTCTGCCCAAGTTACCTTCTTCTTCCGAGTTGGTTCCTCTGTTTTTTCAAAATGTTGTTCGTTTGCATGGTATTCCTGAGAATATCGTTTCTGACAGAGGGACCCAATTCGTGTCTAGATTTTGGCGGGCATTCTGTGCTAGGATGGGCATAGATTTATCTTTTTCGTCCGCTTTCCATCCTCAGACGAATGGCCAGACCGAGCGGATTAATCAGACCCTGGAGACATATCTGAGGTGTTTTGTGTCTGCTGACCAGGATGATTGGGTTGCTTTTTTGCCATTGGCGGAGTTCGCTCTCAATAATCGGGCCAGCTCTGCCACTTTGGTGTCCCCGTTTTTCTGTAATTCGGGGTTTCATCCTCGATTTTCCTCTGGTCAGGTGGAATCTTCGGATTGTCCTGGAGTGGATGCTGTGGTGGAGAGATTGCATCAGATCTGGGGGCAGGTGGTGGACAATTTGAGGTTGTCCCAGGAGAAGACTCAGCTTTTTGCCAACCGCCACCGTCGTGTTGGTCCTCGGCTTTCTGTTGGGGATTTGGTGTGGTTGTCTTCTCGTTTTGTCCCTATGAGGGTCTCTTCTCTTAAGTTTAAGCCTCGGTTTATCGGCCCGTATAAGATATTGGAGATTCTTAACCCTGTTTCCTTCCGTTTGGACCTCCCTGCATCCTTTTCTATTCATAACGTTTTTCATCGGTCATTATTGCGCAGGTATGAGGTACCGGTTGTGCCTTCCGTTGAGCCTCCTGCTCCGGTGTTGGTTGAGGGTGAGTTGGAGTACGTTGTGGAGAAAATCTTAGACTCTCGTGTTTCCAGACGGAGACTCCAGTATCTGGTCAAGTGGAAGGGATACGGCCAGGAGGATAATTCTTGGGTGAATGCATCTGATGTTCATGCCTCCGATCTGGTTCGTGCCTTTCATAGGGCCCATCCTGATCGCCCTGGTGGTTCTGGTGAGGGTTCGGTGCCCCCTCCTTGAGGGGGGGGTACTGTTGTGAATTTGGATTCTGGGCTCCCCCGGTGGCTACTGGTGGAATTGAACTGGTGTCTTCATCTTCTCTGTTCACCTGTTCCCATCAAGATGTGGGAGTCGCTATATAACCTTGCTTCTCTGTTAGTTGCTTGCCGGTCAACAATGTTATCAGAAGCCTCTCTGTGCTTGTTCCTGCTCCTAGACAACTACTAGATAAGTTGGACTCTTGTCCATGTTTGTTTTTGCATTTTTGTTCCAGTTCACAGCTGTAGTTTCGTTACTGTGTCTGGAAAGCTCTTGTGAACAGGAATTGCCACTCTGGTGTTATGAGTTAATGCCAGAGTTTTAAAGTAATTTCTGGATGATGTTTTTGATAGGGTTTTCAGCTGACCATGAAAGTGTCCTTTCTGTCTTCTGCTATGTAGTAAGTGGACCTCAAATTTGCTAAACCTATTTTCATACTACGTTTGTTATTTCATCTCAACTCACCGCCAATACATGTGGGGGGCCTCTGTCTCCTTTCGGGGTATTTCTCTAGAGGTGAGCTAGGACTAATATTTTCCTCTGCTAGTTTTATTTAGTCCTCCGGCTGGTGCTGGGCATCTAGAATCAACGTAGGCATGCTACCCGGCCACTGCTAGTTGTGCGTTAGGTTTAGTTCATGGTCAGCTCAGTTCCCATCTTCCAAGAGCTAGTTCCTATATATGCTTATGCTATGTTCTCTTGCCATTGAGATCATGACAGGGATGCCTCTGTTGTCGGTTCCTCAAAGAATTCACCATCCTTTGGCAAATGCTTGCATTTAAATAAACAGTCAGGACCTGTATGTGAATGAGTATGTGTGGGTGTCCACCAAAAACATCAGGTGGAAGTATGTAACTGGGACCTGGAACTCTAGGGTGATCGGGCCGTATCGGGTGTCGGCCATTCTCAGCCCGGGGTCTTTCCATCTGGAGATACCCCCAGTAATGCACATACACAACATATTCCACAGGTCGGCGCTCTTTAGATTTGTTGTGCCTCCGGAGCCTACATTAGTGCCATTTCCATTGGGCTGCGTTTGCCATAAACCTGAGGATCTGGTGACTGCGGAGGTGAATCTTTGTGGATCAAGGCTTCCACACCTTACATCGTTTCCAGTGAGGTCTGGTGTTAAGGGTCCAGAGGCCCCTCATTGAAAGGAGGTATTGTCACAATCCATTTTTGGATTTGTGGCAGCTCTGGTTCCACTATGTTTTATATGTAGCTTTTTTCCTTTCAGGCCAGCGGGGGCTAATGTCAGTTTCCCTTGCTGACATCCTGCTGCTACTGCAGAGTTGCTAGGTCAGCTAATGTGGGTGGTGACCACTTCCACCATCCTTTAAATGGTCACCTGATGCATCAGCTGACTGTTGGTGATAGAGTTTTTCTGGACACCAGCCGATGAGTAAGGAGCTTTCTGGTGTCAGTGTGTATCAGCTGTTTGAGGTCCTGGTTTTGTGTCCTCTGTGGTGTGGAGCTTGACAGCGGAGTCTGGAAGCTAAGTGTAGTGTTTTGACCTTGTCTGTCTTGTGCTTGTCACCCCCCTGTGTTATACCATGTGTTATACCATCAGCAGTGGTGAGGATAGCGCCGGTGCTGGCCTGTGCACTAGTCAGGGCAGTGTGAGGTCGCAGAGAGGAACGAGGTTCGTGATAGCGACGGGAGGAAGGACCCATTGAGGCATTAGGGAAGAGCAGGGACAGGCTCAGGTTGGAGCTCAGGAGGTGTCCAATCCTTCATTCCCCATTTCCATCCCATTGTGTGTTGTGCCATCCACAGACCAGCCCCCTGTTGGGTTGTTACATTTTGTGGCAATTAGTCTATGGGTGGTATGAGCTGGTCACCAGATGTTGCACCTGTATCTGCTTACAGAGGGATCAGCTGCAACAAGAACTAGGTCCCCCAGTCGGTGAGCATTTCCTGGGGAAGACCCACTAGCATGAAAATCTCCAGTAAGGCAGTGGCCATCTTTTTGGCCCAAATGGACAAGTCTATCACTTACGGATACTGGATGACATAGTCTATTACTGTCAGTATAAAGTGTTTCTCGGAGCTGCAGGGAGTGGACATCGGTCCAATCAGATTTACTATCCTCCTGAAAGGCTCTTTAATTATGGGCAGAGTTACCATTGGGGCTTTGGGGCATACTGACAGGTGTGAAACAAACAGCAATAGGCAGCCATATTGGCCCCATCTTTGGCCAGCAGAAATGCTGGGCTAGCCTGGCCTTTGTCTTATGGATCCCTAGATGTCTAGCCATCGGAATATTGTATGCAATCTGCAACAACTCTGAATGGATAGGGTACCAGTGACTGTCGGTCCATAGGCCATGCCTCCATTGAACCCTGCTGGACCATTACCCAGTACAGCCGTCCTTGGTCCCAGACCATCCGCTCGTGGTCTGAGTCTGAGGGAGGCTGTACCGCCTGCTCCTTGAGAGCTTTCAGGCTATGGTCAGTTTCTAATGCTGCCTGAAACCCCTGACTGGACGTGGCCAGAATAGATGAGACCGCCACGTCTTGTATCAGTTCCCCATGATCTGTCTTCTGGGCTCTGTCTGACCTGGCAGCCACTTGGTTGTAAGGGGGGAAGCCGTTGGATCCCCGAGGGGCCACTGCCACTACCACTGCATGTGACAGCAGCAACGGCCGCTGCATCCATGAGTAGTGTCTGCTTCTGACCAGACCAAGTCCCCAGTCCAGACTGAATAACCTGGCCCTTTGACATCCCTGCTGTGGAAGAGCCACCATTACATTAGGAGTGAGTTAATGAATTGTTTGAAGAAATATAGCAGAATACATTTCACATTGATATGAGCTAGGACATAGGTGAAACAAAGATATGACAAATAAATAAAGTAGAACAACTGAACAAGAAGTATGTTTGCGTGAATATCTTGCATATCTTATCTTTTGAACTGCCTTGTTAACTGCAATGCAGTTCGACGATATTATATGCATGACCCCAGTACGCATGCTCTCCTTAAGCCAGGTCTGAATATATAGGAACCCCTTGCTATGATTAAGACCCAATTTACCTTGTTAAACAATAAATCAACTAACTAGAGTCCAGAGCAGGCAATACTTAAACAAAGATCCATGCCGGACAGAAAAGACAATAAAACATCAAGTGATTGAGAAAACTCGGAACATATACAAACAGACACAAGAGCAACTAGTATATATCATACATGAAATGTTGAAGTATCAAGTGGAAATATTCACACTTGACAGATGATATACAAGCAGATCAGTGAGTATATAAACAAACAAAGCTCCCAATCCAGAAAAAAGTCCAAAAAGCTGACCATACTAATTAAATACAAGTCTTGTTTCCCAACAATTTCAACAAAAAGGATGCAATCTACGGCTGCGCTGAATTACTTGTTTGCAGTACATGACATAAAGGATCCTAATGCACAGATCAAATATAGCTCTAGGACCACATCCACCTGATGGAGGTCAAAAGAGAGCCCTTTTAGCCTCCAACAAGCTGTTATTAGTCAATATACTTTTTTCTTGGTTACAGAAATGACTCATTACGTAAAGTTTTCCTGCAAAAAATAAAATTTTCTCAAAGGGGATGTTTAGTACCAGCTAAAGTTCCAGCTAAGTTTGCCGGAGTTCACCTGCCACATGAGCCCTGCAGGTACTCAGTGGCCATTATTGAGCTTCTGTACTCTTACTTCTCTCAGATTAATGTGTCAAAGGACCATAGGGAGAGAAAGGACTAGTCAGGCACTGCCTAATCTGTCTTCTCCTCGCAGTTCTCTGATTAACTTGTCAATGAACTAATGGTGCGAGGAAGAACTGGCCGGAGGCTGCATTGCACTAGTTTCATTTATTCCTATAGTCCCCAGCCAGCTCTCCAAACTGTGTATTCTATAAAATGTCATGCCCTTAATTCAGACAGCATGAATCAACTGACAGGTTCCCTTTAACGAGGTTGCAGACAACCCCTTTAAACATGGAACCGAATGGTAGAGAACCTTTAAGGGTAGAATACCTCTGTAAATATTGAGTCTAAAGGTACCTTCACACTAAGCGACTTTGCAGCGAGAACGACGACGATCCGTGACGTTGCAGCGTCCTGGATAGCAATCTCGTTGTGTTTGACACGCAGCAGCGATCTGGATCCCGCTGTGATATCGTTGGTCGGAGCTAGAAGTCCAGAACTTTATTTCGTCGCTGATCAGCCGCTGTCATCGCTGGATCGGTGTGTGCGACACCGATCCAGCAATGTGTTCACTTGTAACCAGGGTAAACATCGGGTTACTAAGCGCAGGGCCGTGCTTAGTAACCCGATATTTACCCTGGTTACCATTGTAAAAGTAAAAAAAAACACTACATACTCACCTTCTGATGTCTGTCACGTCCCCCGCCGGCGGCTTCCCTGCACTGAATGTGTCAGCGCCGGCTGGCCGTAAAGCAGAGCACAGCGGTGACATCACCGCTGTGCTCTGCTTTACGGCCGGCCGGCGCTGACACATTCAGTGCAGGGAAGCCACCGGCGGGGGATGTGACAGACATCAGAAGGTGAGTATGTATTTTTTTTTTTTACTTTTACAATCGTAACCAGGGTAAATATCGGGTTACTAAGCGCGGCCCTGCGCTTAGTAACCCGATGTTTACCCTGGTTACCCGGGTGCTGCAGGGGGACTTCGGCATCGTTGAAGACAGTTTCAACGATGCCGAAGTCGTTCCCCTGATCGTTGGTCGCTGGAGAGAGCTGTCTGTGTGACAGCTCCCCAGCGACCTAAACAGCGACGCTGCAGCGATCGGATCGTTGTCTATATCGCTGCAGCGTCGCTAAATGTGACGGTACCTTAAGGGAGCTTGCCAAGACTTTCTGCCATATGAAGTCTGAAGCATAGATGGATAGAGAACATGAGTCAGGGACCTCTAAGGCAGTCAAAAAACCCTAAAATCATGTGTACAGGTCCTTAGGTCATCCCTATGCATATAAAAATCTGTTCTAATTGTTTTTGAGCCTTCGATCAGACTCAAGGCTCCGATGAATGCCACTGTTTAGGCATGCAGTGGCGTATATCACCCATGAGCTTTCCATATCGATAAGAAAAATGATCAGTGGGATCTTTATAATAAAGAGAAATAAAATTCCTTTTATTTTAATTAATTATTTTAAGACAATTTTCAAGTATAAAATGATTAAAAGTTAGTCTGTGAAAGCTTAGTTGTGTAACCAGCGACTCAGAAAAAGAAGTTCAGAGGGAAGCAGACAAAGGGCGGCGGGAAAGGCAAGAAAGCACTGCGCACACCCAAGCCAACAGGTTGAATAAAGTTGATAAACCAGACTAGTGAAAAGCATGATTACTTTACTAAGCAAATGAATAAAAGCACAACATGAATTCAGCCCGCAGGGGGACGATATCCAAAACAAGGCTGGATTTCCCTGCGAGCATGTCTAAACCTAGACTGAGGCAGCTTTGTAATGTGCTGGTTTTCAAGATTTTTTGCTAGGTATTTCAAAAGACACCGCTAGTAGTTTTACTATGACAGATCCTATTCTTTACTTACCAGATGATTTTCATAGTGCAGGTAATATAAAATCCAGAATAAATATATTTAGAGAGATATAGAGCATTATAACTTACATATTAAAGATATAATATATATGGACATGGTTTTCGATGTGCTGGTTAAGTTGGATTGTCAATGATTCCACATAACGAGGTATAGACAAAACACAAGGCATACATTGGGGGAGACTTATTACTGGCAGACCCAACATACACCAAATTCATTTGAGTGGTGCATCTTGGAAGATGTTAGACTTTTTTTCTTAACCTCCTTTTTGCTGCCTTCCTTTAGACCAATATTTAGAGCTAAGATTTGGAGTGCAATTTGTCACATTTTAGACTAGTAACCACTCCCTCTTTTTCTAAACACTTTTGAAAAGTGCAAAAGCCTTAAAACTACTGAATAAATCTAGCATAAAGCATATACAAAAAGTTTTTTTTTTGCCACAGGAATTGTGCCACATCTAGCTAAGTAAATCGTCCCCAATATGTTTAGAATTCAAAGGCAAATTTTCCACGGTGCGTACTAGTGTTTGGTGTTACAGATTTTCTGCTCCTCTCAGGTACATTGTGTATTTCATTGCATTTTTTAATATGCATTTTTATTGCGCTTTTGATGCTGCAGTGTTTGTCTCTTTTTTAAGTATGTCCTGTTTTAAATAAAGCTGCTTTATTTTTTATACTTTCTGGCATTTGACTTTAACAAAACTTTATTGAAATAGTAATATTTAACATAGTAACATAGTTATTAAGGTTGAAGGAAGACTTTAAGTCCATCTAGTTCAACCCATAGCCTAACCTAACATGCCCTAACATGTTGATCCAGAGGAAGGCAAAAAAAACACTAAGCTCCACACTGGGGAAAAAAATTCCTTCCCGCCTCCACATACGGCAATCTGACTAGTACCCTGGATCAACGCCTTATCAAGGAATCTAGTATATATAACCTGTAACATTATACATTACATCGACTTTTCATGGGTTTCAGCAGCGGAAACACACAAAAAACATATATGCATTTTTTTCCATATCTGACGCAACTGTATGGGGAAAATCCACACGTAGTACTCCGTGTACTCACAAGACAAATTGACATGTTGTGGACTTTAATTACACACTTCAGGTTGGTTTACACTGTGTAAAAAAAAAATGCACAGGTTTATTTTTAGAAATTCCATCCAATTTGCTTGAACTATAAAAACTCATTGTGGGAACCTAACCTTAGGCTGGGTTCACATTACGTCCAAGCAGTCCGCTAGACGGACTGCGTTACACCGCGGCATAACGCGGTGTAACGCAGTCTGTTAACACTGCCATTAATCTCTATTGAGTGATGGACCCTGGGACGCGGGCTGCAGCGTTTCTGGGTCCGTCTCTGCTAGCGCAGATAGAGCATCTGCTAGCTCTATCTGCGATGGCATGTCGGCACTTACGTTAACGCAGCCCTTTTAACGCATGTGTTGAACGGGCTGCTGTTATCGCAATGTGAACCTAGCCTTAGCCTCCATTCACACTACTGTAAGGCACTGCATTAGGTGAGATGGGTTGAAACACTCCGCTGGACATAGTAGTGTATGCCTTCACAGCTTTGTAAAAGAGTTCAGACTAATGTATACTAACGCCAGCCAAACGTGTGACTTACATCATAGCCTATCAGTACAATAGATTGATGTAGGATGTTATTCTTTTAAATAAATGCAGAACAGACTGGGAAAATGTAATGTACACCCAGCCTTAATGGTGTGTCAGGCCGGCGTCACACTAGCGAGTTTTACGGACGTATGAGAGGTGCAGAAAATACGGATTGCATACGGTACAATGATTCTCTATGTCCCAGCTCCTATCTGCCGTATTTTACTGATCTGTATTATACGGTCTTGTACGGCCGTAGAAAATCGGAGCATGCTGCGTTTGTCACCGTATTGCGCAAAAAAAAATCGCCAATGAAAGTCTATGGGGGCGAGAAAAATACGGATTACACACGGACCAGCAGTGTGACTTGCGAGAAATACACAGCGGTGTTCTATAGAAAAGCCGGTAATTCAATTGCCGGCTTTTTCTTTCTCCTTCACAAACCCGACATGATATGAGACATGGTTTACGTACAGTAAACCATCTCATCTCTCTTTTTTTTTTGCATATTCCACACTACTAATGGTAGTAGTGTGTATGTGCAAAATTTGGGTGCTGTAGCTTGTAAAATAAAGGGTTAAATCGCGGAAAACTTTGGCGTGGGCTCCCGCGCAATTTTCTCTGCCAGAGTGGTAAAGCCAGTGACTGAGTGCTGATATTAATAGCCTAGAGAGGGTCCATGGTTATTGCCCCCCCCTGGCTAAAAACATCTGCCCCCAGCCACCCCAGAAAAGGCACATCTGTAAGATGCCCTATTCTGGCACTTGGCCACTCTCTTCCCACTCCCGTGTAGTGGTGGGATATAAGGTAATGAAGAGTTAATGTCACCTTGCTATTGTAAGGTGACATTAAGCCAGATTAATAATGGAGAGGTGTCAATTCTGACACCTATCCATTATTAATCCAATAGTACGAGATGGTTAATAAAACACACACACATTATTTAAAAGTATTTTAACCCCTTCACCCCCAAGGGTGGTTTGCACGTTAATGACCAGGCCAATTTTTACAATTCTGACCACTGTCCCTTTATGAGGTTATAACTCTGGAACGCTTCAACGGATCTTGGTGATTCTGACATTGTTTTCTCGAGACATATTGTACTTCATGATAGTGGTAAAATTTCTTCGATATAACTTGTGTTTATTTGTGAAAAAAACGGATATTTGGCGAACATTTTGAAAATTTCGCAATTTTTCAACTTTGAATTTTTATGCCCTTAAATCACAGACATTTGTCATGCAAAATACTTAATAAGTAACATATCCCACATGTCTACTTTACATCAGCACAATTTTGGAACCAAATTTTTTTTTTGTTAGGGAGTTATAAGGGTTAAAAGTTGACCAGAAATTTCTCATTTTTACAACACCATTTTTTTTTAGGGACCACATCTCATTTGAAGTCATTTTGAGGGGTCTATGTGACAGAAAATACCCAAGTGTGACACCATTCTAAAAACTGCACCCCTCAAGGTGCTCAAAACCACATTCAAGAAATTTATTAACCCTTCAAGTGTTTCACAGGAATTTTTGGAATGTGTAAATAAAAATGAACATTTAACTTTTTTTCACACAAAATTTATTTCAGCTCCAATTTGTTTTATTTTACCAAGCGTAACAGGAGAAAATGGATGCCAAAAGTTGTTGTACAATTTGTCCTGAGTACGCTGATACCCCATATGTGGGGGTAAACCACTGTTTGGGCGCATGGCAGAGCTCGGAAGGAAAGGAGCGCCATTTGACTTTTCAATGCAAAATTGACTGGAATTGACATGGGACGCCATGTTGCGTTTGGAGAGCCCCTGATGTGCCTAAACATTGAAACCCCCCACAATTGACACCATTTTGGAAAGTAGACCCCCTAAGGAACTTATCTAGATGTGTGGTGAGCACTTTGACCCAACAAGTGCTTCACAGAAGTTTATAATGCAGAGCCGTAAAAATAAAAAATCATATTTTTTCACAAAAATGATCTTTTCGCCCCCATTTTTTTATTTTCCCAAGGGTAAGAGAAGAAATTAGACAACAAAAGTTGTTGTGCAATTTGTCCTGAGTACGAAGATACTCCATTTGTGGGTGTAAACCATTGTTTGGGCGCATAGCAGAGCTCGGAAGGGAAGGAGCGCTATTTTACTTTTCAATGCAAAATTGACTGGAATTAAGATGGGACGCCATGTTGCGTTTGGAGAGCCCCTGATGTGCCTAAACATTAAAACCCCCCACAAGTGATACCATTTTGGAAAGTAGACCCCCTAAGGAACTTATCTAGATGTGTTTTGAGAGCTTTGAACCCCCAAGTGTTTCACTACAGTTTATAACGCAGAGCCGTGAAAATAAAAATTCCTCTTTTTTTTCACAGAAATGATTTTTTAGCCCCCAGCTTTGTATTTTTACAAGGGTAACATAATAAATTGGACCCCAAAAGTTGTTGTCCAATTTGTCCTGAGTACACTGATACCCCATATGTGAGAGGGAACCACTGTTTCGGCGCATGGCAGAGCTCGGAAGGGAAGGAGCGCCATTTGGAATGCAGACTTAAATAGATTGGTCTGCAGGCGTCACGTTGCATTTGCAGAGCCGCTGATGTACCCAAACAGTAGAAACCCCCCACAAGTGACCCCAAATTGGAAACTAGACCTCCCAAGGAACTTATCTAGATGTGTTGTGAGAACTTTGAACCCCAAGTGTTTCACTACAGTTTATAACGCAGAGCCGTGAAAATAAAAATTCCTCTTTTTTTTCACAGAAATGATTTTTTAGCCCCCAGCTTTGTATTTTTACAAGGGTAACATAATAAATTGGACCCCAAAAGTTGTTGTCCAATTTGTCCTGAGTACGCTGATACCCCATATGTGGGGGGGAACCACTGTTTGGGCGCATGACAGAGCTCGGAAGGGAAGGAGCGCCATTTGGAATGCAGACTTAAATGGATTGGTCTGCAGGCGTCACGTTGCATTTGCAGAGCCCCTGATGTACCCAAACAGTAGAAACCCCCCACAAGTGACCCCAAATTGGAAACTAGACCTCCCAAGGAACTTATCTAGACGTGTTGTGAGAACTTTGAACCCCCAAGTGTTTCACTACAGTTTATAATGCAGAGCCGTGAAAATAAAAATTATTTTTCTTTTCACAAAAATTATTTTTTAGCCCCCAGTTTTGTATTTTCACAAGGGTAACAGGATAAATTGGACCCTAAAAGATGTTGTCCAATTTGTCCTGAGTACGCCGATACCCCATATGTTGGGGTAAACCCCTGTTTGGGTACACGGGAGAGCTCTGAAGGGAAGGAGCACTGTTTTACTTTTTCAACGCAGAATTGTCTGGAATTGAGATCGGATGCCATGTCCCGTTTGGAGAGCCCGTGATGTGCCTAAACAGTGGAAACCCCCCAATTATAACTGAAACCCTAATCCAAACACACCCCTTACCCTAATCCCAATGGTAACCCTAACCACACCCCTATCCCTGACACACCCCTAACCCTAATCCCAACCCTATTCCCAACCGTAAATGTAATCCAAACCCTAACCCTAACTTTAGCCCCAACCCTAACTGTAGCCTTAACCCTAGCCCTAACCCTAGCCCTAACCCTAACCCTAGCCCTAACCCTAGCCCTAACCCTAGCCCTAACCCTAGCAATAACCCTAACCCTAACCCTAGCCCTAACCCTAGCCCTAACAATAACCCTAGCCCTAACCATAGCCCTAACCCTTACCCTAGCAATAACCCTAGCAATAACCCTAGCCCTAACCCTAGCCCTAACCCTAACCCTAGCAATAACCCTAGCCCTAACCCTAACCCTAGCCCTAACCCTAGCCCTAACCCTAACCCTAGCCCTAACCCTAACCCTAATGGGAAAATGGAAATAAATACATTTTTTTTATTTTTTTATTTTTCCCTAACTAAGGGGGTGATGAAGGGGGGTTTGATTTACTTTTATAGCGGGTTATTTAGCGGATTTTTATGATTGGCAGCCGTCACACACTGAAAGACGCTTTTTATTGCAAAAAATATTTTTTGCGTTACCACATTTTGAGAGCTATAATTTTTCCATATTTGAGTCCACAGAGTCATGTGAGGTCTTGTTTTTTGTGGGACGAGTTGACGTTTTTATTGGTAACATTTTCGGGCACGTGACATTTTTTGATCGCTTTTTATTCCGATTTTTGTGAGGCAGAATGACCAAAAACCAGCTATTCATGAATTTATTTTGGGGAAGGCGTTTATACCGTTCCGCATTTGGTAAAATTGATAAAGCAGTTTTATTCTTCGGGTCAGTACGATTACAGCGATACCTCATTTATATCATTTTTTTATGTTTTGGCGCTTTTATACGATAAAAGCTCTTTTATAGAAAAAATAATTATTTTGGTATCGCTTTATTCTCAGGACTATAACTTTTTTACTTTTTTGCTGATGATGCTGTATGGTGGCTCGTTTTTTGCGGGACAAGATGACGTTTTCAGCGGTACCATGGTTATTTATATCTGTCTTTTTGATCGCGTGTTATTCCACTTTTTGTTCGGCAGTATGATAATAAAGCGTCGTTTTTTGCCTCGTTTTTTTTTTTTTTCTCACGGTATTTACTGAAGGGGTTAACCAGTGGGGCAGTTTTATAGGTTGGGTCATTACGGACGCGGCAATACTAAATATGTGTACTTTTATTGTTTGTTTTTTTTTATTTAGATAAAGAAATGTATTTATGGGAATAATATATATATTTTTTTTCTTTATTTAGGAATTTATTTTTTATTTATTTTTTTACACATGTGGAAAAATTTTTTTTTAACTTTTTTACTTTGTCCCAGGGGGGACATTACAGATCGGTGATCTGACAGTGTGCACAGCACTCTGTCAGATCGGCGATCTGCTGTGCAGGGCTGCAGGCTTACCAAGCGCCTGCTCTGAGCAGGCACTCGGTAAGCCACCTCCCTCCCTGCTGGACCCGGATGCCGTGGCTATCTTGGATCCGGGACCTGCGGCGAGGAGGGAGGTAGGAGACCCTCGGAGCAACGCGATCACATCGCGTTGCTCCGGGGGTCTCAGGGAAGCCCGCAGGGAGCCCCCTCCCTGCGCGATGCTTCCCTATACCGCTGGTACACCGCGATCATGTTTGATCGCGGTGTGCCGGGGGTTAGTGTGCCGGGGCGGTCCGTGACCGCTCCTGGCACATAGTGCCGGATGTCAGCTGCGATGTGCAGCTGACACCCGGCCGCGATCGGCCGCGCTCCCCCCGTGAGCGCGGCCGATCGCGTATGATGTACTATCCCGTCGGTGGTCATACGGGCCCACCCCACCTCGACGGGATAGTACGTCAGATGTCAGAAAGGGGTTAATGAAATAAAGACACAGGGTGTTGTAATATTTTATTATACTGGTAATCCACCTGAAGACCCTCGTCCTGTAAAAAAGGTAAAATAAAAAATCAACAATATCCCATACCTTCTGTCGTTCTGTCAGTCCCACGATGTAAATCCATCTGAAGGGGTTAAATCATTTTACAGCCAGGAGCTGTGCTAATGCAGTCGCTCCTGTCTGTAAAATGTTGTGAATGAATGTAATGCAGGGGAATGTCCTGTAGTTACCTTGAGTCGCGGTGATGCGCCCTCTGCTGGATGTCCTCATATGAACTCCAGCCTGGGAAAAATTCTATTGGATTAATAATGGATAGGTGTCAGAATTGACGCCTCTCCATTATTAATCTGGCTTAATGTCACCTTACAATAGCAAGGTGACATTAACCCTTCATTGCCCTATATCCCACTGCTACACGGGAGTGAGAAGAGAGTGGCCAAGTGCCAGAATAGGCGCATCTTCCAGATGTGCCTTTTCTGGGGTGGCTGGGGGCAGATGTTTTTAGCCAGGGGGGACCAATAACCATGGACCCTCTCTAGGCTATTAATATCTGCCCTCAGTCACTGGCTTTACCACTCTGGCGAGAAAATTGCGCGGGAGCCCACGCCAATTTTTTCCGCGATTTAACCCTTTATTTTAAAAGCTACAGTGCCCAAACAAAAAAGGGATTTGAGATGGTTTACTGTATGTAAACCATGTCTCATATCATGTCGGGTTTGTGAAGGAGAAAGAAAAAGCCGGCAATTGAATTACCGGCCTTTCACATATCTCGCGCTGAATTAAATATAAATACAGTGTATATATATATATATATATATATATATATATATATATATATATATATATGTGTGTGTCTCAATGACTCATATATATATATATATATATATATATATATATATATATATATACTGTATATATGTTTTAACGAACATTTGAGCACATAAATCCATTAGATGTCGGTTTTGCAAGCCTGCGAGAAAATATCGCAGTACGGATGCCATACGGATTACATACGGAGGATGCCATGCGCAAAATACGCTGCCACACCCTGCCTACGGATGACATATGGATCACTATTTTGGGAACATTTCTGCATATTACGGCCGTTAAAAAACGTATTTTCATATGCTGAGTGTGACGCCGGCCTCATGCATTTTATAAAGACTGCATTATTAACACAATTAAGATAAAACCTAGCAGAATGAATGTATTGTTATTATTGGAGTTCAGTATTGTTATTTTACTGCTATCAGTATTTCATAGAATGGTGCCTTCATTCAGTCTTTAGATGTGTTTTCTTAGCTTTGGCACTGAAGCCCACCATTTAGATGGCTGTTGATTTGGAGGATTGTTCTGCCAGCAGCTGTCTCTACCAACTCTTCCTACATAGGAGTGAAAATATTTAGAATTGAGAGTCCTCAGTGGTTGATACCTTTTAATGGCTAACTGAAAAGATGGTAACAAATTGCAAGCTTTCGAGACCACACAGGTCTCTTCATCAGGCAAAGGCTAAAAGAAATTCTGAAGAATCACATATTTATGCACAACATAGCACAGAAAAAAAAAACAAGGAAAAACCATGGATAAGACAGGTGACATGAAGCAGAATTACCATGAGTGATAAACAGTTATGTCCATAAATATTGGGCCAGTTCTTAGATAAGGAATGTTTTATTGTCCTCTGATTGGGGTTGATTCTGTTGTGATGACCCCACATGGTCTGAGGGGCAAGTTCCTTAGTTGATGTAAAAAGACATAAATCCATGCGACACATTCATTCCTGCAGTGAGAGTGTCAAAGGTCGTCATCAGTTTATATTCCCAGACTCTTCTGTCTCTCTTAGGTTTGAAGCTACCTTTTCACACAAGTAATTTCATGTCCATAATGTTATGATTTGGGAGACAAAAATGTATTGCCACTAGTGTTGAGCATTCCGATGCTGCAAGTATCGGGTATCGGCCGATACTTGCTGTATCGGAATTCCGATACCGGGATTCCGATACTCTTGTGGTATCGGGTATCGGGTATCGCAACAACATTAATGTTAAAATGTGTAAAAGAGAGAATTAAAATAAAAAATATCGCTATACTCACCTCTCCGACGCAGCCGGGACTTCAGCGAGGGAACCGGCAGCGTTGTTTGTTTAAAATTCGCGCTATTACTTGGTTACGTGAATTCCCGGCTTGTGATTGGTCAGGTCGGCCACGTTGCCGGGACGCGGACCAATCACAGCAAGCCGTGACGAAATTACGTCACGGCTTGCTGTGATTGGTCCGCGTCCCGGCAATATGGCCGCCCTGACCAATCACAAGCCGTGACGTCACGGGAGGCTGGACACGCGCCCATTTTAAAATGAGCGCGTCCAGCCTCCCGGCTTGTGATTGGTTGACCGCGGCGCAACCAATCACAAGCCGTGACGTCACGGGAGGCTGGACACGCGCCCATTTTAAAATGAGCGCGTCCAGCCTCCCGGCTTGTGATTGGTTGACCGCGGCGCAACCAATCACAAGCCGTGACGTCACGGGAGGCTGGACACGCGCCCATTTTAAAATGAGCGCGTGTCCAGCCTCCCGTGACGTCACGGCTTGTGATTGGTCAGGGCGGCCATATTGCCGGGACGCGGACCAATCACAGCAAGCCGTGACGTAATTTCGTCACGGCTTGCTGTGATTGGTCCGCGTCCCGGCAATATGGCCGCCCTGACCAATCACAAGCCGTGACGTCACGGGAGGCTGGACACGCGCCCATTTTAAAATGAGCGCGTCCAGCCTCCCGGCTTGTGATTGGTTGACCGCGGCGCAACCAATCACAAGCCGTGACGTCACGGGAGGCTGGACACGCGCCCATTTTAAAATGAGCGCGTCCAGCCTCCCGGCTTGTGATTGGTTGACCGCGGCGCAACCAATCACAAGCCGTGACGTCACGGGAGGCTGGACACGCGCCCATTTTAAAATGAGCGCGTCCAGCCTCCCGGCTTGTGATTGGTTGACCGCGGCGCAACCAATCACAAGCCGTGACGTCACGGGAGGCTGGACACGCGCCCATTTTAAAATGAGCGCGTGTCCAGCCTCCCGTGACGTCACGGCTTGTGATTGGTCAGGGCGGCCATATTGCCGGGACGCGGACCAATCACAGCAAGCCGTGACGTAATTTCGTCACGGCTTGCTGTGATTGGTCCGCGTCCCGGCAACATGGCCGACCTGACCAATCACAAGCCGGGAATTCACGTAACCAAGTAATAGCGCGAATTTTAAACAAACAACGCTGCCGGTTCCCTCGCTGAAGTCCCGGCTGCGTCGGAGAGGTGAGTATAGCGATATTTTTTATTTTAATTCTTTCTTTTACACATTAATATGGATCCCAGGGCCTGAAGGAGAGTTTCCTCTCCTTCAGACCCTGGGAACCATCAGGAATACCGTCCGATACATGAGTCCCATTGACTTGTATTGGTATCGGGTATCGGTATCGGATTGGATCCGATATTTTGCCGGTATCGGCCGATACTTTCCGATACCGATACTTTCAAGTATCGGACGGTATCGCTCAACACTAATTGCCACAGGTAGATCCATTCTTTTTTCTCTTATTGTGTGGCGGTGAGAATTCATTCTTGTTCTAAGCTTTTGCCCTGTCTCCCCTACATACAGACCCCCCAGTTGGACATTTAGTACAAATAATTAGGTACACCACATTAGAAGTGTCGCAGCTGGAAGTACCTGGGATCTTGTAGTCCTGATGTGAATTGGGGATCTTTATCTTGTCCGTGGTCATTATAAATGGACAGGTTTTACATTTTTTCTGACTGCAAGGAAAGGTACCTGCAGCTGTTGGAGAGGACAGGGAGCTCTTGACAATGATGCTTCTTAGATTTGGGGGCTGCCTAAAACACAGTAGTGGGGGGTCTGGAAAAATGGATTGTAATCCGGCATCTTTTTGTAGTAAAGGTTGTAATTTCCATGCAGCTCCCCTTAGCACCTCCAGAGTGATAACTCCAGTGTTCTCTGCGACAGAGCAACTAATCTCTAAAGATCAAAATGATCAGCAAATCAGAGATGACAGATCCTTATCTCCCTCAACAATGATCTGTTGGAGGTCCCCAAGACGTTTTAGACTGTTGTCTGAACCTATCAATATCGGTGGGTTTGGTTGACATTAGTCCAATGTGTATGAGGGCCTGTAGTGCCCTAAACACTGGAGGAACAAGTTATTGTAGTTATCAATCCCCTCCTCCACTAAAGTGATTTAGCAGGGCTCCTCATGCACCATAACAAACAGAGCAGCTGTGCCTGCAGAGCACAGTGGGAAGAGGCAAGAAGACTGCCTAATGTTTGTCTGCATCAGGCATCTAGTATTTACCTAAAATCACACTTTTTTCTCATCCGCATTCTTCCATCAACGTACTGGACCTGATTCTCATCTGTTGTTAGCCAATGTGTCCGATTTTACCATCTAAGTGTTATCATTGCCCCCCAATCATTGCGCTACCTGTTTTCTTTTGTACTGACACTTTCACTTAAATGAGCAAGTTTTGTCCACTAAGCAAACCAGAATACAACATGTCTACATTTTTTCTTCATGGCCAGCAAAAAAAATAAAATGTCATTAGTACTGCATATTTTAATGTGTCTGTGTGCTGTTTGTAAAACTCACTTATTGAATATGTACAGTTGTAGCCAAAAGTATTGACACCCCTGCAATTCTGTCAGATAATACTCAGTTTCTTCCTGAAAATGATTGCATTCACAAATTCTTTGGTATTATTATCTTCATTTAATTTGTCTTAAATGAAAAAAACACAAAAGAGAATGAAGCAAAAAGCAAAATATTGATCATTTCAAGGTGCAGTCTGTGGGGCTATGTCTTCCTTCTCAGGTGCCAAAATACATCTTAGTCTGTGGGGTATGTTTTTCCCTTCTGTCATTGTGGGCATTTTTTTGCCTTTCAATTGTTTTTAATGTTTTTTGCTTGCTCATTTTCTAATAAAATTTATACTTGGTATTGTACTATTGTCCCGTTGATCTCCATTACAACATGCTTTTTTCTATTGTTTGGTCTGCGTTCTATCTTGTTGAGGTACATTCGGGATTCGGTTCTATTTGATATATTAGTGGTGGTGCCCTCCATTTTTGTTATAATGTATACTCTGAGGGAGACCCAGCTTTCTCCCACTGGGCCCTACATTATGCTGCAAAATTTGTTGGTAGTCTTCAGACTTCATAAAGCCATGCACACGGTCAAGCAGTAGTCCAGTGCCAGAGGCAGCAAAGCAACCCCAAACATCAGGGAACCTCTGCCATGTTTGACTGTAGGGACCGTGTTCTTTTCTTTGAATGCCTCTTTTTTTCTCCTGTAAACTCTATGTTGATGCCTTTGCCCAAAAACTCTACTTTTGTCTCATCTGACCAGAGAACATTCTTCCAAAACGTTTTAGGCTTTTCAGGTAAGTTTTGGCAAACTCCAGCCTGGCTTTTTTATGTCTCGGGGTAAGAAGTGGGGTCTTTCTGGGTCTCCTACCATACAGTCCCTTTTCATTCAGACGCCGACGGATAGTATGGGTTGAAACGGTTGTACCCTCAGACGGCAGGGCAGCTTGAACTTGTTTGGATGTTAGTCGAGGTTCTTTATCCAACATCCGCACAATCTTGCATTGAAATCTCTTGTCAATTTTTCTTTTCCGTCCACATCTAGGGAGGTTACCCACATGTTATGATCCTTAGTGGTTGAGGATCACAAATTACTCCAGCTAAGTAACAAACATAGGACAAGCTCTAGGGAGGTGGCAAACTGGACTGACCGCAAATCTGAACCTATCCAAACACACTAGAAGTAGCCGGTGAACGTGCCTAAAAATCCTAGACGTCTCGAGCCAGCCTGAGGAACTAACTACCCCTAGAGAGAAAGAAAAGACCTCTCTTGCCTCCAGAGAAATAATCCCCAAAAATATAGAAGCCCCCAACAGATAATAACGGTGAGGTAAGAGGAAGGCACATACACAGGGGTGAAAGCAGATTCAGCAAATGAGGCCCACTAATACTAGATAGCAGAAAATAGAAAAGGGAATCTATGCGGTCAGTAAAAAACCCTTACAAAATATCCACTCTGAGATTTCAAGAACCCCCACACCAACTAACGGTGTGGGGGAAGAACCTCAGTCCCCTAGAGCAACCAGCAAGCGAGGAAATCACATTTTAGCGAGCTGGACTAAAAACATAATGAACACTGATAATCAAAAAATGATCAAACAAAAACTTAGCTTGTCTTGGAGAGACTGGGAGCAAGGTAGACACAAGGAATCTGAAGAGCACTGAATACATTGATAGCAGGCAAGGAACTGAGTATCCAGGTGAGCTAAATAGGAAACCAACCAAGGATAACGAACCAGCTGATGCTGCAACCTGCAGAAAGACAACACTACACAGTACCGCTTGTGACCACTAGAGGGAGCCCAAAAATAGAGTTCACAACAGTACCCCCCCCTTGAGGAGGGGTCACCGAACCCTCATCAAGACCCCCAGGGTGGATCAGGATGAGCCGCGTGGAAGGCACGAACCAAATCGGCCACATGAACATCAGAGGCGACAACCCAGGAATTATCCTCCTGACCATAGCCCTTCCACTTAACCAAATACTGAAGCCTCCGTCTAGAGATACGAGAATCCAAAATCTTCTCCACCACGTACTCCAATTCGCCCTCGACCAGCACCGGAGCAGGAGGCTCAACAGAAGGAACCACAGGTACCACATACCTCCGCAACAAAGACCTATGGAACACATTATGAATGGCAAACGATGCTGGGAGATCCAAACGAAAAGACACCGGGTTAAGGATTTCCAAGATCTTATAAGGACCGATGAAGCGAGGCTTGAATTTAGGAGAGGAGACCTTCATAGGAACATACCGAGAAGACAGCCACACCAAATCCCCAACACGAAGTCGGGGACCCACACCGCGGCGGCGGTTGGCAAAGCGCTGAGCCTTCTCCTGTGACAACCTCAAATTGTCCACCACATGGTTCCAAATCTGCTGCAACCTATCCACCACAGAATCCACCCCAGGACAGTCAGAAGACTCAACCTGACCCGAGGAAAAACGAGGATGGAAACCAGAATTGCAGAAAAAAGGTGAAACCAAAGTAGCAGAACTAGCCCGATTATTAAGGGCAAACTCGGCCAAAGGCAAAAAAGTCACCCAATCATCCTAATCAGCAGAAACAAAACATCTCAAATAAGTTTCCAACGTCTGATTAGTTCGCTCGGTTTGGCCATTAGTCTGAGGATGGAAGGCCGACGAAAAAGACAAATCAATGCCCATCTTGGCACAAAAAGTCCGCCAAAACCTGGACACAAACTGGGATCCCCTATCAGACACAATATTTTCAGGAATGCCGTGCAAGCAAACCACATTCTGAAAAAATAGAGGAACCAAATCGGAGGAAGAAGGCAACTTAGGCAAGGGCACCAAATGGACCATCTTGGAAAAACGATCACACACCACCCAGATGACATACATTTTCTGAGATACTGGAAGATCCGAAATAAAATCCATGGAAATGTGCGTCCAAGGCCTTTTCGGAACAGGCAAAGGCAAAAGCAAACCGCTGGCACGAGAACAGCAAGGCTTAGCCCGAGCACAAATCCCACAAGACTGCACAAAGGAACGCACATCCCGCGACAAGGAAGGCCACCAGAAGGACCTAGCCACCAAATCTCTGGTACCAAAAATCCCAGGATGACCCGCCAACACTGAAGAATGAACCTCGGAAATAACTCTGCTGGTCCATCTATCCGGGACAAACAGTCTCTCTGGTGGACAACGGTCAGGTCTATCCGCCTGAAATTTCTGCAGCACTCGTCGCAAATCTGGGGAAATGGCAGACAAAATCACTCCCTCTCTGAGAATACCAGCCGGTTCAGAAACTCCCGGAGAGTCAGGCACAAAACTCCTAGAAAGTGCATCAGCTTTCTCGTTCTTCGAACCAGGCTGGTATGAGACCACGAAGTTGAAACGGGAGAAAAACAACGACCAACGAGCCTGTCTAGGATTCAGGCGCTTGGCAGATTCAAGGTAAATCAGATTTTTGTGATCAGTCAAGACCACCACACGATGTTTAGCTCCTTCGAGCCAATGTCGCCACTCCTCAAATGCCCACTTCATAGCCAACAACTCCCGATTACCAACATCATAATTCCGCTCGGCAGGCGAAAACTTTCTTGAAAAGAAAGCACATGGCTTCATCACAGAGCCATAAGAGCTTCTCTGCGACAAGACAGCCCCTGCTCCAATCTCAGAAGCATCAACCTCGACCTGGAAGGGAAGAGAGACATCTGGCTGACATAAAACTAGAGCTGAAGAAAACCGGTGCTTCAGCTCCCAAAAGGCCTCCACGGCCGCAGGAGACCAATTAGTCACATCAGAAACATTAGTCACAAACCTTCTTGGTCAAATCCGTCAAAGGTTTAACCACGCTAGAAAAATTAGCGATGAAACAACGGTAAAAATTAGCAAAACCCAAGAACTTCTGAAGACTCTTAACAGACGTGGGCTGAGTCCAGTCATGAATAGCCTGGACCTTGACTGGGTCCATCTCCACAGTAGAAGGAGAAAAAATAAAACCCAAAAAGGAGACCTTCTGTACTCCAAAGAGGCATTTTGAACCCTTCACAAATAAAGCATTAGCACGCAGGACCTGAAACACCATCCTGACCTGCTTCACATGGGACTCCCAATCATCAGAAAAGACCAAAATGTCATCCAAATAAACAATCATAAATTTATCCAGATATTCTCGGAAGATGTCATGCATGAAGGACTGAAACACAGAAGGAGCATTAGAGAGTCCAAAAGGCATCACTAAGTACTCAAAATGGCCTTCGGGCGTATTAAATGCTGTTTTCCATTCATCTCCCTGCTTAATGCGCACAAGGTTATACGCACCACGGAGATCTATCTTGGTGAACCAACTGGCACCCTTAATCCAAGCAAACAAATCAGACAATAGTGGCAAAGGATACTGAAATTTGACTGTAATTTTATTCAGAAGATGATAATCTATACAAGGTCTCAAAGAACCGTCCTTCTTGGCCACAAAAAAAAGTCCTGCACCAAGAGGGGAAGAGGATGGGCGAATATGTCCCTTCTCCAAAGACTCCTTTATATAACTCCGCATCACGGCATGCTCTGGTATAGACAAATTAAAAAGTCGTCCCTTAGGGAATTTACTACCAGGAATTAAATTTATAGCACAGTCACAATCCCTATGAGGGGTGTTGTGAATTTGCTTTTTGCTCCCTCTAGTGGTTACTAGTTTTTTGACTCTGGTTTTTCTGTCATTCCTTTTATCCGCACCTGGGTCGTTAGTTAGGGGTGTTGCTATATAAGCTCCCTGGACCTTCAGTTCAATGCCTGGCATCGTAGTTATCAGAGCTAGTCTGCGGTGCTCTTGTCTACTGATCCTGGTTCCAGTTATTTCAGCTAAGTCTGCCTTTTGCTTTTTGCTATTTGTTTTGGTTTTGTATTTTTGTCCAGCTTGTTCCAAATCTATATCCTGACCTTTGCTGGAAGCTCTAGGGGACTGGTGTTCTCCCCCCGGACCGTTAGACGGTTCGGGGGTTCTTGAATTTCCAGTGTGGATTTTGATAGGGTTTTTGTTGACCATATAAGTTACCTTTCTTTATTCTGCTATCAGTAAGCGGGCCTCTCTGTGCTAAACCTGGTTCATTTCTGTGTTTGTCATTTCCTCTTACCTCACCGTCATTATTTGTGGGGGGCTTCTATCCAGCTTTGGGGTCCCCTTCTCTGGAGGCAAGAAAGGTCTTTGTTTTCCTCTACTAGGGGTAGCTAGATTCTCCGGCTGGCGCGTGTCATCTAGAATCAACGTAGGAATGATCCCCGGCTACTTCTAGTGTTGGCGTTAGGAGTAGATATATGGTCAACCCAGTTACCACTGCCCTATGAGCTGGATTTTTGTATTCTGCAGACTTCCACGTTCCTCTGAGACCCTCGCCATTGGGGTCATAACAGTTTGCCAGGCCAGTATTAAATGTTTAATGCATTGCAGAAGAGGGATTATAAGAAAGAAGATTCTGAGTTTTTTTTTTTTTTTCTTTCTCCTTCCCCTTTACCTCAGAGTGGCTATGCTTGCTGCAGACATGAATGTCCAGACCTTGATTACAAGTGTGGACCAGCTGGCTACTCGTGTGCAGGGCATACAAGACTATGTTATCAGAAATCCTAGGTCAGAACCTAAAATACCGATTCCTGAACTGTTTTCCGGAGACAGGTTTAAGTTTAGGAATTTCGTGAATAATTGTAAATTGTTTTTGTCCCTGAGACCCTGTTCATCAGGAGATTCTGCTCAGCAAGTAAAAATTGTTATTTCGTTCTTACGGGGCGACCCTCAGGATTGGGCTTTTTCGCTGGCGCCAGGAGATCCGGCATTGGCTGATCTTGATGCGTTTTTTCTGGCGCTCGGTTTACTTTATGAGGAACCCAATCTTGAGATTCAGGCAGAAAAGGCCTTGCTGTCTATGTCTCAGGGGCAGGACGAGGCTGAAGTGTATTGCCAAAAATTTCGGAAATGGTCCGTGCTGACACATTGGAACGAGTGTGCACTGGCCGCTAATTTTAGAAATGGCCTTTCTGAAGCCATTAAGAATGTTATGGTGGGTTTTCCCATTCCCGCAGGTCTGAATGATACTATGGCACTGGCTATTCAAATTGACCGGCGGTTGCGGGAGCGCAAAACCGCAAATTCCCTCATGGTGTTGTCTGAACAGACACCTAATTCGGTGCAATGTGATAGAAAAACCGCAAATTCCCTCATGGTGTTGTCTGAACAGACACCTGATTTAATGCAATGTGATAGAATCCTGACTAGAAATGAGCGGAAAATTCATAGACGCCGGAATGGCTTGTGCTACTACTGTGGTGATTCTACACATGTTATCTCAGCATGCTCTAAACGTATAGCTAAGGTTGTTAGTCCTGTCACCGTTGGTAATTTGCAACCTAAATTTATTCTGTCTGTAACTTTGATTTGCTCACTGTCATCTTATCCTGTCATGGCGTTTGTAGATTCAGGTGCTGCCCTGAGTCTCATGGATCTCTCATTTGCTAAGCGCTGTGGATTTACTCTTGAACCATTAGAAAATCCTATTCCTCTTAGGGGTATTGATGCTACACCATTGGCAGCAAATAAACCGCAGTATTGGACTCAGGTTACCATGTGCATGACTCCTGAACACCGCGAGGTGATACGTTTCCTGGTTTTACATAAAATGCATGATTTGGTCGTTTTGGGGCTGCCATGGTTACAGACCCATAATCCAGTCCTGGACTGGAAGGCTATGTCAGTCTCAAGTTGGGGCTGTCGTGGTATTCATGAGGATTCCCTGCCTGTGTCTATTGCTTCTTCTACGCCTTCGGAAGTTCCGGAGTATTTGTCTGATTATCAGGATGTCTTCAGTGAGTCTGAGTCCAGTGCACTGCCTCCTCATAGGGACTGTGACTGTGCTATAGATTTGATCCCAGGCAGTAAATTTCCTAAGGGAAGACTGTTTAATCTGTCGGTACCTGAACATACCGCTATGCGTTCATATATCAAGGAGTCTCTGGAAAAAGGACATATTCGTCCGTCTTCTTCCCCTCTTGGTGCGGGATTCTTTTTTGTGGCAAAAAAGGACGGATCTTTGAGACCTTGTATTGATTATCGGCTTTTAAATAAGATCACTGTCAAATTTCAGTATCCTTTACCGCTGTTGTCTGACTTGTTTGCCCGGATTAAGGGTGCCAAGTGGTTCACCAAGATAGACCTTCGTGGTGCGTACAACCTTGTGCGCATTAAGCAAGGTGACGAATGGAAAACCGCATTCAATACGCCCGAAGGTCATTTTGAGTACTTGGTGATGCCTTTTGGGCTCTCCAATGCGCCTTCAGTTTTTCAGTCCTTTATGCATGACATTTTCCGGAAGTATCTGGATAAATTTTTGATTGTTTATCTGGATGATATTTTGGTTTTTTCTGATAATTGGGATTCGCATGTGGAGCAGGTCAGGTTGGTCTTTAAAATTTTGCGTGAAAATTCTTTGTTTGTCAAGGGCTCAAAGTGTCTCTTTGGTGTACAGAAGGTTCCCTTTTTGGGGTTCATTTTTTCCCCTTCTGCTGTGGAGATGGACCCAGTCAAGGTCCGAGCTATTCTTGATTGGACTCAGCCCTCGTCAGTTAAGAGTCTTCAGAAGTTCTTGGGCTTCGCTAACTTCTACCGTCGTTTTATCGCTAATTTTTCTAGCATTGTGAAACCTTTGACGGATATGACCAAGAAGGGCTCCGATGTAGCTAACTGGGCTCCTGCTGCCGTGGAGGCTTTCCAGGAGTTGAAACGCCGGTTTACTTCGGCGCCTGTTTTGTGCCAGCCTGACGTCTCACTTCCCTTTCAGGTTGAGGTGGATGCTTCGGAGATTGGGGCAGGGGCCGTTTTGTCGCAGAGAGGCCCTGGTTGCTCTGTTATGAAATCTTGTGCCTTTTTCTCTAGGAAGTTTTCGCCTGCCGAGCGAAATTATGATGTGGGCAATCGGGAGTTGTTGGCCATGAAATGGGCATTTGAGGAGTGGCGTCATTGGCTCGAGGGTGCTAAGCATCGTGTGGTGGTCTTGACTGATCACAAAAATCTGATGTATCTCGAGTCTGCTAAACGCCTTAATCCGAGACAGGCCCGCTGGTCATTGTTTTTCTCCCGCTTTGATTTTGTTGTCTCGTATTTACCAGGTTCAAAGAATGTGAAGGCCGATGCTCTTTCTAGGAGCTTTGTGCCTGATGCTCCTGGAGTCGCTGATCCTGTTGGTATTCTTAAAGATGGAGTTATCTTGTCAGCTATTTCTCCGGATCTGCGACGTGTGTTGCAGAGATTTCAGGCTGATAGGCCTGAGTCTTGTCCACCTGACAGACTGTTTGTCCCGGATAAGTGGACCAGCAGAGTCATTTCCGAGGTTCATTCCTCGGTGTTGGCAGGTCACCCGGGAATTTTTGGCACCAGAGATCTGGTGGCCAGGTCCTTTTGGTGGCCTTCCTTGTCAAGGGATGTGCGGTCATTTGTGCAGTCCTGTGGGACTTGTGCTCGAGCTAAGCCTTGCTGTTCTCGTGCCAGCGGTTTGCTCTTGCCCTTGCCTGTCCCGAAGAGACCTTGGACACATATCTCCATGGATTTCATTTCTGATCTTCCGCTATCTCAGGGCATGTCCGTTATCTGGGTGATATGTGATCGCTTCTCCAAGATGGTCCATTTGGTTCCTTTGCCTAAGCTGCCTTCCTCTTCCGATCTGGTTCCTGTGTTTTTCCAGAACGTGGTTCGTTTGCACGGCATCCCTGAGAATATTGTGTCAGACAGAGGATCCCAGTTCGTTTCCAGGTTCTGGCGATCCTTTTGTAGTAGGATGGGCATTGATTTGTCGTTTTCGTCTGCTTTCCATCCTCAGACTAATGGACAGACGGAGCGAACCAATCAGACTTTGGAGGCTTATTTGAGGTGTTTTGTCTCTGCTGATCAGGACGATTGGGTGACATTCTTGCCGTTGGCTGAGTTTGCCCTTAATAATCGGGCTAGTTCCGCCACCTTGGTTTCGCCTTTTTTCTGCAACTCTGGTTTCCATCCTCGCTTTTCTTCGGGTCATGTGGAGCCTTCTGACTGTCCTGGGGTGGATTCTGTGGTGGATAGGTTGCAGCAGATCTGGAATCATGTGGTGGACAACTTGAAGTTGTCACAGGAGAAGGCTCAGCGCTTTGCCAACCGCCGCCGCGGTGTGGGTCCCCGACTACGCGTTGGGGATTTGGTGTGGCTTTCTTCCCGCTTTGTTCCTATGAAGGTCTCCTCTCCCAAATTTAAACCTCGTTTTATTGGGCCTTACAAGATATTGGAAATCCTTAATCCTGTATCTTTTCGTCTGGATCTTCCTGTGTCGTTTGCTATTCACAATGTATTTCATAGGTCCTTGTTGCGGCGGTACATTGTGCCTGTAGTTCCTTCTGCTGAGCCTCCTGCTCCGGTGTTGGTTGAGGGCGAGTTGGAGTACGTGGTGGAGAAGATCTTGGATTCTCGCCTCTCCAGGCGGAGGCTTCAGTACCTGGTCAAGTGGAAGGGCTATGGTCAGGAGGATAATTCCTGGGTGGTCGCCTCTGATGTTCATGCGGCCGATTTAGTTCGTGCCTTTCATGCCGCTCATCCTGATCGCCCTGGTGGTCGTGGTGAGGGTTCGGTGACCCCTCACTAGGGGGGGGGTACTGTTGTGAATTTGCTTTTTGCTCCCTCTAGTGGTTACTAGTTTTTTGACTCTGGTTTTTCTGTCATTCCTTTTATCCGCACCTGGGTCGTTAGTTAGGGGTGTTGCTATATAAGCTCCCTGGACCTTCAGTTCAATGCCTGGCATCGTAGTTATCAGAGCTAGTCTGCGGTGCTCTTGTCTACTGATCCTGGTTCCAGTTATTTCAGCTAAGTCTGCCTTTTGCTTTTTGCTATTTGTTTTGGTTTTGTATTTTTGTCCAGCTTGTTCCAAATCTATATCCTGACCTTTGCTGGAAGCTCTAGGGGACTGGTGTTCTCCCCCCGGACCGTTAGACGGTTCGGGGGTTCTTGAATTTCCAGTGTGGATTTTGATAGGGTTTTTGTTGACCATATAAGTTACCTTTCTTTATTCTGCTATCAGTAAGCGGGCCTCTCTGTGCTAAACCTGGTTCATTTCTGTGTTTGTCATTTCCTCTTACCTCACCGTCATTATTTGTGGGGGGCTTCTATCCAGCTTTGGGGTCCCCTTCTCTGGAGGCAAGAAAGGTCTTTGTTTTCCTCTACTAGGGGTAGCTAGATTCTCCGGCTGGCGCGTGTCATCTAGAATCAACGTAGGAATGATCCCCGGCTACTTCTAGTGTTGGCGTTAGGAGTAGATATATGGTCAACCCAGTTACCACTGCCCTATGAGCTGGATTTTTGTATTCTGCAGACTTCCACGTTCCTCTGAGACCCTCGCCATTGGGGTCATAACAGAGGGGGCAGGGCACTGGACCTGGGCTCATCAAATACATCCTGGTAGTCAGACAAAAACTCAGGGACCTCAGAAGGAGTGGAAGAAGCAATAGACACTAATGGAGTATCGCCATGAATTCCCTGACAACCCCAACTTGACACAGACATAGCTTTCCAATCTAAAACTGGATTATGAGCTTGCAGCCATGGCAGACCCAAAACGACAACATTATGCAAATTATGCAGAACGAGAAAGCGAATCACCTCCTGATGTACGGGAGTCATGCACATGGTCATTTGCGTCCAATACTGAGGCTTATTCTCAGCCAATGGCGTAGCATCAATTCCCCTGAGAGGAATAGGAAATTCCAAAGGCTCCAGGACAAAACCACAGCGCCTGGCAAACGACAAATCCATCAGATTCAGGGCAGCACCCGAATCCACAAAAGCCATAACCGGGTAGGACGACAAAGAACAAATCAAAGTAACAGACAAAATAAATTTAGGCTGTATAGTACCAATGGTGACAGGTTTAGCGATTTTTTTTTAAGCGTTTAGAGCATGCTGAGATAACATGAGTAGAATCACCACAGTAAAAGCACAACCCATTTTGACGTCTATGACTTTGTCGCTCAATTCTGGTCAGAGTTCGGTCACATTGCATAGACTCAGGTCTCTGTCCAGAAAATACCACCAAAGGATGAGCAGATTTGCGCTCCCGCAAACGCCGATCAACCTGAATGGCTAAAGCCATAGAATCACTCAGACTTGTAGGGGTGGGAAACCCCACCATAATATTCTTAACGGCCTCAGAAAGACCTTCTCTGAAATTTGCAGCCAGGGCACACTCATTCCATTGAGTAAGCACCGACCATTTCCGAACTTTTTGACAATACACCTCTGCTTCATCCTGACCTTGAGAGATAGCCAGCAACGCTTTTTCTGCCTGATTCTCAAGATTAGGCTCCTCATAAAGCAGTCCAAGAGCCAGAAAAAATGCATCTACATTAAGCAATGCAGGATCTCCTGGCGCCAGAGAGAAAGCCCAATCTTGAGGGTCGCCACGCAACAAGGAGATAACAATTTTAACTTGCTGAGCGGAATCACCAGAGGAACAAGGTCTCAGAGATAGAAATAACTTACAATTATTCTTAAAATTTTGAAACCTAGATCTATCTCCAGAAAACAACTCAGGAATGGGTATCTTTGGCTCTGACATAGGGCTACGAATAACAAAATCCTGAATACCTTGCACCCGTGCAGTAAGATGATCCACACTAGAAGTCAGAGTCTGAACATTCATGTCTGCAGCTGAGCTCAAAACCACCCAGAGTTCAAGGGGATGAAAGAAGCTAAACAGACTGCAGCAAAGGAAAAGCGGGAGGAAAAAAAAAATGTACTCAGGTCTTCTTTTTATCCCACTTCTGCGATGCATTAAACACTTTTTGGCCTGCTATACTGTTATGATCCTTAGTGGTTGAGGATCACAAATTACTCCAGCTAAGTAACAAACATAGGACAAGCTCTAGGGAGGTGGCAAACTGGACTGACCGCAAATCTGAACCTATCCAAACACACTAGAAGTAGCCGGTGAACGTGCCTAAAAATCCTAGATGTCTCGAGCCAGCCTGAGGAACTAACTACCCCTAGAGAGAAAGAAAAGACCTCTCTTGCCTCCAGAGAAATAATCCCCAAAGATATAGAAGCCCCCAACAGATAATAACAGTGAGGTAAGAGGAAGGCACATACACAGGGGTGAAAGCAGATTCAGCAAATGAGGCCCACTAATACTAGATAGCAGAAAATAGAAAAGGGAATCTATGCGGTCAGTAAAAAACCCTTACAAAATATCCACTCTGAGATTTCAAGAACCCCCACACCAACTAACGGTGTGGGGGGAGAACCTCAGTCCCCTAGAGCAACCAGCAAGCGAGGAAATCACATTTTAGCGAGCTGGACTAAAAACATAATGAACACTGATAATCAAAAAATGATCAAACAAAAACTTAGCTTGTCTTGGAGAGACTGGGAGCAAGGTAGACACAAGGAATCTGAAGAGCACTGAATACATTGATAGCAGGCAAGAAACTGAGTATCCAGGTGAGCTAAATAGGAAACCAACCAAGGATAACGAACCAGCTGATGCTGCAACCTGCAGAAAGACAACACTACACAGTACCACTTGTGACCACTAGAGGGAGCCCAAAAATAGAGTTCACAACACCCACAGTGCCATGGGCTTTAAACGTCTTGATGACACTACGCACGGTAGACACAGGAACATTCAGCTCTTTGGAGATGGACTTGTAGCCTTGAGATTGCTCATGCTTCCTCACAATTTGGTTTCTCAAGTCCTCAGACAGTTCTTCGGTCTTCTTTCTTTTCTCCATGCTCAATGTGGTACACACAAGGACAAAGGACAGAGGTTGAGTCCACTTTAATCCATGTCAACTGGCTGCAAGTGTGATTTAGTTATTGCCAACACCTGTTAGGTGCCACAGGTAAGTTACAGGTGCTGTTAATTACACAAATTAGAGAAGCATCACATGATTTTTCGAACAGTGCCAATACTTTTGTCCACCCCCTTTTTTATGTTTGGTGTGGAATTATATCCAACTTGGCTTTAGGACAATTCTTTTTGTGTTTTTTCATTGAAGACAAATTAAATGAAGATAATAATAACAACAAAGAATTTGTGTTTGCAATCATTTTCAGGAAGAAACTGAGTATTATCTGGCAGAATTGCAGGGGTGTCAATACTTTTGGCCGAAACTGTATGGCAAACACTGATGGGTGAATGAGCCCTTACTCATAATAATCTGTAGATCCAGAAGCAGAGATAATGTGGGAAGGTGGGGGCAGAGAGGGCTGTAGCCCCAGGCCCCTGACTTTGGTGGGCCTACTTGGAGCGATTGCTAGCCTGGCCCTTAACTGTATTGGTATGTGCAGAACGTTAAATCAATTAAGTCCCAGGTGGAGGAACATGTGCTGTGACTCATCACACTGTATATAGTAGAGCTGTGGGCCTATCATACTGTGTATAGGGACTAGTGGGCCCATCACACTGTATATAGGAAAGCAGTGGGCACATCATATTGTATATAGGGGACCTGTGGGCCATCACACTATATATAGGAGGGCTGTGGACTCATTATACTGAGTATAGGGGACCTGTGGGCCAATCACTGTTATAAGGAAGTTGTGGGCCCGCCACAATGAATATAGGAAAGCTGTTGGCTATTTTACCATCTAGAGGGTTCAAAGGAGGCATATCACCATATGGCAGGACAATCAGTGTTGGTCTTTGTATCGAAATGTATTTTAAGTACCAGCATGGTCATCTGCTGCAGTCCCCCTATACCCAATAGTAGGGTGCACAACTGTAGTTGTAAACATATTTATCTGGTTAAGGGCCCAGTCATGAGTTTTGCCCACCCCTCTTAGCTGAACCCCTTGCTATGCCTCTGTGCATATCTAAATGGCTGACATATTGAATATATATGTAATATTAGGTGAAATTATTTTTATTTCTTTACCAGATAAATATATTTAATATTGTTCATCATTCATGTATCAATATGAAATCATTATATATTTTTATACATCTTTTATGTAAATATTTTGCCTGTGTTTAGTGTATTTTTAGATACTGAAGCCATATGTATGATGCATACAAAACTCTATTTTATCTTGTGTATACACAGTGTCTGTACAGGGATTTGAGAACAATAGAGAAATTCTAGTGGTTACAAGTGAATACATTGCCAGGATCCACATGCCTTTGAGGTGACACTATATAGATTGTTTAGTTCATATGCTTAGGCTGAGTGTAAATCCTGACATTTTGCACGTTCTACTGTAATGAGAAATTCGTAAAGAACTGCAAGCTCCATGCTAACAGAAAACATGTACACAGATTGTTTCAAATCTCCAAGATTTGTACTTCCGTATGAAGAGGGAAATTTTTATGTTACCCTCACATGCAGCGGTAATGCTTTCAACTACATCAGCCCTGCGTCGCTGCTTTCAACTACATCAGCCCTGCGTCGCTGCAGTCTTTCCTCTGATTCCTTGCACAACCACTTAGGCTACTTTCACACTAGCGCTGGGCCGAGGTTACTGACGCTAGCGTTCTCTGCGCCGCACAACGGGGGCAGCGGATGCATTTTTCCAGCGCATCCGCTGCCCCATTGTGAGGTGCGGGGAAGTGCGGGGAGGTGGGGGCGGAGTTCCGGCCGCGCATGCGCGGTCGGAAAAAGCGGACCGTCGGCGGCAAAAAACGTTACATGTAGCGGTTTTTTGTGCCGACGGTCCACCACAACACGGTGCAACCGTCGCACGACGGTTGCGACGTGTGTCAATCCGTCTCAATACGTCGCTTAATGTTAGTCTATGGGGAAAAAACGCATCCTGCAAGCACTTTTGCAGGATGCGTTTTTTCTGCAAAATGACGCATTGTGACGGATTGCAGTTAACGCTAGTGTGAAAGTAGCCTTAGTCTCTCACAGGGAAAAGATTAAGTGATTCTGCAGGAAACATTGTAAAGCTATGTGCCCACGTTGCAGAAATGCTGCGGAAATGTCTGCAGCATTTCCGCAACTCCCTGCCGCGGGTAAAATGCATGTGTAATTTGTATGCATTTTCACGCAAAACACACGCATTTTGCAAGCATTTTTAGCTTGCAGAATGCTTGCGTTTTCCAAGCGATTCGAAGCATCGCTTGGAAAAGTGATTGACAGGTTGGTCACACTTTTCAAGCATAGTGCTTGACAAGTGTGACCAACTTTTTACTATTGATACTGCCTGTGCATCATCAATAGTAAAAGATAGAATGTTAAAAATAATAAAAAAAAAAAAAAAAAAGGTTATTCTCACCTTCCGATAGCCCCCGATCTCCTCAGCAGCGGTACATTTCCTTCCCAGGGATGCTTTGCGCGCAGGACCTTTGAGACGTCACAGTCGCGTGACCGCGCCATCATCTCAGGTGATTCGCACAATACATCCCTGGGAACAGCAAAAACGCAGCAGAAATGCATAAAAAATGCAATGTGGGCACACAGCCTAAAGACCACAGTGGCACAGGGCTTCTGCAGTTAAAAGCCACAGCATTACCGCTGCATGTGAACGTAATCTAAAGCTGCAAAGACACTGCAAGAGAATCGTGAAGGATTGTTGCTAAAAATGTTTGTTTCATGATTATATTTGCTGTGCAAGCAGGCTGCCAATTAACTAATGAACAAGCAAAACGTTTATTGGGTGAAATTATCTTTTTTGCCAAAAAAATAAATGATTGTTTACAGCAGTGCGCTGCTGAGAACTATGGCAGCCTATGGGCACTGAACGATCTAGTATAGATCACTCAGTGTGCATGTTTTACTTTGATATGCCTGTGTAAACAGGCATTTAAATTACCACTTATTGGAAAACGTTCCGTCAGTGGATCTATGTAAACACACCCTAAGGCCTCCTTCACATGTCCTGGTGAGTCCTGCACTGGAAAAACCAGTACTGGTGAAATCCAAGGTCCATGTGTCATCCGTGTGTATGTATTTGATATCCGTGTGTCCGTGTGCTGTCCATGTATGTGTGTCAGTGTACTGGTAGTTTGTCATGAGTAGAATGAAAATAAGCATAAATTAAAGATGTTCAAAGATAGAGATAGATAGTGATGAGGAACATGATAGATGATAGATAGGTGACAGATAGATAGATAGAAAAATGTTAGTGTGTTTTCTAATCAGTGCTTTGCATGCTTACTTTTCTGTACTTGCATTTATTTTTTAAATAAAGAAATAAAGAAAATGGCGCAGCCTCCCCAGTAATTTTCATAACCAGCTGAAGGAAAGCCGATGGCTGGGCAGTGGGCACTGATGTTAATATTTTGGGAAGGGGCTAATAGCCATAAAGATTCCCAGGCTATTAATATCAGTTCACAGTAGTTTCCTTAGCCTTTACTGGCTATTATAGGGGTGACCCCTACCTTAAAAAATTACATGGGGTCCCCCTATATTTACTAATTAGCAAAGGCTATGCAGACAGCTATGAGCTGATATTAATAGCCTAGGAAGGGGCCATGGATATTGGTCCCCTCTCAGACTAAGAATATCAGCACTCAGCTGCCCTAGAAATGGCGCTGACATCAAGCCAAGGAGGTAGTAATGGAGAGATGTCTATAAGACAGCCCCATTACTAACCCCTAATCAAATTTAATAAACATTGAGAGTAAAGTCCTTTAATTGAAATAAACACTCAGAGTTCTTTATTTGAAATAAAAAGTCACCGACCTACTTTTACCCATTTAATCAACAAAAATAAAAAGGCAAAGTTATGCTCACCTTTTCTGCCTCTAATCCATCAATGTCCATGTCCCACAATGAGCTAGATGGTTTGGTGAGTGGTCACATCACCAGTGAATATTATAGGACAATTCCCACCAAGAAGCATAAAGTCACCATATAGCAGAGGTAAAATGTGGGCCAACAGCAGGCAATAGGCATAAAGGATGCAGCTGATATACAGTCTGTGCTGTTCTGTGTTTGTTGGATATTTATTCAAATTGTCTCTTCAGAGAGGAAGAGGACTAGAACTCTAGTGCCACCTATTGGAAGTAGCAATCCTAACAGTCAATGTCGACCCTTTAAGGAGTCTTGTCACATGATGGGATAATAGCCAAACCAGAATCTCAATTTGCAGACACTGGGGTACTGCCCCTCGTCAGTGCAAAGTGGAGATCTGGTTTGGCTGACTGAGAGGCGTCTGACCGGGATCCAAGAAGTATCGTTTCTCCTTGCGGAAAGTGACATGATAAGCATGTCATGTCATCTAAGTCATGTGACAAGGCTCGTTAAAGGGTCGACATTAACTGCTAGGATTGCTACTTCCAATAGGTGGCACTGAAGTTCTAGTCCTCTTCCTCTCTGAAGAGACAATTTGCATATTTCCCAGAGGAGCATTGCGGCTTTAAGTCTCCTCACTTCGACATGCTTTTCATGTCACTCTCCGCAAGGCGAAACGGATCTTGGATCTTGGATATTTATTAAAAGAATTCTCTTTTAGCTAATGTGGCTCCCCTGCGGTCCGGCTGCCACAATGATATCGCCTCCCTATCCAGTGGTGGTATCGTGTCTGGAAGTAAATGGAGCTCCCTACACTAAGTAAACCATGCATCCACACACAAGCCCATCCCTGGCCAGAAGAAGGAGCATGAGCTCCTAGTTTGTAGGGAGACTGCCTCTTCTGGCTGGGGGGGAGGAGTAAGAGCAGAGTAGTGCAGTGTAGTGTGAGGAAGGGAAGAAGGAACACGTGGTGTTTTCCAGGATTGGAGCAATGGAAGGCTCACCCTAGGATATGAGAGCAGGACACCAGAGCCCTGGGCTATCAGGGATTACAAACCCTGAGAGCAGAATCTGGAGACCGGGGGACTGCAGGTTCTCTGGCCACCCCTGCAGCACTAGAAGCACCACGTTATAGAGGATTCAGAGCTGGGACCAAGAGATCATGTTGCAGAGCTCACAATGTATGCTGGCTGGAGATGCTGCAGAATAGACAAGCAGGGAGTACCTCAGCTCATAAGCTGTTGAATCTCCATTGGGCACAGAAAGGAAGGCTTATTCTACCCACTTAGTGGAGTGGACTCCAGCTGCTTCCAGACTAGCCGGACCCCAGACCTGGTGACCAGAACCCCTGGATTCAACTTGCCATCCATTATCAGTAAGGCTGCCCTCACAGTAGCAGTATTTGGTCAGTATTTTACATCAGAATTTGTAAGCCAAAACCAGGAGTGGGTGATAAATACGGAAGTGGTGACGTGTTTCTATTATACTTTTCCTCTATTTGGTCCACTCATGGTTTTGGTTTACAAATACTGATGTAAAAAACTGACCAAATACTGCTAGTGTGACGGCAGCCTAAAGGTAAAGACTGAATTCTTTTGCCTTCTTGCTTCTTTCTGCTGCACTACTCACTACAACCCCCATCATCACCAGAGGGGCATGCTCTTGCTGAGGGAAGTGATCCATCTTGCTGCATTACCATCTATCACCTGGGGACCCCACTTGAAGCGCTGGCCATCCCTGGCCAGACACCTCAGCTGGCATCATGATAAAACCATAAACTATTATCCCCTGTAAATATTCCCCTTTCACTTGCCCGGTCAAGGCCACGGTGCTGGGCAATCGCCACTGTGACATCCCTGATAGACTGCCTGCCTGGCTACCGAGTACCCCCCGGCACGCACGTCCGCAGCACTTAGAATATACGATTGTAAAGAGGATGTGGTGGAAAATTCCCCTGCAATATATAGACTTATCACAGTTAGCAAAAAGGTGAAGCACTGTCATATCAGTCTATATATTTCTATAGGTTTATTTCTGAAATAACCAAAACAATATAGTCACATGCATAATGGCAATAAGAAATGTTAGAATGTGCTAAATACAGTATATGCTACATATGTCTGCACAAACAATTCTGTATTAAACTGTCTGTATTCACCAAGCTGTTCTAATATTACAAAATCAGAAATAGAAGTAAGCAATGTATGACTTCCCAAGATCATTATAGTTCAATTTAGGGAGTAAGTACTAACATTAACGAAAGGCTGAATTAATTGAAAATCCAATGAAGTGCCCTATTAAAGGGAACCTGTCACCTGAATTTGGCGGGACCGGATTTGCGCAATATTGCCTGGCGCAGGCGTGTACTCCAGAGGACAGAGAATGAACTTCAATCCAATATTGCGGCCAGCATGCAGCCAGCGGGTAAGGAAAGGGTGAATCAAACACCCGAAAACCGCGCCCATATGACCCAAAACTGGTCCCGCCAAATTCAGGTGACAGGTTCTTTTTAAGGGGCATTTTCTACTGCAAGATAATTGTGAATGAGTGCTGTTAAAACTGGTTAACAGGCTGCCCATCGGCAGAAGAGTGAGCAAAACATTTGTTCATCAGGTGAAATGTTCTTTTCTGCAGCACAAAATATTATCTTTCTCAACAAAGCGTCATCCTGTATAAACAGGACTTGCACTGCCAAGAACTATAGCAGTGTTTTATGTATTCAGAATGAGGAAACCCACCCAAACTCATAAAGTACCTACAAACTCCAAATAGATGTTGTCCTTGGTGAATTGAGCCCATGACCCAAGTGCGGCAAGCTACAGTGCTAACTACGGAGCCACCGTTCTTATTACTACAATTTCATAAGAAGATTATTTTCTGTTAAATTCTGTATGAATTGCAAAGTTCTCCATTCTTTTTTTTAGTCAATACTAGCTCTGCCACATAGCTCCTGAGAAAACACCCTACGCACATGGAGTCCCTGCAACTCATGGTGCCACCTCACTGGCTCCTGCACATAACATTTTTCTGCCATGTTCTGGCGGTGACTGAGATTGCTTGATCTCCACACTCTTGTGGAACAGAAATTCTGGAACTGCATATTGATAAGGACTGACACTCTTCTTAGTTTTTGGAGAATTGTGGAGGTCCAAAGCTGGATTATTGGATTCAAGGAAACAAAAAACTTCTTATTGCCTAAACCTGTGTAAATTTCTATTTTGTGCAGTACAAGTGCTTTTATCCTCTTCTGGATCACATGATTTCCGACTTTCCAGAGGGGGTTTATGTCACTGACATTTTCCCACGGTCCTGAGGTCACACAGTGATGCTGCACTATCAACAGCTACTTCACCAGTGGTTTTAAACCGGGACGGTCGTATCTTGGCACTGTCCAGATTGAAAACTATTTAGCCCCCAGACATGGATTATGGCGTGGAACAGAATGATGGACAGGTATAGTATATTGTTATTTTTTTATTTTATTTTTATTACAGGAGATCAAGGAAGTCGGGGAATTAGGAGTTGCAGTAAGTATGGTTTAATTTAGAATATTAAAGGAGTATGTAATTTTTTTCAAATAAAGGATTTTATTCTGGCTGTGTCTTTATTTAACATATAACTATAGGATTAGTAATGGAGAGGTGTCTTATAGACACCTCTCCATTACTAAGACATGGGGTTTGATGTCATCTGACATCTCAGAGTGCACACCCGAGGTACAAAAAATATAAAAAACTACTTTATTATCACCAAAGCACAAACATTATTAAAAACATTTAAAAACAACAATGATAACACTCCCAACCATGTACAATAATATATCTATTATATAGGTCACACCCCAGCTTGCAAAGAATGCAAAAATACAAAGGAAAAACACAAAAATGTAGCTTAGTTTGAGTTGGTATACATGGAGCACATAAACGCATGTTCGCATTGGCCATAAAACATACAAAATGTACAAGAAACAAAATGAGCAAATCCCTGCTGTAACTGAATAAGTAAAAAGCAAAAGTGCATTTAAATAACACAGATTTCTTAGCAATACTGTTTTTGATCAAAAATAGCATAAAAGCCATCCTACCATCGACAAGTTGCCTCTGATCAGAACGGTTCTATGCTGTCTAATATTGAAAACCTGTAAAAATGTAGAAAAGATACACGGCACCGATATGCCCGCGTGATGAACCGCCTCCACAGAAAATACAACTAAATGCCACTGCTATGCCGTATATGCCTGACAGACACTGGGTGCACTTAAATAGTAAAATGAGATAAATCCAAGCAGAAAATACAGATAGTGTACTCACCGGTCTTTTGTGCGATAGTCCTTTATTAGAACATGTGCGGGCACACTGGGGAAAACGTGGACAAAAGACGACGGCCGTTTCACGCTGCCGCGCTTCTACGGGTCTCAATGCCGAAAGGAAATGGAAAAGCACCCTTTATTTCCCACATCTAAAAGGGGAACTCCCATTGATCAGCAGCTTGAAAGTGAAAACCCACCCACCAGGGATGTGAAATACAAAAGTGAGTAAATACAAAAGTAACAAGACAATGGAAAAACATTGAAATAACATTAAAAATAAAAACCATTCTACTAAACACCACTGAATGTAATATACTTTTCTAAACAATAATAAACATTAGGGAAAAAACATTATTAATAATAATAATAATAATAGTTATTGCTGCAGGAAAGAAATTACAGGAAGACTGCCATATCGATCTTTTCATTTAAACCTAATGGACCCATTGCATTTGTGCGTAGGATCCATTTGCTTTCCCTTCTTAATAACAACCTGTGCAGATCTCCTCCTCGTTGCGGTAGGGAAACCTGTTCTAACCCCGCAAATTGCAATACCTTGCTGTTACCGGCATGCTCCTGTCTAACGTGGCTGATAAGTCTGGGGGCTCCTTTACCTGTGCGAACAGAATTGAAGTGCTCCCTGACCCTAAAGAAGAGTGGACGGATAGTCTTGCCAATGTAAAAAAAGCCGCAGGGGCAAAAAATAGCATACACTATTTATGTGGACCTACAAGATACAGTTAGGTCCATATATATTTGGACAGAGACATCATTTTTCTAATTTTGGTCATAGACATTACCACAATGAATTTTAAACAAAACAATTCAGATGCAGGTGAAGTTCAGATTTTCAGCTTTCATTTGAGGGTATCCACATTAAAATTGGATGAAGGGTTTAGGAGTTTCAGCTCCTTAACATGTGCCACCCTGTTTTTAAAGGGACCAGAAGTAATTGGACAGATTCAATAATTTTAAATAAAATGTTCATTTTTAGTACTTGGTTGAAAACCCTTTGTTGGCAATGACTGCCTGATGTCTAGAACTCATGGACATCACCAGACGCTGTGTTTCCTCCTTTTTGATGCTCTGCCAGGCCTTCACTGCGGTGGTTTTCAGTTGCTGTTTGTTTGTGGGCCTTTCTGTCTGAAGTTTAGTCTTTAACAAGTGAAACGCATGCTCAATTGGGTTGAGATCAGGTGACTGACTTGGCCTTTCAAGAATATTCCACTTCTTAGCTTTAATAAACTCCTGGGTTGCTTTGGCTTTATGTTTTGGGTCATTGTCCATCCGTAGTATGAAACAACGACCAATCAGTTTTGCTGCATTTGGCTGGATCTGAGCACACAGTATGGCTCTGAATACCTCAGAATTCATTCGGCTGCTTCTGTCCTGTGTCACATCATCAATAAACACTAGTGACCCAGTGCCACTGGCAGCCATGCATGCCCAAGCCATCACACTGCCTCCGCCGTGTTTTACAGATGATGTGGTATGCTTTGGATCATGAGCTGTACCACACCTTTGCCATGCTTTTCTCTTTCCATCATTCTGGTAGAGGTTGATCTTGGTTTCATCTGTCCAAAGAATGTTCTTCCAGAACTGTTCTGGCTTTTTTAGATGTTTTTTAGCATAGTCCAGTCTAGCCATTTTATTCTTGATGCTTATGAGTGACTTGCACCGTGCAGTGAACCCTCTGTATTTACTTTCATGCAGTCTTCTCTTTATGGTAGATTTGGATATTGATACGCCAACCTCCTGGAGAGTGTTGTTCACTTGGTTGGCTGTTGTGAAGGGGTTTCTCTTCACCATGGAGATTATTCTGCGATCATCCACCACTGTTGTCTTCCGTGGGCGCTCAGGTCTTTTTGCATTGATGAGTTCACCAGTGCTTTCTTTCTTTCTCAGGATGTACCAAACTGTAGATTTTGCCACTCCTAATATTGTAGCAATTTCTCGGATGGGTTTTTTCTGTTTTCGCAGCTTAAGGATGGCTTGTTTCACCTGCATGGAGAGCTCCTTTGACCGCATGTTTACTTCACAGCAAAACCTTCCAAATGCAAGCACCACACCTCAAATCATCTCCAGGCCTTTTATCTGCTTAATTGAGAATGACATAACAAAGGGATTGCCCACACCTGTCCATGAAATAGCCTTGGAGTCAATTGTCCAATTACTTTTGGTCCCTTTAAAAACAGGGTGGCATATGTAAAGGAGCTGAAACTCCTAAACCTTTCATCCAATTTTAATGTGGATACCCTCAAATGAAAGCTGAAATTCTGAACTTCAACTGCATCTGAATGGTTTTGTATAAAATTCATTGTGGTAATGTCTATAACCAAAATTAGAAAAATGTTGTGTCTGTCCAAATATATATGGACCTAACTGTATAAATTGCCGCACATTCATCTTACTTCCATTGATGTGGAAAGTTTATATACTAGAATTCCACACGTCATGGGTGTGGAAGCCATTAGAGAAGTTTTGAATAGTACTCCAACAGACAATTACACCATAGACTTTATTTGTGAGGGGCTCCTCTTTATTTTAAAACAAAATGAATTCAAGTTTGATAAGACCTGGTGCGCGCAAGTAGAGGGGACTGCTATGGGTACGCCCGTAGCTTGTACGCTAGTAATTCTTTTCCTGGCTGTTTTCGAGAATAAATATATTTATTCCATGAGTAACCCATACCTTAAACATATAAAATTATTCTTGTGTTACGTGGACGACATTTTCGTGGTGTGGGACGGCTCCAAGGAGGTCTTCACTCAATTTGTCGATTTCCTGGGCCGCTCCAACGCCATGAATCTGAAGTTCACGTCGCATTTTGGGGACAATGCCTTGGAATTTCTTGACGTGAAATTGACGATGCAATAGGGTAAAATTCACACGGAAGTTTTTCGTAAACCGTCAGCATCCAATGCCTTGTTGCACTTCAATAGTGCTCACCCGAACTATACGAAAAGGGCTTTACCTTACAGCCAGTTTTTGAGAGTGAAGAGAACCAACAGTAAATTTAGTGGCTTTATAAAACAATCCCAAGATTTGTACAAAAGATTTGAGGCACGCAATTATCCCCGCCCATTACTTGATAAAGCTTTAGAAAGAGCTGCAACTAGTGTTGAGCGATACCGTCCGATACTTGAAAGTATCCGGTATCGGATAGTATCGGCTGATACCTGAAATGTATTGGATATCGCCGATACCGATACCCGATACCAATACAAGTCAATGGGACACCAAGTATCGGAAGGTATCCTGATGGTTCCCAGGGTCTGAAGGAGAGGAAACTCCCCTTCAGGCCCTGGGATCCATATTAATGTGTAAAATAAAGAATAAAAATAAAAAATATTGATATACTCACCCTCTGACGCGCCCTGGTTGTAACCGCCAGCCTCTGTTCATAAGAATGAGCGCTTGAAAGTCCTTAGATGACGTCACAGCTTGTGATTGGTCGCGGAGCGGTCACGTGACCGCCACGCGACCAATCACAAGCCGCGACGTCATCTAAGGTCTTTCAAGTGCTTGAAAGACCTTAGATGACGTCACGGCTTGTGATTAGTCGCGTTGCGGACACGTTACCGCCACGCGACTAATCACAAGCCGCGACGTCATCTAAGGTCTTTCAAGCGCTTGAAAGACCTTAGATGACGTCACGGCTTGTGATTGGTCGCGTTGCGGTCACGTGACCGCTCCGCGACCAATCACAGGCCGCGACGTCATCTAAGGACTTTCAAGCACTCATTCTTATGAACGGAAGCTGGCGGTTACAACCAGGGCGCGTCAGAGGGTGAGTATATCAATATTTTTTTTTATTCTTTATTTTACACATTAATATCGATCCCGATACCAATTCCCGATACCACAAAAGTATCGGATCTCGGTATCGGAATTCCGATACAGCAAATATCGGCCGATACCCGATAGTTGCGGTATCGGAATGCTCAACACTAGCTGCTACTGATACAGCACATGTCCTTTCAGGCGATATTAAAAACAAAAAAAGCAAAGACAAGAGGTTTGTATTTTCCTTTAAATTTGGCCCCATGGATAATTACATTAGGTCCATTATTTGGAAAAATTGGCACATTCTCGCAAAAGATGAAGATTTAACAGAAATGGTTAACAATGGCCATCTTTTTGCATGGTGACGAGGCAGAAATATAAAAGATTTGTTAGTTCACAATTGTTTTAAAAATGATCAGACTAATTTGGCTAGGCACTGGGGCCCCAAAGGGAAACTTTAGATGTGGTCACTGTAATGTTTGCTCCTTCCACAAAATCGGTAAGGATTTACAGATTGGAACCATTTTCCATCATGTGCGGCAATTTATATCTTGTAAGTCCACATATACTGTATAGTGTATGCTATTTTTTGCCCCTGCGGCTTTTTTTACATTGGCAAGACTATCCGTCCACTCTTCATTAGGGTCAGGGAGCACTTCAATTCTGTTCGCACAGGTAAAGGAGCCCCCAGACTTATCAGCCACGTGAGATAGGAGCATGCCGGTAATACCAAGGTATGGCTATTTGCGGGGTTAGAACAGGTTTCACTACCGCAACGAGGAGGAGATCTGCACAGATTGTTATTAAGAAGGGAAAGCAAATGGATCCTACGCACAAATGCAATGGGTCCATTAGGTTTAAATGAAAAGATCGATATAGCAGTCTTCCTGTAATTTCTTTCCTGCAGCAATAACTATTATTATTATTGTTGTTATTATTATTATTATTATTAATTTTTTCCCCCTAATGTTTATTATTGTTTAGAAAAGTATTCAGTGGTGTTTAGTAGAATGGTTTTTATTTTTTATGTCATTTCAATGTTTTTCTATTGTCTTGTTACTTTTGTATTTACTCACTTTTGTATTTCACATCCCTGGTGGGTGGGTTTTCACTTTCAAGCTGCCGATCAATGGGAGTTCCCCTTTTAGATGTGGGAAATAAAGGGTGCTTTTCCATTTCCTTTCGGCATTGAGACCCATAGTAGCGCGGCAGTGTAAAACGGCTGTCGTCTTTTGTCCACGTTCTCCCCAGTGTGCCTGCACATGTTCTAAATAAAGGACTATCGCACAAAAGACCGGTGAGTGCACTATCTGTTTTTTCTGCTTGGATTTATCTCATTTTACTATTTAAGTGCACCCAGTGTCTGTCAGGCATATACGGCATAGCAGCGGCATTTAGTTGTATTTTCTGTGGAGGCGGTTCTTCACGTGGGCATATTGGTGCCGTGTATCTTTTCTACATTTTTACAGCCATTGGATTTTCTTTTTTCACATGAAGCACGTTGTGGCCCTAACCAGCCCCATTTGTTATAAACTAATTTGCCAACAGTTGGATAATCACCAGCTGCGGTTCCTCCATCATGGATCCAGATGCCTTGCCTTTTGTCCGTTGACCTATTAGCAGGGCGGGAGAATGTGGACTCGTATTTTTCTGAATGTGAAACCCACGAAGATGTTTTTTCTTTAAGCACCAAAACACTGGAATTTAAATTATTCAATACTGCGGAACGAGAGGTCAACTTATTTTGGACCAACAATTCCCTCAAGTCATATCAGGACTGTGGCAGAGTTCCTCGTGGCTTGCGAGTTTGGAAAGAAATGGCACAATTTAAAGACAATATTGACTTTACCAAAGAATGTAAAAACATCTTACTGAAGTTTTCACAAGATCTCATGGCGTTGGTGCTAAAACAGAACATGATTAATTATGAGAACACCAAAATGAATCTTGCTAAAACTAAAGAAGAGTTAAAAACCAGACTGTCAGATAATCAGTGGTCAACTCTTGAAAAAAGACTTGATAGTAAGCTTTTCAATTTGCAAACAAAGATTAAGCAAAAAAAACGCAACAAATTCATCCGTGACAAAGGAGACTTTGAATCTGGTCGAGTTTTTTCATGGAGGAAGTTTAATCAGCTTTCAAGTAGTCGCAAATACACAAAGCGACAATTTAAAAATAAAAACTTCCAACGAAGAAACAAAAAAGACTATCTTACTACCGACTCAGATTCAAGTGCTAACGATGAAAGCTTCGCGATAGCAAGCACATCCACCTGTACTGGTCCCAACGCACCAACTGCAGCCCCTTTAAAAGAAAGACGCGCCGAGGTGGCAGGAAGCATAGAAGATGGAAATCGTCGGAAAAGGAAACAAGTCTCTTGGAGACCAGTGTGACAATAGAGCCATCATCTAGCTCCGTAGTTAATTTATCTGATCACGTATTAAATGATACACATCATGTGGTTTTGTCAAAGGGCCTTAATGTTTGCCTACCAGAAGACTTCGATGCAGTAGACTTCAAAATAGACCTTTTCAAAGCGGTTAGAAAAATACACCTCTTCAAGAATTTTGCAACAAATAAAAAAATGCCGGCAGATCAGCGTTTAATTGCAGCTCCATGCAAAGTGGGTCCTTTGGGGTTTTTAGCTGTAGAAGATACAGCATCGAATCTGAATGAAGATATCCAACTCTTATTAAGCCTTACTGAACAAACTGAAAATTCTATTACTTCACAAACATCGGGTTGTACACAGTCCTCCCCCTTTCTGGGGGGGAATTAAATCTACTTATATGCCACCAATATCCCTGGGTAGTCCAATAGACATCTTTGAGGCACAAATAAATAAAGACATGGAGGCTTTGATTTATAGCAAATTTCCCCCAAATTTAAAATCAAAAGAACTTTCGGCCCTGAAAGAAATACAAAGTTGGTCAGACGTAATCATACGAGCTGTGGATAAAGGGGGCCATACTGTCATCTTGAGTAAGGACTATTATGTAGCTGAAGCGCTTAAACAGCTGTCAGATAAGAATACTTATCTTATGTTAAAAACAGACCCAATAATCAAATACAAAAACCTCTTACGTTCCTTTTTGAGGGAATATATTGAATTGGGTACTTTATCAGCACAGCAAGCAGAAAAAGTTTTTCCCGAATATCCACTTAAACCACACTGGTATCATGTACCTAAGCTGCATAAATCATTAAACTGTCCTCTAGGCCGCCCTAAAGCGTCGGGCATAGGCTCCTTTACGGAGCCTATGTCTCGGTACTTGGACTGGTTGTTGCGTCCGTTATTGCGGGATATTCCATCTTACATCAAAGACACTAAGGGTATGTGTCCACGTTCAGGATTGCATCAGGATTTGGTCAGGATTTTATGTCAGTATTTGTAAGCCAAAACCAGGAATGAGAATTGGTGCATGTGTTTCTATTATACTTTTCCTCTAATTGTTCCACTCCTGGTTTTGGCTTACAAATACTGATGGAAAATCCTGACCAAATCCTAAAGCAATCCTGAATGTGGACACATACCCTAAAGATTTTTTACAAATTCAAAAAAACTTTGATTGGCAAGAAAACTTTCATTTTACTTCCATTGATGTGGAAAGTTTATATACTAGAATTCCACACGTCATGGGTGTGGAAGCCATTAGAGAAGTTTTGAATAGTACTCCAACAGACAATCACACCATAGACTTTATTTGTGAGGGGCTTCTCTTTATTTTAAAAAATTGGCACATTCTCGCAAAAGATGAAGATTTAACAGAAATGGTTAACAATGGCCCTCTTTTTGCATGCCGACGAGGCAGAAATTTAAAAGATTTGTTAGTTCACAATTGTTTTAAAAATGATCAGACTAATTTGGCTAGGCACTGGGGCCCCAAAGGGAAACTTTAGATGTGGTCACTGTAATGTTTGCTCCTTCCACAAAATCGGTAAGGATTTACAGATTGGAACCATTTTCCATCATGTGCGGCAATTTATATTAGGGTTGAGCGACTTTCATTTTTTTAAGATCGAGTCTGGTTTTGTGAAACCCGATTTAGTCCAGAGTCGAGTCGAGTGAAGTCGGCCGATTATCGCTAAAAGTTGGGGATCGACCGAAACACGAAACCCAATGCAAGTCAATGGGGAAGCATAGCCGGCAGTGAGTGGAGGCCAGGAAAACACCTACAGTGCACATTTTACTGCCAAAAACATCCATTCTTGTTTTCTGAAGCTTGTCAATCTTAATTAACTTTATAATAATAGTTGGGCACTGGAAATTGGGGGTCATTTGGCAAAAGTTGTGGGGGTAGGGCTGGTTCAAGGTTTTAGTGGGCCCAGGAAACATGGACTACGTCACGGCGGTGGAGCAGGGAGAGGTAAGTATTTCAACGTTGCAAGTGCTGTGATCCTGAGCAAGCAGGGGGGGCCCACTCGTTCGCATTGGCACTGGCACAGGGCCCCTCAAAGTACGGCGGTGTGTTTGCATGGCGGGGGCGCCTCCCACCAGCAGCGACACTTTTGCGTACTCTGAGTGGCCCTGTGCCAGTGACGTCGCCAACGAGTATGCCCCCCCACCTGATGAAGGAACCTGCACTTTCATCTGCACCTTCCTCTTTGTCCCTGTGTAAGGTGGTATAATATGCGGGAAGGGGAACCTTACTTTCAGCAGGGTCAGATTCTGGCTGTGTAGAGTACAAGGGGAATGTAGTGGTCTAGGTCAATGTACCAGCAGACTCATCTAGCAGTGGCTGGGCAATGGGCAGGATGATGAGGAAACAGATATAGGGCCAAAGAATAAAGTAGGCTAAATGCAGATCAAAATTGGTAACAGGACTAAACAGGCGGCATTGCTTTGTTCAGTGGAGTAGCAAACCCAAGAGCAGCAGACACTGTTTCAAGGGCCTAACCACACTAGTAGGCCAAATGCAGTTTAATATCTGATAGTATAGGCCGAAAGCCAGAATGTGGAAGCTCAGCTTTATTCAGTTGAGGGCAACACCAGGGAGGGGCAGACACCGTTAGTAGGCCCTAACCACCATTTTGTTTTTTAAAAAACACTTAATGAGAGCCAGAAGGTTGAAGCTCAGCTTTATTCAGTTGAGGGCAACACCAGGCAGGGGCAGACACCGTTAGTAGGCCGGAACCACCAATGTGTTTAAAAAAAAAAGTTAATCAGAGCCGGAAGGTAGAAGCTCAGCTTTATTCAGTTGAGGGCAACACCAGGGAGGGGCAGAAGCCGTTAGTAGGCCCTAACCACCATTTTGTTTTTTAAAAAACACTTAACGAGAGCCAGAAGGGTGAAGCTCAGCTTTATTCAGTTGAGGGCAACACCAGGGAGGGGCAGACACCGTTAGTAGGCCCTAACCACCATTTTGTTTTTTAAAAAACACTTAATGAGAGCCAGAAGGTTGAAGCTCAGCTTTATTCAGTTGAGGGCAACACCAGGGAGGGGCAGACACCGTTAGTAGGCCCTAACCACCATTTTGTTTTTTAAAAAACACTTAATGAGAGCCAGAAGGTTGAAGCTCAGCTTTATTCAGTTGAGGGCAACACCAGGAAGGGGCAGAAGCCGTTAGTAGGCCCTAACCACCATTTTGTTTTTTAAAAAACACTTAATGAGAGCCAGAAGGTTGAAGCTCAGCTTTATTCAGTTGAGGGCAACACCAGGCAGGGGCAGACACCGTTAGTAGGCCCTAACCACCATTTTGTTTTTTAAAAAACACTTAATGAGAGCCAGAAGGTTGAAGCTCAGCTTTATTCAGTTGAGGGCAACACCAGGGAGGGGCAGACACCGTTAGTAGGCCCTAACCACCATTTTGTTTTTTAAAAAACACTTAACGAGAGCCAGAAGGTTGAAGCTCAGCTTTATTCAGTTGAGGGCAACACCAGGGAGGGGCAGACACCGTTAGTAGGCCCTAACCACCATTTTGTTTTTTAAAAAACACTTAATGAGAGCCAGAAGGTTGAAGCTCAGCTTTATTCAGTTGAGGGCAACACCAGGGAGGGGCAGACACCGTTAGTAGGCCCTAACCACCATTTTGTTTTTTTAAAAACACTTAATGAGAGCCAGAAGGTTGAAGCTCAGCTTTATTCAGTTGAGGGCAACACCAGGGAGGGGCAGACACCGTTAGTAGGCCGGAACCACCAATGTGTTTAAAAACAGCAGTTAATCAGAGCCGGAAGGTAGAAGCTCAGCTTTATTCAGTTGAGGACAACTTGAATTAGGGACTGCAGACAGACTTAGCAGGCTGTCCCCTGTGTGGACCATGCATCCAATACATTAACCCATTGAGCCACAAAGGACACGTAATCTTCCGTGGCCATGCCTACAGGTCCATGTGTCTGTTGTCAGGTGTACCTTTGTCAGTGTAGGCCTATTGGAAGGAGGGACCGCAGACAGGCTTCGAAGGCCTAACACAATAAAATGGGCTGGCTGTAGGCACTTTAAAATTGGTTCCAGGGGTACACGGGCAGCAGTGGTCTGGTCAGTGGAGGCCTAGTGGAAGGAGGGACCGCAGACAGGCTTCGAAGGCCTAACAGAATAAAATGGGCTGGCTGTAGGCACTTTAAAATTGGTTCCAGGGGTACACGGGCAGCAGTGGTCTGGTCAGTGTAGGCCTATTGGAAGGAGGGACCGCAGACAGGCTTCGAAGGCCTAACACAATAAAATGGGCTGGCTGTAGGCACTTTAAAATTGGTTCCAGGGGTACACGGGCAGCAGTGGTCTGGTCAGTGGAGGCCTAGTGGAAGGAGGGACCGCAGACAGGCTTCGAAGGCCTAACACAATAAAATGGGCTGGCTGTAGGCACTTTAAAATTGGTTCCAGGGGTACACGGGCAGCAGTGGTCTGGTCAGTGGAGGCCTAGTGGAAGGAGGGACCGCAGACAGGCTTCGAAGGCCTAACACAATAAAATGGGCTGGCTGTAGGCACTTTAAAATTGGTTCCAGGGGTACACGGGCAGCAGTGGTCTGGTCAGTGGAGGCCTAGTGGAAGGAGGGACCGCAGACAGGCTTCGAAGGCCTAACACAATAAAATGGGCTGGCTGTAGGCACTTTAAAATTGGTTCCAGGGGTACACGGGCAGCAGTGGTCTGGTCAGTGGAGGCCTAGTGGAAGGAGGGACCGCAGACAGGCTTCGAAGGCCTAAAATAACAAACAATAGGCTCATGGCAGTTTTACAGCGGTTACATGGATACACAGGCAGCTTGGTGGTGAGTGGAGGAGTATTTAAAGTAGGGACCGCAGACAGGCTATCAAAGGCCTAAAATAACAAACAATAGGCTCATGGCAGTTTTACAGCGGTTACATGGATACACGGGCAGGCAGCTTGGTGGTGAGTGGAGGAGTATTTAAAGTAGGGACCGCAGACAGGCTACCAAAGGCCTAAAATAACAAACAATAGGCTCATGGCAGTTTTACAGCTGTTACATGGATACACAGGCAGCTTGGTGGTGAGTGGAGGAGTATTTAAAGTAGGGACCACAGACAGGCTATCAAAGGCCTAAAATAACAAACAATAGGCTCATGGCAGTTTTACAGCGGTTACATGGATACACAGGCAGCTTGGTGGTGAGTGGAGGAGTATTTAAAGTAGGGACCGCAGACAGGCTATCAAAGGCCTAAAATAACAAACAATAGGCTCATGGCAGTTTTACAGCGGTTACATGGATACACGGGCAGGCAGCTTGGTGGTGAGTGGAGGAGTATTTAAAGTAGGGACCGCAGACAGGCTACCAAAGGCCTAAAATAACAAACAATAGGCTCATGGCAGTTTTACAGCGGTTACATGGATACACAGGCAGCTTGGTGGTGAGTGGAGGAGTATTTAAAGTAGGGACCGCAGACAGGCTATCAAAGGCCTAAAATAACAAACAATAGGCTCATGGCAGTTTTACAGCGGTTACATGGATACACAGGCAGCTTGGTGGTGAGTGGAGGAGTAGTGCAAGGAGTGTCTGTCCCAGTACTCCCAAAATATAAATAGATGTTAATGTCTCGCAAAACAACCAAAACAAAAAAAAAGGTGGCATACTTAGGTACAGGGGTGGGCTCATCTACTGAGTTTCTGACATAGTAATTTGGCAGTAACTATTTAATGGTGCCAATATAGGACACAGACACAGACTACTTTAAGTTGCATCATAGATGTCTACAAAATTGTATTGTCAGTGCCAGACATTGAATGATGTCAGCGAATAGACTAAAGATTGGTGGAGCTGTGCGACATAATTTTGCACGTGGTAGAGCACATTTTGAGCTGGGGTAGGGGGGAACTCTCTTGAGGCCGGCGGGACCGCCCCAGGGCCCCTCATGTTACAACGGTGTGTCTGACGTTGGGTGCGCACCACCACCGCCAGAGACACTACATTGTACTATGAGGGACCCAGTAGCAATGCCATCAACCAAAAGCGAGCACACCCACCTCTTCAGACAAACAGCAGTCTCACGGGTGCTTGCGCAAAGTCGCGATACCACGGCCCCGTGTGGGGAGTTTGGCCATTTAGGGAGGTGTAAACATGTCGTATGCTGTACAATCAGCTGCAGCAAATTAGACATTAGAAAAGTAATTCACAGGCAAGAGCTTTTCATAGGAAAGCTAGGTGTCGGCCGGGCAAGGTGGGGCAAAAGATTTCGAAATCCAGTTGTGGTTCATTTTAATGAATGTTAGATCGTCAACATTTTGGGTAGCCAGACGAGTCCTTTTTTCGGTTAATATTGAACCTGCAGCACTGAATACTCTTTCTGATAGGACACTTGCTGCCGGGCAAGCAAGCTCCTGCAATGCATATTCTGCCAATTCTGGCCAGGTGTCTAATTTGGAGGCCCAGTAATCAAATGGGAATGACGGTTGAGGGAGAACATCGATAAGGGATGAAAAATAGTTAGTAACCATACTGGACAAATGTTGTCTCCTGTCACTTTCAATTGATGCAGCAGTACCTGTCCTGTCTGCGGTCATAGCAAAATCACTCCACAACCTGGTCAGAAAACCCCTCTGTCCAACGCCACTTCTGATGTGTGCACCCCTAACACTCCTAGTCTGCTGCCCCCTGGAGCTCGTGTGAGAACGATCACGTGCGCTGTGTGCTGGGAATGCCTGAAGCAAACGGTCAACAAGAGTTGATTGTTTGGTTGCTAATATTAGTTCCAAGTTCTCATGTGGCATAATATTTTGCAATTTGCCTTTATAGCGTGGATCAAGGAGGCAGGCCAACCAGTAATCGTCATCGTTCATCATTTTCGTAATGCGTGTGTCCCTTTTTAGGATACGTAAGGCATAATCCGCCATGTGGGCCAAAGTTCCAGTTGTCAAATCTCCGGTTGTGATTGGTTGAGGGGCAGTTGCAGGCAAATCTACGTCACTTGTGTCCCTCAAAAAACCAGAACCCGGCCGTGACACGCAACCAATTTCCTGTGCCCCCGGGAAAGGTTCGGCATTAAAAATATACTCATCCCCATCATCCTCCTCGTCCTCCACCTCCTCTTCGCCCGCTACCTCGTCCTGTACACTGCCCTGACCAGACAATGGCTGACTGTCATCAAGGCTTTCCTCTTCCTCTGGTGCAGACGCCTGCTCCTTTATGTGCGTCAAACTTTGCATCAGCAGACGCATTAGGGGGATGCTCATGCTTATTACGGCGTTGTCTGCACTAACCAGCCGTGTGCATTCCTCAAAACACTGAAGGACTTGACACATGTCTTGTATCTTAGACCACTGCACACCTGACAACTCCATGTCTGCCATCCTACTGCCTGCCCGTGTATCCTCCCACAAATAAATAACAGCACGCCTCTGTTCGCACAGTCTCTGAAGCATGTGCAGTGTTGAGTTCCACCTTGTTGCAACGTCTATGATTAGGCGATGCTGGGGAAGGTTCAAAGACCGCTGATAGGTCTGCATACGGCTGGCGTGTACAGGCGAACGTCGGATATGTGAGCAAAGTCCACGCACTTTGAGGAGCAGGTCGGAGAACCCAGGATAAGTTTTCAATAAGCACTGCACCACCAGGTTTAAGGTGTGAGCCAGGCAAGGAATGTGTTTCAGTTGGGAAAGGGAGATGGCAGCCATGAAATTCCTTCCGTTATCTCTCACTACCTTGCCTGCCTCAAGATCTACTGTGCCCAGCCACGACTGCGTTTCTTGTTGCAAGAACTCGGACAGAACTTCCGCGGTGTGTCTGTTGTCGCCCAAACACTTCATAGCCAATACAGCCTGCTGACGCTTGGCAGTAGCTGGCCCATAATGGGACAACTGGTGTGCAACAGTGTCATCTGCCGATGGAGTGGTTGGCAGACTGCGTTCTGTGGAAGAGCTGTAGCTTCTGCAGGAGGACGAGGACGAGGAGGAGGAGTGGGTGCAAACGCCTACAGCCAACTGTTTCCTAGACCATGGGCTAGGCACAACTGTCCCTAAATTGATGTCGCCTGTGGACCCTGCATCCACCACATTCACCCAGTGTGCCGTGATGGACACATAACGTCCCTGGCCATGCCTACTGGTCCATGCATCTGTAGTCAGGTGCACCTTTGTACTCACAGATTGCCTGAGTGCATGGACGATGCGCTGTTTAACATGCTGGTGCAGGGCTGGGATGGCTTTTCTGGAAAAAAAGTGTCGACTGGGTAGCTCGTATCGTGGTTCAGCGTACTCCATCAGGGCTTTGAAAGCTTCGCTTTCAACTAACCGGTAGGGCATCATCTCTAACGAGATTAGTCTAGCTATGTGGGCGTTAAAACCCTGTGTACGCGGATGCGAGGATAAGTACTTCCTTTTTCTAACCAGAGTCTCATGTAGGGTGAGCTGGACTGGAGAGCTGGAGATCGTGGAACTTTCGGGTGTGCCGGTGTACATGGCAGACTGAGAGACGGTTGGAGACGGTATTGTTTCCGCCGGTGCCCTAGATGCAATATTTCCTCCTACAAAACTGGTGATTCCCTGACCCTGACTGCTTTTGGCTGGCAAAGAAACCTGCACAGATACTGCCGGTGGTGCGGAAAATGGTGGCCTTACAGTGACGGAAGGGATGTTGCGTTGCTGACTAGCTTCATTGGCCGAGGGTGCTACAACCTTAAGGGACGTTTGGTAGTTAGTCCAGGCTTGAAAATGCATGGTGGTTAAGTGTCTATGCATGCAACTAGTATTTAGACTTTTCAGATTCTGACCTCTGCTTAAGCTAGTTGAACATTTTTGACAGATGACTTTGCGCTGATCAGTTGGATGTTGTTTAAAAAAATGCCAGACTGCACTCTTCCTAGACTCGGATCCCTTTTCAGGGATTGCAGACTGAGCTTTAACCGGATGGCAACGCTGTGCTCCAACAGGTTTTGGCTTTGACACGTGTTTTGGGCCAGATACGGGCCCGGCAGATGGAACCTGTTGCGATGTTGATGCCTGCTGCGGCCCCTCCTCCACCTCCGCTTCTGAACTACTGCCGCCTGCACCCTGTTCCCCCAATGGCTGCCAATCGGGGTCAATAACTGGGTCATCTATTACCTCCTCTTCGAGCTCGTGTGCAACTTCGTCTGTGTCACTGTGTCGGTCGGTGGTATAGCGTTCGTGGCGGGGCAACATAGTCTCATCAGGGTCTGATTGTGGATCTGTACCCTGAGAGGGCAATGTGGTGGTCTGAGTCAAAGGAGCAGCATAGTACTCTGGCTGTGGCTGTGCATCAGTGCACTCCATGTCAGAATCTACTTGTAATGGGCATGGCCTGTTAAATGTTTCACTTTCTAAGCCAGGGACGGTATGTGTAAAGAGCTCCATGGAGTGACCCGTTGTGTCGCCTGCTGCATCCTTCTCTCTTGTTGTAGTTTTTGCTGAGGAGGACAAGGAAGCGACTTGTCCCTGACTGTGAACATCCACAAGCGACGCGCTGCTTTTACATTTACCAGTTTCTGAAGAGGAGGCAAAAGAGCTAGAGGCTGAGTCTGCAATGTAAGCCAAAACTTGCTGTTGCTGCTCCGCCTTTAAAAGCGGTTTTCCTACTCCCAGAAAAGAGAGCGTTCGAGGCCTTGTGTAGCCTGACGACGAAACTGGCTCCACAGCTCCAGACTTAGGTGGAATATTTTTATCCCCACGACCACCTGATGCTCCACTACCACTACCATCATTACCAGCTGACAATGAACGCCCACGACGACCTCTTGCACCAGACTTCCTCATTGTTTTAAAATCTTAACCAAAGTAACTTTATTTGTTGCTGTCAAACAACTTACACGGTGAGCTATAACTTCAGTATGATTTCAATATCCCTTAACAGGTTGGTGAGACCACAAGGAAAATCAGGCACAATGTTACACACTCTGTTTTCTGTGGCACAAAATCACAGAGATGACACACACGCAGGACTGTCACTCAAGCACTAATGTCAATATTAATCTCCCACCTAATTTATTTATTTTTTTTTCTCAGGGAGACTTTAGAAACCAAATAATATTAAAAAAAAACAAACAAAAAAAGGCTTTCTATGGCCCACAATTAGAGAGAGAGAGGTGGCACACCCAGGAGTCAAGACTGGCACACAAGCTGAAAGGGCAATATTACTCTCCCACTGTTTTTTTATGTATTTTTTGTTTTTTAAGGGAGACTTTAGAAACCCAATAATATTTAAAAAAATAAATAAATAGGCTTTCTATGGCCCACTGAATGAGAGGGAGAGAGGTGGCACACCCAGGAGTCAAGACTGGCACACAAGCTGAAAGGGCAATATTACTCTCCCACTGTTTTTTTATGTTTTTTTTTTTTTTCAGGGAGACTTTAGAAACCAAATAATATTAAAAAAACCAAAAAAATAAATAGCCTTTCTATGGCCCACTGAATGAGAGAGAGAGGTGGCACACCCAGGAGTCAAGACTGGCACACAAGCTGAAAGGGCAATATTACTCTCCCACTGTTTTTTTATGTTTTTTTTTTTTTTCAGGGAGACTTTAGAAACCAAATAATATTAAAAAAACCAAAAAAATAAATAGCCTTTCTATGGCCCACTGAATGAGAGAGAGAGGTGGCACACCCAGGAGTCAAGACTGGCACACAAGCTGAAAGGGCAATATTACTCTCCCACTGTTTTTTTATGTTTTTTTTTTTTCAGGGAGACTTTAGAAACCAAATAATATTAAAAAAACCAAAAAAATAAATAGCCTTTCTATGGCCCACTGAATGAGAGAGAGAGGTGGCACACCCAGGAGTCAAGACTGGCACACAAGCTGAAAGGGCAATATTACTCTCCCACTGTTTTTTTATGTATTTTTTGTTTTTTAAGGGAGACTTTAGAAACCCAATAATATTTAAAAAAAAAAAAAAAAAGGCTTTCTATGGCCCACAATTAGAGAGAGAGGAGGCACACCCAGGAGTCAAGACTGGCACACAAGCTGAAAGGGCAATATTACTCTCCCACTGTTTTTTTATTTATTTATTTTTTTTCAGGGAGACTTTAGAAACCAAATAATAAGAAAAAAAATAAATAAATAAATAGGCTTTCTATAGCCCACTGAATAAGAGATAGCACACACAGCAGTGGCACACAAGCCCTGACTGAGGCCAATATTTTTCTACCACTGATTGATGTAGTGTTTTTGTGTTGAGGTAGAATTTAGAACACAAATCACGGAAAAAATAAATAGGCTTTCTATGGCCCACTCAGTGAGAGATGGCACACACAGGGATGGCACTGTAGCAGAAATGCCAATCTTAATCTCCCACAAAAAAAAAAAAAAACAGGGACTGTCCTACAATTACTATCTCCCTGCAGTAATCTAAGCCAGGTATGGCAGGCAGCAATAGGAGTGGACTGATGCACAAATTAAATAAAAAGTGTGGACAAACAAAAAAGATAGCTGTGCAGAAAGGAACAAGAGGATATGTGCTTTGAAAAAAGCAGTTGGTTTCCACAGTGGCGTACACACAGCAATACAGCTATCACGGAGCCTTCTAGGGCAGCCCAATGAGCTACAGCGCTGAGGAAAAAAAAAAAATAGCTTCCACTGTTCCTGCACACCGAAGGTGGTGTTGGACAGTGGAAATCGCTACAGCACAAGCGGTTTGGTGGTTAGTGGACCCTGCCTAACGCTCTCCCTGCTTCTGACGAAGCGGCAGCAACCTCTCCCTAAGCTCAGATCAGCAGCAGTAAGATGGCGGTCGGCGGGAACGCCCCTTTATAGCCCCTGTGACGCCGCAGACAGCAAGCCAATCACTGCAATGCCCTTCTCTAAGATGGTGGGGACCAGGATCTATGTCATCACGCTGCCCACACTCTGCGTTCACCTTCATTGGCTGAGAAATGGCGCTTTTCGCGTCATTGAAACGCGACTTTGGCGCGAAAGTCGCGTACCGCATGGCCGACAAGCACAGGGGTCGGATCGGGTTTCATGAGACGCCGACTTAGCCAAAAGTCGGCGACTTTTGAAAATGATCGACCTGTTTCGCTCAACCCTAATTTATATCTTGTAAGTCCACATATATAGTGTATGCTATTTTTTGCCCCTGCGGCTTTTTTTACATTGGCAAGACTATCCGTCCACTCTTCATTAGGGTCAGGGAGCACTTCAATTCTGTTCGCACAGGTAAAGGAGCCCCCAGACTTATCAGCCACGTGAGACAGGAGCATGCCGGTAATACCAAGGTATTGCAATTTGCGGGGTTAGAACAGGTTTCACTACCGCAACGAGGAGGAGATCTGCACAGGTTGTTATTAAGAAGGGAAAGCAAATGGATCCTACGCACAAATGCAATGGGTCCATTAGGTTTAAATGAAAAGATCGATATGGCAGTCTTCCTGTAATTTCTTTCCTGCAGCAATAACTATTATTATTATTATTATTTTTTTTTTTTCCCTAATGTTTATTATTGTTTAGAAAAGTATGTTACATTCAGTGGTGTTTAGTAGAATGGTTTTTATTTTTAATGATATTTCAATGTTTTTCCATTGTCTTGTTACTTTTCTATTTACTCACTTTTTTATTTCACATCCCTGGTGGGTGGGTTTTCACTTTCAAGCTGCCGATCAATGGGCATTCCCCTTTTAGATGTGGGAAATAAAGGGTGCTTTTCCATTTCCTTTCGACATTGAGACCCGTAGAAGCGCGGCAGCGCGAAACGGCCGTCGTCTTTTGTCCACATTCTCCCCAGTGCGCCCGCACATGTTCTAAATAAAGGACTATCGCACAAAAGACCGGTGAGTGCACTATCTATTTTTTCTGCTTGGATTTAATATTGAAAACCTTACCATGTGTCAAAGCTGAACTCAGTGTATGAATAAGGGCAGACAAAAAGGTCGGGTCCCAACCAGTGGACACCAGTCTGGGGAAGCCTTTAGATGTAATTTCCATCTCAGGAAAGGATAGCCACACCCCAGCTTGTACAGAATGCAAAAATACAAAAAAAAGAAAACAACACAAAAATTGAGCTTTGTTTGAGTTGGTATACATACAGCACATAAACATGTTCATATACAGTTAGACAGGTGTAGGCCATTAACAGTTTCGAGGAGTGCTTCTGTATTTATTGGTGAATGAAATTGAAGGAGAATCATTGAGGTTAATTGGTAGTGTCATAATCTCATCTAAACTTTTCTGTGGTTAAGGTGAACCTGTAGGGTCCCCTGAGTGTCTCCAACTGCTAATATAGCGGTATAAATCGGGACTTCTGTATTTTAAGATGTTTTAGGTACCCACTAACACTGCAGTGTTTGAAAGGTGAGTTTAATCCTGCAGCTTCATATGCTGATAGTACAGTACTAGTCCTGCAGGGCATCTCTTCCCCCGCACTAGTTCTTAATGGAATCTTCCAATTATGCCCCACTGGGCATGATTGACAGCTTCCATAACCGTCCTACCATAATGCAGGCTATCAATCATGCCAGGGAGTCATAATTAGGGGAAGAGATGCCCCGCAGGGCTAGTACTGTCCTATTAGCATATGAAGCTGCAGGATTAAACTCTCTTCAAACACTGCAGCATTAGTAAGTACATACACCTGATAAAAACATTGAAATCCCCAGAAATAATAGCACCAGGGGACCGGGCAGGTTCCCTTTAATAAACCATAGTGACCAGATTCTGTATGGGTGTAGTGTAGGCCAAATATGCTGCCAAGGCCAGAAATAGGCATAACATTCATGGGACAATTTTAAAGGCATTCTCCAGACTTGAGACAAAAGGGTGCAGTCAGTTTATGTAACCGCAGGCTGCCAAATTGTGACAAAGCACACACTGCACACTGTGACAATTTCCATGTATTTGCGGTGTGAGCGGGTGGTCATGTGACGATATGTGTGCAAATCATACATATGCACTTGGAATTGTCATCGTGCGTGCACTGCCACCACACGTTGTCACCATTCAGCAGTCACATGGAGTGGTTGCAGACTTTTGTCCCAAGTGAGGACAACCCTTTTACATATGACATCTATTTATATAATTACCTTAAATTGTCTGTCATCCACTTCCGTCAGGACGTCCTTGAATCCCACAATCCACCGTGCCGCACCGGAAGTACGTCGACCGCCATATTGGAATACCAAAGTGATCGGTATTCCAATATGGCACATGCTGGTGGTACAAGGTCCTTGGTCATCGCCGGACCCCCCGCTGCTGGGATTCCCCTGCCGCAAGAACCCCACATGGCAAGAACCCCTCCCCGCCGCTGGGATCCAGGCCGCAGCTGGGATCCCGGCCTCCGCTGGAATCCAGACCGCCGGTGGGATCCCGGCCACCGCTCGGATCCAGACCACCGGGGCACCCTCCCCGACGAGCAGCCATAGGAAAATGATTCACTGCGCAGGCACAGTAAATCAGACCGCCATCTTTGTAGAGGCATATGACAGTGGCCGAGCACATTAACTGTGCATGCATGAACCCAGGGAGCGCATGTGGATCGCCCCCACGTTAAGGGCAATGGGGTACTCGGTACCAGGTCTGTCTCTCGGTTCTGGGGATGTCACGGTGGCCCGATCCGGTCCGTGGCCCTTTGAGGGACGTCCAGTAAAACAGTTTATAGATACGGGAATGGTTCGTGACGCCACCTGTGGTATTCGGTCAGGGTGATCGACGCTGCTTTGGGTCCGCTGGGGTGATGGAGTGGCAGCTAGATGGTGTACCTTTCCACAGGTGAAGTATGTCCCCAGGGCTTCCCAGATGTGTAGGTGGTGATGGTGGACGATGTAAGCCGCAATGAATAACGAAGACACAAAGGTTGCAGTCTCTTTACCTTTTACTGAAGACATCAGCGTCCACAGTCCAGAGTACCATTCACAGGGCAGGCAGAGTCCGGCCGGTCTGAAGGAAACTCCAGAGCTCTCTTAACCAGGTGGAAATCAGTTGCCTTCCTACTAGCGCCTGTGTGTTGTAGTACTTCCCTGACCACCACGGGATAGTCCTCACAACTTTCGTGGATGTTTCTGATGTTCTCTCTCTGTCCCCCTGGTGGAAGGGCGACATTACTGCAACGACCAGGACTCTGGGGCGCTGCACTCCCCCCCGTTAATTCCAGTACTCCGGGACTGGGAAAAGAAGAACAACAATACATGTTAGCAAAAGACATACAAAATTTTTGGAATGCTGTAAACAAGTAAATATAACAATGCTTCCCTTTATGGGAGGTGAGGACACTTGAACGTTGCAAAAACAAGAACATATTTACATTGTGCAAAAGGCAGATTGAAAACAGTTGCTATCTATCTATGGAACCAATTACCCATACAGGTACTCTACCTACTAAGTGTTATCTGATAACAATAATGTAACATTTTCTTTAAGTGCAAAGTCTATCAACCATCTATCTATGGCTCTCTAGAGGACTCACTAACCCCTACGGGTTCATTTATTGAAATGCAGAACAGGCCTCACCCCCACTACAGGCTGGACCGTATCTTTCTTCCAATTTCCTTCTGTCCCAAATTTTATTTAATCTACATCACTAAACATTTTACTCTCAATATTTTCAAACATTTCTTATCACTAATTTTCTAACTACATACTATCACTATGTAAAACACTATCGCTATCCAACTTCTTAAAGCAACATTTCCACTTTTAGACATTCCCTTTAAGAGGAAACTCCAAGTCTTTTCAGAGGTAGTGCAAATAATCACATCATTAATTTTCAAGTTCTGTTTAAAGCGGTATTACGTGATCTGAGGGACCCATTATGAACCCCCAAACGTTGGTCTTGGGTGGGCTACAAGACGTGTAATCCTGACCCGGAATTCGGCCGCACCAACGGGTTTTTCTTCAGGTCTGTGAAGCAAAGCAGTTATTTTTACAGCATATTTTAACAGCAGTTCCTGCTAAGAGGCAGTCTCTGTAAAAGCCTCCTATGTAAAACCAGTAGAAAGCACCTTTAAGAAGGTGCAAACTATTTACAGCAACAGTTTGTGAATCATTCACCGTCCATGATTCCAATGTTCTTTGGTAAAACAATGATGAACGTTTGTGCAAAACTGGAAACAGTAGGGATCCCGGGTAAACAAAGGGATCCCTTTAAGAGTTAACCCTAGATGGGTTTTAAAGCAGCAAAGAGAACATAAGTAGTTAACTATTTACAACTTCAGGTTTCCGAGGTTTATTCTGGCGGTCTCCACCAGGGCTTTACCTGACAGGTAGCCCTCTGTGGCTTAGGATGGCCCGAATCCAAGTTCACTCCCGGCGCCAGGTACACTCCATGAGTTTGTGTTTCCTGCACGGTCAGGTCGTGCGCGGCAATAAAAGTCTGCATGGTCCTGTGAATGATGAAAGGTGACAGCAGGGGCTGCTGCAGCCGCGTCAGCGGCAAGCTCTTCCTCCAGGGTTCTGGATACTGCTAAGAGGGCTGTGCACCTCTGTAATTCCCGGGCCCACCAGCTATTTCCCTTCTGGTGCCGGCGGTAGGTCACAGCCTCCCCAGGATTCAAGGTAAGATCCGCGCTGTCTCCGCACAGGCAGAACTTCACCTCATCCCGGGTGACATGGACTTTCACTGGGGATCCGATTTCTTGGATGAAACCTTCCCCCTCTTGCGATTGGTACATCACCACAACACCCCACTTTGGTGGAGAGTCGTCCAGCATTGCGCCTCGAGCCTCCCGCTCCACTTCCCGCTGGTACTCTGCGATCAGATGCCGCCGGTATTCTCCCCAGGGAAAGGGCCCAAGATCATGCCCTCCCGGTGGTCTGGGGTCTGGTGACTGGTACGCCGGGGCTTCAGCAGTCGCGGTGGTGAACAGAGCAGGTACAGAAGGAAGGTGGACTCCCGAAACGCCACGGCACCGAGTACCTGCACTGGGGATGATTCTCTCAGCGCCGCTCCACCCCTCCGGGGAAGTCGCCAGGGTTGGTGATGGTGCAGGCAGCGGGATCTCCATGGACAGCTCCCAAGGGTCCAGGCTCTCCGGCGGCGGCATATTGGAGTAATCCACCGGTGACGGGGGTCTATGCGGGGCCATTCTTTTTCGAGGGTCCCCTCTCCAGCTCCATTCTTTCTCCTTCTGGAGAATGGTTTCATTTTTTTGGTCTCCGCCCGCCATGGAGAAACAGGAGGCGGATCTCGGCTGCTGACGGACACGTCCTCAAGATACAGAAATATTTAGACTGGGCGGCCATTATTTTTCGCGCTTCTCAGCTTGTTCACGCCCACAACTCCACGCCCTTCTTCTTCTCCTGCGCTCCTCTTGGAGCTGCAATGGTGGCGGTTTTAGTGGGAATTTTGGCAGCAAATGGCAATACACAGTCTTTAGGCAAATCACAGTTCCAATACAGCTCTGACACTGTTCTTAGGCACACATGACCCGATTTTTCAGGCTTAAGTAGATCCTGTTCGTGATGCCAAAATAATGGATCGCCCCCACGTTAAGGGCAATGGGGTACTCGGTACCGGGTCTGTCTCTCGGTTCTGGGGATGTCACGGTGGCCCGACCCGGTCCGTGGCCCTTTGAGGGACGTCCAGTAAAAGAGTTTATAGATACGGGAATGGTTCGTGATGCCACCTGTGGTATTCGGTCAGGGTGACCGACGCTGCTTTGGGTCCGCTGGGGTGATGAAATGGCAGCTAGATGGTGTACCTTCCCACAGATGTGTAGGTGGTGATGGTGGACGATGTAAGGCACAATGAATAACGAAGACACAAAGGTTGCAGTCTCTTTACCTTTTACTGAAGACATCAGCGTCCACAGTCCAGAGTACCGTTCACAGGGCAGGCAGAGTCCGGCTGGTCTGAAGGCAAATCCAGAGCTCTCTTAACGAGGTGGAAATCAGTAGCCTTCCTACTAGCACCTGTGTGTTGTAGTACTTCCCTTCTGAGCACCACGGGATAGTCCTCACAACTTTCGTGGATGTTTCTGATGTTCTCGCTCTCTCTGTCCCCCAGATGGTATGGATAGGACAACCCGTATGACTGGGGTAGCCTGGGGCTTGTTTGTAGGGACCCTAGAGATGCCCCGACCCCCACAATTTGCCACCTTGACTTCTTAGGTATTAAGGTCGGGCAGCTAACTTGGAAATGACTGTCCTGCCGGTCTCTGAAGTAATGCGTAGAGTCAATTACTCCCTCGGTGTTCTGGCCACCGGCTACGCGCCTCAGAAGGAGGCTGCCGATCTTGGGGCAGGACTCCGCCCAGTATTATCTCCTTGTGCTGTGACTTCGTTTCTCACTCTCCACAATACAATTCCTCTCTTGTCCTTTCTTAGGATGCTGCCGCATGGGGTGCAGGCGCAGCTCCGTGTCTTTCTGTCTCATGCTAGGCCTCTGTCAGGATCCCACCCCTGACAGGGACCCTCTGTCTGCAGCTCAGATGTTCCTCCTTTCCCCCTCTCTGCCTGACAGGTGTTGCCTGGGCAAAGCCCAGTCAGCTTCTGACTAACTTCCTATCCAGCCCACCAGTTTTACCCGTATGTGAGGAGTGCCCTAATAGATAGGAGCAAGGCTCCTCCTGGTGGACTGGAGTGTGAAGTGTAGTGTGTGACTTGTGATACCTGGCAAGGTGAACTCCTTTAGTACCATCAGAGGTAATATCACTCCCCCTGGTGGAAGAGCGACATTAATGCAATGACCAGGACTCTGGGGCGCTGCACTTGCGCAGTTGATCTTTTTATTTATGAACTGCGTCACAGCATGTCATTGTTTGACAGATGCTGTGATGTGCATGCCAGCAGCCTCTGATTTGGTGGAAGTTTAGACTCAAATACTTTCCCCTTGCTTTATGGCCTTCACTTAAACCTCATGATTCACACTTAAGAGATTCTCTGTGCTGCAAAGCCTGCCCCCATTGAGACATCACCACCCTCCTGATGCGATAGCATCGGGCCTCCATCTAGTATTACCATAAGGGTATGTGCACACGTCAGGATTTCTTCAGGAATTTTTGCGTTTTTTTTTTTCGGATTTCCCCGATAAAAACGCTATAATACCGCATAAAAAACGCATACACTATGCATCCTATCATTTAGAATGCATTCCGCATTTTTTGTGCAACGCATTCCAGAAAAAGAAGCAACATGTTCATTATTTTTGCGAATTTTTTGCGGATTTCCCATTAAATTGGAGTGTCAGGAAAAAACCGCAAAAAATCTGCATAAAATCCGCAAAAAAAAGTGTAAAAAACGCGCAAAAAAACCGCATGCGGATTTCTGGCAGAAATGTCCGGATTTTGTCAGGAAAATTTCTGCATGAAATCCTGACGTGTGCACATACACTCAGGCCATGTGCACACGTTAAGTATTTTTCGCGTTTTTTTCGCGTTTTTTCGCTATAAAAACGTGATAAAAACGCGAAAAAAACGCTTACATATGCCTCCCATTATTTTAAGTGAATTCCGCATTTTTTGTGCAAATGTAGCCTTTTTTTCCGCGAAAAAATCGCATCGCGGAAAAAAAAGCAACATGTTCATTAAAATGCGGAATTGCAGGGGATTCCGCACACCTAGGGGTCCATTGATCTGCTTACTTCCCGCACGGGGCTGTGCCCACGATGCGGGAAGTAAGCAGATTATGTGCGGTTGGTACCCAGGGTGGAGGAGAGGAGACTCTCCTCCACGCACTGGGCACCATATAAGTGGTCAAAAAATAAGAATTAAAATAAAAAATAGTCCTATACTCACCCTCGATGTCTTCCCGCCTCCACTGCATGCTGCCGTTCGGTTCCTGTAGCTGGTGTGCGCTGAAGGACCTAGCTGATGACGTCACTGTCCTGTGATTGGTCGTGAGCGGTCATGTGACCGCTCACGTGACCGTGACGTCACGGAAGGTCCTGTGCGCACACACCAGCTATACGGAACGGACGCCGGTGAGATGTCTGGGTGAGTATAAGCATTTTTTTATTTTTTTTATTTTTTTTAAACATTCTATCTTTTACTATGGATGCTGCATAAGCTGCATCTATAGTAAAAAGTTGGTCACACTTGTCAAACAGTATGTTTGACAAGTGTGACCAACCTGCCAGTCAGTTTTCCAAGCGATGCTACAGATCGCTTGGAAAACTTTAGCATTCTGCAAGCTAATTACGCTTGCAGAATGCTAAAAAAACGCGAAAAAAACGGAAAAAAAACGCAAAAAAAAAAATGCGGATTTCTTGCAGAAAATTTCCGGTTTACTTCAGGAAATTTCTGTAAGAAATCCGCAACGTGTGCACATACCCTAAAGGTACAAAAGTGTCATCATACAGATCCTGTATATGGCCGTGTGCATAAGGTCATAAAACATCGGCCTGTGAGGAGATCATGAACGTGTGTCAGACATGTCTCGCTCACAGACTGTGGGCAGCTATAAAGCAGCCAGCACAGCGGATTATTTGATCTCTCTGATTACAAACACTTTCGTGGCCATTAGGATCGATGGCGATATTCCAATAACAGGGACCAGCTTCTAGATCAGAGGAGAGTCTAGCAAACATCTAACATCCAACATCTAAATGAAGCATTATCCACATGCAATCAGTGACTGTCCTTATTTATCTATAGGCAATGTGCACACTTTGAGTATTTGCGGCAGATTTTTCTGTAGCAAAAACCAGAGTGTTGTCAGGAAAAACACTGTAAAATGCACACTTTTTTGACACATTTTTGCATGTATTTTTCAAAGCGTTTTTTCCCCTATACATTTGAATGGATAAAAACTGCTGCAAAATACTAAAAGAATTGACATGCTGCAGATTTGGAAAATGTATGTGGAACACCCGCCAGGGCCGTGGGGATACTTGGTACCAGGTACGGTCGTTATTAAAGGGGTGGTCACAGTGACAGTGTCCCGGTCCGTGGCCCTTGGCGCCCAAGTAAAAGGGGATGGTATTTAAAGGGATTTGTAAAGTAATAAAAGTTTGTGACGCCACCTGTGGCACTCGGTCAGGGGTGACTGACGCTGCTTAAAAGGGGTCCTCTGGGGGTGATGGCACTACAGCAAAGATTGCATCACTTTCCACAGGTGAAGCTGGGTCCCCAGGGCTCTCAGTATATTGGGCATGGATGGTGTGGTGCCAGAATAAACAGAGTACACAGGGTTGCAGTCTCTTTACCTGGTTTACTGATGGTAGCCAGTCTCAGTCCAGGGTACCAGAAACAGGTGTTGGTGTGGTCCGGCCGGCCTGGAGGCAATGGTGGATCCCTCTCCCAGGTGAGGTTTGTAAGCCTTCCTTCTCGAGCTCTTATGCGAGGTCCTTGCTGTCTATGTCTCCCTTACAATGTCCTCTCTCTCCTGTCCTGGGACAGTACCCGTAAGGAGGGCAATGCGAGCCTTTTTACAGGGTTTCTATCATGACCTGGGCTCTGTGTACTGCTGCACCTTCGGGTGTGGGTGCGGACAGACTACATAAAGTCTTCTGCCCTCCGGTTCTGCTCTGGGACGTGAAGTACTACACAGCCTTGGGCTGCCAGTGCCCGGTTCCTGCACTTCAGCTCAGAGGGTGCCTGGTCACAGTTCCCCTCCGAACGCCTTTGTTCTCCTTTGCCTCTCCCCTCTCACACTTGCTTTCAATGCAACTGGTTCTCTTCCGTCCTGGAGCTGCAGAACCACATGTGGCTGCATGGCCCCACTCTCTGCTCACACTCCTCTCTCCTTCAACTCCTAACTCCAACTACCTAACTCCTCCTCCAGACCAGAATATACAGTGCCTTGCGAAAGTATTCGGCTCCCTGGAACTTTTCAACCTTTTCTCTCATATCATGCTTCAAACATAAAGATACAAAATGTAAATTTTTGGTGAGGAATCAACAAGTGGAACACAATTGTGAAGTTGAATGAAATTTATTGGTTATTTAAAATTTTTGTGGAAATTCATAAAACTGAAAAGTGGGGTATGCAATATTATTCGGCTCCTTTACTTTCAGTGCAGCAAACTCACTCCAGAAGTTCATTGTGGATCTCTGAATGATCCAATGTTGTCCTAAATGCCTAATGATGATAAATATAATCCACCTCTGTGTAATCAAGTCTCCATATAAATGCACCTACTCTGTGATAGTCTCAGGGTTCTGTTTTAAGCACAGAGAGCATCATGAAGACCAAGGAACAGAACAGGCAGTTCTGTGATACTGTTGTGGAGAAGGTTAAAGCTGGATTTGGATACAAAATGATTTCCAAAACTTTAAACATCCCAAGGAGCACTGTGCAAGTGATCATATTGAAATGGAAAGAGTATCATACCACTACAAATCTGTCAAGACCCGGACGTCCCTCTAAGCTTTCATCTCAAACAAGGAGAAGACTGATCAGAGATGCAGCCAAGAGGCCCATGATCACTCTGGATGAACTGCAGAGATCTACAGCTGAGGTGGGACAGTCTGTCCATAGGACAACAATCAGTCGTACACTGCACAAATCTGGCCTTTATAGAAGAGTGACAAGAAGAAAGCCATTTCTCAAAGATATCCATAAAAAGTGTAATTTAAAGTTTGCAACAAGCCACCTGGGAGACACACCAAACTTGTGAAAGAAGGTGCTCTGGTCAGATGAAACCAAAATTGAACTTTTTGGCAACAATGCCAAATGATATGTTTGGTGTAAAGGCAACACAGCTCATCACCCTGAACACACCATCCCCACTGTCAAACATGATGGTGGCAGCATCATGGTTTGGGCCTGCTTTTCTTCAGCAGGGACGGGGAAGATGGTTAAAATTGATGGGAAGATGGACGGAGCCAAATACAGGACCATTCTTGAAGAAAACCTGTTGGAGTCTGCAAAAAACCTGAGACTGGGACGGAGATTTGTCTTTCAACAAGACAATGATCCCAAACATAAAGCAAAATCTACAATGGAATGGTTCACAAATAAACGTATCCAGGTGTTAGAATGGCCAAGTCAAAGTCTAGACCTCAATCCAATCGAGAATCTGTGAAAAGAGCTGAAAACTGCTGTTCACAAACGATCTCCATCAAATCTCACTGAGCTCGAGCTGTTTGCCAAGGAAGAATGGGCAAGAATTTCAGTCATTCCATGTACAAAAACTGATAGAGACATACCCCAAGCGACTTGCAGCTGTAATTGCAGCAAAAAAGTGGCTCAACAAAGTATTAAGTTAAAGGGGCCGAATAATATTGCACGCTCCACTTTTCAGTTTTTGAATTTCCACAAAAATTTAAAATAACCAATAAATTTTGTTCAACTTCACAATTGTGTTCCACTTGTTGTTGATTCTTCACCAAAAATTTACATTTGATATCTTTATGTTTGAAGCATGATATGTGGGAAAAGATGAAAAGTTCCAGGGGGCCGAACACTTTCGCAAGGCATTGTATATATCTGGGGGAAGCTCCCCTGAATCCGGATTCAGAGGTTCCCCTTCTGGCCTGGATTGAGAATGTGTTTCATGTAGGTGTATTACCTGTGAGGGTATGTGCACACGTTGAAGAATGTTGTGCGGATTTTTACGCACTGATTTTGGTAAATCCACAGGAAATCCGCACTGCGGATTTACTGCTGAATTACCACGGATTTACCATGGTTTTTCCACCTTTTTTGCGGTTTTACACCTGCGGAATCCTTTTGAGGAGCAGGTGTAAACCGCTGCGGAATCCGCACAAAGAATTGACATGCTGCAGAATAAACAACGCAGCATTTCCATGCGTTTTTTCCGCAGCATGTGCTCTGCGGATTTTGTTTTCCATAGGTTTATATGCAGCGCCCCAGAGTCCTGGTTGTTGCAGTATTGTCGCTCTTCCACAAGGGTGAGTGATAGTACATCTGATGGCACTAAAGGAGTTCACCTGACCAGGTATCACAGTCACACACTACACTTCACACTCCGGCCACCAGGGGGAGCAAAAGGTTCTATGTATTAGGCCACTCCTCACAATCTGGTAAAACTGGGAGTCGGATAGGAAGTTAGGGAGAAGCTGACTGAGTTTTGGCCAGGTAACATCTAGTGAGAGAGAGAGAGTTGCTTGGGAAGACTCAGGGAGGTCCCTGTCAGGGGTGGGATCCTGACAGTGGCCTAGCACGAGACAGATCGTTACGGAGCCGTGCCTGCACCTCATTGCGGCGGCATCCTAAGAAAGGACATGAAGCGAAGTATATGGTGGAGAAGTGAGAGACGAGATCACAGCACAAAGGAGATAGAACCGGGAGGAGTCGTGCCCCAAGATCGGCAACATCCTTCTGAGGCGCGTAGCTGGCGGCCGGAACGCCGAGGGAGTAATAGGCTCTACGCATTACTTTGAACTACGGCAGGGCAGTTAACTCTAGGTTGGCTGTCTCACCTTTACACCTAATGAAGACAAAGGAGGCAATTGTGGGAGAGGGGTGTCTCTAAGGTCCCTATAAAATAACTCCAGGCCTACCCCGTCATATGGGTGCGTCCTATCCATACCATCTGGGGGACGGAGAGAGAGAACAGAAACATACACGACAGTTGTGAGGACTATCCCGTGGTGCTCAGCAGGGAGGTACTACAACACACAGGCTCTAGTAGGAAGGCTACTGATTTCCACCTGCAAAGGGAACTCTGGATGTGCCTTCGGACCGGCCGGTCTCAGCCAGCCCTGTTAGCAGTGCTCTGGATTGTGGATGCCGAAGCCTTCAGTAAAAAGGTAAAGAGACTGCAACCCTGTGTCCTCGTCATTTACAGGGATCTACACTATCACCATCTACTCATCAAGGGAAGCCCTGGGGACATACTTCACCTGTGGGAAGTTACACCATCTAGCTGCCATTCCATCACCCCAGCGGACCCCTAGCAGCGTCGGTCACCCTGACCGAATACCACAGGTGGCGTCACGAATACTTGACAAACTCTCATCTACACCTTTAATTGGGCGCCCCTTAGCAGGGCCACGGACCGGGTCGGGCCACCGTGACACCCCTAGAACCGAGATCGAGGGACCCGGTACCGAGTCCCCCTCTGCCCTGCATTTGGGGGCAGCTCCATATATGGTACTGTAAACTCATGGAAAACTGCTGCGAATCCGCAGCGGCCAATCCACTGTGGATCCGCAGCTAAATCCGCAGTGTGTGCACATAGCCTTAAAGGGAATCCTCCTTGCCTCCAGGCATGACCTCACCCTCCCTGAAAGCAAGGCAACATCACTGTAACAACCGGTTACCTGGGGTGTTACATATGTATGGTTCAAACCTGCAAGGTGCTTTACAAAATCTCATTCACTTTGCTGTTACTTTAAAACTCTGTTTTTTTCTTTCCATGGCAAGACACAATGTGTGAACAAGCCTATACTATTCAGCAATCAGTTCTATATAGGGTTTGTGCACACCACCATACTTTCACTCCAAGTGCTATCCATTACAAAACAGATCGCCCTCAGACCAATGTTATTTAATGGGGTAGTGCAGATTTTTTCACTGACTGAATCTGCAGTATGGCAGCCGATTTTCATGGACACATTAAAATTCTGTAACATTGGAAACTGTAACTGATTAACGGACTGCTGCTGAAAAAAAAAATGGATTGCACACGGATGACAAATGCAAAAGAAATTGTCCAAGCTTTCTGGATGAATTTTTTTATATTGTCATGTAAACTTATCCATATTGTATTATCTATTCAGTGAGTATTCAGCAAAGGTGGTGTTCTTTATATATACTATTTGCTGGAAAATAATGAAATATCTTTTCTCGTATTTGATTATATTTTCATTGAAAATGTTATCCATGGCATTAGATTTGTATTAATGATGAACGAATGTGCTCGGACAAGGGGTTATCTCACACTCATGTGCTAACCGAGTATATGTTCGAGTCTCTGCGGCTGCATGTCTCACAACTGTTTGACAACCGCAACACACGCAGGGACTGTCTAACAAACAGGCATGTGTTGCCGCTGTCTAACAGCCGCTAGAAATTCAGTCATGACTCAAACATATTTTTATAGCACACCGCAGACACCCAGTTAGCACCCGAGCATGCTCAGATAAGACCTTATCCAGCACATTCCCTCATCACCAGCAGCTATACAAGGGCAAACACAAATCCGCACACATTGGTGTTAAGCCTCCTATAGACTAATAGCAGGTGAAAAAACAGGACGCCTCCTCATATTCCACCCTTGGGTCTGGCTGACCTCCTCATGTTTCCTGGCTATTAAGTCAGGCTTGGCTCAGGGCATTACCAGCCATTGTTTACTTGTCTCAAGGCTGCAGCTGCTCCCAACCATAACAAAGGCTAGCAATGAATATACCCTTGTCTTTTGTACCACTTACTATAAAGAGTAAATCAGTAACTATAAAAAAGCAGCATGTTTTTGTCTGTTGGGCACGTCTGTCACAACCCTGGAGACATCTCCGCAAGGCTTAGAAACCAGGAATTTATTAGATCCACCAGAAGTCTGAGAAGGAGTCTGAGGAAAAACAACAGCTGACAGCATATTAGGAATATTTTCAAGTTAAAAGGAATCTGTCAGTAGGATCATCCCTCCTAAACCATCTATATGGACATGTAAGTCATAGGAAGATGAATAAAATCATACCTTGATATCTGCTATCTGTTGTCTTATTCCAGAAAAATTCACATTGTTCTTATATGTAAATGAGCTGTTTAGGGCTGTTAGCAGGGACTGGAGTAGATTTGTGGTGAGGCTCACACAGAGTCCACTCGTCCAAGCCTACTGATTCACGAAGAGGTTTGTGACTCTTCATGAATCAGGAGTGTCTGATTCCAGCACATCTCTTCATCAAGGCCAGCGTGGATAGCGCCAGCTCTTAGTGGATCAGGCCTTATAGGATCCCCATGCTCTCAAACTGTATTTTTGTGGCATGATCTTGTTGCATTTGTGTGCTTCTACTATTTTTGGTCATTTAAAAAAAAAAAACAAACAAAAAAACAGGTATATTATCAGGCAAAGACATCTGTGTAGACAAAAACATCACACACTAAAAAAGCATACACAGTCGTGTTTTATTTTTACAAGCAAATCCAAAACTTCACCAAAAAAAAACTATATATGAAGCTAGCCTGAGATTTTTTTTTGTACTCAAAAAATGTTCTGACTTATGCTACGGTCACACTATCAGTATCTGGTCAGTATTTTACATCAGTATTTGTAAGCCAAAACCAGGAGTGGAACAATCAGAGGAAAAGTATAATAGAAACATATGCACCACTTCTATATTTATCACCCACTCCTGGCTTTGGCTTACAAATACTGATGTGAAATACTGACCAAATACTGATAGTGTGACCGTAGCCTTAATGTTTTTGATCAGTGTGCCATCAGTGTTGGTCGGTGTGTTAGTTTTTACCACCATTGTTTGGTTGGAGTTTTATCAGTTATGTCAGATGGAAAAAAAAAAAGATAAAAATAGTCTACACATGTATGGCATCTGAGTGCTGCGCGATTGTTCATGAAGCCATAAATTTCATCCCTTGGCATCACAGACTTGGCCCTATCCTGGATCTTGTCATACCTAACTGACCAAACATTCAGCGTCTCCCATTCACACACAACCTCCTCACCTCGCCCCCTATCTGTCGGAGTCCCGCAAGGTTCAGTTCTAGGGCCCCTGCTCTTCTCCATTTACACTTTTGGCCTGAGACAGCTCATATAATCTCACGGTTTTCAGTATCATCTCTATGCTGATGACACACAGATCTACATCTCTGGACCAGATATCACCACCCTACTAACCAGAATCCCTCAATGTCTATCCGCTATTTCATCCTTCTTCTCCGCTAGATTTTTAAAACTTAACATGGACAAAACAGAATTCATTGTCTTTCCCCCATCTCACGCGACCCCCCCAACGAACCTATCCATTAGATGAAATGGCTGCCCACTCTCCCCAGTCCCACAAGCTCGCTGTCTCGGGGTAATCCTTGACACTGATCTCTCCTTCAAACCACATATCCAAGTCCTTTCCACTTCCTGCCGCCTTCAACTCAAAAATATTTCACGGATCCGTACATTCCTAAACCAAGAATCTGCAAAAACCCTAGTCCATGCCCTCATCATCTCCCGCCTCGACTACTGTAACCTCCTGCTCTGTGACCTCCCCTCTAACACTCTCGCACCCCTCGAATCTATTCTAAACTCTGCTGCCTGACTAATCCACCTGTGCCCCCCGCTATTCCCCGGCCTCTCCCCTCTGTCAATCCCTTCACTGGCTCCCCATTACCCAGAGACTGCAGTACAAAAGCCTAACCATGACATACAAAGCCATCCACAACCTGTCTCCTCCATACATCTGTGACCTCGTCTCCCGGTACTTTCCTGCACGCAACCTCCGATCCTCACAAGATCTCCTTCTCTACTCCCCTCTTATCTCCTCTTCCCACAATCGCATACAAGATTTCTCTCGTGCATCACCGCTACTCTTGAACTCTCTACCACAACATATCAGACTCTCACCTACCATGGAAACCTTCAAAAAGAGCCTGAAGACCCACCTCTTCCGACAAGCCTATAACCTGCAGTTATCACAGATCGACTAAACCACTGCACGACCAGCTCTATCATCACCTACTGTATCCTCACCCATCCCTTGTAGATTGTGAGCCCTCGCGGGCAGGGTCCTCTCTCCTTCTGTACCAGTTGTGACTTGTATTGTTCAAGATTATTGTACCTATTTTTATTATGTATACCCCTCCTCACATGTAAAGCACCATGGAATAAATGGCGCTACAATAATAAATAATAATAATAATAATAAACTTGCACTGACTAGTTTGAACTGACACTCGGATCAATATCCCACAAGTCTCCTGAAGGTTAGAAATTTGTGTTTGTCTGGCTACAGAGAGGGAAGCTGTAATGCTTTTCAACTGGATAACTGCTAAGGCTGCTTTCACACTAGCGTCGTACGACGCAATGCGTCATGCCAACGTACCGACGCACGCTGTGAAAAAAAAAGCACAACGGGGCAGCGGATGCAGTTTTACAATGCATCCGCTGCCCCATTATAATGTCCGGGGAGAAGGGGGCGGAGTTCCGGCCGTGCATGCGCGGTCGGAAATCGCGGACACGACGCACAAAAAAAGTTACATGTAACACAACGGATGCAACGGTTTTTATTACATGTGCCTCCCGATGGGTTGTTCCATATCTTGTTAATATTTTGGACTCTTCAGTTCCTTTTTCGATTGGGTTGTTAGATCCGGAATGGGTTACAGGTCTGTCACACACTATTTGGACGATTTTCTGTTTGTGGGTCCAAAAGATTCAACCTTTTGTTTGCAGTTATTGATTTTTTTCAAGGAAATAGCACACCAGTTTGGGGTCCCGTTATCTGCAGAAAAAACTGTCAGCCCAGTTACAACCCTGTCGTTCTTGGGGATTGAAATTGACACTGTGAATATGGTTTATCGTTTACCTGGGGAAAAAGTGGAGAAGCTGATGTGCATGATTGAGGGTTTTTGTTCAGTTAAAAAGTTACCCTCCAACAAATGCAATCCTTACTTGGGCTATTGGTTTTAGCCTGTAAAGTTATGCTGGCGGGTAGAGTTTTTTCATGGCGTTTGTAATTAGCGACAAGAGGGGCTATCCTTCCCGGGTATAAAATCCAGTTAACAAGAAGTTTACGGGCTGATTTGGAGGTTTGGAAAACTTTTTTTATTTCATTCAATGGCCGTAATTGTTTCATGTCTTAAGAAATTACCAGCCAGGAGTTAAAATTATTTTCGGATGCGGCCGGGTCGGCTGGTTTCGGTGTCATTTTCGGAGATCAGTGGTGTGCGGCCACTTGGCCAGAGTCGTGGAAGTTGCAAGGGCTTTGCAAAAACCTTGCGCTATTGGAACTTTTTCCCATTGTAGTAGCTGTGGAGATATGGGGCACTCAATTTGCCAACAAAAAAATATGCTTCTTGTGTGACAATCTGTGTGGTCTATTGTATAAATCGCTTGTCTTCATCTTCTCCTCCGGTTCTTAGCCTACTTCGTCACCCAGTCTTTGTCTGTTTAAATAAGAACATATGGTTTCGGGCCCGCCATGTTCCAAGAGTGGAAAATGATATTGCTGATGCTTTGTCGCGTTTTAATTGGCAGGTCTTCAGGGAGCTTCTCCCCAGTGCACAACAGGAAGGATTGCTGTGCCCTTCTTCCCTATGGGACAATGTGGCCAACAGCTAATCCCATTGGTCCGTTCATCTGTGGCTCCCTCTACTTGGCAGTCATACGGTAAGTCTTGGGTGGAGTGGTGTCATCTGATTAATGGGAGACCAGTTCATTCTTGCTGCCAGGCCAGACTTGAGGTAACAGTTGAATTTTTAATGTTACTCTGGAATTCCGGGATTTTCGGGTTTTTTGGCACAACGGCTATCTGGTTTGGCTTTTTATTTTCAGTTGCTAGGTTGGTCAGATGTCACAAAGGCCTTTATAATCAGGCAGGCCTTAAAAGGGTGGAAGAGAGCTCAACCCTGTAAAGAAAGTAGACGCCCCATTTCCATTTCCTTATTACATCAGTTGGTTTCATCTACCCCTGTTATTTGCTCTTCGCATTTTGAAGCTGCTCTTTTTTCCACTGCGTATGTCATCCTGTATTTTGGAGCCTTACGCATTAGCGAGTTAGTCCCTAGATCGAAAAATATGATGGATAAGGGTTTATTGAGCGAAGACATGGTGGTTAGTGTTGAGCATTCCGATACCGCAAGTATCGGAATTCCGATACCGAGTTCCGATATTTTCCGTATATTGGATACCGGAATCGGATGCTCCCAGAATTCAAACTGCCCAAATTCAGCCAATGAGGACTGATTAGAAGTGTGGGCACATCCTGTTCTGCATGGTGGGCATGGAAGTACTGGCATGGCTGTGATTGCCTGCTGAAATGATGTCATGATGCACTATAAAAGTCGCTGCCGCCATTTAAGGCTCACTCTGCTGTGAATTCAGTTAGGGACAAGATGCTGTGTTCTGACTGAGGGCCAGTTTAGAGATAGCGATTTGCTTCATTGTGCTTTACCCAGGCTAGTTTAGCAACCGCTGTGTGAGAACCTTGCTTTTGCCTTTCAGCGCTGTTCACAGCTGTCTGCAAGGTCTCTGTGTGAGTGCACATCGCTCTGTAGTCTGTGTGCAGCCACAGCCGGTTGTATTCACCTCAGGGTGCGTCACTGCCTCATATCGTTCAATCCATTGTCCTTTTTTGCAATTAGTGCAGCCTGCTGCACATTTTTTCAAATATTTCCTATTAGTGGCTTTCCACCCGTATCCAGCTAAATTGTGGAAAAACACTACATAGGATTACATAGAGGAGCTTTTTTTGGCCTTGCAGTGCCGTTTACAGCTGTCTGCATGGTCTCCGTGTGAGTGCACATCGCTCTGTAGTCTGTCCGCAGCCACAGCCGGTTGCAGTAAGCTCAGGGTGCGTCACTGCCTCATACCATTAAATCCATTGTCCTTTTTTGCAATTAGTGCAGCCTGCTGCACATTTTTTCAAATATTTCCTATTAGTGGCTTTCCACCCATATCCAGCTAAATTGTGGAAAAACACTACATAGGATTACATTGAGGAGCTTTTTTTTGGCCTTGCAGAGCCATTTACGGCTGTCTGTTGGCATATGCAACAGATTAGGACTTATTATAAGTGAAAGGAGGACTTTACACTAACAAGACAGCAGATGGCGATAGTGTGTAAAGTTATATACTTGCTGTAATGTGGGGAGGGAAACTCTCAGTTGTTGGTTGTTTTTCTTACTTCCTGATTATTCATTCTTCTTCTTGAATGTGTTAGGGTACTGTCACACAGTACCATTTTGATCGCTACGACGGTACGATTCGTGACGTTCTAGCGATATCGTTACGATATCGCAGTGTCTGACACGCAGCAGCGATCAGGGATCCTGCTGAGAATCGTACGTCGTAGCAGATCGTTTGGAACTTTCTTTCGTCGCTTGATCACCCGCTGACATCGCTGGATCGTTGTGTGTGACAGCGATCCAGCGATGTGTTCGCTTGTAACCAGGGTAAACATCGGGTAACTAAGCGCAGGGCCGCGCTTAGTAACCCGATGTTTACCCTGGTTACCAGCGTAAACGTAAAAAAAACAAACAGTACATACTTACATTCCGGTGTCTGTCCTCCGGCGTCTCAGCTTCTCTGCAGTGTGAGCGCCGGCTGTTATGACCCCAATGGCGAGGGTCTCAGAGGAACGTGGAAGTCTGCAGAATACAAAAATCCAGCTCATAGGGCAGTGGTAACTGGGTTGACCATATATCTACTCCTAACGCCAACACTAGAAGTAGCCGGGGATCATTCCTACGTTGGTTCTAGATGACACGCGCCAGCCGGAGAATCTAGCTACCCCTAGTAGAGGAAAACAAAGACCTTTCTTGCCTCCAGAGAAGGGGACCCCAAAGCTGGATAGAAGCCCCCCACAAATAATGACGGTGAGGTAAGAGGAAATGACAAACACAGAAATGAACCAGGTTTAGCACAGAGAGGCCCGCTTACTGATAGCAGAATAAAGAAAGGTAACTTATATGGTCAACAAAAACCCTATCAAAATCCACACTGGAAATTCAAGAACCCCCGAACCGTCTAACGGTCCGGGGGGAGAACACCAGCCCCCTAGAGCTTCCAGCAAAGGTCAGGATATAGATTTGGAACAAGCTGGACAAAAATACAAAACCAAAACAAATAGCAAAAAGCAAAAGGCAGACTTAGCTGATATAACTGGAACCAGGATCAGTAGACAAGAGCACAGCAAACTAGCTCTGATAACTACGTTGCCAGGCATAGAACTGAAGGTCCAGGGAGCTTATATAGCAACACCCCTAACTAACGACCCAGGTGCGGATAAAAGGAATGACAGAAAAACCAGAGTCAAAAAACTAGTAACCACTAGAGGGAGCAAAAAGCAAATTCACAACAGTACCCCCCCCTTAGTGAGGGGTCACCGAACCCTCACCACGACCACCAGGGCGATCAGGATGAGCGGCATGAAAGGCACGAACTAAATCGGCCGCATGAACATCAGAGGCGACCACCCAGGAATTATCCTCCTGACCATAGCCCTTCCACTTGACCAGGTACTGAAGCCTCCGCCTGGAGAGGCGAGAATCCAAGATCTTCTCCACCACGTACTCCAACTCGCCCTCAACCAACACCGGAGCAGGAGGCTCAGCAGAAGGAACTACAGGCACAATGTACCGCCGCAACAAGGACCTATGAAATACATTGTGAATAGCAAACGACACAGGAAGATCCAGACGAAAAGATACAGGATTAAGGATTTCCAATATCTTGTAAGGCCCAATAAAACGAGGTTTAAATTTGGGAGAGGAGACCTTCATAGGAACAAAGCGGGAAGAAAGCCATACCAAATCCCCAACGCGTAGTCGGGGACCCACACCGCGGCGGCGGTTGGCAAAGCGCTGAGCCTTCTCCTGTGACAACTTCAAGTTGTCCACCACATGATTCCAGATCTGCTGCAACCTATCCACCACAGAATCCACCCCAGGACAGTCAGAAGGCTCCACATGACCCGAAGAAAAGCGAGGATGGAAACCAGAGTTGCAGAAAAAAGGCGAAACCAAGGTGGCGGAACTAGCCCGATTATTAAGGGCAAACTCAGCCAACGGCAAGAATGTCACCCAATCGTCCTGATCAGCAGAGACAAAACACCTCAAATAAGCCTCCAAAGTCTGATTGGTTCGCTCCGTCTGTCCATTAGTCTGAGGATGGAAAGCAGACGAAAACGACAAATCAATGCCCATCCTACTACAAAAGGATCGCCAGAACCTGGAAACGAACTGGGATCCTCTGTCTGACACAATATTCTCAGGGATGCCGTGCAAACGAACCACGTTCTGGAAAAACACAGGAACCAGATCGGAAGAGGAAGGCAGCTTAGGCAAAGGAACCAAATGGACCATCTTGGAGAAGCGATCACATATCACCCAGATAACGGACATGCCCTGAGATAGCGGAAGATCAGAAATGAAATCCATGGAGATATGTGTCCAAGGTCTCTTCGGGACAGGCAAGGGCAAGAGCAAACCGCTGGCACGAGAACAGCAAGGCTTAGCTCGAGCACAAGTCCCACAGGACTGCACAAATGACCGCACATCCCTTGACAAGGAAGGCCACCAAAAGGACCTGGCCACCAGATCTCTGGTGCCAAAAATTCCCGGGTGACCTGCCAACACCGAGGAATGAACCTCGGAAATGACTCTGCTGGTCCACTTATCCGGGACAAACAGTCTGTCAGGTGGACAAGACTCAGGCCTATCAGCCTGAAATCTCTGCAACACACGTCGCAGATCCGGAGAAATAGCTGACAAGATAACTCCATCTTTAAGAATACCAACAGGATCAGCGACTCCAGGAGCATCAGGCACAAAGCTCCTAGAAAGAGCATCGGCCTTCACATTCTTTGAACCTGGTAAATACGAGACAACAAAATCAAAGCGGGAGAAAAACAATGACCAGCGGGCCTGTCTCGGATTAAGGCGTTTAGCAGACTCGAGATACATCAGATTTTTGTGATCAGTCAAGACCACCACACGATGCTTAGCACCCTCGAGCCAATGACGCCACTCCTCAAATGCCCATTTCATGGCCAACAACTCCCGATTGCCCACATCATAATTTCGCTCGGCAGGCGAAAACTTCCTAGAGAAAAAGGCACAAGGTTTCATAACAGAGCAACCAGGGCCTCTCTGCGACAAAACGGCCCCTGCCCCAATCTCCGAAGCATCCACCTCAACCTGAAAGGGAAGTGAGACGTCAGGCTGGCACAAAACAGGCGCCGAAGTAAACCGGCGTTTCAACTCCTGGAAAGCCTCCACGGCAGCAGGAGCCCAGTTAGCTACATCGGAGCCCTTCTTGGTCATATCCGTCAAAGGTTTCACAATGCTAGAAAAATTAGCGATAAAACGACGGTAGAAGTTAGCGAAGCCCAAGAACTTCTGAAGACTCTTAACTGACGAGGGCTGAGTCCAATCAAGAATAGCTCGGACCTTGACTGGGTCCATCTCCACAGCAGAAGGGGAAAAAATGAACCCCAAAAAGGGAACCTTCTGTACACCAAAGAGACACTTTGAGCTCTTGACAAACAAAGAATTTTCACGCAAAATTTTAAAGACCAACCTGACCTGCTCCACATGCGAATCCCAATTCTCAGAAAAAACCAAAATATCATCCAGATAAACAATCAAAAATTTATCCAGATACTTCCGGAAAATGTCATGCATAAAGGACTGAAAAACTGAAGGCGCATTGGAGAGCCCAAAAGGCATCACCAAGTACTCAAAATGACCTTCGGGCGTATTGAATGCGGTTTTCCATTCATCACCTTGCTTAATGCGCACAAGGTTGTACGCACCACGAAGGTCTATCTTGGTGAACCACTTGGCACCCTTAATCCGGGCAAACAAGTCAGACAACAGCGGTAAAGGATACTGAAATTTGACAGTGATCTTATTTAAAAGCCGATAATCAATACAAGGTCTCAAAGATCCGTCCTTTTTTGCCACAAAAAAGAATCCCGCACCAAGAGGGGAAGAAGACGGACGAATATGTCCTTTCTCCAGAGACTCCTTGACATATGAACGCATAGCGGTATGTTCAGGTACCGACAGATTAAACAGTCTTCCCTTAGGAAATTTACTGCCTGGGATCAAATCTATAGCACAGTCACAGTCCCTATGAGGAGGCAGTGCACTGGACTCAGACTCACTGAAGACATCCTGATAATCAGACAAATACTCCGGAACTTCCGAAGGCGTAGAAGAAGCAATAGACACAGGCAGGGAATCCCCATGAATACCACGACAGCCCCAACTTGAGACTGACATAGCCTTCCAGTCCAGGACTGGATTATGGGTCTGTAACCATGGCAGCCCTAAAACAACCAAATCATGCATTTTATGTAAAACCAGGAAACGTATCACCTCGCGGTGTTCAGGAGTCATGCACATGGTAACCTGTGTCCAATACTGCGGTTTATTTGCTGCTAATGGTGTAGCATCAATACCCCTAAGAGGTATAGGATTTTCTAATGGTTCAAGAGTAAAACCACAGCGCTTAGCAAATGAGAGATCCATGAGACTCAGGGCAGCACCTGAATCTACAAACGCCATGACAGGATAAGATGACAGTGAGCAAATCAAAGTTACAGACAGAATAAATTTAGGTTGCAAATTACCAACGGTGACAGGACTAACAACCTTAGCTATACGTTTAGAGCATGCTGAGATAACATGTGTAGAATCACCACAGTAGTAGCACAAGCCATTCCGGCGTCTATGAATTTTCCGCTCATTTCTAGTCAGGATTCTATCACATTGCATTAAATCAGGTGTCTGTTCAGACAACACCATGAGGGAATTTGCGGTTTTTCTATCACATTGCACCGAATTAGGTGTCTGTTCAGACAACACCATGAGGGAATTTGCGGTTTTGCGCTCCCGCAACCGCCGGTCAATTTGAATAGCCAGTGCCATAGTATCATTCAGACCTGTGGGAATGGGAAAACCCACCATAACATTCTTAATGGCTTCAGAAAGGCCATTTCTAAAATTAGCGGCCAGTGCACACTCGTTCCAATGTGTCAGCACGGACCATTTCCGAAATTTTTGGCAATACACTTCAGCCTCGTCCTGCCCCTGAGACATAGCCAGCAAGGCCTTTTCTGCCTGAATCTCAAGATTGGGTTCCTCATAAAGTAAACCGAGCGCCAGAAAAAACGCATCAAGATCAGCCAATGCCGGATCTCCTGGCGCCAGCGAAAAAGCCCAATCCTGAGGGTCGCCCCGTAAGAACGAAATAACAATTTTTACTTGCTGAGCAGAATCTCCAGATGAACAGGGTCTCAGGGACAAAAACAATTTACAATTATTCACGAAATTCCTAAACTTAAACCTGTCTCCGGAAAACAGTTCAGGAATCGGTATTTTAGGTTCTGACCTAGGATTTCTGATAACATAGTCTTGTATGCCCTGCACACGAGTAGCCAGCTGGTCCACACTTGTAATCAAGGTCTGGACATTCATGTCTGCAGCAAGCATAGCCACTCTGAGGTAAAGGGGAAGAAGAAAAAAAAAACTCAGAATCTTCTTTCTTATAATCCCTCTTCTGCAATGCATTAAACATTTAATATTGGCCTGGCAAACTGTTATGACCCCAATGGCGAGGGTCTCAGAGGAACGTGGAAGTCTGCAGAATACAAAAATCCAGCTCATAGGGCAGTGGTAACTGGGTTGACCATATATCTACTCCTAACGCCAACACTAGAAGTAGCCGGGGATCATTCCTACGTTGGTTCTAGATGACACGCGCCAGCCGGAGAATCTAGCTACCCCTAGTAGAGGAAAACAAAGACCTTTCTTGCCTCCAGAGAAGGGGACCCCAAAGCTGGATAGAAGCCCCCCACAAATAATGACGGTGAGGTAAGAGGAAATGACAAACACAGAAATGAACCAGGTTTAGCACAGAGAGGCCCGCTTACTGATAGCAGAATAAAGAAAGGTAACTTATATGGTCAACAAAAACCCTATCAAAATCCACACTGGAAATTCAAGAACCCCCGAACCGTCTAACGGTCCGGGGGGAGAACACCAGCCCCCTAGAGCTTCCAGCAAAGGTCAGGATATAGATTTGGAATAAGCTGGACAAAAATACAAAACCAAAACAAATAGCAAAAAGCAAAAGGCAGACTTAGCTGATATAACTGGAACCAGGATCAGTAGACAAGAGCACAGCAGACTAGCTCTGATAACTACGTTGCCAGGCATTGAACTGAAGGTCCAGGGAGCTTATATAGCAACACCCCTAACTAACGACCCAGGTGAGGATAAAAGGAATGACAGAAAAACCAGAGTCAAAAAACTAGTAACCACTAGAGGGAGCAAAAAGCAAATTCACAACAGCCGGCCAGCCGGAAAGCGAGCACAGCAGTGACGTCTGACGTCACCGCTCTGCTTTCCGGCTATGGCGCTTACACAGTGGAGAGAAGCAGAACGCCGGGGGACAGACACCGGAATGTAAGTATGTACTGTTTGGTTTTTTTACGTTTACGCTGGTAACCAGGGTAAACATCGGGTTACTAAGCGCGGCCCTGCGCTTAGTAACCCGATGTTTACCCTGGTTACCCGGGGACTTCGGCATTGCTCCAGCGCCGTGATTGCAACGTGTGACCGCAGTCTACGATGCTGGAGCGATAATCATACGATCGCTGCGACGTCACGGATCGTGCCGTCGTAGCGATTAAAATGGTACTGTGTGACGGTACCCTTATGCCTCAGTGCACGGATTATGTGACACTGAATTGTATCTCATGTTTATCCAGTATGAAGTAAATACTGTTTACTCAAGATATCTTGCTGATTGAAGCTCTCGTAACTACAGCGTGACTGCAAGAAGACGCACTCTGCAACAGGTTATGGGCCCAGGCACCCCAGACACTACAGGTCTGCACTACAAGCCCAGGGAGCAGGATTCTGGTTTATAACCCCAGATAACAGAGCACAAAGATAAGCTCTGTAAACAGAAGGAAATTCAAATACAGAGTGACAGAGGAATTCATGATCCCAGGAGCTGGACATACAGGAGAATATCTTCAGTACAACTCTCTAAACAAGTAAGACTATATAAAGATGATGAGTAACACAGAACTGAAATTTACAGTAGCTAAACTGAATAGTGAAAATTATCAGTTATGGAAATTCAAAGTAGAGATGTTGTTATCTAAGGATGATCTATGGGAAGTAATTGTTACAGCAAGACCAGATCAAGATAATCAGACATGTAATAATAAGAATAGACAAGCTAAAGCCACCATTAGCTTATTAGTGGATGATGCTCAATTAATACATATAAGAAATGAAGAAACAGCTAAGGGAATGTGGGAAGCATTAAAAAAACTGTATGAAAGACCTAGCTTGAATCACAAGTTATTTTTATTAAGAAAGCTTTACAGTATGAGATTGAGTGCAAATGACGATATGCAGAAGCACATATTCTCAATGATGGAGTGATATCACAGCTAAGATCTATTGGTGAAGATGTTAAAGAAAGTCATGTAGCAGCTATATTGTTGTGCAGTTTACCAGATTCGCATACAGCCTTGATAAATGCCCTTGAGACGAGACCAGAAACTGACATTACATTAGATTTTGTGAAAACAAGACTAATAGATGAATATCAGAGAAGAAAAGAACAAAGAAATGATTCTTCTACTGAAAAGGACAGTGAAAACGCTCTTAAAGCTACAGAATTCAAAAAAACCCTATAATAAAGAGACAAGAGAATGCTTCAGATGTAAGAAAAAAGGTCATTTAAAGAAAGACTGTACCATATGGAAAGCAGAACAACAAAAATTACAACACAAACAGCATACACAGAAAGTAAAAAACACAATTTCTGATTCATGTGAGACTAATTGCAATGGCACATTTAAAGTAACAGACAAGAAATCATCACTTGGTTGGTTTATTGATTCAGGAGCAACGAGTCATATGACAAGTGACAAGAATTTCTTTACTGATCTTGATTTAGATAAGAAAGAAGCCATTTATCTTGCAGATGGCAGCAAAATAACTGCAGAAGGTATCGGACAAGGTATGCTAAATTGTTCAAACAAGTTCGGGAAAGATTCAAAGATACTTGTACAAGATGTGTTGTATGTTCCAAAATTGGAAGGCGGATTATTATCTGTGAAACGTTTAACAGCAAAAGGACTTACAGTGAAATTCAAAGACAATGAGTGTGCAATTATTGCAGGAAACAAGGTGATAACCAAAGTCAAGGCAGATGAACAATTATATCATTTTGACACACCAAAGGAACAGATGAAGGTATGTACACATGATCACAAAAACTGTATTCACATGTGGCATAGACGTGTAGGACATAGACACCCTGACAGTATAAGGGAACTACAGAGAAAAGAATTGACAAAAGATTTAAAGATATCAGATTGCTCAATTACTATAAGATGTGAATATTGTATAAAATCCAAAGCCACAAGGATATCTATTCCAAAAGAAAGTGAGATGAAAAGCGAAAGACCACTTGATTTGGTGCATACTGACGTATGTGGACCCATGAAAGTGACTACATCAGGAGGCAATAGATACATGTTGACTTTTATAGACGATTACTCAAGATACACAGTCACATACTTAATTAAAGACAAAAGTGAAGTTTTTGATAAACTTGTAGACTATGTAACAAGATCAAGTAACACATTTCAAAGGAAACCAATTGTCATCAGAAGTGATAATGGAGGTGAATTTACAGGTCACAGAATAGAAGACTACTTAAGACAAAATGGAATAGAACACCAGAAAACGGTTCCATACACACCTGAACAAAATGGAGTAGCAGAAAGAAAAAACAGAACTCTAACAGAAATGATAAGATGTATGCTGACGGATTCCAAACTACCAGAGAAATATTGGGGTGAGGTAGCAATGACAGCTACATATCTACAGAACCGACTTTTTTCCAGAAAACTGACGAAAACTCCATATGAACTGTGGCAAGGTATGAAACCAAGTGTCAATCATTTAAAAGTTTTTGGACGTAAAGTTTTTATATTCATTCCAACAGAAAAACGTTCCAAACTTCAAAACCGATCCATGGAAGGAATATTTGTTGGATATAGTGAAAATTGCAAAGGATACAGAATCCTAGATCCCAAAACAGACAGAGTTATGGTGAGTAACAGTGTGACATTCATTGAAGATTTAAATGAAGACATTATGATTTCAGTTGAAACAAAAAATGAGAAAACCAACAGTGACACAACTGAAGAAATATCTGATGAGAAAGATGCAGAAATTAATGAAGAACAAAAAACAGAAAGTGAAGAATCACATCTACAAACAGACACAGAACCAAGACATTCAATGAGAGAGAACAAAGGAAAACCACCAAAACGTCTCTCATACAAGACAAGCACAAGAAAAATCTATGAGCCTACTTCTTGGGAAGACATATCTAACCTTCCTGTAGAAGAAGCTAATAAATGGATAGAAGCAACAGAAACAGAAATTAAATCCATGCAAGATTCAAATACATGGACACTAACAGATTTACCAGAAGGAAGAAAAACCATAGGATGTAAATGGATTTTTAAAGTTAAATACCAAACAGATGGCACAGCTGAAAGATACCGAGCAAGACTCGTAGCTAAAGGGTATTCTCAAAAATATGGAGAAGACTATGATGAGACATTTGCTCCAGTTGTCAAACACACTACAATAAGAACTTTACTTACAGTTGCAGCAATGAAACAGATGCAACTGAGACATCTGGATGTAAAGACAGCTTTTCTGAATGGAGATTTAACAGAAGACATTTATATGGAACAACCTCCAGGATTCAAAGATGAAAGAAATCCAAACAAAGTTTGTAAACTACAGAAAAGCATATATGGTTTAAAGCAAGCAGCTAAAGCGTGGAATGACAAAATCACGGAAGTACTTACAAATGAAAAATTTCATAGAAGCAAAGCTGATCCATGCTTATACACAAAAAGGCTGATTAATAGATGGATTTATATACTCATATATGTAGACGACATTTTGATTTGTTTTGAACAAGAAAGGGATAACGAAAACATTCTAAAAATCCTGAAGCAACATTTCGAAATCAAAGACTTGGGAAATGTAAAACAATATCTAGGAATACAGGTAGAAAGAGAAGAAGACGGAAGTTTCCTACTGAATCAAAATCACATGATTCAAGACATAACAGAAAAATTTGGATTAAAGGATGCAAAAACAGTAAAGTCTCCAATGGAAACTAATTATCTCAAAGAGATGAACAGTGAAAAAAATATGCTACCAAATAATGAAGAATACAGAACAGCAATAGGAAAACTACTGTATCTAGCGACCGTTACAAGACCAGACATCGCAGCAGCAGTAGGAATCCTGAGTAGAAAGGTATCAAAGCCAAATAAAGCTGATTGGAATGCCGTGAAGAGAGTAATGCGTTATTTGAAAGGAACTAGCAATGTTAAGCTGAAATTACCCACAAGTGATGATTGCATTTTAACAGGATATGTTGATGCAGATTGGGCTGGAGATCCAACTGACAGAAGATCTACCAGTGGACATATTTTTTTTCTCTCAGGTGGACCAATAAGTTGGACAAGTAAGAAACAGTCAATTGTGACACTATCTTCAACAGAAGCAGAATATGTTGCCGCAGCACATGCGAGTCAAGAAGTACTGTGGTTAAGACAATTGTTGACAGAATTAGGACAACCACAGTTGGCACCAACAAAACTGAAAGAGGACAATCAAGGATGTCTTGTTCTTGCTCAGATGGAAAGAGTCAATCCAAGAACCAAGCATATTGATGTAAAATATCATTTCTTGAGAGATCATCAGGAACAAGGAGTCTTGAAGTTAGAGTACTGTCCTACTGAAGAAATGACAGAAGACATCTTTACGAAGGCTTGAATGCTGATAAACATCAGACACTAATAAAAAAGTTGGGTTTGATTGAATAAGTCCTTACTGTTGAGAAAGGGTGTTGGCATATGCAACAGATTAGGACTTATTATAAGTGAAAGGAGGACTTTACACTAACCAGAGAGCAGATGGCGATAGTGTGTAAAGTTATATACTTGCTGTAATGTGGGGAGGGAAACTCTCAGTTGTTGGTTGTTTTTCTTACTTCCTGATTATTCTTTCTTCTTCATGTATGTTATGCCTCAGTGCACGGATTATGTGACACTGAATTGTATCTCATGTTTATCCAGTATGAAGTAAATACTGTTTACTCAAGATATCTTGCTGATTGAAGCTCTCGTAACTACAGCGTGACTGCAAGAAGACGCACTCTGCAACACTGTCTGCACGGTCTATGTGTGAGTGCACATCGCTCTGTAGTCATTTCTGCAAAAAAAAATAAAATAATAAAGTTCACCAAACACACCACTTTACAGTTGTGTAAGCCACATTAGCTCATATTAATGTCTAGTCCACACTTTAGAAAATTAGTGTTTCTTATACCTGTGAGGAGCTGTTCAGGAATAGGCACACTAAGTCCTTAGTACTTTTCTGCTTATCTTTATCAGACAACCAAGATGAAAAGGGCAGGGAGTGGGCGTGGAGCAGGGAGAGGACGTGGGGATTCTGTGCCTGCTGCGGGCAACGGTGACTCATCATCATCCAGTTTCAGCAGGGAACAGTCCTTCATGCGCAGCTTTGTTGGAGATCGCCGTACACCGCTGCTGTGTGAAGAACAAATTGAAGCCGTTGTCGGATGGATGGCAGCTAACGCATCGACTTCAATTAGTGCCACATCCTCTCAGGCACAGAGCACTGGAGAGCACCCATCTGTCTCTTCACCACCTGCCAAATTGCCCAGGCAGTCCGAGAGCCCAGGACAGGAGCCATCTCTACTTTTGCTCTCTGAATCTCTTGGCTTGGAAACAGGGGGCCAGCCAAGCAGCATTGGAGAAATGGAAGAAGAGGCAGTGTGCAGTGATGCCCAACAGCTTTGTCTCTCTGACTCTGAAGAGGCGGGTGGGCCAGTGCCTCCGGTGACCACACCGCAGTACGCATCTGATGATAAGACTCAGGTGCCACTTTCTGGTGCATACTGTGCTGCCGAGACTATGCAGGAGGAGCAGTTGGTGGCAGAGGGTAGTGTAGATGATGAGGTCCTTGACCCATCGTGGCGTGAGGTACAGGAAGGTGGAATCTTTGGGGAAGGTGGATCTTTGGGGAATCGAAGCCACACAGCGCAGAAGCTCTGGAATGCCATCAAGCAGGAGAGCGACGTGTGGTTTGTGCCAGCGAATCTCCAGCCAGGCATGGTAGTGTGTGACAATGGCTGAAATCTGGTGGCAGCTTTGGCCCTAGGCAACCTCACTCACATCCCATGTCTGGCACATGTGCTCAACTTGGTCATGCAGAGTTTTTTGAGGGACTATCCGGATCTTGATGCACTGCTGCACAAGGTCCGCCTAGAGTGTGCTCACTTGCGGCGTTCCAGCATGGCAAGATCGCGCATTGCAGCTCTGCAGCGCCGATTCCACCTTCCGGAACATCGCATCATATGTGACCTACCCACCAGGTGGAATTCCACGTTACATATGTTGGAGCGGTTGAGTGAGCAGCAGCCAGCAGTAATGGAGTACCAGCTGCATCAGGCGCAAAGAAGTCTCACTCCGCACCATTCCGACTTTACAACCACTGAGTGGGCCACTATGAAGGACGTCTGAAAGGTTTTGCGTTCTGTAAGAGTCATGTCGGTCTGGTAGTCGGGGGCAGGTATATCTCGCCCAGGTATTTGTCCTATGTGAATTAGGCCGCTCAGTATCATCAGGATACCGAGGGGTTAATAAGTGCAGGAATAAAGGCTGACCAGCTGGAGGTTTCAGGTGTCAGCCTGGGGCACACAGAATGCCTGTCTGTGTGAGACAAACGTGAGTGGGAGCTGTGCTCATGCACTGTGTAATGTTAGCTGGGTGGGAGAAGCCCCCCAGTTATTAGTTAGGAACGTGCTTGTTTAGTTAGTGCCGGACAGGCAAGGATTTATGTTTGTTTTGTTTTATATTTGCTTTCACTTTAATAAACCTGACTTGAGGTCAGTTAACTTGGAAACCTGCTGTCGCCTCAGAGTTCAATGCACAAACCACGTGACCTTTGACCCCAGCAAAGGCGATCCCGGAGTGTTTTGTCACATTGTGGTGGAGAACGCGGGCATCGCGTGGCACAGGCGACAGTATGGAAGATGTGGTGAAAGCCCTAGTACAGTCCACTGCCGTACAGCAGCAGGCCACTGCCGCACAGTATGAAGCTAATCGCTTGATGGCCGCACAGCTGAAGGAGTTATTGGACATGACGGTTGCAGACCGCCAGCTTCTCCAACAGGTGGCGCAGCGCTTGGTGAGCATGCCTGAGGTTGACCCGGAAGCAGAGTCCAGGAGGATCCATGTGAGTCGATACTGGCAAAAGCTGACTGCAGAAGATGACGTCGAGGCGTACCTGACAATGTTTGAGCAGACGGCGTTGAGGGAGAAGTGGCCGAAGGCACGATGGGCCGATTCGATTTGATTGCTCCGTTTCTCTCCGGCGAGGCCCAAAAAGCTTACCATGACTTGGACCCGGAAGTCGCTCAGGACTTTGAGAAGCTGAAAGTTGAGATCCTGGCCCGGCTGGGTGTAACGACGGCTATCCGTGCGCAGAGGGTACACCAGTGGACATACCAGCCTGATAAACCGCCGCGGTCTCAGATGTTCGACCTGATCTACTTGACAAAGAAATGGCTGCAACCCGAGGTACTGACAACCCCAGAAATAATCCAGCAGGTTGTCCTGGACAAGTACCTGAGAGTGCTACCTCCAGCGCTGAAAAGGTGGGTAAGCCAAGGAAATCCCACGACAGCGGATCAACTTGTGGAGTTGGTCGAGCGTTATTCCGTGGCAGAAGGACTTCCCGACGAAACCGCTAGCACCCAGTCTGTGCCTTCTCCTCGTGGAACCGGTAAGACTGTTCCAGCGACTACGGGTGAAGGAAAATTGCAAAAAACTGTGGGGGAGGAACCCGGGACTGCTCGCACCCCGAGACCGAGAGTATGGGACGGTGGTCTCAGTAGGGGGCCTGTTAGGTGTTTCCGTTGCCGTGAGAAGGGCCATGTTTCTGCAAACTGTTCTGTTACCACTGAACCTGAACCTATGCAGTGCGATGTTATAGACTCTAAGAAATGCATGTCTTTGGTTACACGGCTGGTGAATGTGAATGCGGGCCAAAATGATACAGCAAAACACCTGTATGAATTATCTGTTGATGGGAAAATTGTTGTGGCGTTACTAGACTCTGGAAGTGTGGTGACTCTGGTGAAAGCTAGTCTGGTGGCACTTCCGTCTGGTTCATCTGACAAATTCTCTGTAACGTGTGTGCATGGTGACACCTGCTCGTACCTAACAGCGGTCATACCGATTTCCACTCCCTATGGGTCTGTGCAACACAAAGTGGGACTCGTTCCCGCATTGTTACATGATATAATCCTGGGTAGGGATTTTCCCCATTTCTGGCAGTTATGGGAGAATCAGTTGCTCCTTCACGGTAGCTGTGAACCTTCCCCCATGCCATCTGGAGGTCCCGAGTTCCTAGACGGGACCCCACAGGAAGATGTTGCTGGGGAGGTTATTGAATCTAACCTTCAGTTCCCCTTCTCAGTTATGGCGGGGGAAACTGAGAAAACTGAGGAAACTCAGCGAGAGGCGGAGGCAGACAGCCATACAGCACCCTGCCTACCCGATTTGGGAGTCCAGTTGGATGACTTCCACAGAGAGCAAATGAGAGATCCTACCCTGACTCAGGCTAGGAAAAATGTAAAAATGATAGATGGGGTACCCGTAGAACCTGACACTAGGCTAGCGTACCCATACATGGTTCTTGAAAATGATTTACTCTACCAGGTAGAGAAAAAAGGGGAAGATATTGTGCAACAGTTAGTGGTACCCAAACCTTATCGGCGGAAGGTACTGGACCTGGCCCACGGACATATAATGGGGGGACATCTGGGGGTACAGAAAACCACAGAAAGGATATCGCATTGTTTTGTGTGGCCCGGAATACATAATGATGTGCGTAATTATTGTGAGTCCTGTCCAGAGTGCCAAGTCTCTGCGCCTAAAACTCGGTTCTGTAGCCCTTTGGTACCCCTCCCTATCATTGGGGTCCCTTTTGAGAGAATTGGGATGGATCTGGTTGGGCCCCTTCCCCGGTCTGCACGTGGGCACCAACATATCCTCGTCATCATGGACTATGCCACTCGTTACCCAGAAGCCATCCCTTTGCGTAACACTGCTACCAAAACGATCGCCAAAGAGTTGGTACAAGTGTTTAGTCGGGTGGGAATTCCAAAACAGATACTCACCCACCAGGGGACTCCCTTTATGTCAAGGGTGATGAAGGAGCTCTGCAGGCTCTTACAAATAGACCAGTTGCGTACGTCTGTCTATCACCCTCAAACAGATGGGTTGGTTGAGCGGTTCAATAAAACCTTAAAACAGATGCTCCGGAAGGCGATAGACAAAGATGGGAAGAACTGGGATTACTTGTTACCCTATTTGCTGTTTGCCATTAGGGAAGTTCCCCAGTCTTCTACAGGGTTATACGCCCGTCGTCCCCGTGGACTGTTGGACGTCGCAAAAGAAACCTGGGAAGGTCAAGTCACTCCCTTTAAAACGGTGATAGACCATGTAACGCAAATGCAGGACCGTATTGCTGCTGTCATGCCTGTTGTTAGGGAACATATGTTACAGGCCCAGGGAGCCCAGAGGCTAAGTTATGATAGAGGCGCCAAGGTCCGTACGTTTGCACCCGGGGATAGGGTGTTGATCCTAATCCCTACGGTGGATAGTAAATTTCTGGCGAAATGGTAGGGCCCCTTTGAGGTCATGGAATGAGTGGGAGAAGTGAACTATAAAGTGCACATGCCCGGTAAGAGAAAACCAGAACAGATTTATCATGTGAATCTGATAAAACCCTGGAAAGACCGCGCTGCTCTAACAGCGGATCTGCCCCGTCCGGTTTGCTCACCTACCGTACCGGAGGTGCAGATTGCCGAGACTCTCTCTGAGGTTAAGCAGTTTTTGTTACAGAACCAACAGTTTTTCTCGGAAAAACCTGGCCAGACTAGGCTAGTGAAACATGAGATTGTCACAGAGCCTGGTGTCACAGTTCATGTGAAGCCATACCGGATTCCGGAAGCACGCCGTGAAGCCGTCTCCCGGGAGGTGAAGGCAATGTTGGACTTAGGAGTCATTGAAGAGTCGCACAGCGCCTGGTCCAGTCCAATTGTGTTGATACCTAAGCCGGATGGCTCTATACGGTTTTGCAATGACTTTAGGAAACTGAATGCGGTTTCTAAATTTGATGCCTACCCTATGCCCCGGGTCGATGAGTTGATCGATCGGCTGGGTAAAGCCCGATACATTATGACCCTGGACCTAACAAAGGGGTACTGGCAGATCCCTCTGGCCGAGGCGGCCAGAGAGAAGACAGCATTTGCTACACCGGAAGGGCTGTTCCAGTATATCTACATGCCGTTTGGACTTCACGGAGCCCCAGCAACGTTCCAGAGATTGATGGATCGAGTCTTGAGGCCCCACAGGCAGTACGCTTCTGCCTACCTAGACGACATCATAATTTACAGCGTGGACTGGGAAGCTCACCTCCGGAAGGTACAGGCGGTGATTGATGACCTGAGAGACGCAGGCTTAACGGCGAATCCCAAGAAATGTCACATCGGCCTTGAAGAAGCCCGATACTTGGGCTTCGTGATTGGCAGAGGAGTGGTTAAACCCCAGATCGACAAAATACAGGCAATTCAGGGCTGGCCGCAACCAGTGAACAAGAAACAAGTTCAAGCTTTCCTGGGCATTGCCGGCTATTATCGCCGGTTCATACCCAACTTTGCGGCCATGGCTACCCCCTTGACAGATCTTACCAAAGGAAGGGATTCCGTCATGGTAAAATGGTCCTCAGCGGCTGAAGAGGCCTTCCACAGTCTGAAACGGGCTTTGTGCTCTCAGCCCGTACTAGTGACTCCTGATTTCAGCAGCGAGTTTGTGGTGCAAACTGATGCTTCTGATACTGGTGTCGGAGCTGTACTTTCCCAGGTAAGGGACGGAGTCGAACACACGGTCCTCTACCTCAGTCGGAAACTGAATGTACATGAGCAGAGGTATGCCGTGATTGAAAAAGAGTGCCTAGCCATCAAATGGGCTCTCGACTCCCTCAAATATTACCTGACAGGTAGAAAGTTTAGGCTGGTCACGGACCATGCCCCTCTCAAGTGGATGCATCTCCACAAGGACCGTAATAGTCGGGTAACCCGGTGGTTCCTTGCCCTGCAGGCTTACTCTTTCTTGGTGGAGCACCGCCCCGGGGTGCAGATGGGGAACGCTGATGCCCTGTCCCGAGTACACTGTTTGGAGAGTGTTCTTGCTCGACCTGAGTGGTCTGAGCAGGGGGGGAGGATATGTAAGAGTCATGTCGGTCTGGTAGTCGGGGGCAGGTATATCTCGCCCAGGTATTTGTCCTATGTGAATTAGGCCGCTCAGTATCATCAGGATACCGAGGGGTTAATAAGTGCAGGAATAAAGGCTGACCAGCTGGAGGTTTCAGGTGTCAGCCTGGGGCACACAGAATGCCTGTCTGTGTGAGACAAACGTGAGTGGGAGCTGTGCTCATGCACTGTGTAATGTTAGCTGGGTGGGAGAAGCCCCCCAGTTATTAGTTAGGAACGTGCTTGTTTAGTTAGTGCCGGACAGGCAAGGATTTATGTTTATGTTTTGTTTTATATTTGCTTTCACTTTAATAAACCTGACTTGAGGTCAGTTAACTTGGAAACCTGCTGTCGCCTCAGAGTTCAATGCACAAACCACGTGACTTTTGACCCCAGCAAAGGCGATCCCGGAGTGTTTTGTCACAGTTCCTTCGATGATTCCACGTGGATGGCGAGTACAGATGATGCACTAGTCAGCATGACTGTCCCCCTTATCTGCCTGCTTCAACAAACACTGCAAGCGCTAAGGGATGATGTTGTGGAAGAGGTGGAGGGTGAGGAGTCACCAATTCCATCAGCTTCTGGACAGTCAGCGCTATGTGGTTCCTCACAAAGGCCTAGGCAGGGGACACTTTGTGAGGAGGATGAGGAGGAGTCAATGGAGGAGGAAGACATCGGTCCAGAGGAGGGAGTTACACAATTCTCCAGTAGTCAGTGTGTAGAGCAAGGGTGGGGTGATGCAGAGCAGGCAGAGATCACGCCTCAAGCAGGGGACAGCGTTTCTTGGCCAGTTGGCAGTCTGCAGCACATGGCTGATTACATGCTGCAGTGCCTGAGAAACGACCGCCGCATCGCCTACATTCTGAACACGGCTGATTATTGGGTGTACACCTTCCTAGATCCTCGCAACCAGGACAACTTACAAAGCCTCATAACACCGTTGAACCAGGAGCGTAAAATGCGGGAGTACCAAGACACACTGGTGAATTCCATCATCTTCTCCAGTCCAAGTGAGAGCAGTGCTGCTAGTGCTTTACAAAGCAGCTCAGTGCGTTGAGGCAGTGGAGGAAGCTCTGCACAAAGAGGGAACAGAATCAGTGCCTCAGCACAAGGCAAGACTAGTATGGCCCAACTGTGGCACAGTTTTGTGTGCCCGCCACACATGTCTACACCATCACAGATGGCTCCAGTCAGCAGGAGGCAACGTTTCCGTCAGATGGTGACAGACTACATGTCTTGCCCTCTTACTGTACTCCCAGACGGCTCTTCCTCCTTCAAATTTTGGGTCTCTAAGCTGGATACATGGCCAAAGCTAAGCCAGTATGCATTGGAGTTGCTGGCTTGCCCTGCTGCTAGTGTATTATCGGAACGCGTCTTTAGTGCCGCAGGTGGTGTACTAACAGACCGTCGCATGCCACTATCCTCCGATAACGTTGACCGGCTTACTTTTCTGAAAATGAACAAGGCCTGGATCTCGCAGGAATTTGCCCCTCCTCTTCCAGAGTAAATAATTGGTTGGCTACAGTATCCAGGTCTCCTGTTGTGTTCATGTTTCTACCACCTGAACTGTAATCCCTGGGCTCCAACACCGCCAGTTGATGCTCAGAAGTGCAGGCTGCACAGTCAAAACACATGACCCAGTGTTATTGGGTTTCAGTAATGTCAGCTGTTCCCCTGCTGTGTAGCCGGCAACGTGTCCTGCAAACGCCACGCAGACACAACAGACAATAAGCTTCAGCCTACACTCTGCTCCTCTGCTCCTCCTGCTGACCCTGGTCTCTAACACCGCCAGTTGGTGCTCGGAAGTGCTGGCTGCACAGAGAAAAACACTCGCCACTCTGTCAGTGCGGTTCAGTAACGCCAGCTGTTCCCCTGCTGTGTAGCCGGCAACTTGTCCTGCAAACGCCATGCAGACACAACAGACAATAAGCTGCCTCCAGTGCAGGCTTCGGCCTACACTCTGCTCCCCCTGCTGACCCTTGGCTCCAAGTTGGGGCTCTAGGAAGACAATCTTGAATAGGTCCCCCTGGTTCCAGTACCGTCAGCTGGTTCCGGGCAGAGCCTTTGGCTTAGGTGCCTCCTTCTGGGTATCCGAGTTCCACCAACGTCAGGTGGTCCTTGGTAGTGCTTTCTGGCACGGGTACCTCCTGCTTAGTAACCGGGTTCCAGTAACCTCAGCTGGTCCTCGGTAGTTCCATTGGCTCTTGTACCTTCGGCTACCCATCCGGGTTCCAGTACCGTCAGCTGGTTCTTGGCAGTGTCTTTTGCTCTTGTACCTTCTGCTCCCCATCTTGGTTCCAGTACCATCAGCTGGTTCTGGGCAGAGCCTTTGGCTTAGGTGCCTCCTTCTGGGTATCTGAGTTCCACCAACGTCAGGTGGTCCTTGGTAGTGCTTTCTGGCACGGGTACCTCCTGCTTAGTAACCGGGTTCCAGTAACCTCAACTGATCCTCGGTAGTTCCATTGGCTCTTGTACCTTCAGCTACCCATCCGGGTTCCAGTACCGTCAGCTGGTTCTCGGCAGTGTCTTTTGCTCTTGTACCTTCTGCTCCCCATCTTGGTTCCAGTACCATCAGCTGGTTCTGGGCAGAGCCTTTGGCTTAGGTGCCTCCTTCTGGGTATCTGAGTTCCACCAACGTCAGGTGGTCCTTGGTAGTGCTTTCTGGCACGGGTACCTCCTGCTTAGTAACCGGGTTCCAGTAACCTCAACTGGTCCTCGGTAGTTCCATTGGCTCTTGGACCTTCGGGTAGCCATCCGAGTTCCAGTTCCATCAGCTGGTTATCGGCATTTTCTCAGCCTTCTTGTACCTTCTGCTACATTTTCATGTTCAAGACCCTAAAGACGACGACCCAGAAGACCGAGAAGCAGGAGAACAAGAAGCTGCAGAACAAAAAGCAGAAGAACATTAAGCACAAGACTAAACATCAGAGCAAAAAATATTATCTAAATTATAAGCAGAAGAAGACTAAGCAGTGTATGGGGGTGAGTCCGTTCCTCCTCGTGGTGCCCCTGGAAAAAGCCTGCTACTGCAGGCCTAACTGAACGCGGACAAATCCTGTTGTAACTCTTTTGTGACAGGCAGAATGGAAGGTGTAATCTTCAAACTGTTATAGATAACAACTACAGGAATGCCTGTCACAAATAAGAATATGATGAAGAAGTAGAATATGAAGAAGAATATTAGTTTAATAAAAAGAATATGAAGAATGTAAAAAAAAAATAATAGGTAGAAGATGAAGAAGAAGATGAATAAGGTGAAGAAGTTGATGTCAAAGATGCTGCTGCTGAAGATGATGAAGAAGAAAGTGTCGGAGAAGTAAAAAAGAAGGTGAAGGGCATGGAAGTAGTGAAACATCAATATCTGACAAAATACAAAAAATCTTAACATAGTCAATATCTTTGTAACTCCGAACGTCTTAAAAAAAAAAAAATTAAAATCCCTGCTATTCTATTTGATTGGGCTAAACCTCTATGCCTTTAATGTCTCCGCCACCTCCCCCAATACATCCTACATTATTCTTAGTTGTTTTCCTTCATGTAGAATGAACCTACAAGGAAAGGGTTTATTTTAATTCCGATATTTTGGTCCCATTGACTTGCATTGGTATCGGGTATCGGTATCGGCGATAGCCGATATTTTTTTAATATCGGCCGATCCAATCCGATACCGATACTTTCCGATATCGGAATGTATCGCTCAACACTAGTGGTGGTAGTAGAAGATGCGATACGTCTCCGTATTCGCAGGTCAAAAACAGACCCTTCAGGGAGGGGTGCCTGGATTCTGGTAAGCACAGTTTCAGGACGCCCAGTTTGCCCGGTTAAGACGGTTTTAAAATATCTGGAATTCAGAAATAGTGGCAAATTTTTTCTTGTGCATTCGGATTGGTCCCCGTTGACTAAATTTCAATTTCAGTCGGTTTTTCTCAAGGGCCTACAGGCTTCCGGGGTTCAACCGGGGGAATATGGGACACACTCCTTTCATATAGGGGTCACCATGGAGGCTGCAAAAGCGGGTTTACCAGAGGCGGAAGTCCAAAGGATAGGTAGATGGCACTCTGCTTGTTATGCTAGGCACATTAGACCGGATTTACTAATTTGATTTCTTTTCTTTTGGTTGTTTAGGTCGTTCCAGGCCAACAGTGTGGCTCCTAGGCCATTCATATATTTTCTAGGCTGCTCAGAGAGCGGAATGCCGTCCTGGAGGAAGACATATGGGTTTTCAGTGTTTGGATGTTAATTGGAGGGGAATTCGGGGTCTGAGGTGGCCTCAGGTGCTTCAAGACGTGGTTCATATCGGGAGGGATATGGTTGGGTAATTCTAGTTTTGCATGTTGGCGGGAATTATTTATGTTCCTACAAGGTTGCTGAGCTGCTGACTATAAAGAGGTCTGACTTTGAAAAGATTTCCTAGTTTTTTCCCGGAGCTCATACTAGTATGGTCAAAGATAGTACCTAGAGCTGTGTGGCAGGGTGCGCGGGATGTGCTGGCAGTAGAGCGGACTAGACGCACCATAAACACACGTATGTCCAAATTTGTGAGGGATAAGTTCGGTGTGGTTGTGAGGCACCGTCAGCTGGAGGGTAACAATTCAGCTGTCCTGAGGTCAGATGGTGTCCATATCACTGATATCGGTTTGGATATCCTGTTGTCGGGGCTCCAAGATGGGATAGAACAAGCATTGTACTTGATGGGTGGGGGTCGGAGTCCTGTGTAGGAGTACATGGGATCCTCCATGGCTGTTTCAACAATAGGAAGCACCGGAAGGTTGAGGCTAAGTAGGCTGACTTGCCTGTAGATGTTACAGGGCATTTGACTACTGGTCTGTTGTGTAGTTGAAAGTGCTTCCTTCCATTGTTATATATGTTTATATATGAAAAAAGAAATTAAAGCTGTGACCCTCACCCAGCAATTACTTGTGTTGTCTCTTTATTGGGAGATGGAATTCTATTCGGGAGGGGGAGGGAGAGTGGTTTTGCTGGGGGGTGCTTATTGGGGGTCGTCGCAGTCATGCATGATACAGTAATAAGATGCCACCATTGCAAGAAGTCAAATCATGACATTTTCCTCCTAAATATTCCACGATCAACTGTGTTATTTTTAAAAACTAGAACCAAAGCAGCTCAGCCATGAAGTGACACACCATGTAACGTTACAAAGCTGGGTGGCCGAGCAGCTGCGTTTAAATCTTAAGGTACCTTCACACTAAACAACTTTCCAAGGAGAACGACAATGATACGTGACGTTGCAGCGTCCTGGATAGCGATCTCGTTGAGTTTTACACGCAGCAGTGATCTGGATCCCGCTGTTATATCGCAGGTCGGAGCTAAAAGTCCAGAACTTTATTTGGTCGCTAGATCGGCATGTAACGTCGTGTTTGACAGCAAAAGCAACGATGTCAGCAATGTTTTTACATGGAGCGTGAACGATAAGTGAGTCGCCGTTACGTCACTGGATCGCTCCTGCATCGTTCTGGAGTTGCTGTGTTTGACGTCTCTACAGCGACCTAACAGCGACGCTCCAGCGATCTAGTTTAGGTCGGATCGTTGTCTATATCGCTGGAGCGTCGCTTAGTGTAACGGTACCTTTAATGTAAGGCCCCCTTCCCACATCCTGGTGATTCCTGCTCTGGATAATCCAGTACTGGTGAGACACAACCAGGATGCTGTGAGTGCAGCTTCAGCGATGAGTGGTGACTAGGGTTGAGCGACTTTCATTTTTTTAAGATCGAGTCGGGTTTTGCGAAACCCGACTTTGTCCAAAGTCGAGTCGAGTGCAGTCGGCCGATTATCGCTAAAAGTCGGGGATCGACCGAAACACGAAACCCAATGCAAGTCAATGGGGAAGCATAGTCGGCAGTGAGTGGAGGCCAGGAAAACACCTACAGTGCCCATTTTAATGCCAAAAACATCCATTCTTGTTTCTGAAGCTTGTCAATCTTAATTAAATTTATAATAATAGTTGGGCATTGGAAATTGGGGGTCATTTGGCAAAAGTTGTGGGGGGTAGGGCTGGTTCAAGGTTTTAGTGGGCCCAGGAAACGTGGACTACGTCACGGCGGTGGAGCAGTGAGAGGTAAGTATGTCAAGTTTGCAAGTGCTGTGATCCTAAGCAAGCGGGGGGGCCCACTCGTTGGCATTGGCACTGGCACAGGGCCCCTCAAAGTACAGCGGTGTGTTTGCACGGCGGGGGCGCCTCCCACCAGCAGCGACAATTTTGCGTACTCTGAGGGGCCCTGTGCCAGTGACGTCGCCAACGAGTATGCCCCCCCACCTGATGAAGGAACCTGCACTTTCATCTGCACCTTCCTCTTTGTCCCTGTGTAAGGTGGTATAACATGCGGGAAGGGGAACCTTACTTTCAGCAGGGTCAGATTCTGGCTGTGTAGAGTGCAAGGGGAATGTAGTGGTCTAGGTCAATGTACCAGCAGACTCATCTAGCAGTGGCTGGTGTCATGATCTCTGCAGGCAGAGATCATAGCAAGCCTATAGAGGGACAAGCTCTCGGAAGATGGAACTATACTGACCATGAACTAAGCCTGCCGCGCAACTAGAAATAGCCAGGTAGCATTTCCTATTTATCGCTAGATGCCCAGCTCTGGCCTAAGACCTAAATAGCTAGCAGAGGGAAATATAAGACCTGGCTCACCTCTAGAGAAATATTCCAAAGAAGACAGTAGCCCCCCACATATAATGACGGTGAGTTCAGATGAAACAACAAACGCAGCAGGAAAATAGTCTTAGCAAATTTGAGGTCCGCTTACTAGATAGCAGAAGACAGATAGTATACTTTCATGGTCAGCAGAAAAACACTAACAAAACACCATCCAGAGATTACCTTAAACTCTGGCATTAACTCATAACGCCAGAGTAGCAATCCCTGATCAACGAGAGCTTTCCAGACACAGTAACAAAACTTCAGCTGTGAACTGGAACAAATAGGCAAAACGAAACATGGACAAAAGTCCAACTTATCTAGTAGTTGTCTAGAAGCAGGAACAAGCACTGAGAGGCATCAGATAACATTGTTGACCGGCAAGAAACCACCAGAGAAATGAGCTTAAATAGCGACACCCACTACTGATGGAACCAGGTGAAACAGGAAAGAGGATGACAAGTCCAATTCCACAAGCGGCCACCGGGGGAGCCCAGAATCCAAATTCACAACAGTACCCCCCCCTCAAGGAGGGGGCACCGAACCCTCACCAGATCCACCAGGGCGACCAGGATGAGCCCTATGGAAGGCACGAACAAGATCAGAAGCATGAACATCAGATGCATTGACCCAAGAATTATCCTCCTGGCCGTAACCCTTCCAGTTGACCAGATACTGGAGTCTCCGTCTGGAAACACGAGAGTCCAAAATTTTCTCCACAACGTACTCCAACTCACCCTCAACCAACACCGGAGCAGGAGGCTCAACTGAAGGTACAACAGGTACCTCATACCTGCGCAATAACGACCGATGAAAAACGTTATGAATGGAAAAGGACGCAGGGAGGTCCAAACGGAAAGAAACAGGATTAAGAATCTCCAATATTCTATAAGGGCCGATGAACCGAGGTTTAAACTTAGGAGAAGAGACCCTCATAGGGACAAAACGAGAAGACAACCACACCAAATCTCCAACACAAAGCCGAGAACCAACACGACGATGACGGTTGGCAAAACGCTGAGTCTTCTCCTGGGACAACTTCAAATTGTCCATAACCTGCCCCCAGATGTGATGCAATCTCTCCACCACCGCATCCACTCCAGGACAATCCGAGGATTCCACCTGACCGGAGGAAAATCGAGGGTGAAACCCCGAATTACAGAAAAACGGGGACACCAAGGTGGAAGAGCTGGCCCGATTATTGAGGGCGAACTCTGCCAATGGCAAAAAAGCAACCCAATCATCCTGGTCAGCAGAGACAAAACACCTCAGATATGTCTCCAGGGTCTGATTAGTCCGCTCGGTCTGGCCATTAGTCTGAGGGTGAAAAGCAGATGAAAAAGACAAATCTATGCCCATCCTAGCACAGAATGCCCGCCAAAATCTAGACACAAATTGGGTACCTCTGTCAGAAACAATATTCTCAGGAATACCGTGCAATCGGACAACATTCTGAAAAAATAGAGGAACCAACTCAGAAGAGGAAGGCAACTTGGGCAGAGGAACCAAATGGACCATTTTAGAGAAACGGTCACAGACCACCCAGATGACAGACATCTTCTGGGAAACAGGCAGATCTGAAATAAAATCCATCGAGATGTGTGTCCAAGGCCTCTTAGGAATAGGCAAGGGCAACAGCAGTCCGCTAGCCCGAGAACTACAAGACTTGGCCCGAGCACAAATGTCACATGACTGCACAAAGACTCGCACATCTCGTGACAGGGAAGGCCACCAGAAGGATCTTGCCACCAAATCCCTGGTACCAAAAATTCCGGGATGACCTGCCAATGCAGAAGAATGTACCTCAGAGATGACTCTACTGGTCCAATCCTCCGGAACAAACAGTCTATCAGGCGGACAACGATCCGGTCTATCCGCCTGAAACTCTTGCAAGGACCGCCGCAGATCAGGAGAAACGGCCGACAAAATTACTCCCTCCCTAAGGATACCTGTGGGTTCAGAATTACCAGGAGAGTCCGGGTCAAAACTCCTAGAAAGGGCATCTGCCTTAACATTCTTAGAACCCGGTAGGTATGACACCACAAAATTAAAGCGAGAAAAAAATAAAGACCAGCGCGCCTGTCTAGGATTCAGGCGCCTGGCAGTCTCAAGATAAATCAAATTTTTGTGGTCAGTCAATACCACCACCTGATGCTTAGCCCCCTCTAGCCAATGGCGCCACTCCTCAAACGCCCACTTCATGGCCAAAAGCTCCCTATTCCCGACATCATAATTCCGCTCTGCGGGCGAAAATTTGCGAGAAAAGAAGGCACAAGGCCTAATGACGGAGCAGTCGGAACCTTTCTGCGACAACACTGCCCCAGCTCCGATCTCCGAAGCGTCAACCTCAACCTGAAAAGGCAGATTCACATCAGGCTGACGCAACACAGGGGCAGAGGCAAAACGGTGCTTAAGCTCCTGAAAGGCCTCTACAGCATGAGGGGACCAATTAGCAACATCAGCGCCATGTCTGGTCAAATCAGTCAGTGGTTTAACGACATCCGAAAAACCAGCAATAAATCGGCGGTAAAAGTTGGCAAAGCCCAAAAATCTCTGAAGACCCTTAAGAGAGGAGGGCTGAGTCCAGTCACAAATAGCTTGCACCTTGACGGGATCCATCTCAATGGAAGAGGGAGAAAAAATATACCCCAAAAAGGAAATTTTCTGGACCCCAAAAACGCACTTAGACCCCTTCACACATAAAGAATTAGACCGCAGAACCTGAAAAACTCTCCTGACCTGCTGGACATGAGAGTCCCAGTCATCAGAAAAAATCAGAATATCATCCAGATATATTATCATAAATTTATCCAGAAAATCGCGGAAAATATCATGCATAAAAGACTGGAAAACTGAAGGGGCATTAGAAAGACCAAAAGGCATGACCAAATACTCAAAGTGGCCCTCGGGCGTATTAAATGCGGTCTTCCACTCATCCCCCTGCCTGATCCGCACCAAATTATACGCCCCACGAAGATCAATTTTAGAGAACCACTTAGCACCCTCTATACGAGCAAACAAATCAGTAAGCAATGGCAATGGGTATTGGTACTTAACAGTGATCTTATTCAGAAGCCGATAATCAATACATGGTCTCAAAGAGCCGTCCTTTTTTGAGACAAAGAAAAACCCAGCTCCCAAGGGAGAAGAAGATGGACGAATATGTCCCTTTTCCAAAGACTCCTTTATATATTCCCGCATAGCAGCATGTTCCGGCACAGACAGATTAAACAAACGACCCTTTGGATATTTGCAACCCGGTATCAAATCTATGGCACAATCGCACTCACGGTGCGGAGGTAACGACCCAAGCTTGGGTTCGTCAAAGACGTCTTGATAATCAGAGAGGAACTCAGGGACTTCAGAGGGAATGGACGACGAAATAGAAACCAAAGGTAAGTCCAAGGCCAGAAAAAACGCATCCACATCGCGCAACGCAGGATCCCCTGCTGGCAATGAGAAGGCCCAATCTTGAGGGTCACCCCTGAGCAAGGAAATCACAATCCTGACCTGCTGAGCAGGGTCTCCAGCTGAACGAGACTTCAGGGACAAATAAAGCTTACAATTATTTTGGAAATTCTGGAAGCTAGCTCTATTCCCTGTGAAGAACTCCGGCAAAGGAATTCTCGGCTCAGATACCGGAGCATGTACCACAAAATCTTGTAAATTTTGTACTTTCGTGATGAGATTATTCAAACCCGCAGTTACACTCTGAAGATCCATTATTGTCAGGTGCACACAGAGCCATACAGAGATTAGGAGGAGAGAGAGGAAAAAGACTGCAGCAAGGCAAACTGGAGGAAAAAAAAAAAAAAAAAAAAAAAAAAAAAAAAAAAAAAACTCCAGCAGACTTCTTATAACTCTCCTTTCTCAACCTGGGTCTTTAACACTTTATTGGCCGGTCAAACTGTCATGATCTCTGCAGGCAGAGATCATAGCAAGCCTATAGAGGGACAAGCTCTCGGAAGATGGAACTATACTGACCATGAACTAAGCCTGCCGCGCAACTAGAAATAGCCAGGTAGCATTTCCTATTTATCGCTAGATGCCCAGCTCTGGCCTAAGACCTAAATAGCTAGCAGAGGGAAATATAAGACCTGGCTCACCTCTAGAGAAATATTCCAAAGAAGACAGTAGCCCCCCACATATAATGACGGTGAGTTCAGATGAAACAACAAACGCAGCAGGAAAATAGTCTTAGCAAATTTGAGGTCCGCTTACTAGATAGCAGAAGACAGATAGTATACTTTCATGGTCAGCAGAAAAACACTAACAAAACACCATCCAGAGATTACCTTAAACTCTGGCATTAACTCATAACGCCAGAGTAGCAATCCCTGATCAACGAGAGCTTTCCAGACACAGTAACAAAACTTCAGCTGTGAACTGGAACAAATAGGCAAAACGAAACATGGACAAAAGTCCAACTTATCTAGTAGTTGTCTAGAAGCAGGAACAAGCACTGAGAGGCATCAGATAACATTGTTGACCGGCAAGAAACCACCAGAGAAATGAGCTTAAATAGCGACACCCACTACTGATGGAACCAGGTGAAACAGGAAAGAGGATGACAAGTCCAATTCCACAAGCGGCCACCGGGGGAGCCCAGAATCCAAATTCACAACAGGCTGGGCAATGGGCAGGATGAGGAGGAAACACAGATATAGGGCCAAAGAATAAAGTAGGCTAAATGCAGTTCAAAATTGGTAACAGGACTAAACAGGCGGCATTGCTTTGTTCAGTGGAGTAGCAAACCCAGGAGCAGCAGACACTGTTTTAAGGGCCCAACCACACTAGTAGGCCAAATGCAGTTTAATATCTGCTACTATAGGCCAAAAGCCTAAAGACTGAAGCTCAGCTTTATACAGTGGAGGACAACACCATGGAGCGGCAGACACCGTTAGTAGGCCGTAACCACCAATTTTTTGTTAAAAAAGAACTTAATGAGAGCCAGAAGGTTGAAGCTCAGCTTTATACAGTTGAGGACAACACCAAGGAGCGGCAGACACCGTTAGTAGGCTGTAACCAAAGTTGAAGGCCAAATGCAGTTTAATATCTGATACTATAGGCCGAAAGCCTAAAGACTGAAGCTCAGCTTTATTCAGTTGAGGACAACACCAGGGAGCGGCAAACAGAGGTATTAGGCCCCAACCACCAATTTTTTTTAAAAAAGCACTTAATGAGAGCCAGAAGGTTGAAGCTCAGATTTAGACAGTGGAGGAAAATTTGAATTAGGGACTGCAGACAGAATTAGTAGGCTGTCCCCTGTGGACCATGCATCCACCACATTAACCCATTGCGCCGTAATGGACACGTAACCTTCCGTGACCATGCCTACAGGTCCATGCGTCTGTTGTCAGGTGCACCTTTGTACTCACAGATTGCCAGAGTGCATGGACAATGGAGGTGGTGCTGGTGGAGGGCTGGGATGGCTTTTCTTGCAAAAGAAGTGTCGACTGGGTAGCTCGTAGCGTGGGACAGCGTAGTCCATCATGGCTTTTTTAATATTACATAAAATAAAGAAATAGGCTCTATGCACTTTAAAATAGGTTCCAGGGGTACACGGGCAGCATTGGTGTGGTCAGCGGAGGAGGATGATTGCAAGGAGGGACCGCAGACAGGCTTACTAGGCCTAAAATAAATAAAAATAGGCTCAAGGCAGTTTTAAATCGGTTACATGGATACACAGGCAGCATTGTGGTCAGCGGAGGAGGAGGATTGCAAGGAGGGACCGCAGACAGGCTTACTAGGCCTAAAATAAATAAAAATAGGCTCAAGGCAGTTTTACATCGGTTACATGGATACACAGGCAGCATTGTGGTCAGCGGAGGAGGAGGATTGCAAGGAGGGACCGCAGACAGGCTTACTAGGCCTAAAATAAATAAAAATAGGCTCAAGGCAGTTTTAAATCAGTTACATGGATACACAGGCAGCTGTTGTGAATTCCGTTCTCGGACTCCCTCCTGTGGTCATGAATGGTACTTTGGTTAGTTCTGCTCTTGGGCTCCCTCTGGTGGCTTCGAGCGGAACTGCTGGTCACTAGGTTGACTTTATCAGCTGCTCTCGTTATGTTGCTGTGCTGCTTCCCTATTTAACTACACTCAGATCGTTACCTGATGCCAGCTGTCAATGTATCAGAATTGGTTCAGATCTCTCTTGGACTTCTCTGAGGACCTGTCTACTCCAGCAGAAGCTAAGTCCCTGATAGTTCATTTGTTGTTACAGCTACCTGAATATATTTCTTAGCTCTGCTAAATTCTAGTCCAGCTTGCTATCATGATGTTTCCTTGCTAGCTGGAAGCTCTGGGGTGCAGTGTTGCACCTCCACACCGTGAGTCGGTGCGGGGGTCTTTTGCATACTCTGCGTGGTTTTGTAGTTTTTTTTATGCTGACCGCATAGTATTCTTTTCTATCCTCTGACTATTTAGTAAGTCTGGCCTCCTATGCTAAAATCTGTTTCATTCCTGTGTTTGTGACTTTCCTCTTAACTCACAGTCAATATATGTGGGGGGCTGCCTTTATCTTTGGGGAATTTCTCTGAGGCAAGGTTAGGCTTCTATTTCTATCTTTAGGGGTAGTTAGCTCTTAGGCTGTGAAGAGGCATCTAGGGAGAGTTAGGTACGCTCCACGGCTATTTCTAGTGTGTGCGATAGGAGTAGAGTTTGCGGTCAGCAGAGTTCCCACTTCCCAGAGCTAGTTCCGTTTTTTGAGTTTACTCATCAGGTCATTCCAAGTGCTCCTAACCACCAGGTCCAAAACAGTACAGCTGGCCCATAAAGTGTTAATGCATCTCAAAAGAGGGATAAGAGAAGTTCTGAACCCATTTTTTTTTCTTTGCAGTGTGTTTTGTCTCTCTTTTCCCCTTAACCCCTGGGTGGTTTAGGACACAGGGGTAGATATGGATATTCAAGGTCTGTCCTCTTGTGTGGATCATCTCACTGCAAGGGTACAAAGCATTCAAGATTATGTAGTTCAGAATCCGATGTTAGAGCCTAGAATTCCAATTCCTGAGTTGTTTTCTGGGGATAGATCTAAGTTTCTGAATTTCAAAAATAATTGTAAACTGTTTCTTGCTTTGAAACCCCGCTCCTCTGGTGACCCCATTCAGCAAGTAAAAATTATTATTTCTTTGTTGCGTGGCGACCATCAAGACTGGGCATTCTCCCTTGCGCCAGGAGATCCTGCATTGCTTAATGTAGATGCGTTTTTTCTGGCGCTTGGATTGCTTTATGACGAACCGAATTCAGTGGATCAGGCAGAGAAAATTTTGCTAGCTTTGTGTCAGGGTCAGGATGAAGTGGAGATATATTGTCAGAAGTTTAGAAAATGGTCTGTGCTTACTCAATGGAATGAGTGTGCCCTGGCAGCAATTTTTAGAAAGGGTCTTTCTGAAGCCCTTAAGGATGTTATGGTGGGATTCCCCACGCCTGCTGGTCTGAATGAGTCAATGTCCTTGGCCATCCAAATTGACCGGCGTTTGCACGAGCGCAAAATTGTGCACAGTTTGGCGGTGCCCTCTGAGCAGAGGCCTGAGCTTATGCAATGTGATAGAACTTTGACCTGAACTGAACGGCAAGAACACAGACGTCAGAATAGGCTGTGTTTTTACTGTGGTGACCCCACTCATGCTATCTCTGATTGTCCTAAGCGCACTAAGCGGTTCGCTAGGTCTGTCACCATTGGTACTGTACAGCCTAAATTTCTTTTGTCTGTTACTCTGATTTGCTCTTTGTCATCCTACTCGGTTATGGCATTTGTGGATTCAGGCGCTGCCCTGAATTTGATGGACTTGGAGTTTGCCAGGCGCTGTGGTTTTTTCTTATAGCCTTTGCAGTATCCTATTCCATTAAGGGGAATTGATGCCACGCCGTTGGCCAAGAATAAACCTCAGTACTGGACTCAGTTGACCATGTGCATGGCTCCTGCACATCGGGAAGATGTTCGCTTTTTGGTGTTGCATAATTTGCATGATGTGGTCGTGTTGGGTTTGCCATGACTACAGGTTCATAATCCAGTATTGGATTGGAAATCAATGTCTGTGTCTAGTTGGGGTTTTCAAGGGGTACATGGCGATGTTCCATTGGTGTCAATTTCTGCTTCCACTCCTACTGAAGTCCCTGAGTTTCTGTCGGATTACCAGGATGTATTTGATGAGCCCAAATCCAGTGTCCTACCCCCTCATAGGGATTGTGATTGTGCTATTAATTTGATTCCTGGTAGTAAGTTTCCTAAGGGACGACTTTTCAATTTATCCGTGCCAGAGCACGCCGCTATGCGGACTTATGTGAAGGAGTCCTTGGAGAAAGGGCATATTCGCCCGTCTTCTTCACCGTTGGGAGCAGGGTTCTTTTTTGTGGCCAAGAAGGATGGTTCTCTGAGACCCTGTATAGATTACCGCCTTCTCAATAAAATCACGGTCAAATTTCAGTACCCTTTGCCTCTGCTGTCTGATTTGTTTGCTCGGATTAAGGGGGCTAGTTGGTTCACCAAGTTAGATCTTCGAGGGGCGTATAACCTTGTACGTATTAAACAGGGCGATGAATGGAAAACAGCATTTAATACGCCCGAGGGCCATTTTGAGTACCTGGTAATGACATTCGGGCTTTCAAATGCTCCATCTGTGTTTCAGTCCTTTATGCATGACATCTTCCGAAAGTATCTGGATAGATTCATGATTGTATATTTGGATGATATTTTGGTCTTTTCGGATGATTGGGAGTCTCATGTGAAACAGGTCAGAATGGTATTCCAGGTCCTTCGTGCTAATTCCTTGTTTGTGAAGGGGTCTAAATGTCTCTTCGGAGTTCAGAAGGTTTCCTTTTTGGGCTTCATTTTTTCCCCTTCTACTATCGAGATGGATCCTGTTAAAGTTCAGGCCATTTATGATTGGACTCAACCTACATCTGTGAAGAGCCTCCAGAAATTCCTGGGCTTTGCTAATTTTTACCGTCGCTTCATCGCTAATTTTTCTAGTGTGGTTAAACCTTTGACTGATTTGACAAAGAAAGGTGCTGATGTGGTGAATTGGTCCTCTGCGGCCGTTGAGGCTTTTCAGGAGCTGAAACGTCGTTTTTCTTCGGCCCCTGTGTTGCGTCAGCCAGATGTTTCGCTCCCTTTTCAGGTCGAGGTTGATGCTTCTGAGATTGGAGCAGGGGCTGTTTTGTCTCAAAGAAGTTCTTATGGCTCTGTGATGAAGCCATGTGCCTTCTTTTCTAGAAAGTTTTCGCCTGCTGAGCGTAATTATGATGTTGGCAATCGGGAGCTGCTGGCTATGATGTGGGCATTCGAGGAGTGGCGACATTGGCTTGAGGGGGCCAAGCACCGCGTGGTGGTCTTGACGGATCACAAAAATCTGACTTATCTCGAGTCTGCCAAGCGGTTGAATCCTAGACAAGCTCGATGGTCGTTTTTTTTTCTACCGTTTCGATTTTGTGGTCTCATACCTTCCAGGTTCTAAGAATGTGAAGGCGGATGCCCTTTATAGGAGTTTTGTGCCTGATTCTCCGGGAGTCCCTGAGCCGGCTGGTATTCTCAAAGAGGGGGTAATTCTGTCTGCCATCTCCCCTGATTTGCGGCGGGCGCTGCGGGAGTTTCAGGCTGATAGACCTGACCGTTGTCCAGCGGAGAAATTGTTTGTCCCTGATAGATGGAATAGCAGAGTTATTTCTGGGGTTCATTGCTCAGTGTTGGCTGGTCATCCTGGGATTTTTGGTACCAGAGATTTGGTGGCTAGGTCCTTTTGGTGGCCTTCCTTGTCACGGGATGTGCGTTCTTTTGTGCAGTCCTGTGGGACTTGTGCTCGGGCTAAGCCCTGCTGTTCTCGTGCCAGTGGGTTGCTTTTGCCCTTGCCAGTCCCAAAAAGGCCTTGGACGCATGTTTCAATGGATTTTATTTCAGATTTTCCTATCTCTCAAAGGATGTCTGTCATCTGGGTGGTTTGTGATCGCTTTTCTAAGATGGTCCATTTGGTACCTTTGCCTAAATTACCTTCTTCTTCTGATTTGGTGCCATTATTTTTTCAACATGTGGTTCGTTTGCATGGCATTCCGGAGAACATTGTGTCGGACAGAGGTTCCCAGTTTGTCTCTAGGTTTTGGCGGTCCTTTTGTGCTAAGATGGGCATTGATTTGTCTTTTTCTTCGGCTTTCCATCCTCAAACAAATGGCCAAACCGAACGAACCAACCAGACTTTGGAAACCTATCTGAGATGCTTTGTTTCTGCTGATCAGGATGATTGGGTGACCTTCTTGCCATTGGCTGAGTTCGCCCTTAATAATCGGGCTAGTTCGGCTACTTTGGTTTCGCCTTTTTTTTGCAATTCTGGTTTTCATCCTCGTTTTTCTTCAGGGCAGGTTGAGCCTTCTGACTGTCCTGGTGTGGATTCTGTGGTGGACAGGTTGCAGCAAATTTGGATTCACGTAGTGGACAATCTGACGTTGTCCCAGGAGAAGGCTCAACGTTTCGCTAACCGCCGTCATTGTGTTGGTCCCCGACTTCGTGTTGGGGATTTGGTTTGGTTGTCTTCTCGTTATGTTCCTATGAAGGTTTCTTCTCCTAAGTTTAAGCCTCGTTTCATTGGTCCTTATAGGATCTCGGAGATTCTTAACCCTGTATCTTTTCGTTTGGATCTCCCAGCATCGTTTGCTATTCATAATGTGTTCCATCGGTCGTTGTTGCGGAGGTATGAGGTGCCCGTTGTTCCTTCGGTTGAGCCTCCTGCTCCGGTGCTGGTGGAGGGAGAATTGGAGTATGTTGTTGAGAAGATCTTGGATTCTCGTGTTTCCAGACGCAAACTTTAAGATTTCTGAAATTTTGGTCCTTCCAGCTTCTTTTGCCATCCATAATGTGTTCCATAGGTCGTTGTTGCGGAGGTACGTGGCGCCTATGGTTCCCTCCGTTGATCCTCCTGCTCCGGTGTTGGTTGAGGGGGAGTTGGAGTATGTGGTGGAAAAGATTTTGGATTCTCGTATTTCGAGACGGAAGCTTCAGTACCTGGTTAAGTGGAAGGGCTATGGTCAGGAGGATAATTCCTGGGTTGTTGCCTCCGATGTCCATGCTGCCGATTTAGTTAGTCCCTTTCATTTGGCTCATCCTGATCGGCCTGGGGGCCCTGGTGAGGGTTCGGTGACCCCTCCTCAAGGGGGGAGGGTACTGTTGTGAATTCCGTTCTTGGACTCCCTCCTGTGGTCATGAATGGTACTTTGGTTAGTTCTGCTCTTGGGCTCCCTCTGGTGGCTTCGAGCGGAACTGCTGGTCACTAGGTTGACTTTATCAGCTGCTCTCGTTATGTTGCTGTGCTGCTTCCCTATTTAACTCCACTCAGATCGTTACCTGATGCCAGCTGTCAATGTATCAGAATTGGTTCAGATCTCTCTTGGACTTCTCTGAGGACCTGTCTACTCCAGCAGAAGCTAAGTCCCTGATAGTTCATTTATTGTTACTGCTACCTGAATATATTTCATAGCTCTACTAAATTCTAGTCCAGCTTGCTATCATGATGTTTCCTTGCTAGCTGGAAGCTCTGGGGTGCAGTGTTGCACCTCCACACCGTGAGTCGGTGCGGGGGTCTTTTTGCATACTCTGCGTGGTTTTGTAGTTTTTTTATGCTGACCGCATAGTATTCTTTTCTATCCTCTGACTATTTATTAAGTCTGGCCTCCTATGCTAAAACCTGTTTCATTCCTGTGTTTGTGAATTTCCTCTTAACTCACAGTCAATATATGTGGGGGGCTGCCTTTATCTTTGGGGAATTTCTCTGAGGCAAGGTTAGGCTTCTATTTCTATCTTTAGGGGTAGTTAGCTCTTAGGCTGTGGAGAGGCGTCTAGGGAGAGTTACTTACGCTCCACGGCTATTTCTAGTGTGTGCGATAGGAGTAGAGTTTGCGGTCAGCAGAGTTCCCACTTCCCAGAGCTAGTTCCGTTTTTTGAGTTTACTCATCAGGTCATTCCAAGTGCTCCTAACCACCAGGTCCATAACAGGCAGCATTGTGGTCAGCGGAGGAGGATTGCAAGGAGGGACCGCAGACAGGCTTACTAGGCCTAAACTAAATAAAAATAGGCTCAAAGCAGTTTTACATCGGTTACATGGGTACACAGGCAGCATTGTTGTGGTCAGTGGAGGAGGATTGCAAGGAGGGACCGCAGACAGGCTTACTAGGCCTAAAATAACTAAAAAAAGGCTCAAGGCACTTAGAGTTATCTCGCAGGGGTACACAGGCAGCATTGTTGTGGTCAGTGGAGGAGGATTGCAAGGAGGGACCGCAGACAGGCTTACTAGGCCTAAAATAAATAAAAATAGGCTCAAGGCAGTTTTACATCGGTTACATGGATACACAGGCAGCATTGTGGTCAGTGGAGGAGGATTGATTGCAAGGAGGGACCGCAGACAGGCTTACTAGGCCTAAACTAAATAAAAATAGGCTCAAGGCAGTTTTACATCGGTTACATGGATACACAGGCAGCATTGTGGTCAGCGGAGGAGGAGGATTGCAAGGAGGGACCGCAGACAGGCTTACTAGGCCTAAAATAAATAAAAATAGGCTCTATGCAGTTTTAAATCGGTTACATGGATACACAGGCAGCATTGTGGTCAGCGGAGGAGGAGGATTGCAAGGAGGGACCGCAGACAGACTTACTAGGCCTAAACAAAATAAAAATAGGCTCAAGGCAGTTTTACATCGGTTACATGGATACACAGGCAGCATTGTGGTCAGCGGAGGAGGAGGATTGCAAGGAGGGACCGCAGACAGGCTTACTAGGCCTAAACTAAATAAAAATAGGCTCAAGGCAGTTTTACATCGGTTACATGGATACACAGGCAGCATTGTGGTCAGCGGAGGAGGAGGATTGCAAGGAGGGACCGCAGACAGGCTTACTAGGCCTAAAATAAATAAAAATAGGCTCAAGGCAGTTTTACATCGGTTACATGGGTACACAGGCAGCATTGTTGTGGTCAGTGGTGGAGGATTGCAAGGAGGGACCGCAGACAGGCTTACTAGGCCTAAAATAAATAAAAATAGGCTCAAGGCAGTTTTACATCGGTTACATGGATACACAGGCAGCATTGTGGTCAGTGGAGGAGGATTGAATGCAAGGAGGGACCGCAGACAGGCTTACTACGCCTAAACTAAATAAAAATAGGCTCAAGTGTTGTGTATCCGCTTTTTGGGCTCCCCTGGTGGTTGCTGGTGGTACTGGTGACTTGTTTGCACTTTGCTTCTTCTGTTCACCTGCTTCCATCAGTGTTTGGGAGTTTCCTATTTAGCCTTGCTCTCCAGTCATTTCCTTGCCGGTCATCATTGTAACCAGAGCCTTCGGTTGCATGTTCCTGCTACTAGTCTGCTGATCAGCTGAGTGGACTTTGTCCCTTTGTTTTGTACCTTTTGTCCAGTTTGCAGTTTTTGTAATTCTCTGTAGCTGGAAGCTCTTGCGGGCTGAAATTGCCACTCCTGTGTCATGAGTTGACACAGGAGTCTTAAAGTAATTTCAGGATGGTTTTTGAAAGGGTTTTCAGTTGACCGTGAAGTCCTCTTTTGTATCCTTCTGCTATCTAGTAAGTGGACCTCTCTTTGCTAAATCTACTTTCATACTGTGTATGTCTTTTCCTCTTAATTCACCGTTATTACATGTGGGGGGCTGCTATCATCTTTTGGGGTATTTCCCTAGAGGTAAGCCAGGTCTGTTTCTTCCTCTACCAGGCGTAGTTAGTCCTCCGGCTGGCGCGTGGCATATAGGAAGCCGTAGGTATGCTCCCTGGCTACTGTTTGTTGTGTGGTAGATTTAGCTCACGGTCAACTCGAGTTTCCATCACCCGAGAGCTCGTTCATTACTTATGTGTTTTTACGTTCCCTTGCCATTGGGAACCATGACAGTATGACCGGCCTACAAAGTGTTAATTGTTTGGGCTGAAGCAGGAGAAAAAGAAGTGTTGAAGGGAAATTTTTTTTTTTTTTTTCCCTCAGAGTTTTGCTGCCTAGCCCTTAATTGCTGTCTAGCTGCTTCTTACCTCCTCTTAACCCTTGAATGGCTCTGACCTTAGCTGTTTAACATGGATGTCCAGAGTTTGGCTGCAGGTTTAAATAATCTTGCTACGAAGGTTCAAAATTTACAAGATTTTGTTATACATGCTCCTATTTCTGAACCTAAAATCCCTACACCAGAGGTGTTTTCCGGAGATAGATCTCGGTTTTTGAATTTCAAATATAATTGTAAATTATTCCTTTCTCTCAGACCTCACTCCTCAGGAGATCCTGTCCAGCAGGTTAAGATTGTAATCTCTTTGCTGCGAGGTGACCCTCAAAATTGGGCATTTTCATTGGCACCAGGGGATCCTGCGTTGCTCAATGTGGATGCGTTTTTCCTGGCTTTAGGGTTGCTTTATGAGGAACCTAATTTGGAGATTCAAGCTGAAAAAGCTTTGATAGCCCTATCTCAAGGGCAAGATGAAGCGGAGATATACTGCCAAAAATTTCGTAGGTGGTCTGTGCTTACTCAGTGGAATGAGTGTGCCTTAGCGGCAAATTTCAGAGAGGGCCTTTCTGATGCCGTTAAAGATGTTATGGTCGGGTTCCCTGCGCCTACAGGTCTGAATGAGTCCATGACAATGGCAATTCAGATTGATCGGCGTTTGCGGGAGCGCAAACCCGTGCACCATTTGGCGGTATCTTCTGAAGAGACGCCAGAGAAAATGCAATGTGACAGAGTTATGTCCAGAAGCGAGCGGCAGAATTATAGGCGTAAAAATGGGTTATGCTTCTATTGTGGTGATTCTGCTCATGTTATATCGGCATGCTCTAAGCGTACTAGGAAGGATGATAAGTCCATTTCAATTGGCACTTTACAGTCCAAATTTATTTTGTCTGTAACCTTGATTTGTTCATTATCAGTTATTACCGTGGATGCCTATGTGGACTCGGGCGCCGCTCTGAGTCTTATGGACTGGTCCTTTGCCAGGCGCTGTGGGTTTGATTTAGAGCCTCTGGAAGTCCCTATACCTCTGAAGGGTATTGATTCTACACCTTTGGCTTGTAATAAACCACAGTTCTGGACGCAAGTGACTATGCGTATGACTCCAGACCATCAGGAGGTGATTCGCTTCCTTGTGTTGTACAATTTACATGATGTTTTGGTGCTTGGATTACCATGGTTACAGTCTCATAACCCAGTCCTTGACTGGAAAGCTATGTCTGTGTTAAGCTGGGGATGTCGGGGGGCTCATGGGGATACTCCTATGGTGCCCATTTCGTCATCTATTCCATCTGAGATTCCGGCATTTTTGTCTGATTATCGTGATATTTTTGAAGAGCCTAAGATTGGTTCACTCCCTCCTCACAGGGATTGTGATTGCGCCATAGATCTGATTCCTGGCAGTAAATTTCCAAAGGGTCGTTTGTTTAATCTATCTGTACCTGAACATGCTGCTATGCGCGAGTATATTAAGGAGTCCCTGGAAAAGGGACATATTCGTCCTTCTTCATCACCTTTAGGAGCCGGTTTTTTCTTTGTCTCTAAAAAGGATGGCTCTCTGAGGCCTTGTATTGATTATCGACTCCTGAATAAAATTACAGTCAAATATCAGTATCCGTTGCCTTTGCTGACTGATTTGTTTGCTCGCATAAGGGGGGCTAAGTGGTTCTCTAAGATTGATCTTCGTGGGGCGTATAATTTGGTGCGAATTAAGCAGGGGGATGAGTGGAAAACCGCATTTAATACGCCTGAGGGCCATTTTGAGTATTTGGTAATGCCTTTCGGCCTTTCTAATGCACCTTCTGTCTTTCAGTCCTTAATGCATGATATTTTCCGTGAATATTTGGATAAATTTATGATAGTGTACTTGGATGATATTTAGATTTTTTCTGATGACTGGGAGTCTCATGTTCAGCAGGTCAGGAGGGTTTTTCAGGTTTTGCGGGAGAATTCTTTGTGTGTAAAGGGTTCAAAGTGTGTTTTTGGGGTTCAAAAAATTTCCTTTTTGGGGTACATTTTTTCCCCTTCTTCTATTGAGATGGACCCTGTCAAGGTTCGGGCTATTTACGACTGGACGCAGCCTACTTCTCTGAAGAGTCTCCAGAAATTCTTGGGCTTTGCTAATTTTTATCGTCGATTTATAGCTGGTTTTTCTGGCGTTGCTAAACCTCTGACGGATTTGACTAAGAAGGGTGCTGATGTTGCCAATTGGTCCCCTGCTGCTGTGGAGGCCTTTCGGGAGCTTAAGCGCCGCTTTTTGTCTGCCCCTGTGTTGCGCCAGCCTGATGTTTCCCTTCCCTTTCATGTTGAGGTCGATGCTTCCGAGATTGGAGCGGGGGCGGTTTTGTCGCAGAAAAGTCCCGACTGCTCAGTGATGAAACCTTGTGCGTTCTTTTCGCGAAAATTTTCGGCCGCCGAGCGAAACTATGATGTTGGTAATCGGGAGCTTTTGGCCATGAAGTGGGCATTTGAGGAGTGGCATCATTGGCTTGAGGGTGCCAAACATCAGGTGGTAGTTTTGACTGATCACAAGAATTTAATTTATTTGGAGTCTGCCAGGCGCCTGAATCCTAGACAGGCACGTTGGTCGTTGTTCTTTTCCCGGTTTAATTTTGTGGTCTCGTACTTACCGGGTTCTAGGAATGTGAAGGCAGATGCTCTTTCTAGGAGTTTTGAGCCTGACTCTCCTGGGAATTCTGAACCTGCTGGTGTCCTTAAGGATGGAGTGGTTTTGTCTGCTGTCTCTCCTGATTTGCGACGTGCTTTGCAAGAATTTCAGGTGGATAGACCTGATCGTTGTCCGTCTGGTAGACTGTTTGTTCCTGACGAGTGGACCACTAGAGTCATCTCGGAAGTTCATTCTTCTACTCTGGCAGGTCATCCGGGAATTTTTGGCACCAGAGATTTGGTGGCTAGATCCTTCTGGTGGCCCTCCCTGTCTCGAGATGTGCGTGTTTTTGTGCAGTCTTGCGATGTGTGTGCTCGGGCCAAGCCTTGTTGTTCTAGGGCTAGTGGGTTGTTGTTGCCCTTGCCTATTCCGAAGAGGCCTTGGACGCACATCTCTATGGACTTTATCTCGGACCTCCCTGTTTCTCAGAAGATGTCTGTCATCTGGGTGGTGTGTGACCGTTTTTCTAAAATGGTTCATTTGGTGCCATTGCCTAAGTTGCCTTCCTCATCTGAGTTGGTCCCTCTGTTTTTTCAAAATGTGGTTCGCCTGCATGGTATTCCGGAAAACATCGTTTCTGACAGGGGTACCCAGTTCGTGTCTAGATTTTGGCGGGCAGTCTGTGCCAGGTTGGGCATTGATTTGTCTTTTTCGTCTGCATTCCATCCTCAGACCAATGGCCAGACGGAACGAACTAATCAAACTTTGGAGACTTATTTGAGGTGTTTTGTGTCTGCGGATCAGGATGATTGGGTTGCCTTTCTGCCGTTGGCGGAGTTTGCTCTTAATAATCGGGCTAGTTCTGCCACTTTGGTTTCTCCTTTCTTTTGCAATTCAGGGTTTCATCCGCGTTTTTCATCTGGTCAGGTTGAATCTTCGGATTGTCCTGGAGTGGATGCGGTAGTGGATCGGTTGCATCAGATTTGGGGACAAGTGGTGGATAATTTGGAATCGTCCCAGGAGAGGACTCAGCAGTTTGCTAACCGCCGTCGTCGTGTTGGTCCCCACCTTCGTGTTGGGGACTTGGTGTGGTTGTCTTCCCGTTTTGTCCCTATGAGGGTTTCTTCTCCTAAATTTAAGCCTCGGTTCATCGGTCCTTATAGGATTTTGGAGATTCTTAACCCTGTCTCCTTTCGTTTGGACCTCCCGGCATCTTTCGCTATCCATAATGTGTTCCATTGGTCGCTGTTGCGGAGATATGAGGTACCGGTGGTTCCTTCTACTGAACCTCCTGCTCCTGTGCTGGTGGAGGGTGAATTGGAGTACGTCGTGGAGAAGATCTTGGACTCCCGTATTTCCAGACAGAGACTTCAATATCTGGTTAAATGGAAAGGCTATGGTCAGGAAGATAATTCTTGGGTAACTGCCTCTGATGTTCATGCCTCGGATTTGGTTCGTGCCTTTCATAGGGCTCATCCAGATCGCCCTGGCGGTTCTTGTGAGGGTTCGGTGCCCCCTCCTTAAGGGGAGGGTACTGTTGTGTATCCGCTTTTTGGGCTCCCCTGGTGGTTGCTGGTGGTACTGGTGACTTGTTTGCACTTTGCTTCTTCTGTTCACCTGCTTCCATCAGTGTTTGGGAGTTTCCTATTTAGCCTTGCTCTCCAGTCATTTCCTTGCCGGTCATCATTGTAACCAGAGCCTTCGGTTGCATGTTCCTGCTACTAGTCTGCTGATCAGCTGAGTGGACTTTGTCCCTTTGTTTTGTACCTTTTGTCCAGTTTGCAGTTTTTGTAATTCTCTGTAGCTGGAAGCTCTTGCGGGCTGAAATTGCCACTCCTGTGTCATGAGTTGACACAGGAGTCTTAAAGTAATTTCAGGATGGTTTTTGAAAGGGTTTTCAGTTGACCGTGAAGTCCTCTTTTGTATCCTTCTGCTATCAAGTAAGTGGACCTCTCTTTGCTAAATCTACTTTCATACTGTGTATGTCTTTTCCTCTTAATTCACCGTTATTACATGTGGGGGGCTGCTATCATCTTTTGGGGTATTTCCCTAGAGGTAAGCCAGGTCTGTTTCTTCCTCTACCAGGCGTAGTTAGTCCTCCGGCTGGCGCGTGGCATATAGGAAGCCGTAGGTATGCTCCCTGGCTACTGTTAGTTGTGTGGTAGATTTAGCTCACGGTCAACTCGAGTTTCCATCACCCGAGAGCTCGTTCGTTACTTATGTGTTTTTACGTTCCCTTGCCATTGGGAACCATGACACTCAAGGCAGTTTTACATCAGTTACATGGATACACAGGCAGCATTGTGGTCAGCGGAGGAGGAGGATTGCAAGGAGGGACCGCAGACAGGCTTACTAGGCCTAAAATAAATAAAAATAGGCTCAAGGCAGTTTTACATCGGTTACATGGATACACAGGCAGCATTGTGGTCAGCGGAGGAGGAGGATTGCAAGGAGAGACCGCAGACAGGCTTACTAGGCCTAAAATAAATAAAAATAGGCTCTATGCAGTTTTAAATAGGTTACATGGATACACAGGCAGCATTGTGGTCAGTGGAGGAGGATTGCAAGGAGTGTCTGACACAGTTAGTACTCACAAAAAATAAATAGATGTTAATGTCTCGCAAAACAACAACAACAAAAAAAGTGTGGCATGCTTAGGTACAGGGGTGGGCTCATCTGCTGAGTTTCTGACATAGTAATTTGGCAGTAAGTATTTACTGGTGTCAATATAGGACACTGACCCAGACTACTTTAACTAGCATCATAGATGTCAACAAATTGGTATTGTCAGTGCCAGGCATTGAATGATGTCAGCGCATAGACTAAACATTGGTGGAGCTGTGAGAGATAAGTTTGCACGTGGTAGAGCACAGTTTGAGCTGGGCGGGTTGAACTCTCTTGTGGCCGGTGGTACCGTCCCAGGGCCCCTCATGTTACAACGGTGTGTCTGACGTTGGGTGCGCGCCACCACCGGCAGAGACACTTTATTGTACTATGAGGGACCCAGTGGCAGTGCCGTCGACCAAAAGCGGGCACACCCACCTCTTCAGACAAACGGCACTCTAACGGGTGCTTGCGCCAAGTGGCGAGACCACGGCCCCGTGGGGGGAGTTTTCCCATTGAGGGAGGTGTAAACATGTCGTATGCTGGACAAACAGCTGCTGCAAATTAAGAGATTGGATCACTCAGTAAGACCAGTCCACAAGCAAGACCTTTTTATAGGAAAGCTAGGTGTCAGCCGGGAAAGGTGGGGCAAAATAATTTGAAATCCAGGAGTGGTTCATTTTAATGAAGGTTAGATCATCCACATTTTGGGTAGCCAGACGAGTCCTTTTTTCGGTTAATATTGAACCAGCAGCACTGAATACTCTTTCTGATAGCACACTAGCTGCTGGGCAAGCAAGCTCCTGCAATGCATATTCTGCCAATTCAGGCCAGGTGTCTAATTTGGATGCCCAGTAATCAAATGGGAATGACGGTTGAGGGAGAACATCGATAAGGGATGAAAAATAGTTAGTAACCATACTGGACAAATGTTGTCTCCTGTCACTTTGAATAGATGCTGCAGTACCTGTCCTGTCTGCGGTCATTGCGAAACCTGGTCAGAAAACCCCTCTGTCCAACGCCACTTCTGATCTGTGCACCTCTAACACCTCTGCCCTGTAGCCCCCTGCAGTTTGTGTGAGAACCATCACCGGCGCTGTGTGCTGGGAATGCCTGAATCAAACGGTCTACAAGAGTAGCTTGTTTGGTTGCTAATATTTGTTCGAGTTCTCATGTGGCATAATATTTTGCAATTTGCCTTTATAGCGAGGGTCAAGGATGCAGGCCAACCAGTAATCGTCATCGCTCATCATTTTAATAATGCGTGGGTCCCTTTTGAGGATACGTAAGGCATAATCCACCATGTGGGCCAAAGTTCCAGTTGTCAAATCTGCGGTTGTGCTGGTTTGAGGGGCAGTTACAGGCAAATCTACGTCACTTGTCTCCCTTAAAAAAACAGAACCCGGCCTTGCAACGCCACTAATTTCTGTTGGCCCAGGAGAAGCTTCCTCAGTAAAAAAGTACTCATCCCCATCATCCTCCTCGTCCTCCTCCTCCTCTTCGCCCGCTACCGCGTCCTCTACACGGCCCTGACCAGACAATGGCTGACTGTCATCAAGGCTTTCCTCTTCCTCGGCTGCAGACGCCTGCTCCATTTTGTGCATCAAACTTTGCATCAGCAGACGCATTAGGGGGATGCTCATGCTTATTATGGCGTTGTCTGCACTAACCAGCCGTGTGCATTCCTCAAAACACTGAAGGACTTGACACAGGTCTTGTAGCTTCGACCACTGCACACCTGACAACTCCATGTCTGCCATCCAACTGCCTGCCCGTGTATGTGTATCCATCCTCCCACAAAAACATAACAGCACGCCTCTGTTCACACAGTCTCTGAAGCATGTGCAGTGTGGAGTTCCACCTTGTTGCAACGTCGATGATTAGGCGATGCTGGGGAAGGTTCAAAGACCGCTGACAGTTCTGCATACGGCTGGAGTGTACGGGCGAACGGCGGATATGCGAGCAAAGTCTGCGCACTTTGAGGAGCAGGTCGGGTAACCTCGGATAACTTTTCAGGAAGCACTGCACCACCAGGTTTAAGGTGCGAGCCAGGCAAGGAATGTGTTTCAGTTGGGAAAGGGCTATGGCAGCCATGAAATTCCTTCCGTTATCACTCACTACCTTGCCTGCCTCAAGATGTACAGTGCCCAGCCATGACTGAGTTTCTTTCTGCAAGAACTCGGACAGAACTTCCGCGGTGTGTCTGTTGTCGCCCAAACACTTCATTGCCAATACAGCCTGCTGACGCTTGCCACTAGCTGTCCCATAATGGCACACCTGGTGTGCAACAGTGGCAGCTGCGGATGGAGTGGATGTGCGACTGCGGTCTGTGGACGAGCTCTCGCTTCTGCAGGAGGAGGAGGAAGAGGAGTAGGGGGGGCGAACGCCTACAGCCAACTCTTTCCTTGACCGTGGGCTAGGCACAACTGTCCCAATATTGCTGTCCCCTGTGGACCCTGCATCCACCACATTCACCCAGTGTGCCGTGATGGACACGTAACGTCCCTGGCCATGCCTACTGGTCCATGCATCTGTTGTCAGGTGCACCTTTGTAGCCACAGACTGCCTGAGTGCATGGACGATGCGGTCTTTAACATGCTGTTGGAGGGCTGGGATCGCTTTTCTAGAAAAGAAGTGTCGACTGGGTAGCTCGTAGCGTGGTACAGCGTAGTCCATCAGCGCTTTGAAAGCTTCGCTTTCAACTAACCTGTAGGGCATCATCTCTAATGAGATTATTCTAGCAATGTGGGCGTTCAAACCCTGTGTACGCGGAAGCGAGGATGAGTACTTCCTTTTCCTAACAAGAGTCTCATATAGGGTGAGCTGGACTGGAGAGCTGGAGATCGTGGAACTAGCGGTGGTGCCGGTGGACATGGGTGACTGAGAGAGGGTTGGAGATGGTATTCTTGCCGGTGCCCTACATGCAGTGTTTCCTACTGCGAACCTGGTGATTCCCTGACTGCTTTGGCCTGGCGACGAAAGCTGCACAGATACTGCAGGTGGTGCGGGAAATGGTGGGTTTACAGTGAGGGAAGGGATGTAGCGTTGCTGACTAGCTTCATTGGCCGAGGGTGCTGCAACCTTTAGGGACGTTTGGTAGTTAGTCCAGGCTTGTAAATGCATGGTGGATAAATGTCTATGCATGCAACTTGTATCTAGACTTTTAAGATTCTGACCTCTGCTTAAGGTAGTTGAACATTTTTGACAGATGACTTTGCACTGATCATTTGGATGTTGTTTAAAAAAATGCCAGACTGCACTCTTTCTACTATCGGATACCTTTTCAGGCATTGCAGACTGAGCTTCTTTAACCGGATGGCCACGCTGTCGTCCAACTGGTTTTGGTTTTGCCAAGCGTTTTTGGCCAGATACGAGCCCAGCAGATGGAACCTGTTGTGATGTTGATGCCTGCTGTGGCTCCTCCTCCTCCGCTTCAGAACTACTGCCGCCTGCACCCTGTTCCCCCAATGGCTGCCAATCGGGGTCAACAACTGGGTCATCTATGACCTCCTCTTCTATGTCATGTGCAACTTTGTCTGTGTCACCGTGTAAGCCGGTAGTATAGCGCTCGTGACGGGGCACCATAGTCTCCGCTGGGTTTGATTCTGCCTCACTACACTGCGAGGGCAATGTTCTGGTCTGAGTCAAAGGAACAGCATAGTAATCTGGCTGTGGCTGTGCATCTGTGCACTCCATGTCCGATTCAACTTCTAATGGGCATGGCCTGTTAACTGTTTCACTGTCTAACCCAGGAACGGTATGTGTAAAGAGCTCCATGGAGTAACCTGTTGTGTCGACTGACGCATCCTTCACTGTTGTTCTGGGTGAAGGACACAAGGAAGCGACTTGTTCCTGACCGGGAGCATCCACTGACGATGCACTGCTCTGACATTTGGCACTTTCCGAGGAGGAGGCGAAAGAGCTAGAGGCAGAGTCAGCAATGAAAGCCAATACTTGTTCCTCCTGCTCCGGCTTCAAAAGTGGTTTTCCTACTCCCAGAAAAGAGAGCGTTCGAGGCCTTGTGTAGCCAGACAACGAACCTGGCTCAACAACTCAAGACTTAGGTGCTGTACTGCTTTTACCACGACCACCTGATGCTCCACCACCACTACCATCATTACCAGCTGACAATGACCGCCCACGGCCACGACCTCTTCCACTAGACTTCCTCATTGTTTGCAAAATGTAACCAAAGTAACGGTATTTGTTACTGTAAAACAACTTATAAGGTGAACTCAAACTTCTGTAGGATTTATATATACCTTTATAGGTGCCTGACACTGAAAGGAAAATCAGGCCCAATGTTACACACTAGGTTTTCTGTGCCCCAATAATTTGAGACAGATGGCACACACAGGATCGGCACTCAAGCAGAAATGCCAATCTTAATCTCCCACTATTTTTTTTTTTTTCAGGGAGAATTAAAAAAAAAAAAAAAAAATGTGCCAGTATTACACACTGGTTTTCGGTGGCACACAATGAGAGACAGATGCCACACACAGGACTGGCACAGAAGCAGACTTGCCAATCTTTATCTCCCACTATTATTTTTTTTTTTTACAGGGAGAATTTACAAAAAAAAAAAAATGGCCCAATATTACACACTGGTTTTCAGTGGCACACAATGAGAGACAGATGCCACACACAGCACTGGCACAGAGGCAGACTTGCCAATCTTTATCTCCCATTATTAATTTTTTTTTAACAGGGAGAATTTACCCCCCCCCAAAAAAATGGCCCAGTATTACACACTGGTTTTCGGTGGCCCACAATGAGAGACAGATGCCACACACAGGACTGGCACAGAGGCAGACTTGCCAATCTTTATCTCCCACTATTAATTTTTTTTTTAACAGGGAGAATTTACCCCCCCCCCCCAAAAAAAATGGCCCAGTATTACACACTGGTTTTCGGTGGCACACAAGGAGAGACAGATGCCACACACAGGACTGGCACAGAGGCAGACTTGCCAATCTTTATCTCCCACTATTAATTTTTTTTTTAACAGGGAGAATTTACCCCCCCCAAAAAAAGGCCCAGTATTACACACTGGTTTTTGGTGACACACAAGGAGAGACAGATGCCACACACAGGACTTGCACAGAGGCAGACTTGCCAATCTTTATCTCCCACTATTAATTTTTTTTTTTACAGGGAGAATTTACCAAAAAAAAAAAAATGGCCCAATATTACACACTGGTTTTCGGTGGCACACAATGAGAGACAGATGCCACACACAGGACTAGCACAGAGGCAGACTTGCCAATCTTTATCTCCCACTATTAATTTTTTTTTTAACAGGGAGAATTTACAAAAAAAAATAAAATGGCCCAGTATTACACACTGGTTTTCGGTGGCACACAATGAGAGACAGATGCCACACACAGGACTGGCACAGAGGCAGACTTGCCAATCTTTATCTCCCACTATTAATTTTTTTTTTTACAGGGAGAATTTACCAAAAAAAAAAATGGCCCAATATTACACACTGGTTTTCGGTGGCACACAAGGAGAGACAGATGCCACACACAGGACTGGCACAGAGGCAGACTTGCCAATCTTTATCTCCCACTATTAATTTTTTTTTTAACAGGGAGAATTTACCAAAAAAAAAAATGGCCCAGTATTACACACTGGTTTTCGGTGGCACACAATGAGAGACAGATGCCACACAAAGGACTGGCACAGAGGCAGACTTGCCAATCTTTATCTCCCACTATTAATTTTTTTTTTACAGCGAGAATTTACCCCCCAAAAAAATGGCCCAATATTACACACTGGTTTTCAGTGGCACACAATGAGAGACAGATGCCACACACAGCACTGGCACAGAGGCAGACTTGCCAATCTTTATCTCCCACTATTAATTTTTTTTTTTTAACAGGGAGAATTTACCTTCCCCCCAAAAAAAATGGCCCAGTATTACACACTGGTTTTCGGTGGCACACAAGGAGAGACAGATGCCACACACAGGACTGGCACAGAGGCAGACTTGCCAATCTTTATCTCCCACTATTAATTTTTTTTTTAACAGGGAGAATTTACCCCCCCCAAAAAAGGCCCAGTATTACACACTGGTTTTTGGTGACACACAAGGAGAGACAGATGCCACACAAAGGACTTGCACAGAGGCAGACTTGCCAATCTTTATCTCCCACTATTAATTTTTTTTTTTACAGGGAGAATTTACCAAAAAAAAAAAATGGCCCAATATTACACACTGGTTTTCGGTGGCACACAATGAGAGACAGATGCCACACACAGGACTAGCACAGAGGCAGACTTGCCAATCTTTATCTCCCACTATTAATTTTTTTTTTAACAGGGAGAATTTACAAAAAAAAATAAAATGGCCCAGTATTACACACTGGTTTTCGGTGGCACACAATGAGAGACAGATGCCACACACAGGACTGGCACAGAGGCAGACTTGCCAATCTTTATCTCCCACTATTATTTATTTTTTTTACAGGGAGAATTTACCAAAAAAAAAAATGGCCCAATATTACACACTGGTTTTCGGTGGCACACAAGGAGAGACAGATGCCACACACAGGACTGGCACAGAGGCAGACTTGCCAATCTTTATCTCCCACTATTAATTTTTTTTTTAACAGGGAGAATTTACCAAAAAAAAAAATGGCCCAGTATTACACACTGGTTTTCGGTGGCACACAATGAGAGACAGATGCCACACAAAGGACTGGCACAGAGGAAGACTTGCCAATCTTTATCTCCCACTATTAATTTTTTTTTACAGCGAGAATTTACCCCCCCAAAAAATGGCTCAATATTACACACTGGTTTTCAGTGGCACACAATGAGAGACAGATGCCACACACAGCACTGGCACAGAGGCAGACTTGCCAATCTTTATCTCCCACTATTAATTTTTTTTTTTTTAACAGGGAGAATTTACCCCCCCCAAAAAAAAATGGCCCAGTATTACACACTGGTTTTCGGTGGCACACAATGAGAGACAGATGCCACACACAGGACTGGCACAGAGGCAGACTTGCCAATCTTTATCTCCCACTATTTTTTTTTTAACAGGGGGAATTTACCCCCCCCCCAAAAAAAAATGGCCCAGTATTACACACTGGTTTTTGGTGGCACACAAGGAGAGACAGATGCCACACACAGGACTTGCACAGAGGCAGACTTGCCAATCTTTATCTCCCATTATTATTATTTTTTTTTACAGGGAGAATTTACCAAAAAAAAAATGGCCCAATATTACACACTGGTTTTCGGTGGCACACAATGAGAGACAGATGCCACACACAGCACTGGCACAGAGGCAGACTTGCCAATATTTATCTCCCACTATTTATTTATTTTTTTTTTCCAGGGAGAATTTACCAAAAAAAAAAAAATGGCCCAATATTACACACTGGTTTTCAGTGGCACACAATGAGAGACAGATGCCACACACAGCACTGGCACAGAGGCAGACTTGCCAATCTTTATCTCCCACTATTAATTTTTTTTTTTTAACAGGGAGAATTTACCTTCCCCCCCAAAAAAATGGCCCAGTATTACACACTGGTTTTCAGTGGCACACAATGAGAGACAGATGCCACACACAGCACTGGCACAGAGGCAGACTTGCCAATCTTTATCTCCCACTATTAATTTTATTTTTTTTTCAGGGAGAATTAAAAAACAAACAAACAAAAAACCAATATTACACACTAGGTTTTCTGTGGCACACAATGAGAGACAGATGCCACACACAGCACTGGCACAGAGGTAGACTTGCCAATCTTTATCTCCCTGCAGTAATCTCAGAAAAGTATGGCAGGCAGCTATAAAAAGGACTGCTGCACACGAAAGTGTGGACAAACAAACAAGATAGCTGTGCAGAAAGGAAGGAACAACAGGATTTGTGCTTTGAAAAAAGCAGTTGGTTTGCACAGCGGCGTACACACACAGCAACGCAGCTATCAGGGAGCCTTCTAGGGCAGCCCAATGAGCTACAGCGCTGAGGAAAAAAAAATGTAGCTTCCACTGTCCTGCAAACAAAAGGTGGTGTTGGACAGTGGAAATCGCTACAGCACAAGCGGTTTGGGGGTGAATGTACCCTGCCTAACGCTCTCTCTGCTTCTGACAAAGCGGCAGCAACCTCTCCCTATGCTCAGATCAGCAGCAGTAAGATGGCGGTCGGCGGGAACGCCCCTTTATAGCCCCTGTGACGCCGCAGAAAGCAAGCCAATCACTGCAATGCCCTTCTGTAAGATGGTGGGGACTGAGATCTATGTCATCACGCTGCCCACACTCTGCGTCCACCTTCATTGGCTGAGAAATGGCGCTTTTAGCGTCATTGAAACGCGACTTTGGCGCGAAAGTCGCGCACCGCATGGCCGACCCCACACAGGGATCGGGTCGGGTTTCATGAGACGCCGACTTTGCCAAAAGTCGGCGACTTATGAAAATGAACGATCCGTTTCGCTCAACCCTAGTGGTGACATCATAGATGTTACCGCCAGTCACTGAAGGTGCATTCCAAGGCTCAATTTACTGTGAGCTGGGACAATAAACTGCAGTTCATCATCCTGGCTCACTGTTAACTGCGCTCACACCGGCCCATTGTGTCCTGCTTTTCAGTGTGGACGGTCGCATCATTTTACCAGGTGCCGGTACTTACCATGCTGATGACAACTCCCATCATTGTCTGCTGGTTGCGCTAAACTCAGCACGATCAGACGACAATGATAAGCGCTTCCTTCCGCCGTCAGCGCTTGGGAAGAGCGTGAACATCCTGCCATGGATAATGTTCAGTGTCAGACAGAATGTGGTCTTTACTGCAAGGTGGCATTTAGTATAGAGCGCTATGAGCTAATTTTTCTCTTCAGAAAAATTAATGAGCCAGCTGCTGAAAAACCTGGACCAGTAGCCCACTATGTATTTAAGCACTGAGGCCAATTGGAAATCTGGACTGGATGTCTGCAGCGGGTTGGACACCTCTGGTACAGAGCATGCCTTTAATGGACAATGCGGCAGTCTCCAAGATGAGTTTGGATTAAGTAAATGCCCCTAGAACATGATCTGCCTGACGGCATTTTGTTTACTGGAGCAATTGGTTGGGGTGGGATAATCATGGGGTGGATTTTTAGTTGTTGGCCTATGCACTGTTAGTTCACGTCAGGAGAAATCTTAATACTTCAGCATATCAAAACATTTTGGACAATTGTATGCTTCCATCTTTCCATCTTTGTGAGAACAGTGTGGGAGAAGGCCCTTTTCTGTTCCAACATGAGTGTGCTCAGTGTACAAAGCAAGACCCATAAATGCATACCTACAGACATTGTACTACAGTATTTGTCCGGCTTTCCTGTATTTCAAAGCCACTTCCCTCACCTTGGCCAGTCCCTTATATGCACCCAAACAGAAATATAGCTAACAAGAAGCCCACAAACTGCAATTCCACTTTCATTGTTCAGCCCCCAACAGTATTCCCCACATCTATATATATATAATTGTCTAAGGGGTACTTCCGTCTTTCTGTCCTCAACTTCCGTAACGGAAATCCCGCGTCACTGATTGGTCTTGCCAGCTGCCTGTCATGGCTGCTGTGACCAATCAGCGACAGGCACAGTCCGATTAGTCCCTTCCTACTCCCCTGCAGTCAGTGCCCGGCGCCCACATACTCCCCTCCGGTCACCGCTAACACAGGGTTAATGCCAGCGGTAACGGACCGTGTTAGGCCGCGGGTAACGCACTCTGTTATCGCTGCTATTAACCCTGTGTGTCCCCAACTGTTTACTATTGATGCTGCCTATGCAGCATCAATAGTAAAAAGATGTAATGTTAAAAATAATAATAAAAAAAAAAACAGCTATTCTCACCCTCCGTAGTCCGCCGAGGCATGCGCGGCTCCCGCCATCTTCCGTTCCCAGAGATGCATTGCGAAATTACCCAGAAGACTTAGCGGTCTCGCGAGACCACTAAGTCATGTGGGTAATTTCGCAATGCATCCTGGCAATGGAAGATGGCGGCAGCCGCGTGAGCATCTCCAGAGCATAGATGGATCCCGGCGGGTGAGTATATAACTATTTTTTATTTCAATAATTTTTTTAAACAGGGATATGGTGCCCACACTGCTGTATACTACGTGGGCTGTGTTATATACCGCGTGGCTGCTATATAGTACATGGCCAGTGTTAGATACTATGTGGGCTGTGTTTTGTACTGCGTGGGCTGTGCTATATACTGCATGGCGGCTATATACTGTGTCGCCTGTGTTATATATAACGTGGCTGCTATATACTGCGTCGCCTGTGTTATATACTGCGTGGCTACTATATACTACGTGGGCTGTGTTATATACTGCGTGGCCACTGTTATATATTGCGTGGCCTGTATTAACGCATCGGGTATTCTACAATATGTATGTATGTATGTATGTATGTATATAGCAGCCACATAGTATATAGCACAGGCCACGTACTATTTGTCTGCTATATACTACATGGCTCCTATATACTACGTGGCCTGTGCTATATACTATGTGGCTGCTATATACATACATACATATTCTAGAATACCCGATGCGTTAGAATCGGGCCACCATCTAGTACAGTATAATACCCTCCAGAATCTGGGACTGTACAGTAGAGCAGCCCTGACAAATAAACCATTTTGCTCATGTACAATACGCTGCCCTTCCCTTAAAACGCTCATGGAAAAAGAACATTTTGCATTACTTTGTCATGTCCCTCAGCACTCCATTACTCCGGTAGCTCATAACTAATTTTTAATAGCCAATAGGCTTAAAGATGTAGAAACTGACAAACGCATGAATACTCAACCTCCCCTGCACCTATGCTTGCGACTGCGGCGACCCCCCAAAACAAATGCACCCCAACAAACCAGGGAATCCCCTCTTCCCCCCACCCAACACCACCCCATTAAATAACTGGATAAACACAAATAGTTAATGGGTGAAGTCTGTCACAGCTTTAATTTTTTGCATAACATATTTAACAATAATAATAAACAGAAGCACTTTAAACTTTACAGAAAGACCAGTAGAAAATGCACTGCAATTCTGCAGGCAAGTCAGCCTACAAAGCCACAGTATTCCAGTGCTTCCTTTATTGCAAAATGCCGCTGTGACTTTAAACCTGTAACGACAAAATAATATTAACCATACAAAGGGAGGGAGGGTGGGACGAGCACTTCCGGGTCCCAAAAGGGGAAAAGGAGGATCCAGGCTGTTACCCCCAACTTATATCAGGTCAGGGAGGGGTTTGAGGGTGGAGTACCAGCCCCACAAGCTACTAATTGGCCAAACTGAATAGGACCGTACCAATAACATATAATGAAAAAGGAGGGGGTCGAGGAGAGGGGATCACAAAGGAAGGCTGGAGGGGGGAAGGAGGGCACCCTTAACAGATTCACCCTTAGGGTAGGATAGATGGTGAATAGGACGAAATGAACCAGAATCCTTTTTTTTCGGAACTAGGCCCAATGGGGAGACTCTAAGGTTCCAAAGCGGAGGGGATGTGAACGGGCCCAAAATCCTCCCTAACCTCACTTCTTTTTTGATCTTTTCCCGCAGCACTTCAGGGTGGTCACAGGCCGATTTCAAATTGGGCGCAAATGAGGGAAACCTGTGAAATTTGAAAGGAATAAAAAACCCTTGCGAAAAACCAAATCGAAGTTGGCCCAATGTGACTTTGTTGGGATATTGGTCTAACCAAGGGCCCATTGCAGCTACGCTCACCGAGGTCCTTGTGCTCCCTATTTTCGTTGCCACAAGGCTTGGCTGGTAATTTTCTCGGGGGGCTAGGGCAGCGGGACACTATCGCAGACAGAGCATTCATGTTTATATTTACACAACCCGAAGAAATGGCAATGTCCCTCATTGAATAACCAGCAGGATCCAGGTGTCCGCACAGCCACTGAGCTATGACCTGCTGCTGATGTGGATTGGCTAGTGACTGCTGATAGAAAGGGGGGCTGTTTCTGTTATACCATTAATCTAATCCATACCTCAGTAGCCTTAACCCCCAACCGATTTCAGGCTGCAGAGCCAGCCGCCTCCGGAATTCCTCATCGTAGCGCCACCAGGTGGACTCGCCATGGGCCTTGTATGATGTATAAATCATGTCCTGATAAATGAACAATTCAGAACATCATTCCAGATGCTGCTGGCCCATGACGCAACCCAAAACCGAGAAGGCTTGTAACCAATTGCTCATGGTCTTGGCAACCTTCTGTCTGCTCCTGTCAAAAGGTCTGTCATTCACTCTCCTCTCCTTGTCCATCGTATGCTGGTCCACCAATATTAAGGACCAGATGTCTACATATTTGTTAGACCATATTTTTTCTCTAGTCTCAATATCTAAATGAGACCCTAGAGGGCTAATACCACAATAAAGAGAATCTTTAAATATAACCGCAAGCGGTGGTTCGCTCTTCTTTTCTGGAATACTAAGATTTACATGCTGAACACCCCTTGGTGCTGAGTATTGAACAATGAAATCTCTCAAGACAGACAAAAAAATCTGAATTACCGTCACTCACTGCAAGAGAAAAATTGCACTCACCCATACCTGCCGCAGGAAGAGGGACTCCGACTGAAGGAGGAACTCCAGCACCTGGATCAACAGATGGGTGGGTGATGGCCAGGCTCGAAGCCCTGGATGACTCCACAGGTCCCACCAGGCTTGACGCCCTGGCTGCTGTTTCCAGCTCTCGTCTCTTGCCCCAAGCACGATGCTATTAGTCAGGACTCGCCGATGCGCTCGTACACTCCGACGATGACGGAGAGCGCCATCTTGAGACCACTCCTGTGAGTTTTGGACCTCCGAAGCACAAACGAGGAACGCCTGCTGCATCGGCGTGAGGACGGTACAGACTATAACAGTGAGGTAACTCCGATGACAATGAACTGGAACCGCGGCATCTACGCCTAGATGGATCCACAACATTATTTGGATCCATGGGCATACAAGAATACAACCCTTGCAGCACTACAGGAGTTACAGCAACCACAGCATCATCCCTGCCAGCATCAGACATGCTGGGGACAGCAGCTGCCGGCATAAGTGATCCTACAGTGTCCTGCTGTGCCTTATCCTGCCTAGGGTCAGAGGTATCCTTCACAGATGTAGCGGTGCTACCTCTAGACGCCATCTGCCCTAATAACTGCGCCTGCACAGGGTTAAGTGGTTGCACTCGTGGCACTAATGGTGCTGTAACACTGGTTCCAAAATTACTGCCATTTCCGGGATGCAGGGATGGAGAGCTGTGACTGGAAGGAAGCAGGTCTCCACTCCCCGCACTGCCTGACAGTGCCAGCACTGGCTGGTCAGACAGAGGTGCAGGGGATGTGGACTGTGCAGCAGACCGCGCCTCCCGGCGTTCCGCCCGGCGCGACAGAGAGCGGTCGGTGGGACGCGAGGACAATGCCACCGTGACAGGCTCCAGCATGACAGGAGACACCATGTGCAGAGCTATGGCGGCACTGTAAGTGGGTGGATCTACTACAGCCTCACCGGAAGTGGGTTGAGTCGCCATGTCCGCTCGGCAGTCCCAAGACCGCCTGAACGATAAAGCGGCGGCGGGGTAGGGATTGTAGTTGGGACTGGTGCTAAGCCGGGCAGGAGGGCGGGTGTGCCTTGCGCACCGCCGGCCTCACGAAATTGTGGCGGCAGGAGGCAGTATATGAGCACTAAGCCGTGAAATCAGAGCCAGTACCCTCTGCTCACCCTCCTGTGACACCCAGCAGCGGATTGGTCCATCTCACTCTTCACCAGACAGTGCATACCACGAGCACCTCCGGGACCCAAAAGGGGAAGAAAAGGATCCAGGCTGTTACCCCCAACCTTATACCAGGTGAAGGAGAGGTTTGGGGGCGGGGTACCAGCCCCACAAGCTACTATTTGGCCAAACCGAAAAGGACCATACCAATAACATATAATGAAAAAGGAGGTCTACAGAATGCTGTAGATAAGCCCCTGATGCCGTTGGGCTTAGCTCAACTTCCATTTTGGGGGTGACAGCTGCTGAGCCAAAACATCTGACAATGTGAAGAGGAGAATTTTGTGTACTCGATCTGTACTGGAGGATCTCACTACAGGCAGATTATACTGATAGAAATACACTGCTGTGCACAATTGTACTTGAGAGTAAGAGATTTAAAAAAAAAAATAATGAAAGATACTTGATAATGAAAAAAAAATCTCCTTTTTAATGCGTTTTTTTTTTTTTAAATAATCAACTTTACAAATCAGCACATAACATAGACATATTTGGTGTCCCTGTAATTGCAACAACTTGCACAACACAGCGATCAGATTATTTACGGGGATCGGTACATGACGTAAACAATTATTATTATTATTATTATTATTATTATTTATATTTTTTCTCTATTAAACCCATAAAAAATGTCATAAAACTGAAAGGCTGAATCTGTGTTCACATGTAGCATAAATGCGGCATTCTTTCTGCTGCTTTTTTTCTTCAGGTGTCCGCATCATACAACGCAATAACAAGCTTCTCTGATTATGCGTTTTCCCCTTATTTGATGCGATATTGGTGCAGATATGACGCAGTTGTTACCACTTTTTAAATAGTACAGAAAAGCTTTTATTCCACACTTAAAAATGTAACAGCGTTTTTTACATGCATTTTTTTTAACAGAAGAAAAATTGCTCCAAAACTGCCGAGTTCAGTAGCATCTTCAGCCCACAGAGGGTGGAGATTTCATCACATTCACTTTGTTTTGAAATTTAGACCTTGTTCACATGTAGCGTAAAGGCTGCGTATTTTATGCTGCTTTTTTTTTGCAAAGAAATTCTGATACTTTTAACTGTCCAAGCAAAGTGGATATGATTTCATGAAAACTGCACCTCCTGTGGACAACGGACATTGCTGATCTCTGCGGCTTTGGTGCTTTTTTTCTCTCTTGTCTTTTCTATGGAGCCTAAAAAGACACATGTAAAAAACTGCAGTTACTTTTTTAAGTGCAGAATCAAAGAGTTTCTGTACTATAAAAACACAGTCAAAATGTGGCTTCACATGACGTAAGGGGTACACGTGACTCATGACCGCCTTTACTGACTTAAATGCCTAACCTTAATTACTTACTGCATCGGATCTCTCGTAAACTGCCTTATCGTAAGATCCCCTCCTGAATAACGACATTACACCAGATTTGGATTAAATGGCCACAGCAGCCTTTTATTAAACATAAATACAACAGGTAAGCAATATCCCCCCAGGGAGTGGTGGTCCTCGAAGCCTCAAAAATAACCTTGCAGAAATTCAAATTGTGTACCTTGGCCTCCAGGCTTATTCTTGCCTCCAGCCGCTAAGCACCAGCTCGGAGGCACATAATGACCAACCCGGCCAAACCAACCGATTACCAAATTCTTTAATCAGCCCCTCCACGGGCTGATCTACCACATCCACTTGCAATCCACTCCTGGGGAGTCCAGGACCACTAGAGGTCCCCCCCCCCTTAGAATCCGCCATTCCCCTCTTTCCACCAACTTCGAGGACCTCCCTCCCCCGCCTAACTGCTATGACAAAAATTTCTCCTTTCTCTTAAACAAAAACATAACCTTAAAATAAACGTGATTAAACAAAATCGAAACAAGAAAAAGGGAGGGTGGGTGGGGATTTCAGCCACCGCCGGACCAGCAGGTGAGCGTGGCAGTTGCTGAGGTGAAATTGTCGGTTTCTTATCCAAATCACCCCCTCAGTAAGCTCCCCCTGCTTGCTCCTCTCTGACTCATCCAAACCCCGCCCCCCCCTGTCCAAATTCAAAAGTACACAGCCCAAGCAAACTATTTAACCCCGACTTGCCCTTGCCCACCCTGAGGCTCTGCCATTCCCTGTGACTCCGTCATGCTGGCCTCCCTTGAGGGCCAGGGGCCCAGTACGTCCTTTCCTTGACGTAAGGGGTACACGTGACTCATGACTGCCTTTACTGACTTAAATGCCTAACCTTAATTACTTACTGCATCGGATCTCTCGTAAACTGCCTTATCGTAAGATCCCCTCCTGAATAATGACATTACACCAGATTTGGATTAAATGGCCACAGCAGCCTTTTATTAAACATAAATACAACATGTAAACAATATCCCCCCAGGGAGTGGTGGTCCTCGAAGCCTCAAAAATAACCTTGCAGAAATTCAAATTGTGTACCTTGGCCTCCAGGCTTAGTCTTGCCTCCAGCTGCTAAGCGCCAGCTCGGAGGCAGATAATGACCAACCCGGCCAAACCAACCGATTACCAAATCCTTTAATCAGCCCCTCCACATGCTGATCTACCACATCCACTAGCAATCCACTCCGGGGGAGTCCAGGACCACTAGAGGTCCCCCCCCTTAGAATCCGCCATTCCACTCTTTCTACCAACTTCGAGGACCTCCCTCCCCCGCCACCAACATAAATGTTTTGACACCTCAAACATTTGTGTCCCTCCAAACCTTCAAACCTGTCTCAATTCCATCCTGAACAGCGAGACACCACATGTCAACCCCAAATGCATTTAAATGCACGCCATCTGCCCTCCAATATTCACCCTTTCCGGATTCCAAATTTACATGATGCACTACCAATGCCCCATTCCGCGCCATGAACTGAGATACCGCCCTATTTACTTTTATTCTGGCCTTATTTATCCCCTCAATTGAGCGAGCACCTCGCCACACCTTCCTCTGGATAATATCCGACCAGACAACTAACAACTTCAGAATCGCCGCCCAAAGTCTTAAAATGTTGAACTTTATGTCCTTTATCAATTCCCTACAGGGCCTTTTTCCCAAGTCATTGCCGCCCAAATGAATTACTACCACATCTGGAGCTCGATCCAAAAGAACAAACTGGTGGAACTCCAGCAAAAGCTGGCTCCATATCATTCTGCGTTTCCCGATCCACCACAGAATCGCTGTCTCTCTTGAGAACCCCAGTTGCCGCCCGTCCGGCCGAATTGTGGCCCGCAAAGCCGCCCCAAAAACTAAAGAGTGGCCCATGATCCACACCAGCCGGTGCTCGCAGCCTGAAATAGATAACACAACAATAAGAAAAACCAACTCAACTATTAAACCATTAGACCAAGTTCGGGCGGATATAGGAAATGAATCTCCTCGACTCCCACCGACCGATCTTTTTTACCACCTCCTCGCCCAGGCCCCTACTGGCAGCTTCCATCGCTGCGCCGATCCTAAATGAGTGCCCACTGTAATCCCCCGGTGAAAAACCGCTATGAATTGAAATCGAGATAAAAAGGAACCGTCCTCATGGACCAAAAGGGGGTTGGACAATCCTCCACCCATCCCCATGAAAGCATTGACACACAGGACCGGGCATAACGGGAAACAGGCCACCTTAAATAACACCACTTTACAGCCTTTACCTTGACTGTCTGTCTTAGAAAATCGAAGCCGAATAACTACCCTATCATTATACACGTTCACGTCTTCCCTCAACAAACCCCCTTTGGTTCTTTTAGAGGGGCTGACCAACTCCCCTAACCGAAAGGCTCCAAAGAACGCTAATGCGAAGGCCGCCTTAAAAAGAATTATTTCCCATTGCGATGAACAGACCGAAGCTAACTGATTGCCCAAAATTAACAATACCTCGTATGATACCGGGTGTCTTTTATCGCTCACCGCCCAACCTTTTCTCCATCCCTTTAACGTCTGAACTACCAAAAAAGACTTCCTGAAATCCTTAAGGCCCCGAGCCTTGAAACCGAATGCAATGCCCACCAACAACTTGTTCAGTCTCGACACGGACCAACCCGACTCTTTAAAATGCCCGATCAACAACAATAATCTGCTCTCATCCTGTAGTCCCACCCCTAAAGAAACACCCCACTCTTCCCAAATACCCCATGCCTGCTGATACTGACTCCAAGACCTAGCCGATAAAGAATTCTGAAACAGATAATCTACTGCCCGCCAGAAAGCTTCCATAGCTCCGCTGGGCACTCCCGGCCTGTTGACTCCGCCTGAGGTACCAATTCTCGAAAACGATCTCCCTGCAAGTAAGAAAGAGCAACAGAGACAGGGTTAGAAGCCATCGACCTGACCTCCACCACAATCCACAAATTCAAAGATAAGCCCAAAAACACCAAACGCTGCAAAATTTTTACTACCGCCGGTGAATCAGCCGGCAGTGAATTTATCGCCACGGCAACCGCATCGGACCCACATGGAAAACGAATTTTCCTGTCTCGCACACTGTTACCCCATAATGACAATGCAACAATGATAGGGAACAAATGAGGAAGAACCCGATTTTGTAGCCAACCTTGCTCCCGCCAGAAACCAGGCCATTCAGCCAACAACCAACTGCCTTGAAAAAACAAACCAAAACCACAATCATCCACCACGGCAATGATGAAACCCAAATCATCTGAATTCACAACCGGTTTTATCCAGATAGACTTTCCATTGTAATTCTCCAAAAAATTTGCCCATACTGCCAAATCTTCACGCAATTCCTTCTTTAGTCTGATAAAGTGAACCGGAGATCGAACGCCCCTGGTCGCCAAAGACAACCTGCGGCAGAATGCCCTTCCCATCGGCATAATACGGCAAGCGAAGTTCAATTTGCCAAGCAAAGATTGTACCTCCCTCAGCTTCAATTTTTTAGCACTACATGCCCTAGACACCTCTTCGCTCAGAGCGCTGACCTTATCCCCAGGCAGCCTGCATACCATTTCGAAGGTATTGATTTCTATACCCAGGAAACTCAGAACAGTGACTGGACCCACAGTTTTGTCTGGAGCTAAAGGAACCCCAAAAATCTTGCACACTCTCTCCATAGTGTGCAATAGCACCGAGCAATTGGTACTTTGAGCCGGGCCTATAAACAGGAAGTCATCCAGATAGTGAATGCAGGATTTCAAGCCCGACACGTCTTTCACCACCCACTCCAAAAAGGTGCTAAAAGTTTCGAAGTACGTGCAGGAAAGGGAACAACCCATGGGGAGACAGCGATCGACGTAAAAACCTCCATCCAAATAGCAACCTGTCATGAATCCCAATGGCTAGGGATAGCACAGGACAAGCAAGGTACAAATATATAACGGACGAGCTCTAGGGTGATGGAACCTGGGCTGACCGCTGCCCTACGCCTGACAAACGCAACTAGAGATAGCCAGGGAGCGTGCCTACGTTGGTTCTAGATGCCACGCACCAGCCTAAGAGCTAACTAGTACTGCAGAGAAAATAAAGACCTCACTTGCCTCCAGAGGAATGAACCCCAAAAGGTATAGTTGCCCCCCACATGTATTGACGGTGAAATGAGAGGAAGGCACACACATAGAGATGATATATATAGGTTTAGCAAATAGAGGCCCGCTGTAAACTAGAAAGCAGAACGATACAAAAGGGGTCTGAGCGGTCAGCAAAAAACCCTAATCAAAAAAAAAACCATCCTGAGATTACAAGAACCCATGTGCCAACTCATGGCACATGGGGAGAACCTCAGTCCACTAGAGCTACCAGCTAGCATAAAGAAATAATAAGCAAGCTGGACAAAAAACCAAACAACTGAAAATCAGCACTTAGCTTATCCTGAAAGATCTGGGAGCAGGTAGGCAGGAACAAAACAGAGCACATCTGAATACATTGATAGCCGGCAAGGGAATGACAGAAAGGCCAGGTAAAATAGGAAACACCCAGCCTCTGATGGACAGGTGGAAACCAAAGGCCGCAACCCACCAAAGTCACCCAGTACCAGCAGTAACCACCAGAGGGAGCCCACAAACAGAATCCACAACAGTACCCCCCCCTTGAGGAGGGGTCACCGAACCCTCACGAGAACCCCCAGGGCGATCAGGGTGAGCTCTATGGAAGGCGCGGACCAAATCAGTCGCATGAACATCGGAGGCGACCACCCAGGAATTATCCTCCTGACCATAACCCTTCCACTTAACCAAATACTGGAGTTTGCGTCTGGAAACACGAGAATCCAAGATCTTCTCAACAACATACTCCAATTCTCCCTCCACCAGCACCGGAGCAGGAGGCTCAACCGAAGGAACAACGGGCACCTCATACCTCCGCAACAACGACCGATGGAACACATTATGAATAGCAAACGATGCTGGGAGATCCAAACGAAAAGATACAGGGTTAAGAATCTCCGAGATCCTATAAGGACCGATGAACCGAGGCTTGAACTTAGGAGAAGAGACCTTCATAGGGACAAAACGAGAAGACAACCACACCAAATCCCCAACAAGAAGTCGGGGACCCACGCGGCGACGGCGATTAGCAAACTGCTGAGTCTTCTCCTGAGACAACTTCAAATTGTCCACCACCTGATTCCAAATCTGATGTAGCCTGTCCACCACCACATCCACTCCAGGACAATCCGAAGACTCCACCTGACCAGAGGAAAAACGAGGATGAAACCCCGAATTACAAAAAAAAGGAGAGACCAACGTGGCCGAACTAGCCCGATTATTAAGAGCAAATTCGGCCAGTGGCAAAAAAGCAACCCAGTCATCTTGATCAGCAGAAACAAAACACCTCAAATAAGTTTCCAAGGTCTGATTAGTTCGCTCCGTCTGGCCATTCGTCTGAGGATGGAATGCAGACGAGAAAGACAAATCAATGCCCATCTTGGCACAAAACGTCCGCCAAAATCTAGACACAAACTGGGATCCCCTGTCAGAAACGATATTCTCCGGAATCCCATGCAAACGAACCACGTTCTGAAAAAATAAAGGGACCAACTCAGAGGAGGAAGGCAACTTAGGCAAGGGCACCAAATGAACCATCTTAGAAAAGCGGTCACACACAACCCAGATAACGGACATTTTCTGTGAAACCGGGAGATCAGAAATAAAATCCATGGAAATGTGCGTCCAAGGCCTCTTCGGGATGGGCAAGGATAACAACAACCCACTGGCCCGAGAACAGCAAGGCTTAGCTCGAGCACACACTTCACAAGACTGCACAAAGGTACGCACATCCCTAGACAAGGAAGGCCACCAAAAAGACCTGGCCACCAAGTCTCTAGTACCAAATATTCCAGGATGACCAGCCAACACAGAAGAATGGACCTCGGAGATGACTCTACTGGTCCAATCATCCGGAACAAACAGTCTTTCTGGTGGACAACGATCCGGTTTATCCACCTGAAACTCCTGCAATGCACGTTGCAAGTCTGGGGATACGGCGGACAATATTACCCCATCCCTAAGGATACCAGTAGGCCCAGAGTCTCCAGGAGAGTCAGGCACAAAACTCCTGGAAAGAGCATCTGCCTTCACATTCTTCGAACCTGGCAGGTATGAAACCACGAAATTGAAACGAGAAAAAAACAACGACCAACGAGCCTGTCTAGGATTCAAACGCCTGGCAGACTCAAGGTAAATGAGATTCTTGTGATCAGTCAAGACCACCACACGATGCTTAGCACCCTCAAGCCAATGACGCCACTCCTCAAATGCCCACTTCATGGCCAAAAGCTCCCGATTACCCACATCATAATTGCCCTCGGCGGGCGAGAATTTTGTAGAGAAGAATGCACATGGCTTCATCACCGAGCCATTAGAACTTCTCTGTGACAAAACCGCCCCCGCTCCAATCTCGGAAGCATCAACCTCAACCTGAAAAGGAAGTGAAACATCTGGTTGACACAACACAGGAGCAGAAGAAAACCGGCGCTTAAGTTCCTGAAAGGCCCCCACGGCTGCAGGAGACCAATCAGCAACATCAGCACCCTTTTTAGTCAAATCAGTCAAAGGTTTAACAATACTGGAAAAATTAGCAATGAACCGACGATAAAAATTAGCAAACCCCAAGAACTTCTGTAGGCTCTTAACAGATGTAGGTTGTGTCCAGTCACAAATTGCCTGAACCTTGACGGGATCCATCTCAATAGTAGAAGGAGAAAAAATGTACCCCAAAAAAGAAATCTTCTGGACTCCGAAGAGACACTTTGAGCCCTTCACAAACAGAGAATTGGCCCGCAGAACCTGAAACACCTTCCTGACCTGTAGAACATGAGACTCCCAGTCATCAGAAAACACCAAAATATCATCCAAATACACAATCATAAACTTATCCAGATATTCACGGAAAATATTGTGCATAAAGGACTGAAAGACTGATGGAGCATTGGAGAGTCCAAAAGGCATTACCAAATACTCAAAATGGCCCTCAGGCGTATTAAATGCGGTTTTCCACTCATCACCCTGTTTTATCCGCACAAGATTATACGCACCTCGAAGATCTATCTTAGTGAACCACCTAGCCCCCTTAATGCGAGCAAACAAATCAGTCAATAATGGCAATGGATACTGATATTTGACTGTAATCTTATTCAGAAGGCGATAATCTATACAAGGCCTCAGGGAACCATCTTTTTTTGCCACGAAAAAAAAACCTGCTCTTAGAGGGGACGAAGATGGACGAATATGTCCCTTTTCCAAGGACTCCTTAATATAATTCCGCATAGCAGTATGCTCTGGCAGTGACAGATTAAATAAACGACCCTTAGGGAACTTACTGCCAGGAATCAATTCTATAGCACAGTCACAATCTCTATGAGGAGGGAGCGAATTGAGCTTAGGCTCCTCAAAAACATCCCTATAGTCAGACAAAAACTCAGGGATCTCAGAAGGAGTAGATGAAGCGATTGAAATCGGAGGTGCATCATCATGAACCCCCTGACATCCCCAGCTTAACACAGACATTGTTTTCCAGTCCAGGACAGGATTATGAGTCTGTAACCATGGCAGACCCAGCACTAGTACATCATGTAAATTATACAGTACAAGGAAGCGAATCACCTCCTGATGAACGGGAGTCATGCGCATGGTCACTTGTGTCCAATACTGCGGTTTATTCATAGCCAATGGTGTAGAGTCAATTCCCTTCAGAGGAATAGGAACTTCCAGAAGCTCCAGACTAAAACCGCAGCGTTTAGCAAATGACCAATCCATAAGACTCAGGGCAGCGCCCGAATCCACATAGGCATCAACGGAAATGGAAGACAGTGAAAAAAATCAGAGTCACAGACAAAATGAACTTAGGCTGCAGAGTACCAATGGCAAAAGATTTATCAAGCTTTTTTGTGCGTTTAGAGCATGCTGATATAACATGAGCTGAATCACCACAATAAAAACACAATCCATTTTTCCGCCTATAATTTTGCCGTTCACTTCTGGACTGAATTCTATCACATTGCATAGTCTCAGGTGCCTGTTCAGAAGACACCGCCAACTGGTGCACGGGTTTGCGCTCCCGTAAACGCTGATCAATCTGAATGGCCATAGCCATAGACTCATTCAGACCTGTAGGCGTAGGGAAACCCACCATAATATCCTTAATGGCCTCAGAAAGACCATTTCTGAAGTTTGCAGCCAGGGCGCACTCATTCCACTGAGTAAGCACCGACCATTTCCGAAATTTTTGACAATATATTTCCGCTTCATCATGCCCCTGAGAGAGGGCTAACAAAGCCTTTTCAGCCTGAATCTCCAGGTTGGGTTCCTCATAGAGCAATCCCAATGCCAGAAAAAACGCATCCACACTGAGCAATGCAGGATCCCCTGGTGCCAATGCAAATGCCCAATTCTGAGGGTCGCCCCGCAGGAAAGATATTACAATCCTGACCTGTTGAGCAGGGTCTCCAGAGGAGCGAGATTTTAAAGAAAGAAACAATTTACAATTGTTCCTGAAATTCAGGAAGGTAGATCTATCTCCAGAAAAGAACTCTGGAATAGGAATTCTAGGTTCAGACATGGGAGTGTGAACAACAAAATCCTGTATGTTTTGAACTTTTGCCGCGAGATTACTCAGGCTGGAAGCCAAACTCTGGACATCCATGTTAAACAGCTAAGATCAGAGCCATTCAAGGGTTAAGAGGAGGTAAGAAGCAGCTAGACAGCAATTAAGGGCTAGGCAGCAAAACTCTGAAGGGAAAAAAAAAAAAAAAAATTTTTCCCTTAAACACTTCTTTTTCTCCTGCTTCAGCCCAAACAATTAACACTTTGTGGGCCGGCTATACTGTCATGAATCCCAATGGCTAGGGATAGCACAGGACAAGCAAGGTACAAATATATAACGGACGAGCTCTAGGGTGATGGAACCTGGGCTGACCGCTGCCCTACGCCTGACAAACGCAACTAGAGATAGCCAGGGAGCGTGCCTACGTTGGTTCTAGATGCCACGCACCAGCCTAAGAGCTAACTAGTACTGCATAGAAAATAAAGACCTCACTTGCCTCCAGAGGAATGAACCCCAAAAGGTATAGTTGCCCCCCACATGTATTGACGGTGAAATGAGAGGAAGGCACACACATAGAGATGATATATATAGGTTTAGCAAATAGAGGCCCGCTGTAAACTAGAAAGCAGAACGATACAAAAGGGGTCTGAGCGGTCAGCAAAAAACCCTAATCAAAAAAAAAACATCCTGAGATTACAAGAACCCATGTGCCAACTCATGGCACATGGGGAGAACCTCAGTCCACTAGAGCTACCAGCTAGCATAAAGAAATAATAAGCAAGCTGGACAAAAAACCAAACAACTGAAAATCAGCACTTAGCTTATCCTGAAAGATCTGGGAGCAGGTAGGCAGGAACAAAACAGAGCACATCTGAATACATTGATAGCCGGCAAGGGAATGACAGAAAGGCCAGGTAAAATAGGAAACACCCAGCCTCTGATGGACAGGTGGAAACCAAAGGCCGCAACCCACCAAAGTCACCCAGTACCAGCAGTAACCACCAGAGGGAGCCCACAAACAGAATCCACAACAGCAACCCAGGAGATGCATACTCTCCGGGTGAACCGGTAGTAACCTGAAAGCCGCTTCGATATCCGTTTTCGCCAAAAGTGCGCCACCCCCACATACCCGCACCCAATCCATAGCCACATCAAATGAAGTGTAAATCACCGAACATAACTGAGGGTCAATTCCATAATTTACTGAGGACCCTTTTGCAAAGGACAGATGATGAATCAATCTGAATTTATTGGGTTCCTTTTTAGGTACCACGCCCAACGGAGAAACCCTCAGATTGCGTATAGGCGCCACTGGAAAAGGGACGGCCATCCTACCCAATTTAACTTCGTTTTCCAGCTTTTTAGCAACCACGTCAGGAAATTGCAAAGCTGATTTCAAATTTTTTGTGGAAAATTTATGTTCCGCATCCACGAATGGAATACGGAAACCATCCCGAAAACCTCCTTCTAACAAAACTAGAGCTGGTGAATCAGGGTACCTATTTAGAAATGGCACCATCACGTCCGGACGAATTGGCGTCATTCCTTTTTTCAGAACCGTCTCCGCTTCTCTGTCTGCCACCCTTAAAACATTTGGATGACCCGTGAGGTCCCCTGCAAGTTGCACATTCATGCTTGAATTTGCATTTTCCCCCAAATTTACATGACCTTTCATTGAATGCAAAGCACAGTCATCTCTGCATTGCCGCTGAGTGTCCCGACTGCCCTGAACCCCCAGCGCTTCCAGGAAAAAACTGGCTGCCTGACCCGAAGCGTGACGGAACCATAACCTTCATCCACAAAGCTATATCTTTGTGATCCCACCGAATACTGGGCCTAATGGCCTTCCGTTGCCGGAATTGCTCATGGTATCTGAGCCAACCTTGGCCCCCGTAAGTCCAATAAGCTTCCCCAATCGCATCCACGTAACAAAAAAGCCCCGAGCAGTTCTCGGGGGACCTCTCACCAATCACACTCGCCAAAATGGCGAATGCCTATAACCAATTAGAAAATGTCCTAGGAATCAGCCTAAAACGCCTCTTTTCTTCCTCCTCTTTTTTTAAATCATCTTTGTGCAGCCTGTCCAATTGAAAATGCTCTAGTGGTAATAAGGAGAATATTTCCACGTATTCTCCTTTCCAAATTTTATCCCTAGTTTCACTTTTTAAGTGTGCCCCCAACGGTCCCTCGAAACAAACGTATACCTCCCCACGGGCCGTGTCATCCAAACGCACTGAGGTATCTTTTTCCGGTTCCCCTGCCTGACTGGCAACAGACACGCTAACTGAAGGTACGGCGGTACTCGTCGCTGCAGCATCATTCCCCACGTTATCTGACGACATACTCCTAGAACTCATATCAGTGAACCTCCCCAGAGAACCCCTCAAACCTGAAACTTCCCCCAGATTCCCAAGCCATGCCGCAGAAGGAGAAGACCCCAGGTTTGAACCCCCCAATCCTCATAGCGCCGCCAGATCTCTAAGCCCGTGCATGATAAGCCATAACCCCCCCGACTCCCCCCATAAATACCTCCCTACTAACACTGACAGAGGGAGCTAACACAAGGGTACATGAAAGAAAAGGATTGTTCTCACCTAGCTGCCTGAGCTCTGTGGACCTGGCAGCCGAAGAGCCTGAAGCCAGACATACGTGCTCCTCTCCTGAGCTCTCCAGCCGTTGGTCCCCGGGTAAGTCCGACGGCCGACTGCTGTCCTGTGACACCCCCTCCAAAGGTGCAGGGTCCCTTGCTGCTGACGCCGCCGCTGTGAAGATGCCTGAGCCAGCGTAACGCTGCCCATGCTGGGAAGTGCTCCTATCTGCAGCTGTGACATGGCCAAACCCCCTGGATGGACTCAGCCCCAGCCTGCGCTGGCTAGAGGAAGTCAGCCCTCCAGCTCCCTGCCCCGTCCCAGGCAGAGCGCTACTGACAGGGCCGGCAGAACGCCGCCCGTTAGATGCCACACGCCAAGAGGCCTGGGAATAAGGCCCCCGCCTCCTGGAAGTGCCCGCTCCTCCGCGCCGAGCAGGCTCAACTGACCTGGTGCAGCCCGCCGCTCCTGGTCCCGACACCTGGTGAGTCACATGCGCCGAGGAGGAGGCCGACAATTCCCCCTGCTGCAGGCCCCGCCGTGCTGCTGGATTCCTCCCAGCTCTGCCACGGGCCGCTGCTGCACCGCCGCTCGTGTCTCCTGACGGAGGGTCCCTAGAGGGGCTCCTGATACAGCGCCGGGCCTGAGGGGTGACATTGGGGCTCAAGCGCGCCAGAGGCCTGGACCTCCACGGCCGGCATCCCTCTGCAGCTACCTGGGCTGGTCCCGTCACCGCTCCATCCAGAAGGCTGCTGATGGACTGCTGAAGCCATTCGGTGCCCTGTGTGCTGGCCTGTTTGCGCAGTCTCTGCAATAAGGCCTCCACGTCCATCACTGGGGATTGATTTCAGCCACCGCCGGACCAGCAGGTGAGTGTGGCAGTTGCTGAGGTGAAATTGTCGGTTTCTTATCCAAATCACCCCCTCAGTAAGCTCCCCCTGCTTGTTCCTCTCTGACTCATCCAAACCCCGCCCCCCCTCTGTCCAAATTCAAAAGTACACAGCTCAAGCAAACTATTTAACCCCGACTTGCCCTTGCCCACCCTGAGGCTCTGCCATTCCCCGTGACCTGTCATGCTGGCCTCCCTTGAGGGCCAGGGGCCCAGTACGGCCTTTCCTTCTGTACCAGATACGCATCAAATAAGGGGAAGGATCGTCATTATGTAGTTTGGTGCGAATCTTGCAGGAAAAAAACACACTAGTTCTACAACATATGAACATGGCCTTACAGATACCAGACTGTCATATAGTGAATCTACATCAAGATGAGAAAATTCTGGAGGCTCTGACTGTGAATGAAGGATCAACAAATAAACCCATTGGTGCTAACTAGAGATAAGCAGGACACACAATGACACTACTCCAACCCAGAATAATCAAAAGCCACTCCAGGGATGCCAGAACATTAGAGATTCTCAGGCCATATGTCCAGTTGCCAGATACAGTGGACAGTTCCGGATTTGGGTCTACGCCCTTCACTCTCGGGCGTCTGCTGAATGTCCCTCACTTTCACCGCCACTGACAGCTCCTCCTGCCTGGGGAGAAATAAATAGTGGGTGTGGATTGGGGTGTCCAGGGGCGTGGTCAAATTTTGCTGCAAGAAGTCTCCCTCGGTCAGTTCCTCAAAAGTTGGGAGTTATAATAACATCCCTCACACACAGCATGATACCCTCACAGCCCCCTTGTGATATTTCCATATATAGTATTATGGCGCACAGTACAGTCTAGTCTACCTAACACAGTTTGATGTCCTCCACAGCTCTCTATATATAGGCCTGTTCAGCTACTGTATATAGAGTATGAAAGCACAGAGCACCATGGAGTACAATAAACACCAAAAGGTAGCGTAAAATCGAATAATCATTTATTAGACAAAATTCCATACATGTAAAGTATAACCAGATAATAGAACACAGAAAGAGGGACAAGTATAGAGACCTGCTGGTACAGCAGGTGGACCAGATGATAAAGAATAATCAAAATGCTAAAGGTGTATAAACATGAAGCCTCAATAATTTCAGTCTATATAACCATCATATTAGTAATCGGTACAGGTGAAGGGAGCTGCCAATACATATCATAAGGTGATTCCCACAGGGCAAACCCCCCCCAGAGAGGAAATCACACGTACCCCTAGGGCTGTTTATAACTCACCCATAATGCCTAAATAAGTAAGGTATAGGTGTATATACAGTATGATGACCCCATGACCTCTTATGTACAGTATGATTTCCCCCCCAGATGTCACTATTAGTTTTAAAGACACTGTGTTGAGATTTGCTGCAGAGGAAAGAAGTCTGCGGAGATGAGCTTTGTTTGTGAAAAGTTATCATGGAGTCTAGACAAAATGGAGAAGAAAAGAAAGAAAGACTCCAATCAGAAGGGATGTCATCAATAAGATACCTGGACATAAATGTTTATTTGTGATTCTAACTGCATTTAATTAGTACTCTGGTGCTATTATGGTCCGCAGTCTGATGAAGACTGGTAGCAACAGCTCCCATATTCTACCTACTATTGTTAAGGTCATACATCAACTAAAGGTAATTAACCTTAGTTCAAATACTTTCTCATCTACTGAAATTAATATTTTGAATAGAGGACTTATGTTTTGCCTGACTGCCCAATTTGACAGCCTTACCGCAATTAAGAATTTACACTTTTTTGCGAGAAAGCTGTAATTCAAATGTTTTTTTCATGATGGAAAATCTTTAAAATTATTTCCTACAGAGGCGGAACAGGAGGCGTTAGCAGACTTGAAACAATTGGCCATTGAACACAATACCCCTATTGGAGTTAAGATCCCAAGAACTATTACGAAGCGTTCGACAAAATTTCCTCCACTATCTACTTGTCCAACAACTGACATTTTGGTTAAGACTGTGAGTAAAGAAAATGAAAAGATTCCTCGCCATCCAGGGGAGCACAATTTGAATCATGAGGAAAAGTTGGGTCTTAAAAGGCTGCAAAGTCTGCAGGATGTTATTTTAACCCCTTAATGAAAGCCAATACGTCTTTTAACTGACCTGAGATATAAGAGAATACCATCCCCATACAGGTGACAATACAGTAGCTGTTGGCTGTACACTATAGCTGACAACTTGCTGTATCAGCCACGATCGCTGTTTGCACCATCCAAATCTGTTTAACCCCTTAGATGCTGATGTCAATAGTGACTACATCATTATAAATGGTTAACAGAGTGTATGGGCTTCCTCTTTATCCAAATTGGTGCCCTCAGATCATGATTTTGTGGTCCTGATGTTTGCCATGGCAATTCACGACCAAATAGCGGCCTTAGAGTCTGTCAGCTGTAGTAATCTGTTCAGAAGTTAGAGGCATTTAGGTGGTAAAAATACACATTTTCATTTCTGTCATGCCACATTGCATTTATTCCTGTAAAGCACCTGAAGGGTTAATAAACTACCTGACTGCAGTTTTCAATATGTCAGGGGGTGCTGTTTTTAAAATGGTATAACTTTGGGGGGTTTCCCAATATATGAGATCCCTAAAGTCACTTCAAACATGGATAAGTCCCTAAAAAAATAAATTTAGTAAATTTCCTTGAAAAAATGAAAAATTGCTGCTACATTTTTAAACCTCCTAAAATGCTAACAAAATAAAATAACATTTTACAAATGGTCCTGATGTAAAGCCGACATGTGGGAAATGTTATTTATTAATGGTTTGCTGTGGTATGACCATCTGGATTAAAGGGATAAACATTCAAATTTCGAAAATTGCAAATTTTTTAATATTTTTCGCAAATTTTTGATATTTTTTATAAATAAACACAAAACATATTGACCTAAATTTACCAATGTCATAAAGTATAATGTGTCATGAAAAAACAATCTCAAAATCACTGGGATTTGTTGAAGCGTTGCAGAGTTATTACCACATAAAGTGACACTGGTCAGATTTCAAAAATTTGTCTCCGTCACTAAGGGGTTAAAGCATCCCAACAAGGGTGGGAATATATTAGTGTGGGCTAAGAAAATGTATGAGACAGAGGTATTTTGCCAAATAAGGAATACAGAATGCTACAAAAAGCTGACATTCAGTCTCCTTATTAAATATCAAACTGAATTGAGTACTATTCTTCAGAAAGCAATGGATAATGACATCATTTCCAATGAACTTTTCTTGGCACTCCAGATCAACGAGCCGACTATTCCCACCCTATATTTATTGCCTAAAGTCCACCAAAACAAAGAGGTTCCACCTGGGAGACCGATAATATCTAGTCGAGGCAACTATTTGGAAAATGTAAATAAATATGTGGACTCGATTCTACAGCCTTTGGCTATGTCCCTTCCCTCCTATACCAGAGACACCAGTGATTTTCTTAAAAAAGTAGACGGGATGCATATTGATTCATTTAAAAGTTATTTGTGATGTTGAATCTTTACATACAAATATTCGTCATACGGATGGTATAACAGCGGTTAGTTTAATTTTACAGCATTCTTCATTACCATGTGCCTTAATCAAATTTATTATTGATCTTTTGCTATTCCCTTTATCACACAATTTTTTTATTTTTAAGGGGTCCTTATACCTACAGCTCCAGGGGATAGCCATGGGGGCCTCCTTTGCTCCCTCCTACTCCAACCTGTTCCTGGGGCTGTGGGAGAGGGACCTCTTCCTGTCCGAGCGGACGCGCTACATCGACATCTTTTTTTGCTTGACAGGATTCAATAGAGTCTTTACATACCTTTTTGGGTGCTCTAGATTCAAACAATATGAATATGCACCTGCCACACCACTACCATAGGGACTTTATAACATTTTTGGATGTCAAGGTTAAGAGGGATGGGCATAATTGTATTCAAACTGATCTATTCAGGAAATCCACTGGGGTTAATGCCCTACTACAAGCTTCTTCCTCCGTCTCTGATACACTCTATCCCGATAGGCCAATCTCTACGCCTAGGGCATATTTGTTCTGATGATCTTGACTTTGAGAGACACGCAGAGGACTTAAGATCTAGGTTAATTGATCGTGGGTACAGCAAACACTCAATAAAAAGAGCATATAATAGAGCTAAACACACCATGAGGCACAAGGTGTTATATACTACCCCAATACCAAAGTCGAACAAAGTTTTCTGGTTGTCAGCGGACAGGCTGATACATTGCGCTACTATCTTAATAAATCTTGGCCTATAGTACGAGCTGACCCTGTTCTTTCTGAATACATCGGGACTAGCCCTAATATCACTTTTAGAAGATCACCTAATTTGAGATACAGTTTAGTAAAGAGCCACTACATAGGTGAACCAGTTACTACATTTCTTTCCCAATCAAAACCTTTTTGGGGATGCAAACCTTGTGGACAGTGTGTAGCTTGCCCTAACATTTCTAGGGCACACACCTTTTTCAACTCAGATAATTTACAGACTTTTAAGATCACGCATTCCATTACATGCACATCTAAAGCTGTTATCTACTATGCCACCTGTCCATGTTCCCTTATTTATGTGGGATTGACCACCCGACAACTGAAGGTCAGGGTACGCGAACATGTTCCTGGGATTATTACAGCCAGGGAAATCCAGGAGCTCTCTTCATTAAAAACCTTACCACAACATTTTAAATTACATCATAATTGTGATGCATCGTTATTGAAGGTTATAGGTATTAATATGATCCATTCTACTACTAGGGGAGGTAATGTCAGTACTCCCCTAGCTAAATTGGAGACCAAATGGATTTGGACCCCATGTGGTCTTAACGAGAACTTATCCTTTGTACCTTTTTTATAACCACATTTCTATAACCACCTACTCTTGCCGCTTTTCTTGTGTGCGATTTTTGTTGTTTTTTTAGCTTTTGAACTGTATGTTGTGGTTTTTATGCTGTTTGATTCTATATTTTAACGTTTGTCTTATCTACATTTAGATACACTTACCTTTTCTTTACAGCCAGTCAGCATTTCTTGGCGATTGATCGATTCCAATTGATTTCCATCTATAAAGGAAGGGATCCACACTATGAAGATGTTTAAGTTATTAATGATTATAATTTATTTTTGCAGGCTCTGCACTGTTACAGATGGACAGTTTCATCATTCTTAGCATGACATCATAGACGTATTTATCTTGATGTCTCTTTTCACCTGTATTTATTTATATATCTATATGTATCATTCTTTTTGTATATATATATTTTTATATGTATTTATTTATTTTTCTTTTTGCATTATATATTTCTTCTCACATTTGTTTATTTTATTGTCTTATCTTCCATCATGCTCTTTCTCAGGCTGCCGTCACACTAGCAGTATTTGGTCAGTATTTTACATCAGTATTTGTAAGCCAAACCAGGAGTGGAACAAATAGAGGAAAAGTATAATAGAAACATACCACTTCTGCATTTATAATAATAATCTTTATTTTTATATAGCGCTAACATATTCTGCAGCGCTTTACAGTTTGCACACATTATCATCACTGTCCCCAACAGGGCTCACAATCTAAATTCCCTATCAGTATGTCTTTGGAATGTGGGAGGAAACCGGAGAACCCGGAGGAAACCCACGCAAACACGGAGAGAACATACAAACTCTTTGCAGATGTTGTCCTTGGTGGGGTTTGAACCCAGGACTCCAGCACTGCAATGCTAACCACTGCGCCACCGTGCTGCCCATTTATCACCCACTCTTGGTTTTGGCTTACAAATACTGATGTAAAATACTGACCAAATACTGCTAGTGTGACGGCAGCCTCATAATCACATTATTCTTATGTTTAGTTTACCCTGTTAATAATACACACATATATTTTGTCCTTTAGCATTTCCTTTTTCTCTCTCCCCCTTATTCCCTCCTTTCCCTTCCCCTTTTCTTCCCTGTTATAGTCACTTCTTCCTATTCACTTCCTCATCTTCCAATCATGTTCTTCTTATTTGGCACTACTAATGTATCTTTTTAATAAAGCTTTGTTTTGTCACCAAATCACCCTTTTTATATTTTTTGTACTAGCAATTTATTAGTACGTTTCGTTTGACCTCTTATTTTTCATTCTTGCACAGACCACCATTATCACTTGATTATTTTTTCACATTTTCTTCACTTATTGTGCACACACATTTTTGTATTTTATGTTCACTATTTATATTTTATTATTATTTCATAAATATTTCTGGATTTTACACAATTTGGCGTAATATTCCGTAATTGTTTACACTGGTATTGCTGTCAATTTTATTATGGGTTTCATTTTTGTTTTCCATAACTTCATACATTTATTATGTGCCCTTAATACATTTTCATGGTTTCCTGTAGCATTGATACTTTTTTCAGCCTGCTTTATATGATCCGTGCATTTTTGAGTTATCTGCGGTGGGCGTCTCAATGTGGCTGACACGTTTGGTCATTGACCCTGACGCGATCGGTCACATGACGCTGTGCGGCGATGACTTACGGGTTCCTCCTGGCTGCGCATGTGCCGATTCAAGCCCGGTCTTAATGTAATGGCAGTCTTTTCCTATTTATACTCCTCCGGTTTAGAAGTGCGTCACGCCCTGACAACGGACGCAGTTCCGAAACCCGCATTGGGGTGTGCTCCGCACTCTACCGGGGACAACCACTATACTACCACCAGGTATTATCTATTCAATTTCCTTATATTACTACTTTCCATGTTGTGGACTGTATGTTATATATATTATACGGGTGGCACATCTCCTCTCTATGTTTTTTCAATTTAAGATCTATGATTAATTTTATTTATATACTATTAGGAGATTGAGCACATGTATTTATACATATTCTCTAATATGGCCTATCTATATACCGTATTTTCCGGCATATAAGACGACTTTTTAACCCCTAAAAATTGTCCCAAAAGTCGGGGGTCGTCTTATACACCGGGTACGTGTGCAGGGAGCGATCCTGGATGTTCCCAGGGTCTGAAGGAGAGGAGACTCTCCTTCAGGCCCTGGGATCCATATTCATGTTAAAAATAAAGAATAAAAATAAAAAATATGTATATACTCACCCCTCTGAGAAGCCTGGCTGTCATCAGTGTAAGCGTCTGGCTCCGTTCCTAAGAATTGCAGAGCGTGAAGGACCTTCGATGACGTCATGGTCAGGTGACTGGTCACATGAGCGGTCACGGACCAATCACAGGCCAGTCACCTGACCGTGACGTCATCGAGGGTCCTTCATGCTGCAATTCTTAGGAACGGAGGCAGACGCTTACACCAGTGAGAGCCAGGCTTCTCGGAAGGGTGAGTATATACATATTTTTTATTTTTATTCTTTATTTTTAACATGAATATGGATCCCAGGGCCTGAAGGAGAGTTTCCTCTCCTTCAGACCCTGGGAACCACACGCTGTATAAGATGACTGGGCGTATAAGATGACCCCAGTCTTATACAGCGGGCATATCCCAAATTCCATATTTTATATGGAAAAGTTGGGGGTCGTCTTATACACCAGAAAATACGGTATATAATTGTCTAAGGGGTACTTCCGTCTGTTTGTCTGTAATGGAAATCCCGGGTCGCTGATTGGTCGCGGCCGGATGGCCGCGATCAATCAGCGAGAGGCACAGTCCGGCTGTGAATTGGCCCCTCCCTACTTCCGTCCAGTCAGTGCCCCCTCCATACTCCCCTCCAGTCAGCACCCACATAGCGTTTTAGGACTGCGTTACACCACGGCATAATGCGGTGTAACGCAGTCTGTTAACGCTGCCATTAACCGTCTAAGTGCGCCCAACTTTTTACTATTGATGCTGCCTATGCAGCATCAATAGTTAGAACATATAATGAAAAAAAACATTATATTCTCACCTTCCGCACCAGCCTTTCCCGGTCCTCGCGACCCTCCGGTCCCAAGAATGCATTGCGGCAATGACTGGAGATGACGTAGCGGTCTCGCGAGACCGCTACATCATCACGTGTTATTGCCGTAAGGCATTACTGGGAACTGAGCATCGTGATGAGCATCGGTAAAGGCCTAGACTGGATCCAGGGGCCGCCGGAAGGTGAGTATATAACTATTTTTTATTTTAATTCTTTTTTTAACAGGGATATGGTGCCCACATTGCTACAGTCATATGAAAAAGTTTGGGCACCCCTATTAATCTTAAGCTTAATGTTTTATAAAAATTGTTTTTTTTGCAACAGCTATTTCAGTTTCATATATCTAATAACTGTTGGACACAGTAATGTTTCTGCCTTGAAATGAGGTTTATTGTACTAACAGAAAATGTGCAATCTGCATTCAAACAAAAGTTGACACGTGCATAAGTATGGGCACCCTTATCATTTTCTTGTTTTAAATACTCCTACCTACTTTTTACTGACTTACTAAAGCACTTTTTTTTGGTTTTGTAACCTCATTGAGCTTTGAACTTCATAGCCAGGTGTATGCAATCATGAGAAAAGCTACTTAAAGTGGCCACTTGCAAGTTGTTCTCCTGTTTGAATCTCCTCTTAAGAGTGGCATCATGGGCTCCTCAAAACAACTGTCAAATGATCTGAAAACAAAGATTATTCAACATAGTTGTTCAGGGGAAGGATACAAAAAGCTGTCTCAGAGATGTAACCTGTCAATTTCCACTGTGAGGAACATAGTAAGGAAATGGAAGAACACAGGTACAGTTCTTGTTAAGGCCAGAAGTGGCAGGCCAAGAAAAACATCAGAAAGGCAGAGAAGAAGAATGGTGAGATCAGTCAAGGACAATCCTCAGACCATCTCCAGAGAGCTGCAGCATCAACTTGCTGCAGATGGTGTCACTGTGCATCGGTTAACTATACAACACACTGTGTTTTTTTGCCGCCATGCATAACACCTTTTTGTATTACCAAACAACTCAATCTTGGTTTCATCAGTCCACAGGACCTTCTTCCAAAAAGAAATTGGCTTCTCCAAATGTGCTTTTGCATACCTCAGCCGACTCTGTTTGTGGCGTGCTTGCAGAAACGGCTTCTTTCGCATCACTCTCCCATACAGCTTCTCCTTGTGCAAAGTGCATTGTATAGTTGACCGATGCACAGTGACACCATCTGCAGCAAGTTGATGCTGCAGCTCTCTGGAGGTGGTCTGAGGATTGTCCTTGACTGATCTCACCATCGGGCCACAATCTATATATATAATTGTCTAAGGGTTTTTCTGTCTGTCCTGGAAATCCCGCGTCTCTGATTGGTCGAGGCCACCTGGGCCTCGACCAATCAGCGACGGGCACAGTATCAACGTAGAAATCCCGCGTCTCTGATTGGTCGAGGTCGCCAGGCCTCGACCAATCAGCGACGGGCACAGTATCGACGTAGATGTCATAATGGAAATCCCGTGTCTCTGATTGGTCAAGGCCTGGCGGCCTCGACCAATCAGCGATGGGCACAGTATTGACATAGATGTCATAATGGTTGCCATGGCGACGATGATGTCATAAAGGTTGCCTCGACCAATCAGCGACGGGCACAGTCTGCCGCGAATTCTGGAATCATCATTGTCCATATACTACGGGGACATGCATATTCTAGAATACCCGATGCGTTAGAATCGGGCCACAATCTAGTTTTTTATAATTGCTGATCTATTTGTATTATGATTGGTTTATAAAACAGTACCACCACTCAGGAAATAGATATATTCTATGACCACTTTTTCATGGATCTGTTAGGTGGTCCCTGTCTTTTATACATTAATTGTACATTGCATATTAATGGTTTTTAATTAATTGTAATTATTTTTATTGTACACCATATCAATTTTGCCATTTACTTTAATAAAGGCATTTTATAGTATCTTTTTTTTGTGTCCCCCCTACTACGTCGGTGTTTTGTTCCATGTCCTGTGGTTTCCTTTTGGTTTTCTATTCCGAATGGTCTGCCATTCAGTCTTTTGGATGTATATGCATATAATATTTTAGGTAGATGTTGTAATATGAATTTCTGTCTTACATAAGCTGTTATGTCCAATCATTGTTTTGATTTACTATTGTTAAGGTCATTCAGGGAGTTGTAGGTTCATGCAATAAAAGTGTATATGACTGGGGCTACGCTGGCATTGCAAGTCACCAATGTAGTAAGACTGGTTCTGCATTAATGTACTGATGGTGTTTCTGGTGAGATATTCATGTACTAATAGTAGTTGTGATTATATATTCATATCCTGTGGTTCTGGTAATGTAATCAAACATTGACAGTGGTTCTATTTCTGGATTCATGTATTGATGGTTGTTCTGGTGCTGTATTCATGTACATGTGGTCTTTTGGTGTTGTATTCATATTGTAAGATGGCCGCTAGATGAATCCTGGAGGGGAGATATGTGTCATCGCGGCTATTAGCTACGGTGATGTGAGCTCGGAAATATGCTCCAGCAAGTATTGTGCTGAGTTATTTGGCCATTCGAGGGTCGGGTTTTACGAGCGGTCATAAGAGGTGGGTGGGAATGACCGCTCACATATCCCCACCCCAGGGGCGTGGTTTTGCAGATAAAATGGAAGCCAGATGCCTCATTCATTGTCTGTGGCTGGAGGTGTAGAGACCTCCATGTGTGTGTTGCTGAAGACACTGACCTGAGCGGGTGTACCCACAGTGCTATATGGACTGGTTGTTTTCTGTTTGTTTCTACGTTGTATTGGAAAAGGCTGTAGATTGGATTTTTTTCTAATCAGAGCAGTTTATGCCATTTGAATAAACTTGCTTGGACATTCCAGTTAAACTGCTTCCTGTGCCTGCCTCAACTGCAGCCAAGTGAGTACCGATCCTTACAATATACTGAGCCAATGGACTGCAGCACAGGACGGCGCTGCTCATATTTTGCCTATCCAGCCTGCAGTGCTGTTCCCCAAGCGGGAGAGGGGGCAGGCATGCCCCATAACAGTAAAAGGGGTGCAAGTGACTAGTTTGCAAGGACTCAGGAAGTTTGGTAACCCTAGTGAGAGCCACAATTCCACATCAACTGAATCCTGGAAAGAGGCTTGGGTGTCGGCTGTAAACATGATGATGCAATGGACTACCCTGTGGCCCAGGTGGTCATAAAAACAAACTGTGGCACTGAGTCCCATGAGGTCAGCATGGTCAATGACCTATTGCACCCTACCATACTAAGGCAGGACTTTGTGTTATTTTGGGACTTGTGGGGAAAAGGGAGGACGTCTGGTTGTCCGGACAACAGCCAGGTTGCTCCCAAAGAAACCTTGTCGCTGGCTGCGGATGACAGGTTTCTGTTTTGTGTGCTTTTTGGCAATGAGGATGAGGCAGCATCCACTAAGGCCAATGTCCCTGAACTGGAGGTGTCCTAGGGAAACTTTCACAACACCCAACTCAGGGATTTAACTCTAAAAGGGGCATTTGAGAATGTAACTCTACTTAATGGTGTTGCCCAAGAGCCGAAAGCTGACACTCGTTACCCACATTTTGCCGTGAGTGGGGAATTACTATATCAGGTCACCAAGCTGAGAGGGGAGGTAATTGAGCAGTTACTGGTGCCAGGGTCATACAGACAGAGAGTGTTAGACATGGCCTATACACATGTGTTTGGTGGTCACCTGGTCATAGAGAAAACCCAAGAACAGATTCTTCAGAGGTTCTACTGGCCCAGGTGTCACCGTGATATTGTGAATTTCTGTAGGTTCTGTCCCACCTGCCAGCTGACTTCCCAGTGGCCCAATTCCGTAGCACCTTGGTGCCATTGTCCCTTATTGAGGTGCTGTTTGATCGCATAGCCATGGATCTAGTGGGACCCTTGGTAAAGTCCGCCAGAGGACAACAGTATATCCTGGTGATACTGGACTATGCTACGCCATATCCGGAGGCCATTCCACTACGTAACTCCTCCGCCAAATGTATTGCCCTTGAGTTGGTCCATGTCTTCTGTAGAACAGGGTTACATAAAGAGATCCTGACGGACCAAGGGACAATGTTTATGTCAAAGGAGTGAAGGAGTTGTGCAAAGCCCTACAAATCACACAACTTAGGACCTTGGTCTACCATCCACAGACAGATGGCTTGGTAGAAAACCTTGATGACCATGATGAAAAAATCAGTGGAGAAGGACAGTTGAGACTGGGACGGTCTGCTTCCTTACCTGTTGTTCTCCATTCAGGAAGTTCTCCAAGCCTCCACTGGCTTCTCCTCATTTGAACTGCTCCTGTATGTGGCGAAGGAATCCTGTAAGGCTGAAACCACCCCCTATAGAAGTGTGGTAGAGCATGTCACTCAGATGCAAGAGAGGATTGCCAGCGTGATGCCCATTGTAAAGGAGCACCTACTCAAGGCTCAGGAAGCCCAGTCCAGGGTGTATAATAGGTCTTTCAGGGTAAGACAGTTCAACCCAGGGGATCGAGTACTTGTGCTGCTTCCCACGGTGGAGACCAAATTCCTGGCCAAGTGGCAGGGTCCATATGAGGTAATGGAGAAAGTTGGTGAGGTCAACTACAAAGTCCACCAATCAGGGAAGCAGAAGCCCTACCAGGTGTACCACGTAAACTTTATCAAACTGTCGCAGGACAGAGAACCCTTGGAAGCTCCTTGTTTGCTGGCCAAGTCCGATGTCGGTGCAGAGGATGTTAAGGTGGCAGTTACCTTGTCTCGCTTGCAGAAGCAGCAGTCTCGAGAGTTGCTACAGAGTAACAGAGACCTGTTCTCAGAACTTACAGGTTGTATGAAGGTCCTAGAACATAACGTCCTCACGGAGCCTCATGTCTGGGTCAACTTAAAGCCCTTCTGGATTCTTGAAGCACGCCAAGAGGTGATCTCCAAGGAGGTGAAGCGGATGCTGAGCCTGGGAGTCATCGAGGAATCAAAGAATGGATGGTCCAGTCTAATAGTCCTAGTTGTTGTGAATTCTGCTCTTGAGCTCCCTCCGGTGGTTATAAGTGGTAGCGCTGCTGTCTTTGGATCGCTGCAGTCATCAGGTGTGTCCACTTATTGCAATCCTGACTGGGCTATTTAGTCTTGCTTGACCCTTTAGTCAGTGCCAGTTGTCCATGGTTCCTGGAGGATTCACATCCCTTCCTGGTCTCTCCTGCTTTGCTGTTCATTTCAACAAAGATAAGTTCTGGCCTTGTTTTTTGCAGTCCACATGCTGTGGGCCTTATTGCTCAGTTCTTTTCCATGTTTGTCTTGTCCAGCTTGGTCTGTATAAGGATTCGTTCAGCCAAGCTGGTATCACTGGAGATGCAGATATACCCTCCATATCTTTAGTTAGATGTGGAGATTTTGTATTTTCTGTGGTGGATATTTTCTAGTGTTTTAATACTGACCGCATAGTACTCTGTCCTATTCTTTCTATTTAGCTAGAGCGGCCTCCTTTGCTAAATCCTGATTTCAGTCTGCGTATGTTATTTCCCTCTCCTCTCACAGTCAATATTTGTGGGGGGCTGTCTATCCTTTGGGGATTTTCTCTGAGGCAAGATAGTTTTCCCTTATCTATCTCTAGGGATATTTAGTCCTCCGGCTGTGTCGAGATGTCTAGGGAGTGTTAGGTACATTCCACGGCTACTTCTAGTTGCGGTGTTAAGTTCAGGGTCTGCGGTTAGTACAGGTACCACCTTCTCCAGAGTACGTCCCATGCTGCTCCTAGGCCACCAGATCATAACAACCTAGTGCCGAAACCCGATGGGGAATGGTGATTTTGCAATGACTATCGGAAGCTGAATGAGGTTTCTAAGACTGATGCCTACCCGATGCCTCGGGTCGATGAATTAATTGAGAGGCAAGGGCCGGCTCTGTACATTACTACCCTTGACCTCACAGAAGAGTATTGGCAGATTCTTATGTCCCAAAGCGCCAAAGAGATTACTGCCTTTTCGACACCAGGTGGATGCTTCCAATACACAAGAATGCCTTCTGGGTTACAAGGAGCTCCAGCAACATTCCAGAAAGCCATGGACCGCATCCTAGCTCCCCACAAAAAGTAAGCAGCAGCCTACCTGGATGATATTGTGATCTTCAGCCAGGATTGGAGAAGCCATCTGAGCAAGGTCCAGGCAGTCTTTGATGCTCTATGGGAGGCAGGGTTTTCCATAAGCCCGAAGAAGTGTGCTGTGGGAATAGAGGAAGCAAGATACTTGGGCTATGTTGTAGGAAGGGACGAAATAAAGCCCCAGATAAACAAAGTTGACGTAATCCAGGACTGGCCACAACCTCTCTCAAAGAAGCAGGTGAGGGCGTTCCTGGGCACTGTGGGCTATTATTGCCGATTTATTCCAAACTTTGCCATGGTAGCTGCCTCTCTGACAGACCTCCTTAAAGGGATAAAGTCGGCTATAGCGAAGTGGTCTCCAGAAGCTGAGATGGCCTTCCAGGAACTGAAGCTGGCCCTGTGCAAGCAGCCGGTGCTGATAGCACCCAATTTCTCCAGGATTTCGGCAGAAGGGGAGGGTATGTAAGATGGCCGGCGGACAAGTCCTATAGGGGAGATATATGTCATTGCGGCTATTAGCTGCGGTGATGTGAGCTTGGAATAATGCTCCAGCATGTATTGTGCTGAGAGAGTTATTTGGCCATTCTAGGGCTGGGTTTTATGAGCGGTCATAAGAGGTTGGGTGGTAATGACCGCTCACCTATCCCCACCCCAGGGCCGTGGTTTTGCAGATAAAATGGAAGCCAGTTGCCTCATTCATTGTCTGTGGCTGGAGGTGAAGAGATCTCCATGTGTGTGTTGCTGAAGACACTGACCCGCAGTGCTATATGGACTGGTTACTTTCTGTTTGTTTCTGCATTGTATTGGAAAAGGCTGTTGATTTTTTTTTTTTCTAATCAGAGCAGTTTATGCCATTTGAATAAACTTGCTTGGACATTCCAATAAAACTGCTTCCTGTACCTGCCTCAACTGCAGCCAAGTGAGTACAGATGCATACAATATACTGATTGTGCTCTGGTGTTGATTTCATGTACTGATGTTTATTTTGGTGCTTTATTCATGTCCTGATGGTGATTCTGGTGATGTATTCATGTACTGATGATTGATTTGACTATATATTCACGTTATGATGATGGTTCTTATGTTGTATTCATGTACTTCATGAGTTTTTCGTGGTTCTTATCCAGTACACATGTAGTAATTCACAACTTTTGAGTTGACATGCCAAATGTCTATGTTAATAAAATATTGTGCCATCTGACAATTTAAGGACTATTACATCTGTTTTTATGTTAGCATTAAACCTTTAAATTTGAAGGCGCTTGTCAATGCCATTTTGAAATGGCACATATAATGTGCCACAGGTTTAGCTTCATAAGAGACTCTCATTTGTCCTATTTACTACAATACTGCAGTATATAACATCAGCGAATAAACAATCATAGTTAAAAAACACACAAAAGAAACAATAAATCGTAGCAGGCCCAAAAACTCAACAAAACAATAAACAAAGGCCCACCTACTAAATGCATTAGCTCTATTGAATGAATGAATGAATGAATGAATGAATGAATGAATGAATAAAAAGTAGGCACTTATATACTATACAGGGTGGAGTTGAAAAGATGAGAAGTAGGGTTACTGGCCCTAATGACAGCCAAATGGTTGCCTTACCTTGCAGCAGAGGCACTGTCTGTAGTGTCCTCCCTATCTTCATGACAATGCTCACATGCTCTTTGGTACATAGATCCCCTGATGAATCCCTGGTATGAGAGGGGGAAACACGTTGGGATGGAGATTAATATACTGATGATAAGTACCTTATAGCAGCGTCGGACTGGCCCACCAGAGAAAATCATTTTTGGGGCCCACCATGTAGCTACATAGACATAAATACAAGACCAGCAATTGTTTGGTATATCAGGGTATAATATAAAGTAGTACACATCTTAATTATGTAGCAGGGGTTGGGATAGCCCCTCAAAGAATATAATGTAGCCCCCCTCACAGAATATATTGTAGCCTCCCTCATGGAATATAATGTAGAATCCCTCATAGAGTATAATGTAGCCCCCTTCATAGAATATAATGCAGCCCCCTCATAGGATATAATGCAGCCCCCCGCAAAATATAATGCAACCCCCTCATAAGGTATAATGCAGGCCCCCCATAGAATATAATGTAGCCCCCTCATAGGTTATAATGCAGCCCCTCTCATATCGTATAATGTAGTCCCTCCACAGAATGTAATGTAGCCCCCTCAGAGTATAATGCAACCCCTTCATAAGGTATAATGTAGCCCCCTCATAGGGCATAATGCAGCCCACCTTATATTATTATTATTTATTTATATAGCACCATTGATTCCATGGTGCTGTACATGAGAAGGGGTTACATACAAATTACAGATATCACTTACAGTAAGCAAACTAACAATTACAGGCTGATACAGAGGGGCGAAGACACTGCCCTTGCGGGCTTACATTCTACAGGATGGTGGGGAAGGAGACAATAGGTTGAGGATGCAGGAGCTCCGGTGTTGGTGAGGCGGTAGCTTCGGTAGTGGTGAGGAGGCAGCGGGGTCAGTGCAGGCTGTAGACTTTTTTGAAGAGGTGGGTTTTCAGGTTCTGTCAGAAGGATCTGAATGGGGTTGATAGTCGGACTTGTTGGGGCAAAGAATTCCAGAGGATGGGGGATATTCGGGAGAAGCCTTGGAGGCGGTTGGGTGAGGATCGAATAAGTGTGAAGGAGAGAAGGAGGTCTTGGGAAGACCGGAGATTATGTGAGGGAAGATATCGGGAGATTAGTTCAGAGATATATGGAGGAGACAGGTTATGGATGGCTTTGTAGGTTAGTATTAGTAATTTGAACTGGATACACTGAGGGAATGGGAGCCAGTGAAGAGATTTGCAGAGGGGAGAAGAGGAGTAGCGAGGAGAGAGATTGATTAGTCGGGCAGCAGAGTTAAGGATGGACTGGAGAAGTGAAAGGGTGTTAGCAGGGAGGCCACAGAAAAGGATGTTGCAGTAGTCAAGGCAGGAGGTGATGAGTGCATGCACAAGCATTTTAGTAGTTTGAGGGTTGAGGAAAGGATGGATTCTGGAGATATCTTTGAGCTGGAGGTGATAGGAGGTGGAAAGAGCTTGGATGTGCGGTTTGAAGGACAGGGCAGAGTCAAGGGTTACTCTGAGGCAAAAGACTTCCGGTATGGGGGAAAGCGTAATGTCGTTAATTGCGATAGATAGGTCAGGTAAGGAAGATCTATGAGATGGAGGAAAGATGTTTATAGTATATAGTATTATAAAGATGATTATACAGTATAGTATAATGCAGCTCCCCAGAATATAATATAGCCCCCTGAGAGAATAATGCAGCTCCCACACCGAATATAATGCAGCCCCCACAGAATATAATGTAGCCCCTCATAAAGTATAACGCAGCCCCCTCATAGGGTATAATGCAGCCCCCTCATAGGGTATAATGTAACCCCCCTCCACCTCCATCATTGTTCTCCCCCTGCACCCCTATTATTTTCCTCATTACCAATTCCATCATTGCCTTCGCACCCACCACCCCTATCATTGCCCTTTACACCACCTCCACCATTGATTTCTCCCCCACCATCCCCATCATTGCCCATTCCACCACCTCCTTCATTGCCTCCTCCTCCACCACCACTATCATTGTCCTTTTCACCACTACCATCATTGGCTTCTTCCCCACCACCCCATCATTCCCCTTTCCACCATCACTATCATTGCTTTCTCCCCCACCACTCCCATCATTGCCCTCTCAATCTCCTCCATTGTCTTTTCCCCCACTACCCCATCATTGTCCATTCTAACACTTCCATCATTGCCTCCGCCCCACCAACGCCATCATTGTCCTTTCCACCACAACCATCATTGCCTTCTCCCCTATCACCCCATCATTGCTCATTCCACCACCACCATCCTTGCCTCCTCTCACACCACCTCGATCGTCCTTTCCACCACCACCAACATTGCCTTCTCCCCCACCCCATCACTGCTCTCTCCATCACCCACACCATTGCCCTCTCCAATACACACAAACAGCACCACACACAGAAAGCACCGCACCACTCCCTCACACACACACAGCACCGCACCACATACACACACACACACGCACGCATGCAGAGAGACACACAGCACTACTCACCTCTCCGTACGTTCCCCGCAGTCACAGCACATTCCAGCAGCATCTTCGTTCCCAGCAGCTTTCTCTTTAAAACAGCCGCGCTGAATGATGAAGTCATCCAGCTGCACTGCTGTATCAGACAGGAAGCGCCGGGCAGGAAGCAAGACTGCATCGGATCACTCCATGCCCAACGATTGCCCTCATTGTTAGCCGCCCTGCAGGGGCCTGCCACCAGAGCAATGCTGCAGCCACACAAGTTTTACATGCAGCATGTCCACCCCTGCAGGCAGTATTAGCCTCAGCCTACAGCTAACACTGCCAACTATTAAAGTAAAATGAATATTTTCTCCACTCCACCCCCATGGGGGTATGAGGAAACGTGAATATTCATTTCTCTTTAGTAACAGGGACAGGCTCCTGTCTCCAGCTGCTGTTCTGCTGGCACCTGGCAGGCCCCCCTGACTTACGGGCCTCATAGCAACTGGGTGTGCCGCTATTAGCGACACGCCACTGGCTGGGGACCCCTGGAGCAGCAGGGGCCCTAGGCAGCTGTAGGCCCTGTATGCCAGCAGGTGTAAGTCCCTGGGCCCACTGGAGATTCTCATGCATGGAGAGCCAAACAAACAGGCTGTGACATTGAAACAGCCGCGACACATGCAGCTGCGGCGTCGGACAGCTGATCAGCCTATGCAGCTTATTCGGGAAGCACTATAACTTGCCGAATAAGGAGGGACTTGACCATATTTGCTCATCTCTAGTTACTAGGTCTTATCAGGGCAAGCCTTTGCTGAGCAGGGCCGCTATCTTGTTTTCTAGGGTGCCAGCCTCCGTGTCAAAGTAGGGATACCATGAGGCCCAATTTACTAGGGTCGGTGTCCTGGATATCTATGATTGAATTTTTTCAACCTTTTGAACTTTCTTTGATCTTTGATGTTATAACTAGTGTTGAGCATTCCGATACTGCAAATATCAGGTATCTGCCGATATTCGCGGAATCGGAATTCCGATACCGAGTTCCGATACTTTTGCAATATTGGATACCGGAATTGGAAGTTCCCATAATGCAAAGAGTCAGTTTCATTTAATTCAGCCAATGAGGAATCATTAGAAGTGTGGGCACATCCTGTTCTGCATGTTAGGCATGTAACTACTGGCATGGCAGTGATTGGCTGCTGAAATGATGTTATGATGCACTATAAAAGCCGCCGCCGCCATTTTGGGTTCACTCTGCTGTGAATTAAGTTAGGGACAGGATGCTGTTGTTTTGACTGAGGGATAGTTTGGGATAGCGATTTGCTTCATTGTGTTTTACCCAGGCTAATTTAGCAACAGCTGTGTGAGAACCTTGTTTTTGCCTTGCAGCGCTGTTCGCGGCTGTCTGCAAGGTGTCTGTGTGAGTGCAGCTCACTCTGTAGTCTGTTCCGCATCCACAGCTGGTTGTAGTCAGCTCAGGGTGCGTCACTGCCTCATACTGTTCCATTGTCCTTTTTTCAATTAGTGCTGCCTGCTGCACATTTTTTCAAATTTATCCTATTAGTGGGTTTCCATCCGTATCCTGCTAGATTGTGGAAAAACACTATATAGGAGTACATAGAGGAGCTTTTTTTGGCCTTGCAGCGCCGTTCACGGCTCTCTGCACGGTCTCTGTGTGAGTGCAGCTCACTCTGTAGTCTGTTCTATGAAAAAAACAAAAAGTTAATAAAGTTCACCAAACACTCCACTTTACAGTTGTGTAAGCCACATTAGCTCATAATAAAGTCTAGTCCACACTTTATAAAATTAGTATTTCTTATAAATAAACAGAAACATTGTTTACAGTGACTGGCCAGTTACCTTCAGTTCCCTTCAGGTTCAATTCAGGTTTTAATTCTACTGTTATCTTCACTCTTTTAGAACACACTTCTAGAAATCACACTGCAGACTAAAGTCATGCAGACTTTAGCTATGCAATATATGTAAAACTAAGTGCGTTCAGGTGTGAAGCAGAGAGGAGTGGTCTCTGCTCATCTTGGTCAGAGAATTAAGGGTTGACCAGATGCATACAATCAAGCCCGAGTAAGCAAGGTCATAAATAACACAGGGTAAGCTGGGGTTAGCTGAAAGGCATACCATGAGAATGCCAGGAGCAGAGGAAAGTCTGTGTGTGCAAAGCTGGGTGATGTACTATGTGCACTTCATAGACAGACAGCAGGAGAGCACGAGAGCTGGGAGGATGAACATACCATGAGAATGCTAGGAGCAGAGGAAAGTCTGTGTGCCAAGCTGGGTGATGTACTATGTGCACTTCATAGACAGACAGCAGGAGAGCTGGGTGGATGAACATACCATGAGAATGCTAGGAGCAGAGGAAAGTCTGTGTGCAAAGCTGGGTGATGTACTATGTGCACTTCATAGACAGACAGCAGGAGAGCTGGGTGGATGAACATACCTGTCGGAAGAATAGAGATGCTTGTTAGAGTGCGATGGTGGCAGGTAGCAGGGCACAGTCTGTATACATCTTTCAGGTTTGAATTCTACTCTTATCTTCACACTTTTAGGCACACTTCTAGGAATCACACTGCAGACTAAAGTCATGCAGACTTGGATGGATATACCTCAGTCCTCTTAGTTTGTGGTGTATCAGCCAGCCACTTGCTGCCACTCACATTGCATTGTAAAATACACTGGGCCTGAGTTTGGCTTCTGTGTCCAAAAAAAAAGGGAGATTGAAATTCTCACAAAGTGGATATACCTCAGTCCTCTTAGTTTGTGGTGTATCAGCCAGCCACTTGCTGCCACTTACATTGTGTTGTGTTATACACTGGGCCTGAGTTTGGCTTCTGTGTCCAAAAAAAAAAAGTGAGATTGAAATTCTCACAAAGTGGATATACATCAGTCCTCTTAGTTTGTGGTCTATCAGCCAGCCACTTGCTGCCACTCACATTGCGTTGTAAAATACACTGGGCCTGAGTTTGGGTTCTGTGTCCAAAAAAAAAAAAGTGAGATTGAAATTCTCACAAAGTGGATATACCTCAGTCCTCTTAGTTTGTGGTGTATCAGCCAGCCACTTTCTGCCACTCACATTGCATTGTAAAATACACTGGGCCTGAGTTTGGCTTCTGTGTCCAAAAAAAAAGCGAGATTGAAATTCTCACAAAGTGGATATACCTCAGTCCTCTTAGTTTGTGGTGTATCAGCCAGCCACTTGCTGCCACTTACATTGTGTTGTGTTATACACTGGGCCTGAGTTGTGGTGCAGTCTCCCCCCCAAAAAAGGGAGAATTAAATTCTCAACAAGTTTATATACACCTTCTACCTTGTTTTACAGTACCATATAACGGTTGTTATTTTGGTTAGATTTTCCCAAAAATGAGGAAGTCTGGTGGGAGAGGCCGTGCGCGGTCGTTGCTAGCTGGTACTGATGGTGGTGGTGGTGGTGGTGGAGCATCTGGTGGTAGTGGGAAAAGCAAAATAACAGCTAAGGCTGGAGGTGTTGAGCCAGCATCATCGTCTGGCTACACAAGGCCTCGAAGGCTCCCTTATCTGGGAGTAAGAAAACCGCTTTTAAAGCTGGAGCAGCAGGAAAAAGTTTTGGCTTTCCTTGCTGACTCAGCCTCTAGCTCTTTTGCCTCCTCTTCAGAAAGTTCCAAATTTAAAAGCAGCGAGTCGTCAGTGGATGCTCCCAGTCAGGAACAAGTCGCTTCCTTGTGTCCTTCACCCAAACCAACAGTGAAGGATGCGTCAGGCGACACAACAGGTTATTCCATGGAGCTCTTTACACATACCGTGCCTGGGTTAGAAAGGGAAATTGTTAACTGCCTATTACAAGATGAATCGGACATGGAGTGCACTGATGCACAGCCACAGCTAGATTATTATGCTGTTCCATTGACTCAGATCACTACATCACACCTCGCAATGTACTGAGCCCGAAACTGACCCTGATGAGACTATGGTGCCCCGTAACGAACGCTATAGCACTTTACACGATGACACAGAGAAAGGTGCACATGACATTGAAGAAGAGGTGATAGATGACCCAGTTGTTGACCCAGATTGGCAGCCATTGGGGGAAGAGGGTGCCGCTGACAGTAGCTCAGAAGCGGAGGAGGATGATCTGCAGCAGCCATCAACATCACAACAGCTTTCATCTGGCAGGCCCGTCTCAGGCCAAAAACGTTTGTCAACCAAAAAAACAGTTTTAGGACAGCGTGGCCATCCGGTGAAAGTAGCACAGCGTGCAATGCCTGAAAAGGTATTGCATAGTAGGAAGAGTGGAGTGTGGCAATTTTTTAACCAAGATCCGAATGATCAGTGCAAAGTTATCTGTAAGAAATGCTCAAAGACCTTTAGCAGAGGGAAGAATCCCCTAAATTTAAATACAACGTGCATGCATAGACATTTAACCAGCATGCACTTGCAAGCCTGGAATAACTACCAAACGTCACGTACCATTGGTGCACCTGCTCAGAATGAAGGTAGTCAGCAATGCTACACTGCTTCCCTCACTGTAAGCCCACCAGTTAGGACACCACCAGCAGCAAATGTGGAGGTATCATCGCAAGGCCAAAGCAGTCAGGGAATCACAAGGTTTTTGGTAGGAAACACTGTATGTAGGTCAACATCAAGAATAGCATCACCAACCCTCTCTCAATCCGCCATGTCCACCACCAGCACCACCGCTAGTTCCACCATATGCACCTCTCCAGTCCAGCTCACCCTACAAGAGACTCTCGTTAGGAAAAGAAACTACTCATCCTCTCATCCGTGTACACAGGGTTTGAATGCCCACATTGCTAGACTAATCTCGTTAGAGATTATGCCCTACCGGTTGGTTGAAAGCGAAGCTTTCAAAGCCCTGATGGCCTACGCAGTACCACGCTATGACCTACCTAGTCGACACTTTGTGAGAAAAGCCATCCCAGCCCTCCACCAGCATGTCAAAGACCGCATTGTCCATGCACTGAGGCAATCAGTCAGTAGAAAGGTGCACCTCACAACAGATGCATGGACCAGTAGGCATGGCCAGGGATGTTACTTGTCCATCACGGCACACTGGGTTAATGTGGTGGATGCAGGGTCCACAGGGGACAGCTATAGTGGGACAGTTCTGCCTAGCCCACGGTCTAGGAAACAGTTGGCTGTAGGCATTCGCCACCCCTCCTCCTCCTCCTCCACCAGAAGCGAAAGCTCGTCCACAGAGCGCAGTCACACGACCACTCCATCCGCAGCTGCCAGTGTTGCACACGAGGTGTCCCATTATGGAACAGCTACTGGTAAGCATCAGCAGGCTTTGTTGGAAATGAAGTGTTTGGGCGATAACAGACACACCGCGGAAGTTCTGGCCGAGTACTTGCAGCAAGAAACTCAGTCATGGCTGGGCAGTGTACATCTTGAGGCAGGCAAGGTAGTCAGTGATAACGGAAGGAATTTTATGGCTGCCATAGCCCTTTCAGAACTGAAACACATACCTTGCCTGGCTCACACCTTGATCCTGGTGGTGCAGTGCTTCCTGAAAAATTATCCGGGGTTACCAGCCCTGCTCCTGAAGGTGCGAAGACGCGACCAATCACAAGCCGCGACGTCATCTAAGGTCTTTCAAGCGCTCATTCTTAGGAACGAAGCTGCCAGTTACATCGGTAAGGTCCAGGCTGCGTCGGAGAGGTGAGTATAGCAATATTTTTTTTTTTTATTCTTTATTTTACACATTAATATCGATCCCAGGGCCTGAAGGAGAGTTTCCTCTCCTTTAGACCCTGGGAACCATACAGGATACCTTCCGATACTTGGTGTCCCATTGACTTGATTTGGTATCGGGTATCGGTATCGGCGATATCTGATACTTTTCGGGTATCGGCCGATACTATCCGATACCGATACTTTCAAGTATCGGACGGTATCGCTCAACACTACTGGGCATCTAAAATAGACACCTGGCCTGAATTGGCTGAATATGCAAAGCAATGCTGCCTGTTTAGTCCTGTAACCAAATTTGAACTGCATTGAGCCTACTTTTTTATTTTAGGTACCAATAGAAGAGAAATATATGTGGCACTCACCCAGGTTTTGCTGCAATTCAATGTCCTTTATTTATATTACAATGAAGCAGACATAATACGGAGAGGCGGCTGGTGAGGGTTGCAGTGCGGGGAGTAAGGAGAGGACGATGGCCGTTTCGCGCTTGTGCGCTTCCATGGGTCCAGAACTGCATTGAGCCTACTTTTTTATTTTAGGCCTACTACCTGTGTCTGTCTGCACCACTCCTTACAATTGTCCTCCGCTGAACAAAGCTATGCCGCCTGTGTACTCCTGTAACCAATTTTGAACTGAATTGAGCCTACTTTTTTATTTTAGGCCTACTACCTGTGTCTGTCTGCGCCACTCCTTACAATTGTCCTCCGCTGAACAAAGCTATGCCGCCTGTGTACTCCTGTTACCAGTTTTGAACAGCATTTAGCCTACTTACTTTATTGGGCCTACTAATTGTAAGCCTCTCATTACAGTTGTCCTCCGCTGAACAAAGCTATGCCGCCTGTTTAGTCCTGTTACCAGTTTTGAACTGCATTTAGCATACTTTATTATTTGGGCATATATCTGTGTTTCCTCGTCATCCTGCCCATTGCCCATCCACTGCTAGATGAGTCTGCTGGTACATTGACCCAGACCACTACATTCCCCTTGCACTACACAGCCAGAATCTAACCCTGCTGAAAGTCAGGTTCCCCTTCCCGCATACTATACCATCTTACACGGGGACAAAGAGGAAGGTGCAGATGAAATTGCAGGTTGCTTAATCAGGTGGGTGGTCAGCTTTGTGGGTGAGAACAAGTACTTTGAATTGTATCCTGTAATGAATGGGCAGCCAGTGTAACGACTGGCGAAGAGCGGACACGTCCGAGTAATGATTAGCCAGATGGACGATCCTGACTGCTGCATTAAGGATGGACTGGATAGTGGAAAGTCGAGTGAGGGGGAGGCCAATTAATAGAGCATTACAGTAGTCCAGGCGGGAGTGGATCAGGGCGACAGTGAGGGTTTTTGTTGTTTCCATGGTGATAAAAGGGCAGATTCTAGAGATGTTCTTTAGGTGTAAGCGGCATGAGCGGGCAAGAGATTGTATATGGGAGGTGAAGGAGAGATCAGAGTCAAACATAACACCCAGACAGCGTGCCTGCTGCCGGGGTGTTGTTATGTTGCCACCCACGGAGAGGGAAATGTCAGATTTAGGGAGGTTAGTAGATGGCGGGAGCAGAAGAAGTTCAGTTTTGTAGATGTTGAGTTTCAGATAGAGAGTGGACATGATGTTGGAGACTGCAGACAGACAGTCAGTGGCGTTCTGTAGTACAGTGGGGGTAAGGTCAGGGGAGGATATGTATAGTTGTGTGTCATCAGCATAAAGATGGTACTGAAAGCCAAATCTGCTGATGGTCTGTTTAATTCGGGCTGTATAGAGGGAGAAGAGAAGGGGGCCAAGGACTGAGCCCTGATGTACCCCAACAGTGAAAGGAAGAGGAGATGAAGTGGAGCCAGAGAACAGAACACTGAAGGAGCGGTCAGAAAGATAGGAAGAGAACCAGGAGAGAGCAGTGTCCTTAATGCCTAGTGACTGGAGCCTAGAGAGTAGGAGAGGGTGGTCAACAGTGTCAAAAGCTGCACAAAAGTAGAGAAGAATGAGCAGAGAGTGGTCACCGTTATGTTTTGCTGTCAGAAGGTCACTGGTCACTTTGATGAGTGCAGTTTCTGTTGAATGTAGGGGGCGGAAACCAGACTGTGAAGGGTCTAGGAGGGAGTGAGTGGAGAGGTAACGGGTAAGGCGGGATTATATCAGGCGCTCCAAAAGTTTAGAGATGAAAGGGAGATTGGAGACTGGTCTGTAGTTGTTTGTGCAGGATGGGTCGAGGGTGGGTTTCTTTAGTAATGGAGTAATGATAAAGTGTTTGAAGGAGGAGGGGAAAATGCCAGAGGAGAGGGAGAGATTAAAGATTGTAGTTAGGTGAGTTGTGACTACTGGAGAGAGAGACAGGAGGAGGTGTGAGGGAATGGGGTCAGTGGTTCATGTAGTCGGACGCGAAGAGGAGAGGAGCCTGGAGACTTCTTCTGTGATGGGATCGAATGTGGAGAGTGAGCAAGGAGAAATGCAGGGAGGGATGGGAGTCACTGCGCTTGGTGTCTGGGAGCGGATTTCCTGACGGATATTGTCTATTTTCTCTGTAAAGTGAAAGGCCAGGTCATCAGCACAAATGTCTGTGATAGGGTCTTGTGCTTTTGGCCTGAGGAGGGAGTGAAAGATGTCAAAAAGTTTCTTGTGGTTGTTGGATAGTGAGGAGATCAAGGTGGTGAAGTAGGTCTGTTTGGCGAGGTGAAGGGCAGAGTTATAGGTCCTTATCATAAATTTGAAGTGGATGAAGTCTTCTGGTGTGCGTGTTTTCCTCCATAAGCATTCAGCACACCTAGAGCATAGCTGGAGAAATCGGGTTTGTGATGTGAGCCAGGGCTGTTTCACTCTGTGTTTGGAGGTTCTGAGGGTGAGGGGAGCTAATTGGTCAAGGGTGCTTCTAACAGTGTCATTGAAGTGATGTACAGCCAGATCAGGACAGGAAAAAGAGGAGATTGGGGACAGTGATGAGCATAGGGAGTCTGAAAGTGTATGAGGGTTACTGGCATGTAGATTTCTGAGTGTATGGTAGGTAGGAGGGTGCTGGGGTGGGCGAGAATTTGTGAGTATGAAGGAGAGAATGTTGTGGTCAGAGAGGGGAAGCGGTGAGTTATCTAGGTAGGAGATTGAGCAGAGCCGGGCGAAGACCAGGTCCAGGGTGTATTACCGGCTTTGTGTGTTTCAGAGTTTGAAAGCTGTGAGAGGCCTAGTGAAGTGGTTAGTGATAGAAGCTGGGATGCAGATGTGGAAGTGTGGCTGTTTATGGTGGTGTTGAAGTCTCCCAGGATAAGGGTTGGGAGTTCTGAGGACATGAAGTGTGGCAGCCAGGCAGAGAAATGGTCCAGGAAGTGGGTGGGTGAGCCTGGGGGCCGGTATATGACTGCTACTCTGAGGGAGAGGGGACGAAAGAGCCTGATGGTGTGGACTTCAAAAGAAGGGAATGAGAGTGATGGAACTGGGGGGATGACCAGGAAGGTGCATTGTGGGGAGAGAAGTATGCCGACTCCACCACCATGTCTGTTTCTGAGTCTCGGGGAATGGGAGAATTGTAAGCCACCATGGGAAATGGCAGCTGGAGAGACAGTGTCAGAATCCCGAATCCAGGTTTTCGTGAGGGCCAACAGATTCAGAGAGTTTTTCAGAAAGTAATTGTGTAGGAAAGGAAGCTTGTTGCATACAGACCTTGCATTCCAAAGGGCACAATTAAAAGAAGGAGATGAAGGAGTGCAATTAATATTAGTAAGATTAATAAGGTTTCGATGTGAGGTAGAATAGGGGTTGAGATTTGTGGATGGTGGACCAGGGTTGGGGGAGATGTCCCCTGAAATCAGTAGGAGTAGGAAGATAAAAAGAAAGTAGTTTTTGGAATTGTATGAAGTTTTTTTGTGCAGAGTGTTTGGGCAAGATGGACTGAGGTTTTTCAGGTAGGTGAGAAGTGCATAGGAGCTGTACATGGAAGAGGGAAGGAGTGAGGAGTTGATGTATATGAGTCGTGATGGAGGGGGGATTGGGCAGTGAAAGTGGATTGCAAGGGAACATAGGAGGACAGGAATAAAGCACATGGATAGACGGGAGTGCAGAGTGTGGGCTAACTGACTCCTGCCCTGACTAACTGTCATGGAATAACTGCTGTATCACGACTAGTGTTGAGCGATACCGTCCGATACTTGAAAGTATCGGTATCGGAAAGTATCGGCCGATACCGGCAAAGTATCGGATCTAATCCGATACCGATACCCGATACCAATACAAGTCAATGGGACTCAAGTATCGGACGGTATCCCTGATGGTTCCCAGGGTCTGAAGGAGAGGAAACTCTCCTTCAGGCCCTGGGATCCATATTAATGTGTAAAAGAAAGAATTAAAATAAAAAATATTGCTATACTCACCTCTCCGACGCAGCCTGGACCTTACCGAGGGAACCGGCAGCGTTCTTTGCTTAAAATGCGCGCGTTTACTGCCTTCCGTGACGTCACGGCTTGTGATTGGTCGCGTGCCGCCCATGTGGCCGCGACGGGACCAATCACAGCAAGCCGTGACATAATTTTCAGGTCCTGAATGCCTAATTCTAGGCATTCAGGATTTGAAAATTACGTTACGGCTTGTGATTGGTCGCGTCGCGGTCACATGGGCGACACGACCAATCACAAGCCGTGACGTCACGGGAGGCAGGAAACGCGCGCATTTTAAAATTACGTCACGGCTTGTGATTGGTTGCGTGCCGCCCATGTGACCGCGACGCGACCAATCACAGCAAGCCGTGACGTAATTTCAGGACCTGAATGCCTAATTCTGCATTCAGGACCTGAAAATTACGTCATGGCTTGCTGTGATTGGTCGCGTCGCGGCCACATGGGCGGCACGCGACCAATCACAAGCCGTGACGTCACGGAAGGCAGTAAACGCGCGCATTTTAAGCAAAGAACGCTGCCGGTTCCCTCGGTAAGGTCCAGGCTGCGTCGGAGAGGTGAGTATAGCAATATTTTTTATTTTAATTCTTTCTTTTACACATTAATGTTGTTTCGATACCGATACCCGATACCACAAAAGTATCGGATCTCGGTATCGGAATTCCGATACCCGCAAGTATCGGCCGATACCCGATACTTGCGGTATCGGAATGCTCAACACTAATCACGACGCTTATCTTCGTGACGCTTTGCTTCTGTGATGCATGCACTCCCACATGTGTGCACCCCTAAGGATGTTTCTAAATTTATAGTCCAGACTGCTGGGTTAGAAGATATGGATTGTGGGAAACTGGTTGAGGATAATTTGGCAGCTGGGGCCAGGACACCCAGGTTTTTTTTTTCTTATATAATCAAAGACTTTCAGCCTGGCAACATCTAGTTTAACACCTTCCACCAGAAAAGATTTACATTGATCCCAGTCATGGCTATGCAACAGTGAGTTTTAAGTACAATGCACCAAATGAATTATACCAATGAATTAGCAGGCATATTAAAATATGTTTCTAGATGGTGAAGCAGCAGATTACAAACAGCAAGCAGAGATGGGAAGTTATAACATTAAAGTCTATTGCAGCAGATGAGACAGCAAGTAGAGGTGGGAAGTTATACCATTAAAGTCTATTGCAGCAGATGAGACAGCAAGCAGAGGTGGGAAGTTTTACCTGTGTGAAGAGAGAAGATGGATGTTAGTTCTTTGCCATGGAATAACTGCTGTATCATGATGCTTATTTTCATGACGCTTTGCTTCTGTGATGCGTCCACCCCCACTTATGGCATTCCAGCATCGCAAGATCGCGCATTGCAGCTCTACAGCGCCGATTCCGCCTTCCGGAACTTCGCATCATATGTGACCTACCCACCAAGTGGAATTCAACGTTACATAAGTTGGAGCGGTTGTGTGAGCAGCAGCCAGCAGTAATGGAGTACCAGCTGCATCAGGCGCAAAGAAGTCGCACTGCGCGCCGCTCAGACTTCACAACCACTGAGTGGGCCACTATGAAGGACATCTGCCAGGTTTTGCGTTCCTTTGATGATTCCACGCAGATGGCGAGTGCAAATGATGCACTAGTCAGCATGACTATCCCCCTTATCTGCCTGCTTCAAAAAACACTGCAAGCGCTAAGGGATGAGGTTGTGGAAGAGGTGGAGGATGAGGAGTCACAAATGCCATCTGCTTCTGGACAGTCTGCGCAACGTGGTTCTTCACAAAGGCCTAGGCAGGGGACACTTTGTGAGGAGGATGAGGAGGAATCAATGGAGGAGGAAGACATCTGTCCAGAGGAGGGAGTTACACAATTCTCCAGTAGTCAGTGTGTAGAGCGAGGGTGGGGTGATGCAGAGCAGGCAGAGATTACACCTCAAGCAGGAGACAGCGTTTCTTGGCCAGTTGGCAGTCTGCAACACATGGTTGATTTCATGCTGCAGTGCCTGAAAAACGACTGCCGCATCACCCTCATTCCCAACACAGCTGATTATTGGGTGTACACCCTCCTAGATCCTCGCTACCGGGACAACTTACAAAGCCTCATAACACCGTTGATCCTGGAGCGTAAAATGTGGGAGTACCAAGATACACTGGTACATTCCATCATCTTCTCCAGTCCAACCGAGAGCAGTGCTGCTAGTGCTTTACAAAGCAGCTCAGTGCGTCGAGGCAGTGGAGGAAGCGCTGCACAAACAGGGAGCAGAAGCAGTGCCTCAGCACAAGGCAAGACCAGTATGGCCCAACTGTGGCAAAGTTTTGTGTGCCCCCCACAAATGTCTGCACCATCACAGACGGCTCCAGTCAACAGGAGCCAACGTTTCTCTCAGATGGTGACAGACTACATGTCTTGCCCTCTCAGTGTACTCCCAGACAGCTCTTCCCCCTTCAAGTTTTGGGTCTCTAAGCTGCATACATGGCCAGAGCTTAGCCAGTATGCATTGGAGGTGCTGGCTGGCCCTGCTGCTAGTGTATTATCGGAACGCGTCTTTAATGCTGCAGGTGGTGTACTAACAGACAGTCGCATGCGACTATCCTCCGATAACGTTGACCGCCTTACTTTTCTGAAAATGAACAAGGCCTGGATCTCGCCGGAATTTGCCACTCCTCTTCCAGATTAAATAATTAGTTGGCAACAGTATCCAGGTCTCCTGTTGTGTTCATGTTTCTACCACCTGATCTGCAATCCCTGGGCTCCAACACCGCCAGTTGCTGCTCAGAAGTGTCATCTGCACAGTCAACACATGACCCAGTGTTATTGGGTTTCAGTAACGTCAGCTGATCCCCAGCTGTGTATCCAGCAATTTCTCCTGCTTCATCCACACTCACACTACAATGGATATTAAACTTGCTCCAATTAGGCATCGGCCTCCATTCTGCTTCTCCTGGATTCCCTGGGCTCCAACACTGCCAGTTGCTGCTCGGAAGTGCCGTCTGCACAGTCAACACTTGCTGCCGTGTTATTGGGTTTCAGTAACGTTAGCTGATCCCCTGCTGTGTGTGTCGCAATGCCTCCACTCTGCTTCTCCTGCATTCCCTGGGCTCCAACACCGCTAGTTGATGCTCGGAAGTGCCGACAAGCTCCCCCTGTAGGACTGTGGGTTTTCGGTAACTACAGCCGGCTCGCGGCCTAGCAATTTTTTTTCCTGTGGACCTGCTGCCTATCTGAGTTCCAGCACCATTAGCTGGTTCTTTGAAAGACAATCTTGAATCGGTCCTCCTGGTTCCAGTACCGTCAGCTGGTTCCAGACAGAGCCTTTGGCTTAGGTGCCTCCTTCTGGGTATCCAAGTTCCACCAGCGTCTGGTGGTCCTTGGTAGTGCTTTCTGGCATGGGTACCTCCTGCTTAGTAACTGGGTTCCAGTACCATCAGCTGGTCCTCGGGAGTTCCATTGGCTCTTATACCTTCTGCTACCCATCCGGGTTCCAATACCATCAGCTGGTTCTCGGCAGTGTCTTTTGCTCTTGTACCTTCTGCTCCCCATCCTGGTTTCAGTACCATCAGCTGGTTCTAGGCAGAGCCTTTGGCTTAGGTGCCTCCTTCTGGGTATCTGAGTTCCACCAATGTCTGGTGGTCCTTGGTAGTGCTTTCTGGCACAGGTACCTCCTGCTTAGTAACCGGGTTCCAGTACCGTCAGCTGGTTCTCGGTAGTTGCATTGGCTCTTGTACCTTTGGGTAGCCATCCGGGTTCCAATACCATCAGCTGGTTCTCGGCAGTTCCTCAGCTTTCTTGTACCTTCTCGCTAATCACTCTGGATCTCCCTGATGACGACCCTAAAGACGACGACCCTGAAGACCACCCCGAAGAAGACGATGACCCCAGAGACGACGACCCTGGAGACGACGACCCTGAAGACCAAGAAGCAGGAGAACAAGAAGCTGCAGAACAAAAAGCAGAAGAACATTAAGCATAAGACTAAAAATCAGAGCAAAGGATATTATCTAAATTATAAGCAGAAGAAGACTAAGCAGGAAAAAACCTGCTGCTGCAGGCCAAACTGAACGCGGACAAATCCTGTTGTAAATCTTTTGTGACAGGCAGAACGGAAGGTGTAATCTTCAAACTTCTATAGATAACATCTACAGGAATGCCTGTCACAAATAAGAATATGATGAAGAAGAATATGAAGAAGATGAAGAAGTAGAATATGAAGAAGAATAATAGTTGAATAAAAAGAATATGAAGAATGTAAAAAAAAAAATAATAGGAAGAAGGTGAAGAAGAAGAAGATGAATAAGGTGAAGGAGAAGTTGATTAAAAAGATGCTGCTGCTGAGGATGACGAAGAAGAAAGTGTGGGAGAAGTAAAAAAGAAGGTGAACAGCATGGAAGTAGTGAAACATAAATATCTGACAAAATATAAAAAATCTTAACATAGTCAATATCTTTGTAACTCCGAACGTCTTTAAAAAAAAATTAATTCCTGCTCTTCCATTTGATTGGGCTAAACCTCTATGCCTTTAATATCTTCTCCACCTCCCCCAATACATCCTACATTATTCTTAGTTGTTTTCCTTCATGTAGAGTTAACCTACAAGGAAAGAAAGAGTTTATTTTAATTCCGATATTTTTGTCCCATTGACTTGCATTGGTATCGGGTATTGGTATCGGCGATATCCGATATTTTTTGGATATCGGCCGATCCAATCCGATACCGATATTTTCGAATATCGGAAGGTATCGCTCAACACTAGTTATAAAACATTTTTTGTTTTTTGAGCGTTTTTTTCCCCACACATGCCTAAAAAATAAGAAAATTATATATACCCCCAAATTTGTATCGATAAAAAATCAGCCTACAACACAAAAACCATTGCTGCCCAATGCATGAAAAAATAAAAATGTTACCAGTCTAAAAAAGGAATCACAAACCAAAACTTAAATTTTTATTTATATCTTTTTTTAGCAAAAAAAATGTTTGATATCATCGTCACACTGACCTGGAGAAACGTGTTCTCATGTCAATTGTACACTAGACTGAATACCGTAAAAGCAAATTCCCCCTAAAATGATGGAATTGCATTTATTCACTAAAGGTTTACATTGCACTGCAGGAAGGGGCAAGATTTCCAATTTTTGCCTCAGGCAGGAGGAAATTTTGTAATCGGCCCTGATCTAGATGGAAACTCACAAAGTCTATGTAAATAAACTTATACTGTACAGTATTTATTTATATTGCCTTATTTTGTATATTTATGTGCTAACTTCTGCTAAAAGTATAGTGAGTCCATACTCAAGCTATACCCAGGATTCATTATCTGGGAAAACATTGCCATCTAGTGGTTGCATTGCAATAATACACTTTGTGATCTCCATAACATCTATTCTTATATACTGTATGTATTTATCTTGTACTCTTTCCAGAAGATTGAGATCTGTGAGTAATCATACATTTATCCTACACAAACTGTAGCTTCAGTTAACTAGACTGATCTGTAAAGCTTCCCACACACATTAGATGGCTGTCTATACACAAGAGCTCGCATATCTGGTGGTGGCTTATCTCCGGGAGAACAGAAGGGTCAGCAGTCCAAAATTAGACATGCCAGAGCCTTAATTCCCCTGACAATTAATAATTTCCCCAAAACATTAGACTTATGACGGTTGAAAATTAATATCGTAGTCATATCGCAAATATTAAGAACTGTTGCCAGCTTATACTGTTTTGTTCCAGACTGCAGTGCTATGACATTTAAGCTATAAAAGACTCATTGCATTGCTATGTGAGATAATGCTTGAATATGCAATTAGAAATGTGAATTTTGTTGTAACAGATGTAAGGCTAAGGGCTCATACTCATTTGTGAGAAAAACGGAAGAGTGCAATCCGATAATAAATGTTATTCAATGGGTAACAATCTCATCTGTGATTTTTTTTCTCAGCTGAAATCAGGCTGAGTAAAAAATTGTGATTTGCTTCATATTTCGGATGAGACTTGCAATGCAAGCCTACGGGTGCGAGAAAAAAAATGATGTTAAAGATATCAGTGACATATAGATAGAAGAAAAGCCGTCAATTCAGTAGACACGTACAGTGAAATCACAGCATGACAGGTTACAATAGAATAGATAGAATAGATATATACACATAGAATTGATGATATAAAGATGTCACTGACATAGATAGATAGACATATAGAGATGAAAAGCTGGCAATTCATCTGCTGCGTACTGTAAAATGACAGCAGGACCTGGCAGGATAGAATAGATGGATTACATACAGTATATACACATAGAATAGATAGATATATAGATGTCCGTGACAAATGCAATTAGTACAGTGTGTGCAGCTTACTGTACATGTATTGAATTATTAAAAGATTATATTTCTGAAAAAAATTACGTGTAGACGTGAAAATGCTGCTCAGTATCTCTGCTAGACGACAGGCTGTATGGTCGTATTACGCAACCATGTAGCCTGCCATCTAGACGTATCAGAGCTAGAGTCATCATGGGACAAATGGATTATCATCTTCTCTGTGGAAAGGTGAGGAATATTGTTGTTTGTCATTTTAACTCTTTTGCAGAGGACAATGGCATCACTGGAATGGGCATTGCACTCAGTATGGTTTAATTAAGATTTATTAAAGATGTCTGTGTCATTCTTTCGATTAAATGACTTTATTATGGGTGTGTGTGTTTATACAATATGACTATGGGGTTAGTGGGAAGAGCGAGGCTGAGTGCCAGAATTGTCACATCTTGTAGATGTACCTTTTCTGGGGTGGCTGAGAGCTGATGTTTTTAGCCTGGGAGGAGCCAATATCCATGGCCCCTTCCTAGGTCATTAATATCAGCCCACAGCTGTCTGCCTAGCCTTTGCTGGTTATTATAGGGGGATGCTACCTCATATTTTGATGGGGTCCCCCATTTTAATAGCCAGTAAAGGCTAAGTATACAGCTGTGAGCTGATATTAATAGCCTGGGAAGTTCCATGGGTATTGCCCCCTTCTCAGGCTATAAAAATCAGCCCCCACACCTTTTTTTTTCCAGAAAAATAATCTTTTCATAATGAAATGCATGTACAGTAAGCTTCCCACACACTATCTATTCTCTGTGTATTTACTGTATATAATCTGTCTATTCTATCCTGTCGGTTCCTGCTGTAATTTTACTGTACGCAGCAGATGAATTGCTGGCTTTTCATATCTATCTATCTATCTATCTATCATTCATAAATATATCTTGTAGCATGGCTAAAGGGTGTCTAATCGACGGGAGGTATATATCACAGAGAAGGCTTGTCGCTGTGATGTAACCCGGAGTGTTTTCTGTTTGCACATAAAGCAATAAGGAGTTGCTTAGTATATTTGGGTCCGGGTTACGGGTAGCTATGAGAGATGGGAGGGTCTGGCTACCCATATAAATCACCCCTGGGTAAGGGGCATAACCATGCCTGTCTATGTTTGTTGCAGGACCTGTGGTGAGGTCACAACCACATGTCTGATCATGTGATGGGTTCTGGGTGTGGTTAGACCTATTAAAGAAAGCCTAATGCTAGCCTCCAGAGAGAGTGTGGGAATCTGTCATGGTGGACAGAGATCCCTGTGTCCAGGCGGGACACTACAGACAGGAGTCTGTATGTGTGGAGGAGAAAGCCTCCACAGGACTGAGCCTGAATGACTGGACATTTGTATTTTCCTTTCCTGAGCTAAAGGCTATTTATTTTCTGTTTTGCTGTATGGTTTATGGTGCAAATAAACCTGTGAACTTTTAAAGAGAATGTGCCTCCTGTTTCCTCCAACGCACCTGAGCGAGTGAATCCCTACAATCTATACAGTCATGGCCAAAAGTATTGACACCCCTGCAATTCTGTCAGATAATACTCAGTTTCTTCCTGAAAATGATTGCAAACACAAATTCTTTGGTATTATTATCTTCATTTAATTTGTCTTAAATGAAAAAACTCAAAAGAGAATGAAGCAAAAAGCAAAACATTGATCATTTCACACAAAACTCCAGTTATTTTGGCTAAAGGTTGTGCAACCAAGTATTAGGCTGAGGGTGCCAATGCTTTTTTCTGGCCCATTTTTGGAGTTTTATGTGAAATGATCAATGTTTTGCTTTTTGCTTCATTCTCTTTTGTGTTTTTTCATTTAAGACAAATTAAGATAATAATACCAAAGAATTTGTGTTTGCAATCATTTTCAGGAAGAAACTGAGTATTATCTGACAGAATTGCAGGGGTGTCAATACTTTTTGCCGTGACTGTATGTTTTGAAGAATATTTCCTTTGTAAAAGGATGTTTAAATGACATAGAGAATTGCTCTATGTAAATCTCATGTTAAAATCGCATTGCAATTGCACTGCATTTGGATGTAAATTTGAATGCTAGGGGTGAAACATCGGATTGTACTCTCATGACACTTGCATGGCACTGACATAACACTCATCTGTTTTTTTGGTACTGATATCGAAAAAAATTTTTTCACACATATGGGTATGAACCCTAAAAGTGATTTTATGATGGGTGAAGCCAATACATTATGTGGGAGAAACACCCAAACTGCAGTAATGTAAGCATTCTGGAAATAATTCACACTCCATCCATGGCCATGACCCATGTCCTTGCTTTTTAGAGTTGTTTCCTTCGAGGACGACATCCATGCATGAAATTCCACTGCAGTGTAAGCAGTAGGGTTGAGCGACTTTTATTTTTATAGGATCGGGTCGGGTTTCACGAAACCCGACTTTCTCAAAAGTCGGGTTGAGTGAAATCGGCCGATCCTATAAAAAAGTCGGGGTCGGCCGAAACACGAAACCCAATGCAGTGCAATGGGATACTATGGTTCCCAGGGTCTGAAGGAGACGAAACTCTCCTTCAGGCCCTGGGATCCATATTAATGTGTAAAATAAAGAATCAAAATAAAAAATATTAATATACTCACCCTCGGACGCGCCCTGGTACTAACCGGCAGCCTTCCTTCCTAAGAATGAGCGCGAGAATGACCTGCGGTGACGTCGCCGCTTGTGATTGGTCGCGTGAGCGGTCACATGGGCGGTCACGTGACCAATCACAAGCCGCAACGTCATCTAAGGTCCTTCACGCGCTCATTCTTAGGAAGGAAGGCTGCCGGAAAGAAGCAGGGCGCGTCCGAGGGTGAGTATATTCCTATTAGGTATATACGTGACCGCCCATATGACCGCTCACGCGACCAATCACAAGTCGCGACGTCACCGCAGGTCATTCACTCGCTCATTCTTAGGAAGGAAGGCTGCCGGTTAGTACCAGGGCACGTCCGAGGGTGAGTATATCAATATTTTTTATTTTGATTCTTTATTTTACACTTAAATATGGATTCCAATACCGATTCCCGATATTGCAAACATATCGGAACTCGGTATCGGAATTCCAATACCAGATTCAGAAGATCGTCGACCTCATGGCCGACCCCACACAGGGGTCGGTTCGGGTTTCATGAAACCCGACTTTGCCAAAAGTCAGCGACTTCTGAAAATGGCCGACCCGTTTCGCTCAACCCTAGTAAGCAGTATTGTGATATGGTAAACGCTTATCTCAGTGAGATATGCAAGCATCACTATTTACCAGTAATTTCCCTGAGTCTGCTGTTGGCGTGTGTCATAAAGGCAATATAAAAAAGTTCTATTGGTTAAATAAATAGCGTATATTTATCAAGAAGTTGTGTGACTGGCGCAAAGCCTGCACACATACACAAACATCACTATTTACCAATAATTTTCCTGGGTCTGATTTTGACGTGTGTCATAAAGGCGATATTAAAAAAAATACTCTGCTATTGATTAAATAAACAGCGTATATTTATCTAGCAGTTGCGCAACTGGTGCAAAACCTGCAGAGATACCCAAACGTCACTATTTACCAGTAATTTCCCTGAGTCGGCTGTTGGCGTGTGTTATACAGGCAATATAAAAAAAATTGAACGTTTGACTCTTTGCATTCTGCCACACATGGCACAGTCCATGCCCAGATGCCTTTCTCAAGACCATCACGTGAAACACATTTTGTCCACCATGGGATACTGGCTGTGCACCTTATCTGACCAACAGTAGTAGTGTAGCAGAGAGATGATTCATCAAACTCAATCTGACAGGTGCCCCGCCCCTATCAAAGTATATCAAAAGTGTGTAACCCCACCCCCTCCCTGTCTGCTTTCCTCTTTTGATACACTTTGATATTGTTATCACAGTATTTGATACAGTGATTATTATCCCAGTATTTGTTTTTATATCCTATTAGATTTTAATTTTATATGTAACTGCTATGAGTTGAATGAGTCTGATACTATAATTGCTAGCAGATGCTAAAATGTGTCTTACAAGACAATGCTGGTCACTAGTCAGCTATCTCTACTGACCATTAACTAAATGCCAGAGTTTATGTGTTGGAGATATGGATTAAACTTGAAAATTTGGATGACACAAAATCTGATACGAATCTATCATTACTCTGCAAGTCAGAAGTGAAACACTGTAAAAGCTTCTTGATCTGTAAGCAGATCAGTGTGCAAAATTGTGTTTTATAACACACCATGACGTTTATATAATTTTATATCCTAGCCGGGTATTTATTTGATACTGAATTGATACTGGATTCTCATTTTTACACGTGTTTATAACACCAGACACGTTATATGGTCATATTATGCATATGGCCATGTTACAACACCCACAAGTATGAAGCGGTGTGTTTTATACATTTATAAAAAAGCAAAGACACGATATTGTAAAAGTTTAAAAGATTTTATTGTTGTAAAATAAATACATCTCAAAGACATTTCAATAATATAAAAATTCTTACAGAATATAAAAAAGCAAACATTAAATAGTACAATGAACATACATCAACACACTTCTTACAAAATAAATAAGTAAATAGTATCACAAGTATAATTAACATACATCACGACACTTCTTACAAAATAAATAATATAGTGTTACAAATCAAGTACAGCATTTATCCAGTACATTCTTTACATCGTGAGCCACATGGTTTGTAGTAGCGGTAGAGACCTTTTTTTAGGCAACACAGTTCCACGTGTGGGGCCTAATGACGGGTAATGTAAAGATTGAATTGTACGGGGCATCAGAGCTAGCTTCTGCGGTGTAGATACAGCGATTGTCTCACTGCTGGAAATTTTTAACTCATCTAAAAGCTTCCTAGTAGTGGGATTACCCACAACTGTAGATGGTATATTTAGCTTGGCCATAGCCTGCATAAATGAATCTCAACCCGGAGGTAAATTTCTGCCGGTCAGAGCAAGGCCTGGGAAACCCTGTGCCGGTGGACCAGCGTCAAATACTCCATTCAAGTGCTGACGAGCCATCGACTAGTCATGTGAATGACCCGGCGCTACTATACCCAGAAGTGATAGAGGCACCCCAGAAACAAAAGCGAAAACAAAGCATATTACAGAGCCAACAAGCACATCCAGCGCCGTGAGTGCCACAGCCCAGCGGACTCATGAAGAGCTTGATCGCGCTATTGATCAGCTCGCTGATGGTAAGCAATCAGCCATAGAACCGCTCATTATACATATGGCCCACACTATGCAGCAGCCAGCGGCATATCTAACTGTACCTGCTAATTCCTCTGGTGCCGGTCCTTCATGCGCCTCTAATTTGGGTGGCACATCCCATGTCTGTGTATCTAACTCTGTTAATGTTAAGAAACGGTTAAAGAGGGCGTTACCAGCAGATGTTAAGGTGTGTAAAAAGCCAAGGATTCAAGCAGCGGTGTCGGTACCGGCTAACGATACAGAATCTGTATCTACGGCATCTACAAATCTGCTGCATGAATCCATCGGTTGGGGCCCTGCTGAAATGCCTGTGTTTAAGGAACAGTTCACCCGCTACTTACGCTACAAACTCTGGGTCCCCAAAATAATGTTTTTTTGTGCTACTTTTGAAAAATTATTATCAACACTAACCCCAACACACGCTAATAAGGCCGAACTATATGCACTCCGGAACCTGCAGCTGGATGGCGAGATAACATCTGCAACTACCCCATTATGACTAAATATGGTCGGCTACTGCGTGCATAAACCAACTAAACCGACACTACCCAGGCATAACAGGACTAGAGTTATAAAGAGGACTCTAAAATTGTTGGTCAGCGCTAAACGTGCGCTATGAGCTAGGAGACGTCGTGGTGGCGTGTGTCCTGCAATAGCTCTACATACGCCGCAGTTGTCACAAGAGTTAGAACAGCATTCACATAGCCGAGATAACTCTGCAAATGCCACGCCTGCAGTTACACAAAATTCACAAGCCCCAGATGCTGACGCTGTCGCTGATGGTAATGTGCGGAGCCCCGATCATACAGTATTTTTACAACACATCCATCATCATCAAAGGGCCCTCCGCAATTTCAACGGACATACACATACAGATCATTTTAGATTTGTAAATTTGTAGCGTGTACAATCATTTGTAGAGGGTGTGAATAGGGTTGAGCGACTTTTACTTTTTCAGGATCGAGTCGGGTTTCGCGAAACCCGACTTTGTCAAAAGTCGGGTTGGGTGAAATCGGCCGATCATTGCGAAAAGTCGGGGGCCGACTGAAACACGAAACCCAATGCAAGTCAATGGGGAATAAAAGTCGGCAGTGAGTGGAGGACAGGAAAATACCTACAGAGCCCATTTTAATGTCAAAAACATCAATTATTGTTACTTAAGCTTGTCAATCTTAATTAACCTTATAATAATAGTTAGGTATTGAAAATTGGGGGTCATTTGGTTAAAGTTGTGGGGGGGGAGGTCTGGCTCAATTTTTTCTTGGGCCCAGGAAATGTGGAATACGTCACGGCGGTGGATGTTGTGAATTCTGCTATCGGGCTCCCTCCTGTGGTCGTGAATGGTACTTTGGTGAGTTCTGTCCTTGGACACCCTCTGGTGGCTTTGAGTGGAACTGCTGATCTTTGAGGTTGGCTTTCTCAGCTGCCCTCGTTTATTGCTGTTGCTTGCTTCCCTATTTAACTCTGCCCAGGTCGTTAGTCCATGCCAGCTGTCAATGTCTCAGTACTGGTTCAGATCTCTCTTGGAATTCTCAGATGACCTGAGTACTCCAGCAGAAGCTAAGTCCTTGCTAGTCATTTGTTGTTCATTGGTTTTTGAATATATTTTTCAGTACTTGCTATGTTTCAGTCCAGCCTGCTATTATGATATTTCCTTGCTAGCTGGAAGCTCTGGGGGTGCAGAGCTGCACCTCCACACCGTGAGTCGGTGTGGAGGTCTTTTTGCACACTCTGCGTGGTTTTTGTAGTTTTTTGTACTGACCGCATAGTTCCCTTTCCTATCCTCTGTCTTTCTAGAGAAGATTCGGCCTCCTTTGCTAAAATCTGTTTCATTCCTGTGTTTGTCACTTCCCTCTTAACTCATAGTTAATATTTGTGGGGGACTACCTTTACTTTGGGGAATTTCTCTGAGGCAAGGTAGGCTTCTATTTCTATCTTTAGGGGTAGTTAGCTCTTAGGCTGTGAAGAGGCATCTAGGGAGAGTTAGGTACGCTCCACGGCTATTTGTAGTGTGTGTGATAGGATTAGGGATTGCGGTCAGTAGAGTTACCACTTCCTCAGAGCTTGTCCCAGGTTTTCTGTTTTAACCATCAGGTCACTTCGGGTGCTCCTAACCACCAGGTCATAACAGGTGGAGCAGGGAGAGGTAAGTATTTCAACTTTGCAAGTGCTGTGATCCAGAGCAAGCAGGGGGGCCCACTCGTTCGCATTGGCACTGGCACAGGGCCCCTCAAAGTACGGCGTTGTGTTTGATGGCGGGGGCGCCTCCCACCAGCAGTTACACTTTTGCGTACTATGACGGGCCCTGTGACAGTGACGTCGCCAACGAGTATGCCCCCCACCTGATGAAGGAACCTGCACTTTCATATGCACCTTCCTCTTTGTCCCCGTGTAAGGTAATATAGTATGCGGGAAGGGGGACCTGACTTTCAGCAGGGTCAGATTCTGGCTGTGTAGAGTGCAAGGGGAATGTAGTGGTCTGGGTCAATGTACCAGCAGACCCATCAAGCAGTGGCTGGGTAATAGGCAGGATGAGGAGGAAACACAGATATAGGCCCAAAATAAAAAAGGAGGCTAAAAGCAGAAAAAAATTGGTAACAGGAGTAAACAGGCAGCATTGCTTTGTTCAGTGGAGGACAACAACAAGCAGCAGCAGACACCGTTAGTAGGGCCCAACCAAACTAGTAGGCCAAATACAGTTTCAAATTCTAAATACAGGCCGAAAGCCTGTAGATTGAAACTCAGCTTTGTTTCTTTGAGGAAACCAAAAGGCAGCAGCAGACGTCACTAGGACCAAACCAAGAACCAGGCCAAATGCAGTTTCATATTGTTGATAGAGGCTGAAAGCCTGTAGATTGGAACTCAGCTATGTTTCTTTGAGGAAACCAAGAGGCAGCAGCAGACGTCACTAGGCCCAAACCAAGAACCAGGCCAAATGCAGTTTCATATTGTTGATAGAGGCCGAAAGCCTGTAGATTGAAACTCAGCTTTGTTTCTTTGAGGAAACCAAGAGGCAGCAGCAGACGTCACTAGGCCCAAACTAAGAACCAGGCCAAATGCAGTTTCATATTGTTGATAGAGGCCGAAAGCCTGTAGATTGAAACTCAGCTTTGTTTCTTTGAGGAAACCAAGAGGCAGCAGCAGACGTAACTAGGCCCAAACCAAGAACCAGGCCAAATGCAGTTTCATATTGTTGATAGAGGCCGAAAACCTGTAGATTCAAACTCAGCTTTGTTTAGTAGAGGTAGAGTGGGCGCACCCACCTGTCCAGGCAAATGGCACTTGCACGGGGGCTTGCGCCAAGTGGTGATCACGGTCCTGTGGGGGGAGTCAGCCCATTTAGGGAGGTATAAAAATGGCCTATGGTGGACATTCAGCAGCTGCAAATGGAGGAATTGGCAAAGTCAGTAAGAGGAGGGCAAAAGCGAGTCATTTATCATCCAAGCTACATGTCAGCAGGGGAAGGTGGGGCAAAAGAATTGGCAATCCATGAGTGGTTCATTTTAATGAAGGTTAGATCATCTATATTTTGGGTAGCCAGACATGTCCTTTTTTCGGTCAGTATTGAACCAGCAGCACTGAAGACTCTTTCTGAAAGCACACTGGCAGCAGGGCAAGCGAGCTCCTGTAATGCATATTCTGCCAATTCGGGCCAGGTGTCTAGTTTAGATGCCCAGTAATCAAAGGGGAATGACCTGTGAGGGAGAACATCGATAAGGGATGAAAAATAGTTTGTAACCATACTGGACAAATGCTGTCTCATGTCCATTTGAATAGATGCAGCAGTCCCCGTTGTGTCAGCGGTCATTGAAAAATCACTCCACAACCTTGTCAGAAAACCCCTCTGTCCAACGCCACTTCAGATTTCGGCACCTCTAGCACCTTTGTCATGTTGCCCCCTACGGCAAGTGTGAGGACCATCACCGCCTCTGTGTGCTGGGAATGCCTGAACCAAATGGTCTACAAGAGTTGCTTGTTTGGTAGCCAATATTTGCTCAAGGTTCTCATGTGGCATGATGTTTTGCATTTTCCCTTTATAGCGTGGATCCAGGAGGCAGGCCAACCAGTAATCGTCATCGGTCATCATTTTGACAATGCGGGGGTCCCTTTTTAGAATATGCAAGGCATACTCAGCCATGTGGGCCAATGTTCCTGGTGTCAATTCACTGGTCCTGCTGGGTTGAGGAGCACTTTCTTGGAAATCCACATCACAAGTGTCCCGCAAGAAACCTGTACCTGACCTTGTAACGCCACCAGTTTCAAGTGGCCCCTGAGAAGCATCCTCCCATACATAGTCATCCCCATCATCTTCCTCCTCATCCTCTTCGACCGCCACCTCGTCCTGGACAGTTCCCTGACCAGACAATGGCTGACTGTCATCAAGGATTCCCTCCTCCTCGGCTGCAGACGCCAGCTCCTTGATGTGCGTCAAACTTTGCATCAGCAGACGCATAAGTGGGATGCTCATGCTTATGATGGCGTCGTCTGCACTTGCCAGCCGTGTGCATTCCTCGAAACACTGAAGGACTTGACAGAGGTCTTGTAGCTTGGACCACTGCACACCAGACAACTCCATGTCTGCCATCCAACTGCCTGCCCGTGTATGCGTATCCTCCTACAAATACATGACAGCACGCCTCTGTTCACACAGCCTCTGAACATGTGCAGTGTGGAGTTCCACCTTCTTGCAACGTCGATAATTAGGCGGTGCTGTGGAAGATTGAGCGATCGTTGATGGTTCAGCATACGGCTGGAGTGTACGGGCGACCGGCGGATGTGCGAGCAAAGTCTTCGCACCTTCAGGAGCAGGGCTGGTAACTCCGGATAATTTTTAAGAAAGCACTGCACCACCAGGTTAAAAGTGTGAGCCAGGCAAGGTATGTTTTTGAGTTGTGAAAGGGCTATGGCAGCCATAAAATTCCTTCCATTATCACTGACTACCTTGCCTGCCTCAAGATGTACACTGCCCAGCCATAACTGAGTTTCTTGCTGCAAGAACTCGGCCAGAACTTCCGCGGTGTGTCTGTTGTCGCCCAAACACTTCATTTCAAACACGGCCTGCTGACGCTTCCCACTAGCTGTTCCGTAATGGGACACCTCGTGTGCAACACTGGCAGCTGCGCATGGAGTGGTCGTGCGACAGCGCTCTGTGGACGAGCTTTCGCTTCTGGAGGAGGAGGAGGAGGTGGGATGGTGAACGTCTACAGCCAACTGTTTCCTAGATCGTGGGCTAGGCAGAACTGTCCCACTATTGCTGTCCCTTGTGGACCCTGCATCCACGACATTAACCCAGTGCGCCGTGATGGACACGTAACGTCCCTGGCCATGCCTACTGGTCCATGCATCTGTTGTGAGGTGCACCTTCCCACTGACAGACTGCCTCAGTGCATGGACAATGCGGTCTTTGACATGCTGGTTGAGGGCTGGGATGGCTTTTCTCGCAAAGAAGTGGCGACTGGGTAGGTCATAGCGTGGTACTGCGTAGGCCATCAGGGCTTTGAAAGCTTCGCTTTCAACCAACCGGTAGGGCATCATCTCTAATGAGATAAGTCTGGCAATGTGGGCGTTCAAACCCTGTGTACGCGGATGACAGGATGAGTACTTTCGTTTCCTAACAAGAGTCTGTTCTAGGGTGAGCTGGACTGGAGAGCTGCCTATGGTGGAACTAGCGGTGGTGGTGGTTGTGGACATGGCAGATTGAGAGTGAGTTGGTGATGTTGGCCTACATACAGTGCTTCCTACCAATAACCTTCTGACTCCCTGACTGCTTTGGCCTAGCGACGATCCCTCCACATTTGCTGCTGCTGGTGTCCTAACCGGTGGGCTTACAGTGAGGGAAGCAATGTTGCGGTGCTGACTACCTTCATTCAGACCTGGTGCACCAATGGTATGGGACGTTTGGTAGTTAGTCCAGGCTTGCAAGTGCATGCTGTTTAAATGTCTACGCATGCATGTTGTATTTAAATTGTTAAGAATCTTCCCTCTGCTAAAGGTCTTTGAACATTTTTTACAGATCACTTTTGACTGATCATTGGGATCTTGGTCAAAAAAATGCCACACTGCACTCTTCCTAATATGGAATTCCTTTTCAGGCATTGCATGCTGTGCAACTTTCACAGCATGGCCACGCTGTCCTAAAACTGGTTTTGTAAAACGTTTTTTGCCTGATACGGGACTGCCAGATGACAGCTGTTGCGATGTAGATTGGTGCTGCTGCGGATAACACTCCTCCGCTTCTGAGCTAGTGGCAGCGCCACCCTCTTCCCCCAATGGCTGCCAATCTGGGTCAAGAACTGGGTCATCTATCACCTCCTCCTCCACAGTGTCACCGTGTAAGGAGCTATAGCATTCGGGACAGGGCACCATAGTCTCATCAGGGTCAGATTCTGGCTCAGCAAACTGCGAGGGCAATGTAGTGATCTGACTCAATGGAACAGCATCATAATCTAGCTGTGGCTGTGCATCAGTGCACTCCATGTCCGATTCTTCTTGTAATGGGCAGGGTACAATTTCCCTTTCTAACCCAGGCACGGTATGTGTAAAGAGCTCCATGGAGTAACCTGTTGTGTCGCCTGACGCATCCTTCACTTTTGGTTTGGGAGGAGGACACAAGGAAACGTCTTGTTCCTGACCGGGAGCATCCACTGACGACTGGCTGCTGTGACATTTTGAACTTTGGGAAGAGGAGGCCAAAGAGCTAGAGGCTGAGTCAGCAAGGAAAGCCAAAACTTTTTCCTGCTGCTCCGGCTTTAAAAGCTGTTTTCCTACTCCCAGGTAAGGGAGCCTTCGAGGCCTTGTGTAGCCAGACGATGACGCAGGCTCAACACTTCCAGCCTTAGGTGCTACTGTGCTTTTGCCACTACCACCAGATGCAGCACCACCATCAGTACCAGCTGACAACCCCCGCCCACGGCCTCTTCCACCAGACTTCCTCATTTTTGGGGGGAGACACAGAACCACAACTCTGGCCCTGTGGTATAACAGTAAACTATGAATGTGGCAGAAAGTGGCTGCCTGATATATACGACACACTAGCAGTACAGCAGAATATACACTGTGTGCGAATTTTAATCTCCCTTTTTTTTGGGGGGGGAGACACAGAACCACAACTCTGGCCCAGTGGTATAACAGTAAACTATGAACGTGGCAGAAAGTGGCTGCCTGATATATACGACACACTAGCAGTACAGCAGAATATACACTGTGTGCGAATTTTAATCTCCCTTTTTTTTGGGGGGGAGACACAGAACCACAACTCTGGCCCAGTGGTATAACAGTAAACTATGAACGTGGCAGAAAGTGAGGGTCACATCCCGAATTACATTTATGCTACAACGCTGTGTGGTCACCCCTCCTGGGAGTTTGAGGGTGATACCTGTACACATGACTTTGTACAGTTCTTTACAAGCGGTAAATTTTCAGATCATACATTTATTGCCCACAATGGCGGAAGATACGACTCATACTTTATTGTTAAGGAACTGATTTCTGAAAAACTACAGGTACAGTTGATAACCCAAGGTGGCAGTCTCTTGTGTGTGACGCTACCCGATTTGTCTATAAGATTCATAGACTCTCTAAATTTTATCCCCATGAAACTCAGTAAATTACCACAGGCCATGGGCTTTTCAGGCGGCAAAGGCCATTTTCCACACTTTTTTAATACCAGAGAAAACCAAAACTACATAGGTCCCATACCTGATGTAAAATATTATGGGGTGGAGTACATGTCACCTGGTGAGGAGGTAGAGTTCCTGGAGTGGTATGCGACACAGGTAAATACAACTTTTGACTTCGAAGCTGAGCTAAAATCTTATTGCAAACAGGATGTTGAAATTTTGAGACACGCCTGCGAGATCTATAGAGAGCGTATTATGCAGATGACACAGAAAAATGTCAAAAAATACTGTAAGCGTCAAAAGCAAACGATTGTAGTGAGCAGATGTGTTGATCCTTTTCAGCTCATCACCCTGGCCTCGGTGTGTATGACAATGTACCGGTTTAAATTTCTTCCAAAAAAGACCATTGCCATTTTGCCTGGTGATAATTATCACAAGGTAAAAAAGCGCTACTCGACACCCGCTATACAATGGCTCATGTATGTAGCCCACTCCGAGAACATTGACATACAGCACGCTTTGAGAGGCGGTGAAAAACAAGTCGGGAAATATTTTCTAGATGGTTATGCCTATGTTAGCGGCTAACACATAGCCTTTGAATTTCAGGGGTGTTTTTACCACGGGTGTCCCGTGTGCTATAATGAAAATGACACGAATAAGGTCACAAACACGTCCTACGGACAGTTATATTATACCTTTTTAGCTAAAAAGCGTTACTTACAGTGCTGCGGGTACACAATAAGGGTGATGTGGGAGCATGAGTGGAATGAAATGGTTGAAAATGATTCTAACCTTCAAACATTTCTCCACCAGATGGAATTTCCTATCCCTTTAGACCCCCGTGATGCACTTTATGGCGGACGAACTAACGCCATTAAGCTCTATCACCATCTGGAAGAAGGGGAGACTTTACATTACTACGATTTCACCAGTTTGTACCCCTTTGTAAACAAAACTAAAACATACCCTGTAGGCCACCCAGACATCATCTATGACAATTTTGGATTCATTAAAAAATACTTTGGCATTGCTAGAGTCAAGGTCTACCCGCCGAGAGATTTATTTTTTCCAGTTCTGCCGGTAAAACTCAACAAAAAATTAATATTTCCCCTTTGCTACACATGCGCTGTAAATTCCCAGGGTGATATTTGTGCCCATAGCGATGAAGAACATGCCCTGACAGGCACCATCTAGAGCTCGAGATGGCGATAGAAAAAGGGTATCGGATCGTGCACATCTATGAAATATGGCATTTTCCTAAAACCACTGATGATCTGTTTGCTCCCTACATTAAATTACATCTTAGGGATAAGCAGGAAGCCTCTGGTTATCCTAGCTGGTATACTGATGACGACAAGAAAAGGCAGTACATTGACTCTTTTCTTGAAAAAGAAGATGTCCAATTATAGCCTGAAAATATAGCTGTCAATCCTGCTAAGAGACAGATCTCCAAGCTTTTCTTAAATTCTTTATGGGGAAAGTTTGCTCAGAGATCTAATCTATCATGTACCAGCATTGTTAGGGATCCAGATGAGCTTTTTAAGTATTTGTTCCTGCCATACTATGACATTTCGATGTTAAATTTCCTTGATGATGACACCGCAACCATTAACTGGAAATATGCAAAAGTCCACCACACACTCAACAAAAACACAAACATTTTTATAGCGTATAGAGCATATGCTCGGTTAGAGCTCTATTCGTTGCTGGACCGGCTGCAGGAGAGGTGCCTTTATCACGACACAGTTTCAGTTATTTTTATACAGAGAGATGGTGAGTGGCAGCCGCCTTTAGGCGATTACCTGGGGGAGCTGACCAGTGAAATACCTGATGGTACACACATCACAGAATTTGTATCCGCGGGCCCCAAAACTTACGGATACAAACTCAACACCGGTAAAACTGTCTTAAGGGAATAACACTAAATGTCGGTAACTCTCAAACTATTAATTTCAACAGTTTAATTGATCTAGTTCTGGACTACCTGTGCAATTCTGCCACAGAAACTCAGAAACGTATTGTCGTACAGCAATCGTCCATTGTGAGAAATAAAAAGTACTGGGATATTGAGACAAGGCCATTACGCAAAACACAAAAGTGCGTTTGCACAAGGCGGCGACTATTAGAGATTTCACCACATTACCTTTTGGGTATTAGTCGAGTATTGTGATGGATACGCGTCTGCAACACCCATTCTCATGCATTCTAGCAGGACCGTCTAATTCTGGAAAGAGCTATTTTGTAAAACAACTGCTACATAATATTGAAACTAATTTTTCTCAGAAACCTGATAATATTGTTTGGTTTTATTCATGTTGACAAAAACTATATGATGAAATCTCTCTCTCTTTTCCCAACGCCAGATTTGTGGAGGGTCTGCCGAATACATTCGTAGATGACGAATTATTCCCACCGGAGAAGGTGAATTTGGCTATTGTTGACGATCTCATGGAGAGTGCTAGTGAAAATTGTGAGATAGAAAAAGCCTTTACTAAGTATGTGCACCAATTTGGCTATTGTTGACGATCTCATGGAGAGTGCTAGTGAAAATTGTGAGATAGAAAAAGCCTTTACTAAGTATGTGCACCACAGAAATCTCAGCATTTTCTACCTGGTACAAAACATATTTTGTCAGGGTAAGAAAAGCCGCACGATAAATTTAAACACAAAGTACATGGTTCTTTTTAATAACCCCAGTGATAAATTACAAATTTTAACTCTGGCTCGTCAGATGTATCCTGGAAAAACACGTTTTTTCCTAGAAGCTTTTGAGGATGCCTTATGGGTATTTGCTGGTAGATTTGAGAGCTAATACCCCTGAGGATTTTCACTTAAGGACGGGATTGTTTCCACCAGCGTTGCCTGCTGTCTATGTTCAAAAGAAAAAACCTTCTAAAAAGTGAATTTTACCCGGTATCAGACATTTTACGCTGTGTGCGTCGTGATGTAAAGATGTCTGAGAGACTCCAGCATAACTGGGCTCTCTTAAAAACTCTGGTGAAAGCAACCCCCACTGTCAGAAAGTCTATTTTGACCAATGCAACCAATGATTTAATTACAACCATAGGCGAGATTGCTTTAAACATCTTAAAAGGCAGGATTCGGCTGAAAGAGCGCCAAAAAGGCATATTAAAGTGACAGATCTCAGCCCATAAAGAAAAAGAAGCGCCTACTAAAGCAGGCCGGCGGGTTTATCGGTCCTCTTTTAGCTTTTGCAATTCCAACAATAACAAGCCTGCTCACAGGAAAATAATGGAGCATACAGAGAAAAGGTATCTAGTGCCCAAACAGGAGCTAGACAAACTAAGACCCGGTACTACAGATAACATCCGTGACAGTGTTATTCGGCGCCTTGATGGTGAAATTAGCGACATTTTACAACGTCGTGACATTCCCGATGATGTTAAAATTAAAATTTATAGCTCTGTGCTACAGCGCTACTTGGTACATACGAGGCACAGCTCAAAAGAAGTAACGGCTTTAAATCTCGTTAGCACTCCTGATCCTGGTCAGCAACAATTGCCAAATACCGCCTCTGATAAAAATCAAGAGATCGCTGAAATTGTCAGCCATATAAACCAAAGATATAAAAAGAATGCTGAATTTTTACTAAACAGGTTACTACAGAATAAAAATGTTACAGCCTGGAATAATAAAGCTGAATTTATTTTCAAAGGATCCGTAATACCAGGGTCTAACTTACTGGATTTGGTACGTAGTACAACACAGAGTCATGCTCTGACCGGCAGAAATTTACCTCCGGGTTGGGATTCATTTATGCAGGCTATGGCCGAGCTAAATATACCATCTACAGTTGTGGGTAATCCCACTACTAGGAAGCTTTTAGATGAGTTAAAAATTTCCAGCAGTGAGACAATCGCTGTATCTACACTGCAGAAGCTAGCTCCGACGCCCCGTACAATTCAATCTTTACATTCCCTGTCATTAGGCCCCACACGTGGAACTCTGTTGCCTAAAAAAAGGTCTCTACCGCTACTACAAACCATGTGGCTCACGATGTAAAGAATGTACTGGATAAATGCTGTACTTGATTTGTAACACTATATTATTTATTTTGTAAGAAGTGTCATGATGTATGTTAATTATACTTGTGATACTATTTACTTATTTATTTTGTAAGAAGTGTGTTGATGTATGTTCATTGTACTATTTAATGTTTGCTTTTTTATATTCTGTAAGAATTTTTATATTATTGAAATGTCTTTGAGATGTATTTATTTTACAACAATAAAATCTTTTAAACTTTTACAATATCGTGTCTTTGCTTTTTTATAAACGTATAAAACACACCGCGTCATACTTGCGGGCGTTGTAACATGGCCATATACATAGTATGCCCATATAACGTGTCTGGTGTTATAAACACGTGTAAAAATGAGAATCCAGTATCAATTCAGTATCAAATAAATACCCGGCTAGGATATAAAATTATATAAACATCATGGTGTGTTATAAAACACAATTTTGCACACTGATCTGCTTACAGATCAAGAAGCTTTTACAGTGTTTCACTTCTGATTTGCAGAGTAATGATAGAATCGTATCAGATTTTGTGTCATCCAAATTTTCAAGTTTAATCCGTATCTCCAACACATAAACTCTGGCATTTAGTTAATGGTCAGTAGAGATAGCTGACTAGTGACCAGCATTGTCTTGTAAGACACATTTTAGCATCTGACAGTCTGTGATCCCCCCTGCTCACATGAGCTTCGGCTCCATCGACTCCGGCTATGAATTTATGTGTTAGATTTTAATAATAAAGGACGTTTTCTATGAAGATTGGTGAGTGCCCTCAAATTTCTTATATAGACATTTTAGCATCTGCTAGCAATTATAGTATCAGACTCATTCAACTCATAGCAGTTACATATAAAATTAAAATCTAATAGGATATAAAAACAAATACTGGGATAATAATCACTGTATCAAATACTGTGATAACAATATCAAAGTGTATCAAAAGAGGAAAGCAGACAGGGAGGGGGTGGGGTTACACACTTTTGATACACTTTGATAGGGGCGGAGCACCTGTCAGATTGAGTTTGACGAATCATCTCTCTGCTACACTACTAACAGTACAAGGAAAAATTTCCTTCTCTCATGTCGGAGGCAGACAAGCCATTTTCACTGCATGCGTGCTAGAGGGCCGTTGTTGAAAAATTGCTAAAAAGATGACCCTCAGACATTGCTGCTGGCAGAGGTACTGGCTCTTTTCACCCACAATGATTCCAGGGGAGGGACACGCACACCAGGTGCAACTAAGGATTGGGTGAAATGTTCACCAACTAGTCCATTTTCATTTACCTGTCACATCAGCAAGGGCCATCTGTGGGTGTAAAAATAATAAGGAGGGAGACGTGGATTTAAACTGCGCTGCTGAATGATCCAAGGTTCAAATATGTAGCCATTAGATCGTGGATTTATTCAACGCGTTTCAAAGTACAAGACTTCTTCATCAGGACACCACAATTTGATATTGTGGTGTCCTGATGAAGAAGTCTTGTACTTTGAAACGCGCTGAATAAATCCACGATCTAATGGCTGCACATTTGGACCTTGAATCATTCAGCAGCGCAGTTTAAATCCACATTTTACCCCCTTTTTACCTGTGTTGGTCACGCGTGGACCGGTGGATCTGCTGCAGCAGGATATATGTATGAACCTTTCCTTCGGCTCAAATTGGTGAGTAGAATCTGATCTATCTGATCAATTGTATCTCGGATAAGACCCTATTGCCCTCTTTTCTCCAGCAGCACGTTTTTGGAAGTTGTCTTAACGTCCATCCCTTACGATCAAAAACCATTTTGTTCTGGAAATCACGTCCTGATCCTCCTGTTTCGGCTACAAGTACTTAGTGGTCATAGATGTATACCCAACGTAGGTAATGTTTTCAAATTTGTAAACCTTTGTACATTGTGCAATGGTGAAACTTGTACCATCTATGTCTAGCAATTATAATAACTGCAAAATGTATTGTGAGGTCCCCGTCATGGTCTCTTTAGGCATCTATGATACAGACTCCTTGGGTAGTTTTTGGAAACCTTTGTACATTGTGCAATGGTGAAACTTGTACTCCCTATCTCTAGAAATTATAACAACTGCAAAATTTATTGTGATGTTACCATCACGGTCTCTTGCAGCATCTATGATACAGACCCATTGGGTAATTTTTGGAAACATTTGTACATTGTGCAATGGTGAAACTTGTACTCCTTATCTCTAGCAATTATAACTGCAAAATGTATTGTGAGGTCCCCATCACAGTCTCTTTCAGGGTGTATGATAGGGGAAAAAAGCCTCTGATTCGGGATCTTCGGGTTCCGTGCCCAGTATCACACTTATAGGCTTCTTTTACACTTACAGGGTTTTTTGCAGCCCATTATTGTGGGCCATATTGCCGCAATTTTCACGGTCTGCCGCAATAACGGACCTCAAAAAACTTGCGGATCATCATTTTTTGGGTTTCCAGTACTATGGGAAAAGTATTGGAAAAAAAATGGCGTTCCGCAAAAACGGAGGTCACGGTGCACTGCAAAAACAAGCTTCCTTTGTTTTTGCAACCTCATTGATTTTCAATGGGGGCTGTGTCCATAAGCCATGAAAAAGATTGAGCATGCTCGATCTTATTTCACGGCTATAAATACGCCCCTCACGGCCATATGGCGCACCGTGGAATTATTGCAGCCCATTTTTGCGGCCCCACAGAAATCTATTGGGGCCGCAAAAACGGGATGCATAACCATGGTAAGTGTGAAAGAAGCCTTACCCTGGAAGGGTTAATCCCATTCTCCCACAAGGACCAGAATGGAGGCAAGACTCTTCCCAACACAGTCCCTTATAGAAGGGTCTTCACCACTCCAACCACATGTTTTATTTATCCACACAGGGTGGAAAAAGTATCCTCCGTGGTCGGGTACTCTCGGTGTTCACCATGTGTACAAACAACACCCACTTTTTTCCCAGTGGGTTCTAAGCCTGAGATTAACAAACCATTTACCAGTGTCACTAGGCTTCCTGAGTCCAGGACGGCCTCTGCCTGGTGTCCGTTTACGTGCACCTGGCACAGATGCAGTTCCCCCTCTGGAATGAATGGATCCATAGCGAAAACGCCCTAGGCATACATCACATGCTGAGTAAACACAAAGTCAATGGGTTCAGCTGTCAGGGGGCAATTGGCAGCCACATGTCCTGGCCCTTGGCACCGCCAATCCCTAACAGCTGTGGTACGACTGGACCCCGGGACCAGTTTAGGGGAAACAGGTCTCTTGTCACCCTCCATGCAGGGTACCCTCTCAGTACAGGCTCAGTTCTGATTGGCCCCAGCAGAGGGTCATAGACCTTTCACAGACTCTGTGCTAACCGTAGTGGAGCAGACTCCCATATAAAGTCCTGAGTAGCCGTATACTGCTCAATCAGACTGACCACCTGGTCTAGGGTTCCAGGATTCCCTTGGCCCACCCACCACCCTCTGTACCATAAGGTAAGGGGTTAAGGTCTCAGGCTGAAGCCTTTTTTTTACCAGCTGTAGCAAGTCATATGCCTGGAATCTGGCTGGGCGAGACTCTGCAAAGGACCACTGGAACACCCGTTGGGCCCGCACATATGTCAGTCAAGGATCTCACTTCTGAGTTTCTCATAATCCAGGGCATCATCCCGACTAAGATCCAAGTAGGCCTTCTGGGCATCTCCCGTCAGTATAGAGGGCCACCACTTCAGCTCCCTGGGACATCGGCAACCCTTCCCTCTCTGCTGTGCACTCGAACACGGTGAAGAAAGCCTCCAATTCATACTCAGGACTCATATTCCTCAAGGCTGACCAAACCTTATACAAGGCCTCCAAATGGATCATGGTCGCTGGTGAGGATTAGGGTTGAGCGACCTTTACTTTTATAGGATCGGGTCGGGTTTCACGAAACCCGACTTTTTCAAAAGTCGGGCCGAGTGAAATCGGCCGATCCTATAAAAAAGTCGGGGTCGGGGTCGGCCGAAACTCGAAACCCAATGCAGTGCATTGGGTTTCCAATGGTTCCCAGGGTCTGAAGGAGCGGAAACTCTCCTTCAGGCCCTGGGATCCATATTTAAGTGTAAAATAAAGAATTAAAATAAAAAATATCACTATACTTACCCTCTGACGGGCCCTGGTACTAACCGGGAACCTTCCTTCCTTAGAATCAGCCTTCCAGGACCTTGCGGTGACGTCGCGGCTTGTGATTGGTCGCGCGGCCACCCATGTGACCGCTCGCGCGACCAATCACAAGCCGCGACGTCACCGTGACGTCACCGAAGGTCCTGGAAGGGCTGATTCTTAGGAAGGAAGGCTGCCGGAAAGAAGCAGGGCGTGTCCGAGGGTGAGTATATACCTAATAGGAATATACTCACCCTCGGCTTCATTCCGGCAGCCTTCCTTCCTAAGAATCAGCCCTTCTAGGACCTTCGGTGACGTCACGGTGACGTCGCGGCTTGTGATTGGTCGCGCGAGCGGTCACATGGGCGGCCGCGCGACCAATCACAAGCCGCGACGTCACCGCGACGTCACCGCAAGGTCCTGGAAGGCTGATTCTAAGGAAGGAAGGTTCCCGGTTAGTACCAGGGCCCGTCAGAGGGTAAGTATAGCGATATTTTTTATTTTAATTCTTTATTTTACACTTAAATCTGAATTCCGATACCAATTCCCGATATCTTAAACATATTGGGAATCGGTATCGGAATTCCGATTCCAGATTCAGAAGATCGCCGACTTCATGGCCGACCCCACACAGGGGTCGGGTCGGGTTTCATGAAACCCGACTTTGCCAAAAGTCGGCGACTTCTGAAAATTGCCGACCCGTTTCGCTCAACCCTAGTGAGGATGACTCTCGCAAGGCCACAATCTGTTGTAGAATCAGCTCATTCGTTTTCTGCTACTACTGATATAGCAGCTGCTGTTGGTGATAGTGCTGTTGCTGAAAATTCCTGTGGCTTCTGCTGCCATTGCTGCTGCTCCTGATGCTTCTGCTGAAACTGCAGCTGCTGCTCCAGAGTGAGGGCCAACTGCTTGAGTATTTCCTCAATCTTGTTAGCAGGCTTTAGCTGTAGCATTGCAGTCTTAATCACTGACATGCAGCATGCCTCAGTTTACAGTGCCCGCATTCTCCACCATATGTAGTGCGGCACTGTTTACACCGTGCGGTAATGAGACAGTGAACCATTAAAATTCAAAAACAAAATGTCTTTAATGTCCAAAAGCTCACAAATGAAAAGCAAATGGTATCCTCTGGATCGCAGCCAGGGCGTCAAAATTGTCCATATCTGAGACCGGTTTCCATGGGCGACTGCTCCACCGTGTCATGCTGAGGGGGCACCAGGCATTCGCTTCCCTTGGCTCTGTGTTGACTACACACATAAGCTGGATGCTGCAGAGCCACCTGCTCTGCAGCTTGCAAACCAACACTGACACACCCAACCTTTGCTGCAGGATTTTTAAATGAGATCTGTGACCATGGGCCTCTTAGGTAGAGAGAGTGACATGCAGCGCCCCAGAGTCCTGGTCATTGCAGTAACGTTGCTCTGCCACTAAGGGGAGTGATGGTACGTCTGATGGCACTAAAGGAGTTCACCTGACCAGGTATCACAGTCACACACTATACTTCACACTTCGGCCACCAGGGGGAGCAAAAGGTTCTATCTATTAGGCCACTCCTCACACTCTGGTAAAACTGGGGGTTGGATAGGAAGTTAGAGAGAAGCTGACTGGGTTTTGCCCAGGTAACATCTAGTGAGAGAGAGAGTTGCTTGGGAAGACTCAGGGAGGTCCCTGTCAGGGGTGGGATCCTGACAGTGGCCTAGCACGGGACAGATCGTTACGGAGCTGCACCTGCACTTCCTTGCGGCAGAATCCTAAGAAAGGACAAGAAGCGAAGTATATTGTGGAGAAGTGAGAAACGAGATCACAGCACAATGAGATAATACCAGAAGGAGTCCTGCCTCGAGATCGGCAACATCCTTCTGAGGCGCGTAGCCGGCAGCCGGAATGCCGAGGGAGTGATTGGCACTGCGCATCACTCCGAACTACGGCAGGGCAGTTAATTCCAAGTTGGCTGTCCAACCTTTACACCTAATGAAGACAACGGAGGCAAATTGTGGGAGAGGGAGCGTCTCTAGGGTCCCTATAAAATAGCTCCAGGCCTACCCCATCATACGGGTGCATCCTATCCCTATCATCGGGGGGACGGAGAGAGAAAACAGAAACATACACGACAGTTGTGAGGACTATCCCGTGGTGCTCAGCAGGGAGGTAATACAACACACAGGTGCTAGTAGGAAGGCTACTGATTTCCACCTGTAAAGGGAACTCTGGATCTGCCTTCGGACCGGCCGGTCTCAGCCAGCCCTGTTAGCAGTGCTCTGGATTGTGGATGCCGAAGCCTTCAGTAAAAAGGTAAAGAGACTGCAACCCTGTGTCCTCGTCATTTACTGCGACCTACACCATCACCATCTACTCAGCAAGGGAAGCCCTGGGGACATACTTCACCTGTGGGAAGTTACACCATCTAGCTGCCATTCCATCACCCCAGCGGACCCCTAGCAGCGTCGGTCACCCTGACTGAACACCACAGGTGGCGTCACGAACACTTGACAAACTTTCACCTACTCCTTTAATTGGGCGCCCCTTAGCAGGGCCACGGACCGGGTCGGGCCACCATGACATCCCCAGAACCGAGACAGAAGGGACCCGGTACCGAGTACCCCGCTGCCCTGCGTCTGGGGGCGATCCAACCACACCCCACTACCATCCTGTAGTTCACTCCAAAATTAAAAGCCCATGCTGGGTTTTCTTAAATATGCCTTGGGCCAATAGCTTGTCCAAGAACAAAACTACTTTTATTCTGCACTGCAACCACAGCTATGTCTGTGACTGCAATGCACTCCAGCAGTCTCAATATGCTTCTATGCGCATCCTGGGGAATACATACCATCACTCGCATATAATTCCCCTCACTGCCTCACATATGGAAAATATAAATTCTGCCTGGTTGGGTAGTTTCCAAAAGAAGTGCATAGGCTTGAGCATATTGTTCAATGGCACTCCTGTCTCTTTCCTTTGAGGAGACTAGCTCCAAGTAAAATGAGGCTTGTACATGTTCCTGACATGGGTTTCAGGCCTAACAGAATGACCACAATACAGGTCCTCACTTGCATACACTGTATTCAGAATTTTATTTTGATGCTTTTGGTGTCTGGAAGACTCCAATTTACTGACATTGATCATACAGCTCCCCCAACTCCTGTGTTATATTCACCTTACAGTGGCTTCACCCGCTATGACAGTGGCTCCATTGTGGACAGTGGATCCAATAGCCAAAATGAACTGTGGAGCTCACAAAACTCATGTTTCATGGCACCTGCTGGCCCTCTGAAAATGTGAGGACCGCATAATGACATGGTGGTTGACATGGTGGTGGTAGCAGGCGAAGCCCAAAGTTCAAATGGGCTTGTTTTAGCTGGCATAGTAAAGTGATGGGGAATATGTATTCTGACAATTTGGAATTAAGGAGGGACCTCCCAAATATAGAAATGAGAGCTCTCCCAAATGTATGATACAGGACCACCTGAGGGACCTTCCCAAACGCGGCACCTTCTGGTCCTATGGAAAAATCAAGTGAGGGCCCCATAATGACATTCATTTCAGCTTTTTTTCTTAGGCCACCAAACATGTGTGTTGGGTCCAGCAGAAAAATATTCAGATTTCCCATTCATGTGCATTGGATTTGTTATTCGGTACCAATACACGGTTATTACAAATTATTTGTGCTGATTTTCCCGAATCCGAATATTTCACTATTCGCCCATCATTACTTCTACTATATTCAGCTGCAATCGGGGTTTGACAGGCCATCGGACAACTGTAACAAATGCCAGAAAAGATGGACAGGCCCCATTGATTGTAACACTTTCAATAGTGGGGCCCTTAGAATGTGTGGGGGCTGTGGAACATCATACTGTTTGTGAGGTTGTGGGGTCCATCATACTATGAGGGCGACTGAGGTCGACATCATTCTTTGTGAGTGCTGTGCTAATGATTTTACAGTGTATGAGGCTTTGGACCCCTCATACTGTGTGTTAGGGGGGCTCTGTGGGAATTATACTGTGTAGGGGACTTTGGAGTCCATCATACTGCGTGTCATTTATGTGTGGGTCCATCATATTGTGTGTCGGTATGTGGTAGCATCACACTGTGTGGGAGCTGTACATCATCCTGTGTGTTGAGGAATGATAAAATAATCATACTGTATAGGTGTGTGAGAGCTGTAGTGACCATCACACTGTGTGTGGTGAGCTGTGGGGCATCCAATGTGTGGAGACTGTGTAACTGAGTCGCCCACCAGGGCCGTGGGGTTCTCGGTACTGGGTCCGGTCATTGATAAAGGGGTGGTCACGGTAGCGGCAACCCGGTCCGTGGCCCTGGGCGCCCAAGTAAAAGGGATAGTTTTTAAAGGGAGTTGTAAAGCAATAAAAGTTTGTGATGCCACCTGCGTTACTCGGTCAGGGATGGCCAACGCTGCTTAAAGGGGTCATCTGGGGGTGATGGTATGGCAGCAAGATGTTATCGCTTCCCATAGGTGAAGCTGGGTCCCCAGGGCTCCCTGTGTGCTGGGCAGGGATGGTGTGGTACCGGTAATAAACGGAGGACATAAAGTTGCAGTTTCTTTAACTGGTTTACTGTTTTAGACAGCCTCAGTTTAGGGTACCAGCAACAGGTGGTGATGTGATATGGCCAGCCTGGAGACAATGGTGAATCCATCTCCCAGTTGAGGTCCGTAAGCCTTCCTGCTCATGCTTGTATGCAAGGTCCTTGTTGCCTGTGGCTTCCTGACAAAGTCCTCTCTCTCCTGTCCTGGGACAGTAACCCGTATGGTGGACAGTGCAAGCCTTTTTACAGGGTCTCTACCACGACCCGAGCTCTCCGTGTACTGCTTCACCTTCAGGTATGGGTGCGGGCAAAACACATAAAGTTATTTGCCCTCCGGTTCTGCTGTGTGACCTGGAGTTCAACACAGCCTCAGGATCCCGGTGCCCAGTTTCTGCACTTTAGCTCAGAGGGTGCCCAATCACAGTTCCCCTCCATGCTCCTTGCTTCCCCTTTGCTTTGTTCCTCCGATGCTTATTAACATGCAACCCTTCAGGTTCTCTTCCGACCTGGAGCTGCAGCTCACACTTGGATGCACGGCCCCACTCTCTGCTCTCCTCCTCTCCCTTCACTCTCCTCCACTGAACTGCCTCTAACAACTAACTCCTTCTCCAGACCAGAATACATATATCTGAGGGAAGCTCTCTTGAATCCGGGTTCAGAGCTCCACCTTCTGGCCTGGATTCAGAATGTGTTGCATGTAGATGCCTTACCTGATAAAGGAAATCCTCCATGCCTCCAAGCATGACATCACCCTCCCTGAAAGGAAGGCAACATCACTGTAACAACCGGCTACCTAGGGTGTTACATAACCACCATACATTGTATATGTGGCCATGGAGGCATCATACTGTGGGAAGGGGCTGTGGTGATCATCATACTGTGTATGGGAGTTGTTGCTTGACACCTGTCCCTGGTGTCCCTGACTCTGATTTCCTCTCCTCTGTATGCTTTCCTTTGTTGTGCCCCACTTCGGATTTTGAAGGTTGCCACATGTGGCACCGTGATGTCATCTCTCTTGTCTTATTTAAGGCCCATTAGGATACCCACTTGTATCTTAGGATTAAGACTCTAGTGTTTCAAGTTTGGTTTGCTCCATTACCTGTACTTGCTGTGTTCTCAACTTACATCCATCTCTGCTGGGTTCCACTCCATGTGTATGACTGCTCCCAAGATTCCAGATAGTCCAATTTATCATTTCCATGTGTCCTCTGGGAAGTTGCACCAACCCCCGGAAGCCTGTGTGCTCTAACCAGAGGCTTAGCAGATCCAAATCACAAGGTGATCCTTACAGTTGTAGGGTTCATAATATTGTGCAGAGAGCTGTTGTGGCTATCATACCATGTGGGGTTGCTGTGGATACATCATTGTGTGTGGAGGTTTTTAGTTACCATTGTACCGTGTGTGTGGGTTGTGAAGTCAATTATACTCTGTGGTGGACTATGATGGGCATCCTACTGTGCTTGGGGCTATGGGTACAATATACTGTGTTTGGTGTTGCATAGCTTGGTCGCAGAAGAAACTTGTGAGAGTGGATTATATGGGGTAATTTAACTTTTATCTACACAGAACATGAGGTACATGCATCAGCTTCTTAATACAGCATAACAGGAAGTCTAAATGACCATTTACCAGAGAGAAAGTGAAACCAAACTACAACAAGTATATGCATTACATTCAACTAAGCATATAACAGTAACAACATCGTCATCTACTGTCAGAAATTGTCATGTCGGACGCTGTGCAGACCAGGTCGTTCGACAGACAGCGGTAATTCCGCTTTTGACCACTATGTGCTCATTGGCGTCGGCTAGATTTTATCTAGCTGGTCCGGGGTTAATTTACCTGATGCTCGGATTGGAAGCTGGGCCATGCCCATTGTCTTTAAATAGTTCTCCTGAACATTTGGCGTCGCCAATTATAGCTTCTGACTTGTGCATGTTATCTCGGTCTGGAGTGGTGAGCTAATAGTTGGAGTATCGTTGCTGGTGGTGTATTTCCCTTTGTCTTATTTGCTCCTTCCTATATTTGTATTTGTTTTGCCCTTTGCATTTATAGTGTATTCCTGAGTGACTGCGGCGTGGTGCCTATTTTTCCGTTATCCTTGTCTGTGCTAACTGTGGGTATCAGAGTGTGGACTCTTCACTGGGTGGTGGGTTGTGGTTTCAGCCTAGGGTTGAAACAGGAGATAGGGCGAGGGTGGAGGCTCAGACATGCACACCATCAGTGTAAACTCTGGGTAGAGGGTCAGTCAGGGTTTCCCTAGTCTGAGGAGAATCGCAGGGGCCCGGGTTATTAGCTCTATCCTACCTAGGTCTCCTGTGACATTATAATCGGCCAACATTATTTCCATGGATCCCATGATTTCCATAAACCGCCAGTTGAGGGTGCTGTTTCTACAGGTTACTGAGTTGGGGGGGCAGTGCAGCAACAGGGACTAGCAGTATCTAATGTGCAAGCCGGCGTTACAGATAAAGTTGCTGAGCCTAAGTTTCCTTTGCCTGAAAAATTTGCTGGGGAACGCAGTAAATTTGTTACTTTTCATGAAGCTTGCAAACTGTATTTTCGGATGCGTCCGATCTCCTCCGGTAATGAGGCTCAGCGTGTGGGCCTGGTGTTGTCATTATTAAGCGGGGATCCCCAAGCATGGATGTTTTCTTTGCCATCTGATTCTGCTGCATTTGACTCTGTGGAGAGTTTTTTTTCCTTTCTTGGAAATGTTTACGGCGAGCCTGACAGAATGGCCCTAGCAGAATCTAAGATACGCACTATTCGCCAGGGGGAGCGAGTTGCAGAGGATTACTGTTCTGAATTTCGCCGCTGGGCGGTCGACACTCAGTGGAATGATTCCCCGCTGCGGAGTCACTTTATTCATGGAGTTTCTGATAGGGTTAAAAAAGCCCTCCTGATGTACGAGACTCCTACTTCACTAGATTCCGCTATGAGTCTTGTTGTCCGCATTGATCACCGTTTTCATCTGGGGGAGCATGAGACACCGCCTGTGGGAGGAGGTTTAGGTTCACGTGAGGTTGCTGCAGGTGAGCCCACGGAACCTATGCAGGTCGCAGGGGTGTCACATGTTAAGCATCGTGCTCCTGTACTCAGGAAGCAGGGAGCCTGTTTATTCTGCGGTAAAACTGGTCATTTTATTAATATCTGTCCTCTGCTGTCAAAGAAAAACGCAACTGCGGAAAAACTTCTTAGCTCAGAGGGTGTGGAGGAGTCCAATCTGAGCTTATGTATATCCTCCATGATGATTTCTCAATGCATGCTCCCTGCCAAAGTTGTTGTCGCTGGCAGAGAACTGCCAATCACTGCTTTTGTGGATAGTGGTTCTGCCACAAATCTCATTGATGAGGAGTTTGCGTGCACTGCTGGTTTTAGGATCGAAAAACTGCCTCATCCTATCCGCATGGCCACCATCAATTCTGCTCCTCTCCCACAGGGGGAGATTACTGAGTTTGTGGCTGAGGTTAAACTCCACATTGGGGTTCTTCATTTCGAGCAGGTTACATGTAAGGTGCTCAAGAGTCTTCCGGCACACTTGGTTCTGGGTTTTCCATGGTTGTCTACACACAACCCGGTGATTGACTGGAAAACTCAGGACATAATTCATGGAGTGATTTCTGTCAGGAGAATTGCTTGGCCACATGTGTAGCTGCAGTGACTTCAAGCGTTCCTGAGTCACTTCTGGATTTTGTGGATGTGTTCTCTGAGAAGGGTTGTTCAGAGTTGCCACCACATCGCTCCTATGACTGTACTATCAGGTTTAAACCAGGGGCTAAATTGCCTAAAGCAAGGATGTTTAACATCTCCGGTCCGGAGAGACAAGCGCTAAAGGATTACATTGCTGAAAGTTTGAGCAAAGGGCACATCAGGCCTTCATCCTTACCTGTGGCAGCAGGGTTCTTCTTCGTTAAGAAGAAAGATGGTGGACTACGGCCGTGTCTGGATTTCAGGGAGTTAAACCAGATTACGATTCGTGATCCATACCCTATGCCATTGATACCGGATTTGTTCAACCAGGTGGCAGGTGCTAAGTGGTTTACCAAGCTTGACCTCAGGGGGGCGTACAACCTCATAAGAGTCCGTCAAGGTGATGAGTGGAAGACGGCCTGAGGGTCATTTTGAAAATTTGGTGATGCCATTTGGGTTGACAAACGCACCTGCAGTGTTTCAGCATTTCATAAATGATGTGTTCTCGCATGTGTTGGGGAAATTAGTTTTTGTGTACCTAGATGACATCCTCATATATTCTTGCGACCGTGATACTCATTTAGATCATGTCAGGCAGGTGTTACAGCTTCTCATAGAGAATAAGCTATATGCAAAACTGGAGAAATGTGTGTTTTCGGTACAGGAGTTGCCTTTCTTGGGCTATATTGTGTCTGCTTCTGGTTTTAAAATGGACGCCGCTAAGGTGCAAGCGGTGTTGCATTGGGAATGGCCTGATAACCTGAAAGCACTTCAGCGGTTCCTTGGGTTTTCTAACTACTATAGGAAATTTATCAAGGATTTTTCCATCATTGCTAAACCGCTAACTGACATGACTAAAAAGGGTACCAATTTCTCAGTTTGGCCTGAGGCTGCTGTGTGCGCATTCAAATCTCTTAAGAACAGGTTTGTTTCGGCCCCCATTCTTGTGCAGCCAGATGTATCGAAACCCTTTGTGGTGGAAGTCGATGCGTCTGAGGTTGGTGTGGGGGTGGTGCTTTCACAAGGCTCATCCTTGAGCGGTTTGCGTCCTTGCGCCTACTTTTCCAAGAAACTGTCGCCCGCCGAACGTAACTACGATATCGGCAACAGAGAGTTGTTGGCAATCAAATTGGCCTTTGAGGAATGGCGACACTTCTTGGAGGGGTCGATTCATCAGGTTACTGTTATTACCGACCATAAGAATTTGCTTTATTTGGAGTCTGCCAAGCGTCTGTCTCCCAGGCAGGCTCGCTGGGCATTGTTTTTCACGCAGTTCAACTTTGTTGTCACTTACAGACCGGGGTCTAAAAACACTAAGGCAGACGCCCTGTCCAGGTGTTTTCCGGGGGGAGAGCCTCGGGAAGATCCAGTACCCATCCTCCAAAAGGGTGTTGTGGTTTCGGCTCTCACTACCAAGGTTGAGGCTGAGATTGCCGAGGCCCAGGAGGAGGTACCATCTGAGCTTCCCATCAACAAAACATTTGAACCGCTTCATCTCCGCTTAAAGGTTTTGGCGGAGCATCATGATACCATCCTGGCTGGCCATCCAGGGGTTAGGGGTACTTTGGAGTTGGTGTCACGTCGGTTTTGGTGGCCCAAGATCCAACAGGACGTGGTCTCATACGTGTCGGCTTGCACCACGTGCGCTAGGACTAAGACGCCCCGCTCCCGTCCTGTTGGCACACTACTTCCTCTCGAGGTACCTAGTAAGCCATGGACGGAAATCTCCATGGATTTTATCACTGACTTGCCCTCCTCAGCTGGGAACATGGTCATCTTGGTGATTGATGATTGATTCTCAAAAATGTCGCATTTTGTGTCTTTGCCTTCGTTGCCTAACGCTAAGACTCTGGCTCAGGTATTTGTGCAGGAGGTGGTCAGACTTCATGGGGTTCCGTCTGACATCGTTTCTGATAGGGGGTCTCAATTTGTGGCAAAATTTTGGAAAGCATTTTGTTCACGGCTGGGGATCAAGTTGTCTCATTCTTCGGCGTTTCATCCTCAGTCAAATGGTCAGACCAATCGTATGAACCAAAATTTGGAACAGTACTTACGCTGCTTTGTTTCAGATAACCAGGAGGAGTGGTCGAAGTTTCTTCCTTTGGCTGAGTTTGCCATCAATAATCACCGCCAGGAGTCGTCTGGGGAGTCTCCATTTTTTTGTGTTTACGGGCTTCATCCTCAATTTTGTACTTTGAGTCAGGGGGGCTCTTCCGGTGTCCCGGAGGAAGACCAGTTAGGAGCACAATTGTCATCAGTCTGGAGGAGAGTTAAACAGCGCCTGTTGAGTGTGGGTGCTAGGTACAAACGTGTGGCTGACAGTAGGCATGTGCCAGGTCCGGACCTGAGTGTGGATGACTGGGTGTGGTTATCCACAAAAAACATAAGACTCAAAATACCATCCCTTAAATTGGGTCCACGGTTTATTGGTCCATTTAGGGTCGCCGCTGTCATTAACCCTGTAGCGTACCGATTGGAGCTTCCTACGGTGTATAAGATACACAATGTGTTCCACAGGTCTCTTTTAAAGAAGGTGGTGGGTTCTGTGAGTCTCCAAGGTGGTTGACTCTCGTGTAGTGCGCCGCACTTTACAGTACTTGGTACACTGGCGTGGTTATGGGCCTGAGGAGAGGTCCTGGGTACCAGCCTCGGACATTCATGCGGATCGGCTGGTCAGGTTTTTTCACCGTCGCCATCCGGACAAGCCGGGTCTTATAAGCCGTGAGGGCCCTGGGGTCCCTCGTAGAAGGCGGGGTACTGTCATGTCGGACGCTGTTCAGACCAGGTCGTTCGACAGACAGCGGTAATTCCGCTTTTGACACCTATGTGCTCATTGGCGTCGGCTAGATTTTATCTAGCTGGTCCGGGGTTATTTTACCTGATGCTTGGATTGGAAGCTGGGTCATGCCCATTGTCTTTAAATAGTTCTCCTGAACATTGGGCGTCGCCGATTATAGCTTCTGTCTTGTGCATGTTATCTCGGTCTGGAGTGGTGAGCTAATAGTTGGAGTATCGTTGCTGGTGGTGTATTTCCCTTTGTCTTATTTGCTCCTTCCTATATTTGTATTTGTTTGCCCTTTGCATTTATAGTGTATTCCTGAGTGACTGCGGCGTGGTGCTTATTTTTCCGTTATCCTTGTCTGTGCTAGCTGTGGGTATCAGAGTGTGGACTCTTCACTGGGTGTTGGGTTGTGGTTTCAGCCTAGGGTTGAAACAGGAGGTAGGGCGAGGGTGGAGGCTCAGACATGCACACCATCAGTGTAAACTCTGGGTAGAGGGTCAGTCAGGGTTTCCTTAGTCTGAGGGAAATCACAGGGGCCCGGGTTATTAGCTCTATCCTACCTAGGTCTCCTGTGACAGAAATGTGTAAACTCCTCCTGCACATGAATAAGTCTGTATCTGTTGCATATCTGCCAACACCCTTTCTCAACAGTAAGGACTTATTCAGTTAAGCCTAATTTCTTCATCAGTCCCTGATGTCTTTCAGCTTTCAATGCCTTTGTGAAAATATCTGCTGTCATATCTTCAGTTGGGCAGTACTCTAAATTTAGGATTTCTTGTTCCTGGTGGTCTCTCAAGAAATTTAACGTTACATCAGTGTGTTCTTGGATTAACTCTGAGCAAGAACTAGAAATCCTTGATTGTCCTCATATATCTTTGTTATTGTCCTAAGTCTATTAGCAGTTGTCTTAACCATAGAACTTCTCGACTGGCATGTGCTGCGGCAACATATTCTGCTCTATGGATGACAGTGTTACTGTAGATTGTTTCCTACTAGTCCAAACTAGTTGGTCCGTCTGAAAGCAAGAAATGATAGCCACTGGTAGATTTCCTGTCAATTGGATCTCCAGTCCAGTCTGCATCAAAGTATCCGGTTAAAATGCATTTCTCACTTGCAGGTAGTTTCAGTTTAACACTGCTAGTCCCTTTCAAATAACAGATTACTCTCTTCACTGCATTACAATCCATTTTGTTTGGCTTTGACACCTTCCTGCTAAAAATTCCTACTGTTGCTGCAATGTCTGGCCATGTAACAGTCGCAAGATATAATAATTTTCCCATCGCTGTTCTGTATTGTTCATTATTCGGTAACAGATTCTGTTTACTATTTATTTCCTTCAGATAGTTGGTTTCCAATGGAGACTTTACTGGTTTTTCATCTTTCAATCCAAATGTTTTGATTATGCCTTGAATCATGTGATTTTGATTAAGGAGGAAGCTCCCATCTTCTTCTTTTTCTATCTGTATTCCAATGTACTGTTTCACATTTCCCAGATCTTTGATCTCGAAGTGTTGATCCTAAGTTTTCACTATCTCCACTACATCCCTTTCTTTTTCAAAACAAACTAAAATATCGTCCCCATATATCAGCACATAGATCCATCTGTCTGTCAGTCTCTTTGTATATAGACAAGGATCCGATTTGCTTCTTTGAAAATGTTCATTTATAAGTACATCTGTGATTTTATCATTCCATGCTGTAGCGGCTTGTTTTAAACCATATTTACTTACAAACCATGTTTGTTTTCCGTTTATCCTTGAATCCTGTTTTTTTTCCATGTAAATCCATAAAGAATAAAGCGGATTGGCACATACCGTGCCGTGCAACAAAATCCTTTATTGTGGCATCATCAATCATACCAACAGCAGGCAGATAAAACAGTGGAGCAAATACAGACGACGATCGTTTCACGCTTACATTGCGCTTCAACAGGTCATATGTAGGACAAAGCTCACAGAATATCTGTAAGCAACCATTGCCCTTGTTCCACCTCATCGTCAGGTGAAAGCATATCATTAATTGTGAACAAGTGAAAACCAGATACATGCAATACAAAAAATACTGTTAAAAAAAATAAATATAAACAAGTCACAAAAACACAGCCATGTCGAGATTGTCATTAAAGCCTAATGGACCTTGAGCACGAGTCCGAATAATTCATCTAGCCCCCTTTCTTAATAATAATTTATTGAGATCACCTCCTTGCGCAGGCATCTTAACGGTTTCAATCCTGCAAACCGCAAAACTTCAGGATTGCCTGCATGTTTTTTCCTTATATGTTCAATTAGTCTAGGGACCCCCTTACCTGAGGTGATGGAATTAAAGTGCTCACGGAAACATACGAATAAGGGATGAATAATCTTTCCGATATAATGAAAACCGCAAGGGCAAAAAACAACATATACAGCGTAATTTGTGTGGCATGTTATAAAATCTTGGACTCTATGTGTGTTAAATATGCTTATTTCGCACATTTATTTAATCAGGACTTTACCAGGTGCGTTACTCTTAAAGAAAAAATGTCTTGATATTTTCATAAAAAATGTAGTGGTTTATTGAATTGTCCACAGAAAACCACATTGCAGCAAAACATAAAAATTGATGAAATAGTTCCGAACAGATTGTCCATTTGTAAATATCAGCGCTTGTTACTCATCGTTTCTGAGATGGAGTAGAAGTCATCTTTCTTTCATGGAGTAGAATCATGACTACCACCTGTTCATTCCTTGTGTGACTTGTCTGACGACCATGGAGTATGGTGGTGAAGGCAGGAGATGACAGCCCCCATGTGACGACCCCCCTCCACCTCCTAAGAGACATTATTTATATGTCCCACAGATCACGTGTTCTCTCTATATGGTGTTAACTTATACTCTGAGCTATATATACATAAATAGCTTTTGTAATGTCAGTGAGAGGCAATGTGTTCAGTACAGAATTGAGAATAAGAATAATTCAATTAATAATTAATATTTAACAATGTGAAATACCTCCCATCTCTAAATATTTGGTGGTAAGATGGAATGAACAGAAAGAACAATTTCCGCATTTATGATTGCCTACAGGTATATTTTTTTGTAGCCAGTTATTAGATTCGATTTTAACATGATTCTGAACTAGAAAATCTTTTATATTTTTTGTCCTCCGTGATGTAACCAGCGGTCGGACCCCTGGACACTATATCCACAATTTCTTTTTCTCCCTCTAGCAAATGCCAGTTCCTATTGATCTAATCTGACTGTCCATAGGACCAAATCTAAAATGAAAAATGAATCTTTTTTCATTTTTATTCTGTTGTACCCAGCATTTCTTTTCATATGAAACAGGAGGACTTTCCTCAACCCTTTTTAACGCAGTGTTAAGAACAGATTTGGGGTAACCCCTGTCAGAAAAACGTTTATAAAGGTCCAAGGATTGTTCTTTAAACCTGATGGGATCATTATTAATCCTTTTCAGTCACAGAAACTGGCTGTAAGGCAGGGATTTTTAAAAAATGGCGGGTGAGATCTATCAAAATGCAGAAGAGAATTAGTGGAAGTTGGTTTGCGATATACTGTACTTCTGTTCTTAGAGAGCCATTAACAATATGCAATTGTACCTCCACGAATTCAAGAGTATCACCCCCAAATTTGGCAGTGAACCTCATATTCATATTGTTGGACGTATTCAAGAGATCCACGAACCGATGGAATGAATCCTGAGACCCATCCCATACTATGAATACATCGTCGACATATCTCAGAAGAAGTTTCATTTGCTTGAAAAAACAATTTTTTGTTGAATACATAATTTTTTCTTAAAAAATCGCAAGATACAGCTTTGCGAAGGTACATGCAACGGGGTTACCCATTGCGGTACCCACTCGCTGCACGTAGCACGCATCCATGAATTTAAAGGCATTGTGCCCCAACACAAATTTTAATCCCTCACATATAGAATCCACAAAATTCTCTCCATTGTCTGTACTGGATAACGCTGTTCTGACTGCGTCTACCCCTTCTAATTGCGGCATTCTTGTATAAAAGACTTTCTACATCAATGGAGGTTAAAGAGAAACCTTCCTGCCATGTAAAATCTTTTAAGGCTGCTACAAGTTCACCTGTGTCTTTGATATACAAGGGTATAGATTTTAGAAGAGGGCGCAGCAGCCAATCAAGATATTTAGACAATGGTTCTGTAAGAGATCCTATCCCTGCGACGATCGGCCGCCCGGGAGGGTGTGAAGAGGATTTATGGATTTGGGGTACATGGTACCAATACGGCTTACAGGGATAATCTGGCAATAGTTTTTCTGCCTGTTTGTACAAAATTTCACCCTTTACAACCTGTTTTCTGAGTAAAGACCTAAGATCCTTTTTATATTTATTAGTGGGATCACTTGATAACATTTGATATGTGATTTCATCTGACAACGGTCTCTTTGCCTCATTTACATAAAACTCTCTGGATAGCAAAACCGTATTGCCCCCCTTATCGGCTCTTCTTACAATGGTGTCCTTCCAATCTCTAATCATTTTTAGAGCCTTTTTCTCTTTATTGTTTAGATTTGAGGGCATTTTTGGATAAATAAGGGACTCAAAATCTCTAATAACTAGTGTTGAGCATTCCGATACTGCAAATATCGGGTATCGGCCGATATTCGCTGTATTGGAATTCCGATACCGAGTTCCGATATTTTTGTGATATCGGAAATCGGAATCGGAAGTTCATATAAGTTCCCAGGCGTGTGCGGTGCGTATGGTTCCCAGGGTCTGGAGGAGAGGAGACTCTCCTTCAGGCCCTGGGATCCATATTCATGTAAAAAATAAAGAATAAAAATAAAAAATATGGACATACTCACCCCTCCGACAGACCCTGGACCTCAGCGGTGCAACCGGCAGCCTCCGTTCCTAAGAATGCAGTGAGTGTAGGACCTGCGATGACGTCGCGGCTTGTGATTGGTCGCGTGAGCGGTCACATGAGCGGTCACGCGACCAATCACAAGCCACGACATCATCGAAGGTCCTTCACTCTGCATTCTTAGGAACAGAGGCAGACGCTTGCAGTGGTGACTGCCAGGGCTCGTCCGAGAGTGAGTATATCCATATTTTTTATTTTTATTCTTTATTTTTTACATGAATATGGATCCCAGGGCCTGAAGGAGAGTTTCCTCTCCTTCAGACCCTGGGAACCATCCAGGATCACTTCCAATATTTGTGTCCCATTGACTTGTATTGGTATCGGGTATCGGTATCGGCGATATCCGATATTTTTTGGATATCGGCCGATCCAATCCGATACCGATACTTTCAAATATCGGAAGGTATCGCTCAACACTACTAATAACTAGATCTGCGAATAAATCAATGGCATTACCTGGGGAAATTGGGGGCATATATGTTTATTTTGTGCCACCTGTAAACGGACTTTCTGCTGATTTTATATTCTGAATTGATGTAGCATCTGAGGCTGCGGTCAGACTGCATAAGAGTGCAGCATCATTTGCAAACGCACTTAAAGGTTCTTCTAAACCAGTGACCATAAAGCCCAATGGTCCTATGGAACATGGTTTATCCCCTTCTAAAACTGTAGTATTCACTGTATTGCTATTTGGAAAGGTTTTACATAAATGCATCTTCCTAGTAGCCTTAAACATGTCAACTTTAAAATCAATGAAATCAAAATCACCAGGTAAACAAAATCCCAAACCTTTAGATAAGACAGAAACAGCAGCAGTGTCCAATGTATGGTCTGTCAGATTAATGATCTGTTAAACAGCAGGAATGTCATTATTTATCTCCAGGACACTTGCTTTCTCTTGTGGCCAAAGCCGGTATTTTTTCCGCCTCCTGCCCCCTCTCCTGGTTTTCCTCCTAAAGGGGCCGGTATATTATCAGCATAAGAAGTCTGCGGAATAGCCGCGGTGTCCATTTCTTCATTAGTACTAGAGTCCGAATCAGTAGTCAAATAGTCCTTCTTAGGTCTCCTGTTTTTCGCCCAAGGGCGACGTTTATTATTCTTTTATTATTCTTTTTCGCTCCTGCTTTGTTTTTGCTCCATGTAAAAATATTACCTGTATCAAAATAATTTTTATCTCTGACAAATTTGTCAGGTTTACATTGCTTTGATTCCATTTGGATAGGAATTAATCTATTCTATTGAATGCCAGCCACTGACTCTCAGTCAAGAGTGAACGTATTTCATTCTTAGTTTTATCAAGATCCGCATTCACTTCAGTGTAATTCAGATTATTATATTTTGACACCAAATTTAGCAAGTGATTACCTTCATACTGTTCCATTGCTGTCTCTCTTCCCCTCCTTCTTTTCTAACACCACAGCCGCAATCAATCCTTTACAGTCATTTACTCACTTTCCGGCTACATGTGCATGCACGCTGCTGCTCCTTTGCTTGGCACCATCGATAGAGTCTCTTTTTGGAGCAGGGGAGACCACATAATCGCCGGTCCACTCATGTGATCCTATGTGGGCGTGTCTGTGGGCTCCTCTCCGGATGACGCCCTCTTCCTTGTGATTTTGCTCTAAAACTCCAGCATGTTATCCTCATCTTCAAACAGGGTCACCAGACTGTTTACCCTTTAACTGTATCTAATTCCCCTTTTATGATTCCTACTGTTTATGGGGGATGTGGTGACCTTTCTACTATGTGTGAAGGGCTGTGCACAGAGGGCAACCGTGGTGGCATCATACTATTTAGGGAGGTCTGTACACTAAAAACACTTAGGGCCTCTATTGGGTGCAATATAACTGTTCTACGTACTGCAATACATGCCGCTCTCCCTTTCTTTAGAAGTTGGGAGCAGGCCCTTTGACTGCGTCTAGGTGCCATGATAGGACTTTTGCTTTTTTCATATTTTTCTTATATCAATTTGAGCTTTTAATAGATATTAATAAAGCAAGTGATTTTTGTTTTATTTCTCTGAGACATTTACTATAATATACCTCTAACTTTTGGATATACTGTGAATTATTTTACTTTTTGGGGGGCACTATGATCTGTGGTTGAACATCAAAAGAGCAGTACATGCAAGACTACCCAGAAAACTCACAGAACTGAAAGAATTTTCCAAGGAAGAATCCAAGAAGTATTGTTTCTCCTTGCGGAGAGTGACATGATAAGCATTTCGAGGTGAGGAGACTTAAAGCCGCAATGCTCCTCTGGGAAATATGCAAATTGTCTCTTCAGAGAGGAAGAGGACTAGAAGGCACTAGAGTTCTAGTCCTCTTCCTCTCTGAAGAGACAATTTCCAAGGAAGAATGAATGAAAATCCCTCAAACAAGAATTGAAAGACTCTTTGCTTGCTACAAAACGTGCTTACAATTTGAGATACTTTCAAAAGAGGGTGCTACAAGGCACTAACAATGCTTTCTTTTGCATTGGCCCATTTTCCTTTTGTAATTTTTAAAATGTAAAAGATGAATATACAGGGTGGGACATTTATATCGATACACCTAAATAAAATGGGAATGCTTGGTGATATCAACTTCCTGTTTGTGGCATATTAGTATATGGGAGGGGAAAAACTTTCAAGATGGGTGGTGACCATGGCGGCCATTTTGAAGTTGTCCATTTTGGATCCAACTTTATTTTTTGCAATGGAAAGAGGATCATGTGACACATCAAACTTATTGAGAATTTCACAAGAAAAACAATCGTGTGCTAGGTTGTAATGCAACTTTATTCTTTCATGAGTTATTACAAGTTTATGACCACTTATAAAATGTGTTCAAAGTGCTGCCCATTGTGTTGGATTGTCAATGCAACCCTCTTCTCCCATTCTTGACACACTGATAGCAACACCGCAGAAGAAATACTAGCAGAGGCTTCCATTATCTGTTGTTTCAGATGCTGCACATCTTGTATCTTCACAGCATAGGCAACTGCCTTCAGATGTCCCAAAAGATAAAAGTCTAAGGAGGTCAGATCGGGAGACCATGGTGGCCATTCAACTGGCCCACGATGACCAATCCACTTTTCAAGAAACTGATCATGTAGGAATGCTCAGACCTGACACCCATAATGTGGTGCACATGTGTCACATGACCCTCTTCTCATTGGAAAAAATAAAGTTGGATCCAAAATGGCCGACTTCAAAATGGCTGCCATGGTCACCACCCATCTTGAAAAGTTTTCCCCCTCCCATATACTAATGTGCCACAAACAGTAAGGTTGATATCACCAACCATTACCGTCTTATTTAGGTGTATCCATATAAATGGTACACCCTGTATGTACATATATATATATATATACACTCACCGGCCACTTTATTAGGTACACCTGTCCAACTTCTTGTTAACACTTAATTTCTAATCAGCCAATCACATGGCGGCAACTCAGTGCATTTAGGCATGTAGACATGGTCAAGACAATCTCCTGCAGTTCAAACCGAGCATCAGTATGGGGAAGAAAGGTGATTTGAGTGCCTTTGAACGTGGCATGGTTGTTGGTGCCAGAAGGGCTGGTCTGAGTATTTCAGAAACTGCTGATCTACTGGGATTTTCACGCACAACCATCTCTAGGGTTTACAGAGAATGGTCCGAAAAAGAAAAAAAATCCAGTGAGCGGCAGTTCTGTGGGCGGAAATGCCTTGTTGATGCCAGAGGTCAGAGGAGAATGGGCAGACTGGTTCGAGCTGATAGAAAGGCAACAGTGACTCAAATCGCCACCCGTTACAACCAAGGTAGGCCTAAGAGCATCTCTGAACGCACAGTGCGTCGAACTTTGAGGCAGATGGGCTACAGCAGCAGAAGACCACACCGGGTACCACTCCTTTCAGCTAAGAACAGGAAACTGAGGCTACAATTTGTACAAGCTCATCGAAATTGGACAGTAGAAGATTGGAAAAACGTTGCTTGGTCTGATGAGTCTCGATTTCTGCTGCGACATTCGGATGGTAGGGTCAGAATTTGGCGTAAACAACATGAAAGCATGGATCCATCCTGCCTTGTATGGAGCATCTTTGGGATGTGCAGCCGACAAATCTGCGGCAACTGTGTGATGCCATCATGTCAATATGGACCAAAATCTCTGAGGAATGCTTCCAGCACCTTGTTGAATCTATGCCACAAAGAATTGAGGCAGTTCTGAAGGCAAAAGGGGGTCCAACCCGTTACTAGCATGGTGTACCTAATAAAGTGGCCGGTGAGTGTATATATATATATATATATAGTCTAAATTGCAAAGGAGATATGTCATCTTTAACTTTAGGCCTTTAGAGATCATTTCAGCTCCAACTTGCTTAACTGTTCACAATAACAGTAATTACTATTATATGGCCATTGTATGATGGTAATATCATTAGTGCAATGGTTTTGTTTGAGAATCAGTATAGTGGTATTATCACTGTGCAAATGCTGTTAATATTTGGTTATGGACTGGTGGTATTTATCTATTATAATGTAATATTATTATTACCATATTTTTATTATTATGGTATTATTTTGGTCAGGGGCAGTCATACAACTGGTGCAGTCAGTGTATCTATACCAGGGCCTAGATGAGTAGTGATACCCACCGGTATCAGCACCAGCATTGTCAAGAGGAAGATGAGAGACACCAGGCCCAACAATGCAGACGAGCTGAAGGCTGCTATCAAAGCAACCTGGGCTTCCATAACATCTCAACAGTGCCACAGGCTGATCACCTTCACGCCACGCCTCATTGATGCAGTAAGTGATGCACAAGGAGCCCCGACCAAGTATTGAATGCATTTACTGAACATACATTTCACTAGGCCAACATTTTCGATTTAAAATCATTTTTCAAACTGGTGTTATAAAGTATTCTAATTTACTGAGATAATGACTTTTGGGTTTTCATTGACTGTAAGCCATAATCATCAACATTAACAGAAATAAACACTTGAAACAGATCTCTCTGTTTGTAATAACTCTATGTAATTATAAGTGTATGACTTTTTGCATTGAAGAAGTGAAATAAATTAACTTTTTGGCTACGTGCACATGTTCAGGATTTGCAGCTCAAAATTCTGCTGTAAATTTTGATGTATTGTAGTAAAAATGCTGCATACAATATGCGTATTTGCCATATTTTTTATGTGCATTTATGGTGCATATTATCCCCCATTTATTAGTATGTGTGAAATACGCTGCAAAAACTTGAATATATTTTAATGGGATTCTATGTGATTAGGGTTGAGCGAAACGGGTCGGCAATTTTCAGAAGTCGCCGACTTTTGGCAAAGTCGGGTTTCATGAAACCCGACCCGACCCCTGTGTGGGGTCGGCCATAAAGTCGGCGATCTTCTGAATCTGGAATCGGAATTCCGATACCGATTCCCGATATGTTTAAGATATCGGGAATTGGTATCGGAATTCAGATTTAAGTGTAAAATAAAGAATTAAAATAAAAAATATCGCCATACTTACCCTCTGACGGGCCCTGGTACTAACCGGGAACCTTCCTTCCTTAGAATCAGCCTTCCAAGACCTTGCGGTGACGTCGCGGCTTGTGATTGGTCGCGCGGCCCCCATGTGACCGCTCGCGCGACCAATCACAAGCCGCGACGTCACCGTGACGTCACCGAAGGCCCTGGAAGGGCTGATTCTTTGGAAGGAAGGCTGTCGGAAAGAAGCAGGGCGTGTCCGAGGGTGAGTATATACCTAATAGGAATATACTCACCCTCGGCTTCGTTCCAGCAGCCTTCCTTCCTAAGAATCAGCCCTTACAGGACCTTCGGTGATGTCACCGAAGGTCCTGGAAGGGCTGATTCTTAGGAAGGAAGGCTGCCGGAAAGAAGCAGGGCGTGTCTGAGGGTGAGTATATACCTAATAGGAATATACTCACCCTCGGCTTCGTTCCGGCAGCCTTCCTTCCTAAGAATCAGCCCTTCCAGGGCCTTCGGTGACGTCACGGTGACGTCGCGGCTTGTGATTGGTCGCGCGAGCGGTCACATGGGGTCCGCGCGACCAATCACAAGTCGCGACGTCACCGCAAGGTCTTGGAAGGCTGATTCTAAGGAAGGAAGGTTCCCGGTTAGTACCAGGGCCCGTCAGAGTGTAAGTATAGCGATATTTTTTATTTTAATTCTTTATTTTACACTTAAATATGGATCCCAGGGCCTGAAGGAGAGTTTCCGCTCCTTCAGACCCTGAGAACCATTGGAAACCCAATGCACTGCATTGGGTTTCGAGTTTCGGCCGACCCCGACCCCGACTTTTTTATAGGATCGGCCGATTTCACTCGACCCGACTTTTGAAAAAGTCGGGTTTCGTGAAACCCGACCCGATCCTATAAAAGTAAAGGTCGCTCAACCCTATATGTGATATATCGACACAAAGTAACAAGTATTTGTGAAGTGTAAGGTAAATGATTAATAGTTTTCTAAGTATTTTAAAAATATAAATCTGAAATTTTGATGTGCATTTTGTATGTACTCACCCCCACTAGCCTGATACCCCTAAATAAACACTTTGAATTATACTATACAGATTTCCACGTAAAAATCATTAGCTATAACAGTGTTGTTAAGGCACAATATCTAAGAAAATGAATAGTGATTGTTCATTTAGTGACAGGTGACTGCCAACTGTGAGCCTATGTTTGTGAAACAGCAGGTTACAAGAAGGTAAGGCTACATACAACATGAGTGTGAAAAAGCGAGGTCCTGGTGGAAGAAGGAATAGGCTTGATATTCAACGTGTACAGGGGATTGGTGTTAATTGAGGTTGAGCTAAACGGATCGGTCATTTTCATAAGTCGCCACCTTTTGGCAAAGTTGGGTTTCATGAAACCCGACCCGATCCCAGTGTGTGATCGGCCATGCGGTACACGATCTTCGCGCCAAAGTCGAGTTTCATATGACGCTTTCAGCGCCTTTTCTCAGCCAATGAAGGTGGACGCAGAGTGTGGGCAGCGTGATGACATAGGTCCTGGTCCCCACCATCTTAGAGAAGGGCATGGCAGTGATTGGCTTGCTTTCTGCGGCGTCACAGGGGCTATAAAGGGGCGTTCCCGCCGACCGCCATGTTACTGCTGCTGATCTGAGCATAAGGAGAGGTTGCTGCCGCTTCGTCACAAGCAGGGATAGCATTAGGCAGGGTAAATTAACCCCCAAACCGCTTGTGCTGTAGCGATTTCCACTATTTTCTTTTTGGGACAGTGGAGGCTAGATTTCTGTGCAACAGCTCTGTAGGTTATAAGGCTCCCCTGATAGCTGAGTTGCTGTGTGTACGCCGCTGTGCAAACCAACTGCTTTTTTCAAAGCACAAATCCTGTTGCTTCTTCCTTTCTGCACAGCTATCTTGTTTGTTTGTCCACACTTTTTGTGTGCAGCAGTCCTTTTTATTGCTGCCTGCCATACTTTTCAGAGATTATTGTAGGGAGATAGTAATTGTAGTACAGTCCCTTTTTTTTTTTTTTAATATCTTCCAGCCACTTTCAGCCCCTGAAACTGTGTAGTGTAAAACAGTGGGCATGTATTTTTCTGCACTGTCCCACACCTAAGAAGGGAGATTTATATTGCCAATCAGTGCATCTGTGACAGTGCTGTCTGTGGTATCTGTCATTCATTTTGTGCCACAGAAACTATACTGTGATATAGTGGGCCTGATTAAATCACTTGTCTCCCATATAAAAAAAAAAATAAAATAAAGGGAGAATAATCTTGCCAAATCTGTGCATCTGTGCCAGTGCTGTCTGTGGTATCTGTCATTCATTTTGTGCCACAGAAACTGTACTGTGATATAGTAGGCCTGATTAAATCACTTGTCTCCCATATATAAAAAAAAAATTAAAATAAAAGGAGAATAATCTTGCCAAATCTGTGCATCTGTGCCAGAGATGTCTGTGGTATCTGTCATTCATTTTGTGCCACAGAAACTGTACTGAGACACAGTGGGCCTGATTAAATCACTTGTCTCCCATATAAAAAAAAAATAAATAAATAAAGGGAGAATAATGTTACCAAATCTGAGCATCTGTGCCAGTGCTGTCTGTGGTATCTGTCATTCATTTTGTGCCACAGAAACTGTACTGTGATATAGTGGGCCTGATTAAATCACTTGTCTCCCATATAAAAAAAAAAAAAAAAATAATGGGAGAATAATCTTGCCAAATCTGTGCATCTGTGCCAGTGCTGTCTGTGGTATCTGTCATTCATTTTGTGCCACATAAACTATACTGTGATATAGTGGGCCTGATTTTTTCCTGCATTCTCCCACATATAAACAGGGAGATTTATATTGCCAGTGTGTGCATCTGCGTCAGTCCTGCTCGTGGCATATCTGCCTGCCTCTTTCTGCCAATCAAACTGTGTAGTGTAATACAGTGGGCCTGATTTTTCCCTGCATTCTCCCACACATAAAGAGGGAGATTTCTATTGCCAGTGTGTGCATCTGCGTCAGTCCTGTTAGTGGCATATCTGCCAGCCTCTTTCTGCCAATCAAACTGTGTAGTGTAATACAGTGGGCCTGATTTTTCCCTGCATTCTCCCACACATAAAGAGGGAGATTTCTATTGCCAGTGTGTGCATCTGCGTCAGTCCTGTTAGTGGCATATCTGCCAGCCTCTTTCTGCCAATCAAACTGTGTAGTGTAATACAGTGGGCCTGATTTTTCCCTGCATTCTCCCACACATAAAGAGGGAGATTTCTATTGCCAGTGTGTGCATCTGTGTCAGTCCTGTTCGTGGCATATCTGCCAGCCTCTTTCTGCCAATCAAACTGTGTAGTATAATACAGTGGGCCTGATTTTTTCCTGCATTCTCCCACACATAAAAAAGGGAGATTTAAATTCACAACAAGTTTACGTACACCTTCTACCTGCTTGTACAGGACCACATAACGGTTGTTATTTTTGTTACATTTTTCCAAGAATGAGGAAGTCTGGTGGAAGAGGTCATGGCCGTTGGCGGTCATTGCCAGCTGGTAATGATGGTAGTGGTGGTGGTCGTGGAGCATCAGGTGGTCGTGGGAAAAGCAATATAGACCCTAAGTCTCGAGTTGTTGAGCCAGCGTCATCGTCTAGCTACACAAGGCCTCGAACGCTCCCTTTTCTGGGAGTAGGAAAACCGCTTTTAAAGCCGAAGCAGCAGGAACAAGTTTTGGCTTTCATTGCTGACTCTGCCTCTAGCTCTTTCGCCTCCTCCTCGGAAAGTGCAAAATGTAAAAGCAGCGCATCGTCAGTGGATGTTCCCGGTCAGTGACAAGTCGCTTCCTTGTGTTCTTCACCCAGAACAACAGAGAAGGATGCATCAGGCGACACAACAGGTTGCTCCATGGAGCTCTTTACACATACCGTTCCTGGGTTAGAAAGAGAAATTGTTAACAGGCCATGCCCATTAAAAGATGAATCGGACATGGAGTGCACAGATGCACAGCCACAGCCCGAATATTATGCTGTTCCTTTGATTCAGATCAGAACATTGCCCTCGCAGTGTACTGATCCAGAATCTGACCCTGATGAGACTATGGAGCCCCGTCACGAACGCTATAGCACCGGCTTACACGGTGACCCAGAGGAAGGTGCACAGGACATAGAAGAGGAGGTCATAGATGACACAGTTGTTGACCCGATTGGCAGCCATTGGGGGAACAGGGTGCAGGCGGCAGTAGCTCTGAAGCGGAGGAGGAGCCGCAGCAGGCATCAACATCGCAACAGGTTCCATCTGGCAGGCCCGTATCTGGCCAAAAATGTGTGGCAAAACCAAAACCAGTTGTAGGACAGCGTGGCCATCCGGTTAAAGTAGCTCAGTGTGCAATGCCTGAAAAGGTATCCGATACTAGGAAGAGTGCAGTCTGGCATTTTTTTAACCAAGATCCAAATGATCAGTGCAAAGTCATCTGTAAGAAATGCTCAAGGACCTTCAGCAGAGGTCAGAATGTTAAAAATCTAAATACAAGTTGCATGCATAGACATTTAACCACCATGCACTTGGAAGCCTGGACTAACTACCAAACATCCCTTAACGTTGTAGCACCCTCTCACAATGAAGCTAGTCAGCAACGCTACATCCCTTCCCTCACTGTACGTCCACCGTTTACCACACCACCTGCAGTAAATGTGGCGGTTTCGTCGCAAGGCCAAAGCAGTCAGGGAATCACCAGGTTTGTGGTAGGAAACACTGTATGTAGGGCAACTGCAAGAAAACCATCACCAACCCTCTCTCAGTCTGCCATGTCCACTGGCATCCCCGCTAGTTCCACCCTATGCAGCTCTCCAGTCCAGCTCACCCTACATGAGACTCTCGTTAGGAAAAGGAAGTACTCATCCTCGCATCCGCGTACACAGGGTTTGAACGCCCACATTGCTAGACTAATCTTGTTAGAGAGGATGCCCTACCGGTTAGTTGAAACCGAAGCTTTCAAAGCCCTAATGGACTACGCTGTACCACGCTACGAGCTACCCAGTCGACACTTCTTTTCAAGAAAAGCCATCCCAGCCCTCTACCAGCATGTAAAAGACTGCATTGTCCATGCACTCAGGCAATCTGTGAGTAGAAAGGTGCACCTGACAACAGATGCATGGACCAGTAGGCATGGCCAGGGGCTTTACGTCTCCATCACGGCACACTGGGTTAATGTGGTGGATGCAGGGTCCACAGGGGACAGCAATATTGGGACAGTATTGCCTAGCCCACGGTCTAGGAAACAGTTGGCTGTAGGCGTTTGTCCCCCCTCCTCCTCCTCATCCTCCAGCAGAAGTGAGAGCTCGTCCACAGACCGCAGTCGCACGACCACTCCATCCGCAGCTGCCACTGTTGCACACAAGGTGTCCCATTATGGAACAGCTAGTGGCAAATGTCAGAAAGCTGTATTGGCAATGAAGTGTTTGGGCAACAACAGACACACAGCGGTTCTGTCCGAGTTCTTGCAGCAAGAAACTCAGTCATGGCTGGGCACTGTACATCTTGAGGCAGGCAAGGTAGTGAGTGATAACGGAAGGAATTTTAGGGCTGCCATAGCCCTTTCACAACTGAAACACATTCCTTGCCTGGCTCACACCTTAAACCTGGTGGTGCAGTGCTTCCTGAAAAGTTATCCGGGGTTACCCGACCTGCTCCTGAAAGTGCGCAGACTTTGCTCGCACATCCGCCGTTCGCCCGTACACTCCAGCCGTATGCAGAACCATCAGCGGTCTTTGAAACTTCCCCAGCATCGCCTAAACATCGACGTTGCAACAAGGTGGAACTCCACACTGCACATGCTTCAGAGACTGTGCGAACAGAGGCGTGCTGTTATGTATTTGTGGGAGGATACACATACACGGGTAGGCAGTTGGATGGCAGACATGGAGTTGTCTGCTGTGCAGTGGTCGAAGCTACAAGACCTGTGTCAAGTCCTTCAGTGTTTTGAGGAATGCACACGGCTGGTTAGTGCAGACAATGCCATAATAAGCATGAGCAGCCCCCTAATGCGTCTGCTGATGCAAAGTTTGACGCACATAAAGGAGCAGGCGTCTGCAGCCGAGGACGAGGGAAGCCTAGATGACAGTCAGCCATTGTCTGCTCAGGGAAGTCTACAGGACGAGGTGGCGGGCGAAGAGGAGGAGGACGAGGAGGATGATGTGGAAGAGTATTTTTTGGATGAGGAAGCTTCTCAGGGGGCAATAGAAACTGCTGGCGTTGCAAGGCCGGGTTCAGGTTTTTTGAGGGAGACAAGTGACGTTGATTTGCCCGAAAGTGCTCCTCAACCCAGCACATGCACTGATTTGACAACTGGAACATTGGCCCACATGGCGGATTATGCCTTGCGTATCCTCAAAAGGGACCCACACATTATAAAAATGATGACCGATGACGATTACTGGTTGGCCTGCCTCCTTGATCCTCGCTATAAAGGCAAATTGCAAAATATCATGCCACATGAGAACCTCGAACAAATATTGGCAACCAAACAAGCTACTCTTGTAGACCATTTGATTCAGGCATTCCCAGCACACAGCGCCGGTGATGGTTCTCACACGAGCTGCAGGGGGCAACAGGGCAGAGGTGTTAGAGGTGCACAAATCAGAAGTCGCGTTGGACAGAGGGGTTTTCTGACCAGGTTGTGGAGTGATTTCGCAATGACCGCAGCATCAATTCAAAGTGACAGGAGACAACATTTGTCCAGTATGGTTACTAACTATTTTTCCTCCATTATTGATGTTCTCCCTCAACCGTCATTCCCCTTTGATTACTGGGCATCCAAAATAGACACCTGGCCTGAATTGGCCGAATATGCATTGCAGGAGCTTGCTTGCCCAGCAGCTAGTGTGCTCTCAGAAAGAGTATTCAGTGCTGCTGGTTCAATACTGACCGAAAAAAGGACTCGTCTGGCAACCCAAAATGTTGATGATCTAACCTTCATTAAAATGAACCACTCATGGATTTCTAATTATTTTGCCCCACCTTTCCCGGCTGACACCTAGCTTTCCTGAAAAAAGGTCTTGCTTTGGGACTGGTGTTACTGACTGTTCCAATCTCTTAATTTGCAGCTGCTGTTTGTACAGCATACGACATGTTTACACCTCCCTAAATGGCCTAACTCCCCCCACGGGGCCGTGGTCTCGCCACTTGGCGCAAGCACCCGTCAGAGTGCCATTTGTCTGAAGAGGTGGGTGTGCCCACTTTTGGTCAACGGCACTGCCACTGGGTCCCTCATAGTACAATGAAGTGTCTCTGGCGGTGGTGGCGCGCACCCAACGTCAGACACACCGTTGTAACATGAGGGGCCCTGGGCCTGTACTGCCGGCCACGAGAGAGTGTCCCCCCCCAGCTCAAACAGTGCTCTACCACTTGCAAAATTATCTCTCGCTGCTCCACCACTGTTTAGTCTATGCGCTGAAATCCTTCAATGCCTGGCACTGACAATAACAATTTGTTGACATGTATGATGCTATTTAAAATAGGCAGGGGCCCTGTCCTACATTTACACCAGTAAATACTTTGCGCCAAATTACAATGTCTGAAAGTCAGCATAGGAGCCCACCCCTGTACCTAAGTATGGCACCTTTTTTTGCAAGACATTAACATCTATTTAGTTTTTTGGAGTACTTACTGTCTGAGGTCCCTCCTTCCAATTGTCCTCCGCCGAGCACACCAATGCTGCCTGTGTACCCCTGCCACATAATGGAAGCTGCATAGAGCCTATTTTGTTATTTTAGGCCTACTAAGTCTGTCTGTGGTCCCTCCTTCCAATTGTCCTACGCTGACCACACCAATGCTGCCTGTGTACCCCTGCCACATAATGGAAGCTGAATAGAGCCTATTTTGTTATTGTAGGCCTACTAAGTCTGTCTGTGGTCCCTCCTTCCAATTGTCCTACGCTGACCACACCAATGCTGCCTGTGTACCCCTGCCACATAATGGAAGCTGAATAGAGCCTATTTTGTTATTGTAGGCCTACTAAGTCTGTCTGCGGTCCCTCCTTCCGATTGTCCTCCACTGAGCACACCAATGCTGCCTGTGTACCCCTGCCACATAATGGAGCCTATTTTGTAGGCCTACTAAGTCTGTCTGCGGTCCCTCCTTCCAATTGTCCTCCACTGAGCACACCAATGCTGCCTGTGTACCCCTGCCACATAATGGAAGCTGCATAGAGGCTATTTTGTTATTTTAGGCCTACTAAGTCTGTCTGCGGTCCCTCCTTCCAATTGTCCTCCGCTGAGCACACCAATGCTGCCTGTGTACCCCTCTAGCCTAATTTAAACCACTTCGAGCCTGCTTTATTATTTTATGCCTAGGAAGTCTGTCTGCGGTCCCTCCTTTAAATCATCCTCCGCTGACCACAACAATGCTGCCTGTGTACCCCTGTAGCCTACTTTAAACTGCATAGAGCCTACTTTCTATTGTAGGCCTACTACCTGTGTCTGTCTCGGCCAGTCCACTCCTTGCAGTTGTCCTCCACTGAACAAAGCTATGCCGCCTGTGTACTCCTGTGACCAATTGTGAACTGCATTTATCCTACTTACTTATTTGTGCCTAGTAACTGTGTAAGCCTGTCATAACAGTTGTCCTCCACCACAGAACCCAGCTATGCCACTTGTGTACTCCTTTTACCAATTTTGAACTTAATATAGCCTTCATTTTTATTTTAGGCCTACTTCCTGTGTCAGAGCCACTAATTACACATGCCCTCCTCCGCTGAACCACGCTATTCTGCATGTGTACTCCACTTACCAATTTTGAACTGCATTTTACCTAATTACTTATTTAGGCCTACTTATTGTGTCTGTCTCCCATTACAGTTGTCCTCCACTGCACAAAGCTGAGCTTCAATCTTCAGGCTCTCAATAAGTAGTTGTTGTTAAGATAACAGTGCAGTTGGCCTATTATTTCGGTTGGGGCCTACTAACGGTGTCTGCCGCTCCCTGTTGTTGTCCTCCACTGTACAGAGCTGAGCTTCAATCTTCAGGCTCTCATTAAGTAGTTGTTGTTAAGATAACAGTGCAGTTGGCCTACTATTTTGGTCTGCTATGTTGCGGCTTCCCACACAGGCATGAAGTGATGCAACCATGACAACTCTGGCTGTGATTACAAGTGTGCAGTTTGCAGGGGCAGCAAAGGATGCCTAGTCTGGGCCTTTTTTGAGACTGCACAGGATGATCCAACTCACGATATCTGCCAAATTTGCAAAAGATACTCAGTAGAGGCAAAAATTGAAAATATTTTGCAACTACATGCAGGAACCGGCACATGTGTGATCAACATGCCTTAGTGTGGTTATCTCACTTCACCAAAATGCGGACTAGTGGGCCTCGCAAACCACCAGCTGTCCCATTAAACACATCTGCTGCTTCTTTCTCCTCCATCACCATTACAAGTCTTCTCACACAGGTCTCTGGTCACAGAAACGCCAATTGTTAACTCCCTACAGTTGGGTCAGTAAGAGCACGTCATCTGTTATGGAAGTGAACATGACTGCTGTTTTTGTGTCACTTAGCACCACACATGTTTCTCAATTCACCATAACTTCTCTGCCTGCACCTCACTCACAGTCCAGCAGTTTGTCCTGTTCTCCATACTATGCCCTCTCTCAGCACAGCAGCCAGCCATGAGTCACATAAAAGAATGTTTGCTCCTACACATGCCAAAGATAATAGCTTGAACTCCACCATCTCCAATCTGTTGGCCATGGAAATACTGCTTTTCCACCTTGTGGATACAGATGGTTTCAGAACTTTGAGGCCATTGCAGTCCCCCAGTACCAGTTGACCAGTTGCCATTACTTCTCTAAGAAAGCTGAGCCTGCGCTACACCAGGATGTCACAGACAACATCACCCATTCCTTGAAAAAAATCTATGTCTGCCAGGGTGCATTTCACCACTGACACCTGGACGAGCAAACATCGTCATGGGCGTTACATCTCACTTACTGTGCACTGTGTGACTCTGGTCACTGTGGGTGCAGGCAGTGAAGGAGCTGCTCCCCAGGTCTTTGAATCCCCAAGGCTTGCAGGACAAACCTCTGTATCTAACAGTTCCTTCACTGCTTCTGGCTCCTCTACATTTTCCAGGGCCTCCATCTGTGCCCTCAACCTCTCCCTTAACCTCTTTGTGACATCGGGCATAATAGTACGCCGATGTCATTGATATGGGCTCCAGCGTTGAGCTCACATCTTTTCCAGCACATGTCAGCTGTTTTGAACAGCTGACATGTGCCTCAGCCTCTGACAATGACTTTTAACACACACTTCTGGGAAGAACGGCGGAAATCCCACCCATCGGCGCCCATGTCAAATGACTGCAGGTAGCGGTTGGTTGGCATGACAACCAGACCTCTATGGTTGTCACTGCTGGATTGCTATGAGCTCCACCAGGTGGTCAGCGCTCATAGCAAGTGAGCAATTCTGCTACATACAGGCGATCTGATCATCGCCTGTATGTAGCAGGACCGATCAGGTTTTGGCAGCCTCTAGTCTCCCATGGAGACTATTGATGCATACCAAAAGTAAAAAAAATCTATCAATTTATCAATATAAAAAATAATTAATCCGATTGCTAAATGGCCTAATGAGAAAAAAAGTCAAAACGCCAGAATTATGTTTTTTTTGGTCACCACAACATTGTATTAAAATGGGATAATGGGTGATCAAAAGATCGTATCTGCACCAAAATGGTATCATTAAAAACATCAGCTCAGCATGCAAAGAATAAGCCCTCACCTAAACCGAAATCACAAAAAATGGAGATGAGTATTGGAAAATGGTGCAATTTTATTTTTTTTAACAAACCTTTAAAAAAATTTTTTACCACGTATATAAAAAGAAACTAGACATGTTTGGTGTCTATAAACTCATACTGACCTGGAGAATCATAATAGTAGGTCAGTTTTAGCATTTAGTGAACATGGTAAAAAAAACAACTACTGTGGGATTGCACTTTTTTGCAATTTCACCGCACTTGGAATTTTTTTTCTGTTCTCCAGTACATGATATGTTAAAACCAATGCTGTCATTCAAAAGTACAACTCGTCCTGCAAAAAACAAGCTTTCACATGTCCATATTGAAAAAAAAAGTTATGGCTCTGAGAAGGGGAGCAAAAAACGAAAATGCAAAAACGAAAATTCCTCTGGGGGTTAATCAAACACGCATTCCAACAATGCCGATAGAATCCCCCCTACCTCCCTACTGTGCAGCCATGGCTCACCGCAATCAGGCAGTGTTCAAATTACTATGCCTTAAAAGGGTTGTCCACTACTTTCAATTAACCCCCCAATGTATCCCCCCGGGGCCCCTAATGAATTTTGTAAATACCTTGTGTTGCCTTTTTTGCCTGTGAGAGGCGCTATGCCGGCAGTTGAGTCTGGGTCACATGACCCCCAGGCTGCAGTCGCCGCTAATTTCCGCAGACGTCACGTCAATTTCCAGACTCTGGAAATTGATGTGACGTCATCAGTAGGAGTGACCCATCCTCCACAGACAGCGGTCACTCATCAAGACTGACTGGCCTGTGGGCGGTGCTGGGGGCTGCTGGGATGTGCGGGCGGGGCTAGGCTGGGATGTGCAGGCTGTGCTGGGATGGGCCGGGCTGTGCTGGGATGGAATGGGCTGCGCTGGGATGTGCGGGCCCGAGGGGGTCTGCGTGGCTGCGCCGAAATGTGCGGGTGCCGGGATGTGCGGGTGCCAGGAGGTGCGGTGAGCTGCATTGGGATGTGTGGGCGCCGGGCGGTGCTGGGGTCTGCGGGTGTGTGCGGTGGGTCCACTGGCCGTGCTGGGGTCTGCTTCAGCGGGGGGGTCATTGGTGTGTGTGTCTCTGTGTGCAGGCATCGTCCGATGGGACTACAAGTCCCATTGGGCTATGCTTGCTACAGTGACAGTGAGTGACACATTAGCCAATGATGGGACAGTGGCAGTCCCATCATCCGGCTAATGTGTTGAATGTAAAAAAAACCCACAAACATATAACATACAACATACAACAGAATATACAACATATAACATACAACAGAACATACAACATACAACATATAACATAACATACAGCATACAATATATAACATACAACATACAACAGAACATACAGCATATAATATATAACATAACATACAACATATAACATACAACATACAACAGAACATACAACATACAACAAGCAACATATAACATAACATACAACATACAACATATAACATACAACAGAACATGCAACATACAACATATAACATAACATACAACATATAACATAACATGCAACATATAACATACAACAGAACATACTACATACAACATACAACATATAACATAACATACAACATACAACATATAACATACAACAGAACATGCAACATACAACATATAACATAACATACAACATATAACATAACATGCAACATATAACATAACATGCAACATATAACATACAACATACAACAGAACATACAACATACAACATATAACAGAATGCAGCACCCCAGAGTCCTGGTCGTTGCAGTACTGTTGCTCCGCCACTATGGGGAGTGATGGTATGTCTGATGGCACCTAAGGAGTTCACCTGACCAGGTATCACAGGCACACTTTACACTTCACATTCTGGCCACCAGAAGGAGCAAAGGGTTCTATGTATTAGGCCACTCCTCACAATCTGGTAAAACTGGGGGCTGGATAGGAAGTTAGTGAGAAGCTGACTGGGTTGGAAGCAAGCAACATCCTGTGGCAGAGGGTGTTGCAGGGGAAGATTCAGGGGGGTCTCTGTCAGGGGTGGGATCCTGACAGTGGCCTAGCAAACAGAACAGAACGTCACGGAGCCGCACCTGCACTCGATTGCGGTGGCATCCTAAGAAAGGAAAAGAAGCGAGGTTTACTGTGGAGAAGTGAGAAACAAGATCGCAGCAAAAAGGAGATAAAGCCAGTAGGAGTCGTGCCGTAGGATCGAGGCAACATCCTACTGAGGCACGTAGCCAGTGGCCGGAATGCCGAGGAAGTATTGGGCTCCAAGCATTACTTCAAACAGCGGCAGGACAGTTAATTATAGGTTGGCTGTCTCACCTAAATCACCTAAGCAGACATAGGGGGCAATTGTGGGAGAGGGGCGATACTAGGGTCCCGTATGAACTCCAGGCCTACCCGTCATACGGGTGCGTCCTATCCATATCATCTGGGGGACGGAGAAGAACATCAGAACAGATACGAGTTGTGAGAGAAGAACATCAGAAACAGACACAACAGTTGTGAGGACTATCCCGTGGTGCTCAGCAGGGAGGTACTACAACACACAGGTGCTAGAAGGTAGGCACTGATTTCCACCTGCAAAGGAAACTCTGGATGTGCCTTCGGACCGGCCGGTCTCAGCCAGCCCTGTTAGCAGTACTCTGGATTGCGGATCCTGAAGCCTTCAGTAAAGAGGTAAAGAGACTGCAACCCTGTGTCCTCGTTATTCATCGCGACCTGCACCACGCACCATCATCTCATCTTTCATTGGACGCCCCTTAGCAGGGTCACGGACCGGATCTAGCCACCGTGACAACCCCAGGACTGAGACAGAGAGGCCCGGTACCCAGTACCCCGCGGCCCTGCGTTTGAGGGTGCTCCAACTTGGCGTCATGAACAGGATCTACTTAAGCCTGAAGAATCAGGTCATGTGTGCCTTGGAACTGTGTCTGAATTGTGCTTGAGCTGTGACTTATTGCAAAGACTGTGCCTTGCCACTTCCCGCCAAAACCGCCGCCATTACAGCGCCAAGGGGAGCGCAGGAGAAGAAGAAGGGCGTGGAGGTGGGCGTAGACAAGCTGAAGAGCGCGAAAGACAATGGCCGCCCAGTCTAAATATTTCTGTACCGTGAGGACGTGTCCATCAGCAGCCGAGATCCGCCTCCTAATCCTCAATGGAGGGCAGAGACAACAAAAAAGAAACCGCCCACGAAGGAGAGAGCGGGAAAAAGATGAGGAAGTAACCCACGTGGAGGACGCGATGGCTGACCGCTCAGACCCAGAGTGTGGGGTTGAAGTGGAGAACTCCCCCAGCTACCCGGAGGAGCGTAGAGGCCCTGTCTCCACGGCCGATGCGGGTCTCCTGCAGCTCGAGATAGAAGACTTAATTGGACAACTCCTCCAACTGCGGGTGGAGACCAAGGCCACACCCCAGGAGACACCAGCGGAGGATTCCCCGACCTCGGCTCCTGTACCGCTGCTCGAGTTGCTGCCGATGTCTCCACTGATGTCACCACCAGCGGAGCCAGCCGCGAGGGAGGACGTTGCACCTGCCGGTAAGCCCGCTGACCCTGCCCCGCTAGCGGAGGACCTGCTGGTAGGCCCAGTTGCAGCACCACCACCCCCTGGGACCTATCGACTCCAGCACCTCTTTCCCTGGGACCAGGCCACGGGCATGGAGCACCTCCTAAAGGCCCCGATCTCGCCAATCACCATGCTGGGCGAGGTCTATGCAGGGTGCACGGTGTGCCGCTGGGTGAACCCAAGGTCCAACTTTATGGGGTTCCCCGGGGTGATGACCCAGGAAGGAGAGATGGTGGAGGCCCTCAGCTGGGAAGAATATCAGGTCCAGCTAAACCAACAGTGGGAGAAGAAGGAGAAAGAATCCCAGGCCGGGTGGGAGGCCTATCACCGGCGGGACCGGGCGGTGAAGGACCGGGCCCGCAAGCACCACACCACTCACCAGGCCCCGCGCCGGCAGGGCATTATCATCGCCTTTAAACTCCGCGGGGGCTGGGGCTTTATCAAGGAGCCAGGCCTGTATGCCGAAGTGTTCATAAACTGAAGGGATGTCTAGTCCCACCTAAGAGAGGGCCACCCGGATCGGGATCTCTACCCAGGGGATGAAGTCACCTACACCCGGCACTTTGGGGAAAAAGGGTGGTTTGCCCTGAATGTCCACAAGAGGCGAGATCCCGTGACGCCCCTGACTACAGTACCGGTGAAGCTGTCCCCTGTGGTGAAGGCGCCCTCTTGTGACCGGTCTACCATTACTACAAAGACCACGGTGGTTACTCCAACCTGCACCGTTGTCAAGACCACCACCTGCACTGTTGCTACCACCGTGGTAGCCGGAAGCTTGGCCGCAGTGATGACCAGTACCCAGGTCGTTACAGGATCTAAAACTGTGCGTACCCAGACCCCTGACTGGAGCGAAGGGGTTTCTGGTACCAAACTTGGTAGCCGCAGGTACCCGGTTGGATGGCCCCGCCCATTGCTGCCTGCGGAGCTACGGGCCGCCAGAACCAGAGTAAGATCCTAATGCTCTGCAACTGTACATAGTTAACTGTTTATTTCCTTGCTTTTTGCTGCTAATACCCGACCAGGGTTGTTCTTAAAGGGATCCCTTTGTTTACCCGGGATCCCTATTGCTTTTTATTTTTGCTTTTGTTTTCCTTTTGCTTTTGTTCCACAATGTTACAAAGACTGCCGAATCATGGACGGTGAATGGTTCACAAACTGTATTGTAAATAGTTCGCACCTTCTTAAAGGTGCCCCTTACTGGTTTTACAAAAAGGAGAGCTTTGCGAAGAGACTGTTCCTGAGTACAGCATGGAAGCTCTTGCATTAACTGGACTTGCAGATAGAGAGAGTCTGCATTACCTCAAAGAGACTTGGTTCCCTCTTAAAGGGAAGGTTCACTAGTTGCACTTAAAGTATAATGTTGCCTTAAAGGAAGTAGTTGATAATAATGTTTTACATAGGAGTAATATGTAGTTAGCTAGACAGTTATAGAGAATGTTTGATAATGTTGCTAAAGATTGAGGACAGAAAGTAGACCCGTAGACAGGCGGTCCTGCATATGAAGAATTTGAGTAAAAAGAAGAGTGTTGCACTTAGAAGAGAAAAATAAAGAAAAAGTTAATTTATATTTTAGAATTTTATAGTAAGCCTTTAGTGGGTTCAGCTTATACACCCTTAAAGGAAAAGTTAAATTATTGTTCAGAATTTGCACTTAGTAGAATACCCGGCTGGGTAATAGAAGTTATTTATAGTATGTTATTTAAAAATATTTAACCATGTTTTGTTTGTAACGTTCAAGAGTCCTCACCTCCCATAAAGGGAAGCACTGTTATTATTACTTATTACTTGTTCATTGCATTTCAAAATTTGTATGTCTTTTGCTGACATGTATTGTTGTTTTCTTCCCGGTCCGGGAGTACTGGATTTAACCGGGGGGGAGTGCAGCGCCACAGAGTCCTGGTCGTTGCAGTACTGTTGCTCCGCCACTAAGGGGAGTGATGGTATGTCTGATGGCACCTAAGGAGTTCACCTGACCAGGTATCACAGGCATACTTTACACTTCACATTCTGGCCACCAGGGGGAGCAAAGGGTTCTATGTATTTGGCCACTCCTCACAATCTGGTAAAACTGGGGGCTGGATAGGAAGTTAGTCAGAAGCTAACTGGGTTGGAACCAGGCAACATCCTGTGGCAGAGGGTGTTGCGGGGGAAGATTCAGGGGGGTCTCTGTCAGGGGTGGGATCCTGACAGTGGCCTAGCAAACAGAAGAGAATGTCACGGAGCCGCGCCTGCACTCGAATGCGGTGGCATCCTAAGAAAGGAAAAGAAGCGAGGTTTACTGTGGAGAAGTGAGAAACAAGATCGCAGCAAAAAGGAGATAAAGCCAGTAGGAGTCGTGCCGTAAGATCTAGGCAACATCCTACAGAGGCACGTAGCCGGTGGCCGGAACGCCGAGGAAGTATTGGGCTCCAATTATTACTTCAAACAGCGGCAGGACAGTTAATTATAGGTTGGCTGTCTCACCTAAATCACCTAAGCAGACATAGGGGGCAATTGTGGGAGAGGGGCGACACTAGGGTCCCGGAAGAACTCCAGGCCTACTCGTCATACGGGTGCGTCCTATCCATATCATCTGGGGGACGGAGAAGAACATCAGAACAGATACGAGTTGTGAGAGAAGAACATCAGAAACAGACACAACAGTTGTGAGGACTAGGGTTGAGCGACTTTCATTTTTTTAAGATCGAGTCGGGTTTTGTGAAACCCGACTTTGTCCAGAGTCGAGTCGAGTGCAGTCGGCCGATTATCACTAAAAGTCGGGGATCGACCGAAACACGAAACCCAATGCAAGTCAATGGGGAAGCATAGTCGGCAGTGAGTGGAGGCCAGGAAAACATCTACAGTGCCCATTTTAATGCCAAAAACATCCATTCTTGTTTCTGAAGCTTGTCAATCTTAATTAACTTTATAATAATAGTTGGACATAGGAAATTGGGGGTCATTTGGCAAAAGTTGTGGGGGGAGTAGGGCTGGCTCAAGTTTTTCGTGGGCCCAGGAAATGCGGACTACGTCATGGCGGTGGAGCAGGGAGAGGTAAGTATTTCAACGTTGCAAGTGCTGTGATCCTGAGCAAGCAGGGGGGGCCCACTCGTTCGCATTGGCACTGGCACAGGGCCCCTCAAAGTACGGCGGTGTGTTTGCATGGCGGGGGCGCCTCCCACCAGCAGCGACACTTTTGCATACTCTGAGGGGCCCTGTGCCAGTGACGTCGCCAACGAGTATGCCCCCCCACCTGATGAAGGAACCTGCACTTTCATCTGCACCTTCCTCTTTGTCCCTGTGTAAGGTGGTATACCATGCGGGAAGGGGAACCTTACTTTCAGCAGGGTCAGATTCTGGCTGTGTAGAGTGCAAGGGGAATGTAGTGGTCTAGGTCAATGTACCAGCAGACTCATCTAGCAGTGGCTGGGCAATGGGCAGGATGAGGAGGAAACAGATATAGGGCCAAAGAATAAAGTAGGCTAAATGCAGTTCAAAATTGGTAACAGGACTAAACAGGCGGCATTGCTTTGTTCAGTGGAGTAGCAAACCCAAGAGCAGCAGACACTGTTTCAAGGGCCCAACCACACTAGTAGGCCAAATACAGTTTAATATCTGATAGTATAGGCCGAAAGCCAGAAGGTAGAAGCTCAGCTTTATTCAGTTGAGGACAACACCAGGCAGGGGCAGACACCGTCAGTAGGCCGGAACCACCAATTTTTTAAAAAACAGCAGTTAATCAGAGCCAGAAGGTAGAAGCTCAGCTTTATTCAGTTGAGGACAACACCAGGCAGGGGCAGACACCGTTAGTAGGCCGGAACCACCAATTTTTTAAAAAACAGCAGTAAATCAGAGCCAGAAGGTAGAAGCTCAGCTTTATTCAGTTGAGGACAACACCAGGCAGGGGCAGACACCGTTAGTAGGCCGGAACCACCAATTTTTAAAAAAACAGCAGTTAATCAGAGCCAGAAGGTAGAAGCTCAGCTTTATTCAGTTGAGGACAACACCAGGCAGGGGCAGACACCGTTAGTAGGCCGGAACCACCAATTTTTTAAAAAACAGCAGTTAATCAGAGCCAGAAGGTAGAAGCTCAGCTTTATTCAGTTGAGGACAACACCAGGCAGGGGCAGACACCGTTAGTAGGCCGGAACCACCAATTTTTTAAAAAACAGCAGTTAATCAGAGCCAGAAGGTAGAAGCTCAGCTTTATTCAGTTGAGGACAACACCAGGCAGGGGCAGACACCGTTAGTAGGCCAAAACCACCAATTTTTTAAAAAACAGCAGTTAATCAGAGCCAGAAGGTAGAAGCTCAGCTTTATTCAGTTGAGGACAACACCAGGCAGGGGCAGACACCGTTAGTAGGCCGGAACCACCAATTTTTAAAAAAACAGCAGTTAATCAGAGCCAGAAGGTAGAAGCTCAGCTTTATTCAGTTGAGGACAATTTGAATTAGGGACTGCAGACAGACTTACCAGGCTGTCCCCTGTGTGGACCATGCATCCAATACATTAACCCATTGCGCCACAAAGGACACGTAACCTTCCGTGGCCATGCCTACCGCTCCATGTGTCTGTTGTCAGGTGTACCTTTGGACTCACAGATTGACAGAATGAAAGGACAATGTGGTCTTTAACATGCTGGTGGAGGGGTGGGATGGCTTTTCTCGCAAAAGAATTGTCAACTGGGTAGCTCATAGCGTGGTACAGCGTAGTCCATCATGGCTTTATTAATATTAAATAAAATAAAAAAATAGGCTCTATGCACTGTAAAATAGGTTCCAGGGGTACACGGGCAGCAGTGGTCTGGTCAGTGGAGGCCTAGTGGAAGGAGGGACCGCAGACAGGCTTCGAAGGCCTAACATCATAAAATGGGCTGGCTGTAGGCACTGTAACATAGGTTCCAGGGGTACACGGGCAGCAGTGGTCTGGTCAGTGGAGGCCTAGTGGAAGGAGGGACCGCAGACAGGCTTCGAAGGCCTAACATCATAAAATGGGCTTTCTGTAGGCACTGTAAAATAGGTTCCAGGGTTACACGGGCAGCAGTGGTCAGGTGAGTGGAGGCCTAGAGGAAGGAGGGACCGCAGACAGGCTTCGAAGGCCTAACATAATAAAATGGGCTGGCTGTAGGCACTGTAACATAGGTTCCAGGGGTACACGGGCAGCAGTGGTCAGGTGAGTGGAGGCCTAGTGGAAGGAGGGACCGCAGACAGGCTTCGAAGGCCTAACATAATAAAATGGGCTGGCTGTAGGCACTGTAACATAGGTTCCAGGGGTACACGGGCAGCAGTGGTCAGGTGAGTGGAGGCCTAGTGGAAGGAGGGACCGCAGACAGGCTTCGAAGGCCTAACATAATAAAATGGGCTGGCTGTAGGCACTGTAACATAGGTTCCAGGGGTACACGGGCAGCAGTGGTCAGGTGAGTGGAGGCCTAGTGGAAGGAGGGACCGCAGACAGGCTTCGAAGGCCTAACATAATAAAATGGGCTGGCTGTAGGCACTGTAAAATAGGTTCCAGGGGTACACGGGCAGCAGTGGTCTGGTCAGTGGAGGCCTAGTGGAAGGAGGGACCGCAGACAGGCTTCGAAGGCCTAACATAATAAAATGGGCTGGCTGTAGGCACTGTAAAATAGGTTCCAGGGGTACACGGGCAGCAGTGGTCTGGTCAGTGGAGGCCTAGTGGAAGGAGGGACCGCAGACAGGCTTCGAAGGCCTAACATAATAAAATGGGCTGGCTGTAGGCACTGTAAAATAGGTTCCAGGGGTACACGGGCAGCAGTGGTCTGGTCAGTGGAGGCCTAGTGGAAGGAGGGACCGCAGACAGGCTTCGAAGGCCTAACATAATAAAATGGGCTGGCTGTAGGCACTGTAACATAGGTTCCAGGGGTACACGGGCAGCAGTGGTCAGGTGAGTGGAGGCCTAGTGGAAGGAGGGACCGCAGACAGGCTTCGAAGGCCTAACATAATAAAATGGGCTGGCTGTAGGCACTGTAACATAGGTTCCAGGGGTACACGGGCAGCAGTGGTCTGGTCAACGGAGGCCGATTGTAGTGAGTGTCTGCCAGTTAGTAGTCCAAAACAACAAATAAATGTGAATGTCTCGCATTAAAACAAAACAAAAACACTAAAGGGTGCAATCATTAGGTTCAGGGGTGGGATCCTCTGCGTTGTTTCAGACCTACTAATTTAGCGCAAAGTATTTACTGTGGTAAATAGAGGACACTGCCCCTGACTATGTTAAGTACCATCATACATGTCAACACAATGGTATTGTTAGTGGCAGGTATGGAAGGATGTCAGCGCATAGACTAAACATTGGTGGAAGTGTGAGAGATAACTGTGGAAGTGGTAGAGCAATGTTTGACCTGGGGGTGGGTGAACTCTCTTGTGGCCGGCGGTACAGGCCCAGGGCCCCTCATGTTACAACAGTGTGTCTGACGTTGGGTGCGCACCACCACCGCCAGAGACACTTTATTGTACTATGAGGGACCCAGTAGCAATGCCGTCGACCAAAAGCGAGCACACCCACCTCTTCAGACAAACAGCAGTCTCACGGGTGCTTGCGCCAAGTCGCGATACCACGGCCCCGTGTGGGGAGTTTGGCCATTTAGGGAGGTGTAAACATGTCTTATGCTGGACAATCAGCTGCAGCAAATTAGACATCAGAAAAGTAATTCACAGTAGTCCACAGGCAAGAGCTTTTCATAGGAAAGCTAGGTGTCGGCCGGGCAAGGTGGGGCAAAAGATTTCGAAATCCAGTTGTGGTTCATTTTAATGAATGTTAGATCATCAACATTTTGGGTAGCCAGACGAGTCCTTTTTTCGGCTAATATTGAACCTGCAGCACTGAATACTCTTTCTGATAGGACACTTGCTGCCGGGCAAGCAAGCTCCTGCAATGCATATTCTGCCAATTCTGGCCAGGTGTCTAATTTTGATGCCCAGTAATCAAATGGGAATGACGGTTGAGGGAGAACATCGATAAGGGATGAAAAATAGTTAGTAACCATACTGGACAAATGTTGTCTCCTGTCACTTTCAATTGATGCAGCAGTACCTGTCCTGTCTGCGGTCATAGCAAAATCACTCCACAACCTGGTCAGAAAACCCCTCTGTCCAACGCCACTTCTGATGTGTGCACCCTTAACACTCCTAGTCTGCTGCCCCCTGGAGCTCATGTGAGAACGATCACGTGCGCTGTGTGCTGGGAATGCCTGAAGCAAACGGTCAACAAGAGTTGATTGTTTGGTTGCTAATATTAGTTCCAAGTTCTCATGTGGCATAATATTTTGCAATTTGCCTTTATAGCGTGGATCAAGGAGGCAGGCCAACCAGTAATCGTCATCGTTCATCATTTTCGTAATGCATGTGTCCCTTTTTAGGATACGTAAGGCATAATCCGCCATGTGGGCCAAAGTTCCAGTTGTCAAATCTCCGGTTGTGATTGGTTGAGGGGCAGTTTCAGGCAAATCTACGTCACTTGTGTCCCTCAAAAAACCAGAACCCGGCCTTGCCACGCAACCAATTTGCAGTGCCCCCGGGAAAGCTTCCGCATTAAAAATATACTCATCCCCATCATCCTCCTCATCCTCCACCTCCTCTTCGCCCGCTACCTCGTCCTGTACACTGCCCTGACCAGACAATGGCTGACTGTCATCAAGGCTTTCCTCTTCCTCTGGTGCAGACGCCTGATCCTTTATGTGCGTCAAACTTTGCATCAGCAGACACATTAGGGGGATGCTCATGCTTATTATGGCGTTGTCTGCACTAACCAGCCGTGTGCATTCCTCAAAACACTGAAGGACTTGACACATGTCTTGTATCTTCGACCACTGCACACCTGACAACTCCATGTCTGCCATCCTACTGCCTGCCCGTGTATGTGTATCCTCCCACAAAAACATAACAGCCCGCCTCTGTTGGCACAGTCTCTGAAGCATGTGCAGTGTTGAGTTCCACCTTGTTGCAACGTCTATGATTAGGCGATGCTGGGGAAGGTTCAAAGACCGATAATAGGTCTGCATACGGCTGGAGTGTACAGGCGAACGTCGGATATGTGAGCAAAGTCCACGCACTTTGAGGAGCAGGTCGGAGAACCCAGGATAAGTTTTCAATAAGCACTACACCACCAGGTTTAAGGTGTGAGCCAGGCAAGGAATGTGTTTCAGTTGGGAAAGGGAGATGGCAGCCATGAAATTCCTTCCGTTATCACTCACTACCTTGCCTGCCTCAAGATCTACTGTGCCCAGCCACAACTGCGTTTCTTGTTGCAAGAACTCGGACAGAACTGCTGACGCTTGCCAGTAGCTGGCCCATAATGGGACAACTGGTGTGCAACAGTGTCATCTGCCGATGGAGTGGTTGGCCGACTGCGGTCTGTGGAAGAGCTGTAGCTTCTGCAGGAGGACGAGGAGGAGGAGGAGGAGGGGGTGCGAACGCCTACAGCCAACTGTTTCCTAGACCGTGGGCTAGGCACAACTGTCCCGAAATTGATGTCCCCTGTGGACCCTGCATCCACCACATTCACCCAGTGTGCCGTGATGGACACTGTCATGATCTCCATGGCCAGAGAACTAGCATAAGCCTCAATAGGAACAAGCTCTTGGAAGATGTAACTGTACTGACCATGAACTAAACCTACCGCATCATCTAGAAGTAGCCAGGTAGCATGTCCTACTTTTTATCCCTATATGCCCAGCGCCGGCCGGAGAACTAAATAATGCTAGCAGAGGGAAATATAAGACCTGACTCACCTCTAGAGAAATGCCCAAAAAGGAGACAGAGGCCCCCCACATATATTGGCGGTGATATGAGATGAAACAACAAACGCAGCAGGAAAATAGTTTTAGCAAATTTGAGGTCCGCTTTCTAGATAGCAGAAGACAGAAAGCATACTTTCATGGTCAGTAGAAAACCCTAACAAAACACATCCAGAAATTACTTTAGGACTCTGGCATTAACTCATAATACCAGAGTGGCAATTCCTGATCAACAAGAGCTTTCCAGACACAGTAACGAAACTGCAGCTGTGAACTGGAACCAAAATACAAAAACAAAACATGGACGAATGTCCAACTTATCTAGTAGATGTCTGGGAGCAGGAACAAGCACAGAGAGGCTTCTGATAACATTGTTGACCGGCAGGCATCTAACAGAGAAGCCAGGTTATATAGCGACACCCAGATCTAATCAGAACAGGTGAACAGGGAAGATGATGTCACAAGTTCAATTCCACCAGTAGCCACCGGGGGAGCCCAGAATCCAAATTCACAACAGTACCCCCCCCTCAAGGAGGGGGCACCGAACCCTCACCAGAACCACCAGGGCGATCAGGATGGGCCCTATGAAAGGCACGAACCAGATCAGAGGCATGAACATCAGATGCAGTGACCCAAGAATTATCCTCCTGGCCGTATCCCTTCCACTTGACCAGATACTGGAGTCTCCGTCTGGAAACACGGGAGTCTAGGATTTTTTCCACAACGTACTCCAACTCACCCTCAACCAACACCGGAGCAGGAGGCTCAACGGAAGGCACAACCGGTGCCTCATACCTGCGCAATAACGACCGATGAAAAACGTTATGAATAGAAAAGGATGCAGGGAGGTCCAAACGGAAGGAAACAGGGTTAAGAATCTCCAATATTTTATACGGACCGATGAACCGAGGCTTAAACTTAGGAGATGAGACCCTCATAGGGACAAAACGAGAAGACAACCACACCAAATCTCCAACACAAAGCCGAGGACCCACACGACGGTGACGGTTGGCAAAAAGCTGAGTCTTCTCCTGGGACAACTTTAAATTGTCCATCACCTGCCCCCAGATATGATGCAATCTCTCCACCACCGCATCCACTCCAGGACAATCCGAGGATTCCATCTGACCGGAGGAAAATCGAGGGTGGAACCCCGAATTACAGAAAAACGGGGACACCAAAGTGGCAGAGCTGGCCCGATTATTGAGGGCGAACTCCGCCAATGGCAAAAAAGCAACCCAATCATCCTGGTCAGCAGACACAAAACACCTCAGATATGTCTCCAGGGTCTGATTAGTCCGCTCGGTCTGGCCATTAGTCTGAGGGTGAAAAGCAGACGAAAAAGACAAATCTATGCCCATCCTAGCACAGAATGCCCGCCAAAATCTAGACACAAATTGGGTTCCTCTGTCAGAAACGATATTCTCAGGAATACCATGCAAACGAACAACATTTTGAAAAAACAGGGGCACCAACTCGGAAGAAGAAGGCAATTTGGGCAGGGGAACCAAATGGACCATCTTAGAAAAACGGTCACACACCACCCAGATGACAGACATCTTCTGAGAAACAGGCAGATCTGAAATAAAATCCATCGAGATGTGTGTCCAAGGCCTCTTAGGAATAGACAAGGGCAACAATAATCCACTAGCCCGAGAACAACAAGGCTTGGCCCGAGCACAAACGTCACAAGACTGCACAAAGCCTCGCACATCTCGTGACAGGGAAGGCCACCAGAAGGATCTTGCCACCAAATCCCTGGTACCAAAAATTCCAGGATGACCTGCCAATGCAGAAGAATGTACCTCAGAGATGACTCTACTGGTCCAATCATCAGGAACAAACAACCTATCAAGCGGACAACGATCCGGTCTATCCGCCTGAAACTCCTGCAAGGCCCGCCGCAGGTCTGGAGAAACGGCTGACAAGATAACTCCCTCCTTAAGAATACCTGTGGGGTCAGAGTTGCCGGGTGAATCAGGCTCAAAACTCCTAGAAAGGGCATCCGCCTTAACATTCTTAGAACCCGGTAGGTACGATACCACAAAATTAAACCGAGAGAAAAATAATGACCAGCGCGCCTGTCTAGGATTCAGGCGCCTGGCGGTCTCAAGATAGATTAAATTTTTGTGGTCAGTCAATACCACCACCTGATGTCTGGCCCCCTCGAGCCAATGGCGCCACTCCTCAAACGCCCACTTCATGGCCAAAAGCTCCCGATTCCCAACATCATAATTCCGCTCAGCGGGCGAAAATTTACGGGAAAAGAAGGCACAAGGCCTCATCACGGCGCAGTCAGAACTTTTCTGCGACAACACTGCCCCAGCCCCGATCTCAGAAGCGTCGACCTCAACCTGAAAAGGAAGAGTCACATCAGGCTGACGCAACACAGGGGCAGAAGAAAAACGGCGCTTAAGCTCCTGAAAGGCCTCCACAGCATCAGGGGACCAATTAGCAACATCAGCACCCTGTCTAGTCAAATCGGTCAATGGCTTAACGACATCCGAAAAACCAGAAATAAATCGACGATAAAAGTTGGCAAAGCCCAAAAATTTCTGAAGACTTTTAAGAGAAGAGGGCTGCGTCCAATCACAAATAGCTTGAACCTTGACAGGATCCATCTCAATGGAAGAGGGAGAAAAAATATATCCCAAAAAGGAAATTCTCTGAACCCCAAAAACGCACTTAGAACCCTTGACACACAGAGAATTAGACCGCAAAACCTGAAAAACCCTCTTAACTTGCCGGACATGAGAGTCCCAATCATCCGAAAAAATCAGAATATCATCCAGATACACTATCATAAATTTATCCAAAAAATCGCGGAAAATATCATGCATAAAGGACTGGAAGACTGAAGGGGCATTAGAAAGACCAAAAGGCATCACCAAATACTCAAAGTGGCCCTCGGGCGTATTAAATGCGGTTTTCCACTCATCCCCCTGCCTGATCCGCACCAAATTATACGCCCCACGGAGATCAATCTTAGAGAACCACTTGGCCCCCTTTATGCGAGCAAACAAATCAGTCAGCAACGGCAATGGGTATTGATATTTAACCGTGATTTTATTCAAAAGCCGATAATCAATACATGGTCTCAAAGAGCCGTCTTTTTTTGACACAAAGAAAAAACCGGCTCCTAAGGGAGATGACGATGGACGAATATGTCCCTTTTCCAAGGACTCCTTTATATATTCTCGCATAGCAGTATGTTCAGGCACAGACAGATTAAATAAACGACCCTTTGGGTATTTGCTACCCGGAATTAAATCTATAGCACAATCGCACTCACGGTGCGGAGGTAGTGAACCCAGCTTGGGTTCTTCAAAGACGTCACGATAATCAGACAGGAACTCAGGGATTTCAGAGGGAATAGATGATGAAATGGACACCAAAGGTACGTCCCCATGAGTCCCCTTACATCCCCAGCTCAACACAGACATAGCTCTCCAGTCAAGGACTGGGTTGTGAGACTGCAGCCATGGCAATCCTAGCACCAAATCATCATGTAGATTATACAGCACCAGAAAACGAATAGTCTCCTGGTGATCCGGATTAATACACATAGTCACTTGTGTCCAGTATTGTGGTTTATTATTAGCCAATGGGGTGGAGTCAATCCCCTTCAGAGGAATAAGAGTCTCCAAAGGCTCTAAATCATACCCACAACGATTGGCAAAGGACCAATCCATAAGACTCAAAGCGGCGCCAGAGTCGATATAGGCGTCCGTAGTAATAGATGACAAAGAGCAAATCAGGGTCACAGACAAAATAAATTTAGACTGTAAAGTGCCAATGGGAACGGATTTATCAAGCTTTTTAGTACGCTTAGAGCATGCTGATATAACATGAGTAGAATCCCCACAATAGAAACACAACCCATTTTTCCGTCTAAAATTCTGCCGCTCGCTTCTGGACAGAATTCTATCACACTGCATGTTTTCTGGCGTCTTCTCAGTGGACACCGCCAGATGGTGCACTGGTTTGCGCTCCCGCAGACGCCTATCGATCTGAATGGCCATTGTCATGGACTCATTCAGACTTGCAGGCACAGGGAACCCCACCATAACATCCTTAATGGCATCAGAAAGACCCTCTCTGAAAGTAGCCGCCAAGGCACACTCATTCCACTGAGTAAGCACAGACCATTTACGGAATCTTTGGCAGTAAATTTCAGCTTCATCTTGCCCCTGCGATAGGGACATCAAAGTTTTTTCTGCCTGAAGTTCCAAATGAGGTTCCTCATAAAGCAAGCCCAAGGCCAGAAAAAACGCATCCACATTGCGCAACGCAGGATCCCCTGGTGCCAATGCAAAAGCCCAGTCTTGAGGGTCGCCGCGGAGCAAGGAAATCACAATCCCAACCTGCTGTGCAGGGTCTCCAGCAGAACGAGATTTCAGGGACAAAAATAACTTACAATTATTTCTAAAATTCTGAAAGCTAGATCTATTCCCTGAGAAGAATTCCGGCAAAGGAATTCTCGGCTCTGATACCGGAGCATGAACAACAAAATCTTGCAAACTTTGTACTTTCGTGGCGAGATTATTCAAACCTGCAGTTACACTCTGTAGATCCATTATAGACAGGTGAACATAGAGCCATTCAAAGATTAGAAGGAGAGAGAAAAAAAAAGAAAGACTGCAGCATAGACAGACTGGCAAGTGATCCAATTAAGAGCACACTAACTACTAGAGAAAAAAAAAAAAAAAAAAAAAAATTTTCAGCAGACTTCTTATTTCTCTCCTTTCTCAGCCAAGGATTTTAACCCTTTAGTGGGCCGGTCAAACTGTCATGATCTCCATGGCCAGAGAACTAGCATAAGCCTCAATAGGAACAAGCTCTTGGAAGATGTAACTGTACTGACCATGAACTAAACCTACCGCATCATCTAGAAGTAGCCAGGTAGCATGTCCTACTTTTTATCCCTATATGCCCAGCGCCGGCCGGAGAACTAAATAATGCTAGCAGAGGGAAATATAAGACCTGACTCACCTCTAGAGAAATGCCCAAAAAGGAGACAGAGGCCCCCCACATATATTGGCGGTGATATGAGATGAAACAACAAACGCAGCAGGAAAATAGTTTTAGCAAATTTGAGGTCCGCTTTCTAGATAGCAGAAGACAGAAAGCATACTTTCATGGTCAGTAGAAAACCCTAACAAAACACATCCAGAAATTACTTTAGGACTCTGGCATTAACTCATAATACCAGAGTGGCAATTCCTGATCAACAAGAGCTTTCCAGACACAGTAACGAAACTGCAGCTGTGAACTGGAACCAAAATACAAAAACAAAACATGGACGAATGTCCAACTTATCTAGTAGATGTCTGGGAGCAGGAACAAGCACAGAGAGGCTTCTGATAACATTGTTGACCGGCAGGCATCTAACAGAGAAGCCAGGTTATATAGCGACACCCAGATCTAATCAGAACAGGTGAACAGGGAAGATGATGTCACAAGTTCAATTCCACCAGTAGCCACCGGGGGAGCCCAGAATCCAAATTCACAACAGTACCCCCCCCTCAAGGAGGGGGCACCGAACCCTCACCAGAACCACCAGGGCGATCAGGATGGGCCCTATGAAAGGCACGAACCAGATCAGAGGCATGAACATCAGATGCAGTGACCCAAGAATTATCCTCCTGGCCGTATCCCTTCCACTTGACCAGATACTGGAGTCTCCGTCTGGAAACACGGGAGTCTAGGATTTTTTCCACAACGTACTCCAACTCACCCTCAACCAACACCGGAGCAGGAGGCTCAACGGAAGGCACAACCGGTGCCTCATACCTGCGCAATAACGACCGATGAAAAACGTTATGAATAGAAAAGGATGCAGGGAGGTCCAAACGGAAGGAAACAGGGTTAAGAATCTCCAATATTTTATACGGACCGATGAACCGAGGCTTAAACTTAGGAGATGAGACCCTCATAGGGACAAAACGAGAAGACAACCACACCAAATCTCCAACACAAAGCCGAGGACCCACACGACGGTGACGGTTGGCAAAAAGCTGAGTCTTCTCCTGGGACAACTTTAAATTGTCCATCACCTGCCCCCAGATATGATGCAATCTCTCCACCACCGCATCCACTCCAGGACAATCCGAGGATTCCATCTGACCGGAGGAAAATCGAGGGTGGAACCCCGAATTACAGAAAAACGGGGACACCAAAGTGGCAGAGCTGGCCCGATTATTGAGGGCGAACTCCGCCAATGGCAAAAAAGCAACCCAATCATCCTGGTCAGCAGACACAAAACACCTCAGATATGTCTCCAGGGTCTGATTAGTCCGCTCGGTCTGGCCATTAGTCTGAGGGTGAAAAGCAGACGAAAAAGACAAATCTATGCCCATCCTAGCACAGAATGCCCGCCAAAATCTAGACACAAATTGGGTTCCTCTGTCAGAAACGATATTCTCAGGAATACCATGCAAACGAACAACATTTTGAAAAAACAGGGGCACCAACTCGGAAGAAGAAGGCAATTTGGGCAGGGGAACCAAATGGACCATCTTAGAAAAACGGTCACACACCACCCAGATGACAGACATCTTCTGAGAAACAGGCAGATCTGAAATAAAATCCATCGAGATGTGTGTCCAAGGCCTCTTAGGAATAGACAAGGGCAACAATAATCCACTAGCCCGAGAACAACAAGGCTTGGCCCGAGCACAAACGTCACAAGACTGCACAAAGCCTCGCACATCTCGTGACAGGGAAGGCCACCAGAAGGATCTTGCCACCAAATCCCTGGTACCAAAAATTCCAGGATGACCTGCCAATGCAGAAGAATGTACCTCAGAGATGACTCTACTGGTCCAATCATCAGGAACAAACAACCTATCAAGCGGACAACGATCCGGTCTATCCGCCTGAAACTCCTGCAAGGCCCGCCGCAGGTCTGGAGAAACGGCTGACAAGATAACTCCCTCCTTAAGAATACCTGTGGGGTCAGAGTTGCCGGGTGAATCAGGCTCAAAACTCCTAGAAAGGGCATCCGCCTTAACATTCTTAGAACCCGGTAGGTACGATACCACAAAATTAAACCGAGAGAAAAATAATGACCAGCGCGCCTGTCTAGGATTCAGGCGCCTGGCGGTCTCAAGATAGATTAAATTTTTGTGGTCAGTCAATACCACCACCTGATGTCTGGCCCCCTCGAGCCAATGGCGCCACTCCTCAAACGCCCACTTCATGGCCAAAAGCTCCCGATTCCCAACATCATAATTCCGCTCAGCGGGCGAAAATTTACGGGAAAAGAAGGCACAAGGCCTCATCACGGCGCAGTCAGAACTTTTCTGCGACAACACTGCCCCAGCCCCGATCTCAGAAGCGTCGACCTCAACCTGAAAAGGAAGAGTCACATCAGGCTGACGCAACACAGGGGCAGAAGAAAAACGGCGCTTAAGCTCCTGAAAGGCCTCCACAGCATCAGGGGACCAATTAGCAACATCAGCACCCTGTCTAGTCAAATCGGTCAATGGCTTAACGACATCCGAAAAACCAGAAATAAATCGACGATAAAAGTTGGCAAAGCCCAAAAATTTCTGAAGACTTTTAAGAGAAGAGGGCTGCGTCCAATCACAAATAGCTTGAACCTTGACAGGATCCATCTCAATGGAAGAGGGAGAAAAAATATATCCCAAAAAGGAAATTCTCTGAACCCCAAAAACGCACTTAGAACCCTTGACACACAGAGAATTAGACCGCAAAACCTGAAAAACCCTCTTAACTTGCCGGACATGAGAGTCCCAATCATCCGAAAAAATCAGAATATCATCCAGATACACTATCATAAATTTATCCAAAAAATCGCGGAAAATATCATGCATAAAGGACTGGAAGACTGAAGGGGCATTAGAAAGACCAAAAGGCATCACCAAATACTCAAAGTGGCCCTCGGGCGTATTAAATGCGGTTTTCCACTCATCCCCCTGCCTGATCCGCACCAAATTATACGCCCCACGGAGATCAATCTTAGAGAACCACTTGGCCCCCTTTATGCGAGCAAACAAATCAGTCAGCAACGGCAATGGGTATTGATATTTAACCGTGATTTTATTCAAAAGCCGATAATCAATACATGGTCTCAAAGAGCCGTCTTTTTTTGACACAAAGAAAAAACCGGCTCCTAAGGGAGATGACGATGGACGAATATGTCCCTTTTCCAAGGACTCCTTTATATATTCTCGCATAGCAGTATGTTCAGGCACAGACAGATTAAATAAACGACCCTTTGGGTATTTGCTACCCGGAATTAAATCTATAGCACAATCGCACTCACGGTGCGGAGGTAGTGAACCCAGCTTGGGTTCTTCAAAGACGTCACGATAATCAGACAGGAACTCAGGGATTTCAGAGGGAATAGATGATGAAATGGACACCAAAGGTACGTCCCCATGAGTCCCCTTACATCCCCAGCTCAACACAGACATAGCTCTCCAGTCAAGGACTGGGTTGTGAGACTGCAGCCATGGCAATCCTAGCACCAAATCATCATGTAGATTATACAGCACCAGAAAACGAATAGTCTCCTGGTGATCCGGATTAATACACATAGTCACTTGTGTCCAGTATTGTGGTTTATTATTAGCCAATGGGGTGGAGTCAATCCCCTTCAGAGGAATAAGAGTCTCCAAAGGCTCTAAATCATACCCACAACGATTGGCAAAGGACCAATCCATAAGACTCAAAGCGGCGCCAGAGTCGATATAGGCGTCCGTAGTAATAGATGACAAAGAGCAAATCAGGGTCACAGACAAAATAAATTTAGACTGTAAAGTGCCAATGGGAACGGATTTATCAAGCTTTTTAGTACGCTTAGAGCATGCTGATATAACATGAGTAGAATCCCCACAATAGAAACACAACCCATTTTTCCGTCTAAAATTCTGCCGCTCGCTTCTGGACAGAATTCTATCACACTGCATGTTTTCTGGCGTCTTCTCAGTGGACACCGCCAGATGGTGCACTGGTTTGCGCTCCCGCAGACGCCTATCGATCTGAATGGCCATTGTCATGGACTCATTCAGACTTGCAGGCACAGGGAACCCCACCATAACATCCTTAATGGCATCAGAAAGACCCTCTCTGAAAGTAGCCGCCAAGGCACACTCATTCCACTGAGTAAGCACAGACCATTTACGGAATCTTTGGCAGTAAATTTCAGCTTCATCTTGCCCCTGCGATAGGGACATCAAAGTTTTTTCTGCCTGAAGTTCCAAATGAGGTTCCTCATAAAGCAAGCCCAAGGCCAGAAAAAACGCATCCACATTGCGCAACGCAGGATCCCCTGGTGCCAATGCAAAAGCCCAGTCTTGAGGGTCGCCGCGGAGCAAGGAAATCACAATCCCAACCTGCTGTGCAGGGTCTCCAGCAGAACGAGATTTCAGGGACAAAAATAACTTACAATTATTTCTAAAATTCTGAAAGCTAGATCTATTCCCTGAGAAGAATTCCGGCAAAGGAATTCTCGGCTCTGATACCGGAGCATGAACAACAAAATCTTGCAAACTTTGTACTTTCGTGGCGAGATTATTCAAACCTGCAGTTACACTCTGTAGATCCATTATAGACAGGTGAACATAGAGCCATTCAAAGATTAGAAGGAGAGAGAAAAAAAAAGAAAGACTGCAGCATAGACAGACTGGCAAGTGATCCAATTAAGAGCACACTAACTACTAGAGAAAAAAAAAAAAAAAAAAAAAATTTTCAGCAGACTTCTTATTTCTCTCCTTTCTCAGCCAAGGATTTTAACCCTTTAGTGGGCCGGTCAAACTGTCATGATCTCCATGGCCAGAGAACTAGCATAAGCCTCAATAGGAACAAGCTCTTGGAAGATGTAACTGTACTGACCATGAACTAAACCTACCGCATCATCTAGAAGTAGCCAGGTAGCATGTCCTACTTTTTATCCCTATATGCCCAGCGCCGGCCGGAGAACTAAATAATGCTAGCAGAGGGAAATATAAGACCTGACTCACCTCTAGAGAAATGCCCAAAAAGGAGACAGAGGCCCCCCACATATATTGGCGGTGATATGAGATGAAACAACAAACGCAGCAGGAAAATAGTTTTAGCAAATTTGAGGTCCGCTTTCTAGATAGCAGAAGACAGAAAGCATACTTTCATGGTCAGTAGAAAACCCTAACAAAACACATCCAGAAATTACTTTAGGACTCTGGCATTAACTCATAATACCAGAGTGGCAATTCCTGATCAACAAGAGCTTTCCAGACACAGTAACGAAACTGCAGCTGTGAACTGGAACCAAAATACAAAAACAAAACATGGACGAATGTCCAACTTATCTAGTAGATGTCTGGGAGCAGGAACAAGCACAGAGAGGCTTCTGATAACATTGTTGACCGGCAGGCATCTAACAGAGAAGCCAGGTTATATAGCGACACCCAGATCTAATCAGAACAGGTGAACAGGGAAGATGATGTCACAAGTTCAATTCCACCAGTAGCCACCGGGGGAGCCCAGAATCCAAATTCACAACAGTACCCCCCCCTCAAGGAGGGGGCACCGAACCCTCACCAGAACCACCAGGGCGATCAGGATGGGCCCTATGAAAGGCACGAACCAGATCAGAGGCATGAACATCAGATGCAGTGACCCAAGAATTATCCTCCTGGCCGTATCCCTTCCACTTGACCAGATACTGGAGTCTCCGTCTGGAAACACGGGAGTCTAGGATTTTTTCCACAACGTACTCCAACTCACCCTCAACCAACACCGGAGCAGGAGGCTCAACGGAAGGCACAACCGGTGCCTCATACCTGCGCAATAACGACCGATGAAAAACGTTATGAATAGAAAAGGATGCAGGGAGGTCCAAACGGAAGGAAACAGGGTTAAGAATCTCCAATATTTTATACGGACCGATGAACCGAGGCTTAAACTTAGGAGATGAGACCCTCATAGGGACAAAACGAGAAGACAACCACACCAAATCTCCAACACAAAGCCGAGGACCCACACGACGGTGACGGTTGGCAAAAAGCTGAGTCTTCTCCTGGGACAACTTTAAATTGTCCATCACCTGCCCCCAGATATGATGCAATCTCTCCACCACCGCATCCACTCCAGGACAATCCGAGGATTCCATCTGACCGGAGGAAAATCGAGGGTGGAACCCCGAATTACAGAAAAACGGGGACACCAAAGTGGCAGAGCTGGCCCGATTATTGAGGGCGAACTCCGCCAATGGCAAAAAAGCAACCCAATCATCCTGGTCAGCAGACACAAAACACCTCAGATATGTCTCCAGGGTCTGATTAGTCCGCTCGGTCTGGCCATTAGTCTGAGGGTGAAAAGCAGACGAAAAAGACAAATCTATGCCCATCCTAGCACAGAATGCCCGCCAAAATCTAGACACAAATTGGGTTCCTCTGTCAGAAACGATATTCTCAGGAATACCATGCAAACGAACAACATTTTGAAAAAACAGGGGCACCAACTCGGAAGAAGAAGGCAATTTGGGCAGGGGAACCAAATGGACCATCTTAGAAAAACGGTCACACACCACCCAGATGACAGACATCTTCTGAGAAACAGGCAGATCTGAAATAAAATCCATCGAGATGTGTGTCCAAGGCCTCTTAGGAATAGACAAGGGCAACAATAATCCACTAGCCCGAGAACAACAAGGCTTGGCCCGAGCACAAACGTCACAAGACTGCACAAAGCCTCGCACATCTCGTGACAGGGAAGGCCACCAGAAGGATCTTGCCACCAAATCCCTGGTACCAAAAATTCCAGGATGACCTGCCAATGCAGAAGAATGTACCTCAGAGATGACTCTACTGGTCCAATCATCAGGAACAAACAACCTATCAAGCGGACAACGATCCGGTCTATCCGCCTGAAACTCCTGCAAGGCCCGCCGCAGGTCTGGAGAAACGGCTGACAAGATAACTCCCTCCTTAAGAATACCTGTGGGGTCAGAGTTGCCGGGTGAATCAGGCTCAAAACTCCTAGAAAGGGCATCCGCCTTAACATTCTTAGAACCCGGTAGGTACGATACCACAAAATTAAACCGAGAGAAAAATAATGACCAGCGCGCCTGTCTAGGATTCAGGCGCCTGGCGGTCTCAAGATAGATTAAATTTTTGTGGTCAGTCAATACCACCACCTGATGTCTGGCCCCCTCGAGCCAATGGCGCCACTCCTCAAACGCCCACTTCATGGCCAAAAGCTCCCGATTCCCAACATCATAATTCCGCTCAGCGGGCGAAAATTTACGGGAAAAGAAGGCACAAGGCCTCATCACGGCGCAGTCAGAACTTTTCTGCGACAACACTGCCCCAGCCCCGATCTCAGAAGCGTCGACCTCAACCTGAAAAGGAAGAGTCACATCAGGCTGACGCAACACAGGGGCAGAAGAAAAACGGCGCTTAAGCTCCTGAAAGGCCTCCACAGCATCAGGGGACCAATTAGCAACATCAGCACCCTGTCTAGTCAAATCGGTCAATGGCTTAACGACATCCGAAAAACCAGAAATAAATCGACGATAAAAGTTGGCAAAGCCCAAAAATTTCTGAAGACTTTTAAGAGAAGAGGGCTGCGTCCAATCACAAATAGCTTGAACCTTGACAGGATCCATCTCAATGGAAGAGGGAGAAAAAATATATCCCAAAAAGGAAATTCTCTGAACCCCAAAAACGCACTTAGAACCCTTGACACACAGAGAATTAGACCGCAAAACCTGAAAAACCCTCTTAACTTGCCGGACATGAGAGTCCCAATCATCCGAAAAAATCAGAATATCATCCAGATACACTATCATAAATTTATCCAAAAAATCGCGGAAAATATCATGCATAAAGGACTGGAAGACTGAAGGGGCATTAGAAAGACCAAAAGGCATCACCAAATACTCAAAGTGGCCCTCGGGCGTATTAAATGCGGTTTTCCACTCATCCCCCTGCCTGATCCGCACCAAATTATACGCCCCACGGAGATCAATCTTAGAGAACCACTTGGCCCCCTTTATGCGAGCAAACAAATCAGTCAGCAACGGCAATGGGTATTGATATTTAACCGTGATTTTATTCAAAAGCCGATAATCAATACATGGTCTCAAAGAGCCGTCTTTTTTTGACACAAAGAAAAAACCGGCTCCTAAGGGAGATGACGATGGACGAATATGTCCCTTTTCCAAGGACTCCTTTATATATTCTCGCATAGCAGTATGTTCAGGCACAGACAGATTAAATAAACGACCCTTTGGGTATTTGCTACCCGGAATTAAATCTATAGCACAATCGCACTCACGGTGCGGAGGTAGTGAACCCAGCTTGGGTTCTTCAAAGACGTCACGATAATCAGACAGGAACTCAGGGATTTCAGAGGGAATAGATGATGAAATGGACACCAAAGGTACGTCCCCATGAGTCCCCTTACATCCCCAGCTCAACACAGACATAGCTCTCCAGTCAAGGACTGGGTTGTGAGACTGCAGCCATGGCAATCCTAGCACCAAATCATCATGTAGATTATACAGCACCAGAAAACGAATAGTCTCCTGGTGATCCGGATTAATACACATAGTCACTTGTGTCCAGTATTGTGGTTTATTATTAGCCAATGGGGTGGAGTCAATCCCCTTCAGAGGAATAAGAGTCTCCAAAGGCTCTAAATCATACCCACAACGATTGGCAAAGGACCAATCCATAAGACTCAAAGCGGCGCCAGAGTCGATATAGGCGTCCGTAGTAATAGATGACAAAGAGCAAATCAGGGTCACAGACAAAATAAATTTAGACTGTAAAGTGCCAATGGGAACGGATTTATCAAGCTTTTTAGTACGCTTAGAGCATGCTGATATAACATGAGTAGAATCCCCACAATAGAAACACAACCCATTTTTCCGTCTAAAATTCTGCCGCTCGCTTCTGGACAGAATTCTATCACACTGCATGTTTTCTGGCGTCTTCTCAGTGGACACCGCCAGATGGTGCACTGGTTTGCGCTCCCGCAGACGCCTATCGATCTGAATGGCCATTGTCATGGACTCATTCAGACTTGCAGGCACAGGGAACCCCACCATAACATCCTTAATGGCATCAGAAAGACCCTCTCTGAAAGTAGCCGCCAAGGCACACTCATTCCACTGAGTAAGCACAGACCATTTACGGAATCTTTGGCAGTAAATTTCAGCTTCATCTTGCCCCTGCGATAGGGACATCAAAGTTTTTTCTGCCTGAAGTTCCAAATGAGGTTCCTCATAAAGCAAGCCCAAGGCCAGAAAAAACGCATCCACATTGCGCAACGCAGGATCCCCTGGTGCCAATGCAAAAGCCCAGTCTTGAGGGTCGCCGCGGAGCAAGGAAATCACAATCCCAACCTGCTGTGCAGGGTCTCCAGCAGAACGAGATTTCAGGGACAAAAATAACTTACAATTATTTCTAAAATTCTGAAAGCTAGATCTATTCCCTGAGAAGAATTCCGGCAAAGGAATTCTCGGCTCTGATACCGGAGCATGAACAACAAAATCTTGCAAACTTTGTACTTTCGTGGCGAGATTATTCAAACCTGCAGTTACACTCTGTAGATCCATTATAGACAGGTGAACATAGAGCCATTCAAAGATTAGAAGGAGAGAGAAAAAAAAAGAAAGACTGCAGCATAGACAGACTGGCAAGTGATCCAATTAAGAGCACACTAACTACTAGAGAAAAAAAAAAAAAAAAAAAAAATTTTCAGCAGACTTCTTATTTCTCTCCTTTCTCAGCCAAGGATTTTAACCCTTTAGTGGGCCGGTCAAACTGTCATGATCTCCATGGCCAGAGAACTAGCATAAGCCTCAATAGGAACAAGCTCTTGGAAGATGTAACTGTACTGACCATGAACTAAACCTACCGCATCATCTAGAAGTAGCCAGGTAGCATGTCCTACTTTTTATCCCTATATGCCCAGCGCCGGCCGGAGAACTAAATAATGCTAGCAGAGGGAAATATAAGACCTGACTCACCTCTAGAGAAATGCCCAAAAAGGAGACAGAGGCCCCCCACATATATTGGCGGTGATATGAGATGAAACAACAAACGCAGCAGGAAAATAGTTTTAGCAAATTTGAGGTCCGCTTTCTAGATAGCAGAAGACAGAAAGCATACTTTCATGGTCAGTAGAAAACCCTAACAAAACACATCCAGAAATTACTTTAGGACTCTGGCATTAACTCATAATACCAGAGTGGCAATTCCTGATCAACAAGAGCTTTCCAGACACAGTAACGAAACTGCAGCTGTGAACTGGAACCAAAATACAAAAACAAAACATGGACGAATGTCCAACTTATCTAGTAGATGTCTGGGAGCAGGAACAAGCACAGAGAGGCTTCTGATAACATTGTTGACCGGCAGGCATCTAACAGAGAAGCCAGGTTATATAGCGACACCCAGATCTAATCAGAACAGGTGAACAGGGAAGATGATGTCACAAGTTCAATTCCACCAGTAGCCACCGGGGGAGCCCAGAATCCAAATTCACAACAGGACACATAACGTCCCTGGCCATGCCTACTGGTCCATGCATCTGTAGTCAGGTGCACCTTTGTACTCACAGATTGCCTGAGTGCATGGACGATGAGCTGTTTAACATGCTGGTGCAGGGCTGGGATGGCTTTTCTGGAAAAAAAGTGTCGACTGGGTAGCTCATATCGTGGTTCAGCGTACTCTATCAGGGCTTTGAAAGCTTCGCTTTCAACTAACCGGTAGGGCATCATCTCTAACGAGATTAGTCTAGCTATGTGGGCGTTAAAACCCTGTGTACGCGGATGCGAGGATAAGTACTTCCTTTTTCTAACCAGAGTCTCATGTAGTGTGAGCTGGACTGGAGAGCTGGAGATCGTGTAACTTTCGGGTGTGCCGGTGGACATGGCAGACTGAGAGACGGTTGGAGACAGTATTGTTTCCGCCGGTGCCCTAGATGCAATATTTCCTCCTACAAAACTGGTGATTCCCTGACCCTGACTGCTTTTGGCTGGCAAAGAAACCTGCACAGATACTGCCGGTGGTGCGGAAAATGGTGGCCTTACAGTGCCGGAAGGGATGTTGCGTTGCTGACTAGCTTCATTGGCCAAGGGTGCTACAACCTTAAGGGACGTTTGGTAGTTAGTCCAGGCTTGAAAATGCATGGTGGTTAAGTGTCTATGCATGCAACTAGTATTGAGACTTTTCAGATTCTGACCTCTGCTTAAGCTAGTTGAACATTTTTGACAGATGACTTTGCGCTGATCAATTGGATGTTGTTTAAAAAAATGCCAGACTGCACTCTTCCTAGCATCGGATCCCTTTTCAAGGATTGCAGACTGAGCTTTAACCGGATGGCCACGCTGTCCTCCAACAGGTTTTGGCTTTGACACGCGTTTTGGGCCAGATACGGGCCCGGCAGATGGAACCTGTTGCGATGTTGATGCCTGCTGCGGCCCCTCCTCCACCTCCGCTTCTGAACTACTGCCGCCTGCACCCTGTTCCCCCAATGGATGCCAATCGGGGTCAACAACTGGGTCATCTATTACCTCCTCTTCGAGCTCGTGTGCAACTTCGTCTGTGTCACTGTGTCGGTCGGTGGTATAGCGTTCGTGGCGGGGCAACATAGTCTCATCAGGGTCTGATTGTGAATCAGTACCCTGAGAGGGCAATGTTGTGGTCTGAGTCAAAGGAGCAGCATAGTACTCTGGCTGTGGCTGTGCATCAGTGCACTCCATGTCAGAATCTACTTGTAATGGGCATGGCCTGTTAAGTGTTTCACTTTCTAAGCCAGGGACGGTATGTGTAAAGAGCTCAATGGAGTAACCCGTTGTGTCGCCTGCTGCATCCTTCTCTCTTGTTGTAGTTTTTGCTGAAGAGGACAAGGAAGCGACTTGTCCCTGACCGTGAACATCCACAAGCGACGCGCTGCTTTTACATTTACCAGTTTCAGAAGAGGAGGCAAAAGAGCTAGAGGCTGAGTCTGCAATGTAAGCCAAAACTTGCTGTTGCTGCTCCGGCTTTAAAAGCGGTTTTCCTACTCCCAGAAAAGAGAGCGTTCGAGGCCTTGTGTACCCAGATGACGAAACTGGCTCCACAGCTCCAGACTTAGGTGGAATATTTTTATTCCCATGACCACCTGATGCTCCACTACCACTACCATCATTACCAGCTGACAATGAACGCCCACGGCCACGACCTCTTGCACCAGACTTCCTCATTGTTTTAAAAACTTAACCAAAGTAACTTTATTTGTTGCTGTCAAACAACTTACACGGTGAGCTATAACTTCAGTATGATTTCAATATCCCTTAACAGGTTGGTGAGACCACAAGGAAAATCAGGCACAATGTTACACACTCTGTTTTCTGTGGCACCAAATCACAGAGATGCCACACACGCAGGACTGTCACTCAAGCACAAATGTCAATATTAATCTCCCACCTATTTTTTTTATTTTTTTTTTCCTCAGGGAGACTTTAGAAGCCAAATAAGATAAAATGATTTTTTCAGGGACAATTTAGAAACCAAATAATAATAATAAAAAAAAGGCTTTCTATGGCCCACTGAGTGAGAGATGGCACACACAGGAGTCAGGAGTGGCACACAAGCCCTGACTGAGGCCAATATTTTTCTCCCACTGATTGATGTAGTGATTTTTTTTCAGGTCGATTTTAGAACCCAAATCAAGCAAAAAAATAAATAGGCTTTCTATGGCCCACTGAGTGAGAGATGGCACACACAGGAGTCAGGAGTGGCACACAAGCCATGACTGAGGCCAATATTTTTCTCCCACTGATTGATGTAGTGATTTTTTTTCAGGTCGATTTTAGAACCCAAATCAAGCAAAAAAATAAATAGGCTTTCTATGGCCCACTGAGTGAGAGATGGCACACACAGGAGTCAGGAGTGGCACACAAGCCCTGACTGAGGCCAATATTTTTCTCCCACTGATTGATGTAGTGATTTTTTTAAAGGTAGATTTTAGAACCCAAATCTAGCAAAAAAATAAATAGGCTTTCTATGGCCCACTGAGTGAGAGATGGCACACACAGGAGTCAGGAGTGGCACACAAGCCCTGACTGAGGCCAATATTTTTCTCCCACTGATTGATGTAGTGATTTTTTTAAAGGTAGATTTTAGAACCCAAATCTAGCAAAAAAATAAATAGGCTTTCTATGGCCCACTGAGTGAGAGATGGCACACACAGGAGTCAGGAGTGGCACACAAGCCATGACTGAGGCCAATATTTTTCTCCCACTGATTGATGTAGTGATTTTTTTTCAGGTCGATTTTAGAACCCAAATCAAGCAAAAAAATAAATAGGCTTTCTATGGCCCACTGAGTGAGAGATGGCACACACAGGAGTCAGGAGTGGCACACAAGCCCTGACTGAGGCCAAAATTTTTCTCCCACTGATTGATGTAGTGTAGTGATTTTTTTAAAGGTAGATTTTAGAACCCAAATCTAGCAAAAAAATAAATAGGCTTTCTATGGCCCACTGAGTGAGAGATGGCACACACAGGAGTCAGGAGTGGCACGCAAGCCCTGACTGAGGCCAATATTTTTCTCCCACTGATTGATGTAGTGATTTTTTAAAGGTAGATTTTAGAACCCAAATCAAGCAAAAAAATAAATAGGCTTTCTATGGCCCACTGAGTGAGAGATGGCACACACAGGAGTCAGGAGTGGCACACAAGCCCTGACTGAGGCCAATATTTTTCTCCCACTGATTGATGTAGTGATTTTTTTTCAGGTAGATTTTAGAACCCAAATCAAGCAAAAAAATAAATAGGCTTTCTATGGCCCACAATTTGAGAGAGAGAGATGGCACACCCAGGAGTCAAGACTGGCACACAAGCAGAAAAGGCAATATTAATCTCCCACTGTTTTTTTATTTTTTTATTTTTTTTTAGGGAGACTTTAGAAACCAAATAAGATAAAATGATTTTTTCAGGGACAATTTAGAAACCAAATAATAATAATAATAAAAAGGCTTTCTATGGCCCACTGAGTGAGAGATGGCACACACAGGAGTCAGGAGTGGCACACAAGCCCTGACTGAGGCCAATATTTTTCTCCCACTGATTGATGTAGTGATTTTTTTTCAGGTAGATTTTAGAACCCAAATCAAGCAAAAAAATAAATAGGCTTTCTATGGCCCACAATTTGAGAGAGAGAGATGGCACACCCAGGAGTCAAGACTGGCACACAAGAAGAAAGGGCAATATTAATCTTTCACTGTTTTTTTATTTTTTTATTTTTTTTCAGGGAGACTTTAGAAACCAAATAAGATAAAATGATTTTTTTCAGGGACAATTTAGAAACCAAATAATAATAAAAAAAGGCTTTCTATGGCCCACTGAGTGAGAGATGGCACACACAGGAGTCAGGAGTGGCACACAAGCCCTGACTGAGGCCAATATTTTTCTCCCACTGATTGATGTAGTGATTTTTTTTCAGGTAGATTTTAGAACCCAAATCAAGCAAAAAAATAAATAGGCTTTCTATGGCCCACAATTTGAGAGAGAGAGAGATGGCACACCCAGGAGTCAAGACTGGCACACAAGCAGAAAGGGCAATATTAATCTCCCACTGTTTTTTTACTTTTTTATTTTTTTTCAGGGAGACTTTAGAAACCAAATAAGATAAAATGATTTTTTCAGGGACAATTTAGAAACCAAATAATAATAATAATAAAAAAAAGGCTTTCTATGGCCCACTGAGTGAGAGATGGCACACACAGGAGTCAGGAGTGGCACACAAGCCCTGACTGAGGCCAATATTTTTCTCCCACTGATTGATGTAGTGATTTTTTTAAAGGTAGATTTTAGAACCCAAATCAAGCAAAAAAATAAATAGGCTTTCTATGGCCCACTGAGTGAGAGATGGCACACACAGGAGTCAGGAGTGGCACACAAGCCCTGACTGAGGCCAATATTTTTCTCCCACTGATTGATGTAGTGATTTTTTTTCAGGTAGATTTTAGAACCCAAATCAAGCAAAAAAATAAATAGGCTTTCTATGGCCCACAATTTGAGAGAGAGAGATGGCACACCCAGGAGTCAAGACTGGCACACAAGCAGAAAGGGCAATATTAATCTCCCACTGTTTTTTTATTTTTTTATTTTTTTTCAGGGAGACTTTAGAAACCAAATAAGATAAAATGATTTTTTCAGGGACAATTTAGAAACCAAATAATAATAATAAAAAAAGGCTTTCTATGGCCCACTGAGTGAGAGATGGCACACACAGGAGTCAGGAGTGGCACACAAGCCCTGACTGAGGCCAATATTTTTCTCCCACTGATTGATGTAGTGATTTTTTTAAAGGTAGATTTTAGAACCCAAATCAAGCAAAAAAATAAATAGGCTTTCTATGGCCCACAATTTGAGAGAGAGAGATGGCACACCCAGGAGTCAAGACTGGCACACAAGCAGAAAGGGCAATATTAATCTCCCACTGTTTTTTTATTTTTTTATTTTTTTTCAGGGAGACTTTAGAAACCAAATAAGATAAAATGATTTTTTCAGGGACAATTTAGAAACCAAATAATAATAATAAAAAAAAGGCTTTCTATGGCCCACTGAGTGAGAGATGGCACACACAGGAGTCAGGAGTGGCACACAAGCCCTGACTGAGGCCAATATTTTTCTCCCACTGATTGATGTAGTGATTTTTTTAAAGGTAGATTTTAGAACCCAAATCAAGCAAAAAAATAAATAGGCTTTCTATGGCCCACTGAGTGAGAGATGGCACACACAGGAGTCAGGAGTGGCACACAAGCCCTGACTGAGGCCAATATTTTTCTCCCACTGATTGATGTAGTGATTTTTTTTCAGGTAGATTTTAGAACCCAAATCAAGCAAAAAAATAAATAGGCTTTCTATGGCCCACAATTTGAGAGAGAGAGATGGCACACCCAGGAGTCAAGACTGGCACACAAGCAGAAAGGGCAATATTAATCTCCCACTGTTTTTTTATTTTTTTATTTTTTTTCAGGGAGACTTTAGAAACCAAATAAGATAAAATGATTTTTTCAGGGACAATTTAGAAACCAAATAATAATAATAAAAAAAAGGCTTTCTATGGCCCACTGAGTGAGAGATGGCACACACAGGAGTCAGGAGTGGCACACAAGCCCTGACTGAGGCCAATATTTTTCTCCCACTGATTGATGTAGTGATTTTTTTAAAGGTAGATTTTAGAACCCAAATCAAGCAAAAAAATAAATAGGCTTTCTATGGCCCACTGAGTGAGAGATGGCACACACAGGAGTCAGGAGTGGCACACAAGCCCTGACTGAGGCCAATATTTTTCTCCCACTGATTGATGTAGTGATTTTTTTTCAGGTAGATTTTAGAACCCAAATCAAGCAAAAAAATAAATAGGCTTTCTATGGCCCACAATTTGAGAGAGAGAGATGGCACACCCAGGAGTCAAGACTGGCACACAAGCAGAAAGGGCAATATTAATCTCCCACTGTTTTTTTATTTTTTTATTTTTTTTCAGGGAGACTTTAGAAACCAAATAAGATAAAATGATTTTTTCATGGACAATTTAGAAACCAAATAATAATAATAAAAAAAGGCTTTCTATGGCCCACTGAGTGAGAGATGGCACACACAGGAGTCAGGAGTGGCACACAAGCCCTGACTGAGGCCAATATTTTTCTCCCACTGATTGATGTAGTGATTTTTTTAAAGGTAGATTTTAGAACCCAAATCAAGCAAAAAAATAAATAGGCTTTCTATGGCCCACTGAGTGAGAGATGGCACACACAGGGATGGCACTCTAGCAGAAATGCCAATCTTAATCTCCCACAAAAAACAAAAAAACAAAACAGGGACTGTCCTACAATTACTATCTCCCTGCAGTAATCTCAGCCAGGTATGGCAGGCAGCAATAAGGAGTGGACTGATGCACAAATTAAATAAAAAGTGTGGACAAACAAAAAAGATAGCTGTGCAGAAAGGAAGGAACAAGAGGATTTGTGCTTTGAAAAAAGCAGTTGGTTTGCACAGTGGCGTACACACAGCAATAAAGCTATCAGGGAGCCTTCTAGGGCAGCCCAATGAGCTACAGCGCTGAGAGAAAAAAAAAAATGTAGCTTCCACTGTCCCTGCACACCGAAGGTGGTGTTGGACAGTGGAAATCGCTACAGCACAAGCGGTTTGGTGGTTAATGGACCCTGCCTAACGCTCTCCCTGCTTCTGACGAAGCGGCAGCAACCTCTCCCTAAGCTCAGATCAGCAGCAGTGAGATGGCGGTCGGCGGGAACGCCCCTTTATAGCCCCTGTGACGCCGCAGACAGCAAGCCAATCACTGCAATGCCCTTCTCTAAGATGGTGGGGACCAGGACCTATGTCATCATGCTGCCCACACTCTGCGTTCACCTTCATTGGCTGAGAAATGGCGCTTTTCGCGTCACTGAAACGCGACTTTGCCGCGAAAGTCGCGTACCGCATGGCCGACCCCGCATAGGGGTCGGATCGGGTCTCATGAAACCCGACTTTGCCAAAAGTCGTCGACTTTTGAAAATGAACGACCTGTTTCGCTCAACCCTAGTGAGGACTATCCCGTGGTGCTCAGCAGGGAGGTACTACAACACACAGGCGCTAGAAGGTAGGCACTGATTTCCACCTGCAAAGGAAACTCTGGATGTGCCTTCGGACCGGCGGGTCTCAGCCAGCCCTGTTAGCAGTACTCTGGATTGCGGATCCTGAAGCCTTCAGTAAAGAGGTAAAGAGACTGCAACCCTGTGTCCTCGTTATTCATCGCGACCTGCACCACGCACCATCATCTCATCTTTCATTGGACGCCCCTTTGCAGGGTCACGGACCGGATCTAGCCACCGTGACAACCCCAGGACCGAGACAGAGAGGCCCGGTACCGAGTACCCCGCGGCCCTGCGTCTGGGGGCACTCCACAGAACATGCAACATACAACATACAACATATAACATAACATACAACATATAACATACAACATATAACAGAACATACAACATATAACATACAACAGAACATACAACATATAACATACAACATAACAGAACATACAACATATAACATACAACATACAACAGAACATACAACATATAACATACAACATATAACATAACAGAACATACAACATATAACATACAACATATAACATAACATATAACATATAACATACAACATATAACAGAACATACAACATATAACATACAACAGAACATACAACAGAACATGCAACATATAACATACAACATAACATTGGGGTCTGTCTATTTATCTCTCTCTCTCTCTGATATATTGCACGTGCCATATGGTATATCAGAGATAAGCTATTAGATTCATCTTATTTTATATGGTACAATAGTGTTCTTTTCACTCTGTCTCATTAAAGGGTTATCTAGGGAAAGGAGGGAGAGCCGTCGCGACACCATTGCGCAGGTGAGGGTGCCAACCTCAGCTGTTAGGAAGGGAGTCTATAGTGAATTAATAGAGAGAAACTTTTTTCCCATTCCTTAATATTGTTTGAACAGACCCGTATCGTATGGGGTAATGGGAATATACATAAATAATTTATGTCATTTTTTAAATATTATTACATTAAAAGGTAAACTTTAATCTGGTACTATTCGGTGAAAATATGCTATTAAAATGGGGGACCTCCCCAAATAATGATGTGGGGTCCACCTATAATTAATAACCAGCAAAGGCTATGCAGACAGCTGCGGGATGATATTAATAGCTTAGGAAGTGGCCATGGATACTGGCCACCCAGGCTAAAGCATCAGCTCTCAGCCACCCCAGAAAAGGAGCATCTCTAAGATGCGCCAATTCTGGCACTTAGTCTCGCTCTTCCCACCTGCCCTGTAGCTGTGGCAAGTGGGGTGATAGTTGAGGGGGGTTAATGTCACCTTTATATTTTCAGGTGACATCAAGCCATGAGGTTTGTAACGGAGAGGCATCAATAAGACGCCCCCATTACTAACCCCATAGTCACATTGTAAGAAAACACAGACACCCAGAAAAAAAGTCCTTTAATTGAAAGAAAGACACATACTCCTATAGAAATCTTAATTAAACTATATTTATCACCTTGTCCATTCTGCTGATGCCTTCATCATCTGCAAAAGAGGAACAAAAAACAAACAACAATATTTCTCACCTTTCCACAGAGATGCTTTTAATCCTTTTGTCCCATGATGGGTCCAGCTCTGCTACAGCTAAATGGTAGGCTGCATGATGTGACCATCCAGCCTGACATCCTGCAGACATACTGAGCACTGTGTGCTCAGTGACTGCCTGTGAACTGCTATTCTCTGTTTGAGGGCACCATGAGCGTGAGAAAGTTCTCCTGGCCAATGAATTCACTTGACGCTGTCCTCGCAACAGCTCATTCACCAGTGGATCTTCGCACCATCCGGGTTGAAAACTATTAATAACCCAGACATGGATTATGGTGTGGGACAGACCGACGGACAGGTATGTTATAATGATTTATTTTTATTTTAGTTTTATTGCGGGAGATAGAGGGCTTTGGTGGAATTAGGTGTTAGGTGAGTATAACTGTGTTTGTTATTTTTAAATAAAATGAAAAACTGTGTTTAGTCTTATTTCTAATAAAAAGGCATTATTCTGGCTGTATCTTTATTTGCCATATAACTATAGGATTAGTAATGGGTAGGTGTCTTATAGACGCCTCTCCATTACTAAGTCATGGGCTTGATGTCACCAGACAATACAAAGGTGACATCAACCCCACAAATAAGAACCCCACTTGCCACCGCTACAGGGCAAGTGGGAAGAGCCGGGCAAAGCACCAGAATTGGCACATGTAATAGATGTGCCTTCTCTGGGCGGCAGCGGGCTGCTATTTTTAGGCTGGGATGCCAACACCCATGGCACCTTACCAGTCTGAGCATACCAGCCCCCAGCTGTCTGCTTTAGCAAGGCTGGTTGTCAATAATGGGGGGGGAACCGCACCATTTTGATATGGTGTGGGGTCTCATCTATTATTGACAGCCAACCTTACTGAAGCTGACAGCTGAGGGTTGCAGCCCCCAGCTGTGAGTTTTACCTGGCTGGCTATCAAAAATACAGGGGAACCCACGCAGGTTTTTTTTTTTTATTATTTATTTACAGCACAGGAGCAGCTGATGAATGCTCCCATCCCCCGCTACTGCTCTCATTGTTATTAGCGGCAGCAGGTGTCGGATGATGGGAGCTGTAGTCCCATCAGCTGACATCAGTGACCGGAGGTAAACTTTATACCTCCGATAATAGCGGAGTGCTCATGCTGTCTTCTGACAGCGTGGGAACAGTGGCTCTCTGACTGGCGGCGGGGATGAATTCACTGCTGATCAGAAGTACTACACCGGTGTTTACCACGCTGTCACACAGCGTGGGAAACACCGGCTTCTGTGCTGTGCATGTTTGGATATATTCGACAATTAAATTGGGGAACATTGCAAATTCAGCGATCAAGGGCGGAACCAAATATTGAAATATTCGCTCATCTCTAGTGGTGAGTTCTTCTTCAAATGAAGTCTTCAACCAGAGGCTGAACAGGCAACTGCCTGAGATGGTTTAGTGAATCCGGCATTGAGCAGGGGGTTGAACATGATGACCCTTGAGGTCCCTTCCAACTCTAACAATCTATTCTATGATTCTATGATCTGGTACATTGCCTGTAGTAGAAGTTTTGTCAGAGGGCCATTATAATATTTATATTCTGTGGAAATTGATGCCACTTTAGTGGTGTGTGACAATAACATTTTGAAATGTGGTGAATCCAAGTTGGGTCTCCTTCATGTGTGTTGCCTGTGGAAGTAAGGCTCCCAGACAGGCAGGCCTGCACTTACTTTCATCACTCAACTACCTACTACTTTCCTTACATTTTTCTACCAATATTACTCTTTAAAACCAATGTTTGTGCCATCTGAGCGTGGTTATTAAAAAAAAATAAAAGGAGCTGTTGCATGAAGTATCATGGCTCCAGCTAATAAGGCTTACACTGCTCCCTTAGCCATCAGGTCCTCACTGAAACTTAAAGGGCACCTGTCACCCCGTTTTTTCCGTATGAGATAAAAATACTGTTAAATAGGGCCTGAGCTGTGCATTACAATAGTGTATTTTGTGGACCCCGATTCCCCACCTATGCTGCCAAAATACGTTACCAAAGTAGCCGTTTTCGCCTGTCAATCAGGCTGGTCTGGTCAAAAGGGCGTGGTGTCTTCCCCCAGATCTTGCTTAGTTTTCCGTTGGTGGCGTAGTGGTGTGCGCATGTCCAAGGTCCCGAATCCACTGCACAGGGGAGTGAAAAGAGCGCGATGTGTGCTATTTCATTGGTGATCGGTGGGGCGGCCATCTTCCTTTGGCCGCGCGTGCGCAGAAGCGGCGCTCTGCTGGCCGTGGCTTCAGGAAAATGGCCGCGGGATGCCGCGCTTGCGCAGATGGAGATCGCGGCGGCCATTTTCCTGAAGCCGAGATGCGAATTCTGCTTCAGGAAAATGGCCGCCGCGATCTCCATCTGCGCACGCGCGGCATCCCGCGGCCATTTTCCTGAAGCCGCGGCCAGCAGAGAGCCGCTTCTGCGCACGCGTGGCCAAAGGAAGATGGCCACCCTCACCGATCTGCAATGAAATAGCACACATCGCGCTCTTTTCACTCCCCTGTGCAGTGGATTCGGGACCTTGGACATGCGCACACCACTACGCCACCAACGGAAAACTAAGCAAGATCTGGGGGAAGACACCACGCCCTTTTGACCAGACCAGCCTGATTGACAGGCGAAAACGGCTACTTTGGTAACGTATTTTGGCAGCATAGGTGGGGAATCGGGGTCCACAAAATAGACTATTGTAATGCACAGCTCAGGCCCTATTTAACAGTATTTTTATCTCATACGGAAAAAACGGGGTGACAGGTGCCCTTTAAATTCCAAGCTGTAAATGCTGGGCCAGACCCTGAAACCTCATGCATGGTCCATGGCTGACTGCTGCTGTGCCATTTGCAAATTGGGTCAATTGATGCCACTTTTCATGGTGTCTGCTAGGACCGGATTGGGATTGAATATCAGCCCTGGAAACAAACCAAGCAGCACACCAGCAATTCGCTATTTTTAAATAGGAGTGTATCTTCCATGCAACCGTTTCTGTACAGTTTGTAGGTGAGAACAGTGATGAATCTCAATAGGTGAAAAATGACTTTGTCTTTCAAAGTTGGGAGATACAGCATTCTATGAATGCGCCTATGCCCTGCGACCCTGCTGGCAATTTTTGGTTTTGGAAGGGGGAATCATAATTAAGACTTCTTCAGTGCCTTCCCTAGTTGCATGAGGACCTAACGTCACTACATATTATTTATATACTCAGCCCATCCTCCCACATTGTTAAAGGGGTTTTCCACCCAGTGCACATTGTTAGTCAGCAGTGACGCTTGCTGAATACTAACAGAGTGTAATGTTGGGATTGGGCTTTGCCAGGTGGTTCATGCAGTTGTTACCTAACCATAACTTTGTGCTTTGCTAAACACATTCTCATTAAGTCTCCTCCAATTCTCCTACTTTTCTATTGATGGAAGCAGATGAGAACGTCATATAAGTTTGAGGGGGCACCACGGTACAGACAGTGGGATCGTAACCCTGACCAACAGAAATGTATAACAAAAGACAAACAGAAAAAGAAAGGTCATAAATGGGGATCACCACACTCTGGATTTGAACAAAGTATAAACACAGCTTTATTAATACATATTCACAAACATGAAACAAGTATAAAGAAAAAACACACACAATTAAAAACAATTAAAAAAGGTAACATACTAGTTCCTTTAAAATACAGCCTGTAATAAGGCAACACCTGCGCCAATAGGCAGACCAATATAGGGGGGTGCCTATATGAACACCACTAGATATGCACTCAGGGTATAACAGGGCAAACCAATGGTTAATAACTGAGGGTGGACACGATGGACAACAATCCTACCACAACATAGTACGCATTCATGTACTCATGATGAACACAAATAGAATAAAGATATCCCCACCTTTGGTAGCAAAATGACCCTAATGAAAATACACAGGAATAATTAGTCCAATACAGTTCCCCACATGGACTAAATACAAGTCAGGAAATAAGGAACCCTGTGCAGAGCCATCAACATACTATACCGAGAGCCCGTCCCTAACTGTGCATAGCCTATAGCATAATAGCATGGGCGCAGGAGAAGCGGAGACCCAACGCGTGTCGCCACACGGAGGTGGCTTCGTCAGGGGTAATGTCCGCTGAGCGTGTTTTACCTTATATACAGGTTCCATAGTTTGTCTCCCCAATCGCAGCTGTGCGCTCGCCGCCGCGTGTATGTTACAGAGAATCACTTCCTGGTACAAGCTTGAGTGCGCAGGCGTGGAAAAAGCCTGTATTCACACAGGGTTGCCATAGCGGCGCCGTAAACAAACAGAGAGCGGCGCCTGCGTATTGAGAAGAAGCCTGATCGGCCAATTGCTAGAGTGAGCCCACTTGTGCAGGCATAAAAGAACGCCTGTCTAGCATGGAGTTTCTGTATCAGCGCCGCATATATCCATGCAATGGCGCCATATATGTGGGTGAAGCTGCACCCACGAAATGAGGGGCAGCACTTGCAAGACACAGAATAGGTGATAAATCACTGTACACCTAGGACTTTTTAGTTGCCATGACCGCGCCGTGTACCCAAACAAAACGGCGCCTGCGCAATAAGGCAAAGTCCAATGGGAAAACCCACTGACATAAGCCCATTTGCACAGATGTAAAAGAGCGCCTATCTCATTATGTCAGTGCTGTATATACCAGTGGAATGGCGACGCATATATGGTTAGAGCGGCGCCCATGTTATCAGACAGCACTCAGCCTAATGTTATACTATGGGAGAGGGCAGATCTGTGTTGTTTTCTACAGACCAAATAGGACTCAAATATGCAGCATGCTGCAAGTAACTTTGGAATGTGGATCACCCGTACCTATGGGTGAGTGTGAAACATCGGACTGCACTCTGACATCATTCAACTGCAGTCTGATTTAAGCTGACATAGACAATGGAGAAAGTGTTGACACTAAGTTTTCCCTTTCCTCAGCACCTATGATACCATTATCTCATGCAAGAGAATCTGATCACTGTAAACTGACACTGATCAAACTCGGATCAGAGTGTGCCAATGCCATTACCATAATCGATCTGATTCTCTGGCAATAAGCAATCATGTGAACAAGCCCTTAATGTTATCTCCACAAAAAAAAATAAAGTAGTTGTCCCCCACTAAAAACAGCTAGTCCTCCAGCCAGTCCTGCACCAGGAGCTTATTTGGCCTAAAATATCTGATTTATATAGGGTCTGATTATCCAGCAGTTATAGAAATCATATGTTCTTGGCCAAATAAGCTCCTAGTGCAAAACCGGTTCGAGGACTGGCAATTTTAGTAGGTAGAAAATGTGATTATCATGAGCACCAAAAGTCAGCGATGAGCCAGTTCTGTACCAGAGGAGGGAAACATGAGTATTTAAAGGGGTTGTCCACTACTTTAACACTGATGGCCTATCCTTAGAACAGGTGATCAATGTCTGATCAGTGTTGGTGCGACACTTAGTGCCATCGCAGGTCAGCTGTTGTCAGTGCCGGTGGAAACTGCTCAGTTACTGTATAGTGGCCACAACCAGGTTCTGCACATCTGCCCCTTATTAATTTGAATAGACAGCTGTGCTGTGCCGTAACTGAGCAGTTCCTGCCAGCACCGAGAACAGCTAATCAGCAGGGATGAAAGGTGTCGCACCCACACAGATCAGACATTGATGAGCTAAGCATATGCAGCGCCCCAGAGTCTGGTAGTTGCAGTAATGTTGCTCTTCCACCAGGGGGAGTGATGGTACGTCTGATTGTACTAAAAGAGTTCACCTTGCCAGGTATCACAGTCAAACATTACACTTCACACTGCGGCCGCCAGGGGGAGCAAAAGGTCCTATCTACTAGGCCACTCCTCACACATGGGTAAAACTGGGGGGTTGGATAGGAAGTTAAAAAGAAAGCAGCCTGAGAGAGTTCGGGAGAGGACCTGTCAGGGGTGGGATCCTGACAGCGGCCTAACGCAGACGGATCGTTACAGAGCCGTGCCTGCACCTTATAGCGGCAGTCTCCTAAGAAAGGACACGAAGCGAAGTATATTGTGGAGAAGTGAGAAACGAGATCACAGCACAAAGGCGATAGAACCAGAAGGAGTCGTGCCCCAAGATAGGCAACATCCTTCTGAGGCGCTTCGCCGGTGGCCGGAGCACCGAGGAAGTAATAGGCTCTACGCATTACTTTGAACTACGGCAGGGCAGTTAACTCTAGGTTGGCTGTCTCACCTTTACACCTAATGAAGACAACGGAGGCAATTGTGGGAGAGGGGCGTCTCTAGGGTCCCTATAAAATAACCAGGCCTACCGCGTCATACGGGTGCGTCCTATCCATATCATCTGGGGGATGGAGAGAAAGAACAGAAACAAACACGACAGTTGTGAGGACTATCCCATGGTGCTCAGCAGGGAGGTACTACAACACACAGGCACTGGTAGGAAGTCCACTGATTTCCACCTGCAAAGGGAACTCTGGATGTGCCTTCGGACCGGCCGGTCTCAGCCAGCCCTGTTAGCAGTGCTCTGGATTGTGGATGCCAAAGCCCTCAGTAAAAAAGGTAAAGAGACTGCAACCCTGTGTCCTCGTCATTTACTGCGACCTACACCATCACCATCTACTCATCAAGGGAAGCCCTGGGGACATACTTCACCTGTGGGAAGTTACACCATCTAGCTGCCATTCCATCACCCCAGCGGACCCCTAGCAGCGTCGGTCACCCTGACCGAATACCACAGGTGGCGTCATGAACACTTGACAAACTTTCATCACCTTTAATTGGGTGCCCCTTAGCAGGGCCACTGACCGGGTCAGGCCACCGTGACATCCCCAGAACTGAGAGACCTGGTACCGAGTACCCCGCTGCCCTGCGCTTGGGGGCCACTCCAGATAGGTCATCAATGCTAAAATAGTGGACAACCTCTTTAAATTTACTACATTTGTCTCTGGGATGGGACAGAAACCTAACTCATCCAGTGACCAATATTGCTGCAGATTGGGGCAACATACTGCGGTTGACTGCTGGTCTGGAAATCACGGGGTCCCAGAGCAAAAGTCCTAATAGCCCTGCAAATATTATGATGGCCCCAGATATAATGGAATTACATACACTGGCTCCACCTCTAGTCCCCCATATATTACACTGGCCCCACCTATAATCCCCCATATAGTGTGCTGGCCTTATCTGTAGTCCCCCATATAGTATGCTGCTGCAGCGCCCCAGAGTCCTGGTCGTTGCAGTAACGTCGCTCTGCCGCTAAGGGGAGTGATGTTGCATCAGATTGCACTAAAGGAGTTCACCTGAGTAGTGTAGCATCGGGTGGTTTTGTCAAACTCAATTTGACAGGTGGACCCGCCCCTATCAAAGTGTATCAAAGTGTGTAACCCCTCCCCTCCCTGGTTGCCAGCTGTCAGCATCTGTTCCCTGTGCGCTCCCCTTTTGATATAGTTTGATATTGTTATCACAGTGTTTAATATTGTTAATTTGATACTGTGATTATTATCACAGTATTTACTTGCGTTTATATTAGATGTTTATATGTTGCTGCTATGGGTTTGAATGAGACTGTGTTTCTGCCTGCAGTCCTGCATCCTGTAATGTGTAAGTCTCGATGTCTATTCTTTACTTAACTACAAGCAAATTTGTGTCTGCATGACATATATTCACAAACATCATTTTACACAAGTTTCACATGCCACGGCAATTCCCAACAGTGACCGGCTTACATATAACTCGCTGGCTCATCAATCAACACACCAAAACTGTCTGCAATTCCACTTCACATACAACAAACAGCTGGTTGTTGTATGTGAACCGGGGATGTGTTGGGTCCCACGGATGTGCGGATGTGTCCCGCGGATGTTTCTTCCCTTCTGGGATCCCAGATAGATGTGCAAACACAGAGCGGTTTAAAATCTTTATTGTGAGAAGTAAAGCACAACAGAGCTAATTGCTAGCAGATGTCACCCTGAATATCTTTTAACCAGTTAGCTGCCCGGGTCAGACATTTAGATCAACGAAGACAAGTACATTTTTGATTAAATTGATAACTACGGTCAGAACGAGTTAAACTTGAAAATGTTGATGACACAATATCTGATACAATTCTATCATTTCTTTGCACATCAGAAGTGAAACGCTGTAAAAGCATCTTGAATGGTAATCCGTGCGCTAAATGATGCAATACATATACGCAGTAATGTCCGCATACATGGCTATACATATCTTGGATTTGGGCGTCTTGATAACAATACGCATCACAATTCTTGTTCAGGAATGTCACAAAATCGCGTGGGAAGATAATATTGTCCGCGCTAAAGCCATAACTATCAAAAAATATGCCCGTCTTATCATCGCAGAGTACGATTAATACCCAGTGGCGTCCAGCTTGATTCGCCGGGTCTGTATTCACGATATATGCCGCGGGTCTCTGAGTCACTCTTTCTTCCGGAAGCAAATCACACGGAAACACACCGGCGAATATGCGGGCTGTATAATTATCGGCCTTCAGTATCGTTGTAAGCTGCAGACTGTCCATCGTTACTTAATTAAAATCGTACAAGATCTCTCTCCTATTATTAATTTCCAGAATGGTGTGGTTGACTGCAAAAACAATCATATTTATCGTGTGGGGTGTCGCTAGCGCAAAGCGGACTTCAGCACGTAGGTTACCTGTTTTAATGAGCGAGAAATGTCCTCCAGGCTCTTGATCAGGCGATAAATCAAAAGCAAATAGAGTGAATCCAGCCATAAATTCTTCACGATCTATCGCCATGGCACAATCTGCCTTTTGCTTACCAGATATATGCGCAAGCCCCATATACTCTCTGATGGCTAAACCATCATTAAAATTAGGATTATAAGGTCTCGCGGGTATCTGCTGGCCGTCCAGATATAAAGCGGCGTGGTTGACGTGGTAGTGGTGGAAGTGGAGCGGATTTTTTGAATATGAACCGCTGAACCCCTCATTATCTACAAACCCCAATATAACAGTTTTTGGTATCTGGCCTAGGAAGAGGTTCTCGTGGTTCATGATCCGTGTCCCTGCGGCGATGCTGTACACTTTCAGGGCTGTTTGGTCAATAGCGTACTTGGCGGTTGCGGATAGGAGGGCCTGGCTGTGGCCGATTCGGACAGCCGGAGACACCTGCACTCTTTTCACATAGAGAGCAGCATGTGTGATTTGCACCTTCAGCGGCTTGGCTTCTGCGGACATGAGGCAGAAAGCATCCTTATTTCTTGTTAACTTAACCTTAAGGTCAAGACCATTCAATATTAACTTTGGTTGATTAAATATATCCCCAAAAATGGGCCCCAAGAGGTCGATGGGCTTTGATCGAGAAGCTGCATTGGCTCTTTTGATAAACCCTGCATTTGTGCCATCCAAGCTCCGGTCATTATGATGGCCCGCAGTGTCATTATAGAACAAACCGTCTGTAAATTGTGATGACAGCGTCTGCGAGCTGTAATTTAAAAGGGTCTCTATGTACGCTCTATAATTGTAGAGATTGTCCGATTGTGAGATAAGTCGGTCTCCCAGAGTAATATCGCCCTGGTTAAAAAGGGTGGCTAGAGGATAATTTATGAGAGCCACCCGGGCACCATCGGCAATAGCCGTATTATCTTGCTTCACGATGCGACAGCTTATGTACTACAGCGTGTTGTTCAGATCATAATAATAATCGCCGCTCCCAGATATGAAAAATTCCAACGGGCCATTGTCTGACAGAGCTGCAACCGGCTGTACTTCTACAAATAGAGATTTCTCTATACTTGTTTGTGTCAGGGGTACGTCAAAAATATCCAGTTCAGATTTTGCGCACTTTACAGAAGCGTCATGCAGGAATGCCATGATAAGTGATTAGAAGATGTCGTCCGCAGAGCGTCTTACTCGTTTCTGGCAGTGTCGTCTCTTGGTGGTAGTTTTATTCATGAGCATCGGTGGTAAAGGGGGGCAAGCGCGCCTCTTTCTTTTTTGTGCTTTTTTAGTGACATAAATTATTCCAGATCCGTCTTGCTGCGGTTGTGTATTTATCCGGTTCATAAGGGCCGTTGAGGCGGTCGTGACGGCGTCCGTCGCGATGTTCCGGACCGCCGTCTTTATGTGCGGTTTTACTAATTCTAAGCCTTTTCTGAAAAGCGGCACGGCGCGGCGAAATAATCCTTTAAATATCCCGGCCAGGCCAGAGCCATACATGTACTCGCTCCCGCGGAATCCCTCTAGCCCGTGCCCTGACTGGGCAGTATAGTAGCGGGCATAAACAGCGGGATCTCCATACACCCTTTGAGACACCATTTTATCGTGTCAATACTGTCGCGGTCTGAAATGTAATCGCACTATACACTTTCCGTATCTGAATTTAACCGGCGTAGCCTGGTCCGACATGACTGTAATGTTTATGGAGTCAAAGTGTTGTTTGCACAGCGGTATGTAATCGGGGCGCGTGTAGCGCACCGTGACAATATCATTATCATCGCCGCTAACTTCTACGGTCCGTAACAGTTGAACGTAACTGTCGCCTACAAGCTGATGCTGAATTATATCAGTGTATACAAAAAGCGAATAAAAACCAGCCTTTGAATCGGGGTAAAAGCGTCGATTCCAGGGAATTAAAGCAACGGGGGAGTCATCGACGGTCTGTAGGCCGAAAATAAATTTTAGCTTAGTACCCAGAGCAAACTGTATAGGGGCTGGATCGGGCAGGATCACCTCTCGGCGTAGCTCATCATACTGTATTCTGTAGGCAGGCGTTGATAAATTCAGCGCCTCTATTCGGGCATTGACCGCGCCAACCAGCTTATGAATGTTCAAGTAAAATCCTGATTTTATGTGATAATGTTCTAACGGCTCGACGTGTTTAGCTGCGTAGAAGTTCCCTTCAAAAGCCTCAAACGTGTTCCACGTGTGGGGGTACTGTATTTCCGTTAACGCCACTTCATAAGCGTCTGAAAGATGAACGGCCCTCGCTAGCTTGGTATTGTAATTCGATATGGTGTTATCGGGGTAGATTTTAATTGAGGAATTGCTGGGTAGAGTGACGAAAAACGAGCGCGCTTCCATGGCTATATATCTCTCAACTCCGAGGCCGGAATCCAACTATTGAATTTTTCGGGGTACCCCAGCCATTTGACGAAGCAGTGACTCACACCCCCGACGCGTTTTTTTCTCAAAATCTTTTCTACTCTGTAGACACGATTCTCATCCATAGGTATTTTTTGCAGTTCTTCCTTATAAAATGACGAGTTAGACGCCATGATTGAATAAAATGATTGTGTCTTGATAATCAACAGCATCCGCCTGCTTCTTTCAGAAATTCAACTGTATAAAATTTCATATTAAATGCTGTATTTATTCCAAATATTCCAGTCCTAGATAATATATTTCATAGGAATTAGAATCCATGATTAAATAAAATGATTGTGTCTCGATGAACAACATCCGACTATTTCTTTCAGAAATTCAACTGTATACAATTTCATATTAAATGCTGTATTTATTCCAAATATTCCAGTCCTAGATAATATATTTCATAGGAATTAGAATCCATGATTGAATAAAATGATTGTGTCTCGATGAACAACATCCGACTACTTCTTACAGAAATTCAACTGTATAAAATTTCATATTAAATGCTGTATTTATTCCAAATATTCCAGACCTAGATAATATATTTCAGTCCTAGATGAGTTATTTAGTTTAACACAACAGCTGCAACTCATTAGTGTAATCCGATAATGCCTGGCTGAAATCACTGAAGAGGCAAACAGTGCCGCTGTGGGTGTCACTTTCTCTTTAAATACAGGCCAGTCTCCTACAAGTTTGACACGCACAGAATCTTAAAGGCATTTTCTGCGAGTCTGAATAGCTGTTCTTTGAAAAAGTAAGTGCTAACTGATTTATTTGCTCCCTGATATTATCATTGTCTGTGGAAGTGCATTAGAACAGTAAGGTGGCTTGTTGTTGAAAGGAAATAGAGGAAAAAAAATCTTTAAATCTTCAGCATAGTGAGTGTGAGCGAGCTGAGTGTGACCTGAGCGTAAGTGTGGACGGCGGTAAGTGTGACTTGTGACTCAGTGACTTTGGAATCAGAGAGTTTCCAAGGGAGGAATTGCTGTTCCAAGTGTTAATTAATACTTTGTATTTATTTTTATTTAACGTTTCTGTCTGGTGCAATCCCCATTAGGAAATGTGCTCCACAATTGTTAATGCCATCCAGTGCACATCTTGCCACATGTATGCAGTCCTTGATCAGCCGGTCGAGGGTGCATACTGCTGTGCGAGATGTGAGCACGTTGTGCATTTGGAAACCCAGATACTGGATCTAAATGTGCAGCTGGCAACACTGAGATCCATAGACAATATGGAGAGGAGTCTTCTACTCACAGAGCAGACACTCAATGGGATAGATGAGGAGGGGGATGGTAGGATGGAGCTGCAGGACAGTGAGGCAGTTAGCTGGGTGACAGTTAGGAAGCGGGGTAGAGGGAAAAGTGCCAGGGAGGCTAGTCCTGATCTTTCACACCCCAATAAGTTTGCTAAGTTGGCAGATGAGGGGGATACCAGTACAGGGGTAGCACTGCTGCAGCCAGGCATGTCCTCTGAATGCCGGAGGAGTGACTGCTCCAGTAAGGAGGGAAATAGGAGAGCAGGGCAGGCCAGACAGGTGCTGGTAGTGGGGGACTCAATTATTAGGGGAACAGATAGGGCAATCTGTCACAAAGATAGGGATCGTTGAACGGTGTGCTGCCTACCTGGCGCTCGAGTCCGACACATTGCTGATCGGGTGGACAGATTACTGGGAGGGGCTGGTGAGGACCCAGCGGTCATGGTGCACATTGGCACAAATGACAAAGTTAGAGGTAGGTGGAAGGTCCTTAAAGATGATTTCAGGGAATTAGGCTGCAAGCTGAAAGCAGGGACCTCCAACGTGGTATTTTCTGAAATACTGCCAGTACCACGTGCCACGCCAGAGAGGCAACGGGAGATTAGGGAGGTTAATAAGTGGCTCAAGAATTGGTGTAGGAAGGAGGAGTTTGGGTTCCTGCAGAACTGGGCCGACTTCTCAGTTGGCTACAGGCTCTACGCTAGGGATGGGCTGCACCTCAATGGGGAAGGTGCAGCTGTGCTGGGGGAGAAAATGGTTAGAAGGTTGGAGGAGTGTTTAAACTAGGGAATGGGGGGGAGGGTATTCATTTTATAGGTGGAGAAGATAGTGCAGATAGAGACCTGGGCACAAATAAGGAAGTTGGGGGTGGCGGAGGCATGGGGGGTGGGGTTAGAACAGTTAGTAATTTAAGAAAGAATAGAGGTACAGAGAGGAACATCAAGTGCATGTATACTAATGCCAGAAGCCTCGCCAACAAAATGGACGAATTAGAACTAATGTTGTTGGAACATAATTATGACATGGTGGGGATATCTGAAACATGGCTGGATGAGAGCCATGACTGGGCTGTTAACTTGCAGGGCTATAGCCTTTTCAGAAATGACCATACAGATAAGCGAGGGGGTGGGGTGTGTCTGTTTGTAAAATCGACCTTAAAACCCATCCTGCGTGATAATATAGGTGAATCTAATGAAAATGTAGAGTCCCTGTGGGTGGAGATAAGGGGAGGGGGAAAAAATAATAAATTACTGATAGGGGTTTGTTATAAATCTCCAAAAACAATGGAAGCAATGGAGAATATCCTTATAAAGCAAATAGATGAAGCTGCGACTCAAGGAGAATTCATTATTATGGGGGACTTCAACTACCCTGAAATAGATTGGGGAACAGAAACCTGCAGTTCCAGTAAAGGTAATCGGATTTTGACAACTATGAGAGACAATTACCTTTCACAACTGGTTCAGGACCCAACAAGAAGGGGGGCACTGCTAGACCTAATATTAACCAACAGGCTGGTCTGGTCAAAAGGGCGTGGTGTCTTCCCCCAGATCTTGCTTAGTTTTCCGTTGGTGGCGTAGTGGTGTGCGCATGTCCAAGGTCCCGAATCCACTGCACAGGGGAGTGAAAAGAGCGCGATGTGTGCTATTTCATTGGTGATCGGTGGGGCGGCCATCTTCCTTTGGCCGCGCGTGCGCAGAAGCGGCGCTCTGCTGGCCGTGGCTTCAGGAAAATGGCCGCGGGATGCCGCGCTTGCGCAGATGGAGATCGCGGCGGCCATTTTCCTGAAGCCGAGATGCGAATTCTGCTTCAGGAAAATGGCCGCCGCGATCTCCATCTGCGCACGCGCGGCATCCCGCGGCCATTTTCCTGAAGCCGCGGCCAGCAGAGAGCCGCTTCTGCGCACGCGTGGCCAAAGGAAGATGGCCACCCTCACCGATCTGCAATGAAATAGCACACATCGCGCTCTTTTCACTCCCCTGTGCAGTGGATTCGGGACCTTGGACATGCGCACACCACTACGCCACCAACGGAAAACTAAGCAAGATCTGGGGGAAGACACCACGCCCTTTTGACCAGACCAGCCTGATTGACAGGCGAAAACGGCTACTTTGGTAACGTATTTTGGCAGCATAGGTGGGGAATCGGGGTCCACAAAATAGACTATTGTAATGCACAGCTCAGGCCCTATTTAACAGTATTTTTATCTCATACGGAAAAAACGGGGTGACAGGTGCCCTTTAAATTCCAAGCTGTAAATGCTGGGCCAGACCCTGAAACCTCATGCATGGTCCATGGCTGACTGCTGCTGTGCCATTTGCAAATTGGGTCAATTGATGCCACTTTTCATGGTGTCTGCTAGGACCGGATTGGGATTGAATATCAGCCCTGGAAACAAACCAAGCAGCACACCAGCAATTCGCTATTTTTAAATAGGAGTGTATCTTCCATGCAACCGTTTCTGTACAGTTTGTAGGTGAGAACAGTGATGAATCTCAATAGGTGAAAAATGACTTTGTCTTTCAAAGTTGGGAGATACAGCATTCTATGAATGCGCCTATGCCCTGCGACCCTGCTGGCAATTTTTGGTTTTGGAAGGGGGAATCATAATTAAGACTTCTTCAGTGCCTTCCCTAGTTGCATGAGGACCTAACGTCACTACATATTATTTATATACTCAGCCCATCCTCCCACATTGTTAAAGGGGTTTTCCACCCAGTGCACATTGTTAGTCAGCAGTGACGCTTGCTGAATACTAACAGAGTGTAATGTTGGGATTGGGCTTTGCCAGGTGGTTCATGCAGTTGTTACCTAACCATAACTTTGTGCTTTGCTAAACACATTCTCATTAAGTCTCCTCCAATTCTCCTACTTTTCTATTGATGGAAGCAGATGAGAACGTCATATAAGTTTGAGGGGGCACCACGGTACAGACAGTGGGATCGTAACCCTGACCAACAGAAATGTATAACAAAAGACAAACAGAAAAAGAAAGGTCATAAATGGGGATCACCACACTCTGGATTTGAACAAAGTATAAACACAGCTTTATTAATACATATTCACAAACATGAAACAAGTATAAAGAAAAAACACACACAATTAAAAACAATTAAAAAAGGTAACATACTAGTTCCTTTAAAATACAGCCTGTAATAAGGCAACACCTGCGCCAATAGGCAGACCAATATAGGGGGGTGCCTATATGAACACCACTAGATATGCACTCAGGGTATAACAGGGCAAACCAATGGTTAATAACTGAGGGTGGACACGATGGACAACAATCCTACCACAACATAGTACGCATTCATGTACTCATGATGAACACAAATAGAATAAAGATATCCCCACCTTTGGTAGCAAAATGACCCTAATGAAAATACACAGGAATAATTAGTCCAATACAGTTCCCCACATGGACTAAATACAAGTCAGGAAATAAGGAACCCTGTGCAGAGCCATCAACATACTATACCGAGAGCCCGTCCCTAACTGTGCATAGCCTATAGCATAATAGCATGGGCGCAGGAGAAGCGGAGACCCAACGCGTGTCGCCACACGGAGGTGGCTTCGTCAGGGGTAATGTCCGCTGAGCGTGTTTTACCTTATATACAGGTTCCATAGTTTGTCTCCCCAATCGCAGCTGTGCGCTCGCCGCCGCGTGTATGTTACAGAGAATCACTTCCTGGTACAAGCTTGAGTGCGCAGGCGTGGAAAAAGCCTGTATTCACACAGGGTTGCCATAGCGGCGCCGTAAACAAACAGAGAGCGGCGCCTGCGTATTGAGAAGAAGCCTGATCGGCCAATTGCTAGAGTGAGCCCACTTGTGCAGGCATAAAAGAACGCCTGTCTAGCATGGAGTTTCTGTATCAGCGCCGCATATATCCATATATGTGGGTGAAGCTGCACCCACGAAATGAGGGGCAGCACTTGCAAGACACAGAATAGGTGATAAATCACTGTACACCTAGGACTTTTTAGTTGCCATGACCGCGCCGTGTACCCAAACAAAACGGCGCCTGCGCAATAAGGCAAAGTCCAATGGGAAAACCCACTGACATAAGCCCATTTGCACAGATGTAAAAGAGCGCCTATCTCATTATGTCAGTGCTGTATATACCAGTGGAATGGCGACGCATATATGGTTAGAGCGGCGCCCATGCCATAAGGGGAAAAAAAAAAAAAAAAAAAAAAAAAAAAATTAGAACGTGTTATATTATACAGCTGAGAGCTGTGTGATGTTTTATCAGACAGCACTCAGCCTAATGTTATACTATGGGAGAGGGCAGATCTGTGTTGTTTTCTACAGACCAAATAGGACTCAAATATGCAGCATGCTGCAAGTAACTTTGGAATGTGGATCACCCGTACCTATGGGTGAGTGTGAAACATCGGACTGCACTCTGACATCATTCAACTGCAGTCTGATTTAAGCTGACATAGACAATGGAGAAAGTGTTGACACTAAGTTTTCCCTTTCCTCAGCACCTATGATACCATTATCTCATGCAAGAGAATCTGATCACTGTAAACTGACACTGATCAAACTCGGATCAGAGTGTGCCAATGCCATTACCATAATCGATCTGATTCTCTGGCAATAAGCAATCATGTGAACAAGCCCTTAATGTTATCTCCACAAAAAAAAATAAAGTAGTTGTCCCCCACTAAAAACAGCTAGTCCTCCAGCCAGTCCTGCACCAGGAGCTTATTTGGCCTAAAATATCTGATTTATATAGGGTCTGATTATCCAGCAGTTATAGAAATCATATGTTCTTGGCCAAATAAGCTCCTAGTGCAAAACCGGTTCGAGGACTGGCAATTTTAGTAGGTAGAAAATGTGATTATCATGAGCACCAAAAGTCAGCGATGAGCCAGTTCTGTACCAGAGGAGGGAAACATGAGTATTTAAAGGGGTTGTCCACTACTTTAACACTGATGGCCTATCCTTAGAACAGGTGATCAATGTCTGATCAGTGTTGGTGCGACACTTAGTGCCATCGCAGGTCAGCTGTTGTCAGTGCCGGTGGAAACTGCTCAGTTACTGTATAGTGGCCACAACCAGGTTCTGCACATCTGCCCCTTATTAATTTGAATAGACAGCTGTGCTGTGCCGTAACTGAGCAGTTCCTGCCAGCACCGAGAACAGCTAATCAGCAGGGATGAAAGGTGTCGCACCCACACAGATCAGACATTGATGAGCTAAGCATATGCAGCGCCCCAGAGTCTGGTAGTTGCAGTAATGTTGCTCTTCCACCAGGGGGAGTGATGGTACGTCTGATTGTACTAAAAGAGTTCACCTTGCCAGGTATCACAGTCAAACATTACACTTCACACTGCGGCCGCCAGGGGGAGCAAAAGGTCCTATCTACTAGGCCACTCCTCACACATGGGTAAAACTGGGGGGTTGGATAGGAAGTTAAAAAGAAAGCAGCCTGAGAGAGTTCGGGAGAGGACCTGTCAGGGGTGGGATCCTGACAGCGGCCTAACGCAGACGGATCGTTACAGAGCCGTGCCTGCACCTTATAGCGGCAGTCTCCTAAGAAAGGACACGAAGCGAAGTATATTGTGGAGAAGTGAGAAACGAGATCACAGCACAAAGGCGATAGAACCAGAAGGAGTCGTGCCCCAAGATAGGCAACATCCTTCTGAGGCGCTTCGCCGGTGGCCGGAGCACCGAGGAAGTAATAGGCTCTACGCATTACTTTGAACTACGGCAGGGCAGTTAACTCTAGGTTGGCTGTCTCACCTTTACACCTAATGAAGACAACGGAGGCAATTGTGGGAGAGGGGCGTCTCTAGGGTCCCTATAAAATAACCAGGCCTACCGCGTCATACGGGTGCGTCCTATCCATATCATCTGGGGGATGGAGAGAAAGAACAGAAACAAACACGACAGTTGTGAGGACTATCCCATGGTGCTCAGCAGGGAGGTACTACAACACACAGGCACTGGTAGGAAGTCCACTGATTTCCACCTGCAAAGGGAACTCTGGATGTGCCTTCGGACCGGCCGGTCTCAGCCAGCCCTGTTAGCAGTGCTCTGGATTGTGGATGCCAAAGCCCTCAGTAAAAAAGGTAAAGAGACTGCAACCCTGTGTCCTCGTCATTTACTGCGACCTACACCATCACCATCTACTCATCAAGGGAAGCCCTGGGGACATACTTCACCTGTGGGAAGTTACACCATCTAGCTGCCATTCCATCACCCCAGCGGACCCCTAGCAGCGTCGGTCACCCTGACCGAATACCACAGGTGGCGTCATGAACACTTGACAAACTTTCATCACCTTTAATTGGGTGCCCCTTAGCAGGGCCACTGACCGGGTCAGGCCACCGTGACATCCCCAGAACTGAGAGACCTGGTACCGAGTACCCCGCTGCCCTGCGCTTGGGGGCCACTCCAGATAGGTCATCAATGCTAAAATAGTGGACAACCTCTTTAAATTTACTACATTTGTCTCTGGGATGGGACAGAAACCTAACTCATCCAGTGACCAATATTGCTGCAGATTGGGGCAACATACTGCGGTTGACTGCTGGTCTGGAAATCACGGGGTCCCAGAGCAAAAGTCCTAATAGCCCTGCAAATATTATGATGGCCCCAGATATAATGGAATTACATACACTGGCTCCACCTCTAGTCCCCCATATATTACACTGGCCCCACCTATAATCCCCCATATAGTGTGCTGGCCTTATCTGTAGTCCCCCATATAGTATGCTGCTGCAGCGCCCCAGAGTCCTGGTCGTTGCAGTAACGTCGCTCTGCCGCTAAGGGGAGTGATGTTGCATCAGATTGCACTAAAGGAGTTCACCTGAGTAGTGTAGCATCGGGTGGTTTTGTCAAACTCAATTTGACAGGTGGACCCGCCCCTATCAAAGTGTATCAAAGTGTGTAACCCCTCCCCTCCCTGGTTGCCAGCTGTCAGCATCTGTTCCCTGTGCGCTCCCCTTTTGATATAGTTTGATATTGTTATCACAGTGTTTAATATTGTTAATTTGATACTGTGATTATTATCACAGTATTTACTTGCGTTTATATTAGATGTTTATATGTTGCTGCTATGGGTTTGAATGAGACTGTGTTTCTGCCTGCAGTCCTGCATCCTGTAATGTGTAAGTCTCGATGTCTATTCTTTACTTAACTACAAGCAAATTTGTGTCTGCATGACATATATTCACAAACATCATTTTACACAAGTTTCACATGCCACGGCAATTCCCAAAAGTGACCGGCTTACATATAACTCGCTGGCTCATCAATCAACACACCAAAACTGTCTGCAATTCCACTTCACATACAACAAACAGCTGGTTGTTGTATGTGAACCGGGGATGTGTTGGGTCCCACGGATGTGCGGATGTGTCCCGCGGATGTTTCTTCCCTTCTGGGATCCCAGATAGATGTGCAAACACAGAGCGGTTTAAAATCTTTATTGTGAGAAGTAAAGCACAACAGAGCTAATTGCTAGCAGATGTCACCCTGAATATCTTTTAACCAGTTAGCTGCCCGGGTCAGACATTTAGATCAACGAAGACAAGTACATTTTTGATTAAATTGATAACTACGGTCAGAACGAGTTAAACTTGAAAATGTTGATGACACAATATCTGATACAATTCTATCATTTCTTTGCACATCAGAAGTGAAACGCTGTAAAAGCATCTTGAATGGTAATCCGTGCGCTAAATGATGCAATACATATACGCAGTAATGTCCGCATACATGGCTATACATATCTTGGATTTGGGCGTCTTGATAACAATACGCATCACAATTCTTGTTCAGGAATGTCACAAAATCGCGTGGGAAGATAATATTGTCCGCGCTAAAGCCATAACTATCAAAAAATATGCCCGTCTTATCATCGCAGAGTACGATTAATACCCAGTGGCGTCCAGCTTGATTCGCCGGGTCTGTATTCACGATATATGCCGCGGGTCTCTGAGTCACTCTTTCTTCCGGAAGCAAATCACACGGAAACACACCGGCGAATATGCGGGCTGTATAATTATCGGCCTTCAGTATCGTTGTAAGCTGCAGACTGTCCATCGTTACTTAATTAAAATCGTACAAGATCTCTCTCCTATTATTAATTTCCAGAATGGTGTGGTTGACTGCAAAAACAATCATATTTATCGTGTGGGGTGTCGCTAGCGCAAAGCGGACTTCAGCACGTAGGTTACCTGTTTTAATGAGCGAGAAATGTCCTCCAGGCTCTTGATCAGGCGATAAATCAAAAGCAAATAGAGTGAATCCAGCCATAAATTCTTCACGATCTATCGCCATGGCACAATCTGCCTTTTGCTTACCAGATATATGCGCAAGCCCCATATACTCTCTGATGGCTAAACCATCATTAAAATTAGGATTATAAGGTCTCGCGGGTATCTGCTGGCCGTCCAGATATAAAGCGGCGTGGTTGACGTGGTAGTGGTGGAAGTGGAGCGGATTTTTTGAATATGAACCGCTGAACCCCTCATTATCTACAAACCCCAATATAACAGTTTTTGGTATCTGGCCTAGGAAGAGGTTCTCGTGGTTCATGATCCGTGTCCCTGCGGCGATGCTGTACACTTTCAGGGCTGTTTGGTCAATAGCGTACTTGGCGGTTGCGGATAGGAGGGCCTGGCTGTGGCCGATTCGGACAGCCGGAGACACCTGCACTCTTTTCACATAGAGAGCAGCATGTGTGATTTGCACCTTCAGCGGCTTGGCTTCTGCGGACATGAGGCAGAAAGCATCCTTATTTCTTGTTAACTTAACCTTAAGGTCAAGACCATTCAATATTAACTTTGGTTGATTAAATATATCCCCAAAAATGGGCCCCAAGAGGTCGATGGGCTTTGATCGAGAAGCTGCATTGGCTCTTTTGATAAACCCTGCATTTGTGCCATCCAAGCTCCGGTCATTATGATGGCCCGCAGTGTCATTATAGAACAAACCGTCTGTAAATTGTGATGACAGCGTCTGCGAGCTGTAATTTAAAAGGGTCTCTATGTACGCTCTATAATTGTAGAGATTGTCCGATTGTGAGATAAGTCGGTCTCCCAGAGTAATATCGCCCTGGTTAAAAAGGGTGGCTAGAGGATAATTTATGAGAGCCACCCGGGCACCATCGGCAATAGCCGTATTATCTTGCTTCACGATGCGACAGCTTATGTACTACAGCGTGTTGTTCAGATCATAATAATAATCGCCGCTCCCAGATATGAAAAATTCCAACGGGCCATTGTCTGACAGAGCTGCAACCGGCTGTACTTCTACAAATAGAGATTTCTCTATACTTGTTTGTGTCAGGGGTACGTCAAAAATATCCAGTTCAGATTTTGCGCACTTTACAGAAGCGTCATGCAGGAATGCCATGATAAGTGATTAGAAGATGTCGTCCGCAGAGCGTCTTACTCGTTTCTGGCAGTGTCGTCTCTTGGTGGTAGTTTTATTCATGAGCATCGGTGGTAAAGGGGGGCAAGCGCGCCTCTTTCTTTTTTGTGCTTTTTTAGTGACATAAATTATTCCAGATCCGTCTTGCTGCGGTTGTGTATTTATCCGGTTCATAAGGGCCGTTGAGGCGGTCGTGACGGCGTCCGTCGCGATGTTCCGGACCGCCGTCTTTATGTGCGGTTTTACTAATTCTAAGCCTTTTCTGAAAAGCGGCACGGCGCGGCGAAATAATCCTTTAAATATCCCGGCCAGGCCAGAGCCATACATGTACTCGCTCCCGCGGAATCCCTCTAGCCCGTGCCCTGACTGGGCAGTATAGTAGCGGGCATAAACAGCGGGATCTCCATACACCCTTTGAGACACCATTTTATCGTGTCAATACTGTCGCGGTCTGAAATGTAATCGCACTATACACTTTCCGTATCTGAATTTAACCGGCGTAGCCTGGACCGACATGACTGTAATGTTTATGGAGTCAAAGTGTTGTTTGCACAGCGGTATGTAATCGGGGCGCGTGTAGCGCACCGTGACAATATCATTATCATCGCCGCTAACTTCTACGGTCCGTAACAGTTGAACGTAACTGTCGCCTACAAGCTGATGCTGAATTATATCAGTGTATACAAAAAGCGAATAAAAACCAGCCTTTGAATCGGGGTAAAAGCGTCGATTCCAGGGAATTAAAGCAACGGGGGAGTCATCGACGGTCTGTAGGCCGAAAATAAATTTTAGCTTAGTACCCAGAGCAAACTGTATAGGGGCTGGATCGGGCAGGATCACCTCTCGGCGTAGCTCATCATACTGTATTCTGTAGGCAGGCGTTGATAAATTCAGCGCCTCTATTCGGGCATTGACCGCGCCAACCAGCTTATGAATGTTCAAGTAAAATCCTGATTTTATGTGATAATGTTCTAACGGCTCGACGTGTTTAGCTGCGTAGAAGTTCCCTTCAAAAGCCTCAAACGTGTTCCACGTGTGGGGGTACTGTATTTCCGTTAACGCCACTTCATAAGCGTCTGAAAGATGAACGGCCCTCGCTAGCTTGGTATTGTAATTCGATATGGTGTTATCGGGGTAGATTTTAATTGAGGAATTGCTGGGTAGAGTGACGAAAAACGAGCGCGCTTCCATGGCTATATATCTCTCAACTCCGAGGCCGGAATCCAACTATTGAATTTTTCGGGGTACCCCAGCCATTTGACGAAGCAGTGACTCACACCCCCGACGCGTTTTTTTCTCAAAATCTTTTCTACTCTGTAGACACGATTCTCATCCATAGGTATTTTTTGCAGTTCTTCCTTATAAAATGACGAGTTAGACGCCATGATTGAATAAAATGATTGTGTCTTGATAATCAACAGCATCCGCCTGCTTCTTTCAGAAATTCAACTGTATAAAATTTCATATTAAATGCTGTATTTATTCCAAATATTCCAGTCCTAGATAATATATTTCATAGGAATTAGAATCCATGATTGAATAAAATGATTGTGTCTCGATGAACAACATCCGACTACTTCTTACAGAAATTCAACTGTATAAAATTTCATATTAAATGCTGTATTTATTCCAAATATTCCAGACCTAGATAATATATTTCAGTCCTAGATGAGTTATTTAGTTTAACACAACAGCTGCAACTCATTAGTGTAATCCGATAATGCCTGGCTGAAATCACTGAAGAGGCAAACAGTGCCGCTGTGGGTGTCACTTTCTCTTTAAATACAGGCCAGTCTCCTACAAGTTTGACACGCACAGAATCTTAAAGGCATTTTCTGCGAGTCTGAATAGCTGTTCTTTGAAAAAGTAAGTGCTAACTGATTTATTTGCTCCCTGATATTATCATTGTCTGTGGAAGTGCATTAGAACAGTAAGGTGGCTTGTTGTTGAAAGGAAATAGAGGAAAAAAAATCTTTAAATCTTCAGCATAGTGAGTGTGAGCGAGCTGAGTGTGACCTGAGCGTAAGTGTGGACGGCGGTAAGTGTGACTTGTGACTCAGTGACTTTGGAATCAGAGAGTTTCCAAGGGAGGAATTGCTGTTCCAAGTGTTAATTAATACTTTGTATTTATTTTTATTTAACGTTTCTGTCTGGTGCAATCCCCATTAGGAAATGTGCTCCACAATTGTTAATGCCATCCAGTGCACATCTTGCCACATGTATGCAGTCCTTGATCAGCCGGTCGAGGGTGCATACTGCTGTGCGAGATGTGAGCACGTTGTGCATTTGGAAACCCAGATACTGGATCTAAATGTGCAGCTGGCAACACTGAGATCCATAGACAATATGGAGAGGAGTCTTCTACTCACAGAGCAGACACTCAATGGGATAGATGAGGAGGGGGATGGTAGGATGGAGCTGCAGGACAGTGAGGCAGTTAGCTGGGTGACAGTTAGGAAGCGGGGTAGAGGGAAAAGTGCCAGGGAGGCTAGTCCTGATCTTTCACACCCCAATAAGTTTGCTAAGTTGGCAGATGAGGGGGGTACCAGTACAGGGGTAGCACTGCTGCAGCCAGGCATGTCCTCTGAATGCCGGAGGAGTGACTGCTCCAGTAAGGAGGGAAATAGGAGAGCAGGGCAGGCCAGACAGGTGCTGGTAGTGGGGGACTCAATTATTAGGGGAACAGATAGGGCAATCTGTCACAAAGATAGGGATCGTTGAACGGTGTGCTGCCTACCTGGCGCTCGAGTCCGACACATTGCTGATCGGGTGGACAGATTACTGGGAGGGGCTGGTGAGGACCCAGCGGTCATGGTGCACATTGGCACAAATGACAAAGTTAGAGGTAGGTGGAAGGTCCTTAAAGATGATTTCAGGGAATTAGGCTGCAAGCTGAAAGCAGGGACCTCCAACGTGGTATTTTCTGAAATACTGCCAGTACCACGTGCCACGCCAGAGAGGCAACGGGAGATTAGGGAGGTTAATAAGTGGCTCAAGAATTGGTGTAGGAAGGAGGAGTTTGGGTTCCTGCAGAACTGGGCCGACTTCTCAGTTGGCTACAGGCTCTACGCTAGGGATGGGCTGCACCTCAATGGGGAAGGTGCAGCTGTGCTGGGGGAGAAAATGGTTAGAAGGTTGGAGGAGTGTTTAAACTAGGGAATGGGGGGGAGGGTATTCATTTTATAGGTGGAGAAGATAGTGCAGATAGAGACCTGGGCACAAATAAGGAAGTTGGGGGTGGCGGAGGCATGGGGGGTGGGGTTAGAACAGTTAGTAATTTAAGAAAGAATAGAGGTACAGAGAGGAACATCAAGTGCATGTATACTAATGCCAGAAGCCTCGCCAACAAAATGGACGAATTAGAACTAATGTTGTTGGAACATAATTATGACATGGTGGGGATATCTGAAACATGGCTGGATGAGAGCCATGACTGGGCTGTTAACTTGCAGGGCTATAGCCTTTTCAGAAATGACCATACAGATAAGCGAGGGGGTGGGGTGTGTCTGTTTGTAAAATCGACCTTAAAACCCATCCTGCGTGATAATATAGGTGAATCTAATGAAAATGTAGAGTCCCTGTGGGTGGAGATAAGGGGAGGGGGAAAAAATAATAAATTACTGATAGGGGTTTGTTATAAATCTCCAAAAACAATGGAAGCAATGGAGAATATCCTTATAAAGCAAATAGATGAAGCTGCGACTCAAGGAGAATTCATTATTATGGGGGACTTCAACTACCCTGAAATAGATTGGGGAACAGAAACCTGCAGTTCCAGTAAAGGTAATCGGATTTTGACAACTATGAGAGACAATTACCTTTCACAACTGGTTCAGGACCCAACAAGAAGGGGGGCACTGCTAGACCTAATATTAACCAACAGGCCAGACCGCATATCAAATATCAGGGTTGGGGGTCACTTGGGGAATAGTGATCACAAAATAATAAGTTTTCATGTCTCCTTTAATAAGATGTCTAGTAGAGGGGTGACAAGGACACTAAACTTCAGGAGGGCAAATTTCCAACGGATGAGAGAGGATCTTGGTGCAATTAACTGGGACGATATCCTGAGACATAAAAGTACACAAAGAAAATGGGAGACATTTATTAGCATCCTGGATAGGACCTGTGCACAGTATATACCGTATGGGAATAAACATACTAGAAATAGGAGGAAACCAATATGGCTAAATAGAGCTGTAAGGGGCGCAATAAGGGACAAAAAGAAAGCATTTAGAGAATTAAAGGAAGTAGGTAGTGAGGAGGCATTAAATAAATACAAAAAACTAAATAAATTATGTAAAAAGCAAATCAAGGCAGCAAAGATTGAGACAGAGAGACTCATTGCTATAGAGAGCAAAAATAACCCCAAAATATTCTTTAACTACATAAATAGTAAGAAACTAAAAAATGATAGTGTTGGCCCCCTTAAAAATAGTCTGGGTTAAATGGTGGATGAGGATGAGGAAAAAGCCAATATGCTAAATGACTTTTTTTCATCAGTATTTACAAAAGAAAATCCCATGGCAGCCAATATGACTAGTGATAATAATTCCCAATTTAATGTTACCTGCTTAACCCAGCAGGAAGTACGGCGGCGTCTAAAAATCACAAAAATTGACAAATCTCCGGGCCCGGATGGGATACACCCCCGAGTACTGCAGGAATTAAGTACAGTCATTGATAGACCATTATTTTTAATCTTTAAAGAGTCCATAATAACAGGGTCTGTACCACAGGACTGGCGTATAGCAAATGTGGTGCCAATATTCAAAAAGGGGACAAAAACTGAACTCGGAAATTATAGGCCAGTAAGTTTAACCTCTACTGTGGGTAAAATCCTGGAGGGCATTCTAAGGGATGCTATACTGGAGTATCTGAAGAGGAATAACCTCATGACCCAGTATCAGCACCGGGTTTACTAGGGACCGATCATGTCAGACTAATTTGATCAGCTTCTATGAAGAGGTAAGTTCCGGTCTGGACCAAGGGAACCCAGTAGATGTAGTGTATATGGACTTTTCAAAAGCTTTTGATACGGTGCCACACAAAAGGTTGATACATAAAATGAGAATAATGGGGATAGGGGAAAATATGTGCAAGTGGGTTGAGCGTTGGCTCAGGGATAGGAAACAAAGGGTGGTTATTAATGGAGCACACTCGGACTGGGTCACGGTTAGTAGTGGGGTACCACAGGGGTCAGTATTGGACCCTCTTCTTTTTAACATATTTATTAATGACCTTGTAGGGGGCATTCAGAGTAGAATTTCAATATTTGCAGATGACACTAAACTCTGCAGGGTAATCAATACAGGGGAGGACAATTTTATATTACAGGCTGATTTATGTAAACTAGAAGCTTGGGCTGATAAATGGCAAATGAGCTTTAATGGGGATAAATGTAAGGTCATGCACTTGGGTAGAAGTAATAAGATGTATAACTATGTGCTTAATTCTAAAACTCTGGGCAAAACCGTCAATGAAAAAGACCTGGGTGTATGGGTGGATGACAAACTCATATTCAGTGGCCAGTGTCAGGCAGCTGCTACAAAGGCAAATAAAATAATGGGATGCATTAAAAGAGGCATAGATGCTCATGAGGAGAACATAATTTTACCTCTATACAAGTCACTAGTGCGACCACACTTAGAATACTGTGCACAGTTCTGGTCTCCGGTGTATAAGAAAGACATAGCTGAACTGGAGCGGGTGCAGAGAAGAGCAACCAAGGTTATTAGAGGACTGGGGGGTCTGCCATACCAAGATAGGTTATTACACTTGGGGCTATTTAGTTTGGAAAAACGAAGACTAAGGGGTGATCTTATGTTAATGTATAAATATATGAGGGGACAGTACAAAGACCTTTCTGCTGATCTTTTTAATCATAGACCGGTGACAGGGACAAGGGGGCATCCTCTACGTCTGGAGGAAAAAAGGTTTAAGCATAATAACAGACGCGGATTCTTTACTGTAAGAGCAGTGAGACTATGGAACTCTCTGCCGTATGATGTTGTAATGAGTGACTCATTGCTTCAATTTAAGAGGGGACTGGATACCTTTCTGGAAAAGTATAATATTACAGGGTATATATATTAGATTCCTTGATAAGGCGTTGATCCAGGGAACTAGTCTGATTGCCGTATGTGGGGTCGGGAAGGAATTTTTTTCCCCATGATGGAGCTTATTCTTACCACATGGGTTTTTTTTGCCTTCCCCTGGATCAACATGTTAGGGCATGCTAGGCTATGGGTTGAACTAGATGGGCTTAAAGTCTTCCTTCAACCTTAATAACTATGTAACTATGTAACGTATATATTTGTAACATAGTTTTAAACTGAATCATTGCAATGTCTAGTTAGTTATATTTATCTTTTTTATTATAATTCATGTACAGTATATCTTTGTAATATAGTTAATAAACTGAATCTCTGCTAATTCATGTACAGTATATATTTGTGATATAGTTAAAAACTGAATCACTGCAATGTCTAGTTAGTTATATTTATCTTTTATATTATAATTCATGTACAGTATATATTTGTAATATAGTTAATAAACTGAATCTCTGCTAACTCATGTACAGTATATATTTGTGATATAGTTAAAAACTGAATCTTTGCTAATTCATATATAGTATATATTTGTAATATAGTTAATAAACTGAATCTTTTCTAATTCATGTTCAGTATATATTTGTGATATAGTTAAAACGGAATCTCTGCTAATTCATGTACAGTATATGTTTGTAATATAGTTAATAAACTGAATCTCTGCTAATTCATGTACAGTATATATTTGTAATATAGTTAATAAACTGAATCTCTGCTAATTCATGTACAGTATATATTTGTGTTAGTTATACACTGAGTCTTTGCTAATTCATATATAGTATATATTTGTTATATAGTTAAAATCTGTATTTATCGGCGGTATAGATAAAGATAAAACTTTTCCCCTTTTTTATTTAAGATGGAGTTGCAATATTCCGGCGATCAATACAGCAACCTTCTTACAAGCACTCAACTAGGTATACCGAATATAATGTACAGAGTATGGGTTCATTCTGATTAAGTCATTATATTATAAGTAATTTATATTAATTATATATTCCTGCATTCTTTCTTATTTAAGAGGAGTGTATGTCTCCCGATATCGCAATAATTTCGTCACTCAGAATTATGAACCCTTTGAACACGTAGCTGAGGAACCATTAGAAGATAATGAGCCTGCTCTTCACCTTATCACAGGTAATTAGATTCTCCTTTTTGCATTTAGATAGGGAAAAATGTCGTTGTAACACGGTACCGTGATATTTATCTGTCATGTATTACATGTAAGAAGCCTATATATATATATATATATATATATATATATATATATATATATATATATATATATATTATCTATGTTAATTTCACACCACAGACAAACACATTTTATATACCGTAACAAATAAATTTGCGAGTGCGGCATAAATGTCTGACATGCAAAACATAAGTAATAAGTACGCGGTGAATACGCTAGTTAGGATGTATTAACAGCTATTAACTACTGTATTACACAAACCATGTCATAATAAATATATGTTTAAATAATAAATATGTCTGACATGCAAAACATAGGTAATAAGTAAGCGGTGAATACGCTAGTTAGGATGAATTAACAGCTATTAACTATTGTATTACACAAATTATGTCATAATAAATACACGGTTAAATTATTAAAACAAATAATGTCATTAGCCATCAATATAATACTAAATTATTAAAACTGACACACCATAAGCAGGGTTATACCCTAAAACTATATTATACTGTATCAGCTGATTTAATCCTTTGTATGTAAACACGAACTAAGTGCAATTTCTCATACAGATACTGACACGCAACCATCGCTCTATATGCCGGAAAACTGGTGTGTTCCCGAACCATGTGAATATCTGGATTCAGACGTCGAGATCATAGATGTCAAGAACACTGTAATTTCACCGCTACCCGATGCTCCTAAAAGACGTGGAAATTCGTTAAGCAGGTGCCTCAAGAATAGAAAAGGTAACAGTTCACTTGAAATACATACGATTCTCACTTTTGTGTAGAAAATCAATTCTGTGTTAACTAATAGTCATATTTTATTTATATCTGCTAACTAGTTGTCAGAAAAATTCATTTTGAAAAAGAGAGGCACTTTTGTGTAGAAAATCAATTCTGTGTTAACTAATAGTCATATTTTATTTACATCTGCCAACTAGTTGTCAGAAAAATTCATTTTGAAAAAAGAGAGGCAGTTTTGTGTAGAAAATCAATTCTATGTTAACTAATAGCCATATTTTATTTACATCTGCTAAACTAGTTGCCAGAAAAATTTAATTTGAAAAAGAGAATATCCCCGTCTCAACGAGTTCGAACAATGCGATGTCCGTTAAACCAGGAGCTGCGGCGGTGCAATTCCCGGTTCATACTTGTAAGTGTATATCTGGACTGCTCTATACCGGATTTATGCAAATATTGTTACAATGATTTCATGGATGCTGTCACAGTTAACTTTTCAAATATTACGCAGGATCGTGGATAACCTCCGTCGTGTAGCTTTTCCAATTTTACACCGGTTTCGCGGGTAACAGACACTTGTGTCTTTTCTTTTAGATACGCCGGATCTTCAACCACGAGTTTTGCAGCATCGTAATTACGGATCTGCGCAGAATCAGCCACAAAGAGCTGCTGTGGCTGTGAGAACAACTCCTCTTTCGCCCATCTGTGTTGTGGATCGAGAGGAAAGCTACGCGGCACCCAAACACACCGGGTATCCATCCCCCAAGATCCCACATCAAAAATATATGAATGTTTCAAGAGAGAGATCTGCGTCACAGAACGTTAGCCCCTGCATAACTCAGGAAGTCAATAGCATAGACAGCAGTCCACAAGTTACTCCCAAAAACAGAGAAATTACGCAACTCGTCGGTGGTAAGAAGAGTAATAACCGTGGTAATATACGTGTGTGTCAAACTGTACAACCTGCAGATACTGCTCTTGCAGGATCTTCTAGCGCTTTTGGCACTGTATTACCTCTAAAGAAGCGTTGAGTATCACGCCGTCGTGAAAGTAAAAAAACAGAAAGCTGCTGAACATTCGTCTTACACAGGTAGGCCTGTGTGGGATGATGAACATGTCAAAATGTTTATTGGCATGTCTTCTCAGTACGTCCATAACAAACTCGCATCAAACTAAAATCTTTCTGTGACACGTATGAAAGACTGATAAATGCATGCCCAACACCTGACATTATCGCCGAGCTATATGATTTTAAACTAAATCATGCCTGTGTACATACACCACCTGTGAATCTAAATTAATCTAAATCCACCTGACTAAGCTTGGATGGGCATGGTTTGAAAAAATCCAAAAGATCGCAAGCAGCTAGAAGTGGGCGAAAGACAGTTTACAGCGCTATAACTACACAATATCCCCAGAGGCTATTACATGATTCAGCTACAGTTTTACACACCCAAGACAACCCTGGAAGTGTCAACACCAGTGCTGATCCAGATGCTCAGAGCAGTGGGCATCTTGAAACACATACTGAAAATGCGCATGATGCAGCCTCTGTAGGTAATGGTATTTATGATAATGAAATGGCCGTAGATCGTTCAGACGTTTTACAGCATTTTTATCATCATCAAAGCGCTCTCCGCAATTTCAACGGCCATATACATACGGATCATTTTAGATTTGTAAATTTGGAGCGTGTACAATCATTTGTAGAGGCCGTGAATATTGTTCATGACGGCGTTCAGTCATTACTGGATAGAATCATCAGGGACATTGAACCTGGTGACTTTGTACAGTCAAGGCTTGAATGTGGTGATACTTTAGACCCTATTTTCGCTACAAAACAAACCCGGGAAGATTTTAATTCCGAATCTTTTTTAAATGCCGTTGCCCGCACACTTCAAAGTAACGTTGAATGTCTAGCAACCAATTCGTTAAAGCTAGTCGTCACCATCATTAAAAATAGCGGTGGTGTAAAAAAAGGCGCATGAAATCTATAGCGACCAGTCGGATCATTAAACAAAAGAGGCGGTGGTTGTATGATTTTAACACAACAAAAACACAAACATTTTTATAGCGTGTTTTACAACAGCGTATGCGCGGCTAGGGCTCTATTTGCTGCTGGACCGCCTGCAGCAGAGGTGCCTTTATCACAACACAGATTCTGTTATTTTTGTACAGAGAGAAGGTGAGTGGCAGCCACCTTTAGGCGATTACCTGGGGGAGCTGACCAGTGAAATACCCGATGGTACACACATCACAGAATTTGTATCCGCGGGCCCCAAAACTTACGGATACAAACTCAACACCGGTAAAACTGTCTTAAAAGTTAAGGGGATAACACTAAATGTTGGTAACTCTCAATCTATTAATTTCAACAGTCTAAAAGATCTAGTTCTGGACTACCCGAGCAATTCTGACACAGATACACAGAAACGTATTGTCGTACAACAGCCGTCCATTATAAGTAATAAAAAGTACTGGGAGATTGAAACGAGGCCGTTACGCAAAACACAAAAGTGCGTTTATACAAAGCGGCGACTAATTGACGGTTTCACAACCCTGCCTTTTGGGTATTAGCAGAGTATTGTGGTGATGGATACACGCTTGCAACACCCATTCTCATGCATTCTAGCAGGGCCGTCTAATTCTGGAAAGAGCTATTTTGTAAAACAACTGGTGTATAATATTGAAACTAATTTTTCTTAGAAACCTGATAATATTGTTTGGTTTTATTCGTGTTGGCAGAAACTATATGATGAAATCTTTCTCTCTTTTCCCCAGATTTGTGGAGGGTCTGCCGAATACATTCGTAGATGACAAATTATTCCCACCGGAGAAGGTGAATTTGGCTATTGTTGATGATCTCATGGAGAGTGCTAGTGAAAATTGTGAGATAGAAAAAGCCTTTACCAAGTATGTGCACCACAAAAATCTCAGCATTTTCTACCTGGTACAAAACATATTTTGTCAGGGTAAGAAAAGCCGTACGATAAATATAAACACAAAATACATGGTGCTTTTTAATAACCCCCGAGATAAATTAAAAATTTTAACTCTAGCTCGTCAGATGTATCCCGGAAAAACACGTTTTTTCCTAGAAGCTTTTGAGGATGCCACGCGGGAGCCTTATGGGTATTTGCTTGTAGATTTGAGAGCTAATACCCCTGAGGATCTTCGCTTAAGGACCGGATTGTTTCCACCAGCGTTGCCTGCTGTCTATGTTCAAAAGAAAAACACGTCTAAAAAGTGAATTTTAGCCTGGCATCAGACATTCTACGCTGTGTGCGTTGTGATGTAAAGATGTCTGAGAGACTGCGGCATAACTGGGCTCTCTTAAAAACTCTGGTGAAAGCAACCCCAGCTGTCCGAAAGTCTATTTTGCGCAATGCAAGCAATGATTTAATTACAGCCATAGGCGAGATTGCTTTAAACATCTTAAAAGGCAGGATTCAGCTGAAAGAGCGTCAAAAAGACATATTAAAGAAGTGGCGTAAAGCTATAAGAACCCTGAGCGACAGATCTCAACCCATAAAGAAAAAGAAGCAGCTACTAAAGCAGGCCGGCGGGTTTATCGGCCCTCTTTTAGCTTTTGCAATCCCTATAATAACAAGCCTGCTCGCAGGAAGATAATGGAGCATACAGAGAAAATGTATCTAGTCTCCAAACAGGAGCTAGACAAACTAAGACCCGGTGCTACAGTTAACATACGCGACAGTGTTATTCACCGCCTTGATGGTGAAATTAGCAACATTTTACAACGTCGTGACATTCCCGATGATGTGAAAATTAAAATGTATAGCACCGTGCTACAGCGCTACTTGGTGCATACGCGGCACAGCTCAAAAGAAGTAACGGCTTTAAATCTCGTAAGCACTCCTGATCCTGGTCAGCAACAATTGTCAAATACCGACTCTGATAAAAATCAAGAGATCGCTGAAATTGTCAGCCATATAAACCAAAGATATAAAAAGAATGCTGAATTTTTACTAAACAGGTTACTGCAGAATAGAAATGTTACAGCTTGGAATAATAAAGCTGAATTTATTTTCAAAGGATCCGTAATACCAGGGTCTAACTTACTGGATTTGGTACGTAGTACAACGCAGAGTCATGCTCTGACCGGCAGAAATTTACCGCCGGGTTGGGATTCATTTATGCAGGCTATGGCCGAACTAAATATACCGTCTACAGTTGTTGGTAACCCCATTACTAGAAAGCTTTTAGATGAATTAAAAATTTCCAGCAGTGAGACACACGCTGTATCTATGCCGCAGAAGCTAGCTCCGACGCCGCGTACAATTCAATCTTTACATTCCCCGTCATTAGGTACCACACGCGGAATTCTGCTACCTAAAAAAAGGTCTCTACCGATGCTACAAACCATGTGGCTCACGATGTAAAGAATGTAGTGGATAAATGCTGTACATGGCTTGTAACACTATATTATTTCTTTTGTAAGAAGTGTAATGATGTATGTTCATTGTACTTGTGATACTATTTATTTTGTAAGAAGTGCGTTGATGTATGATCATTGTACTATTTAATGTGTTTGCTTTTATACTCTGTAAGAATTTTATAGTATTGAAATGTCTTTGAGTTGTATTTATTTTACAATAAAATCTTTTACATTTTTACAATATCGTGTCTTTGCTTTTTATAAACGTATAAAACACCGCGCTTCATACTTGCAGGTTTTGTAATATGGCCACATACATAATGTGCACATATAAATGAGACTGGTGTTATAAACCACGTGTAAAAATGAGAATCCTAGGATATAAAATTATATAATTGCACCGGTTTGTTATAAAATACAATTTTGCACTATATGTGTTCATTGATAATGAAACACATCTTACAGAATAATCCCAAGTCAGTAACGAAAAATCTAATAAAACACAATGCACTGATTACAGAATAATCTCACAGCAACATATAAACATCTAATATAAACGCAAGCAAATACTGTGATAATAATCACAGTATCAAATTAACAATATTAAACACTGTGATAACAATATCAAACTATATCAAAAGGGGAGCGTACAGAGAACAGATGCTGACAGCTGGCAACCAGGGAGGGGAGGGGTTACATACTTTGATACACTTTGATAGGGGCGGGTCCACCTGTCAAATTGAGTTTGACGAAACCACCCGATGCTACACTACTCACCTGACTAGGTATCACACACTACACTTCACACTCCGGCCACCAGGGGGGGTGGTTCTATCTAGTAGGCCACTCCTCACACTCTGGTAAAACTGGGGGTTGGACAGGAAGACAGAGGGAGAGGGTACTGGGAAGAGCTAGAGAGAGGACCTGTCAGGGATGGGATCCTGGCAGACTCCTAAGAGAAGGACAAACAAGTGAGCAATGGGAATACAGCAGAGAGAGGCGATAGGACCAGAAGGAGTCGTGCTGTAAGATCGAGGCAACATCCTTCTGAGGCGCAAACAGTCGGTTGCCAGAACGCCGAGCAAGTAAGAGACTACAAGCATTACTTCAAACCACGGCCGGACAGCCAATTATAGGTTGGCTGTCTCACTAAAACACCTAAAAAAAAAGAGAAAAGACAAGGCGCCCCCAATGTGTCACACTGTTTAAAAAACACACATACAGTCCTTTGTAGGGAATGTGCTCACCTATTGGTGTTGTGAACCTGGGTCACAACTCCCAAGAAGGCATAATCGTAGCAGCAGGTCTCCACAAGAATCCAAAGGGATGCTGGAGGTAATAGTCTTAGGCGAACTGAAGACCGCGCACACGAGGTAGATTTAAGGTGGTTTATTGAAGCCTACGCGTTTCAAGAGCTATCTTGCTCTCTTCTTCAGGACATATGATATGCCCTGAAGAAGAGAGCAAGATAGCTCTTGAAACGCGTAGGCTTCAATAAACCACCTTAAATCTACCTCGTGTGCGTGGTCTTCAGTTCACCTAAGACTATCACTAAAACACCTAAGCAGACAACGGAGGCAGCTGTGGGAGAGGGGCGACTCTAGGGTCCCGGAAGAACTCCAGGCCTACCCCGTCACACGGGTGCATCCTAACCATATCATCTGGGGGACGGTGAGAACGAACATCAGAGGCAGACAGAATCAGTTGTGAGGACTATCCCAGGGTGCTCAGCAGGGAAGGACTACAACACATAGGCACTAGCAGGTAGACGCTGACTCCCACCTGTCAAGGGAACCCCTAATGTGCCTTTGGACCGGCCGGTCTCAGACAGCCCTGATAACAGTGCTCTGGATTGACTATCTCGAAGCCTTCAGTAAAGAGGTAAAGAGACTGCAACCTGGTGTTCTCGTTATTTACCACGACCTGCACCGCACACCACCATCCACACCTTTCACTGGAAGCCCCTCAGCAGGGTCACGGACCGGGTATAGCCACCGTGACAACCCCAGAGCGGAGACTCAGAGGCCTGGTACTGGGTACCCCTCGGCCCTGCGGCAGTGGGGCGCTCCAACTTGGCGTCACGAACAGGATGTACTTAAGCCTGAAGAATCAGGTCATGTGTGCCTTGGAACTGTGATTTATTGTGCTTGGACTGTGACTTATTGCAAAGACTGTGCATTGTTATTGCCACCAAGAGTTCCCGCCACAATTCGCCATCGCCACGCACGGAGGGAGGAGACTTAGCTTCGTGGGCGGAACCGGTCAAAAGAAGCGCGGAACGAGAAAGCGCGGTAAAGTGCCAACCCCGGAAGAGGAACTCCGACCTCCAGCAGGTTAGTGGGAGGAAAGGACAGCCATGTCTGAGTCAGGGGGAGCGGAGGCGGCGGTCGCAGCCGTGGACACAGAGGCAGCTCCGGTCCCCGTAGCGGACGTAGCCGCGGCCCTAATACCACCACCGATGGCCGCAGAGCCCGCTGCCCCCATCAGCCAGTCGGACACTGCCGCTACCACAAAGGCCATAATGCCCTTCTCTATGCCGTACCTGCCCGGAGCGGCCAGGCTCCCGCGATACTCCGGGGAGTCACACACATTAACTGATTTTAAAGAAGGAATCTGCAGCCTGCTCGAGTTCTATCCCCTGACTGAGCCTCAGAAGGTTCATATGATACTCGGCCAACTCTTCGGGGTGGCTCTGAGAGAAGTGAAGTCCTGGCCTGCCTCAAATAAGGGAACTGCACAGCAGGTTTTTGCAAAGCTTAAAGCCACCTTCTATACCCGCACTGCTACAGAAATTAAATTGACTTTCTATGGATGCAAACAGAGACCGCAGGATAGCTTATGAAACTATGCCCTTAATCTCCAGGAGGCGCTGCGGGCCATTAAGCAGAGTGACCCTGACAGCATGCAGGATGAGGATAAATTCCTGAAGGAGCGGTTCATTGAGGGGCTCCTGTGCAGTCACCAACGGGGCCAATTGCACTTCCTGGCCATGCAAAATCCAGACTTGACTTTTGCGCAATTCAAGGATAAAGCTATCCAGGTGTTGCAGGAGCGACAGCCCAGTCTTGCAGCGCCTCCCAGGCATCCCGCTCTCACATACCACCAGGAGGTGGCGTCGGATGCCCCAGTCGCCACCGAGGTCGATGCCCAGAGCCTAGAGGACGACTCCCCTGCAGGACTCTGCCTCCAGATGCAGGAGCTGTGTTATGGTCTGGTGATTAAGGAGCGACATGCGACTAGCTCTGAGCAGGTGGTAACTATACTGACCGCAGTTCCTAATCTTAACACAGACACTAGCAGTAGCCGTGGGATGTTCCTGTCACTCCCTAGACACCTCGTCACAGCCGGAGATCTAGCTACCCCTAAAGGTAGAAACAGGAAAGCTATCTTGCCTCAGAGAAAATCCCCAAAGGATAGGACAGCCCCCCACAAATAATGACTGTGAGAGGAGAAGGAAATGACATACGTAGTATGAAACAAGATTTAGCAAAGGAGGCCACTACTAGCTAGACAGAATTAGTGCAGAACAGAAAACTGTGCGGTCAGTAAAAAACTACTGACAAATGAGCAAAACATAGAATGTGCTGAGCAATAAAGTCCACAACAAATGGACTGCAAAAGGACAAGGAAGGACGTATCTTTGCTGAACTGGACAGAGTGTCAGGGAAATCCAAAAGAGCACTGGCTCCAAGCAGGAACAATTGACAACTGGCATTGATTGAGGGCTAAGGCCAGACTAAAATAGCCGAGCCAGAAAGACGATCAGTGGAAGCAGCTGCTAATGCTAAATCCAAGAAGCAGCTATACCACTCAAAACCACAGGAGGGAGCCCAAGAGCAGAATTCACAAAAGTGCTACTTACAACCACCGGAGGGAGCCCAAGAGCGGAATTCACAACAGTACCCCCCCTTGAGGAGGGGTCACCGAACCCTCACCAGAGCCCCCAGGCCGATCAGGACGAGCCAAGTGAAAAGCACGAACCAAATCGGCAGCATGGACATCGGAGGCAACCACCCAAGAATTATCCTCCTGGCCATAACCCTTCCACTTAACAAGATACTGAAGCCTCCACCTCGAAAAACGAGAATCCAAAATTTTCTCAACTACATATTCCAACTCCTCAACCAACACCGGGGCAGGAGGATCAACAGAGGGAACAACGGGCACCACATATCTCCGCAACAAAGATCTATGGAAAACATTGTGGATGGCAAAAGAGGCTGGAAGGGCCAAACGAAATGACACTGGATTGATAATCTCAGAGATCTTATAAGGACCAATAAACCGAGGCTTGAACTTAGGGGAAGAAACCTTCATAGGGACATGACGAGAAGATAACCAGACTAAATCCCCCACACGAAGCCGAGGACCAACACACCGACGGCGGTTAGCAAAACGCTGAGCCTTTTTATGAGACAACGTCAAATTGTCTACCACATGAGTCCAAATCTGCTGTAACCTGTCCATCACAGAATCTACACCAACACAATCAGAAGGCTCAACCTGCCCTGAAGAAAAACGAGGATGGAAACCAAAATTACAAAAAAAAAGGCGAAACCAAAGTAGCCGAACTGGCCCGATTATTAAGGGCAAACTCGGCCAACGGCAAGAAAGCCACCCAATCATCCTGATCAGCAGACACAAAGCATCTCAAATAGGTTTCCAAGGTTTGATTAGTTCACTCAGTTTGGCCATTTGTCTGAGGATGGAACGCCGAAGAAAAAGACAAATTAATGCCCATCCTAGCACAAAAGGCCCGCCAAAACCTGGAAACAAACTGGGAACCTCTGTCAGACACAATATTTTCCGGAATGCCATGCAAACGAACCACATGCTGAAAAAACAATGGAACCAAATCAGAGGAGGAAGGCAATTTAGGCAAAGGTACCAAATGGACCATTTTAGAGAACCGGTCACAAACCACCCAGATAACAGACATCCTCTGGGACACAGGAAGATCCGAAATAAAATCCATGGAAATATGCATCCAGGGCCTCTCAGGGACAGGCAAAGGCAAAAGCATCCCACTAGCGTGGGAACAGCAAGGCTTAGCCCGGGCACAAGTCCCACAGGACTGCACAAAAGAACGCACATCCCGCGACAAGGAAGGCCACCAAAAGGACCTAGCCACCAAATCTCTGGTACCAAAAATCCTAGGATGACCGGCCAACACCGAACAATGGACCTCAGAAATTACCTTACTTGTCCATCTATCAGGAACAAACATCTTCCCCACAGGACAGCGGTCAGGTTTATCAGCCTGAAATTCCTGAAGCACCCGCCGTAAATCAGGGGAGATGGCAGAAAGAATCACCCCTTCCCTAAGAATGCCAACCGGCTCAAAAACTCCAGGAGAATCAGGCAAAAAACTCCTAGAGAGGGCATCCGCCTTAACATTCTTAGATCCTGAAAGATATGAGACCACAAAATCAAAACGGGAGAAAAACAGGGACCACCGAGCCTGTCTAGGGTTCAGCCGCTTGGCCGACTCGAGGTAAATCAGATTCTTATGATCGGTCAAGACCACAATACGGTGCTTGGTCCCCTCAAGCCAATGCCGCCACTCCTCAAATGCCCACTTCATAGCCAACAACTCCCGATTGCCGACATCATAATTGCGTTCCGCAGGCGAAAACTTTCGGGAAAAGAAGGCACATGGTTTCATCAAGGAACCATCAGAATTCCTCTGTGACAAAACGGCCCCTGCCCCAATCTCCGAAGCGTCAACCTCAACCTGAAAAGGAAGAGACACATCCGGCTGACGCAAGACAGAGGCAGAAGTAAATCGGCGCTTAAGCTCCTGAAAGGCCTCAACAGCCTCAGAGGACCAATTTGTCACATCAGCACCTTTCTTCATCAAATCGGTCAAGGGCTTAACCACACTAGAGAAGTTGGCAATGAAACGGCGATAAAAATTAGCAAAGCCCAAAAATTTCTGAAGGCTCTTCACAGATGTGGGTTGAATCCAGTCATGAATGGCTTGGACCTTAACAGGATCCATTTCTATAGACGAAGGAGAAAAAATAAACCCCAAAAAAGAGACCTTCTGAACTCCAAATAGGCACTTAGACCCCTTCACAAATAGAGCATTATCACGAAGGATCTGGAATACCATCCTGACCTGCTTCACATGAGACTCCCAATCATTGGAAAAAATCAAAATATCATCCAAATACACAATCAAGAATTTATCAAGAAAATTGCAGAAAATGTCATGCATGAAGGACTGAAATACAGAAGGAGCATTAGAAAGCCCAAAAGGCATCACCAGGTATTCAAAATGGCCTTCGGGCATATTAAATGCAGTTTTCCATTCGTCACCCTGTTTAATACGAACAAGATTATATGCCCCTCGAAGGTCAATCTTGGTAAACCAATTAGCCCCCTTAATCCGAGCAAACAAATCAGAGAGCAAAGGTAAAGGGTATTGGAATTTGACCGTGATCTTATTAAGAAGGCGATAATCAATACAGGGTCTCAAGGAGCCATCCTTCTTGGCAACAAAAAAGAATCCCGCTCCCAATGGTGACGAAGATGGCCGAATATGCCCCTTCTCCAAGGACTCCTTAACATAGCTCCGCATAGCGGTATGTTCTGGCACAGACAGGTTGAAAAGTCGTCCCTTAGAGAACTAAGAGCCTGGAATCAAGTCAATAGCACAATCACAGTCCCTATGTGGAGGAAGGGAACTGGACTTGGGCTCATCGAATACATCCTGGAAATCTGACAAAAATTCAGGAACATCAGAAGAGGGGGAAGAGGAAATTGACATTAAAGGAACGTCACTATGTACCCCTTGACAACCCCAACTAGTCACAGACATCGATTTCCAATCCAACACTGGATTGTGTACTTGTAACCATGGAAAACCCAGTACAACAACATCATGTAAATTATGCAACACCAGAAAACGACAATCTTCCTGATGTGCTGGAGCCATGCACATAGTCAACTGAGTCCAATACTGAGGTTTATTCTTGGCCAACGGTGTAGCATCAATACCCCTCAAAGGAATAGGGCTCTGCAAAGGTTGCAAAGATAAACCACAGCGCCTGGCGAATTCTAAGTCCATTAAGTTCAGGGCAGCGTCTGAATCCACAAATGCCATGACAGAGAAAGATGACAATGAGCAAATCAGGGTCACAGACAGGAGAAACTTAGGCTGTACAGTACTAATGGTAACAGATCTAGCAACCCTCTTAATACGCTTAGGACAATCAGAGATAGTATGAGCTGAATCACCACAGTAAAAACACAGCCCATTCTGACGTCTGTATCCCCTCTGTTCCGCTCTAGTCAGAATCCTATCACATTGCATAGGCTCAAGACTCCGCTCAGAGGATGCTGCCATATGGTGCACCACTTTGCGCTCACGCAGGCGCCGATCGATCTGAATGGCTAGAGACATAGATTCGCTCAGACCAACAGGCGTGGAGAACCCCACCATAACATCTTTAAGGGCTTCAGAAAGACCCTTTCTGAAAATTGCTGCCAGAGCGTCCTCATTCCATTTAGTGAGCACAGACCATTTTGTAAATTTCTGGCAGTATAATTCTGCCGCTTCCTGACCCTGGCACAGAGCCAACAAGGTTTTTTCCGCATGATCCACAGAGTTAGGTTCGTCATACAATAATCCGAGCGATTGAAAAAATGCATCTACATTAAGCAATGCCGGATCCCCTGACTCAAGGGAGAATGCCCAGTCCTGAGGGTCACCACGCAGCAGAGAAATAACTATTTTAACTTGCTGAGTGGGGTCACCAGAGGAACGGGGTTTCAAAGCAAAAAACAATTTGCAGTTATTTTTAAAGTTCAAAAACTTAGATCTATCCCGGTAAAACAAATCTGGAGTAGGAATTCTAGGTTCTAAGGCTGGAGTCTGAACAACATAATCTTGGATACTCTGAACTCTTGCAGCAAGCTGATCCACACGAGAAAACAGACCCTGAACATCCATGTCCGCGCCCAAATCCACCCAGAGATTAAGAGAAAGGAAAAAGACAAAACAGACTAAAGAAAAAAAAAATGGCTCAGAACTCTTTTTCTTTTCCTTCTTTTGAGATGCATTCAACTCATTTTTGGCCAGTTGTACTGTTATGGACTGGTAATTTAGGAGCGACATGCGACTAGCTCTGAGCAGGTGGTAACTATACAGACCGCAGTTCCTGATCTTAACACAACACTAGAAGTAGCTGTGGGATGTTCCTGTCACTCCCTGGACACCTCGTCACAGCCGGAGAACTAGCTACCCCTAAAGGTAGAAACAGGAAAGCTATCTTGCCTCAGAGAAAATCCCCAAAGGATAGGATAGCCCCCCCACAAATATTGACTGTGAGAGGAGAAGGAAATGACATACGTAGTATGAAACAAGATTTAGCAAAGGAGGCCACTTCTAGCTATATACATAGTAAGGAAAGAACACTGTGCGGTCAGTAATAAAAACTAGAAAAAGTCCACCGCAGAGATATGCAAAAATCTCCACACCTGACTAAAGGTGTGGAGGGCAAAATCTGCAGCCCAGAGCTTCCAGCTTAGCTAAATAGATCCATACTGATAAGCTGGACAAATGAGCAAAACATAGAATGTGCTGAACAATAAAGTCCACAACAAATGGACTGCAAAAGGACAAGCAAGGACTTATCTTTGCTGAACTGGACAGAGTGTCAGGGAAATCCAAAAGAGCATTGGCTCCAAGCAGGAACAATTGACAACTGGCATTGATTGAGGGCTAAGGCCAGACTAAAATAGCCGAGCCAGAAAGACGATCAGTGGAAGCAGCTGCTAATGCTAAATCCAAGAAGCAGCTATACCACTCAAAACCACAGGAGGGAGCCCAAGAGCAGAATTCACAAAAGTGCTACTTACAACCACCGGAGGGAGCCCAAGAGCGGAATTCACAACAGGGGACCCCTTTGTTTACCCAGGGTCCCCGCTGTTTCAACCACTGAACTGAGAGTCATAAACTGTGCATGACCTAACTTTTTCAGCGTTCAAGAGTCGTCACCTCCCATAAAGGGAAGCACTGTTATGTTTAATTGTTTATGATATTTCAAAATTTTGTGTGTTTTCTGTTAACATGTATTGTTGTTCTTATTTTCCCAGTCCGGGAGTACTGGATTTAACCGGGGGGGAGTGCAGCGCCCCAGAGTCCTGGTCGTTGCAGTAACGTCGCTCTGCCGCTAAGGGGAGTGATGTTGCGTCTGATTGCACTAAAGGAGTTCACCTGACCAGGTATCACACACTACACTTCACACTCCGGCCACCATGGGGGGGGGTTCTATCTAGTAGGCCACTCCTCACACTCTGGTAAAACTGGGGGTTGGACAGGAAGACAGAGGGAGAAGAAACTGGGAAGAGCTAGAGAGAGGACATGTCAGGGATGGGATCCTGGCAGACTCCTAAGAGAAGGACAAACAAGTGAGCAACGGGAATACAGCAGAGAGAGGCGATAGGACCAGAAGGAGTCGTGCTGTAAGATCGAGGCAACATCCTTCTGAGGCACAAACAGTCGGTGGCCGGAACGCCGAGCAAGTAAGAGACTACAAGCATTACTTCAAACCACGGCCGGACAGCCAATTATAGGTTGGCTGTCTCACTAAAACACCTAAGCAGACAACGGAGGCAGCTGTGGGAGAGGGGCGACTCTAGGGTCCCGGAAGAACTCCAGGCCTACCCCATCATACGGGTGCGTCCTAACCATATCATCTGGGGGACGGAGAGAACGAACATCAAAGGCAGACAGAATCAGTTGTGAGGACTATCCCGGGGTGCTCAGCAGGGAAGGACTACAACACATAGGCGCTAGCAGGTAGGCGCTGACTCCCACCTGTCAAGGGAACTCCTAATGTGCCTTTGGATTGGCCGGTCTCAGACAGCCCTGTTAACAGTGCCCTGGATTGACTATCTCAAAGCCTTCAGTAAAGAGGTAAAGAGACTGCAACCTGGTGTTCTCGTTATTTACCGTGACCTGCACCGCACACCACCATCCACACCTTTCACTAGACGCCCCTCAGCAGGGTCACGGACCGGGTATAGCCACCATGACAACCCCAGAGCAGAGACTCAGAGGCCCGGTATCAGGTACCCCTCGGCCCTGCGGCAGTGGGGGCGCTCCACTGCCCTCACCTTTAGTCCCCTATATAGTACGCCTTTCCCCACCTGTAGTCCTCCATATAGTATGCTGGCCCCACCTGTAGTCCCCCATATAGTACGCTGTCCCAACTTGTATTCCCCCATATAGTACGCTGGCCCCACCTGAAATCCCCATATAGTACGCTGGGCCCACCTGTTATCCCTCATATAGTTTGCTGGCCCAACCTGTATTCCCCCATATAGCATGCTGGCCCCACCTGAAATCCCCGTATAGTATGCGGGCCCTACCTGTAGTTCCCCATATAGTACGCTGGCCCCACCTGTTGTCCCCCATATAGTATACTGGCCCAACCTGTATTCCCTCATATAGTATGCTGGCCCCACCTGTAATCACCATATAGTACGCTGACCGCACCTGTGTCATCCCCCATATATTATGCTGGCCCAACCTGTAGTCCCCCATATAGTACGCTGGCCCTACTTGCCATCCCCCATATAGTATGTTGGCCCCACATGTAGTCCCCCATATAGCACACCAGCCCCACCTATCATCCCCCATATAGTATGCTGGCCCCATCTGTCATCCCCCATAAAGTATGCTGGCCCCACCTGTCATCCCCATTATAGTATGCTGGCCCCACCTGTCATCCCCATAAAGTATGCTGGCCCCACCTGTCATCCCCATATAGTATACTAACCCCACCTGTCATCCCCCATACAGTACACTGGCCCCACATGTGGTCCCCTACCTAGTATTGTTTGATTTATTAATAAAAAAATACACTCACCTCGTTCCCTGCTGCCGCTTCTCTGGCTGGGCCCCGGCTGCAGTGTTCCTAGGTCCCCGGCTGCAGTGTAACTAGGGCCTCGGCTGCAGTGTAACTAGGGCCTCGGCTGCAGTGTAACTAGGGCCACGGCTGCAGTGTTACTAGGGCCGTGGCTGCAGCGTTACCAGAGCCACGGCTACAGTGGTACCAGGGCCACGGTTGCAGGATTACCAGTGCCGTGGCTGCAGCGTTAACAGGGCCGCGGCTGTAGCATTACCAAAGACAGAGCGAAAGCTCTCTGCCCTCAGAACGCACTGGCACATAACAGAGTCAACGCATTCCCGGCTCCAGACACACATGCACCACAGCGTTCAGATGATGAATGCTCGGAGTGTCCCGCCCCTGTAATGCCAAAGCAGGCACCCAGCAAATTAAAGAAGCCAGCAGCTGTAAAAACGGGATGGAGGTCCCCGGAACAGTGCCACTCTGTGGCCCACTGGGCAAATGCCCGGAAGGGCAGATTAGCAGTCAGGACCTGGTGTCTGCCCCTAATTTTAGCTGTTTGGGAAGCTTTTTGTTACCCCTTAAGGTATTGTGTATATGAGTCGCCCACCAGGGCGATGGGGATACTCAGTACCGGGTCCGGTCGCTGTTAAAGGGGGTGTCATGATGGCTGCGACCCGGTCTGTGGCCCTTGGCGCTCACTTAAAATGGGAAAAGTCTTTAAAAGGAATTTGGTAATAAAGTTTATTTGTGACGCCACCTGTGGTTCTTGGTCAGAGGCACCAACGCTGCTTAAAGGGTTCCTCTGGGGTGATTTGTTGCAGTAAGGTGGTGACGCTTCCCACAGGTGAAGCAGGATCCCCAGAGCTCGCAAGGTGTATGGGCAAGGATGGTGTATGCCGGAAAATAAGTGAAGGACACAAAGTTGTAAAGTCTTTATCTGGTTTACTGACAATAGCAGTCTACAGTCCAGGGTACCAGGAACAGGTGACAATATGGTCCGACCGGCCTGGAGGCAATAATGGATCCCTCTCCCAGGTGAGGTCCATAAGCCTTCCTACTTGCACTAGTATGCAAGGTCCCTGCTGCCTGTAGCTTGCAGGAAAAGTCCTCTCCCTCCTGTCCTGAGACAGGTACCTGTATGGTGGGCAGCTTGAGCCGTTTTATAGGGTCTCTATCATGACGCAGGCTCTTCAGGTGCTGCTTCGTTTCCAGGCGTGGTGTGGGCAAATAACATACAGTCCTATGCCCTCCGGTTCTGCTATGTGTCCTAGAGTGCAACACAGCCTCGGTCTCCCGGTGCCCGGCTCCTGCGCTTCGGCTCTGAGGGTGCCCAGTCACAGTTCCCATCTAAACCCCTTGCTTTCTCCACTGTGCTCCTTTCCTCAGTTGCTCCACCACTCTCAACCCCTCAGGTTCACGTCCTTCCCTGGAGCTGCAGCTCAATCCTGGCTGCAAGGCTCCTCTGTCTGCTCTCTGTTTCAGACTTCCTTCTCTGTCCACTGTCTCTCACCAACTAACCTAACTCCTCCTCCAGACCAGAACACTTAACGCTGGGGAGGCTCCCCTGAATCCAGGTCCTGAGCTCCCCCTTCTGGCCTGGATTCAGAATGTGTTGAATGTGGGTGCGTTACCTGGTAAAGGGAATCCTCTTTGCCTCCAAGCATGATATTGCCCTCCCCAAAAGGAAGGCAACTTCACTGTAACAACCGGTTATCTGGGGTGTTACATATACGTTTGGTTTGGCCTCCCATTGAACCTAATGGGGTTCGGATATGCTCTTTGAACCGTGCCCGTGTGCTTTTAAATGTCAGAGCTGACTTTCAGTCCTAGTACAGCCCTGGCTGCAGATTTTCTGATCAAAAATGCAAACAGTAAATCTCTGCCATATGTGAATTTAGCTTTATATGCTTCCAGGGTTTATATTATTCAGTAAACTGTGTAACGTGTTAGCATTAAACAAAGAGATTCTTGATGCATGAATGAATAAACATATTTTTATTAAAATTGTTATATGTACATCAGCTTTAGAAAGATATATGAAGCCGGTTATACTGTGAAAAGCAGGCAATAAACATCTCAGATTGATTCAGCATGTCTTATGCTTTTAAGTGCTGATAAAAAAATAGGTCAAATGCTTGTCTTCCACATAAGAAAATGTTGGCATTTTATTGAACATACAACATTGCAAACGATACATGCGATAGAACAGACGTACACTTGACTTAGGGTACTGTCACACAGTGCAATTTTGATCGTTACGACGGTACGATTCGTGACGTTCTAGCGATATCCATACGATATCGCAGTGTCTGACACGCAGCAGCGATCAGGGATCCTGCTGAGAATTGTACGTCGTAGCAGATCGTTTGGAACTTTCTTTCGTCGCTTGATCTCCCGCTGACATCGCTGGATCGTTGTGTGTGACAGCGATCCAGCGATGTGTTCGCTTGTAACCAGGGTAAACATCGGGTAACTAAGCGCAGGGCCGTGCTTAGTAACCCGATGTTTACCCTGGTTACCAGCGTAAACGTAAAAAAAACAAACAGTACATACTCACATTCCGGTGTCTGTCCTCTGGCGTCTCAGCTTCTCTGCACTGTGAGCGCCGGCCAGCCAGAAAGCGAGCACAGCGGTGACGTCTGACGTCACCGCTGTGCTTTCCGGCCGCTGTGCTTACACAGTGCAGAGAAGCAGAACGCCGGGGGACAGGCACCGGAATGTAAGTATGTACTGTTTGTTTTTTTTACGTTTACGCTGGTAACCAGGGTAAACATCGGGTTACTAAGCGCGGCCCTGCGCTTAGTTACCCGATGTTTACCCTGGTTACCCGGGGACTTCGGCATCGCTCCAGCGCCGTGATTGCAACGTGTGACCGCAGTCTACGACGCTGGAGCGATAATCATACGATCGCTGCGACGTCACGGATCGTGCCGTCGTAGCGATTAAAATGGTACTGTGTGACGGTACCCTTAGTCTCTGTTTGCACCACAATGGCAGTGTGTTCTTAGCAAATAGGCTACGGAAGTCTACTGTTTCTATGCCAAATAGTTGCTTACATCAACAAAAGACTCCTATTTCAAAATCACTCACAGTGACCCCAATTCATCGAAGTGATTTTCTTTTCAAATCGCTTTGAAAAGTTGCAAGATTTTTGCGCAATGCAGAGTTGCACAAAAATGTAGCGACTTTTGTTAGTTTTGCCCAGCTCAACCAAAATGGACTGGGCCAGAAGTGGGTTGTGATGGGGCATAATGCATTCAATGAGTTCATTGAATTCATGATGATGAGCTGTAGTGCACCTTATGCCAGAAATCTTGCTCCAGTATGTGACTGGAATAAGATCTGTGGTGAGGCTCACAGAGGCGCGTGACACTTGTCCTGCTCCTGATTCATTAGGAGATGTGTGCCGGCCTTGATGAATTGAGGCCAATGTGTTTCATGTTGAAACTTTTTATCGTGCAAAGTGTATTCAACTAAATATAAGGAAAGTGCATTCTAAACAGTGCGAACATAATCTTACATAGTTCTGCTTTACAAGATAAGACACTAATTTTTTGAGTAACGTCTAACAAACTCTTTATGAACACCGCCTATACCTTCTGTTATAATTGTACGTAGCCCACTAGTTCTGATTAAAGGGGTTGTTATACCTTTTCTATTCATCTGCTCACTTCTCTCCCTCCTCCTAGCTTTCTGCATGTTGGGGAATGGCGTGATCCTGATGACTGACAGCAGCATGGCTGAGCCACCAGCCCAAACTGTGTGTGCTCTCCTATATTGGACGCAGCGGTAGTTTTTGCACCTCAGAGGAGCATAGGGGCACTGAGACTGGATCAAATACAGCAATCTCGCCTGTCTAATAGCAGCACTTGCAAGCTCTGTAGCAAAGAGCTCGCAAGTAATGTCCTCTTTCCAAAGAAATTATAACCATTTATATGATGGTGAGGTCAATCCTCTAAAAAAGTGTGCCTACCATACAAAGCTGAAAGTTACAGTAGGACTCTTTCATGGTATTTCTGTTATTAAGGGGAAAGACTAAGGTAGAACCACTAGTAATATGCTATAATATTCTATAAGTGGTGAAAATATGCAGTCACTCTATGTGATTGCAGACTTCTGAATATTTACACTGCGTACACTGCGTACACTGCGTGCTGTCAGGATTCTCTAGCCTGCAGAGAGCAGGCAGCCACATGATCGCTAGTATGTTCTATGCATACTTCCTGCCATTTTCTGACTAGACGAGCTCTGGCTTGCTCAATTCGCCTGTATTGAGTGAGGCTGCACATATCTAGTGTGCAAGTGACTGCATCCCCATACTTGTAGTCACACGACGGCCTGCTCTCGGCTGCAATAACGGAGAATCCTGTCAGTATGTGGTGCATGTGCTCTAAGGATTCAAAAGTTTGCAGTCACATAGAGTGACTGCAAACTTGCATCAGAAGACCAGACAACCCCTTTAAAGGGAACCTGTCACCTGATTTTGGCGGGACCAGTTTTGGGTCATATGGGTAGGGTTTTCGGGTGTTTGATTCACCCTTTCCTTACCCGCTGGCTGCATGCTGGCCGCAATATTGGATTGAAGTTCATTCTCTGTCCTCCGGAGTACACACCTGCGCAAGGCAATATTGCCTTGCGCAGGCGTGTACTCCGGAGGACAGAGAATGAACTTCAATCCAATATTGCGGCCAGCATGCAGCCAGCGGGTAAGGAAAGGGTGAATCAAACACCCGAAAACCCCGCCCATATGACCCAAAACTGGTCCCGCCAAAGTCAGGTGACAGGTGCCCTTTAAGACACTGTAACTAGATCATCTTTATGCTGCTAGATTTTTAACCTGTTCATTGAGCAATGATTGTATATCTTTGCCTTGTGTACGTATTATAGAATCTTCAGAGTAGTTTCCTCAAACTAATAATTACCCTGTTATCTTAATAATAATTCACTGCTAGTCTTGCAAGAAGGTTGGTGTTCCTCTGTAGTCGAGTGCTTGCTTTGCATGTGTCGCTTCCCAGTTATTTGTGAGCAGAGAGGAATAAGTGAACAGAGAATAGAAGGCGCACGCTCTCTTTGCTGGTTACATATTGATAATATCAGCATTTCGCAGGCATAATGGAGTATCCGGTGGGATATTATTACTTTCAATCTCGTTACCATCCAGACGTAAAATTTGCAGCCGAGAGAAGGTGGTGATATCCACATGTGTGCAGAAACTTTTGACTGTAAATTCTAGAGATGAGAAAGACAAAATGCTTAATATCATTGAAGGCATTGAATGCACATGAGATTAGATTCTGCAACATTTAGTGCAAGTTTGCAGTCAATTAGTTTTACAACAACACACGGAAGTGTAAAGTCAAAGAATTCATGTCCATTAGGCTACTTTCACACTAGCGTCGGGCCCGGCCCGTCGCAGTGCGTCGGGCCGAGGTTACCAACACTAGCGTTCTCTGCGCCGCACAACGGGGGCAGCGGATGCATTTTTCCAGCGCATCCGCTGCTCCATTGTGAGGTGCGGGGAAGTGCGGGGAGGTGGGGGCGGAGTTCCGGCCACGCATGCGCGGTCGGAAAAAGCGGACCGTCGGCAGCAAAAAACGTTACATGTAGCGTTTTTTGCGGCCGACGGTCCGCCACAACACGGCACAACCGTCGCACAACGTTTGCGACTCAATTCGTCGCAAATGCGTCGCTAATGTTAGTCAATGCAGAAAAAACGCATCCTGCAAGCACTTTTGCAGGATGCGTTTTTTCAGCAAAATGACGCATTGCGACGTATTGCAGTTAACGCTAGTGTGAAAGTAGCCTTAAGGAGTGCTCAGTTATTATCAAGACTTGTCATACACATAAATATGACTCTGTTTTTCTAAAAACTTTTCTTTTTCAATCGGGCATAACATAGTGCTGTTATTTTTACAATTTTATTTTGGGAGAAAATAAGCTGAGGAATATGTTTCACATGAATACTATATACATTCTGCATGGCATTGCTGTACATCAGCCTTTCTCTCTTTACTGCTTGGGTCATGTACACTATATGGAGAGAAGTATTGGGACACCTACACATTACACCTGCAGGAGCTTTTATCACATTCCATTCTAAATCTGTGGATTAATATGACACTAATATTTGTATACAGCATATATAGCAATATAAGTAATATGCCATGAATATGGAGTTGGTCCTCCAGTTTGCAGCTAAAACAGCTTCTACTTTTCTGGGAAGCCTTGGTATGAGATTTTAAAGTGTGTCTCAATAAATGTTTGCCAATTCATCCAGAAGATTAATTTGTGAGGTCAAACAATAATTTTGGATGAGAGGGCTGGGCTCCCAATCTCAGTTTTATTTCATTGCAGTTTTTCTATGTGGTTAAAGTCAGAGCTCTATGTGGGCCAGTCAAGTTCTTCCTTACGGCTGTTTTACTTGGCGTTCTTTGCCATGTTCAGTTGTCCCATTGGGGCTAACGTCCAAACTCCCAGCAAAATGGGACTCGAGCGTGAACGCCGACGGGGCTATTAACAATAATAGTTCCAACATAGTCAACGTGTGCTCTGTCGTGCATAGTTTTCGGGCGTATATGCCTACTGAACTCACTCAGTAGACTGGTGGTCGCCAATGGGTTGCTTTGACAGCTGGGAGTCTGATAAAGATCCCGTGCTTGTCATTATGGAGCTCCTTCGAAACCACGCCTGTGGCCAGGCTTCAAATGAGAGATTGATTTTCACTATACATTCGCATGTAAAAGTTTTGACACCCCTGGGCAAAATTACTGTTCTTGTGAACAGTTAAGCAAGTTAAAGATGACACATTTCCTTTGTATTTTATTCCAAAAATATATATTTTCATCTTTTACATTTAAAGGAAAAATACAAAAGGGAAAATGGGCTGATGCAAACGTTTGAGCATCCTTCATGATTAGTACCTAGTACCACACCCTTGTGAAAGCTGCAGCGTCAAACAAGCAGCGTCCAGATGTTCCAGCATAGTGGAGGGGATTTTATGAAATCCCGTCTCCACTATGCGTGGAAACCCGCACGCGGCGGCCCTGCGACTCCGGACATGCTGCGCATCTTTTCAGATCGCAGCATGTCCGTACACCTTGCGGGGACGCAGCGTCCCCGCAAGGCATATCACAGGGCCCTATGGCGAGGGGTGCGATGATCCCGGATGTGTACTGTACACATCCGGCACCATCGCGTCCCAGAAAGGGGGCGGGGCTTAGCGCCGAGCGGCTTCGCCGCTGCGGCGATACCGCCGCCCCTCCGGACCGTGGAGCCATACCCTGGGGGTACCGCTACACAAAACGATTTACCAACGATCACGACCAGCGATACGACCTGGCCGTGATCGTTGGTAAGTCTTTGTGTGGTCGCTGGAGAGCTGTCACACAGACAGCTCTCCAGCGACCAACGATGCCGAAGTCCCCGGGTAACCAGGGTAAACATCGGGTTACTAAGCGCAGGGCGGCGCTTAGTAACCCGATGTTTACCCTGGTTACCATCGTAAATGTAAAAAAAACCAAACAGTACATACTCACATTCCGGTGTCCATCAGGTCCCTTGCCGTCTGCTTCCCGCACTGACTGAGAGCCGGCCTAAAGTGAAAGCAGAGCACAGTGGTGACGTCACCGCTGTGCTCTGCTTTTACTTTACGGCCGGCAGTCAGTCAGTGCGGGAAGCAGACGGCGAGGGACCTGACTGACACCGGAATGTGAGTATGTACTGTTTGGTTTTTTTTACATTTACGATGGTAACCAGGGTAATCATCGGGTTACTAAGCGCGGCCCTGCGCTTAGTAACCCGATGTTTATCCTGGTTACAAGCGAATGCATCGCTGGATCGGTGTCACACACACCGATCCAGCGATGACAGCGGGAGATCCAGCGACGAAATAAAGTTCCAAACGATCTGCTACGACATACGATTCTCAGCGGGGTCCCTGATCGCTGCTGCGTGTCAGACACAGCGATATCGTATGGATATCGCAGGAACGTCACGGATCGTACCGTCGTAGCGACAAAAGTGCCACTGTGAGACAGTACCCTAAATCCTTCAGCTTCTGCCTTTTGTGGTAGTCTATTGTGGATTTTGACGTGTGTTTAAGATCATTATCCATTTGTTGAAGCCATCCTCTTTTCAACTCCAGCTTTTTTACAGATGATGTTATGTTTGCATCAAGAATTTGTTGAAATTTCATTGAATCCATTCTTCCCTCTACCCAAGAAATGCTTCCTTTGGTATTTTTGCAACACAACCCCAAAGCATCACTGATGCACCCCCATGCTTAATTGTTGGCGAGATGTTCTTTTCCTGACATTGTGTGTTATGATCCGGTGGTAGGATCACCAAACTGACCTGATAGGTAAACCAGAATATTAGGACGAGCTCTAGGGATGTGGAAACTATACTGACCGCAACACTGAACCTATCCAAAACACACTAAAGGCAGCCGTGGAGCGTTACCTAAAAACCTAGACGCCTCGTCACAGCCTGAGGAACTAACTACCCCTAGAGAGAAAGCCAAGCCTCACTTGCCAAAGTTTAGACAGCCCCCACAAATAATAACGGTGAGTTAAGGGGAAAATACAAACGTAGTAATGAAAAACAGGTTTAAGCAAATGAGGCCCGCTAACGCTAAATAGACTGAAGATAGCAAGGGATCTGTGCGGTCAGTACAAAAACTATCAAAAACTATCCACGCAGAAAATACAAGAACCCCCACACCGACTCACGATGTGAGGGGCGCACTCTGCACCCCAGAACTTCAAGCAAGCAAAAAATCACATATAAGCAAGCTGGACTGAACTCATCATATAATGAAACATATTTTCAAGAGAAAAATGAGCAAACATGAACTAGCAAGACTTAGCTTCTCCGGATGGAGACAGGTCACAAGGAAGTCCAGAGAGATCAGAACCAGTACTGAATACAACGACAGCAGGCAACAAACAAAGGTGCAGGTGGAGTTAAATAGGAACCAGCATAGCAGGAAATGAGGCAGCTGAGCCCAGCTCCAGACCCGCAGTATCGCTAAAGGCCACCAGAGGGAGCCCAGATGGAATTCACAACAGTACCCCCCCCTTGAGGAGGGGTCACCGAACCCTCACCAGAGCCCCCAGGCCGATCAGGACGAGCCGAATGAAAGGCACGAACCAAATCGGCCGCATGGACATCAGAGGCGACAACCCAGGAATTATCCTCCTGACCATAGCCCTTCCATTTAACTAAGTACTGAAGCCTTCATCTCGAAACATGAGAATCCAAGATCTTCACCACATACTCCAATTCTCCCTTGACCAAGACCGGAGCAGGAGGATCAACAGAAGGAACCACAGGCACCACATATCTCTGCAACAATGACCTATGGAACACATTGTGAACGGCAAATGATGCTGGGAGGTCCAAACGAAATGACACAGGGTTGAGGATTTCCAAAATCTTATAAGGACCGATGAAACGAGGCTTGAACTTAGGAGAGGAAACCTTCATCTGAACATAACGAGAAGACAACCACACCAAATCCCCCACACGAAGTCGGGGACCCACACAGCGACGGCGGTTAGCAAAGCGCTGAGCCTTCTCTTGTGACAACGTCAAATTGTCCACCACGTGGTTCCAAATCTGCTGCAACCTATCCACCACAGAATCCACCCCAGGACAGTCAGAAGGCTCAACCTGACCTGAGGAAAAACGAGGATGAAAACCAGAATTGCAAAAAAAAGGCGAAACCAAAGTAGCAGAACTAGCCCGATTATTGAGGGCGAACTCAGCCAATGGCAAAAAAGTCACCCAGTCATCCTGATCAGCAGAAACAAAACATCTCAGATAAGTCTCCAAGGTCTGATTAGTACGTTCGGTTTGGCCATTCGTCTGAGGATGGAAGGCCGATGAAAAAGATAATTCAATGCCCATCTTAGCACAAAAGGACAGCCAAAATCTGGACACAAACTGGGATCCTCTGTCAGACACAATATTCTCAGGAATATAAATGCAAACGAACCACATTCTGAAAAAACAGTGGAACCAAATCAGAGGAGGAAGGCAGCTTAGGCAAGGGCACCAAATGGACCATTTTAGAAAAACGATCACAAACCACCCAGATAACAGACATCGTCTGAGAGACTGGAAGATCCGAAATAAAATCCATGGAAATATGCGTCCAGGGCCTCTTCGGGACAGGCAAAGGCAAAAGCAAACCACTGGCACGAGAACAGCAAGGCTTGGCCCGAGCACAAATCCCACAGGACTGCACAAAGGAACGCACATCCCGCGACAAGGAAGGCCACCAAAAGAACCTAGCCACCAAATCCCTGGTACCAAAAATCCCAGGGTGACCTGCCAACACCGAAGAATGAACCTCAGAAATGACTCTACTGGTCCATCTATCCGGGACAAACAGTCTCTCCGGTGGACAACGATCAGGTCTATTGGCCTGAAATTCCTGCAGTACCCGTCGTAAATCAGGGGAGATGGCAGACAAAATCACCCCTTCTCTGAGGACACCAGCCGGTTCAGAAACTCCCGGAGAGTCAGGCACAAAGCTCCTAGAAAGAGCATCAGCCTTCACGTTCTTCGAACCCGGAAGGTATGAAACCACGAAATTGAAACGGGAGAAAAACAGCGACCATCGAGAGTGTCTAGGATTTAGCCGTTTAGCAGACTCGAGATAAGTCAAATTCTTGTGATCAGTCAAGACCACCACACGATGTTTGGCTCACTCAAGCCAATGTCGCCACTCCTCAAATGCCCACTTCATTGCCAACAACTCCCGATTACCAACATCATAATTCCGCTCAGCAGGCGAAAACTTTCTTGAAAAGAAAGCACATGGCCTCATCACAGAGCCATCAGAGTTTCCCTGTGACAAGACAGCACCTGCTCCAATCTCAGAAGCATCAACCTCGACCTGGAATGGTAGAGAGACATCCAGCTGACGCAAGACAGGAGCCGAAGAGAACCAATGTTTGAGCTCCTGAAAGGCCTCCACGGCCGCAGGAGACCAATACGTCACATCAGAACCCTTCTTAGTCAAATCCGTCAAAGGCTTAACCACACTGGAAAAATTAGTGATGAAGCGACGGTAAAAATTAGCAAAACCCAAGAACTTCTGAAGACTTTTTACCGATGTAGGTTGAGTCCAGTCATAAATAGCCTGGACCTTGACTGGATCCATCTCAATGGTAGAAGGAGAAAAAATAAAGCCCAAAAAGGAAACCTTCTGGACTCCGAAGAGACATTTAGAGCCCTTCACAAACAAGGCATTGGCTCGCAGGACCCGAAATACCATCCTGACCTGCTTCACATGAGATTCCCAATCATCAGAAAAGACCAAAATATCATCCAGGTACACAATCATAAACCTATCCAGATACTCTCGGAAGATGTCGTGCATGAAGGACTGGAACACAGAAGGGGCATTAGAAAGCCCAAAAGGCATCACCAAGTACTCAAAATGGCCTTCGGGCGTATTAAATGCTGTTTTCCGTTCATCGCCCTGCTTTATACGCACAAGATTATACGCTCCATGAAGATCTATCTTGGTGAACCAACTGGCCCCCCTAATCCGAGCAAACAGATCGGACAACAGTGGCAAAGGATACTGAAATTTGACCGTGATTATTTAGAAGGCGATAATCTATACAGGGTCTTAGAGAACCATCCTTCTTGGCCACAAAAAAGAACCCCGCACCCAAAGGGGACGAGGACGGGCGAATATGCCCCTTCTCCAAAGACTCCTTGATATAACTCCGCATAGCGGCATGTTCCAGCACAGACAAATTAAAAAGTCGTCCCTTAGGGAACTTACTACCAGGAATCAAATTTATGGCGCAATCACAATCCCTATGAGGAGGTAGGGCACTGGACTTGGGCTCATCAAATACATCCTGGTAGTCCGACAAAAATTCAGGGACTTCAGAAGGAGTAGAAGAAGCAATTGACACCAAAGGAGCATCGCCATGAATCCCCTGGCAACCCCAACTTGACACAGACATTGCTTTCCAATCCAGGACTGGATTATGAGCCTGCAGCCATGGCAGACCCAACACGACAACATCATGCAAATTATGGAACACAAGAAAGCGAATCACCTCCTGATGTGCAGGAGTCATGCACATAGTCATTTGAGCCCAGTACTGAGGTTTATTCTTGGCCAATGGCGTGGCATCAATTCCCTTTAGTGGAATAGGGAATTGCAAAGGCTCCAAGACAAAACCACAGCGCCTGGCAAAAGACAAATCCATCAAATTCAGGGCGGCACCTGAATCCACAAAAGCCATAACTGAGTAGGATGATAGAGAGCAAATTAAAGTAACAGACAAAATGAATTTAGGTTGTACAGTACCAATGGTGACAGACTTAGTGAAGTTTTTTGTGCGCTTAGAACAATCTGAGATAACATGAATCACTACAGTAAAAGCACAACCCATTCTGACGTCTGTGATTTTGCCGTTCAATTCTGGTCAGAATCCTGTCACATTGCATAGACTCAGGCTTCTGCTCAGAAAATACCGCCAGATGGTGCACTGGTTTGCGCTCCCGCAAACGTCGATCAATCTGAATGGCCAAAGACATTGACTCATTCAGACCCGCAGGCGTGGGGAACCCCACCATAACATCCTTAATGGCTTCAGAAAGACCCTTTCTGAAAATCGCTGCCAGAGCACACTCATTCCATTGAGTGAGCACAGACCACTTCCTAAATTTCTGACAGTAAACCTCTGCTTCATCCTGACCCTGAGAGAGAGCCAGCAAAATCTTTTCTGCCTGGTCTACTAGATTAGGTTCCTCATAAAGCAATCCAAGCGCCAGAAAAAACGCATCCACATTTAGCAATGCAGGATCTCCTGGCGCCAGGGAGAATGCCCAATCTTGAGGGTCAACACGTAACAAAGAAATAATAATTTTAACTTGCTGAGCAGGGTCACCAGAGGAATGAGGTCTCAGAGAAAGAAACAATTTGCATTTATTTTTGAAATTCAAAAACCTAGATCTATCTCCAGAAAACAGCTCAGGAATTGGTATTTTAGGTTCTGACATAGGACTGCGAACTGCATAATCCTGAATGCTTTGTATCCTTGTAGCAAGCTGATCCACACAAGAGGACAGACCTTGAATGTCCATATCTGCAGCTGAGTCCTGAACCACCCAGAGATAAAGGGGAGGAGAGAGGCTAAACACACTGCAGAGGAAAAAAAAAAACCTCAGAGCTTCTCTTATCCCTCTTTTGCGATGCATTAACACTTTACGGGCCTGCTGTAATGTTATGATCCTGGTGGTAAGGAACACATGAACTGACCTGATGGGTAAACCAAAAATAAGGACAAGCTCTGGGAATGTGGGAACTTTACTGACCGCAATTCTATTCTATTGATTCTATCAACACACAATATAGGCAGCCGTGGAGCGTTCCTAACTCGGCCTAGACGCCTCGTTCACAGCCTGAGAAACTAGCTACCCCTAGAGAGAAACAAAGCCTCACTTGCCTCAGAGAAATTTTCCCCAAAGTGAATCAGCCCTCCACAAATAATAACGGTGAGTTTAAGGGGAAAACACAAACATAGAAATGAAAATAGGTTTTAGCAAATGAGGCCCGCTAATAACTAAATAGTCAGAAGATAGCAAGGAATCTGTGCGGTCAGTATAAAATACTACAAAAGTATCCACGCAGAGAATACAAAAAGACCCCCACACCGACTCACGATGTGAGGGGCGCAACTCCGCACCCCAGAGCTTCCAGCTAGCAATCAAATAGCATATAAGCAAGCTGGACTGAACTCATAACATACTGAGAAACATTTTCAAATAGTAATGAGCAAAAATGGACTAGCATGAACTTAGCTTCTCCACGAGGAGACAGGTCACAAGGGAAGTCCCAGAGAGATCTGAACCAGTACTGAATACAACGACAGCAGGCAACAAGTGAAGGTCCAGATGGAGTTAAATAGGCAGCAGGTCTAGCAGGAAACGAGGCAGCTGGAGTCCAGCTACAGACCAGCCGTAACACTAAAAGCCACCAGAGTGAGCCCATGAACAGAACTCACAAAGTACCACTCATGACCACAGGAGGGAGCCTGTTATGACCCCAATGGCGAGGGTCTCAGAGGAACGTGGAAGTCTGCAGAATACAAAAATCCAGCTCATAGGGCAGTGGTAACTGGGTTGACCATATATCTACTCCTAACGCCAACACTAGAAGTAGCCGGGGATCATTCCTACGTTGATTCTAGATGACACGCGCCAGCCGGAGAATCTAGCTACCCCTAGTAGAGGAAAACAAAGACCTTTCTTGCCTCCAGAGAAGGGGACCCCAAAGCTGGATAGAAGCCCCCCACAAATAATGACGGTGAGGTAAGAGGAAATGACAAACACAGAAATGAACCAGGTTTAGCACAGAGAGGCCCGCTTACTGATAGCAGAATAAAGAAAGGTAACTTATATGGTCAACAAAAACCCTATCAAAATCCACACTGGAAATTCAAGAACCCCCGAACCGTCTAACGGTCCGGGGGGAGAACACCAGCCCCCTAGAGCTTCCAGCAAAGGTCAAGATATAGATTTGGAACAAGCTGGACAAAAATACAAAACCAAAACAAATAGCAAAAAGCAAAAGGCAGACTTAGCTGATATAACTGGAACCAGGATCAGTAGACAAGAGCACAGCAGACTAGCTCTGATAACTACGTTGCCAGGCATTGAACTGAAGGTCCAGGGAGCTTATATAGCAACACCCCTAACTAACGACCCAGGTGCGGATAAGAGGAATGACAGAAAAACCAGAGTCAAAAAACTAGTAACCACTAGAGGGAGCAAAAAGCAAATTCACAACAGTACCCCCCCCTTAGTGAGGGGTCACCGAACCCTCACCACGACCACCAGGGCGATCAGGATGAGCGGCATGAAAGGCACGAACTAAATCGGCCGCATGAACATCAGAGGCGACCACCCAGGAATTATCCTCCTGACCATAGCCCTTCCACTTGACCAGGTACTGAAGCCTCCGCCTGGAGAGGCGAGAATCCAAGATCTTCTCTACCACGTACTCCAACTCGCCCTCAACCAACACCGGAGCAGGAGGCTCAGCAGAAGGAACTACAGGCACAATGTACCGCCGCAACAAGGACCTATGAAATACATTGTGAATAGCAAACGACACAGGAAGATCCAGACGAAAAGATACAGGATTAAGGATTTCCAATATCTTGTAAGGCCCAATAAAACGAGGTTTAAATTTGGGAGAGGAGACCTTCATAGGAACAAAGCGGGAAGAAAGCCATACCAAATCCCCAACGCGTAGTCGGGGACCCACACCGCGGCGGCGGTTGGCAAAGCGCTGAGCCTTCTCCTGTGACAACTTCAAGTTGTCCACCACATGATTCCAGATCTGCTGCAACCTATCCACCACAGAATCCACCCCAGGACAGTCAGAAGGCTCCACATGACCCGAAGAAAAGCGAGGATGGAAACCAGAGTTGCAGAAAAAAGGCGAAACCAAGGTGGCGGAACTAGCCCGATTATTAAGGGCAAACTCAGCCAACGGCAAGAATGTCACCCAATCGTCCTGATCAGTAGAGACAAAACACCTCAAATAAGCCTCCAAAGTCTGATTGGTTCGCTCCGTCTGTCCATTAGTCTGAGGATGGAAAGCAGACGAAAACGACAAATCAATGCCCATCCTACTACAAAAGGATCGCCAGAACCTGGAAACGAACTGGGATCCTCTGTCTGACACAATATTCTCAGGGATGCCGTGCAAACGAACCACGTTCTGGAAAAACACAGGAACCAGATCGGAAGAGGAAGGCAGCTTAGGCAAAGGAACCAAATGGACCATCTTGGAGAAGCGATCACATATCACCCAGATAACGGACATGCCCTGAGATAGCGGAAGATCAGAAATGAAATCCATGGAGATATGTGTCCAAGGTCTCTTCGGGACAGGCAAGGGCAAGAGCAAACCGCTGGCACGAGAACAGCAAGGCTTAGCTCGAGCACAAGTCCCACAGGACTGCACAAATGACCGCACATCCCTTGACAAGGAAGGCCAACAAAAGGACCTGGCCACCAGATCTCTGGTGCCAAAAATTCCCGGGTGACCTGCCAACACCGAGGAATGAACCTCGGAAATGACTCTGCTGGTCCACTTATCCGGGACAAACAGTCTGTCAGGTGGACAAGACTCAGGCCTATCAGCCTGAAATCTCTGCAACACACGTCGCAGATCCGGAGAAATAGCTGACAAGATAACTCCATCTTTAAGAATACCAACAGGATCAGCGACTCCAGGAGCATCAGGCACAAAGCTCCTAGAAAGAGCATCGGCCTTCACATTCTTTGAACCTGGCAAATACGAGACAACAAAATCAAAGCGGGAGAAAAACAATGACCAGCGGGCCTGTCTCGGATTAAGGCGTTTAGCAGACTCGAGATACATCAGATTTTTGTGATCAGTCAAGACCACCACACGATGCTTAGCACCCTCGAGCCAATGACGCCACTCCTCAAATGCCCATTTCATGGCCAACAACTCCCGATTGCCCACATCATAATTTCGCTCGGCAGGCGAAAACTTCCTAGAGAAAAAGGCACAAGGTTTCATAACAGAGCACCCAGGGCCTCTCTGCGACAAAACGGCCCCTGCCCCAATCTCCGAAGCATCCACCTCAACCTGAAAGGGAAGTGAGACGTCAGGCTGGCACAAAACAGGCGCCGAAGTAAACCGGCGTTTCAACTCCTGGAAAGCCTCCACGGCAGCAGGAGCCCAGTTAACTACATCGGAGCCCTTCTTGGTCATATCCGTCAAAGGTTTCACAATGCTAGAAAAATTAGCGATAAAACGACGGTAGAAGTTAGCGAAGCCCAAGAACTTCTGAAGACTCTTAACTGACGAGGGCTGAGTCCAATCAAGAATAGCTCGGACCTTGACTGGGTCCATCTCCACAGCAGAAGGGGAAAAAATGAACCCCAAAAAGGGAACCTTCTGTACACCAAAGAGACACTTTGAGCCCTTGACAAACAAAGAATTTTCACGCAAAATTTTAAAGACCAACCTGACCTGCTCCACATGCGAATCCCAATTATCAGAAAAAACCAAAATATCATCCAGATAAACAATCAAAAATTTATCCAGATACTTCCGGAAAATGTCATGCATAAAGGACTGAAAAACTGAAGGCGCATTGGAGAGCCCAAAAGGCATCACCAAGTACTCAAAATGACCTTCGGGCGTATTGAATGCGGTTTTCCATTCATCACCTTGCTTAATGCGCACAAGGTTGTACGCACCACGAAGGTCTATCTTGGTGAACCACTTGGCACCCTTAATCCGGGCAAACAAGTCAGACAACAGCGGTAAAGGATACTGAAATTTGACAGTGATCTTATTTAAAAGCCGATAATCAATACAAGGTCTCAAAGATCCGTCCTTTTTTGCCACAAAAAAGAATCCCGCACCAAGAGGGGAAGAAGACGGACGAATATGTCCTTTCTCCAGAGACTCCTTGATATATGAACGCATAGCGGTATGTTCAGGTACCGACAGATTAAACAGTCTTCCCTTAGGAAATTTACTGCCTGGGATCAAATCTATAGCACAGTCACAGTCCCTATGAGGAGGCAGTGCACTGGACTCAGACTCACTGAAGACATCCTGATAATCAGACAAATACTCCGGAACTTCCGAAGGCGTAGAAGAAGCAATAGACACAGGCAAGGAATCCCCATGAATACCACGACAGCCCCAACTTGAGACTGACATAGCCTTCCAGTCCAGGACTGGATTATGGGTCTGTAACCATGGCAGCCCTAAAACAACCAAATCATGCATTTTATGTAAAACCAGGAAACGTATCACCTCGCGGTGTTCAGGAGTCATGCACATGGTAACCTGTGTCCAATACTGCGGTTTATTTGCTGCCAATGGTGTAGCATCAATACCCCTAAGAGGAATAGGATTTTCTAATGGTTCAAGAGTAAAACCACAGCGCTTAGCAAATGAGAGATCCATGAGACTCAGGGCAGCACCTGAATCTACAAACGCCATGACAGGATAAGATGACAGTGAGCAAATCAAAGTTACAGACAGAATAAATTTAGGTTGCAAATTACCAACGATGACAGGACTAACAACCTTAGCTATACGTTTAGAGCATGCTGAGATAACATGTGTAGAATCACCACAGTAGTAGCACAAGCCATTCCGGCGTCTATGAATTTTCCGCTCATTTCTAGTCAGGATTCTATCACATTGCATTAAATCAGGTGTCTGTTCAGACAACACCATGAGGGAATTTGCGGTTTTGCGCTCCCGCAACCGCCGGTCAATTTGAATAGCCAGTGCCATAGTATCATTCAGACCTGTGGGAATGGGAAAACCCACCATAACATTCTTAATGGCTTCAGAAAGGCCATTTCTAAAATTAGCGGCCAGTGCACACTCGTTCCAATGTGTCAGCACGGACCATTTCCGAAATTTTTGGCAATACACTTCAGCCTCGTCCTGCCCCTGAGACATAGCCAGCAAGGCCTTTTCTGCCTGAATCTCAAGATTGGGTTCCTCATAAAGTAAACCGAGCGCCAGAAAAAACGCATCAAGATCAGCCAATGCCGGATCTCCTGGCGCCAGCGAAAAAGCCCAATCCTGAGGGTCGCCCCGTAAGAACGAAATAACAATTTTTACTTGCTGAGCAGAATCTCCAGATGAACAGGGTCTCAGGGACAAAAACAATTTACAATTATTCACGAAATTCCTAAACTTAAACCTGTCTCCGGAAAACAGTTCAGGAATCGGTATTTTAGGTTCTGACCTAGGATTTCTGATAACATAGTCTTGTATGCCCTGCACACGAGTAGCCAGCTGGTCCACACTTGTAATCAAGGTCTGGACATTCATGTCTGCAGCAAGCATAGCCACTCTGAGGTAAAGGGGAAGAAGAAAAAAAAAAACAACTCAGAATCTTCTTTCTTATAATCCCTCTTCTGCAATGCATTAAACATTTAATACTGGCCTGGCAAACTGTTATGACCCCAATGGCGAGGGTCTCAGAGGAACGTGGAAGTCTGCAGAATACAAAAATCCAGCTCATAGGGCAGTGGTAACTGGGTTGACCATATATCTACTCCTAACGCCAACACTAGAAGTAGCCGGGGATCATTCCTACGTTGATTCTAGATGACACGCGCCAGCCGGAGAATCTAGCTACCCCTAGTAGAGGAAAACAAAGACCTTTCTTGCCTCCAGAGAAGGGGACCCCAAAGCTGGATAGAAGCCCCCCACAAATAATGACGGTGAGGTAAGAGGAAATGACAAACACAGAAATGAACCAGGTTTAGCACAGAGAGGCCCGCTTACTGATAGCAGAATAAAGAAAGGTAACTTATATGGTCAACAAAAACCCTATCAAAATCCACACTGGAAATTCAAGAACCCCCGAACCGTCTAACGGTCCGGGGGGAGAACACCAGCCCCCTAGAGCTTCCAGCAAAGGTCAAGATATAGATTTGGAACAAGCTGGACAAAAATACAAAACCAAAACAAATAGCAAAAAGCAAAAGGCAGACTTAGCTGATATAACTGGAACCAGGATCAGTAGACAAGAGCACAGCAGACTAGCTCTGATAACTACGTTGCCAGGCATTGAACTGAAGGTCCAGGGAGCTTATATAGCAACACCCCTAACTAACGACCCAGGTGCGGATAAGAGGAATGACAGAAAAACCAGAGTCAAAAAACTAGTAACCACTAGAGGGAGCAAAAAGCAAATTCACAACAGGAGCCCGAGAACGGAATTCACAACAGCTCCCCCTCCCCATTATACTCACCGGCTCCTGGCGCGGTGCAGTCCCTGCTTCCCCGGTGCTGCTGCTTCTTCCTGTACTGAGCGGTCACCGTTACCGTTCATTACAGTAATGATATGCGGCTTCACCCCTATGGGAGGTGGAGCCGCATATTCATTACTGTAATGAGCGGTACCATGTGACCGCTCAGTATAGGAAGAAGCCGGGGGGCCGGGCAGCCAGGGACCTGCAGGGACCGTGCCAGGAGTAGGTCAGTATAATTAGACAGCCCCCGCTCCCTGGCCCTGCCAACCCCCTCCTTGGACCGCCGCATCATTAGGTGGCCCGCTGGCGCCCCCCTGTCGGCTGCACCAGGGGCACAAGCCCCGGCTGCCTCCCCCTGGATACACTACTGCTTGGACACTCTGAAGAGCTGTTCAGTTTTCCATTTCATGAGATCGCATGTAGGGCTGCCCAAAACTTTGACAAGCCCCGATCACACGAAGGCGATGGTGGGAAAGTGTCACAAGAGGTGGACGATGATGAGACACAACTGCCAGAAAGTCAGGAGGAGGAGCAGGGTGCGGATGTGGAAGACTAGGTGGTGAATGACATAGTGACTGACCCTACCTGGCAGGAGGACATGCATAGCAAGGACAGCAGCACAAATAGGGAAGGAGGCATATCCCCCCAACAGGCAGGAAGAAGCAGTGTGGTGGCCACAGAAAGAAGGCGTGCATCCATTCCCCGAAACACCAACATGAGTGAAGTTGCCATTCCACCTGTGAGATCTTCCCGAGTCTGGCTATTTTTTAAAGACTCTGACGATAACCCCAAACAGGCCATTTGCAGCACCTGCCATGCCCGCATCAGCAGGGGTAGCAAAACAACCAGCCTGACCACCACCAGCATGATCAGGCACATGCAAGCAAAGCACCCGACTTTGTGGGCTGAACCCCAGGCTCCAGGACCACTATCTGCTGGTCACACCACTGCTTCTTCCACTGTTTTGCGTAGAAGCCAATTCCCAGTACACCATCCATCTGAAGATGCCTCTAGCCCTGCACCTGTTGTGGCCCACAGTCAAGCAGCACCATCAGCAAGCACGTCCACGCCCTTGTCCCAGCACAGCGTTCAATTGTCTATAGCCCAGTCTTTGGAATGCAAGAGGAAATACCCAGCCAACTACCCACATGCCACAGTCTTCAATTCTAATATTTCTCTTCTGCTTGCTCTAGAAATGCTGCCTTTTAGGCTTGTTGAGACGGAAGCTTTCTGCAACCTGATGGCGGCGGCCATCCCAAGGTACTCGGTCCTCAGTTGCCACTATTTCTCATGGTGTGCCATATCGGCATTACACCAGCATGTGTCCCACAACATTACCCGTGCCCACAACAATGCTGTTACCAGGAAAGTTCACCTAACCATGGAAACGTGGACAAGTGCTTGTGGGCAGGGATGGTACATCTCAATGATCGCACACTGGGTTAACATAGTGGAAGCCGGGACCCAGTCGGACCTTTCGGATGGAACACATCCTCCCCACGCCATGGATTGCTGGCCCTACATCAATCAGGGTTGCCCCCACAGTCTACAGCTCCTGCACCTCCTCCTCCTCCTCTTCATCCTCCATGTCTGAAATCAACACATGAGTCAGAAGCTGGAAGCACTGCAGCATTGCCTCAGCCAAGCGGCAACAGGCTGTGCTGAAGCTAATCTGCATAGGTGACAAACCGCAGAATGCAGAAGAGTTGTGGACAGCGCTGAAAGAGCAGTCAGATGTTTGGATGATACCGCTGAACCTACAGCCAGGTATGGTCAGGTGTGACAATGGCCGTAACATGGTGGTGGCTCTGAGGCAAGGTGAGCTCACACATGTACCTTGCTTGGCCCATGTGCTTAACTTCATGGTTCAACATTTTCTGTCTGCCCATTTTAGAAAGTCAGCTACAGCTTCAGCTGCCCTTGCCGTGCTTCAGCAGCGGTTTCAGCTTCCAGCTCACCGACTGTTGTGTGATGTCCCCACACGCTGGAACTCTATGCTGCATATATTGGAAAGGATTTGTGAGCAGAAGGCCATTGTTGACTACCAACATCAACAAGGCTGTCGAATTTCAGGTCAGACTCCACACATAAGACCTCAGGAGTGGACATGGATGTCAGACATATGTAACATCCTCCAAAACTTTGAGGACTGCACCAAGATGGTGAGCGGCGATGACGCCATAATTAGCATCACCATCCCACTTCTCAGCATTCTGAAAAACTCTGCTCACAGTCAAAGAGGAAGCATTGCAGGCGGAGCACGAGGACATGGAGCAAGGAAACATACAGGGGGATTACACTCAGCCCAGCCTCATGTCTTCTCAACGTGGATTGGTAGGCAATGAGGAGGAGGAGGAAGAACTGGAGCTACTTTCATGCGCTATAGACGGTACTACAAACACATCTGTATTAGCTTCTGTTCAGTGGGGATGGCCTGAGGACAGGGGGGAGGAGGATGAGGATGAGGAGGAGGAGGATAGTATGGTCAGTTGTCCTGTTGGTGATGACACGGAAGTCTTGCCTGTTAGCAGTCTGGCACGCATGGCTGACTTTATGTTGCACTGCATTTCACGTGACCCTCGGATTATCAAAATTTTGGGTGACACTCATTACTGGTTGGTGACACTTCTAGACCCATGCTACAAGGAGAGCTTTCAATCTCTTCTGCCTGAGGCACAGAGGTGTACTAAAATGTTGCAGTACCACAGGGCCCTTACTTAGAAAATTCCCATTTGAGAACGCTGGCAGCAGACGTCAGAGTTTGTTGTACAACCAAGGTCTCCAAGTGAGAGAGACAGAAGTACAATCCAGCTCAGGCAGGGGAACAATGGCCAAGTTCTAGGACAGTTTTCTCAGACCCTCTCATCGTGGCGGCACAGAGGCAAGGGGTGCTGTCACAAGAAGTGCAATGTTTGGGAAGATGGTGAGGGAGTACCTTGCTGATCGTACAAACGTCCTTCGTGATTCCTCTGTGCCTTTTAATTATTGGGTATCCAAGCTGGACACGTGGCATGAACTGGCTCTCTATGCCTTGGGAGTCCTGGCCTGCCCTGCTGCAAGCGTTCTTTCAGAGCGGGTTTTTAGTGCCGCTGGTGGAATTATCACAGTTAAGAGCATCCGCCTGTCAACTGAAAATGCTGACAGGCTGACTCTTACCAAAATGCACAAGGCCTGGATTGGGAAAGACTTCTGTACACCACCAAGTGAAAACAGCGAAACATAACCTCAAATACATTTTCTCTTTTGGAGAGGTGTATTCTCATGCACCTCTTCACAACCACACATGGGTATATGCTTCCAGATTTGGTCTGTTTGTTTTTAACCTTCTCCGTATCCTCATCCTCCTCATCCAGAACCACTATATCACCAGGGTGAACGTGGTCTGTATGGTGCATTTTGGCCAAGGATGCTGTGATGGCACTCTTTTATTTTTTTAAAAAAGGACAACAAATTGGAAATTGGGCATGGCATTACATTGAGCCGACTTCTTAACTCGGTCTCCTGCAATCTGTCCTGTACCTGCCAGTAGATCACCAGGGTGAACGTGGTCTGGACGGTGCATTTTGGCCAAGGGTGCTGTGATGGCACTCTTTTATTTTTTTAAAAAAGGACAACACATTGGGGAATTGAGCATGGCATTACATTGGGCCAACTTCTTAACTCGGTCTCCTGCAATCTAAAATGTACCTGCCACTAGATCACCAGGGTGAACGTGCTCTGTACGGTGCATTTTGTCCAAGGGGGCTGTGATGGCACTCTTTTATTTTAAAAAAATGGACCCCACATTGGGGAATTGGGCATGACATTCCATTGGGCTGACTTCTTAACTCAGTCTCCTGCAATCTAAAATGTACTTGCCACTAGATCACCAGGGTGAACGTGCTCAGTACTGTTATAGGCCGTTGAAGTTTGGGCTAGGGGCATGCGATGGCACTAGTGTATTTTTAAAAAGGTACCCCATTGGGGAATTGTTTGGCAGATCATGCACTACATTAAAAGTCTCAGAGACCCACACCACTACATTGGCCCTAATTCTTAACTCTGTCTCCTGCAATGTCTCTTCCTTATCTCCGACAACATGACCAGTGTGCACGTGCTCAGTATTATAGGCCGGTGAATTTTGGGCAAGTGGGCTGTGATGGCACTCTATTTTTAAGTCCAAAAAGAACAACACATTGGGGAATTGGGCATGTCATTTCTTTGGGCCTACTTCTTAACTCGGGCTCTTGCAATCTGTCCTTACCTGCTAGTAGATAACTAAGGTGAACATGGTCTGTTCGGGGCATTTAGGTCTAGGAGGCTGTGATGGCACTATTTTAATCAGTCCAAAAGGACCCCACATTGGGGAATTGGGCATGGCATTCCATTGGGCCTACTTCTTAACTCTGTCTCCTGCAATGTCTCTTGAATAACTGCCACTAGATCTCCAGGGTGAATGTGCTTTGTACTATTATAGGAAGGTGCAGTTTGGTCAAGGGGGGCTGTGATGGCACTAGTCTATTTTTACAAAAGGTACCCCCATTGGTGAAACCACATCCTTGTTGGAAAACACTTCATAACATTTGTGTACCTTAAAGAGCTCACTTGAAAAGCTCCTTTTTGTGTTGCCTGGTTGCTAACATTGGACACAATACACTTCATATAAATTTGATAAAGCAATGCTGTTACTTTGCTTCAGTAGTTCATTAAAAATATAGCTTTGTCCACTATATTTGTTTTTCTCCTTGTGAGCCTTAACTTTGTCTGCCTTAAATGTACAAACGGAGAATATACAGTACAAATGGCGATTTCTAAGCAAGATTGAAATACTGTATACTGAATGCATTCAATCACATAGCTGCATTTCCTGAAAAACATTTAGAGTTGTGACAGACAATGCTCATAGTGACACAATCTTGATAAATGTTTGTTTATTCCCTTCACAAACAGTTCTAAGCCTCTATATGTTTGCTATTTGTCATTGTAAAACATTAAGGTTTACTGAAACTATGCCGGTGGTGGTTTGATCTAAATCCTTGTGGCTTTTATTTTCTAGGGGTTTATGGCCCCTCGTCTGATGACTCCATGATATCTCAGTTTCATCCAACCTTGGCCACTTGAAGGTGTGTCTGAAACTAGAGTTACTACATAGTGTTATTCACTATATAAGACCAGAGAAACATGACTAAGAAAGATGCCAAAACTGGGTTACCTGTACATGTACAGTGTGCTGATACCTGCATAATTGGGGAAGCCTATGCAGTGTAGGTAATCTCCCAGGGGTTCTCTGTCTTGGTGTTGCTTCTCTGATATTCCAGAAAGATGATGTTTAAAAGCCTCTTGGTGATCATCTAACTATACTGTATGTAGCTAATCTTCATATATACGTAATCACTATATTTATTTAATCCTTATATGTACTTATTAACCTGTGTATGTTAACACATACAAAAGTGTACGCACTCACACTATTCAATAATACTAGTCCTTGAATTTTGTAGTTTGCAATAAAATTGCCTTGTATTGCAAGTATTTGCCCTTTTTAAAGCCGTATCTGAACCTTAGTGTTAAAAAAATGTCAAATAAAATTGCCAAATTCTCCTGTAAATAATTGTGCAAAGTGGGAGCCATCATACCATTAAAAAATACGAGTGAATTTTCCTGGGCCCATCCAGTATGTGGGTTCCAAGGCCTAATGGGGTGCATATGACTGACTATGCAGCAGGGCTCGCCTTCCTGCCAATGTATAAAACAAAGAAGTATGGAGCACAAAATGCATATTGTGAAGTGGATTTTCCTGGGCCCATCCACTATGTGGGTTCCAATGCCTAATGGGGTACTTATGACTATGCAGCAGGGCTCGCCTTCCTGCCAATGTATAAAACAAAGAAGTATGGAGCACAAAATGGATATTGTGAAGTGGATTTTCATGAGCCCATCCAGTATGTGGGTTCCAAGGCCTAATGGGGTGCATATGACTTACTATGCAGCAGGGCTGGCCTTCCTGCCAATGTATAAAACAAAGGAGTATGGAGCACAAACTGCATATTGTGAAGTGGATTTTCATCGCCACATCCACTATGTGGGCTCCAAGGCCTAATGGGGTGCATATGACTATGCAGCAGGGCTGACCTTGCTGCCAATGTATAAAACAAAGGAGTATGGAGCACAAAATGCATATTGTGAAGTGGATTTTCCTGGGCCCATCCACTATCTGGGTTCCAAGACCTAATGGGGTGCATATGACTGACTATGCAGCAGGGCTCGCCTTCCTACCAATGTATAAAACAAAGGAGTATGGAGCACAAAATGCATATTGTGAAGTGGATTTTCCTTGGCCCATCCACTATATGGGCTCCAAGGCCTAATGGGGTGCTTATGATTATGCAGCAGGGCTCGCCTTCCTGCCAATGTATAAAACAAAGGAGTATGGAGCACAAAATGCATATTGTGAAGTGGATTTTTATGGCCACATCCACTATATGGGCTCCAAGGCCTAATGGGGTGCATGTGACTGACTATGCAGCAGGGCTCGCCTTCCTGCCAATGTATAAAACAAAGGAGTATGGAGCACAAAGTGCATATTGTGAAGTGGATTTTCCTGGGCCCATCCACTATGTGGGTTCCAAGGCCTAACGGGGTGCATATGACTATGCAGCAGGGCTCGCCTTCCTGCCAATGTGTAAAACAAAGGAGTACAGGAGTACAAAATGTGTATTGTGAAGTGGATTTTCCTGGGCCCATCCAGTATGTGGCTTCCAAGACCTAATGGGGTGCATATGACTATGCAGCAGGGCTCGCCTTCCTGCCAATGTATAAAACAAAGGAGTATGGAGCACAAAATGCATATTGTGAAGTGGATTTTCATGGCCACATCCACTATATGGGCTCCAAGGCCTAATGAGGTGCATATGACTGACTATGCAGCAGGGCTCGCCTTCCTGCCAATGTATAAAACAAAGGAGTATGGAGCACAAAATGCATATTGTGAAGTGGATTTTTATGGCCACATCCACTATATGGGCTCCAAGGCCTAATGGGGTGCATATGACTGACTATGCAGCAGGGCTCGCCTTCCTGCCATTGTATAAAACAAAGGAGTATGGAGCACAAAATGCATATTGTGAAGTGGATTTTAATGGGCCCATCCAGTATGTGGGTTCCAAGGCCTAATGGGGTGCATATGACTATGCAGCAGGGCTCGCCTTCCTGCCAATGTATAAAACAAAGGAGTATAGAGCACAACATACATTTTGTGAAGTGGATTTTTCTGGGCCCATCCACTATGTGGCTTCCAAGGCCTAATGGGGTACATATGACTGACTGTGCTGCAGGGCAGGCCTTGCCGCCAATGTGTAAAACAAAGGAGTACGGGAGTACAAAATGCATATTGTGAAGTGTATTTTCATGGGCCCATCCACTATGTGGGTTCAAAGGCTTATTGGGATGCATATTAATTGGTAGCAGGGCAGGCCTTGAATTCAATGCGACACTTTTTCAGGAGTCCCCCCTGGACATCTTATGACATGGGTATTGTGGTGCGTCGTAATTCTTGGCAGCCCATCCACTCACAGCATAGGCATACACAGCTTATGAGACCCACTGTTTCATAATGGCCCTTTAAGAAGATTAATGCCGCCTGATGCACCAGTAAAAATAGGCTCTGCGACTTTAAAAGTCCCTCCTTCATAAATGAAACAAGATGGGTCTGCTTATGTGTCACACACCACATGGCCAGCTAGGGGTGTTAAATGTTACAATGACATTTCCCAGTGAATGCATTTGTAGTGGTTGAAAGCAATGTTAAAGTTGAAAAAAAAAAGCAGCATCTGAACTAAGCCTAAGTGGGAGAGGAAATTTTCAGTCTGGGGTTAAATATTTGGCCTTACAGGCAAGTTATAAACCTGCAAAGGATGTACCTTGATATATTTCCAAACAAAACTTGTTTTGGTTTCGTTTTCATGTGCTTTTTGTGGCACCGGGACAAATAGCATGAATCTCAGAAAAAAATGATTAAGGCTGTGAACTAGGAGTCAGGAATGCTTCCAGGGGCGATCCCCATGAGGTCCTTGTGTCATTTAAACACTGTTTCCATCATTTGCAGACGTTTTTAGACCTTAAAAGGACCCCCGGGGGCAGGGCCGTATTTAGAGTTTCTGCTGCCCTAGGCACTTTTAGTGCTGCCTCCCCCTTTGGTGAGTATGACACTATCGGCAGCGACTTTGGCAAGAATCGCTGATGTGAAAGTCACCTTTTGCAGCAGATCGGGCAGTTTTTCCGCATCTGCCGCATAACGGATCACTTACGGCAACACTGTGTTTGGCTTCATTCATTCTCTATGGGATTTGCGATGCTTGCTGTGATCTGGCAAATGCGGTATTATACCTCCCAACTTTTGAAGAAGGGAAAGAGGTATAAAATTTGCGGCGCACATAGTGCGCCGCTGCAGATTTTAGGCCAAGCCACTGACCACACCCATTTCACAACTAGTCACATCCATGTCCAAGTCCCAACCACACCCATTTAGCACTGCTGATCACACTGTTTCATATACAATAATTATAACCAAAAAAAAATATGGCCACACAGTACTCCATACTGTATAATGGCCACACATGATGCTCAATACTGTATAATAGCCAAACATGATGCTCCATACTGTATAATGGCCACACATGATGCTCCATACTGTATAATGGCCACAGATGATGCTCAATACTGTATAATGGCCATTGGCCACACATGATGCTCCATACTGTATAATGGCCACACATGATGCTCCATACTGTATAATGGCCACATATGATGCTCCATACTGTATAATAGTCACACATGATGCTCCATACTGTATAATGGCTCTACATGATGCTCCATACTGTATAATGGGCGGCCACACATGATGCTCAATACTGTATAGCAGCCACACATGATGCTCAATACTGTATAATAGCCACACATGATGCTCAATACTGTATAATGGCCACACAGTGCTCCATACTGTATAATGGCCCCACATGATGCTCCATACTGTATAATGGCCACACATGATGCTCCATACTGTATAATGGCCACACATGATGCTCCATACTGTATAATGGCCACATATGATGCTCCACGCATACTGTATAATGGCCCACCCCCCTCCCATCCTGTATGCATGGCTCTTCTCCCCCCCATGCATGGCTCATCGGCTCCCCGCTCCCATCATGCATGGCTCATCTCTCCCCCCATGTATGCATGGCTCATCTCCCCCCTCCAATCCTGTATGCATCCCATGCATGCATGGCTCATCTCCCCCCCTCCAATCCTGTATGCATGGCTCATCTCCCCCTCCTCCCTGTATGCATGGCTCATAGGCTCCCCGATCCCTTCATGCATGGCTCATCTCTCCCCCCTCCTGTATGCCTGGCTCATCTCCCCCTCCCTGTATGCATGTGTGGCTCTGCCTCATCTCGCCTACCCCCCTGTACGCGTGGCTCATCGCCGGCTCCCATCTTGCATGGCTCGTCATCTCTCCCCCCTGGCCAGCCGCCCCCAGGCTCCATGCATGGCTCATCTTCATCGGCTCCCCGCCGCGCCGTGCTCCCATCTTGTATGGCTCGGCTGCTCCCCGTCCACGATCCTTCTTCATCCTCCCCCCGCCGTCCTCCCACCCTGGATGTCATCATACTCACCTTTGTCCTTTTCCACACCGCGTGGAACGGAATCCTCTCCACCTCTGTCCCGACGCAGCACCCTCGTCCTGTGTGAGCGGTCAGGTGGTACAGCTCATTAAGGTCAAGAATATGCGCATATTCATGACCTTAATGAGCTGTACCACCTGACCGCTCACACAGGACGAGCTGCCGTCGGCCGACGCTGAGACCAGACCAGGCATCACTGGAGCTACCTAGGTGAGTATGCATGATGACTCACTCATACTGTATGAAGTCGGGGCAAGGACTCGCGGGCGGGCGGGGGAATTAAGGTGACCCTGCCGGACTTTATAAAAAAAAAAAAACCTTGCTCTGGTGCCGCCCCCCGCATCAGCCCCGCCCTAGGCACGTGCCCTCGGGTGCCTAGTGGCAAATATGGCCCTGCCCGGGGGGGATAGCGGTAAAAATACTCGGGTCTCCCATAGACTTACAATGGGCTCGATGTTCTGGCCGAGTACCCGATTATTACAATTTGCTCAACCTGAGCAACGAGCACCAGAGCATTTTAGTGCTCGCCCATCACTAGTCATTATATAGTGATAATATGTAGTCTGTTATAGTGTGGTAGTATTTGTTCCTTGTGTATGGTATTATTTGGTCACTATGTGATGGTAATATGTGGTCTGGTCATGGTGTGGTGGTATTTGTTCCTTGTATGTGGTAATATTCGGTCACTATGTAGTGGTAATATATGGTCTAGTCATGGTGTGGCGTTATTTGCTTCTTGTATGAGGTATTATTCGGTCACTATATAGTGATAATATGTAGTCTGGTCACAGTGTGGTGGTATTTGTTCCTTGTATGTGGTATTATTTGGTCACTATATGGTGGTAATATGTGGCCTGGTCACGGTGTGGCGGTATTTGTTCCTTGTATGTGGTATTATTGATCTTGGGGATTGTGTTGTGTATGGAGGTCACTTGTTCTCTCTGATTCTTGATTTCCAATAGAGATTAAATACTTGGACGTTTAACCCCTCCTTGTCCTGTGACTATTACACAGTAGCAAATATGCACTTACAGGAGTTCTATGTTGAAAACAAGTAATGACCTATTCTAAGGCAACGTTCCCACATTCAATATTTGGTTAGTATTTTGTCTCATCAATGTAAGCCAAAACCAGGAGTGGGTGATATATTCAGAAGTGGTGATGTGTTTTATACTTTTCCTTTGATTGTTCCAATGCTGGTTTTGCCTTACAAATATAGATGTAAAATACTGACCAAATACTGAACATGTGAACGTGGCCAAAGGATAAGTGATAAGCTATAGATTGGTGGTTGTCCAACTGCCAGGACCTACACCAACCTGCAGAATGCGTAACTTTTATCCCCATTAGTATGGAGCGGCATGTGTGACTCGATCTCTGATACATTCATTCACTACAGGGCTTCACTTGGCTTTTTCAGGAAGCCCCCAATGAGAATGAATTGGGATTTTAAAAAGGGAATAAAATGGGGATAAAAGTTCCCTGTCAGGGATAAAAGTTCCCCATTCTTCCGATCATTGCGGTTTCCAATGGTTGGATTCCACAGATCAGTAAGTTATCACCTACCTAAGCTGTGGATCGGTGATAACTTGTTTTCAAAGAACCCTTTAATGCAAACTACCATAATTGTACATCCAAGTTACGATGGCACACAGTAGATGTGCAGGTGTGGCACCCCAGGAGTTCGGGAACCACAGTGGTACTGCCTTCCTTTCGGGGAGGATGATGGCATGCCTGGAAATAAGGAGGATCCCTTTGGCAGGTAACCTGTACATGCAACACTTTCTCACTCCAGGCCAGAAGATGGAGCTCTGAACCCGGTTTCAGGGGAGCTTCCCTAGATAAATATATATTCTGGCTTGGAGGCGGAGTTAGTTAGTTCAGTCTGGAGTTTGTGTGAGACAGTGAAGGAGGAAGGAGCACAGGAGAAATAAGGAGCTGGAGGAGGGCTGCAACTGGGCTCCCTCTACGCTGGAGGGCAGGAAGGAGACATCGGGAGTCTGAGGCTGTGTGGGACTGTATGCCCCACAGCAGAAATCTGAGGGCAGGAGATTGAAAGTAACTTGCCTACATCTACGCCCTGAGGTACAGCAACATACAGAGTCCGGAGCCACCGTGAATAGAGACCCCTATAAAACGGTCTCGTTGCCTACCATGCAGGAACAGCCTCAGGACAGAGAGTGAGATAGGACCTTGAAAGAAGCCATAGGCAGCAAAGGACTATTACAAAGTGCGTAAAGGAAGGCTCCCAATCTGACCTGGCAAAGGGAATTCAACTCGTTTCCAGGCTGCCTGGTCTTCACCGTCACCTGTTGCTGGTACCTTGGACTGTGGCCGTAAGCCACCAGTAAAACAGGTAAAGGGGATTGCAACCTTGTGTCCTCTGATTATTTCTGGCACCACACTATCTGCCAAATACATCGGGAGCCTGGAAGTGGCAGGATGTGAGTAATCTACAGAGCCAAACACCATAGCTCCATACATTGTTTAGTGGCTGCTGTTGAATACAGAAATTTACCTCCCATTCAAGTTCAGCTGCATATCTAATATGCATTTCTAATATATAAAGCTGAATGTGTGTGTGTATGTGTGTATGTCCGGGATTGGCATCTGCACCGTCGCAACTACAGCCACAAAATTTTGCACAGTCACACGTCTGGACCCTGAGAGCGTCATAGGGTATGTTGTGAGGTGAAATTTTAACCCCGCACATTCCAATTCACCAAACAATTTTGCCCCTATCTACATAATGGGGGAAAAGTGAAAGGAAAAGTGTTGGAGGCAAATTGACAGCTGCCAGATGTGAACAAGGGGGACTTAAAGAGTGAGAGCGATGGCGCCAAAGAGTATATACCGTACAGTTGCTAAGGTGGGGCCCCGACATGGGATACTCACCACACACGGGGATATGAACACACACAAAAAATGTGCCACACACTACCACATGCTTGAACACATATCACCCTCAGCACACATTTCACCACACATACACCAACCTCGCTACATAAAAGTCGAAACACAAAAGTCGCCGCTCAAAACTCGCCACGCGCAATACTCGCCACATGCAAAACTAGGCTCACGCAAAACTTGCCACACGTGCAAAACTCACCTCATGGAAAACTTGCCACATGCAAATCTTGCACACGCGGAAAAATTGCCACATGCACAAAAGTTGCAACACATGCAAAAGTTGCCTCACACAAAACTTGCACATACTCAAAACGCACCATACATAAAAGTCGCCATGCGCAAAACTTGCTGCACACAACTTGCTACACTAACCTGTCACATGCAACTCGACACACAAAAAGTTGCTACACACAACTTATCTCACAAAAGTCGCTACATGCATGTCGCCACACGCAACTCAACACACACAACTTGACACATGAAACTCGCCCTAAAACACACACAAGTCTGGTATTATCCTTCAAAAATAAAAATCTGATTAATAAGCAGACAAACTACAAGAGCAACAACTGTACCATATAGGAAATACGGCAGCTGTCAGTCACATGACCTGTCTATTATGCGTATGTGTGAGCTAATATATACTGCCAGGGGGGAGGGCTTCCTGTTGGCTGGGGATTTATCAGGCTGCCAATTTAGCTTACAAATACTGAGGTAAAAATACTGAGCAAATATCATGTGAAAGAGGTCTAATACAGGAGGAGATGACACACAGATATATACTATATACAGGAGGAGATGACACACAGGTATATACTATATACAGGGGAGATGACACACAGGTATATACTGTATACAGGAGGAGATGACATACAGGTATATACTATATACAGGAGGAGATGACACACATATATACTATATACAGGGGAGATGACACACAGGTATGTAATAAATACAGGAGATGACATACAGGTATATATAATATACAGGAGGAGATGACACACACATATATACTATATACAGGAGGAGATGACACATTGGTATACATTATATACAGGGGAGATGACATACAGGTACATACTATATACAGGGGAGATGACACACAGGTATATACTATATACAGGGGAGATGACACACGTATATACTATATACAGGAGGAGATGACACACAGATATAGACTATATACAGGAGCAGATGACACACAGGTATATACTATATACAGGGGAGATGACACACACATATATACTATATACAGGAGAGATGACACACAGGTATATACTATATACAGGAGATGACATACAGGTATATACTATATACAGGAGGAGATGACACACACATATATACTATATACAGGGTAGATGACACAAAGGTATATACTATATACAGGAGGAGATGACACACACATATATACTATATACAGGGTAGATGACACAAAGGTATATACTATATACAGGAGGAGATGACACACATATATACTATATACAGGAGGAGATGACACACAGATATATACTATATACAGGAGGAGATGACACACGGGTACATACTATATACAGGAGCAGATGACACACAGGTATATACTATATACAGGAGGAGATGACACATGTATATACTATATACAGGAGGAGATGACATACAGGTATATACTATATAAAAGAGGAGATGACACATAGCTATATAGAGGTGGAGATGACATACAGCATGTATATACTATATACAGGGGAGATGACATACAGGTATATACTATATACAGGAGATGACATACAGGTATATACTATATTTAGGAGGAGATGACATACAGGTATATACTATATACAGGAGGAGATGACACATAGGTATATACAATATAAGGGAGAAGATGACATACAGCAGGTATATACTATTTACAGGGGAGATGACATGCAGGTATATACTATATACAGGAGATGACATACAGGTGTATACTATATATAAGGGAGATGACAAACGTATATACTGAGGGGAAAATGAGAGGTGTGAGGTGAAAATGAGGGGTGTGAGGTGAAAATGAAAAGATGTGAGTGCAAAATGAGAGGAGTGAGGGAAAATAGTGGAGTTATCGGAAAATGACAGATGTGAGGTCGAAATGACAAGTGTTAGGGGGAATGAGAGGAGTGAGGGGGGAATGAGAGGAGTGAGGGGGAAAATAAGAGGAGTGAGGGGGAAAATGAGAGGTGTAAGGGAGAAAATGAGAGATGTGAGGGGAAAAATGAGAGGCATGATGGGAAAATAAGAGAAGTGAGGTGCTATAACTAACCACAGATATTTACTATGCCCAGGCAACGCTGGGCTCTTCAGCTAGTATTGCATAAATCCAGCAGTTTCTGCAGCAGATATTTGCTGATGGGTGAGGCGTTCTGAGTGTCTTATACTCATTGGTAGGTCATAAATATGAAAATACCAGAATCCCATTTAAAGAAAATGGAGCGCCCGCCAGGGCCTTGGGGATACTCGGTACCGGGCCGGTTCTTGTAGGGATGTGTCACTGCAGCAGTGACCTAGTCCATGGCCCTGGGCATCCAATAAAAGAGTCAATTGAAATTAAAGGGGAATGGGATAAAATTTATAAGGGAATTGTTCGTGACGCCAGCCATGGTACTCGGTCAATATGGCCGACGCTGCAGTTTAGATCCACTGGGGCAGTTGGTGACGCAGCTAAGATGTTTCAGCTATCCATGACCAGAGCTAGTCCCCAGGGCAGATATAAGTGTTGATTGCGATGATGGTGGCTGTGGTATTTGTAGTGCAGGGCAAGTGACGCAGGAATAATTCAGAGAACACAGCTGGGTGCAGTTTTCAACACTTTGCTCACAGTTCTGCAGATTACTGTCTCCAGCTGCGTGCTGTGTCCTCCGGGGCTGTGGTCCAACCAACCTCCAGATAATTTAGGGTACACTTCTCCAGGACTACTCTCTTAAGTTCCTTCCCCGGCCATCTCACAGCGCTGGTTCTCATCTCTCCTGAACTGCGCCTTCACACAGTGTTGCAAGCCAGCAGCCCCGGATCTTGTCGGGCATCATCTCTCTAGTCTCTTTGGTCCTATGTGGCTACCTTTTCAGCAAATGTGTGTGGATGTGGCATGTACAGATACCACAACCTCCAGCTGGCTAGCTGAGCCTTGTAGTTCTCCAATAGTCTTGGGGGCCGGTTCCCCACTGCGACCTGGTCCCTCCACCTGGCAATGGTTAGCTTGGATGCAGGCCCCACGGGTGTATTGCTCACTACCTGTGCCCTTAGTACCCCTTCTTGCTCTTCCTTCCGTCAGAAGTTTCTCTCTTTCTTTCTCTGTTCTCTGGTCCTGGGTCGAGCTCCTCACTGCTCAAGTCCCCAGCTGCAACTATCTCTCACGTCTCCTCTGCTCCACTCCTTCTCATAGACTAACATTCTAGACCTTTCCTGACTCCTACTGTTTCCATGACATCTCTACTCTCTCAACCCACACCCTCTACCTACTGACCCTCTCCAGACTGGGATAAGTCCATCCTCCCTTGCGGTAAGCTCAGATGCCCTGACTGGAGTGGTGTGGTGTTGGATGCTGGTGTTAGAGTCCTGGGTAGTGCCCCCTTCTTACCTGATACTGGGATACCACACCTCTGGATGAGCTGCAGTAACTCTGTGGCGACTGAACCCTCAGGGGCGCTACAATAACCTTTTACCAAATTTTTCATGTTGAACTGGACACATGTTTTAATAGTGGCTGCAGTGTAGAGCAAAATAAAACATATAATGAACAAACTTTAATTAAGTCTGATTGGATGTCATTAGTTAGTTCTACTTCTGCCTCCTATATAATGCTGAACAATCAGAAGAAGGAAGCAACATAGAAGTGCAGAAGGACCTGTGATGATGTCATAAGGATCACATTAGTCCAGAGCCTGACAGCCACAGTATACAGCCTAAGTAAGCCATGAAGATACAGGTTCTTCTCTCAAAATTAGAATATCATCAAAAAATTAATTTATTTCAGCTCTTTAATACAAAAATTGAAACTTATATATTATATAGAGTGATCTACTTCAAGTGTTTATATCTGTTAATGTTGATGATTATGGCTTACAGCCAATGAAAACCCAAAAGTCAATATCTCAACAATGTACTGTATGTTCAGTAAATGCACTCAATACTTGGTTCTGGCTCCTTTTGCATCAATTACTGCATCAATGTGGCATGGCACATGGCATGGCGATCAGCCTGTGGCACTGCTGAGGTGTTATGGAAGCCCAGGTTGCTTTGATAGCAGCCTTTAGCTTGCCTGCATTGTTGGGTCTGGTGTATCTCATCTTCCTTTTGACAATACTCCATAGATTCTCTATTGGATTAAGGTCAGACAAGTTTGCTGGCCAATCAAGCACAGTGATGTTGTTGTTTTTAAACCAGGTATTGGTACATTTGGCAGTGTGGACAGGTGACAAATCCTGCTGGAGAACTAAATTTTCGTCTCTTTTGTCGGCAGAGGGAAGCATGAAGTGCTCTAAAATTTCCTGGTGGTTGGCTTCACTGACTTTGGTCTTGATAAAACACAGTGGACCTACACCAGCAGATGATTTGATTCCCCAAACCATCACTGATTGTGGAAACTTCACACTAGACCTCAAGCATCTTTGATTGTGTGCCTCTCCGCTCTTCTTCCAGACTCTGGGACCTTGATTTCCAAATGAAATGCAAAATTTACTTTCATCTGAAAATAACACCTTGGACCACTGAGCAACAGTCCAGTTCTTTTTCTCCTTGGCCAAGGTAAGACACTTCTGGTGTTTTCTATTGGTCATGACACAAAGAATGCTACACTTGTAGCCCATGTCCTGGATACATCTGTGTGTGGTAGCTTTTGAAGCAATGACTCCAGAAGCAGTCCACTCCCTGTGAATCCCCCCCAAAATTTTTAGTGGCCTTTTTCTTAACAATCCGTTCTGGGCTGCAGTTATCCCGATTGCTTGCGCAGCTTTTTCTACCACACTTTTTCCTTTCACTCAACTTTCCATTAATATGCTTGGATACAGCAATCTGTGAAAATCCAGCTTCTTTAGCAATGACGTTTTGTGTCCTACCGTACTTGTGGAGTGTGTCAATGACTGCCTTCTGGACATCTGTCAAGTCATCAGTCTTCCCCATGATTGTGAAGCCTACTGAAACAGTCTAAGAGACCTTTTTATATGCTTAGGTAGCCTTTGCAGGTGTTTTTCATTAATTATTCTAATTTACCGTGATAATGACTTTTGGTTTTCATTGACTGTAAGCCATTATCATCAACATTAGCAGAAATAAACACTTGAAATAGATCATATATAATATATGAGTTTCACTTTTTGTATTGAAGAACTGAAATAAATGATATTGCTGATATTCTAATTTTGTGAGAAGCACATGTATTTACACAGCACAGAATTGAGGAGATACTAACTCCAGCTAATATTTCCAAACTTCTGTACTATATAGTATATCTTCAGTGCTTATTTAGGCTGCACACCCTGGCTGGCCGGACTTGTGGACTCTGGACAAACGACCCTCATGTTATCATCACAGGTCCAGCTGCACTTTTCTGCTTGCTTATGATTGGTCAGCATCATATGGAGGCAGAAGTACATGTTCCCGGTGAAAACTAAATAACAACCACCTGGCTCTATTAACCCCTTAGTCACAGAGCCAATTTGCAGCTTTATAAGCAGGCCAATTTTTACAATTCTGACCACTGTCACTTTATGAGGTTATAACTCTGGAACGTTTTAACGGATCCTGCTGATTGTGAGAATATTTTTTCTTGACCTATTGTACTTCATGTTAGTGGTAAAATTTCTTTGATAATACTTACGTTCATTTATGAAAAAAATTGAAATATGGCGAAAATTTTTTAAAATTTTGCAATTTTTAAACTTTGAATTTTTATACCCTTAAATCAAAGAGATATGTCACAAAAAATAGTTAATAAATAACATTTCCCACATGTCTACTTTACATCAGCACAATTTTGAAAACAATTTTTTTTTGGTAGGAAGTTATAAGGGTTAAAAGTTGACCAGCGATTTCTCATTTTTATAACAAAATTTACAAAACCAATTTTTTAGGGACCATCTCACATTTAAAGTCACTTTGAGGGGTTTACATGACAGAAAATATCCAAAAGTGACACCATTCTAAAAACCACACCTCTTAAGGTGCTCAAAACCACATTCAAGAAGTTTATTAACTTTTTTGTGCTTTACAGGAACTGAAGCAATGTGGAAACATTACAAACATTTTACTTCAGAACCAATTTTTTTTATTTTCACAAGAGTAAAAGAAAAATGAACCAAAAAATGTGTTTTTCAATTTCTCCTGAATACGCCGATACCTCATATGTGGGGATAAACCACTGTTTTGGCGCACGGCAGAGCTTGGAAGAGAAGGAGTGCCGTTTGACTTTTTCAATGCAGAATTGGCTGGAATTGAGATCAGATGCTATGTCGCGTTTGGAGAGCCCCTGATGTGCCTATCCATTGGAAACCCCCCACAAGTGACACCATTTTGGAAACTAGACCCCTTAAGGAACTTATCTAGATGTGTGGTGAGCACTTTGAACCCCCAAGTGCTTCACAGAAGTTTATAACGCAGAGCCTTGAAAATTAAAATTCTTATTTTTCCACAAAAATGATATTTTCGCCTCAAATGTTTATTTTCACAATTGTAACAGGAGAAATTAGACCACCAAAGATGTTTTGCAATTTGTCCTGAGTACTCCGATACCCCATATGTGGGGGTAAACCACGGTTTGGGTGCATGACAGAGCTCGGAAGGCAAGGAGCACAGTTTGACTTTTTCAATGCAGAATTGGCTGGAATTGAGATTGGAGAGCCCCTGACAGGGCCGGCTCAAGGTTTTTGAGGGCCCCGGGTGAAAGAGTCTCAGTGGCCCCCCCCTTTAACACATACCACGATTCATGATGCCCAGATACAGCAGAGAAATATGGCTATAGTACAATGCCAGATTTCACTTCTTACATGAGTGATAGCTATTGTAAATTCTGCAGTGTATATATACAGGACAGGAGGAGTGGTACTGTGCAGTGTATATATACAGGGGAGAGGTACTGTGCGGAGTATATATAGAGGGGAGTGGTACTGTGCAGTGTATATACAGTATACAGGGGAGAGGTACTGTGCGGTGTACATATACAGGACAGGAGGAGTGGTACTGTGCGGTGTATATATACAGGGGAGAGGTACTGTGCAGTGTATATATACAGGGGAGAGGTACTGTGCAGTGTATATATACAGGGGAGAGGTACTGTGCGGTGTATATATACAGGACAGGAGGAGTGGTACTGTGCGGTGTATATATACAGGGGAGAGGTACTGTGCGGTGTATATATACAGGACAGGAGGAGTGGTACTGTGCGGTGTATATATACAGGGGAGAGGTACTGTGCGGTGTATATATACAGGACAGGAGGAGTGGTACTGTGCGGTGTATATATACAGGGGAGAGGTACTGTGCAGTGTATATATACAGGGGAGAGGTACTGTGCGGTGTATATATACAGGGGAGAGGTACTGTGCAGTGTATATATACAGGAGGAGTGGTACTGTGCAGTGTATATATACAGGGGAGAGGTACTGTGCGGTGTATATATACAGGGGAGAGGTACTGTGCAGTGTATATATACAGGGGAGGTACTGTGCAGTGTATATATACAGGGGAGAGGTACTGTGCAGTGTATATATACAGGGGAGAGGTACTGTGCGGTGTATATATACAGGGGAGAGGTACTGTGCGGTGTATATATACAGGGGAGAGGTACTGTGCGGTGTATATATACAGGGGAGGTTCTGTGCAGTGTATATATACAGGGGAGAGGTACTGTGCAGTGTATATATACAGGGGAGAGGTACTGTGCGGTGTATATATACAGGGGAGAGGTACTGTGCGGTGTATATATACAGGGGAGAGGTACTGTGCAGTGTATATATACAGGGGAGAGGTACTGTGCGGTGTATATATACAGGGGAGAGGTACTGTGCGGTGTATATATACAGGGGAGAGGTACTGTGCGGTGTATATACTTCAACAGCCGCCCAGCCCAGGCCCCGAGCACCAGTCCTGTATATATATTATATACACTGTATCTATACAGGCTGTGCTGGGGGCCTGGGCTGGGCGGCTGCTGTAGTATATTTATATATATATATATATATATATATATATATATATATATGTCAGCTGCAGCCGCCCAGCCCATGGCCACCCCAGGTCACCCAGACTGTCAGAACATACAACGATAGCATGGCACTCACTCAGGTGCCGGTAGCAGCTCCTCCAGTCTGGAATCTGCCTGTGCCTGATTAGTTCAGCACTGCAGGCAGCCAGGAGAGCAGAGCAGGAGAACTCTCCGCCCACAATATCATGCTGGCTGTGTCCTTAACCCCTATGTGCCTGGCCCTGCACTGACTGAGAAGATGCTTGTGCTAGGCAGTGCAAATTGAAAGGGTAGAAAGGGTTAAAGCGGCCAGATGGATGTATGACTGCGTGAGTGGGCCCCCCTGTCTTGTCAGGGCCCCAGCACTTGCCCGGGTGCACCGGGTGCTGACGCCGGCCCTGGCCCCTGATATACCTAATCAGTGGAAACCTCCCACAAGTGACACCATTTTGGAAACTAGACCCCTTTAGGAACTTATCTAGATGTGTGATGAGCACTTTGAACCCCTAAGTGCTTCACATAAGTTTATAACGTAGGACTGTGAAAATAAAAAATCTTTTTTTTTCCTTAAAAAAAATTTCTTAGCCCTCATTTTTTTATTTTCACAAGGGTAACAGGATAAATTGGACCCCAAAAGTTGTTGCCCAGTTTATTCTCAGTATGCCAATACCCCATATGTGAGGGACCACTGTTTGGGCACACGTCGGGCTCGGGAGGGAAGTAGTGATGTTTTGGAATACAGACTTTGATGGAATGGTCTGCGGGCGTCATGTTGCGTTTGCAGAGCCCTTGATGTGCATAAACAGTAGAAACCCCCACAAGGGACCCCATTTTGGAAACTAGACCCCCAAGGAGCTTATCTAGATATGTGGTGGGCACTTTGAATGCCCATGTGCTTCACAGAAGTTTATAACGAGACGTGAAAATAAAAAATTTTTTTTCACAAAAATGATTTTTTTAGCCTTCAATTTTTTTTATTTCCCCAAGGGTAACAGGAGAAACTGAACCCCAAAAGTTGTTGTACAATTTGTCCTGAGTACGCTAGTGCCCCATTTGTGGGGGTAAACCACTGTTTGGGCACACGGCAGAGCTCAGAAAGAAGGGAGCACCATTTGACTTTTTGAACTCAAAATTGTCTGGAATCACTGGTGGAGGCATGTCACGTTTGGAGACCCCCTGATGTACCTAAACAGTGGAAACCCCACCAATTCTAACTCCAACCCTAACACCAACACACCCCTAACCCTAATCCCAATCCTAAACATAATCCCAATCACAACCCTAACCCCAACAGACCCCTGTCCCTAGTCTCAACCCTAACCATAACCCTAATCACAACCCTAACCCCAACACACCCCTAACCCTAATCCCAACCCTATCCATAACCCTAACCACAAACTTAACCATAATCCCAACCCTAATTCTAACACACCCCTAACTCTAATCCCAACCCTAACTATAACCCTAATCCCAAACCTAAACCTAATCCCAAACCTAACCCTAATCTCAACCCTGATTGTAATCCTAACCCTAATCCTAATCTTAATAATAACCCTAATCCAAACTCTAACCCTAACCTTAATTTTAGCCCCAACCCTAACCTAATCCTAACTTTAGCCCAACTCTATCCCTAATGAGAAAACGGAAATAAATACATTTTCTTTATTTTATTATTTCTCCCTAACTAAGGGGGTGATAAAGAGGGGGTTATTTAGTATTTTTTTATTTTGATCTCTGTGATAGGGTCTATCACAGTGACCAAAATGAAACAATAGGACAAATCTTCCTACTGTTGCTGGACCAGCCGGCAGATCTCGGCGGGTGCACTGCGCATGCGCCCGCCATTTTCTTCCTGAATGAAGATGGTGGCGCCCATGGGGGGAAACAGGTGGGCCGAGGAGCAGTAGGAGGTACCGGGGGGGAGTTGGGGACCCTATTTCTCTCTCATCAGAGGAGAGAGAAATTAAATGACACATCAGACTTTTTTTTGCGGTCGCCACTATATGGTTAATAGAGGCGATTGCAAAACCGAGGTTGGTAAAAACTGACATGAATCATGTTCTCTGGGGTCTCGGCTACCCCCGACAGCCGAGACCCTGGAGAAAGTAAGACTCTGGGGGGCGCTATACCCTTAATTATCGGCGCTGTGGTTTAAGTACCCTTAACTACCGCCGTTAAAAGGCATATCAGTGGTCGTTAAGGGGTTAAATTAGGTGCCAAATATTTGACTGTTAGTTTCTCCACAACAAAGAGGCAAAATAAAAAAACAATCAGAAACATTTTATTCTGCAGCGACTATTATATTATGTGTAAAGTTTAGCATGAAACAATTCAGAACATTATTACTGTTCTTGACAGACATTAAACCTTATGTTTCATGTGCTTAGCTTTTCAAAACCTGCATGTCAAGTGGAATGGGATTGCCGTATGTATTGCTTCTTTTGGTATTTGCCATTGTCCTCCATATCATTAGAGCCAATGTATAAACATATAAACCAACCTATTGTAAGATGGCCGCCGGACAAGTCCATGAGGGGAGATATGTGACAAGCTGCTATTAGCTGCGGTCATGTGAGCTCTGAAGTATGCTCCAGCATGTATAGTGCTGAGAGAGTTGTTTGGGCCGCTCTAGGGCAGGGATTTACGAGCGGCCATAAGAGATGGGTGGGAATGACCGATCACATATTGTATCCCCACCCCAGGGGCGTGGTTTGGCTAATAAAATGGAGGCCAATTGCCTCATTCAGTGTGTGTGGCTGGAGGTGTGGAGACCTCTATGTGTCTGTTGCTGAATACACTGACCTGAGTGGGTGGACCCACAGTGCTTTATGGACTGTTTATTTTCTGTTTGTTTTCACATTGTGCCTAAAAAAGTTGTTCATTTGTTTTTCTATCCAGAGCGGTTTATGCAGCTTAATAAACTTGCTTGGATATTCCAGAAATAATGCTTCCTGTGCCTACCTCAATTGCAGCCAAGTGAGTACAGATACCTTCATTATGTATGTAAAAAACTTGTCTGAACTTTTTTCTTATTTTGTGTATGTACCTAGGTTGCAGAATGCTGACAGTTTATAATATACTCACAGTGTCATGACTCTGTTGTCGGCTGTCACAGGACCAGGGGCTCCTTCCTTGTCCTTAACGCTAGTGGAGTCCTAAATCATCCTGTTCCCTGGGTTACTTCTGATGGTGAAGATGCCGGGCCATGTACCTTGCTTTAGCTCCTGAATCAGCCTTCAGTCTGTACCCTTAACTAGTGTTGAGCATTCCGATACCACAAGTATCGGGTATCGGCCGATATTTGCTGTATCGGAATTCCAATACCGAGTTCCGATACTTTCAGTATATCAGATACCGGAATCGGAAGTTCCCATAATTCAAAGAGCCAGAATTCAGCCAATGAGGAATCATTAGAAGTGTGAGCACATCCTGTTCTGCATGGTAGGCATGTAACTACTGGCATGGCTGTGATTGGCTGCTGAAATGATGTCATGATGCAGTATAAAAGTCGCCGCTGCCATTTTGGGTTCACTCTGCTGTGAATTCAGTTAGGGACAGGACGCTGTGTTCTGACTGAGGGCCAGTTTTGAGATAGCGATTTGCTTCATTGTGCTTTACCCAGGCTAATTTAGCAACCGCTGTGTGAGAACCTTGTTTTTGCCTTGCAGCGTCTGTTCATGGCTGTCTGCAAGGTCTCTGTGTGAGTGCAGCTCACTCTGTAGTCTGGTCTGCAGCCACCGCTGGTTACAGTCAGCTCAGGGTGCGTCACTGCCTCATACCATTCTTTTGTCCGTTTTTCAATTAGTGCAGCCTGCTGCACATTTTTTCAAATTTATCCTATTTGTGGCTTTCCATCGGTTTCCTGCTAGATTGTGGAAAAACCCTATATAGGATTACATAGAGGAGCTTTTTTTGGCCTTGCAGCGCCGTTCACGGCTGTCTGCACGGTCTCTATATGCCTTTAATGTCTCCTTCACCTCCCCCAATACATCCTACATTATTCTTAGTTGTTTTCCTTCATGTAGAATTAACCTACAAGGAAAGAAAGGGTTTATTTTAATTCCGATATTTTTGTCCCATTGACTTGCATTGGTATCGGGTATCGGAATCGGCGATAAGTGATATTTTTTTAATATCGGCCGATCCAATCCGATACCGATACTTTCGAATATCGGAAGGTATCGCTCAACACTACCCTTAACCCACTCAGGGAAGAGGGGGAAAGTAGTATACTGTAATATACCAACAAGACTAACCAAACATACAAATATACACAATATACACACATAAACAATGGAGGTATGCAGCGAGGAGTGGAGTATGGGGTTAAACCATAGTAGGAGAAGGAAGGGAATTATCACACATTCAAAAGCCTAGCAACAGTAACAGATAAATGCAGATAAATCCACCAAACGCCTTTCTCCAATGACCACCAACAACTCTAGCCATGCAGCAAAAGTTTGCTCTCACAATGAGTGCCAGCCAGGGCTCAGATTATAAAGGAGATGAGAGTGGCTAACAGTGCACAACTGAGATCTAGGAGCTCTCAACAAAGCAGATTAACCCCTGCATTGCCCACAGAAATTTACAAAGTTTAATAAGAAGGTGAAGTGCTTCTAGTCCGTGCAGGAGTAGGAGAAATCAGATGCTGCTGTCTTCTGGCTCCTCTCTGTCTTGGTAAACCCGTAACAGTAACGCCCCTTCTACGAGGGACCTCCTGAACCTCCGAAACGGGTTTATCAGGGTATGTCACATGAAGAGACCGGATGAGCCTGGCCACATAGACTTCAGATGCCAGCTGGTACCCACATCCTCTCTGCCAGTGTACCAGATAATGAAGAGATCGACGAACTGAGAGAGAATCAACGATCTTGGCAATTTGAAATTCCAAATTTCCATCCACAATAGCTGGAGATAGCAGTAGCGGTGATGTTACAAAGGACGCAACTTATTTTTTGAGTAGCAATTGATGAAACACATTATGGATCCTAAAAGTGGGTGGCAAACCAAGGTGTAATGCTATGGATTGATGACTGCCACAATCTTATGACCGATGAACCTGGAATCCAATTTTCAAGAGGGAACCTTCCATTTAATGTTCCTTGAGGACAACCACACCAATTCACCAATACACAGGTCTGGACTTACCAAACGACTCCGATCAGCCACATTCATATTTGGACCCCATCGTCCTCAAATTATCAATAAACCCTTGCCACACAGACGTAATGGATGATTAAAACCATTTTTATTCAGGTATTCCAGAAGAACGATTCCTATTAAATGAACTGAAGATGAAACCTGTATGCCCTGAAAAACTGTGACTTACCAGTAGACTCATGACAACGATTATTTACCATAAATTCAGCTAAAGATAATTAGGTAACCCAATCATCCTCCTAATTCTCAGACACAAAACACCTAAAATAAGTCTCAAGATTCTGGTTAACTGGTTCAGTTTGCCCATTAGACTGTGGGTGACATGCAGAAGATAGTGACAGGTGAATCCTCAAAAAAGTGCAAAATGCCCTTGAAAATTAGAAAATACACTGCACCCCCTGTCAGACACAATATCGGTAGGGATCCCATCTAATTTTACTATCTCACTGAATAAATTTTACGCCAAGGTCTTGGCATTAGGTAGGATAGTGCAATAAAATGTGACATCTTACTGAATCTGTTCACCACCAAAATGACAGTATTATCTGCTGACATGGGTTGATCAGTGATAAAATCGAAGTTAAATGAGTCCAAATGAGTCATGTCACCTTTAGTGTTGAGCATTCCGATACCGCAAGTATCGGGTATCGGACGATATTTGCTGTATCGGAATTCCGATACCGAGTTCCGATATTTTTGTGATATCGGAAATCGGAATCGGAAGTTCCCAGTGTATGGTTCCCTGGGTCTGGAGGAGAGGAGACTCTCCTTCAGGCCCTGGGATCCATATTCATGTAAAAAATAAAGAATTAAAATAAAAAATATGGATATACTCACCCCTCCGGCGGCCCCTGGACCTTACCGATGTAACCGGCAGCCTCCGTTCCAAAGAATGCCGTGAGTTTAGGACCTGCGATGACGTCGCGGCTTGTGATTGGTTGCGTGAGCGGTCACATGAGCGGTCACGCGACCAATCACAAGCCGCGACGTCTCGCAGGTCCTTCACTCGCTCATTCTTAGGAACGGAGGCTGCCGGTTGCAGCGGTTACTACCAGGGCGCGTCAGAGGGTGAGTATATCCCTATTTTTTATTTTTATTCTTTATTTTACACATGAATATGGATCCCATGGCCTGAAGGAGAGTTTCCTCTCCTTCAGACCCTGGGAACCATCCAGGATACCTTTCGATACTTGTGTCCCATTGACTTGCATTGGTATCGGGTATCGGTATCGGCGATATCCGATATTTTTCGGATATCGGCCGATACCATCCGATACCGATACCTTTGAGTATCGGAAGGTATCGCTCAACACTAGTCACCTTGCATTAACTCCTGAAAATAACCTGAATGGGAAAAAAAAGCTACCTGACAGCAGTTTTCAATACGTCGGGAGGTGCTGTTTTTAAAATGGGATCACTTTTGGAGGTTTCACAATATAAAGGACCGCCAAAGTCACTTCAAACTTGGATAGGTCCTTAAGAAAATATATTTTGTAAATTTCCTTGATAAAATGAAAAAATACTGCTACATTATTAAACCTCCTAAAATGCTAATAAAATTGAAGAACATTTTACAAATGGTTGCTGATGTAAAGCAGACATGAGGGAATTGTTATTTATTAATGTTTTTCTATGGTATGACTATCTTGATTGACTATCAAAGAGATAGTCATTTAAAGTTTGAAAATTGCAATTTTTTTTACATTTTTCTTACATTTCTCATATTTTTTGTAAATAAACACAAAACATATTGACATCAATTTACGATTATCATAAACTATAATGTGCCAAGAAAAAACAATCTCATAATCACTGGGTTTTGTTGAAACATTCCTGAGTCATTAGCATGAGTCATAAGTTGAATAGATAGGCATGTGCACAGCTTTTGTAGATGCCAGAGTAGGTTGCCACACCATTAACATATATTAAGAGACTCGGCACTCAACTTAAGTGATCAGATAATTTAATGTTGTCCACACTAGTAGTAAGTAAAATGTTTCGGTCCAGCAGTGGACACCGTGTCCGCACATGCCACTGAGGCACTCCGCACTTAACCCTATATGTGCACAGGTCTGACAACCCTTGTCCCACTTTTTCATGTCACAGAATGTTTAATGGTCTAGTGATCTCCAACCAAGATTATTGGTCCACCTGATCTAATAACCTTACTTTGTCCTGTAACTGATGAAGGTCTGATGTAAGAGAGAACACATCCCCAAAGTCCAACAGATATTTAGGTATAGACAGTGTTTTTGATAATACTCACTCCACTTTACCACCTCCTGAGTTTGCCAATCTACCACAGGGTTGTGCAGAGTGCGCCAAGGAAGTCCAAAAACCACAGGAGAGCACATGTCCTCTAGCATATAACAGTCAATACCTTTTGAGTGCATGGCCCTTACCTGTAGATGTAACCCCTGGACGGCTTGAGTGAAATACCCCTTTCTCAAGGGTGTAGAGTTGATGGTGATTATGGGTATGGGTCTGAACAGTGTAGGTGGTTTTAGGCCCTGAATTTGGACGAACCTAGAGTCGTTCAAGTTAAACCCCACTCCACTGTATTGAAAGGCAGAGATAACCACCTTATTTTTGCCCAGATGGATCTCAGCAGGCAGAAAAAATTGTGTCCAACCCATGGAGGAGATACAGTATGTACAACCGGGCTCCTTAGTTTTCCTCTGGCTGTTTACAGTGAGATAGGTAAGAACACGTGCCCACAAAATGGCTCTTTCTACCACAGTAAAAACATACTCCCCTTTGCACCAAACAGCAGATTGCATTCCAGAATGAGTGGCCCCACCCAAGTGCATGAGTTCCGCAGATGACTCAGAGCAAGTTTCTCTTGGCCCCGGACCTCCTGCACATTGGGGTGTCTCTTTATGTCTCTGACAAAGACGGCGATCCATCTGGACAGCCAGAGACATGGCCGCCTCATGGGAAACTGGAGCCTCAAACAGGGTTAAGGCATCTTTCACCCTTACTGCTAGCCCTTCACAGAACAGGCTACGGAGTGCGGGGTCATTTCACTTCATGTCAGTGGACCACCTCCAAAACTCGGAGCAATACTCCTCCGCCGGCCGGTCTCCTTGCTGAAGCTGACATAGTGTGGACTCCAGGTAGACGCGGTCGGGGTTGTCGTATATAAGACCCAGCACCAAAAAAATTCCTCCATCATCTGGAGCGACTGGGAGTGAGGCGGGAGCGAATATGCCCATGCTTCGGGGTCCTGAAACCTGAAGAATAATTTAAAGATCTCCCTGAAAGCAACAAACTTTTCATGCCCCCCAGAGAACCTGTCAGGCAAAATGATCTTGGGCTCCACTAAAGTTTGCCTGGAGCCATGGTCCCCAAACCTGATGTGTTAGGGTACTGCAAAACGACAGTGCGTATTTCTGCCACCTCCAGACTAAACTGCTGCAGTTGCCCTGTCAGAGCAGTGATAGATTCCATAATGGATAAAAAAAAATGGTTTCGGTCAGAGTTAATGTCATAACTCTGTTGTCGGGTGTCCCGGGACCAGGGACTCCTTCCCTTATACCAAATAATGTTAAATATGTACAGCACACGGAGGGCACATGGATGCCGTAAGTTTTATGGACCAATAGACTTGTATTAGCCCTCATCCATGCTACCAGAAAAAAACAGATCTGTCTCCTTGTGTTTTGCATGGACACACAGTTAGGTTAAAATGGATATGTGTGGTATCCGTGAAAAAGATGGATACCACACTTATTTTAAACACGGATGTGTGAAAGAGGCCTCATAGATAGGTGTGATTTACATGTTTGTAGTTCTGCAGGGTGTAACTAACATGCTGAGCCCAAAAGGTGTGTAATATGCACTCTGTTAGTATTTCACTCTACTTGCTGATTTGAGTGGTCATCACGTAATCACTCACATGCAATTTGCAAACTTGTGGTCATATGAAGACTGACATTCCTACTGCCACTCTCTTTGTTCTAATTTTCAGTTGAGAGAAGCAAGAGGAACTTCAATGTCACATGACCACAAGTCTGCAAATTATATGTGAGTGATCATGTGATGAACGCTGGAGTCAGCAAGTACAGTGAAATCCTAACAGAGCGCATATTACACACCTTTAGGACTCAGCATGTCAATGTCAACTTGAAGAATTACAAACACAAGGGGGACACCTGTCAGTCTAGGGAAGCAAAACAGAGAGAAGCTTCAGGGGATCAGACTCAAGCTAGTCAGCGTAGTTGCCGGACAAATATTAAATGTACATTTTATCTAAAACATGGTAACTTCAGAGTAAAACATACACAACTGCAATAATAGTGCCAATGTTTGATTCATTCTGCCCAGGATCTCGTGCAGAAGCTATCAGGTGTCAGGTTCCTTATTGTGTGGAAAAAGAAAATTGGAAGCCTCAGAGTCATACATTATATACTTCTATCTCCAGATCACTATGTATGGCTCAATGTGGAAATAAAACCGATTCTATCAATTTCAAGCAATGATAACAGTTAAGATGTTTATGAGGTTCTGTTGCAGCTGAAATGTATATCATGAGGTTCTGCAGAAGCTGAGGTGTATAATATTAGGTTCTGCAGTAGATGAGGTGTATATTTTGAGGTTCTGGAGCAGCTGAAGTGTATTATGAGGTTGTGCAGTAGCTGACATGTATTCTGAGGTTCTGCAGCAGCTGAGGTGTGCATTATGATGCTCAGCAGTAACTGAGATGTATATTTTGCTGTTTTGCAGAAGCTGAGGTTTGTGTGTGGGAGAACATAATTATACATATACACACATACATATATATTTACACTCTTGCACACACATGGCTATAGACTTTTCACTTCACAGTATTCCTATGTCAGGGGTGATGTTGGGGACATGTGACGGTTCTATCACCAATGTGGATGTGATGTGAGGTAGATTATTGCACTACAGTTGAGTACATAGGATTGCTCCTCTGTCACTTCCAATGATGGGAGGAATGATAGAGGGTGGTGCTGGGGCAGATTACTAACAGTCAATGAGTGTGTAGTGGGCGAGCAGAGGGCAGTGCTGGATACTGAGGCTGGCATCGTGGCTACCTACAGAGTATGAAGTGAAATTCAGGTGGAAAAGGTAGAAACAAAAAACAAAATGTATAGGGGTATTATATACAAGTATTGTAATACAGCATAGATTAGTAAAAGAAACTTTCAGGGTCGGACAACCTCTTTAAGTTTGAAACAAGTATCTGATGGAGAACTTGAATAAAGAACAAACATTTTGAATCATAGCTCATGTCATAGACTATGAAACATTTTAAGTTAACTGAAGCTCTAAAATTTTATGGACCCTGGCATTACCAAACAAGCAAAGCATTAGCCAACAATTAAACTTTGTTAGAGTGCATCCATTTACAGGGACAATTATTCTCACCTGCAATCTGGTTCCCTTGTAAGTACAGGTGCTGCAAGTTGGTGTTAACTGGTGGTATACGATGCAGTTGGTTATAAGAGAGGTCAAGTTCCACAAGGCTACTCATATTGAATGTGGTTCCAGGCAACCCATCACTGGTAAGTCGATTATGTGATATTCTAACATACTGTAGTTTTGGGTAAGCTTTGAAATAATCATTTGGCACGGAGCTCATTTGATTATATTCTAAATACATCTGCACCAGAGAATCTGGAAGGGAATCTGGTAGTTTACGTAGCTGATTGTTGCTAAGGTCCAGGTGCACCAAAGACTTCAGACCTTTCAGTGAGTTTCCCACTTCTTGAATCTGGTTTTCATGAAGGTAGAGAGCAGTTAGATTTTCCAACCCTTCCAGTGCATTAGCGGGAACTCGGTTTATCTGATTCGAAGACAGGTGTAGTTCACGGAGTGAACGAGGCAGGCCACTAGGAATGCGGGTCAAATTATTGTTTTGCATATAAAGTCTTTCCAGCCCTCGAAGTTTGGAGAAAATCTTTCTGCCAACTTTATCACTTAAAATCTGGTTCCCATGCAGAGCCAGCCACACTAGTCCTGTGGCGTTGTCAAAGGCACCATCTGGAATAGCAGTAATCTGATTGCTCTGAAAATAGGCATATTTAACACGAGATGGAACATAGGGCAAATATTTCAGATTGCGTCCATCACAATACAAAGCAGTGGGAAAACTTGGGGGGCACTCACACTCCTGCGGACAGTCACTGACAGATGTCCTTGGGGGATCTGGATCATAATCATAAGAGGGACCATAGCTGTACTGCTGACTGTGCAAATAAGAAATCCACCAATGAGAATCATATTCATAATATTGTGACCATGAGACTTCACAGAGGGAGACCAAAAGAATGATAGCAAGGAACTTCATTGTGGTCACCTTACGGAGAAAAAGTAAAAATCATTACTTACATAAAAAGCAATTTTGCAAAATGTAACAAGACTTGACATTAGTGTTTACTGGAAGCCATATACTGAAAGCAAGTATAATATGAGTTATAAGATCAGTGGTATCAAAATACGTATGGATGTTAAAAGAGGAGGCATATAGTAGGGGAGACAAATGTAAAATATACGTTGCATTTTGAGTAGATGAACGAACATGGAAGCAAGCATTTCCTATTAAATATAATAGTTTTACAACATATGATGATATGCAATATTTAAAATCATAAACAATTTTTATGGCTTATTACAATTTTACAATTAGGAAGAAAATTGTGATTTTGTGATTTTAAGAATAAGTAAGCTTTCAGTCCTGAGTTTTAGAACAATTAATGGCCTGAGGTCTAACATAATATACAATTAAAATGAAATATATAGTAATGTATTTACCTTGTAAGTTATTTCTGTAACTTCAGTCCAGTATCCTTAAAGCTTGTATAGTAAGTCAATTCTTCAGGTATCTTGAAGAGTTTACATCTGAACACTGCTTTATACTGTATTTTATTAATAGCATACAGTAGTGCAAGTCCAACAAAATGATGTGTCTTTCTCACTAAGAAATCTCTTCTCTCTACACCCTCGACTTAACTTCACACAATTTTTTTCTTAGTAAAAAGAAAATACTTTCCCCTTTATTTAGCTAAATACTTTTTTCTTTTCCTCTGTCACGATCTCTCTTTCCTTTCTGATGAGCTCCTTTCCCTGTGTTCCTATGAGGTGTTTATGGAAGTTGAGACTTGGGATGAAAGTGGAAATTTTCCTCCGTCTCCTGCCAATTACAACCTTCACTTGTAACTTCTCTGTGGCTCCTCCTTGTCTTCTGCCCTTAACTGTATTGCCAGAGTTATTCTCATGCAATAAGGCCCTGTTAAAATGTCTGCATGCTATTATGAGCTTATTCTTTTTAGTCCATAACAAGGACCTAATTGTAGATTTCACAATTTACATTCTGATTAGCTTCGTCACAGTATTTTTTTTTTAAATAAAAAGTGACATACAGCATAATGCTAATGATTTAGGCAGGTGTGGAAAGATGCTGCAAAGAAGGAATGCTTTTAAAAAATTGAAGCATTAATAGTTTATCATTTTCATTTAACAAAATGAAAGTGAAAGAACAAAAGAGAGATCTAAATCAATCAATATTCAGTATGGCCACTCTTTGCCTTCAATGCAGCTTCAATTCTTCTGTTTTCACTTGCATAAATTAATGGATTTTATAGGACTATAGTCTGATGTTTGTGTAACCAATTATATTAAACAGGTGATAATGATCATCAGTTTTATTGGTACATTGAAAAAACAGTTGTTAACTGAAACAGAAACAGCTGTGTCGGACTCTTAAGGGTATGTGCACACGTTGCGGATTCTCTGCGGATCCGCAGCATTATTTGCAGTGCAGAAACGCTGCAGATCCGCAATTGATTTACAGTACAATGTAAATCAATGAGAAAAAAAAAATGCTGTGCACACTTTGCGGAAAATCCGCTGCGGAAACGCTGCGGTTTAAAAGAAGTAGCATGTCACTTCTTTTTTGTGAATCTGCAGCGTTTATGTACCCATTCCATTATAGAAAACCGCAGGGGTAAAATACGCAGCAAATCCGCAAGAAAACCGCAGCAAAAACGCACAAAAAAATGCTGCGGAACCGCACAAAAAACCGCAGGTGCGTTTTCTGCCAGGAGAGGCAGAATCCGCACCAGAAATTCCTAAGCCTAATCCGCAATGTGTGCACATAGCCTAATATACTCTGCTTCAAAAGTTATATTGTTTTAGACATTTTTATGTCTACTCATACACCATGGAAAAACTACAGAGTACAGCAACTAGACATAAGGTAGTTATGCCGCATCAGCATGGTCTTTCCCATGCAAAGATTTTAAAGTAGACTGGAGTTTTAAGAAGTGCTGATCAATCTATTTTTAAGATGAAAAAATAAATTGGCAATGTAGAGGGTCTTAAGTTGCAGTGGCTGGCCAAGGAATCTTAGGTCAGAAGATGAAAGACACATTATTATTATTATTATTTACTATTATAGCGCCATTTATTCCATGGCGCTTTACATGTGAGGAGGGGTATACATAATAAAAACAGGTACAATAATCTTGAACAATACAAGGCACAACTGGTGCAAGAGGAGAGAGGACCCTGCCTGCGAGGGCTCACAATCTATAAGGGATGGGTGAGGATACAGTAGGTGAGGATGGAGCTGGTTGTGCAGTGGTTGGTCGATCAGTGGTTACTGCAGGTTGTAGGCTTGCCGGAAGAGGTAGGTCTTCAGGTTCTTTTTGAAGGTTTCGATGGTAGGTGAGAGTCTGATATGTTGTGGTAGAGAGTTCCAGAGTAGGGGTGATACGCGAGAGAAATCTTGTATACAATTGTGGGAAGAGGAGATAAGAGGGGAGTAGAGAAGGAGATCTTGTGAGGATCAGAGGTTGCGTGCAGGAAAGTATCGGGAGACGAGGTCACAGATGTATGGAGGAGACAGGTTGTGGATGGCTTTGTATGTCATGGTTAGGCTTTTGTACAGGAGTCTCTGGGTAATGGGGAGCCAGTGAAGGGATTGACAGAGGGGAGAGGCCGGGGAATAGCAGGGGGACAGGTGGATTAGTCAGGCAGCTGAGTTTAGAATAGATTGGAGGGGTGCGAGAGTGTTGGAGGGGAGGCCACAGAGCAGGAGGTTACAGTAGTTGAGGCAGGAGATGATGAGGCCATGGACTAGGGTTTTTGCAGATTATTGGTTTAGGAATGTACGGATCCATGAAATATTTTTGAGTTGGAGGCGGTAGGAAGTGGAAAGGGCATGGATATGCGGTTTGAAGGAGAGATCAGTGTCGAGGATTACCCCGAGACAGCAAGCTTGTAGAACTGGGGAGAGTGGGCAGCCGTTTACTGTAATGGATAGGTTCGTTGGGGGGGTCGCGTGAGATGGGGAAAGACAATGAATTCTGTTTTGTCCATGTTAAGTTTTAGAAATCTAGCGGAGAAGAAGGATGAAATAGCAGATAGACATTGAGGGATTCTAGTTAGTAGGGTAGTGATATCTGGTCCAGAGTTGTAGATCTGTGTATCATCAGCATAGAGATGAAACTGAAAACCGTGAGATTCTATGAGCTGTCCCAGGCCAAAAGTGTAAATGGAGAAGAACAGTGGCCCTAGAACTGAACCTTGCGGGACTACGACAGATAGGGGGCGAGGTGAGTAGGTGGTGTGTGAATGGGAGACGCTGAATGTTCGGTCAGTTAGGTATGACGAGATCCAGGATAGGGCCAAGTCTGTGATGCCAAAGGATGAGAGGGTCTGTAGTAATAGGGAATGGTCCACTGTGTCAAAGGCAGAGGAAAGGTCCAGGAGGAGGATGATAGAGTAGTGTCGCTTGCTCTTGGCGGTTAATAGGTCATTAGTGACCTTAGTTAGGGCAGTTTCAGTGGAGTGGTGTGACCGGAAGCCTGATTGTAAGCGGTCAAAGAGGGAGCAGGAAGATAGATGGGAGGACAGTTCAACATGGACGTGTTGTTCCAGTAGTTTTGAGGCATAGAGGAGAAGTGATATAGGGCGATGTTTACTTTCCTTCAAAATCTGAAGATGCCCAGCAGTGCCATCAGCTCAGAACTGGTAGCTATGTGTAGGATCCAGCTACCATAATTTACTATTTGGAGAAAAATGAACAGAAGTTGTCTTCATGGAAATATTGTCTTCAGATACCATACCTTTGATTTAGAATCAAGTACAGTTTGTTGGTCAAATGGCCGGAGAATGGTACAATAATGAGTGTCTGCCGGTAACAGTGAATCATTGTGGAGGTTATTTGAAAGCGTAGAGCTGCATTTTCCGCAAACTGAGTTAGAGATTTAGACATAACTAATGGTGTGCTCAATGCTGAGAAATACAGAGAGAAACATATCTGTCATGCTATACCAGTATCAATTGTTTTACATTTTCAGAAAGTACCCAAAGAAGATGGTGATGGACATTAAATGTTACTTATAAAAAATGTAACTGAAGAGATGAACAGGAATATGAGTTGGTGTGCATGCAGCATTTAAGTGCATGTTCACACTGGCCACTAAGCAGACAAAACCCAGGATAAAAACATAAAAATAAATATATTTATTGAAAAAAACAGAAGCCCTTTTCTATAAGACAGCATTTACTAGTGACTCATATTTTTTATTGCATTATGTTTGTTTGTCTCTGTTTTTATAATGACTCCCATTAGCTATGATTTTGTTGTTGGTATTTATCAAAGTATAAAATTATGGACCGAGTATTCTGTAAAATAAGCGAGAGTGTGTTAATAATGACATGAGAGCCAGAAGAAGCGTGTACTCAGGCGAAACAACTGTTGCTGGTTATAATTATGTCTCTGTTTGCCATCCTATGCCTGAATAAAGTTGCCTTTTGCTGATATGCCAGTGGTGAGTGTCACTTTCCTCATTCACAAAATTCTGTCATTATAGAATAAAGTTACCGTATTTTTCGGATCAGAAGACGCACTTTTTCCCAAAACAATTTTGGGGAAAAATGGGAGTGGGTCTTATGGTCGGAATATACTTACAAATATTATGGCGGCGATCTCGGTTGGACGCTGCAGGGCGATGCAGCCTCCCTTCCCAGGCTGTTGCAGCGGCGGTGGTGGTGTTCCTCTGTGGGGTGGCGGCGGTGGTGATGCTCTGTTTGGCAGCGGGGCTCCATCGGCATTTTGTGAAAGCCTGGAGGCCCCATATCTGAATCTGAGCATGCACCACCCCCAGCAGCCATTTTCCCGGAGGTAACCATATGTTCAGATTAAGATCTCGGCAACGAGATATTGTCCTGAGATCTTGGGACAAGATCTCGTTGTCGAGATCTGAATCTGAGCATGCACCTCCCCCGGCAGCCGTTTTCCCGGAGGCCACCGCATCGCAGCACTGGATCTGCGGGGGCCTCCGGGCTTTCACAAAATGCCGGTGAGCCCTGCCACCCCACAGAGCACCACCACCACCGCCACCCCACAGAGGAGCACTGCAGAGCACCACCACCGCCGCCGCCACCCTACAGAGGAGCACCACAGAGCACCACCACCACCGTCACCCCTCAGATGAGCACCACCACCACCGCTGCTGCCCCACAGAGGAGCAACACAGAGCAGCACCACAGAGCACTACCGCTGCACCAGTCTGGGATGTAAGACGAACTTCCATTTGACACATTATATTTTTTTCCCTATTTTCTTTCTGAAAATATGGGGTGTGCCTTATGGTCTGGTGCATCTTATAGTCCGAAAAATACGGTATCTATTAAACTGAGTACAGCATGATCTGTACTCAGTCTGAATATTTTTGGCTCATCATTATGTTTTTCCTGAATTTGGATGTGGCAGTAGCGACAGTGTTTTTTTTCTTATTATTTTTAGTCCAAATTTATTTTGCACCAGGACAGTGACATGAAACATGCAGTCAATGTTATTAACCCATTCACTGCCTTTGATGCGGGCTGACATATTCAGCTGGCTTGTTTCACTGCATTTGTTGTGGAATTTAATCATCTTTTCTTGCACTTGTTGATTTAATCAGCCATCAAGTGCCTCTAACAGTCGCAGGTGGATCAGAGATCCATCTGAGGCTGTTAACTAGTTAAATGTTTCAAATGTTGCTGTCAATCACTGACAGTGAGGAAGACGAACACGTCACTCATGCGCTGCTGATATCCAAATATTAAACCTCTCTAAATAAAATGTTTTAATTTTACCGATATTTGGATATCAGCAGCGCATGAGTGATACCTCCGTCTTCCTCTCTGTATCTTTGCTCGTCCTTTTGACTGGTATGTGTGCAGCAGCTGTTTTATATGCTCATTATGTGTTGCCATTCAGCAACCTAGCAAGGTGAGTGTATATCCCCTTTCCCTTACACCCCATTGTCATCGGATAAGGCCCTATTGTGCTTTTTCTATCCTAGTTTCTTTCTTCCATAATCACTGACAGTTGCATTTAACACCCATTGACAAGAAGTGCATCGTTGAATCCGCTGGCATTTCAAAGGAGATTGTTATTTTTGCTATACATAGCAGTACTGAAACACTGTTATGTACAGCTCAGGTGATCACATGATCTCAGCTTCAAGTCTCCTAAGTGGAATATTAAATACAGTAAAAAGTAAAGAAAAAATGTTAAAAGTTCAAATCACCCCCCTTTTGCCCCAATAAAAATAAAACAATTGAACAAAAATAAAAAATACACATATTTGGTATCGCCGCAAAGTCCAATCTGTCAAAATTTTAAATAAATTAATACAATCGGTAAGCGGCGTTGTGAAGAATGTTGGAGACATAATTCCAAGTCAATCATCTGCATACTATTGGGCATGGAATTATAAAAAGTTCTTCCACATGCTGTGGTAACAGGACAGCTGACAGCTCAATCAACAAAGGATTCACACCCCCACTAGCAGTTGGTATGTAACCTTCTACAGGAAGACCCCCTGTGCATCCAAGCCATGTGGCCTGAGTCCTTTGTTCAGGCAGCTAGGATTTCATAAATGAGTTATGGAAATACTCTATGTCCTAGCTGCACATCGTATATATTTCCGAGATCCCCAGACCAGGGCAAATGCCTGTCTGGGTCTCGAGTCCTCCTAACATGTATGGGAAGGGACATACATAGAAAAGCCACAAGCAGCTGGGTAGCAAAATTGTGTTTAGTCTCTATGAGTAGCAGGGGCCCGGTTGGATCCAATGGTGCAAGAACCACTGACCTAGGGCCGTCCAGAAAGGATTTATGATCTTTCATAGGTTTTGGGAGATTTATCTCCAAACCTCCAGAGGAGGAGAATTAGGTTCAGCCCAGAGGGCAGAAGGGGAGTGACCCAGATGGTTAAATGATGGTGTGCAGCATTTTCCTATTGCTTTTTCTCTGGGAGATCACGAGGACATCATGTAAGGACAAGTCACACAAAGAGGGCTCCAGAAACCTGCCATGTGGCAGCCCTTCCCCCCACAAGACAGGCCTTTCATCTAACTGGTAACTGTTTATACCCTTTGTCCTACTCCTATTGTATTTGCATATATGACCCTTATATATGTACAACCATTGTCTATATATGATGTATTGTCTAGTCTCTGCCTAATCACACTTTCTACTGGGGCAGGTTTCTGGCCCGATATAGCCCTGTTAACAGACCAGACGTATATTGAACAAGGAACTAGTGGCAGTCCTACCGGGATGATAAGGTTCTGTTTCACTTGGGTTAGTGACCGGAGCCTCTCAGCCTGACAGAATTCTGGGCAAGTGTGGTGCCACATTAGTGACTTCATGAGCCACCTTCTCTCACTTCCCATACCTCCTTGGGCCAGTGTAGATGGAGGTCTGTGTAAAACTGTGCCAAGCTGACCTTATGTGTCCCTATGGGGTGTGAAACGACATGTTTGTACAAGTGAGGAGCCTGTGATCCGGGTGACATAATTTTAACGTCAGACTGGGTGGCGAGGTGTGGCTTCTTCATCATTTCACTCACAGGCATAAAGAGAAAAAAATAAAAGAGTCATCATCAAAGTCATTAGAGGTCTATGTACAGATTCCAGAAGACTTCTAGACTTTAGACTTGAGAATCCTATGATAGGAATTTTCCATATGCTTCCTAAGATTTATAATCCAGGTAACCCAGGGAGGCCTATAATTTCAGGGGCGGGAGCACTCACTGAAAAAATATCAGGGTGGATAGATAATGTCTTTAAACCGCTGGTAAGGCAGCCAGCTATTTACAAGGATTCCACAGACATGTTAAAAAAGCTATCTAAAATAGGTCCTCTCCTTAAGAATGTCATCTTAGCCACCATGGATTTAGAATCCCTATATTCTAATATCCAACATGAAGATGGACTATAGAATTGCCAAATGTTTCTTGAAGCTAATGGGATCCCTTCTGAGTCTGCATTGCGACTCTCCAGATTTATCTACGCACATAACCTTTTCTCCTTCAGTAAGGAGCTATATCTATAAAGCACTGCAACTGCTATGGACAGCAAAATGGCACCCCAGTATGCCAACCTTTTCATGGCTAAACTGGAAAATTACTTTTTACCATCTTGTTCTTTCAAAGCCTTGGCCTATTACCATTACATCAATGACATCTTAATAATCTGGATTGAGTCTGAACAAGAACTTTTAAAATTCAGTGAAAGTGTAATATGTTTCATCCCATCATAAACATAACATTGGACCATTCAAAAACAGAAATTAACTTCCTGGATTCAATCATAAAAATGCCACTCTTCTTTTTGTGTATATATTTGTGTTTTTTCAGATACGTTGTTATAGCATGCCTGAGGAAGGGACCTAAGAAGTCACAAAATCTTACTTTGTAACATCATTTATTTTATTTTTGTTAGCCATTAAAAGGTATCATAACTACAAGATCGTTATTTTGTTTTTCCCACTAAGAGAAAAAAATCAAAATGCCAGAATAATGTTTTTCTGATCACTCTAACATTGCAATAAAATTCAATAAAAGGTGATCAAAACATCATATCTACCCCAAAAGGGTATCCGTAAAATTGTCAGCTCAGAGTAAAAGAAGAAAAAAACAAAAAAAAAAGAACGTTACAAGACTCTGAAAATGGAAACAAAAGCAACATTTTAATTATTTTTACAAATTTCTGAATTTGTTTTAACCACCTAAATAAAAAAAAAATACATGTTTGGTTTCTACATATTTACATACTTGTACTGACCTGGGGAATCATATTGCCAGGTCAGTTTTACCATACATGCTTGAGAAAGCCACCCGGCAAAACGTACGTTGGAGCTATAGGGTGTCCATACATGATAATCTTTCCCTATTTATTTATATGTATTATGATATATCTGCTGGATGTTTTGTACATGACTATTTATTCTATTTATCCATTTGGACTTATACTGAAATTTAATATTTATTTATAAACCAACCCACTTTCTATACATTTTTCCTTGTAATTTTCCTGTGTTGGATTTTGTCCCTTGTTTATGTACTTTTACCTTCTCTGCTAATATGCAGTTTTTTATATTGGTGTATTAATAAAAAATACATACCGTATTTTTCAGACTATAAGAAGCACCTGTCACGGAGTTACCACAACAGAGCAGTACCAGAAGATCGCATTGTCTGATGGCTCCTGCTACACTGCTGAGAAGAAGCACTTCTCTAGTGTATTAAATGTGTTTGTTTTCTTTCAGCAGGACAGGGGTTAATCAGCCATGTGGTAATCCCTGCATTCAGCTGTGCTCGGTTAGCCACTCCTCTATCCTATAAAAGCTAGGCCTTCTGGCCAGATCCTTGTCTGAGATAGCACTTGCTAGATAGACCTCTAGAGTGAAGAGCTGGTGTCTGGAGAGCTGGAGGAGTTTATTGTGCGAAAGTTGCTTGGTTTGTACGCATGGAAATTCCTCATCCTTACCTACCTTATTTTCTTTCCCCGTCCTTTACACCCTGGTGAATACATCTGTTATTTGTGAGAGTATATTTGTGTGAGTGGAATTTTTTTTACCCTTGTCTTTGTTCCCCTGTCGATTGGGTTGATGTACTGCGGTACACGGGGGAAGGGGACAGACGCAGGGCTGCAGTTAGGAGACAGTGGAAGGGCGGAGGCAGCCTCGCCATCTGAGGTATCCCGGGGAACAGGGCGAGTTAGGGTGCCCCCTAGTTCTAGGGCCAGGAAAGGTGCCCCATGGTCTCAGTTTACTCGCCAGTCCTATCATTACAGCACCAAACCATAAGACGCACCCCAAATTTTGGGGTGGAAAATAGGAAAAAAAAGATTGTTACAAGATGGGGTCCATCTTATAGCCCAAATTTAAGGTATCTTACCTGGGGGCCGGTGGAGGTGGAGCGGCGTCACAGAAGGCATAGTCCCTTTCTCAAGAAGTTGAAAGGGGTGCGATGCTGTGGGCCTGGTGTTGGCAATGATGCAGAGCAGAGTGCATTGCGTGGAGCAAGGTCCCTTCCTTGGCTGGCGATTGCAGAAGTGTGGCGATGCTACAAGCCCCGTGTCGGCGGTGAGCAGTGCAGAGTGCATCATTGATTTCATAGCAGCCAATTTTCTGAGGCCATATTTCTGTGCATGCACGGCCTCCGACGGCCATTTTTCTTAAGCCCACAGCCTCAGGAAAATGCTTGCCTTCATCAGCATGTGAGCAGATTGAAATCTCAGCTAGACCGAGTACACAATCTGCACATGTACCGCTCGAGGAGGCACATGGCTTCAGGGAAATATCCACCTTGAAACCAATGATGCACTCCGCTCTGTTCACTGCCGACATTGGCCACGCAGCATCGCCACAGTTCTGCCACCGCACGCTTCCTGTGGGGGGACCCTGATCCACCACCATTGCAGCCACCCAGTAAGCCTGCATTTGGACTATAAGACCCAACCCCTTTTTTCCTCCCAAATTTTGGGGAAAAAGTGAGTTTTATAGTCTGAAAAATTCAGCATATTATTGATGATTTCGGTGTCTATTCACTTTATTGGTAGGATGTATCTATTTAATCGGTGAATACTCACTTATATCATGCATCTATTCTATTATATTTGTTGTTGTACATATATTAAACATGGTAAAGAAAAAATCCAAAGAAACATTATTGAATTGCATTTTTTTTACAATTTCATCGCACTTGGTATTTTTTTTCCTATTTTCCAGTAGACTATGTGGCAGAATGAATGGTGCAATTCAAAAGTACAACTCCTCCTTCAAAAAACAAGCCCTCATATGGCTATATAGCTGGAAAACTAAAAAAGTTATGGCTCTTGGAAGAAAAGGAGGTAAAAATGAAAAATGGTGGTGAAGAGGATAAGACATATTCAGTGTATAGGACAATATCATTAACCCCTAAATGACAGCTGATACGCCTTTTAACGGCGGCAGTTAAGGGTAATTAAACCACAGCGACGTTAATTAAGGACACTAAGATTTAATGGTATAGCACCCCCCAGAGTCAGAATTTCTCTGGGGTCTTGGCTACTGGGGGTAGCTGAGACCCCAGAGGACATGATTCAGGTTGGTTTTTACCCGGTGTTGCGATCGCCATTATTAACGGTATAACAGCGACTGTAAAGAATAAAAAAAGTCAGATTTTCCATTTAATTTTCTCTCCTCTGATGTGATTGCACATCAATGAAGAGAGAAATAAGGTCCCCCGATCCCCCCGCGATACCTCCATTGTCCCTGGATCCTTCAGCATCCCCCCATGGAATCCCCCGAGCTGCTGGCATCTTCCGGGAAAAATGGCGGGCGCTTGTGCAGTGTGCCTGCCGAGATCTGCCGGCCTGTAACAATAGGAAATTTCTCCTATTGGTTCATTTTGCTCACTGTGATAGACCCTATCACAGTGATCAAAATATAAAAGATAGTATATAAAACGCCTTTATCACCCTCTTAGTTAGGGAGAAATAATAAAATAAAAAAAAATATTTATTTCCATTTTTCCATTAGGGTTAGAGTTAGGCTAAAGTTAGGGTTATGATTGGGCTAAAGTGAGTTGGGCTAAAGTTAGGGTTAGGGCTAGGGATAGGTTTAAGTTTGTGGTTAGGGTTATGGTTAGGGTTGGGATTTTGGTTAGGGGTGTGTTGGGGTTAGGGTTGTAGTTAAAATTGGGGGGTTTCCACTGTTTAGGTACATGAGGGGGTCTCCAAGCGCGACATGGCACCACATTTGATTCCAGCCAATTTTGCATTCAAAAAGTCAAACGGTGCTCCCTCCATTCTGAGCCCTGCTATGCACCCAAACCACTGTTGGGGTATCGGCGTACTCAGGAGAAATTGCACAACAAATTGTGTGGTCTATTTTCTCCAATACCCTTGTGAAAATAAAAAATTGGTTCCAAAGTAAATTTTTTGTGAAAAAAGTAAAATGTTCATTTTTTCCTTACACATTGCTTTAGTTGTCGTGAAGCACCTGAAGGGTTAATAAACTTCTTGATTGTGGTTTTGAGCACCTTGAGGGGTGCAGTTTTTGGAATGTTGTCACTTTTGGGTATTTTCTGTTATTTTGACCCCCCAAAGTAACTTAGAATGCGAGATGGTCCTTAAAAAAATGATTTTGTAAATTTTGTTGGAAAAATGAGAAACCGCTGGTCAACTTTTAATTTAATCCTTATAACTTCCTAACAAAAAAAACCTTTGATTCCAAAATTGTGCTGATGTAAAATAGACATGTGGGAAATGTTATTTATTAGGTATTTTGTGTGACACCAATCTCTGATTTAAAGGCATAAAAAAGTTTTAAAATTGCAAAATTATTTCCGTTTTTTCATAAACGCAAGTCATATCAAGGAAATTTTACCACTAACATGAACTACTATATGTCATGAAAAATCAATTTCAGAATCAGTTGGATCCGTTGATGCGTTCCAGAGTTATAGTGACATAAAGTGAAAGTGGTCAGAATTGTATAAACTGGCTTGGTCATTAAGCACAAAATTGATTTTGTCACTGAGGGGTTAAGTCAGTCTGGAATTAAATGAAGAGAGTGAACGATTTATGCAAACCTAAGTCCATAAAAGATTATTCTCCAAGAGATTTGGAACAACCTCCCGGCTGAGTTCCTTCAAAGCTGTGTGCATGAAGAATTAATACCGCTTTAAGGCAAAACATGGGCACACCAAAAATATTGATTTTATGTAGATTTCTCTTTTACTCATTCATTTTGCATTTTGTTAATTGATGCAAAATAAACAATTAACTTTTCTAATTTTGTAGCATTTTTTCCTCGCCAGCCTAAATTTCTTTCACAGTATTTAATTAATAATATTACAATAATACTGAACTTTACCAATACTGATATCTTGATTGTTTTCAAGACCCATGAATGACTTTTGTATCAATATTAGGCTCCAATAGAAATATTGTAGTAAGTTTTTTGTTCAAAATAATGCCAACGCTCACACGTTGCGGATTTGCAAAATGCTCAGTTTGTCTGATTTTTCTCTTTATAGGCATATTTTTGAGTAAAATGTAAATTGTTCATTTATTCTATAAACTTCTGACAACGTCTCTGAATTTCCATGCAATAAATTTTGTATTTTTTTTTCTCAAAAAGAAAAATGGTCAAAATTAAAAAAAACGCCAGTGCTTTCAGACCTCAAATAATGCAAAGAAACCAAGTTCATAATCATTTAGAAACAACAATACTAATGTTTTAACTCAGGAAGAGTTCAGAAATCAATATTTTGTGGAATAACCACATTTTTTAATCACAGCTTTCATGCATCTTGGCTAGTGTTGAGTGATACCGTCCGATACTTGAAAGTATCGGTATCGGATAGTATCGGCCGATACCCGAAAAGTATCGGATATCGCCGATACCGATACCCGATACCAATACAAGTCAATGGGACACCAAGTATCGGAAGGTATCCTGATGGTTCCCAGGGTCTGAAGGAGAGGAAACTCCCCTTCAGGCCCTGGGATCCATATTAATGTGTAAAATAAAGAATAAAAATAAAAAATATTGATATACTCACCCTCTGACGTGCCCTGGTTGTAACCGCCAGCCTCCGTTCATAAGAATGAGCGCTTGAAAGTCCTTAGATGATGTCGCGGCCTGTGATTGGTCGCGGAGCGGTCACGTGACCGCAACGCGACCAATCACAAGCCGTGACGTCATATAAGGTCTTTCAAGCGCTTGAAAGTCCATAGATGATGTCGCGGCCTGTGATTGGTCGCGGAGCGGTCACGTGAACGCATCGCGACCAATCACAAGCCGTGACGTCATCTAAAGTCTTTCAAGCACTCATTCTTAGGAACGGAAGCTGGCGGTTACATCGGTAAGGTCCAGGCTGCGTCGGAGAGGTGAGTATATCAATATTTTTTAATTTTATTCTTTATTTTACACATTAATATCGATCCCGATACCGATTCCCGATATCACAGAAGTATCGGATCTCGGTATCGGAATGCCGATATAGCAAATATCGGCCGATACCCGATACTTTCGGTATCGGAATGCTCAACACTAGTCTTGGCATGCTTTCCACCAGTCTTTCACACTGCTTTTGGTGCAAAAATTCAAGCAGTTCCTCTTTGCTTGATGGCTTGTGACTATCCATCATCCTCTTGATTACATTCCATAGATTTTCAATGGGTCAGGTCTGGAGATTGGACTACCCATTAGAGGGCTGTAATGTAATGGTCTCTTAATTCTTGCCAGAGCTGTATATATATATATATATATATATATATATATATATATATATATATATATATATATATATATATATATATATATATAAATAAATATATATATATATATATATATATATATATATATATATATATATATATATATATATATATATATATATATATATATATATATATACATACAGTACAGGCCAAAAGTTTGGACACACCTTCTCATTTAAAGATTTTTCTGCATTTTCATTACTATGAAAATTGTACATTCACACTGAAGGCATCAAAACTATGAATTAAGACATGTGGAATTATATACTTATCAAAAAAGTGCGAAACAACTGAAATTATGTCTTATATTCTAGGTTCTTCAAAGTAGCCACCTTTTGCTTTGATGACTGCTTTGCACACTCTTGGCATTCTCTTGATGAGCTTCAAGAGGTAGTCACCGGAAATGGTCTTCCAACAATCTTGAAGGAGTTCCCAGAGATACTTAGCACTTGTTGGCCCTTTTGCCTTCACTCTGCGGTCCAGCTCACCCCAAACCATCTCGATTGGGTTCAGGTCTGGTGACTGTGGATGCCAGGTCATCTGGCGTAGCACCCCATCACTTTCCTTCTTGGTCAAATAGCCCTTACACAGCCTGGAGGCGTGTTTGGGGTCATTGTCCTGTTGAAAAATAAATGATGGCCCAACTAAACGCAAACCGGATAGAATAGCATGCCACTGCAAGATGCTGTGGACTCGTCAGACCAAAGCACAGATTTCCACTGGTCTAATGTCCATTCCTTGTGTTCTTTAGCCCAAACAAGTCTCTTGTACTTGTTGCCTGTCCTTAGCAGTGGTTTCCTAGCAGCTATTTTACCATGAAGGCCTGCTGCACAAAGTCTCCTCTTAACAGTTGTTGTAGAGATGTGTCTGCTGCTAGAACTCTGTGTGGCATTGACCTGGTCTCTAATCTGAGCTGCTGTTAACCTGCAATTTCTGAGGCTGGTGACTTGGATAAATGTAACCTCAGAAGCAAAGGTGACTCTTGGTCTTCATTTCCTTGGGCTGTCCTCATGTGAGACAGTTTCTTTGTAGCGCTTGATGGTTTTTGCAGCTGCACTTGGGGACAGTTTCAAAGTTAACCCAATTTTTCGGACTGACTGACATTCATTTCTCAAAGTAATGATGGCCAATGGTTTTCCTTTACTTAGAATTTGTATTATGGCAAGAAAAAAGCAGCTAAAAGTCTATTCAGTAGGACTATCAGCTGTGTATCCACCAGACTTCTGCACAACACAACTGATGGTCCCAACCCCATTTATAAGGCAAGTAATCCCACTTATTAAACCTGACAGGGCACACCTGTGAAGTGAAAACCATTTCCGGTGACTACCTCTTGAAGTTCATCAAGACAATGCCAAGAATGTGCAAAGCAGTCATCAAAGCAAAAGGTGGCTACTTTGGAGAACCTAGAATATAAGACAGATTTTCAGTTGATTCACACTTTTTGTTAAGTATATAATTCCACATGTGTTAATTCATAGTTTTGATGCCTTCAGTGTGAATTTACAATGTTAATAGTCATGAAAATACAGAAAAATCTTTAAATGAGAAGGTGTGTCCAAACTTTTGGTCTGTACTGTATAAATACAGTATATATATATATATATACACTCACCGGCCACTTTATTAGGTACACCATGCTAGTAACGGGTTGGACCCCCTTTTGCCTTCAGAACTGCCTCAATTCTTCGTGGCATAGATTCAACAAGGTGCTGGAAGCATTCCTCAGAGATTTTGGTCCATATTGACATGATGGCATCACACAGTTGCTGCAGATTTGTCGGCTGCACATCCCAAAGATGCTCCATACAAGGCAGGATGGATCCAAGCTTTCATGTTGTTTATGCCAAATTCTGACCCTACCATCCGAATGTCGCAGCAGAAATCGAGACTCATCAGACCAAGCAACGTTTTTCCAATCTTCTACTGTCCAATTTCGATGAGCTTGTGCAAATTGTAGCCTCAGTTTCCTGTTCTTAGCTGAAAGGAGTGGTACCCGGTGTGGTCTTCTGCTGCTGTAGCCCATCTGCCTCAAAGTTCGACGCACTGTGCGTTCAGAGATGCTCTTAGGCCTACCTTGGTTGTAACGGGTGGCGATTTGAGTCACTGTTGCCTTTCTATCAGCTCGAACCAGTCTGCCCATTCTCCTCTGACCTCTGGCATCAACAAGGCATTTCCACCCACAGAACTGCCGCTCACTGGATTTTTTTCTTTTTCGGACCATTCTCTGTAAACCCTAGAGATGGTTGTGCGTGAAAATCCCAGTAGATCAGCAGTTTCTGAAATACTCAGACCAGCCCTTCTGGCACCAACAACCATGCCACGTTCAAAGGCACTCAAATCACCTTTCTTCCCCATACTGATGCTCGGTTTGAACTGCAGGAGATTGTCTTGATCATGTCTACATGCCTAAATGCACTGAGTTGCCGCCATGTGATTGGCTGATTAGAAATTAAGTGTTAACAAGAAGTTGGACAGGTGTACCTAATAAAGTGGCCAGTGAGTGTATATATATATATATATACAGTATATATATATATATATATATATATATATATATATATATATATATATATATATACAGTGTCTCCATAAAATCATTGGGCACTTTTGACCAGTCACAGGATCTATTTATAGTTTACATTTTGGCGCCCTTTCTCTGGCCCAATAGTATCAGACCTGTTGGTGAGGAGAGATAATAAGAGCAAATCAAACAACACAAACTCACTTAGGGAACTGTCTCACAGTGGCACTTTTGTCGCTACGACGGTACGATCCGTGAAGTTCCAGCGATATCCATACGATATCGCTGTGTCTGACACGCAGCAGCGATCAGGGACCCTGCTGAGAATCGTACGTCGTAGCAGATCATTTGGAACTTTCTTTCGTCGCTGGATCTCCCGCTGTCATCGTTGGATCAGTGTGCGTGACACCGATCCAACGATGCGTTCGCTTGTAACCAGGGTAAACATCGGGTTACTAAGCGCAGGGCCGCGCTTAGTAACCCGATGTTTACCCTGGTTACCATCGTAAAAGTAAAAAAAAAAAAAACGTACATACTCACATTCCGGTGTCCGTCAGGGTCCCTCGCAGTCTGCTTCCCGCTCTGACTGACTGCCGGCCGGAAAGTAAGCAGAGCACAGCGGTGACGTCACCGCTGTGATCTGCTTTCACTTTACGGCGGCACTCAGTCAGAGCGGGAAGCAGACTGCGAGGGAGCCTGACGGACACCGGAATGTGAGTATGTACGTTTTTTTTTTTACTTTTACGATGGTAACCAGGGTAAACATCGGGTTACTAAGCGCGGCCCTGCGCTTAGTAACCCGATGTTTACCCTGGTTACCCGGGGCCCTCGGCATCGTTGGTCGCTGGAGAGCTGTCTGTGTGACAGCTCCCCAGCGACCACACAACGACTTTCCAACGATCAAGGCCAGGTCGTATCGCTGGTCGTGATCGTTGGAAAGTTGCAGAGTGTGACAGTACCCTTAAGCTGTTGCTGAACCCCCGTCAGATTAACCCCTGATAAACTGAGCTCTGATTAATACACTGCCAGGTCTGTGACATCATGCAATCACAAGCTTATGCCAGCTGTGTGGTTTTCCATGTCAGTCAGGATGTGGACGGTACAAAGGAAAGTTCAGTGTGTTCTGTGGCTCACTATTATTATTATTTATTTATATAGCACCATTAATTCCATGGTGCTGTACATGAGAAAGGGGGTTACATACAGGGTTATAGATATCATTTACAGTAAACAAATTTACATTGACAGACTTGTACAGAGGGGAGAGGACCCTGTCCTTGCAGACTTACATTCTACGAAATTTGAATCCGTGACCAAAGTGCTACGTGAATATCGGCACGTTTATAACGAAGCGCCACCACATAGGAACAACATTACTCGGTGGGATAAGCAATTGAAGAACACTGGCAGTTTGGTGGAGAAACCCCACTCTGGTAGGCCATCAGTCAGTGACGAGTCTGTAGAGGCTATACGGGATAGCTACCTAAGGAGCCCTAAAAAATCTGTGCGTGTGTGTGCTCGACAATTACATCTAAGCAAGACTACAGTTCATAAGGTGTTAACCTCTTCACCCCGAAGCCTGTTTTCACCTAAGTGACAGGGCCAATTTTTAGAATTCTGACCACTGTCATTTTATGAGGTCATAACTCTAAAACGCTTCAAAGGGTCCTGGCGATTCTGACATTCTTTTCTCATGACATATTGTACTTCATGATAGTGGTAAAACTTCTTCGATATGACTTTCATTTATTTGTGAAAAAAACAAAAATTTGTCGAAAATTATGAAAATTTAGCAATTTTCAAACTTTTAGTTTTTATGCCCTTAAATTAGAGAGTTATATCTCATAATATAGTTAATAAACAACATTTCCCACATGTCTGCTTTACATCAGCACAATTTTGGAAACATAATTTTTTTTTGTTAGGGAGTTATAAGGGTTAAAAGTTGACCAGCGATTTCTCATTTTTGCAACAAAATTTGCAAAACCATTTTTTTTACGGACCACCTCACACTTGAAGTGACTTTGAGGGGTCTATATGACAGAAAATGCCCCAAAGTGACACCATTCTAAAAACTGCACCCCTCAAGGTACTCAAAACCACATTCAAAAAGTTTATTAACCCTTCAGGTGCTTCACAGGAATTTTTGGAATGTTTAAAAAAAATTGAACATTTAACTTTTTTTTCACAAAATTTTTACTTCAGATCCAATTTGTTTTATTTTACCAAGGGTAACAGGAGAAATTGGACCAACAAAGTCGTTGTACAATTTGTCCTGAGTATGCCGATACCCCACATGTTGGGGTAAACCATTGATTGGGCACATGGCAGAGCTCGGAAGGGAAGGAGCGCCATTTGACTTTTCAATGCAAGATTTGCTGGAATTGAGATCGGAACCCATGTCGCGATTGGAGAGCCCCTGACGTGCCTAAACAGTGGAAACACCCACAAGTGACACCATTTTGGAAAGTAGACCCTCTAATGAACTAATCTAGATGTGTGGTGAGCACTTTGAACCTCCAAGTGCTTCACAGAAGTTTATAATGTAGAGCCGTAAAAAAAATTCATATTAATTTTCACAAAAAATGATCTTTTTGCCCCAAATTTTTTATTTTCCCAAGGGTAACAGGATAAATTGGACCCCAAAAGTTGTTGTGCAATTTGTCCGGAGTATGCTGATACTTCATATATGGGGATAAACCACTGTTTGGGCGCATGGCAGAGCTCGGAAGGGAAGGAGCGCCATTTCATTTTCAATGCAAAATTGGCTGGAATTGAGATCGGAACCCATGTCGTGTTTGGAGAGCCTCTGATGTGCCTAAACAGTGGAAACCCCCACAAGTGACACCATTTTGGAAAGAAGACCCCCTAAGGAACTTATCTAGATGTGTGGTGAGCACTTTTAACCCCCAATTGTTTCACTAAAGTTTAGAATGTAGCGCTGTGAAAATTAAAAAATCATTTTTTCTTTCCACAAAATGATGTTTTAGCCCGCAATTTTTTTTCCCAAGGGTAACAGGAGAAATTGGACCACAAAAGTTATTGTCCAATTTGTCCTGAGTACGTTGATACCCCATACATTGGAAGGAACCACTGTTTGGGCGCACGGCAGAGCTCGGAAGGGAAGGAGCGCCGTTTGAAATGCAGACTTAGATGGATTGGTCTGCAGGTGTCATGTTGCATTTGTAGAGCCCCTGACAGGGCCGGCGTTAGGGGCAGGCAGACCAGGCAGCTGCCTGGGGCCCCCACTCCCCCAGGGGCCCCCACTCCCCCAGGGGCCCCCAGCTAGCGGCAAATCACGCAGCCGCTATGGGGCCCCTGTGAGGCAGGGGGCCCGCCTGCTGCCAGCGCCGACTCCCCCGCCGCATTGAACTGTACCGGCGTCTGCCGGTACAGTTCAAAGCAATGATGGAGGAGAGAGCGTCACCTGACGCCCCCTCTCCCATCATTCCCCGCTCTGCCTCTGACACAGCGGGTGCGCGCGCACTCACTGTGTCCCAGGCAGAGCAGCTGCAGCCGCCGACACAGGAGCAGCTCGCAGCGCGGGCACGTGTGGAGAGGTGAGGAGCTTGTGTTTTTTTTTTTTTTTTTCTTTTTACTGGACGGGGAGAGGAGAGGGGAGGAGAGGAGAGGAGAGGGGAGGGGGGATGTGAGCTGTGGTGTACACCACTGGGGGCTGTGCTGTATACTACTGGGGGCTCTGCTGTATACCCCTGGGGGCTCTGCTGTATACTACTGGGGGCTCTGCTGTATATTACTGGGGGCTCTGCTGTATATTACTGGGGGCTCTGCTGTATACTACTGGGGGCTCTGCTGTATACTACTGGGGGGCTCTGCTGTATACCACTGTGGGCTCTGCTGTACACTACTGTGGGCTCTGCTGTATACTACTGGGGGCTCTGCTGTATACCCCTGGGGGCTCTGCTGTATACCCCTGGGGGCTCTGCTGTGTACCCCTGGGGGCTCTGCTGTATACCCCTGGGGGCTCTGCTGTATACCACTGTGGGCTCTGCTGTATACTACTGTGGGCTCTGCTGTATACTACTGGGGGCTCTGCTGTATATTACTGGGGGCTCTACTGTATATTACTGGGGGCTCTGCTGTATACCCCTGGGGGCTCTGCTGTATACCCCTGTAGGCTCTGCTGTATACCACTGTGGGCTCTGCTGTATACCACTGTGGGCTCTGCTGTATACTACTGGGGGCTCTGCTGTATATTACTGGGGGCTCTGCTGTATATTACTGGGGGCTCTGCTGTATACTACTGGGGGCTCTGCTGTATACCACTGTGGGCTCTGCTGTACACTACTGTGGGCTCTGCTGTATACTACTGTGGGCTCTGCTGTATACTATATGGAGGACTATGGGAAGAGTATAAAACTATATGGAGGACTATGGGGTGTGCATTTTACAATATGGAGGACTGTGGTGCACATTATAATATATGGAGGACTATGGGGTGTATTATACTAAACAAGCAAAATGCTGCATATTCATTGGGTGATTGGATTGTTTATGCCGGAATAAAAATCATTGTTCTCAGCAGCACATCGCCAGTATAAACTGTAGGTGTGCTGCTGATAACATGATACTGTATGGTGATCTTTTAGTGATCTATTAGTGATGGTTCTGTCCCATCATTCTTTCTCAGATGGTGGAAAGAGGCCGGGAAACAAGCGTCCAACGACTTCAGTATTGTCGATCACACTCGTTTAGCGGCCTGAGATCAGCGCAGGTAAATACAACCGAAATGCTTCTGTGTGACGTGCAATATGTTAGCATTTGGGGCCCCATTTTAAACTTTGCCTAGGGCCCCACTTTGCCTAAAACCGGCCCTGGCCCCTGATGTACCTAAACAGTAGAAACCCCCCACAAGTGACCCCATATTGGAAACTAGACCCCCCACGGAACTTATCTAGATGTGTTGTGAGAACTTTGAACCAACAAGTGTTTCACTACAGTTTATAACGCAGAGCCGCGAAAATAAAAAATATATTTTTTTCCACAAAAATGATATTTTAGCCCCCACGTTTTTATTTTCCCAAGGGTAACAGGAGAAATTGGAAAACAAAAGTTATTGTCCAATTTGTCCTGAGTACGCTGATACCCCATATATGGGGAGGAACCACTGTTTGGGCGCAAGGCAGAGCTCAGAAGGGAAGGAGCGCCGTTTGAATTGCAGACTTAGATGGATTGGTCTGCAGGTGTCATGTTGCATTTGCAGAGCCCCTGATGTACCTAAACAGTAGAAACCCCCCACAAGCGACCCCATATTGGAAACTAGACCCCCCAGGGAACTTATCTAGATGTGTTGTGAGAACTTTGAACCAACAAGTGTTTCACTACAGTTTATAACGCAGAGCCGCAAAAATAAAAAATATATTTTTTTCCACGAAAATGATATTTTAGCCCCCACGTTTTTATTTTCCCAAGGGTAACAGGAGAAATTGGACCACAAAAGTTATTGTCCCATTTGTCCTGAGTACGCTGATGCCCCACATGTGGGGGGGAACCACTGTTTGGGCGCAAGGCAGAGCTCGGAAGGGAAGGAGCGCCGTTTGAATTGCAGACTTAGATGGATTGGTCTGCAGGTGTCATGTTGCATTTGCAGAGCCCCTGATGTACCTAAACAGTAGAAACCCCCCACAAGTGACCCCATATTGGAAACTAGACCCCCCACGGAACTTATCTAGATGTGTTGTGAGAACTTTGAACCAACAAGTGTTTCACTACAGTTTATAACGCAGAGCCGCAAAAATAAAAAATATATATTTTTCCACGAAAATGATATTTTAGCCCGCACGTTTTTATTTTCCCAAGGGTAACAGGAGAAATTGGACCATAAAAGTTATTGTCCAATTTGTCCTGAGTACGCTGATACCCCATATATGGGGGGGAACCACTGTTTGGGCGCACGGCAGAGCTCGGAAAGGAAGGAGCGCCGTTTGAATTGCAGACTTAGATGGATTGGTCTGCAGGTGTCATGTTGCATTTGCAGAGCCCCTGATGTACCTAAACAGTAGAAACCCCCCACAAGTGACCCCATATTGGAAACTAGACCCCCCAGGGAACTTATCTAGATGTGTTGTGAGAACTTTGAACCTACAAGTGTTTCACTACAGTTTATCACGCAGAGCCGTGAAAATAAAAAATATATTTTTTTCCACGAAACTGATATTTTAGCCCCCACGTTTTTATTTTCCCAAGAGTAACAGGACAAATTGGACCCCAAAGTTGTTGTCCAACTTGTCCTGAGAACGCTGATACCCCATATGTTGGGGGGAACCACTTTTTGTGCGCACAGGAGAACTCAGAAGGGAAGGAGCACTGTTTTAGTTTTTCAAAGCAGAATTGGCTGGAATTGAGATCGGATGCCATGTCGCGTTTGGAGAGCCCCTGATGTGCCTAAACAGTGAAAACTCCCCAATTCTAACTGAAACCCTAACCCCAACCCTAATCCCAGCCCTAACCCTAGCCTAACCCCAACCCTAACCCTAGCCCTAACCCTAGTCCTAACCCTAGCGCTACTTTCACACTAGCGTTTTTTTGGATACGTCGCAATGTGTCGTTTTGGCGAAAAAACGCATCCTGAAAAGTCATCTGCAGGATGCGTTTTTTACCCATAGACTAACATTAGTGACACATTGCGACGTATTGACACACGTCGCAACCGTCGTGCGACGGTTGCGTCATGTTGTGGCGGACCGCCGGCAGCAAAAAACGTTACATGTAACTTTTTTTGTGCCGACGGTCCACCATTTCCAACCGCGCATGCGCGGCTGGAACTCCGCCCCCACCCCCCCGCACCTCACAATGGGGCAGCGGATGCGTGGAAAAACAGAATCCACGGCGCTTGCACAGAATGTGCGGCGCTTGCACAGTATGCGTCGGTACGTCGGGCCGACGCAGCGCGACGGCCCCGTACCGACGCTAATGTGAAAGTAGCCTAACGGGAAAATGGAAATAAATATATTTTTTAAAATGTTATTATTTTTCCCTAACTAAGGGGGTGATGAAGGGGGATTTGATTTACTTTTATAGCGTTTTTTGGGCGGATTTTTATGGTTGGCAGCCATCACACACTAAAAGACGCTTTTTATTGCAAAAAATTGTTTTTGCATCACCACATTTTGAGAGCTATAATTTATCCATATTTTGGCCCACAGAGTCATGTGAGATCTTGTTTTTTGCGGGACGAGTTGACGTTTTTATTGGTACCATTTTCGGGCACATGACATTTTTTGATCGCTTTTTATTCCGATTTTTGTGAGGCGGAATGAACAAAAACCAGCAATTCCTGAAATTCTTTTAGGGGGGGTGTTTATACCATTCCATGTGTGGTAAAATTGATAAAGCAGTTTTATTCTTCAGGTCAGTACGATTACAGCGATACCTCATTTATGTAGTTTTTTTATGTTTTGGCGCTTTTACACAATAAAAACTATTTTATATAAAAAAATAATTGTTTTTGCATCGCTTTATTCTGAGAGCTATAACTTTTTTATTTTTCTGCTGATGATGCTGTATGGCGGCTTTTTTTTTGCAGGACAAGATGACGTTTTCAGCGGTACCATGGTTATTTATACCCGTCTTTTTGATTGCGTGTTATTCCACTTTTTGTTTGGCAGTATGAGAATAAAGCGTTGTTTTTTCCTCGTTTTTTTTTACGGTGTTCACTGAAGGGGTTAAATAGTGATATAGTTTTATAGGTGGGGTCGTTACGGACGCGGCGATACTAAATATGTGTACTTTTATTGTGTGATTTTTTTTTTATTTAGATAAAGAAATGTATTTATGGGAATATATATATATTTTTTTCTTTATTTAGGAATTTTTTTTTTACACATGTGGACATTTTTTTTTTTTACTTTTTTACTTTGTCCCAGGGGGGGACATCACAGATCGGTGATCTGACAGTGTGCACAGCACTCTGTCAGATCACCGATCTCACACACAAGAGCAGAGGCTTGCCGGTGCCTGCTCTCAGCAGCTCTTGCAGGCGCCGGCAAGCCAGGTCAGTAAATGACCCGGAAGGAGTCCCGCGGCCATCTTGGATCCGGGGACTCCTTCCAGGTCACTGGAGCAGCGTGATCTCATCGCGTTGCTCCGGTGGGAGAGCGCAGGGAGCCCCCGTCCCTGCGCGATCCCCCTCTATGCCGCTGTCACTATTGACAGCGGCATCAGAGGGGTTAAATGCCCGCGATCGGCGATATACAGCTGACACCCGCACCCAATCACCGCGGCACTCAGCGCGAGACCGCGGAGATCGATGCTCCGTACTAGTACTGCGGCTGGCACTAATGCAGTGCCGGCAGCGCCCTACTAGTACAGCGCATGGCACGAAGGTGTTAAAGAAATGTCTCTGTTTTACAGGGTACAAATTGCTGCTGTTGCACTCTATCAAACCGGTGGATAGACCCAAATGATGCGCGTTTGCTACAGATATGCTTCATGAGATTGACAATGATGCAATATTTTTGCAGAATATTGTGTTTAGCGATGAGGCGACCTTCCATATCTGTGGACATGTTCATCGTCATAATGTCTGAATTTGGGCTGCTGAACATCCTCATGCCTACTTTGAGTACGAACGTAACACCCCTAAAGTGAACGTGTGGTGTGGCCTGATGCATGATAAAGTGATAGGCCCATTTTTTCCATGGAACGGAACATATCTTGAAATGTTAGAATTGTATGCAGTGCCACAATTTCCAGAAGGTGTCATCTTTTAACAGGATGGCAGTCCTCCACAGTACGCCACCATTGTTCGTGAGGTTCTGGACAGAACATTTCCCCGGCGGTGGACAGGCAGGGGTTCCGTCAAGCCATAGCCACCACGATCCCCGCATCTGATGCTCTTAGACTTTTACTTTTGGGGTTATGTGAAGCAACATGTGTACATTTGTTAAATATTAATTATTGATTATTGATTTATGCTTATTACACTCAATTCTGTACTGAGCCTCGTGGAAAGTTTGGCTGACAAACAGTGTGCTATTCCTGTATATTTAGCTCAGAGTAAAAGTTAACACCATACAGTATAGAGACAACATGTGCTCTATGGGACGTATATATCCACTACTCACAGGAGGGAGGGCCTGTCACTTGGGGGTTCTTCTTCACACTCTGTGGACTTCAGACTACACACAAACTTCAGACACAATGAACAGCTAGTATGTGAGTTAGCCACGTGCTTCTCAATGGCTTCTACCATGCTCTATGACAGAGATAGATGCCATTTACCATTCAGAATCATCTCAGAAAAGATGGGGAACAAACTTTGATATGGACAAATTGACAATCTCTTTCTAACTATTTCACCTATTTTATGTTTTGCTGCAATGATGCTTTTTGGTGGACACTCTAATAAACCACAACTTTTTTTAATAAGAAATATCATGACATTTTCTTTAGAGTATCGCATCTGGTAAAGAGTCCTGAATAATTAAATATAAGAAATAAGTATTTTTAACAACATTGAACGTATCAACGACATTAATCACTTAAAACAGAGGATGGCAGACGTTATTCACTCTGTTACACCAGATGTCCTTACACCCGTGTGTGGCAAGAACTTCACTATCGTTTGGATGTGTGTTGGACAGCAAATGGGACCCACATTGAACTGCACTGAATAAGTATGAAACTGGGAGAGTTTTTCTTTTATTTGGAGCAGATTTCACATTTCTATCACTTTTTGTTGCTTTGCAGTGCCTGGTCAAAAGTGCACCATGACTTTACGGACACACTGTATATATATACATATATATATATATATATATATATATATGTATATATATATATATATATATATATATATATATATATATATATATATATATATATATATAACGTAATTCCAATCCTGAGGTTTAGTAATAAACAAGTGTCAGCCAGATAACATCATTAATAAAATGGTAAATAAAGAGTTAAATTAGACACACACAAAATCTGCATGAAAAGCAATATCTGTTTAATTTTCAAAAACTTCCTAAGGGTACGTTCCCATGGTCATTAAATGAAGCAGCTTGGATGCAGCGTACATCCACAGCGTCCAACCCGCAGTGGCCAGGTGTTATAGCATAGTGGATGGGATTTGAAGAAATCTCATCTCAACTATGAGTGCACCGACACCCGCGGCTTCCCTGCGGAGATGGACATGTGGTGCGTCTTTCCAGACTGCAGCATGTCAATATATCTTGTGAAGACGCTCAGTCTCCGCAAGATAAATGTCACCCGTACAATGTATTGGGCGCTGTGATTCCGCACAGTTCAATGAACACATGGAGAATCACCTGCGTTCAAAAGCTGGCAGCACTTTGGACGGAGCAGACATGTGCTGCGTCCAAAGCGCTGCTGGCTCCTGACTGTGGGAACATAGTCTAAAAAAAAATTGCTTTCTGCTCCCGCATAATTTTCTTAACCAGCAGAGGGAAAGCCAACGGCTGAGGGCTGATGTTAATGTTCTGGGAATATTAGCTCACAGAAGTTTGCTTAGCCTTTACTGGCTAGTTTTCAGGGAAACCCCAGAAAAAAATTGACATGGGGTCCCTCTGTAAAATTGAACCAGCAAAGGCTAGGCAGACAGCTGTGGGATGATAATAATAGCCTGGGAATGGGCCATGGATATTGGCACGCCCCAGGCTAAAAACATTATCTCTCAGCCGGCCCAGAAATGGCACATCTATAAGATTCTGGCACTTTTCCCATGCAGCGGGGCCGCAAGTGACAGCACAAACTCTCTCATGGCGACATAGTGATAAACTTACAGAAGGTGATCCACCCGCAGTGTATCGCCTGAGCAGTGTATAGCGGTCACCTATCCCAATGTGACTGTTCTACATGAGATCGCCGTGGGACACTTGTTATTAAATGGACTATGGCGGAAAGGTAAGTATATGGTGGTTTGTTATTTTATTTTTATTGCAGGAGATTGAGGGCGTCAGGGAATTAGGTGTTTGGTGAGTGTAAATGTTGTGTGTGATTATGTAAATGTGTGGTTTATTTTTTTTTTACACTTGAATACAGTCGCTGGATAATGGGACTACTGCCCCATCTACTGCCCCATAGCCGGATGGGATCAGGAGTCCCATCAGACGATGCCTGGCTAAACACACACACACACACACAGAGACACACATACAGACACCTGCAGACACCCACACACAGATACACACAGACACCCACAGACAGACACGCACATATTCTCCACTCACACATAGTCTCTGTCATACTCATATTCTCCGTCCACACACTCTTCCTTCTTCCTTTCTGCAGCATTTTTGGCATGCAAATCTGCAGCTAATTGGCAGACCTTTTTACACCTGCGATTTAGCTGCGGATTTGACTGACTCAATGTAAGTCAATAGGTGCAAAAACGCTGCTCATCTGCAAAAAGAATTGATATGCTGTGGAAAATAAAGCGCAGAGAATCAGTGCGGAGTTTTCTGCACATCAATTCTGGATTCCCAGTCATTAATGGAGCGCCCCAACTGCCGCAGGGCCGAGGGGCACCCGGTACCGGGCCTCTCTGTCTCAGATCAGGGGTTGTCACGGTGGCTAGGCCCGGCCCGTGACCCTGCTGAGGGGCGTCCAATGAAGGTGGAGAGTGTGATGAGGTTGTGGTGCGGTGCAGGTCACAGTAAATAACGAGGACACCAGATTGCAGTCTCTTTACCTCTTTACTGAAGGCTTCAGGATCCTCAGTCCGGAATACGGTTAACCGGGCTGCGTGAGTCCGGCCAGTCCGATGGCACCTCCGGAGTTCCCTTTGCAGGTGGAAATCTGTGCCTACCTTCTAGGGCTTGTGTGTTGTGGTCCTCCCCTGCTGTGCTTACGGGATAGTCCCCACAACTGTTGTGTCTGTTTCTGAAGTTCCCTCACAATTGGATTTTGATGTTCTTCTTCGTCCCCCCAGATGATATGGCTAGGACGCACCCGTATGACGGGTAGGCTCGGAGCTCTTCCGGGACCCTAGTGTCGCCCCTCTCCAACTGTTGCGCCCTATGTCTTCTTAGGTGATTTGAGTGAGACAGCCCGCCTATAACTGACTGTCCTGCCGTAGGTTTAAAGTAAGGCCTGGAGCTCAATACTTTTCCGGCCACCGCCTACGCGCCTCAGTAGGATGTTGCCTCGTCTTACAGCAAGACTCCTACTGGTGTTTCTCCTTGTTGCGTTGATCTCGTTTCTCACTCAGCACAATAAACCTCGCTTCTTGTCCTTTCTTGGGGTACCGCCGCGATGAAGTGCAGGCGCGGTCCCGTAACGTTCTTTCCTGTTCGCTAGGCCTCTGTCAGGATCCCACCCCTGACAGGGATCCCCCTGAATCTTCCCCTGCAACACCCTCTGCCACAGGATGTTGCCTGGTTCCAACCCAGTCAGCTTCTCTCTAACTTCCTATCTAATCCCCAGTTTTACCAGATTGTGAGGAGTGGCCTAATACATAGCACCCTTAGCTCCCCCTGGAGGCCAGACTGTGAAGTGTATTGGTGTCTGTGATACCTGGTCAGGTGAACTCCTTCAGTGCCATCAGACGTACCATAGCCCCCCTTAGCGGCGGAGCATCAGTACTGCAACGACCAGGACTCTGGGGCGCTGTACTCCCCCCAGGTTAAACCCAGTACTCCTGGACTGGGAAGAAAACAACAATACATGTCAGCAAAAAGACATACAATTTTGAAATGCAATAACAAGTAAACTTGAACAGAGCTTCCCTTTATGGGAGGTGAGGACACTTGAACGTTACAAACATGGTAAATATTTTAAATAACATACTATAAATAACTTCTCTTACCCAACCGGGTATTCTACTTAGTGCAATTTCTGAACAATAATTTAACATTGCCTTTAAGGACGTACACACTGAATCCACTAAAGACTAGTGTTGAGCATTCCGATACCGCAAGTATCGGGTATCGGCCGATACTTGCGGTATCGGAATTCCGATACCGAGATCCGATACTTTTGTGGTATTGGGAATCGGAATCCGAAGTTCCCAGTGTATGGTTCCCAGGGTATGAAGGAGAGGAAACTCTCCTTCAGTCCCTGGGATCCATATCCATGTAAAAAATAAAGATTTAAAATAAAAAATAATGATATACTCACCCTCTGACGCACCCTGGTAGCAACCGGCAGCCTGCTTTGCTTAAAATGAGTGCGTTCAGCACCTTCCATGACATCACGGCTTCTGACTGGTCGTGTACCGCTCATGTGACCGCCACGCGACCAATCACAAGCCGTGACGTCATGGAAGGCCCTAAACGTGCTCATTTTAAGCAAAGAAGGCTGCCGGTTAACAGCGGTGAGGTGCAGGGGCCTCCGGAGAGGTGAGTATATAAATATTTTTTATTTTAATTCTTTATTTTACACATTAATATATATCCCAGGGCCTGAAGGAGAGTTTCCTCTCCTTCAGACCCTGGGAACCATCAGGATACCTTCTGATACTTGTTGTCCCATTGACTTGTATTGGTATCGGGTATCGGTATCGGCGATATCCGATACTTTTCGGGTATCGGCCGATACTATCCGATACTGATACTTTCAAGTATCGGACGGTATCGCTCAACACTACTAAAGACCTTCTTATAAAACACTATAAGGCTAATCAAGTTTTCTTCATTTTCCACCTTTACATCTGCAGGACCGTCTGTCTATCTGCCCCAGGCCTACTGCCTCTCGTTCTGTTGCAGGACCGCCCCTTTCCGCCCGGGCCTACTGCCTTTCTGCTACTATCCACAGTATAGAACTTATCAACCTTCTCTCAGTTCAAGATCACTGAGCCATCTCTGTATGGCTTCTAGGAGGACTCACCGACTAACCCCGTACGGGTTCACTTCCTGTCCTCATTTTCTAACACATTATTAAACATTCCTTACAATTAACTAGCTAACTTCATATAACTTTTACATGTAAGCATTACTCGACTTTAAGTGCTACCATTGAAAGTCCCCTTTAAGAAGGGACCAAGTCTCTCGGAGGTAGTGAAAATTCTCAAGCTGCAAGTTCGTGTACAGCAAGGACTCCGGTGCTGTTTCCAAGAACAGTTTCTTCGCAAAGAGTCCCTTTCTTTGTAAAACCAGTAGAGGGCACCTTTAAGAAGGTGCAATGTCATGATCTCTGCAGGCAGAGATCATAGCAAGCCTATAGAGGAACAAGCTCTCGGAAGATGGAACTATACTGACCATGAACTAAGCCTGCCGCGCAACTAGAAATAGCCAGGTAGCATTTCCTATTTATCGCTAGATGCCCAGCTCTGGCCTAAGACCTAAATAGCTAGCAGAGGGAAATATAAGACCTGGCTCACCTCTAGAGAAATATTCCAAAGAAGACAGTAGCCCCCCACATATAATGACGGTGAGTTCAGATGAAACAACAAACGCAGCAGGAAAATAGTCTTAGCAAATTTGAGGTCCGCTTACTAGATAGCAGAAGACAGATAGTATACTTTCATGGTCAGCAGAAAAATACTAACAAAACACCATCCAGAGATTACCTTAAACTCTGGCATTAACTCATAACGCCAGAGTAGCAATCCCTGATCGACGAGAGCTTTCCAGACACAGTAACAAAACTTCAGCTGCGAACTGGAACAAATAGGCAAACAAAACATGGACAAAAGTCCAACTTATCAGTAGTTGTCTAGAAGCAGGAACAAGCACTGAGAGGCATCAGATAACATTGTTGACCGGCAAGAAACCACCAGAGAAATGAGCTTAAATAGCGACACCCACTACTGATGGAATCAGGTGAAACAGGAAAGAGGATGACAAGTCCAATTCCACAAGCGGCCACCGGGGGAGCCCAGAATCCAAATTCACAACAGTACCCCCCCCTCAAGGAGGGGGCACCGAACCCTCACCAGATCCACCAGGGCGACCAGGATGAGCCCTATGGAAGGCACGAACAAGATCAGAAGCATGAACATCAGATGCATTGACCCAAGAATTATCCTCCTGGCCGTAACCCTTCCAGTTGACCAGATACTGGAGTTTCCGTCTGGAAACACGAGAGTCCAAAATTTTCTCCACAACGTACTCCAACTCACCCTCAACCAACACCGGAGCAGGAGGCTCAACAGAAGGTACAACAGGTACCTCATACCTGCGCAATAACGACCGATGAAAAACGTTATGAATGGAAAAGGACGCAGGGAGGTCCAAACGGAAAGAAACAGGATTAAGAATCTCCAATATTCTATAAGGGCCGATGAACCGAGGTTTAAACTTAGGAGAAGAGACCCTCATAGGGACAAAACGAGAAGACAACCACACTAAATCTCCAACACAAAGCCGAGAACCAACACGACGATGACGGTTGGCAAAACGCTGAGTCTTCTCCTGGGACAACTTCAAATTGTCCATAACCTGCCCCCAGATGTGATGCAATCTCTCCACCACCGCATCCACTCCAGGACAATCCGAGGATTCCACCTGACCGGAGGAAAATCGAGGGTGAAACCCCGAATTACAGAAAAACGGGGACACCAAGGTGGAAGAACTGGCCCGATTATTGAGGGCGAACTCTGCCAATGGCAAAAAAGCAACCCAATCATCCTGGTCAGCAGAGACAAAACACCTCAGATATGTCTCAAGGGTCTGATTAGTCCGCTCGGTCTGGCCATTAGTCTGAGGGTGAAAAGCAGATGAAAAAGACAAATCTATGCCCATCCTAGCACAGAATGCCCGCCAAAATCTAGACACAAATTGGGTACCTCTGTCAGAAACAATATTCTCAAGAATACCGTGCAATCGGACAACATTCTGAAAAAACAGAGGAACCAACTCAGAAGAAGAAGGCAACTTGGGCAGAGGAACCAAATGGACCATTTTAGAGAAACGGTCACAGACCACCCAGATGACAGACATCTTCTGGGAAACAGGCAGATCCGAAATAAAATCCATCGAGATGTGTGTCCAAGGCCTCTTAGGAATAGGCAAGGGCAACAGCAGTCCGCTAGCCCGAGAACTACAAGACTTGGCCCGAGCACAAACGTCACATGACTGCACAAAGACTCGCACATCTCGTGACAGAGAAGGCCACCAGAAGGATCTTGCCACCAAATCCCTGGTACCAAAAATTCCGGGATGACCTGCCAATGCAGAAGAATGTACCTCAGAGATGACTCTGCTGGTCCAATCATCAGGAACAAACAGTCTATCAGGCGGACAACGATCCGGTCTATCCGCCTGAAACTCTTGCAAGGACCGCCGCAGATCAGGAGAAACGGCCGACAAAATTACTCCCTCCCTAAGGATACCTGTGGGTTCAGAATTACCAGGAGAGTCCGGGTCAAAACTCCTAGAAAGGGCATCTGCCTTAACATTCTTAGAACCCGGTAGGTATGACACCACAAAATTAAAGCGAGAAAAAAATAAAGACCAGCGCGCCTGTCTAGGGTTCAGGCGTCTGGCAGTCTCAAGATAAATCAAATTTTTGTGGTCAGTCAATACCACCACCTGATGCCTAGCCCCCTCGAGCCAATGGCGCCACTCCTCAAACGCCCACTTCATGGCCAAAAGCTCCCGATTCCCAACATCATAATTCCGCTCTGCGGGCGAAAATTTGCGAGAAAAGAAGGCACAAGGCCTAATGACGGAGCAGTCGGAACCTTTCTGCGACAACACTGCCCCAGCTCCGATCTCCGAAGCGTCAACCTCAACCTGAAAAGGCAGATTCACATCAGGCTGACGCAACACAGGGGCAGAGGCAAAACGGCGCTTAAGCTCCTGAAAGGCCTCTACAGCATGAGGGGACCAATTAGCAACATCAGCGCCTTGTCTGGTCAAATCAGTCAGTGGTTTAACGACATCCGAAAAACCAGCAATAAATCGGCGATAAAAGTTGGCAAAGCCCAAAAATCTCTGAAGACCCTTAAGAGAGGAGGGCTGAGTCCAGTCACAAATAGCTTGCACCTTGACGGGATCCATCTCAATGGAAGAGGGAGAAAAAATATACCCCAAAAAGGAAATTTTCTGGACCCCAAAAACGCACTTAGACCCCTTCACACATAAAGAATTAGACCGCAGAACCTGAAAAACTCTCCTGACCTGCTGGACATGAGAGTCCCAGTCATCAGAAAAAATCAGAATATCATCCAGATATATTATCATAAATTTATCCAGAAAATCGCGGAAAATATCATGCATAAAAGACTGGAAAACTGAAGGGGCATTAGAAAGACCAAAAGGCATGACCAAATACTCAAAGTGGCCCTCGGGCGTATTAAATGCGGTCTTCCACTCATCCCCCTGCCTGATCCGCACCAAATTATACGCCCCACGAAGATCAATTTTAGAGAACCACTTAGCACCCTCTATACGAGCAAACAAATCAGTAAGCAATGGCAATGGGTATTGATACTTAACAGTGATCTTATTTAGAAGCCGATAATCAATACATGGTCTCAAAGAGCCGTCTTTTTTTGAGACAAAGAAAAACCCAGCTCCCAAGGGAGAAGAAGATGGACGAATAAGTCCCTTTTCCAAAGACTCCTTTATATATTCCCGCATAGCAGCATGTTCCGGCACAGACAAATTAAACAAACGACCCTTTGGATATTTACAACCCGGTATCAAATCTATGGCACAATCGCACTCACGGTGCGGAGGTAACGACCCAAGCTTGGGTTCGTCAAAGACGTCTTGATAATCAGAGAGGAACTCAGGGACTTCAGAGGGAATGGACGACGAAATAGAAACCAAAGGTACGTCCCCATGAATACCCTTACATCCCCAGCTCAACACAGACATAGCTCTCCAGTCCAAGACTGGGTTGTGAGACTGCAACCATGGCAATCCCAGTACCAAATCGTCATGTAAATTATACAGCACCAGGAAACGAATAATCTCCTGGTGATCCGGATTGATACGCATGGTTACTTGTGTCCAGTATTGTGGTTTATTATTAGCCAATGGGGTGGAGTCAATCCCCTTCAGAGGAATAAGAGTCTCCAAAGGCTCTAAATCAAAACCACAACGATTGGCAAAGGACCAATCCATAAGACTCAGAGCGGCGCCAGAGTCAACATAGGCGTCCGTGGCAATGGATGACAAAGAGCAAATCAGGGTTACAGACAAAATAAACTTAGACTGAATAGTGCCAATGGAAACAGACTTATCAAGCTTCTTTGTACGCCTAGAGCATGCCGATATAACATGAGTAGAATCCCCACAATAGAAACACAATCCATTCTTCCGTCTAAAATTCTGTCGCTCGCTCCTGGACAGAATTCTATCACACTGCATACTTTCTGGCGTCTTTTCCATAGACACCGCCAGATGGTGCATCGGTTTGCGCTCCCGCAGACGCCTATCAATCTGAATAGCCATTGTCATGGACTCATTCAGACCTGCAGGCAAAGGGAAACCCACCATAACATCCTTTACGGCATCAGAGAGACCTTCTCTGAAAGTTGCCGCCAAGGCGCACTCATTCCACTGAGTAAGCACAGACCATTTACGGAATTTTTGGCAGAAAACTTCAGCTTCGTCTTGCCCCTGAGATAGTGCCATCAAAGTTTTTTCTGCCTGAAGTTCCAAATGAGGTTCCTCATAAAGCAAGCCCAAGGCCAGAAAAAACGCATCCACATCGCGTAACGCAGGATCCCCTGCTGGCAATGAGAAGGCCCAATCTTGAGGGTCACCCCTGAGCAAGGAAATCACAATCCTAACCTGCTGAGCAGGGTCTCCAGCTGAACGAGACTTCAGGGACAAATAAAGCTTACAATTATTTCGGAAATTCTGGAAGCTATCTCTATTCCCTGTGAAGAACTCCGGCAAAGGAATTCTCGGCTCAGATACCGGAGCATGTACCACAAAATCTTGTAAATTTTGTACTTTCGTGATGAGATTATTCAAACCCGCAGTTACACTCTGGAGATCCATTATTGTCAGGTGCACACAGAGCATACAGAGATTAGGAGGAGAGAGAGAAAAAAGACTGCAGCAAGGCAGACTGGAGGAAAAAAAAAAAAAAAAAAAAAAAATTCCAGCAGACTTCTTATAACTCTCCTTTCTCAACCTGGGTCTTTAACACTTTATGGGCCGGTCAAACTGTCATGATCTCTGCAGGCAGAGATCATAGCAAGCCTATAGAGGAACAAGCTCTCGGAAGATGGAACTATACTGACCATGAACTAAGCCTGCCGCGCAACTAGAAATAGCCAGGTAGCATTTCCTATTTATCGCTAGATGCCCAGCTCTGGCCTAAGACCTAAATAGCTAGCAGAGGGAAATATAAGACCTGGCTCACCTCTAGAGAAATATTCCAAAGAAGACAGTAGCCCCCCACATATAATGACGGTGAGTTCAGATGAAACAACAAACGCAGCAGGAAAATAGTCTTAGCAAATTTGAGGTCCGCTTACTAGATAGCAGAAGACAGATAGTATACTTTCATGGTCAGCAGAAAAATACTAACAAAACACCATCCAGAGATTACCTTAAACTCTGGCATTAACTCATAACGCCAGAGTAGCAATCCCTGATCGACGAGAGCTTTCCAGACACAGTAACAAAACTTCAGCTGCGAACTGGAACAAATAGGCAAACAAAACATGGACAAAAGTCCAACTTATCAGTAGTTGTCTAGAAGCAGGAACAAGCACTGAGAGGCATCAGATAACATTGTTGACCGGCAAGAAACCACCAGAGAAATGAGCTTAAATAGCGACACCCACTACTGATGGAATCAGGTGAAACAGGAAAGAGGATGACAAGTCCAATTCCACAAGCGGCCACCGGGGGAGCCCAGAATCCAAATTCACAACAGTGCAAACTATTTACAATAAGTTTGTAATCATGCAGTGTTCATGATCCAGCAGTTCTTTTCAACAATGGTGAACGAGAAACAAAAGCAAAAACAAAAAGGCAAAATAGGGATCCCGGGTAAACTAAGGGATCCCTTTAAGAGTTAACCCTAATCGGGTTGCAGCAGCAAGAAGACACATAAAAGGACGGACAGTTAACTATATACAGTTTGCAAAGCACTTTAAAGCTTCATAGTAAATTGCAAGACATCAGCCGGTAGTGGACATCTCCTGACCGTGGCGGCTTTGGTCCCTGGTCTCCTGCTGATGCAGTGTCAGTATCTGTGGTTGGTCTCTCGGGTGCAGTCAGGTCACCCGGTGCCTGGATTCGAAGGCTAACCTTGGCTGCAAGCTCGGTAGCTGCAACAAGGCGTACGGTGGCGATAGTAGCAAGATCTGTCAAGTCTGGTTCAATCATGGTCAAAGCAACAGGTGACACCCCCTCAGGCCCACATCGTTGGACGTTCTGAGCGCACCATCCTTGTGCACTCCGGTGGCGGGTGTAGGTCACCTGATCCCCCCTTTGCAATAGTGGGTCACCATATCGGTTGCGGAAAGGAGTCTTCACATTGCAACTGGTAACGAAGACGTCAGTCGGTAGTCCCGGTTCCTGTATGGAGCCCCAACCCCGCTTTGGGTGAAAGGCCAGCACAGTTCCCCGCTGTACCACGTCTTTCATGTCATGTGCAGGCTTTGGGTGTTTCACTTTTGGGGCGTCAGTTTGTTCTGTCTCTTTTCGTTTTTTCCAGTGTAAGATCCGGCATTGTTTACATTGTTCCCAAGTGAGCACAGCAAGGGTGAGGCCTTCCTCCCGAGCTCCATCTGGCCCGATCCAGGGGGTGTCCCACTGGAGGATCACCCCATCTGAGCTTACGTCTAGGGGTTCCCCCATCTTGGTCGGTAGTGGAGGCACCAGTTTCCTCATTGTGTCTGGAGTCAGCACCACCCGCTCCACTGAGAGGAAACGGTTATTGTCGGGGTAAGGAGCGGTCGCGGGAGCGGGACCGGTCAGGGGAGCAGGATCGGTCGGGGGAGCAGGATCGGTCGGGGGAGTAGGAGCGCCTTCCATACCTGCGCCTGATGTGATTCCACCGATATCGATCTGTTCCGTTGACAAGGACATTGGAGTCGGCTGCAGCCCGGACTGCTGCTCCTCCAAGGCGGCCTCCCGATGTGGCTCCGCTCGCCATGGCTCTGTGGTCGGGATAGGTGGGCTCGGATCCTCCGCCGGTGGCTCCAAGGAGTTCAGATCCTTCAGCTGTGGTGGATGCGGATCCGCCTCTGGTGGGTGAGGGCAAGCCGGGATCACTTCGCCGTCGCTCGGGCACTTGCTGATCATCATCGCTGTCCGGGATTTGGCGGCAACGCATGCACCTGGCTCCGCCATTTCTCCAAGGTCGAGCTCCCTCTTCACCTCGTTCCCACCGTTGCAAATCAGGGGGCGGTTCTCCTCTGCTGCTGGGCAGGTCGTCATCGCGCAGAAGTCGGAGGGGCGGTCGCTACTTTTGGCGCTGCTTTGGTAGTCTCCTCCCATGGCACGCCCTTCTTCTTCCTCTGCGCTCCCTGTAGTGCTGCAATGGCGGAGGCTTTTGGCGGGAACTTTTCGCGGCAAGTGGCAACACACAGCCTTTGGAATAAGTCACAGTCCAAGTACAATAAATCACAGTTCCAAGGCACACATGACCTGATTCTTCAGGCTTAAGTAGATCCTGTTCATGACACCAAGTTGGAGCGCCCCCACTGCCGCAGGGCCGAGGGGCACCCGGTACCGGGCCTCTCTGTCTCAGATCTGGGGTTGTCACGGTGGCTAGACCCGGCCCGTGACCCTGCTGAGGGGCGTCCAATGAAGGTGGAGAGTGTGATGAGGTTGGGGTGCGGTGCAGGTCGCAGTAAATAACGAGGACACCAGGTTGCAGTCTCTTTACCTCTTTACTGAAGGCTTCAGGATCCTCAGTCCGGAATACGGTTAACTGGGCTGCGTGAGTCCGGCCGGTCCAATGGCACCTCCGGAGTTCCCTTTGCAGGTGGAAATCTGTGCCTACCTTCTAGCGCTTGTGTGTTGTGGTCCTCCCCTGCTGTGCTTACGGGATAGTCCCCACAACTGTTGTGTCTGTTTCTGAAGTTCCCTCACAACTCGATTTTGATGTTCTTCTTCATCCCTCCAGATGATATGGCTAGGACGCACCCGTATGACCGGTAGGCTCGGAGCTCTTCCGGGACCCTAGTGTCGCCCCTCTCCAACTGTTGCCCCTTATGTCTTCTTAGGTGATTTGAGTGAGACAGCCCGCCTATAACTGACTGTCCTGCCGTAGGTTTGAAGTAAGGCATGGAGCTCAATACTTCCTCGGCGTTTCCGGCCACAGACTATGCGCCTCAGTAGGATGTTGCCTCGTCTTACAGCACGACTCCTACTGGTGTTTCTCCTTGTTGCGTTGATCTCGTTTCTCACTCAGCACAATAAACCTCGCTTCTTGTTCTTTCTTGGGGTACCGCCGCGATGAAGTGCAGGCGCGGTCCCGTAACGTTCTTTCCTGTTCGCTAAGCCTCTGTCAGGATCCCACCCCTGACAGGGACCCCCCTGAATCTTCCCCTGCAACACCCTCTGCCACAGGATGTTGCCTGGTTCCAACCCAGTCAGCTTCTCTCTAACTTCCTATCTAAACCCCAGTTTTACCAGATTGTGAGGAGTGGCCTAATACATAGCACCCTTAGCTCCCCCTGGAGGCCAGACTGTGAAGTGTATTGGTGTCTGTGATACCTGGTCAGGTGAACTCCTTCAGTGCCATCAGACGTACCATAGCCCCCCTTAGCGGCGGAGCATCAGTACTGCAACGACCAGGACTCTGGGGTAGGGTTGAGCGACTTTTACTTTTTTGGGGTCGAGTCGGGTTTTGCGAAACCCGACTTTGTCAAAAGTCGAGTCGAGTGAAATTGGCCGATATTCTTGCAAAGTCGGGGTCGTTGTTCGGCCGAAACACGAAACCCAATGCAAGTCAATGGGGAAGCATAGTCGGCAGTGATTTGAGGCCAGGAAAACACCTACAGTGCCCATTTTAATGCCAAAAACATCAATTCTTGTTACTTAGGCTTGTCAATCTTAATTTACCTTACAATAATAGGTAGCCATTGAAAATTGGGGGGTCATTTGGCTAAAGTTGTGGGGGGTGGGGCTGGTTCAAGTTTTCAGTGGGCCCAGGAAACGTGGAGTACGTCACGGCGGTGGAGCAGTTAGAGGTAAGTATTGCAATATTGCAAGTGCTGTGATCCTGAGCAAGCAGGGGGTCCCACTCATTCGCATTGGCACTGGCACAGGGCCCCTCACAGTACGGCGGTGTGTTTGCACGGCGGGGGTGCCTCCCACCGGCAGCGACACTTTGCGTACTATGAGGGGCCCTGTGCCAGTGGCGTCGCCAACGAGTGTGCCCCCCCACCTGATGAAGGAACCTGCACTTTCACCTGCACCTTCCTCTTTGTCCCCGTGTAAGGTGGTATAGTATGCGGGAAGAGGAACCTGACTTTCAGCAGGGTCAGATTCAGGCTGTGTAGAGTGCAAGGGGAATGTAGTGGTCTGGGTCAATGTACCAGTGGGCTAATCTAGCAGTGGCTGGTCAATGGGCAGGATGAGGAGGAAACACAGATCTAGGCCCAAATAATAGAGTGGCCAAAATGCAGTTCAAAATTGGTAACAGGACTAACCAGGCGGCATTGCTTTGTTCAGTGGAGTACCACTGTAATGAGAGGCTGACAGAGTGAGTAGGGCCAAATAAGTAACTAGGCTAAATGCACTTCTAAATTGCTAACAGTAGGAAACAGGCGGCACTGCTTTGTTCAGTGGAGGAGAACACAAAGGAGCGGCGGACCCCGTTACTAGGCCCCAACCCAAGTAGTATGGCAACTGTAGTGTTAAATTTAAAAATACTTAATGAGAGCCGGAAGATTGAAGCTCAGACAAGGAAACCCGGAGGAGAACACCAAGGAGGAGGAGAACACCAAGGAGCAGCAGACCCCGTTACTAGGCCCCAACGCAAGTAGTATGGCAACTGTGGTGTTACATTTAAAAATACTTAATGAGAGCCGGAAGATTGAAGCTCAGCTTTCTCAGTGGAGGACAGCGTGATTTAGTGGCGCAGACAGACAAAGGTAGTATCGTATGTGTTAACTAAAAAAGTTGGCTCTATGCAGTTTTAAATTGGTTACAGGGGTACACAGGCAGCATTGGTGTGGTTAGTGGAGGACAATTGCAAGGAGGGACCGCAGACAGACTTCCTAGGCCTAAAATAATAAATTAGGCTCTATGCAGCTTAAATTTGGCAACAGGAATACACAGGCAGCATTGGTGTGGTCAGCGGAGGACAATTGGAAGGAGGGACCGCAGACAGACTTCCTAGGCCTAAAATAATAAATTAGGCTCTATGCAGCTTAAATTTGGCAACAGGAATACACAGGCAGCATTGGTGTGGTCAGTGGAGGACAATTGGAAGGAGGGACCGCAGACAGACTTCCTAGGCCTAAAATAATAAATTAGGCTCTATGCAGGTTAAATTTGGCAACAGGAATACACAGGCAGCATTGGTGTGGTCAGTGGAGGACAATTGGAAGGAGGGACCACAGACAGACTTCCTAGGCCTAAAATAATAAATTAGGCTCTATGCAGCTTAAATTTGGCAACAGGAATACACAGGCAGCATTGGTGTGGTCAGTGGAGGACAATTGGAAGGAGGGACCGCAGACAGACTTCCTAGGCCTAAAATAATAAATTAGGCTCTATGCAGGTTCCATTATGTGGCAGGGGTACACAGGCAGCATTGGTGTGGTCAGTGGAGGACAATTGGAAGGAGTGTCTGACACAGTAAGTACTCCGAGTCCCAAAACCTAAAGTGATGTTAATGTATCCAAAACAAAAATAACCCCCCCCCCCAAAAAAAAAGGGTGGCATACTTAGGTACAGGGGTGTGCTCCTATGCTGACTTTCAGACATTGTAATTTGGCGCAAAGTATTTACTGGTGCAAATGTAGGACAGGGCCCCTGACTATTTTAACTAGCATCATACATGTCAACAAACTGTTATTGTCTGTGCCAGGCATGGAAGGATTTCAGCGCCTATACTAAACAGTGGTGGAGCAGCGACAGATAATTTAGCAAGTGGTAGAGCACTGTTTGACCTTGGGGGGGACACTCTCTCCTGGCCGGCAGTACAAGCCCAGGGCCCCTCATGTTACAACGGTGTGTCTGACGTTGGGTGCGCGCCACCACCGCCAGAGACACTTCATTGTACTATGAGGGACCCAGTGCCAGTCCCGTCGACCAAAAGTGGGCACACGCACCTCTTCAGACAAACGACACTCTGACGGGTGCTTGCGACAAGTGGCGAGACCACGGCCCCGTGGGGGGAGTTAGTGCATTTAGGGAGGTGAAAACATGTCGTATTCTGGACAAACAGCAGCTGCAAATTAAGAGATTGGAACAGTCAGTAACACCAGTCCCAAAGCAAGACCTTTTTACAGGAAAGCTAGGTGTCAGCCGGGAAAGGTGGGGCAAAATAATTTGAAATCCATGAGTGGTTCATTTTTATGAAGGTTAGCTCATCAACATTTTGGGTAGCCAGACGAGTCCTTTTTTCGGTCAGTATTGAACCAGCAGCACTGAATACTCTTTCTGATAGCACACTAGCTGCTGGGCAAGCAAGCTCCTGCAATGCATATTCAGCCAATTCAGGCCAGGTGTCTATTTTGGATGCCCAGTAATCAAGGGGGAATGACGGTTGAGGGAGCACATCGGTAATGGAGGAAAAATAGTTAGTAACCATACTGGACAAATGTTGTCTCCTGTCACTTTGAATGGATGCTGCTGTACCTGTCGTGTCTGCGGTCATTGCGAAATCACTCCACAACCTTGTCAGAAAACCCCTCTGTCCTACGCCACTTCTGATCTGTGCACCTCTAAGGCTACGTTCACATTTGCGTTGTGCGTAGTGTTGAGCATTCCGATACCGCAAGTATCGGGTATCGGACGATACTTGCGGGTATCGGAATTCCGATACCGAGATCCGATACTTTTGTGGTATCAGGAATCGGTATCGGGATTAATATCAATGTGTAAAATAAAGAATTAAAATAAAAAATAGGGATATACTCACCTCTCCAGCGGCTCCTGGACTTTACCGCCGTAACCGGAAGCCGTTGTACCTAAGAATGCACGCTTGAAGGGCCTTAGATGAAGTCACTGCGCTCTGATTGGTCCGTAGTGGTCGCGTGACCGCTACGCGACCAATCACAAAGCAGTGACGTCACCTAAGGACTTTCAAGCGCTTGAAATACCTTAGAAGACGTCACTGCTTTGTGATTGGTCGCATAGCGGTCACGCGACCGCTATGCGACCAATCAGAAGCTGCAGATGTCTTCTAAGGTATTTCAAGCGCTTGAAAGACCTTAGGTGACGTCACTGCTTTGTGATTGGTCGCGTAGCGGTCACGTGACCGCTACGGACCAATCAGAGCACAGTGACCTCATCTAAGGCCCTTCAAGCGCGCATTCTTAGGTACAACGGCTCCCGGTTACGGCGGTAAAGTCCAGGCTGCGTCGGAGGGTGAGTATATCCCTATTTTTTATTTTAATTCTTTCTTTTACACATTGATATGGATCCCAGGGCCTGAAGGAGAGTTTCCTCTCCTTCAGACCCTGGGAACCATACAGGATACCGTCCGATACTTGGTGTCCCATTGACTTGTATGGGTATCGGGTATCGGTATCGGATTAGATCCGATACTTTGCCGGTATCGGCCGATAATTTCCGATACCGATACTTTCAAGTATCGGACGGTATCGCTCAACACTAGTTGTGCGCCGCTGCGTCGGCGACGCAACGCACAACGCAAACAAAAACGCAACAAAACGCACGCTAAAACGCTGCTTTTTACGATGCATGCGTCCTTTTTCGCCGAAAGTTGGACGCAAAAAAAATGCAACTTGTTGCGTTCTCTGCGCCCAATGCTTGCGGCCATGCATCGCAAAACGCAGCACAACGCATGTCCATGCGCCCCCATGTTAAATATAGGGGTGCATGATGCATGCGGCGATGCTGCGGCACCCGACGCTGCGGCGCAGAACGCTAATGTGAACGTAGACTAACACCTCTGCCCTGGTGCCCCCTGCGGCTCGTGTGAGAACCATCACCGGTGCTGTGTGCTGGGAATGCCTGCATCAAACGGTCTACAAGAGTAGCTTTTTTGGTTGCCAATATCTGTTTGAGGTTCTCATGTGGCATGATATTTTGCAATTTGCCTTTATAGCGAGGATCAAGGAGGCAGGCCAACCAGTAATCGTCATCTGTCATCATTTTAAAAAAGCGTGGGTCCTTTTTGAGGATACGCAAGGCATAATCCGCAATGTGGGCCAATGTTCCAGTTGTCAAGTCAGTGCTTATGCTGGGTTGAGGAGCACTTTCTGGCAAATCCACTTCACTTGTCTCCCTCAAAAACCCAGAACCCGGCCTTGCACCGCCAGCAGTTTCTATTGCCCCCTGAGAAGCTTCCTCATCCAACAAATAGTCATCCCCATCATCCTCCTCATCCTCCTCCTCTTCTCCCGCCACCTCGTCCTGTAGACTTCCCTGAGCAGACAATGGCTGACTGTCATCGGCTGCAGACGCCTGCTCCTTTATGTGCGTCAAACTTTGCATCAGCAGACGCATTAGGGGGATGCTCATGCTTATTATGGCGTTGTCTGCACTAACCAGCCGTGTGCATTCCTCAAAACACTGAAGGACTTGACACAGGTCTTGGAGCTTCGACCATTGCACAGCTGACAACTCCATGTCTGCCATCCAACTGCCTGCCCGTGTATGTGTATCCTCCCACAAATACATAACAGCACACCTCTGTTCACACAGTCTTTGAAGCATGTGCAGTGTGGAGTTCCACCTTGTTGCAACGTCGATGATTAGGCGATGCTGAGGAAGGTTCAAAGCCTGCTGATGGTTATGCATACGGCTGGAGTGTACAGGAGAACGGCGGATGTGAGAGCAAAGTCTGCACACTTTCAGCAGCAGGTCGGGTAACCCCAGATAACTTTTCAGGAAGCACTGCACCACCAGGTTTAAGGTGTGAGCCAGGCAAGGAATGTGTTTCAGTTGTGAAAGGGCTATGGCAGCCATAAAATTCCTTCCGTTGTCACTGACTACCTTGCCTGCCTCAAGATGTACAGTGCCCAGCCATGACTGAGTTTCTTGCTGCAAGAACTCGGACAGAACTTCCGCGGTGTGTCTGTTGTCGCCCAAACACTTCATTGCCAATACAGCCTGCTGACGCTTGCCACAAGCTGTTCCATAATTGGACACCTCATGTGCAACAGTGGCAGCTGCGGATGGAGTGGTGGTGCGACTGCGGTCTGTGGACGAGCTCTCGCTTCTGCTGGAGGACGAGGAGGAGGAGGGGGGACGAACGCCTACAGCCAACTGTTTCCTACACCGTGGTCTAGGCAGAACTGTCCCAATATTACTGTCCCCTCTGGACCCTGCATCCACCACATTAACCCAGTGTGCCGTGATGGAGACGTAACGCCCCTGGCCATGCCTACTGGTCCATGCATCTGTTCTCAGGTGCACCTTTCTACTCACAGATTGCCTGAGCGCATGGACAATGCGGTCTTTTACATGCTGGTGGAGGGCTGGGATGGCTTTTCTCGAAAAGAAGTGTCGACTGGGTAGCTCGTAGCGTGGTACAGCGTAGTCCATCAGGGCTTTGAAAGCTTCGGTTTCAACTTACCGGTAGGGCATCATCTCTAAAGAGATTAGTCTAGCAATGTGGGCGTTCAAACCCTGTGTACACGGATGCGAAGATGAGTACTTCCTTTTCCTAACGAGAGTCTCATGTAGGGTGAGCTGGACTGGAGAGCTGCATACGGTGGAACTAGCGGGGGTGCCGGTAGACATGGGTGACTGAGAGAGGGTTGGTGACGGTATTCTTGATGGTGCCCTACATACAGTTTTTCCGACCACGAACCTGGTGATACCCTGACTGCTTTGGCCTTGCGACGAAACCGCCACATTACCTGCAGGTGGTGTTGTAAACGGTGGGCTTACAGGGAGGGAAGGGATGTCGCCTTGCTTATTAGCTTCATTGTGAGAGCGTGCTACAACATTAAGGGACGTTTGGTAGTGTGTCCAGGCTTGCAAGTGCATGGTGGTTAATAGTGTTGAGCATTCCGATACCTCAAGTATCGGGTATCGGCCGATACTTGCGGTATCGGAATTCCGATACCGAGTTCCGATACTTTTGTGATATCGGGAATCGGTATCGGATCAATATTAATGTGTAAAATAAAGAATTAAAATAAAAAATATTGATATACCCACCTCTCCGGTATTTTTTATTTTAATTCTTTATTTTACACATTAATATGGATCCCAGGGCCTGAAGGAGAGTTTCCTCTCCTTCAGACCCTGGGAACCATCAGGATACCTTCCGATACTTGGTGTCCCATTGACTTGTATTGGTATCGGGTATCGGTATCGGCGATATCCGATACTTTTCGGGTATCGGCTGATACTATCCGATACCGATACTTTCAAGTATCGGACGGTATCGCTCAACACTAGTGGTTAAATGTCGATGCATGCAACTTGCATTTAAATTTTTAACATTCTGACCTCTGCTGAAGGTCCTGGAGAATTTCTTACAGATGACTTTGCGCTGATCATTGGGATCTTGGTTAAAAAAATTCCCCACTGCACTCTTCCTATTGGATACCTTTTCAGGCATTGCACACTGAGCTACTTGAACCTGATGGCCACGCTGTCCTACAACTGGTTTTGGTTTTGCCACACGTTTTTGGCCAGATACGGGCCTGCCAGATGGAACCTGTTGCGATGTTGATGTCTGCTGCGGCTTCTCCTCCTCCGCTTCAGAGCTACTGCAGCCTGCACCCTGTTCCCCCAATGGCTGCCAATCGGGGTCAACAACTGGGTCATCTATGACCTCCTCTTCTATGTTCTGTGCACCTTCCTCTGGGTCACCGTGTAAGCCGGTGCTATAGCGTTCGTGACGGAGATCCATAGTCTCCTCGGGGTCAGATTCTGGATCATTACACTGCGAGGGCAATGTTCTGATCTGAGTCAAAGGAACAGCATTATAATCTGGCTGTGGCTGTGCATCTGTGCACTCCATGTCCGATTCATCTTGTAATGGGCATGGCCTGTTAACAATTTCACTTTCGAACCCAGGCACGGTATGTGTAAAGAGCTCCATGGAGTAACCAGTTGTGTCGCCTGACGCATCCTTCACTGTTGTTCTGGGTGAAGGACGCAAGGAAGCGACTTGTTGCTGAGTGGGAGCATCCACTGGCGACACACTGCTCTGACATTTGGCACTTTCCGAGGAGGAGGAGAAAGAGGTAGAGGCAGAGTCAGCAATGAAATCCAATACTTCAAAAGCGGTTTTCCTACTCCCAGAAAAGGGAGCCTTCGAGGCCTTGTGTAGCCAGACGATGACGCTGGCTCAACAACTCGAGACTTAGGGGCTATATTGCTTTTCCCACGACTACCTGATGCTCCACGACCACCACCACTAACATCATTACCAGCTGGCAATGAATGCCCACGGCCACGACCTCTTCCACCAGACTTCCTCATTATTGGAAAAATGTAATCAAACTAACAACCGTTATGTCGTCCAGTAAAACCAGGAAGAAGGTGTACGTGAACTGGTTGTGAATTTACATCTCCCTTTTTTATGTGTGGGAGAATCCAGGGAAAAATCAGGCCCACTGTATTACACAACAACACAGTTTGATTAGCAGAAAAAGGCTGGCAGATATGGCACTAGCCGGAATGATGCAGATGCACCCACTGGCAATAGAAATGTCCCTCTTTTTTTGGATATGGGAGACAAGGGATTGAATCAGGCCCACTATATCACGGTATAGTTCCTGTGGCACAAAATGACTGACAGATACCACAGACAGCACTCGCACAGATGCGCAGGTTTGGCAAGATTATTATCCCTTTATTTTATTTTTTTGGGGGGATATGTGAGACAAGTGATTTAATCAGGCCCACTGCTACACAGTAGGTTTTCTGTGGCAGAAATAAAAAAAAAAAAAAAGATGCCACACACAGGACTGGCACTAATGCAGATTTGCCAATCTAAGGCTGGTTTCACACTTGCGTTTTTGTCTGCAGCGTTTTTTGCACAAAAAACGCATGCGTTTTTTTTTCCTATATTTAACATTGAAAACGCATGCGTTTTTTTGCACATGCGTTTGGTCGCGTTTTCAAACGCATGCGTTTTTTGACTGCATGCGTTCATTTTCAAAAATGCTACCTGCAGTATTTTCTTGCGCGTTTTTTTGCCGCGAAAAAACGCATGCGTTTTTTCGCGGCAAAAAAATGCATTGCTGTCTATGTAAACGCATGCATTTTTAAGCACATGCGTTTGTTTGCGCTAAAAACGCATGCGTTTTTATAGAAAAAAACCAGAAAACACACTGAAAAGTCACCCACCACCATCAAGGTGATAAAGGGATCCAAACCCTAACCCTAACTCTACCCCTAACCTCACCCCTAACCGTTTAATGAACATTTTCTGACAGTCATATTGCCACGTATTTAAGTGCCACGTATCACGTATTTCAGTGCCACGTATGCCACGTGCCACGTATTTAAGTGCCACGTGCCACATATATAAGTGCCACATGCCACATATATAAGTGCCACGTGCCACGTATTTAAGTGCCACGTGCCACGTATTAAAGTGCCACGTGCCACGTATTAAAGTGCCACGTATTTAAGTGCCACGTGCCACGTATTTAAGTGCCACGTGCCACGTATTAAAGTGCCACGTGCCACGTATTAAAGTGCCACGTGCCACGTATTTAAGTGCCACGTGCCACGTATTTAAGTGCCACGTGCCACGTATTAAAGTGCCACGTATTTAAGTACCACGTATTTCAGTTGCACGTATTTCAGTGCCACGTATTTCAGTCACGTTTAGGGTTAGGGGTAGGGTTAGGGTTAGGGTTTTCTTGTTTTTTCTTGTGTTTTCTTGTGTTTTCTTGTGTTTTTCTATAAAAACGCATGCGTCTAAAAAACGCGTTTACATGCGTTTTTCACACATGCGTTTTTTTAAAAAAACGCATGCAGACAAAAACGCAAGTGTGAAACCAGCCTTAATCTCCCACTTTTATTTTTTTTTCTGGGAGAATTAGGAAGAAATCAGCCCCACTGCTACACAGTAGGTTTTCTGTGGCAGAAATAAAAAAAAAAAAAGATGACACACACAGGACTGGCACTAATGCAGATTTGCCAATCTTAATCTCACACTTTTATTTTTTTTTCTGGGAGAATTAGGAAGAAATCAGCCCCACTGCTACACAGTAGGTTTTCTGTGGCAGAAATTATAAAAAAAAAGATGCCACACACAGGACTGGCACTAATGCAGATTTGCCAATCTTAATCTCCCACTTTTATTTTTTTTTCTGGGAGAATTAGGAAGAAATCAGCCCCACTGCTACACAGCAGGTTTTCTGTGGCAGAAATAATAAAAAAAAAAGATGCCACACACAGGACTGGCACTAATGCAGATTTGCCAATCTTAATCTCCCACTTTTATTTTTTTTTCTGGGAGAATTAGGAAGAAATCAGCCCCACTGCTACACAGTAGGTTTTCTGTGGCAGAAATTAAAAAAAAAAAGATGCCACACACAGGACTGGCACTAATGCAGATTTGCCAATCTTAATCTCCCACTTTTATTTTTTTTTCTGGGAGAATTAGGAAGAAATCAGCCCCACTGCTACACAGTAGGTTTTCTGTGGCAGAAATTTTTTTAAAAAAAGATGCCACACACAGGACTGGCACTAATGCAGATTTGCCAATCTTAATCTCCCACTTTTATTTTTTTTTCTGGGAGAATTGTGAAGAAATCAGGCCCACTGTTAAAAAGTAGGTTTTCTGTGGCAGAAAAACAAAGACAGATGCCACATACAGGACTGGCACTGATGCAGATTTGCCAATCTTAATCTCCCACTTTTATTTTTTTTTTCTGGGAGAATTGTGAATAAATCAGGGCCACTGTATTAGAGTATATTTTCTGTAGCAAAAAGTGGCTTGAAGAGATATAACCAAAAAAAAGGGACTGTACTACAATTACTATCTCCCTACAGTTTTCTCGGAAAAGTATGTCAGGCAGCAATAAAAAGGACTGCTGCACACAAAAGTCAAAAGTGTGGACAAACAAACAAGATAGATAGCTGTGCAGAGATGAAGGAGCAACAGGATTTGTGCTTTGAAAAAAGCAGTTGGTTTGCACAGCGGTGTACACACAGCAACGCAGCTATCAGGGAGCCTTATAACCTACAGAGCTGTTACACAGAAATCGAGCCTCCACTGTCCCAAAAAGAAAAGGTGGTGTTGGACAGTGGAAATCGCTACAGCACAAGCGGTTTGGGGCTTTATATACCCTGCCTAACGCTATCCCTTTTTCTGACATAGCGGCAGCAACCTCTCCCTACGCTCAGATCAGCAGCAGTAAGATGGCGGTCGGCGGGAATGCCCCTTTATAGCCCCTGTGACGCTGCAGAAAGCAAGACAATCACTGCCATGCCCTTCTCTAAGATGGTGGGGACCAGGACCTATGTTATCACGCTGCCCACACTCTGCGTGCACCTTCATTGGCTGAGAAATGGCCCTTTAAGCGTCATATGAAACGTGACTTTGGCGCAAAGATCGTGTACCGCATGGCCGATCCCACGCTGGGATCGGGTCGGTTGGTGCAAATCTGCGAGTAATAATTCTAACAGCTGACACCCGGCACTAAGTACCAGAAGTGGTGCCGCACCACTCCCGGCACTTTAATCCTCTAAATGAGGCAATTGAATTTGATTGCAGCATTCCAGGAGCAGGCAGAGGGATGACAGCCCCTTTGCCGTTTGATCATTGCTATGTTTGATCATTGCTGTGGTGACCAGATGTCGACATGATGACATACGGATCACCAGAGCTGGCAAAGTTGCTAGATCATGCACAAAACATGATCAGCAACTTTCTCTGTCAGTGCAGAGCTGACAGTTTGCATAGCAGGGGGATGCTTCTGCACTTACCAGCCTGCAAAAATTGATAGCACAATAGTGAGACAAAGTTAAAAAAAGTAAAAAAAAAATCTTAAAATAATTGTAAAAATATTTTAAAATAGATAAATATATAATAATACAAAAATCAAACGCTATTGTACCCAAAATAAATAAAAATACACATAATTGGTATCGCCACATTCGGAACGATCTGACCTATAAAACTGTCCCACTAGTTAATTTATTTAGTAAACACCATAAAAAAATAAATAAAAAACAAGGCTAAAAACAATGCTTTATCATCATACAGCTGAACACATAGTGAAATTAAACGCAATCAAAAAGACATTTATAAATAAACATACACAACTGAAAACGTCATCTTGTCACGCAAAAACTAAGCTGCAATACAGCTCAATCAGTAGAAAAATAAAAAAGTTATATCTCTCAGAATAAAGGGATGCAAAAACAATTATTTTTTCTATGAAATATTTTATATTGTGTAAAAGTTCCAAAGCATTAAAAAACAATATAAATTAGGTATCTCTGTTATACTACTGACTTTAAGAATAAAACTGCGTTATCAATTTTACCACATGCGAAATGACTAGTGTTGAGCATTCCGATACCGCAAGTATCGGGTATCGGCCGATACTTGCGGTATCGGAATTCCGATACCGGGATTCCGATACTTGCCGCGTATCGGATACCGGAATCGGAAGTTCCAAGATTCAAAATGCAGAAATTCAGCCAATGAGAATGATTCCAAGTGTGGGCACATCCTGTTTAGCATGGAGGGCATGAAACTACTGGCAAGGCTGTGATTGGCTGCTGAAATGATGTCATGCTGCAGTTTAAAAGTCGCTGGCGCCATTTTGCGATCACTCTGCTGTGAATTCAGTTAGTGACAGGACGCTGTTTGCTGACTGAGGGACAGTTTAGAGATAGCGATTTGCTTCTTTGTGCTTTCCAAAGGCTAATTTAGCAACCGCTGTGTTCACCTACTATTCACCTTGCTTTTGCCTTGTAGCGCTGTTTTCACAGCGATCTGCAAGGTCTGTGTGTGTGTGTGTGTGAGTGCAGCCCACTCTCTAGTCTGAGTGCAGCCACATAGGCCATCCATAGCTGGTTGTATTCAGTTCAGGGAGGGTGGTTCATTGCCTCATACTGTTCTTTTTTTTTTTTTTTTTTTTCAAGTAGTGTAGTCTGCTGCTAATTTATTCAAAAAAATCCTATTAGTGTCTTTCCACCCGTCTCCAGCTAATTTGTGGAAAAACACTACATAGGATAACGTAGAGGAGGGTTTTTGGGCCTTGCAGCGCCGTTTACGGCTGTCTGCACGGTCTCCGTGTGACTGCAGCTCGCCCTGTAGTCTGTGAGCAGCCATAGCCTGGTTGTCTCCAGCTCAGGGTTGTTCACTGCGTCATACCGCCAAATCAATTTTCATTTTTTTTCAAGTAGTGTAGTCTGCTGCTAATTTATTCAAAAAAATCCTATTAGTGTCTTTCCACCCGTCTCCAGCTAATTTGTGGAAAAACACTACATAGGATAACGTAGAGGAGGGTTTTTGGGCCTTGCAGCGCCGTTTACGGCTGTCTGCATGGTCTCCGTGTGACTGCAGCTCGCCCTGTAGTCTGTGAGCAGCCATAGCCTGGTTGTCTCCAGCTCAGGGTTGTTCACTGCGTCATACCGCCAAATCAATTTTCATTTTTTTTCAAGTAGTGTAGTCTGCTGCTAATTTATTCAAAAAAATCCTATTAGTGTCTTTCCACCCGTCTCCAGCTAATTTGTGGAAAAACACTACATAGGATAACGTAGAGGAGGGTTTTTGGGCCTTGCAGCGCCGTTTACGGCTGTCTGCACGGTCTCCGTGTGACTGCAGCTCGCCCTGTAGTCTGTGAGCAGCCGTAGCCTGGTTGTCTCCAGCTCAGGGTTGTTCACTGCGTCATACCGCCAAATCAATTTTCATTTTGTTTTAAGTAGTGCAGGCTGCTGCACATTTTTTCAAAAAATTCCTATTAGTGTCTTTCCACCCGTCTCCAGCTAATTTGTGGAAAAACACTACATAGGATAACGTAGAGGAGGGTTTTTGGGCCTTGCAGCGCCGTTTACGTCTGTCTGCACGGTCTCCGTGTGACTGCAGCTCTATCTGTTGTCAGTTCAGCCCCCAAAAAATAAATAAATAATAAAGTTCACCAAACACACCAGTTACACCACTTTACATTTGTGTAGGCCACATTAGCTCATATTAAAGTCTAGTCCACACTTTAGAAAATTAGTGTTTCTTATACCTGTTAGGAGGAGTTGTTCAGGAATAAGCACACAAAGCCGTTCTTACTTTTCTGCTTATCTTTATCAGTCAACCAAGATGAAGAAGGCAGTGAGTAAGGCACGTGGGCGTGGGCGTGGGCGCGGAGCAGGGAGGGGACGTGGGGATTCTGTGCCTGCTGCGGGCACCGGTGACTCATCAGCACCCACATTCACCAGGCAACAGTCGTTCATGCGCAGCTTTGTGTCAGAGCGCCGTACACCGCTGCTGCGTGAAGAACAAATTGAAGCCGTTGTCGGATGGATGGCAGCTAATGCATCAACTTCAATTAGTGCCACATCCTCTCAGACACAGAGCACTGGAGAGCAGCCATCTGTCTCTTCACCACCTGCCAAATTGCCCAGGCAGACAGAGAGCCCAGGACAGGAGCCGTCTCTACTTCTGTTCTCTGAATCTCTTGGCTTGGAAACAGGGGGCCAGCCAAGCAGCATTGGAGAAATGGAAGAAGAGGCAGGGTGCAGTGATGCCCAACAGCTTTTTCTCTCTTCCTCTGAAGAGGCGGGTGGGCCAGTGGCTCCGGTCACCACATCGCAGGCCGCATCAGCTGATGATGACACTCAGGTGCCACTTACTGGTGCATGCTCTGCTGCTGAGACTACCCAGGAGGAGCAGTTGGGGGCAGAGGGTAGTGTAGATGATGAGGTCCTTGACCCATCTTGGCGTGAGGGACAGGAAGGTGGTGGGAGCAGCTCTGAGGAAGAGATTCCCCGTACGGCCCAAAGAGGGAGAGGGAGGGGGAAGACTGCGGATCCTGCAGCCTCCGCTTTGGCACCCGTTAGGAGCACGTCTCTTCTAATAGCCAAAATGGGCGCTCCCAAGACTTGCAGTGCCTGGTCCTTTTTTGACACAGTTGCAGATGACATTTGCTATGTCAGATGCAAGGTGTGTCATCAAAAAGTCAAAAGAGGTCGAAATGTCAGCAACCTCAATACCTCCAACATGTGGAAACATGTGCGCAACAGGCACCCGGCGGAGTTAGAAAAACACACTGAAGAGCTAGGCCAACCAACAGCGGCAGCTACCACCTCTTCAGCTCGTGTTGCCTCTTCCTCTAGCTCACACGCAGCTGGTTCGGCTTCCTCCCAGGATCGCCGTGGAAGAACCTCTGGCCCTGTTGTCCAGAGACCCGCTGTAATTCCACCCGCAGCACCACTTTCCCAGTCATCCACACACTCCCAGCCCAGTCTACAGCCATCGGTAGTACAGGCATGGGAGAAAAGGCGGCCTTTCTCATCAAACCACCCACGAGCACAGGCTCTGACTGCAGGCATTGCCAAACTTCTTTCACTGGAAATGCTGTCATTCAGGCTGGTGGAGACTGACAGCTTCCGTGACTTGATGTCATTGGCAGTCCCACAGTACAATGTGCCCAGCCGCTTTTACTTCAGCAGGCAAGCCGTCCCTGCCCTGCACAAGCATGTGGAGGGACACATAAAACACGCGCTACTGAACGCCGTCAGTAGCAAGGTCCACCTCACCACCGATGCGTGGACCAGTCAACATGGACAGGGGCGATACCTTTCCCTCACTGCCCATTGGGTTAATGTCGTTGAGCCGGGTACAGACCGTGCGAGTGGCGCAGGACATGTCCTGCCCACTCCAAGGATTGCAGGAATTGGACGAGTGAGAGGTGGAGGTTCAGATATGCACTGCGCATGTCCATGGATCTCAGGCCCCCAGTGGGATAAAATCAGAAGACACTGCGAGGCGGGCTCTCGGCCAGCGCGGCCGCACAGGCGCAGCCAGCCTGACACCAAATGATGTCAGAAGATGGGCAGCGCTAAGTGTGCCTGGCCAAGGGATAACTTAACAGTGCAGGCTCCGGGACGGAATCAAACAACGCTGAGGAGCCGGGGCGCGGCGCCGGGGGGGTAGGAATGATGGCTGTGCTGCGTCATATTACGAAGGAAAGTCCCACCTCCGGGACGGTTTCACGGTTTCAGGGTACACATTTTATAAGTGTTTAGTTCTGTGTTTGCAAGGAGCGTGATGAAAAGAGCCACCTTTTCCTTTTGCATCTTTTGTGCTGCACAAGCTGGCTCTTTCAGCTACAAACGCCTTGGGGGGGGGTTAAAGGTTCCCTTTCGACTTTCTCAGGCTTCGGCCTACATTGTGTTCCTCTGCCTTTCCACCTGTCCCTGGGCTCCAACACCGCCAGTTGCCGTCCAGAAGTGCTGTACGCACAGTCAACAGTCGCTCCTCTGTTATTGGGGTTCAGTAACGTCAGCTGTTCCCCTGCTGTGTGTGTGGCAATCCCTCCTACCTCCTCCACCTCCTCCTCCTCCACCTGTCCCTGGGCTCCAACACCGCCAGTTGCCGTCCAGAAGTGCTGTACGCACAGTCAACAGTCGCTCCTCTGTTATTGGGGTTCAGTAACGTCAGCTGTTCCCCTGCTGTGTGTGTGGCAATCCCTCCTACCTCCTCCACCTCCTCCTCCTCCACCTGTCCCTGGGCTCCAACACCGCCAGTTGCCGTCCAGAAGTGCTGTACGCACAGTCAACAGTCGCTCCTCTGTTATTGGGGTTCAGTAACGTCAGCTGTTCCCCTGCTGTGTGTGTGGCAATCCCTCCTACCTCCTCCACCTCCTCCTCCTCCACCTGTCCCTGGGCTCCAACACCGCCAGTTGCCGTCCAGAAGTGCTGTACGCACAGTCAACAGTCGCTCCTCTGTTATTGGGGTTCAGTAACGTCAGCTGTTCCCCTGCTGTGTGTGTGGCAATCCCTCCTACCTCCTCCACCTCCTCCTCCTCCACCTGTCCCTGGGCTCCAACACCGCCAGTTGCCGTCCAGAAGTGCTGTACGCACAGTCAACAGTCGCTCCTCTGTTATTGGGGTTCAGTAACGTCAGCTGTTCCCCTGCTGTGTGTGTGGCAATCCCTCCTACCTCCTCCACCTCCTCCTCCTCCACCTGTCCCTGGGCTCCAACACCGCCAGTTGCCGTCCAGAAGTGCTGTACGCACAGTCAACAGTCCCTCCTCTGTTATTGGGGTTCAGTAATGTCAGCTGTTCCCCTGCTGTGTGTGTGGCAATCCCTCCTACCTCCTCCACCTCCTCCTCCTCCACCTGTCCCTGGGCTCCAACACCGCCAGTTGCCGTCCAGAAGTGCTGTACGCACAGTTAACAGTCCCTCCTCTGTTATTGGGGTTCAGTAACATCAGCTGTTCCCCTGCTGTGTGTGTGGCAATCCCTCCTACCTCCTCCACCTCCTCCTCCTCCACCTGTCCCTGGGCTCCAACACCGCCAGTTGCCGTCCAGAAGTGCTGTACGCACAGTCAACAGTCCCTCCTCTGTTATTGGGGTTCAGTAACGTCAACTGTTCCCCTGCTGTGTGTGTGGCAATCCCTCCTACCTCCTCCACCTCCTCCTCCTCCACCTGTCCCTGGGCTCCAACACCGCCAGTTGCCGTCCAGAACTGCTGTACGCACAGTCAACAGTCCCTCCTCTGTTATTGGGGTTCAGTAACGTCAGCTGTTCCCCTGCTGTGTGTGTGGCAATCCCTCCTACCTCCTCCACCTCCTCCTCCTCCACCTGTCCCTGGGCTCCAACACCGCCAGTTGCCGTCCAGAAGTGCTGTACGCACAGTCAACAGTCGCTCCTCTGTTATTGGGGTTCAGTAACGTCAGCTGTTCCCCTGCTGTGTGTGTGGCAATCCCTCCTACCTCCTCCTACCTCCTCCTCCTCCACCTGTCCCTGGGCTCCAACAACGCTAGTTGCCGTCCAGAAGTGCTGTCCGCACAGAGCCAAACACCTCGCCAATGTGTTAGTGGGGTTCAGCACCGCCAGCTGTTCCCCTGCTGTGCAGCCGGCAACGTGTACTGCGACCGCCACGCAGGCACAACAAGTTAAATTTAAGGGAACCTGTCCCCCCCCCCCAGGCGTTTGTTACTGAAGGAGCCACCTTGTGCAGCAGTAATGATGCAAAGGGAAAAAGTGCCTCTTTTCGTGGTGCTCCTTGCACATGCTGATCCTAACACTTATGAAAAGTGTCCCCTCCTACCGTGATACCGTCCGGTTGGTGGAACTTTCCTTTGTGATGTGACGCAGCACAGCCGTCATTCTTACCCCCTTGGCGCCGTGCGCCGCCTCCTTAGCGTTGTTTGAATCAGTCCCGGAGCCTGCGCTGTAAGGTTAGCCCTTGGCCATGCACACATTTTGCGCTGCCCGTCTTCTGACATCATTTGGTGTCAGACTGGCTGCGCCTGTGCGGCCGCGATGGCCGAGAGCCCGCCTCTTACTGTCTTCTGATTTAATTCCACTGGGGGCCTGAGATCCATGGACATGCGCAGTGCATATCTGAACCTCCACCTCTCACTCATCTCCCTACGGCTTCTTCAAACTGTTTGGTGTCAGCTGGTCCCTAATAGCATGCCACGGCCGTGACACCGCACAGTCAGAAGAAGCCGTAGGGAGAAGAGTGAGAGGTGGAGGTTCAGATATGCACTGCGCATGTCCATGGATCTCAGGCCCCCAGTGGAATTAAATCAGAAGACAGTACGAGGCGGGCTCTCGGCCAGCGCGGCCGCACAGGCGCAGCCAGCCTGACACCAAATGATGTCAGAAGACGGGCAGCGCAAAATGTGTGCATGGCCAAGGGCTAACCTAACAGCGCAGGCTCCGGGACTGATTCAAACAATGCTGAGGAGGCGGCGCACGGTGCCAAGGGGGTAAGAATGACGGCTGTGCTGCGTCACATCACAAAGGAAAGTTCCACCTACCGGACGGTATCACAGTAGGAGGGGACACTTTTTATAAGTGTTAGGTTCAGCATGTGCAAGGACCATAATTAAAAGAGCTAAGTTTACCTTTTCCATCATTAGTGCTGTACACGATGGCTCTTTCAGCTACAAACGCCTGGGGGGGGTGTTAAAGTTTCCCTTTCAACTTGCTCCAGTGCAGGCTTCGGCCTACACTCTGCTCCATCTCCTCCTCCTGCTCACCCCGGGCTCTAACACCGCCAGTTGGGGCCCGGTACTGCTAGCTGCACAGAGCCAAACACCAGCCAATGTGTCAGTGGGGTTCAGCACCGCCAGCTGTTCCCCTGCTGTGCAGCCGGCAACGTGTCCTGCAACAGCCACGCAGGCACAACAGACCCAAAGCTGCCGCCAGTGCAGGCTTCGGCCTACACTCTGCTCCATCTCCTCCTCCTGCTCACCCCGGGCTCTAACACCGCCAGTTGGGGCCCGGTACTGCTAGCTGCACAGAGAAAAACACCAGCCAATGTGTCAGTGGGGTTCAGCACCGCCAGCTGTTCCCCTGCTGTGCAGCCGGCATCGTGTCCTGCAAAAGCCACGCAGACACCAGAACTGAAATTGAAGGGAACCTGTCCCCCCTCCCCCAGGCGTTTGTACGTTTTTAAGGCCACCTTGTACAGCGGTAATGCTGCATGTGTGCAAGGTGGCTCATAAACGTATTCTCCTCGCACATGTGGAACTGAAAACGCGTCTGAAATGTGTCCTCTGTGTGACCATTTAACCGTCCCGGGGGTGTGACTTTCCTTTGTAATGACACGCTGCAACCCCCTTGGTAGCGCTGCCCGTCTTCTGGCATCATTGTTTGGCTGCCTGCGCCTCTGCGGCTGCCCTGACCCACACAACGCCCCTCGGTGTCTTATTTCTTGGGACTGCGAGGGTGTGATTGATGGGCATGAGCAGTGCATCAGTTCGCCTATCCCTCATCTCCTTCCGCCTTCTTCAGACTGTGCGGCTTCATGGCCGTGGCATGCGATAAGGGATCAGCTGACGCCGCACAGTCTGCAGCGGGTGTAAGGACCCGAGTGCGAGAGGCGAACATATGTGCTGCGCCAGGCCATGAATCACAGCCCCGCAGTGTTTTAACAATGTTAAGACACCGCGGGGCTGGGATTCATGGTCATCGCGAACCGCAGCGGCCGACATTAAATGAGGTCAGAAGATGGGCAGCGCTAACAGCGCTAGGCCAGGGGATAACACGACAGCGCAGACTCCTGTACAGCAAATAACAACGCTCAGGAGGCTGCACCCAGCACCAAGGTGGGATTCTTGACATCTGTGCTGCGTCTCATTACAAAGGGAACTCGCGCCTCCAACACAGTTTGACTGTTTAAAGGGCTAAATGTTATACGTGTTTCATTCAGCGTGTGCAAGCAGCAAAATTAAAAGAGCAACCTTTGACTTGTGCAGCACTACTGCTGCATAAGCTGTGGCTCTTCTACTTTGTAACCCCTGAGGGGGGGTTAAAGGTTACCTTTGAAATCGGTTCAAGTAGGCTTCGGCCTACACTCTGCTCCCCCTGCAGAGCCCGGGCTCCAACACCGCCAGTTGGGGCCCGGTACTGCTAGCTGCACAGAGCCAAACACCAGCCAATGTGTCAGTGGGGTTCAGCACCGCCAGCTGTTCCCCTGCTGTGCAGCCGGCAACGTGTCCTGCAACAGCCACGCAGGCACAACAGACCCAAAGCTGCCGCCAGTGCAGGCTTCGGCCTACACTCTGCTCCATCTCCTCCTCCTGCTCACCCCGGGCTCTAACACCGCCAGTTGGGGCCCGGTACTGCTAGCTGCACAGAGAAAAACACCAGCCAATGTGTCAGTGGGGTTCAGCACCGCCAGCTGTTCCCCTGCTGTGCAGCCGGCATCGTGTCCTGCAAAAGCCACGCAGACACCAGAACTGAAATTGAAGGGAACCTGTCCCCCCTCCCCCAGGCGTTTGTACGTTTTTAAGGCCACCTTGTACAGCGGTAATGCTGCATGTGTGCAAGGTGGCTCATAAACGTATTCTCCTCGCACATGTGGAACTGAAAACACGTCTGAAATGTGTCCTCTGTGTGACCATTTAACCGTCCCGGGGGTGTGACTTTCCTTTGTAATGACACGCTGCAACCCCCTTGGTAGCGCTGCCCGTCTTCTGGCATCATTGTTTGGCTGCCTGCGCCTCTGCGGCCGCCCTGACCCACACAACGCCCCTCGGTGTCTTATTTCTTGGGACTGCGAGGGTGTGATTGATGGGCATGAGCAGTGCATCAGTTCGCCTGTCCCTCATCTCCTTCCGCCTTCTTCAGACTGTGCGGCTTCATGGCCGTGGCATGCGATAAGGGATCAGCTGACGCCGCACAGTCTGCAGCGGGTGTAAGGACCCGAGTGCGAGAGGCGAACATATGTGCTGCGCCAGGCCATGAATCACAGCCCCGCAGTGTTTTAACAATGTTAAGACACCGCGGGGCTGGGATTCATGGTCATCGCGAACCGCAGCGGCCGACATTAAATGAGGTCAGAAGATGGGCAGCGCTAACAGCGCTAGGCCAGGGGATAACACGACAGCGCAGACTCCTGTACAGCAAATAACAACGCTCAGGAGGCTGCACCCAGCACCAAGGTGGGATTCTTGACATCTGTGCTGCGTCTCATTACAAAGGGAACTCGCGCCTCCAACACAGTTTGACTGTTTAAAGGGCTAAATGTTATACGTGTTTCATTCAGCGTGTGCAAGGAGCAAAATTAAAAGAGCAACCTTTGACTTGTGCAGCACTACTGCTGCATAAGCTGTGGCTCTTCTACTTTGTAACCCCTGAGGGGGGGTTAAAGGTTACCTTTGAAATCGGTTCAAGTAGGCTTCGGCCTACACTCTGCTCCCCCTGCAGAGCCCGGGCTCCAACACCGCCAGTTGGGGCCCGGTACTGCTAGCTGCACAGAGCCAAACACCAGCCAATGTGTCAGTGGGGTTCAGCACCGCCAGCTGTTCCCCTGCTGTGCAGCCGGCAACGTGTCCTGCAACAGCCACGCAGGCACAACAGACCCAAAGCTGCCGCCAGTGCAGGCTTCGGCCTACACTCTGCTCCATCTCCTCCTCCTGCTCACCCCGGGCTCTAACACCGCCAGTTGGGGCCCGGTACTGCTAGCTGCACAGAGAAAAACACCAGCCAATGTGTCAGTGGGGTTCAGCACCGCCAGCTGTTCCCCTGCTGTGCAGCCGGCAACGTGTCCTGCAACAGCCACGCAGGCACAACAGACCCAAAGCTGCCGCCAGTGCAGGCTTCGGCCTACACTCTGCTCCCTCTCCTCCTCCTGCTGACCCCGGGCTCCAACACCGCCAGTTGGGGCCCGGTACTGCTAGCTGCACAGAGAAAAACACCAGCCAATGTGTCAGTGGGGTTCAGCACCGCCAGCTGTTCCCCTGCTGTGCAGCCGGCAACGTGTCCTGCAACAGCCACGCAGACACTTGCTCTTGTACCTTCTGCTCCCCATCCTGGTTCCAGTACCGTCAGCTGGTTCCGGGCAGAGCCTTTGGCTTAGGTGCCTCCCTCTGGGTATCCGAGTTCCACCAACGTCAGGTGGTCCTTGGTAGTGCTTTCAGGCACGGGTACCTCCTGCTTAGTAACCGGGTTCCAGTAACGTCAGCTGGTCCTCGGTAGTTCCATTGGCTCTTGGACCTTCGGCTACCCATCCGGGTTCCAGCACCGTCAGCTGGTTCTCGGCAGTGTCTTTTGCTCTTGTACCTTCTGCTCCCCATCCTGGTTCCAGTACCGTCAGCTGGTTCCGGGCAGAGCCTTTGGCTTAGGTGCCTCCCTCTGGGTATCCGAGTTCCACCAACGTCAGGTGGTCCTTGGTAGTGCTTTCAGGCACGGGTACCTCCTGCTTAGTAACCGGGTTCCAGTAATGTCAGCTGGTCCTCGGTCGTTCCATTGGCTCTTGGACCTTCGGGTAGCCATCCGAGTTCCAGTTCCATAAGCTGGTTCTCGGCATTTTCTCAGCCTTCTTGTACCTTCTGCTACATTTCCAAGTTCAAGAGACTAAACACGATGACCCGGAAGACCACCCCTAAGATGACGACGACACCAGAGACGACAACCACCGTGATGACGACGACCCTGGAGACGATGACCCTGAAGACCACCCCGATGACGACGACCCCGGAGACGACGACCCTGAAGACCACCCCGATGACGACGACCCCGGAGACGACGACCCTGGAGACGACGACGACCTGGAAGACCGAGAAGCAGAAGAACAAGAGGCTGCAGAACAAAGAGCAGAAGAACATTAAGCATAACACAAAATATCAGAGCAAAAAATATTATCTAAATTATAAGCAGAAGAAGACTAAGCAGTGTATGGGGGTGAGTCCATTCCTCCTCGTGGTGCCCCTGGATAAAGCCTGATGCTGCAGGCCAAACTGAACGCGGACAAATGTAACTGTTTTGTGACAGGCAGAACGGAAGGTGTAATCTTCAAACTTTTATAGATAACAACTACGGCAATGCCTGTCACAAATAAGAATATGATGAAGAAGTAGAATATGAAGAAGATAATAGTAAAATAAAAAGAATATGAACAATGTAACCAAAAAAATAATAGGTAGAAGATGAAGAAGAAGATGAATAAGGTGAAGAAGTTGATGTCAAAGAAGCTGATGATGAGGATAATGAAGAAGAAAGTGTGGGAGAAGTAAAAAAGAAGGTGAAGGGCGTGGAAGTAGTGAAACATCAATATCTGACAAAATAAAAAAAAAATGAACATAGTCAAAATCTTTCTAACGCCGAACGTCATAAAAAAAAAAAAAAAAACCTGCTATTCTATTAGATTGGGCTAAACCTCTGTGCCTTTAATGTCTCCGCCACGTCCCCCAATACATCCTACATTATTCTTAGTTGTTTTCCTTCATGTAGAATGAACCTACAAGTTTATAAAGGGTTTATTTTAATTCCGATATTTTCGTCCCATTGACTTGCATTGGGATCGGGTATCGGTATCGGATTAGATCCGATATTTTGACGGTATCGGCCGATACTTTCCGATACCGATACTTTCCGATATCGGAAAGTATCGCTCAACACTAGAAATGACATAAGCCCCCCAAATTCTTGAATTGCAGTTTTTTATCATGCTGCCTCCAGAAAATCAGAATAGAGAGCGATAAAAAAAGTAATGTGTCTGAAAATGGTACCAATAAAAACGTCAACTCGTCCCACAAAAAAAAAAGCCCTCAATTGACTCTGTGGGCCAAAATATGGAAAAATTACAGCTCTCAAAATATGGTGATGCACAAAACTATTATTTGCAATAGGTTCACAACTCGTTAGGTGCCATCCGTTTAACGGATCCGTTGCTAAGCTGCAATAATGCAATATAATGGATCCATTAACGCACCTATTGTCATACATTATTGTAACGCATCCTAACGCATGTCAAAATCGGCATGCATTAGTGATGATTAGTGTTGAGCATTCCGATACCGCAAGTATCGGGTATCGGCCGATACTTGCGGTATCGGAATTCCGATACCGAGATCCGATACTTTTGTGGTATCGGGAATCGGTATCGGGATTAATATCAATGTGTAAAAGAAAGAATTAAAATTAAAAATAGGGATATACTCACCTCTCCAGCGGCCCCTGGACTTTACCGCCGTAAACGGGAGCCGTTGTACCTAAGAATGCGCGCTTGAAAGACCTTAGGTGACGTGACGGCTTTGTGATTGGTCGCGTAGTGGTCACGCGACCGCTACGCGACCAATCAGAAGCTGCGGACGACTTCTAAGGTATTTCAAGCGCTTGAAAGACTTTAGGTGACGTCACGGCTTTGTGATTGGTCGCGTAGCGGTCACGCGACCGCTACGGACCAATCAGAGCGCAGTGACATCATCTAAGGCCCTTCAAGCGCGCATTCTTAGGTACAACGGCTCCCGGTTACGGCGGTAAAGTCCAGGGCGCGTCAGAGGGTGAGTATATCCCTATTTTTTATTTTAATTCTTTCTTTTACACATTGATATGGATCCCAGGGCCTGAAGGAGAGTTTCCTCTCCTTCAGACCCTGGGAACCATACAGGATACCGTCTGATACTTGGTGTCCCATTGACTTGTATTGGTATCGGGTATCGGTATCGGATTAGATCCGATACTTTGCCGGTATCGGCCGATACTTTCCGATACCGATACTTTCAAGTATCGGACGGTATCGCTCAACACTAGTGATGGTGCGTTACTTTGTGACGCACCCTCGAACGCGGTCTACAGCATTTTCAGGTATGCTAGGTCTAATGCACAGCAAACGCAATGCTACCATACGTTAGCGCATGCAGTAGCGCAATCGTAGAAAAAGTGAATTTTGGCATCAGCGTTAGCGCATCCATTTAACGAATATGTTAAACGGATGGTACTAACGCGATGTGAACCTAGCCTTATTGTGTGACAGTTGCAAAACATAAAAACCCAATATAAATCTGGTATGGCTGTAATCGCACCGACCCAAAGAAGACCATAATCTAATCACTTGTACCGCACTAGGAACAGCGTAAAGAATAAATAAAACCAAATAAAACCAATTCTTCACCTGCTGTTGATTTTTTAATTTCTCCCAAAGTTCGCAGTAAAGCTCGGCGCACATTTATCTTGCGCCCTGCGACAAGAGTTTCCGTGTAAATCTCTGGGATACGTAAGGCCGGCCTCACACTAGTGAGTTTTATGGACGTATGAGCGCATAAACTACGTCCGTAAAATACGCATAACACACGGCCCAATGATTCCCTATGTCCCAGCTCCTATCAGCCATATTTTACTGATCCGTATTATGCGGTCTTCTACGGCCGTACAAAATCGCAGCATGCTGCGTTTGTCACCGTATTGCGCAAAAAAATCGCCAATGAAAGTCTATGGGGGCGAGAAAAATACGGATTACACACGGACCAGCAGTGTGACCTGCGAGAAATATGCACCGGTGTTAGAGAGAAAAGCCGGTAATTCAATTGCTGGCTTTTCATTTCTCCTTCCCAAACCCGACATGATATGAGACATGGTTTACATACAGTAAACCATCTCATATCCCTTTTTTTTTTTTGCATATTCCACACTACTAATGTTAGTAGTGGGTATGTGCAAAATTTTGGCACTGTAGCTGCTAAAATAAAGTGTTAAATGGCGGAAAAAATTGGCGTGGGCTCCCGCGCAATTTTCTCCGCCATAGTGGTAAAGCCAGTGACTGAGGGCAGATATTAATAGCCTAGAGAGGGTCCATGGTTATTGGCCCCCCCTGGCTACAAACATCTGCCCACAGCCACCCCAGAAAAGGCACATCTGGAAGATGCGCCTATTCTGGCACTTGGCCACTCTCTTCCCACTCCCGTGTAGCAGTGGGATATGGGGTAATGAAGGGTTAATGTCACCTTGCTATTGTAAGGTGACATTAGGCCAGATTAATAATGGAGAGGCGTCAATTATGACACCTATCCATTATTAATCCAATAGTACGAAATGGTTAATAAAACACACACACATTATTCCAAAATCCTTTAATGAAATAAAGACACAGGTTGTTGTAATATTTTATTATTCTCTTAATCCAGCTGAAGACCCTCATTCTGTGAAAAAGTAAAAATAACAAATCAACAATATCTCATACCTTCCGATGATCAGTCACGTCCCACGAAGTAAATTCATCTGAAGGGGTTAAATCATTTTACAGCCAGGAGCTGTGCTAATGCAGTGTTCCTGCCTATAAAAACCCCGGGTACTGAATGGAAAGCAGGGTGATCTGTAGTTACCTTGAGTTGCGGTGATGCGCCCTCTGCTGGATGTCCTCATGAACTGGAGCCTTGGAAAAGTTCCCACGCATGAGGACATCCAGCAGAGGGCGCCTCACCGCAACTCAAGGTAACTACAGATCACCCTGCTTTCCATTCAGTACCCGGGGTTTTACAGGCAGGAGCGAGAGCTTCAGCACAGCTCCTGCCTGTAAAATGATTTAACCCCTTCAGATGGAATTACATCGTGGGACATAAGGACGGAAGGTATGGAATATTGTTGTTTGTTTTTTAACTTTGTTTCAGGACAATGGTCTTCAGGTGGATTAAGAGTCTAATAAAATATTACAATAACGTGTCTTTATTTCATTAAAATACTTGTAAAAAATGTGTGTGTGTTATTAACCATTTCATACTATTGGATTAATAATGGAAACAGAACACCCAGATACATATTGTGAGAAAACGAGGTCTGGCAGGAAACACGCCAACCAACCCCGGACTCACCAAATCAGCTCCAAACAAAACATACTTAAAGGAGAAAAATCCAGAGCATTGATTTCTTTACACAAACTTTTATTCCATATATAGTACAAAAACGTGTAAATAACAAATTACATTATTTAATGACTGGAACACAGGATGAATGCCCGAAAAATGCTGATACAGCCCCCATCCCCACAATCCCCCAGATGTTGCTGCCGATGTATGGGCATACCAAGAACCACTGCCCCCACCTCCTATTTTATAGGTATAAAAACCGGGGAGAGCGTATGTAAAAAATGCTAAGTAAAGGCAAAACAAGGGCCACAATATGCCAAGCCTAGAAAAAGACACCTATATATCCAACAGGGATCTCCCTAATGGGATTCCACAATAACACCATTAAGTATGGTGGTTAGAAAAGGTGCTTTCACTTACCAGTAAAGGGGGCAGAGTGGGGAGACAGTCGGGAGGTGGTCCCCAACGCGCGTTTCGTGGCCACACGGTGCCACTTCCTCAGGGGGATAATCACTTGCTGAAAAGGACCTTGAAGTAGCCCCTGGCCCCAGTCACATGGTGCCCGGCAGCCAATCACAGTAGCGCTATCGGCGCATGCGCGTTGCGTCCGGCAGGTCCTGGCAGTGAAACTCGGCGTCAGGCGAAGTGCGCACGCGTAGGGTAAAAAATACCCGGAGCGCGCAGACAAAGCCTAAAGACGCCGATCCACACCAGGACAGGACGGGCCGCGGCGCGATACGCACGGCCACCAATGACAAAAAGTATGTACATAAATGCAGAAGGTACAAATACTCATTCCGCAACCTATAGGAAACCCCCAAAGCAAATTCAGGACCCACCAGACATATTTTACACAGCCCACAAACATAAGGACCGGCACACAGATAAATAAATATGTGAAATGAAGATAGTCCACTCTCTGTGCATCAGATCCATACTGTAGTGGGGAAGGTCCCTCACTTCATTAAACCAATATCCATAGTAAAGAAGATTTTCACATCTCATCTCATACGGATGTCTTGGTGAGTCCACTTTGCCCCAACTGGGGTGATGTCCATAATAGCTGTTAAATGAGGCCAGAGACATATTCACAAGGAAGACCTTAAGGCATCGAATCAATTCATATCACTAATAATGTAGAAAAAACAAGAAAAAGAAATTAAAATCACATGCATAAACATAAAAACAAGATTTAAAAACAACATCCCGACTGATACAGGGGATGAGGGCCCCAAAGGCGAGAAGGATCGTTTTATCGTACTTGAATTCAAAAAGGAGGCAGGAGGTGACAACTATCCTAAGCATACCATGAGAACTGATAGGGCGCAAAAAATATATAATACAATACTCATAGATAGGGAGCAAAACTTAAAGCCTCATTTAAGCCCGCTGGTGACATAGTGCCAAGTCGCACTATCCACCTAGTTTCTTTTTGTGCTAATAGCTTTTTGTTGTCCCCACCCCGAATACCCAAATGCAAAGCATCAATTCCCCTCACCTTTAGTAAATTTGCATTACATTTGTGGTGCAACCAGAAGTGACATGGGATTGGTTTAAGATCAGAAATGTCGGACACTGTCCTGGCCGCACCAATGTCCCGCACATGCTCGCGAACTTGGACTCTCAACTCCCGTGTAGTAAATTCCACATAAATCATGGGACACGGGCACGTCGCGTAATAAATCACGTTGGTTGTACTGCATGAGATCCGTTCTCTTATGTCGAATTCTTTTGTTCCATCAGTGGAAGTAAAACTAGAGCATCACAGGACATTGGTGCAGGCAAGACAGTGCCCGCACGGGAAACACCCCAAGTTGGGGCCCCTCGTGCCAAATGGATTACTCGGGGTGGGGACATAGTGGCTACGTACCAGCAAGTCATTTAAGTTTTTACACCTCCTAGAGGTCATCTGAGGATATGGGCCAAGAGAGGCCACCAGGGAGGGCTCAGTCCCAAGGACTGACCAGTGTTTAGCAAGGATGGAGCGCATCTTGTTCCACTCGTGGTTATAAGTAGAAATAAAACGAATGGTACCAGCCCCATCCTCACTGGTCCGCCGGCTACGCGGGTGTAATAGAGTCTCACGTGGGGTTTTTCTGGCACGATCATAGCCATGTTTGATAGATTGCCGGCTATATCCCCGGGCCAGAAAACGGTCTTTCAGATCCGAGGCTTGTGCCTCGAATCTAGACTCAGAGAAACAGATTCGCCGCATCCTCAGGAACTGTCCGACCGGGACGGCCCTGACCGTGGATGGATCATGTGCCGATGAGGCATGTAACAGTGAGTTTACAGAGGTCGACTTTCTGAAGACATCCGCCTGGATACGTCGACAGTTGTCGACCTCAAGACGAATGTCCAAAAAATCGACCGCAACATCACTATAGGCGTATGTGAGTCTAATGTTTAAAGGGAACCTGTCACCCCGTTTTTTCGGTATGAGATAAAAATACTGTTAAATAGGGCCTGAGCTGTGCATTACAATAGTGTAGTTTGTGGACCCCGATTCCCCACCTATGCTGCCGAAATACGTTACCAAAGTAGTCGTTTTCGCCTGTCAATCAGGCTGGTCTGGTCAAAAGGGCGTGTTGTCTTCCCCCAGATTTTGCGTAGTTTTCCGTTGGTGGCGTAGTGGTGTGCGCATGTCCAAGGTCCAGAATCCTCTGCCAGGGGATTTAAAAGAGCGCGTTGTTCGTTATTCATTGGTGATCGGTGGGCGCGGCCATCTTCCTTTGGCCGCACGTGCGCAGAAGCGGCGCTCTGCTGGCCGCGGCTTCAGGAAAATGGCCGCCGCGATATCCATCTGCGCACGCGCGGCATCCTGCGGCCATTTTCCTGAAGCCGCGGCCAGCAGAGCGTCGCTTCTGCGCACGCGCGGCCAAAGGAAGATGGCCGCGCCCACCGATCACCAATGAATAACGAACAGCGCGCTCTTTTAAATCCCCTGGCAGAGGATTCTGGACCTTGGACATGCGCACACCACTACGCCACCAACGGAAAACTACGCAAAATCTGGGGGAAGACAACACGCCCTTTTGACCAGACCAGCCTGATTGACAGGCGAAAACGACTACTTTGGTAACGTATTTCGGCAGCATAGGTGGAGAATCGGGGTCCACAAACTACACTATTGTAATGCACAGCTCAGGCCCTATTTAACAGTATTTTTATCTCATACCGAAAAAACGGGGTGACAGGTTCCCTTTAAAGTTTTGTTATTCAAAACACCCATAAAATCCCCGAGCTGCTGGACAGTCCCGTCCCACAAGAAAAGAATGTCATCAATGAAGCGATACCAGCACAGCACATGGGAAGCGGCCGGCGGGCCCTCGTCGCCAAAAAGGAATCTCTTCCAGTAACCCTGGAAGAGATTAGCGTACGAGGGCACGCAGGCCGCACCCATGGCTGTGCCGCGCTTCTGTAAATAGAAAACGTCTTTGAAGACGAAAAAATTGTGTTTAAGGACAAAGTCCAGCAGCTCGAGGATCAATCCACGTAAAGGGCCGTCCAGGTCGGAGGTCCCCAGGAAGAAGCGAACCGCCTCTATCCCACAAGAATGTTCTATGCAAGTATACAAGCCCTCCACATCAGCAGTAACGAGGAGGGTTGCATTGTCCACAAGGATGCCATCAACCCGTGCCAGGACATCCGTAGTGTCACGGACATAAGAAGGTAATGTTTGGACTAGGGGTTTCAAATAAAAATCAATTAATTGACACACATGATCACATAAACCCCCAATCCCAGACACAATAGGACGTCCCGGGGGGTTGAGGGAATCCTTGTGGACTTTTGGTAACAAATAGAAAGTGGGAGTCCTGGGGGATCTGACCATCAAACCATCGAAAACCTTTTTGGGGATAATACCTCCCTCAAAAGCTCCAGAAAGAACCTGCTCCAACTCCCGCTAATACGTGACCATCGGATTGAAAGACAACCTGAGATAAGTATCAGGATCGCGAAGCTGGCGAAATGCCTCTCGCTCATATTTCTCACTTGGCCAGACCACAATGTTCCCCCCCTTGTCTGCAGGTTTAAATACAACATCCTGCAATGATTGAAGTTGCGAGATGGCCTGACGCTGTTTAGCGGTTAAGTTGTCATAAGTCCGCCTGGTAGATAGTTTTTTAAAGTCTTCACTAACCAATCTTGTGAATATTTCAACTGCTGGACTCAGGGACAAGGGGGGGAACTTAGTAGATCTGGGCAAGATAGAGGGCGGAAATCTACTTACATTCGGGTGTTCCTGTTCCTCAAGTAAATCTTCCAAATCACGAAGTACCTGTGCTTCAATTGCACTCATGGACTGTAATGTGGAATTCTTTCCATGTAGTTTTTTCAAAATCAATTTGCGGGAGAATAGATGCAGGTCCTTTAAAGCTGTAAAATAATCAAATGAATTCGTTGGAGAGAAAGTCAGACCCCTACTCAGGACATCCAACTGAGACTCAGTGAGTACATGTGATGACAAATTTAATACCTGGAGTCCTCCCTGGCGGCCACCCCGGGCCGTAGCTCCCCCAGCTCCCTTGTTCCTGGTATGTTGCCTAGTGGTCATCCTCTTATTACTGGACTCAAAGGTTGGAACCTGTTCAGATTGAGAGGTACTGGACCTTGCATTTTCATCATAGTTAGATCTGCCTGAGAGTGCTGAAGTGGATCTAGACCGGGAATACGACATATTCCTAGATCTTGGACGGGATCGACCCCATGGGTTCCGCCATCTGTACACTCTGGAATGCTGTTTGTCCTGGATATCTCGATTGAATTTTTTAGCTTTAGTTGTTTGAATATCATGAGCCCACTTCTGTAAGTCGGCATCAATTTCTTCATTTAGCTTCTTTAATGCATCACTCGACATATCCCTCTGCAGACACACCTGTAGGCCATCAATCTCCTTCTCAATTGATTCCAATGATTCCTGGTTCAACTGCTTTAGTAGAACCATGAACCCCTTGGAACAAGCATTAGTCAGTTCTTCCCAGTCGTTTTTAAACTTATCATCCAAAATAGGAAATGACGGGAAGACCTGGATGCGAAGCCCACGTGGGATAAGATCCTTCTGAATATACATATCCAAGAACTCATGGTTCCACCATGTCCGAGTTCTTTTACGTAACAGTTCCTTAAAGTGGTACACAACCTCCTGCAGCTCCTTAGAAGACCGCTCAACCACCCCGTCAGCATTATCGAGACAGACATCACTGATCTGTGCTCGCCAAGTGCAGTCACGCGCACGGAAGTCCATGCCTAGAAATGGGAAAACTGTGAAAAACACAGAAAATATTGAAAACGGAACACCCAGATACATATTGTGAGAAAAGGAGGTCTGGCAGGAAACACACCAACCAACCCCGGACTCACCAAATCAGCTCTAAACAAAACATACTTAAAGGAGAAAAATCCAGAGCATTGATTTCTTTACACAAACTTTTATTCCATATATAGTACAAAAACGTGTAAATAACAAATTACATTATTTAATGACTGGAACACAGGATGAATGCCCGAAAAATGCTGATACAGCCCCCATCCCCACAATCCCCCAGATGTTGCTGCCGATGTATGGGCATACCAAGAACCACTGCCCCCACCCCCTATTTTATAGGTATAAAAACCGGGGAGAGCGTATGCAAAAAATGCTAAGTAAAGGCAAAACAAGGGCCACAATATGCCAAGCCTAGAAAAAGACACCTATATATCCAACAGGGATCTCCCTAATGAGATTCCACAATGACACCATTAAGTATGGTGGTTAGAAAAGGTGCTTTCACTTACCAGTAAAGGGGGCAGAGTGGGGAGACAGTCGGGAGGTGGTCCCCAACGCACGTTTCGTGGCCACACGGTGCCACTTGCTGCCCAAAAGGACCTTGAAATAGCCCCTGGCCCCGGTCACATGGTGCCCGACAGCCAATCACAGTAGCGCTATCGGCGCATGCGCGCTGCGTCCGGCAGGTGCTGACAGTGAAACTTGGCGTTAGGCGAAGTGCACACGCGCAGGGTAAAAAATACCAGGAGCGCGCAGACTCTGCCCCCTTTACTGGTAAGTGAAAGCACCTTTTCTAACCACCATACTTAACGGTGTTATTGTGGAATCCCATTAGGGAGATCCCTGTTGGATATATAGGTGTCTTTTTCTAGGCTTGGCATATTGTGGCCCTTGTTTTGCCTTTACTTAGCATTTTTTACATACGCTCTCCCCGGTTTTTATACCTATAAAATAGGGGGTGGGGGCAGTGGTTCTTGGTATGCCCATACATCGGCAGCAACATCTGGGAGATTGTGGGGATGGGGGCTGTATCAGCATTTTTCGGGCATTCATCCTGTGTTCCAATCATTAAACAATGTAATTTGTTATTTACACGTTTTTGTACTATATATGGGATAAAAGTTTGTGTAAAGAAATCAATGCTCTGGATTTTTCTCATTTAAGTATGGATTAATTATGGATAGGTGTCATAATTGACGCCTCTCCATTATTAATCTGGCTTAATGTCACCTTACAATAGCAAGGTGACATTAACCTTTCATTACCCCATATCCCACCGCTACACGGGAGTGGGAAGAGAGTGGCCAAGTGCCAGGATAGGTGCATCTTCCAGATGTGCCTTTTCTGGGGTGGCTGGGGGCAGATGTTTGTAGCCAGGGGGGGCCAATAACCATGGACCCTCTCTAGGCTATTAATATCTGCCCTCAGTCACTGGCTTTACCACTCTGGCAGAGAAAATTGCGCGGGAGCCCACGCCAATTTTTTTCCGCCATTTAACCCTTTATTTTAGCAGCTACAGCGCCAAAATTTTGCACATACACACTACTAACATTAGTAGTGTGGAATATGCAAAAAAAAAAAGGGATATGAGATGGTTTACTGTATGTAAACCATGTCTCATATCATGTCGGGTTTGGGAAGGAGAAATGAAAAGCCAGCAATTGAATTACCGGCTTTTCACATATATTGCGCTGAATTAAATATAAATACAGAATATATATATATATATATATATATATATATATATATATATATATATATATACTGTATATATGTGTCTCAATGACATATATATTTATATATACTGTATATATGTTTTAACGAACATTTGAGCACGTAAATCCATTAGATGTCAGTTTTGCAAGCCTACGAGAAAATATCGCAGTACGGATGCCATATGGATTACATACGGAGGATGCCATGCGCAAAATACGCTGTCACACCCTGCCTTCGGAGGACATACGGATCACTATTTTGGGAACATTTCTGCGTATTACGGACGTAATAAACGGACCGTATTTACATACGCTGAGTGTGACGCTGGCCTTATTCAGATGGAACCCTCAATGGAAGATTCCTATATTGAGGCAAATGGAGGCACTGTGGATGCCACAGGACCTGTAATCCGGCAGTGTCCATCATTTTAGGATTGCACAAAAGTGTTACCGGCCACAGTTTTGTGCTCTTCTGAAAAGAATGACATTGCTGAACAGAGGCCAGATGGAGTCCAGATGAACTCTGCTGCCTCATTAGAGTGAATGGATCCTTTGGGGGTTTCATCTGAATCACGTCACTGAGAGATTTAGATGGAAACCCCAAAGTAAGTGCTTAGCGTAGAGCTTTGTATAAATGTGATCCCAAACATGAAAAATGTTCCCAATAAAAGCTTCATCTCAATCCACAAAAAAAGCAAGTTTCCATTCATGTCTGTCATATGTTAATGGAAATATAGTGTGCTTCCACGTTACTGGTAGTACAAAGGCTCTGGAAAACCAACATGGTTCCTCACCCTCCAAAACAAATTCAGCAAATTCTGCGCATCCAAATCCAAATGCCCACTCCCTTTTGAGCCCCACAGTGTACCTATACCACATATAGCGCCCACATGTTTGGCATTTCTGAAGTGATGAGAGCCCTCCTAACTTACAGGTGCATGTCTCCAGAAGCACGTGCTGTGCATAATGTACTGGTGACTACAATGTACTGGGCACTACATTACACTACACTACATTACAACAGCCGTTTGCAATTTTCATTCAGCAACATTCATTGCTGTTTGTTTCTGGAAAATACCCATGGAGTCCAAATTGGCACTACACCAGTAGATAAATTCCCAAAGGGGTATAATTTCCAAAATGGGATCATTTGACAGGGGATTCTTCTCTTCTAGCAGTGAGGGGCTCTGTATATTGAGTATCCAAACTGTTTTAGGAAAATCTGTGCTCCAGGAGTCAAATAGCGCTCCATTCCTCCCGAGTCTACGTATGGCTAAGCAGTACTATACAGTCACATATGGGGTATTGCCACGATCAGTAGAAATTGTGGGACAAATTATGGTGCCATTTTTACCCACTTCTTGTGTGAAAATGTAGAATCTGGGGCCAAAACAAAATTTTGATGGTAAAAATGTACCGTATATACTCAAGTATAAGCCAAGAATTTCAGCCCATTTTTTTTAGGCTGAAATTGCCCCTCTCGGCTTATACTCGAGTCATTCCCAGGGGTCAGCAGGGGAGGGGGAGCGGCAGCATTGAACAGTCAGTGCAGAGGACGGGGAAGATGCAGCGGAGGTCGGCGGCGCCGAAACGGGGAGCAGATGAATATAGAAGGTGCCGGGGGCCTTAGTGACGAGAGGTGAGTATGTGATTTTTTTTTTATCGCAGCGACAGCATATAGGGCAAATGTCTTTATGGAGCATCTTATGGGGCATATTCAATGTTTGTGCAGCTTTATATGGGGCGAATCTCTTTGTGGAGCATCTTGTGGGGCATAATCAATGTTTGTGCAGCTTTACATGGGGCAAATATCTTTATGGAGCATCTTATGGGGCCATAATCAACGTTTGTGCAGCATTATATGGGGCAAATGCCTGTATGGAGCATCTTATGTGGCCATAATCCGCATTTGTGCAGCATTATATGGGGCAAATGTCTGTAGGGAGCATCTTATGGGGCCATAATCCACATTTGTGCAGCATTATATGGGGCATATTTTAATATGGAGCATCTTATGGGGCCCATCATAAACTTTATGAAGCATTATATGGGGCTCCTGATTCAATATGGATATTCAAAAACACTTAACCTACTGACGTCTCGATTAATTTTACTTTTATTGGTATCTATTTGTATTTTTGACATTTACCGGTAGCTGCTGCATTTCCCACCCTAGGCTTATACTCGAGTCATTAAGTTTTCCCAGTTTTTTGTGGCAAAATTAGAGGTCTCGGCTTATACTCGGGTCAGCTTATACTCGAGTATATACAGTAGTTATTTTTTCTTCATTGCCCAATGGTATACAATTCTGTGACACACCCATGGTGGTCAATATGATCACTGCACCCCTAGATGAAATTGTGTCACTTATGGGAATTCTGCTGTTCTGGCACCTCATGGGCTCTCCCAGTGGGTCATGGCACCTGCATAACATAACATAACAGTAAAAGCTGTCGCAACTTGCCTTCTGAGCTTTGCACTGTGCCTGAAAAATATTTCCCGATTACATTTAGGGTATTGGCGCACTCAAAAAATGTACCCCTAGTTTGTAAAAAATGTCCTATTAGCCCTTAGAAAAAATAAAAACTTGGGGCTAAAATAACATTTTAGTGGTAAAAATGTAATTTATTTTTTCTTCACTACTCAATGGTATAAAATTCTGTGAGGAACATGTGGTATTAATATGTTCACTGCACCCCTAGATGAATTCATTGGGGAGTGTAGTTTGTAAAATGAGTTCACATATAGGGGGTTTCTAATGTTCTGACACCTGAGGGGCTCTGCCAATGTGGCATGGCACCCTCAAATCATTTCAGCAAAATCTGAACTCCGGCTTTTCCCTTCTGAGCTCTGCACTGTGCCTGAAAAGCAGTATTCCCCCACATATGGGGTATCAGTGAACTCAGAAGAAATTGCACAGGAAATTGTATGGCACAATTTCTCTTGTTACCCTTATGAAAATGCAAAATTTGGGTCCAAAATAACATTTTTGTGGGGAAAATGTGATTTTTTTTATTTTCATGGCTCAACATGGTAAACTTCTGTAAAGCACCGGGGGTTCAGAGTGCTCAATACACATCTAAAAACATTCCTTAAGGGGTTTAGTTTCCAAAATGGGGTCACTTGTGGGACTTTCTTCTGTTTAGGCACATCAAGGGCTCTCCAAATGGGACTTGATGTCTGCTGATGTTTCCTGGAAATTTTACATTGAAAAAGTCAAATGGTGTTCCTTCCGATCCAATCTGTTGTGCACACAAAAAATAGTATTCCTCCTCATATGGGGTATTATCGTGCTCCGGAGAAATTGAACTACAAATTGTATGGTGCAATTTCTTCTGTTACACTTATGAAAATGCGATATTTGGGGCTTAAATCACATTTTTGGGGAAAATGTCAATTTTTTAATTTTCATGTTTCAACGTTATAAACTTCTGAGCAGCACCTGAGGGTTCAATGTGCTCACCACACTGTAAGAAAGTTGCAGGATGCAGTGACAGGCAGGAGGCAGAGCAAGGGTAATAATTTAATTTAACAACGAGGTACTCCTCGCAATCAGGTAAACAGTTAATTGGTATGAAAAGTGCAAGATTAATGAACAATGAAACAAGGGTAGCAGCAGTTCTTTCATCAACTTATCATGTCAGAGGTTTCCAGGGCTGCAGATGACGTTTTGAAGACTGTAGTGCCGACAACAGCTGGCATGATGTTTCTCCAATGAGGTCCTGTAGACAACGGTCCGTCTTCTGGTGGCGGCGGTTGGTCTCCGGTACCTTCTGCTGAGCCCCTAGTCCATAAACTTGTGCAGCTAAAGTCAGTAAAGCTGCATGTAATCCTGGATCCTGGAAGAGCGGCGTGACACTATCCAGCAATGAGGGCAGCAGCAAACAGTCCAGAATCCTGCCCTGACTCTTAGTCTTATGTACTCTACTATGACTGCTGGCTCTGGTGGAGTCCTTGCGTTGCATCAGTCACGTTTTCTTTCGGCCCGGATGTGCACCCCGCAGAGCACGCTGTGCACACACCTCTCTTCTGTCACAGCTGGCGGGAAACTGCCCAATGTAGGGTGTGCTTTTTCTTTTTCTCTGGAATGTCTTCTCCAGACCAAAGTGGGCCCCTCTCTCATGGGCTTCCATAGCTACTATTGGGTCAACTTCTCTGGGTGCACCACTTGCCAGGTGACCCCAGTTCTCGTACCAACTGCACTTTTTGATACAGCAAGCCGTCTCTTAAATGAAGCCTCTCCCATTGTTGAAGAATCTGCAGAGCCCCCGGGGAAAGAGCACTTCTCTTGGTCTGGCTGGGGAGCCGCTTCAATGCACACTCACTGTCTCAGTTGGGCCAGTTCATTTTCCTGATGCAGCTGCACCCAGTCATCTTGAGGTCGTCCCAGCACCTCTTCTACAGATGCCTTGCCGATCTGTCCCTACATTGCCACCAACAACCTGCCGAAGTCCCGGAAGCCATGAATCTCTTCTGCTTCTAACTCTTCGTCCTGGTCACGTCCCGGCCACTCATGAGTCACTTGGGATAGAGCATCAGCGTTTGTATTTTCAGCTCCCTTCCGATATGCAATCTTGCACCGATAATTCACCATACGGGCCATCCATCTTTGCTCCAGGGCTCCCAGTTTGGCATTTCCCAGGTAAGCCAAGGGGTTGTTATCAGTTCTCACCAAGACTTCGAACCCCAACAGGTTTTCAGCAAACTTTTCAGTCATCGCCCATACCAACACCAGTAACTCCAGCTTAAAGGAACTGTAGTTCCATTCGGAGTCATGGAGGGATTGGCTTGAGTAGGCAATCACTCGTTCTTTCACCTCTTGCATTTGAGATAGCACGGCCCCCAGCCCATGTAGGCTGCCGTCGGTGTGCAGAATGAAGGGTTGGGAGAAGTCTGTGTAGGTCAGTATCAAAGCTTCTGTCAGGGCCATCTTCAAAGCCCAAAAGGCATCTTCCTGACTACTTCCCCACTGGATGGTCCGATTCTTTGCATCAGATGGCATTCCTTTGAGTAACTCTAACAAAGGATTGGCAATGTGAGTGAAATTCTTCAGAAAACCTTTGGTAGTATCCTGTGAGCCCCAGAAAGGCCCGAATATCCATCACCATCTTTGGGGTGGGCCAGTCCTGAACTGCCGCTATCTTCTCATGGGAAGGCCTCACTCCTTCAGCAGATACAGCGTGCCCCAGATATTCAATCTACTTGCGGAAAAGGTGGAATTTTTGAGGCTTCACCTTCAGGCCGTGCTTCTGCAGCCGACTCAACACCTGCTCCAGCCATTGGAGATGCTCCTCAAAAGTAGCTGCATTTACAATGATATCGTCCAAATAAATGAGGGCAGCCTCAAAGTTCAGTTCTCCTATACACCGCTCCATCAGTTGCTGAAAAGTTCCAGGCACATTGGTAAGACCGAGCGGCATTTGGTTGAATTCGAACAAATCCATGGGCAGTATGAACGCTGTCTTCGGCCAGTCCTGCACAGCCATTGGCACTTGCCAATACCCACTGGCCAGATCTAATAATGAGAAATACTTAGCTTTTCCCAGAGCAGACAACTCCTCAGTTCTCAGTAGGGGGTGAGTCCCACGCTATACAGGCATTCAGTCGCCGGTAGACAACACAGAAATGCAGTCCCATCCTTCTTAGCACGATGAGAGTTGCCCGAATGACTTTCCCGAATGACTCCACTCTGCAGCATGTGTGACATTTCTTTCACCTTTTGATACATCTGAGGAAGAATCTGGAGGTATCTCTCCCGGATCGGTGCGGCACTTCCTGTGGGTATCTCGTGAGTTATGGCTGTTGTGCATCTGAAGTCATCCTCATGATGGGCGAAGACATCCTGGTAATGCTCTAGCACAGCTTCCATTTGTTGTACCTGTTGAGGGGAGATTTCCAACAGTTCAGTCTGCATTTGTTTCAGGATTTGACGCCCCTTTCATGCTTCCAGGCGAGTGCTCTGGGGCCATGGTAATGGCTACAGTCCATGGATCTCCTTGTTTCACTGCTAACTGGATGGCCTCTGGTTACAGCAGTTCCTCAGGCATGCCCAGCACCTGTGCCACTTCATTCTTGGGTGAGGAGGTAGGACTGTCTTCCCCTAGGTTGACACACCAACCACTACATTGCCGTAATGAACGATGGCTAAGGTTCAAGCAATGAGGAGTCCCGGGGGTATTTGGTCTATTACGGTTGGCTTGATTGAGACTTCCACTCCCTCAAGCAGTGTGCAAGCTCGTACAGGCAGCGTGAGTACGGTCTAACTAGGTGGTAAAAAGAGTTTAGCAGCGGCGGGGACTATCACCTTTTCTAGCACTTTTCCTCCAGTCAACATTTCTTGGGCCTGGGTGACCTGTATCAACTGTTGAAACACCTCCTTCTGGAGGGTTCGTGGGCTCCATTGGTCCAGAAAAGCATTTGGGGACTCGCTGATTAGGAGGGTCCGGAGTTCTTTTAGCACATTCAATCCCAGAGTCACTGGAGGACCATTGCTGTTTTCTCCGGCAGTTAACACGACTCCCTTCCGGACCACATTTTTGCCACCCCCTGTAATTTGCATCCATACCACCCCTGCAACTGGGATGGGCAACTGATTGGCCGCCGTTACCTTGATCACTGGGCCCCATTTGGGCCGCCTCACCTCAGGAAAATGACATTTCTGCCCATACGAAGGGGCTCAGGGAAATTAAACTTTTGGGACTGTCTGCTCTCCTCTTCAGCTTCTCAGGCTCTGGGCGGTGTCCCCCAGCCACGGAGCCCACACATTTTAAGGGCTGCTGCAGTAGAGACAGCCCCCGTCTCGCACACCCTCAGGCATACTCAAAGCTGCAGTGGAGGCTCTTCTGAGGCTGGACCACTCTTCCCTCATTTCCCGTAGTTCCTTCTGGATTTCTCGGGCCCATTCTGGTTCAGCCGCAGACAAGGCGGGTACCTCACCATTCAGGACCATCCCCACCAAGGCTCCTGTCCCTTGCTCCTGCTCTCCTACTCTCTTCTAGGAGGGTCATATGTGGTCTGGCACACAGGTACTCCTGCAGAGCTTGCTTAAGCTGCACATCCCTGAGGCCCGCCACAAACTGATCCCTCAATATCACATCAAGAGGCCCCACTCCTATTACCTCTACTTCATCTTGTCGGGCGATATGACCATGCCTCTCTTGTAGTGCATTAATGTATTGCATCATTGACTTTCCCTCCCTCTGAACACGGCGGAACAATCACATCCGCAACTCTCCAACATTGGTGCGATCCCCATGCATCTCTTCTAAAATCTGTAACACCTTGTTCAAATGGTCCCGTTCATTAGGGGGGCGAAACATTACAGTACGTCTAGCCTCACAGTCTAGGGCCATCAGAGCAATCTCTGCTTTTATAGCAGGGGTCACAGTATGCATATTCAACATGCCTTTAACTTGCTCAGTCCAGTCCCATAGCAGTGAATTACTCCCTGTGAACTTTGGGAGATAGTTGAGTATGGCTTCCAATGACAAGCTAGCCCTTGGGGCACCCATGGCCGCTTGATCTGCTGTCTCTGTGCTTATGGACTGCATCCTGCCGACTACGACAAGTGTAAGCAGGTTGCGGGATGCAGTGAGAGGCAGGAGGCATAGCAAAGGTTAAAAAGTATAACTATTTAATTTAACAATGAGGTACTCCTTGCAGTGAGGTAAACAGTTAATTGGTAAGAAAAGTGCAAGATTAATAACCAATGAAACAAGGTAACAGCAGTTCTTTCATCGACTTATCGTGTCAGAGGTTTCCCGGGCTGCAGATGACATTTTGAAGACTGTAGCTCCGACAACAGCTGGCGCAATGTTTTTCCAATGAGGTTCTTGTATGAAGAGGTAAGTCCTGGACTGGACCCAGTGGATGTAGTGTATATGGACTTTTCAAAAGCTTTTGATACCATGCCACACAAAAGGTTGATGCATAAAATGAGAATAATGGGGATAGAGGAAAATATGTGTAAGTGGGTTAAAAGCTGGCTCAGGGATAGGAAACAAAGGGTGGTTATTAATGGAGCACACTCGGACTGGGTCGCGGTTAGCAGTGGGGTACCACAGGGGTCAGTATTGGGCCCTCTTCTTTTTAACATATTTATTAATGACCTTGCAGGGGGCATACGGAGTAGAATTTCAATATTTGCAGATGACACTAAACTCTGCAGGGTAATCAATACAGAGGACAACAATTTTATATTACAGGATGATTTATGTAAACTAGAAGCTTGGGCTGATAAATGGCAAATGAGCTTTAATGTGGATAAATGTAAGGTCATGCACTTGTATAGAAGTAATAAGATGTATAACTATGTGCTTAATTCTAAAACTCTGGGCACAACCGTCAATGAAAAAGACCTGGGAGTATGGGTGGATGACAAACTCACATTTAGTGGCCAGTGTCAGGCAGCTGCTACAAAGGCAAATAAAATAATGGGATGCATTAAAAGAGGTATAGATGCTCATGAGAAGAACATAATTTTACCTCTATACAAGTCACTAGTTCGACCACACTTAGAATACTGTGTACAGTTCTGGTCTCCGGTGTATAAGAAAGACATAGCTGAACTAGAGCGGGTGCAAAGGAGAGCGACCAAGGTTATTGGAGGACTGTGGGGTCTGCAATACCAAGATAGATTATTACACTTGGGGCTATTCAGTTTGGAAAAACGAAGGCTAAGAGGTGATCTTATTTTAATGTATAAATATATGAGGGGACAGTACAAAGACCTTCCTGATGATCTTTTTAATCATAGACCTGAGACAGGGACAAGGGGGCATCCTCTACGTCTGTAGGAAAGAAGGTTTAGGCATAATAACAAACGCGGATTCTTTACTGTAAGAGCAGTGAGACTATGGAACTCTCTGCCGTATAATGTTGTAATGAGTGATTCATTACTTAAATTTAAGAGGGGACTGGATGCCTTTCTTGAAAAGTATAATGTTACCGGCTATATATACTAGATTCCTTGATAGGGTGTTGATCCAGGGAACTAGTCTGATTGCCGTATGTGGAGTCGGGAAGGAATTTTTTTCCCCAATGTGGAGCTTACTCTTTGCCACATGGGTTTTTTTGCCTTCCTCTGGATCAACATGTTAGGGCATGTTAGGTTAGGCTATAGGTTGAACTAGATGGACTTAAAGTCTTCCTTCAACCTTAATAACTATGTTACTCTGTTACTATGTCTTCTGGTGGCAACGTTTGGTCTCCGGTACCTACCGCTGAGCCTCTAGTCTATAAACTTGTGCAGCTAAAGTCAGTGAAGCTGCATGCAATCCTGGATTCTGGAAGAGCGGTGTGACACTGTCTGGCAACGAGGGCAGCAGCGAACAGTCCTGAATCCTGCCCTTACTATTAGGCTTACGTGTGGTGCTGAGCTGAACAGAGCACCCTGCTGTCTCTCTACTATGGCTGCTGGCTCTGGTGGAGGTCTTGCATCGCATCAGCTGCATTTTGTTGTGGCCCGGCTGCGCACCCCGCAGAGCATGCTGTGCACACACACCTCTCCTCTGTCACCGCTAGTGGGAAACTGCCCAACGCTGTGCGCGCTTTTTCTTTTAACTGCGCCAATAGCTTCTGGGTCAGGGAACCTGTCCGGACCTTTTTGTCTTCCCCGGAAAACTTGGGACGCAGCCTCAGCAGCTCCAGACCCGATTTGGCACAGGTACCCGTGGTTCAGTCTTCCTCCTTACAACACATCTATATCAGTTCCATGAGGGGTGTAGTTTCCAAAATGATGTCACTTGTGGGGAGTTTCCATTGTTTATGCACATCAGGGTCTCTATAAATGGGACACGACGTCTGCTAGTGAATCCAGGAAATTTTACATTTAAAAAGTCAAATGACATTCCTTCCTTTCTGATCTCTGTCGTGTGCCCAAACAGTAGATAACTCCCTCATATTGGGTTCCGCGTACTCAGGAGAAATTGCACTACAAATTGTATGGTGCAATTTCTTCTGTTACCCTTATGAAAATGCTAAATTTGGGGCTAAAATATCATTTTTGCTTGGAAAATGTGATTTTATTCTCATGGCTCAATGTTATAACCTTCTGTGAAGCACCTGGGGGTTCAAGGTGCTAAACACACATTTTAATACATTCCTTGAGGGGTCTACTTTCCAAAGTGGTGACAATTGTGGGGTGTTTCCACTGTTTAGGCACATCAGAGACTCTCCAAAGGTGACAATAGCATCAGCTAATGATTCCAGGAAATTTTACATTCAAAAAGTCAAATATCATTCTGTGCCTTCCAAGCCTTGCCGTGCACCCAAACTGTAGTTTTCTCCCTCATATTGGGTATCAGCGTATTCAGGAGACATTGCACTACATATTATGTGGTGTAACTTCTCCTGTTACCCTTGTAAAAATGCAACATTTGGGGCTAAAACATATTTGTGGGGAAAATGTGAATTTTTATTTTAAGGGCTCAATTTTATAACTTTCTGTGAAGCACCTGAGGGTTCAATGTTCTCATCACACATCTAGATCAGTTCCCTGAGGGGACTAGCTTCCAAAATGGTGTCACTTATGGGGGATTTTCACTGTTTAGGCACATCAGAGGCTCTCCAAACATGACATGGTGTCCGCTAATTGTTACATCAAATTTTGCATTCAAAAAGTTAAATGGCGCTCCTTCCATTCCGAGCTCTGCCTTGAGCCCAAACAGTGGTTTTCTCTCTCATATGGGGTATCGGCATGCTCAGGAGAAATTGCACAACAAATGTTGGGGTCCATTTTTTTCCTAATACCCTTGTGAAAATAAAAAAAAAATTCAGTTAAATTTCATTTTTACAATGATGTCACTTTTAGATATTTTTTGTCATATAGACCCCTTAAAATGCCTTCAGATGTGATGTGGTCCCTGAAAAAATGGTTTTGTAATTTTTTTTTTGCAAAAATGAAAAATCGCTGGTCATGGTCAACTTTTAACCCTCATAACTTCTTAACAAAAAAAAAATTCGGTACCAAAATTGTGCTGATGTAAAGTAGACATGTGGGAAATGTTATTTATTAACTACAGGGTGGGCCTTGTATAAGGTTACACCTAAATAAAATGGGTTTCGTTGGTGATGTCAACTTCCTGTTTGTGGCACATTAGTATATGGGATGGGAAAAACTTTCAAGATGGGTGGAGACTATGGTGGCCATTTTGAAGTTGGCCATTTTGGATCCAACTTTATTTTTTCCAACAGGAAGAGGGTCACGTGACAACAAACTTATTGAGAATTTTACAAGAAAAACAATGGTGTGCTTGGTTTTAACGTAACTTTATTCCTTCATGAGTTATTTACAAGTTTATCTTTGTTTATAGCCATGGTCACCACCCATCTTGAAAAGTTTTCTCCCTCCCATATACTAATGTACCACAAACTGGAAGTTGATATCACCAACCATTTTTTATTTAGGTGTATCCATATACATGGCCCACCCTGTATTTTGTGTGACATCTCTGTGATTTAAGGGCATAAAAATTCAAATTTTGAAAATTGCTACATTTTTTAAATTTTTCCTAAATTTCCTTTTCTTGTTACAAATAAATGCAAGTCATATTGAAGACATTTTTCCACTATCATGACACAGTTAGTAGGCCCAAATAATAAAGTGGGCTAAATGCAGTTCAAATGTGGTAACAGGACTAAACAGGCGGCATTGATTTGTTCAGTGGAGGACAACTGTAATGAGCGGCAGACACAGTTAGTAGGCCCAAATAATAAAGTGGGCTAAATGTCTGCCAAAAAATTGTTCATAGTAAACAGGTGGCATAGCTAGGTACAGGGGTGGGCTCCTCTGCTGAGTAGCAGACAGTGGTAGTAGGCGCAAAGTATTAACTGGTCTAAATGGAGTTCAGGGCCCCTGTATATTTTAACTATCATCTATCATTTCAACAAATTTGTATTGGCAGTGCCATTGCAGGATTTAACAGCCCAGACTACACAGTGGTGGAGCAGGGAGAGGTAAGTATTGCAAGTGGTAGAGCACTGTTCGAGCTGGGGGGGAACACTCTCTCGTGGGTGGCGGTACTGGCACAGGGCCCCTCATATTACGATGGTGTGTCTGACGTTGGTTGTGCACCACCACCGTCAGAGACACTTCATTGTACTATGAGGGACCCTGTGCCAGTGCCGTCGCCCAAGAGTGGGCACACCCACCTGTCCAGGCAAACGGCACTCACACGGGTGCTTGCGCCAGGTAGTGACCACAGCCCTGTGGGGGGAGTCAGCCCATTTAGGGAGGTATAAAAATTGCCTATGGTGGACATTCAGCAGCTGCAAATGGAGGAATTGGAGCAGTCAGTAAGAGGAGGCCAAAAGCAAGACATTTTTCAGGCAAGCTGCATGTCAGCAGGGGAAGGTGGGGCCAAATAATTTGAAATCCATGATTGGCTCATTTTAATGAAGGTTAGATCATCAACATTTCAGGTAGCCAGATGTGTCCTTTTTTCGGTCAGTATTGAACCAGCAGCACTGAAGACTCTTTCTGATACCACACTAGCAGCAGGGCAAGCGAGCTCCTGTAATGCATATTCTGCCAATTCAGGCCAGATGTCTATTTTAGATGCTCAGTAATCAAAGGGGAATGACCTGTGAGGGAGAACATCGATAAGGGAGGAAAAGTAGTTCGTAACCATACTGGAGAAATGCTGTCTCCTGTCACTTTGAATCGATGCAGCAGTACCTGTCGTGTCAGCGGTCATTGCGAAATCACTCCACAACCTAGTCATAAAACCCCTCTGTCCAACGCCACTTCGGATTTGTGCACCTCTAACACCTCTGCCATGTTGCCCCCTACGGCTCGTGTGAGAACCATCACCGCCGCTGTGTGCTGGAAATGCCTGAAGCAAATGGTCTACAAGAGTTCCTTGTTTGGTAGCCAATATTTGCTCAAGGTTCTCATGTGGCATGATATTTTGTAATTTTCCTTTATATCGTGGATCCAGGAGGCAGGCCAACCAGTAATCGTCATCGGTCATCATTTTCATAATGCGAGGGTCCCTTTTTAGGATATGCAAGGCATACTCAGCCATGTGGGCCAATGTTTCAGGTGTCAAATTCGCTGCTTGTGCTGGGTTGAGGACCACTTTCTTGCAAATCAACATCACTTGTGTCCCACAAAAACCCAGTACCTGACCTTGCAATGCCACCATTTTCTATTGCCCTCTGAGAAGCATCCTCCTCCCATAAATATTCATCCCCATCATCCTCCTCCTCTTCATCCACCACCTCGTCAGGACAGTTCCCTGAGCAGACAATGGCTGACTGTCATCAAGGCTTCCCTCCTCCTTGCTGCAGACGCCTGCTCCTTAATGTGCATCAAACTTTGCATCAGCAGACACATCAGTGGGATGCTCATGCTTATGATGGCATCGTCTGCACTTACCAGCCGTGTGCATTCCTCAAAACACTGAAGGACTTGACAGAGGTCTTGCAGCTTCAACCACTGCACACCAGACAACTCCATGTCTGCCATCCAAGTGCCTGCCCGTGTATGTGTATCCTCCCACAAATAAATTACAGCATGCCTCTGTTCGCACAGCCTCTGAACCATGTGCAGTGTGGAGTTCCACCTTGTTGCAACATCGATTATTAGGCGGTGCTGGGGAAGATTTAGCGATCACTGATGGTTCAGCATGTGGCTGGAGTGTACGGGCGACCGGCGGTTGTGCGAGCAAAGTCTTCGCACATTCAGCAGCTGGGCTGGTAACCCCAGATAATTTTTCAGGAAGCACTGCACCACCAGGTTCAAGGTGTGAGCCAGGCAAGGTATGTGTTTCAGTTCTGAAAGGGCTATGGCAGCCATAAAATTCCTTCCGTTATCACTGACTACCTTGCCTGCCTCAAGATGTACATGCAGCGCCCCAGAGTCCTGGTCGTTGCAGTACTGTGGCTCTGCCACTAAGGGGAGCTATGGTACGTCTGATGGCACTGAAGGAGTTCATCTGATCAGGTATCACAGACACCAATACATTTCACAGTCGGGCCTCCGGGGGGAGCTAAGGGTTCTATTCATTAGGCCACTCCCCACCATAGTGGGTAAACTGGGGGTCAGGCAGGAAGCTAGATCAGAAAGCTGACTGGGTTGGAACCAGGCAACACCTTGTGGCAGAGGGTGTTGTGGGGGAAGATACAGTAGGGTCTCTGTCAGGGGTGGGATCCTGACAGAGGCTTGGCAACTTGAACAAACGTAACGGGACCGTGCCTGCTCCGGGTAGCGGCGGTGCCCAAGGAAGGACTAGAAGAGAGATAGATTGTGCTGAGTGAGAAACGAGATCACGCAAAAGGAGAAATACCAGTAGGGGTCGTGCTGTAAGACCGAGGCAACATCCTACTGAGGCGCACTACCGGTGGCCGGAACGCCGAGGGAGTATAATAACATTCAGCTTCAAGCAATACTTCAAACAGCGGCAGGACAGTCAGTCTGAGGCGGGCTGTCTAACTTAAATCACCTATGCAGTCTTGGGGGGGCAACTTGTGGAGAGGGGCGACTCTAGGGTCCCGGAAGAGCTCCGAGCCTACCCGTCAAACGGGTGCCGTCCCAACCAGAACACCAGGGAGGGACGGAGAATTAGCAGAACATCATCTAATTGAGTTGTGAGGGAACTTAAGAAACAGACACAACAGTTGTGGGGACTTTCCGTAAGCACAGCAGGGAAGGACCGCAACACATAGCACTAGAAGGAAGGCACCGATTTCCACCTGTGAAGAGAACTCTGGAGGTGCCATTGGACCGGCCGGACTTGCGCAGCCTGGTGAACCATATTCTGGACTGAGGACCCAGAGATCTTCAGTAAAGAGGTAAAGAGACTGCAACCTGGTGTCCTCGTTATTTACTGCACTGTACCACTACAGCCTCCACTATCACCGTCATCCGTCATATCATTTGCTGTGCTGTTGTGAATTTGCTTTTTGCTCCCTCTAGTGGTTACTAGTTTTTTGACTCTGGTTTTTCTGTCATTCCTTTTATCCGCACCTGGGTCGTTAGTTAGGGGTGTTGCTATATAAGCTCCCTGGACCTTCAGTTCAATGCCTGGCAACGTAGTTATCAGAGCTAGTCTGCTGTGCTCTTGTCTACTGATCCTGGTTCCAGTTATATCAGCTAAGTCTGCCTTTTGCTTTTTGCTATTTGTTTTGGTTTTGTATTTTTGTCCAGCTTGTTCCTAATCTTTATCCTGACCTTTGCTGGAAGCTCTAGGGGGGCTGGTGTTCTCCCCCCGGACCGTTAGACGGTTCGGGGGTTCTTGAATTTCCAGTGTGGATTTTGATAGGGTTTTTGTTGACCATATAAGTTACCTTTCTTTATTCTGCTATCAGTAAGCGGGCCTCTCTGTGCTAAACCTGGTTCATTTCTGTGTTTGTCATTTCCTCTTATCTCACCGTCATTATTTGTGGGGGGCTTCTATCCAGCTTTGGGGTCCCCTTCTCTGGAGGCAAGAAAGGTCTTTGTTTTCCTCTACTAGGGGTAGCTAGATTCTCCGGCTGGCGCGTGTCATCTAGAATCAACGTAGGAATGATCCCCGGCTACTTCTAGTGTTGGCGTTAGGAGTAGATATATGGTCAACCCAGTTACCACTACCCTATGAGCTGGATTTTTGTATTCTGCAGACTTCCACGTTCCTCTGAGACCCTCGCCATTGGGGTCATAACAGTTTGCCAGGCCCATATTAAATGTTTAATGCATTGCAGAAGAGGGATTATAAGAAAGAAGATTCTGAGGTTTTTTTTTTCTTCTTCCCCTTTACCTCAGAGTGGCTATGCTTGCTGCAGACATGAATGTCCAGACCTTGATTACAAGTGTGGACCAGCTGGCTACTCGTGTGCAGGGCATACAAGACTATGTTATCAGAAATCCTAGGTCAGAACCTAAAATACCGATTCCTGAACTGTTTTCCGGAGACAGGTTTAAGTTTAGGAATTTCGTGAATAATTGTGTCAGACAGAGGATCCCAGTTCGTTTCCAGGTTCTGGCGATCCTTTTGTAGTAGGATGGGCATTGATTTGTCGTTTTCGTCTGCTTTCCATCCTCAGACTAATGGACAGACGGAGCGAACCAATCAGACTTTGGAGGCTTATTTGAGGTGTTTTGTCTCTGCTGATCAGGACGATTGGGTGACATTCTTGCCGTTGGCTGAGTTTGCCCTTAATAATCGGGCTAGTTCCGCCACCTTGGTTTCGCCTTTTTTCTGCAACTCTGGTTTCCATCCTCGCTTTTCTTCGGGTCATGTGGAGCCTTCTGACTGTCCTGGGGTGGATTCTGTGGTGGATAGGTTGCAGCAGATCTGGAATCATGTGGTGGACAACTTGAAGTTGTCACAGGAGAAGGCTCAGCGCTTTGCCAACCGCCGCCGCGGTGTGGGTCCCCGACTACGCGTTGGGGATTTGGTATGGCTTTCTTCCCGCTTTGTTCCTATGAAGGTCTCCTCTCCCAAATTTAAACCTCGTTTTATTGGGCCTTACAAGATATTGGAAATCCTTAATCCTGTATCTTTTCGTCTGGATCTTCCTGTGTCGTTTGCTATTCACAATGTATTTCATAGGTCCTTGTTGCGGCGGTACATTGTGCCTGTAGTTCCTTCTGCTGAGCCTCCTGCTCCGGTGTTGGTTGAGGGCGAGTTGGAGTACGTGGTGGAGAAGATCTTGGATTCTCGCCTCTCCAGGCGGAGGCTTCAGTACCTGGTCAAGTGGAAGGGCTATGGTCAGGAGGATAATTCCTGGGTGGTCGCCTCTGATGTTCATGCGGCCGATTTAGTTCGTGCCTTTCATGCCGCTCATCCTGATCACCCTGGTGGTCGTGGTGAGGGTTCGGTGACCCCTCACTAAGGGGGGGGTACTGTTGTGAATTTGCTTTTTGCTCCCTCTAGTGGTTACTAGTTTTTTGACTCTGGTTTTTCTGTCATTCCTTTTATCCGCACCTGGGTCGTTAGTTAGGGGTGTTGCTATATAAGCTCCCTGGACCTTCAGTTCAATGCCTGGCAACGTAGTTATCAGAGCTAGTCTGCTGTGCTCTTGTCTACTGATCCTGGTTCCAGTTATATCAGCTAAGTCTGCCTTTTGCTTTTTGCTATTTGTTTTGGTTTTGTATTTTTGTCCAGCTTGTTCCTAATCTTTATCCTGACCTTTGCTGGAAGCTCTAGGGGGGCTGGTGTTCTCCCCCCGGACCGTTAGACGGTTCGGGGGTTCTTGAATTTCCAGTGTGGATTTTGATAGGGTTTTTGTTGACCATATAAGTTACCTTTCTTTATTCTGCTATCAGTAAGCGGGCCTCTCTGTGCTAAACCTGGTTCATTTCTGTGTTTGTCATTTCCTCTTATCTCACCGTCATTATTTGTGGGGGGCTTCTATCCAGCTTTGGGGTCCCCTTCTCTGGAGGCAAGAAAGGTCTTTGTTTTCCTCTACTAGGGGTAGCTAGATTCTCCGGCTGGCGCGTGTCATCTAGAATCAACGTAGTAATGATCCCCGGCTACTTCTAGTGTTGGCGTTAGGAGTAGATATATGGTCAACCCAGTTACCACTACCCTATGAGCTGGATTTTTGTATTCTGCAGACTTCCACGTTCCTCTGAGACCCTCGCCATTGGGGTCATAACACTGTGCGCCCCACGGCAGGGTCACAGACCGGGGGCCTAGCCACCGTGACAACCCCGGAGCAGAGACTCGGAGGCCCGGTACCGGGTACCCCTCGGCCCTGCGGCAGTGGGGGCGCCGCAACTTGGCGTCACGAACAGGATCTACTTAAGCCTGAAGAATCAGGTCATGTGTGCCTTGGAACTGTGATTTATTGTGCTTGGACTGTGCTTTATTACAAGGACTGTGTGTTGCCACTTGCCGCCAGAAGTTCCCGCCAAAACCGCCGCCATTATAGCGCTAAGGGGAGCGCAGGAGAAGAAGAAGGGCGTGGAAGTGGGCGTAAACAAGCTGAAGAGCGCGAAAGACAATGGCCGCCCAGTCTAAGTATTTCTGCCCCTTGAGGACGTGTCCGTCAGCAGCTGAGGTCCGCCTCCTGATCCTCAATGGTGGGCAGAGACAAAGAAAATGAAACCGCCCACGAAGGAGAGAGCGGGAAAAGGACCAGGAAGAAGAAGTGAGCGACATGGAGGACGCCATGGCGAGCCGCCCGGAGCCGGAGCGTGGGGTCGGAGCAGAGGACTCCCCCAGCCACCCGGAGGGGCACCGCAACCAGGCCTCCACCGCTGATGCTAAATTCCTGCAGGCCGGAGTGGACGAGCTCAGCGACCGACCCCGGCGGATGCAGCTGAGCATTGAGACCGGGTGGAAGAAGGCCATCATCAGGAGCCTCGCCAGACATCTGTCGGCAGCCTCATCTGGTCCGGAGCAGGAAAGAAGTCCCAGCGCTCCGAAGCCAGAAAGCAAGGCCCTGCCGGAAAGCGAGATGCTGCGAGCAGAGATGACAATGTCGCAGCACAAGGCCCCGCAACCAGCATTCCAGACCCCAGCGGAGACGGAGCAGACCGGCACCGGAGGGACCGCATCTGAAGCAGGTATGAAGGACGACCCTGCCCTGACAACTGACACCACTCCCGCGACTGCTAGTGCCACAGCTGCTGACTCCGTTCCAGTAACTGATCTTGCAGCAGCCGCTACCTCTGCTGCAGCAAATGTCCATACTCAAGCTGCGCAGATCTCCATCGCTGCGCACGATTTAACAGTACATGCAAGACGGATTAACAGTTTTTGTTCAGCACTGGGTGTAACCCTGGACCTCACTTTGCCCAGGCCAAGAAGGGTTAAGTGCCAGGTGCAGCCCTGGAAGCCGTCCAACTAAACCTCGGAAACCTGAAACTGTGCATAGTTAACTGTTTGTTTCCCTTTTTTTTTTACTACTTTAAACCCGACCTGGGTTATTCTTAAAGGGATCCCTTTGTTTACCCGGGATCCCTTCCTCTGCTTTTGCTTTTGTTTCCTGTTTCCTCATTGTTGAAAAGAACTGCTGAATCATGAACAGTGCATGATACAAACTGCTTGTAAATAGTTTGCACCTTCTTAAAGGGGCTTCTTACTGGTTTTACTTAAAGAAGGACTCTTTGTGAAGATACCGCACCGGAGCCTTTGCTGAGTACGGACTGGTAGCTTGAGAAGATATGCTACCTCATAGAGACTTGGTTCCCTCTTAAAGGGGATGTTCATTTGTTACACTTAAACGATGATATTGCTTTAAGATAAGTAGCGATGATGTTTGACGAAAGAAAATGATGATAATGTTTACATGAGAAAGTTATATGTATTTAACTAGTTAATTGTGAAGAAATGCTGATGATGTTCTCTAAAAAGGAAAAGTGAAAGATAGTAGAGGGATGCAGTGGGCCCGTAGGGGTAGACGTGGTGTCCAGCATGCATGTTAGTGAGAAAAATAATGAGAAGGTTAGATGTTGTATAAAGAAAATGGTTGATTACGTTGATAGATAATTAGGATAGAAGGTAAACCCTGAGTCCTCATAGGAGCCATACAGAGATGGCTCAGCGCTCTTAAACTGAAAGTATGTTATGTTCTATACTGTGTATAGTAGTTGAAAAGACAGAAGGCTCGGGCTGAAAGGAGCGGTCCTGTAAGAAAGGAGAGGCAGTAGGTCTGGCGCCGTTAGGACAGGCGGTCCTGCAGATTTAAAGAAGGAGAATGAAAAAGTTAAATTACCTTATAATGTGATTATAGGAAGGTCTTTAGTGGATTTAGAGTGTATGTCCTTAAAGGCAATGTTAAATTAATGTTCAACAAATTTTGCACTTAGTAGAATACCCGGTTGGGTAAGAAAAGTTATTTGTAGCATGATGCTATGATATTTAGCCACGTTTGTAACGTTCAAGTGTCCTTACCTCCCATAAAGGGAAGCCTGTTTAAATATGCTTATTGTTATTACACTCAACAAAACTGTATGTCTTTTTGCTAACTTGTATTGTTGTTTTCTTCCCAGTCCCGGAGTACTGTGTTTAACCAGGGGGGAGTGCAGCGCCCCACAGTCCTGGTCGTTGCAGTACTGTGGCTCCGCCACTAAGGGGAGCTATGGTACGTCTGATGGCACTGAAGGAGTTCATCTGATCAGGTATCACAGACACCAATACATTTCACAGTCGGGCCTCCGGGGGGAGCTAAGGGTTCTATTCATTAGGCCACTCCCCACCATAGTGGGTAAACTGGGGGTCAGGCAGGAAGCTAGATCAGAAAGCTGACTGGGTTGGAACCAGGCAACACCTTGTGGCAGAGGGTGTTGTGGGGGAAGATACAGTAGGGTCTCTGTCAGGGGTGGGATCCTGACAGAGGCTTGGCAACTTGAACGAACGTAACGGGACCGTGCCTGCTCCGGGTAGCGGCGGTGCCCAAGGAAGGACTAGAAGAGAGGTAGATTGTGCTGAGTGAGAAACGAGATCACGCAAAAGGAGAAATACCAGTAGGGGTCGTGCTGTAAGACCGAGGCAACATCCTACTGAGGCGCACTACCGGTGGCCGGAACGCCGAAGGAGTATAATAACATTCAGCTTCAAGCAATACTTCAAACAGCGGCAGGACAGTCAGTCTGAGGCGGGCTGTCTAACTTAAATCACCTATGCAGTCTTGGGGGGCAACTTGTGGAGAGGGGCGACTCTAGGGTCCCGGAAGAGCTCCGAGCCTACCCGTCAAACGGGTGCCGTCCCAACCAGAACACCAGGGAGGGACGGAGAATTAGCAGAACATCATCTAATTGAGTTGTGAGGGAACTTAAGAAACAGACACAACAGTTGTGGGGACTTTCCGTAAGCACAGCAGGGAAGGACCGCAACACATAGCGCTAGAAGGAAGGCACCGATTTCCACCTGTGAAGAGAACTCTGGAGGTGCCATTGGACCGGCCGGACTTGCGCAGCCTGGTGAACCATATTCTGGACTGAGGACCCAGAGATCTTCAGTAAAGAGGTAAAGAGACTGCAACCTGGTGTCCTCGTTATTTACTGCACTGCACTACTACAGCCTCCACTATCACCGTCATCCGTCATATCATTTGCTGTGCGCCCCACGGCAGGGTCACGGACCGGGGCCTAGCCACCGTGACAACCCCGGAGCAGAGACTCGGAGGCCTGGTACCGGGTACCCCTTGGCCCTGCGGCAGTGGGGGCGCCGCATACACTGCCCAGCCATGACTGAGTTTCTTTAACCAAAAACCAAGGAGAGTAATCTACCCCAATAATGATATAAATTTCAAGTAGATACGCAAACCTGAACCCAAAAGAACTACTTGAGAAAATATTCAGAAACACAAATCATATAAAAACCAAGTATTTTATTATTAAATGACACTAGACAAAAGTAAACACAGAAATTTGGAGGAGGCACATAATACAAATACCAGAAGCAATATACAGGGGCAAAATGTAATAATTTAATATATAATCATAGTCATACCCTTACTTCTAAATAGATTAATAGTACATGCATGAGCAACGATGAGGAAAACAAAGGGGCATAATTAATACCATTAATTTATCCAGGTAAGTGGATATATATAAGCCCTTATAAACCCTTATAAATATTCCGAATATACAAAGTGCAAAGTGCATATAGCAATCCCTGCCAATATTAAATGGTACAAGGTGCAGAGTGCATATAATGATCCTTACCTGTGCTCATGCTGGCGTTCTGTACCTCAACCCCACACTCCAACTCGCGTTTCACACGTTGCTTCGTCAGGGAGTGATACTGAGGGCTGGGATGGCTTTTCTCGCAAAGAGAAATAGAGTGGTACTGCGTAGGCTACCAGGTCTTTGAAAGCTTCGCTTTCAACCAACCAGTAGGGCATCATCTCTAATGAGATTAGTATAGCAATGTGGGCATTCAAACCCTGTGTACGTGGATGAGAGGATGAGTACTTTCTTTTCCTAACGAGAGTCTCTTGTAGGGTGAGCTGGACTGGAGAGCTGCATATGGTGGAATTAGCGGTGGTGGTGGTGGTGGACATGGCGGATTGAGAGAGGGTTGGTGATGGTATTCTTGATCTTGGCCTACATACAGTGTTTCCTACTAGGCTTGAGCGAAACGGGTCTGCCATTTTCAGAAGTCGCCGACTTTTGGCAAAGTCGGGTTTCATGAAACCCGACCCCTGTGTGGGGTCGGCCATGAGGTCGGCGATCTTCTGAATCTGGTATCGGAATTCCGATACCGAGTTCCGATATGTTTGCGATATCGGGAATCGGTATCGGAATCCATATTTAAATGTTAAATAAAGAATCAAAATAAAAAATATTGATATACTCACCCTCGGACGCGCCCTGGTACTAACCGGCAGCCTTCCTTCCTAAGAATGAGCGCGTGAATGACCTGCGGTGACGTCGCGGCTTGTGATTGGTCGCGAGTGGTCACATGGGCGGTCACGCGACCAATCACAAGCCGCGACGTCATCTAAGGTCCCTCACGCGCTCATTCTTAGGAAGGAAGGCTGCCGGAAAGAAGCAGGGCGCGTCCAAGGGTGAGTATATACCTAATAGGAATATACTCACCCTCGGACGCGCCCTGCTTCTTTCCGGCAGCCTTCCTTCCTAAGAATGAGCGCGTGAAGGACCTTAGATGACGTCGCGGCTTGTGATTGGTCGCATGACCGCCCATGTGACCGCTCGTGACCAATCACAAGCCGCTACATCACTGCAGGTCATTCACGCGCTCAATCTTAGGAAGGAAGGCTGCCGGTTAGTACCAGGGCACGTCCGAGGGTGAGTATATCAATATTTTTTATTTTGATTCTTTATTTTACACATTAATATGGATCCCAGGGCCTGAAGGAGAGTTTCCTCTCCTTCAGACCCTGGGAACCATAGTATCCCATTGCACTGCATTGACTTTTTTATAGGATCGGCCGATTTCACTTGACCCGACTTTTGAGAAAGTCGGGTTTTGTGAAACCCGACCCGATCCTATAAAAATAAAAGTCGCTCAACCCTATTTCCTACCAATAACCTTGTGATTCCCTGACTGCTTTGGCCTTGCGACGATACCTCCACATTTGCTGCTGGTGGTGTCCTAACCAGTGGGCTTACAGTGAGGGAAGCAATGTGGCGTTGTTGACTACCTTCATTCTGAGCAGGTGCACCAACGGTACGTGACATTTGGTAGTTAGTCCAGGCTTGCAAGTGCATGCTGGTTAAATGTCTATGCATGCACGTTGTATTTAAATTTTGAAGATTCTTCCCTCTACTAAAGGTCTTTGAACATTTCTTACAGATAACTTTTGACTGATCATTCAGTTCTTGGTTAAAAAATTGCCACACTGCACTCTTCCTACTATCGAATACCTTTTCAGGCATTGCATGCTGTGCTACTTTCACGTGCTACTTTCACCGGATGGCCACGCTGTCCTAAAACTGTTTTTGTTTTTGACACACGTTTTTGGCCTGAAACGGGCCTGCCAGATGACAGCTGTTGCATTGTAGATGGCTGCTGCGGATCATCCTCCTCCGCTTCTGAGCTACTGGCAGCGGCACCCTCTTCCCCCAATGGCTGCCAATCTGGGTCAACAACTGGATCATCTATCACCTCCTCTTCAATGTCCTGTGCACCTTCCTCTGTATCACCGTGTAATGTGCTATAGAGTTCGGGACGGGGCACCATAGTCTCATCAGGGTCAGATTTTGGCTCAGTGTAGTGTAGCGATCTGAGTCAATGGAACAGCATAATAATCTAGCTGTGGCTGTGCATCAGTGCACTCCATGTCCGATTCATCTTGTAATGGGCAGTTAACAATTTCCGTTTCTAACCCAGGCATGATATGTGTAAAGAGCTCCATGGAGTAACCTGTACTGTCGCCTGACGCATCCCTTCACTTTTGGTTTGGGTGAAGGACACAAGGAAACGTCTTGTTCCTGACCGGGAGCATCCACTGACGACTCGCTGCTTTTATATTTGTTACTTTCTGAAGAGGAGGCGAAAGAGCTAGAGGCTGAGTCAGCAAGGAAAGCCAAAACTTTTTCCTGCTGCTCTGGCTTTAAAAGCTGTTTTCCTACTCCCAGATAAGGGAGCCTTCGAGGTCTTGTGTATCCTGACGATGACACTGGCTCAACACCTCCAGCCTTAGGTGCTATTGTGCTTTTGCCACTACCACCAGATGCACCACCACCACTATCAGTACCAGCTGGCAACGACCGCCCATGGGCTCTTCCACCAGACGTCCTCATTTTTTGGAAAATCTAACCAAAATAACAACCGTTATATGGTACTGTAAAACAAGGTGGAAGGTGTATATAAACTTGTTGAGAATTTGAATCTCCCTTTTTTAAGTGGCAGAAAGTGGCTGGCCGATATACGACAAACTAACAGGACTGTAGTATATCCACTTTGTGAGAATTTGAATCTCAGTTTTTTGGGGGGAGACTGAACCAAAACTCAGGCCCAGTGTATAAAACAACACAATGTAAGTGGCAGAAAGTGGCTGGCTAATATACGACAAACTAACAGGACTGAAGTATATCCACTTTGTGAGAACTTGAATCTCCCTTTTTTTGGGGGGAGACTGAACCAAAACTCAGGCCCAGTGTATAAAACAACACAATATAAGTGGCAGAAAGTGGCTGGCTGATATACGACAAACTATCAGGACTGTAGTATATCGACATTGTGAGAATTTGAATCTCCCTTTTTTGGGGGGAGACTGAACCAAAACTGAGGCCCAGTGTAAAAAACAACACAATGTAAGTGGCAGAAAGTGGCTGGCTGATATACGACAAACTAACAGGACTGAAGTATATCCACTTTGTGAGGATTTGAATCTCACTTTTTTGTTGGGGAGACTGAACCAAAACTCAGGCCCAGTGTATAAAACAACATGATGTAAGTGGAAGAAAGTGGCTGGAAGATATATGAAAAAATACAAGGACTGTAGTACAATTTCAATCTCCCTACAATGATCTCAGGACAAGTATGGCAGCAATAAAAAGGACTGCTGCCCACAAAAGTGTGGACAAATAAGCAAGATAACTGTGCAGAAAGGAGCAACAAGATTTTTGCTTTTAAAAAAGCAGTTGGTTTGCACAACACCGTGCAAACAGCAATGCAGCTATCAGGGAGCCTTATAAGGCAGCCTAATATGCTACAGAGCTGATGCACAAAAATATAGCCTCCACTGTCCCTGCAAAAAAAGGTGGTGTTGTCCAGTAGATATCGCTACAGCACAAGCGGTTTGGGGGTTAATCTTCCCTCCCTAACTATATCCCTTATTCTGATGAAGCTGCAGCAACCTCTCCCTATGCTAAGATCGGCAGAAGTAAGATGGCGGTCGGCGTGCACGCCCCTTTATACCCCCTGTGACGCCGCAGAAAGCAAGCCAATCACTGTCATGTCCTTCTCTAAGATGATGGGGACCGAGACGTATGTTATCACGCTGCCCACACTCTGCGTCCTCCTTCATTGGCTGAAAAATGGCGGTGAAAGCATCATATGAAATGCGACTTTGGCGTGGAGATCGCCTACCGCATGGCCGTTTCCCACACTAGGATCGGGTCGGGTTTCATGAAACCCAACTTTGCCAAAAGTCGGCGATTTTTGAGTTTGTCTGATCCGTTTCGCTCAACCCTAGTCATTACAAACAGAGTGATCTATTTCAATTGTTTATTTCAATTTATGTTGATAATTATTGCTTACAGTAAATGAAAACCCAAAAGTCATTATGGTTTGGGGAGCCATGTCATCTGCTGGTGTAGGTCCACTGTGTTTTATCAAGACCAAAGTCAGCGCAGCCGTCTACCAGGAAATTTTAGAGGACTTCATGCCAACAAGCTTTTTGGAGATTGAAATTTAATTCTCCAGCAGGATTTGGCACCTGTCCACACTGCCAAAAGTACCAATACCTGGTTTATAAACAACAGTATCTCTGTGCTTGATCAGCCAGTAAACTCGCCTGACCTTAACCCCATAGAGAATTTATGGAGTATTGTCAAGAGGAAGATGAGAGACACCAGACCCAACAATGCAGACGAGCTGAAGGCTGCTATCAAAGCAACCTGGGCTTTCCATAACATCTCAGTAGTGCCACAGGCTGATCGCTTTCATGCCATGCCGCATTGGTGCAGTAGTTGATGCCAAAGAAGCCCCAACCAAGTATTGAGTGCATTTACTAACATACATTTCAGTAGGCCAACATTTCGAATTTTAAAATAAATCATTTTTTCAAGCTGGTGTAATAAAAGTATTCTAATTTACTGAGATAATGACTTTTGAGTTTTCATTGGCTGTAAGCCATAATCATTAACATAAATGGAAATAAACACTTGAAATAGATCACTCTGTTTGTAATGACTCTTTATGATATGCGTTTCACTTTTTGTATTGAAGAACGGAACTAAATGAACTTTTTGATGGTATTCTAATTTTGTGAGATGCACCTGTATATTTTACTCTATTCCTCTGACATACACTTCCTCTTTACTCCCCTGTAATTTCTTTTTCCTGTATTTTTTCAGAATTGAGATTGCTAGGTCTCCATGCAGCATGTTATTTCCAATAACATTTGCTTCTAGCATGGAATAACTTTATAATTGAGCATGTGATTGAACATGTCTGGATTTTATTTTCCTACTGAATTCTGAATTAAAGCGGGAGAAAGAACCTACGTGTGCATATAGATTTATATGGGTTATATATGGATCTATCTAACACATATGACAAATATATAGTAGATTGTTTCAAATGTTTGATATTGTACATAATATTAAAGTGTGGTGTTAAAGACTTTTAAAAGGGTGTGAAAATCATAGAAGGGCTAGTTAGAATGAGTCTTAAGATATTTTACAGCAATGTTTTGATTTTTAGGATGAAAATAGCAAAAATGGAAGTTTACTCCCCCTCTCATGCTGCAATGTCAGCTAATTTGCTATTGTAAATGTCTATAAGTCGAATGATTAGCTGCATTACTGATGATGTGCAGCCTATCAACACAGACCACAAGCAGTGATGTATACCTAGTGCTGGTGCAGGGGAGGGTAAATAAAGCTCCTTTTCATATTTCCAACCAGTGGTGGGAGGCTATAAAGTAAGAAAAATCTTACCTGAAAAAATCATTTTACATTGGATAAAGTTTTCAAATTAAAATATAGAGATAAATAACAAAATGGTTACATTTTATTGGTTATACAGGGGAAGCAGTTAAAACAAGTCTTTGTTTATGACATCATTTCCTGCTTTGCAATTTTTGGTGGAGCTTCCTGATTTTCCCCACCACATTAACCCTGCAAATGACACTGTCAGTTTTCAATAGGTTCCATTATTTGATCCCTTATCTTTCTCGAAACCTGCTAAAATAACTGGTCAAGAAGACGTACATGCTACAATATCAAATGTTCATATTTCATGAGGAGTTTATAAGAATAATTAAAGCAAAACCGCCAAAGAAGAATGTAAAATTCTGCAACATATATTAGCAATAGCTATGTATTAAAAGAAAAATTCATGTTGAAAACATCAATGATAATTGTAAAATATAAGATTATTTTGGTGAAAAAAGATGATGTTTTGGCATTTGTTTGCCAATTCATTCTACATTTATTGATGAAATAGAGCAATCTAGCTAAGACGTGCTGATTGCTTTATTTTATTATTTCACTATTTCTATATACATTTTTTTTATTTAAGGAATACAATGACTTTCATGACAGACTGCAGATCACAAGAACACCAAGGAATGCACCACTTAGAGTAAAGTGGTAGCACCATTCCGGGGGGTAAGTATGCTTTTTAATTATATGATATACATTGGAGGCTTCCAATAGGTGTCTCTCTTAGTGGGCATACCCCTCACTATTAGAATTATTTGGCAACAAGGAATTACTTGTTTGAGCAGCAGATAAATGGGGGGTGTTGTCATCCTGGACGCTTCGCTATGTCATAGGGAAAATGTTTCCATACTTAATGACAGGTCCATCTACTGCCCAATTCCCAGCGATCCGACCCTTGAATTTCTGGCACAATTGGAGTCACTACTTAATGCAGGATTGAATATGAATGGTATTGATAAAAAAAATTTTGATTATCTTCACATCCAACACCCTGTTATCCCCATTTATCATGCATTACCTAAAATTAATAAGGGAGTGTTTCCTCCCCTCTTCAGACCCATTCTTTCAGGAATTAGATCGCTAAATGAAAGACTAGGGGAATGGGTGGACCATTACCTTTAACCTCTCGTGGTACATCTACCAGGATATATCTGAGATACAAAAATTATTGTATTGATTTTTGATAAATATTCCTGGCTTTCTTCTTTCAAATGGCTCACATGCGATGTTGTCAGCCTCTATCCATCTATTAACCACCATGTGACTCTTTCCAGCTTCTCTTATTTTCTTAAAAAATACAGTTCATACAAAATAGAAATTCAAGAATATGTATTAGATGCGGTTTCTTTTTTAATAACCCACAATTATTTTTCGTTTGATGGACAATTTTTTGTTCAAAAACAGGGAGTCAGTATGGGGGGAACATGTTCCCCTCTTTGGCCAATATTACTGTAGCAGTTTGGGAAGAGAAGTTTATTTTTACTAAGTTTGATCCCTATAAACACCTTAAAATGTTTTATGACAGCTACCTAGATGACTTAATCATGGTATGGAGGGGCACAGAAGTGCAGGCTGGCAAACTAATGGCTTATATTAATGAGAACGATTACAATCTTACATTCACTCAATTAAACAATAATAAAACAAACTACTTGGATATAACTTTGATAGGGGAAGTACAGACACAATCCATCACTATTCTCCCTTATAAAAAACTGACTGACACGAACTCCATCTTAGAAGCACATTCTTGCCATGACAAACATGTTATCAATGATATACCCATTGGTGAATTGATCCAAACGAAAAGAAAATGTTCTTCCTCTATTACATATGAGAGGGAGTCTAACATGGTGGTGAAGGTGCAGAGGTTACTCGCAGGGATATCACATAGCGCCAAATCCATTGTCATCACATGGAAAGAGGCACTTTAGTCGATCATCCAACAAATAACATTAATGACATGAAAAAATCGTTATAAAAAGTCTAAATCTAATGCAGTAATAAAAAAAACATATTCCCATTTTGTATGAAAATAATAACCTTGCAAATATAAAGAAAACTGATATATGTTATGTGGCAATAAAAAGCCCCCACAGTGGGAGGTATATTATCACCCAGTCTAATCTTGACTGATAATACATTGATGGGCAACACATGGCTGACATACAAGGGTTTCTATCAGTGTGGCCATACTCCATGAAAAACATGCAATCATGTTAATAAAACTACTACTTTTTCCTCCAATGTGACAGGACAAGAATTCCCTATAAAAAGCTTTATCAATTGCCATACTGCTGGTGTAGTACATTTAGAAGAATGCAGTTCATGCAAGCTTCAATATGTTGGATGTACTTCAGGACCCCTAAAAACACGCATCAGAAGACGCCTTTCAGATGAGACTTGTGTTACTGCAGTTAATCCAACAGCGGTCTCAAGACACTATTCACACACATGGAGGAAATACTAGTAGTTTAAAAGTCACTGACATAGAAAAAGTTTTCAAATCACCTAGAGGTGGAGACTTAAGGAGGAAAATCCTTAACAAAGAATCCTATTGGATATTCATCACTGTAATGAGCGGTACCACGTGACCGCTCATACAGGAAGAAGCTGTGGCGCTGAGAGGAAGCATCGAGGGAGCCAGGTTAGTATTTTATTTCCAGCGGGCGGGCGCACAGGGGGTGGGAAGGGGGTGGTGACAAGGATCTTTATTTTAAACACAAAAAAAATAAAAAAACAATGATTTTTCATTCCTTCTCTCCAGCGAACGCTGCTGGGAAGAAGGAATGAATTCCGGCTTCAGCACCAGATGCAGGGGACAGCGCTTATCTCTAGCGCTGTCTCCTGCATGGTCCGTGTCAGCACACGGGCGACACACGGCTGCCGCACGTGTGCCACACTGATGTGCCACGTGAGCACATGGACACATGGACACGGATAACTCCGGTACCGATTTTTCTGGTACCGGAATTATCTGGACGTGTGAGACTGGCCTTAAGCTGCATCTTACTTTTGCTTGCACAGTATCACAGCTGTTCACCTTTGAAGAAAGCATTTAAGCTTGTATCTCAGAAGAATGTGATAGACCATGACTAAGACTTTCTACAGTGCCGGCAAAAAAAATCTTCACAAGTTCAATGAAACCACAAAATCTTAATATTCAAGTGGATTCAAGTGTTTTATTGTGGATATTTTATTACAATTAGTATTTTGTCATGTCACCCTTACATTTTATCCCCATCTGCAGTCGTTTAGGCATGGATTCAGCAAGGCTGGCTAAGTATGTGGAGTCCATGTTTACCCACAGTGTCTTCAGCACCTCCTTTAGATTGTTGATGTTGCTGGGTCGACGCACAACTTTTGAGCCTCCCCTGACCAGCTTGAAAGTGCTCTCATCACTAAACATCACTTTCTTCCACTCTTCAGATGTCCAATCTTGATATCTCTTACAAAAGGCAAGCCTTTTCTTCTTCATTGCTGCTGTGAGCAGGGGTTTCTTTGCGGCACGGCAACTTGGTAGACCCAGGTCCTTCTGCAGGCAGTGACGAATTGTCCTAGTTGCGATGTTCTGGAGGAGCATAGGGTACTTGTTTTTTAGTTCAACGGCAGTTATAGAAGGATATGACATCACTTCACGCTTCAGAAGCTTATCAGTCCTTGGTGAAGTCTTCTTAGGTGCGCCAGAGCCTGACTTCCTCTGCGGTACCATCCCAGGAGGCAATGATGCCGCCGACCGCTTCAGTTGATAAATTGCTTCTCTTGACACTCCCAGATCTCTATCTACAGCAATAACCGAATCCCCCTTCTCGAGCAGTGTCAAGGCACGGGATTTCTCTTCCATTTTAAGCTTCTTTCGACCCATTGTGGGAGATAATAAAAGACTGCCTAATAGCAAAACTGGCTGAGCTGCACATAACAACCATCAGAGTGCAGCTTTCGCTTTACCAGAGAAGTGAAAACTGAGCGTTGATTTGTTGATATTTGCAACAAAGCCAGCTTTAATATTAGACAGTTTTTTATTATCTCCCCCATTGTGTACACTTTTAAAAAGTGAAATTATGATGTGGATTTTATATGTAAAGTTTTTTTTTGCTGCGCAACTGTAAAGATTTTTTTTGCCGGTACTGTAAGTCGAAACGCGTTGGTCAAGCCCCCCTGGGATCTCTGTGGTGTGCCAGCATGTCCTTTTTTTTTTAACAAGTTTTACTCATCTATGCTGGAGAACATTTTTTCTTTACTATTAGGGTAAGTTCACACTAGGTTTTTGTATGCTTTTTTAATGCAAATTTTAGGCTGTGTTTTATAGTAGCACCTATGTCTTTCATAAATCTCATGCATACAGCTTGATTTTTTTTGTCATCAATATATTGTGCTTTGCATGTTTTTTTTTGCACAATGGAGCATATCACTTCCTTCATTGCTTTTTCAGCATTTATCAGCGTTTTTCACAGATTGATATGAATGGGTGGTGACAAAACTACGAAAATCTGCTGTAAAAATGCAGGTATCAGGTTTTGCTGTGTTTTTTGTGCCAAAACCTGATTCTGTAGAAAAAGACTTTTTTTTGCACTAAATTTTATCAGTATGCACAACAGACAAATCTAGCATGCCGAAACCGCAGCAAAAACACAAGAAAAAACAGCTTTTTTCTGCAGCTTCTTTCCTGCTTAGATATCAGGTTTTTCTGCAGAAACAAAAATGCTGAAAAGCAGCCTAGTGTGAACTTACCCTTATAGTCACAGAATGATTAACTTATTTTAGCAATCAGATCCTGTCCTCCAGTATATACATCACATCAAATCAATTTCAAAATGAGTTTAGGAGTCCCCTAAATGTAAAAAGTAAATATGAGATAGTCCATAGACTTTGCCAATAGATACCCTTTGTTCAGTTTGTATATCAGCCAGGTCAATTGACTTATGATTGCCCTACTTGTTATTCACAATTACTCTCTAGGGATAAGAGGATGGACTTTGAGGTATGGATACTGGAAAAAATATTTAGCTCTGAATTTAGCTTCCCACCGAATTTGATAAGTCTAAATCTGAGGTGTGGGTAGCATACATTATTAGAGTCTGAGCTTTCTTTCATTATGGATATGAAACTATTGATAATACAAATTCTATAGTACCCTGAAGTCTAGATGGAATTGTTGAAAATGCTTACTCGAGGAGGTACTATATTACTAAGTTCTAGCAGATCCAACTTCTAATGTCTATCATTTCTAAGGAGGACATAGTTGCACAAAATTCTTCTCATCTTATTATCAGATTTAATTTATAAGACTGGTTATACCAACCAAAGGTAGTAATCAGCCTCCAATAATAATAATAATTTTATTTCTATAGCGCCAACATATCTCGCAGCACTTTACATTTTAGAGAGGACTTGTGTTAGGTGTCAAGTTCCCGCCTCTGCACAGGGTGAATCTCGAACCATCTCCGCTGCGGTCTCCCATTCTTCTCCAGCCGCAGTGGAGTCTGCTCGGCGGAGACTTCGGTCCCAGCATCTTGCTCAGGCTGATACTGGGTGACTGGTTACTACTGCCCATCCAGGCTCTGCCTTTGTAGCTGGAGCGCCCCCAAGCGCAGGGCAATGGGGTACTCGGCACCGGGTCCCTCGGTCTCGGTTCTGGGGATGTCACGGTGGCCCGACACGGTCCGTGGCCCTGCTGAGGGGCGCCCAATTAAAGGTGTCAGTTTGTACAGTGTTCGTGACACCACCTGTGGTATTCGGTCAGCGTGACCGACGCTGCTGGGGGTCCGCTGGGGTGATGGAATGCTAGCCAGATGGTATACCTTCCCACAGGTGAAGTATGTCCCCAGGGCTTCCCAAAGTGTGTGGATGATGATAGTGGTCGTTGTAAGGCGCAATGAATAACGAGGACACAAAGGTTGCAGTCTCTTTACCTTTTACTGAAGACTTCAGCATCCGCAGTCCAGAGTACCGCTCACAGGGTTGGCTGAGTCCGGCCGGTCCGAAGGCACATCCACAGTCCCCTTAGCCAGGAGGAAATCAGTAGCGTTCCTACTAGCACCTGTGTGTTGTAGTACCTCCCTGCTGAGCACCACGGGAAAGTCCTCACAACCTTTGTAGATGTTTCTGATGTTCTCTCTCTCTGTCCCCCAGATGATATGGATAGGACAACCCGTATGACGGGGTAGGTCTGGAGTTAATTTATAGGGATTTGACTGTCCTGCCATTGTCTGGAGTAATGCTTAGAGTCAGTACTCCCTCGGTGTTCTGGCCACCGGCTACGCACCTAGGAAGGAGGCTGCCAATCTCGGGGCAGGACTCCTCCCGGTATTATCTCCTTGTGGTGTGACTTCGGTTCTCACTCTCCACAATATACTTCACTTTGTGTCCTTTCTTAGGATGCTGCCACAATGATGTGCAGGCGCAGCTCCGTAATGTTCTATCTCTTGCTAGGCCTCTGTCAGGATCCCACCCCTGACAGGACCTCTCTGGGTCAAACCCAGGCTGTACCATCAGACGTAACATCACTCCCCTTGTGGAAGAGCGACATTACTGCAATGACCAGGACTCTGGGGCGCTGCATAGCCAGCACTGATCAGCAGTGAGCAGGTCTTTCTGGGACTAAGTCCTGCTTTTCCCATACTGAGCATGCCCACGGGACGACCTCCCATTGAAGGTCGGGGGTCACATGCTCAGGTCCTGTTGCGGCTCCTATTGGACCATGTGGAAGGTCTTGTAACTAGTGTTGAGCATTCCGATACCGCAAGTATCGGGTATCGGCCGATATTTGCGGTATCGGAATTCCGATACCGAGTTCCGATATTTTTGCGATATCGGGAATCGGGATCGGAATGCATATTCATGTGTAAAATAAAGAATAAAAATAAAAAATAGGGATATACTCACCCTCTGACGCGCCCTGGTTGTAACCGCTGCAACCGGCAGCCTCCGTTCCTAAGAATGAGCGAGTGAAGGACCTGCGATGACGTCGCGGTCTTGTGATTGGTCACGTGAGCGGTCACATGAGCGGTCATGCGACCAATCACAAGCCGCCACGTCATCGAAGGTCCTTCACTCGCTCATTCTTAGGAACGGAGGCTGCCGGTTAACACCACTAGGTCCAGGGTCCGCCGGAGGGGTGAGTATATCCATATTTTTTATTTTTATTCTTTATTTTTTACATGAATATGGATCCCAGGGCCTGAAGGAGAGTTTCCTCTCCTTCAGATCCTGGGAACCATCCAGGATAGCTTCCGATACTTGTGTCCCTTGTATTGGTATCGGGTATCGGTATCGGCGATATCCGATATTTTTCGGATATCGGCCGATACTATCCGATACTTTCAACTATGGGAAGGTATCGCTCAACACTACTTGTAACACTGCCGCTATAAAAGATTCACATAGCTGCTCGGCCATGCGCTAGTGTACACTTGTAAACGTGTGTGTGTTGATGTGTGAAAGTTGCTCATTAGTTATCCCCTCCTTGTGTTTGACTGCTCGCATAAGGTGGATGATTGCTATCTAGCGCCCGACTAAGTTATCAGCACTTGATCACACAAAACAGCGTGTAATTGCTGTGACCGCCAGTGTGGCGCCGTGCGCTATCACAGCACTTTCCTGACCCAAGTCTGGGTGGTTAGTGGTGTCCGCCAGATTGGCACCGCACGCACTCCCGTGCATTTAAATTATTATTTCGGTTGCACTGACTCCCCAGTTGCGGTGTCGAGCACAAGAGGTCTAGATGAACTCTAATCCCGAGTCTTAGGATAGAGTTCTGTGACTCCTTGCTTGCGCTCTTTGTGCAGAACCGCAGCCCTGTGATGCAACAGGGTTCGCTTTCTTCATACTGGGTGAAGCTAACCCGTGTGTGTATCCACATTGTACCACCATATAGTCCGTCATTACTCAGCAGCAGGTTCTATCTCTGCATGGTGGACCCTGGGCTGCGAGCGCACCTTATACAATCTTTCTAATTATTTGGTACGTTCCGCTAGCCCTAACAACTTGTACATACAATAATCATTACAGTATAACAATAAACACATACTGTAGATCAAAACAGATACCAAGAGGAATGAGGGTTCTGTTTGCATGCTTAGAATCTGAGGAAAAGGGGAGACACAAAAGGTGGATGGTAACAATTGCTTTCATTGTTCAGACCAGCCAAAGTGTAAGAATTTGGTGTTCATGCAATGCTGCATGAACCAGTTATCAACCTAAGTATGTACCAATACAGTCACAGAGGGCTATTAAATGCATAAAACGTATGAGAACATGATGCGAGGAACCTGGTTATGGTAAAAATGAATGGGCAACACAGGGATAGTTAGGTTAATGTGTTGAGACAGTAGGCCAGTCTGAACAAGTGCGTTTTTAGGGCACGCTTAAAACTGGAGATTAATCGTATGCACCTGGGTAGTGCATTTCAAAGAATTGGCGCAGCACGTAAAAAGTCTTGCAGACAGGAGAGGGAGGTTCTAATTATTGAGAATGCTAACCTCCGGTCATTAGCAGAATGGAGGGCATGGGTAGGGTGGTAGACTGAGACAAGGGAGGAGAAAAATACATCCCACGATGGAAACATTAACCCTCTTATTCATGCTCAACCTCAAGTGTATGAGCTAATGATAGAGAGACCACATAAAAAATAAGGACACTCCAAATTGCAATACATCATACATAATGGAGTACAGATCCAAAATAGTACAAAAATCTATATTAATTTACTACAGAATACATCAACCAACAAAATTTACATAATACGTCAACAGAAAGAAATAACATGCTCAGCGAGGAAAAACAAGATGGACCAAGGCCATGTGTCCGCCTAACACTGCCAGATATATAAAAAGTAAAGTGCCATGTGCTATATAAGTGAATAGGATAAGGAGACACTCCAGGACATAGTGATTAATATATCACACATATAGATCCATGGAACAACCCACAATCACTAATGTCTCATCAAATTTTCTTGGTTGATGTATTCTGTAAAAAAATTATATATATTTTTGACCTATTTTGGATTTGTACTCCATTTTTTCTGAGTATGACAAGGGAGGAGATGTAGGGTGGTGCTGAGCCATGGAGAGCTTTGTGGGTGAGGGTAATAAGTTTGTACTGGATTCTGGAGTGGATGTGTAACCAGTGTAATGACTGACACAAGGTGGAGACATCGGTGTAATAATTGGTGAGGAATATGATCCTGGCTGCAGCATTCAAGACAGATTGGAGAGGGGAGAGTTTAGTAAGAGGGAGACCAATTAGTAGCGAGTTACAATAGTCCAGACGAGAGTCGAAAGTAAGAAAGGGTCGAATTCTAGAAATGTATTTGAGGAGCCAGTGATTGGATGTGGGGGGTGAATGAAAGCTTGGAATCAAATATGACCCCAAGACAGCGGGCATGTTGCTGGGGAGTAATGGTGGAACCACACACGGAAATGGCAATGTCGGGCATAGGTACATTAGTAGAGGGAGGGAACACAAGGAGTTCAGTTTTTGACAGGTTCAGTTTCAGATAGAGGGAGGACATGATGTTAGAGACAGTGGTAAGACAATTACTGGTGTTTTCTAAAAAGGCAGGCGTGGGGCTGCGGCGGTGATTCCCCTGACACCGGTTTTCTATGGGTAAGAGCTAATTTTATTATGTGGGATGTTATGCACGCTGATAGGGCTAAAGGGTACCCGCTGTGGACCTGGTACATTCCTTCATACTAGCTATGTAATATAGCAGGCTCTTTTACCTGAAACATGCACTATTAGCACTTTTTTGATTAAATACTGCCAGTGTCATAGAGGGTCTCACTGTTGTTATTTTTCAGTGTTCTATGAAGGTCACCTCATTGTCTCTAGTTATTTATGAATATTTGTTGTTATGTACTGTTTTTATAAATAAAAATTGTATTTTTCACCTTTTGAAAATAGGACTTAAACTCCGTATGGTTTTTTCTTCAGTTTGTACAACATATGATAGAGCAGCAGCAGCGGTGGTGTCTGACTGCTGGATCCAGGTTTAAGTAAGGGCCAGGAGGTTAAGAGAATTGGAAAGGCAGAAGGCATGGATGAAGGAGAGTTTATTACACACTGAGCGAGAATTCCAAAGTGCACAATTGAAAAAGACAGAAGGCATGCAGGAAATATTAATAAGGTTACAGGGATTTCTGAGTGTAGCAGTTGGGGGGTATGACTTGCTATAACATGGGGGGCTGGGGTTGGGAGAGATATCTCCTGCGACTAGGAGAAGGAGAATAGAAAGAGTGAGCAGATAGTTAAGTTATTTTTGAGAGTGTCTCTTGTGCTGGATGGTGGGACTGAATGGATCTGTGCAGTTTAGCAATGTGAAAAGAGCATGAGTGCTATACATAGGAGAGAAGAGGAGTTAGGGGCCGATATGGATGGAGTATAAAGAGTTAATGCAAGGACGGTGGATGTGAGTCAATGCAGCAGCCAGGATATAATTTATACAAATGCATATGGTAAATATTTGTTGTAGTCCAAATGTATTGGGAATAGGTTTGTTTAATTATCTTACCTGTCTCCTGCCCTGTTTAACTGCCATGGTATAACTGCCAATTCTTTGATAAAATGTACTTAGATTAAATGTATATAAATGCACCCCTGCACACATGCTTCCCCAGACTGTGTCTCAATATATAGGAGGCTAGCTCTAAGATCTCTCACAATATTACCTCGTTAGCAATCAATCAAACTAAGTTGAGACAGCAGGACACAATAAATGCAGTGAACAGATAAACAAGTGTCCAGGCCTACATGGATCATAAACCACTTTGAAAAAGTTACATGACCTCACAGCATAAGGGGACAAGCAGAGTAAGTTGAAATAGCTATATACCATAACATATGCTTGCTAAGATGGCTAGCAAAGCTGGATAAATGCAGGATTCAATGCCAGAGACAGAATGAGTTACCTGTATGAGGAGAACAGAGATGAGTGTTAGATTGTGCCATGGTATAACTGCCCCTACTTTGATAAAATGTACTTAGATTAAATGTATAGTACATAAATGTACCCCTGCATGTTCCAACCTCCTTCTTACATTTTCACACCTCACCTCTACATAGTGTGTGGAAAATTGCATTTACTTTGCTTTATTGCAAAGTACTTTATGGAAGTCAAATTGAAACATTATTAAGTAAATACAAAATTTATACAGTAGCAACAGAAACAATTTGGCAACTGTTAGAAACAATTTACTCCAAACCTCTTTGGGGATCTCTGGTCAAAATTACTGTTGTTGTGAAGAGTTAAGTAAGTTGAATATGAAATGATCTATAAAAGGCCCAAAGTTAAAAATAAAACATTTCCTTTCTAATTTATGCAATATATATATACAGTATATTTATATATATATATATATATATATATATATATATATATATATATACAGTATATACTGTATTTTACAGCGTATAAAATGACTTTTAACCCCTGAAAATTATCTCGGGGGTCGTCTTATACGCCGGGTACGGCGTGTGCAGGGAGCAGTCCTGGATGGCTCCCAGGGTCTGGAGGAGAGGAGACTCTCCTTCAGGCCCTGGGATCCATATTCATGTAAAAAAAAGAATAAAAATAAAAAATATGGGATATACTTACCCTCCGATGGCCCCCGGCTCTCAGTGGTGCAAGCGGCGGCCTCCATTCCTAAGGATGCATTGAGTGAAGGACCTTAGATGACATCACGGTCATGCGACCGATTTGCTTTTCTAGCAATCCTACTGTATGAGCAGCTCTTACTGAAATTTTGGTTGGTCTTCCAGACCCGTCTTGACCTCCACTGTTTCTGTTAACTGCCATTTCTTAATCATATTTCGAGCTAATGAAAGGGCAGCTTGAAAAAGCTTTGCTATCTTCTTATAGCATTCTCTTGCTTTGTGGGCCTCCACCTTTGTCATTTTCAGGGTGCTAGGCAGCTGTTTAGAAGAAGCCATGGCTGCTGTCTTTTGGCATAAGGTTAGAGTAGGCTGAGTTTTATAAAGCTGGGAAATTTGCATCATTTGACCTTTCCTACCAATGATATTGAACAAGTAATAACCCTAACAGGCTAATTAAGGTCTGAAACCTTGGTCAAACTTATCTGAGAACACAAATCTCCACGGGTGCCCAAACTTTTGCATCAGCCCATTTTAATTTTTGTAATTTTCAAAATGTAAAAGATGACAATTTTTGCCTCAAATAAAAAGGAAATGTGTCATCTTTAACTTTAGCCCTTTTAGACATCATTTCATCATCAACCTGCTTAACTGTTCACAATAACAGTGATATTGACCAAGTGTACTAAACTTTTACATGCCACTGTATGTAAGAATGGTTTGTTTGTCGCTATTTGAATGGTTATACCAGCTTGCCAAACAATGATTGAAATCCAAGAAGGGTGTTTATTTTTTCACAGTAGAACAAGAACGAAAAAACAATTCCTGGAGTGAAATTTAATTTGTTGGTTACATACTTTTGCAGCAAAAATATTCTTAAAATATCTTTGAGCCTGAAGGTCTTTTCCAACCCAAGTGCCTCAGAAGCCAGCTTTCTGTTCCAAAACAAACAGTTTTTTATGTTCCTGAACTCTGAATCATCTGTCACTTGAATACAGTGCTTTCTTTTTGCCCAATATACCAGCCAACCTTAGTTTTTCAATATTTACACAAGCTGTCGAGACGTTATAAGCCTATAGGCCTTCAAGAATTGCTTCATATACATGGATATTTCTCATATTTCTATTGAGTTAAACAGCACTTTTTCAATTACAAAGTCTGTGTGAAATGGCCTCTCAGTTTTCATACCAAATGTAAAAATTTGTAGGTGAAGCATGGCAATCGATGATGTCCTTCAATAAGAAATGGCCTATAAATAAATTACATCTTGAAATGACACTAAACTTACCAAACTCTTCCCATTTCATATAGTCAACTCCATCTTTATATCTAAACTTTCTATTAGTCTGCATGATTACTGCTTCTCTCGGGTATCAAGATTAGATTTTCTTATTTTTCTCCTAAAATATTTTCTTGATTTTCTTATTTGTCTCATATTTTTCCTGTAATAAAAATACTAAAGTATATATATGGCACCTTGCAGATACAAAGGAAATGATTATTATTTTTTATTTATTCATATATTTTTCGGCTGGTGAGGTAATGTAAAAAGAAAAGCAATTCTAAAATTTTGGGGTTTTGTTTTCAATATTTGCCACTGTGACATTCATTTTGCAAATGAAGTGACATACACTGAATGGACAAAGGTATTTGGACAAAACTCCTAATCAGTAAATATATGGTAGGTTTTTCTTTCAGTCTCCGAAAAAAGTGAAGCACCTAAACATGCAGTCTGCCTTTACAAACATGTTTTGTGCAGCATGGTGGTTCAGTGGTTAACACTGTAGCCATGCAGTCTTGGGGTCCAGGTTCAAATTTCCCCCAGGACTATATCTGCAAGGAGTTTGTATATTCTCATTATGTTTGCCTTGGTTTCCTCCCAAACTTCAAAGATATACTGATAGGGAATTTAGATTGTATGCCCCAATGGGGACTGTGATGATAATTTATTTAAAGTGCTGCGGAATATGCTGGTGCTATATAAGAAAAGCATAATAATTAAAGGAAAGAATGAGTTGTTCTTAGAGGGGTTGTCCACTACTTGACAAATCAATCATATATATTAAAGTTCTCTAGATAAGATGAAAAAAATAACACCTCCTTTACTACCATTGTTCAAATGATATCAGTGCTGTGCCTTCTGACTGTCACATTACATTGTTTTTCATGTGATTACTGATCAGCTGCAGCCTTAACCCCTTAATGACTGCAGATTTGCCTTTTAATGGAGTTAAGGGTGCTTACGCCTCAGCGCCGCTTTTTAACGGCGCTGAGAAATAAGGATATAGCGACCCCCAGCATTGGAAAATCTCCGGGGTCTCAGTTACTAGGAATAGCAGAGACCCCGGAGAACATGATTCAAGTCGTTTTTACCGTCACCAGTCTTGTGATCACCGTTATTTACCGAATAATGGCGATCACAAAAAAAAGTCTGATTTCCCATGCCTTTCTCTCTCCTCTGATATCATCTAGCATACCAGAGGAGAGAGAAATGGGGTCCCCCGTCTTCCCTGGTACCTCCGGTGTCCCTGGATCCTCCTGCTCTGTCCCCCAGCTTTCGACGCCTTCTTCCTGGAAGAAAATTTACAAAAAATGGTTTTGTAAATTTTGTTGGAAAAACGAGAGATTGCAGGTTAACTTTTGATCCTTATAACTTCCTAACAAAAAAAATTGTTTCCAAAATTGTGCTGATGTAAAGTAGACATGTGGGAAATGTTAGTTAATAACTATTTTGTGAGACACCACTCTCTGATTTAAGGGCACAAAAGTTAAAAGTTTGAAAAAAAAAATTGAAAATGTTGGAAGAATACTCTGTCCACTGATGAGACAAAATTGAACAGGTAGTGGTTTGTTCCCTTTTCCACTATTGAACCTGTGTATCTGAGAGCACTGCAAGTGCCATGACATCTCTACATTGTGCCTATTGTGTGGAGCCTCAGTCAGTACACATCACAGACCAGAGCAGTGCATCAAGGGAATGGGTGAGTAGTTTTGTTTTTATTTATTTGTTAATTTCCTGTACCTGAGGGAAGCTGTGATGTCTTCATACTGTGTGCGGACATCATGCCGTGTGTTTGCATCATACTGTATTGGATAAACATCATGCTAAATGGGAGGTTCATACTACAGTATGTGTGGGAGCTACAGGGACATCAAACTCTGTGTGGCGGAGCTGTGGGGTCCATCATACTGTGTGGGTAGCATCATACTTTGCGAGGTTCCGTGGAGCCCTTATTCTGTGTGGTGGCTATGGGGCCATCATATTGTGTGGGGAGCTGTGGGAGCATAGTACAGCATGACAAAAGCGGTAGAATTTGCTGTTTTTTGTAAACTTTATTAAAGGCAGTAAATTATACCCTTTTGATTATCTGCTTCAGGTAAGAGTACATGTTAAAATAAGCTCTACTGTAAAGTGTATTAGCAGTAGCAGCCAATCAACTTACTTAATTTTGCTCAATTTTAAAGGGAACCTGTCACCACGTTTTTGGAAGATGGGATAAAAATAGCGTTAAATAGGGGCAGAGGTGGGCGTTACATTAGTGTGTGTGTTATGCGTTTATTACCCACCTAAGTTGCCGAAATAACTTTGCAAAGTCTCCGTTTTCGCCTGTCAATCAGGCTGGTCAGGTCGCATGGGCGTTGTCTTCCCCCAGATTTGGCGTAGTTTTCCGTTGGTGGCGTAGTGGTGTGCGCATGCCCAAAGTCCGGAATCCTCTTCCAGGGGATTTAAAATAGCGCGGTGTTCGTTATTGCATCGGTGATCGGTGGGCGCGGCCATCTTCCTTTGGCCGCGCGTGCGCAGAAGCGGCGCTCTGCTGGCCGCGGCTTCAGGAAAATGGCCGCCGCGATATCCATCTGCGCACGCGCGGCATCCCGCGGCCATTTTCCTGAAGCCGCGGCCAGCAGAGCGCCGCTTCTGCGCACGCGCGGCCAAAGGAAGATGGCCGGGCCCACCGATCACCAATGCAATAACGAACACCGCGCTATTTTAAATCCCCTGGAAGAGGATTCCGGACTTTGGGCATGCGCACACCACTACGCCACCAACGGAAAACTACGCCAAATCTGGGTGAAGACACCACGCCCATGTGACCTGACCAGCCTGATTGACAGGCGAAAACGGAGACTTTGCAAAGTTATTTCGGCAACTTAGGTGGGTAATAAACGCATAACACACACACTAATGTAACGCCCACCTCTGCCCCTATTTAACGCTATTTTTATCCCATCTTCCAAAAACGTGGTGACAGGTTCCCTTTAAGTGAGAAAAATTAATATAAAGCAATAGTAATGAGCAGAATTAAGTTTGCCATGTTAGTTCGGCTCTCCACAACAGTCACAGTCTCAATTGTGAAAATTAATTGCCCTACCTTGGTGCATTTAATAAGTCTGATTTTATGGCATCGCAAATAATGTCTTTCTGCTTTCAATATTGCAGTGTCAACAATACAGTCATACAAGACGTACATTGGGGGTTTGGAACGGGTCCCCCATAGCACTACAGTTGGTAAAAAGGACACCCTGGTATGGGATCTCACAATTTGCTGAGTAAAAGTGTTATTAATAAAGTGTTATTAATGTGATGTTTTCCACTTGAATGCTATGTTTGCACTTGGAAAATGTTTGCACATTCTACATGTTTGAACTTTTTATACTTTTATAGTTATGCAACGTTTAAGCAACAGAACCTCCCATAAAGGGAAGAAAAGTTTATGTTACAAAATTTTGGAAATGCATTTCAACTGGTATGTCTTAACCTGTTTATTGTTTGTTTCCCTGTCTGGGAGTATTGGATTTAATGGGGGGGAGGAATGTGACACCCCAGGAATCCGTTTGTCACAGTGGTATTGAATGAGGGTGTAGGAATGGATTGGAGAACCCAAAGACTGTAGTTTCTTTACCTTTAATTGTAAGTGCAGTCCAGGGCACTGGTGACAGGTGATCATGGAGATCTGGGCAGCCTGGAAGCAATTCAGGATCCACCTAGCCAGGTGGGTTTGGAGGCCTTCCCTCTGTGCTGCTCCCTTGGTCCTTGGTGCCTTAAGCTCTCCACAAGTCCCTATTGCTGTCTGTCCATGAAATAGAGCATTCCCTGAATGGCAGGCTTGAGCCTGTTCCAGGTGTCACTCAATAGTGGTGAGGCTCTATTCTGCTGTACTTCAGGGTGTCAGCTGGGCCAGGAGACTTGCAATCTCCTGCCCTCCGGTTTTAGATACTGGGCCTGCAGTTCCCACACAACCACAGACTCCGGTGTCCGGTCTTTGGCGCTCAGTCCTGGGGTGAGCTCAGTCGCAGCTCCAATCCCTCAGGTTCTCCTCACTTGCCTCTTCTCAGACTCACGCACTAAGACCAACTAACTAACCCCGCCTCCAGCTAGAACTTCTAGGGAAGCTCCCCTAAACCAGGTGGTTGAGCTCCCCCATCTGGTCTGGAGTCAGGACAGGTGTTGCAGATGGTGATACCTGCTAAGCGGATCCCTTCTTGCTTCCAGGCATGACATCACCCCTTGCGAAGGAGGCAATGCCACTGTGGCAACCAGACTCCTGGTGTGCCACATAAGTGCTCAGTGTGGAACAAAAAAATTTGATCCCAACCAAATACTGAAAGCAATAAAAACATGTTTTGTATTCCAAAATTATAACAATAAAAACCCAACTTATCCCACAGAAAACCAGCCCCCAATCACATCTGCCATCTATCACTGGAAATATAGGAGTTCCCATGTAACTCATAGAACAATGACTCTGGAAAAGCGAACCCCTCAAATAAAATCCTTGAAATCTCATTCCCAAATCCAAATGACTTCTCCTTCTGAGACCCACAATGTGCCTAAACTGCAGAAAGAGGCAACATGATTGCTATTATTGTAGGAGGGAGAGCCAATTATTAATTTACAGGGTGCGTGTGTGAGCAGGTGCGCGGGATGCAGTGATGGACAGGGGGCAGAGGGTTAACAGGTTTATTAACAAGGGAATACTCCATGCAGGGAGGTAATGGGTTAAACAGTGGATTAAACAATATACTGTAAATGGAAAGTATATGGTGAACAACAGTTCAGATAATAATAATAATAATAATCTTTATATAGCGCTAGCATATTCCGCAGCGCTTTACAGTTTGCACACATTATCGTCACTGTCCCTGTTGGGGCTCACAATCTAAATTCCCTATCAGTATTTCTTTGGAATGTGGGAGGAAACCGGAGGAAACCCACGCAAACACAGAGAGAACATACAAACTCTTTGCGGATGTTGTCCTTTAGTGGGGCTTGATCTCAGGACTCCAGCGCTGCAAGGCTGCTGTGCTATCCACTGCGCCACCGTGCTGCCATAAAGGCAGTTCAGTTGTACTTTGTGTCAGGAGTTTCTCAAACCGTAACTCTGCTGTGAATTCAATAGAAACGTCTGGCACAGTGTCTTTTCCAGGAAGGTCCTGTGGGCAACAATGCCCCGTCTTCTGGCAGCAGAAGTCAGTCTCTGGTACCTTCCACTGAGCCTAGTCCATATACTGCAGTGGCTGACAAGGGTATGGGCCACAGTCCTATACGAGCCAAACGTGGCTCTGCAAATATACACTGCTGAAGTCAGGGTGCAAGTGTATGGGCAAATATTCACTGGCAATGTCAGGGCGCAAGTGTCAGTCCCGTATATGGTCCCTCTTATGTGGCACGTGTGCTGTAATCACGGACACTAAGCGTACAACGCCTTTCTCTCTGGTAGTCACCGGAACACTACGCCTCTCTCTGTAGTCATCAGGCACGCTGCGCCTCTCTCTCTCTGATCTCTGTTGCTGGTGGCGGGAATGCTGCATGGACGCTGGCCTGCATAATGCTGGTGCTCCCAGGATGAAACACTTCTCTCACTGGCTGCTGCTGCACACATTCAGGTCTACACTCTCTGCAATGGTCCCTCTCTCTGAATTGCTGCTGGGCACACTGCTACCCTCAGCACTGCGGTCCTCTTCAGATAGTGGGGCCCTGCCACAGCACCGGTACTCTGTGGTGGGGAGGGTAAACAGAGCCCGCCTCTCACCGCTCTGCGCGTTGCACTCCTTTGGTGCCAAACTGACCTGCCGCGTGCGCTTCTGCCTTATATCTCCCCGCTGCTGTGCGCACTTTTCTCCTGTCTCTCCCCACCTCCCTGAGTCAAGAGGTTCATCCAGCTCAATAGTGCTTCCCCCAGGGAACAGGGGATCCAGCCTCAACAGTTCTGGCCCCGGCCTTGGCAAGCAGGTACCCACGGTGCGGTCGTCCCCCTTACATGCGTCTCCAGAAGCAAAAGCTCTGCACAATGTATGGGCACTAAACTGGCGACATACTAAAAGTTAGTCAGTTGCTGGCTGAGCTAGGTCCCTGACAGGGGTGGGATCCTGTCAGGGGTCGAGAGTCGAGACAGAAGGACACAGAGCTGGGCCTGCCCTGAGCGCGGCAGCTTCTAGAAAGAGACATTGAAGGAGAACTATATTGTTGAGAGGATGAAGAAGTCGTAGCAAAGGATTGGATATCAGAGGAGTTCTGCCCTGCACAGGCTGCCTCCTTCTGAGGCGCAAGATCCTGGTAGCCGGAACACCGGGGGAGCAACAGTCCTTTATGCCTTGCTCCAGAGACTGGCAGGACAGCTAATTTCACGTTACCTGCCCACCCTACACCCAGGAGGCAAGGTAGCACAGCTTAGAGGCTGGGGCATGATAGAGTCCCTGTAAAACATCTCAAGCCACCGGTCATACGGGTTTGTCCTATCCATCTGGGGGACAGAGAGAGAGACATAACATCTACAACATCTGTGAGGACCTTATGAGACGCTTAGCAGTAAGGTACTACAACATCACGGTGCTAGAGGAAGGCTACTGATTTCTACCTGGACAAGGGGACTCTGGATTTGCCTCCAAACCGGCCGGACTCTGCCTGCTCTGTAGTCTGGTGCCCTGGACTGTGGATGCTGAAGCCTTCAGTAAAAGGTAAAGAGACTGCAACCTTGTGTCCTTCACTACTCCTCTCACCATCCACCATCTACACATTGGGAAGCCCTGGGGACATACTTCACCTGTGGGAAGGTATACCATCTAGCTGCCATAACATCACCCCAGCGGACCCCTTAAAGCAGCGTCGGTCACTCTGACCGAATACCACAGGTGGCGTCACGACCAAAAACTTTATCCCTTTAAAGACCGTTCCTTTTACATGGACGTCCCAGGGCCAGCCACGGGGTCAGCCACCGTGACAGCCCCCTGTGAACTGCAGGACCCGCTACCGAGTACCCACTGCCCTTGGGGGCGCTCCATTTCCACATCCCAGTTTTATAAAATCCTGTAAGGCATTTGTGGACTCAAAATACTCACTACATCCCTATATGAAATCATTAAGCAGTGAAGGATTCAATATGGGATCATTTGTGAGGGGTTTCTGCTGTTTTGGCACTCAGAGCCTCGGCTAATGGAGCCCATAATCTATTCCAATGGAATCTCTGTTCTAAAAGCCAAGTAGGGCTCCTTCCCATCTGATCCCTGCTGTGTGCTCAAACAATAGTGCACAGCCACATTTGGGGTACTGCCATTTCTAATTTGTGTTCCAAAAATTCAAATGGTGCTTCTTCCCTTCTACACCCTGCCACATGTTTTCTGACCACATGTGGGATCATAATGCATTGGCTAACAAATTGTGTGATCTATTTTCTCATGCTGTTCCCTGTAAAAGTTAAAAATGTGGTGCTGAAGCAACATTTTAGAGGAATTTTTGTTTTGTTTGGTTTTTTTTTGCATTAATTCCTGTGTAGCACCTGAAGGGTTAACAAACTTCCTGACAGCAGCTTTGAAATATTTGTTGGGCTCGGTTTCTAAAATGGTATAAATGTTAAAGAGTTTCCACTATATAGGCACTTCAAAGTCCATTTAAATCTGAATAGGTCCCTAAAGAAACAGATTTTATTAAAATAAAATTTTTAACCTGTCCAACAACCTAACAAAATAATATGACTTTTAAAAAATGATGCAGAGGTAAAGTATCAAGTTTTTTATACCTTGGTTGGTTTTTATACCTTGCTGAAGGTGACAGTTTGCTCAGAAACGCGTTGGTATTAATAAAAACAGATTTGGAATCCCAAGGCTATTCAATCATACAGCGCAGCCTGCCTAAAAGTGCCAGTTTCCATTTTTGCTATTATACTTCTTGAAGAACCCAGCAGCAGTGGCTTTCCATGCTTTTAGACAGTGGCATGTAAAAGTTTGGGCACTCCTGGTCAAAATTGCTGTTATTATGAACAATTAAGCAAGCTGAAGATGGAATGATCTCTAAAATGCCTAAAGTTAAGGATGAAAAATGTCCTTTGTATTTTAGACAATCCAAAAATTGTCTAAAGATTTGCCAGCAGAGCAGGGGAGAATGATAATAATAATCTTTATTTATATAGCGCCAACATATTTCGCCACGCTTTACAGTTTAACAGTTTCAAAAACAACAGTCATAAGTAGCAACGTTAACAATACAATATTTAAAGCAAAATAAGATGACCCTGCTCATTAGAGCTTACAATCTACAATGAGGTGGGGGAGATACAAGGTAGAGGAGTGCATTTACAATGATGGTCCAGCCATCTTCAGGGGGTGGGGGATAGATGGAAGTAGTGAGTGGGCTACACACACACACTTAAACATAAAATGACTTTGATTAGGGAACGTGATAGGCTGCTCTGAACAAATGTGTTTTGAGGGAGCGCCTAAAACTAAGCAAATTGTGGATTTTCCTAATATCTTGGGATAGAGCATTCCAGAGGATTTTCGCAGCACTGGAGAAGTCTTGTAGTCGGGAGTGGGAGGCACGTATTAGTGCAGAGGTTATTTGAAAGTCGTTTGCAGTGTGCAGTTGTCGGTTAGGCCAATAGACAGAAATGAGGGAGGAGATGTAAGGGGGTGCTGCACTGTGGAGAGCTTTGTGGGTGAGAACAAGTACATTGAATTGGATTCTATAAAGAATGGGCAGCCAGTGTAATGACTGGCGAAGAGCGGACACGTCTGAATACCGATTAGCTAGATGGACAACCCTGGCTGCTGCATTAAGGATGGACTGGAAAAGAGAAAGTTGAGTAACGGGGAGGCCAATTAATAGAGCATTGCAGTAGTCCTGGCGGAAGTGGATCAAGGTGACAGTGAGGGTTTTTGTTGTTTCCATGGTGAGAAAAGGGCGTATTCTAGAGATGTTCTTTAGGTGTAAGCGGCAAGAGCAGGCAAGAGATTGTATATGGGATGTGAAGGAGAGATCGGAGTCAAACATAACACCCAGAAAGCGCGCCTGATACCGAGGTGTTATTATGGTGCCACCCATGGGGAGGGAAATGTCAGATTTAGGAATGTTAGTAGATGGCTGGAGCACAAGAAGTTCAGTTTTGGAGAGGTTGAGTTTCAGACAGAGAGGGGACATGATGTTGGAGACTGCGGACAGACAGTCACTGGCGTTCTGTAGTACAAAGGGGGTTAGGTCAGGGGATGATGTGTATAGTTGTGTGTCATTGGCGTAAAGATGGTACTGTAAGCCAAATCTGCTGATGGTCTCTCCAATTGGGGCTGTGTAGAGACAGAAGAGAAGGGGGCCAAGGACTGAGCCTTGAGGTACCCCAACAGCGAGAGGAAGAGGAGATGAAGTGGAGCCAGCAAACAAAACACTGAAGGAGTGGCCAGAAAGGTAGGAAGATAACCAGGAGAGAGTAGTGTCCTTAATACCTAGTGACTGGAGCTTAGAGAGTAGGAGACGGTGGTCAACAGTGTCGAAAGCTGCAGAAAGGTCGAGAAGAATGAGCAGAGAGTGGTCACTGTTACATTTTACTGTCAGAAGGTTATTGGTAACTTTGATGAGTGCAGTTTCTGTTGAATGTAGGGGGCGGAAGATGGACTGTAAAGGGTCTAGGAGGGAGAGTGGAGAGATAACAAGTAAGGCAGGAGTAGACTAGGCGCTCCAAGAGTTAAGAGATGAAGGGGAGATTGGAGACTGGTCTGTAGGTATGTGAGCAGGATGAGTCGAGAGCGGGTTTCTTTAAAAATGGAGTAATGATAAAGTGTTTGAAGGAGGATGGGAAAATGCCTGAGGAGAGGGTGAGATTAAAGATTGCAGTTAGGTGAGTTGTGACGACTGGAGAGAGAGACTGGAGGAGATGAGAGGGAATGGGTTCAGTAGTGCATGTAGTTGGATGAGAAGAAGAGAGGAGCCTGGAGACTTGTTCTTCTGTGATGGGATCAAATGTGGAGAGTGAGCCACGAGAAATGCAGGGAGGGATGGGAGTCACTGAACTTGGGGGTTGGGAGCGGATTTCCTGATGGATGTTATCTATCTTCTCTATATAGTGGGAGACCAGGACTGCAGCACAAATGCCTGTGATAGGGGCTTGTGCTTTTGGCCTGAGGAGGGAGTGAAAAGTGTCAAAAAAGTTTTTTTTGGGTTGTTGGATAGTGAGGAGATCAGGGTGGTGTAGTAGGTCTGTTTGGTGAGGTGAAGGGCAGAGTTATAGGTTTTTAACATAAGTTTGATGTGTATGAAGTCTTCTGGTGTGCCGAGTTTTCCTCCATAAGCGTTCAGCACTCCTAGAGCATCGCTGGAGAAATCGAGTTTGAGATGTGAGCCACAGCTGTTTCACTCTGTGTTTGGAAGTTCTGAGGCTGAGGGGCGCTACTTGGTCCAGGGTGCTTCTAAGTGTGTCATTGTAGTTGTGTACAGCCAGATCAGGACAGAAAAAAGAGGAGATTGGGGGCAGTGATGAGTGTAGGGAGTCTGTAAGTGTATGAGGGTTAATAGCTTGTAGATTTCTGAATGTGTGGTAGGTAGGAGTGTACTGGGGTGAGCGAGGATTTGTGAGCATGAAGGAGAGAATGCTGTGGTCAGAGAGGGGAAGCAGTGAGTTATTTAGGTAGGAGATTGAACAGAGCCAGACAAAGACAAGGTCAAGGGTGTTACCGTCCTTGTGTGTCTCAGAGATTAAGAGCAGTGAGAGGCCGAGAGAAGTGGTTAGTGATTAGTGATAGAAGCTGGAATGCAGATGTGGAAGTGGGGCTGTTAATGGGGATGTTGAAGTCTCCCAGGATAAGGGTTGGGAGTTCTGAGGACATAAAGTGCAGCAACCAGGCTGAGAAATGGTCCAGGAAGTGGGTGGGTGAGCCTGGAGGTCGATATATGACTGCCAATCTGAGGGAGAGTGTCTTCAGCACCAGTCGCCAGAGAACAGAATTTACTGTAGCGCTTCTTCCCCGGCGGCCGTGTGCATGGTACTGATGCGGCACATGGGCGGCACACAGTTGCCACACGTGTGCAGCAAGTATTACACACATGGACACGGATATCTCCGGTACCGGTTTTTCGGGTAGTGGAAATAAACAGACGTGTGAAACCGGCCTTACTGGGATATGTTGAAGCTTTCCAGTGATATTGCAATATAAGCTGACACTGCTTAAACATTGGGATTGGTCATTAAAGGGTTTTTCCATAAACAAAGCTCATTTTAATGAACAGATCTTGAAATAATAATAAGTTCCACAATTGTATGTGTTTAAATAAAATGTTCCTGTGCTGAGATAATCTTATAAATGAGCCTCCCTGCTGTGTACTGTGTAATGTCTGTGTCTGACCATGTAGTAATGTGGTTTGATTACACCACAGATCCTGGGTAGTCATTGATCACTGTAACCACTCTGTGCATGTCCCCATTACTGAGATTTAAGAGATTAAAGTCTAAAAACTTAGAATACTCTCTATGTCAGTTCTGGAGGCAAAGAAGATGTTTGCTGTCAGGAAACCAACTGATAGATACTGCACTGCGCAAGAATGACCAGGAACACTGGAACTACAGCAGGACAGTTCCAAATGCAAGAAGAAGGTAAACACAGTCAAGAGGGGCGTCATTTGATGGATGATATGTGCAAATTAGTATAGATTTTAAAAATGAGTTTGATTGGCACAAATTACTAAACATATATGTGCAATTTTATAGCACCACAATGTGATTTTGGATCTAAACGTTTAAAATTTCAAAGATTTACATTCTTTCATGCTCTAACATTCTTTAAAAAGGGAACAATTATCTAATATATAAAGCTGAATGTGTGTGTGTATGTATGTGTGTGTGTATGTATGTCCGGGATTGGCATCTGAACCGTCGCAGCTACAGCCACAAAATTTTGCACAGTCACATGTCTGGACCCCGAGAGCGTCATAGGCTATGTTGTGAAGTGAAATTTTAACCCCGCGCTTTCCAATTCACCAAACAATTTTGCCCCTATCTACATAATGGGGAAAAAAATGAAAGGAAAAGTGTTGGAGGCAAATTAACAGCTGCCAGATGTGAACAAGGGGGACTTAAAGAATGAGAGCGATGGCACCAAAGAGTATATACTGTACAGTTGCTAAGGTGGGGCCCCGACATGGGATAATCACCACACCACCACGGGGATATGAACACACACACAAAATGCGCCACACACTACCACGTGCTCGAACACATATACCACCCTCAGCGCACATTTCACCACACATACACCAACCTCGCCACATAAAAGTCGAAACACAGAAGTCGCCGCTCAAAACTCGCCACGCGCAAAACTCTCCACATGCAAAACTCGCCACACGTGCAAAACTCACCTCATGGAAAACTCGCCACATGCAAAACTTGCACACGTGGAAAAATTGCCACATGCACAAAAGTTGCAACACATGCAAAAGTTGCCTCACACAAAACTTGCATACTCAAAAGGCACCACACATAAAACTCGACACGCGCAAAACTCGCCATGCGCAAAACTTGCTGCACACAACTTGCTACACTAACCTGTCACATGCAACTCGACACACAAAAAGTTGCTACACGCATGTCGCCACACAAAACTCATCTCACAAAAGTCGCTACATGCATGTCGCCACACGCAACTCAACACACACAACTTGACACACCCGCCCTAAAACACACACAAGTCTGGTATTATCCTTGAAAAATAAAAATCTGATTAATAAGCAGACAAACTACAAGAGCAACAAATGTACCATATAGGAATCCGGCAGCTGTCAGTCACATGACCAGTCTATTATGTGTATGTGTGAGCTAATATATACTGCCAGGGGGTGGGCTTACTGTTGGCTGGGGATTTATCAGGCTGACAATATAGCTTACAAATACTGAGGTAAAAATACTGACCAAATAACGTGTGAACGAGGTCTAATATAGGAGATGACATACAGATATATACTATATACAGGAGGAGATGACACACAGGTATATACTATTTACAGGGGAGATGACACACAGGTATATACTATATACAGGAGGAGATGACACACAGATATATACTATATACAGGAGAGATGACACAGATATATACTATATAGAGGAGATGACATACAGGTACATACTACATACAGGGGGAGATGACATACAGGTATATACTATATACAGGAGGAGATGACACAGGTATATACTATATACAGGAGCAGATTACCTACAGGTATATAGTATATACAGGAGGAGATGATATACAGGTATATACTATATACAGGAGGAGATGACACACAGATATATACTATATATAGGTGAGATGACACACAGGTATATACTATATACAGGAGGAGATTGCATACAGGTATATACTATATATAGGAGGAGATGACATACAGGTATATACTATATACAGGGGAGATGACACACAGCAGGTATATACTATATACAGGGGAGATGACATACAGGTATATACTATATACAGGAGATGACATACAGGTGTATAGTATATATAAGGGAGATGACAAACATGTATATACTGAGGTGAAAATGAGAGGTGTGAGGTGAAAATGAAAAGGTGTGAGTGCAAAATGAGAGGAGTGAGGGAAAATAGTGGAGTGATCGGAAAATGACAGATGTGAGGTCGAAATGACAAGTGTTAGGGGGGAATGAGAGGAGTGAGGGGGAAAATAAGAGGAGTGTGGGGGAAAATGAGAGGTGTGACGGAGAAAATGAGAGATGTGAGGGGGAAAATGAAAGATGTGATGGGGAAAATGAGAGGCGTGATGGGAAAATAAGAGAAGTGAGGTGCTATAACTAACCACAGATATTTACTATGCCCAGGCAATGCCGGGCTCTTCAGCTAGTATTTTAATAAATATAGTGAAACATATAACATACTGTATTTCACCATGCACACCTGTGTTCAAGCAGTGGGAGGAATGTTCTGGCTTTCAACAACAGGAAAGTCAATTTACCTTGCAGGATGCCATGCTTGCACAATGCAACTCTGGCACATCTTACTGGATAATGTAATGTAATAATCCATTAAGGAGATCAATCTGACCTAATATAACCTGCAAGTAGTAGTTAATACACAGTCAAAAAATGTTTTATTTATTTATTTTACTTATATTGTGCCAGTAATTCCACAGCGCTTTACATACATTAACGAGAAACAATAAGAAATTGGGGCAACCATAAAACACCAAAAGAGGAAGATAAAAAAAGTATTATATTTATTCAAAACACATTAAAAACAAAATATATATACATGCAATATAGCATCATGGTTTATATGCGAGGAGGCAGCATGGAAAATGTGCAAGGAGTGACAGAGTATTGTAGGGTAAGGGAAAATACACCATGGAGCCAGAGCTGAAAGTGTCAACAAATAGTTATCATGCCAATCACACGCAATGTGCAAATACAAGCCTCCATGGGATAAACTAGAATAGAAAGCAAACTTCAAAACAAAGCCTGCTGGTGCTTACCCATATTGGACCCAGACCACAAAAGCACTTTTTGCAGCCCCTGACGTACGTTTCACGTTGTTGCTTTATCAGAGGAGTGGGATGTAGATTGCCCTGTGGTGTATATATATATATTCACATACTGAGGAAAATTGTAAACAGACATTGGGGCCTCCTGAAGGAGGACAAAATGATAGGGGACTTACTACCAAACCGTCCGCGGTTTATTTTTAGGAAAGCGCGTAATTTAGGTTTAATCATTGCCCCCAAGGTACACAATCCTAATTCTGTAGCCAATAGAAAAGGCCCATTTAAGCAAGTAATTCATATTTTTTTCCCTTGTCAAAAATGTAAAATGTGCAAAACATTGAAACCAATGAAACAAAAATGTGTGTCATCTAAAAACAGTAAAGAAATCCCCATCACAGATTTTATAACATGTAACACACAAGGAGTTATTTATGTTATGGAATACCCATGTGGTAAACAATACGTGGGACGTACTAAACGTCCCCTATGTAAAAGGATCAATGAACACCTCAGGAATATACGCAACAAGTATGATGCACATCCATTATCCAAACAGTTTCTCATTTACCACAAAGGATCTATACAGGGAATTAAAGTGGCAGGAATAAAAGTAGTCCAACGTGACCGGCGAAATCGGGACTTTATTAAGCAAATGTCCCAGGAAGAAACCAGGCACATTTTTTAACTGGATACATTAAAGCCCAGAGGCCTAAATAATGAGGTGGAACTATTTGCATTCAATTAAACCTATGGAGGAGGAGGCCATGAGTATAAAAAGCCAGGAAGCGCAGGAGGAGCCAACCCTGATGAAGGAAACCGCAGCATTTCTGAAACGCGTTGGTTTTTGGCTCTCATAGCGCTCCATATCACCGCCAGGGGCACCACGTGATCAACGATCACGTGACCCGAACGTCACTGCAGGTCCTGCACAGCACCGCACAAGATTTAATGAGCACAGGCCGCGCAAGCGCCCGTCATCGGCCAGGACGGCGCCTGCACAAGCCGCCTGAGAAGCAACAAGGAAAGCATCCATTCAGCTAAGTAAAATTGCTTTACCTACTTCATTACTATCGCCAAGGACATATGGACATTGTTTCTTCTTTTTTCCTATAAGCGTCAGCACTACAGATATTGGACTTCACCTATTGTGCATTTAGCTTATTAATTTTTAAGCTTCACACTAATGATTTAGTACGTATGGACCGGTGTTAGTCCTGCATAGAGCACGAATCATTTTATATGGTACTATTCTATTTTAATGTATTAATCAAGTGACATACGAGTTACTCAGTACTTGTGCTCTTATTTTACAACTCTTACTGTTTCCCATTCCAGTCCCTTCCCATGACTAATCCCTGACCTGTTACATACGCTCACAGGCAAAACTTCTAACAATCTCCTCATCAAACAGGTAACTTCCTACTGTGAATGTTGACTAATGTACTTTGAAGTTTAGCGCAGGTATAAATATTGCTAAAATATCATTTTTATATATATATATATATATATATATATATATATATATATATATATACACTGCTCTAAAAAATAAAGGGAACACTAAAATCCCACATCCTAGATATCACTGAATGAAATATTCCTGTTGTAAATCTTTATTCATTACATAGTGGAATGTGTTGAGAACATTAAAACCTAAAAATTATCAACGTAAATCACAACTAATATCCCACAGAGGCCTGGAGTTGGAATGATGCTCAAATCAAAGTGGAAAATGAAGTTACAGGCTGATCCAACTTCAATGGAAATGCCTCAAGACAAGGAAATGATGCTCAGTAGTGTGTGTGGCCTCCACGTGCCTGTATGACCTCCCTATAATGCCTGGACATGCTCCTGATGAGGCGGCGGATGGAAAACTAAGGGATCTCCTCCCAGACCTGGACTAAAGCATCTGCCAACTCCTGGACAGTCTGTGGTGCAACGTGATGTTGGTGGATGGTGCGAGACATGATGTCACAGATGTGTTCAATTGGATTCAGGTCTGGGGAACGGGCAGGCCAGTCCATAGCTTCAATGCCTTCATCTTGCAGGAACTGCTGACACACTCCAGCTACATGAAGCCTGGCATTTTCCTGCATTAGGAGGTACCCAGGGCCAACCGCACCAGCATATGGTCTCACAAGGGTCTGAGGATCTCATCTCAGTACCTAATGGCAGTCAGGCTACATCTTGTGAACACATGGAGGGCTGTGCAGCCCTCCAAAGAAATGCCACCCCACACAATTACTGACCTACTGCCAAACCGATCATGCTGAAGGATATTGCAGGCAGCAGATCGCTCTCCAAGGCGTCTCCAGACTCTGTCTCCTCTGTCACATGTGCTCAGTGTGAACCTGCTTTCATCTGTGAAGAGCACAAGGCGCCAGTGGCAAATTTGCCAATCCTGTTGTTCTGTGAAAAATGCTAAGCAGCCTGCATGGTGTTGGGCTGTGAGCACAACCCCCATCTGTGGACGTTGGACACTCAGACCATCCTCATGGAGTAGGTTTCTAACTGTTTGTGCAGACACATGCACATTTGTGGCATGCTGGAGGGCATTTTGCAGGGCTCTGGCAGTGCTCCTCCTGTTCCTCCTTGCACAAAGGCTGAGGTAGTGGTCCTGCTGCTAGGTTGTTGCCCTCCTATGGCCCCCTTCACGTCTCCTAGTGTACTGGCCTGTCTCCTGGTAGCACCTCCAGCCTCTGGACACTACGCTGACAGACACAGCAAACGTCCTTGCCACAGCTCGCATTGATGTGCCATTATATATATATATATATATATATATATATATATATATATATATACACTGCTCAAAAAAGTAAAGGGAACACTTAAACAAGGGAATATAACTCCAAGTAAATCAAACTTCTGTGAAATCAAACTGTCCACTTAGGAAGCAACACATTGACAATCAATTTCACATGCTGCTGTGCAAATGGAGTAGAAAACAGATGGAAATTATTGGCAATTATCAAGACACTCAATAAAGGAGTGGTTCTGCAGGTGGGGACCACACACCACATCTCAGTACCAATGCTTTCTGGCTGATGTTTTGATCACTTTTGAAAGTTGGTTGTGCTTTCATACTCGTGGTAGCATAAGACGGACTCTACATCCCACACAAGTGGCACAGGTAGTGCAGCTCATCCAGGATGGCACATCAATGTGAGCTGTGGCAAGAAGGTGTTCTGTGTCTGTCAGCGTAGTGTCCAAAGGCTGGGGGCGCTACCAGGAGACAGGCCAGTACACCAGGACACATGGAGGGGGCCATAGGAGGGTAACAACCCAGCAGCAGGACCACTACCTCCGAATTTGTGCAAGAAGGAGGAACAATTTAAGTCTCCTCATCTCGGCATGCTTAGCATGTCGATCTTCGCAAGGAGAAATTATTCTTCTTGGATAACGGTCTGATGCCTCTCCCACAGCCAAACAAGATCTCCGCTTTTCACTGACGAGGGGCAGTACTCTGAATCACAGTGTCTGCAAACTGAGATTCTGGTTTGGCTATTATCCTAAGTCATGTGACAAGGCTCATTAAAGGGTCAACATTGACTTGTAGGATTGCTACCTTCCAGTAGGTGGCACTAGAGTTCTAGCTCTCTTCCTCTCTGAAAACAAAATTTGCATAATTAGCATATTACCCAGAGGAGCATTGCGGATTTAAGTCTCCTCATCTCAGCAAGCTTAGCTGGTCGATCTTCGCAAGGAGAAAGGATACTTCTTGGATACTGGGGATGATGAAACAGTGAGAAGTGTATATAAGATACGATATAAGATTAGAGTGTATTTAAGATAAAATACACTCAAGGTTTAACCATAGGATTTAATTTAATTGCAAAATCAAATGGTATAAATAAAGTGACATTGTACATTGTAAAGTGACAGTGCAATAGATTTATATGGCATAGAAATCAGCACCTATGCAGAAGTGTAGTGCACGTGTATTTGAAAATAAACAAGATCTACAAATTAATAATAGATTTACAACCAAGTTGCATCTACCTAGAAATAGTGAACAGGAAACAGACCATCTGAAGAAGCGAATAGTGACACAGTCAAGCAAAATGGATCAATAAACAGTGAAAAGAAATCATTAAATATAAATAAGAGTGGACCAAACAGTCACAATAACCTCAATATCCACAGTATGTTGCCCTTTGAAAGGATCACTACTATGTCCACTATACAGCATCAATCACATTATGTAAAATGTATAGGAATAATTTATTCTCACATACATTGAATGCCTACATAATAGTTTGTTTCAAGACATAATAAACATCAAGGCAGAAGGGTCTTTAAGAACAGAAATTAAATTTTCACAGTGGAATTACAAGGAAACAGTCGATATTGGGTCCAGGTCATTTATAAGCCCACACGTCTCTTGTCATGGCTGTTCAAAAAGGGTTCAGTCATCGGCATAGGAAGCACACATTCTAATATTTGACAGCATTATATTGGCCAAGAAACAGGTAAAAGCTAAAAAAAACAGAACAGACAAGACCAAATCAGTTAAAATGACAATGGTAGAAGCAGAACATATGAACATGGCAGAACATATGAACATGGCAGAACATATGAACATGGCAGAACCTAGTGTGAATAAGGTCACAGAAAGGGGACAAAGCTCAACTTCTCATTGAGACCTTTATGTGACATTGTAATGAGGATAACAATTCATCCTCGACATTTATGTTGGGCGAGAATTTGTTTCTTGTTGCCCCCCAGATATCCACCCTAATCCTATCTAGGCCTCCATTTGTCAAGCTGCGTGAAACAGTGAAACACCTTGAAGAGTCCTGGTAAGGTTTTAAGTATTTGTAAGTCAGACACTTCTATGGATGCCATGATATCTCACACATGTTCATGGGTCCTAACCTTAAGCTCCTGAGTTGTCAGCCCAATATAAATTATGGAGCATGGACATGTGGTATAATATATTATGAAGTCACAAATCGTGTATTCCTTGCTCCCATCTGATTATGCAAATAGTTACATAGTTACATAGTTACATAGTTTAGTAAGGCCGAAAAAAGACCATCCAGTTCAGCCTATATTCCATCATAATAAATCCCCAGATCTACGTCCTTCTACAGAACCTAATAATTGTATGATACAATATTGTTCTGCTCCAGGAAGACATCCAGGCCTCTCTTGAACCCCTCAACTGAGTTCGCCATCACCAAATGTCGTGCATCTCAGAATATTGGGACAAGCCACACAATCACCACATCTGAAGAAGCCTTGTTTTGGACCCCCTGAATTGAATGGATACTTCTTCTTAGCCACATAGTGGCTATTCACAAGGTGGTCTCTCAGGCTTTGAATCCAGGACTCCAGCGCTGGAAAGAATATATGAAGGGTTAAACCGCACCCCGAAAAAATTATTTTAAGACAAAAAGGTGCACGTCATAACCTGGTAGTCCATCCCAGAGTACATTCCATCATAATCAGTCAAATGACAGCGCCTCAAACAATGGTGAAAAGCAAGTCTTACATTTCATTCTGCCTCCTGTTGATAGATCTGGCGGAACACACTGAGCAAATAGAGAGATGTTATTTGGTGCATTCGCAGCCCGGGGTCCACCGTGCAGGAGAGAACCTGCTGCTGGCAAATGGCGGTCCTATATGGCGGTAGAAGCGAACTCTGTTACTTCACAGAGTTGCCTAAAGAAAGTACTGTGTCCTGTTAACCTCACAGGAGTACACAGCAACTGCCGAGCAGATAGCAGTTGGTGGATATGCAATCATACAATCTCCTCACCGGAGGAGCCAGTATTTTAGGGGCTTATTTCAGCTGGGGCCCTGAATCCATACACACAATCTCCTCACCGGAGGTGCCGGTATTCTAGGGGCTTATTTCAGCCGGGTCCCTGAACAAATATAAACGTAACCACACTGGCGCAAAGCACATAACTTAGACTTGATACTAGCGCATGGCCGTGAGGCCATGCGAACCGTTTATAGCTGCGGCAAGTACAGGACCTTCCTAGAAGGACCAATGAGAGGCTGCCACAGAGCCTGAGCACCTTCAGGACCTTCCTGGAGAACCAATGGATTTTGCTGCAGTATCTAAGCATGTGACCCTCGATCTCCAATGAGAGATCATACCCTGGGCATGCTCAGAAGGGGAAAAGCAGGACTTAGTCCCAAAAGCGTCTGCTCGCCGCTGCCCAGCACTGGCTTCAATGGCAAAAGCTGGAAAAGCAGCAGTAACCCTTTGCACAGAGTCAGACTGAGCGAGACCCTGGGACTGACGTCTCCGCTGAGCAGGCTCCATTGTGGCAGGAGAAGAATGGGAGACCGCAGTGGAGATGGCCCAAGATTCCCCCTGTGCAGAGGTGGGAACTCGACCCCTAACATTACCCCCCCTCCTAGGGCCCCCCTCCTTGGATCTCGCTACGCTCGAAGGCAGCAATGAGCTGCGGAGCCCGAATGTGCTCAGCAGGCTCTCAGGACCATAACCCTTCCAGTTCACCAAATACAATTTTTTGCCATGTACCACCTTGCACCCCAAAATAGCGTTCACCTCCTAATCGTCCGTAAATGAACCTAATGCCTGGCAGATGACTCAGAAAATCGGGACATGTATACGGGTTTCAAGAGGGACACATGAAAGGTGTCGGTGATACCCAGGCGTGGCGGAAAGGCTAAACAATAGACCGCAGGGTTAACCTGTTCGAGGACCTTGAAAGGGCCCAAGTAGCGAGGTGCAAACTTAGTGGACTCAACTCGCAGCCTGATGTTATGGGCGGAGAGTGACACCAATCGCCAGGAGCAAAGGTCGGAGCGGGGCGCCGATGTGAATCGGCGGAGGACCTCATTCTCTCCTTGGAGGCCCGAATGGCATCCTGAGTGCGGTCCCAAATATCCCTTGCCTCCACAGCCCAGTCTGCCACCCTGGAGTCGGCGGAAGACACGGGCATAGGCACAGATACCCGTGGATGCTGACCATAGTTAAGGAGGAATGGGGCTTGTCCAGTGGAGTCGGCTATGGCGTTGTTCAGCGCAAACTCCGCCCACGATAGCAAGGATGCCCCGTCATCCTGCCTGGCTGAGACAAAATCTTGCAGATATGTGACCAAGGTCTGGTTGGCCTTCTCTACCAACCCATTCGTCTCGGGATGATATGCAGAAGAGAGATTCAACTCAATGCTGAGAAGATGACAAAGCTCTCTCCAGAACCGAGATGCAAACTGGGGACCCCGGTCACTGACAATTTTGTCCGGCTTACCGTGTAGGCAAAAGATGTGTTTTATGATCAACGCTGCCAAGGCCCATGCAGAAGGTAGCCGTGGAAGCGGCACCAAATGCACCATTTTAGAAAAATGATCAGTGATAACCTGTTATGACCCCAATGGCAGAGGGTCTCAAAAGTACATACCAAGTCTGCAAACACAAAAAAAACAGCTCATAGGGCAGTGGTAACTGGGCTGACCATATATCTAATCCTAGCACCACAAATAGCAGCAGCCGGGGAACGTACCTACGTTGGTTCTAGACGTCTCGCGCCAGCCGGAGAACTAACTGACCCTAGAAGGGAAAAGATAGACCTTTCTTGCCTCCAGAGAAAAGACCCCAAAAGTTGGATACAAGCCCCCAACAAATAATAACAGTGAGGTAAGGAGAAAAGACAAACGTAAGAATGAACTAGATATTTAGCAAAGAGAGGCCCACTGACTAATAGCAGAATATAGTAAGATGACTTATATGGTCAGCAAAAACCCTATCAAAATTTCCACGCTGGATATTCAAGAACCCCCGAACCGTCTAACGGCCCGGGGGGAGAACACCAGCCCCCTAGAGCTTCCAGCAAAATCAGGAATCACATTTAGTACAAGCTGGACAAAAAATAAGAGCAAAGCAAAATAACCAAAAAACAAGGAAGCAGGACTTAGCTTAATTTTGCAAGATCCAAGACCAGCAGACAGGAGCAAACAGAAAGGAACTGATTACAATGATGCCAGGCACTGGACTGAGAAACCAAGAAGTTTATATAGCAACACCCCTGGACTAACGACCCAGGTGGGTGCCAAACTGAGGAAAGACAATCCCAGAGTCATATCACTAGTGACCACAAGAGGGAGCCAAAAAAGTCTAATTCACAATAGTACCCCCCCTTTAAGGAGGGGTCACCGAACCCTCACCAAGACCACCAGGGCGATCAGGATGAGCAGCATGAAAGGCACGAACTAAATCGGCCGCATGCACATCAGAGGCAACCACCCAGGAATTATCCTCCTGACCATAGCCCTTCCACTTGACCAGATACTGAAGCCTCCGCCTGGAGAGACGAGAATCCAAGATCTTCTTCACCACATACTCCAACTCGCTCTCATCCAACACCGGAGCAGGAGGCTCAACAGAAGGAACCACAGGTACAACGTACCGCCGCAACAAAGACCTATGGAACACGTTGTGAATGGCAAACGACACCGGAAGATCCAAGCGAAAGGACACAGGATTAAGGATTTCCAATATCTTGTAAGGACCGATGAAGCGAGGCTTAAATTTAGGAGAGGAGACCTTCATAGGAACAAATCGAGAAGACAGCCATACCAAATCCCCAACACGAAGTCGGGGACCCACACCGCGGCGGCGGTTGGCAAAACGCTGAGCCTTCTCCTGTGACAACTTCAAGTTGTCCACCACATGATTCCAGATCCGCTGCAACCTATCCACCACGGAATCTACCCCAGGACAGTCAGAAGGCACCACATGTCCCGAGGAAAAACGAGGATGGAAACCAGAGTTGCAAAAAAAAGGCGAAACCAAAGTAGCGGAACTAGCCCGATTATTAAGGGCAAACTCAGCCAACGGCAAGAAGGTCACCCAATCATCCGGATCTGCAGAAACAAAACACCTCAAATAAGCCTCCAGAGTCTGATTAGTTTGCTCCGTTTGTCCATTAGTCTGAGGATGAAAGGCAGACGAAAACGACAAATCAATGCCCATCTTAGCACAAAAGGATCGCCAGAACCTGGAAACAAACTGGGATCCTCTGTCAGACACGATATTCTCAGGAATGCCGTGCAAACGAACCACATTCTGAAAGAACAAAGGAACCAGATCGGAAGAGGAAGGCAGCTTAGGCAAAGATACCAAATGGACCATCTTGGAAAAGCGATCACATACCACCCAGATGACAGACATGCCCTGAGACACCAGAAGATCTGAAATGAAATCCATGGAAATGTGTGTCCAAGGCCTCTTCGGGACAGGCAAGGGCAAGAGCAACCCGCTGGCATGAGAACAGCAAGGCTTAGCTCGAGCACAAGTCCCACAGGACTGCACAAATGACCGCACATCCCGTGACAAGGAAGGCCACCAAAAGGACCTAGCCACCAGATCTCTGGTGCCAAAAATTCCCGGATGCCCTGCCAACACCGAGGAATGAACCTCGGAAATGACTCTGCTGGTCCACTTATCAGGAACAAACAGTCTGTCAGGTGGACAAGAGTCAGGTCTACCAGCCTGAAATCTCTGCAACACACGTTGCAAATCCGGAGAAATGGCTGACAGGATAACTCCCTCTTTGAGAATACCAACTGGTTCTGCGACTCCAGGAGAGTCAGGCACAAAGCTCCTTGAAAGAGCATCAGCCTTCACATTCTTTGAACCTGGTAAATACGAGACCACAAAGTCAAAACGGGAGAAAAACAATGACCAGCGGGCCTGTCTAGGATTCAGGCGTTTAGCAGACTCGAGATACATCAGATTTTTGTGATCAGTCAAGACCACCACACGATGCTTAGCACCCTCGAGCCAATGACGCCACTCCTCAAATGCCCACTTCATGGCTAACAACTCCCAATTGCCAACATCATAATTCAGCTCAGCAGGCGAAAACTTCCTAGAGAAAAATGCACATGGTCTCATTACAGAGCAACCAGGGCCTCTCTGCGACAAAACGGCCCCTGCCCCAATCTCAGAAGCATCCACTTCAACCTGAAAGGGAAGTGAGACATCAGGCTGGCACAAAACAGGCGCCGAAGTAAACCGGCGCTTCAACTCTTGAAAAGCTTCCACGGCTGCAGGAGCCAGTTAGGAACATCAGAACCTTTCTTGGTCATATCCGTCAAAGGTTTAACAACGCTAGAAAAATTAGCGATAAAACGATGGTAGAAGTTAGCAAAACCCAAGAACTTCTGAAGACTCTTAACTGACGTGGGTTGAGTCCAATCATGAATAGCTCGGACCTTGACTGGGTCCATCTCCACCGCAGAAGGGGAAAAAATAAAACCCAAAAAGGGAACCTTCTGTACTCCAAAGAGACACTTTGAGCCCTTAACAAACAAAGCATTCTCACGCAAAACCTGAAACACCATCCTGACCTGCTCTACATGCGGGTCCCAATCATCAGAAAAAACCAGAATATCATCCAGATAAACAATCAAAATTTATCCAGATACTTCCGGAAAATATCATGCATAAAGGACTGAAACACTGAAGGAGCATTAGAGAGCCCGAAAGGCATCACCAAGTACTCAAAATGACCTTCGGGCGTATTAAATGCAGTTTTCCATTCATCTCCTTGCTTAATGCGCACAAGGTTGTACGCACCACGAAGATCTATCTTGGTGAACCACTTGGCACCTTTAATCCGGGCAAACAAGTCCGACAACAGAGGCAAAGGATACTGAAATTTAACAGTGATTTTATTCAGAAGCCGATAGTCAATACAAGGTCTCAAAGATCCGTCCTTCTTGGCCACAAAAAAGAATCCCGCACCAAGAGGGGAAGAGGATGGACGGATATGCCCCTTCTCCAGAGATTCCTTGATATACGAACGCATTGCGGTATGCTCAGGTACAGACAGATTAAATAATCTTCCCTTAGGAAATTTACTACCTGGAATCAAATCTATAGCGCAGTCACAGTCCCTATGAGGAGGAAGAGCACTGGACCTGGACTCGCTGAATACATCCTGGTAATCAGACAAATACTCAGGAACTTCCGAAGGAGTAGAGGAAGCAATAGACACCAGCGGGGAATCACCATGAATTCCCTGACAGCCCCAACTTGACACAGACATTGCCTTCCAATCCAAGACTGGATTATGGGTCTGTAACCATGGCAGACCCAAAACGACCAAATCATGCATTTTATGCAGAACAAGAAAACGAATCACCTCCCGATGTTCAGGAGTCATGCACATGGTTACCTGTGTCCAAAACTGCGGTTTATTTTCCGCCAATGGCATAGCATCAATACCTCTAAGAGGGATAGGATTTACCAACGGCTCAAGAACAAAACCACAGCGCTTGGCAAACGACAGATCCATAAGACTCAGGGCAGCACCCGAATCCACAAACGCCATAACAGGGTAGGAGGACAATGAGCAAATTAAAGTCACAGACAAAATAAATTTAGGTTGCAAATTACCAATGGCGACAGGACTAACAACCCTAGTTAGGCGTTTAGAGCATGCTGATATAACATGTGTAGAATCACCACAGTAAAAACACAACCCATTCTGACGTCTATGATTTTTCCATTCATTTCTAGTCTGAATTCTACCACATTGCATTAAATCAGGTGTTTGTTCAGACAACACCACCAGAGGATTCGCGGCTTTGCGCTCCCGCAAACGCCGGTCAATTTGAATAGCCAGCGCCATGGAATCATTCAGACCTGTAGGAATGGAGAAACCCACCATCACATTCTTAATGGCTTCAGAAAGGCCATTTCTGAAATTTGCGGCCAGAGCACACTCATTCCACTGAGTAAGCACGGACCATTTCCGAAATTTTTGGCAATACGCTTCAGCTTCATCCTGACCCTGAGAAATAGCCAGCAAGGCTTTTTCTGCCTGAATTTCAAGATTGGGTTCCTCGTAAAGCAATCCGAGCGCCAGAAAAAATGCATCAATATTTGCCAATGCCGGATCTCCTGGCGCTAGCGAGAAGGCCCAATCCTGAGGGTCGCCCCGTAAGAAAGAGATAACAATTTTTACTTGCTGAGCTGAGTCTCCAGATGAACGGGGTCTCAGAGATAGAAACAATTTACAATTATTCCTGAAATTCCTAAACTTAAATCGGTCTCCAGAGAACAGTTCAGGAATAGGTATTTTAGGTTCAGACATTGGACTACTGGTAACAAAATCTTGTATGCCCTGCACACGAGCAGCAAGCTGATCCACACTTGTAATCAAAGTCTGGACATTCATGTCTGCAGCAAGCACAAGCCACTCAGAGGTAAAGGGGAGGAAAAAAAAAAGAGAGGAAAGGAAAAAAAAAAAAAAAAACCTCAGACTTTCCTTTCTTGTAATCCCACTTCTGCAATGCATTAAACATTCAACCTTGGCCTGGCATACTGTTATGACCCCAATGGCAGAGGGTCTCAAAAGTACATACCAAGTCTGCAAACACAAAAAAACCAGCTCATAGGGCAGTGGTAACTGGGCTGACCATATATCTAATCCTAGCACCACAAATAGCAGCAGCCGGGGAACGTACCTACGTTGGTTCTAGACGTCTCACGCCAGCCGGAGAACTATCTGACCCTAGAAGGGAAAAGATAGACCTTTCTTGCCTCCAGAGAAAAGACCCCAAAAGTTGGATACAAGCCCCCAACAAATAATAACGGTGAGGTAAGGAGAAAAGACAAACGTAAGAATGAACTAGATATTTAGCAAAGAGAGGCCCACTGACTAATAGAATATAGTAAGATGACTTATATGGTCAGCAAAAACCCTATCAAAATTTCCACGCTGGATATTCAAGAACCCCCGAACCGTCTAACGGCCCGGGGGGAGAACACCATCCCCCTAGAGCTTCCAGCAAAATCAGGAATCACATTTAGTACAAGCTGGACAAAAAATAAGAGCAAAGCAAAATAACCAAAAAACAAGGAAGCAGGACTTAGCTTAATTTTGCAAGATCCAAGACCAGCAGACAGGAGCAAACAGAAAGGAACTGATTACAACGATGCCAGGCACTGGACTGAGAAACCAAGAAGTTTATATAGCAACACCCCTGGACTAACGACCCAGGTGGGTGCCAAACTGAGGAAAGACAATCCCAGAGTCATATCACTAGTGACCACAAGAGGGAGCCAAAAAAGTCTAATTCACAACATAACCCAAATGATGGTACAGCCACAAGACTTGGGCAAACCCACCACAAAGTCCATCCCGACCATCTCCCAGAGGGATGGGGACAGTGTTCTGGATCACTGTGTTGAGAAACACGTGATAGTGTCTCCGCGGCATTGGATGTTTTGATCTCCCCGAGGTCATTCACCCTTATGTTTATAATCTCCCAGGGCCTGTCTGTCACCGGCAAGGGATAGAGTAACCCAGCTGGCCATTGTCTAGGAGACATATTTTTGGCGCAGGAGACACACGCCCGAATATAATCTCTGATGTCACGGACCATATGTGGCCACCAGTACGTCCTCGCCAGCTACTCAGATGTCCTCTTTGTCCCAAAGTGTCCACCCACCCTGGATGAATGAGCCCAAGAGAGAACCTCCGGTCGCAAAATAAGGGGTGCAAAAGTCTTGCCCGGAGGCACAGACTCTAGCGAAACTGGAGCTACGGTTCTCAGGCTCTCAGAAGGGACAATAAGCCGAGGCTCCCCTTCCTCCTTCTCAGATGACACAACAGAGCGAGAGAGGGCATCAGCACGAATGTTCTTCTCCCCAGCGAGATAATGGAGGGTGAAGTGGAACTGGGAGAAAAACAAGGACCATCTGGCCTGACGAGAATTTAGCTGCTGGGCTGTTTGTAAATATACCAAATTTTTGTGGTCTGTGAAGACTTAAAAGGGAAAGCGAGCCCCCTCCAAAAGATGTCTCCACTCCGAGAAAGCCAACTTCATTGCTAGCAACTCCCTGTCCCCGATGGAAAAATTCCTCTCCGCTGGTGTGAAGGTCTTAGAGAAGAAGAAGCAAGGATGCTTCCGACCTTGATCATCCGTTTGGAAGAGGACTGCTCCTGCATCAACGGATGAGGCATCCACCTCCATTATAAACGGCTTATCAACATCGGGACGATGTAGGATGGGAGCGCTAGCAAAATGAGACTTAATAAAAGAGAAGGCCCTGGAGACCTCTTCAGACCACAATTTGGGATTTGCTGCCTTCTTGGTGAGGGCTACCAAGGGAGCTACCAAAGTTGAGAAGTGGGGAATGAACTGGCGATAGTAATTAATGAACCCCATAAAGCGCTGCACTGCTTTAAGGGAATGGGGTTCTTGCCAGTCCATCACAGCCTGTAGTTTGGCAGGATCCATAGCCAATCCCTGGGCGGAGATGATATAGCCCAGGAAAGGTAAAGACTCCTGCTCAAACATACACTTCTCCAACTTTGCATAAAGGGAATTTGCCCGTAAGAGGTCGAAGACTCTGCCAACATCTCTCCTGTGGGAGTCAATATCTGGAGAGAAGATGAGAATATCATCCAGATAGACTACGACCGAGGTGGAGACCATATCCCAGAAGATGTCCTTGACAAAGTCTTGGAAAATGGCTTGAGCATTACAGAGCCCGAAGGGCATCACCAGATACTCATAGTGCCCATCCCTGGCATTAAACGCCGTCTTCCATTCGTCCCCCTCACGGATGCGAATCAGGTTATAAGCACCCAGCAGATCTAATTTGAAAAATATCCTTGCTCTCCGTAGTCTATCAACGAGCTCAGAAATCAGGGGCAGTGGGTACTTATTCTTAACGCTGATGGTGTTAAGACCCCTGTAATCTATGCAAGGACGTAATTCTCCGTTCTTCTTCTGCACGAAGAAGAACCCCGCCCTTGCAGGTGACACTGACTTCCTAATGAACCCTCTTGCCAAATTCTCCTGGATGTATTGGGACCTAGCCTCCATTTCCGGGAGAGAGAGGGGATAGACCCGTCCCTGAGGAGGTTCTGCTCCAGGCAAGAGATCAATAGGACAGTCATAAGGACGGTGAGGCGGAAGGGTCTCCTGAGCCTTTTTGGAGAACACGTCTGCATAGGACCAATAGCATTTGGGAAGGGAAGAAAGATCTGCGGGTATCTCGGTGGTGGAAACCTGAATGCGCTCTCTCACACATCTGCCCTTACATGTTTCACTCCAACCCAATATCCTCCCAGAGGTCCACTCAATATGTGGGGAGTGAAAATGGAGGGTGTTCCCAGCAGAATCTCGTCCATTCCCTCGGGAAGGACAAGAAGGGAAATAATCTCCTGGTGGAAAGGGGACATGCATAATGTGAAAGGGACAGTCTGGTGTGTGATTTGTGAAGGAAGTGTCGACCCATTCACTACTCTGACAGTCACCAGTTTGGCGAGCATCACCAGAGGTATTGCATGGCGCAGAGCAAAAGCAGAGGACATGAAATTCCCCTCTGCTCCAGAATCGACACAAAGCTTGACTGTTAGAGAGGATGAGCCTAACATGATTGTCCCTTTGAAGGACAGCTTGGAGGAAAATGCCGCTGTGTCTAGTGAACCTCCTCCAATGGTTACTAGATGCGATCGTTTACCCGACCACCATGGATATTTATTTGCATAATGTCCTTGTTGTTGGCAATTTCTACAAATCACGGGTACTCGAGCGGTCCAAGACTTAGGTCCCGCTCGAGAAACCTCCATGGCCTCATGGGAGTCGGACGCCTGAACGGAAGATTCTAGAGTTCTGGTGAAAGTGGGAGCCAGCCAAAACCTCTGCCAACACTGGGTCCGCTCTAACCTCCGCTCGTTAAAACGGAGGTCAATGCGGGTAGATATAGAAATGAGCTCCTACCGTATGGCGGGAATCTCCCTGGTGGCCAAGGCATCCTTCACATGATCTGCCAGTCCTTTCCAGAACACCGGAATAAGGACTTTATCCGGCCACTCCAGCTCAGAGACCAGAGTCCGGAATTGGACGGCAAACTGGCTGACCATGGACGAACCCTGTGTTATTGCCAACAATTGGAGCGCGGTATCGTGGGTGACATGAAGTCCTAAAAAGACCTGTTTCAGAGCATCCAGGAAGAGAGGAGCACTCTGCACCACATGATCATTACACTCCCATAGCGGCGTTGCCCACTCCAATGCCCTGCCCAACAAAAGGAATAAAATAAATCCCACTTTCGCCCATTCCATAAGAAAACGTGCAGCCAGGAGCTCTAGATGTATGGAGTTACTGACTCACGAATCCCCGACATAGCTTACTGTCACCAGCAAACTTGTCTGGAAGCGGGAGATGGGATAAAGTCGGAGCAGGGGTGGCAGAGGACAAACTGGCTGCAGCTACACTTGCATCCTAAACAGCGACTGCGGTAACATCCACAGCTGAGGTTGTGCGCTCAAGAGACACCAACCTACCCTCCAAATGCTGAATGTACCGCTGTAAAAGCTGATCGTCCACCATTTACTAGCCAGACCCTAGTATTCTGTTAGGGCTGGCAGAACGCACCGAGTAAATAGAGAGCTGTTATTTGGTGCGTTCGCAGCCCGGGGTCCACCGTGCAGGAGAGAACCTGCTGCTGGCAAATGGCAGCCCTATATGGCGGTAGAAGCGTACTCTGTTACTTTACAGAGTCGCCTAAAGAAAGCACTGTGTCCTGTTAACCTTACAGGCGTACACAGCGACTGCCGAGCAGATAGCAGTTGGTGGTTTTGCAATCATACAATCTCCTCACCGGAGGAGCTGGTATTCTAGGTGGCTTATTTCAGCCGGGGCCCTGAATCCATACACACAATCTCCTCACCGGAGGTGCCGGTATTCTAGGGGCTTATTTCAGCCGGGTCCCTGAACACATACAAACGTAACCACACTGGCGCAAAGCACATAACTTAGATTTGATACTAGCGCATGGCCGTGCGGCCATGCAAACCTTTTATAGCTGCAGCATGTACAGGACCTTCCTAGAAGGACCAATGAGAGGCTGCCACAGAGCCTGCGCACCTTCAGGACCTTCCTGGAGAACCAATGGGTTTTGCTGCAGTATCTAAGCATGTGACCCTCGATCTCCAATGAGAGATCTTACCCTGGGCATGCTCAGAAGGGGAAAAGCAGGACTTAGTCCCAAAAGCGTCTGCTCGCCGCTGCCCAGCACTGGCTTCAATGGCAGAAGCTGGAAAAACAGCAGTAACCCTTTGCACAGAGTCAGACAGAGCGAGACGCTGGGACCCATGTCTCCGCTCAGCAGGCTCCACCACAGCAGGAGAAGAATGGGAGACTGCAGCGGAGATGGCCCGAGATTCCCCCTGTGCAGAGGCGGGAACTCGACCCCAAACACCTGTACCAACTAACATCACAAATCTCACCAAAGAGAAGCAGTTCATTCATCACATCAGGGGAGAGCTAATTAAATGTTTGACCAATATAGCAGAGTATTTTTTAAATTGATAATTTTACAAGCGTAAGTAGCAGAAAGAGTAAGTAGCAGAACAGGAAGTAAGCGGCATATTGTTAAAAGTTTTGCAGAACGATGCAGCCCATTGCTGGGAAGCCCCCTGTGAGCCACATCAGCTCACTGCCAGAGGCAAGATGCTCATTTTGCTTCATGGTAAAAGTGATTACAACCAGGCTTCTGACTAATGATGGAGATGGCTCAATGATAAGTTGGAGGAAGGGAGCGGAGGATAGCTACTTGAAGTGCCAGTGGTATATTCAACTGCATTGGAATTGAATGTATCAGTGGCAATACAAAAAGCAATGGTCGATTTCTTCACCATCGTGTCTCAAAACAAAAAGGGTCCAAACACATCCCCCCTCTAAACACACTTGCGTACCCTTAGGAATACCATTGGCAGCATTTGAACCTTCTTTAACGATTCAATAAAAGTTTTCAAAACTTTTCAAAACTATAACTTTTTTTTTTCAGTTAGCATAGCCAAATGAAGACTTGTTTGTGCTGAGTAAGCTATATTATGCAGTGACCCCATTTTTGATACATAAAATTTCTTGATAAACTGTTATTTACTCTCCCCAACTTTCTGCTACTAATCATTTGGCATAAATAACATGTTAACATAGTCACGACAATTAGAAGCTAATAAAGTTCATTTTAATGTTCTAATACTTTTACATAATGATATTCCTTTTTTAAGAAATAAATCATGTTTTTTTTGTTTCACTGCTTTTTGATAGCTTTTTTGGGGGGGCAATGCAGATGTTTGAGGATTTGTTTATCGCAGGACAGGCTGTAGCTTTAACTTGGCACCATTGTTGGTTGCATTACTTTTGATCACTTTCTTGTTTTATTTTATAATTTATAATAAAAATAGAGAATAGATACAGGAGGTCATGAAAGATGTAATCATCTCTAAACATGTCAGGGGAATTTTTAGGCTTTGTTAGATGATTGTCAATAGAGTTAAATTGTTTACAGGTTTGGAGGGTTGAACAAAAAGTAAATTCCAAAAAGGAGGGTAGGCATATTAAAAGGTTTGTATGGAAGAGTTTGAGGAAGTGATCAATGTGTTACAGAGAAGAGTATCGCTCAATAAGACAAGATTTTGAGTGAGATACAATTTGATCAGTTTGAAAAGTAGAGGAAAAATGTCTTAGAGGATAGAAGTGAATAGGATTTTGTCATTTAACCCCTTCACCCCGAAGCCTGTTTTCACCTTAATGACCGGGCCATTTTTTTCAATTCTGACCACCGACACTTTATGAGGTCATAACTCTGAAACGCTTCAACGAATCCTGGTGATTCTGAGATTGGTTTCTCGTGACATATTGTACTTTATAATAGTTGTAAAATTTCTTCGATATGACTTGCGTTTATTTGTGAAAAAAACAGAAATTTTGCGAAAATTTCACAATTTTCAAAATTTTTGTTTTTATGCCCTTAAATTAGACTCATATCACACAAAACAGTTACTAAATAACATTTCCCACATGTCTGCTTTACATCAGCACAATTTTGGAAACATAATTTTTTTGTTAGGAAGTTATAAGGGTTAAAAGTTGACCAGCGATTTCTCCTTTTAACAACAAAATTAGCAAACCCATTTTTTTAAGGGACCACCTCACATTTGAAGTGACTTTGAGGGCCTATATGACAGAAAATGCCCAAAACGGACACCATTCTAAAAACTGCACTCCTCAAGGTACTCAAAACCACATTCAAGAAGTTTATTAACCTTTCAGGTGCTTCACAGGAATTCCTTGCTTCGTGTCGCGGCTCCTGCGCAGGCGTACTTTATCTGCCCTATTGAGGGCAGCATAAAGTGCGGCAGTGCGCAGGCACTGGGCTTCTTGGAACTTTCCAGACGCCTGCGCACTGCAGTACTTTGCTCTATCCTCAACAGGGCAGATAAAGTACGCCTGCGCAGGAGCCGCTGGAGCACCCCCAAGGGCTAGGGGAACTCAGTACCGGGCATTTCGGTCCTCAAGGGGGATATCATGGTGGCTGATCCGGTCCGTGGCCCTCGGGAGGTCCGTTGTAAATGGGGGAAAGGTCTTTAAAGAGATAAACTTCATGACGCCACCTGTGGTATTCGGTCAGGGTGACCGACGCTGCTTAGGGGTCCGCTGGGGTGATGTTATGGCAGCTAGATGGTATACCTTCCCACAGGTGAAGTGTATCCTCAGGGCTTCCCTGAGTGTAGATGGTGGATGGTGTGAGGCGCAGTGAAGAACAAGGACACAAGGTTGCAGTCTCTTTACCTTTACTGAAGGCTTCAGCATCCACAGTCCAGAGCACCGGATCAGAGACCAGGCAGAGTCCAGCCGGTCTGCAGGCAAATCCAGAGTCCCCTTATCCAGGTTGAAATCAGTTGCCTTCCTCTAGCGCCTGGATATTGTAGTACCTTACTGCTGAGCCTCTCATAAGGTCCTCACAACTGTTGTAGATGTTCTAGATGTTATGTCTTTCTCTCTGTCCCCTAGATGGATAGGAACAACTCGTATGACTGATGGCCTGAGGCTTTTTACAGGGACTCTAGCACGCCCCAGCCCCCACAAGTTGCCACCGTGCCTCCTGGGTATAGGTCGGGCAGGTAACATGGAATTATCTGTCCTGCCGGTCTCTGGAGCAAGGCTTTGAGACTGTTGCTCCCTCGGTGTTCTGGCTACCGGATCCTGCGCCTCAGAAAGGAGGCAGCCTTTGCAGGGCAGAACTCCTGGTTTCCTCTCCTTTTGCTATGACTTCGTTTCTCACCCTCTACAATACAATTCGCTGTTCGTGTCTCTTTCTTAGGATGCTGCCACACGTGGAGCAGGAGCAGCTCTGTGGCCTTCTGTCTAGGCCTCTGACAGGATCCCACCCCTGTCAGGGACCCACTCTGTCAGCAGCTATTAGGTGTTCTTCCTCCGTCTCTGTCTGCCTGACAGGTGCTGCCTGGTTGAAGCCCAGTCAGCTTCTGCCTCACTTCCTATCCAGACCACCAGTTTTACCTAATTGTGAAGAGTGCCCTAATAAATGGGAGCATAGCTCCCCCTGGTGGACTAGAGTGTGAAGTGTGTTGTGTGGTTTGTGATACCTGGTAAAGAGATCTCCTTTACTGCCTTCAGATGTAACATCACTCCCCCTGGTGGAAGAATGACATTACTGCAATGACCAGGACCCTGGGGCGCTGCACCGCGACATGAAGCAAGGAAGAGGACGTCATCGCATGAAGATGGGAGGTGCTGGACCCAGACCCGCGACACCCATCGGACAAAACCGCACTGCACTTCCCCTCTGTTAAATCCAGTACTCCCGGACTGGGAAAAGAAAACAACAATACATTAGCAAAATGACATGCATTTTTAAATGCTATAAAACAAGTTAATTTAACTGTGCTTCCCTTTATGGGAGGTGAGGACACTTGAACGTTACAAACAAGAACATATTTGCATTGCTGACCAATAATAGATGTGCTAACTAACTATGAAATACAATTACCTGTACAGGTATACTATTTACTAAGTACAAAGGCAAACATTTTATCTTTATTCAAGCGCAAACAATTATTCTTTTGTAAGTGCAGAACTATTTACCAACCCCCACAGGCTTACATTATTTAAATACAGAACAGTCTATTAACCCCCACGGGCTCACTGCATTCTCTTCAGTTTATCTAAAGTACATTATCAACTATTTTATTACCATTATCTACATTTCTGGCTACATACTGTTGGCTATGTAAACATTATTACTATCTAAACCTAAATTTCTAACCTTATTGCTATATTACCCTGTAATATATTAACTTTTTAGCAAAGTGCAACAATTCAACATTCCCTTTAAGAGTGAATAACATTTAAGTCTTTTCTGAGGTAGTGGAACATATCAATCAAATCATCAGTGTTCAAGTCAGTTTAAAGGTGACGTGATGCGAGGGACCCGTGACGAACCCTCAACGTTGGACTTGGGTGGGCTACAAGACATGTATCCTGACCCAGAATTCTGCCACACCAACGGGTTTTTCTTCATGTCTGAAAAGCAAAGTAATTTTTACAGCAAGATTAACAGCAGTTTCTGTTAGAGGCAGTCTCTATAAAAGCCTCCTTTGTAAAACCAGTAGGAAGCACCCTTAAGAAGGTGCAAACTATATACAATGGACAGTTTCTGATCATGCACAGTTCATGATTCTGCAGTTCTTGGTAACAATAAGAAGCTTGTGCAAAACTGAGGATCCCTTTATGCATGGACCCCTTTAAGAGTTAACCCTGGATGGGTTTAAAGTAGTAATGGAAAGTTTTAAGAACTATTTACATTCAGTTCGGATTTCTTCTATTGCAGCTCTGGAGGTAGCACTGGTGGAGGTAGCCCTCTCGGGTACTGGCAGCTGCCAGGTGCTACATAGTGGGCTTCCTCACTCCAGATGGGGGTCTGAGTGCCCACTGAGTTCTGTTCAGGGGTAACCTTGGCACAGGTTACCATTGGTGTTGGTTCTGTGGCTACAACAGTTTCTGTGGTGGTGACAGTGCATACAGTGGTCCTAGTAAAGGTGCATGTTGGAGTAACAGTGGTAGTAGTGGTAGTGGCAGTAGTCTTAACACATGGCGGTGCTGTTGTCACAGGAGACGGCATAGCTGGAGCTTTTCTTTGCTTATGGACATTCAGGGCAAACCAGCCTTTTTCACCAAAATGCCTGGGGTAAGTGACATTGTCTCCCGGGTACAAGTCTCTGACTGGATGTCCTTCCCAGAGGTGAGATTCCACATCCCTTCAGTTAACAAAGAACTCTGCATAGAGTCCCTGTTCCTTGGTGAAACCCCAACCTCCTTGTAGTTTGAATGTTACGACTGTGCCCTGCTTACGCAGGACCTAGTTAGTGGTGCGGTCCTTGCGGGCCTTGGCTTTAACTTGTAAGTCTCGTTTATCAAAGGCTCTACATTGGGCCTGAGGTTTCTCTTCCGTTTCCTCCCACTTGCGAGTAAGCTGGGTCTGGTAGTCCTCCCAACTTAAGACCTCCACGGTTTCTCCCTTCTGCTTTTCTGCCCCGGGGAACCCCATAAAGTCTGGTCCGGGATTCACTCAGCGGTATACAGTCCACTCTGCATATAACTCACCCGGCAGGGTGGTGGGTGCAATTGGGGACTGCATGAATTGCTCCATGCCCGGGGCCTGGTTCCAAGGCTCAAGACGCTGGAGCCGGTGGGTACAGCGAGGAGGCGGCGCTGCTATGGGGCCTATCAGCAGTCCTTCGGTCACTGGGGCAGGGTCAGCGTTCTTACCTGCCGCAGCTGTGTCCTTGATGTCGGCTGGCTCTGCTGGTGGCGGAGTCTGCAGTGATGCTGGCAACGGCTTCTGGAGTGGTGTAGGAAGCAGTGGTGGTGGTGCCGGTGGGTACTCCGCAGGCGTTGTCCGGCATGCGGCCTTGGTATTCACCTGCAGCTGCAGGAGCTGGTCGATCAGCTCTTCCACTCCGGTCAGCACCAACTGTGGATGCCTGGTTGCGTTGCCTCTCCAGGTGGCTGGGGGAGTCCTCTACTCTGACCCCACGCTCTGGTTCCAGATGGCTGGCCATGGCGTCCTCCACGTGACTGGCTCCTTCCTCGTCCTTTTCCCGCTCTCTTCTCCGGGGGTGGTTTTGGGTTTTTTTGTCTCCGCCCGCCATTGAGGATCAGGAGGCGGATCTCGGCTGCTGACGGACACGTCCTCAAGGTACAGAGATATTTACAGCAAGTAGAGAAAAGAAATGCGGCACTCACCATTTATCTTCAGCTAAAACGTATCCTTTATTTAGCACTTTACATCTTCAAAGACATATTGCGGCATCGGCAGAAAATTACCTCAAGCGCGAAACGGCCATCGTCCACCTTCGTCACTCTCCCACTCCCTCGTAATTTTCTGCCGATGCCACAATATGTCTTTGAAGATGTAAAGTGCTAAATAAAGGATACGTTTTAGCTGAAGATAAATGGTGAGTGCCGCATTTCTTTTCTCTACTTGCTGTATTTGGGACTTCTATATATGTAATGCGGAGCACCACCTAATCTTTGTTAGAGGCAAACAGCGATCACTCCATGCAAGATCACACGGGAGATTGCTTAGATATACCGTGTTTCAGTGCCGGCTACAATTTTTTTCTCTTTTGCTACAGAGATATTTAGACTGGGTGGCCATTATGTTTCACACTTCTCAGTTCGTTCACGCCTAGGATGCCACGCCCTTCTTCTTCTCCTGCGCTCCTCGTGGCACTATAATGGCGGCAATTTAGCGGGAATTTTGTCGGCCTTTTGCAATACACAGTCTTTCAGCACAAACAGTTCAAATACAATTCTGGCACAGTTCTTAGGCGCACATGACCCAATTTTTCAGGCTTCAGTAGATCCTGTTCGTGACGACAAAATATGGAACGCCCCCAAGGGCTAGAGGAACTCGGTACCGGGCCCTTTGGTCCTCAAGAGGGATGTCACGGTGGCTGACCTGGTCCGTGGCCCTCGGGAGGTCCATTGTAAATGGGAGAAAGGTCTTTAAAGGGATAAAGTTCATGACGCCACCTATGGTATTCGGTCAGGGTGACTGACGCTGCTTAGGGGTCCGCTGAGGTGATGTTATGGCATCTAGATGGTATACCTTCCCACAGGTGAAGTGTATCCCCAGGGCTTCTCAGAGTGTCGATGGTGGATGGTGTGAGGCGCAGTGAAGAACGAGGACACAAGGTTGCAGTCTCTTTTCCTTTACTGAAGGCTTCAGCATCCACAGTCCAGAGCACCGGATCACAGGGCAGGCAGAGTCCAGCCAGTCTGAAGGCAAATCCAGAGTCCCCTTATCCAGGTGGAAATCAGTAGCCTTCCTCTAGTGCCTGGATGTTGTAGTACCTTACTGCTGAGCCTCTCATAAGGTCTGCACAACTGTTGTAGATGTTCCAGATGTTATGTTTTTCTCTCTGTCCCCCAGATGGATAGGAACAACCTGTATGACTGATGGCCTCAGGCTTTTTACAGGGACTCTAGCATGCCCCAGCCCCCACAAGTTGCCACCGTGCCTCCTGGGTATAGGTTGGGCAGGTAACATGGAATTATCTGTCCTGCCTGTCCCTGGAGCATGGCTTGGAGACTGTTGCTCCCTCGGTGTTCCGGCTACCGGATCCTGCGCCTCAGAAAGGAGGCAGCCTTTGCAGGGCAGAACTCCTTCTGGTTTCCCCTCCTTTTGGAGGTGTTCTTCCTCCCTCTCTGTCTGCCTGACAGGTGCTGCCTGGGTGAAGCCCAGTCAGCTTCTGCCTCACTTCCTATTCAGACCACCAGTTTTACCTAATTGTGAAGAGTGCCCTAATAAATAGGAGCATAGCTCCCCCTGGTGGACTAGAGTGTGAAGTGTGTTGTGTGGTTTGTGATACCTGCTAAAGAGATCTCCTTTATTGCCTTCAGATGTAACATCACTCCCCTTGGTGGAAGAAGGACATTACTTCAACGACCAGGACCCTGGGACGCTGCACCGCGACAGGAAGCAAGGAAGAGGACATCATCGCATGAAGATGGGAGGTGCTGGAACCGGATCTGTGACAGCCATCGGACAAAACCGTATAGGACAGCCCCCCAGGAGAGTATAATCTAACTTGTTTTTCTTATCTTTCAGGTTACATCAGGGGGGCTTATCTACAGCATTACAGAATGCTGTAGATAAGCCCCTGATGGCGGTGGCCGCAGCTTATACGAAAAAGTAGGTGACAGATTCCCTTTAACTAGTTAAATAGTATTCTTTTTTTTATTTACATATATAAATGGATTTATTGGAAAAATATATTTTTTTTCTTTATTTGGGGATTTTTTTTAAATGTCTTTTTATACAAAATTACCCATTTTTTTTTAAACTTTATAACATTGTCCCAGGTTGTCCCTGGAGTTGCAGTTCTTAGACGTCAAACTTTTGATAGGGCAAGACGGTATTCACACTGAGGTCTTCCGTAAGCCGTCGTCCTCCAACTCTTTATTACATTAAAACAGTTCTCACCCCATTATACAAAACACTCGCTTCCATACAGCCAGTTCCTGAGGGTGAAGAGGGTGAATAGCAGCTTTGGAGATTTTAAGAGGCAATCGCAGGAGCTACATAGTAGGTTTGAAAATCGTGGTTACCCCCGTTCCATCTTAGATGCTGCACTGAATAAGGGTGAAACTAGTGTTGATGGGAATACATCTGGAAGTGTGGCTAAGACAACAAAAAGGGAAAAGAAATTTGTGTTTTGTTTCAAGTTCGGTCCAATGGATGGGTACATTAGATCGGCAATTAGGAAGAACTGGTATACCTTAGGAAAAGATCCTGATTTGAGGGAGGTGGTTGACAGGGGTCCTTTATTTGCCTACAGCAAAAATATAAAGGGTCTCTTAGTCCACAATAGGGTAAAAAATGATCAGAAGAGTTGGTTAAAAAAGGAAATTCCCAAAGGGAATTTCAAGTGTGGGCAGTGTAATTTTTGCTCCTTTCATTTAACTGGGAAGATGATAAAGATTGGTCTCATATACCATCAAGTCCAAGACTTTATTTCTTGTAGGACCACACACTTGGTCTATGTAATTTTCTGCCCTTGTGGCCTTTTCTATATTGGCAAGACTATCCGTCCCCTTTTTGTGAGGGTCAGGGAGCATTTGAACTCCATTGAGTCAGGGAAAGGAGTTCCCTGCCTAATCAATCATGTGAGAGAGCGTCTTGAGGGTAGTTAAAAAATACTCCATTTTGCTGGGCTAGAGAGGGTTATCTTACCGCAACAAGGAGGTGATCTACATAGACTCTGGCTTAGGAGAGAAGCGAGATGGATTCTGCGCACAAGCGCGACAGGACCAATAGACATGAATGAAAGATGATGGTGGGCGATAACTGCAAGCCTCCCGAGGAAGCAAATTTATTGCAAAACGTACGTCGGGACTACAAACTCGGCGGGCACCATCCCCACATGGGTAAGCACCCTATGCAATACAGATGCTGAGCACTTAGCACTTTATCTTTGGTAGCTGCGCACGGGTCTCTTGGCAGTTTGCCATTCTAAGACTCATTTGGGTCAGGTTGGAGTTCCCGTGTGCCTTTGGAAGATCCCTATTCACATGATGTTTAGTCAGATTTTTGTAGGGAGGTCTTTTATCCAAGATCTATGTTGCTAATGGGTGCTACAAGGTATTATTATGGTATCGCTTTGTTTTTTTTTCGTGTCACCACCAATTATCCATCATGTTACTGTCTTTTATAATGTTTTGTATTTTTCAATAAAGGTATATATTTTCTTTTGCAAGACTATGTATAGTGTATAATATTTTTTTGGGGGGCGTCATACTCCATTGTTCTCTATAGGTCTAATTGTTTATGGGAGTTGTCCTGCGATCTGGGAAGTATTTGGACATCTTTTCTGTATTTAACACTAGTTGATGTCTTTGATATGTCGGTTTATGTTGAGATAACTGTGGTCTGTACGGATATAGCGGCCTCCCCACTCTCGGTCGTCATTGGGACCCATGGAAGCGTGGTAGCGCAAAACGGCCGTCGGCCGTCCATTGTTCACATTCTCCCTTGCTGGAGGTTTACATGTCTCAATAAAAGACTGAATTTTAAAGAGCGGTGAGTGCTTTCCATTTTTTTCTTCTTTTTTTGGACTTGCAATACTGTTTTCCTGGATATAGCACCCGCTTCTTTTTCTATGTGGGGCATTACAAGCATGCGGCTGTGCACAATATAAGGTGTTTTTTGGTCTGGAACATGTAGTAGTGCGGATATTTTGCCTTTTTTCGATTGATTGTTTGACCACTTCTGCCTGTGATTATCTGTAGCAATCAGATGATTTTGAGCATTAAGCCATCAGTAAGACATCTAATTTCTCTCAGCTCAAATCACGTGAACACAGTAGCTGGTCACAGGAGTCACATGCTGGAGTGGTTGGACTGCTAGTAGAACTGTGACATCACCTGGATCGGCAGGACATTTCTTGGTCTTGGTCTTGTCGCCACATTTGACCTATCTAACCTATTTATATAGGCATACAGGTTATAGACTGCTGTAAAAGTCATATCTATATGTCTCATATCAGATGTCTTGTTATTGAGAAATAATCTTTTATCGCTTTATATAAATGACCTCTTCAGGGCTCAGAAAAGGATGTTGCCTGGAACATAACTCTGCCTCCAGAGCTTATTTTACATGAAGGGGGAGTTACAAATTAATAACACAGAACAGGAGAAATTAAATTTGTCTTCTTGCAAACACATTTTTTGCTTCTCTCTGAGCTGTGCCGTAGTGTAACAATATTGCAACTCTATCTACTTGTAAGATGGAAACTGGAGCTGAGAAAAATCTGCAGATGTGTCTGTGATAATATGGCAAAAAAGAAGAAAAAGAAGACATACAAACCGGGGATCACCAAGAGAACAAATATAAATGAATACTCAATTTTATTAAAGTCAAGTGCAAGTACGTTGTTTACTGTGCATGCAGCAATTTATATATATTTGTTATTAGTACAGCATCTGAGACCTCACGTTTAGGCCTTGTTATTCATTTTGATAAGACTTTTCACAGGGAAAATTTGTTTGCAAGGGATGCTTTGAGACTAAGTATGACCATCCCCTGAGCTTTATTACATCTCATATTTGTTATGGCCATAACAACTACACGCCCATAGGGCTCTTTCTATATACCCTATTTTTGGGGAATTTTATATTGTATATGCGCTTGTTTATATCTGTTGCACTAGTATATGCACCTATTACAGTATATTCATTAACAGTTTGTATCCGGTTGTTTTTTGGGGGCTACCCCTGTATGGGGATGTACCTATTTGGTTTTTAACTGTTTTTAATGTGTGCTGTGTTTTGCATTTGACTTTAATAAAATTGAGTATTCATTTATATTTGTTCTCTTGGTGATCCCCGGTTTGTATGTCTTCTTTTTCTTCTTTTTTGCCATATTACCTATTTGGACATACCTCGGGTTGATCCCATGTGTTATATAAGTTTGATGGTGCCCTCCACCCTCTTCTTTCATGGCTGATGTGTCTGTGATAATCACACACAGCTCTGCAGTGAGATCAGTAGAGCAGAGAGCGGCCATCACATGTCACACTGGTGACTTCCCCTTCATGTAAAATAAGCTCTGGAGGCAGAGTTATCTTCCAGGCACCATCCGCCCAGAGCCTGGAAGAGGTCATTTATATAAAGTGATAAAAGATGAGTTCTCAGCAACAAGGCATCTGATATGAGGCACACAGGTATTCCTCTCCTCAGTAGTCTATAACTTGTATTCCTATGTTAATCATTTAGATAGGTCAAATGTGGTGACTGCTTCTCATTAAACAGGACGTGAAGAAGTCATAGTTCTTGTAGGTGAATAATAATTAATTTATTGTTTTCAAGATCCCTGGGCAAGCTATTATTTTTCTCAGAAAATCTTTTTAAAGTAAGAATTTTAAATTGGATTCTTTTTGTGATGTCAACCAGTGGAAGGACTGACAAGTCATAGAATGAGAGAAACAGGATAAGATGGGCAACAGAGTTAAGCATAACTAGCAATGCCTGAAAATGTAAACTTTTGTGTAAGGGACAATAGGTTATTTATTTCTTGGAGTGATTCACAGCAAAGTAACATGACAAACGAAAAAAAGATAAAAATGTACAGGTTCATGCTGTGGTGCAGGAAGACCAACAATCAAAAATTGTTAAGACTGTGGAACCATTTTTCACTCTGGGTTTTATTTCCAATATTTAAAGGTCTTGTTGTCACATCAGTTAGAAAGCGATATCAAAGAGCTGAAGCATCAATCAATGTATCTACATAAACGTCACATCTTTCTGTTAAGATATCATGCGTGATTGACTTCTGTTTCTGCTTCATTTTCTCTAGTAAATAACTTTAAAATTTTCCTTTCCTGTATTCTTCCACTCTGGTCTCTTCTGTTTTTACTGTTCTTGATGATCATATAGCACTAAGGAATGCTTGGCAGTGTCTACTGTAGGAAATCTGCCTTTTATTAGCACAATACAGAACCCAGGGAGCCTAAGAGACCTGTGAGCTGGCCCTGGAATTTTGACAAACAGAAGCAGAGATCATATACGGTAGTTATTATGAGCTACTTGCAGGTGTTTCTATAATATGGAAAACCAGCTAAATGAAATATAAATTAATGTCTTACTAGAAGGTGCACTGTGCATTAATAATGAATTATATTAGAGCTACAATAGTGAATTTTATGTGTCTTGTTTTATAAAGCAGGACATATGGATCCATATTCCGTATACCCAATATAGATGTCATTATCTCCAGTCCTGATTTTTTTTTGCAATTAGATGTTTCAAGGAGTTGTAGGTTGGGATGTACAGAATGGTATGTTAGTGTTAAGGAAGTTGGATCAAAAGATATGCATGACCCATTTTGATGAACAGGGCAGGAAGATGGACAATGCTGGTGACCAATTTCAGTCTAAAGTGCATATATTTACTTAAGCAAAATTATTTGTTTCAGAAAATTGCAAAAAAATTTATGTGCTGGGGCTAATGTCATTAAGCACCTTTAATGGATCCCCACTACAGCTCCATAAACAAAATTGAGTTATGATGCGTCCATGTGCATAATTCCTTAAAAAAAGAAATTCCATTATCTCATTTGATATGTGTTTTTTAAAATCTTAAACGGAGAATCATTTTATTTCTAAACTATTGTGCATCTTAGACTATTACTGGAAATTATTTATTCAGAAAATTATAACGTAAAGGAAATGATGTAGCATTGAAAGACCTAAATTTTCAAAATTGAGAAAGTAGGGAAAAAGTGATGAAGTGATGAGAAACTAAGCTAAAAAAATATCCAGTCACTGTGTCATTCTGAGTAAATACTGAAGGGCTCTATTTGATTCTGTGGCCCAACGCAGGACATAGCACACATTTACCGTAATCATTTCTTAGAATCTATTCATGTTTCCAATGTTTTTTCATCCTAAATATTTTAACCAGCATGCCTAAATGCTGAAATTGCTTCAGACATACAGTACACTCCAGCCATGCCTTGGAATACTAACATAAAAGGGGCTAGCATTGCCATTCTTGTATCACAATATGGTGTTGTTTTTCGATCATATTTTCATTGCTGAGAAACCTAGATGGCTTATTCTTCACTCGGAGACTAAGAACTTAAAGGGAACCTGTCACCCCCAAAATCGAGGGTGAGCTAAGCCCACCGGCATCAGGGGCTTATCTACAGCATTCTGTAATGCTGTAGATAAGCCCCCGATGTATCCTAAAAGATGAGAAAAAGAGGTTAGATTATACTCACCCAGGCGTGTTCCTGCTGCGGTCCGGTCCGATAGGCTTCGCGGTCCTCCTATCTTCTTACGATGACATCCTCTTCTTGTCTTCACGCTGCGGCTCCGGTGCAGGCATACTTTGTCTGCCCTGTTGAGGGCAGAGCAAAGTACTGCAGTGCGCAGGCGCCAGGCTTCTCTGACCTTTCCCGGTGCCTGCGCACTGCAATACTTTGCTCTGCCCTCAACATGGCAGACTAAGTACGCCTGTGCCGGAGCCGCAGCGTGAAGACAAGACGAGGACGTCATCCTAAGAAGATGGGAGGCCCCGGACTGCGGAGCCCATCGGATCGAAACGCCCGCCCAGGTGAGTATAATCTAACCTTTTTTCTCATGTTTCAGGATACATCGGGGGCTTATCTACAGCATTACAAAATGCTGAAGATAAGCCCCTGATGCTGTTGGGCTTAGCTCACCTTCAATTTTGGGGGTGACAGGTTCCCTTTAAAGGCAATCACTTATATTGGTAAATGAGGAATACACAGTACTCTATCTAGCAGTAATGCTTCACAGGGCACTTTAAGTGGTCATGCCCCCTAATGATCAGTCAGACAATGGGTATTTGCACACAAGGTCTTTTTACGGCAGATCAACTTTGCTACTCACCTGAAAAATCACAAAAGCACTAAATAAATGCTAAAAAGAAAGACCACATGCACAACAATATAAAAACAACTTACTCTGCATATTTTGCGTCTTTTTAGCTTCTTTTAACTATAGATGAGCAAACTTGTTTGAAAAACTTTCCTCAATCTCAAATTCAGCACGAACCTTGCAAATTCGGATTTGTGTTCGGATTCCCGAGCATTTTCCTCAAAATCTGCAAAATTTGCCAAAGGTTGGTATATGATTGAGATTTCCACTAATGATTTTGTGAGGTCTTTCAATAGGAAAGTGGTGTTGTATGATGAGCGGGAGGCTGGGGGATTGGTTTGATGAGGGGAGCGGATGAGTGTTAGTCTTTTTTTTATTAAGTTAATATGGGGAGATTCCTTCACCCAATCAGGGCACAGAAACCATCCATAACATCCAGACGCAAGGACTTGTGTCACTGGCTGCAAAAGTCAAATGTCTCTCTCCATGCAAAAAGCGAACATGTAGCTTTGGAGCCATATTGCAAGTGTAACAGTGTAGTGAGGGTACTGATGCTGTTTGCCCTGCAAGTAGTCACATAGTAAGCTACTGTAGGTGGCATAGGATCCTATGTCAAATTGACCTTCCAGCATATATTTTGTGGATTATAAGATGCACCCCAAATTTTGAGGGGAAAAAAACCTTTTTTTTTTAAAAATAAAATGGTGGTACTTCTTATAATTAGTGTTGAGCATTCCGATACCGCAAGTATCGGGTATCGGCCGATACTTGCGGTATCGGAATTCCGATACCGAGATCCGATACTTTTGTGGTATCGGGAATCGGTATCGGGATTAATATCAATGTGTAAAAGAAAGAATTAAAATAAAAAATAGGGATATACTCACCTCTCCGGCGGCCCCTGGACTTTACCGCCGTAACCGGGAGCCGTTGTACCTAAGAATGCGCGCTTGAAGGGCCTTAGATGACGTCACGGCACTCTGATTGGTCCGTAGCGGTCGCGTGACCGCTACGCGACCAATCACAAAGCGGTGACGTCACTTAAGGTCTTTCAAGCGCTTGAAAGACCTTAGGTGACGTCACGGCTTTGTGATTGGTCGCGTAGCGGTCACGCGACCGCTACGCGACCAATCAGAAGCTGCGGACGTCTTCTAAGGTATTTCAAGCGCTTGAAAGACCTTAGGTGACGTCACGGCTTTGTGATTGGCCGCGTAGCGGTCACGCGACCGCTACGGACCAATCAGAGCGCCGTGACGTCATCTAAGGCCCTTCAAGCGCGCATTCTTAGGTACAACGGCTCCCGGTTACGGCGGTAAAGTCCAGGGCGCGTCAGAGGGTGAGTATATCCCTATTTTTTATTTTAATTCTTTCTTTTACACATTGATATGGATCCCAGGGCCTGAAGGAGAGTTTTCTCTCCTTCAGACCCTGGGAACCATACAGGATACCGTCCGATACTTGGTGTCCCATTGACTTGTATTGGTATCGGGTATCGGTATCGGATTAGATCCGATACTTTGCCGGTATCGGCCGATACTTTCCGATACCGATACTTTCAAGTATCGGACGGTATTGCTCAACACTACTTATAATCCATGTGAAGCACCCGCTAGGACCGTGGGGTACGCGGTACCGGGCTGGTTCTGTTCTTAAAGGGGTGGTCACAGTGGCAGTGACCCGATCCGTGGCCCTGGGCATCCAGTAAAAAGGGGTTAATGGAAATGGGAATAAAGTCTAATGTAGTAGTTCCAAGCAATGAAGAAATAGAAGTGGCACTCACCCCGATGTTGCTGTAAAGTGATGTCCTTTATTCAAAATATGAAGGCACAAACATGATATGGAGAGGCAGCTGGTGAGGGAAGGGGTGCAAGAGGAGGCAGTCCTTCTGCCTCCTCTTGCACCCCTTCCCTCACCAGCCACCTCTCCATATCATGTTTGTGCCTTCATATTTTGAATAAAGGACATCACTTTACAGCAACATCGGGGTGAGTGCCACTTCTATTTCTTCATTGCTTGGATCTACATTATTACTGGCGTTGAGCACCGCCCATACGCTGTTGATTATTGCGTGCCATAGTGGTTCTAAATAGAATCCTATACTCCAACGCTTCATTGTTTAATTAGAATTGATTGCCTAAGACAACCACCTAGTGCCATTCTAACTCTATATCTCTGCTTATCTAATGTAGTAGTGTTCGTGATGCAACCTGTGGTACTCGGCCAGGGATGGCCGATACTGCTTAAAGGGGCCCACCGGAGATGATGGTGTTGCAGCTTAGATGGTACAGCTCCCCACAGGTAGAGCTTAGTCCCCAGGGCTCCAGGTGTAGTTAGAAAGGATGATAGATGGTGAAGTGCAGGAATGAACTGGAGGACACAAGGTTGCAGTCTCTTTACCTTTTACTGATGTGGTTCAGGTACAGGTTACAGGTGGTCTTTTTGGAATCTGGCAGCCTGGAAGCGATTCAGAATCCCCATAGTCAGGTGGGGTTGGAAGCCTTCCTTTCTGCGCTGTGTTCTAAGTCCCTTGCTGCCTGAGGCTTCTTACAAGGTCCTGTCTTTCTCTCTCTGTCCTTTTAGGTGGACACTGCCTACATGGCAGGCAACTCAACCCTTTTTACAGGTGTCTCTTCTCATGGTGACTCCGGGCTATAATCTGCTGCTGTGCCTTAGGGTGTAATGGTAGCCAGGAGACTTGAAATCTCCTGCCCTCTGGTTTCTGCTGTGGGGCATATAGTTGCCCCCACATCCTTGGAATTCCCGCCTCCAGTTTCCGCGCTTGTTCCTGGAGGGAGCCAACTTGCAGCTCCACTTCAGTTTCTCTCTCCTCCTTTGCTCCTTCTCCCCTCATTGTCTCTTACAGACTGTCTGACTCTCCTTTCAGGAGCTGCAGAACCTCACGTCTGCACGGCTCCAGCTCTCCTCACAGACTCCTCACTCCTCTGACTCCCTAACTCCTCCTCCAGCCAGAATACATATAGGGAAGCTACCCTGAAACCAGGTCTAGAGCTCCCCCTTCTGGCCTGGAGTCAGCACAGTGTTGTGTGTACATGTTACCTGTTAAAGGGATCCTTGTCACTTCCAGGCATGGCATCACCCTCCCCGTGAGGAAGGCAATACCACTGTAACAACCGAATTCCTGGGGTGTTACACATATGTCTTACTGCTTACCGGGGGTGGTGTCTGTGGTGAAGCGGGGATCCAGGGTCACCGCTGGAGGAGGCAAGAGTAGAGCGTTGCTGCAAGCCGCAGGCTGGGATGAGGGGGTGTTCAGATGTACAGTACAGTGCACCGCTGTAGGTGTCAGGTGCTGCAGGTGTCCAGTGCTACATGTGTTCGGGGCTGCGAGGGCTCTGCCGACATCTTGTGAAAGCCCAGAGCCTCCGCAGTGACATGGTTTCCTGTGTGGTGGACTGAGTCCAGCCCACCGCATAGGAAACCATGTTATTGCAGGGGGTTCTGGGCTTTCACAAGATGTTGGCAGAGACCCCGCAGCTCTGGACACCTGCAGCGACCCACCACACCTCAAATCCAAATACCTCCCCATCCCAGCCTCCAGCGGGTAAGGTATATTCGCATTATAAGATGCACCCCCATTTTCCCCCAAATTTGGGGAAAAAAAGAACATCTTATAATCCGAAAAATACGATAAATCTGGAATGCTAATTCTGTGATACAGTGACCATAAATCCATACTTCTGCTGATTTTGTGCACTTCAGCATATAAATCCATAGTGCTGCTGATTCCGTTGTACAATGACTAGAGATGTTCGGGTCCTGCGGGTTCAACTGAACAGTTACAAAAAGTTTGGGTTTGGATACCAAAAAAGGACCCGGACCAGAATCCCATTCACTTGAATGTGAGGACTGAACATCCAGTGTTTGTCACGCTGTTATGTGCAATCACCACTTCTGATCGGCGGTAAAATTATTACAGGTTCCCACAATGTCAAAAGACAGCATGACCGTGAGCGTGCAGCTGTGATTGGAGTTATAAAGCTTATCTCTAGTCACTGGTGTCAGCTGATGGGACTACTGCTCCCATCAGCTGACATGTGCTGCTGCTAATGGATATTCATGAGCAAGACCTTGCACTGTAAATAAATAATTTAACAAAAAGGCATGGGTTCCCCTATATTTTTGATAACCAGCCAGGGAAAACTCACATCTGGGGGCTGCAACCCTCAGCTGTCATCTTCAGCGAGGCTGGTTATCAAGAAAAGAGGGCTCCCTACACCATATTTTTTAATTATTTAAATAAATAATTTAAAATAACAGTGTGGTGTCCCCTCCATTTTTGACAACCAGCCTTGCTAAAGCAGACAGCTTGGGGAGGGTATTCTCAGGCTAGTAAGGGGCTATGGAGTTTGCCCCCTCCCCAGCCTAAAAATAGCAGCTTGCAGCCACCCAGAAAAGGCGCATCTATTTTATGCGACAATTCTGGTGCTTTGCCCAGCTCTTGCCACATGCCCTATAGCAGTTGCAAGCGGGGTTCATATTTGTGGGTTTGATGTTACTTTTATATTGTCTGGTAACATCAAGCCCACGGCTTAGTAATGGAGAAACACCTATTGAGTGAGCACAGCCTCAGTGACTAGAGGTGACGTCATCGAGGTTACTGGCAGTCACTGAGGCTGCATTACCACCTGGCAAATGAACTGCGGTGACCTCTGCACTGTGAGAAAAAGTCTCACTGTGCAAAGGTGAATTTTACAGCAGTTTACAGGGAAAATTTTACTGTGTTTAATTTGAACTCCGGTGAACTCGCCTCTGCACCATGAGAAAGTTTCACGGTGCTAGCAGGAATCTCACTGCAGTTCAGCCCAGCTGGGAATGCAGCCACAGTGACCAGCAGTAACCTCGATGACATCACCGCTGGTCACTGATGTTCATTAATCAGTGGTTCTCAACCTGGACAGTCACATCTTGGCACCATCCAGGTTGAAAATTCTTTATCCTCCCCATGAGACAGAAGAACAGACAGGTGACGGATATTGTTGTTTTTTAGGTTTTTTTTTTACAGGAGACAAGATATTCAGTGGAATTAGGTGTTAGGTGAGTATAACTGTGTTTTAAATAAAAAAGAAAAATTGTGTTTTGTTTAATTTCTAATAAAGGACTTTATTCTGGCTGTGTGCTTATTTACCATATGACTATAGAATTAGTAATGGATAGGTGTCTTATAGATGCCTATCTGTGGGCTTGATGTCACCTGACAATGCAAAGGTGCCATCCACCCCACAAATATGAACCCTACTTGCCACCCCTACAGGGCAACTGGGAAGAGCCGGGCGAAGCACCAGCATCATATATTTGTGCATTTGTTGGGCGACTGCGGGGTGTTATTTTTAGGCTGTGGGGGTCAATATCTATGACTCCTTACCAGCCTGAGAATACCAGCCCACAGCTGTCTCCTTTAGAAAGGCTGATTGTCAAAAATGGGGGGACACCATGCCGTTTTTTTATGATTTATTTAAATAATTAAAAAACACGGCATGGGAACCCCTGAAGCTGACAGCTGAGGGTTGCAGCCCCCAGCTGTGAGTTTTACCTGGCTGGTTATAAAAAATACAGGGGAAGCCATGCCGGTTTTCTTTTAATCATTTATTTACAGCACAGGAGCCGGCTGATGAATACTCCCATCCACTGCTCCTGCTCTCACTGTTATTAGCAGCAGCAGGTGTTGGCTGATTGGAACAGTAGTCCCAGCTGCTGGCACCAGTGACTGGAGGTAAACTTTATACCTCTGATCACAGCTGCACACTCACGCTGTCTTTTGACAGTGTGGGAAGCGTGGCTGTCTGGCCGGCGGTGATGATTTTACTGCAGATCAGAAGCTGTGTTTGTCGCACTGTCATGCATATGACAGCACAACAAACACCCAGTGTTCGGGCAGCCAAACATGAACAGTAACATGGACTTCCTGGTGAAGTACGTTTTCGGTGTTCTTGCTCGAAGAGTAGGTGTTTGGTATGGACACTGAACTTTACTGTCATCACTTCAGCTTAAAAATTCATAGTACTGCTAATTCTGTGGTGCAGCCACAAGTCGCCACTTCAGCATATAAATTCATAGTGCTAATTGTGTGGTGCAGACACCAGTCCACATTTCAGCATCTAAATCCTTCGTGCTAATTGTGTGTAATTAATAACAGGTAACTAACAGGTCTTTCTTTTTTTGTTTCAGCCAAAATGGGGTTCAGAGTGCACATTAATGAGAAAAAAATGAAGTTTTTTGAATTTATCAAATGGCTGCAATGAAACAAAGAGAGAAAAATTTAAAGGGGTATGAATATTTTCCATACCCACTGTATGGCCTCATTCAGACAGCTATATTTTCAGCCCAGCACAATGACCCTATAATGATTGAGTATCAAGTCTAAAAAAAATTAAATATAATTAAATCTGCATTAAAGATCAAGTTCAAGAGAAAAAAGGAAATGTGTAATTAAAATTAAGCTTTAAGTCCATATAATTTTAACATTTTAATTCTTTGCAATTTACGTACATACATCCAATGTTGATGTATATTGGGTCACAAGATGGTATTAAATGTGACCCACTGATTTCTGGTAAATTATAAATTTGGGAAAATTAACCTGAATTTATTGGGACTTCTGACTATTGTCCCTATAAATTACTTTTCAGATTGATCCCATATTAATTAAGCCAGATCTTCTGACAAAGGGGTAGAGACAAGTGTTAGTATTACTTGTTCCTGTTTTCATATATATGTATCATCAAAGGCATGAGCACTATTCACCTGAATTGAATTTAAATAGTAGGTTACAGCTAATTACAGTACCTTATAGGCAGAGCTCCTATGGTTAAACATTACGATTTTATTTTGCGTCTACAACTCTAAAGAAATGTGGGCCGATAATTAAAGGGAACCTACAAATAAAGAAAAGCGAGCAGCATCCTGTCCAGGTGAAAAAAAATAGCTTCTTTATTTTGCCGTCAAAGTCATGATGACTTTGATGGCAGAATAAAGAAGCTATATTTATTTTTGGACTGGATGCTGCTCGCTTTTCTTTATTTGTGAGTACCTTATCCATTTGGGTCAATGGATCTTTGAGCGTGCATCCTGATCATCTGATGTGCTGTCAGTTGCTGTTTCTTATTAATTTAATGGGAACCTGTCACCCCCAAAATCGAAGGTGAGCTAAGCTCACCGGCATCAGGGGCTTATCTACAGCATTCTGTAATGCTGTAGATAAGCCCCCGAATGTATCCTGAAAGATGAGAAAAAGAGGTTAGATTATATTCACCCAGGGGCAGTCCTGGTAGTCAATGAACTGAAGTTACATTTAAAGATGACAACTGTATCATCTAAAAAACAAGGTCACATGCTAGCAGAAGGAAAAATCAAAGATGAATTGTATCAGCTAAAATCCAAGGAACGTGTATACACTGCTAACCCTGAACAGCACAAGAATTGAATCCATGTATGGCACAGGCGTCTTGCACATAGAGACCCAGAAATAATATGAAAGTTAGTTCAAAAACAACTTGCTGATGGTAATTCAGTCGATCTGTGTAATCAGACATTGATATGTACTAGCTATCTTAAAGGGAAAATATCAAGAAAATTATTTTATAAGAATAGTACTACAAAATCAAAACAGCTTCTGAACTTAATACACACAGATGTTTTTGGTTCGATGAGTACTCAAACTCCTGGAATATAGAGATATTTTCTCACATTTGTTGATGATTATTGAAAATATATGTACAGTTATTTATCTGCTTTAAAGCAAAGATGAAGTTCCAGAGAAACTTGAACTATATCTCGCTGAAGTATATGACAAATTTGGGACAATGCCAAAAATTATGTAGGCAGATAATGGAACTGAATATAAAAGGAATGAGACACAAAACATTTTAATGCAAAATGGAATTGTGTTTCAGACCACTGTACAATACAACTCTGAATAAAATGATGTAGCAAAAAGAAGGAACCGGACTGTTTGTGAAAGTGGAAAAAGTATGCTATTTGACACACAGATTTGCCAACAACATATTGAGGGGTAGCAATCATGACAGCTTGCTATCTTCAAAAAGACAGCCATCTATGTGAGCAATGGAACAGTAAGAAGACTGAATTACAACACATAAGAATATAGAAGTTAAGTATTTGTACATATGCCTAAAGATAATCATAGCAAGTGGGAATCTCATGCAAAAGAGGATGTTATGGTGGGCTGCAGTGAAACACAGAATTCTGCAGAAATGACCAAGGTCACAACAAACAGAGATGTGTTGCTTGATGTGACCTTTGTGTCACTAAATTTTCATGACTCCATACTGGTAGTCTAGCTGAAGTAACAACAATCTCAGTCACAACTTCTAAATAACAAGAAAAGAATGTAGATATTTGGTTACGTTCTTCAACCATTGAAGAAGCAATAGAAAAATCAGGTGAACCTACATCTACAGAAGGAGAGTATGTGTCTGCAGTTCACGCAAGTCAAGAGGTCATTTAATTAAACCAATTAATAAGCGAGTTTGATAAGCCATCAACTCAACATTTGTGAAGACAACCAAGGATGCATTAAACTTGCAACATTCTCGATCAATGTGAGAACCAAACACATTGACACACATCACCTGCATGATGTGATAGAACGTGGTATATTTGAGTATATTTATTGCGAGATGATAGCTGATGTCATGAAAAAACACTTCCAAGAGCAAAATTTGAAGAATTCAGAGCCATTAACAGGATAGTTACTGAGTGGGGGTGTTGGAATAATGCTTATTATTGTATATATTGTATCAACAACTATTAACCCCTTAGTGACCAAGCCAATTTTAACCTTAATAAGCAGGCCAAGTTATTGAAACCTGCCCAGTGTCACTTCATGAGGTAATAACTCTGGAATGCTTCTGATTCTGAGACTGTTTTTTTGTGACATGTTGTACTTCATGATAGTGGTACAATTTGTTTGATATGATCTGTGTTTATTTGTGAAAATATTGGAAATTTGGTGAAAATTTAGAAAATTTTGCAATTTTAGAACTTTTAATTGTTATGCCCTTAAACCAGAGAGTTACAGTGGGTATGGAAAGTATTCACACCCCTGTAAATTTTTCACTCTTTGTTTCATTGCAGCCATTTGGTAAATTCTAGTGATGGGCGAGCACTAAAATGCTCGAGTACTCATTGCTCGGATCGAATTGGAATATTCGGGTACTCGACCCAAGCACCGAGCCCAATGTAAGTCTATGGGAAACCCGAGAATTTTTACCGCGATCCCCGGGGGTCCTTTTAAGGTCTAAAACCATCTGAAAATGATGGAAACACTGCTAAAATGACACGGGAACATCATGGGGATCAACCGTGGAAGCATTTCTGACTTCAAGGTCACAGCTGTAAACAATGTTGTCAGAGTTTCACGCCATTTTTACCAGCGCACCAAAAAAACAAACAAAAACGAAAGCAAAATGGATTTTGCTGGGAAATATGTTAAAGAACATCTTTTCCAGAGTAATGAATTATATAAAGCAAAAGTAACTAACCCCAACTAAAAATGTTCCTCCACCACTTGGTTTATGCTCACACGCAGCTGTTTTTATGCGTTTTTCAACTTTAGCATTGCTTTCAAACAATACAAATGCATTCAATGGGTAATGTCATTGTAACAATTAACAACCCTAGCTGGCCATGTGGTGTGTGACACATAAGCAGACACATCTTGCTTCTTTTATAAAGGAGGGACTCTTAAAGTCACAGAGCCTATTTTTTGAGGGGCATCAGACTGCATTAATGTTCTTAAAGGGCTATTAAACAGTGGGTAACCTATACTGTTATTGCCTATGAATTGAGTGGCTGGGCTGCCAAAAATTCTGACACACTCCAATACCCCTTTCACAAGACGTACAGGAGGGCCTCCTGAAAAAATGTTGCATTGAATGCAAGGCGTGCCCTGCCCCAAAGTTACATGCATCAAAACAACAGCTTCGCAGAGGTACTTGAGGGCCTCATGTCAAAATTGTTCCCATTAGAAGAAAGTGTGTCTCCCATACTGTTTTCTTATGCATTGAATGCAAGGCCTGGCCTGTCCCAAAGTTACATGCACCCCAATAAGCCTTTCAGCAGACGTACTCTACAGCCTCATGACAAAATTGTTCCCAATAGAAGAAAGTGTGTCTCACATACTGTTTGCTTATGCATTGAATGCAAGGCCTGCCCTGCACCAATGTTACATGAACTCCAATAAAACTTTGAAACCACGTACTGGATGGTAACAAGAAAACAAAAGTTCACATTATTATTATTTTTTTTTATTACCATAAATTTTGTGCATGAAGTGAATGCAAGGCCTTGCCGCAATTTGCACGCAGCACAATTCCCCTTGGAAGAAACGTGAAGGAGGGTCTCATCAAAAATTGTCACATTAAAAAGGAGCACTTGACCTATACTTGGAATGCCCATACATTAAGTGTATGGGCTAACAAACATTTCCCCCTGGGGAGTACACCTTTTTTTTTTAATTATTTACGGGCATTATAAACACCCTTTCCAAAAAATTGAGTGACTGTTGCATCACGGAATCCCTTTACCCTCGTATTCTAGTGGTGGTGCCTGAAGAGATGTAGAGGTTGTCCTCATATGTCTCTATTCCCAATTTATAGGAGCGGGTCTCCTACATTTTGATTGCCCATACTCTAACTGTATGGTCTGACAAACATTTCCCCCTGGGGGGTATCAAATACTTATTTTAGGTAAGTATTTACGGGCATCATAACAACATCCTTGCCCAAAAATTGAGTGACTGTTGCATCACGGAATACCTTCACCCTCGTGTTCTAGTGGTGGTGCTTGAAGAGACGTGGAGGCTGTCCTCAGATGTCTCTATTCCCAATTTAAAGGAGCGGGTCTCCTACATTTTGAATGCCCATACACTAAGTGTATGGCTGACAAACATTTCCCCCTGGGGGGTACAACATTTTTATTTTTGGTAAGTATTTATGAGCATTAAAACAACACCATTGCCCAAAAATTGAATTCTAGTGGTGGTGCCTGATGAGATGTGGAGGATGGCCTCATATGTCTCTATTCCCAATTTAAAGGACCCAGTGTATGGGCTGACAAATATTTCCCCCTGGAGGAGTTAACTTTTTTTATTTCAATTTAGTAACAGCACCATAAAAACACCTTTGCACAAACATTGAGTGACTTTTGCATCACTGGTGTTCTAGTGGTTGAGGATGATGTGGATGAGGATAAGGAGGAGGATAACACCAAATAGATGAAATCAGGAAGCATATTCTCTTGTGTGGTTGTGAAGAGGTGCATGAGAATACACCTCCCCAAAAAAAAGAAATGTATTTGAGGTTATTTTTCACTGTTTTCATTCGGTGGTGTACAGAAGTCTTGCCCAATCCAGCCCTTGTTCATTTTTATGAGTCAGCCTGTCAGCATTTTCAGTTGACAGGGAGCTGTGCTTATCTGTTATAATTCCACCAGCGGCACTAAATACCCACTCTGACAGAATTCTGGCAGCAGGGCAGGCCAGGACCTCTAAGGCGTAGAGAGCCAGTTCATGCCACATGTCCAGTTTGGATACCCAATAATTAAAAGTCACAGAGGAATCATGAAGGACAATGTACTCCTCAGCATCTTCCCAAACATTGCACTTCTTATGACAGCACCCCTTGCCTCTGTGCCAGCGCAATGGGAGGGTCTGAGAAAACTGTTCCAGAACTTTGCCTTTGTTCACCTGCCTGTGCTGGATTGTACTTGTGTGTCTCTTGCCTGTACTCCTTGGTTGTCCAACAAACTCTGACGTCTGCTGCCAGCGTTCTCAGATGGGATTTTTTTAGTAATTCGGCTACAAGGGCCCTCTGGTATTGCACCATTTTAGTACACCTGTCTGCCTCTGGAAGAAGAGATTGAAAGTTCTCCTTGTAGGGTGGGTCTAGAAGTGTCACCAACCAGTAATAAGTGTCACCAAAAAATTTTAATGATGCGAGGTTCACGGGAAACGCTGCGCAACATAAAGTCAGCCATGCATGCCAGACTGCTAATAGGCAAGACTTCCATGTCCTCGCCAAAAGGACGACTGACCATGCTGTCCTCCTCCTCCCTGTCCTCAGGCAATCCACGCTGAACAGACGGTATGAAAGCTGTGGTTGTAGTACCATCTATAGCGCATGAAAGTAGCTCCTGTTCTTCCTCCTCCTCTTCCTCATTGTCTACCAATCCACGTTGGGATGACATGAGGCTGGGCTGTGTGAAATCACCCCGTATGGTGCCTTGCTCCATGTCCACGTGCTCCGCCTGCAATGCATCCTCTTTAATTGAGCAGAGAGGTTTTCAGAATGCAGAGAAGTGGGATAGGGATGCTAATTATGGCGTCATCGCCGCTCACCATCTTGTTGCAGTCCTCAAAGTTTTGGAGGATGGTACATAAGTCTGACATCCATGTCCACTCCTGAGGTATTATGTGTGGAGTCTGAACTGAATAACAATGGCCTTGTTGATGCTGGTAGTCAGCCACTGCCCTCTTCTGCTCACAAATCCTTTCCAACATATGCAGTGTAGAGTTCCAACGCGTGGGGCGTCACACACCACTCAGCGAGCTGGAAGCTGCAAGCGCTGCTGAAGCATGGCAAGGGTGGCTAAAGCTGTAGCTGACTTTCTAAAATGGGCAGACAAGCGGCGTACTTTCACCAGCAGATCCGGCAGCTTTGGGTAGCTTTTGAGAAATTGTTGAATGACGAGGTTAAGCACATGGGCCTGGCAAGGTACATGTGTGAGCTTACCTTGCTGCAGGGCCGCCACCAGGTTCCGGCCATTGTCACTCATGACCATGCCTGGCTGTAGGTTCAGCGGTGTCATCCAAACATCTGACGGCTCTTTCAGCGCTGTCCACAACTCTGCATTGTGCGGTTTGTCACCTATGCAGATTAGCTTGAGCACAGCCTGTTGCCACTTGGCTGAGGCAGTACTGCAGTGCTTCCAACTTCTGACTGATGTGCTCATTTCAGAGATGAAGGTTGAAGAGGAGGTACCTCCAGCCCCCCGAAGAAGCCCACGTGAAACACGCGTTGGGGCAGCTACTTAGCGCGAACTGACAGATATGTTCATGGGTGAGTCCAGTGGTCCTTAAAGGGGTATTCCCTTATACTGTGTACTATGTTTGACAGGTTAGAATAAGGGTTGATGGAGCATCTCATGCTTGCTGCCTCTATTGCTCATTTTACTCATATACTTACCCCTGTATTATAAAATGTATTGGATTTGTGTTAGATTTGTGTTATTATGACAGGGTGTATGGACTGCACCTCCAGGGTCTGCTGGACAGCCCTTTCTGTTACTACAGTGGCGGTGCTATCCCACACACATGAGTTTTTTGTCAGTTTCTAGTTTATGTTTGTTTTATATAGGCTATAACTATCTATTTACTAATAAAATATTTATTTTATTAATTTTTGTTTGGCCTTGTACTCCTTATTTTGCGTAGGATTTATGATATTTTGGAGTGTCCAGAGTAATTTAATGGGTCTATTAATTTGGCACATAGCTTTTTGATATTTTGTGACATGCATCAGTGGACTTTTTTTCTATTTGTTTCAATATGTGGACTGGAGTTTTTCAGTTTTTTTTAATCCCATAATACTGTATAGACCAAGGGTAGCAGACAGATAAAAAAGTGGAATGTATGCCTGAAAAGCAATTATTTGGAGACCACAGATAGACCGGGCGTCTGACGGAGATAACAGACTGATCAAAATGTGGCCTTGATTTTTTTGAACCCACCAAAATTGTGTCAATAAGTAGACTATGACAATAAAAAAAAATTGGAGTACTAAAATTGTAAAATATTTAGCGCAATGATATGCGATGCGTGTGGCGTACAAATCACAGTGATAAATATAAGAACTGTAGCTAAATATTTTTGGGCCAAATAAAGATTTTTTGGTCAGCAAAATGGTGTCCAAAAATGTTGTACGAAACTCCAAAAAATACTATAGTACCAAAAAAAAAAGGCCATAATTTTCTGCGCACTCACATCTGATGCCTCGGACAAAAAAACCCTTGTTAAATTGTTAGATTTTCACACTTTTGTATTAAAATTACCTGGCTGTAGTCTGCAGTGTGACCAAGCAAATAAATGTAGAAAATAGGGGGCTATGGATGGCTTTCTAAAAAATCGTCAGGTATAAGGTGCAAAAAAAAAAACCTAGCCACGGATACCTGCAGTTAGGTATATCTAATATATATAGCTGAATGTGTGTGTGTATGTATGTGTGTGAGTATGTCCGGGATTGGCATCTGCACCGTCGCAGCTACAGCCACAAAATTTTGCACAGTCACACATCTGGACCCCGAGAGCGTCATAGGCTATGTTGTGAGGCAAAATTTTAACCCCACGTTTTCCAATTCACCAAATAATTTTGCCCCTATCTACATAATGGGGAAAAAGTGAAAGGAAAAGTGTTGGAGGCAAATTGACAGCTGCCAGATGTGAACAAGGGGGACTTAAAGAATGAGAGTGATGGCGCCGAAGAGTATATACCATACAGTTGCTAAGGTTTGGCCCTGACATGGGATACTCACCACACACGGGGATATGAACACACACACAAAATGCGCCACACACTACCATGTGCTTGAACACATATCATAGCCCTAAAACACACACAAGTCTGGTATTATCCTTCAAAAATAAAAATCTGATTAATAAGCAGACAAACTACAAGAGCAACAAATGTACCATATAGGAAATATGGCAGCTGTCAGTCACATGACCTGTCTATTATGTGTATGTATGAGCTAATATATACTGCCAGGGGGGAGGGCTTCCTGTTGGCTGGAGATTTATAAGGCTGCCAATTTAGCTTACAAATACTGAGGTAAAAATACTGACCAAATTACGTGTGAATGAGGTCTAATACAGGAGGAGATGACACACATGCTATATACTATATACAGATGACTTACAGGTATATACTATATACAGGAGGAGATGACATACATGTATATACTATATACAGGGGAGATAACATACAGGTATATACTATATACAGGAGGAGAGGACACAGGTATATACTATACTAGCTGTTTCCAGACAGCTAACGCTCGGCATGCTCATTTCTATCTAATTAATGCTGCAAGTGATTAAACTAAAGTAAATAATGACAACATTCAATAGCGCTTATGCAGGTGGTAAACTAATATAAAATGAAGTTAATAACAATAATAATAATTAAAAATCAGAACAATACTAATACATTTTATTCACAGTGTAAAATAAAAAGCAAACTGGATTCGTGTGGTAATGTGTGGGGACAGAGCTTCATGTGGTAATGTGTTGGGATGCAGCCTCATGTGGTAATGTGGAGGGACGGAGCCTCGTGTGGTAATGTGTGGGGACAGAGCCTCGTGTGGTAATGTGGGGGTGCGGGATTATGTGTGGTAATGTGGTGGGGGCGGGATTATGTGTGGTAATGTGGTGGGGGGCGGGATTGCATGTGGTAATGTAGTGGGGGCAGGATTTTGTGTGGTAATGTGGTGGGGGGCAGAATTTTGTGTGGTAATGTGGTGGGGGGCGGGATTATGTGTGGTAAAGTGGTGGGGGGGCAGGATTATGTGTGGTAATGTGGTGAAGGGCTGGATTATGTGTGGTAAAGTGGTAAGGGGGCGGGATTATGTGTGGTAATGTGGTGGGGGGTGGGATTATGTGTGGTGATGTGGTGAGGGGCGGGATTATGTGTGGTGATGTGATGGGGTGTCGGATTATTTGTAGTGATGTGGTGAGGGGGTGGGATTATGTGTGATGTGGTGGGGGGCGGGATTATGTGTGGTAATAAGGTGGGAGGGCGGGATTATGTGTGGTGATGTGGTGGGGGGCGGAATTATGTGTGTTAATGTGGTGGGGGGCAGGATTATGTGTGGTAATGAGGTAAGGGGGCGGGATTATGTGTGGTAATGTGGTGGGGGTGGGATTATGTGTGGTGATGTGGTGGGGGGTGGGATTATGTGTGGTAATAAGGTGGGGGGGCAGGATTATGTGTGGTGATGTGGTGGGGGGCAGGATTATGTGTGGTGATGTGGTGGGGGGTGGGATTATGTGTGGTGATTTGGTGGGGGGCACGATTATGTGTGGTAATGTGGTGGGGGACGGGATTATGTGTGGTAATGTGGTGGGGGGTGGTATTATGTGTGATAATGTAGTGGGGGGGCGGGATTATGTGGTAATGTGGTGTGGGGGTGGGATTATGTGTGGTAATGTGGTGGGGGGCGGGATTATGTGTGGTAATAAGGTGGGGGGGTGGGATTATGTGTGGTGATGTGGTGGGGGGCGGGATTATGTGTGCTGATGTGGTGGGGGCAAGATTATTTTTGGTAATGTGGTGGGGGGTGGGATTATGTATGGTAATGTGGTGGGGGAATTATGTGTGGTAATGTGGTGGGGGGTGGGATTATGTGGTAATAAGGTGGGGGGTGGGATTATGTGTGGTGATGTGGTGGGGGCGGGATTATTTGTGGTAATGTGGTGGGGGTAGGATTATGTGTGGTAATGTGGTGGGGGGATTATGTGTGGTAATGTGGTGGGGGGCAGGATTATGTGTGGTAATGTGGTAAGGGGGCGGGATTATGTGTGGTAATGTGGTGGGGGGCGGGATTATATGTGGTAATGTGATGGTACACGTGATTATGTGTGGTGTTGTGGTGAGGAGCGGGATTATGTGTGGTGATGTGGTGGGGGCAGGATTATGTGTGGTGATGTGGGGGTGTGATTATGTGTGGTGATGTGGTGATGGGGTGAGAGTGGGGGGCGGGAATATGTGTGGTAATAAGGTGGGGGTGCGTGATTATGTGTGGTGATGTGGTGGGGGGCAGGATTATGTGTGGTGATGTGGTGGGGGGCAGGATTATGTGTGGTAATGTGTTGGGGGGTGGGATTATGTGTGGTAATGTGGTGGGGGGTGGGAGTATGTGTGGTAATGTAGTGGGGGGTGGGATTATGTGTGGTAATGTGGTGAGGGATGGGATCATGTGTGGTAATGTGTTGGTGGGGATTATGAGTGGTAATAAGGTGGGGGGTGGGATTATGTGTGGTGATGTGGTGGGGGGCGGGATTATGTGTGGTAATAAGGTGGGGGTAGGATTATGTGTGTTGATGTTGTGGGGGGTGAGATTATTTGTGGTAATGTGGTGGGGGGTAGGATTATGTGTGGTAATGTGGTGGGGGGGATTATGAGTGGTAATGTGGTGGGGCCGGGATTATGTGTGGTAATGTGGTGGGGGCCATGATTATGTGTGGTATTGTGGTAGGGGGGCGGGATTGTGTGTGGTAATATGGTGGGGGGTGGGATTATATGTGGTAATGTGGTGCTACACGTGATTATGTGTGGTGTGGTGAGGGGTGGGATTATGTGTGGTGATGTGGTGGGGGCAGGATTATGTGTGGTGTTGTGCTGGGGGTGGGATTATGTGTGGTGATGTGGTGAGGGGGCGAGATTATGTGTGGTGATGTGGGGGGCCGGATTATGTGTGGTAATAAGGTGGGTGTGCGTGATTATGTGTGGTGATGTGGTGGGGGGCAGGATTATGTGTGGTGATGTGGTGGGGGGCAGGATTATGTGTGATAATGTTTTAGGGGGTGGGATTATGTATGGTAATGTGGTGGGGGGAGGGAGTATGTGTGGAAATGTAGTGGAGGGTGGGATTATGTGTGGTAATGTGGTGGGGGTCGGTATTATGTGTGGTAATGTGGTGGGGGCAGGATTATGTGGTAATGTGGTGGGGGGCAGGGATTATGTGTGGTAATGTGGTGGGCGGTGGGATTATGTGTGGCAATGTGGTGGGATTATGTGTGGTAATGTGGTGAGGGGGTGGGATTATGTGTGGTAATATGGTGGGGGGCGGAATTATGTGTGGTGATGTGGTGCGGGGTGGGATTATATGTGGTGATGTGGTGAGGGGGTGGGATTATGTGTAGTGATGTGGTGGGGGGTGGGATTATGTGTTTTAATAAGGAAGGTGGGTGGGATTATGTGTGGTGATGTGGTGGGGGGCAGGATTATGTGGTGATGTGGTGGGGGCAGGATTATGTGTGGTAATGTGGAGGGGGGTGGGATTATGTGTGGTGATTTGGTAGGGGGCAGGATTATGTGTGGTAATGTGGTGGGGGACGGGATTATGTGTGGTAATGTGGTGGGGGGATTATGTGTGGTAATGTGGTGGGGGCGGGATTATGTGGTAATGTGGTGTGGGGGCGGGATTATGTGTGGTAATGTGGTGGGGGGCGGGATTATGTGTGCTGATGGGGTGAGGGGGTGGGGATTATGTGTGGTAATGTGGTGGGGGCGGGATTATGTGTGGTAATAAGGTGGGGGGTGGCATTATGTGTGGTGATGTGGTGGGGGGCGGGATTATGTGTGGTGATGTCGTAGGGCAGATTATTTGTGGTAATGTGGTTGGGGGTGGGATTATGTATGGTAATGTGTTGGGGGAATTATGTGTGGCAATGTGGTGGGGTGCGGGATTATGTGTGGTAATGTGTTGGGGGCGGGATTATGTGTGGTGATGGGGTGAGGCGGCGGGATTATGTGTGGTAATATGCTGGGGGCGGGATTAAATGTGGTAATGTGGTGGTACACGTGATTATGTGTGGTGTTGTGGTGAGGGGCGGGATTATGTGTGGTGATGTGGTGGGGGCAGGATTATGTGTGGTGATTTGGTGGGGGTGGGATTATGTGTGGTGATGTGGTGGGGGTGCGGGATTATGTGTGGTGATGTGGTGGGGGCAGGATTATGTGTGATGATGTGGTGGGGGGCAGGATTATGTGTGGGAATGTGTTGGGGGGTGGGATTATGTGCAGGCTCGGACTGACCAATAGGGTAACAGTGTGCCCTTGTGTACATCTTGGCCCCCAACCCCACTGTATGGGCAGTGCTTGGCATAATTCAATTGATTCACTCTGTACAGAAAAAAAGCAGCATTTTATCATTCATTAACCAAACTACCCAGTTTATTACTATATAGAGATACAGGTAAATTTGTGAACGAGGGAAGTGTAATAATTGTATGATGTGAAAAATGGGCCCCCCCAAGTCAAGTCAAGGGATTATGTGTGGTAATAAGGTGGGAGGGCGGGATTATGTGTGGTGATGTGGTGGGGGGCGGAATTATGTGTGTTAATGTGGTGGGGGGCAGGATTATGTGTGGTAATGAGGTAAGGGGGCGGGATTACGTGTGGTAATGTGGTGGGGGTGGGATTATGTGTGGTGATGTGGTGGGGGGTGGGATTATGTGTGGTAATAAGGTGGGGGGGTGGGATTATGTGTGGTGATTTGGAGGGGGGCACGATTATGTGTGGTAATGTGGTGGGGGACGGGATTATGTGTGGTAATGTGGTGGGGGGGATTATGTGTGGTAATGTGGTGGGGGGTGGTATTATGTGTGATAATGTAGTGGGGGGGCGGGATTATGTGGTAATGTGGTGTGGGGGTGGGATTATGTGTGGTAATGTGGTGGGGGGCGGGATTATGTGTGGTAATAAGGTGGGGGGGTGGGATTATGTGTGGTGATGTGGTGGGGGGCGGGATTATGTGTGCTGATGTGGTGGGGCAAGATTATTTTTGGTAATGTGGTGGGGGGTGGGATTATGTATGGTAATGTTGTGGGGGAATTATGTGTGGTAATGTGGTGGGGGGCGGGATTATGTGGTAATAAGGTGGGGGGTGGGATTATGTGTGGTGATGTGGTGGGGGCGGGATTATTTGTGGTAATGTGGTGGGGGGTAGGATTATGTGTGGTAATGTGGTGGGGGGATTATGAGTGGTAATGTGGTGGGGGGCGGGATTATGTGTGGTAATGTGGTGGGGGCAGGATTATGTGTGGTAATGTGGTAAGGGGGTGGGATTATGTGTGGTAATGTGGTGGGGGGCGGGATTATATGTGGTAATGTGGTGGTACACGTGATTATGTGTGGTGTTGTGGTGAGGAGCGGGATTATGTGTGGTGATGTGGTGGGGGCAGGATTATGTGTGGTGATGTGGGGGTGGGATTATGTGTGGTGATGTGGTGAGGGGGTGAGATTATGTGTGGTGATGTCGTGGGGGGCGGGAATATGTGTGGTAATAAGGTGGGGGTGCGTGATTATGTGTGGTGATGTGGTGGAGGGCAGGATTATGTGTGGTGATGTGGTGGGGGGCAGGATTATGTGTGGTAATGTGTTGGGGGGTGGGATTATGTGTGGTAATGTGGTGGGGGGTGGGAGTATGTGTGGTAATGTAGTGGGGGGTGGGATTATGTGTGGTAATGTGGTGGGGGATGGGATCATGTGTGGTAATGTGTTGGTGGGGATTATGAGTGGTAATAAGGTGGAGGGTGGGATTATGTGTGGTGATGTGGTGGGGGGCGGGATTATGTTTGGTAATAAGGTGGGGGGTAGGATTATGTGTGTTGATGTTGTGGGGGGTGAGATTATTTGTGGTAATGTGGTGGGGGTAGGATTATGTGTGGTAATGTGGTGGGGGGGATTATGAGTGGTAATGTGGTGGGGCCGGGATTATGTGTGGTAATGTGGTGGGGGCCATGATTATGTGTGGTATTGTGGTAAGGGGGCGGGATTGTGTGTGGTAATGTGGTGGGGGGCGGGATTATATGTGGTAATGTGGTGCTACACGTGATTATGTGTGGTGTGGTGAGGGGTGGGATTATGTGTGGTGATGTGGTGGGGGCAGGATTATGTGTGGTGATGTGGTGGGGGTGGGATTATGTGTGGTGATGTGGTGAGGGGGCGAGATTATGTGTGGTGATGTGGGGGGCCGGATTATGTGTGGTAATAAGGTGGGTGTGCGTGATTCTGTGTGGTGATGTGGTGGGGGGCAGGATTATGTGTGGTGATGTGGTGGGGGGCAGGATTATGTGTGATAATGTTTTAGGGGGTGGGATTATGTGTGGTAATGTGATGGGGGGAGGGAGTATGTGTGGAAATGTAGTGGAGGGTGGGATTATGTGTGGTAATGTGGTGGGGGTCGGTATTATGTGTGGTAATGTGGTGGGGGCAGGATTATGTGGTAATGTGGTGGGGGGCAGGGATTATGTGTGGTAATGTGGTGGGCGGTGGGATTATGTGTGGCAATGTGGTGGGATTATGTGTGGTAATGTGGTGAGGGGGCGGGATTATGTGTGGTAATATGGTGGGGGGCGGGATTATGTGTGGTGATGTGGTGCGGGGTGGGATTATGTGTGGTGATGTGGTGAGGGGGTGGGATTATGTGTAGTGATGTGGTGGGGGGTGGGATTATGTGTGGTAATAAGGAAGGTGGGTGGGATTATGTGTGGTGATTTGGTAGGGGGCAGGATTATGTGTGGTAATGTGGTGGGGGACGGGATTATGTGTGGTAATGTGGTGGGGGGATTATGTGTGGTAATGTGGTGTGGGGGCGGGATTATGTGTGGTAATGTGGTGGGGGGCGGGATTATGTGTGCTGATGGGGTGAGGGGGTGGGGATTATGTGTGGAAATGTGGTGGGGGCGGGATTATGTGTGGTAATAAGGTGGGGGGTGGCATTATGTGTGGTGATGTGGTGGGGGGCGGGATTATGTGTGGTGATGTCGTGGGGCAAGATTATTTGTGGTAATGTGGTTGGGGGTGGGATTATGTATGGTAATGTGGTGGGGGAATTATGTGTGGCAATGTGGTGGGGTGCGGGATTATGTGTGGTAATGTGTTGGGGGCGGGATTATGTGTGGTGATGGGGTGAGGGGGCGGGATTATGTGTGGTAATATGCTGGTGTCGGGATTAAATGTGGTAATGTGGTGGTACACGTGATTATGTGTGGTGTTGTGGTGAGGGGCGCGATTATGTGTGGTAATAAGGTGGGGGTGGCATTATGTGTGGTGATGTGGTGGGGGGCGGGATTATGTGTGGTGATGTCGTGGGGCAAGATTATTTGTGGTAATGTGGTTGGGGGTGGGATTATGTATGGTAATGTGGTGGGGGAATTATGTGTGACAATGTGGTGGGGTGCGGGATTATGTGTGGTAATGTGTTGGGGGCGGGATTATGTGTGGTGATGGGGTGAGGGGGCGGGATTATGTGTGGTAATATGCTGGTGTCGGGATTAAATGTGGTAATGTGGTGGTACACGTGATTATGTGTGGTGTTGTGGTGAGGGGCGCGATTATGTGTGGTGATGTGGTGGGGGCAGGATTATGTGTGGTGATTTGGTGGGGGTGGGATTATGTGTGGTGATGTGGTGGGGGTGCGGGATTATGTGTGCAGGCTCGGACTGACCAATAGGGTAACAGTGGGCCCTTGTGTACATCTTGGCCCCCAACCCCACTGTATGGGCAGTGCTTGGCATAATTCAATTGATTCACTCTGTACAGAAAAAAAGCAGCATTTTATCATTCATTAACCAAACTACCCAGTTAATTACTATATAGAGATACAGGTAAATTTGTGAACGAGGGAAGTGTAATAATTGTATGATGTGAAAAATGGGCCCCCCCAAGTCAATGTTACTGGTGGGCCCTTGGCAACCCAGTCCGACTCTGATTATGTGTGGTAATGTGGTTAGGGGGTGGGATTATGTGTGGTAATGTGGTGGGGGGGCGGGATTATGTGTGGTAATGTGGTGGGTGGGGGATGGGATTATGTGTGGTAATGTAGTGGTGGGGGATTATGTGTGGTAATGTGGTGGGGGTCGGTATTATGCGTGGTAAGGTGGTGGTGGGGGGGGATTATGTGTGGTAATAAGGTGGGGGGCAGGATTATGTGTGATGATGTGGTGGGGGGCTGGATTATGTGTGGTGATGTGGTGAAGGGGCGGGATTATGTGTGGTGATGTGGTGGGGGGCGGGATTATGTGTGGTAATAAGGTGGGGGGGCAGGATTATGTGTGGTGATGTGGTGGGGGGCTGGATTATGTGTGGTGATGTGGAGGGCGGGATTATGTGTGGTGATGTGGTGGGGGGCGGGATTATGTGTGGTAATGTGGTGGGGGGGCAGTATTATGTGTGGTGATGTGGTGGTGGGCGGGATTAGGTGTGATAATGTGGTGGGGGCGGCATTATGTGTGGTAATGTGGTGGGGGGCGGGATTATGTGTGATAATGTGGGGGCGGGATAATGTCTGGTAATGTGGTGGGGGGCGGGATTATGTGTAGTAATATGGTGGGCGGTGGGATTATGTGTGGTGATTTGGTGGGGGGCGGGATTATGTGTGGTAATGTGGTGGAGGGCGGGATTATGTGTGGTGATTTGGTGGGGGGCGGGATTATGTGTGGTAATGTGGTAGGGGCGGGATAATGTGTGGTAATGTGGTGGGGGGCGGGATTATGTGTGGTAATGTGGTGGGGGGTGGGATTATGTGTGGTAATGTGGTGGAGGGTGGGATTATGTGTGGTAATGTACTGAGGGGCGGGATCATGTGTGGTACTGTGGTTAGGGGGCGGGATTATGTGTGGTAATGTGGTGGGGGGGTGGGATTATGTGTGGTAATGTGGTGGGGCGGGATTATGTAATAATGTGGTGGGGGGGCAGAATTATGAGTGGTAAAGTGGTAGGGGGGCAGGATTGTGTGTGGTAATGTGGGAGGGCGGGATTATGTGTGGTAATGTGGTGGGGGTGGGATTATGTGTGGTGATGGGGTGGGGGTGTAGCTACTGTGCAGGGGGCGGGATTATCTGTGGTAATGTGGTGGTGGCGGGATTATGTGTGTTAAAGTGGTGAGGGTGGGATTATGTGTAGTAATGTGGTGGGGGGTGGACCTATGTGTGGTAATGTGGTGAGGGGGCGGGATTATGTGTGGTAATGTGGTGGGGGGTGGGATTATGTGTGGTAATGTGGTGGGTGCAGGATTATGTGTGGTAATGTGGTGGGGGGCAGGATTATGTGTGGTAATGTGGTGGGGGGCAGGATAATGAGTGGTAATGTGGTGGGGGGCGGGATTATTTGTGGTGATGGGGTGAAGGTGGAGCTACTGTGCAGGGGTGGGATTATGTGTGGTGATGTGGTGGGGTGCCGGATTATGTGTGGTGATGTGGTGGGGGGCGGGATTATGTGTGGTAATGTGGTGGGGCGGGATTATGTGTTAATGTGGTGGGGGGGCGGGATTATGTGTTATTGTGGTGGGGGGGCGGGATTATGTGTGGTAATGTGGTTTGGGGGCAGGATTGTGTGTGGTAATGTGGGGGGGCGGGATTATGTGTGGTAATGTGGTGGGGGGCGGGATTATGTGTGGTAATGTGGTAGGGGCGGGATTATGTGTGGTGATGTGGTGAGGGGCGGGATTATGTGTGGTGATGTGGTGGGGAGGCGGGATTGTTTGTGGTGATGCGGTGAGGGGACGGGAATATGTGTGGTATTGTGGTGGGGGGGTCGGAATTATGTGTGGTGATAGGGTGGGGCAGAGCTACAGTGCAGGGGTGGGATTATGTGTGGTAATGTGGTGGGGGGGCGGGATTATATGTGGTGATTTGGTGGGGGGCGGGATTATGTGTGGTGATGTAATTGGGGGTGGGATTATTTGTGGTGATGTGGTGAGGGGGCGGGATTATGTGTGGTAATTTGGTGCGGTGGCGTTATTATGTGTGGTAATGTGGTGGGGGGCGGGATTAAGTGGTAATGTGGGGGGGCGGGATTATGTTTGATAATGTGGTGGGGGGTGGGATTATGAGTGGTGATGGGGTGGGGTGGAGCTACTGTGCAGAGGGCGGGATTATCTGTGGTAATGTGGTTGGCGGGATTATGTGTGTTAAAGTGGTGGGGGCGGGATTATGTGTAGTAATGTGGTGGGGGGTGGAGTTATGTGTGGTAATGTGGTGAGGGGGCGGGATTATGTGTCGTAATGTGGTGGGGGGCAGGATTATGGGTGGTAATGTGGTGTGGGGGCAGGATTATGTGTGGTAATGTGGTGGGGGGCAGGATAATGAGTGGTAATGTGGTGAGGGGGTGGGATTATGTGTGGTGATTGGGTGAAGGCGGAGCTACTGTGCAGGGGTGGGATTATGTGTGGTAGGGTGGTGGGGGGCGGGATTATGTGTGGTGATGTGGTGGGGTGCCGGATTTTGTGTGGTGATGAGGTGGGGGGCGGGATTATGTGTGGTAATGTGGTGGGGGGCGGGATTATGTGTGGTAATGTGGTGGGGGCAGGATTATGTGTGGTATGTGGTGGGGGGTGGGATTATGTGTGGTGATGGGGTGGGGGCGGAGCTACTGTGCAGGGGCCGGATTTTCTGTGGCAATGTGGTGGGTGGGCGGGATTATGTGTAGCAATGTGGTGGAGGGTGGGATTGTGTGTGGTAATGTGGTGGGGGGCAGGATTGTGTGTGGTAATGTGGTGGGGGGCGGGATTATGTGTGGTAATGTGGTGGGGGGCGGGATTATGTGTGGTAATGTTGTAAGGGGGCAGGATTATGTGTGGTAATGTGGTGGGGGGTGGGATTATGTGTGGTAATGTGGTGGGGGGCGGGATTATGTGTGGTAATGTGGTGGGGGGCGTGATTATGTGTGGTGATGTGGTGGGGGGTGGGTTTATGTGTGGTAATGTGGTGGGGGGGTGGGATTATGTTTAGCAATGTGGTGGAGGGTGGGATTGTGTGAGGTAATGTGGTGGGGGGCGGGATTGTGTGTGGTAATGTGGTGGGGGGTGGGATTATGTGTGGTAATGTTGTAAGGGGGCAGGATTATGTGTGGTAATGTGGTGGGGGGTGGGATTATGTGTGGTAATGTGTTGGGGGGCGGGATTATGTGTGGTGATGTGGTGGGGGGGTGGGTTTATGTGTGGTGATGTGGTGTGGGGCAGGATTATGTGTGGTGATGTGGTGAAGGGCGGGATTTTGTGTGGTGATGTGCTGGGGGGCAGAATTATGTGTGGTAATAAGGTGGGGGGAAGATTATGTGTGGTGATGTGGTGGGGCGGGATTATGTGTGGTAATGTGGTGAAGGGGCGGGATTATGTGTGGTGATAGGGTGGGGCCGGAGCTACAGTGCAGGGGCGGGATTATGTGTGGTAATGTGGTGGGGGGCGGGATTATGTGTGGTGATATGGTGGGGGGCGGGATTATGTGTGGTGATATGGTGGGGGGCGGGATTATGTGTGGTGATGTGGTGGGGGGGTGGGTTTATGTGTGGTAATGTGGTGGGGGGTGAAATTATGTGTAGCAATGTGGTGGAGGGTGGGATTGTGTGAGGTAATGTGGTGGGGGCGGGATTGTGTGTGGTAATGTGGTTGGGGGGCAGGATTGTGTGTGGTAATGTGGTGGGGGGTGGGATTATGTGTGGTAATGTGGTGGGGGGTGGGATTATGTGTGGTAATGTGGTGGGGGGGCGGGATTATGTGTGGTGATGTGGTGGGGGGTGGTATTATGTGTGGTAACGTGGTGGGGCGGGATTATGTGTGGTGATGCGGTGGGGGTGGGATTATGTGTGGTGATGTGGTGGGGGGCAGGATTATGTGTGGTGATGTGGTGAAGGGCGGGATTTTGTGTGGTGATGTGGTGGGGGGCAGAATTATGTGTGGTAATAAGGTGGGGGGAAGATTATGTGTGGTGATGTGGTGGGGCGGGATTATGTGTGGTAATGTGGTGAAGAGGCGGGATTATGTGTGGTGATAGGGTGGGGCCGGAGCTACAGTGCAGGGGTGGGATTATGTGTGGTAAAGTGGTGGGGGGCGGGATTATGTGTGGTGATATGGTGGGGGGCGGGATTATGTGTGGTGATATGGTGGGGGGCGGGATTATGTGTGGTAATGTGTTGGGGGCAGGATAATGTGTGGGAATGTGGTGGGGGGTGGGATTATGTGTGGTAATGTGGTGGGAGGGTGGGATTATGTGTGATAATGTGGTGGGGGGCGGGATTATATGTGGTAATGTGGTGAGGGGCGGGATTATGTGTGGTACTGTGGTGGGGGGAGGGATTATGTGTGGTAATGTGGTGGGGGGGTGGGATTATGTGTGGTAATGTGGTGGGGCGGGATTATGTAGTAATGTGTTGGGGGGGCAGAATTATGTGTGGTAATGTGGTGGGGGGGCAGGATTGTGTGTGGTAATGTGGGGGGGCGGAATTATGTGTGGTAATGTGGTGGGGGGCGGGATTATGTGTGGTAATGTGGTGGGGGCAGGATTATGTGTGGTGATGTGGTGGGGGCGGGATTATGTGTGGTGATGTGGTGGGGGGTGGGATTGTGTGTGGTGATGTGGTGAGGGGGCGGGATTATGTGTGGTGAAGTGGTGGGGGGGCAGGATTATGTGTGGTAATAAGGTGGGGGGGAAGATTATGTGTGGTGATGTGGTGGGGGCGGGATTATGTGTGGTAATGTGGTGGGGGCGGGATTATGTGTGGTGATGTGTTGGGGGGCAGTATTATGTGTGGTGATGTGGTGAAGGGTGAGATTATGTGTGGTGATGTGGTGTGGGCGGGATTATGTGTGGTGATGTGGTGAAGGGCGGGATTATATGTGGTAATGAGGTGGAGGGGTGTGATTATATGTGGTAATGTGGTGGGGGGGCGGGATTATGTGTGGTAATGTGGTGGGGGGCGGGATTATTTTTGGTGATGTGGTGGGGGGCAGGATTATGTGTGGTGATGTGGTGGGGGGCAGGATTATGTGTGGTGATGTGGTGGGGGCGGGATTATGTGTGGTAATGTGGTGGGGGGTGGGATTATGTGTGGTAAAAAGGTGGGGGGCGGGATTATGTGTGGTGATGTGGTGGGGGGCAGGATTATGTGTGGTGATGTGGTTGGGGACGGGATTATGTGTGGTAATGTGGTGGGGGGCGGGATTATGTGTGGTATTGTGGTGGGGGGATTATGTGTGGTGATGTGATGGGGGGCGGGATTCTGTGTGATAATGTGGTGGAGGGGTGGGATTATCTGTGGTAATGTGGTGGGGGGCAGGATTATGTGTGGTGATGTGGTGGGGGGCGGGAATATGTGTGGTAATGTAGTGGGGGCGGGATTATGTGTGGTAATGTGGGGGGGCGGGATTATGTGTGGTAATGTGGTTGGGGGGCGGGATTGTGTGTGGTAATGTGGTTGGGGAGCGGGATTGTGTGTTTTAATGTGGTTGGGGCGGGATTGTGTGTGGTAATGTGGTTGGTGGGCAGGTGTTATGATGACCTGGTGGTTAGGAGTAGGGTTGAGCGAAACGGGTCGTTCATTTTCAAAAGTCGCCGACTTTTGGCAAAGTCGGGTTTCATGAAACCCGATCCGACCCCTGTGCGGGGTCGGCCATGCGGTACGCGACTTTCGTGCCAAAGTCGCGTTTCAATGACGCGAAAAGCGCCATTTCTCAGCCAATGAAGGTGAACGCAGAGTGTGGGCAGCGTGATGACATAGGTCCTGGTCCCCACCATCTTAGAGAAGGGCATTGCAGTGATTGGCTTGATGTCTGCGGTGTCACAGGGGCTATAAAGGGGCATTCCCGCCGACCACCATCTCACTGCTGCTGATCTGAGCTTAGGGAGAGGTTGCTGCCGCTTCGTCAGAAGCAGGGATAGCGTTAGGCAGGGTCCATTAACCACCAAACCGCTTGTGCTGTAGCGATTTCCACTGTCCAACACCACCTTCGGTGTGCAGGGACAGTGGAAGCTACTTTTTTTTTTTTTTCCTCAGCGCTGTAGCTCATTGGGCTGCCCTAGAAGGCTCCCTGATAGCTGCATTGCTGTGTGTACGCCACTGTGCAAACCAACTGCTTTTTTCAAAGCACAAATCCTCTTGTTCCTTCCTTTCTGCACAGCTATCTTTTTTGTTTGTCCACACTTTTTATTTAATTTGTGCATCAGTCCACTCCTTATTGCTGCCTGCCATACCTGGCTGAGATTACTGCAGGGAGATAGTAATTGTAGGACAGTCCCTGTTTTTTTTTTTTTTTTGTGGGAGATTAAGATTGGCATTTCTGCTAGAGTGCCATCCCTGTGTGTGCCATCTCTCACTCAGTGGGCCATAGAAAGCCTATTAATTTTTTTGCTTGATTTGGGTTCTAAAATCTACCTGAAAAAAATCACTACATCAATCAGTGGGAGAAAAATATTGGCCTCAGGGCTTGTGTGCCACTCCTGACTCCTGTGTGTGCCATCTCTCACTCAGTGGGCCATAGAAAGCCTATTAATTTTTTTGCTTGATTTGGGTTCTAAAATCTACCTGAAAAAAAATCACTACATCAATCAGTGGGAGAAAAATATTGGCCTCAGGGCTTGTGTGCCACTCCTGACTCCTGTGTGTGCCATCTCTCACTCAGTGGGCCATAGAAAGCCTATTAATTTTTTTGCTTGATTTGGGTTCTAAAATCTACCTGAAAAAAAATCACTACATCAATCAGTGGGAGAAAAATATTGGCCTCAGGGTTTGTGTGCCACTCCTGACTCCTGTGTGTGCCATCTCTCACTCAGTGGGCCATAGAAAGCCTTTTTTTTTATTATTTGGTTTCTAAATTGTCCCTGAAAAAATCATTTTATCTTATTTGGTTTCTAAAGTCTCCCTGAAAAAAAAAAAAAAAATTAAAACAGTGGGAGATTAATATTTCCCTTTCTGCTTGTGTGCCAGTCTTGACTCCTGGGTGTGCCATCTCTCTCTCTCTCAAATTGTGGGCCATAGAAAGCCTATTAATTTTTTTGCTTGATTTGGGTTCTAAAATATACCTGAAAAAAAATCACTACATCAATCAGTGGGAGAAAAATATTGGCCTCAGGGCTTGTGTGCCACTCCTGACTCCTGTGTGTGCCATCTCTCACTCAGTGGGCCATAGAAAGCCTTTTTTTTTATTATTTGGTTTCTAAATTGTCCCTGAAAAAATCATTTTATCTTATTTGGTTTCTAAAGTCTCCCTGAAAAAAAAAAAAAATAGGTGGGAGATTAATATTGACATTTGTGCTTGAGTGACAGTCCTGCATGTGTGGCATCTCTGTGATTTGGTGCCACAGAAAACAGAGTGTGTAACATTGGGCCTGATTTTCCTTGTGGTCTCACCAACCTGTAAAGGGATATTGAAATCATACTGAAGTTATAGCTCACCGTGTAAGTTGTTTGACAGCAACAAATAAAGTTACTTTGGTTAAGTTTTTAAAACAATGAGGAAGTCTTGTGCAAGAGGTCGTGGCCGTGGGCGTTCATTGTCAGCTGGTAATGATGGTAGTGGTAGTGGAGCATCAGGTGGTCGTGGGGATAAAAATATTCCACCTAAGTCTGGAGCTGTGGAGCCAGGTTCGTTGTCTGGCTACACAAGGCCTCGAACGCTCTCTTTTCTGGGAGTAGGAAAACCGCTTTTAAAGCCGGAGCAGCAACAGCAAGTTTTGGCTTACCTTGCAGACTCAGCCTCTAGCTCTTTTGCCTCCTCTTCTGAAACTGGTAAATGTAAAAACAGCGCGTCGCTTGTGGATGTTCACGGTCAGGGACAAGTCGCTTCCTTGTCCTCTTCAGCAAAAACAACAACAAGAGAGAAGGATGCAGCAGGCGACACAACGGGTTACTCCATGGAGCTCTTTACACATACCGTCCCTGGCTTAGAAAGTGAAACACTTAACAGGCCATGCCCATTACAAGTAGATTCTGACATGGAGTGCACTGATGCACAGCCACAGCCAGAGTACTATGCTGCTCCTTTGACTCAGACCACAACATTGCCCTCTCAGGGTACTGATCCACAATCAGACCCTGATGAGACTATGTTGCCCCGCCACGAACGCTATACCACCGACCGACATGGTGACACAGACGAAGTTGCACACGAGCTTGAAGAGGAGGTAATAGATGACCCAGTTGTTGACCCCAATTGGCAGCCATTGGGGGAACAGGGTGCAGGTGGCAGTAGTTCAGAAGCGGAGGTGGAGGAGGGGCCGCAGCAGGCATCAACATCGCAACAGGTTCCATCTGCCGGTCCTGTATCTGGGCCAAAACGCGTGTCAAAGCCAAAACCTGTTGGAGGACAGCGTGGCCATCCGGTTAAAGCTCAGTCTGCAATCCCTGAAAAGGGATCCGATGCTAGGAAGAGTGCAGTCTGGCATTTTTTTAAACAACATCCAATTGATCAGCGCAAAGTCATCTGTCAAAAATGTTCAACTAGCTTAAGCAGAGGTCAGAATCTGAAAAGTCTCAATACTAGTTGCATGCATAGACACTTAACCACCATGCATTTTAAAGCCTGGACTAACTACCAAACGTCCCTTAAGGTTGTAGCACCCTCGGCCAATGAAGCTAGTCAGCAACGCAACATCCCTTCCGTCACTGTAAGGCCACCATTTTCCGCACCACCGGCAGTATCTGTGCAGGTTTCTTTGCCAGCCAAAAGCAGTCAGGGTCAGGGAATCACCAGTTTTGTAGGAGGAAATATTGCATCTAGGGCACCGGCGGAAACAATACCGTCTCCAACCGTCTCTCAGTCTGCCATGTCCACCGGCACACCCGAAAGTTCCACAATCTCCAGCTCTCCAGTCCAGCTCACCCTACATGAGACTCTGGTTAGAAAAAGGAAGTACTTATCCTCGCATCCGCGTACACAGGGTTTTAACGCCCACATAGCTAGACTAATCTCGTTAGAGATGATGCCCTACCGTTTAGTTGAAAGCGAAGCTTTCAAAGCCCTGATGGAGTACGCTGAACCACGATACGAGCTACCCAGTCGAAACTTTTTTCCAGAAAAGCCATCCCAGCCCTGCACCAGCATGTTAAACAGCGCATCGTCCATGCACTCAGGCAATCTGTGAGTACAAAGGTGCACCTGACTACAGATGCATGGACCAGTAGGCATGGCCAGGGACGTTATGTGTCCATCACGGCACACTGGGTGAATGTGGTGGATGCAGGGTCCACAGGGGACATCAATTTCGGGACAGTTGTGCCTAGCCCACGGTCTAGGAAACAGTTGGCTGTAGGCGTTCGCACCCCCTCCTCCTCCTCCTCATCCTCCTGCAGAAGCGACAGCTCTTCCACAGACCGCAGTCGGCCAACCATTCCATCGGCAGATGACACTGTTGCACACCAGTTGTCCCATTATGGGCCAGCTACTGGCAAGCGTCAGCAGGCTGTATTGTAAATAGATCAACTGACCGAACAATATATATATATAAATATAAATAATTTGTAGCCAAAAAAAGTCAAATACAAAAATAGATCAATGGCCACATTTGTCTGTGCTAAAAACTAAGGAAATGTGAAATATGTGAAATGTGAATAGCATACTGGCTTATGAACTATACAGTGGGGCAAAAAAGTATTTAGTCAGTCAGAAATAGTGCAAGTTCCACCACTTAAAAAGATGAGAGGCGTCTGTAATTTACATCATAGGTAGACCTCAACTATGGGAGACAAACTGAGACAAAAAAATCCAGAAAATCACATTGTCTGCTTTTTTATCATTTTATTTGCATATTATGGTGGAAAATAAGTATTTGGTCAGAAACAAAATTTCATCTCAATACTTTGTAATATATCCTTTGTTGGCAATGACAGAGGTCAAACGTTTTCTGTAAGTCTTCACAAGGTTGTCACACACTGTTGTTGGTATGTTGGCCCATTCCTCCATGCAGATCTCCTCTAGAGCAGTGATGTTTTTGGCTTTTCGCTTGGCAACACGGACTTTCAACTCCCTCCAAAGGTTTTCTATAGGGTTGAGATCTGGAGACTGGCTAGGCCACTCCAGGACCTTGAAATGCTTCTTACGAAGCCACTCCTTCATTGCCCTGGCTGTGTGCTTTGGATCATTGTCATGTTGAAAGACCCAGCCACTTTTCATCTTCAATGCCCTTGCTGATGGAAGGAGGTTTGCACTCAAAATCTCACGATACATGGCCTCATTCATTCTTTTATGTACCCGGATCAGTCGTCCTGGCCCCTTTGCAGAGAAACAGCCCCAAAGCATGATGTTTCCACCACCATGCTTTACAGTAGGTATGGTGTTTGATGGATGCAACTCAGTATTCTTTTTCCTCCAAACACGACAAGTTGTGTTTCTACCAAACAGTTCCAGTTTGGTTTCATCAGACCATAGGACATTCTGCCAAAACTCCTCTGGATCATCCAAATGCTCTCTAGCAAACTTCAGATGGGCCCGGACATGTACTGGCTTAAGCAGTGGGACACGTCTGGCACTGCAGGATCTGAGTCCATGGTGGCGTAGTGTGTTACTTATGGTAGGCCTTGCTACATTGGTCCCAGCTCTCTGCAGTTCATTCACTAGGTCCCCCGCGTGGTTCTGGGATTTTTGCTCACCGTTCTTGTGATCATTCTGACCCCACGGGGTGGGATTTTGCGTGGAGCCCCAGATCGAGGGAGATTATCAGTGGTCTTGAATGTCTTCTATTTTCTAATTATTGCTCCCACTGTTGATTTCTTCACTCCAAGCTGGTTGGCTATTGCAGATTCAGTCTTCCCAGCCTGGTGCAGGGCTACAAGTTTGTTTCTGGTGTCCTTTGACAGCTCTTTGGTCTTCACCATAGTGGAGTTTGGAGTCAGACTGTTTGAGGGTTTGCACAGGTGTCTTTTTATACTGATAACAAGTTTAAACAGGTGCCATTACTACAGGTAATGAGTGGAGGAAAGAGGAGACTCTTAAAGAAGAAGTTACAGGTCTGTGAGAGCCAGAAATCTTGATTGTTTGTTTCTGACCAAATACTTATTTTCCACCATAATATGCAAATAAAATGATAAAAAAACAGACAATGTGATTTTCTGGATTTTTATTTCTCAGTTTGTCTCCCATAGTTGAGGTCTACCTATGATGTAAATTACAGACGCCTCTCATCTTTTTAAGTGGTGGAACTTGCACTATTGCTGAATGACTAAATACTTTTTTGCCCCACTGTATGAACAAACACATGAGATTTTTAGCACAAGATTTGCAAACGTTGTGAGCCCATTCACCAAAACGTCAAGGTAATCTCAGATCGAATGGGTAACTACACTGACTGCCTGGTGTGAACACTTATCTATGGTATCTGAGCTGACTGCCTAATGTGAATACTTACCTATGGCTAATAACAGGATAAAGCCTATTTATATAGGAGGCTCCGAACCACTGTGTTGAGATGTAATTAAAACCTGGAGAAGGGCGGGACGTTCAAGTCAGAAAATAGTATATAGCAAATAGATCAACTGACCGAACAATATATATATATAAATATAAATAATTTGTAGCCAAAAAAAGTCAAATACAAAAATAGATCAATGGCCACATTTGTCTGTGCTAAAAACTAAGGAAATGTGAAATATGTGAAATGTGAATAGCATACTGGCTTATGAACTATATGAACAAACACATGAGATTTTTAGCACAAGATTTGCAAACGTTGTGAGCCCATTCACCAAAACGTCAAGGTAATCTCAGATCGAATGGGTAACTACACTGACTGCCTGGTGTGAACACTTATCTATGGTATCTGAGCTGACTGCCTAATGTGAACACTTACCTATGGCTAATAACAGGATAAAGCCTATTTATATAGGAGGCTCCGAACCACTGTGTTGAGATGTAATTAAAACCTGGAGAAGGGCGGGACGTTCAAGTCAGAAAATAGTATATAGTAAATAGATCAACTGACCGAACAATATATATATATATATAAATATAAATAATTTGTAGCCAAAAAAAGTCAAATACAAAAATAGATCAATGGCCACATTTGTCTGTGCTAAAAACTAAGGAAATGTGAAATATGTGAAATGTGAATAGCATACTGGCTTATGAACTATATGAACAAACACATGAGATTTTTAGCACAAGATTTGCAAACGTTGTGAGCCCATTCACCAAAACGTCAAGGTAATCTCAGATCGAATGGGTAACTACACTGACTGCCTGGTGTGAACACTTACCTATGGTATCTGAGCTGACTGCCTAATGTGAACACTTACCTATGGCTAATAACAGGATAAAGCCTATTTATAAAGGAGGCTCCGAACCACTGTGTTGAGATGTAATTAAAATCTGGAGAAGGGCGGGACGTTCAAGTCAGAAAATAGTATATAGTAAATAGATCAACTGACCGAACAATATATATATATATATATATATAAATATAAATAATTTGTAGCCAAAAAAAGTCAAATACAAAAATAGATCAATGGCCACATTTGTCTGTGCTAAAAACTAAGGAAATGTGAAATATGTGAAATGTGAATAGCATACTGGCTTATGAACTATATGAACAAACACATGAGATTTTTAGCACAAGATTTGCAAACGTTGTGAGCCCATTCACCAAAACGTCAAGGTAATCTCAGATCGAATGGGTAACTACACTGACTGCCTGGTGTGAACACTTATCTATGGTATCTGAGCTGACTGCCTAATGTGAACACTTACCTATGGCTAATAACAGGATAAAGCCTATTTATATAGGAGGCTCCGAACCACTGTGTTGAGATGTAATTAAAACCTGGAGAAGGGCGGGACGTTCAAGTCAGAAAATAGTATATAGTAAATAGATCAACTGACCGAACAATATATATATATAAATATAAATAATTTGTAGCCAAAAAAAGTCAAATACAAAAATAGATCAATGGCCACATTTGTCTGTGCTAAAAACTAAGGAAATGTGAAATATGTGAAATGTGAATAGCATACTGGCTTATGAACTATATGAACAAACACATGAGATTTTTAGCACAAGATTTGCAAACGTTGTGAGCCCATTCACCAAAACGTCAAGGTAATCTCAGATCGAATGGGTAACTACACTGACTGCCTGGTGTGAACACTTATCTATGGTATCTGTTCATAAGCCAGTATGCTATTCACATTTCACATATTTCACATTTCCTTAGTTTTTAGCACAGACAAATGTGGCCATTGATCTATTTTTGTATTTGACTTTTTTTGGCTACAAATTATTTATATTTATATATATATATTGTTCGGTCAGTTGATCTATTTGCTATATACTATTTTCTGACTTGAACGTCCCGCCCTTCTCCAGGTTTTAATTACATCTCAACACAGTGGTTCGGAGCCTCCTATATAAATAGGCTTTATCCTGTTATTAGCCATAGGTAAGTGTTCACATTAGGCAGTCAGCTCAGATACCATAGATAAGTGTTCACACCAGGCAGTCAGTGTAGTTACCCATTCGATCTGAGATTACCTTGACGTTTTGGTGAATGGGCTCACAACGTTTGCAAATCTTGTGCTAAAAATCTCATGTGTTTGTTCATATAGTTCATAAGCCAGTATGCTATTCACATTTCACATATTTCACATTTCCTTAGTTTTTAGCACAGACAAATGTGGCCATTGATCTATTTTTGTATTTGACTTTTTTTGGCTACAAAATATTTATATATATATATATTGTTCGGTCAGTTGATCTATTTACTATATACTATTTTCTGACTTGAACGTCCCGCCCTTCTCCAGGTTTTAATTACATCTCAACACAGTGGTTCGGAGCCTCCTATATAAATAGGCTTTATCCTGTTATTAGCCATAGGTAAGTGTTCACATTAGGCAGTCAGCTCAGATACCATAGATAAGTGTTCACACCAGGCAGTCAGTGTAGTTTCCCATTCGATCTGAGATTACCTTGATGTTTTGGTGAATGGGCTCACAACATTTGCAAATCTTGTGCTAAAAATCTCATGTGTTTGTTCATATAGTTCATAAGCCAGTATGCTATTCACATTTCACATATTTCACATTTCCTTAGTTTTTAGCACAGACAAATGTGGCCATTGATCTATTTTTGTAGCAGGCTGTATTGGCTATGAAGTGTTTGGGCGACAACAGACACACCGCGGAAGTTCTGTCCGAGTTCTTGCAACAAGAAACGCAGTCGTGGCTGGGCACAGTAGATCTTGAGGCAGGCAAGGTAGTGAGTGATAACGGAAGGAATTTCATGGCTGCCATCTCCCTTTCCCAACTGAAACACATTCCTTGCCTGGCTCACACCATAAACCTGGTGGTGCAGTGCTTATTGAAAACTTATCCTGGGTTCTCCGACCTGCTCCTCAAAGTGCGTGGACTTTGCTCACATATCCGACGTTCGCCTGTACACTCCAGCCGCATGCAGACCTCTCAGCGGTCTTTGAACCTTCCCCAGCATCGCCTAATCATAGACGTTGCAACAAGGTGAAACTCAACACTGCACATGCTTCAGAGACTGTGCCAACAGAGGCGGGCTGTTATGTTTTTGTGGGAGGATACACATACACGGGCAGGCAGTAGGATGGCAGACATGGAGTTGTCTGGTGTGCAGTGGTCGAAGATACAAGACATGTGTCAAGTCCTTCAGTGTTTTGAGGAATGCACACGGCTGGTTAGTGCAGACAACGCCATAATAAGCATGAGCATCCCCCTAATGTGTCTGCTGATGCAAAGTTTGACGCACATAAAGGATCAGGCGTCTGCACCAGAGGAAGAGGAAAGCCTTGATGACAGTCAGCCATTGTCTGGTCAGGGCAGTGTACAGGACGAGGTAGCGGGCAAAGAGGAGGTGGAGGACGAGGAGGATGATGGGGATGAGTTTATTTTTAATGAGGAAGCTTTCCCGGGGGCACTGGAAATTGGTTGCATGGCAAGGCCGGGTTCTGGTTTTTTGAGGGACACAAGGGACGTAGATTTGCCTGAAACTGCCCCTCAACCAATCACAACCGGAGATTTGTCAACTGGAACTTTTGCCCACATGGCGGATTATGCCTTACGTATCCTAAAAAGGGACACACGCATTACGAAAATGATGAACGATGACGATTACTGGTTGGCCTGCCTCCTTGATCCATGCTATAAAGGCAAATTGCAAAATATTATGCCGCATGAGAACTTGGAACTAATATTAGCAACCAAACAATCAACTCTTGTTGACCGTTTGCTTCAGGTATTCCCAGCACACAGCGCACGTGATCGTTCTCACACGAGCTCCAGGGGCCAGCAGACTAGGAGTGTTAGGGGTGCACACATCAGAAGTGGCGTTGGACAGAGGGGTATTCTGACCAGGTTGTGGACTGATTTTGCTATGACCGCAGACAGGACAGGTACTGCTGCATCAATTGAAAGTGACAGGAGACAACATTTGTCCAGTATGGTTACTAACTATTTTTCATCCCTTATCGATGTTCTCCCTCAACCGTCATTCCCATTTGATTACTGGGCATCAAAATTAGACACCTGGCCAGAATTGGCAGAATATGCATTGCAGGAGCTTGCTTGCCCGGCAGCTAGTGTCCTATCAGAAAGAGTATTCAGTGCTGCAGGTTCAATATTAACCGAAAAAAGGACTCGTCTGGCTACCCAAAATGTTGATGATCTAACATTCATTAAAATGAACCACAACTGGATTTCGAAATCTTTTGCCCCACCTTGCCCGGCCGACACCTAGCTTTCCTATGAAAAGCTCTTGCCTGTGGACTACTGTGAATTACTTTTCTAATGTCTAATTTGCTGCAGCTGATTGTCCAGCATACGACATGTTTACACCTCCCTAAATGGCCAAACTCCCCACACGGGGCCGTGGTATCGCGACTTGGCGCAAGCACCCGTGAGACTGCTGTTTGTCTGAAGAGGTGGGTGTGCTCGCTTTTGGTCGACGGCATTGCTACTGGGTCCCTCATAGTACAATAAAGTGTCTCTGGCGGTGGTGGTGCGCACCCAATGTCAGACACACTGTTGTAACATGAGGGGCCCTGGGCCTGTACCGCCGGCCACAAGAGAGTTCACCCACCCCCAGGTCAAACATTGCTCTACCACTTCCACAGTTATCTCTCACACTTCCACCAATGTTTAGTCTATGTGCTGACATCCTTCCATACCTGCCACTGACAATACCATTGTGTTGACATGTATGATGGTACTTAACATAGTCAGGGGCAGTGTCCTCTATTTACCACAGTAAATACTTTGCGCTAAATTAGTAGGTCTGAAACAACGCAGAGGATCCCACCCCTGAACCTAATGATTGCACCCTTTAGTGTTTTTGTTTTGTTTTAATGCGAGACATTCACATTTATTTGTTGTTTTGGACTACTAACTGGCAGACACTCATTACAATCGGCCTCCGTTGACCAGACCACTGCTGCCCGTGTACCCCTGGAACCAATTATAAAGTGCCTACAGCCAGCCCATTTTATTATGTTAGGCCTTGGAAGCCTGTCTGCGGTCCCTCCTTCCACTAGGCCTCCACTGACCTGACCACTGCTGCCTGTGTACCCCTGGAACCAATTATAAAGTGCCTACAGCCAGCCCATTTTATTATGTTAGGTCTTCGAAGCCTGTCTGCGGTCCCTCCTTCCACTAGGCCTCCAATGACCAGACCACTGCTGCCCGTGTACCCCTGGAACCAATTATAAAGTGCCTACAGCCAGCCCATTTTATTATGTTAGGCCTTGGAAGCCTGTCTGCGGTCCCTCCTTCCACTAGGCCTCCAATGACCAGACCACTGCTGCCTGTGTACCCCTGGAACCAATTATAAAGTGCCTACAGCCAGCCCATTTTATTATGTTAGGCCTTCGAAGCCTGTCTGTGGTCCCTCCTTCCACTAGGCCTCCAATGACCAGACCACTTCTGCCCGTGTACCCCTGGAACCAATTATAAAGTGCCTACAGCCAGCCCATTTTATTATGTTAGGCCTTCGAAGCCTGTCTGCGGTCCCTCCTTCCACTAGGCCTCCAATGACCAGACCACTTCTGCCCGTGTACCCCTGGAACCAATTATAAAGTGCCTACAGCCAGCCCATTTTATTATGTTAGGCCTTGGAAGCCTGTCTGCGGTCCCTCCTTCCTCTAGGCCTCCAATGACCAGACCACTGCTGCCCGTGTACCCCTGGAACCAATTATAAAGTGCCTACAGCCAGCCCATTTTATTATGTTAGGCCTTCGAAGCCTGTCTGCGGTCCCTCCTTCCACTAGGCCTCCAATGACCAGACCACTTCTGCCCGTGTACCCCTGGAACCAATTATAAAGTGCCTACAGCCAGCCCATTTTATTATGTTAGGCCTTGGAAGCCTGTCTGCGGTCCCTCCTTCCTCTAGGCCTCCAATGACCAGACCACTGCTGCCCGTGTACCCCTGGAACCAATTATAAAGTGCCTACAGCCAGCCCATTTTATTATGTTAGGCCTTCGAAGCCTGTCTGCGGTCCCTCCTTCCACTAGGCCTCCAATGACCAGACCACTGCTGCCCGTGTACCCCTGGAACCAATTATAAAGTGCCTACAGCCAGCCCATTTTATTATGTTAGGCCTTCGAAGCCTGTCTGCGGTCCCTCCTTCCACTAGGCCTCCAATGACCAGACCACTGCTGCCCGTGTCCCCCTGGAACCAATTATAAAGTGCCTACAGCCAGCCCATTTTATTATGTTAGGCCTTGGAAGCCTGTCTGCGGTCCCTCCTTCCACTAGGCCTCCACTGACCTGACCACTGCTGCCCGTGTACCCCTGGAACCTATTTTACAGTGCATAGAGCCTATTTTTTTATTTTATTTAATATTAATAAAGCCATGATGGACTACGCTGTACCACGCTATGAGCTACCTAGTTGACAATTCTTTTGCGAGAAAAGCCATCCCACCCCTCCACCGGCATGTTAAAGACCACATTGTCCTTTCATTCTGTCAATCTGTGAGTCCAAAGGTACACCTGACAACAGACACATGGAGCGGTAGGCATGGCCACGGAAGGTTACGTGTCCTTTGTGGCGCAATGGGTTAATGTATTGGATGCATGGTCCACACAGGGGACAGCCTGGTAAGTCTGTCTGCAGTCCCTAATTCAAGTTGTCCTCAAATGAATAAATCTGAGCTTCCACCTTCTGGCTCTCATTAAGGGCTGTTTTTTAAAAGATTATTGGTTCCGGCCTACTAACGGTGTCTGCCCCTCCCTGGTGTTGTCCTCAACTGAACAAAGCTGAGCTTCCACCTTCTGGCTCTCTTTAAGTGCTGTGTTTTTAAAAATAGGTGGTTATGGGCCTACTAACGATGTCTGCCCCTGCCTGGTGTTGTCCTCAACTGAATAAAGCTGAGCTTCTACCTTCTGGCTCTGATTAAGCTTTTTTTTTTTTTTTTTTTTTTAATTGCTGGATGGGGCCTAATACCTCTGTTTGCTGCTCCCTGGTGTTTGTCCTCAACTGAATAAAGCTGAGCTTCTACCTTCTGGCTCTCATGAAGTGCTGTTTTTTAAAAGATTGGTGGTTCCGGCCTACTAACGGTGTCTGCCCCTGCCTGGTGTTGTCCTCAACTGAATAAAGCTGAGCTTCTACCTTCTGGCTCTCATTAAGTGCTGTTTTTTAAAAGATTGGTGGTTCCGGCCTACTAACGGTGTCTGCCCCTGCCTGGTGTTGTCCCCAACTGAATAAAGCTGAGCTTCTACCTTCTGGCTCTCATTAAGTGCTGTTTTTTAAAAGATTGGTGGTTCCGGCCTACTAACGGTGTCTGCCCCTGTCTGGTGTTGTCCTCAACTGAATAAAGCTGAGCTTCTACCTTCTGGCTCTCATTAAGTGCTGTTTTTTAAAAGATTGGTGGTTCCGGCCTACTAACGGTGTCTGCCCCTGCCTGGTGTTGTCCTCAACTGAATAAAGCTGAGCTTCTACCTTCTGGCTCTGATTAAGCTTTTTTTTTTTTTTTTTTTTTTTTTTTTTAAATTGCTGGATGGGGCCTAATACCTCTGTTTGCTGCTCCCTGGTGTTTGTCCTCAACTGAATAAAGCTGAGCTTCTACCTTCTGGCTCTCATTAAGTGCTGTTTTTTAAAAGATTGGTGGTTCCGGCCAACTAACGGTGTCTGCCCCTGCCTGGTGTTGTCCTCCACTGAACAAAGCTGAGCTTCCACCTTCTGGCTCTCTTTAAGTGCTGTGTTTTTAAAAATTGGTGGTTCCGGCCTACTAACGGTGTCTGCCCCTGCCTGGTGTTGTCCCCAACTGAATAAAGCTGAGCTTCTACCTTCTGGCTCTCATTAAGTGCTGTTTTTTAAAAGATTGGTGGTTCCGGCCTACTAACGGTGTCTGCCCCTGCCTGGTGTTGTCCTCAACTGAATAAAGCTGAGCTTCTACCTTCTGGCTCTCATTAAGTGCTGTTTTTTAAAAGATTGGTGGTTCCGGCCTACTAACGGTGTCTGCCCCTGCCTGGTGTTGTCCTCAACTGAATAAAGCTGAGCTTCTACCTTCTGGCTCTGATTAAGCTTTTTTTTTTTTTTTTTTTTAAATTGCTGGATGGGGCCTAATACCTCTGTTTGCTGCTCCCTGGTGTTTGTCCTCAACTGAATAAAGCTGAGCTTCTACCTTCTGGCTCTCATTAAGTGCTGTTTTTTAAAAGATTGGTGGTTCCGGCCTACTAACGGTGTCTGCCCCTGCCTGGTGTTGTCCTCCACTGAACAAAGCTGAGCTTCCACCTTCTGGCTCTCTTTAAGGCTAGGTTCACATTGCGTTAGGGCAATCCGTTTAGCGCTAGCGCTTGCGGATTGCGCTAACGCAATGTTTTTGTAGGGGCCGCGTTTAGGGGTCGCGCTAACGTCCCCGCTCTCGCAGATCCCCGATCTGCGAGAGCGGGGAACGGACCTCGGGCGCGCCGCGGACGCTGCAAGCAGCGTCCGAGGCGCGCTACAAAAGAATGGCACATCGCTCGCGCGAGCCGAAAAAGGCACGCGCTAGTGATGCGCTACAGGCGAAATTTACATTGCTGTCAATGGGTGCGCTAACGGACCCGTTGCATGGCGTTAATTGCGACATTTTCACCGTGCAACGCTGTCCGTTAGCGATCACCCACTAACGCAATGTGAACCTAGCCTAAGTGCTGTGTTTTTAAAAATTGGTGGTTCCGGCCTACTAACGGTGTCTGCCCCTCCCTGGTGTTGTCCTCAACTGAATAAAGCTGAGCTTCTACCTTCTGGCTTTTGGCCTACAGTAGCAAATATTAAACTGCATTTGGCCTATTAGTGTGTTTGGGCCCTTAAAACAGTGTCTGCTGCTCCTGGGTTTGCTACTCCACTCAACAAAGCAATGCCGCCTGTTTAGTCCTGTTACCAATTTTGAACTGCATTTATCCTACTTTATTCTTTGGCCCTATATCTGTTTCCTCCTCATCCTGCCCATTCCCCAGCCACTGCTAGATGAGTCTGCTGGTACATTGACCTAGACCACTACATTCCCCTTGCACTCTACACAGCCAGAATCTGACCCTGCTGAAAGTAAGGTTCCCCTTCCCGCATGTTATACCACCTTACACAGGGACAAAGAGGAAGGTGCAGATGAAAGTGCAGGTTCCTTCATCAGGTGGGGGGGGCATACTCGTTGGCGACGTCACTGGCACAGGGCCCCTCAGAGTACGCAAAAGTGTAGCTGCAGGTGGGAGGCGCCCCCGCCATGCAAACACACCGCTGTACTTTGAGGGGCCCTGTGCCAGTGCCAATGCCAACGAGGGGGCCTCCTTGCTTGCTTAGGATCAAAGCACTTGCAAACTTGACATACTTACCTCTCACTGCTCCACCGCCATGATGTAGTCCACGTTTCCTGGGCCCACTAAAAGCTTGAACCAGCCCTACCCTCCACAACTTTTGCAAAATGACCCCCAAGTTCCAATGCCCAACTATTATTATAAAGTTAATTAAGATTGACAAGCTTCAGAAACAAGAGTGGATGTTTTTGGCATTAAAATGGGCACTGTAGGTGTTTTCCTGGCCTCCACTCACTGCCGACTATGCTTCCCCATTGACTTGCATTGGGTTTCATGTTTCGGTCGATCCCCGACTTTTAGCGATAATCGGCCGACTGCACTCGACTCGACTCTGGACAAAGTCGGGTTTCACAAAACCCGACTCGACCTTAAAAAGATGAAAGTCGCTCAACCCTAGTTAGGAGCACTAGGAATGACCTGATGAGCAAACTAGAAATACAGGACAAGCTCTGGGAAGTGGGAGCTCTGCTGACCGCAACCCCTAATCCTATCACAAACAACTAGAAATAGCCGTGGAGCGTACCTGACTCTGCCTAGACGCATCTTCACAGCCTAAGATGTTGTGAATTTGGATTCTGGGCTCCCCCGGTGGCCGCTTGTGGAATTGGACTTGTCATCCTCTTTCCTGTTTCACCTGGTTCCATCAGTAGTGGGTGTCGCTATTTAAGCTCATTTCTCTGGTGGTTTCTTGCCGGTCAACAATGTTATCTGATGCCTCTCAGTGCTTGTTCCTGCTTCTAGACAACTACTAGTTAAGTTGGACTTTTGTCCATGTTTTGTTTTGCCTATTTGTTCCAGTTCACAGCTGAAGTTTTGTTACTGTGTCTGGAAAGCTCTCGTTGATCAGGGATTGCTACTCTGGCGTTATGAGTTAATGCCAGAGTTTAAGGTAATCTCTGGATGGTGTTTTGTTAGTGTTTTTCTGCTGACCATGAAAGTATACTATCTGTCTTCTGCTATCTAGTAAGCGGACCTCAAATTTGCTAAGACTATTTTCCTGCTGCGTTTGTTGTTTCATCTGAACTCACCGTCATTATATGTGGGGGGCTACTGTCTTCTTTGGAATATTTCTCTAGAGGTGAGCCAGGTCTTATATTTCCCTCTGCTAGCTATTTAGGTCTTAGGCCAGAGCTGGGCATCTAGCGATAAATAGGAAATGCTACCTGGCTATTTCTAGTTGCGCGGCAGGCTTAGTTCATGGTCAGTATAGTTCCATCTTCCGAGAGCTTGTCCCTCTATAGGCTTGCTATGATCTCTGCCTGCAGAGATCATGACAGTTTGACCGGCCAATAAAGTGTTAAAGACCCAGGTTGAGAAAGGAGAGTTATAAGAAGTCTGCTGGAATTTTTTTTTTTTTTTTTTTTCCCCCCAGTCTGCCTTGCTGCAGTCTTTTTTTTCTCTCTCTCCTCCTAATCTCTGTATGCTCTGTGTGCACCTGACAATAATGGATCTCCAGAGTGTAACTGCGGGTTTGAATAATCTCATCACGAAAGTACAAAATTTACAAGATTTTGTGGTACATGCTCCGGTATCTGAGCCGAGAATTCCTTTGCCGGAGTTCTTCACAGGGAATAGAGCTAGCTTCCAGAATTTCCGAAATAATTGTAAGCTTTATTTGTCCCTGAAGTCTCGTTCAGCTGGAGATCCTGCTCAGCAGGTTAGGATTGTGATTTCCTTGCTCAGGGATGACCCTCAAGATTGGGCCTTCTCATTGCCAGCAGGGGATCCTGCGTTACGCGATGTGGATGCGTTTTTTCTGGCCTTGGGCTTGCTTTATGAGGAACCTCATTTGGAACTTCAGGCAGAAAAAACTTTGATGGCACTATCTCAGGGGCAAGACGAAGCTGAAGTTTTCTGCCAAAAATTCCGTAAATGGTCTGTGCTTACTCAGTGGAATGAGTGCGCCTTGGCGGCAACTTTCAGAGAAGGTCTCTCTGATGCCGTTAAGGATGTTATGGTGGGGTTCCCTTTGCCTGCAGGTCTGAATGAGTCCATGACAATGGCTATTCAGATTGATAGGCGTCTGCGGGAGCGCAAACCGGTGCACCATCTGGCGGTGTCTATGGAAAAGACGCCAGAAAGTATGCAGTGTGATAGAATTCTGTCCAGGAGCGAGCGACAGAATTTTAGACGGAAGAATGGATTGTGTTTCTATTGTGGGGATTCTACTCATGTTATATCAGCATGCTCTAGGCGTACAAAGAAGCTTGATAAGTCTGTTTCCATGGGCACCATTCAGTCTAAGTTTATTTTGTCTGTAACCCTGATTTGCTCTTTGTCATCCATTGCCACGGACGCCTATGTTGACTCTGGCGCCGCTCTGAGTCTTATGGATTGGTCCTTTGCCAATCGTTGTGGTTTTGATTTAGAGCCTTTGGAGACTCTTATTCCTCTGAAGTCCCTGAGTTCCTCTCTGATTATCAAGACGTCTTTGACGAACCCAAGCTTGGGTCGTTACCTCCGCACCGTGAGTGCGATTGTGCCATAGATTTGATACCGGGTTGTAAATATCCAAAGGGTCGTTTGTTTAATTTGTCTGTGCCGGAACATGCTGCTATGCGGGAATATATAAAGGAGTCTTTGGAAAAGGGACATATTCGTCCATCTTCTTCTCCCTTGGGAGCTGGGTTTTTCTTTGTCTCAAAAAAAGACGGCTCTTTGAGACCATGTATTGATTATCGGCTTCTGAATAAGATCACTGTTAAGTATCAATACCCATTGCCATTGCTTACTGATTTGTTTGCTCGTATAGAGGGTGCTAAGTGGTTCTCTAAAATTGATCTTCGTGGGGCGTATAATTTGGTGCGGATCAGGCAGGGGGATGAGTGGAAGACCGCATTTAATACGCCCGAGGGCCACTTTGAGTATTTGGTCATGCCTTTTGGTCTTTCTAATGCCCCTTCAGTTTTCCAGTCTTTTATGCATGATATTTTCCGCGATTTTCTGGATAAGTTTATGATAATATATCTGGATGATATTCTGATTTTTTCTGATGACTGGGACTCTCATGTCCAGCAGGTCAGGAGAGTTTTTCAGGTTCTGCGGTCTAATTCTTTATGTGTGAAGGGGTCTAAGTGCGTTTTTGGGGTCCAGAAAATTTCCTTTTTGGGGTATATTTTTTCTCCCTCTTCCATTGAGATGGATCCCGTCAAGGTGCAAGCTATTTGTGACTGGACTCAGCCCTCCTCTCTTAAGGGTCTTCAGAGATTTTTGGGCTTTGCCAACTTTTACCGCCGATTTATTGCTGGTTTTTCGGATGTCGTTAAACCACTGACTGATTTGACCAGACAAGGCGCTGATGTTGCTAATTGGTCCCCTCATGCTGTAGAGGCCTTTCAGGAGCTTAAGCGCCGTTTTGCCTCTGCCCCTGTGTTGCGTCAGCCTGATGTGAATCTGCCTTTTCAGGTTGAGGTTGACGCTTCGGAGATCGGAGCTGGGGCAGTGTTGTCGCAGAAAGGTTCCGACTGCTCCGTCATTAGGCCTTGTGCCTTCTTTTCTCGCAAATTTTCGCCCGCAGAGCGGAATTATGATGTTGGGAATCGGGAGCTTTTGGCCATGAAGTGGGCGTTTGAGGAGTGGCGCCATTGGCTCGAGGGGGCTAGGCATCAGGTGGTGGTATTGACTGACCACAAAAATTTGATTTATCTTGAGACTGCCAGACGCCTGAATCCTAGACAGGCGCGCTGGTCTTTATTTTTTTCTCGCTTTAATTTTGTGGTGTCATACCTACCGGGTTCTAAGAATGTTAAGGCAGATGCCCTTTCTAGGAGTTTTGACCCGGACTCTCCTGGTAATTCTGAACCCACAGGTATCCTTAGGGAGGGAGTAATTTTGTCGGCCGTTTCTCCTGATCTGCGGCGGTCCTTGCAAGAGTTTCAGGCGGATAGACCGGATCGTTGTCCGCCTGATAGACTGTTTGTTCCGGATGATTGGACCAGCAGAGTCATCTCTGAGGTACATTCTTCTGCATTGGCAGGTCATCCCGGAATTTTTGGTACCAGGGATTTGGTGGCAAGATCCTTCTGGTGGCCTTCCCTGTCGCGAGATGTGCGAGTCTTTGTGCAGTCATGTGACGTTTGTGCTCGGGCCAAGTCTTGTAGTTCTCGGGCTAGCGGACTGCTGTTGCCCTTGCCTATTCCTAAGAGGCCTTGGACACACATCTCGATGGATTTTATTTCAGATCTGCCTGTTTCCCAGAAGATGTCTGTCATCTGGGTGGTCTGTGACCGTTTCTCTAAAATGGTCCATTTGGTTCCTCTGCCCAAGTTGCCTTCTTCTTCTGAGTTGGTTCCTCTGTTTTTTCAGAATGTTGTCCGATTGCACGGTATTCCTGAGAATATTGTTTCTGACAGAGGTACCCAATTTGTGTCTAGATTTTGGCGGGCATTCTGTGCTAGGATGGGCATAGATTTGTCTTTTTCATCTGCTTTTCACCCTCAGACTAATGGCCAGACCGAGCGGACTAATCAGACCCTTGAGACATATCTGAGGTGTTTTGTCTCTGCTGACCAGGATGATTGGGTTGCTTTTTTGCCATTGGCAGAGTTCGCCCTCAATAATCGGGCCAGTTCTTCCACCTTGGTGTCCCCGTTTTTCTGTAATTCGGGGTTTCACCCTCGATTTTCCTCCGGTCAGGTGGAATCCTCGGATTGTCCTGGAGTGGATGCGGTGGTGGAGAGATTGCATCACATCTGGGGGCAGGTTATGGACAATTTGAAGTTGTCCCAGGAGAAGACTCAGCGTTTTGCCAACCGTCATCGTCGTGTTGGTTCTCGGCTTTGTGTTGGAGATTTGGTGTGGTTGTCTTCTCGTTTTGTCCCTATGAGGGTCTCTTCTCCTAAGTTTAAACCTCGGTTCATCGGCCCTTATAGAATATTGGAGATTCTTAATCCTGTTTCTTTCCGTTTGGACCTCCCTGCGTCCTTTTCCATTCATAACGTTTTTCATCGGTCGTTATTGCGCAGGTATGAGGTGCCTGTTGTACCTTCAGTTGAGCCTCCTGCTCCGGTGTTGGTTGAGGGTGAGTTGGAGTACGTTGTGGAGAAAATTTTGGACTCTCGTGTTTCCAGACGGAAACTCCAGTATCTGGTCAACTGGAAGGGTTACGGCCAGGAGGATAATTCTTGGGTCAATGCATCTGATGTTCATGCTTCTGATCTTGTTCGTGCCTTCCATAGGGCTCATCCTGGTCGCCCTGGTGGATCTGGTGAGGGTTCGGTGCCCCCTCCTTGAGGGGGGGGTACTGTTGTGAATTTGGATTCTGGGCTCCCCCGGTGGCCGCTTGTGGAATTGGACTTGTCATCCTCTTTCCTGTTTCACCTGGTTCCATCAGTAGTGGGTGTCGCTATTTAAGCTCATTTCTCTGGTGGTTTCTTGCCGGTCAACAATGTTATCTGATGCCTCTCAGTGCTTGTTCCTGCTTCTAGACAACTACTAGTTAAGTTGGACTTTTGTCCATGTTTTGTTTTGCCTATTTGTTCCAGTTCACAGCTGAAGTTTTGTTACTGTGTCTGGAAAGCTCTCGTTGATCAGGGATTGCTACTCTGGCGTTATGAGTTAATGCCAGAGTTTAAGGTAATCTCTGGATGGTGTTTTGTTAGTGTTTTTCTGCTGACCATGAAAGTATACTATCTGTCTTCTGCTATCTAGTAAGCGGACCTCAAATTTGCTAAGACTATTTTCCTGCTGCGTTTGTTGTTTCATCTGAACTCACCGTCATTATATGTGGGGGGCTACTGTCTTCTTTGGAATATTTCTCTAGAGGTGAGCCAGGTCTTATATTTCCCTCTGCTAGCTATTTAGGTCTTAGGCCAGAGCTGGGCATCTAGCGATAAATAGGAAATGCTACCTGGCTATTTCTAGTTGCGCGGCAGGCTTAGTTCATGGTCAGTATAGTTCCATCTTCCGAGAGCTTGTCCCTCTATAGGCTTGCTATGATCTCTGCCTGCAGAGATCATGACACTAAGAGCTAACTACCCCTAAAGATAGAAAATAAAGCCTAACTTGCCTCAGAGAAATTCCCCAAAGAAATAAGCAGCCCCCCACAAATATTGACTGTGAGTTAAGATGGAAGTCACAAACACAGGAATGAAATAGGTTTCAGCAAAGGAGGCCAGACTTAACTAAACAGACTGAGGATAGAAAAGGTATCTTTGCGGTCAGCATAAAAAACTACCAAAAAACCATGCAGAGTGTGCAAAAGAGACCCCCGCACCGACTCACGGCATGGAGGTGCCACTCTGCATCCCAGAGCTTCCAGCTAGCCGGGCAAAATCATGATAGCAAGCTGGACAAGAAAAACAGTGGTAAACAAATAAGCTAGCAGGGACTTAGCTTTTGCTGGAGTAGACAGGTCATCTGAAAGATCCAAGAGAGAACTGAACCAGTGCTAGAACATTGACAGCTGTCATCAAGTAACGATCTAAGTGGAGTTAAATAGAGCAGCAGCCTAGAACTAAACGAAGTCAGCTGAGGAAGGAACCTCAGAGCCAGCAGCTCCACTCACAGCCACCAGAGGGAGTCAATGGACAGAACTCACAGAAGTACCATTCATAACCACCGGAGGGAGTTCAAGAACAGAATTCACAACAGTACCCCCCCTTGAGGAGGGGTCACCAAACCCTCACCAGAGCCCCCAGGCCGATCAGGACGAGCCAAATGAAAGGCACGAACAAGATCGGCAGCATGAACATCAGAGGCAACCACCCAGGAATTATCCTCCTGACCATAACCTTTCCACTTGACTAGGTACTGAAGTTTCCGTCTCGAAATACGAAAATCCAAAATCTTCTCCACCACATACTTCAACTCCCCCTCAACCAACACCGGGGCAGGAGGGTCGACGGAGGGAACCACAGAAGCCACATATCTCCACAACAACGACCTATGGAACACATTATGGATGGCGAAAGAAGCTGGAAGGTCCAAACGAAATGACACAGGATTAAGAATTTCCAAAATCTTATAAGGACCAATGAAACGAGGCTTAAACTTAGGAGACAAAACCTTCATAGGTTCATAGGAACATAACGAGACGATAACTGTTATGTTTGGCTGGTGGTTAGGAGCACTAGAAATGACCAGATGAGCAGACTAGCAATACAGGACGAGCTCTGGGAAGTGGGAGCTCTGCTGACCGCAACCCCTAATCCTATCACAACAACTAGAAATAGCCGTGGAGCGTTCCTGACTCTGCCTAGACGCCTCTTCACAGCCTAAGAGCTAACTACCCCTAAAGACAGAAAATACAGCCTACCTTGCCTCAGAGAAATTCCCCAAAGAAATAGGCAGCCCCCACATATATTGACTGTGAGTAAAGATGGAAGTCACAAACACAGGAATGAAATAGGTTTCAGCATAGGAGGCCAGACTAACTAAACAGACAGAGGATAGAAAAGGTATCTTTGCGGTCAGCATAAAAAACTAACAAAAAACCACACAGAGTGTGCAAAAGAAACCACCGCACCGACTCACGGCGCGGTGGTGCCACTCTGCATCCCAGAGCTTCCAGCTAACAAGATTAAATCATAATAGCAAGCTGGACAAAAACACAGTGGTAACAAATAAGCTAGCAGGGACTTAGCTTTTGCTGAAATAGACAGGTCATCTGAAAGATCCAAGAGAACTGAACCAGTACTAGGACATTGACAGCTGGCATCAAGTAAAGATCTGAGTGGAGTTAAATAGAGCAGCCAGCCAAGGCCTGAACGAGATCAGCTGGAGAAGGAATCTCAGAACCAGCAGCTCCACTCACAGCCACCAGAGGGAGTCCATGAACAGAACTCACCGAAGTACCATTCATAACCACAGAAGGGAGCTCGAGAACAGAATTCACAACAGCACCCCCCCCTTGAGGAGGGGTCACCGAACCCTCACCAGAGCCCCCAGGCCGCTCCGGACGAGCCAAATGAAAGGCACGAACAAGATCGGCAGCATGAACATCAGAGGCAACTACCCAGGATTTATCCTCCTGACCATAACCTTTCCATTTGACTAGGTACTGAAGTTTCCGTCTCGAAATACGAGAATCCAAAATCTTCTCCACCACATACTCCAACTCCCCCTCAACCAACACCGGGGCAGGAGGATCAACGGAGGGAACCATAGGAGCCACATATCTCCGCAACAACGACCTATGGAACACATTATGGATGGCGAAAGAAGCTGGAAGGTCCAAACGAAATGACACAGGATTAATAATTTCAGAAATCTTATAAGGACCAATGAAACGAGGCTTAAACTTAGGAGACGAAACCTTCATAGGAACAAAACGAGACGACAACCAAACCAAATCCCCAACACGAAGTCGGGGACCAACACAGCGACGGTGGTTAGCGAAACGTTGAGCCTTCTCCTGGGACAGTGTCAAATTGTCCACTACGTGAGTCCAAATTTGCTGCAACCTGTCCACCACGGAATCCACACCAGGACAGTCCGAAGGCTCAACCTGCCCTGAAGAAAAACGAGGGTGGAAACCAGAATTACAGAAAAAAGGCGAAACCAAAGTGGCCGAGCTGGCCCGATTATTAAGGGCGAACTCAGCCAAAGGCAAGAAGGACACCCAATCGTCCTGATCAGCAGAAACAAAGCATCTCAGATATGTTTCCAAAGTCTGATTGGTTCGTTCGGTTTGGCCATTTGTCTGAGGATGGAAAGCTGAAGAAAAAGACAAATCAATGCCCATCTTAGCACAAAAGGACCGCCAAAATCTTGAAACAAACTGGGAATCTCTGTCCGACACGATGTTCTCCGGAATGCCATGTAAACGAACCACATGCTGGAAAAACAATGGAACCAAATCAGAGGAGGAAGGCAATTTAGGCAAAGGTACCAAATGGACCATCTTAGAGAAGCGATCACAAACCACCCAGATAACTGACATCCTCTGAGAGACAGGGAGATCCGAAATAAAATCCATGGAAATATGCGTCCAGGGCCTTTTCGGGAACGGCAAGGGCAAAAGCAACCCACTGGCATGAGAACAGCAGGGCTTAGCCCGAGCACAAGTCCCACAGGACTGCACAAAAGAACGCACATCTCGTGACAAGGAAGGCCACCAAAAGGATCTAGCCACCAAATCTCTGGTACCAAAGATTCCAGGATGACCAGCCAACACTGAACAATGAACCTCAGAGATAACTCTACTAGTCCATCTATCAGGGACAAACAGCTTCTCCGCTGGGCAACGGTCAAGTCTATCAGCCTGAAACTCCTGCAGCACCCGCCGCAAAACAGGGGAGATGGCAGACAAAATTACCCCCTCTTTGAGAATACCAGCCGACTCAGGAACTCCCGGAGAATCAGGCACAAAACTCCTTGAAAGGGCATCAGCCTTCACATTCTTAGAGCCCGGAAGGTATGAAACCACAAAATCGAAGTGGGAGAAAAACAGCGACCATCGAGCCTGTCTAGGATTCAACCGCTTGGCAGACTCGAGATAAGTCAGATTCTTGTGATCCGTCAAGACCACCACACGATGCTTGGCTCCTTCAAGCCAATGTCGCCACTCCTCGATCGCCCACTTCATGGCCAACAACTCTCGATTGCCCACATCATAATTGCGCTCAGCAGGCGAAAACTTTCTAGAAAAGAAAGCACATGGTTTCATCACCGAGCCATCAGAACTTCTTTGAGATAGAACAGCCCCTGCTCCAATCTCAGAAGCATCCACCTCGACCTGAAACGGGAGCAAAACATCTGGCTGACTCAACACAGGGGCAGAAGAAAAACGACGCTTCAACTCCTGAAAAGCCTCAACGGCCGCAGAGGACCAATTGACCACATCCGCACCTTTCTTTGTTAAATCAGTCAATGGTTTAACAACACTAGAAAAATTAGCGATGAAGCGACGGTAAAAATTAGCAAAGCCCAGGAATTTCTGAAGGCTCTTCACAGAAGTAGGCTGAGTCCAATCATAAATGGCCTGAACTTTAACAGGGTCCATCTCGATAGTAGAAGGGGAAAAAATGAAGCCCAAAAATGAAACCTTCTGAACTCCAAAGAGACATTTAGACCCCTTCACAAACAAGGAATTAGCACGAAGGACCTGGAACACTGTTCTGACCTGCTTCACATGAGACTCCCAATCGTCCAAAAAAAACAAAATATCATCCAAATATACAATCATGAATCTATCCAGGTACTTTCGGAAGATGTCATGCATAAAGGACTGAAACACAGATGGAGCATTAGAAAGTCCGAATGGCATCACCAGGTACTCAAAATGGCCCTCGGGCGTGTTAAATGCTGTTTTCCATTCGTCGCCCTGTTTAATGCGCACAAGATTATACGCCCCTCGAAGATCTATCTTGGTGAACCAGCTAGCCCCCTTAATCCGAGCAAACAAATCAGACAGTAACGGCAAGGGGTACTGAAATTTGACGGTGATTTTATTGAGAAGGCGGTAATCTATACAAGGTCTCAGAGAACCATCCTTCTTGGCCACAAAAAAAAAAAACCTGCTCCCAACGGTGACGGCGACGGGCGAATATGCCCTTTCTCCAAGGACTCCTTTACATAACTCCGCATAGCGGCGTGTTCTGGCACAGATAAATTGAACAGTCGGCCCTTCGGAAACTTACTACCAGGAATCAAATTAATAGCACAATCGCAATCCCTATGAGGAGGTAGGGCACTGGATTTGGGCTCATCAAATACATCCCGGTAATCTGACAAGAACTCAGGGACTTCAGAAGGATGGGAAGACGAAATTGACAACAATGGGACATCCCCATGTACCCCTTGACAACCCCAACTGGATACAGACATTGATTTCCAATCCAATACTGGATTATAAACCTGTAGCCATGGCAAACACAAAAACGACCACATCATGCAGATTATGCAACACCAAAAAGCGAATATCCTCCTGATGTGCAGGAGCCATGCACATGGTCAATTGAGTCCAGTACTGAGGCTTATTCTTGGCCAACGTCGTAGCATCAATTCCTCCCAATGGAATAGGATACTGTAAAGGCTCCAAGAAAAAACAACAGCGCCTGGCAAACTCCAAGTCCATCAAATTCAGGGCAGCGCCTGAATCCACAAATGCCATAACAGAATAGGACGACAAAGAACAGATCAGAGTAACGGACAAAAGAAATTTTGGCTGTACCGTACCAATGGTGGCAGACCTAGCGAACCGCTTAGTGCGTTTAGGACAATCAGAGATAGCATGAGCGGAGTCACCACAGTAAAAACACAGCCCATTCTGATGTCTGTATTCTTGCCGTTCAGCTCTGGTCAAGGTCTTATCACATTGCATAGGCTCAGGCCTCTGCTCAGAAGATACCGCTAAATGGTGCACAGTTTTGCGCTCACGTAAGCGTCGATCGATCTGAATGGCCAAGGACATAGACTCATTCAGACCAGCAGGCGTGGGGAATCCCACCATAACATCATTAAGGGCTTCAGAAAGACCCTTTCTGAAAACTGCCGCCAGGGCACACTCATTCCACTGAGTAAGCACAGACCACTTTCTAAACTTCTGACAATATACCTCCGCTTCATCCTGACCCTGACACAAAGCCAGCAAAATTTTCTCTGCCTGATCCACTGAATCTGGTTCATCATAAAGCAACCCAAGCGCCAGAAAAAAACGCATCTACATTACGCAATGCAGGATCTCCTGGCGCAAGGGAAAATGCCCAGTCTTGAGGGTTGCCATGTAGCAAAGAAATAATGATTTTTACTTGCTGAATGGGGTCACCAGAGGAGCGGGGTTTCAAAGCAAAAAACAGTCTACAATTATTTTTGAAATTCAGGAACTTAGATCTATCCCCAGAAAACAAATCAGGAATTGGAATTCTGGGTTCTAACATCGGGTTCTAAACTACATAATCTTGAATGCCTTGTACCCTTGCAGTGAGTTGATCCACACAAGAGGACAGACCTTGAATGTCCATATCTACACCTGTGTCCTGAACCACCCAGAGATTTAGGGGAAAAGAAAAACAAAACACGCTGCAGAGGAAAAAAAAATGGTCTCAGAACTTCTCTTATCCCTCTATTGAGATGCATTAACACTTTACGGGCCAGCTGTACTGTTATGATGACCTGGTGGTTAGGAGCACTAGGAATGACCTGATGAGCAAACTAGCAATACAGGACAAGCTCTGGGAAGTGGGAGCTCTGCTGACCGCAACCCCTAATCCTATCACAAACAACTAGAAATAGCCGTGGAGCGTACCTGACTCTGCCTAGACGCCTCTTCACAGCCTAAGAGCTAACTACCCCTAAAGATAGAAAATAAAGCCTAACTTGCCTCAGAGAAATTCCCCAAAGAATTTTGCAGCCCCCCACAAATATTGACTGTGAGTTAAGATGGAAGTCACAAACACAGGAATGAAATAGGTTTCAGCAAAGGAGGCCAGACTTAACTAAACAGACTGAGGATAGAAAAGGTATCTTTGCGGTCAGCATAAAAAACTACCAAAAAAACACGCAGAGTGTGCAAAAGAGACCCCCGCACCGACTCACGGCGTGGAGGTGCCACTCTGCATCCCAGAGCTTCCAGCTACCCGGGCAAAATCATGATAGCAAGCTGGACAAGAAAAACAGTGGTAAACAAATAAGCTAGCAGGGACTTAGCTTTTGCTGGAGTAGACAGGTCATCTGAAAGATCCAAGAGAGAACTGAACCAGTACTAGAACATTGACAGCTGGCATCAAGTAACGATCTAAGTGGAGTTAAATAGAGCAGCAGCCTAGAACTAAACGAAGTCAGCTGAGGAAGGAACCTCAGAGCCAGCAGCTCCACTCACAGCCACCAGAGGGAGTCAATGGACAGAACTCACCGAAGTACCATTCATAACCACCGGAGGGAGTTCGAGAACAGAATTCACAACAGGCGGGACTGTGTGTGGTAATGTGGTGAGGGGGCAGGATTGTGAGTGGTAATGTGGTGGGGGGTGAGATTATGTGTGATAATGTGGTATAGGGGTGGGAGCAGAGCTACTGTGCAGGGGCGGGATTATCTGTGGTAATGTGGTGGTGGGCGGGATTATCTGTGGTAATGTGGTGGGGGGCAGGATTATGTGTGGTAATGTGGTGGGACAGGATTATGTGTGGTAATGTGGTGGGGGGTGGGATTGTGTGTGGTAATGTGGTGGGGGGGCGGGATTGTGAGTGGTGATGTGTGGGGGGTGGCGCTACTGTGTAGGGGGTGGGATTAGTGAGTAATCACGATGCCTCTTATATATATATATAGATATAGGAGGAGATGACACACAGGTATATACTATATACAGGAGGAGATGACACACGTATATAACATATACAGGAGGAGATGACATACAGGTATATACTATATAAAAGAGGAGATGACACATAGGTATATAGAGGAGAAGATGACATACAGCAGGTATATACTATATACAGGGGAGATGACATACAGGTTTATACTATGTACAGGAGATGACATACAGGTATATACTATATATAGGAGGAGATGACATACAGGTATATACTATATACAGAAGAGATGACATAAAGGTATATACTATATACAGGAGGAGATGACACATAGGTATATACAATATACAGGAGGATATGACATACAGCAGGTATATACTATATACAGGGGAGATGACATACAGGTATATACTATATACAGGAGATGACATACAGGTGTATAGTATATAAGGGAGATGACAAACATGTATATACTGAGGAGAAAATGAGAGGTGTGAGGGGAAAATGAGAGGTGTGAGGTGAAAATGAAAAGGTGTGAGTGCAAAATGAGAGGAGTGAGGGAAAATAGTGGGGTGATTGGAACATGACAGATGTGAGGTCGAAATTACAAGTGTTAGGGGGGAATGAGAGGAGTGAGGGGGGAATGAGAGGAGTGAGGGGGAAAATAAGAGGAGTGAAGGGGAAAATGAGAGGTGTGAGGGAGAAAATGAGAGATGTGAGGGGGAAAATGAAAGATGTGAGGGGGAAAATGAGAAGCGTGATGGGAAAATAAGAGAAGTGAGGTGATATAACTAACCACAGATATTTACTATGCCCAGGCAACACCGGGCTCTTCAGCTAATATATATATATATATATATATATATATATATATATATATATATATATATATATATACTACATTATATATATAAAACTAGATTGTGGCCCGATTCTAACGCATCGGGTTTTCTAGAATATGCATGTCCCCGTAGTATATGGACAATGATGATTCCAGAATTCGCGGCAGACTGTGCCCGTCGCTGATTGGTCGAGGCAACCTTTATGACATCATCGTCACCATGGCAACCATTATGACATCTACGTCGATACTGTGCCTGTCGCTGATTGGTCGAGCCGAATTCGCGGCAGACTGTGCCCGTCACTGATTGGTTCGAGGCAACCTTTATGACATCATCGTCACCATGCTGTGCCCGTCGCTGGCGGCCTCGACCAATCAGAGACGCGGGATTTCCAGGACAGACAGACAGACAGACAGGCAGACAGAAAAACCCTTACACAATTATATATATATAGATATATATAAAACTAGATTGTGGCCCGATTCTAACGCATCGGGTATTCTAGAATATGCATGTCCCCGTAGTATATGGACTATGATGATTCCAGAATTCGCGGCAGACTGTGCCCGTCGCTGACTGGTTGAGGCAACCTTTATGACATCATCGTCGCCATGGCAACCATTATGACATCTACGTCGATACTGTGCCCGTCGCTGATTGGTCGAGGCCCAGGCGGCCTCGACCAATCAGAGACGCGGGATTTCCAGGACAGACAGACAGACAGAAAAACCCTTAGACAATTATATATATAGATGCACAGCGGCAGACAGTAATGGAGCCTTTTGATGTATGCAGTGAGATTTACTCACATACAGTGCCTACATGCCTTGAACTGATGTGGATATGTGCACAAAGACTACCCTGCCTACCTAACACTGCAATCTACAGTATATACGCCGAATTAGCCCTAAAAAGGACTGTTGCTTTATCGGGATTTGTGGATTGAACAATATAGTAGACCCACACTAACTAATAAAAGAACAAATCTGACCCTATCTCAGCAGCAGCTCTCCCTACACTAGCTGAGTCTGGAGCAGAATGCGCCAAGCAGGGTGGCGTCAGGTCTTTTATAGACCTGATGACGCTGTGCAGCCAGCCAATCACTGTAATACTACAACAAAAATGGCTGCAGTATTACAGTGCATGGCAGACAATCCCTGCATGTTCATTGTTGCTCTAAAAAGCACCAAAATTTAAAGGCGGAGACCCGAGCTCCCATCAAATAATCCCGGAAATGCTTGGTGCTCACCGGGTACCGTGATACTTGGGCGAGTACCGACTAGTGGTGAGCATGCTCGCTCATCACTAGTAGATTCAAAAAAAGTTCATTTTTTTCTCATTAAAATACACTCTGCTCCCCATCTTGGCTGAAAAAGACAGAAATGTAGACATTTTTACAATTTTATTAAAAAAGAAAAACCGAAATATCACATGGTCATAAGTATTCAGACCCTTTGCTCAGTATTGAGTAGAATCAGCCTTATTACCTAGTACAGCCATGAGTCTTCTTGGGTATGATGCAGCAAGTTTTTCACACCTGGATTGAGGGATCCTCTGCCATTCTTCCTTGCAGATCCTCTCCAGTTCCGTCAGGTTGGACGGTGAACATTGGTGGACAGCCATTTTCAGGTCTCTCCATAGATGCTCAATTGTGTTTAGGTCAGTGCTTTGGCTGGGCCAGTCAAGAATGGTCACAGAGTTTTTCTGCAGCAATTATTGACGTTTGAATGCAAAAATCGCTGGAATTGAGAGAAGACGCAATGTCGTATTTGTAGAGCCCATGATGTGCCTAAACAACAGAAGGTCTTCCACAAGTGACTCTTTTTTGGAAATTAGACCCCTTGAGGCAGGGGTGGGGAACCTCCGGCCCGTGGGCCACATGCGGCCTGCTGTGACTTTTCATGTGGCCCGTAGGCATGTCCCCGGAGTCTACTATCCTTGGGCGGCAGCAGTATCCCGTCAGCTACCATCCCTTTAACTCCCAAGTGCAAGGTGTGCAGTGTTCATTACAGAACGCTGCCTGTCTGCACATGAATGGTGACATCATGAGGGTGGGCTGGGTTAGCGTCTGGGTTGGTGGGGTTAGCGCCCAATGTGTTCCCGTCCTCTTGTCCTGGAAAAGGAGCTGCTGCCAGGGAGTCCAGAGTGATCTTTGTACATGCCAGCAGCTCTATGCCTGTCTGCTGGTGATGGCGATGCCTGTCCCCCCAGTTCTGTATATCCTCCCAGGGCTGTATGTGCCCCAAATGATATGTATATTCCCCAGTGATACATTTGCTCCAGAAGTGCTGTATATCCCACTGAGTACTGTATATTGCCCAATTGCTGTATATCCCCACCTGTGATGTATATAGCCCCCAGTGATGTATATTCCTAGAGACATATATACCCCCAGTGCTGTCTATGCTTCCTAGTGATGTATATAGCCCCCTCATTGATGTCTATTTCCCCCCAGCCTCCCCGGTGATGAATATGTCTCAGCATCTCCTGTGATGTGTTTGCCCGCCAGCCCCTCCTGTAATTTATATGACCTCAGAGTCTCCTGTGATGCATATACAGCACTCTTAATGTTTCCTATGTTATGTATGTACAGAAGTCCCATAGTCTCCTATGTGGCATATATACAGCAGTCCCAGCATCTCCTTTGTGATGTATAGACAGCAGTGACAGTGTCTCCTATGTGATGCTTATATAGCAGTCTCATTATCTTCTATGTGGTGTATATACAGCTGTGTCAATGTCTCCTATGTGATGTATATACAGTAGTCCCAGTGTCTCCTATGTGATGTAAATGATTTTCAAAACTTATGACAAAAAGTTGACTGCTCTTCTGGCCGACACAAACCTGGAAATGCAGCTGTGAGAAGCAACATGATCAGTATCACCTAACATCACAGCTGCATCAAAGAGAAGCAGCTCCAGCCATCACATTAAGTGTGAGTTACTGTAATTAATTGTTTGACTAAATATACTGGGGTAATTTTCAAGGTGATCATTTTTGTGTGGCCCCCGAATGATGGTAGAAATTTCCAAATGGCCCCTGGCTAGAAAAAGGTTCTAATAAATAAAAAATCACATTTTCCATAAAAATGTACTTTTAGCTCCAATTTTTTCATTATCACAAGTGTAATAGGAGAAAATGAACCACAAAATGTGCAATTTCTTCTGAGTACATCGATATTCCATATGCTGGGGAAAACTACTGTTTGGGTATACGGCGGGGCTTGGAAAGGAAAGAATGACGTTTTGGAATGCAGACTTTAATGTAATGGTGTGCAGGCTTCATATCGCAATTGGCGAGCTCCTGACATGCAAAATCAGCTGAAGACCTCCACAAGTGACCCAGTTTTGAAAATTAGAGCCCTCAAGGAATTCATCTAGGTGGTGTACTGAGCATTTTTAACCTACAGGTGATCCACAAAACTTTATAACATTTTAGATTTGACAACAAAACATTACATTTTTCCACTAAAATACTGTTTTAGCAGCAAATTTATATTTCTACATATAAATTTGAACATATACACATATTAGTGTACATCTGTGGTTGTGCACTACTGTTTGAGCACATGGCAGAGATTGGAAGGGAAGGAGCAATACTTGGCGTTTAGAGCACAGATTTTGTTTTAATAGATTGTGGGCTCTATTAGCTGAGCCCCTAAGGTGCCCAAACAGCAGAACCCCCCAAAGTGACCCTCTATTGGAAACTTCACTGCATAAGGAATTTATCTAGGGATGTAGGGAGTATTTTGAACCCATAGGTGGAACGCCCGCCAGGGTTGTGGGATACTCAGTAACGGGTCGGGTACTTAAAGGGGAGTCACGGTGGCGGGAACCCGGTCCGTGGCCATGGGTGCCCAAGTTAAAGGGAATGTCCTTAAAGGGGTTTTGTAAATAAAGTTTGTTTGTGACGCTGTCATGATAATGTAAAAATGTCATAACATGAGATTAGTTCTGGTAGGTACCATGGCACAGACACACATGCCGCAGATTTGATCCCCCTTCTTTTCTCTGCTGCAGCCCAGTGGATTTCAAGCCACTGGTCCCCCCCTCCATTTCCCCAGGAATGTCTTTGTTTGGTGAAACCAAGTTTAAGTAAAGTGGAGGTTTCAGCCCCTAAGTGATGTCACCACAGGGGGAGTGCCTGTGCTTGAAGCTAGGAAATATCTGTGTGAAGCAGGATTCTTGGAGTCTCTTTGTGTCCGGGGTCCTGCTGCTATATAGATGTGACATGCATCTAGATGTGTGCATCCTACAAAGCCCACAGGTCAGTCATGATGATATGAAATGATCTGAATGCTATGTGTTTTTTCAATTGTAATCCTTCTTTTATTTGTAATTGTAATGTGCACATGATTTATCTTCTTCATAATATCTTTTTATACTTTGTAAACACTGTCTACTTTTTTGGAGTAAAATATAAAAAATACTCTCCATGCTCTAAACGAACTGTCGCATCCTCTGAAGTGAATTATGCTACTGATTTGGGTTTTCTCTGGACCCGTTAATCCTAAGAGAATTGGAGCTGGTGGCAACATACTTTGTTCTGTGCATTTGGGAGGCTTTATAGCGACAGTGGATTTGATAATTATTGTTCCTGCCTGAGTGGGAGTAGTTATATCGCCTTCGCTGCAGCGAGCCCAATAGCCAGTACAAAGCAGGCAGCCTTTCTGGCGACTAATTACTGTAGGTGCAGTACCCTGACTGACCTGAAGGTAAGGGGGTGCCAGAGAGCTGCAAGTTCCAAACCAGAACTGGGAAGTGGGATATAGATAAATCCCCTTCATAAGGAACCAGGGGCAACCAAAATAACCCTGGTTCATGACAAATTGGTGTGAGTGGTGGGGATGATAATGGTATCTTCCCCATGAACCATGACATATTAGTGGGATCCCTGACATAGCATGGTGGGATCCGTGACATAATGGTGGCAGCACGGTGGGATCCATGACAGACGCCACCTGTGTTTCTCAGTTAGGGATGACCAACGCAGCTTAAAGGGATCCACTGGGGTGATGTTATGGCAGCCAAGATGGTATGGTTTCCCACGGGTGAAGCTGGGTCCCCAGGGCTCCCGGTGTATAGATGAAGATGGTGGGTGGTATAGCAAGAAACAGAGGACAAAGGTTTGCAGTCTCTTTACCTGGTTTACTGTTGAATTCAGGCAGCCACAGTCCATGGTACCAGCTCACAGGTGTCAATGGTCCAGCTGGCTTGGAAGTGAGTTGGGAGTCCCCCTTACCAGGTGGAGTTAGAAGCCTTCCCTCTAATGCTGTGGTGTAGTCCCTTGCAGCCTTAAGCTTCTCAGAAGGTTCTCATGTGTTCTCTCTTTCCTCCAGGTTGGTAGGACACTACCTGTACGACAGGTAGCTCTAGCCTTTTTACAGGGTCTCTATCATGACCCGGGCTCTATGCACTACTGTGTCCTTAGGTGTAAGGGTGGACAGGTGACTTGTAATCCAGCTGTCCTTCCTGGTTTCTGCTGTGAGACGTGGTGTCCCTCACAACCTCGGTCTTCCGGCTATCAGTTTCTGCGCTCAGTAGGGAGGTAGCCCAGACATAGCTAACTCCTTAGTTCTTCACTCTCCTGCGCTCCACTTCCCCTACATGCTCACTACAATCTGCTCTTCCTTCTCTTCTGTCTCTTGCCAGGAACTGCAGCACCTCTCGTGGCTGCATGGCCCCTTCAGTCTTCCTGACTTTCACTGTATGATTGCTCTCTTCTCTGTCCCTCTGACAGACTAACTGAACTCACTTTCCCTCCAGACCAGAATATATATAAGTGAGCCACCCACAAGATGGATCAGAGCTCCCCCTTCTGGCCTGGAGTATGAACATGTTGTATGCTTGTAATTACCTGATAAGAGAGATCCTTCCTCGCTTCCAAGCGTGACATCACTCTCCCCATGAGGAAAGCAATGTGAATGTAACAACCAGGAACCTGGGGTGTTACATAGGTACCTCACGGAATTTTATAACATTGAGATGTGGAAATGTATGCGTAAATTTAGTGGTAAAAATGTAATTTTTGTATTTGCTGCAAATTTGTCAGGTGCACAAGGGTAAATAGGTGAAACAGGAACTGATAATTTATTACACAACTTCTCCTGAATACGGTGATGCCCAACATGTCATAAAAAATTACTGTTAGGCCACACGTCAGAGCTGAGAATGAAGGAGTGTTATTTGGCTTAGCACAGATTTTGCTCGAATAGTTTACGGATGACATATGCAGAGCCCCGAAGGTGCCAGAACATAAGAAAAAAAAAGTGGCCCCATTGTAGAAATTGCACCTCTCAATGAATTCATCTATGGCAACAGTCATGCCAGGCTTTTTTTTTTGGAGAATTGCAAATATGCTAGTTTAATGCCCATACATTATGCCCCTATACACTCCCTGACAGAAGTTATATCGCTTATCCATGTTATGTAAATAAAAGCTTATAACCTGATGTTAAATTAATTCATTGGTTGTATAAATTATTTTTGTGAAAGCTGAAACCCTCCGAAATGTCGTTTAGGTTAAGAAAATAAATTGGCATCAATGCAGAAATATTGATCAGTTAATGGACACAGAATCCTCAGATTTTGGCAAGACAAAAGTTTTGTCGCCTGGTCATATAATGCACCCAATCCTAGTTTACAATCCTAGTTCACCTGTGCTCAGTAAATGAGTGTGTAAATTAGTGTGTGTTTATAAAAAGAAAACCAGCACCCCAGACCTTCACTTGAACTGCAACTTGAGCTCTGACAACATGCCAAAAATCCACCCTGTGACCAAAGCCTGGATTATCAAGAGGCTGAAGACTAGATCCACTGCTGAGGTGGCTGGCACCTTTACTGTGTCAAGTACAAAGAATTCAAAAAAGATTTGAAGAAACTGGAGATGTGTTTGACAAGCCCAGGTCCGGTAAGACCCCGCAAGACAACTGCTCAGGAGGAACATTTGTTGGTTAGAAAATCCAAAGCAAACCCTTCTTCCACTGCAGCAGAGCTCCAACAGGCCTAATCACCTCAAGTCCCTGTGTCAACTAGAACAGTTTGTAGGATTCTGTCTCAAAATGGTCTCCATGGTCGAATCAGTGCCCAGAAGCCAGCACTAAACAGAAGGGAAATAAAAAAACTCTGTGACAATTGCAAAGTCACACAGCCTGCTAAACAGATGGATGCAGGAAAAGTGGTGGAAGGTGGATTTCTCTGATGAATCTTCAGTAGAATTACACCACAGCCACCACAAATACTGCAGGAGACCTACTGGAGCCCATATGGATCCAAAATGCACCCAGAAAACAGTTAAATTTGGTGGTGGAAAGATCATGGTCTGGGTTTACATTCAGTATGGGGGTATGCGCAACATTTGCAAGGTGGAAGGCAATATCAATAGCCTAAAATATCAAGAAGTATTGGCTATCTCTTATATTCTAAATCATAAAATGGGTCAAATTCTGCAGCAGGATGGTGCTCCATCTCATACAACAAAGTTCCTCCAGGCAAAAAAGATCAAGGTGCTCAAGGACTGGCAGGCCCAGTCACCAGACATGAACATCATTGAGCATGTTTGGGGTAGGATGAAAGAGGAAGCTTGGAAGACAAAACCAAAGACTCTAGATGAACTCTGGGAGGCATGTAAGACTGCATTCTTTGCTATTCCTGATGACTTCATTAATAAATTGTATGAATCATTGTTGAACTGCATGGATGCAGTCCCTCAAGCTCATGGAAGTCACACAAAATATTAAATATGCCTCTAATAGCACCACAACTTCATTCACCAATGTTATCCAACATATATTTGTATTTTAAGTTAATTATTTGTTTGAATTTCACATTACTTTCTGTGGGTGACAAAACTTTTGTCTTGCCAAAATCTGACCATTCTGTGTCCATTAACTGATCAATATTTCTGCATTGATGCTATTTTATTTTCTTAACCTAAACCACATTTCTGAGGGTATCAGCTTTCAAAAGAATAAGTTATACAACCATTGGATGAATTTAACATCAGGTTGTAAGCTTTTATTTACATAACATGGATAAGCGACATAACTTCTGTCAGGGAGTGTAAAGTGTAGAGCCCCTATACATTGCTGCACCCCCATACATTGTGCCAAGCTTGTGCTTCTGGTGACAAGCACCCGGTAAATTGTTAAGTGCTCTGTCCTTACAACAATAATGAAAAACATGTGGCATCTTACTGAGGTTTAGGCATAGTGGGGTTCAAAAGAAGGGGGCATTTGGATTGAATTCACAGGATTTAATTTGAGGGGGCGGGAGCCATGTCACTTTTCTATTGTCTTTGTTCTGCCATTGAAACCCCTATACTTCCAGAGATAGATAACAGACCTGAGAAGGGGCTGGTTTTGTGTGGGACAAATTAGACTTTTTATTGGTAACATTTTGGGGTACATAATATTATTAAATCGCTTTCAGAATACGGCAGGATAACATTCTTGTGCTCTACGCTGAGCACTTACGACAGGGTCTCTATGTAAATTCCACAAAAGTGTGATCCAAAATCCCCAACAGAACCACCCACAGTAATCAGGCAGATGGACACATTTTGGAGTCTGTTTAGCATCTGCACCGGTGGTATCCATCTTTATAGGCATGCACAAATCTTTAGTCACCCACATTTGTGTGCTAAAAAAACCTTAAAATGATGGGACACTGCCAGAACACCGACCAGTTCAAGGTGACTCCATATTCCTCATAAATGAGTGGTTCCATGCGGGGTTTTGTCGGTTTTGGGGAATTTATCTGGAAACCCTGACATAATTGCTCAGCAGAGAGCACAGAATAAATGTGAGCCATGCCTTGTTCCTATTCTTGGGAGGTTAAATGAACAAATAGACAGCAATACAAGAATAGTTCTTTTTTTTTCCACGATTCATGGTGTGGTATAAGTGATAAGGCGGATTTATTCTTTTTTTTACTAAATTTTTTTAAATTAAATATAAGAGTCCAATAAAGCATTTCACATTAAGACATAAATTACCATTTTCCCCACTCTTAACCCCCCTTACCCAACCCGCCCCACCCTTCCCCTTCCCTTTTAGACAGCTCACGCTTTCCTCTTAACATATCCTGTAGTATTATATACATTAACCATATACAATAACTTTTGTTTGTAAACGAATACACCGTAAATATATAGGCGAACCCTCCTCATGCCTAACTTCTCTTAGCCACCTCTAGCCTAGTTCCAACCAAGGCGTCCACAATTTTTCGAACAGGCCCATCTTCCCTCTTTTCTGATATGCACCCTTTTCCAGGGTAATGACCTGCTTCACATATTTAAGATATTCTCCCCTCGAGGGAGGTTCCTCTTTGATCCAATTTCTGGCTATGACCTTCCGAGTCATGTATAGTAGTCTGGCGATTGCTATTTTCAGCTTGTTATCCACAGATATCTCTTCCACGTACCCCAGCATGCACACCAAAGGTTCTTTTGGAATTACACATCTGTATGCCCCTTCTATCCAGCTTACAACCACCAACCGAAAAGCTGTCAATCTCGGACACGACCATAACATATGAAACATTCCAGCACTATCATTCCTACATCTAGAGCATTCCGAGTCAGATCTCAGCCCAGCTCTATACAGGACATCCGGGGATCTATACACTCTGTGTACAATATAAAGCTGGGAGAGTCTATATGGCTCATTCAGTGATAGTTTTCGTATCCATTCTAATACAGATTCCCACGTTTCATCCTCTAAACGACCCAGCTCTCTTTCCCATTTAGCCCTCGCGCCATTCAGATATCCCAATAGGTGAGTGTGAAGTAGGTCCTTATATAAAGATGAAATAGCACCCACTCCACACTTGTCCCCACTCCACAGATGTAGTCTAATACTAAGTCGTTTTGAATTTGGAAACAATCCCCCTCATTCTGGGCCATAAACGCATGCCGTACTTTTGCATATTGGAACCCCCCAGATGTCCTAAGACCATATTCCGACTGTAGCTGAGAAAAGGATTTCAACCCCCGTCGCTCTAAAATCTGACAGGCATACCGGATCCCCCTGGCTTGCCACTCTGGTATATGTCCCATTGCCAAAAACTCCGGTAGATTATTATTAAACCACAGTGGAGAAAACCTGGTCAGACAAGTAACCCCATGAATTTGTTTAACTCTCCCCCATACTTTATATATCAGAAATAATGTTGTGTATTTCTTCCCCAGTATCCCTAGGGATCCATCTTCCAGACACTATACCGCCGGACTTCTCTTCACCACCCTTTCTATCAAAAGTTGTGCTACATTGGAAGACGACTCATGTTCCCAGCCCTTTAAATGCTGACATTGGGCTGCCAAGAAATATATTTCAGGGTTACGTAAAGTCAAGCCTCCCGCGTCCTTAGGGCATTAAAGCATCTCCAATCTAATTCTCGGGTGTTGCCTCCCCCACACCAGGCCTCTAAATAAGGAGTTAATCAGTTTGAATTTTACATGTGGTATCCAGATAGGTGAGTTATGGAGAACAAACAGCATCTTAGGCATCAGAATCATCTTAATGAGATTAATTCGGCCTACAACAGATAAATGCAACTTAGACCAAGCCCCTACCTTTGCCTTAAGAGTTCCCAGCACCGGTGTAAGATTCGTATGCATGTAATTTCTGATCGGCAAAGAGATTAGTGCAGTGCCCCAGATTCCTGGTCGTTGCAGTAATGTCGCTCTGCCACTAAGGGGAGCGATGTTACGTCTGATTGCACTAAAGGAGTTCACCTGACCAGGTATCACAGTCACACATTACACTTCACACTCCGGCCACCAGGGGGAGCAAAGGGTTCTATGTATTAGGCCACTCCTCACACTCTGGTAAAACTGGGGGTTGGATAGGAAGTTAGAGGGAAGCTGACTGGGTTTTGCCCAGGTAACATCTAGTGAGAGGAGAGCGTTGCTTGGGAAGATTCAGGGGGGTCCCTGCCAGGGGTGGGATCCTGACAGAGGCCTAGCGAAAGGACAGATTGTTACGGAGCCGTGCCTGCACCTCATTGCGGCGGCATCTTAAGAAAGGACACGAAGCGAAGGATATTGTGGAGAAGTGAGAAATGAGATCACAGCACAAAGGTGATAGAACCAGTAGGAGTCGTGCCCCGAGATCGGCAACATCCTTCTGAGGCGCGTAGCCGGCGGCCGGAATGCCGAGGAAGTAATAGACTCTATGCATTACTTTGAACCAACGGCAGGGCAGTTAACTTTAGGTTGGCTGTCTCACCTTTTACACCTAATGAAGACAATGGAGGCAATTGTGGGAGAGGGGAGTCTCTAGGGTCCCTATAAAATAACTCCAGGCCTACCCCGTCATACCCCGTCATACGGGTGCATCCTATCCATATCATCTGGGGGACGGAGAGAGAAAGAACAGAAACATACACGACAGTTGTGAGGACTATCCCGTGGTGCTCAGCAGGGAAGTACTACAACACCCAGGCGCTAGTAGGTAGGCTACTGATTTCCATCTGCAAAAGGAACTCTGGATATGCCTTCAGATCGGCCGGTCTCAGCCAGCCCTGTTAGCAGTGCTCTGGATTGCAGATGCCGAAGCCTTCAGTAAAGAGGTAAAGAGACTGCAACCCTGAGTCCTCGTTATTTACTGCGACCTACACCATCACCTACATCTTTAATTGGGCGCCCCTTAGCAGGGCCATGGACCGGGTCAGGCCACCGTGACATCCCCAGAACCTAGAGAGTACCCCGCTGCCCTGCGTCTGGGGGCCGTTCCAACTGTATCCCCAAATATTTGAATTGATCTGCTACTTTAAGTCTACCCCTTCCATAGAATCTCCCAGCTCACCCCCTTTATCATCCACCAATAAACAGAGTTGACTTATTCCAATTTATTTAATCCCCGACAAAGCACCAAATCCCTCGATGAGCCGAATTGCATTACTCAATGAATCATGTGGATCATTCAAGAACAGCAGTATATCATCCGCACAAAGCGCTATCTTTTCCTCTATCGAGCCATATTTAAACCCAGAGACCTCAGCGGGTTCTCGGATCTTGGCGGCCAGCAGCTCCACGTCTAAAGCAAACAAATGAGGGGAGAGAGGACACCCCTGTCTCGTCCCTCTATGCAGCCTTATCGTATGAGAAAGCTCCCCATTCACTCTCACCTTAGCTGATGGTTGCGCATACAATAGTTGAACCCAGGACACAAATTGTGGGCCAAAGCCAAAGCATTGCAATACCTGCCACAAGTATCCCCATTCCACACTGTCGAATCCCTTAAGGGCATCTAAAGAAGCAATAACTCTATGCCCACCATTATCAGCCCCCAATTGTAAATTCAAAAAAAGTCTTCTAAGATTGACTGCCCTGGACCTGTCGGGCATAAAGCCAGACTGATCTGGATGAACCAACTTAGAAATAACACCCAACAATCGGGCCACCAACACCCCAGCCAGAAGTTTAACATCCGTTGTGAGTAGTGTTGAGCATTCCGATACCGCAAGTATCGGGTATCGGCCGATACTTGCGGTATCGGAATTCCGATACCGAGTTCTGATATTTTTGTGGTATCGGGAATCGGTATCGGAACCATATTCATGTGTAAAATAAAGAATTAAAATAAAAAATATGGATATACTCACCTCTCCGGCGGCCCCTGGATCTTACCGATGTAACCGGGAGCCTCCGTTCCTAAGAATGAGCGCGTGAAGGGCCTTCGATGACGTCGCGGCTTCTGATTGGTCACGTGACCGCTCATGGGACCGCTCACGCGACCAATCAGAAGCCGCGACGTCAGCCGCGACGTCATCGAAGGTCCTTCACGGGCTCATTCTTAGGAACGGAGGCTCCCGGTTACAGCGGTAAGGTCCAGGGGCCGCAGGAGAGGTGAGTATATCCATATATATCCATATACTCACCTCTCTGGCGGCCCCTGGCGAGGTGAGTATATCCATATTTTTTATTTTAATTCTTTATTTTACACATGAATATGTGTCCTTCAGACCCTGGGAACCATTCCGATACTTTGCGTCCCATTGAAATGCATTGGTATCGGGTATCGGTATCGGCGATATCCGATATTTTTCGGGTATCGGCCGATACTATCCGATACCGATACTTTCAAGTATCGGACGGTATCGCTCAACACTAATTGTGAGCAAAGAAATCGGGTGATATGATTCACGCAGTCGTAGATCTTTATCTTCCTTCTGGATTACTGTGTAACATGTTGTCCCCTTAAAACATTGACTTTATTAGTATAAATATTAAAAATACTTAATCCCGGTGAAACACAAAAAACAAAAAGGAAATCTAATTGTGCACCTGACCTAACATATATCCGTACACTTAGCTACTATCCCTTCCTAGCAGTGGAGGTTGGCACCCTGATAGAAGCGATTTTGGCGCCCCCACTCAGCGTCTGCTGTCCCCAGCTGACCCTGTTAAATGACTGGTAAGCTGTAGGTGGGAAAACAATGAGCATATAAAAGAGATGAAAAAAGGCATAAGGAAAATAAACTAAAGTGCACAAAAAATAAATAACCCCCATACAATGTCCTACAACAAAGATTACTCTATACACTGCAACTGAGCAATGGTATAAGCATGTAACTCCTCAGCTCATATTATATAGGCTAACAGCCACTCAATATATAAATGTAGCCAGCTCTAAATGGAGTTGCAGATAAAGGCATAAGGAACAATAGTAGCTGGGGTAGGTAAAATTACCTTCTACTTAAAGGCCTGGTTCCAGAACACTACTAGACTGTATAAAGCGGCAAATCTTATATAGCCTTGAGCAGCATACTCTCTTATATGCGGCAAATCTTAGATAGCCTTGAGCAGCATACTCTCTTATAGATAAATAGATAAATATAGTTCATTAATCTCAGACAGTATATAACACTGTTGATACCACAACGTACAATAAGATCAGAGTTATGCCCGAGAGACACAGCATTAAAGGCTAGTTGCTCAAATACTCATAGCTACCGGTGGCTACTATCAGCAAATACACAGTCTTAGTCAATATATATATAAATGATTACAAGGACAGCAAAAGGAGGGTGTTAGCCCAAAAAGCCACTTAGCTTCCAAGTAATCGCCTTCGGGATTACAACTATTATGGCCTCCCTCATGGAGGCTGGAAGAATCCCCCCATTCCTAGCCTCCTCCAAAACTACTCGTAATCTGGGTAGCAATACCTCCTCCATCTCCTTATAAATTTCAGCTGGCAATCCATCTGCTCCTGGGGCCTTGCCTCTTGCCATGGCTCTTAAAGCATGACTTAGTTCTTCATCCGTGATAGGTCCCTCCAAACTTTCCCTATCCTCCTCACTTAGTCTAGGTAAGATATTACCTTCTAGAAATGCCACGTTGTCAGTTCCCGATGGGTCCACACCAGAGGAGTACAGATCCGCGTAGAAGTCCATAAAGACCCTTAAGATCTCAGAAGTCTCCGACACTTTTATACCGTTAACAGGCTCTAGTGAATGTACGAATGGTGTACCGCTCTGGGCCGACGCCACCAGCGAGAGCATATGCCCCACTACCTCCCCCCCTGGTAAAAGGCTAGTCATTGGAACTCTCTCTTCCTCCCTGCCCTTTCCAAAATAATTTTATCCATATTATTCTGGGCTTCTCTTAACCGTTTACCAGCCCCAGGGGTACCCAGTGTGGCCATCTCATCTTCAGCAATTCTCAGCCTTTCCCTTGCGGCATTCTCCACCTGTCTTCATCGCCGCTTACATCTACTGATGTCCCTGAACAGCAAACCTCTCAAATATGCCTTCATCGTCTCCCATATAGTGGGTATGTCCAAGCTGCCCTCGTTAATCTCAAAAAACTCCTCCACCTCCTGCTGTATGCCCTCCAAACTCACACTATTCAGCCAGTTAGGGTGAAATTTCCACTCTCCCCTATGCCGTGCCTGTGTCCCCATTGGCCATAACTCCACCTCTATCGGATTATGAATTCCCCCGGAAGAAGCAAGACGCGAAACGCGCGTTTGGGCCTTCTGGACAACACGTGCAGGTCATGTATAGCACCCTACTCTTATGCTGATACTGTGAATTCAATATGAGGCATGGTGTGATCACCAGCCCTTTATACACAATAGTACTATAACTAACTATTGGCACAAATATTAAGAGATTCATATAGACACTTGGCACTTTATTCTATGCATATACTCTTTTTTGGTAATGATCCAGATATACTGTGGTATGGGTTGGTATCCCAACTATTGAGTGACATATAACTAAAAACTTGGGTTTACCTACTAATAGGAATTTTTGTATACTTATTTATTGCTTATACTAAGTGCTTTTGTGAACAAATTACATGAGGTTGCTGAACATGATTATGCACCTGTGGTCTTAGATTGTATATGTATTCCCCAGAGGACGGTATCTTATTACTTATTTTATATTTATATTTATTGTTGTTCTGATTAAGACTAAATAAAATTTGTTAGATTTTAATACTGTGACTCTGCTTCCGCCAGTTTTTCTCTCTTTTGGTATTTGCATGAATTTTGGAAGTGTCACCTTAAGAGGCTGGATTGAATAGGTTTCAATAAACTCAGTAGGATTTCTCCCCTCTGCTTTTTCCGGCAGACCCACTATCCTGATGTTATTTCTTCTGGATCTGTTTTCTAGGTCCTCATTTTTTGCTGCCAATTCCGATATCTGTAGAGTAAACTTTCTCTCTGCGTTTTGTAGTTGAACCACATGATCCTCCACAGTACTCATCCTCTCCTCCACCTCCCCCATGCGTTTATCCATTTTCTGTATGGCAGCCTTTATTTGTATAATCTCCCTTTTCACCTCCTTTATCTGAAGTGTTAAAACATTCAGGGACTGGTTGCAAGAGGATAAGAGGATGAGGACGGCCTTTAGGGTTGGCTCCCCTCTCAATTCAATTTCCTTCTCAGCCTTTCCTGCTGCAGCCATGCTACTTTCTTCCTCCCCCTTCTGTGCCCCCCTCACTCCTTCATCAGCTTTCTCCTCCTCTTCCTCTCCTTCAGCTCTCTCCTCCATAGTCTCTTGTACCTCTGTAAGAGTGTGGTGCTGTTATGGACAGTAACACGCTGCCACTTTAAGAGACAGCACCCCCTTGTCTGGTGTGATGGAATGTTCTGCTTCCTTCCCCCTACTATAGACTGTGAAGATGAACTGCCCTAGAATAAGGGGAGGAGTTGAGCCTGAACTGTGTGTGTGAGCTAAAGCTGCTACTTACTGTGTGCTGTTTGCTACAAGAAAGGTCCCACAGCCTGGGACGGAGTGTACTTGTGAAATTTGCAAGACTTTTCCGGGTACAGCAAAGGTGGCTATTCTGTGCTAGTATGTGAAGCCACGAAGATACTGAGAAAGGGACTTACAGTTTCCAGGAGCATCCCTAGGACCCAGAAGCAAGGAGAAGACCACGTTTCACAGAGCTGACAGAAAGCCGTGCGCACTGCCATATTTGACTGCTGGGGGCCCCCCTGGGACTGGACCTGAGTCCCAAACATCACCGTGAGTCTGTTCCTGTTTGGTGCACCTGTTAGGGCCTAGTGTAGGCTTCAGTAGTCAGTACACGGCAGCCGTGGGGCCTGCTTAGTAAAGGCCAGGGAGGTTATATGTAGAGTACCATCGTTATTTGTTTATTGTTTAAATTTGCTTGTGGGACATATTTTGAGTCTGTAATAGCTGTAGCACCGTGCTATTTTACGGACAAGATAAAGTTATAACTCTTGTAAAGTGTCTCTTGCCATTGCATACCCCGGTTTGCATCTTCCTCACCCACTTCATTCCTTGTCTCCCAATAAATCTACCCTTTGTTGTTTGCACCTCGTCTTGTGTACAGTAGTATTCCTGCACCGTTGTGGTCCCCCGGCCATCGCTTCAAGTGGCGCTGCGAGCAGGGTACTGTCACCAAGATGGAAGCAGCAGACAGCAATGGCGGGAATGCTAACATTAATGGGGATGCTGTGGGCATTGGTGGAACCCCTGCAAGGACACTCCCTATGGGCACCATATTTAGTGTGCTACCAAAGTTTGACGGCAAGAATATGCCACTGCCCGACTGGGTGTCCCGGCTGCAAAGCACCCTGAAGATTTATAACATCAGCCCAGACCTTGAAGTGGACATTGCATTAACTGCTCTAGAGGGTGAAGCCCGTAGAAACGTCTGCCTACAACCAGAACTCACCCGCAGTACCCTGAAGGAGCTAGTGAAGTTCCTGGAAGAGATTTACGGCGAGACTGCTAGCACCGGACACCTTCGTGCCAAATTTTTCTCTAGCCTGCAGCGGGAAGAAGAAGGAATCTCTCAGTATGCAACAGCACTGCAAGAAGTGTTAGCAGAGGTGCAGAGAAAGGAGGCGGATGGATTTGGCAGCATGGGCTCTAAAGACCGTATACTCCAAGATCAATTCATTCTGGGACTGCACAGCACATCCTTGAGGTGAGCACTGTCAGAATGGGTCCGGGCAGATCCGGCTCTTATGTTTCGTCAAATCCTGGCGGAAACAGTGGCCCGAAGTAAAGAAGAGAGCTATGCATCTGGGGTGATGCGTGTCCAGGGCGCCAATACCAGAGGGGACCCAAACCATCAGGAGGTGCTGGTCCAGGTGGTGCAAGACTTGCAGCGGTCCCTTGTCAACGTGCAAGAGAAACTTACCCAGATGGAGCGAAGAGTGGGGGAACTACAAGAGCCTAACCCACCATACTCATGCAACCATTCTTCAGCCCGACCACCAAGGGATCAGTGGGAGCAAGCCCCCTCCCATCAGGCATCGGAGGCATGAGGACAGGCTCAAGGTGCCCCCCGGCGAGGAGGAGGCATCCAATGCTGGGAAAGAGGAGGATGGGGGCACCTTGCTAGAGACTGTCGGAACTATACTCAAGGCCAGCGGAAGCCGCCGTTAAACTACCAACCCCCGCAGTAGTGCGGCACTCTGTGGGGGAGGCGAGTATAGAGGCCACTCCATATCATAACGAACACTTGATTGCTGGGAGTCCCATCCTATGTGCTGAATTTGAGGGAGTTCTAGTGGATTGCCTGGTAAATGCCGGGTCACAAGTGACGACAATGCCAGACACGTATTTCAAGCAGCATTTCCAGGCCCTGGCCAAGCCAGAAAAAGAGACATTGATCCGGTTGTTTGCTGCCAACCAACAACCGATCTTGGTCACAGGGGTCGTGTGGATGAATATTCGAATCTGTGGGCAAGAAGTGGGGAGAAAAGGAATCCTGCTAGTCCCTGGGCCTATCAAAGAAGATGTGCCTGTCGTACTGGGGATGAATATCATACGTGAACTCGATCAGATTATGTTTACCAAACGGGGACCTGGATATTGGATGAAGGCTACTACACATAAGCCTAATCAAGAAGCTCTTCAACGACTGATCTGCATCTGTGGGACGCAGAAGAGTGTGCCATCCTATCAGATTGTAGGGGTCATCAGGGCTCCTGGTAAAGAACCTGCAATCCTGCCTCCCGAGTGAGAAACTATAATATACCTTCCAGTGGGGACACATCGCAACCTTGACGGGTTGGAAGTGATTGTTCAGCCTGTGGTAGGCGGAGGAGTGGACCAAGAAGTCGATAGCTCGTACAATAGCTGTGGTCCAGCGAGGACACGTCCCCATAAGTGCTTTGAATGTGGGCCCCGGGGAGGTCACCTTGCCACGAGGGACAGATCTGGCCCTGGTGTACCTACATAAGGGCGAAGTGGTGAGTCAGAAGGAGATGTCTTTATCGCCGAAAGAAGGTGCGGGGTGGACCCTAGCAGTTGCTGTGGGGGCCGAAGAGACGCCATCCCTGGAGTGCAGTGGACGGGTCATCCTTAATCAAATGGAAGTGGATGTGAAGGCTCTGGGCCCTGAGCGTGTGCAAGCAATAGAAGCTATGCTGTGGGAACATCAGGCCACATTCGCCCATCAGGCCACATTCGCCCGTCACGCCAAGGATTTCGGCTGTACTGAAGCAATCACGCACGAGATACCGACCAGAGAAGCTCGTCGAATTCGAGAACGATACCGGCAGATCCCGCCCAAGATGTATCAAGAGGTGAAAACATTACTGAGGCAGATTCTGGATTCAGGAGTGGTGCAGAGTAGTCAGAGCCCTTGGGCAGCCCCGGTGGTGCTCGTCAAGAAAAAGGATGGGACCATCCGTTTCTGTGTAGACTACAGGAAACTCAATGCCTGCACTGTTCGAGACTCGTATCCGTTGCCCCGCATTGAGGAATCCTTGACAGCATTGGGGAAAGCCGAGTACTTCTCCACCCTGGACCTAGCAAGCGGATACTGGCATGTAGCCGTGGCAGAGAAAGACAGGGAAAAAAACGCCTTCATCCTCCCTATGGGACTGTTTGAGTTTAACCGGATGCCTTTCGGGCACTCCAATGCTCCGGGCACATTTCAATGGCTGATGGAAAAGTGTTTGGGAGACTTAAATTTTGAGGCTACCTGTCATGAATCCCCAATGGCTAGGGATAGCACAGGACAAGCAAAGTATAATAAATATCGGACGAGCTCTAGGGTGATGGAACCTGGGCTGACCGCTGCCCTACGCCTGACAAACGCAACTAGAGATAGCCAGGGAGCGTGCCTACGTTGGTTCTAGACGCCACGCACCAGCCTAAGAGCTAACTAGTACTGCAGAGAAAACAAAGACCTCACTTGCCTCCAGAGGAATTAACCCCAAAGGTATAGTTGCCCCCCACATGTATTGACGGTGAAATGAGAGGAAGGCACACACATAGAGATGATGTATATAGCTTTAGCAAATAGAGGCCCGCTGAAAACTAGAAAGCAGAAAGACACAAAAGGGGACTGAGCGGTCAGCAAAAAACCCTAATCAAAAAAAACCATCCTGAGATTACAAGAACCCATGTGCCAACTCATGGCACATGGGGAGAACCTCAGTCCACTAGAGCAACCAGCTAACATAGAGACATTCTAATCAAGCTGGACAAAAAAACCAAACAACTGAAAATCAGCACTTAGCTTATCCTGAAAGATCTGGGAGCAGGTAGGCAGGAACCAAACAGAGCACATCTGAACACATTGTTAGCCGGCAAGGGAAATGACAGAAAGGCCAGGTAAAATAGGAAACACCCAGCCTCTGATGGACAGGTGGAAACCAAAGGCCGCAACCCACCAAAGTCACCCAGTACCAGCAGTAACCACCAGAGGGAGCCCACAAACAGAATCCACAACAGCTACCCTGATCTATCTGGATTACATCATTGTGTTTTCGGCCTCATTCGAAGAACACCTTGCCTGGCTTGGACAGGTACTCGGAAGACTGCAGGCTCATAAGCTGAAGGTGAAGCCAAAGAAGTGCCACCTCTTCAAGAGAGAGATTGAGTACCTGGGCCACATAGTGTCACAAGATGGAGTTCTACCCTCACCAGAAAAAGTGGCTGCTATCCAGATGTGGCCAGTCCCTCGCACGGTGAGAGAACTTCAGGCCTTTCTGGGGCTTGCCGGATACTACCGCCAGTTTGTCAAAGACATTGCAAAGGTGGCAGGTCCCCTGAATGAGCTGCTGAGGGGGACTGCCGGAGTGCCGAAGACCCAGTACATCCCTTGGGCCCAGAGACAAGATGAGGCCTTCCAGGCTATAAAGAATGCCCTTACTTCAGCCCCGATTTTGGCCTATGCAGATTTCGATCAACCATTCTTGTTGTACACAGACAGTAGCCTTCATGGACTTGGTGCCGTACTGTCTCAGATACAGGATGGACATGAGAGAGTCATCGGGTATGCCAGCAGGTCCCTGCGAGACAGCGAAAGAAACCCCCACAATTACAGCTCCTTCCGGTTAGAGCTCCTGGCCCTGGTGTGGGCCATGACAGAGAAGTTTGCGGGCTTCCTGGCAGGGACCAAGATTCAAGTTCGAACATACAATAATCCCCTGGCCCACCTTGAGAATGCAAAATTGGGGGCCTTAGAACAACGATGGGTGGCTCGCCTAGCCAAGTTGGACTTTACCATCCGTTATCGCTCTGCTACCGAAAACGCAAATGCTGATGGGCTGTCAAGAGTGACTGTGGAGACTACAGCGGGGGATCTCGATGAACAACTCAAAGAGGTGGAGACCCCAGATTTTCGTAAGTTCAATCCCCCAGTGGTTGCGACCCAGTCAAGAAGGGAGGCCTTCGCACTACCCCGGTCCCTGGGGAGAACCAATGAGGAATGGGGACATGCTCAGGATGAAGATGAAGGGCTGTGACAGATGAAATGGTGGGTAACTCAGAAGCGGAAGCCTGGCAAACAAGAGAGAGATGATCTGGATGCTGAAATGAAGAGTATATTACACCAGTGGGATAGACTGGAAGTGCGAGAATCAGTGATATCGCAAGAGACAACAGCCAAAAGATATGGAAGTAAGGTGGCAGGTGGTCATCCCAGGAAGAATGCCTCAAGAAGTAGCTAGAGAAGCCCACGAATTTGGAGCTCACTTCGGGCCCACAAAGACCTACCAATTGGCTACAGCGATATGTGTACTGCCCCCGGATGGAGTCTGTGGTGGAAGAGGTTTGCCGGCAATGTCGAGTATGCAAACTCATTAAGAGTACCGAACAGAGAGCACCCATCCAGACCATACAAACTAAGGAACCGCTAGAAGTCTTGATGATCGACTATCTCCTCATGGGACACTCAGCCCGCGGGCTACAGTACTGTTTGGTGATAACTGATCATTTCTCCAAGTTTGCAGTAGTTACCCCGACTAGAGATCAGACTGCAGAGTCGGCGGCGCGAGCCATCTGTCAAGACTTCATCCGGGTGTATGGGTGCCCAAAGCGCATCCACTCCGACCAAGGTGCTTGTTTCCAAGGCAAGGTGATGGAAGAACTGTATCGTATGTATGGCATCGAGTGGTCCCGTACCACCCCTTACCATCGTCAATGCAACGGAGCATGTGAACGCTTCAACCAAAATCTACTTCAAATGCTGAGAACATTGGAGGAGGATAAGAAGGGGTGTTGGCCAGACTACCTGCCAGAGTTGGTCTGGACCTACAACAATCGGGTCCACTCCACCACGGGTTATACCCCCTATCTACTGCTGTTTGGAAGAGCTGGACGGGAGATCATTGAGCTGAATTTGGAACAGCCAGAGGAGCTGATGGAGCGAACGGTCACCTCATGGGTGAAAGAGCATCGGCAACGACTACAAAAAATACGGCGGTTGGCGGGTCAGCAGCTGCAAGAAAATGAGCATACAGGCTGTAAACCGACTCAAGAGTTGTCACTCCAACCCGGAGACCGAGTATTAGTCAGAGAGAAGCGCCCCAAAGGAAAACTAAGTGAGAGATGGGAAGTACAGCCTTATAGAGTAATCAAGCGAGTGTATACTAACGGCCTTGTCTACAAGGTGCAAATTGAGAGTGGAGCGTCCGCCCCTAGAGTACTTCACAGAAATATGCTGAGGCCCTGCCGGTCTGAGATCTGTTCTACGCCATTGTCGCCTGAAGGCGCTACTCCACTTCCTGAATCTGTCATGCCTGATGGTGAAATCGATGACGAGTGGTTGACCATCCCTGATGTAGGGGGTCCTCAGCCGCACAGAGACAGTAATCCCATGGATGTACCAGTACCGCCACGCGAGAACGAGACCAGACAAGAGCCCACTATGACTCCTGCAGCAAGTGTTCCTCAGGAAGATAGTCAAGCCTTGCCTGACAGCCAAAAGCTCTGGAGATCCCAGAGGTCTAATGCAGGGGTTCCACCAGTCCGATATGTAGAACAGTGTGCTCTGTCTGTTATTCCAACTTTGTTGCCTCCTCTATAGGTGCTGTTTCCGCATTGCATGTTCCTTCATTATGTTTTGACCTTGGTGCTGTGATGGCCAAGGACGACCATCATTAAGAAGGGAGGCATGTAAAAGGGTGGTGCTGTTATGGACAGTAACATGCTGACACTTTAAGAGACAGCACCCCTGTTGTGAACTCTGTTTTCTGGCTCCCTCTTGTGGTCACTGGTGGTATGGTGTGACTTTTGCTTTGGGCTCCCCCTGGTGGCTTTGTTTGTTATCCTGCTGGTCTCTGGCTATCAGCTGGTTCGTTATCCTCTGGGAGGTTCCTATATAGCTCTGTTTTACTTCCACTTGTGGCCGGCTGTCGATGTAATCAGTGCTACTCAGATTCCTTCTGACTACCTTGCTCCCAGTCCATCCAGGATAAGCTAAGTTTTGTTTGCTCATTTTTTGATCAGCAGTGTTTATCATGTTTTCTGTTCCAGCTTGCTAAAATGTAATTCCCTCGCTTGCTGGTTCCTCTAGTGGGATGAGTTTCTCCCCACACACCGTTAGTTGGTGTGTGGGTTCTTGAAATCTCAGGATGGATATTTTGTAAGGGTTTTTTATTGATTGCATAGACCCCTGCTCTATTTTCTGCTTTCTAGTACTAGTGGGCCTCTTTTGCTGAATCTGATTTCATCCCTATGTATGTGCCTTCTTCTTACTTCACCGTTAATATTTGTTGGGGGCTTCTATAGCTTTGGGGATTATTTCTCTGGAGGCAAGCGAGGTCTTTCTTTCTCTTTAGGGGTAGCTAGTTCCTCAGGCTGGCTCGAGACGTCTAAGAATTTTTTAGGCACGTTCACCGGCTACCTCTAGTTGTTTTGGATAGGTTCAGATTTGCGATCAGTCCAGTTACCATCTCCCTAGAGCTCGTCCTTAGTTTATCACTTGCTGATCTATTTGTGATCCTCCGCCACTTGGGATCATAACAGTACAGCCGGCCACAAAAAGTGTTAATTGCATGGAAGAAGCAGGAGAAAAGAAGCCTTGAGAAATTTTTTTTTTTTTGTTGTTGTTGTTGCCGTGTGTCTAGCTGCTGTTGCTGCTTCTCTCCTCCTCTTAATCTTGGTGTGGCTCTGAGTTCAGCTGCTGACATGGATGTCCAGAGCTTGGCTTCCAGTCTGGATCATCTTGCTGCTAGGGTTCAAAGTATTCAGGATTTTGTTGTTCACAGTCCTATGTCAGAGCCTAGAATACCTATTCCGGAGTTGTTTTCTGGAGATAGATCTAGGTTTTTGAATTTTAGGAACAATTGTAAGCTGTTTCTTTCTTTGAAACCTCGTTCCTCTGGTGATGCCGTTCAGCAAGTTAAGATTATAATTTCCTTTTTGCGTGGTGACCCCCAAGATTGGGCCTTCGCATTGGCGCCAGGGGATCCTGCATTGCTTAGTGTAGATGTGTTTTTTCTAGCCCTTGGATTGCTCTGTGAGGAACCTAATCTTGAGAACCAGGCTGAAAAAACGTTATTGGCCCTCTCGCAGGGGCAAGATGAAGCAGAGGTGTACTGCCAGAAATTTCGGAAATGGTCGGTGCTTACTCAGTGGAATGAGTGTGCCCTGGCTGCAAATTTCAGAGAAGGTCTTTCTGAAGCCATTAAGAATGTCATGGTGGGGTTCCCTACGCCTGCAGGTCTGAATGAGTCAATGACTCTGGCCATTCAGATTGATCGGCGTTTGCGGGAGCGCAAACCTGTGCACCATTTGGCGGTGTCTTCTGAACAGACACCTGAATCTATGCAATGTGACAGAATTCTGACCAGAAGTGAACGGCAAAATTATAGACGGCAAAATGGATTGTGCTTTTACTGTGGTGACTCAGCTCATGTTATCTCAGCATGCTCTAAGCGCAAAAAAAAGGTTGATAAATCTGTCACCATTGGTACTTTACAGCCTAAGTTCATTTTGTCTGTTACCCTGATTTGTTCCCTTTCATCTTACCCGGTTAATGCTTTTGTAGATTCAGGTGCTGCCCTGAGTCTTATGGATTGGTCATTTGCCAGGCCAGGCTGTGGTTTTGATTTGGAGCCTTTAAAATTCCCTATTCCACTAAGGGGAATTGATTCTACACCATTGGCTACGAATAGACCTCAGTACTGGACACAAGTGTCCATGTGCATGACTCCTGTTCATCGGGAGGTGATTCGCTTTCTTGTACTGCATAATTTGCATGATGTCGTCGTGTTGGGTCTACCATGGTTGCAGACTCATAATCCAGTCCTGGATTGGAAAGCTATGTCGGTGTCAAGTTGGGGTTGTCAGGGAATTCATGGTGACGCTCCTGTGGTGTCAATTGCTTCGTCCACTCCTTCTGAAGTCCCTACGTTTTTGTCAGACTACCAGGATGTATTTGAGGAGCCCAAACTCAATTCTCTACCTCCTCATAGGGTTTGTGATTGTGCTATAAATTTGATTCCTGGTAGTAAGTTTCCTAAGGGACGACTTTTCAATTTATCTGTGCCGGAGCATGCTGCCATGCGGAGTTATATAAAGGAGTCTTTAGAGAAGGGACATATTCGCCCGTCCTCATCCCCTCTTGGTGCAGGATTCTTTTTTGTGGCTAAAAAGGATGGTTCCCTGAGACCCTGTATTGATTATCGCCTTTTGAATAAAATCACGGTCAAATTTCAGTATCCTTTGCCATTGTTAACTGATTTGTTTGCTCGCATTAGGGGGTCTAGTTGGTTCACCAAGATAGATCTTCGTGGTGCGTATAACCTTGTGCGTATAAAACAGGGTGATGAATGGAAAACTGCATTTAATATGCCTGAAGGCCATTTTGAGTACTTGGTGATGCCTTTTGGACTTTCTAATGCTCCTTCAGTCTTTCAGTCCTTTATGCATGACATCTTCCGTGAATATCTGGATAAGTTTATGATTGTGTATCTGGATGATATTCTGTTTTTTTCGGATGATTGGGAGTCTCATGTTAAGCAGGTCAGGATGGTCTTTCAGGTCCTACGTGACAATGCTTTATTTGTGAAGGGCTCAAAATGTCTTTTTGGAGTCCAGAAGATTTCTTTTTTGGGTTTCATTTTTTCTCCTTCTACTATTGAGATGGACCCAGTCAAGGTTCAGGCTATTCATGACTGGATGCAGCCTACATCTGTTAAGAGTCTTCAGAAGTTCTTGGGTTTTGCTAATTTTTACCGTCGCTTCATAGATAATTTTTCTGGCGTTGTTAAGCCTTTGACGGATTTGACCAAGAAGGGTTCTGATGTGACTAATTGGTCTTCTGCGGCTGTGGAGGCCTTTCGGGAGCTGAAGCGTCGGATTTCTTCGGCTCCAGTCTTATGTCAGCCAGATGTCTCACTTCCCTTCCAGGTGGAGGTTGATGCTTCCGAGATTGGAGCGGGGGCTGTTTTGTCGCAGAGAAGCCCCGATGGCTCTGTGATGAAGCCATGTGCTTTCTTTTCAAGAAAGTTTTCGCCTGCCGAGCGGAATTATGATGTCGGTAATCGGGAGCTGTTGGCTATGAAGTGGGCATTTGAGGAGTGGCGACATTGGCTCGAGGGAGCTAAACATCGTGTGGTGGTCTTGACTGACCACAAGAATTTGACTTATCTCAAGTCGGCCAAGCGGCTGAATCCCAGACAGGCTCGTTGGTCGTTGTTTTTCTCTCGTTTTGATTTCATGGTCTCGTACCTGCCGGGTTTGAAGAATGTGAAAGCTGATGCTCTTTCTAGGAGTTTTGTGCCTGACTCTCCTGGAGATTCAGAGCCAGCTGGTATCCTTAGAGAAGGGGTGATTTTGTCTGCCATCTCCCCAGATTTGCGACGTGTGCTGCAAGAGTTTCAGGCGGATAGACCTGACCGCTGTCCACCGGAGAGACTGTTTGTCCCGGATAGATGGACCAACAGAGTCATCTCCGAGGTTCATTCTTCGGTGTTGGCGGGCCATCCTGGAATATTTGGTACCAGAGACTTGGTGGCAAGGTCTTTTTGGTGGCCTTCCTTGTCGCGGGATGTGCGTTCCTTTGTGCAGTCTTGTGGAATTTGTGCTCGGGCGAAGCCTTGCTGTTCTCGTGCCAGTGGTTTGCTGTTACCTTTGCCTGTCCCGAAGAGGCCTTGGATGCACATTTCCATGGATTTTATTTCAGATCTCCCTGTCTCTCAGAGAATGTCTGTCATCTGGGTGGTGTGTGATCGTTTTTCTAAGATGGTCCATTTGGTGCCCTTGCCTAAGTTGCCTTCCTCCTCCGAGTTGGTTCCACTGTTTTTTCAAAATGTGGTTCGTTTGCACGGGATTCCTGAGAACATTGTTTCTGACAGAGGATCCCAGTTTGTGTCTAGATTTTGGCGGACCTTTTGTGCTAAGTTGGGCATTGAATTGTCTTTTTCGTCGGCCTTCCATCCTCAGACGAATGGCCAAACCGAGCGAACTAATCAGACCTTGGAGACTTATTTAAGATGTTTTGTTTCTGCTGACCAGGAAGACTGGGTTACTTTTTTACCGTTGGCCGAGTTTGCCCTTAATAATCGGGCTAGTTCTGCTACTTTGGTTTCTCCTTTTTTTTGTAATTCGGGGTTTCATCCTCGTTTTTCCTCGGGTCAGGTGGAGCCTTCTGACTGTCCTGGAGTGGATGTTGTGGTGGATAGGTTGCATCAGATTTGGAATCATGTGGTGGACAATTTGAAGTTGTCACAAGAGAAGGCTCAGCTCCTTGCCAACTGCCGTCGCTGTGTGGGTCCCCGACTTCGCGTTGGGGACTTGGTGTGGTTGTCTTCTCGCTTCGTTCCTATGAAGGTCTCCTCTCCTAAGTTCAAGCCTCGGTTTATCGGTCCTTATAAGATTCTGGAAGTCCTTGGCCCTGTGTCATTCCGTCTGGACCTCCCGGCATCATTTGCTATTCATAATGTGTTCCTTCGCTCGTTGTTGTGGAGGTATGTGGTACCTGTGGTTCCTCCGGTTGAGCCTCCTGCCCCGGTGCTGGTTGAGGGAGAATTGGAATACGTGGTGGAGAAGATCTTGGATTCTCGTGTTTCTAGACGGAGGCTCCAGTATTTGGTCAAGTGGAAGGGCTATGGTCAGGAGGATAATTCTTGGGTTGTCGCCTCTGATGTTCATGCGGCCGATTTGGTTCGTGCCTTCCATGTGGCTCATCCTGATCACCCTGGGGGTTTTCATGAGGGTTCGGTGACCCCTCCTTAAGGGGGGGGTACTGTTGTGAACTCTGTTTTCGGGCTCCCTCTTGTGGTCACTGGTGGTATGGTGTGACTTTTGCTTTGGGCTCCCCCTGGTGGCTTTGTTTGTTATCCTGCTGGTCTCTGGCTATCAGCTGGTTCGTTATCCTCTGGGAGGTTCCTATATAGCTCTGTTTTACTTCCACTTGTGGCCGGCTGTCGATGTAATCAGTGCTACTCAGATTCCTTCTGACTACCTTGCTCCCAGTCCATCCAGGATAAGCTAAGTTTTGTTTGCTCATTTTTTGATCAGCAGTGTTTATCATGTTTTCTGTTCCAGCTTGCTAAAATGTAATTCCCTCACTTGCTGGTTGCTCTAGTGGGCTAAGTTTCTCCCCACACACCGTTAGTTGGTGTGTGGGTTCTTGAAATCTCAGGATGGATATTTTGTAAGGGTTTTTTATTGATCGCATAGACCCCTGCTCTATTTTCTGCTTTCTAGTACTAGTGGGCCTCTTTTGCTGAATCTGATTTCACCCCTATGTATGTGCCTTCTTCTTACTTCACCGTTAATATTTGTTGGGGGCTTCTATATCTTTGGGAATTATTTCTCTGGAGGCAAGCGAGGTCTTTCTTTCTCTTTAGGGGTAGCTAGTTCCTCAGGCTGGCTCGAGACGTCTAAGAATTTTTTAGGCACGTTCACCGGCTACCTCTAGTTGTTTTGGATAGGTTCAGATTTGCGATCAGTCCAGTTACCATCTCCCTAGAGCTCGTCCTTAGTTTAATCACTTGCTGATCTATTTGTGATCCTCCGCCACTAGGGATCATAACAGTCTCCTCCCCCCTTGCGCTCCACGCGGTGCAGCAATGGCAGATTTTGGCGGCAATGCACATTCTTGTAGCACAAATCAGTTAGGCATAGTTCTTAGGCGCACATGACCCGATTTTCAGGCTTAAGTAGATCCTGTTCGTGATGCCAAAGATGGATCGCCCCCATGGGGTCGTGGGGTACTCGGTACCAGGTCTTGCAGTTCACAGGGGGATATCATGGTGGCTAACCTGGTCCATGGCCCTGGGACATCTGTTTAAAAGGGAAAGGTCTTTGAAGGGGAAATGTTCGTGACGCCACCTGTAGTATTCGGTCTGGGTGACCGACGCTGCTTTCAGGGATCCGCTGGGGTGATGTTATGACAGCTAGATGGTATACCTTCCCACAGGTCAAATATGTCCCCAGGGCTTCCCAGTGTGTATGGAGCGCCCCCAGAGGCAGGGCCACGGGGTACTCGGTACCGGGCCTCTCTGTCTCGGTCCTGGGGTTGTCACGGTGGCTAGACCCGGTCCGTGACCCTGCTAAGGGGTGTCCAATAAAAGATGTATTGGTGATGTGTGATGCAAGTCGCGATGAATAACGAGGACACAGGGTTGCAGTCTCTTTACTGAAGGCTTCAGGATCCACAATCCAGAGTACTGCTAACAGGGCTGACTGAGACCGGCCGGTCTGAGGGCACATCCAGAGTTTCCTTTGCAGGTGGAAATCAGTTCCTACCTTCTAGCGCCTGTGTGTTGTAGTACCTCCCTGCTGAGCACCACGGGATAGTCCTCACAACTGTTGTGTCTGTTTCTGATGTTCTTCTCTCATAACTCGTATCTATTCTGATGTTTTTTCTCCATCCCCCAGATGATATGGATAGGACGCACCCATATGATGGGTAGGCCTGGAGTTCTTCTGGGACCGTAGCGTCGCCCCTCTCCCACAATTGCCACCTATGTCTGCTTAGGTGATTTAGGTGAGGCAGCCAACCTATAATTAACTGCCCTGCCGCTGTTTGAAGTAATGCTTGGAGCCAAATACTTCCTCGGCGTTCCGGCCACCGGCTACGCGCCTCAGTAGGATGTTGCCACGATCTTAAGGCAAGACTCCTACTGGCTTTATCTCCTTTTTGCTGTGATCTCGTTTCTCACTTCTCCACAGTAAACCTCGCTTCATTTCCTTTCTTAGGATGCCACCGCAACGGGTGCAGGCGCGGCTCCGTAACGTTCTCTTCTGTTCGCTAGGCCACTGTCAGGATCCCACCCCTGACAGAGACCCCCCTGAATCTTCCCCTGCAACACCCTCTGCCACAGGATGTTGCCTGGATCCAACCCAGTCAGCTTCTGACTAACTTCTTATCCGGCCCCCAGTTTTACCAGATTGTGAGGAGTGGCCTAATACATAGAACCCTTTGCTCCCCCTGGTGACCAGAATATGACGTGTAATGTGTGACTGTGATACCTGGTCAGGTGAACTCCTTAAGTGCCATCAGATATACCATCACTCCACTTAGTGGCGGAGCATCAGTACTGCAACGACCAGGACTCTAAGGCGCTGCACTCCCCCCCGGTTAAATCCAGTACTCCCGGACTGGGAAGAAAACAACAATACATGTCAGCAAAAGACATACAAAATTTTGAAATGCAATGAACAAGTAAATATAACAGTGCTTCCCTTTATGGGAGGTGAGGACTCTTGAACGTTACAAACAAAACATGGTTAAATATTTTTAAATAACATACTATAAATAACTTCTATTACCCAGCCGGGTATTCTACTAAGTGCAAATTCTGAACAATATTTTAACTTTTCCTTTAAGGGCGTATAAGCTGAACCCACTAAAGGCTTACTATAAAATTCTAAAATATAAATTAACTTTTTCTTTATTTCTCTCTTCTAAGTGCAACACTCTTCTTTTTACTCTCTGATTTTTCATATGCAGGACCGCCTGTCTATCTGCCCAGGCCTACTGCCTCTTTTCTTAGTACAGGATCAATTAACCATCTCTCTATGGCTCTCAGGAGGACTCACTAACTAACCCCTATGGGTTTACTTTATTGAAATTCGGCTTTCAACTCTTTCCTGTCCTCATTCTCTAGTAACATTATTAAACATTCTCTATAACTATCTAACTAACTGCATATTACTTCTATGTAAAACATTATTACCATCTTTCTTTATGGCAACATTATACTTTAAGTGCAACTGGTGAATGTTCCCTTTAAGGGGGAACCAAGTCTCTCTGAGGTAATGCAGACTCTCTCTATCTGCAAGTCCGTTTAAGGCAAGAGCTTCCATGCTGTACTCGGGAACAGTCTCTTCAAAAAGCTCTCTCTTTTGTAAAACCAGTAAAGGGCACCTTTAAGAAGGTGTGAACTATTTACAATACAGTTTGTGTACCATTCACCGTCCATGATTCGGCAGTCTTTGTAACCAATGATGAACAAAAAGCAAAAATAAAATAAAACAAGAGTAAAAATAAAAAGCAATAGGGATCCCCTTAAGAATAACCCTAGATGGGTTTAAAGCAGCAAAACATCAGGAAGACAAACAAGTAACTATTTACAGTTGCAGAGCATTGGAGCTTACTCTGATTCTGGCGGCCTCCACCGGGGCTTTACCTGACAGGTGGCCCTCTGTAGCCCAGGCAGGCTTGACTCCAAGTCTACTCCCGGTGCCAGGTACACTCCATGGGTTTGGGTCTTCTTTACGACCAGGTCGTGCGCCGCGATGAGTGTCTGCGTGGGCCAGTGGATGATGCTGGCGGCGGCAGTGGCTGCTGCAGCCGCTTCAGTGTCAAGCTCCTCCCCCTCGGTTCTGGATACCGCCAGGATGGCTGTACAGCGCTGCATGTCCCGGGCCCACCAACTTATGCCCTTGAGATGTCGGCGGTGCGTCACCACATCTCCCGGACTCAGGAGGTACTTGGTGCCGTCTCCACACAGGCAGGGCTCCACCTTGTTCTAGGTGATGCGAACTCTCAGGGCTGCTCCAATTTCTTGGACGAAGCCCTTCCCTTCCTGTGGCTGGTAGAATATCACAACACCCCATTTCGGCAAGGAGCCATCCAGCAGCTCACCTCGCGCTTCCCGCTCCACTTCTCGCTGTAAATCCGCGATTAGGTGGTTCCGATACTCTCCCCAAGGGAAGGGCCTGAGGTCGTGCCCCCCCGGTAATTTGAGGACCGGCGGCGGGGCCACCAGGGCCCCAGTGGTCGTGTTGGTGACTGGGTCAGGTGCAGAGGTGAGGCGCCCTCCCCGGGAGTAGCGGCACCGTGTACCCTCGCTTGAGGTAACTCCTTCGGTGCCACTCCACTCTCCTGAGGGAGGCGTATGGGCTGGGGATCGTTCAGGCATGGGATGCCCCATCGACAGCTCCCGCGGGTCGAAATCCTCCAACGAGGGCATGTCGGAGTAATCCTCCGGTGACGGGGGTCGGTGCGGGGCCATTCTCTTCTGTAGGCCTTCTCTGGTCTCCAGTCCCACCTCATCTGAGTCATAGTTTGGTTTCTTCGGTCTCCGCCCGCCATAGAAGATCAGGAGGCGGGTCTCAGCTGCTGACGGACACGTCCTCAGGATACAGAAAAATTCAGACTGGGCGGCCATTGTCTTTCGTGCTCTCCAGCTCGTGTACGCCCACTTCACGCCCCTCTTTTTCTCCTGTGCTCCTCGTAGCGCTGTAATGGCGGCGGGTTTGGCGAGCATTTTTGGCGGCAAATAGCAACTCACAGTCTTTGCAATAAGTCACGGTTCAAGCACAATTCAGACACAGTTCCAAGGCACACATGACCTGATTCTTCAGGCTTAAGTAGATCCTGTTCGTGATGCCAAGTTGGAGCGCCCCCAGACCCAGGGCCGCGGGGTACTCGGTACCGGGCCTCTCCGTGTCGGTCCTGGGGTTGTCACGGTGGCTAGACCCGGTCCGTGACCCTGCTAAGGGGCATCCAATAAAAGATGTATTGGTGATGCGTGATGCAAGTCGCGATGAATAACTAGGACACAGGGTTGCAGTCTCTTTACCTCTTTACTGAAGGCTTCAGGATCCACAATCCAGAGTACTGCTAACAGGGCTGACTGAGACCGGCCGGTCCGAAGGCACATCCAGAGTTTCCTTTGCAGGTGGAAATCAGTGCCTACCTTCTAGCGCCTGTGTGTTGTAGCACCTCCCTGCTGAGCACCACGGGATAGTCTGCTATCTGTTGTGACTGTTTCTGATGTTCTTCTCTCACAACTTGTTTCTATTCTGATGTTCTTTCTCTGTCTCCCAGATGATATGGATAGGATGCACCAGTATGACAGGTAGGCCTGGAGTTCTTCCGGGACCCTAGCGTCGCCCCTCTCCCACAATTGCCCCCTATGTCTGCTTAGGTGATTTAGATGAGGCAGCCAACCTATAATTAACTGCCCTGCCGCTGTTTGAAGTAATGCTTGGAGCCAAATACTTCCTCAGCGTTCACCGGCTACGCGCCTCAGTAGGATGTTGCCACGATCTTAAGGCACGACTCCTACTGGCTTTATCTCCTTTTTGCTGCGATCTCGTTTCTCACTTCTCCACAGTAAACCTCGCTTTGTTTCCTTTCTTAGGATGCCACCGCAACGGGTGCAGGCGCGGCTCCATAACGTTCTGTTCTGTTCGCTAGGCCACTGTCAGGATCCCACCCCTGACAGAGACCCCCCTGAATCTTCCCCTGCAACACCCTCTGCCACAGGATGTTGCCTGGATCCAACCCAGTCAGCTTCTGACTAACTTCCTATCCGGCTTCCAGTTTTACCAGATTGTGAGGAGTGGCCTAATACATAGAACCCTTTGCTCCCCCTGGTGGCCAGAATGTGACGTGTAATGTGTGACTGTGATACCTGGACAGGTGAACTCCTTAAGTGCCATCAGACGTACCATCACTCCCCTTAGTGGCGGAGCATTAGTACTGCAACGACTGTTATGGTTCTCAATGGCAAGAGAACATAGCCCAGCAAACATAAGAACTAGCTCTTGGAAGGATGGAAACTAAACTGACCATGAACTAAACCTGCCGCACAACTAACAGTAGCCGGGTAGCGTTTGCCTACGTTTTATCCCTAGACGCCCAGCGCCGGCCGGAGGACTAACTAATCCTGGCAGAGGAAAATATAGTCCTGGCTCACCTCTAGAGAAATTTCCCCGAAAGGCAGACAGAGGCCCCCACATATATTGGCGGTGATTTTAGATGAAATGACAAACGTAGTATGAAAATAGGTTTAGCAAAATTGAGGTCCGCTTACTAGATAGCAGGAAGACAGAAAGGGCACTTTCATGGTCAGCTGAAAACCCTATCAAAATACCATCCTGAAATTACTTTAAGACTCTAGTATTAACTCATAACATCAGAGTGGCAATTTCAGATCACAAGAGCTTTCCAGACACAGAAACGAAACTACAGCTGTGAACTGGAACAAAATGCAAAAACAAACGAGGACTAAAGTCCAACTTAACTGGAAGTTGTCTAGCAGCAGGAACATGCACAGAAAGGCTTCTGATTACAATGTTGACCGGCATGGAAGTGACAGAGGAGCAAGGCTAAATAGCGACTCCCACATCCTGATGGGAACAGGTGAACAGAGGGGATGATGCACACCAGTTCAATTCCACCAGTGGCCACCGGGGGAGCCCAAAATCCAATTTCACAACAGTACCCCCCCCTCAAGGAGGGGGCACCGAACCCTCACCAGAACCACCAGGGCGATCAGGATGAGCCCTATGAAAGGCACGGACCAGATCGGAGGCATGAACATCAGAGGCAGTCACCCAAGAATTATCCTCCTGACCGTATCCCTTCCATTTGACCAGATACTGGAGTTTCCGTCTGGAAACACGGGAGTCCAAGATTTTTTCCACAACGTACTCCAACTCGCCCTCAACCAACACCGGAGCAGGGGGCTCAACGGAAGGCACAACCGGTACCTCATACCTGCGCAATAATGACCGATGAAAAACGTTATGAATAGAAAAAGATGCAGGGAGGTCCAAACGGAAGGACACAGGGTTAAGAATCTCCAATATCCTGTACGGGCCGATGAACCGAGGCTTAAACTTGGGAGAAGAAACCCTCATAGGGACAAAACGAGAAGACAACCACACCAAGTCCCCAACACAAAGCCGAGGACCAACCCGACGCCGGCGGTTGGCAAAAAGCTGAGTCTTCTCCTGGGACAACTTCAAATTGTCCACTACCTGCCCCCAAATCTGATGCAACCTCTCCACCACAGCATCCACTCCAGGACAATCCGAAGATTCCACCTGACCAGAAGAAAATCGAGGATGAAACCCCGAATTACAGAAAAAGGGAGACACCAAGGTGGCAGAGCTGGCCCGATTATTGAGGGCAAACTCCGCTAAAGGCAAAAAAGCAACCCAATCATCCTGATCTGCAGACACAAAACACCTCAAATATGTCTCCAAGGTCTGATTCGTCCGCTCGGTCTGGCCATTAGTCTGAGGATGGAAAGCAGACGAGAAAGACAAATCTATGCCCATCCTAGCACAGAATGCTCGCCAAAATCTAGACACGAATTGGGTACCTCTGTCAGAAACGATATTCTCCGGAATACCATGCAAACGGACCACATTTTGAAAAAACAGAGGAACCAACTCGGAAGAAGAAGGCAACTTAGGCAGGGGAACCAAATGGACCATCTTAGAGAAACGATCACACACCACCCAAATGACAGACATCTTCTGAGAAACAGGAAGATCCGAAATAAAATCCATCGAGATGTGCGTCCAGGGCCTCTTCGGAATAGGCAAGGGCAACAACAATCCACTAGCCCGAGAACAACAAGGCTTGGCCCGAGCACAAACGTCACAAGACTGCACGAAGCCTCGCACATCTCGAGACAGGGAAGGCCACCAGAAGGACCTTGCCACCAAATCCCTGGTACCAAAGATACCAGGATGACCTGCCAACGCAGAAGAATGAACCTCAGAAATGACTTTACTGGTCCAATCATCAGGGACAAACAGTCTACCAGGTGGGCAACGATCAGGTCTATCTGCCTGAAACTCCTGCAAGGCCCGCCGCAGGTCTGGAGAAACGGCAGACAATATCACTCCATCCTTAAGGATACCTGTAGGTTCAGAATTACCAGGGGAGTCAGGCTCAAAACTCCTAGAAAGGGCATCCGCCTTAACATTCTTAGAACCCGGCAGGAAGGACACCACAAAATTAAACCGAGAGAAAAACAACGACCAGCGCGCCTGTCTAGGATTCAGGCGTCTGGCGGACTCAAGATAAATTAAATTTTTGTGGTCAGTCAATACCACCACCTGATGTCTAGCCCCCTCAAGCCAATGACGCCACTCCTCAAAAGCCCACTTCATGGCCAAAAGCTCCCAATTCCCAACATCATAATTCCGCTCGGCGGGCGAAAATTTACGCGAGAAAAAAGCACAAGGTCTCATCACGGAGCAATCGGGACTTCTCTGCGACAAAACCGCCCCAGCTCCGATTTCAGAAGCGTCGACCTCAACCTGAAAAGGAAGAGCAACATCAGGCTGACGCAACACAGGGGCGGAAGAAAAGCGGCGCTTAAGCTCCCGAAAGGCCCCCACAGCAGCAGGGGACCAATCAGCAACATCAGCACCCTTCTTAGTCAAATCAGTCAATGGTTTAACAACATCAGAAAAACCAGCAATAAATCGACGATAAAAGTTAGCAAAGCCCAAAAATTTCTGAAGACTCTTAAGAGAAGAGGGTTGCGTCCAATCACAAATAGCCTGAACCTTGACAGGATCCATCTCGATGGAAGAGGGGGAAAAAATATATCCCAAAAAGGAAATCTTTTGAACCCCAAAAACGCACTTAGAACCCTTCACACACAAGGAATTGGACCGCAAAACCTGAAAAACCCTCCTGACCTGCTGGACATGAGAGTCCCAGTCATCCGAAAAAATCAAAATATCATCCAGATACACAATCATAAATTTATCCAAATAATCACGGAAAATGTCATGCATAAAGGACTGAAAGACTGAAGGGGCATTTGAAAGACCAAAAGGCATCACCAAATACTCAAAGTGGCCCTCGGGCGTATTAAATGCGGTTTTCCACTCATCCCCCTGCTTAATTCGCACCAAATTATACGCCCCACGGAGATCTATCTTAGAGAACCACTTGGCCCCCTTTATGCGAGCAAACAAATCAGTCAGCAGTGGCAACGGATATTGATATTTAACCGTGATTTTATTCAAAAGCCGTTAATCAATACACGGCCTCAAAGAGCCATCTTTCTTAGCCACAAAGAAAAAACCGGCTCCTAAGGGAGATGATGAAGGACGAATATGTCCCTTTTCCAAGGACTCCTTTATATATTCTCGCATAGCAGCATGTTCAGGCACAGACAGATTAAACAAACGACCCTTAGGGTATTTACTACCCGGAATCAAATCTATGGCACAATCGCACTCCCGGTGCGGAGGTAATGAACCAAGCTTAGGTTCTTCAAAAACGTCACGATATTCAGTCAAGAATTCAGGAATCTCAGAGGGAATAGATGATGAAATGGAAACCACAGGTACGTCCCCATGCGTCCCCTTACATCCCCAGCTTAACACAGACATAGCTTTCCAGTCAAGGACTGGGTTATGAGATTGCAGCCATGGCAATCCAAGCACCAACACATCATGTAGGTTATACAGCACAAGAAAGCGAATAATCTCCTGGTGATCCGGATTAATCCGCATAGTTACTTGTGTCCAGTATTGTGGTTTATTGCTAGCCAATGGGGTGGAGTCAATCCCCTTCAGGGGTATAGGAGTTTCAAGAGGCTCCAAATCATACCCACAGCGTTTGGCAAAGGACCAATCCATAAGACTCAAAGCGGCGCCAGAGTCGACATAGGCATCCGCGGTAATAGATGATAAAGAACAAATCAGGGTCACAGATAGAATAAACTTAGACTGTAAAGTGCCAATTGAAACAGACTTATCAAGCTTCTTAGTACGCTTAGAGCATGCTGATATAACGTGAGTTGAATCACCGCAATAGAAGCACAACCCATTTTTTCGTCTAAAATTCTGCCGTTCACTTCTGGACAGAATTCTATCACATTGCATATTCTCTGGCGTCTTCTCAGTAGACACCGCCAAATGGTGCACAGGTTTGCGCTCCCGCAGACGCCTATCGATCTGGATAGCCATTGTCATGGACTCATTCAGACCCGCAGGCACAGGGAACCCCACCATAACATCCTTAATGGCATCAGAGAGACCCTCTCTGAAATTCGCCGCCAGGGCGCACTCATTCCACTGAGTAAGCACAGCCCATTTACGAAATTTCTGGCAGTATATTTCAGCTTCGTCTTGCCCCTGAGATAGGGACATCAAGGCCTTTTCCACCTGAAGTTCTGACTGGGGTTCCTCATAAAGCAACCCCAAGGCCAGAAAAAACGCATCCACATTGAGCAACGCAGGATCCCCTGGAGCCAATGCAAAAGCCCAATCCTGAGGGTCGCCCCGGAGCAAGGAAATCACAATCCTGACCTGCTGAGCAGGATCTCCAGCAGAGCGAGATTTCAGGGACAAAAACAACTTGCAATTATTTTTGAAATTTTGAAAGCAAGATCTATTCCCTGAGAAAAATTCAGGCAAAGGAATTCTAGGTTCAGATATAGGAACAGGAATAACAAAATCTTGTAAATTTTGAACTTTCGTGGTGAGATTATTCAAACCTGCAGCTAAACTCTGAATATCCATTTTAAACAGGTGAACACAGAGCCATTCCAGGATAAGAAGGAGAGAGAGAGAGAAAGGCTGCAATATAGGCAGACTTGCAAGAGATTCAATTACAAGCACACTCAGAACTGAAGGGAAAAAAAAAAAAAAAAAAAAAAAATCTTCAGCAGACTTCTCTTTTCTCTCCTTTCTCTGTCAATTAATTTAACCCTTTTCCGGCCGGTCAAACTGTTATGGTTCTCAATGGCAAGAGAACATAGCCCAGCAAACATAAGAACTAGCTCTTGGAAGGATGGAAACTAAACTGACCATGAACTAAACCTGCCGCACAACTAACAGTAGCCGGGTAGCGTTTGCCTACGTTTTATCCCTAGACGCCCAGCGCCGGCCGGAGGACTAACTAATCCTGGCAGAGGAAAATATAGTCCTGGCTCACCTCTAGAGAAATTTCCCCGAAAGGCAGACAGAGGCCCCCACATATATTGGCGGTGATTTTAGATGAAATGACAAACGTAGTATGAAAATAGGTTTAGCAAAATTGAGGTCCGCTTACTAGATAGCAGGAAGACAGAAAGGGCACTTTCATGGTCAGCTGAAAACCCTATCAAAATACCATCCTGAAATTACTTTAAGACTCTAGTATTAACTCATAACATCAGAGTGGCAATTTCAGATCACAAGAGCTTTCCAGACACAGAAACGAAACTACAGCTGTGAACTGGAACAAAATGCAAAAACAAACGAGGACTAAAGTCCAACTTAACTGGAAGTTGTCTAGCAGCAGGAACATGCACAGAAAGGCTTCTGATTACAATGTTGACCGGCATGGAAGTGACAGAGGAGCAAGGCTAAATAGCGACTCCCACATCCTGATGGGAACAGGTGAACAGAGGGGATGATGCACACCAGTTCAATTCCACCAGTGGCCACCGGGGGAGCCCAAAATCCAATTTCACAACAAACGACCAGGACTCTGGGGCGCTGCATGTAGATGGTGGATGGTGAGAGGCGCAGTGAAGAACGAGGACACAAGGTTGCAGTCTCTTTACCTTTACTGAAGACTTCAGCATCCACAGTCCAGAGCACCAGATCAAAAGGAGAGACAGAGTCCGGATGGTTTGGAGGCAAGTCCAGAGTCCCCTTGTCCAGGTGGAAATCAGTAGCCTTCCTTTGTGCTGCAGTGTTGTAGTCCCTTACTGCTAAGCTTCTCATAAGGTCCTCACAACTGTTGTAGATGTTATGTCTCTCTCTCTCTCTCTCTGTCCCCCAGATGGATAGGACAAAACCCGTATGACTGGTGGCTTCAGGCTGTTTGTAGGGACTCTAGCACGCCCCGGCCTCTGAGGGGTGCCACTGTGCCTCCTGGGTGTAGGGGCGGACAGGTAACATGAAATTAGCTGTCCTGCCGGTCTCTGGAGCAAGGCATAAAGGATCGTTGCTCCCTCCGTGTTCCAGCTACCGGGATCCTGTGCCTCAGAAGGAGGCAGCCTGTGTAGGGCAGAACTCCTCTGATATCCTCTCCTTTGCTTTGCTTTCCTTCACGCTTGCTGCAATATGTTCTACTTTCTATCCGTCTGTTTCCTAGGAGCTGCAGCACTTTAGGCTACACGGCTCCTATGCTTCCTTTCCCTCTGTCTCCCTGACAGGAACTGAACCCTTTCCCTCCAGATCAGGATGTTCTTATAGGGGAGTTCACCTTAAACAGGCTTAGAGCTCCCCCTTCTGGTCTGGAGTGTGAATATGTTGCATGCATTGTGTTACCTGACAAAGAGTTCTCCTTCTTTGCCTCCAAAAGTAGCATCACTCTCCTCGAAAGGAAAGCAATACCACTGCGACAACCAGGACCCTGGGGCACCACACATCTGCATGCATCTGAATACATCCGCATGTCCTGCATACCCAATGTTAAAGATAGGTATACAGGACCCATGCAGAAGTAGGGAGACCTAAACAACAAAAGTATGGAAGTGGGCGGAGCTTCATGGAGGAAGTACGCAGCCGTCCGCAAGGCCCCCATATGAAAGTGTGAACCCGGCCTAAGTTGTTTATTGCGCATGTTGTGCGGTTGCATGGCGTGCATTTTAATTTGGTGCCTGACAGAGGGGTGCAATTTGTGTCCAAATTTTGGAGGGCGTTTTATAAGAGATTGGGTATTTGCTTGACCTTCTCCTCAGCCTACCATCCCGAGACCAATGGTCATATGGACCAATCAGTCTCTTGAACAGATTTTGCCACGTCTCAATTAGTAATCGGGTTAATCAGTCCACTGGCTCTTCTCCACTTTTCTGTAACTACGGTTTTCACCCCCATTTTGGTGTATTTTCCAGGCTGGATTTGGGGTGTCCAGGGTCTGATGCAGCGGTTCAATGTTTTAGGGAGGTTTGGAGGGAGGTCCAGAAGGTGGCTCAGGGCAAACAGAAACATTTTGCTGATAAGCGACGATCTGTAGGACATAAATTTCTGGTAGGAGAGAAAGTTTGATTATCCACCAGGAACATACGTCTGAAACTTCCTTCTGCTAAGCTGGGTCTGAAGTTCATTGGTCCTTACGAGAGAATATGCGGCTCCACCTCCCATAGGGGCGGAGCCGCATATTTATCACTGTAATGGGCGGCACCACGTGACCGCTCATAAAGGACAAGCTGCGACGCTGAGAGGAAGCATCGGGGGAGCTGGGTGAGTATTTTATTTCCAGCGGGCGGGCGCACAGGGGGTGGGAAGGGGTGGGAGGGGTTGGTTACCGGGAACTTTATTTCAACCGCAAAAAAAATAAAAAAACAATGATTTTTCATTCCTTCTCTCCAGCGAACACTGCTGGAGAGAAGGGATGAATGGCGGCTTCAGCACCCAAAGCAGGGGACAGCACTTACTGTAGTGCTGTCTCCTGCATGGTCCGTGTGGTACCCAGTCAGCACACGGGTGGCACACGGCTGCCGCACGTGTGCCACACTCATGTGCCATGTGAGCACACGGACACAGGGACATGGATAACTCCGGTACCGGAATTATCTGGACGTGTGAGACTGGCCTTATGTGGATGCAGAGTAAAATTAGATTTCTATATCAAAGACCAACCACATATGCCACGTACCTTTTATTAATTACTTTTAGAGAAAAATCACAAAATAGAATTTGAAATGTCACTAAGGGCTCATTTCCACATGTGAGACATACGTCCGTGTCTCGCAGGTTAAAACCCTCTTCTGGCGCCGGCACTCCAGAGCGGAGCGTGCGGCCACACAGCAACACATGGAGCTGCACGCTCCCCTCCCAAGTGCCGGCGCCAGAAGAGGGTTTTAACCTGCGAGACACGGACGTATGTCTCGCATGTGAAAATGAGCCCTAAGGCTATGTGCACATGTTCAGGTTTTTTCGCGTTTTTTTTCGCTATAAAAACGCTATAAAAACTCATTAAAATGCATACATTATGCATCCCATCATTTAGAATGCATTCTGCATGTTTTGTGCACATGGTGCATTTTTCTCCGCGAAAAAAACGCATCGCGGTAAAAAAAGCAGCATGTTCATTAATTTTGCGGATTTTTTGTGTTTTTCACGCAATTCTATGCATTTGGAAAAAAAACGCACAAAAAAGCATCAAAAATGAGGTAAAATCGCGGTAAAATCGCAGTAAAAATGCATGCGGATTTCTGGCAGAAATGTCCGGTTTTTGTCAGGAAAATTTCTGCCAGAAATCCTGACATGTGCACATAGCCTAAAGGTACAATTCATTCTCTGTTTAAATATTAATTTAGTGTATTTAACCATAGGGAGGCTTGCATAGGGTCAGCTGCATACCGTTTCTGCAGAATGTTGGCAACCAGACAAAGTTCCAGCAGGATTAAAGAAGAGACTTTGTGTGAAAATGTTCTATGCACAGGATCTGTTCTTAAGTTTCTGTGTGTTTTTCATGGATCTTGGTCTTTCTCGAAGTGTCTCTTTCATTTCCTCTGACAGAAGCAGTTCAGGAGACAGATTCCATTCAATTTCGACAGTCCAGACTGTGATGGAAAATAAACAGGGTGAATAATATCAGAAGAAGCAGTTAAAATATTCCATTTTCTACACTTAGAATGTTGTTCCACTGAGAATTATGCCAACTACATTTCATGCTGTAAAGGAACACCCTTTAGTATCCTAACTCTAGGTTCAATTTATGAATAAACTGAAAATAAGATCTTGCTACTTCTACAAAGGGTATCTTTAGAATAGTACATTGACCTTCTCTTCTGCCTTAACATCTGAATTAAAAGACCTTTATTCCTAATATTTATGTAAATCCAGTTTTATTGTTATTATAAATCACAATACATATTATTGTCATATTTAGTGTTGAGCGATACCTTCCGATATTTGAAAGTATCGGTATCGGATTGTATCGGCCGATATCCGAAAAATATCGGATATCGCTGATACCGATACCCGATAACAATACAAGTCAATGGGACACAAATATCGGAAGTGATCCTGGATGGTTTCCAGGGTCTGAAGGAGAGGAAACTCTCCTTCAGGCCCTGGAATCCATATTCATGTGTAAAATAAAGAATTAAAATAAAAAAATAGGGATATACTCACCCTCGGATGCGCCCTGGTTGTAACCGCTGCAACCGGCAGCCTCCGTTCCTAAGAATGAGCGAGTGAAGGACCTTCGATGATGTCGCGGTCACGTGAGCGGTCACGTGAGCGGTTACGCGACCAATCAGAAGACCGCGACGTCATCGCAGGTCCTTCACTCGCTCATTCTTAGGAACGGAGGCTGCCGGTTGCAGCGGTTACAACCAGGGCTCGTCCGAGGGTGAGTATATCCCTATTTTTTATTTTTATTCTTTATTTTACACATGAATATGCATCCCAATCCCGATTCCCGATATCGCAAAAATATCGGAACTCGGTATCGGAATTCCGATACCACAAATATCGGCCGATACCCGATACTTGCGGTATCGGAATGCTCAACACTAGTCATATTATAATACTGCTGGAGTTCAGAGAGAGGGGAAGAGGTGCAGATGAGGCCAATAGCACCTCCATCCAGCAAAGAAATTGGTCATAAATTAAGGTAATAGGGCTCAGATTGTACCTCCCCAAGTTGGTTTGTGATCCATTTAACATACTCTGACAACCACATTGAATAGAATTGCTACCTTTTTTTCGAAAATAAACAGTTTAAGTAAAGATAGGGTGCACTTAATGCTAGGGACCACTACCCCAATTTAGAGCCAGTGTCAGTCAGCCATTCAGGTAAGTGCAGGCACCTAGCAGGTTATTAACTCTTTAAGGCCATGTTCACACTTTCAGTATCTGAACAATATTTCACATCAGTATTTCTAAGCCAAAACCAGGTGAGGAACAATCAGAGAAAAAGTATAATAGAAATACGTACGAATGTGAAATACTGACCAAATACTGATAGAGTGTGACTATAGCCTTAACCTGGAGATTAGCCCCATAGCTGCAGGTAAAAACCTTTTTTTCTGGTGACAGGTTACCTTTAAAGCTGTTTTATTCAGTAATCATAGCTTGTATCTTCCTTTACTGTGTGTGCAATCTTACATTTATCAAAACTACAGTGATCTTAGCAGGTGATTTATTCTTTCCAAACCATGATCTTGAAACAGTCACCTGAGTGGCATGCTCCCAGTCTGACATTTAAATGTATGTTTTCTCAGAAACATTATAGTGTTTTATTGCAAAATATTGCTGTCTGAAATGACAGAGCTAGACTCTGATTCATGTCGTTCATAATAGGTTCCTTTTAAGCAGGGCTGGCTCCAGGTTTTTGAGGGCCCCGGGCGAAAGAGTCTCAGTAGGCCCCCCCCCCTTAACGCATACCACGATTCATGATGCCCAGATACAGCAGAGAAATATAGGTATAGTACAATGCCAGATTTCACTTCTTATATGCTTTTGTAAATTCTGCAGTGTATATATACAGGACAGGAGGAGCGGTACTGTGCAGTGTATATATACAGAGGGAGTGGTACTGTGCAGTGTATATATACAGGACAGGAGGAGTGGTACTGCGCAGTGTATATATACAGGAGGAGTGGTACTGTGCAGTGTATATATACAGGGGGAGTGGCACTATGCAGTGTATATATACAGGGGGAGTGGTACTGTGCAGTGTATATATACAGGAGGAGTGGTACTGTGCAGTGTATATATACAGGGGGAGTGGTACTATGCAGTGTATATATACAGGGGGAGTGGCACTATGCAGTGTATATATACAGGGGGAGTGGTACTGTGCAGTGTATATATACAGAGGGAGTGGTACTGTGCAGTGTATATATACAGGAGGAGTGGTACTGTGCAGTGTATATATACAGGGGGAGTGGTACTATGCAGTGTATATATACAGGGGGAGTGGCACTATGCAGTGTATATATACAGGGGGAGTGGTACTGTGCAGTGTATATATACAGAGGGAGTGGTACTGTGCAGTGTATATATACAGGAGGAGTGGTACTGTGCAGTGTATATATACAGGGGGAGTGGTACTATGCAGTGTATATATACAGGGGGAGTGGTACTGTGCAGTAAATATATACAGGACAGGAGGAGTGGTACTGTGCAGTGTATATATACAGGACAGCAGGAGTGGTACTGTGCAGTGTATATATAGAGGGAGTGGTACTGTGCAGTGTATATATACAGGGGGAATGGTTCTGTGCAGTGTATATATACAGGGGGAGTGGTACTGTGCAGTGTATATATACAGGGGAGTGGTACTGTGCAGTGTATATACACAGGGGAGAGGTACTGTGGATTGTATATATACAGGGGAGTGGTACTGTGCAGTGTATATATACAGGGGGAGTGGTACTATGCAGTGAATATATAGAGCGGAGTGGTACTGTGCAGTGTATATGTACAGGAGGAGTGGTACTGCGCAGTGTATATATACAGAAGGAGTGGTACTGTGCAGTGTGTATATATACAGGAGGAGTGGTACTGTGCAGTGTATATATACAGGGGGAGTGGTACTGTGCAGTGTATATATACAGGAGAAATGGTACTTTGCGTGTATATATACAGGGGGAGTGGTACTGTGCGGTGTATATATACAGGGGGAGTGGTACAGTGCAGTGTATATATACAGGAGGAGTGGTACTGTGCAGTGCATATATACAGGGGGAGTGGTACTGTGCAGTGTATATATACAGGGGGAGTGGTGCTGTGCAGTGTATATATACAGGGGGAGTGGTACTGTGCAGTGTATATACTTCAGCAGCCGCCCATCCCAGGCCCCTAGCACCTGTCCTGTATATATATTATATATACTGTATCAGGGGCGGACACAGACTGCAGAGGGCCCCTGTGCAAGAAATTTTCCTGGGCCCCCCCCCCCCATACTGCAACAAAGTTATGTAAACATATAGGTTGTAATATTTATTATCTGTTTAGAACACAACTATCAAATCTAAATAATAAATTCACGTTCAATATTACACAACTGAATATAACACAAAGCAGTCATCTATAAAGCTGTGTCGCCACATATAATGCTCCATACAATTCATTATGGCCCCATAGATGCTCCATATAACGCTGTGCCGCCACATATAATGCTCCATAGTCCATACAATTCATTATGGCCCAGATGCTCCATATAATGCTGTGCCGCCACATATAATGCTCCATACAATTCATTATGGCCCCATAGATGCTCCATATAACGCTGTGCCTGTGCCGCCACATATAATGCTCCATACAATTCATTATGGCCCCATAGATGCTCCACATAACGCTGTGCCTGTGCCGCCACATATAATGCTCCATACAATTCATTATGGCCCCATAGATGCTCCACATAACGCTGTGCCGCCACATATAATGCTCCATAGTCCATACAATTCATTATGGCCCAGATGCTCCATATAATGCTGTGCCGCCACATATAATGCTCCATACAATTCATTATTACCACATAGATGCTCCATCCATAATATGGAGCATCTATGGGGCCATAATGAGTAATGGAGCATTATATGTGGCGGCACAGCTTTATATGGACTCCCTCCCTATAAAGCTGTGCCGCCAGATATAATAAATGCTCCAATTCATTATGGCCCACATAGATAGATGCTGAGTGTCTGATGCTCCGTCCATATATAACGCCTGTGCCGCTCCAATTCATTATGGCCCCGGGCCCGGCCCCAGGGCCCCATAGATAGATGCTGAGTGATGCTGCTCCGTCCATATATAACGCCTGTGCCGCCACATATAAATGCATACTCACCTCGGCTCGACTCTCGTCTCTGCCCGCCCGCTGGTCCTCACCGTCCCGTCTCTCCGCACTGACTGATCAGGCAGAGGGCGGCGCGCACACTATACGTCATCCGCGTCACCGCGTGCCCTCTGACCTGAACAGTCAGAGCGCAGAGACGGGGCGGGAAGATGGAGCGGCGCGTGGATCATGGACAGGTAAATACAGGGGCGGACACAGACTGCAGAGGGCCCCTGTGCAAGAAATTTTCCTGGGCCCCCCCCCCCATACTGCAACAAAGTTATGTAAACATATAGGTTGTAATATTTATTATCTGTTTAGAACACAACTATCAAATCTAAATAATAAATTCACGTTCAATATTACACAACTGAATATAACACAAAGCAGTCATCTATAAAGCTGTGTCGCCACATATAATGCTCCATACAATTCATTATGGCCCCATAGATGCTCCATATAACGCTGTGCCGCCACATATAATGCTCCATAGTCCATACAATTCATTATGGCCCAGATGCTCCATATAATGCTGTGCCGCCACATATAATGCTCCATACAATTCATTATGGCCCCATAGATGCTCCATATAACGCTGTGCCTGTGCCGCCACATATAATGCTCCATACAATTCATTATGGCCCCATAGATGCTCCACATAACGCTGTGCCTGTGCCGCCACATATAATGCTCCATACAATTCATTATGGCCCCATAGATGCTCCACATAACGCTGTGCCGCCACATATAATGCTCCATAGTCCATACAATTCATTATGGCCCAGATGCTCCATATAATGCTGTGCCGCCACATATAATGCTCCATACAATTCATTATTACCACATAGATGCTCCATCCATAATATGGAGCATCTATGGGGCCATAATGAGTAATGGAGCATTATATGTGGCGGCACAGCTTTATATGGACTCCCTCCCTATAAAGCTGTGCCGCCAGATATAATAAATGCTCCAATTCATTATGGCCCACATAGATAGATGCTGAGTGTCTGATGCTCCGTCCATATATAACGCCTGTGCCGCTCCAATTCATTATGGCCCCGGGCCCGGCCCCAGGGCCCCATAGATAGATGCTGAGTGATGCTGCTCCGTCCATATATAACGCCTGTGCCGCCACATATAAATGCATACTCACCTCGGCTCGACTCTCGTCTCTGCCCGCCCGCTGGTCCTCACCGTCCCGTCTCTCCGCACTGACTGATCAGGCAGAGGGCGGCGCGCACACTATACGTCATCCGCGTCACCGCGTGCCCTCTGACCTGAACAGTCAGAGCGCAGAGACGGGGCGGGAAGATGGAGCGGCGCGTGGATCATGGACAGGTAAATATACTCACCTCCTGCTCCTGGCTCCTTCTCCCAGACCCGGACTGTGGACAGATCATGGTCTCCGCAGACTCCGGGCAGTGGCGGGCGCCGGGCACGGCAGCTTCTGAGGCTGCTCCAGCGGTCATGTCACTCGCCGGCCCGGCGCTCATTACAGCAGGAAATTCAGGAATGATGATCCACGCGTCGCAGCGGCAGGCAGGCTGCAGTGCAGCAGCACAGTCACGACTCACGAGTCACAACAATTGTCGATTGCCGACGTGCCGTGCATGTCCGTCGGGTCGGGCCCCCTCCCCGCTCTGGGCCCCGGTGCGGCTGCACCGGTTGAACCGGCGGTATGTCCGCCCCTGGGTAAATATACTCACCTCCTGCTCCTGGCTCCTTCTCCCAGACCCGGACTGTGGACAGATCATGGTCTCCGCAGACTCCGGGCAGTGGCGGGCGCCGGGCACGGCAGCTTCTGAGGCTGCTCCAGCGGTCATGTCACTCGCCGGCCCGGCGCTCATTACAGCAGGAAATTCAGGAATGATGATCCACGCGTCGCAGCGGCAGGCAGGCTGCAGTGCAGCAGCACAGTCACGACTCACGAGTCACAACAATTGTCGATTGCCGACGTGCCGTGCATGTCCGTCGGGTCGGGCCCCCTCCCCGCTCTGGGCCCCGGTGCGGCTGCACCGGTTGAACCGGCGGTATGTCCGCCCCTGTACTGTATCTATACAGGCTCTATAGATACAGTATATACAGGACAGGTGCTTGGGGCCTGGGCTGGGCAGCTGCTGAAGTATATAATATATATATATCAGCTGCAGCCGCCCAGCCCATGGCCGCCCCAGCTCACTCAGACTGTTAGAATACAGCGATATCATTGCACTCACTCAGGCGTGGGTAGGAGCTCCTCCAGAATCATCCTGATAAGTTCAGCAGTGCAGCCAGGGGCGGGAGAGCAGAGCAGGAGAACGTGCTCTCTCTGCCCACAAACCATCACGCTGGCTGCATTCTTAACCCCTATGTGCCTGCCTGCACTGAAGATGCTTGTGCCAGCTCCCACTGCCCGCACCTGTAAGACCGCCATGCCCGCAAATTGAAAGGGTAAGTGGCAGGAAAAACAGTGGGCAAGCGGCCAGATGGATCTATGACAGCGTGAATTGCCCCCCCCCATCTCGCCAGGGCCCCGGCACTTGCCCGGGTGTGCCGGGTGCTGACGCCGGCATTGCTTTTAAGTCTCACATGCTTTTTCATATTGCATTTGTAACATGATATACACACATGGTCAAAATTGTTGGTACCCCTCGTTTAATGACAGAAAACCCACAATTGTCAAAGAAATAACTTGAATCTGACAAAAATAATAATAAATAAAAGATCTATGAAAATGAACAAATAAAATTTAGACTTCATGTGAGACAACCAAGGAGGTCACCCATTGTTGAAAAAAAATAAAAAAGCCAGACTGAAATTTGCCAAACTACATGTTGACAAGCCACAAAGCTGGGAGAATGTCCTATGGACAGATGAGATAAAAATTTAACTTTTTGACAAGGCACATCAGCGCTATGTTCAAAGACGGACAAATGAAGCATATCAAGAAAAGAACACTGTGCCTACTGTGAAACATGGGGTAAGCTCTGTTATGTTTTGGGGCTGCTTTGCTGCATCTGGCACAGGGTGTCTAAAATCTGTGCAGGGTACAATGAAATCTCAAGACTATCAAGGAATTCTAGAGAGAAACATGAGACAACTGGAGCAGTTTGCTATTGAGGAGTGGGACAAAATATCTGTATATGTGGTTTTTCCTATGTTATTCCCATTTCTTTGCTTGTCTTACTTAATTGTGAATTTTCTTACAGGGACAACATCAGTAAAGGTTTTAGTGAATTTTGTGGGAAATATGGAATTGACAGTGCAGTCAACCAATGACTGCTTCTTGGAAAGTCACATGTTATGGGGAGGAGCTAACTGTTATGAGACGGTAAGATTTGAGTCAGTCAGAAAAGGATGGTGATGGCAGCAAAGACTGGTATATGAGACTCTGACAGGAGACAGGCCTCTACAGGGATCTAATCCCTGCCACAGGGAGATAGATGGGAAGGCAGCGAACAGCCACCATTGTGAGAGGATTTTTACTGCATTTCTGGGAGGGCAAGTTCGAAGAAAACAGCTCAGCCACTGAGGTGTAACAGAGTGAGGGTCTCCACAGAGAGAGAACCTGAAAGCAGCCAATATCACATTGAGAAACTGCCTGTCTGTAAATGTTCATCTGTAAGGAATAGGCTGACCCATTTACCTCACAACTGTATATAGTTATATATCAGATTACCTCCAATAAAATTAGTTCTTAATACAAGCTGCTTCTGTCATCTATGGGGAAATATCTACATAAAGTCGGGTGGCTCATCGCATTTGTTTTTAGTTTGTCACCATCATTGAACTGAAGTTACTCTACTGTTTGATCTGATTTAAAAGAGAAAAATGCCCTGACAGTGTATCAATCATCCAAACAGTTTCTGCTATGTGTGTCGTTCTTTTACACCAAAAGGCAAAGTACGTTCAATCACTCAGGATATTAACCCCTTTCTTATATTGGATGTACTATTCCGTCCATGTGCCCTGGGCCCGTATGCCCATGGACGGGATAGTACGTCATGTGCGATTAGCCACGCTCACAGGGGGAGCCTGGCTGATGGCGGCCAGGTGTCAGCCAGGTTTCAGCTCCTGGCAATTTAACCCCCGGAACACTGTGATCAAACATGATCGCAGCATTCCAGAGCTGGCAGAGAGGCTGAAAGCCCCTCTGCCTTTGGATTGGTGACTCCGCGGCATGACGCGAGGTCCTAGTCGCTGCCATGGAGACCCGATGTCGTCATGATGACATCTGGGTCTCCAGACCTGAGAGACTTCCTGTCATGCGCAGTGATGACCAGGAAGTTTCTCAGGTCATTGCAATAGAAGCTGCAGCGCTGTCAACTTCTAAAGTATGCAGATCTGCATGCTATAGATGCAATCAGCCTGCACAAAATAAGGCCGGCCTCACACTCAGCGTATGTAAAAACGGTCCGTTTTTTACGGCCGTAATACGCAGAAAAGTCCCCAAAATAGTGATCCGTATGTCATCCGTAGGCAGGGTGTGTCAGCGTATTTTGCGCATGGCATCCTCCGTATGTAATCCGTATGGCATCCGTACTGCGATATTTTCTCGCAGGCTTGCAAAACCGACATCTAATGGATTTATGTGCTCAAATGTTCGTTAAAACATATATACAGTATGCATATATATATATATATATATATATATATATATATATAATTGAGACACATATATATATTCTGTATTTATATTTAATTCAGCGTGATATATGTGAAAAGCCGGTAATTCAACTGTCGGCTTTTCATTTCTCCTTCCCAAACCCGACATGATATGAGACATGGTTTACATACAGTAAACCATGTCATATCCCCCTTTTTTTGCATATTCCACACTACTAATGTTAGTAGTGTGTATGTGCAAAATTTGGGTGATGTAGCTTGTAAAATAAAGGGTTAAATGGCGGAAAAAATTGGTGTGGGCTCCCGCGCAATTTTCTCCGCCAGAGTGGTAAAGCCAGTGACTGAGGGCAGATATTAATAGCCTAGAGAGGGTCCATGGTTATTGGCCCCCCTGGCTAAAAACATCTGCCCCCAGCCACCCCAGAAAAGGCACATCTGGAAGATGCACCTATTCTGGCACTTGGCCACTCTCTTCCCACTCCCGTGTAGCTGTGGGATATGGGGTAATGAAGGGTTAATGTCACCTTGCTATTGTAAGGTGACATTAAGCCAGATTAATAATGGAGAGGCGTCAATTATGACACCTATCCATTATTAATCCAATAGTACTAAATGGTTAATAAAACACACACGCATGATTACAAAGTATTTTAATGAAATAAAGACACATGTTGTTGTAATATTTTATTAGACTCTTAATCCATCTGAAGACCATGGTCCTGAAACAAAGTTAAAAAAACAAACAACAATATTCCATACCTTCCGTCGTTATGTCCCACGATGTAAATCCATCTGAAGGGGTTAAATCATTTTACAGCCAGGAGATGTGCTAATGCACTCGCTCGTGCCTGTAAACCCCGGATACTGAAAGGAAAGCTGGGTGATCTGTAGTTACCTTGAGTTGCGGTGATGCGCCCCCTGCTGGATGTCCTCATATGAACTCGAGCGTGGGAACTTTTCCAAGGCAATGGGTGGGAGCACAATATTAGAGTATGAACTCTACGCGTCCCTAAGATGCTCCCTGCCTGTCTGCGGAGGTTGGCACCCTCTTGGACGCAATATGGCGCCCCCGCTCCTCGACGGCTAGCCCTAAAGGCCCTATGGGTCCCTGATTTAATAAGTGGACGCTGTGGATATCACAAAGTTGCCCGCACCTAGGGCCCAAAAAATAATGAACAAGTCGATGCCAAATGGTAATTCACCAAAGTGCCCTGATAACAAAGGCCTGGTCAGACCATATCTCACCCCAAACCGTGTATACTCAGCCTGCTCTAATGGCTATTACACCCTCCAGAGTCCCTACTTGGACCACCCTGCCTGACAGCGGAGGTTGGCACCCTCTTGAGCGCAAAATGGCGCCCCCGCTCCTCGGTGGCTGTCCCTTGTTTTTTGGTAAATACTAATTTTGGGCTATCATATGTTATACTTTCCTTAATATCTGCCCTCAGTCACTGGCTTTACCACTCTGGCGGAGAAAATTGCGCGGGAGCCCACGCCAATTTTTTCCGCCATTTAACCCTTTATTTTACAAGCTACAGCACCCAAATTTTGCACATACACACTACTAACATTAGTAGTGTGGATTATGCAAAAAAAAAAAAGGGATATGAGATGGTTTACTGTATGTAAACCATGTCTCATATCATGTCGGGTTTGTGAAGGAGAAATGAAAAGCCGGCAATTGAATTACCGGCTTTTCACGAACACCGCTGCGTATTTCTCGCAAGTCACACTGCTGGTCCGTGTGGAATCCGTATTTTTCTCGCCCCCATAGACTTTCATTGGTGATTTTTTTGCGCAATACGGTGACAAACGCAGCATGCTGTGATTTTCTACGGCCGTACAAGATCGTATATTACGGATGCGTAATATACGGCAGATAGGAGCTGGGCCATAGAGATTCATTTGGCCGTGTGTAATGCGTATTTTACGGATGTAGTTTATACGCTCATACATCCGTAAAACTCGCTAGTGTGAGGCCGGCCTAATTGTCCCATAGTGGGACAAAGTGTAAAACTTAGAATGAAATTAAAAAAAATAATAAATGTAAAAAAAAATTGAAAAATAATAGTAATAAAAAAATCAATATTTATTTGATCACTAAATATTTAAATGAAAAAAAATCTAAACAATAAAAATACACATATTTGGTATCCCCACGTCCATATTAACGACCCGACCTATAAAACTGTCCCACTATATAACCCCTTTAGTGAATGCCATAAAAAAACAAGGCAAAAAACAATGCTTTATCATCATACCGCCGAACAAAAAGTGGAATAACACGCGATCAAAAAGACGGATATAAATAAACATAGTACCACTGAAAACGTCATCTTGTCCTGCAAAAAAGAGCCACCATTTAGTATCATCAGCAAAAAATTTAAAAAGTTATAGCTGTCAGAATAAAGCAATGCAATTACAATTATTTTTTCTATAAAATAGTTTTTATTATATAAAGGTGACAAAACATAAAAAATGATATAAATGAGATATCGTAATCGTATGGACCCGAAGAAAAAAAAATGCCTTATAAATTTTACCACATGCGGAACAATGTAAACGCCCCCACCAAGAAATTCATGAATTGATGTTCTTTTGCTCATTCTGTCTCCCAAAAATCAGAATAAAAAGTGATAAAAAATTGTCATGTTCCCGAAAATGGTACCAATAAAAACATCAACTCTTCCCACAAAAAACAAGACCTCATATGACTCTGTGAGCCAAAATATGGAAAAATTATAGCTCTCAAAATGTGGTGATGCAAAAACTATTTTTTGCAATAAAAAGCATCTTTTAGTGTGTGACAGCTGCCAAACATAAAAATCCGCTATAAATAGTAAATCAAACCCTCCTTTATCACCTCCTTAGTTAGGGAAAAATAATACCTGTATATATGGCATATGAGCATACTTAGGACAAATTGTTCATCAACTTTTGGGGTCTAATTTCTCCTGTTACCCTTCATAAAATAAAACAAATTGTATCTGAAGTAAATTTTTAGTGAAAAAAAGTTAAATGTTCATTTTTTTAAAAAACATTCCAACAATTCCTGTGAAGCACCTGAAGGGTTAATAAACTTCTTGAATGGGGTTTTGAGCACCTTGAGGGGAGCATTTTTTAGAATGGTGTCACTTTTGGATATTTTCTATCATATAGACCCTGCAAAGTGACTTCAAATGTGATGTGGTCCCTAAAAATAATGGTGTTGTAAAAATGAGAAATCGCTGGTCAAATTTAAACCCTTATAACTTTCTAGCAAAAAAAATTTGGGTTCCATGTAAAGTAGACATGTGGAAAATGTTACTTCTTAAGTATTTTGTGTGACATATCTTTGTGATTTAAGGGCATGAAAATTCAAAGTTGGAAAATAATTGCAACAGTTTCAAAATTTTTGACAAATTTCATTTTCTTTCACAAATAAATACAAGTCGTATCAAATAAATTTTACCTCTTTTATGAAGTACAATATGTCACGAGAAAACAGTGTCAGAATAACCCGGATCCATTTAAGTGTTCCAGAGTTATTACCTCATAATGGGACAGTGGTCAGAATTGTAAAAATTGGCCCAGTCATTAACATGCAAACCACCCTTGGGGTTAAAGGGGTTAAAAAGATGCACCAGATGTACTTTAAGTGTCCACATGGTGATCAAGACAAAAGCTGGGCCCCTCATGTGATATGCTCAAGTTGTTCAAATGATCTTCGTGACTGGTTGAATATGAGGAAATTGGCTATGCCATTTGCTGTTCCCATGATTTGGAGAGAGCCCAAAAATAATAGTGATGACTGCTACTTTTGTTTTGTCAAACTGAAAGGGGTTGTCCACTACTTTCAGTTAACCCCCCAATGTATTCCCCCCGGGGCCCCTAATGAATTGTGCAAATACCTTCCGTTGCCGTTTTCGCCTGTGAGCGGCGCTATTCCGGTGGCTGAGTCCGGGTCACGTGAAGTCCAGGCTGCAGCGGCCGCTTATTTCCGCCGACGTCACGTCAATTTCCAGACTCTGGAAATTGACGTGACGTCAGCAGCAGGCGTGAGCCAGCCTCACAGTCAGCAGTCACTCATCAAGAGTGACTGGGCTGTGGGCGGGGCTGGTGGCTGCCTGCAGGGCTGTGCTGGGGGCGGGCGGGGCTAGGCAGGGAATCTGATTGTGCGGGCGCTGGGGTCTGTATATGCATGCCGGCGCCGGTATGCGGAGGCTCTGCGCCAGCGCCGGTATGTGGGGGTGGGGGCCGGCGCCAGGGCTCTGCGTGCCGGCGCGGGTATGTGGGGGTGGGGGCCGGCACCGGGGCTCTGTGTGCCGGCGCGGGTATGTGGGGGCCGGCGCTGGGGCTCTGCTGCCGGCGCCGGTATGTGCTGGGTCTGCTGCGGGGGGTGGGGTGGTCTCTGGGATGTGTGTGTGTGTCTCTCTGTGTGCAGGCATTGTCCGATGGGACTACAAGTCCCATCGGGCTCTGCCTGCTACAGTGACAGTGAGTGACACATTAGCCAATGATGGGACAGTAGTAGTCCCATCATCCGGCTAATGTGTTGAATGTAAGAAAAAAAAATACACATATACAGTACATAGATACATACATACATACAACACACACCATGTGACATGTAACAACATGTGACATGTGACAACATGCAACATACGACATGCAATGACATGCAGCATGCGACGACATGTGACATGCGACAACATGCAACATACGACATGTGACAACATGCAACATGCACCATGCGACGACATGCACCATGCGACGACATGCAACGACATGCACCATGCGCCGACATGCACCATGGGACGACATGCGACAACATGTGACATGCACCATGCGACGACATGCAACATGCACCATGCGACAACATGCACCATACGACGACATGCACCATGCGGCAACATGCACCATGCGTCAACATGCACCATGCGACAACATGCGACATGCACCATGCGTCGACATGCACCATGCGACGACATGCACCATGCAACGACATGCACCATGCGAAGACATGCGACATGCACCATGCGACGACATGCACCATGCAACAACATGCGACATATGACATGCACAATACGACGACATGCACCATGTGATGCATTGCGACATGCACCATGCGATGACGTGTCATGCTGCATGCGACATGCAATGACATGCAGCATCATGCAACATGTGACATGCAACATGCCACATACAGTACGTACATACATACAACATATGTTGTCATCTGTAAAAAATATTAAAATAATAAACAACCAATATACTCCCTGATCCGCAGAAATCCAATTAAAACCAGTGTCCCACGACGATCTCCCGTGGAGAGCAGGAGCATCTGCTGATGCGACTGCTCTCTAGGGGCTCCAGGAACACAATGATGGAAGGTATCCTTCCACAATGTATTCCCCACAATGTATTCCTACGCCCCTGTGAGAAAATAGTCCCTAGTCTCACTTTATGCCATGAGAAATTTTCGCAGGCAGCAATGAGACTTTGTCCTAAGGCAACCTCTCAGTGAAGCACTGCAGGAGCCATTGGCTCCTGTCAGTGTGTCACTGAGGGTCCTATAGAGCAGTGACATCACCTGATGTCACTGTTCTATAGGGGAGATCGTCGTGGGACACTCGTTATTAATTGGACTACGGCGGACAGGTAGTAAACGGTTTATTATTTTACGTTTTTTGCAGGCGCTGAAGTATGGTAAGTATGGTGAAATGAAGAATATTAAAATACTTTTTCCTAATGTGTGTGTGTTTTATTAACCCTTTATTAGTATTGGATTAATAAGGGATAGGCGTCTTATTGATGCCTCTCCGTTATTAACCCGGCTTAATGTCACCTTACAATAGCAAGGTGACATTAACCCCTTATTACCCCATATCCCACCACTACACGGGAGTGGGAAGAGAGGGGCTAAGTGCCGGAATTGGCGCATCTTACAGATGCGCCATTTCCGGGGCGGCTGCGGACTGGTATTTGTAGCCGGGGGGGACCAATATCCATGGCCCCTCTCTAGGCTATGAATATCAGCCCGCAGCTGTCTGCATAGCCTTTCTGGCTATAAAATATAGGGGGACCCCACGTCATTTTTTTGGGGGGTCCCCCTGTTTTAATAGCCAGTAAAGGCTACGCAGACAGCTGCGGGCTGATATTCATAGCAGGCTACAAATATTGGCCCCAGGCCGTCGGCTTTCCCCCTCTGGCGCAGAAAATTGCGTGGGAGCCCACGACGTTTTTTTCCATTTTTTAATTAAATTAAACGCTCATAAAGGCCTATATCTCCCTTGCGTCAGTACGGGTCCATCGCTATGCGTCGGGCCTACGTACTGATGCACGTTGTGAAATTTGTGCACGTCGTGGGCAGCGCATGCAGTTTTTCAACGCATCTGCTGCCCATTCTGAAATGCGGGGAGGAGGGGGCGTAGTTTTGGCCGCGCATGCGCGGTAGAAAATGGCGGACGCGACAGACAAAAAAACTTTCACTTGAACGTTTTTTCGTCCCAACGGTCCGCCAAAACACAACGCATCCGTTGCACGATGGATGCGATGTGTGGCCATCCGTCACAATCCGTCACTAATACAAGTCTATGGATAAAAAACGCATCCTGTGGGCACATTTGCAGGATCCGTTTTTTACCCAAAAAGCCGGATTGCTAAAAACTCAAGTGTGAAAGGAGCCTTAGAAACATCGGCCTTTCTATTATATACCTATGGATATATCTATAGATATATTTATAGATAGATATATCTATAGATACATAGATGTTTCTATCCATACATTTGGCTGCTGTCACATCAGGTTTTTGCCGTCAGGCACAATCCGGCGAGTTTTGAAAAAAACAGATCCATTTTTTTCCACCGGATCCGTTTTTTTCTCTTTGAGTTGTATTAGCGCCGGATTGCACCTGATGGCCACACGTTTCATCCGTTTTTTGTCGGATCCGTCAAAAAGGCTGTTTCCGCCAGACGGAAAACACATACAGAGGAACATTTTTTCTGTCCGGTGAAAAAACGCTCAACGACGGATCCAGCAAAGAACGTATGAAACTGAAATGTGAAATGATGAATCCGGCCTTGGAATCCGTTTTTTCAAGCATGTTTCCATGCAAATCATGCACATTTTATGTTTATTTATTTCCAAAAACGGCATTAAAATCACGCATAAACCGCACCAAAAAAAGCATCAAAACTGCACCAAAAACTGCATCAAAACCAGGTGCAGTTTTGGTGCGGTTTTGATGCAGTTTTTTGCACGGTTTTAAAGCATTTATTAATTCGCTTTTGGTGCGGTTTTCGCCCGGTTTTTCTGCGTTTTGGAAAGCTAAATAAAGATGTATTATTGAACAAAAAAAAAAGATTTGTGATGTCATTATTGTCCAACCTCCTCTTTTACATTTGTCCAACCCACACTCCATTACACACACAGATAGACAGATAGATGATAGATGAAATGGATAGACAGATCTACATATAGATAGATCTATAGATGCATACATCTGTCTATTTATATATCTATCTATAGATATATCTGGATAGATATATCTATTGATAGATGTATGGATAGCGTAGGGTGTGTGTCCACTGTCCGGATTACATCCGAATGAGCTGCAGATTGGATGCTGCGTACTTGTAGTCCCATCGGATGATGCCTGCACACACACCCCAAAAGACCCCCTGCACAGCCCCGCACACACCTGAACAGTCCTGCACACACCCGCACAGCGCCGCACACACCCGAACAGTCCCGCACAGGGCCGCACACACCCGAACAGTCCCGCACAGAGCCGCACACATCTGAACAGTCCGGCACACACCTGAACAGTCCCGCACAGTGCCGCACACATCCGAACAGCCTGCAGACCCAGCACACATCTGAACAGTCCCGCACACAACTGAACAGTCCCGCACAGCGCCGCACACATCCGAACAGCCTGCAGACCCAGCACACACCTGAACAGTCCCGCACAGCGCCGCACACATCCGAACAGCCCGCAGACCCCGCCCGCACACACATACACGCACACAGTCACCGCCCACACACTTCCCTCCTCCCGAACTGCAGCGTTTCTTGGACCCACATCCGCATCTAAACTGCAGATCTTTTTTACATCTGCGGTTTTGCTGCGGATGTTCCCGACTCAATGAAAGTCTAAAGGTGCAGAAACACTGCAGTTCCGTACAAAAGAAGTGACATGCTGTGAGAAAAAAAAGCTGCATTTCGGTGCGGCTTTTTCCGCAGCATGTGCACAACAAGTCTGCGGCTCCTATAGACTTACATTGGTTGTGCACTACACTGCGGATTTGATGCAATTCAGTGCGGCAAAAAACGCTGCAGATCTGCAATCAAATCCGCAACGTGTGCACACAGACTTAGCATTTAGTGAACCTAGCAAAAAAGCCAAGCAAAAAACAAGTGTGGGATTTGCACTTTTTTGCAATTTCATTGCACTTTGAATTTTTTTCACATTACACATAGCAAGGTGGCATTAACCCTTCATTACCCCATATCCCACCGCTACAGGGAGTGGGAAGAGAGTGGCCAAGTGCCAGAATAGGCGCATCTTCCAGATGTGCCTTTTCTGGGGTGGCTGGGGGCAGATGTTTTTAGCCACGGGGGGGCCAATAGCCATGGACCCTCTCCTGGCTATTAATATCTGCCCTCAGTCACTGGCTTTACCACTCTGGCGGAGAAAATTGCGCGGGAGCCCACGCCAATTTTCTCCGCCATTTAACCCTTTATTTTAGCAGCTACAGCGCCCAAATTTTGCACATACACACTACTAACATTAGTAGTGTGGAATATGCAAAAAAAAAGGGGATATGAGATGGTTTACTGTATGTAAACCATGTCTCATATCCTGTCGGGTTTGTGCAGGAGAAATGAAAAGCCGGCAATTGAATTACCGACTTCTCACTAACACCGCTGCGTATTTCTCGCAAGTCACACTGCAGGTCCGTGTGGAATCCGTATTTTTCTCGCCCCCATAGACTTTCATTAGTGATTTTTTGGCGCAATACGCTGACAAACGCAGCATGCTGCGATTTTGTACGGCCGTAGAAAGCCGTATAATACTGAACCGTAATATACGGCTAATAGGAGCAGCCCCATTGAGAATAATTGTGCCGTATGTAATGCGAGTTTTACGGACGTAGTTTCTGCGCTCTTACGTCCGTAAAACTTGCCAGTGTGACGCCGGCCTTAGAGCACAGTAAGTCAGGAGAAAGGAAGTTGTCGATTAACCCCATGAGAGCTGAATCCAGCACTAAAGATGTGCTGCTACAGCATGATAAAAGTTAATATTGCTAAAATAAACACAGTGGATGTTTTCAGTGGCACACAATAGCAAGATTTATTTAAAAAAAAAAAAAGTTATAGTAGTGGACAACTTCTTGAAGGTCTTTTCTTCAAAGAACAAACATAAGATTAATTACCCTGAATTTGAATATGCGATTAGGCCAGTTCCACAGGATGGTACCTTGCCAGCTCCTGTACCACCATTGTCTGGATTGGATGAAAATGAAGTAGAATATGAAGACTATCGAACTGAAGCTATTGGCAAAGACATGGAGACCTCAAGTCAAGATGAGTATATACCTGATGGAGCAACTGAACAGCCACAACATTTTACTCAACATGAATTAAATGATCCCATCAGAGAGCTTTCATTGTCAAAAGATAAAGCTGAGCTTCTTGCATTTAGGCTGAAACAGAAGAATCTTCTTCATTATGATGTCAAAGTGTGTTATTACAAAACAGAAGTAACAATTTAACACGATTTTTCACAGTTGATGGTGTACCGTATGTGTGTGCTTAATGTTGTACTGTAACAATGTGAATGACCTCTTTGAAGACCTGAATCAATAGTATTTTGTTGCAGATTGGCGATTGTTTATTGAATCATCCCAGAGAAGTTTGAAAGCAGTGTTGCTTCACAATGGGAATATGAAATCCTCAATCCCTGTTGCTCACTCATGTCATCTAAAGGAAAGTTATGAAAATATGTCAGTTGTTTTAGAAGCTATACAATATAAGCATAATCAATGGAATATGTGTGGAGATTTGAAAGTGATAATGTGAATGCAAGAAAGATTCACAAAATATTGTTGCTTCTTGTGTTTAAGGGACAGTAGAAATACAGTAGAACATTATGTTTGTCGTGATTGGGGACAGAAACATCTATGCTGCAGGTAGAGCCAATGTTCACCATAATCCAATGACACCTCCATCGGGGACAGGGAGTTGCTAGCTATGAAGTTGGCCTTCTCAGAGTGGAGATACCTCCTGGAGGGGGCTTGTTTTCCCTTCCAAGTGTATACCGACCACAAAAATTTGGTTTATTTGCAGACTGCCCAGCGGCTAAACTCTTGCCAGGCTAGAAGGTCCTTGTTCTTCTCCCATTTCCACTTCACACTCCATTATCTTTCTGGGGAGAAGAAGATTCATGCCAATGCTCTCTCCCACTCCGTAGTATCTTCAGTAGAGGAGGAAGAGGAGCTTTGGCTAATTGTCCCTTCAAAGAGCCTGAGGACCGTGGCCCCTGTTTCGCAAGAGTGTGTGCCCCCAGGCAAGACTTTTGTGCCATTTAATTTGAGACAGGAGGTTCTCTCTTGGGCTCACTCGTCCAGGGTGTGTGAACATTTTGGGACCAAGAGGACATCTGAGCTGCTGGTGAGGACGTACTGGTGGCCGCATATGGCCCGTGATGTCGGAGACTATATTCGGACATGTGTCTCCTGCGCCAAGAATAAGTCTCCTCGACAATGGCCAGCTGGGTTACTTTCCTCTCTGCCGGTGGGGGACAGGCCCTGGGAGATGGTTAGGATGGACTTTGTGGTGGGCTTACCCAAGTCCCGTAGCTGCACCATTATTTGGGTAATCACGGACCATTTTTCCAAAATGGTGCACTTGGTTCCTCTTCCACGGCTACCTTCTGCACGGGCCTTGGCAGCGTTGTTTATTAAACAAATTTTCCACCTACACGGTATGCTGGACAAAATTGTCAGTGACCGGGGTGCCCAGTTTGCATCTTGGTTCTGGAGAAAGCTTTGTCGTCTACTCAGCATTGAGCTGAATCTCTGTTCAGCATACCATCCCGAGAATGGGTTGGTAGAGAGGGATAACCAGACCCTGGTCACATATCTGTGACATTTTGTTTCAGCCAGGCAGGATGACTGGGCATCCTTGCTACCGAGGGCTGAGTTTGCGCTGAACAACCTCCGTAGCCGACTCCACTGGGCAGACCCCATTCCTCCTTAACTACGGCCAGCATACGCGGGTTCCTGTGCCTATGCCCTTGTATTACACCGATTCCAGGGTGGCAGACTGGGCTGTGGAGGCACGTGACATTTGGAACCACACACAGGATGCCATCCGAGCTTCCAAGGAGAGAAAGAGGGCCTCCGTCAATGCACGTCGGCGCCCTGCTCCGACCTTTGCTCCTGGCGACCTAGTGTGGCTCTCCGCCCGTAATATCAGGCTGCGAGTTGAGTCCATTAAGTTTGCAACTCACTACTTGGGTTCCTTCAAGGTCCGGGAACAGGTTAACCTTGTGGTCTACCGTCTGGCCCTTCCTCCACGCCTAGGTATCACCGACACCTTTCATGTGTCCCTTCTAAAGCCTGTTCACATGTCCCGGTTTTCTGAGTCATATGCCGGGACATCGGGTTCATCTACAGATGATTATGAGGTGAAAGCTATCTTGGAGTGTATGGTGGTATGTGGAAAAAAATTCTATTTGGTGGATTGAAGGGTTATGGCCCAGAGGACAGGTCCTGGGAGCCTGCTGAGCACATTCAGGCTAGGAAGCTCATTGCTGCCTTCGAGCGTAACGAGTTCCAAGGAGGGGGGCCCTAGGAGGTGGGGTAATGTTAGGTGTCAAGTTCCCGCCGCTGCACAGTGGGAATCTCGAACCACCTCCGCTGCGGTCTCTCATTCTCCTCCAGCCGCAGTGGAGCCTTCTCAGTGGAGACGTTGGTCCCAGCGCCTGGCTCAGACAGATACTGCGCGTTTAGTTACTGCTGCCCTTCCAGGTTCAGCCATTATAACCAATACTGTTCAGCGGCGATCAGGCACTCCTGGGACTAAGTCCTGCTTTTCTCCTTCTAAGCATGCCCAAAGGAAGACCTCTCATTGGAGGTTGGGGGTCACACGCTCAGGCCCTGTAGTGGCTCCTATTGGTCCACTAGGAAGGTCCTGGAGAGCTGCATCTATAAAGGGTTAGCATGACTGCTCGGCCATGCGCTAGTATAAATCAGTAATTGTGTGGATGTATGTCTGTTCTGGTGAAATCTCCGAATCATTCCCATCCTTAGAGTTGATGAATGTTCGCGAATGTTGGAGCTGTATAGTGCCAGATAGTAAATTATAACATTCACCGCACTCTCTTTGGATAGGTGTCAAAATTGTATCAGTTTATTAGCCTGAATCGAATTGGGAGCGTAACAGAATATTACAGCATATGCGATTAACAACGTTTCGGCTCAACCTGAGCCTTTATCACGTTTTCGCTGTGAAGAAAATACATAAACAGAAAGACAAAATAAATAACATAAACGAAATGGTACAATATCCAAAAAGATTATCCTAGATATGGAATAAGAAAACAAAGATATGTCCACCAATAAGGACATAGGAAGATGTCCGTGGAAGTGAAGAGTCAGGGATTGAGAATCTGAGTAGAGTAGAGAGAGTCTTGTGTCTCCTGCAAGTAGGGATGGTAGAGTGAGTACCAGTAATAAGGATATTGGAGAAAAAATCTATCAAAATACACAATAATAGACATATACAAACATTGCAATACATTAGTGTAGCTTGGCATTAAAGATCACAACATCATATGGTAACGGCGCAGGTAATTTACCTTATTCCAGTAAAGAATAGTGTGTGAGGAGGATAAGTCCCAGTGGTGCAGCACAAATTCTGCAGAAAACAGTGAACAAGGGTTAGCCAGTGAGGAAAATAAGATTAGTGCCCAAATCAGTTGTCCAGGTAACCTGGACAACTGATTTGGGCACTAATCTTATTTTCCTCACTGGCTAACCCTTGTTCACTGTTTTCTGCAGAATTTGTGCTGCACCACTGGGACTTATCCCTCCTCACACACTATTCTTTACTGGAATAAGGTAAATTACCTGCGCCGTTACCATATGATGTTGTGATCTTTAATGCCAAGCTACACTAATGTATTGCAATGTTTGTATATGTCTATTATTGTGTATTTTGATAGATTTTTTCTCCAATATCCTTATTACTGGTACTCACTCTACCATCCCTACTTGCAGGAGACACGAGACTCTCTCTACTCTACTCAGATTCTCAATCTCTGACTCTTCACTTCCACGGACATCTTCCTATGTCCTTATTGGTGGACATATCTTTGTTTTCTTATTCCATATCTAGGATAATCTTTTTGGATATTGTACCATTTTGTTTATGTTATTTATTTTGTCTTTCTGTTTATGTATTTTCTTCACAGCGAAAACGTGATAAAGGCTCAGGTTGAGCCGAAACGTTGTTAATCGCATATGCTGTAATATTCTGTTACGCTCCCAATTCGATTCAGGCTAATAAACTGATACAATTTTGACACCTATCCAAAGAGAGTGCGGTGAATGTTATAATTTACTATATCAGGGCCTTTGGTCCATTACACCGGCACCTCGCCTTATTGGGCTGAGTGCACGCCAAATAACCTCTTCCCTAGTGCCAGATAGTGCCATCCAGCACCAGGCACAATCTATACTGCATCTAACCAGCAGTGACCGCCAGTGCGTTGCTGTAGGCACTCTGTGCGTCTATCTCCAGTTTGTCCTGACAATCCGTCAGTGTAGGGTGGGAACTCCCACTTGGTCCCAGCATCTGACTCAGGGCGTCCTCAGGCATGGGCTCAAAAAAGCCACCGAGGGTCAGAGCGGGATCAATCACCAGCATAGTGGGGGTGAATTGCAGGGATCCCACTAGTATCCATTTGCTGAATCCTGTGACTGCTAACAGGGCACAGCGTTACCTTTACTCCCTGCTACTCTGTGAAGCAACAGATTTCGCTCCTATACAGACCGGGTGACGGAACCAGTGTCTATTCTGGCTAAGTACTGCCATATAGTGCCACCATTAACTAGCAGCAGATTCCACTCCTGCACGGTGGACCCCGGGCTGCGAACACACCTTTACTATCATTATATTTACTCGGTGCATTCCGCCAGCCCTAACAGTTCCGACTCTAAGGTCAGCTGATCATTTCTTTGTCTTGAAGGCAGTGAGGAGAGCTCTGAAGAAAATGACCCTGGATGACGACACAGAAGCCTTCTTGATTGATTTTTAATGAGTCGCCAGATGTGGAACCCTATTTGGATAGGTTTATGAGAAACTGAAATAGTTTAACACGTTTGCCAGTTTTGTTCAAATCCGGAAGTCAATTGATCGGAGACAAAGGCACAAAAGCAGTGTCTGTTGGTGTACTGGCTTCAGGGCCGGACTGGGACTAAAATTCAGCCCTGGCATTTGAAGTCACACAGGCCCACTTGTCACATGGTGACTGTATAATATCTTTGTACACTTGTAGGCTACAAGAAGTGAGGGGAGTGTAACACGACTATATAACATATAATTACAGCTGTATCCAGCATTACAGCTCAGCCCCCATAGAATGTAATGCAGCCAGCCCCCATAGAATGTAATACAGCCAGCCCCCATAGAATGTAATGCAGCACAGCCCCCATAGAATGTAATGCAGCACAGCCCCCATAGAATGTAATGCAGCCAGCCCCCATAGAATGTAATACAGCCAGCCCCCATAGAATGTAATGCAGCACAGCCCCCATAGAATGTAATGCAGCACAGCCCCCATAGAATGTAATGCAGCACAGCCCCCATAGAATGTAATGCAGCACAGCCCCCATAGAATGTAATGCAGCACAGCCCCATAGAATGTAATACAGCCAGCCCCCATAGAATGTAATACATCCAGCCCCCATAGAATGTAATGCAACCAGCCCCCATAGAATGTAATACAGCCAGCCCCCATAGACTATAATACAGCACAGCCCCATAGAATGTAATGCTGCACAGCCCCCATAGAATGTAATACAGCACAGCCCCCATAGAATGTAATACAGCCAGCCCCCATAGACTATCATACAGCACAGCCCCATAGAATGTAATGCTGCACAGCCCCCATAGAATGTAATGCAGCACAGCCCCCATAGAATGTAATGCAGCACAGCCCCCATAGAATGTAATGCAGCACAGCCCCATAGAATGTAATACAGCCAGCCCCCATAGAATGTAATACAGCCAGCCCCCATAGAATGTAATGCAGCACAGCCCCCATAGAATGTAATGCAGCACAGCCCCCATAGAATGTAATACAGCCAGCCAGTATAGAATGTAATGCAGCCAGCCACCATACAATATAATGCAGCACAGCCCCATAGAATGTAATGCAGCACAGCCCCCATACAATATAATGCAGCACAGCCCCATAGAATGTAATGCAGCACAGCCCCATAGAATGTAATGCAGCACAGCCCCCATACAATATAATGCAGCACAGGCCCATAGAATATAATGCAGCACAGGCCCATAGAATGTAATGCAGCACAGCCCCATAGAATATAATGCAGCACAGCCCCATAGAATATAATGCAGCACAGCCCCATAGAATATAATGCAGCACAGGCCCATAGAATATAATGCAGCACAGGCCCATAGAATGGAATGCAGCACATGCCCATAGAATGGAATGCAGCACAGGCCCATAGAATGGAATGCAGCACAGCCCCATAGAATATAATGCAGCACAGGCCCATAGAATATAATGCAGCACAGGCCCATAGAATGGAATGCAGCACAGGCCCATAGAATGGAATGCAGCACAGGCCCATATAATACAATGCAGCACAGGCCCATAGAATGTAATGCAGCACAGCCCCATAGAATATAATGCAGCACAGGCCCATAGAATATAATGCAGCACAGGCCCATAGAATGGAATGCAGCACAGGCCCATAGAATGGAATGCAGCCAGCCCCATAGAATATAATGCAGCAGAGGCCCATAGAATGGAATGCAGCCAGCCCCATAGAATATAATGCAGCAGAGGCCCATAGAATGGAATGCAGCCAGCCCCATATAATATAATGCAGCAGAGGCCCATAGAATGGAATGCAGCCAGCCCCATAGAATATAATGCAGCAGAGGCCCATAGAATGGAATGCAGCCAGCCCCATAGAATATAATGCAGCAGAGGCCCATAGAATGGAATGCAGCCAGCCCCATAGAATATAATGCAGCAGAGGCCCATAGAATGGAATGCAGACAGCCCCATAGAATATAATGCAGCAGAGGCCCGTAGAATGGAATGCAGCCAGCCCCATAGAATATAATTCAGCAGAGGCCCATAGAATGGAATGCAGCCAGCCCCATAGAATATAATGCTGCAGAGGCCCATAGAATGGAATGCAGCCAGCCCCATAGAATATAATGCAGCAGAGGCCCATAGAATGGAATGCAGCCAGCCAATATAATATAATGCAGCAGAGGCCCATAGAATGGAATGCAGCCAGCCCCATAGAATATAATGCAGCAGAGGCCCATAGAATGGAATGCAGCCAGCCCCATAGAATATAATGCAGCAGAGGCCCATAGAATGGAATGCAGCCAGCCCCATAGAATATAATGCAGCAGAGGCCCATAGAATGGAATGCAGCACAGGCCCATAGAAAACAATGCAGCACAGGCCCATAGAATATAATGCAGCACAGACCCATAGAATGGAATGCAGCACAGCCCCAAAGAATATAATGCAGCACAGGCCCATAGAATATAATGCAGCAGAGGCCCATAGAATGGAATGCAGCCAGCCCCATAGAATATAATGCAGCAGAGGCCCATAGAATGGAATGCAGCCAGCCCCATAGAATATAATGCAGCAGAGGCCCATAGAATGGAATGCAGCCAGCCCCATAGAATATAATGCAGCAGAGGCCCATAGAATGGAATGCTGCCAGCCCCATAGAATATAATGCAGCAGAGGCCCATAGAATGGAATGCAGCCAGCCCCATAGAATATAATGCAGCAGAGGCCCATAGAATGGAATGCAGCCAGCCCCATAGAATATAATGCAGCAGAGGCCCATAGAATGGAATGCAGCACAGGCCCATAGAAAACAATGCAGCACAGGCCCATAGAATATAATGCAGCACAGGCCCATAGAATGGAATGCAGCACAGCCCCATAGAATATAATGCAGCACAGGCCCATAGAATATAATGCAGCAGAGGCCCATAGAATGGAATGCAGCACAGCCCCCCCCCAATAGCTCCACAATCCAGTCATCACTCATTGATTAAAAAACAAACAAACACTCTACTCACCTTTCCTCCTGCCCCGCGCTGCTCTGGCTCTGGTCTCACTCTCAGCAGTCGCAGTCTGCCCGCCCGGTCACACAGCAGGTGTGCGATGATATGACGTCATCGCGCACCCGCAGTGTCAGCGGCAGGCAGAGCGGAGAATGATGGGAGAGGGGGTGTCAGCAGACGCTCTCTCCTCCATCATTGCATTCAACTGTACCGGCGTCTATGACGCCGGTATAGTTGAACGCGGGGCCGGGAGTGCGCCGACAGCGGGGAGAGTGTGCCGACAGCGGCACACTCGAGCGGCCCACTACTGCCACCGGCCCTTCTGGCATTTGCCAGAACTGCCCGATGGCCAGTCCGGCCCTGACTGGCTTGTCTGACTCTCATAATCCCAGTCACAAGTTTTTCTTACTACCACAGAGATAAGGAAAGTGGGAATGGCTTCTTACATTACGTTACCTAAGAGAAAAGATATTTAAATTGGGAAGAACAAAATCATTAATTATGGATTCTGTCAAATTCTTTTCAAACCAGTTCCACCCAGATTACTACACTTTTGGAAACAGGATTGTTTAACACACAGAAACCTCTATATCAAAGAGAACACCCTGTGTTATTGCTTTGATGAATAACACTTATAAAACTAATACTTAAAGATTAAATTATCAGAGATATATAGGTAGATTTAATTTTCTAAATAATAATGAAATCTAAATATAAAATATTTACCATAACAATTCTTCTCTTTTTATTATTTACAGACAATGTATCCATCAGCTGCTTCCCCATGCTATGATAAACCACAAAAATTGAGCTTGGTTTAAGTTGGTATACATGCAGCACATAAACGCATGTTCACATTGGCCATAAAGCATACAAAACCTACATGAAACAAAATGAGCAAAAACCCTGCTGTAACTAAATAAGTAAAAAGCATAGGTGCACTTAAATATCACAGGGTTCTTAGTAATACTGTTTTTGATCAAAAATAGCATAAAAGCTTACAAGACAAATCCCATTCCCTGATGGACATCTTGTTTGTAAATCTCGTCATATATGTTTACTGGATATTTGGATACTTTGATATTTTGCAGATGTGATATATGATGAAGGATATATGATGTCTGACCTTGCTTATCTCTTTACATAGTGTCATCATAACAAATGTACCAGTTCTAGCAGTTACATACACTATTAATACCAACATTTATGTAATGAAAGGGTAAATGAATATACTCTTATTCCCTATTCCTATTTCCACTATATGAGGGCCACCATTAAGTCTGGGGCAGTTGTCTGCAGCTTATTTATATAGAGAATGCTTGGGGACAGCATTTATATCTAGGTCACCATACAGAAGTATGAAGGTAGCAGGCATGCTAAGGTGGAAGTTCCTTCTGCACCCGAGGAAGCCATTCATTGACCTGGTGACCACATACTAGATATAAATCCTTAGGCAGTATGCAGGGCTATATTCAGCTGCGTAGTGTAGTAGTTGGAGAATGTGCTCTGGAAGTGGTACTCTAGATAACTGTGTATATTTTATATAGAGAAGAGTCCGGGCAGGAAGAAGTAATGGCAGTCTGCATTGGATGAAGAAGAAAGTGAAGATGAAGGACTTCAACTAGAGACATCACCAGTGAGTCTGTTTGTTTCCTATGCACTAACAATATTCACTGTATATTATATACAGAGCTTCTGTGTATGTTGTCACTGGTGATCACAGTATTACTTGTACACTGACACTATATACAGAGCTTTAATGTATAATGTCACTGTTGATCTCTGTATTAGCTGTACACTGACATTGTACACTGTATACTATGTTCAGAGTTCCTGTGTATAATGGTACTTATGTTAAAGGTAACCTGTCAGCAGGATTGTGCACAGTAAGCTACAGACACTGTTAGGTCAGCACCATTATACTGATTAAAATGATACCTTAGTAGTGACCTGCCTCCTAGTTTACTGTTATGATCCGGTGACCTTGGAGCCGCATGAAAAACTTTCTCTGGAGTTGGTGGAACCTGTACTGACTGCAAATCCTGAACTAACACCGCAACTAGAAGTAGCCGTGGGGTGTGCCTAACAAACCCTAGACACCTCGACACAGCCGGAGGACTAAATACCCCTATAGATGGAAATAGGAATGCTATCTTGCCTCAGAGCAGACCCCCAAAGGATAGGCAGCCCCCCACGAATAATGACTGTGAGTAGGAGAAGAATAGACACATGCAGGTAGAAAACAGGATTTAGCAAAAGAGGCCACTCTAGCTAAATAGGAAAGGATAGGACAGATTACTAGGCGGTCAGTATTAAAACCCTTCCAAAAATATCCACAACAGATAATACAAAAAGTTCCACAATGTAATTAAAGACATGGAATGTATATCTGCCACTCCAGAGAATCCAGCAAGACTGAGAAAATACTGACACAATCTAAGCTGGACAAGAAAACACAAAGAATAGCACTGAATTGTGAAGCACACAGCATGTGTGCCACAGGAAAAAAAAACAGACACTTATCTTTGCTGATTTGGCAGAAAGACAGGAGGAACCAGGCAGAGGTCCAACACCTCCCAACAACAATTGACAACTGGCAAGGACTAATGAATCCTGCACACCTAAATACCCCAGTCAGAACTGCAATCAGCAGACACACCTGACCAGGACTGCAACCCAGGGACAACTGCATTACCACCTACTACCACCGGAGGGAACCCAAAAGCAGAATTCACAACAGTACCCTCCCTTTGAGGAGGGGACACCGAACCCTTACCAGCGCCCCCAGGCCGATCAGGATGAGCCAGATGAAAGGCACGGACCAGATCAGCAGCATGGACATCAGAAGCAAAAACCCAAGAATTATCCTCCTGGCCATAACCCTTCCATTTGACAAGGTACTGAAGCCTCCGCCTCGAAAAACGAGAATCCAAAATCTTCTCAACCACATACTCCAACTCCCCATCAACCAGAACAGGGGCCAGAGGATCAACAGAGGGAAAAACGGGCACCATATATTTCCGCAATAAAGATCTATGGAAGACATTATGGATAGCAAAAGAGGCCGGAAGCGCCATTCGAAAAGACACCGGATTAATAATCTCAGAAATCCTATAAGGACCAATAAACCGAGGCTTAAACTTAGGGGAAGAGACCTTCATATGAACATGACGGGAAGACAACCAAACCAAATCCCCAACCCGAAGCCGGGAACCAACACACCGATGACGGTTAGCAAAATGTTGAGCCTCCTCCTGAGACAACACCAAATTGTCCACCACATGAGCCCAAATCTGCTGCAACCTGTCAACCACAGAATCCACACCAGGACAGTCAGAAGGCTCAACCTGCCCAGAAGAAAAAAGAGGATGAAAACCAAAATTACAAAAAAAAGGCGAAACCAAAGTAGCCAAACTAGCCCGATTATTAAGGGCAAACTCGGCCAATGGCAAAAAGGCCACCCAATCATCCTGATCGGCAGACACAAAGCATCTCAAATAAGTCTCCAAAGTCTGATTAGTTCGCTCGGTCTGGCCATTTGTTTGAGGATGAAATGCAGAAGAAAAAGACAAATCAATGCCCAGCCTAGCACAAAAGGCCCGCCAAAACCTAGAAACAAACTGGGAACCTCTGTCGGACACAATATTCTCCGGAATACCATGCAAACGAACCACATGCTGAAAAAACAACGGAACCAACTCTGAAGAGGAAGGCAATTTAGGCAAAGGCACCAAATGAACCATCTTAGAAAACCGGTCACAAACAACCCAGATAACAGACATCCTCTGGGAAACCGGAAGATCAGAAATAAAATCCATAGAAATATGCGTCCAGGGCCTCTCAGGGACCGGCAATGGCAAAAGTAACCCACTAGCACGGGAACAACAAGGCTTGGCCCGCGCACAAGTCCCACAGGACTGCACAAAAGAACGCACATCACGTGACAATGAAGGCCACCAAAAGGACCTACCAACCAAATCTCTGGTACCAAAAATACCAGGATGACCAGTCAACACAGAACAGTGAACCTCAGAAATCACTCTACTAGTCCATCTGTCAGGAACAAACAATTTCCCCACAGGACAGCGGTCAGGTCTATCAGCCTGAAATTCCTGAAGAACCCGCCGTAAATCAGGGGAAATGGCAGAAAGGCCAACCCCTTCTTTCAGAATGCTGACCGGTTCAAGGACCTCAGGAGAATCAGGCAAAAAACTCCTAGAAAGGGCATCAGCCTTAATATTCTTAGAACCCGGAAGATACGAAACCACAAAATCAAAACGGGAAAAAAACAAGGACCATTGAGCCTGTCTAGGACTCAGCCGTTTGGCAGACTCGAGGTAAATCAAATTCTTATGATCGGTCAGGACCACAATACGGTGCTTAGCTCCCTCAAGCCAATGTCACCACTCCTCAAACGCCCACTTCATAGCCAACAACTCCCAATTGCCGACATCATAATTGCGCTCAGCAGGCGAAAACTTGTGGGAGAAGAAGGCACACGGTTTCATCAAAGAACCAACAGAATCCATCTGAGACAAAACGGCCCCTGCCCCAATCTCAGAAGCATCAATCTCAACCTGAAACGGAAGAGAAACATCTGGTTGGCGCAACACCGGAGCAGAAGTAAATCAGCGTTTAAGCTCCTGAAAGGCAGAGACAGCCGCAGAGGACCAATTCGCCACATCAGCGCCTTTTTTCGTCAAATCAGTCAAGGGTTTAACCACGCTGGAGAAGTTAGCAATGAACCGGCGATAAAAATTAGCAAAACCCAAAAATTTCTGAAGGCTCTTCACGGATGTGGGTTGAATCCAATCATGAATGGCCTGAACCTTAACCGGATCCATCTCCATAGATGAGGGAGAAAAAATAAAGCCCAAAAAAGAAACCTTCTGCACCCCAAAGAGACACTTAGACCCCTTCACAAACAAAGCATTGTCACGAAGGATCTGAAATACCATCCTGACCTGTTCCACATGAGACTTCCAATCATCGGAAAAAATCAAAATATCGACCAAATATACAATCAAGAATTTATCAATATAAGTCCGGAAGATATCATGCATGAAGGATTGAAAAACAGATGGAGCGTTAGTGAGCCCGAATGGCATCACAAGGTATTCAAAATGGCCTTCGGGCGTATTAAACGCAGTTTTCCATTCATAACACTGCTTAATACGAACAAGAATATATGCCCCCCGAAGGTCAATCTTCATAAACCAACTAGCCCCCTTAATCCTAGCAAACAAATCGGAAAGCAAAGGTAAAGGGTATTGAAACTTGACCGTGATCTTATTCAAGAGGCGATAATCAATACAAAGTCTCAAGGAGCCATCCTTCTTAGCAACAAAAAAAAACCTGCTCCCAACGGTGAAGAAGATGGCCGAATATGCCCTTTCTCCAAAGACTTCTTAACATAACTCCGCATGGCGGTATGTTCAGGCACAGACAGGTTGAAAAGTCGACCCTTAGGAAACTTACTGCCTGGAATCAAGTCAATCGCACAATCACAGTCCCTGTGCGGTGGAAGGGAACTGGACTTGGGCTCATCGAATACATCCTGAAAATCAGACAAAAACTCTGGAATTTCAGAAGAGGAAGAAGAGGAGATTGACATCAAAGGAACATCATTATGAACCCCCTGACAACCCCAACTAGTCACAGACATAGATTTCCAAACCAACACAGGATTATGTACCTGCAACCACGGGAAACCCAGCACGATAACATCATGCAATTTATGCAACACCAGAAATCGACAATCTTCCTGATGGGCTGGCGCCATGTGCATGGTCACCTGTGTTCAAAACTGGGGCTCATTTTTAGCCAAAGGTGTAGCATCAATCCCCCTTAAAGGAATAGGTTTCTGCAAAGGCTGCAAGGGAAAACCACAACGCCTGGCAAACTCAAAATCCATTAAGTTCAAGGCGGCGCCTGAATCCACAAACGCCATGACAGAAAATGATGACAATGAGCAGATCAAGGACACTGATAACAGAAATTTAGGTTGTACAGTACTGATAGTAAATGAACTAGCGATCCTTTTTGTCCGCTTAGGGCAGACTGAAATGACATGAGAAGCGTCGCCATAATAATAACATAACCTACTCTGACATCTGAATCCTTGTCGTTCCGTTCTAGACAAAATCTTATCACACTGCATTGGCTCAGGACTTTGCTCTAAGGACGACGCTACAGCGCGCACAGTTTGACGCTCCCGCAAACGCCGATCAATCTGAATGGCCAGAGACATAAAATCACTCAGACCGGAAGGCGTGGGAAACCCCACCATAACATCTTTAACGGATTCAGAAAGACCCTTTCTGAAAATTGCCGCCAAAGCATCATCATTCCATTTAGTCAACACAGACCATTTTCTAAATTTCTGACAATACAATTCTGCCGTCTCTTGACCCTGAGACAGGGCCAACAAGGTTTTCTCCGCTTGATCCACAGAATTCGGTTCATCAAATAATAATCCTAAAGCCTGAAAAAAGGAATCTACATTAAGCAAGGCCGGATTCCCAGATTCCAGGGAAAATGCCCAATCCTGTGGATCGCCACGCAGCAGGGAGATGACAATTTTAACCTGCTGAATGGAATCACCGGAGGATCGCGGTCTCAGAGCAAAAAACAGTTTCCAATTGTTTTTAAAACCCCAAAATTTGGACCTATCACCAAAAAACAAATCAGGAGTAGGAATCTTCGGCTCTAAAGCAGGAGTCTGAACAATATAATCAGAAATATCCTGTACCCTAGCAGCAAGCTGGTCTACACGAGAAGCTAATTCCTGAACATCCATGCTGGAACAAGACTCCTCAGCCACCCATAAATAAAGAGGGAAGAGAAGACAAAACAGACTGCAGAAAAAAAAATGGCTCAACACCTTTCTTCCCTTCTTCTGAGATGCATTTAACTCATTATTGGCCAGTTGTACTGTTATGATCCGGTGACCTTGGAGCCGCATGAAAAACTTTCTCTGGAGTCGGTGGAACCTGTACTGACCGCAAATCCTGAACTAACACCGCAACTAGAAGTAGCCGTGGGGTGTGCCTAACAAACCCTAGACACCTCGACACAGCCGGAGGACTAAATACCCCTATAGATGGAAATAGGAATGCTATCTTGCCTCAGAGCAGACCCCCAAAGGATAGGCAGCCCCCCACGAATAATGACTGTGAGTAGGAGAAGAATAGACACACGCAGGTAGAAAACAGGATTTAGCAAAAGAGGCCACTCTAGCTAAATAGGAAAGGATAGGACAGATTACTAGGCGGTCAGTATTAAAACCCTTCCAAAAATATCCACAACAGATAATACAAAAAGTTCCACAATCTAACTAAAGACATGGAATGTATATCTGCCACTCCAGAGAATCCAGCAAGACTGAGAAAATACTGACACAATCTAAGCTGGACAAGAAAACACAAAGAATAGCACTGAATTGTGAAGCACACAGCATGTGTGCCACAGGAAAAAGAAAACAGACACTTATCTTTGCTGATTTGGCAGAAAGACAGGAGGAACCAGGCAGAGGTCCAACACCTCCCAACAACAATTGACAACTGGCAAGGACTAATGAATCCTGCACACCTAAATACCCCAGTCAGAACTGCAATCAGCAGACACACCTGACCAGGACTGCATCCCAGGGACAACTGCATTACCACCTACTACCACCGGAGGGAACCCAAAAGCAGAATTCACAACAGTTTACATAATGAATATTGTATATTCATATTGAAAAAAAACACTTCTGCAGGCAGGCATCAGCCATGGCACCTGCGCTGCAGCATAATCGCATATGTACTGTGTATATAGTTATGTTTGAGGTTCTCCTGATATTAACAAAAAAATCCATTTGAGATATGGCACCCGCCGCGCTTGCGCAGTAGCAGTTTTTGGTGATCCGATAGCTCCTTCAGTGCAGGTGCCGGCGGCTCCATCTTGAAAGAGGAAAAAAAAATTCTCCAAGATTGGTCTCTCTGACCTTTCCCGGTGCCTGCGCACTGCAGTACTTTGCTCTGCTCTCAACAGGGCAGAGAAGTACGCCTGCGCAGGAGCGCGATGCCAGCGAGGCATGAGACAAGCAGGGGGGCGGCATCACAAGAAAATGGAAGGCGCCAGACCCGGACCTTCAACACCCATTGGAACAGACTGCACTGGAACCCCCTCCTCGGGTGAGTATAATAAAACTTATTTTTCTTATCTTACAGGTTGGACCAGAGGCATTATAGAATGCTGTAGATAAGCTACTGCCTCGCTCCACGTTACATTTTCATGACTATGCTGCCATCAGTCTTAATCTAAAATGTGTTTATTCCAATAACAACAAGGAAAACCATTGCACAAACGTTTGAAAGATACTAAATAGTTTGATATTTCTCATCTGATTAGGCGGATTAACTCAGCCATGGCACTCCAAAAATATCAGTATCGTACTTCACTCCAGCATAGTGAGGGTATTTCCATTGCTAAAAATAAAATCTACCAAAAAGAACTGTCAATCAACTACATTAAGCTGTGCAATTTATTAAAAGGTTAAACTTTATTTAAAAATATTTTTTATTAAGATCCCAATAAGGAATCCAGTGTGCAAGGAATAACAAAGATCTAAGGTGTTCTTTTATTGAGACCTAGGGATCCGCTTTACTCTACATTTTAATATAAAAGACATTTGTGAGCTGGTTCAGTGGAATTTTAATTTGTGTTGGCTAAGTGCATGGGCCAAGACCTTTTCTCCTGTTTCAGCTGCTCATACCTAGTAAAATAAGAAATACAGGCTTTTAGTTGGTGAGAAGTAGCATGAAAACACAATGTGCTATGAGGTTATGTCTGCAAAGCCAAGGGTAAAATGAGGGTAAAACACCGCAGGCAGTTTGTTGCCCTAAACAAAACCAATTGTATCAGTAAGAATGCTAGAGTGCCTTGTGAAAGTATTCGGCTCCCTGGAACTTTTCAACCTTTTCCCACATATCATGCTTCAAACATAAAGATACCAAATGTAAATTTTTGGTGAAGAATCAACAAGTGGAATACAATTGTGAAGTTGAACAAAATTTATTGGTAATTTTAAATGTTTGTGGAAATTCAAATACTGAAAAGTGGGGCGTGCAATATTATTCGGCCCCTTTAACTTAATACTTTGTTGCGCCACCTTTTGCTGCGATTACAGCTGCAAGTCACTTGGGGTATGTCTCTATCAGTTTTGTACATCGAGAGACTGAAATTCTTGCTCATTGTTCCTTGGTAAACAGCTCGAGCTCAGTGAGGTTTGATGCAGATCGTTTGTGAGCAGCAGATATGTTTATTTATGAACCATTCCATTGTAGATTTTGCTTTATGTTTGGGATTAGCGTTGAGCGAAACGGATCGGTCATTTTCATAAATCGCCGACTTTTAGGCAAAGTCGGGGTTCATGAAACCCGAACCGATCCTAGTCTGGGATCGGCCATGTGGTCGGCGATCGTAGCGCCAAAGTCGCGTTTCGTATGACGCTGTTACCGCCATTTTTCATCCAATGAAGGAGGACGAAGAGTGTGGGCAGCGTGATGACATAGGTCTCTGTCCCCACCATCTTAGACAAGGGCATGGCAGTGATTGGCTTGCTGTGTGCGGCGTCACAGGGGCTATAAAGGGGCGTGCACACCGACCTCCATCTTACTTCTGCCGATCTGAGCATAGGGAGAGGTTGCTGCAGTTAGTCAGAAGCAGGGACAGAGTTAGGGAGGAAATATAAACCCCAAACCGCTTGTGCTGGAGCGATTTTCACTGTCCCACACCACCTTTTTGTGCAGGGACAGAGGAGGTCGTATTTTAGTGCAGTAGCTGCATAGCTGTGTGCACGGTGCTGTGCAAACCAACTGCTTTTTTCAAAGCAAAAATCCTGTTGCTCCTTTCTGCACAGTTACCTGTCTTGTTTATTTGTCTACCAATTTTTTTGTTCAGCAGTCCTTTTTATTGCTGCCATACTTGCCCTGAGATCATTGTAGGAAGCTTGTTATTGCAGTATTTTTTTTTTATAATAATTGCAGCCACTTTCTGCCATGTTCATAGTGTTGTGTTATACCACTGGGCCAGAGTTGTGGTTCAGTGTCTCCCCCCAAAAGTGAGATAGTAATTCTCACACAGTTTATATTCTGCTGTACTGCTAGTGTGTCGTATATCAGGCAGCCACTTTCTGCCACGTTCATAGTGTTGTGTTATACCACTGGGCCAGAGTTGTGGTTCAGTGTCTCCTCCCAAAAGTGAGATAGTAATTCTCACACAGTTTATATTCTGCAGTACTGCTAGTGTGTCATATATCAGACAGCCACTTTCTGCCACGTTCATAGTGTTGTGTTATACCACTGGGCCAGAGTTGTGGTTCAGTGTCTCCCCCCAAAAGTGAGAAAGTAATTCTCACACAGTTTATATTCTGCAGTACTGCTAGTGTGTCATATATCAGACAGCCACTTTCTGCCACGTTCATAGTGTTGTGTTATACCACTGGGCCAGAGTTGTGGTTCCGTGTCTCCCCCCAAAAGTGAGATAGTAATTCTCACACAGTTTATATTCTGCTGTACTGCTAGTGTGTCATATATCAGGCAGCCACTTTCTGCCACGTTCATAGTGTTGTGTTATACCACTGGGCCAGAGTTGTGGTTCAGTGTCTCCCCCCAAAAGTGAGAAAGTAATTCTCACACAGTTTATATTCTGCAGTACTGCTAGTGTGTCATATATCAGGCAGCCACTTTCTGCCACGTTCATAGTGTTGTGTTATACCACTGGGCCAGAGTTGTGGTTCAGTGTCTCCCCCCAAAAGTGAGATAGTAATTCTCACACAGTTTATATTCTGCTGTACTGCTAGTGTGTCATATATCAGGCAGCCACTTTCTGCCACGTTCATAGTGTTGTGTTATACCACTGGGCCAGAGTTGTGGTTCAGTGTCTCCCCCCAAAAGTGAGATAGTAATTCTCACACAGTTTATATTCTGCAGTACTGCTAGTGTGTCATATATCAGGCAGCCACTTTCTGCCACGTTCATAGTGTTGTGGTATACCACTGGGCCAGAGTTGTGGTTCAGTGTCTCCCCCCAAAAGTGAGATAGTATTTTTCACACAGTTTATATTCTGCAGTACTGCTAGTGTGTCATATATCAGGCAGCCACTTTCTGCCACGTTCATAGTGTTGTTTTATACCACTGGGCCAGAGTTGTGGTTCAGTGTCTCCCCCCAAAAGTGATATAGTAATTCTCACACAGTTTATATTCTGCTGTACTGCTAGTGTGTTGTATATCAGGCAGCCACTTTCTGCCACGTTCATAGTGTTGTGTTATACCACTGGGCCAGAGTTGTGGTTTAGTGTCTTCGCCCAAAAGTGAGATAGTAATTCTCACACAGTTTATATTCTGCAGTACTGCTAGTGTGTCATATATCAGACAGACACTTTCTGAAACGTTCAGAGTGTTGTGTTATACCACTGGGCCAGAGTTGTGGTTCAGTGTCTCCCCCCAAAAGTGAGATAGTAATTCTCACACAGTTTATATTCTGCTGTACTGCTAGTGTGTCATATATCAGGCAGCCACTTTCTGCCACGTTCATAGTGTTGGGTAATACCACTGGGCCAGAGTTGTGGTTCCGTGTCTCCCCCAAAAGTGAGATAGTAATTCTCACACAGTTTATATTCTGCTGTACTGCTAGTGTGTCATATATCAGGCAGCCACTTTCTGCCACGTTCATAGTGTTGTGTTATACCACTGGGCCAGAGTTGTGGTTCAGTGTCTCCCCCCAAAAGTGAGATAGTAATTCTCACACAGTTTATATTCTGCTGTACTGCTAGTGTGTCATATATCAGACAGCCACTTTCTGACACGTTCATAGTGTTGTGTTATACCACTGGGCCAGAGTTGTGGTTCAGTGTCTCCCCCCAAAAGAGAGATAGTAATTCTCACACAGTTTATATTCTGCTGTACTGCTAGTGTGTCATATATCAGGCAGCCACTTTCTGCCACGTTCATAGTGTTGTGTTATACCACTGGGCCAGAGTTGTGGTTCAGTGTCTCCCCCCAAATATGAGATAGTAATTCTCACACAGTTTATATTCTGCAGTACTGCTAGTGTGTCATATATCAGGCAGCCACTTTCTGCCACATTCATATTGTTGTGTTATACCACTGGGCCAGAGTTGAGGTTCAGTGTCTCCCCCCAAAAGTGAGATAGTAATTCTCACACAGTTTATATTCTGCAGTACTGCTAGTGAGTCATATATCAGGCAGCCAGTTTCTGCCACATTCATAGTATTGTGTTATACCACTAGGCCAGAGTTGTGGTTCAGTGTCTCCCCCCAAAAGTGAGATAGTAATTCTCACACAGTTTATATTCTGCTGTACTGCTAGTGTTTCGTATATCAGGCAGCCACTTTCTGCCACATTCATAGTGTTGTGTTATACCACTGGGCCAGAGTTGTGGTTCAGTGTTTCCCCCCAAAAGTGTGATAGTAATTCTCACACAGTTTATATTCTGCTGTACTGCTAGTGTGTCGTATATCAGGCAGCCACTTTCTGCCACGTTCATAGTGTTGTGTGATACCACTGGGCCAGAGTTGTGGTTCAGTTTCTCCCCCCAAAAGTGAGATAGTAATTCTCACACAGTTTATATTCTGCTGTACTGCTAGTGTGTCGTATATCAGGCAGCCACTTTCTGCCACGTTCATAGTGTTGTGCTATACCACTGGGCCAGAGTTGTGGTTCAGTGTCTCCCCCCAAAAGTGAGATAGTAATTCTCACACAGTTTATATTCTGCTGTACTGCTAGTGTGTCATATATCAGACAGCCACTTTCTGCCACGTTCATAGTGTTGTGTTATACCACTGGGCCAGAGTTGTGGTTCAGTGTCTCCCCCAAAAACTGAGATAGTAATTCTCACACAGTTTATATTCTGCAGTACTGCTAGTGTGTCATATATCAGACAGCCACTTTCTGCCACGTTCATAGTGTTGTGTTATACCACTGGGCCAGAGTTGTGGTTCAGTGTCTCCCCCCAAAAGTGAGATAGTAATTCTCACACAGTTTATATTCTGCTGTACTGCTAGTGTGTCATATATCAGGCAGCCACTTTCTGCCACGTTCATAGTGTTGTGTTATACCACTGGGCCAGAGTTGTGGTTCAGTGTCTCCCCCCAAAAGTGAGATAGTAATTCTCAAACAGTTTATATTCTGCTGTACTGCTAGTGTGTCATATATCAGGCAGCCACTTTCTGCCACGTTCATAGTGTTGTGTTATACCACTGGGCCAGAGTTGTGGTTCAGTGTTTCCCCCCAAAAGTGAGATAGTAATTCTCACACAGTTTATATTCTGCAGTACTGCTAGTGTGTCATATATCAGGCAGCCACTTTCTGCCACGTTCATAGTGTTGTGTTATACCACTGGGCCAGAGTTGTGGTTCAGTGTCTCCCCCCAAAAGTGAGATAGTATTTCTCACACAGTTTATATTCTGCAGTACTGCTAGTGTGTCATATATCAGGCAGCCACTTTCTGCCACGTTCATAGTGTTGTTTTATACCACTGGGCCAGAGTTGTGGTTCAGTGTCTCCCCCCAAAAGTGATATAGTAATTCTCACACAGTTTATATTCTGCTGTACTGCTAGTGTGTTGTATATCAGGCAGCCACTTTCTGCCACGTTCATAGTGTTGTGTTGTACCACTGGGCCAGAGTTGTGGTTCAGTGTCTCCCCCCAAAAGTGAGATAGTAATTCTCACACAGTTTATATTCTGCTGTACTGCTAGTGTGTCATATATCAGGCAGCCACTTTCTGCCACGTTCATAGTGTTGTGTTATACCACTGGGCCAGAGTTGTGGTTCAGTGTCTCCCCCCAAAAGTGAGATAGTAATTCTCACACAGTTTATATTCTGCTGTACTGCTAGTGTGTCATATATCAGGCAGCCACTTTCTGCCACGTTCATAGTGTTGTGTTATACCACTGGGCCAGAGTTGTGGTTCAGTGTTTCCCCCCAAAAGTGAGATAGTAATTCTCACACAGTTTATATTCTGCAGTACTGCTAGTGTGTCATATATCAGGCAGCCACTTTCTGCCACGTTCATAGTGTTGTGTTATACCACTGGGCCAGAGTTGTGGTTCAGTGTCTCCCCCCAAAAGTGATATAGTAATTCTCACACAGTTTATATTCTGCTGTACTGCTAGTGTGTTGTATATCAGGCAGTCACTTTCTGCCACGTTCATAGTGTTGTGTTATACCACTGGGCCAGAGTTGTGGTTTAGTGTCTTCGCCCAAAAGTGAGATAGTAATTCTCACACAGTTTATATTCTGCAGTACTGCTAGTGTGTCATATATCAGGCAGCCACTTTCTGCCACGTTCATAGTGTTGTTTTATACCACTGGGCCAGAGTTGTGGTTCAGTGTCTCCCCCCAAAAGTGATATAGTAATTCTCACACAGTTTATATTCTGCTGTACTGCTAGTGTGTTGTATATCAGGCAGTCACTTTCTGCCACGTTCATAGTGTTGTGTTATACCACTGGGCCAGAGTTGTGGTTTAGTGTCTTCGCCCAAAAGTGAGATAGTAATTCTCACACAGTTTATATTCTGCAGTACTGCTAGTGTGTCATATATCAGACAGACACTTTCTGCCACGTTCAAAGTGTTGTGTTATACCACTGGGCCAGAGTTGTGGTTCAGTGTCTCCCCCCAAAAGTGAGATAGTAATTCTCACACAGTTTATATTCTGCTGTACTGCTAGTGTGTCATATATCAGGCAGCCACTTTCTGCCACGTTCATAGTGTTGTGTTATACCACTGGGCCAGAGTTGTGGTTCAGTGTCTCCCCCCAAATATGAGATAGTAATTCTCACACAGTTTATATTCTGCAGTACTGCTAGTGTGTCATATATCAGGCAGCCACTTTCTGCCACATTCATATTGTTGTGTTATACCACTGGGCCAGAGTTGAGGTTCAGTGTCTCCCCCCAAAAGTGAGATAGTAATTCTCACACAGTTTATATTCTGCAGTACTGCTAGTGAGTCATATATCAGGCAGCCAGTTTCTGCCACATTCATAGTATTGTGTTATACCACTAGGCCAGAGTTGTGGTTCAGTGTCTCCCCCCAAAAGTGAGATAGTAATTCTCACACAGTTTATATTCTGCTGTACTGCTAGTGTTTCGTATATCAGGCAGCCACTTTCTGCCACATTCATAGTGTTGTGTTATACCACTGGGCCAGAGTTGTGGTTCAGTGTTTCCCCCCAAAAGTGTGATAGTAATTCTCACACAGTTTATATTCTGCTGTACTGCTAGTGTGTCGTATATCAGGCAGCCACTTTCTGCCACGTTCATAGTGTTGTGTGATACCACTGGGCCAGAGTTGTGGTTCAGTTTCTCCCCCCAAAAGTGAGATAGTAATTCTCACACAGTTTATATTCTGCTGTACTGCTAGTGTGTCGTATATCAGGCAGCCACTTTCTGCCACGTTCATAGTGTTGTGCTATACCACTGGGCCAGAGTTGTGGTTCAGTGTCTCCCCCCAAAAGTGAGATAGTAATTCTCACACAGTTTATATTCTGCTGTACTGCTAGTGTGTCATATATCAGACAGCCACTTTCTGCCACGTTCATAGTGTTGTGTTATACCACTGGGCCAGAGTTGTGGTTCAGTGTCTCCCCCAAAAACTGAGATAGTAATTCTCACACAGTTTATATTCTGCAGTACTGCTAGTGTGTCATATATCAGACAGCCACTTTCTGCCACGTTCATAGTGTTGTGTTATACCACTGGGCCAGAGTTGTGGTTCAGTGTCTCCCCCCAAAAGTGAGATAGTAATTCTCACACAGTTTATATTCTGCTGTACTGCTAGTGTGTCATATATCAGGCAGCCACTTTCTGCCACGTTCATAGTGTTGTGTTATACCACTGGGCCAGAGTTGTGGTTCAGTGTCTCCCCCCAAAAGTGAGATAGTAATTCTCAAACAGTTTATATTCTGCTGTACTGCTAGTGTGTCATATATCAGGCAGCCACTTTCTGCCACGTTCATAGTGTTGTGTTATACCACTGGGCCAGAGTTGTGGTTCAGTGTTTCCCCCCAAAAGTGAGATAGTAATTCTCACACAGTTTATATTCTGCAGTACTGCTAGTGTGTCATATATCAGGCAGCCACTTTCTGCCACGTTCATAGTGTTGTGTTATACCACTGGGCCAGAGTTGTGGTTCAGTGTCTCCCCCCAAAAGTGAGATAGTATTTCTCACACAGTTTATATTCTGCAGTACTGCTAGTGTGTCATATATCAGGCAGCCACTTTCTGCCACGTTCATAGTGTTGTTTTATACCACTGGGCCAGAGTTGTGGTTCAGTGTCTCCCCCCAAAAGTGATATAGTAATTCTCACACAGTTTATATTCTGCTGTACTGCTAGTGTGTTGTATATCAGGCAGCCACTTTCTGCCACGTTCATAGTGTTGTGTTGTACCACTGGGCCAGAGTTGTGGTTCAGTGTCTCCCCCCAAAAGTGAGATAGTAATTCTCACACAGTTTATATTCTGCTGTACTGCTAGTGTGTCATATATCAGGCAGCCACTTTCTGCCACGTTCATAGTGTTGTGTTATACCACTGGGCCAGAGTTGTGGTTCAGTGTCTCCCCCCAAAAGTGAGATAGTAATTCTCACACAGTTTATATTCTGCTGTACTGCTAGTGTGTCATATATCAGGCAGCCACTTTCTGCCACGTTCATAGTGTTGTGTTATACCACTGGGCCAGAGTTGTGGTTCAGTGTTTCCCCCCAAAAGTGAGATAGTAATTCTCACACAGTTTATATTCTGCAGTACTGCTAGTGTGTCATATATCAGGCAGCCACTTTCTGCCACGTTCATAGTGTTGTGTTATACCACTGGGCCAGAGTTGTGGTTCAGTGTCTCCCCCCAAAAGTGATATAGTAATTCTCACACAGTTTATATTCTGCTGTACTGCTAGTGTGTTGTATATCAGGCAGTCACTTTCTGCCACGTTCATAGTGTTGTGTTATACCACTGGGCCAGAGTTGTGGTTTAGTGTCTTCGCCCAAAAGTGAGATAGTAATTCTCACACAGTTTATATTCTGCAGTACTGCTAGTGTGTCATATATCAGGCAGCCACTTTCTGCCACGTTCATAGTGTTGTTTTATACCACTGGGCCAGAGTTGTGGTTCAGTGTCTCCCCCCAAAAGTGATATAGTAATTCTCACACAGTTTATATTCTGCTGTACTGCTAGTGTGTTGTATATCAGGCAGTCACTTTCTGCCACGTTCATAGTGTTGTGTTATACCACTGGGCCAGAGTTGTGGTTTAGTGTCTTCGCCCAAAAGTGAGATAGTAATTCTCACACAGTTTATATTCTGCAGTACTGCTAGTGTGTCATATATCAGACAGACACTTTCTGCCACGTTCAAAGTGTTGTGTTATACCACTGGGCCAGAGTTGTGGTTCAGTGTCTCCCCCCAAAAGTGAGATAGTAATTCTCACACAGTTTATATTCTGCTGTACTGCTAGTGTGTCATATATCAGGCAGCCACTTTCTGCCACGTTCATAGTGTTGTGTAATACCACTGGGCCAGAGTTGTGGTTCCGTGTCTCCCCCAAAAGTGAGATAGTAATTCTCACACAGTTTATATTCTGCTGTACTGCTAGTGTGTCATATATCAGGCAGCCACTTTCTGCCACGTTCATAGTGTTGTGTTATACCACTGGGCCAGAGTTGTGGTTCAGTGTCTCCCCCCAAAAGAGAGATAGTAATTCTCACACAGTTTATATTCTGCTGTACTGCTAGTGTGTCATATATCAGGCAGCCACTTTCTGCCACGTTCATAGTGTTGTGTTATACCACTGGGCCAGAGTTGTGGTTCAGTGTCTCCCCCCAAATGTGAGATAGTAATTCTCACACAGTTTATATTCTGCAGTACTGCTTGTGTGTCATATATCAGGCAGCCACTTTCTGCCACATTCATATTGTTGTGTTATACCACTGGGCCAGAGTTGTGGTTCAGTGTCTCCCCCCAAAAGTGAGATAGTAATTCTCACACAGTTTATATTATGCAGTACTGCTAGTGTGTCATATATCAGGCAGCCAGTTTCTGTCACGTTCATAGTATTGTGTTATACCACTAGGCCAGAGTTGTGGTTCAGTGTCTCCCCCCAAAAGTGAGATAGTAATTCTCACACAGTTTATATTCTGCTGTACTGCTAGTGTTTCGTATATCAGGCAGCCACTTTCTGCCACATTCATAGTGTTGTGTTATACCACTGGGCCAGAGTTGTGGTTCAGTGTTTCCCCCCAAAAGTGAGATAGTAATTCTCACACAGTTTATATTCTGCTGTACTGCTAGTGTGTCATATATCAGGCAGCCACTTTCTGCCACGTTCATAGTGTTGTGTTATACCACTGGGCCAGAGTTGTGGTTCAGTTTCTCCCCCCAAAAGTGAGATAGTAATTCTCACACAGTTTATATTCCGCTGTACTGCTAGTGTGTCGTATATCAGGCAGCCACTTTCTGCCACGTTCATAGTGTTGTGTTATACCACTGGGCCAGAGTTGTGGTTCAGTGTCTCCCCCCAAAAGTGAGATAGTAATTCTCACACAGTTTATATTCTGCTGTACTGCTAGTGTGTCATATATCAGACAGCCACTTTCTGCCACGTTCATAGTGTTGTGTTATACCACTGGGCCAGAGTTGTGGTTCAGTGTCTCCCCCAAAAACTGAGATAGTAATTCTCACACAGTTTATATTCTGCAGTACTGCTAGTGTGTCATATATCAGACAGCCACTTTCTGCCAAGTTCATAGTGTTGTTTTATACCACTGGGCCAGAGTTGTGGTTCAGTGTCTCCCCCCAAAAGTGATATAGTAATTCTCACACAGTTTATATTCTGCTGTACTGCTAGTGTGTTGTATATCAGGCAGCCACTTTCTGCCACGTTCATAGTGTTGTGTTATTCCACTGGGCCAGAGTTGTGGTTTAGTGTCTTCGCCCAAAAGTGAGATAGTAATTCTAACACAGTTTATATTCTGCAGTACTGCTAGTGTGTCATATATCAGACAGACACTTTCTGCCACGTTCATAGTGTTGTGTTATACCACTGGGCCAGAGTTGTGGTTCAGTGTCTCCCCCCAAAAGTGAGATAGTAATTCTCACACAGTTTATATTCTGCTGTACTGCTAGTGTGTCATATATCAGGCAGCCACTTTCTGCCACGTTCATAGTGTTGTGTAATACCACTGGGCCAGAGTTGTGGTTCTGTGTCTCCCCCAAAAGTGAGATAGTAATTCTCACACAGTTTATATTCTGCTGTACTGCTAGTGTGTCATATATCAGGCAGCCACTTTCTGCCACGTTCATAGTGTTGTGTTATACCACTGGGCCAGAGTTGTGGTTCAGTGTCTCCCCCCAAAAGTGAGATAGTAATTCTCACACAGTTTATATACTGCTGTACTGCTAGTGTGTCATATATCAGACAGCCACTTTCTGACACGTTCATAGTGTTGTGTTATACCACTGGGCCAGAGTTGTGGTTCAGTGTCTCCCCCCAAAAGAGAGATAGTAATTCTCACACAGTTTATATTCTGCTGTACTGCTAGTTTGTCATATATCAGGCAGCCACTTTCTGCCACGTTCATAGTGTTGTGTTATACCACTGGGCCAGAGTTGTGGTTCAGTGTCTCCCCCCAAATGTGAGATAGTAATTCTCACACAGTTTATATTCTGCTGTACTGCTAGTTTGTCATATATCAGGCAGCCACTTTCTGCCACGTTCATAGTGTTGTGTTATACCACTGGGCCAGAGTTGTGGTTCAGTGTCTCCCCCCAAAAGTGATATAGTAATTCTCACACAGTTTATATTCTGCTGTACTGCTAGTGTGTTGTATATCAGGCAGCCACTTTCTGCCACGTTCATAGTGTTGTGTTATTCCACTGGGCCAGAGTTGTGGTTTAGTGTCTTCGCCCAAAAGTGAGATAGTAATTCTAACACAGTTTATATTCTGCAGTACTGCTAGTGTGTCATATATCAGACAGACACTTTCTGCCACGTTCATAGTGTTGTGTTATACCACTGGGCCAGAGTTGTGGTTCAGTGTCTCCCCCCAAAAGTGAGATAGTAATTCTCACACAGTTTATATTCTGCTGTACTGCTAGTGTGTCATATATCAGGCAGCCACTTTCTGCCACGTTCATAGTGTTGTGTAATACCACTGGGCCAGAGTTGTGGTTCTGTGTCTCCCCCAAAAGTGAGATAGTAATTCTCACACAGTTTATATTCTGCTGTACTGCTAGTGTGTCATATATCAGGCAGCCACTTTCTGCCACGTTCATAGTGTTGTGTTATACCACTGGGCCAGAGTTGTGGTTCAGTGTCTCCCCCCAAAAGTGAGATAGTAATTCTCACACAGTTTATATACTGCTGTACTGCTAGTGTGTCATATATCAGACAGCCACTTTCTGACACGTTCATAGTGTTGTGTTATACCACTGGGCCAGAGTTGTGGTTCAGTGTCTCCCCCCAAAAGAGAGATAGTAATTCTCACACAGTTTATATTCTGCTGTACTGCTAGTTTGTCATATATCAGGCAGCCACTTTCTGCCACGTTCATAGTGTTGTGTTATACCACTGGGCCAGAGTTGTGGTTCAGTGTCTCCCCCCAAATGTGAGATAGTAATTCTCACACAGTTTATATTCTGCAGTACTGCTAGTGTGTCATATATCAGGCAGCCACTTTCTGCCACATTCATATTGTTGTGTTATACCACTGGGCCAGAGTTGTGGTTCAGTGTCTCCCGCCAAAAGTGAGATAGTAATTCTCACACAGTTTATATTCTGCAGTACTGCTAGTGTGTCATATATCAGGCAGCCACTTTCTGCCACGTTCATAGTATTGTTTTATACCACTGGGCCAGAGTTGTGGTTTAGTGTCTTCGCCCAAAAGTGAGATAGTAATTCTCACACAGTTTATATTCTGCAGTACTGCTAGTGTGTCATATATCAGGCAGCCACTTTCTGCCACGTTCATAGTGTTGTTTTATACCACTGGGCCAGAGTTGTGGTTCAGTGTCTCCCCCCAAAAGTGATATAGTAATTCTCACACAGTTTATATTCTGCTGTACTGCTAGTGTGTTGTATATCAGGCAGTCACTTTCTGCCACGTTCATAGTGTTGTGTTATACCACTGGGCCAGAGTTGTGGTTTAGTGTCTTCGCCCAAAAGTGAGATAGTAATTCTCACACAGTTTATATTCTGCAGTACTGCTAGTGTGTCATATATCAGACAGACACTTTCTGCCACGTTCAAAGTGTTGTGTTATACCACTGGGCCAGAGTTGTGGTTCAGTGTCTCCCCCCAAAAGTGAGATAGTAATTCTCACACAGTTTATATTCTGCTGTACTGCTAGTGTGTCATATATCAGGCAGCCACTTTCTGCCACGTTCATAGTGTTGTGTAATACCACTGGGCCAGAGTTGTGGTTCCGTGTCTCCCCCAAAAGTGAGATAGTAATTCTCACACAGTTTATATTCTGCTGTACTGCTAGTGTGTCATATATCAGGCAGCCACTTTCTGCCACGTTCATAGTGTTGTGTTATACCACTGGGCCAGAGTTGTGGTTCAGTGTCTCCCCCCAAAAGAGAGATAGTAATTCTCACACAGTTTATATTCTGCTGTACTGCTAGTGTGTCATATATCAGGCAGCCACTTTCTGCCACGTTCATAGTGTTGTGTTATACCACTGGGCCAGAGTTGTGGTTCAGTGTCTCCCCCCAAATGTGAGATAGTAATTCTCACACAGTTTATATTCTGCAGTACTGCTTGTGTGTCATATATCAGGCAGCCACTTTCTGCCACATTCATATTGTTGTGTTATACCACTGGGCCAGAGTTGTGGTTCAGTGTCTCCCCCCAAAAGTGAGATAGTAATTCTCACACAGTTTATATTATGCAGTACTGCTAGTGTGTCATATATCAGGCAGCCAGTTTCTGTCACGTTCATAGTATTGTGTTATACCACTAGGCCAGAGTTGTGGTTCAGTGTCTCCCCCCAAAAGTGAGATAGTAATTCTCACACAGTTTATATTCTGCTGTACTGCTAGTGTTTCGTATATCAGGCAGCCACTTTCTGCCACATTCATAGTGTTGTGTTATACCACTGGGCCAGAGTTGTGGTTCAGTGTTTCCCCCCAAAAGTGAGATAGTAATTCTCACACAGTTTATATTCTGCTGTACTGCTAGTGTGTCATATATCAGGCAGCCACTTTCTGCCACGTTCATAGTGTTGTGTTATACCACTGGGCCAGAGTTGTGGTTCAGTTTCTCCCCCCAAAAGTGAGATAGTAATTCTCACACAGTTTATATTCCGCTGTACTGCTAGTGTGTCGTATATCAGGCAGCCACTTTCTGCCACGTTCATAGTGTTGTGTTATACCACTGGGCCAGAGTTGTGGTTCAGTGTCTCCCCCCAAAAGTGAGATAGTAATTCTCACACAGTTTATATTCTGCTGTACTGCTAGTGTGTCATATATCAGACAGCCACTTTCTGCCACGTTCATAGTGTTGTGTTATACCACTGGGCCAGAGTTGTGGTTCAGTGTCTCCCCCAAAAACTGAGATAGTAATTCTCACACAGTTTATATTCTGCAGTACTGCTAGTGTGTCATATATCAGACAGCCACTTTCTGCCAAGTTCATAGTGTTGTTTTATACCACTGGGCCAGAGTTGTGGTTCAGTGTCTCCCCCCAAAAGTGATATAGTAATTCTCACACAGTTTATATTCTGCTGTACTGCTAGTGTGTTGTATATCAGGCAGCCACTTTCTGCCACGTTCATAGTGTTGTGTTATTCCACTGGGCCAGAGTTGTGGTTTAGTGTCTTCGCCCAAAAGTGAGATAGTAATTCTAACACAGTTTATATTCTGCAGTACTGCTAGTGTGTCATATATCAGACAGACACTTTCTGCCACGTTCATAGTGTTGTGTTATACCACTGGGCCAGAGTTGTGGTTCAGTGTCTCCCCCCAAAAGTGAGATAGTAATTCTCACACAGTTTATATTCTGCTGTACTGCTAGTGTGTCATATATCAGGCAGCCACTTTCTGCCACGTTCATAGTGTTGTGTAATACCACTGGGCCAGAGTTGTGGTTCTGTGTCTCCCCCAAAAGTGAGATAGTAATTCTCACACAGTTTACATTCTGCTGTACTGCTAGTGTGTCATATATCAGGCAGCCACTTTCTGCCACGTTCATAGTGTTGTGTTATACCACTGGGCCAGAGTTGTGGTTCAGTGTCTCCCCCCAAAAGTGAGATAGTAATTCTCACACAGTTTATATACTGCTGTACTGCTAGTGTGTCATATATCAGACAGCCACTTTCTGACACGTTCATAGTGTTGTGTTATACCACTGGGCCAGAGTTGTGGTTCAGTGTCTCCCCCCAAAAGAGAGATAGTAATTCTCACACAGTTTATATTCTGCTGTACTGCTAGTTTGTCATATATCAGGCAGCCACTTTCTGCCACGTTCATAGTGTTGTGTTATACCACTGGGCCAGAGTTGTGGTTCAGTGTCTCCCCCCAAAAGTGAGATAGTAATTCTCACACAGTTTATATTCTGCTGTACTGCTAGTGTGTCATATATCAGGCAGCCACTTTCTGCCACGTTCATAGTGTTGTGTAATACCACTGGGCCAGAGTTGTGGTTCTGTGTCTCCCCCAAAAGTGAGATAGTAATTCTCACACAGTTTATATTCTGCTGTACTGCTAGTGTGTCATATATCAGGCAGCCACTTTCTGCCACGTTCATAGTGTTGTGTTATACCACTGGGCCAGAGTTGTGGTTCAGTGTCTCCCCCCAAAAGTGAGATAGTAATTCTCACACAGTTTATATACTGCTGTACTGCTAGTGTGTCATATATCAGACAGCCACTTTCTGACACGTTCATAGTGTTGTGTTATACCACTGGGCCAGAGTTGTGGTTCAGTGTCTCCCCCCAAAAGAGAGATAGTAATTCTCACACAGTTTATATTCTGCTGTACTGCTAGTTTGTCATATATCAGGCAGCCACTTTCTGCCACGTTCATAGTGTTGTGTTATACCACTGGGCCAGAGTTGTGGTTCAGTGTCTCCCCCCAAATGTGAGATAGTAATTCTCACACAGTTTATATTCTGCAGTACTGCTAGTGTGTCATATATCAGGCAGCCACTTTCTGCCACATTCATATTGTTGTGTTATACCACTGGGCCAGAGTTGTGGTTCAGTGTCTCCCGCCAAAAGTGAGATAGTAATTCTCACACAGTTTATATTCTGCAGTACTGCTAGTGTGTCATATATCAGGCAGCCACTTTCTGCCACGTTCATAGTATTGTGTTATACCACTGGGCCAGAGTTGTGGTTCAGTGTCTCCCCCCAAAAGTGAGATAGTAATTCTCACACAGTTTATATTCTGCTGTACTGCTAGTGTGTCGTATATCAGGCAGCCACTTTCTGCCACATTCATAGTGTTGTGTTATACCACTGGGCCAGAGTTGTGGTTCAGTGTCTCCCCCCAAAAGTGAGATAGTAATTCTCACACAGTTTATATACTGCTGTACTGCTAGTGTGTCATATATCAGACAGCCACTTTCTGACACGTTCATAGTGTTGTGTTATACCACTGGGCCAGAGTTGTGGTTCAGTGTCTCCCCCCAAAAGAGAGATAGTAATTCTCACACAGTTTATATTCTGCTGTACTGCTAGTTTGTCATATATCAGGCAGCCACTTTCTGCCACGTTCATAGTGTTGTGTTATACCACTGGGCCAGAGTTGTGGTTCAGTGTCTCCCCCCAAATGTGAGATAGTAATTCTCACACAGTTTATATTCTGCTGTACTGCTAGTTTGTCATATATCAGGCAGCCACTTTCTGCCACGTTCATAGTGTTGTGTTATACCACTGGGCCAGAGTTGTGGTTCAGTGTCTCCCCCCAAAAGTGATATAGTAATTCTCACACAGTTTATATTCTGCTGTACTGCTAGTGTGTTGTATATCAGGCAGCCACTTTCTGCCACGTTCATAGTGTTGTGTTATTCCACTGGGCCAGAGTTGTGGTTTAGTGTCTTCGCCCAAAAGTGAGATAGTAATTCTAACACAGTTTATATTCTGCAGTACTGCTAGTGTGTCATATATCAGACAGACACTTTCTGCCACGTTCATAGTGTTGTGTTATACCACTGGGCCAGAGTTGTGGTTCAGTGTCTCCCCCCAAAAGTGAGATAGTAATTCTCACACAGTTTATATTCTGCTGTACTGCTAGTGTGTCATATATCAGGCAGCCACTTTCTGCCACGTTCATAGTGTTGTGTAATACCACTGGGCCAGAGTTGTGGTTCTGTGTCTCCCCCAAAAGTGAGATAGTAATTCTCACACAGTTTATATTCTGCTGTACTGCTAGTGTGTCATATATCAGGCAGCCACTTTCTGCCACGTTCATAGTGTTGTGTTATACCACTGGGCCAGAGTTGTGGTTCAGTGTCTCCCCCCAAAAGTGAGATAGTAATTCTCACACAGTTTATATACTGCTGTACTGCTAGTGTGTCATATATCAGACAGCCACTTTCTGACACGTTCATAGTGTTGTGTTATACCACTGGGCCAGAGTTGTGGTTCAGTGTCTCCCCCCAAAAGAGAGATAGTAATTCTCACACAGTTTATATTCTGCTGTACTGCTAGTTTGTCATATATCAGGCAGCCACTTTCTGCCACGTTCATAGTGTTGTGTTATACCACTGGGCCAGAGTTGTGGTTCAGTGTCTCCCCCTAAATGTGAGATAGTAATTCTCACACAGTTTATATTCTGCAGTACTGCTAGTGTGTCATATATCAGGCAGCCACTTTCTGCCACATTCATATTGTTGTGTTATACCACTGGGCCAGAGTTGTGGTTCAGTGTCTCCCGCCAAAAGTGAGATAGTAATTCTCACACAGTTTATATTCTGCAGTACTGCTAGTGTGTCATATATCAGGCAGCCACTTTCTGCCACGTTCATAGTATTGTGTTATACCACTGGGCCAGAGTTGTGGTTCAGTGTCTCCCCCCAAAAGTGAGATAGTAATTCTCACACAGTTTATATTCTGCTGTACTGCTAGTGTGTCGTATATCAGGCAGCCACTTTCTGCCACATTCATAGTGTGGTGTTATACCACTGGGCCAGAGTTGTGGTTCAGTGTTTCCCCCCAAAAGTGAGATAGTAATTCTCACACAGTTTATATTCTGCTGTACTGCAAGTGTGTCGTATATCAGGCAGCCACTTTCTGCCACGTTCATAGTGTTGTGTTATACCACTGGGCCAGAGTTGTGGTTCAGTTTCTCCCCCCAAAAGTGAGATAGTAATTCTCACACAGTTTATATTCTGCTGTACTGCTAGTGTGTCGTATATCAGGCAGCCACTTTCAGCCACGTTCATAGTGTTGTGTTATACCACTGGGCCAGAGTTGTGGTTCAGTGTCTCCCCCCAAAAGTGAGATAGTAATTCTCACACAGTTTATATTCTGCTGTACTGCTAGTGTGTCATATATAAGACAGCCACTTTCTGCCACGTTCATAGTGTTGTGTTATACCACTGGGCCAGTGTTGTGGTTCAGTGTCTCCCCCAAAAACTGAGATAGTAATTCTCACAGTTTATATTCTGCAGTACTGCTAGTGTGTCATATATCAGACAGCCACTTTCTGCCACGTTCATAGTGTTGTGTTATACCACTGGGCCAGAGTTGTGTTTCAGTGTCTCCCCCAAAAGTGAGATAGTAATTCTCACACAGTTTATATTCTGCTGTACTGCTAGTGTGTCGTATATCAGGCAGCCACTTTCTGCCACGTTCATAGTGTTGTGTTATACCACTGGGCCAGAGTTGTGGTTCAGTGTTTCCCCCCAAAAGTGAGATAGTAATTCTCACATAGTTTATATTCTGCTGTACAGCTAGTGTGTCGTATATCACGCAGCCACTTTCTGCCACGTTCATAGTGTTGTGTTATACCACTGGGCCAGAGTTGTGGTTCAGTGTCTCCCCCAAAAGTGAGATAGTATTTCTCACACAGCTTATATTCTGCCATACTGCTAGTGTGTCATATATCAGGCAGCCACTTTCTGCCACGTTCATAGTGTTGTGTTGTACCACTGGGCCAGAGTTGTGGTTCAGTGTCTCCCCCCAAAAGTGAGATAGTAATTCTCACACAGTTTATATTCTGCAGTACTGCTAGTGTGTCATATATCAGGCAGCCACTTTCTGCCACGTTCATAGTGTTGTTTTATACCACTGGGCCAGAGTTGTGGTTCAGTGTCTCCCCCCAAAAGTGAGATAGTAATTCTCACACAGTTTATGTTCTGCTGTACTGCTAGTGTGTCGTATATCAGGCAGCCACTTTCTGCCACGTTCATAGTGTTGTGTTATACCACTGGGCCAGAGTTGTGGTTCAGTGTCTCCCCCCAAAAGTGAGATAGTAATTCTCACACAGTTTATATTCTGCAGTACTGCTAGTGTGTCATATATCAGACAGCCACTTTCTGCCACGTTCAGAGTGTTGTGTTATACCACTGGGCCAGAGTTGTGGTTCAGTGTCTCCCCCCAAAGGTGAGATAGTAATTCTCACACAGTTTATATTCTGCTGTACTGCTAGTGTGTCGTATATCAGGCAGCCACTTTCTGCCACGTTCATAGTGTTGTGTTATACCACTGGGCCAGAGTTGTGGTTCAGTGTCTCCCCCCAAAAGTGAGATAGTAATTCTCACACAGTTTATATTCTGCAGTACTGCTAGTGTGTTATATATCAGACAGCCACTTTCTGCCATGTTCATAGTGTTGTTTTATACCACTGGGCCAGAGTTGTGGTTCAGTGTCTCCCCTCAAAAGTGATAGTAATTCTCACACAGTTTATACTCTGCAGTACTGCTAGTGTGTCATATATCAGGCAGCCACTTTCTGCCACGTTCATAGTGTTGTGTTATACCACTGGGCCAGAGTTGTGGTTCAGTGTCTCCCCCCAAAAGTGATAGTAATTCTCACACAGTTTATATTCTGCAGTACTGCTAGTGTGTCATATATCAGACAGCCACTTTCTGCCACGTTCAGAGTGTTGTGTTATACCATTGGGCCAGAGTTGTGGTTCAGTGTCTCCCCCAAAAGTGAGATAGTAATTCTCACACAGTTTATATTCTGCTGTACTGCTAGTGTGTCATATATCAGGCAGCCACTTTCTGCCATGTTCATAGTGTTGTGTTATACCACTGGGCCAGAGTTGTGGTTCAGTGTCTCCCCCCAAAAGTGAGATAGTAATTCTCACACAGTTTATATTCTGCAGTACTGCTAGTGTGTCATATATCAGGCAGCCACTTTCTGCCACGTTCATAGTGTTGTTTTATACCACTGGGCCAGAGTTGTGGTTCAGTGTCTCCCCCCAAAGGTGAGATAGTAATTTATATTCTGCTGTACTGCTAGTGTGTCGTATATCAGGCAGCCACTTTCTGCCACGTTCATAGTGTTGTGTTATACCACTGGGCCAGAGTTGTGGTTCAGTGTCTCCCCCCAAAATTGAGATAGTAATTCTCACACAGTTTATATTCTGCAGTACTGCTAGTGTGTTATATATCAGACAGCCACTTTCTGCCACGTTCAGAGTGTTGTGTTATACCACTGGGCCAGAGTTGTGGTTCAGTGTCTCCCCCAAAAGTGAGATAGTAATTCTCACACAGTTTATATTCTGCTGTACTGCTAGTGTGTCGTATATCAGGCTGCCACTTTCTGCCACGTTCATAGTGTTGTGTTATACCACTGGGCCAGAGTTGTGGTTCAGTGTCTCCCCCCAAAAGTGAGATAGTAATTCTCACACAGTTTATATTCTGCTGTACTGCTAGTGTGTCGTATATCAGGCAGCCACTTTCTGCCATGTTCATAGTGTTGTTTTATACCACTGGGCCAGAGTTGTGGTTCAGTGTCTCCCCTCAAAAGTGATAGTGAGGCTGGGGTCACACATGCGAGTTTTACGGACGTAAGAGCGCAGAAACTACGTCCGTAAAACTCGCATTACATACGGCACAATTATTCTCAATGGGGCTGCTCCTATTAGCCGTATATTACGGTTCAGTATTATACGGGTTTCTACGGCCGTACAAAATCGCAGCATGCTGCGTTTGTCAGCGTACTGCGCAAATAATACGCCAATGAAAGTCTATGGGGGCGCGAAAAATACGGATTCCACACGGACCTGCAGTGTGACTTGCGAGAAATACGCAGCGCTGTTAGTGAAAAGTCGGTAATTCAATTGCCGGCTTTTCATTTCTCCTGCACAAACCCGACAGGATATGAGACATGGTTTACATACAGTAAACCATCTCATATCCCCTTTTTTGTTGCACATTCCACACTACTAATGTTAGTAGTGTGTATGTGCAAAATTTCAGCGCTGTAGCTGCTGAAATAAAGGGTTAAATGGCGGAAAAAATTGGCGTGGGCTCCCGCGCAATTTTCTCCGCCAGAGTGGTAAAGCCAGTGACTGAGGGCAGATATTAATAGCCTAGAGAGGGTCCATGGTTATTGGCCCCCCCGTGGCTACAAACATCTGCCCCCAGCCACCCCAGAAAAGGCACATCTGGAAGATGCGCCAATTCTGGCACTTGGCCACTCTCTTCCCACTCCCTGTAGCGGTGGGATATGGGGTAATGAAGGGTTAATGCCACCTTGCTATTGTAAGGTGACATTAAGCCAGATTAATAATGGAGAGGCGTCAATTATGACACCTATCCATTATTAATCCAATTGTAGGAAAGGGTTAAAAAACACACACACACATGATTACAAAGTAGTTTAATGAAATAAACACAGCGGTTGTTGTAATAATTTATTGTTCTCCCATTCCATTTCCAGGACCTCGCTTGGCAACATAATAAACGCACAAGATACATACCTTCTGCTGTCAGATCTCGTCCCACGAAGTAATCCATCTGAAGGGGTTAACTAATATTACAGGCAGGAGCCCTGCAAATGCAGCTGTGCTCCGTGCTTGTAATCCCCGGGGAATGAATGAAATGTAGGTCATTGACCTACATTTCCTTCAGTCGCGGTGATGCGCCCCTGCTGGATGTTCTCATGAACTGCAGCCTGGGAACTTTTTCCCATGCTCCAGGTCATATGAGGACATCCACCAGGGGGCGCATCACCGCGACTGAAGGAAATGTAGGTCAATGACCTACATTTCATTCATTCCCCGGGGATTACAAGCACGGAGCACAGCTGCATTTGCAGGGCTCCTGCCTGTAATATTAGTTAACCCCTTCAGATGGATTACTTCGTGGGACGAGATCTGACAGCAGAAGGTATGTATCTTGTGCGTTTATTATGTTGCCAAGCGAGGTCCTGGAAATGGAATGGGAGAACAATAAATTATTACAACAACCGCTGTGTTTATTTCATTAAACTACTTTGTAATCATGTGTGTGTGTGTTTTTTAACCCTTTCCTACAATTGGATTAATAATGGATAGGTGTCATAATTGACGCCTCTCCATTATTAATCTGGCTTAATGTCACCTTACAATAGCAAGGTGGCATTAACCCTTCATTACCCCATATCCCACCGCTACAGGGAGTGGGAAGAGAGTGGCCAAGTGCCAGAATTGGCGCATCTTCCAGATGTGCCTTTTCTGGGGTGGCTGGGGGCAGATGTTTGTAGCCACGGGGGGGCCAATAACCATGGACCCTCTCTAGGCTATTAATATCTGCCCTCAGTCACTGGCTTTACCACTCTGGCGGAGAAAATTGCGCGGGAGCCCACGCCAATTTTTTCCGCCATTTAACCCTTTATTTCAGCAGCTACAGCGCTGAAATTTTGCACATACACACTACTAACATTAGTAATGTGGAATATGCAACAAAAAAGGGGATATGAGATGGTTTACTGTATGTAAACCATGTCTCATATCCTGTCGGGTTTGTGCAGGAGAAATGAAAAGCCGGCAATTGAATTAGCGGCTGTTCACAGATATCGCGCTGAATGAAATCTAAATACAGAATATATATATATGTGTCTCAATGACATATATATATATATATATATATACTGTATATATGTTTTCCCTAACATTTGAGCACATAAATCCATTAGATGTCGGTTTTGCAAGCCTGCGCGAAAATCTCGCAGTACGGATGCCATACGGATTACATACGGAGGATGCCATGCGCAAAATACGCTGAAACACCCTGACTACGGATCAATATTTTGGGGACATTTCTCCGTATTACGGCCGTAGTACGGACGTATAATACGTGGCGTATTTTCTTACGCCATGTGTGACCCCAGCCTAATTCTCACACAGTTTATACTCTGCAGTACTGCTAGTGTGTCATATATCAGGCAGCCACTTTCTGCCACGTTCAAAGTGTTGTGTTATACCACTGGGCCAGAGTTGTGGTTCAGTGTCTCCCCCCAAAAGTGATAGTAATTCTCACACAGTTTATATTCTGCAGTACTGCTAGTGTGTCATATATCAGGCAGCCACTTTCTGCCATGTTCATAGTGTTGTGTTATACCACTGGGCCAGAGTTGTGGTTCAGTGTCTCCCCCCAAAAGTGAGATAGTAATTCTCACACAGTTTATATTCTGCTGTACTGTTAGTGTGTCGTATATCAGACAGCCACTTTCTGCCACGTTCATAGTGTTGTGTTATACCACTGGGCCAGAGTTGTGGTTCAGTGTTTCCCCCCAAAAGTGAGATAGTAATTCTCACACAGTTTATATTCTGCTGTACAGCTAGTGTGTCATATATCACGCAGCCACTTTCTGCCACGTTCATAGTGTTGTGTTACACCACTGGGCCAGAGTTGTGGTTCAGTGTCTCCCCCAAAAGTGAGATAGTATTTCTCACACAGCTTATATTCTGCAGTACTGCTAGTGTGTCATATATCAGGCAGCCACTTTCTGCCACTTTCATAGTGTTGTGTTATACCACTGGGCCAGAGTTGTGGTTCAGTGTCTCCCCCCAAAAGTGAGATAGTAATTCTCACACAGTTTATATTCTGCTGTACTGCTAGTGTGTCGTATATCAGGCAGCCACTTTCTGCCACGTTCATAGTGTTGTGTTATACCACTGGGCCAGAGTTGTGGTTCAGTGTCTCCCCCCAAAAGTGAGATAGTAATTCTCACACAGTTTATATTCTGCAGTACTGCTAGTGTGTCATATATCAGACAGCCACTTTCTGCCACGTTCAGAGTGTTGTGTTATACCACTGGGCCAGAGTTGTGGTTCAGTGTCTCCCCCAAAAGTGAGATAGTAATTCTCACACAGTTTATATTCTGCTGTACTGCTAGTGTGTCATATATCAGGCAGCCACTTTCTGCCACGTTCATAGTGTTGTGTTATACCACTGGGCCAGAGTTGTGGTTCAGTGTCTCCCCCCAAAAGTGAGATAGTAATTCTCACACAGTTTATATTCTGCTGTACTGCTAGTGTGTCGTATATCAGGCAGCCACTTTCTGCCACGTTCATAGTGTTGTTTTATACCACTGGGCCAGAGTTGTGGTTCAGTGTCTCCCCCCAAAAGTGATAGTAATTCTCACACAGTTTATATTCTGCAGTACTGCTAGTGTGTCATATATCAGGCAGCCACTTTCTGCCTAGTTCATAGTGTTGTGTTATACCACTGGGCCAGAGTTGTGGTTCAGTGTCTCCCCCCAAAAGTGAGATAGTAATTCTCACACAGTTTATATTCTGCTGTACTGTTAGTGTGTCGTATATCAGACAGCCACTTTCTGCCACGTTCATAGTGTTGTGTTATACCACTGGGCCAGAGTTGTGGTTCAGTGTCTCCCCCCAAAAGTGAGATAGTAATTCTCACACAGTTTATATTCTGCAGTACTGCTAGTGTGTCATATATCAGGCAGCCACTTTCTGCCATGTTCATAGTGTTGTGTTACACCACTGGGCCAGAGTTGTGGTTCAGTGTCTCCCCCCAAAAGTGAGATAGTAATTCTCACACATTTTATATTCTGCTGTACTGTTAGTGTGTCGTATATCAGGCAGCCCCTTTCTGCCACGTTCATAGTGTTGTGTTATACCACTGGGCCAGAGTTGTGGTTCAGTGTCCCCCCCAAAAAAATGAGGAAGTCTGGTGGAAGACGCCGTGGGCGGGGGTTGCCAGCTAGTACTGATGGTGGTGGTGGTGCTGCATCTGGTGGTAGTGGCAAAAGCACAGTAGCACCTAAGGCTGGAGGTATTGAGCCTGCGTCATCGTCTGGCTACACAAGGCCTCGAAGGCTCCCTTACCTGGGAGTAGGAAAACAGCATTTAAAGCCGGAGCAGCAGGAAAAAGTTTTGTCTTTCCTTGGTGACTCAGCCTCTAGCTCTTTCGCCTCCTCTTCCCAAAGTTCAAAATTTAAGAGCATCCAGTCATCAGTGGATGCTTCCAGTCCGGAAAAAGACGTTTCCTTGTGTCCTTCTCCCAAACCAAAAGTGAAGGATGCGTCAGGCGACACTACAGGTTACTCCATGGAGCTCTTTACCCATACCGTGCCAGGGTTAGAAAGGGAAATTGTACACTGCCCATTACAAGAAGAATCGGACATGGAGTGCACTGATGCACAGCCACAGCTAGATTATGATGCTGTTCCATTGACTCAGATCACTACATTGACCTTGCAGTTTCCTGAGCCAGAATCTGACCCTGATGAGACTATGGTGCCCTGTCCCGAACGCTATAGCACCGGCTTACACGGTGACACTGAGGAAGGTGCACATGACATTGTGGAGGAGGAGGTGATAGATGACCCAGTTCTTGACCCAGATTGGCAGCCATTGGGGAAGAGGGTGCCGCTGGCACTAGCTCACAAGCGGAGGAGGGTTATCCGCAGCAACACCAATCTACATCGCAACAGCTGTCATCAGCCAGGCCCATATCAGGCCCAAAACGTGTGACAAAAACAGTTTTAAGTCAGCGTGGCTAACCGCTGAAAGTTGCACAGCGTGCAATGCCTGAAAAGGAATTCCATAGTAGGAAGAGTGCAGTGTGGCATTTTTTTGACCAAGATCCCAATGATCAGTCTAAAGTGATCTGTAAGAAATGCTCAAAGACCTTTAGCAGAGGGAAGATTCTTCAAAATTTAAATACAACGTGCATGCGTGGACATTTAACCAGCATGCACTTGCAAGCCTGGACTAATTACCAAACGTCCTGTACCATTGGTGCACCTGGTCAGAATGAAGGTAGTCAGCAACACTACATTGCTTCTCTCACTGTAAGCCCACCGGTTCGGACACCACCAGCAGCAAATGTGGAGGGATCGTCGCAAGGCCAAAGCAGGCAGGGAATCAGAAGGTTATTGGTAGGAAGCACTGTATGTAGGCCAACATCACCAACTGTCTCTCAATCCGCCATGTCCACCACCACCACCACCGCTAGTTCTACCATCTGCAGGTCTCCTGTCCAGCTCACCCTAGAAGAGACTCTCGTGAGGAAAAGAAAGTACTCATCCTCTCATCCGCGTACACAGGGTTTGAACGCCCACATTGCCAGATTAATCTCATTAGAGATGATGCCCTACCGGTTGGTCGAAAGCAAAGCTTTCAAAGACCTGATGGCCTACGCAGTACCACCCTATGACCTACCCAGTCGCCACTTCTTTGCGAGAAAAGCCATCCCAGCCCTCCACCAGCATGTCAAAGACTGCATTGTCCATGCACTGAGGCAGTCTGTCAGTGGAAAGGTGCACCTCACCACAGATGCATGGACCAGTAGGCATGGCCAGGGATGTTACGTGTCCATCACGGCGCACTGGGTTAATGTGGTGGATGCAGGGTCCACAGGGGACAGCCATAGTGGGACAGTTCTGCCTAGACCACGGTCTAGGAAACAGTTGGCAGTAGGCGTTCGACACCCCTCCGCCTCCTCCTCCTCCAGAAGCGACAGCTCGTCCACAGAGCGCAGTCGCCTGGCAACTCCATCTGCAGCTGCCAGTGTTGCACACGAGGTGTCTCATTATGGAACAGCTAGTGGTAAGCGTCAGCAGGCTGTGTTGGAAATGAAGTGTTTGGGCGACAACAGAGACACCGCGGAAGTACTGGCCGAGTTCTTGCAGCAAGAAAGTGAGTCATGGCTGGGCAGTGTACATCTTGATGCAGGCAAGGTAGTCAGTGATAACGGAAGGAATTTTATGGCTGCCATAGCCCTTTCACAACTTAAACACATACCTTGCTTGGCTCACACTTTGAACCCGGTGGTGCAGTGCTTCCTGAAAAATTATCTGGAGTTACCAGCCCTGCTTCTGAAGGTGCAAAAACTTTGTTCGCACATTTGCCGTTCGCCCGTACACTCCAGCCGTATGCTGAACCATCAGCAATCGCTAAATCTTCCACAGCAATGCCTAATTATAGATGTTGCAACAAGATGGAACTCCACACTGCACATGGTTCAGAGGCTGTGTGAACAGAGGTGTGCTGTCATTTATTTGTGGGAGGATATACGCATACACAGGCAGGCAGTTGGATGGCAGACATGGAGTTGTCTGGTGTGCAGTGGTCGAAGCTACAAGACCTCTGTCAAGTCCTTCAGTGTTTTGAGGAATGCACATGGCTGGTAAGTGCAGACGAAGCCATCATAAGCATGAGCATCCCACTTATGCGTCTGCTGATGCAAAGTTTGACGCACATTAAGGAGCAGGCGTCTACAGCCGAGGAGGAGGGAAGCCTTGATGACAGTCAGCCATTGTCTGGTCAGGGAACTGTCCAGGACGAGGTGGCGGACGAAGAGGATGAGGAGGAGGATGATGGGAATGAATATGTATGGGAGGAGGGAGCTTCTCAAGGGGCAATAGAAACTGGTGCCGTTGCAAGGTCTGGTACAGGTTTCTTGCGGGACACTTGTGATGTAGATTTGCAAGAAAGTGCTCCTCAACCCAGCAGGAGCAGTGAATTGACACCTGGAACATTGGCCCACATGGCTGAGTATGCCTTGCGTATCCTAAAAAGGGACCCCCGCATTGTCAAAATGATGACCAATGACGATTACTGGTTGGCCTGCCTACTGGATCCACGCTACAAAGGGAAATTGCAAAATATCATGCCACATGAAAACCTAGAGCAAATATTGGCTACCAAACAAGCAACTCTTGTAGACCGTTTGGTTCTGGCATTCCCAGCTGTAACAAAACGCTCCGGGATCGCCTTTGCTGGGGTCAAAGGTCACGTGGTTTGTGCATTGAACTCTGAGGCGACAGCAGGTTTCCAAGTTGACTGACCTCAGATCAGGTTTATTAAAGTGAAAGCAAATACAGAAAACAAAACATAAAAATAAATCCTAGCCTGTCCGGCGCTAACTAAACAAATACGTTGCTATCTAACAACTGGGGGGGCTTCTCCCTCCCAGCTAACATTGCACAGATCATGAGCACAGCTCTCACTCACGTTTGTCTCACACAGACAGGCGTTCTGTGTGCCCCAGGCTGATGCTGAAAACCCCCAGCTGGTCATCCTTTATTCCTACACTTATTAACCCCTGAGTATCCTGAAAATACTGAGCAGCCTAATTCACATTGGACAAGTACCTGGGCGAGATATACCTGCCCCCGACTACCAGACCGACATGACTCTTACATATCCTCCCCCCCTGCTCAGACCACTCAGGTTGAGCAAGAATACTCTCGAAACAGTGTACACGGGACAGGGCATCAGCGTTCCCCATCTGCACCCCGGGGCGGTGCTCCACCGTGAAAGAGTAAGCCTGCAGGGCAAGGAACCACCGGGTTACCCGACTATTACGGTCCTTGTGGAGGTGCATCCACTTGAGAGGGGCATGGTCCGTGACCAGCCTAAACTTCCTACCTGCCAGGTAATATTTGAGGGAGTCGAGAGCCCATTTGATGGCTAGGCACTCTTTTTCAACCACGGCATACCTCTGCTCATGTACATTCAGTTTCCGACTGAGGTAGAGGACCGGGTGTTCGACTCCGTCCCTTACCTGGGAAAGTACAGCTCCGACACCAGTATCAGAAGCATCAGTTTGCACCACAAACTCGCTGCTGAAATCAGGAGTCACTAGTACGGGCTGAGAGCACAAAGCCCGTTTCAGACTGTGGAAGGCCTCTTCAGCTGCTGAGGTCCATTTTACCATGACGGAATCCCTCCCTTTGGTAAGATCCGTCAAGGGGGTAGCCATGGCCGCAAAGTTGGGTATGAACCGGCTATAGTAGCCGGCAATGCCCAGGAAAGCTTGAACTTGTTTCTTGTTCACTGATTGCTGCCAGCCCTGAATTGCCTGTATTTTGTCGATCTGGGGTTTAACCACTCCTCTGCCAATCACGTAGCCCAAGTATCGGGCTTCTTCAAGGCCGATGTAACATTTCTTGGGATTCGCCGTTAAGCCTGCGTCTCTCAGGTCATCAATCACCGCCTGTACCTTCCGGAGGTGTGCTTCCCAGTCCGTGCTGTAAATTATGATGTCGTCTAGGTAGGCAGAAGCGTACTGCCTGTGGGGCCTCAAGACTCGATCCATCAATCTCTGGAACGTTGCTGGGGCTCCGTGAAGTCCAAACGGCATTTAGATATACTGGAACAGCCCTTCCGGTGTAGCAAATGCCGTCTTCGTTCTGGCCGCCTCGGCCAGAGGGATCTGCCCGTACCCCTTTGTTAGATCCAGGGTCGTAATGTATCGGGCTTTACCAAGCCGGTCGATCAACTCATCAACCTGGGGCATAGGGTACGCATCAATTTAGAAACCGCATTCAGTTTCCTAAAGTCATTGCAAAACCGTATAGAGCCATCCGGCTTAGGTATCAACACGATTGGACTGGACCAGGCGCTGTGCGACTCTTCAATGACTCCTAAGTCCAACATTGCCTTCACCTCCCGGGAGACGGCTTCACGGCGTGCTTCCGGAATCCGGTATGGCTTCACATGAACTGTGACACCAGGCTCTGTGACAATCTCATGTTTCACTAGCCTAGTCTGGCCAGGTTTTTCCGAGAAAAACTGTTGATTCTGTAACAAAAACTGCTTAACCTCAGATTTTTGTCGTTCAGAGAGAGTCTCGGCAATCTGCACCTCCGGTACAGTTGGTGAGCAAACCGGACGGGGCAGATCCGCTGTTAGGGCAGCGCGGTCTTTCCAGGGTTTTATCAGATTCACATGATAAATCTGTTCTGGTTTTCTCTTACCAGGCTGGTGCACTTTATAGTTCACTTCACCAACTCGTTCCACGACCTCAAAGGGGCCCTGCCATTTCGCCAGAAATTTACTATCCACCGTAGGGATTAGGATCAACACCCTATCCCCGGGTGCAAACGTACGGACCTTGGCGCCTCTATCATAACTTAGCCTCTGGGCTCCCTGAGCCTGCAACATATGTTCCCTAACAATGGGCATGACAGCAGCAATACGGTCCTGCATTTGCGTTACATGGTCTATCACCGTTTTAAAGGGAGTGACTTGACCTTCCCAGGTTTCTTTTGTGACGTCCAACAGTCCACGGGGACGACGGGCGTATAATAGCTCGAAAGGCGAGAATCCTGTGGAAGACTGGGGAACTTCCCTAATGGCAAACAGCAAATAGGGTAACAAGTAATCCCAGTTCTTCCCATCTTTGTCTATCGCCTTCCGGAGCATCTGTTTTAAGGTTTTATTGAACCGCTCAACCAACCCATCTGTTTGAGGGTGATAGACAGATGTACGCAACGGATCTATTTGTAAGAGTCTGCAGAGCTCCTTCATTACCCTCGACATAAAGGGAGTCCCCTGGTCGGTGAGTATCTGTTTTGGAATTCCTACCCGACTAAACACTTGCACCAATTCTTTGGCGATCGTTTTGGTAGCAGTGTTACGCAAAGGGATGGCTTCCGGGTAGCGAGTGGCATAGTCCATGATGACGAGGATATGTTGGTGCCCACGTGCGGACCGGGGAAGGGGCCCAACTAAATCCATCCCAATTCTCTCAAAAGGGACCCCAATGATAGGGAGGGGTACCAAAGGGCTACAGAACCGAGGTTTAGGTGCCGAGATTTGGCACTCTGGACAGGACTCACAATAGTTACGCACATCATTGTGTATTCCAGGCCACACAAAACAATGCGATATCCTTTCTATGGTTTTTTGTACCCCCAGATGTCCCCCCATTATATGTCCGTGGGCCAGGTCCAGTACCTTCCGCCGATAAAGTTTGGGTACCACTAACTGCTGCACAGTGTCTTCCCCTTTTTTTTCTACCTGGTAGAGTAAATCATTTTCAAGAACCATGTACGGGTACGCTAGCCTAGTGTCAGGTTCTACGGGTACACTATCTATCATTTTTACATTTTTCCTAGCCTGAGTCAGGGTAGGATCTTTCATTTGTTCGCTGTGGAAGTCATCCAACTGGACTCCCAAATCGGGCAGGCAGGGTGCTGGATGGCTGTCTGCCTCCGCCCCTCACTGACTTTCCTCAGTTTCCTCCGTTTCCCCCGCCATAACGGAGAAGGGGTACTGAGGGTTAGTATCAATAACCTCCCCAGCAACATCTTCCTGTGGGGTCTCGTCTAGGAACTCGGGACCTCCAGATGGCATGGGGGAAGGTTCACAGCTACGGTGAAGGAGCAACTGATTCTCCCATAACTGCCAGAAATGGGGGAAATCCCTGCCCAGGATTATATCATGTAACAATGCGGGAACGAGTCCCACTTTGTGTTGCACAGACCCATAGGAAGTGGAAATCGGTATGACCGCTGTTAGGTACGAGCAGGTGTCACCATGCACACACGTTACAGAAAATTTGTCAGACGAACCAGATGGAAGTGCCACCAGACTAGCTTTCACCAGAGTCACCACACTTCCAGAGTCTAGTAATGCCACAACATTTTTCCCACCAACCGATAATTCACACAGGTGTTTCGCTGCATCATTTTGACCTGCATTCACACTCACTAGCCGGGTCACCAAAGACATGCGTTTTTTAGAGTCTGTAACTTTGCACTGCATGGGTTCGGAGGTAACAGGACAGTTCGCAGAAACATGGCCCCTCCCATGGCAACGAAAACACCTAACAGGCCCCCTACTGAGACCACCGTCCCATACTCTCGGTCTCGGAGTGCGAGCAGTCCCAGGTTTCTCCCCCACAGTTTTTGGTGATTTTCCTTCACCCGTAGTCGCTGGAACAGTCTTACCGGTTTCACGAGGAGAAGGCACAGACCGAGTGCTAGTGGTTTCGTCGGGAAGTCCTTCTGCCACGGAATAACGCTCGACCAACTCCACAAGTTGATCCGCTGTCGTGGGATTTCCTTGCCTTACCCACCTTTTCAGCGCTGGAGGTAGCACTCTCAGATACTTGTCCAGGACAACCCGCTGGATTATTTCTGGGGTTGTCAGTACCTCGGGTTGCAGCCATTTCTTTGTCAAGTAAATCAGGTCGAACATCTGAGACCGCGGCGGTTTATCTGGCTGGTATGTCCACTGATGTACCCTCTGTGCACGGACAGCCGTTGTCACACCTAGCCGGGCCAGGATCTCAACTTTCAGCTTCTCAAAGTCCTGAGCGACTTCCGGGTCTAAGTCATGGTAAGCTTTTTGGGCCTCGCCGGAGAGAAACGGAGCAATCAAATCGGCCCATCGTGCCTTCCGCCACTTCTCCCTCAACGCCGTCCGCTCAAACGTTGTCAGGTATGCCTCGACGTCATCTTCTGCAGTCAGCTTTTGCCAGTATCGACTCACATGGATCCTTCTGGACTCTGCTTCTGGGTCCACCTCAGGCATGCTCACCAGGCGCTGCGCCACCTGTTGGAGAAGGTGGCGGTCTGCAGCCGTCATGTCCACTAACTCCTTCAGCTGTGCGGCCATCAAGCGATTAGCTTCATGCTGTGCGGCAGTGGCCTGCTGCTGTACGGCAGTGGACTGTACTAGGGCTTTCACCACGTCTTCCATACTGTCGCCTGTGCCACGCGATGCCCGGATTCTCCACCACAATGTAACAAAATGCTCCGGGATCGCCTTTGCTGGGGTCAAAGGTCACGTGGTTTGTGCATTGAACTCTGAGGCGACAGCAGGTTTCCAAGTTGACTGACCTCAGATCAGGTTTATTAAAGTGAAAGCAAATACAGAAAACAAAACATAAAAATAAATCCTAGCCTGTCCGGCGCTAACTAAACAAATACGTTGCTATCTAACAACTGGGGGGGCTTCTCCCTCCCAGCTAACATTACACAGATCATGAGCACAGCTCTCACTCACGTTTGTCTCACACAGACAGGCATTCTGTGTGCCCCAGGCTGACGCTGAAAACCCCCAGCTGGTCATCCTTTATTCCTACACTTATTAACCCCTGAGTATCCTGAAAATACTGAGCGGCCTAATTCACATAGGACAAGTACCTGGGCGAGATATACCTGCCCCCGACTACCAGACCGACATGACTCTTACACAGCACACAGCGGCGGTGATGGTTCTCACAACATGGCAGAGGTGCTAGCGGTGCAGAAATCTGAAGTGGCATTGGACAGAGGGGTTTTATGACAAGGTTGTGGAGTAATTTTTCAATGACCACTGACACGACAGGGACAGCTGCATCGATTCAAAGTGACAGGAGACAGCATTTGTCCAGTATGGTTACAAACTACTTTTCCTCCCTTATCAATGTTCTCCCTCACAGGTCATTCCCCTTTGATTACTGGGCATCTAAACTAGACACGTGGCCTGAATTGGCAGAATATGCATTACAGGAGCTCGCTTGCCCTGCTGCCAGTGTGCTATCAGAAAGAGTCTTCAGTGCTGCTGGTTCAATACTGACCGAAAAAAGGACATGTCTGGCTACTCAAAATGTTGATGATCTAACCTTTATTAAAATGAACCAATCATGGATTTCAAATTCTTTTGCCCCACCTTCCCCTGCTGACACGTAGCTTTCCTTTAAAAAGGTCTTGCTCTTGGACTCCTTTTACTGACTGCTCCAATTCCTCCATTTGCTGCTGCTGCTGAATGTCCATCATAGGCCATTTTTAACACCTCCCTAAGTGGGCTGACTCCCCCCACGGGCCCGTGGTCACCACTTGGCGCAAGCACCCATGCGAGTGCCGTTTGCCTGGACAGGTGGGTGTGCCCACTTTTGGCCGACGGCACTGGCACAGGGTCCCTCATAGTACAATTAAGTGTCTCTGGCGGTGGGGGTGCACACCCAACGTCAGACACACCGTCGTAATATGAGGGGCCCTGGGCCAGTACCGCCGCCCATGAGAGAGTGTTCCCCCCCAGCTCAAACAGTGCTCTACCGCTGTTTGGTCGGTGCAGTTAAATCCTTCAATGGCACTGCCAATGCAAATTGAGAGATGATAGTAAATATATACAGGGACCATGCCCTCCATTTTGACCTGTGAATACTGTGCGCGAACTACCACTATCTGGTACTCAGCAGAGGAACCCACCCCTGAACGTTGCTTTGCCACCTGTTTATTTACGAACATTTTTTTTTGCAGACATTTAGCCTGCTTTACTATTTAGGCCAACTGTTGTGAAATTGGATTTTGGGCTCCCCCGGTGGCCACTGGTGGAATTGAACTGGTGTGCATCATCCCCTCTGTTCACCTGTTCCCATCAGGATGTGGGAGTCGCTATTTAGCCTTGCTCCTCTGTCACTTCCATGCCGGTCAACATTGTAATCAGAAGCCTTTCTGTGCATGTTCCTGCTGCTAGACAACTTCCAGCTAAGTTGGACTTTAGTCCTCGTTTGTTTTTGCATTTTGTTCCAGTTCACAGCTGTAGTTTCGTTTCTGTGTCTGGAAAGCTCTTGTGATCTGAAATTGCCACTCTGATGTTATGAGTTAATACTAGAGTCTTAAAGTAATTTCAGGATGGTATTTTGATAGGGTTTTCAGCTGACCATGAAAGTGCCCTTTCTGTCTTCCTGCTATCTAGTAAGCGGACCTCAATTTTGCTAAACCTATTTTCATACTACGTTTGTCATTTCATCTAAAATCACCGCCAATATATGTGGGGGCCTCTGTCTGCCTTTCGGGGAAATTTCTCTAGAGGTGAGCCAGGACTATATTTTCCTCTGCCAGGATTAGTTAGTCCTCCGGCCGGCGCTGGGCGTCTAGGGATAAAACGCAGGCAACGCTACCCGGCTACTGTTAGTTGTGCGGCAGGTTTAGTTCATGGTCAGTTTAGTTTCCATCCTTCCAAGAGCTAGTTCTTATGTTTGCTGGGCTATGTTCTCTTGCCATTGAGAACCATAACAGTTTGACCGGCCACAAAAGGGTTAAATTAATTGACAGAGAAAGGAGAGAAAAGAGAAGTCTGCTGAAGATTTTTTTTTTTTTTTTTCCCTTCAGTTCTGAGTGTGCTTGTAATTGAATCTCTTGCAAGTCTGCCTATATTGCAGCCTTTCTCTCTCTCTCTCCTTCTAATCCTGGAATGGCTCTGTGTTCACCTGTTTAAAATGGATATTCAGAGTTTAGCTGCAGGTTTGAATAATCTCACCACGAAAGTTCAAAATTTACAAGATTTTGTTATTCATGTTCCTATATCTGAACCTAGAATTCCTTTGCCTGAATTTTTCTCAGGGAATAGATCTTGCTTTCAAAATTTCAAAAATAATTGCAAGTTGTTTTTGTCCCTGAAATCTCGCTCTGCTGGAGATCCTGCTCAGCAGGTCAGGATTGTGATTTCCTTGCTCCGGGGCGACCCTCAGGATTGGGCTTTTGCATTGGCTCCAGGGGATCCTGCGTTGCTCAATGTGGATGCGTTTTTTCTGGCCTTGGGGTTGCTTTATGAGGAACCCCAGTCAGAACTTCAGGCGGAAAAGGCCTTGATGTCCCTATCTCAGGGGCAAGACGAAGCTGAAATATACTGCCAGAAATTTCGTAAATGGGCTGTGCTTACTCAGTGGAATGAGTGCGCCCTGGCGGCGAATTTCAGAGAGGGTCTCTCTAATGCCATTAAGGATGTTATGGTGGGGTTCCCTGTGCCTGCGGGTCTGAATGAGTCCATGACAATGGCTATCCAGATCGATAGGCGTCTGCGGGAGCGCAAACCTGTGCACCATTTGGCGGTGTCTACTGAGAAGACGCCAGAGAATATGCAATGTGATAGAATTCTGTCCAGAAGTGAACGGCAGAATTTTAGACGAAAAAATGGGTTGTGCTTCTATTGCGGTGATTCAACTCACGTTATATCAGCATGCTCTAAGCGTACTAAGAAGCTTGATAAGTCTGTTTCAATTGGCACTTTACAGTCTAAGTTTATTCTATCTGTGACCCTGATTTGTTCTTTATCATCTATTACCGCGGATGCCTATGTCGACTCTGGCGCCGCTTTGAGTCTTATGGATTGGTCCTTTGCCAAACGCTGTGGGTATGATTTGGAGCCTCTTGAAACTCCTATACCCCTGAAGGGGATTGACTCCACCCCATTGGCTAGCAATAAACCACAATACTGGACACAAGTAACTATGCGGATTAATCCGGATCACCAGGAGATTATTCGCTTTCTTGTGCTGTATAACCTACATGATGTGTTGGTGCTTGGATTGCCATGGCTGCAATCTCATAACCCAGTCCTTGACTGGAAAGCTATGTCTGTGTTAAGCTGGGGATGTAAGGGGACGCATGGGGACGTACCTGTGGTTTCCATTTCATCATCTATTCCCTCTGAGATTCCTGAATTCTTGACTGAATATCGTGACGTTTTTGAAGAACCTAAGCTTGGTTCATTACCTCCGCACCGGGAGTGCGATTGTGCCATAGATTTGATTCCGGGTAGTAAATACCCTAAGGGTCGTTTGTTTAATCTGTCTGTGCCTGAACATGCTGCTATGCGAGAATATATAAAGGAGTCCTTGGAAAAGGGACATATTCGTCCTTCATCATCTCCCTTAGGAGCCGTTTTTTTCTTTGTGGCTAAGAAAGATGGCTCTTTGAGGCCGTGTATTGATTATCGGCTTTTGAATAAAATCACGGTTAAATATCAATATCCGTTGCCACTGCTGACTGATTTGTTTGCTCGCATAAAGGGGGCCAAGTGGTTCTCTAAGATAGATCTCCGTGGGGCGTATAATTTGGTGCGAATTAAGCAGGGGGATGAGTGGAAAACCGCATTTAATACGCCCGAGGGCCACTTTGAGTATTTGGTGATGCCTTTTGGTCTTTCAAATGCCCCTTCAGTCTTTCAGTCCTTTATGCATGACATTTTCCGTGATTATTTGGATAAATTTATGATTGTGTATCTGGATGATATTTTGATTTTTTCGGATGACTGGGACTCTCATGTCCAGCAGGTCAGGAGGGTTTTTCAGGTTTTGCGGTCCAATTCCTTGTGTGTGAAGGGTTCTAAGTGCGTTTTTGGGGTTCAAAAGATTTCCTTTTTGGGATATATTTTTTCCCCCTCTTCCATCGAGATGGATCCTGTCAAGGTTCAGGCTATTTGTGATTGGACGCAACCCTCTTCTCTTAAGAGTCTTCAGAAATTTTTGGGCTTTGCTAACTTTTATCGTCGATTTATTGCTGGTTTTTCTGATGTTGTTAAACCATTGACTGATTTGACTAAGAAGGGTGCTGATGTTGCTGATTGGTCCCCTGCTGCTGTGGAGGCCTTTCGGGAGCTTAAGCGCCGCTTTTCTTCCGCCCCTGTGTTGCGTCAGCCTGATGTTGCTCTTCCTTTTCAGGTTGAGGTCGATGCTTCTGAAATCGGAGCTGGGGCGGTTTTGTCGCAGAGAAGTTCCGATTGCTCCGTGATGAGACCTTGTGCTTTTTTCTCGCGTAAATTTTCGCCCGCCGAGCGGAATTATGATGTTGGGAATCGGGAGCTTTTGGCCATGAAGTGGGCTTTTGAGGAGTGGCGTCATTGGCTTGAGGGGGCTAGACATCAGGTGGTGGTATTGACTGACCACAAAAATTTAATTTATCTTGAGTCCGCCAGACGCCTGAATCCTAGACAGGCGCGCTGGTCGTTGTTTTTCTCTCGGTTTAATTTTGTGGTGTCCTACCTGCCGGGTTCTAAGAATGTTAAGGCGGATGCCCTTTCTAGGAGTTTTGAGCCTGACTCCCCTGGTAATTCTGAACCTACAGGTATCCTTAAGGATGGAGTGATATTGTCTGCCGTTTCTCCAGACCTGCGGCGGGCCTTGCAGGAGTTTCAGGCGGATAGACCTGATCGTTGCCCACCTGGTAGACTGTTTGTTCCTGATGATTGGACCAGTAAAGTCATTTCTGAGGTTCATTCTTCTGCGTTGGCAGGTCATCCTGGAATCTTTGGTACCAGGGATTTGGTGGCAAGGTCCTTCTGGTGGCCTTCCCTGTCTCGAGATGTGCGAGGCTTCGTGCAGTCTTGTGACGTTTGTGCTCGGGCCAAGCCTTGTTGTTCTCGGGCTAGTGGATTGTTGTTGCCCTTGCCTATTCCGAAGAGGCCCTGGACGCACATCTCGATGGATTTTATTTCGGATCTTCCTGTTTCTCAGAAGATGTCTGTCATTTGGGTGGTGTGTGATCGTTTCTCTAAGATGGTCCATTTGGTTCCCCTGCCTAAGTTGCCTTCTTCTTCCGAGTTGGTTCCTCTGTTTTTTCAAAATGTGGTCCGTTTGCATGGTATTCCGGAGAATATCGTTTCTGACAGAGGTACCCAATTCGTGTCTAGATTTTGGCGAGCATTCTGTGCTAGGATGGGCATAGATTTGTCTTTCTCGTCTGCTTTCCATCCTCAGACTAATGGCCAGACCGAGCGGACGAATCAGACCTTGGAGACATATTTGAGGTGTTTTGTGTCTGCAGATCAGGATGATTGGGTTGCTTTTTTGCCTTTAGCGGAGTTTGCCCTCAATAATCGGGCCAGCTCTGCCACCTTGGTGTCTCCCTTTTTCTGTAATTCGGGGTTTCATCCTCGATTTTCTTCTGGTCAGGTGGAATCTTCGGATTGTCCTGGAGTGGATGCTGTGGTGGAGAGGTTGCATCAGATTTGGGGGCAGGTAGTGGACAATTTGAAGTTGTCCCAGGAGAAGACTCAGCTTTTTGCCAACCGCCGGCGTCGGGTTGGTCCTCGGCTTTGTGTTGGGGACTTGGTGTGGTTGTCTTCTCGTTTTGTCCCTATGAGGGTTTCTTCTCCCAAGTTTAAGCCTCGGTTCATCGGCCCGTACAGGATATTGGAGATTCTTAACCCTGTGTCCTTCCGTTTGGACCTCCCTGCATCTTTTTCTATTCATAATGTTTTTCATCGGTCATTATTGCGCAGGTATGAGGTACCGGTTGTGCCTTCCGTTGAGCCTCCTGCTCCAGTGTTGGTTGAGGGCGAGCTGGAGTACGTTGTGGAAAAAATCTTGGACTCCCGTGTTTCCAGACGGAAACTCCAGTATCTGGTCAAATGGAAGGGATACGGTCAGGAGGATAATTCTTGGGTGACTGCCTCTGATGTTCATGCCTCCGATCTGGTCCGTGCCTTTCATAGGGCTCATCCTGATCGCCCTGGTGGTTCTGGTGAGGGTTCGGTGCCCCCTCCTTGAGGGGGGGGTACTGTTGTGAAATTGGATTTTGGGCTCCCCCGGTGGCCACTGGTGGAATTGAACTGGTGTGCATCATCCCCTCTGTTCACCTGTTCCCATCAGGATGTGGGAGTCGCTATTTAGCCTTGCTCCTCTGTCACTTCCATGCCGGTCAACATTGTAATCAGAAGCCTTTCTGTGCATGTTCCTGCTGCTAGACAACTTCCAGCTAAGTTGGACTTTAGTCCTCGTTTGTTTTTGCATTTTGTTCCAGTTCACAGCTGTAGTTTCGTTTCTGTGTCTGGAAAGCTCTTGTGATCTGAAATTGCCACTCTGATGTTATGAGTTAATACTAGAGTCTTAAAGTAATTTCAGGATGGTATTTTGATAGGGTTTTCAGCTGACCATGAAAGTGCCCTTTCTGTCTTCCTGCTATCTAGTAAGCGGACCTCAATTTTGCTAAACCTATTTTCATACTACGTTTGTCATTTCATCTAAAATCACCGCCAATATATGTGGGGGCCTCTGTCTGCCTTTCGGGGAAATTTCTCTAGAGGTGAGCCAGGACTATATTTTCCTCTGCCAGGATTAGTTAGTCCTCCGGCCGGCGCTGGGCGTCTAGGGATAAAACGTAGGCAAACGCTACCCGGCTACTGTTAGTTGTGCGGCAGGTTTAGTTCATGGTCAGTTTAGTTTCCATCCTTCCAAGAGCTAGTTCTTATGTTTGCTGGGCTATGTTCTCTTGCCATTGAGAACCATAACAGCCAACGTACTGTGTCAGCCACTTATTCCAGTTGTCCTCCACCGAACAAAGCAGTGCCACCAGTTTACTCCTGTTACCAGTTTAGAACTGCATTGAGACAACTTTTTTATTTTAGGCCTAGTAAGTCTGTCTGCGCCACTCCTACTAATCGTCCTCCGCTGACCAAAACAATGCTGCTTGTGTACCCGTTACCCATTTTGAACTGCATTGAGCTTACTTCTTTATTTTAGGCCTAGTCATTCTGTCTGCGCCACTCCTAGCAATCGTCCTCCGCCTAACAAAACAATGCTGCCTGTGTACCCCTGTTACCCATTTTTAACTGCATTGCGCCTACTTTTTTATTTTCGGCCTAGTAAGTCTGTCTTGGCCACTCCAGTCCTGACAATCGTCCTCCGCTTAACAACGCTCTGCTGCCTGTGTACCCCTGTAACCAATTTTAAACTGCATTGAGCCAACTTTTTTAATTTAGGCCTACTACATGTGTCTGTCTGCGCCACTCAATACAGCTGTCCTTCACTGCACAAAGCAGAGCCTCAATTTGCAGCCAATATCACATATTAAAGTGCATTTGACCTACTAGTTTGGTTGGGCCTACTAACGGTGTCTGCCGCTCCTTGGTATTCTCCTGTGTTTTTCTCCTGAGCTTCAATCTTCAGGCTTTCGGCCTATAGGAATTTTAAAACTGCATTTGGCCTACTGGTTTGGTTGGGCCTACTAACGGTGTCTGCCGCTCCTTGCTGTTCTCCTCCACTGAACAAAGCAGTGCTGCCTGTTTACTCCTGTTACCAATTTTGAACTGCATTTAGCCTACTTTATTATTTGGGCCTATATCTGTGTTTCCTCCTCATCCTGCCCATTGCCCAGCCACTGCTAGATGAGTCTGCCGGTACATTGACCCAGACCACTACCCTTGCATTCTACATAGCCAGTATCTGACCCTGCAGAAAGTCTGGTTCCCCTTCCCGCATACTATACCACCTTACACGGGGACAAAGAGGAAGGCGCAGATGAAAGTGCAGGTTCCTTCATCAGGTGGGGGGGGCATACTCATTGGCGACGTCACTGGCACAGGGCCCCTCATAGTACGCAAAAGTGTCTCTGCCGGTGGGAGGCGCCCCCGCCGTCAATCACAACGCCATACTTTGAGGGGCCCTGTTTCAGTGGCAATGCGAACGAGTGTGCCCCCCCGCTTGCTCAGGATCACAGCACTTGCAAAGTTGAAATACTTACCTCTCCCTGCTCCACCGCAGTGATGTAGTCCGCGTTTCCTGGGCCCACGAAAAACTTGAGCCAGCCCTACTCCCCCCACAACTGTTGCCAAATGACCCCCAAATTTTCAATGGCTAACTATTATTATAAGGTAAATTAAGATTGACAAGCTTAAGTAACAATAATTGATGTTATTGGCATTAAAATGGGGTCTGTTGGTGTTTTCCTGTCCTCCACTCACTGACGACTTTGAATCTCTATTGACTTGCATTGGGTTTCGTATTTCGGTCGGGTCCCCGACTTTTCACAATAATCGGCCGATTTCACCCGACCTGACTTTTGACAAGGTCGAGTTTCGCGAAACCCGACTCGATCCTGAAAAAGTAAAAGTCGCTCAACCCTATTTGGGATCATTGTCTTGTGATAGACAAATCTCTAGAAGCTAGAGAAAGGAAAATAAGAAAAAAAAAATATTTTGAGCCTATTAATGTGCAAAAACCTTTAATAAAATACAAAAATACTATCTGTGGATGACGCTCTGTTATGGGGGATCTGGGAATTACAGTACAGTGCCTGCAATACTGTATATTGTGACTACCACCCACCCCTCATCCTCAGGAATACACCCACTTACTGTATACATGGATGTATTTTGAAAGATGAGGGAGATGGTAGTCACATTTGCAATAAACACTTTGGACAGTACATTACAGTGTATATTTACACTAAATATGGCTAATACCCCCATCATCCTTCAAAATATATCCATTAATACAGTATATTCTTAAGGATGATGGGGGTTGTTTGCTCAAGTTTCATAAAAGGATCTCAGACTTTTGCGTATCGACATTAAATAGTGTGCAGGGACAGATAACAGATATGTGATTGGTGGAGGCAGCTCAGCAACAGTTCCTTCCACCAATCATGCAGAGGAGGAGGAGAATCACACTTCTCTCCCACCTCTCCCTCCTCAACTTTAGCTCTCCGTCTGCAGCGGAGCTTTGCCTGGACCCTGCCACCGGATGCAGCGCCTACGCAGATTGAGAACTCCATCTGCGCTGCATCCGCGGCCATATTCCTACAGACATCGCATAGAGGCAGGCTTGGATAGAGATCTCGGCTTTCCCTCCATCTGCTCCTTCGCCAAGTGAGAAGCCGGAAGCCAGGCCCTGGAAGAAGAATGGCAGCCACCATATGCGGCCGCCTCAGGGCCACCGCTCACCATCATTCAACCACCACAGGACCACCGCACACCGCAGGACCACCACCGCAGGACCACTGCACCACCACCAGCTCTGGGCCCGCAACATTGACCCCTCGGTAAGAACATTTTTCGGATTATAAGACGATCACTCATGTTCCCTCTAGTTTTGGGGATCATAAAAGTGAGTCTTATAATCCGAAAAATATGGTAGCAAGTGGTCAAAGTGTAGAACAGTCTCATGTCAAAATGTGAGGAAAGTTTTATAAACACAGCACTTGCAGTATTAAAACCAAACTAGCATTCTCTGCCTTTTGCCATATCTTAGGTTTTGCCATCCACTGCCATCCACCGGCTTTGGCTAGCACAATTTAAATAGCTTACTTTATGAAGTTCAAATTAAATTTTAAATACACTACATACAATGGCAGCCAAATGTTTTACTTTTTTTTAAGTATGATTCCTTCTGTCTGGTTGTTGTGATGCCATTTTCCTGGTGATTTTAGTAAACGCGAAGAAAATCAGCTATAAGGGTGAAAATTGTGTTTGACATTGTTTTATTCCTTTATATCTTAGTTTTCAACATGTGCTGGGCCAAATGTTTTGCATATTTTTTCATGGGTAGTCGAATTTTGTCTACTTTTTATATTGTGTTTTTTGGTTAAAGCATGGCAAAAACAAAGACAAATTTATCATCAAAAGTCTAGAAGCTTATTATTCTGAGAGTGAATTAGGCAAAAGCCAAAAAAGGTAGCTGTAAAGCCGATGGGTTTATACCTTGTTTCTTCAGCATTACTGTGCATGTCTCTGCTTTAACCCTTTGCTCCTCTACCCCTAACTTACAGGGATACTGTAGTCTGTTACCTGTATGGATGCATCTCAGTTCCCTGTGCCGCTATGTAGCTGTACATGTGCTGTGATGTCTTTGCTCTGCTGCATGACCACCCGCATGTGCGGTCCCTGGCTGCCGCTGTGGAACCTATCTGTGGGTTGCAAGATCCTCTGTAGCTGGTGCATGACTTTCCATGTGTGTTCAGGCTAGCAGTCGCTGCCAGGTGCCCTAAGTAACAGTTCCTGTGCTGTCTGTGCTGTAATGGTTTCTGTTTGTGCTTAGGGTGCATGTGGCCACACATTCCCTGCTTTTTTTAGGGTTTGTGTGTGCACCTGTGTTGCTTTCCTGCTGAGGAGCAGCTCCTATATAAACTCTTACTTTCCTGTTGTGCGTTGCCAGAGCATTGCATTGTGTTTCCGAGTATAGCCTTGTGTGTGAGGTATCCAGCTCCCGTTCTGTCTGCAGTCTGTTCTGGGAGAGCTGATACGTGTTTTCCGCCTGTTCTGGGGGCAGAATACCCAGATCCGTTTTTGTCTCCTTTTTTTGTCTGTTCTGGGGACAGAGTACCCAGATCCCACCTACTCTGGGGGCAGACTACCCAGATCTGTTTGTGTCTTGTTTATTCCACCTGCTCTGGGAGCAGAGTACCCAGATCTGTTTTTGTTCATGTCTTGTTTTTTTTCTGCCTGTTCTGGGGCAGAGTACCCAGATCTGCCTATCCTGGAGGCTACACATCCAGTACCTGATCCTGTCTGAACTTTGTCCTCTGTGTTATGTTCCTGAAGTCCTTTTGTGTCTGACACCACATCGCCAGTGACTGTAAAGTTCCTGGGCTCATCTTTTAAAGATGGTGTCCGGTGTTCTTGCTGAGCATTTACTACGCTGTGCTCCACCTGCTATGCGGTATTAACTCCGCCTGGCTCAGGTCCAGTCCGGTGATGTTGGCACCATCCCTCTTGAGTTCCTTCCTAGGTCCGATGCTCGGAGCCTGCCAGCCATAGCTAGAACCTAATGACCACCACTGCGTGGTCTTGTGCCATCTGTATCACAGCTGATGACCTGGGCTGCCACGCCAGTGTCCCTGATGTCTATCCAGTGTCCCTTATGTTCCGATGTCCTGAGGTCCAGCCTGTGTCCAGATGTCCAGCCTGTGTCCATTGACCTGATGTCCAATCTGAGTCTGACGTCCTGAGGTCCAGTCTGTGTCCTGATGTCCAGCATGTGTCCGATGACCTGATGTCCAATCTGAGTCCGACATCATGAGGTCCAGCCTGTGTCCAGATGTTCAGCCTGTGTCTGATGACTTGATGTCCAATCTGAGTCCTACGTCCTGAGGTCCAGTCTGTGTCCTGATGTCCTGCCTGTGTCCTGATGAACTGTTGTCCAGGCTGTGTCCTGATGTCCAGCCTGTGTCCTGATGTCCAGCCCATGTCCTGATGTCAAGCCTGTGTCCTGATGTCAAGCCTGTGTCCTGATGTCAAGCCTGTGTCCTGATGTCCAGCCTGTTGTCATGTCGGACGCTCTTCAGACCAGGTCGTTCGACAGACAGCGGTAATTCTGCTTTTGACCACTATGTGCTCATTGGCGTCGGCTAGATTTTATCTAGCTGGTCCGGGGTTAATTTACCTGATGCTCGGATTGTAAGCTGGGCCATGCCCATTGCCTTTAAATAGTTCTCCTGAACATTGGGCGTCGCCGATTATAGCTTCTGTCTTGTGCGTTGTTATCTCGGTCTGGAGTGGTGAGCTAGTAGTTGGAGTATCGTTGCTGGTGGCGTATTTCCCTTTGTCTTATTTACTCCTTCCTATATTTGTATTTATTTTGCCCTGCGCATTTATAGTGTATTCCTGAGTGACTGCGGTGTGGTGTATATTTTCTGTTATCCTTGTCTGTTCTTACTGTGGGTATTGGTGTATGATCTTTTCACTTGGTGGTGGGTGGTGGTTTCAGCCTAGGGTTGAAACAGGAGACAGGGTGAGGGTCGAGGCCTAGACATGCACACCATCAGTGTAAACTCTAGGTAGAGGGTCAGTCAGGATTTCCCTAGTCTGAGGGAAATTGCAGGAGCCCGGGTTATTAGCTCTTGCCCACCTAGTCTCCCCGTGACATTATAATCGGCCTTAAAAAAAAAAAAAAAAGGTTTCCTTTTTCTTTTTTTTGTTTTTTTCATGGATCCCATGATTTCCATAACCCGCCAGTTGGAGGCGCTGTGCCTACAGGTCACTGAGTTGAGGGGGGCAGTGCAGCAACAAGGACTAGCAGTATCTAATGTGCAAGCTGGAGCGACAGGTAGAGTTGCTGAGCCTAAGTTTCCTTTGCCTGAAAAATTTGCTGGGGAATGCAGTAAATTTGTTTCTTTTCGTGAAGCTTGCAAACTATATTTCCGCATGCGCCCGATCTCAGGTAATGAGGCTCAGCGTGTGGGCCTGGAGTTGTCATTGTTAAGCGGGGATCCCCAAGCATGGGCGTTTTCTTTGCCATCTGATTCTGCTGCATTTGACTCTGTGGAGAGTTTTTTTCCTTTCTTGGAAATATTTACGATGAACCAGACAGAATGGCTCTAGCAGAATCTAAGATATGCACTATTCGCCAGGGGGAGCGAGTTGCAGAGGATTACTGTTCTGAATTTCATCGCTGGGCGATTGATACACAGTGGAATGATCCAGCGCTGTGGAGTCAGCTTATTCATGGGGTTTCTGGAAGGGTTAAAAAAGCCCTTCTGATGTACGAGACTCCTACTTCTCTAGATTCCGCTATGAGTCTGGTTGTCCGCATTGATCGCCGTTTGCGTCAGGGGGAGCATGAGACACCGCCTATGGGAGAGGGTTTAGGTTCACGTATGGTTGCTGCAGGTGAGCCCACGGAGCCTATGCAAATCGCAGGGGTGTCACATGTGAAGCGTCGAGCCCCTGAGCTCCGGAAGCAGGGAGCCTGTTTTTACTGCGGTAAGACTGGTCATTTTATTAACATCTGTCCTCTACTGTCTAAGAAAAACGCAATGGCGGAAAACTTCTAAGCTCAGAGGGTGTGGAGGAGACCAATCTGAGCTTATGTATATCCTCAATGGAGGTTTATCAATGCATGCTCCCTGCTAAGGTTATAATCGCTGGCAGTGAGCGGCCAATTACTGTGTTTGTGGATAGTGGTTCAGCCACAAATCTCATTGATGAGGAGTTTGCACGCACAGCAGGTTTTAGGATTGAAAAACTGCCTCATCCTATCCGCGTGGTCACCATCAATGCTGCTCCACTCTCACAGGGGGAGATTACTGAATTTGTGGCTGAGGTGAAACTCCACATTGGGGTTCTACATTCCGAGCAGGTTACATGTAAGGTGCTCAAGAATCTTCCTGCTCAGGTGGTTTTGGATTTTCCATGGTTGTCTTTGCACAACCCAGTAATTGACTGGAAAACTCAGGACATAATTCAGTGGATCGAATTCTGCCAGGAGAATTGCCTGGCCACATGTGTGCCTGCTGTGACCTCAAGCGTTCTGGAGTCACTTCTGGATTTTGTGGATGTGTTCTCCGAGAAGGGTTGTTCAGATTTGCTGCCACATCACCCCTATGACTGTACTATCAGATTTAAACCAGGGGCCAAATTGCCTAAAGCAAGGATGTTTAACATCTCCGGTCCGGAGAAACAAGCATTAAAGGACTACATTGCTGAAAGTTTGAGCAAAGGGCACATCAGGCCTTCATCCTCGCCTGTGGCAGCAGGGTTCTTTTTCGTGAAGAAGAAAGATGGCGGATTACGCCCGTGTTTGGATTTCAGGGAATTGAACCAGATTACGGTTCGTGATCCATACCCTATGCCACTAATACCAGATTTGTTCAACCAGGTGGCAGGTGCTAAGTGGTTTACCATGCTTGACCTCCGGGGGGCGTACAACCTCATAAGAGTCCATCAAGGTGATGAGTGGAAGACGGCTTTTAATACCCCTGAGGGTCATTTTAAAAATTTGGTGATGCCATTTGGGTTGACTAACGCACCTGCAGTGTTCCAACATTTCATTAATGATTAGTGTTGAGCATTCCGATACCGCAAGTATCAGGTATCGGCCGATACTTGTGGTATCGGAATTCCGATACCGAGATCCGATACTTTTGTGGTATCGGGAATCGGTATCGGATCCATATTACTGTGTAAAATAAAGAATTAAAATAAAAAATATTGATATACTCACCTCTCCGGAGGCCCCTGGACATCACCGCTGGTAACCGGCAGCCTTCTTTGCTTAAAATGAGCGTGTTTAGGGCCTTCCATGACGTCACGGCTTCTGATTGGTCGCGTGCCGCTCATGTGACCGCCACGTGACCAATCACAAGCCGTAACGTCATTCTCAGGCCCTAAACTCCTCATTCTAGGAATTTAGGACCTGAGAATGACGTCGCGGCTTGTGATTGGTCGCGTGGCGGTCACATGAGCGGCACGCGACCAATCAGAAGCCGTGACGTCATGGAAGGCCCTAAACGCGCTCATTTTAAGCAAAGAAGGCTGCCGGTTACCAATGGTAATGTCCAGGGGCCTCCGGAGAGGTGAGTATATCAATATTTTTTATTTTAATTCTTTATTTTACACAGTAATATGGATCCCAGGGCCTGAAGGAGAGTTTCCTCTCCTTCAGACCCTGGGAACCATCAGGATACCTTCCGATACTTGGTGTCCCATTGACTTGTATTGGTATCGGGTATCGGTATCGGCGATATCTGATACTTTTCGGGTATCGGCTGATTCTATCCGATACCGATACTTTCAAGTATCGGACGGTATCGCTCAACACTATTAATGATGTGTTTTCGCATGTTTTGGGGAAATTCGTTATCGTGTACCTTGATGACATTCTCATATATTCTTGCGACCGTGATACTCATTTACATCATGTCAGGCAGGTGTTACAGCTTCTCAGAGAGAATAAGCTGTATGCTAAACTTGAGAAATGTGTATTTTCTGTTCAAGAGTTGCCTTTCTTGGGTTATATTGTGTCTGCTTCTGGTTTTAAAATGGACGCCGCTAAGGTGCAAGCGGTGCTGCATTGGGAACGGCCTGATAACCTGAAAGCACTTCAGCGGTTCCTTGGGTTTTCTAACTACTATAGGAAATTTATCAAGGATTTTTCCATCATTGCTAAACCGCTAACTGACATGACTAAAAAGGGTACCAATTTCTCCGTTTGGCCTGAGGCTGCTGTGCGCGCATTTGAATTTCTTAAGAACAGTCTTGTTTCAGCCCCCATTCTTGTGCAGCCAGACGTATCAAAACCTTTTGTTGTGGAAGTCGATGCGTCTGAGGTTGGTGTGGGGGCGGTACTATCACAAGGCTCATCTTTGAGTGATTTGCATCCATGCGCCTATTTCTCCAAGAAACTGTCGTCCGCCGAACGTAACTACGATATCGGCAACAGGGAGTTGTTGGCAATCAAGTTGGCCTTTGAGGAATGGCGACACTTCTTGGAGGGGTCGGTACATCAGGTTACTGTTATTACCGACCATAAGAATCTGCTGTATTTGGAGTCAGCCAAGCGTCTGTCCCCCAGGCAGGCTCACTGGGCATTGTTTTTCACGCGGTTCAATTTTGTTGTCACTTACAGACCGGGGTCTAAAAACACTAAGACGGATGCTCTGTCCAGGTGTTTTCCGGGGGGAGAACCTCGGGATGATCCACTACCCATCCTCCAAAAGGGTGTTGTGGTTTCGGCTCTCACTACCGAGGTTGAGGTTGCCGAGGCTCAGGAGGAGGTACCCATCAACAAATCTTTTGTACTGCTTCATCTCCGCTTAAAGGTTTTGGTGGAGCATCATGATGCTGTCCTGGCTGGCCACCCAGGGGTTAGAGGTACCTTGGAGTTGGTGTCACGTCGGTTTTGGTGGCCCAAGATCTGACAAGACATGGTCTCATACGTGTCAGCTTGTACCACGTGCGCTAGGGCTAAGATGCCCTGTTCCCGTTCTGTTGGCACACTACTTCCTCTTGAGGTACCTAGTAAGCCATGGACGGAAATCTCCATGGATTTCATCACCGATTTGCCCTCCTCAGCTGGGAACGCGGTCATCTTGGTGATTGTTGATCGGTTTTCAAATATGTCACAATTTTGTGTCTTTGCCTTCGTTGCCTAATGCTAAGACTCTCAGAAATTTGTGCAGGAGGTGGTCAGACTTCATGGGGTTCCGTCTGACATCGTGTCTGATAGGGGTACTCAGTTTGTGGCAAAATTTTGGAAAGCATTTTGCTCACGGCTGGGGATCAAGTTGTCTCATTCTTCGGTGTTTCATCCTCAGTCAAATGGTCAGACTGAGCGTATGAACCAAAATTTGGAACAATACTTACGCTGCTTTGTCTCTGATAACCAGGAGGAGTGGTCTACCTTTCTTCCTTTGGCTGAGTTTGCCATCAATAATCACCACCAGGAGTCGTCTGGGGAGTCTCCGTTTTTTTTTGTTTACGGGCTACATCCTCAATTTTGTACTTTGAGTCAGAGGGGCTCTTCTGGCGTTCCGGAGGAGGACCAGTTAGGAGCACAATTGTCATCAGTCTGGAGGAGAGTTAAACAGCGCCTGTTGAGTGTGGGTGCTAGGTACAAACATGTGGCTGACAGTAGTGGTGTGCCAGGTCCGGACCTGAGTGTGGATGACTGGGTGTGGTTATCCACAAAAGACTCAAAATACCATCCCTTAAATTGAGTCCACGGTTTATTTGTTCATTTATGGTCACCGCCGTCATTAACCCAGTAGCGTACCGATTGAAGCTTCCTACGGTGTATAAGATACACAACGTGTTCCACAGGTCTCTTTTAAAGAAGATCGTGGGTTCTGTGGACGCGGAGCCTATGCCCCCTCCAGTCTTGGTGGATGGTAATTTGGAATTTGAAGTCTCCAAGGTGGTCGACTCTCGTGTAGTGCACCGCACTTTACAGTACTTGGTACACTGGCGTGGTTATGGGCCTGAGGAGAGGTCCTGGGTACCAGCCTCGGACATTCATGCGGATCGGCTGGTCAGGTTTTTTCACCGTCGCCATCCAGACAAGCCGGGTCCTATAAGCCGTGAGGGCCCTGGGGTTCCTCGTAGAAGGCAGGGTACTGTCATGTCAGACGCTGTTCAGACCAGGTCATTCGACAGACAGCGGTAATTCCACTTTTGACCACTATGTGCTCATTGGCGTCGGCTAGATTTTATCTAGCTGGTCCGGGGTTAATTTACCTGATGCTCAGATTGTAAGCTGGGCCATGCCCATTGCCTTTAAATAGTTCTCCTGAACATTGGGCATCGCCGATTATAGCTTCTGTCTTGTGCGTTGTTATCTCGGTCTGGAGTGGTGAGCTAGTAGTTGGAGTATCGTTGCTGGTGGCGTATTTCCCTTTGTCTTATTTACTCCTTCCTATATTTGTATTTATTTTGCCCTGCGCATTTATAGTCTATTCCTGAGTGACTGCGGCGTGGTGTATATTTTCCATTATCCTTGTCTGTTCTTACTGTGGGTATTGGTGTATGATCTTTTCACTGGGTGGTGGGCGGTGGTTTCAGCCTAGGGTTGAAACAGGAGACAGGGCGAGGGTCAAGGCCTAGACAAGCACACCATCAGTGTAAACTCTACGTAGAGGGTCAGTCAGGATTTCCCTAGTCTGAGGGAAATTGCAGGAGCCCGGGTTATTAGCTCTTGCCCACCTAGTCTCCCCGTGACACCTGTGTCCTGATGTCAAGCCTGTGTTTTCAGCATGATTCTCCATGGACATCAGACAAGTCACACAAGGAAGGAACAGGAACAGCTGGTAGCCATGATGACCTTCAGATTTCACACAAACAGATGGCTTTTACCATTCAGAACTTTGGGAAAGATGAGTAACAAACGCTGATACTTACACATGGACAATCTGTTCTTAACTATTTCATCTATTTTTATGTTTCACTGCAATGTGGTTTTTCTGTGGACAATTCAATAAAACACTACCTTTTTTATGGGAATATCATGACATTTTTCTTTAAGAGTAATGCACCTGGTGAATAGTCTTGATTAAATAAATGTGCAAAAATAAGCATATTTAACATTGGCCAAGCCAGCCAGTTTTGAGTTTTTGTGCTATTTTTGTGTGAATTTCCTTCATCTTGCACACGGGGAAGAGAGAAGAGCTTCGCTAGATGTTGTGCAAGTTTTCAGGAATTCCACTTCAAAACTTCAAGTCACAAAGATCTCACAAGAACCTATGAGTAACGGAGACTTTAACAGGTGTCAGACGGATTGACAAGCACTAGCATTGGAAGTGCTGAAAATAGATGTGCTGAAGACCAGAGCCCAGCGTTGTAAAGCAAATGAACTACAAGCTGAGATATTTCAAGGTAAGAAAAATGGATTTAATTAATTCATATGCTAAATCAAGTCAGATAGAATTTGTAAGTTTGTACAAATCTAGCTTGGAAATATTTTGGCTTAGCTTATTTGCAGAATGCAAGATAGCAAATCTAAAGTTAGATTCTTAGCTAATATCTAGGAAAAAAGAAAAAGAGCAACTGAAAAATATATTAATATGGTTTATGTATTTAACGAGTTTGTTACAGAGAAGTCCAAAAAAGACTGTGTAGAAAGAATTTCTAAAGAAATGGAAATTAATGATGTTCCCAAGATTGACTGTAATGTGGAGAATAAACAAGATGTGAGGCACGTGTCTGTAATGGCCACTCAAGGTGACCTTAACTTTGTGTCTCATGATGAAAAACAAGATGGAGGACACGTAGGAGACATGACAACTGACAAAGATGATGTACAGGGAACAGATGTAGAAGGGCCACTAAAAATAGAAGACGACTCGGAGGCCCAACCCCAAACTAAATCTAGGAAAATCTTGTTAAAATTATGCAAAATCATTCCTGCATATGATGACAAAATCCATGTGTGCAGAAATTCAGAGATATTTGAGAGTTTTGCTGATAAGTTTGATTTGACTAATGAGGAGAAAAATCAGTTGTTTAAAATGTGGCTTCCAGTAACTTTTTCCAGAAGGTTCTCATTAAAAATGCAGAATGATCAGTTCCATGAAGAAATGACTGATATAGAAAGATTAAAAATTTTGATATTCTGTGGATTAAAAGAAAATTATCCAGATGTTGATATTCTTCTAAAATTGAGGATTGGCCAGAAAGAATGTACTTTTACATTCATGTCCATATTTGAAAGGTTGTACAAAATGGTCATTACGAATTTCAATAAACAATCAATGATAAACTGTTTTGTAAACAAATTTCGATTCCTAAATCCTGCATCTCGTGTTATTGCGTCACAAAAATATTCTTTATTTGAATGTGCACAATCCCTTGATTTTTCTAGAAAACATGAGAATCTTGAAAGGAAAACAAATCATACTAAGTTTTTTAAAACAGGCAGAATTATATCTCATGAGAAGCCAAAATCAAAATCTCCAAAACTGACCCAAAATCAAATCTATGAAGTACGAAGAAAATTACATATTTGCTACAAACCCTATGAGTCCATTAAAGAAGTTCCTCTGAATGGGTTAAAAGTTGACGGGCCAGATCTGTCTGTAAAGATGGCGGAAATTGACAGACAGAAGCAGGTGAGCAACAGCATAGGAGGTGCTCAACTGAACACTCCATTATCACAGCTCGGCCTAAAAATGACCTTATTAAATAGCGCTTTTCAACAAATTATTGACAGGGAGTTGAGATTTGGTTTAGGAATTGGCTAAAAATGTAATTATATTATATGATGTGTAAATGAGTTATACAATGTATTATTTATTAATATGTAATTATTTTATACAATATAATTCTGCAGTTATATTTATATATATTAATATAGTATACAGTAAATACTGTAGCATATTTATATAAGTAGAGATTAACTGTATTTTTATATGTATAGTGAAATAATTAAAATTTACTCCAGTAATAATACTTAGAATTACATTAAATACATATACTAAATATATACACATGTATAAGATATTTAAATTATTTTGTTTTTAAATAAATATGACATTAATCTTATCTTTTATATTTCCTTAGAGCTTTCATTTCAAAGCAGGAATTGAACAAAAAACTTCTTACATGAACTTATGTTTTTATTTACACAGGAAGTTATAATAACTGCATGATTATATATATATATATATATATATATATATATATATATATATATATTTATTTATTTAACACTTAAATAATATATAACTAACAATCTAAAATTTGTGTACTGTAATTTTTGTTCTGTAACATAATCTAAAACTTGTTTTTTTCCTTTGCATGGTATAGTTTTTTTCTTCACTGCATGGCATGACATGTCACACCCCTGTTTTAATTTAGAGCTGTAAGAAGAAGCTTTAGAATGGATTCAGTTTCAGGCCTCATGACTTATGGTATGTTGGAAAAAAGAAAAACAAAACTTGTGTTTATGGAAAATAAGATTCAGTTAAATTATTAGAATATTAAGATATATTTAAATATTATTTACTCAACATATATTTCTATATTTCTTTATTAATTATTATTTCTTGATTTAGTTAATAGTGAATAAGTGCAATCACACATCAATATGGTTTATCAAGAAAATCTACATTTAGAACATTTTTCCAAATTATAATGGTATCTAGTGTTCTTTTTAATTACATAGATGGGTACACATCTTCAAACAAATATATGACACAAGCGGATATGACAGTTATAAAATATAATTAATTTAATTTTGGTTTTTACAAATTAATTTTTTTCATAAAATAATAATTTTTGGTAGTAAGGGGGAAATGTGTTTTTGATCCAGATTACATCATTACATTTCATCAATACCTCTTCACACATTTTAATAAAGAAGAAATATTAATAAGGTACTATTGGGTATAATAACATTAAGTATTATAAAAGTCTTTTTTTTCTCTAATGAAGGATATTATATGCAAAGCTGCATAATTTCAATATTTTGGCAATCCAAGGTTATGAAAACATTTAAATGATGAAAATATTAAGGGAATGTATTATTGAGACATAACCTCAGCATTTGTCATCAACATATAAGGCCTTATTTTTATTTTTATTCTCATTTTTATTTTATTTTTTCTTCAATTTTTATTTTTATTCTCATCTTTCTTTTTCATTTTTTCTTCAATTTTTATTCTTAATTTTTATTTTATCTCAAGAAAAAAAATCAATGTTTAATAAAGTAATGTCTAATACAAGAATATTGCTTTATTGAATATAATAATCATATGGCTTCATTATATAAGAAATGTTTCAATTCTGGGTTGAATACAACAATTCTTTCACTCATTCATTCATTCATTTATTCATATATGTATTCTTATTTTGGTTCATGGCTACACATTCTTACATATTATTGGTCTAATAAATATAGTTTATTAATAAAGTTTTAGTAATAAAATACTTCTTGCATAATAAGACACACTGACATCTATGGGTCCAAAAAGAAATTACACCTATAACATAAAAATGTCCTATCACATGAAGAATATGGTTAATAATGTGTTGTCATTTATTATTATTATTATTATTATTATTATTATTATTATTATTTTATTTTCCCAAATATGAATTCCATATTAATATTTTGATAATAATTATATGGATATTATTGATTGCTATGGTACGCTGTGATATTATAAGTTAGGATAATTACCAGATTTGGTATAGAATAGGGAATGAAGACTTCAATCAAGATACTGAAGTTACGTTAATAAAGACTTCATATTTCTAAATTCAATTGATTCTTAAAAGTTGCAAGAAGAAAAAGCCGTTATCCAGAAGTTTCAGAAGGTAACAATGCTATGATTTCTGAGTAATAATAGACTGTGTCAATGGCAGCATCCATCACTGACAACTATGAGTACAGTATCTAAATTGCCAACCATGGAGAGGACGATGATTCTATGATGCTAAGATGAACTGTGTTATTATGTTTTATCATGTTCCAGTGGTTTCCTATCACCTATAAGACTTCCATGAAAGCTGGTGAACAATCAGGTAATTGTCAGGACGCTACAACCCTGTCATGTGTCCTGTGCACTAAGGACTGGTTATGGTGCTATGATTAGCAGGGAAGAGTCAATGTAACCCTTGCTTTGCTGACCAAAGATGTCACACCTGTTCCAAGACCAGTGCGGATGATATGGAAGGATTCCAAATCCAAGGCGAGCCAATGTAAGTCCAGGTCTTTAAAGGTGACACTGCACAGATATTAAAGCTACATTTCATCTATGAACTTTGTTTTTTTATCAACATTTGAATTTATGGACTTTGATTAACACATGACACACAGTCTCTACAATATCTGCATGCCATCATCTATTTCAAAAGAATTATGATAAAGATTGTTTTAAAAGAACCAAGAAGAAGACATTAAAATGAAGACCAGATGACATCAGATGATGATCAGACCTGAGATGCTTCAAGTAGATATAGGGAAGTATAATTATATATTTTATATGAATATTGGTCACGGCTTACCATAACATGAATTTACATAACATTATATTATTGAGTACGTATAACAATATTATTATTATTATTATTTTTATTATTATTTACTAAATTATTTTGCCAAAGAAGAAGAAAAGAAGAAAGATCTTATTAATATATTTTATTTGAGAGTTCCAATCAATGTCTGTCACCCTCAAAAGGGGGAATTCTTAAATATTAATTATTAATTGAATTATTCTTATCCTGAATCCTGTACTGAGCACATTGCTTCTTGCTGACATTACAAAGTTATTTCTGTAACAAAACCAGAACGCATGTTTTGAAGAGGAAAAAGGGGGCTATTAGCACTAAATAGTGAAAAAAAGCCCCAAGCCTAAATAAAAGGCTACCCACTCCATACTATAAGATAAATAAAGAGAAAAAAGGAGTATAAAGGGTATAACAATATATGAATTTATTTAAATATAAAGTACAAGAATTACACTACAATGACAATATTAAAGTGCATAAGGGTGGTTTAAGGAAACAGGTATCCACCAGTGTGCAGCGCCCTAGATGTAAGCCAATCTAGCATGATCAGCAAGTTGCTGGTAAGACGGCTAAAAGTTACCGCTATAGTAAGTATTAAGGTGCGGAGGAACAAAGCCTCTAATAATCTGTACATAAAACGCCACACTTACCACTAAAATAGGGGGCGCAGAGGCACACTGGACTGGAACCAAGATAAAACAGGACCCCTGACGTGCGTTTCACTTCAGGTGTTACCGCTTTCTCAAGGGGAGAGGAGAAAGCGGTAACACCTGAAGCGAAATGCGCTTAGAAGCTTATTAGAGGCTTTGTTCCTCCGCACCTTAATACTTACTATAGAGGTGACTTTTAGCCGTCTTACCGGCAACTTGCTGATCATGCTAGATTGGCTTACATCTAGGGCGCTGCACACTGGTGGATACCTGTTTCCTTAAATCACCCTTATGCACTTTAATATTGTCATTGTAGTATAATTATTGAAAGTTATTTCTGTGTATGTAGCTCAGAGTATTAGTCAACACCATATAAAGGGGAACATGTGATGTGTGGGACACATTTATAAACGTCTCTTAGCAGGGTGTGGGGCTTTTGTCACGTGGGGGCCGTCACCTCCTGTCTTCACCATCATTCTCCATGGACATCAGACAAGTCACACAAGGAAGGAAGAGGAACAGCTGGTAGCCATGATGACCTTCAGATTTCACACAAAAAGCGGTGTAGCGCAGTCTGTTAACGCTGCTATTAACCCTATGTGACGAACTTTTTACTATTGATGCTGCCTATGCAGCATCAATAGTAAAAAGATCTAATGTTAAAAAAAATAAAAAAATAAAAAATCGTGATCTACTCACCTTCCGGGGCCTTTCCCGCTCCTCGCGACGCTCCGGACCATGCATTGTGGTCTCGCGAGATGATGACATAGTGCTCTCGCGAGACTGCTACATCATCATCTCGCGAGACCGCAATGCATTTTTGGGACCGGAGCGTTGCGAGGGAGCATCACTAAACGCCTCGCCTGGATCCGGGGTCCGCCGGAGGGTGAGTATATAATTATTTTTTATTTTAATTTTTTTTTAACGGGGATATGGTGCCCACACTGCTATATAGTACTAGGGCTGTGTTATATACTGTGTGGCTGCTACATACTACGTGGGCTGATTGAACAACCGGAGAAACTAGAGTCAAATGTCAATAATTACAAAACATACTGAAATTTTATTGAATCACATGTACAAAACAATAAAATCAATTTTGTGCACAAAATGTACACAATTACGTGAGCAATTAGTAAATAACACAGGTCAACAAAAAAATTTTTTTTTTCTGGTGTCCAAAATATTTTAATGAATTTGGGGTATTTTTGGGGTGCTGATTCTGAATATGCTATCAGTTTTGCCAGATTGGCTCAAGTTTTTGAGATTTTTGGTATCTTATTTATAGCACTTGTTGGTAAATGCGACGCATCATCTCATTAATTTCTTTGGATTAGTACTTGAACTGAGCAGTTCTCAATATAGTTTTGTGTTAATTAGTGTTCTAAAAGTTTGTTCATAGCTTGATTTTTGCACTAACTTTATGTTGTTGTCTGTTTTCCAGTGAAAAGCATGAACTCATCAAGAAGAAGTTGTCTTAACGATCCAGACTCATTCTGTTACATTTGTGGTGAATACACACTGCCAAAACATAGAAGAAACATAACAGACTTCGTAAAAAAAGTGTATTTTGCCTATTTTGGGGTTATGCTTGGGGACCGAGACAAGTTTTGGGCACCACACATAGTGTGCAAAGCATGTATCGAATTATTATGAAAATGGAGCAAAGGACAAAGAAAAAGCTTCAAATTTGGTGTTCCAATGGTGTGGAGAGAGCCAAAAAATTATCATGATGACTGTCATTTCTGTGCAGTGCAAGTGCAAGGATTCAATAAGCATAAGAAACGAAAATGGGAGTAACATGGAATCTGCAAGAAGGCCTGTCCCTCATTGTGAAGATGTGCCTGTACCTGTGTTTACCATAAATAACAGTCACTAAATATAGTCCACAGAATCCAAACAACCCATAATAGCTCACTTAATCGACCTCACAGCATCTAACATATTAGCCACAAAAAAGCAGGGGTTAAAGAATAGTATTTACCCATATTGATGCAAAGACAGGAGTCACCGGACCTCACTCCCCAACGCACGTTTCGGTGCAAGATCACCTTCTTTAGGGGGCGTGGTTTTACCAATAGACTGTCCCTCCTTATATATCAGATGTAATAAATCACCTGGTATGAGTACACCAATGAGGGTAACAAGTCAGCGCATGCGCACAAGCAAGCGTCCATCAGAACACCCTCATCCATATCCCCGCCCCTCAATGCAGTCACGTGGGGTGGCCGGCGCCAGCCCACACCACGCAGCCAAACAAACCAGGGAGGAGGTAATAGGGCGCACTGGCACTCATTTATTCTTGGAATTTTATATCACCTACCTCATACTGTTATATTACCGGTATTTACTAATTGCTGACGTAATTGTGTACATTTTGTGCACAAAATTGATTTTATTGTTTTGTACATGTGATTCAATAAAATTTCAGTATGTTTTGTAATTATTGGCATTTGACTCTAGTTTCTCAGGTTGTTCAATTATACTCTTGAGTCATTTTTTGCTTTTTGTTTGAACATGCAATTTAGCATATGCATGCAATTATATGCATGGTAAAACTCTTTGATAATGATGTTTTGGGGACTATTTGTTCAATACTACGTGGGCTGTGTTATATACTACATGGGTTGTGCTATATATTACATAGAAAGTGTTATATACTACATGGGCAGTGTTATATACTGCGTGGGCTGTGTTATATACTACGTGGGCAGTGTTATATACTACGTGGGCAGTGTTATATACTGTGTGGGCTGTGTTATATACTACATGGGCAGTGTTGTATACTACGTGGGCAGTGTTATATACTACGTGGGCTGTGTTATATACTACATGGGCAGTGTTATATACTATGTGGGCAGTGTTATATACTACGTGCCTGTGTTATATACTATGTGGGCTGTGTTATATATTACGTGGGCTGTGCTATATATTACATGGGCTGTGTTATATACTAAGTGGGTGCTATATACTATGTGGCTATGCTATATACTACGTGGCTGTGCTATATACTACGTGGCTGTCTGTGTTACGTGGGCTGTGTTATATACTGCATGGGCTGAGCTATATACTGCGTGGGCTGTGTTATATACTACGTGGCTGTGCTATACACTACGTGGCTCCTATATACTACATGGCTGTGTTATATACTATGTGGCTGCTATATATTACATGGGCTGTGTTATATATCATGTGGCTGTGTTATATACTATGTGGCTGCTATATACTACTTGGCTGCCATATACTACGTGGCTGTGCTATATACTACGTGGCTGTGCTTTATACTATGTCGACTGTGTTATATACTACGTGGCTGTGCTATATACTATGTGGCTGTGCTATATGCTATGTGGCTGTGCTATATACTACGTGAGCTGTGTTATATACTATGTGGCTCCTATATTCCACGTGGCTGTGCTATATACTACGTGGCTCTCTGTGTTACGTGGGCTGTGCTATATACTATGTGGCTGCTATATACATACATACATACATATTCTAGAATACCCAATGTTTTAGAATTAGGTCACCATCTAGTACTTAATAAGTAAAATTTTCCACATGTCTACTTTACATCAGCACAATTTTGGAACTCAGAGTAAAGTACTGCAGTGCACAGGTGCTAGGAAAGGTCAGAGATAGTGTTGAGCGATACCTTCCGATATTTGAAAGTATCGGTATCGGATTGGATTGGCCGATACCAGCAAAATATCGGATCTCGCCGATACCGATACCCGATACCAATACAAGTCAATGGGACACAAATATCGGAAGGTATCCTGGATGGTTCCCAGGGTCTGAAGGAGAGGAAACTCTCCTTCAGGCCCTGGGATCCATATTCATGTAAAAAATAAAGAATTAAAATAAAAAATATGGATATACTCGCGGCCCCTGGACCTTAGCTATGTAACCAGCAGCCTCCGTTCCTAAGAATGCAGAGTGAAGGACCTTCGATGACGTCGCAGCTTGTGATTGGTCATGTGACCGCTCATGTGACCGCTCACGCGACCAATCACAAGCCGCGATGTCATCGCAGGTCCTAAATTCACTGCATTCTTAGGAACGGAGGCTACCGGTTACATCGCTAAGGTCCAGGGTCCGCCGGAGGGGTGAGTATATCCATATTTTTTATTTTAATTCTTTATTTTTTACATGAATATGGATCCCAGGGCCTGAAGGAGAGTCTCCTCTCCTCCAGACCCTGGGAACCTTACACTGGGAACTTCCGATTCCGATTTCCGATATCACAAAAATATCAGAACTCGGTATCGGAATTCCGATACAGCAAATATCGGCCGATACCCGATACTTGCGGTATCGGAATGCTCAACACTAGTCAGAGAGGTACCTGCGATAAAAATCTTCTTTGAGCTGGTCATACAGGACATTTCCTCTATGTCTCCTCAGGTGGGTACCTCACCGAATTTGACTTCAGCAGAGAAACGAGCTTTGGTAGATCTCAGAAATAACAAGGAAATCATTAACCCCTTTACCCCCAAGGGTGGTTTGCACGTTAATGACCAGGCCAATTTTTGCAATTTTGTCAACTGTTCGTTTATGAGGTTATAACTCTGGAACGCTTCAATGGATCCTGTTGATTCTGACATTGTTTTCTCGTGACATATTGTACTTCATGATAGTGGTAAAATTTCTTTAATATTACCTGCGTTTATTTGTGAAAAAAATGGAAATTTGGCAAAAATTTCACAATTTTCCAACTTTGAATTTTTATGCAATTAAATAACAGAGACATGTCACACAAAATACTTAATAATTAACATTTCCCACATGTCTACTTTACATCAGCACAATTTTTGAACCAAATTTTTTTTTTGTTAGGGAGTTATAAGGGTTAAAAGTTCACCAGCAATTTCTCATTTTTACAACATTTTTTTTAGGGACCACATCTAATTTGAAGTCATTTTGAGGGGTCTATGTGATAGAAAATAACCAAGCGTGACACCATTCTAGAAACTGCACCCCTCAAGGTGCTCAAAACCACATTCAAGAAGTTTATTAACCCTTCAGGTGTTTCACAGGAATTTTTGGAATGTTTAAATAAAAATGAACATTTAACTTTTTTTCACAAAAAATTTAGTTCAGCTCCAATTTGTTTTATTTTACCAAGGGTAACAGGAGAAAATGGACTGCAAATGTTGTTGTACAATGTGTTCTGAGTACGTCGATAACCCATATGTGGGGGTAAACCACTGTTTGGGCGCATAGCAGAGCTCGGAAGCAAAGGAGCGCCATTTGACTTTTCAATGAAAAATTGACTGGAATTGAGATGGGACACCATGTTGTGTTTAGAGAGCCCCTGATGTGCCTAAACATTGAAACCCCTCACAAGTGACACCATTTTGGAAAGAAGACCCCCTAAGGAACTTATCTAGATGTGTGGTGAGCACTTTGACTCATTAAGTGATTCACAGAAGTTTATAATGCAGAGCCGTAAAAATAAAAAATCATATTTTTTCACAAAAATGATCTTTTCGCCCCCAATTTTTTATTTTCCCAAGGGGAATAGAAGAAATTGGACCCCAAACATTGTTGCACAATTTATCCTGAGTACGCTGATAGCAAATATGTGGGTGTGACCACTGTTTGGGCGCATGGGAGAGCTCGGAAGGAAAGGAGTGCCGTTTGACTTTTCAATGCAAAATTGACAGGAATTGAGATGGGACGCCATGTTGTGTTTGGGGAGCCACTGATGTGCCTAAACATTGAAACCCCCCACAAGTAACACCATTTTGTAAAGTAGACCCCTAAGGAACTTATCTAGATGTGTGGTGAGCACTTTAACCCACCAAGTGCTTCACAGAAGTTTATAATGCAGAGCCGTTAAAATAAAAAATCATATTTTGTCACAAAAATGATCATTTTGCCACCAATTTTTTATTTTCCCAAGGGTAAGAGAAGAAATTGGACCCAAAAAGTTGTTGTACAATTTGTCCTGAGTACGCTGATACCCAATATGTGGGAGTAAAACACTGTTTGGGCGCATGGCAGAGCTCGGAAGGGAAGGAGCGCCACTTGACTTTTCAATGCAAAATTGACTGGAATTGAGATTGGACGCCAGGTTGCATTTAGAGAGCCACTGATGTGTCAAAACATTGAAACCCCCATATGTGACACCATTTTGGAAAGTAGACCCCCTAAGGAACTCATCTAGATGTGTTGTGAGAGCTTTGAACCCCCAAGTGTTTCACTACAGTTTATAACGCAGAGCCGTGAAAATAAAAATTCTTTTTTTTTCCCACAAAAATTATTTTTTAGACCCCAGTTTTGTATTTTCCCAAGGGTAACAGGAGAAATTGGACCCAAAATTTGTTGTCCAATTTGTCCTGTGTACGCTGATACCCCATATATGGGGGCAACCACCGTTTGAGCGCATGGCAGAGCTCGGAAGGGAAGGAGCGCCATTTGGAATGCAGACTTAGATGGATTGGTCTGCAGGCGTCACATTGCATTTGCAGAGCCCCTAATGTACCTAAACAGTAGAAACCCCCCACAAGTGACACCATATTGGAAACTAGACCCCTCAATGAACTTATCTAGATGTGTTGTGAGTAGTGTTGAGCGATACCGTCCGATACTTGAAAGTATCGGTATCGGAAAGTAACGGCCGATACCGGCAAAGTATCGGATCTAATCCGATACCGATACCCGATACCAATACAAGTCAATGGGACTCAAGTATTGGAAGGTATCCCTGATGGTTCCCAGGGTCTGAAGGAGAGGAAACTCTCCTTCAGGCCCTGGGATCCATATTAATGTGTAAAATAAAGAATTAAAATAAAAAATATTGCTATACTCACCTCTCCGACGCAGCCTGGACCTCAGCGAGGGAACCGGCAGCGTTGTTTGCTTAAAATGCGCGCTTTTACTTCCTTCCGTGACGTCACGGCTTGTGATTGGTCGCGTGCCGCCCATGTGGCCGCGACGCGACCAATCACAGCAAGCCGTGACGTAACTTTCAGGTCCTCAATGCCTAATTCTAGGCATTCAGGAATTTAAAATTACGTTCCGGCTTGTGATTGGTCGCGTCGCGGTCACATGGGCGACGCGACCAATCACAAGCCGTGACGTCACGGGAGGCAGGAGACGCGCGCATTTTTAAAATTACGTCACGGCTTGTGATTGGTTGCGTGCCGCCCATGTGACCGCGACGCGACCAATCACAGCAAGCCGTGACGTAATTTCAGGTCCTGATGCCTATTTCTGCATTGAGGACCTGAAATTACGTCACGGCTTGCTGTGATTGGTCGCGTCGCGGTCACATGGGCGGCACGCAACCAATCACAAGCCGTGATGTAATTTTAAAAATGCGCGTGTCTCCTGCCTCCCGTGACGTCACGGCTTGTGATTGGTCGCGTCGCCCATGTGACCGCGACGCGACCAATCACAAGCCGGAACGTAATTTTAAATTCCTGAATGCCTAGAATTAGGCATTGAGGACCTGAAAATTACGTCATGGCTTGCTGTGATTGGTCGCGTCGCGGCCACATGGGCGGCACGCGACCAATCACAAGCCGTGACGTCACGGAAGGCAGTAAACGCGCGCATTTTAAGCAAAGAACGCTGCTGGTTCCCTCGGTAAGGTCCAGGCTGCGTCGGAGAGGTGAGTATAGCAATATTTTTTATTTTAATTCTTTCTTTTACACATTAATGTTGTTTCGATACCGATACCCGATACCACAAAAGTATCGGATCTCGGTATCGGAATTCCGATACCCGCAAGTATCGGCCGATACCCGATACTTGCGGTATCGGAATGCTGAACACTAGTTGTGAGAACTTTGAACCCCCAAGTGTTTCACTACAGTTTATAACGCAGAGCCGTGAAAATAAAAAATCCTTTTTTTTTTCACAAAAATTATTTTTTAGCCCCCAGTTTTGTATTTTCCCAAGGGTAACAGGAAAAATTGGACCCTAAAAGTTGTTTTCCAATGTGTCCTGAGTACGCTGATACCCCATATGTTGGGGTAAACCCCTGTTTGGGTGCACGGGAGAGCTCGGAAGGGAAGAAGCACTGTTTTACTTTTTCAATGCAGAATTGGCTGGAATTGAGATCGGGCGCCATGTCGCCTTTGAAGAGCCCCTGATGTGCCTAACAGTGGAAACCCCCCAATTATAACTGAAACCCTAATCCAAACATACCCCTAACCCTAATCCCAATGGTAACCCTAACCACACCCCTAACCCTGACACACCCCTAACCCTAATCCCAACTGTAATCCAAACCCTAACCCTAACTTTAGCCCCACCCTAACCCTAACTTTAGCCCCAACCCTAACTGTAGCCTTAACCCTATCCCCAACCCTAACCCTAGCCCTAACCGTAGCCCAAGCCCTAACCCTAACCCTAGCCCTAACCCTAGCCCTAACCCTAGCCCTAACCCTAGCCCTAACCCTGACCCTAGCCCTAACCCTAATGAGAAAATAGAAATAAATGCATCTTTTTTAATTTTCCCCTAACTAAAGGGGTGATGAAAGGGGGTTTGATTTACTTTTAAAGCGGATTTTTATGATTGGCAGCCGTCACACACTAAAAGATGCTTTTTATTGCCAAAAATATTTTTTCGTTACCACATTTTGAGAGCTATAATTTTTCCATATTTTGGTCCACAGAGTCATGTGAGGTCTTGTTTTTTGCGGGAGGAGTTGACGTTTTTATTGGTAACATTTTCGGCATGTGACATTTTTTAATCGCTTTTTATTCCGATTTTTGTTAGGCAGAATGACCAAAAACCAGCTATTCATGAATTTCTTTTGGGGGGGGGGTGGCGTTTATACCGTTTCGCGTTTGGTAAAATAGATAAAGCAGTTTTATTCTTCCAGTCAGTACGAGTACAGTGATACCTCATTTATATAATTTTTTTATGTTTTGGTGCTTTTGTAAGATAAAAACTATTTTATAGAAAAAAAATATATTTTTGCATCACTTTATTCTGAGGACTATAACTTTTTTATTTTTTCACTGATGATGCTGTATGGCGGCTCTTTTTTTGTGGGACAAGATGGCGTTTTCAGCGGTTCCATGGTTATTTATATCCATCTTTTTGATCACCTGTTATTCTACTTTTTGTTTGCAGTATGATAATAAAGCATTGTTTTTTGCCTCATTTTTTTTTTTTTTACGGTGTTCACTGAAGGAGTTAACTAGTGTGACAGTTTTATAGGTCGGGTCATTACAGACGCTTGGATACTAAATATGTGTACTTTAATTGTTTTTTTATTTAGATAATGAAATTTATTTATGGGAACAATATATTTTTTTTTTACCAATTTGTTGTTTGTTTTTTTTACACATGTTACATTTTTTTTTTTACACTATAACAGGGGGGAGGGGCATCATGTTATAGTGTAGGATCGCTGATCTGACACTTTGCTGTGCACTGTGTCAGATCAGCGATCTGTCGTGCACTCCTGCAGTCTTACCAGCGCTTGCTCTGAGCAGGCGCTGGTAAGCCACCTCCCTGCAGGACCCGGATGCAGCCCTGTGGCCATTTTGGATCCAGGGCCTGCAGGAAGGAGGAGGTAGGAGACCCTCGGAGCAACACGATCACATCGCGATGCTCCGGGGGTCTCAGGGAAGCACGCAAGGAGCCCCCTCCCTGCGCGATGCTTCCCTATACCGCCGGAACACTGCGATCATGTTTGTCAGCTGTCATAGTCAGCTGACACCCGGCCGCGATCGGCCGCGCTCCCCCCGTGAGCGCGGCCAATTGCTATGACGTACTATCCCACCCCACCTCGACGGGATAGTACGTATAATGTCAGAAAGAGGTTAAGGAGGCCGACAAAAGGGGGTAACATCTTCTTATGACCTATCCATTTATAGAGGCAAACAGGCAGTTAAATAACTCCCGTTTTTATCAGAAACTTCCCTCAGACCCCACACAGACGTTTCTCTCTAAATTCCAGGCACTTTTGTGCAGAGCCCACCAATATAGGATCATTACCAGTAGTGAAAAGAAATATATGTGGGTGGATAATCCTATCACTGCAACATTTTATATGTTGCAAAAAGTGCACAAAGATGACCTGGTCGGCCAATCATTTGACTTCTTTTTACAGCCAATAGTGCTTTCCCTGCCCTCATTCATTAGAGACTCTGCCCACTTTATCGATATTTGTAGACAAATTTCCCTACCAACGGAATTTTATTTAGTGACATGTGACATACAGTCGCTCTACTCTAACATCAGTCATACTGAAGGGACTGAGGCTGTCACTTTTTTCTTGGATAAAGCCAGTCACACGGACCGTTGACATGATTCCTTCCTTCTTGAACTCCTTAAGTTTGTCTCACATCATAACTTCTCTTTGATAAGACATTCTTTCTAGAACTATCCAGAGTGGCGATGGGAGCTAAATGTGTGCCAGCCTACACTAACATCTTTTTAGGCTGGTGGGAGGAGAAAGTTGTGTACCCATCCAAGATTTTTGAAGACCAGGTTTGTCACTGGCATCGTTACATTGATGTTTTTTGTTTGGATGGGTACTGAAGGTGATTGTGTATGGTTTTTGAACTTTCTCAACATCAACTCCTACAACATTTTCCTCACGCACTCTATTTCCAACAGCTCCGCCACACTTCTGTACTTGAAGATAAAGGTCACCGATCTGTTTCGTAAACCAACTGCAACTAACTCACTACTTGAGTTCAACAGTTTCCAAACAATGCATACTAAGGTGGATGTACCTATAGGTCAATTCTTACACATCAGATGCAATTGTACCCATGATCAGGATTTATTGACGCAGGCCCGTCACCTAACTGATAGCTTTTGACAAAGGGGGTATCCAAAGTGAATGATATCTACGGCTGTCCAATGTGCCAGGCAACAGGACCAAGCATCACTCTTGTCACCAAGGAGACATAATCGAGACTCACAGATTAGGTTTATTACCGACTTTAACAACAGCTGGTACCAGGTAAGGTCTATTCTGTTTAAACATTGGTCGGTACTGAGAACGGATGCCCAGACTGCTGCAGTCACAACTGAGAGGCCATTACTTACAGCCAGAAAGTCCCCTAATCTACAGGACATTCTGACTAGGAGCCATTTTTCAAGACTGACTACCAGACTCAACAGGGGTATTGTCCTCAGTGGGGATTGCAACGTTTTCCCCTTCATGTCTCTGACACGGGATGTTTTTGAACCCAGTCATTCTCAAAAGCCATCCGCTCAAAGCTTAAATTGTAAATCTAGAGATGTGATTTATGCAATATTTTGCCCATGTAATAAGATATATGTAGGGCAAGCATCTCAAGAGCTTAGGAGGAGGGCTCAAAAACATATATCCACGATACATCTGGCAGCTACTAACCAAGAGAAGGGTGAGACGCTTACGCCCGTAGCCGCTCATTTTTTGGCGTTACACAGGGGATTCTCCTAGGAATCTAAAAATTGTTGGGTTACAAAAAGTTTCTTCAAGTGGCAGGGGTGGCAGCCTACACAAACTATTGCAACAAATAGAGTCCCGGTGGATCTATGCATTAAGCTCGGTGGCACTGATGGAACTCAACGAGGAATTCCTCTTTACAGGCTTTTTGGGATGAATAACCTTGAAATTTTGCTTCATTGCTTATCTCTGCATTTTCTTTTCCTTTACAATAGGATGAATTGATATACTCCATCATGCATCTATGATAACTAGGGTTGAACGAAACGGATCGGTCAATTTCATAAGTCGCCGACTTTTGGCAAAGTCGGGTTTCATGAAACCCGACCCTATCCCAGCGTGGGACTGGCCATGCGGTACACGATCTTCACGCCAAAGTCGCATTTCATATGACGCTTAAAGCGCCATTTCTCAGCCAATAAACGTGCACGCAAAGTGTGGGCAGCGTGATGACATAGGTCCTGGTCCCCACCATCTTAGAGAAGGGCATGGCAGTGATTGGCTTGCTTTCTGCGGCGTCACAGGGGCTATAAAGGGGCGTTCCCGCCGACCGCCATCTTACTGCTGCAGATCTGAGCATAGGGAGAGGTTGCTGCCGCTTCGTCAGAAGCAGGGATAGCGTGAGGCAGGGTACATTAACCCCCAAACTGCTTGTGCTGTAGCGATTTCCACTGTCCAACACCACCTTTTGTTTGCAGGTACAGTGGAGGCAAGATTTCTGTGCAACAGCTCTGTAGCTTATAATGCTCCCTGATCGCTGCGTTGCTGTGTGTACGCCGCTGTGCAAACCAACTGCTTTTTTAAAAGCAAAAATCCTGTTGCTTCTTCCTTTCTGCACAGCTATCTTGTTTATTTGTCCTCATTTTTTGTGTGCAGCAGTCCTTTTTATTGCTGCCTGCCATACTTTTCAGAGATTATTGTAGGGAGATAGTAATTGTAGTACAGTCCTTTTTTTTTTCTTTTTTTTTAATATCTTCCAGCCACTTTCAGCCCCTGAAACTGTGTAGTGTAAAACAGTGGGCCTGTATTTTTCTGCACTGTCCCACACCTAAGAAGGGAGATTGATATTGCCAATCAGTGCATCTGTGCCAGTGCTGTCTGTGGTATCTGTCTTTCATTTTGTGCCCCAGAAACTATACTGTGATATAGTGGGCCTGATTTATTCACTTGTCTCCCATATAAAAAAAATAAATAAAATAAAGGGAGAATAATCTTGCCAAATCTGTGCCAGTGCTGTCTGTGGTATCTGTCATCCTTTTTGTGCCACAGAAACTATACTGTGATATAGTGGGCCTGATTAAATCACTTGTCTCCCCCAAAAAAATAAATAAATAAAAATAAAGGGAGAATAATCTTGCCAAATCTGTGCCAGTGCTGTCTGCGGTATCTGTCATTCATTTTGTGCCACAGAAAATATACTGTGATATAGTGGGCCTGAATTATTCACTTGTCTCCCATATAAAAAAAATAAAATTAAAATAAAGGGAGAATAATTTTGCCAAATCTGTGCCAGTGCTGTCTGCGGTATCTGTCATTCATTTTGTGCCACAGAAAATATACTGTGATATAGTGGGCCTGATTAAATCACTTGTCTCCCATATAAAAAAATAAATAAAATAAAGGGAGAATAATATAGCCAAATCTGTGCATCTGTGCCAGTGCTGTCTGTGGTATCTGCCATTCATTGTGTGCCACAGGAAATATACAGTGACATAGTGGGCCTGATTAAATCACTTGTCTCCCATAAAAAAAATAAAATAAATAAAATAAAGGGAGAATAATATAGCCAAATCTGTGCCAGTGCTGTCTGTGGTATCTGCCATTAATTTTGTGCCACATGAAATATACTGTGATATAGTGGCCCTGATTAAATCCTGCATTCTCCCACACATAAAGAGGGAGATTTCTATTGCCAGTGTGTGCATCTGTGTGTGTTAAGGCCCCGTCTCACATAGCGAGATCGCTAGCGAGATCGCTGCTGAGTCACAAGTTTTGTGACGCAACAGCGACCTCCATAGCGATCTCGCTATGTGTGACACGTACCAGCGATCAGGCCCCTGCTGCGAGATCGCTGGTCGTGTCAGAATGGCCTGGACCTTTTTTTGGTCGTTGAGGCCCCGCTGACATCGCTGAATCGGTGTGTGTGACACCGATCCAGCGATGTCTTCACTGGTAACCAGGGTAAACATCGGGTTACTAAGCGCAGGGCCGCGCTTAGTAACCCGATGTTTACCCTGGTTACCAAAAAAAACAAACAGTACATACTCGCCTTTCGGTGTCCCTTGCCGTCTGCTTCCTGCTCTCACTGACTCCCGGCCGTACAGTGAGAAGTGAGAGCGCAGCAGTGACGTCACTGCGCTCTGCTCTCACTGTACGGCCGGATCTCAGTGAGAGCAGGAAGCAGACGGCAAGGGACCTGGACACCGAAAGGCGAGTATGTAGTGTTTGTTTTTTTTGGTAACCAGGGTAAACATCGGGTTACTAAGCGCGGCCCTGCGCTTAGTAACCCGATGTTTACCCTGGTTACCCGGGTGCTGCAGGGGGACTTCGGCATCGTTGAAGACAGTTTCAACGATGCCGAAGTCGTTCCCCTGATCGTTGGTCGCTGGGGAGAGCTGTCTGTGTGACAGCTCCCCAGCGACCACACAGCGACTTACCAACGATCACGGCCAGGTCATATCGCTGGTCGTGATCGTTGGTAAATCGCTTAGTGAGACGGGGCCTTTAGTCCTGTTAGTGGCATATCTGCCAGCCTCTTTCTGCCAATTAAACTGTATAGTGTAATCCAGTGGGCCTGATTTTTCCCTGCATTCTCCCAAACATAAAGAGGGAGATTTCTATTGCCAGTGTGTGCATCTGCGTCACTCCTGTTAGTGGCATATCTGCCAGCCTCTTTCTGCCAATCAAACTGTGTAGTGTAATCCAGTGGGCCTGATTTTTCCCTGCATTCTCGCACACATAAAGAGGGAGATTTCTATTGCCAGTGTGTGCATCTGCATCACTCCTGTTAGTGGCATATCTGCCAGCCTCTTTCTGCCAATCAAACTGTGTAGTGTAATCCAGGGGGCCTGATTTTTTCCTGCATTCTCCCACACATAAAAAAGGGAAATTTAAATTCACAATAAGTTTACGTACACCTTCTTCCTGGTTGTACAGGACCACATAACGGTTGTTAGTTTGGTTTCATTTTTCCAAGAATGAGGAAGTCTGGTGGAAGAGGTCGTGGCCGTGGGCAGTCATTGCCAGCTGGTAATGATGGTAGTGGTGGTGGTCGTGGAGCATCAGGTGGTCATGGGTAAAGCAATATAGACCCTAAGTCTCGAGTTGTTAAGCCCGCGTCATCGTCTACACAAGGCCTCGAACGCTCCCTTTTCTGGGAGTAGGAAAACCGCTTTTAAAGCCGGAGCAGCAGGAACAAGTTTTGTCTTTCCTTGCTGACTCTGCCTCTAGCTCTTTCGCCTCCTCCTCGGAAAGTGCAAAATGTAAAAGCAGCACGTCGTCAGTGGATGTTCCCAGTCAGGGACAAGTCGCTTCCTTGTGTTGTTCACCCAGAGCAACAGAGAAGGATGCGTCAGGCGACACAACAGGTTACTCCATGGAGCTCTTTACACATACCGTTCCTGGGTTAGAAAGGGAAATTGTTAACTGGCCATGCCCATTACAAGATGAATCGGACATGGAGTGCACAGATGCACAGCCACAGCCAGATTATTATGCTGTTCCTTTGACTCAGATCAGAACATTGCCCTCGCAGTGTACTGATCCAGAATCTGACCCTGATGAGACTATTATGCCCCGTCACGAACGCTATAGCACCGGCTTACATGGTGACACAGAGGAAGGTGCCCAGAACATAGAAGAGGAGGTCATAGATGACACAGTTATTGACCCCGATTGGCAGCTATTGGGGGAACAGGGTGCAGGCGGCAGTGGCTCTGAAGCGGAGGAGGAGGAGCCACAGCAGGCATCAATATCGCAACAAGTTCCATCTGGCAGGCCCGTATCTGGTCAAAATCGTGTGGCAAAAACAAAACCAGTTGTAGGACAGCGTGGCCATCCGGTTAAAGTAGCTCAGTGTGCAATGCCTGAAAAGGTATCCGATAGTAGGAAGAGTGCAGTCTGGCATTTTTTTAACCAAGATCCAAATGATCAGTGCAAAGTCATCTGTAAGAAATGCTCAAGGACCTTCAGCAGAGGTCAGAATGTTAAAAATCTAAATACAAGTTGAATGCGTAGACATTTAACCACCATGCACTTACAAGCCTGGACTAACTACCAAACATCCCTTAATGTTGTAGCACCCTCTCACAATGAAGCTAGTCAGCAACGCTACATCCCTTCCCTCACTGTAAGCCCACCATTTACACTATTTACCACACCACCTGCAGTAAATGTGGCAGTTTCGTCGCAAGGCCAAAACAGTCAGGGAATCACCAGGTTCGTGGTAGGAAACACTGTATGTAGGGCAACAGCAAGAATACCATCACCAACCCTCTCTCAGTCTGCCATGTCCACCGGCACCCCCACTAGTTCCACCCTATGCAGCTCTCCTGTCCAGCTCACCCTACATGAGACTCTCGTTAGGAAAAGGAAGTACTCATCCTCGCATCCACGTACACAGGGTTTGAATGCCCACATTGCTAGACTAATCTCGTTAGAGATGATGCCCTACCGGTTACTTGAAACCGAAGCTTTCAAAGCCCTGACGGACTACGCTGTACCACGCTACGAGCTACCCAGTCAAAACTTCTTTTCGAGAAAAGCCATCCCAGCCCTCCACCAGCATGTAAAAGACCGCATTGTCCATGCACTCAGGCAATCTGTGAGTAGAAAGGTTCACCTGACAACAGATGCATGGACCAGTAGGCATGGCCAGGGGCGTTACGTCTCCATCACGGAACACTGGGTTAATGTGGTGGATGCAGGGTCCACAGGGGACAGCAATATTGGGACAGTTCTTCCTAGCCCACGGTCTAGGAAACAGTTGGATGTAGGCGTTCATCCCCCCTCCTCCTCCTCGTCCTCCATCAGAAGCGAGAGCTCGTCCACAGACCGCAGTCACACGACCACTCCATCTGCAGCTGGCACTGTTGCACACGAGGTGTCCCATTATGGAACAGCTAGTGACAAGCGTCAGCAGGCTGTATTGGCAATGAAATGTTTGGGCGACAACAGACACACCGCGGAAGTTCTGTCCGAGCTCTTGCAGCAAGAAACTCAGTCATGGCTGGGCACTGTACATCCTGTAGGCAGGCAAGGTAGTGAGTGATAACGGAAGGAATTTTATGGCTGCCATAGCCCTTTCACAACTGAAACACATTCCTTGCCTGGCTCACACCTTAAACCTGGTGGTGCAGTGCTTTCTGAAAAGTTATCCGGGGTTACACGACCTGCTCCTCAAAGTGCGCAGACTTTGCTCACACATCCGCCGTTCGCCCGTACACTCCAGCCGTATGCAGAACCATCAGCGGTCTTTGAAACTTCCCCAGCATCGCCTAATCATTGACATTGCAACAAGGTGGAACTCCACACTGCACATGCCTCAGAGACTGTGCGAACAGAGGCGTGCTGTTATGTATTTGTGGGAGGATACACATACACGGGTAGGCAGTTGGATGGCAGACATGGAGTTGTCAGGTGTGCAGTGGTCGAAGCTACAAGACCTGTGTCAAGTCCTTCAGTGTTTTGAGGAATGCACATGGCTGGTTAGTGCAGACAACGCCATAGTAAGCATGAGCATCCCCCTAATGCGCCTGCTGATGCAAAGTTTGACGCACATAAAGGAGCAGGCGTCTGCAGCTGAGGACGAGGGAAGCCTAGATGACAGTCAGCCATTGTCAGCTCAGGGAAGTCTACAGGACAAGGTGGGGGGCGAAGAGGAGGAGGACGAGGAGGATGATGGGGATGAGTATTTTTTGGATGAGGAAGCTTCTCAGGGGGCAATAGAAACTGCTGTCGTTGCAAGGCCGGATTCAGGTTTTTTGAGGGAGACAAGTGATGTTGATTTGCCCGAAAGTGCTCCTCAACCCAGCACATGCACTGATTTGACAACTGGAACATTGGCCCACATGGCAGATTATGCCTTGCGTATCCTCAAAAGGGACCCACGCATTATAAAAATGATTACCGATGACGATTACTGGTTGGCCTACCTCCTTGATCCTCGCTATAATGGCAAATTGCAAAATATCATGCCACATGAGAACCTCGAACAAATATTGGCAACCAAACAAGCTACTCTTGTAGACCGTTTGATTCAGGCATTCCCAGCACACAGCGCCGGTGATGGTTCTCACACGAGCTACAGGGGGCAACAGGGCAGAGGTGTTAGAGGTGCACAAATCAGAAGTGGCATTGGACAGAGGGGTTTTCTGACCAGGTTGTGGAGTGATTTTGCAATGACCGCAGACACGACAGGTACTGCAGCCTCAATTCAAAGTGACAGGAGACAACATTTGTCCAGTATGGTTACTTACTATTTTTCCTCCATTATCGATGTTCTCCCTCAACCGTCATTCCCCTTTGATTACTGGGCATCCAAAATAGACACCTGGCCTGAATTAGCCGAATAAGCATTGCAGTAGCTTGCTTGCCCAGCGGCTAGTGTGCTATCAGAAAGAGTATTCAGTGCTGCTGGTTCAATACTGACCAAAAAAAGGACTCGTCTGGCGACCCAAAATGTTGATGATCTAACCTTCATTAAAATTAACCACTCATGGATTTCTAATTATTTTGCCCCACCTTTCCTGGCTGACACCTAGCTTTCCTGAAAAAAGGTCTTGCTTTGGGACTGGTGTTACTGACTGTTCCAATCTCTTAATTTGCAGCTGCTATTTGTACAGCATACGACATGTTTACACCTCCCAAAATGGCCTAACTCCCCCCAAGGGGCCGTGGTCTCGCCACTTGGCACAAGCACCCGTCAGAGTGCCGTTTGTCTGAAGAGGTGGGTGTGCCCACTTTTGGTCGACGGCACTGCCACTGGGTCCCTCATAGTACAATGAAGTGTCTCTGGCGGTGGTGGCGCGCACCCAACGTCAGACACACCATTGTAACATGAGGGGCCCTGGGCCTGTACTGCCGGCCACGAGAGAGTGTCCCCCCAGGTCAAACAGTGCTCTACCACTTGCAAAATTATCTCTTGCTGCTCCACCACTGTTTAGTCTAAGCGCTGAAATCCTTCAATGCCTGGCCCTGACAATAACCATTTTTTTGACATGTATGATGCTATTTAAAATAGGCAGGGGCCCTGTCCTACTTTTACACCAGTAAATACTTTGCGCCAAATTACAATGTCTGAAAGTCAGCATAGGAGCCCACCCCTTGACCTAAGTATGGCACCTTTTTTTTTTTTTTTTTGCGAGACATTAACATCTATTTAGTTTTTTGGAGTACTTACTGTCTGAGGTCCCTCCTTCCAATTGTCCTCCACTCAGCACACCAATGCTGCCTGTGTACCCCTGCCACATAATGGAAGCTGCATAGAGCCTATTTTGTTTTTTTAGGCCTACTAAGTCTGTCTGCGGTCCCTCCTTCCAATTGTCCTCCGCCGAGCACACCAATGCTGCCTGTGTACCCCTGCCACATAATGGAAGCTGCATAGAGCCTATTTTGTTTTTTTAGGCCTACTAAGTCTGTCTGCGGTCCCTCCTTCCAATTGTCCTCCACTCAGCACACCAATGCTGCCTGTGTACCCCTGCCACATAATGGAAGCTGTATAGAGCCTATTTTGTTTTTTTAGGCCTACTAAGTCTGTCTGCGGTCCCTCCTTCCAATTGTCCTCCGCCGAGCACACCAATGCTGACTGTGTACCCCTGCCACATAATGGAAGCTGCATAGAGCATATTTTGTTATTTTAGGCCTACTATATCTGTCTGAGGTCCCTCCTTCCAATTGTCCTCCGCCGAGCACGCCAATGTTGCCTGTGTACCCCTGCCACATAATGGAAGCTGCATAGAGCCTATTTTGTTTTTTTAGGCCTACTAAGTCTGTCTGCGGTCCCTCCTTCCAATTGTCCTCCGCTGAGCACACCAATGCTGCGTGTATACCCCTGTAGCCTAATTTAAACCGCATCGAGCCTGCTTTATTATTTTATGCCTGGGAAGTCTGTCTGCGGTCCCTCCTTGAAATCGTCCTCTGCTGACCTCAACAATGCTGCCTGTGTACCCCTGTAGCCTACTTTAAACTGCATATAGCCTACTTTCTATTGTAGGCCTACTACCTGTGTCTGTCTCGGCCAGTCCACTCCTTGCAGTTGTCCTCCACTGAACAAAGCTATGCTGCCTGTGTACTCCTGTGACCAATTGTGAACTGCATGTATCCTATTTACTTTTTTGTGCCTAGTAACTGTGTAAGCCTGTCATAACAGTTGTCCTCCACCACAGAACCCAGCTATGCCACTTGTGTACTCCTTTTACCAATTTTGAACTTAATATAGCCTTCATTTTTATTTTAGGCCTACTTCCTGTGTCAGAGCCACTAATTACACATGCCCTCCTCCACTGAACCAGGCTATGCTGCAAGTGTACTCCACTTCCCAATTTGGAACTGCATTTTGCCTAATTACTTATTTAGGCCTACTTATTGTGTCTGTCTCCCATTACAGTTGTCCTCCACTTTACAAAGCTGAGCTTCAATCTTCAGGCTCTCATTAAGTAGTTGTTGCTAATATGTGTGGTTGAGGCCTACTAACAGTGTCTGCCGCTCCCTTGTGTTGTCCTTCACTGTACAAAGCTGAGCTTCAATCTTCAGGCTCTCATTAAGTAGTTGTTGTTAATATGTGTGGTTGGGGCCTACTAACGGTGTCTGCCGCTCCCTGGTGTTGTCCTCCACTGTACAAAGCTGAGCTTCAATCTTCAGGCTCTCATTAAGTAGTTGTTGTTAATATGTGTGGTTGGGGCCTACTAATGGTGTCTGCCGCTCCCTGGTGTTGTCCTCCACTGTACAAAGCTGAGCTTCAATCTTCAGACTCTCATTAAGTAGTTGCTGTTAAGATAACAGTGCAGTTGGCCTACTATTTTGTTTGGGGCCTACTAACGGTGTCTGATGCTCCCTTGTGTTGTCCTTCACTGTACAAAGCTGAGCTTCAATCTTCAGGCTCTCATTAAGTAGTTGTTGTTAATATGTGTGGTTGGGGCCTACTAACGGTGTCTGCCACACCTTGGTGTTGTCCTGTGTTATTTTCCAGAGTTTCAATCTTCAGGCTTTCAGGCTAGATTTGTAATATTAAACTGCATTGGGCCTACTAGTATGGTTGGGCCCTTAAAACGGTGTCTGCCGCTCCTGGGTTTTCTCCTGTTTTGTTTTCCCGAGCTTCAATCTTCAGGCTTTCGGCCTTTATTTGTAATATTAAACTGCATTGGGCCTACTAGTGTGGTTGGGCCCTTAAAATGGTGTCTGCCGCTAATGGGTTTTCTCCTGTTTTGTTTTCCCGAGCTTCAATCTTCAGGCTTTCGGCCTTTATTTGTAATATTAAACTGCATTGGGCCTACTACTGTGGTTGGGCCCTTAAAACGGTGTCTGCCGCTCCAGGGTTTTCTACTCCACTGAACAAACCAATGCCGCCTGGTTAGTCCTGTTACCAATTTTGAACTGCATTTAGCCCACTTTATTATTTGGGCCTATATCTGTGTTTCCTCCTCATCCTGCCCATTGCCCAGCCAGTGCTAGATGAGTCTTGTGGTACATTGACCCAGACGACTACATTCCTCTTGCACGCTACATAGCCACAATCTGACCCTGCTGAAAGTCAGGTTCCCCTTCCCGCATACTATACCACCTTACACAGGGACAAAGAGGAAGGTGCAGATGAAAGTGCAGGTTCCTTCATCAGGTGGGGGGGCATACTCGTTGGCGATGTCACAGGCACAGGGTCCCTCAGAGTACGCAGAAGTGTCGCTGCCGGTGGGAGGCGCCCCCGCCGTGCAAACACACCGCCGTACTTTGAGGGGCCCTGTGCCAGTGCCAATGCGAATGAGTGGGCCCCCCCTGCTTGCTCAGGATCACAGCACTTGCAAAGTGGAAATACTTACCTCTCACTGCTCCACCACCGTGACGTGGTCCACGTTTCCTGGGCCCACTGAAAACTTGATACAGCCCTACCTCCCACAACTTTAGCCAAATGACCCCCAATTTCCAATGCCCAACTATTATTATAAAGTTAATTAAGATTGACAAGCTTCAGAAACAAGAATGGATGTTTTTGCCATTAAAATGGGCACTGTAGGTGTTTTCCTGGCCCCCACTCACTGCCGACTATGCTTCCCCATTGACTTGCATTGGGTTTCGTGTTTCAGTCGATCCCCGACTTTTCGCGATAACCGGCCAATTGCACTCGACTTGACTTTTGAGATAGTCGGGTTTCACAAAACCCGACTCGACCCTAAAAAAGTTAAAGTCGCTCAACCCTAATGATAACAAATCTGGAGGTGGCCCTTGTTGGTCTTATATGGTTGCCATCTTGTCTGCTGGATTGGATACCTCAGCACATGAGACCCTAGGATTTGCATGGACCACTCGGATTGCATGAACTTACACAATAGGTTGGCGGTACCTATGCTCATGGGAATTAGAAGCACTTTAACCAACAGGATCCAACTGGCTGATTTGTATGGGGCATAAGCATCCTTTATTTTACATTATGTGTCCATCCACTCGAACTACTGGCGGGCCACTATATTCATCTGAAGACAGTAATTCAGGACCACTGTCAGTTTATCTATTCACTTGCCGAATTTTGTTGGCTTGGGTCCAAACTGTACAGGGCTTCATGTTTTATGAAAGGATAAAGTGGAGTGATCTCTTGGCCATATTAGAGTCTGGAAAATAACCCCCCCGTCTCTATTATATCTATCATTGAGATAGAGTTTGTTTCCATATGGTCTACACTGGGCTTTTGCCATTCCAACGGGCTGTGTTGCTGACATATTTTGTATGATTAGTATATTTGATTGTTTCCAATAATTTTAGGGTATGTCGTTCTCTTATAACCTATTATCTATATAGTCTAACTACCATCGTTATGATACTTGTAAATACATGGGTTGGACAATGTGTTTGTGTCATACAAGCCCAGCAGGTTTTCTTAAATCTGCCTTGGACAGATAGCCCATCCAAGACCAACACTCACTTTTATTCTGCTTTGCAATCACAGCTATGCCTGTGACTGTAATGCACTTCCATGGCCTCAATACGCCTCCGTGTGCATCCTGGGGGAAACACACAGTGACCCTCACATGTGACATCAGTCACTGCCTCACAGAGTGTATATTTCTATGTTTTGCATTTTCCTTTACCCCTATTTGTATTACATTGTTAGTCTGGTTGGGGCACTACTACTCCCCATTTCCCAGGGTGAGGGAAAGGTACAGACTGAGGGCAGATTCAGGAGCTAATGCAAGGTATGTGGCCCAGGCATCTTCACCTTTAGAAGTAACCCGGGGAACAGGGCAAGCTAGGGCGCCCCCTAGCATTAGGGAAGGTGTCCCTGGTCCCGAGTCACTTGACAACAGTGTCATGACTCCAAGTTGGTTTAAGGCATTCATTTTATAAAAAATAATGCATACAATATAAAGATAACATAACATATTCTACATATCTGATACCATAAGGATGCACAGGGAGGCTTAAAGCCTTTGAGTGACAAGGTCAGATCATCCTCAATAGAATCGAATATAGTCAAATCAGTGGTCCTGCAGAACCCCACAAATATTCCACAGATTACAGACTGCATTAAAGACATCAACATTATTCTGCAATGCACAGTTCTAACATTATTATTTTCCATAGTTCTATAATAATCTGCAAAATTCCATGTGGGAGGAGAGTTTGTTTTTTCAATTTTTTAGCTATCACCAGTCATCTTGCTGACATATATAGTAGTCTAGAGAGTTTGTAATCCAATTTACAAAGTAATTTACAAAGCAATGTTAAATAAGTGAAATCTGATGTTTAAAAGGTGTATGAGTATCACCACTTCCTGAATTAGACCTTTCATCTCTATCCAAAAGTTTGAATTATAGGGCAAAATCAAAACAGATACGTCAAGGTGCCTTCTGTGACACAACTTGCCACCAACACATCTCAGGAAGGGTTGAGTTTAGTTTATGCAATAAGGTTGTGGAGTTATAACAATACATTGAAAGTTTATATTTTGTTTATTTTCTATAAATCAGAATGTTGTGGCTGTCTTTCTCCAAATTTCTTTCCTTTTCCTTAGGATCAAGGATTCAACAAGGAACAACTCCCACCTACTCTAGTGGTGCACACATCAGAACCTATTTTACGTATCTTTTCAATTTGTTCAGCTATTAAAATAGATGTGAAATTAAACAATGACCTCACTCAGGGCTTAATCTTTACATACTGAAAATGTATTTGTAGAGAGAGATTAAAAGTAGTTTGCAAGATATCGATGGGAAGTAATTTTCTTTTTTTATAATCCTTCAGATAAACAAACTGGAAAAGTTGTTTGTTAGCGAAGGATTAGATTTATTACTACCCATGCAATCAGCAAGAATGGGATTAAACAAAAATGAGGTCATAGCTAAATGTTCTGATTTTAATGGAAATGTACTAACCAGATCACTCCAGAGTGTGCTGGAGCCATCCGAAAATCACATCTCCATGTAAGCCTATGAAAGCCAAAATGAGGCTCTCCTAGACTTTCATTGAGAGTTTATGAAAGTTACCTCTGACTTCCAGTAAGTTGGAAGCTCCAAGATGGCGACACAGGACCAGAGCTGAACGGGGAATAGCTGAAGACAGCAGCTGGTAAGCATAATACTAGGGGCAGGAAACTTTGATTAGTAGCACCACTCCAGACTTGAAACAAAAAAAACCACTGAAGTGATGCTTTAACCCCTTACTGACATCGGACGGTATAGTACGTCTGATGTCAGCTCCCCTGCTTTGATGCAGGGCTCCGCGGTGAGCCCGCATCAAAGCCGGGACATGTCAGCTGTTTTGAACAGCTGACATGTGTCCGCAATAGCGGCGGTGAAATTGCGATTCACCCGCCGCTATTAACTAGTTAAATGCCGCTGTCAAATGCAGACAGCGGCATTTAACTACCGCATCCGGCCGGGCGGCCGGAAATGACGTCATCGCCGACCCCCGTCACATGATTGGGGGTCGGCGATGTGTCAGGACAGTAACCATAGAGGTCCTTGAGACCTCTATGGTTACTGATCGCCGGTAGCTGTGAGCGCCACCCTGTGGTCGGCGCTCACAGCACACCTCATTTTCTGCTACAAAGCAGCGAACAGCAGATCGCTGCTATGTAGCAGAGCCAATCGTGCTGTGCCTGCTTCTAGCCTCCCATGGAGGCTATTGAAGCATGGCAAAAGTAAAAAAAAAAGTAAAAAAAAATGTGAAAAAAATAAAAAATATATAAAAGTTTAAATCACCCCCCTTTCGCCCCAATCAAAATAAATCAATTAAAAAAAATCAAATCTACACATATTTGGTATCGCCACGTTCAGAATCGCCCGATCTATCAATAAAAAAAAGCATTAACCTGATCGCTAAACGGTGTAACGAGAAAAAAAATTGAAACGCCAGAATTACGTTTTTTTGGTCGCCGCGACATTGCATTAAAATGCAATAACGGACGATCAAAAGTACATATCTGCACTGAAATGGTATCATTAAAAATGCCAGCTCAGAGCACAAAAAATAAGCCCCCAACCGACCCCAGATCATGAAAAATGGAGACGCTACGAGTATCGGAAAATGGCGCAATTTTTTTTTTTTTTTAGCAAAGTTTTGAATTTTTTTCATCACTTAGGTAAAAAATAACCTAGTCATCTTAGATGTCTATGAACTCATAATGACCTGGAGAATCATAATGGCAGGTTAGTTTTAGCATTTAGTGAACCTAGCAAAAAAGCCAAGCAAAAAACAAGTGTGGGATTGCACTTTTTTTGCAATTTCACCGCACTTGGAATTTTTTTCCCGTTTTCTAGTACACGACATGGTAAAACCAATGATGATGTTCAAAAGTACAACTTGTCCTGCAAAAAATAAGCCCTCACATGGCCAAATTGACGGAAAAATAAAAAAGTTATGGCTCTGGGAAGGAGGGGAGTGAAAAACAAACACGGAAAAACAAAAAATCCCACGGTCATGAAGGGGTTAGTAATATCTAGCACGAATAAGCTAGTCATACTAGTGCAGCGCCCCAGAGTCCTGGTCGTTGCAGTACTGTGGCTCCGCCACTATGGGGAGCTATGGTGCGTCCGATGGCACTGAAGGAGTTCATCTGATCAGGTATCACAGACACCAATACATTTCACAGCAGGGCCTCCGGGGGGAGCTAAGGGTGCTATTCATTAGGCCACTCCCCACCATAGTGGGTAAACCGGGGGTCAGGCAGGAAGTTAGATCAGAAAGCTGACTGGATTGGACGAAGCAACACCTAGTGGCAGAGGGTGTTGTGGAGGAAGAGACAGTAGGGTCTCTGTCAGGGGTGGGATCCTGACAGAGGCTTGGCATTGGAAAGAACGTAACGGGTCCGCGCCAGCTCCGGGAAGCGGCGGGGCCCAAGAAAGGACTAGAAGCGAGATAGATTGTGCTGAGTGAGAAACGAGATCAAGCGATAGGAGAATTCCAGTAGGGGTCCTGCTGTAAGACCGAAGCAACACCCTACTGAGGCGCACTACCGGTGGCCGGAACGCCGAGGGAGTATTATAACATTCAGCTTCAAGCAATACTCTAAACAGCGGCAGGACAGTCAGTTTAAGGCGGGCTGTCTAACACATATCACCTATGAAGTCTTGGGAGGCAATTGCGGGAGAGGGGCGTCTCTAGGGTCCCGGAAGAACTCCAGGCCTACCCGACAAACGGGTGCCGTTCTAACTGTAACATCAGGAAGGGACGGACGATTAGAAGAACATCATTTAATCGAGTTGTGAGGGAACTTAAGAAACAGACACAACAGTTGTGGGGTACTTTCCGTAAGCACAGCGGGGAAGGACTACAACACATAGCGCTAAGAAGGAAGGCACCGATTTCCACCTGTGAAGTGAACTCTGGAGGTGCCATTGGACCGGCCGGACTTGCGCAGCCTGGTGAACCGTATTCTGGACTGAGGACTCAGAGATCTCCAGTAAAGAGGTAAAGAGACTGCAACCTGGTGTCCTCGTTATTTACCGCGACCTGCACCCCACAACTGCACCGTTACAACACCTCTTATTACACCGGACGTCCCCCACTGACAGACAGGGCCACGGACCGGGTCTAGCCACCGTGACAACCCCAGAACTGATAACTCAGAGGCCCGGCTCCGGGTACCCCTCGGCCCTGCGGCGGTGTGGGGGCGCTCCAACCTGGTGTCACGAACAGGATGTACTTAAGCCTGAAGAATCAGGTCATGTGTGCCTAGGAACTGTGATTTACTGTGCTTGGACTGTATTATGTTGCAAAGACTGTGTCCCGACATTCCCCGCCAAAACCGCCGCCATTATAACACTATGTGGCGCGCAGGGAGCGTGGGGCGTGTCCTCGTGGGCGTAGCTTGGAAGAGTGGCGCGAAAATGGAGCCCGCCCCTCACCGTTATTACTATGTCCAGAGAATATGCCCATCAAGGAGAAGGGCCCGCCTCCTAGTGTGGGATGGTGGAGGAGAGAAAGGCCGCCCTCCGGACGGGGAGGGGCAAGAACTGCTGGAGACCACGAGGAAGAATCCGATTGGCAGCATGGAGCGCGGAAGCCACCCCGGAGAGGGAGAGGAGACCTGTGCCAGGTTCTACCAATGGGAGCCGGCGGAGTCTTTACCAGGCTGCATCACTAATCAGGAAATCCTCGGGGCGGAAGTGGAGGAGCTGTGCCGGCAGTTCCGGAGTCTGTGCCAGCGAGCAACCATCCCTGGCGAGGAGCCGCACCAGGCATCGCTCTCACCATCGACTACAGAGGAGACCGACACCGGAGATGCGGCGGGAGAAGGTAACGGCGCCGACCCGGACGTGGCGATTGAGGAGCCCCTATTGGTGGATGTAGACTCGCCCCCACCACGACCACCCGGACGGGTGTGTAGCCGCATTGAATGTGAGAGGCCCTGGGAAACTCTGCAGACGGCCGATCGCCCCCTACAGCCCATTAAACAACCCACGCAGCTCCAGGGAGAATGGGTAACCTTCAAATGGACCCGCGCGGCCACTACCAATCTGATGGGGTTCCCAGGGGATGCCCAGGAGGAGGGGGAGAGTGTCGAGGTCATCCGCCAGAGGGAATACCGCCAACGGCTGCGGCAGCAAGAAGAGGAGTGGGCCCGCAAGAAGGAGCTCCGACGTCAGGCTGAGCGGGAGAAAGACCTTCAGAAGAAAGCCCAAGTCAGACAGGCTACTGAGGAGAATTGGGGTCCGCAGCGATATGGCGTGGTCAACACCTTCCGGATGCAGGGATGTTGGGGCTTCATTAAGGAGCCCGGTCTCGCCTTGGAAGTGTTTTTAAACCGGCGGGATGTAGAGGCGCATCTCATTGAAGGACACCCAGGCCGGGATCTCTATCCAGGAGACCGAGTTAAGTATACCTGCCACTGGGGGGATAAAGGGTGGTATGCCTTGCATGTACGTAAATACAAGCCGGAAGTGACACTACCACCCCCTGATGATTCCCCAAGACCTGCGGCCATTCCCCCGATCTCCTTGTGTGCCAAGTGTCTGCGGACCATCACTCCGAGGAGAACCGTGAGTACCCAGACCCCTATCCAGGGTGCAGATGCCTTTTATGTGGTGGCGGGAGGAGGGCAGTACTCATGGAGACCGCCCCCAGACTCAGAAGAATAAACCTCGATACCCTGAATCTGTAAATAGTTACTGTTCCACTACTTTGTTGCTATACCCGTAAAGGGTTAACTCTTAAAGGGATCCCTTTGTTGACCCGGGATCCCTATTGTTTTGTTTGTTTTTGTTTCCAAAAAGTTTTTCACAAGTTTTAAAAAAACTGAGAAATCATGAACAGTGCATGATCAGAACTTCTTTGTACATAGTTTGCACCTTATTAAAGGCGCTCCCTACTGGTTTTACTTAAAAGAGGACTCTTTGCAAAGATACCGCACTGGAACCTTTGCTTAGTATGGACTGGTAGCTTGAGAAGATGTGCTACCTCACAGAGATTTGGTCCCCTCTTAAAGGGGATGTTCATTTGTCACGCTTCGATAGTAATATTGCTTAAGATGAGTAGCAATAATGTCTTGACCGAAGGAAATGATGATAATGTTTATATGAGAAAAGTTATATGTGTTTAACTGGTTAAATGTGAAGAAATATTGATAATGTTCTCTGAAAGAAAAAGTAAAAGGAAGAAATGAGAAAGTTTAATGTTGTGAAAAGAAGATAGTTGATAATGTTGATAAGAAAAGGGGGGGGGATAGAAGGTAAACCCTGCGTTCCCCATCGAAAGTTAGTAATGTGTTACTAAGGACAGAAAGTGAACCCGTAAGGGTTAGTGGGTGAGTCCTTATAGGAGCCAAGTAGAGCCGGCTCAGTGTTCTCAAACTGAAAGAAAAGTTATGTTCTATACTGTGTATAGTAGTTGAAAAGGCAGTAGGCCCTGGCTGAACGGGGCGGTCCTGTAACAGAAAGGAGAGGCAGTAGGTCTGGTGCCGATAGGACAGGCGGTCCTGCAGATCCAAAGTAGGAGAATGAAAAAGTTAAAAATACCTTGTAATGTGATTATAGGAAGGTCTTTAGCAGACTAAGAGTGTATGTCCTTAAAGGCAAAGTTAAATTATTGGTCAATAATGTTTGCACTTAGTAGAATACCCGGTTGGGTAAGAAAAGCTAATTATAGCCTGTTGCTATGATATTTTTGCTATGTTTGTAACGTTCAAGTGTCCTTACCTCCCATCAAGGGAAGCCTGTTCAAATATGCTTATTGTTATTGCACTCAACAAAATTGTATGTCTTTTTGCTAACTTGTATTGTTGTTTTCTTCCCAGTCCCGGAGTACTGTGTTTAACCAGGGGGGAGTGCAGCGCCCCAGAGTCCTGGTCATTGCAGTACTGTGGCTCCGCCACTATGGGGAGCTATGGTGCGTCCGATGGCACTGAAGGAGTTCATCTGATCAGGTATCACAGACACCAATACATTTCACAGCAGGGCCTCCGGGGGGAGCTAAGGGTGCTATTCATTAGGCCACTCCCCACCATAGTGGGTAAACCGGGGGTCAGGCAGGAAGTTAGATCAGAAAGCTGACTGGATTGGACGAAGCAACACCTAGTGGCAGAGGGTGTTGTGGAGGAAGAGACAGTAGGGTCTCTGTCAGGGGTGGGATCCTGACAGAGGCTTGGCATTGGAAAGAACGTAACGGGTCCGCGCCAGCTCCGGGAAGCGGCGGGGCCCAAGAAAGGACTAGAAGCGAGATAGATTGTGCTGAGTGAGAAACGAGATCAAGCGATAGGAGAATTCCAGTAGGGGTCGTGCTGTAAGACCGAAGCAACACCCTACTGAGGCGCACTACCGGTGGCCGGAACGCCGAGGGAGTATTATAACATTCAGCTTCAAGCAATACTCTAAACAGCGGCAGGACAGTCAGTTTAAGGCGGGCTGTCTAACACATATCACCTATGAAGTCTTGGGAGGCAATTGCGGGAGAGGGGCGTCTCTAGGGTCCCGGAAGAACTCCAGGCCTACCCGACAAACGGGTGCCGTTCTAACTGTAACATCAGGAAGGGACGGACGATTAGAAGAACATCATTTAATCGAGTTGTGAGGGAACTTAAGAAACAGACACAACAGTTGTGGGGTACTTTCCGTAAGCACAGCGGGGAAGGACTACAACACATAGCGCTAAGAAGGAAGGCACCGATTTCCACCTGTGAAGTGAACTCTGGAGGTGCCATTGGACCGGCCGGACTTGCGCAGCCTGGTGAACCGTATTCTGGACTGAGGACTCAGAGATCTCCAGTAAAGAGGTAAAGAGACTGCAACCTGGTGTCCTCGTTATTTACCGCGACCTGCACCCCACAACTGCACCGTTACAACACCACTTATTACACCGGACGTCCCCCACTGACAGGGCCACGGACCGGGTCTAGCCACCGTGACAACCCCAGAACTGATAACTCAGAGGCCCGGCTCCGGGTACCCCTCGGCCCTGCGGCGGTGTGGGGGCGCTCCACAAATATGCTTTGATATTCTATGCCATTATATGCCCTAACTTAAAGGGAACCTGAGACCTAAGATGCGGCCACTGCCTTTCGGGGCTTATCTACAGCATTCTATAATGCTGTAGATAAGCCCCCAGGCTGACCTGCAAGTGAAGAAAAATAAGTTATGTTATACTCACCCGGGGATGGGGCAGTCCGGACCTATGGGTGTTGCAGGTCCAGGTCTGGCGCCTTCCATCTTCTTGCGACGCCACCCTCCTGCTTCTTCATCACTCCCCAGCATCGGCGCTCCTGCTATGTTGAGGGCACACCAGAGTACTGCAGTGCGCAGGCGCTGAGCTTCTCTAAAATGGAGGGAGAGAAAAAGACTAGACTAATAGTGGTGTGCACATTCATAGGATAGAATTTGAAAAACCATTATTTCAATAATAATAATAAATTATACAAAATGGTAAATTCAAAGAAAAACACGAATATAATGAACCATGCCCACAACATATGCAAACTATACCATGACAATCATAAATTATACCATGACAATCATTGAATATTAGATGAGCTAAGTGAAGTGTGAATAACGAGGAATATATATACACATATGTGTCCTTTAAACAGAACCAGACCTAGGTTGATCCATAAGGTGAGCTTATATAATTGCCAAAAAGTGATATGTATCCCCCAAGATTGGACATATAGGCAGGACTGAATAATAGGCCTAAAAAGTCTCCTAGTCTCCTAGTCAGTTGGTCCACATCGATCCCGAGGAGGTCATCAGCGTCTGAGTCGTGAGCATGCTGTTGATATTTATAGAAAAATAAAAAGAACATTACTACACATAAACAAAAAATGATCAATAGAGGCAAAAAAAAAATAAATATCACCTCTCGGCGACCGCGGCTCCGAGTACGTCGGCTCCGGGAGCGGCTGGGAGGATCTTGCTGTGCAGCAGACTGGAAAACATAATAAAAAATAATGACGTTAAAGTTATGCATATGTTGTATGTGTACTGTTATGTATGATCTACTGGCTTGAATGTGTTTGGTGCTCAGTGATGCGTGAAGCTGTTTCGACACAACTTACACTCTGTGCGCCCGCTCCTCGACTTTCTCCACCACTCCTGTCTCCTTCTGAGGGTCCCTCGGCTGCTTCAGCTTCCTGTGAAAATATTATTAGGCACATAGTGATTAAAAAACATATAACGTGTAGCTACATCAAATGTAAACATTGATAATTACCGCAACACGCTGTCGCTGTGGAGAAGGGCTCTCAGAAGAAGACATCGTACTGTTTTGTAGTCCCTGGTTTTCCGCTGTGGTCCCTGGTGTTTCTGCAAGTATAAAAACCCTTGTAATCTACTATACACATTGAAATTGAAGCTTTAGGGTCTTTAATACTTACATCAGCAAAGCGGCTGTGGTCCCTGGGTCCTTTGGTCTGGGCGGCTGTGGTCCCTGGTGGGAGGTGTTCCTGGGCCTTCAGGTAGTCCGCTGTGGTCCCTGGTGTTTCTGCAAATATAAAAACCCTTGTAATCTACTATACACATTGAAATTGAAGCTGTAGGGTCTTTAATACTTACATCAGCAAAGCGGCTGTGGTCCCTGGGTCCTTTGGTCCAGGTGGCTGTGGTCCCTGGTGGAAGGTTTTCCTGGGCCTTCGGGTAGTCGGCTGTGGTCCCTGGTGGCTCTGCAAGTATGACAAGTTTATATTGTTAGAAACAACCCCCCAAACTCACGAATGTAAAAGATGTAATAACCACCCTGCTGAAATTATCAAAGCAATGTTCATGCAGGCCATCTGCGAAAGTTCGGAGATAAACCACCCAAAAATTTACCCAAGGCACACCAGTCTGAGCTGGAATCCCAACTGCAATTGTATGTACTAGCTGTAAAACCATTTACCCCTAACCCCTCCCCCCAAAAAAAACACTCTTGGAAACTTGAAAGGCCTACACACCAGTTCAAAAATGTATTGATCATATATGTGATTTGAAAAGATCCATTTAAAACAAACTGTACCACATTTTATTTCCCTTCTAAAAAAAAAATTGATTACCTTTTATCTTTAATAAATAAACCCAGCACCAACACAGTTTTGCATGTGTGGACATTTGTACATACACCGGTTAAAAATTTACCTTTGTGAAATGATACTACGGAGATTTTTCATAAACTTTTTTTTTTTTTAAACATCACAATAGTAGCAAAAATGCTCTTTATTTGAAATACAAGTACATCAAATGGAAATTTATTCAGCAATAAAACACCAAAAATATATGTTGAGAAAAAAAGAACACACACGCAAGACACATGCTGACACACGCTCACACACTAAACCACAGGCTGCACAAATCGCACAACTTGGTAAATACATCACAGTAAAAAAAAAAAGCATGTGCACGGACGCATGCACCCGCAATCACACAGACACATGCATGAAAGCACACAGGTGCAGGCATAAAATGCACGAACACATACAAAAGCACACAGCCGTACACAAACACACACACATGCACACACACAAAATAAAGCCGGCTAAAAGCACAAGACGCACACAGACACGCACACACACACACACACGCACCCACAGACGAATGCAAAAATGGCAGGAATCAGGCTGGAGCTCAAAGCTGACTGGCTTCACAAGGGCAGGCCTCATGCTGGAGCTGGACTCTGGCAGGACGCTGGTTGGTGCAGTACGATGTCAGGCCTCTGGCTGTATTCCGGTTTAGCTCTGGTTCAGGTTTAGCTCTGGTTCAGGTTTAGCTCTGGTTCAGGTTTAGCTCTGGTTCAGGTTTAGCTCTGACTGTATTCAATACGTCATACAGACAAAAACACATGCACACGCACACACACACATGCACACAGACGCATGCAAAAATGGCAGTATATATACTCACACTGGCTCGAATGCTGCAGCTTTAGGTTCTGAAGCTGGCAGGCCTCTGGACACTGGCTGGCTTGGCAGATGCTGGCAGGCTTGGCAGGTGATGGCAGGCTGGGCACAGGCTTGCAGGCTGGGCAGATGCTGGGCAGATGCTGGCAGGCTGTCTTCTGGCTTCTGTCTTCTTTCTGGCATATCTGGGGTTGAAGGCTCAGGCCTGGTTTATATAGATTTGGGGTTGTCTGGTGAAATTGGCAACAAAATCCTGCTTCTGAGCATGCTCAGTGTAAAAAAACGGATTGCAGCGCTGCATTCCGTCAGAAAACGTGTCCCGACGCATCCTGCGCTCATAGGCTGCCATTGTAGCCAACAATGCATTAATAAGGAAGCGTCGCGACACGTTTTTTCAGCGCAGACAAAAAACGTTACAATCAACGTTTTTTCCAGACGACGTGTCGGAACATTCCAACGCATCCGTCGCAAAACGTACACAACGCATGACAATCCATCTCGATTCGTCGCTAATGCAAGTCTATGGGAAAAAAGCGCATCCTGCGGGAGATTTTGCAGGATGCGTTTTTCTACCAAAACGACGCTTTTCGACGTCCGCAGAAAAACGCTAGTGTGAAAGAAGCCTAATGTGCATGGATACTAAAAACTGAAGGGCTTTTATTTTGAAACAGACTACAAGATGGTAGTGAGGCAGTCCGTTTCCTCCCTGGCTGGGTTTTCCCTGTGGCTGGAGGCCACAGGTTGCTTGTAAAAACCCCTGAAGTAGATTGGGTGTGTCAGTGTCAGTTTGGTTTTTGTATGTGTGCAGAGCAGAAGGCTCTGCAGAGCTCCACCTGTGTGAGGTAACACAGGCAAGCGGAGCCACAAGGCCAAGCAAAGCTGAAAGGCCTGGCACCCACAATGTACAAAGTGGTGCAGTCACCCATGGCAACTGGTCTCAGAGGTGGACTGGCGTGTTTATTGGCTGCAATTTGGAGGATATGGTTCCCAGCTACGATCCGGAGGATATCGTGTATTGTGTATTGTTGTGAGTTGGACATTAAACCAAGTTTTGCTTGGAACTTTGCTGGGTCACTGCCTCATCACTGCATAGTGTGCTCCAGCTGCACTACATCTCACATATAACATAGATATGCACCGGTGAGAGTAGGAGATGAAATGGAATTCTCACACTCACAAAACCAAGCAACAATCACAAGTAAATCCACCAACCACCAATTCAAATAATCACCAACAACTATCCTCTAAGAAGCCATGCAGCATAAGCTAGCTCAGATTATATAAGGGATGGGATTGGCTAACAGTGCACAGCTGAGAGCCTTAGATCCAAGAGCTTTCAACAGAGCAGATTAAACCCTGCACTAAGTAAAGAAATTTACACCATTTAATAAAAAGGTGAGGTGTCTCTATTCAGCCCAGGAGTAGGAGAACTGAGGCACTGCAGTCTTCTGACTCCTCTGTGTCACAGTAAACCTGTGATATTATTCCCCCTTCTACAAGGGACCTCCAGAACCTCAGAACCAAGTTTATCAGGATGTGCAGGTGAAAACATTGGATCAGCCTGGCTACATGGACATCAGTTGCTGGTAGGGTTGAGCGAAACGGGTCGGCAATTTTCAGAAGTCGCCGACTTTTGGCAAAGTCGGGTTTCATGAAACCCGACCCGAACCCCTGTGTGGGGTCGGCCATGAAGTCGGCGATCTTCTGAATCTGGAATCGGAATTCCGATACCGATTCCCGATATGTTTAAGATATCGGGAATTGGTATCGGAATTCAGATTTAAGTGTAAAATAAAGAATTAAAATAAAAAATATCGCTATACTTACCCTCTGATGCACCCTGGTACTAAGCGGGAACCTTCCTTCCTCAGAATCAGCCTTCCAGGACCTTGCGGTGACATCACGGTGACGTCGCGGCTTGTGATTGGTCACGCGGCCGCCCATGTGACCGCTCGCGCGACCAATCACAAGCCGCAACGTCACCGTGACGTCACCGAGGGTCCTGGAAGGGCTGATTCTTAGGAAGGAAGGCTGCCGGAAAGAAGCAGGGCGCGTCCGAGGGTGAGTATATACCTAAGGCCGGCGTCACACTGGCGAGTTTTACGGACGTAAGAGCGCAGAAACTACGTCCGTAAAACTCGCATTACATACGGCACAATTATTCTCAATGGGGCTGCTCCTATTAGCCGTATATTACGGTTCAGTATTATACGGCTTTCTATGGCCGTACAAAATCGCAGCATGCTGCGTTTGTCAGCGTATTGCGCAAAAAAATTGCTAATGAAAGTCTATGGGGGCGAGAAAAATACGGATTCCACACGGACCTGCAGTGTGACTTGCGAGAAATACGCAGCGGTGTTAGTGAAAAGTCGGTAATTCAATTGCCGGCTTTTCATTTCTCCTGCACAAACCCGACAGGATATGAGACATGGTTTACATACAGTAAACCATCTCATATCCCCTTTTTTTTTGCATATTCCACACTACTAATGTTAGTAGTGTGTATGTGCAAAATTTCAGCGCTGTAGCTGCTGAAATAAAGGGTTAAATGGCGGAAAAAATTGGCGTGGGCTCCCGCGCAATTTTCTCCGCCAGAGTGGTAAAGCCAGTGACTGAGGGCAGATATTAATAGCCAGGAGAGGGTCCATGGTTATTGGCCCCCCCGTGGCTAAAAACATCTGCCCCCAGCCACCCCAGAAAAGGCACATCTGGAAGATGCGCCTATTCTGGCACTTGGCCACTCTCTTCCCACTCCCTGTAGCGGTGGGATATGGGGTAATGAAGGGTTAATGCCACCTTGCTATTGGAAGGTGACATTAAGCCAGATTAATAATGGAGAGGCGTCAATTATGACACCTATCCATTATTAATCCAATTGTTGGAAAGGGTTAAAAAACACACACACACATGATTTAAAAGTATTTTAATAAAATAAACACAGCGGTTGTTGTAATAATTTATTGTTCTCTCAATCCATCAGGAACACCCTCGCTTGGAAAAATAATAAACGCACAAGATACATACCTTCTGGTGAACCGTCTCGTCCCACGAAGTAATCCATCTGAAGGGGTTAACTAATATTACAGGCAGGAGCCCTGCTAAATGCAGCGGTGCTCCGTGCCTGTAATCCCCGGCGAATGAATGAAATGTAGGTCATTGACCTACATTTCCTTCAGTCGCGGTGATGCGCCCCCTGGTGGATGTCCTCATATGACCTGGAGCGTGGGAAAAAGTTCCCAGGCTGCAGTTCATGAGAACATCCAGCAGGGGCGCATCACCGCGACTCAATGTAAGTACAGATCACTGCTTTCCTTTCAGCACCCGGGGGATTACAGGCACGGAGCACAGCTGCATTTAGCAGGGCTCCTGCCTGTAATATTAGTTAACCCCTTCAGATGGATTACTTCGTGGGACGAGACGGTTCACCAGAAGGTATGTATCTTGTGCGTTTATTATTTTTCCAAGCGAGGGTGTTCCTGATGGATTGAGAGAACAATAAATTATTACAACAACCGCTGTGTTTATTTTATTAAAATACTTTTAAATCATGTGTGTATGTGTTTTTTAACCCTTTCCAACAATTGGATTAATAATGGATAGGTGTCATAATTGACGCCTCTCCATTATTAATCTGGCTTAATGTCACCTTCCAATAGCAAGGTGGCATTAACCCTTCATTACCCCATATCCCACCGCTACAGGGAGTGGGAAGAGAGTGGCCAAGTGCCAGAATAGGCGCATCTTCCAGATGTGCCTTTTCTGGGGTGGCTGGGGGCAGATGTTTTTAGCCACGGGGGGGGCCAATAACTATGGACCCTCTCTAGGCTATTAATATCTGCCCTCAGTCACTGGCTTTACCATTCTGGCGGAGAAAATTGCGCGGGAGCCCACGCCAATTTTTTCCGCCATTTAACCCTTTATTTCAGCAGCTACAGCGCTGAAATTTTGCACATACACACTACTAACATTAGTAGTGTGGAATATGCAAAAAAAAGGGGATATGAGATGGTTTACTGTATGTAAACCATGTCTCATATCCTGTCGGGTTGGGGAAGGAGAAATGAAAAGCCGGTAATTGAATTACCGGCTGTTCACAGATATCGCGCTGAATGACATCTAAATACAGAATATATATATATGTGTCTCAATGACATATATATATATATACTGTATATATGTTTTCCCGAACATTTGAGCACATAAATCCATTAGATGTCGGTTTTGCAAGCCTGCGCGAAAATCTCGCAGTACGGATGCCATACGGATTACATACCGAGGATGCCATGCGCAAAATACGCTGACACACCCTGACTACGGATCACTATTTTGGGAACATTTATCCGTATTACGGCCGTAGTACGGACGTAAAAAACGGACCGTATTGTCTTACGCCGAGTGTGACGCCGGCCTAATAGGAATATACTCACCCTCGGCTTCTTTCCGGCAGCCTTCCTTCCTAAGAATCAGCCCTTCCAGGACCTTCGGTGACGTCACGGTGACGTCGCGGCTTGTGATTGGTCGCGCGAGCGGTCACATGGGCGGCCGCGCGACCAATCACAAGCCGCGACGTCACCGCGTCGTCACCGCAAGGTCCTGGAAGGCTGATTCTAAGGAAGGAAGGTTCCCGCTTAGTACCAGGGCGCATCAGAGGGTAAGTATGGCGATATTTTTTATTTTAATTCTTTATTTTACACTTAAATATGGATCCCAGGGCCTGAAGGAGAGTTTCCGCTCCTTCAGACCCTGGGAACCATTGGAAACCCAATGCACTGCATTGGGTTTCGAGTTTCGGCCGACCCCGACCCCGACTTTTTTATAGGATCGGCCGATTTCACTCGACCCGACTTTTGAAAAAGTCGCGTTTCATGAAACCCGACCCGATCCTATAAATGTAAAGGTCGCTCAACCCTAGTTGCTGGTACCCACATCCTCTCTTCAGGTCTGTATCCCTTCCAGTGAACCGGAATCCCAAAGTGACCAACAAACTTTGTGAGAATCAATGATCTTTGCAATCTGAAATTCTACATTTCCACAATGACTGGAGATGATGGTAGCGGTGATGGTACAGAGGACACAAAGTATTTTTTTTTAACAGATTCATAAAACACATTATGGATCCTAAAGGTGAGCGACAAAGCAATGTGGAATGCTATGGGATTAACAACGGCTATGATCTTATAAGGACCGATAAACCTGGGACGCAGTTTCCAAGAAGGATCCTTCAACTTAATGTTCATGGAGGAAAACCACATCAAGTCACCAACACACAGGTCCGGACCCACCAAGCATCTCCAATCAGCCACACTCTTATATTTGGACCCCATCTTCCTCAAATTATTAATAACCCCATGCCACATCGATGTAATTGATGATGAGAATCATTTTTCTTCAGGTATTCCAAATTCCTATTAAATGAGCTGAACTCAGGATGAAGCCCATATGCCCTGAAGAACATGGACTTACCGGTAGACTAATGACACTGATTATTTACTATGAATTCAGCTAGAGGTAAGTAGATAACCCAATCCTCCTCATTCTCAGGTACAAAACACCTAAGATAAGTCTCCAGATTCTGGTTAACCCATTTAGTCTACCCATTAGACTGCTGGTAAAATGCAGAAGAGAATTACAGATGAATCCTCAAATGGGTGCAAAACGCGCTCCAAAATTTAGAAATAAACTGCAGCCCCTGGTCAGAAACATTACACTGGTCAACAGCATTTTTGGTGCCAAAGATATTTCATCGAATTTAGGGTATTTTTGGGGTGCTGATTCTGAATATGTCATCAGTTTTGCCAGATTGGCTCAAGTTTTTGAGATTTTTGGTATCTTATTTATAGCACTTGTTGGTAAATGCGACGCATCATCTCATTAATTTCTTTGGATTAGTACTTGAACTGAGCAGTTCTCAATATAGTTTTGTGTTAATTAGTGTTCTAAAAGTTTGTTCATAGCTTGATTTTTGCACTAACTTTATGTTGTTGTCTGTTTTCCAGTGAAAAACATGAACTCATCAAGAAGAAGTTGTCTTAACGATCCAGACTCATTCTGTTACATTTGTGGTGAATACACACTGCCAAAACATAGAAGAAACATAACAGACTTCGTAAAAAAAGTGTATTTTGCCTATTTTGGGGTTATGCTTGGGGACCAAGACAAGTTTTGGGCACCACACATAGTGTGCAAAGCATGTATCGAATTATTACGAAAATGGAGCAAAGGACAAAGAAAAAGCTTCAAATTTGGTGTTCCAATGGTGTGGAGAGAGCCAAAAAATCATAATGATGACTGTTATTTATGGTAAACACAGGTACAGGCACATCTTCACAATGAGGGACAGGCCTTCTTGCAGATTCCATGTTACTCCCATTTTCGTTTCTTATGCTTATTGAATCCTTGCACTTGCACTGCACAGAAATAACAGTCATCATGATGATTTTTTGGCTCTCTCCACACCATTGGAACACCAAATTTGAAGCTTTTTCTTTGTCCTTTGCTCCATTTTCGTAATAATTCGATACATGCTTTGCACACTATGTGTGGTGCCCAAAACTTGTCTTGGTCCCCAAGCATAACCCCAAAATAGGCAAAATACACTTTTTTTACGAAGTCTGTTATGTTTCTTCTATGTTTTGGCAGTGTATATTCACCACAAATGTAACAGAATGAGTCTGGATCGTTAAGACAACTTCTTCTTGATGAGTTCATGCTTTTCACTGGAAAACAGACAACAACATAAAGTTAGTGCAAAAATCAAGCTATGAACAAACTTTTAGAACACTAATTAACACAAAACTATATTGAGAACTGCTCAGTTCAAGTACTAATCCAAAGAAATTAATGAGATGATGCGTCGCATTTACCAACAAGTGCTATAAATAAGATACCAAAAATGTCAAAAACTTGAGCCAATCTGGCAAAACTGATAGCATATTCAGAATCAGCACCCCAAAAATACCCCAAATTCATTAAAATATTTTGGACACCAGAAAAAAAAAATTTTTTTGTTGACCTGTGTTATCTGTAGGGATCCCATATAATTTTAGAATTTCTCTGTGCAATAAAATGAAACATTTTACTGAATCTATACACCACCACCAAAATCACAGTATTCCCCACCGACACGGGTAGATCAGTGATAAAATCGACCGATAAATGAATCCAATGTCTACTGTGAATAGCCAATAGTGGCCTGTATTTTTTTTAAATTTTAAAACTACAAAATACTGTATACACAAAGGGTATCAGACAGTAATAATATCTAGTGATGAGCGAACAGTGATGAGACAGTCTTTAAAAAATAACCAGACTCGGGAAGATCTAACAGTTAGAATGGCAACTTCCGTCATGTTGGTGTTACGGGGAATGGATGCCTTCTATCTGTGGCCCCACACTGCTTCTTCCTGCCTGTTGGGGTGATATGCCTCCTTCCCCATGTGTGCTGCTGTCCTCGCTCTGCATGTCCTCCTGCCAGGTTGTGTTAAGTCACTATGTCATCCACCACTTCGTCTACCACATCCGCACCGTGCTCCTCCTCCTGACTTTCTGTCAATTGTGTCTCATCATCGTCCACCTCTTGTGACACTTTCCCACCATTGCCTTCGTGTGACCGTGGCTGTTCAAACCTTTGGCCATTGCTACATGCAATCTCATCTGGCCCCACTTCAAGTTTACCAGCCGAGAGTCCAGAATCTTTACAGGGGAAACTGAACAGCTCTTCAGAGTGTCCAAATGTGGTATCAGTTTACTTAGCAAACTCGCCATGGTAGGCGGAAGGAGGATCAGGGTGAGTAATATCTGGTCCACACTCACAGCTACTAAGAATTGACTGTGTGTAAGACGTGGTGGTGGCTAAGTGACTGGAAGCATTATCTGTTATCCAACCAACAACCATTTCACACTGCTCTGGCTTTAATAGTGGTGTGCTGTGGTCCCCTAGAAACTGGGATAGGAAGGTCGAGCGCGAAGATGTGGGTCTTTGTTGTGGTCCACATCAGGCTTGGCCACGGCCTCATCCATTTTAAATGAACTACTGAAAGCTCAATGCAAATGGATTTATTTTGAGAAAAAATATATGTGATTAGTATGCCTGAAAAGCAAGTATTTGGAGACCACAGATATACCGAGCGTCTGATAACAGTTAAAATATGTTTTTGGTTTTTTTTTAATTATTTTTTAAACAAAAAATAATGAGTAGACCAAGGCTAGCAGACAGAACAATGCGACGTATGCCTGCGAAGCGAAGATTTTTGCACCACCGATACACCAGGCGTCTGACGGAGATAACAGACGGTATAAAATTTGTTTAATTTTTTTCTGTAATTTTTGAAAACACAAAATACTGAGTAGTACAAGGCTAGCAAACAGAAGTATGCAACGTATGCCTGCGAATCGAAGATTTTTCCACCACAGATACACAAGGCGTCTGACGGAGATAACAGACTGTATACATTTTTTTTATTTTTTTATTTTTTAAAACACTAAATACTGAGTAGACCAAGGCTAGCAGACAGAACAATGCAACGTATGCCTGCAAAGCGAAGATTTTTACACCACAGAAACACCAGGCATATGACGGAGATAACAGACTGTGTATATATATATATTTTTTTTTTATTATTTTTTTTACTTTTTGAAAAGACTAAATACTGAGTAGACCAAGGCTAGCAGACAGAACATAGTAACATAGTAACATAGTTATTAAGGATGAAGGGAGACTTTAAGTCCATCTAGCTCAACCTATAGCCTAACCTAACATGCCCTAACATGTTGATCCAGAGGAAGGCAAAAAAAAAAACATGTTGCAAAGAGTAAGCTCTACATTGGGGAAAAAAAAATCCTTCCTGACTCCACATACGGCAATCAGACTAGTTCACTGGATCAACACCCTATCAAGAAATCTAGTATATATAACCTGTAACATTATACTTTTCAAGAAAGAAATCCAGTCCCCTCTTAAATTTAAGTAATGAATCACTCATTACAATATCATACGGCAGAGAGTTCCATAGTCTCACTGCTCTTACAGTAAAGAATCCGCGTCTGCTATTATGCTTAAACCTTCTTTCCTCCAGACGTAGAAGATGCCCCCTTGTCCCTGTCTCAGGTCTACAATTAAAAAGATCATCAGAAAGGTCTTTGTACTGTCCCCTCATATATTTATACATTAAAATAATATCACCCCTTAGCCTTCGCTTTTTCAAACTAAATAGCTCCAAGTGTAATAATCTATCTTGGTATTGCAGACCCCCCAGTCCTCTAATACTTTGGTTGCTCTAGTTCAGCTATGTCTTTCTTATACACCGGATTACCTGATAAGAGTTATCCTTCATCGGTTCCAAACGTAACATCACTCCCCTCGTGAGGAAAGCAATACTACTGTGATGACCAGGACCCTGGGGCGCCACATTCTAATATACCGGAGACCAGAACTGTACACAGTATTCTAAGTGTGGTCGAACTAGTGACTTCTATAGAGGTAAAATTATATTCTCCTCATGAGCATCTATGCTTCTTTTAATGCATACCATTATTTTATTTGCCTTTGCAGCAGCTGCCTGACACTGGCCACTAAATGTGAGTTTGTCATCCACCCATACTCCCAGGTCTTTTTCATTGATGGTTTTGCCCAGAGTTTTAGAATTAAGCACATAGTTATACATCTTATTACTTCTACCCAAGTGCATGACCTTACATTTATCCCCATTAAAGCTCATTTGCCATTTATCAGCCCAAGCTTCTAGTTTACATAAATCATTCTGTAATATAAAATTGTCCTCATCTGTATTGATTACCCTGCAGAGTTTAGTGTCATCTGCAAATATTGAAATTCTACTCTGTATGCCCCTACAAGGTCACTAATAAATATGTTAAAAAGAAGAGGGCCCAATACTGACCCCTGTGGTAGCCCACTGCTAACCACGACCCAGTCCGAGTGTGCTCCATTAATAACCACCCTTTGTTTTCTATCCCTGAGCCAGCTCTTAACCCACTTACACATATTTTCCCCTATCCCCATTATTCTCATTTTATGTATCAACCTTTTGTGTGGCACTGTATCAAAAGCTTTTGAAAAGTCCATATACACTACATCCACTGGGTTCCCTTGTTCCAGTCCGGAACTTACCTCTTTAATAGAAATTGATCAGATTAGTCTGACAGGAACGGTCCCTAGTAAACCCATGTTGATATTACGTCATGAGGTTATTCCTCTTCAGATACTGCAGCATAGCATCCCTTAGAATGCCCTCCAGGATTTTACCCACAGTAGAGGTTAAGCTTACTGGCCTATAATTTCTGAGTTCAGTTTTTGTCCCTTTTTTGAATATTGGCACCACATTTGCTATACGCCAGTCCTGTGGTACAGACCCTGTTATTATGGAGTCTTTAAACATTAAAAATAATGGTCTATCAATGACTGTACTTAATTCATGCAGTCCTCAGGGGTGTATCCCATTCGGGCCCGGAGATTTGTCATTTTTTGTGATTTTTAGACGCCGCCGTTCTTCCTGCTGGGTTAAGCATGACACTTAATGGGGAATTTTTCTTATCACTGATCATATTGTTTGCCATGGAATTTTCTTGTGTAAATACTGATGAAAAAAGTAATTTAGCATATTGGCTTTTTCCTCATCCTCATCCACCATTTCACCCAAACTATTTTTAAGGGGGCCAACACTATCATTTTTTAGTTTCTTACTATTTACGTAGTTAAAGAATATTTTGGGATTATGTTTACTCTCTCTGGCAATGAGTCTCTCTGTCTTTGCTGCCTTGATTTGCTTTTTACAGAATTTATTTAATTTTCTGTATTTATTTAATGCCTCATCACTACCTACTTCCTTTAATTCTCTAAATGCTTTCTTTTTGTCACTTATTGCTTACAGCTCTATTTAGCCATATTGGTTTCCTTCTATTTCTGGTATGTTTATTCCCATATGGTATATATTGTGCACAGGTCCTATCCATGATGCTAATAAACGTCTCCCATTTTCATTGTGTATTTTTATGTCTCATGATATCGTCCCAGTTAATTGCACTAAGATCATCTCTCATCCGTTGGAAATTTGCCCTCCTGAAGTTTAGTACTTTGCAACATATGCCTGCAAAACAAGGATTTTTACTCCACAGATACACCAGGTGTCAGCCAGAGATAACAGACTGATCAAAATGTGTCCTTTATTTTTGGGGGCAAGCCAAAATTGTGTCAATAAGTTGGCTATGACACTAAAAAAAATTGGAGTACTAAAATTTTAAGATATTTAGTGGAATGACATGCGATGAATGTAACGTATAACTCACAGTGAAGAATATAATAATTGTAGCTAAATTTTTTTGGGCCAGCTACACATTTTTGGGGCAGCAAAATGGTGTGCAAAAATGTTGTAAGACACTACAAAATATTAGATAGTACCCCAAAAAAAGGACAGATTTTTTGGCGCACTCACATCTGATGCCTGGGACCTAAAACAAATTTTTAAATTCTTAGATTTGCACGCTCTTGTATTACAATGACCTGGCTGTAGTCTGCGCGTGACCAAGCAAATAAATGTAAAAAAAGGGGGATATCGATTGTTGTATAATAAAATGAGCAGGTATAAGCTGCAAAAGAAAAATTGCCATGGATAACTGCAGCTAGTTATATAAAAGATAAGCAGCAGCAGACAGTAATGGAGCTTTTTGACTTATGCAGTGAGATTTATGTTCTCCCATACAGTGCCTGCAGGCCTTGCACTGATATGGATATGTGCACATAGACTCCCTTGCTTACCTAGCGCTGCAATCTACAGCAGAGACCAAAAGTTTGGACACACCTTCTCATTTAAAGATTTTTCAGAATTTTGATGACTATGAAAATTGTACATTTACACTGAAGGCATCAAAACTATGAATTAACACATGTAGAATTATATACTTAACAAAAAAGTGTGAAACATCTGAAACTATGTCTTATATTCTAGGTTCTTCAAAGTAGCCACCTTTTGCTTTGATGACTGCTTTGCACACTCTTAGCATTCTCTTGATGAGCTTCAAGAGGTAGTCACCGGGAATGGTTTTCACTTCACAGGTGTACCCTGTCAGGTTTAAAAAGTGGTATTTCTTGCCTTATGGATGGGGTTGGGACCATCAGTTGTGTTGTGCAGAAGTCTGATAGATACACAGCTGATAGTCCTACTGAATAGACTTTTTGAATTTATATTATGGCAAGAAAATAGCAGCTAAGTAAAGAAAAACGAGTGGCCATCATTACTTTAAGAAATGAAGGTCAGTCAGTCTGAAAAATTGGGAAAACTTTGAAAGTGTCCCCAAGTGCAGTGGCAAAAACCAATATTAAAACCAACAATCGCTACAAAGAAACTGGCTCACATGAGGACCGCCCCAGGAAAGGAACACCAAGGGTCACCTCTGCTTCTGAGGATAAGTTTATCCGAGTCACCAGCCTCAGAAATCACAGGTTAACAGCATCTCAGATTAGAGACCAGGTCAAAGCCACACAGAGTTCTAGCAGCAGACACATCTCTACAACAACTGTGAAGAAAAGACTTTGTGCAGCAGGCCTTCATGGTAAAATAGCTGCTAGTGCTAGGAAACCACTGCTAAGGACAGGCAACAAGCAGAAGAGACTTGTTTGGGCTAAAGAAAACAAGGAATGGACATTAGACCAGTGGAAATCTGTGCTTTGGTCTGATGAGTCCAAATTTGGATTTTTCCGATGCAGAAAAGGTGAACAGATGGACTCTGCATGCATGTTTTCCACCGTGAAGCATGGAAGAGGAGGTGTGATGTGTGGGGGTGCTTTGCTTGTGACACTGTTGGGGATTTATTCAAAATTGAAGACATACTGAACCAGCATGGCTACCACAGCACCTTGCAGCGGCATGCTATTCCATCCGGTTTGCCTTTAGTTGGACCATCATTTATTTTTCAATGGGACAATGACCCCAAACACACCTCCAGGCTGTGTAAGGGCTATTTGACCAAGAAGGAGAGTGATGGGGTACTATGCCAGATGACCTGGCCTCCACAGTCACCAGACCTGAACCCAATCGAGATCTTTTGGGGTGGGCTGGACCACAGAGTGAAGGCAAAAGGGCCAACAAGTGCTAAGCATCTCTGGGAACTCCTTCAAGGTTGTTGGAAGACCATTTCCGGTGACTACCTCTTGAAGCTCATCAAGAGAATGCCAAGAGTGTGCAAAGCAGTCATCAAAGTAAAAGGTGGCTACTTTGAAGAACCTAGAATATAAGTCATAATTTCAGTTGTTTCACACTTTTTTGTTAAGTATATAATTCCACATGTGTTAATTCATAGTTTTGATGCCTTCAGTGTGAATGTACAATTTTCATAGTCATGAAAATACAGAAAAATTTTTAAATGAGAAGGTGTGTCCAAACTTTTGGTCTGTGCTGTATGTACCGCCGAATTAGCCCTAAAAAGGACTGTTGGTTTCTCAGGATTTGTGGACTCGACACTAGCAGACCCACACTAACTATAAACAGAACAATTCTGACCCTATCTCAGCAGCAGCTCTCCCTACAATAGCTGACTCTGGAGCAGAAAGTGGCGAGCAGGGCGGCATCCGTTCTCTTATACCCCTGATGATGCTGTATGGCCAGCCAATCGCTGCAAGACCACAACAAAGATGGCTGCTGTGTTACAGTGCCTGGCAGACAATCCCTGCATGTTGATTGTGTCTTTAAGGACCGCCAAAAATGCAGGGTGGAGACCCAAGCTCCCGCCAAATAATTCCGGAAATGCTGGGTGCTCACCAAGTACACTGAGCACAGTGATACTCGGGTGAGTACCGAGTAGTGGCAAGCACATTCGCTCATCATTATTATTATTGATTGGTATTGTAGTATTCGGTCACAATATGGTGGTAATATGTGAACTAGTCATGGTGTGGCGGTATTTGTTCCTTGTATCTGGTATTATTCAGTTACTATGTGGTGGTAATATATGGTCTGTCATGGTGTGGTGATATTTGTCCCCTGTATGTGGTATTAGTTGGTCACTATGTGTTGGTAAAATGTGTTCGGGTATGGTGGGACTGTATTTGTTCCTTGTATGTGGTATTATTCAGTCACTATGTGATGGTGATATGTGAACTGGTCATGGTGTGGCAGTATTTGTCCCTTGTATGTGGTATTATAGGTCATTATGTGGTGGTAATATGTGGCCCGGCCATGGTGGGACGGTATTTGATATTAATATTATTGTTCATTTTAAAAAATGAAAAATAAATAACAATATACCTGAAAAGAGTATTGGGTATTTTATTAAATGTTTACTAGGTTAAAGTAGAGCAGGGCCCGGCCAAAAGAGTCTACCTACTTTATTGTGGTGGAGGCTTAAACAATCTTTTTGCAAAAAAAAAAAGCTTCTGGCTATTTATGTGATATGGAGTTCGATGGAAACTGTTAATGTGCGATTGGTGAGGATATGGTGCAGAAGTGGAGTTTTTCCAAGCGTGGGTGCTGGGACAGTGGAACGTTCGAGGGATGGACGCGGAGCTGGGGTGGAACTTGGGCTGAGTCTTAAAGGGACCTGAACATTTTGTCAGTATGAGGCCCTGTAATTCCTGGTTGCTGCCCTGACTGCAACAGATAAAATAAGAGGAAGGTCGGTGAGTTAAACCCCTTTAGAACCAGGGTAATTGAATGATGAGTTACCCCAAGGTATTGTGTAATTGTGTATAGCATCCACTTAGAGAATACAGGAAACAATTACAAATGTTAATGTTAATTAGATTACCAATGCTAGCTATGAAGAGAGACCTGCTACTAAAAGGATGAAGCTATCCAGATGGAAAAAGATGTGTGTACTATTTTTGCTGATCTGCTTTAACCTTTGGCTAACACTTTCAAAGTTCTGCTTCTTACCATGGACCAACTCTATCACTCATTTTCTTAAAAGAAATGTCATTTTATAATTATATTACCATTACTTCAGGAAGTGAAATTACTGAACTATTATATTATCCAAGTAGAATGTTATGCTGGCACTTCTTCCTTAAGGAGAAAAAAGTCTGAATGGTTGGAATTCTGAACTTTGTTTGCCGTGCACTTCTAGAGGTTATTTCATTTTGGAAATATGTGTAATTTAATCTATTTGTCTTTTCTGTGCCGCCTGCAACTGCAGTATCTGGTTGTGGAAAAGATACAGCACCAGAATAATAAGGTATGAGTCATAAAAAAGCAAGAAGATGTTTAGGTTTTATAATAGTGCAAGAGGAAAGAACATTTGTTCCATTATTTATAATATAAACTTTGTGAAACCTTGCATCGCATTCTTTTTTATTGTCTTCATTCACATAAATTCATAACGTATTAAAAACACGAGTAGCCTTATGTATGTCCTGGAAATAAAGGATTATTTTGTTTCCATTTTAAAGTAACAATAAAAATATTTAGCTGATTTTGGCAATTTTCACATTAACTCTACAAAGGGTGTATAACCCATGCTTGTATGACCCATGCATGTATGTACACACGTGGTCAAAATTGTCATTTAATGACAGAAAAACCCACAATGGTCACAGCAATAACATGAATCTGACAAAAATAATAATAAACATAAACTCTATTAAAATGAACAGATGAAAGTCAGACATTGCTTTTCAACCATGCTTCCACCAAATTTAAAAAAAATAAAACTCATCAAATTGGCCTGGACAGAAATGATGGTACCCTTAACTTAATATTTTGTTGCACAACCCTTTGAGGCAATCACTGCAATCAAACTATTCTTGTAACTGTCAATGAGACTTCTGCACCTCTGACAGGCATTTTGGCCCACTCCACAAGAGCAAACTGCTCCAGTTGTCTCGTGTTTGAAGGTTGCCTTTTCCTGACGGTATGTGTAATGACCAGGCCGAATGTTCCCTGCTATCCACCCCCACACGTTGTCCGCAGCCGAAGGAATTAGGACACACACCGGTCTTGGGGATAACAGTTGCTTTTACTTCAGCAGGAATGGGAATTATAACTTGGAACAAATAAGGAACAGTCTCTCGTGGGTAGTCCACGGCAATTACAGTTCACACTTAGATGCTGAGATGTGATTGGGGTCTGGAGCTTTAAGAGCACTCGTCAGTGTTAGAATCTATTTAGTTTTGACCATCTGCCATCTTGTTGTGGTTTTAAGGCTGCTGGTCTTTTTCCTCTGGTGCTGGGTTTGTCCTAGGTCAGGTGATTGTATGACCCTTTATTACCCAGCACCTGCCTCCCAGTCCTTGCTGGACAACAGTATCAATCCGCTACTGTTCTGGCTTGGTGCCTTGCTTGCTTTCTGTGTTTGATATTGCACAGTTCTGGAATCATTCATTCTGCCACTTTTGTTTTTGGTTTTCCATTCGTTTCCGCAGTTTCCTCTATTTTCCTACTAGGAGGTTACCTGTTTTTGTTCCCGGTCCCTAGATCATAGTTATAAAGGTTGAAGGAAGACCTTAAGTCCATCTAGTTCAACCCATAGCCTAACATGCCCTAATCGTTCAGGGACACCTTTCCCCCCTACCTGTAGGTCTTCGTTTGAGTTTAGCCTAGGAAACATTGGTGGGTCTATTCACAAGGAATAGGTCACCCACTCCATCGTAGGGTTTCAGCCTAGTCCTAGTACAGGGTCAGCTTTTCCCTCTTCTACCCTAGTCCTGAGTTGAAGATCAGTAACAGACAGTGTCTTTTGATAGCTTACAAAAGGAGGTAGGTGCAGCAATTAAAGGTTACAGACCTGTACTCGGGGTTAATTCCACAGTGTGTCACGGCACATGCACAAGTACTTATAGGTGAATGTAAAAAACTGAGGTGTTTCCAGTCAGAAAGACATTAGAATGATGTCTGTAGATGTTTTAGAGGGAACCCAGGCTCTTAGGCCTGCAGGAGGTCTTGTAGTGAAAACAGCCTCCACGTTTGATCCGCTCACCCTGAGAGCATCCCTCAGACTAAAGAACATTATAGACTTGCCTTGAAAACAGTTCCTCCTATTGACCATGTGACTAGGAGCTGGCCAATAGGACACCGGATTCACATCTCAGATCCTTGCAAAACTATAATTATGAGTCACTGTACACTTTCACCATAAGGTGGTGCCAGAACACAGCAAATGAGAAAAGCATTGCATCTAAAATGGAGGTGACTACAAATAGAGAATTACAGCTCACAAATGCAAGGGACAATGTAACAGGGCAGTTAGAGAATGAGCTGCAGTGTACAGAAGCTACTCACAATCCAGGATTACTTAAAGGGAAGGACACACTCTGGACTGGGTCACTACACATTTTTCAGCTCTTTCCAAAGATGCTCAGGATTTAGGTCAGCGCTCATAGAAGGCCCCTTCAAAAAAGTCCAATGTTTTCCTCTTAGTCATTCTTGGGTGTCTTTTTAACTGTGTGATTTGGGTTATTATCCTGTTGCAAGACCCACGAGCTGCGACTGAGTATAAGCTTTCTGACACTGGGCAGCACATTTCTCTCTACAATCCCTTGATAGTATTGACATTTCATTGTACCCTGCACAGATTCTAGACACCCTGTGCCAGATGCAGCAAAGCAACACCAGAAGAAAACAGAGCCTCCTCCATGTTTCACATTAGGGACAGTGTTCTTTTCTTGATACGCTTTATTTTTCCGTCTGTGAACATAGAGCTGATTTGCCTTGCCAAAAATTCAATTTTTGTCTCATCTGTTCATAGGACATTATCCCAGAAGCTTTGTGGCTTGTCAACATGTAGTTTGGCAAATTCCAGTCTGGCTTTTTTATGATTTTTTTTCAACAATGGTGTCCTCTTTGGTTATCTCCCATGCAGTCCACTTTGGCTCATACAATGACGGATGGTGTGATCTGAAACTGATGTTCCTTGAGCATGAAGTTCACCTTTAATCTGTTTTTTGAAGTTTTTCTGGGCTCTTTTGTTACCATTCATATTATCCGTCTCTTTCTGAATAGCATGTGCAACTGTAGGAACATCAAGCTGCTTGGAGATGGTCTTATAACTTTTACCTTTAACATGTTTGTCTATAATTTTCTTTCTAATCTCCTGAGACAACGCTTTCCTTCGCTTCCTCTGGTCCATGTTGAGTGTGATACACACCATTCAGGGCCAGCGTCAGCACCTGGCGCACCCGGGCAAGTGCCGGGGCCCTGGTGAGACAGGGGGGCCCATTCACGCAGTCATAGATCCATCTGGCCGCTTGCCCACTGTTTTTCCTGCCGCTTACCCTTTCAATTTGCGGGCACAGTGGTCTTACAGGTGCGGGCAGTGGGAGCTGCACAAACATCTTCAGTGCAGGCAGGCACATAGGGGTTAAGAATGCAGCCAGCGTGACTGCTTGTGGGTGGAGAGAGCACATTCTCCTGCTCTGCTCTCCCGCCCCTGGCTGCACTGCTGAACTTATCAGGATGATTCTGGAGGAGCTCCTACCCGCGCCTGAGTGAATGCAATGATATCGCTGTATTATAACAATCTGGGTGAGCTGGGGCGGCCATGGGCTGGGCGGCTGCAGCTGATATATATATATAAATATTATATACTTTAGCAGCCGCCCAGCCCAGGCCCCCAGCACCTGTCTTGTATATACTGTATCTATACAGCCTGTATAGATACAGTATATATAATATATATACAGGACAGGTGCTAGGGGCCTGGGATGGGCGGCTGCTGAAGTATATACACTGCACAGTACCACTCCCCATGTATATACACACTGCACAGTACCACTCCCCCTGTATTTATACACTGCACAGGACAACACCCCCTGTATATATACACTGCACAGTACCACTCCCCCTGTATATATACACTGCTCAGTACCACACCCCTGTATATATACACTGCACAGCAGTACCACTCCCCCTGTATATATATACTGCACAGTACCACTCCTCCTATATATACACTGCACAGTACCACTTCCCCTGTATATATACACTGCACAGTACCACTCCCCTGTATATTTATACTGCACAGTACCACTCCCCCTGTATATATACACTGCACAGTACCACTCCCTGTGTATATATACACTGCACAGTACCACTCCTCCTGTATATATACACTGCACAGTACCACTCCTCCTGTATATATACACTGTGCAGTACCACTCCCCCTTGTGATACAGTGACCCTTGTGGCAGCTAGGGGGCACTGTGTGTGCTCCTTGGGATATGCATGGAGGCGTATTTGTTGTTATAATGGTGGTGAAACAGTGATTGGCAGAATTGTGAGTGGCCGATATGTGTCGCAGAGGGAGTCTGCGTGTTAAGTCTGATGCAATGTTGTTGTTCTGGGACCTGTAGTCCTTCAAGAGTATGTATATGTATGGTGTAGTTGTAAGGGAGACTTACTAGGCTAGTTGTGTGAGATGGGCGGGACAAACTAGCCACACATCCACACTTCCACCTGTGGGAGTGGTTAAGGGTATATAATGTGACCAGGGTGTGGGTCACATGTTCCTGTGTGGTTCCAGTGTTTGGACCTGAGTGGTGAAGGTCCTGGAAGCATGTGTTGGATTTCCTGGGAGTAGGAGTCCTGAAGAGCACATGCTGATGTGTTGGATTTCCTGGGAGTAGGAGTCCTGAAGAGGACATGCTGATGTGTTGGATTTCCTGGGAGTAGGAGTCCTGAAGAGCACATGCTGATGTGTTGGATTGCCTGGGAGTAGGAGTCCTGAAGAGCACATGGTGGGGCTTTGGACTTGCTAGCGGCCTGGGGTGTTGGATGAGGTCCTGAATAGCACCCAGACAGGTCAGATGCCTGGGGTGTTGGACCGAGGTCTTGAATAGCACCTGGACAGGTCATATGCCTGGGGTGTTGGACGAGGTCCTGAATAGCACCCGGACATGTCACATGTGCGGTTTATGTGTTGGATTTCCTGGGAGTAGGAATCCTGAGGAGCAGATGCTAGTGTGTTGGACGGTCCCATGTGGGATGGACGTCCTGAATAGCACACTGGGCAACCTGTGTTGGAAGACCTGGGAGTAGGCTTCCTGAAGAGCACAACCTGTGTTGGATTTCCTGGGAGTAGGAATCCTGAAGAGCACATGCCAGTGTGTTGGATGGTCCCATTTGGGATGGACGTCCTGAATAGCACACAGTAAGACTTTGGTTCTGGATGGTCTGTGTTGGGGAAGCTATCGTCCTTCAGTGGCTCTGGACTGACTGTTGTGTGCTGGCCAGGCAAGTTGGTGAACCCCGTAAAGGCAGTTTCCCCAGGAGAGAGGACTGACGAGGAGTCAGCAGGTGGAGCAGGAGCTCCCTTAAGGTACCATTGACTGTTGGTGCTTGTGAGAGTCTATGAACTGTGTGGTCTCCCACGGCAATTGAACGAAGTGAGGTTCAGCATGTTTAGAGACCGCGACCCAGTGTCATATGCGCTGTATGTGACTTGGGACATTTGTGAACTGTACGGCGTACGGACACCCATGGTAACTGGACGAAGTGAGAGGTTCAGCATGTTTATTGTCCGTGAGTCAAAGCCGTAAATAAAGCATTTAAGATAAAGCTGAAGTTGATATCACCAGTTGGTGCCTGTTGTGTTTCATGAAATGTATAATATGAACTATGCAAACCCGGTTTATGACACTTTAATAAACCGTATTGACTGTTTTGTGTGAAAAATCGTGCCTGACTACGTTAATCCCGTGCCAAGCGAGTGTCCCCCAAAACACTCAGTGAGAGCAATCTTACACCCTGTATATATACACTGCACAGTACCACTCCCCCTGTATATATACACTGCACAGTACCACTCCCCCTGTATATATACACTGCACAGTACCACTCCCCTTGTATATATACACTGCACAGTACCACTCCCCCTGTATATATACACTGCACAGTACCACTCCCCCTGTATATATACACTGCACAGTACCACTCCTCCTGTATATATACACTGCACAGTACCACTCTGCTGTATATATACACTGCACAGTACCACTCCCCCTGTATATATACACTGCACAGTACCACTCCCCTGTATATATTCACTGCACAGTACCACTCCCCCTGTATATATACACTGCACAGTACCACTCCCCCTGTATATATACACTGCACAGTACCTCTCCCCTGTATATATTCACTGCACAGTACCACTCCCTCCGTATATATACACTGCACAGTACCACTCCCCTGTATATATTCACAACACAGTGCCTCTCCCCTGTATATAATCACTGCACAGTACCTCTCCCCTGTATATATACACCACACAGTACCACTCCTCCTGTATATATACACTGCACAGTACCACTCCCTCTGTATATATATACTGCACAGTACCACTCCCCCTGTATATATACACTGCACAGTACCACTCCCCCTGTATATATATACACTACACAGTACAACTCCCCCTGTATATATAGACTGCACAGTACCACTCCCCCTGTATATATACACTGCACAGTTCCACTCTCCTGTATATATACACTGCACAGTACCTCTCCCCTGTATATATTCACTGCACAGTACCACTCCCTCTGTATATATACACTGCACAGTACCACTCCCCCTGTATATATACACTGCACAGTACCACTCCCCCTGTGTATATACACTGCATAGTACCACTCCCCCTGTATATACTGTATACACTGCACAGTACCACTCCCCCTGTATATATACACTGCACAGTACCACTCCTCGTGTCCTGTATATATACACTACAGAATTTAGAAAAGCTATCACTCATGTAAGAAGTGAAATCTGGCATTGTACTATACCTATATTTCTCTGCTGTATCTGGGCATCATGAATCGTGGTATGTGTTAACCCTTTCGTGACATGCGCCGTACATGTACGGCGCATGTCGGGTCCCCTGCTTTGATGTGCGCTCCGGCGGTGAGCGCACATCAAAGTCGCGACATGTCAGCTGTTTTGTACAGTGAGTGAAATCGCTATTCACCCGCCGCTATTAACCTGTTAAATGCCGCTGTCAAATGCAGACAGCGGCATTTAACTACCGCATCCGGCCAGGCGGCCGGAAATGACGTCATCACCGACCCCTGTCACATGATCGGGGGTCAGCGATGCATCAGGAAGGTAACCATAGAGGTCCTTGAGACCTCTATGGTTACTGATCGCCGGTAGCTGTGAGCGCCCCCCTGTGGTCGGCGCTCACAGCACACCTGCATTTCTGATGCATAGCAGCGATCTGATGATCGCTGTTATGTAGCAGAGCCGATCCGGCTGTGGCTGCTTCTAGCCTCCCTTGGAGGCTATTGAAGCATGGCAAAAGTGAAAAAAAAAAGTTTTTAAAAATGTGAAAAAAATATTAAAAACATAATAGTTTAAATCACCCCCCTTTCGCCCCATCCTAAATAAAACAATAAAAAAAACAAACCTACACATATTTGGTATCGTCGCGTTCAGAATAGCCCGATCTATCAAATAAAAAAAAGCATTAACGTGATCGCTTAACAGCGTAGCGAGAAAAAAATCCGAAACGCCAGAATTACGTTTTTTTGGTCGCCGCAACATTGCGTTAAAATGCAATAACGGGCGATCAAAAGAACACATCTGCGCCGAAATGGTATCATTAAAAACATCAGCTTGGCACACAAAAAATAAGCTCTCACCCGACCCCAAATCACGAAAATTGGAGATGCTACGGGTATCGGAAAATGGCACTTTTTTTTTTTTTTCAAGCAAAGTTTGGAATTTTTTTCACCACTTGGATAAAAAATAACCTAGACATGTTAGGTGTCTCTGAACTCGTAATGATCTAGAGAATCATAATGGCAGGTTAGTTGTAGCATTTAGTGAACCTAGCAAAAAAGCCAAACAAAAAACCAGTGTGGGATTGCACTTTTTTTGCAATTTCACCGCACTTGGAATTTTTTTCCCATTTTTTAGTACACGACATGGTAAAACCAATGATGTCGTTCAAAAGTACAACTCGTCCCGCAAAAAATAAGCCCTCACATGGCCATATTGACGGAAAAATAAAAAAGTTATGGCTCTGGGAAGGAGGGGAGCGAAAAACGAAAACACAAAAACGAAAAAGGGCCGCGGCATGAAGGGGGTTAAGGGGGAGGGGGGGGCCCACTGAGACTCTTTCGCCCGGGCCCTCAAAAACCTGGAGCCGGCCTTGGTGCCCAGGGCCACTGACCGGGTCGCCACCGTGACATACCCCTGTGAACACCGGACCCGGTATCGAGTACCCCACGGCCCTGTCAAGAAAGACATACTGTAGATTAACTAGAGCGGGTGCAGAGAAGAGCTACCAAGGTTATTAGAGGACTGGTGGGTCTGCAATACCAAGACAGGTTATTACTAGTGTTGAGCGATACCTTCCGATATTCAAAAGTATCGGTATCGGATTGGATCGACCGATATCCCAAAAATATTGGATATCGCCGATACCCGAAACCAATGCAAGTCAATGGGACACAAATATTGGAACGTAAATAAGCCCTTTCTGTCCTTCTATATGCTGTTCCGGAGGGGGGAAGAGTGTGGGCGGTGCGTGGGCAGACACTGTGAGTGTGTGTGCGGGTGGGGTCTGTGCGGGCCTGCCAGGGATCTAATTCTATGCGGGGCTGTATGCAGGAGGCCCGGGCTCTATGCGGCATGGGGGGGGTCTCTGAGCGGTGTGGGGGGTCTCTGTGTGGCGTGAGGGGCTCTCTGTGTGGCGGGTCGGGGCTCTGTGCGGCATGCTGGGGCTCTGTGCGTGTGTGCAGGCATCGTCCGATGGGACTACAAGTCCCATCAGATGATGCCTGCTATACTGACAGTGATTGACACATTAGCCAATGTAGTAGTAGTAGTAGTAGTCCCATCATCCGGCTAATGTGTTGAATGTAAAAATGCTACATGCTACATACATGCTACATACATGCTACATACTACATGCTACATACATACTACATACTACATACATACTACATGCTACACACATGCTACATACATGCTGCATACATGCTACATACACACTACATACATGCTACATGCTACATACATGCTACATACACACTACATACATGCTACATACATACATACATACTACATACATACTGCATACATACTACATACATAAATACATACTACATACATACATACTACATACAGTACATTCATACATTACATACATGACATACATATAGACATATAGTACATTAAACATAGATTATAGACTCACCATTACTTGTCATTTTGATCCCCGAAGTCAGTGTCAACCTGTAAAAAATATGAAAAAAACAAACAACCAATATACTCCCTGTCCGCAGAAATCCACGAGTGTCCCACGATGATCTCCCGTGGAGAACGGCAGCAACAGCTGTTGCAACCGCTCTCCAGGGGCTCCAGGAACACAATGACGGGAGGAAGGTATCTTTCCACATTGTATTCCTCCGCCGCTGTAAAAAAAAGTCCCTAGTCTCACTTTATTTCATTGCTGGATGAGAAATTTTCCCAGGCAGCAATTGCCATAAAGTGAGACTTTGTCCTAAGGTAACCTCTCAGTGATGCACTGCAGGAGCTATTGTCTCCTGTCAGTGTGTCACTGAGGGTCCTATAGAGCAGTGACATCACCCGATGTCACTGTTCTATAGGGGAGATCGTCGTGGGACACTCGTTATTAATTGGACTACGGCGGACAGGTAGTATGCGGTTTATTATTTTACATTTTTTGCAGACGCTGTGGACAGGGATTATATTGGTTGTTTGTTTTTTTCATATTTTTTACAGATGACACTGGCTTCGGGGATCAAAATGACAAGTAATGGTGAGTATGTAATCTATGTTTAATGTACTGTATGTCTGTATGTTTGCATTGTATTTAATGTACGAATGTATTGTATGTAGTATGTATGCAGTATGTATGTAAGTATGTATGTAGTTTGTATGTAGTATGAATGTATGTATGCAGTATGTATGGAGTATGTATGTATGGAAGTATGTATGTATGTATGGATGTATGTAGCATGTATGTAGCATGTATGTAGCATGTATGTAGCATGTAGCATGTATGTATGCAGTATGTATGTAGCATGTATGTAGCATGTAGCATGTATGTAGCATGTATATATGTAGTAATTAGCATGTATGTAGTATGTATGTAGCATGTATGTAGCATGTATGTATGTAGCATGTATGTATGTAGCATGTATGTAGCATGTAGCATGTATGTAGCATGTATGTATGTAGTATGTATGTAGCATATATGTAGCATGTATGTAGCATGTATGTATGTAGTGTGTAGCATGTATGTAGCATGTATGTAGCATGTATGTATGTAGTATGTAGCATGTATATAGCATGAAGCATGTATGTAGTATGCAGCATGTATGTAGCATGTATGTAGCATGTATGTAGCATGTATGGCGTATGTATGGAGTTTTTTTTTTTTTTACATTCAACACATAAGCCGGATGATGGGACTACTACTGTCCCATCATTGGCTAATGTGTCAATCACTGTCATTGTAGTCCCATTGGATGATGCCTGCACAGACACAAAGACCCCCGGCAGTCCGCACAGACCCCGGAGAGGCCGTACATACCCCCTGGCAAGCCGCACAGACCCCGGAGAGGCCATACAGACCCACTGGCAGGCCGTACAGACCCTGGAGAGGCTGCACAGACCCACCGGCAAGCCGCACAGACCCAGGAGAGGCCGGACACACTACCGGCAGGCCCCTTGGCAAGCCGCACAGACCCCAGAGAGGCCGCACAGACCCCGGAGAGGCCATACAGACCCCGGAGAGGCCATACAGACCCCCCAGCAGGCCATACAGACCCCCCAGCAGGCACGCACAGACCACCCACGGTCCCGCACAGACCCCGCCCACACAGAGACACGCAGTCTCCGCCCACGCACTGCCCACACTCAATTATACTTCATTTTTGCACTGTGGGAACTTCTGATTCCGATTTCCGATATCGCAGAAATATCGGAACTCGGTATTGGAATTCAGATACAGCGAATATCGGCCGATACCCGATATTTGCAGTATCGGAATGCTCAACACTAGTTATTATTACACTTGGGGTTATTTAGTTTGGAAAAACGAAGGCTAAGGGGTGATCTTATTACAATGTATAAATACATGAGGGGACAGTACAGAGACCTTTCTAATGATCTTTTTACTCAAAAACCTGAGACAGGGACAAGGAAGCATCCTCTACGTCTGGAGGAAAGAAGGTTTAATCATAATCACAGATGCAGATTCTTTACTGTAAGAGCAGTGAGACTGTGGAACTCTCTGCCGTATGATGTTGTAATGAGTGATTCATTACTAAAATTTAAGAAGGGACTGGATGCCTTTCTTGAAAAGTATAGTGTTACAGGTTATTTATACTAGATTCCTTGATAGGGCGTTGATCCAGGGAACTACAGTAGTCTGATTGTCATATGTGGAGTAGGGAAGGAATTTTTTCCCCAATGTGGAGCTTACTGTTTGCCACTTGGGTTTTTTTTTGCCTTCCTCTGGATCATCATGTTAAGACAAGTTAGGCTAGGATATGGGTTGAACTAGATGGACTTAAAGTCTTCCTTCAACCTTAAAAATTATGTTACTATGTTGTACTTCGTGCTGAGTTAAGCGGGTGACATTTATGTTGCTTTCATACTATATGGGGGATTTTATATGTGGGGCCATCATGCTATATGGAGGGGTTTATATGTGGGGCCATCATACTATATGAGGTGGGGTTATATGTGGGGCCATCATACTATATGAGAGGGGTTTATATGTAGGGCCATCATGCTTTATGGGGGGAGGGTTATATGGGGAAGTTTATATATGGAAGTTTATATATGGGGGCCATCATATTATATGGGGGAGTTATATATGGGGGGCTATCATACTATATGGGGGATTATATGTGGGGCCATCATACTATATGGAGGATTATATGTGAGGCCATCATACTATATGTGGAGGTTTATATATAGGGTCATCATACTATATGGGGGATTATATGTGGGGCAATTATATCATGTGCTGTACTGAATGTGCAGCCATTATATTATGTGCAGGACTATATGTGGGGCCATTATATTATGTGCAGAACTGCATGTGGGGCCATTATATTATGTGCAGGACTATATGTGGGGCCCTCATATTATGTACAGTACTGTATGTGGGGCCATTATATTATGTGCAGTACTTAGTGTTGAGCATTCCGATACTGCAAATATCGGGTATCGGCCTATATAGTCGCGGTATTGGAATTTCGATTCAGAGTTCCGATACTTTCAGTATATTGGATACCGGAATCGGAAGTTCCCATAGTGCAATGAGCCAGTTTGATTTAATTCAGCCAATGAGGAATCCTAAGAAGTGTGGGCACATCCTGTTATGCATGTTAGGCATGTAAGTAAGGGCATGGCTGTGATTGGCTGCTGAAATGATGTCATGATGCACTATAAAAGCTGCCGCCATTTTGGGTTCACTCTGCTGTGAATTCAGTTAGGGACTGGACGCTGCTGTTCTGACTGAGGGATAGTTTGAGATAGCGATTTGCTTCATTGTGCTTTACCCAGGCTAATTTAGCAACCGCTGTGTGAGAACCTTGTTTTTGCCTTGCAGCGCTGTTCTCGTCTGTCTGCAAGGTCTCTGTGTGAGTGCAGCTCACTCTGTAGTCTGTTCTGCAGCCACAGCTGGTTGTAGTCAGCTAAGAGTGCGTCACTGCCTCATACTGTTCCATTGTCCTTTTTTCAATTAGTGCAGCCTGCTGCACATTTTTTCTGATTTATCCTATTAGTGTGTTTCCATCCGTATCCTGCTAGATTGTGGAAAAACACTAAATAGGACTACATAGAGGAGCTTTTTTTGGCCTTGCAGCGCTGTTCACGGCTGTCTGCAAGGTCTCTGTGTGAGTGCAGCTCACGCTGTAGTCTGTTCTGCCGCCACAGCTGGTTGTAGTCAGCTCAGCATGCATCACTGTTTCATATTGTTCCATTGTCCTTTTTTCAATTAGTGCTGCCTGCTGCACATTTTTTCTGATTTATACTATTAGTGGGTTTCCATCCGTATTCTGCTAGATTGTGGAAAAACACTAAATAGGACTACATAGAGGAGCTTTTTTTGGCCTTGCAGCGCTGTTCACAGCTGTCTGCAAGGTCTCTGTGTGAGTGCAGCTCACGCTGTAGCCTGTTCTGCCGCCACAGCTGGTTGTAGTCAGCTCAGCGTGCATCACTGCCTCATACTGTTCCATTGTCCTTTTTTCAATTAGTGCTGCCTGCTGCACATTTTTCTGCTTTATCCTATTAGTGGGTTTCCATCCGTATCCTGCTAGATTGTGGAAAAACACTATATAGGAGTACATAGAGGAGCCTATCTGCAGCCTTGTGCCCTGCAGCCCCAGACAGATTAGTATTAGCCTATTTTTTGGAGCCTCATCTATTGCATTATAGGTTACCTTCCTGCATTGTAATCGCTACAAAAAGTTTGTGATACTATCGGTTTTACATCTTTGGGCACATCCAGTGTCTTTTTGTGAAAAAAACAAAAAGTTAATAAAGTTCACCAAGCACTCCACTTTACAGTTGTGTAGGCCACATTAGCTCATATTAAAGTCTAGTCCACACTTTATAAAATTAGTGTGTCTTATACCTGTTAGCAGCTGTTCAGGAATAAGCACACTAAGCCCTTAGTACTTTTCTGTCTATCTTTATCAGTCTACCAAGATGAAGAAGGCAGGGAGTAAGGCACGTGGTCGTGGGCATGGAATTTCTGCAGGGAGGGGACCTGGGGATCCTGTGCCTGCTGCGGGCACTGGTGACTCATCATCCCCCAGTTTCAGCAGGGAACAGTCCTTCATGCGCAGCTTTGTAGGAGCTCGCCGTACCCCACTGCTGCGAACGAACAAATTGAAACCGTTGTCGGATGGATGGGAGCTAACGCATCGACTTCAATTAGTGCCACATCCTCTCAGGCACAGAGCACTGAAGAGCACCCATCTGTCTCTTCACCACCTGCCAAATTGCCCAGGCAGTCAGAGAGCCCAGGACAGGAGTCATCTCTACTTCTTTTCTCTGAATCTTTTGGCTTGGAAAGAGGGGGCCAGCCAAGCAGCATTCAAGAAACTGAAGAAGAGGCAGTATGCAGTGATGCGCAACTGCTTTGTCTCTCTGAATCCGAAGAAGAGGCGGGTGGGCCAGTGCCAACGCAGTGCGCATCTGATGATGAAACTCAGGTGCCACTTTCTGGTGCGTACTGTGCTGCCAAGACTACCCAGGAGAAGCAGTTGTTGGAAGAGGGTAGTGTAGATGATGAGGTCCTTGACCCATCATGGTGTGAGGTACAGGAAGGTGGTGGGAGCAGCTCTGAGGAAGAGGTTCCCCGAATGGCCCAAAAAGAAGGGAGAGGGAGGGGGAGACTGCATTGCCTGTAGCCTCCACCTGGCACCCATTAGGATCATGCCTCTTCCAAAAGCCAAAACAGGCGCTCCCAAGACTTGCAGTGCCTGGTCCTTTTTTGACACAGTTCCAGATGACATTTGCTTTGTCAAATGCAAGCTGTGTAATCAGAAAGTCAAAAGAGGGAAAAGTGTCAGCAACCTCAATACCACAAATAAGTGGGAATATGTGCGGACCAAGCACGTGGTGGAGTTACAAAAACACACTGAAGACCTAGGCCAACCTACAGCGGCACCTGCCACCTCTTCAGCTCGTGTTGTAGCCTCTTCCTCCAGCTCACACACAGCTGGTTCGGCATCCTCACAGGATCACCATGGAAGAACCTCTGAAACTCAACAAATACAGTAAAAGGAGGGAATGGTACATTATGAATTTGTTTATACCGTGAACCATGTATAATCCACCTTTCTTGAAGAAAAGTGTTTCTCAATGCAAGCAATGAATAGCCAGGCCTTTCTCCGGGAAGGATGGGGGCAGTGTTCTGGATCACTGCGTTGAGAAACACGTGATGGTGTCTCCGCAGTGTTGGATGTTTTGATCTCCCCGAGGTCATTCATCTGTTCCTTCATAGCCTTTCACCAGGCACTGCTCCTAATAGCCAGTTTCCTACTCCACACTGATGAGGGGCAAAAACCCCGAAACAGCTGTTTGTGGATGGATACCATGCTTGGCATAGGTGGTCTTCCTTTATTGGATATTCTCCTTTATTGGATGCTGCCCTTCCCGTGGTTGTTCCTTCCCGGAGAAAGGCCTGGCTATACATTGCTTGCATTGAGAAACACGTGATGGTGTCTCCGCAGCTTACTTTACATGCGTTTGCATATTTCCCATAAGGGATGGGGGCAGTGTTCTGGATCACTGCGTTGAGAAACACGTGATGGTGTCTCCGCAGTGTTGGATGTTTTGGTCTCCCCGAGGTCATTCATCTGTTCCTTAATAAGTAGGCTATGACACAACAAAACAATTCTATGGAGGCCTGAAATGGTACAATTTGTAGCGCAATGATATGCAATCCGTGTGGTGTACAAAACACAGTGTTAAATATCTGAACTGTAGCTAAATATTTTTTGACAGCTAAATATTTTATTGGCAGCAAAATGGTGTCAAAAAATTGTATAAAACACTCCAAAAAATACTACAGTGCCATCGCGCACCCAGATGTGATGGCTTTTAAAATAGCTGGATTTTCATGCTGTACTATGAAAAGGATCTGGCTGTAGTCTGCAGTGTCAACAAGCAAATGGAGAAAAAAGGGGGCTCTGGATTGCTTTGGAATAAAATAATCAGGATTTAGATGAAAAAAAAATTCTTACTAGCCACTGATACCTGGGGCTACGTATATATGTAATAGAAAAAATTGGAGTCCAGCTCAACAGGACTGGATTTTCCTTTTCTTTTTCTTTTTCAAAAGAAATTATAGTGCATACAAAAGAAAAATGTACATGGTCGACATGACGCAGTCGATGCGTTTCGACTGCACTAGGCAGTCTTACTCATGACTCATGTGGGTCATGTCGACCATGTACATTTTTCTTTTGTATGCACTATAATTTCTTTTGAAAAAGAAAAAGAAAAGGAAAATCCAGTCCTGTTGAGCTGGACTCCAATTTTGTATATTTTCCTTGATGTTAGGCCAGGGCGAGGCCAGTGCCTGAGCCCCAGGTGGATGAGCATAGAGCAATTGGGTGAGCTGGAATCAAGTTTCTATATATGTAATAGGCAGCAGCAGACAGTATTGAAATGGACCCTCTTGATGTATGCAATGATTTCTTTATACCCATATACAGTGCCTGCATGCCTTGCACTAATATGTATAGAGCCACATACACTCCCCTGCATACCTAGCACTGCAATCTATATACTCTGTAATTTGCCCTTAGAAGGACTGTTGGTTTAGCTGGATTTGTGTAAAATATTATGGTATACCCACATTAACTGATTAATTCCCAAATATGACCCTATCTCGGTAGCACATCTCCCTACACTGTCTGAATCAGGAGCTGAATGCGAGAAGCAGGGCAGCACCAGGTCTCTTATAGACCTGATGACGCTGTGCGGTCAGCCAATCACATATTATGTATAATCGCATTACAGTGTGTGGCAGACTATCCCTGCATGGTGATTGGCTCTCTAAAGAGCACCAAACATGCAGGGCGGGGACTCGATTTCTCGCTGAGCAAACTTCGAAATGCTCGGAGCTTGCCAAGTACCCCGAGTACAGCTGTGCTCAGGCAAGTAACGAGCATTACCAAGTATGCTCGCTCATCACTACTCATTATCTATTGAAATCACTTGTTTCTCACTTATATTGGGCATTTGTACTTGCACTTTTTCCATCATGCTGCTATTTTATATATGATTAACCTTAATTTTGTTATACTATTACCTCACGACTCCCACATCTTTTTCTGTTGAGAGATTTTAATTGTTACTTTGTCTAAGTTTTTTCTCCTTTTACTAGTTGCAGGTGACATCTCCTCCAACCCTGGGGCTCCCTTTACCAGCATACATTACTCTCCTCCAGATGCATATAGAAACCCTGCTAATCTTATTAACATTCTGTCAGGACTCTGAACATTTTTTAGCTTTTGTGCATTACTGCCCTTTTCCAAGATGGTGTCTTTGGTCTCCTGTGCACTGTGTCTTCCTGCTATAAAACTCCACCCCAGCCTTCAGTCTGTGCTAGAGTATTCTGCCTTGCATCCAGCTCCTGACCTCTGATTACTCCCTGGCTATATACCTGCTCCTGTGAACCTGTGTGGTGATCCTGCTACTCTGCTCTGAGTTCCTGCTGCATACACCAGTTTCCAGTAATCCTCCTTCATCTGCTGCTCGTGTTTACTTCCATCTGCATTTGCTGGACATGTAAGCTGTTTCTGCTCTGCAAAAACCTGAGACTATTAACCAGGCCTCCCTGGTTGAGCTAAGATATGATTTGAACTGCCTTATAAGCTTATCTATCTGTGTTTGGACTAAGACAAGGATTTATTTGTGTCAAGTATCCTCAAGAATAACTGTGCTTCATAGACTTTCTGCTTGATTGCATTTTCCTCTGAAGTTTCCTATAGACTGCTAAGCTGCATTTAATATTTACACCAAGTGTTGTGGACTTGAGTTTCTCTCTGCACCTGTTTGAATCACCGTGTTATAATATAGACTTTACCACTTTAAAACTGTGTCCTGTAGTTGTCTTGTTCCACGCAAAGAGTCTCCTGAGTTATCCCCTATAATTATTACACATTCAGTGTATGCCTTCTCCTATCGCTTTCCACTCTCTCTGGAATGCATGGTCTGTGTGTAACAAACTAACTTACATTGACGATTTTTTCCCTCTCTAACTCCCTTAGCCTTCTGGCTATTACAGAAACCTGGATCCAGCATTCAGACACCACCGCCGCTGCCGCTCTCTTGTTTGGTGGGCTGAAATTTTCACATACCGCCAGACCTGAGAACAGACAGGGTGGAGGTGTGCTTTCCAGGTCATCCCCTGGTTCCCTCACTTACATTTTGTTCTTTTGAAGTCCACACCGTCAGACTCTTTAAGCCCTTCTCCTTGTTAGTGGCGGTTGTTTATAGCCCTCCACGCTCCTCCCTCCAGTTTCTAGACCACTTTGCCACTTGGCTTACTTACTTTCTATCCTGTGACATCCCCACCCTCATCAAGGGAGACTTTAACATCCCCATCAATGATCCCCTCTCCCAATCTGCCTCTAATCTTGTTTCTCTAACTTCTTCATTCGGCCTCTCACAGTTTACTAATTCTCCTACGCATGAGGACGGGAATACACTGGACCTGATTTTCTCCCGTCCCGGCTCGCTGCACGACTTTTCTAACTCCCCTCTCTTGCTCTCAGACCACAACCTTCTTTCCTTCTCTGTCAAGAATTATCTCCTCACCCGGGACACCCCCCCTTACCACACTTATCGGAATACATGTACCATTAATACCCAGCAGCTTATGGACAATCTCCACACATCTTTAGCCCCCATCTCCTCCCTCACCTGTCCAGACTTAGCATTGTCACACTTCAATAATACACTGAAGAATGCCCTAGATGAAGCAACACCTTCTACATGCAGAAAGACCCTACACAGACAATGGCAGCCCTGGCACACAATGCAAATATGCTTTCTTCAGCACTGCTAAAGGTGTGCAGAGTGGCAGTGGAGAAAATCTCTCTTAGCAGAAGACTTCATCCACTATAAGTTCATGCTCAAAACCAATAATTCTGCCCTTCATCTGGCCAAACAATCCTATTTCACCACCCTCATCACCTCACTGTCCAACAACCCAAAATGACTTTTTGAAACCTTAAACTCCCTCCTGAAACCTAATGTACAGGACCCCATCACAAACCTTAGCGATGAGGATCTGGCCACTTATTTCCTAGAAAAAATCAACCACATCCATCAGGATATCTCAGCCCAATTTCCTCAGTGCCTGGATCCCCTTCCCTGCCGCACATCAAGCTCACTAGACATCTTTGAGCCTGTTTCAGAAGAAGAAGTTTCCAAGCTCCTCGCTTCTGCTCGGCGTACAACCTGCAACAGTGACCCCATTCCTTCACATCTCCGGCAGTCTCTCTCACCAGTGGTCACCACTCACCTGACTAAAATATTTAACCTCTCTCTTTCTTCAGGTATCTTTCCCTCCTCATTTAAACATGCCATCATAACCTCTTTACTTAAAAAGCCATCCCTGGACCAGAACTGCACTGCTAACTACAGACTAGAGATACCTCCCCAGTGTTCGGGTTCGGTTCGTCGGACAGGGACATGTTCGACGAACTGTTCGACGAATTGATCGTCGAACGTTCGACGAACACCATCGAACCCTATTGAAACCAATGGCAGGCAAACACAAACACATACAAACACATAGAAAACACATAAAAAACACCTTAAAAGGTGTCCAAAAGCTGACAAACTGCTCAGAAGACACAACAAACACATGGAAAAGTCACAACTACATATAGTCATGCGAAAAGAAAAAAGGTGGAGGAGTAAAAGGAGGAGGAGACACAGATATAGGCATGTCATGCCCTTCTAAAATCAAGAAAGTCTGGAGTAAAAATCTAAACTCACTCTACCAACACCCAGAAGTCTTGACAAAAAAATAAAAAAATAAATATCTTTAGGTAGAATGGCAGCAGGTCCATTCAGAACACTTTCCTTAGAAGACGTAGTGGTACCCCGGTTGGGAGTTGTGCCAAAAAATGAACCCAATACATTCACACTAATCCACCATTTGTCATATCCAAGGGGCAGGTCAGTAAACGACAACATCAACGCGGAACCAAGTACAGTACTATGTACTGTACCTCCTTTGATGAGGCAATCAGGTGAGTCAAGAAGTTGGGAAGGGGCACCCTAATGGCTAAAACAGACATTGAGGGGGCGTTCTGGTTACTACCTGTGTCTCCGAATAGTGTCTTCCCATTGGGCTGCTTCTGTGAAGGAGTATACTACATAGATTGCTGTTTGCCCATGGGGTGCTCCATATCCTGCTCACTATTTGAGGCATTTAGTTGCTTCCTCGAATGTGTCGTCATGGACGTTTGTAAGGCGGCACATATTATCCATTACCTCGACGACTTCTTATGCCTGGGCCCAAAAGATTTGCCACAGTGTGAAAACACGCGGTAGTCAACCTGTGAGAAGAAGAGAGCTGGAGGGAGAGTGGACACCCCAGAGCCGAGGGGTTAAATTGAGAAAGAAAGAAGGCGGTGTAGCTTGCTTCATGGGTGGGGTACTCTGCTGAGTAGCAGAAATTGCTACTAGGCCCAAAAGGATTTCCTGGGCCAGATGCTGTTACAAAATAATAGTTCGGTAAACAGGCGGTGTAGCTTGGTTCATGGGTGGGGTACGCTGCTGAGTAGCACTAAATTCTACTAGGCCCAAAAGGATTTCCCGGGCTAGATGCCATTACAAAATAGTAGTTAGGTAAACAGGCGGTGTAGCTTGCATCATGGGTGAAGTATGCTGCTGAATAGCACCAAATTCTACTAGGCCCAAAAGGATTTCCTGGGCTAGATGCCGTTACAAAATAGTAGTTAGGTAAACAGGCGGTGTAGTTTGCTTCATGGGTGGGGTACGCTGCTGAGTAGCACTAAATTCTACTAGGCCCAAAAGGATTTCCTGGGCCAGATGCCGTTAAAAATAGTACTTAGATAAACAGGCGGTGAGTGGCTGGGCTACCCTGCTGACTAATAGACACTGAAGCTTCGGAGCAGACCTCTGAATCTAAGGCCATAGTATGAGTAAACAACTCTGCAGACGACCCCCACACCTGGAATTGACGATGGCAACATTATGCACAACTCAGCAAGGGGACTAAATAAAAGAATCTCCATTTTTTTCCCAAAATTTGGCCACAGACACCACTTAAGTGGCATCAATTTCGCCAGAGTTTTTTAAAACGGTTGGTGAGGTGATTGTCAAAAATCATCAAGCTTTTAGTCTCCCCAAGATGACACAGGAGTAGAAAAGTCCTTGCGGATCCAGGGTTTGTTCATCTTGATGAACGTTAGTCTGTCTACATTGTGACTGGACAGCTGCGTGCGCTTATCTGTCAGCACACCACCAGCAGCGCTAAACACACGTTCAGAGAGAACGCTGGCTGCGGGGCACGACAAGATCTCCAAGGCGTGAGTGGCGAGCTCAGGCCATTGTTCAAGATTGGAAGCCCAAAATAAGCAAGGGTCCAGTTCCACAGTCATGGCATCGATGTTAACTTGGAGATACTCTTGTACCATCCTCTCTAGGCGTTGGCTGTGCGTCAGACTTCTTGTCTCCTGTGGCCTTGCAAAGGATGGTCTAAAAAATCTTGAAATGATTGGAAAAAATTGCTGTTACCACCAGATACGATGATACTGTTAAGGTTAGAGTGATGAGTCGATAGTCCCATGGTTGGCAAGTTAGAACTCAGAGACTGACTACGTGCACCACTGGTGTTTTGTGGAAAAGCAGATGTTAGATTCTGTAACAGTCTCTGCTGATACTCCTGCATGCGTGAATCCCTTTCTATGACAGGAATTATTTCGCCAAATTTGCTGTAGTACCGGGGATCTAAGAGTGTGGCAACCCAGTAGTCGGCATTACTTCAGATTCTGACAATCCGAGGGTCATGTTGCAGGTAGTGCAGCAAGAAGGCACTCATGTGTCTTGCGCATCCAGGAGGACCAAGTCCTTGTTGTCTTGGTGGTGGCGAGGTGAGAATCATGCTTCCTTTGTCTGCCCTCTCCCCCCAACCTCACACAACAGAAATTTAATCAAGGTCTCCCTCATCTGATGAGTCTTCCATGCCCAGCGCCAGTTTGTCCTCCACTTCTTCCTCGCCTCCTGCACCTTCCTTAACAGTTTGGCTGCTACCATGCGCCCTCGGTAATCCCTCTCCCCCAGCCTCCAATGCCAGCCGCCTTGGTGCTGCCAACCTTCTTGACATTGGAGATATGATCCCTTCCGCATACGACTCCTCCTGTTCCTCCTCCTCCTCTTGTTCCACCACCTGACTCCGAACACTGTGTAAGGTGTGCTCCAGCATGTAAATCACCGGAATGGTCATGCTGATAATGGCATCGTCAGCACTAAACATCTTCGTTGCTATTTCAAAACTGTGCAGAAGGGTGCATAGGTCCCTGATCTGAGACCACTCCTGCAGCGTGATTTGCCCCACCTCTTGAGCTTGTTGGCCCAGGCTGTACGTCATAACGTATTGCACCAGAGCTCGTCAGACAGTGCAGACACTGCTCCTAGGCCCAAAACTATTTACTGGATTAGATGCAGTAAAAATTGAGATACACAGGCGGTATAGTTTGTTTCACAGGCTGGCTACTCTGCTGACGTGCAAACACTGCTCCTAGGCCCAAAACTATTAACTGGATTAGATGCAGTAAAAATTGAGATACACAGGCGGTGTAGTTTGTTTCACAGGCTGGCTACTCTGCTGACGTGCAGACACTGCTCCTAGGCCCAAAACTATTAACTGGATTAGATGCAGTAAAAATTGAGATACACAGGCGGTGTAGTTTGTTTCACAGGCTGGCTACTCTGCTGACGTGCAGACACTGCTCCTAGGCCCTAAACTATTAACTGCATTAGATGCAGTGAAAAATAGAGATACACAGGCGGTGTAGTTAGTTTCACAGGCGGGCTACTCTCCTGACGTGCAGACACTGCTCCTAGGCCCAAAACTATTAACTGGATAAGATGCAGTGGAAATAGAGATTCACAAGCGGTGTGGTTAGTTTCACAGGCAGGCTACTCTGCTGACATGCAGACACTGCTCCTAGGCCCAAAACTATTAACTGGATTAGATGCAGTGAAAATAGAGATACACAGGCGGTGTAGTTAGTTTCACAGGCGGGCTACTCTGCTGACGTGCAGACACTGCTCCTAGGCCCAAAACTATTAACTGGATTAGATGCAGTGAAAATAGAGATACACAGGCTGTGTAGTTAGTTTCACAGGCGGGCTACAAGGCTGATGTGCAAACACTGCTACTAAACCCAAAACCCCAAAACGATTTACTGGGTTAGATGCAGTAAAAATTGAGATACACAGGCGGTGTAGCTAGCTTCACAGGCGCGCTACTCTGTTGACGTGCAGACACTGCTACTAAGCCCAAAACCCCAAAACAATTTACTAGGTTAGATGCAGTAAAAATTTAGATACACAGGCGGTATAATTAGTTTCACAGGCGGGCTACTCTGCTGACGTGCAGACACTGCTACTAAGCCCCAAACCCCAAAATGATTTTCTGGGTTAGATGCAGTAAAAATTGAGATACACAGGCGGTGTAGCTAGCTTCACAGGCAGGCTACTCTGCTGACGTGCAAACACTGCTGCTAAGCCCAAAACCCGAAAATGATTTACTGGGTTAGATGCAGTAAAAATTGAGATACACAGGCGGTGTAGCTAGCTTCACAGGTGGGCTACTCAGATGACTATCAGACAATGCTACTAGCCCAAAAGGATTGGCTGAGCTAGATTACACCAAATGCTGTGAAATAAGGTACCTTCACACTGAGCAACTTTACAACGAGAACGACAACGATCTGAGACGTTGCAGCGTCCTGGTTAGCGATCTTGTTGTGTTTGACACGCAGCAGCGATCTGGATCCAGCTGTGATATCGCTGGTCGGAGCTAGAAGTCCAGAACTTTATTTTGTCGTCAGATCGGCGTGTATCGTCCTGTTTGACAGCAAAAGCAACGATGTCAGCAATGTTTTACATGGAGGTAACGACCTGTGAGAACGATAAATGAGTCACCGTTACGTCACAGGATCGCTCCTGCATCGTTCTGGAGCTGCTGTGTTTGACATCTCTACAGCGACCTAAACAGCGACGCTGCAGCGATCGGCTCGTTGTCTATATCGCTGCAGCGTCACTGAGTGTGACGGTACCTTAACACTTGCACAGCACTGGCTCCGACCTGCCTGGCAAACACTGCTATGAACTGCTGTAACCTACCCTGAAAAGGGCTGATATTACAACTAGTCCCGACTCCTCCCGACTCCCTAAACCTATCTCTCTGACAATTCGCTCCAAAAAAACACTCTTAGGCCGGCCTCACACTCAGCGTATGTAAATACGGTCCGTTTTTTACGGCCGTAATACGCAGAAAAGTCCCCAAAATAGTGATCCGTATGTCATCCGTAGGCAGGGTGTGTCAGCGTATTTTGCGCATGGCATACTCCGTATGTAATCCGTATGGCATCCGTACTGCAATATTTTCTCACAGGCTTGCAAAACCGACATCTAATGGATTTATGTGCTCAACATATATAGTGTATATATATATATATATATATATATATATATATATATATATATATATATATATCATTGAGACACATATATATATATATATATTCTGTATTTATATTTAATTCAGCGCGATATATGTGAAAAGCCGGTAATTCAATTGCCGGCTTTTCATTTCTCCTTCCCAAACCCGACAGGATATGAGACATGGTTTACATACAGTAAACCATCTCATATACCCTTTTTTTTGCATATTCCACACTACTAATGTTAGTAGTGTGTATGTGCAAAATTTGGGCGCTGTAGCTTGTAAAATAAAGGGTTAAATCGCGGAAAAAATTGGCGTGGGCTCCCGCGCAATTTTCTCCGCCAGAGTGGTAAAGCCAGTGACTCAGGGCAGATATTAATAGCCTAGAGAGGGTCCATGGTTATTGGCCCCCCCTGGCTACAAACATCTGCCCCCAGCCACCCCAGAAAAGGCACATCTGGAAGATGCGCCTATTCTGGCACTTGGCCACTCTCTTCCCATTCCCGTGTAGCGGTAGGATATGGGGTAATGAAGGGTTAATGTCACCTTGCTATTGTAAGGTGACATTAAGCCAGATTAATAATGGATTAATTAATTTCTGGTGGAGCCACAACAGTATGCGGTGGGCTGGGCTGTCCGCCTGCCTTATCATCCAAGCAGTTAATTTTGAGGTAATTGAGTCCTCTGGCTTCGTCAATTTCCTCAGAAGATTCTTTTCTATTTGGGGACCTGCCAAAAAACTCAGATCTGACTGGTGCACTAACTTAGTGGGAGCCTACAAAGAACTGCAGCTAGACAATTTCTTGACTGACAATTAGGGTTGAGCGAAACGGATCGGACAAATTCAAAAATAGCCGACTTTCGGCAAAGTCGGGTTTCATGAGACCACCATCTTACTTCTGCCGATGTTAGCTTAGGGAGAGGTTGCTGCAGCTTCATCCAAAGAAGGGATATAGTTAGGGAGGGAAGATTAACCCCCAAACTGCTTGTGCTGTAGCGATTTCCACTGTCCAACACCACCTTTTTTTTGCAGGGACAGTGGAGGCTATATTTTTGTGCATCAGCTCTGTAGCTTATTAGGCTGCCTTTTAAGGCTCCCTGATAGCTGCATTGCTGTTTGCACGCTGCTGTGCTTTTTTAAAAGCAAAAATCCTGTTGCTCCTTTCTGCAGTTATCTTGTTTATTTGTCCACAGTGCACTTTTGTGTGCAGCAGTCCTTTTTATTGCTGCCATACTCATACCTCCCAACTTTTGAAGATGGGAAAGAGGGACAAAGTTTGCGGCGCGCAAAGCACGCCACGGCAAATTTTGGGCCACGCCTCTGACCACACCCATTCATAATTAGTCACACCCATATCCACGTCCCAACCACACCCATTTAGCACTGCTGATCACACTGTTTCATATACAATAGTTATAAACAAAAAAATATGGCCACACAGTGCTCCATACTGTATAATGGCATTGGCCACACATGATGCTCCATACTGTATAATGGCTACACATGATGCTGCATACTGTATAATGGCCACACATGATGCTCCATACTGTATAATGGCCACACATGATGCTCCATACTGTATAATGACCACACATGACGCTCCATATTGTATAATGACCGCACATGACGCTCCATACTGTATAATGACCGCATGCATACTGTATAATGGCCGCACATGATGCTCCATACTGTATAATGACCGCACATGATGCTCCATACTGTATAATGACCGCGTGCATACTGTATAATGGCCGCACATGATGCTCCATACTGTATAATGAACGCACATGATGCTCCATACTGTATAATGACCGCACATGATGCTCCATACTGTATAATGACCGCACATGATGCTCCATACTGTATAATGACCGCATGCATACTGTATAATGGCCGCACATGATGCTCCATACTGTATAATGACCGCATGCATACTGTATAATGGCCGCACATGATGCTCCATACTGTATAATGAACGCACATGATGCTCCATACTGTATAATGACCGCACATGATGCTCCATACTGTATACTGGCTGCACATGATGCTCCATATTGTATAATGACTGCACATGATGCTCCATACTGTATAATGACCGCACATGATGCTCCATACTGTATAATGACTGCACATGATGCTCCATACTGTATAATGGCCACACATGATGCTCCATACTGTATAATGAACACACATGACGCTCCATACTGTATAATGACCGCACATGATGCTCCATATTGTATAATGACCGCACATGATGATCCATACTGTACACTGGCTGCACATGATGCTCCATACTGTATAATGACCGCACATGATGCTCCATACTGTATAATGACCGCACATGATGCTCCATACTGTATAATGAACACACATGATGCTCCATACTGTATAATGACCGCACATGATGCTCCATATTGTATAATGGCCGCACATGATGCTCCATACTGTATAATGGCCGCACATGATGCTCCATACTGTATAATGAACACACATGATGCTCCATACTGTATAATGACCGCACATGATGCTCCATATTGTATAATGACCGCACATGATGCTCCATACTGTATACTGGCTGCACATGATGCTCCATACTGTATAATGACCGCACATGATGCTCCATACTGTATAATGACCACACATGATGCTCCATACTGTATAATGACCGCACATAATGCTCCATACTGTATGCTGGCTGCACATGATGCTTCATACTGTATAATGACCGCACATGATGCTGCATACTGTATAATGACTGCACATGATGCTCCATACTGTATGCTGGCTCCACATGATGCTTCATACTGTATAATGACCCCACATGAAGCTCCATACTGTATAATGGCCACACATGATGCTCCATACTGTATAATGACTGCACATGATGCTGCATACTGTATAATGACTGCACATGATGCTGCATACTGTATAATGACCGCACATGATGCTCCATACTGTATAATGGCAACAGTTCTCCATACTGTATAATGACATACAGGCACGCAGCTCACACACACGCTCACACACACGCAGCACACACATGCAGCATCACACACACAGTATCACACATACACACGCAGCATCACAAACGCAGCTGACAAACACATGCAGCTTTGACACAAATGCATCACACACACACAGCCATCACACACACACACGCAGCCATCACACACACACACGCAGCCATCACACACACACACGCAGCCATCACACACACACACGCAGCCATCACACACACACGCAGCCATCACACACACACACGCAGCCATCACACACACACACGCAGCCATCACACACACACGCAGCCATCACACACACACACGCAGCCATCACACACACACACGCAGCCATCACACACGCAGCCATCACACACACACGCAGCCATCACACACACACACCCAGCCATCACACACACACACACCCAGCCATCACACACACCAGATACCTCATACACACATGACACACACACAAATGCAGCATCACACACACACAATGACACACAAATGCAGCATCACACACACACACACACACACACACACACACAATCTCCTCTGTGTTGCAGGGGCGGCTGATCTGTCCATGTGCAGCTCTTCAGTTTCTCCGGCTGCTCACAGCTCTGCACTGTCCCGGCACCTCCCCCGTCTCTCCTTCTCTGCCGGGATAGCAGCTAAGAGCAGGAGAAGCCGGAGCTCCGTGCACACACAGGAGGAAGTGAGTCGCTGACCTCTCATCTTCATCGCTGCTGGCTCTCTGCCTCAGCGTGGCAGCGCCGCACACACAGGGGGCGGGGGGGGAGTGGGTGGGGGCGAGATCGGTCGGGAGGAGACCCAGCATGTATAAGAAAAAAAAACAGCCACAAACCTAAATTACTCAGGTGCCGCCCCCTGCATTGTCCCCACCCTAGGCACGTAGTGCGGGACATTAGTGTCCCGCCCGGGATCCCGGGGCTGACTGTCAAAATCAGGACAGTCCCGCGGGATCCGGGATGGTTGGGAGGTATGCATACTTGTCCTGAGTAGTGTTGAGCGATACTTTCCAATATGGGAAAGTATCGATATCGGAAAGTATCGGCCGATACCGGCAAAATATCGGATCTTGCCGATACCGATACCCGATACCAATGCAAGTCAATAGGACGAAAATATCGGAATTAAAATAGAACCCTTCTTTCCTTGTAGGTTCATTCTACATGAAGGAAAACAACTAAGAATAATGTAGGATGTATTGGGGGACGTGGCGGAGACATAAAAGGCATAGAGGTTTTGCCCAATCAAATAGAATAGCAGGAATTTAAAAAAAATTTTAAGACGTTCGGAGTTACAAAGATATTGACTATGTTAAGATTTTTTTTATTTTGTCAGATATTGATGTTTCACTACTTCCACGCCCTTCACCCTCTTTTTTACTTCTCCCACACTTTCTTCTTCATCATCATCAGCATCTTTGACATCAAGTTCTTCTTCACCTTATTCATCTTCTTCATCTTCTACCTATAATTTTTTTTTGTTACATTGTTCATATTCTTTTTATTTAACTATTACACAGGTCAACAAAAAAAAATTTTTTTTCTGGTGTCCAAAATATTTTAATGAATTTGGGGTATTTTTGGGGTGCTGATTCTGAATATGCTATCAGTTTTGCCAGATTGGCTCAAGTTTTTGACATCTTTGGTATCTTATTTATAGCACTTGTTGGTAAATGCGAAGCATCATCTCATTAATTTCTTTGGATTAGTACTTGAACTGAGCAGTTCTCAATATAGTTTTGTGTTAATTAGTGTTCTAAAAGTTTGTTCATAGCTTGATTTTTGCACTAACTTTATGTTGTTGTCTGTTTTCCAGTGAAAAGCATGAACTCATCAAGAAGAAGTTGTCTTAACGATCCAGACTCATTCTGTTACATTTGTGGTGAATACACACTGCCAAAACATAGAAGAAACATAACAGACTTCGTAAAAAAAGTGTATTTTGCCTATTTTGGGGTTATGCTTGGGGACCAAGACAAGTTTTGGGCACCACACATAGTGTGCAAAGCATGTATCGAATTATTACGAAAATGGAGCAAAGGACAAAGAAAAAGCTTCAAATTTGGTGTTCCAATGGTGTGGAGGGAGCCAAAAAATCATCATGATGACTGTTATTTCTGTGCAGTGCAAGTGCAAGGATTCAATAAGCATAAGAAACGAAAATGGGAGTAACATGGAATCTGCAAGAAGGCCTGTCCCTCATTGTGAAGATGTGCCTGTACCTGTGTTAACCATAAATAACAGTCATCATGATGATTTTTTGGCTCCCTCCACACCATTGGAACACCAAATTTGAAGCTTTTTCTTTGTCCTTTGCTCCATTTTCGTAAAAATTCGATACATGCTTTGCACACTATGTGTGGTGCCCAAAACTTGTCTTGGTCCCCAAGCATAACCCCAAAATAGGCAAAATACACTTTTTTTTACGAAGTCTGTTATGTTTCTTCTATGTTTTGGCAGTGTGTATTCACCACAAATGTAACAGAATGAGTCTGGATCATTAAGACAACTTCTTCTTGATGAGTTCATGCTTTTCACTGGAAAACAGACAACAACATAAAGTTAGTGCAAAAATCAAGCTATGAACAAACTTTTAGAACACTAATTAACACAAAACTATATTGAGAACTGCTCAGTTCAAGTACTAATCCAAAGAAATTAATGAGATGATGCGTCGCATTTACCAACAAGTGCTATAAATAAGATACCAAAAATCTCAAAAAACTTGAGCCAATCTGGCAAAACTGATGACATATTCAGAATCAGCACCACAAAAATACCCTAAATTCGATGAAATATCTTTGGCACCAAAAATGCTGTTGACCAGTGTTATTCTTCTTCATATTCAACTTCTTCATCATATTCTTATTTGTGACAGGCATTCCCGTAGTTGTTATCTATAAAAGTTTGAGGATTACACCTTCCGTTCTGCCTGTCACAAAACACTTAGATTTTTCCGCGTTCAGTTTGGCCTGCAGCATCAGGTTTTATCCAGGGGCACCACGAGGAGGAACGGACTCACCCCCATACACTGCTTAGTCTTCTTCTGCTTATAATTTAGATAATATCTTTTGCTCTGATATTTAGTGTTATGCTTAATGTTCTTCTGCTCTTTGTTCTGCAGCCTCTTGTTCTTCTGCTTCTCGGTCTCCCATGTCGTCGTCGTCTCCAGGGTCATTGTCTCCGGGGTCGTAGTCATCGGGGTGGTCTTCAGGGTCATCGTCTCCAGGGTCGTCGTCATCTCAGTGGTTGTCGTCTCTGGTGTCGTCGTCATCTTAGGGGTGGTCTTCCGGGTCATCGTCTTTAGGGTCTTGAACTTGGAAATGTAGCAGAAGGTACAAGAAGGCTGAGAAAATGCTGAGAAACAGCTGATGGAACTGGAACTTGGATGGCTACCCGAAGGTCCAAGAGCCAATGGAACTACCGAGGACCAGCTGACGTTACTGGAACCCGGTTACTAAGCAGGAGGTAAACGTGCCTGAAAGCACTACCAAGGACCACCTGACATTGGTGGAACTCGGATACCCAGAGGGAGGCACCTAAGCCAAAGGCTCTGCCCGGAACCAGCTGATGGTACTGGAACCAGGATGGGGAGCAGAAGGTACAAGAGCAAAAGACACTGCCGAGAACCAGCTGACGGTACTGGAACCCGGATGGGTAGCCGAAGGTCCAAGAGCCAATGGAACTACCGAGGAACAGCTGATGTTACTGGAACTCGGTTACTAAGCAGGAGGTACCCGTGCCTGAAAGCACTACCAAGGACCACCTGACATTGGTGGAACTCGGATACCCAGAGGGAGGCACCTAAGCCAAAGGCTCTGCCCGGAACCAGCTGATGGTACTGGAACCAGGATGGGGAGCAGAAGGTACAAGAGCAAAAGACACTGCCGAGAACCAGCTGACGGTACTGGAACCCGGATGGGTAGCCGAAGGTACAAGAGCCAATGGAACTACCGAGGACCAGCTGACGTTACTGGAACCCGGTTACTAAGCAGGAGGTACCCATACCTGAAAGCACTACCAAGGACCACCTGACATTGGTGGAACTCGGATACCCAGAAGGAGGCACCTAAGCCAAAGGCTCTACCCGGAACCAGCTGACGGTACTGGAACCAGGATGGGGAACTATTCAAGCTTGTCTTCCTAGAGCCCCAACTAGTGGTGTTGGAGCAAAGGGTCAGCAGGGGGAGCAGAGTGTAGGCCGAAGCCTGCACTGGAGGCATTTGGAGGTCTGTTGTGTCCACATGGCTATTGCAGGACACGATGCCGGCTACACAGCAGGGGAACAGCTGGCGGTGCTGAACCCCACTGACAGAGTGGCGGGTGTTTTGCTCTGTGCAGCCAGCACTTCCGGGCACCAACTGGCAGTGTTAGAGCCCAGGGACAGCAGGAGGAGGGGGAGCAGAGTGTAGGCCGAAGCCTAATTGAACCTATTTTAAAGGTAACCTTTAACCCCCCATCAGGTGTTACAAACTAGAAGAGCCACACCTTGGGCAGCAGTAATGCTGCCCAAGTCAAAGGTTGCTCTTTTAATTTTGTTCCTTGCACACACTGAATGAAACACGTACCACATTTAGGCCCTTATACAGTCAAAACTGTCTTGGAGGAGGGAGTTCATCATGACTAAGGGTGCTATGTCACCAGAAACGCGTAGATAGTGTTTTTAATTATATTGTGCTGTTGTTTTATCCTCTATTTTTTGATATGAAGTGAATAAAGTACCAAGACTTTGCTTTTTCACCACCTCGTCGAGCTGGATTTTTTTCTATTTCCTGCATTCCTCACGCCTTGACACAGTGTTTCCGTGCTCCGAGCCTCCAGGGACTACAACTATGGTGAGCTGGATTTTTTCTTTTGTCTTCGCAGTTCGCGATGCCCATGAATCCCAGCCCAGCAGTGTCTTTACATTGTTTCACACTGTGGGACTGGGATTCATGGCCTTGCGCAGTACATATGTTCGCCTCTCACTCGGGTCCTTACACCTGCTTCAGACTGTGCGGCGCCAGCTGATCCCTTATGGCATGCCACGGCCATGAAGCCGCACAGTGTGAAGAAGGCGGAAGGAGATGAGTGACAACAGGCGAAGATATGCACTGCTCATGCCCGTCAATCACACCCTCGCAGTCAAAATAAATAAGACACCGAGGGGCGTTGTGTCGGGCAGGGCGGCCGCAGAGGCGCAGCCAGCCAAACAATGATGTCAGAAGACAGGCAGCGCTACCAAGGGGGGTGTAGCGTGTCATTACAAAGGAAAGTCACACCTCAGGGACGGTTTAATGGTCTCAGGAGACACATTTTAGACGTGTTGCGTTCGGCGTGTGCAATGAGAGTAAATTAATGAGCCACCTTGTACAAATGCAGCATTACTGCTGTACAAGGTGGCTGTAATACATGCCAACGCCTGGGGGGGGACAGGTTCCCTTCAATTTCAGTTCTTGTGTCTGCGTGGCTTTTGCAGGACACGTTGCCATCTACACAGCAGGGGAACAGCTGGCGGTGCTGAACCCCACTGACACATTGGCTGGTGTTTTGCTCTGTGCAGCTAGCACTTCCGGGCGCCAACTGGCAGTGTTAGAGCCCAGGTTCAGCAGGTGGAGAGTGAGGAGAGTGTAGGCCGAAGCCTGCACTGGCGGCAGCTTTGTGTCCGCGTGGCTTTTGCAGGACACGTTGGCAGCTACACAGCAGGGGAACAGCTGGCGGTGCTGAACCCCACTGACAGAGTGGCGGGTGTTTTTCTCTGTGCAGCTAGCACTTCCGGGCGCAAAATGGTGGTGTTAGAACCCAGGGTCAGCAGGTGGAGAGTGAGGAGAGTGTAGGCCGAAGCCTGCACTGGTGGCAGCTTTGTGTCCGCGTGGCTTTTGCAGGACACGATGCCAGCTACACAGCAGGGGAATAGCTGGCGGTGCTGAACCCCACTGACAGAGTGGCAGGTGTTTTTCTCTGTGCATCCAGCACTTCTGGGCACCAACTGGCAGTGTTAGAGCCCAGGGACAGCAGGAGGAGGGGGAGCAGAGTGTAGGCCGAAGCCTAATTGAACCAATTTTAAAAGTAATCTTTAACCCCCCCTCAGGTGTTACAAACTAGAAGAGCCACACCTTGGGCAGCAGTAATGCTGCCCAAGTCAAAGGTTGCTCTTTTAATTTTGTTCCTTGCACACGCTGAATGAAACACGTACCACATTTAGGCCCTTATACAGTCAAAACTGTCTTGGAGGAGGGAGTTCCCTTCTTAATGAGAAGCAGCACAGCTGGCAAAAATACCACCTTGGTGCTTGGCGCGGCCTCCTGAGCATCGCATTTTGCTGTACAGGAGTCTGCGCTGTTGCGTTATCCCTTGGCCATGCGCTGTCCGTCTTCTGACATCATTTGATGTCGGCTGGTGCAGTTCGCGATGCCCATGAATCCCAGCCCAGCAGTGTCTTTACATTGTTTCACACTGCGGGACTAGGATTCATGCCCTTGCGCAGTACATATGTTCGCCTCTCACTCGGGTCCTTACACCTGCTTCAGACTGTGTAACGCCAGCTGATCCCTTATGGCATGCCACGGCCATGAGGCCGCACAGAGTGAAGAAGGCAGAAGGAGATGAGTGACAACAGGCGAAGATATGCACTGCTCATGCCCGTCAATCACACCCTCGCAGTCAAAATAATTAAGACACCGAGGGTCGTTGTGTCGGGCAGGGCAGCCCCAGAGGCGCAGGGAGCCAAACAATGATGTCAGAAGACGGGCAGCGCTACCAAGGGGGGTGCAGCGTGTCATTACAAAGGAAAGTCACACCTCAGGGATGGTTTAATGGTCTCAGGAGACACATTTTAGACGTGTTGCATTCGGCGTGTGCAAGGAGAGGAAATTAATGAGCCACCTTGTACAAATGCAGCATTACTGCTGTACAAGGTGGCTGTTATACATGCCAATGTCTGAAGGGGGGGACAGGTTCCCTTCAATTTCAGTTCTTGTGTCTGCGTGGCTTTTGCAGGACACTTTGCCAGCTACACAGCAGGGGAACAGCTGGCGGTGCTGAACCCCACTGACACATTGGCTGGTGTTTTGCTCTGTGCAGCTAGCACTTCCGGGCGCCAACTGGCAGTGTTAGAGCCCAGGGTCAGCAGGTGGAGAGTGAGGAGAGTGTAGGCCGAAGCCTGCACTGGCGGCAGCTTTGTGTCCGCGTGGCTTTTGCAGGACACGATGCCGGCTACACAGCAGGGGAACAGCTGGCGGTGCTGAACCCCACTGACAGAGTGGCGGGTGTTTTGCTCTGTGCAGCCAGAACTTCCGGGCACCAACTGGCAGTGTTAGAGCCCAGGGACAGCAGGAGGAGAGGGAGCAGAGTGTAGGCCAAAGCCTAATTGAACCTATTTTAAAGGTAACCTTTAACCCCCCCTCAGGTGTTACAAACTAGAAGAGCCACACCTTGGGCAGCAGTAATGCTGCCCAAGTCAAAGGTTGCTCTTTTAATTTTGTTCCTTGCACACGCTGAATGAAACACGTACCACATTTAGGCCCTTATACAGTCAAAACTGTCTTGGAGGAGGGAGTTCCCTTCTTAATGAGACGCAGCACAGCTGGCAAAAATACCACCTTGGCGCTTGGCGCGGCCTCCTGAGTATCTCATTTTGCTGTACAGGAGTCTGCGCTGTTGCGTTATCCCTTGGCCATGAGCTGTCCGTCTTCTGACATCATTTGATGTCGGCTGGTGCGGTTCGCGATGCCCATGAATCCCAGCCCAGCAGTGTCTTTACATTGTTTCACACTGCGGGACTGGGATTCATGGCCTTGCACAGTACATATGTTCGCCTCTCACTCGGGTCCTTACACCTGCTTCAGACTGTGCAGCGCCAGCTGATCCCTTATGGCATGCCACAGCCATCAGGACGCACAGTGTGAAGAAGGCGGAAGGAGATGAGCGACAACAGGCGAAGACATGCACTGCTCATGCCCGTCAATCACACCCTTGCAGTCAAAGTAAATAAGACACCGAGGGGCGTTGTGCGGGCAGGGCAGCCGCAGAGGCGCAGCCAGCCAAACAATGATGTCAGAAGATGGGCAGCGCCACCAAGGGGGTGCAGCGTGTCATTACAAAGGAAAGTCACACCTCAGGGACGGTTTAATGGTCTCAGGAGACACATTTTAGATGTGTTGCGTTCGGCGTGTGCAAGGAGAGTAAATTAATGAGCCACCTTGTACAAATGCAGCATTACTGCTGTACAAGGTGGCTGTTATACATGCCAACGCCTGGGGGGGGACAGGTTCCCTTCAATTTCAGTTCTTGTGTCTGTGTGGCTTTTGCAGGACACATTGCCAGCTACACAGCAGGGGAACAGCTGGCGGTGCTGAACCCCACTGACACATTGGCTGGTGTTTTTCTCTGTGCAGCTAGCACTTCCGGGTGCCAACTGGCAGTGTTAGAGCCCAGGGTCAGCAGGTGGAGAGTAAGGAGAGTGTAGGCCAAAGCCTGCACTGGCGGCAGCTTTGTGTCCGCGTGGCTTTTGCAGGACACGTTGCCAGCTACACAGCAGGGGAACAGCTGGCGGTGCTGAACCCCACTGACAGAGTGGCGGGTGTTTTGCTCTGTGCAACTAGCACTTCCGGGCGCCAACTGGCGGTGTTAGAGCCCAGGGACAGCAGGAGTAGAGGGAGCAGAGTGTAGGCCGAAGCCTAATTAAACCAATTTTAAAGGTAACCTTTAACCACCCCCTCAGGTGTTACAAACAAGAAGAGCCACACCTTGTGCAGCTGTAATGCTGCACAAGTGAAAGGTTGCTCTTTAAGTTTTGAATCTTGCACACGCTGGATGAAACAGGTTTAACATTTAGCCCCTTATACAGTCAAAACTGTCTTGTAGGCGGGAGTTTCCTTCTTAATGAGACGCAGCACAGCTGTCAAGAATCCCACCTTGGTGCTGGGCGCGGCCTCCTGAGCGTCGTTATTTGCTGTACAGGAGTCTGCGCTGTCGTGTTATCCCTTGGCCTTGCGCTGTTACCGCTGCCCATCTTCTGACTTCATTTAATGTCAGCCGGTGCGGTTCGCGATGCCTATGAATACCAGCCCCGCAGTGTCTTCTCATTTATTCACACTGCGGGGCTGATATTCATGACCTTGCGCAGTCCATATGTTCGCCTCTCACACTCGTGTCCTTACACCTGCTTCAGACTGTGCGGCGTCAGCTGATCCCTTATCGCATGCCATGGCCATGAAGCCGTACAGTCTGAAGAAGGCGGAAGGAGATGAGTGACAAAAGGCAAAGATATGCACTGCTCATGCCCGTCAATCACACCCTCGCAGTCAAAATAAATAAGACACCGAGGGGCGTTGTGTCGGGCAGGGCGGCCGCAGAGGCGCAGCCAGCCAAACAATGATGTCAGAAGACGGGCAGCGCTACCAAGGGGGGTGCAGCGTGTCATTACAAAGGAAAGTCACACCTCAGGGACGGTTTAATGGTCTCAGGAGACACATTTTAGACGTGTTGCGTTCGGCGTGTGCAAGGAGAGTAAATTAATGAGCCACCTTGTACAAATGCAGCATTACTGCTGTAAAAGGTGGCTGTAATACATGCCAACGCCTGGGGGGGGACAGGTTCCCTTCAATTTCAGTTCTTGTGTCTGCATGGCGTTTGCAGGACACGATGCCGGCTACACAGCAGGGGAACAGCTGGCGTTGCTGAACCCCCACTGACACACTGGCTGGTGTTTTTCTCTGTGCAGCTAGTACTTCCGGGCGCCAACTGGCGGTGTTAGAGCCCAGGGTCAGCAGGAGGAGCAGATAGGAGGTATTGCAGCACACACAGCAGTGGAGCAGCTGACGTTACTGAACCCCAATAATAGAGGAGCGACTGTTGACTGTGCGGACAGCACTTCTAGGCACCAGCTAGCGGTGTTAGAGCCCAGGGACAGCAGGAGGAGCAGATAGGAGGTATTGCAGCACACACAGCAGGGGAGCAGCTGATGTTACTGAACCCCAACAACACGGCAGCAAGTGTTAACTGTGCATCCAGCACTTCCAGGCACCAACTGGCGGTGTTAGAGCCCAGGGACAGCAGGAGGAGAGGGAGCAGGGTGTAGGCCGAAGCCTGCACTGGAGGCAGTTTTAGGTCTGTTGTGTCTGCGTGGCGTTTGCAGGACACGATGCTGGCTACACAGCAGGGGAACAGCTGGCGTTGCTGAACCCCACTGACACATTGGCTGGTGTTTTTCTCTGTGCAGCTAGCACTTCCGGGTGCCAACTGGCGGTGTTAGAGCCCGGGGTCAGCAGGAGGAGCAGAGTATAGGCCGAAGCCTGCACTGGAGCAAGTTGAAAGGGAACATTTAACCCCCACCCCAGGCGTTTGTTGCTGAAAGAGCCATCTTGTACAGCACTAATGATGCAAAAGGAAAAGGTGGCTCTTTTAATTATGCTCCTTTCAAAGGCTGAACTAGACACTTGTGAAATGTGTCCCCTCACACCGTTAAACCGTCCCAGATGTGGGACTTTCCTTTGTAATGTGACGCAGTCTAGCCGTCATTCCTACCCCCTTGGCGCTGTGCGCCGCCTCCTCAGCGTTGTTTGATTCTGTCCCTGAGCCTTCCCTGTTATGTTATCCCTTGGCCAGGCACACTTAGCGCTGCCCATCTTCTGACATCATTTTGCGTCAGGCTGGCTGCGCCTGTGCGGCCGCGCTGGCTGAGATCCCGCCTCGCAGTGTCGTCTAATGTAATCCCACCGCGGGCCTGGGATCTGTGGCCATGCGCAGTGCATATCCTCGCTTCTCACTCCCCTCCCTCCGGCTTCTTCAGACTGTGCGGTGTCACGGCCGTGGCATGCTATTAGGGATCAGCTGACGGCGCACAGTCTGAAGAAGGTGGAGGGAGATGAGTGAGAGGCGGAGGTGAAGATATGCACTGCGCATGTCCATGGATCCCAGGCCTGCAGTGTGATTAAATCAGAAGACAATGCGAGGCGGGCTCTCGGCCAGCGCGGCCGCACAGGCGCAGCCAGCCTGACACCAAATGATGTCAGAAGACGGGCAGCGCTAAGTGTGCCTGGCCAAGGGATAACATAACAGCGCAGGCTCAGGGACAGAATCAAAAAGCTGAGGAGGCGGCGCATGGCACCAAGGGGGTAGGAATGACCGCTGTGCTGCGTCACATTACAAAGGAAAGTCCCACCTCCGGGACGGTTAAACGGTGTGAGGAGACACATTTAATAAGTGTGTAGTTCAGCCTTTGAAAGGAGCATAATTAAAAGAGCCACCTTTTCCTTCTGCAGCATTACTGCTGCACAAGGTGGCTCTTTCAGTAACAAACGCCTGGGGGGTGGGGGTGGGCAGGTTCCCTTAAATTTTATTTGTGCCAGCTTGGCGGTTGCATGACACGTTGCCGGATACACAGCAGGGGAGCAGCAGGCGTTACTGAACCCCACTAACACATTGGCATGGTGTTTGGCTCTGTGCAAACAGCACTTCCGGGCAGCAACCAGCAGTGTTGGAGCCCAGGGACAGCAGGAGGAGCAGAGTGTAGGCCGAAGCCTGCACTGGAGGCATGTAAATGTCTGTTAGTTGTGCCAGCGTGGTTGCATGACACGTTGCCGGATACACAGCAGGGGAGCAGCTGACGTTACTGAACCCAATAACAGAGGAGCGACTGTTGACTGTGCGGACAGCACTTCCAGGCACCAACTAGCAGTGTTGGAGCCCAGGGACAGCAGGAGGAGCAGATAGGAGGTATTGCAGCACACACAGCAGGGGAGCAGCTGACGTTACTGAACCCCAATAACAGAGGAGCGACTGTTGACTGTGCGGACAGCACTTCCAGGCACCAACTAGCGGTGTTGGAGCCCAGGGACAGCAGGAGGAGCAGATAGGAGGTATTGCAGCACACACAGCAGGGGAGCAGCTGACAGTAGTGAACCCCAATAACAGAGGAGCGACTGTTGACTGTGCGGACAGCACTTCCAGGCACCAACTAGCGGTGTTGGAGCCCTGGGACAGCAGGAGGAGCAGATAGGAGGTATTGCAGCACACACAGCAGGGGAGCAGCTGACGTTACTGAACCCCAATAACACGGCAGCAAGTGTTAACTGTGCATCCAGCACTTCCAGGCACCAACTGGCGGTGTTAGAGCCCAGGGACAGCAGGAGGAGCAGATAGGAGGTATTGCAGCACACACAGCAGGGGAGCAGCTGACGTTACTGAACCCCAGTAACAGAGGAGCGACTGTTGACTGTGCGGTCAGCACTTCCAGGCACCAACTAGCGGTGTTGGAGCCCAGGGACAGCAGGAGATGCAGAGGAACACCGTTTAGGCCGAAGCCTGATTGGAGCAAGTCGAAAGGTAACCTTTAACCCCCACCCCAAAAGGCATTTGTAGCTGAAAGAGCTAGCTTTTGCATCACAAAGGCTGCCAAAGGAAAAGGTGGCTCTTTTCATTATGCTCCTTGCAAACACAGAACTAAACACTTAAAGTGTGTGATACCGTAAAACCATCCTGGAGGTGGGACTTTCCTTTGTAATGTGACGCAGCCCAGCCGTCATTCCTACCCCCTTGGTGCCATGCGCCGCCTCCTCAGCGTTGCTTGATTCCGTCCCGGAGCCTGTGCTGTTATGTTATCCCTTGGCCAGGCGCACTTTGCGGTGCCCGTCTTCTGACATCATTTTGTGTCAGGCTGGCTGCGCCTGTGCGGCCGCGCTGGCCGAGATCCCGCCTAGCAGTGTCGTCTAATGTAATCCCACCGCGGGCCTGGGATCCGTGGCCATGCGCAGTGCATATCCTCGCCTCTCACTCCCCTCCCTCTGGCTTCTTCAGACTGTGCGGTGTCACGGCCGTGGCATGCTATTAGGGATCAGCTGACGGCACACAGTCTGAAGAAGGTGGAGGGAGATTAGTGAGAGGCGGAGGTGAAGATATGCACTGCGCATGCCCATGGATCCCAGGCCCGCAGTGTGATTAAATCAGAAGACACTGCGAGGCGGGAACTCGCCCGGCGCGGCTGCACAGGCGCAGCCAGCCTGACACCAAATGATGTCAGAAGACGGGCACCGCAAAGTGTGCCTGGCCAAGGGATAATATATCAGTGCTGTCTCCGGGACAGAATTAAACAACGCGGAGGAGGCGGCGCACGGCGCCAAGGGGGTAGGAATGACGGGTGTGCTGCGTCACATTACAAAGGAAAGTCCCACCTCTGGGATGGTTTTACGGTATCAGTGGACACACTTTAAAAGTGTTAAGTTCTGCGTGTGCAAGGAGCTAAACAAAAATAGTTATCTTTTCCTTGTGCAGCATAACTGCTGCACAAGGTGGCTATTTCAGTAACAAACGCCTGGGGGGGGACAGGTTCCCTTACATTTCAGTTGTTGTGTCAGCGTGGCGGTAGCAGGACACATTGCCGGCTACACAGCTGGGGATCAGATGACGTTACTGACACCCAATAACACTGGGTCGTATGTTTTGACTGTGCAGACGGCACTTCTGAGCCTCAACTGGTGGTGTTGGAGCCCAGGAATTACAGTTCAGGTGGTAGAAAGATGAACACAACAGGAGACCTGGATACTGTAGACAGTCACCCAATTATTTAATCAGGAACAGGAGTGGCAAATTCCTGCGAGATCCAGGCCTGGTTCATTATCAGGAAAGTAAGCCAGTCAACGTTATCGGAGGATAGTCGCATGCGACGGTCAGTTAGTACACCACCTGCAGCACTAAAGACGCTTTCCGATAATACACTAGCCGCAGGGCAAGCCAGCACCTCCAATGCATACTGGCTTAGCTCTGGCCATGTATCCAGCTTAGAGACCCAAAACTTGAAAGGGGAAGAGCCGTCTGTGAGTACAGCAAGAGCGCAAGACATGTAGTCTGTCACCATCTGACGGAACCGTTGCCTCCTGCTGACTGGAGCCGTCTGTGATGGTGTAGACATTTGTGGCGGGCACAGAAAACTGTGCCACAGTTGGGCCATACTGGTCTTGCTTTGGGCAGAGGCACTGCTTCTGCTCCCTCTTTGTGCAGAGCCTCCTCCACTGCCTGGACGCACTGAGCTGCTTTGTAAAGCACTAGCAGCACTTCTCTCAGTTGGACTGGAGAAGATGATGGAATTCACCAGTGTGTCTTGGTACTCCCGCATTTTACGCTCCCGGTTCAACGGTGTGATGAGGCTTTGTACGTTGTCCCGTTAGCGAGGATCGAGGATGGTGAACACCCAATAATCAGACATGTTGAGAATGTGGGCGATGCGGCGGTCATTTCTCAGGCACTGCAGCATGTAATCAACCATGTGCTGCAGACTGCCAACTGGCCAAGAAACGATGTCCCCTGCTTGAGGCGTGATCTCTGCCCGCTCGTCATCACCCCACCCTCGCTGCACACACTGACTACTGGACAATTGTGTAACTCCCTCCTCTGGACAGATGTCTTCCTCCTCCATTGACTCCTCCTCATCCTCCTCACAAAGTGTCCCCTGCCTACGCGTTTGTGAGGAACCACGTGGCGCTGACTGTCCAGAAGATGATGGAAATGGTGAATCCTCATCCTCCACCTCTTCCACAACATCATCCCTTAGCGCTTGCAGTGATTTTTCAAGCAGGCAGATAAGGGGGACAGTCATGCTGACTAGTGCATCTTCTGCACTCGCCATCCGCGTGGAATAATCGAAGGGACGCAAAACCTTGCAGACGTCCTTCATAGTGGCCCACTCTGTGGTTGTGAAGTCTGAACGGCGCAGAGTGCGACTTCTTTGCGCCTGATGCAGCTGGTACTCCATTACTGCTTGCTGCTGCTCACACAACTGCTCCAACATATGTAACGTGGAATTCCACCTGGTAGGTAGGTCACATATGATGCGATGTTCCGGAAAGCGGAATTGGCGCTTCAGAGCCGCAATGCGCGATTTTGCCTTGCTGGAACGCCGCAAGTGAGCACACTCTAGGCGGACCTTGTGCAGCAGTGCATCAAGATCTGGATAGTCCCTCAACAAAATTCTGCACGACCAAGTTGAGCACATGTGCCAGACATGGGATGTGAGTGAGGTTGCCGAGGCCCAGAGCTGCCACCAGATTTCGGCCATTATCACACACTACCATGCCTGGCTGGAGATTCGCTGGCACAAACCACACATTGCTCTCCTGCTTGATGGCATTCCAGAGCTCCTGCGCTGTGTGGCTTCGATTCCCCAAAGAAATTAATTTCAAGACGGTCTGTTGACGTTTGGCCACGGCTGTGCTCATGTCGGTCGTAACAGGTAAACATTCACGGGTCCATGTGGAGGTGGACTGTGACGGCTCCTGCAGCGACGATTCTGAGGAACTTGTGTAAGAGTAGTCAATGCGTACAGACTGGATTCCTGCAATCCTTGGAGTGGGCAGGACACGTCCTGCGCCACTCGCACGATCTGTACCCGGCTCAACAACATTAACCCAATGGGCAGTGAGGGAAAGGTATCGCCCCTGTCCATGTTGACTGGTCCACGCATCGGTGGTGAGGTGGACCTTGCTACTGACGGCGTTCAGTAGCGCATGTTTTATGTGTCCCTCCACATGCTTGTGCAGGGCAGGGACGGCTTGCCTGCTGAAATAAAAGCGGCTGGGCACATTGTACTGTGGGACTGCCAATGACATCAAGTCACGGAAGCTGTCAGTCTCCACCAGCCTGAATGACAGCATTTCCAGTGACAGAAGTTTGGCAATGCCTGCAGTCAGAGCCTGTGCTCGTGGGTGGTTTGCCGAGAAAGGCCGCCTTTTCTCCCATGCCTGTACTACCGATGGCTGTAGACTTGCCTGGGAGTGTGAGGATGACTGGGAACGTGGTGCTGCGGGTGGAATTACAGTGGGTCTCTGGACAACAGTGCCAGAGGTTCTTCCATGGCGATCCTGGGAGGAAGCCGAACCAGCTGTGTGTGAGCTGGAGGAAGAGGCAACATGAGCTGAAGAGGTGGTAGCTGCCGCTGTTGGTTGGCCTAGCTCTTCAGTGTGTTTCTGTAACTCCGCCGCGTGCCTGGTCCGCACATGTTTCCACATGTTGGAGGTATTGAGGTTGCTGCCATTTCTCCCTCTTTTGACTTTGTGATGACACACCTTGCATTTGATATAGCAAATGTCATCTGCAACTGTGTCAAAAAAGGACCAGGCACTGCAAGTCTTGGGAGCGCCCTTTTTGGCTTTTGGAAGAGACACGCTCCTAACGGGTGCCAAAGTGGAGGCTACAGGATCCGCAGTCTTCCCCCTCCCTCTCCCTCTTTGGCCCATTCGGGGAATCTCTTCCTCAGAGCTGCTACCACCACCTTCCTGTCCCTCACGCCACGATGGGTGAAGGACCTCATCATCTACACTACCCTCTGCCACCAACTGCTCCTCCTGGGTAGTCTCAGCAGCAGAGCACGCACCAGAAAGTGGCACCTGAGTGTCATCAGCGGATGCATTCTGCGGTGTGGTGACCGGAGGCACTGGCCCACCAGCCTCTTCAGACTCAGAGAGAAAAAGCTGTTGGGCATCACTGCCCACTGCCTCTTCTTCCATTTCTCCAATGCTGCTTGGCTGGCCCCCTGTTACCAAGCCAAGAGATTCAGAGAACAGAAGTAGAGACGGCTCCTGTCCTGGGCTCTCTGTCTGCCTGGGCAATTTGGCAGGTGGCGAAGAGACAGATGGGTGCTCTCCAGTGTTCTGTGTCTGAGAGGATGTGGCACTAATTGAAGTCGATGCGTTAGCTGCCATCCATCCGACAACGGCTTCAATTTGGTCTTCATGCAGCAGCGGTGTACGGTGCTCTCCGACAAAGCTGCGCATGAAGGACTGTTCCCTGCTGAAACTGGGTGATGATGAGTCACCGGTGCCCGCAGCAGGCACAGAATCCCCACGTCCTCTCCCTGCTCCGCGCCCATGCCCACGTGCCTTACTCCCTGCCTTCTTCATCTTGGTTGACTGATAAAGATAAGCAGAAAAGTACGGCTTAGTGTGCTTATTCCTGAACAGCTCCTAACAGGTATAAGAAACACTAATTTTCTAAAGTGTGGACTAGACTTTAATATGAGCTAATGTGGCCTACACAACTGTAAAGTGGTGTGTTTGGTGAACTTTATTCTTTATTTATTTTTTGGGGGATGAACTGACAACAGGGAGAGCTGCACTCACACGGACACCATGCAGACAGCCGTAAAAGGTGCTGCAAGGCCCAAAAAAACTACTCTAGGTTATCCTATGTAGTGTTTTTCCACAATTTAGCTGGATACGGGTGGAAAGTCACTAATAGGAATTATTTGAAAAAAATGTGCAGCAGCCTGCACTACTTGCAAAAAAGGACAATGGAATGGATAGAACTGTAAGAGTCAGTGAACCACCCTGAGCTGGATACAACTGGCTGTGGCTGCACACAGACTACAGGGCGAGCTGCACTCACACGGAGACCGTGCAGACAGCCGTAAACGGCGCTGCAAGGCCCAAAAAAACTACTCTAGGCTATCCTATGTAGTGTTTTTCCACAATTTAGCTGGATACGGGTGGAAAGTCACTAATAGGAATTATTTGAAAAAAATGTGCAGCAGCCTGCACTACTTGCAAAAAAGGACAATGGAATGGATAGAACTGTATGAGTCAGTGAACCACCCTGAGCTGGATACAACCGGCTATGGCTGCACACAGACTACAGGGCGAGCTGCACTCACACGGAGACCGTGCAGACAGCCATAAACGGCGCTGCAAGGCCTCAAAAACCTCCTCTACATTATCCTATGTAGTGTTTTTCCACAATTTAGCTGGATACGGGTGGAAAGTCACTAATAGGAATTATTTGAAAAAAATGTGCAGCAGCCTGCACTACTTGCAAAAAAGGACAATGGAATGGATAGAACAGTATGAGACAGTGAACCACCCTGACCTGAACACAACCAGCTATGGCTGCACACAGACTATAGAGTGGGCTGCACTCACACACACACACACACACACTCACACAGACCTTGCAGATCGCTGTGAAAACAGCGCTGCAAGGCAAAAGCAAGGTGAACACACAGCGGTTGCTAAATTAGCCTGGGAAAAGCACAACGAAGCAAATCGCTATCTCAACTGGCCCTCAGTCAGAAGACAGCGTCCTGTCACTAACTGAATTCACAGCAGAGTGAGCCCAAAATGGCGCCGGCGACTTTTAAACTGCAGCATGACATCATTTCAGCAGCCAATCACAGCCTTGCCAGTAGTTTCATGCCCACCATGCTGAACAGGATGTGCCCACACTTGGAATCATTCCTCATTGGCTGAATTCGTGCAGTTTGAATCCTGGGCACTTCCGATTCTGGTATCCGATATGCGGCAAGTATCGGATCTCGGTATCGGAATTCCGATACCGCAAGTATCGGCCGATACCCGATACTTGCGGTATCGGAATGCTCAACACTAGTCCTGAGATCATTGTAGGGAGATTGAAATGGTACTACAGTCCTTATATTTTTTCATATATCTTCCAGCCACATTCTGCCACTTACACTGTGTTGTTTTATACACTGGGCCTGAGTTTTGGTTCAGTCTCCAAAAAAAAAAGTGAGATTCAAATCCTCACAAAGTGGATATACTTCTGTCCTGTTAGTTTGTCGTATATCAACCAGCCACTTTCTGGCACTTACATTGTGTTGTTTTATACACTGGGCCTGAGTTTTGGTTCAGTCTCCCAAAAAAAAAGTGAGATTCAAATTCTCACAAAGTGGATATACTTCTGTCCTGTTAGTTTGTCGTATATCAGCCAGCCACTTTCTGCCACTTAAATTGTGTTGTTTTATGCACAGGGCCTGAGTTTTGGTTCAGTCTCCCAAAAAAAGGGAGATTTAAATTCTCAACAAGTTAATATACACCTTCTAACTTGTTTTACAGTACCATATAACGGTTGTTACTTTGGTAAGATTTTCCAAAAAATTAGGAAGTCTGGTGGAAGAGCCCGTGGGCAGTCATTGCCAGCTGGTACTGATGGTGGTGGTGGTGGTGCATCTGGTGGTAGTGGAAAAAGCACAATAGCACCTAAGGCTGGAGGTGTTGAGCCAGCATCATCGTCTGGCTACACAAGGCCTCGAAGGCTCCCTTATCTGGGAGTAGGAAAACAGCTTTTAAAGCCGGAGCAGCAGTAAAATGTTTTGGCTTTCCTTGCTGACTCAGCCTCTAGCTCTTTCGCCTCCTCTTCAGAAAGTAACAAATATAAAAGCAGCGAGTCATCAGTGGATGCTCCCAGTCAGGAACAAGACGTTTCCTTGTGTCCTTTACCCAAACCAAAAGTGAAGGATGCGTCAGGCGACACTACAGGTTACTCCATGGAGCTCTTTACACATACCGTGCCTGGGTTAGAAAGGGAAATTGTTAACTAACCATTACAAGATGAATCGGACATGGAGTGCACTGATGCACAGCCACAGCTAGATTATTATGCTGTTCCATTGACCCAGATCAGTACATTGCCCTCGCAGTGTACTGAGCATGAATCTGACCCTGATGAGACTATGGTGCCCCATCCCGAACGCTATAGCACCTTACACGGTGACACAGAGGAAGGTGCACATGACATTGAAGAGGAGGTGATAGATGACCCAGTTGTTGACCCAGATTGACAGTCATTTCGTGGAAGAGGGTGCCACTGCCAGTAGCCCAGAAGCAGAGGAGGATGATCCGCAGCAGCCATCTACATCGCAACAGCTGTCATTTGGCAGGCCCGTATCAGCCCAAAACCGTTTGTCAAAAACAAAAACAGTTTTAGGACAGCGTAGCCATCCAGTGAAAGTAGCACAGCGTGCAATGCCTGAAAAGGTATTCCATAGTAGAAAGAGTACAGTGTGGCAATTTTTTAACCAAGATCTGAATGATCAGTGAAAAGTTATCTGTAAGAAATGCTCAAAGTCCTTTAGCAGAGGGAAGAATCTTCAAAATTTAAAATAACAATATTAGGTGGGCACCACCGTCAGGGATCACCAATGACATGCTACAACAAAACGCAGCGAAATTTCAAAAAGAAAAAGGTAGCATGTATATCGAAGGGATCACCACAAAGGTTATAAAAAAATTAGTATAAATTTATTACAACACACTTTAACACTGCAAGGAAACAATTTAAAACCATTTAAAATTGCAAAACACAGCAAAAGATATAGAAAATAAGACCCGTGATAAGGTCATACCACAGTGCCACCCTCAATAAACATACATAGGATACATTTTGTTGTTTGTCAATAAACCCCACACTGACAGCATAATTCAAAAACACAGCATAATTCAAAGTGGAGAGGTCAAAGGATCAAGGTATGGTATTCATCCTTATAAAGAGCCCCCCAGATTCCAAATATCAAACAATGAGGCATCCAACACAACCTGTCACTATGGACGGGGTTACCAAAGGAGAGGTCCCTATAAGGCACATCAGTGTAATAAAGGGTAGTAACAAAGGATGGTGGCACCGGGCACAAGCGCCCAACGCGTATCGCCAGTGGTACTGGCTTCCTCAGGGGCAATGCATGCAGTGTCCATACCGTGTGTTTAAATACCTCTTTCATAATTAGTAGGCCAGATACAGCTGGAGACCAGAGTGGTATAATGGAGTCCGAAGCCGGTGGGTGGGATGGAAAACGGAAGAGACGCCCGCGCCTGCGTAGTGTGCAGGAGAGATTCGCAGCACCCGTGTACAGGTGCCCGCTCTAGCGTGATGCGCATGCACCATCCGGCGCCTACGCAATACGCACCGGACAGATCCGAAGCACACAGGAAGTGCGCGTCCCGGACCTCCAAGTGCCGGCACCTGCGCTATATAGCAGATGAAGCCAGGGTGCCTATTCCAAAATGTCCGCCCCAGGCCAAGTGCGCACGCGCAGACCGGCGCATGCGCAAAAGGGCCGAGGACGGACATAGAGGAAAATATAGGTAACGAAGAGGAGGCATAACAAACCGATAATATCGGTCAATTAAGTTGCAGACAGCAGCTTATAGCAAAAGTCTATAGCAACATGACTCAGGAGATAAGAGATGGAAAACTTATATAGACCATTACGTTTTAAGTATTCAAGAAAACCATGGTTTTCACGGATCGAAACTAGTTCATCCGTACATAGAAGTATTGCTATAGAATAATAATAAATAGCCTAGTAAGTTAGGACCCCTAAACCAAAAAAATAAAAAATAAAAAAATATATATAATAAAGTATGCATAAAGAAAGTATAGAAAAAGGCACAAGACCCTCTCGTTACATATTCTTTAAAGTTGTTTATAATAACCAGTAAAAAGCAGTTCCTCGTTTAGTCCATGTGGAGTAAGGGTATTCAGGTTATGGATCCACTTTGATTCACATCTGAGTAGTTTCCTAACCACATCACCACCTCGAATATTTTGTGAAATCCCTTCCAGCCCCATAACTTTTAGTCCCTTCGTCCGTCCATTGTGGAAATCCAAAAAGTGGTCAGCAACAGACGAAATAGCTTTGATCTTTTTGCGGTCCCTCAATGCCGTAGAAATGTTTGATAGGTGTTGCTGAGTTCTTCGACACAATTCTTGAGTGGTCTGTCCCATGTAGACTTTTGGGCAATCACAGATAAGGGCATAAACGAGTGAGCGAGTCTTGCAATTAAAGAATACCTTTTTAGGTGCAATTTGAAAGGGAGAGGCAGTAAGCGATATCCCGTCCTGGGCCACCATATATTGGCACACGTTACAGTGGCCACATGGATAGGTGCCATAAGTCCGTCCTCCCCTATTCAGTCTCGTGGTGGGGCATACAAAGTGACTATGACAAAGCAAATCCTTAAGATTTTTGGCCCGCCGTGCTATCAGTTTTGGGGTGGCTGGGATATGTGATGTAAGTCTAGGTTCACTCAATAATACACCCCAACTTCGATCCAAAATTCTATAGATGTCCTGCCACTGATTCTTAAAGGTAGTCACAATGCCAAGTGGTGTTTTTGACTCACGCGTTTGTCTCTGAAGTAAGTCAGAGAGTGAGCTGGTCCGAGCCCTCTGGTAGGCGGAGGAAATTATCTTCTTTGGGTATCCCCAATGTTTGAAGCGGTTTGTCATAATCCTTGCTTCATGCTGGAAGTCAGATGCCATGCTGCAGTTCCTCTTCAGTCGTAGGAATTGGCCAGTTGGAATGCCATTCTTCAGGTGCCTAGGGTGGAAGCTAGAGTAGTGTAATAAGCTATTTGTAGGTTTCCGATATAATGTAGTGGCGACATACGAACCTTCCAGGCTTAGTTTAAGATCCAGAAATTTTGCTGAGGTCCGTAACAAATGCGATGTAAGCTTAATGTTAAAGGGATTGTCGTTTAAATCAGCAATAAATTGGTTACAGTCCGCCTCGGTGCCTGTCCAAAACATCACAATATCATCAATAAACCGAAGCCATTTCTGGCATTTGTCCCTAAAGGCCACATGTTTATACACTACTGACTCCTCCCACCACCCTAAAAATAGGTACGCATATGAAGGTGCACACCGTGCCCCCATGGCGGTACCCTTGACCTGTCTATAACAACTTCTGTCCAAAACAAAATAGTTTTTGTCGAGGACAAAAAACAGCAAATCAAGTAAAAATTGATCGTGTTCTCTGTCACCTGTGGTGTCCAAGTCTAGGAAAAAGGAGACCGCCCCCAATCCAACATCATGATTGATGTTGGTGTACAGGGACTCGACATCTAATGTAATTAAGATCGTGCCTTCCGGTAGGCTCAGATCTTGAAGTAATTGAATCAAATGTGTCGAGTCCCTGAGGTAGGATTTAAGTGTCATGGCCAGGGGTTGTAAGAAGAAATCTATGTACTTGCATGGTTTCTCAAATAGGCCATTTATGCCCGACACTATTGGCCTACCTGGGGGATTGACCAAGGACTTATTCACCTTCGGAAGAAGGTAGAAGGTCGGCACCACAGGAGAATCTGTTGTGAGAAAATCCACCTCCTTTTTATTTAAGATGCCACGACATGCAGCCTGTCCGAGGAGCTGGTCCAACCTCCCTTTAAAGAAGTCCGTGGGGTCTGCAGGCAGGTGTAGATAACAAGAAGAGTCTCCTAATTGGCGTCCAACCTCCTGTAAGTAAAGATGGTTAGGCCACAGGACAATATTACCCCCCTTATCCGCTTCACGAACAAGGAAGTCCTTATTGCACTGCAGATCCGTGAGTGCCCTGCGTTCAGAAGGATTTAAATTGTTGTTTCTATTGCCTGTTGTGAATTCCGTTCTCGAACTCCCTCCTGTGGTCATGAATGGTACTTCGGCGAGTTCTGTCCGTGGACTCCCTCTGGTGGCTGTGAGTGGAACTGCTGGTTCTTGAGGTTGCTTCCTCAGCTGCCCTCGTTTGCGGATAGGCTGGCTTCTCTATTTAACTCCACTCAGATTGTTACTTAATGCCAGCTGTCAATGTATCAGTACTGGTTCAGATCTCTCTCGGATCTTTCTGATGACCTGTCTACTCCAGCAGAAGCTAAGTCCCTGCTAGTTCATTTGTTGTTCATTGTGTACTGAATATATTTCTTAGTACTTGCTAAGTTCTAGTCCAGATTGCTAACATGATATTGTCTTGCTAGCTGGAAGCTCTGGGGTGCAGAGTGGCACCTCCGCACCGTGAGTCGGTGCGGGGGTCTTTTTGCACACTCTGCGTGGCTTTTTGTAGTTTTTTGTGCTGACCGCATAGATCCCTTTCCTATCCTCTGTCTATTTAGTGAAGACTGGAAACCTTTGCTGAAAACTGTTTCATTCCTGTGTTTGTGACTTTCCTCTTAACTCACAGTCAATATTTGTGGGGGGCTGCCTTTACCTTTGGGGAATTTCTCTGAGGCAAGTTAAGGCTTTATTTCCGATCTTTAGGGGTATTTAGCTCTTAGGCTGTGAAGAGGCGTCTAGGGAGAGTTAGGTACGCTCCATGGCTATTTCTAGTGTGTGTGATAGGATTAGAATTTGCGGTCAGCAGAGATCCCACTTCCCAGAGCTTGTCCTGTCGTCTAGTTTAACCATCAGGTCATTCCAGGTGCTCCTAACCACCAGGTCCATAACAGTACAGCTGGCCAGCAAAGTGTTAATGCATCTCAATAGAGGGATAAGAGAAGTTCTGAGACCATTTTTTTTTCTCTGCAGTGTCTTTTGTCTTTCTTTTCCCCTTAACCTCTGGGTGGTTCAGGACTCAGGTGTAGATATGGACATTCAAGGTCTGTCCTCTTGTGTTGATCAACTCACTGCAAGGGTACAAAGCATTCAAGATTATGTAGTTCAGAATCCGATGTTAGAGCCTAGAATTCCAATTCCTGATTTGTTTTCTGGGGATAGATCTAAGTTCCTGAATTTCAAAAATAATTGTAGACTGTTTTTTGCTTTGAAACCCCGCTCCTCTGGTGACCCCATTCAGCAAGTAAAAATCATTATTTCTTTGCTACGTGGCGACCCTCAAGACTGGGCATTTCCCCTTGCGCCAGGAGATCCTGCATTGCGTAATGTAGATGCATTTTTTCTGGCGCTTGGATTGCTTTATGATGAACCAGATTCAGTGGATCAGGCAGAGAAAATTTTGCTGGCTTTGTGTCAGGGTCAGGATGAAGCGGAGGTATATTGTCAGAAGTTCAGAAAGTGGTCTGTGCTTACTCAGTGGAATGAGTGTGCCCTGGCGGCAATTTTCAGAAAGGGTCTTTCTGAAGCCCTTAAGGATGTTATGGTGGGATTCCCCATGCCTGCTGGTCTGAATGAGTCTATGTCCTTGGCCATTCAGATCGATCGACGCTTATGTGAGCGCAAAAATGTGCACCATTTGGCGGTGTTTTCTTAGCAGAAGCTTGAGCCTATGCAATGTGATAGGACCTTGACCAGAGCTGAACGGCAAGAATACAGACGTCAGAATGGGCTGTGTTTTTACTGTGGTGACTCCACTTATGCTATCTCTGATTGTCCTAAGTGCACTAAACGGTTCGCTAGGTCTGCCACCATTGGTACTGTACAGTCAAAATTTCTTTTGTCCGTTACTCTGATTTGCTCTTTGTCGTCCTATTCTGTTAAGGCATTTGTGGATTCAGGCGCTGCCCTGAATTTGATGGACTTGGAGTTTGCCAGGCGCTGTGGTTTTTTCTTGGAGCCCTTGCAGTATCCTATTCCATTGAGAGGAATTGATGCTACACCTTTGGCCAAAAATAAGCCTCAGTACTGGACTCAATTGACCATGTGCCTGGCTCCTGCACACCAGGAGGATATTCGCTTTTTGGTGTTGCATAAACTGCATGATGTGGTCGTTTTGGGTTTGCCATGGCTACAGGTCCATAATCCTGTATTGGATTGGAAATCAATGTCTGGTACATGGGGATGTCCCATTGTTATCTATTTCGTCTTCCCATCCTTCTGAAGTCCCTGAGTTCTTGTCAGATTACTGGGATGTATTTGATGAGCCCAAATCCAGTGCCCTACCTCCTCATAGGGATTGCGATTGTGCTATTAATTTGATTCCTGGTAGTAAGTTTCCGAAGGGCCGACTGTTCAATTTATCTGTGCCAGAACACGCTGCAAATGCGGAGTTATATAAAGGAGTCCTTGGAGAAAGGGCATATTCGCCCGTCGTCGTCACCGTTGGGAGCAGGGTTCTTTTTTGTGGCCAAGAAGGATGGTTCTCTGAGACCTTGTATAGATTACCGCCTTCTTAATAAAATCACCGTCAAATTTCAGTACCCTTTGCCGCTACTGTCTGATTTGTTTGCTCGGATTAAGGGGGCTAGCTGGTTCACCAAGATAGATCTTCGAGGGGCATATAACCTTGTGCGTATTAAACAGGGCGATGAATGGAAAACAGCATTTAATACGCCCGAGGGCCATTTTGAGTACTTGGTGATGCCATTTGGGCTTTCTAATGCTCCATCTGTGTTTCAGTCCTTTATGCATGACATCTTCCGAAAGTATCTGGATAGATTCATGATTGTATATTTGGATGATATTTTGGTCTTTTCGGACGATTGGGAGTCTCATGTGAAGCAGGTCAGAATGGTGTTCCAGGTCCTTCGTGCTCATTCCTTGTTTGTGAAGGGGTCTAAATGTCTCTTTGGAGTTCAGAAGGTTTCATTTTTGGGCTTCATTTTTTCCCCTTCTACTATCGAGATGGACCCTGTTAAAGTTCAGGCCATTTATGATTGGACTCAGCCTACTTCTGTGAAGAGCCTTCAGAAATTTCTGGGCTTTGCTAATTTTTACCGTCGCTTCATCGCTAATTTTTCTAGTGTTGTTAAACCATTGACTGATTTGACCAAGAAAGGTGCGGATGTGGTCAATTGGTCCTCTGCGGCCGTTGAGGCTTTTCAGGAGCTGAAGCGTCGTTTTTCTTCTGCCTCTGTGTTGTGTCAGCCAGATGTTTCACTCCCGTTTCAGGTCGAGGTGGATGCTTCTGAGATTGGAGCAGGGGCTGTTTTGTCTCAAAGAGGTTCTGATGGCTCTGTGATGAAACCATGTGCTTTCTTTTCCAGAAAGTTTTCACCTGCTGAGCGCAATTATGATGTGGGCAATCGAGAGTTGTTGGCTATGAAGTTGGCGTTCGAGGAGTGGCGACATTGGCTTGAAGGGGCCAAACATCGCATGGTGGTCTTGACGGATCACAAAAATCTGACTTATCTCGAGTCTGCCAAGCGGTTGAATCCTAGACAGGCTCGTTGGTCGCTGTTTTTCTCCCGCTTCAATTTTGTGGTTTCGTACCTTCCGGGTTCTAAGAATGTGAAGGCTGATGCCCTTTCAAGGAGTTTTGTGCCTGATTCTCCGGGAGTTCCTGAGCCGGCTGGTATTCTCAAAGAGGGGGTAATTTTGTCTGCCATCTCCCCTGATTTGCGGCGGGTGCTGCACGAGTTTCAGGCTGATAGACCTGACCGTTGCCCAGCGGAGAGGCTGTTTGTCCCTGATAGATGGACTAGTAGAGTTATCTCTGAGGTTCATTGTTCGGTGTTGGCTGGTCATCCTGGAATCTTTGGTACCAGAGATTTGGTGGCTAGATCCTTTTGGTGGCCTTCCTTGTCACGAGATGTGTGTTCTTTTGTGCAGTCCTGTGGGACTTGTGCTCGGGCTAAGCCCTGCTGTTCTCGTGCCAGTGGGTTGCTTTTGCCCTTGCCGGTCCCGAAAAGGCCCTGGATGCATATTTCCATGGATTTTATTTCGGATCTCCCTGTCTCTCAGAGGATGTCAGTTATCTGGGTGGTTTGTGATCGCTTCTCTAAGATGGTCCATTTGGTACCTTTGCCTAAATTGCCTTCCTCCTCTGATTTGGTTCCATTGTTTTTCCAGCATGTGGTTCGTTTACATGGCATTCCGGAGAACATCATGTCGGACAGAGGTTCCCGGTTTGTTTCAAGATTTTGGCGGTCCTTTTGTGCTAAGATGGGCATTGATTTGTCTTTTTCTTCAGCTTTCCATCCTCAGACAAATGGCCAAAACGAACGAACCAATCAGACTTTGGAAACATATCTGAGATGCTTTGTTTCTGCTGATCAGGATGATTGGGTGTCCTTCTTGCATTTGGCTGAGTTCGCCCTTAATAATCGGGCCAGCTCGGCCACTTTGGTTTCGCCTTTTTTCTGTAATTCTGGTTTCCACCCTCGTTTTTCTTCAGGGCAGGTTGAGCCTTCGGACTGTCCTGGTGTGGATTCCATGGTGGACAGGTTGCAGCAAATTTGGACTCACGTAGTGGGCAATTTGACATTGTCCCAGGAGAAGGCTCAACGTTTCGCTAACCGCCGTCGCTGTGTTGGTCCCCGACTTCGTGTTGGGGATTTGGTTTGGTTGTCGTCTGGTTTTGTTCCTATGAAGGTTTCATCTCCTAAGTTTAAGCCTCGTTTCATTGGTACTTATAAGATTTCTGAAATTATTAATCCTGTGTCGTTTCGTTTGGACCTTCCAGCTTCTTTCGCCATCCATAATGTGTTCCATAGGTCGTTGTTGCGGAGATATGTGGCTCCTATGGTTCCCTCCGTTGATCCTCCTGCCCCGGTGTTGGTTGAGGGGGAGTTGGAGTATGTGGTGGAGAAGATTTTGGATTCTCGTATTTCGAGATGGAAACTTCAGTACCTAGTCAAGTGGAAAGGTTATGGTCAGGAGGATAATTCCTGGGTAGTTGCCTCTGATGTTCATGCTGCCGATCTTGTTCGTGCCTTTCATTTGGCTCGTCCGGAGCGGCCTGGAGGCTCTGGTGAGGGTTCGGTGACCCCTCCTCAAGGGGGGGGTACTGTTGTGAATTCTGTTCTCGAGCTCCCTCCTGTGGTTATGAATGGTACTTCGGTGAGTTCTGTTCATGGACTCCCTCTGGTGGCTGTGAGTGGAGCTGCTGGTTCTGGTTCTGGTTCTTCTCCAGCTGATCTCGTTCAGGCCTTGGCTGGCTGCTCTATTTAACTCCACTCAGATCTTTACTTGATGCCAGCTGTCAATGTCCTAGTACTGGTTCAGTTCACTTGGATCTTTCAGATGACCTGTCTATTTCAGCAAAAGCTAAGTCCCTGCTAGCTTATTTGTTACCACTGTGTTTTTGTCCAGCTTGCTATGATGATTTAATCTTGTTAGCTGGAAGCTCTGGGATGCAGAGTGGCACCACCACGCCGTGAGTTGGTGCGGTGGTTTCTTTTGCACACTCTGCGTGGTTTCTGTTAGTTTTTTTTATGCTGACCGCAAAGATACCTTTTCTATCCTCTGTCTGTTTAGTTAGTCTGGCCTCCTATGCTGAAATCTATTTCATTCCTGTGTTTGTGACTTCCATCTTAACTCACAGTCAATATATGTGGGGGCTGCCTATTTCTTTGGGGAATTTCTCTGAGGCAAGGTAGGCTGTATTTTCTATCTTTAGGGGTAGTTATCTCTTAGGCTGTGAAGAGGCGTCTAGGCAGAGTCAGGAACGCTCCACGGCTATTTCTAGTTGTTGTGATAGGATTAGGGGTTGCGGTCAGCAGAGCTCCCACTTCCCAGAGCTCGTCCTGTAATGCTAGTTTGCTCATCTGGTCATTTCTAGTGCTCCTAACCACCAGCCAAACATAACAGTGGAGCATACCACCATACACTTGAGCTGTGTTAGGACACGGAGGTTTCACCATGTGGATTATTGGGTTGTTGAAGTGTTTGCAAGTTGCTTCTTCCCCAATTCGAAGATGGGTTTCCAATTAGACTTGGATTATCCTATTGTGGTGGACTACAGGCCACCAATCGTAAAACTGGACTTTACAGTTGTTTGCAGTTTATTATTGTGCTATTGTGTCTTTCTTTTTAGCTTTCAGGTTCCAAGAATGGCAGTGGACATCATACAAGGACTTCACATCAAAATGGAATCATCGTGAAATCTAAGGATTTCAGATGGGGAGTATTATGTCCCGTGTTTTGGGAATCATGCAGACAGTATTGCATTATCACTGCATTGTTATATTGCGCTGTTTTGCTGCTAGGCAATAAGGTCTATCCTCTTTAGAAGTTTATTCTCTATCCCTATCACTCTCTGATTTAGCTCTGATGTTAATAAACCCTCCCTTATTCCTCATTCATTATCTATCAGCCATCTTAGAAGCTCATGTGTTTGCAGACCTGTTTCTGAAAAATCTTTTACCTGCTGTATGTGTGCATATCTACAAGAATTCAGCTTAAGAATAAACATTCTTCTGGAATCATCATAGTTGCCTTCTAAAGTTGAATTCAAGCTATCTGATAATAAGCTAAGTGTGAATACTAGTTCAAGGAGCCTAGGAACGGTATGTCAAGCATCCTACACTTGCAACCTAGCTTTGGAGTCAGAATACTTTCTATGGCTGGACAAAACTTACATCTAGTCTGCCAAAAACAAGTGGAAAAAATGTGTTATGGTGTGTGATATGACCAAGGTTGAACTTTTTGGCCTTGATTCCAAAAAGTATGCTTGGTCCAAGGACACTGTGCATTGCTAAAAGAACACCATACCCAAAGTGAAGCATTGTGGAGGCAGCATTAATTATGCTTAGGGGCTGCTTTTCAGCAGCTGAAATTGAGGTTTTGGTTAAGTTGTAGGGAATGATGAACAGTTCCATATATCAGTCCAGATAATTTTGCATCAAAACCTTATTGCCTCTGCTTTCAGTCTGAAGATGAATTTCAGCACAACAGCGACTCTAAGCATACCTCCAAATGAGCAAAAGTATATCTTTAGCAGAAAAAAAGATTAAAGTTTTGGAATGGTTCAGCCAGGAATCTGAATATAATTGAAAATCTGTGGATGACATGAAGAGGGTGGTACACCGGAGATGCCCTTTCAATCTGACATATTTTGAGTGGTACTGTAACAAAGAGTTGCCAATTCCAGATGTGCCATACTGATGCACTCCTACCCAGAAAGAATGAATGTTGTCATAAATTTAAAGAGTACCTCAACAAAATATTAGTTTAAGGGTGTGCATATTTTATGCATCCACACTATTTTAGTTCTATATTTTTCATACAGATTATAAGAAACATTAAAGGTGGAAAATGTTTTAAAATAATTCTTCTTGGCATGATTTTATTACATGACAAACACCTGACATTTTAACGTGGGTGAGGAGAGTTAATTTTTTTTTTCTACTACAACCCCTGGCAAAAATTATGGAATCACCGACCTTGGAGGATGTTCATTAAGTTGTTTAATTTTGTAGAAAAAAAGCAGATCACAGACATGGCACAAAACTAAAGTAATTTCAAATGGCAACTTTCTAGCTTTAAGAAACACGAAATGAAATAAAGAACAAAAAATGTGTTAGTAATGGCTACTTTTTTTAACCAAGCATAGGGGAAAAATTATGGAATCACTCAATTCTGAGGAAAAAAATTATGGAATCACCCAGTAAATTTTTAAACCCAAAAATGACACCTGGATCAAATTAGATCTGCTCATTAGTATGCATCTAAAAAGGAGTGATTACACCTTGGAGAGCTGTTGCACCAAGTGGACTGACATCAATCATGGCTCCAACATGAGAGATGTCAATTGAAATAAAGGAGAGGATTATCAAACTCTTAAAAGAGTGTAAATCATCACGCAATGTTGCAAAAGATGTTGGTTGTTCACAGTCAGCTGTGTCTAAAATCTGGACCAAATGAAAACAACATGGGAAGGTTGTTAAAGGCAAACATACTGGTAGACCAAGGAAGACATCAAAGCGTCAAGACGAAAACTTAAAGCAATATGTCTCCAAAACAGGAAATGCACAACAAAACAAATGAGGAACGAATGGGTGGAAACTGGAATCAACGTCTGTGACCAAACTGTAAGCAACCGCCTAAAGTAAAAGGGATTTACATACAGAAAAGCTAAACGAAAGCCATCATTAAAGGTACCTTCACACGAAGCGACGCTGCAGCGATAGCGACAACGATGCCGATCGCTGCAGCGTCGCTGTTTGATCGCTGGGGAGCTGTCACACAGACCGCTCTCCAGCGACCAACGATGCCGAGGTCCCCGGGTAACCAGGGTAAACATCGGGTTGCTAAGCGCAGGGCCACGCTTAGTAACCCGATGTTTACCCTGGTTACCAGCATAAAAGTAAAAAAAACAAACAGTACATACTCACATGCGCGTCCCCCAGCATCTGCTTCCTGACACTGACTGAGCTCCGGCCCTAACAGCACAGCGGTGACATCACCGCTGTGCTTGTGCTTTCACTTTCACTTTAGGGCCGGTGCTCAGTAAGTGTCAGGAAGCAGACGCTGGGGGACGTGCAGGTGAGTATGTACTGTTTGTTTTTTTTACTTTTACGCTGGTATCCAGGGTAAACATCGAGTTACTAAGCGCGGCCCTGCGCTTGGTAACCCGATGTTTACCCTGGTTACCAGTGTAAAACATCGCTGGTATCGTTGCTTTTGCTTTCAAACACAACGATACACGGCGATCGGATGACCAAATAAAGTTCTGGACTTTATTCAGCGACATCACAGCAGGATCCTGATCGCTGCTGCGTGTCAAACTAAACGATATCGCTAGCGAGGACGCTGAAACGTCACGGATCGCTAGCGATATCGTTACAAAGTTGTTTCGTGTGAAGGTACCTTAACACCTAAACAGAAAAAAACAAGGTTACAATGGGCTAAGGAAAAGCAATTGTGGACTGTGGATGACTGGATGAAAGTCATATTCAGTGATGAATCACGACTCTGCATTGGGCAAGGTGATGATGCTGGAACTTTGGTTTGATGCCGTTCCAATGAGATTTATAAAGATGACTGCCTGAAGAGAACATGAAAATTTCCACAGTCATTGATGATTTGGGCTGCATATCAGGTAAAGGCACTGGGGAGATGGCTGTCATTACATCTTCAATAGTGTTGAGCATTCCGATACCGCAAGTATCGGGTATCGGCCGATATTTGCTGTATCGGAATTCCGATACCGAGATCCGATACTTTTGTGGTATTGGGAATCGGTATCGGGATCGATATTAATGTGTAAAATAAAGAATAAAAATAAAAAATATTGATATACTCACCCTCTGACACGCCCTGGTTGTAACCGCCAGCTTCCATTCATAAGAATGAGCGCTTGAAAGTCCTTAGATGACGTCGCGGCCTGTGATTGGTCGCGGAGCGGTCACGTGACCGCAACGCGACCAATCACAAGCCATGATGTCATCTAAGGTCTTTCAAGCACTTGAAAGACCTTAAATGACGTCGCGGCTTGTGATTGGTCGCGTGGCGGTCACGTGACCGCTCCGCGACCAATCACAGGCCGCGACGTCATCTAAGGACTTTCAAGCGCTCATTCTTATGAACGGAGGCTGGCGGTTACAACCAGGGCGCGTCAGAGGGTGAGTATATCAATATTTTTGATTTTTATTCTTTATTTTACACATTAATATGGATCCCAGGGCCTGAAGGAGAGTTTCCTCTCCTTCAGACCCTGGGAACCATCAGGATACCTTCCGGTACTTGGTGTCCCATTGACTTGTATTGGTATCGGGTATCGGTATCGGCGATATCCGATACTTTTCGGGTATCGGCCGATACTATTCGATACCGATACTTTCAAGTATCGGACGGTATCGCTCAACACTAATCTTCAATAAATGCACAAGTTTATGTTGATATTTTGGACACTTTTCTTATCCCATCAATTGAAAGGATGTTTGGGGATGATGAAATCAATTTTCAAGATTATAATGCATCCTGCCATAGAGCAAAAACTTTGAAAACATTCATTGAAAAAAGACACATAAGGTCAATGACATGGCCTGCAAATAGTCCAGATCTCAATCCAATTGAAAATCTTTGGTGGAAGTTGAAGAAAATGGTCCATGACAAGGCTCCAACCTGCAAAGCTGATCTGGCAACAGCAATCAGAGAAAGTGGGAGCCAGATTGATGAAGAGTAGTGTTTGACACTCATTAAGTCCATGCCTCAGGCTAGGTTCACATTGCGTTAACAGCAGCCCGTTCAACACATGCGTTAACGGGCTGCTGTTAACACAAGTGCCGGTATGTCAGCTCGCTAGCACAGATAGAGCTAGCAGATGCTCTATCTGCACTAGTGGAGCGCCCCCACTGCCGCAGGGCCGAGGGGCACCCGGTACCGGGCCTCTGTGTCTCGGTTCTGGGGTTGTCACAGTGACTAGGCCCGGTCCATGACCCTGCTGAGGAGCGTCCAGTGAAAGTGGAGAATGTGATGATGTTGTGGTGTGGTGCAGGTCGCGGTGAATAACGAGGACACCAGGTTGCAGTCTCTTTACCTCTTTACTGAAGGTCTCGAGGTATTCAATCCAGAGCACTGTTAACAGGGCTGTCTGAGACCGGCCGGTCCGAAGGCACATCAGGAGTTCCCTTAACAGGTGGGAATCAGTGTCTACCTTCTAGCGCCTGTGTGTTGTAGTCCTTCCCTGCTGAGCACCCCGGGATAGTCCTCACAACTGATTCTGTCTGTCTCTGATGTTCGTTCTCTCCATCCCCCAGATGATATGGTAGGACGCACCCGTATGACGGGGTAGGCCTGGAGTTCTTCCGGGACCCTAGAGTCGCCCCTCTCCCACAGCTGCCTCCGTTGTCTGCTTAGGTGATTTAGGTGAGACCGCCAACCTTTAATTGGCTATCCTGCCGTGGTTTGAAGTAATGCTTAGAGTCTCTTACTTGCTCGGCGTTCCGGCCACCGACTGTTTGCGCCTCAGAAGGATGTTGCCTCGATCTTACAGCGCGACTCCTTCTAGTCCTATTGCCTCTTTGCTGTATTCCCGTTTTCTCACTCTTTGTCCTTTCTTAGGAATCTGTCAGGATCCCATCCCTGACAGGTCCTCTCTCTAGCTCTTCCCAGTTACTTCTCTCTGTCTTCCTGTCCAACCCCCAGTTTTACCAGAGTGTGAGGAGTGGCCTACTAGATAGAACCACTCCCCCTGGTGGCCGGAGTGTGAAGTTCAGTGTGTGTGTTACCTGGTCAGGTGAACTCCTTTAGTGCAATCAGACGTAACATCACTCCCCTTAGTGGCAGAGCGACGTTACTGCAACGACCAGGACTCTGGGGCGCTGCACTCCCCCAGGTTAAATCCAGTGCTCCCGGACTGGGAAAACAAGAACAACAATACATGTTAACAGAAAACACACAAAATTTTGTAATATCATAAACAATTAAACATAACAGTGCTTCCTTTTATGGGAGGTGAGGACTCTTTAACGTTGCGAAAGTTAGGTCATGCACAGTTTATGACTCTCAGTTCAGTGGTTGAAACGGCGGGGACCCCGGGTAAACAAAGGGGTCCCCTTTAGAAGTTTTTGGAGCAATTCACTGTCCATTACTCTGTTTGTCCATTTTAAAACCTGTAACAAAAGATATGCACACAAACATTTTCAACTAAATAGCAGCCCCCATTAATATCTCCAAGTTTTGTAGCGGAGGGGAGTTTGATTCTGAGTGCTGCGTGTGGACCTTCGCAGCGCAGGGGGTGCTATTGGCCTAACAGGGCCTGCTATGCTTGCTACCGCTGGTGCAGTGCACTGTCTTCTAGCTACGCTTCTAGTGAGTCTGGGTAGCACTGGCAGGCGGGAGCTCTCAGGGCTGCTGCTACCAACAGTGGGTACGGCAGATTCACCGATAGCAGAGGGAGGATTTGCCAGTTCAACAGTTGGCATGGCGTCTTCAGGTAGGGTCTGCTGAGTTTGCGGGCCTGGATGATCTGGCACCGCAATTAGTTCTGGTGGGTTCGGCTGGCGGAACGTTAGAACAGGTACCACAATTTCCTGATTTATCTGAGTCCAGGACTGGGGAAAATCACCAAGAACAGTGTGTATCATCTTCTCCTTTTCTACAGGTGGGGAGGTTCCTGGATCCGTTTCCCTTCCTCTCAACTTATCAGGGCAGACTTTAAGGTGGTCCCTGGATATCGCCGTCGAGGTCTCCCCTCCATCCTTGCTGATGAGACAAACCTTCGTGTTGTCGAAATCGGATGGCAGGACGGTATACGGTTCCGCTTCCCATTGGTCATCGAGTTTGTGTAGCCTACTCTTTCATTTGAGTACGTGCTCACCGGGTGACAAGGGAATCGCAGGAGCATGCTGGTTGTAGTCCCTTTCTTGTTTTTGTCTAGCCTGGGCGAGACTGCTTTCCACGCATTCCTGTACTTTGCGGTACTTTCGCTGCCGTTCTGCATCCCAATCTGCATCCGGCGAGGTATCTTCGGGGACTAGGACCCCTATGTCCAGGTCAACGGGTAACTTGCTAGATCTTCCTCGCATCAGGTACGCTGGAGTGCAGTTGGTGGAATTTACTGGGATATGATTGTATATGTCCACCAAGTCAGGCAACTTTGTCGGCCACAGGTTCCGCTCCTCGACGGGCAAGGTCTTCAGTAAGTCGATCACCACTTGGTTCATCTTTTCACACATCCCGTTGGTTTGGGGATGGTACGGTGTGGTTCTGATCTTCTTACACCCGTACAGATGGCAGAACTCTTGGAACACCTCTGCTTCGAATGCTGGTCCCTGATCGGTCAGTACCTTCTCCGGGTACCCATGGGGCCTACAAAAGTACTGCTGGAAGGCCTTGGCAGCCGTCCTGGCCGTTAGATCCTTGACAGGTACAACCACCAAAAATCTGGAGTAGTGATCTACGATGGTAAGAGCGTAGATATAGCCTGACCGGCTAGGTGTCAGCTTCACATGATCCAGCGCGACCAGTTCGAGCGGCCGTTTGGTGATGATGGGCTGCAAGGGAGCCCGTTGGCTGTCACGGTCCTTCCTGCGTAGGCTACATGGACCGCACTCCCGACACCACTTCTCAATGGCTCTCTTCATGCCAATCCAATAGAACCTCCCTCGGAGTAGCCTCTCCAGCTTCTTCCATCCGAAGTGTCCGGCTCCATCGTGGTAGGCTCCCAGAACCATGGGCGCATCTCGCCTCGGCACCACTATCTGCCATACCTGTCATGGTTCCCAATGGCAAGGGAACGTCAGAGAACTTAAACAACAGACTAGCTCTTGGGTGATGGAATCTCGAGCTGACCGTGAGCTAAACCTACCACACAACTAACAGTGGCCGGGTGGCGTGCCTACGTTTTATCCCTAGACGCCTAGCGCCAGCCGGAGGACTAACTAACCCTAATAGAGGAAAAGACAGACCTGGCTTACCTCTAGGGAAATTCCCCCAAAAAGGAGACAGAAGCCCCCCACATATATTGACGGTGAGTTCAGAGGAAAAGACATACGCAGTATGAAGTTAGGTTCAGCAAAGCGAGGTCCGCTTACTAGATAGTGAGAAGATACAATAGGGAACTTCACGGTCAGCTGAAAACCCTATTAAAATACCATCCCGAAATTACTTTAAGACTCATATGTCAACTCATGACACCGGAGTGGCAATTTCGGCCCACAAGAGCTTCCAGCTACAGAAAAATAACATAACTGTGAACTGGAACAAAAATGCAAAACAAACTTAGGACTAAGAGTCCAACTTAGCTGATAGTAGTCTAGAAGCAGGAACATGCAACAGAAAGGCTCTGGTTACATTGATGGCCGGCACTAGAATAACTGAGCAGCAAGGCTAAATAGGATACACCCATATCCTGATGGAAACAGGTGAACAGAGAAAGTGAAGCACATAGGTCCAGTACCACCAGTGACCACCGGGGGAGCCCAAAAACCAATTCACAACAGTACCCCCCCCTCAAGGAGGGGGCACCGAACCCTCACAAGAACCACCAGGGCGATCAGGATGAGCCCTATGAAAGGCACGGACCAAATCAGAGGCATGAACATCAGAGGCTGTGACCCAAGAATTATCCTCTTGACCGTAGCCCTTCCACTTGACCAGATACTGAAGTTTCCGTCTGGAAACACGGGAGTCCAAGATCTTCTCCACAACGTACTCCAATTCACCCTCAACCAACACCGGAGCGGGAGGCTCAACGGAAGGCACAACCGGTACCTCATACCTGCGCAATAATGACCGATGGAAGACATTATGGATAGAAAAAGATGCTGGGAGGTCCAATCGAAAGGACACGGGGTTAAGAATCTCCAAAATCTTATACGGGCCGATGAACCGAGGCTTAAACTTAGGAGAAGAAACCCTCATAGGGACAAAACGAGAAGACAACCACACCAAGTCCCCAACACGAAGACGAGGACCAACACGACGACGGCGGTTAGCAAAATGCCGAGTCTTCTCCTGGGACAACTCCAAATTGTCCACCACCTGTCCCCAAATCCGATGCAACCTATCCACCACAGTATCCACTCCAGGACAATCCGAAGACTCCACCTGAGCGGAAGAAAAACGAGGATGAAACCCCGAATTGCAAAAGAAAGGAGAAACCAAAGTGGCAGAACTAGCCCGATTATTGAGGGCAAACTCCGCCAACGGCAAAAAGGCAACCCAGTCATCCTGATCCGCAGACACAAAACACCTCAAATAAGTCTCCAAGGTCTGATTAGTTCGCTCAGTCTGGCCATTAGTCTGAGGATGGAACGCAGACGAAAAAGACAAATCAATGCCCATCCTAGCACAGAACGCCCGCCAAAATCTAGACACGAACTGGGTCCCCCTGTCAGAAATGATATTCTCCGGAATACCATGCAAGCGAACCACATTTTGAAAAAACAGAGGAACCAACTCGGATGAGGAAGGCAACTTAGGCAAGGGCACCAAATGGACCATCTTTGAAAAACGGTCACACACCACCCAGATGACAGACATTTTCTGAGAAACAGGGAGATCAGAAATAAAATCCATAGAGATGTGAGTCCAAGGCCTCTTCGGAATAGGCAAAGATAACAACAATCCGCTGGCTCGAGAACAACAAGGTTTGGCCCGAGCACAAACATCACAAGACTGCACAAAAACTCGTACATCTCGAGACAGGGAAGGCCACCAGAAGGACCTAGCCACCAAATCCCTGGTACCAAAGATCCCGGGATGACCTGCCAACACAGAAGAATGAACCTCCGAGATGACTCTACTGGTCCAATCATCAGGAACAAACAGTCTACCAGGCGGGCAACGATCAGGTCTATCCGCCTGAAACTCCTGCAAAGCCCGTCGCAGGTCTGGGGAAACAGCAGATAATATCACCCCATCCTTAAGGATACCTGTAGGTTCAGAATCACCAGGGGAATCAGGCTCAAAACTCCTAGAAAGGGCATCCGCCTTCACATTTTTAGAACCTGGTAAGTATGAGACCACAAAATTAAACCGAGAGAAAAACAACGACCAGCGCGCCTGTCTAGGATTCAGGCGCCTGGCAGACTCAAGATAAATCAAATTCTTGTGATCGGTCAATACCACCACCTGATGTCTAGCCCCCTCAAGCCAATGACGCCACTCCTCAAAAGCCCACTTCATAGCCAAAAGCTCCCGATTACCAATATCATAATTTCGCTCGGCGGGCGAAAATTTTCGTGAAAAGAACGCACAAGGTCTCATCACGGAGCAGTCGGAACTTTTCTGCGACAAGACCGCCCCAGCTCCGATCTCGGAAGCATCGACCTCAAGCTGAAAAGGAAGAATAACATCAGGCTGACGCAACACAGGGGCGGAAGAAAAGCGGCGCTTAAGCTCCCGAAAGGCCTCCACAGCAGCAGGGGACCAATCAGCAACATCAGCACCCTTTTTGGTCAAATCAGTCAAAGGTTTAGCAACATCAGAAAAACCAGTTATAAATCGACGATAAAAATTAGCAAAGCCCAAAAATTTCTGAAGGCTCTTAAGAGAAGAAGGTTGCGTCCAATCACAAATAGCCCGAACCTTGACAGGATCCATCTCAATGGAAGAGGGGGAAAAAATGTACCCCAAAAAAGAAATCTTTTGAACCCCAAAAATACACTTAGAACCCTTCACACACAAGGAATTAGCCCGCAAAACCTGAAAAACCCTCCTGACCTGTTGGACATGAGAATCCCAGTCATCCGAAAAAATCAAAATATCATCCAGATACACGATCATAAATTTATCCAAATATTCACGGAAAATGTCATGCATAAAGGACTGAAAGACTGAAGGGGCATTTGAAAGACCAAAAGGCATTACTAAATACTCAAAATGGCCCTCGGGCGTATTAAATGCGGTTTTCCACTCATCCCCCTGCTTAATTCGCACCAAATTATACGCCCCACGGAGATCAATCTTAGAGAACCACTTAGCCCCCTTTATTCGAGCAAACAAATCAGTCAGCAGTGGCAGAGGATACTGATATTTGACTGTAATTTTATTCAAGAGTCGATAATCAATACACGGCCTCAAAGAGCCATCTTTTTTAGATACAAAGAAAAAACCGGCTCCTAAGGGAGATGAAGAAGGACGAATATGTCCCTTTTCCAGGGACTCCTTAATATATTCTCGCATAGCAGCATGTTCAGGTACAGATAGATTAAATAAACGACCCTTTGGAAATTTACTGCCCGGAATCAGATCTATGGTACAATCGCAATCTCTGTGAGGAGGTAGTGAACCAAGCTTAGGCTCCTCAAAAACATCACGATAATCAGACAAAAATTCCGGAATCTCAGAGGGAATAGATGACGAAATGGAAACCAAAGGTACGTCCCCATGAGTCCCCTGACATCCCCAGCTTAACACAGACATAGCTTTCCAGTCAAGGACTGGGTTATGAGATTGTAACCATGGTAATCCGAGCACCAAAACGTCATGTAGATTGTACAACACAAGGAAGCGAATCATCTCCTGATGGTCTGGATTCATACGCATAGTCACTTGTGTCCAGTATTGTGGTTTATTACTAGCCAATGGTGTAGAGTCAATACCCTTCAGAGGTATAGGAACTTCCAGAGGCTCTAGATCAAACCCACAGCACCTGGCAAAGGACCAATCCATTAGACTCAAAGTGGCGCCAGAGTCGACATAGGCATCCGCGGTAATTGACGATAATGAACAAATCAAGGTCACAGACAGAATAAACTTAGACTGTAAAGTGCCAATTGAAATAGACTTATCAACCTTTTTTGTACGTTTAGAGCATGCTGATATAACATGAGCTGAATCACCACAATAGAAGCACAACCCATTTTTTCGCCTAAAATTCTGCCGTTCGCTTCTGGACAGAATTCTATCACATTGCATATTTTCTGGAGCCTTCTCAGAAGACACCGCCAAATGGTGCACAGGTTTGCGCTCCCGCAAACGCCGATCAATCTGAATAGCCATTGTCATGGACTCATTCAGACCTGTAGGTGCAGGGAACCCCACCATAACATCTTTAATGGCATCAGAGAGACCCTCTCTGAAATTCGCCGCCAGGGCGCACTCATTCCACTGAGTAAGCACAGACCATTTACGAAATTTTTGGCAGTATATTTCAGCTTCATCTTGCCCTTGAGATAGGGCCATCAAGGCTTTTTCAGCCTGAATCTCTAAGTTAGGTTCCTCATAAAGCAACCCCAAAGCCAGAAAAAACGCATCCACATTGAGCAACGCAGGATCCCCGGGTGCCAATGCAAATGCCCAGTTTTGAGGGTCACCCCGCAGCAAGGAAATTACTATCTTAACCTGCTGTGCGGGATCTCCAGCGGAGCGAGATCTCAGGGAAAGAAATAATTTACAATTATTTTTGAAATTCAGGAAACGAGATCTATCTCCGGAGAAAAATTCTGGTATAGGAATTCTAGGTTCAGATATAGGAGCATGAATAACAAAATCCTGTAAATTTTGAACCTTCGTAGCAAGATTATTCAAACCTGTAACCAAACTCTGAGGATCCATTTTAATCAGGTGAGATCAGAGCCATTCAAGGATTAGAAGGAGAGAGAGAGACAAAGGCTGCAATTAGAGCAGAAATGCAACTGAGTCAACTAAAAAGCAAACTCAGAAGGAAAAAAAAAAAAAATCTGCAGACTTCTTTTTCTCTCCTTTCTTCTGCCAACGGTTTTAACCCTTGGCCGGCCATACTGTCATGGTTCCCAATGGCAAGGGAACGTCAGAGAACTTAAACAACAGACTAGCTCTTGGGTGATGGAATCTCGAGCTGACCGTGAGCTAAACCTACCACACAACTAACAGTGGCCGGGTGGCGTGCCTACGTTTTATCCCTAGACGCCTAGCGCCAGCCGGAGGACTAACTAACCCTAATAGAGGAAAAGACAGACCTGGCTTACCTCTAGGGAAATTCCCCCAAAAAGGAGACAGAAGCCCCCCACATATATTGACGGTGAGTTCAGAGGAAAAGACATACGCAGTATGAAGTTAGGTTCAGCAAAGCGAGGTCCGCTTACTAGATAGTGAGAAGATACAATAGGGAACTTCACGGTCAGCTGAAAACCCTATTAAAATACCATCCCGAAATTACTTTAAGACTCATGTGTCAACTCATGACACCGGAGTGGCAATTTCGGCCCACAAGAGCTTCCAGCTACAGAAAAATAACATAACTGTGAACTGGAACAAAAATGCAAAACAAACTTAGGACTAAGAGTCCAACTTAGCTGATAGTAGTCTAGAAGCAGGAACATGCAACAGAAAGGCTCTGGTTACATTGATGGCCGGCACTAGAATAACTGAGCAGCAAGGCTAAATAGGATACACCCATATCCTGATGGAAACAGGTGAACAGAGAAAGTGAAGCACATAGGTCCAGTACCACCAGTGACCACCGGGGGAGCCCAAAAACCAATTCACAACACATACCAATTCATGAGTACGCGGGTCGATACTCCTCCGGCACAGCTTGCCATCATGGATAAACAGTTTGCTTCTCCCCTTCCACAGATGTCTGGCCTCCTGTGGATCATCTGGGCCGGGATGCAACCCTGCCTGCGTCAGGAGCTCTTTCACCCGACGGACCGCGGGGTCACCATCCTGGGTCTCCGCCCATCCATGATGGGGCAGGGGATTCAGCATGGCATTCTGTTGGTTTTGTACCGGTTCTTCACATGATGGGAGTACTGAGCGGCTTTGGGGCGATGGAACGCAGGCAACTCTACCTCTTCAAGTGCCTCCGGGTCCTCCCCCGTTTCTGGCAAATTGGGCATCCGGGACAAGGCATCGGCGTTCGCATTCTTGCGTCCTGCCCAGTACTTGATGGTGAAGTTATAGTTGGACATCCGGGCCATCCACCGCTGTTCCAAGGCCCCGAGTTTGGCTGTATCCAAGTGCATCAGCGGATTATTATCCGTGAAGACGGTGAATTTCGCCAAGGCCAGGTAGTGTTTGAACCTCTCTGTCACTGCCCAGACGATGGCAAGGAACTCCAGTTTAAAGGAACTGTAGTTGTCAGGGTTCCTTTCCGTGGGACGAAGCTTCCTGCTGGCGTAAGCGATCACCCTCTCTTTGCCTTTCTGGACCTGGGACAGCACGGCTCCCAATCCCACATTGCTGGCATCCGTGTACAGCACAAATGGTTGGTCGTATTCAGGGTAGGCCAGTACCTCTTCTCCCGTCAGTGCCGACTTCAAACAAGTGAAGGATCCTTCCAGCTCCTCATTCCAGTCAAATGGGGTGTTCTTCCTCTTGGTCTTCTTTGATTGGCCCACCAACAGGTCTTGCAAGGGTGTGGCCTTTTTGGTGAAGTCCTTGATGAACCTTCGGTAATAGCCTACCAGCCCGAGGAACTGCCGGAATTCGTGGAGGTTGCTGGGCTTTGGCCAGTCTTGGATCACCGTCACCTTGTCGGGGTCTGGGGCTACTCCTTCAGCGCTCACCACATGGCCCAGGTACTGCACTTTGGGTTTCAGCAGATGACATTTGGATGGTTTCACCTTTAAGCCAAAGTTGGACAGGGCTTCAAACACCTCGGCCAGGTGCTTCAGATGGTCTTCATAGGTCTTAGAGAAGACAATGACATCATCCAAATACAGCAGTACAGTTTCAAAGTTCTTGTGCCCCAGCAGCACTCCATCATCCTCTGGAACGTCCCCGGGGCATTGCACAATCCGAAGAGCATGTAGTTGAATTCGCAGAGACCCATCGGTGTCGTGAAGGCCGTCTTCTCTTTGTCCGCCTCCGCCACGGGAACCTGCCAGTACCCACTGGTGAGATCTAAGGTAGAGAAGTAGTTAGCAGATTTTAAGGCAGCCAGAGACTCCTCTATCCTGGGCAGTGGGTATGCATCCTTATGTGTAATGCGATTCAACTGCCTGTAATCAATGCACATCCTCATTGTGCCATCTTTCTTTTTAACAAGGACTAATGGAGCTGCCCAGGGGCTACAACTGTCTCTCACCACCCCAGCCTCCTTCATTTCTCGCAACATGTCCTTGGCACACTGGTAATGAGCTGGGGGTACAGGGCGGTATCTCTCTTTTATGGGCCGTTGATCTCCTGTAGGGATATGATGTTGGATCCCTTTCACCTGTCCAAAATCTAAGGGGTGTTTGCTAAATACCCGCTCGTACTCGTGCACCACCCTGTAGGCCCCCTGTTTCTGATGGGATGGGGTGGAGTCAGTGCCCACATGCAATTCCCGACACCAATCTTTCGAGTGCCCTGCAGAACCGTTGTCCCCAGCCAAGTTAGATGGGGCCAAGGGTCCAGGTGTCTGTATCACACTATTATTGACGGCGAACAGTTTGGCGAGCGTGACATACTTGGTGAGATGGACCTCTTCCTCCCCGCAATTAAAGGGAACCTGTCACCCCGTTTTTTCCGTATGAGATAAAAATACTGTTAAATAGGGCCTGAGCTGTGCATTACAATAGTGTATTTTGTGAACCCAGATTCCCCACCTATGCTGCCAAAATACGTTACCAAAGTTGCCGTTTTCGCCTGTCAATCAGGCTGGTCTGGTCAGATGGGTGTGGTGTCTTCCCCCAGATCTTCCTTAGTTTTCCATTGGTGGCGTAGTGGTGTGCGCATGCCCAAGTCCAGAATCCACTGCACAGGGGAGTGAAAAGAGCGCGATGTGCGTTATTTCCCTGTTGATCGGTGGGGGCGGCCTGTTGTGAATTCCGTTCTCGGACTCCCTCCTGTGGTCATGAATGGTACTTTGGTTAGTTCTGCTCTTGGACTCCCTCTGGTGGCTTTGAGCGGAACTGCTGGTCTCTGAGGTTTGCTTTCTCAGCTGACCTCGTTTACGGTTATGCTGGCTTCCCTATTTAACTCTACTCAGATCGTTACTTTATGCCAGCTGTCAATGTTTCAGTATTGGTACAGATCTCTCTTGGACTTCTCTGAGGACCTGTCTACTCCAGCAGAAGCTAAGTCTTTGCTAGTTTATTTGTTGTTACTGCTTCCTGAATATATTTCTTAGTACTGCCAATTTCTAGTCCAGCTTGCTATCATGATATTCCCTTGCTAGCTGGAAGCTCTGGGGTGCAGAGTGGCACCTCCACACCGTGAGTCGGTGTGGGGAGTCTTTTTGCTTACTCTGCGTGGTTTTTTGTAGTCTTTTGTGCTGACCGCATAGTTCCCTTTTCTATCCTCTGACTATTTAGTGAAGTCTGGCCTCTTTTGCTAAAACCTGTTTCATTCCTGTGTTTGTGACTTTCCTCTTAGCTCACAGTCAATATATGTGAGGGGCTGCCTTTACCTTTGGGGAATTTCTCTGAGGCAAGGTTAGGCTTTATTTCTATCTTTAGGGGTAGTTAGCTCTTAGGCTGTGAAGAGGCGTCTAGGGAGAGTTAGGTACGCTCCACGGCTATTTCTAGTGTGTGTGATAGGAGTAGAGTTTGCTGTCAGCAGAGTTCCCACTTTCCCAGAGCTTGTTCCGATTACTAGTTTACTCATCAGGTCATTCCAGGTGCTCCTAACCACCAGGTCCATAACAGTACTGCTGGCCAACAAAGTGTTAATGCATCTCAAAAGAGAGATAAGAGAAGTTCTGAACCAATTTTTTTTTCTTTGCAATGTGTTTTGTCTCTCTTTTCCCCTTAATCTCTGGGTGGTTCAGGACTCAGGTGTAGAAATGGATATTCAAGGTCTGTCCTCTTGTGTGGATCATCTCACTGCAAGAGTACAAAGCATTCAAGATTATGTAGTTCAGAATCCGATGTTAGAGCCTAGAATTCCAATTCCTGATTTGTTTTCTGGGGATAGATCTAAGTTCCTGAATTTCAAAAATAATTGCAAACTGTTTCTTGCTTTGAAACCCCGCTCCTCTGGTGACCCCATTCAGCAAGTAAAAATTATTATTTCTTTGTTGCATGGCGACCCTCAAGACAGGGCATTCTCCCTTGCGCCAGGAGATCCTGCATTGCTTAATGTAGATGTGTTTTTTCTGGTGCTTGGATTGCTTTTATGACGAACCGAATTCAGTGGATCAGGCAGAGAAAATCTTGCTAGCTTTGTGTCAGGGTCAGGATGAAGCAGATATATATTGTCAGAAGTTTAGAAAATGGTCTGTGCTTACTCAATGGAATGAGGGTGCCCTGGCAGCAATTTTTAGAAAGGGTCTTTCTGAAGCCCTTAAGGATGTTATGGTGGGATTCCCCACGCCTGCTGGTCTGAATGAATCAATGTCCTTGGCCATCCAAATTGATCGGCGTTTGTGTGAGCGCAAAATTGTGCACCATTTGGCGGTGTCCTCTGAGCAGAGGCCTGAGCTTATGCAATGTGATAGAACTTTGACCAGAACTGAACGGCAAGAACACAGACGTCAGAATAGGCTGTGTTTTTACTGTTTTGACCCCACTCATGCTATCTCTGATTGTCCTAAGCGCACTAAGCGGTTCGCTAGGTCTGTCACCATTGGTACTGTACAGCCTAAATTTCTTTTGTGTGTTACTCTGATTTGCTCTTTGTCATCCTACTCGGTTATGGCATTTGTGGATTCAGGCGCTGCCCTGAATTTGATGGACTTGGAGTTTGCCAGGCGCTGTGGTTTTTTCTTGGAGCCTTTGCAGTATCCTATTCCATTAAGGGGAATTGATGCCACGCCTTTGGCCAAGAATAAACCTCAGTATTGGACTCAGTTGACCATGTGCATGGCTCCTGCACATCAGGAAGATATTCGCTTTTTGGTGTTGCATAATTTGCATGATGTGGTCGTGTTGGGTTTGCCTTGGCTACAGGTTCATAATCCAGTATTGGATTGGAAATCAATGTCTGTGTCTAGTTGAGGTTGTCAAGGGGTACATGGCGATGTTCCGTTGGTGTCAATTTCTGCTTCCACTCCTTCTGAAGTCCCTGAGTTTCTGTCGGATTACCAGGATGTATTTGATGAGCCCAAATCCAGTGTCCTACCCCCTCATAGGGATTGTGATTGTGCTATAAATTTGATTCCTGGTAGTAAGTTTCCTAAGGGCCGACTTTTCAATTTATCTGCGCCAGAGCACGCCGCTATGCGGAGTTATATAAAGGAGTCCTTGGAGAAAGGGCATATTCGCCCGTCTTCATCACTGTTGGGAGCAGGGTTCTTTTTTGTGGCCAAGAATGATGGTTCTCTGAGACCCTGTATAGATTACCGCCTTCTCAATAAGATCACGGTCCAATTTCAGTACCCTTTGCCTCTGCTGTCTGATTTGTTTGCTCGGATTAAAGGGGCTAGTTGGTTCAACAAGATAGATCTTCGAGGGGCGTATAACCTTGTGCGTATTAAACAGGGCGATGAATGGAAAACAGCATTTAATACGCCCGAGGGCCATTTTGAGTACCTGGTAATGCCATTCGGGCTTTCAAATGCTCCATCTGTGTTTCAGTCCTTTATGCATGACATCTTCCAAAAGTATCTGGATAGATTCATGATTGTATATTTGGATGATATTTTGGTCTTTTCGGATGATTGGGAGTCTCATGTGAAACAGGTCAGAATGGTATTCCAGGTCCTTCGTGCTAATTCCTTGTTTGTGAAGGGGTCTAAATGTCTCTTCGGAGTTCAGAAGGTTTCCTTTTTGGGCTTCATTTTTTCCCCTTCTACTATCGAGATGGACCCTGTTAAAGTTCAGGCCATTTATGATTGGACTCAACCTACATCTGTGAAGAGCCTCCAGAAATTCCTGGGCTTTGCTAATTTTTACAGTCGCTTCATCGCTAATTTTTCTAGTGTGGTTAAACCTTTGACTGATTTGACAAAGAACGGTGCTGATGTGGTGAATTGGTCCTCTGCGGCCGCTGAGGCTTTTCAGGAGCTGAAATGTCGTTTTTCTTCGGCCCCTGTGTTGCGTCAGCCAGATGTTTCGCTCCCTTTTCAGGTCGAGGTTGATGCTTTTGAGATTGGAGCAGGGGCTGTTTAGTCTCAAAGAAGTTCTGATGGCTCTGTGATGAAGCCATGTGCCTTCTTTTCTAGAAAGTTTTCGCCTGCTGAGCTTAATTATGATGTTGGCAATTGGGAGCTGCTAGCTATGAAGTGGGCATTCGAGGAGTGGCGACATTGGCTTGAGGGAGCCAAGCACCGTGTGGTGGTCTTGACGGGTCACAAAAATCTGACTTATCTCGAGTCTGCCAAGCAGTTGAATCCTAGACAGGCTCGATTGTCGCTGTTTTTCTCCCATTTCAATTTTGTGGTCTCATACCTTCCAGGTTCTAAGAATATGAAGGCGGATGCCCTTTCTAGGAGTTTTGTGCCTGATTCTCCGGGAGTCCCTGAGCCGGCTGGTATTCTCAAAGAGGGGGTAATTCTGTCTGCCATCTCCCCTGATTTGCGGCGGGTGCTGCAGGAGTTTCAGGCTGATAGACCTGACCGTTGTCCAGCGGAGAAACTATTTTTCCCTGATAGATGGACTAGCAGAGTTATTTCTGAGGTTCATTGCTCAGTGTTGGCTGGTCATCCTGGGATTTTTGGGACCAGAGATTTGGTGGCTAGGTCCTTTTGGTGGCCTTCCTTGTCTCGGGATGTGCGTTCTTTTGTGCAGTCCTGTGGGACTTGTGCTCGGGCTAAGCCCTGCTGTTCTCGTGCCAGTGGGTTGCTTTTGCCCTTGCGAGTCCCGAAAAGGCCTTGGACGCATGTTTCCATGGATTTTATTTCAGATCTTCCTGTCTCTCAAAGGATGTCTGTCATCTGGGTGGTTTGTGATCACTTTTCTAAGATGGTCCATTTGGTACCCTTGCCTAAATTACCTTCCTCCTCTGATTTGGTGCCATTATTTTTTCAACATGTGGTTCGTTTGCATGGCATTCCGGAGAACATTGTGTCGGACACAGGTTCCCAGTTTGTCTCTAGGTTTTGGCGGTCCTTTTGTGCTAAGATGGGCATTGATTTGTCTTTTTCTTCGGCTTTCCATCCTCAAACAAATGGCCAAACCGAACGAACCAACCAGACTTTGGAAACCTATCTGAGATGCTTTGTTTCTGCTGATCAGGATGATTGGGTGACCTTCTTGCCATTGGCTGAGTTCGCCCTTAATAATTGGGCTAGTTCGGCTACTTTGGTTTCGCCTTTTTTTGCAATTCTGGTTTTCATCCTCGTTTTTCTTCAGGGCAGGTTGAGCCTTCTGACTGTCCTGGTGTGGATTCTGTGGTGGACAGGTTGCAGCAAATTTGGACTCTGACGTTGTCCCAGGAGAAGGCTCAACGTTTCGCTAACCGCCGTCGTTGTGTTGGTCCCCGACTTTGTGTTGGGGATTTGGTTTGGTTGTCTTCTCGTTATGTTCCTATGAAGGTTTCTTCTCCTAAGTTTAAGCCTCGTTTCATTGGTCCTTATAAGATTTCTGAAATTCTCAACCCTGTCTCATTTCGTTTGGTCCTTCCAGCTTCTTTTGCCATCCATATTGTGTTCCATAGGTCGTTGTTGCGGAGGTACGTGGCGCCTATGGTTCCCTCCGTTGATCCTCCTGCCCCGGTTTTGGTTGAGGGGGAGTTGGAGTATGTGGTGGAAATAATTTTGGATTCTCGTATTTCGAGACGGAAGCTTCAGTACCTGGTTAAGTGGAAGGGCTATGGTCAGGAGGATAATTCCTGGGTTGTTGCCTCCGATGTCCACACTGCCGATTTAGTTCGTGCTTTTCATTTGGCTCGTCCTGATCGGCCTGTGGGACCTGGTGAGGGTTCGGTGACCCCTCCTCAAGGGGGGGGTACTGTTGTGAATTGTGTTCTCGGACTCCCTCCTGTGGTCATGAATGGTACTTTGGTTAGTTCTGCTCTTGGACTCCCTCTGGTGGCTTTGAGCGGAACTGCTGGTCTCTGAGGTTTGCTTTCTCAGCTGACCTCATTTACTGTTAGGCTGGCTTCCCTATTTAACTCTACTCAGATCGTTACTTTATGCCAGCTGTCAATGTATCAGTATTGGTTCAGATCTCTCTTGGACTTCTCTGAGGACCTGTCTAATCCAGCAGAAGCTAAGTCTTTGCTAGTTTATTTGTTGTTACTGCTTCCTGAATATATTTCTTAGTACTGCTAATTTCTAGTCCAGCTTGCTATCATGATATTCCCTTGCTAGCTGGAAGCTCTGGGGTGCAGAGTGGCACCTCCACACCGTGAGTCGGTGTGGGGAGTCTTTTTGCTTACTCTGCGTGGTTTTTTGTAGTCTTTTGTGCTGACCACATAGTTCCCTTTTCTATCCTCTATTTAGTGAAGTCTGGCCTCTTTTGCTAAAACCTGTTTCATTCCTGTGTTTGTGACTTTCCTCTTAACTCACAGTCAATATATGTGGGGGGCTGCCTTTACCTTTGGGGAATTTCTCTGAGGCAAGGTTAGGCTTTATTTCTATCTTTAGGGGTAGTTAGCTCTTAGGCTGTGAAGAGGCGTCTTGGGAGAGTTAGGTACGCTCCACGGCTATTTCTAGTGTGTGTGATAGGAGTAGAGTTTGCGGTCAGCAGAGTTCCCACTTTCCCAGAGCTTGTTCCGATTACTAGCTTACTCATCAGGTCATTCCAGGTGCTCCTAACCACCAGGTCCATAACAGCGGCCATCTTCCTTTGGCCGCGCGTGCACAGATGGAGCGCTCTGCTGCCTGCGGCTTCAGGAAAATGGCCGCGGGATGCCGCGCGTGCGCAGATGGAGATCGTGGCGGCCATTTTCCTGAAGCCGAGATGCGAATTCTGCTTCAGGAAAATGGCCGCCGCGATCTCCATCTGCGCACGCGCGGCATCCCGCGGCCATTTTCCTGAAGCCGCGGGCAGCAGAGCGCTCCATCTGCGCACGCGCGGCCAAAGGAAGATAGCCGCCCCCACCGATCAACAGGGAAATAACGCACATCGCGCTCTTTTCACTCCCCTGTGCAGTGGATTCAGGACCTTGGGCATGCGCAAACCACTACGCCACCAACGGAAAACTAAGCAAGATCTGGGGGAAGACACCACGCCCTTTTGACCAGACCAGCCTGATTGACAGGCGAAAACGGCTACTTTGGTAACGTATTTCGGCAGCATAGGTGGGGAATCGGGGTCCACAAAATACACTATTGTAATGCACAGCTCAGGCCCTATTTAACAGTATTTTTATCTCATACGGAAAAAACGGGGTGACAGGTTCCCTTTAAGGACACGTACTGGCACCCTCCCCTGGCAGACGTCGACCACCCCCCTGGCTGTTAGGAGAGTGGGCCTATTGTCTGAATAGACGGGTTCTACCAGGGCCTGGTAGTCCTTACCCCTGAGGCCTATGGCTGCCCGACACCATATCAACATCTCACTCCTGGGAGGTATCGCGATAGGGTTTGAATCACTCACAGTGACACGACCAATTTCACCACCAGTCAGCTCTACCTGCTGTCTCTGCATCAGAGCTCTGATTTCTTTTTGCAGGGCGCGTTGTTCACTGCAGCCAGCAGTTTCTGCTACCTGTTGCAACAAGACGATAACTTCTGCAAGACAATTTTCTATAACATTGGTGCCAATAGTCATCATGGGATTACATTCACGGCGGTCAATATCAACAATTACAATCCCCTGGGCCTTCAATTCCACCCGCCCCACCTTGATGGTGACCTCTTTATACCCCACTTGTGGCAACGGCTGACCATTACTGGCTATGATGGTGAAATCGTCATCGGGGCCACGAGTAATATCGGTGTCCTCCCAATACCGTTTATAAAGCACGTAAGGCATAGTCGTCACCTGAGAACCGGTGTCCAGCAAAGCGTTTATGGGGATACCGTCGATCACAACAGGAAGAACTGGTTGCCCTCCAACGTATTTGGCTCTCCAATGCCGCGGGCCTGATCGTCCTACTCCTGGGGGTTGGCCCTTTGCCCCAGGGGTTGCTCATTTAAAGGACAGTACCTTGCAAGGTGGCCCACCTGGTGGCAGCGGTGGCAGATAGGTCGTCCGTCCCGATGGAAGCGATCGTCGTCCCGGCCTCTGGCCGGCGGAGTCCTCCTCTGTCGCATCCAGGGGACATCTTCTGGTCTGGAGGCCAGCTGGATCTTCTCCTTGGGGGCCTCCTGTAGGGACTGTACCGTCCGGGCTAGGGCAGCAACGCTCTTGGTCAGCTCCTGCATCTGGAGGCGGAGTCCTGCAGGGGAGTCGTCCTCTAGGCTCTGGGCGGCGGCCTCGGCGGCGACTGGGGCATCCGACGCCACCTCCTGGTGGTATGTGAGAGCGGGAAGCCTGAGTGGTATTGCACGGTTGGGCTGTCGCTCCTGCAGTGCCTGGATAGCTTTATCCTTGAATTGCGTAAAAGTCAAGTCTGGATTCTGCATGGCCAGGAAGTGTAATTGGCCCCTTTGGTGACTGCACAGGAGCCCCTCAATGAACCACTCTTTCAGGAGTTTATCCTCATCTTGCATGCTGCCAGGGTCACTCTGCTTAATGGCCCACAGCGCCACCTGGAGATTAAGGGCATAGTCCCGTAAGCTATCCTGCGGTCTTCGTTTGCATCCATAGAAAGTCAATTTAATTTCTGTAGCAGTACGGGTATCGAAGGTGGCTTTAAGCTTTGCAAAAACCTGCTGTGCCGTTCCCTTATCCGTGGCGGGCCAGGACTTCACTTCTCTCAGAGCCGCCCCAAAGAGTTGACCGATTATCATATGAACCTTCTGAGGCTCTGTCAGGGGATAGAACTCAAGCAGGCTGCAGATCCCTTCTTTAAAGTCAGTGAACGTATGCGACTCCCCGGAGTATCGTAGGAGCCAGGCAGCTCCAGGCAGGTACGGCATAGAGAAGGGCATTATGGCCTTTTGTGGTAGCGGCAGTGTCCGACTGGCTGATGGGGGCAGCGGGTTCTGCGACAACCGGTGGTGGTATTAGGGCAGCGGCTACGTCCGCTGCGGGGACCGGGGCAGCCCCTGTGCCCACGGCTGCGACTGCCGCCTCCGCTCCTCCCGACTCGGACATGGCTGTCCCTTTCTCCCACTAACCTGCTGGGGGTCGGAGTTCCTCTTCCGGAGTTGGCACTTTACCGCGCTTTCTCGTTCCGCCCACGAAGCTAAGGCTCCTCCCTCCGTGCGCGGCAATGGCGAATTGTGGCGGGAACTTTTGGCGGCAATTAGCAATGCACAGTCTTTGCAATAAGTCACAGTCCAAGTACAATAAATCACAGTTCCAAGGCACACATGACCTGATTCTTCAGGCTTAAGTAGATCCTGTTCGTGACGCCAAGTTGGAGCGCCCCCACTGCCGCAGGGCCGAGGGGCACCCGGTACCGGGCCTCTGTGTCTCGGTTCTGGGGTTGTCACGGTGGCAAGGCCCGGTCCGTGACCCTGCTGAGGGGCGTCCAGTGAAAGTGGAGAATGTGATGATGTTGTGGTGTGGTGCAGGTCACGGTGAATAACGAGGACACCAGGTTGCAGTCTCTTTACCTCTTTACTGAAGGTCTCGAGGTATTCAATCCAGAGCACTGTTAACAGGGCTGTCTGAGACTGGCAGGTCCGAAGGCACATCAGGAGTTCCCTTAACAGGTGGGAATCAGTGTCTACCTTCTAGCGCCTGTGTGTTGTAGTCCTTCCCTGCTGAGCACCCCGGGATAGTCCTAACATCTGATTCTGTCTGTCTCTGATGTTCGTTCTCTCCGTCCCCCAGATGATATGGTAGGACGCACCCGTATGACGGGGTAGGCCTGGAGTTCTTCTGGGACCCTAGAGTCGCCCCTCTCCCACAGCTGCCTCCGTTGTCTGCTTAGGTGATTTAGGTGAGACAGCCAACCTATAATTGGCTATCCTGCCGTGGTTTGAATTAATGCTTAGAGTCTCTTACTTGCTTGGCGTTCCGGCCACCGACTGTTTGCGCCTCAGAATGATGTTGCATCGATCTTACTGCACGACTCCTTCTGGTCCTATTGCCTCTTTGCTGTATTCCCGTTTTCTCACTCTTTGTCCTTTCTTAGGAATCTGTCAGGATCCCATCCCTGACAGGTCCTCTCTCTAGCTCTTCCCAGTTACTTCTCTCTGTCTTCCTGTCCATCCCCCAGTTTTACCAGAGTGTGAGGAGTGGCCTACTAGATAGAACCACTACCCCTGGTGGCTGGAGTGTGAAGTGTAGTGTGTGTGTTACCTGGTCAGGTGAACTCCTTTAGTGCAATCAGATGTAACATCACTCCTCTTAGTGGCAGAGTGACGTTACTGCAACGACCAGGACTCTGGGGCGCTGCACTAGCAGTGATGGACCCAGAAACGCTGCAGCCTGCGTCCCAGGGTCCGTCACTCATTGACAGCACATCGCCAGCGCATGCCCATTGTGGGCGTGCGCTAGCGTTGCATCCGACATAGGAATTAATGGTAGCGTTAACGGACTACTTTACACCGCGTTATGCCGTGGTGTAACGTAGTCCGTCTAACGGACGCCTGCACTGCAATGTGAACCCAGCCTCAGAGACTGCAAGCTGCTATAAAAGCCAGAGGTGGTGCAACAAAATTCTAGTGATGTTTTTGGAGTGTTTTTTTGTTTGTTTGTTTTTCATGATTCCATAATTTTTTCCTCAGAATTGAGTGATTCCATCGTTTTTCCCCTATGCTTAGTTAAAAAAAGTAACCATTACTGACTACCACATTTTTTGTTCTTGATTTCTTTTAGTGTTTCTTAAAGCCAGAAAGATGCCATTTTTGCCATTTGAAATGACTTTAGTTTTGTGCCATGTCTGTGATCTGCTTTTTTTTCTACAAAATTAAACAACTGAATGAAAATCTTCCAAGGCTGGTGATTCCATAATTTTTGCCAGGGGTTGTATGTTACAAAATGGAGCACTCCGATTCATATTCATGAAGACATTGATTTTTTTTTGCCCATGATGTATATTGAAGTTTCAGGCCTAAATTTAGAAATTATGTTACAATGACTTCTGTGTCTTCTGTGCATGCAGACCTGGTAGACATTGCTAAACATCTGGTCATTGTAACCCAGCAGCACTCAATGGGTGAAGTTGCGCTGGTTTGAAAGACAGATCCCCCGTACATCTGTCAATTTCCTGAGATGCCCTGGTCACTTATGACAGCTGGAGCCCAGCTGATAGTTCCAGACTTCTATTCTGATTATGTTGCTTAAAGTTACTTCTCATCATGACATTCAGTTACGTCATGGCGTACAAGTGACAGAAGTATTCAAGCATGATGTCATTGTGCCAGTGAAGTCAATATTAGTCCTTCAACTATCATTTGCATAAAATTCTTCATGACTGGTATTTTTTCCTGGTTCATCCAATTACCAGTTACATTCCTTGGTTCAGACAATTAATAGTCAAGAATCTGGCAAGATTTAGATCTTATATAATTTCATAACTTGAAAATTGTGCTACATTGTTGTTTTTGTGTTTTAGTGGTTTATGTCGGTCCCTTTTATAATGTAACATGCAAATAAGCGAAATCACATGTTATGTTCATGTATGCAGATGGAGACATAGCATAAGCAGTAATGTAAATAGATATAGGGGTGCAGATTAGCATTCGCACCAGTGCCTTAATGACTGAATGAGTCCAAAGGACCATCTGCCACATAAGAACACAACATGGGGTTTTATAAATGACACATGGTAGTTGAAGGCCTTGTTTTAGATTTTGCATTGGTGCCCAAAAGCTTTTTAAGCAATCCCTGTCTGAAAACATTTCCTGAAACATTAAAAGCTATTTTCCTATTGTTTATGAGCTAAACCAGATATTTGCTAATGTTTCATCTCTTTTATTTGTTTCTCTCGCTGTCTGTAAAGAGAACAGAACATTACGACATGGAAGGTGTGCGTAGAAGCAGATGCTAGGGAGCAGGAATATGTCCAGCCAGCTTTAGCTGCCAAATAAAGACTTCATTGTACTCCCTTTAACCCCCTCCTCACTGTGCTTGATTCTATCATTATCCCTCCTCTCCTTTTCCCCTTTGCACCCTCTCTTGTCCTCCTCCCTAATTCTCTCCCCTCCTGTACATCGTTGTTCCCCACCCTTCTTCTTCCTATCCCAGAAAGCTCAAAGATCTGCTCACTGGGATTTGGGCTCAAAACTGAGATAGAGAAGTAAAGAAAGTAAGAGAGAGAGAGCAACTGAACAAGGGTGAAAAGGAGATCCAGATATTTTTGGGGAATAAAACCCACCTGCATCAAGCCGGCAGCAGCTGTGACAGGCTCCCTCACAGGTAAGAGGATGGTGTATTTTGTGATTTCACATCAGGAAAAATGTGGAACATCAGATTTTATGATCAGCCGTGCAATAAAAATGCTGCGTGTTTTAAAAAGAGAGAAAGTGCAGTGTGCTGAGAGGAGCCAAGCAGCGCTGTTATGTTAGCTGTGTGTTTCTGGACATAACACCTAGGCTGCCCCGAGACAGTTTCTGACTATCCTTCCAGACATCCTTGGCTTGTGGAAACTGCAGCCGTAAAGAGAATCTAAAAGTGTAAAACCTGTTAGATCCGTTAATAGTATACGTAGTGTTTCAGAATGCAGTATTCTCGCTATTCTTATTAGCGCTATTAGGTCAATTACTAATAGGAAAGATGTGGGAGTCTGCTGTATAATACCCATTTATTATCCACTGCCACCTGCTCTACATATAGAAGGGCCAGGTACAGCCATCATCCCTACCACTAATAAATAGCATACGTTCCCTCTAATAACTCCAGTCGGATAGAGCAGAATATTCATGGGAAATGACAGGAATAATGAACCTATATGCAGACTGTATGCACGGTTAGTGGATTATTAATGCTTGGGCTACATTTCCACAATGAGTTTTTGGTGAGTTTTTAATGTGGAGGGATTTTCTGTAAATTAGGTAATTTTCCTTGTGTTTTTGGGTACTTTTTTAAAATGCGGTTTTATTGCCTTTTTGTCTCTTGTTATTATGTCATGTACATGCTACTGTTTAAAAAAAAAACACACTGCAGCTCAAAAACGCAAGAAAACCCCCCCTGAAACATATGAATGAGATTTTAGAAATCTCATTTACTTTACTGCTATTGAAAAATGCAACATTTGTTCCACACAGAACAAAAACACAGAAAGAAAATGCAGAGAAAATGCAGAGAAAATGCTACATATGAACAAGCCCTAACACAGTCAGTACATTGTCAGTACTAAGGGTTTCGAAGTAGAATTGCAAAGTACCATCTGCTTTACTATTATGTTTCTGGAACCAGTAACCTGTCATTATACAGTACTTCTCTGTAGGGGAGGGATTAATGTAAACCGTAAATTGACCTGCGGTGCGTGTTTCACATCCGCAGCATGTCAATATCTCTTGAGGGTGCTCTACATTTTCTGTACACATTTTTCCCATAGACTTGCATCAGATGGAGAAAATCGCGCATGTGTTTTTAGTGCGCTTCTGCGGTGTAAGTTCATCACAAATGCATGTAATCCGAACATAACAGCATCTATAAAGTGTTGTCAGAGGCAAACATCCGGAAGTGTCAAAAACAAATCAGCTTTATTTAAATCATTCTTTTAGTATTTTTGTTATAGTTTTGTACCCATTCAAATGAATGCTTAAAAAAGCATGAATATGCATCAATAGTGTATATACTGTATGCAGCAGTTTCTCTGCCAACATTTTCATGAGGAAAAATACACTGTGTGAACATACCCTTGTCAAAAACACAAGTGAACTGCACTAGCCGCACCACCAGCACAAGTCTGACCCAGAGGGCAGATCCTATGTAGCATAATAAATAATTTTTAATTGTGATGTACTGCCCATTTTTTGGGGTATGTGCACATGGGATGTTTCTGCTGCACACTTCCAACTACAGAAATGCTGGCAAATGAAAAGTCATAAATGCTGCTGTGAATTTTGCGAAAATGGTGCACTTTATACTCTTTGCTTTGCAAACGGTCAAGTCCATGGAGACATCTGCAGCATGAATTGACTTGCTATGGACTTCAAAATTGCCCACATTTCTTAAAATCTCATTAACAATACCGCAATCCTTGCAAAACCAGTTATTGAGGCACTCCCTCAATACATTTTATTGCCTAAGCCTGTGTAAATGTGGTGTAAGTGCATTAATATACTCACTGATCACCTTCTTTTCTGGTTTCTAGTGCTATTCTGGGCCTCTTCTGGTTCACATGACTTTTTTTTACGACTTGCCGGATCACCCCAGGGATTGTGTGTGAACCAGAAGTCACTTTTACAATGTAAGCCTATAGAGTGCCAGAACGATGCACCATACATAGTCTTACATTATAAGACCTCTTTCAGACATCAGTGTGTCCGGTATGTGTGGTGAAAATTTTCATACATACCAGAGACACTTACATACGTAGACCTATTCAAGTGAATGGGTCAGTGCACGTAAGTGTTTCCACAGACCGTGTGTCCGTGGGCAAAGAGGGGGGAAGAGGCAAAGGAGAGGAGTCTGGGATCTGGACCTGCGAGTGGGCTCACCCCAGAGGAAAGCGCCAAGACACCGGACACCGGGGTCCGTGGTGGTGTGGGAATTGCAGACCCAGCCACTGAACCCGGAGGGCAAGAGATTGCAAGTCTCCTGTCCCATCCAGCACCTGCAGGTACCACAGAAAGTGAGGGGCCTGGGACTGCCGGAGAAAGGACAGTGCCCATGAAAGGTTCAAGCTTTCAGCCATACAGATTGAGAATACAGACACTGAGAAGACTCCTGCAGGGTTTCAGGCTGCAAGGGTCAGATATACAGTGCAGAGGGAAGGCTTCCGTACCCACCTGGCTAAGTGGATCCCAAGCTGTTTTCAGGCTGCCCGGACCCCACCATCACCTGTTACCTGTACCCTGGACTGTGCCTGAATTCTACCAGTAAAAGGTAAAGGAAACTGTTATCCCTGTATCCTGCAAATAATTCCTGCACCCTCAGTCCTGCACCCCACCGCCAATCATCCCTCTTACCAACTACACCGGGAGCCCTGGGGGACCAAGCTCTACCTGTGGGGAGCTATACCATCTAAGCTGCCAAACCATCGGCCCCAGAGGACCCCTTTAAGCAGCATCGGCCAACCCTTGCCAAATACCACAGGTGGCATCACAAACATACTACATTAGATGTTATTCCCATTTCCGTTAATTCCCCTTTTCCTGGATGCCCAGTGCCACGAACCAGGTCACTACCACCATGACAAACAACCGCACTCAGACAATGTATTTAGATTGCATCAGAAGTGTGAAGTATTTATTGAGTAACACCACAGTGGTCAATAGAGTGCTGAGGTAACGTTTCGACCCTTTGGGTCTTTATCAAACCTCACTGTTAAAAACATAAAATACACTATATTAGAGATGTTGTGGCCAAGAAAGTACAGCAAAACACAGCAAATACAGCAAAACACAGCAGCGTGCAGTAAAGACAAGCATAGTAAAGTAATCATGGTCAAGTCCAATGCCGCTGGAGTGCTAAATGAGCATCAAAAGATATGATGTGTATATATCGAAAAGACAGAGAATAAAGTACAAAAAAATGCCAAGACAGAAAACAAAAACATAAGAAGGTAGCCAATAATCTACATATGCAAAATACATAAGCAAAGCTCAAAGGAGTACGTAATCAATGAGGGTGATAACTCAGCGTCCAGGCAGGCAAAACACGGGGACGGCTGGCTTCATAGACAATTGAAATTGATCAGATAAAATACGAAATTGGTATGTGGGGAGGTGTAGAGCAAAACTGACCTTTAGGCATAGAGAATGATAGAAGAGAAAGGAGGACACTTGTCCAATGAATGGAGACAGAGGCTCCTACAAAGAGTTAAAAAGAATGAGGCAAGGAACTAAGAACAAGAGGCAAAGAGTCAAAGTACTAGTAGTATAATAAGGTGCAGGGAACTGGTCAGAAAGCAAAGTACCTGTGGGTCCAGCAGGAGGGAGGAATGCGGTAGTGTGAGGCGTCATAGGTGGTCAGCGGGTTAAAATAGCAGCCGGACAGGAAGTGTAGTGGTATGGGAGGGCGCGCGCGCAAGATGCGAGACGGAGACTAGGAGCGGAAGCTATATGGAATGCAGTAGATGGTGGAGCGCAGCGCTGTGTGTGCACGCATACTTTGTGGTATGTGTCCTTTACTTTCTCTGCTGGCCTCAATCACAGCATTAGTTCCTTGCCTCATTCTTTTTAACTCCTTTTAACTCTTTGTAGGAGCCTCTGTCTCCATTCATTGCACAAGTGTCCTCCTCTCTCTTCTATCATTCTCTACGCATAAAGGTCAGTTTTGCTCTACACCTCCCCACATACCAATTTCGTATTTTTTATCTGATCAATTTTAATTGTCTATGAAGCCAGCCATCCCCGTGTTTTGCCTGCCTGGACGCTGAGTTATCACCCTCATTGATTACGTACTCCTTTGGGCTTTGCTTACGTTTTTTGTATATTATGTTCATATGTAGATTATTGGCTACCTTCTTATGTTTTTGTTTTCTGTCTTGGCATTTTTTTGTACTTTATTCTCTATCTTTTCGATATATACACATCATATCTTTTGATGCTCATTTAGCACTCCAGCGGCATTGGACTTGACCATGATTACTTTACTATGCTTGTGTTTACTGCACGCTGCTGTGTTTTGCTGTACTTGCTGTGTTTTTGCTGTGTTTTGCTGTACTTTCTTGGCCACAACATCTCTAATATAGTGTATTTTATGTTTTTTACAGTGAGGTTTGATAAAGACCCAAAGGGTCGAAACGTTACCTCAGAACTCTATTGACCACTGTGGTGTTACTCAATAAATACTTCACACTTCTGATGCAATCTGAAGACATTGTCTGAGTGCGGTTGTTTGTCCGAATTTATGAATTCACTGGATCCATTCCAGTTTCAGCCTGCACCAGCTTCACTCCTACAGAGTGCACGCCTTTCCCTTTTAACTACCACCATGACCGCTCCTTTAAGAACAGAACCGGCCCAGTACCGAGTACCCCACGGTCCTAGCGGGCTCTCCAAGTTCACTGCAGACCATCGTCAGAAATTCTGGCTTCATGTCAAAAATGGGAGGACCTCACACCGTTTTTATAAATTATTAATTTAAATATTTAAAAAAAACAGTGTGGGGACACCACTATTCTTGATAACTAGCCTTGCTAACACTGACAACTGAGGGTTGCAGCCCCTGCTGTCAGTTTTACCTGGCTGGCTATCAAAAATACAGGGGAACCCATGCTGTTTTTTTTCATTTAATATTATCATCATTTTTCATTTATTCTTTATTTATAGTGCAGGAGCCAGCTGATGAATACTCCCATCAGCTGCTTCCTTCACTCACTGTTATTATCAGCAGCAGGTGTAGGCTGTTGGGAGTAATAGTCCCATTAGCTGCCGCTTACTCTCACTGTTATCACTTGAATATAATGCTCATCATTCTCCCCTACTCATGCTGATCGCCGGCAGAGCAGGGAAAAATGATGAGATCCATCTGCAGCATCCAGCATCAGAGAACAGCGCTAACTGTACCACTGCTTCCCTGGCACTGGTGCAAGTGGTACTGATGCAGCACACAGGCAGCACACGGTTGCCACACGTGTGCCACAAGTATTACACACACGGACATCTCCGGTACCAGAATCCCCCGTGTGAACCAGTGTTCGTTTAATATATTACTACACTTACAGTACACAACAAATACATTTATATGGGTTTAGGTAATGCAAAGTTGAGTATACGTGCTTCTTTAAGATCATCTTTTCATGGTTACATTGGCATCATAAATGTAAAACTGCAATTCCTCCTAAAACTGAAGACAGTATAATAAATTCTCAGGAAATGTTTGCATCAAGGAAAGTTTCACATGAAAGGACTGTCTCATGATGCACACCCAGCACAGTAAGGTTCCAGGATCCAAGGTTATGCTGGGAATTTTTTGCTCAGATACAAAGTTTTGTGTAATTTATGATCATTGTGCTATTGTGTAAATTAAAATATTAACATTTAAAGCTTCTATGTCTTTACTTCCACTACCTATATGCTGTGATTTTTCCTGTTTGAGCTTGCATGTTGGAGAAGCCACCAATTACTGTGTGAAACCAGCGGTACTCACAGGCTTTCTCCATGAACTAAATCAAATCATAGAAATTTGTCCTAAGGTGGAGAACAAAAGGAGACCAAACAGATCTAGTTTAAAGCAAACTTATCAGCAGGATTGTGCTCAGTAACCTACAGACACTGTCAGGTTGGCGCCGTTATACTGATTAAAATGATACCTGGGTGATGAAATCCGTTAATTATATTATCTTTTTCGGGGCAGCCTGTGGGGGAGAGGGCTACATGTGATGATCTGCTTAGATATTCATCCTTGTGGCTTATGACAGGTCACTGATCCCTCAGTGACCTGCCCCCTATTTTACATACTGTATATCTTATTGTTTTGCGAAAAAAATGAAATTACATTTATCATGCAGGTGCCGGCACCTGTAGCATGATCGGATCTATTATATATATATTTTGATTTAATTTAGTCATATAAATTTCTTTACAAAAAAAATTATTTGGAACGCGATAGATTGCCGATATATTCTACTGCGCAGGCGCAGAATTTTTTTTTTACAAATTTATGTTACCAAATAAAATCATTAAATGGACACTATACATGTGATCATGCTACAGCACAGGTGCCGACGCTTTCCTGATGAATGTGATTTTTGTTTTCAAAACATATTATATTCAGTATGTAAAAGAAGAGCCAGGTCCACAGGCCGCCCCAAAGTATGAGAATCTCATTAATTGAAAACTACAAAAAAAGATTAAACAACAACCCCAAGATGTATTTCATCAACCAAGGTATCATTTTAATCAGTATAACGGCACCAACCTGGCACTCTGTAGGTTACTGTGCACAACCCTGCTGACATGTTATCTTTAATTATGGTTTTGAAGTGTTTCTCTAAAGTGTTTCTCTATCTTTGATGACTAACCATGTAATTACACTGCTTAAATTGTATATGCAGCATATAGAAATTGCAACGCGAATTTCAGCATGTTCACACTTTGTAACAGAACTTCCACAAAACTATGCATTTGTCTGACAACAACCTTGTGAAATATTTCCAGTGATGACAGCTTGACCTGTAAATGTAGATCTGTGCAGCAATAGATGCTGTAACCTGGGAGCGATACAAGTAATAAGCAAAAATAATAACAAAATGTTGTTGCAAAGCCAAGTAAGGGGGTTTCCCACTTCTTGGACAACCCCTCTTTAAATATTGCATTCCCCATTTCAAATAAAAAAAATGTAATGTAATAGGTTTCCCTTCCGCTTTTTCTTTTAAATCTCTTTTTAAGTCTTATGACTGTAATACTTGCTCAGTCACTTTCCATCAGTTTTTAATGAGTCTGGAAATGTTTGTGTGATTTGTTTGAGAATAACACTACTCATGAGAGTCAGATAAAGACATTCCATGGAAAGAAAGCTAAATCTTAGGTCAAGATCCCTGTAGACAGCAGGAGGGGCCACAAATAGGCCATAAAGAGGATTATAACTTTATAAAGTAACTCAGAGTTCACCTTTACCCACAATGATGAAATACACCACTTTATCTGGGTTCTACTCTACTGGACAACCTCTTATTACGGTAATTGCTCACCAGTCACCTGACAGGAATAATATCATAAGACCACTGCAGCCAATCAGCAGTTTCTGATCAGCTGCAACCTCTACAGTTTTGTCTGAGAGGAAGAAATCCTGACTGCAGAGGTCATGTGACATTTTTTAGGACAGGGGTCTAGTAAGGACACAGTGCTGAGAAACTGCTCCAGTTCGGAAGGAAAGTATAAAGTTTTTTCGATTTTATGTTGATTTCTAGAGCTAATAATAAGAATTGTTTTGTAGTGGACTACCCCGCAAAACCATACGTCTTCAAATGGTTCCTTTAAAAAAATATTCATGCCATGATGCATACTGTACCATTGTGTAATTGGTTACTATTACATAAGCCTAATACTGTAGGTACTAGTGATGTGACTCTCTTTTCTATGATTCTTATTTAGGGGGTTAATCCACTACGTCATAACTACCTATAAACAGCTCAACCTGTGAATCATAAAATAAAAAAGTGGTATACTTACCTCCCGGACTGGCACTATTCTTCTGATCACAGCACTATATCTCCCAAAGGCTCATGTGACAAAAACCGTATTAGGTGACCACTAGGGTTGAGCGACTTTCATTTTTTTAAGATCGAGTCGGGTTTTGTGAAACCCGACTTTGTCCAGAGTCGAGTCGAGTGCAGTCGGCCGATTATCGCTTAAAGTCGGGGATCGACCGAAACACGAAACCCAATGCAAGTCAATGGGGAAGCATAGTCGACAGTGAGTGGAGGCCAGGAAAACACCTACAGTGCCCATTTTAATGCCAAAAACATCCATTCTTGTTTCTGAAGCTTGTCAATCTTAATTAACTTTATAATAGTAGTTGGGCATTGGAAATTGGGGGTCATTTGGCAAAAGTTGTGGGGGGTAGGGCTGGTTCAAGGTTTTAGTGGGCCCAGGAAACGTGGACTACGTCACGGCGGTGGAGCAGTGAAAGGTAAGTATGTCAAGTTTGCAAGTGCTGTGATCCTAAGCAAGCAGGGGGGTCCACTCGTTGGCATTGGCACTGGCACAGGGCCCCTCAAAGTACAGCGGTGTGTTTGCACGGCGGGGGCGCCTCCCACCAGCAGCGACACTTTTGCGTACTCTGAGGGGCCCTGTGCCAGTGACGTTGCCAACGAGTATGCCCCCCCACCTGATGAAGGAACCTGCACTTTCATCTGCACCTTCCTCTTTGTCCCTGTGTAAGGTGGTATAACATGCGGGAAGGGGAACCTTACTTTCAGCAGGGTCAGATTCTGGCTGTGTAGAGTGCAAGGGGAAGGTAGTGGTCTAGGTAAATGTACTAGCAGACTCATCTAGCAGTGGCTGGGCAATGGGCAGGATGAGGAGGAAACACAGATATAGGGCCAAAGAATAAAGTAGGCTAAATGCAGTTCAAAATTGGTAACAGGACTAAACAGGTGGCATTGCTTTGTTCAGTGGAGTAGCAAACCCAGGAGCAGCAGACACTGTTTTAAGGGCCCAACCACACTAGTAGGCCAAATGCAGTTTAATATCTGCTACTATAGGCCAAAAGCCTAAAGACTGAAGCTCAGCTTTATACAGTTGAGGACAAACACCAGGGAGCGGCAGACACCGTTAGTAGGCCCTAACCACCAATTTTGAAAAAAACAGCACTTAATGAGAGCCAGAAGGTTGAAGCTCAGCTTTATACAGTTGAGGACAAACACCATGGAGCGGCAGACACCGTTAGTAGGCCGCAACCAAAGTTGAAGGCCAAATGCTGTTTAATATCTGATACTATAGGCCGAAAGCCAGAAGGTTGAAGCTCAGCTTTATACAGTTGAGGACAAACACCATGGAGTGGCAGACACCGTTAGTAGGCCGCAACCAAAGTTGAAGGCCAAATGCTGTTTAATATCTGATACTATAGGCCGAAAGCCAGAAGATTGAAGCTCAGCTTTATACAGTTGAGGACAAACACCAGAGAGTGGCAGACACCGTTAGTAGGCCCTAACCACCAATTTTTAAAAAAACAGCACTTAATGAGAGCCAGAAGGTTGAAGCTCAGCTTTATACAGTTGAGGACAAACACCAGGGAGCGGCAGACACCGTTAGTAGGCCGCAACCAAAGTTGAAGGCCAAATGCTGTTTAATATCTGATACTATATGCCGAAAGCCAGAAGGTTGAAGCTCCGCTTTATACAGTTGAGGACAAACACCAAGGAGCGGCAGACACCGTTAGTAGGCCCTAACCACCAATTTTAAAAAAAACAGCACTTAATGAGAGCCAGAAGGTTGAAGCTCAGCTTTATACAGTTGAGGACAAACACCAGAGAGTGGCAGACACCGTTAGTAGGCCCTAACCACCAATTTTTTAAAAAACAGCACTTAATGAGAGCAGAAGGTTGAAGCTCAGCTTTATACAGTTGAGGACAAACACCATGGAGCGGCAGACACCGTTAGTAGGCCGCAACCAAAGTTGAAGGCCAAATGCTGTTTAATATCTGATACTATAGGCCGAAAGCCAGAAGGTTGAAGCTCAGCTTTATACAGTTGAGGACAAACACCATGGAGCGGCAGACACCGTTAGTAGGCCGCAACCAAAGTTGAAGGCCAAATGCTGTTTAATATCTGATACTATAGGCCGAAAGCCAGAAGGTTGAAGCTCAGCTTTATACAGTTGAGGACAAACACCAGGGAGCGGCAGACACCATTAGTAGGCCCTAACCACCAATTTTTAATAAAACAGCACTTAATGAGAGCCAGAAGGTTGAAGCTCAGCTTTATACATTTGAGGACAAACACCAGGGAGCGGCAGACACCGTTAGTAGGCCGCAACCAAAGTTGAAGGCCAAATGCTGTTTAATATCTGATACTATAGGCCGAAAGCCAGAAGGTTGAAGCTCAGCTTTATACAGTTGAGGACAAACAACAGGGAGAGGCAGACACCGTTAGTAGGCCCTAACCACCAATTTTTTTAAAAAACAGCACTTAATGAGAGCCAGAAGGTTGAAGCTCAGCTTTATACAGTTGAGGACAAACACCAGGGAGCGGCAGACACCGTTAGTAGGCCCTAACCACCAATTTTTAACAAAACAGCACTTAAGGAGAGCCAGAAGATTGAAGCTCAGATTTATTTAGTTGAGGAGAACACCAGTGAGCGGCAAACAGAGGTATTGGGCCCCAAACACCAATTTTAAAAAAAAAAAACACTTAAGGAGAGGCAGAAGGTTGAAGCCCAGATGTAGACAGTGGAGGACAATTTGAATTAGGGACTGCAGACAGACTTAGTAGGCTGTCCCCTGTGGACCATGCATCCACCACATTACCCCATTGCGCCGTAATGGACACGTAACCTTCCATGGCCATGCCTACAGGTCCATGCGTCTGTTGTCAGGTGCACCTTTGTACTCACGGATTGCCAGAGTGCATGGACAATGCGGACTTTTACATGCTGGTGGAGGGTTGGGATGGCTTTTCTCGTAAAAGAAGTGTCGACTGGTTAGCTAGTAGCGTGGTACAGCGTAGTCCATTCATTAATGTTAAATAAAATATATAAATAGGCTCTATGAACTTTTAAATAGGTTCCAGGGGTACACGGGCAGCATTGGTGTGGTCAGCAGAGGAGGATTGCAAGGAGGGACCGCAGACAGGCTAACGAAGGCCTAAAATAACAAAAAATAGGCTCATGTCAGTTTTAAATAGGTTACATGGATACTGTTAGAAAAAATGTATCTTAGTGAGGATTGGGAAGAAAAGCAAAAATAGAATTGTTTGGATAAAACAGAACTCATTTAATGTCCATTCAAAAAGAGTGATTACAAAAATGAAGAAAAAGTAAATTATAAGTTCATTACACAAATTCAAGTATTAGGTTAAAAAGAAAATGGAAGCAAGCAGAGATCTTACATATGGTCTTGTGGCATGATGATGTGTTCGTCCATGTAGAGAGGCTCAAGGTATGAGGACTTCACCACATGCTGAGAAGAGACGGTTTATATACAAATCCGTCCCATAGGCTTTCATGGGTTTCTATTTTCTCCTACACAATATCCATATAAGGTAACCCAGTTCCATGCCAATGGTCTATACCATAAAAGTAGATTCCAGAATATTCCTTATCTTAGTTACACTTGTTTACCGGCTAGAAATAACGCTAGACATCCAAATATAGGTTGGGCTTCACAAACACCCTCTAGCTTCTGACATGCAGAGGACAGATGGTCAATGACAAGACCTTCAGAAACTGTATCATACACTTTCCCTATACCCTTGGTTCTTTATTTGATTTCATGTAATTATCCATATGTAAGTGATTATATATATTATTATTGGATTTTACATTCCCCCCTGATTATGATTTGAGAATATCATAATTAACCCTAAAATCTTTCTCTCACCATTCGTATCACATTCATTCTTTATTCTGAAAACCTTGTATTAACATCTGTCTCGAATGTCACCTGAGTTTTGAAAACTAAAATTAGATTAGAATTATATTTTTCTTTTCGATACAGGAAAGAAATATATCTTGGTACCGTGTTAGCCAGTATCAACCACTGAGGACTCTCAATTCTAAATATTTTTCTTTTCAGCATTTCTCTTAAAATGTCATCTTCCTTTTTCATTTCTGTCTTTATCTTTTTATAAATGTTCTTAATTTTACACATAATAACTATTTGATATATTATACACAGGAAAACTATAATAAATATAATAACAATCGGATTAGATAATACATTTCCTACTGCCATTTTCGTTGAAGACTGTGACCAACTAGTTACTGATTTTCCTAAATTTTTCCACCAAGATGAGCCTGACATACTTGTCCATTCATGTTCAATATCATTTAAATTACCTTGCTCATGTCTGAATACAATTTCAGCTTCTTTTAATTGTTTTGTTAACAAATTTAACAAACCCTTGTCTTTCTTTATCTCATTTGTCCACATATTCCAAGGAAAATTATTTATTTGGGACAAATTGAACTGTATTGGAAGGATTTTTAGGTTTCTTGAACCTATTAACCTAATGTTAATACTTCCTTCCTTCTTTGAGAGAGTTTTCACATTTCCCTCGATACAATATAAACCTATTGTCAGATTTTCAGCATGTACACAAGATGAAAAGTATGCAGAAACAACTTCTTTCTCTGACATAACTTGGAAACAAATCTTATTAGCGCTTACTGGTGTCACCAAGTCATGGATCGTGTGTACATTCTCAACTCTGGCATGACATGAGGTATGATTATTGAAACATGAATGATAAATGACTTTATCCTGTCCAGGTAAACACATTACCTTAGAAACAAAATTTAAACATGAAGAAATGTCTAACTGTTCAGTGTTTGTTTCGTCAAATGCAAAATCTGTGTACTGTAATTGATAATATAGCAATTGTGTGTGACTAACAGGAATTCCCAGAACAGTTATAGGAACCAGGGTTTCTTCTCTTCCCGACACTGGAATCAGTGATGTTCCTACACAAATATCCTGGTCACATCCTAACCACTTATTTACCCACAAATCTGTATGATTTAATGCAAAACTATATTCTGTAGGCAAATTTCTCATTAGTCCTAAAGGAGTAATTCCACTCTGTAAGGCTTGTGCAATCATTTTTAGATTGGTGGAATATTCAATCTGAATTTCTAGACATGTTTTGGCTACTTGAGATTCCTGTTCACTTTCTATTAATGCTAAAGTAGCATCTTGTAGATGTGAGACAGAAGACCCCAATACAGAAACAGTAGTCAAAACCATTTTCTCAAGAACTTGATTCAAACTTTCCTGAATCTTTACTCCTTTACCTCCGATATACCCAATATTTTCCAAATCTGATTTAAGTGTATGTATGTCCATAGTGTTAATTAAACTTCCTACTGTACCTAATCCCCCCAAAATTCCTTCCAACACTCCCCTCTTACTTCTAACTTGTGTTGGAGTTCTTTTCCCAAACCATTGTTCTATTCCCATTTCCATATTAATGAGATGTGATTGACATTGAATCTCCTTGTAACTGTATAAACCCAGCCTTAGGTCCTGTGGTAGCATGTAATATTATGTCAGTGTCGTGTATGAAGTGTAGCTCAATACAGCATTTCACCCCATAACCCATGCAGATGTTTCCAGTAATATCTACTGAATTGTCCGGTATGTCTTCATCTTTAAGGTTTTGTAAACTTGATCCTCTTGGTTTCCTCGAATGTAGAGTTCTTCTGAAAGGTTCATTCACTTCACTAGTGTCTGTTTCACGATGTAAGATGTCTTCTGCGTAGATCACAGTTGAAATAGTACATAGCAGCAGAAATGCGATTCCCATCAGATAGTAACTTTTCCTGGGAACTGTCGTCTTTTCTCGAAGGATTGGTGTTGAATCCCTTCCATCAAGGTCATGGTGTTCCGTATTCCAGCTCTTATTGGAATTAATTTCTTCCTAAAAGAAATGCAGTATCATTATTTTGCAATATACAATTTGCATTGATCAACATGTACCCACACTCTTTGTTGCCTGCGGGTATTTTTAACCACGTTTGATGCTCGTTGCACAAGAATCATAACTTGTCCCCTGGTTTCAATGATATCAAAGGGACCTTCCCAGTTACTTTCCCAAGGTCCATTCTTCCTGAAAGTTTTGATCATCACCTGAGCCCCTTTTTTGAATTTGAACTCATATGGTGGCTCCATTCTCTGCATTCTTGATGCAGCATGAGGAAGAATTGTTTTCAAATTTTCCTGCAACAATTGCAACCATTTGGACCTTGCAACAGCATCTTTTTGAGATGTAGACAAAAATGGTTCATGTGGAAAAATCAATGGCATTTTTCTTCCTGTCATTAGTTCAAAAGGAGTGAACTGAGTTGTGGAAGAAGTTGTTCCTCTCACACTCAACAATACAAAAGGTACGGCATCAACCCAAGTATTGCCTTTGTCCAATAGCATCTTGGCAATTCTGGATTTTATTGTCCTATTCATCCTTTCCACAATACCAGCAGACTGTGGATGGTAAGGTACATGGAACTGTTGTTGTACCCCTAGAATAGTACAAACGGCTTGCATGATTTTTCCTGTAAAGTGACTTCCTCGATCAGAGGAGATCATTCTTGGGATCCCCCAAGTACAAAAGACATGATTAACTAATGCTCTAGCTGTAGACAAAGCATCATCTTTTCTGACAGGTAAAATTTCAACCCATTTGGAAAAAACATCTACCACAACCAATGCATACCTGAGACCATTTTTACCTGATGGTAACGGACCAATGTAGTCGATTTGTAGTGTAGACCATGGACCATCTGCAGGTGCGGTTCGGAGTAGTGGCGGTTTCTGTCCTTTTGGTCTTGGATTAATTTGGGCACAAATGAGACATGATTGGACAATACTTTGTACTGTCTCTTCCATCTTTTCCCAGTAAAATTTCTCTCTGAGAATGTCTAACAATTTCTGTTGGCCCAAATGACCCAAACTTTCATGATTATATTTTGTGAACTCAGCCTGTAGATGTTTTGGTACAACAGGACGCAACTCCCCGTTTAAGTCATGACACAAAACCCCGTTTTCACAAACAAAGGGAGGTTTTGGATCAACCCGGGAAGCAACAAGAGATGTGTCTTTCTCCTGTTCTTCCGCAAAAGAAGGGATATGCGTGTCCGTTCTTTGAACTGCTAAAAGCTCAATAGTCTCTGGTTGAAACACTTCTTCTCCTGTCAGGGCTGCCTCTTTGGCTAACCTATCTGCAGTAGCATTTCCTACAGATAATTCATCATCAGTTTTTTTATGGGCTGGTACTTTGACAATAGCAAAACCATTAGGGGTTTTTGATGCTATTTTGAAAATTGTTTTCAGTGTGTCACTATGTACAAGAGTCTTATTTGAAGAATCTACATAGCCTCTTTTTTCCCAAACTGGCAAATAATCTGTCAGTGATCTAACAACATAGGAGCTATCACTGTAGATTACAATGGGACACTGATCATCAGCTTCGTTCAGCTGTAGCACCATTTTCACTGCTTCTAGCTCTGCTCTTTGAGCTGAAAAATGACTTGGTAATTTGTGTTTTACTACCTGTTCTCTTTTAGGATAAAAAATGGAATATCCTGCATAGTAATGTCCATCTGCATAAAATCTGGAACCATCAACAAAAATTGGTTCATCTGTTGCCTCTGCCTTCCGTCTGAAAAGCGATGGACATGGATCCTGAAAAGACTGCAAACAATCATGAGTTTGTCCTTCATATTGCATCAACTGAGGAAGAACATATTTGGCTTTGTAATCTACCTCAATTTGTTTGGGAGACAATGACAATAACCAATGAGCAAATCTCTGATGTGACACACCTGGGATATTATTCTCAAAGAGAAGTTTTAGTGTAGAATGAGGAGTTTGCAAAGTAATTTTGTTGAACCCAACAATGTGTTCAGTTGCTTTGACTGCAAAGTACACACCTACCAGGTGTCTTGCACATGTCTCAAACCCTCTTTCAACAGGTGAGAGAAGCTTAGAAAAATAGCCCAAAATTCTCCACTCTTCTCCTTGCAACTGTAGCAGCACAGCAGACACAGAAGTCTCTGATGTGTGCACTTGCAAAGCAAATGGAGCCGTAGGATCTACTGTGGATAAAGCAGGTGCAGTTTGTAAATTCATTTTCAATTGTTCAAATGAGGTTTGTTGTTCATCACCCCAAGGACCAAAATACTCACTATTTTCAAATTTTAAAAGATCATACAAAGGCCTGGCTTTGTCTGCAAAATTCTCAATGAACTCCCTTGAAAAATTTATAAGACCCAAGAAATGTCGTACTGCCTTGTGTGATGTTGGAACTGGCAAAGAAGCAATTGCATCGATCCGTTCCTGCAATGGTTGCCTTTTACCTGGGCTCAACAATACCCCTAAGAATCTGACCTCAGTCTGCAGCAATTTGACCTTTTTTGTGTTCAATTTCAACCCTGCATCATGCAGCAGCTCAAACAACTCTTTCAGAAGTGAAGCATGTGACTCCTTATCTTCTGTGGATAGCAAAATATCATCCACATACTGTAAAATACAGTCCGGCCTTGAAAATTTAGATAATACCTTTGCCAATGCCTGATGAAAGATGCTCGGTGACAAATGAGCTCCCTGAGGTAACCTGCAAAACAGGTATTGCTCATCCAAGAAAGTAAAAGCAAACTTGTACTGACAACTCTTTTCAAGAGGTATACTGAAAAAACCATTACTGATGTCTAGTACAGAAAAGTATTTTGCCTTTGCATTCAACCTTGCCATCATGTCATGAGTATCTGCAACAATGGGTGCTACATTGGGAGTATGTTTATTAAACATCCGCAGATCCAATATCATCCGATAAGAACCATCAGACTTCAAAACACACCACAAAGGATTGTTACTTACAGAATTAGCTTTTCGGATGACACCTTGTTTTAACAATTCCTGTATGATCTTTGACATAGACTCAATTGATTCTGGAGGCAATTTATACTGACGCTGAGGTGGGGGATCACGCCCCTCGACATTTACAATTACATCTTTCATGGTCCCTACTTCATTTCTGAACTGAGCCCAAAGAGAAGGAAAAAGCTGTACAATTTCTGTCAATACCTCATCACCACCAGTTTCAGGCCACAGATGATCTGTTGACACAACATCATTTAAGCAAATACTTCCAACATGGCTATAATCACTAGGAACAATGACTACAGGTTTACAACCATTAGAATCCTTCCAGATCACCTGATTTCCTAGATCAACAACCCATCCAAATTTCTGCATAAAATCCGTGCCAAGTATATTTTCAGAGTCACGACAATACCAAATGTCAATTCCTGTTTTGAAAGAACTAGGTATTTCCAATATCACATCAGTAACTAAGGTTGCTCTAGCTCCACCTTTTCCACTAAAACCAACAATTGTACAAACTGGTGAATCTGGTTGTAGCTTCAGATCAAGATTTGTGACGCTTAACTGAGCTCCTGTATCAATGAGAAATACAACATTCTGTCCTGCTAGATTTACCTTGACAAATGGTCTTCCACATTCATCTAATGTAACTCGAGTCACAAATTCCAGTGGATGAGGTGTTGGAATTGTCTGTGATTGTCAGAAGGATGAAGGAGATGGGAGAAGTCCAGTGTCCTTCTTGAAAGCACTCGGCATTCTATTTCTGGACTCAGTCTCCTTAACTGTCATCTCTCGGATCTGTCTGATTAATGGTGCATATGGAGACTGCGTTTGTCTGTTGTCAGTGTGAGTGGGGGCATTAGACTGTAATGGAGGTGCAGAAGGTCTGGTGGATAATTTTGGCATGAGACCATTTTCCTTTCCAAGATTACCTGTCCCTTGTGTACCTGTCTCTGATTCTGCTCTCAAGAATTTTCTGCATTGCCACTTTAAGTGTCCAGGTATACCACAGAAATAACAATGGATATTGTTTCTTTGTGTAGTATTTTTACCTCTTTGTTCTACATAATCTCTACTCTTGAATGTTACTGTGGGTCTAGGTTTCAGCTGACTATCCTCTTTTTCATGAACTACAGCTATTTTAGCCTTCACCTGATTTTGCTTCATGGATCTCCTTACTCTGTCGATAAAAACTGTTGCTTCTTGCAATGATGGCTGAGTACTAGCCATTTGTTCTGAGGCAGGATCCAAATATTTGAACTTTTTCACAAAAAATCTGATCATGGATGTTGGTTCCTGATTAGGCCCAATTTCCATCACCATTCTATAGGCCTGCTCAAATTTTACCAAAAATACAAATGGATCCTCATTAATATTAGTTTTTAATTGTTCCAAAATTTCAGCATTCGGAGTGGCCTCTCCTGTGATGTAAGAATTTAATTGCCTAAGTCTGTCCTCTCTTGTACTATGTGTCAATTCATGGTTCTCATTTAATCTGGGTGTGGTCTGTAACCTTCTTCCCATATGTGAGGGTAACCATACTTTGAAAATCTTGTTTTTCTGTTCATCATTAAGATTGTATTTGTCTGTGTTTGATTCAAAAATGTCTGCATTGTAAAAGGCATCCATCTTGTCATTGAATTTTGGAATGTCTTTTGCAATTTTCATTAACTGATCGTGTATTTTTAGATTAATGCGTGCAGCTCTGTCATGGAATTTTTTCCGTTGCAATTCTTCTGCATGTAAATCTACTGATTCATCTAATTCTTGTGTGTCAGGTATAAATGATGCAGAAGCAGCATTGTCTTCTTGGTCTTTTGATCGTGTAACAACAGAAGCTTTTTTAATATCTTGTCTCAATTTGGACAATAATTCTGTTCTGGTATCAATTTGATCTTCCAATTGTTCAATATGTTCAGACAATATCAAACAATTTGGACAGTCAAAGTAATCCCCGTCAGCTTCATGTGTGTCACCTTGTGTGTCAGTATGATCAATGTCTTGTGTGATAGTACATATTTGTGTCTGAGTTTCAGTTTTATCAAAAACTAAATTATTGTACACTCGGACCATGTGCATTACATTCTGAAGCTTCCTTTGCAACTTTTTTACAGAAAAAAACTTCTTATCAATTTTAAGATTCTCTGCTTCACATTGATTATACAGACTAGACCATAATTGTGCATTTGTATGGCTATGAACAAACTGAAACTGTATATTACTCTTCTTAGAAAATTAATGGATAAACTCCATTTCTCTTACCTATGTAATTTCTTTTCCTCCTGGAATGATCCAATCGTCAATGGAGGGTCCTCCTGTGTCTTTATGGATTCCTCAGAGTTCCGTGCAGATGAGACTTGTATCACGTATCCTCACTTCTGTGTGTAGGTTCAGTCTGACTTTTGTAACACGATATAGTAGAATTTCTGCGCCTTTTAACAACTCAAAACAGGTGTTTTAGCAAACTCCCCCCTGAAAAGGCTGAAATTCCTCACAGAAAAGACAAAAAATCAGATCTGGCTAAGGTTCGCCAAAATGTTAGAAAAAATGTATCTTAGTGAGGATTGGGAAGAAAAGCAAAAATAGAATTGTTTGGATAAAACAGAACTCATTTAATGTCCATTCAAAAAGAGTGATTACAAAAATGAAGAAAAAGTAAATTATAAGTTCATTACACAAATTCAAGTATTAGGTTAAAAAGAAAATGGAAGCAAGCAGAGATCTTACATATGGCCTTGTGGCATGATGATGTGTTCGTCCATGTAGAGAGGCTCAAGGTATGAGGACTCCACCACATGCTGAGAAGAGACGGTTTATATACAAATCCGTCCCATAGGCTTTCATGGGTTTCTATTTTCTCCTACACAATATCCATATAAGGTAACCCAGTTCCATGCCAATGGTCTATACCATAAAAGTAGATTCCAGAATATTCCTTATCTTAGTTACACTTGTTTACCGGCTGGAAATAACGCTAGACATCCAAATATAGGTTGGGCTTCACAAACACCCTCTAGCTTCTGACATGCAGAGGACAGATGGTCAATGACAAGACCTTCAGAAACTGTATCATACACTTTCCCTATACCCTTGGTTCTTTATTTGATTTCATGTAATTATCCATATGTAAGTGATTATATATATTATTATTGGATTTTACAGATACACAGGCAGCATTGTGGTCAGTGGAGGAGTATTGCAAGGAAGGACCGCAGACAGGCTAACGAAGGCCTAAAATAACAAAAAATAGGCTCAAGGCAGTTTTAAATCGGTTACATGGATACACAGGCATCATTGTTGTCAGCGGAGGAGGATTGCAAGGAGGGTCTGACACAGTTAGTACTCACAAAAAAAAAATTGATGTTAATGTCTCGCAAAACAACAACAAAAAAAGTGTGGCATACTTAGGTACAGGGGTAGGCTCATCTGCTGAGTTTCTGACAAAGTAATTTGGCAGTAAGTATTTACTGGTGTCAATATAGGACACTGACCCAGACTACTTTAACCCCTTAGTGACAGAGCCAATTTGGTACTTAATGACCGAGCCAATTTTTACAATTCTGACCACTGTCACTTTATGAGGTTATGGAAAAGAAATTGGTGTGAACTAAGGTTGAAATAAGGCGAGGTGCAGGTGTAGAGGACTAGGATGTCCTAACACACTAAGACTAAATTTAATACACCGCACACTCTAAGTGTATCATTTGTGAAAAACTTGAAATTTATTGAAGTGCTATAAACATATCATTCAACAATGCAGAGTGTGACCAGAAGTCAAACTGACAACGTTTCGACTCCTCCTGAGTCTTTATCAAATGGTCACTGGAAAGAATAGAACAAGTGTAAGCAACCATACATCAGATATATACAAATTTTACTTACAAAATAGTAGCATACAACAACCCAAGAGAGAAAAAAACAATATATACAAATATACATATAGGACATAGCATAATACAGGTATTTGATCCTGTCTCAGGTGAGAAAGAATCCCAATCCTATAGCTGAAAGGTGTCAATCCGCGTGGTTTGGAGGTGATTTCGTATAGTTCAGAGGACGGAGGATTCGAGAAGAGACCGAAGTGAGGTTTACCTTAGCAAGGTGAATAGTAGTATAGCATAAATAGTATCCTCGTAGCATAAAGAGTATCTATAAAGAATAAAAGGTGTTAGTAAGGACCGTAGATGAGAGGCAACCTATTCCAGAATATGGGGAGGATTTACCTTACAATATGATATTAATAATAGGCAGGTGGCCTTTCCTTATGGTACCGCAGGTATAGTCTGTTGGGGATACATGGAATAGGAATATGTGGTGGAACAAGACACATCGAAGAGCATATATACCGATGGTATTGGAAAATTATTTTACCTTTCAGAGTTGGTGGGAGCACTAAATGGTATGTTTGTAGCTCAAAAAATGCGAGATTCCTGTTGTGCCGTAAAGCGAATCCTGTACAGGGTGCACAGAGTTAGGGTGTATATAAAAATAGCCATACCCTGTAGCGGTTGTGTTAGACAGTGCTATATTGTATTACCTGGCAGGCTCTGTGGGTAGTAGGGAGATTAGCCTCATGTGGTATATGGACAGCAGGTGGGTCTAACGTAACGTAGGTAATGCCTATTATAAATGCACCAGGTTAGAATATATATGGGTAGTAGAAAGGTGTTAGGCAGGGAACGGTTATACAGGATATTACCTAGGACTGCTGGTAGTATGGGGCTATTTGTGGAGTTCCTCTGGCAATATTAATAGATGGGTAGCAGCAGCTACCATGAAACTGAAGACAGGGGACCTCTGCAGGTAAAATGGTATAGGTCAGGTGGTATTCAGTTAAAACGTATATAGAGCAATAGTGCATAGAGAAAGGTGTTTAGGAGACAATACCTTTATAAGCAAGGCTCCACACAGGCTGTATGTGGCGGTCACAGGGACTAGGTTGCATAAATGGCAAAAGGAGCCGTGGGTTAGAGACCTCTAAGGGGAAATACAATATGTGAGCCAATAGTATGGGTAATGTCCGGGCCATGTGTGACATGGAACCGAGGGCTATAACTCCATTGGTGGGTCAGGGCATTACCTTAGGGTGCTGGGGTGTAGGCGGCGCTCCTGCGCCTTGCTGTAACGGCAGGTGCCGTGTAGCGTCCTGTCCCTGTATTTATGAGCGGCGGGACCCGCGGTACCGGAAGTGCGTCACCCGGCACCGGAAGTCCCGCCGCCTGGTATCAAGAGTAAAGTGCTCATGCGCGGGTGTTGTTAGGGGGATCGAGCACTGTGAATTCGCCGCTGTAACCGCACATGCGCTGTTGGATAACTAGCAGAATCAAGTGTGGATGAAGTGTCTTACTGATGGGTATCCCGACAGACTACAAGTGCGGTCCTGATTCACTAATGTAGCTAGGAGGGACGAGTCACTCAAGGTGTATAGTAACCTGGTTTAGAGTGAACAATAGGTCAATAAAAATAAGCAAAATATGCAAGGGGAATAGACTCAAAAACGGGTCCAAAATGATCTAAAACGAAAAAATATAGAAATATGAACAAAAAATGAAAAATAAAAATAAAAATAAATAATCAAAATGAAAAAAGGAATAAATTGTAAGTGATTAAATGAAAATAAAGATAAAAATAAAGGCGAAAAAAATATATATACAGAGAAATGAAAAAATGACAAAATAGAATACAGTAAAAATAAAAAATACAAATAAAAAGTAAAAAGAGGTTTAGAAATGAGGATGGTCGCCCCCTAAGGGGAGAGAGGGTAGTCATACCGATTGCGATTAGACCAACCACCACGGTCAGCGGGTCTATAAAAAGAGAAAAGAAGACATATCAATAACAACATTAAGGCAACCAGTCAATCTCCCTATTTAGGCCCTTTGGTGCGAGCGTATCGAGCGTGTAAATCCAATATGTCTCTCTGGATCGGAGTAGTTTGATGTGGTCACCCCCCCCGTTTTGGTCTAGGCACCTGCTCTATCACTTGAAACTTGAGTTGCGCTACCGTGTGTCTGGCAGCAGCAAAGTGGGCAGGTAGGGGGAGCCATGTTTTACCACACCTTATTGTGGATTTGTGGCTAGCCACGCGATCCCTCACATGTTGAACTGTCTCACCCACATACAAAAGGCCACATGGGCATTTGATTAAATACACTACGAAGTTTGATTCGCAGGTGAAAAAACCCCATATAGGGAAGGACTTGCCAGTCCTTGGGTGCGTAATATTATCAGTTTTGATTACATTGGAGCAGGCAGCGCAATGGAGACACGGGAATGTGCCATGGCGGCGTGTACTGAGAAGTTGTTGAGTGAGTTCCGTGCGTGCACTTCCTATGTCGGCCCTTACAATCTGATCCCTGATGTTTGGGGGTCGTCTTGTACTAATCAGTACCGGTGTCTGGAAAGAGGGAATACTGGGATAGGCTCTGCCCAGAAGAGGCCAGTGTCTTCTGATTGTTGAGTAGACTTTTTGCATAAACGGGTGGTGAGTATGTACAAAAGGTACCCGCTCCTGCTGTAATTTGGGTAGTCGGTTTTCATCAGGAGTAGAGGACAATATCCGTTCTTGTCGTAGTAGTGTAAGTGGGTATTCCCTGTCCCTGAACTTTTGGGACATAAGGTCAAGTCTAGTATGGCATGTTCCTGGATCTGACACTATTCGTGATACCCTTTTAAACTGGGAGCGGGGAAGACTGTCTTTTGTTGACCTAGGATGGCAGCTTGAGTACAGCAATAAACTGTTACAGTCCGTGGATTTGGTATAGAGGTCAGTACTCAATCTTCCCTCGGGGTCCTTTAGGACCAATGTGTCGAGAAAGGCTATCTGTGTAGCACTGGAATTCAATGTGAACTGAAGTTCCTGAAAAACGGAATTGAGATATCTGTGGAAGTCACTGAGCGTGTCAGGGGTACCTGTCCAGGTCATGAAAATATCATCTATATAGCGATGATATTCAATCGCATGTTGGAGAAATAATTTGTTATTGTAGACATAATGTTCCTCAAAGTAGTGCATATAGGCATTGGCGTACGCCGGGGCTACATTTGAGCCCATGGCGGTCCCGCGTGCCTGGACGTAGTAAGAGTCCTCGTACAGGAAATAGTTTTCATAGAGAACTATCCTGAGCAGGTCTAGGCAGAAATTAATGGAGTTATGAGATAAGTCAGATTTATCCAATAGATCCTTGGTTGCTAGAATGCCCCTATCGTGCAAAATGGAGGTATACAGACTTTGTACATCCAAGGTAACTTAAAGGCTGGATTTGGGTATTTGTTGGATATTTCTTATGACATCCAAGAACTGGCTAGTATCCAAGAGAAAAGATCTTGTCCCCTTGACCAGGGGTGTCAGGATTTTTTCCAAGAAAATCGAGAGGGGTGAAAAAACAGAATCTGTTGAGGCCACAATGGGCCTCCCCGGGGGATTACTGAGGGATTTGTGGATTTTGGGTAAAACATAAAAAACTGGAATCATTGGATGAGGATTTTTCAGGTAGGTTACTGTTTTGGTGTCTATTGTCTTATTGTCAAGGTATAGGGTAAGGAGATTCTGAATGCGTTGGGTGATCCTAAGTGCTCATTAGACATTATCATTCTAACGGTAGAGTACCTCCAGAAGGAAATATCTGATCTTAGAAAAAATATCCAGGCTACTGAAAATCAACTAGCGGCTACCCTCCCTCCTGCTGAGTGGTCTACCCTAAAGGAGAAAACGGACAAAATTATCACTGAACACCAGAAGAACCTACAGGATCGCAAAAGGCAGAAATTCCAGAGGGACAACGTCGACTATCTGTCCAACCGTGTCTATAGATGGAGCGATTCCACCACATTTACATCCTGGCGTCGACGCCCTATACAAAGAAGGTTCGATTCACACAGCTCTGGTAGCGATTCGTCTGTAGGCTCAACCAGACCGCCTTTTTTAGGGAAAGGCCACAGGGGAGGATACCAACACGGAGACCAATCTAACGGGCGCGGAGAAAAAATGACAACACGCAGCCAGGTAAGCCATCCAACCTGGTGATGAACATTTCAAGCTACAATTTGTCCCCTGCAGAACTGTCAGTGTTACAAAAAGGTTTATCCTTTTGCCCCACCCCACACTGGGACTCGTTCCAATTGGAAAAGGACCTAAATAGGTTCTATAGATCCATCAGACTTAAAACCCACTTTGGCATTGGAGCCAATGCGGGTTCCAGTTCTTCAGCTTCTCCTGAGAATGTAACAGATTTATCTATTGTTTCCTTGGGTTTACGGAATGTTAGTACCTTTTCACCTCCTCACTCCTATCATGCGGCTGAAACTGTGATCTCCCTCATTGATCGGGATATTAAATCCCTTACTCACCAACAGAAACTTGGGTTCTTTCCTACTCACACAAACCTCACCCTCGATGAGAAACAGGCACTTACAGCATTAAGATCAAATAAAAACATTATCATTAAGCCGGCAGATAAAGGGGGAGCTACCGTCGTTATGGACCGCTCCTTATACCATGCGGAAGTACTCCGTCAGCTATCAGACACAGACACCTATAAGGCTATTCCCAGAGACCCCACTCTTAGGATCACCCAACGCATTCAGAATCTCCTTACCCTATACCTTGACAATAAGACAATAGACACCAAAACAGTAACCTACCTGAAAAATCCTCATCCAATGATTCCAGTTTTTTATGTTTTACCCAAAATCCACAAATCCCTCAGTAATCCCCCGGGGAGGCCCATTGTGGCCTCAACAGATTCTGTTTTTTCACCCCTCTCGATTTTCTTGGAAAAAATCCTGACACCCCTGGTCAAGGGGACAAGATCTTTTCTCTTGGATACTAGCCAGTTCTTGGATGTCATAAGAAATATCCAACAAATACCCAAATCCAGCCTTTTAGTTACCTTGGATGTACAAAGTCTGTATACCTCCATTTCGCACGATAGGGGCATTCTAGCAACCAAGGATCTATTGGATAAATCTGACTTATCTCATAACTCCATTAATTTCTGCCTAGACCTGCTCAGGATAGTTCTCTATGAAAACTATTTCCTGTACGAGGACTCTTACTACGTCCAGGCACGCGGGACCGCCATGGGCTCAAATGTAGCCCCGGCGTACGCCAATGCCTATATGCACTACTTTGAGGAACATTATGTCTACAATAACGAATTATTTCTCCAACATGCGATTGAATATCATCGCTATATAGATGATATTTTCTAGATCTGGACAGGTACCCCTGACACGCTCAGTGACTTCCACAGATATCTCAATTCCGTTTTTCAGGAACTTCAGTTCACATTGAATTCCAGTGCTACACAGATAGCCTTTCTCGACACATTGGTCCTAAAGGACCCCGAGGGAAGATTGAGTACTGACCTCTATACCAAATCCACGGACTGTAACAGTTTATTGCTGTACTCAAGCTGCCATCCTAGGTCAACAAAAGACAGTCTTCCCCGCTCCCAGTTTAAAAGGGTATCACAAATAGTGTCAGATCCAGGAACACGCCATACTAGACTTGACCTTATGTCCCAAAAGTTCAGGGACAAGGAATACCCACTTACACTACTACGACAAGAACGGATATTGTCCTCTACTCCTGATGAAAACCGACTACCCAAATTACAGCAGGAGCGGGTACCTTTTGTACATACTCACCACCCGTTTATGCAAAAAGTCTACTCAACAATCAGAAGACACTGGCCTCTTCTGGGCAGAGCCTATCCCAGTATTCCCTCTTTCCAGACACTGATACTGATTAGTACAAGACGACCCCCAAACATCAGGGATCAGATTGTAAGGGCCGACATAGGAAGTGCACGCACGGAACTCACTCAACAACTTCTCAGTACACGCCGCCATGGCACATTCCCGTGTCTCCATTGCGCTGCCTGCTCCAATGTAATCAAAACTGATAACATTACGCACCCAAGGACTGGCAAGTCCTTCCCTATACGGGGTTTTTTCACCTGCGAATCAAACTTCGTAGTGTATTTAATCAAATGCCCATGTGGCCTTTTGTATGTGGGTGAGACAGTTCAACATGTGAGGGATTGCGTGGCTAGCCACAAATCCACAATAAGGTGTGGTAAAACATGGCTCCCCCTACCTGCCCACTTTGCTGCTGCCAGACACACGGTAGCGCAACTCAAGTTTCAAGTGATAGAGCAGGTGCCTAGACCAAGACGGGGGGGTGACCACATCAAACTACTCCGATCCAGAGAGACATATTGGATTTACACGCTCGATACGCTCGCACCAAAGGGCCTAAATAGGGAGATTGACTGGTTGCCTTAATGTTGTTATTGATATGTCTTCTCTTTTTATAGACCCGCTGACCGTGGTGGTTGGTCTAATCGCAATCGGTATGACTACCCTCTCTCCCCTTAGGGGGCGACCATCCTCATTTCTAAACCTCTTTTTACTTTTTATTTGTATTTTTTATTTTTACTGTGTTCTATTTTGTCATTTTTTCATTTCTCTGTATATATATTTTTTTCGCCTTTATTTTTATCTTTATTTTCATTTAATCACTTACAATTTATTCCTTTTTTCATTTTGATTATTTATTTTTATTTTTCATTTTTTGTTCATATTTCTATATTTTTTCGTTTTAGATCATTTTGGACCTGTTTTTGAGTCTATTCCCCTTGCATATTTTGCTTACTTTTATTGACCTATTGTTCACTCTAAACCAGGTTACTATACACCTGGAGTGACTCGTCCCTCCTAGCTACATTAGTGAACCAGGACCGCACTTGTAGTCTGTCGGGATACCCATCAGTAAGACACTTCATCCACACTTGATTCTGCTAGTTATCCAACAGCGCATACGCGGTTACAGCGGCGAATTCACAGTGCTCGATCCCCCTAACAACACCCGCGCATGAGCACTTTACTCTTGATACCAGGCGGCGGGACTTCCGGTGCCGGGTGACGCACTTCCGGTACCGTGGGTCCCGCCGCTCATAAATACAGGGACAGGACGCTACACGGCACCTGCCATTACAGCAAGGCGCAGGAGCGCCGCCTACACCCCAGCACCCTAAGGTAATGCCCTGACCCACCAATGGAGTTATAGCCCTCGGTTCCATGTCACACATGGCCCGGACATTACCCATACTATTGGCTCACATATTGTATTTCCCCTTAGAGGTCTCTAACCCACGGCTCCTTTTGCCATTTATGCAACCTAGTCCCTGTGACCGCCGCATACAGCCTGTATGGAGTTTTGTGAATTAGACTTTTTTGGCTCCCTCTTGTGGTCACTAGTGATATGACTCTGGGATTGTCTTTCCTCAGTTTGGCACCCACCTGGGTCGTTAGTCCAGGGGTGTTGCTATATGAACTTCCTGAATTCTCAGTCTGGTGCCTGGCATCGTTGTAATCAGTCCTTTCTGTTTGCTCCTGTCTGCTGGTCCTGGCTCTTGCAAAATTAAGCTAAGTCCTGCTTCCTTGTTTTTTGGTTATTTGTATTGCTCTTATTTTTTGTCCAGCTTGTACTAAATGTGATTCCTGATTTTGCTGGAAGCTCTAGGGGGCTGGTATTCTCCCCCCGGGCCGTTAGACGGTTCGGGGGTTCTTGAATATCCAGCGTGGATATTTTTGATAGGGTTTTTGCTGACCTTATAAGTCATCTTACTATATTCTGCTATTAGTCAGTGGGCCTCTCTTTGCTAAATACCTAGTTCATTCTTACGTTTGTCTTTTCTTCTTACCTCATCGTTATTATTTGTTGGGGGCTTGTATCCAACTTTTGGGGTCTTTTCTCTGGAGGCAAGAAAGGTCTATCTTTTCCCTTCTAGGGTTAGTTAGTTCTCCGGCTGGCGCGAGACGTCTAGAACCAACGTAGGCACGTTCCCCGGCTGCTGCTATTTGTGGTGCTAAAATTAGATATACGGTCAGCCCAGTTACCACTGCCCTATGAGCTGTTTTTTTGTGTTTGCAGACTTGGTATTTATTTCTGAGACCCTCTGCCATTGGGGTCATAACAGTATGCCAGGCCAAAGTTGAATGTTTAATGCATTGCAGAAGTGGGATTATAAGAAAGGAAATTCTGAGTTTTTTGTTTTTTTTCCTCTCTTTTCTTCCTCCCCTTTACCTCTGAGTGGCTTGAGCTTGCTGCAGACATGAATGTCCAGACCTTGATTACAAGTGTGGACCAGCTTGCTGCTCGTGTGCGGGGCATACAAGATTTTGTTACCAGTAGTCCTATGTCTGAACCTAAAATACCTATTCCTGAACTGTTCTCTGGAGACCGATTTAAGTTTAGGAATTTCAGGAATAATTGTAAATTGTTTCTATCTCTGAGACCCCGTTCGTCTGGAGACTCATCTCAGCAAGTTAAAATTGTTATCTCTTTCTTACGGGGCGACCCTCAGGATTGGGCCTTCTCGCTAGCGCCAGGAGATCCGGCATTGTCAAATATTGATGCGTTTTTCTGGCGCTCGGATTGCTTTACGAGGAACCGAATCTTGAAATTCAGGCAGAAAAAGCTTTGCTGGCTATTTCTCAGGGTCAGGATGAAGCTGAAGTGTATTGCCAAAAATTTCGGAAATGGTCCGTGCTTACTCAGTGGAATGAGTGTGCTCTGGCCGCAAATTTCAGAAATGGCCTTTCTGAAGCCATTAAGAATGTGATGGTGGGTTTCTCCATTCCTACAAGTCTGAATGATTCCATGGCGCTGGCTATTCAAATTGACTGGCGTTTGCGGGAGCGCAAAGCCGCTAATCCTCTTGTGGTGTTGTCTGAACAAACACCTGATTTAATGCAATGTGGTAGAATTCAGACTAGAAATGAACGGAAAAATCATAGACGTCAGAATGGGTTGTGTTTTTACTGTGGTGATTCTACACATGTTATATCAGCATGCTCTAAACGCCTAACAAGGGTTGTTAGTCCTGTCGCCATTGGTAATTTGCAACCTAAATTTATTTTGTCTGTGACTTTAATTTGCTCATTGTCTTCCTACCCTGTTATGGCGTTTGTGGATTCAGGTGCTGCCCTGAGTCTTATGGATCTGTCATTTGCCAAGCGCTGTGGTTTTGTTCTTGAGCCGTTGGTAAATCCTATCCCTCTTAGAGGTATTGATGCTACGCCATTGGCGGAAAATAAACCGCAGTTTTGGACACAGGTAACCATGTGCATGACTCCTGAACATCGGGAGGTGATTCGTTTTCTTGTTCTGCATAAAATGCATGATTTGGTCGTTTTGGGTCTGCCATGGTTACAGACCCATAATCCAGTCTTGGATTGGAAGGCAATGTCTGTGTCAAGTTGGGGCTGTCAGGGAATTCATGGTGATTCCCCGCCAGTGTCTATTGCTTCCTCTATTCCTTCGGAAGTTCCTGAGTATTTGTCTGATTTTCAGGATGTATTCAGCGAGTCCAGGTCCAGTGCTCTGCCTCCTCATAGGGACTGTGACTGCGCTATAGATTTGATTCCAGGTAGTAAATTTCCTAAGGGAAGACTATTTAATCTGTCTGTACCTGAGCATACCGCAATGCGTTCGTATATCAAGGAATCTCTGGAGAAGGGGCATATCCGTCCATCCTCTTTCCCTCTTGGTGCGGGATTTTTTTTTGTGGCCAAGAAGGACGGATCTTTGAGACCTTGTATTGACTATCGGCTTCTGAATAAAATCACTGTTAAATTTCAGTATCCTTTGCCTCTGTTGTCGGACTTGTTTGCCCGGATTAAAGGTGCCAAGTGGTTCACCAAGATAGATCTTCGTGGTGCGTACAACCTTGTGCGCATTAAGCAAGGAGATGAATGGAAAACTGCATTTAATACGCCCGAAGGTCATTTTGAGTACTTGGTGATGCCTTTTGGGCTCTCTAATGCTCCTTCAGTGTTTCAGTCCTTTATGCATGATATTTTCCGGAAGTATCTGGATAAATTTATGATTGTTTATCTGGATGATATTCTGGTTTTTTCTGATGATTGGGACTCGCATGTAGAACAGGTCAGGATGGTTTTTCAGGTTTTGCGTGAGAATGCTTTGTTTGTTAAGGGCTCAAAGTGTCTCTTTGGAGTACAGAAGGTTCCCTTTTTGGGTTTTATTTTTTCCCCTTCTGCGGTGGAGATGGACCCAGTCAAGGTCCGAGCTATTCATGATTGGACTCAACCCACGTCAGTTAAGAGTCTTCAGAAGTTCTTGGGCTTTGCTAACTTCTACCGTCGTTTTATCGCTAATTTTTCTAGCGTTGTTAAACCTTTGATGGATATGACCAAGAAAGGTTCTGATGTTGCTAACTGGGCTCCTGCAGCCGTGGAGGCTTTCCAAGAGTTGAAGCGCCGGTTTACTTCAGCGCCTGTTTTGTGCCAGCCTGATGTCTCACTTCCCTTTCAGGTTGAAGTGGATGCTTCTGAGATTGGGGCAGGGGCCGTTTTGTCGCAGAGAGGCCCTGGTTGCTCTGTAATGAGACCATGTGCTTTTTTCTCTAGGAAGTTTTCGCCTGCTGAGCGGAATTATGATGTTGGCAATCGGGAGTTGCTGGCCATGAAGTGGGCATTTGAGGAGTGGCGTCATTGGCTCGAGGGTGTTAAGCATCGTGTGGTGGTCTTGACTGATCACAAAAATCTGATGTATCTCGAGTCTGCTAAACGCCTGAATCCTAGACAGGCCCGTTGGTCATTGTTTTTCTCCCGTTTTGACTTTGTGGTCTCGTATTTACCAGGTTCAAAGAATGTGAAGGCTGATGCTCTTTCAAGGAGCTTTGTGCCTGACTCTCCTGGAGTCGCAGAACCAGTTGGTATTCTTAAAGAGGGAGTAATCTTGTCAGCCATTTCTCCAGATTTGCGACGTGTGTTGCAGAGATTTCAGGCTGGTAGACCTGACTCTTGTCCACCTGACAGACTGTTTGTTCCTGATAAGTGGACCAGCAGAGTCATTTCCGAGGTTCATTCCTCGGTGTTGGCAGGGCATCCGGGAATTTTTGGCACTAGAGATTTGGTGGCTAGGTCCTTTTGGTGGCCTTCCTTGTCACGGGATGTGCGGTCATTTGTGCAGTCCTGTGGGACTTGTGCTCGAGCTAAGCCTTGCTGTTCTCGTGCCAGCAGGTTGCTCTTGCCCTTGCCTGTCCCGAAGAGGCCTTGGACACACATTTCCATGGATTTCATTTCAGATCTTCCGGTGTCTCAGGGCATGTCTGTCATCTGGGTGGTATGTGATCGCTTTTCCAAGATGGTCCATTTGGTATCTTTGCCTAAGCTGCCTTCCTCTTCCGATCTGGTTCCTTTGTTCTTTCAGAATGTGGTTCGTTTGCACGGCATTCCTGAGAATATCGTGTCTGACAGAGGATCCCAGTTTGTTTCCAGGTTCTGGCGATCCTTTTGTGCTAAGATGGGCATTGATTTGTCATTTTCGTCTGCCTTTCATCCTCAGACTAATGGACAAACGGAGCGAACTAATCAGACTCTGGAGGCTTATTTGAGGTGTTTTGTTTCTGCAGATCAGGATGATTGGGTGACCTTCTTGCCATTGGCTGAGTTTGCCCTTAATAATTGGGCTAGTTCCGCTACTTTAGTTTCGCCATTTTTCTGCAACTCTGGTTTCCATCCTCGTTTTTCCTCAGGACATGTGGAGCCTTCTGACTGTCCTGGGGTAGATTCTGTGGTGGATAGGTTGCAGCAGATTTGGAATCATGTGGTGGACAACTTAAAGTTGTCACAGGAGAAGGCTCAGCGTTTTGCCAACCGCCGCCGCGGTGTGGGTCCCCGACTTCGTGTTGGGGTTTTGGTATGGCTGTCTTCTCGATTTGTTCCTATGAAGGTCTCCTCTCCTAAATTTAAGCCTCGCTTCATCGGTCCTTACAAGATATTGGAAATCCTTAATCCTGTGTCCTTTCGCTTGGATCTTCCGGTGTCGTTTGCCATTCACGTGTTCCATAGGTCATTGTTGCGGCGGTACGTTGTACCTGTGGTTCCTTCTGTTGAGCCTCCTGCTCCGGTGTTGGTTGAAGGCGAGTTGGAGTATGTGGTGGAGAAGATCTTGGATTCTCGTCTCTCCAGGCGGAGGCTTCAGTATCTGGTCAAGTGGAAGGGCTATGGTCAGGAGGATAATTCCTGGGTGGTTGCCTCTGATGTGCATGCGGCCGATTTAGTTCGTGCCTTTCACGCTGCTCATCCTGATCGCCCTGGTGGTCTTGGTGAGGGTTCGGTGACCCCTCCTTAAAGGGGGGGTACTGTTGTGAATTAGACTTTTTTGGCTCCCTCTTGTGGTCACTAGTGATATGACTCTGGGATTGTCTTTCCTCAGTTTGGCACCCACCTGGGTCGTTAGTCCAGGGGTGTTGCTATATGAACTTCCTGAATTCTCAGTCTGGTGCCTGGCATCGTTGTAATCAGTCCTTTCTGTTTGCTCCTGTCTGCTGGTCCTGGCTCTTGCAAAATTAAGCTAAGTCCTGCTTCCTTGTTTTTTGGTTATTTGTAGTGCTCTTATTTTTTGTCCAGCTTGTACTAAATGTGATTCCTGATTTTGCTGGAAGCTCTAGGGGGCTGGTATTCTCCCCCCGGGCCGTTAGACGGTTCGGGGGTTCTTGAATATCCAGCGTGGATATTTTTGATAGGGTTTTTGCTGACCGTATAAGTCATCTTACTATATTCTGCTATTAGTCAGTGGGCCTCTCTTTGCTAAATACCTAGTTCATTCTTACGGTTGTCTTTTCTTCTTACCTCATCGTTATTATTTGTTGGGGGCTTGTATCCAACTTTTGGGGTCTTTTCTCTGGAGGCAAGAAAGGTCTATCTTTTCCCTTCTAGGGTTAGTTAGTTCTCCGGCTGGCGCGAGACGTCTAGAACCAACGTAGGCACGTTCCCCGGCTGCTGCTATTTGTGGTGCTAGGATTAGATATACGGTCAGCCCAGTTACCACTGCCCTATGAGCTGGTTTTTTGTGTTTGCAGACTTGGTATTTATTTCTGAGACCCTCTGCCATTGGGGTCATAACAGTGGAGCCTTGCTTATAAAGGTATTGTCTCCTAAACACCTTTCTCTATGCACTATTGCTCTATATACGTTTTAACTGAATACCACCTGACCTATACCATTTTACCTGCAGAGGTCCCCTGTCTTCAGTTTCATGGTAGCTGCTGCTACCCATCTATTAATATTGCCAGAGGAACTCCACAAATAGCCCCATACTACCAGCAGTCCTAGGTAATATCCTGTATAACTGTTCCCTGCCTAACACCTTTCTACTACCCATATATATTCTAACCTGGTGCATTTATAATAGGCATTACCTACGTTACGTTAGACCCACCTGCTGTCCATATACCACATGAGGCTAATCTTCCTACTCCCCACAGAGCCTGCCAGGTAATACAATATAGCACTGTCTAACACAACCGCTACAGGGTATGGCTATTTTTATATACACCCTAACTCCGGGCACCCTGTACAGGATTCGCTTTACGGCACAACAGGAATCTCGCATTTTTTGAGCTACAAACATACCATTTAGTGCTCCCACCAACTCTGAAAGGTAAAATAATTTTCCAATACCATCGGTATATATGCTCTTCGATGTGTCTTGTTCCACCACATATTCCTATTCCATGTATCCCCAACAGACTATACCTGCGGTACCATAAGGAAAGGCCACCTGCCTATTATTAATATCATATTGTAAGGTAAATCCTCCCCATATTCTGGAATAGGTTGCCTCTCATCTACGGTCCTTACTAACACCTTTTATTCTTTATAGATACTCTTTATGCTACGAGGATACTATTTATGCTATACTACTATTCACCTTGCTAAGGTAAACCTCACTTCGGTCTCTTCTCGAATCCTCCGTCCTCTGAACTATACGAAATCACCTCCAAACCACGCGGATTGACACCTTCACCTATAGGATTGGGATTCTTTCTCACCTGAGACAGGATCAAATACCTGTATTATGCTATGTCCTATATGTATATTTGTATATATTGTTTTTTTCTCTCTTGGGTTGTTGTATGCTACTATTTTGTAAGTAAAATTTGTATATATCTGATGTACGGTTGCTTACACTTGTTCTATTCTTTCCAGTGACCATTTGATAAAGACTCGGGAGGAGTCGAAACGTTGTCAGTTTGACTTCTGGTCACACTCTGCATTGTTGAATGATATGTTTATAGCACTTCAATAAATTTCAAGTTTTTCACAAATGATACACTTAGAGTGTGCGGTGTATTAAATTTAGTCTTAGTGACTTTATGAGGTTATAACTCTGGAACGCTTTATCGGATCCCGCTGATTCTGAGATTGTTTTTTCATGACATATTGTACTTCAAGTTAGTGGTAATATTTCTTTGATATTACTTTTGATTATTTATGAAAAAAACGGAAATATGGCGAAAATTTTTAAAATTTTGCAATTTTCAAATTTGTATTTTTATGCCCTTAAATCAGAGAGATATGTCACGAAAAATAGTTAATAAATAACATTTCCCACATGTCCTCTTTACATCAGCACAATTTTGGAAACAACATTTTTTTTTGTTAGGGAGTTATAAGGGTTAAAAGTTGACCAGCAATTTCTCATTTTTACAACACCATGTTTTTTTTAGGGACCACATCACCTTTGAAGTCATTTTGAGGGGTCTATATGATAGAAAATAACCAAGTGTGACACCATTCTAAAAACTGCACCCCTCAAGCTGCTCAAAACCACATTCAAGAAGTTTATTAACCCTTTACGTACTTCACAGGAACTGAAACAATGTGGAAGAAAAAAATGAACATTTAACTTTTTTTTGCAAACATTTTAATTCAGGACCATTTTTTTTTAATTTTCACAAGTGTAAAAACAGAAATTTAACCACAAATTTTGTTTTGCAATTTCTCCTGAGTACGCCGATACCCCATATGTGGAGGTAAACCACTGTTTGGGTGCACCGCAGAGCTTGGAAGTAAAGGAGCGCCGTTTGACTGTTTCAATGCAGAATTGGCTGGAATTGAGATCGGATGCCATGTCACGTTTGGAGAGCCCCTAATGTGCCTAAACAGTGGAAACCCCCCACATGTGACACCATTTTGGAAACTAGACCCCTTAAGGAACTTATCTAGATGTGCGGTGAGCACTTTGAACCCCCAAGTGCTTCACAGAAGTTTATAACGTAGAGCCGTGAAAATAAAAAATCGCATTTGTTTTAACAAAAATGATTTTTTTTCACCCACAAATTCTTATTTTCACAAGGGTAACAGGAGAAATTAGACCACATATGTTTTTGTGCAATTTCTCCTGAGTACGTCGATACCCCATATGTGTGGGTAAACCACTGTTTGGGCGCACCGCAGAGCTTGGAAGAGAAGGAGTGTCGTTTTACTTTTTCAATGCAGAATTGGCTGGAATTGAGATCGGACGCCATGTCACGTTTGGAGAGCCCCTGATGTGCCTAAACAGTGGAAACCCCCCACAAATGACACCATTTTGGAAACTAGACCCCTTAAGGAACTTATCTAGATGTGTGGTGAGCACTTTAAACCCCCAGGTGCTTCACAGAAGTTTATAACGTAGAGCTGTGAAAATAAAAAAATCGCATTTTTTTCTACAAAAATGATCTTTTTGCCTCCAAATTTTTATTTTACCAAGGGTAACAGGAGAAAATGGACCCCAGAAGTTGTTGTACAATTTGTCCTGAGTACGCTGACTCCCCATATGTGGGGGTAAACCACTGTTTGGGCGCATGGTTGAGCTCGGAAGCATAGGAGCGCCATTTGACTTTTCAATGCAAAATTGACTGGAATTGAGATCGGACGCCATGTCGCGTTTGGAGAGCCCCTGATGTGCCTAAACAGTAGTAACCACCCAAAAGTGACCCCATTTTGGAAACTAGACCCCCCATGGAACTTATCTAGATGTGTAGTGAGAACTTTGAATGCCCAAGTGCATCACAGAAGTTTATAATGAGTCGTGAAAGTAAAAAATATTTTTTTTTTTAACAAAAAAGATTTTTTAGCCCCCAAGTTTTTATTTTCACAAGGGTAACAAGAGAAATTGGACCCCAAAAGTTGTTGTCCAATTTGTCCTGAGTATGCTGGTACCCCATATGTGGGGGTAAACCACTGTTTGGGTGCATGGCTGAGCTCGGAAGGGAAGGAGCGCCGTTTTGGAATTCAGACTTTGATAGAATTGTCTGCTGGCGTTATGTTGCGTTTGCAGACCCCTAATGTACCTAAACAGTAGAAACCCCCAACAAGTGACCCCATTTTGGAAAATAGACCCCCCAAGGAACTTATCTAGATATGTGGTGAGAACTTTGAATGCCCAAGTGCTTCACAGAAGTTTATAATGCAGAGTAGTGAAAACAAAATATATTTTTTTTTTCCACAAAAAAGATTTTTTAGCCCCCAAAGTTTTATTTTCACAAGGGTAACAAGAGAAATTGGACCCCATAAGCTGTTGTCCAATTTGTCCTGAGTATGCTGGTACCCAATATGTGGGGGTAAACCACTGTTTGGGCGCACGGCAGAGCTCGGAAGGGAAGGAGTGCCATTTTGGAATACAGGCTTTGATAGAATGGTCTGCGGGCGTTATGTTGCATTTGCAGAGCCACTGATGTACCTAAACAGTAGAAACCCCCCACAAGTGACCCCATTTTGGAAAATAGACCCCCCAAGGAACTTATCTAGATATGTGGTGAGAACTTTAAATGCCCAAGTGCTTCACAGAAGTTTATAATGCAGAGTAGTGAAAATAAAAAATATATTTTTTTCCCACATTAAAGATTTTTAGCCCCCAAATTTTTATTTTCACAAGGGTAACAAGAGAAATTGGACCACAAGAGTTGTCCAATTTGTCCTGAGTATGCTGGTACCCAATATGTGGGGGTAAACCACTGTTTGGGCGCACGGCAGAGCTCGGAAGGGAAGGAGCGCCATTTTGGAATGCAGGCTTTGATAGAATGGTCTGCGGGCGTTATGTTGCGTTTGCAGAGCCACTGATGTACCTAGACAGTAGAAAACCCCCACAAGTGACCCCATTTTGAAAACTAGAGCCCCCCAAGGAACTTATCTAGATATGTGGTGAGAACTTTGAGTGCCCAAGTGCTTCACAGAAGTTTATAATGCAGAGTAGTGAAAATAGAAAATATTTTTTTTTTCCACAAAAAAGATTTTTTAGCCCCCAAGTTTTTATTTTCACAAGGGTAACAAGAGAACTTGGACACCAATATTTGTTCTCCAATTTGTCCTGAGTATGCTGGTACCCCATATGTGGGGGTAAACTACTGTTTGGGCACACGGCAGAGCTTGGAAGAGAAGGAGCGCCATTTTGGAATTCAGACTTTGATAGAATTGTCTGTGGGTGTTATTTTGCGTTTGCAGAGCCCCTGATGTACCTAAACAGTAGAAACCCTCCAGAAGTGACCAAATTTTGGAAACTAGACCCCTTAAGGAACTTATCTAGATATGTGGTGAGAACTTTGAATGCTCAAGTGCTTCACAGAAGTTTATAATGCAGAGTATTGAAAATAAAAAAAAGATTTTTTTCCCACAAAAAAGATTTTTAGCCCCCAAGTTTTTATTTTCACAAAGGTAACAGGAGAAATTGGACCCCAAAAGTTATTGTCCAATTTATCCCGAGTACGCTGATGCCCCATATGTTGGGGTAAACCACTGTTTGGGTGCATGGCAGAGCTCAGAAGGGAGGGAGCACCATTTGACTTTTTTAGCGCAAAATTGTCTGTCGTGTTTGGAGACCCCCTGATGTACCTAAACAGTGGAAACCCCCCAAGTCTAACTCCAACCCTAACTCCAACACACCCCTAACCCTAATCTCAACCCGATCCATAATCCTAATCACAACCCTAACGATAATCACAACCCTAACCCCAAAACAGCCCTAATCTCAACTCTAACCATAACCCTAATCAAAACCCTAAATCCAACACACCCCTAACCCTAATCTCAACCCTAACCTCAAACCTAACCCTAATCCCAATACACCTCTAAACCTAATCCTAACCCTAACCTTAACCCTAATCCCAACCCTAACCCTAATCCCAACCCTAATCCCAAACGTAACCCTAATCCCAACCGTAACCCTAATACCAACCCTAATCCAAACCCTAACCCTAATCCCAACTCTATCCCTAACTTTAGCCCCAACCCTAACCCTAACCCTAATTTTAGCCCCAACCCTAGCCCTAACCCTAACTTTAGCCCCAATCCTAACCCTAAATTTAACCCTAACCCTAGCCCTAACTTTAGCCCCAACCCTAACCCTAAGGCTACTTTCACACTTGCGTCGTGTGGCATCCGTCACAATCTGTCGTTTTGGACAAAAAACGGATCCTGCAAATGTGCCCACAGGATGCCTTTTTTGCCCATAGACTTGTATTACCGACGGATGGCCACACGTCGCGTCCATCGTGCACTGGATCCGTTGTGTTTTGGCGGACCGTCGTCACAAAAAAAGTTCAATGTAACCTTTTTTTGTACGTCGCGTCCGCCATTTCCGCGCATGCGTGGCCGTAACTCTGCCCCCTCCTCTCCAAGACATAGACTGGGCAGTGGATGCATTGAAAAACTGCATCCACTGCCCACGTTGTGCACAATTTTCACAACGTGCGTCGGTACGTCAGGCTGACGCATTGCGACCGCCCCGTACCGACGCAAATGTGAAAGAAGCCTAAGGCTACTTTCACACTAGCGTCATACTCGGCCCATCGCAGTGTGTCGGGCCGACGTACCGACGCTAGCATTGTAAGCGCCGCACAACGGGTGCAGAGGATGCTGTTTTTTCAACGCATCTGCTGCCCCATTGTGAGGTGCGGGGAGGCGGGGGCGGAGTTCCGGCCGCGCATGCGCGGTCGGAAATGGCGGACACGTCGCACAAAAAAAGTTACATGTAGTGTTTTTTTGTGCCGACGGTCCGCCAAAGCATGACGCATCCGTCGCAAGACGGATGCGACGTGTGGCAATCCGTTGCAATGTGTCGCTAATGTAAGTCAATGGAGAAAAAAACGCATCCTGCAAGCACTTTTGCAGGATGCGTTTTTTCTCCAACGACGCATTGCGACGGAAGCCAAAAAACGCTAGTGTGAAAGTAGCCTAACCCTAACCCTAGCCCTAACCCTAAATTTAGCCCTAACCCTAGCCCTAACCCTAACCCTAGCCCTAGCCCTAACCCTAACCCTAGCCCTAACCCTAGCCCTAACCATAACCCTAACCCTAGCCCTAACCCTAACCCTAATTTTAGCCCCAACTCGTCTCTCCTGCCGGCCGGCAGATGGCAGCAGATGGGGGGGCACTGCGCATGCGCCTGCCATTTTCTTTGCAGAGGAAGAAGCCGGCCGGCAAGAGGAGACGCAGGAGGACCCGGGGACACTGGGTGAGTATGATAGGGTCCCCAAATCCCCCTATTTCTCTCCCCTCTGATGTGCGATCACATCAGAGGACGGAGAATTACAGATCGCTTTTTTTTTTTTTTTGCGGTCGCCGGTAAACAGTTAATTACCGGCGATCGCAAAACAGGGGTCGGTAAAAACCGACCCCGATCATGTTCTTTGGGGTCTCGGCTACCCCCGGCAGCCGAGACCCCAAAGATCTTCCGGGTGCCGGGTGGCGGGCGCACTGCGCATGCGCCCGCCATTTTTTCCCGGAAAAAAGATGGCGGCGCCCATCGGGAGCCACGAGGAGCACCGGGGGAGATTGGTGAGTATTGGGGGGCTATTGGGGGCCATCGGGGACACTATTTCTCTGTCCTCCGATGTGCGATCACATCAGAGGACAGAGAAATTAAATGGCAAATCGCGTTTTGTTTTTTTTTGTTGCGACCGCCGGTAAACGGTTAATTACCGGCGATCGCAACTCGGGGGTCGGTAAAAAACCACCAAATCATGTTCTCTGGGGTCTCGGCTACCCTCGGCAACCGAGACCCCAGAGAAAATCCGACTCTGGGGGGCGCTATTCACTTTTTCCACAGCGCCGTTAATTAACGGCGCTGTGGTTTAAGTACCCTTAACTGCCGCCGTTAAAAGGCGTATTGGCGGTCGTTAAGGGGTTAACTAGCATCATAGATGTCAACAAATTGGTATTGTCAGTGCCAGGCATTGAATGATGTCAGCGCATAGACTAAACATTGGTGGAGCTGTGCGAGATAATTTTGCACGTGGTAGAGCACAGTTTGTTCTGGGGGGGGGGGGAAACTCTCTTGTGGCCGGCGGTACCGTCCAAGGGCCCCTCATGTTACAACGGTGTGTCTCACGTTGGGTGCGCACCACCACCACCAGAGACACTTCATTGTACTATGAGGGACCCAGTGGCAGTGCCGTCGACCAAAAGCGGGAACACCCACCTCTTCAGACAAACGGCACTGTAACGGGTGCTTGCGCCAAGTGGCGAGACCACGGCCCCGTGGGGGGAATTTTCCCATTGAGGGAGGTGTAAACATGTTGTATGCTGTACAAACAGCTGCTGCAAATTAAGAGATTGGAACACTCAGTAAGACCAGTCCACAAGCAAAATCTTTTTATAGGAAAGCTAGGTGTCAGCCGGGAAAGGTGGGGCAAAATAATTTGAAATCCAGGAGTGGTTCATTTTAATGAAGGTGAGATCATCCACATTTTGTGTAGCCAGACGAGTCCTTTTTTTTGGTTAATATTGAACCAGCAGCACTGAATACTCTTTCTGATAGCACACTAGCTGCTGGGCAAGCAAGCTCCTACAATGCATATTCTGCCAATTCAGGCCAGGTGTCTAATTTGGATGCCCAGTAATCAAATGGGAATGACGGTTGAGGGAGAACATCGATAAGGGATGAAAAATAGTTAGTAACCATACTGGACAAATGTTGTCTCCTGTCACTTTGAATAGATGCTGCAGTACCTGTCCTGTCTGCGGTCATTGCGAAATCACTCCACAACCTGGTCAGAAAACCCCTCTGTCCAACGCCACTTCTGATCTGTGCACCTCTAACACCTCTGCCCTGTAGCCCCCTGCAGCTTGTGTGAGAACCATCACCAGTGCTGTGTGCTGGGAATGCCTGAATCAAACGGTCTACAAGAGTAGCTTGTTTGGTTGCTAATATTTGTTCGAGGTTCTCATGTGGCATAATATTTTGCAATTTGCCTTTATAGCGAGGGTCAAGGATGCAGGTCAACCAGTAATCGTCATCGCTCATCATTTTACTAATGCGTGGGTCCCTTTTGAGGATACGTAAGGCATAATCCGCCATGTGGGCCAAAGTTCCAGTTGTCAAATCTGCGGTTGTGCTGGTTTGAGGGGCAGTTACAGGCAAATCTACGTCACTTGTCTCCTTAAAAAAAACAGAACCCGGCCTTGCAACGCCACTAATTTCTGTTGGCCCAGGAGAAGCTTCCTCATTAAAAAAGTACTCATCCCCATCATCCTCCTCGTCCTCCTCCTCCTCTTCGCCCACTACCGCGTCTGTTGTGAATTCCATTCTCGAACTCCCTCCTGTGGTCATGAATGGTACTTCGGTGAGTTCTGTCCGTGGACTCCCTTTGGTGGCTGTGAGTGGAGCTGCTGGTTCTGAGATTCCTTCCCCACCTGCCCTTGTTTAGGGCTAGGCTTGGATTCTCTATTTAACTCCACTCAGATCATTACTCCATGCCAGCTGTCAATGTCCTAGTACTGGTTCAGATCTCTCCTGGATCTTTCTGAGGACCTGACTACTCCAGCTAAGCTAAGTTCCTGCTAGTTCATTTGTTACATATGGTTTTTCTTGCTAAGTTCTAGTCCAGCTTGCTATCATGAAACTGCCTGGCTAGCTGGAAGCTCTGGGGGTGCAGAGTGGCACCACCGCACCGTGAGTCGGTGCGGGGGTATTTTTTGCACACTCTGCGTGGTTTTGTAGTTTTTTGTGTTGACCGCAAAGATCCCTTTTCTATCCTCAATCTGTTTAGTTAGACTGGCCTCCCTTTGCTAAAGCCTATTTCATCCTGTGTTTGTGATTTCCTCTTAACTCACAGTCAATACTTGTGGGGGGCTGCTTTTACCTTTGGGGAAATTTCTCTGAGGCAAGTGAGGCTTTGTTTCCTTTCTTTAGGGGTAGTTAGCTCTTAGGCTGTGAAGAGGCGTCTAGGCAGAGTCAGGCACGCTCCACGGCTATTTCTAGTTGTGTTGATAGGAGTAGGGTTTGCGGTCAGCAGTGTTCCCATTTCCCCAGAGCTCGTCCCGATTCCGTGTTTAACTATCAGGTCATTCCTGGTTCACCTAACCACCAGGTCCATAACAGTACAGCTGACCCTCAAGACTGGGCATTCGCCCTGGTGCCAGGAGATCCTGCATTGCGTAATGTAGATGCGTTTTTTCTGGCGCTGGGATTGATTTATGATGAACCGAATTCTGTGGATCAGGCAGAGAAAATTTTGCTGGCTTTGTGTCAGGGTCAGGATGAAGCAGAGGTATATTGCCAGAAGTTCAGAAAGTGGTCTGTGCTTACTCAGTGGAATGAGTGTGCCCTGGCAGCAATTTTCAGAAAGGGTCTTTCTGAAGCCCTTAAGGATGTTATGGTGGGGTTCCCCACGCCTGCTGGTCTGAATGAATCAATGTCCTTGGCCATACAGATCGATCGGCGCTTACGTGAGCGCAAAACTGTGCACCATTTGGCGGTATCCTCTGAGCAGAGGCCTGAGCCTATGCAATGTGATAGGACTTTGACCAGAGCTGAACGGCAAGAACATAGACATCAGAATGGGCTGTGTTTTTACTGTGGTGACTCCACTCTTGCTATCTCTGATTGTCCTAAGCACACTAAGCGGTTCGCTAGGTCTGTCACCATTGGTACTGTACAGCCTAAATTTCTTTTGTCCGTTACTCTGATTTGCTCTTTGTCATCCTATTCTGTTATGGCATTTGTGGATTCAGGCGCTGCCCTGAATTTGATGGACTTAGAGTTTGCCATGGCTGCAGGTCCTTAATCCAGTATTGGATTGGAAATCAATGTCGGTGTCCAGTTGGGGCTGTCAAGGGGTACATGGGGATGTTTCATCGTTGTCAATTTCTTCCTCCACTCCTTCTGAAGTCCCTGAGTTTTTGTCGGATTACCGGGATGTATTTGATGAGCCCAAGTCTAGTACCCTACCTCCTCATAGGGATTGTGATTGTGCTATTAATTTGATTCCTGGTAGCAAGTTCCCTAAGGGACGACTTTTTAATTTGTCTGTGCCAGAACACGCTGCTGTGCGGAGTTATAGAAAGGAGTCCTTGGAGAAAGGGCATATCCGCCCGTCGTCGTCACCATTGGGAGCAGGGTTCTTTTTTGTGGCCAAGAAGGATGGTTCTCTGAGACCTTGTATAGATTACCGCCTTCTTAATAAAATCACGGTCAAATTTCAGTACCCTTTGCCTCTACTGTCTGATTTATTTGCTCGGATTAAGGGGGCTAGTTGGTTTACCAAGATAGACCTTCGAGGGGCGTATAATCTCGCGCGTATTAAACAGGGCGATGAATGGAAAACAGCATTTAATACGCCCGAGGGCCATTTTGAGTACCTGGTGATGCCTTTCGGCCTTTCTAATGCTCCCTCTGTGTTTCAGTCCTTTATGCATGACATCTTCTGAAAGTATCTGGATAGATTTATGATCGTATATTTGGATGATATTTTCGTCCTTTCGGATGATTGGGAGTCCCATGTGAAGCAGGTCAGAATGGTGTTCCAGGTCCTTCGTGCTAATTCCTTGTTTGTGAAGGGATCTTAGTGTCTCTTTGGAGTTCAGAAGGTTTCCTTTTTGGGTTTCATTTTTTCCCCTTCTACTATCGAGATGGATCCTGTTAAAGTCCAAGCTATTTATGATTGGACTCGGCCTACATCTGTGAAGAGTAGTGTTGAGCATTCCGATACCGCAAGTATCGGGTATCGGCCGATACTTGCGGGTATCGGAATTCCGTTACCGAGATCCGATACTTTTGTGGTATCGGGTATCGGTATCGAAACAACATTAATGTTTAAAATTAAGAATTAAAATAAAAAATATTGCTATACTCACCTCTCCGACGCAGCCTGTACCTCAGCGAGGGAACCGGCAGCGTTGTTTGCTTAAAATTCGCGGGTTTACTTCCTTACTTGAAATCCCGGCTTGTGATTGGTCGCGTCGCCCATGTGACCGCGACGCGACCAATCACAGCAAGCCGTGACGTAATTTTAGGTCCTTCAGGATTTTAAAATTACGTTCTGGCTTGTGATTGGTCGCGACGCGATGCGACCAATCACAAGCCGTGACATCACGGGAGGCAGGACAAGCGCGCATTTTAAAATGCGCGCGTGTCCAGCCTCCCGTGACGTCACGGCTTGTGATTGGTTGCGTCGCCCATGTGACCGCGACGCGACCAATCACAAAGCCGGAACGTAATTTTAAAATCCTGAAGGACCTGAAATTACGTCACGGCTTGCTGTGATTGGTCGCGTCGTGGTCACATGGGCGGCACGCGACCAATCACAAGCCGGGACTTCAAGTAAGGAAGTAAACCCGCGAATTTTAAGCAAACAACGCTGCCGGTTCCCTCGCTGAGGTACAGGCTGCGTCGGAGAGGTGAGTATAGCAATATTTTTTATTTTAATTCTTTATTTTACACATTAATATGGTTCCCAGGGCCTGAAGGAGAGTTTCCTCTCCTTCAGACCCTGGGAACCATCAGGAATACCGTCCGATACATGAGTCCCATTGACTTGTATTGGTATCGGGTATCGGTATCGGATTAGATCCGATACTTTGCCGGTATAGGCCGATACTTTCCGATACCGATACTTTCAAGTATCGGACGGTATCGCTCAACACTAGTGAAGAGCCTTCAGAAATTTCTGGGCTTTGCCAATTTTTACCGTCGCTTCATCGCTAATTTTTCTAGTGTTGTTAATCCGTTGACTGATTTGACCAAGAAGGGTGCTGATGTGGTGAATTGGTCCTCTGTGGCCGTTGAGGCTTTTCAGGAGTTAAAACGTCGTTTCTCTTCGGCTCCTGTGTTGTGTCAGCCAGATGTTTCGCTCCTTTTTCAGGTCGAGGAGTGGCGACATTGGCTTGAAGGAGCCAAGCATCGCATGGTGGTCTTGACAGATCACAAGAATCTGACTTATCTCGAGTCTGCCAAGCGGTTGAATCCTAGACAGGCTCGTTGGTCGCTGTTTTTCTCCCGTTTCAATTTTGTGGTTTCGTACCTTCCGGGTTCTAAGAATGTGAAGGCTGATGCCCTTTCTAGGAGTTTTGTGCCTGATTCTCCTGGGGTTCCTGAGCCAGTTGGTATTCTCAGAGAGGGGGTAGTTCTGTCTGCCATCTCCCCTGATTTGCAGCAGGTGCTGCAGGAGTTCCAGGCTGATAGACCTGACCGTTGTCCAGCGGAGAAACTGTTTGTCCCTGATAGATGGACAAATAGAGTTATCTCTGAGGTTCATTGTTCGGTGTTGGCTGGTCATTAGTGTTGAGCATTCCGATACCGCAATTATCGGGTATCGGCCGATATTTGCTGTATCGGAATTCCGATACCGAGATCCGATACTTTTGTGGTATCGGGTATCGGTATCGAAACAACATTAATGTGTAAAATAAAGAATTAAAATAAAAAATATTGCTATACTCACCTCTCCGACGCAGCCTGGACTTCAGCGAGGGAACCGGCAGCGTTGTTTGCTTAAAATTCGCGCTTTAACTTCCTTACTTGAAGTCCCGGCTTGTGATTGGTCGCGCGCCGCCCATGTGACCACGACGCGACCAATCACAGCAAGCCGTGACGTAATTTTAGGTCCTTCAGGATTTTAAAATTACGTTCCGGCGTTGTGATTGGTTGCGTCGCGGTCACATGGGCGACGCGACCAATCACAAGCCGTGACGTCACGGCTTGTGATTGGTCGCGTCGCCCATGTGACCGCGACGCAACCAATCACAACGCCGGAACGTAATTTTAAAATCCTGAAGGACCTAAAATTACGTCACGGCTTGCTGTGATTGGTCGCGTCGCGGTCACATGGGCGGCGCGCGACCAATCACAAGCCGGGACTTCACGTAAGGAAGTTAAAGCGCGAATTTTAAGCAAACAACGCTGCCGGTTCCCTTGCTGAAGTCCAGGCTGCGTCGGAGAGGTGAGTATAGCAATATTTTTTATTTTAATTCTTTATTTTACACATTAATGTTGTTTCGATACCGATACCCGATACCACAAAAGTATCGGATCTCGGTATCGGAATTCCGATACAGCAAATATCGGCCGATAGGCCGATACCCGATACTTGCGGTATCGGAATGCTCAACACTAGTCACTGGTGATATGACTCTGGGATTGTCTTTCTCAGTTTGGCACCCACCTGGGTCGTTAGTCCAGGGGTGTTGCTATATAAGCTTCCTGGATTCTCAGTCCAGTGCCTGGCATCGTTGTAATCAGATCCTTTCTGTTTGCTCCTGTCTGCTGGTCCTGGTTCTTGCAAAATTAAGTTAAGTCGTGCTTCCTTGTTTTTTGGTTATTTGTATGGCTCTTATTTTCTGTCCAGCTTGTACTAAATGTGATTCCTGATTTTGCTGGAAGCTCTGGGGGGCTGGTATTCTCCCCCCGGGCCGTTAGACAGTTCGGGGGTTCTTGAATATCCAGCGTGGAAATTTTGATAGGGTTTTTGCTGACCGTATAAGTCATCTTACTATATTCTGCTATTAGTCAGTGGGCCTCTCTTTGCTAAATATCTAGTTCATTCTTACGTTTGTCTTTTCTCCTTACCTCACCGTTATTATTTGTGGGGGGCTTGTATCCAACTTTTGGGGTCTTTTCTCTGAAGGCAAGAAAGGTCTATCTTTTCCCTTCTAGGGTTAGTTAGTTCTCCGGCTGGCGCGAGACGTCTAGAACCAACGTAGGCACGTTCCCCGGCTGCTGCTATTTGTGGTGCTAGGATTAGATATATGGTTACCAGTTACCACTGCCCTATGAGCTGTTTTTTTATGTTTGCAGACTTGGTATGTACTTTTGAGACCCTCTGCCATTGGGGTCATAACACAACTCCCCATCCCCGGTGGAATAATTCCTCTCTGCCGGTGTGAAGGTCTTGGAGAAGAAGAAGCAAGGATGCTTCCAACCTTGAACATCCTTCTGGAAGAGGACCGCTCCAGCACCGACGGAGCAGGCATCCACTTCCATGATAAATGGTTTATCAACATCGGGGCAATGTAAAATGGGAGCGCCAGCGAAGAGTGACTTGATAGATAGGAAGGCCTTGGAGACCTCCTCCGACCACAACTTGGGATTTGATCCCTTCTTGGTGAGGGCAACCAAGGGAGCTACCAAAGTTGAGAAGTGGGGAATGAACTGGCGATAGTAATTAATGAACCCCATAAAGTGCTGCACCTCTTTGAGAGAATGGGGTTCCTGCCAGTCCATCACAGCCTGTAGCTTGGCAGGATCCATAGCCAATCCCTGGGCAGAGATGATATAGCCAAGGAAAGGCAATGGCCATGCAAACCTTTTATAGCTGCAGCAACTTCACGACCTTCCTAGAGGACCAATGGGAGTTGCTACAGTACCTGAGCAACTTCAGGACCTTCCCAGAGGATCAATGGTAGCTGCTGGAGTACCTGAGCATGTGACCCCTGACCTCCAGTGAGAGGTCTTACCTTGCGCATGCCCAGAAGGGGAAAAGGGGAAAAGCAGGACTTAGTCCCAGAGATGTCTGCACGCTGCTGACCAGTACTGGCTACAATGGCTGAGCCTGGAAAGGCAGCAGTAACCCTTTGCACAGTATCAGGCTGAGCGAGACGCTGGGACCGACGTCTCCGCTGAGCAGGCTCCATTGCGGCTGAAGCAGAATGGGAGACCGCAGCAGAAATGCTCAACATTCCCCCTGTGCAGTGGCGGGAACTCAACTCCTAACATGGGGTGTCCCTAAAAAAATGGTGCGACAACCATAAATTTCACATGGTTGCGCCGGCCAATCACAGCCATGCCAAAACTTGGTATGGCTGTAATAGAGCCAGCACTGACCACAGTGGAAAAACTTGTTGACTGCAGCTCTGCAGCCTTTCAAAAAGCTTTGTTCAGGCTGCAGAACCCCAAAAGTAACACAGACTTCTGTGAAAAGATCGTGTTCGGAGTCTGTGCACGGACATTAGCTGTCTGGTACGGACCCTGAACTTTATCCTTTGGGTTCGCCCATCACTCAACCTTAACATGTGTTAAAGTGAAGTCAATGTGAACAAGGGTGGAGCAGGATCGGGTCTCGAATATAGATACCCAGAAAATGAGAAGCTATAAAAAATATAAACGTAATGTTCAGCTCAGAGAAAGGGTGGCCACAGTCAAGGGCAGAAACTTGAAACTTAGCAAAAAAAAAATTAAATATTAGACAAAGATAACACAAGCAAAAACAAAATGCAGTTTTTAAAGGTCTGTATTATTAAGGGAACAAGAAATTCAAACCTACAGGGCCCTGTGTGAAAAAGTGATTGTTCCCTCCCAACTTAAAACATGAATAAACTGTAGTTTATCACTTTTTTGGGAAGCTGAGTTCAATTTCCCTAGCCACACTCAGGCCTGATTACTACCACATCTGTTCTCAATAAATAAATCACTTAAATAGGACCTGCCTGACAAAGTGAAGTAGCGTGACGAAGCGGTAGCGAAACGTGCGTTGGAGTGATGTGAGCAGGGGACGGTGGAGCTTCTCACTGGTGAGCATTGTGGCATTATGTGATTAACTTCTTATATTTTTGTTATACCCCAGCGCTAGTGGCTCTTTTGATCTATTGATCACGGCTAATTTGTCTTTATTTGGCTGCAATATATCAGTTTATATTGACATTTTTAATAAACTTTTTGCACATTGTTGCACTTGTTCGTATTCAGTGTTTTTCTTTATTATTTTTTATCACTATTGATTTTTATGATTGAACTTTCTTTACACTTGTATGAAATTTATACATTCATCACATTTATTATTAATTTGCACTCTGATTTGGTTTGCCATCATTTATTTTATTTATTTATTCATTTTCTATGCTAGTGGTATTTTGATAACTGTCAGTATTATTTTTTAAGCCCATTGCCACGTGGTTTGTTGCTCCCTGTCCCCTGCTGGACACATCTATCGTCATATATTTTTACATATATATTTTTTTTTATGATTAGTATATCTGACTACATATTGGATTTTTTTCAATAGGACATAATGTGATTTTAATTATACTTTTAATAAAATATTTTTGGAATTGTCATCTGTTTATTATATTTATTTATTTTTTGTGTGTAATCAGGATTTGATTAATTATGAAATAAAAATTTATTAAAAAATGTCTTATTTATTCTTTTGGATACTTTTTTTTGGGTAATATCATCATTATTAATATTCATAGTGTTTAATTTCTTATTATATTGGTATTTCTTTTCTATATAGGTTTTGCACTTTATCATTATTGCTGCACAATAATGATATTCAATGGTGACTTATGTAGATTATCATTGAATTCTCTAATGTATTATTATATGTATGTTGCTAGGCAGTGTGACCAGCTATACAGTTTATATATTTAGAGATCCAGATGGGGTTATTAATTCAAATTACAAGGGGGTTTTATGCAGAAAGTAGTGGGTCGATTTTTATGTCCTTCACAGTTTAGGCACCTTTTTAACTTTATATTGTTTATTTATGTGATTTTTAAAAAATTGTTTAATCAACAAAGAGTTTATATGCAATTTAAGTGTATCCTGTGGGTGCTTGGTTATACCAGTAAAGTCAACTGAGTAAATTGATTTGTTACAACATATACGCTAATTCATTTTTCTTAGTTAAGTATACATGCACGTAGACAGAAACCTGTCATTCCAGGGCAGTAGGCAGGGAGCAACCACAGGTGGCCCACCTGTCCAACTATTATACAGCGGGCCTCGGCGGCTATTAAAGTAAGTCTGAAATGTTTCAGGATCAAACATACCTGGCTGAGATCCCACAGTGCCTGATGTATGCTACCCTCAGATTGGGCCGCATGTACCAGCTGACAGATTCTCTTTAATGCATCAGTTGATATTATTTGCTCTGGCAGCATCTGCCTTCTACTGGATAACCCAAGTCTTAACCAGTAACATATTCTCCTAGTGTTTTATTATTTAGTACATACTTCAAAGACATACCATTATTGAATTTGTATTACTAATATAAGGTAAATGGAGAGTATAATGTTTTTAATATCTAAATAATATTAAAAATAACTATTTTAATTTCAAAACAGCATTACACTATCAAATCATCAAGTGGTGTTCATTAGAACTGGAGAACCTAGACTAGTTATGGCTAATCTGATGAGGAGGATTTGGAAAGCTGTAGATCAGAGAGAGCAGCACAGATGGAGGCATTCATGCAGCGGAGTTGGATTGGGCGGATAGCATGGGAAAAAGCATGGATCATTGTAGCTGGAAATGTTGGATGGCATGTGGAACAATAGAACTGGATATACAGGAAATAGCAGTAAATCAGACCATACAGACATACTGAAGCAGCAAAGGCAGATGAGCTGACATCACTTTGGAGTAGCAGGGCAGTGTATGTGTAGCGCCAGCTAGGGCCGTGGGGTACTCAGGCCAGGTCCGACAGTTCTTAAAGGGGTGGTCAAGGCAACAGTGACCCAGTCCGTGGCCCAGGGCATCCAATAAGATTTTTGAAATGAAGGAGAGTATATAGGGAATTAGTTCATGATGCCACCTGTGGTGTTCGGCAATGGATAGCCGACGCTGCTAAAGGGGACCACTGGGGCTGATGGCGATGCAGCTGGGATGGTTCTGCTCCCCACAGGTGGAGTGGAGCCCCTGGGCTACCGGTATAGTTGGTAAGGGATCGTAGATGATCATGATGGGGTGCAGGACTGAGGGTGCAGGAAATGACTGGAGGACACAAGGATTGCAGTTTCCTTTACCTTTACTTGATAGTTGCAGGTGCAGTCCGGAGCACGGGTAGCAGGTGATGATGAGGTCCGAGCAGCCTGGAAGCAACTTAGGATCCACCTAGCCAGGTGGGTTTGGAGGCTTTCCTTCTGTGCTATTCTCTTAGGTCCTTGCTGCTTTTAGCTCTGCTCAAGTCCCTCTCCTGCATGTTGCTTCTAACCTGTATGGCAGACAGTGTGAGCTTATCACGGGCATTGCCTTTTCACTGACACACCGGCTCTTGGTCTGCTGCGGTGCCTCCAGGCGTTCAGTGTGGCCAGGGAGCTTGCAGTTCCCTGCCCTCCAGATTCATCTGTCGGGGCATATGGCACCCACACAGCCAAGGACTCTGGAGTCCTCTCTTCTGGGGTGAAGCTGGCTACAGCTCCACTCCCTAGGTTCTCCTCCACTTGCCTGCTCTCCTCTCCCTCTCAGACTCCTCATTAGACTGACTAACTCCACCTCCAGGTCAGGACTTATAGGGGAGCTCCCATGAAACCGGGTGTTAGAGCTTCCCCTTCTGGTCTGGAGTCAGGAAGGTGTTGGATGCTGGTATTACCTGGTAAGGGGACCCTTCCTTGCTTCCAGGTATGACATCAACCCCTGTGAGGGAGGCAATGCCACTGTGGCAACCGGACTCCTGAGGTGCCACATATGTAGTCGTGCATTTTGGTACAGCATAGCAGAGTTTGTGGATAACTAAAACCAAAATTTATTCACAATGGAGCTATTATCTGTACTTTTTACAAGCTGAAAAATAGCAAATGAGCGAAAATCCACCATTTGCAATATTGTTTAGGCATAAAAGCAATATAAATTTGCACCTAATGAAATCAATAAAATAAACAGATTGTTTCTAAAACACGTAGGAATTCATCCACTCAGCCTCCCTTACTGATGCCATGACATCACGGATTGCTGGTTCACTGAGGATTCCTACAAACTCCCCAAGCTTTTTCACCTACAAGTGAGTGTTAGCAGCCGGAGCACTGATTGAGCGAGACTGTTAAAAATTCACTCACACATTCACTAAGCAATTCAACTATTAATTTACAACTATCTACAATAAATTGGACTATCATACATACCTCATGCTATCCACTACCACTGTGTACTAGGAGTTTCTGTTTGCAATCTCAAGTCTGATTTAAGTCTGTTGTTTACATTGCACTGTTTTCACTTTATATTATGCATTGCTTTTAGGCTAATCCTTATGCAAGTGTTATATATAACTGCTTTTACTCCAAAGGTTTATGTAGGCTATTATCTAACCTCTTTTCAAACATTTGATGTTTAGACAGGTTGATTAATTAGGTGTATATATAGGCATGTTAAAGGTGCAATATTATCCAATGCATCAATTTATATGCTCAGTTTATCAGGTTGTTGTTTTTTAATCCATTCCATCAAGTGAAAATTGTTTATTGATTATTTAAGCCTAACCAGATTTTGCATATAGCACATTGAAATAGTAGAGTCATGTAGTTAGACTTGCTGACAGCACCTTAGAATAGCAGCAGTGTGTTTGTGATGAGCAGCACGTTACTGCCCTTACTGGCATATGGCGCCCGGTGACCATAGGAGTCCCATAATGAGGCCCCCTCATCCTCTGCTCACTGTGTCACAGGGGTAGGAGGATCCTGCCGGCGCAATATCTGAAAGTGCATCCAAGGTTCAGTTAAAATCTGTTGCTGTGCGGGCCCACACGGCAATAGTTAAAAGCCGCCAGCCAATCACAGGCTGGCAGATAACGCCAGTACGTACAACGCCAGTGTATGATGTCATTAGCTGGCGAGTCAAAGCTTGCAATGGCTGGAGGGGACATCACCACTGGACTTCGAGCAGATAAGGAGAACATTTTTTTCTGCTTTTTTTCATCGAAAGCGGCAAGTCAAAATATGTTTCAGCGGCAGGACAGAGACACATGGCCCAAGATCATGGGGCAGGATGGAGACACATAGGGCAGTATGGAGACACATGGTGCAGAATCATGGGGCAGGATGAAGACAGATGAGGCAGGATGGAGACTGTTATGAACTGGTGGTTTAGGAGCAACATGGGACGTGCTCTGGAGGAGGTGGTACCTGTATTGACCGAAGTTCCTGATCTTAACACAACACTAGAAGTAGCCGTGGGATGTTCCTGTCACTCCCTAGACACCTCATCACAGCCGGAGGACTAACTACCCCTAAAGATAGAAACAGGAAAGCTTTCTTGCCTCAGAGAAAATCCCCAAAGGAAGACAGCCCCCCACAAATATTGACTTGTGAGTGGAGAGGGAAATGACATACGCAGAATGAAACCAGGATGAAGCAAAGGAGGCCACTCTAGCTAGATAGATAGAATAGGACAGAATGCTGTGCGTTCAGTATTAAAAACTAGAAAAATCCACCACAGAGTTTACAAAAATCTCCACACCTGACTAAAGGTGTGGAGGGCAAATCTGCTTCCCAGAGCTTCCAGCTTAACTGAATAGATCCATACTGACAAGCTGGACAAGAAAAAACATAGAAAGTGCTGAACGATAAAGTCCACAAAATGTGGACTGCAATGAACAAAGCAAGGACTTAACTTTGCTGAACTGGTCAGAACATCAGGGAAATCCAAGAGAGATGTAAATCCAAGCAGGAACCATTGACAACTGGCACTAGCTGAAGGATAGAGCCAGGATAAATAGCCGAGCCAGAATAGACGATCAGTGGAAGCAGCTGCTGACTGCTAAATCCAAGGAGCAGCAGTTCCACTTAAATCCACCGGAGGGAGCCCAAGAGCAGAACTCACAAAAGTGCCACTTACAACCACCGGAGGGAGCCCAAGAGCGGAATTCACAACAGGAGACACATGGTGCAGGATCATGGAGACACATGGGGCAGGATCATGGGGCAGACTGGAGACACATGGTGCAAGATCATGGTGCAGGATGGAGACAGATGGGGCAGTTGCATAGGAACATGGGGCAGGATGGAAACACATGGTGCAGGAACATGGGGCAGGATGGAAAAAGATGATGCAGGATGGAGACAGATGGGGCAGGGTGGAGACAGATTGGGCAGGATGGAGACAGATGGTGCATGAACATGGGGCAGGATGGAGACACATGGTTCAAGATCATGGGGTAGGATGGAGACAGATGAGTCAGGATGGAGACACATGGTGCAAGATCATGGGGCAGGATGGAGACAGATGGGGCAGGAACATGGGGAAGGATGGAGACAGATGGGGCAGGAATATGGTGCAGGATGGGGCAAAATCATGGGACAGATGGGGGAGAATCATGGGACAGGATGGGAAATCATTTGGGGCTGGATGGGAGATCATATGGGGCAGGATGGGAGATCACATAAGGGCTGGATCAGAGAACATATGGCTGAAGCCAGAAATGAGACACAAGGGGGTCCAGAATGGGGGATATTATTACTATAGGGGCTAATTAAGGAATATTATTACTGTAGTGATGTATTTTATTTTTGAGGATACTGTTTTCATTGGGGGGTGCTAGTGATGTATTTTATTTTTGAGGATACTGTTTTCATTGGGGGGGGGTGCTGGTACTGTGCAGGGTGACACTGTCACCTTTTTTTCTTCATCTGGTGAAGTGTAGAAGTTGGGAAAAAATTAAGTAATGTGCTCTGCAAGTGGTGTTCTAGATAACTGTGTTATTTCCCGCAGAGACGAGTCCTCACTGGACAAAGTGATGGCGATTTGTCCTGGATGAAGAAGAAAAGTGAAGATGAAGGACTTCAACTACAGATGTCACTGGTGAGTCAGTGTATTTCCTGTAAACTTACACTATACTCTGTTTAGTATATGCAGAACTCCTGTGTATAATGTCACTGGTGATCACTGAATTACCTGTACACTGACACTACATACAGAGCTCTTGTGTAAAATGTCACTGGTGCTCACTGTATTACCTGGACACTAACATTATATACAGAGCTCTAATGTATAATGTCACTGGTGATCGCTGTATTACCTCAATACTATATACAGAGCTCCTATGTATAATATCACTAGTGATCACTGTTTTACCTGTACACTAACACTGTATGCTAAGTACAGAGCTCCTGTGTATAATGGCACTTATGGTAATATTGGTATTGTGTTGTTTTTTTATTAATGATCAGTATTGCAGTGTTCGTTCACTGTGGTGGTAATATGTGAACTGGTCATGTTGGTATTTGTCCCTTGTATGTGATATTATTGGTAATTTAACTAATTAAAAAAAAAATTAAAAATATACCTAAAGAGTATTGGATATTTTAACAAATGTTTAATAAGTTACATTAGAGCAGGGCATGGCAAAAGAGTCTGCCTTGTCATGGTGTTGGGACCTAAGCTCTTCAACATATTTATTAACGATCTGGTAGAAGGTTTACACAGTAAAATATTGATATTTGCCAATTATACAAAACTATGTAAAGCAGTCAATCCAAGAGAAGATAGTATTCTGCTACAGATGGATCTGGATAAGTTGGAAACTTGGGCCGAGAGGTGGCAGATAAATGTAAGGTTATACACATGGGAAGAAGGAATCAATATCACCATTATACACTGAATGGGAAACCACTGGGTAAATCTGACATGGAGAAGGACTTGGGGATCCTAGTTAATGATAAACTTACCTGGAGCAGCCAGTGCCAGGCAGCGTCCCCCAAGGCAAACAGGATCATGGGGTGCATTAAAAGAGGTCTGGATACACATGATGAGAGCATTATACTGCCTCTGTAAAAATCCCTGGTTAGACTGCACATGGAGTACTGTGTACAGTTTTGGGCACCGGTGCTCAGGAAGGATATAATGGAACTAGAGTACAAACGAGGGCAACAAAGTTAATAAAGGGGATGGGGGAACTACAATACCCAGAGAGATTAGCAAAATTAGAATTATTTAGCCTGGAAAAAAGACGACTGAGGGGCGATCTAATAGCCATGTATCAGTATATAAGGGGAAAATACAAATATCTCTCCGAGGATCTGTTTATATCAAGGAAAGTGATGGTCACAAGGGGGCATTCTCTGCATCTGGAGGAGAGAAGGTTTTTCCATCAACATAGAAGAGGATTCTTTACATTCCTTGCCTGAGTGTCACGGGGAGACAAGGTGGGCGAGATATAATAACCCAGGCCCCTGCAATTTCCCTCAGACTAGGGAAATCCTGACTGACCCTCTACCTGAAGTTTACACTGATGGTGTGCATGTCCAGGCCTCGAACCTCACCCTGTCTCCTGTTTCTACCCTAGGCTGAAACCTCCGCCCACCACCCAGTGAAGGTAATACACCAATACCCACAGTTAGCACAGACAAGGATAAAGGAAAATATACACCACTCCGCAGTCACTCAGGAATACACTATAAATGTACAGGGCAAAATAAATACAAATATAGGAAGGAGTAAATAAGACAAAGGAAAATACACCACCAGCAACGAATCTCCAACAACCAGCTCTCCACTCCAGACCGAGATAACAACGCACAAGACAGAAGCTATAATCGGCGACGCCCAATGATCAGGAGAACTATTTAAAGGCAATGGGCATGGCCCAGCTTCCAATCCGAGGATCAGGTAAATTAACCCCGGAACAGCTAGATAAATTCTAGCCGACGCCAATGAGCACATAGTGGTCAAAAGCGGAATTACCGCTGTCTGTCAAACGACCTGGTCTGAACAGCGTCCGACATGACAGTACCCCGCCTTCTACGAGGGACCCCAGGGCCTCACGGCTTATAGGACCCAGCTTGTCCGGATGGCGACAGTGAAAAAACCTGACCAGCCGATCCGCATGAATGTTCGAGGCTGGTACCCAGGACCTCTCCTCAGGCCCATAACCACGCCAGTGTACCAAGTACTGTAAAGTGCGGTGCACTACACGAGAGTCAACCACCTTGGAGACTTCAAACTCCAAATTACCATCCACCAAGACTGGAGGTGGCATAGGCGCCGCGTCCACAGAACCCACCACCTTCTTTAGAAGACACCTGTGGAACACGTTGTGTATCTTATACACCTCAGGGGGAGCTCCAATCGGTACGCTACTGGGTTAATGACGGCGGTGACCCTAAATGGACCAATAAACCGTGGACCCAATTTAAGGGATGGTATTTTGAGTCTTATGCTTTTTGTGAATAACCACACAAAGTCATCCACACTCAGGTCCGGACCTGGCACACGCCTACTGTCAGCCACACGTTTGTACCTAGCACCCACACTCAACAGGCGCTGTTTAACTCTCCTCCAGACTGATGACAATTGTGTTCCCAACTGGTCCTCTTCCGGAACGCCGGAAGAGCCTCTCTGACTCAAAGTACAAAATTGAGGATGTAGCCCGTAAACACAAAAAAACGGAGACTCCCCAGACGACTCCTGGTGGTGATTATTGATGGCAAACTCAGCCAAAGGAAGAAAGGTAGACCACTCCTCCTGGTTATCGGAGACAAAGCAGCGTAGGTACTGTTCCAAATTTTGGTTCATACGCTCCTTCTGACCATTTGACTGAGGATGAAACGCCGAAGAATGAGACAACTTGATCCCCAGCCGTGAGCAAAATGCTTTCCAAAATTTTGCCACAAACTGAGACCCCCTATCAGACACGATGTCAGACGGAACCCCATGAAGTCTGACCACCTCCTGCACAAATACCTGAGCCAGAGTCTTAGCGTTAGGCAACGAAGGCAAAGACACAAAGTGCGACATTTTAGAAAACCGATCAACAATCACCAAGATGACCGCGTTCCCAAGCTGATGAGGGCAAATCACTGATGAAATCCATGGAGATTTCCATCCATGGCTTAAGAGGTACCTCAAGAGGAAGTAGTGTGCCAACAGGACGGGAGCGGGGCGTCTTAGCCCTAGCGCACGTGGTACAAGCTGACACGTATGAGACCACGTCCTGTCGGATCTTGGGCCACCAAAACCGACGTGACACCAACTCCAAGGTACCTCAAACCCCTGGTTGACCAGCCAGGACAGCATCATGATGCTCTGCCAAAACCTTTAAGCGGAGATGACGTGGTACAAAAGATTTGTTGATGGGAAGCTCAGATGGTACCTCCTCCTGAGCCTCGGCAATCTCAGCCTCAACCTCGGTAGTGAGAGCCGAAACCACAACACCCTTTTGGAGGATGGGTACTGGATCCTCCCGAGGTTCTCCCCCTGGAAAACACCTGGACAGAGCATCCGCATTAGTGTTCTTAGACCCCGGTCTGTAAGTGACAACAAAATTGAACCGCGTGAAAAACAATGCCCAGCGAGCCTGCCTGGGGGACAGACGCTTGGCTGACTCCAAATACAGCAAATTCTTATGATCGGTAATAACAGTTACCTGATGTACCGACCCCTCCAAGAAGTGTCGCCATTCCTCAAAGGCCAACTTAATTGCCAACAACTCCCTGTTGCCGATATCGTAGTTACGTTCGGCGGACGACAGTTTCTTGGAGAAATAGGCGCACGGACGCAAACCACTCAAAGATGAGCCTTGAGATAGTACCGCCCCCACACCAACCTCAGACGCATCGACTTCCACAACAAAGGGTTTTGATATGTCTGGCTGCACAAGAACGGGGGCTGAAACAAAACTGTTCTTAAGAAATTCAAATGCGCGCACAGCAGCCTCAGGCCAAACGGAGAAATTGGTACCCTTTTTAGTCATGTCAGTTAGCGGTTTAGCAATGATGGAAAAATCCTTGATAAATTTCCTATAGTAGTTAGAAAGCCCAAGGAACCACTGAAGTGCTTTCAGGTTATCAGGACGTTCCCAATGCAGCACTGCTTGCACCTAAGCGGCGTCCATTTTAAAACCAGAAGCAGACACAATATAACCCAAGAAAAGCAACTCTTGAACAGAAAATACACATTTCTCAAGTTTAGCATACAGCCTATTCTCTCTGAGAAGCTGTAACACCTGCCTGACATGATCTAAATGAGCATCACGGTCGCAAGAATATATGAGAATGTCATCTAGGTACACGATAACGAATTTCCCCAAAACATGCGAGAACACATCATTGATGAAATGTTGGAACACTGCAGGTCCGTTAGTCAACCCAAATGGCATCACCAAATTTTCAAAATGACCCTCAGGGGTATTAAAAGCCGTCTTCCACTCATCACCTTGACGGACTCTTATGAGGTTGTACGCCCCCCCTGAGGTCAAGCTTGGTAAACCACTTAGCACCTGCCACCTGGTTGAACAAATCTGGTATCAGTGGCATAGGGTATGGATCATGAACCGTAATCTGGTTCAACTCCCTGAAATCCAAACACGGGCGTAATGCGCCATCTTTCTTCTTCACGAAGAAGAACCCTGCTGCCACAGGCGAGGATGACGGCCTGATGTGCCCTTTGCTCAAGCTTTCAGCAATGTAATCTTTTAACGCTTGTCTCTCCGGACCGGAGATGTTAAACATCCTTGCTTTAGGCAATTTGGCCCCTGGTTTAAACCTGATAGAACAGTCATAGGGACGATGTGGCGGCAACTCTGAACAACCCTTCTCAGAGAACACATCCACAAAATCCAGAAGTGACTCCGGAACGCTTGAAGTCACCGCAGCCACACATGTGGCCAGGCAATTCTCCTGGCAGAACTCGCTCCACTGAATTATGTCCTGACTGAGTTTTCCAGTCAATTACCGGGTTGTGCATAGACAACCAAGGAAAACCCAAAACTACCTGAGCAGGAAGATTCCTGAGCACCTTACATGTAACCCGCTCTGAATGTAGAACGCCAATGTGGAGTTTGTTGTGAATTTGGATTTTGGGCTCCCCCGGTGGCCGCTTGTGGAATTGGACTTGTCATCCTCTTTCCTGTTTCACCTGGTTCCATCAGTAGTGGGTGTCGCTATTTAAGCTCATTTCTCTGGTGGTTTCTTGCCGGTCAACAATGTTATCTGATGCCTCTCAGTGCTTGTTCCTGCTTCTAGACTACTACTAGATAAGTTGGACTTTTGTCCATGTTTTGTTTTGCCTATTTGTTCCAGTTCACAGCTGAAGTTTTGTTACTGTGTCTGGAAAGCTCTCGTTGATCAGGGATTGCTACTCTGGCGTTATGAGTTAATGCCAGAGTTTAAGGTAATCTCTGGATGGTGTTTTGTTAGTGTTTTTCTGCTGACCATGAAAGTATACTATCTGTCTTCTGCTATCTAGTAAGCGGACCTCAAATTTGCTAAGACTATTTTCCTGCTGCGTTTGTTGTTTCATCTGAACTCACCGTCATTATATGTGGGGGGCTACTGTCTTCTTTGGAATATTTCTCTAGAGGTGAGCCAGGTCTTATATTTCCCTCTGCTAGCTATTTAGGTCTTAGGCCAGAGCTGGGCATCTAGCTATAAATAGGAAATGCTACCTGGCTATTTCTAGTTGCGCGGCAGGCTTAGTTCATGGTCAGTATAGTTCCATCTTCCGAGAGCTTGTCCCTCTATAGGCTTGCTATGATCTCTGCCTGCAGAGATCATGATAGTTTGACCGGCCAATAAAGTGTTAAAGACCCAGGTTGAGAAAGGAGAGTTATAAGAAGTCTGCTGGAATTTTTTTTTTTTTTTTTTTTTTTCCTCCAGTCTGCCTTGCTGCAGTCTTTTTTCTCTCTCTCCTCCTAATCTCTGTATGGCTCTGTGTGCACCTGACAATAATGGATCTCCAGAGTGTAACTGCGGGTTTGAATAATCTCATCACGAAAGTACAAAATTTACAAGATTTTGTGGTACATGCTCCGGTATCTAAGCCGAGAATTCCTTTGCCGGAGTTCTTCACAGGGCATAGAGCTAGCTTCCAGAATTTCCGAAATAATTGTAAGCTTTATTTGTCCCTGAAGTCTCGTTCAGCTGGAGACCCTGCTCAGCAGGTTAGGATTGTGATTTCCTTGCTCAGGGGTGACCCTCAAGATTGGGCCTTCTCATTGCCAGCAGGGGATCCTGCGTTACGCGATGTGGATGCGTTTTTTCTGGCCTTGGGCTTGCTTTATGAGGAACCTCATTTGGAACTTCAGGCAGAAAAAACTTTGATGGCACTATCTCAGGGGCAAGACGAAGCTGAAGTTTTCTGCCAAAAATTCCGTAAATGGTCTGTGCTTACTCAGTGGAATGAGTGCGCCTTGGCGGCAACTTTCAGAGAAGGTCTCTCTGATGCCGTTAAGGATGTTATGGTGGGGTTCCCTGTGCCTGCAGGTCTGAATGAGTCCATGACAATGGCTATTCAGATTGATAGGCGTCTGCGGGAGCGCAAACCGGTGCACCATCTGGCGGTGTCTATGGAAAAGACGCCAGAAAGTATGCAGTGTGATAGAATTCTGTCCAGGAGCGAGCGACAGAATTTTAGACGGAAGAATGGATTGTGTTTCTATTGTGGGGATTCTACTCATGTTATATCAGCATGCTCTAGGCGTACAAAGAAGCTTGATAAGTCTGTTTCCATTGGCACCATTCAGTCTAAGTTTATTTTGTCTGTAACCCTGATTTGCTCTTTGTCATCCATTGCCACGGACGCCTATGTTGACTCTGGCGCCGCTCTGAGTCTTATGGATTGGTCCTTTGCCAATCGTTGTGGTTTTGATTTAGAGCCTTTGGAGACTCTTATTCCTCTGAAGGGGATTGACTCCACCCCATTGGCTAATAATAAACCACAATACTGGACACAAGTAACCATGCGTATCAATCCGGATCACCAGGAGATTATTCGTTTCCTGGTGCTGTATAATTTACATGACGATTTGGTACTGGGATTGCCATGGTTGCAGTCTCACAACCCAGTCTTGGACTGGAGAGCAATGTCTGTGTTGAGCTGGGGATGTAAGGGTATTCATGGGGACTTACCTTTGGTTTCTATTTCGTCGTCCATTCCCTCTGAAGTCCCTGAGTTCCTCTCTGATTATCAAGACGTCTTTGACGAACCCAAGCTTGGGTCGTTACCTCCGCACCGTGAGTGCGATTGTGCCATAGATTTGATACCGGGTTGTAAATATCCCAAGGGTCGTTTGTTTAATCTGTCTGTGCCGGAACATGCTGCTATGCGGGAATATATAAAGGAGTCTTTGGAAAAGGGACATATTCGTCCATCTTCTTCTCCCTTGGGAGCTGGGTTTTTCTTTGTCTCAAAAAAAGACGGCTCTTTGAGACCATGTATTGATTATCGGCTTCTGAATAAGATCACTGTTAAGTATCAATACCCATTGCCATTGCTTACTGATTTGTTTGCTCGTATAGAGGGTGCTAAGTGGTTCTCTAAAATTGATCTTCGTGGGGCGTATAATTTGGTGCGGATCAGGCAGGGGGATGAGTGGAAGACCGCATTTAATACGCCCGAGGGCCACTTTGAGTATTTGGTCATGCCTTTTGGTCTTTCTAATGCCCCTTCAGTTTTCCAGTCTTTTATGCATGATATTTTCCGCGATTTTCTGGATAAATTTATGATAATATATCTGGATGATATTCTGATTTTTTCTGATGACTGGGACTCTCATGTCCAGCAGGTCAGGAGAGTTTTTCAGGTTCTGCGGTCTAATTCTTTATGTGTGAAGGGGTCTAAGTGCGTTTTTGGGGTCCAGAAAATTTCCTTTTTGGGGTATATTTTTTCTCCCTCTTCCATTGAGATGGATCCCGTCAAGGTGCAAGCTATTTGTGACTGGACTCAGCCCTCCTCTCTTAAGGGTCTTCAGAGATTTTTGGGCTTTGCCAACTTTTACCGCCGATTTATTGCTGGTTTTTCGGATGTCGTTAAACCACTGACTGATTTGACCAGACAAGGCGCTGATGTTGCTAATTGGTCCCCTCATGCTGTAGAGGCCTTTCAGGAGCTTAAGCGCCGTTTTGCCTCTGCCCCTGTGTTGCGTCAGCCTGATGTGAATCTGCCTTTTCAGGTTGAGGTTGACGCTTCGGAGATCGGAGCTGGGGCAGTGTTGTCGCAGAAAGGTTCCGACTGCTCCGTCATTAGGCCTTGTGCCTTCTTTTCTCGCAAATTTTCGCCCGCAGAGCGGAATTATGATGTTGGGAATCGGGAGCTTTTGGCCATGAAGTGGGCGTTTGAGGAGTGGCGCCATTGGCTCGAGGGGGCTAGGCATCAGGTGGTGGTATTGACTGACCACAAAAATTTGATTTATCTTGAGACTGCCAGACGCCTGAATCCTAGACAGGCGCGCTGGTCTTTATTTTTTTCTCGCTTTAATTTTGTGGTGTCATACCTACCGGGTTCTAAGAATGTTAAGGCAGATGCCCTTTCTAGGAGTTTTGACCCGGACTCTCCTGGTAATTCTGAACCCACAGGTATCCTTAGGGAGGGAGTAATTTTGTCGGCCGTTTCTCCTGATCTGCGGCGGTCCTTGCAAGAGTTTCAGGCGGATAGACCGGATCGTTGTCCGCCTGATAGACTGTTTGTTCCGGATGATTGGACCAGCAGAGTCATCTCTGAGGTACATTCTTCTGCATTGGCAGGTCATCCCGGAATTTTTGGTACCAGGGATTTGGTGGCAAGATCCTTCTGGTGGCCTTCCCTGTCACGAGATGTGCGAGTCTTTGTGCAGTCATGTGACGTTTGTGCTCGGGCCAAGTCTTGTAGTTCTCGGGCTAGCGGACTGCTGTTGCCCTTGCCTATTCCTAAGAGGCCTTGGACACACATCTCGATGGATTTTATTTCAGATCTGCCTGTTTCCCAGAAGATGTCTGTCATCTGGGTGGTCTGTGACCGTTTCTCTAAAATGGTCCATTTGGTTCCTCTGCCCAAGTTGCCTTCTTCTTCTGAGTTGGTTCCTCTGTTTTTTCAGAATGTTGTACGATTGCACGGTATTCCTGAGAATATTGTTTCTGACAGAGGTACTCAATTTGTGTCTAGATTTTGGCGGGCATTCTGTGCTAGGATGGGCATAGATTTGTCTTTTTCATCTGCTTTTCACCCTCAGACTAATGGCCAGACCGAGCGGACTAATCAGACCCTGGAGACATATCTGAGGTGTTTTGTCTCTGCTGACCAGGATGATTGGGTTGCTTTTTTGCCATTGGCAGAGTTCGCCCTCAATAATCGGGCCAGCTCTTCCACCTTGGTGTCCCCGTTTTTCTGTAATTCGGGGTTTCACCCTCGATTTTCCTCTGGTCAGGTGGAATCCTCGGATTGTCCTGGAGTGGATGCGGTGGTGGAGAGATTGCATCACATCTGGGGGCAGGTTATGGACAATTTGAAGTTGTCCCAGGAGAAGACTCAGCGTTTTGCCAACCGTCATCGTCGTGTTGGTTCTCGGCTTTGTGTTGGAGATTTGGTGTGGTTGTCTTCTCGTTTTGTCCCTATGAGGGTCTCTTCTCCTAAGTTTAAACCTCGGTTCATCGGCCCTTATAGAATATTGGAGATTCTTAATCCTGTTTCTTTCCGTTTGGACCTCCCTGCGTCCTTTTCCATTCATAACGTTTTTCATCGGTCGTTATTGCGCAGGTATGAGGTACCTGTGGTACCTTCAGTTGAGCCTCCTGCTCCGGTGTTGGTTGAGGGTGAGTTGGAGTACGTTGTGGAGAAAATTTTGGACTCTCGTGTTTCCAGACGGAGACTCCAGTATCTGGTCAACTGGAAGGGTTACGGCCAGGAGGATAATTCTTGGGTCAATGCATCTGATGTTCATGCTTCTGATCTTGTTCGTGCCTTCCATAGGGCTCATCCTGGTCGCCCTGGTGGATCTGGTGAGGGTTCGGTGCCCCCTCCTTGAGGGGGGGGTACTGTTGTGAATTTGGATTTTGGGCTCCCCCGGTGGCCGCTTGTGGAATTGGACTTGTCATCCTCTTTCCTGTTTCACCTGGTTCCATCAGTAGTGGGTGTCGCTATTTAAGCTCATTTCTCTGGTGGTTTCTTGCCGGTCAACAATGTTATCTGATGCCTCTCAGTGCTTGTTCCTGCTTCTAGACTACTACTAGATAAGTTGGACTTTTGTCCATGTTTTGTTTTGCCTATTTGTTCCAGTTCACAGCTGAAGTTTTGTTACTGTGTCTGGAAAGCTCTCGTTGATCAGGGATTGCTACTCTGGCGTTATGAGTTAATGCCAGAGTTTAAGGTAATCTCTGGATGGTGTTTTGTTAGTGTTTTTCTGCTGACCATGAAAGTATACTATCTGTCTTCTGCTATCTAGTAAGCGGACCTCAAATTTGCTAAGACTATTTTCCTGCTGCGTTTGTTGTTTCATCTGAACTCACCGTCATTATATGTGGGGGGCTACTGTCTTCTTTGGAATATTTCTCTAGAGGTGAGCCAGGTCTTATATTTCCCTCTGCTAGCTATTTAGGTCTTAGGCCAGAGCTGGGCATCTAGCTATAAATAGGAAATGCTACCTGGCTATTTCTAGTTGCGCGGCAGGCTTAGTTCATGGTCAGTATAGTTCCATCTTCCGAGAGCTTGTCCCTCTATAGGCTTGCTATGATCTCTGCCTGCAGAGATCATGACAGGAGTTTCACCTCAGCCACAAATTCAGTAATCTCCCCCTGAGAGAGAGGAGCAGCATTGATGGTGACCACGCGGATAGGATGAGACAGTTTTTCAATCCTAAAACCTGCTGTGCGCGCAAACTCCTCATCAATGAGATTTGTGGCTGAACCACTATCCACAAAAACAGTAATTGGCAGCTCACTGCCAGCGATAAAATCCTTAGCAGGGAGCATGCATTGAGAAACCACCATGGAGGATATACATAAGCTCTGATTGGTCTCCTCCACACCCTCTGAGCTTAGAAGTTTTCCGCCGTTGCATTTTTATTAGACAGCAGAGGACAGATGTTAATAAAATGACCAGTTTTACCACAGTAAAAACAGGCTCCCTGCTTCCTGAGCTCAGGGGCTCGACGCTTTGCATGTGACACCCCTGCTATTTGCATAGGCTCCGTGGGCTCACCTGCAGCAACCTCACGTGAACCTAAACCCTTTCCCATAGGCGGTGTCTCATGCTCCCCCTGACGCAAACGGCAATCAATGCGGACAACCAGACTCATAGCGGAATCTAGAGAAGTAGGAGTCTCGTACATCAGAAGGGCTTTTTTAACCCTTCCAGAAATCCCATGTATAAACTGACTCTGCAATGGTGGATCATTCCATTGTGTATCGATCGCCCAGTGACAAAATTCAGAACAGTAATCCTCTGCAACTCGCTCCCCCTGGTGAATAGTGTGTATCTTAGATTCTGCTAGAGCCATTCTGTCAGGTTCATCGTAGATTTTCCCAAGAGAGGAAAAAAAACTCTCCACAGAGTCAAATGCAGCTGAATCAGACGGCAAAGAAAACGCCCATGCTTGGGGATCCCCGCTTAACAATGACAACACCAGGCCCACACGCTGAGCCTCATTACCCGAGGAGATCGGGCGCATACGGAAATATAGTTTGCAAGCTTCATGAAAAGAAACATTTACTGCGTTCCCCAGCAAATTTTTCAGGCAAAGGACATTTAGAAACTGCTAGTCTCTGTTGCTGTACTGCCCCCCTCAACTCAGTGACCTGTAGGGACAGCGCCTCCAACTGGTGGTTTATGGAAGTCATGGGATCAATGACAAACACACAAAAAAAGAAACCCCTTTTTTTTTTGTGTTGTTGGGCCGATTATAATGTCACGGGGAGACAAGGTGGGCGAGAGCTAATAACCCCTGCAATTTCCCTCAGACTAGGAAAATCCTGACTGACCCTCTACCTGAAGTTTACACTGATGGTGTGCATGTCCAGGCCTCGAACCTCACCCTGTCTCCTGTTTCTACCCTAGGCTGAAACCTCCGCCCATCACCCAGTGAAGGTAATACACCAATACCCACAGTTAGCACAGACAAGGATAAAGGAAAATATACACCACGCCGCAGTCACTCAGGAATACACTATAAATGTACAGGGCAAAATAAATACAAATATAGGAAGGAGTAAATAAGACAAAGGAAAATACACCACCAGCAATGAACCTCCAACAACCAGCTCTCCACTCCAGACCGAGATAACAATGCACAAGACAGAAGCTATAATCGGTGACGCCCAATGATCAGGAGAACTATTTAAAGGCAATGGGCATGGCCCAGCTTCCAATCCGAGGATCAGGTAAATTAACCCCGGAACAGCTAGATAAAATCTAGCCGATGCCAATGAGCACATAGTCGTCAAAAGCGGAATTACCGCTGTCTGTCGAACGACCTGGTCTGAACAGCGTCCGACATGACACTGAGGAGGTGGTGATGGCGAACTCAGTCGAGGGGTTGAAGAGAGGCCTAGATGTCTTCCTTGAGCGTAACCATATTGTATCTTACAGTTATTAGGTCCTTTAGAAGGACGTATAACTCGGGATTTATTCTGATGGAATATAGGCTGAACTGGATGGACAAAGGTCTTTTTTCGGTCTTGCTAACTGTTACTATGGTGGCGGATTGAAAAATCTTTTGGCCAAAACAAAAGCTGCTGGCTATGAATGTGATATGGTGATGGGAACTGATAATGTGTGATTGGTGAGGTCTTGGTGCAAAAAGTTGATTTTTTCCAAGAGTGGGCGGTGGAGCTGTGGAGGGTTCGAGGGTTGGAGGCAGAGCTGGGGTGGAGCCAGAGCTGGGGTGGAGCCTGCTAGGATTTTCAAGAGGGCTCAAAAATTTTGCCAGTAAGGGGCCCTGACATACCTGGTGGCAGCCCTGGTTAGGAGAAATACTATGAGGATTGCAAATTTATGGACAGCAAAGCTGGGTTAGTCTTATGTCTAGGCTACCATGATCTTACTACCTGAACAATCAGGCCTTAAACCTTTCCCTGACAAAGACATTTCTCATACTGCCTAATGGCTCTTTCACACATCCTGATATTTTTGGTATTGGAAAAAACAGTACCGGAGATATTAGTATCCATATGTACGTGTGTTTCTTACTTTTGCCACCCATGTGCTGCATCAGTATCACATGTGCCGGCACTTGAGAAAAGCTGGCACAGTTTGCGATGTTCTTAGACACCGAGTGCTGAAGACAGCTCACATGATTGTCCCCTGCTCTGACTGCGATGAGCTCAAGCAGTGGACAATGTTGAGAGTTGTATTCAAGTGTAAAATTAAGAGTAAAATAAAAAACAACAATATCCCTCACCTGTTTCATATTGAAAAGCTGGGGAGAATGACTCGCTGCAGCAAGAGCGGGCCTCACAGTGAACTGCAGTGACCTCAATGAAATCACCTCTAGTACCATGAGAAAAAAGTTTCACAGTGCTAGTGATGATCTCATTGAGGTCACCGCAGTTCAGGAGCCTAGCTGGGAATGCAGCTTCAGTGACCTGCAGTAATCTCAATGAGCAGCAGCTCATTCTCCAGTGGTTTACAGCCTGGACGGTCACATCTTGGCACCGTCCAGTTTGAAAACTGTTTATCACAGACATGGATTACAGGATGCTTCAGAACGTTGGACAGGTGAAGGATATGGTTGTTTTTTATTTTTGTTTCTCTACAGGAAAGCTAGGAACATGATTATGGTGGGGGAAAGGACCCCGATTAGGGGAGGTTAGGGATAGACACAGCTTGGAGTTAGGAAGTGTCCCATCCCTTGCTCCCTACTGTTAGAGCCTACCTCTTCCTATTTCATCCCGTTGTTGGTGTATGTTGTGCCATCCACTGAACGTACCCATCTCGAGTGTGACAACTAGCCCCCAGCTGTCTGCTTTAGCTTGGCTGGTTGTCAAAAATGGAGGGACCTCACCCTGTTTTTTAATTATTTATTTAAATAATTTTTAAAAAATGGCATTGGGACCCCTTTATTTTTTATATACAGCCATGATAAAGCTGAGAGATGAGGGTTGCAGCCCACAGCTGTCAGTATTGCCTGGCTGGTTATCAAAAATACAGGGGAATCCATGCCATTTTAAGAAAAATTATTTATTTGTAGCACAGGAGTCGGCTGATGAATACTCCCATCAGTTGCCACCTTCTTTCACTGTTATCAGCGACAGCAGGCTATGCTGATGGGAGTAGTAGTCCCATCAGCTGATGCCTACGACTGGATGGAAACTTTCAACTTCAAACAGGTGAGGGATATTGTTGTGTTTTATTTTTGCTTACAAGGGACAAATGCTTCAAGGGATTAGTTGTTAATGTGAGTAAAATATGACTTTTTACTTTATTCTTCATTTTACACTTGAATACAACTCTCAACATTGTCCCCGGGTCACGCTGATCACAGAAGGCGGAGCAGGTGACAGGTGTGAGCTGTTTTCAGAACTCACCACCAGGGAACAGCACAAACAGTACCGCTGATTCCCAGGCTGAGGTATGTGTCTCTGATGACACATGGATGTCATCTGTGTGTCATCAGTGTGCACGTGTGTGTGACTTTTGCGGCCTGTGCTACTGCTAAAAAACGGCATGTTTTGCCTACAGACACATGGTCCATTGACACACTTGAATGGGTTTACATGTGCAGGTGTCTCTGGTACTTGTGGAAACTGTCACCACACATACCAGAAACACTGTGAAAGAGCCGCTCCTCAAATCACCCCTGTATACTTCATTAGATCCCCTTTAATACTGTAGTATTTGTAAGTCTCTAGTTGTTCAGCAAGCTAGTCTGATGGCCACTGATCATAAATGATAATTACGTGTGCCTGTATAAGGAGGTGGATTGCCTTCTCTCTCCTATACACCGAGCGCATGTGTCATATGCGGCACCCTGATGGTTCACTAGTGTTTTATATGGTAATGTCATTGTCATATGTTGTATCCTAAATGTGTAATGTGTTGTATATGTTCTCTTAAAGTTTTACACTGTAATGTGAATGCATTTGTACATGTTTAGCTTAGGGATAGAGAGCTAAGGGTTAAACAGTTGGGAGGAGTTAAAAGAGGGATGGTACAAAGCCTCTGGGCTTATGGACTGCACTTCCTGCTCTTAAGACAGATGCTCGGGCACTTTGCCCAGAGCAGGACGTGCACCGTAGTGTTGACAGAGGATTCCCCAGATGAAGGCTGCTCCAGCTTGACGGGCAGTGTGGGCGAACACTGGCTCAGCGCGATCGACCCCAGGAGAAATACAGGGTTTTCGGGACCAGGACAGGAGCTGCTGTTGAACAATTTATTGAAACCGCAGGGAAAGAGCAGGAAGCATTGTCTTGTTGGCACTGTGTTCAGTAAAGTTTTGCCATTGGAACAGAACTTTGGATTGTGGTATTTTCCTGAGATTTTGTCCCCTGCATCCTGAGTGACTGTGAGCTGATGGTAACTGACGGTACCGCAGGACTAGGTCTTCACCTGTCATTTCATGTGCAAGGGGCTGGGGTGCTCACTGACTGTGACTTAGTAGACTCGCACATGACTATCACCTCGTACCATCTTGTTACACCTGCATGCTCCCACCGTAATCCTTGAGGTTCGCCTGAGCTCAAGATTCACCGACCTGTGTCTAGTCCCTCTGTCGATACAGAGATCCCGCTGATGAACAATGAGCCTGTGTGCACAAGGAATTATGTATTTCTAATCGATGCATGGTACCACAGCTGACTTGCTGGAGGGCCTTCCGGATGTGTCACGGGTGTCGGATCCTGGGGATTTCGGTTCCTCAGATGGTGCTCGATGGATACGTTACATGTCTTCCTTTTTCCAGCTGGCACCAAGCTCTCCCAAGATGGCAACTAAACCAACCCCTTCCTGTCAGTCACTTCTTTGCAATTGCTCATACTGCCCCCTGGCCTGGGGCTCTGTCTCGTTCTTTCATAACTGCAGTTCAAACCAGCATAACAGAGTCTATTTCACTTAACAGCAGTCTCTGCCAACAAAATCGCTGTTTTATTTCTCCTCACAGAACTGGCATCAACACCTCAGAATAAAAATCCTGCACAAACCAGTTTAAGTCAGAGTCATCAAGCAGTTGCAGTGGAAACAGTGGCCTCATGTGTCTGGTGATTAGTACTGCAGGAAATAATATTCTACATTACTAACAAATTAGACGGCAGCTGCAAATTACATGCAAATGGTTAATGGTAGGTGATGGTCAGTGGCATATTCCCCATCACCTAACACCTTCACACTACATTTACGCACCTGTTCAGTGGCCCCATGGGGCTTACATACGAACCCCCGGCAAAACAGAATTCGGAAGTCTACGCCAATGAGGCTATAGACTACAATGGTTCTGACAGAGCAAACGTGCGTTCTGCTGTGCAGCATTTTTGGGGGTACACACCAGCTGGAGGTGGACACCCAGACACAGTCTACTACCTCTGAGTGTCCGCCTCCAGTAGGCATATACGCCCAAAAATGCTGCATGGCAGAGAGCACATTCATACTTCTAAAACCCTTAAAGTCTGTGGCCCGATTGTCTCATATGTCTGAATCCTGTTTTGTGTGTGATTCGGACATAAGCCTTGACGGGAGCCACTGAATGGGTGCCTAAACGCAATGTGAAAGCACCCTAAGCCATAGGTCATGATAGCAAAGTCAAATGTGCCATCAGCACCTAAGATCCACAGAACAGTGTATTAAATTAGTCACCTTAGTAAAGCACTGTCAAATGTGAAGACAGCACCCTGGAAAGGCAGTGTCATGTAGACAGACATCTACATTGATATATCAGAACTGAGTGTGTTTGGACAGAACCTTGAAATAGTAGAGTCATGTAGATAGACAAGTATCTTGATGCAGCAAATGAGTGAGTGTTCAGACAGCAACTTGGAATAGCATAAATCAATTGGCAAAATGGGCCCTTGTTTATACAGAGTTGATGATGCAGATAGAACTTTTAAACAGTAAACTTGAATTTACATTTGGGTCTAAATTATACTCTAAGGGGGGCTGCATGATGCTATATGAGTGGGGCTGCATTATATCCTATAAGGGGGTTACATAGTATACTATAGGGGGCTGCATTATACCCTTTGAGGGGGCTACATTATATTCTATGGGGGGCTGCATTAAACTATATGAGAGGCTACATTATATTCTACAGGGAGGCTGCATTATACCCTATGAGGGGGCTGTATTATATTCTATGGAGAGGGGGCTGCGTTATACTCTGAGGGTCTACATTGTATTCTATGGGGGGGCTGCATGGCACTATATGAGGGGGCTACATTATTTTCTATGGGGTCTGCATTATACCCTATGAGGGGGCTGCATTATACTCTGTGGGATGGCTGCATTATTTTCTTTGGGGTTCTGCTTTGTACTTTATTAGGGGAGCTGCATTATATTCTATGGGGATGGCTACATTATATTCTATGGGGGTCTGCATTATATTATATGTGGGGCTACATTATATTCTATGAGGGGGCATCATTATATTCTATGAGGGGGGCTACCCCAACCCCTGCTATATCATTAAGACGTGTACTACCTTAAATTATACCCTGATATTAGGTTGTTTTACCACACCAGTGGTGGTCTTGTATTTATTTCTATATAGCTACATAATGGGCCACAAGAATGATTTTCACCGGTGGGCCCAAGGTGCTCCACTCCGACACTGATCATATTCCTGTATTGTTTTAAAAGGGTTACCTGCTAAGTGAGTCCTATTACATGTTGACATAGCACTTTAACACCCAGAAAGCAAATTGTGCTGTATGAATTTCAAAATCTCTTCAAAGTATGTACTAAAAAAGCAGCTGACTTTCCAGAAGGATGTGCAGCCATATTAGTTTTCCATTTTAGAATGGCATGTACAAATTTCATGTCCAAATGTCATTTTGTCAGTATGTTAAATCAATAAAGAAATACATATTGAATTTGCTACTAAAGATGAGCAGATCAATCCTCAGGGCTCTAGTCCTTTGACCAGTTCAGAAGTCTCTAGCCACTGGACAGGAGGTTTTTAAATCTCTTACCTTCTAGGGTCCCCAGAGTGACTTTTTATTAGTTGAGTTTGCACAATGTCATACTTGCATCACACCGCAATGATGACTTTGCACCAGTCAAGCAAATTGATCCACCCATCTCTATTTGATACATATTCTAATAGATATAAAACAGGACACTAATAGAATAGATGGTCCATAGAAATACTGGATGTGAGATAAAAAGCATTCCACAAACTTTGAATTAAAGCTAGCTTAGATACATTTAATTAAAATAATGAATACTTTTCAAGCATAGTATTTAAGTTTTATTGAACAAAGTTGCCTAAAGTGCAATACATTTTATTATTATTATAGTCAAAGAGATCATCTACAGATATTTTACTGGAAATGTGATATATGAATATCAAACGCTAGGCCTGTCCATGGATTAAACAAAAAACTCTTAAAAATCAATGCTTAATTGGCAAGTATTTGAGGTTTTCTGCAAATAGATACTGTACCTCTTTAATCTTTTGTTTTAGTACAAAAATATGTATATTCCTATTTTATAAAATTTTTTTTTGCTTTACTTTTTAGGAGGTGACTATGAGAACTTGGGTCATTCCACTTTTAACTCTGGTCCTGATTTTGGTCATAAAAGTAGATTGTCAAAGACGTAGACCTCGACCAACAGTAGTTCATCCACCTAAGAAGCCAACCTCACCCCCATCAGAACCTGTGGAACCCACTGAGATTCCCCCGCCACTTCCACCTGGACCTCCATCTGTTTTTCCTGATTGTCCTCGTGAATGTTTCTGCCCTCCTGATTTTCCATCCACAATTTATTGTGACAGTCGAAATTTACGCAAAGTACCAATTCTACCTTTTCGTGCCAGATATGTTTACCTGCAAAATAACTTCATTGAGGATCTTCAAGAAGAAGCTTTTAACAATGCCACTCAGGTGCAATGGATTAACCTTGACAACAACCGCATTAAAAAGGTAGAAAAAAAAATTCTCGAGAAAATGGAAAACCTTACATATTTATATATGGAGAAGAACCAGTTAAAGGAAGTGCCACCTTATTTGCCTCCAAAGCTGGAGCAACTTCGCCTCAGCCGCAATCAGATTTCCAAAATCCCTGCTGGTGTCTTCAACAAAATGGACCACCTAATCTTGTTGGACTTACATCACAATAAGTTAAGTGATAATGTGTTTAATAAGAATACATTCAAGGGTTTAAAGAATCTTATTCAACTAAATTTGGCACACAACATACTAAGAAAAATGCCTCCTACAGTACCAGATACCGTAAATCAACTATTTCTCGACAGGAATAATATTGATGAAATTCCCCAGAACTACTTTAGAGATCTCCCTAATTTAGTTTTCCTAAGACTCAATTATAACCAGCTTTCAGAAAAAGGACTGTCTAAAAATATCTTTAATATATCCAGCCTTTTGGTTCTACAACTAGCCCATAACCGATTTACAACAGTACCATTCATTAGTTCTCAGCTAGAGCATCTGTACATGAATAACAACATAATAGAAAGTAAGTATAATCTGTGTATGTTTCTATATTGGATATAATCCTAAATGTGGACAGCTATTATGTGATACCTTTACTGCCTGTGCTTTGAATTTTTCTTCAAGCACTCTTTTTTAGTTATTATTTTAATAACCTTTTAAGAATTGTTGTTACCTCCAAATGTTTTGCATTGTGTTTTTCACTTTGAAATATTTTGTCATTGTTCTCTGTTTTTCAAACAGGATATAGAAAGTTAAAATTACAGAATGGGTCATATGAAAAAAATGCCATATGCATATTTGGGGTAAAAACATTTAACTAACCTCCAAACACAACAAAAATAATAAATCTATGTTTTGCATGTATAATTTTTAATATGTTATTATACGTTTTAACTTTGTTAAAGGTATTCCTTCCAATACAACAATTAGCGATGTATTGCAGGAACCTTTCATGCCTAAGCATTGTCCCACTTTCTGACTCTCTTCCATCTTTATCATTAATATAATCGTCTTAGGGGTACTTCTGTCTGTCTGTTTGTCTGTCTGTCATGGAAATCCCGCATCGCTGATTGGTCGCGGCCGGCAGGCCGCGACCAGTCAGCGAAGGGTTCAGTCAGGCATTGAATTCGCCCCTTCCTACTCTCTGTCAGTGCCCCCTCCAGTCAGCGCTCACACAGGGTTAATGGCTGCGTTACACCGCGTTATGGCATGGTGTAACGCAGTCTGTTAATGCTGCTATTAACCCTGTGTGACCAACTTTTTACTATTGATGCTGCCTTCCGGCGCCTTCCCGCTCCTCGCGACGCTCACCTTCACTCACCTCACCGGCGCCTTTCCCGCTCCTCGCGATGCTCCGGGCCATGCATTGCGGTTTTGCAAGATGATGACGTAGCGGTCTCATGAGACCGCTACGTCATCGTCTTGCGAGACCGCTATGCATTCTTGGGACCGGAGCATCACGAGGAGCATTGCTAAACGCCTCGCCTGGATCCGGGGGCCACCGGAAGGTGAGTATGTAACTATTTTATTTAAATTATTTTTTTAACAGGGATATGGTGCCCACATTGCTATATACTACGTGGGCTGTGCTATATACTACGTAGCTGTGCAATATATTACGTGGCTGTGCAATATACTACGTTGCTGTGTTATATACTGTGTGAGCTATGCTATATACTACATGTTCTGTGTTATATACTATGTGGCTGTGTTATATACTACGTGGCTGTGTTATATACTGCGTGAGGTGTGCTTTGTACTACGTGGGCTGTGCTATATACTACATGGGCTGTGCTATGTTCTACGTGGCTGTGCTATATCCTACGTGGCTGTGCTATATGCTACGTGGCTGTGCTATATACTACGTGGGCTGTGCTATATACTACGTGGCTGTGCTCTATACTACGTGGCTGTGCTATATGCTACGTGGGCTGTGCTATATGCTACGTGGGCTGTGTTATATACTACGTGGCCTGTGCTATATGCTATGTGGCTGTGCTATATACTACGTGGGCTGCGTTATATACTACATGGTTGTGTTATATACTATGTGGCTGTGCTATATACTATGTGGGCTGTGCTATATACTATGTGGCTGTGCTATATACTATGTGGCTGTGCTATATGCTACGTGGGCTGTGTTATATGCTACGTGGGCTGTTGTGAATTAGACTTTTTTGGCTCCCTCTTGTGGTCACTAGTGATATGACTCTGGGATTGTCTTTCTTTAGTTTTGGCACCCACCTGGGTCGTTAGTCCAGGGGTGTTGCTATATAAACTTCTTGAATTCTCAGTCTGGTGCCTGGCATCGTTGTAATCAGTTCCTTTCTGTTTGCTCCTGTCTGCTGGTCCTGGATCTTGCAAAATTAAGCTAAGTCATGCTTCTTTGTTTTTTGGTTATTTGCATGGCTCTTATTTTTTGTCCAGCTTGTACTAAATGTGATTCCTGATTTTGCTGGAAGCTCTAGGGGGCTGGTATTCTCCCCCCGGGCCGTTAGACGGTTCGGGGGTTCTTGAATATCCAGCGTGGGAATTTTGATAGGGTTTTTGCTGACCGTATAAGTCATCTTACTATATTCTGCTATTAGTCAGTGGGCCTCTCTTTGCTAAATATCTAGTTCATTCGTACGTTTGTCTTTTCTCCTTACCTCACCGTTATTATTTGTTGGGGGCTTGTATCCAACTTTTGGGGTCTTTTCTCTGGAGGCAAGAAAGGTCTATCTTTTCCCTTCTAGGGTTAGTTAGTTCTCCGGCTGGCGCAAGATGTCTAGAACCAACGTAGGCACGTTCCCCGGCTGCTGCTATTTGTGGTGCTAGGTTTAGATATACGGTCAGCCCAGTTGCCACTGCCCTATGAGCTGGTTTTAATTTTTAATGAGTTAATTTAATAATTCAGTTATATACACTTTTGAGTAGGCGTATACATTATGTTTGAGCGTGAATCAACTGTTTATTACATATGAAATCATTCTTAATTCATCAGGTGATCCTTACATAAGAGGTAACTTGGGGTTAGACACGTACATGGGTAAGGTTCTATCTGATTAGGCCTAACTTTTGTCAGCAATTCTAATTGATAATCACTTGTCAGCAGAATGACTTAGCAGAGCTTGGACATGTTCAGACATATTCTGAATGTGTGTATGAATTATAAGAATATACAAAGGTGGTCCCTGATTTCCCCATCAGTCCCCCCTTTTGAGATTAGATATGACTCTACCCCTAACTCACAGGTGCTGCCACTGGCCTAATGCCAATGTCGGACTTTCTTGTCAATTCTTTGGCCGAATCCCCCATAGGATGGGGAAATCATATCCTATTCTCAATCATGTTCATAATCATCATTGCGGGGTTTCATTTGCATGTACATAGTCTTAGTAATGGACGCATCAATCAGTCTCTGGAGGAGCCCTCTAAAGCAAGGTATGCAACAGCATCCGGCGACCACAAGTATTGCAGTGACGACGGCGAGAGAGATGAGGAGACTGGACACCCTCCAGTGCTTTAGTGATGCTCCCATCTGGTGCTGTGTTGTTTGGGATGAAAGTACAAAAGTAAGTGGGAAACATTTTCCAAATACCTCCTTTTTCTGCTAGCAACATATCTAAAGCCATTCTATTTTGCCATATTATTAAGGAAGTAGGGCCTAATTGTTCTGCTATTTCTTTTATCGCATCTTTTGTATAATTTATAAACCTTTGCTGATTATAATATATGTAATTTATCCAGTCCACATTCTTGTTAAGTGTAACCCACCAGAAGAAAACTGATTCAAACCCTGCTGCAATCTGGTTCCTAGCTTTATATTCATCTGGTACACCTCTATGAACCCCTATGCTGTCTATGTAAATCCTTGGATCAAAGGATCCAGCAGGTGCCGATCTCTTATTTCTACGTGGAGCATCAGCATTCAGTTTACCCCTTTGTATCTCTTCTGATGAGATTATCTGGAATGGCATGAGTATCTGTGTTAGGATACAGGTGCCAACCCAATCTGCTGGCAATCTGGCTCTAAGTTGCATATCTCCACATAACCACCATATATCACTTCGTGCTGCAGTCTGTCCCTGAAACCATTTAGCTTTGAAGCCCCCCGTATCTTGGTCTATGGGAATTGCAGTGTCACAGAACTCTGACGTTAGGTTTCCTACTAATACTGATTTTTCTGTTCCCGTCCCTTGCCTCTGGAAACAGGTGTAATTTCCTGGATATGCAAAAACTCTAGGAGGTACCTGATCAGTTTTCACAGGTGGATACAAAGCTGAAAGAGCATAACACAGAGCATTGTCAGAGGGGTCATATGCAGCATCGTATAAGGCTAAAATGCATTGCAGGTCTGTTCGGTCTGGTTCTGAAGACCTGAGAGGAATTGTCCCTAAGTGAGGTCTGGCAGTAGCGCATGCAATACAGTTAGACTTATTATGCTGCCCTTCGGTAAATCTCATCCACATGAGCCACTCATTCCTTTCAGTATAGCCTGTTTCTATGGCTACCTTCTCCTCGTAGCTCACTTCCCTAAATATGTTGAATTTTGGCCTTCCTACCGCTGTTGTCTCTTGGGGCTCCCTTTCCTCATTCCCACCTTCTTGCTGGGGGAAAGCCCTTAGCCAAAATTGTCCCAACTGAGCCCTTTTGCCTGGGGAATGTAGTCCCAGTACATAAAGGCTTTCATCTCCTGGAGAGGGTTCATTTATATTCACGAGGAGGGGGTTGCAAGATGATCCGGGAGAGAGATCCTCTATTTTACAGTCCCATATGCCCCCCATTGTTGTGACGTACATCCTCTGAAGAAGAGACTTCCCTGATGCACTAAGGCGAGTCTTGTCTTCCTCTGGCTCATATCCCCATGGGTTTCCCGTATTCCAAGCTGCATCAAACCATGAAGCACAGTTCTCATTCCCTGGCCTGGTTACACAGATATATACCACAGCCCCTTCAATTGTCGTTAAAAATTTATAACTAGGGTTACTGCTCTTTCTCCCAAATTTAAGATTCCATTAACATTTCACTATCTTACAAAAGTCAAATCTAAAAGTGACAGATTTCTCAGACACGTCAAACCACATTGTTGGTATCCCTGAGGCATCTGTAGTTAGCATAGGTATTCTTCCTTCTTGAGGTGAGGCTGTCAACATTATCAGGAGCAGGATTAACATTCTTCCACTTCCAAACCATACACTGGCTTGCATAATTCCAAGCAGGGTCTCCCTCAAGCGGTACAGGTGTAGCTGTGGTGAGAGAACCACGAGATTCCAGCTCCAGTGGTCTCCTTGCATGTCTTTGGATTACTACCCAACCTCCTGGAACAGAATCAGAAACTTATTCATGCATAAGCAACAGTCTCTCCCTGAGGCTCTGGACACAGCTATGTGGTTGCCTGAGAAGGGGACATTTTCCCTGTGTGGCCTCAGTTGTATAACATTTTATATTACCTCCCTGCTGTCGTAGCTTTTTGGCATCTGGAAGGCTTCCGGTCACCCTGGGAAGAGATCAACACACACGAGCACATACATTCCTACCTGGTCGTAGTTGTATGAAGTCAGTTTGCAGTCATTGAAATGGGTAGAGAGGCCTGGGCATGTGTCTGTGGTGAATTGCCTATACTACCTGTGTTGTGCAATGGGGTACATGCCTGAGTAAAATCCAAAAGGGAGCATTATGAAATTGTGAGTGACCCTCTCATCTACCATGGCACATATATCCTTGGACCGGTGCATTGGGTTGTGAGCCACTTGGGTCATCACAGAGCACAAAGATCTTGGCAGACACAACCGCTGTCCCACCTTCCACAAACCTGCATGGTCCCGGGTACCACTCTGCGACCAGACCTTCGACTCCTTCCCGGTGGATTCCCGAGTCGGAGCCTGCAAGATACTTAGGGTCAACTGGTTATACTCCTTGCTTACCATGGTCCGTAGAGGTGCCCCAGGGGTCTCGTGTCGCCTGTGCTTTCTTGCAGCTTCCTTGTCTGCTTGGTCCTCCTTGCTCGTGCCTCGTGCCTTGTTGGTAGAGAACTTCCTGTGTGTCCTTACCTCAACCATGACAACCTCTTTCGGGAGCAGTAGTGAATCCATCACCTGCTTAACGAGGTGCCAGTGTTTGACAGGAGTACCTGCGTCTGTAAAAAAAACCTCTTGCCCTCCATACGGGGCCAAAACCATGGGTCACTCCCAAAAGATATCCTGAAGTTGTATTGTTTCCCTTTTGCCCCTCTAAGCACCTCAATGAGCGCCACCAGCTCCACCTCTTTTGTGGACATGTGAGGAGGGAGCATTTCTGCTTTTATTACCTCATGCTGTGTGATCACTGTATACCCAGCATAGAGCCGTCCGTCCTTTCCGATGCTCCTTCCACCATCTACAAAAAGCTCAACATCTGGATTAATGAGAGGTACACGAGAGACATGTGATAAATCTGCAATTTCTTCTTGAGCCATAATGGCTGTACAATTTACAAAAACAGTGGTTTACCAGTACTCCTCCCCCCTTTTGAATCCACTACCTCAGTGTGGGAGAGTAGCTGGATTCAAAGACCAAGAAAAGAGAAAAAAAAAGTTTTCTGGCACGTAGCCAAAATTTTGAAACTTCAACAACTTATCAACTAAGCAAAAACAGAAAATGTTGTTTATAGGGTAGCATGTACTTGGTATATAGACCGTATGTGCAAATTTTTGACAGTTCGCAGATTGCCAAGTTTTTGTACATTGCTGGGCTGTCTTATCTTAGACGCTTTTTATTACTCTCGGAGTTCTTGCTTTCAAGACACTTTCAGTTTCTTTCAACAATATCTGTTATCAGCCTACAGTGAACATTTCTTTACCAACCATACATTTGATTTCACTTATCAACATGCTTTTACATTCTAAATTGACATGACATTACGCTCTATTGATCTGTCCGTGTGACAGAAACAACCAGTTCTACATTTCAAACCCAAAGAGAAAAGCAAAGTGTTTTGCAACCTGGATATAATCTTCTGGTCTCCCTCTGTTCAGGGGGCACCTGAATGGTATGTCTCTGGGATACCAGAGATTATTGTCCTCTATGTAACTCAGCAAGGTTCCAGGGGTCCACAGAATGGTCCCATGAATGTTAAGTTGGAACGCTTTCAACTCAGGAAATCTTTCTGACAGAGGTCCAAACCCAGTGTTCTCTTGGCTATAGCCGGGATGCACGGTTTTCACAATTCTCCACCCTTCTGGTGAGATGGCCAACATCAGCCTCACTTTACAATCAGGGCACGACATTTACAGAATATGTGCGGGGGGTCGGCTTTTTATAATATTCCAAGTAATTCTAATCCCTAGACACCATGCAAATACAAAAAGTCCCAGAAAAACAAAAGCAAAACCTTCAGGACAATATAGATTAACGTATTTAATGTTCACAATCTTTGATACTATTTTCCATATAGCAAAAAACATCAAAACCTATATATACGTATTTATGTGTTAGAAAGGAGCTCTGCTTTCAACACATATACACTTGGCATGAAAAACCTGACAGTCTGGAGTCTGATACACTCTGCAGAGCATTCAGCACAGTTGTTTCACTTACGGCTTCCCCAAATATCAGTTAGAAAGGTAACAAATATTTGGTTTCAGCTTATCTCATTCATACACGTGTGGCTATGTGGTTTACTATTAGCGTTCCTTTGTTTTATCCTGGTACCAGTTGACCAAGGATCACACCTTATTGGACTCCCTTATACAAGCAGGATTTTTATTCTTAAATTCTCATATCATACACACGCGGCATGCAAAGTCAAGCAGAGTCTCATATATCAATCACTCTCTGACATACACATTTATTCACTCAGGTAACACTAATTCCTTTTCCAGCTACCTGACTCACTGTGCTCCCCTATCTGTGTACTATGACCTGCCCCTCCTTACTGCCTGATATCACATCTGCATTCTCTAGTGTTCTCTGTTATCTGCCTTCACCTCTCCTGTGTTCTCTGGTTATGCTGACAACTCACTGTTCTAATATGTGTAGCCTATATGGTGCCCACTTCTCACGGCCTCTTCTCTTTTTGGCTGTCTATAGCGCCCTAACTATCTACACTTGCGTAACCTACACTGTTCTCACAGTTCAGGTGTGTAAAAATGTAATTCCCCTTCTCCTCTCATTTCGTAACCTATGCTAAATACTCAGCCAATAGGCATGTGGACTGCGGGGATAATGATTAGTGATTTGGCCCTTGTGACCGCCGCAGTGTCACTCACTAATCCCACTCAGGCCTCCTGGTCTATCTAAGGGCACCTCCTTCAGACTTAATATGGCATACACAGAAACCCTATATATTAACCAGAGAACAAAACTAGCTAAAAGCAGATCTATTAGCACCATCTGGGGGCAGTTTTTTTTATGCGTGCGCAAGACAGACAGACGTAACAGTGACCTCTGACCCAGAGTGCACCGGAGGGTTGCTGGAGGGAACTGCAGAGGCCCTATCCCGATTCAACCGGCTTTTTACACTGTATCTCTCTCACTCCCCAAGAGGACATCTCCTCAAGGGTGAATCACACAGTCACTCACTCATCAGTCATATGCTAGACATATAACAAGACATATAACAGATATAGCAGCACATAAAGTTGACCAATTCAATATGCCTTTCAAATATCACTTGGATATTCTATGGTTCTTTGCCAAACAATATGGGTGGCCATGTAGAAAGATCTGACTATAACATACCTAGAGCTCGGTTGCAGATTATGAGACAGATGGAGACACAGAGAGATTTTGTAAGAAGCTAATGGTTCTTACCTTTCCGCGGATTGTGTGTGTGTCCTTGGTCTCAGGTTTGCGGTTTGCCGGGCGTCAGATATTGGTGATCTTCCGTTGTGGCCGCCCACCCAGGGACGCCAGAAATGTTAGAGTGGTCTGCAAGTCAGACCCTCAGGAATATTGGATAGCTGTCAGATGTGTGGGTTCTCCAGAGAAATGATGGACAGAGACAGATGTGAATCTGTTGCAATGCCATAAATTTAATAATTCCGGACCGTCAGTTATATACACTTTTGAGTAGGCGTATACATTATGTTTGAGCACAAATCAACTGTTTATTACATATGAAATCATTCTTAATTCATCAGGTGATCCTTACATAAGAGGTAACTTGGGGTTAGACACGTACAGGGGTAAGGTTCTATCTGATTAGGCCTAACTTTGTCAGCAATTCTAATTGATAATCACTTGTCAGCAGAATGACTTAGCAGAGCTTGGACATGTTCAGACATATTCTGAATGTGTATGAATTATAAGAATATATCAAGGTGGTCACTGATTTCAAAAAGCCTCCAGTTCCTGTAAATTCCTGGGCTGTCTAACATTAACTGCGTGCTTGAGATCTCCCCAAAGTGGCTCAATGATATTGAGGTCAGGAGACAGAGATGGCCACTTCAGAACCTTCACTTTGTTCTGCTGCAGCCATTGACAGGTTGACTTGGCCTTGTGTTTTGGATTTTTGTCATGTTGGAACATCCAAGTACATCCCATGCACAGCTTCTGGGCTGATGAGTGCAAATTTGCCTCCAGTATTTGCTGCTAGCATGCAGCATTCATCTTTCCTTCAACTTTGAACAAGTTTCCTGTGCCTTTGTAGCTCACACATCCCCAAAATATCAGCGATCCACCTCCATGCTTTACAGTAGGAATGGTGTTCCTTTCATCATAGGCCTTGTTGACCTCTCTACAAATGTAATGTTTATGGTTGTGGCCAAAAAGTTCAATTTTGTTCTCATCACTCCAAATTACCTTGTTTCAAAAGTTTTGAGGCTTGTCTCTGTGCTGATTTGCGTATTGTAGGTGAGATACTTTGTGGCATTTGTGCAGTTATGGCTTTCTTCTGTTGACTCGTCCGTGCAGTCCATTTTTCTTCAAGTGTCTCCTTATTGTGCAGCTTGAAACAGCCACACCGCTAGTTTTCAGAGAGTCCTGTATTTCAGCTGATGTTATTTGTGGGTTTTTCTTTGCATCCTGAAAAATTTTCCTGGCAGTTGTGGATGACATTTTTGTTGGTTTACCTGACCATGGTTTTGTTTTTACAGAGCCCCTGATTAATCACAATTTGAACGCTGCTGACTGGCATTATCAATTCCTTGGATATCTTTTTTGTATTCCTTTTCCATTTTTTAAAGCTCATCTACGTTTTTCCATAGATCCATTGACAATTCTTTTGCTTTCCCCATGACTCACAATCCAGAAACGTCAGTGGCTGCATGAAACATGCAAGAGTCTCTCTGGATCCCAAAAACTCACTCAGCTTTTATGCACACACACTGATTAGAAGCAAACATGTCACAGGTGAGGATGGTACCATTAGTAGCCATTCAAACCCATTTGTGTATATGTTATCAGACCAAAATCGCCAGGGTATGTGAACTTTTCATCAGGGTCATTTGGATGTTTTGAGTTGTCATTATGATTTACAAAAGAGAAAACACAGTAGTTTGACAATAAATCGCTTCACCCAACCACTAACCATGAGTGGAGAAAAAGTTTTGTTGTTATTATTCATATCTCTGAAAAAAGGCCAAGAAAGCAAAAATTCTGCCTGAGTATATAAACTTTTGAGTACAACTGTATATGTTCCCCACCCTGGTATATACTGTACAGTGACATGTAAAAGTTTGAGTACCTCTGGTGAAAATTGGTGTTACTGTGAACAGTTAAGCAAGTTGTAGATGAAATTATATCTAAAAAGCCTAAAATTAAAGATGACACATTTCCTTTGTATTTTAGGCAACAATAATGTACATTGTAATTTTTTTCATTTCAAAAATTACAAAAAGGAAAATGGGGCAATGCAAAAGTTTGGGCATCTAGACCATAACTAGCCTATTAGGGTTATGTCTTGTTCAGTACCATCATTAGGAAAAGCCAGGTGATGCAAATTTCCAAGCATTATAAAAACCAAGCCTCTTCTAACCTTGTACGAAAACAGCAACCCTACCTAACACTCTGAAAATGAAAATGGTGGAGGCCCACAAAGCAGGAGAAGGCTAAAAGACGATTGCAAAGCATTTTCTAGTTGCCCTTTTCTCAGTTTGAAGTGTAATTAAGAAATGGCAGTTAACAGGAATTATGAAGGCCAAGATAAGGTCTGAAAGACCAAGCAAAATGTCAGTGACAGTTGCTCGTAGGATTGCTAGAGAGGCAAATCAGAACCCCCACTTGACTGCAAAAAGCTTCAGAAAGAATTAACACACTCTGGAGTTGTGGTACTTTTTTTTATACTGTTCAGAGACACCTGCACAAATATGATCTTCATGAACATGTCATCATAAGAAAACTTCTCCTGCATCTTCACAATAAAATTCAGAGTCGGAAGTATGCAAAAGAACATCTAAACAAGCCTGATGCATTTTGGAAACAAGTCTTGTGGACTGATGAGGTTAAAATAGAACTCTTTGGCCACAATGATCAAAGGTACAGTATGTGTGGAGAAAAAAGGGCACAGTATTTCAGGAAAAGAAAATCTCGCCAACCATTAAGCATAGGAGTGGATCAATCATGCTCTGGGTTTGTGTTGCAGCCAATGGCACGGGGAACATTTCACAGCTAGAGGGAAGAATGGATTCAATGAAATTTCAACAAATTCTTGATGCAAACATAACACCATCTGTAAATAAAAAGAAATCTACAAATGGATAATGATCCTAAATGCACATCAAAATCCAGAATAGACTATTTCAAATGGTGAAAGCTGAAGGTTACACAATGACCCTCATGGTTCCCTGATCAGAATGGCCCTCATGGTCCTCTGATCTGAACATCATTGAAAATCTGGGGCTAGACCTCAAAATAGCAGTGCATGCAAGAGAACATGGGAATCTTACAGAATTGGAAGAATTTTCCAAGGAAGAATCAATGAAAATCCCTCAAACAAGAAGTGAAAGACTCTTGCCTGGCTACGAAAAGTGTTTACAAGCTTTGATACTTTAAAAAGTAATACTTTGATACTTTAAAAAGGGCTTCTAGCTACTAGCCAGGCAGGGTGCCCAAACTTTTACATCAGCCCATTTTCCTTTCTGTAATTTTAAAATGTAACAGATGAAAGTATTTATATACTGTATTTTTTGTCTAAAATACAAAGGAAATGTGTCATCTTTAACTTTAGGCCTTTTAAAGATCATTTCATCTTCATCTTGCTTAACTGTTCACAATAACAGTAATTTTGACCAGGAATGCCCACACTTCTACATGTCACTGTATATTCAGGCTGAGGACAAAGCTTTCAAACCATCCTGACACACTGGGAATAATACACCCTGACAGGCTGTGGGTAACACTTTCCCATCCTCCTAACAAGCAGTGGGTAACACATTCCCACCATCTTGACAGGCTGCCAGCAACACTTTCCCACCATTCTAATAGGCAGTGGGTAACAATATCCCATCATCCTGTAATATTTGAGGATCGGTACTAATCATGGGGCAGCTATTAGATCTGTCATGACACTGGTCAGCTGCACGTGACCACCTTCCTTGTGGTCTTCATGTTTGTCCCCATCTCCCTTAGCACTGATTCCTACTCCTTGTAGGAGATCCTTAACAACATCACCCTACAGCGTGACTGAATTCTTCTTTACAACAAAAAACACCAGCATGTACAACATTGACATCCACATTATCAATATTTAGATTACATGAAGCAACAGTTCTGGGAGGATTGTCAGGAACATATTGAGCAACCAACCATCACAGATCGGTCCGAAATAAAACATTTGTGGGGAAACACTCCCACTTCCCTCGACCCTCTCCCAGCACCCAGTGAAGGAAATCCTGGGCCATCGGCAAAGATCGGCGAACACCCTCAATGAAAAGAGAACGGTTCAATCATACAGATGGCAGAAAGAACCTCCTACTTTTGCAGGTTGTATTAGACCTTAGACAATAGCAGCCATGATTGCCAAACAAATGGTATGACAGAAATGCAAGAGGGGGTGTACAGTTGCAAGTCCAATTCTCAAAACACTGCACAGAATGCTCACAGGAACCGTACAAGTTTTTAGTGACAGTGAATGCATAGTACATACACATCCGATGAAAACACACAGATATATATATATATATATATATATATATATATATATATATATATATATATAACTCTGGCAAAAATTAAGAGACCACCACATCGAAGATGGATAGTCACAAGCCATCAAACAAAGAACTGCTTACATTTTTGCGCCAGATGCAGTGTGAAAGACTGGTGGAAAGCATGCCAAGACGCATGAAAGCTGTGATTAAAAATCATGGTTATTCCACAAAATATTGATTTCTGAACTCTTCCTGAGTTAAAACATTACTATTGTTGTTTCTAAATGATTATGAACCTGTTTTCTTTGCATTATTTGAGGTCTGAAAGCACTGGGTTTTTTTAACTTTCACCATTTCTCCTTTTCAGAAAAAAAATACAAAATGTATTGCTTGGAAATTTGGAGACATGTTGTCAGAAGTTTATAGAATAAAAGAACAATTTACATTTAACTCAAAAATATACCTATAAAGAGAAAAATCAGACAAACTGAACATTTTGCAGTGGTCTCTTAATTTTTGCCAGAGCTGTATATTCACTGTTGTACAGTCACCACCAAGCTCCACAATAACCAAAGAAAAAATTAGCTGCGATCATCAATTGGCCGATTGAACGCCTGTTCCTGGTAACTTATGGACTCATAAGGCTTCAGCGGTGTGGTTTATAGAGCAAGAGGAACAGAGTTATTAAATTTTAAATATTTAATCCAAAAAGTAGGCAGTGTTTATAAAAATATACAAAAGGGGACAAAACAATGCAGTATATATGATCATAGAAAATAAAAAGGATAAGCAAAAAAAACATGACTTACACAACGTTATCAAAATGGCTAATATTAATCGGGGCTGATTTGCAGGCCGCACTGCAATGCAAGTTTATACATTGCATTTGTCCCAGACCCACAATGCCTTAAATATCTCCCATAACTATAGAACCTATGCCTGTCACAAAAAAAACAATATTCACAACTAGTTTTCCAGTGCCAAAGCATCTGATATCATTACCCTGTGTTGCTTTTGAAGATAGGAAGAGTTATCCACACAGGGGAGAAAAGTCTCACCTCCTAGCCTGTTGTACAGACTTTATGTCTGCTCTCCATCAGATAATCCACTTCAATTATCTGTCCACATTTATGACAGACCTCTAGTGATATTCTGTGGACTCAATAGTAATTTTATCAAAACTACAGCAATCAGCCTCGTAAGTAACACATCGCTGTGATCAGGCTCTCTGTATCTATATTATGCTGCTTTCAGATTAGGTGGTAAAAACTTGGTGACAGATTCCTTTTAAAGGGTTTATCCAAGTCTTAAAAGAAACTAAAATTGACTGCAAACTGACAAATTGCGACAGTGCACGATTCTAACACTGTCACAATTCTCTGATATTCCCTATCCAGGTGGGATATGCAATATCTGGAATTTGCAACTAGACTCTCTTCTGCTTTTCAACGTGCAAATCGCATACATGTGTTCATGTGACTGAACAGAAACTGAATATTATTAGCAGTCACAGTGCAAATGTATGAATTAAATTGTCACACAATTACATAATGTGCTTCAAGATCACCCTGAAAATTGTATATCTTCTAGTTATGAATGTCCACTACTGGAGGCCCCGTCTTATCACATAGGTCCTGTCCTTGTACTCCTGAAAGCATTTTAATGAATTGATGAGTACATAATGCAGAATGACATCAACCTAAGCAGAAGAGAAGCTCTGGGGGTTGGAATTCTCAGCCGTCAATAAATAGACCAACTTGTAATGAATCAAAGGCTGTCTTATCAATTAACATTAGATAACACTGAAGGCATAAGTGCTGGTAAGAGAAAGACCTACAAAATCTGTAGTTTCCATATAGCTTGGACTGCATAGTGACTTAGGGTACCGTCACACAGTGCCATTTTCATCGCTACGACGGTAAGATTCGTGACGTTCTAGCGATATCGTTACGATATCGCAGTGTCTGACACGCAGCAGCGATCAGGGACCCTGCTGAGAATCATACGTCGTAGCAGATGGTTTGGAACTTTCTTTCGTCGCTTGATCACCCGCTGACATCGCTGGATCGTTGTGTGTGACACCGATCCAGCGATGTGTTCGCTTGTAACCAGGGTAAACATCGGGTAACTAAGCGCAGGGCCGCGCTTAGTAACCCGATGTTTACCGTGGTTACCAGCGTAAACGTAAAAAAAACCAAACAGTACATACTCACATTCCGGTGTCTGTCCTCCGGCGTCTCAGCTTCTCTGCACTGTGAGCGCCTGCCGGCCGGAAAGCGAGCACAGCGGTGACGTCACCGCTCTGCTTTCCGGCTATGGTGCTTACACAGTGCAGAGAAGCAGAACGCCGGGGGACAGACACCGGAGGGTAAGTATGTACTGTTTTTTTTTTTTACGTTTACGCTGGTAACCACGGTAAACATCGGGTTACTAAGCGCGGCCCTGCGCTTAGTAACCCGATGTTTACCCTGGTTAACCGGGGACTTCGGCATCGCTCCAGCGCCGTGATTGCAAAGTGTGACCGCAGTCTACGATGCTGGAGCGATAATCATACGACGCTGCAACGTCACGGATCGTGCCGTCGTAGCGATGAAAATGGCACTGTGTGACGGTACCCTTAAAGTAACCTGCAATCTGTAAGGAAGTTGTGGCATTATCATTAAATCACTTGCAATCTCAGGTTCTGAATGAGATATAAAGTTGTAAGCGATCTAACAAACATCACAACATAATGTACAACAAGGCTGCAGTAATGGAACAACATCACTACTCATGTATTGGGCTCCCGGGAAGGCCCTTGGAATCAGTATGAATAGAAAACGTAGAAGTTATGAAAGTTCTTCTGGACTGGGGCACTTGATCCCTCTAAAGAAGCACATGTCACCATCTCTTACAAGCATGGGTAAGCAGATGGCATTCTACAAATTGCAATAGTATATAATAGTTACAGACTAACCTGTTGAGGACATATATGGGAAGACTATAAATGAGAAGGTGACTAGTTTTACCTACCTTAGACTCTACTATTTTACTTCCAAGCAACAGAAAGTTTGCCGTCTTTAGTCCTTGGGAGCAGTGAGAGAAGTGCTGTGATGCAGTAGTCCGGCTGCTGTGTCACTCTGTGGGAGATGGGTGAAGTCAGTTTTCTCTGATGCCAAAGACAGCGAACTTCACGCATGTTCTACGCAGTCAATTAACAGCAGGTAAAAACATCCCTTCCTTTCCCAAGATTATCTTTTCACACATATTTACATATATTATGCATGAATGACACCTGTTACACCATTCTACTGATCAATTACTTATGCGACTATCTACTAGGTACCTAATCTGAACACCAGTCTCACCTTATACTATATGTGCACACCTTAATGTGCCCGAAGCGCCATTTGGACTTCTTTATCTTTTTATACACTTTTCAAGCAATGGGTGGTAGTTAGTGTTGAGCGATACCTTCCAATATTTGAAAGTATCGGTATCGGATTGTATCGGCCGATATCTGAAAAATATCGGATATCGCCGATACTGATACCCGATACCAATACAAGTCAATGGGACACAAATATCGGAAGTGATCCTGGATGGTTCCCAGGGTCTGAAGGAGAGGAAACTCTCCTTCAGGCCCTGGGATCCATATTCATGTGTAAAATAAAGAATAAAAATAAAAAATAGGGATATACTCACCCTCTGACGAGCCCTGGTTGTAACCGCTGCAACCGGCAGCCTCCGTTCCTAAGAATGAGCGAGTGAAGGACCTTCGATGACGTCGCGGCTTGTGATTGGTCGCGTGAGCGGTCACGTGAGCGGTTACGCGACCAATCACAAGACCGCGACGTCATCGCAGGTCCTTCACTCGCTCATTCTTAGGAACGGAGGCTGCCGGTTGCAGCGGTTACAACCAGGGCGCGTCAGAGGGTGAGTATATCCCTATTTTTTATTTTTATTCTTTATTTTACACGTGAATATGCATTCCGATCCCGATTCCCGATATCGCAAAAATATCGGAACTCGGTATCGAAATTCCGATACCGCAAATATCGGCCGATACCCGATACTTGCGGTATCGGAATGCTCAACACTAGTGGTAGTTGGTTAACAAACTAGGCAGCTGGGTATTTTTTTATCGTGTCTAGCGCTAGTGTCTCATTTAGGGCTTGTTTCCATTTGCAAGAAACACGTCCATGTCTCGCATGTGAAAACCAAGCTCTGGCGCCGGCACTCCAGAGCGGAGCGTGCGACCGCATAGCGACACATGGAGCCGCACGCTCCACTCCAAAGTGCCCGCGCCAGAGCTTGGTTTTCACATGCGAGACACAGACGTGTTTCTCGCAAGTGGAAACAAGCCATAACTCCAAGTATTTTAATGCACCTTCACTACATAACAGGCATATTTAGAAGGGTAATAACATTTTTTTGAGGGAGTACTTATTTTTAAAAGATCCTTTACACCTGATTAGGCTGGTGTACTAACTTTGAAAATCCAAATTAGGGAACTTTCACATTGAGTTTTTTTTAAGTAGTTTTTAAAGCAGAAACTCTCCAAACAGTCTTCAAAAGCTCAAAACTCTTCTGCAGTTTCCATTCAATTTCTGCTCCAAAAATAAGGCAAAAAACTCTCAGTTCTCACATACCATTAGTGTGGGTGCACAATCTTTTTTGAAAGATTTCCTGCCTCAACTCTTTAGTTTGAGAAAAAAAGCTGCTACATGGCTTAATAAAACATATAAGCCCACATTTACCAAAAGTGGCATGCTTTTAGCTAAAGTTAATTAAAGCTAGGCTAATTTATTGACCTAAGTTGAGACAGATTTTTGACTCTATTTGCCTTCTTCCATAAATCTGTCCCAGTATATATCACTGCTAACAAGATTTACACTGGCTAACATAATGACAGTTGTTATATCCCAGACTTTCTTTTCTTCATTTGAGATCTGTCTACATCAAACAGAAGTTTTTCTCTCGCATGCATGGTGAAAATGATTCTCCATTCTGGCCCAAACAGTTAATAAATGTATCACAGCAAATAAGAATAAAATTTGTCCAAAAATGTACAAATAGATTGGTAAATGTAGGCCATATTTCTGGCTTGAATTGGAGTGCTGTGTTCTTCTAATAGTAGATAGACTGCTATTTGCTTTTTTCCTGTGTTGTGACTATCCTTTTACTATGATATTACATTGCTACCCCTATTCTGTAATATCTTAGAATTGTTATGTTGCTGTATCCCTGTACTATGACATCACTGCATTACGTATTTTACTTTTTCCATCTTTAATATCTTCTGTAATTATATTATTATTCTTTCTCTGTACTATATAGTAAATCAAAGTGATTCTCACTGCCATGGCCTGGCATGTTGTCCAGTCCTCAGTGGTAGTCGGACCAGGGCAGTCTTCACTTCTGTGGACAGCATCCTGGAAGCCTCTTGTGCTAGCTAGGCCCTACAATGAGGTGCTCAGGATGCGACGCCAAGAATGATGGCCACAAAAGTAAAGATAGACCAGAATAGCAAAAATGTATTTGCTTGCTCTACTGTACTCTTACAGCGCTGTGCACATTACCCATCCTGATTGCTCTAAAGTATGTATATACAGTTTCAATTAAACTTATTCAGCCCCCATTGCATATTATGTTTATTAGCAGAATTTACAAATGTTCTGTAGTCTGTAGGGTTGAGCGACTTTTCCTTTTTTGAGGTCGAGTCGGGTTTCACGAAACCCGACTTTCTCAAAAGTCGAGTCGAGTGAAATCGGCTGATCTTCTTGAAAAGTCGGGGTCGGGGATCGGCCGAAACACGAAACCCAATGCAAGGTAAAGGAAAATCTATATATTTTTATATTTACTTCAGCGCGATATATGTGAAAAGCCGGTAATTCAATTGCCGGCTTTTCATTTCTCCTGCCTAAACCCGACATGATATGAGACATGGTTTACATACAGTAAACCATGTCATATCCCCCTTTTTTTTGCATATTCCACACTACTAATGTTAGCAGTGTGTATGTGCAAAATTTCGGCGCTGTAGCTATTAAATTTAAGGGTTAAATCGCGGAAAAAATTGGCGTGGGCTCCCGCACAATTTTCTCTGCCAGAGTGGTAAAGCCAGTGACTGAGGGCAGATATTAATAGCCTAGAGAGGGTCCATGGTTATTGGCCCCCCCCTGGCTACAAACATCTGCCCCCAGCCACCCCAGAAAAGGCACATCTGAAAGATGCGCCTATTCTGGCACTTGGCCACTCTCTTCCCACTCCCGTGTAGCGGTGGGATATGGGGTAATGAAGGGATAATGCCACCTTGCTATTGTAAGGTGACATTAAGCCAGATTAATAATGGAGAGGCGTCAATTATGACACCTATCCATTATTAATCCAATTGTATGAAAGGGTTAAAAAAAACACACACATTATTAAAAAGTATTTTAATGAAATAAACACACCAGTTGTTTTAATATTTTATTACTCTCTCAATCCACCTGAAGACCCTCGCTTTGCAAAAAAATAAACCAACAATATACATACCTTCAGATGATCTGTCACATCCCACGAGGTAAATCCATCTGAAGGGGTTAAAATATTTTACAGGCAGGAGCTGTGCTAAAGCACTCGCTCGTGCCTGTAAACCCCGGGGAATGAAGGAAATGTAGGTCAATGACCTATAGTTACCTTCAGTCGCGGTGATGCGTCGAGCATGGGAAAAAGTTCCCAGGCTGCAGTTCATAAAGGTTTACTGTATGTAAACCATGTCTCATATCATGTCGCGTTTAGGCAGGAGAAATGAAAAGCCGGCAATTGAATTACTGGCTTTTCACATATATCGCGGCTGAAGTAAATATAAATATAAACATATATATATATATATATATATATATATATATATATATATCAAGTTCCAAATATTGAAGAGAAATGAAATAGACGGCACAAGAGAAGTACAGACTCTTTAGAGCTTGGATTCATTTACAACTGGTCTGCAGTTATCACGAATTGTCTGGGTCTGTGGTGCTCTGCAAGTCAGGCGCATAGCTGAGTAATCATCAAGAAAAAAAAATATGCGGCACTCACCCTTCTTTTGCAGTGTATATTCGTGTTCTTTATTGGATATAACTTGTACAGGTTAAAACATCCATGTTAGGACATCAGGTTCACAGGAGGGTGCAGAGTTGGAGCATGGACGACGGCCGTTTCGCACGGAGTGTGCTTCAACGGGTCCAGGGGATCAATTACTAAACGTCATTTCCCTTTAAAGGGTTTTGGACGTATATGCAAATACATACAAAACAAACAATTTTTAAACAACAAGTGAAAGTGCAATAGTGCCAAGTAATTATCTCTCCTAAGCAGACTAACAACCTTTAATATTAATACGGACCCTTATTTTTTTAACATTGCATTACAGACATGTATAATGGACATCCTATAAAAATACCGACATATCTAATCTATCATTTAGTCCAATAGGACCTTGCGCATTGGTATTCAGAATACATCTGGCTTCTTTTTGCAATAATAGCTTATTATGATCTCCTCCTTGTGGGGGATTTTTACAATCTCTATGCCAGCGAATTTTAACAACTCAGGATTAGAATTATGCCTCTCCTTCATGTGTTGAATTAGTCTTAAGCAACCTTTGCCGGTTTTTATTGAATTATAATGTTCTTTAAATCTTGTCACCAACGGTCTAATTGTTTTACCGATATAAAAATATAAACAGGGACAAAACAAAACATAAACTACAAATTTACTTTTGCAGAAAATGAAATCTCGAACCTTATGATTTATAGAGCCAAGCTGGATAGGATTATGTGTTACGTGAAGGTGGCAGAACCTGCAGTTACCGCATTTGTAATTTCCCACTGAGGTATTATTAGTCAACCAGTTTTTTTTAGGTGCTAGGATTTTGTTGTGCACTAGCATATCTGACAAATTATGAGCTCTTTTATGCGCGAATTTAGGCTTGCTGGTGTGTATATGTGCCAGATCTTTGTCTGACTGTAGCACATGCCAGTTTTTTCGTATTGATGCGTGCACAACATTATCCATATTACTGTGCTTGAAGCAAAAAGAGAATCTCTCTTCACTATTTTCTTTTTGGGAAAATTCTGTTTTTCTTTTTCTTTTCAAAAAATCTATTTGTGAAAAATTACCGATGCGGCTTTCTGCTTCCTTTAATACTTGTGGGGGATAACCTCTGTTCATAAAGCGTGATTTTAACTCACCAATTTGTTCATTAAAGACTTTGTTATTGTTATTAATTTTCCGTACTCTGGCCATTTGACTGAATGGAAGTCCCCTCTTGGTATGTATTGGGTGTGCACTATCGAAATGCAGCAAACTGTTAGTTGCGGATGGTTTTTTAAAAACCTTTGTTATTATCGCACCTTCTATGATTTCTATTTTCACATCAAGATACTCTAGACTGTTGGCTCCATAGCAGGATGTAAACTGCATGTTGTCTACGTTACATAAATTCAGATATTCAACAAAATTATTACATTCTAATTCACTACCATCCCAAATTATGAAAATATTGTCCACAAATCTTGTGAAAAGACAAATATGTTTAAGGAAGGGGTTATTTGTTTTAGTAACGTATGAGTCTTCAAAGACTGCTAGGAACAAATTTGCATACGTGCATGCAGTGGGCTTACCCATTGCTGTCCCTACTAATTGTTTGTACCATTTATCCATAAATTTGAAAGAATTATGAGAAAGGATGAATTCTAAACCCTCTATAATAAAGGAGATTATCTCAGGGTCAACATCCCTGCTTTGAAGAATTTTTTGAATCGCTTGTATACCTCTAATTTGGGGAATACGGGTATATAAATTCACTACATCTATTGATGTCAGTGCAAAAGTGCATTGCCAGTCAATATCTTTCAGAGCTAATACCAAGTCTCCAGAATCTTTAATATATGATGGAATTGTTGGTAATAATGGTTTTAATAACCAATCTATATAGTGAGAAAGCGATTCTGTTATCGAATTTATACCGGAGATTATAGGACGTCCGGGCGGCTCTTTCATGCACTTGTGCATTTGTGGTATGCTATACCAGTATGGATATTGTGGGAAATCTGGCAATAAACTCTCAGCATGTTTTTTAGATATTACTCCTTTTTCTACAAATTTTCTCAGTAAAGATCTTAATTTTATTATAAACCACTACTTACAAACCACTTACAAACTTACCACTAGAGATTGTTAATTTGATTCTTGAACTACTTGAATTTTCCCTCACCCATAATTTTTTTTACCTTTAAGGGGTCCTTCTTCCTGCAGCTCCAGGGCACAGCCATGGGGGCTTCTTTTTCCCCGGCCTACGCCAACTTGTTCCTGAGGCTGTGGGAGAGGGACCTCCCCCTGTCAGATCGTGGTGCGTTGATGGACCGCATCCCCTTCTGGGTGCGGTACATCGACGATATTTTCCTTTTCTGGCAGGGGAATTCGATACAATTAAAGGAGTTCATGGAAGAGATCAACCGAAATGATAGGAATATTCATATTACCTATCATTGTGATGTTGACATGGTTGATTTTCTTGATGTTAAAGTGTGGAGGGATTTGGATAATACCTTACAGACAACAATCTTTAGAAAGGAAACTTCTACTAACATGTTGCTACACGCCTCCTCCGCCCATCCAAAGCCTCTGATTGATTCCATCCCCATTGGCCAGTTTCTTCGTCTTCGCAGGATCTGCTCAAATGATGATGAATTCAATCGCAATGCACAAGATCTGTCGCAGAGATTTCGTGAAAGGGGATACAGCAGAAGGGTGGTTAAGAGATCTTACAATAGAGCTAGACATTCGACACGTCAATCTTTACTGTACAAAAAGAAAGTTAAAAAAATGGACTAAAAAATAAGATTTATTACCAACTATCACGCTCAATTTTCTCGAATGAAAAATTGTCTCCAGAGGGAATGGCCCATCCTTCAAACTGACTCTGTTCTGAATCAACTACTTTCTTCTACACCTAATATTACTATCAGATGGGCCAAAAATCTCAGGGACCATCTGGTGCACAGCCACTATCAACATGAACCTAGGCTTACCTTTCTTGATGGTGGGTGTCCTAGGCGTGGTTGTGTTCCTTGTGGCCAGTGCGTCGCCTGCCCCAATGTCGATCGCACCATGACATTTTTTAATTCAACAGAGACGAGAACGTATGATATCAGAAAATACACTTCATGTACGTCCCGATTAGTGTTGAGCGATACCGTCCGATACTTGAAAGTATCGGTATCGGATAGTATCGGCCGATACCCGAAAAGTATCAGATATCGCCGATACCGATACCCGATACCAATACAAGTCAATGGGATACCAAGTATCGGAAGGTATCCTGATGGTTCTCAGGGTCTGAAGGAGAGAAAACTCTCCTTCAGGCCCTGGGATCCATATTAATGTGTAAAATAAAGAATTAAAATAAAAAATATTGATATACTCACCTCTCCGGAGGCCCCTGCACCTTACCGCTGTTAACCGGCAGCCTTCTTTGCTTAAAATGAGCACGTTTAGGGCCTTCCATGACGTCGCGGCTTGTGATTGGTCGCGTGGCGGTCACATGAGCAGCACGCGATCAATCAGAAGCCGCGATGTCATTCTCAGGTCCTAAATTCCTAATTCTAGGAATTTAGGACCTGAGAATGACGTCGCGGCTTGTGATTGGTCGCGTGGCGGTCACATGAGCGGCACGCGACCAATCAGAAGCCGTGACGTCATGGAAGGCCCTAAACGCGCTCATTTTAAGCAAAGAAGGCTGCCGGTTAACAGCGGTAAGGCGCAGGGGCCTCCGGAGAGGTGAGTATATCAATATTTTTTATTTTAATTCTTTATTTTACACATTAATATGGATCCGATACCGATTTCCGATACCACAAAAGTATCGGAACTCGATATCGGAATTCCGATACCGCAAGTATCGTCCGATACCCGATACTTGCGGTATCGGAATGCTCAACACTAGTCCCGATATGTGGTTTACTTTGCGGTATGTCCGTGTAAACTAATCTACATTGGGATGACTTCTCGTCAATTAAAGGTGCGTATTCATGAGCACGTATTGGGGATACAGGAGGCGGCCAGCCATGATGATGTAGCCACGCTTAGGACGCTACCACGGCATTTCAAACAGTTCCATGGGTGTGACAGCTCTCTATTGATGATAAGGGGGATTGATATGATTATCCCTGACATCCGTGGCGGTGGCCTCAAACAAAAACTAGCGTGCTGTGAAACAAGATGGATTTGGGCATTGGATACCATCCATCCAAAAGGGCTAAATGAAACAATAAGCTTTGTTCCATTTCTGTAGCTAAGAATTGCTTCTCCTCAGTAACTGACCGTTTACACATGTTTGCATTTTAATTGTTTTAATCTTATTTATCTTTTTCATTTAGCATCCAACCCCCTTTCGTTGTTTCTCTGCCTGTAGTTCTGCACTATGATGATGGGATAGATGGACATATGAATTTTTTCTTTTACTCTACATCCTAGTGTCACAAGAAATTGGAAGCCTGTATATGAACATAAAGGCCCCCGTCTTACAAGTATATGGGAGCATCACAATCTAATATCATCTTGGCTGTTCATTTCTTTTTTAGATATGGATTCATCATATTGTTACAAGTGTAATGCTAATTGGATATCTGTATGTGCTATGTCTTTTGCAATATATTGTGTTCCATTGCCCTTTGATTGACTACTACTGTTGACATTATATGTATTTATGTAACTTTTTCTTAATTATTCTATATTTTCTTTGTATATTTACATGATTCATATTGTTTGTTAACTGAGAGATATTTTCTGGCATTACCGTAATGATATTTGGTCTTTCAACTATTGTCATGCATCGTTACACACACATACAGGACCACAGGTGGTGATCTATTACTGCTTCTGGCTATGACTACCTTTGTGCTAGCCAAACTTCCAACGCAGTGTATTGCGACGCCGTCCCCAGCTGGCACGCATGCATGCTTCGGGCCTTGGTACGCTGGGTGGCTTCCGGCGTCAGTGTTGCCATGGCGAACTCTCGCCCTGAGCGTGACGCCGGCGCCATCTTGTGTCCCGGGTTACCGTGGTTACACATGCGTCATATTAAGCAGACGGCGCAACGCAACCACGTGGCACTGAGTCATCACATGATCTACCACGGGTCCATGACGTATTTAGACAGCAAATGCACTTGCATCTATTGGTGATCCTACGTATAGCTTTATTGGTGCTGTTAACCATATGACTACTTGGAGATCTATGATTGGTGGTTGGTTTCTTTTTATACTCACATTTCCCGTTTCCTGTCACCCCTTGAAAAAGGCCATCACGCCGAAACACGCGTCGGGGCGGGTGCACGCTGTGGTGTTGTTGACATTTCACTTGTCCAGGTAAATATTGATTGCATATATCGCAAACTGCTTGATGGTATTATAATATAGGTACCTGTGACTTCGCTTAGGTGTGGGATTGGATATAAAGATTTGTTGTATGGTTATACTCACACCACCAGTAATAATATTCTACTTTGATGGTGATACGCAATTCATTTATTTTTATATTGTCATCCCACTGTTGTGCACCCCTGCGTTTCCAACATGTGTTAAACGGCATGTACCTTGTGTTCCCATGTTCCTTATCCTGGTATTACCCTAATAAAGTATTGTTATATTTATAAAATATATTACTTGGGTGTTATTTGATCGCGTTTTTTCAGTGGTTTTGCGATTGTTGGTTGCGATTATCCCAATATTTTTTATGATATAGCCCATAATATAATGTAGGATTTTTTCATAAATATAATTTGATGAGATTAATGTGGGCATGTGTCTTATGAAGTTGTTATGGTATGCTATACCAGTATGGATATTGTGGGAAATCTGGCAATAAACTCTCAGCACGTTTTTTAGATATTACCCCTTTTTCTACAAATTTTCTCAGTAAAGATCTTAATTTTATTATATATTTCTGAGTCGGATTTTCAGGTAACACGCAATACGTAACAGGATCGTTTAATTAAGAGAGGGCTTCTTTGATGTAATAATCTCTAACACAACAATATTGCCTCCTTTGTCTGCCCTTCTTGTAACAATGTCATCCCATTTTTGTAATTCTTTTAATGCTAGTGATTCTTTATTAGTTAAATTCTTACATGGGGTTTTATAAAAAATTGCTTCCACATCCTTTATTACTAGATCTTGAAAAAGATCTATGACATTTCCCGGGGAGACCGGCGGCATAAAGTGTGATGGAGTACCTCCTCTAAAAGTTTTTTTCTGAGATATCAATGTACTTTCTCTACTATAAAATTGTATATGTGAGGGATTACTAATACTAAGTAGCAATGTGGAGTCAACATCCTCTAAAGTATTCTGGGGTGGATACACCATAAAACCCAGGGAACCTATGTTATTTACTATAGCAGAGGAAAAGACATTACTACCCATTTGGGAACCTATAAACTGTGAAGTTTGTTTTTTATCTTTATGGAAATGTTTTTGTAGGTGAAGTTTCCTCACACTTCTGAACAGATCTATTTTAAAGTCCGTCAAGTCAAAGGTTTCTGGTAGGCAATAGTTAAGTCCTTTAGAAAGAAGCGAGATATGATCCGCGTTTATTGTTCTTTTTGATAAATTCAGTATTTTAAGATCATCTTGTTTTGGTATTATTTCTTACATGATACTTGCTTGCGTTTTCCCCGGGTAGTTACATTTTCTTCTTCCTCATCTGATTTTCTTCCTAAAGGGAATGACGGACCTGCTTTTGTTAGGGCTTTAGGGTTAACTTAACCTGCATCTTCTGCTGCGCTTGATTCTGAATCAGTAATCCATCCGTCTTGCCTCTTTTTCTTATAGTTTTTATTTCCTCTTTGACTCCGATATTTATTAAAAAACGTGGACTGTTTTTTCTTTTTATTCCATGAAAAAATTTGGCCATTATCGAAGTCGTTCTTATCTCTCAGAAATTTATCTTTCTTTTGCTGTTTGATTTCTATCTGTAGCAAAGTAAGTTTTCTCTCCAATTTATTAGAAAAGTTCTTATATTGACTTTCCGTTAGGTGAGCTGATAATTCAGTTTTTGATTTACCCAATTCTTCACATAAAAGAGAGTATTCTTTTTCATTTTTGATTAGTCACTAATAGCAATAGGCTGCACGAGCATTGAAGATGTATTTTCTCCCATTCCTCCTGGAAAGAGGTGTCATGCTGAAATTGGGAAATTTCTTTAACCCCTTCACCCCCGGAGCTTTTTCCATTTTTCCGTTTTCGTTTTTCGCTCCCCTCCTTCCCAGAGCCATAACTTTTTTATTTTTCCGTCAATTTGGCCATGTGAGGGCTTATTTTTTGCGGGACGAGTTGTACTTTTGAACGACATCATTGGTTTTACCATGTCGTGTACTAGAAAACGGGAAAAAAATTCCAAGTGCAGTGAAATTGCAAAAAAAGTGCAATCCCACACTTGTTTTTTGCTTGCCTATTTTGCTAGGTTCACTGAATGCTAAAACTGACCTGCCACTATGGTTCTCCAGGTCAGTACGAGTTCATAGACACCTAACATGACTAGGTTATTTTTCACCTAAGTGGTGAAAAAAAATTCCAAACTTTGCAAGAAACAAAACAAAACAAAATTGCGCCATTTTCTGATACTCGTAGCGTCTCCATTTTTCGTGATCTGGGGTCAGGTGAGGGCTTATTTTTGCGTGCCGAGCTGGCATTTTTAATGATAGCATTTTGGTGCAGATATGTTCTTTTGATCGCCCGTTATTGCATTTTAATGCAATGTCGTGGCGACCAAAAAAACGTAAATCTGGCGTTTCGATTTTTTTTCTCATTACGCCGTTTAGCGATCAGGTTAATGCTTTTTTTATTGATAGATCAGGCGATTCTGAACGCGGCGATACCAAATATGTGTAGGTTGGGTTTATTTTTTATTGATTTATTTTGATTGGGGCGAAAGGGGGGTGATTTAAACTTTTATATTTTTTTTATTTTTTTCACATTTTTTTTAACTTTTTTTTTTAACTTTTACCATGCTTCTATAGCCTCCATGGGAGGCTAGAAGCAGGCACCGCCCGATCGGCTCTGCTACATAACAGCGATCATCAGATCGCTGCTATATAGCAGAATTGCAGGTGTGCTGTGAGCGCCGACCACAGGGTGGCGCTCACAGCCACCGGCGATCAGTAACCATAGAGGTCTCCAGGACCTCTATGGTTACAATGTACAAGCATCGCCGACCCCCGATCATGTGACGGGGTCGGCGATGCGCTCATATCCGGCCGCACGGCCGGATGCGGTAGTTAAATGCCGCTGTCTGCGTTTGACAGCGGCATTTAACTAGTTAATAGCGGCGGGTGATCGCGATTTCACCCGCCGCTATTGCGCGCACATGTCAGCTGTAAAAAACAGCTGACATGTCGCGACTTTGATGTGCGCTCACCGCCGGAGCGCACATCAAAGCGGGGGTCCCGACATGTGACGTACTATACCGTCACATGTCGGGAAGGGGTTAAACACTCGTAAACCTCTAGGGACTCAATCACAGTCTATATATGATGTTGACTCCACATTGCTACTTAGTATTAGTAATCCCTCACATATACAATCTTATAGTAGAGAAAGTACATTGATCTCTCAGAAAAAAACTTTTAGAGGAGGTACTCCATCACGATTTATGCCGCCGGTCTCCCTGGGAAATGTCATAGATCTTTTTCAAGATCTAGTAATAAAGGATGTGGAAGCAATTTTTTATAAAACCCCATACTAACTTTATTAACTAATAAAGAATCACTAGCATTAAAAGAATTACAAAAATGGGATGACATTGTTATAAGAAGGGCAGACAAAGGAGGCAATATTGTTGTGTTAGATAGAGATTATTACATCAAAGAAGCCCTCTCCCAATTAAATGATCCTGTTACGTATTGCGTGTTACCTGAAAATCCGACTCAGAAATATATAATAAAATTAAGATCTTTACTGAGAAAATTTGTAGAAAAAGGGGTAATATCTAAAAAACGTGCTGAGAGTTTATTGCCAGATTTCCCACAATATCCATACTGGTATAGCATACCAAAAGTGCACAAGTGCATGAAAGAGCCGCCCGGACGTCCTATAATCTCCGGTATAAATTCGATAACAGAATCGCTTTCTCACTATATAGATTGGTTATTAAAACCATTATTACCAACAATTCCATCATATATTAAAGATTCTGGAGACTTGGTATTAGCTCTGAAAGATATTGACTGGCAATGCACTTTTGCACTGACATCAATAGATGTAGTGAATTTATATACCCGTATTCCCCAAATTAGAGGTATACAAGCGATTAAAAAAATTCTTCAAAGCAGGGATGTTGACCCTGAGATAATCTCCTTAGAATTCATCCTTTCTCATAATTCTTTCAAATTTATGGATAAATGGTACAAACAATTAGTAGGGACAGCAATGGGTACGCCCACTGCATGTACGTATGCAAATTTGTTCCTAGCAGTCTTTGAAGACTCATACGATACTAATACAAATAACCCCTTCCTTAAACATATTCGTCGTTTCACAAGATTTGTGGACGATATGTTCATAATTTGGGATGGTAGTGAATTAGAATGTAATAATTTTGTTGAATATCTGAATTTATGTAACGTAGACAACATGCAGTTTACATCCTGCTATGGAGCCAACAGTCTAGAGTATCTTGATGTGAAAATAGAAATCATAGAAGGTGAGATAATAACAAAGGTTTTTAAAAAACCATCCGCAACTAACAGTTTGCTGCATTTCGATAGTGCACACCCAATGCATACCAAGAGGGGACTTCCATTCAGTCAAATGGCCAGAGTACGGAAAATTAATAACAATAACAAAGTCTTTAATGAACAAATTGGTGAGTTAAAATCACGCTTTATGAACAGAGGTTATCCCCCACAAGTATTAAAGGAAGCAGAAAGCCGCATCGGTAATTTTTCACAAATAGATTTTTTGAAAAGAAAAAGAAAAACAGAATTTTCCCAAAAAGAAAATAGTGAAGAGAGATTCTCTTTTTGCTTCAAGCACAGTAATATGGATAATGTTGTGCACGCATCAATACGAAAAAACTGGCATGTGCTACAGTCAGACAAAGATCTGGCACATATACACACCAGCAAGCCTAAATTCGCGTATAAAAGAGCTCATAATTTGTCAGATATGCTAGTGCACAACAAAATCCTAGCACCTAAGAAAAACTGGTTGACTAATAATACCTCAGTGGGAAATTACAAATGCGGTAACTGCAGGTTCTGCCACCTTCACGTAACACATAATCCTATCCAGCTTGGCTCTATAAATCATAAGGTTCGAGATTTCATTTTCTGCAAAAGTAAATTTGTAGTTTATGTTTTGTTTTGTCCCTGTTTATATTTTTATATCGGTAAAACAATTAGACCGTTGGTGAAAAGATTTAAAGAACATTATAATTCAATAAAAACCAGCAAAGGCTGCTTACGACTAGTGTTGAGCATTCCGATACTGCAAGTATCGGGTATCGGCCGATACTTGCTGTATCGGAATTTCCGATACCGAGATCCGATATTTTTGTGATATCGGGTATCAGTATCGAAACAACATTAATTTAAAAATGTGTAAAAGAAAGAATTAAAATAAAAAATATCGCTATACTCACCTGTCCGACGCAGCCTGGACCTCAGCGAAGGAACCGGCAGCGTTGTTTGTTTAAAATTCGCGCTTTTACTTGGTTACGTGAATTCCCGGCTTGTGATTGGTCAGGGCGGCCATGTTGCCGGGACGCGGACCAATCACAGCAAGCCGTGACGAAATTACGTCACGGCTTGCTGTGATTGGTCCGCGTCCCGGCAACATGGCCGCCATTAACCAATCACAAGCCGTGACGTCACGGGAGGCTGGACTTGCGCGTTTTTTTAAAAAGCGCGCGTGTCCAGCCTCCCGTGACGTCACGGCTTGTGATTGGTTAATGGCGGCCATGTTGCCGGGACGCGGACCAATCACAGCAAGCCGTGACGTAAATTCGTCACGGCTTGCTGTGATTGGTCCGCGTCCCGGCAACATGGCGCCGTGACCAATCATAAGCCGGGACGTCACTGGAGGCTGGACACGCGCGCTTTTTAAAAAACGCGCAAGTCCAGCCTCCCGTGACGTCACGGCTTGTGATTGGTTAATGGCGGCCATGTTGCCGGGACGCGGACCAATCACAGCAAGCCGTGACGTAATTTCGTCACGGCTTGCTGTGATTGGTCCGCGTCCCGGCAACATGGCCGCCCTGACCAATCACAAGCCGGGACTTCACGTAACCAAGTAAAAGCGCGAATTTTAAACAAACAACGCTGCCGGTTCCCTCGCTGAGGTCCCGGCTGCGTCGGAGAGGTGAGTATAGCGATATTTTTTATTTTAATTCTTTCTTTTACACATTTATATGGTTCCCAGGGCCTGAAGGAGAGTTTCCTCTCCTTCAGACCCTGGGAACCATCAGGGATACCGTCCGATACATGAGTCCCATTGACTTGTATTGGTATCGGGTATCGGTATCGGATTGGATCCGATACTTTGCCGGTATCGGCCGATACTTTCCGATACCGATACTTTCAAGTATCGGACGGTATCGCTCAACACTACTTACGACTAATTCAACACATGAAGGAGAGGCATAATTCTAATCCTGAGTTGTTAAAATTCGCTGGCATAGAGATTGTAAAAAATCCCCCACAAGGAGGAGATCATAATAAGCTATTATTGCAAAAAGAAGCCAGATGTATTCTGAATACCAATGCGCAAGGTCCTATTGGACTAAATGATAGATTAGATATGTCGGTATTTTTATAGGAAGTCCATTATACATGTCTGTAACGCAATGTTAAAAAAATAAGGGTCCGTATTAATATTAAAGGTTGTTAGTCTGCTTAGGAGAGATAATTACTTGGCACTATTGCACTTTTACTTGTTGTTTAAAAATTGTTTGTTTTTGTATGTATTTGCATATACGTCCAAAACCCTTTAAAGGGAAATGACATTTAGTAATTGATCACCTGGACCCGTTGAAGCACACTCCGTGCGAAACGGCCGTCGTCCATGCTCCAACACCGCACCCTCCTGTGAACCTGATGTCCTAACATGGATGTTTTAACCTGTACAAGTTATAACCAATAAAGAACACGAATATACACTGCAAAAGAAGGGTGAGTGCCGAATATTTTCTTTTTCTTGATATATATATATATATGTGTCTCAATGATATATATATATATATATATATATATATATATATATATATATATATATATATATATATACAGTGGGGCAAAAAAGTATTTAGTCAGTCAGCAATAGTGCAAGTTAAGTTCCACCACTTAAAAAGATGAGAGGCGTCTGTAATTTACATCATAGGTAGACCTCAACTATGGGAGACAAACTGAGAAAAAAAAATCCAGAAAATCACATTGTCTGTTTTTTTATCATTTTATTTGCATATTATGGTGGAAAATAAGTATTTGGTCAGAAACAAACAATCAAGATTTCTGGCTCTCACAGACCTGTAACTTCTTCTTTAAGAGTCTCCTCTTTCCTCCACTCATTACCTGTAGTAATGGCACCTGTTTAAACTTGTTATCAGTATAAAAAGACACCTGTGCACACCCTCAAACAGTCTGACTCCAAACTCCACTATGGTGAAGACCAAAAAGCTGTCAAAGGACACCAGAAACAAAATTGTAGCCCTGCACCAGGCTGGGAAGACTGAATCTGCAATAGCCAACCAGCTTGGAGTAAAGAAATCAACAGTGGGAGCAATAATTAGAAAATGGAAGACATTCAAGACCACTTATAATCTCCCTCGATCTGGGGCTCCACGCAAAATCCCACCCCGTGGGGTCAGAATGATCACAAGAACGGTGAGCAAAAATCCCAGAACCACGCAGGGGGACCTAATGAATGAACTGCAGAGAGCTGGGACCAATGTAACAAGGCCTACCATAAGTAACACACTACGCCACCATGGACTCAGATCCTGCAGTGCCAGACGTGTCCCACTGCTTAAGCCAGTACATGTCCGGGCCCGTCTGAAGTTTGCTAGAGAGCATTTGGATGATCCAGAGGAGTTTTGGGAGAATGTCCTATGGTCTGATGAAACCAAACTGGAACTGTTTGGTAGAAACACAACTTGTCGTGTTTGGAGGAAAAAAGAATACTGAGTTGCATCCATCAAACACCATACCTACTGTAAAGCATGGTGGTGGAAACATCATGCTTTGTGGCTGTTTCTCTGCAAAGGGGCCAGGACGACTGATCCGGGTACATGAAAGAATGAATGGGGCCATGTATCGTGAGATTTTGAGTGCAAACCTCATTCCATCAGCAAGGGCATTGAAGATGAAACATGGCTGGGTCTTTCAACATGACAATGATCCAAAGCACACCGCCAGGGCAACGAAGGAGTGGCTTCGTAAGAAGCATTTCAAGGTCCTGGAGTGGCCTAGCCAGTCTCCAGATCTCAACCCTATAAAAAACCTTTGGAGGGAGTTGAAAGTCCGTGTTGCCAAGCGAAAAGCCAAAAACATCACTGCTCTAGAGGAGATCTGCATGGAGGAATGGGCCAACATACCAACAACAGTGTGTGGCAACCTTGTGAAGACTTACAGAAAACGTTTGACCTCTGTCATTGCCAACAAAGGATATATTACAAAGTATTGAGATTAAATTTTGTTTCTGATCAAATACTTATTTTCCACCATAATATGCAAATAAAATTATAATAAAACAGACAATGTGATTTTCAGGATATTTTTTTCTCAGTTTGTCTCCCATAGTTGAGGTCTACCTATGATGTAAATTACAGACGCCTCTCATCTTTTTAAGTGGTGGAACTTGCACTATTGCTGACTGACTAAATACTTTTTTGCCCCACTATATATATATATATATATATATATATATATATATATATATATATATAACGAAACCCGACTTTGGAGCGAAGATCGCCGACGGCCGACCCGATCCCACAGTGAGATCGGGTCGGGTTTCACGAAACCCGACTTTCCCAAAAGTCGGCGACTTTTGAAATTGGCCGATCTGTTTCGCTCAACCCTAGTAGTCTGCAATAGACCAATGAAACAAGAACAATTAAATGGCTCATTACAGGTAATATAACAAGTGGTATCTCCAACATTACCATTCACTCTAATACAAAGAGCAGAAAGTTTGTAAATTTTGCTAATAAAACTAATTTACAATGGAGGTTACATTATTTTGATTGGAACTGTAAGTTCAGTAGATATACTTGTAAAGGAAACTGGTACTTTTGCATAAATAAGGATGTTTCTAAGACTCCCGAGATTACTCCGTGATCTTCTTTTTCCTAAGGTGCTTAACCATAGTTAATGAAGAGGTTGTCCCACAATAATCATTTATCATCCATACACCACTTATATTATTGCTAGAATTAAGGACACCATCCATGTACTGTACCTCCTCCATTAACTACTTCAATCCTCTTTGTCCATCAGTCCTATACACTATGGAGTGGTACCTTGCACACTAGGCAGCTCTAGACCCCCATTCTTATGATCAGTTGGGAACGGTAGCAATCAAACATTTATTACCTATCCACCTATGCACATGTAGTAAATGTCCCATGTGAATCAACTTCTTTCATTAAACAGATTCAATAGGAGTATTATAGTTACTTTTCATTCTTTACGCACTGTGTTCTTCTTGAACTTACAATGTTGCTTCTCTGATGAAAACAACACATTTTGCACGAGAAAAAAATTCTTGCTGGTTTCCTGTTTCTACTGAGCAACTCTCATTTCAAAAGACCAATGTTAAAGGGAATCTTTCACCTGATTTTGGCCAACTAATTTGACAGAAGCTTTATATAGAGACTGAGAACCTTATTCCAGAGATGAGTCACTTTCTGGGCTGCTGACTGTAGTTTTGATAAAATCACTGTGTTATCAGAAGGCGATTATCACTAGAGTGCTAGTAAACCTACTGACATCTAGTCCTCCAGAAAAAAGACCTCTGTGTCATCCCATGCCCACCATTGATCATTTCTGCCTATTCATAGTGTACACAGAATGCTGTCAATCAGCTCTGTGAGCGGAGCTATACAGAGTTCAGCATTCAGAGATTACCAGAACTGGTAAATCTAAACTACAGCAATCAGCCCGGTAAGTGATACATTGCTTGAATTAAGGTCTCCGCCCTTACATCCTAATACTTTCAGATGGTTAGCAAAAATCTTGTGACAGATTCCATTTCACAAAAAATCCAATATCTATAAGACCACGTGCATACATTGATTATTTGGTGAGTTTTGGCTTACAAACACTGAGGTAAAAATCTCACCAAAAACACAATGTGTGCATGTATCTCTAACACCCCAGGAAGCTGGTTATTACAGTGGCATTGCCTTCCTCATGGGGAGGGTGATGCCATGCCTGGAAGTGAGGAAGGATCCCTTTAACAGGTAACATGTACACATAACACTGTTCTGACTCCAGGCATAAGGGGGAGCACGAGACCCAGTTTCAGGGTAACTTCCCTATATATTCTGACTGGAGGAAGAATTAGGTAGTCAGTCTGAGAGGAGAGCTGGAGCCGTGCAGACACAAGGTTCTGCAGCTCCTGACAGGGCGGTCTGTGAGAGACTGTGATGGGAGCAGAGGCAAAGGAGAGGAAAGATACTGGGAGTGGAGCTGCAAGAGGGCTCACTCCAGTATCAACGCTAGAATTCTGAGGTTTTGGGGGTAACTGTATGCCCCGCAGCAGAAACCGGCAGGCAGGAGATTTCAAATCGCATGTCTACCACTACACCCAGAGGCACAGCAGCATATAGAGCCCGGAGTCACCAATAGAAAGGACATCTGTAAAAAGGCTTGAGTTACCTGCCATGTGAGTAATGTCCGACTAAAAGGACAAAGAGAAAAAGAGCAGACCTTGTGTGAAGCCATAGGCAGCAAGGGACTACAACACAGCACAGTAAGGAAGGCTTCCAACCCCACCTGGCTAGCGGGATTCCGAACCGCTTCCAGGCTGGCTGGACTTCACCATCACCTGTTACCGGTACCCTGGACTGTGGCTGCATGCTACCAGTAAAAGCTAAAGAGACTGCAACCTTGTGTCCTCCAATTCTTTCCGGCACTACACTGTCTGTCATTTTTACCCACTACACCGGGAGCCCTGGGGATAAAGCTTCACCTGTGGAAAGCCATACCATCCCTGCTGCAATAACATCATCCCCAGTGGACCCCTTTAAGCAGCGTCAGTCATCCCTGACCAAATACCACAGGTGGCATCACGAACATTCTTTATTCAAAACAACCCCTTTTAAGACCCTTCCTTTAACTTGGATGCCCAGGGCCACAGGCCGGGTCACTGCCACTGTGACTACCTCTTTAATGACCACTGGACCCGGTCCAAGTACCCCACGGTCCTTGCGGGCGCTCTATATCCTAAAGGCCGGAGTCACACTTAACGTATGAAAAATCGGTCCGATTCTCTCAGCCAAGAGTCGCACGAGTATTCTCTGTATGGTCATCCGTGTATAATCCATTTGCAATGCGATTATGCATTTTCCTCGCATCTAAGTATCCGTATGACATCCGTATGATAAGCACATGGCTTTATTAATGCTTTTCCTCATTGAATTTAATGGCTCAATGGGCTGAAATGAGGAAAATGGTTGCATATTTCTCGCACATCACACGAATGGTCCGAGTAGTGTGCAAGTTTTTATCACACCCATAGACTTGCATTGTCGAGATTCGGACGATATATGCGTACAATTGCAGCATGCTGCAATTTCACTCGCACGCAGAATACGCCCGAGAATAAAAATGGTTTTATTTTTAGTGTTGAGCGATACCGTCCGATACTTGAAAGTATCGGTATCGGAAAGTATCGGCCGATACCAGCAAAGTATCGGATCTAATCCGATACTGATACCCGATACCAATACAAGTCAATGGGACTCAAGTATCGGACGGTATCCCTGATGGTTCCCAGGGTCTGAAGGAGAGGAAACTCTCCTTCAGGCCCTGGGATCCATATCAATGTGTAAAAGAAAGAATTAAAATAAAAAATAGGGATATACTCACCCTCCGACGCAGCCTGGACTTTACCGCTGTAACCGGGAGCCGTTGTACCTAAGAATGCGCGCTTGCAGGGCCTTAGATGAGGTCACTACGCTCTGATTGGTCCGTAGCGGTCGCGTGACCGCTACGCGACCAATCACAAAGCAGTGACGTCACCTAAGGTCTTTCAAGCGCTTGAAATACCTTAGAAGACGTCCGCAGCTTCTGATTGGTCGCGTAGCGGTCGCGTGACCGCTACGCGACCAATCACAAAGCAGTGACGTCTTCTAAGGTATTTCAAGCGCTTGAAAGACCTTAGGTGACGTCACTGCTTTGTGATTGGTCGCGTAGCGGTCACGCGACCGCTACGCGACCAATCAGAAGCTGCGGACGTCTTCTAAGGTATTTCAAGCGCTTGAAAGACCTTAGGTGACGTCACTGCTTTGTGATTGGTCGCGTAGCGGTCACGCGACCGCTACGGACCAATCAGAGCACAGTGACCTCATCTAAGGCCCTTCAAGCGCGCATTCTTAGGTACAACGGCTCCCGGTTACGGCGGTAAAGTCCAGGAGCCACCGGAGAGGTGAGTATATCCCTATTTTTTATTTTAATTCTTTATTTTACACATTGATATTAATCCCGATACCGATTCCCGATACCATAAAAGTATCGGATCTCGGTATCGGAATTCCGATACCCGCAAGTATCGGCCGATACCCGATACTTGCGGTATCGGAATGCTCAACACTATTTATTGCATATCACTCGTCCGTATTCTACGCTAGGGTGAACCCAGCCTAAGATGTAAGATTTGAGCATGAAGTTCCAAAAATAATTTACCTAAAACAGCAGGAATAGGAATAAAACTTTTCTCCAGACTAAAAAGTTTCAAAAGTTAAACTACAAGCTGGATTGGAAATCCACCAAAAAATGTTCATGAAAGCAGCGCAGTTACTTTGTGTAGTGCATAGATTTTCAAATTATCATACTTTGTGAAAATTACTCAGTTCCACGTGTCTTCATTAACATATATCGGCCTTAGGCTAAAATGCTCCAAGAAAGAATCGCAGAGGAAACCTTTAATTGCTGTTTCTCAATACTCAGGAGAAGAAATACAGGTCTAAACATAAGTAACAACAAAACACAAGTATGGAAAATAGGTCACTTTTTTATGTTAGTCTCTCATGAATGGAAAACTTTTCGTTGAAAAAAGCACACACATAAAACTGCTGCAGGAAACGATGATCAAAATTTTATAGAAAGTTTTGCTTCATCAAATGTTATGAAGAAATAAATGATTAGAGGCGTCTGCTCGTCCTTCACTCATTACAAGATCACAGAAGAAACTCTAATCATTCCCTCAGTAATGATGTGTCTCACAAGGAGTTCTGGAGCTCATTCTTCTAACTAGTGAGGAAAATGAATTATCCAAGATCTATTCAGGGAACCAAATATGCATGAAATCGGCAAGAAGGGAGCCGTTAAAGCATCTGGCATTCTACCAATCAATTCCTGAAGCAGGGAACTCAAGGTTTGGTTCTTCACTCACTAAATATTGATCTACTTCTTAATCAGTGAGATCAAAAAGTCAATGCATTGAAGTTTCCATAAACAAGAAATAGAAGTATATATTCCTTCATTAGCTTAAACATCAATTTCCTCAATGTGTCTGTTTTAGAGAAGAAATCTGTGAGAGTTTTTAAAAGGATCTCTCTGTATAAGCAGAACAAAGTAATTATTTAACCCCTTTCTGCCAGCTGACGGAATAGTACGTCAGCTGGCAGATCCCCTGCTTTAAGGTGGGCTCCGGCGCTGAGCCCACCTTAAAGCCGCGACATGTCAGCTGTTTTGTACAGCTGACATGTGCGCGCAATGAGCGCGAGTGGAATCGTGATCCGCCCGCGCCCATTAACTAGTTAAACAAGCGCTGACAGCGGCATTTAACTAGCGCTCCCGGCCACGCGGCCGGAAGTGCTCGCACTGCTGACCCCCGTCACATGATCGGGGGTCAGCAGTGCATTGCCATAACAACCAGAGGTCTCCTTGAGACCTCTATGGTTGTTGATGGCCGAATGTTTTGAGCGCCACCCTGTGGTCGGCGTTCAAAGTACACGACCATTTCGACTACATAGAGGTGATCTGTACTTCACCTCTATGTAGCAGAGGCGATCGTGTAGTTCATGCTTCTAGCCTCCTATGGAGGCTATTGAAGCATGCCAAAATGAAAAAAAAAAGTGTTCAAAAATATAAAAAAATATAAAAAATATACAAAAGTTTAAATCAAAAAATCAAACATACACATATTTGGTATCGCCGCGTTCAGAATCGCCCGATCTATCAATAAAAACAAAGGATTAACCTGACCGCTAAATGGTGTAGCGAGAAAAAAATCAAAACGCCAAAATTACATTTTTTTGGTCGCTGCGACATTGCATTAAAATGCAATAACGGGCGATCAAAAGAACGTATCTGCACCAAAATGGTATCATTAAAAATGCCAACTTGGCACGCAAAAAGTAAGCCCTCACCTGACCCCAGATCACGAAAATTGGAAAATTGGAGACGCTACGGGTATCGGAAAATCGCACAATTTTTTTTTTGCAAACGTTGGAATTTTTTTCCACCACTTAGAAAAAAATAACCTAGACATGTTAGGTGTCCTATGAACTCGTAATGACCTGGAGAATCATAATTGCAGGTCAGTTTTAGCATTTGGTGAACCGAGCAAAAAAGCCAAACAAAAAACAAGTGTGAAATTGCACTTTTTTTTGCAATTTCATCACACTTGGAATTTTTTTCCCGTTTTCTGTTACACGGCATGGTAAAACCAATGGTATTGTTCAAAAATACATCTCGTCCCGCAAAAAATAAGCCCTCACATGGCCATATTGACAGAAAATTAAAAAAATTATGGTTCTGGGAAGGAGGGGAGCGAAAAACGAAAACGAAAAAACGGAAAAAGCTCCGGGGGTGAAGGGGTTAAAGGAAAGCTATCAGAAAATCACCTATTTCTTAAATTGTGATTTTGTCCTAAATGTATGTTTTTGTTTTTAATTTTTAGCAATCTTTTTTTTTTTCATTTCACAAACTGTAATAGAAATAGAAATCTTGCCATTTTCAGTCTTGCCACTGTTACTTTTTATAGACTTTTAAGGGGTTGTCCACTACTCATACAACTCCTTCTTAATCAATATGTTCCCTCCTTATAAAATAATTAAAGCTATACTCACCTCTGGTGTGGGTGCAGTTCCAGCGGTGTCAACATTGTTTAGTCACATCATCAGTGCACCTAAACAGCAGTTGCTTCACTCTGCCTTCATTCAGACAAATGAGACATCCGGAGGAAATGAAAGTTGGGGCTGATGTCTTTCTCCTTCTGAATGTCTTTTTTATCGAAAAGAAGGGAATGTAAAACGGATGCTCATTGGCTGCAGTCTGTCAAGCACAGCTGGAACGGCACCCGCATAATGATTCAGAAGTGGTTGTCCAAGTAGTGGACACCCCCGTTAAAGGCACCCACAAATATTAGACTACTGTAAGTTGAACCCGCCAATGTAGACAGGTTTAGCTAACAGTCTAATGTGTGTGGAGGCTCCCAACAGATAATAGTTGTGGGAAGTAATGATCTGGTATGTCTCATTTTGGACTGCTAAACCTTTTCTTCTCTAAAAATAATAATACACTCCAAATTGAGACTAGCTCATAATAATTATATGTATAAAGGATATTCACTCACAAACAAATGGTATTACCTACTCAAACTTAGTAAATAAACTAAAATGAGGGAAACTATAAAATATAGAATTCTTATTGGCAATATTAAAATATAAATATTATAAAAAGAGGGAAATCAAATGACAAAATATGCAAAACCACAGCACAACTCCTTGAGAAAGCCACCAGGCGAGGAGTCACAGGAGTCATGGGGTACGGACTGTTGGTATTTACTTTCATATATATTTTCACTCCATTTCCCTTTTGCCTTTTTATACATTTAATGCATGTTTGAAATATTTATTGGTAATTTATGTAAGGGCTATTGCTATAGGACGTTGCTGTAATATGAGGTTGTAATTATGTCCTAGTACTCACTACAGTAAGTGTGCTGTGGTTTTGCATATTTTGTTATTTGGTTTCCATCTTTTTATGTTATTTATATTTTAATATTACCAATAAAAATTCTATATTTTATAGTCTCCCTCATTTTGGTTTATTATATTTTGAACAGCTGACATGTGCCCGGAATAGCCGTGGGTGGAATTGTGATCCACCCGCAGCTATTAACTTGTTAAATGCTGCTGTCAAATGCTGACAGCGGCATTTAACATGCGCTTCCGGCAATCGTGCCCGAAATACGCATACCGGTGACCCCTGTCACGTGATCACGGGTCACCGGTGTGTTGGCTTGACAAGCGGAGATCTCCTGGAGGCCTCTATGATTGTGAGTGCCAGTTTGCTGTGAGCGCTACCCAGTGGCCGCTGCTGAATGCAGGTGAGTAAATCTGCTATACACTCACCGGCCACTTTATTAGGTACACCTGTCCAACTTCTTGTTAACACTTAATTTCTAATCAGCCAATCACATGGCGGCAACTCAGTGCATTTAGGCATGTAGACATGGTCAAGACAATCTCCTGCAGTTCAAACCGAGCATCAGTATGGGGAAGAAAGGTGATTTGAGTGCCTTTGAACGTGGCATGGTTGTTGGTGCCAGAAGGGCTGGTCTGAGTATTTCAGAAACTGCTGATCTACTGGGATTTTCACGCACAACCATCTCTAGGGTTTACAGAGAATGGTCCGAAAAAGAAAAAAAATCCAGTGAGCGGCAGTTCTGTGGGCGGAAATGCCTTGTTGATGCCAGAGGTCAGAGGAGAATGGGCAGACTGGTTCGAGCTGATAGAAAGGCAACAGTGACTCAAATCGCTACCCGTTACAACCAAGGTAGGCCTAAGAGCATCTCTGAACGCACAGTGCGTCGAACTTTGAGGCAGATGGGCTACAGCAGCAGAAGACCACACTGGGTACCACTCCTTTCAGCTAAGAACAGGAAACTGAGGCTACAATTTGTACAAGCTCATCGAAATTGGACAGTAGAAGATTGGAAAAACGTTGCTTGGTCTGATGAGTCTCGATTTCTGCTGCGACATTCGGATGGTAGGGTCAGAATTTGGCGTAAACAACATGAAAGCATGGATCCATCCTGCCTTGTATGGAGCATCTTTGGGATGTGCAGCCGACAAATCTGCGGCAACTGTGTGATGCCATCATGTCAATATGGACCAAAATCTCTGAGGAATGCTTCCAGCACCTTGTTGAATCTATGCCACGAAGAATTGAGGCAGTTCTGAAGGCAAAAGGGGGTCCAACCCGTTACTAGCATGGTGTACCTAATAAAGTGGCCGGTGAGTGTATATAGGGGATCTGATCATCGTCTATATGTATCAGAGCAGATCGGGTTGTGGCAGCTTCTAGTCTCCCATGGAGACTATTGATGCATGCCAAAAATAAAAAAAGGTTTTAAAAAAAGAAATAAGTAAAAGTTCATATCACTCCCCTTTCGCCTCAATCAAAATAAAACAATAAAAATAAAATCAAACATACATATATTTGGTATCACCACGCTCAGAATCGCCCGATCTATCAACAAGATGAAAGGATTAACCTGATCACTAAATGACTTAGCAAGAAAAAGTCAAAATGCCAGAATTACATTTTTTTGGTCACTGCGCCATTGCATTAAAATGCAATAATGGTAAATCAAAAGATCTTATCTGCAGCAAAATGGTATCATTAAAGATGCCAGCTATGCATGCAAAAAATAAGTCCTCACCAAATCCAAGACCACGAAAAATAAAGATGCTATGGGTATCGGAAAATGGCGCAATTTTTTTTAACAAAGTTTGGAATTTTTTTTCACTGCTTAGATAAAAAAAGAGCCTAGACATGTTTGGTGTCAATGAGCTTGTAATGACCTGGAAAATCATAATGACGGGTCAATTTTAGCATTTAGATAACCGAGTTAAAAAGCCATACAAAAACCAAGTGTGGGATTGCACTTTTTTTGCAATTTCACCTCACTTGGAACTTGTCGTCATTAGCGCAAGTGCTCACTACTTGAGTTTGCATAGGGTGTTTGGGTATGCACCTATATCGCGGGTACTCGAGCGACCCTGATGCAAATTCGAGTAGCGAGCACTTGCACTCAACATTAATTACCATATCATCATCATTTTCTTTTACTTTTGAAAAAAATCTAATCCTAATGCTAACCCTAGCTCAACCTTAAGGCTATGTGCCCACATTGCAGAATGTAAGCAGAATTTTCCTCATGAAAACCGGACTCCCTTGCCAGGAAAGCCGATAGCGTTTTTCTAGCATTTTTTACTTGTTTTTTTTTGCATTTTTATCGTGTATTTGTCGCATTTTTCTCGCTTTTTTCCCATGCGTCTCAATACAATTAAATAGCGGCAAAATCACCGCAATTCCGCAAAATTAACGAGCATGGAACAATGCGGAATTCCATTAAAAATAATCGGATGCGTTTTGTAAGCGTTCAAGCTTTTCCGCAGCGGAAAAATGCAGAAACAATGCTTAAAAAACACAACGTGGGTACATAGCCTAATTCTAACCCTAGCTCAACCTTAATCCTAGCTCAACCTTAATCCTAGCCCAACCTTAACCCTAGTCCAACCCTAACTCTAGCCCAAACCTAACCCTGATGGCAAAGAATGAAAGAAACAAAAATTATAAAATAAAAAAAATAATCTTAGGGGATGACGCAGGGGGATGATATACTAATTATTGGCTTTTGGTCACTGTGATAGGGTCTATCACAGTGATCAAAATGAACCGATAAATCCCTGCTGTTGTTAGATGCTGGCTGGAAGATCTTTGCAGATGCAATGCGCTTGCGCCCACCATTTTTTTCATGAAAAGGAGGCAGACAGACTGGTGGATGGAGTTGGAGGGACAGGGGGTGGGTGGGTGGTAGAAGTACCGGGGGGCTTTGAGGCGTCATTTCTCTCTGACATATATGTCATGTCAGAAGAGTAAGAAATGTTTTTGATAGCTGAAACACTTTTTTTTCATGATTGCCTTTATTCATTGAATAAGAATTAAGAATGCCCCATTATGCCATTTGGTGCTGCTCCCACTGGTTGGACCACCCACCTATTCTGTACATAGATGATAATTTATTTTCACTGGTCAATCTACTTGAAGGATACCTGACAAGGTGAACTCGCTGTAATATTGCAGACATTTGCAGTGAAACCATAACAAAAAATTTTCACACAAAATAACATTGGATCTTTGTAGCTGTTGTAATTGGTACACATGCACATAATGGTTATAGATCCTAGAAAAGGTACAACAGTTGGTGGTTACCCCCAACTGTGAGAGTACAAGGCCACAATCCATAATCTGGCATATCTGACATACCATCTCTTGTAGAATATCACTTTAGCTTAAAATTAAAGCACACATTTCAATTGACAATAACTGTCATCGTAAGTTGAGTTATGTGTTATAGCTCAAAGTCTGGAGGCATTGTATCTCTGCCTGCACCCCCAAGAGATATTTGAAGCAGGTTATCTGATGAAAAGCAGACATGGAATGCATATACAGAGTAATTAGCAGGTAGCTTTCAGTGTTGGATAACCATTTGGGCCTGCAGATATGTCCAGCTTTCACCTAGTGCAGCCACTCTGTCTGTACTCAATATAGGAGTAAGTAAAACAATATTTGAATGTTTTTAAGTTATACTTCTAGTTTTATAGAATTCATGGATGTATCCATGATTAAGGAGCCTATTCACATCTATGGGTAAAATTGCAAAAGTTTTGGTAGGTGGCAACCCACAGGAGCACAATATCTCCCTGAATTATAGCTATATCATATACATGTACGGTATGTATAGAATGCTTGAAGGATAGTCAGTAAAATTACAGCCATATTGCTTCTCTAGTGGGTTTCTTTGGGAGAATATGACCCACAGCAGAAATGAGGGCTAAAACTGGATTAGAATCAAATCTAAGCAACTGTTCCTCTCTTTGATAAGCTGAAGGAGGAGCGAGGAGTCTCGTAAGATCCTTTGTAACATATGATCTAAGGAACATACATTATAGATCCCAGGAGCAGCAACATGTATTGCAGATCTGTCCAAATTTCTCATGGCATTCCCCTCCACCAGAAGCTTTCAAAGATCCAATTTGTAAGACATATCTGTATTTCATCCCTTTTATTTTATATGTTTTGCCTGTATGTACATATGTCCTTGTTATTTCACCTTTTTAAGCACTGTACTATTTTTGTATATTATATAAAATATGGAATAAGTTTATCTTTTTTGCTCTAACATATCCACAAACTCAATGACTGATAAATTTTTTTTTTTTTTGTTACCTTGTAGCCAGGGTACAAATAATGAAACATTCAGGGGCTTGGTGTACATGTGTACTAGGGTATTGCCCAGTGTAGGCTTCTTGTTTTACTGGTAAAACGGCAAGTGGTTTCAGTGAAAAGTATGGTGTGGATGTGGAAACTGGCTGTGGGGTGTGCTAAAATCATTGTCAGCCTATTGCAATAGGTGAGTGAATGAGTGAGTATGGGAAGCAGTGTTTCCCTTTATAGTAGTATCTAAGGCACGTGTGTGACTGGAGTTCGTGACAGCAATATTTACATTTTTTTACTCTGTGTGATACTTGTATGAGTAGAGTGCTCAGCCTAAACGCATATATAAATTCGTCCAGTTTAAGATTTGAATTAATATCTCATTTAACACAATAACATTTTCTAAAATTTTCACAGGGTTGAGTTTAATACAACATTTATGTAATTGTTAATAATAATAAAACTTTCATTAAAAAATCTTCAGTTTTACCCAAATTACTTGATTCAAAAATGAATACACCCCACATCAAGAACAATTACATCTAGTATTTTGTAAAGCCTCCAAGATCAATGACAGCATCAAGTCTTCTAGGCATAGAATGAACAAGTTGGGAACATATTTCAATATCTATCTTTTTAGATTCTTCAAGAACGACCTCTTTTAGAGCTTGGATGTGGGATGGAGAGTGATGCTTAATTTGTCTCTTCAGAATTCTCTATAGGTGTTCGATTAGATTCGGATCAGTAGACATACTTGGCTACTGAATCACTTTGACCTATTCTTCTTCAGAAATAGAACAGTGGCCTTAGATCTGTCTTTTCGATCATTGTCATGTTGGAAAAATATACATCTACCAAAGGCAAAGAGTGACGGTAGAAACCTCATTCTTATTATACAGTAGTACATCTGTAAATTCATGAGACCATTAGTTAAATGTTGCTCATCAACACCACCAGCACTCATGCAGCCGCATATGAGGACACTGCCACAACCATGTTTCACTGTAGGCACCATGCTTTTTTTGTACTCTTCACTTTTGTAACACCATACAGTTATGCAATCATCTGTTCCAAAATAATTATCTCATCATTCCAGAGTATAGAGTCCCAGTAATATTCTTATTTCTTCAGCATGGGCATTGGCAAATTTTAAATGGGCTTTTTTGTGTATGAACATTAGGAAAACCTTCCTTAGTAGGGTTGAGCGACTTTCATTTTTTTACGGTCGAGTCGGGTTTTGTGAAACCCGACTTTGTTTAGAGTCGAGTCGAGTGCAGTCGGCCGATTATCGCTAAAAGTCGGGGATCGACCGAAACACGAAACCCAATGCAAGTCAATGGGGAAGCATAGTCGGCAGTGAGTGGAGGCCAGGAAAACACCTACAGTGCCCATTTTAATGCCAAAAACATCCATTCTTGTTTCTGAAGCTTGTCAATCTTAATTAACTTTATAATAATAGTTGGGCATTGGAAATTGGGGTCATTTGGCAAAAGTTGTGGGGGGTAGGGCTGGTTCAAGGTTTTAGTGGGCACAGGAAACGTGGACTACGTCACGGCGGTGGAGCAGTGAGAGGTAAGTATGTCAAGTTTGCAAGTGCTGTGATCCTAAGCAAGCAGGGGGGCCCACTCGTTGGCATTGGCACTGGCACAGGGCCCCTCAAAGTACAGCGGTGTGTTTGCACGGCGGGGGCGCCTCCCACCGGCAGCGACACTTTTGCGTACTCTGAGGGGCCCTGTGCCAGTGACGTCGCCAACGAGTATGCCCCCCCCACCTGATGAAGGAACCTGCACTTTCATCTGCACCTTCCTCTTTGTCCCTGTGTAAGGTGGTATAACATGCGGGAAGGGGAACCTTACTTTCAGCAGGGTCAGATTCTGGCTGTGTAGAGTGCAAGGGGAATGTAGTGGTCTGGGTCAATGTACCAGCAGACTCATCTAGCAGTGGCTGGGCAATGGGCAGGATGAGGAGGAAACAGATATAGGGCCAAAGAATAAAGTAGGCTAAATGCAGTTCAAAATTGGTAACAGGACTAAACAGGCGGCACTGCTTTGTTCAGTGGAGTAGCAAACCCAAGAGCAGCAGACACTGTTTTAAGGGCCCAACCACACTAGTAGGCCAAATGCAGTTTAATATCTGATACTATAGGCCGAAAGCCAGAAGGTAGAAGCTCAGCTGTATTCAGTTGAGGGCAACACCAGGGAGGGGCAGACACCGTTAGTAGGCTGGAACCAACAATTTTTTTTAAAAACAGCAGTTAATCAAAGCCAGAAGGTAGAAGCTCAGCTTTATTCAGTTGAGGACAACACCAGGCAGGGGCAGACACCGTTAGTAGGCCGGAACCACCAATTGTTTTAAAAACAGCAGTTAATCAGAGCCAGAAGGTAGAAGCTCAGCTTTATTCAGTTGAGGACAACACCAGGCAGGGGCAGACACCGTTAGTAGACCGGAACCACCAATTTTTTTAAAAACAGCAGTTAATCAGAGCCAGAAGGTAGAAGCTCAGCTTTATTCAGTTGAGGACAACACCAGGCAGGGGCAGACACCGTTAGTAGGCCGGAACCACCAATTTTTTTAAAAACAGCAGTTAATCAGAGCCAGAAGGTAGAAGCTCAGCTTTATTCAGTTGAGGACAACACCAGGCAGGGGCAGACACCGTTAGTAGGCCGGAACCACCAATTTTTTTAAAAACAGCAGTTAATCAGAGCCAGAAGGTAGAAGCTCAGCTTTATTCAGTTGAGGACAAACACCAGGGAGCAGCAAACAGAGGTATTAGGCCCCATCCAGCAATTAAAAAAAAAAAAAAAAAAAAAAGCTTAATCAGAGCCAGAAGGTAGAAGCTCAGCTTTATTCAGTTGAGGACAACACCAGGCAGGGGCAGACACCATTAGTAGGCCGGAACCAACAAATTCTTTTTAAAAACAGCAGTTAATCAAAGCCAGAAGGTAGAAGCTCAGCTTTATTCAGTTGAGGACAACACCAGGCAGGGGCAGACACCGTTAGTAGGCCGGAACCAACAATTTTTTTTAAAAACAGCAGTTAATCAAAGCCAGAAGGTAGAAGCTCAGGTTTATTCAGTTGAGGACAACACCAGGCAGGGGCAGACACCGTTAGTAGGCCGGAACCAACAATTTTTTTTAAAAACAGCAGTTAATCAGAGCCAGAAGGTAGAAGCTCAGCTTTATTCAGTTGAGGACAAACACCAGGGAGCAGCAAACAGAGGTATTAGGCCCCATCCAGCAATTAAAAAAAAAAAAAAAAAAAAGCTTAATCAGAGCCAGAAGGTAGAAGCTCAGCTTTATTCAGTTGAGGACAACACCAGGCAGGGGCAGACACCGTTAGTAGGCCGGAACCAACAATTTTTTTTTAAAACAGCAGTTAATCAGAGCCAGAAGGTAGAAGCTCAGCTTTATTCAGTTGAGGACAAACACCAGGGAGCAGCAAACAGAGGTATTAGGCCCCATCCAGCAATTAAAAAAAAAAAAAAAAAAAGCTTAATCAGAGCCAGAAGGTAGAAGCTCAGCTTTATTCAGTTGAGGACAACACCAGGCAGGGGCAGACACCGTTAGTAGGCCGGAACCAACAATTTTTTTAAAAACAGCAGTTAATCAGAGCCAGAAGGTAGAAGCTCAGATTTATTCATTTGAGGACAACTTGAATTAGGGACTGCAGACAGACTTACCAGGCTGTCCCCTGTGTGGACCATGCATGCAATACATTAACCCATTGCGCCACAAAGGACACGTAACCTTCCGTGGCCATGCCTTCCGCTCCATGTGTCTGTTGTCAGGTGTACCTTTGGACTCACAGATTGACAGAATGAAAGGACAATGTGGTCTTTAACATGCTGGTGGAGGGGTGGGATGGCTTTTCTCACAAAAGAATTGTCAACTGGGTAGCTCATAGCGTGGTACAGCGTAGTCCATCATGGCTTTATTAATATTAAATAAAATAAAACAATAGGCTCTATGCACTGTAAAATAGGTTCCAGGGGTACACGGGCAGCAGTGGTCAGGTGAGTAGAGGCCTAGTGGAAGGAGGGACCGCAGACAGGCTTCCAAGGCCTAACATACTAAAATGGGCTGGCTGTAGGCACTTTATAATTGGTTCCAGGGGTACACGGGCAGCAGTGGTCTGGTCAGTGGAGGCCTAGTGGAAGGAGGGACCGCAGACAGGCTTCGAAGGCCTAACACAATAAAATGGGCTGGCTGTAGGCACTTTATAATTGGTTCCAGGGGTACACGGGCAGCAGTGGTCTGGTCAGTGGAGGCCTAGTGGAAGGAGGGACCGCAGACAGGCTTCGAAGGCCTAACACAACAAAATGGGCGGGCTGTAGGCACTTTATAATTGGTTCCAGGGGTACACGGGCAGCAGTGGTCTGGTCAGTGGAGGCCTAGTGGAAGGAGGGACCGCAGACAGGCTTCGAAGGCCTAACACAATAAAATGGGCTGGCTGTAGGCACTTTATAATTGGTTCCAGGGGTACACGGGCAGCAGTGGTCTGGTCAGTGGAGGCCTAGTGGAAGGAGGGACCGCAGACAGGCTTCGAAGGCCTAACACAATAAAATGGGCTGGCTGTAGGCACTTTATAATTGGTTCCAGGGGTACACGGGCAGCAGTGGTCTGGTCAGTGGAGGCCTAGTGGAAGGAGGGACCGCAGACAGGCTTCGAAGGCCTAACACAATAAAATGGGCTGGCTGTAGGCACTTTATAATTGGTTCCAGGGGTACACGGGCAGCAGTGGTCTGGTCAGTGGAGGCCTAGTGGAAGGAGGGACCGCAGACAGGCTTCGAAGGCCTAACACAATAAAATGGGCGGGCTGTAGGCACTTTATAATTGGTTCCAGGGGTACACGGGCAGCAGTGGTCTGGTCAGTGGAGGCCTAGTGGAAGGAGGGACCGCAGACAGGCTTCGAAGGCCTAACACAATAAAATGGGCAGGCTGTAGGCACTTTATAATTGGTTCCAGGGGTACACGGGCAGCAGTGGTCTGGTCAGTGGAGGCCTAGTGGAAGGAGGGACCGCAGACAGGCTTCGAAGGCCTAACACAATAAAATGGGCTGGCTGTAGGCACTTTATAACTGGTTCCAGGGGTACACGGGCAGCAGTGGTCTGGTCAGTGGAGGCCTAGTGGAAGGAGGGACCGCAGACAGGCTTCGAAGGCCTAACTGTTGTGTATCCGCTTTTTGGGCTCCCCTGGTGGTTGCTGGTGGTACTGGTGACTTGTTTGCACTTTGCTGCTTCTGTTCACCTGCTTCCATCAGTGTTTGGGAGTTTCCTATTTAGCCTTGCTCTCCAGTCATTTCCTTGCCGGTCATCATTGTAACCAGAGCCTTCGGTTGCATGTTCCTGCTACTAGTCTGCTGATCAGCTAAGTGGACTTTGTCCTTTTGTTTTGTACCTTTTGTCCAGTTTGCAGTTTTTGTAATTCTCTGTAGCTGGAAGCTCTTGCGGGCTGAAATTGCCACTCCTGTGTCATGAGTTGACACAGGAGTCTTAAAGTAATTTCAGGATGGTTTTTGAAAGGGTTTTCAGTTGACCGTGAAGTCCTCTTTTGTATCCTTCTGCTATCTAGTAAGTGGACCTCTCTTTGCTACATCTACTTTCATACTGTGTATGTCTTTTCCTCTTAATTCACCGTTATTACATGTGGGGGGCTGCTATCATCTTTTTGGGGTATTTCCCTAGAGGTAAGCCAGGTCTGTTTCTTCCTCTACCAGGCGTAGTTAGTCCTCCGGCTGGCGCGTGGCATTTAGGAAGCCGTAGGTATGCTCCCTGGCTACTGTTAGTTGTGTGGTAGATTTAGCTCACGGTCAACTCGAGTTTCCATCACCCGAGAGCTCGTTCGTTACTTATATGTTTCTTACGTTCCCTTGCCATTGGGAACCATGACAGTATGACCGGCCTGTGTTAAACTTATTGGCAGAAGAAAGGAGAGAAAAAAGAAGTCTGTAAAATTTTTTTTTCCCTTTTTCCTCTATGCTTGCTCCATAGTTGGATCAGTTGTATTTCAGCTTTAATTACAGCCTTTGCCTTTCTCTCCTTATAATCCTTGAATGGCTCTGAGCTCACCTGTTTAAAGATGGATCCTCAGAGTTTGGCTGCAGGTTTAAATAATCTTGCTACGAAGGTTCAAAATTTACAAGATTTTGTTATACATGCTCCTATTTCTGAACCTAAAATCCCTACACCAGAGGTGTTTTCCGGAGATAGATCTCGGTTTTTGAATTTCAAATATAATTGTAAATTATTTCTTTCTCTCAGACCTCACTCCTCAGGAGATCCTGTCCAGCAGGTTAAGATTGTAATCTCTTTGCTGCGAGGTGACCCTCAAAATTGGGCATTTTCATTGGCACCAGGGGATCCTGCATTGCTCAATGTGGATGTGTTTTTCCTGGCTTTAGGGTTGCTTTATGAGGAACCTAATTTGGAGATTCAAGCTGAAAAAGCTTTGATAGCCCTATCTCAAGGGCAAGATGAAGCGGAGATATACTGCCAAAAATTTCGTAGGTGGTCTGTGCTTACTCAGTGGAATGAGTGCGCCTTAGCGGCAAATTTCAGAGAGGGCCTTTCTGATGCCGTTAAAGATGTTATGGTCGGGTTCCCTGCGCCTACAGGTCTGAATGAGTCCATGACAATGGCAATTCAGATTGATCGGCGTTTGCGGGAGCGCAAACCCGTGCACCATTTGGCGGTATCTTCTGAAGAGACGCCAGAGAAAATGCAATGTGACAGAGTTATGTCCAGAAGCGAGCGGCAGAATTATAGGTGTAAAAATGGGTTATGCTTCTATTGTGGTGATTCTGCTCATGTTATATCGGCATGCTCTAAGCGTACTAGGAAGGTTGACAAGTCCATTTCAATTGGCACTTTACAGTCCAAATTTATTTTGTCTGTAACCTTGATTTGTTCATTATCAGTTATTACCGTGGATGCCTATGTGGACTCTGGCGCCGCTCTGAGTCTTATGGACTGGTCCTTTGCCAGGCGCTGTGGGTTTGATTTAGAGCCTCTGGAAGTCCCTATACCTCTGAAGGGTATTGATTCTACACCTTTGGCTTGTAATAAACCACAGTTCTGGACGCAAGTGACTATGCGTATGACTCCAGACCATCAGGAGGTGATTCGCTTCCTTGTGTTGTACAATTTACATGATGTTTTGGTGCTTGGATTACCATGGTTACAGTCTCATAACCCAGTCCTTGACTGGAAGGCTATGTCTGTGTTAAGCTGGGGATGTCGGGGGGCTCATGGGGACACTCCTATGGTGTCCATTTCGTCATCTATTCCATCTGAGATTCCGGCATTTTTGTCTGATTATCGTGATATTTTTGAAGAGCCTAAGATTGGTTCACTCCCTCCTCACAGGGATTGTGATTGCGCCATAGATCTGATTCCTGGCAGTAAATTTCCAAAGGGTCGTTTGTTTAACCTATCTGTACCTGAACATGCTGCTATGCGCGAGTATATTAAGGAGTCCCTGGAAAAGGGACATATTCGTCCTTCTTCATCACCTTTAGGAGCCGGTTTTTTCTTTGTCTCTAAAAAGGATGGCTCTCTGAGGCCTTGTATTGATTATCGTCTCCTGAATAAAATTACAGTCAAATATCAGTATCCGTTGCCTTTGCTGACTGATTTGTTTGCTCGCATAAGGGGGGCTAAGTGGTTCTCTAAGATTGATCTTTGTGGGGCGTATAATTTGGTGCGAATTAAGCAGGGGGATGAGTGGAAGACCGCATTTAATACGCCTGAGGGCCATTTTGAGTATTTGGTAATGCCTTTCATAGGGCTCATCCAGATCGCCCTGGCGGTTCTTGTGAGGGTTCGGTGCCCCCTCCTTAAGGGGAGGGTACTGTTGTGTATCCGCTTTTTGGGCTCCCCTGGTGGTTGCTGGTGGTACTGGTGACTTGTTTGCACTTTGCTGCTTCTGTTCACCTGCTTCCATCAGTGTTTGGGAGTTTCCTATTTAGCCTTGCTCTCCAGTCATTTCCTTGCCAGTCATCATTGTAACCAGAGCCTTCGGTTGCATGTTCCTGCTACTAGTCTGCTGATCAGCTAAGTGGACTTTGTCCTTTTGTTTTGTACCTTTTGTCCAGTTTGCAGTTTTTGTAATTCTCTGTAGCTGGAAGCTCTTGCGGGCTGAAATTGTTACTCCTGTGTCATGAGTTGACACAGGAGTCTTAAAGTAATTTCAGGATGGTTTTTGAAAGGGTTTTCAGTTGACCGTGAAGTCCTCTTTTGTATCCTTCTGCTATCTAGTAAGTGGACCTCTCTTTGCTAAATCTACTTTCATACTGTGTATGTCTTTTCCTCTTAATTCACCGTTATTACATGTGGGGGGCTGCTATCATCTTTTTGGGGTATTTCCCTAGAGGTAAGCCAGGTCTGTTTCTTCCTCTACCAGGCGTAGTTAGTCCTCCGGCTGGCGCGTGGCATTTAGGAAGCCGTAGGTATGCTCCCTGGCTACTGTTAGTTGTGTGGTAGATTTAGCTCACGGTCAACTCGAGTTTCCATCACCCGAGAGCTCGTTCGTTACTTATATGTTTCTTACGTTCCCTTGCCATTGGGAACCATGACACCTAACACAATAAAATGGGCGGGCTGTAGGCACTTTATAATTGGTTCCAGGGGTACACGGGCAGCAGTGGTCTGGTCAGTGGAGGCCTAGTGGAAGGAGGGACCGCAGACAGGCTTCGAAGGCCTAACACAATAAAATGGGCAGGCTGTAGGCACTTTATAATTGGTTCCAGGGGTACACGGGCAGCAGTGGTCTGGTCAGTGGAGACCTAGTGGAAGGAGGGACCGCAGACAGGCTTCGAAGGCCTAACACAATAAAATGGGCTGGCTGTAGGCACTTTATAATTGGTTCCAGGGGTACACGGGCAGCAGTGGTCTGGTCAGTGGAGGCCTAGTGGAAGGAGGGACCGCAGACAGGCTTCGAAGGCCTAACACAATAAAATGGGCGGGCTGTAGGCACTTTATAATTGGTTCCAGGGGTAAACGGGCAGCAGTGGTCTGGTCAGTGGAGGCCTAGTGGAAGGAGGGACCGCAGACAGGCTTCGAAGGCCTAACACAATAAAATGGGCTGGCTGTAGGCACTTTATAATTGGTTCCAGGGGTACACGGGCAGCAGTGGTCTGGTCAACGGAGGCCGATTGTAATGAGTGTCTGCCAGTTAGTAGTCAAAAACAACAATTAAATGTGAATGTCTCGCATTAAAACAAAACAAAAACATTAAAGGGTGCAATCATTAGGTTCAGGGGTGGGATCCTCTGCGTTGTTTCAGACCTACTAATTTAGCGCAAAGTATTTACTGTGGTAAATAGAGGACACTGCCCCTGACTATGTTAAGTACCATCATACATGTCAACACAATGGTATTGTCAGTGGCAGGTATGGAAGGATGTCAGCGCATAGACTAAACATTGGTGGAAGTGTGAGAGATAACTGTGGAAGTGGTAGAGCAATGTTTGACCTGGGGGTGGGTGAACTCTCTTGTGGCTGGCGGTACAGGCCCAGGGCCCCTCATGTTACAACAGTGTGTCTGACGTTGGGTGCGCACCACCACCGCCAGAGACACTTTATTGTACTATGAGGGACCCAGTAGCAATGCCGTCGACCAAAAGCGAGCACACCCACCTCTTCAGACAAACAGCAGTCTCACGGGTGCTTGCGCCAAGTCGCGATACCACGGCCCCGTGTGGGGAGTTTGGCCATTTAGGGAGGTGTAAACATGTCGTATGCTGGACAATCAGCTGCAGAAAATTAGACATTAGAAAAGTAATTCACAGTAGTCCACAGGCAAGAGCTTTTCATAGGAAAGCTAGGTGTCGGCCGGGCAAGGTGGGGCAAAAGATTTCGAAATCCAGTTGTGGTTCATTTTAATGAATGTTAGATCGTCAACATTTTGGGTAGCCAGACGAGTCCTTTTTTCGGTTAATATTGAACCTGCAGCACTGAATACTCTTTCTGATAGGACACTTGCTGCCGGGCAAGCAAGCTCCTGCAATGCATATTCTGCCAATTCTGGCCAGGTGTCTAATTTTGATGCCCAGTAATCAAATGGGAATGACGGTTGAGGGATAACATCGATAAGGGATGAAAAATAGTTAGTAACCATACTGAACAAATGTTGTCGCCTGTCACTTTCAATTGATGCAGCAGTACCTGTCCTGTCTGCGGTCATAGCAAAATCACTCCACAACCTGGTCAGAAAACCCCTCTGTCCAACGGCACTTCTGATGTGTGCACCCCTAACACTCCTAGTCTGCTGCCCCCTGGAGCTCGTGTGAGAACGATCACGTGCGCTGTGTGCTGGGAATGCCTGAAGCAAACGGTCAACAAGAGTTGATTGTTTGGTTGCTAATATTAGTTCCAAGTTCTCATGTGGCATAATATTTTGCAATTTGCCTTTATAGCGTGGATCAAGGAGGCAGGCCAACCAGTAATCGTCATCGTTCATCATTTTCGTAATGCGTGTGTCCCTTTTTAGGATACGTAAGGCATAATCCGCCATGTGGGCCAAAGTTCCAGTTGTCAAATCTCCGGTTGTGATTGGTTGAGGGGCAGTTTCAGGCAAATCTACGTCACTTGTGTCCCTCAAAAAACCAGAACCCGGCCTTGCCACGCAACCAATTTCCAGTGCCCCCGGGAAAGCTTCTGCATTAAAAATATACTCATCCACATCATCCTCCTCGTCCTCCACCTCCTCTTTGCCCGCTACCTCATCCTGTACACTGCCCTGACAAGACAATGGCTGACTGTCATCAAGGCTTTCCTCTTCCTCTGGTGCAGACGCCTGATCCTTTATGTGCGTCAAACTTTGTATCAGCAGACGCATTAGGGGGATGCTCATGCTTATTATGGCGTTGTCTGCACTAACCAGCCGTGTGCATTCCTCAAAACACTGAAGGACTTGACACATGTCTTGTATCTTCGACCACTGCACACCTGACAACTCCATGTCTGCCATCCTACTGCCTGCCCGTGTATGTGTATCCTCCCACAAAAACATAACAGCCCGCCTCTGTTGGCACAGTCTCTGAAGCATGTGCAGTGTTGAGTTCCACCTTGTTGCAACGTCTATGATTAGGCGATGCTGGGGAAGGTTCAAAGACCGCTGATAGGTCTGTATACGGCTGGAGTGTACAGGCGAACGTCGGATATGTGAGGAAAGTCCACGCACTTTGAGGAGCAGGTCGGAGAACCCAGGATAAGTTTTCAATAAGCACTGCACCACCAGGTTTAAGGTGTGAGCCAGGCAAGGAATGTGTTTCAGTTGGGAAAGGGAGATGGCAGCCATGAAATTCCTTCCGTTATCACTCACTACCTTGCCTGCCTCAAGATCTACTGTGCCCAGCCACGACTGCGTTTCTTGTTGCAAGAACTCGGACAGAACTTCCGCGGTGTGTCTGTTGTCGCCCAAACACTTCATAGCCAATACAACCTGCTGACGCTTGCCACTAGCTGGCCCATAATGGGACAACTGTTGTGCAACAGTGTCATCTGCCGATGGAGTGGTTGGCCGACTGCGGTCTGTGGAAGAGCTGTAGCTTCTGCAGGAGGACGAGGAGGAGGAGGAGGAGGGGGTGCGAACGCCTACAGCCAACTGTTTCCTAGACCGTGGGCTAGGCACAACTGTCCCGAAATTGATGTCCCCTGTGGACCCTGCATCCACCACATTCACCCAGTGTGCCGTGATGGACACATAACGTCCCTGGCCATGCCTACTGGTCCATGCATCTGTAGTCAGGTGTTGTGGATTCTGTTTGTGGGCTCCCTCTGGTGGTTACTGCTGGTACTGGGTGACTTTGGTGGGTTGCGGCCTTTGGTTTCCACCTGTCCATCAGAGGCTGGGTGTTTCCTATTTTACCTGGCCTTTCTGTCATTTCCCTTGCCGGCTATCAATGTATTCAGATGTGCTCTGTTTGGTTCCTGCCTACCTGCTCCCAGATCTTTCAGGATAAGCTAAGTGCTGAATTCCAGTTGTTTGGTTTTTTTGTCCAGCTTGCTTATTATGTCTCTATGCTAGCTGGTAGCTCTAGTGGACTGAGGTTCTCCCCATGTGCCATGAGTTGGCACATGGGTTCTTGTAATCTCAGGATGGTTTTTTTGATTAGGGTTTTTTGCTGACCGCTCAGTCCCCTTTTGTATCGCTCTGCTTTCTAGTTTACAGCGGGCCTCAATTTGCTAAAGCTATATATATCATCTCTATGTGTGTGCCTTCCTCTCATTTCACCGTCAATACATGTGGGGGGCAACTATATCTTTTGGGGTTCGTTCCTCTGGAGGCAAGTGAGGTCTTTATTTTCTCTGCAGTACTAGTTAGCTCTTAGGCTGGTGCGTGGCGTCTAGAACCAACGTAGGCACGCTCCCTGGCTATCTCTAGTTGCGTTTGTCAGGCGTAGGGCAGCGGTCAGCCCAGGTTCCATCACCCTAGAGCTCGTCCGTCTTTTATTTGTACTTTGCTTGTCCTGTGCTATCCCTAGCCATTGGGGATTCATGACAGTATAGCCGGCCCACAAAGTGTTAATTGTTTGGGCTGAAGCAGGAGAAAAAGAAGTGTTCAAGGGAAATTTTTTTTTTTTTTTTTTTCCTTCAGAGTTTTGCTGCCTAGCCCTTAATTGCTGTCTAGCTGCTTCTTACCTCCTCTTAACCCTTGAATGGCTCTGATCTTAGCTGTTTAACATGGATGTCCAGAGTTTGGCTTCCAGCCTGAGTAATCTCACGGCAAAAGTTCAAAACATACAGGATTTTGTTGTTCACACTGCCATGTCTGAACCTAGAATTCCTATTCCAGAGTTTTTTTCTGGAGATAGATCTACCTTCCTGAATTTCAGGAACAATTGTAAATTGTTTCTTTCTTTAAAATCTCGCTCCTCTGGAGACCCTGCTCAACAGGTCAGGATTGTCATATCTTTCCTGCGGGGCGACCCTCAGAATTGGGCATTTGCATTGGCATCAGGGGATCCTGCATTGCTCAGTGTGGATGCGTTTTTTCTGGCATTGGGATTGCTCTATGAGGAACCTAACCTAGAGATTCAGGCTGAAAAGGCTTTATTAGCCCTCTCTCAGGGGCATGATGAAGCGGAAATATATTGTCAGAAATTTCGGAAATGGTCGGTGCTTACTCAGTGGAATGAGTGCGCCCTGGCTGCAAACTTCAGAAATGGTCTTTCTGAGGCCATTAAGGATATTATGGTGGGGTTCCCTACGCCTACAGGTCTGAATGAGTCTATGACTATGGCCATTCAGATTGATCGGCGTTTACGGGAGCGCAAACCCGTGCACCAGTTGGCGGTGTCTTCTGAACAGGCACCTGAGACTATGCAATGTGATAGAATTCAGTCCAGAAGTGAACGGCAAAATTATAGGCGGAAAAATGGATTGTGTTTTTATTGTGGTGATTCAGCTCATGTTATATCAGCATGCTCTAAACGCACAAAAAGGGTTGATAAATCTTTTGCCATTGATACTCTGCAGTCTAAGTTCATTTTGTCTGTGACTCTGATTTTTTCACTGTCTTCCATTTCCGTCGATGCCTATGTGGATTCGGGCGCTGCCCTGAGTCTTATGGATTGGTCATTTGCTAAACGCTGCGGTTTTAGTCTGGAGCCTCTGGAAGTTCCTATTCCTCTGAAAGGAATTGACTCTACACCATTGGCTATGAATAAACCGCAGTATTGGACACAAGTGACCATGCGCATGACTCCCGTTCATCAGGAGGTGATTCGCTTCCTTGTACTGTATAATTTACATGATGTACTAGTGCTTGGTCTGCCATGGTTACAAACTCATGATCCTGTCCTGGACTGGAAAACAATGTCTGTGCTAAGCTGGGGATGTCAGGGGGTTCATGATGATGCACCTCCGATTTCAATCGCTTCATCTACTCCTTCTGAGATCCCTGCGTTTTTGTCTGACTATAGGGATGTTTTTGAGGAGCCTAAGCTCAATTCGCTCCCTCCTCATAGAGAGTGTGACTGTGCTATAGAATTGATTCCTGGCAGTAAGTTCCCTAAGGGTCGTTTATTTAATCTGTCACTGCCAGAGCATACTGCTATGCGGAATTATATTAAGGAGTCCTTGGAAAAGGGACATATTCGTCCATCTTCGTCCCCTCTGGGAGCAGGTTTTTTTTTCGTGGCAAAAAAAGATGGTTCCCTGAGGCCTTGTATAGATTATCGCCTTCTGAATAAGATTACAGTCAAATATCAGTATCCATTGCCATTATTAACTGATTTGTTTGCTCGCATTAAGGGGGCTAGGTGGTTCACTAAGATAGATCTTCGCGGTGCGTATAATCTGGTGCGGATAAAACAGAGTGATGAGTGGAAAACCGCATTTAATACACCTGAGGTCCATTTTGAGTATTTGGTAATGCCTTTTGGACTCTCCAATGCTCCGTCAGTTTTTCAGTCCTTTATGCACAATATTTTCCGTGAATATCTGGATAAGTTTATGATTGTGTATTTGGATGATATTTTGGTGTTTTCTGATGACTGGGAGTCTCATGTTCTACAGGTCAGGAAGGTGTTTCAGGTTCTGCGGGCCAATTCTCTGTTTGTGAAGGGCTCAAAGTGTCTCTTCGGAGTCCAGAAGATTTCTTTTTTGGGGTACATTTTTTCTCCTTCTACTATTGAGATGGATCCCGTCAAGGTTCAGGCTATTTGTGACTGGACACAACCTACATCTGTTAAGAGCCTTCAGAAGTTCTTGGGGTTTGCTAATTTTTATCGTCGGTTCATTGCTAATTTTTCCAGTATTGTTAAACCTTTGACTGATTTGACTAAAAAGGGTGCTGATGTTGCTGATTGGTCTACTGAGGCCGTGGAGGCCTTTCGGGAACTTAAGCGCCGGTTTTCTTCTGCTCCTGTGTTGTGTCAACCAGATGTTTCACTTCCTTTTCAGGTTGAGGTTGATGCTTCCGAGATTGGAGCGGGGGCGGTTTTGTCACAGAGAAGTTCTAATGGCTCGGTGATGAAGCCATGTGCTTTCTTCTCTAGAAAATTCTCGCCCGCCGAGCGCAATTATGATGTGGGTAATCGGGAGCTTTTGGCCATGAAGTGGGCATTTGAGGAGTGGCGTCATTGGCTTGAGGGTGCTAAACATCGTGTGGTGGTCTTGACTGATCACAAGAATCTCATTTACCTTGAGTCTGCCAGGCGTTTGAATCCTAGACAGGCTCGTTGGTCGTTATTTTTTTCTCGTTTCAATTTCGTGGTTTCATACCTGCCAGGTTCAAAGAATGTGAAGGCAGATGCTCTTTCCAGGAGTTTTGTGCCTGACTCTCCTGGAGACACTGGGCCTACTGGTATCCTTAGGGATGGGGTAATATTGTCCGCCGTATCCCCAGACTTGCGACGCGCATTGCAGGAGTTTCAGGCGGATAAACCGGATCGATGTCCACCAGAAAGACTGTTTGTTCCGGATGATTGGACCAGTAGAGTCATCTCCGAGGTCCATTCTTCTGTGTTGGCTGGTCATCCTGGAATATTTGGTACGAGAGACTTGGTGGCCAGGTCTTTTTGGTGGCCTTCCTTGTCTAGGGATGTGCGTACATTTGTGCAGTCTTGTGAAGTGTGTGCTCGAGCTAAGCCTTGCTGTTCACGGGCCAGTGGGTTGTTGTTATCTTTGCCCATCCCGAAGAGGCCTTGGACGCACATTTCCATGGATTTTATTTCTGATCTTCCGGTTTCACAGAAAATGTCCGTTATCTGGGTTGTGTGTGACCGCTTTTCTAAGATGGCTCATTTGGTGCCCTTGCCTAAGTTGCCCTCCTCCTCTGAGTTGGTCCCTTTATTTTTTCAGAACGTGGTTCGTTTGCATGGGATTCCGGAGAATATCGTTTCTGACAGGGGATCCCAGTTTGTGTCTAGATTTTGGCGGACGTTCTGTGCCAAGATGGGCATTGATTTGTCTTTCTCGTCTGCATTCCATCCTCAGACGAATGGCCAGACGGAGCGAACTAATCAGACCTTGGAAACTTATTTGAGGTGTTTTGTTTCTGCTGATCAAGATGACTGGGTTGCTTTTTTGCCACTGGCCGAATTTGCTCTTAATAATCGGGCTAGTTCTGCCACGTTGGTCTCTCCTTTTTTTTGTAATTCGGGGTTTCATCCTCGTTTTTCCTCTGGTCAGGTGGAGTCTTCGGATTGTCCTGGAGTGGACGTGGTGGTGGACAGGCTACATCAGATTTGGAATCAGGTGGTGGACAATTTGAAGTTATCTCAGGAGAAGACTCAGCAGTTTGCTAATCGCCGTCGTCGCGTGGGTCCCCGACTTCTTGTTGGGGATTTGGTGTGGTTGTCTTCTCGTTTTGTCCCTACGAAGGTCTCTTCTCCTAAGTTCAAGCCTCAGTTCATCGGTCCTTATAGGATCTCGGAGATTCTTAACCCTGTATCTTTTCGTTTGGATCTCCCAGCATCGTTTGCTATTCATAATGTGTTCCATCGGTCGTTGTTGCGGAGGTATGAGGTGCCCGTTGTTCCTTCGGTTGAGCCTCCTGCTCCGGTGCTGGTGGAGGGAGAATTGGAGTATGTTGTTGAAAAGATCTTGGATTCTCGTGTTTCCAGACGCAAACTCCAGTATTTGGTTAAGTGGAAGGGTTATGGTCAGGAGGATAATTCCTGGGTGGTCGCCTCCGATGTTCATGCGACTTATTTGGTCCGCGCCTTCCATAGAGCTCACCCTGATCGCCCTGGGGGTTCTCGTGAGGGTTCGGTGACCCCTCCTCAAGGGGGGGGTACTGTTGTGGATTCTGTTTGTGGGCTCCCTCTGGTGGTTACTGCTGGTACTGGGTGACTTTGGTGGGTTGCGGCCTTTGGTTTCCCCCTGTCCATCAGAGGCTGGGTGTTTCCTATTTTACCTGGCCTTTCTGTCATTTCCCTTGCCGGCTATCAATGTATTCAGATGTGCTCTGTTTGGTTCCTGCCTACCTGCTCCCAGATCTTTCAGGATAAGCTAAGTGCTGAATTCCAGTTGTTTGGTTTTTTTGTCCAGCTTGCTTATTATGTCTCTATGCTAGCTGGTAGCTCTAGTGGACTGAGGTTCTCCCCATGTGCCATGAGTTGGCACATGGGTTCTTGTAATCTCAGGATGGTTTTTTTGATTAGGGTTTTTTGCTGACCGCTCAGTCCCCTTTTGTATCGCTCTGCTTTCTAGTTTACAGCGGGCCTCAATTTGCTAAAGCTATATATATATCATCTCTATGTGTGTGCCTTCCTCTCATTTCACCGTCAATACATGTGGGGGGCAACTATATCTTTTGGGGTTCGTTCCTCTGGAGGCAAGTGAGGTCTTTATTTTCTCTGCAGTACTAGTTAGCTCTTAGGCTGGTGCGTGGCGTCTAGAACCAACGTAGGCACGCTCCCTGGCTATCTCTAGTTGCGTTTGTCAGGCGTAGGGCAGCGGTCAGCCCAGGTTCCATCACCCTAGAGCTCGTCCGTCTTTTATTTGTACTTTGCTTGTCCTGTGCTATCCCTAGCCATTGGGGATTCATGACAGTCAGGTGCACCTTTGTACTCACAGATTGCCTGAGTGCATGGACGATGCGCTGTTTAACATGCTGGTGCAGGGTGTTATGACCCCAATGGCGAGGGTCTCAGAGATATCGGCAAGTCTGCGAAGTACAAAAATCCAGCTCATAGGGCAGTGGTAACTGGGTTGACCATATATCTACTCCTAACGCCAACACTAGAAGTAGCCGGGGAACATGCCTACGTTGGTCGCTAGATGTCTCGCGCCAGCCGGAGAGCTAACTACCCCTAGAAGCGGAAAACAAAGACCTCTCTTGCCTCCAGAGAAAAGACCCCAAAAGTTGGATACAAGCCCCCCACAAATAATAACGGTGAGGTAAGAGGAAATGACAAACACAGAGATGAACTAGGTTTAGCAAAGAGAGGCCCACTTACTAATAGCAGAATGTAGTAAGATAACTTATATGGTCAACAAAAACCCTATCAAAAATCCACACTGGAGATTCAAGAACCCCCGAACCGTCTAACGGCCCGGGGGGAGAACTCCAGCCTCCCTAGAGCTTCCAGCAAGGATAGGATACAGATTATGTACAAGCTGGACAAAAATGCAAACAAAAAAAAATAGCAAAAAGCAAGAAAGCAGACTTAGCTTAATCAAGCAGGAACCAGGATCAGTAGACAAGAGCACTACAGATTAGCTCTGATATCAACGTTGCCAGGCATTGAACTGAAGGTCCAGGGAGCTTATATAGCAACACCCCTGACCTAACGACCCAGGTGAGCATACAAGGAATGAATGGCATACCCAGAGTCAAATCACTAGTAGCCACTAGAGGGAGCCAAAAGGTAAATTCACAACAGTACCCCCCCCCTTAGTGAGGGGTCACCGAACCCTCACCAAGACCACCAGGGCGATCAGGATGAGCGGCGTGAAAGGCACGAACTAAATCGGCCGCATGCACATCAGAGGCGACCACCCAGGAATTATCCTCCTGACCATAGCCCTTCCACTTGACCAGGTACTGAAGCCTCCGCCTGGAGAGACGAGAATCTAAGATCTTCTCCACCACGTACTCCAACTTGCCCTCAACCAACACCGGAGCAGGAGGCTCCGCAGAAGGAACCACAGGCACAAAGTACCGCCGCAACAAGGACCTATGAAATACGTTGTGAATGGCAAACGACACCGGAAGATCCAGGCGAAAGGATACAGGATTAATGATTTCCAATATCTTGTAAGGACCAATGAAGCGAGGCTTAAATTTGGGAGAGGAGACCTTCATAGGAACAAATCGAGAAGACAGCCATACCAAATCCCCAACGCGAAGTCGGGGACCCACACCGCGGCGGCGGTTGGCAAAACGCTGAGCCTTCTCCTGTGACAACTTCAAGTTGTCCACCACATGACTCCAGATCCGCTGCAACCTATCCACCATGGAATCCACCCCAGGACAGTCAGAAGGCTCCACATGTCCCGAGGAAAAACGAGGATGGAAACCAGAGTTGCAGAAAAATGGCGAAACCAAGGTGGCGGAACTAGCCCGATTATTAAGGGAAAATTCAGCCAACGGCAAGAAGGTCACCCAATCATCCTGATCAGAAGAGACAAAACACCTCAAATAAGCCTCCAGAGTCTGATTAGTTCGCTCCGTTTGTCCGTTAGTCTGGGGATGGAAAGCGGACGAAATTGACAAATCAATGCCCATCCTACCACAAAAGGATCGCCAGAACCTGAAAACAAACTGGGATCCTCTGTCCGACACAATATTCTCAGGAATGCCGTGCAAACGAACCACGTTCTGGAAGAACACAGGAACCAGATCAGAAGAGGAAGGCAGCTTAGGCAAAGGAACCAGATGGACCATCTTGGAGAAACGATCACATATCACCCAGATGACAGACATGCCCTGAGACACCGGAAGATCCGAAATGAAATCCATAGAGATGTGTGTCCAAGGTCTCTTCGGGACAGGCAAGGGCAAGAGCAACCCGCTGGCACGAGAACAGCAAGGCTTAGCTCGAGCACAAGTACCACAGGACTGCACAAATGACCGCACATCCCTTGACAAGGAAGGCCACCAAAAGGACCTGGCCACCAGATCTCTGGTGCCAAAAATTCCCGGGTGCCCTGCCAACACTGAGGAATGAACCTCAGAAATGACTCTGCTGGTCCATTTAGCTGGCACAAACAATCTGTCAGGTGGACAAGAGTCAGGCCTACCAGCCTGAAATCTCTGCAACACACGTCGCAGATCTGGAGAAATAGCAGACAAGATAACTCCTTCCTTAAGAATACCCACAGGTTCAGCGACTCCAGGAGCATCAGGCACAAAGCTCCTAGACAGAGCATCGGCCTTCACATCCTTAGAACCTGGTAAATACGAGACCACAAAGTCAAAACGGGAGAAAAACAATGACCAGCGGGCCTGTCTAGGATTCAGGCGTTTAGCAGACTCGAGATACATCAGATTTTTGTGATCAGTCAAGACCACCACACGATGCTTAGCACCCTCGAGCCAATGACGCCACTCCTCAAATGCCCACTTCATGGCCAACAACTCCCGATTGCCCACATCATAATTTCGCTCAGCCGGCGAAAACTTCCTAGAGAAGAAGGCACAAGGTCTCATAGTAGAGCAACCAGGGCCTCTCTGCGACAAAACGGCCCCTGCCCCAATCTCCGAAGCATCCACCTCAACCTGAAAGGGAAGTGAGACGTCAGGCTGGCACAAAACAGGCGCCGAAGTAAACCGGCGTTTCAACTCCTGGAAAGCCTCCACGGCCGCAGGAGCCCAGTTAGCTACATCAGAGCCTTTCTTGGTCATATCCGTCAGCGGTTTAACAACGCTAGAGAAATTTGCGATAAAACGACGGTAGAAGTTAGCAAAACCCAAGAACTTCTGAAGACTCTTAACTGACGAGGGTTGAGTCCAATCATGAATAGCTCGGACCTTGACTGGATCCATCTCCACAGCAGAAGGGGAAAAAATGAACCCCAAAAAGGGAACCTTCTGTACACCAAAGAGACACTTTGAGCCTTTTACAAACAAAGAATTTTCACGCAAAATCTCAAAAACCATCCTGACCTGCTCCACATGCGAGTCCCAATCATCAGAAAAAACCAGAATATCATCCAGATAAACAATCAAAAATTTATCCAGATACTTCCGGAAAATGTCATGCATGAAGGACTGAAAAACTGAAGGTGCATTAGAGAGCCCAAATGGCATCACCAAGTATTCAAAATGACCTTCGGGCGTATTGAATGCGATTTTCCATTCATCGCCCTGCCTAAAGCGCACAAGGTTGTACGCACCAAGAAGGTCTATCTTGGTGAACCACTTGGCACCTTTAATCCGGGCAAACAAATCTGACAACAGCGGCAAAGGATACTGAAATTTGACAGTGATCTTATTTAAAAGCCGGTAGTCAATACAAGGCCTCAAAGATCCGTCCTTTTTGGCCACAAAAAAGAATCCCGCACCAAGAGGAGAAGAAGAAGGACGGATATGCCCCTTCTCAAGAGACTCCTTGATATATGAACGCATCGCGGTATGTTCAGGTACCGACAGATTAAACAGTCTCCCCTTAGGAAACTTACTGCCAGGAATCAAATCTATTGCACAGTCACATTCCCTATGAGGAGGCAGTGCACTGGACTTAGACTCGCTGAAGACATCCTGATAATCAGACAAATACGCCGGAACTTCCGAAGGCGTAGAAGAAGCAATAGACAAGGGCAGGGAATCTCCATGAATTCCATGGCAGCCCCAACTTGACACTGACATAGCCTTCCAGTCCAAGACTGGATTATGGGTCTGTAACCATGGCAAACCCAAAACAACCAAATCATGCATTTTATGCAGAACAAGAAAACGTATTACCTCCCGATGTTCGGGAGTCATGCACATGGTAACCTGTGTCCAAAACTGCGGTTTATTTTTTGCCAATGGCGTAGAATCAATACCCCTAAGAGGAATAGGATTTTCCAATGGCTCAAGAACAAATCCGCAGCGCTTGGCAAATGACAGATCCATAAGGCTCAGGGCAGCACCTGAGTCCACAAACGCCATGACTGGATACGAAGACAGTGAGCAAATCAAAGTTACAGATAGAATAAATTTAGGTTGCAAATTACCAATGGTGACCGGACTAACAACCTTAGTAAGACGTTTAGAGCATGCTGAGATAACATGTGTAGAATCACCACAGTAGTAACACAAGCCATTCTGGCGTCTATGAATTTTCCGCTCATTTCTAGTCAGGATTCTATCACATTGCATTAAATCAGGTGCCTGTTCAGAAAACACCACGAGGGAATTTGCGGTTTTGCGCTCCCGCAACCGCCGGTCGATTTGAATAGCCAGGGCCATAGAATCATTCAGACTTGTGGGAATGGGAAAACCCACCATCACATTCTTAATGGCTTCAGAAAGGCCATTTCTAAAATTAGCAGCCAATGCACACTCGTTCCACTGGGTCAGCACGGACCATTTCCGAAATTTTTGGCAATACACTTCAGCCTCGTCCTGGCCCTGAGACATAGCCAGCAAGGCTTTTTCTGCCTGAATCTCAAGATTGGGTTCCTCATAAAGCAAACCGAGCGCCAGAAAAAACGCATCAATGTCAGCCAATGCCGGATCTCCTGGCGCCAGCGAGAAGGCCCAATCCTGAGGGTCGCCCCGTAAAAAAGAAGTAACAATTTTTACTTGCTGAGCGGAGTCTCCAGATGAACAGGGTCTCAGAGACAAAAACAATTTACAATTATTCCTGAAATTTCTAAATTTAAATCGGTCTCCGGAAAACAGTTCAGGAATCGGTATCTTAGGTTCTGACATAGGATTTCTGGTAACATAATCTTGTATGCCCTGCACACGAGCAGCAAGCTGGTCCACACTTGTAATCAAGGTCTGGACATTCATGTCTGCAGCAATCACAAGCCACTCAGAGGTAAAGGGGAAAAGAAAAAAAAAATGAGAGAGAGAAAAAAAAACTCAGAACTTTCTTTCTTATAATCCCACTTCTGCAATGCATTTAACATTTAATACTGGCCTGGCAAACTGTTATGACCCCAATGGCGAGGGTCTCAGAGATATCGGCAAGTCTGCGAAGTACAAAAATCCAGCTCATAGGGCAGTGGTAACTGGGTTGACCATATATCTACTCCTAACGCCAACACTAGAAGTAGCCGGGGAACATGCCTACATTGGTCGCTAGATGTCTCGCGCCAGCCGGAGAGCTAACTACCCCTAGAAGAGGAAAACAAAGACCTCTCTTGCCTCCAGAGAAAAGACCCCAAACGTTGGATACAAGCCCCCCACAAATAATAACGGTGAGGTAAGAGGAAATGACAAACACAGAGATGAACTAGGTTTAGCAAAGAGAGGCCCACTTACTAATAGCAGAATGTAGTAAGATAACTTATATGGTCAACAAAAACCCTATCAAAAATCCACACTGGAGATTCAAGAACCCCCGAACCGTCTAACGGCCCGGGGGGAGAACTCCAGCCTCCCTAGAGCTTCCAGCAAGGATAGGATACAGATTATGTACAAGCTGGACAAAAATGCAAACAAAAACAAATAGCAAAAAGCAAGAAAGCAGACTTAGCTTAATCAAGCAGGAACCAGGATCAGTAGACAAGAGCACTACAGATTAGCTCTGATATCAACGTTGCCAGGCATTGAACTGAAGGTCCAGGGAGCTTATATAGCAACACCCCTGACCTAACGACCCAGGTGAGCATACAAGGAATGAATGACATACCCAGAGTCAAATCACTAGTAGCCACTAGAGGGAGCCAAAAGGTAAATTCACAACAGCAGGGCTGGGATGGCTTTTCTGGAAAAAAAGTGTCGACTGGGTAGCTCGTATCGTGGTTCAGCGTACTCCATCAGGGCTTTGAAAGCTTCGCTTTCAACTAACCGGTAGGGCATCATCTCTAACGAGATTAGTCTAGCTATGTGGGCGTTAAAACCCTGTGTACGCGGATGCGAGGATAAGTACTTCCTTTTTCTAACCAGAGTCTCATGTAGGGTGAGCTGGACTGGAGAGCTGGAGATCGTGGAACTTTCGGGTGTGCCGGTGTACATGGCAGACTGAGAGACGGTTGGAGACGGTATTGTTTCCGCCGGTGCCCTAGATGCAATATTTCCTCCTACAAAACTGGTGATTCCCTGACCCTGACTGCTTTTGGCTGGCAAAGAAACCTGCACAGATACTGCCGGTGGTGCGGAAAATGGTGGCCTTACAGTGACGGAAGGGATGTTGCGTTGCTGACTAGCTTCATTGGCCGAGGGTGCTACAACCTTAAGGGACGTTTGGTAGTTAGTCCAGGCTTGAAAATGCATGGTGGTTAAGTGTCTATGCATGCAACTAGTATTTAGACTTTTCAGATTCTGACCTCTGCTTAAGCTAGTTGAACATTTTTGACAGATGACTTTGCGCTGATCAATTGGATGTTGTTTAAAAAAATGCCAGACTGCACTCTTCCTAGCATCGGATCCCTTTTCAGGGATTGCAGACTGAGCTTTAACCGGATGGCCACGCTGTCCTCCAACAGGTTTTGGCTTTGACACGCGTTTTGGGCCAGATACGGGCCCGGCAGATGGAACCTGTTGCGATGTTGATGCCTGCTGCGGCCCCTCCTCCACCTCCGCTTCTGAACTACTGCCGCCTGCACCCTGTTCCCCCAATGGCTGCCAATCGGGGTCAACAACTGGGTCATCTATTACCTCCTCTTCGAGCTCGTGTGCAACTTCGTCTGTGTCACTGTGTCGGTCGGTGGTATAGCGTTCGTGGCAGGGCAACATAGTCTCATCAGGGTCTGATTGTGGATCAGTACCCTGAGAGGGCAATGTGGTGGTCTGAGTCACAGGAGCAGCATAGTACTCTGGCTGTGGCTGTGCATCAGTGCACTCCATGTCAGAATCTACTTGTAATGGGCATGGCCTCTTAAGTGTTTCACTTTCTAAGCCAGGGACGGTATGTGTAAAGAGCTCCATGGAGTTACCCGTTGTGTCGCCTGCTGCATCCTTCTCTCTTGTTGTAGTTTTTGCTGAAGAGGACAAGGAAGCGACTTGTCCCTGACTGTGAACATCCACAAGCGACGCGCTGCTTTTACATTTACCAGTTTCAGAAGAGGAGGCAAAAGAGCTAGAGGCTGAGTCTGCAATGTAAGCCAAAACTTGCTGTTGCTGCTCCGCCTTTAAAAGCGGTTTTCCTACTCCCAGAAAAGAGAGCGTTCGAGGCCTTGTGTAGCCAGACGACGAAACTGGCTTCACAGCTCCAGACTTAGGTGGAATATTTTTATCCCCACGACCACCTGATGCTCCACTACCACTACCATCATTACCAGCTGACAATGAACGCCCACGGCCACGACGACCTCTTGCACCAGACTTCCTCATTGTTTTAAAAACTTAACCAAAGTAACTTTATTTGTTGCTGTCAAACAACTTACACGGTGAGCTATAACTTCAGTATGATTTCAATATCCCTTAACAGGTTGGTGAGACCACAAGGAAAATCAGGCACAATGTCACACACTCTGTTTTCTGTGGCACCAAATCACAGAGATGCCACACACGCAGGACTGTCACTCAAGCACAAATGTCAATATTAATCTCCCACTGTTTTATTTTTTTTTTCTTTTTCAGGGAGACTTTAGAAACCAAATAATAAAAAAAACAAAGGCTTTCTATGGCCCACTGAGTGAGAGATGGCACACACAGGAGTCAGGAGTGGCACACAAGCAGAAAGGGCAATATTAATCTCCCACTGTTTGAATTTTTTTTTCTTTTTCAGGGAGACTTTAGAAACCAAATAATAAAAAAAACAAAGGCTTTCTATGGCCCACTGAGTGAGAGATGGCACACACAGGAGTCAGGAGTGGCACACAAGCAGAAAGGGCAATATTAATCTCCCACTGTTTTAATTTTTTTTCTTTTTCAGGGAGACTTTAGAAACCAAATAATAAAAAAAACAAAGGCTTTCTATGGCCCACTGAGTGAGAGATGGCACACACAGGAGTCAGGAGTGGCACACAAGCAGAAAGGGCAATATTAATCTCCCACTGTTTTATTTTTTTTTTATTTTTCAGGGAGACTTTAGAAACCAAATAATAAAAAATAAATAGGCTTTCTATGGCCCACTGAGTGAGAGATGGCACACACAGGAGTCAGGAGTGGCACACAAGCAGAAAGGGCAATATTAATCTCCCACTGTTTTAATTTTTTTTTTCTTTTTCAGGGAGACTTTAGAAACCAAATAATAAAAAAAACAAAGGCTTTCTATGGCCCACTGAGTGAGAGATGGCACACACAGGAGTCAGGAGTGGCACACAAGCAGAAAGGGCAATATTAATCTCCCACTGTTTTATTTTTTTTTTTCTTTTTCAGGGAGACTTTAGAAACCAAATAATAAAAAATAAATAGGCTTTCTATGGCCCACTGAGTGAGAGATGGCACACACAGGAGTCAGGAGTGGCACACAAGCAGAAAGGGCAATATTAATCTCCCACTGTTTGAATTTTTTTTTTTTTTTCAGGGAGACTTTAGAAACCAAATAATAAAAAAAAAAGGCTTTCTATGGCCCACTGAGTGAGAGATGGCACACACAGGAGTCAGGAGTGGCACACAAGCCCTGAGACCAATATTTTTCTCCCACTGATTGATGTAGTGATTTTTTTTCAGGTAGATTTTAGAACCCAAATCAAGCAAAAAAATAAAAAGGCTTTCTATGGCCCACTGAGTGAGAGATGGCACACACAGGAGTCAGGAGTGGCACACAAGCAGAAAGGGCAATATTAATCTCCTACTGTTTGAATTTTTTTTTTTTTTCAGGGAGACTTTAGAAACCAAATAATAAAAAAAAAGGCTTTCTATGGCCCACTGAGTGAGAGATGGCACACACAGGAGTCAGGAGTGGCACACAAGCCCTGAGGCCAATATTTTTCTCCCACTGATTGATGTAGTGATTTTTTTTCAGGTAGATTTTAGAACCCAAATCAAGCAAAAAAATTAATAGGCTTTCTATGGCCCACTGAGTGAGAGATGGCACACACAGGGATGGCACTCTAGCAGAAATGCCAATCTTAATCTCCCACAAAAACACACAAAAAAAACAGGGACTGTCCTACAATTACTATCTCCCTGCAGTAATCTCAGCCAGGTATGGCAGGCAGCAATAAGGAGTGGACTGATGCACAAATTAAATAAAAAGTGTGGACAAACAAAAAAGATAGCTGTGCAGAAAGGAAGGAACAAGAGGATTTGTGCTTTGAAAAAAGCAGTTGGTTTGCACAGCGTCGTACACACACAGGCACAGCAACGCAGCTATCAGGGTCAGGGAGCCTTCTAGGGCAGCCCAATGAGCGACAGCGCTGAGGAAAAAAAAATGTAGCTTCCACTGTCCCTGCAAACAAAAGGTGGTGTTGGACAGTGGAAATCGCTACAGCACAAGCGGTTTGCAGCTTTATGTACCCTGCCTATCACTATCCCTGCTTCTGAAGAAGCAGCAGCAACCTCTCCCTACGCTCAGATCAGCAGCAGTAAGATGGCGGTCGGCGGGAACGCCCCTTTATAGCCCCTGTGACGCCGCAGAAAGCAAGCCAATCACTGCAATGCCCTTCTCTAAGATGGTGGGGACTGAGATCTATGTCATCACGCTGCCCACACTCTGCGTTCACCTTCATTGGCTGAGAAAAGGCGCTTTTCGCGTCATTGAAACGCGACTTTGGCGTGAAAGTCGCGTACCGCATGGCCGCTGCAACGCTGGGATCGGCTCGGTTTCATGAGACGCCGACTTTGCCAAAAGTCGGCGACTTTTGAAAATGAACGACCCGTTTCGCTCAACCCTATTCCTTAGTGTACGACATCCATGCATACCATTCCTATGCACCTCTGCAATGTATTGTATTGTGTAACACCTGCTAGGGCCGTGGGGTACTTGGAACCGGGTCACACAGCTCTTAAAAGGGTGGTCACGGCAGCAGTGACCCGGTCGTTGTCCCTGGGCGCGCAATAAAAATTAGAAAGGGAAAGTTCATAAGGCATTGTACGTGACACCACCTGTGGCGTTCGGCTATAAATGGCTGACGCTGCTTAAGCAGACCGCTGGAGCTGATGGTGATGTAGCTGGGATGGTTCTGCTCCCCACAGGTGGAGTGTGGCCCCAGGGCTACCAGTTCAGCTTTGTAAGGGACTTGTGGACATTGGGGTGCAAGTCTGAGGGTCTGGGGCTGAGAGTACGGGAATAACTAGAGGACACAAGGGTTGCAGTTTCTTTACCTTTAATCCCAGGTTGAAGGTAAAGTCCGGGGCATAAGTTACAGCTGGTGATGGAGATCCAGGCAGCCTGGAAGCAACTCAGAGTCCAACTAGCCAGATGGGGTTGGAGGCCTTCCTACTGCGCTGTTCTCTGGGTGCTTAGTGCTTTTAGTTCTCCTCAAGTCCCTCTCTCAGTCTGTCCACTAAGTGAAACACTACCCGCATGGCAGGCAGCTTGAGCCTGTTCCAGGTGTCAGTCCCTCATGGTGACTCCGGGCTCTAGTATGCTGCTGTGCCTCCGGGTGTCGGCTGGGTCCAGGAGACTTGCAATCTCCTGCCCTCCGGTTTTAGTTGCTGGGCCTCCAGTTCCCATACAACCACGGACTCCAGTGTCCGAACTTTGGTGCTTAGTCCTGGGGTAAGCTCAGTTGCAGCTCCTATGCCCCAGATTCTCCTCACTTCTTGCCTCTTCTTCCTTCACTGTCTGCTCTCTCACTGAAACTGACTAACTCCACCTCCAGACCAGAACTTATAGGGAAGTTCCCCAGAAAACCGGGTTAAAGCTCCCCCTTCTGGTCTGGAGTCAGGAAAGGTGTTGCATACAGACAACAGCTGGTAAGGGGACCCCTCTTTGCTTCCAAGCATGGCATCACCCCTCTTGAAGAAGGCAATGCCACTGTGGCAACCGGACTCAGGGGGTGCCACTTTTCCCTGTAGTGCAATTCAGTGCTCCCTGACTGAGGAAACATAACAACATGTTAACAGGTGAACAATTAGAACTATTACAAGATTTCAAAAAGATAAAAAATACAAAAACCTTGAAAATGATAAGAATTTGCCAATTAAGTTCCTGAGGGCAACACTGGTCAATTTGCGTTACCCTACGGACTTTTGAGTTTCCTCGATGGAAACCGCCCCAAGCCACCTTTGCTTCGTTCCCGGGTGTCCCTGCGGGACTCTGGACCTGACTTTTTCTGGCTCTTCGGCCACGCCGATGCTTTATATTTATGTCAGATCGGGGAACTATATACAATAAAAGTCCTGACCACACATAGTCCTGTGGCCCAATAGTCCTTTAACAGGTTATAATTAATATTTTTAAAAGTTCTTACAGAGTCTTTGTAGGCTCATACGCTTGGTGGTTGCAATTTTTACATTTTTAACTTATTTACATTATTAATACATTGACATTTTAGTCCCTATACCGGCTGGGATCTGACCTCTGGTACTACGGGTGGATCTTCTTAGCACTGGTACTGACAGTGACCTAACTGGATTCACTGTGCTTGCTACCACTGGTGTAATGCACTCGCTATTGGCTACACTATGGGTGACTCGATGTAGCACAGGTATACGTGATTTTCTACGACTACTCCTGCTCACTGTGGGCATGGCAGATTCACCGCTGCTGGTGTGGCATCTGCTGCTTGAGCTTGCTGGTATTCAGGTTGGACTTGGGTCACATCTCTTTCTGGCACTACCAGCTGGGGAAAGGTCAAAGTGGGCACGATAATGGCCTGGTTCACTCTTGTCCACTTTAGAGGGAACTCGCCGAATACTGTACTGATCTTTTCCTCCACTTCTTCTATTGGCTGAGGGATGTCTTGATCTTCAATCCTCTCCTTCAGTTGGTCAGATCATGGTTTTACATGATCCCTCGACACTGCCGCTGAGGTTTCTCCTCCACTTTACTGATGAGGCACACCTTGGTGTTATCAAAGTCTGAAGGTAAAATGGTGTAAGGCTCAACCTCCCACTGATCATCTAGTTTGTGCATCCTCCTCATTATTTTGAAAACTTGTTCTCCAGGTGACAAAGGAACTGCAGGGGCATGCTGATTATAGTTTCTCTCATGCCTCTGACTTGCTTGGGACAAAATTTTCTCTACACATTCATGTACTTTGCAGTATTGCTGCTGCCGGTCCGTATCCCAGTCTGCATCTGGTGATATTGTCTGAGGTATTAAAACTCTCATGTCGAAGTCAATAGGTAACTTGCCAGGTCTCGCTCTCATCAAGTAAGCTAGAGTGCAGTTGGATGAATTTACCAGGATATGGTTGTACAGATCTACCAAGTCTGGCAACTTCTCTGGCCACAGGTTTTTCTCTTCCAGGGGCAAGGTCTTCAACAGGTCAATTACCACCTGGTTCATTTTCTCGCACATGCCATTTGTGTGCAGATGGTACGGCATCGTTCTGATTTTCTTGCATTCATACAGGTTACAGAATTCCTGGAACACTTCTCCCTCAAAGACTGGGCCTTGGTCAGTGAAGACTTTTTCAGGGTAACCGCGTGGTCGACAAAAATGTTGTTGAAATGCCTTGGTTTCCGTCTTTGCTGTTTGGTCTTTAACAGGCATGACTACCAGGAACCTTGAGTAATGGTCCACTATGGAGAGGGCATAGACATACCCTGACCAGCTTGGGGCTAGCTTCACGTGGTCCAAGGCTAATAGGTTCCAGTGGCTGCTTCGTGATGATCGGCTGCAATGGGGCTCGCTGGCTGCCTGGGCCACATTCGCGGCACCACTTCTCAATGGCTTTTCTCATGCCAGTTCAGTAGAATCTTTCACGAAGTAGGGCTTCCAACTTCTTTGACCAAAAGTGTCCTGCTCCATCATGGTACGCTTCTAACACCATTTGCGCATCCAGCTTCGGGACTACCACCTGACAGCCAGTTCATGAGTGCATGAGTTGGTGTTCCTCCAACACAGCTTACCCTCATAGATGAACAGCTTGCACTTCTCTTTCCACAACTATTGGGTCTCTTGTGGAGCATCTGGACTAGGGTACAAATGAGCTTGATTCAACAACTTCTTTACAAGGCGGACTGCTAGGTCGCTGTCCTGCATCTCTGCCCATCCATGGTGGGGCAACCGGTTAAGCATGACCTCTTGCATGACATAGGGCTTGTTCCTCACACAATGGGATCACTGGGCTGCCTCGGGGAGGTGAAAGGCTGGTAACTTGACTTCTTCAAGCTTTTCCAGGACTTCTCCCTCGTCTGGTAAATTGGGCATCCTGGACAGCACATCAGCATTAGCATTCTTATGCCACGCTCGGTACTTGATGGTAAACTCGTAGTTGGGCAGCTGGGCCATTAATCGCTGTTCCAATGCACTTAGCCTTGCAGTTTCCAAGTGAGTCAGGGGACTATTGCCCGTGAAGACAGTAAACTTCGCTGAAGCCAGGTAGTGTTAGATTCGCTTGGTCAAGCCCAGACTATGGTGAGAAACTCCAACTTGAAGGAGCTATAGTTGTCGGGTTTCCTTTCAGTGGGACGAAGCTTCCTGCTGGCATAGGCAATCACTCTTTCTCTGCCTTTCTGCACTTGTGACAGCACTGCCCCTAATCCCACGTTGCTGGCGTCTGTGTAAAGTACAAATGGTTGGTCATAGTCAGGATAGGTCAACTTCAACTGGGTGAAGGATTCTTCTAGCCTGCTGTTCCACTCGAATGGAGGACTCTTGTTCTTGGCCTTCTTGGATTGGCCCACTAGCAGGTCTTGCAGGGGTGCAGCTATGTTGGTGAAGTCCTTGATGAATCTTCGGTAGTAGCCTACCAACCTGAGGAACTGCTGTACTTCATGAATCGTGTTGGATTTTGGCCAGTCCCTGATATCGGTGACTTTGTCAGGGTCTGGTGCCACGCCTTCAATGCTTACTACGTGGCCTATGTACTGTACCTTAGGCTTCAACAGGTGGAATTTGGATGGCTTCACTTTCAGGCCAAAGTTAAATAGGGCTTCAAACACCTCGGCCAGGTGCTTCAAGTGGCCTTCAAGTGGTCTTCTGCCCGAGGCAACACTCCATCATCCTCCGGAACATCCCCGGTGCATTACAAAGCCCGAATGGCATGTAGTTGAACGCGTTTAAGCCCATGGGTGCCGTGAAGGCAATCTTCTCTTTATCCACCTCTGCCACGGGAACCTGCCAATACCCAATGGTGAGATCTAAGGTGGAGAAATAGTTAGCGGAGTTCAGTACAGCTAATGATTCCTCTATTCTGGGTAATGGGTAGGCATCCTTATGTGTAATGAGGTTAATCTGACAGTAGTCAACACACGTCCTCATTGTACCAGCTTTCTTTCTAATAAGGACTAATGGAGCTGCCCAGGGGCTACAACTGTCTCTGATCACCCCAGCCTCCTTCATCTCCTGTATCATACCCTTGGCACATTGATAGTGAGCTGGAGGTATAGGCAGGTACCTCTCTTTCATGGGCGAATAATCTCCAGTGGGGATATGATGTTGCACCCCTTTTACCTGCCCAAAATCTAGTGGGTGTTTGCTAAAGACTCATTCATATTCCTGGACCACCCAGTAAGCCCCATGCTTTTGGTGCAAAGAGGTGGAGTCAGTACCTACGTGTAACTTCTGACACTTATCCTCCAACTGCCCCTCAGAGCCATTGTCTTCCACCTGGTCATATGGAAGCAAGGGTTTTACTGCCTGTATTGCATTGTTATTTACAGTGAACAGCTTAGCAAGGGTGGTATATCGGGGTAAATGGACCTCTTTCTCCCCACAATCCAGGATGTGTATCGGTACCCTCCCCTTGCGAACATTGACTACCCCCTGGCTGTCAGGACAGTGGGCCTACTATCAGAGTATACTGGTTCTACCAGGGCCGAGTAATCTTGACCACTGAGGCCTATGGCTGCCCGACACCAAATTAAAATTTCATTCCTCGAGGGTACTACAATAGGGAACAGATCACTCACTCTGACACTGCCGACTTCTCCACCAGACAACTTTACCTGTTGTCTCTGCATCAGCGCTTTGATCTCCTTTTGCAGGACTCGTTGCTGACTTGACTGGGTGGTCTTGGCTACCTGTTGCAACAAAGCAATAATTTCTGCAAAACAATGTTCTATTACATTGGTACCTAAAATGATCATAGGATGGCATTCTCGATTGTCAATATCAACTACAATCAAACCTTGTGACTAGAGATGAGCGGTGTTCGAGTCGAACTGTTAGCCAATTTCAAATTCGAGCTGTTTTGGGCGGTGTTCGAGTCGTTCGACGAACACGAACAATTTGCTTAAAATTCGGCTGTTCGAGTTTCTGTTCGATAACTTCTCGTTCACCAAAAGCCTAGCTTGATTTGCACATTAAAACTGTTTATCATTGGTAATGGACTGTTTCAGTGTATAGTGGGCGGGGGATAGATCTGTGCTGAAATAACGCTGATCTTTTTTTTCTCTTTCCCGCCTTTACAGAGGGGCGGTGCAGTCTCTCAGCCTATCAGCAGTGCGCACACACACAGCAATGTGCATGTGATGCAGACAAGCAAGGGCATGTGTCATTGGCTGTGTATGTCAAATGTCACTACTTGCCCAATGAGAACCAGCCATTTGCCCCGTCGTCACCATTTCCTCACTGGAGCAGCTTAGTGTTAGACAGCACCGCTGCTGCTGTGGGCGCTATACAGTCAAAGAGTCTATTTTTGCCAGCGAATTTTCTGAGAGATAGGATTAGGGAGTCGGGAGTTGGGACTAGTTGTAATATCAGCCCTTTTCAGGGTAGGTTACAGCAGTTCATAGCACTGTTTGCCAGGCAGGTCTGAGCCAGTGCTGTGCAAGTGTTAGTCACAGCATTTGGCGTAATCTAGCTCAGCCAATCCTTTTGGGCTAGTAGCATTGTCATAGTCATCTGAGTAGCCCGCCTGTGAAGCTAGCTACACCACCTGTGTATCTCAACTTTTACTGCATCTAACCCAGTAAATCGTTTTGGGGTTTTGGGCTTATTAGCAGTGTCTGCACGTCAGCAGAGTAGCCCGCCTGTGAAGCTAGCTACACCGCCTGTGTATCTCAATTTTTACTGCATCTAACCCAGTAAATCGTTTTGGGGTTTTGGGCTTAGTAGCAGTGTCTGCACGTAAGCAGAGTAGCCCGCCTGTGAAACAAACTATACCGCCTGTGTATCTCTATTTTCACTGAATCTAATCCAGTTGATAGTTTTGGGCCTAGTAGCATTGTCTGCACGTCAGCAGAGTAGCCCGCCTGAGAAACAAACTATACCGCCTGTGTATCTCAATTTTTACTGCATCTAATCCAGCTAATAGTTTTGGGCCTAGGAGCAGTGTCTGCACGTCAGTAGAGTAGCCCGTCTGTGAAACAAACTATACCACCTGTGCATCTCAATTTTTACTGCATCTAATCCAGTTAATAGTTTTGAGCCTAGGAGCAGTGTCTGCACTGTCCGACGAGCCCTGGTGCACTACGTTATGACGTATAGCCTGGGCCAACGAGCTCAAGAGGTGGGGCAAATCACGCTGCAGGAGTGGTCTCAGATCAGGGACCTATGCACCCTTCTGCACAGTGTTCGGAGTCAGGTGGTGGAACAAGAGGAGGAGGACGAACAGGAGAAGTCGTATGCAGAAGGGATCGTATCTCCAAGGTCAAGAATGTTGGCAGCACCAAGGTGGCTGGCATTGGAGGCTGGAGGAGAGGGATTACCGAGGGCGCATGGTAGCAGCCAAACTGTTGAGGAAGGTGCAGGAGGTGAGGAAGAAGTGGAGGACGAACTGGCGCTGGGCATGGAAGACTCATCAGATGAGGGAGACCTTGATCAAATTTCTGTTGTGCGAGGATGGGGGAGAGGGCAGACGATGGAAGCATGATTCTCACCTCGCCACCACCAAGACAACAAGGACTTGGTCCTCCTGGATGCGCAAGACACATGAGTGTCTTCTTGCTGCACTACCTGCAACATGACCCTCGGATTGTCAGAATCCGAAGTAATGCCGACTACTGGGTTGCCACACTCTTAGATCCCCAGTACAAAAGCAAATTTGGTGAAATAATTCCTGCCATAGAAAGGGATTCACGCATGCAGGAGTATCAGCAGAGACTGTTACAGAATCTAACATCTGCTTTTCCACAAAACACCAGTGGTGCACGTAATGAATCCCTGAGTTCTAACTTGCCAACCGTGGGACTATCGAGTCATCACTCAAACCGTAACAGTAACATCGCATCTGGTGGTAACAGCAATTTTTTCCAATCGTTTCAAGATTTTTTTAGACCATCCTTTGCAAGGCCACAGGAGACAAGAAGTCTGACGCACAGCCAACGCCTAGAGAGGATAGTACAAGAGTATCTCCAAGTTAACATCGATGCCATGACTGTGGAACTGGACCCTTGCTCATTTTGGGCTTCCAATCTTGAAAAATGGCCTGAGCTCGCCACTCACGCCTTGTAGATCTTGTCGTGCCCCGCAGCCAGCGTTCTCTCTAAACGTGTGTTCAGCGCTGCTGGTGGTGTGCTGACAGATAAGCGCACACGGCTGTCAGTGACAATGTAGACAGACTAACGTTCATCAAGATGAACAAACCCTGGATCCGCAAGGACTTTTCTACCCCTGTGTCATCTTGGGGAGACTAAAAGCTTGATGATTTTTGAAAATCACCTCACCAACCGTTTAAAAAAACTCTTAAGTGGTGTCTGTGGCTGAATTTTTGGAAAAAATGGAGACTCTTTGATTTAGTCTCCTTGCTGAGTTTTCCATGAAGTTGCCATCGTCAATTCCAGGTGGGTGTGGTCGTCTGCAGAGTTGTTTACTCATACTATGGCTTGGGATTCAGAGGTCTGCTCCAAAGCTTTAGTGTCTGCTAGTCAGCAGAGTAGCCCAGCCACCCACCGCCTGTTTACCTAAGTACTATTTTTAACAGCATCTGGCCCAGGAAATACTTTGGGGCCTAGTAGAATTTGGTGCTACTCAGCAGCATACCCCACCCATGAAGCAAGCTACACCGCCTGTTTACCTAACTACTATTTTGTAACGGCATCTAGCCCAGGAAATCCTTTTGGGCCTAGTAGAATTTAGTGCTACTCAGCAGCATACCCCACCCATGAAGCAAGCTACACCGCCTGTTTACTTAACTACTATTTTGAAACGGCATCTAGCCCAGGAAATCCTTTTGGGCCTAGTAGAATTTAGTGCTACTCAGCAGCATACCCCACCCATGAAGCAAGCTACACCGCCTGTTTACTTAACTACTATTTTGTAACGGCATCTAGCCAAGGAAATCCTTTGGGCCTAGTAGAATTTGGTGCAACTCAGCAGCGTACCCCACCCATGAAGCAAGCTACACCGCCTGTTTACCTAACTACTATTTTGTAACGGCATCTAGCACAGGAAATCCTTTTGGGCCTAGTAGAATTTAGTGCTACTCAGCAGCATACCCCACCCATGAAGCAAGCTACATCGCCTGTTGATCTAATTACTAATTTTTAACTGATCTAGCCCAGGAAATCGTTTTGTACCTAATAGCATTTTGTGCTACTCCGCAGAGTACCCCACCTATGAAGCAAGCTACACCACCTGTTTACCTAACTACTATTTTTTAATGGCATTTGGCCAAGGAAATCATTTTGGGCCTAGTAGCAATTTCTGCTACTCAGCAGAGTACCCCACCCATGAAGCAAGCTACACCGCCTTCTTTCTTTCTCAATCTAACCCCTCGGCTCTGTGGTGTCCACTCTCCCTCCAGCTCTCTCCTTTTCACAGGTGGACTACTGCGTGTTTTCACACTGTGGCGAATCTTTTGGGCCCAGGCATGAGAAGTCGTCGAGGTAATGGATAATATGTGCCGCCTTACAAATGTCCATGACGACACATTCGAGGAAGCAACTAAACGCCTCAAATAGTGAGCAGTATATGGAGCACCCCATGGGCAAACAGCGATCTATGTAGTATGCTCCCTCACAGAAACAGCCCAAATGGGAGGACACTATTCAGAGACACAGGTAGTAACCGGAACGCCCCCTCAATGTCTGTTTTGGCCATTAGGGTGCCCCTTCCCAACTTCTTGACCCACCTGATTGCCTCGACAAAGGAGGAACAGTACATAGTACTGTACTTGGTTCCGCGTCGATGTTGTCGTTTACTGACCTGCCCCTTGGATATGACAAATGGTGGATTAGTCTGAATGTATTGGGTTCATTTTCTGGCACAACTCCCAATGGGGGTACCACTACGTCTTCTAAGGAAAGTGTTCTGAATGGACCCGCCGCCATTCTACCTAAAGATATTTCTTTTTTTTTTTTTTGTCAAGACGTCTGGGTGTTGGTAGAGTGAGTTTAGATTTTTACTCCAGCCTTTCTTAACTTTAGAAGGGCATGACATGTCTATATCTGTGTCTCCTCCTCCTTTTACTCCTCCACCTCTTTTCTTTTCGCATGACTATGTGTAGTTGTGACTTTTCCATGTGTTTGTTGTGTCTTCTGAGCAGTTTGTCAGCTTTTTGACACCTTTTAAGGTGTTTTCTATGTGTTTTCTATGTGTTTGTATATGTTTGTGTTTGCCTGCCATTGGTTTCAATGGGGTTCGACGGTGTTCGTTGAACAGTTCGACGAACATCTCCCTGTTCGACGAACCGAACCGAACCCGAACACTAGGGAGGTGGCTCATCTCTACTTGTGACTGCAATTCTACTTGGCTAATCTTAATGGTCACCTCTTTATACCCTACTTGTGGCAAAGGCTGACCATTTCTGGCGACTATTGTCAGATCATTATCTGGGCCGCGGGTAATAACAGAGTCAGCCCAGTACCGTTGTAAAGAATATATGGCATAGTCATCACCTGAGAGCTGGTGTTCAGTAAAGCATTCATTGGGATGCCATCAATCACAACTGGGAGGACCAGTCGTCCTCCGACGTACTTGGCTCACCAGCTTTGTGGGCCTGGTTGTCTTACTCCTTGTTGTCTTACTTACACCCTCAGCCCCAGGGGTTGCTCGTTTTAATTTCAGAATCTTGCAATGTGCCCTGTCTTGCTGCAGCGGCAGCAATTGGGTCGTCCGTCCTGGTCATAGCGATTGTTTTCTCTCCCTCTGGTTGGTGGGATCCTCTTCTGCCGTCTCCACGGGACATCGTCTAAACTGGAGGCCAGCTGGATCTTCTCCTTTGGGGACACTTGCAGGGTCTGCATGGTTTTGGTTAGTGCAGCCACACTTTTGGTCAGCTCCTGGACCTGTAGACGCATTCCTGCAGCAGTGTCATTATCTAGGGTCTACGCGTCGGCCTTAACAAGGGTCTGGGGAAAGGATGCCGCCAACTGGTGGTATGTAATTACTGGGCACCTAGGGGGCGCTGTGCAGCTGGAATTTGGTTCATGCAGCACTCGGATGGCCCTATCTTTAAAGCGTGCAAAGTCCAAGTCAGGGTTTTGTAGGGCAAAGAAATGCAACTGTGTCCTGTGGGTGCTGGACAGGAGTCCCTCAATAAATTGCTCCTTTAACAATCTGTCCTCATCTTGCACGCTGTCAGGGTCAACCTCCTTAATGGCCCGCCGTGCCTCCTGGAGATTAACGACATAGTCCTGTATACTGTCCTGCACCCTTTGTTTGCACCCAAAGAATCTCATTTTTATCTCTGCTGCAGTGTTGGTGTCAAAGGTGTCCTTCAGCCTGGCCAAGATTTGCTTAATAGTCCATTCATCAGTGTCCAGCCAGGACTTTACCTCCCTCTGAGCTGCACCAGTTAACTGGCCAGTGAGGATGCTGACCTTTTGATTCTCAGACAGGGGGTACACTTCAAACAAACTGCAGAGTCTCTCCTTAAAATCGCTAAGGGTGTGTGACTCCCCTGAGTACTGTGGTAACCAGGCTGCTCCCGGTATATACGGCATTGATAATGGCATTATGGAAGCCGTAACTGCGACTGGATCCGGCCGGTTTCTGGGGGGTGCCGCTGAATCTCCTCCACCTGGATTGGACATTTTCTCCTCCCCTCTAGTGAACCTTAGCCAGACCCCGCGTTTCATTACCTGAATCAGCGGCTGCTCCACCGGCGGTCTGAATGGTGCTCCTTCCAGTTTTCAAGTCAGGGCATCCTGCTTTTCATCCGCTCACAGCAGAGCACGGAGCACAGCTTTCTTTCGCTCTCTTTCTTTTGCTTAGTCCACTAAGACATGCCCTCGCATGACACGCAGCGTGAAAAATGATGGTTATCACACAGTTCAGCAAAGTCTATAGTGTACAGGACCCAGTTTTCTGGTTCGGTCCATCCTGTTCGTGACGCCAGAAATGCAACACCTGCTATGGCCGTGGGGTACTTGGAACCGGGTCGCATGGCTCTAAAAGGGGTGGTCACGGCAGCGGTGATCCGGTCTGTGGCCCTGGGTGCACAATTAAAGTGATGGATAATAGAAAATGAATGATGGTGGAAATGGGAATAAAGTTTGTATAGGGAAAGGGGGATTGTTTGTGACGCCACCTGTGGTGTTCAGCTATAGATGGACGACACTTAAGGAGACCGCTGGGGCCGATGGTGATGCAGCCGGGATGGTTCTGCTCCCCACAGGAGGAGTGGGGCCCCAGGGCTACTGGTGCAGTTCTGTAAGGGACTTGTGGACGTTGGGGTGCAAGACTGAGGGTGCAGGATTAACTAGAGGACAGAAGGGTGGCAGTTACCTTTAATCCCAGGTTGTAGGTGCAGTCCGTGACATAAGTCACAGCTCGTGATGGAGATCCAGACAGCCTGGAAGCAATTCAGAGTCCACCTAGCCAAGTAGGTTGGGAGGCCTTCCTACTGTGCTGTTCTCTGGGTGCTTGGTGGTTTTAGTTCTTCTCAAGTCCCTCTCTCAGTCTGTCCACTAAGTGAAACACTACCCGCATGGCAGGCAGCTTGAGCCTGTTCCAGGTGTCACTCCCTCATGGTAACTCTGAGCTCTTGTATGCTGCTGTGCCTTTGGGTGTCAGCTGAGGCCAGGACTCCTGCAATCTCCTGCCCTCCGGTTTTAGTTGCTGGGCCTGCAGTTCCCATACAACCACGGACTCCAGAGTCCAGTCTTCGGCACTTAGTCCTGGGGTGAGCTCAGTTGCAGCTCCTATCCCTCACATTCTCCTCATTTTTTGCTTCTTCTTCCTTCACTGTCTGCTCTCTCACTGAAACTGACTAACTCCATCTCCAGACCACAGCTTATAGGGAAGTTCCCCAGAAACCGGGTCAGAGCTCCTCCTTCTGGTCTGGAGTCAGGAAAGGTGTTGAATGTGGACATCAGCTGGTAAGGGGACCCCTCTGTGCTTCCAGGCATGGCATCACCCCCCCATGAGGAAGGCAATGCCACTGTGGCAACCGGACTCCTTGGGTGCCACAAACGTGTCACAGGAAACACTCGGTTTGGCTTATTACTCCTTTAGCAAACTGCCGTAAATTTGCATTTTGATCTTTAACAACCCTTCTCATCACAAGATGCTTCTTTTTAGGTGTAAAATGCTTTGGTCAGACTGGATGCCTTGTGAAATATTTGTACCACTTTTGCTACTGAATTTTTGCTGATTTTCTTGTAGCATTCAACTTTCTTGTGTGAAGGAATTATTTTCTTTCTCAGATCATTTGACATTAATTTTCCATGTGGTGCCATTTCTGATGCAAAAAATAATGCAAAGAAAAGGAGTTATCTTTGTTAAGTAACACCCTATCCAACTACCTGCTGGATACCTGTTTAACCCCGTCATGACCCAGGGTATTTTCATTTTTGCATTTCTGTTTTTCGCTCCCATCCTTCCCAGAGCCATAACTTTTTTATGGCCATGTTAGGGCTTATTTTTTGCGGGACAAGTTGTACTTTTGAACGACACCATTGGTTTTACCATGTCGTGTACTAGAGAACAGGAAAAACATTCCATGTGCCGAGAAATTGCAAAAAAAGTGCAATTCCACACTTGTTTTTTGTTTGGCTTTATTGCTATGTTCACTAAATACTAAAACTGACCAGCCATTATGATTCTACAGGTCATTATGAGTTCATAGACACCAAACAAGTCTACGTTCTTTTTTATCTAAGTGGTGAAAAAAAATCCAAACTTAGCTAAAAAAAATAAAATTGCGCAATTTTCCAATATTCGTAGCGTCTCCATTTTTCATGATCTGGGGTTGGTTGAGGGCTTATTTTTTGCATGCCGAGCTGACGTTTTTAATTATTTCATTTTGGTGCAGATACTTTTGATCGCCTGTTATTGCATTTTAATGCAATGTTATGGTAACCAAAAAAATATAATTCTGACGTTTTTAATTTTTTATCTCTACACCGTTTAGCAATCAGGTTAATCCTTTTTTTTTATAGATCAGGTGATTCTGAATGCGGCGATAACAAATATGTGTAGTTTTTTTAATTGTTTTATCTTGAATGGGGCAAAAGAGGGGTGATTTAAACTTTTATGTATTTTTTTTCATATTTTTTTATATTTTTGTTCGGAAGTGCTTGTTAAATGCCTCTGTCAGAGTTTGACAGCGGCATTTAACTGGCTAATAGATGCGAGTGGATCACGATTCCACCCACGCATATTGCAGGCACATAGCAGCTGTTCAATGCGGGCTCAGCTTTGATGCGGGCTCACCTTCCATAGGCAGCATCAATAGTAAAAAGTTGGTCACACTTGTCAAGCACTATGCTTGACAAGTGTGACCAACCTGTCAATCCGTTTTCCAAGCTATGCTACAGATCCCTTGGAAAACGCTAGCATTCTGCAAGCTAATTACATTATGCTTGCAAAACGTTAGTGTTTAGTGGGAAAATGCATGCCAATTCTGCATGCGTTATACCTGCGGCAGGGAGTTGCAGAATTGCTGTGGAAATTTCCGCAGCAATTCTGCAATGTGTACACATAGCCTAATATAAACTGGTATAGATTGCAGAGGATGAATACATCAGGCAGAGTACTTTACACAAGAAGTGAGTTCACAGAAGCACAGAAGAGAAAGTGTCTTTGGAGCAGTAAAATGGTGGTCCAGTGTGGAGAAGTAATTTTAGCATTACGTTTCAAGCTGCCAAAAGAAGTATAAATTAAGAAAGGTGAGATTCGAAGGTGGAAGCGCCAAGCCCTTGAGGCCTGTGAGACCCATCTGAGGGAAGTTCCAGGGGACAGCTGCCTGAGGGAAAGACAAAGCTGTTATAAGAAAATTGGATGGAAAAACCACAACATGTGCTAGAAGGAGTGCTGTTGAGATTGCTCAATATCATTTCTGTGTTACTGAGCATAGATGAAGCAATGATCAACCTCTACCTCAGATATGGCCAAAGTTCGACCTGAGGGCTACATTAGGCCTTTTGGCTCTCCCTGTCTGACCCCGGACCAATAGAACAGCAAGACACAGTGATGTACTGCGCCATGTGGTCTCCCCAGTATTGGCTCACATTTTCACCATTCAGTCAATTGGACTAAGTCTCAGCTCAGCAGGCATGATGATGTTAATAGATCACTCTTGCTGTGTGAATCCTCAGTCCACACACTGCACTGACCAGAGCAGTACATCGGAGGGAACAGTGCTAATTGAGTAGACTAGTTCTATATTTTTATAGATTTTTTTTTTAAATCTGGTGGAAACTGAAGTGCCCTTATCCTTTGTTTGGCTGTGAGGATATTATACAAGCGACTGGACCATCATACTGCGTGGAGCTATCTGATCATTATACTGTGTGGATGGGGGGGTGGCTGTGTGGCCATTATACTGTATCTGGGGTCCTTATGTGTAAGGGGTTATGGGGTCCATCATCCTGTGTGGTGGAGGAGCTGCAGAGTTTATCATAGTGTGTGTGGGTTTCTGAAACCCGTCATACTGTGTGTGGGTTTTTTGGGGTCATCATACTGTGTGTGGAGCCCTTGGGGTATAAGACTGTGTAGGGAGTTGTGGGAGCATTATACTGTGTGGGGTTTACTGAGGGTATCATATTGTGTGAGGGTGCATCGTACTGTGTGAGGGCGAGCTCTAGGGCCAGGGTATATGTATACTTATTATATATACTTAAGGCTGAATAACAGGAGCAATGTGATTTACTGCAGTTTATAAACATTATAAAAAGCTAGAAATTACATGGTTTTCAAAAGCATTTAAAGAACGCACCAGCTGCAAGCCCATGTTTTCAGCTGCACCATGGGAATGACACAGCTGCTCTTTCTGGCCTCCCACCATGTGACGCACCTTTTAAAGACCATACCTTTTTCATTCTTCACATACATTTACACACCACATCCTCACACAAAAAATAGTAACAGTAACCAAAATTAAAGGCATATTAGGCTGGTTTCACATTTACGTATATGTGCGCAGCATTTGATCCTCATATACCCGCATGCGTCTTGTGTACCTATTTTAACATGGTGTTCGCAGGGACATGCGTTTGTATACGAACGCATGCGTTGTTTCTCGATGTGCGTCGGGGAGCTAACGCAACATGTTGCATTTTTGAGGCATCAATTAGGCTAGGTTCACATTAGTGTTTGAGTCCATAGCGTATCATTCGCATGCTCAAATGCATGCAAAAACGAATGGAAATGCATGCTTACACTGTTTTTTATCCGCATCATCTTACGCATGACGCCAAAAAAGCCTTGTGTGCTTGCATTTGTATGCCTTTTGGCATGCATTTGCATTGTTTATGCGCATGCATTAGATATTTCCAATGCTTCACAGTAGCTTTTCCTTCACATCAGACACCCAGTAGGCGTGACTCATGGGATTTCTATGTATATAGACAAACTGCACTGATGAAATCCTTGTCTTTGGCTGTTGTATCAAGCTGCAAGATGGATCTTGACATGGACAGCTTCTATAAAGATCTGGAATTACAACTGAAATTGGCTGCTGCGTTTGCTGTGGCTTGTCAAGAACAAAGAAGAGAAAGACGGAGCAGATGTCGTCGTCGCTATTGGCAACATCCCATCCTTGAACTCCGAGAGAGCCGTGGAGCCTACCACTCTTTGTACACAGAGCTGCAAGCAAACCCTCAGAAGTTCTTTGACTACACAAGAATGTCAGAACAGAGCTTCTGCTGCTACGTGTCCAAGAATCAATCACCAGGCAGGACACACGGTTCCGTCGAGCAATTGCTGCTGTCTCTTGGTCACCCTGAGGTACGTAATTTGGAAAAATAAATACCTGTCATTAATATGATTTTTCTAAAAGCCATGTACTGATATTTTTTCTTATTTTCTGTTCCGCAGATTCCTGGCTCCCAAAGAGACCTTGGCATCTCTACATTTTCAATGCAGGATTGGAGTGTCAACACTTTCTGGGATTATTGGAGACACCTGCCGTGCTTTAGGTGAGGTTCTGTGGTTAGAATTCCTCCCCAAACCCACAACTGAAATATGGCTTGAAAATGCTGAAACATTCAAGGATATTTGTAATTTTCCTAACTGTGTGGGGCTGTGGACGGCAAACAGATTCGGATTCTGAAACCTGTCAGAAGTGGAACCGAATATTTAAATTATAAAAAATACTTTTTCATTGTTGTACTGGCAATTGCAGATGCTGAGTGTAGATTTGTCGCTGTGGAAATTGGCTCATATGGACAAGGAAATGACTCACAGACTTTCAAAAACTCTGATATGGGCCAATGTTTATATGGGAATGATTTTAATTTTCCACAGCCACAACCTCTTCCCAGCACTGAAGGACCGCCAATGCCATTTGTTGTGGTTGGGAATGAATTGTTCCAAATGAGTGCCAACTTCATCAAACCATACTCAAGTCGGGACTTAAATCACACAAAAAAGATTTACAACTACCGACTGACAAGGGCAAGAAGAACTGTTGAGTGTGCCTTTGGATTGCTGGTTTCTAAATGGTGCATTTTGGGAACATCCATTAATCTAAAAATTGAGACTATTGATGAGGTTCTGAATAGTGATGAGCGAGCATTAAAATGCTCGGGTGCTCGTTGCTCAAGTCGAGCATATTGGTATACTCAGGTACTCGGCCAGAACAACGTGCCCAATGTAAGTCTATGGGACACCCGAGTATTTTTACCGTGACCCCCCCGGGGGTCCTTTTAAGGTTTAAAAATGTCTGAAATTTATAGAAACACAGCTCAAATGACACAGGGACATCATGGGGATGGCCCCTGGAAGCATTCCTGACTCCTAGTTCACAGCTGTAAACTTTTTTTTTCCGAGATTCATGCCATTTTTCCCGATGCAACAAAAAACACACTAAAACGAAACCAAAACAGATTTTGCTGGGAAATATGTCAAGGTACATCCATTGCAGGTTTATGACTTGCCTGTAACACCAAATTTCCTCCTGCACTTTGGCTTAGTTCAGACGCAGTGTTTTTGAAGCGTTTTTCAACTTTAACATTGCTTTCAACCACTACAAATGCATTCACTGAGAAATGTCATTGTAACATTTAACAACCGTAGCTAGCCATGTGGTGTGTGACACATAAGCACGCCCATCTTGTTTCATTTATGAAGGAAGGACTCTTAAAGTCACAGAGCCTATTTTTACTGGTGCATCTTCGTAAAGGGCCATTATTAAAGAGTGGGTCTCCTAAGCTGTTGTAGCCTATGCTGTGTGTGAATGGGCTGCCAAGAATTATGATGCACCACAATACCCCTTTCATAAGGTGTCCAAGGGGGACTCCTGAAAAAGTGTTGCATTGAATTCAAGGCCTGCCCTACTACCAATTTATATGCACCCCAATGAGCCATTGAACCCACATACTGGATGGGCCCCTGAAAATCCACTTCACAATATGCATTTTGTACTCCCGTACTCCTTTGTTTTACACATTGGCAGCAAGGCCAGCCCTGCTACATAGTCAGTCATATGCACCCCATTACGCCTTGTAAGCCACATACTGGATGGGCCCATGAAAATCCACTTCACAATATGCATTTTATACTCGGTACTCCTATGATTTACACATTGGCAGCAAGGCCAGCCCTGCTACATAGTCAGTCATATGCACCCCATTATGCCTTGTAAGCCACATACTGGATGGGCCCATGAAAATCCACTTCACAATATGCATTTTGTACTCGGTACTCCTTTGATTTACACATTGGCAGCAAGGCCAGCCCTGCTGCATAGTCAATCATATGCACCCCATTACGCCTTGGAACCCACATACTGGATGAGCCCATGAAAATCCACTCATATTTTTTAATGGTATGATGGTTCCCTCTTTGCAAAATTATTTACAGGAGAATTTGGCAATTTTATTTGCCATGTTTTAAACACTAAGGTTCAGATACAGCTTTAAATAAGGCTAATACTTGCAATACAACGCAATTTTATTTCAAACTACAAAATTCAAGGAATAGTATGATTGAATAGTGTGAATGAGTACACTTTTGTATATGTTAACATACAAAGGTTAATAAGTACATACAAGGATTAAATACATATAGTGATTACATATATATGAAGATTAACTACATACAGTATACTTACATAATCCACAAGAGGCATTTAAACATCATCTGTCTGCAACATCAGAGAAGCAAGACCAAGACAGAGAACCCCTGGGAGATTACCTACACTGCATGGGCGTCCCCAATTATGCAGGTATCAGCACACTGTACATGTACTGGTATCCCAGTTTTGGCATCTGTCTTAGTCATGTTTCTCTGGTCTTATATAGTGAATAACACTATGCAGTAACTCTAGTTTCACCCACACCTTCAAGTGGCCAGCTTTCAAGGTTGTATGAAACTGAGATATCATGGAGTCATCAGACGAGGGGCCATAAACCCCTAGAAAATAAAAGCCACAAGGATTTAGATGAAACCACCACAGGCACAGTTTTAGTAAACCGTATTGTTTTACAAAGACAAACAGCAAACATATAGAGGCTTAGAACTGTTTGTGAAGTGAATTAACAAACATTTCTAAAGATTGTGTCACTATGATTCATTGTCTGTCACATCTGTAAATGTTTTACAAGAAATGCAGCTATGTGATTGTCTGAATGTATTCAGTATACAGTATTTTAATCTGGATTCCAAATCTCTATTTGTATATTCGCCATTTGTACATTTGAGGCAGCCATTGTCATCGCTCTCAAGGAGTGAAACTAATATTGTCGACAAAGAAATATTTGTAATGAACTACTGAGCCAAACTAACAGCATTGCTTTATCATATTTATATGAGGTGTATTGTGTCCAATGTGAGCAACCAGGCAACACAAAAAGGAGCTTTTCAAGTGAGCTCTTTAAGGTACACAAATGTTATGAAATGTTTGCCAACAAGGATGTGGTTTCACCAATGGGGGGTATCTTTTTTAAAAAATATACTATTGCCATCACAGCCCCCCTTGCTCAAAATTCTTTGGCCTATATAACTACAGAACACGTTCACCCAGGTCATGTCATCGGAGATAAGGAAGAGACATTGCAGGAAACAGAGTTAAGAAGTAGGCCCAATGTAGGGGTGTGGGTCTCTGAGACTTGTAATGGAGGGCATGAGCTGACAAACAATTCCCCAATGTGGGGTCCTTTTTTAATACATAAAATAGTGCCATCACAGCCCCCTTGCCCAAAATTCACCATACAGAGCACTTTCACCCAGGTGATATAGTGGCAGTTAAAGGACACATTCCAGGACTCAGAGTTGAAAAGTAGGCCCAATGTAATGTAATGCCCAATTCCAAAATGTGGGGTCCTTTTTTTACTAAATAAAATAGTGCCATCACAGCCCCCTTGCCTAAAATTCACCTTACAGATCACGTTCACCCTGGTAATCTAGTGGCAAGTAAAGGACACATTGCAGGAAACAGGGTTAAGAAGTAGGCCCAATGTAATGTAATGCCCAATTCCCCAATGTGGGGTCCTTTTTTTACTAAATAAAATAGTGCCATCACAGCCCCTTGCCCAAAAATTCACTGTACAGAGCACATTCACTCTGGTGACCTAGTGGCAGGTAAAGGACACATTGCAGGAGACAGAGTTAAGAAGTAGGCCCAATGTAATGTAATGCCCAATTCCCCAATGTGGGGTCCTTTTTTTGCAAAATAAAATAGTGTCATCACAGCCCCCTTGCCCAAAATGCACAGGCCTATAACAGTACAGAGCACGTTCACCCTGGTCATCTAGTGGCTCTGGAGGATAAGGAGGAGGATAACAACAAACAGACCAAATCTGGAAGCATATACCCATGTGTGGTTGTGAAGAGGTGCATGAGAATACACCTCCCCAAAAGAGAGAATGTATTTGAGGTTATGTTTCTCTGTTTTCACTTGGTGGTATACAGAAGTCTTTTCCAATCCAGCCCTTGTTCATTTTTATAAGAGTCAGCCTGTCAGAATTTTCAGTTGGCAGGCGAATGCACTTATCTGTTATTATTCCACCAGCGGCACTAAAAACCCGCTCTGACAGAACCCTAGCAGCAGGGCAAGCCAGGAACTCCAAGGCATAGAGAGCCAGTTCATGCCACATGTCCAGCTTGGATACCCAATAATTAAAAGGCACAGAGGAATCACGGAGGGCGTTTCTCCCCAAACATTGCACTTCTTGTGACAGCACCTATTGCCTCTGTGCCGTCATGATGGGAGGGTCTGAGAAAACAGTCCCAGAACTTTGCCATTGTTCCCGTGCCTGAGCTGAATTGTACTTCTGTCTCTCTCACTTGGACTCCTTGGTTGTACAACAAACTCTGATGTCTGCTGCCAGCGTTTTCACATGGGAATTTCCTAAGTAATTCCGCTACAAGGGCCCTCTGGTACTGCAACATTTTAGTACACCTCTCTGCCTCTGCTAGAAGAGATTTAAAGTTCTCCTTGTAGCGTGGGTCTAGAAGTGTCACCAATCAGTCATGAGTGTCACCCAAAAATTTTATAATGCGAGGGTCATGAGAAACGCAGTGCAACATAAAGTAAGCCATGCGTGCCAGACTGCTAACAGGCAAGACTTCCATGTCCTCACCTACAGGACGACTGACCATGCTGTCCTCCTCCTCATCCTCCTCCTCCCTGTTCTCAGGCCATCCCCGCTGAACAGACAGTATGACAGCTGTGTTTGTAGTAGCATCTATAGTGCATGAAAGTAGCTTCTGTTCTTCCTCCTCCTCATTGACTACCAATCCACGTTGAGAAAGCATGAGGCTGGACTGAGTGTTATCCCCCTGTATGGTTCCTTGCTTCATGTCCTCATGCTCTGCCTGTAATGCATCCTCTTTAATTGTGAGCAGAGAGGTTTTCAGAATGCTGAGAAACGGGATGGTGATGCTAATTATGTTGTCATCGCCGCTCACCATCTTGGTGCAGTCCTCAAAATTTTTGGAGCATGGTACACATGTCGGACATCCATGTCCACTCCTGAGGTCTTATGTGTGGAGTCTGAACTGAATATCAACGGCCTTGTTGATGTTGGTAGTCAACAACTGCCATCTTCTGCTCACAAATCCTTTCCAACATATGCAGCGTAGAGTTCCTGCGTGTGGGGACATCACACACCAGCCAGTGAGCTGGAAGCTGCAAACACTGCTGAAGCACAGCAAGGGCGGCTGAAGCTGTAGCTGACTTTTTAAAATGGGCAGACAGACGGCGTACTTTCACTAGCAGATCCATCATCTCCAGGTAGCTTTTCAGAAAACGTTGAACCAAAGCTTCCGTCTCAACGAGCCTAAAAGGCAGCATTTCTAGCACAAGCAGAAGAGAAATATTAGAGTTTAGGACTGTGGCCTGTGGGGCGTTGGGTATTTCAGCTTGCGTTCCAAAGACTGGGTTATAGACAACTGAAGGCTGTGCTGGGACAAGGATGTGGAAGGGCCTAATGATGGTGCTGCTTGACTGTGAGCCACAACAGATGCAGGGCTAGAGGCATCTTCAAATGCATAGTGCACTGAGGATTGGTGCAATTCTACGCAAAACAGTGGAAGAAGCAGTGGTGTGACCTGCAGTCAGTGGTCCTGGAGCCTGGGGTTTGGCCCACAAAGTCAGGTGCTTTGCTTGCCATGTGCCTGATCATACTGGTGGTGGTCAGGCTAGTTGTTTTGCTACCCCTGCTGATGCAAGAATAGGAAGGTGCTGCAAATGGCCTGTTTGGGATTATCAACAGAGTCTTTAAAAAATACCAGACTCGGGAAGATCTAACAGTTGGAATGGCAACTTCCCTCATGTTGGTGTTACGGGGAACAGATGCACGTCTTCTGTGTCCACCACACTGCTTCTTTCTGTCTGTTGGGGTGATATGCCTACTTCCCCATGTGTGCTGCTGCCTTCGCTCTGCATGTCCTCCTTCCAGGTTGGGTCAGACACATAGTCATCCACCACCTCATCTTCCACATCCACACGGTGCTCCGCCTCCTGACTTTCTGGCAATTGTGTCTCATCATCGTCCACCTCTTCTGACACTTTCCCACCATCGCCTTCGTGTGACCAGAGCTGGTCAAAGCTTTGAGTATTTCTACATGCAATCTCATCTGTCCCCACTTCAAGTTGACCAGCCGAGAGTTCAGAATCTTGAAATGTAAAACTGAACAGCTTTTCAGAGTGTCCAAGTGTGGGATCAGTTGTCTCAGGGCACTCAGCATGGAGGGAGGAAGGAGGATCAGGGTGAGGAATATCCGGGCCACACTCACGGCTACTCAGACTTGACCATGTGGAAGACATGATGGTGGTGGTGGCTAAGTGACTCAAAGCATTATCGGCTATCCAACCAACAACTGTTTCATACTGCTCTGGCTTCAATAGTGGTGTGCTGTGGTCCCATAGAAACTGGGACAGGAAGGTCGAGCAAGAAGATGTGAGTCTTTGTTGTTGCCCACTTTCACCTTGGCCACGGCCTCGTCCTCTGCATGCACCATCATTATCATGTCCACATCACCATCTCTTGCCCCTTGCATTGCCCATTTTAAATGGACTACTGCACTATTTCAAATGCTCAACACAAATGTATTTATTAGTAGTAAAATAATATCTGATCAGTATGCCTGCAAATCTACGGATTTTTCAAACCCAAACACCAAGCAGGCCTCAGCCTGACATAACAGACTGTATTCAATTTTTTAGGCTTTATTGTGAAGTTAATGTATGCAAAATAGTGCTATATATGAGTAACAGACAGCAAAAAAGGTGGTCCACTGGCCTACAATGCCCAAACTTGGAGCATGCAGATATATGAGGGCTGTCATGGAAATACCACACTGCCAAATATGTGGCCTTTTTATATTTTTTTATGCTAAATAGTGCTGTATATAATTAGAGTAACAGACAGCAAAAAAAAAGTGATACACTGGCCCACAATGTCCAAACTTGGAGCACGCAGATATATAAGGGCTGACACGGAAATACCACACTGGAAAATATGTGGCCTTTTTATATTTTTTTAAGCTAAATAGTGCTGTACATAATTAGAGTAACAGACAGCAAAAAAAGTGGTACACCAGCCCACAATGCCCAAACTTGGAGCATGCAGATATATGAGGGCTGTCACGGAAATACCACACTGACAAATATGTGGCCTTTTTATATTTTTTTATGCTAAATAGTGCTGTATATAATTAGAGTAACAGAGCAAAAATAGTGGTCCACCGGCCTACAGTGCCCAAACTTGGAGCACACAGGTATATGAGGGATGTCACGGAAATACCACACTGACAAATATGTGGCCTGTTTTTTCTTTAAATGCCAAATAGTGCTGTATATAATTAGAGTAACAGACAGCAAAAACAGTAGCAAAACAGTCTAAAATGCCAAACTCGGAGCACGCAAATATATGAGGCCTTTTTTGGTGAATTTAAAACACACAAAAAAATTAGTAGAACAAGGCTAGCACATACAACTATGCTACGTATACCTGAAAAACTATGATTTTTAAACAGGCCTCTGTCTGACAGAACAGACTGTATATATTTTTGGGGGGATTAATTCTTGGGGGAAAAAAAATGCAACTAGGTATATAGTAAAGAATCTGCAGCAGCAGACAGTTATGGAGCTTTGGAAGAGATGCAGTGGAAGCTATGTATGCACATACAGTGCCTGCAGGCCTTGCACTGATGTGGATATGCCGTACCCTGCCTACCTAGCGCTGCAATGACGAATTAGCCCTAAAAAGGACTGTTGGTTTCTCAGGAGTTGTGGATTTAACAGTTGCAGACCTACACTAACTATAAAAATCAGGATTTCTGACCCTATCTCAGCAGCAGTTCTACCTACTCTCACTGAATTCAGAGCTGAATGTGGCGAGCAGGGCGGCGCCAGGTCTCTTATACTCGGGATGATGCTGTGCTGCCAAGCCAATCACTGCACGACCACAACAAAGATGGCTGCGGCATTTCATGGCCTGGCAGACAATCTCTGCAGCGTGATTGGGGCTCTAAAGTCCACCAAAAATGCCAAATAATCGCGTAAATGCTCGGTGCTCGCCGAGTACACTGAGCATAGTGATATTCAGTAACTAGTAGTGGCAAGCACATTCGCTCATCACTAGTTGTGAAAGCTTATTTTCTTCTGCACAACTACATCCTGGTAAAAGAGCAACCCAACTTAGAACCTGAGGAACCTGTTTCATTGCATGATTACTAAGATCACCCTCTGAGGATTTCAGTGGAAGTTGCTCAGATGAGGGATAAGTTGCTCCTTATTTTGTTTCTGATAATGGACGTATTGCTTGGCAAGATGGAATGGTTTAAGCCGCCAAGTAAATTTTCCTTTAATGTTAAAATGTCCCTGTAATTTTAAAATTTCCATGTAATGTTAAAATGTACATGTAATGTAAAAATGTACCTGTTCAAATGTACATGAAATTCTAAAACTTACCTGTAATTTTACAATGTACCTTTAATGTTTAAATCTACCTTTAATTTTACAATGTACCCATAATTTTTGCTTACTCGAATAATAAAATACCTCCAATAGCACTTACAAGTTCCCTCAACAATACAATACACACCTGTAAAGATAAAGATACAAAGAAAGCACAGATATTGTGGCAAAATAATACAAATTTTATTGAACAAAATTTAACAAAAAAATGGGTTTAGGATAGAGGTGATTGGTTTTAGGATCAGGGGGGACAGGATGGGGTGATTTGGTTTAGGTTCGGGGTCTATCAGAGGGTGAGATGGGGTGGATCTTGGGATGTGGAGATGTGAGGATTGGGTGGTAGTTGATGAGGCAGGGGTTACAGGGGAAGGGGCAACAAATTGAAGGATTGGGTCATGGATGGGAGTGGACGCATCGGGGATAGATGACACAGTGGAATCATGGGAATGGATAGACGAACTAGAAGGGACAGACACAGACACAAGGGAAGGTAGTGACACATTGGTAGGTAAGGGTGGAGGTGGTGGGTCCAATCTTGGCAGATTTTTGTGGCTCCGGGTCTTTGTCCTGGTGGGAAGAGGTTTACTGTCATGGTTCCCAATGGCAAGGGAACGTAAGAAACATATAAGTAACGTACGAGCTCTCGGGTGATGGAAACTCGAGTTGACCGTGAGCTAAATCTACCACACAACTAACAGTAGCCAGGGAGCATACCTACGGCTTCCTATATGCCACGCGCCAGCCGGAGGACTAACTACGCCTGGTAGAGGAAGAAACAGACCTGGCTTACCTCTAGGGAAATACCCCAAAAGATGATAGCAGCCCCCCACATGTAATAACGGTGAATTAAGAGGAAAAGACATACACAGTATGAAAGTAGATTTAGCAAAGAGAGGTCCACTTACTAGATAGCAGAAGGATACAAAAGAGGACTTCACGGTCAACTGAAAACCCTTTCAAAAACCATCCTGAAATTACTTTAAGACTCCTGTGTCAACTCATGACACAGGAGTGGCAATTTCAGCCCGCAAGAGCTTCCAGCTACAGAGAATTACAAAAACTGCAAACTGGACAAAAGGTACAAAACAAAAGGACAAAGTCCACTTAGCTGATCAGCAGACTAGTAGCAGGAACATGCAACCGAAGGCTCTGGTTACAATGATGACCGGCAAGGAAATGACTGGAGAGCAAGGCTAAATAGGAAACTCCCAAACACTGATGGAAGCAGGTGAACAGAAGCAGCAAAGTGCAAACAAGTCACCAGTACCACCAGCAACCACCAGGGGAGCCCAAAAAGCGGATACACAACAGTACCCTCCCCTTAAGGAGGGGGCACCGAACCCTCACAAGAACCGCCAGGGCGATCTGGATGAGCCCTATGAAAGGCACGAACCAAATCCGAGGCATGAACATCAGAGGCAGTTACCCAAGAATTATCTTCCTGACCATAGCCTTTCCATTTAACCAGATATTGAAGTCTCCGTCTGGAAATACGGGAGTCCAAGATCTTCTCTACGACGTACTCCAATTCACCCTCCACCAGCACAGGAGCAGGAGGTTCAGTAGAAGGAACCACCGGTACCTCATATCTCCGCAACAACGACCGATGGAACACATTATGGATAGCGAAAGATGCCGGGAGGTCCAAACGAAAGGAAACAGGGTTAAGAATCTCCAAAATCCTATAAGGACCGATGAACCGAGGCTTAAATTTGGGAGAAGAAACCCTCATAGGGACAAAACGGGAAGACAACCACACCAAGTCCCCAACGCGAAGGTGGGGACCAACATGACGACGACGGTTAGCAAACTGCTGAGTCCTCTCCTGGGACAATTCCAAATTATCCACCACTTGTCCCCAAATCCGATGCAACCGATCCACCACCGCATCCACTCCAGGACAATCCGAAGATTCAACCTGACCAGATGAAAAACGCGGATGAAACCCTGAATAGCAAAAGAAAGGAGAAACCAAAGTGGCAGAACTAGCCCGATTATTAAGAGCAAACTCCGCCAACGGCAGAAAGGCAACCCAATCATCCTGATCCGCAGACACAAAACACCTCAAATAAGTCTCCAAAGTTTGATTAGTTCGCTCCGTCTGGCCATTGGTCTGAGGATGGAATGCAGACGAAAAGGACAAATCAATGCCCAACCTGGCACAGACTGCCCGCCAAAATCTAGACACGAACTGGGTACCCCTGTCAGAAACGATGTTTTCCGGAATACCATGCAAGCGAACCACATTTTGAAAAAACAGAGGGACCAACTCAGATAAGGAAGGCAACTTAGGCAATGGCACCAAATGAACCATTTTAGAAAAACGGTCACACACCACCCAGATGACAGACATCTTCTGAGAAACAGGGAGATCCGAGATAAAGTCCATAGAGATGTGCGTCCAAGGCCTCTTCGGAATAGGCAAGGGCAACAACAACCCACTAGCCCTAGAACAACAAGGCTTGGCCCGAGCACACACATCGCAAGACTGCACAAAAACACGCACATCTCGAGACAGGGAAGGCCACCAGAAGGATCTAGCCACCAAATCTCTGGTGCCAAAAATTCCCGGATGACCTGCCAGAGTAGAAGAATGAACTTCCGAGATGACTCTAGTGGTCCACTCGTCAGGAACAAACAGTCTACCAGACGGACAACGATCAGGTCTATCCGCCTGAAATTCTTGCAAAGCACGTCGCAAATCTGGAGAGACAGCAGACAAAACCACTCCATCCTTAAGAACACCAGCAGGTTCAGAATTCCCAGGAGAGTCAGGCTCAAAACTCCTAGAAAGAGCATCTGCTTTCACATTCCTAGAACCCGGTAAGTACGAGACCACAAAATTAAACCGGGAAAAGAACAACGACCAACGTGCCTGTCTAGGATTCAGGCGCCTGGCAGACTCCAAATAAATTAAATTCTTGTGATCAGTCAAAACTACCACCTGATGTCTGGCACCCTCAAGCCAATGACGCCACTCCTCAAATGCCCACTTCATGGCCAAAAGCTCCCGATTACCAACATCATAGTTTCGCTCGGCGGCCGAAAATTTTCGCGAAAAGAACGCACAAGGTCTCATCACTGAGCAGTCGGAACTTTTCTGCGACAAAACCGCCCCCGCTCCGATCTTGGAAGCATCGACCTCAACCTGAAAGGGAAGAGAAACATCAGGCTGGCGCAACACAGGGGCAGACAAAAAGCGGCGCTTAAGCTCCCGAAAGGCCTCCACGGAAGCAGGGGACCAATTGGCAACGTCAGCACCCTTTTTAGTCAAATCCGTCAGAGGTTTAGCAACGCCAGAAAAACCAGCTATAAATCGACGATAAAAATTAGCAAAGCCCAAGAATTTCTGGAGACTCTTCAGAGAAGTAGGCTGCGTCCAGTCGTAAATAGCCCGAACCTTGACAGGGTCCATCTCAATAGAAGAAGGGGAAAAAATATACCCCAAAAATGAAATTTTTTGAACCCCAAAAGCACACTTTGAACCCTTTACACACAAAGAATTCTCCCGCAAAACCTGAAAAACCCTCCTGACCTGCTGAACATGAGACTCCCAGTCATCAGAAAAAATCAAAATATCATCCAAGTACACAATCATAAATTTATCCAAATATTCACGGAAAATATCATGCATTAAGGACTGAAAGACAGAAGGTGCATTAGAAAGGCCGAAAGGCATTACCAAATACTCAAAATGGCCCTCAGGCGTATTAAATGCGGTCTTCCACTCATCCCCCTGCTTAATTCGCACCAAATTATACGCCCCACGAAGATCAATCTTAGAGAACCACTTAGGCCCCCTTATGCGAGCAAACAAATCAGTCAGCAAAGGCAACGGATACTGATATTTGACTGTAATTTTATTCAGGAGACGTTAATCAATACAAGGCCTCAGAGAGCCATCCTTTTTAGAGACAAAGAAAAAACCGGCTCCTAAAGGTGATGAAGAAGGACGAATATGTCCCTTTTCCAGGGACTCCTTAATATACTCGCGCATAGCAGCATGTTCAGGTACAGATAGGTTAAACAAACGACCCTTTGGAAATTTACTGCCAGGAATCAGATCTATGGCGCAATCACAATCCCTGTGAGGAGGGAGTGAACCAATCTTAGGCTCTTCAAAAATATCACGATAATCAGACAAAAATGCCGGAATCTCAGATGGAATAGATGACGAAATGGACACCATAGGAGTGTCCCCATGAGCCCCCCGGCATCCCCAGCTTAACACAGACATAGCCTTCCAGTCAAGGACTGGGTTATGAGACTGTAACCATGGTAATCCAAGCACCAAAACATCATGTAAATTGTACAACACAAGGAAGCGAATCACCTCCTGATGGTCTGGAGTCATACGCATAGTCACTTGCGTCCAGAACTGTGGTTTATTACAAGCCAAAGGTGTAGAATCAATACCCTTCAGAGGTATAGGGACTTCCAGAGGCTCTAAATCAAACCCACAGCGCCTGGCAAAGGACCAGTCCATAAGACTCAGAGCGGCGCCAGAGTCCACATAGGCATCCACGGTAATAACTGATAATGAACAAATCAAGGTTACAGACAAAATAAATTTGGACTGTAAAGTGCCAATTGAAATGGACTTGTCAACCTTCCTAGTACGCTTAGAGCATGCCGATATAACATGAGCAAAATCACCACAATAGAAGCATAACCCATTTTTACGCCTATAATTCTGCCGCTCGCTTCTGGACATAACTCTGTCACATTGCATTTTCTCTGGCGTCTCTTCAGAAGATACCGCCAAATGGTGCACGGGTTTGCGCTCCCGCAAACGCCGATCAATCTGAATTGCCATTGTCATGGACTCATTCAGACCTGTAGGCGCAGGGAACCCGACCATAACATCTTTAACGGCATCAGAAAGGCCCTCTCTGAAATTTGCCGCTAAGGCGCACTCATTCCACTGAGTAAGCACAGACCACCTACGAAATTTTTGGCAGTATATCTCCGCTTCATCTTGCCCTTGAGATAGGGCTATCAAAGCTTTTTCAGCTTGAATCTCCAAATTAGGTTCCTCATAAAGCAACCCTAAAGCCAGGAAAAACGCATCCACATTGAGCAACGCAGGATCCCTTGGTGCCAATGAAAATGCCCAATTTTGAGGGTCACCTCGCAGCAAAAAGATTACAATCTTAACCTGCTGGACAGGATCTCCTGAGGAGTGAGGTCTGAGAGAAAGGAATAATTTACAATTATATTTGAAATTCAAAAACCGAGATCTATCTCCGGAAAACACCTCTGGTGTAGGGATTTTAGGTTCAGAAATAGGAGCATGTATAACAAAATCTTGTAAATTTTGAACCTTCGTAGCAAGATTATTTAAACCTGCAGCCAAACTCTGAGGATCCATCTTTAAACAGGTGAGCTCAGAGCCATTCAAGGATTATAAGGAGAGAAAGGCAAAGGCTGTAATTAAAGCTGAAATACAACTGATCCAACTATGGAGCAAGCATAGAGGAAAAAGGGAAAAAAAATAAAAAAATTTACAGACTTCTTTTTTCTCTCCTTTCTTCTGCCAATAAGTTAACACAGGCCGGTCATACTGTCATGGTTCCCAATGGCAAGGGAACGTAAGAAACATATAAGTGACGAACGAGCTCTCGGGTGATGGAAACTCGAGTTGACCGTGAGCTAAATCTACCACACAACTAACAGTAGCCAGGGAGCATACCTACGGCTTCCTATATGCCACGCGCCAGCCGGAGGACTAACTACGCCTGGTAGAGGAAGAAACAGACCTGGCTTACCTCTAGGGAAATACCCCAAAAGATGATAGCAGCCCCCCACATGTAATAACGGTGAATTAAGAGGAAAAGACATACACAGTATGAAAGTAGATTTAGCAAAGAGAGGTCCACTTACTAGATAGCAGAAGGATACAAAAGAGGACTTCACGGTCAACTGAAAACCCTTACAAAAACCATCCTGAAATTACTTTAAGACTCCTGTGTCAACTCATGACACAGGAGTGGCAATTTCAGCCCGCAAGAGCTTCCAGCTACAGAGAATTACAAAAACTGCAAACTGGACAAAAGGTACAAAACAAAAGGACAAAGTCCACTTAGCTGATCAGCAGACTAGTAGCAGGAACATGCAACCGAAGGCTCTGGTTACAATGATGACCGGCAAGGAAATGACTGGAGAGCAAGGCTAAATAGGAAACTCCCAAACACTGATGGAAGCAGGTGAACAGAAGCAGCAAAGTGCAAACAAGTCACCAGTACCACCAGCAACCACCAGGGGAGCCCAAAAAGCGGATACACAACAGTTTACTCTTTGTTCTTTGTTTTCTTGGCTGACCGGGAGTGGTGGCCTCTGTATTATTGTTCTGGCATGGTGCTGGGATGGGCAGATTCGTGGATACTGCTGGCTGCAGGGGTGATGGAATGGGCAGCATCGTGGATACTGCTGGCTGCAGGGGTGCTGGAATGGGCAGCGCTGTGGATAATGATGGCTGCAGGGGTGCTGGAATGAGCAGCGTGGTGGATGTCTGAACTGGCGACGGCGATGGTGGAGGATAGTTCGGTGCTGTGGGAGATTGCAAGTAGATGTTTGGCTGCCTGTAATGTCCTCCAGCCTGTGTATTGTAGCTTTGGGACAGCTGCTGCTGCAATGCATGGCTGTAAGCAGCCTGGCTGGCCTGCATGACGTTGAGCTGGAGTTGAGTAGAAAGGTTTATTGCTGAAAAGAAATGTCTCGCCGGTCTCTCAAGGTCAGCTTCCAGGCAGTCAAGGCATTTGTTGACATCCTTTAAAAGTGTGTTTACATGGGTGACCCCACTCTTCAGTCTATCACCAAGCATCCTAATCCCATTCTGGAAGACCGAGCTTAAGTACATAAACTTGGGCATGCCTGGCCTCTCTCAGGCCCTCTGCCACTGACGAGAAGACCCAACTAAAGCAGAGGAAGAGTGCTGGGAGAGGGGAAAACCAGATGGACCGGCTGCCTGTTGCCCAGCCTGTGAAGCCTGCCAGGTTGCTCCATCCCTGGTGAATAATTGGGACTGTGTCTGTTCGTTGGCTGGTTGATGAGGGGCCGCTTTAACAGAGGATGATCCGGGTTGTGCTGTGCTGCACTAGTTCCGTGTGTAAAATAAAAGCAAAACATTAGTAAAATATAAAAAAAAACCACACAAAAGATACTTACGTTTGCTGAGCAAGTGCAGGCCTCAGAAAACCAAGGATGCGGTGGTATTTATATTTTCTTAACCTTTGAGCAGCACTACTTTGAACCTACATCTCCTCTCTGATGTCCTTGTTGAACCGGTCCTTCATGGAACGCCAACGGATTTTGATTCTCTTCACTGTGAAGGGGTAAAAAAAGGAAAAAGATAATTAGAAAACAATGCACATACTGTACATTAACAGGTTCACTGCCACGTCAGACCACATTGCAATACTTACCAAAAGAATTTCTGGCACGTGGCGTTGCACGGTCCCAATCATCCAGCAGTGATGTTGCCACTTCTTTCCAGAGTCGTCGAATCACGACATTGTCGGAGTGCTGATTGTCACCGGTGTTCCACAACGGTACTCGCTCTTGCACAAGGTAGACCAGTTGTTCATTGTCAATTTCAAAGATGGCTTCTTCCCGTTGTGGAACCTATAGATTAAATTGAACAAAAGATTTTTAAGTAAAACTGCATACAAATTCAATTACAACTCTGATGGAAAGAATACTTACACCCTGTCTTTCCTCCTCAGAAACTTGAGTCTGACTAGCCTGGGAAGCTTCATTTCCACTTTACTGCTTCTTCCCTTCCGCACTGGAAGGTACCTATAAAGAAAATACAGGATTTACCACATGTATAGTATTGCCAGTCAATAGATACCAATCAGTATATCAAATGTGATTGGATAATCAGGGTCAAGTCCACTCTGGGAGGCTTCACTAGAGGATGACATGTTGGAAGAGCAGGCAGCAGTCAAGTGAAACACTACAGAAAGGAACAGAGAAGAAAAATTAAACTTGTTTTGAGCAAAACACTATGTAGCCAAAAAAAAAAATCCATGGACACCAATACTTACATTGCAGGCAGCAATACAACAGCACAGCAGTCAGCACAGGCCAGGGACAGATGGCAGCACCAGAAGACCCAGGAGCACAAGGAGACACACCGCAGCACCAGGAGATTCTACCAGTCAACAAGGAACAGAAAAAGCATTAGAGAAACAGACAGACATTTTCAAAATGTCTGTACTTACATAGACAGTGTTGTCCTCACCAGGAAAGACGGCAGCACCTGGAAACCCAGGAGCACAAGGAAACACACATCAGCAACAGGAGATTGCACCAGTCTACAAGGAACTGAAAAAAAAATAGTACAAAGTACAGACTGCAGTGAGAGAGACAGACTTACATAGCCAGAGTTGCGGTCAGCTCCAGTGTCTTGAGAGAAATGGACTATCTGTCTCCAGAACCCCTTTTATACATCAGAGATTTTGGAGATGTAATATAGTTTCCTGGACATGATTAGTGTGAAGTACGCATGTGTATCGAATGCATGCGTACGCATGTCCTTGCATATCAATGCGTTCCCATAGACAGTAATGCGTTGTTTTGACGCACTCCATCTGCAATCATCCGCATGCGGATAACTGCGCATATGGCTGGTTTCACATTTGCGTTTATGTGCGCAGCGTTTGATCTGCATATATCTGCATGCGTCTTGCGTACCTATCTTTAACATGATGTATGCAGGGACATGCGTTTGTATGCATTCACATGCGTCGCTTCTTGATGTGCGGCGGGGCATGGCTAAAGTAAAATGTTGCATTTTTTGAGGTGTCAAATTTGCACAGTTATCTGCATAGCTTAAACCATTCCATCTTGCCATGCAACACTTCCATTATCAGAAACAAAATAAGCAGCAAACTTATCCCTCATTTGAGCAACTTCAACTGAAGTCCTCAGAGGGTGATCTTGGTAATCATGCAATGAAGCAGGTTCCTCAGGTTCTAAGTTGGGTCGCTCAGAAGAACACAAGCTTTGACAACCTCATCAATAGTCTCAATTTTTAGATTAATGGATGTTCCCAAAATGCGCCATTTAGAAACTAGCAATCCAAAGACATACTCAACAGTTCTTCTTGCTCTTGCCAGTTGGTAGTTGTAAATCTTTTTTGTGTCATTTAAGTCCCGACTTGAGTACGGTTTGATGAGATTGGCACACATTTGGAATGCTTCATCTCCAACCACAACAAATGGCATTGGCAATCCTTCAGTGTTGGGAAGAGGTTGTGGCTGTGGAAAATTAAAATCATTCCAATATAAACATTGGCCCATATCAGAGTTTTTGAAAGTCTGTGAGTCATTTCCTCGTCCATATGAGCCAATGTCCATGGCGACAAATCTACACTCAGCACCTGCAATTGCCATTAGAACAATGGAAAAGTATTTTTTATAATTGAAATATTCGGTTCCACTTCCGGCAGGTTTCAGAATCCAGATGTGTTTCTCCACAGCCCCCACAGAATTATGAAAATTACAAATTTCCTTGAATTTTTCAGCATTTTCATATTTTAGTTGTGGGTTGGGGGAGGAATTCTTGCCGCAGAACCTCACCTAAAGCACGGCAGGTGTCTCCAATAATCCCAGAAAGTGTTGACACTCCATTCCTGAATTGAAAATGGAAGGATGACAAGGTCTCTCTGGTAGCCAGGAATCTGCGGAACAGAAAATGAGAAAAAAAATTAGTACATGGCTTTTAGAAAAATCATATTAATGACAGGTGTTTTTTTTCCAAAATACATACCTCAGGGTGACCAAGAAACGTTCCTCAGCAGGAATTGCTCGACGGAACTGTGTGTCCTGCCTGGCGACTGATCCTTGGACACATAGCAGCAGGTCATCGAAGCTCTGTTCTGACATTCTTGTGTAGTCAAAAAACTTCCGAGGGTTTGCACGCAGCTCTGTGTACAAAGAGTGGTAGGCTCCACGGCTCTCTCAGAGTTCAAGGATGGGATGTTGCCAATAGCGACGAAGACATCTGCTCCGTTTTTCTCTTTTTCTTTGTTCTTGACAAGCTACAGCAAAGGCAGCAGCCAATTTCAATTGCAAATCCAGATCTTTATAGAGGCTGTCCATATCAAGATCCATCTTGCAGCTTGTTACAGCAGCCAAAGATGAGGATTTCATCAGTGCAGTGTGTCTATATGCATAGAAATCACATGAGTCACGCCTACTGGGTGTCTGATGTGAAGGAAAAGCTACTGTGAAGCATTGGAAATATCTAATGAATGCGCATAAACAATGCAAATGCATGCCAAAATGCATAAAACCGCATGCACATGCAGCTTTTTTTACATCATGCGTAAGATGATGCACATAAAAAATGCTGTGTAAGCATGCATTTGCATGCGTTTTTGCATGCGTTTGCGCATGTAAAAGATATGCTGCAGACTCAAACGCTAATATGAACCTAGCCTTAGCCAGTCATCTACAGTCCTATATAATATCACAGTTATACAAATCTGAGCACAGCTATTGTAGCAGAGGTAACCTACAGTCCTTTGTAAAACTACAGATAACACAGTGATAACTCGCAGAGTTCAGATAATACAGACAATGGAGTAATTGTCACCTGTAGTCCTATGTAATACCACAGATAACACACAGTGATAACACTAAGTACAGATAATGTAGTAGGTGTCAACTATAGTCCTATGTAACAATACAGATAACACAGTGTAAATAATGTAGCAGTTTATACTTGCATTCCTATGCAACATCAAAGATAACATACAGTGATAACTCTTTGATTACAGATAATTAGGAATGAGAAGACCTGAACAGTAAAGTTGGGAATCCGTACCGAATACCTAGTGTTACTGAACCCCAATCACTGACTTTTTACTTTATGTCCATTTTCCTGTTTGGGTTTGCCAGTGTAATAAAGCTTGATAAAAGGCTCCAGGGCAGGCAAATCAACATGCTTTTAAACTGAGGGCACTTCCAGAGCCAGCACAGCATGTGACCCGGTCTGTATAAAGGCCGTGATATCTGTGGTAGTATTTGCTGGCAGATATGCAACAGAAACTTATTTGTGTGATGAGTTTACACTTTTCTGACAGTAGATGGTGATGTTGTTACTGTTATATGCTTAGTTGAATGTAATGCATATACTTGTTGTACTTTGGTTTCACTTTCAATGTTATGCTGTATTAAGATGCTGATGCATGTACCTCATGTTCTGTGAAAATAAAAGTTTAATTACCCCATATAATCTACTTTCACAAGTTACTTCTGTGAAAAAACTGTGCAACAGGGTATGGGCCCAGCATAGAAGACAAAAAAGACTTGGTGAATGCAAAAGAATACTTCACAGCAATTCTCTCCAAACAAGTAAGACAAATAAGCTAAAAATGAGCAGCAGTTCAGAGCTGAGACTCACAGTAGCTAAGCTGAACAATGAGAAATATCAGTTATGGAAGTTCAAAGTAGAGATTTTATTGTCTACAGATGATTTATGGTAGGTGCTCACTACAGACAGACCCAATGATAATAATCAGACATGGAATAAGAAAGACAGACAAGCAAGAGCTACTATCAGTTTATTAGTGGAGGATGATCAGTTAATCCACATAAGGAATGAGAATACAGCAAATGGAATGTGGGAAGCATTGAGAAAGCTACATGAAAGCTTAAATCACAAACTATTCCTGCTAAGAAAACTTTACAAGATGAGATTAAGTGCAAGGAAAGACATGTAGGAGCATATAAACTCCATGATGGAGGTGGTAACACAGCTGAGATCAGTCGATGAAACATTAAGGAAAGCAATATAGTAATAATATTATTGTGTAGTTTACCAGATTTATACACTTCTCTGATAAATGCTCTTGAGCAGGGGTCCCCAAACTTTTTACACAGGGGGCCAGTTCACTGTCCCTCAGACCGTTGGAGGGCCGGACTATAAAAAAAACTGTGAAAATCCCTATGTACACTACACATATCTCATTTTAAAGTAAAAAAACAAACAGGGAACAAATACAATATTCAAAATAAAGAACTAGTAAATTTAAATCAACAAACTCACCATTATTTCAATGGGAACTATGGGCCTGCTTTTGACTGATGAGGTGGTCAATGTCCGGTTCCATATTTGTCTCTGCTAGCCGTAACAAGTGAGGCAAGTGCACATCAGTTAGTCTAGATCTGGTTGGAGATTTCAGATGTTTCATTCTGGAAAAAGACTGTTCACAAACATAAGTGCTGCCAAAGATGGTTGCCATTTTGAGTGATTCCTGAGATTAGGATAGGTCTCAGAGGGGAGAGATGCATAGAAGTTAGGCAAGCTGTTTGACTTGAATGCGTCTTTCAGAGAGTCACAATTCTGCAGTTCAGCCAGTTCCATTTGGTAAATTGCATCCACATTTTCAATGTCAATAGAAAATGGGTTACGGAAAAGCTGTATGTCCTGTTCATGGAGATGAAGCTCTTTAAATATGAATTGGAACTCCTTTTGCAATTTTTCCAGTGAATTCACACAAAATTCTTTTGGAAATGCAACCATGGGTTTTTCTGCTAACAGATTTTAAGTGAAGGGGAGATGGCAGAAATTTTCCTCCTTCACTTGTTGGATAAGGAGGCCTAATTTTACTTCAAATGCTTTCACATGTGAGTGCATATCACAGATGAGCTTCCCTTTTCCTTGAAGTTGCACATTGAAACTGTTGAGTAGCTCTGTTACATCTGTCAGAAAGGAGAGGTGCCATTTCCATTCTGCATCACTGAGCTCTGGTACTTCTTTGTTTTTTGACAGCATAAAATCTGTAATCTGTGGAAGCAAGTCATAAAAATGTCTCAAAACTCTGCCTCGACTCAGCCAACGGACTTCTGTGTGGTACAGAACATCTTCATAGGCAACATTTAGCTCAGACAGAAATTCCTGAAATTGTCTGTGGTTTAGTGCATTAGCTCTAATGAAGTTAACACAAGATACCACAATTTTCATAACAGAGTCCCACTTCAGTGATTTACTACATAGCACTTGTTGGTGGATGAGGCAGTGTATGGCTATTGGATGAGAATGGTTACGTTTGTCCATCTCTTGTTTAATGCGAGCAATTACTCCTTTCTTAGACCCCACTATGCTAGGCGCACCATCAGTTGTCACACTGGAAAGTTTAGCCCAGTCTAGCTCCAAATCCTTCACAGTTTGGGAAAGCTTTTCATAGATATCCTCTCCTGTAGTTGTTCCTTTGATGCTTTGCAGTGCAGCAAGCTCTTCCATGACTTCAAAATTGTCATTCGTCCCACAAATAAAAATTTGAAGTTGTGCAGAATCACGAACATCATTGCTTTCGTCAAGTGCCAAGGAAAAATAGGAAAGTTTTCTTGCAGAGTTTTGCAAATGCTGATGCAAATTTTCTCCCATTTCTTCAATCCTTCGTGTAATTGTAGATCCTGAAAGACTAACTGTACTAAACAAGTCTGACTTTTCTGGACACATCTCTTTGGCGACAGAAAGAAGGCACTCTTTAACAAATTCTCCCTCCACGAATGGCCTGCCAGTGGACGCTATTAGCTTGGCAACTTGAAAACTTGCTCGCAGTGATGAAATGTTTAGCTGCTTCTGCTTCACAAAAGTATTTTGCTGAGTTGTCAATGAATGTTTCAGTTTTAATATTTTATCTTTTCTTACATCTCCAACCAATCATATTTATCTTTATGTTGAGTTTGATAGTGTCGATGCAAATTGTATTCTTTAAACACTATATTCTGACATATCAAACACACAGCTCTTTCCTTGTACTGCATGAAAAAGTAATCATAAGTCCACTGTTCTTTGAATATCCTACACTCCGAGTCAATTTTTCTCTTTCTTGACTTCATTGTTTCCTAGGGATTCCAAATTGCTATTAGTAAATTACCAATAGATATATATACAGCTCTACAAAAATAATATACCAACAATCACCCCCATATAGGTCCAGCTCCCATGCTCTGTGTTCCCCCATATAGGTCCAGCTCCCATGCTCTGTCTTCCCCCATATAGGTCCAGCTCCCATGCTCTCTCCCAAACCCCCCATCCCCGCTTAAAAAACAAAGAAAACATTACCTAGCAGTGCACTGTAGCGTAGCCGCTCCCGTGCTGCCCGCGCTGACCACGCTCCTCGCTGTTCGTCTGTCAGGCCTAGATGCGCACGTCGCACGTCACTACGTGCGACGTGCTCATCTAGGTCTGGAGTCTCTGTAAGATGAGTGCCGAACTCTCACTTCTGCATAGCGCCGGGCACTCAGAAGCGAGAGGAACATGTGAATTGCGGCGGGGACCGGGTAAAAGGCCTCCGGGGGCCGGATGCGGCCCGCGGGCCGAAGATTGGGGACCCATGCTCTAGAGACAAGACCTGAAGCAGACATTACACTAGAGTTTGTAAAGACCAGACTTATAGATGAATATCATAGATAGAAAGAGAAAACAAATGATTACACTGAAAGGGATAGTGAAAATACTCTTAAAGCGACAGACAAGAACCCCATAATACAGCGGGGGGGCTGTAGGAACGCAGTTAAAACAAAAGCCCCCCATGACTGCATTGCCAAGGGGAGTGGGGAGCATTGTTTAAAATAAATCAGGGGCAGTGGGGATTGGTTCAAAGGTGTGGAGAAAAGGGGTGGTTTTAGTTTGTGCGGCGGGTTTGTAGGGAAAAGTGCAGGAAAAGGGGCATTACCTTTCACCCCAGCGTCGAGAGAAGACGTGCAAGGATGTCCTCAGTGGAAACCATAATGGCGCAGCTGCGGGAGATGGCGCGGTCTACACGGGGCGGTTGGCTAGAGGACCAGCTAGCAACGCTGCTTGGCGGTCCAGGAAGCCAGGGGACCAGGTCAAGGATGACCCGTCCCCCGGAGCGTCTGTCCCCGGAGGCAGGTACACGCAGCAGATGCCGGCTACGTAGCCCCTCCCAGGACCCTGCGGAGGGTGCAAGCCACGGTGCCCCAACCCACCCCGGCCTGCCCTCCAGCAGGAATCCACCGGCCGGCGCTGCTGGCGTTAGTCGGCGGTCTGGAGCAGCGGCTGCGCAGGCCCGATCAGAGGTGCGGGCCGCACCAGAAGTGGTGGCAGATCAAGCGCCGGTCATGGCGGCGGTGAAGAGGAGTACTACCCGGCGGGAGCAGCACAGGCCGTTGCGCCGGTGATGGCGAGGAGGCGGAGCTTCGAGGGAGCAGCGGCTGAACAGGGAAGCAGCAATGGCGGCAGCAGCACGGCGGCGGGTAACCGGGTAGGGACTCACCTCGGGTGCCTGGCAGGGCTGGCGTTGGGAGAGGCAGGGTGGCGGGAAGGCGGACCCCAGCATCTCAGCCTGGCTCAGTTCGGAGGGGTCGTACTTGAACAGAGGCTGGGCCTCGCGGTAGGGCCCAGCAGGAAGACAGGCAGGGAGACGGACTGGCAGCCTGTTATGGACCTGGTGGTTAGGTGCACCTGGAATGACCTGATGGTTAAACTAGAAGACAGGACGTGCTCTGGGAAATGGGAACTCTGCTGACCGCAAATCCTAATCCTAAAACACACACACTAGAAATAGCTGTGGAGCGTACCTAACTCTCCCTAGACGCCTCTTCAAAGCCTAAGAGCTAACTACCCCTAAAGATAGGAAAATAAGCCTTACCTTGCCTCAGAGAAAATTCCCCAAAGGTAAAGGCAGCCCCCCACATATATTAACTGTGAGTTAAGAGGAAAGTCACAAACACAGGGATGAAACAGGTTTCAGCAAAGGATGCCAGACTTACTAGATAGACTGAGGATAGGAAAGGGATCTATGCGGTCAGCACAAAAAGCTACAAAAAGCCACGCAGAGTGTGCAAAAGGACCCCCGCACCGACTCACGGTGCGGAGGTGCCACTCTGCAACCCAGAGCTTCCAGCTAGCAAGGCAATATCATGTTAGCAAGCTGGACTAGAACTTAGCAAGTAGTAAGAAATATATTCAGTACACAATGAACAACAAATGAACTAGCAGGGACTTAGCTTCTGCTGGAGTAGACAGGTCATCAGAAAGATCCGAGAGAGGTCTGAACCAGTGCTAATACATTGACAGCTGGCATGGAGTAACGATCTGAGTGGAGTTAAATAGAGAAGCCAACCCAGCCGCAAACGAGGGCAGCTGAGGAAGCAACCTCAGAACCAGCAGTTCCACTCACAGCCACCAGAGGGAGTCCATGGACAGAACTCGCCGAAGTATCATTCATGACCACAGGAGGGAGTTCAAGAACGGAATTCACAACAGCAGCCGCCAGGTCAAGGTCGCCCAGAAGACTGAGCGAGAGGTCCGTTTCGTCTGTTCTGGTCCCCCCTGGTGACGTGGAGGCCAGGGGCGCAGGCCAGGAGCAACACAGCAGCGCGGAGGATTCCGGATCCGGGAGTGACCCACGCAAATTCGGAGATCAACATGACTCTGGTCGCACGGCTGGCGGGGACACAGTACCTGCGCAGCTTCGTGAGTATGCATCTAATCCTTTTGCGGTGATGGATAGTGGAGTTCGGTCCGGGGATTTCGGGGATAGTTGGAATGGGGGGGTCGATTTGGCAGGGAGAGGAGGGGCTAGCACTGTGGGGGTCCCAGGTGTCAGGGAGCTTTTGGCAGGTATGTCACAGATTTTGAAGAGACTGGATGGGGGGCCTTGATAGTGTGCGGTCTTCTCCTGTAGGAGCATGGTTGCCGGTGTTGGGTAAGGGTGCAGGAGGGGCAGTTGGGTCCGACGGAGCGAGTGGTGTGGAATAAGCATCGACAGCAGGGGTGTCGGTGTTGGTCCAAACAGAAAAGGACAAAGGTGATACGATTAAATTGCACGATAAAGCAAAGGGGAAGTTTACGTGTGTTTTGAAGGGCCTTTAGGGGCTCATTTGAAGAAAGAAATAAAAGAAAAAATTTGGAAGGATGAATATGTGGAGATTTTCTCCCTCCTTCCTTTGGAGAAATTTTATTTAGACAAGGGAAAGAAGGAGGATAGTAAAAAGGAGGAGGAAAAGAGGCGCTGGCGATTAATACCACAGACATTTGTGAATTGGCAGCAGGCGTTCGCCATTTTGGCAAGTGTTATTGGGGAAAAGTTTCCGGAGAACTGTTCAGGCCTTTTTTGTTACTTTGATGCCATTGGGGAGGCACATAGGGCATACGGGGGCCAGGCGTGGCTGCGGTATGATGAGCAGCTTCGGCAAAGGAAGGCGGTCAGGCCCGAGATAAGATGGGATCAAAAAGACATAGGGTTGTGGTTGAAAGTTATGGCTCCAACGTGGTTTTTGGCAGTCCTTTCATGGGGGGGAGGGCATAGTGGTCAGCAGTCGGGACAGGGAGATGGTGAACAGGGGTCACAGGGGGGCAAAGGACAAAGCAGGTACGTGTTGGCAGTTTAATGACGGCCAATGCAAGTACGGCAATACATGCAAGTTCAAGCATGTCTGTCGGCCAAATGTTTTAAAAAGGCAAGAGGTAAACCAGCAGTGGGAGGGGGTCAAAGGGGTGACACCAGTGAAGGTTCAAAGGATGGCCCCCTATCTAAATAGGTATCCTGATCGGGAAAAGGCGAGGTTACTTTGGGAAGGTTTTTCTGAGGGTTTTCGGGGTCCTCATCCTGCTCATGTTATTCCATTTTCAAAAAAGAATTTGAGATCGGCTAATTTACAGGCGGACGTAGTTACGGCAAAATTGGCGAAGGAGATTGAGTTGGGGCGAATGGCGGGGCCGTTTAGTGGTTTACCTGTGGAAGGGGTGTTTTTTTCGCCTTTGGGGGTTGTTCCTAAGAAGGAGCCTAATAAGTTTCATTTGATTCAGCATCTGTCATATCCAAAGGGCCAGTCAGTTAATGACGGCATCGCTGAAGAGCTTTGCTCCATGGTATATACTTCTTTTGATGCTGCGGTACAATGGGTGCGTAGGTATGGCGCAGGTGCGTTAATGGCTAAGACAGATGTTGAATCGGCTTTTCGATTGCTTCCGGTTCACCCTGATAGTATCCCGCTGTTGGGATGTTTTTGGAATGGGGGATTTTATTTGGATTTGTGTTTGCCTATAGGTTGTTCGATTTCGTGCTCGCTGTTTGAGTCCTTTAGCACTTTTCTTGAGTGGGTCGTTTGAGATGTTTCACAGGTTCCGTCGGTAATCCACTACTTGGATGATTTTTTGTTTGTCGGCCTGCCGGATTCTCTGTTGTGTGGAAATTTGCTGGCTACCATGGAATGGGTGGCGGGACAGTTTGGTGTGCCTTTAGCGCAGGAAAAAATGGAGGGCCCTTGCACGGTGTTGAGCTTTCTGGGTATTCTTATAGATTCAGAGAGGATGGAGTGTAGGCTGCCTGAGGATAAGTTGTTGTCTTTACGGCAGGAAGTGCTGAGATGTGAAAAGTTGCGCAAGGTTACATTGAAAGAGTTGCAGTCGCTGTTGGGGCGTTTGAATTTTGCATGTCGTGTCATGCCTATGGGTAGGATTTTTTGCCGGAGATTATCCAGAGCGACTGCTGGAGTGCGGTCGGCACATCATTTCATTCGATTGAATAAAGAGCATAGGGAGGATTTGGTCATCTGGCGGCGTTTTTTGGACAATTATAATGGCAGGGCTTTGATTCAACAGGAAGATCTGAATGATTTTGACTGCGAGATTTTTACGGACGCAGCGGGCAGTGTTGGCTATGGGGCTTATTGCGGAGGAAAATGGAGTGTTGGCGGGTGGCCTGATTGGTGGTGCGAAACTGGTTTAACAAAAAATTTGGTGTTGCTTGAGCTGTTTCCAATTGTAGTCTCGGTGTTTGTTTGGGGTAGTATGTTCAAGGATAGGCGGGTACGTTTCCATTGCGATAATTTGAGTGTGGTGGCAGTGATTAACAGTCTTTCTTCTTCCTCTCCCCCGGTAATCAGACTGGTTCGGGAGTTGGTCCTGCGGTGCTTGGAGTTGAATGCATGGATTTCGGCTATACATGTTCCCGGCATTCAAAACTTTATAGCGGATGCTTTGTCTCGTTTGCAGTGGGAGCATTTCCGGGAGTTGGCTCCAGACGCGGAGGATGCAGGAACAACATGCCCTTCTCATTTGTGGCGGATTGTTGCAGACGAGGAGTTCGGTTGATACGGGCCTCTGTTGTGAACTCTATTTTTAGGCTCCCTCTAGTGGTCACAAGCGGTACTGTGTAGTGTTGTCTTCTGCAAGTTGGCTGCATCAGCTGGTTCGTTATCCTTGGTTCGTTTCCTATTTAATTCACCTGGATACTCAGTTCCTTGCTTGCTATCAATGTATTCAGTGCTCTTCAGATTCCTTGTGATTACCTTGCTCCCAGCCTCTCCAAGACAAGCTAAGTCTTTGTCCGTTCATTTTTTGATTATCAGCATTCATCATGTTTCTTGTCCAGCTTGCTAAGATGTGATCTCCTCGCTTGCTGGTTGCTCTAGGGGACTGAGTTTCTCCCCCCACACCGTTAGTTGGTGCGGGGGTTCTTGAAATCTCAGTGTGGATATTTTGTTAGGGTTTTTTACTGACCGCACAGACCCCTTACTATTTTCTGCTATCTAGTATTAGTGGGCCTCATTTGCTGAATCTGTTTTCACCCCTGTGTATGTGCCTTCCTCTTACCTCACCGTTATTATTTGTTGGGGGCTTCTATATCTTTGGGGATTATTTCTCTGGAGGCAAGAGAGGTCTTTCTTTCTCTCTAGGGGTAGTTAGTTCCTCAGGCTGGCTCGAGACGTCTAGGATTTTTTAGGCACGTTCACCGGCTACTTCTAGTGTGTTTGGATAGGTTCAGATTTGCAATTAGTCCAGTTTGCAACCTCCCTAGAGCTTGTCCTATGTTTGTTACTTAGCTGGAGTAATTCGTGATCCTCAACCACTAAGGATCATAACAGGCCTCAGTGTCGGGACGGATGTGGTCAGGTTATGAATCGTCATGGCATATATGGGAACGGTGGTTGGAACAGTTGGGTACGGTAGAATCGGATGGTGATAAGGTCATGGCGGTTTTGCTTTTGATTGGGTCGGCGGAGGAATGGGGTTGGTCGGTGTCAAAGCTAAACAAATTTATAGCTGGTTTGGCCTTTGGTTTCAAGCTTCAAGGTTCCGTGGATGTTACTAAGGATTTCTTAATCCGGCAGGCGTTAAAAGGTTTTCGGAAGGGTTCTTCGACTTGCGACACGCGTAGGCCCATTTCTTTTGGGATGTTGGAGCGTTTAGGGGAGGCGTGGGGGGGAATTTGTAGTTCTCACTTTGAGGCTGTTTTGTTTCGGTTGGCATTTTCATTGGCCTTCTTCGGGGCTTTGAGACTCGGAGAGTTGGTTTCCCCTAATAGGCTTGTTAGCGAAGGATGTGGAATTTTGGCCCGAAGGGATCGCCTTTTGGATTAGGCATTCGAAGACCAATCAGTTGGGTAAAGGGAAACGTGTGGTGTTAGGGAAGGTTGTTGGGGGTTTGATGTGCCCACATCGGTGTTTGGAGGATTATTGAGGATTGTGGGCTGATAGGTCTGGTCCACTTTTACGGCACCGACAAGGTGAGTTTTTGTCGAGGTTTCAGTTCACGGCGGTGTTAAAAAGAGGTCTAACATTGGTAGGCCTTGACCCATTTTCCTTTGGATCACACTCATTTAGAATTGGGGTGGCATCTGAGGCTGCTGGTTTGGGTTTGGGGCCGGAGGTTATTCGGCACATTGGCAGGTAGTCGTCTAATCGGTATTTGTCTTATGTTCGGCATTGATGGGGTTACTATGTGTGGGGTCGGGGTCCTTGTTTGGTTGGTATTAATTGTTATATTTTACAGGTCGGACCCCACTGTTGGCTTGGATATTCAGACACTCTTTTGTTCATTGGGGTGCGATTCGTGCCGATGCTAGGCAAGATGGTAGGAAACTGGGTTTAAGAGAGAGGCGGTGGTGGTTCGATGGCTGGGTTTTCGGGGCATGTTGTGGTGCAGGATTTTATCTGAGTTTTCCCGCACTGCTCATTAGGATCAGCCCCCGGACATTGTTGTGGTGCATTTGGGTGGGAACGACTTGGGGTCTAAACCGGTGAGGGAGTTGATTCGGGATATCTGTTTTGACTTTTTGAGATTGTGGCTATCCTTTCCGGGGATGGTGACGTGGAGGTCGGTACGTTCCCTTAAGGGGATCAATAGGGCCCGGGTGAAGCTGAACAGGGCCGTGGCAAGTTTTGTCTCCCGGAACGGGGGTATGGCAGTTCGGCATTTTGAATTGGAGGCTGGTGTGGGAATTTTTTGGAGGAATGACGGTGTTCATTTGAATGATATCGGTTTGGATTTGTGGATGTTAGCTCTACAGGAAGGTGTTGAGAGAGCCATGGCGGTGGTCGGGCACTCGCGAGCCTGAGGTGTTCAGGACTGCTCGTGGTTGGCAGGGGGTGGGGTTCTTGGAGTTGGTGTTTTATGGGGCTGATCTGGCTTTGGTTTACGGGCTCTGGATGGGGAGTTTACCTCGGGAGCTTTGGGGTTTGTTTGCCCAAAAAACGGGTTACATGGTGCCCTCGAGCTGGTGGTTACGGCTGAGGGTAAACAAGGTTTTCGTTTAAAAAGTTGGTTTGGGCTTTTGCCTATTGGGTGCCAGATTTATTAGCTCCAAGAACCCTCTCCTCAAGTTTTTTATACAATTGTATAAATGGTGTTATTTATGTTTGTTTTGTTAATAAAAATGGCCGCTGTGGCCAATTTATCCAAAGAAATAATTGTCATGTCTTAATTCGAATGGTATGAAGAATAATTTTGGGGAATGTGGTTTGGGGTAGGAACTTTGCGGCATCACTAAGGACCATTCTTGGCGATAAGCAGTCAACCGGGGGGGCTGTAGGAACGCAGTTAAAACGAAAGCCCCACATGACTGTGTTGCCAAGGGGAGTGGGGAGCATTGTTTAAAATAAATCAGGGGCAGTGGGGATTGGTTCAAAGGGGTGGAGAAAAGGGGTAGTTTTAGTTTGTGGGGTGGGTTTGTAGAGAAAAGTGCGGGTAAAGGGGCATTACCTTTCACCTCAGCGTCAAGAGTAGCCCACCCACCCTCCCTTTGTTTTGGATCTAGGCTTGGGTGTTTTGGTTTGGGGGGGAATTGGGATTTAATGAGGTATTTTTTCCTGTTGGGGTTCGAGTTGTATTGTCGTCACAGTAGCTGGTTGGCGGGGGGTGGGGTTCTTGGAGTTGGTGTTTTATGGGGCTCATCTGGCTTTGGTTTACGGGCTCTGGACAGGGAGTTTACCTCGGGAGCTTTGGGGTTTGTTTGCCCAAAAAACAGGTTACATGTTGCCCTCGAGCTGGTGGTTACGGCTGAGGGTAAACAAGGTTTTCGTTTAAAAAGTTGGTTTGGGCTTTTGCCTATTGGGTGCCAGATTTATTAGCTGCAAGAACCCTCCCCTCAAGTTTTTTATACAATTGTATAAATGGTGTTTTTTATGTTTGTTTTGTTAATAAAAATGGCCGCTGTGGCCAATTTATCCAAAGAAATAATTGTCATTTCTTAATTCGAATGGTATGAAGAATAATTTTGGGGAATGTGGTTTGGGGTAGGAACTTTGCGGCATCACTAAGGACCATTCTTGGCGATACACAGTCAAGAGAAGAGAGTCTTTCAGATGTAAGAAAAAGGGACATTTAAAGAAAGACTGTACTATATGAAAAGCAGAACAACAGAAATTACACCAAAGGAGAATAAACAGAAAGTAAAAAGCACAATTTCTACCCTACATGCAGATCACTGGAATGGTACATTTAAAGTAACTAATAAAGAGTCATTGTCAGGCTGGTTTGACTCAGAAGCAACAAGTCACATGACTAGTGATACAAGTTTCTTTACTGAACTTGATGAAAATGAGAAGGAAGCATTTTTCTTGCAGATGGGAGTAAAATAACCGCAGAAGGTATTGGGCAAAGAATGCTAATCTGTCCTGATAGATTTGGGCATCATTCAAAATTACTAGTAAAGGCTATGTTATATGTTCCAGGACTAGAAAGAGGATTGTTATCCGTAAAGCATCTGACAGCCAAAGGACTTACCGTATATACTCGAGTATAAGCCGAGATTTTCAGCCCAAATTATTGGGCTGAAAGTGCCCCTCTCGGCTTATTCTCGAGTCACGGTCGGCGGTGGGGTCGGCGGGTGAGGGGGAGAGGGCGCTGAGGCATACTCACCTAGTCCCGGCGATCCTGACGCTCCCCCTGCCCGTCACACTGTCTTCGGGTGCCGCAGCTCTTCCCCTGTTCAGCGGTCACGTGGGACCGCTCATTAGAGAAATGATTATGGACTCCACTCCCATAGGGGTGGAGCCGCATAATCATTTCTCTAATCAGTGGTGCCGGTGACCGCTGACAGAGGAAGAGCTGTGGCACCCGAAGACAGTGTGACAGGCAGGGGGAGCGTCAGGATCGCCGGGACTAGGTGAGTATTTTATATTCACCTGTCCACGATCCACCCGCCGGGCGCCGCTCTGTCTTCGCGTCCTCTTGTTCTGACTGTTCAGGTCAGAGGGCGCGATGACGCATATAGTGTGCGCGCCGCCCTCTGCCTGATCAGTCAGTGCAGAGAGACGCCGGGACGGGAAGCTGAGGTGCTGCAAGCAAGAGAGATGAGTATGTGTTTTTTTTTATTGCAGCAGCAGCATTATATATGGCACAGATTTATGTGGAGTATCTATGGGACAACGGTGCAGAGCACTATATATGGCACAGATTTATATGGCACATCTATGGGGCAACGGTGCAGAGCACTATATATGGCACAGATTTATACGGCACATCTATGGGGCAACGGTGCAGAGCACTATATATGGCACAGATTTATATGGCACATCTATGGGGCAACGGTGCAGAGCACTATATATGGCACTGCTTTATATGGAGCATCTATGGGGCCATAATGAACGGTGCAGAGCATTGTATATGGGGCATCTATGGGGCCATAATGAATGGTGCAGAGCATTATATATGGCACAGCTTTATAAGGAGCATCTATGGGGCCATAATGAACGGTGCAGAGCATTCTATATGGCACAGCTATATATGGAGCATCTATGGGGCAATAATCAACGGTATGGAGCATTATATATGGCACAGCTTTATATGGAACCTCCTTTGGGGCAATAATGAACGGTATGGAGCATCTATTTTTATTTTTGAAATTCACCGGTAGCTGCTGTATTTTCCACCCTAGGCTTATACTCGAGTCAATAAGTTTTCCCAGTTTTTTGTGGCAAAATTAGGGGGGTCGGCTTATACTCGGGTCGGCTTATACTCGAGTATATACGGTACTGTAAAATTCAAAGATGATAATTGTACAATCCTAGCCGGAGATAAGGTAATAATTAATGTCAAAGCAGGTGAACAATTATATCATCTAGACACATTAAAGGAACAGATGAAGTTATGTACACACGATCACAAGAATTGTATTCACATGTGGCATAGATGTCTAGGACACAGACATCCTGAGGGTATAATGGTGTTACAAAAGAAGAATTTGACAAAAGAGCTATTGATATCTGATTGCTCAATTACCGTAAAATGTGAATCTTGTATAAAATCTAAAGCTACAAGAGTATCTATACCTAAAGAGAGTGAGACAAAAGGCACAAGATGACTTGACTTGGTACACAGTGATGTATGTGAACCCCTGAAAGTGACCACATCGGGAGGTAATAGACATATGGTGACCTTCATAGATGACTACTCAAGATACACAGTCACGTATTTGATAAATAACAAAAGTGAAGTTTTTGAAAAATTAGAAGACTATGTGACAAAGTCAAATAACAAGTTTCAGAGGAAGCCAATCATCATCAGAAGTCATAATGCTGAATTTACAGGATACCAAATAGAAAACTACTTAAACAGAATGGAATAGAGCATCAAAGGCTGTCCCATGCACCCCTGAACAGAACGGGGTAGCAAAAAGAAAAAAACAGAACTCTGACTGAAATGATAAGATGTATGCTAACAGACTCCAACCTACCAGAGAAATAGTGGGATGGAGCAGCAATGACAGCTACTTATCTGCATAACAGACTTTTTCAAGAAAGCTGAAAAATAAAACATATGAACTGTGACAAAGTAAGAAACCGAGTGTGAATCATTTAAGAGCTTTTGGTTGCCAAGTTTTTGTGTTTATTCCAGAAGAAAAACGCTCCAAACTTCAAAACAGAGCCATTGAAGGAATATTTGTCGGATATCGTGACAATTGCAAAGGATACAGCATCCTAGATCCCAAGACAGACTGAATAACAGTGAGTAACAATGTAAGATTTATTGAAGATCTAAATGATGACATAATGACATCGCTGCAAGCGTAAAATGAGAGAAATGACAGTGATACAACTGCAGGAACATCTGCTGAGAAAAAAGTAGAAATCGATGAAAATCAAAAAACTGAAAGCCAAGAAATACAGCTCCATACAGACACAGAACCAAGATGCTCAATAATAGAAAACAAGGAAAGACCACCTCTACGTCTTTCATGCAAGGCAAGTACAAATAAAATTTATGAACCTACATCTTGGGAGGACATATCTCAACTTTCAGAAGAAGAGGCCAACAAATGGATAAAGGCTGCAGAAACAGAAATAAAATCCATGCAAGATTCAAATACATGGACACTAACAGAACTACCAAAAGAAAAAAAAAGGCTATAGGATGTTAATGGGTTTTTAAATTAAAATACCAAGCAGACAGCACAGCTGATTGATACTGAGCAAGACTCATAGCTAAAGGCTATTCTTAGAAATATGGAGAAGACTATGATGAGAACCCCCTTGATTCAAGGATAAAAGGAAACCAGGCATGGTTTGTAAGCTACAGAAAAGTATATATGGTTTAAAACAAGGCGCTAAAGCGTGGAATGACAAAATCACAGAAGTACTCATAAATGAACTTTTTGAAAGAAGCAAAGCGGATCCTTGTCTGTATACAAAGAGACTGACAGACAGATGGATCTCTGTGCTGATATATGTGGATGATATTTTAGATTGTTTTGAAAAAGAAAGGGATGAAACGGATATAGTGAAAACTTTGGATCAACACTTCGAGATCAAAGATCTAGGAAATGTGAAACAGTACCTAGGAATACAGATAGAAAGAGAAGACGACAGGAGTTTACTTCTTAATCAAAATCACATGATTCAAGACATAATCAAAACATTTGGATTGAAAGATGAAAAACCAGTAAAATCTCCAATGGAAACCAACTATCTGAAGGAAATAAATAGGGAACAGAATCTGTTACCGAATAATGAACAATACAGAAAGGCAATGGGAAAATTATTATATCTTGCGACTGTTATAAAGCCAGACATTGCTGCAGCAGTGGGAATTTTGAGCAGGAAGGTGTCAAAGCCTAACAAAATGAATTGGAATGCAGTGAAGAGATTAATCCATGATTTGCAAGGGACTAGCAGGGTTAAACTGAATCTACCTGCAAGTGAGAAATGCATCTTAGCTGGATACGTTGATGCAGACTTGGCTGGAGATCCAATTGACAGGAAATCTACCAGTGGCTATCTTATTCTTGCTCTCAGGCGGACCAATTAGTTGGACTAGTAAGAAATAATCTATAGTAACACTGTCATCAACGGAAGCAGAATATGTCTCCGCAGCACACAACAGTCAATAAGTTCTATGGTTAAGACAACTACTAACAAACTTAGGACAACAACAATTGGGACCAACCCTCAAACTATTACCCCACTGGCCACTGCTACAGGGCAGGTGGGAAGAGCAAGGCTAAGTGCCAGAATTGGCGCATCTTAGAGTTTCGCCATTTCTGGGGTGGCTGTGAGCTGGTGTTTGTAGCCGGGCAGTGCAATATCCATGGTCCCTTCCTAGACTATTAATATCAGCTCGCAGTCTGTCTGCCTAGCCTTTGCTGGTTATTAATTATAGAGGGACCCCACATCATTTTTGGGGGGGTCCCCCTATTTTAATGGCCAGTAAAGGTCAAGTATACAGCTGTGAGCTGATAGTAATAGCCTGGGAAGCTCCATGGGTAATACCCCCTTTTCAGGCTATAAACAACAGCCCTCAGTTGCTGGCTTTCCCTCTGCTGGTTTGGAAAATTGCATGGGAAAGCCCACACCATTTTTTTTTTTTTAATTTTTTAGTAGAAAAAAATATTTTTTTAGTAAAAAAAAAGGAAATGACATTGCATATTCCTGTGTGGCCGATGTCACACTTGCGAGTGTGATGTGAGAAACTTGCACAAATCTCTCGCACCAACATCTGACACTCAGGACCAGAGTGTGCGGCTGCATGTATTTGTATGTTGATGTGAGACACTCGCGTGAGTGTCTCACATCACACACGCAAGCTTGAGACCGGCCTGTCATGTACTTCTGGATGTGACACAAGATTCAACATATGTTAATTAGTACACTTGCGTAGTAAGCTGCGTTCCCGCAGTTATTAGGCATGTGACTAATAATTAGATGCGGTTTTACAGCAGCTAATGATAGTCTATGGGAAATTTGCGCTGCAGGGACTGAGCATCTCTGCATCATAAATAGACATGCTGCAGTCTATAAAGATGCACATGTCTGGTTACGCACGTCTGCCGCCTGCATCTTTGAACGCATAGTGGAGATGAAATCCCATCAACTATGCTGTGGCATCTGTCCACTGCGGGTTGGACACTGCAGATGTATGCAGCACTCAACCTGCAGCATGTACTGACTGTGTGCACGTACCCTATCTGCAAACAGGAAGTCACTTTTTTTTCTTTCCCATAAGCCAACTTTCAATAAGCTTTATTTCAAGTGACAAAAAATGCATGCAATGTAATAACGCATGCAGAAAAAACGCATAAAAAAACGCATGCAAAAAACGCATCAAAAGCGCAGGTGACCTGCCAGTGACCTCAGATGCAGATTTCACCTGCGTCAAATCCTGAGCAAATACTGAGCCATTCCTGACTGTGGAAACACACCCTTATACTGTTTGGAGGGCTTGTGGGGGGCGTTTTACTGTATGCACGCACTTATACATTGTGGATTTTTGTTTGAGGTTAATCATGTTGTGTGGGGGCCATTATGCTGTTTGGAGGGCTAGTACTGGGCATTATACAGTATAGGGGGTTCGTTTGGGCCATTTTACTGTGACTAAGGTTGGGTTGGGTTGGGCCATTATACTGTATGTAGGGCCATTGAGCTATATGGAGGGCTGTGTGAAGTCCATCATATTGTGTGAGAGGATTATTTTGGGGTCACAGTTGGGGCATCATACTGTGTTGGGGTAACCATACTTTGCAGGGAGGGCTACAAAGTAAGATATCCTCTTATGTGACCCTGCTTAGTACTTATTTTAGGGGGAAGGGGGCAATTAGAACTTCTCCTATAGGGCTCCATGATATCTATGTACGTTCCTGGCTATTGTAGTGCCATTTCTTTGAACCCACATGGAAATAGTGCAATTTCTGTGCTCGCTAAATGGTAACTGCATCTTTTGTGCACTCATCCTGTAGTAGTTTCCCCTCCCCATTGTAATAGTTCCACCTCTGTGCCATCCCACTATATTGGTTCCCCCAAATGGTGACAATTCCATTTCTGTGCCTGTACATGGTAATAATGACCCCTTTGTGCCATCACACAGTAACTATTGCCTCCAGGCTCCACACAATATTTTTCATACTTTGTTCTCTCGTATGGAATAATGTGCCTTATTTGTGCCCCCACCTAGCAATATTCCCCCATTAGAATGCATAGCAATAATCCTTCATTTATACCCTTACAAATATTCTCCTATATGCACCTAGTCCCCATTTGCACATATAATAATATTCCCAAATGAATGCCCCACTTAGCAATATTCCCCTCACTTACAGTCTTTCATTTGTACTTGCAATTAGCAATGTCCCCATTTGTACCTCACTCACTAATATTCCCACATGAATGCCTCACTTAGCAATATTCCTTACTTTTTCCTTACATGTATTGTCTCATTTGTACTTGCAATTAGCAATAGTCCCCATTTGTACCTCACTTAATAATATTCCCACATGAATGCCCCTACTTTGTAACATTTCCATATTTGCATCTTCACTTAGTAATATTCTCCCATTTCCGTGCCCATTTAGTAAAATTCTCTCAATTCCATCCTTAATTAGTAATATTCCCCCTCTCAGCCCCTACGTAGTTACTGTACATTTTCAATCTGTGCCCCCACTTAGAAATATCTCCCAAACAACATACCTCATACTTGTGGCAATACAAAAAAACCTAACCATTACACTCACCTAACTCCACTCCCAGGAAGCAGTGATGTCTCCCTTTTCCTGCTCCATGTAGTCAGCACAGGCAGCGTGGTAACTAAATATTGCCATCAGCTCCAAGCATAGACTTTAAGACTTCTATCTTTCTACTCCCGGTGCAGGAAACGTGATGAAGTGACATAACACACTGCCTGGCATCAGAACACATCATACCTCTGGTGGGCTGCATCTATGTAGGGCTGTATATCTCGCCATAGATAGTGCTGGACTCCTTAGCGCCCCCTTCCAAATGTGTCCAGGGCACATGACCCCCTAGATAAGCCACTGCCCAAGAAGTCATATGATGACAGGAGTCACTCCTATTAGTTTTCTTAGCCCTCATGGTCATGGTATTTGAGGCATTTCATCGATGATGAGCAATTCATGAAAATTTGTGAGTGTAAACAGACTTTAAGTCTACCATGATTTCAACTTTATATTACATGCAAGTATTAACACAATGATTATATCAGCAAACAATTTTTAAGTGAAAACTGTTTTCCAGATTGTCAGAAGCGCAAGTTGATGCTTTGTATATCTTGCTACATGCATATAAATATCATTGTCTTGCTATTAATTTATTGGTTTCAAGAGAAAATGCTGACTGCCTACCCATGTTCAGGGAAGAACATCTCTATTTGGGTCATATTACATTATATTGATGATCTATCTTTATATATGCAAGTACAAAGAATTGAGATTGTAATTATAGTTTTGACACAAATGTATGAGGACTAGTGTTGAGCATTCCGATACCGCAAGTATCGGGTATCGGCCGATATTTGCTGTATCGGAATTCCGATACCGAGTTCCGATATTTTTGTGATATCGGAAATCGGAATCGGAAGTTCCCAGTGTATGGTTCCCAGGGTCTGGAGGAGAGGAGACTCTCCTTCAGGCCCTGGGATCCATATTCATGTAAAAAATAAAGAATTCAAATAAAAAATATGGATATACTCACCCCTCCGGCAGACCCTAGACCTTAGCGATGTAACCGGCAGCCTCCGTTCCTAAGAATGCAGTGAGTATAGGACCTGCGATGATGTCGCGGCTTGTGATTGGTCGCGTGAGCGGTCACATGAGCGGTCACGCGACCAATCACAAGCCGCGACGTCATCGAAGGTCTTTCACTCTGCATTCTTGGGAACGGAGGCTGCCGGTTACATCGCTAAGGTCCAGGGGCCGCCGGAGGGGTGAGTATATCCATATTTTTTATTTTAATTCTTTATTTTTTACATGAATATGGATCCCAGGGCCTGAAGGAGAATTTCCTCTCCTTCAGACCCTGGGAACCATCCAGGATACCTTCCGATATTTGTGTCCCATTGACTTGTATTGGTATCGGGTATCGGTATCGGCAAGATCCGATATTTTGCCGGTATCGGCCAATCCAATCCGATACCGATACTTTCGAATATCGGAAGGTATCGCTCAACACTAATGAGGATGTTTATTTTTTTCAACAGATCAATAACTAAGAAAAACACCAAAGTGTCTCTGCTGTTTTAAACAATTACTTAATTTAAGGAATTTATTGTCCGCCCACTATAATCAATAGATATGATTAATTGCATGGATCGCGACTTGTTTACAGCGATAAGCAATCAAGGACACGGCTATACTGCCAAGTGATTACAACTGCCAATGTAGCATGACTAATAGGAGCTAAGGTGATGCAGATGGAAGATTCACTGGCAGGATATAAATCACAAGCAAGGGAATAATTATTGGAAATATTATTTTTATGTATTATATCTAAAATAAACAATTTATGAGACTCTAAAAGAATTTATCACAGTTTATGCAAAAATGATTGGAGTGGTTACAAAATATCAAAACGTTTTGTCGGCGCCAGCTGACTTTTATTTGAGTAGCATTGCACAGTTCAGTCCAAGTCTGTCTATGTACAGTATGTCAGATTCTTATGCAAAGTTCTTTAATTAACAAAACTGAACAATATTAATAGTTCATAAATCTAAGTCTAAGATCTAACGATTGCCAGCACCCCCCTCAACTATGAACGCACTGCTTTCAACTTGAGGCAACTACTTGCAATATGAGCTTTAGGCCATGTTCACATGTTCAATATTTGGTCAGTATTTTACCTCAGTAGTTGTCATCCAAAACCAGGAGTGGAACAATCAGAGGAAAAGTATAATAAAAACGTGTCACCACTTCTGGATTTATCACCCACTCCTGGTTTACAAATACTGATGTAAATGCTAACCAAATACTGAACAAGTGAACAGGGCCTTAAACGGAATCTATCACCAGGTTATTGTAGCTGCATAATTTAGTGGCAGAGACCCTGATTCCAGTGATGCATCACTTTCTGGGCTGCATGTTGCATTTTTTATAAAATCGCTAATTATCTGCTGCAGATCTACCAGTTACCTGAATCCAGAAACCACCTGAGCACTAAGCGGAGGAGGACATGACTTTGATAGGGGTGGACCTTTAACTCCTGCAGCTTTGTTTGTACAGCGGTGTAGATTTTAAGCAAGAGTGATGTTTTTTTTAAAGGAAGGAGCACAGTATGTCTGTGCCTGGTGTGTTACTGTAAAGAGGGTGGGGCTTATATATAGATGAGGTAACTCTGTCTTTCTCTCTCCCACTTTCTCTCACCGGATGAACTGGAGGAACATCACCCATCCTCCCGCCCTGTTATAATCACTGTTCGAAAATGTTTTATTATTGCTTGTATAAAGATGAATGCTTTATTGTATTTTTTGAATTTGCCATTGTATATCTTGTGCCACATCCAATTTTATCATGGCTATAAAGAGTTAACATTAGCATTAACCTTCTAAGCCCAAGGGAAGGGAGATCTTTCAGCCATGGTTCCCTAGAGGACTCCTCCACAGGGGTTTTTTCCTCTCCTGTAGGAAGACTCTTTGTGAGTCAGAGGTTTGATAAGCTTAGTCCCCTTAATGCTTTTGCAGGGACTTCTAGTTTATAAGTTTACAAAAATGATTTATTAAAAAAAAAAAAAAGAAGGTGTCAAATATGACTTGGAATTTGCAACCCATCACAGCTTTGCGGTTTAGGAGTCAGGTGGAAGTATAAGGACAAGTTAAAGTGGACTCATTTTAACTGATAGAGTATGTAAAACCTCATGGTGGTGAACAGGCTCGGTTTTGGTGGCCAGCCTCAAGGATGTTGTAATGGTAATGTGGAACCCCAGGAGTTCGGGTACTACAGTGGTGCTGCCTTCTTCTCAGGGAGGGTAATGCCATGCCTGGAGACCTGGAGACAGCAGGGACCACTTTGGCAGGTAATCTTACATTCAACACATTCTGACTCCAGGCCAGAAGGGGAGCTCTAAACCCGGTTTTAAGGGGAACTTTCCTATATACATCCTGGACTGGAGGAGTTAGACAGTTGGTAGCAGACAGTGAAAGAGCACAGAAGTCAAGAGCTAGAGGAGGGCTGTGACTGGGCCCCTCTAAGCAGAGTGCCGAAACCGGACACTGGGAGCCCGAGGCTGTGTGGAACTGCAAGTCCCACAGCAGAACCGGAGGGCAGGAAACTGAAAGGGGCTTGCGCACATAATACCTGAGGTACAGCAGCATTCCAGAACCCGGAGTCACCGTGTAAAGAGACCCAGAGAAATGGCTCAAGTTGCCTACCGTGCAGGTACAATCCTAGGACAGGAGAGCAAAAGAACCTTGTTAGGCAACCACAGGCAGCAAGGGACTAGAAACCAGCGCATAGGGGAAGGCTCTCAAACTGACCTGGCAAAGGGATTACCACTTGCTTTCAGGCTGCCTGGACTCCATCAACAACTGTTGCCGGTACCCTGGACTGAGGCTGACTACTAGATCAGTAAACCAGGTAAAGACTGCAACCCTGTGTCCTCCATTTATTTGCCGGCATTCACGATCCCTGCCAAACACACTGGGAGCCCTGGGGACCCTGCTTCACATGTGGGAAGCGTCACGATCTTTGCTGCAGTAACATCGTCCCGGATGACACTTTTAAGCAGCATCGGTCCCCTCTGACCGAGAACCACAGGTGGCATCACGAACACAAACTTTATTAAAACCCTTTAAAGACCTTTTCCCTTTTATGTGGGTGCCCAGGGCCATGGACCGGATCGCTGCCACCGTGACCACCCCTTTAATTGTGACCGGACCCAGTACCGAGTACCCCAGGCCCTGGTGGGCGACTCAGTAATGTCAATCGGGACAGGCACAGTTGTTAAGCACAAGAGTGAGGATAATAGGGTCATTGGTGCCCTGAAAGTTTACTGGCTCTACTTGAAAGGCAAGCCAGTGCGTGCCGCCCCCTTTGGCTGTCTGTCCTGGGGCTGGATGTCAGACAGCTGGGGGCATCACAGTACTTGTGAATCCCAATGTACTAGCACTTCACCTGACTACTACTGTGATTGTTTTAATCCTGTGATTTTTAGTTCTGAAAAATACATGTTTAATAGCAATAATATCATAAGAAACTACAGGAAAATACATGCTAAAAAATACACAGCTGGTAACACTAGTGGTATAAGGCCTCTTTCAGACGTCAGTGTGTCCGGTACGTGTAGTGACAGTTTTCACGTCCGGTACGTGTAGTGACAGTGAATGGGTCTGTGCTCATGTCAGTGTGTTTCCACTGACCATGTGTCCGTGGGCAAAATACATTGACAAGTCAATTTTTTACCAGCAGCATATAGGCTAATTTTATATACCTAAGGTAGACTATTCCTCAGAATAATGGCTGCTCTCCATACATTGTGTTCACATTGCTATTGAAAATGTCAATTTGTTTCCCTATTTCATAATATGGGATATAGAAACTAATATTGTTGCAGTGATAGTTCTTTTTCTTTCAGCCTGCACATCTGATATTTTACTGATTTTTGTTCTTCGTTTGCCAAAAGATTCAGAATTTATGTGTTTATAAAAATGGAAATCCAATTTTTTTTTGAGTAATGGACATGTGCTGTTCTTCAAAACTGTCCAGTACCTTTGCTTAGATTAATATAATCATTTATAAAGATAATAATGGTATTGTGAAAGATAGATCTGTTTCCAATAACCGGTGTAGAGACAGCAGATTCCTAGAGGCGGCCATATTCAGAGCTTCTGTATTGCATGAGCTTATTATAATAGTGACTGATGTATAAACATATACTTTTCTCTGTCTCTTTCCAGAAATTAATGGCACTGAGCTTTGCCCACTACCTTTCGCTCCAGTTGAATTCCTGTCATCGGATTATTCCTTCATCCCACATCTGCGATACCTGAGACTGGATGGAAACCAGCTGAAGCCCCCCATACCACTCGATGTTATTATGTGCTTCCGGCTCTTACAGTCTGTGGTCATCTAAGTGGCACAGCCAAGAACATGAATCTCATGTACTAACTAACACACCTATGGATCATAGCATCATAGTATTGGTTTGATCTGCAATGTCCATCTAATACATTCGCATTATTTTCTCATGCTCTGATATCACTACCATGATGCACAGTCTAACAAGTGTCATATTATTTAATACTTTATAATATAATCAACATCAAAATACAATCTGCCAAACATAGTACTATGGCCTGAGCAGTGTTCATTTATGATGGGAAGATGGATGGACACGATAGGCAGTATTATTGCAGGGCAAGGCTGGGTTCTCATCTGTGTTGGACCCTCAAGGCTCCATCACAAATTCCCTTATTTTTACCAGAATAAAAAGAGCAGCTAGTTTTCCAGGAAGACTCCGTAGACTATGGTGGAAACCTGACTTACCCCATTGTAGGATCCACCTAGCGGTCTGTCCATTGACGATTAAGAACCCAGTGGGGTTTTAGAACGGGCTAACCTCTTCCAGATTTCAACGGATAAGAAGTAGATTGACCATCACTCATGAATGTAGATTTTATTGATTTTTTAAAACATTTCTGATCCAAATTTGAACACTTCTCGTGGTTGCATTGCAATATAGTAATATTTTATGTCAATTAAAATGGCACAATGTGTAGGGATCATAGAAGTGTTGTTCAAAGGGTAACATCACATAAAAGAAGGCCAGTAGCTCGACGGTATAGAAAAGTAGTGGACAAGACTAACACAGACAGAAGATGGCCCCTATGCAATAACAATATATGGGCTTTTTGCTGTCCAATAACCCATCATAATTCACAATTCCACCTGATTTGGAGGTGGTAGTAGCACCTCTTACCTCTTGGTCCCCTGTGTGGCTGCGCAAGCTGCACCAATGGTATGTCCAGTACTGGCATGAATTCTCTTTGTTCATAATACAGAACTGAAAGATGGATTTTCTAACACTCACTTGAATCTAGCCTTTAGAAAATATATATAAATGATTTTGCCATCGGCTACAGCAGCATCTGCTCTCTGAATTATAAGAGTCTTATATTGCAAATGCTATTACTTAAAAGAGACATTCCCCATATAAAAAAATAAATAAACATTGTAATTTACTAATTTTAATTTTTTTTGTTTCACCCCTCTGCTGGACTCCAGCTCCCAACACTGCCATAATGCATCTAAAATTGTGACTTGTCAACAATGATGTTATAATATTCTACATTTATATGCTAAATGTTATATGCTATATAGGCAAGGGGGGGACACTGACAGCTTGAGGCCCTTGTGCAAGAAATGTGTCTGGGCCCCCTCCTTTTATGGCGACAAAGCTACGTGTATATATATATATATATATATATATATATATACTAGATGGTGGCCCGATTCTAACGCATCGGGTATTCTAGAATATTTATAGTAGTATATAGCACAGCCCACATAGTATATAGCACAGCCCACGTAGTATATAACACAGCCCACACAGTATATAACAAAGCCCACATAGTATATAACACAGCCCATGTAGTATATAACACAGCCCACGTAGTATATAGTATAGAATATAGTATAGTATATAGTATAACACAGCCCACGTAGTATATAACACAGCCCACGTAGTATATAACACAGTCCACGTAGTATATAACACAGCCACGTAGTATATAGCACAGCCACATAGTATATTGCCCAGCCACGCAGTATATTGCACAGCCACGTACTATGTAGCACATCCCACGTAGTATATAGCACAGAGACGTAGTATATAACACAGGCCACGCAGAATATAACACAGCCCACGCAGTATATAACACAGCCCACGTAGTATATAGCAATGTGGGCACCATATCCCTGTTAAAAAAAGACTTTAAATAAAAAATAGTTATATAATCACATTCCGGCGGCCCCTGGATCCAGGCCAGGCATTTAGCGATGCTCCGGTCTCAAGAATGCATTGCGGCAATAACACGTGATGATGTAGCGGTCTCGCGAGACCACTACGTCATCTCCGGTCATTGCCGAAATGCATTCTTGGGACCGAGGCATCGCGAGGAACGGGAAAGGCGAGAATATTTATTTATTATTTTGAACATTAAAAAGTTTTTACTATTGATGCTGCTTAGGCAACATCAATAGTAAAAAGTTGGTCACACAGGGTTAATAGCAGCATTAATGGACTGCGTTACACCGCGTTATGCCACGGTGTTTAGCAGTCCGTTTAATGGACTGCTATAACCCTATGTGGCCACTGACTGGAGGGGAATATGGAAGGGGCACTGACTGGAGGGGAGTAGGGAGGGGCCAACTTGTGGCCGGACTGTGCCTGTTGCTGATTGGTCACGACCAATCAGCGACCCGGGATTTCCGTGACAGACAGACGGAACTACCCCTTAGACAATTATATATATATATAGACATATCTATCTATCTATCTATCTATCTATCTATCTATCTATCTATCTATCTATCTATATATATATAAAGAGTTTTTGGCAAAGCCAGCTTACCGCTTTGAAGAAACAGGAATACATCCAACCTGTGGTTACAGTTCGCACGGAAAAGGATTGGGACAAATCCACACATGTAAAGAAAAAACTTTTTGTTTCTCCAGCGATCAGTCCAATGATAGAGTAAAATATACCTTTTATTTATCCATTAAAAAGTTCCAGATTTCTTCAGTTACGATATTGCATACATTCAATCCCTTATGAACAACATGTTTTGACACCACATGTGTCTTCCTCCAGGTCCAGGTAGGGGCCAATTCGCGGCTGGACTGTGCCTGTTGCTGAATGGTCTCGGCCACTTGGCCATGAGCAATCAGCGACCCGGGATTTCCGCGACAGACAGATGGAAGTACCCCTTAGACAATTATAGATATTTATATATACTGTATATATATATATATATACATATACAGCCACACACATACATGTATATATAACGTAGTCTCCTTTATTATGTATATTGATTGCTCCCTGCCCCCTGCACACGAGGGCAATCTGGCCAGTGGCCCCTCAGGGCAGGAGAAACAGGTTAGATTGCCCTCAGTGTTAGCTGCACGGTGCAGCTGCTCAGCTGCACATGCGGTATGTCCGCTCCTGCTATATGCTATATGCAAGACAATTGCAGCATCAAAATATGCTTTATCTGCACAACATTATGCATTTGGGAGGTGACTGCCTGTAGTCTTTTTTATGTGAAGGAGGAGAAAATTAAAGTCAAGGATATGAATAAAGGAATTGCTAGGATTTGTGGAAAGTTTTCTTAATTTAGCTGTACATTAACAACACTGCACTTACAGTAGACATTGATAGTCTTCCATGTGTATGTCATATATGTGGACCACTGATGAAATGTTGAAGGTCTAAGATAAAAATAACATGGAATGAGCCACTTAAAGTCTTGTTTCCCATTATACTGATATTAACTATTCTTTTATTTAGGATAGGTTATCACTATCAGATCTGTTGTGGTCTGATAACTGCTACCCTTCCTCCCCATCCCCCATTCAGCTGCTAGCTCAAGTAAACTGATCTGAATGGATTTGATTTGAATGGAGCTTGATCTACAGTGTCCAGCAGTGACCACTTACCAGTATGGTGGGGCTGTGATTTTTGGCTCTGTACAGTATTTACATGCGATTTGAGATACTAGCAGCAGATCGGTGTGGTTGCCGAGTATCAGACTGCCATCAATATGATACTTATTATGATTAGGGTTGAGCGAAACGGGTCGGCCATTTTCAGAAGTCGCCGACTTTTGGCAAAGTCGGGTTTCATGAAACCCGACCCGACCCCTGTGTGGGGTCGGCCATGAGGTCGGCAATCTTCTGAATCTGGTATCGGAATTCCGATACCGAGTTCCGATATGTTTGCGATATCGGAAATCGGTATCGGAATCCATATTTAAGTGTAAAATATAGAATCAAAATAAAAAATATTGATATACTCACCCTCGGACGCGCCCTGGTACTAACTGGCAGCCTTCCTTCCTAAGAATGAGCGCGTGAATGACCTGCGGTGACGTCGCGGCTTGTGATTGGTAGCCTGAGCGGTCACATGGGCGGCCGCAACCAATCACAAGCCGTGACGTCATCTAAGGCCCTTCACGCGCTCATTCTTAGGAAGGAAGGCTGCCAGAAAGAAGCCGAGGGTGAGTATATTCCTATTAGGTATATACTCACCCTCGTACGCGCCCTGTTTCTTTCCGGCAGCCTTCCTTCTTAAGAATGAGCGCGTGAAGGGCCTTAGATGACGTCACGGCTTGTGATTGGTCGCGGCCGCCCATGTGACCGCTCACGCGACCAATCACAAGCCGTGACGTCACCGCAGGTCATTCACGCGCTCATTCTTAGGAAGGAAGGCTGCCAGTTAGTACCAGGGAGCGTCCGAGGGTGAGTATATCAATATTTTTTATTTTGATTCTTTATTTTACACATTAATATGGATCCCAGGGCCTGAAGGAGAGTTTCCTCTCCTTCAGACCCTGGGAACCATAGTATCCCATTGCACTGCATTGGGTTTCGTGTTTCGGCCGACCCCGACCCCGACTTTTTTATAGGATCGGCCGATTTCACTCGACCCGACTTTTGAGAAAGTCGGGTTTCGTGAAACCCGACCCGATCCTATAAAAGTAAAAGTCGCTCAACCCTAATTATGATGACTTACCCTATAGAAAAGGACCTCAATATTAGTGTAGTGGAAACCCCTTTAATTATCTAATAAAATAGTTTCTGACCATGGAAAGGTGCTTCAGTTCATGGTTAGCACATAAAACAGCTCTTGGCTACTGTGGAGGCATAAGAGAGTATACAGACAACACAACAGGGGCTCGCAGCTGCTTTTTTCTGTGAGGTAACACATTTCACTGTCTGTTTTCTCACAGGAGCAAGGGTTTTTGTAGCGTCTCCAGCCCTCTGAGCTCATCATAAATTAATTCACTGATATAAGCACTTCAGCGGTCACTGAGCTCATATATCACTGACTTGATCTATGATGAGCTCAGAGAGCTGTGGACACAGCAAAAACACTTCTGAAAAAAACAGGAAGGGAAATATACTACCTCACAAAAATGCAGCTCCTGCTGTTTTGTCTGTATACTCTCTTTTACTTTCTCCCCTGATCAGGAGCTGTGGTATGTGCTGACCATAAACTGGAGCAGCTCTGCGTGGTCAGACACAGCAAATAAGAGACACACTTATAACATTATCTCTGGACAGGAACATTTTTAACACATCCAACTGTGGAAATTATTATTATTCCAAGATCTACTAATTAAATGTACTTTGTTTATGCAAAACCCCTCTAAATATTAATCACAAATTGTTATTTTATATGTTTTGTACAAAATGCCCTTTTTTGTCACCGAAAAGATTTACCTCTACCCAGTGAAAGGAAAAATATTCAAATGGACACATGACAAAGTAGAGCCAATCAGTTACTGCTTTCATTTTTTAAAGGGTCTCTAAAAAATAGAAGTTGGAAAAGAATTGGTTATTTGCAACTTCACTTTTCCCTTGCAATAGTTGCAATAAATCACAGCAATATGTTAAACTGAGAAATCTATATACATTACGTACTTGGTGGACCGGTTTCAGCAAATTTACATAGCATACTGACAGGTGTATAGTAAGAATTACTGAGAAACATAAAATAACATGATTGCTTTGTCTGCTTTAGACTATTTTATTTCATGTAGCAGCATTAAAGGAAACTAATCTTGTTACAGTTTCAATTGGCAAATCATGTAATGCCCAGGTAAACTGTGTCCTTCAGAGTAAGAGAATAAAGCATAATATTGTAGGCAAAGCAGCTAACAGAAAAAAGAATGTTTTAAAAAATATTGATACCAATTCCAATAATACTTATGTCAGCTTCCAATCACCTAAGGCTGGTTTCAAACTAGAGTTCGGCAGGGCTGCGGATGGCAGCCTTCTTCCTCTGTTAAGCCCCGCCCACTGTCAAACCTCTTCCTTCAGCCCCGCCTACGTCTGCATGCATCCTGCATACCCTATATTTAACATTGGGTACGCAGGCCATGCGGATGTATGTGGATGCCTCCGCATGCGTCGTTTTGACGCTGCACTGAACTGCATCGAACGCAACATATTTCATTTTGTTGCCATCGGTGCAGCGTCAAAACGACGCATTCGGAGGCATCCGCATACATCCGCATGGCCTGCGTACCCAATGTTAAAGATAGGTACGCAGGATGCATGCTGACATAGGCAGAGCTGAAGGAAGAGGTGCGGCAATAGGCGGGGCTTAATGGAGGAAGAAGGCTGCCATCCGCAGCCCTGACGAACGTAGTGTGAAACTAGCCTAATTCAGAATTGTAGGTTGCCAGATGAGACAGGATGTCGTTTAGCCAGCCAATTCTCCCTGAAAAAGCATGCAAATTATCTCTCCTCCTCTTAGCCAGTGCCACCTGTAAGTAGTTTATGATTTTAATAAAAACCAATGTGTTCTTCAAAAGGTTGAGATCTGCCATTTCCGAGTTCTTGCCATTCATCATGAAAGAGCAGGGCAGCGGCTGGCTAGGTGAGATGCCTGTGATGTAGCTCTTAGGGGGGACTGCTTCTCCTTGTGAAGACTGTCAACTGGTTTATGGCTTGGATGTTGACATACAGGGAAGAAACCTATAGATGACATGGAAAGGCAATTCTCTTCTTTTTGGGGCGAGATAATAAGCATTCCTTTTGAATTTGTGAACTCAAACCTAGAGTTGAATGGCTGGTGAAAAGATCCTGAATTTAATTGGATGATTGGCAGCCTGTTTACACTGAAAGATTATTATGAAACCGGAGTTTTCAAGAAAATTTGTGCACGATAATATTTCAATGTAAATGCAGCCTAATATACCTTCAGTCAATTATCCTAATTAGAAATTAGTATAAATTATTTCTAACTATACATGAAATATACTGAAGTGCTAAGTTCACAATGATAATTGAGATGTATTGTATACATAGTAAGTATACGAACTGTACGTACAGTTCAGATGAAGTCAAAAAGTAAATGAGGAATCTCAGTACTCCTAATTAAAGAATATCATTAAAATGTTTCACATAAATGCCGTGTAATAAATATTCTTAGTGCCTTTTGTTATGTTAGTCTCTCTGACTTTCACTTATAACATGTGGGGGCCACGTATAGAAAACCTTGGAAGCGGCAGGAGACTGAATATACCTCGCACCTTGAAAACTCTTAAGGTACCGTCACACTAAGCGACGCTGCAGCGATACAGACAACGATGCCGATCGCTGCAGCATCGCTGTTTGGTCGCTGGAGAGCTGTCACACAGCGACCAACGATGCCGAGGTCCCTGGGTAACCAGGGTAAACATCGGGTTGCTAAGCGCAGGGCCGCGCTTAGTAACCCGATGTTTACCCTGGTTACCAGTGTAAAATGTAAAAAAACAAACACTACATACTCACCTTCGCATCCCCCGGCGTCCGCTTCCTGCACTGACTGAGCGCCGGCCCTAACAGCAGAGCGGTGACGTCACCGCTGTGCTGTACTTTCACTTTACGGCCAGCGCTCAGTCAGTGCAGGAAGCGGACGCTGGAGGACGCGAAGGTGAGTATGTACTGTTTGTTTTTTTACATTTTACACTGGTAACCAGGGTAAACATTGGGTTACTAAGCGCGGCTCTTCGCTTAGTAACACGATATTTACCCTGGTTACCATTGTAAAACATCGCTGGTATCGTTGCTTTTGCTGTCAAACACAACGATACATGGCGATCTGACGACCAAATAAAGTTCTGAACTTTAATCAACGACCAGCGATATCACAGCAGGATCCTGATCGCTGCTGCGTGTCAAACACAACGATATCGCTATCCAGGACGCTGCAACGTCACGGATCGCTAGCGATATCGTTTAGTGTGACGGTACCTTTAGTCCCAATGTTCCCTTCAAAAAACCGGACACAGACGCCCTATACAGTGCAGTTACTATATACAACGATGCACATGCAACGCAACTAATGTCATACCAGACTTATGGAGTATGGACATACATTGCGTAAAAGCTTAATGATTTACTATTGTTTTCCAATGTGTCCATAAAAATATTTTCTATGTGTGATTTATTGATCAGCTGTCCAGAAAAAAGAAAAATAAATGAGGTTGCCAGCCTTGCACTGTTCCACTCGCCATGCACATGAACGCACCTATAAACATTTTCACACATAGTTATATATACACTATATTAACATATCTATATTTACATGCAAATGTATATAAATGAGTGGTCTCTTACCTTATACAGAAAAAAATTAAACATCAGGTTGGCAACCCTGTTACACAAACATTCACCAAACTCATAAACAAACATAAATAAACTGGTTAACCATAGACATGCACATGAACCCAATCTTACACTTGCTCACCATGCACATGGACATATTTATACACTCGCTAACCATACACATGGACATACTTATACACTCGCTCACCATACACATGGACATACTTATACACTCGCTCACCATACACATGGAAATACTCATACACTCGCTCACCATACATATGAACCCAATCATACCCTCGCTCACCATGCACATGGATATACTTATAAACTTGCTCACCATACACATGGACACACATATAAGGTCCCTCATCATTCACATGAAACCAAGTACTCACCATACACATGGAAATACTCATACCCTCGCTCACCATGCACATGGACATACTTATATGGAGCGCCCCCAAATGTAGGGCTGCGGGGTACTCGGTACCGGGCCTCTCTGTCTCGGTCCTGGGGTTGTCACAGTGGCTAGACCCGGTCCGTGACCCTGCTAAGGGGTGTCCAATGAAAGGTGTGATGGTGGTGCGTGGTGCAAGTCGCGATGAATAACGAGGACACAGGGTTGCAGTCTCTTTACCTCTTTACTGAAGGCTTCAGGATCCACAATCCACAGTACTGCTAACAGGGCTGGCTGAGACCGGCCGGTCCAAAGGCATATCCAGAGTTTCCTTTGCAGGTGGAAATTAGTGCCTACCTTCTAGCGCCTGTGTGTTGTAGTACCTCCCTGCTGAGCACCACGGGATAGTCCTCACAACTGTTGTGTCTGTTTCTGATGTTCTTCTCTCACAACTCGTATCTATTCTGATGTTCTTTCTCCGTCCCCCAGATGATATAGATAGGACGCACCCGTATGACGGGTAGGCCTGGAGTTCTTCCGGGACCCTAGCGTCGCCCCTCTCCCACAATTGCCCCCTATGTCTGCTTAGGTGATTTAGGTGAGGCAGCCAACCTATAATTAACTGCCCTGCCGCTGTTTGAAGTAATGCTTGGAGCCAAATACTTCCTCGGCGTTCCGGCCACCGGCTACGCGCCTCAGTAGGATGTTGCCACGATTTTAAGGCACGACTCCTACTGGCTTTATCTCCTTTTTGCTGCGATCTCATTTCTCACTTCTCCACAGTAAACCTCGCTTCGTTTCCTTTCTTAGGATGTCACCGCAACGGGTGCAGGCGCGGCTCCGTAAGGTTCTGTTCTGTTTGCTAGGCCACTGTCAGGATCCCACCCCTGACAGAGACCCCCCTGAATCTTCACCCGCAACACCCTCTGCCACAGGATGTTGCCTGGGTCCAACCCAGTCAGCTTCTGACTAACTTCCTATCCGGCCCCCAGTTTTACCAGATTGTGAGGAGTGGCCTAATACATAGAACCCTTTGCTCCCCCTGGTGGCCAGAATGTGACGTGTAATGTGTGACTGTGATACCTGGTCAGGTGAACTCCTTAAGTGCCATCAGACGTACCATCACTCCCCTTAGTGGCGGAGCGTCAGTACTGCAACGACCAGGACTCTGGGGCACTGCTCTCCCCCCTGGTAAAATCCAGTACTCCCGGACTGGGAAGAAAACAACAATACATGTCAGTAAAAGACATACAAAATTTTGAAATGCAATGAACAAGTAAATATAACAGTGCTTCCCTTTATGGGGGGTGAGGACTCTTGAACGTTACAAACAAAACATGGTTAAATATTTTTAAATAACATACTATAAATAACTTCTATTACCCAGCCGGGTATTCTACTAAGTGCAAATTCTGAACAATAATTTAACTTTTCCTTTAAGGGCGTATAAGCTGAACCCACTAAAGGCTTACTATAAAACTCTAAAATATAAATTAACTTTTTCTTTATTTCTCTCTTCTAAGTGCAACACTCTTCTTTTTACTTTTTATGATTTTTCATATGCAGGACTGCCTGTCTATCTGCCCAGGCCTACTGCCTCTTTTCTTAGTACAGGATCAATTAACCATCTCTCTATGGCTCTCAGGAGGACTCACTTACTAACCCCTACGGGTTTACTTTATTGAAATTCGGCTTTCAACTCTTTCCTGTCCTCATTCTCTAGTAACATTATTAAACATTCTCTATAACTATCTAGCTAACTACATATTACTTCTATGCAAAACATTATTACCATCTAATTTCTTTAAGGCAACATTATACTTTAAGTGCAACTGGTGAACGTTCCCTTTAAGAGGGAACCAAGTCTCTTGGAGGTAATGCAGACTCTCTCTATCTGCAAGTCCGTTTAAGGCAAGAGCTACCATGCTGTACTCGGGAACAGTCTCTTCAAAAAGCTCTCTCTTTTGTAAAACCAGAAAGGGGCACCTTTAAGAAGGTGCAAACTATTTACAATACAGTTTGTGAACCATTCACCATCCATGATTCGGCAGTCTTTGTAACATTGATAAACAAAAGCAAAAATAAAACAAGAGCAAAAATAAAAAGCAATAGGGATCCCGGGTAAACAAAGGGATCCCTTTAAGAATAACCCTGGTCGGGTATTAGCAGCAAAAAGCAGGGAAACAAACAGTTAACTATTTACAGTTTCAGGGCATTAGGATCTTACTCTGATTCTGGCGGCCTCCACTGGGGCTTTACCTGACAGGTGGCCCTCTGTGTCCCAGGCAGGCTTGACTCCAAGTCTACTCCCGATGCCAGGTACACTTCATGGGTTTGGGTCTTCTGCACGACCAGGTCGTGCACCGCGATGAGTGTCTGCGTGGGCCGGTGGATGCTGGCGGCGGCAGAGGCTGCTGCAGCTGCTTCGGCAGCAAGCTCCTCCCCCTCGGTTCTGGATACCGCCAGGACGGCTGTACAGCGCTGCATGTCCCAGGCCCACCAACTTCTGCCCTTGAGATGTCGGCGGTACGTCACCACATCTCCCAGATTCAGGAAGGACTTGGCGCCGTCTCCACACAGGCAGGGCTCCACCTCGTCCCGGGTGATGCGAACTCTCAGGGCCGCTCCAATTTCTTGGACAAAGCCCTTCCCTTCCTGAGGCTGGTAGACTATCACAACGCCCCATTTCGGCAAGGAGCCATCCAGCAGCTCACCTCGCGCTTCCCGCTCCACTTCTTGCTGGAACTCCGCGATTAGGTGGTTCCGATACTCTCCCCAAGGGAAGGGCCCGAGGTCGTGCCCCCCCGGTAATTTGGGGACCGGCGGCGGGGCCACCGGGGCACCAGTGGTTGTGGTGGTGACTGGGTCAGGTACGTAGGTGAGGAGCCCTCCCCGGGAGTCAAGGCACCGTGTACCCTCACTTGAGGTAACTCCTTCGGCGCCACTCCACTCTCCTGAGGGAGGCGTACGGGCTGGGGATCGTTCAGGCATGGGATGCCCCATCGACAGCTCCCGCGGGTCGAAATCCTCCAACGAAGGCATGTCGGAGTAATCCTCCAATGACCGGGGTCGGTGCGGGGCCATTCTCTTCCGTAGGCCTTCTCTGGTCTCCAGTCCCACCTCATCTGAGTCATAGTTTCGTTTCTTCGGTCTCCGCCCTCCATAGAAGATCAGGAGGCGGGTCTCAGCCACTGACGGACACGTCCTCAGGAAACAGAAATATTCAGACTTGGCGGCCATTGTCTTTCGCGCTCTTCAGCTTGTCAACGCCCACTTCCACGCACCCGTATGACGGGTAGGCCTGGAGTTCTTCCGGGACCCTAGCGTCGCCCCTCTCCCACAATTGCCCCCTATGTCTGCTTAGGTGATTTAGGTGAGGCAGCCAACCTATAATTAACTGCCCTGCCGCTGTTTGAAGTAATGCTTGGAGCCAAATACTTCCTCGGCGTTCCGGCCACTGGCTACGCGCCTCAGTAGGATGTTGCCACGATTTTAAGGCACGACTCCTACTGGCTTTATCTCCTTTTTGCTGCGATCTCATTTCTCACTTCTCCACAGTAAACCTCCCTTCGTTTCCTTTCTTAGGATGTCACCGCAACGGGTGCAGGCGCGGCTCCGTAACGTTCTGTTCTGTTTGCTAGGCCACTGTCAGGATCCAACCCCTGACAGAGACCCCCCTGTCATGGTTCCCAATGGCAAGGGAAAGTCAGAGAACTTAAATAACAGACTAGCTCTTGGGTGATGGAATCTCGAGCTGACCGTGAGCTAAACCTATCACACAACTAACAGTGGCCGGGTGACGTACCTACGTTTTATCCCTAGACGCCCAGCGCCAGCCGGAGAACTAACTAACCCTATTAGAGGAAAAAACAGACCTGGCTTACCTCTAGGGAAATTCCCCCAAAAAGGAGACAGAAGCCCCCCACATATATTGACGGTGAGTTCAGAGGAAAAGACATACGCAGTATGAAGGTAGGTTCAGCAAAGCGAGGTCCGCTTACTAGATAGTAAGAAGATACAATAGGGAACTTCACGGTCAGCTGAAAACCCTATTAAAATACCATCCCGAAATTACTTTAAGACTCATGTGTCAACTCATGACACCGGAGTGGTAATTTCGGCCCACAAGAGCTTCCAGCTACAGAAACATAACATAACTGTGAACTGGAACAAAAATGCAAACAAACTTAGGACTAAGAGTCCAACTTAGCTGATAGTAGTCTAGAAGCAGGAACATGCAACAGAAAGGCTCTGGTTACATTGATGGCCGGCACTAGAATAACTGAGCAGCAAGGCTAAATAGGATACTCCCATATCCTGATGGAAACAGGTGAACAGGGAAAGTGAAGCACACAAGTCCAGTACCACCAGTGACCACCGGGGGAGCCCAAAAACCAAATTCACAACAGTACCCCCCCCTCAAGGAGGGGGCACCGAACCCTCACAAGAACCACCAGGGCGATCAGGATGAGCCCTATGAAAGGCACGGACCAAATCAGAGGCATGAACATCAGAGGCTGTCACCCAAGAATTATCCTCCTGACCGTAGCCCTTCCACTTGACCAGATACTGAAGTTTCCGTCTGGAAACACGGGAGTCCAAGATCTTTTCCACAATGTACTCCAATTCACCCTCAACCAACACCGGAGCGGGAGGCTCAACGGAAGGCACAACCGGTACCTCATACCTGCGCAATAATGACCGATGGAAGACATTATGGATAGAAAAAGATGCCGGGAGGTCCAATCGAAAGGACACAGGGTTAAGAATCTCCAAAATCTTATACGGGCCGATGAACCGAGGCTTAAACTTAGGAGAAGAAACCCTCATAGGGACAAAACGAGAAGACAACCACACCAAGTCCCCAACACGAAGACGAGGACCAACACGACGACGGCGGTTAGCAAAATGCCGAGTCTTCTCCTGGGACAACTCCAAATTGTCCACCACCTGTCCCCAAATCCGATGCAACCTATCCACCACAGTATCCACTCCAGGACAATCCGAAGACTCCACCTGACCAGAAGAAAAGCGAGGATGAAACCCCGAATTGCAAAAGAAAGGAGAAACCAAAGTGGCAGAACTAGCCCGATTATTGAGGGCAAACTCCGCCAACGGCAAAAAGGCAACCCAGTCATCCTGATCCGCAGACACAAAACACCTCAAATAAGTCTCCAAGGTCTGATTAGTTCGCTCAGTCTGGCCATTAGTCTGAGGATGGAACGCAGACGAAAAAGACAAATCAATGCCCATCCTAGCACAGAACGCCCGCCAAAATCTAGACACGAACTGGGTCCCCCTGTCAGAAACGATATTCTCCGGAATACCATGCAAGCGAACCACATTTTGAAAAAACAGAGGAACCAACTCGGAAGAGGACGGCAACTTAGGCAAGGGCACCAAATGAACCATCTTTGAAAAACGGTCACACACCACCCAGATGACAGACATTTTCTGAGAAACAGGGAGATCAGAAATAAAATCCATAGAGATGTGAGTCCAAGGCCTCTTTGGAATAGGCAAAGATAACAACAATCCGCTAGCCCGAGAACAACAAGGTTTGGCCCGAGCACAAACATCACAAGACTGCACAAAAACTCGTACATCTCGAGACAGAGAAGGCCACCAGAAGGACCTAGCCACCAAATCCCTGGTACCAAAGATCCCAGGATGACCTGCCAACGCAGAAGAATGAACCTCCGAGATGACTCTACTGGTCCAATCATCAGGAACAAACAGTCTACTAGGCGGGCAACGATCAGGTCTATCCGCCTGAAACTCCTGCAAAGCCCGTCGCAGGTCTGGGGAAACAGCAGATAATATCACCCCATCCTTAAGGATACCTGTAGGTTCAGAATCACCAGGGAAATCAGGCTCAAAACCCCTAGAAAGGGCATCCGCCTTCACATTTTTAGAACCTGGTAAGTATGAGACCACAAAATTAAACCGAGAGAAAAACAACGACCAGCGCGCCTGTCTAGGATTCAGGCGCCTGGCAGACTCAAGATAAATCAAATTCTTGTGATCGGTCAATACCACCACCTGATGTCTAGCCCCCTCAAGCCAATGACGCCACTCCTCAAAAGCCCACTTCATAGCCAAAAGCTCCCGATTACCAATATCATAATTTCGCTCGGCGGGCGAAAATTTTCGAGAAAAGAACGCACAAGGTCTCATCACGGAGCAATCGGAACTTTTCTGCGACAAGACCGCCCCAGCTCCGATCTCGGAAGCATCGACCTCAACCTGAAAAGGAAGAGTAACATCAGGCTGACGCAACACAGGGGTGGAAGAAAAGCGGCGCTTAAGCTCCCGAAATGCCTCCACAGCAGCAGGGGACCAATTAGCAACATCAGCACCCTTTTTGGTCAAATCAGTCAAAGGTTTAGCAACATCAGAAAAACCAGTTATAAATCGACGATAAAAATTAGCAAAGCCCAAAAATTTCTGAAGGCTCTTAAGCGAAGAAGGTTGCGTCCAATCACAAATAGCCCGAACCTTGACAGGATCCATCTCAATGGAAGAGGGGGAAAAAATGTACCCCAAAAAAGAAATCTTTTGAACCCCAAAAATACACTTAGAACCCTTCACACACAAGGAATTAGCCCGCAAAACCTGAAAAACCCTCCTGACCTGTTGGACATGAGAATCCCAGTCATCCGAAAAAATCAAAATATCATCCAGATACACGATCATGAATTTATCCAAATATTCCCGGAAAATGTCATGCATAAAGGACTGAAAGACTGAAGGGGCATTTGAAAGACCAAAAGGCATTACCAAATACTCAAAATGGCCCTCGGGCGTATTAAATGCGGTTTTCCACTCATCCCCCTGCTTAACTCGCACCAAATTATACGCCCCACGGAGATCAATCTTAGAGAACCACTTAGCCCCTTTTATTCGAGCAAACAAATCAGTCAGCAGTGGCAGAGGATACTGATATCTGACTGTAATTTTATTCAAGAGTCGATAATCAATACACGGCCTCAAAGAGCCATCTTTTTTAGATACAAAGAAAAAACCGGCTCCTAAGGGAGATGAAGAAGGACGAATATGTCCCTTTTCCAGGGACTCCTTAATATATTCTCGCATAGCAGCATGTTCAGGTACAGATAGATTAAATAAACGACCCTTTGGAAATTTACTGCCCGAAATCAGATCTATGGTACAATCGCAATCTCTGTGAGGAGGTAGTGAACCAAGCTTAGGCTCCTCAAAAACATCACGATAATCAGATAAAAATTCCGGAATCTCAGAGGGAATAGATGACGAAATGGAAACCAAAGGTACGTCCCCATGAGCCCCCTGACATCCCCAGCTTAACACAGACATTGCTTTCCAGTCAAGAACTGGGTTATGAGATTGTAACCATGGCAATCCGAGCACCAAAACATCATGTAGATTGTACAACACAAGGAAGCGAATCGTCTCCTGATGGTCTGGATTCATACGCATAGTCACTTGTGTCCAGTATTGTGGTTTATTACTAGCCAATGGTGTAGAGTCAATACCCTTCAGAGGTATAGGAACTTCCAGAGGCTCTAGATCAAACCCACAGCGCCTGGCAAAGGACCAATCCATGAGACTCAAAGCGGCGCCAGAGTCGACATAGGCATCCGCGGTAATTGACGATAATGAACAAATCAAGGTCACAGACAAAATAAACTTAGACTGTAAAGTGCCAATTGAAATAGACTTATCAACCTTTTTTGTACGTTTAGAGCATGCTGATATAACATGAGTTGAATCACCACAATAGAAGCACAACCCATTTTTTCGCCTAAAATTCTGCCGTTCACTTCTGGACAGAATTCGATCACATTGCATATTTTCTGGAGCCTTCTCAGAAGACACCGCCAAATGGTGCACAGGTTTCCGCTCCCGCAAACGCCGATCAATCTGAATAGCCATTGTCATGGACTCATTCAGACCTGTAGGTGCAGGGAACCCCACCATAACATCTTTAATGGCATCAGAGAGACCCTCTCTGAAATTCACCGCCAGGGCGCACTCATTCCACTGAGTAAGCACAGACCATTTACGAAATTTTTGGCAGTATATTTCAGCTTCATCTTGCCCTTGAGATAGGGCCATCAAGGCTTTTTCAGCCTGAATCTCTAAGTTAGGTTCCCCATAAAGCAACCCCAAAGCCAGAAAAAACGCATCCACATTGAGCAACGCAGGATCCCCGGGTGCCAATGCAAATGCCCAGTCTTGAGGGTCACCCCGCAGCAAGGAAATTACTATCCTAACCTGCTGTGCGGGATCTCCAGCGGAGCGAGATCTCAGGGAAAGAAACAATTTACAATTATTTTTGAAATTCAGGAAACGAGATCTATCCCCGGAGAAAAATTCTGGTATAGGAATTCTAGGTTCAGATATAGGAGCATGAATAACAAAATCCTGTAAATTTTGAACCTTCGTAGCAAGATTATTCAAACCTGTAGCCGAACTCTGAGGATCCATTTTACTCAGGTGAGATCAGAGCCATTCAAGGATTAGAAGGAGAGAGAGAGGCAAAGGCTGCAATTAGAGCAGAAATGCAACTGAGTAAACTATAGAGCAAGCTCAGAAGAAAAAAAAAAAATCTGCAGACTTCTTTTTCTCTCCTTTCTTCTGCCAACGGTTTTAACCCTTGGCCGGCCATACTGTCATGGTTCCCAATGGCAAGGGAAAGTCAGAGAACTTAAATAACAGACTAGCTCTTGGGTGATGGAATCTCGAGCTGACCGTGAGCTAAACCTATCACACAACTAACAGTGGCCGGGTGACGTACCTACGTTTTATCCCTAGACACCCAGCGCCAGCCGGAGAACTAACTAACCCTATTAGAGGAAAAAACAGACCTGGCTTACCTCTAGGGAAATTCCCCCAAAAAGGAGACAGAAGCCCCCCACATATATTGACGGTGAGTTCAGAGGAAAAGACATACGCAGTATGAAGGTAGGTTCAGCAAAGCGAGGTCCGCTTACTAGATAGTAAGAAGATACAATAGGGAACTTCACGGTCAGCTGAAAACCCTATTAAAATACCATCCCGAAATTACTTTAAGACTCATGTGTCAACTCATGACACCGGAGTGGTAATTTCGGCCCACAAGAGCTTCCAGCTACAGAAACATAACATAACTGTGAACTGGAACAAAAATGCAAACAAACTTAGGACTAAGAGTCCAACTTAGCTGATAGTAGTCTAGAAGCAGGAACATGCAACAGAAAGGCTCTGGTTACATTGATGGCCGGCACTAGAATAACTGAGCAGCAAGGCTAAATAGGATACTCCCATATCCTGATGGAAACAGGTGAACAGGGAAAGTGAAGCACACAAGTCCAGTACCACCAGTGACCACCGGGGGAGCCCAAAAACCAAATTCACAACACCCCCCTGAATCTTCACCCGCAACACCCTCTGCCACAGGATGTTGCCTGGGTCCAACCCAGTCAGCTTCTGACTAACTTCCTATCCGGCCCCCAGTTTTACCAGATTGTGAGGAGTGGCCTAATACATAGAACCCTTTGCTCCCCCTGGTGGCCAGAATGTGACGTGTAATGTGTGACTGTGATACCTGGTCAGGTGAACTCCTTAAGTGCCATCAGACGTACCATCACTCCCCTTAGTGGCGGAGCGTCAGTACTGCAACGACCAGGACTCTGGGGCACTGCACTCCCCCCTGGTAAAATCCAGTACTCCCGGACTGGGAAGAAAACAACAATACATGTCAGTAAAAGACATACAAAATTTTGAAATGCAATGAACAAGTAAATATAACAGTGCTTCCCTTTATGGGGGGTGAGGACTCTTGAACGTTACAAACAAAACATGGTTAAATATTTTTAAATAACATACTATAAATAACTTCTATTACCCAGCCGGGTATTCTACTAAGTGCAAATTCTGAACAATAATTTAACTTTTCCTTTAAGGGCGTATAAGCTGAACCCACTAAAGGCTTACTATAAAACTCTAAAATATAAATTAACTTTTTCTTTATTTCTCTCTTCTAAGTGCAACACTCTTCTTTTTACTTTTTATGATTTTTCATATGCAGGACTGCCTGTCTATCTGCCCAGGCCTACTGCCTCTTTTCTTAGTACAGGATCAATTAACCATCTCTCTATGGCTCTCAGGAGGACTCACTTACTAACCCCTACGGGTTTACTTTATTGAAATTCGGCTTTCAACTCTTTCCTGTCCTCATTCTCTAGTAACATTATTAAACATTCTCTATAACTATCTAGCTAACTACATATTACTTCTATGCAAAACATTATTACCATCTAATTTCTTTAAGGCAACATTATACTTTAAGTGCAACTGGTGAACGTTCCCTTTAAGAGGGAACCAAGTCTCTTGGAGGTAATGCAGACTCTTTCTATCTGCAAGTCCGTTTAAGGCAAGAGCTTCCATGCTGTACTCGGGAACAGTCTCTTCAAAAAGCTCTCTCTTTTGTAAAACCAGAAAGGGGCACCTTTAAGAAGGTGCAAACTATTTACAATACAGTTTGTGAACCATTCACCATCCATGATTCGGCAGTCTTTGTAACATTGATAAACAAAAGCAAAAATAAAACAAGAGCAAAAATAAAAAGCAATAGGGATCCCGGGTAAACAAAGGGATCCCTTTAAGAATAACCCTGGTCGGGTATTAGCAGCAAAAAGCAGGGAAACAAACAGTTAACTATTTACAGTTTCAGGGCATTAGGATCTTACTCTGATTCTGGCGGCCTCCACCGGGGCTTTACCTGACAGGTGGCCCTCTGTGTCCCAGGCAGGCTTGACTCCAAGTCTACTCCCGATGCCAGGTACACTTCATGGGTTTGGGTCTTCTGCACGACCAGGTCGTGCACCGCGATGAGTGTCTGCGTGGGCCGGTGGATGCTGGCGGCGGCAGAGGCTGCTGCAGCTGCTTCGGCAGCAAGCTCCTCCCCCTCGGTTCTGGATACCGCCAGGACGGCTGTACAGCGCTGCATGTCCCAGGCCCACCAACTTCTGCCCTTGAGATGTCGGCGGTACGTCACCACATCTCCCAGATTCAGGAAGGACTTGGCGCCGTCTCCACACAGGCAGGGCTCCACCTCGTCCCGGGTGATGCGAACTCTCAGGGCCGCTCCAATTTCTTGGACGAAGCCCTTCCCTTCCTGAGGCTGGTAGACTATCACAACGCCCCATTTCGGCAAGGAGCCATCCAGCAGCTCACCTCGCGCTTCCCGCTCCACTTCTTGCTGGAACTCCGCGATTAGGTGGTTCCGATACTCTCCCCAAGGGAAGGGCCCGAGGTCGTGCCCCCCCGGTAATTTGGGGACCGGCGGCGGGGCCACCGGGGCACCAGTGGTTGTGGTGGTGACTGGGTCAGGTACGTAGGTGAGGAGCCCTCCCCGGGAGTCAAGGCACCGTGTACCCTCACTTGAGGTAACTCCTTCGGCGCCACTCCACTCTCCTGAGGGAGGCGTACGGGCTGGGGATCGTTCAGGCATGGGATGCCCCATCGACAGCTCCCGCGGGTCGAAATCCTCCAACGAGGGCATGTCGGAGTAATCCTCCGGTGACCGGGGTCGGTGCGGGGCCATTCTCTTCCGTAGGCCTTCTCTGGTCTCCAGTCCCACCTCATCTGAGTCATAGTTTCGTTTCTTCGGTCTCCGCCCGCCATAGAAGATCAGGAGGTGGGTCTCAGCCGCTGACGGACACGTCCTCAGGAAACAGAAATATTCAGACTTGGCGGCCATTGTCTTTCGCGCTCTTCAGCTTGTCAACGCCCACTTCCACGCCCTTCTTCTTCTCCTGCGCTCCTCTTAGCGCTGTAATTGCAGTGGTTTTGATGGGAAGTGCCAATACACAGTCTTTGCAATAAATCACAGTTCAAGCACAATTCAGACACAGTTCCAAGGCACACATGACCTGGTTCTTCAGGCTTAAGTAGATCCTGTTCGTGACGCCAAGTTGGAGCGCCCCCAAAAGCAGGGCCGCGGGGTACTCGGTACCGGGCCTCTCTGTCTTGGTCCTGGGCCTCTCTGTCTCGGTCCTGGGGTTGTCACGGTGGCTAGACCCGGTCCGTGACCCTGCTAAGGGGCGTCCAGTGAAAGGTGTGATGGTGGTGCATGGTGCAAGTCGCAGTGAATAACGAGGACACAGGGTTGCAGTCTCTTTACCTCTTTAGTGAAGGCTTCAGGATCCACAATCCACAGTACTGCTAACAGGGCTGGCTGAGACCGGCCGGTCCGAAGGCATATCCAGAGTTTCCTTTGCAGGTGGAAATCAGTGCCTACCTTCTAGCGCCTGTGTGTTGTAGTACCTCCCTGCTGAGCACCACGGGATAGTCCTCACAACTGTTGTGTCTGTTTCTGATGTTCTTCTCTCACAACTCGTATCTATTCTGATGTTCCTTCTCCGTCCCCCAGATGATATTGATAGGATGCACCCGTATGACGGGTAGGCCTGGAGTTCTTCCGGGACCCTAGCGTCGCCCCTCTCCCACAATTGCCCCCTATGTCTGCTTAGGTGATTTAGGTGAGGCAGCCAACCTATAATTAACTGCCCTGCCGCTGTTTGAAGTAATGCTTGGAGCCAAATACTTCCTCGGCGTTCCGGCCACCGTCTACACGCCTCAGTAGGATGTTGCCATGATCTTAAGGCACGACTCCTACTGGCTTTATCTCCTTTTTGCAGCGATCTCATTTCTCACTTCTCCACAGTAAACCTCGCTTCGTTTCCTTTCTTAGGATGCCACCGCAACGGGTGCAGGCGCGGCTCCGTAACGTTCTGTTCTGTTCGCTAGGCCACTGTCAGGATCCCACCCCTGACAGAGACCCCCCTGAATCTTCACCCGCAACACCCTCTGCCACAGGATGTTGCCTGGGTCCAACCCAGTCAGCTTCTGACTAACTTCCTATCCGGCCCCCAGTTTTACCAGATTGTGAGGAGTGGCCTAATACATAGAACCCTTTGCTCCCCCTGGTGGCCAGAATGTGACGTGTAATGTGTGACTGTGATACCTGGTCAGGTGAACTCCTTAAGTGCCATCAGACGTAGCATCACTCCCCTTAGTGGCGGAGCGTCAATACTGCAACGACCAGGACTCTGTTGCGCTGCACATACACTCGCTCACCATGCACATGAACCCAATCATACACTCGCTCACCATGCACATGAACCCAATCAAACACTCGCTAACCATACACATGGGCATACTTATACACTCGCTCACCATACACATGGAAATACTCATACACTCGCTCACCATACACATGAACCCAGTCATACACTCGCTCACCATGCACATGGACATATTTATACACTCGCTAACCATACACATGGACACACTTATAAGCTCCCTCACTATACACATGAACCCAATCATACACTCGCTCACCATGCAAATGCACATACTGATAAACTCGCTCACCATACACATGGACACACTTGTAAGCTTCCTCACCATACACATGAACCCAAGTACTCATCATACACATGGAAATACTCGTACACTCGCACATCATACACATGAACCCAATCATACACCCGCTCACCATGCACATGGACATACTTATACAATTGCTCACCATACACATGGACATACTTATACACACACCCACCATACATTGATATCACATTTATTGCATTTTCTACTTCTTTCTATTATTTCTTCTTCTCACAATGCTGGTAGAATGAGTGTACATATATGTCCTTCCTTACCTTTTCTGTTTGCTTGAGATATCTGAGGAGAAGATGAGCAAGAGTATCACAGGTAGGGTTGAGCGAAACGGGTCGATCATTTTCAAAAGTCGCCGACTTTTGGCTAAGTCGGCGTCTCATGAAACCCGATCCGACCCCTGTGCTTGTCGGCCATGCGGTACGCGACTTTCGCGCCAAAGTCGCGTTTCAATGACGCGAAAAGCGCCATTTCTCAGCCAATGAAGGTGAACGCAGAGTGTGGGCAGCGTGATGACATAGATCCTGGTCCCCACCATCTTAGAGAAGGGCATTGCAGTGATTGGCTTGCTGTCTGCGGCGTCACAGGGGCTATAAAGGGGCGTTCCCGCCGACCGCCATCTTACTGCTGCTGATCTGAGCTTAGGGAGAGGTTGCTGCCGCTTCATCAGAAGCAGGGAGAGCGTTAGGCAGGGTCCACTAACCACCAAACCGCTTGTGCTGCAGCGATTTCCACTGTCCAACACCACCTTCGGTGTGCAGGAACAGTGGAAGCTATTTTTTTTTTTTTTTCCCCTCAGCGCTGTAGCTCATTGGGCTGCCCTAGAAGGCTCCGTGATAGCTGTATTGCTGTGTGTACGCCACTGTGGAAACCAACTGCTTTTTTCAAAGCACATATCCTCTTGTTCCTTCCTTTCTGCACAGCTATCTTTTTTGTTTGTCCACACTTTTTATTTAATTTGTGCATCAGTCCACTCCTATTGCTGCCTGCCATACCTGGCTTACATTACTGCAGGGAGATAGTAATTGTAGGACAGTTTTTTTTTTTTTTTGTTTTTTTTTTGTGGGAGATTAAGATTGGCATTTCTGCTACAGTGCCATCCCTGTGTGTGCCATCTCTCACTGAGTGGGCCATAGAAAGCCTATTTATTTTTTCCGTGATTTGTGTTCTAAAATCTACCTCAACACAGAAACACTACATCAATCAGTGGGAGAAAAATATTGGCCTCAGTCAGGGCTTGTGTGCCACTGCTGTGTGTGCGCTATCATTCAGTGGGCTATAGCAAGCCTATATTTTTTTTTTTTTTTTTTTTTTAATATTATTTGGTTTCAAAAGTCTCCCTGAAAAAAAAAAAAAACCTAAAAAAACAGTGGGAGAGTAATATTGCCCTTTCAGCTTGTGTGCCAGTCTTGACTCCTGGGTGTGCCACCTCTCTCCCTCTCATTCAGTGGGCCATAGAAAGCCTATTTATTTTTTTTTTTAAATATTATTGGGTTTCTAAAGTCTCCCTGAAAAAAACAAAAAATACATAAAAAAACAGTGGGAGAGTAATATTGCCCTTTCAGCTTGTGTGCCAGTCTTGACTCCTGGGTGTGCCACCTCTCTCCCTTTCATTCAGTGGGCCATAGAAAGCCTATTTTTTTTTTTTTAATATTATTTGGTTTCTAATTCTCCCTGAAAAAAAAAAAAAAACCTAAAAAAACAGTGGGAGAGTAATATTGCCCTTTCAGCTTGTGTGCCAGTCTTGACTCCTGGGTGTGCCACCTCTCTCCCTCTCATTCAGTGGGCCATAGAAAGCCTATTTATTTTTTTTTTTAAATATTATTGGGTTTCTAAAGTCTCCCTGAAAAAACAAAAAATACATAAAAAAACAGTGGGAGAGTAATATTGCCCTTTCAGCTTGTGTGCCAGTCTTGACTCCTGGGTGTGCCACCTCTCTCCCTTTCATTCAGTGGGCCATAGAAAGCCTATTTATTTTTTCCGTGATTTGTGTTCTAAATTCTACCTCAACACAAAAACACTACATCAATCAGTGGGAGAAAAATATTGGCCTCAGTAAGGGCTTGTGTGCCACTGCTGTGTGTGCTATCTCTCATTCAGTGGGCTATAGCAAGCCTATTTTTTTTTTTTTTTTTTTTTTTTTTAATATTATTTGGTTTCTAAAGTCTCCCTGAAAAAAAAAAAAAACCTAAAAAAACAGTGGGAGAGTAATATTGCCCTTTCAGCTTGTGTGCCAGTCTTGACTCCTGGGTGTGCCACCTCTCTCCCTCTCATTCAGTGGGCCATAGAAAGCCTATTTATTTTTTTTTTTAAATATTATTGGGTTTCTAAAGTCTCCCTGAAAAAAACAAAAAATACATAAAAAAACAGTGGGAGAGTAATATTGCCCTTTCAGCTTGTGTGCCAGTCTTGACTCCTGGGTGTGCCACCTCTCTCCCTCTCATTCAGTGGGCCATAGAAAGCCTATTTATTTTTTTTTTTAAATATTATTGGGTTTCTAAAGTCTCCCTGAAAAAAACAAAAAATACATAAAAAAACAGTGGGAGAGTAATATTGCCCTTTCAGCTTGTGTGCCAGTCTTGACTCCTGGGTGTGCCACCTCTCTCCCTTTCATTCAGTGGGCCATAGAAAGCCTATTTTTTTTTTTTTAATATTATTTGGTTTCTAATTCTCCCTGAAAAAAAAAAAAAAACCTAAAAAAACAGTGGGAGAGTAATATTGCCCTTTCAGCTTGTGTGCCAGTCTTGACTCCTGGGTGTGCCACCTCTCTCCCTCTCATTCAGTGGGCCATAGAAAGCCTATTTATTTTTTTTTTTAAATATTATTGGGTTTCTAAAGTCTCCCTGAAAAAACAAAAAATACATAAAAAAACAGTGGGAGAGTAATATTGCCCTTTCAGCTTGTGTGCCAGTCTTGACTCCTGGGTGTGCCACCTCTCTCCCTTTCATTCAGTGGGCCATAGAAAGCCTATTTTTTTTTTTTTTAATATTATTTGGTTTCTAATTCTCCCTGAAAAAAAAAAAAAAACCTAAAAAAACAGTGGGAGAGTAATATTGCCCTTTCAGCTTGTGTGCCAGTCTTGACTCCTGGGTGTGCCACCTCTCTCCCTCTCATTCAGTGGGCCATAGAAAGCCTATTTATTTTTTTTTTTAAATATTATTGGGTTTCTAAAGTCTCCCTGAAAAAACAAAAAATACATAAAAAAACAGTGGGAGAGTAATATTGCCCTTTCAGCTTGTGTGCCAGTCTTGACTCCTGGGTGTGCCACCTCTCTCCCTCTCATTCAGTGGGCCATAGAAAGCCTATTTATTTTTTTTTTTAAATATTATTGGGTTTCTAAAGTCTCCCTGAAAAAACAAAAAATACATAAAAAAACAGTGGGAGAGTAATATTGCCCTTTCAGCTTGTGTGCCAGTCTTGACTCCTGGGTGTGCCACCTCTCTCCCTTTCATTCAGTGGGCCATAGAAAGCCTTTTTTTTTTTTGGTTTTTTTAATATTATTTGGTTTCTAAAGTCTCCCTGAAAAAAACAAAAAAAACATAAAAAACAGTGGGAGAGTAATATTGCCCTTTCAGCTTGTGCGCCAGTCTTGACTCCTGGTTGTGCCACCTCTCTCTCTCTAATTGTGGGCCATAGAAAGCCTTTTTTTTTTTTTTTTTAATATTATTTGGTTTCTAAAGTCTCCCTGAGAAAAAAAAATAAATAAATTAGGTGGGAGATTAATATTGACATTAGTGCTTGAGTGACAGTCCTGCGTGTGTGTCATCTCTGTGATTTTGTGCCACAGAAAACAGAGTGTGTAACATTGTGCCTGATTTTCCTTGTGGTCTCACCAACCTGTTAAGGGATATTGAAATCATACTGAAGTTATAGCTCACCGTGTAAGTTGTTTGATAGCAACAAATAAAGTTACTTTGGTTAAGATTTTAAAACAATGAGGAAGTCTGGTGCAAGAGGTCGTCGTGGGCGTTCATTGTCAGCTGGTAATGATGGTAGTGGTAGTGGAGCATCAGGTGGTCGTGGGGATAAAAATATTCCACCTAAGTCTGGAGCTGTGGAGCCAGTTTCGTCGTCAGGCTACACAAGGCCTCGAACGCTCTCTTTTCTGGGAGTAGGAAAACCGCTTTTAAAGGCGGAGCAGCAACAGCAAGTTTTGGCTTACATTGCAGACTCAGCCTCTAGCTCTTTTGCCTCCTCTTCCGAAACTGGTAAATGTAAAAGCAGCGCGTCGCTTGTGGATGTTCACGGTCAGGGACAAGTCGCTTCCTTGTCCTCCTCAGCAAAAACTACAACAAGAGAGAAGGATGCAGCAGGCGACACAACGGGTCACTCCATGGAGCTCTTTACACATACCGTCCCTGGCTTAGAAAGTGAAACATTTAACAGGCCATGCCCATTACAAGTATATTCTGACATGGAGTGCACTGATGCACAGCCACAGCCAGAGTACTATGCTGCTCCTTTGACTCAGACCACCACATTGCCCTCTCAGGGTACAGATCCACAATCAGACCCTGATGAGACTATGTTGCCCCGCCACGAACGCTATACCACCGACCGACACAGTGACACAGACGAAGTTGCACACGAGCTCGAAGAGGAGGTAATAGATGACCCAGTTATTGACCCCGATTGGCAGCCATTGGGGGAACAGGGTGCAGGCGGCAGTAGTTCAGAAGCGGAGGTGGAGGAGGGGCCGCAGCAGGCATCAACATCGCAACAGGTTCCATCTGCCGGGCCCGTATCTGGACCAAAACGCGTGTCAAAGCCAAAACCTGTTGGAGCACAGCGTTGCCATCCGGTTAAAGCTCAGTCTGCAATCCCTGAAAAGGGATCAGAGTCTAGGAAGAGTGCAGTCTGGCATTTTTTTAAACAACATCCAACTGATCAGCGCAAAGTCATCTGTCAAAAATGTTCAACTAGCTTAAGCAGAGGTCAGAATCTGAAAAGTCTAAATACTAGTTGCATGCATAGACACTTAACCACCATGCATTCTCAAGCCTGGACTAACTACCAAACGTCCCTCAAGGTTGTAGCACCCTCGGCCAATGAAGCTAGTCAGCAACGCAACATCCCTTCCGTCACTGTAAGGCCACCATTTTCCGCACCACCGGCAGTATCTGTGCAGGTTTCTTTGCCAGCCAAAAGCAGTCAGGGTCAGGGAATCACCAGTTTTGTAGGAGGAAATATTGCATGTAGGGCACCGGCGGAAACAATACCGTCTCCAACCGTCTCTCAGTCTGCCATGTCCACCGGCACACCCGAAAGTTCCACGATCTACAGCTCTCCAGTCCAGCTCACCCTACATGAGACTCTGGTTAGAAAAAGGAAGTACTTATCCTCGCATCCGCGTACACAGGGTTTTAACGCCCACATAGCTAGACTAATCTCGTTAGAGATGATGCCCTACCGGTTAGTTGAAAGCGAAGCTTTCAAAGCCCTGATGGAGTACGCTGAACCACGATACGAGCTACCCAGTCGACACTTTTTTTCCAGAAAAGCCATCCCAGCCCTGCACCAGCATGTTAAACAGCGCATCGTCCATGCACTCAGGCAATCTGTGAGTACAAAGGTGCACCTGACTACAGATGCATGGACCAGTAGGCATGGCCAGGGACGTTATGTGTCCATCACGGCACACTGGGTGAATGTGGTGGATGCAGGGTCCACAGGCGACATCAATTTAGGGACAGTTGTGCCTAGCCCACGGTCTAGGAAACAGTTGGCTGTAGGCGTTCGCACCCCCTCCTCCTCCTCCTCGTCCTCCTGCAGAAGCTACAGCTCTTCCACAGAACGCAGTCGGCCAACCACTCCATCGGCAGATGACACTGTTGCACACCAGTTGTCCCATTATGGGCCAGCTACTGCCAAGCGTCAGCAGGCTGTATTGGCTATGAAGTGTTTGGGCGACAACAGACACACCGCGGAAGTTCTGTCCGAGTTCTTGCAACAAGAAACGCAGTCGTGGCTGGGCACAGTAGATCTTGAGGCAGGCAAGGTAGTGAGTGATAACGGAAGGAATTTCATGGCTGCCATCTCCCTTTCCCAACTGAAACACATTCCTTGCCTGGCTCACACCTTAAACCTGGTGGTGCAGTGCTTATTGAAAACTTATCCTGGGTTCTCCGACCTGCTCCTCAAAGTGCGTGCACTTTGCTCACATATCCGACGTTCGCCTGTACACGCCAGCCGTATGCAGACCTATCAGCGGTCTTTGAACCTTCCCCAGCATCGCCTAATCATAGACGTTGCAACAAGGTGGAACTCAACACTGCACATGCTTCAGAGACTGTGCGAACAGAGGCGTGCTGTTATTTATTTGTGGGAGGATACACGGGCAGGCAGTAGGATGGCAGACATGGAGTTGTCAGGTGTGCAGTGGTCGAAGATACAAGACATGTGTCAAGTCCTTCAGTGTTTTGAGGAATGCACACGGCTGGTTAGTGCAGACAACGCCGTAATAAGCATGAGCATCCCCCTAATGCGTCTGCTGATGCAAAGTTTGACGCACATAAAGGAGCAGGCGTCTGCACCAGAGGAAGAGGGAAGCCTTGATGACAGTCAGCCATTGTCTGGTCAGGGCAGTGTACAGGACGAGGTAGCGGGCGAAGAGGAGGTGGAGGACGAGGAGGATGATGGGGATGAGTATATTTTTAATGCGGAAACTTTCACGGGGGCACAGGAAATTGGTTGCGTGTCACGGCCGGGTTCTGGTTTTTTGAGGGACACAAGTGACGTAGATTTGCCTGCAACTGCCCCTCAACCAATCACAACCGGAGATTTGACAAGTGGAACTTTGGCCCACATGGCGGATTATGCCTTACGTATCCTACAAAGGGACACACGCATTACGAAAATGATGAACGATGACGATTACTGGTTGGCCTGCCTCCTTGATCCACGCTATAAAGGCAAATTGCAAAATGTTATGCCACATGAGAACTTGGAACTAATATTAGCAACCAAACAATCAACTCTTGTTGACCGTTTGCTTCAGGCATTCCCAGCACACAGCGCACGTGATCGTTCTCACACGAGCTCCAGGGGGCAGCAGACTAGGAGTGTTAGGGGTGCACACATCAGAAGTGGCGTTGGACAGAGGGGTTTTCTGACCAGGTTGTGGAGTGATTTTGCTATGACCGCAGACAGGACAGGTACTGCTGCATCAATTGAAAGTGACAGGAGACAACATTTGTCCAGTATGGTTACTAACTATTTTTCATCCCTTATCGATGTTCTCCCTCAACCGTCATTCCCATTTGATTACTGGGCCTCCAAATTAGACACCTGGCCAGAATTGGCAGAATATGCATTGCAGGAGCTTGCTTGCCCGGCAGCAAGTGTCCTATCAGAAAGAGTATTCAGTGCTGCAGGGTCAATATTAACCGAAAAAAGGACTCGTCTGGCTACCCAAAATGTTGACGATCTAACATTCATTAAAATGAACCACAACTGGATTTCAAAATCTTTTGCCCCACCTTGCCCGGCCGACACCTAGCTTTCCTATGAAAAGCTCTTGCCTGTGAATTACTTTTCTAATGTCTAATTTGCTGCTGCAGATTGTACAGCATACGACATGTTTACACCTCCCTAAATGGCCAAACTCCCCACACGGGGCCGTGGTATCGCGACTTGGCGCAAGCACCCGTGAGACTGCTGTTTGTCTGAAGAGGTGGGTGTGCTCGCTTTTGGTTGACGGCATTGCTACTGGGTCCCTCATAGTACAATGTAGTGTCTCTGGCGGTGGTGGTGCGCACCCAACGTCAGACACACCGTTGTAACATGAGTGGCCCTGGGGCGGTCCCGCCGGCCTCAAGAGAGTTCCCCCCTACCCCAGCTCAAACTGGGCTGTACTACGTGCAAAATTATGTCGCACAGCTCCACCAATCTTTAGTCTATTCGCTGACATCATTCAATGTCTGGCACTGACAATACAAATTTGTAGACATCTATGATGCAACTTAAAGTAGTCTGTGTCTGTGTCCTATATTGGCACCATTAAATAGTTACTGCCAAATTACTATGTCAGAAACACAGCAGATGAGCCCACCCCTGTACCTAAGTATGCCATCTTTTTTTTTGTTTTGGTTGTTTTGCGAGACATTAACATCTATTTATATTTTGGGAGTACTGGGACAGACACTCCTTGCACTACTCCTCCACTCAGCACCAAGCTGCCTGCCCGTGTATCCATGTAACCGCTGTAAAACTGCCATGAGCCTATTGTTTGTTATTTTAGGCCTTTGATAGCCTGTCTGCGGTCCCTACTCCTCCACTGACCACCAAGCTGCCTGCCCGTGTATCCATGTAACCGCTGTAAAACTGCCATGAGCCTATTGTTTGTTATTTTAGGCCTTTGAAGCCTTTCTGCGCTCCCTCCTTCCACTAGTCCTCCACTGACCAGACCACTGCTGCCCGTGTACCCCTGGAACCAATTTTAAAGTGCCTACAGCCAGCCCATTTTATTGTGTTAGGCCTTCGAAGCCTGTCTGCGGTCCATACTTCCACTAGTCCTCCACTGACCAGACCACTGCTGCCCGTGTACCCCTGGAACCAATTTTAAAGTGCCTACAGCCAGCCCATTTTATTGTGTTAGGCCTTCGAAGCCTGTCTGCGGTCCATACTTCCACTAGGCCTCCACTGACCAGACCACTGCTGCCCGTGTACCCCTGGAACCAATTTTAAAGTGCCTACAGCCAGCCCATTTTATTGTGTTAGGCCTTCGAAGCCTGTCTGCGGTCCCTCCTTCCACTAGGCCTCCACTGACCAGACCACTGCTGCCCGTGTACCCCTGGAACCAATTTTAAAGTGCCTACAGCCAGCCCATTTTATTGTGTTAGGCCTTCGAAGCCTGTCTGCGGTCCCTCCTTCCACTAGGCCTCCACTGACCAGACCACTGCTGCCCGTGTACCCCTGGAACCAATTTTAAAGTGCCTACAGCCAGCCCATTTTATTGTGTTAGGCCTTCGAAGCCTGTCTGCGGTCCCTCCTTCCACTAGGCCTCCACTGACCAGACCACTGCTGCCCGTGTACCCCTGGAACCAATTTTAAAGTGCCTACAGCCAGCCCATTTTATTGTGTTAGGCCTTCGAAGCCTGTCTGCGGTCCCTCCTTCCACTAGGCCTCCACTGACCAGACCACTGCTGCCCGTGTACCCCTGGAACCAATTTTAAAGTGCCTACAGCCAGCCCATTTTATTGTGTTAGGCCTTCGAAGCCTGTCTGCGGTCCATACTTCCACTAGGCCTCCACTGACCAGACCACTGCTGCCCGTGTACCCCTGGAACCAATTTTAAAGTGCCTACAGCCAGCCCATTTTATTGTGTTAGGCCTTCGAAGCCTGTCTGCGGTCCCTCCTTCCACTAGGCCTCCACTGACCAGACCACTGCTGCCCGTGTACCCCTGGAACCAATTTTAAAGTGCCTACAGCCAGCCCATTTTATTGTGTTAGGCCTTCGAAGCCTGTCTGCGGTCCATACTTCCACTAGGCCTCCACTGACCAGACCACTGCTGCCCGTGTACCCCTGGAACCAATTTTAAAGTGCCTACAGCCAGCCCATTTTATTGTGTTAGGCCTTCGAAGCCTGTCTGCGGTCCCTCCTTCCACTAGGCCTCCACTGACCAGACCACTGCTGCCCGTGTACCCCTGGAACCAATTTTAAAGTGCCTACAGCCAGCCCATTTTATTGTGTTAGGCCTTCGAAGCCTGTCTGCGGTCCCTCCTTCCACTAGGCCTCCACTGACCAGACCACTGCTGCCCGTGTACCCCTGGAACCAATTTTAAAGTGCCTACAGCCAGCCCATTTTATTGTGTTAGGCCTTCGAAGCCTGTCTGCGGTCCATACTTTAAATACTCCTCCACTCACCACCAAGCTGCCTGCCCGTGTATCCATGTAACCGCTGTAAAACTGCCATGAGCCTATTGTTTGTTATGTTAGGCCTTTGATAGCCTGTCTGCGGTCCTTACTTTAAATACTCCTCCACTCACCACCTAGCTGCCTGTGTATCCATGTAACCGATGTAAAACTGCCATGACTGCCTACTGTTTGTTATTTTAGGCCTTTGATAGCCTGTCTGCGGCCCCTACTTGCAATACTCCTCCACTGACCACAATGCTGCCTGGAGTGCCTGCCTGTGTATCCATGTAACCGATGTAAAACTGCCATGACTGCCTACTGTTTGTTATTTTAGGCCTTTGATAGCCTGTCTGCGGCCCCTACTTGCAATACTCCTCCACTGAGCACAATGCTGCCTGGAGTGCCTGCCTGTGTATCCATGTAACCGATGTAAAACTGCCATGACTGCCTACTGTTTGTTATTTTAGGCCTTTGATAGCCTGTCTGCAGCCCCTACTTGCAATACTCCTCCACTGACCACACCAATGCTGCCCGTGTACCCCTGGAACCTATTTAAAAGTTCATAGAGCCTAGTTATATATTTTATTTACTATTAATAAGGCCATGATGGACTACGCTGTACCACGCTACAAGCTAACCAGTCGACACTTCTTTTGCGAGAAAAGCCATCCCAACCCTCCACCAGCATGTAGAAGACCGCATTGTCCATGCACTCTGGCAATCTGTGAGTACAAAGGTGCACCTGACAACAGACGCATGGACCTGTAGGCATGGCCACGGAAGATTACGTGTCCATTACGGCGCAATGGGTTAATGTGGTGGATGCATGGTCCACAGGGGACAGCCTACTAAGTCTGTCTGCAGTCCCTAATTCAAATTGTCCTCCACTGTCTAAATCGGAACTTCCACCTTCTGGCTTTCGGCCTATAGTATCAGAAATTAAACTGCATTTGGCCTTCAACTTTGGTTAGGGCCTACTAACGGCTTCTGCCCCTCCCTGGTGTTGTCCTCAACTAAATAAAGCTGAGCTTCAACCTTCCGGCTCTCATTAAGTGGTTTTAAAAAAAAAATGGTGGTTAGGGCCTACTAACGGCTTCTGCCCCTCCCTGGTGTTGTCCTCAACTAAATAAAGCTGAGCTTCAACCTTCCGGCTCTCATTAAGTGGTTTTAAAAAAAAAAAAAATGGTGGTTAGGGCCTACTAACGGCTTCTGCCCCTCCCTGGTGTTGTCCTCAACTAAATAAAGCTGAGCTTCAACCTTCCGGCTCTCATTATGTGGTTTTAAAAAAAAAAAATGGTGGTTAGGGCCTACTAACGGCTTCTGCCCCTCCCTGGTGTTGTCCTCAACTAAATAAAGCTGAGCTTCAACCTTCCGGCTCTCATTAAGTGGTTTTTAAAAAAAAATGGTGGTTAGGGCCTACTAACGGCTTCTGCCCCTCCCTGGTGTTGTCCTCAACTAAATAAAGCTGAGCTTCAACCTTCCGGCTCTCATTAAGTGGTTTTAAAAAAAAAAAAATTGGTGGTTAGGGCCTACTAACGGCTTCTGCCCCTCCCTGGTGTTGTCCTCAACTAAATAAAGCTGAGCTTCAACCTTCCGGCTCTCATTATGTGGTTTTAAAAAAAAAAAAAATGGTGGTTAGGGCCTACTAACGGCTTCTGCCCCTCCCTGGTGTTGTCCTCAACTAAATAAAGCTGAGCTTCAACCTTCCGGCTCTCATTAAGTGGTTTTAAAAAAAAAATGGTGGTTAGGGCCTACTAACGGCTTCTGCCCCTCCCTGGTGTTGTCCTCAACTAAATAAAGCTGAGCTTCAACCTTCCGGCTCTCATTAAGTGGTTTTAAAAAAAAAAAAAATGGTGGTTAGGGCCTACTAACGGCTTCTGCCCCTCCCTGGTGTTGTCCTCAACTAAATAAAGCTGAGCTTCAACCTTCCGGCTCTCATTATGTGGTTTTAAAAAAAAAAATGGTGGTTAGGGCCTACTAACGGCTTCTGCCCCTCCCTGGTGTTGTCCTCAACTAAATAAAGCTGAGCTTCAACCTTCCGGCTCTCATTAAGTGGTTTTTAAAAAAAAATGGTGGTTAGGGCCTACTAACGGCTTCTGCCCCTCCCTGGTGTTGTCCTCAACTAAATAAAGCTGAGCTTCAACCTTCCGGCTCTCATTAAGTGGTTTTAAAAAAAAAAAAATTGGTGGTTAGGGCCTACTAACGGCTTCTGCCCCTCCCTGGTGTTGTCCTCAACTAAATAAAGCTGAGCTTCAACCTTCCGGCTCTCATTATGTGGTTTTAAAAAAAAAAAAAATGGTGGTTAGGGCCTACTAACGGCTTCTGCCCCTCCCTGGTGTTGTCCTCAACTAAATAAAGCTGAGCTTCAACCTTCCGGCTCTCATTAAGTGGTTTTAAAAAAAAAATGGTGGTTAGGGCCTACTAACGGCTTCTGCCCCTCCCTGGTGTTGTCCTCAACTAAATAAAGCTGAGCTTCAACCTTCCGGCTCTCATTAAGTGGTTTTAAAAAAAAAATGGTGGTTAGGGCCTACTAACGGCTTCTGCCCCTCCCTGGTGTTGTCCTCAACTAAATAAAGCTGAGCTTCAACCTTCCGGCTCTCATTAAGTGGTTTTAAAAAAAAAAAAAATGGTGGTTAGGGCCTACTAACGGCTTCTGCCCCTCCCTGGTGTTGCCCTCAACTAAATAAAGCTGAGCTTCAACCTTCTGCTCCAAATTACCATTTTAAAAAATGCAATAGGCTTTTCCGGCCTACTAAAGGTGTCTGCCCCTCCCTGGTGTTGTCCTCAACTGAACAAAGCTGAGCTTCCACATTCTGGCTTTCGCCCTATACTATCAGATATTAAACTGCATTTGGCCTACTAGTGTGGTTAGGCCCTTGAAACAGTGTCTGCTGCTCTTGGGTTTGCTACTCCACTGAACAAAGCAATGCCGCCTGTTTAGTCCTGTTACCAATTTTGAACTGCATGTAGCCTACTTTATTCTTTGGCCCTATATCTGTTTCCTCCTCATCCTGCCCATTGCCCAGCCACTGCTAAATGAGTCTGCTGGTACATTGACCTAGACCACTACATTCCCCTTGTACTCTACACAGCCAGAATCTGACCCTGCTGAAAGTAAGGTTCCCCTTCCCGCATGTTATACCACCTTACACAGGGACAAAGAGGAAGGTGCAGATGAAAGTGCAGGTTCCTTCATCAGGTGGGGGGGCATACTCGTTGGCGACGTCACTGGCACAGGGCCCCTCAGAGTACGCAAAAGTGTCGCTGCTGGTGGGAGGCGCCCCCGCCATGCAAACACACCGCCGTACTTTGAGGGGCCCTGTGCCAGTGGCAATGCGAACGAGTGGGCCCCCCCTGCTTGCTCAGGATCACAGCACTTGCAACTTTTAAATACTTACCTTTCCCTGCAACACCGCCGTGACGTAGTCCGCATTTCCTGGGCCCACGAAAAACTTGAGCCAGCCCTACTCCCCCCACAACTTTCCCCCAATTCCTTATGCCCAACTATTATTATACAGTTAATTAAGATTGGCAAGCTTCAGAAACAAGAATGGATGTTTTTGGCATTAAAATGGGCACTGTAGGTGTTTTCCTGGCCTCCACTCACTGCCGACTATGCTTCCCCATTGACTTGCATTGGGTTTCGTGTTTCGGTCGATCCCCGACTTTTAGCGATAATCGGCCGACTGCACTCGACTCGACTCTGGACAAAATCGGGTTTCCCAAAACCCTACTCGATCTTAAAAAAATGAAAGTCGCTCAACCCTAATCACAGGAATTCTAAAAATACTAAAGAGGAAGGTTAAGGAATAACACATCTGTATATACTGCATGTAGACAAACCAGTAGGCAGACCAGTATTCCCTGAACATTCTCATATTGTATCTAAAAGATTCCTTAGCTAATGATCTGGAACTGAGTCTTTCACTGAGTCTTTCTCAAGTATATTCTACCTGGAACCTGCCTGAAAAAGCACTCAATAAAGCAATAAAAAGAATGAATGTATGCACAGCAATGTAAAACAAGACTTTATTTACATTTGTTCCTTCTTTCTGTCAATTTTCTTTTTATTGAAATTTTTAAGGATAACAAACAGCTTTAGAAGAATATGAATATAACAAATGCAAATATTCAAATGTCTTGTTAGCATAGTAAGCTCCGAATGTCTACTAATAAAGAGCTAACGTAATATTATTGTTATTACATGCGTTTTGACTCTCTTATTTTGATTTAACAGATTAACTTTAACATATAACAAGAAAAGTAAAGAGAAGAGGATAAAGAGGAGAACAGGAGTGGAAAGGGGGGGGGGAATGGGGAGGGGAGGTACAGGTTCGGTGACACCTTGGGACACATAATTATTTATGGCGATAATGTAGCATAGAATGTGGGCTGTGTCCGGAGTTGGGTCCAAGACTTCCAAGTGTTATGAAGGATAGCCGAGGTATGATTAATTCTCGCAGCCAGTTCCTCAATGTGGTATAGTTGTTCAATTTTGGAGTATAACTGATGGGCGGTGGGTACTGATTTAGAGTTCCAAAATGTTGGAATTAAGGATTTTCCCGCCGCCAGAACGAATTGGGCCAATTTAGTGGTGTTCCTAACATTTGGCCAGATTGGGAGATTGAGAAAAACATTTCCAGGTTTCACGACAATACATTTTCCTAATATTTTACGTATGGTAGAAGTTAACTTGTTCCAAAATGGGGAGAGCAACGGGCAGGACCACTATATATGATTATAACTACCTTCATCCGCTTCACATCTCCAACAATTAGTGGTTGAGGTGTGGTTCATAGAGGGTCAGGGGTCCATTGAAATCGATCGAAATATGTCTCTGGCCGGAGAGATATGAGAGTTTGCCATGCTGTAAAAATGTTAGTCCCAAAAGTCCTGGTATTTTGTGTAGTTCTTGCAAGGGTAGAAGTGCTCCATCCTCAAATAACTGCACTAATGGGATATGAGCAGCTCAGATAGGGAGGGAGTCTAAGAGGTCTGTGACTGCATCTTAGTTGTGGCAAATATATGAAAATTTGTTAGTTTGATTAAGAACGGATCATTGTTTTGTCCCAGCAAGACGGAGGTGTATCTAGCCTTTCCAGCACCCGGGGTACAGGATCAGTTTGGCGCCCCCCCCCCCCCAACCCTCCCCCATTTGAACCTTAACTCTATTGAAACTGTATGACCAAGCCAAGGTACATTCCTGAATCTCCATAATGTTAAAATAGATACCAATAAAAGTAAAATTAATTGAGACATCAGTAGGTTAAGTGTTTTTGAATATCCATATTGAATCAGGAGCCCCATATAATCCTGCATAAAGGTTAATAATGGCCCCATAAGATGCACCATAGACACATTTGCCCAATATAGTGCTGCAGAAACGTTGATTATGGCCCCATAAGATGCTCCATACAGACACTTGCCCCATATAGTGCTGCACAAACTTTATGGCCCCATAAGATGCTCTATACAGACACTTGCCCCATATAGTGCTGCACAAACATTGTGGCCCCATAAGATGCTCTTTACAGACACTTGCCCCATATAGTGCTGCACAAACGTTATGGCCCCATAAGATGCTCTATACAGACACTTGCCCCGTTATAGTGCTGCCCAAATGTTATGGCCCCATAAGATGCTCTATACAGACACTTGCCCCGTTATAGTGCTGCTCAAAGGTTATGGCCCCATAAGATGCTCTATACAGATACTTGCCCCATATAGTGCTGCACAAACGTTATGGCCCCATAAGATGCTCTATACAGACACTTGCCCCATATAGTACTGCACAAACGTTATGGCCCCATAAGATGCTTTATACAGACACTTGCCCCGTTATAGTGCTGCACAAACGTTATGGCCCCATAAGATGCTCTATACAGATACTTGCCCCTTATAGTGCTGCACAAACGTTATGGCCCCATAAGATGCTCCACACAGACACTTGCCTCATATAGTGCTGCACAAACGTTATGGACCCATAAGATGCTCCATACAGACACTTGCCCCGTTATAGTGCTGCTCAAATGTTATGGCCCCATATAGTGCTGCACAAACGTTATGGCCCCCATATAGTGCTGCACAAACATTATGACCCCCATATAGTGCTGCACAAATGTTATGGCCCCCATATAGTGCTGCACAAACATTATGGCCCCCATATAGTGCTGCACAAATGTTATGACCCCCATATAGTGCTGCACAAACGTTATGGCCCCCATATAGTGCTGCACAAACGTTATGACCCCCATATAGTGCTGCACAAACGTTATGGCCCCATATAGTGCTGCACAAATGTTATGGCCCCCATATAGTGCTGCACAAGCATTATTGCCCCCATATAGTGCTGCATAAACGTAATGCCCCCCATATAGTGCTGCACAAACATTATGACACCCATATAGTGCTGCACAAACATTATGACCCCCATATAGTGCTGCACAAATGTTATGGCCCCCATATAGTGCTGCACAAACGTTATGACCCCCATATAGTGCTGCACAAACGTTATGGCGCCCATATAGTGCTGCACAAACGTTATGGCCCCCATATAGTGCTGCACAAACATTATGGCCCTCATATAGTGCTGCACAAACATTATGGCCCCATATAGTGCTGCACAAACATTATGGCCCCCATATAGTGCTGCACAAACATTATGGCCCCCATATAGTGCTGCACAAACATTATGGCCCCCATATAGTGCTGCACAAGCATTATGGCCCCCATATAGTGCTGCACAAGCATTATTGCCCCCATATAGTGCTGCATAAACATTATGGCCCCATATAGTGCTGCACAAACATTATGACACCCATATAGTGCTGCACAAACGTTATGGCCCCCATATAGTGCTGCACAAACGTTATGGCCCCCATATAGTGCTGCACAAACATTATGACCCCAATATACTGCTGCACAAACATTATGGCCCCCATATAGTGCTGCACAAACATTATGGCCCCCATATAGTGCTCCACAAACATTATGGCCCCCATATAGTGCTGCACAAACATTATGGCCCCATATAGTGCTGCACAAATGTTATGGCCCCATAAGATGCCCCATACAGATATTTGCCCCATTTGCTGTTACTGCGATTAAAAAAAAAAAAAAATCACATACTCACCTCTCCATCGCTCAGGCCCCCGGCACTTTCAATATTCACCTGACTTCGGTCCAGCCACCACTCCATCTTTTGCCTCCTCTGCACTGATGTTTAGGCAGAGGGCGCGCACTAACTACGTCATCGCGCCCTCTGACCTCAGCATCACTGCAGAACATGGACGGCAACTGGAACGAGGAGCAGGTGAATATCGCGCAGCGCAGTGCTCCACTCCCCGTATACTCACCTGCTCCTGGCGCGGTGCAGTCCCTGCTTCCCCGGCGCTGCTGCTTCTTCCTGTACTGAGCGGTCACCGTTACCACTCATTACAATAATGAATATGCGGCTCCACCCCTATGGGAGGGAGCCGCATATTCATTACTGTAATGAGCGGTACCATGTGACCGCGCAGTACAGGAAGAAGCTGGGGCGCCGGGAAGCAGGGACCTGCAGGTACCGCACCAGGAGTAGGTGAGTATAATTAGAAACCCCCCGCTCCCTGGCCCTGCCAACCCCCTCTTTGGACCGCTGCATCATCAGGCGGCCCGCTGGCGCCCCCCTGTCGGCTGCGCCCAGGGCACATGCCCCGGCTGCCCCCCCCGGATACGCCACTGCAGCAAGATGTAATGCAGAGGGAGAGGGGGCATTGCCTCTTCTATCTTTAGCTATATTTTATCCTCTGAGTTTCTGATCCAATGGATCGTTCTTGAAATATGTGCTGCTTGATAATATTTTGCAATATCTGGAGCACCCATTCCTCCCATGTCTTTTGGAAGCGTAAGGGATTTAGAATTAATTTGCGGTTTACTTTTTTTGCCAGATGTAATTAAAGAATAGGGAGTGTACTTTAGCTAAAAAGGAGTAGGGGATTTGGATTGGGAGCATATTAAACAGGTAGATAAATTTTGGTAGGATTAAGCTTTTTAGAATGTTTTTCCTTCCTATCCAAGACAGAAAGGTGTCTTTCCAGGACTGGAGGCATGAAGTTGTGTTTCCTAATAGATGATTATAATTAAAGGTAACAAGATCTTTGTCAGACGCATATAACTGAATGCCTAAATACGTGAATGCCGCTGTTTTGTAATGGGTGTCACGGATTTGCAAACCTTCTACATCTTCACATTGTTGAATGGCCTGTAAAAGTGGTTCCAGTGATAGGACAAAAAGTAACGGAGACAATGGGCATCCTGGCCTTGTACCATTGAGGATCTGGAATGAGTCCGTGAGAAATCCGTTTAATCTTATTTTAGCTGTGGGCATTGAGTACATACCCATAATCGCAATTATTGTTGGAAGGGGGAAACCAAATTTTAATAATGTTTCCTGTAGGAATGTCCAGTCAACCCTGTCGAAAGCTTTTTCAGCATCTATACTCATTAGCGCAATCGGTATTTTCTTCAGCTTTACTTATTGCATCAGGTGAAGAATTTTATATGTATTATCTTTCCCCACTGTACCTTTCACAAATCCAGATTGATTTAAGGAGATTAACTGAGGCAGCACAACCGCAATTCTGTTTGCCATCATCCTCGCATAAAGTATTAGATCCATATTCAACAATAATATAGGCCTATAACTGCCGCATTGTTCCGGATCTTTCCCTTCTTTATAAATCAGTGAGATTCTGGCTTCCAGAAGCTGACATGGTGCCTTTCCACCTCCCTGAAGAGAGTTGCACATGTTAAGAAGGTAGGGGAGTAAGATTTCAGCATTGGATTTGTAATAATGAGCTGTGAAGCCATCCGGCCCTGGGGCTATCCCTTTGGGACACTTTGACAGGGCTGACTGGAGTTCCATAAGTGTAAATAGCTTAATTAATTGTTCTTGTTGAGTAGCAGATAGGATTGGGAGATTTAGGTCTTTTAAGAAAGTTTGGATATCACGTTTCCTCTGGCTTTTTTCTTTTCCTCCTTCGTCAAGGCGTAGTTGGTATAGGGATTTGTAATAATTTAGAAATTCTTTTCCTATCTGGGAATAGTTCTGGGTTTTAGAACCAGCTTTAGTTTTTATAGAATTAATAAATGTGCGAGCCTGCCTTTTTTTGATTAATGACATGGTCAGTTTAGAAGCTTTATCTCCATGCACTAGTATGCGGTTTTTCCAAGAGGTGAAACATTTAGCTGATTGTTCTCTGAGAATGTCCTTTAGTTTTTGTCTTTTTTCTGTAAGTTCTAATAGGGTTTGTGGTAGTAATGTTTTCTTGTGTTGAGATTCCAGTCATATTATCTCTCTATGTAACGAATCTAATTCTTTATTTTTATTTTATTCAAGTAGGATGCTATAGATATGTTTTCCTCGTATCACTGACTTATGTGCTTCCCAAAGTATTAAGGGTGATGTCTCAGCTGTATTGTTTAACTCAAAATACATTTTAATGGCCTTATTAATATGAGATGTAGTGGAGGGGTTGTCTAAGAGGGAGTCATTTAATTGCCAGGATTTTTTGGGGGGAGAATTGTTTAGATAGGATCAACGAGGTTGTTACATATGAGTGGTCAGAGAACAGCGAGGGTACAATATCTGCTTGTTGGATATTGGGCAATAATGATCTAGGAGCACATATATAATCTATTCAGTGATAGGAGGCAAGTGGATGTGAGAAAAAAGTGTAATCACGTTTAGCCGGATGCATGTAGCGCCAAATATCTATAAGGTTTAAGAAAAGAAGAGCCTGTTTCAACCTTGCCAGGTCTCTCAAAGAGATTGCACTCTTTTTCTTCGTAGTATCAATGGAGGGTTCTAGGGCTAGGTTGAAGTCTTCTCCTAGTATGAGGATACCTTCTCTGAAGTCTCTTATTTTCTTAAACATGGTTAGCAGCCATTTTAATTGTTTCTTGTTTGGAGCATAAAGATTACAGATAGTAACGGCCACACCCGCCAAGACCCCTTTTATCATTAAATAACACCCATTTGTATCCGCCACTTGGTCGTGGAGTAGGAATGGAATTCCTTTAGCTATGGCTATTGATACTCCTTTTGATTTCATTTGGGGTGAAGTGGCATGAAACCACATGTCATAATATGCTTTCTCAAATGTAGGAACTTTGTTGCTAGTGAAGTGAGTTTCTTGTAAAGGTACCTTCACACTAAGCGACGCTGCAGCGATATCGACAACGATGCTGATCGCTGCAGCGTCGCTGTTTGGTCGCTGGAGAGCTGTCACACAGACAGCTCTCCAGCGACCAACGATGCCGAAGTCCCCGGTTAACCAGGGTAAACATCGGGTTGCTAAGCGCAGGGCCGCGCTTAGTAACCCGATGTTTACCCTGGTTACCAGTGTTAAATGTAAAAAAACAAACACTACATACTTACATTCGCGTCTGCTTCCCTGCACTGTGTGAGCGCCAGCCCTAACAGCAGAGCGGTGACGTCACCGCTGTGCTGTGCTTTCTGGCCGGCACTGACACACTCAGTGCAGGAAGCTCTGAGCAGCAGCGCAGACGCCGGGGGACGTGACAGACATCAGAGGGTGAGTATGTACTGTTTTTTTTTTACTTTTACAATGGTAACCAGGGTAAATATCGGGTTACTAAGCGCGGCCCTGCGCTTAGTAACCCGATATTTACCCTGGTTACCATTGTAAAACATCGCTGGCATCGTTGCTTTTGCTGTCAAACACGACGATACACGCCGATCTGATGACCAAATAAAGTTCTGAACTTTCAGCAAAGACCAGCGATATCACAGCAGGATCCAGATCGCTGCTGCGTGTCAAACACAACGATATCGCTATCCAGGACGCTGCAACGTCACGGATCGCTATCGTTATCGTTGTAAAGTCACGTAGTGTGAAGGTACCTTAAGAGCAGTAGGTCAACACCCTTTTTCTTAAAGTGTGAAAGGGTTTGACCTCTAGGTGTCGGTGAATTGAACCCGTTAGTGTTGGAAGTGAGTAATGTAAATACCTTCTGGTTGTCAGCCATCTGGATGTATCTTCCAATGATCGTGATCGTCCCAAGGTGCCTGGGGGGAAGGAGGAAAGGGGGAACTAAGGGAAGAGAAGAGAGGGAAGGCGTAGAAAAATTGTGAGAATGAAATATTAGAAATTGAAGAGACATAACATAGTACTTAATAAAGTACAACATATTGAAAATTGATGTTGAGAATATTAAATTAATGCCAGCTAGCAAGAGGCAAGTTAACCTGTAACAACAGTTACATTCTAAACTCAAAGTATTACTTCTAATTATAAAGAAGGTTTACACAAATGGTCAATTAACTAAGATATAATATTAGGGAAGGCTATAAAGGATCCCTATGATGCTAGATCAGTCAAAATAGTTGAAATGATCTCTTCATGTGTCCGGATCTTTGGTAGGAGTCAACCTGGACACTGTACGTTTTGTCTTCTGGGATTTGGGTGTTGAGACATGGTGCCTATGGTGTTTGGGTAGGTGTAGGAAGAGGTTGTAGCAAGGAAGCTGCATGGAAGGTCTCGATGTCTGGATACTGGTCCAGAGAGATGTTCAGTTCTTTGCAAATTTTTTGGATTTCGGCAGAGGTTCTGGCTTGTAGTCTTTTGTCTTCAGTGATGACTTGTATTCAGCGGTATTGAAATTTTTTCTGAAGAACAGCATCAGTGAATGGTTTAAGTAGATAGCGCTTCTTTAGAGTAATTGCTGAAAGGTCCTGGAAAAGTTTGACTTGTGAACCTTCAAATATAATGTCTTGTGCTTCCCTCGCACGTTTTAGAATCAGATCTTTGGTGCGGAAATCTAAGAATCTGCATAGTACATCTCGAGGTGGGTCTCCTTGTTTAAGTTTAGGGCGGAGCGCTCTGTGAATTCTTACAATTTCCATATCTTGGGGGTCTTGCTCCAATAGGAGAGAGCGGAAGACCTCAGTTGCTGCTTTATTCAAAGCGTCAAAGGCGACAGATTCCGGAAGGCCTTTTATTCGGATGTTATTTCTGCACTCTCGGTTTTTGTGGTCCTCTAGGGTGGAATGAACAATTTGCAATTGCTCCTCCTCAGCTTTGATACAGGACAGAATGGCATTAGAATACTCTGTACAGCTGTTTTGAGCGTTTTCTAAGGTCTCCAGTCTATGGCCTTGTTGTGATATTTCCTGTTTGATATCTGTCAGCTCTTTTCCAATGTAACAGAAGAGCGTGTGCACAGCAACTAAAAGGTGCATGGGTAGGTTCCCAAACCGTAGTAATCAATTCAACAAAACCCAGCACTCAACTTTGTGGTGAGTAATTATAGAATTTATTGATCCCAATGCGTGATAAAGACGTTTCGGTCCCTACACGGGGCCTTCATCAGTAACTGAAAAATTGCATACAGAAATATACAATATCACAACTAACATAAACAAAATAAAACAGCAAAGCAAAGGGAATAATAAGAAAAACAAAAGTATATACAAGCGAGTATCACAAAACCATACTAGTAGTGGCAGAATTGCAGACAAGGATACATTTGCTATAGAAAGCTGTAACAAATCATGGCACAACGCAACATATTTAGTATAGAACATACCGTACAGAGGGATGTGTGGTGAGAAGGACGGCTATGGAAGCCTGTGAGAGAAAGATGATGGTGGTATTTGAACGCCTATGAGTGAGTCAGAGTCGTGAAAAAAGGGGGTGGTGTGGTCTTACCTAGTAGCATGGATGTAACAGAGAAGCGAGGGTTACCACTTAAGGTAGGGACAAAGCCTGTATATGAGGTGTATTAGCAAGGATTAAAATATGGCGCACATTAATGCACATATATGTATTGTATTAGTTATGGCGCGTATAGAAGCCGGGTTGTGCATACCTGTGTCCTGTGGTATCGCGGTATCCACCGCTGCGGAGAGGACACGAGGAGATGGGCTTATTTATGCCGTGGTGTGGAAGATCCGGCCGGAATATGGTTTCCGGTTATAGACGCAGGTCGGGTTATACTGCGCATGTGCGGAAGTGACGTCCCTCTGGAGCTGTCACTCCTTGCGTTCCACCGCCGAGAGGTCTATGTGTACTGAATAGCGTGGGCTGGGCTATACTGCGCATGTGTGGAAGTGACGCATGCATGGGGGTGTTACTACTTGCGTTCCACCGCCGAGTGGATATTGCGTTCCACACTAAATAACATGGGCCGAACGGTTCCATGCATATGTGGGAGTGACATATGGAGTTGCCACTTAGTATGTTACAAGATATATGTGTGCCACTTAAGTATAGCGGGCGTATGTGCGCCTTGTAACTAATAGAGCAGATAGCTGTTAGGTGGGCATAATAGGGTGGCATGACCATGTAGGTAGATTATAGTGTGGAGAAACCGAAAGAAATAAAAAGAGAAAAACTAGGCTAGGTACATGATGACCAGGTGCATTTATCAGGTGGAGAAGTGTTGCAAACCGGTACATAATAGACCCATGGGTGAGTGAAGAGATGCTAGACGTGCAGGATTCTATTCAGTGCACAGCAGTGTCCGTGGGTCAATATAGGTGACTCTAGGGAATAAAGAAGAGGTATTAGTATATGCACAGACAAGCAATCTAAACACTTTACAAAAATGCCATCAGGTCATAATCTTTATTTAAACCCTTGGGAGAAAGAGTTTCTAATGTGTGGATCCAAAAGGCTTCCCGTTTTTTCAATAAAGTAACCCTGTCACCACCTCTCCTGGGGGGTGGAACTGAATCGATGACTTGGTACCTAAGCTGTGATACCGAGTGCCCATGTGACTGAAAATGATTGGGAATTGGTAATAACAGATTATTGCACCGGATTGTGGATTTGTGCTTAGAGATCCTGTTTCTAATGGGCTGCGTGGTTTCACCGATATAGAGGAGGCCACATGGGCATTTTATCATATATACTACAAAGGAAGAATCGCACGTGAAGAAATCTTTGATGTAAAAGGTTTTACCAGACCTGGGGTGACGGAATGTGTTACCTCTTTGGATATTGTTGCACTGGGCGCAGTGCAAACAAGGGAATGTGCCTGTTTTGGGTTTGGCTAGAAAACGTTGTTTTTGAGGGATGCCTGGGCCAATGTCGGCCCTAACTAAATTGTCCCTAAGATTAGGCGGTCTCTTGAAGCAGGGTAAGAATGGTACCCTGAATTCCGGCACGGTGGGGTAGGCAGTGGCTAACAAGTGCCAGTGTTTCCTGATGGACTTATGTAGTATATACGAAGCAGGATGGTAGAGATGGACAAACGGAATCCGTTTGTCCGCATTTCTGACAGGGGTGGTGAGTGGAGGGTCCCTTGATTGTTTTAAGACCTCAGGAGGGTAACCTCTCTTTTCAAATTTGTCGGTCATATCCTGGAGTCGTTTGTTTCTTAAAGGGCCATCCGGGACAATGCGTTTGACTCTATGAAACTGGGATCTAGGAATAGAACGTTTAACCGGAGGAGGATGGAAACTTTGAAAGTGAAGTATGCTGTTCCTATCTGTTGGTTTAATATACAGATCAGTGGATAGTAAGCCCTCACTGTCCTTGAGGACCATAGTGTCCAAAAAGTTGATGGCGTGACGGTCATAATTCATGGTGAATTTAATCCCTGGCCAGGCACCATTAAGAAATGTGAAAAACTCATGTAGGGACTCCAATGAGCCCCCCCAAATGCAGAATATATCATCAATATAACGTTTCCAGAGGGAAACGTTATTGATGTATAGGGGATGTTGATAGATGATAGAAGATTCGAATTCAGACATATAGGTATTAGCATAGGGGGGCGCTACATTGGAGCCCATGGCGGTCCCACGGGTCTGCAGAAAAAAGTTACTCTGAAATAGAAAGAAGTTGTTAAACAACACAGTCGTCAGAAGGTCCACACAGAGGTTAATTTGATCGGTGTCAAAGCCGGATTTGGTAAGTGAATGGTGGACTGAGTTAATACCATTGATATGTGGGATAGAGGTATGGAGGTCTTTGACATCGAAAGTGACCAATAGGGTATCGGTTGGAACTTGTTGGATTTGTGAAATGCACTGTAGGAATCCCCCTGTATCAAGAAGAAATGATGGTGAGGTCTGAGTAATGGGGGTCAATACTTTCTCCAAATAGATGGACAATGGGGACAGGATAGAGTCGGTGGAAGCAACTATGGGTCTCCCCGGAGGGTTGTGTAAGTCTTTGTGAATTTTAGGTAAGGTATAAAATACCGGTGTTGTAGAGTTCTCCTTTTTTAGAAATTGATGAGTCTTGGTGTCTAGGATGCCAAGCGAAGAGTATTTAGACAGGATGGACTCAATTTTCGCACGGATCTCTGAAGTGGGATCCTTAGTGAGTCTAGTATATACCGTAGTGTCACCTAGTTGTCTATTGATCTCAGATATATATGTCGCCTTGTCCATCACTACAAGGGCTCCGCCCTTATCCGCCGGTTTGATAACAAGGCTGTCATCCTTTTGTAGTGATGACAACGCTTGTAGCTCAGTAGAAGACAGATTATGGGGAAAGAATAATCGATTCTTTTCAATATCATTACGTATAGCATGGAATGAATCTTGAATGAAACTTACGAATGTTTCTACCGCGTGGGACGTCTGGGGTGGGCGAAAAGAACTTTTGTTACGGAGACCCAAATTGGAGATGGACATGGGATTGATGTTGGTAGTAACAGTGTCAGAGGTAGGTAATACAGCAAAGTGAGCTTTAAGTCTGAGAAGACAGAAGAAACGCTGTAGATCCATTTCAAGTTGAAATGTTTTACACTGATATGAGGGACAAAAGGATAGACCCTTTTGAAGGACACATAATTCGGCAATACTCAGAGACCTGGACGAAATGTTAACAACAATCGATTCTATACCTTGGATCTCGTGATCCTTGTAAAGTCCGGAGCGGTTTTTCTTTCCGTGGCCCCGTCTGGTCTTCTTCTGGGGAAGCGACGTCGAGGTCCTAAAAAAGGAGCAGAAGTGGAGGGGAGTGAGCTCCTGTCCGGCTCCGAACCCGATGTGGAGTAGTCCGTAGAGGATCTTGGGTTGCGTGAAAATTGACGTCTTGATGAAGAGTTGCCCTGCCATCGATACACTTGGTTGGTCTCGTAGTCTATCGTATCCCTGGAGAATTTGCTGCGTTTGCGGTTCTCAGTGTCCCTTTTATGCAAGTTGATGCGGTCCTGGATTTGAGTTTTCAAAGATTGAATTGATTACTTGTACACCTTGTACACCTGACGAACTTCAATCTTTGAAAACTCAAATCCAGGACCGCATCAACTTGCATAAAAGTTGCATCAAATTTGAAAAGAGAGGTTACCCTCCTGAGGTCTTAAAACAATCAAGGGACCCCCCACTCACCACCGTGCCGGAATTCAGGGTACCATTCTTACCCTGCTTCAAGAGACCGCCTAATCTTAGGGACAATTTAGTTAGGGCCGACATTGGCCCAGGCATCCCTCAAAAACAACGTTTTCTAGCCAAACCCAAAACAGGCACATTCCCTTGTTTGCACTGTGCCCAGTGCAACAATATCCAAAGAGGTAACACATTCTGTCACCCCAGGTCTGGTAAAACCTTTTACATCAAAGATTTCTTCACGTGCGATTCTTCCTTTGTAGTATATATGATAAAATGCCCATGTGGCCTCCTCTATATCGGTGAAACCACGCAGCCCATTAGAAACAGGATCTCTAAGCACAAATCCACAATCCGGTGCAATAATCTGTTATTACCAATTCCCAATCATTTTCAGTCACATGGGCACTCGGTATCACAGCTTAGGTACCAAGTCATCGATTCAGTTCCACCCCCCAGGAGAGGTGGTGACAGGGTTACTTTATTGAAAAAACGGGAAGCCTTTTGGATCCACACATTAGAAACTCTTTCTCCCAAGGGTTTAAATAAAGATTATGACCTGATGGCATTTTTGTAAAGTGTTTAGATTGCTTGTCTGTGCATATACTAATACCTCTTCTTTATTCCCTAGAGTCACCTATATTGACCCACGGACACTGCTGTGCACTGAATAGAATCCTGCACGTCTAGCATCTCTTCACTCACCCATGGGTCTATTATGTACCGGTTTGCAACACTTCTCCACCTGATAAATGCACCTGGTCATCATGTACCTAGCCTAGTTTTTCTCTTTTTATTTCTTTCGGTTTCTCCACACTATAATCTACCTACATGGTCATGCCACCCTATTATGCCCACCTAACAGCTATCTGCTCTATTAGTTACAAGGCGCACATACGCCCGCTATACTTAAGTGGCACACATATATCTCGTAACATACTAAGTGGCAACTCCATATGTCACTCCCACATATGCATGGAACCGTTCGGCCCATGTTATTTAGTGTGGAACGCAATATCCACTCGGCGGTGGAACGCAAGTAGTAACACCCCCATGCATGCGTCACTTCCACACATGCGCAGTATAGCCCAGCCCACGCTATTCAGTACACATAGACCTCTCGGCGGTGGAACGCAAGGAGTGACAGCTCCAGAGGGACGTCACTTCCGCACATGCGCAGTATAACCCGACCTGCGTCTGAAACCGGAAACCATATTCCGGCCGGATCTTCCACACCACGGCATAAATAAGCCCATCTCCTCGTGTCCTCTCCGCAGCGGTGAATACCGCGATACCACAGGACACAGGTATGCACAACCCGGCTTCTATACGCGCCATAACTAATACAATACATATATGTGCATTAATGTGCGCCATATTTTAATCCTTGCTAATACACCTCATATACAGGCTTTGTCCCTACCTTAAGTGGTAACCCTCGCTTCTCTGTTACATCCATGCTACTAGGTAAGACCACACCACCCCCTTTTTTCACGACTCTGACTCACTCATAGGCGTTCAAATACCACCATCATCTTTCTCTCACAGGCTTCCATAGCCGTCCTTCTCACCACACATCCCTCTGTACGGTATGTTCTATACTAAATATGTTGCGTTGTGCCATGATTTGTTACAGCTTTCTATAGCAAATGTATCCTTGTCTGCAATTCTGCCACTACTAGTATGGTTTTGTGATACTCGCTTGTATATACTTTTGTTTTTCTTATTATTCCCTTTGCTTTGCTATTTTGTTTATGTTAGTTGTGATATTGTATATTTCTGTATGCAATTTTTCAGTTACTGATGAAGGCCCCGTGTAGGGACCGAAACGTCTTTATCACGCATTGGGATCAATAAATTCTATAATTACTCACCACAAAGTTGAGTGCTGGGTTTTGTTGAATTAATAGCTCTTTTCCAATGGGCTCTAGTGCCTTGGATAAAATTCGTTTGATGAAGGAGTGCGTCACCGGCTGATCTTTGCAGCCAGAGCCCATATCACTTTCCATGTCTGTATCTGTTTCCCCTTCTAGAGCTGAATTAGCAGAGTAGTTTGTTTTATTAGCACTGGGATTAGTAAAATGCTTTTTTAAATATTTATCCAAGTCCGATTGAGTGGCTAAAGAATTTGCCTTAGTTGATCTGGCGTCTTAGTGCCCGATTTGACCATTGTATAATATGTTAAAACACAAAAAAGCTATTAATTCCTCCTCTAGTCAGCAGGCAGAGTTCCTACTGTTTCATATTACTAGAGTACTAACAATGTAGCCCAATTATTAGTTCAAGTATTGCGGTCACAGTTATGAAGACCCACAGGTTCCTGTATTGTTCTGAACAAGAAAAAGGGAGTTATAGCTTCTTTATGCGACCATTAGGTGTCAGTGTTGGATCACACAGCTACACACCACCACTGCAACAGTATAAAACTCCTACAATCCTGTAAAATTAGCCAGATTCCTTAGTCAACACATAGGTAGAATTATAATGAGAGGTCAGATATCTAGATATTTGGTGAGGGAATGCTTCTTGTGTGGTCTTATGGGCATTGGTTTCACAGCACCTGACCGTGGAGTTAGTGGCTCTTCAGCACAAGAGCACTGCATCAGAGTGTCATCTGCAACAATGGGTAATCTGTCTGTGCCTCTGCCCCCCCTTAGACCAGAGGTGTCAAACTGCATTCCTCGAGGGCCGCAAACAGGTGATGTTTTCAGGATTTCCTTGTATTGCACAGGTGATAATTTAATCACCTGCACAGAATGATTCCAGCACCTTGTGGAATGCTAAGGAAATCTTGAAAACACTCATGGTTTGAGGCCCTCGAGGAATGCAGTTTGACACCCCTGCCTTAGACAACGCTCAGAAGCTTCCCTTTCTAGTCCAAGTGAGGTTTCCCTTTAAGCAGTTCGAGGTGGGGATGTTACACTGCCCCCAACTTTTGTGTTTTAATGTTCCCCTCCAGTGAGTTTTATGTGGGGTCTCCTACTATGGGGTAATATATATTGGGGAGGCACTCAGGGCGCTTCCGTTCAGGGTGACTCACCGCTGCTGTTTCTGTGTGTTAAGACTGTGTAAGCGGTGTCAGGGGCCTGTTTTCATCCGCCTCCTGCATTATGAGGGCGAGTCACTCCCTGCAATCGGCTTCCAGGTGGCGGACACGGCCAGGGATCCAGGCCCAGGTGGCGCCGTAAGAAGGTGGACCACGCAGGGGATAGGCAGCTCCGGGTCGCTCACCTACCGGTAAGTGCTGTAAAGTCTCCTCCAGCTAAGTGCTGACCTCGTGTCGGAGATACAGGAGCCACAGCAGACGCTGCAGAAGTCGGCGGGTGGGAAACGCCACTGATGGATCTGTGACCGGCTCACACGCCGCAGATATCTTCACTCCCAGGCTCCAGGCCCCGTCTGGAGGGACCGCTCGGGATCCGAGGCACACAGGCGCAGGGGGAAGGATCTCAGTCGGCTCGCCTGATGCTATGTCCCATCTGGAGGAGGAAGGGAGAGGAAGGGCACCACAAGCAGAAGGCGGGAACTGCCTCCGTAAGGCTTCAGGTCCTCCTGTAGGCCTCAGATCACCGCCGAGCCCAAATTTACAGTTTATGCCCAGGATGGCCAAATATTGACACAGGGGCTTGAGGGCAGGTGGATACTGCCTTGTATCGACTTGGATGGGCCCTGTAAAGTAGTAGATTGTCTGGATTGTAGCTGCTAACCAAGGAGCTCAGGGAGATCACGTCTTGCCTCTTCGGCTGCTGGCCACACCCCATATTTGTTCCTTCTTTTGCAACTTCTTCATGGCTTTAAAAGCCATGAAGTGCCACGACTATTCTGCAGGTGGCTTCCCCTTGAAAGCTATCAATATCTAATGAATAAAATTAAAAGAAAAAAAGACAGTTCTACAAAAGTGACAAAAAGATGACAAAGAAGACACTTCAGGGAAAACATTGTCAGTGTTTTTCTTGAAGGTTCTTTTGCTTCAAGATGATGCGGATGCACTGATGTCTATAACACACCCTCTGCACAAACCCTTAGAAATTCTTGCATGTTGTCAGTCTTAAAACTAGAAGTGTTATTGTGGTCAGTGTATTATTTTAAAAGGGATGATCAATCCAGTCATTCTAACTGCCTGCAGACTGCTGAATCGCGACAGTGTGTCATGCACACACTGTTACAATTCCCCTGTATTCACTGTGCAGGTGGGTGGTCAAATGACTACATGAATTCCATTTGCAAACTTATGGTCTCATGCCAACTAGACACTCCCTCCTACAACATTGAGAAACAGAGAACAGTCTAGACACCATGTGAACACACATATGCAAATTGTGAACACATCCTTCCACAAAATAAAATAAATATCAATGAACAACCAATCACAGATGACAAACAATTAATTACATATGCACAAGGTGTGGATCCAAACACAGCAGCAGCAAAAAAAAAAAAAAAAAAACATGAAAAAAACCCATATAAATAAATATAAAATAAATCATTTCTTCAGTTCATGCCCATCGGATATCTTGTGTCCAGCTTTAGAATCCAGAATGCCTCCCTTGAAGTCAATAGTTTCCATTTGTTTCCACCCCGAATAGGATTAAAAATCTTTTCAAATGCATGAAAGGCAAAATGTGTGACGTCTCCTTGGAGAATATTCACAAAGTGTTTTGAGGCACCGGAGTAAGCCGCATTTTTGCTTTGAATATTGGCTAAATGTTCAGCTATGCGTTCCTTGATTTTTCGTGTAGTGCAACCAACATATTGCATTTTGCACGACAAACAACAGATGCAGTAAATTACATATTGTGTGGCGCAATTCATGAAAGACGTAATCTTCTGTGAAAAAACGGAAAAAGAACTAATAGATTTAGTTTTATCACGTTGCGTAAACGCACACATTGCAACGATTACCAGCACATTTGTAAAAACCAGTAGTGGACAACCAGGATTTAGGAGTAGAATGTTGTTTGAGAACACTAGGAGAAAGCACATTGCCTAAACTAAAACCCTTCCTTGCTACATATCTGCAGCCATTCCTGGTAACTTTGCGTAATTTGTCATCCTGATTAACTACAGGTAAATATTTTTTCACTATATTTTTTATGACATGAAATTGGGGACTATAGGGAGTAGAAAATGTAACAATGGAATCTGAATCCATAGGGGGAAGGGCTCTGGTAGGAGAAAGAGATCTAGATTGTCTGCAAACCTTGTTGAAAGCTTATCTGATATCATGGCAATAATAACCTCTATCAAACGTTCAGTAACAACATGACTTTCCGGTAAAAAAATATCTTGATTAGAACATAGACATTTGATTCTGTTAAACTCACCATAGGGGATTGCCTTAATAGTATGTTTCGAATGAGATGAGGAAGAAAGAAGTAGAGAATTTCCTGAATTTTTCTAAATGCCGAAGTTTGTATCTTATGTAAAATAGAATCACCTGTTAACAATACATCCAAAAAAGGAATTGTTGTGCCTACACCTCTGATAGTGAAAGATAAATTTAAATCATTGGTATTAAGATACATATGAAATTTTTCCAGATCTGCTGTAGAACCCTGCCATAAATAGATCAGATCATCCTCATATCTGCCAAACCAATGTATATTATTAGTAAAAGAATTAGAACTGCAGACTTTTATCCTTAGACTGGACAACCCCATTAACTTAAAACTTTTGTCTCTGGGTGATTGACATCATCACATTTCACAATGTGCTAGAGTCTCAGTTAGATTGGGGAACTGAATTGCTTGCACTTGTCTAGTTTGCATTATGTACTGTACATCTAGGGATCAATTTCAATGTCTTTTTATTGTTATTTTGTTGCATGTTTATTCATTACTCTAAACTTAACTGTACTTACTGACTTTATTCTTCCTAATGTATTGCTTTAGCATATCTTTATTTTCCACAATAAAATCTTTAAAAATAAACGTTAATGGTAAATACTTTTACTTTGCCTTGATTATCTTTCAGACAATTTATACATCTTTGATAATTTTAATATTTTTAAATTAGCTTTATAAGTGTTGTTTATAAAAGCAATAACACAGGGCATTGTCTCAGATATAGAGGTACCTGTGTGTTGAGTTTTCTTTGTTAAAAAAGGCATAGTTAATTGAACAGAGCTAGTTTCAAGGACTTCTGAAGAATTCATAATTTACAAGCTTGTTATTACCAATTAAAATACTTTCTTTGTTAGGTAATATACTTAGTAGTGTTGAGCATTCCGATACTGCAAATATCGGGTATCGGCCGATACTTGCGGTATCGGAATTCCGATACCGAGTTCCGATATTTTTGCGATATCGGAAATCGGTATCGGAAGTATGCGGTGCGTATGGTTCCCAGGGTCTGGAGGAGAGGAGACTCTCCTTCAGGCCCTGGGATCCATATTCATGTAAAAAATAAATAATAATAAAAAAAAATATTGATATACTCACCCCTCCGGCGGCCCCTGCTCTTAGCGGTGCCTCCGTTCCTAAGAATGCAGGGAGTGAAGGACCTTCGATGACGTCGCGGCTTGTGATTGGTCGCGTGAGCGGTCACATGAGCGGTCACGTGACCAATCACAAACCGCGACGTCATCGAAGGTCCTTAACTCTGCATTCTCAAGAACGGAGGCACCGCTAAGAGCAGGGGCCGCCGGAGGGGTGAGTATATCAATATTTTTTATTTTTATTCTTTATTTTATACATGAATATGGATCTCAGGGCCTGAAGGAGAGTTTCCTCTCCTTCAGACCCTGGGAATCATTCCGATATTTTGTGTCCCATTGATATGCATTGGTATCGGGTATCGGTATCGGCGATATCCGATATTTTTTGGATATCGGCCGATTCAATCCAATACCAATGCCTTTGCATATCGGAAGGTATCGCTCAACACTAGTACTTAGCCTTTCCCCTTTCTTCAGACAGTGTAATAAAATACTTGCTGCTTGGGATCTGAGACCAGACAAGAATTGTACATTGACAGACACTGGCTATGTGTATTTTATTTTTTTTTTATCTCCGATGCATCATATTTACCTAATTTATTTTAGTTTAGTTTGTATCAATAATGGCATATTGGAGATCGTTTGCATCTCTCAACCCAAATTAGCTCTCTTTGGCCGGAGTCACACTAGACCGTAATACGGACGAGTGCAATGCGATAAAAAAATCGCATAGCACTTGGCCCAATGTTAATCTATGGGGCAGCTCCCATTATCCGTTGTTTTCTCGGCCGTATTCAGGATCCGAGTGAAATCGCAGAATGCTGCGATTGTCAGCGTATCTCGGCCGAGATTCGCCAGTGCAAGTCTTTGGGTGCAAGAAAAAAAAGGAATACACACGAACCATCAGTGTGACTTGCGAGAAATACGCACCAGTGTCCTATAGAAAAGCCGGCAATTCAGTGCGGTTTACAGTAAAATCACTCTGACAGGTTAGAATAGAACAGATAAAATTAATGTCTACACATAGTATAGGGGTATATACAGTGATATGAAAAAGTTTGGACACCCCTATTAATCTTAAGCTTAATGTTTTATAAAAATTATTTTTTTTGCAACAGCTATTTCAGTTTCATATATCTAATAACTATTGGACACAGTAATGTTTCTGCCTTGAAATGAGGTTTATTGTACTAACAGAAAATGCGCAATCTGCATTCAAACAAAATTTGACAGGTGCATAAGTATGGGCACCTCACCAGGAAAGTGACATTAATATTTAGTAGATCCTCCTTTTGCAAAAATAACAGCCTCTAGTCGCTTCCTGTAGCTTTTAATGAGTTCCTGGATCCTGGATGAAGGTATTTTTGACCATTCCTCTTTACAAAACAATTCCAGTTCAGTTAAGTTTGATGGTCGCCAAGCATGGACAGCCCTCTTCAAATGATCCCACAGATGTTCAATGATATTCAGGTCTGGGGACTGAGATGGCCATTCCAGAACAGTGTAATTGTTCCTCTGCATGAATGCCTGAGTAGATTTGGAGCGGTGTTTTGGATCATTGTCTTGCTGAAAGAACATCCCCTGTTATGACCCCAATGGCAGAGGGTCTCAGGAATCAATACCAAGTCTGCAAACACAAAAAAAACAGCTCATAGGGCCGTGGTAACTGGGCTGACCATATATCTAATCCTAGCACCACAAATAGAAGTAGCCGGGGAACGTGCCTACGTTGGTTCTAGACGTCTCGCGCCAGCCGGAGAACTAACTAACCCTAGAAGGGAAAAGAAAGACCTTTCTTGCCTCCAGAGAAAAGACCCCAAAAGTTGGATACAAGCCCCCAACAAATAATAACGGTGAGGTAAGAGGAAAAGACAAACATAAGAATGAGCTAGGTATTTAGCAAAGAGAGGCCCACTAGCTAATAGCAAAATATAGTAAGATGACTAATATGGTCAGCAAAAACCCTATTAAAATATCCACACTGGATATTCAAGAACCCCCGAACCGTCTAACGGCCGGGGGGAGAACACCAGCCCCCTAGAGCTTCCAGCAAGGTCAGAAATCACATTTAGTACAAGCTGGACAAAAATAGTAGCAAAGCAAGTAACTCAAAAAACAAAGAAGCAAGACTTAGCTTAATTTTGCAAGAGCCAGGACCAGCAGACAGGAGCAACAGAAGGATCTGATTACAACGATGCCAGGCACTGGACTAAGGATCCAGGAAGTTAATATAGCGACACCCCTGGACTAACGACCCAGGTGAGTGCCAAACAGAAAAAAGACAATCCCAGAGTCATACCACTAGTGACCACAAGAGGGAGCCAAAAAGTCTAATTCACAACAGTACCCCCCCCTTAAGGAGGGGTCACCGAACCATCACCAAGATCACCAGGGCGATCAGGATGAGCAGCGTGAAAGGCACGAACTAAATCGGCCGCATGCACATCAGAGGCAACCACCCAGGAATTATCCTCCTGACCATAGCCCTTCCACTTGACCAGATACTGAAGCCTCCGCCTGGAGAGACGAGAATCCAAGATCTTCTCCACCACGTACTCCAACTCGCCCTCAACCAACACCGGAGCAGGAGGCTCAACAGAAGGAACCACAGGTACAATGTACCGCCGCAACAAAGACCTATGGAACACGTTGTGAATGGCAAACGACACAGGAAGATCCAAGCGAAAGGACACAGGATTAAGGATTTCCAATATCTTGTAAGGACCGATGAAGCGAGGCTTAAATTTAGGAGAGGAGACCTTCATAGGAACAAATCGAGAAGACAGCCATACCAAATCCCCAACACGAAGTCGGGGACCCACACCGCGGCGGCGGTTGGCAAAACGCTGAGCCTTCTCTTGTGACAACTTTAAGTTGTCCACCACATGATTCCAGATCTGCTGCAATTCTGCACCACAGAATCTACCCCAGGACAATCAGAGGGCTCCACATGTCCCGAGGAAAAACGAGGATGGAAACCAGAGTTGCAGAAAAATGGCGAAACCAATGTAGCGGAACTAGCCCGATTATTAAGGGCAAACTCAGCCAACGGCAAGAAAGTCACCCAATCATCCTGATCCGCAGAAACAAAACACCTCAAATAAGCCTCCAGAGTCTGATTAGTTCGCTCCGTTTGTCCATTAGTCTGAGGATGAAAGGCAGACAAAAACTCAATGCCCATCCTAGCACAAAAGGATCGCCAGAACCTGGAAACAAACTGGGATCCTCTGTCAGACACAATATTCTCCGGAATGCCGTGTAAACGAACCACATTCTGAAAGAACACAGGAACCAGATCGGAAGAGGAAGGCAGTTTAGGCAAAGGTACCAAATGGACCATCTTAGAAAAGCGATCACATACCACCCAGATGACAGACATGCCCTGAGACACCGGGAGATCTGAAATGAAATCCATGGAAATGTGTGTCCAAGGCCTCTTCGGGACAGGCAAGGGCAAGAGCAACCCGCTGGCACGCGAACAGCAAGGCTTAGCTCGAGCACAAGTGCCACAGGACTGCACAAATGACCGCACATCCCGTGACAAGGAAGGCCACCAAAAGGACCTAGCCACCAGATCTCTGGTGCCAAAAATTCCCGGATGCCCTGCCAACACCGAGGAATGAACCTCGGAAATGACTCTGCTGGTCCACTTATCAGGAACAAACAGTCTGTCAGGTGGACAAGAGTCAGGTCTACCAGCCTGAAATCTCTGCAACACACGTCGCAAATCCGGAGAAATGGCTGACAAGATAACTCCCTCTTTAAGAATACCAACTGGTTCTGCGACTCCCGGAGAGTCAGGCACAAAGCTCCTTGAAAGAGCATCAGCCTTCACATTCTTTGAACCTGGTAAATACGAGACCACAAAGTCAAAACGGGAGAAAAACAATGACCAGCGGGCCTGTCTAGGATTCAGGCGTTTAGCAGACTCGAGATACATCAAATTTTTGTGATCAGTCAAGACCACCACACGATGCTTAGCACCCTCGAGCCAATGACGCCACTCCTCAAATGCCCACTTCATGGCCAACAACTCCCGATTGCCAACATCATAATTCCGCTCAGCAGGCGAAAACTTCCTAGAGAAAAAAGCACATGGTCTCATTACAGAGCAACCAGGGCCTCTCTGCGACAAAACGGCCCCTGCCCCAATCTCAGAAGCATCCACTTCAACCTGAAAGGGAAGTGAGACATCAGGCTGGCACAAAACAGGCGCCGAAGTAAACCGGCGCTTCAACTCTTGAAAGGCTTCCACGGCTGCAGGAGCCCAGTTAGCAACATCAGAACCTTTCTTGGTCATATCCGTCAAAGGTTTAGCAATGCTAGAAAAATTAGCAATAAAACGACGGTAGAAGTTAGCAAAACCCAAGAACTTCTGAAGACTCTTAACTGATGTGGGTTGAGTCCAATCATGAATAGCACGGACCTTGACTGGGTCCATCTCCACCGCAGAAGGGGAAAAAATAAACCCCAAAAAGGGATCCTTCTGTACTCCAAAGAGACACTTTGAGCCCTTAACAAATAAAGCATTCTCACGCAAAACCTGAAACACCATCCTGACCTGCTCTACATGCGAGTCCCAGTCATCAGAAAAAACCAGAATATCATCCAGATAAACGATCATAAATTTATCCAGATACTTCCGGAAAATATCATGCATAAAGGACTGAAACACTGAAGGAGCATTAGAGAGCCCAAAAGGCATCACCAAGTACTCAAAATGACCTTCGGGCGTATTAAACGCGGTTTTCCATTCATCTCCTCGCTTAATGCGCACAAGGTTGTACGCACCACGAAGATCTATCTTGGTAAACCACTTGGCACCTTTAATTCGGGCAAACAAGTCTGACAACAGAGGCAAAGGATACTGAAATTTAACAGTGATTTTATTCAAAAGCCGATAGTCTATACAAGGTCTCAAAGATCCGTCCTTCTTGGCCACAAAAAAGAATCCTGCACCAAGAGGGGAAGAGGAAGGACGGATATGCCCCTTCTCCAGAGATTCCTTGATATATGAACGCATTGCGGTATGCTCAGGTACAGACAGATTAAATAGTCTTCCCTTAAGAAATTTGCTACCTGGAATCAAATCTATGGCACAGTCACAGTCCCTATGAGGAGGCAGAACACTGGACCTGGACTCGCTGAACACATCCTGATAATCAGACAAATACTCAGGAACTTCCGAAGGAGTAGAGGAAGCAATAGACACCGGCGGGGAATCACCATGAATACCCTGACAGCCCCAACTTGACACAGACATTGCCTTCCAATCCAAGACTGGATTATGAGTCTGTAACCATGGCAAACCCAAAACGACCAAATCATGCATTTTATGCAGAACAAGAAAACGAATCACCTCCCGATGTTCAGGAGTCATGCACATGGTTACCTGTGTCCAAAACTGCGGTTTATGTTCCGCCAATGGCGTAGCATCAATACCCCTCAGAGGGATAGGATTAACCAACGGCTCAAGAACAAAACCACAGCGCTTGGCAAATGACAGATCCATAAGACTCAGGGCAGCACCTGAATCCACAAACGCCATAACAGGGTAGGAGGACAATGAGCAAATTAAAGTCACAGACAAAATAAATTTAGGTTGCAAATTACCAATGGCGACAGGACTAACAACCCTTGTTAGGCGTTTAGAGCATGCTGATATAACATGTGTAGAATCACCACAGTAGAAACACAACCCATTCTGACGTCTATGATCTTTCCGCTCATTTCTGGTCTGAATTCTATCACATTGCATCAAATCAGGTGTTTGTTTAGACAACATCACCAGAGGATTAGCGGTTTTGCGCTCCCGCAAACGCCGGTCAATTTGAATAGCCAGCGCCATGGAATCATTCAGACTTGTAGGAATGGAGAAACCCACCATCACATTCTTAATGGCTTCAGAAAGGCCATTTCTGAAGTTTGCGGCCAGAGCACACTCATTCCACTGAGTAAGCACAGACCATTTCCGAAATTTTTGGCAATACACTTCAGCTTCATCCTGGCCCTGAGAAATAGCCAGCAAGGCTTTTTCTGCCTGAACCTCAAGATTGGGTTCCTCGTAAAGCAATCCGAGCGCCAGAAAAAACGCATCAATATTTGCCAATGCCGGATCTCCTGGCGCTAGCGAGAAGGCCCAATACTGAGGGTCGCCCCGTAAAAAAGAGATAACAATTTTAACTTGCTGATCTGAGTCTCCAGATGAACGGGGTCTCAGAGATAGAAACAATTTACAATTATCCCTGAAATTCCTAAACTTAAATCGGTCTCCAGAAAACAGTTCAGGAATAGGTATTTTAGGTTCAGACATAGGACTACTGGTAACAAAATCTTGTATGCTTTGCACACAAGCAGCAAGCTGGTCCACACTTGTAATCAAGGTCTGGACATTCATGTCTGCAGCAAGCTCAAGCCACTCAAAGGTAAAGGGGAGGAAGAGAGGAAAAAAAAAAAAAAAAAAAATTCAGAATTTCCTTTCTTATATCCCACTTCTGCAATGCATTAAACATTCAATGTTGGCCTGGCATACTGTTATGACCCCAATGGCAGAGGGTCTCAGGAATCAATACCAAGTCTGCAAACACAAAAAAAAACAGCTCATAGGGCAGTGGTAACTGGGCTGACCATATATCTAATCCTAGCACCACAAATAGAAGTAGCCGGGGAACGTGCCTACGCTGGTTCTAGACGTCTCGCGCCAGCCGGAGAACTAACTAACCATAGAAAGGAAAAGAAAGACCTTTCTTGCCTCCAGAGAAAAGACCCCAAAAGTTGGATACAAGCCCCCAACATATAATAACGGTGAGGTAAGAGAAAAAGACAAACATAAGAATGAGCTAGGTGTTTAGCAAAGAGAGGCCCACTAGCTAATAGCAGAATATAGTAAGATGACTAATATGTTCAGCAAAAACCCTATTAAAATATCCACGCTGGATATTCAAGAACCCCCGAACCGTCTAACGGCCGGGGGGAGAACACCAGCCCCCTAGAGCTTCCAGCAAGGTCAGAAATCACATTTAGTACAAGCTGGACAAAAATAGTAGCAAAGCAAGTAACTCAAAAAACAAAGAAGCAAGACTTAGCTTAATTTTGCAAGAGCCAGGACCAGCAGACAGGAGCAACAGAAGGATCTGATTACAACGATGCCAGGCACTGGACTAAAAATTATTAACCCCTTCCGATGGATTTACATCATGGGACTTGACTGTAACGCCGGAGAGGTATGGGATATTGTTGTTTTTTTATTTTAACTTTGTTTCAGGTGACAAGGGTCTCCAATTGGATTGAGCGTTTAATAAACATATTACAACACCCTGTGTCTTTATTTCATTAAAATACTTTTTTCATAATATGTGTGTGTGTTTTAAAAAAGAAGAGAATGTCCAGCTTCACCGAATCCGTAAAAAAAAGAGTTTTCTTTATTCGCAAACTTTAAACATAGAGGATACAGACTTTAGCACAAACCATATGGGTAAGAATCTCAATGCGTTTCTGAAGACTAAGCTCCCTTAATCATGACATGATTAAGGGAGCTTAGTCTCCAGAAACGCGTTGAGATTCTTATCCATATGGTTTGTGCTGAAGTCTTTATGATCTATGTTTAAAGTTTGCGAATAAAGAAAACTCTTTTACGGATTCAGTGAAGCTGGACATTCTCTTCTTTTTTGGACTTTATATGCTTAGACACAGCGGGTCCGTGCTCCTGATGATTGGTTTATGCATCCCTGGTGAGCTGGTTTATATTCCTTCTTTCTGTGTTTTTTAAACCCGTTATTACTATTGGATTAATAATGGATAGGTGTCTTATTGACACCTCTCCATTATTAACCTGGCTGAATGTCACCTTACAATAGCAAGGTGACATTAAGGTTATTACCCCATGTCCCACCACTACTCGGGAGTGGGAAGAGAGAGGCTAAGTGCCGGAAAAGGCGCATCTTACAGATGTGCCTTTTCTGGGGTGGCTGGGGGCAGATGTTTTTAGCCAGGGGGGGGCAATAACCATGGTCCCTCTCTAGGCTATTAATATCTGTCCTCAGTCACTGGCTTTCCTACTCTGGCAGAGAAAATTGCGCGGGAGCCCACGCCAGATTTTTCCAGGATTTAACCCTTTATTTTAACAGCTAGAACCCCAAAATTTTGCACACAAACACTTCTAACATTAGTAGTGCGGAATATGTAAAAAAAAATAAATAAGGGATATGAAATGGTTTTCTGCTATCTAGCGCTATATGAAATATAAATATATGTATATATATGTGTCTCACTGACTATATCCATTTTGCAAGCCGGTGAGAAAATCTCTCTGTACAGATTCCATACGGATGCCACACGGATGACACACGGATAATTTTTGGAGAAAAAAATCGCACCCTCGCATTGAATACGGATCACTGATCAGGAAATTTTCTGCGTATCACGGCCATAAAAAACAGACTATATTTTTATACGTTGTGTGTGACTCCGGCCTTTGGAAGAGGCTACCACAACAAAACTAAATATTTTATTGGGTTTTATTTTGGTTTATATTAAAAAAACAGTTCTGATTCAACATAAACATTTTCTATTCACTTCAGATCCTTACTTTTGTTCATAAGCAGCATTATTACAGTGTCAAAAAAATTGAGCTTGGTTTAAGTTGGTATACATGCAGCACATAAACACTTCTTCAGATTGGCCATAATGCATACAAAACCTTCAAAAAACAAAATAAGCAAAAACCCTGCTGTAACTAAATAAGTAAAAAGCTAAAGTACATTTAAATAACACAAGGTTCTTAGTAATAGCATAAAAGCCATCCCACCGTCGACAAGGTGACTGTGATCGGGACGGTGCTACGCTGTCTAATATTAAAAATCTTACCATGTGACCTCAGTGCGTGCATAAGGGCAGACAAAAGGACCAGGCGCTGATCTATGGACACCAGTCTGGGGAAGCCTTTAAATGTAATTTCCAGCTAAGGAGAGGGAGGCCACACCCCGGCTTGCACAGAATGCAAAAACACAGAGAAAAAAAATAAAATAGAAAAAAAATAACAAAATTAAATTGAGCTTGGTAAAAGTTGGTAAACATGTGTAAGGGGGCCAGGGTGGTTCATGACAACAAGCTGTAGTGTTCCCACACCCTGGTACCCCACAGATGAAATACAATGTCCCTTCTGCTGCACGTACAGTGTGTACAGCAGTACACTCACGTTTACTGTCAGAGTCCAATCAGCTTCCGTCATTCCAGCTCCCGATCCACGAGCTCCACAAACCACTTCAGAGACAATGTCCTTTTTCAACAGTTTAACTTTACTGGGCAGTAGGGTATCCATCATACAGGCAGGATAATCTACACGGAGTGACATTTCCTCACCTTTCCCTGTTTCTCCTGCAGGCTTTTTCTCCTTCCGGCAATCCCTGCCTTGTTTTGGGACAATCTCTGTCCCACTCCTGGACAATCCCTGTCCTGATTCTGAACAAACCCTGCTCTGTCTGTGCTCCATGCCCACCAGCTTCATACCATTCCCTGGTCCAGCTTCAATAGGAGAAGGTGCAAGGTTCGCCATCTCAGCTCCACCTGCCCCGGTCATAGATCCCGTATCCTTTTCGGGTTGGTCTCTGTTCTAGCTGGTGACCACCAGCATGTTCCTCAGCCTGGGGCCCCTTCCTGCCATAGCAGCTTTATCCTCATGGCTGATAGAATGTCCTTTCTCTCTGTTCACTGCTGCATCTTGACTGCATTGAGCCCTAACCAGGAAGTCTCTCTCCTATATCCTATTGCTCTGCACTGCACTAATTCCTCCACAAGCAAAACAACTATGCTGCCTGTAACTAAACTAACACGCCAAATTCTCTATATCCAATATGCCCCCTCTATTGTTCTATACTACATTATATCCTATAGACAACACATAGTACATTTGCATTACAGTGCATGAAACACATCAATTACATTCACATTAATGAACATTAGGGAACTGCACACAATTAGTAGACCAAAGAGGGGGGAAGCATATGAGGGTCCTCATCACCTCCTTACATATGCAGCTCATAAATGCATGTTCACATTGGCCATAAAGCACACAAAACCTACAAGAAACAAAATGAGCAAAAACCCTGCTGTAACAAAATAAGTAAAAAAGCAAAAGTGCACTTAAATAACACATGGTTCTTATTAATACTGTTTTTGATCAAAAATAGCATAAAAGCCATCCCACCGTCGGGATACTGGAAAACAATGAAGGCAGCGGCAGGTGAACATGGGACAGGGGGCAGGGCACTAAAATTTTAAATCACCATGCCAGCTCTGTAATAAAAAAAAACCTGGAGTGGTGCTTTAAGGCTTATATCTTGAAAAGTGACAACTACTTTTGAGCCAGAAAAGTCAGCTCTTCTATTGTATGAGGCGCAATTCCACACGTTTAATAGTTGGTATGTCGGTTAATCCAGGTCAGCAATATTAATTTTAATGAGATAAATCTACAGAAAACTGTTATATATGTGACTGTCACTGCAAAAGGTTCAGAGCTGTGCCTGGTAAATAATGAAGATGACACAGCACTTACAGGAGCTCTGCAAACAGCAGACCAGCTGGGGCACCAAGAGTCAGTCACGCGCAAATCCACTATTCATGACCTACTCTAGGGCTAGAAAAGGCAGCAGGGGTGAGCACCACAATATATATATGGCAAACTTTTTAATGTACATTTAACACATATGTAAAGCAGGTGCCTGGATGCAACGTACAGAGATCACAAGGTGGAGACAGCCAGGGGTTGATATATTGGTATTTTTATACAATGATAACTTCAAAACAATTAGGCCGGCATCACACTAGCGAGTTTTATGGACGTATGAGCGCAAAAAATACGTCCACAAAATACGCATTGCACACGGCCCAATGATTCTCTATGGGGCAGCTCCAATCTGCCATATATTACGCATCCGTAATATATGGTATGTTACGGGCGTAGAAAATCACAGCATGCTGCGTTTGTCAGCGTATTGCGCAAAAAAATCTGCCAATGAAAGTCTATGGGGGTGAGAAAATTACGGATTACACACGGACCATGCGTGTGACTTGCGAGAAATATGCACCGGTGTTCTATAGAAAAGCCGGCAATTCAGTGCGGTATACAGTAAAATCACACTGACAGTATAGAATAGAATAGGTAGAATAAATGTGTACACATAGAATATACATATATATATATATATATATATATATATATATATATACACTCACCGGCCACTTTATTAGGTACACCATGCTAGTAACGGGTTGGACCCCCTTTTGCCTTCAGAACTGCCTCAATTCTTCGTGGCATAGATTCAACAAGGTGCTGGAAGCATTCCTCAGAGATTTTGGTCCATATTGACATGATGGCATCACACAGTTGCCGCAGATTTGTCGGCTGCACATCCCAAAGATGCTCCATACAAGGCAGGATGGATCCATGCTTTCATGTTGTTTACGCCAAATTCTGACCCTACCATCCGAATGTCGCAGCAGAAATCGAGACTCATCAGACCAAGCAACGTTTTTCCAATCTTCTACTGTCCAATTTCGATGAGCTTGTACAAATTGTAGCCTCAGTTTCCTGTTCTTAGCTGAAAGGAGTGGTACCCGGTGTGGTCTTCTGCTGCTGTAGCCCATCTGCCTCAAAGTTCGACGCACTGTGCGTTCAGAGATGCTCTTAGGCCTACCTTGGTTGTAACGGGTGGCGATTTGAGTCACTGTTGCCTTTCTATCAGCTCGAACCAGTCTGCCCATTCTCCTCTGACCTCTGGCATCAACAAGGCATTTCCGCCCACAGAACTGCCGCTCACTGGATTTTTTTTCTTTTTCGGACCATTCTCTGTAAACCCTAGAGATGGTTGTGCGTGAAAATCCCAGTAGATCAGCAGTTTCTGAAATACTCAGACCAGCCCTTCTGGCACCAACAACCATGCCACGTTCAAAGGCACTCAAATCACCTTTCTTCCCCATACTGATGCTCGGTTTGAACTGCAGGAGATTGTCTTGACCATGTCTACATGCCTAAATGCACTGAGTTGCCGCCATGTGATTGGCTGATTAGAAATTAAGTGTTAACAAGAAGTTGGACAGGTGTACCTAATAAAGTGGCCGGTGAGTGTATATATATATATATATACACTAGCTATTGAACCCATTCTACGCCTGGGTGGCGAGCATTTATTTTGGTATATGGTGTCCATCCTGGTATGTGCTGCTCCATCCTGCGCCCCCATCCTGTCATGTGCTGCTCCATCCTGCATCCACATCCTGTCATGTGCTCCCATCCTGCGCCCCGATCCTGTCATGTGCTGCTCCATCCTGCATCCCCATCCTGTCATGTGCTGCTCCATCCTGCGCCCCCATCCTGTCATGTGCTGCTCCATCCTGCATCCCCATCCTGTCATGTGGAGGGCCCCCACTGCCGCAGGGCCGAGGGGTACCCGGTACCGGGCCTCCGAGTCTCTGCTCCGGGGTTGTCACGGTGGCTAGGCACGGTCCGTGACCCTGCCGAGGGGCGTACAGTGATAGATATGATGTATGATGGTGGTGGTGGTGGTGCGGTGCAGTAAATAACGAGGACACCAGGTTGCAGTCTCTTTACCTCTTTACTGAAGATTTCTGGGTCCTCAGTCCGGAATCCGGATAACCAGGCTGCCCAAGTCCGGCCGGCCCAATGGCACCTCCAGAGTTCTCTTAGCAGGTGGAAATCTGTGCCTTCCTGCTAGCGCTAGGTGTTGTGGTCCTTCCCTGCTGTGCTTACAGAAAGTCCCCACAACTGTTGTGTCTGTTTCTTAAGTTCCCTCACAACTCGATTAGATGATGTTCTGCTAATCCTCCGTCCCTCCCTGGTGTTCTGGTTGGGACGGCACCCGTTTGACGGGTAGGCTCGGAGCTCTTCCGGGACCCTAGAGTCGCCCCTCTCCACAAGTTGCCCCCCAAGACTGCATAGGTGATTAAAGTTAGACAGCCCGCCTTAAACTGACTGTCCTGCCGCTGTTTGGAGTATTGCTTGAAGCTGAATGTTATGATACTCCCTCGGCGTTCCGGCCACCGGTAGTGCGCCTCAGTAGGATGTTGCTTCGGTCTTACAGCACGACTCCTACTGGTATTTCTCCTTTTGCTTGATCTCGTTTCTCACTCAGCACAATCTATCTCGCTTCTAATCCTTCCTTGGGCACCGCCGCTATCCTGAGCAGGCACGGTCCCGTTACGTTCGTTCAAGTTGCCAAGCCTCTGTCAGGATCCCACCCCTGACAGAGACCCTACTGTCTCTTCCCCCCACAACACCCTCTGCCACAAGGTGTTGCCTGGTTCCAACCCAGTCAGCTTTCTGATCTAACTTCCTGCCTGACCCCCAGTTTACCCACTATGGTGGGGAGTGGCCTAGTGAATAGAACCCTTAGCTCCCCCCGGAGGCCCGGCTGTGAAATGTATTGGTGTCTGTGATACCTGATCAGATGAACTCCTTCAGTGCCATCAGACGCACCATAGCTCCCCATAGTGGCGGAGCCACAGTACTGCAACGACCAGGACTCTGGGGCGCTGCACTCCCCCCTGGTTAAACACAGTACTCCGGGACTGAGAAGAAAACAACAATACAAGTTAGCAAAAAGACATACAATTTTGTTGAGTGCAATAACAATAAGTATACTTAAACAAAGCTTCCCTTTATGGGAGGTGAGGACACTTGAACGTTACAAACATGGTTAGATATCATAGCAACATGCTATAATTAACTTTTCTTACCCAACCGGGTATTCTACTAAGTGCAAAATTGTGGAACAATAATTTAACATTGCCTTTAAGGACATACACTCTGAATCAACTAAAGACCTTCTTATAATCACATTATAAGGCAATTTAACTTTTTCATTCTCCTTCTTTAAATCTGCAGGACCGCCTGTCCTAACGGCACCAGACCTACTGCCTCTCCTTTCTATTACAGGACCGCCCCATTCAGCCCGGGCCTACTGCCTTTTCAACTAGGGTTGAGCGAAACGGGTCGATCATTTTCAAAAGTCGCCGACTTTTGGCTAAGTCGGCGTCTCATGAAACCCGATCCGACCCCTGTGCTTGTCGGCCATGCGGTACGCGACTTTCGCGCCAAAGTCACGTTTCAATGACGCGAAAAGCGCCATTTCTCAGCCAATGAAGGTGAACGCAGAGTGTGGGCAGCGTGATGACATAGATCCTGGTCCCCACCATCTTAGAGAAGGGCATTGCAGTGATTGGCTTGCTGTCTGCGGCGTCACAGGGGCTATAAAGGGGCGTTCCCGCCGACCGCCATCTTACTGCTGCTGATCTGAGCTTAGGGACAGGTTGCTGCCGCTTCGTCAGAAGCAGGGAGAGCGTTAGGCAGGGTCCACTAACCACCAAACCGCTTGTGCTGCAGCGATTTCCACTGTCCAACACCACCTTCGGTGTGCAGGGACTGTGGAAGCTATTTTTTTTTTTTTTTCCCCTCAGCGCTGTAGCTCATTGGGCTGCCCTAGAAGGCTCCGTGATAGCTGTATTGCTGTGTGTACGCCACTGTGGAAACCAACTGCTTTTTTCAAAGCACATATCCTCTTGTTCCTTCCTTTCTGCACAGCTATCTTTTTTGTTTGTCCACACTTTTTATTTAATTTGTGCATCAGTCCACTCCTATTGCTGCCTGCCATACCTGGCTTACATTACTGCAGGGAGATAGTAATTGTAGGACAGTTTTTTTTTTTTTTTTTGTTTTTTTTTTGTGGGAGATTAAGATTGGCATTTCTGCTACAGTGCCATCCCTGTGTGTGCCATCTCTCACTGAGTGGGCCATAGAAAGCCTATTTATTTTTTCCGTGATTTGTGTTCTAAAATCTACCTCAACACAAAAACACTACATCAATCAGTGGGAGAAAAATATTGGCCTCAGTCAGGGCTTGTGTGCCACTGCTGTGTGTGCTATCTCTCATTCAGTGGGCTATAGCAAGCCTATTTTTTTTTTTTTTTTTTAATATTATTTGGTTTCTAAAGTCTCCCTGAAAAAAAAAAAAAACCTAAAAAAACAGTGGGAGAGTAATATTGCCCTTTCAGCTTGTGTGCCAGTCTTGACTCCTGGGTGTGCCACCTCTCTCCCTCTCATTCAGTGGGCCATAGAAAGCCTATTTATTTTTTTTTTAAAATATTATTGGGTTTCTAAAGTCTCCCTGAAAAAACAAAAAATACATAAAAAAACAGTGGGAGAGTAATATTGCCCTTTCAGCTTGTGTGCCAGTCTTGACTCCTGGGTGTGCCACCTCTCTCCCTTTCATTCAGTGGGCCATAGAAAGCCTATTTATTTTTTCCGTGATTTGTGTTCTAAATTCTACCTCAACACAAAAACACTACATCAATCAGTGGGAGAAAAATATTGGCCTCAGTCAGGGCTTGTGTGCCACTGCTGTGTGTGCTATCTCTCATTCAGTGGGCTATAGCAAGCCTATTTTTTTTTTTTTTTTTTTTTTTTAATATTATTTGGTTTCTAAAGTCTCCCTGAAAAAAAAAAAAAAACCTAAAAAAACAGTGGGAGAGTAATATTGCCCTTTCAGCTTGTGTGCCAGTCTTGACTCCTGGGTGTGCCACCTCTCTCCCTCTCATTCAGTGGGCCATAGAAAGCCTATTTATTTTTTTTTTTTAATATTATTTGGTTTCTAATTCTCCCTGAAAAAAAAAAAAAAAAACTAAAAAAACAGTGGGAGAATAATATTGCCCTTTCAGCTTGTGTGCCAGTCTTGACTCCTGGGTGTGCCACCTCTCTCCCTCTCATTCAGTGGGCCATAGAAAGCCTATTTATTTTTTTTTTTAAATATTATTGGGTTTCTAAAGTCTCCCTGAAAAAACAAAAAATACATAAAAAAACAGTGGGAGAGTAATATTGCCCTTTCAGCTTGTGTGCCAGTCTTGACTCCTGGGTGTGCCACCTCTCTCCCTTTCATTCAGTGGGCCATAGAAAGCCTATTTATTTTTTCCGTGATTTGTGTTCTAAATTCTACCTCAACACAAAAACACTACATCAATCAGTGGGAGAAAAATATTGGCCTCAGTCAGGGCTTGTGTGCCACTGCTGTGTGTGCTATCTCTCATTCAGTGGGCTATAGCAAGCCTATTTTTTTTTTTTTTTTTTTTTTTTTAATATTATTTGGTTTCTAAAGTCTCCCTGAAAAAAAAAAAAAAACCTAAAAAAACAGTGGGAGAGTAATATTGCCCTTTCAGCTTGTGTGCCAGTCTTGACTCCTGGGTGTGCCACCTCTCTCCCTCTCATTCAGTGGGCCATAGAAAGCCTTTTTTTTTTTTGGTTTTTTTAATATTATTTGGTTTCTAAAGTCTCCCTGAAAAAAACAAAAAAAACATAAAAAACAGTGGGAGAGTAATATTGCCCTTTCAGCTTGTGCGCCAGTCTTGACTCCTGGTTGTGCCACCTCTCTCTCTCTAATTGTGGGCCATAGAAAGCCTTTTTTTTTTTTTTTTTTTAATATTATTTGGTTTCTAAAGTCTCCCTGAGAAAAAAAAAAAAATAAATTAGGTGGGAGATTAATATTGACATTAGTGCTTGAGTGACAGTCCTGCGTGTGTGTCATCTCTGTGATTTTGTGCCACAGAAAACAGAGTGTGTAACATTGTGCCTGATTTTCCTTGTGGTCTCACCAACCTGTTAAGGGATATTGAAATCATACTGAAGTTATAGCTCACCGTGTAAGTTGTTTGACAGCAACAAATAAAGTTACTTTGGTTAAGATTTTAAAACAATGAGGAAGTCTGGTGCAAGAGGTCGTCGTGGGCGTTCATTGTCAGCTGGTAATGATGGTAGTGGTAGTGGAGCATCAGGTGGTCGTGGGGATAAAAATATTCCACCTAAGTCTGGAGCTGTGGAGCCAGTTTCGTTGTCAGGCTACACAAGGCCTCGAACGCTCTCTTTTCTGGGAGTAGGAAAACCGCTTTTAAAGGCGGAGCAGCAACAGCAAGTTTTGGCTTACATTGCAGACTCAGCCTCTAGCTCTTTTGCCTCCTCTTCCGAAACTGGTAAATGTAAAAGCAGCGCGTCGCTTGTGGATGTTCACGGTCAGGGACAAGTCGCTTCCTTGTCCTCCTCAGCAAAAACTACAACAAGAGAGAAGGATGCAGCAGGCGACACAACGGGTCACTCCATGGAGCTCTTTACACATACCGTCCCTGGCTTAGAAAGTGAAACATTTAACAGGCCATGCCCATTACAAGTATATTCTGACATGGAGTGCACTGATGCACAGCCACAGCCAGAGTACTATGCTGCTCCTTTGACTCAGACCACCACATTGCCCTCTCAGGGTACAGATCCACAATCAGACCCTGATGAGACTATGTTGCCCCGCCACGAACGCTATACCACCGACCGACACAGTGACACAGACGAAGTTGCACACGAGCTCGAAGAGGAGGTAATAGATGACCCAGTTATTGACCCCGATTGGCAGCCATTGGGGGAACAGGGTGCAGGCGGCAGTAGTTCAGAAGCGGAGGTGGAGGAGGGGCCGCAGCAGGCATCAACATCGCAACAGGTTCCATCTGCCGGGCCCGTATCTGGACCAAAACGCGTGTCAAAGCCAAAACCTGTTGGAGCACAGCGTTGCCATCCGGTTAAAGCTCAGTCAGCAATCCCTGAAAAGGGATCCGAGTCTAGGAAGAGTGCAGTCTGGCATTTTTTTAAACAACATCCAACTGATCAGCGCAAAGTCATCTGTCAAAAATGTTCAACTAGCTTAAGCAGAGGTCAGAATCTGAAAAGTCTAAATACTAGTTGCATGCATAGACACTTAACCACCATGCATTTTCAAGCCTGGACTAACTACCAAACGTCCCTCAAGGTTGTAGCACCCTCGGCCAATGAAGCTAGTCAGCAACGCAACATCCCTTCCGTCACTGTAAGGCCACCATTTTCCGCACCACCGGCAGTATCTGTGCAGGTTTCTTTGCCAGCCAAAAGCAGTCAGGGTCAGGGAATCACCAGTTTTGTAGGAGGAAATATTGCATCTAGGGCACCGGCGGAAACAATACCGTCTCCAACCGTCTCTCAGTCTGCCATGTACACCGGCACACCCGAAAGTTCCACGATCTCCAGCTCTCCAGTCCAGCTCACCCTACATGAGACTCTGGTTAGAAAAAGGAAGTACTTATCCTCGCATCCGCGTACACAGGGTTTTAACGCCCACATAGCTAGACTAATCTCGTTAGAGATGATGCCCTACCGGTTAGTTGAAAGCGAAGCTTTCAAAGCCCTGATGGAGTACGCTGAACCACGATACGAGCTACCCAGTCGACACTTTTTTTCCAGAAAAGCCATCCCAGCCCTGCACCAGCATGTTAAACAGCGCATCGTCCATGCACTCAGGCAATCTGTGAGTACAAAGGTGCACCTGACTACAGATGCATGGACCAGTAGGCATGGCCAGGGACGTTATGTGTCCATCACGGCACACTGGGTGAATGTGGTGGATGCAGGGTCCACAGGCGACATCAATTTAGGGACAGTTGTGCCTAGCCCACGGTCTAGGAAACAGTTGGCTGTAGGCGTTCGCACCCCCTCCTCCTCCTCCTCCTCGTCCTCCTGCAGAAGCTACAGCTCTTCCACAGAACGCAGTCTGCCAACCACTCCATCGGCAGATGACACTGTTGCACACCAGTTGTCCCATTATGGGCCAGCTACTGCCAAGCGTCAGCAGGCTGTATTGGCTATGAAGTGCTTGGGCGACAATAGACACACCGCGGAAGTTCTGTCCGAGTTCTTGCAACAAGAAACGCAGTCGTGGCTGGGCACAGTAGATCTTGAGGCAGGCAAGGTAGTGAGTGATAACGGAAGGAATTTCATGGCTGCCATCTCCCTTTCCCAACTGAAACACATTCCTTGCCTGGCTCACACCTTAAACCTGGTGGTGCAGTGCTTATTGAAAACTTATCCTGGGTTCTCCGACCTGCTCCTCAAAGTGCGTGCACTTTGCTCACATATCCGACGTTCGCCTGTACACGCCAGCCGTATGCAGACCTATCAGCGGTCTTTGAACCTTCCCCAGCATCGCCTAATCATAGACGTTGCAACAAGGTGGAACTCAACACTGCACATGCTTCAGAGACTGTGCGAACAGAGGCGTGCTGTTATTTATTTGTGGGAGGATACACGGGCAGGCAGTAGGATGGCAGACATGGAGTTGTCAGGTGTGCAGTGGTCTAAGATACAAGACATGTGTCAAGTCCTTCAGTGCTTTGAGGAATGCACACGGCTGGTTAGTGCAGACAACGCCGTAATAAGCATGAGCATCCCCCTAATGCGTCTGCTGATGCAAAGTTTGACGCACATAAAGGAGCAGGCGTCTGCACCAGAGGAAGAGGAAAGCCTTGATGACAGTCAGCCATTGTCTGGTCAGGGCAGTGTACAGGACGAGGTAGCGGGCGAAGAGGAGGTGGAGGACGAGGAGGATGATGGGGATGAGTATATTTTTAATGCCGAACCTTTCCCGGGGGCACAGGAATTTGGTTGCGTGTCACGGCCGGGTTCTGATTTTTTGAGGGACACAAGTGACGTAGATTTGCCTGCAACTGCCCCTCAACCAATCACAACCGGAGATTTGACAACTGGAACTTTGGCCCACATGGCGGATTATGCCTTACGTATCCTAAAAAGGGACACACGCATTACGAAAATGATGAACGATGACGATTACTGGTTGGCCTGCCTCCTTGATCCACGCTATAAAGGCAAATTGCAAAATATTATGCCACATGAGAACTTGGAACTAATATTAGCAACCAAACAATCAACTCTTGTTGACCGTTTGCTTCAGGCATTCCCAGCACACAGCGCACGTGATCGTTCTCACACGAGCTCCAGGGGGCAGCAGACTAGGAGTGTTAGGGGTGCACACATCAGAAGTGGCGTTGGACAGAGGGGTTTTCTGACCAGGTTGTGGAGTGATTTTGCTATGACCGCAGACAGGACAGGTACTGCTGCATCAATTGAAAGTGACAGGAGACAACATTTGTCCAGTATGGTTACTAACTATTTTTCATCCCTTATCGATGTTCTCCCTCAACCGTCATTCCCATTTGATTACTGGGCCTCCAAATTAGACACCTGGCCAGAATTGGCAGAATATGCATTGCAGGAGCTTGCTTGCCCGGCAGCAAGTGTCCTATCAGAAAGAGTATTCAGTGCTGCAGGTTCAATATTAACCGAAAAAAGGACTCGTCTGGCTACCCAAAATGTTGACGATCTAACATTCATTAAAATGAACCACAACTGGATTTCGAAATCTTTTGCCCCACCTTGCCCGGCCGACACCTAGCTTTCCTATGAAAAGCTCTTGCCTGTGAATTACTTTTCTAATGTCTAATTTGCTGCAGCTGATTGTACAGCATACGACATGTTTACACCTCCCTAAATGGCAAAACTCCCCACACGGGGCCGTGGTATCGCGACTTGGCGCAAGCACCCGTGAGACTGCTGTTTGTCTGAAGAGGTGGGTGTGCTCGCTTTTGGTTGACGGCATTGCTACTGGGTCCCTCATAGTACAATGTAGTGTCTCTGGCGGTGGTGGTGCGCACCCAACGTCAGACACACCGTTGTAACATGAGGGGCCCTGGGGCGGTCCCGCCGGCCTCAAGAGAGTTCCCCCCTACCCCAGCTCAAAATGTGCTCTACCACGTGCAAAATTATGTCGCACAGCTCCACCAATCTTTAGTCTATTCGCTGACATCATTCAATGTCTGGCACTGACAATACAAATTTGTAGACATCTATGATGCAACTTAAAGTAGTCTGTGTCTGTGTCCTATATTGGCACCATTAAATAGTTACTGCCAAATTACTATGTCAGAAACTCAGTAGATGAGCCCACCCCTGTACCTAAGTATGCCACCTTTTTTTTTTGTTTTGGTTGTTTTGCGAGACATTAACATCTATTTATATTTTGGGAGTACTGGGACAGACACTCCTTGCACTACTCCTCCACTCACCACCAAGCTGCCTGTGTATCCATGTAACCGCTGTAAAACTGCCATGAGCCTATTGTTTGTTATTTTAGGCCTTTGATAGCCTGTCTGCGGCCCCTACTTGCAATACTCCTCCACTGACCACCAAGCTGCCTGCCCGTGTATCCATGTAACCGCTGTAAAACTGCCATGAGCCTATTGTTTGTTATTTTAGGCCTTTGATAGCCTGTCTGCGGTCCCTACTTTAAATACTCCTCCACTGACCACCAAGCTGCCTGCCCGTGTATCCATGTAACCGCTGTAAAACTGCCATGAGCCTATTGTTTGTTATTTTAGGCCTTTGATAGCCTGTCTGCGGCCCCTACTTGCAATACTCCTCCACTGACCACCAAGCTGCCTGCCCGTGTATCCATGTAACCGCTGTAAAACTGCCATGAGCCTATTGTTTGTTATTTTAGGCCTTTGATAGCCTGTCTGCGGCCCCTACTTGCAATACTCCTCCACTGACCACCAAGCTGCCTGCCCGTGTATCCATGTAACCGCTGTAAAACTGCCATGAGCCTATTGTTTGTTATTTTAGGCCTTTGATAGCCTGTCTGCGGTCCCTACTTTAAATACTCCTCCACTGACCACCAAGCTGCCTGCCCGTGTATCCATGTAACCGCTGTGAAACTGCCATGAGCCTATTGTTTGTTATGTTAGGCCTTTGATAGCCTGTCTGCGGTCCCTACTTTAAATACTCCTCCACTGACCAGACCACTGCTGCCCGTGTACCCCTGGAACCAATTATAAAGTGCCTACAGCCAGCCCATTTTCTTATGTTAGGCCTTTGAAGCCTGTCTGCGGTCCCTACTTTAAATACTCCTCCACTGACCAGACCACTGCTGCCCGTGTACCCCTGGAACCAATTATAAAGTGCCTACAGCCAGCCCATTTTCTTATGTTAGGCCTTTGAAGCCTGTCTGCGGTCCCTACTTTAAATACTCCTCCACTGACCACCAAGCTGCCTGCCCGTGTATCCATGTAACCGCTGTAAAACTGCCATGAGCCTATTGTTTGTTATTTTAGGCCTTTGATAGCCTGTCTGCGGCCCCTACTTGCAATACTCCTCCACTGACCACCAAGCTGCCTGCCCGTGTATCCATGTAACCGCTGTAAAACTGCCATGAGCCTATTGTTTGTTATTTTAGGCCTTTGATAGCCTGTCTGCGGTCCCTACTTTAAATACTCCTCCACTGACCACCAAGCTGCCTGCCCGTGTATCCATGTAACCGCTGTGAAACTGCCATGAGCCTATTGTTTGTTATGTTAGGCCTTTGATAGCCTGTCTGCGGTCCCTACTTTAAATACTCCTCCACTGACCAGACCACTGCTGCCCGTGTACCCCTGGAACCAATTATAAAGTGCCTACAGCCAGCCCATTTTCTTATGTTAGGCCTTTGAAGCCTGTCTGCGGTCCCTACTTTAAATACTCCTCCACTGACCAGACCACTGCTGCCCGTGTACCCCTGGAACCAATTATAAAGTGCCTACAGCCAGCCCATTTTCTTATGTTAGGCCTTTGAAGCCTGTCTGCGGTCCCTACTTTAAATACTCCTCCACTGACCACCAAGCTGCCTGCCCGTGTATCCATGTAACCGCTGTAAAACTGCCATGAGCCTATTGTTTGTTATTTTAGGCCTTTGATAGCCTGTCTGCGGCCCCTACTTGCAATACTCCTCCACTGACCACCAAGCTGCCTGCCCGTGTATCCATGTAACCGCTGTAAAACTGCCATGAGCCTATTGTTTGTTATTTTAGGCCTTTGATAGCCTGTCTGCGGTCCCTACTTTAAATACTCCTCCACTGACCACCAAGCTGCCTGCCCGTGTATCCATGTAACCGCTGTGAAACTGCCATGAGCCTATTGTTTGTTATGTTAGGCCTTTGATAGCCTGTCTGCGGTCCCTACTTTAAATACTCCTCCACTGACCAGACCACTGCTGCCCGTGTACCCCTGGAACCAATTATAAAGTGCCTACAGCCAGCCCATTTTCTTATGTTAGGCCTTTGAAGCCTGTCTGCGGTCCCTACTTTAAATACTCCTCCACTGACCAGACCACTGCTGCCCGTGTACCCCTGGAACCAATTATAAAGTGCCTACAGCCAGCCCATTTTCTTATGTTAGGCCTTTGAAGCCTGTCTGCGGTCCCTACTTTAAATACTCCTCCACTGACCACCAAGCTGCCTGCCCGTGTATCCATGTAACCGCTGTTAAACTGCCATGAGCCTATTGTTTGTTATTTTAGGCCTTTGATAGCCTGTCTGCGGTCCCTACTTTAAATACTCCTCCACTGACCACCAAGCTGCCTGCCCGTGTATCCATGTAACCGCTGTAAAACTGCCATGAGCCTATTGTTTGTTATTTTAGGCCTTTGATAGCCTGTCTGCGGCCCCTACTTGCAATACTCCTCCACTGACCACAATGCTGCCTGGAGTGCCTGCCTGTGTATCCATGTAACCGATGTAAAACTGCCATGACTGCCTACTGTTTGTTATTTTAGGCCTTTGATAGCCTGTCTGCAGCCCCTACTTGCAATACTCCTCCACTGACCACACCAATGCTGCCCGTGTACCCCTGGAACCTATTTAAAAGTTCATAGAGCCTAGTTATATATTTTATTTACTATTAATAAGGCCATGATGGACTACGCTGTACCACGCTACAAGCTAACCAGTCGACACTTCTTTTGCGAGAAAAGCCATCCCAACCCTCCACCAGCATGTAGAAGACCGCATTGTCCATGCACTCTGGCAATCTGTGAGTACAAAGGTGCACCTGACAACAGACGCATGGACCTGTAGGCATGGCCACGGAAGATTACGTGTCCATTACGGCGCAATGGGTTAATGTGGTGGATGCATGGTCCACAGGGGACAGCCTACTAAGTCTGTCTGCAGTCCCTAATTCAAATTGTCCTCCACTGTCTAAATCGGAACTTCCACCTTCTGGCTTTCGGCCTATAGTATCAGAAATTAAACTGCATTTGGCCTTCAACTTTGGTTAGGGCCTACTAACGGCTTCTGCCCCTCCCTGGTGTTGCCCTCAACTAAATAAAGCTGAGCTTCAACCTTCTGCTCCAAATTACCATTTTGAAAAATGCAATAGGCTTTTCAGGCCTACTAAAGGTGTCTGTCTGTGTGCCCCTCCCTGGTGTTGTCCTCAACTAAATAAAGCTGAGCTTCAACCTTCCGGCTCTCATTATGTGGTTTTAAAAAAAAAAATGGTGGTTAGGGCCTACTAAGGGCTTCTGCCCCTCCCTGGTGTTGCCCTCAACTAAATAAAGCTGAGCTTCAACCTTCTGCTCCAAATTACCATTTTGAAAAATGCAATAGGCTTTTCAGGCCTACTAAAGGTGTCTGTCTGTGTGCCCCTCCCTGGTGTTGTCCTCAACTAAATAAAGCTGAGCTTCAACCTTCCGGCTCTCATTATGTGGTTTTAAAAAAAAAAATGGTGGTTAGGGCCTACTAACGGCTTCTGCCCCTCCCTGGTGTTGTCCTCAACTAAATAAAGCTGAGCTTCAACCTTCCGGCTCTCATTATGTGGTTTTAAAAAAAAAAATGGTGGTTAGGGCCTACTAACGGCTTCTGCCCCTCCCTGGTGTTGCCCTCAACTAAATAAAGCTGAGCTTCAACCTTCTGCTCCAAATTACCATTTTGAAAAATGCAATAGGCTTTTCAGGCCTACAAAAGGTGTCTGTCTGTGTGCCCCTCCCTGGTGTTGTCCTCAACTAAATAAAGCTGAGCTTCAACCTTCCGGCTCTCATTATGTGGTTTTAAAAAAAAAAATGGTGGTTAGGGCCTACTAACGGCTTCTGCCCCTCCCTGGTGTTGTCCTCAACTAAATAAAGCTGAGCTTCAACCTTCCGGCTCTCATTATGTGGTTTTAAAAAAAAAAATGGTGGTTAGGGCCTACTAACGGCTTCTGCCCCTCCCTGGTGTTGTCCTCAACTAAATAAAGCTGAGCTTCAACCTTCCGGCTCTCATTATGTGGTTTTAAAAAAAAAAATGGTGGTTAGGGCCTACTAACGGCTTCTGCCCCTCCCTGGTGTTGCCCTCAACTAAATAAAGCTGAGCTTCAACCTTCTGCTCCAAATTACCATTTTGAAAAATGCAATAGGCTTTTCAGGCCTACAAAAGGTGTCTGTCTGTGTGCCCCTCCCTGGTGTTGTCCTCAACTAAATAAAGCTGAGCTTCAACCTTCCGGCTCTCATTATGTGGTTTTAAAAAAAAAAATGGTGGTTAGGGCCTACTAACGGCTTCTGCCCCTCCCTGGTGTTGTCCTCAACTAAATAAAGCTGAGCTTCAACCTTCCGGCTCTCATTAAGTGGTTTTAAAAAAAAAAAATGGTGGTTAGGGCCTACTAACGGCTTCTGCCCCTCCCTGGTGTTGTCCTCAACTAAATAAAGCTGAGCTTCAACCTTCCGGCTCTCATTAAGTGGTTTTAAAAAAAAAATGGTGGTTAGGGCCTACTAACGGCTTCTGCCCCTCCCTGGTGTTGCCCTCAACTAAATAAAGCTGAGCTTCAACCTTCTGCTCCAAATTACCATTTTGAAAAATGCAATAGGCTTTTCCGGCCTACTAAAGGTGTCTGTCTGTGTGCCCCTGCCTGGTGTTGCCCTCAACTAAATAAAGCTGAGCTTCAACCTTCTGCTCCAAATTACCATTTTAAAAAATGCAATAGGCTTTTCCGGCCTACTAAAGGTGTCTGCCCCTCCCTGGTGTTGTCCTCAACTGAACAAAGCTGAGCTTCCACATTCTGGCTTTCGCCCTATACTATCAGATATTAAACTGCATTTGGCCTACTAGTGTGGTTAGGCCCTTGAAACAGTGTCTGCTGCTCTTGGGTTTGCTACTCCACTGAACAAAGCAATGCCGCCTGTTTAGTCCTGTTACCAATTTTGAACTGCATGTAGCCTACTTTATTCTTTGGCCCTATATCTGTTTCCTCCTCATCCTGCCCATTGCCCAGCCACTGCTAAATGAGTCTGCTGGTACATTGACCTAGACCACTACATTCCCCTTGTACTCTACACAGCCAGAATCTGTCCCTGCTGAAAGTAAGGTTCCCCTTCCCGCATGTTATACCACCTTACACAGGGACAAAGAGGAAGGTGCAGATGAAAGTGCAGGTTCCTTCATCAGGTGGGGGGGCATACTCGTTGGCGACGTCACTGGCACAGGGCCCCTCAGAGTACGCAAAAGTGTCGCTGCTGGTGGGAGGCGCCCCCGCCATGCAAACACACCGCCGTACTTTGAGGGGCCCTGTGCCAGTGGCAATGCGAACGAGTGGGCCCCCCCCCTGCTTGCTCAGGATCACAGCACTTGCAACTTTTAAATACTTACCTTTCCCTGCAACACCGCCGTGACGTAGTCCGCATTTCCTGGGCCCACGAAAAACTTGAGCCAGCCCTACTCCCCCCACAACTTTCCCCCAATTCCCTATGCCCAACTATTATTATACAGTTAATTAAGATTGGCAAGCTTCAGAAACAAGAATGGATGTTTTTGGCATTAAAATGGGCACTGTAGGTGTTTTCCTGGCCTCCACTCACTGCCGACTATGCTTCCCCATTGACTTGCATTGGGTTTCGTGTTTCGGTCGATCCCCGACTTTTAGCGATAATCGGCCGACTGCACTCGACTCGACTCTGGACAAAATCGGGTTTCCCAAAACCCTACTCGATCTTAAAAAAATGAAAGTCGCTCAACCCTATTTTCAACTACTATACACGGTATAGAACATAACATTACTTTCAGTTTAAGAGCACCGAGCCATTTCTATATGGCTCCTAGGAGGACTCAGGGTTCACCTTCTATCCTCGTTGTCTATCAACATTATCAAGCATTTCCTATAGAACATTAAACTCTCTTCCATCTTTCACTTTCTTTCAGGGAACATCATCAGCATTTCTTCACAATTAACTAGTTGAATACATATAACTTTCTCATGTAAACTTTATCATCACTTTCTTTCGTCAAAACATTATTGCTACCTGTCTTAAAGCAATATCACCGTTTAAGTGTGACAAATGAACATCCCCTTTAAGAGGGGACCAAGTCTCTATGAGGTAGCACGTCTTCTCAAGCTACCAGTCCATACTCAGCAAAGGTTCCAGTGTGGTATCTTCACAAAGAGTCCTTCTTTAAGTAAAACCAGTAGTGAGCACCTTTAATAAGGTGCAAACTATGTACAAAAAGTTTGTATCATGCACTGTTCATGATTGCGGCAGTTCTGGAAACTTTGTGCAAAAACTTGAAAAACAAACAAAACAATAGGGATCCCGGGTCAACGAAAAGGATCCCCTTTAGAGTTAACCCTGGACGGGTTTTAGCAGCAACATAAGAGAACAGTAACTATTTACATATTGATAAAGCAATTATGCTTACTCGTTCTTCGGTGAAGGTGGTTTCCTTCCGGGCCTCACCAGACCAACGGGTCATGCTGCCGATCCAGGGAGCGGTTCTGGTCCCAGCAACGACAGGATCCCTCGCCGCGATGCCCTTTTCACGGAGGATCCGGCACGCCCCCAAGGTACATGGTGGGTCCGGGTTCCCCGCTGCTCCGCAGGGTCAGGTTCCGTTGCCTTTTCGGCGGGAGGTTCATCTTCGGAGGTTGCAGCGGCGGCCTGGAGCGCGACGCACCGCTGGATGCCCCGCGCCATCCAGCCAGCTTCGCCTGTTGCTCTCCTCCACCTGGTGTAGGTTACGGCATCACCTGGCTCCAGGTCGCGAGCGAACCTTCCTCCGCAGGACTCCACCTCCTCTCGGTCCACGTGGACTTGTAGCGGCTCCCCGATCTCCTGTATAACCCCTCTTCCATGTCGGGGGTTGAAGGAGACCACTACACCCCAGTGGGACGATGGGACCTCTGCAACGCTGGTCAGATCAACCTGAACTGCCGGTTGTGGTCGATCTCGCCATGCAGCCACCAAGCGCCGCAGGTGTTCGGCCTCTGGCATGATCTTCAGGCCCTGCGTCTGCAGCGCACTTTCAGCCGCGGCCGAGTTGGGAGGAGCAGGGGACACCGGAGACAAACGGACCTCTGTGGGCTGGCCCAGCCGAGCGAGCACGCGGGCATCAACCTCCAAACGGCGTGCTATCCGGCGGGCCTCGGCTGCAGCTACACACTCCTCAGACGGTGGAAAGGGGGGTCGGCCCATCGTTGACTCCGTGAGGGTCAGTCCCCACAACGTTGGCACGTCTGGGGCTGTGTCGAGTGGCGCAGCCTCAGGCTGGATCGGGTCAGTCCCACGCGGTGTTCCCGGTGTCGCCATCTTTTTTCCTTCTCCAGTGTCCTCTTCCCGCGGTCTCTTTCGTGGGCGGCCCCATCTCCATGGTCTCCACCCTCCAAACAGGATCAGGAGGCGGACCTCAGCTGTTGACGGACACGTCCTCAGGACACAGAAATATTTAGACTGGGCGGCCATTGTTGTTAGCGCTCTCCAGCTTGTCTACGCCCACTCCACGCCCCTCTTCTTCTCCTGCGCTCTCCTCAGCGCTATAATGGCGGCGGATTTTGGCGGTAAATGGCGCAGCACAGTCTTTGCAATAAAGTACAGTCCAAGCACAATAACTCACAGTTCCAAGGCACACATGACCTGATTCTTCAGGCTTAAGTAGATCCTGTTCGTGACGCCAAAATGGAGTGCCCCCACTGCCGCAGGGCCGAGGGGTACCCGGTACCGGGCCTCCGAGTCTCTGCTCCGGGGTTGTCACGGTGGCTAGGCCCGGTCCGTGACCCTGCCGAGGGGCGTACAGTGATAGATATGATGTATGATGGTGGTGGTGGTGGTGCGGTGCAGTAAATAACGAGGACACCAGGTTGCAGTCTCTTTACCTCTTTACTGAAGATTTCTGGGTCCTCAGTCCGGAATCCGGATAACCAGGCTGCACAAGTCCGGCCGGTCCAATGGCACCTCCAGAGTTCTCTTAGCAGGTGGAAATCTGTGCCTTCCTGCTAGCGCTAGGTGTTGTGGTCCTTCCCTGCTGTGCTTACAGAAAGTCCCCACAACTGTTGTGTCTGTTTCTTAAGTTCCCTCACAACTCGATTAGATGATGTTCTGCTAATCCTCCGTCCCTCCCTGGTGTTCTGGTTGGGACGGCACCCGTTTGACGGGTAGGCTCGGAGCTCTTCCGGGACCCTAGAGTCGCCCCTCTCCACAAGTTGCCCCCCAAGACTGCATAGGTGATTAAAGTTAGACAGCCCGCCTTAAACTGACTGTCCTGCCGCTGTTTGGAGTATTGCTTGAAGCTGAATGTTATGATACTCCCTCGGCGTTCCGGCCACCGGTAGTGCGCCTCAGTAGGATGTTGCTTCGGTCTTACAGCACGACTCCTACTGGTATTTCTCCTTTTGCTTGATCTCGTTTCTCACTCAGCACAATCTATCTCGCTTCTAATCCTTCCTTGGGCACCGCCGCTATCCTGAGCAGGCACGGTCCCGTTACGTTCGTTCAAGTTGCCAAGCCTCTGTCAGGATCCCACCCCTGACAGAGACCCTACTGTCTCTTCCCCCCACAACACCCTCTGCCACAAGGTGTTGCCTGGTTCCAACCCAGTCAGCTTTCTGATCTAACTTCCTGCCTGACCCCCAGTTTACCCACTATGGTGGGGAGTGGCCTAGTGAATAGAACCCTTAGCTCCCCCCGGAGGCCCGGCTGTGAAATGTATTGGTGTCTGTGATACCTGATCAGATGAACTCCTTCAGTGCCATCAGACGCACCATAGCTCCCCATAGTGGCGGAGCCACAGTACTGCAACGACCAGGACTCTGGGGCGCTGCATCATGTACTCCCATTCTGCGCCCCGATCCTGTCATGTGCTGCTCCATCCTGCGTCCCCATCCTGTTATGTGCTGTTCCATCCTGCGCCCCCATCCTGTCATGTGCTGCTCCATCCTGCGTCCCCATCCTGTCATGTGCTCCCATCCTGCGCGCTGAGTGTGGGCGGCTGTGCTGAGTGCGGGCGGCTGTGCTCAGTGCGGGCGGCTGTGCTGAGTGCGGGCGGCTGTGCTGAGTGCGGGCGGCTGTGCGTGGCTGTGCTGAGTGTGGGTGGCTGTGCTGAGTGCGGGCGGCTGTGCGTGGCTGTGCTGAGTGCGGGCAGCTGTGCTGAGTGCGGGCGGCTGTGCGTGGCTGTGCTGAGTGCGGGCGGCTGTGCTGAGTGCGGGCGGCTGTGCGTGACTGTGCTGAGTGCGGGCGGCTGTGCGTGGCTGTGCTGAGTGCGGGCGGCTGTGCTGAGTGCGGGCGGCTGTGCGTGGCTGTGCTGAGTGCGGGCGGCTGTGCTGAGTGCGGGCAGCTGTGCGTGGCTGTGCTGAGTGCGGGCGGCTGTGCGTGGCTGTGCTGAGTGCAGGCGGCTGTGCTGAGTGCGGGCGGCTGTGCTGAGTGCGGGCGGCTGTGCTGAGTGCGCGTGGCGGTGCCGAGTGCGGGCGGCTGCGCTTGGCGGTGCCGAGTCTGGGCGGCTGCGCTTGGCGGTGCCGAGTGCGGGCGGCTGCGCGTGGCGGTGCCGAGTGCAGGTGGCTGCGCGTGGCGGTGGTGAGTGCGGGCGGCTGCACGTGGCGGTGCTGTGCTTGGCGGTGCCGAGTGCGGGCGGCTGTGCGTGGCGGTGGTGAGTGCGGGCGGCTGCGCGTGGCGGTGCTGTGCTTGGCGGTGCTGAGAGCGGGCGGCTATGCGTGGCGGTGGTGAGTGCGGGCGGTGGTGAGTGTGGGCGGCTGTGCGTGGCGGTGGTGAGTGCGGGCGGCTGTGCGTGGCGGTGGTGAGTGCGGGCAGCTGTGCGTGGCGGTGGTGAGTGCGGGTGGCTGCGCTGGGCGCCGAGTGCTGGCGGCCTGAGCAGGCAAGGACACCGGCACGCTGTGGGGGTTCAGGGTCCTGGAGTCGCCGCTAGCTCAGGCCCCCGGCACTTGCTATATTTACCTGTCCCCCGTTCCACTGCTGCGCTCCGCTCCATCTTCCGGGTCCTCTGCCTGTGACTGTTTAGTCAGAAGGCAGCGTGCATTAAGTGCATCATCGCGCCCTCTGAACCGTTCAGTTCAGAGGGCGCGATGACGCGTTAATGCGCGCCGCCCTCTGACTGAACAGTCGCAGGCGGAGGATGGAGCAGCGCGCATCACTGGAATGGGGACAGGTAAATATAGCATATACTCACCCTCCTGGCACGTCCCTGCTTCTCCGTTGGAGATCGCGGTGTGCGTTCAGTGCTTACGCATACCGCGATCTCCTGGGAGCGTCACTCTGTGGGGTCCAGACTGCGCCGACGCTTGCGCTTGCGCAGTCTATAAAGGCTTCGGACAGAGTGACGCTCCCAGCGTTATATTATATATATATATATATATATATATATATATATATATATATATATATATATATATACACTCACCGGCCACTTTATTAGGTACACCATGCTAGTAACGGGTTGGACCCCCTTTTGCCTTCAGAACTGCCTCAATTCTTCGTGGCATAGATTCAACAAGGTGCTGGAAGCATTCCTCAGAGATTTTGGTCCATATTGACATGATGGCATCACACAGTTGCCGCAGATTTGTCGGCTGCACATCCCAAAGATGCTCCATACAAGGCAGGATGGATCCATGCTTTCATGTTGTTTACGCCAAATTCTGACCCTACCATCCGAATGTCGCAGCAGAAATCGAGACTCATCAGACCAAGCAACGTTTTTCCAATCTTCTACTGTCCAATTTCGATGAGCTTGTACAAATTGTAGCCTCAGTTTCCTGTTCTTAGCTGAAAGGAGTGGTACCCGGTGTGGTCTTCTGCTGCTGTAGCCCATCTGCCTCAAAGTTCGACGCACTGTGCGTTCAGAGATGCTCTTAGGCCTACCTTGGTTGTAACGGGTGGCGATTTGAGTCACTGTTGCCTTTCTATCAGCTCGAACCAGTCTGCCCATTCTCCTCTGACCTCTGGCATCAACAAGGCATTTCCGCCCACAGAACTGCCGCTCACTGGATTTTTTTTCTTTTTCGGACCATTCTCTGTAAACCCTAGAGATGGTTGTGCGTGAAAATCCCAGTAGATCAGCAGTTTCTGAAATACTCAGACCAGCCCTTCTGGCACCAACAACCATGCCACGTTCAAAGGCACTCAAATCACCTTTCTTCCCCATACTGATGCTCGGTTTGAACTGCAGGAGATTGTCTTGACCATGTCTACATGCCTAAATGCACTGAGTTGCCGCCATGTGATTGGCTGATTAGAAATTAAGTGTTAACAAGAAGTTGGACAGGTGTACCTAATAAAGTGGCCGGTGAGTGTATATACTTTGTTTATTATTTATGATTTTGTGTTATCCTGAATTTATGTACTGTTTTGATATATATACTTTTCAGTTACTGACGAAGGTCTTATGTGTGACCGAAACGTTTGCATTGGGATACAATAAATTATACGTTTTTCTTCTCACAACAAAGTTGAGTGCTGGGTTTTGTTATTGCTTGCCAAAGAAGAATGGTCTAAAATTCCAGCAGAGCATTGTAAGAAACTCATTGATGGTTACCGGAAGTGGTTGGTCGCAGTTATTTTGGCTAAAGGTTGTGCAACCAAGTATTAGGCTGAGGGTGCCAATACTTTTGTCTGGCCCATTTTTGGAGTTTTGTGTGAAATGATCAATGCTTTGCTTTTTGTTTCATTCTATTTTGTGTTTTTTCATTTAAGACAAATAAAATGAAGATAATAATACCAAAAAATTTGTGTTTGCAATCTTTTTCAGGAAGAAACTGAGTATTATCTGACAGAATTGCAGGGGTGTCAATACTTTGACCACAACTGTACTATATACAGGAGGAGATGAAATACCGGTCTATACTATATATAGGAGGAGATGACATACAGGTATATACTATATACAGGAGGAGATGACATACAGGTATATAATATATGCAGGAGGAGATGACACACAGGTATATACTATATATAGGAGGAGATGACATACAGGTATATACATATATATTCTATATACAGGGGAGATGACATTTTCTCTCAGTATTTATAAGCCAAAACAACGAGTGGGAGAAAAATGCAGAAGCGGTGACATGTTTCTAATAAACTTTTCCTCTGATTGTTTTACTCCAAGTTTTAGCTTACAAATACTGAGGTAAAAATACTGACAAAATAACGTGTGAACAAGGTCTAATACAGGAGGAGATGACACATAGGTATACACTGTATACTACGGAGATGACATACAGATATATACTATATACAGGTGGAGATGACATAAAGGTATATACTGTATACAGGAGGAGATGACATGCAGGTATATACTATATACAGGAGGAGATGTCATACAGGTGTATACTATATACAGGGGAGATGACATACAAGTATATACTGAGGGGAAAATGACAGGTGTTAGGGGGGAAAATGAGAGGAGTGAGGGAGAAAATGAGAGGAGTGAGGGGGAAAATGATAGATGTGAGGGGGAAAATGAGAGGCGTGATGGAAAAATGAGAGAAGTGAGGCGGAAAATGAGAGGAGTAAGGGGGAAAATGAGAGATGTGAGGGGGAAAATGAGAGTCGTGATGGGAAAATGAGAGAAGTGAGGGGGAAAATGAGAGGAGTGAGGGGGTAAATGAGAGATGTGAGGGGGAAAATGAGAGATGTGAAGGGGAAAATGAGAAGTGTGATGGGAAAATGAGAGAAGTGAGGTGCTATAACTAACCACAGTTAGTTACTATGCCCGGGCAACGCCAGGCTCTTCATCTAGTGAACAATAATAATCATTATTTAATTAAATAAGGAGACAACAATTGAATACAGAGCAATGTAAATGGAAATGATTAACAAAACATTATTAAAAGCAGGCCACACATCCAGATGTACACATACTATGTACACCATAGTGAAGAGGGAAAAAAAGAAAATGTACTTTGCAGTGTACTTGAAACTCTATAACTGATTGGTAGGGTTGAGCGACCTTTACATTTATAGGATCGGGTCGGGTTTCACGAAACGCAACTTTTTCAAAAGTCGGGTCGAATGAAATCGGCCGATCCTATAAAAAAGTCGGGGTCGGGGTCGACCGAAACTCGAAACCCAATGCAGTGCATTGGGTTTCCAATGGTTCCCAGGGTCTGAATGAGCGGAAACTCTCTTCAGGCCCTGGGATCCATATTTAAGTGTAAAATAAAGAATTAAAATAAAAAATATCGCCATACTTACCCTCTGATGTGCCCTGGTACTAAGCGGGAACCTTCCTTCCTTAGAATCAGCCTTCCAGGACCTTGCGGTGACGTCGCGGTGACGTCGCAGCTTGTGATTGGTCGCGTGGCCGCCCATGTGACCGCTCGCGCGACCAATCACAAGCCGCGACGTCACCGTGACGTCACCGTGACGTCACCGAAGGTCCTGGAAGGGCTGATTCTTAGGAAGGAAGGCTGCCGGAAAGAAGCCGAGGGTGAGTATATTCCTATTAGGTATATACTCACCCTCGGACGCGCCCTGCTTCTTTCCGGCAGCCTTCCTTCCTAAGACGTCACTGCAAGGTCCTGGAAGGCTGATTCTAAGGAAGGAAGGTTCCCGCTTAGTACCAGGGTGCATCAGAGGGTAAGTATAGCGATATTTTTTATTTTAATTCTTTATTTTACACTTAAATCTGAATTCCGATACCAATTCCCGATATCTTAAACATATGTAACATGTATAGGAGTTGGTTCCTTCTGGCCAGCTCAACCATGATTGGTCAGCATCGCAATCCAGTGGGTCCACTCTAGGTTTTGTAACACATGGGTGTGTGCGAGTGCACCAATAGTGGAAGAGGGGGGTGTGGTGTGATGCATGACAAGCCACAGTGCAACCATGGTGATCACATCATGTGACCAGAGGCGTCGCGATCACATGAAAAACCACGCAACCTGGTGTCACTGAGCACATGAAGACACAGCCAGCAAGGAAAGTCATGAGCATTGATGGTGCGCATGCGTACCGCCATCTTCAGGTGGATCAATGATACCTACACGGGGACCAGAATATGGGGCAAAAAGGAGGATAAGAATAGAGTTAACCACTTGTATACTATAACATAGTGTATATGCAAAGGAACATGTCAGTGAGTGAAAGTGTAAAAAAAAATATATATAAATATAAAATTAGTATTGCCGAGGTGTAAATGGATGGAACAAAGCGGGATATATTAATGAAATGATAAATAATAAGTAATGAAAGTGATGAAGAGTGGCAGTGAAAATAAAACAAAAAGAAAATAAGTAAATTTTGGAAGAATTGAAAGAAAGTGGTGATGGTGTATGTGCAGGTGAAAAGTAAAATTTGAGACCAAAGGAAAAGGGGACATGGTTAGTGCCATGAATCACAAGGGGGATATTTCTATCATCCCCACTGCTGACACCAATATGTCATGAACCGGGGTTGTTTGGTTGCGCTGTTTTTTTCTGAAGGGGATTTATCTATATCCCACTTCCCAGTTCTGGTTTGGAACTTATAGCTCTCTAGCGCCCCCTCCTCTTACCCTCAGGTCATTCAGGGAACTGCACCTAGGAAAATTAATCGCCAGAATGGCAGCTTGCTATGTACAGGCTATTGGGCGCACACTGCAATGAGGGTGATCTAATTATTCCCAGCCGAGCATAACACTATAAAAACCTCATTCCATCAATGCCAGCTTTACGCACCAGCACAGGACACTACAGTTGCCACCAGCTCCTATTTCTTAATTAATAACGGGTCAGGAGCTAACCCAATTAGTAGCGTAATTTACTTCAGAGGACGTGAAAGAACATTATAGAGCAAGGAGAAATGGAGCTAGTAATTTTACATATTTTACTCCAAAAGGTAGGCAGTGTTTGCAAAAGTATAAATCGATATTATAAAATGAGACCAGTATCGTATATACAGACATTTACAAAAATTAAAGGGATTGAAGATGAAAATAAACAGTTCTCTCATATCATGGCTGACCATGCGGCTGGGGGGAGGGGAGCATATGTACCAATGCATCACAGTATGTCTCAGCTAGTTCCCTGGACAAAGGCTCGATCAAAATGAGGTCTCACTGTCTTATAATTGTGCCTAAAACCAAGGCACTCCCCCTATGGTGACCTCACTGGGTGGCTGAATACTCCCCTTTCTTGAAGATATGAAAAACCATCTCTGAACATATCTCAGCGTATGAACCTTGTAGAAATACAACACCAGTGTTGTTATGCTCAGCGTGACATGGGGGTTCATTTAAGTATAAACACAAAGTGGATACATGACTTGCTTATAGAGAAATCTGTTCCTTGCATTTCATTGGGTTTTAATCCTAGAGATTTCAGTGGAGTATAGATCTCTCGGTGGACATTCGGAAAATGTAACTGTTATATATTTATCACTAATTTTGGTCAAGTTATGCTCTACTATTAAGATTTTACATGAACAAAAGAGCATATGTTACCACAGCTGCCTTTAGCCAGCTTAAGGCAATAAACTACTCAGTGGGGGCTTCTGCACATTGGTATCAAGTTGCACAGAGTGTGTAGTGAGAAGATGTTTTCTATGCAGTGTGAAGAAGAGGGTCAGAAAGCCCACAGCGTGTGTCTGTAAAGCCATGTAACCTTCTGGAATTCAGAATATGGTATATTTATATTATCGCGACAGTTAGGGATGAGCGAGTATATTCGCAAGTATTCGATACTCGGCGAGTAATGCGGTGCTCGCAGTACTCTGAACATAGTGAGTATTTCATTGCACGTCTCGCAATATTCGGATCTCCCGCCCAGCATGTTAGCCAGTCATAGTAATGCCACAGCCATCTTGGTTGTGGCATTACTGTGATTGGCTGTACACACAGCATCATAGATTAGTCATAGCCTATATCTTATAGGCTCTATATAAGCCTTGCCACCGCCATTTTCTGCATATTGCATCCAGACCACAGATAGTGCTAGCATAGGGAGAGTTGTGCTTTTGCAAATTGTCCAAAAATCATCTCAAAAACACAAAAGCTCTTCTGAGAGCAACCTGGAGTATTTTAGTAGTAGGTGACTATAGTGCAGGGAGACAGGCAGGAGTTACAGTACATGCATAGTAACTCAATATCTCAGCTCTTCTACGAGCTGAAAGTACTGTATAAGGTCAGGGAGTAGTGACATTTTTACCAGCTATTTTTGGGGTCACATTTACCCCTGCAGGCCAGTTTTTTGCCCTTGCGGTGCTGTTTGCACACCGAATAGCACGCATGGTACTGCACAACTGAGACACAGCCAGCGCGGCTGTCTTCTGTGGTGACTGTTGAGCTAAATCTTCAGCTTTAACCTCAGGCCAATTTTTTTAACGTTGCAGTGCTGTTTGCACACCAAATAGCACGCACAGTACTGCACAACTGAGACGCAGCCAGCACCGCTGTCTTCTGTGGTTACTGTTGAGCTAAATCTTCAGCTTTAACCTCAGGCCAATTTTTTTGCCCTTGCGGTGCTGTTTGTAAAACACAAAGCAGTACTAGGCTGTAGTGCTACCTTCCACAAAGCTCCTTGTTCCCCAATATCTGCATCTGAACATCTGCTGCTATGTCACAAAAACCCCACATTCCCAAAAAGCCTGTTGTGAAGAGACAGGGACATGGACGTTGACGTGGGCGTGGGCTTGTCAGTCGTGCCCGACAAGGCACTGAGTCTGGGAGACAGAAGAAGGTTGATGCATCTATGTTCCTTGTGAAAAGTCCCGGTCTGGCACGTAAACATATCTGGAACCCAGAAGAGCAAGAGCAGATACTGTCTTGGATGGCAGATAAGGGCTCAATGAAATTTTCTAGCAGCACCTAATCTTCTACGATTACACAGTCTACTGTCAATACACAAAACGCTAGGTCATCCAATCCTCAACCTGTCCCCCCCTACTTCCTCCCCCCCTCAGCAGTCACAAGAAACATTTGACCTCAAGCTTGACCACTCCGATGATCTCTTTGCTACATATGATCCTTTGGTTGCCTCTGGCCTATCAACGTGCAACATTGAAGAGGAACGTGAGGAGGTATTGTCTCTTGATGGTCGAATATTTGAAAACCCACGGCCAGAAGAAAGCCACTTTCAGCCACGTGATATACCGGCTCAAGAGGTGGAGGCTGCTGATGATGAGACACAGTTGCCATCTGGCCAGCTGACAATATCAATATGGAAGGAGGATGAAACGGACGACGAGGTGGTAGATGATGAGTCCACTGATCCGACCTGGAACTTTGGTACGCATAGCCAGCACAGCAGCACAGAGGAAGAAGGTGAATACGTAGCACCAACAAAGGCACCAAGGGCTACTGGTTTGAGCAGAGTGGGAAGTGTGTCAACTGTTGCCAAGAGCAATCCCTCTGTGTCCCAAGTCAAAGCAAGGGGTCGTTCATCCTGTCTGGAATTTTTTTCGGATAGTCCTTCTGAACCAAACATTGTCATCTGTAGCAACTGCCATGCAAAGCTGAGCAGAGGCCAGGGCAAAGGTAACCAAAGCACCACCAGTATGCAGAAACACATGGCAGCCAAGCACCCTAGTCAGTGGGCGGATAAACAGGATACCAAATAATTGTCTGCGGGTCAAACCACTGCCATGTCGCCTGTGATCTGTCCTTCCCAATCTGCTGGCCAGGAAGTAGGTGCTCATACCTCCTGGTCACAAGCTGTGGTTGCAGAGACACAGGACACAACAATCCCATTCACTTGTTTGTCCCAGCCAAGCGTCCAGTTGTCCGTGCCCCCGATGTATGAAAGGTAGCAAAAATACCAACCCACACCCACAAGCACAAATACTAAACGCGGACATTGCCAAGTTGCTAGCCATGTTGATGTTGCCATTTAGGTTTGTGGGGACACAGTTTTTCTGCTATCTTTTGGCTGTGGCTTTCTTTCTTCTTCGAAGTCTTTCTTCGCTTCTCTTGGCCTACGATACTCAGTTCCCAGCCAGCAATATTTTTCCCGGTGTGCCGTCCCTGCGTTACACCAGTACGTGTTAACAAACAATCTAAAGTGTGCTCTCACCAATGCCATAACCGAGAAGGTCCACCTAACAACAGACACGTGGACAAGTAGTTGTGGACAGGGACGATACATTTCTGTCACGGCACACTGGCTGAACCTTGTGGAGGATGGGACAAAGTCGCAAACTGGAACGTCACATATCCTACCCACGCCATGAATAGCAGGCCCAACCTCAATCACGGTTTCCGCCTCATCATATACATTATGTCTCCCCTCTTCCTCCTCCTCTGCCTCCTCATCCTATGCTGAATTACCCTCCATATCACTCCCAAGTTGGGAGCTGTGCAGCAGTGTATTGGAAAAGCGGCAACACGCTCTTCTGAAGCTGATCTGTTTAGGTCAAACACCGCATACTGCAGCATAGCTGTGGCAAGGAATAAAACAACAGACCGATCAGTGGCTCTCCCCACTGCAACTCGAACCCGGTCTGGTTGTCTGCGATAATGGGCGTAACCTGGTGGCGGCTTTAAAACTCGGGAAGCTGGTACACATGCCATGCATTTATCAAAACATACCCTGACTTGCCGTACCTACTTGAGAAGGTGCGCAGTATTTGCGCCTATTTCCGCCATTTGTCTACCGCTGTTGCCCGAACTTGCAGCACTTCAAAAGCAATTCAATTTGCCAAATCACTGACTCATTTGCGACCTGCCCACACGGTGGAACTCAACATATAGGTTGGCAAGGATAATTGAGCAGCAGACGGCACTTGCTGAATACCAGCTTAAATATGCCCGTCAGACTGCGACTCAGCCATGACACATACCAACTGTCGAGTGGGTGTGGATTGCTGACATTTGTGATGTGTTTGACAACTTTGAGTAGTGCACCAACCTCGTGAGCGGTGATTAGGCTATTATCAGCGTTACTATACCGATGCTATATACATTGAAGGAATCTATGCACAATCTAAACATGGAATCTTTGAGTGCCCATCAGCTGGGTATGGTGCAAGATTTCACACTGGGTGAGCCTACCCAGCCCAGCCAATATCATGAAGCAAGATTGGGTGATGAAGATGAGGAGGAAGACAAGGAGGGAGAGGACTTCTTTTTCTGTGGTACCGAGGGGACCTCTGATGCTACAGAAGGGACTCCAAACCCCAGCTTCATGTCTGTCCAGCATGGGTGGGCTGGAGAGGAAGAGGTGGAGGAGGAGGAGAGTCAGTGTGAGGAGAGGATGGGTATTGTTCCTCCTTCTGGGGCCACAGATCATTTGCCTCTTTGCAGCTTGGCACACATGGCTGTTATGGTTTCCAATGGCAAGGAAACATCAGAAGCATAGAATAAACGGACAAGCTCTCGGGTGATGGAAACTAGAGCTGACCGCGATGCTAAACCTACACACCACACTAGAAGTAGCCAGGGGGCATTCCTGCGTTGACTCTAGATGCCGCGCGCCAGCCGGAGAACTAACTACCCCTGGTAGAAGAAAACACAGTCCTGGCTTGCCTCCAGAGAATGTCCCCACAGGAGATAGCAGCCCCCCACATATAATAACGGTGAGAGCAGATGAAAAGACACACGTAGTATGAAAGCAGATTTAGCACAGAGAGGCCCGCTAACTAAATAGCAGAAAGTTACAACAGAGGACTTCGCGGTCAGCTGCAAAACCCTTCAAAACACCATCCTGAAATTACCTTAACTCATGTGACAACTCATGCCACTGGAGTGGTAATTTCAGCCCAACAAGAGCTTCCAGCTGCAGAGATTCACATAAGTGCAAACTGGACAAAACATACAAAAATAGACTTAAGGACTAAAGTGTCCAACTTAGCTGAGCAGAAAACTGGGAGCAGGAACATGCAACAGAATCACTCTGGATACATTGATGGCCAGCATTAGAATGACTGAGGAGCAAGGTTAAATAGGATACTCCCACACCCTGATAGGAACAGGTGAACTGAGAAGGCAAAGCTTGCAGGACACCAGTACCACAAGAGACCACCGGGGGAGCCCACGAACCGAATCACAACAGTACCCCCCCCTTAAAGGAGGGGGCACCGAACCCTCACAAGAACCACCAGGGCGATCTGGATGAGCCCTATGAAAGGCACGGACCAAATCAGAAGCATGAACATCAGAAGCTGTAACCCAAGAATTATCCTCTTGACCGTAGCCCTTCCATTTCACCAGATATTGAAGTCTCCGTCTGGAAACACAGGAGTCCAAGATTTTCTCCACCACGTACTCCAATTCACCCTCAACCAGCACAGGAGCAGGATGCTCAACAGAAGGCACAAGTGGTACCTCATACCTCCGCAATAATGACCGATGGAAGACATTATGGATAGCAAAGGATGCTGGGAGGTCCAAACGAAAAGACACAGGGTTAAGAATTTCCAAAATCTTATAAGGACCGATGAACCGAGGCTTAAACTTAGGAGAAGAGACCCTCATAGGGACAAAACGGGAGGACAACCACACCAAGTCCCCAACACGAAGACGAGGACCAACACGACGATGGCGATTAGCAAAACGTTGAGTCTTCTCCTGGGACAACTCCAAATTGTCCACCACCTGCCCCCAAATACGATGCAACCTATCCACCATGGTATCCACTCCAGGACAATCCGAAGACTCCACCTGACCAGATGAAAAACGAGGATGGAACCCTGAATTGCAAAAGAAAGGGGAGACCAAAGTGGCAGAACTGGCCCAATTATTAAGGGCAAACTCAGCCAACGGCAAAAAGGAGACCCAGTCATCCTGATCAGCAGACACGAAACACCTCAAATAAGTCTCCAAGGTCTGATTAGTACGTTCCGTCTGGCCATTTGTCTGGGGATGAAATGCAGACGAAAAAGACAAATCAATGCCCATCCTGGCACAAAACGCCCGCCAAAATCTGGACACAAACTGGGATCCCCTGTCGGAAACGATATTCTCCGGAATACCATGCAGCCGAACCACATTCTGAAAAAACAGGGGCACCAACTCAGATGAGGAAGGCAGCTTGGGCAAGGGCACCAAATGAACCATCTTAGAAAAGCGGTCACACACCACCCAAATGACGGACATCTTCTGAGAAACAGGGAGATCAGAAATAAAATCCATAGAGATGTGTGTCCAAGGCCTCTTAGGAACAGGCAAGGGCAACAACAACCCACTAGCCCGAGAACAACAAGGCTTGGCCCGAGCACAAACATCGCAAGACTGCACAAAAGTACGCACGTCCCGAGACAGGGAAGGCCACCAGAAGGACCTAGCCACCAAATCTCTGGTACCAAAAATTCCCGGATGACCTGCCAACGCAGAAGAATGAACCTCCGAGATGACTCTATTGGTCCACTCATCCGGCACAAACAATCTACCAGGCGGACAACGATCAGGCCGATCCGCCTGAAACTCTTGTAAAGCACGTCGCAGGTCTGGGAAGACAGCAGACAATATCACCCCATCCTTAAGTATACCCGTAGGTTTAGAATCACCAGGGGAATCAGGTTCAAAACTCCTAGAAAGGGCATCCGCCTTCACATTCTTAGTACCTGGCAGATACGAAACCACAAAATTAAACCGGGAGAAAAACAACGACCAGCGCGCCTGTCTAGGATTCAGACGTCTGGCCGACTCAAGATAAATCAAATTTTTGTGATCAGTCAAGACCACCACCTGATGTTTAGCACCCTCAAGCCAATGACGCCACTCCTCGAATGCCCGCTTCATCGCCAAAAGCTCCCGATTACCGACGTCATAATTTCGCTCGGCGGGCGAAAATTTTCGAGAAAAGAACGCACAAGGTCTCATCACTGAACAATCTGAACTTTTCTGCGACAAAACCGCCCCCGCTCCGATCTCGGAAGCATCAACTTCCACCTGAAAAGGAAGAGAAACATCAGGCTGGCACAACACCGGAGCAGAAGAAAAACGGCGCTTAAGCTCCCGAAAGGCCTCCACAGCAGCAGGAGACCAATCTGCAACATCAGCACCCTTTTTAGTCAAATCAGTCAAAGGCCTGACAACGCTAGAAAAACCAGTTATGAATCGACGATAAAAGTTAGCAAAGCCCAAAAATTTCTGAAGGCCCTTAAGAGAAGTCGGTTGCGTCCAGTCACAAATAGCCCGAACCTTCACAGGATCCATCTCAATAGAAGAGGGGGAAAAAATGTACCCCAAAAAAGAAATCTTCTGAACCCCAAAAACACACTTTGAACCTTTAACAAACAGAGAATTGGTCCGCAAAACCTGAAAAACCCTCCTAACTTGTTGAACATGAGATTCCCAGTCATCCGAAAAAATCAAGATGTCGTCCAAATACACAATCATAAATTTATCCAGATATTCACGGAAAATATTGTGCATAAAAGACTGAAAGACCGAAGGGGCATTTGACAGACCAAAAGGCATCACCAAATACTCAAAATGGCCCTCGGGCGTATTAAATGCGGTTTTCCACTCATCCCCCTGCTTAATTCGCACCAAATTATACGCACCGCGAAGATCAATCTTAGAGAACCACTTCGCCCCCTCAATGCGAGCAAATAAATCTGTCAGCAATGGCAAAGGATACTGATACTTGACTGTGATCTTATTCAAGAGTCTATAATCAATACAAGGTCTCAAAGAACCATCGCTTTTAGCTACGAAAAAGAACCCCGCTCCAAGAGGAGACGAAGAAGGACGAATATGTCCCTTTTCCAAGGACTCCCTAATATACTCTCGCATGGCAGCATGTTCAGGTACAGACAGATTGAATAGACGACCCTTAGGAAATTTACTGCCAGGGGTCAAATCTATGGCGCAATCGCAATCTCTGTGAGGAGGAAGAGAATTAAGAGTAGATTCCTCAAAAACCTCACGATAATCAGACAAAAACTCAGGAATTTCAGAGGGAATAGATGAAGCAATGGAGACCAAAGATGTGTCCCCATGATTTCCCTGACATCCCCAGCTTAGTACAGACATTGTTTTCCAGTCAAGGACTGGGTTATGAGTTTGCAACCATGGCAATCCCAGCACCAACACATCATGTAGATTATACAGTACAAGGAAGCGAATCACCTCTTGATGGTCTGGAGTCATACGCATAGTCACTTGTGTCCAGTATTGTGGTTTATTACTAGCCAATGGTGTAGAATCAATACCCTTTAAAGGTATAGGAACTTCCAGAGGCTCTAGATCAAACCCACAGCGCCTGGCAAAGGACCAATCCATAAGACTCAAAGCGGCGCCAGAATCCACATACGCATCCGCAACAATAGAAGATAACGAACAAATTAGAGTTACAGACAAAATAAACTTGGACTGCAAAGTGCCAATAGCAGAGGATTTATCAACTTTCTTTGTTCGTTTAGAGCATGCTGATATAACATGAGTAGAATTTCCACAATAGAAGCACAAATGATTTTTGCGCCTATAAATCTGTCGTTCGCTTCTGGACAGAAAGCTATCACATTGCATACTCAGTGGTGCCTCTTCAGAAGACACCGCCAACTGGTGCACAGGTTTGCGTTCCCGTAAACGCCGATCAATCTGAATTGCCATTGTCATGGACTCATTCAGACCAGTAGGCGCAGGAAACCCCACCATGACGTCTTTTACAGCATCAGAGAGACCTTCTCTGAAAATTGCCGCCAGAGCGCACTCATTCCACTGAGTAAGCACAGACCATTTTCGAAATTTTTGGCAATATATTTCGGCTTCATCTTGCCCCTGAGAGAGGGCTATTAGGGCTTTCTCAGCCTGAATCTCCAAATTTGGTTCCTCATAAAGCAACCCCAAAGCCAGAAAAAACGCATCCACATTGAGCAACGCAGGATCCCCTGGTGCCAATGAAAATGCCCAATTTTGGGGGTCACCCCGCAGTAAAGAAATAACAATTTTTACTTGCTGGGCAGGATCTCCAGCAGAATGAGATCTCAGCGAAAGAAACAATTTACAATTGTATTTAAAATTTAGAAAACAAGATCGATCTCCAGAAAAAAACTCCGGTATAGGAATTTTAGGTTCAGACCGAGGAGCATGTAACAAAAAATCTTGTATATTCCTGACTTTAGAGGCAAGATTATTCAAATTGGTAGCCAGACTCTGGGGATCCATATTTCAACAGATAAAGTCTGAGCCATTCAGGGGTTAAGAGGAGAGGAAAACAGGAGACTGCAATTAGAGCTGGAGTGCAACTTCAGAGGAAGGGAAAAAAAAAAAAAAAGGTTTCACACAGTTACTTTTCTCTCCTGCTTCAGCCTATAGATTAAACATTTGGGCTGGCCATACTGTTATGGTTTCCAATGGCAAGGAAACATCAGAAGCATAGAATAAACGGACAAGCTCTCGGGTGATGGAAACTAGAGCTGACCGCGATGCTAAACCTACACACCACACTAGAAGTAGCCAGGGGGCATTCCTGCGTTGACTCTAGATGCCGCGCGCCAGCCGGAGAACTAACTACCCCTGGTAGAAGAAAACACAGTCCTGGCTTGCCTCCAGAGAATGTCCCCACAGGAGATAGCAGCCCCCCACATATAATAACGGTGAGAGCAGATGAAAAGACACACGTAGTATGAAAGCAGATTTAGCACAGAGAGGCCCGCTAACTAAATAGCAGAAAGATACAACAGAGGACTTCGCGGTCAGCTGCAAAACCCTTCAAAACACCATCCTGAAATTACCTTAACTCATGTGACAACTCATGCCACTGGAGTGGTAATTTCAGCCCAACAAGAGCTTCCAGCTGCAGAGATTCACATAAGTGCAAACTGGACAAAACATACAAAAATAGACTTAAGGACTAAAGTGTCCAACTTAGCTGAGCAGAAAACTGGGAGCAGGAACATGCAACAGAATCACTCTGGATACATTGATGGCCAGCATTAGAATGACTGAGGAGCAAGGTTAAATAGGATACTCCCACACCCTGATAGGAACAGGTGAACTGAGAAGGCAAAGCTTGCAGGACACCAGTACCACAAGAGACCACCGGGGGAGCCCACGAACCGAATCACAACACATGGCACAGTTCATGTCTAACTGTCTGTCCCAAGACCACTTCGTGAGCCACATTTTCAAAAGCAACCTATACTGGTTGGCCACCTTTCTCGACCCATGGTACAAGGACAAATTTCCTTTACTACTGTTGCACTCACCAAGGGGTTTCACATTTGAATCCTTCAAGAGGGCAATGGTCGATCATTTGATGACAACATCACACTCAAGCACCGCTGGTAGCAGAGGTACCAGCTCTTTGCAACAGCATTCATTAACGGGGAGAGACACACCCAGCAGGTCCAAAAGAGGTGGGGTAAAATGTCTACAAACTGGGCCATCTTCAATAATCCGGCTCATCAGCAAGGGCTAGCTGGACCAGTAACAATGTCAAGGAGGCAGAAGTTGAACAACATGATTAACGAGTAACTAAGTGATCATACCTTTGTCCTTCTGACACTTCTGTCCGGTGAATTACTGGGTATCCAAGGTGCAGAGTGGGCCAGACCTATCCTTATATGCCTTGGAGGTGCTGGCCTGCCCTGCTGCTAGTGTGATGTGAAAGCGTGTTTTCATTGCCGCTGGGGCAATCATCACAAATACATCACATGGCTGACTACAGAGAATGCAGACAGGCTGACGGATAAAATTTAACAAGGACTGGATTTCTCCACAATTTTTAAGCCCTCCAGATGACAGCATCCCAACCTAAAATTAACAAAAGCGTTCTTTTATGCTACTGGTGATCACGTCCATCCCTTCCCATACAAACCCCTTTCCTTCTTCTTACATGTGTATCCTACTCCTGCTTCTGCCACATATACCTCATGGTCAACAAGCTAGAAAAAATGTTCCATTCATTAATATTTCCCATCGGAGACATCTTTTGATGAGACCTCTTTCCTGCGTTAACCATGATACAGCCCCTTGGGCTAATTTTTGGAAATTTTGGAAACACTTTGTCTATGCCTGCACATTGGGCACTGTAACTACCGTGCTAGTAGTCCTAGCTTCTTAACCCCTTCATGACCTTGGGATTTTCCATTTTTCCGTGTTCGTTTTTCGCTCCCCTCCTTCCCAGAGCCATAACTTTTTTATTTTTCTGTCTATTTGGCCATGTGAGGGCTTATTTTTTGCAGGATGAGTTGTACTTTTGAACGACATCATTGGTTTTACTATGTCGTGTACTAGAAAACGGTAAAAAAATTCCAAGTGCGATGAAATTGCAAAAAAAGTGCAGTCCCACATGTTTTTTGTTTGGCTTTTTTGCTAGGTTCACTAAATGCTAAAACTGACCTGCGATTATGATTCTCCACGTAAGTACGAGTTCATAGACACCTAACATGACTAGGTTATTTTTTATCTAAGTGGTGAAAAAAAATTCCAAACTTGCTTAAAAAAAATAAATAAATTGCGCCATTTTCCGATACTCGTAGCATCTTCATTTTTCATGATCTGGGGTCGATTGAGGGCTTATTTTTTGTGTGCCGAGCTGGCGTTTTAATGATACCATTTCAGTGCAGATATGTTCTTTTTATCGCCTGTTATTGCATTTTATTGCAATGTCGCGGCGACCAAAAAACGTAATTCTGGCGTTTTGAATTTTTTTCTCGCTACGCCGTTTAGCGATCTGGTTAATGCTTTTTTTTTTGATAGATCGGGCGATTCTGAACGCGGCGATACCAAATATGTGTAGGTTTGATTTTTTTTTATTGATTTATTTTGATTGGGGCGAAAGGGGGGTGATTTAAACTTTAATATTTTTTTTATTTTTTTCACATTTTTTTTTACTTTTTTTTTTTTTTTACTTTTGCCATGCTTCAATAGCCTCCATGGGAGGCTAGAAGTGGCACTACGCGATTGGCTCTGCTACATAGCAGCGATCATCAGATCGCTGCTATGCAGCAGAAATGCAGGTGTGCTGTGAGCACCGACCACAGGGTGGCGCTCACAGCTGCCAGCGATCAGTAACCATAGAGGTCTCAAGGACCTCTAAGGATACAATGCAGAAGCATCGCTGACCCCCGATCATGTGACGGGGGTCAGCGATGCGCTCATTTCCGGCCGCCCGGCCGGAAGCGCCGGTTAAATGCTGCTGTCTGCGTTTGACAGCGGCATTTAACTAGTTAATAGCGATGGTTGAATCGCGATTTCACCAGCCGCTATTGCGGGCACATGTCAGCTGTTCAAAACAGCTGACATGTCCCGGCTTTGATGCGGGCTCACCGCCGGAGCCCTGCATCAAAGCGCGGTATCTGACATACTATCCCGTCCGAGGTCAGAAAGAGGTTAATTATCTGGCCCTTGAGGCCTCCTTCCTGCATCAGCCATGATACAGCCCCTTGGGATGATTTTTGGAGACACTGTCTATGCCTGCACATTGGGCACTGGAACTACCGTGCTAGTAGTCCTAGCTTCATAATTGTCTGGCACTAGAGGTCTCATTCCTGCATCAACCATGATACAGCCCCTTGGGCTAATTTTTGGAAATACTATCTCTATGCTTGCACATTGGGCACTGGAACTACCGTGCTAGTAGTCCTAGCTTCATAATTGTCTGGCCCTAGAGGTCTCATTCCTGCATCAACCGTGATATAGCCCCTTGGGCTAATTTTTGGAAATACTATCTCTATGCTTGCACATTGGGCACTGGAACTATCGTGCTAGTAGTCCTAGCTTCATAATTGTCTGGCCCTTGAGGCCTCCTTCCTGCATCAACCATGATACAGCCCCTTGGGCTAATTTTTGGAGACACTATGTCTATGCCTGCACATTGGGCACTGGAACTACCGTGCTAGTAGTCCTAGCTTCATAATTGTCTGGCCCTTGAGGCCTCATTCCTGCATCATCCATGATACAGCCCCTTGGGCTAATTTTTGGAAACACTATGTCTATGTCTGCACATTGGGCAATGGAACTACCATGCTAATAGTCCTAGCTTCATAAATGTCTGGCCCATGTGGCCTCCTTCTTGCATGAACCACGATACAGCCCCTTGGGCTATTTTTTGGAAACACTATGTCTATGCCTGCACATTGGGCACTGGAACTACCATGCTAGTAGTCCTAGCTTCATAATTGTCTGCCCATTGATGCCTCCTGTCTGCATCAACCATGATACAGCCCCTATTGCTATTTTTTGGAGACATTATGCCTGCACATTGTGCAGTGGCAGTGGAACAAAAAGGACAGTAGTCCAAGCTTTATAATTGTGAAGCCCTAGTGATGATGATGGGTGGCTTCTTCCTGCATTAACCAACACACAGCTTTTTAGCGCCTGCTTTTAAACAATCATGCACCAATTTCAGCCTTTTCCTCAGGCCCCCAGACCACTTTGTATCGTCCAGCAGAAAATTACTCGCATTTACCATTGACTTGCATTGGACTCATTACTCATTACGAATACCTCAGTATTAGGACCTACTCGTTACGAGTATAGCTTGTCCGAATATTTCACTACTCGCTCATCCCTAGTCATGGTATGTAGAAATGGATGTTTTGTACATAGAGTGAATGCCATTGTGTAAATCATACAAGTAAACCAAAATAGAAGTGTCAAAGTGAGAGAGTGTCACTCTAGATTATACATTTCAGGAGTGACATAGTTCTTTATACATATATACTGTTTATGTAGACATTCACCACTGACGCATGCATATAGCTATCCATGCACAGATTCACTTTCCCATATGTTCACAGCATGTGTGTTCTGCCCATTAATTTGCAGCAAGTTAATTCACAATGTAGTACCAGTTGTCATCATTAGAGGTCACTAGGTACACATTTATCCTATTCCTGTATTCAGGAGCATTTCGCTTTCAGCCCTGTGTTGTGACTAGAACCGCCTCCCTGGTTTCCCGGGCAAGAGTAGCCATTTTTCTCCGGACCTTTAAGTTTTACACACGTGTTCCTGGCTCTCTTTTCCTGCAGATCATTGCTTTTGATAAGCGGATTCTGGTGAGGCACAAATGCACTTCCATATGTGTGTTATGTAAGGATCTGTATATGCAGCCACCGTGCAATGTACTGTGTAGTTAGGTATATTGTGCAATGTATCCTGCACTTTATTATAATGCCTTTGCACTGCTTACACATAGATTGTATTTCTGTATATTTCGAACAGTGTTGCAGCATGTATTTGCCTTAGATATTATAACTGCATTCCTGTGTTGTGATGTTGCTGTGCAGCCTCTGTAATTTGAGTTACTGATATAATTGCACTCTGTATAATGCTTTTGTCTCTGTTAACTACCAGTACTGATATATTGTTTATTCCCTTTGTAGCTTTTACCCATTATCGTCCACTGTTCATCATCTCAATAAATATAGACTTAAGAATCCATACAGTCTGTTTACTGGGAAGTGGATGAGGGTTAGCCATATGCTGAAATCCACACAGCACCATATGTGGAGGAAGGCACAGACTGTATGAGACCGCTACCACCCAGACTGCACTGCATACGGGCATTACAGCAGCCACCACACAGCCACAAGGAACAAGACTCCAGGCCCCAGTAAGAACAGAGTAGCTGCCTTCAGTGAACCTGATAGCTGGTCGCAGGCTTCAGTTGATCAGACTGTATGGGAGGGCTAACACCCACACTGCTCCGCATATGAGTATCACAGCAGCTGCCGTACAGCTGCAGAACGATACTGCAGCCTGCCAAGAAGTGCTACGTCATTCCCTCCAAGCCGAAGCTCGCCCGCACAAAGACTCCGTTTCCTGCCATACACAGTAGTATGCAGCTAAGCACACAAAGTCTCGACGTGATAGATCCTCATACAAAACGAGGTCAAGAGCAGGCTCTAACAAGTCTTAAAAGAGCTTGCTGCTGTTGCTCGTGCCGAAGCCGAAGCCACCAAAGCGAGGTCCTCTTTCGCCGAACAAGACATGCATCTAAAGATGAGACAAGCAGAAGATGAAGCAGCAACTGCACGCCTGCAAGCAGAAACTGCACACCTGCAAGCCGAAACCGCACGTTTGCAAGCAGAGAAAGAAGAGGAGAGTGCGCCTGCGAGCGTCGATAGGAAGACTTGCGGCAGACAAAGAGACAGCAGCTGCAATAGCTAAGGCAGAGTACTTGGAAGCTTAGGAGGATCCTGATGATGAGAGACGAAACAATTTTCTCGGAACACATCTAGAGCAGCAAGATCCAGCGCAGCGTGTCGCAGAGTAGTCCATGAACATTCTGGCATGGATGACAGCCCTGACGCACTACATCGACCAGCCTATGCTGATTACCAGCGATGCAACCCTGAACTTCGCTACTATAGACAAGAGGACGCCCAGCATAGAGTTGTCGACCACAGCTACCATTCCACTGAGCAGAAGGTACAGCTCCCATCCCGCCTTAAAGAGACACCTTCAACGGAAAGGTACTAGGCAGATTATCCGAAGCCAGGAGCGTCTCACAGGTATGGTGGTACACCATACATTAGACATGAGTATAACACATCGGCTCGTACCAGCACTGACCAAGCCACCATGGACTTTGCAAAGTTTTTTGCCCGCTGAGAACTGGTTACTAAAGGACTTGTAAAGTTCACTGATAAAGCCGAAAACTATAGATCATGGCGTGCCTCATTCCAGAACGCCATTTAGAGACTGGACCTTTCTAGTAGTGAGGAATTAGACATCCTGGTAAAGTGGCTCGGAAGTAAGTCAGTCGAGCATGCCAAAAGACTAAGAGACATTAATATAAAGTATCCACACATTCAGTAGGTCTACGTAAAGTGTGGGAAAGACTTGATGAATGCTATGGGTCCATAGAAGTCATAGAGAATGCTTCATACAAAAGAATTGATGATTTCTCTTAGATAGGGCCTAAAGGTTATCAGAAGCTTAGAGAATTGAGTGATTTAATGATAGAGTTACAGGTTGCCCAGAAGGAAGGTCATTTGCCCAAATTGGCATTCTTAGACACTGCTAGGGGTGTCAATCCAATAGTACAGAAACTCCCTTACAACTTACAAGAAAAGTGGGATACACATGGTTCATGGTATAAGCAAACTCATAACGTACCATTCCCTCCTTTCACTGTATTTGTGGAATTTGTCACCCAACAAGCTAAGATCAGAAATTACCCTAGTTTTGACTTCACTCTGTCATGTTCCACTGCCCCCGGTGTCAAACTCAGTAAGACACCTGAGGCAGTCCACAAAACTAATATTGTTTCCACAGGTCCTCCTCACAATACAAGTAAGCCCCCTCCAGAAGAGAACAAACCTCAAGATGTCAGTAAGCAGTGTCCTCTACACAGAAAACCACATCCTCTACTGAAATGCAGAGCCTTCAGGGAGAAGTCTTTGGAGGATCACAAAGGTTTCCTCAAGGAAAACAACATCTGCTTCAAGTGCTGTGCCACAACCTCTCATCTCACCAGGAACTGTGAAGCTAGCGTGAAATGTGCAGAATACAGCAGCATGGATCACAGCATAGCCTTGCATCCTGGACCACCTCCACAAGCATTGTCACAAGCAGAGGCTCATGATGGGAACTAAAAGAACACTGATGAAGACACCCCTGTGGTCACCTCTCAATGTACCGAGATCTGAAGGGGACTCATAGGAGGAAGATCCTGTTCAAAAATCTGCCTTGTCCAAGTCTACCCAGCTCGCCGCAGGGACAAAGCATTCAAGATATATGCAATCCTGGATAACCAAAGTAACAGGTCTCTAGACAAGTCCATCTTCTTTGACAACTCCCGCATTGTAGGCCCCGGTTCTCCCTAATCCTTGAGGACGTGCTCAGGTAACGTTGAGACTGCGGGGTGGAAAGCAACCAGATACAAGGTGGAGCCCATACATGGCCAGACCTGCCTATCACTACACTACACAACAGATCTGAGATACCTTCAACGGAGGTGGCAACACATCACCCCCACCTGAAGCGTATAGCCCACCTAATAAATGAGTTTGACCCAGAAGCCCCAATAGCTTTACTCCTGGGAAGAGATTTACTAGGAGCCCACAAGACTAGAGAATATATTAATGGCTCCTGTAACGCTCCATATGCACAGAGGCTCGACCTTGGATGGGTCATTATAGGAGACATCTGTCTAGGAGGAGCACACAAGCCGGCCTCAGTCAACAGTATGCTTACCAACACACTAGAAAATGAATGTCCGTCTCTCTTCCAGCCATGTCACAATAGTCTACTGGTAAAGGAATTACCAAACAGCACTTCCCTACCTTGCCCTTTCTCAGTTCTTACCAACGAACACCATGCCTGTGAAGGTGAACAAGATCACATAGGATGAACAGTCTTCCACAGGACTAATGAAGACGACAAGGTAGTGATGTCTATAGAAGACAAGATGTTCTTGGACATCATGGATAGTCAAATTGTCAAGGACAAGTCAAACAGTTGGGTCGCACCATTACCATTTCAACCTCGGAGAAGACGCCTACCCAACAACAGTGAACTGGTCTACAACCGATTCATCTCCCTCAGACACAAGTTTCAGAAGTCACCTGAGACGAATGAAAATTTCTTTAAGTTCATGGGGAAGATATTCCAGAACAACCACGCAGAGACTGCACCTGCACTTTGGCACTCAGAGGAGTTTTGGTACTTGCCCATCTTCGGAGTGTACTATCCTAAGAAGCCAGGGCAAATAAGAGTGGTATTCGACTCAAGCGCCAAATACGAAGATGTCTCATTGAATGATGTCCTACTGTCGGGCCCAGACCTTAACAACAGACTTCTAGAAGTACTACTCAGTTTCCGCAGAGATACGGTGGCATTTATGGCTGATATACAAGAGATGTTCCACTGTTTTCTCATCAATGAGGAACACAGAAACTACTTGAGGTTCTTCTGGTACTGTGACAATGACCCGGGCAAAGGCATCACAGAGTACCGGATGAGAGTACACATCATCGGGAACAGCCCTTCCCCGGCAGTCGCTATCTATGGCCTCCGGCATTCCATCAAAGAGGGCGAAGAAGAGGGTCAGACGTCAGATCCTTCATAGAAAATACTTCTATGAAGACGACTGTTTGAAGTCCACACCAACAAATGAGTAATGTTACTGTGCAGCCTCTATAATTTGAGTTACTGATATAATTGCACTCTGTATCATGCTTTTGTCTCTGTTATCTGCCAGTACTGATATACCGTTTATTCCCTTTGTAGTTTTTACCCATTATCGTCCACTGTTCGTCATCTCAATACATATAGACTTAAGAATCCATACAGTCTGTTTACTGGGAAGGGAATGAGGGTTAGCCGTATGCTGAAATCCACACAGCACCATACGTGGAGGAAGGCAGAACAATGTGCATTAGATATGCTCTCTCCCCACCCATGATACATATAAGCAAGGTGTGTAAGTATATGTGTTGTATGGCTTTGACACTGTTCTATTTTGGTCTACTTTTATATTTTACACAATAGCATACACTCTGTGTACCAAGCATCCATTTCTACATACCATGACCCCTTTTCCTTTGGTTTGAAATCAGCTGACATGTGCCAGAAAAGATATGGACTCAGCGCCCGAACCCACATCAAATGGAGAGACCCGACATGCACGCTACATGTACGATGCATGTCGTGAAGGGGTTAAACCCTTACAAACAGTGATAAAAATCTAATGCTGAGGCCGTGTAGCGTAAATACTGCAGTCTTTCTGCTGCTTTGTTTCTGCATATTTTCTGTAGATATCCTCACCATATAACGCAAAAACAATCTTCTCTGATTATTGTGTGTTTGCTGCATTTCTTTTATGTATTTTCACTCCTTTTAGATGCGATTTTGGTGCAGATACAAAGCAGACTTTTAAGGGTATGTTTTCACGTTCAGGAAACCCAGCACTTTGGACACAGCGGATACTCCGCTCTTCCCCCTGTTGTACGCTCGATGATTCTGGATGTGTTCATTGCGGAATCACCGCATCGTTCTCATAGACCGGGTTATTTATCTTGCGGAGAAGGAGCATCCCCGCAAGATAAATAGACATGCTGCGGTCGGTAAAGACGCGCCGCATGTCCAGATATACAGGGCCGCCGGATGCGGCCATGCGAATGAAACACCCGCTAGGGCCGTGGGGTACTCGGAACTGGGTTGGATGGTTCTTAAAGGGATGGTCACAGCAGCAATGACCCGGTCCGTGACCCTGGGAGCGCAATTAAAGGGGATGAGGGAATGTTTGTAGAGGATTGTTCATGACACCACCTGTGGTATTTGACTATAGATAGCCGACGCTTCTTAAAGGGACTTCTGGGGCCGATGGTGATGCAGCTGGGTTGGTTCTGCTCCCCCAGGTGGATCGGTGTTGTGGACGATGGGGTGCAGGAATGATTGGAGGACACAGGGACTGTAGTTTCTTTACCTTTAATTGTAGGTGCAGTCCGGAGCACAGGTAGAGGTGGTATTGGAGATCCGGGCAGCCTGGAAGCAGTTCAGAATCCCTCTAGCCAGGTAGGGTTGGAAGCCTCCCTACTGCGCTGTTCTTTAGGTTCTCGATGCCATAAGCTCTCTTCAAGTCCCTCTCTCAGTCTGTCCTTTAAGTGGAACACTACCCGCATGGCAGGCAGCTCGAGCCTTTTTATGATGTCACTCTCTCATGGTGACTCCGGCTCTCTAGTTTGCTGCTGTGCCTTCAGGCATCAGATGAGGCCAAGAGACCTGCAATCTCCTGTTCTCCAGATTCAGTTGCTGGGCATGCAGTTCCCACACAACCACAGACTTCAGTGTCCGGTGTCGTGAAAGTCTATGTTTCTACTGCGGTCAGTCTGACCACTTTTTAATCAACTGTCCCAAGTGTCCCAAGCGGCCTAACAAGGTGATAGCAGCAGTAGGAGAATATGACAACTGTGATGATGAATCTGACATCTTTGAATGTAGCCTGCCTTTAAACGCTGTATTCCATTCACTTTCTATGACTTCACCCCCCAAGGAGCTCAAAGAAAAGAACTCTCACTGTTCTCTCCCTATTAAGATCCTGTGCTCAGGACAGTGGATTTCCAGTGCAGCTAAGATTGACTCTGGTGCAGGTGGCAATTTCATGAATATCGCATTTGCCAAGGAACATGGTATTGAAATTCAGCAAAGAGCCTCTCCAATTACCATGGAAATAGTGGATGGGTCACCTTTAATCTCTGGGCCTGTGGATCAGGAGACCGTACCCCTTGAAATTTTGTTGGAGCCTAATCATCAGGAGCAACTTTCTTTCTTGCTAATTTCTTCTCCTCATTTTCCTGTGATTTTAGGCATTCCTTGGTTGCATTCTAAGAACCCAATTATCAACTGGGAGACCAAGGAGATTATCTTACCAACAAGGAGCAACTCAGCGTTAACAGAAGCTGTCCCTGAGTCCACGGCTACGGAACCACATGTACAGGTATTTACTTTACCTTCAGCATATAAAGAGTTCTCTGACATCTGTGACAAGAAGAATGCAGATCAGCTTCCTCCAAACAGGCATTATGACTGTCCCATTGAGCTGCTTCCTGGGGCAGCTATTCCTTTTGGTAACGTATACCCTTTGGCGGCACCTGAGCTTCAAGCCTTAAAGGGGTATATTGATGAAAATCTGGCCAAAGGCTTCATACGTCCTTCTTCCTCACTAGCAGGGGCACCTATATTTTTTGTAAGAAAGAAGGATGGGACCCTGAGACCCTGTGTTATCTATTGGGAACTCAATAGGGTAACCATACAAAACCGATACCCTTTGCCTCTGATTCCTGAATTACTGGAAAGAGTCCGCCATGCTAAGGTGTTCTCTAAACTGGATCTTCGTGGGGCTTATAATTTGGTACGTATTCATCCAGGGGATGAGTGGAAGACAGCATTCAGATGCCGGTATGGACACTTTGAATATCTTGTGATGCCCTTCGGGCTTTGTAACTTCCCTGCAACATTTCAACACCTTGCTAACGACATTTTCAGAGATTTGTTGGACCAGTTTGTGGTGATCTATTTGGACGATATACTAATCTTTTCTGACTCTCTACAGGAACATGAAGTACATGTCACAACTGTTTTAAGACATCTGAAAGAGAACCATCTGTATATTAAGCCGGAGAAATGCGAGTTCCATCATTCTGAGATACAGTTCTTAGGTTATGTCATCTCTCCCCAGGGGATGAACATGGAATCTGGTAAGATTCAGGCTATCCTTGACTGGCCGGTACCCAAGAATGTTAAGGAGGTCCAAGGTTTTATTGGTTTTGCAAATTTCTACAGACGCTTCATCTGAAATTTTTCTGATATTGTCCGTCCCATTACTTCCTTGACAAAGAAGGAAAAGCCCTTTAAGTGGTCATCACAGGCTCAAGAAGCTTTTGATCGGCTTAAGATCTGTTTGACCTCAGCACCGCTGTTGATACACCCAGATCCAACACTTTCATTCATTGTGGAGGTGGACGCTTCTGATAATGCTTTGGGGGCTATTCTCTCCCAAAGAACTGGAGAGAAGGGTCTGCTACATCCTTGTGTTTTCTTTTAGCGTAGACTAACCTCAGCAGAGAAGAATTACGAGGTGGGAGACAAGGAATTGCTGGCTATTATTGCGGCTTTCAAAGAATGGAGGCATCATCTGCAAGGAGCTGCACAACAGATCATAGTGCTAACTGACCATCGCAATTTAGAGTTCCTTAGATCCGCTAGATGTCTTTCTCCTCGTCCGGCTCGTTGGAACTTATTTTTAAATCAATTTAACTTTGCTATCTCGTACTGTCCAGGTTCTCGTAATGGGAAGGCTGATGCTTTATCCCAAATCCATGCTGCGGATTCTGTACCTGGAGCCCTGTTCAAGACCATTCTATCTGATGCCAATTTCATTGGAGTTATTCACGATCAAGACTTGGGGAAGGAGTGCAGGGAGGCTTATGATGGTGATGTATTTCTGGCCAACCCACCTGTGGATATTAATCTTGTCTTTAAGGGTGGCATGTGGTTCAGAGATCGACATATCTACGTCCCAGAGGTCGTCCGTCTGCAGATCCTCAAGTTGATACATGACTCCAAGTTGGCTGGTCACAGGGGGGTACAGAAGACACAAGAGTTCCTGAGCCGATTCTTCTTGTGGCCAACTTGCCTGAAGGATACCAAGGACTATGTTCTCTCTTGCGAGGTATGTGCCCATTACAAGACTCCTCATGTGGCACCTACGGGTCTTCTACTACCATTACCTGTTTCATCCCGCCCTTGGGGGTCTATATCAATGGACTTTTTTGTGGAGCTGCCTACATCGGGGGGCATGAATACAGTCATGGTGGTAGTTGACTAAAGCTGCTCATTTTGTTCCGTGCACCGGCTTCCCCTCAGCTAAAGATACAGTGAACTTGGTTATACAGAATGTCTTTCGGTTGCATGGGGTCCCGGATGAGATCATCTCTGACCATGGAGTACAGTTCACTTCAAGATTCTGGAAGGTGTTTTGCTCTGCACTCAATATTAATGTCTGTCTCTCTTCCGCTTACTATCCCCAGACAAATGGTCAGACTGAGCGTACCAACCAGACGCTGGAACAATATCTAAGATGCTATATCAGCCATCTCCAGGATGATTGGTTGGAGTTGCTGCCGTTAGCTGAATTTTCATTTAACAATTCTCAGAGCGCCTCCACTAAATTTACACCTTTCTTTGCCAATCTGGGTTATCATCCGTGTATCTTACCTAAGTCTCCAATTAATTCTCCGGTTCCAGCAGAGGAGGAAAGGCTGACTGTGATGAGGCAAAATCTGGAGGTTCTGAAGGAATCCCTGACCACAGCTCAAGAACGTTATAAGAGATTGGCTGATAGATTCCGTAAACCTGCACCCATGTTCAAGGTAGGAGATTCCGTGTGGTTATCAACTAAGAATCTGAAGTTAAACGTTCCTTCACAAAAACTTGGACAGAAATTCATTGGCCCTTTCAAGATCAACGGTATTGTGAGCTCTGTGGCCTGCCGGCTGAAGCTACCTAGGACTATGAAGGTACACCCAGTTTTTCATGTATCTTTACTGAAGCCTGTATCTCCTAATACCTTCCAGGGATGTGTTGTGCCACCTCCGCAGCCTGTGGTGATTGATGGGCAAGAACAATTTGTGGTGGAGGAAATTATTGATTCCAGGATTCGCAGGAATCGGCTCCAATATCTGATAAGATGGCAGGGATATCCCCCTGATGAAGATTCTTGGGAACCTGTGGAAAACATCAATGCCCAACAGAAGATTTCTCATTTTCATCAGAGATTCCCTGAGAAACCAGGTCCAAGATCGTCCTGATGCCGCTTCTAAGGAGGGAGTAATGTCAGGACTCTAAACATTTTTTACCTTTTGTGCATTACTGCCCTTTTCCAAGACGGCGTCTTTGGTCTCATGTGCACTGTGTCTTCCTGCTATAAAACTCCAACCCAGCCTTCAGTCTGTGATAGAGTATTCTGCCTTGCATCCAGCTCCTGACCCTGGTGGCTCCCTGGCTATATACCTGCTCCTGTGAACCTGTGTGGTTATCCTGCTACTATACTCTGAGTTCCTGCTGCATACACCAGTTTCCAGTAATCCTCCTTCATCTGCTGCTCGTATTAACTTCCATCTGCATTTGCTGGACATGTAAGCTGCTGCTGCTCTGCTTAAACCTGAGATTATCACCCAGACCTTCCTGGTTGAGATAAGACTTTGCTTGAACTGCCTTATAAGCATATTTATCTGTGTTTGGACTATACAAGGACTTATTCGTGTCAAGTATCCTCAAGAGTAATTGTGCTTCATGGACTTTCTGCTTGATTGCATTTTGCTCTGAAGTTTCCTATAGACTGCTAAGCTGCGTTTATTATTTGCACCAAGTGTTGTGGACTTGAGTTTCTCTCTGCACCTGTTTGAATCACCATGTGATAATATAGACTTTACCACTTATAAAACTGTGTCCTGTAGTTGTCTTGTTCCATGCAGAGTCTCCTGAGTTATCCCCTATAATTATTACATCCGGTCTGTTGCGCTCAGTCCTAGGGTGAGCTCAGTTGCAGCTCCTATCCCCAGCTTCTCCTCACTTGCTTCCTCCACTAGCTCTGACTTACTGACTAACCCCGCCTCCAGACCAGAACTTATAGGGAAGTTCCCCTTAAACCGGGTTTAGAGCTCCCCCTTCTGGTCTGGAGTCAGGAAAGGTGTTCTTGCTTCCAGGCATGGCATTACCCAATGTGAGGGACACAATGCCACTGTGGCAACCGGACTCCTGGGGTGCCACACGCTCATAGTGGAGACAGGATTTCATAAAATCCCCTCCACTATGCTGTAACATCTGGACGCTGCGGATTGGACGCTGTGGCTGATCCACAGCAAATCCTGATGTAATCCAGCACGTGGAAACATACCCTTACGGTGCACAAAAGCAATGATTCTGCGCTTAAAAATGCATCTTTTTTTTTCATAAGTTTTATTCAGAAGAAGCCTATAGAGGAAAATTCACCAAAACCCTGGAGTTCAGCAGTGTCTTCAGACCACAGAAGGCAGAAAGTTCATGAAATCACATGCACTTTGCTTGGAAATTTAGACCATATTCACAAGTAGCATAAACGCTACATATTTTCTGCTGCTTTTTTTGCACAGAAATTATGCTGTGTTGAACTGTCTAAACAAAGTGGATGTGATTTAATGAAAAGTTTGCACCCATGACATCTAAAGACACTGATACACCTGTGCGGGTTTGGTGATTGTTTTCTATCTTGTCTTCAACATGGAGCCTAAACAAATGCATGTAAAAAACTGCAGTTACTTTTTTAAGTGCAGAATCAAAGCTTTTCTGTACTATAAAAAAAATATTAAATGTGGCTTCACATCTGCACCAAAATTACATCAAATAAGGGGGAAAAGGACTAAAAAATGCAGTAATAATCAGAGAATTGTTATTGTATAGTTTGGTGCAGATCTTGCAGAAAACAAAAAAACACAGTATTTTTGCAACGTGTGATCACGACCTTACAGATAAAAAATGCCAAATGTCATGTAGTCAAGCTGCATAAAGATGAGAATTTTCTGGCTACAACAACTGTGAATGTAGGAGCAAAAAAAATAAATCCACAGGTCCCAACTAGAGATGAGCAGGGCACACAGGACACCGTAAGGTAAAAGATTTGCAGCCTCCCATCCAGGTAGCACTGATCTAGATGCTGGACATGGCCACACAAGGCCCATTCATACTGGTAAATAAAGAAACCAGGCAATATTTGGAATGAATGGCCGTGTCATTTATTTTTGAGTTACTTGAAATCCAATCACATACCAGTTTAACTTTAAACTTAACTCTTAAAGGGAACCTGTCACCACGTTTTTGGAAGATGGGATAAAAATAGCGTTAAATAGGGGCAGAGGTGGGCGTTACATTAGTGTGTGTGTTATGCGTTTATTACCCACCTAAGTTGCCGAAATAACTTTGCAAAGTCTCCGTTTTCGCCTGTCAATCAGGCTGGTCAGGTCACATGGGCGTGGTGTCTTCACCCAGATTTGGCGTAGTTTTCCGTTGGTGGCGTAGTGGTGTGCGCATGCCCAAAGTCCGGAATCCTCTTCCAGGGGATTTAAAATAGCGCGGTGTTCGTTATTGCATTGGTGATCGGTGGGCGCGGCCATCTTCCTTTGGCCGCGCGTGCGCAGAAGCGGCGCTCTGCTGGCCGCGGCTTCAGGAAAATGGCCGCGGGATGCCGCGCGTGCGCAGATGGATATCGCGGCGGCCATTTTCCTGAAGCCGCGGCCAGCAGAGCGCCGCTTCTGCGCACGCGCGGCCAAAGGAAGATGGCCGCGCCCACCGATCACCAATGCAATAACGAACACCGCGCTATTTTAAATCCCCTGGAAGAGGATTCCGGACTTTGGGCATGCGCACACCACTACGCCACCAACGGAAAACTACGCCAAATCTGGGGGAAGACAACGCCCATGCGACCTGACCAGCCTGATTGACAGGCGAAAACGGAGACTTTGCAAAGTTATTTCGGCAACTTAGGTGGGTAATAAACGCATAACACACACACTAATGTAACGCCCACCTCTGCCCCTATTTAACGCTATTTTTATCCCATCTTCCAAAAACGTGGTGACAGGTTCCCTTTAAATTAACCACCAATTTTAACCACCGTAAATGACCAATCCACCCAATAAGGGCGATTTCCCAAATGCCAGGGCTCAAAGAGACATGGCCCCCCTACTAAGCCACAGCCATTTTTCCACCATTGTCTGAAGGTTCAAATTAAATATATCTAGGTCTATATCCGAAAGATGAATTAAATCATTTCTGTAAAACCCAGGCAAAAAACCCTCCAGATCCTCATGCCTAAAAGAAAAGCCATTAATCATAGGAAGGAATTTAGCGATCTCTCTGTTAACCCTTTTTCTTATTTTTTCCAAGGACAGTGCCCTCTTATTCCATAACAATCTGGGAATGATCTCTGAAAAAGCAAAAGACGTATATGGAAAAGTTGCTTAAGGAAAATAATGTCTGCTCTCAAGGTAGCAATTAAATCAAGAGTTTTGATTTTTCCAAGATCATTTCCGGGTAAATGCAAAATAACCAAGTCTGGGTGAGGAAGTTTAATACAACATTTGTTAAATTCCGTAACTAGTCTATCCCAAGACATGCCTCGAATGCTGTGCCAAAAAATTTGCACCGTCTCATGGCTGAATGAAAGGTTCTCAGAGTAGGAACGTTGGCAAGCCCTCTTCTGCGCCCAGAATATATAGGAATGTCCTAGAATCCAAACAACCCTGGGACCTAAAAGCAAACTCAAAGTTAATTGTTATATAAATCATGGCGCACATAAAGTTTAAATCTCCCCGATTCCCACCTGCCCAATTTCATTATTTCAGAATCATGAAGACCAGATCTTGCTGCCTCCGTTGCTGCTCCTATTCTAAATGAATGCGAGGTAAACCTTAAATGCTCTTTTCCTAGCAACCGTAAACACTTTTTAAAAACCGAATGAAACTGAAAAACGTTTGCAGGGGTGCCATCCGAATGAACAAATAGCGGGCCAGGAACGCAGGGCCTAATGCGTAACCAATTCTTGGTGTTGAGTACTGGACAAAAATTTTGATCCGGCATAGAGTAAATTTTTAGCCTAATACCCCTACCCAGCTGATCAGTCTTGGATCGCCTGACAAATAAAAACAAATGGGACTCATATAAAGTCACATCCGAAGCCATAAGTCCAGAAGGATCCGATTTAATTGATGAGACTAACTCACCTACCCTTAAAGCAACGAAAAATGCCAACGAAAAAGCCGATGAAAACAAAAGGGTCTCGAAAGCATTGAGACTATTGAAGAGACTGTTTGAAGAGATGAGCATAGATCTTTCAAGAGAGGAAGTGAAATAGGGCATCTAGAGTCCGGTTTGAATTTAGATCTTTTGAAACCCTTTAAAAATTGTTTAATCGGGAATAAGCCCGTCAGTGGCAGTGACTTGGCTACCGCCGAATAAGATAGACCCTTGTGACATAAAAATTCAACAAATCTCAAGCCAGAAATAGGGCTAGAGATACTGAAATTAAAATTGTTCATGTTACAAAACGTGATCCACTGCTGCCATGCGGCTGAATAGTCAGCCCATGATCGCGCAGACAATGAATGTTCAATAAAATGAGGTATCAGTTCAATACCATGTCCCAAATCTCCTGAGGGCAAGGCGTTATGTCCACGTCTGCGTTGGGCACCTGTTGGTGAAACATTTGCCATTGTTGACTACAGAGAGAATCCGTAATCGATGCTAACACACTTGTCCCAAATCTGGCTTTCAACCAGATGTTAAATTTTAGGCAGGTCAAAACTATCCGTCTCAAAATCCTAGCCGCCCATAAATTTTTGGAAGAAAGGGAGTTAATCAGAAAAATAACGCCTTTATTAATGGAAAGGATTAGGATCCTGGCATTCTTCATCTGGTGGCCCCATAAATGTAAACCTATGAGAATAGTGAAAATTTCCCAAACCATAGGGCTCCCTGTCAATTGTTTAGACATCCAAGCCTCCGGCCATGGATGAGCAAACCAATGTGTAGAAAACAAAATTCCGCAGCCCAAATCGCCATTGGCTGAAAATGCAAAATTCAAATCATCTGCCAGGACAAACGAGGACTGCCAACAGGATTTGCCATTGAATCCTGATAAAAAAAGATAGCCAGATCTTCGCATCTTCTTTTAAATCTGACGATACCCTAATGTGAGACTCAGGGGATGAAAAAAAATTGTTGCGTCGTAAAGCCGTCTGGAAAAAACCCTGCCCATGGGAATGACCCGTAAGGCAAAATTTAAAAGCCCTAATAGAGATTGCATCTCCTTCAAAGTCACTTTCTTTTTTGACCAAAAATTTTCCAAAGATTCGCGTAATTTAAAAATTTTTTCTTCAGGCAACCTGCATTCCATTTGCTGGAATCCAAGGTAATGCCCAAGAATTCAATAACTTTCATGGGAAGGCATGTTTTCTCATGTGCCAGAGGTACACCAAAGGTGCTGAACATATGCATAAAGCTATTTAGCGTTGCAAGGCAATTAACCGAATGGGGGGAACCGACAAAAAGAAAATCGTCCAGGTAATGGAGAATACCTGCATCCCGAACGTTATACTCTAAAACCCAGTGTAAAAAGGACGAAAAAGTTTCAAAATAAAAACAAGATAAAGAAAACCCCAGACATCTGTCAAAGTAAAATTGATCTTCAAAATGGAAGCCTAAAGAATTAAAACCCGATGGGTGAACAGGGAGCAATCTGAATGCGGACTTGATGTCAGATTTCACCATTAATGCATTCCTGCCAAATCTTCTGAGTAGGTCGACAGCTGTGTGAAAGGATGAGTAGGTGACTGAACCTAGCGCTTGATCAACCTCATCATTGAGGGAAGAGCCAATGGGGTATGATAAATGGTGAATCATACGGAAACTACCAGGCTCCTTCTTAGGTACAATACCTAAAGGGGAAATACGGAAATTTAAAAAAGGAGGGGAAGAAAAAGGGCCTGCGATCCTACCCAATTTCAATTCCTCATTAATCTTTTTTTTGGCAACTTCGAGGTGAAAATTCAGGGAAGCCAAATTTTTTACTCGGACGCATACAGGGCCTTTAAATTGCGGTATTTCAAAACCTGAGGAAAAACCGTTAAGTAAGAGCTTACTGCTCTCCCGGTTTGGATATATGCTTAGCCACCAAAGCATTTCTCCCAGTCTCACTGGGGTCTGAGCTCTTTGAGTTAGAATCTCTGGGAGCTGGTTGGGAGGATTGCTTCCGAAAGCATTTAGACATTGGGTGTGGATTTCCACAGAAGGAGCATTCGTGGCAAAACCTGCATGAGTTATTCCACTTGCAGACCGACTCATTGAACGCAAAACAGACTCCCTTCTTGGCTAAACCACAGCACAATAGAGTATAATCCTTATGAAATAATTTTTATTAAGGAACAATTAAAATAGACATGAAATACACATTTAAAATGAGAAAAAACTGGATAACCAACAAACAGGACACACAAAGTGCCTGGCACATGCAGTCTAGGATAATAGAGTAGAAATTCAATGCCCCATAAAGTGCTAATAGTAATTTAATCATACAGCCATATAAATATCAGAGTGATACAAACTACAGCGATCACACCATGGAAACTGTATATGGTGTCAGAGACAACCACATGGTACATAGTATGTGTAATGGCCAAGTTCAGTATAGAAGGTATATACGCTGCTAGATAATAAGTAACGGATAACTAGCATTATCCCACATTAAAGTCAGTGTATAATGTGGCAAGGTGAAACAACAGGCGTGAGCCTAAGATATGAAAGTATAATAAGAAGCATGATATACTCACTAAGTGTTTAAAAGGTAAAGTGCCGGCACCACGTAGGTCCCTGCCGGGAGGCGGCAGGGACCTACGTGGTGCCGGCACTTTACCTTTTAAACACTTAGTGAGTATATCATGCTTCTTATTATACTTTCATATCTTAGGCTCACGCCTGTTGTTTCACCTTGCCACATTATACACTGACTTTAATGTGGGATAATGCTAGTTATCCGTTACTTATTATCTAGCAGCGTATATACCTTCTATACTGAACTTGGCCATTACACATACTATGTACCATGTGGTTGTCTCTGACACCATATACAGTTTCCATGGTGTGATCGCTGTAGTTTGTATCACTCTGATATTTATATGGCTGTATGATTAAATTACTATTAGCACTTTATGGGGCATTGAATTTCTACTCTATTATCCTAGACTGCATGTGCCAGGCACTTTGTGTGTCCTGTTTGTTGGTTATCCAGTTTTTTCTCATTTTAAATGTGTATTTCATGTCTATTTTAATTGTTCCTTAATAAAAATTATTTCATAAGGATTATACTCTATTGTGCTGTGGTTTATCCACCTGTGGTTGTTAATGCTCCTCGAGTTTTTTGTCCTTTAACACATTTCTGGGCATTTGTTGATTTTGATCCCTTCTTGGCTAGACTGGAAACCGGTTGTTTGTTTGTGTAGTGTCTTTGTGGCAACATAAGGTTAATCCATAAACCCAATTAACGTCAGGGTGGACTGCTAACTTCTGTCTAAACGCCTCATCATAGTGAAGCCATGCTAGGCCTCCAAAATTACGGTAAGCCTCCAAGATGATATCAATATGCTGAAATAATTTACTGCATAAGTTAGGGAACTTCTCTCCCAAGACTGCTGAGTAGATCGAAAAAGCCTGAATCCAATTGTTGAACGACTTCAGAGAGCCGCGTTTGGAATCATCAGCGTCAGATTTGTCCTCTTTCTTTTCAGGTCTACTCAGGTAGTCCTTACGGGGAAGAAGTGAAAATAAATCTACATAGTTGTTATTCCAAATGTGCTCTTTAGTTACGGAGCTCAAATGGAAACCCAGGGGGGAAAGGTCACAGGTCAAAGCCTTCTTAAAGGGGTTCTGAGGAGGAGGGTTACACTCCACTATAGGTCTGATTAAGGAGGATGGAGCAGGGTTAACTACTTCCCCCAAAGATTCAGACAAAATGCTTTTTATGATATCCCTAAGCTGGTGATGTGGAACAGACAGGGGTACATTAAGCATCTCACCCCTTCCTGAAGATTCTCCTCTGGTCGTCCGATCAGCTGAGCAGCCAGTATTCCAGCCCTGAGGGGAGGACGAGTACAGCTGTGGGTGAGCCGGCGGAGAAGAATTCTGCCCATCATCCGAATCCTCTTCCTGGGCGATGACAGGCGATGCCTGCAGCTGGGCGCTGGAGACTGGAGCTGAGGTGGAGGCTGCCGCCTGACAGGCTGATGCCGCCACAGCACTTTTACGGCTGCGGGGGGCGGGTAACCTGCAGGCAGTTTTGGATGGCGCCGCCCGGTGGCTGCACTGGGAATCTCGCACTGGACTGCGAGACTTCGTGGAAGATGGGCGGCGGGACTTCCTGCGCACATCCGGTGTGCGGCTGCTGGACCTTGTCGGCTGTGATGGCGGTGAATACGATCTCCGGGGCGTCTTCCTCCTCCCCCGGCTGGAGAGATTCACCGCTGGCTCTTCAGCTTGACCCGACGGATGGAACGGAGGAGACAGCACCGGAGTAGGGGGGACGGCGTCAGAAGCTGCAGGTAAAGGTTTAATAGCAAGGCAGCTCTTAAGCCAGTCCGCCCAGTCCTCCTGGCCGGCCCTAGTCAGGATTTGCTGTAATAGGCTCTCCATTCTTCTCCTGGTATCTTCGGTTTCGTCAGGGAACTGTTGAATGAGGTAAATTCATAAACACAGGGCTTTTTATAATCCAGAAAAAGCCCGCCAATCACCAACCCACCAATAAGAAACCGTTATTTCAGGCGCAAAACAGCTAGAAATAACCGGTTCTGACTGCTCATGGTCTTATCTGACTGCTCATGGTCTTAATACCACAGCTAACTTCAAGTTTACCTCATAAACCACAATTAAAAGGCAAATAAGTTGTTTATTCAGGGCCCGTGTGTTCATGAGACCCCCCCCCCCCTATAATGCTTTATTATGGACGGGGGAGGGCTAACAGGAGTCCTGTGAATCTATCCACTCATCTCTAGTCCCAGCTGTCCTTTACTCAATCCTGGATTTGGGTCTACACCCTGCAGTCTTGGATGTCTGCTGAATGTCCATCACTACCACCATCCCTGACATCTCATCTTGCAAGGGCAGAAAGAAATTGTAAATGGAATTGGACTGGGTTGTGGTCAAAATAATTTATCGCTGCTCAAATTTCATGGTTCCCTTGAGACATGTGGGTAAAAATCAGGCAGCATAAGCATGGTAAGTGTGCTGTCCATTTTTTTCTCACCCACATTGACTTGCATTGGTAATTCTCATCCAATATATGCAGCCATATTGTTCCTCAGCCCAATTACAGTTGAGGAAAAACTCTCAAATGAACACTGCTTCATTGAATAACATTGGTGTGAGTGCAATGTGATAAAACGTATTTATGCGCAGATGTCCACGAACCCTTGGGCCGAGGTCACACGAGCATTGAATACGGACAAGTGCTATGCGAGAAAACATCACATAGCCCTCAGACCATTGTTAATCTATGGGGCAGCTCCCATCAACTTTTTTTCCTCGGGTGTATTCTGCGTGCGAGAGAAATAACAGCATGCTGCGACTGTATCAGTATATCACCCGAGTCTTGCCAATACAAGTCTATGGGTGCGAGAAAAAATCAGATACCAAATGGACTATCAGTGTAGCTTGCAAGAAATACGCAACCATTTTCCTCATTTCAGCCCATTGAGCCATAAAATTGAATGGGGAAAAGCAGTGAGAAATGTAAAGCCATACGCATGTCATACGGATGTCATACGGATACATAGGTGCGGGAAAATCGCATCATCGCATTGCAAACACATTACACATGAATGACCATACAGAGAACATTTATGCAACTTTCAGCAGGGGGACTCAGACCGATTTTCCATAAGGTAAGTGCGACCCCGGCCTCAGTGGGAAAATCAGCTGGCATTTTCCCAGGCTGAAGAGTTCATTTAAGGTCAATCCACCAAGGGGCGCAGCTTCAGTGACGGCACCGCTAGTCACCGAAGCTCTGTTCCCTGGATTTCATTCATTTCCCAGTCGTTTACAGCCGGGAGCGGCATTAGCAGCGCTCCCGGTTGGAAATTGTAAATGCCCCAGATATGGATTATTGCGTGAGACTTGACTGTACAGCGGACAGGTAAGGGATATTGTTGCTTTTTCATTTTGGCATTTTTTACAGGAGAACGAGGGCTTCGCTTGGATTGAGCGTGCAATAAAGATGCCAAAACCTGTGTGTTTATTTCATTAAAAGACTTTATTCTTAATGTGTGTGTATTTTTAACCCTTTCAGACTATTGGATTAATAATGGATAGGTGTCTTATTGACACCTCTCCATTATTAACCAGGACTAATGTCACATTACAATAGCAAAGTGACATTAACCCCAGGTTACCCCATATGCCAATGCTACAGAGCAATGGGAAGAGAGAAGCTAAATGCCCGAATAGGTGCATCTTACAGATGGGCCTTTTCTGGGGTGGCTGGGGGCAGATATTTTCAGCCAGGGAGGGGCCAATAATCATGGTCCCTCTTTGGGCTACTAATATCTGCCTTCAATCACTGGCTTTCCCTATCTGGTGGGGAAAATTGTGCGGGAGCCCACACCAGTTTTTTCCATGAATTAATCCTTTAATTTAATACCTACAGCTCCCAAATTTTACACACACACACTAGTAACATTATGAGTGAGGGACATATAAAAATCTAACTGTTCTGCAATGGTTTACTGTATGTCAACCATGTCTCATATCCTGTCAGGTTCTGCAATGATTTTACAGAACCCGACAATTCTGCCATCTAACTTTCTATGAAATATAAAGATATACAGTATATACAGTTAAGTCCATATATATTTGGACAGAGACAACATTTTTCTAATTTTGCTTATAGACATTACCACAATGAATTTAAAAAAATAATTCAGATGCAGTTGAAGTTCAGACTTTCAGCTTTCATTTGAGGGTATCCACATTAAAATTGGATGAAGGGTTTAGGAGTTTCAGCTCCTTAACATGTGCCACCCTGTTTTTAAAGGGACGAAAAGTAATTGGACAATTTCATGGACAGGTGTCCTTTGTTATGTCATTCTCAATTAAGCAGATAAAAGGCCTGGAGTTGATTTGAGGTGTGGTGCTTGCATCTGGAAGGTTTTGCTTTGAAGTAAAAATGTGGTCAAAGGAGCTCTCCATGCAGGTGAAACAAGCCATCCTGAAGCTGCGAAAACAGAAAAAAAACCCATTCAAGAAATTGCTACAATATTAGGAGTGGCAAAATCTACAGTTTGGTACATCCTGAGAAAGAAAGAAAGCACTGGTGAACTCATCAATGCAAAAAGACCTGGGCGCCCAAGGAAGACAACAGTGGTGGATGATCGCAGAATAATCTCCATGGTGAAGAGAAACCCCTTCACAACAGCCAACCAAGTGAACAACACTCTCCAGGAGGTAAGCGTATCAATATCCAAATCTACCATAAAGAGAAGACTGCATGAAAGTAAATACAGAGGGTTCACTGCAAGGTGCAAGCCACTCATAAGCATCAAGAATAAAACGGCTAGACTGGACTTTGCTAAAAAAAAAAACATCTAAAAAAGCCAGCACAGTTCTGGAAGAACATTCTTTGGACAGATGAAACCAAGATCAACCTCTACCAGAATGATGGAAAGATAAAAGTATGGCGAAGGCGTGGTACAGCTCATGATCCAAAGCATACCACATCATCTGTAAAACATGGCGGAGGCAGTGTGATGGCTTGGGCATGCATGGCTGTCAGTGGCACTGGGTCACTAGTGTTTATTGATGATGTGACACGGGACAGAAGCAGCCGAATGAATTCTGAGGTATTCAGAGCCATACTATGTGCTCAGATCCAGCCAAATGCAGCCAAACTGATTATTATTATTTAATCTGTCCAATTACTTTTGGTCCCTTTAAAAACAGGGTGGCACATGTTAAGGAGCAGAAACTCCTAAACCCTACATCCAATTTTAATGTGGATACCCTCAAATGAAAGCTGAAAGTCTGAGCTTTAACTGCATCTGAATTGTTTAGTTTAAAATTCATTGTGGTAATGTCTATAACCAAAGCTAGAAAAATATTGTCTCTGTCCAAATGTATATGGACATAACTGTATATATATATATATATATATATATATATATATATATATATATGTCTCAATGACATAAATAAATATATATATATATATATATATATATATATATATATATATATATATATATATATATCCTATACTATATGTAGACATTTATTTTATCTATTCTATTCTAACCTGTTAGTGTGATTTTACTGTAAACCGCACTGAATTGCCGGCTTTTCTTAAGGACACCGGTGCGTATTTCTCTCAAGTCACACTGATGGTCCGTGTGGTGCGCGAGTTTTTCTCGCACCCACAGACTTTCATTGGCGATTCTCGGACGATATATGGTGCAAATCGCAGCATGCTGCGATTTCTCTCACACGTATAATACGGCCAAGAAAACAACGGATGATAATAATAATAATCTTTATATAGTGCTAACATATTCCACAGCGCTTTACAGTTTGCACACATTATTGTCACTGTCCCTGTTGGGGCTCACAATCTAAATTCCCTATCAGTATGTCTTTGGAATGTGGGAGGAAACCATTGTACCCGGAGGAAACCCACGCAAACACGGAGAGAACATACAAACTCTTTGCAGATGTTGTCCTTAGTGGGGCTTGAGCCCAGGTCTCCAGCGCTGCAAGGCTGCTGTGCTAACCACTGCGCCACCGTGCTGCCCCATAGATTAACATTGGTCTGAGTGCTATGTGATTTTTTATCGCATAGCACTCGTCCATATTATACGGTAGTGTGACTCCAGCCTTATAGTGAGTCTTCATCTATGAAACTGTTGACATGAAGTAGGGTATTCCCAATTTATTCTTTTTCTTAGTATGATGAATTTTTAACATTTCACATCCCTAAAACGCTTTACATAGAAGGAAGACAGTGGCCAAATATTGTAGGTATAGAACATCCAGCTGTTCTCGTCTACCTGTTGGGCTAATATCTTTCCTGTGTCCTGAACTACCCTGAGAAATGTCATAACTATTAGTAATGCTTTGTGCTATATATACCTCAGCCCAGAAAATCATCACAAAGTAATTTGCCATGAGAAAATAAAAACTGATTTGTTCTTCGTTTAACACCATAATAAACACATGGCCCAGTTTACATGGACACATTTCCTTGCATAACTACAGAAATGGAAGTACGGTTCCAATGTAACCACTGCGCTTCACAACTATGATTTAGCTGTTCATTTGCCATAATGCACTGCAGAATCCATGGGTGATAGAACATGCTCTCATTACAATAAAAGTAATGCAATCATTATGTGTTAGCTCAATTATTCCTCCTGCAGTCTGAGTCTAGACATCCGCAGTATGACTGATCTGGGAATTGGCTTCTATTTGCGGGTCACTTGACTAGATAGACTTTAGTAGATAGTTTGTTTGCAAATTATTCTCATAATTTTAAAGCAATAAATGTCTGACTCTTGCTACTTATGTAATTGTTATTATGAATACAATTTAGGTCTCCTTCACATGTCCTGATATTTCCGATACTGGAAAAATCAGTACCTATCAGGGCCGGACTGGCCATAGGGCACTTCTGGCAAATGCCAGAAGGGCCGGTGCCAGTGGTGGGCCGCTCAATCCGCCGCCCCCGCCGTCGCATTCAACTATACCGGCGTATAGACGCCGGTACAGTTGAATGCAATGATGGAGGAGAGAGCGTCTACAGACGCTCCTCTCCCATCATTCCCCGCTCTGCCTCTGACACTGCGGGTGCGCGATGATGTCATATCATCGCGCACCTGCTGTGTCCCGGGCAGACTGCAGCTGCTGAGACAGGAGCAAGAACCAGGAAGCAACGCTGGGCACGAGGAGAGGTGAGGAGAGTTTTTTTTTTTCTGGACTGTGGGGCCATTCTCGGAGGAGGTGAGGGGAGGAAGAGAAGAGATGTGGGCTGTATATAGTTCTCTGTGGGCTGTGCTCGGTGCTGTATACTGCTGTGGGCTGTATATAGCTCTCTGTGGGCTGTGCTCTGTGCTGTATACTACTGTGGGCTGTATATAGTTCTCTGTGGGCTGTGCTCTGTGCTGTATACTGCTGTGGGCTGTATATAGTTCTCTGTGGGCTGTGCTCTGTGCTGTATACTACTGTGGGCTGTATATAGTTCTCTGTGGGCTGTGCTCTGTGCTGTATACCACTGTGTGCTCTGTGCTATATATAGTTCTCTGTGGGCTGTGCTCTGTGCTGTATACTGCTGTGGGCTGTATATAGTTCTCTGTGGGCTGTGCTCTGTGCTGTATACTGCTGTGGGCTGTATATAGTTCTCTGTGGGCTGTGCTCTGTGCTGTATACTACTGTGGGCTGTATATAGTTCTCTGTGGGCTGTGCTCTGTGCTGTATACTACTGTGTGCTCTGTGCTATATATAGTTCTCTGTGGGCTGTGCTCTGTGCTGTATACTGCTGTGGGCTGTATATAGCTCTCTGTGGGCTGTGCTCTGTGCTGTATACTGCTGTGTGCTCTGTGCTATATATAGTTCTCTGTGGGCTGTGCTCTGTGCTGTATACTACTGTGGGCTGTATATAGTTCTCTGTGGGCTGTGCTCTGTGCTGTATACTGCTGTGGGCTGTATATAGCTCTCTGTGGGCTGTGCTCTGTGCTGTATACTGCTGTGGGCTGTATATAGTTCTCTGTGGGCTGTGCTCTGTGCTGTATACTGCTGTGGGCTGTATATAGTTCTCTGTGGGCTGTGCTCTGTGCTGTATACTGCTGTGGGCTGTATATAGTTCTCTGTGGGCTGTGCTCTGTGCTGTATACTACTGTGGGCTGTATATAGTTCTCTGTGGGCTGTGCTCTGTGCTGTATACTACTGTGGGCTGTATATAGTTCTCTGTGGGCTGTGCTCTGTGCTGTATACTACTGTGGGCTGTATATAGTTCTCTGTGGGCTGTGCTCTGTGCTGTATACTACTGTGGGCTGTATATAGCTCTCTGTGGGCTGTGCTCTGTGCTGTATACTGCTGTGGGCTGTATATAGCTCTCTGTGGGCTGTGCTCTGTGCTGTATACTACTGTGGGCTGTATATAGTTATCTGTGGGCTGTGCTCTGTGCTGTATGCTACTGTGGGCTGTATATAGTTCTCTGTGGGCTGTGCTCTGTGCTGCATATAGTTCTCTGTGGGCTGTGCTCTGTGCTGTATGCTACTGTGTGCTGTATATAGTTCTCTGTGGGCTGTGCTGTATATATTACTTTGTGGGCTGTGCTGTATATATTACTTTGTGGGCTGTGCTGTATATATTACTCTGTGGGCTGTGCTGTATACTACTGTGTGGACTGTGCTGTATACTTCTACGTGGGCTGTGCTGTATACTACTGTGTGGTCTGTGCTGTATACTACTGTGTGGTCTGTGCTGAATACTGCTGTGTGGGCTGTGTTATCTACTACGCGAGCTGTGCTATAGTATGCAGGCTGTGCTGTATACTATGCGGTTTGTGCTATATAATATGCAGGCTTTGCTATATACTATGGGGAGTATATTATATTCTATGGGGGAGGCCATGTTATGTACTATGTGGCTGTGTTATATACTATTGTGGGGGTATATTATATTCTATGGGGGAGGCTGCGTTATATACTATGGGGGGCTGCATTATATTCTATGGGGGGCTACATTATATATTATGGGGAGGTGGGCTGTATTATATTCTATGGGGGTTACATACTCTGGGGTGGCTGCATTATACTCTGTGGGGTGGCTGCATTATACTCTGGGGTGGCTGCATTATACTCTGGGGTGGCTGCATTATACTATATGTGGGCTGCATTATACTGTATCGAGGACTATGGGGTGCATTATACTATGGGAAGTGAATTGTACTACATGGATGACTGTGGCGGTGCATTATACTATATGGAGCACTATGAGGATTGTATTATGCTATATGGAGGACTATGAGGATTGTATTATGCTATATGGAGGACTATGAGGAGTGTATTATACTATGTGGAGGACTGAGCAGTGTATTTTAATATATGGAGGACTATAGGGAGTGTATTATACTATATGGAGGACTATGGAGCACATTATAATATATGGAGGACTATGGGGTGTATTTTACTAAACAAGTAAAATGCTGCATATTCGGATTGTTTTTGCTGGAACAAAAAGCCTTGTTGTCAGCAGCACATTGCCAGTGTAAACTGTAGATGTGCTGCTGAAAACATGATACTGTATGGTGATCTATTAGTGATCGTTCTGTCTCATCATTATTCCTCAGCTGGTGGAAAGAGGCCGGGAAACAAGCGTTGAACAACTTCAGTATTGTCGATCAAACTCGTTTAGCGGCCTGAACTCAGCGCACGTAAATACAACAGAAAGGCTTCTGTGTGATGTGCAATATGTTAGCATTTGGGGACCCATTTTAAACTTTGCCTAGGGCCCCACTTTGCCTAAAACCGGCCCTGCCTACAAGTGTACAAAGATATTATACAGTCACCATGTGACAAGTGGGCCTGTGTAACTTCAAATGCCAGGGCTGAATTTTAGTCCCAGTCCGGCCCTGGTACCTATGCTATCCGTGTCCGTGTGTACAATCCGTGTGGCATCCGTGTGCTATCCATGTCCGTGTGTACAATCCGTGTGGCGTCCGTGTGCTATATGTGTCCGTGTGTACAATCCGTATGCTATATGTGTGTCTGTATGAACCATACCTGCGGCGTCCGTGTGCACCATTATTGTGACTTATACTGGAATAGAATACAGAATAGAAATCACAGATGTTTAGGATTTAGATGTGCAGAGATAGATAGACAGACAGATAGATAGATAGATAGATAGATAGATAGATAGATAGATAGATAGATAGATAGATAGTAAAATAGGTGCAGCACTAGCAATAGCAGACAAAAATAGCATAGTTTCAAACTACAATGGGTTTAATTGCTTACAAAGTGACACATGTATATTTAATTCTAATCATGACTTATGCCACCAACATCTATGATTAACAAATATTTGCACTGCAAATAGCGTCTAAGATTTACCATAGTTCATGTCAATATTGGACTAGACAGAGAGAGAGCGAATTCCCGACTGTGCATGTGCGCAAATATGTTGAAGCCTAATGTGCCATATTGTCGTGGATATACAGAATGTGCATGTCTGTTCCTGTGCAATTGAGATATCGATGGTAGCAGACGTTATCTTAGTGTAGTATAATGCTTCCTTATCCATAACTACATGTTTAAAGTTATAAATATATCCATAATTGTAGGAGTATTGTTCAATGCCGGAATAATAGTTATTTAAGTATATAATATGGAGTTAATATATAAAAATGAATTTTTGGCAGTCAGCTCACCGCTTTGAAAAAACAGGAATGCATCCACTTGTGGTTTGGTTACAGTTTGCACGGAAAACGGATTGGGATAAATCTACACTTGTAAAGAAAAAACTTTTTTTTTGTCCAGCGATCAGCCCAATGGTAGAGTAAAATATACCTGTTATTTATCCATTAAAAAGTTCCAGATTTCTTCAATAACAGTATTGCATACATTCAATCGCTTATGGACGACATGTTTCGACACCACATGTGTCTTCCTCCAGGTCCCAATATGGAGTTAATAGTGCATAGTCTCCCACTAGTTGGGGCAGACATCCTGTAATACCTACATTTAAAGGGAAAGTACATATTTAATAAAATATAACATAATACCACCCTCAATCCCATATTAAATATCTGTGGCTCCCCTGAGGGTCCAGTTGCCACAGAGGTACTGCACCTCATTCAGAGGTGTAGTACCCAACTCTAGGGTAAGAAGGGGGCACTACCCGGTACCCGCACACTAGCAACCAACAACACACCACTCCAGGCCAGGGGATCTGGGCGGACCCTATTTAGGGAGGGCCCCATCTCAGGCTGGAGGGGGAACTATTTAGATGGTGTGGGTGGATGAGGTAGTTTGATAGTGGGTAGTGAAGTGTTGTCATGGAAACGGGATTAGGAGTCAGGTAGTTAGGAAGTCTGTGAGGAGTGAGTCGGAAAAGAGCGGAGAAGACTGGAGCTCCTGAAAGAGAGAGAAAGGGTCCTAGGGGCCAGGGAAGTGAAGAATCCACCCGTGATGCCCGAATCCACGCCAACCGTAGTCGGGTGGAGGGACCAAGTCGCAGTGGGGACCAGCCCCAGACTAGTGGAGAGACTGTAGGGCCCAGCTAGTGAACCAGAGGCTGTGCTGTCTATATGTGCCACAGCCAAAACTACACACATTCACTAAAAAGGCAGCCACATAGGGTCAAGGGGACCAGGAGTACGTCGCCTGACAGGACCTGAGGCTGCTGGCTTGGGACACTGTGTGTTCGGCGCAGGGCAGGAGGGTGTGAACCAGTGCAGAGAGAGATGACTCAGAAAGGTACACAAGAAGGGGGTCATGGAAAAGTGCACCCCAGACTACCTGAGAGCTGGCTGGACCACCGACCTGGAGGACACAGCACCTGGCTGGTGTTTGTAACCGACAGACTGTGAGTAAAGTGTGAAGACTGCACCCCACTGTGTACTCAGAATTATTTACTGCCTCACCTGCCCTGTATCACAACAATTACCATCATCAAAATTTACCCTCTAACTGCCCTGGGGCCCCGCTCCACCTGTGGGGAGCTGTGCCATCTTTGATGCATCACCATCGGCCCCAGTGGACCTGAACAGCAGAGTAGGCCATCCCTTGCCGAACACCATGGGTGGTATCACGAATCAATCCCATATAACTTTTCCCCTTGCATATTTTTATTGCACGCCCAGGGCCACAGAGTCGTGTCATGGCACCATGACTTCCCCAAAGAACTGTGCGACCCAGTTCTGAGTACCCCACAGCCCTGGTGGGTGTCGCATATTCACATCATTGATTATTATAATATAGCCTCAATACTTCATATCAAATATAGAAAAAATATAATAATTCATAAATGCAAGTAATATTTATTCAAGAAACCAACAATTCAAGGCTGATTGTATGATGGGTTCCAATAGATCTTCTGTGTATAGAATTTGTACAATGAAAAAATAATATCAATATGATACCAAAATGCAAACAATTATGCCTTATTATAACACCAATTAATGAAAAGGTGAGTATTCAAAACATTTCCAAAAATTAGGGACAGACAGCAGGAAAAGAGGCATCAATTGACGCACAGTGGAAATTTTATAATGGCGCAGCAGTCAGGCATGGGCCATGCATGAGACAGGGTCTGGCCTAGCATTTATAGCTTTGAAATTAAGTTGAAATTAAGAAGTGGGTGAGGAACTGGTGTAGGCCTGCTGGCCTGGATGTCCTCATATGAACTCGAGCGTGGGAACTTTTCCAAGGCTCCAGTTCATGAGGACATCCAGCAGAGGGCGCATCACCGCAACTCAAGGTAAGTACAGATCATCCAGCTTTCCTTTCAGCACCCGTGGTTTACAGGCACGAGCTTCTTATATATTTGGTAGAGAGAGCTTGATTGTACTATGCTCTTAGCCCCATTATTTCAAAGGTGTTTTTGGATTATTGTGTCAATCTATAATTGTTCTGTGTTGTCCACAGCTTCTAATCTTAAACACATGGATTTTCGGGCCCAGGATTCAACCTGGCTCTCTCGTTTGAACGAGGTTTTCAAGGATTTCTCTAAGTGGGAACAAGAGATAGGTACCACAAAGACTAAAAAATTACAAAGAGATAGTCTTGATTTTTTGGAAAATAGAGTATATAGGTGGAGGGGGTTGAGGAATACACAAAGGGCCCCCCTGCAGACCAGATCAGAGTCCATGTCATCATTTACCTCCATTGATGAGTCCAATACAACATCTGAATCCATCAAAACCACAGGGAATGAAAGGACTAAAGGTGCAAGGAATGTAAAAGGATATTCAAAGAACAATAAGAGGAAAAATACATCTCCTTCTAAGTATGAAAGGAGGGCTAAAAACATGAACTTAGATGTAATTAACTTGTCATCTCATCACTTGTTGGAGGCACAATGTGAACTTTTAAAACTGGGTTTAAATTTGTACCATCTAATGGAATTATTAAGGGAACAACAATCTAAGACGACAGGTACATGCCCACAGTCAATTGTCCCCAGATCTCTTACATTCCCCCCTTTGTCCGTCTGTCCACAGGTTGATATCTTTTTTAGATTGGTCACGGAGTGTTATGGTCTGGTGATTAAGGAGCGACATGCGACTAGCTCTGTGCAGGTGGTAACTATACCGACCGCAGTTCCTGATCTTAACACAGACACTAGCAGTAGCCGTGGGATGTTCCTGTCACTCCCTGGACACCTAGTCACAGCCGGAGATCTAGCTACCCCTAAAGGTAGAAGCAGGAAAGCTATCTTGCCTCAGAGAAAATCCCCAAAGGATAGGACAGCCCCCCACAAATAATGACTGTGAGAGGAGAAGGAAATGACATACGTAGTATGAAACAAGATTTAGCAAAGGAGGCCACTACTAGCTAGAAAGAATTAGTACAGGACAGAACACTGTGCGGTCAGTAATAAAAACTAGAAAAAGTCCACCGCAGAGAAATGCAAAAATCTCCACACCTGACTAAAGGTGTGGAGGGCAAACTCTGCTGCCCAGAGCTTCCAGCTTAGCTGACTAGATACATACTGATAAGCTGGACAAATGAGCAAAACATAGAAAGTGCTAAACAACAAAGTCCACAACAAGTGAACTGCAAAAAGACAAGCAAGGACTTAGCTTTGCTGAAATGGTCAGAGTGACAGGGAAAACCTCAGAGAGCCATGACTCCAAGCTCAACAATTGACAACTGGCATTGAATTAGGGAAAAGGCCAGACTAATATAGCAGAGCCAGAAAGACGATCAGTGAAAACAGCTGCTGATGCTAAATCTAAGAAGCAGCCATACCACTCAAAACCACAGGAGGGAGCCCAAGAGCAGAACTCACAAAAATGCTACTCATAACCACCGGAGGGAGCCCAAGAGCGGAATTCACAACAGTACCCCCCCTTGAGGAGGGGTCACCGAACCCTCACCAGAGCCCCCAGGCCGATCAGGACGAGCCAAATGAAAAGCATGAACCAAATCGGCAGCATGGATATCGGAGGCAACCACCCAAGAATTATCCTCCTGGCCATAACCCTTCCACTTGACAAGATACTGAAGCCTCCGCCTCGAAAAATGAGAATCCAAAATTTTCTCAACCACATATTCCAACTCCCCCTCAACCAACACCGGGGCAGGAGGATCAACAGATGGAACAACGGATACCACATATCTCCGCAACAAAGATCTATGGAAAACATTGTGGATGGCAAAAGAGGCTGGAAGGGCCAAACGAAGACACTGGATTGATAATCTCAGAAATCTTATAAGGACCAATAAACCGAGGCTTGAACTTAGGGGAAGAAACCTTCATAGGAACATGACGAGAGGATAACCAGACCAAATCACCCACACGAAGCCGAGGACCAACACACCGACGGCGGTTAGCAAAAGGCTGAGCCTTTTCCTGAGACAACGTCAAATTGTCTACCACATGAGTCCAAATCTGATGCAACCTGTCCATCACAGAATCCACACCAGGACAATCAGAAGGCTCAACCTGCCCTGAAGAAAAACGAGGATGGAAACCAAAATTACAAAAGAAAGGCGAAACCAAAGTAGCCGAACTGGCCCGAATATTAAGGGCAAACTCGGCCAACGGCAAGAAAGCCACCCAATCATCCTGATCAGCAGACACAAAGCATCTCAAATAGGTTTCCAAGGTTTGGTTAGTTCGCTCAGTTTGGCCATTTGTCTGAGGATGGAACGCCGAAGAAAAAGACAAATTAATGCCCATCTTAGTACAAAAGGCCCGCCAAAACCTGGAAACAAACTGGGAACCTCTGTCAGACACAATATTCTCTGGAATGCCATGCAAACGAACCACATGCTGAAAAAATAATGGAACCAAATCAGAGGAGGAAGGCAATTTAGGCAAAGGTACCAAATGAACCATTTTAGAGAATCGGTCACAAACCACCCAGATAACAGACATCCTCTGGGACACAGGTAGATCCGAAATAAAATCCATGGAAATATGCGTCCAAGGCCTCTCCGGGACAGGCAAAGGTAAAAGCAACCCACTAGCGCGGGAACAGCAAGGCTTAGCCCGGGCACAAGTCCCACAGGATGGCACAAAAGAACGCACATCCCACGACAAGGAAGGCCACCAAAAGGACCTAGCAACCAAATCTCTGGTACCAAAAATCCCAGGATGACCGGCCAACACAGAACAATGGACCTCAGAAATTACCTTACTTGTCCATCTATCAGGAACAAACAGCTTCCCCACAGGACAGCGGTCAGGTTTATCAGCCTGAAATTCTTGAAGCGCCCGCCGCAAATCAGGGAGATGGCAGACAGAATCACCCCTTCCCTAAGAATGCCAACCGGCTCAAGGACTCCAGGAGAATCAGGCAAAAAACTCCTAGAGAGGGCATCCGCTTTAACATTCTTAGATCCTGGAAGATATGAGACCACAAAATCAAAATGGGAGAAAAACAGGGACCACCGAGCCTGTCTAGGGTTCAGCCGCTTGGCCGACTCGAGGTAAATCAGATTCTTATGATCGGTCAAGACCACAATGCAGTGCTTGGCTCCCTCAAGCCAATGTCGCCACTCCTCAAATGCCTACTTCATAGCCAACAACTCCCGATTGCCGACATCATAATTGCGTTCCGCAGGGGAAAACTTTCGGGAAAAGAAGGCACATGGCTTCATCAAGGAACCATCAGAATTCCTCTGTGACAAAACGGCCCCTGCCCCAATCTCAGAAGCGTCAACCTCAACCTGAAAAGAAAGAGAAACATCCGGCTGACGCAAGACAGGGGCAGAGGTAAATCGGCGTTTAAGCTCCTGAAAGGCCTCAACAGCCTCAGAGGACCAATTAGTCACATCAGCGCCTTTCTTCGTCAAATCGGTCAGGGGTTTAACCACACTAGAGAAGTTGGCAATGAAACGGCGATAAAAATTAGCAAAGCCCAAACATTTCTGAAGGCTCTTCACAGATGTGGGTTGAATCCAGTCATGAATGGCTTGGACCTTAACAGGATCCATTTCTATAGACGAAGGAGAAAAAAATAAACCCCAAAAAAGGGACCTTCTGAACTCCAAATAGGCACTTAGACCCCTTCACAAATAGAGCATTATCACGAAGGATCTGGAATACCATCCTGACCTGCTTCACATGAGACTCCCAATCATTGGAAAAAATCAAAATATCATCCAAATAACACAATCAAGAATTTGTCAAGATAATTGCGGAAAATATCATGCATAAAGGATTGAAATACAGAAGGAGCATTAGAAAGCCCGAAAGGCATCACCAGGTATTCAAAATGGCCTTCGGGCATATTAAATGCAGTTTTCCATTCGTCACCCTGTTTAATACGAACAAGATTATATGCCCCCAGGAAGGTCAATCTTGGTAAACCAACTAGCCCCCTTAATCCGAGCAAACAAATCAGAGAGCAAAGGTAAAGGGTATTGGAATTTGACCGTGATCTTATTAAAAAGGCGATAATCAATACAGGGTCTCAAGGAGCCATCCTTCTTGGCAACAAAAAAGAATCCCGCTCCCAATGGTGACGAAGACGGCCGAATATGCCCCTTCTCTAAACACTCCTTTACATAGCTCCGCATGGCGGTATGTTCAGGCACAGACAGGTTGAAAAGTCGGCCCTTAGCAAACTTACAGCCAGGAATCAAGTCAATAGCACAATCACAGTCCCTATGTGGAGGAAGGGAACTGGACTTGGGCTCATCAAATACATCCTGGAAATCTGACAAAAATTCAGGAACATCAGAAGAGGGGGAAGAGGAAATTGACATTAAAGGAACGTCACTATGTACCCCTTGACAACCACAACTAGTCACAGACATTGATTTCCAATCCAGCACTGGATTGTGTACTTGTAACCATGGAAAACCCAGTACAACAACATCATGTAAATTATAGCATTAATAGGAGAATCATGAGTCAAAAAAGTTGCCAAAAAATAATTAGAGCAAAAATACAAAATTTATTAAAGATACAATCGATATCAGGATAAAATATTACCAATTACAGTAAAGTGACTAAATCCGTGGATACAGTGGTGAACTGAGAACACCAGGACGAGACATAGAAATCCTAAGGTATATGAATATGTAATACATATGCTGTTACAATCGTATGTACTGAAGACAGACTGCCAAAAGCAGGCAGCCCGGCACAGAGATGTGATGGTAACATAAGGTGCAGACGTACTAAAACACTTAGCCGGGAGCTACAGCACACACAAAATAAGTAAGGCAGTTAATTACCCATGTGGGATGATATGGAGGTCCCGTACGGCGCCCAGTCACATACCCCAATGCGCGTTTCGCGTTTGAACGTTGCCGCTTCCTCAGGGGGCGTGGCTTAATTGAGATCTCAGTCCCATATAAATAGCGGTCACATCCGATCATGTGACCGAGTGAAGCAGGTGAAATAATGCGCATGCGTGAACCGCAAGTCCAGCGCTGTGCATCCCAAGCCTCATTCCCATGACGTCGACGCCGGTCATGTGAGCGGGCAGGCGCCACGCCCACAACACATGACACGGGACCGCAGCACAGGAAGAGGTCGAGAGATAACACAGGCCAGATTATGCAGTATATTAAGAAGTGACAGTGCGAAAAACAGTGCCAAAGTACTAAATGGTAAGATACCAATATATTGGGAATAATTAGATTGTGTTAAATAACGCTAAAACATGCGAAAGCGCACATGGTAATAAAAGTGATAAGTTCCCCAAAATCCAGTTTCAAGGATCCCATGATGGATGTCGATACTGAGATCCAGCCTATATACAAGAACAAACAATGCAGGGATGACTGGACAGGGGAAAATTAAGTGTGCAATACGACAACATTATAACAGTAAATGGTAATAACATTAAAAAAAATGACAAAGGTAAAATATCCCAGCGGTGTACATGAACGAGTCCACAATTAAGGACATCTAAAAAAGAGCACATTCTCCAATGTATGATGTAGAGCAATTGGCCATAAACCACATATGACAAATCTTCAATTGATTATATCTGCAGAGGCCGTTATTCACAGTTATAATGTTCATTCTAAACTCTACGTGATGCTCAGTGTTGAGGCTTGTAGATCTTCAGTTCCGCTCCAACCTCAGATTAGTGTCCCCAGATAGCAGACATCGCATGGACACCGTCGGAAAAAAAGTTTACACACTAAAATATGAGACAAAGACACACAATTAAAAACTGATATGGTATGGTGGGGACAGCAGAAAAAGCCGAAGGAACGGGAAACACAACCTTATATATTTCAAAGATAAGAGGAAAAACCATGTGCCTCATTGAGGCCTATGGGCGTCATGGTGCCCAATGTGGAAATCCAGCGACACTCTCTCTGTGCCAGAATGCGCTTGATATTTCCACCTCTAATACCACACTTTACAAGGTCAATACCACGTACCATAAAGGACTTCGGGTTACACCCATGAAACTGCAAAAAATGACGTGGTATTGTTTTTAGTTGTGTCATGTCTGTCTCATTTGCAGCCGCCAATATATCTCGCACGTGTTCCCGAGTACGGGTGCCCAAACGACGAGAGGTTAGACCAATGTAGATCTTAGGGCAACTGCACGTGGCGTAATATACCACATGCGTGGTATTACAATTTATGTGGTAATTGATGGAAAAGATTTTTTTACCATCCGCAGATTCAAAGGTGGCGGTGCGACAGACATTAGGACAAGAGACACAATCACCACATTGATAGCAGCCATGAGGCGGTCCGCCAGATCCAAAATTGTATGTATGTATCTTGGGGACATAGTGACTTGACACCAGCAGATCCCTAAAATTTTTACCATCACATCTCTGTGCCGGGCTGCCTGCTTTTGGCAGTCTGTCTTCAGTACATACGATTGTAACAGCATATGTATTACATATTCATATACCTTAGGATTTCTATGTCTCGTCCTGGTGTTCTCAGTTCACCACTGTATCCACGGATTTAGTCACTTTACTGTAATTGGTAATATTTTATCCTGATATCGATTGTATCTTTAATAAATTTTGTATTTTTGCTCTAATTATTTTTTGGCAACTTTTTTGACTCATGATTCTCCTATTAATGCTATATCTATGGTTGAGTCGCCATTTTCTGGTAGTACAAACACGGCTGATGTTCCTGTTTGTGTATGTTCATTTCTGTATATTTTTACAGCATCCAAAATCAGCTCCCACATGGATTATAAAGCCCGTGAACAGACGTGGCTGATACAGCTTAATGATGTGTTCTGTGACGATCCTGGTGCATCTCTGATGGGTAATGGTGGTGATAAGCAGGAAATTTTTAGACAACTGAAAGACCATCTTAATAAACGCTTACGCGTCTGGTGGAATCGGGCATTTTTGAATAAATATTTGGAAAAGCAACTCATACCACGGGGATTAAGGGTGCAGGTGTTCCCTTCGTTTGAAGTGGAGGATGTTAATTTTCGAGAAAAGTGGGAGGAACTAGCCACAACTTGCTCTAGAGGCTTCATGGAACTCTTGGCCCATAATAATCAATCCAATTTGGATATATTGGATAAAAAAATAGAGGAACTTCAGAGTAAACTTAAGCAAGATCTGTCTACCGATGCCCTAGCCCAATTCAACACTGAACTGGACAGTGAGTTCAGTAAGTGGGAAAAAAATATATGTGAAAATAAATCACGTAAATTTCAGCGAGATCTGAGTGATCAACAATCTAATATGATCTATAAATGGAATAGAAGGGGTCATCGGTCGAGGGGATCCTCCCGTGCCAGATCTGCCTCCACGGTATCCATTGCTTCAAGTGAAGAGTCAAATAAAAACCAACCAAGATTTTATGATTTACGGAATTCTGGCTTTAATCGTGAGAGAGGTGGGGCTAAGCGCAAAAACACCCAAGCCACCCAACAAAATAAAAAGAGTAATAAAGGTCTTGAGGTAATTAACCTTTCTCACCATATACTTTCTAATGACCAACTGGATGTTTTACAGAGGGGTTTGACCTTTTCCCCTACTAACAAATTTAATCTCTTCACAGCTACCAAGGATTTATACTTGTTCTCAAGGAAATTGATTTTTAAGAAATTATTTGAGAAGGGTAACCACTTGTCAACAAGTGAGGATGTGGAGAGGGAGGCGCTCATGGCACTGGAGGATCTCTTGGACGAACAGACCTCAGGAATGGTAGGTACTTTCCCACAGGATTGTCGGCCTAGATCTACCAGGTTTCCCCCCTTGTCTGCTTGTCCAGCAGTGGAGATCTTTACCTAGATGGTCCTGCAGGACTTTCAAAAGATTTCAACAAGGCGCAAATATGACAATTTAACATCTAAACAAAGACTGGCCTTGGAACAACTAAAAACATATGATGATGTAGTCATCAAACCGGCAGACAAGGGGGGAAACGTGGTGATCTGGCCCAGTGTTCTCTATGAGAAAGAAGCATTTAAACACCTTAGGGATAAGGAGACATACAAAAAATTGGATTATAATCCCACTGATGCTTTCTCTCATGAGTTGGAGGGAATTTTGGTTGATGCCCATGATAGAGGCATCATTCCTAAACATGTGTTGGACGGCCTGTTGACTAAATTTCCCAGGGACCCAACACTCTACTTCATTCCTAAGATCCATAAAAATCCCATTGACCCACCGGGCCGTCCGATAGTCTCTGGTATAGGGGGGTTGAGCGACCCCATATGTAAATTTGTGGATTACTATTTAAAACCATTGGTTGAGTCGCTCCCCTCCTATGCCAGGGACACGTCGGACATACTGTGTCGGATCAATGGGATACAATTGGAGGAGGACATGTGTCTTGTCACCGCAGATATACAATCCCTATATACCTGCATTGGTCATAAGGACGGATTGGAGGCGGTCCGCTTCTTCCTGGATGCCAGCAACTGGGATGGGGCCACCTGTGAGCTGATCATGGAACTCTTGACATTTATTTTGACAAAATTTTTTTTTGTTTTTAAGGATGTTTTTTATCTGCAGCAGCGCGGCACTGCCATGGGCGCGGCCTGTGCGCCCTCTTTCGCCAATCTCTTCCTAGGGTATTGGGAAAGGGAGATTTTTGGCGGGGGAGGGCCGCGGGCCGCGGACCATGTGCAGTGCTGGCTGCGTTACATCGATGATCTGTTTATCATCTGGCAAGGATCCGATGTGGCTTTACATGAGTTCATGTATCAGCTCAATGAAAATGAGTATAATATTAAATTGGCGTATCAGGTGAGTAGGGCCGAGGTGGACTTCCTGGACATCAAGATTGAGGTTGATAGTGACCGGTTCTTGCAGACTGATGTCTTCAGGAAGTCCACGTCGGTCAACTCGCTTTTACATTCGGAATCAAGCCATCCTTACAGTACAATCAGGGCCATCCCAGTTGGTCAGCATCTTAGGATGAAGCGGATCTGTTCCTCCACCACTAAGTTTGAAGCGCAGGCAGCAGACTTGAAAGTCAGATTTCAGACCAGGGGTTATAGCAATAGAAGCGTTAATAGGGGATATTTAAGAGCTAAGTATGCACCACGTGATGAATTGCTATACGCTGGTAAAAAGAAACTTAAAACCTTTGAACAGCAAAATGTAGTAAGATTTATTTCTACCTACAATGGTGAGTGGTCCACTATGAGGGATTGTCTCCAGAAACATTGGGGCATTCTCCATAGTGACCCACTGCTATCTAAATGCCTGACAAAATGTCCGTTAATGACCGCAAAACGCAGTAAAAATCTTAGGGATCTGCTGGTGTCAAGTCACTATGTCCCCAAGATACATACATACAATTTTGGATCTGGTGGACCGCCTCATGGCTGCTATCAATGTGGTGATTGTGTCTCTTGTCCTAATGTCTGTCGCACCGCCACCTTTGAATCTGCGGATGGTAAAAAAATCTTTTCCATCAATTACCACATAAATTGTAATACCACGCATGTGGTATATTACGCCACGTGCAGTTGCCCTAAGATCTACATTGGTCTAACCTCTCGTCGTTTGGGCACCCGTACTCGGGAACACGTGCGAGATATATTGGCGGCTGCAAATGAGACAGACATGACACAACTAAAAACAATACCACGTCATTTTTTGCAGTTTCATGGGTGTAACCCGAAGTCCTTTATGGTACGTGGTATTGACCTTGTAAAGTGTGGTATTAGAGGTGGAAATATCAAGCGCATTCTGGCACAGAGAGAGTGTCGCTGGATTTCCACATTGGGCACCATGACGCCCATAGGCCTCAATGAGGCACATGGTTTTTCCTCTTATCTTTGAAATATATAAGGTTGTGTTTCCCGTTCCTTCGGCTTTTTCTGCTGTCCCCACCATACCATATCAGTTTTTAATTGTGTGTCTTTGTCTCATATTTTAGTGTGTAAACTTTTTTTCCGACGGTGTCCATGCGATGTCTGCTATCTGGGGACACTAATCTGAGGTTGGAGCGGAACTGAAGATCTACAAGCCTCAACACTGAGCATCACGTAGAGTTTAGAATGAACATTATAACTGTGAATAACGGCCTCTGCAGATATAATCAATTGAAGATTTGTCATATGTGGTTTATGGCCAATTGCTCTACATCATACATTGGAGAATGTGCTCTTTTTTAGATGTCCTTAATTGTGGACTCGTTCATGTTCACCGCTGGGATATTTTACCTTTGTCATTTTTGTTAATGTTGTTATTACCATTTACTGTTATAATGTTGTCTTATTGCACACTTAATTTTCCCCTGTCCAGTCATCCCTGCATTGTTTGTTCTTGTATATAGGCTGGATCTCAGTAGCGACATCCATCATGGGATCCTTGAAACTGGATTTTGGGGAACTTATCACTTTTATTACCATGTGCGCTTTCGCATGTTTTAGCGTTATTTAACACAATCTAATTATTCCCAATATATTGGTATCTTACCATTTAGTACTTTGGCACTGTTTTTCGCACTGTCACTTCTTAATATACTGCATAATCTGGCCTGTGTTATCTCTCGACCTCTTCCTGTGCTGCGGTCCCGTGTCATGTGTTGTGGGCGTGGCGCCTGCCCGCTCACATGACCGGCGTCGACGTCATGGGAATGAGGCTTGGGATGCACAGCGCTGGACTTGCGGTTCACGCATGCGCATTATTTCACCTGCTTCACTCGGTCACATGATCGGATGTGACCGCTATTTATATGGGACTAAGATCTCAATTAAGCCACGCCCCCTGAGGAAGCGGCAACGTTCAAACGCGAAACGCGCATTGGGGTATGTGACTGGGCGCCGGACGGGACCTCCATATCATCCCACATGGGTAATTAACTGCCTTACTTATTTTGTGTGTGCTGTAGCTCCCGGCTAAGTGTTTTAGTATGTCTGCACCTTATGTTACCATCACATCTCTGTGCCGGGCTGCCTGCTTTTGGCAGTCTGTCTTCAGTACATACGATTGTAACAGCATATGTATTACATATTCATATACCTTAGGATTTCTATGTCTCGTCCTGGTGTTCTCAGTTCACCACTGTATCCACGGATTTAGTCACTTTACTGTAATTGGTAATATTTTATCCTGATATCGATTGTATCTTTAATAAATTTTGTATTTTTGCTCTAATTATTTTTGGCAACTTTTTTGACTCATGATTCTCCTATTAATGCTATATCTATGGTTGAGTCGCCATTTTCTGGTAGTACAATACACGGCTGATGTTCCTGTTTGATCATGTAAATTATGCAACACCAGAAAACGGCAATCTTCCTGATGTGCTGGAGCCATGCACATAGTCAGCTGAGTCCAATACTGAGGTTTATTCTTGGCCAACGGTGTAGCATCAATACCCCTTAAGGGTATGGGACTCTGCAAAGGCTGCAAAGAAAACCCACAGCGCCTAGCGAATTCTAAGTCCATTAAGTTCAGAGCAGCGCCCAAATCCACAAATGCCATGACAGAAAAAGATGACAATGAGCAAATCAGGGTCACAGACAGGAGAAACTTAGGCTGCACAGTACTAATGGTAACAGATCTAGCGACCCTCTTAATACGCTTAGGGCAATCAGAAATAGCATGAGCAGAATCCCCACAGTAAAAACACAGCCCATTCTGACGCCTGTATCCCCTCTGTTCCTCTCTAGTCAAAATCCTATCACATTGCATGGGCTCAGGACTCTGCTCCGAGGACTCTGCCATATGGTGCACCACTTTGCGTTCGCACAGGCGCCGATCAATCTGAATGGCCAGAGACATAGATTCGCTCAAACCAACAGGCGTGGGGAACCCCACCATAACATCTTTAAGGGCTTCAGAAAGACCCTTCTGAAAATTGCTGCCAGAACGTCCTCATTCCATTTAGTGAGCACAGACCATTTTCTAAATTTCTGGCAGTATAATTCTGCCGCTTCCTGACCCTGACACAGGGCCAACAGTGTTTTCTCAGCATGCTCTACAGAGTTAGGTTCGTCATACAATAATCCAAGCGATTGAAAAAATGCATCTACATTAAGCAATGCCGAATCCCCTGACTCAAGGGAGAATGCCCAGTCCTGAGGGTCACCACGCAGCAGAGAAATAACTATTTTTACTTGCTGAATGGGGTCACCAGAGGAACGGGGTTTCAGAGCAAAAAACAATTTGCAGTTATTTTTAAAGTTCAAAAACTTAGATCTATCCCCGTAAAACAAATCTGGAGTAGGAATTCTAGGCTCTAAGGCCGGAGTCTGAACAACATAATCTTGAATACTCTGTTCTCTTGCAGCAAGCTGATCCACACGAGAAAACAACCCCTGAACATCTATGCCCGCATCCAAATCCTGAATCACCCAGAGATTAAGAGGAAGGAAAAAGACAAAACAGACTAAAGAAAAAAAAATGGCTCAGAACTCTTTTTCTTTTCCTTCTTTTGAGATGCATTCAGCTCATTTTTGGCCAGTTTTACTGTTATGGTCTGGTGATTAAGGAGCGACATGCGACTAGCTCTGAGCAGGTGGTAACTATACCGACCGCAGTTTCTGATCTTAACACAGACACTAGCAGTAGCCGTGGGATGTTCCTGTCACTCCCTGGACACCTCGTCACAGCCGGAGATCTAGCTACCCCTAAAGGTAGAAGCAGGAAAGCTATCTTGCCTCAGAGAAAATCCCCAAAGGATAGGACAGCCCCCCACAAATAATGACTGTGAGAGGAGAAGGAAATGACATACGTAGTATGAAACAAGATTTAGCAAAGGAGGCCACTACTAGCTAGAAAGAATTAGTACAGGACAGAACACTGTGCGGTCAGCAATAAAAACTAGAAAAAGTCCACCGCAGAGAAATGCAAAAATCTCCACACCTGACTAAAGGTGTGGAGGGCAAACTCTGCTGCCCAGAGCTTCCAGCTTAGCTGACTAGATACATACTGATAAGCTGGACAAATGAGCAAAACATAGAAAGTGCTAAACAACAAAGTCCACAACAAGTGAACTGCAAAAAGACAAGCAAGGACTTAGCTTTGCTGAAATGGTCAGAGTGACAGGGAAAACCTCAGAGAGCCATGACTCCAAGCTCAACAATTGACAACTGGCATTGAATTAGGGAAAAGGCCAGACTAATATAGGAGAGCCAGAAAGACGATCAGTGAAAACAGCTGCTGATGCTAAATCCAAGAAGCAGCCATACCACTCAAAACCACAGGAGGGAGCCCAAGAGCAGAACTCACAAAAATGCTACTTATAACCACCGGAGGGAGCCCAAGAGCGGAATTCACAACAACGGAGGACCTGAAGAGGTTACCTAAGAGCATACGAAATGATAATCTCACTCATGCCCAGAGACTGCTCTTAAAGGGCTACAGTCTCTGGATGATGTGGTTATTAAACCGGCGGACAAAGGGGGGGATGTTGTGATCTGGCCGGCTGAAAAATACGAGAAAGAGGCTTTCCGTCAGCTGAAAAATAAGGAAACGTATTGTAGATTATCTCACAATCCTTTGGCCTCTTTTCTGACTCAACTTGAGTCTATTGTTCTTGAAGCCTGTGAGTCGGGTATTGTCCCAAAGAAGGTGATGAAGGGGCGGCTACCTAGATCACCGAAAGTGGCAACTTTTTATTTGTTGCCCAAGATACACAAACACCCTGTATGTCCACCTGGCTGGCCAATTGTCTCTGGCATAGGAGGTTTGAGTGATAATGTTTGTAAATTTGTGGATTTCCACCTCAAACCACTTGTGGAAATGCTCCCCTCCTATGTCAGAGACACAATGGATGTTCTCACAAGGATTGATGGATTGTCTCTTGAAGGTAACATGATATTGGTTGCAATTGATATAGAATCATTATATACATCTATTCGCCATAAAGACGGCCTCAGGGCAGTCTGCTTCTTTCTGGAGATGACCAACTGGGATGGCCATTTTGTTGATTTCATTTTGGACCTGTTGGAATTTATTTTGACACTCATTTTTTTTGTTTTCAAAGACCGGTATTTTTTGTAGACCCAAGGGGACTGCCATGGGCGCAGCATATGCTCTGTCATATGCAAACCTCTTTCTTGGATTCTGGGAGAGATGGCTTTTTCATGGTGACGGAGCACATGCCTCTGACCCAGTCCTAGGCTGGTTTCGTTACATTGATGATGTTTTGATGATTTGGGAAGGTGACGAAACCAGCCTGGGAAATTTTCTACAACAGCTTAATGATAATCCATTTAATTTGAAATTTACTTATAATTTTCATCACAAAAAATTGATTTTCTGGACATTACACTGTGAGTCGGTGAGGATTGGTCTATTGAGACGGACCTCTTCCATAAAGAAACAGCTGTTAATTCTTTGTTACATGCCACACAGTCAATCAGTGATTAAAGCCATCCCATTTGGTCAATTCCTTAGAAACAGGTGGATTTGCTCTACAGAAGCCCGTTTTGAGAGACAATCCGTCATCCTTACTGAAAGATTCAAGGACAGGGGATACAGTGGTCGGTGTATCAAGGCAGGCTATAAACGGGCTAAGTCTATGGGAAGGAGTGACTTACTGATGCAAACTAAAACTAAGAAGAAGACACATGATTAGAATTTTGAGTTGAGTTTTATCTCAACTTCAAATTGCCACTGGGACAGGATTCGTGAGATTCTGACCAAACATTGGTCGGTTTTGGGTACTGATAATACTTTGGCAGCACATTTACCAGCATTTCCGCGCATGATCCAACGGAGAAGCAAAAATTTGCGTGACCATCTAGTAAGGAGCCACTATGTGGCAAAACAGAATACAATCTTCAATTTGGATAATCCTAAACGTGGTTGTTTCCCATGTGGCTCATGCATGGCATGCCCTAATATTCTCAGGAGTGGGACCTTTGTATCATCAGACGGGAGCAGGGAATATACAATTCGTGATTTCATCACATGTAACACTTCACATGTTATCTACTATGCTACATGTCCCTGTCCTCGCATTTACATTGGTCTCACTTCAAGGGAAGTAAAAACTAGTATTCAGGAACATGTGTTATGACCCCAATGGCGAGGGTCTCAGAGGAACGTGGAAGTCTGCAGAATACAAAAATCCAGCTCATAGGGCAGTGGTAACTGGGTTGACCATATATCTACTCCTAACGCCAACACTAGAAGTAGCCGGGGATCATTCCTACGTTGATTCTAGATGACACGCGCCAGCCGGAGAATCTAGCTACCCCTAGTAGAGGAAAACAAAGACCTTTCTTGCCTCCAGAGAAGGGAACCCCAAAGCTGGATAGAAGCCCCCCACAAATAATGACGGTGAGGTAAGAGGAAATGACAAACACAGAAATGAACCAGGTTTAGCACAGAGAGGCCCGCTTACTGATAGCAGAATAAAGAAAGGTAACTTATATGGTCAACAAAAACCCTATCAAAATCCACACTGGAAATTCAAGAACCCCCGAACCGTCTAACGGTCCGGGGGGAGAACACCAGCCCCCCTAGAGCTTCCAGCAAAGGTCAGGATATAGATTTGGAACAAGCTGGACAAAAATACAAAACCAAAACAAATAGCAAAAAGCAAAAGGCAGACTTAGCTGATATAACTGGAACCAGGATCAGTAGACAAGAGCACAGCAGACTAGCTCTGATAACTACGTTGCCAGGCATTGAACTGAAGGTCCAGGGAGCTTATATAGCAACACCCCTAACTAACGACCCAGGTGCGGATAAAAGGAATGACAGAAAAACCAGAGTCAAAAAACTAGTAACCACTAGAGGGAGCAAAAAGCAAATTCACAACAGTACCCCCCCCTTAGTGAGGGGTCACCGAACCCTCACCACGACCACCAGGGCGATCAGGATGAGTGGCATGAAAGGCACGAACTAAATCGGCCGCATGAACATCAGAGGCGACCACCCAGGAATTATCCTCCTGACCATAGCCCTTCCACTTGACCAGGTACTGAAGCCTCCGCCTGGAGAGGCGAGAATCCAAGATCTTCTCCACCACGTACTCCAACTCGCCCTCAACCAACACCGGAGCAGGAGGCTCAGCAGAAGGAACTACAGGCACAATGTACCGCCGCAACAAGGACCTATGAAATACATTGTGAATAGCAAACGACACAGGAAGATCCAGACGAAAAGATACAGGATTAAGGATTTCCAATATCTTGTAAGGCCCAATAAAACGAGGTTTAAATTTGGGAGAGGAGACCTTCATAGGAACAAAGCGGGAAGAAAGCCATACCAAATCCCCAACGCGTAGTCGGGGACCCACACCGCGGCGGCGGTTGGCAAAGCGCTGAGCCTTCTCCTGTGACAACTTCAAGTTGTCCACCACATGATTCCAGATCTGCTGCAACCTATCCACCACAGAATCCACCCCAGGACAGTCAGAAGGCTCCACATGACCCGAAGAAAAGCGAGGATGGAAACCAGAGTTGCAGAAAAAAGGTGAAACCAAGGTGGCGGAACTAGCCCGATTATTAAGGGCAAACTCAGCCAACGGCAAGAATGTCACCCAATCGTCCTGATCAGCAGAGACAAAACACCTCAAATAAGCCTCCAAAGTCTGATTGGTTCGCTCCGTCTGTCCATTAGTCTGAGGATGGAAAGCAGACGAAAACGACAAATCAATGCCCATCCTACTACAAAAGGATCGCCAGAACCTGGAAACGAACTGGGATCCTCTGTCAGACACAATATTCTCAGGGATGCCGTGCAAACGAACCACGTTCTGGAAAAACACAGGAACCAGATCGGAAGAGGAAGGCAGCTTAGGCAAAGGAACCAAATGGACCATCTTGGAGAAGCGATCACATATCACCCAGATAACGGACATGCCCTGAGATAGCGGAAGATCAGAAATGAAATCCATGGAGATATGTGTCCAAGGTCTCTTCGGGACAGGCAAGGGCAAGAGCAAACCGCTGGCACGAGAACAGCAAGGCTTAGCTCGAGCACAAGTCCCACAGGACTGCACAAATGACCGCACATCCCTTGACAAGGAAGGCCACCAAAAGGACCTGGCCACCAGATCTCTGGTGCCAAAAATTCCCGGGTGACCTGCCAACACCGAGGAATGAACCTCGGAAATGACTCTGCTGGCCCACTTATCCGGGACAAACAGTCTGTCAGGTGGACAAGACTCAGGCCTATCAGCCTGAAATCTCTGCAACACACGTCGCAGATCCGGAGAAATAGCTGACAAGATAACTCCATCTTTAAGAATACCAACAGGATCAGCGACTCCAGGAGCATCAGGCACAAAGCTCCTAGAAAGAGCATCGGCCTTCACATTCTTTGAACCAGGTAAATACGAGACAACAAAATCAAAGCGGGAGAAAAACAATGACCAGCGGGCCTGTCTCGGATTAAGGCGTTTAGCAGACTCGAGATACATCAGATTTTTGTGATCAGTCAAGACCACCACACGATGCTTAGCACCCTCGAGCCAATGACGCCACTCCTCAAATGCCCATTTCATGGCCAACAACTCCCGATTGCCCACATCATAATTTCGCTCGGCAGGCGAAAACTTCCTAGAGAAAAAGGCACAAGGTTTCATAACAGAGCAACCAGGGCCTCTCTGCGACAAAACGGCCCCTGCCCCAATCTCCGAAGCATCCACCTCAACCTGAAAGGGAAGTGAGACATCAGGCTGGCACAAAACAGGCGCCGAAGTAAACCGGCGTTTCAACTCCTGGAAAGCCTCCACGGCAGCAGGAGCCCAGTTAGCTACATCGGAGCCCTTCTTGGTCATATCCGTCAAAGGTTTCACAATGCTAGAAAAATTAGCGATAAAACGACGGTAGAAGTTAGCGAAGCCCAAGAACTTCTGAAGACTCTTAACTGACGAGGGCTGAGTCCAATCAAGAATAGCTCGGACCTTGACTGGGTCCATCTCCACAGCAGAAGGGGAAAAAATGAACCCCAAAAAGGGAACCTTCTGTACACCAAAGAGACACTTTGAGCCCTTGACAAACAAAGAATTTTCACGCAAAATTTTAAAGACCAACCTGACCTGCTCCACATGCGAATCCCAATTATCAGAAAAAACCAAAATATCATCCAGATAAACAATCAAAAATTTATCCAGATACTTCCGGAAAATGTCATGCATAAAGGACTGAAAAACTGAAGGCGCATTGGAGAGACCAAAAGGCATCACCAAGTACTCAAAATGACCTTCGGGCGTATTGAATGCGGTTTTCCATTCATCACCTTGCTTAATGCGCACAAGGTTGTACGCACCACGAAGGTCTATCTTGGTGAACCACTTGGCACCCTTAATCCGGGCAAACAAGTCAGACAACAGCGGTAAAGGATACTGAAATTTGACAGTGATCTTATTTAAAAGCCGATAATCAATACAAGGTCTCAAAGATCCGTCCTTTTTTGCCACAAAAAAGAATCCCGCACCAAGAGGGGAAGAAGACGGACGAATATGTCCTTTCTCCAGAGACTCCTTGATATATGAACGCATAGCGGTATGTTCAGGTACCGACAGATTAAACAGTCTTCCCTTAGGAAATTTACTGCCTGGGATCAAATCTATAGCACAGTCACAGTCCCTATGAGGAGGCAGTGCACTGGACTCAGACTCACTGAAGACGTCCTGATAATCAGACAAATACTCCGGAACTTCCGAAGGCGTAGAAGAAGCAATAGACACAGGCAGGGAATCCCCATGAATACCACGACAGCCCCAACTTGAGACTGACATAGCCTTCCAGTCCAGGACTGGATTATGGGTCTGTAACCATGGCAGCCCTAAAACAACCAAATCATGCATTTTATGTAAAACCAGGAAACGTATCACCTCGCGGTGTTCAGGAGTCATGCACATGGTAACCTGTGTCCAATACTGCGGTTTATTTGCAGCCAATGGTGTAGCATCAATACCCCTAAGAGGAATAGGATTTTCTAATGGTTCAAGAGTAAAACCACAGCGCTTAGCAAATGAGAGATCCATGAGACTCAGGGCAGCACCTGAATCTACAAACGCCATGACAGGATAAGATGACAGTGAGCAAATCAAAGTTACAGACAGAATAAATTTAGGTTGCAAATTACCAACGGTGACAGGACTAACAACCTTAGCTATACGTTTAGAGCATGCTGAGATAACATGTGTAGAATCACCACAGTAGTAGCACAAGCCATTCCGGCGTCTATGAATTTTCCGCTCATTTCTAGTCAGGATTCTATCACATTGCATTAAATCAGGTGTCTGTTCAGACAACACCATGAGGGAATTTGCGGTTTTTCTATCACATTGCACCGAATTAGGTGTCTGTTCAGACAACACCATGAGGGAATTTGCGGTTTTGCGCTCCCGCAACCGCCGGTCAATTTGAATAGCCAGTGCCATAGTATCATTCAGACCTGTGGGAATGGGAAAACCCACCATAACATTCTTAATGGCTTCAGAAAGGCCATTTCTAAAATTAGCGGCCAGTGCACACTCGTTCCAATGTGTCAGCACGGACCATTTCCGAAATTTTTGGCAATACACTTCAGCCTCGTCCTGCCCCTGAGACATAGCCAGCAAGGCCTTTTCTGCCTGAATCTCAAGATTGGGTTCCTCATAAAGTAAACCGAGCGCCAGAAAAAACGCATCAAGATCAGCCAATGCCGGATCTCCTGGCGCCAGCGAAAAAGCCCAATCCTGAGGGTCGCCCCGTAAGAACGAAATAACAATTTTTACTTGCTGAGCAGAATCTCCAGATGAACAGGGTCTCAGGGACAAAAACAATTTACAATTATTCACGAAATTCCTAAACTTAAACCTGTCTCCGGAAAACAGTTCAGGAATCGGTATTTTAGGTTCTGACCTAGGATTTCTGATAACATAGTCTTGTATGCCCTGCACACGAGTAGCCAGCTGGTCCACACTTGTAATCAAGGTCTGGACATTCATGTCTGCAGCAAGCATAGCCACTCTGAGGTAAAGGGGAAGAAGAAAAAAAAAAAAAAAAACTCAGAATCTTCTTTCTTATAATCCCTCTTCTGCAATGCATTAAACATTTAATACTGGCCTGGCAAACTGTTATGACCCCAATGGCGAGGGTCTCAGAGGAACGTGGAAGTCTGCAGAATACAAAAATCCAGCTCATAGGGCAGTGGTAACTGGGTTGACCATATATCTACTCCTAACGCCAACACTAGAAGTAGCCGGGGATCATTCCTACGTTGATTCTAGATGACACGCGCCAGCCGGAGAATCTAGCTACCCCTAGTAGAGGAAAACAAAGACCTTTCTTGCCTCCAGAGAAGGGAACCCCAAAGCTGGATAGAAGCCCCCCACAAATAATGACGGTGAGGTAAGAGGAAATGACAAACACAGAAATGAACCAGGTTTAGCACAGAGAGGCCCGCTTACTGATAGCAGAATAAAGAAAGGTAACTTATATGGTCAACAAAAACCCTATCAAAATCCACACTGGAAATTCAAGAACCCCCGAACCGTCTAACGGTCCGGGGGGAGAACACCAGCCCCCCTAGAGCTTCCAGCAAAGGTCAGGATATAGATTTGGAACAAGCTGGACAAAAATACAAAACCAAAACAAATAGCAAAAAGCAAAAGGCAGACTTAGCTGATATAACTGGAACCAGGATCAGTAGACAAGAGCACAGCAGACTAGCTCTGATAACTACGTTGCCAGGCATTGAACTGAAGGTCCAGGGAGCTTATATAGCAACACCCCTAACTAACGACCCAGGTGCGGATAAAAGGAATGACAGAAAAACCAGAGTCAAAAAACTAGTAACCACTAGAGGGAGCAAAAAGCAAATTCACAACAAACATGTGCGTGACATATCAGCATCCAGGGAGGCCATTGATGCATCAGAGTTGAGGACTCTTCCAGGGCATTTTTGGGCCTGCCACGGATCAGATCCTAGTGGTTTGAAGGTAAGGGGGATTGATTGTATCCGTGGAGGTGTCAGGGGTGGCAATCTGAAGCAGTTGCTTGCACAACGCGAATGTAGGTGGATTGTCACCCTTGACACCATGTCCCCTAAAAGATTAAATGAAAAGCTTAGCTTCACTCCTTTCCTTTAGTATGGGGTGGTCTTGGCGGTGGCTCCTCCTCATTTTATGCCCCCCGTGTCTTCTCTCTTTCTTTGTAAATTTTTTCGCCTTAGTGGCTGATTCTTTTCTTTTTATGTACGCTTTGCTTTCTGGTTCTATTTTAAGGTTCTATTTTTAATTCTATTTTTTTGTATTTGTCTTTTAGTGTGTTATAGTCTAATCTGTGCGCTATAGTTATCATCATTCCTGGGAGACACTGTGTCGCTCGTCCCTTCTTGTCTGGAGGCTGCATCTTCCACAACTAATGGATCACCCGAGATGAGGACACTAAATTTATAATTATTATAGCTTTTGTATATATTTATAATTGCTATCTTAGTGTTATATGTAATCTGTCACTATACTAGCATAAAACAATGGGAGTCGTATTGTCTGTTATATGTTTATATGATCACTTAATCAGCGTTTTTTTATGATAATTTTTTGCTGGTTTTGTTTGGTTTTCTTTTCTTTTGTCCTGACTCCCTAGAGCACATATTGATTATTGGAGTTTCTTCTCAGTTTCACAGTAATGGTTATTTTGGGTTACTATTTCCTCACTTCACTCTTTTTTGACATTTTTATATCATATTCACTTTTTATCTTACCTCTAGTGCGGTGGTTCATTTATATTTGATGACTGCCCCCATTGCATAGTGTTAACGTGGCTGCCAATGGTGCTCATGAGCACTGGGATTTCCCTGGTATTTTACTTACTCGGTGGCTGTCAATACTTTGTGCTGCGCATGTTTTCTGATGTCACTAGGCTCCTTTGAGCCCGCATGCGTAGTGTGACGTGACGGCGGCAGAGGAAGTGATGTAGCGGCTGGCGTAGTCCTGGTGCACATGCGCCGCAATCAGCGGTGCCATTGGATATTTCTGGTATAAATAGGTAGCTGGGAGACGGGATATTACATCTATCCCCTTTGATAAAGCAATCCGCGAAACGCACGTCAGGGGCCTTCCTGGGAAGTAGGCTTGGTCTGAACTTATTATGGGTACGCTGGCTGATGAACGGACACTATACTTCTGAAGTGGTCACCATGTATGGACTTTGGTCATTTGATTACAGACTCTCTTAGTACTTATGGAGTGGCTGCAGTACTAATTATAGTGGCTTTCTTACCCTAGTCTTTTTACTTTGACCAGTTACTCACCCCAGGTATACCACTTTTGTCCAATCCATACAAGAAAAATTAAGAAGGCACTCACCGGTCTTCAGAAAATCAACTCTTTATTAATTCCATCTTCAGATAAAATTCATGCCTGAGGGAAAGCTCGTGTGAGCAGGGGAGGACCTCACACGAGCTCACGATCTTCGGCTCCCTTTCCCCCGACCATGAATTTTATCTGAAGATGGAATTAATAAAGAGTTGATTTTCTGAAGACCGGTGAGTGCCTTCTTAATTTTTCTTGTATGGATTGCACAGATGGATGTTTTTTCAGAAGAGCACCAACGGTTTCTTTCAGGCGGCTATCCAGTTTATGAATCTTGCACCATACCCTGATCATAGTCTTGGAAGAACCTCTGTACTAGTGACGGTGCCGCTCCTTTCTTTTTTCTTTTGGCATTGCAATACTGCTTTTGTCCTCCTTGGTGCAGACTACTGTATTTATATGGTTTTAGTCTAAACTGTTTTTATATATGTATTTGTCTTAATAAAGAAATTTTTGGTACTTTTGGATCCATATTGTGGCTTGCAGTTACTCCGGTTCTGTGTAGTTTTAAATTCAGTATATATGTATATTTATCCCAGGAATCTCATGAACAGGAGTTTATTTGAAGGTGTTCACCCCTTCTTGATCCCACAATGTGATCCAGGCCAGACACACAGGCATTGATATGCGTACCCGAATACTGTGACAAAAATGGGAAACAACTGAAGTAAGTGTTTTACCTTTACGTAGGTACCGCCACCAGGTTAATGGTAGAAAAATGTTTCTGGATCCTTGTTCAAAGTTCTTGGGACGTCTGTCCAACGTATACCTGTTGGCATGGACAGATGAGGGCATAGATAATAGATTTAGTTTTGCAGTTAGCATAGTGTCTCAAACAATGTTGTTTAACAATGGGATTTATGAAAAAATTTTGTGTAGGGTGCATATGTGAGCAAACATTGCAATCCCCACAAGGAAAAGAACCCCGCAAAACAATGCCCCGATTAAGTTTGACAGTTGATCTCTGATAATGGCTTTTCATGAGGGTGTCTCTACGATTTGGAGCCCTTCTAGCGTGAGTAGTGGAACATTCTCCACGATGGTATTAGTTTGGATATCTGTGGTAAGAATACTCCAATGTCTTTGTAGGACATGCCTAAGCTGTCCACATTGGGCTTTGTAGTTGGTAAAGAAAAGTACCTGTTTATCTTGTAATTTGGGGCAAGTGACAAGTAGACTGTCCTGAGTGTGTTGGCTGAAAAGCCTTAGAAATATTTTTTTGGGGATAGCCACGCTTCCGGAATCTGGTCGTAAGATCACGTGCTTGTCCATGGAAATTGTCATCAAGGGTACAGTTTCTTCTAGATCTGTGAAATCTGGTATGTAAAGGGTTAACGCTATTGAATTCTAGAAGACTGTTGGTGGCAGTTGTTTTCCAATATAAATTTGTGATGAGTTCATCATTCTGTATAGAGACTGTGACGTCTAAAAAGGTAGCTGTAATGGGAGAAAATTGTTAAAGGGATTAAAATTCAAAAAGACCAGAAACAATCCACACTGGTGCAGTGTGCCCAGCCAGACAGAGAATATGTCATTGATGTATCGTGACCAATGTCTGACAACTCAGACAAGTGGCAGCAAGCGAATAATGTGACTCAAGGAGGGAAAAAGAGGTGGCACCAGGGAGAGCAGAGCGCGCAGGACAGAGGGGACAGCGCGCCAGAGAGAGAGCAGGATGCAGCACCGCACTCCCCAAAAGAGAATGCTCCCCGTGAGGGCACTGAGGCTGAGATACCAGCCGTAGTGAAGGCTGGATGTGAAAGTGTGGACTTGGAAGCCTCCGTAATCAGAGAAGACGTATCCCCTTACAGTGACCTGAGCGCGCAGCCCTGGTGACCGCACTGACAAGCCAGGACCCCTAAGTGTGACAAAGTAAACTGCTCAGTGTGTGTGTGAGACTGCCAGCCTAATATACAGAGACTCACAGAGAGTGGCTGTGTTACTTCCTGCTTCCAGCTTCACTGGGAGAAAAGACTGCAAAGACTTAACCCTGGAGTCTCCAGTTCCCCAGGAGACAGAGGAGAGACTTCAGGACCTTAAAGCGCTGCTGGTGACTGTATCTACGTTGGAATAAGGACCCAGTCAGGACTGCCCTGGACTGATAAATTACAAGAACATTTATTAACTGTTTCAATTCCTCTTAACGATTTACTGTTTGCTTCATCTCTATTAACCCCCTGTTTAATCCCTGCGAGGAGACACTTACTCCTGTTAAATAAATAAATCCCCCTTAACAGTTGGTCTGTCTGTTCCATGGTGACATACTATAGTGCACTCTATTACACTTGGCGTAGTCGGCAGGATGTCACATAGTAGCGTGAAAAGGGCAGACCAAGCAGATGGGGGAGCTTCATACTGCCATCATACGGAGAGATGGCGTAGGTGTGGGGGCAATTGACGTTGTGCTGCGAGATCAACTGGTTACAGGCTTGTGAGATGTATTGATGAAACAGGCCCTGCGAGAGTGCATGCGCGTAAAGCCAGATATGACTTCCTCTGAGGTCGGGAGTGAGGCACGCACGCGCGAGCAAGAGCAAGGGGTGGTAGTGCCAGTGGGGAAGGTATGGAGCGGGGAGGTAACTGCCCCTCAATGGGTACAAGACTTGAAGAAGGAGGTTAAGTGGGTCCGTGAGGAAGTGGCTGAATATGAGAAGACTCCTGCTGCAGAGTACAGCCCTCCGGTGCGAGAAAAAGAGACCGCCCCCAAAGTGAGACTAGTGCCACTCGGCGAAGGAGAGTGCCGACATGCTACAATTGTGGAGCACCCAGTCAGAATGAAGAGGAGATGACATGGACCCGGGATTCCTGGTTGAAGATAACAAGAATCTGGGAAGAGATTGAGAGTCTGGGGAAAGCCCTGACTGCCGTTTTGGAGACCAGTGGCATTCCCCGAGGTAACGTGCAGAAACAGTCACAAAGAGATAGTGGAGAGGTGCATAGCATGAAGAAGGCTTCAGTGGTGGCCCCAGAGTGTAACTCCGTATCCTGGAGTAAAGAGTAACCGCAGATGAGAGATATCTCCCCCGAGGTCGACGATCCAGACTGAAGCGCCCTTCAGACAGAAGCAGACGTGAGTGCTGGTCATGCAGAAGGGTGGGACACATGTCCAGAAATTGCCCTACCCGAGAAGAGCGGTGGCAGAGATCCGCTAACCCCTCTGAGGGTCCTGCTCACTGGAGGGAATGTCACACCTGGAGAGAGTGGTTCGGCAGGAAGAGAAGAGCCCTCCCTTGAGCCAGACAGTACCACAATGTTGGATGCCCAGGAGAAGGGGAAAAAGTGCCAAGTGTTCCTGCGATGCTCGTTTTCAAGGTCCTAGTCGATGAGAAGGAGGAACCACTGATGTCACCCCCTTGAGGTGAAGAGTGTGCTGGCTGTCAGTGCAGCGCCCCAGAGTCCTGGTCGTTGCAGTAACGTCACTCTGCCACTAGGGGAGTGATGTTACGTCTGATTGCACTAAAGGAGTTCACCTGACCAGGTAACACCCACTACACTTCACACTCCGGCCACCAGGGGGAGTGGTTCTATCTAGTAGGCCACTCCTCACACTCTGGTAAAACTGGGGGTTGGACAGGAAGACAGAGAGAAGTAACTGGGAAGAGCTAGAGAGAGGACCTGTCAGGGATGGGATCCTGACAGATTCCTAAGAAAGGACAAAAAGTGAGAAAACGGGAATACAGCAAAGAGGCAATAGGACCAGAAGGAGTCGTGCTGTAAGATCGAGGCAACATCCTTCTGAGGCGCAAACAGTCGGTGGCCGGAATGCCGAGCAAGTAAGAGACTCTAAGCATTACTTCAAACCACGGCAGGATAGCCAATTATTCCTGGGCATGCGCACTGCGCTGTTCAGACGCTCCCCCAGCTCAGACGCTCCCCCAGCTCCCCCGCCTTCCAGCGTTGTTATTTGCGGCTGCTTCATTCCAAACGCTGGCAAGGAAACCTGTATATTACGGCAACGCTGGAAGGCGGGGGACTGGGGGAGCGTCTGAACAGCGCAGTGCGCATGCCCAGGAACCCCAGCCCCGCACTGTGCATAATGAATAACACAGTGCAGGGCGGGGATTCAGCAACAGGGTGGCCGCACTGCCCGCACAGGCGCAGTCAGGCACCCTGCATCTGACCAAGTATTCCCAAAATAAAGCGTTTTTAAACTTATCCAAAATACCTGTCTTTAGACAGGGAGGCGGGTCCTCACTCCCCAGCTTGAACCGCTACTCTGCCGTCACTCCAGTCTTCAGGGGCTATCGGCACCGCCCCCTCAGCGCTGTTTACGCTTCAAAACCGGCGCCTGTGCTGTGTACTACTGTGCTGCGCAGGTGCAGTAAGCTCTGGTCGTCTGACGTCCCAGCCAGGCTTGCAGACTGCGCCTGTGCGGGTATTGCGGCCACCCACCTTTGGAATCCCAGCCCCGCAGTGTGTTATGCATTATGCACAGTGCAGGGCTAGGATTCCATGGCATGCACACTGCGTGTGTCAGACGCTCCCCCAGGTCCCCTGCCTTCCAGCGCCGCACTGTGCATAATGCATAACAAACTGCGGGGCTGGGATTCCCAAGGTGGGTGGCCGCAATGCCCGCACAGGCGCAGTCTGCAAGCCTGGCTGGGACATCAGATGGCCAGAGCTGAAACACAGCGCAGGCGCCGATTTTGAAGCAAAAAAAGCGCGGAGGGGCGGCGCCGAAAGCCCCTGAAGATTTGAGTGACGGCGGAGTAGCGGTTCAAGTTGGGTAGTGAGGACCCGCCTCCCTGTCTAAAGACAGGTATTTTGGATAAGTTTCAAAACGTTTTATTTTGGGAATACTTGAACCAAAAACTAAAAGAGCCACCCTGTTAGAATGCAGCATTACTGCTGCACAAGGTGGCTCTTTTAGTTTATAACGGCTGGAGGGGGGTGACAGTGGCACTTCAATCCCAGAGTCTCCAGTTCCACAGGAGACAGAGGAGAGACTTTAGGATCTTCAAGCGCTGCTGATGACTGTACCCACATTGGAATAAGGACCCTCCTGTCAGGACAGCCCTGGACTGATAAGTTACAAGAACATTCATTAACCGTTTTGATTCCGCTTAACTGTTTACTGTTTGCTTTATCTCTTTTAACCCCCTGTTTACTCCCTGTGAGGAGAATATTACTAAATCCCCCTCAACAGTTGGTCTGTCTGTTCCGTGGTAACATACTCAACCCTGCACTCTATAACACAGGCACTGTAGGGACTCTGGAACCACGGGTGCAGATGGGACTGGCTAAGGAACAGAAAATTACTGGCACGTGCAGGCTGGACTGGGTGTTAGACAGATGAGCTTGGCAGGTGCGATCTGGACTGGCTGATAGACAGAAGAGCTCAGACAGGTACGAGCAGACAAGTACAGACAAGTAAGAGCAGATGGGTACAGGATAGACAAGCAGACAGGCTGACCTGGAGAACCTGAAAACTAGCAAGCATGCAAAGCAAGCTAACAATGTAGCTCAGGCACCTCCATATTGGAGGAAAAGCCTTAAATAGAAGAAGTTGTAGCGCCCCCACTGCCGCAGGGCCGAGGGGTACCCGGTACCGGGCCTCTGAGTCTCTGCTCTGGGGTTGTCACAGTGGCTAGGCCCGGTCCGTGACCCTGCTGAGGGGCGTACAGTAAATGATAGATGTGGATAGTGGTGGTGGTGCGGTGCAGTAAATAACGAGGACACCAGGTTGCAGTCTCTTTACCTCTTTACTGAAGGTCTCTGGGTCCTCAGTCCGGAATATGGTTCACCAGGCTGCGCAAGTCCGGCAGGTCCGATGGCACCTCCAGAGTTCCCTTTGCAGGTGGAAATCTGTGCCTTCCTGCTAGCGCTATGTGTTGTGGTCCTCCCCTGCTGTGCTTACGGGATAGTCCCCACAACTGTTGTGTCTGTTTCTCGTGTTCCCTCACAACAACTCGATTAGATGATGTTCTGCTAATCCTCCGTCCCTCCCGGTGTTATGGTTGGGACGCACCCGTATGACGGGTAGGCTCGGAGCTCTTCCGGGACCCTAGAGTCGCCCCTCTCCACAGGTTGCCCCCTATGTCTGCATAGGTGATTTAGGTGAGACAGCCCGCCTGTGACTGACTGTCCTGCCGTTGGTTTGAAGTATTGCTTGGAGCTAGATATATGAATACTTCCTCGGCGTTCCGGCCGCCGGTTGTGCGCCTCAGTAGGATGTTGCCTTGGTCTTACAGCACGACTCCTACTGGTATTCTCCTTCTTGCTTTGATCTCGTTTCTCACTCAGCACAATATATCTTGCTTCTGATCCTTTCTTAGGGCACCGCCGCTATGCTGAGCAGGCACGGTCCCGTGACGTTCTTTCTTGTTGCCAGGCCTCTGTCAGGGTCCCAAACCTGACAGGGACCCTACCGAATCTTCCCCCACAACACCCTCTGCCACCAGGTGTTGTCTGGTTCCAACCCAGTCAGCTTTCTGTCTAACTTCCTGCCTGACCCCCAGTTTACCCACACGGTGAGGAGTGGCCTAATAAATAGCACCCTTAGCTCCCCCTGGAGGCCCGACTGTGAAATGTATTGGTGTATGTGATACCTGGTCAGATGAACTCCTTCAGTGCCATCAGACGTACCATAGCCCCCCTTAGCGGCGGAGCCACAGTACTGCAACGACCAGGACTCTGGGGCGCTGCACTCCCGCCCGGTTAAATCCAGTACTCCGGGACTGGGAAGAAAACAACAATACATGTCAGCAAAAAGACATACAATTTTTGTGAGTGCAATAACAATAAGCATATTTGAACAGAGCTTCCCTTTATGGGAGGTGAGGACACTTGAACGTTACAAACATGGTTAAATACTTTTAAATAACTTTTCTTACCCAACCGGGTATTCTACTAAGTGCAAAATTTTAAAACATTAATTCAACATTGCCTTTAAGGATGTACACTCTGAATCCACTAAAGACCTTCTTATAACACATTATAAGGCATGAGCAACTGTGCTACATTCTCCTACTTTACATCTGCAGGACCGCCTGTCCTAAACGCTCCAGACCTACTGCCTCTCCTTTCCATTACAGGACCGCTCCTTTCCGCCCGAGCCTACTGTCCTTCCACTACTATACACAGTATAGAACATGTTTTTCTTTCAGTTTGAGATTACTGAGCCATCGCTATATGGCTCCTAAGAGGACTCACCACTAACCCCTACGGGTTCACTTCCTGTCCTCATCCTTCTATTAACATTATTGAACATTTCTTACAATCAACTAATTGGTTACATTTAACTTTCACATATCAACATTATTACTTCTTCTTTCAAAGCATCATCATTCCTTAAGTGCTATCGATGAACATCCCCTTTAAGAGGGGACCAAGTCTCTATGAGGTAGTGCAACTTTTCAAGCTGCAAATCCGTATGCAGCAAGGACTCCAGTACAAGTTCCAAGAACCGTATCTTCGCAAAGAGTCCGTCTTTTATATAAAACCAGTAGGGAGCACCTTTAAGAAGGTGCAAACTATATACAAGAAGTTTGTATCATGCACTGTTCATGATTCCAGCAGTTTTTGGGAAGTTGAGCAAAAATTAGAAAACAAACCAAAAAGCAGAAACAATAGGGATCCCGGGTCAACAAAGGGATCCCTTTAAGAGTTAACCCTGGACGGGTTTTAGCAGCAACATAGCAGCAAAAACAAACAGTTTGAAGAACTATTTACATGTTATGCAGAGTTTTAAGATCTTACTCTTGTGGTGCAGAAGGTGGTTTCCAAGGTGCCATCAAATCAGCCGGTGTCTGGATTTGAAGGCTAATCCTGCTTGCAAGTTCAGTAGCCGCTACAAGGCGTACGGTGGTGACAGTAACAAAATCTGGCAAATCTGGATCAGTCATGATCGGGGCCACAGGTGGCGCTCTCTCAGGCTCACACCGGTGGACGTTCCGAGCGCACCATCCTTGTGCATTCCGGTGGCGAGTGTAGGTCACCTGGTCCCCCCTTTGCAATGGGTCACCATCTCAACTGCAGCAGGGAATTTTAACATTGTAACTAGTAACAAAGACATCAGTTGGTAGCCCCGGTTCCTGTATGGAGCCCCATCCCCTCTTCGGGTGGTAGGCCAGCACAGTTCCCCGCTTTACCACGTCTTTCCCGCCGTGCACAGACTTTCTACGTTGTGCATCATGTTGTTCGGTCTCGTCTCGATCTTTCCAGTGTTGGATTAGACATTGCTTATACTGTTCCCAGGTAAGTACCGCAAGGGTGAGGCTCTCCCCCGGAGCTCCATACGGCTCGTTCCAGGGGGTGTCCCACCGGAGGATCACCCCGTCCGGGCCTACATCTATGGGTTCCCCCATCTTGGTCGGTAGTGGATTTACCAGCTTCCCCATCGCGTCGGGGGTGAGGACTACCCGCTCCACTGAGAGGAAACGGTTATTGTTGCTGGGGTGAGGAGCGGTCACAGGAGCGGGATCGGTCAGGGGAGCCGGATCGGTCGGGGGAGTAGGGGTGCCGTCCATACCTGCGCCTGATGTGATTCCACCGATGTCGATCTGTTCCGTTGACGAGGACAATGGAATCGGCTGCAGCCCGGACCGCGGCTCTTCTGGAGTCGCCTCTTGATGTGGCTCCGCCCTCCAAGGTTCCGTGGCTGGGATAGGTAGACTCGGCTCCTCCACTGGCGGCTCCAAGGAGTTCAGGTTCTTCACCGGCGGTGGACGCGAGTCCGCCTCTGATGGGTGAGGGCAAGCCGGGATCACCTCGCCGTTGCTCGGGCACTTGCTGCTCTTCGTCGCTGTCTGGCATTCGGCGGCAACGCATGCACCATTTCTCCGAGGTCGGGTTCCTCCTTCACCTCGTTCCCGCCGTTGCAAATCAGGGGGCGGTTCTCCTCTGCTGCTGGGTAGGTCGTCCTCTCGCAGCAGGAGTCGGAGGGGGCGGTCGCTACTTCTGGCGTCGCTTTGGTAGTCTCCTCCCATGGCACGCCCTTCTTCTTCCTCTGCGCTCCCTGTGACGCTGCAATGGTGGCGACTTTTGGCGGTAACTTTTGGCGGTAAATGGCAACACACAGTCCCTGCAATAAAGCACAGTCCAAGCACGATAAATCACAGTTCCAAGGCACACATGACCCGATTCCTCAGGCTTAAGTAGATCCTGTTCGTGACGCCAAGTTGTAGCGCCCCCACTGCCGCAGGGCCGAGGGGTACCCGGTACCGGGCCTCTGAGTCTCTGCTCTGGGGTTGTCACGGTGGCTAGGCCCGGTCCGTGACCCTGCTGAGGGGCGTACAGTAAATGATAGATGTGGATAGTGGTGGTGGTGCGGTGCAGTAAATAACGAGGACACCAGGTTGCAGTCTCTTTACCTCTTTACTGAAGGTCTCTGGGTCCTCAGTCCGGAATACGGTTCACCAGGCTGCGCAAGTCCGGCCGGTCCGATGGCACCTCCAGAGTTCCCTTTGCAGGTGGAAATCTGTGCCTTCCTGCTAGCGCTATGTGTTGTGGTCCTCCCCTGCTGTGCTTACGGGATAGTCCCCACAACTGTTGTGTCTGTTTCTCGTGTTCCCTCACAACAACTCGATTAGATGATGTTCTGCTAATCCTCCGTCCCTCCCGGTGTTATGGTTGGGACGCACCCGTATGACGGGTAGGCTCGGAGCTCTTCCGGGACCCTAGAGTCGCCCCTCTCCACAGGTTGCCCCCTATGTCTGCATAGGTGATTTAGGTGAGACAGCCCGCCTGTGACTGACTGTCCTGCCGTTGGTTTGAAGTATTGCTTGGAGCTAGATATATGAATACTTCCTCGGCGTTCCGGCCGCCGGTTGTGCGCCTCAGTAGGATGTTGCCTCGGTCTTACAGCACGACTCCTACTGGTATTCTCCTTCTTGCTTTGATCTCGTTTCTCACTCAGCACAATATATCTCGCTTCTGATCCTTTCTTAGGGCACCGCCGCTATGCTGAGCAGGCACGGTCCCGTGACGTTCTTTCTTGTTGCCAGGCCTCTGTCAGGGTCCCAAACCTGACAGGGACCCTACCGAATCTTCCCCCACAACACCCTCTGCCACCAGGTGTTGTCTGGTTCCAACCCAGTCAGCTTTCTGTCTAACTTCCTGCCTGACCCCCAGTTTACCCACACGGTGAGGAGTGGCCTAATAAATAGCACCCTTAGCTCCCCCTGGAGGCCCGACTGTGAAATGTATTGGTGTATGTGATACCTGGTCAGATGAACTCCTTCAGTGCCATCAGACGTACCATAGCCCCCCTTAGCGGCGGAGCCACAGTACTGCAATGACCAGGACTCTGGGGCGCTGCACTGTCACCCAGCTATAGGCTGTGAATACCTTAGGTTGATGCTGATGTTCCCTTTAAGAGGGAGGGAGCATGCAAGTGCACCCCCTAAGCATAGTGCCCAGTCCTACATCTGAACCTTGGTGGACACCAACACATAGGGGGCGAGATGAGGAGGTGGTGTGTGAGCGGGAGACACCGAGTTTCCTGTCTTTTAGGTGCGATGAGATCCAACAAAGGGCCTAGTCTAAAAATGTCAACAGATCAGAAAGTCTGTAGTAAAAGGGAATGATCAACTGTGTCAAAGGCAGATGCCAAGTCCAGGAGAAGGAGAAGGACAAACTCTTTCATTTGGTGGTTAGTAGGTCATTGGTGACTTTCGTCAGGGCAGTTTCAGTGGGATGGTGCAGTCTGAAGTCAGATTGTAAGCGGTCAAAGAGGGAGCAAGAAGAGAGGTGGGAGGACACGTCAAAATGGACGTGGTGTTCCAGTAGTTTGCAGGCATAGGAGAAATGATATGGAGTGATAGCTAGACACAGAGAATGGGTCAAGTGTAGGCATTTTGATGATGGGTGTGATCGAGGTATGTTTCAATCAGGAGGGAAGACACCAGTTGTTAGTGACAGGTTGAAGAGGTGGGTTAGGCTTGTGATGAAGACTTTGAAGAAAAGGAGTACCAATGGAGCAAAAAGATGGTGCAAAATTTAAATATTTATTAATTAACATGCATAAAGTGCATAGGTACATAATATACAATTACAAGAAGGATGGTTAAAATAGAGTGAGTCTCTGCCAGTAACAACACCGCCAAAAGTCAATCTCCCACACATAGAGTAACACTAGGGAAGCAACCAAGTGTGTTTGCCAGATCACCGCTGTGGGTAACTAATACACACCCCACAGTAAGAAATAAAGGTAACAGGGCAATGCTTACCACTAGAATGTAAAAGGGCGGTGTGTGCCAGGCAGGAACCAGTCCGTAAGAGACCCCGACGCGCGTTTTGCTCACGCGAGTGTTAGGCTTTCTCAAGGGGAAGTGCCCCAGAGTTAATCAGGACCCTTCAAATAGCGCGGACTCCAGCCCATGTGATGGTGTCACATGGAGCACCCGAGCCAATGGCAGCCATCGATGCGGCGCATGAGCGCCCGCGGCGCCCCATCCCACGTCAGAGCCGGCGTCAGGCGTCGCCACAGACGCTGCCGGGAACCCAGCGGCGCCTGCGCGAGACCAAGGAGACGCCGCTCCGAACAGGAATAAAGGGAACCGCAAGCAGCGCATGCGCACTGTGGCGAAATTAGGCCATGGTAAGTAGTTGGAGAAAATATATATATATGCGCAAATGTGGACCGCAATGTATAATAGCTATAGATGAGAATCCCATACAGATACAGTATATCATGCATATATACATATTACAAGCTGCAACACAGGCTGAAAAAAATATATACATAATTTACATGAGTATCATTATAGTGTTAATATAAATGACGCTTAGATTGAAAGCAGCAGCGCATGTAGATGTTGCAGCATATAACGGAATCCACACAGATGGGATGTCCTGAAAGCCGGAGCAGAACGGATGTGCAGTATAAAAACTAAAAAATGACACAAAAGAAAATGAAGTGAATAAAAGCAAATTAAAAATGGAAAGAGTTCAAAATATGAAACCCACATTTATGGAGACCCGGGTAGGTTAACTGGACAGGGGCCTAACAGGAGAAAATATCTACCAGAGATGTAAAAACGAATAACGCTAAGGCTGAATGAGTCCACTCGGGGTCAGGGTGTTAAGGCGGACAATCCAGGCCGCCTCTCGTTGTGCCAATACCTTCTTATAGTTACCACCTCTGACCCCAAGATGGACACATTCTATCCCTCTGACCTGAAGAGTCCCCGCATCACAATTATGAAACTGTTTGAAGTGGCAGGGGAGTGTCTTCAGGTCAGAGTCATCAGAGGCAGTACGTGCAGCACCTATGTCTCTGACATGTTCCCGAACACGTATGCGGAGCTCTCTGGATGTGAGTCCCACATATATCAGAGAGCATCCGCACGTGGCATAGTATATGACATTAGACGTACCACATGTAATGTGTTGTCTAATGTCATATACCTTGGATCCGTCAGATGATTTAAAGGATGAGATCCGTACCATATTGGTACATGCCAGGCAATGGCCGCACTTAAAAGACCCCAAAAGTGGGCCCCTAGTACCAAATGGATTCGAGATAGGAGGGACATAATGACTCCGAACCAGGAGATTACCAAGGTTGGGGGATCTTCTAGCTGTCATTGATGGAAACTCCCCCAGTGCAGAGGCTAATGCGGGTTCTGTCAACAAGACAGGCCAATATTTATATAAAATTTGCCGCACTTTTGGCCACTCGTGATTATACGTAGTAATAAACCGGACTCTGTCTACCCTTGTACGTGTCCCCCGTTCGTCATTTTTTGGATACAATAGGTCCCTCCGTGGTGTCCTTCTAGCTCTTTTGAACCCCCACTTAATGGTCCTATGGCTGTACCCATGTGCCTCAAAACGCTCCCTCAGATCCTCCGCCTGTGCGAGGAATCTATTATCAGTGGAGCATATCCGCCTCATCCTCAAGAATTGTCCGACCGGGACGGCCCCAATTGTGCTATGATTATGTGCTGAGCCGGCATGTAAAAGAGCATTAACAGATGTTGACTTTCTGAAAACGTCCGTCTGGATTTGACGGGCATCATCTATCTCAAAAGTAACATCCAGAAAATCAATGTGTTGGTCATCAAATTGATATGTCAATTTTATGTTAAGCTCGTTATTATTCAGCCGGCCCATAAACTCGTAGAGCTGCTGCGCCATTCCCCCCCACAAGAACAGAATATCATCTATATAGCGCATCCAGCACAGCACATGGTCCGCGGACTGCGCGCCCACGTCGCCAAAAATGGACCTCTCCCATGCTCCCAGGAAGAGATTGGCGTACGAAGGCGCACAGGCCGCGCCCATGGCTTGGCCGCGCCGCTGCAGATAGTAATTGTCTTTGAAGACAAAAAAATTTGTGGGCGAGGACAAAGCGCAGCAGCTCGAGGATTAAATCGCACATGGGGCCGCCCAGGTCGGAGGCTCCCAGGAATAGGTGGACTGCTGCCAAACCGTGCTCATGATCTATACAAGTGTATAATGTTTGGACATAATGTTTGTGATGAAAAATGTGGTAAAGTTTGAAATTAGGTGGGATGTTATTGTGTCAAGTTCACAGATGGTGAGGCAAAGTCTTCAGCTGAGATGAGAGAAGAGGGAGGGGGAGCTGATGGACACAGGAGAGAATTTAAAGTACTGAATAGCTGTTTAGGGTTGTGAGACAGGTATACTATGAGGGATGAGAAGATGTCTTGTTTTGCTGCAGTGAGCAATTGCGCAGTATTTTTACAACTTCTACTTTACTGGACTGGCTACTCCAATTCCTCCCTTTGGCAGCCTTACAGGGGTACGCTTTGTAGATGAGGGCAAGAAAGAACATGTGCTCCAGTGGATGGCAAGTAGAGATGAGCAAATATTTCAATGTTCAGTTCGACTCACGATCGCCAAATTTGCAATATTCGCCGATTTAATCTTTGATTAAATTGCCAAATATAGCCGAACATACACAGCACAAAAGCCGGTGTTTCCCAAGCTGGATGACATTGTGGGAAACACCAGTGTAGCGCTTCTAATCAGCAGTGAAATCATTCCCATCTGTCAGAGAGCCGCGGTTCCCATGCTGTCAGAAGACAGCATGAGCGCTCAGCTGTGATCAGAGGTAAAATCCAGTCACTGGTGTCAGCTGATGGGACAACCGCTCCCATCATCTGACACCTGCTGCCGCTAATAACAGTTAGAGCAGGAGCGGTTAATGGAAATATTCATCAGAGGCACCAGCGCGGTAAATATATAATTTTGAAAAAAATCTTGCATGGTTCCCCCTATTTTTGATAACCAGCCAGGCAAAACTCACAGCTGGGGGCTGCAACCCTCAGCTGTCAGCATTAGCAAGGTTGGTTATCAAAAATAAAGGGGTCCCCAGGCTGTTTCTTTAATTATTTAAATAAATAATTACAAAAAAACGTGTGGGCACCCCCCATTTTTTACAACCCATCTTGCTAAAGCTGAAAGCTGGGGGCTGGTATTCTTAGGCTGTAAGAGGCAATAGATATTGACCTTCCAGCTTAAAAATAGCAGACTTCAGCTGCCCAGAAAAAGCAGATCAATTAGACAAGCCAATTCTGGCACTTTGCCAGCTCTTCCCACTTGCCCTGTAGCAGTGGTAAGTGGGGTTCATATTTTTGGGGTTGATGTCACCTTTGTATTGTCAGATGACATCAAGCCCGAGGTTATTAATGGAAAGGCGTCAACAAGTTGCCCCTATTACTAACCCCATAGTCACAATGCATGAAAACACACATACCAAGAGTAAAGTCCTTTAATTGAAAAAATAACACAGACTCCTTTAATAATCTTAATTAAAGCATACTTACAACCTCACCTAATTCCACCAAAGCCCTCATTCTCCTGTAATAAAACTAAAATAAAAAACATCAATTTACCACACCTGTCTGTCGTTCTGTCCCACGCCGTAATCCATGTCTGGGGGATAAATAGTTTTCAACCTGGATGGTGCCAAGATGCCACCGTCCAGGCTGAGAACCACTGGTGAAGCTCGCAGCCTCAGTGACTAGCGGTGACATCACTGAGGCTGCGTTCCCAGGTGATCTATTCATGATGAGGCTCAGATACTTGAGGCGCCCGTGGACTGTACTGTGCTATCAAGGCAGCAAGAAGAGGAGGGTGACTCTCAGGGCAAGGAGTTGGAGAACAGAAAGGATGACGATGAGGTTGTAGACCATACTTGGTGTTAACCCAGAGGCATGCCGCTGAGCAGCTCAGCAGAGTAGGAGGAAGAAGACAAGGCTATGCAGTCACAGAGTTATGCAACCATGACAACTAATGCATCCTGAGCCCCAGCTCTGGCAGTGGACAGCAGCATTCGCAGTTCTGCAGTTGCCCATCTTGGGTCTTTTTTTCAGACCGGCAAAAATCTAAAAAATCATGTTAGCTGTCAACTTTTTAAAAAAGACCTAGCAGAGTAAAAAAAAGAAATAATTTCAATACTACATGCATGAACCGGCATATGCGCGAGCAACATGCGTTAATCTGGGAATGTCACTGTGGTAAAATGCAGACTGGTCTGCAGCCGAAGAACCTACACTTGTTTACCCCTTACAGTTGGGGTGACTGAGAGCCTGTCAGCTGTTACAGAATTGGACATGCCTGCTGTTTTTGACTGATCTTATATACCAAGCACACCCCATCTTTCTCAATCCACTGTAACATCTCCACCTGCGCCTCTCTCACAATCCAGCAGCTTGTCGTGTTCACCCTACTTCACTGTGTGTGAGCACAGCAGCAAACCCCCATTTGTGCAGTTGTCCTCATGTAAATATACTATTTTTTCTGACTTGAACACCCCACCTTTCACCATGCTGTGATTTTAATTACATCCAAACACATTTGGTTCCGAACTTCCTATAAATAAAGGCTTTAACATGACATTAGCCAGAGGTAAGTGTTCACACTAGGCAGTTAGGTCAGGGACCCATCTGATTCATGAGAGTACCTTGACGTTGGTGGATGGGCTCACATTTTTTGGCCAAATTTTGTGCTAAGCATCTCATGTGTATTTTCATAGATTTCACAAGCCATTATGGTATTCACATTTCATGTATCACACATTCATTTGCTTTAGTACAATTGAGTGCAGCCATTTATCTATTTGCTAATAATAACTAGTGATGAGCGAGCACCAAGTACATGGGCTGACAAACATTTCCCCATGGTGGGTAATTTTTTTTTTTTAGGGGCATCATAAACACCTTGCAAAACTGTAAAGTGGTTTCCTAATCAGTTGCTGCTGTGAAGGTGCAGGTTTTTAGTAAAAATATGGCGGACAAATAATTGGATGAAGTGATCAGGAAAAGGGCCATGGTGATGACAGGAATGTTTACGTACATGAATAATAACAGCAATGGCTATGGCAGGTATGAGATACAGGATACAGGCTACAATTATTGGTCGTTTACCAACCACCAATTACCAGAATGTGTTTCATGCCCATCAGAAGATCGGTATAACAGATGCGCTTGCGAGACTCGGCCTAAAAAATTCCCATTAAAAATATGGTGCCAAAGACGCACGTGTCTGTCTAAAGGGCAAAGTGCAACATGTTCATGAGATGCTGAATTTGAGAAAGCAGAGCAGTGTTGAAGGAAAACCAAACAAACTGATGGATGCTTGTGAAAAACTATGTTTAAAGAGGAGTGCACCGTCCATAACTATAAACACAACCGTGGCATAAGCTTCTTCATCTTCACCCATGCATATTACCAATAATATCCAAATGTTACAGTTGAAAATTATTTGTTCTAGTGTAACGAACACTGTTAAAGGAATGCCACTAAACGTAGATAACCATGACGGTGGGGAAAAAAACAGATTTCCTCTTTACAAGATATGAACGATGATAGTATTGATGACGGTTTTGAACTTTACCACATCCCACCAAGAAGATGAAGATCACAGCTGCAAACAATGTGCCAAAAAAGGTTGTGAATATCAGGAAAACAATTTTCTCTTGGGCAAACTTTCCCTCTTACTAAAGTGGTACCGAATGATGCATTCATAGCTCTCATGTCTATTTAGCATGAGATGGTTGAAAGATGATGTATTCCATTTTGTCCATGTCAACTTTTTGAAAACAAGCAGAAAAGAAGGATGAAATACTGCGTAGACATGTGATATGGGTCAGTAAGGAGGTTATGTCAGGTACAGATAGGTTGATCTTTGTGTCATCGGCGTACTGATGATATTGCAAACTGTGCCTTTACATGAGCTGTTCCAGGCCAAAGGTGTAGATGGAGAAGTGTAGGGGGTCCTAGAAATTAGAAACACCAAAAGACAGGGCTCAAGGTGAGGAGATGAAGACACTGAATGTCCCCGTAACAGTCTTGTTTTTTAAAGACTCTGCCGATAACCCCAAAAAGGCTATTTGCACCACCGGCCATCCGCATCAGCAGGAGTATCAAAAACTACCAGCCTAACCACCACCAGCATGATCAGGCACATGGCAGGAAAGCACCCGAGTTTGTTGGCCACTGCTTCTTTCGCTGTTGTGCATGCAAGCCAATCGTCTGTCCATGATGCATGCAAAGATGCCTCTTGCCCTGCATCAGTAGTTGCGCACAAATTCAACTAGCACCATCAAGAAGTACATCCACATCCTTGTCCTAGCACAGCTTTCAGTTGTCCATAACCCAGTCCTTAGAACGCAAGCATACAGTTGTGGCCAAAAGTATTGACACCCCTGCAATTCTGTCACACAATACTCAGTTTCTTCCTGAAAATGATTGCAATCACAAATTCTTTGGTATTATTATCTTCATTTAATTTGTCTTAAATGTTAAAACACAAAAGAGAAAGAAGCAAAAAGCAAAACATTGATCATTTCACACAAAACTCCAAAAATGGGCCAGACAAAAGTATTGGCACCCTCAGCCTAACACTTGGTTGCACAACCTTTAGCCAAAATAACTGCAACCAACCACTTCCGGTAACCATCAATGAGTTTCTTACAATACTCTGCTGGAATTTTAGACCATTCTTCTTTGGCAAACTGCTCCAGGTCCCTGATATTTGAAGGGTGCCTTCTCAAAACTGCCATTTTTAGATCTCTCCACAGGTGTTCTATGGGATTCAGGTCTGGACTCATTGCTGGCCACCTTAGAAGTCTCCAATACTTTCTCTCAAACCATTTTCTAGTGCTTTTTGAAGTGTGTTTTGGGTCATTGTCCTGCTGGAAGACCCATGACCTCTGAGGGAGACCCAGCTTTCTCACACTGGGCCCTACATTATGCTGCAAAATTTGTTGGTAGTCTTCAGACTTTATAATGCCATGCACACGGTCAAGCAGTCCAGTGCCAGAGGCAGCAAAGCAACCCCAAAACATCAGGGAACCTCCACCATGTTTGACTGTAGGGACCGTGTTCTTTTCTTTGAATGCCTCTTTTTTTCTCCTGTAAACTCTATGTTGATGCCTTTGCCCAAAAAGCTCTACTTTTGTCTCATCTGACCAGAGAACATTCTTCCAAAACGTTTTAGGCTTTTTCAGGTAAGTTTTGGCAAACTCCAGTCTGGCTTTTTTATGTCTCAGGGTAAGAAGTGGGGTCTTCCTGGGTCTCCTACCATACAGTCCCTTTTCATTCAGACGCCGACGGATAGTACAGGTTGACACTGTTGTACCCTCGGACTGCAGGGCAACTTGAACTTGTTTGGATGTTAGTCAAGGTTCTTTATCCAACATCCGCACAATTTTGCATTGAAATCTCTTGTCAATTTTTCTTTTCCGTCCACATCTAGAGGGGTTAGCCACAGTGTCTTGGGCTTTAAACTTCTTCATAGACACAGGAACATTCAGGTCTTTGGAGATGGACTTGTAGCCTTGAGATTGCTCATGCTTCCTCACAATTTGGTTTCTTAAGCCCTGACAGTTCTTTGGTCTTCTTTCTTTTTTTCCATGCTCAATGTGGTACACACAAGGACACAGGACAGAGGTTGAGTCAACTTTAATCCATGTCAACTGGCTGCAAGTGTGATTTAGTTATTGCCAACCCCTGTTAAGTGTCACAGGTAAGTTACACGTGCTGTTAAGTACACAAATTAGAGAAGCATCACATGATTTTTCGAACAGTGCCAATACTTTTGTCCACCCCTTTTTTATGCTTGGTGTGGAATTATATCCAATTTGGCTTTAGGACAATTCTTTTTGTGCTTTTTTCATTTCAGACAAATTACATGAAGATAATAATACCAAAGAATTTGTGGTTGCAATCATTTTCAGGAATAAACTGAGTATTATCTGACAGAATTGCAGGGGTGTCAATACTTTTGGCCACAATTGTAAATACGTAGCCAACGCCACACAGGCCACAGTACTAAATTCACACATGTCTTGTCTGCTTTCTCTCGAAATGTTGCATTTTAGGCTCGTGGGAGAGGGAAGCTTTCCGCAACTTGAGGGCGGTGACCGTCACAAGGTACTCGGTCTCCAGCCACCACTATTTATCCCCGTGTGCCATCCCCGCATTACACTAGCACGTGTCTCACAACAGTACCAGGGCCCTCCACAATGCTGTTACTGTTATACTTCACCTAATCATGGATACATGGACAAGTGCTTGTGGGCAGGGACGGTACATCTCATTGATGGCACACTGGTTTAGCGTACAGGAAGCCATGATCCAGTTGGACTTTGGGAGACCATGACACAGATGTATGGAGGAGACAGGTTGTAGAAAGCTTTGCATGTTATAGTTAGGCTTTAGAACTGTAGCCTCTGGGCAATAGGAAGGCAGTTATGGGCCTGGAAGAGAGGAGAGGTTGGAGAATAACGGAGGGACAGTTGGATTACTCGGGCAGCAGAGTTTTGAATAGATTGGACTGGTGCAAGAGTAATAGAGAGGAGGCCACAGAGCAGGAGGTTGCAATAGTCAAGACAGGAGATGATAAGGGCGTGCACAAACGTTTTTGCAGTTTCTTGGAATGTACGGATCCAGAAACTGTTTTAGAGTTGTAGTGGGCAGGAGGAGGCAAGGATATGTAGCTTGAAAGCGAGGGCAGAGTCTTGGATCACCCCGAGGCCCCGAACATGCAGGAATATTTGTCCCGGCGTGCCATCCCGGCATTACACAGGCACATATCCCACAACATTACACGTGCCGTCAAAAATGCTTTTACTGGTAAAGTCCACCTAACCACAGACATGTGGTAAGTTCTTGTGGGCAGGGACGTTACATATTGCTGACGGCACACTGTGTTAACATAGTGGAATCCAGTTCCCATTCAGACCTTGGAATTGTGCACGTCCTCACAACCCCGAGTATTGTGGGCCCTATGTCAATCTGGGTTTCCTGTTATGGTTTCCAATGGCAAGGAAACCTCAGAAGCATAGAATAAACAGACAAGCTCTCGGGTGATGGAAACTAGAGCTGACCGCGATGCTAAACCTACACACCACACTAGAAGTAGCCAGGGGGCATTCCTGCGTTGTCTCTAGATGCCGCGCGCCAGCCGGAGAACTAACTACCCCTGGTAGAAGAAAACACAGTCCTGGCTTGCCTCCAGAGAATGTCCCCACAGGAGATAGCAGCCCCCCACATATAATAACGGTGAGAGCAGATGAAAAGACACACGTAGTATGAAAGCAGATTTAGCACAGAGAGGCCCGCTAACTAAATAGCAGAAAGATACAACAGAGGACTTCGCGGTCAGCTGCAAAACCCTTCAAAACACCATCCTGAAATTACCTTAACTCATGTGACAACTCATGCCACTGGAGTGGTAATTTCAGCCCAACAAGAGCTTCCAGCTGCAGAGATTCACATAAGTGCAAACTGGACAAAACATACAAAAATAGACTTAAGGACTAAAGTGTCCAACTTAGCAGAGCAGAAAGCTGGGAGCAGGAACATGCAACAGAATCACTCTGGATACATTGATGGCCAGCATTAGAATGACTGAGGAGCAAGGTTAAATAGGATACTCCCACATCCTGATAGGAACAGGTGAACTGAGAAGGCAAAGCTTGCAGGACACCAGTACCACAAGAGACCACCGGGGGAGCCCACGAACCGAATCACAACAGTACCCCCCCCTTAAGGAGGGGGCACCGAACCCTCACAAGAACCACCAGGGCGATATGGATGAGCCCTATGAAAGGCACGGACCAAATCAGAAGCATGAACATCAGAAGCTGTAACCCAAGAATTATCCTCTTGACCGTAGCCCTTCCATTTCACCAGATATTGAAGTCTCCGTCTGGAAACACAGGAGTCCAAGATTTTCTCCACCACGTACTCCAATTCACCCTCAACCAGCACAGGAGCAGGAGGCTCAACAGAAGGCACAAGTGGTACCTCATACCTCCGCAATAATGACCGATGGAAGACATTATGGATAGCAAAGGATGCTGGGAGGTCCAAACGAAAAGACACAGGGTTAAGAATTTCCAAAATCTTATAAGGACCGATGAACCGAGGCTTAAACTTAGGAGAAGAGACCCTCATAGGGACAAAACGGGAGGACAACCACACCAAGTCCCCAACACGAAGACGAGGACCAACACGACGATGGAGATTAGCAAATCGTTGAGTCTTCTCCTGGGACAACTCCAAATTGTCCACCACCTGCCCCCAAATACGATGCAACCTATCCACCATGGTATCCACTCCAGGACAATCCGAAGACTCCACCTGACCAGATGAAAAACGAGGATGGAACCCTGAATTGCAAAAGAAAGGGGAGACCAAAGTGGCAGAACTGGCCCGATTATTAAGGGCAAACTCAGCCAACGGCAAAAAGGAGACCCAGTCATCCTGATCAGCAGACACGAAACACCTCAAATAAGTCTCCAAGGTCTGATTAGTACGTTCCGTCTGGCCATTTGTCTGGGGATGAAATGCAGACGAAAAAGACAAATCAATGCCCAGCCTGGCACAAAACGCCCGCCAAAATCTGGACACAAACTGGGATCCCCTGTCGGAAACGATATTCTCCGGAATACCATGCAGCCAAACCACATTCTGAAAAAACAGGGGCACCAACTCAGATGAGGAAGGCATCTTGGGCAAGGGCACCAAATGAACCATCTTAGAAAAGCGGTCACACACCACCCAAATGACGGACATCTTCTGAGAAACAGGGAGATCAGAAATAAAATCCATAGAGATGTGTGTCCAAGGCCTCTTAGGAACAGGCAAGGGCAACAACAACCCACTAGCCCGAGAACAACAAGGCTTGGCCCGAGCACAAACATCGCAAGACTGCACAAAAGTACGCACGTCCCGAGACAGGGAAGGCCACCAGAAGGACCTAGCCACCAAATCTCTGGTACCAAAAATTCCCGGATGACCTGCCAACGCAGAAGAATGAACCTCCGAGATGACTCTATTGGTCCACTCATCCGGCACAAACAATCTACCAGGCGGACAACGATCAGGCCGATCCGCCTGAAACTCTTGTAAAGCACGTCGCAGGTCTGGGAAGACAGCAGACAATATCACCCCATCCTTAAGTATACCCGTAGGTTTAGAATCACCAGGGGAATCAGGTTCAAAACTCCTAGAAAGGGCATCCGCCTTCACATTCTTAGTACCTGGCAGATACGAAACCACAAAATTAAACCGGGAGAAAAACAACGACCAGCGCGCCTGTCTAGGATTCAGACGTCTGGCCGACTCAAGATAAATCAAATTTTTGTGATCAGTCAAGACCACCACCTGATGTTTAGCACCCTCAAGCCAATGACGCCACTCCTCGAATGCCCACTTCATCGCCAAAAGCTCCCGATTACCGACGTCATAATTTCGCTCGGCGGGCGAAAATTTTCGAGAAAAGAACGCACAAGGTCTCATCACTGAACAATCTGAACTTTTCTGCGACAAAACCGCCCCCGCTCCGATCTCGGAAGCATCAACTTCCACCTGAAAAGGAAGAGAAACATCAGGCTGGCACAACACCGGAGCAGAAGAAAAACAGCGCTTAAGCTCCCGAAAGGCCTCCACAGCAGCAGGAGACCAATCTGCAACATCAGCACCCTTTTTAGTCAAATCAGTCAAAGGCCTGACAACGCTAGAAAAACCAGTTATGAATCGACGATAAAAGTTAGCAAAGCCCAAAAATTTCTGAAGGCCCTTAAGAGAAGTCGGTTGCGTCCAGTCACAAATAGCCCGAACCTTCACAGGATCCATCTCAATAGAAGAGGGGGAAAAAATGTACCCCAAAAAAGAAATCTTCTGAACCCCAAAAACACACTTTGAACCTTTAACAAACAGAGAATTGGTCCGCAAAACCTGAAAAACCCTCCTAACTTGTTGAACATGAGATTCCCAGTCATCCGAAAAAATCAAGATGTCGTCCAAATACACAATCATAAATTTATCCAGATATTCAAGGAAAATATTGTGCATAAAAGACTGAAAGACCGAAGGGGCATTTGACAGACCAAAAGGCATCACCAAATACTCAAAATGGCCCTCGGGCGTATTAAATGCGGTTTTCCACTCATCCCCCTGCTTAATTCGCACCAAATTATACGCACCGCGAAGATCAATCTTAGAGAACCACTTCGCCCCCTCAATGCGAGCAAATAAATCTGTCAGCAATGGCAAAGGATACTGATACTTGACTGTGATCTTATTCAAGAGTCTATAATCAATACAAGGTCTCAAAGAACCATCGCTTTTAGCTACGAAAAAGAACCCCGCTCCAAGAGGAGACGAAGAAGGACGAATATGTCCCTTTTCCAAGGACTCCCTAATATACTCTCGCATGGCAGCATGTTCAGGTACAGACAGATTGAACAGACGACCCTTAGGAAATTTACTGCCAGGGATCAAATCTATGGCGCAATCGCAATCTCTGTGAGGAGGAAGAGAATTAAGAGTAGATTCCTCAAAAACCTCACGATAATCAGACAAAAACTCAGGAATTTCAGAGGGAATAGATGAAGCAATGGAGACCAAAGATGTGTCCTCATGATTTCCCTGACATCCCCAGCTTAGTACAGACATTGTTTTCCAGTCTAGGACTGGGTTATGAGTTTGCAACCATGGCAATCCCAGCACCAACACATCATGTAGATTATACAGTACAAGGAAGCGAATCACCTCTTGATGGTCTGGAGTCATACGCATAGTCACTTGTGTCCAGTATTGTGGTTTATTACTAGCCAATGGTGTAGAATCAATACCCTTTAAAGGTATAGGAACTTCCAGAGGCTCTAGATCAAACCCACAGCGCCTGGCAAAGGACCAATCCATAAGACTCAAAGTGGCGCCAGAATCCACATACGCATCCGCAACAATAGAAGATAACGAACAAATTAGAGTTACAGACAAAATAAACTTGGACTGCAAAGTGCCAATAGTAGAGGATTTATCAACTTTCTTTGTTCGTTTAGAGCATGCTGATATAACATGAGTAGAATTTCCACAATAGAAGCACAAATGATTTTTGCGCCTATAAATCTGTCGTTCGCTTCTGGACAGAAAGCTATCACATTGCATACTCTGTGGTGCCTCTTCAGAAGACACCGCCAACTGGTGCACAGGTTTGCGTTCCCGTAAACGCCGATCAATCTGAATTGCCATTGTCATGGACTCATTCAGACCAGTAGGCGCAGGAAACCCCACCATGACGTCTTTTACAGCATCAGAGAGACCTTCTCTGAAAATTGCCGCCAGAGCGCACTCATTCCACTGAGTAAGCACAGACCATTTTCGAAATTTTTGGCAATATATTTCGGCTTCATCTTGCCCCTGAGAGAGGGCTATTAGGGCTTTCTCAGCCTGAATCTCCAAATTTGGTTCCTCATAAAGCAACCCCAAAGCCAGAAAAAACGCATCCACATTGAGCAACGCAGGATCCCCTGGTGCCAATGAAAATGCCCAATTTTGGGGGTCACCCCGCAGTAAAGAAATAACAATTTTTACTTGCTGGGCAGGATCTCCAGCAGAATGAGATCTCAGCGAAAGAAACAATTTACAATTGTATTTAAAATTTAGAAAACAAGATCGATCTCCAGAAAAAAACTCCGGTATAGGAATTTTAGGTTCAGACCGAGGAGCATGTAACAATAAATCTTGTATATTCTGAACTTTAGAGGCAAGATTATTCAAATTGGTAGCCAGACTCTGGGGATCCATATTTCAACAGATAAAGTCTGAGCCATTCAGGGGTTAAGAGGAGAGGAAAACAGGAGACTGCAATTAGAGCTGGAGTGCAACTTCAGAGGAAGGAAAAGAAAAAAAAAAAAAAAAAAAGGTTTCACACAGTTCCTTTTATCTCCTGCTTCAGCCTATAGATTAAACATTTTGGCTGGCCATACTGTTATGGTTTCCAATGGCAAGGAAACCTCAGAAGCATAGAATAAACAGACAAGCTCTCGGGTGATGGAAACTAGAGCTGACCGCGATGCTAAACCTACACACTACACTAGAAGTAGCCAGGGGGCATTCCTGCGTTGTCTCTAGATGCCGCGCGCCAGCCGGAGAACTAACTACCCCTGGTAGAAGAAAACACAGTCCTGGCTTGCCTCCAGAGAATGTCCCCACAGGAGATAGCAGCCCCCCACATATAATAACGGTGAGAGCAGATGAAAAGACACACGTAGTATGAAAGCAGATTTAGCACAGAGAGGCCCGCTAACTAAATAGCAGAAAGATACAACAGAGGACTTCGCGGTCAGCTGCAAAACCCTTCAAAACACCATCCTGAAATTACCTTAACTCATGTGACAACTCATGCCACTGGAGTGGTAATTTCAGCCCAACAAGAGCTTCCAGCTGCAGAGATTCACATAAGTGCAAACTGGACAAAACATACAAAAATAGACTTAAGGACTAAAGTGTCCAACTTAGCTGAGCAGAAAACTGGGAGCAGGAACATGCAACAGAATCACTCTGGATACATTGATGGCCAGCATTAGAATGACTGAGGAGCAAGGTTAAATAGGATACTCCCACATCCTGATAGGAACAGGTGAACTGAGAAGGCAAAGCTTGCAGGACACCAGTACCACAAGAGACCACCGGGGGAGCCCACGAACCGAATCACAACAGTTTCCCACACAATCTACAGCTCCTGCACCTCCTCCTCCTCTTCAGCCTCCATCTCCGAAAGTAGCACATCAGTTACAACCTGGAGCCACTGCAGCACTGCCTCATCCAAGTGGCAACAGGCTATGCTGAAGCTAATTTGCTTAGGTGACAAAACGCACAATGCTGAAGATTTGCTGACAGCTCTGAGGAGCATTCAGATCTGTGGCTGACAATGGTGAACCTACAGCCAAGCATGGTAGTGTGTGACAATGGCCCGAACATGGTGGCTGGTCTGAGGCAAGGCGGACTGACACACATGCCATTCCTTGCCCATATGATTAACCTCATTGCTCAACGCTTTATGAAAAGCGACACAGAGCTCCCGCATCTGCTTCGGAAAGTACAACGCCCTGCTTACCCTTTTTAGAAAGTCAGCCAGAGCTTTATCTGACTGTCAGGACTCTGAACATTTTTTATTACCTTTTTGTGCATTACTGCCCTTTTCCAAGATGGTGTCTTTGGTCTCATGTGCACTGTGTCTTCCTGCTATAAAACTCCACCCCAGCCTTCAGTCTGTGCTAGAGTATTCTGCCTTGCATCCAGCTCCTGACCTCTGGTGACTCCCTGGCTATATACCTGCTCCTGTGAACATGTGGGGTTATCCTGCTACTCTGCTCTGAGTTCCTGCTGCATACACCAGTTCCAGCAATCCACCTTCATCTGCTGCTCGTGTTTACTTCCATCTGCATTTGCTGGACATGTAAGCTGTTTATGCTCTGCAAGAACCTGAGACTATTACCCAGACCTCCCTGGTTGAGTGAAGATATTATTTGAACTGCCTTAAAAGCATATCTATCTGTGTTTTGGACTAAGCAAGGACTTATTCGTGTCAAGTATCCTCAAGAATAATTGTGCTTCATAGACTTTCTGCGTTATTGCATTTTCCTCTGAAGTTTCCTATAGACTGCTGAGCTGCATTTGACTTTGGCACCAAGTGTTGTGGACTTGAGTTTCTCTCTGCACCTGTTTGAATCACCGTGTGATAATATAGACTTTAACACTTATAAAACTGTGTCCTGTAGTTGTCTTGTTCCACGCAAAGAGTCTCCTGAGTTATCCCCTATAATTTTTACAGGATACTCTAGCCTAAAAAAAAAGGAGACTGCTGGAACAATGACTGCAGAAAGCAGACTAGAGCAGGTGTTTTCCATAATTAGATCACTGCAGAAAGATGTGGAAGGTCTGCAAAAGAAGTTTGGAAGCTTTGAACACAATCAACAAGTGTTTGGACAGACTTTGCAGGACTTAAGCACCCACATGGCAGCCCAGGAAAACAAACTTGCTGGCATAGAGTCCCAATATGGACGGGCTTTTCAGGACATAAGCACGCAAAAAGCTGCACAAGCGACTTTTCCCTCTGGGCAACCGCCACCAACTAGCCCACCTAAGTTGCCCCCATTCAGATTTAATGGTGATCGCGACAAATTTCGTGACTTTGTGAATCAATGTATGCTATATTTTGATGTGAATGCTGACCTTTTTCCTAATGATAGATCCAAAGTATTGTGTGTAGTGTTGAGCGATACCTTCCGATACTCAAAGGTATCGGTATCAGATGGGATCGGCCGATATCCAAAAAATATCGGATATCGCCGATACCGATACCCGATACCAATGCAAGTCAATGAGACACAAGTATCGGAAGCTATCCTGGATGGTTCCCAGGGCCTGAAGGAGAGGAAACTCTCCTTCAGGCCCTGGGATCCATATTCATGTAAAAAATAAAGAATTAAAATAAAAAATATGGATATACTCACCCCTCCGGCGGCCCCTGGACCTTAGCGATGTAACCGGCAGCCTCCGTTCCTAAGAATGAGGAGTGAAGGACCTTCGATGACGTCGTGGCTTGTGATTGGTCGCGTGACCGCTCATGTGACCACTCACGCGACCAATCACAAGCCGCGACGTCATTGCAGGTCCTAAACTCACTGCATTCTTAGGAACGGAGGCTGCCGGTTACATCGATAAGGTCCAGGGGCCGCCGGAGGGGTGAGTATATCTATATTTTTTATTTTAATTATTTTATTTTCCATGAATATGGATCCCGGGGCCTGAAGGAGAGTCTCCTCTCCTCCAGACCCTGGGAACCATACACTGGGAACTTCCGATTCCGATTTCCGATATCACAAAAGTATCGGAACTCGGTATCGGAATTCCGATACAGCAAATATCGGCCGATACCCAATACTTGCGGTATCGGAATGCTCAACACTAATTGTGTGTAATAATGCTGCTGACCGCACGAGCGCTCGCCTGGGCAAATCCGATGATTGAGTCTCGTGACCCACGGTTAAATAACTTGGATGATTTCTTGGCCGCTATGGCATTAACGTTTGATGATCCTAATCACCGTGCAACTGATGAATCTGCTTTACTGTCTTTACGCCAGGCAAAACGTTCTGTTATTGAGTATGCTACTGAATTCATGACATTAGCGGTAAATACCAGGTGGGACAGTTATGCACAATTGTCTATTTTTAAAAGGGGTCTGTCTACTATTGTAAAAGATGAACTAGCTCGCTCTGAGTCACCACAAGAGCTAGAGACATTTATACAGCATTGTGTGCGCATTGACATTCGCCTTACTGAGCGTAGGCAGGAGAAGTTTGCTGCATATAACCGTATTTCTAACCTTTCCCTTCCTTCCAAAGAGCCTGCAGGTAAAACATCTCGGGAGGTGGAGGAGGTGCCCATGCAAATTGATTCCGTTCAGAGGCGCGAGATCAATGAGCACCGTGAGCATCGCCTTCGTGAAAGTCTATGTTTCTACTGCGGCCAGTCTGACCACTTCTTGATCAATTGTCCTAAGTGTCCTAGATGGCCTAACAAGGTGCTAGCAGCAGTAGGGGAGTATGACAACTGTGATGATGAATCTGACAGCTCTGAATGTAGCCTGCCTTTAAACGCTGTATTCCATTCACTTTCTATGACTTCACCTCCCAAGGAGTTTAAGGAAAAGAACTCTCACTGTTCTCTCCCTATTAAGATCCTGTGTTCAGGACAGTGGATTTCCAGTGCAGCTATGATTGAACCTGGTGCAGGTGGCAATTTCATGGATATCGCATTTGCCAAGGAACATGGTATTGAAATTCAGCAAAGAGCCTCTCCAATTACCATGGAAACCGTGGATGGGTCACCTTTAATCTCTGGGCCTGTGGATCAGGAGACCGTACCCCTTGAAATTTTGTTGGAGCCTAATCATCAGGAGCAACTTTCTTTCTTGCTAATTTCTTCTCCTCATTTTCCTGTGATTTTAGGCATTCCTTGGTTGCGTTCTCAGAACCCAATCATCAACTGGGAGACCAAGGAGATTATCTTTCCAACAAGGAGCAACTCAGCGTTAACAGAAGCTGTCCCTGAGTCCACGGCTACGGAACCATATGTACAGGTATTTTCTTTACCTCCAGCATATAAAGAGTTCTCTGACATCTGTGACAAGAAGAATGCAGATCAGCTTCCTCCACACAGGCATTATGACTGTTCCATTGAGTTGCTTCCTGGGGCAGATATTCCTTTTGGTCACGTATACCCTTTGGCGGCACCTGAGCTTCAAGCCTTAAAGGAGTATATTGATGAAAATCTGGCCAAAGGCTTCATACGTCCTTCTTCCTCACCAGCAGGGGCACCTATATTTTTTGTAAAGAAGAAGGATGGGACCCTGAGACCCTGTGTTGACTATCGGGAACTCAATAAGGCAACCGTACAAAACTGTTACCCTTTGCCTCTGATTCCCGAATTACTGGAAAGAATCCGCCATGCTAAGGTGTTCTCTAAGCTAGATCTTCGTGGGGCTTATAATTTGGTGCGTATTCGTCCAGGGGATGAGTGGAAGACAGCATTCACATGCCGGTATGGACACTTTGAATCTCTTGTGATGCCCTTCGGGCTTTGTAACGCCCCTGCAGCATTTCAACACCTTGTTAATGACATCTTCAGAGATTTGTTGGACCAGTTTGTGGTGATCTATTTGGACGATATACTAATCTTTTCTGACTCTCTACAGGAACATGAAGAACATGTCAAAACTGTTTTAAGACATCTGAAAGAGAACCAACTGTATGTCAAGCTGGAGAAATGCGAGTTCCATTATTCTGAGATACAGTTCTTGGGTTATATCATCTCTCCCCAGGGGCTGAACATCAAATCTGGTAAGATTCAGGCTATCCTTGACTGGCCGGCACCCAAGAACGTTAAGGAGGTCCAACGTTTTATTGGTTTTGCAAATTTCTACAGACGCTTCATTCGAAAATTTTTCTGATATTGTCCGTCCCATTACTTCCTTGACAAAGAAGGAAAAGCCCTTTAAGTGGTCATCACAGGCTCAAGAAGCTTTTGATCAGCTTAAGATCTGTTTGACCTCAGCACCGCTGTTGATACACCCAGATCCAACACTTTCATTCATTGTGGAGGTGGACGCTTCTGATAATGCTTTGGGGGCTATTCTCTCCCAAAGAACTGGAGAGAAGGGTCTGCTACATCTTGTGCTTTCTTTTAGCGTAGACTAACCTCAGCAGAGAAGAATTACGAGGTGGGAGACAAGGAATTGCTGGCTATTATTGCGGCTTTCAAAGAATGGAGGCATCATCTGCAAGGAGCTGCACAACAGATCATAGTGCTAACTGACCATCGCAATCTAGAGTTCCTTAGATCCGCTAGATGTCTTTCTCCTCGTCAGGCTCGTTGGAACTTATTCTTAAATCAATTTAACTTTGTTATCTCGTACTGTCCAGGTTCTCATAATGGGAAGGCTGATGCTTTATCCCGAATCCATGCTGTGGGTTCCGTACCTGGAGCCCCATCCAAGACCATTCTATCTGATGCCAATTTCATCGGAGTTATCCATGATCAGGACTTGTGGAAGGAGTGCAGAGAGGCCTATGAAGGTGATGTATTTCTGGCCAACTCACCTGTGGATATTAATCTTGTCTTTAAGGGTGGCATGTGGTTCAGAGATCGACGTATCTACGTCCCGGAGGTCGTCCGTCTGCAGATCCTCAAGTTGATACATGACTCCAAGTTGGCTGGTCAAAAGGGGGTACAGAAGACACAAGAGTTCCTGAGCCGATTCTTCTGGTGGCCAACTTGCCTGAAGGATACGCAGGACTATGTTCTCTCTTGCGAGGTATGTGCCCATTACAAGACTCCTCATGTGGCACCTATGGGTCTTCTACAACCATTACCTGTTCCATCCCGCCCTTGGGGGTCTATATCAATGGACTTTATTGTGGAGCTGCCTACATCGGGGGACATGAATACAATCATGGTGGTAGTTGATCGCCTGACTAAAGCTGCTCATTTTGTTCCGTGCACCGGCCTCCCCTCAGCTAAAGATACAGTGAACTTGGTTATACAGAATGTCTTTCGGTTGCATGGGGTGCCGGATGAGATCATCTCTGACCATGGGGTACAATTCACTTCAAGATTCTGGAAGGGGTTTTGCTCTGCACTCAATATTAATGTCTGTCTCTCTTCTGCTTACCATCCCCAGACAAATGGTCAGACTGAGCGTACTAACCAGACGCTGGAACAAAATCTAAGATGCTATGTCAGCCATCTCCAGGATGATTGGATGGAGTTGTTGCCATTAGCCGAATTTTCATATAATAATTCTCAGAGCGCCTCCACTAAATTTACACCTTTCTTTGCCAATCTGGGTTATCATCCGTGTATTTTACCTAGGTCTCCAATTAATTCTCCGGTTCCAGCAGTGGAGGAAAGGCTGACTGCGATGAGACAAAATCTGGAGGTTCTGAAGGAATCCCTGACCACGGCTCAAGAACGTTATAAGAGATCGGTTGATAGATTCCGTAAACCTGCACCCATGTTCAAGGTAGGAGATTCCATGTGGTTAGCAACTAAGAATCTTAAGTTAAATGTTCCTTCACAAAAACTTGGACAGAAATTCATTGGCCCTTTCAAGATCAACGGTATTGTGAGCTCTGTCGCCTGCCGGCTGAAGCTACCTAGGACAATGAAGGTACACCCAGTTTTTCATGTATCTTTACTAAAGCCTGTATCTCCTAATACCTTCCAGGGACATGTTGTGCCACCTCCGCAGCCTGTGTTGATTGATGGGCAAGAACAATTTGTGGTGGAGGAAATTATTGATTCCAGGATTCACAGGAATCAGCTCCAATATCTGATAAGATGGCAGGAATATCCCCCTGAGAAAGACTCTTGGGAACCTGTGGAAAACATCAATGCCCAACAGAAGATTTCTCGTTTTCATCAGAGATTCCATGAGAAACCAGGTCCAGGATCATCCTGAGGCCGCTTCTAAGGAGGGAGTAATGTCAGGACTCTGAACATTTTTTACCTTTTGTGAATTACTGCCCTTTTCCAACATGGCGTCTTTGGTCTCATGTGCACTTGTCTTCCTGCTATAAAATTCCACCCCAGCCTTCAGTCTGTGCTAGATTATTCTGCTTTGCATCCAGCTCCTGATTACTCCCTGGCCTTGCACCTGCACCTGCTCCTGTGAACCTGTGTTGGAGATCCTGCCACTCTGCTCTGAGTTCCTGCTGCATACACTAGTGTTCAGTAATCCTCCTTCATCTGCTGCTCGTGTTACTTTCATCTGTATTTGCTGGACATGTAAGCTGTTTGCTGCTCTGCAAAACCTGAGACTATTAACCAGGCCTCCCTGGTTGAGCTAAGATATGATTTGAACTGCCTTATAGCATATCTATCTGTGTCTGGACTAAGTCAAGGATCTATTTCTGTCAAGTTTCCTCAAGAATAACTGTGCTTCATAGACTTTCTGTTTGTTTGCATCTACCTCTGAAGTTTCCTATTGACTGCTAAGCTGCGTTTATTATTTGCACCAAGTGTTGTGGACTTGAGTTTCTCTCTGTAACTGTTTGAATCACCGTGTGATAATATAAACTTTACCACTTATAAAACGGTGTCCTGTTGTCTTGTTCCACGCAAAGAGTCTCCTGAATTATCCCCTATAATTATTTCAAACTGACAGAGAAACCACAGACACGACTGGCACAGATGCACAGATTTGGCAATATTATTCTCCCTTTATTTTTATTTTTTTTATATGGGAGACTAGTGAATAAATCAGGCCCAATGTATGACAGTATAGTTTCTGTGGCACAAAATGACTGACAGAGAAACCACAGACACGACTGGCACAGATGCACAGATTTGGCAATATTATTCTCCCTTTATTTTTATTTTTTTTATATGGGAGACTAGTGAATAAATCAGGCCCACTGTATGACAGTATAGTTTCTGTGGCACAAAATGACTGACAGAGATACCACAGACACGACTGGCACAGATGCACAGATTTGGCAATATTATTCTCCCTTTATTTTTATTTTTTTATATGGGAGACTTGTGAATAATTCAGGGCCAATGTTTGACAGTATAGTTTCTGTGGCACAAAATGACTGACAGAGAAACCACAGACACGACTGGCACAGATGCACAGATTTGGCAATATTATTCTCCCTTTATTTTTATTTTTTTTATATGGGAGACTAGTGAATAAATCAGGCCCAATGTATGACAGTATAGTTTCTGTGGCACAAAATGACTGACAAAGAAACCACAGACACGACTGGCACAGATGCACAGACTTGGCAATATTCTTCTCCCTTTATTTATTTTTTTTATATGGGAGACTAGTGAATAAATCAGGCCCAATGTATGACAGTATAGTTTCTGTGGCACAAAATGACTGACAGAGATACCACAGACATGACTGGCACAGATGCACAGATTTGGCAATATTATTCTCCCTTTATTTTTTTTTTATATGGGAGACTAGTGATTAAATCAGGCCCAATGTATGACAGTATAGTTTCTGTGGCACTAAATGACTGACAGAGAAACCACAGACACGACCGGCACAGATGCACAGATTTGGCAATATTATTCTCCCTTTTTTTTTGTTATATGGGAGACTAGTGAATAAATCAGACCCACTATATTACAGTATAGTTTCTGTGGCACAAAATGACTGACAGAGATACCACAGACAGGACTGGCGCAGATGCACTGATTGGCAATATTAATCTCCCTTTTCAGGTGTGGGACAGTGCAGAAAAATACAGGCCCACTGTTTTACACTACACAGTTTCAGGGGCTGAAAGTGGCTGGAAGATATAAAAAAAAAATAAAAGGGACTGTACTACAATTACTATTGCAGCGCCCCAGAGTCCTGGTCGTTGCAGTACTGTGGCTCCGCCACTATGGGGAGCTATGGTACGTTTGATGGCACTGAAGGAGTTCATCTGATCAGGTATCACAGACACCAATACATTTCACAGTCGGGCCTCCGGGGGGAGCTAAGGGTTGTATTCACTAGGCCACTCCCCACCATAGTGGGTAAACTGGGGGTCAGGCAGGAAGTTAGATCAGAAAGCTGACTGGGTTGGAACCAGGCAACACCTTGTGGCAGAGGGTGTTGTGGGGGAAGATACAGTAGGGTCTCTGTCAGGGGTGGGATCCTGACAGAGGCTTGGCAACTTGAACGAACGTAACGGGACCGTGCCTGCTCAGGATAGCGGCGGTGCCCAAGGAAGGACGAGAAGCGAGATAGATTGTGCTGAGTGAGAAACAAGATCAAGGCAATAAGGAGAATACCAGTAGGGGTCGTGCCGTAAGACCGAGGCAACACCCTACTGAGGCGCACTACCGGTGGCCGGAACGTCGAGGGAGTATTACAACATCCAGCTTCAAGTAATACTCTAAACAGCGGCAGGACAGTCAGTCTAAGGCGGGCTGTCTAACTTAAATCACCTATGCAGTCTTGGGGGGCAACTTGTGGAGAGGGGCGACTCTAGGGTCCCGGAAGAGCTCCGAGCCTACCCGTCAAACGGGTGCCGTCCCAACCGTAACATCAGGGAGGGACGGAGGATTAGCAGAACATCATCTAATCGAGTTGTGAGGGAACTTAAGAAACAGACACAACAGTTGTGGGGACTTTCTGTAAGCACAGCAGGGAAGGACCGCAACACATAGCGCTAGAAGGAAGGCACAGATTTCCACCTGCTAAGAGAACTCTGGAGGTGCCATTGGACCGGCTGGACTTGCGCAGCCTGGTTATCCGGATTCTGGACTGAGGACCCAGAGATCTTCAGTAAAGAGGTAAAGAGACTGCAACCTGGTGTCCTCGTTATTTACTGCACCGCACCACTACAGCACCATCACCATCATCCCCCACTATCATTCACTGAGCGCCCCTCGGCAGGGTCACGGACCGGGGCCTAGCCACCGTGACAACCCCAGAGCAGAGACTCAGAGGCCCGGTACCGGGTACCCCTCGGCCCTGCGGCAGTGGGGGCGCTACAATTTTGGCATCACGAACAGGATCTACTTAAGCCTGAAGAATCAGGTCATGTGTGCCTTGGAACTGTGATTTATTGTGCTTGAACTGTACTTTATTGCAAGGACTGTGTTGCGCCATTTGCCGCCAAAATCCGCCGCTATTACAGCGCTGAGGGGAGCGCAGGAAGAGAAGAGGGGCGTGAAGTGGGCGTGAACAAGCTGAAGAGCGCGAAGGACAATGGCCGCCCAGTCTAAATATTTCTGCACCGTGAGGACGTGTCCGTCAGCAGCGGAGATCCGCCTCCTGATCCTCAATGGAGGGCGGAGATCGAGGAAGCGACACCGCCCACGAAGGAGAGAGCGGGAAAAAGACCAGGAAGTGACCCACGTGGAGGACGCCATGGCCAGCAGCTCCGAACCCAACAGTGGGGTTGAAGTGGAAGTTTCCCCCAACTACCCGGATGAGCACAGCAGCCCGTTCTCCGTGGACAACACCGAACTCCTGCGAGTCGAGATGGAGAGCTTGCTCGACCAGCTCCTTCAGCTGAACATGAAGGCCCAGGCTCCGCACCAGGCAGCGCCGGAAGAAGGTCCTCAGGCACCGGACCCTGCACCGTTACTGGAGCAACCGCTGAGATCCTCGCTGACACCGCCGGAGGAACCCGCCACGGAGGAAGAACCTGCATCGGCTGGTGAGTCCGCCGACCCCATCCCGCTGGCCGAGGGTTTGCTGGTGGGTCCAGTAGCAGCGCCACCTCTCCCGGGAACCCATAAACTCCAACGCCTGCTACCATGGGAGGAAGCCACGGGCATGGAACACCGTATGCGAGCCCCAATCGCCCCCACTCCCCTGCTGTGTGAGGTCCACGCGGAGCGCACAGTGTGCCGCTGGGTGAACCCCGGATCCAATCTTATGGGGTTCCCCGGGGTGGAGACCCAGGAGGGAGAGATGGTGCAGGCCCTAAGCTGGGAAGAATATCAGGTCCAGCTAGAGCAGCAGTGGAAGGAAAACGAAAAAAAGTACCAGGCCGGGCTGGAGGCCTACCATCGGAAGGACTTGGCGGTCAAGGACCGGGCCCGCAAAGACCCCACTGCTCACCAGGCTCTGCGCAGGCAGGGCATCATCACCATCTTCAAGCTCCGTGGGGGCTGGGGCTTTATCAAAGAACCGGGTCTGTATGCGGAGGTGTTTGTGAACCGGAGGGATGTTGAGTCGCACCTCAGGGAGGGCCACCCAGGCTGGGATCTCTATCCGGGGGATGAAGTCTCATACACCAGGCACTTTGGGGAAAAAGGGTGGTTTGCCCTGAATGTCCACAAGGAGCCAACCCCTGCGATGCCTCCGATTAGGGTGCCAGTGAAGCTGACCCCTGTAGCGAAGGTGTCCCCTTGCGGTCAGCCCGTGGTCGTGGCCAGGACCACCGAAGACACCCCCACGTGCACTATGGTCAAGACCACGACATGCAGCATTGTCACCTCCACCACCCTCGTGGCCAAGGAGGCACCTCTCTCGGTGGGTGGTGCCCGTGCTGCTTGCGGAGCTGAAGACTGTGGGTACACAGACCCCCAGATGGGACGACAGACCCCCTTATGCAGTACCAGGCGGCTCGCAATACCCAAAGGGGTTGCCTCCGCCGGTGCTGCCTCCTGGGTGGTTTGAGTAAATGTCTCAGTATTCTGCACATGTAAATAGTTCCTTAACTGTTTGTTTGATTCCTGATTTTGCTAGACCCGTCCAGGGTTAACTCTTAAGGGGATCCCTTTGTTGACCTGGGATCCCTATTGTTTTGTTTGATTTTTCTCAAGTTTTGCACAAAGTTTCCAGAACTGCCGCAATCATGAACAGTGCATGATACAAACTTTTTGTAAATAGTTTGCACCTTATTAAAGGTGCTCCCTACTGGTTTTACTTCAAAAAGGACTCTTTGTGAAGATACCACACTGGAACCTTTGATGAGCATGGACTGGTAGCTTGAGAAGATATGCTACCTCATAGAGACTTGGTCCCCTCTTAAAGGGGATGTTCATTTGTTGCACTTAAATGGTGATATTGCTTTAAGATAGGTAGCAATAATGTTTTGACGAAAGAAAGTGATGATAATGTTTACATGAGAAAGTTATATGTGTCCAACTAGTTAATTGTAAAGAAATGCTGATAATGTTCCCTGAAAGAAAGTAAGAGCTAGATGAGGGATGCAGTAGGCCCGTAGGGGTAGACGTAGTGTCCAGCATACATGTCAGTAAGCAGATAATGAGAAGGTTTAATGTTATATAGAAAATGTTTGATAATGTTGATAGACAACGAGGACAGAAGGTAAACCCTGAGTTCTCATAGGAGTCATGTAGAGATGGCTCGGTGCTCTTAAACTGAAAGCAATGTTATGTTCTATACTGTGTATAGTAGTTGAAAAGACAGAAGGCTCGGGCTGAAAGGAGCGGTCCTGTAAGGAAGGAGAGGCAGTAGGTCTGGCGCCGTTAGGACAGGCTGTCCTGCAGATTTAAAGAAGGAGAATGTAAAAGTTAAATTGCCTTATAATGTGATTATAAGAAGGTCTTTAGCGGATTCAGAGTGTACGTCCTTAAAGGCAATGTTAAATTATTGTTCAACAAGTTTGTACTAGTAGAATACCCGGTTGGGTAAGAAAAGTTATTTATAGCATGTTGCTATGATATTTAACCATGTTGGTAACGTTCAAGTGTCCTCACCTCCCATAAAGGGAAGCTCTGTTTAAATATACTTATTGTTATTGCACTCAACAAAACTGTATGTCTTTTTACTAACTTGTATTGTTGTTTTCTTCTCAGTCCCGGAGTACTGTGTTTAACCAGGGGGGAGTGCAGCGCCCCAGAGTCCTGGTCGTTGCAGTACTGTGGCTCCGCCACTATGGGGAGCTATGGTACGTTTGATGGCACTGAAGGAGTTCATCTGATCAGGTATCACAGACACCAATACATTTCACAGTCGGGCCTCCGGGGGGAGCTAAGGGTTGTATTCACTAGGCCACTCCCCACCATAGTGGGTAAACTGGGGGTCAGGCAGGAAGTTAGATCAGAAAGCTGACTGGGTTGGAACCAGGCAACACCTTGTGGCAGAGGGTGTTGTGGGGGAAGATACAGTAGGGTCTCTGTCAGGGGTGGGATCCTGACAGAGGCTTGGCAACTTGAACGAACGTAACGGGACCGTGCCTGCTCAGGATAGCGGCGGTGCCCAAGGAAGGACGAGAAGCGAGATAGATTGTGCTGAGTGAGAAACGAGATCAAGGCAATAAGGAGAATACCAGTAGGGGTCGTGCCGTAAGACCGAGGCAACACCCTACTGAGGCGCACTACCGGTGGCCGGAACGCCGAGGGAGTATTACAACATCCAGCTTCAAGCAATACTCTAAACAGCGGCAGGACAGTCAGTCTAAGGCGGGCTGTCTAACTTAAATCACCTATGCAGTCTTGGGGGGCAACTTGTGGAGAGGGGCGACTCTAGGGTCCCGGAAGAGCTCCGAGCCTACCCGTCAAACGGGTGCCGTCCCAACCGTAACATCAGGGAGGGATGGAGGATTAGCAGAACATCATCTAATCGAGTTGTGAGGGAACTTAAGAAACAGACACAACAGTTGTGGGGACTTTCTGTAAGCACAGCAGGGAAGGACCGCAACACATAGCGCTAGAAGGAAGGCACAGATTTCCACCTGCTAAGAGAACTCTGGAGGTGCCATTGGACCGGCCGGACTTGCGCAGCCTGGTTATCCGGATTCTGGACTGAGGACCCAGAGATCTTCAGTAAAGAGGTAAACCTGGTGTCCTCGTTATTTACTGCACCGCACCACTACAGCACCATCACTATCATCCCCCACTATCATTCACTGAGCGCCCCTCGGCAGGGTCATGGACCGGGGCCTAGCCACCGTGACAACCCCAGAGCAGAGACTCAGAGGCCCGGTACCGGGTACCCCTCGGCCCTGCGGCAGTGGGGGCGCTACACTATCTCCCTACAATAATGTCTGAAAAGTATGGCAGGCAGCAATAAAAACGACTGCTGCACACAAAAAGTGTGGACAAACAAACAAGATAGCTGTGCAGAAAGGAAGGAGCAACAGGATTTTTGCTTTTAAAAAAGCAGTTGGTTTGCACAGCGGCGTACAAACACCAATGCAGCTATCAGGGAGCCTTCTAGGGCAGCCCAGTAAGCTACAGAGCTGACAAAGAGAAATCTAGCCTCCACTGTCCCTGCAAAGAAAAGGTCGTGTTGGACAGTGGAAATCGCTATAGCACAAGCGGTTTGGGGGTTAATGTACCCTGCCTAACGCTATCCCTGCTTCTGACGAAGCGGCAGCAACCTCTCCCTATGCTCAGATTGGCAGCAGTAAGATGGCGGTCGGCGTGTACGCCCCTTTATAGCCCCTGTGACGCCGCAGAAAGCAAGCCAATCACTGCCATGCCCTTCTCTAAGATGGTGGGGACCGAGACCTATGTCATCACGCTGCCCACACTCTGCGTCGACCTTCATTGGCTGAGAAAAGGCGCTGAAAGCGTCATACGAAACGCGACTTTGGCGCGAAGATCGCCGACCGCGTGGCCGGTCCCACACTGGGATCGGGTCGGGTTTCATGAAACCCGACTTTGCCAAAAGTTGGCGATTTATGAAAATGACCGATCCATTTCGCTCAGCCCTATGTATGAGTCCTACATGCTTTTAGTATATTTATAAAAGTTATTTTTTAGGGGGGTCTATGTTTTGTTTTTCTTGTTGGTTTCTAAGTTTATAAGGCCCTGATTCTTTATTTACGTGTTGGTTGTAACTAATTAGAAATATAAAAAACTATGACTGCAGACAACATTACTTGTTGCTAAAAGTTTACAGTCTTTTGTTTCTACATATTCAATATTTATTCAACCATAAAAGGGTTAAAGTGTCTGGGACCCTTGCTGTTTTCTTTTGTTGGCTACAGGTTCAGACAGGATTATTTTGTCTTTTGAAAAAGATCTGAGTGGCCTTGTTCAAACACCCCCTCCCGAAATCACATCTCTGCCTAATTGGAGAATACAAGGAGCTTGGGTCATTAGGTTCTAGTGTAAGGGGTCCTACTGACAGCTGCAACAATAAAACAGATTGGTGGCTCTCAAAAATCCTGCCCCCTTCCACTCGCCCCTCTCACACTTCAACTAGCTACAGTTCAGTGTCTGCTTTATCCAGAACTGCTGATCAATTTTTCAAACAGGTAAGGAATTTTGCTTTCATGGGGTGTAGCACAAAAATACAAAGGCAGGAAGAAACCTTTTGGCATGGTCTAGCTTTGGGCATCAGGTACTCTAGTACTATCAATAATACAGCAATGTGACCTTTCTCCTTTGTAATAATAACAGCTGGAACTGGGCACTACAGGGTCTATTACAAGAATATACATCAATACATTAATATTCTTTACGCAGCAGCAAAAACAGACATAAAATGATGGCACCATCAACAAAAATGTATATATATATATATATATATATACAGTATATATATATGTATATATATATATATATGTGTATATGTGTGTGTATGTGTATATATATATATATATATGTGTATATGTGTGTATGTGTGTATATATATATATATATATATATATATATATATATATATATATATACCGGTATATATATATAATTGCTATAAATCAGCCAACTCTAAACTCTAAATGCCTGTTCATTTGCTGGACTAAAGCAATCTCAGCTTTTATAGTAAGTGCTCATTACCTTTTTATAAGCAAGTTACAGAATTATGTCTATTGTTAAATACATAGCTCGCTCTATTCTTTCCTAAATCAATATGTACTTTAATACAAGCACACGTTGTATAGTAGAATTACACAGTCCTAGGGGAAATTGTCTTCGGTCTGCCAACTAATGAAACTGTATTCATAACCATTTGTTTCTCTATTAATTACTGACAATGTCGGTAGCATTCACTTTATGTCATGAAATGGGACTTTCTTACTAAGCTGTAGAGTCACTTTCACAATTGAAATATCAGTTTGTGCTGAACGCCTTGACAGGAGAAAAGAGAGAGAATATTTTCTTTAACTTGTTTTTCATATAGAGCCAAACACGTGTGGGTCTGTGCCCTCTCAGTGGTGAGTCAGTCATGTATGGGGAGATCTATCACAGAGAGATCATTTCGACCTATCAATGTAATATTGACTAGTGTCCATTCAGACTACAATATTAACGCCTGTTTAGAAAATATTGGAAGTATGATATAATTTGTCTAGGTTCTTGAACATATTAACAAAAAATGAAGTGTTTTATTCCCAAATTTTACAGATTTAGTATTTGCATTGAACACCCACAAATGTATTGTGTATTTTACTAGGGAAACATCACTTAAGGAGCATTTTGTCTTTGGATTTTTTATTGTGCTGTTCCGCCGCTATTTTTCTTGAAAATGCATGACTACATTTACAACGGTTACTACCATTCCTCTTGTGAACAGGGATAAAACCAGCAATGCTAATACTGATTGGTCAGGGTCAGGGTATGAACGGACACACCACTTTGAAAAGGGAAATGGAAACACTGATGATATGCCATCGAGCTAGCGCAGATAGAGCTAGCAGATGCTCTATCTCCGCTAGCGGTGACGGACCTGGAAACGCTGCAGCCTGCGTCCGAGGGTCCATCACTCAATGACGGCACATCGCTAGCGCATGCCCATATTGGGCATGCGCTAGCGATGCGCCCGAAATAGTACTTAATAGCAGCGTTAACGGACTGCGTTACACCACGTTATGCCACGGTGACTGCTTAAACGTAATGTGAACCCAGCCTAACAGGAACCACGGAGAAATTGGGGCCTCATCATATTTTGCAATTCATCATTTAGATTTTTTTTTAAGTCATCTTTTTTTTTTTCAAAATTCTTCAAACTGAAATGTGCTGTTGATGAATTTTGCACAGAATCAAAACATGGTCTTTATGTTTTGTCTTTACCATCCCTTATGACTTTTTAGTGTAAAAAGTTTTGCAAAATGAAGCGAGTTCATTGGCCGTGAACTCACAGGACCTGTCAGATTGCACCGCAAGCAGGAGAACTTTCTTATGCTCGCAGTTCCTTCAGAAAGGGAATAGCAGTTCACAGAGAGACGCTGAGCACACTGTCTGAGAATACCATCCTCCAGCTGTCTGCTTTAGCAAGGATGGTTGTCAAAAATGAGGGAGACCCCACACCGTTTTTTTAATTATTTATTTAAATAATTAAAAAATATGGCATGGGGACCCGTCTATTCTTGATAGCCAACCTTTCTGAAGCGGACACTGAGCGTTGCAGCCCCCAGTTGTGAGCTTTGCCTGGCCGGTTATCAAACTGACACCACCAACTGACACCAGTCCCATCAACTGACACCAGTGACCAGAGGTAAACTTTATACCTCCGATCACAGCTGAGCAGACAGCGTGGGAACCACAGCTCTCTGACCGGCAGGGATGATTTCACTGCCGATTAAAAGCGCTACGCCGGTGTTTCCCACGCTGTCACTATTAAACCCCTTCCCCACCTGAGATGTATCCATACGTCCCTTTGACCTGGGTCTTATTGACCAGGGACATATGGATACTTCCTGGAGATTTTGTGTCCACACGGTCTGTGCACGAGCGATCCTCGCCAGGTGTCAGCTGATTTTGACAGCTGACATTTGGCACTCAGTGCCATTAGCGGGCCAGCACCACTCCTGATTCTTTAACCCTTAAATGCTGTGATCAAACTTGATTGCAGCATTTCGGGAGCAGGCAGGGAGATGACAGCCCCTCTGCCTTGGATTGGAGACCTCGTGAGGTCACACGAGGTCCTGATCATTGCTATGGTGACCCGATGTCGTCATGACGACATTCGGGTTACCAGAGCTAAGAAAGTTGTTTGATCATGCTCAGTGCAGCGCTGATTGTATGTGCAGATGTAGAAGGAGGTGTGGGAAGGTGTGTGGATTTTTCTGCACTGAATTTGGTAAATCTGAAGGAAATCCACACTGCAGATTTACTACGGAATTACCGCGGATTTACCATAGTTTTTCCGTGGTTTTTGTGCGGATTCCTACTGCGGTTTTACCACCTGCAGATTCCTATTATGAAGCAGGTGTAAACCGCTGTGTAATCCGCACAAAGAATTGACATGCTGCGAAATAAACAACACAGCGCTTCTGTGCGTTTTTTCCGCAGCATGTGCACTGCGGATTTTGTTTTCCATAGGTTTACAAGGTACTGTAAACTCATTGAAAACTGCTGCAAATGAAATACCTGTCAGGGTCTTGGGGTACTCGGTACCGGTCCGGTCGGCTCAAAGGGGGATGTCACGGTGCTGGCGACACGGTCCGTGGCCCTGGCCACCCATGTTAAAGGGATGGTCTTTAAAGGGGTTTTTGAATAAAGAAAGTTTGTGACGCCACCTGTGGTATTCAGTCAGGGATGACCGAGCTTTAGGCCTGTCCCACACGTCCAGATAATTCCGGTACCGTAAAAATCGGTACCGGAGTTATCCGTGTCCGTGTGTCCGTGAGCTCACGTGGCACATCAGTGTGGCACACGTGCGGCAGCCGTGTGCCGCACGTGTGCCGACTGGGTACCACACGGACCGTGCAGGAGACAGCACTACAGTTAGTGCTGTTCCTTGCTTTGGGTGCTGAAGCCCCCATTCATTTCTTCTCTCCAGCAGCATTCGCTGGAGAGAAGAAATTAGAAATCATTGTATTTTGTTTATTTTGCGGTAGAAGTAAAGGTCTTGGCGGTGGAGACGCATATTCATGACTGTAATGGGCGGCACCACGTGACCGCTCATACAGGAGAAGCTGCGGCATGGAGAGGACGCTTCGAGGGAGCTGGGTGAGTACTTTCTTTCCAGCGGTCGGGCGCACAGGGGGTGGGAGGGGGGGGGAACAAAGATCTTTATTTCTACCGCAAAAAAAACCCAAAATACAATGATTTTTCATTTCTTCTCTCCAGCGAACGCTGCTGGAGAGAAGAAATGAATGGGGGCTTCAGCACCACGCAGGGGGGACAGCGCTTACTGTAGCACTGTCTCCTGCACGGCACAAGGACTGCACACGGACAGCATCCATGTGCGGTACGTGTTTTACACGGACCCATTGACTTTAATGGGTCCGTGTGATCCGTGCGCTCCCACGAACACTGACATGTCTCCGTGTTTTGCACACGGACACACGGTCCCCGAAAACACGCTGAAATGTGCAGAGACACATTGATTTTTATGTGTCTACGTGTGTCAGTGTCTCCGGTACGTGAGAAAACTGACACCTCACGTACCGGAATCACTGATGTGTGAAACCGACCTCAAGGGGTTCACTGGGGTGATGTTATGGCAGCTGGGATGGTGTAGCTTCCCACAGGTGAAATGATAAAATGATAGTCCCATAATGGGACAAAGTAAAAAAAGTTTAAAAACATTAAAAAGAAGTTAAAAAGAAAACAAAATTGTAAAAATATTTTTTTTTTTTAAATAAAAAAATAATAATAATAAAAAACTAAAAAGGAACACATATTTGGTATTGTCCGGAATGACCAGATCTATGAAAATGTCCCACTAGTTAACCACTTTAGTAAAAACCATAAAAAAACAAAAGAAAAAACAATGCTTTATCGTTATACCGCAGAACAAAACATGATCAAAAAGACGAATATAAATAAAAATGGTACCGCTGAAAACATCACCTTGTCCCTCAAAAAACAAGCCATCATGCAACTCCATCAGTGGAAAAATAAAAAAGTTATAGCTCTCAAAGTGAAGAGAAAAAATATTTTTTTCTATAAAATAGCTTTTATTGTGTAAAAGTGGCAGAGCATAAAAATAAAAAAACTATATAAATGTCGTTTTGCAGTAATTGTACTGACCCAAACCGAAGAATAAAACTGCCTGATTAATTTTACCACAAGTGGAACAACATAAAACTCCGCCCCCCCCCAAAAAAAAATACTGAATTGCTGGCTTTCGCTCATTCTGCCGCCCAAAATCAAAAAAGAAAGAAAGCGATCAAAAAATGTCATGTCTGAAAATGGTACCAATAAAATCATCAACTAGTCTCATAAAAAAACAAGCCTTCACATGACCTTGTGGGTTGACATATAAAAATTATAGCTTTCAAAATTTGGTGAGGCAAAAAACTAGTTTTTGCAATAAAAATGCGTCTTTTAGTGTGTGACAGCAGCCAAACATAAAAAACCGATATCAATCTGATATCACTGTAATTGCACCGACCAGAAGAATAAAGTCGCCTAATCACTTATATCACACGAGGAACAGCATAAAAAAATATAAAACCAATTCTTCACCTACTGTTTTGTTCACTCTGCTTCCAAAAGATCACAGTAAGGCTCGGTGCACATTTAGGCTAAGTGCACACGTTGCTGATTTTACTGCGGATCCGCAGCGGATTTGACGCTGTGGATCTGCAGCTGTTTTCCATGCTTTGTACAGTACCATGTAAACGTATGGAAAAAGAAATCCGCAATGCACATGCTGCTGAAAAAAACGCGCGGAAACGCAGCTGTGTTTTTTCTGCAGCATGTCAAATCTTTGTGCGGATTCTGCAGCGGTTTACACCTGTTCCTCAATAGGAATCCGCAGGTGTAAAACCGCAGGTGGAATCCGCACAAAAACTGCACAAACACTGCGGTAAATCCGCGTAAAAATCCACAGTGTGGTTTACCTGTGGATTTTGCCAAAACAGTGCACAAAAATCCGCACACCAATCCGCAACTACGCTGAGCCCTTATACCGGGCACTCTGTGTAAAACTCTGAAATACGTGGTCAGACACTTTTTTTTGCAGTCTGTTACTCTAATTATATAAAGCACTTATTTAGCTTCAAAAAATATAAAAAGGCCACAAATTTGCCAGTGTGGTATTTCCGTGACAGCCCTCATATATCTGCGTGCTCCAAGTTTGGGCATTGTTGGCCGGTGTACCACTTTTGTGCTGTCTGTTACTCTAATTATATACAGCACTATTTAGCTTAAAAAAATATAAAAAGGCCACATATTTGTCAGTGTTGTATTTCCGTGACAGCCCTCATATATCTGCGTGCTCCAAGTTTGGTCATTGTAGGCTGGTGTACCACTTTTTTTGCTGTCCGATACTCTAATTATATACAGCACTATTTAGCATAAAAAATAAGAAGGCCACATGTTTGCCAGTGTGGTATTTCCGTGACAGCCCTCATACACTCACCGGCCACTTTATTAGGTACACCTGTCCAACTTCTTGTTAACACTTAATTTCTAATCAGCCAATCACATGGCGGCAACTCAGTGCATTTAGGCATGTAGACATGGTCAAGACAATCTCCTGCAGTTCAAACCGAGCATCAGTATGGGGAAGAAAGGTGATTTGAGTGCCTTTGAACGTGGCATGGTTGTTGGTGCCAGAAGGGCTGGTCTGAGTATTTCAGAAACTGCTGATCTACTGGGATTTTCACGCACAACCATCTCTAGGGTTTACAGAGAATGGTCCGAAAAAGAAAAAAAAAATCCAGTGAGCGGCAGTTCTGTGGGCGGAAATGCCTTGTTGATGCCAGAGGTCAGAGGAGAATGGGCAGACTGGTTCGAGCTGATAGAAAGGCAACAGTGACTCAAATCGCCACCCGTTACAACCAAGGTAGGCCTAAGAGCATCTCTGAACGCACAGTGCGTCGAACTTTGAGGCAGATGGGCTACAGCAGCAGAAGACCACACCGGGTACCACTCCTTTCAGCTAAGAACAGGAAACTGAGGCTACAATTTGTACAAGCTCATCGAAATTGGACAGTAGAAGATTGGAAAAAAGTTGCTTGGTCTGATGAGTCTCGATTTCTGCTGCGACATTCAGATGGTAGGGTCAGAATTTGGCGTAAACAACATGAAAGCATGGATCCATCCTGCCTTGTATGGAGCATCTTTGGGATGTGCAGCCGACAAATCTGCGGCAACTGTGTGATGCCATCATGTCAATATGGACCAAAATCTCTGAGGAATGCTTCCAGCACCTTGTTGAATCTATGCCATGAAGAATTGAGGCAGTTATGAAGGCAAAAGGGGGTCCAACCCGTTACTAGCATGGTGTACCTAATAAAGTGGCCGGTGAGTGTATATCTGTGTGCTCCAAGTTTGGGCATTGTTGGCCGGTGTACCACTTTTTTTGCTGTCTATTACTGTAATTATATGCAACATTATTTAGCTTCAAAAAGTATAAAAAGGCCACATATTTGCCAGTGTGGTATTAATGTGACAGCCCTCATACACCTGCGTGCTCCAAGTTTGGTCATTGTAGGCCGGTGTACCACTTCTTTTGCTGTCTGATACTCTAATTATATACAGCACTATTTAGCATAAAAAAATATAGGAAGGACACATATTTGCCAGTGTGGTATTTCTGTCACAGCCCTTATATATTTGCAAGTTCCAAGTTTGTGCATTGTAGGCCGGTGTACCACTTTTTTTGCTGTCTGTTACTTTAATTACATGCAGAACTTTTTAGCTTCAAAAAATATAAAAAGGCCACAAATTTGCCAGTGTGGTATTTCCGTGACAGCCCTCATATATCTGCGTGCTACAAGTTTGGGCATTGTTGGCCAGTGTACCACTTTTGTGCTGTCTGTTACTCTAATTATATACAGCACTATTTAGCTTCAAAAAATATAAAAAGGCCACATATTTGTCAGTGTGGTATTTCCGTGACAGCCCTTATATATCTGCGTGCTCCAAGTTTGGTCATTGTAGGCCGGTGTACCACTTTTATTGCTGTATGATACTCTAATTATATTCAGCACTATTTAGCATACAAAATATAAGAAGGCCACATATTTGTCAGTGTGGTATTTCCGTGACAACCCTCATATACTTGCATGTTCCAGGTTTGGGCATTGTAGGCCGGTGTACCACTTTTTTTGCTGTCTGTTACTCTAATTATATGCAGCACTTTTTAGCTTCTAAAAATATAAAAAGGCCACATATTTGCCATTGTGGTATTTCTGTGACAGCCCTCATATATCTGCGTGCTCCAAGTTTGGGCATTGTTGGCCGGTGTACCACTTTTTTTGCTGTCTGTTACTCTAATTATATACAGCACTATTTAGCTTTAAAAATATAAAAAGGCCACATATTTGCCATTGTGGTATTTCCGTGACAGCCCTCATATATCTGCGTACTCCAAGTTTGGGCATTGTTGGCCGGTGTACCACTTTTGTGCTGTCTGTTACTCTAATTATGTACAGCACTATTTAGCTTCAAAAAATATAAAAAGGCCACATATTTGCCATTGTGGTATTTCTGTGACAGCCCTCATATATCTGTGTGCTCCAAGTTTGGGCATTGTAAGCCGGAGGACCACTTTTTTTGCTATCTGTTACTCTAATTATATACAGCACTATTAAGCTTCAAAAAATATAAAAAGGCCACTTATTTGCCAGTGTGGTATTTCCGTGACAGCACTCATATATCTGATATATCTGCGTGCTCCAAGTTTGAGCATTGTAGGCCCTTGTACCACTTTTTTTTGCTGTCTGTTACTCTAATTATATAAAGCACTTATTTAGCTTCAAAAAATATAAAAAGGCCACAAATTTGCCAGTGTGGTATTTCCGTGACAGCCCTCATATATCTGCGTGCTCCAAGTTTGGGCATTGTTGGTCGGTGTACCACTTTTGTGCTGTCTGTTACTCTAATTATATACAGCACTATTTAGCTTCAAAAAATATAAAAAGGCCACATATTTGTCAGTGTGGTATTTCCATGACAGCCCTCATATATCTGCGTGCTCCAAGTTTGGTCATTGTAGGCCGGTGTACCACTTTTATTGTTGTATGATACTCTAATTATATTCAGCACTATTTAGCATACAAAGTATAAGAAGGCCACATATTTGCCAGTGTGGTATTTCCGTGACAACCCTCATATATCTGCGTGCTCCAAGTTTGGGCATTGTTGGCCAGTGTACCACTTTTGTGCTGTCTGTTACTCTAATTATATACAGCACTATTTAGATTCAAAAAATATAAAAAGGCCACATATTTGTCAGTGTGGTATTTCCGTGACAGCCCTTATATATTTGCGTGCTCCAAGTTTGGTCATTGTAGGCCGGTGTACCACTTTTATTGCTGTATGATACTCTAATTATATTCAGCACTATTTAGCATACAAAATATAAGAAGGCCACATATTTGCCAGTGTGGTATTTCCGTGACAACCCTCATATATTTGCATGTTCCAAGTTTGGGCATTGTAGGCCGGTGTACCACTTTTTTTGCTGTCTGTTACTCTAATTATATGCAGCACTTTTTAGCTTCTAAAAATATAAAAAGGCCACATATTTGCCATTGTGGTATTTCCGTGACAGCCCTCATATATCTGCGTACTCCAAGTTTGGGCATTGTTGGCCGGTGTACCACTTTTGTGCTGTCTGTTACTCTAATTATATACAGCACTATTTAGCTTCAAAAAATATAAAAAGGCCACATATTTGTCAGTGTGGTATTTCCGTGACAGCCCTCATATATCTCTGCGTGCTCCAAGTTTGGTCATTGTAGGCCGGTGTACCACTTTTATTGCTGTATGATACTCTAATTATATTCAGCACTATTTAGCATACAAAATATAAGAAGGCCACATATTTGCCAGTGTGGTATTTCCGTGACAACCCTCATATATTTGCATGTTCCAAGTTTGGGCATTGTAGGCCGGTGTACCACTTTTTTTGCTGTCTGTTACTCTAATTATATGCAGCACTTTTTAGCTTCTAAAAATATAAAAAGGCCACATATTTGCCATTGTGGTATTTCCGTGACAGCCCTCATATATCTGCGTACTCCAAGTTTGGGCATTGTTGGCCGGTGTACCACTTTTGTGCTGTCTGTTACTCTAATTATATACAGCACTATTTAGCTTCAAAAAATATAAAAAGGCCACATATTTGTCAGTGTGGTATTTCCGTGACAGCCCTCATATATCTCTGCGTGCTCCAAGTTTGGTCATTGTAGGCCGGTGTACCACTTTTATTGCTGTATGATACTCTAATTATATTCAGCACTATTTAGCATACAAAATATAAGAAGGCCACATATTTGCCAGTGTGGTATTTCCGTGACAACCCTCATATATTTGCATGCTCCAAGTTTGGGCATTGTAAGCCGGAGGACCACTTTTTTTGCTGTCTGTTACTCTAATTATATACAGCACTATTAAGCTTCAAAAAATATAAAAAGGCCACTTATTTGCCAGTGTGGTATTTCCGTGACAGCACTCATATATCTGATATATCTGCGTGCTCCAAGTTTGGGTATTGTAGTCCCTTGTACCACTTTTTTTTGCTGTCTGTTACTCTAATTATATACAGCACTATTTAGCTTTAAAAATATAAAAAGGCCACATATTTGCCATTGTGGTATTTCCGTGACAGCCCTCATATATCTGCGTGCTCCAAGTTTGGGCATTGTAGGCAGGTGAACCACTTTTTTACTGTCTGTTACTCTACTTACATAGAGCACTATTTTGCATAAATTAACTTCACAAAATAGCCCCCAAAAATTGAATACAGTCTGTTATGTCAGGCTGAGGCCTGCCTGGTGTTTGGGTTTGAAAAATCGTAGATTTGCAGGCTTACTGATCAGATATTATTTCGGTACTAATAAATATATTTGTGTTGAGCATTTGAAATAGTGCAGTAGTCCATTTAAAATGGGCAAGGCAAGGGATGGTTAAGTGGACGTGATGATGATGGTGCATGCAGAGGACGAGGCCATGGCTAAGTTTAAGGTGAGCAAAAACAAAGACCCACACCTTCTTGCTCGACCTTCCTGTCTCAGTTTCTAGGGGACTGCAGCACACCACTATTGAAGCCAGAGCAGTGTGAAACGGTTGTTGGTTGGATAGTGGATAATGCTTCCAGTCACTTAGCCACCACCACCACCATCATGCCTTCCACACGGTCAAGTCTGAGTAGCCGAGAGTGTAGCCCAGATATTCCTCACCCTGATCCTCTTTCCTCCCACCATGCCGAGTGTCCCGAGACAACTGATCCCACACTTGGACACTCCGAAGAGCTGTTCAGTTTTCCATTTCAAGATTCAGAACACTCGGCCAGTCAACTTGAAGTGGGGACAGATGAGATCACATGTAGAGATGTCCAAAGCTTTGACCAGCCCCGGTCACGCGAAGACGATGGTGGGAAAGTGTCAGAAGAGATGGACGATGATGATACACAATTGCAAGAAAGTCAGGAGGAGGAGCACAGTGCGGATGTGGAAGACGAGGTGGTGGATGACTATGTGTCTGACCCAACCTGGAAGGAGGACATGCAGAGTGAGGGCAGCAGCACACATGGGGAAGGAGGTATATCACCCCAACAGGCAGGAAGAAGCAGTGTGGTAGCCACAGACAGAAGGTGTGCATCCGTTCCCTGTAACACCAACATGAGGGAAGTTGCCATTCCAACTGTTACATCTTCCCAAGTCTGGTTATTTTTTAAAGACTCTGCCAATAACCCAAAACAGGCCATTTGCAGCACCTGCCATGCGCGCATCAGCAGGGGCAGCAAAACAACCAGCCTGACCACCACCAGCATGATCAGGCACATGGCATCAAAACACCCGACTTTGTGGTCTGAAAACCAGGCTCCAAGACCCCTGCCTGCAGGTCACACCACTTCTTCTTCTACTGTTTTGCGTAGAAGCCAATCCCCAGTGCACCATGCATGTGAAGATGCCTCTAGCCCTGCACCTGTTGTGACCCACAGTCAAGCAGCACCATCATCAAGCCCTTCCACGTCCTTGTCCCAGCACAGCCTTCAGTTGTCTATAACCCAGTCTTTGTAACGCAAGCAGAAATACTCAGCCAACGCCCCACAGGCCACAGTCCTAAATTCTAATATTTCTCTTATGATTGTGCTAGAAATGCTGCCTCTTAGGCTCGTTGAGATGGATGCTTTCCACAGCCTGATGGCAGCAGCCATCCCAAGGTACTCGGTCCCCAATCGCCACTATTTCTCCCGGAGTGCTGAACCTGCATTACACCAGCATGTGTCCCACAACATTACCCGTGCCCTCAACAATGCTGTTACAGGGAATGTCCACCTAACCACAGACACATGGACAAGTGCTTGTGGGCAGGGACGATACATCTCACTGGGGGCACACTGGGTTAACATAGTGGAAGCCGGGACCCAGTCAGACCTTGGGATGGAACACATCCTCCTCACGCCGAGGATTGCTGGCCCTACGTCAATCAGAGTTGCCCCCAAAGTCTCCACACCTCCTCCTTCTCATCCTCCATCTCTGAAATCAACACTTCAGTCAGAAGCTGGAAGCACTGCAGCACTGCCTCAGCCAAGCGGCAACAGGCTGTGCTGAAGCTAATCTGCATAGGTGACAAACTGCACAATGCAGAAGAGTTGTGGACAGCGCTGAAAGATCAGTCAGATATTTGGATGACACCGCTGAACCTACAGCTAGGCATGGTCATGTGTGACAATGGCCGTAACCAGGTGGTGGCTCTGAGGCAAGGTGAGCTCACACACGAACCTTTCTTGGCCTATGTGCTTAACCTTGTGGTTCAATGTTTTCTGAAAAGCAACCCAGAGCTGCCGGATCTGCTAGTGAAAGTATGGCATCTGTCTGCCCTTTTAAGAAAGTCAGCTACAGCTTCAGCTGCCCTTGTCATGCTTCAGCAGCATTTGCAGCTTCCAGCTCACCGGCTGGTGTGTGATGTCCCCACATGCTGCTGGAAGTCTACACTGCATATATATATTGGAAAGGATTTGTGAGCAGAAGAGGGCAGTTGTTGACTACCAACATCAACAAGGCCATCAATATTCAGTTCAGACTCCACAAATAAGACCTCAGGAGTGGACATGGATGTCAGACATATGTATCATCCTCCAAAACTTTGAGGACTGCACCAAAATGGTGAGCGACGATGACGCCAAAATTAGCATCACTATCCCGCTTCTTAACATTCTGAACAGCTCTCTGCTCACAATTAAAGAGGATGCATTGCAGGCAGAGCAAAAGGACATGGAGCAAGGAACCATACAGTGGGATTACACTCATCCCAGCCTAATGTCTTCTCAACATGGATTGGTAGTCAATGATGAGGAGAAGGAGGAGAAAGAGGAAAAGCAGGAGCTACTTTCATGCGCTATAGACAGTACTGCAAACACAGCTGTCATACCGTCTGTTCAGCTGGGATGGCCTGAGGACAGGAAGGAGGAGGATGAGGATGTGGATGAGGATAACAGCATGGTCAGTCATCCTGTTGGTGAGGACTCGGAAGTCTTGCCTGTTAGCAGTCTGGCATGCATGGCTGACTTAATGTTGCGCTGCATTTCACGTGACCCTCGCATTAAAAAAATTTTGGGTGACTCTCATTACTGGTTGGTGACACTTCTAGACCCATGCTACAAGGAGAACTTTCAATCTCTTCTCGCAGAGGCAGAGAGGTGTACTAAAATGTTGCAGTACCAGAGGGCCCTTGTAGCGGAATTACTTAGAAAATTCCCATGTGAGAACGCTGGCTGCAGACGTCAGAGTTTGTTGTACAACCAAGAAAGTCCAAGCAAGAGGGACAGAAGTACAATCCAGCTCAGGCAGGGAAACAATGGCAAAGTTCTGGGACAGTTTTCTCAGACCCTCCCATCGTGACGGCACAGAGGCAAGGGGTACTGTCACAAGAAGTGCAATGTTTGAGAAGATGGTGAGGGAGTACCTTGCAGATCGTACAAACATCCTCCATGATTTCCCTGTGCCTTTTAATTATTGGGTTTCCAAGCTGGACACATGGCATGAACTGGCTTTCTACGCCTTGGAGGTCCTGGCCTGCCCTGCTGCTAGCATTCTGTCAGAGTGGGTTTTTAGTGCCGCTGGTGGAATTAAAACAGATAAGCACATCCGCCTGTCAACGGAAAATGCTGACAGGCTGACTCTTATAAAAATGAACAAGGGCTGGATTGGGAAAGACTTCTGTACACCATCAAGTGAAAACAGCGAAACATAACCTCAAATGCAATCTCTCTTTTGGGGAGGTCTATTCTCATGCACCTCTTCACAACCACACATGGAATAGGTTTAACGGTGGCGCAGTGGTTAGCACAGCAGCCTTGCAGTGCTGGAGTCCTGGGTTCTAGGACTCATCAAGGACAACATCTGCAAAAAGTTTGTATGTTCTCTCCGTGTTTGCGTGGGTTTCCTCCGGGTTCTCTGGTTTCCTCCCACAATCCAAAGACATACTGATAGGGAATTTAGATTGTGAGCCCCAACGGGGACAGCGTTGATAACGTGTGCAACCTGTAAAGCGCTGCGGAATATGTTAGCGATATATAAAAATAAAGATTATTATTATTAAGTATTTATGAGGTCTCTAAATGGGTCTATATAAGTCTACCACATATGTAATCAGTATTACCAAAGTTGTGACCCAACAGACCGGACTTATGTACGGTGGGACAGTAGGTAAAAAACAATAAGTAATAGGAGAGGGGATAGAAAACAACCGACCAGAACATCCCAATGTAATATATAAATAGTAATTTATTAAAATATTATTTATTGACGAAGGCGAAAGCCGAAACGCGCGTCAGGGTGGACGCCACTCAGATGAAGGAGTGCCATTGCTATGTAAGTTCACTACACTAATAGATTGATTTCATTTTACTACGCCCTACACCATGAAGTGCTTTATTACACATGGGTTCACTATGATATGAATACTTTGATGTATACTATGTTATATATGGGGACTTTCCCTGTAATGGTTTAAAAACCTTGGGAATGTCACTGGCACCTTATTTACTTTTCACAATTGGACTCACTGTTATTATGCTTGAGTCTTCCCATATAACTACCAACATATTTGATTGTACTTTTTTCTTCCTTCTCACACCAATATACATCCTGGGTGTGCGTCCTGGTGCTCTGTTTTTTTTATCTATGATTTCAATAACGTCTTTTGTATCATTGTACTGATACTCCTACTGTTGCTATTACTATTTTTTAATAAATTACTATTTACAGTATATATTACATTGGGACGTTCTGGTCGGTTGTTTTCTCTCCCCTCTCCTACAACCACACATGGGTATACGCTTCCAGATGTGGTCGGCTTGTTGTTATCCTCCTCCTTATCCATATCCTCATCATCCAGAACCACTAGATGACCAGGGTGAATGTGCTCTGTACTGTTATAGGCCGGTGCATTTTGGGGAAGGGAGCTGTGATTGCACTATTTTATTTAGTAAAAAAATGACCCCACATTGGGGAATTGTTTGTCAGCTCATGCCCTCCATTACAAGTCTCAGAGACCCACACCCCTACATTGGGCCTTCTTTTTAACACTGTTTCCTGCAATGTCTCTTCCTTATCTCCGACGACATGACCTGGGTAAATGTATTCTGTACTTTTATAGGCCCCAGAATTTTGAGCAAGGGGGGATGTGATGGCAATAGCAAAATTTTAAAAAGGTACCCCCATTTTTGAAACCACATCCTTGTTGGCAAAGACTTCATAACATTTGTGTACCTTAAAGAGCTCACTTGAAAAGCTCATTTTTGTGTTGCCTGGTTGCTCACATGGGACACAATAGACTTCATATAAATTTGATAAAGCAATGCTGTTAGTTTGGCTCAGTAGTAGTGTTGAGCATTCCGATACCGCAAGTATCAGGTATCGGCCGATACTTGCGGTAGCGGAATTCCGATACCGAGATCCGATACTTTTGTGGTATCGGGAATCGGTATCGGATCCATATTACTGTGTAAAATAAAGAATTAAAATAAAAAATATTGATATACTCACCTCTCCGGAGGCCCCTGGACATCACCGCTGGTAACCGGAAGCCTTCTTTGATTAAAATGAGCGCGTTTAGGGCCTTCCATGACGTCACGGCTTCTGATTGGTCGCGTGCCGCTCATGTGACCGCCACGCGACCAATCACAAGCCGTGACGTCATTCTCAGGCCCTAATCTCCTCATTCTAGGAATTTAGGACCTGAGAATGACGTCGCGGCTTGTGATTGGTCGCGTGGCGGTCACATGAGCGGCACGCGACCAATCAGAAGCCATGATGTCATGGAAGGCCCTAAACGCGCTCATTTTAACCCCTTCACCACCAAGGGTGGTTTGCACGTTAATGACCGGGCCAATTTTTACAATTCTGACCACTGTCCCTTTATGAGGTTATAACTCTGGAACGCTTCAACGGATCTTGGCGATTCTGACATTGTTTTCTCGTGACATATTGTACTTCATGATAGTGGTAAAATTTCTTCGATATAACTTGCGTTTATTTGTGAAAAAAACGAATATTTGGCGAAAATTTTGAAAATTTCGCAATTTTCCAACTTTTAATTTTTATGCCCTTAAATCACAGACAAATGTCACGCAAAATACTTAATAAGTAACATTTCCCACATGTCTACTTTACATCAGCACAATTTTGGAACCAAAATTTTTTTTGTGACGGAGTTATAAGGGTTAAAAGTTGACCAGCAATTTCTCATTTTTACAACACCATTTTTTTTTAGGGACCACATCTCATTTGAAGTCATTTTGAGGGGTCTATATGATAGAAAATACCCAAGTGTGACACCATTCTAAAAACTGCACCCCTCAAGGTACTCAAAACCACTTTCAAGAAGTTTATTAACCCTTCAGGTGTTTCACAGGAATTTTTGGAATGTTTAAATAAAAATGAACATTTAACTTTTTTTCACACAAAATTTATTTCAGATCCAATTTGTTTTATTTTACCAAGGGTAACAGGAGAAAATAGACCCCAAAATTTGTCGTACAATTTGTCCTGAGTACGCTGATACCCCATATGTGGGGGTAATCCACTGTTTGGGCGCATGGCAGAGCTCGGAAGGAAAGGAGCGCCATTTGACTTTTCAATGCAAAATTGACTGGAATTGAGATGGGACGCCAAGTTGCATTTGGAGAGCCCCTGATGTGCCTAAACATTGAAACCCCCCACAAGTGACACCATTTTGGAAAGTAGACCCCCTAAGGAACTTATCTAGATGTGTGGTGAGCACTTTGACCCAACAAGTGCTTCACAGAAGTTTATAATGCAGAGCGGTAAAAATAAAAAATCATATTTTTTCACAAAAATGATCTTTTCGCCCCCAATTTTTTATTTTCCCAAGGGTAAGAGAAGAAATTGGACCTCAAAAATTGTTGTGCAATTTGTCCTGAGTACGCTGATACCCCATATGTGGGTGTAAACCATTGTTTGGGCGCATAGCAGAGCTCGGAAGGGAAGGAGCGCCATTTGACTTTTCAATGCAAAATTGACTGGAATTGAGATGGGACGCCATGTTGCATTTGGAGAGCCCCTGATGTGCCTAAACATTGAAACCCCCCACAAGTGACACCATTTTGGAAAGTAGACCCCCTAAGGAACTTATCTAGATGTGTGGTGAGCACTTTGACCCAACAAGTGCTTCACAGAAGTTTATAATGCAGAGCCGTAAAAATAAAAAATCATATTTTTTCACAAAAATGATCTTTTTGCCCCCATTTTTTTATTTCCCCAAGGGTAAGAGAAGAAATTAGACCACAAAATTTGTTGTACAATTTGTCCTGAGTACGCTGATACCCCATATGTGGGTGTAAACCATTGTTTGGGCGCATAGCAGAGCTCGGAAGGGAAGGAGCGCTATTTTACTTTTCAATGCAAAATTGACTGGAATTAAGATGGGATGCCATGTTGCGTTTGCAGAGCCCCTGATGTGCCTAAACATTGAAACCCCCCACAAGTGACACCATTTTGGAAAGTAGACCCCCTAAGGAACTTATCTAGATGTGTGGTGAGCACTTTGACCCAACAAGTGCTTCACAGAAGTTTATAATGCAGAGCCGTAAAAATAAAAATTCTTTTTTTTTTCACAAAAATTATTTTTTAGCCCCCAGTTTTGTATTTTCACAAGGGTATCAGGATAAATTGGACCTCAAAAGTTGTTGTCCAATTTGTCCTGAGTATGCTGATACCCCATATGTGGGGGGGAACCACTGTTTGGGCGCATGACAGAGCTCAGAAGGGAAGGAGCGCCATTTGGAATGCAGACTTAAATGGATTGGTCTGCAGGCGTCACGTTGCATTTGCAGAGCCCCTGATGTACCCAAACAGTACAAACCCCCCACAAGTGACCCCATATTGGAAACTAGACCCCCCAAGGAACTTATCTAGATGTGTTGTGAGAACTTTGAACCCCCAAGTGTTTCACTACAGTTTATAACGCAGAGCCGTGAAAATAAAAATTCTTTTTTTTTTTCACAAAAATGATTTTTTAGCCCCCAGTTTTGTATTTTTACAAGGGTATCAGGATAAATTGGACCCCAAAAGTTGTTGTCCAATTTGTCCTGAGTATGCTGATACCCCATATGTGAGGGGGAACCACTGTTTGGGCGCATGACAGAGCTTGGAAGGGAAGGAGCGCCATTTGGAATGCAGACTTAAATGGATTGGTCTGCAGGCGTCACGTTGCATTTGCAGAGCCCCTGATGTACCCAAACAGTACAAACCCCCCACCACAAATGACCCCATATCGGAAACTAGATCCCCCAAGGAACTTATCTAGATGTGTTGTGAGAACTTTGAACCCCCAAGTGTTTCACTACAGTTTACAACGCAGAGCCGTGAAAATAAAAAATCTTTTTTTTCCCACAAAACTTATTTTTTGGCCCCCAGTTTTGTATTTTTCCAAGGGTAGCAGGAGAAATTGGACCCCAAAAGTTGTTGTACAATTTGTCCTGAGTACGCTGATACCCCATATGTGGGGGTAAACCACTGTTTGGGCGCATGGGAGAGCTCGGAAAGGAAGTAGCACCGTTTGACTTTTCAATGCAAAATTGACAGGAATTGAGATGGGACGCCATGTTGCGTTTGGAGAGCCACTGATGTGCCTAAACATTGAAACCCCCCACAAGTGACACCATTTTGGAAAGTAGACCCCTAAGGAACTTATCTAGATGTGTGGTGAGCGCTTTGACCCACCAAGGGCTTCACAGAAGTTTATAATGCAGAGCCGTAAAAATAAAACTAAAAATTTTTCCCACATAAAATATTTTTCAGCCCCCGGTTTTGTATTTTCCCGAGGGTAACAGGAGAAATTGGACCCCAAAAGTTGTTGTCCAATTTGTCCTGAGTGCGCTGATACCCCATATGTGGGGGGAACCACCGTTTGGATGCATGGGAGGGCTCGGAAGTGAAGGAGCGCCATTTGGAATGCAGACTTAGATGGAATGGTCTGCAGGCGTCACATTGCGTTTGCAGAGCCCCTAATGTACCTAAACAGTAGAAGCCCCACACAAGTGACCCCATTTTGGAAACTAGACCCCCCAAGGAACTTATCTAGATGTGTTGTAAGAACTTTGAACCCCCAAGTGTTTCACTACAGTTTATAACGCAGAGCCGTGAAAATAAAAAATCTTTGTTTTTCCCACAAAAATTATTTTTTAGCCCCCAGTTTTGTATTTTCCCAGGGGTAAGAGGAGAAATTGGACCCCAAAGGTTGTTGTCCTATTTGTCCTGAGTACGCTGATACCCCATATGTTGGGGTAAACCCCTGTTTGGGCACACGGGAGAGCTCAGAAGGGAAGGAGCACTGTTTTACTTTTTCAACGCAGAATTGGCTGGAATTGAGATCGGACGCCATGTCGCGTTTGGAGAGCCCCTGATGTGCCGAAACAGTGGAAACCCCCCAATTATAACTGAAACCCTAATCCAAACACACCCCTAACCCTAATCCCAACAGTAACCCTAACCACACCTCTAACCCTGACACACCCCTAACCCTAATCCCAACCCTATTCCCAACCGTAAATGTAATCCAAACCCTAACCGTAACTTTAGCCCCAACCCTAACCCTAACTTTAGCCCCAACCCTAACTGTAGCCTTAACCCTAGCCCCAACCCTAGCCCTAATGGGAAAATGGAAATAAATACTTTTTTTTTATTTTTCCCTAACTAAGGGGGTGATGAAGGGGTGTTTGATTTACTTTTATAGCGTTTTTTTTAGCTGATTTTTATGATTGGCAGCCGTCACACACTGAAAGACGCTTTTTATTGCAAAAAATATTTTTTGCGTTACCACATTTTGAGAGCTATAAATTTTCCATATTTTGGTCCACAGTCATGTGAGGTCTTGTTTTTTGCGGGACGAGTTGATGTTTTTATTGGTAACGTTTTTGGGCACGTCACATTTTTTGATCGCTTTTTATTCCGATTTTTGTGAGGCAGAATGACCAAAAACCAGCTATTCATGAATTTCTTTTGGGGGAGGCGTTTATACCGTTCCGCGTTTGGTAAAATTGATAAGCAGTTTTATTCTTCGGGTCAGTACGATTACAGCGATACCTCATTTATCTCATTTTTTTATGTTTTGGCGCTTTTATACGATAAAAACTATTTTATTGAAAAAATAATTATTTTTGCATTGCTTTATTCTCAGGACTATAACTTTTTTATTTTTTTGCTGATCATGCTGTATCGCGGCTCGTTATTTGCGGGACAAGATGACGCTTTCAGCGGTACCACGGTTATTTATATCTGTCTTTTTGATCGCGTGTTATTCCACTTTTTGTTCGGTGGTATGATAATAAAGCGTTGTTTTTTGCCTCGTTTTTTTATTTTTTTTCTTACGGTGTTTACTGAAGGGGTTAACCAGTGGGCCAGTTTTATAGGTCGGGTCATTACGGACGCGGCGATACTAAATATGTGTACTTTTATTGTTTTTTTTTTTATATTTAGATAAAGAAATGTATTTATGGGAATAATATATATATTTTTTTTCATTATTTTGGAATATTTTTTTTTATTTTTTTTTACACATTTGGAAATTTTTTTTTTTACTTTTTTACTTTGCCCCGGGGGGGACAATACAGATCGGTGATCTGCCAGTTTGCATAGCACTCTGACAGATCACCGATCTGCGAGAAGTGCAGGCTGCTTCACAGTGCCTGCTCTGAGCAGGCTTCTGTGAAGCCACCTCCCTCCCTGCAGGACCCGGATCCGCGGCCATCTTGGATCCGGGTCTGGAGCAGGCAGGAAGGGAGGTAAGACCCTCGCAGCAACGCGATCACATCGCGTTGCTCCGGGGGTCTCAGGGAAGCCCGCAGGGAGCCCCCTCCCTGCGCGATGCTTCCCTGCACCGCCGGCACATCGCGATCATGTTTGATCGCGGTGTGCCGGGGGTTAATGTGCCGGGGGCGGTCCGTGACCGCTCCTGGCACATAGTGCCGGATGTCAGCTGCGATATGCAGCTGACACCCGGCCGCGATCGGCCGCGCTCCCCCCGTGAGCGCGGCCGATCGCGTATGACGTACTATCCCGTCGGCGGTCATACGGGCCCACCCCACCTCGACGGAATAGTACGTCAAATGTCGGGAAGGGGTTAAGCAAAGAAGGCTTCCAGTTACCAGCGGTGATGTCCAGGGGCCTCCGGAGAGGTGAGTATATCAATATTTTTTATTTTAATTCTTTATTTTACACAGTAATATGGATCCCAGGGCCTGAAGGAGAGTTTCCTCTCCTTCAGACCCTGGGAACCATCAGGATACCTTCCGATACTTGGTGTCCCATTGACTTGTATTGGTATCGGGTATCGGTATCGGCGATATCTGATACTTTTCGGGTATCGGCCGATACTATCCGATACCGGTACTTTCAAGTATCGGACGGTATCGCTCAACACTACTCAGTAGTTCATTACAAATATTTCTTTGTCGACTATATTAGTTTCTCTCCTTGACAGCAATAACTTTGGTTGCACAAATGGAAAATATACAAATGGCGATTTGGAATCCAGATTAAAATACTGTATACCAAATGCATTCAGACAATCACATAGCTGTCTTTCTTGTAAAACATTTACAGATGTGACAGACAATGCTCATAGTGACACAATCTTGAGAAATGTTTGTTTATTCACTTCACAAACAGTTCTAAGCCTCTATATGTTTGCTGTTTGTCATTGTAAAACATTATGGTTTACTGAAACTCTGCCTGTGGCGATTTGATCTAAATCCTTGTGGCTTTTATTTTCTAGGGGTTTATGGCCCCTCGTCTGATGACTCCATGATATCTCAGTTTCATACAATCTTGAAAGCTGGCCATTTGAAGGTCTGGGTGAAACTCACTACATAGTGTAAATCACTATATAAGACCAGAGAAACATGACTAAGACAGATGCAAAACTGGGGTACCTGTACATGTACAGTGTGCTGATACCCACATAATTGGGGACGCCCATGCAGTGTAGGTAATTTCCCTGGGGTTATCTGTCTTGGTCTTGCTTCTCTGATATTCCAGATGGATGATGTTTAAAAGCCTCTTGTGGATTATGTAAGTATACTGTATGAAGTTAATCTTCATAAATACATAATCACTATATGTATTTAATCCGTATATGTACTTATTAACCTTTGTATGTTAACATATACAAAAGTGTACACACTCACACTATTCAATCATACTATTCCTTGAATTTTGTAGTTTGAAATAAAATTGCATTGTATTGCAAGTATTAGCCTTATTTAAAGCCGTATCTGAACCTTAGTGTTGAAAACATGGCAAATAAAATTGCCAAATTCTCCTGTAAATAATTCTGCTAAGAGGGAACCATCATACCATTAAAAAATACGAGTCGATTTTCATGGGCCCATCCAGTATGTGGGTTCCAAGGTGTAATGAGGTGCATATGACTATGCAGCAGGGCTGGCCTTGCTGCAAATGTGTAAAACAAGCGAGTACGGGAGTACAAAATGCATATCGTGAAGTGGATTTTCATAGGCCCATCCAGTATGTGGGTTCCAAGGCGTAATGGGATGCATATGACTGACTATACAGCAGGGCTGGCCTTGCTGCCAATGTGTAAAACAAAGGAGTACGGAGTACAAAATTCATATTGTGAAGTGGATTTTCCTGGGCCCATCCAGTATGTGGGTTCCAAGGCGTAATGGGGTGCATATGAATTGGTAGCAGCGCAGGCCTTGATTTCAATATAACACTTTTTCAGGAGTCCCCTCTGGACATCTTATGCTTATGAAAGGGGTATTGTGGTGCGTCGTAATTTTGAGCAGCCCATCCACTCACAGCATAGGCTAGAACAGCTTAGGAGACCCACTGTTTAATAATGGCCCTATAAGAAGATTAATGCTGCCTGATGCACCAGTAAAAATAGGTTCTGTGACTTTAAGAGTCCCTCCTTCATAAATGAAACAAGATGGGTCTGCTTATGTGTCATACACCACATGGCCAGCTAGGGTTGTTAAATGTTACAATGACATTTCCCAGTGAATGCATTTGTAGTGGTTGAAAGCAATGTTAAAGGGAACCTGTCACCCCGTTTTTTCCGTATGAGATAAAAATACTGTTAAATATGGCCTGAGCTGTGCATTACATTAGCGCATTTTGTGGACCCCGATTCCCCACCTATGCTGCCGAAATACGTTACCAAAGTAGCCGTTTTCGCCTGTCAATCAGGCTGGTCTGGTCAGATGGGCGTGGTGTCTTCCCCCAGATCTTGCTTATTTTTCCGTTGGTGGCATAGTGGTTTGCGCATGCCCAAGTCCAGAATCCACTGCACAGGGGAGGGAAAAGAGCGCGATCTGCGCTATTCCCCTGGTGATCGTGGGGGCGGCCATCTTCCTGTGGCCGCGCGTGTGCAGATGGAGCGCTCTGCTGCCCGGGGCTTCAGGAAAATGGCCGCGGGATGCCGCGCGTGCGCAGATGGAGATCGCGGCGGCCATTTTCCTGAAGCAGAGTTCGCATCTCTGCTTCATGAAAACGGAAACCAATGCAAGTCAATGGGACACAAATATCGGAATTAAAATAAACCTTTTCTTTCCTTGTAGGTTAATTCTACATGAAGGAAAACAACTAAGAATAATGTAGAATGTATTGGGGGAGGTGGAGGAGACATTAAAGGCATAGAGGTTTAGCCCAATCAAATGGAATAGCAGGAATTATTTTTTTTAAGACGTTCGGAGTTACAAAGATATTGACTATGATAAGCTTTTTTATATTTTGTCAGATATTTATGTTTCACTATTTCCATGCTCTTCACCTTCTTTTTCACTTCTCCCACAATTTCACCTTCATCATCCTCAGCAGCATCTTTTTCATCAACATCTTTTTCATCAACTTCTTCTTCACCTTATTCATCTTCTTCTTCACCTTCTTCCTATTATTCTTTTTTTTTACATTCTTCTTATTCTTCTTATTCAACTATTATTCTTATTCATATTCATATTCTACTTCTTCATCTTCTTCATCTTCTTCTTCATCATATTCTTATTTGTGTCAGGCATTCCTGCAGTTGTTATCTATAAAAGTTTGAAGATTGCACCTTCCGTTTTGCCTGTCACAAAAGATTTACAACAGGATTTGTCCGCGTTCAGTTTTGCCTGCAGCAGCAGGTTTTTTCCAGGGGCACCACGAGGAGGAACGATCTCACCCACATACACTGCTTAATCTTCTTCTGCTTATAATTTAGATAATATCTTTTGCTCTGATTTTTAGTCTTATGCGTAATGTTCTTCTGCTTTTTGTTCTGCAGCTTCTTGTTCTTCTGCTTCTTGGTCTTCTGTCTCTTGTTCTTCTGTATCTTGGTGTTGTCTTCTTGTTCTTTGTCCTTTTGGTCATCTTCTTCAGGGTTATCTTCTTGGTCTTCTTCAGGGTGGTCTTCAGGGTCATCGTCTCCAGGGTCATCGTCTCCAGGGTCTTCGTCTCCGGGGTCGTCGTCTTCTTCGGGGTGGTTTTCAGGGTTATCGTCTCCAGGGTCGTCTTCTTCGGGGTGGTCTTCAGGGTCATCGTCTCCAGGGTTGTCGTCTCTGGGGTCATTGTCTCCAGGGTCGTCGGCTTCTTCAGGGTGGTCTTCAGGGTCTTCGTCTTTAGGGTCATCGCTGGGGATCTAGAGTGATTACCAAAAACCATTTCAAAAAGCTTGAACTTTGAAATGTAGCAGAAGGTACAAGAAGGCTGAGGAACTGCCGAGAACCAGCTGACGGTACTGGAACCCAGATGGGTAGCAGAAGGTACACGAGCCAATGGAACTACCGAGGACCAGCTGATGGTACCGGAACCTGGTTACTAAGCAGGAGGTACCCATGCCAGAAAGCACTACCAAGGACCACCAGATGTTGGTGGAACTCGGATACCGAGAAGGAGGCACCTAAGCCAAAGGCTCTGCCTGGAACCAGCTGACGGTACTGGAACCCAGAGGGACCTATTCAAGATTGACTTCCAAATAACCAGCTAATGGTGCTGGAACTCAGATAGGCAGCAGAAGGTCCACATGAAAAAAAAAGTTGCAAGGCCGCGAGCCGGCCGCAGTTACCGAAACCCACAGTCCTACAGGGGGAGCTTGTCCTATTGGCACTACGGAACCAGCCTTGATTACCAGATCCCACAGCCCACATAGGAAGCACCTAAACTGCATGCACCATAGAGTTGGCTAACCCGATCGCAACCCGACAGGACAACATATTGGAGGCAAAGTGACGTTGACACTACCCGGAAACAGCTGGCATGCTGGAACCAGGCTGGGCAGGAGGGAGTACCCATGCCAAAGACACTGCCAAGAACCAGCTGACGGTACTGGAACCCGGATGGGTAGCAGAAGGTACAAGAGCCAAAGACATTGCCGAGAACCAGCTGAGGGTACTGGAACCCAGTTACTAAGCAGGGGTACCCATGCCAGAAAGCACTACCAAGGACCACCAGATGTTTGTGGAACTCGGATACCGAGAAAGAGGCACCTAAGCCAAAGGCTCTGCCTGGAACCAGCTGATGGTACTGGAACCCAGAGGGCCCTATTCAAGATTGACTTACAAAGAACCAACTAATGGTGCTGGAACTCAGATAGGCAGCAGAAGGTCCACATGAAAAAAAAAGTTGCAAGGCCGCCACTCGGCCACATTTACTGAAACCCACATTCCTACAGGGGGAGCTTGTCCTATTGGCACTACGGAACCAGCCTTCATTGCCAGATCCCGCAGCTCACATAGGAAACCCCTAAACTGCAGGCACCATAGAGTCGGCTTACCCAACTGCAAGCCGACAGGACATTAGAGTATTGGAGGCAAAGTGACATTGACACTACCCGGAAACAGCTGGCGTGCTGGAACCAGGCTGGGTAGGAGGGAGTACCTGTGCCAAAGACACTGCCGGGAAACAGCTGGCGGTGCTGGAACCAAGGGTAAATACTGGAAGCAGAGTGGAGGCAGAGGCCTAATTGGAGCAAGTTTCAAATCTGTAGTAGTGTGAGTGTGGACAGAGCAGGCGAAATTGCCGGGCACACAGCATGGGATCAGCTGACATTACTGAACCCCAATAACAGTGGAGAATGTGTTGACTGTGCAGACGGCACTTCTGAGCAGCAACTGGCGGTGTTGGAGCCCAGGGATTATAGGAGAAACAGAATGTAGGCAGAGGCCTAATTGGAGCAAGTTTAATATCTGTAGGAGTGTGAATGAGGACGGAGCAGGAGAAATTGCCTCACACACAGCAGGGGATCAGCTGACGTTACTGAACCCCAATAACACTGGAGCATGTGTTGACTGTGCAGATGGCACTTCAGAGCAGCAACTGGCGGTATTGGAGCCCAGAGATTACAGTTCAGGTGGTAGAAACATGAACACAACAGGAGACGTGGATACTGATGCCAACCAATTATTTAATCTGGAAGAGGACTGGCAAAATTCCTGCAAGATCCAGGCCTTGTTCATTTTCAGAAAAGTAAGCCGGTCAACGTTATCGGAGAATAGTCGCATGCGACGGTCTGTTAGTACAGCACCTGCGGCACTAAAGATGCGTTTCGATAATACACTATCAGCAGGGCAAGCCAGCACCTCCAATGCATGCTGGATAAGCTCTGGCCATGTATCCAGCTTAGAGACCCAAAACTTGAAGGGGGAAGAGCCGTGTGGGAGAACACTGAGAGGGCAAGACATGTAGTCTGTCACCATCTGATGGAAACGTTGCCTCCTGCGGAATGGAGCCATCTGTGATGGTGTAGACATTTGTGACGGGGACACAAAACTTTGCCACATTTGGTCAATACTGGTCTTGCCTTGTGCTGAGGGTCTGCTTCTGCTCCCTCTTTGTGCAGAGCTTCCTCCACTGCCTCAACGCACTGAGCTGCTTTGTAAAGCACTAGCAGCACTGCTCTCGGGTGGAATGGAGAACATGATGGAATGCACCAGTGTGTCTTGGTACTCCCGCATTTTACGCTCCAGATTCAACGGTGTTATGAGGCTTTGTAAGTTGTCCCGGTAGCGAGGATCTGGGAGGGTGGTCACCCAATAATCAGCCGTGTTGAGAATGTGGGCGATGCAGCGGTCATTGCTCAGGCACTGCAGCATGAAATCAACCATGTGCTGCAGGCTGCCAACTGGCCAAGAAACGCTGTCTCCTGCTTGAGGCATCATCTCTGCCTGCACTGCATCACCCCACCCTTGCTCTACATACTGACTACTAGAGCATTGTGTACCTCCCTCCTCTGGACAGATGTCTTCCTCCTCCATTGACTCCTCCTCATCCTCCTCACAAAGTGTCCCCTGCCTAGGCCTTTGTGAGGAACCACATTGCGCAGACTGTCCACAAGCAGATGGCATTTGTGACTCCTCATCCTCCACCTCTTCCACAACCTCCTCCCTTAGTGCTTGCAGTGTTTTTTCAAGCAGGCAGATAAGGGGGATAGTCAAGCTGACTTGTGCATCATCTGCACTCGCCATCCGCTTGGATTCTTCGAAGGCACGCAAAATGTGGCAGATGTCCTTCATAGAGGCCCACTCAGTGGCGGTGAAGTGTGAACGGCGTGCAGTGCGACTTGTTTGCGCCTGATGCAGCTGGTACTCCATTACTGCTGCCTGCTGCTCACACAACCACTCCAACATATGTAACGTTGAATTCCACCTGGTGGGTAGGTCACATATGATGCGATGTTCCGGAAGGCGGAATCGGCACTGCAGAGCTGCAATGCACAATCTTGCCATGCTGGAACTCCGCAAGTGAGCGCACTCTAGGTGGACCTTGTGCAGCAGTGCATCAAGATCCGGATAGTCCCTCAAAAAACTCTGCACGACCAAGTTGAGCACATGTGCCAGACATGGGATGTGAGTGAGGTTGCCTAGGCCCAGAACTGCCACCAGATTTCGGCCATTGTCACACACTACCATGCCTGGCTGGAGATTCGCTGGCACAAACCACACGTTGCTGTGCTGCTTGATGGCATTCCAGAGCTCCTGTGCTGTGTGGCTTTGATTCCCCTAAGAAATTAATTTCAATACAGCCTGTTGACGTTTGGCTACGGCTGTGCTCATATCGCCCGTAACAGGTAAGCGTTCACGGGTCCATTTGGAGGTAGTCTGTGATGGCTCCTGCAGCGCTGATTCAGAGGAACTGGGGTATGAGGAGGAGTCAATGTGTACAGACTGGATTCCTGCAATCCTTGGAGTTGGCAGAACACATACAGCGCCACTCTCAAGATCTGTACCCTGCTCCACAACATTTACCCAATGGGCAGTGAGGGAAAGGTATCGTCCCTGTCCATGGTTACTGGTCCACGCATCGGTGGTCAGGTGGACCTTGCTACTGACGGCGTTTAGTAGCACATGTTTAATTTTTCCCTCCACATGCTTTTGCAGGACAGGGACGGCTTGCCTGCTGAAATAAAAGCGGCTGGGCACGTTGTATTGTGGGACTGCCAATGCCATGAAGTTACGGAAGGTGTCAGTCTCCACCAGCCTGAATGACAGCATTTCAAGGGACAGTAGTTTTGCAATGCCAGCATTCAGAGCCTGTGCTCGGGGGTGGTATGCCGAGTATGGGTGCCTTTTCTCCCATGCCTGTGCTACTGATGGCTGTAGACTGGCCTGGGAATGTGAGGATGACAGGGAACCTGGTGCTCTGGGTGGAATTACACTGTGTCTCTGTACAACAGTGCCACAGGTTCTTCCATGGCGATCCTGTGAGGAAGCCAAACCAGCTGTGTGTGAGCTGGAGGAAGAGGCTACAACACGAGCTGAAGAGGTGGTAGGTGGTGCTGTAGGTTGGCCTAGGTCTTAAGTGTGTCTTTGTAACTCCACCACGTGCTTGGTCAGCACATGTTTCCACATATTTGTGGTATTGAGATTGCTGACACTTTTCCCTCTTTTCACTTTCTGATTACACAGCTTGCATTTGACAAAGCAAATGTCATCTGCAACTGTGTCAAAAAAGGACCAGGCACTGCAATTCTTGGGAGCGCCCGTTTTGGGTTTTGGAAGAGGCATGCTCTTAATGGGTTCCGAAGTGGAGGCTACAGGCAACCCAGTCTGCCCCCTCCCTCTCCCTCCTTTTTGGGCCGTTCGGGGAATCTCTTCCTTAGAGCTACTCCCACCACCTTCCTTTAACTCACGCCATGATGGTTCAAGGACCTCATCATCTACGCTACCCTCTTCAAACAACTGCTTCTCCTGGGTAGTCTTGGCAGCACAGTACGCACCAGAAAGTGGCACTTGAGTCTCATCATCAGATGCGTACTGAGGTGTGCTGACCATAGGCACTGGCCCACCCACCTCTACAGATTCAGAGAGACAAAGCAGTTGGGCATCACTGCATACTGGCTCTTCTTCCATTTTTCGAATGCTGCTTGGCTGGCCCCCTCTTTCCAAGCCAAGATATTCAGAGAACAGAAGTAGATATGGCTCCTGTCCAGGGCTCTCTGACTGCCTGGGCAATTTGGCAGGTGGTGAAGAGACAGATGGGTGCTCTTCAGTTCTCTGGACCTAAGAGGATGTGGCACTTATTGAAGTCGATGCGTTAGCTGCCATCCATCCGACAACGGCTTCAATTTTTTCCTCCCGCAGCAGTGGGGTACAGCGAGCTCCTACAAAGCTGCGCATAAAGGACTGTTCCCTGGTAAAACTGGGGGATGTTGAGTCACTGGTACCCGCAGCAGGCACAGAATCCCCACGTCCTCTCCCTGCAGAAACTCCACGCCCACGCCCACGTTCCTTACTCCTTGCCTTCTTCATCTTGGTAGACTGATAAAGATGGGCAGAAAAGTACTAAGGGCTTAGTGTGCTTCTTCCTGAACAGCAGCTAACAGGTATAAGAAACACTAATTTTATAAAGTGTGGACTAGACTTTAATACGAGCTAATGTGGCCTACACAACTGTAAAGTGGAGTGTTTGGTGAACTTTATTTAGGTTTTTTTTTTTTAACAAAAAACAAATGGATGTGCCCAAAGATGTCAAACCGATAGTATCACAAACTTTTTGTAGCTATTACAATGCAGGAAGGTAACCTACAATGCAATAGGTGAGGCTCCAAAACAAAGGCTAATACTAATCTGGCAGGGGTTGCAGGGCACAAGGCTGCAGAAAGGCTCCTCTATCTACTCCTATATAGTGTTTGCAAGCAATCAAGATGGATACGGATGGAACCACACTAATAAGAGAAATCAAGAAAAATGTGCAGCCGCACTAATGTAAAAAAGGACAATGTAACAGTATGAGGCAGTGACGCACGCTGAGCGGACTACAATCAGATGTGGCTGCAGAACACACTATACTGTGAGCTGCACTCACACACAGAGACAGCTATCATGATCTCTGCAGGCAGAGATCATAGCAAGCCTATAGAGGGACAAGCTCTCGGAAGATGGAACTATACTGACCATGAACTAAGCCTGCCGCGCAACTAGAAATAGCCAGGTAGCATTTCCTATTTATCGCTAGATGCCCAGCTCTGGCCTAAGACCTAAATAGCTAGCAGAGGGAAATATAAGACCTGGCTCACCTCTAGAGAAATATTCCAAAGAAGACAGTAGCCCCCCACATATAATGACGGTGAGTTCAGATGAAACAACAAACGCAGCAGGAAAATAGTCTTAGCAAATTTGAGGTCCGCTTACTAGATAGCAGAAGACAGATAGTATACTTTCATGGTCAGCAGAAAAACACTAACAAAACACCATCCAGAGATTACCTTAAACTCTGGCATTAACTCATAACGCCAGAGTAGCAATCCCTGATCAACGAGAGCTTTCCAGACACAGTAACAAAACTTCAGCTGTGAACTGGAACAAATAGGCAAAACAAAACATGGACAAAAGTCCAACTTATCTAGTAGTTGTCTAGAAGCAGGAACAAGCACTGAGAGGCATCAGATAACATTGTTGACCGGCAAGAAACCACCAGAGAAATGAGCTTAAATAGCGACACCCACTACTGATGGAATCAGGTGAAACAGGAAAGAGGATGACAAGTCCAATTCCACAAGCGGCCACCGGGGGAGCCCAGAATCCAAATTCACAACAGTACCCCCCCCTCAAGGAGGGGGCACCGAACCCTCACCAGATCCACCAGGGCGACCAGGATGAGCCCTATGGAAGGCACGAACAAGATCAGAAGCATGAACATCAGATGCATTGACCCAAGAATTATCCTCCTGGCCGTAACCCTTCCAGTTGACCAGATACTGGAGTTTCCGTCTGGAAACACGAGAGTCCAAAATTTTCTCCACAACGTACTCCAACTCACCCTCAACCAACACCGGAGCAGGAGGCTCAACTGAAGGTACAACAGGTACCTCATACCTGCGCAATAACGACCGATGAAAAACGTTATGAATGGAAAAGGACGCAGGGAGGTCCAAACGGAAAGAAACAGGATTAAGAATCTCCAATATTCTATAAGGGCCGATGAACCGAGGTTTAAACTTAGGAGAAGAGACCCTCATAGGGACAAAACGAGAAGACAACCACACTAAATCTCCAACACAAAGCCGAGAACCAACACGACGATGACGGTTGGCAAAACGCTGAGTCTTCTCCTGGGACAACTTCAAATTGTCCATAACCTGCCCCCAGATGTGATGCAATCTCTCCACCACCGCATCCACTCCAGGACAATCCGAGGATTCCACCTGACCGGAGGAAAATCGAGGGTGAAACCCCGAATTACAGAAAAACGGGGACACCAAGGTGGAAGAACTGGCCCGATTATTGAGGGCGAACTCTGCCAATGGCAAAAAAGCAACCCAATCATCCTGGTCAGCAGAGACAAAACACCTCAGATATGTCTCAAGGGTCTGATTAGTCCGCTCGGTCTGGCCATTAGTCTGAGGGTGAAAAGCAGATGAAAAAGACAAATCTATGCCCATCCTAGCACAGAATGCCCGCCAAAATCTAGACACAAATTGGGTACCTCTGTCAGAAACAATATTCTCAGGAATACCGTGCAATCGGACAACATTCTGAAAAAACAGAGGAACCAACTCAGAAGAAGAAGGCAACTTGGGCAGAGGAACCAAATGGACCATTTTAGAGAAACGGTCACAGACCACCCAGATGACAGACATCTTCTGGGAAACAGGCAGATCTGAAATAAAATCCATCGAGATGTGTGTCCAAGGCCTCTTAGGAATAGGCAAGGGCAACAGCAGTCCGCTAGCCCGAGAACTACAAGACTTGGCCCGAGCACAAACGTCACATGACTGCACAAAGACTCGCACATCTCGTGACAGAGAAGGCCACCAGAAGGATCTTGCCACCAAATCCCTGGTACCAAAAATTCCGGGATGACCTGCCAATGCAGAAGAATGTACCTCAGAGATGACTCTGCTGGTCCAATCATCCGGAACAAACAGTCTATCAGGCGGACAACGATCCGGTCTATCCGCCTGAAACTCTTGCAAGGACCGCCGCAGATCAGGAGAAACGGCCGACAAAATTACTCCCTCCCTAAGGATACCTGTGGGTTCAGAATTACCAGGAGAGTCCGGGTCAAAACTCCTAGAAAGGGCATCTGCCTTAACATTCTTAGAACCCGGTAGGTATGACACCACAAAATTAAAGCGAGAAAAAAATAAAGACCAGCGCGCCTGTCTAGGATTCAGGCGTCTGGCAGTCTCAAGATAAATCAAATTTTTGTGGTCAGTCAATACCACCACCTGATGCCTAGCCCCCTCGAGCCAATGGCGCCACTCCTCAAACGCCCACTTCATGGCCAAAAGCTCCCGATTCCCAACATCATAATTCCGCTCTGCGGGCGAAAATTTGCGAGAAAAGAAGGCACAAGGCCTAATGACGGAGCAGTCGGAACCTTTCTGCGACAACACTGCCCCAGCTCCGATCTCCGAAGCGTCAACCTCAACCTGAAAAGGCAGATTCACATCAGGCTGACGCAACACAGGGGCAGAGGCAAAACGGCGCTTAAGCTCCTGAAAGGCCTCTACAGCATGAGGGGACCAATTAGCAACATCAGCGCCTTGTCTGGTCAAATCAGTCAGTGGTTTAACGACATCCGAAAAACCAGCAATAAATCGGCGGTAAAAGTTGGCAAAGCCCAAAAATCTCTGAAGACCCTTAAGAGAGGAGGGCTGAGTCCAGTCACAAATAGCTTGCACCTTGACGGGATCCATCTCAATGGAAGAGGGAGAAAAAATATACCCCAAAAAGGAAATTTTCTGGACCCCAAAAACGCACTTAGACCCCTTCACACATAAAGAATTAGACCGCAGAACCTGAAAAACTCTCCTGACCTGCTGGACATGAGAGTCCCAGTCATCAGAAAAAATCAGAATATCATCCAGATATATTATCATAAATTTATCCAGAAAATCGCGGAAAATATCATGCATAAAAGACTGGAAAACCGAAGGGGCATTAGAAAGACCAAAAGGCATGACCAAATACTCAAAGTGGCCCTCGGGCGTATTAAATGCGGTCTTCCACTCATCCCCCTGCCTGATCCGCACCAAATTATACGCCCCACGAAGATCAATTTTAGAGAACCACTTAGCACCCTCTATACGAGCAAACAAATCAGTAAGCAATGGCAATGGGTATTGATACTTAACAGTGATCTTATTCAGAAGCCGATAATCAATACATGGTCTCAAAGAGCCGTCTTTTTTTGAGACAAAGAAAAACCCAGCTCCCAAGGGAGAAGAAGATGGACGAATATGTCCCTTTTCCAAAGACTCCTTTATATATTCCCGCATAGCAGCATGTTCCGGCACAGACAAATTAAACAAACGACCCTTTGGATATTTACAACCCGGTATCAAATCTATGGCACAATCGCACTCACGGTGCGGAGGTAACGACCCAAGCTTGGGTTCGTCAAAGACGTCTTGATAATCAGAGAGGAACTCAGGGACTTCAGAGGGAATGGACGACGAAATAGAAACCAAAGGTACGTCCCCATGAATACCCTTACATCCCCAGCTCAACACAGACATTGCTCTCCAGTCCAAGACTGGGTTGTGAGACTGCAACCATGGCAATCCCAGTACCAAATCGTCATGGACTCATTCAGACCTGCAGGCAAAGGGAACCCCACCATAACATCCTTAACGGCATCAGAGAGACCTTCTCTGAAAGTTGCCGCCAAGGCGCACTCATTCCACTGAGTAAGCACAGACCATTTACGGAATTTTTGGCAGAAAACTTCAGCTTCGTCTTGCCCCTGAGATAGTGCCATCAAAGTTTTTTCTGCCTGAAGTTCCAAATGAGGTTCCTCATAAAGCAAGCCCAAGGCCAGAAAAAACGCATCCACATCGCGTAACGCAGGATCCCCTGCTGGCAATGAGAAGGCCCAATCTTGAGGGTCACCCCTGAGCAAGGAAATCACAATCCTAACCTGCTGAGCAGGGTCTCCAGCTGAACGAGACTTCAGGGACAAATAAAGCTTACAATTATTTCGGAAATTCTGGAAGCTAGCTCTATTCCCTGTGAAGAACTCCGGCAAAGGAATTCTCGTCTCAGATACCGGAGCATGTACCACAAAATCTTGTAAATTTTGTACTTTCGTGATGAGATTATTCAAACCCGCAGTTACACTCTGGAGATCCATTATTGTCAGGTGCACACAGAGCATACAGAGATTAGGAGGAGAGAGAGAAAAAAAGACTGCAGCAAGGCAGACTGGAGGAAAAAAAAAAAAAAAAAAAAAATTCCAGCAGACTTCTTATAACTCTCCTTTCTCAACCTGGGTCTTTAACACTTTATTGGCCGGTCAAACTATCATGATCTCTGCAGGCAGAGATCATAGCAAGCCTATAGAGGGACAAGCTCTCGGAAGATGGAACTATACTGACCATGAACTAAGCCTGCCGCGCAACTAGAAATAGCCAGGTAGCATTTCCTATTTATCGCTAGATGCCCAGCTCTGGCCTAAGACCTAAATAGCTAGCAGAGGGAAATATAAGACCTGGCTCACCTCTAGAGAAATATTCCAAAGAAGACAGTAGCCCCCCACATATAATGACGGTGAGTTCAGATGAAACAACAAACGCAGCAGGAAAATAGTCTTAGCAAATTTGAGGTCCGCTTACTAGATAGCAGAAGACAGATAGTATACTTTCATGGTCAGCAGAAAAACACTAACAAAACACCATCCAGAGATTACCTTAAACTCTGGCATTAACTCATAACGCCAGAGTAGCAATCCCTGATCAACGAGAGCTTTCCAGACACAGTAACAAAACTTCAGCTGTGAACTGGAACAAATAGGCAAAACAAAACATGGACAAAAGTCCAACTTATCTAGTAGTTGTCTAGAAGCAGGAACAAGCACTGAGAGGCATCAGATAACATTGTTGACCGGCAAGAAACCACCAGAGAAATGAGCTTAAATAGCGACACCCACTACTGATGGAATCAGGTGAAACAGGAAAGAGGATGACAAGTCCAATTCCACAAGCGGCCACCGGGGGAGCCCAGAATCCAAATTCACAACAGACAGCCGTGAACAGCGCTGCAAGGCAAAAAAAAGCTTCTCACACAGCGTTTGCTAAAGTAGTCTGGGTAAAGCACAATGAAGCAAATCGCTATCTCAAACTGTCCCTCAGTCAGAACAGCAGCGTCCTGTCCCAAACTGAATTCACAGCAGAGTGAACCCAAAATGGCGGCGGCGGCGGCTTTTATAGTACATCATGACATCATTTCAGAAGCCAACCACAGCCATGTCATTAGTTAACATGCCTAACATGCATAACAGGATGTGCCCACACTTCTTAGGATTCCTCATTGGCTGAATTAAATCAAACTGGCTCATTGCATTATGGGAACTTCCGATTCCGGTATTCGATATTGTAAGTATCGGAACTCAGTATCGGAACTCCGATACCGCGAATATCGGCCGATACCCGATATTGCAGTATCGGAATGCTCAACACTATTCATGACCAAATAGCAATTTAAAAGTGCATTGTTAATGATCTTCCTTGGGATTAGTCTGCACTGATGCAGGCATTTACTAGCTACAAAATATTTTTATTTGAATTGTGTTGTGAATTTTCATCAGCAGTTCTATAGTCACAAACATTTTGAGGGAGAGGTTGCAGTCTCCAGCAATACGGTGCTATCAGTCATAAATTATTTCTTCTTGAAAACCACAGGTTTCTCTGTGAAGAATAACTCTGGCACATGCTATGGCATGCAAGGTAATGAAATATTGATTGAGCTATTTCACTATGACTGGTCAAAAGTGAATCCTGCAAGAACCCACATTACTAAGACTAGCATTAATATTCAGTATGGTACTGGGTAATAAACACGGTCTGCATTTATAGCAGAGATTTCCAAAAGAAAGGACATGCAAAGGTCAAATGCTGTGTGTGATGCATTATTAGTTCCAATATATTTAAGGGTTAAATACTTATAGCATACACAGGCCTCTATTTGCCACTTGACACCCAAGGTGCGGTGCCTAATTTTTTTTTCTTATACACATCTCTTTCTTGCCGTCCTTCTGTAAGTGTGAGGAGGAAGGTGGGAGGGTTCTCCTCAGTGATGACACTGATGAATGTCACTGATGAAACGTTTTTCTCATATGTAAAAAACAAACTGACGTCTGAATGAGGCCTAATACAAAGCTAAAATAACTTGTCTTCTTCTATGAAGTGTTCAGATTTCCACATTTTTTTCAAGGATACAACCAGTACCCATCAATATACCTAATTTAGACGTGTCCGTGTATCTCTGCACAATGAGTAATCCACAGCTGAACAGTAACTTAGTTATCTATAGTTACTACCACTAGCAGCTAACTGCCTTGGCATAACCATGGATACCTAAGGAGAGGAGCTCTCCCTGGTGGTGAGTTAAGGCATAAGCCTTTTTTTTCAACACTCATGCAACACTGAGGCAACATTGCAAAGATGGATCAAATTGAGTGCGCTGCTGCACGTAGAGAAGCAAATCACATATGGATGCGTAACCTGCGTCTTAATGAAACATAAGACGAACAAAATTGTTGAACAACTGCTGATGCAGCTTGACAGAGGGCGGCCAGAGCAAGAGAAATAAATGAAGTAACTGAATCATGTAGAGCATCTAAAGCTGCAAGAACAAGATAGAATATGTGACCAAAATGCAAGAGCCACTCGACGACGGCAAGTTACATTTGCCGCTAGAGGACTTATCAATCTAATTGATGAGACACGAATTGAAGAGCACTATGCTGGTGAACTGACATTTCAATGTCAGTTCTGCCAATCTAAAAATTTCAAAGATGAAATGGCGCAGGACAAAACATCCCCTTCCTGCTGCACGAGAGGGCGCATCCAATTACGTCCCATTCGTATGGATGATCAATTAGTCAAGTTGATGAAAGGAGAGCATCAGCACTCCAATAACTTTACGGCTAGTATAAGACAATACAATAGCTCACTTGCTTTAGCATCAATGGGAGCACAAGTAGCGCCACCTCCTGTACTAATTATAGGGGATAACTCAGGAGACTCTTTGCATGGAACAAGACAACTACAGGACACAGTTTTATAAGTGGTAAAGTCTATATTATTACATGGTGATTCAAACAGGTGCAGAGAGAAACTCAAGTCCACAGTTCTGGGGGGTCTGCCATACCAAGAAAGGTTATTACACTTGGGGCTATTTAGTTTGGAAAAACGAAGACTAAGGGGTGATCTTATGTTAATGTATAAATATATGAGGGGACAGTACAAAGACCTTTCTGCTGATCTTTTTAATCATAGACCGGTGACAGGGACAAGGAGGCATCCTCTACGTCTGGAGGAAAAAAGGTTTAAGCATAATAACAGACGCGGATTCTTTACTGTAAGAGCAGTGAGACTATGGAACTCTCTGCCGTATGATGTTGTAATGAGTGACTCATTGCTTCAATTTAAGAGGGGACTGGATACCTTTCTGGAAAAGTATAATATTACAGGGTATATATATTAGATTCCTTGATAAGGCGTTGATCCAGGGAACTAGTCTGATTGCCGTATGTGGGGTCGGGAAGGAATTTTTTTCCCCATGATGGAGCTTACTCTTACCACATAGGTTTTTTTTGCCTTCCCCTGGATCAACATGTTAGGGCATGCTAGGCTATGGGTTGAACTAGATGGACTTAAAGTCTTCCTTCAACCTTAATAACTATGTAACTATGTAACACTTGGTGCAAATATCAAATGCAGCTCAGCAGTCTATAGGAAACTTCAGAGGAAAATGCAATCACGCAGAAAGTCTATGAAGCAGAATTATTCTTGAGGATACTTGACACGAATAAAACCTTGCTTAGTCCAAAACACAGAAAGATATGCTAATAAGGCAGTTCAAATAATATCTTAGCTCAACCAGGGAGGTCTGGGTAATAGTCTCAGGTTCTTGCAGAGCAGAAACAGCTTACATGTCCAGCAAATGCAGATGGAAATAAACACGAGCAGCAGATGAAGGAGGATTACTGGAACTGGTGTATGCAGCAGGAACTCAGAGTAGAGTAGCAGGATCACCACACAGGTTCACAGGAGCAGGTATATAGCCAGGGAGTCACAATGGTCAGGAGCTGGATGCAAGGCAGAATACTCTAGCACAGACTGAAGGCTGGGGTGGAGTTTTATAGCAGGAAGACACAGTGCACATGAGACCAAAGATGCCATCTTGGAAAAGGGCAATAATGCACAAAAAGGTAATAAAAAATGTTCAGAGTCCTGACACCTCCTGGACATAGTCCATACTGTTTTCGAATTCATGGACAAATTTACCACAGAACTGCCCAATTGCATCCCGCTGTGGGTAGTACTTTCAAGTTTGCCCAGATTTATATCTTGGACAGTGAAGAAGCATTAAATACAAGAAGTCAAGCAAATAAAAAGTGCCTCCCAGCACTGCTATCATCTCTTGGAGAGAAAATGAAAGCAATTAACCCACTCGCAAGAGTCTTCACAATGATGAGGGAATTTGAAATAGAGGAAGAGAGTATTGCTGAATTAGAAAATCGTGATCCATTCGAAATAACAATGTCAATTATAAATTACTACAATGATGACCAGAGGCGTTACAATGCACCAAGGAGCAATTAAGTAGCTATAATTTATCAAAATGCACTGGGTGAACCCCCATTTAATAGGGACATCAGAGTTCACCTCAAAAGTGAAAACCAAGCTGTTCAAATCAGCTTTCTTCACAGAAAGTGTGATGCAATGAAATATCCACTTCTATTCCCATATGGGGACAGTGGATGGACAATAAATTTGACAACTCCAATTGCCCTAAGTGTGCAACTTCAAGGAATTGGTGACATTCATCTACCATCCATACCAGTGGATCAAGATCGACTAGAAAAAAAATCACCCTGTTGCAGTACTATGTAAACAGGCTTGCCATTCGTTCATGCCCCTTTAAAATGCTGGGAAGTTGACACAACAATTTATCGGTGACAGTTACGTCAAAATTGAATCCGACAGGATCGAATAACTAAAACAAAATCAAAAGGCATTACGCGTCGACAGTTATGCCGGCATTATGGATCACATCCATAATGCTGCGTTACACTAAGGGCTAAAAGCTGGGGCACCAGTAATTTTACCGTCCACTTTCATTGGAATCCAATCAATGTTGAGATATGTGCTTCAATAAAAAGTGTTAAATATCTTTTTAAATATGTATACAAAGGACATGACTGTGCCAATATCAAGTTCGATACATTAAACTAGAATGAACCAGCCATGTACCTAGATTCTTGGTATATAAGCGCCCCTGAGGGCATTTGGAGAATCCGAAAAAAAAAAATGCATGATGCTTCAAATATAGTGTTGAGCGATACCTTCCGATATCAGAAAGTATCGGTATCGGAAAGTATCGGCCGATACCGGCAATAAATCGGATCTCGCCGATACCGATACCCGATACCAATGCAAGTCAATGGGACGAAAATATCGGAATTAAAATAAACCCTTACTTTCCTTGTAGGTTCATTCTAACTAAGAATAATGTAGGATGTATTGGGGGAGGTGGCAGAGACATTAAAGGCATAGAGGTTTAGCCCAATCAAATAGAATAGCAGGAATTTTAATTTTTTTTTAAGACGTTCGGAGTTACAAAGATATTGACTATGTTAAGATTTTTTTTATTTTGTCAGATATTGATGTTTCACTACTTCCACACCCTTCACCCTCTTTTTTACTTCTCCCACACTTTCTTCTTCATCATCATCAGCATCTTTGACATCAAGTTCTTCTTCACCTTATTCATCTTCTTCTTCATCTTCTACCTATAATTTTTTTTTTGTTACATTGTTCATATTCTTTTTATTTAACTATTATTCTTCTTCATATTCAACTTCTTCATCATATTCTTATTTGTGACAGGCATTCCCGTAGTTGTTATCTATAAAAGTTTGAAGATTACACCTTCCGTTCTGCCTGTCACAAAACAGTTAGATTTGTCCGCGTTCAGTTTGGCCTGCAGCATCAGGCTTTATCCAGGGGCACCACGAGGAGGAACGGACTCACCCCCATACACTGCTTAGTCTTCTCCTGCTTATAATTTAGATAATATCTTTTGCACTGATATTTAGTGTTATGCTTAATGTTCTTCTGCTCTTTGTTCTGCAGCCTCTTGTCCTTCTGCTTCTCGGTCTCCCATGTCGTCGTCTCCAGGGTCGTCGTCATCTCAGTGGTTGTCGTCTCTGGTGTCTTCGTCATCTTAGGGGTGGTCTTCCGGGTCATCGTGTAGCGCCCCCACTGCCGCAGGGCCGAGGGGTACCCGGTACCGGGCCTCTGAGTCTCTGCTCTGGGGTTGTCACGGTGGCTAGACCCGGTCCGTGACCCTGCTGAGGGGCATACAATGAAGGTGGAGGTATGGTGACGATGTTATGGTGCGGTGCAGGTCAGCAAATAACGAGGACACCAGGTTGCAGTCTCTTTACCTTTCCTTTACTGAAGGTTTGGTGGTACCCAATCCAGAGCACTGTTAACAGGGCTGGCTGAGACCGGCGGGTCCAACGGCACATCCGGAGCTCCCTTTTCAGGTGGGAATCATTGTCTACCTTCTAGCGCCTGTGTGTTGTAGTCCTTCCTTGCTGAACACCCCAGGATAGTCCTCACAACTTATTCTGTCTGTCTCTGATGTTCGTTCTCTCCGTCCCCCAGATGATATGGCTAGGACGCACCCGTATGACGGGGTAGGCCTGGAGTTCTTCCGGGACTCTAGAGTCACCCCTCTCCCACAGCTGCCTCCGTTGTCTGCTTAGGTGTTTAAGTGAGGCAGCCAACCTATAATTAGCTGCCCTGCCGTGGTTTGAAGTAATACTTAAAGTCTCTTACTTTCTCGGCGTTCCGGCCACCGACTGTTTGCGCCTCAGAAGGATGTTGCCTCGGTCTTACAGCACAACTCCTTCTGGTCCTATTGCCTATTTGCTGTATTCCAGCTTTTCTCACTCAGCACAATAAACCTCGCTTCTTGTCCTTTCTTAGGAATCTGTCAGGATCCCATCCCTGACAGGTCCTCTCTCTAGCTCTTCCCAGTTACTTCTCTCTGTCTTCCTGTCCAACCCCCAGTTTTACCAGAGTGTGAGGAGTGGCCTACTAGATAGAACCACTCCCCCTGGTGGCCGGAGTGTGAAGTGTAGTGTGAGTGTTACCTGATCAGATGAGCTCCTTTAGTGCAGTCAGACGTAACATCACTCCCCCTAGCGGCAGAGCGACATTACTGCAACGACCAGGACTCTGGGGCGCTGCAATCGTCTTTAGGGTCTTGAACTTGGAAATGTAGCAGAAGGTACAAGAAGGCTGAGAAAATGCCGAGAACCAGCTGACGGTACTGGAACCCGGATGGGTAGCCGAAGGTCCAAGAGCCAATGGAACTACCGAGGACCAGCTGACGTTACTGGAACCCGGTTACTAAGCAGGAGGTACCCGTGCCTGAAAGCACTACCAAGTACCACCTGACGTTGGAGGAACTCGGATACCCAGAAGGAGGCACCTAAGCAAAAGGCTCTGCCCGGCACCAGCTGACGGTACTGGAACCTGTTATGGTTCTCAATGGCAAGAGAACATAGCCCAGCAAACATAAATACTAGCTCTTGGAAGGATGGAAACTAAACTGACCATGAACTAAACCTGCCGCACAACTAACAGTAGCCGGGTAGCGTTGCCTACGTTTTTTATCCCTAGACGCCCAGCGCCGGCCGGAGGACTAACTAATCCTGGCAGAGGAAAATATAGTCCTGGCTCACCTCTAGAGAAATTTCCCCGATAGGCAGACAGAGGCCCCCACATATATTGGCGGTGATTTTAGATGAAATGACAAACGTAGTATGAAAATAGGTTTAGCAAAATTGAGGTCCGCTTACTAGATAGCAGGAAGACAGAAAGGGCGCTTTCATGGTCAGCTGAAAACCCTATCAAAATACCATCCTGAAATTACTTTAAGACTCTAGTATTAACTCATAACATCAGAGTGGCAATTTCAGATCACAAGAGCTTTCCAGACACAGAAACGAAACTAAAGCTGTGAACTGGAACAAAATGCAAAAACAAACGAGGACAAAAGTCCAACTTAACTGGGAGTTGTCTAGCAGCAGGAACATGCACAGAAAGGCTTCTGATTACAATGTTGACCGGCATGGAAGTGACAGAGGAGCAAGGTTAAATAGCGACTCCCACATCCTGATGGAAACAGGTGAACAGAGGGGATGATGCACACCAGTTCAATTCCACCAGTGGCCACCGGGGGAGCCCAAAATCCAATTTCACAACAGTACCCCCCCCCCTCAAGGAGGGGACACCGAACCCTCACCAGAACCACCAGGGCGATCAGGATGAGCCCTATGAAAGGCACGGACCAGATCGGAGGCATGAACATCAGAGGCAGTCACCCAAGAATTATCCTCCTGACCGTATCCCTTCCATTTGACCAGATACTGGAGTTTCCGTCTGGAAACACGGGAGTCCAAGATTTTTTCCACAACGTACTCCAACTCGCCCTCAACCAACACCGGAGCAGGAGGCTCAACGGAAGGCACAACCGGTACCTCATACCTGCGCAAGAATGACCGATGAAAAACATTATGAATAGAAAAAGATGCAGGGAGGTCCAAACGGAAGGACACAGGGTTAAGAATCTCCAATATCTTGTACGGGCCGATGAACCGAGGCTTAAACTTAGGAGAAGAAACCCTCATAGGGACAAAACGAGAAGACAACCACACCAAGTCCCCAACACAAAGCCGAGGACCAACCCGACGCCGGCGGTTGGCAAAAAGCTGAGTCTTCTCCTGGGACAACTTCAAATTGTCCACTACCTGCCCCCAAATCTGATGCAACCTCTCCACCACAGCATCCACTCCAGGACAATCCGAAGATTCCACCTGACCAGAAGAAAATCGAGGATGAAACCCCGAATTACAGAAAAAAGGAGACACCAAGGTGGCAGAGCTGGCCCGATTATTGAGGGCAAACTCCGCTAAAGGCAAAAAAGCAACCCAATCATCCTGATCTGCAGACACAAAACACCTCAAATATGTCTCCAAGGTCTGATTCGTCCGCTCGGTCTGGCCATTAGTCTGAGGATGGAAAGCAGACGAGAAAGACAAATCTATGCCCATCCTAGCACAGAATGCTCGCCAAAATCTAGACACGAATTGGGTTCCTCTGTCAGAAACGATATTCTCCGGAATACCATGCAAATGGACCACATTTTGAAAAAACAGAGGAACCAACTCGGAAGAAGAAGGCAACTTAGGCAGGGGAACCAAATGGACCATCTTAGAGAAACGGTCACACACCACCCAGATGACAGACATCTTCTGAGAAACAGGAAGATCCGAAATAAAATCCATCGAGATGTGCGTCCAGGGCCTCTTCGGGATAGGCAAGGGCAACAACAATCCACTAGCCCGAGAACAACAAGGCTTGGCCCGAGCACAAACGTCACAAGACTGCACAAAGCCTCGCACATCTCGAGACAGGGAAGGCCACCAGAAGGACCTTGCCACCAAATCCCTGGTACCAAAGATTCCAGGATGACCTGTCAACGCAGAAGAATGAACCTCAGAAATGACTTTACTGGTCCAATCATCAGGAACAAACAGTCTACCAGGTGGGCAACGATCAGGTCTATCCGCCTGAAACTCCTGCAAGGCCCGCCGCAGGTCTGGAGAAACGGCAGACAATATCACTCCATCCTTAAGGATACCTGTAGGTTCAGAGTTACCAGGGGAGTCAGGCTCAAAACTCCTAGAAAGGGCATCCGCCTTAACATTCTTAGAACCCGGCAGGTAGGACACCACAAAATTAAACCGAGAGAAAAACAACGACCAGCGCGCCTGTCTAGGATTCAGACGTCTGGCGGACTCAAGATAAATTAGATTTTTGTGGTCAGTCAATACCACCACCTGATGTCTAGCCCCCTCAAGCCAATGACGCCACTCCTCAAAAGCCCACTTCATGGCCAAAAGCTCCCGATTCCCAACATCATAATTCCGCTCGGCGGGCGAAAATTTACGCGAGAAAAAGGCACAAGGTCTCATCACGGAACAATCGGAACTTCTCTGCGACAAAACTGCCCCAGCTCCGATTTCAGAAGCGTCGACCTCAACCTGAAAAGGAAGAGCAACATCAGGCTGACGCAACACAGGGGCGGAAGAAAAGCGGCGCTTAAGCTCCCGAAAGGCCTCCACAGCAGCAGGGGACCAATCAGCAACATCAGCACCCTTCTTAGTCAAATCAGTCAATGGTTTAACAACATCAGAAAAACCAGCAATAAATCGACGATAAAAGTTAGCAAAGCCCAAAAATTTCTGAAGACTCTTAAGAGAAGAGGGTTGCGTCCAATCACAAATAGCCTGAACCTTGACAGGATCCATCTCGATGGAAGAGGGGGAAAAAATATATCCCAAAAAGGAAATCTTTTGAACCCCAAAAACGCACTTAGAACCCTTCACACACAAGGAATTAGACCGCAAAACCTGAAAAACCCTCCTGACCTGCTGGACATGAGAGTCCCAGTCATCCGAAAAAATCAAAATATCATCCAGATACACAATCATAAATTTATCCAAATAATCACGGAAAATGTCATGCATAAAGGACTGAAAGACTGAAGGGGCATTTGAAAGACCAAAAGGCATCACCAAATACTCAAAGTGGCCCTCGGGCGTATTAAATGCGGTCTTCCACTCATCCCCCTGCTTAATTCGCACCAAATTATACGCCCCACGGAGATCTATCTTAGAGAACCACTTGGCCCCCTTTATGCGAGCAAACAAATCAGTCAGCAGTGGCAACGGATATTGATATTTAACCGTGATTTTATTCAAAAGCCGATAATCAATACACGGTCTCAAAGAGCCATCTTTCTTAGCCACAAAGAAAAAACCGGCTCCTAAGGGAGATGACGAAGGACGAATATGTCCCTTTTCCAAGGACTCCTTTATATATTCTCGCATAGCAGCATGTTCAGGCACAGACAGATTAAATAAACGACCCTTAGGGTATTTACTACCCGGAATCAAATCTATGGCACAATCGCACTCCCGGTGCGGAGGTAATGAACCAAGCTTAGGTTCTTCAAAAACGTCACGATATTCAGTCAAGAATTCAGGAATCTCAGAGGGAATAGATGATGAAATGGAAACCACAGGTACGTCCCCATGCGTCCCCTTACATCCCCAGCTTAACACAGACATAGCTTTCCAGTCAAGGACTGGGTTATGAGATTGCAGCCATGGCAATCCAAGCACCAACACATCATGTAGGTTATACAGCACAAGAAAGCGAATAATCTCCTGATGATCCGGAATAATCCGCATAGTTACTTGTGTCCAGTATTGTGGTTTATTACTAGCCAATGGGGTGGAGTCAATCCCCTTCAGGGGTATAGGAGTTTCAAGAGGCTCCAAATCATACCCACAGCGTTTGGCAAAGGACCAATCCATAAGACTCAAAGCGGCGCCAGAGTCGACATAGGCATCCGCGGTAATAGATGATAAAGAACAAATCAGGGTCACAGATAGAATAAACTTAGACTGTAAAGTGCCAATTGAAACAGACTTATCAAGCTTCTTAGTACGCTTAGAGCATGCTGATATAACATGAGTTGAATCACCGCAATAGAAGCACAACCCATTTTTTCGTCTTAAATTCTGCCGTTCACTTCTGGACAGAATTCTATCACATTGCATATTCTCTGGCGTCTTCTCAGTAGACACCGCCAAATGGTGCACAGGTTTGCGCTCCCGCAGACGCCTATCGATCTGGATAGCCATTGTCATGGACTCATTCAGACCCGCAGGCACAGGGAACCCCACCATAACATCCTTAATGGCATCAGAGAGACCCTCTCTGAAATTCGCCGCCAGGGCGCACTCATTCCACTGAGTAAGCACAGCCCATTTACGGAATTTCTGGCAGTATATTTCAGCTTCGTCTTGCCCCTGAGATAGGGACATCAAGGCCTTTTCCGCCTGAAGCTCTAACTGAGGTTCCTCATAAAGCAACCCCAAGGCCAAAAAAAACGCATCCACATTGAGCAACGCAGGATCCCCTGGAGCCAATGCAAAAGCCCAATCCTGAGGGTCGCCCCGGAGCAAGGAAATCACAATCCTGACCTGCTGAGCAGGATCTCCAGCAGAGCGAGATTTCAGGGACAAAAACAACTTGCAATTATTTTTGAAATTTTGAAAGCAAGATCTATTCCCCGAGAAAAATTCAGGCAAAGGAATTCTAGGTTCAGATATAGGAACATGAACAACAAAATCTTGTAAATTTTGAACTTTCGTGGTGAGATTATTCAAACCTGCAGCTAAACTCTGAATATCCATTTTAAACAGGTGAACACAGAGCCATTCCAGGATTAGAAGGAGAGAGAGAGAGAGAAAGGCTGCAATATAGGCAGACTTGCAAGAGATTCAATTACAAGCACACTCAGAACTGAAGGGAAGGGGAAAAAAAAAAAAAAATCTTCAGCAGACTTCTCTTTTCTCTCCTTTCTCTGTCAATTAATTTAACCCTTTCCGGGCCGGTCAAACTGTTATGGTTCTCAATGGCAAGAGAACATAGCCCAGCAAACATATATACTAGCTCTTGGAAGGATGGAAACTAAACTGACCATGAACTAAACCTGCCGCACAACTAACAGTAGCCGGGTAGCGTTGCCTACGTTTTTTATCCCTAGACGCCCAGCGCCGGCCGGAGGACTAACTAATCCTGGCAGAGGAAAATATAGTCCTGGCTCACCTCTAGAGAAATTTCCCCGATAGGCAGACAGAGGCCCCCACATATATTGGCGGTGATTTTAGATGAAATGACAAACGTAGTATGAAAATAGGTTTAGCGAAATTGAGGTCCGCTTACTAGATAGCAGGAAGACAGAAAGGGCACTTTCATGGTCAGCTGAAAACCCTATCAAAATACCATCCTGAAATTACTTTAAGACTCTAGTATTAACTCATAACATCAGAGTGGCAATTTCAGATCACAAGAGCTTTCCAGACACAGAAACGAAACTAAAGCTGTGAACTGGAACAAAATGCAAAAACAAACGAGGACAAAAGTCCAACTTAACTGGAAGTTGTCTAGCAGCAGGAACATGCACAGAAAGGCTTCTGATTACAATGTTGACCGGCATGGAAGTGACAGAGGAGCAAGGTTAAATAGCGACTCCCACATCCTGATGGAAACAGGTGAACAGAGGGGATGATGCACACCAGTTCAATTCCACCAGTGGCCACCGGGGGAGCCCAAAATCCAATTTCACAACAGGAACCAGGATGGGGAGCAGAAGGTCCAAGAGCCAATGGAACTACCGAGGACCAGCTGACGTTACTGGAACCCGGTTACTAAGCAGGAGGTACCCGTGCCTGAAAGCACTACCAAGGACCACCTGATGTTGGTGGAACTCGGATACCCAAAGGGAGGCACCTAAGCAAAAGGCTCTGCCCGGCACCAGCTGACGGTACTGGAACCAGGATGGGGAGCAGAAGGTACAAGAGCAAAAGACACTGCCGAGAACCAGCTGACGGTACTGTAACCCGGATGGGTAGCCGAAGGTCCAAGAGCCAACGGAACTACCGAGGACCAGCTGACGTTACTGGAACTCGGTTACTAAGCAGGAGGTACCCGTGCCTGAAAGCACTACCAAGGACCACCTGACGTTGGTGGAACTCGGATACCCAAAGGGAGGCACCTTAGCAAAAGGCTCTGCCCGGCACCAGCTGACGGTACTGGAACCAGGATGGGGAGCAGAAGGTACAAGAGCAAAAGACACTGCCGAGAACCAGCTGACGGTACTGGAACCCGGATGGGTAGCCGAAGGTCCAAGAGCCAATGGAACTACCGAGGACCAGCTGACGTTACTGGAACCCGGTTACTAAGCAGGAGGTACCCGTGCCTGAAAGCATTACCAAGGACCACCTGACGTTGGTGGAACTCGGATACCCAGAGGGAGGCACCTAAGCCAAAGGCTCTGCCCGGAACCAGCTGACGGTACTGGAACCAGGATGGGGACCTATTCAAGCTTGTCTTCTTAGAGCCCCAACTAGTAGGGTTGGAGCAAAGGGTCAGCAGGGGGAGCAGAGTGTAGGCCGAAGCCTGCATTGGAGGCATTTGGAGGTCTGTTGTGTCTGCGTGGCGTTTGCAGGACACGATGCCGGCTACACAGCAGGGGAACAGCTGGCGTTACTGAACCCCACTGACACATTGGCTGGTGTTTTTCTCTGTGCAGCCAGCACTTCCGGGCGCCAACTGGCGGTGTTAGAGCCCAGGGACTGCAGGAGGAGAGGGAGCAGAGTGTAGGCCGAAGCCTGCACTGGCGGCAGCTTTGTGTCTGCGTGGCGTTTGCAGGACACGTTGCCGGCTACACAGCAGGGGAACAGCTGGCGTTGCTGAACCCCACTGACACCTTGGCGGGTGTTTTTCTCTGTGCAGCTAGCACTTCCGGGCGCCAACTGGCGGTGTTAAAGCCCAGGGTCAGCAGGAGGAGAGGGAGCAGAGTGTAGGCCGAAGCCTAATTGAACCAATTTTAAAGGTAACCTTTAACCCCCCCTCAGGTGTTACAAACTAGAAGAGCCACACCTTGTGCAGCTGTAATGCTGCACAAGTCAAAGGTTGCTCTTTAAGTTTTGAATCTTGCAGACGCAAACTGTCTTGGAGGCGTGACTTTCCTTCTTAATGAGACACAGCACAGCTGTCAAAAATCCCACCTTGGTGCTGGGCGCAGCCTCCTGAGCGTCGTTATTAGCTGTACAGGAGTCTGCGCTGTCGTGCTATCCCTTGGCCATGCGCTGTTAGCGCTGCCCGTCTTCTGACATCATTTTATGTCGGCCGGTGCGGTTCGCGTTGACCATGAATCCCAGCCCTGCAGTGTCTTTTCCTTAAATCACACTGTGGGGCTGGGATTCATGGCCTTGCGCAGTAAATATGTTCGCCTCTCACTCGTGTCCTTACACCTGCTACAGACTGTGCGGCGTCAGCTGATCCCTTATCGCATGCCACGGCCATGAAGCCGTACAGTCTGAAGAAGGCGGAAGGAGATGAGTGACAGGCGAAGATATGCACTGCTCATGCCCGTCAATCACACCCTCGCAGTCAAAATAAATAAGACACCGAGGGGCGCTGTGTCGGGCAGGGCGGCCGCAGAGGCGCAGCCAGCCAAACAATGAGGTCAGAAGACGGGCAGCGCTACCAAGGGGGTTGCAGCGTGTCATTACAAAGGAAAGTCACACCTCAGGGACGGTTTAACGGTCTCAGGAGACACATTTTAGACGTGTTGCGTTCGGCGTGTGCAAGGAGAGTAACTTAATGAGACACCTTGTACAAATGCAGCATTACTGCTGTACAAGGTGGCTGTTATACATACAAACACCTGGAGGGAGGGGACAGGTTCCCTTCAATTTCAGTTCTTGTGTCTGCGTGGTGTTTGCAGGACACGATGCCGGCTACACAGCAGGGGAACAGCTGGCGTTACTGAACCCCACTGACACATTGGCTGGTGTTTTTCTCTGTGCAGCCAGCACTTCCAAGCACCAACTGACGGTGTTAGAGCCCAGGGACAGCAGGAGGAGAGGGAGCAGAGTGTAGGCCGAAGCCTGCACTGGCGGCAGCTTTGTGTCTGTGTGGCGTTTGCAGGACACGATGCCGGCTACACAGCAGGGGAACAGCTGGCATTGCTGAACCCCACTGACACATTGGCGAGGTGTTTGGCTCTGTGCAGCCAGCACTTCCGGGCGCCAACTGGGGGTGTTAGAGCCCGGGGTCAGCAGGAGTAGCAGAGTGTAGGCCGAAGCCTGCACTGGAGAAAGTTGAAAGGGAACCTTTAACCCCCACCCCAGGCGTTTGTTGCTGAAAGAGCCATCTTGTACAGCACTAATTATGCAAAAGGAAAAGGTGGCTCTTTTAATTATGCTCCTTTCAAAGGCTGAACTACACACTTATGAAATGTGTCCCCTCACACCGTTAAACCGTCCCGGAGGTGGGACTTTCCTTTGTAATGTGATGCAGTACAGCCATCATTCCTACCCCCTTGGCGCCGTGCGCCGCCTCCTCAGCATTGTTTGATTCAGTCCCGGGGCCTGCGCTGTTATGTTATCCCTTGGCCAGGCACACTTAGCGCTGCCCATCTTCTGACATCATTTGGTGTCAGGCTGGCTGCGCCTGTGCGGCCGCGCTGGCCCTTATCCCGCCTTGCAGTGTCGTCTAATGTAATCCCACCGCGGGCCTGGGATCCGTGGCCATGCGCAGTGCATATCCTCGCCTCTCACTCCCCTCCCTCCGGCTTCCGTGCGGTGTCACGGCCGTGGCATGCTATTAGGGATCAGCTGACGGCGCACAGTCTGAAGAAGGCGGAGGGAGATGAGTGACAGCCTGAGATGAAGATATGCACTGCGCATGCCCATGGATCCCAGGCCCGCAGTGTGATTAAATCAGAAGACACTGCGAGGCTGGATCTCGGCCAGCGCGGCCGCACAGGCGCAGCCAGCCTGAAACCAAATGATCAATAAGGTATAATTGGTGTGCACTCAGTCAATTTGGAGGGTGAGGTGCAGGTGTCATGGACAGAAGAGTCCCCCGTATAAGTAAAATTTAGAAGACACCGCACACTCTTAATAGATATTTATGCAAATTGTGCAAAATTTATTCAATATAACACTACACGTTAGTGACACATGGGAGCAATGTACAATTATAAGATAAGCGACCACATGTAGTAACAATTGACGTTTCGGCTCTCCTGAGCCTTACTCATAATATTGCTACAAAAACACAAAAAAAACAGAACAAGGGTAAATAAACATAACAAAAAATATATACATATATACAGCATCCGTGCATGATGAAATGATAGAGAATAGTATGCCAAGGTATAAGATGGATGGCAAGCAACTAAACAAATATACAAGCACCAAGGATGCACCGAAGTGAATAGAACTCCTAGAGTCATAACAAATGTGAACAAAAAAAGGAGGTAAAGAGGTCGTAGGGAAGCAGGACAATAGGCACTCGTTACCTTAGTGAGGAAATGGTAGGTACACATAGCGAATTTCTTGCTTACAGGTATAAGTGGTGCTAAAAAGATAGACAGGAGGTAAGTATAAGTACAGTGTCTCAATATAAAGAATCCTTGAAAATGGGAGCCTGGATCAATACCTATTAGCTGATAAGGCGGTGTATGACCAGTCGTGGTATGCTGCCCTGTGTGCGGAACCTATGTTGTACCGAAGTAAAAAAATCATAAGAAATGCTGTACGTAAAATGTAGAGGTGAGTGGGAGTAAAGAGTAAAGATTAAATGAAAGGCTGCCCAGGAATTGACGGGAGGGGAAGCACAGAGTCCATGCAACCAATTGGAAACCCTGTATGGAGAGCGGTCACCCTGCCTGCATTTTAAGTGTCCCATGACAAGAAATATGGAAACAGAGGATATGGGGGGAGTGTCCCACTATACCTGGGGTGGTTGTCTTGTAAAGCGGCGCTCCCGCGCCTTGCAGATGCCAGCGTGCCCAGGAGGAGAAGGTGGGACAGTTAAATAGCGGCGGAGACCGCCGGACCGGAAGTGCGTCATCCGGACCGGAAGTACCGCCGCATGGAGCAGAGAGGAGATACTGCGCATGCCTGAGTGTCACCATAGCTACCTGTGTTAGTATGGAGCCCTGTGGTGAACGCAAAGTATAATGCCAATGCTCATACAGGTGTAAATATAAATATAAGGGAATATTCGGACTAGCTATATGGAGGTTTGGTATAACTGCAGGATGTTGGCGTTGCCTGTGTAGCACTATAATAGCCCTACTAGTGCGACCCCTAGTGGTAGCCAGGTTGCACTCAGGGCATGTCGGTGAACCTAAAAATAGGTGGCTAGGCTGTATAGTATGGAGTCCGGAGGAATTACGGGATCCTGGCATTGATAGGGCATGGACCAAGCACGGGATAGGTGGTATGAGTAATCATGGACTAGTAAAATAAAAGACTAGAAAAATAAAATAAAAATAGATAAAAAGAAAAATATAAATAGCAAAATAACTGCATGAATAAATAAGATTTGTGTAAATGAGTGGACCATTACTAGAAAATATTCGACTGAAAAATTAAAGAAGAAACATTGATTATAATGCTGTTGAAAAAAATAAAGGATAAAGTTGAAAAATAAAAATAAAATGAAATAATGCAAATAAAATTAAAAATAAAATATGAAAATGTAAAAATAAAGTAATAAAATGAAATGAAGTTGAAAATAATGAAAATAAAAATAAAAATTAAATATAAAAGTAAAAATGCAAAAATGATAAAAAATGCAAATAAATAAAAAAATAAAAAATAAAAAATAAAAAATGAAAAAATGAAAATAAATAGATGACGGAAAAAATAAAGAGGGGGGGGTTTGAGTAATCACTAACCTCTATGTAGAGTTATCAACGGGTCTGGAAAAAACGGAATATAGTTAGTACTACAACTTAACACACCTGCCAATCAATTTCTCTATTGAGTCCCCTAGGGGCCAAAGTATCCAAAGTGTGTATCCAGAACGTCTCCCTGGCTTTCAGTAATTTGATATGGTTGCCCCCTCTTCTGGGACGTGGAACCTGTTCGAGTATTTGAAATTTTAATTGGGCCACAGAATGTTTAAATGTGACAAAATGGTCAGGGATAGGCAGCCATGTTTTGCTGCAGCGGATAGTTGACTTGTGGCTAGCGATCCGATCCTTCACGTGTTGGGTAGTTTCTCCCACATAAAGGAGGCCGCAGGGACACTTAATCACGTAGATGGCAAAGTTAGTATTACAGGTAAAGAAACCCTGAATAGGATATGATTTCCCTGTCCTAGGGTGGGTGACCATATCGGACCTGATAACGTTTGAACACGCTGCACAATTGAGGCAGGGAAAAGTGCCACGCCGTTGGCTGGCCAAAAGCCTCTGTGTAGTCCGTGGTTGAGTACTCCCAATGTCAGCCCGTACTAGCTGATCCTTGATGTTTTTTGGTCTTCTTGTGCTCATCAATGGTGGTGATTGAAAAGGTTCCACTGAGGGGTAAGCCTTGTGTAAGAGGGACCAATGTTTTCTAATTACGGAATATATTTTGGGCATAAAAGGATGGTGCGTATGCACAAAGGGTAAACGCTCCTTGGGCCGCTCCCGGGGGGGAGGGGGATATGGGGAATTGATGCGTAGTTTTTCCTGGTCCAAGAGTTTTGAAGGATATTTTCTTTCCTGGAATTTGAGGGCCATAGTGTCCATTCTGTCCTGGCGTAGAGCAGGATCAGTGACAATACGAGAGACTCTCTTAAATTGCGACCGTGGAAGGCTATTTTTGGTTGTTTTAGGATGGCAGCTAGAATAATGCAACAAGTTGTTGCAATCCGTGGGTTTGGTAAATATGTCAGTAGTGAGATTGCCATTGTCACCTTTTATAACCCAGGTGTCCAAAAAGGAAATTTTCTGAGCATCATAATGGATAGTAAATTGAAGCCCTGGGGAAATAGAATTGAGGTATGTAAAGAAGTGGTGCAGAGTGTCTGCTGTCCCTGTCCAAATGAAGAAAATGTCATCAATATAGCGAACATAATTGGTGACATAGGTTAGGAATAGCTCATTGTCATAGATGTACTCGATTTCGAACTGATTCATAAATGCATTTGCATAAGCTGGGGCTACGTTTGAGCCCATTGCGGTCCCACGCGTTTGGACATAGTACGTGTCCTGGTATAGAAAAAAATTTTCATAGAGTACCAGTGTGAGGAGTTCGAGACAAAGTTGGGAGGTTCTTTTGGGCATATCAGATTTCTCAAGTAGAGATTTAGTGGCTGCAATACCCTTCACATGTTCAATGGAAGTATATAGACTGTTGACATCGAGCGTTACCAGGAGGCTATGAGCAGGGATGCAACGAAGGCCTTTGATGATTTCAAGAAATTGTCCTGTATCTAATAGAAAAGCCCTAGTGGTTTTTACCAGTGGAGTAAGGACTTTCTCCAGAAAAATGGAAAGCGGTGAAAGGATGGAGTCTGTGGAGGCCACAATGGGCCTACCTGGGGGATTAATAAGGGATTTGTGTATGTTGGGTAACACGTAGAAGACAGGTGTGATGGGGTGCTGATTCTGAAGAAAGGTGGCTGTTTTTTGATCAATTGTGTTATCCTGGAGAAAGGGGTTAATAAGATCCTGGATTTTTTTCCTGATCCTAAAAGTAGGGTCACTAGAAATGATTTGGTATGTCTCCGTATCTGAGAGCTGTCTAGTGATTTCATTACAGTACTGGATCCGATCCATCACTACCACAGCGCCCCCTTTATCTGCGGGTTTTATTATAATGCTCTTGTTTGAGCGGAGAGTGTCCAAAGCCTGTTTCTCGACTACCGTGAGGTTTCTATGTGTAGGGTAAAATCCAAGGCGCTGTTCATGCGCAAGGGATTTGATTTCACGATCCACCAAGGAAATGAAAGTCTCTGTGGCGTGATAGGTGTGAGGAGGAGAGAAGGTACTTGGGTTGTGGAGTCCCAAGGTAGAAATAGAAAGCTCAGGAGTCATGCTTCCTTGAACCAAGGAGCCACCACTCAATTGAGCCTGAGGCATGGTACAAAAGTGAGTTTTTAACTTTACAGATCGATAGAACCGTTGTAAATCCTTGTCAAGCTGGAACGCGTCCCATTTAGGCGTAGGACAGAAGGATAAACCCTTCTGCAGTACTGTCAGTTCTGCAGGGGAGAGGGAGTAGCTAGAGATGTTTATCACCAAGTTCGATGGCTCACCTGGGATCTCGTTGCCATTCTTTCGCCGTGACCTTCTTGTTGGTCTGCGTTGTTGTGCCCTCCCCTGCGTCCCTTGTGAAAAAAACGCGGTCTGCCTGCACTTATCGATGAGTCGCTGCCCGAGCTGAATGAATCGACTCTTCGTTTACTTATACGGGGACTCTTCTGTCCATGACACCTGCACCTCACCCTCCAAATTGACTGAGTGCACACAACTTGGTGATAAACATCTCTAGCTACTCCCTCTCCCCTGCAGAACTGACAGTACTGCAGAAGGGTTTATCCTTCTGTCCTACGCCTAAATGGGACGCGTTCCAGCTTGACAAGGATTTACAACGGTTCTATCGATCTGTAAGGTTAAAAACTCACTTTTGTACCATGCCTCAGGCTCAATCGAGTGGTGGCTCCTTGGTTCAAGGAAGCATGACTCCTGAGCTTTCTATTTCTACCTTGGGACTCCACAACCCAAGTACCTTCTCTCCTCCTCACACCTATCACGCCACAGAGACTTTCATTTCCTTGGTGGATCGTGAAATCAAATCCCTTGCGCATGAACAGCGCCTTGGATTTTACCCTACACATAGAAACCTCATGGTAGTCGAGAAACAGGCTTTGGACACTCTCCGCTCAAACAAGAGCATTATAATAAAACCCGCAGATAAAGGGGGCGCTGTGGTAGTGATGGATCGGATCCAGTACTGTAATGAAATCACTAGACAGCTCTCAGATACGGAGACATACCAAATCATTTCTAGTGACCCTACTTTTAGGATCAGGAAAAAAATCCAGGATCTTATTAACCCCTTTCTCCAGGATAACACAATTGATCAAAAAACAGCCACCTTTCTTCAGAATCAGCACCCCATCACACCTGTCTTCTACGTGTTACCCAAAATACACAAATCCCTTATTAATCCCCCAGGTAGGCCCATTGTGGCCTCCACAGACTCCATCCTTTCACCGCTTTCCGTTTTTCTGGAGAAAGTCCTTACTCCACTGGTAAAAACCACTAGGGCTTTTCTATTAGATACAGGACAATTTCTTGAAATCATCAAAGGCCTTCGTTGCATCCCTGCTCATAGCCTCCTGGTAACGCTCGATGTCAACAGTCTATATACTTCCATTGAACATGTGAAGGGTATTGCAGCCACTAAATCTCTACTTGAGAAATCTGATATGCCCAAAAGAACCTCCCAACTTTGTCTTGAACTCCTCACACTGGTACTCTATGAAAATTTTTTTCTATACCAGGACACGTACTATGTCCAAACGCGTGGGACCGCAATGGGCTCAAACGTAGCCCCAGCTTATGCAAATGCATTTATGAATCAGTTCGAAATCGAGTACATCTATGACAATGAGCTATTCCTAACCTACGTCACCAATTATGTTCGCTATATTGATGACATTTTCTTCATTTGGACAGGGACAGCAGACACTCTGCACCACGTCTTTACATACCTCAATTCTATTTCCCCAGGGCTTCAATTTACTATCCATTATGATGCTCAGAAAATTTCCTTTTTGGACACCTGGGTTATAAAAGGTGACAATGGCAATCTCACTACTGACATATTTACCAAACCCACGGATTGCAACAACTTGTTGCATTATTCTAGCTGCCATCCTAAAACAACCAAAAATAGCCTTCCACGGTCGCAATTTAAGAGAGTCTCTCGTATTGTCACTGATCCTGCTCTACGCCAGGACAGAATGGACACTATGGCCCTCAAATTCCAGGAAAGAAAATATCCTTCAAAACTCTTGGACCAGGAAAAACTACGCATCAATTCCCCATATCCCCCTCCCCCCCCGGGAGCGGCCCAAGGAGCGTTTACCCTTTGTGCATACGCACCATCCTTTTATGCCCAAAATATATTCCGTAATTAGAAAACATTGGTCCCTCTTACACAAGGCTTACCCCTCAGTGGAACCTTTTCAATCACCACCATTGATGAGCACAAGAAGACCAAAAAACATCAAGGATCAGCTAGTACGGGCTGACATTGGGAGTACTCAACCACGGACTACACAGAGGCTTTTGGCCAGCCAACGGCGTGGCACTTTTCCCTGCCTCAATTGTGCAGCGTGTTCAAACGTTATCAGGTCCGATATGGTCACCCACCCTAGGACAGGGAAATCGTATCCTATTCAGGGTTTCTTTACCTGTAATACTAACTTTGCCATCTACGTGATTAAGTGTCCCTGCGGCCTCCTTTATGTGGGAGAAACTACCCAACACGTGAAGGATCGGATCGCTAGCCACAAGTCAACTATCCGCTGCAGCAAAACATGGCTGCCTATCCCTGACCATTTTGTCACATTTAAACATTCTGTAGCCCAATTAAAATTTCAAATACTCGAACAGGTTCCACGTCCCAGAAGAGGGGGCAACCATATCAAATTACTGAAAGCCAGGGAGACGTTCTGGATACACACTTTGGATACTTTGGCCCCTAGGGGACTCAATAGAGAAATTGATTGGCAGGTGTGTTAAGTTGTAGTACTAACTATATTCTGTTTTTTCCAGACCCGTTGATAACTCTACATAGAGGTGAGTGATTACTCAAACCCCCCCCCTCTTTATTTTTTCCATCATCTATTTATTTTCATTTTTTCATTTTTTATTTTTTATTTTTTATTTTTTTATTTATTTGCATTTTTTATCATTTTTGCATTTTTACTTTTATATTTAATTTTTATTTTTATTTTCATTATTTTCAACTTCATTTCATTGTATTACTTTATTTTTACATTTTCATATTTTATTTTTAATTTTATTTGCATTATTTCATTTTATTTTTATTTTTATTTTTCAACTTTATCCTTTATTTTTTTCAACAGCATTATAATCAATGTTTCTTCTTTAATTTTTCAGTCGAATATTTTCTAGTAATGGTCCACTCATTTACACAAATCTTATTTATTCATGCAGTTATTTTGCTATTTATATTTTTATTTTTATCTATTTTTATTTTATTTTTCTAGTCTTTTATTTTTCTAGTCCATGATTACTCATACCACCTATCCCGTGCTTGGTCCATGCCCTATCAATGCCAGGATCCCGTAATTCCTCCGGACTCCATACTATACAGCCTAGCCACCTATTTTTAGGTTCACCGACATGCCCTGAGTGCAACCTGGCTACCACTAGGGGTCGCACTAGTAGGGCTATTATAGTGTTACACAGGCAATGCCAACATCCTGCAGTTATACCAAACCTCCATATAGCTAGTCCGAATATTCCCTTATATTTATATTTACACCTGTATGAGCATTGGCATTATACTTTGCGTTCACCACAGGGCTCCATACTAACACAGGTAGCTATGTGACACTCAGGCATGCGCAGTATCTCCTCTCTGCTCCATGCGGCGGTACTTCCGGTCCGGATGACGCACTTCCGGTCCGGCGGTCTCCGCCGCTATTTAACTGTCCCACCTTCTCCTCCTGGGCACGCTGGCATCTGCAAGGCGCGGGAGCGCCGCTTTACAAGACAACCACCCCAGGTATAGTGGGACACTCCCCCCATATCCTCTGTTTCCATATTTCTTGTCATGGGACACTTAAAATGCAGGCAGGGTGACCGCTCTCCATACAGGGTTTCCAATTGGTTGCATGGACTCTGTGCTTCCCCTCCCGTCAATTCCTGGGCAGCCTTTCATTTAATCTTTACTCTTTACTCCCACTCACCTCTACATTTTACGTACAGCATTTCTTATGATTTTTTTACTTCGGTACAACATAGGTTCCGCACACAGGGCAGCATACCACGACTGGTCATACACCGCCTTATCAGCTAATAGGTATTGATCCAGGCTCCCCTTTTCAAGGATTCTTTATATTGAGACACTGTACTTATACTTACCTCCTGTCTATCTTTTTAGCACCACTTATACCTGTAAGCAAGAAATTCGCTATGTGTACCTACCATTGCCTCACTAAGGTAACGAGTGCCTATTGTTCTGCTTCCTTACGACCTCTTTACCTCCTTTTTTTGCTCACGTTTGTTATGACTCTAGGAGTTCTATTCACTTCGGTGCATCCTTGGTGCTTGTATATTTGTTTAGTTGCTTGCCATCCATCTTTTACCTTGGCATACTATTCTCTATCATTTCATCATGCACGGATGCTGTATATATGTATATATTTTTTGTTATGTTTATTTACCCTTGTTCTGTTTTTTTTGTGTTTTTGTAGCAATATTATGAGTAAGGCTCAGGAGAGCCGAAACGTCAATTGTTACTACAAGTGGTCGCTTATCTTATAATTGTACATTGCTCCCATGTGTCACTAACGCGTAGTGTTATATTGAATAAATTTTGCACAATTTGCATAAATATCTATTAAGAGTGTGCGGTGTCTTCTAAATTTTACTGACACCAAATGATGTCAGAAGACGGGCACCGCAAAGTGTGCCTGGCCAAGGGATAACATAACAGCGCTGGCTCCGGGACAGAATTAAACAACGCGGAGGAGGCGGCGCACGGCGCTAAGGGGGTAGGAGTGATGGGTGTGCTGCGTCACATTACAAAGGAAAGTCCCACCTCCGGGATGGTTTTACGGTATCAGTGGACACACTTTAAAAGTGTTAAGTTCTGCGTGTGCAAGGAGCTAAACAAAAATAGTTACCTTTTCCTTGTGCAGCATTACTGCTGCACAAGGTGGCTATTTCAGTAACAAATGCCTGGGGGGGTGGGATAGGTTCCCTTACATTTCAGTTGTTGTGTCAGCGTGGCGGTCGCAGGACACATTGCTGGCTACACAGCTCGGGATCAGCTGACGTTACTGACACCCAATAACACTGGGTCATATGTTTTGACTGTGCAGACAGCACTTCTTAGCCTCAACTGGCGGTGTTGGAGCCCAGGAATTACAGTTCAGGTGGTAGAAAGATGTACACAACAGGAGACCTGGATACTGTAGACAGTCACCCAATTATTTAATCAGGAAGAGGAGTGGCAAATTCCTGCGAGATCCAGGCCTGGTTCATTTTCAGGAAAGTAAGCCGGTCAATGTTATCGGAGGATAGTCGCATGCGACGGTCTGTTAGTACACCACCTGCAGCACTAAAGACGCGTTCCGATAATACACTAGCCGCAGGGCAAGCCAGCACCTCCAATGCATACTGGCTTAGCTCTGGCCATGTATCCAGCTTAGAGACCCAAAACTTGAAAGGGGAAGAGCCGTCTGGGAGTACAGTAAGAGGGCAAGACATGTAGTCTGTCACCATCTGACGGAACCGTTGCCTCCTGCTGACTGGCGCCGTCAGTGATGGTGTAGACATTTGTGGCGGGCACACAAAACTGTGCCACAGTTGGGCCATACTGGTCTTGCCTTGGGCAGAGGCACTGCTTCTGCTCCCTCTTTGTGCAGAGCCTCCTCCACTGCCTGGATGCACTGAGCTGCTTTGTAAAGCACTAGCAGCACTTCTCTCAGTTGGACTGGAGAAGATGATGGAATTCACCAGTGTGTCTTGGTACTCCCGCATTTTACGCTCCCGCTTCAACGGTGTGATGAGGCTTTGTACGTTGTCCCGGTAACGAGGATCGAGGAGGGTGAACACCCAATAATCAGACATGTTGAGAATGTGGGCGATGCGGCATGTAATCAACCATGTGCTGCAGACTGCCAACTGGCCAAGAAACGCTGTCCCCTGCTTGAGGCGTGATCTCTGCCCGCTCGTCATCACCCCACCCTCGCTGTGCACACTGACTACTGGACAATTGTGTAACTCCCTCCTCTGGAACGATGTCTTCCTCCTCCATTTACTCCTCCTCATCCTCCTCACAAAGTGTCCCCTGCCTACGCGTTTGTGAGGAACCACGTGGCGCTGACTGTCCAAAAGATGATAGAAATGGTGAATCCTCATCCTCCACCTCTTCCACAACATCATCCCTTAGCGCTTGCAGTGATTTTTCAAGCAGGCAGATAAGGGGGACAGTCATTCTGACTAGTGCATCATCTGCACTCGCCATCTGCGTGGAATAATTGAAGGGACACAAAACCTGGCAGACGTCCTTCATAGTGACCCACTCTGTGGTTGTGAAGTCTGAACGGCGCGGAGTGCGACTTCTTTGCGCATGATGCAGCTGGTACTCCATTACTGCTTGCTGCTGCTCACACAACCGCTCCAACATATGAAACGTGGAATTCCACCTGGTAGGTAGGTCACATATGATGCGATGTTCCGGAAGGCGGAATCGGCTCTGCAGAGCTGCAATGCGCGATTTTGCCATGCTGGAACGCCGCAAGTGAGCACACTCTAGGCGGACCTTGTGCAGCAGTGCATCAAGATCCGGATAGTCCCTCAAAAAACTCTGCACGACCAAGTTGAGCACATGTTCCAGACATGGGATGTGAGTGAGGTTGCCGAGGCCCAGAGCTGCCACAAGATTTCGGCCATTATCACACACTACCATGCCTGGCTGGAGATTCGCTGCCACAAACCACACATCGCTCTCCTGCTTGATGGCATTCCAGAGCTCCTGCGCTGTGTGGCTTCGATTCCCCAAAGAAATTAATTTCAAGACGGCCTTTTGACGTTTGGCCACGGCTGTGCTCATATCGCTCGTAACAGGTAAGCGTTCACGGGTCCATTTGGAGGTAGTCTGTGATGGCTCCTGCAGCGCTGATTCAGAGGAACTGGGGTATGAGGAGGAGTCAATGTGTACAGACTGGATTCCTGCAATCCTTGGAGTTGGCAGAACACATACAGCGCCACTCTCAAGATCTGTACCCTGCTCAACAACATTAACTCAATGGGCAGTGAGGGAAAGGTATCACCCCTGTCCATGGTGACTGGTCCACGCATCGGTGGTGAGGTGGACCTTGCTACTGACGGCGTTCAGTAGCGCGTGTTTTATGTGTCCCTCCACATGCTTGTGCAGGGCAGGGACAGCTTGCCTGCTGAAATAAAAGTGGCTGGGCACATTGTACTGTGGGACTGCCAATGACATCAAGTCACGGAAGCTGTCAGTCTCCACCAGCCTGAATGACAGCATTTCCAGTGACAGAAGTTTGGCAATGCCTGCTGTTATGGTTCCCAATGGCAGGGGAACATCAGAAACATAGAAAAACGGACAAGCTCTCGGGTGATGGAAACTAGAGCTGACCGCGATGCTAAACCTATACACACAACTAAAAGTAGCCAGGGAACGTGCCTACGTTTTCGCTAGACGTCTCGCACCAGCCGGAGGACTAACTACCCCTAATAGATGAAACACAGTCCTGGCTTGCCTCCAGAGGAAAATTCCCCACAGGAGATAGTAGCCCCCCACATATAATAACGGTGAGTTAAGGTGAAAAGACAAACGTAGTATGAAAACAGATTTAGCACAGCGAGGCCCACTAACTAGATAGCAGAAGAATACAATATTGGACTACACAGTCAGCTACAAAACCCTATCAAAAACCATCCTGAAATTACCTTAAACTCATGTGCCAACTCATGGCACCGGAGTGGCAATTTCAGCCCACAAGAGCTTCCAGCTGCAGAGAATCACATAACTGCAAACTGGACAAAACATACAAAAATAGACTAAGGACAGAAATGTCCAACTTAGCTGATCAGCAGACTGGGAGCAGGTACATGTAACAGAAAGACTCTGGTTACATTGATGGCCGGCATTGGAATGACTGAGGAACAAGGCTAAATAGGAAACTCCCACATCCTGATAGAAACAGGTGAAAAGCTCACAAGACACCAGTACCAAAAGCGACCACTGGGGGAGCCAAATAACCGAATCACAACAGTACCCCCCCCTTAAGGAGGGGGCACCGAACCCTCACAAGAACCACCAGGGCGATCTGGATGAGCCCTATGAAAGGCACGGACCAAATCAGAGGCATGAACATCTGAAGCTGAAACCCAAGAATTATCCTCCTAACCGTAGCCCTTCCACTTAACCAGATATTGAAGTCTCCGTCTGGAAACACGGGAGTCCAAGATTTTCTCCACCACGTACTCCAATTCACCCTCAACCAGCACAGGAGCAGGAGGCTCAACAGAAGGCACAACTGGCACCTCATACCTCCGCAATAACGACCGATGGAAAACTTTATGGATAGCAAAGGATGCTGGGAGGTCCAAACGAAAAGACACAGGGTTAAGAATTTCCAAAATCCTATAAGGACCGATGAACCGAGGCTTAAACTTAGGAGAAGAGACCCTCATAGGGACAAAACGGGAAGACAACCAAACCAAGTCCCCAACACGAAGACGAGGACCAACACGACGATGGCGATTAGCAAAATGCTGAGTCCTCTCCTGGGACAACTTTAAATTGTCCACCACCTGACCCCAAATACGATGCAACCTGTCCACCATAGTATCCACTCCAGGACAATCCGAAGATTCCACCTGACCAGATGAAAAACGAGGATGGAACCCCGAATTGCAAAAGAAAGGGGAAACCAAAGTGGCAGAACTGGCCCGATTATTAAGGGCAAACTCTGCCAACGGCAAAAAGGTGACCCAGTCATCCTGATCAGCAGACACAAAACACCTCAAATAAGTCTCCAAGGTCTGATTAGTACACTCCGTCTGGCCATTCGTCTGAGGATGAAATGCAGATGAAAAAGACAAATCAATGCCCATCCTGGCACAAAACGCCCGCCAAAATCTGGACACAAACTGAGATCCCCTGTCAGAAACTATATTCTCCGGGATACCATGCAACCGAACCACATTCTGAAAAAACAGAGGCACCAACTCAGATGAGGAAGGCAACTTGGGCAAAGGTACCAAATGAACCATCTTAGAAAAACGGTCACACACCACCCAGATGACAGACATTTTCTGAGAAACAGGGAGATCAGAAATAAAATCCATAGAGATGTGTGTCCAAGGCCTCTTAGGAATAGGCAAGGACAACAACAATCCACTAGCCCGAGAACAACAAGGCTTGGCCCGAGCACAAACATCACAAGACTGCACAAAAGTACGCACGTCCCGAGACAGGGAAGGCCACCAGAAGGACCTAGCCACCAAATCCCTGGTACCAAAAATTCCCAGATGACCTGCCAACGCAGAAGAATGAACCTCCGAGATGACTCTACTGGTCCACTCATCCGGCACAAACAATCTACCAGGCGGACAACGATCAGGCCGATCCGCCTGAAACTCTTGTAAAGCACGTCGCAGGTCAGGGGAGACAGCAGACAATATCACCCCATCCTTAAGGATACCCGTAGGTTTGGAATCACCAGGGAAATCAGGTTCAAAACTCCTAGAAAGGGCATCAGCCTTCACATTTTTAGAACCTGGCAGATACGAGACCACAAAATTAAACCGAGAGAAAAACAACGACCAGCGCGCCTGTCTAGGATTCAGACGTCTGGCCGACTCAAGATAAATCAAATTCTTGTGATCAGTCAAGACCACCACCTGATGTCTAGCACCCTCAAGCCAATGACGCCACTCCTCGAATGCCCATTTCATCGCCAAAAGCTCCCGATTACCAACATCATAGTTTCGCTCGGCGGGTGAAAATTTTCGAGAAAAGAACGCACAAGGTCTCATCACTGAACCATCTGAACTTTTCTGTGACAAAACCGCCCCCGCTCCAATCTCGGAAGCATCAACTTCCACCTGAAAAGGAAGTGAAACATCAGGCTGGCGCAACACAGGGGCAGAAGAAAAGCGGCGCTTAAGCTCTCGAAAGGCCTCCAGAGCAGCAGGAGACCAATCGGCAACATCAGCACCTTTTTTAGTCAAATCAGTCAAAGGCTTGACCACGCTAGAAAAACCAGTTATGAATCGACGATAAAAATTAGCAAAGCCCAAAAATTTCTGAAGGCTCTTAAGAGAAGTCGGCTGCGTCCAGTCACAAATTGCCCGAACCTTAACAGGATCCATCTCAATAGAAGAAGGGGAAAAAATGTACCCCAGACAAGAAATCTTCTGAACCCCAAAAACACACTTTGCACCCTTTACAAACAGAGAATTGGTCCGCAAAACCTGAAAAACCTTCCTAACCTGTTGAACATGAGACTCCCAGTCATCCGAAAAAATCAAAACATCATCCAGATACACAACCATGAATTTATCCAGATATTCACGGAAAATATTGTGCATAAAAGACTGAAAGACCGAAGGGGCATTTGACAAACCAAAAGGCATTACCAAATACTCAAAATGGCCCTCGGGCGTATTAAATGCGGTTTTCCACTCATCCCCCTGCTTAATTCGCACCAAATTATACGCACCGCGAAGATCAATCTTAGAGAACCACTTAGCTCCCTTAATGCGAGCAAATAAATCTGTCAGCAATGGCAAAGGATACTGATATTTGACTGTGATCTTATTTAAGAGTCTATAATCAATACAAGGTCTCAAAGAACCATCTCTTTTGGCTACAAAAAAGAACCCTGCTCCTAAAGGAGACGAAGAAGGACGAATATGTCCTTTTTCCAAGGACTCCCTAATATACTCTCGCATAGCAGCATGTTCAGGTACAGACAGATTGAATAAACGACCCTTAGGAAATTTACTGCCAGGAATCAAATCTATGGCGCAATCACAATCTCTGTGAGGGGGAAGAGAATTAAGAGTAGACTCCTCAAAAACATCACAATAATCAGACAAAAAAGCCGGGATCTCAGAGGGAATAGATGAAGCAATGGAAACCAAAGGTGCGCCCCCATGATTTCCCTGACATCCCCAGCTTAATACAGACATTGTTTTCCAGTCAAGAACTGGGTTATGGGTTTGCAACCATGGCAATCCCAGCACTAATACATCATGTAGATTAAACAACACAAGGAAGCGAATCACCTCCTGATGGTCTGGAGTCATACGCAAAGTCACTTGTGTCCAGTATTGTGGTTTATTACTAGCCAATGGTGTAGAATCAATACCCTTTAAAGGTATAGGGACTTCCAGAGGCTCTAGATCAAACCCACAGCGCCTGGCAAAGGACCAATCCATAAGACTCAAAGCGGCACCAGAATCCACATAAGCATCCGCGACAATAGAAGATAACGAACAAATTAAAGTCACAGACAAAATAAACTTGGACTGCAAAGTGCCAATAGCAGAGGATTTAGCAACTTTGTTTGTTCGTTTTGAGCATGCTGATATAACATGAGTTGAATTCCCACAATAGAAGCACAACTTATTTTTGTGCCTATAATTCTGTCGTTCGCTTCTGGACAGAAAACTATCACATTGCATACTCTCTGGTACCCTCTCAGAAGACACCGCCAAATGGTGCACAGGTTTGCGTTCCCGTAAACGCCGATCAATCTGAATAGCCATTGTCATGGACTCATTCCGACCCGTAGGCGTAGGAAACCCCACCATGACGTCTTTTACGGCATCAGAGAGACCTTCTCTGAAATTTGCCGCCAGAGCGCACTCATTCCACTGAGTAAGCACAGACCATTTTCGAAATTTTTGGCAATATATTTCGGCTTCATCTTGCCCCTGAGAGAGGGCTATCAAGGCCTTTTCAGCCTGTATCTCTAAATTAGGTTCCTCATAAAGCAACCCTAAGGCCAGAAAAAACGCATCCACATTGAGCAACGCAGGATCCCCTGGCGCCAATGAAAATGCCCAATTTTGAGGGTCACCCCGCAATATTGAAATCACTATTTTAACCTGCTGTGCAGGATCTCCAGCAGAGTGAGATCTCAGAGAAAGAAACAATTTACAATTGTATTTAAAATTCAGAAAACAAGATCGATCTCCGGAGAAAAACTCTGGTAAAGGAATTTTAGGTTCAGACCGAGGAGCATGTATAACAAAATCTTGTATATTCTGAACTTTAGCAGCAAGATTATTCAAATTTGTAGCCAGACTCTGGAGATCCATATTTCAACAGATAAAATCTGAGCCATTCAGGGGTTAAGAGGAGAGGAAAGCAGGAGACTGCAATTAGAGCTGGAGTGCAACTTCAGAGAAAAAAAAAAAAAATCCACACAGTTCCTTTTTCTCTCCTGCTTCAGCCCATAGATTAAACATGTAGGCCGGCCATACTGTTATGGTTCCCAATGGCAGGGGAACATCAGAAACATAGAAAAACGGACAAGCTCTCGGGTGATGGAAACTAGAGCTGACCGCGATGCTAAACCTATACACACAACTAAAAGTAGCCAGGGAACGTGCCTACGTTTTCGCTAGACGTCTCGCACCAGCCGGAGGACTAACTACCCCTAATAGATGAAACACAGTCCTGGCTTGCCTCCAGAGGAAAATTCCCCACAGGAGATAGTAGCCCCCCACATATAATAACGGTGAGTTAAGGTGAAAAGACAAACGTAGTATGAAAACAGATTTAGCACAGCGAGGCCCACTAACTAGATAGCAGAAGAATACAATATTGGACTACGCAGTCAGCTACAAAACCCTATCAAAAACCATCCTGAAATTACCTTAAACTCATGTGCCAACTCATGGCACCGGAGTGGCAATTTCAGCCCACAAGAGCTTCCAGCTGCAGAGAATCACATAACTGCAAACTGGACAAAACATACAAAAATAGACTAAGGACAGAAATGTCCAACTTAGCTGATCAGCAGACTGGGAGCAGGTACATGCAACAGAAAGACTCTGGTTACATTGATGGCCGGCATTGGAATGACTGAGGAACAAGGCTAAATATGAAACTCCCACATCCTGATAGAAACAGGTGAAAAGCTCACAAGACACCAGTACCAAAAGCGACCACTGGGGGAGCCAAATAACTGAATCACAACAGCCTGCAGTCAGAGCCTGTGCTCGTGGGTGGTTTGCCGAGAAAGGCCGCCTTTTCTCCCATGCCTATAATACCGATGGCTGTAGACTGGGCTGGGAGTGTGAGGATGACTGGGAACGTGGTGCTGCGGGTGGAATTACAGTGGGTCTCTGGACAACAGTGCCAGAGGTTCTTCCATGGCGATCCTGGGAGGAAGCCAAACCAGCTGTGTGTGAGCTGGAGGAAGAGGCAAAACGAGCTGAAGAGGTGGTAGCTGCCGCTGTTGGTTGGCCTAGGTCTTCAGTGTGTTTTTGTAACTCCGCTGCGTGCCTGGTCCGCACATATTTCCACATGTTGGAGGTATTGAGGTTGCTGACATTTTTCCCTCTTTTGATTTTATGATGACACACCTTGCATTTGACATAGCAAATGTCATCTGCAACTGTGTCAAAAAAGGACCAGGCACTGCAAGTCTTGGGAGCGCCCTTTTTGGCTTTTGGAAGAGACATGCTCCTAATGGGTGCCAAAGTGGAGGCTACAGGATCCGCAGTCTTCCCCCTCCCTCTCCCTCTTTGGCCCATTCGGGGAATCTCTTCCTCAGAGCTGCTCCCACCACCTTCCTGTCCCTCACGCCACGATGGGTCAAGGACCTCATCATCTACACTACCCTCTTCCACCAACTGCTCCTCCTGGGTAGTCTCAGCAGCACAGCACGCACCAGAAAGTGGCACCTGAGTGTTATCAGCGGATGCGTTCTGCGGTGTGGTGACCGGAGGCACTGGCCCACCCGCCTCTTCAGACTCAGAGAGAAAAAGCTGTTGGGCATCACTGCATACTGCCTCTTCTTCCATTTCTCCAATGCTGCTTGGCTGGCCCCCTGTTTCCAAGCCAAGAGATTCAGAGAACAGAAGTAGAGACGGCTCCTGTCCTGGGCTCTCTGTCTGCCTGGGCAATTATCAGGTGGCGAAGAGACAGATGGGTGCTCTCCAGTGCTCTGTGTCTGAGAGGATGTGGCACTAATTGAAGTCGATGCGTTAGCTGCCATCCATCCGACAACGGCTTCAATTTGGTCTTCACGCAGCAGCGGTGTACGGCGCTCTCCGACAAAGCTGCACATGAAGGACTGTTCCCTGCTGAAACTGGGTAATGATGAGTCACCGGTGCCCGCAGCAGGCACAGAATACCCACGTCCTCTCCCTGCTCCGCCCCCACGCCCACGTGCCTTACTCCCTGCCTTCTTCATCTTGGTTGACTAATAAAGATAAGCAGAAAAGTACTAACGGCTTAGTGTGCTTATTCCTGAACAGCTCCTAACAGGTATAAGAAACACTAATTTTCTAAAGTGTGGACTAGACTTTAATATGAGCTAATGTGGCCTACACAACTGTAAAGTGGTGTGTTTGGTGAACTTTATTATTTATTTATTTTTGGGGGGCTGAACTGACAACAGGGCGAACTGCACTCACACGGAGACCATGCAGACAGCTGTAAACGGCACTGCAAGGCCCCAAAAACCTCCTCTACGTTATCCTATGTAGTGTTTTTCCACAATTTAGCTGGATACGGGTGGAAAGCCACTAATAGGAATTATTTGAAAAAATGTGCAGCGGCCTGCACTATTTGCAAAAAAGGACAATGGAATGGAAAGAACTGTATGAGTCAGTGAACCACCCTGAGCTGGATACAACCGGCTGTGGCTGCACACAGACTACAGGGCGAGCTGCACTCACATGGAGACCGTGCAGACAGCCGTAAACAGCGTTGCAAGGCCCCAAAAACCTCCTCTACGTTATCCTATGTAGTGTTTTTCCACAATTTAGCTGGATACGGGTGGAAAGCCACTAATAGGAATTATTTGAAAAAATGTGCAGCGGGCTTCACTATTTGCAAAAAAGGACAATGGAATGGATAGAACTGTATGAGTCAGTGAACCACCCTGAGCTGGATACAACCGGCTGTGGCTGCACACAGACTACAGGGCGAGCTGCACTCACATGGAGACCGTGCAGACAGCCGTAAACGGCGCTGTAAGGCCCCAAAAACCTCCTCTACGTTATCCTATGTAGTGCTTTTCCACAATTTAGCTGGATACGGGTGGAAAGCCACTAATAGGAATTATTTGAAAAAATGTGCAGCGGGCTTCACTATTTGCAAAAAAGGACAATGGAATGGATAGAACTGTATGAGTCAGTGACCCACCCTGAGCTGGATACAACCGGCTGTGGCTGCACACAGACTACAGGGCGAGCTGCACTCACACGGAGACCGTGCAGACAGCTGTAAACGGCGTTGCAAGGCCCCAAAAACCTCCTCTACGTTATCCTATGTAGTGTTTTTCCACAATTTAGCTGGATATGGGTGGAAAGCCACTAATAGGAATTATTTGAAAAAATGTGCAGCAGCCTGCACTATTTGCAAAAAAGGACAATGGAATGGATAGAACTGTGTGAGTCAGTGAACCACCCTGAGCTGGATACAACCGGCTGTGGCTGCACACAGACAACAGGGCGAGCTGCACTCACACGGAGACCGTGCAGACAGCCGTAAATGGCGCTGCAAGGCCCCAAAAACCTCCTCTACGTTATCCTATGTAGTGTTTTTCCACAATTTAGCTGGATACGGGTGGAAAGCCACTAATAGGAATTATTTGAAAAAATGTGCAGCGGGCTTCACTATTTGCAAAAAAGGACAATGGAATGGATAGAACTGTATGAGTCAGTGAACCACCCTGAGCTGGATACAACCGGCTGTGGCTGCACACAGACTACAGGGCGAGCTGCACTCACACGGAGACCGTGCAGACAGCTGTAAACGGCGTTGCAAGGCCCCAAAAACCTCCTCTACGTTATCCTATGTAGTGTTTTTCCACAATTTAGCTGGATATGGGTGGAAAGCCACTAATAGGAATTATTTGAAAAAATGTGCAGCGGGCTTCACTATTTGCAAAAAAGGACAATGGAATGGATAGAACTGTATGAGTCAGTGACCCACCCTGAGCTGGATACAACCGGCTGTGGCTGCACACAGACTACAGGGCGAGCTGCACTCACACGGAGACCGTGCAGACAGCTGTAAACGGCGTTGCAAGGCCCCAAAAACCTCCTCTACGTTATCCTATGTAGTGTTTTTCCACAATTTAGCTGGATATGGGTGGAAAGCCACTAATAGGAATTATTTGAAAAAATGTGCAGCAGCCTGCACTATTTGCAAAAAAGGACAATGGAATGGATAGAACTGTGTGAGTCAGTGAACCACCCTGAGCTGGATACAACCGGCTGTGGCTGCACACAGACAACAGGGCGAGCTGCACTCACACGGAGACCGTGCAGACAGCCGTAAATGGCGCTGCAAGGCCCCAAAAACCTCCTCTACGTTATCCTATGTAGTGTTTTTCCACAATTTAGCTGGATACGGGTGGAAAGCCACTAATAGGAATTATTTGAAAAAATGTGCAGCGGGCTTCACTATTTGCAAAAAAGGACAATGGAATGGATAGAACTGTATGAGTCAGTGAACCACCCTGAGCTGGATACAACCGGCTGTGGCTGCACACAGACTACAGGGCGAGCTGCACTCACATGGAGACCGTGCAGACAGCCGTAAACGGCGCTGCAAGGCCCCAAAAACCTCCTCTACGTTATCCTATGTAGTGCTTTTCCACAATTTAGCTGGATACGGGTGGAAAGCCACTAATAGGAATTATTTGAAAAAATGTGCAGCGGGCTTCACTATTTGCAAAAAAGGACAATGGAATGGATAGAACTGTATGAGTCAGTGACCCACCCTGAGCTGGATACAACCGGCTGTGGCTGCACACAGACTACAGGGCGAGCTGCACTCACACGGAGACCGTGCAGACAGCTGTAAACGGCGTTGCAAGGCCCCAAAAACCTCCTCTACGTTATCCTATGTAGTGTTTTTCCACAATTTAGCTGGATATGGGTGGAAAGCCACTAATAGGAATTATTTGAAAAAATGTGCAGCAGCCTGCACTATTTGCAAAAAAGGACAATGGAATGGATAGAACTGTGTGAGTCAGTGAACCACCCTGAGCTGGATACTCTGGTATACTCTAGAAATTGCTGAACAACTGGCTCTTTGTGATGTTAATGAAGTGCTATTAAGCAATAAAAAGTCCTGTCCTGACTACGGATTGGCAACTCCAGTAAATGTTCCAGATGAAATACTGGACCAACTGAATTATGCTATAATAAAGCAGGAGGCTGAGCAATTGAAAGCTATGCTTAATGAAGCTCAGAAATCAGCTTTCGATGCAATTTTGCAAGCAGTCAATGCTGCATCACAGCCAGACAACAATAGCTCACAATGTTTTTTTCTGGATGGCCCAAGAGGCAGTGGGAAGACATTTTTGTACAACTGCTTGCACAAGACACTACAGCAGAAAAGAAGTCTATTTGCTCAGAAGCCTCCACTGGATTGGTGACTAAATTACTACAAAATGGTAGCATCTACCATTCCAAGTTTGGCCTTAGAATTACAACAAATGAGACCACAGTGTCAAAAATTAAGTTGCTTTTTTTTGGAAGTGCATTTGAACAGCAAGGTGGCTTGCTGTTGAGGGGAAATAGAGAAAAAAAAATGTATAAATCTTCAGCATAGCGAGTGTGAGCGAGCTGAGTGTGACCTGAGCGTAAGTGTGGACGGCGGTAAGTGTGACTTGTGATTCAGTGAGGAGGTATTTGGAAGGCCTTTAACAAATACCTGTGTGAATTTGTGTGAGTTGCTGAATTGGGAGTAGCTATATTCACAAGGGGTTAACTTAGGGTGGGCGGTCATAATCAAGGGTTTATAAGGGGCAGCTGTTTGGGGCTCAAGTCCTTTTTGGAAGTGCATTTGAACAGCAAGGTGGCTTGCTGTTGAGGGGAAATAGAGAAAAAAAAAATAAAAAAAATCTATAAATCTTCAGCATAGTGAGTGTGAGCGAGCTGAGTGTGACCTGAGCGTAAGTGTGGACGGCGGTAAGTGTGACTTGTGATTCAGTGACTTTGGATTCAGGGAGTTTCCAAGGGAGGAATTGCTGTCTGTTTTAAATTAATACTTGTATTTATTTTTTATTTAATGTTTCTGTGTGGTGCAATCCCCATTAGGAAATGTGCTCCACTATTGTTAATGCCATCCAGTGCACATCTTGCCACATGTATGCAGTCCTTGATCAGCCGGTCGAGGGTGCATACTGCTGTGCGAGATGTGAGCACGTTGTGCATTTGGAATCCCAGATTCTGGATCTAAATGTGCAGCTGGCAACACTGAGATCCATAGACAATATGGAGAGGAGTCTTCTGCTCACAGAGCAGACGCTCAATGGGATAGATGAGGAGGGGGATGGTAGGATGGAGCTGCAGGACAGTGAAGTAGGTAGCTGGGTGACATTCAGAAAGCGGGGTAGAGGGAAGAGTGCCAGGGAGGCTAGTCCTGATCTGGCACACCCCAATAAGTTTGCTAAGTTGGCAAATGAGGGGGGTGCCAGTACAGGGGTAGCACTGCTGCAGCCAGGCATGTCCTCTGAAAGCCGGAGGAGTGACTGCTCCAGTAAGGAGGGAAATAGGAGAGCAGGGCAGGCCAGACAGGTGCTGGTAGTGGGGGACTCAATTATTAGGGGAACAGATAGGGCAATCTGTCACAAAGACAGGGATCGTCGAACTGGCGCTCGAGTCCGACACATCGCTGATCGGGTGGACAGATTACTGGGAGGGGCTGGTGAGGACCCAGCGGTCATTGTGCACATTGGCACAAATGACAAAGTTAGAGGTAAGTGGAAGGTCCTAAAGGATGATTTCAGGGAATTAGGCTGCAAGCTGAAAGCAAGGACCTCCAACGTGGTATTTTCCGAAATACTGCCTGTACCACGTGCCACGCCAGAGAGGCAATGGGAGATTAGGGAGGTTAATAAGTGGCTCAAGAATTGGTGTAGGAAGGAGGGGTTTGGGTTCCTGCAGAACTGGGCCGACTTCTCAGTTGGCTACAGGCTCTACGCTAGGGACAGGCTGCACCTCAATGGGGAAGGTGCAGCTGTGCTGGGGAGAAAATGGCTAGAAGGTTGGAGGAGTGTTTAAACTAGGGATTGGGGGGAGGGTATTCATTTTATAGGAGGGGAAGATAGTGCAGATAGAGACCTGGGCACAAATAAGGAAGTTGGGGTGGCGGTGGCATGGGGGGTGGGGTTAGAAAAGTTTGTAATTTAAGAAAGAATAGAGGTAAAGAGAGGAACATCAAGTGCATGTATACTAATGCCAGAAGCCTCGCCAACAAAATGGATGAATTAGAACTAATGTTGTTGGAACATAATTATGACATGGTGGGGATATCTGAAACATGGCTGGATGAGAGCCATGACTGGGCTATTAACTTGCAGGGCTTTTCAGAAATGACCGTACAGATAAGCGAGGGGGTGGGGTGTGTCTGTATGTAAAATCGACCTTAAAACCCATCCTGCGTGATAATATAGGTGAATCTAATGAAAATGTAGAGTCCCTGTGGGTGGAGATAAGGGGAGGGGGAAAAATAATAAATTACTGATAGGGGTTTGTTATAAATCTCCAAAAATAATGGAAGCAATGGAGAATATCCTCGTAAAGCAAATAGACGAAGCTGCGACTCAAGGAGAAGTCATTATTATGGGGGACTTCAACTACCCTGAAATAGATTGGGGAACAGAAACCTGCAGTTCCAGTAAAGGTAATCGGTTTTTGACAACTATGAGAGACAATTACCTTTCACAACTGGTTCAGGGCCCAACAAGAAGGGGGGCACAGCTAGACCTAATATTAACCAACAGGCCAGACCGCATATCAAATATAAGGGTTGGGGGTCACTTGGGGAATAGTGATCACAAAATAATAAGTTTTCATGTCTCCTTTAATAAAATGTGTAGTAGAGGGGTGACAAGGACACTAAACTTCAGGAGGGCAAATTTCCAACGGATGAGAGAGGATCTTGGTGCAATTAACTGGGATGATATCCTGAGACATAAAAATACACACAAAAAATGGGAGACGTTTATTAGCATCCTGGATAGGACCTGTGCACAGTATATACCGTATGGGAAATAAACATACTAGAAATAGGAGGAAACCAATATGGCTAAATAGAGCTGTAAGGGGCGCAATAAGTGACAAAACGAAAGCATTTAGAGAATTAAAGGAAGTAGGTAGTGAGGAGGCACTAAATAAATACAAAAAATTAAATAAATTCTGTAAAAAGCAAATCAAGGCAGCAAAGATTGAGACAGAGAGACTCATTGCCAGAGAGAGCAAAAATAATCCCAAAATATTCTTTAACTACATAAATAGTAAGAAACTAAAAAATGATAGTGTTGTCCTCCTTAAAAATAGTCTGGGTGAAATGGTGGATGAGGATGAGGAAAAAGCCAATATGCTAAATGACTTTTTTTCATCAGTATTTACAAAAGAAAATCCCATGGCAGCCAATACAGTGGGGCAAAAAAGTATTTAGTCATTCAGCAATAGTGCAAGTTCCACCACTTAAAAAGATGAGAGGCGTCTGTAATTTACATCATAGGTAGACCTCAACTATGGGAGACAAACTGAGAAATAAAAATCCAGAAAATCACATTGTCTGTTTTTTTATCAATTTATTTGCATATTATGGTGGAAAACAACCAAAACAAAGAAATGGTGCGCAAAATCCATATAATGAAAATATATAAACTTTATTGAATAAATAACTAAATACGACACAGGAGACTGACAGTGGGGGATAAAATTACCAATAGCCACCATTGACCGCAGAGAGACACGAAACCACACACCTCATATGCCGCAATGCACAAGCAGATGCTAAATAAATGTACAACATCAATGTGTAGAGATAAAGGTTACTACATTATCTAGATGCAAAAGGTTTAACAAAAATATATACATGTGCCGCGTATACATACAAAACCAATGTAAAGGGAAGCATACCACAGTTGTCACAGAGGGGGAGAGACGGCTCCTGCACACCCCCTCTGTGACAACTGTGGTATGCTTCCCTTTACATTGGTTTTGTATGTATACGCGGCACATGTATATATTTTTGTTAAACCTTTTGCATCTAGATAATGTAGTAACCTTTATCTCTACACATTGATGTTGTACATTTATTTAGCATCTGCTTGTGCATTGCGGCATATGAGGTGTGTGGTTTCGTGTCTCTCTGCGGTCAATGGTGGCTATTGGTAATTTTATCCCCCACTGTCAGTCTCCTGTGTCGTATTTAGTTATTTATTCAATAAAGTTTATATATTTTCATTATATGGATTTTGCGCACCATTTCTTTGTTTTGGTTGTTTTCTGCTGTCTCAGCATTGGTGTTTCCTTGCTACATCCATAACAGCAGGCTTTCATTTATATTTTCATCTTTATTATTACCATGATTATATGGTTTCAGTTATTTTGCTTGCTTTGCATTCCTTGTGTTCATATATTATGGTGGAAAATAAGTATTTGGTCAGAAACAAAATTTCATCTCAATACTTTGTAATATATCCTTTGTTGGCAATGACAGAAGTCAAACGTTTTCTGTAAGTCTTCACAAGGTTGCCACACACTGTTGTTGGTATGTTGGCCCATTCCTCCATGCAGATCTCCTCTAGAGCAGTGATGTTTTTGGCTTTTCACTTGGCAACACGGACTTTCAACTCCCTCCAAAGGTTTTCTATAGGGTTGAGATCTGGAGACTGGCTAGGCCACTCCAGGACCTTGAAATGCTTCTTACGAAGCCACTGCTTCGTTGCCCTGGCGGTGTGCTTTGGATCATTGTCATGTTGAAAGACCCAGCCACGTTTCATCTTCAATGCCCTTGCTGATGGAAGGAGGTTTGCACTCAAAATCTCACGATACATGGCCCCATTCATTCTTTCATGTACCCGGATCAGTCGTCCTGGCCCCTTTGCAGAGAAACAGCCCCAAAGCATGATGTTTCCACCACCATGCTTTACAGTAGGTATGGTGTTTGATGGATGCAACTCAGTATTCTTTTTCCTCCAAACACGACAAGTTGTGTTTCTACCAAACAGTTCCAGTTTGGTTTCATCAGACCATAGGACATTCTCCCAAAACTCCTCTGGATCATCCAAATGCTCTCTAGCAAACTTCAGATGGGCCCGGACATGTACTGGCTTAAGCAGTGGGACACGTCTGGCACTGCAGGATCTGAGTCCATGGTGGCGTAGTGTGTTACTTATGGTAGGCCTTGTTACATTGGTCCCAGCTCTCTGCAGTTCATTCACTAGGTCCCCCCGCGTGGTTCTGAGATTTTTGCTCACCGTTCTTGTGATCATTCTGACCCCACGGGGTGGGACTTTGCGTGGAGCCCCAGATCGAGGGAGATTATCAGTGGTCTTGAATGTCTTCCATTTTCTAATTATTGCTCCCACTGTTGATTTCTTCACTCCAAGCTGGTTGGCTATTGCAGATTCAGTCTTCCCAGCCTGGTGCAGGGCTACAATTTTGTTTCTGGTGTCCTTTGACAGCTCTTTGGTCTTCACCATAGTGGAGTTTGGAGTCAGACTGTTTGAGGGTGTGCACAGGTGTCTTTTTATACTGATAACAAGTTTAAACAGATGCCATTACTACAGGTAATGAGTGGAGGAAAGAGGAGACTCTTAAAGAAGAAGTTACAGGTCTGTGAGAGCCAGAAATCTTGATTGTTTGTTTCTGACCAAATACTTATTTTCCACCATAATATGCAAATAAAATGATAAAAAAACAGACAATGTGATTTTCTGGATTTTTATTTCTCAGTTTGTCTCCCATAGTTGAGGTCTACCTATGATGTAAATTACAGACGCCTCTCATCTTTTAAAGTGGTGGAACTTGCACTATTGCTGAATGACTAAATACTTTTTTGCCCCACTGTATGACTAGTGATAAAAATTCCCAATTAAATGTTACCTGCTTAACCCAGCAGGAAGTACGGCGGCATCTAAAAATCACTAAAATCGACAAATCTCCGGGCCTGGATGGGATACACCCCCGAGTACTGCAGGAATTAAGTACAGTCATTGATAGACCATTATTTTTAATCTTTAAAGAGTCCATAATAACAGGGTCTGTAAAACAGGACTGGCGTATAGCAAATGTGGTGCCAATATTCAAAAAGGGGACAAAAACTGAACTCGGAAATTATAGGCCAGTAAGCTTAACCTCTACTGTGGGTAAAATCCTGGAGGGCATTCTAAGGCTAGGGTCACATTGCGTTAGGGCAATCCGTTAAGCACATAGCACTAGCGGATTGCGCTAACGCAATGCTTCTCTAGGGTCCGCATTCGGCGTCCCTGATCTGCACTAGCGAGGAACGGACCTCGGGCGCGCCGCGGACGCTGCAAGCAGCGTCCGAGGTCCGTCACTCAAATGACGGCACATCGCTAGCGCCCGCCCAATGTGGGCGGACGCTAGCAACGCGTTCACCATTACAGGCTATGGTGGCGTTAACGGACTACGTTAACACCGCGTTATGCCGCGGTGTAACGTAGTCCGTTAAACGCGGTCACATAACGCATTGTGACCCTAGCCTAAGGGATGCTATACTGGAGTATCTGAAGAGGAATAACCTCATGACCCAGTATCAGCATGGGTTTACTAGGGACCATTCATGTCAGACTAATTTGATCAGCTTCTATGAAGAGGTAAGTTCCGGACTGGACCAAGGGAACCCAGTAGATGTAGTGTATATGGACTTTTCAAAAGCTTTTGATACGGTGCCACACAAAAGGTTGATACAGAAAATGAGAATAATGGGGATAGGGGAAAATATGTGCAAGTGGGTTGAGAGCTGGCTCAGGGATAGGAAACAAAGGGTGGTTATTAATGGAGCACACTCAGACTGGGTCGTGGTTAGTAGTGGGGTACCACAGGGGTCAGGATTGGGCCCTCTTCTTTTTAACATATTTATTAATAACCTTGTAGGGGGCATTCAGAGTAGAATTTCAATATTTGCAGATGAGATGACACTAAACTCTGCAGGGTAATCAATACAGAGGAGGACAATTTTATATTACAGGATGATTTATGTAAACTAGAAGCTTGGGCTGATAAATGGCAAATGAGCTTTAATGGGGATAAATGTAAGGTCATGCACTTGGGTAGAAGTAATAAGATGTATAACTATGTGCTTAATTCTAAAACTCTGGGCAAAACCGTCAATGAAAAAGACCTGGGTGTATGGGTGGATGACAAACTCATATTCAGTGGCCAGTGTCAGGCAGCTGCTACAAAGGCAAATAAAATAATGGGATGCATTAAAAGGAGCATAGATGCTCATGAGGAGAACATAAATTTACCTCTATACAAGTCACTAGTGCGACCACACTTAGAATACTGTGCACAGTTCTGGTCTCCGGTGTATAAGAAAGACATAGCTGAACTGGAGCGGGTGCAGAGAAGAGCAACCAAGGTTATTAAAGGACTGGGGGGTCTGCAATACCAAGATAGGTTATTACACTTGGGGCTATTTAGTTTGGAAAAACGAAGGCTAAGGGGTGATCTTATGTTAATGTATAAATATATGAGGGGACAGTACAAAGACCTTTCTGATGATCTTTTTAATCATAGACCGGTGACAGGGACAAGGGGGCATCCTCTACGTCTGGAGGAAAAAAGGTTTAAGCATGATAACAGACGCGGATTCTTTACTGTAAGAGCAGTGAGACTATGTAACTCTCTGCCGTATGATGTTGTAATGAGTGATACATTACTTAAATTTAAGAGGGGACTGGATACATTTCTGGAAAAGTATAATATTACAGGGTATATATATTAGATTCCTTGATAAGGCGTTGATTCAGGGAACTAGTCTGATTGCCGTATGTGGGGTCGGGAAGGAATTTTTTTCCCCATGGTGGAGCTTACTCTTACCACATGGGTTTTTTTTGCCTTCCCCTGGATCAACATGTTAGGGCATGTTAGGCTATGGGTTGAACTAGATGGACTTAAAGTCTTCCTTCAACCTTAATAACTATGTAAAACTATGTAAAAATTAAGTTAACCTCACTTCAAGCAAAGGAGCTTAGGGAGTCATCTGTCGTTATTTGGGACGAAGTAACAATGACTCCCTGTTTTAATATGAGCGCTGTGGATAATTTGTTCCAAGACATACATGAAAAAAAAGACAATTTGGTGGAAAAGTTTTCATAAACGGTGGTGACTTTCATCAACCCTACCAATAGTGGAAGGTGGAAAAAGAGCCCAAATTGTACAGTCCACCATTAAATACTCAAAATGCTGGAATCAGTTTTCACCGTTCCAGTTAAAACAGAATATGATAACGTCTCAGGACAAAGTTGAGTACAACTCATGGTTACTGAAACTTGGCAATAGAGAGTTGTCAAATGTATATGGTCTACCTGGAGACACAATTGAAATCCCAAATTGTTTTATTGAAGAGGGAGATTTAATTACAGCTATTTTTGGCGACTCAATTGAGATTACCAGTGCAACGGTAGAAGCAATTGCCAATAAAGCAATTCTTACGCCATTGAATGATGACGTTCACGCCTTGAGTGACAAAATTCTTAGTCAAGTTCAAAGTGAACACTCAAGATATCGCTCTGTCAACACAATTGCGGAAGAGGAGGGTGTGATTCTCACAGATTACCCTGTAGAGTTTCTTAATAGAGTTGAGCGACTTTTACTTTTTTCAAGCTGTTTTCCACTTCCAGATGAGGGAGCCTTCGAGGCCTTGTGTAGCCAGACGATGATGTTGGCTCAACACCTCCAGCCTTAGGTGCTATTGTGCTTTTGCTACTACCACCAGATGCACCACCACCACCACCACCATCAGTACCAGCTGGCAACCACCGCCCATGGGCTCTTCCACCAGACTTCCTCATTTTTGGAAAATCTAACCAAAATAACAACCGTTATATGGTACTGTAAAACAAGGTAGAAGGTGTATATAAAATGGTTGAGAATTTAAATCTACCTTTTTTTTTGGGAGACTGAACCAAAACTCAGGCCCTGTGCATAAAACAACACAATGTAAGTGGTAGAAAGTGGCTGGCTGATATACGACAAACTAACAGGACTGAAGTATATCCACTTTGTGAGAATTTGAATCTCACGTTTTTGGGGGGAGACTGAACCAAAACTCAGGCCCAGTGTATATAACAACACAATGAAAGAGGCAGAAAGTGGCTGGAAGATATATGAAAAAATACAAGGACTGTAGTACAATTTCAGTCTCCCTACAATGATCTCAGGACAAGTATGGCAGCAATAAAAAGGACTGCTGCACACAAAAGTGTGGACAAATAAACAAGCTAACTGTGCAGAAAGGAGCAACAGGATTTTTGCTTTTAAAAAAGCAGTTGGTTTGCACAGCAGCGTGCAAACAGCAATGCAGCTATCAGGGAGCCTTATAAGGCAGCCTAATAAGCTACAGAGCTGATGCACAAAAATCTATCCTCCACTGTCCCTGCAAAAAAAAGGTGGTGTTGGACATTTGAAATTGCTACAGCACAAGCAGTTTGGGGGTTAGTCTTACTTCCCTAACTATATCCCTTCTTCTGATGAAGCTGCAGCAACCTCTCCCTATGCTAAGATCGGCAAAAGTAAGATGGCGGTCAGCGTGCACGCCCCTTTATAGCCCCTGTGACGCTGCAGAAAGCAAGCCAATCACTGTCATGCCCTTCTCTAAGATGGTGGGGACCGAGACCTATGTCATCACGCTGCCCACACTCTTCGTCCTCCTTCATTGGCTGAAAAATGGAGCGGAAAGCGGCATATGAAACACGACTTTTGCGCACTAGGATCTGGTCGCGTTTCATGAAACCCGACTTTGCCAAAAGTCGGCGATTTTTGAATTTGTCCGATCCGTTTCGCTCAACCCTATTTCTTAACTCTTTGAATCCCACTGGGATGCCTCTTCATGAATTGAAGCTGAAACCAGGATCTGTAATTATGCTCCTGGGAAATCTTAACAGAAAGCATGGCCTTTGTAATGACACAAAGCTTTATGTGAAAAGCTTAAAAGCAAACATTATTCATGCTGTTGCTTTAAATGGAAAAGCAAAGGGTCAGACAGTTCTTATTCCAAGAATTGACCTGATTTCCAAAGATAAAAACTTGCCAATCCAGATGCGAAGGCATCAGTTTCCTGTCATGTTGGCTTTTGCAATGACAATCAATAAATCTCAAGGACAGTCCTTGGATATTGTATTTATTTATTTGCCTCTCCCAGTGTTTTCACACGAGCAGTTATATGTGGCTTTCTCCAGCGGAAGGAAAAGCCAACAAGTATGGGTCAAAATACTTGAGACACAGAAGAAAGGTAAACTTATTCCTAACGTTGACAAATGGTTTACTGTCAACTTTATGTACAAAAAAGTATTTTATTAAGCTTTTTAACAATTGTAAAAGCCAAAAAATGTTGTACACAAAAGCGGGACTAACTCCTAGCCGCGGTCTACGGACCAAACATAGGGTATGTACAGGGCCTTGGGGACAGATCCCAAGTGCACTCAACCATGTGAAATAGCTTATGGTCAGGAACACTGAGGAATAGCGCTATTGGATAGCTCTACCCGTTCTTTTCCTTTGGGAATAGGGCTATGGGATAGCTCTACCCGTTCACTTTCTTCATGGATAGCGCTATCAGATAGTTCTACCCGAACAGTATTAACTACAGAGCTTTTTCATACACAAGGTAGCAGTGGCAGGAGAGGTACACCAGGCATTTATGTTTGCCATTAGTCTGCACATACGCCAGTCTGGTGCGTGGATACACCCCATTGCATGGTTCGTAATCATAGTGCATGCCCGGAAGGCGCGCAATCACTCATTATAATCTATGGTGCTACTCATATGTGAGATCCTCAATATTGGGCTTTCTCTTTGCCACAGGAATCGGTTTGTCTTCAGTCTGTGGAGGGGTTTTTAGGGGCTCTAGCACTCATCTATGATGACACTGACTGAGTCTCTTTGGCTGAGTCCAGGCTGCGTGGTTTTCAGCAGGGAGATCTGTCAGGGGAGACATATAGCTCTGAATTCCGCAGATGGGCAACTGATACTACATGGAATGCCCTGGCTTTTGAGAAGGAAAGGTTGAAAGATACCTTAGCACCTTATGAAATCCCTGAGTCCTTGGAGGATGCCATGTCATTGGCTATACGTGTTGATACTGTAGACGCCTTCAGGATAGGTGGGTAAGACCACCTTCTCCCGAGGCTTCTTTTTGGGGTAGGGCTTCTTTGCCAGGGGAGCAGTCTGGTGGTGAACTCAATACTGGGGAGGGTGGAGGATCCCATGCAGTAAGGGGGTGCCTCTGCATCGTACATTTCCCTGGAGTTTCACAAAAAAAGGAAGGGGGGGTTGAAAAAAAGGACATTTTATTGGGTCCTTTCCTTTGATGCCTAGACAAAAGGAGACTGGTTTAACCTTTGATAGCCTGGAGGGGTGCATTTGTCTACAACCTGCAGTTCCCGATTTGTCCTGACAGCAGAGGTGATGCTGGAGAGCAAAACTGAGGAATTCTCTGTGTTTGTTGACAGTGGAGCTGGAGTCAGCATGGTCGATGCCGAGTTTGCTAGAATTCATGAGCTTTTTTGCTGTATTTTAGCTAATCCCATTCCCATCTTCGCCATCGACTCAGCACTAGTGATGAGCGAGCATGCTCGCGACTACTCGGTACTAGCCTCAGCATCTCACTGCTCGAGATGCTCGGAGCTCACCGAGTATTTCCGGGGTTGCTTGGCGGGAGCTCGGGCCCCCTCTCTGCATGTTTGGCACTCTTTACAAATCGAATGAACATGCAGGGACTGTCTACCACACACTGTAATGCCACAGCCATGTTGGTTGTGGCATTACAGTGATTGGCTGGCCGCACAGCGTCATCAGGTCTATATCAGACCTGACACCGACATGCTCATCACAGTCTACTCTGGAATCAGGCAGTGTAGGGAGAGGTGCTTCTGAGATAGGGAGAAATTTGCTTGTTTCTTAGTTAGTGTAGGTGTAACACAATATATTATATACATATCCATCTCAACTAACAGTCCTTCTGAGGACTAATCCAGCTGACTCTTGAGTTTTCATTGGCTGTAAGCCATAATCATAAACATTAACAGAAATAAACACTTGAAATACATCACTCTGTTTGTAATGACTCAACTAATGTATGAGTTTCACTTTTTGTGTTGAAGAACTGAAATAAATTGACTTTTTGATGATATTCTAATTTTGTGAGATGCAGCTGTGTATGTATATATATATCTATATCTAATATATAAAGCTGAATGTGTGTGTGTATGTATGTGTGTGTGTAAGTCCGGGATTGGCATCTGCACCGTCGCAGCTACAGCCACAAAATTTTGCACAGTCACACGTCTGGACCCCGAGAGCGTCATAGGCTATGTTGTAAGGCAAAATTTTAACCCCCGCGGGTTCCAATTCACCAAACAATTTTGCCCCTATCTATATAATGGGGAAAAAGTGAAAGGAAAAGTGTTGGAGGCAAATTGACAGCCATGAGGAGATGGCATACAGGTATATACTATATACAGGGGAGATGATATACAGCTATATATTATATACAGGAGGAGATGACATACAGGTATATACTATATACAGGGGAGATGACATACAGGTATATATTATACAGGGGAGATGACTTACAGGTATATCTAATATATAAAGCTGAATGTGTGTGTGTGTGTGTATGTGTGTATGTCTGGGATTGGCATCTGCACCGTCGCAGCTACAGCCACAAAATTTTGCACAGTCAAATGTCTGGACCCCTAGAGCGTCATAGGCTATGTTGTGAGGTGAAATTTTAACCCCACGTGTTCCGATTCACAAAAATTTTTTGCCCCTATATACATAATGGGGAAAATGTGAAAGGAGAAGTGTTGGAGGCAAATTGACAGCTGCCAGATGTGAACAAGGGGGACTTAAAGAACAAGAGCGATGGCGCCAAAGAGTATATACCGTACAGTTGCTAAGGTGGGGCCCCGACATGGGATACTCACCACACATGGGGATATGAACACACACACAAAATGCGCCACACACTACCACGTGCTTGAACACATATACCACCCTCAGCACACATTTCACCACACATGCACGAACCTCGCCACATAAAAGTTGAAACACAAAAGTCGCCGCTCAAAACTCGCCACGCACAAAATTCGCCACATGCAAAACTCACCACATGCAAAACTAGGCTCATGCAAAACTCGCCACACGTGCAAAACTCACCTCATGGAAAACTCGCCACACGCAAAACTTGCACACGCGGAAAAATTGCCACATGCACAAAAGTTGCAACACATGCAAAAAATGCCTCACACAAAACTTGCACATACTCAAAGCGCACCACACATAAAACTCGACGCGCAAAACTCACTAACCTGTCACATGCAACTCGACACACAAAAAGTTGCTACACGCATGTCGCCACACAAAACTGATCTCACAAAAGTTGCTACACGCATGTCGCCACACAAAACTCATCTCTAGTGTTGAGCGATACCGTCCGATACTTGAAAGTATCGGTATCGGAAAGTATCGGCCGATACCGGCAAAATATCGGATCCAATCCGATACCGATACCCGATACCAATACAAGTCAATGGGACTCAAGTATCGGACGGTATCCCTGATGGTTCCCAGGGTCTGAAGGAGAGGAAACTCTCCTTCAGGCCCTGGGAACCATATAAATGTGTAAAAGAAAGAATTAAAATAAAAAATATTGCTATACTCACCTGTCCGACGCAGCCGGGACTTCAGCGAGGGAACCGGCAGCGTTGTTTGTTTAAAAATCGCGCTATTACTTGGTTACGTGAATTCCCGGCTTGTGATTGGTCAGGTCGGCCATGTTGCCGGGACGCGGACCAATCACAGCAAGCCGTGACGAAATTACGTCACGGCTTGCTGTGATTGGTCCGCGTCCCGGCAATATGGCCGCCCTGACCAATCACAAGCCGGGACGTCACGGGAGGCTGGACACGCGCTCATTTTAAAATGGGCGCGTGTCCAGCCTCCCGTGACGTCACGGCTTGTGATTGGTTGCGCCGCGATCAACCAATCACAAGCCGGGAGGCTGGACGCGCTCATTTTGAAATGGGCGCGTGTCCAGCCTCCCGTGACGTCACGGCTTGTGATTGGTTGCGCCGCGATCAACCAATCACAAGCCGGGAGGCTGGACGCGCTCATTTTGAAATGGGCGCGTGTCCAGCCTCCCGGCTTGTGATTGGTTGACCGCGACGCAACCAATCACAAGCCGTGACGTCACGGGAGGCTGGACACGCGCCCTTTTTAAAATGAGCGCGTTTCCAGCCTCCCGTGACGTCACGGCTTGTGATTGGTTAATGGCGGCCATGTTGCCGGGACGCGGACCAATCACAGCAAGCCGTGACGTATTTTCGTCACGGCTTGCTGTGATTGGTCCGCGGCCCGGCAACATGGCCGCCCTGACCAATCACAAGCCGGGACTTCGCGTAACCATGTAAAAGCGGGAATTTTAAACAAACAACGCTGCCGGTTCCTGCGCTGAGGTCCCGGCTGCGTCGGACAGGTGAGTATAGCGATATTTTTTATTTTAATTCTCTATTTTACACATTTTAACATTAATGTTGTTCCGATACCCGATACCCGATACCACAAGAGTATCGGAATCCCGGTATCGGAATTCCGATACAGCAAGTATCGGCCGATACCCGATACTTGCAGCATCGGAATGCTCAACACTACTCATCTCACAAAAGTTGCTACATGCATGTCACCACACGCAACTCAACACAAACAAATTGACACATGAAACTCGCCCTAAAACACACACAAGTCTGGTATTATCCTTCAAAAATAAAAATCTGATTAATAAGCGGACAAACTATAAGAACAACAAATGTACGATATAGGAAATACGACAGCTGTCAGTCACATGACCTGTCTATTATGTGTATGTGTGAGCTAAAATATACTGCCAGGGGGGAGGGCTTCCTGTTGGCTGGGATTTATCAGTCTGCCAATAGCAACCAATCACAGCTCAGCTTCTACTTTGCTACAGTTAATTAATCTGAGCTCTGATTGGTTAATATAGGCAGGACATTCTCAGTATAACAAAGCTTGTGCTGTTAGGGTGTGTTGGTGGAAAGGCACATTACCTCTATGTGAGAGGATATTGAAACTGCCAGTTACAGACTATTTTTACCACAATAATGCCTCATAAGAAAAGGAATTCCATGGCATGAATGTCAGCTAATGCAAAAAGAAAAGCTGCATTATGGGCCAATGAAAAATGTGAAGACCGAGAAGCAAGGCTGACACACATGAGAACAGCAGCTGCTTTCTCAAGAGCCAATGAACTTTCTGAGCAGAGGGAAGCGAGGCTTGCAGACAAGAGAATAAGAGCTGCTTCCTCAAGAGCCAATGAACTTTCTGAGGAGAGGGAAGCGAGGCTTGCAGACAAGAGAACAAGAACTGCTTCCTCAAGAGCCAATTAATTTTCTGAGGAGAGGGAAGCGAGGCTTGCAGACATGAAAAGAAGAGCTGCTTCCTCAAGAGCCAATGAACTTTCTCATGAGAGGGAAGCGAGGCTTGCAGACATGAAAACAAGAGCTGCTTCCTCAAGAGCCAATGAACTTTCTGAGGAGAGTGAAGCGAGGCTTGCTTGCAGATAAGAGAAGAAGAGCTGCTTCCTCAAGGGCCAATGAGTCATCTCAGCAGAGAGAAGGCCGACTTGCCGCTAAGAGAATTTCTATTTCTTCCACCAGGGCACAGGAAATGGTTGGAGATTTGAAACATGCTGCCTTTTGTTGCCAGTCAGACAAAAACTATCAGGATAATCCTAAAGTTCAGATAGGAAAAATGGATGTGGTCTGCATGTACTGCAGTGCCCTAAAATGGAAAGATGAACCGCCAGGTTTATGTTGTGCAAATGGCAAGATAAAACTTCCACCTCTCCTGTCACCACCAGGTCCCCTAAAGTCTCTGATGACAGGTACCAGTACAATATCAAAGCATTTCTTGGACAACATCAGGAAGTACAACTCCTGCTTCCAAATGACATCATTTGGTGCAACAAAAGAAATGTTTACAACAGGATTTATGCCGACATTTAAAGTTCAAGGACAGGTTTACCACTCAATTGGCTTACTGCTTCCATTACAAAGAAAAGAACCTCAATTTCTTCAACTCTTCTTCATGGGAAATGCAGAAGCAGAGGCTCAGCGGAGATGATCTTTAATTCCTAACACTCGCCTTGATATTGTCACTATTTTGCAGCAGTTCCTTCACTCCAACAATCCATATGTTCAACTTTTCAAGACTGCACTTGAATGCATGCCAAATGACGATTACAAGGTTGTCATTCGAGCTGACAAAACACCACAAGGTGAACATCAGCGACGTTTCAATGCTCCCACATTTGATGAGGTAGCTATCTTCATTGTAGGTAATGATTTTCAAAGCCGTGACATTGTGCTTCAGAAAAGGAACAATAGTTTGCAACGAGTAGCAGAAACTCACAGGTCCTATGATGCACTGCAATATCCAATCATCTTTTGGCAGGGACAGGATGGCTATCACTTTGGAATACCTCAGACAGATCCTACAACAGGCAACCCTTCAGGAAAAAAAGTGTCTGCCATGGACTTCTATGCATATAGGATCATGACAAGATTTACAGAGGAAAATCACATCTTGAAATGCAAACACCTCTTCCACCAATTTATTGTTGGCATGTATGCAAAGATTGAGAGTGAACATCTTTTATATATCCGACTAAATCAAAAGAAGCTCAGGGCAGAGGAATATATTCACCTTAGAGATGCTGTTGCAAATGATGCTGATCCAAAAGAGTTGGGGAAAATGTTTATTCTTCCATCAACTCTCACTGGAAGCCCACGACACATGCATGAATACACACAGGATGCAATGACTTATGTGAGAAAGTATGGCCGTCCAGATCTTTTCATCACCTTTACTTGCAATCCTGCCTGGGAAGAAATTGGAGGGCACCTGTTGCCGGGCCAAAAAACAGTGAATCGCCATGACCTTATTGCTCTGGTTTTCAAACAGAAACTTTCAAAAATGACTAATCTCATCACAAAATTCATTCAGTTGAATGGCAAAAAAGAGGCCTTCCTCACACCCACATCTTGATCTGGCTGAAGCAAAAAATACAGCCTACCGAAATTGACAATATCATCAGTGCCGAATTCCCAGACCTTCAGATTGACCCATTGCTGTTTGACACCATCACAAAAAAACATGATCCATGGTCCGTGTGAGAGTCTCAAAAAAATTCTCCCTGTATGACTGATGGCAGGTGTTCAAAGCATTACCCACGAACCCTGGTCCAAGAAACCCAAACAGGACAAGATGGATATCCAGTCTACCGAAGAAGAAAGCCAGGGGATGGTGGTTTCACAGCAAAGCTCAAAATGCGTGTTGGATCATCACTCCAAGAGATAGAAATTGGCAACAGGTGGGTAGTGCCTTACAACCCTTTGCTCTCAAAAATCTTCCAGGCCCACATAAATGTCGAATCTTGCCACTCTGTCAAATCAATCAAGTATATCTGCAAATATGTCCACAAAGGAAGTGATCAAGCAGTTTTTGAACTCCAGAAAAATGGACCTATTATTGATGAAGTGGAGGCATTCCAGATGGGCAGGTACATAAGCAGCAATGAAGCTGTTTGGAGAATACTAGGATTCTCCATTCATGAGCGCTACCCACCAGTTGTGCATCTGAGTGTGCACTTGGAAAATGGACAGAGAATTTATTTTAACCTAGCAAACTTACAGCAGCAGCTCCTAACACCACCTAAGACCACCCTCTTGGCATTTTTTGAGCTGTGTCAACAAGACCCTTTTGCAAAAACAATTCTCTACTGTGATTTACCAAAGTACTACACTTGGAATGCCTCCAGAAAAACACTGGAACGGAGGAAACGGGGGCTTGATATTGAAGGCTATCCAAGGGTGAAAGCAAATGATACGCTTGGTCGCGTCTACACTGTTCATCCGTCAAATGCAGAGTGCTTCTACCTGCGCATGTTACTTCATGTTGTCAAAGACCCTACATCATTTTCTGACCTGAAGACCGTCGGAGGCCATGTGTGTGAAACATTCAGGGAAGCTTGCCAAAGAAAAGGACTTCTGAAAAATGATGGACACTGGGACATGACCCTCAGTGAAGCAGCAGCCACACAAACCCCAAAGCGACTAAGACACCTCTTTGCTATTATTCTAACAACTTGTAGCATTTCAAATCCTCTTGAGATTTGGACAAAGTACAAAACTGATCTCAGTGAGGACATCCTCATGCAGATTAGTAGGGAAAATCCTCAGCAACTCATTAACTTCACTGAGGAAATGTTCAATGAAACTTTAATGCTCCTTGAAGATCAGTGCATAGCGATGTCAGGAAAAGCCTTACAGTTGCTTGGTTTGCCTGCTCCAATAAGAAATCCTGAAGGCATCCAAATGTGTAGGGAGATTTTCATAGAAACAAACTACAATATTGATGAACTGACAGCATTTGTGCCTCAGAACGAGCCAATATTGGTACCAGATCAAAGGGACGCCTATAACTACATTTTAAGTTTCAGTGAAACCAACAAAGGTGGGATTGTCTTCCTTGATGCTCCAGGTGGAACATGAAAGACATTTGTAATCAACTTGCTCCTGGCAAAATTTCGACAACAAAAAAAAATTGCACTTGCAGTGGCATCTTCTGGAATTGCAGCTACACTTATAAAAGGTGGCAGGACAGCACATTCGACATTCAAACTACCACTTAACCTGTCTCATAGTGACAACAACCCCATGTGTAATATTGCCAAGGGATCAGGACTGGCCAAATTGCTTCAAAAATGCAGTGCCATCATTTGGGATGAATGCACCATGTCACACAAAAGGGCTCTGGAAGCAGTGGACAGACTGCTGCAAGACCTGTGTAGCAACAAATATATCATGGGAGGAGTAGTTGTTTTGGCAGGTGACTTCCGCCAAACACTACCTGTTATTCCAAGATCAACTCCTGCAGACGAACTCAATGCCTGTCTTTGGAGAAAAGTAAAGAAAATGTCACTGAACACAAACATGAGGGTCTACATGACAGGCGATGTTTCTGCTGGACTGTTTTTGAGCCAGCTGTTGACTATTGGAGATGGCAAGGCACCAGTAAACTCAACCACTGGACAGATCACCTTCCCAAGCAACTTTTGTTGCATTGTGACTTCCATTGAGGAGTTGAAAGCAAAGGTTTTGCCAAACATTCAACTCCACTTCAAAAATTCTGGCTGGCTGTGTGAAAGGGCTATTCTAGCTCCCAAAAATGACAGCATCAACAAGATCAATCTTCAAATTCTAAATTTCCTTCCAGGTGTGTGCACAACCTACAAGTCAGTAGATACAGTAATAGACCATGCTCAAGCATTATTTTATCCAACTGAGTTCCTCAATTCCTTGGAGCCACAAGGACTTCCTCCTCACAACCTCTTTCTAAAACCTGGAGCACCTATTCTGCTATTGAGAAATTTGGATCCACCAAAGCTGTGTAATGGAACAAGACTCTTGATTAAGAACCTGTTTCCACATGTAATTGAGGCAACCATTTTGACAGGATGTGCCACAGGAGAAGATGTTTTCATTCCAACAATTCCTCTCATTCCGTCTGATTTGCCTTTTGATTTTAAACGCCTCCAGTTTCCTGTTCGACTGGCATTTGCTATGTCCATCAACAAGGCTCAGGGACAGTCCTTGAAAGTAGTTGGAATCGATTTACAATCTCCCTGCTTTTCTCATGGTCAACTTTATGTGGCCTGTTCAAGAGTTGGAACAGCCAAAAATCTGTTTGTCTTTGCACCTGAAGGAAAAACTAAGAATGTAGTTTATCAAAAGGCTCTTGAATAAGTAGTAGAAGATTACTTCACATTACTTGGCCAATTTAGTTAAATCTGTGTGGAATATCTCTGGTGTTGAAATATATGTTGTAAAATGCTTCTATTAGCTTAGTTTTTGCCTTTTAATAATTAGATTTCTATCTATTTGTTTTGTGGTTTTTGTGTGCAGAATACATTTTTGTTAACACATTCTATTTTGCTAACAGCAGTTATTAACCCGGGCGAAGCCAGGTAGCTCAGCAAGTATATATATATATATATATATATATATATATACCGTCGTGTGCTGCCAGGACCTGTGTAATGTCACAGTTATGTGTTCAGTCACATAGGAGGAGTCACATGGTCTGGAGCTTAAATAGTTGGGCTTCAGAGGCAATCTTTGGTCAGTAAAGGTACCTTCACACGAAACGACATCGCTAGCGATCCGTGACGTTGCAGCGTCCTCGCTAGCGATATCGTTTCGTTTGACACGCAGCAGCGATCAGGATCCTGCTGTGATGTCGCTGGTCGCTGAATAAAGTCCAGAACTTTATTTGGTCGTCCGATCGCTGTGTATCGTTGTGTTTGAAAGCAAAAGCAACGATACCAGCGATGTTTTACACTGGTAACCAGGGTAAACATCGGGTTACCAAGCGCAGGGCCGCGCTTAGTAACCCGATGTTTACCCTGGTTACCAGCGTAAAAGTAAAAAAAAAAAACAGTACATGCTCACCTGCGCGTCCCCCAGCCTCTGCTTCCTGACACTTACTGAGCGCCGGCCCTAAAGTGAAAGTGAAAGCACAGCGGTGACGTCACCGCTGTGCTGTTAGGGCCGGAGCTCAGTCAGTGTCAGGAAGCGGACGCTGGGGGACGCGCAGGTGAGCATGTGCTGTTTGTTTTTTTTACTTTTACGCTGGTAACCAGGGTAAACATCGGGTTACTAAGCGCGGCCCTGCGCTTAGCAACCCGATGTTTACCCTGGTTACCCGGGGGCCTCGGCATCGTTGGTCGCTGGAGAGCGGTCTGTGTGACAGCTCTCCAGCGATCAAACAGCGATGCTGCAGTGATCGGCATCGTTGTCGCTATCGCTGCAGCGTCGCTTCGTGTGAAGGTACCTTAAGACTAAAGAAGGATTCTCCAGTGGTTTGTGTATCGTGGAGAAAAGACTGAACTGCTTTTGCTCCAGAGTGGGATGTTCCCCGCAATGTATGGACTCCATTATAGCATTTTGTTTTGTTGGTTGTTTTCATGTTTTTGCCTGAAGAGTTGTTTACATTCCCGTTCTTGTTTGGTTATGCTGCCATATAATAAACCAACTAAAGAACAGTGTTCCTGTTTTCTACCTCCTTGTACCTCCAAGTGAGATGAGCTAACACTATATACTGTATATACAGTGAAGAAAATAATTATTTGATCCCTTGCTGATTTTGTAAGGTTGCCCACTGATAAGGACATGAACAGTCTATAATTTTAAGAGTAGGCTAATTTTAACTTTAAGAGATAAAATACCAAAAATACAATTTAAAAGAAAATTACGATGTATAAATTATATAAATTTATTTGCATTTTGCAGAGAGAAATAAGTATTTGATCCCTTGCCAATAGTGTTGAGCGATACCTTCCGATATTCAAAAGTATCGGTATCGGATTGGATCGGCCGATATCCAAAAAATATCGGATATCGCCGATACCCGATACCCGATACTAGGGTTGAGCGAAACGGGTCGGCCATTTTCAGAAGTCGCCGACTTTTGGCAAAGTCGGGTTTCATGAAACCCGACCCGACCCCTGTGTGGGGTCGGCCATGAGGTCGGCGATCTTCTGAATCTGGTATCGGAATTCCGATACCGAGTTCCGATATGTTTGCGATATCGGAAATCGGTATCGGAATCCACATTTAAGTGTAAAATAAAGAATTAAAATAAAAAATATTGATATACTCACCTCTCCGGAGGCCCCTGGACATCGCCGCTGGTAACCGGCAGCCTTCTTTGCTTAAAATGAGCGCGCTTACGGCCTTCCATGACGTCACGGCTTCTGATTGGTCGCGTGCCGCTCATGTGACCGCCACGCGACCAATCACAAGCCGTGACATAATTCTCAGGTCCTAAATTCCTAATTCTAGGAATTTAGGACCTGAGAATTACATCACGGCTTGTGATTGGTCGCGTGAGCGGTCACATGGGCGGCCGCGACCAATCACAAGCCGTGACGTCATCTAAGGCCCTGAACGCGCTCATTTTAAGCAAAGAAGGCTGCCGGTTACCAGCGGTAAGGTCCAGGCTGCGTCGGAGAGGTGAGTATATCAATATTTTTTATTTTAATTCTTTATTTTACACATTAATATGGATCCCAGGGCCTGAAGGAGAGTTTCCTCTCCTTCAGACCCTGGGAACCATAGTATCCCATTGACTGCATTGGGTTTCGTGTTTCGGCCGACCCCGACCCCGACTTTTTTATAGGATCGGCCGATTTCACTCAACCCGACTTTTGAGAAAGTCGGGTTTCGTGAAACCCGACCCGATCCTATAAAAATAAAAGTCGCTCAACCCTACCCGATACCAATACAAGTCAATGGGACACAAATATAGGAAGCTATCCTGGATGGTTCCCAGGGTCTGAAGGAGAGGAAACTCTCCTTCAGGCCCTGGGATCCATATTCATGTAAAAAATAAAGAATAAAAATAAAAAATATGGATATACTCACCCCTCCGACAGACCCTGGCTCTTACCGGTGCAAGCGTCTGCCTCCACTCCTAAGAATGCAGTGAGTGAAGGATCTTCGATGACGTCGCAGTCACATGAGCGGTCACGCGGCCAATCACAAGATCGCGACGTCATCGCAGGTCCTACACTCACTGCATTCTTAGGAACGGAGGTTCCAGACCCTGGGAACCATACGGACCGCACACGCCTGGGAACTTATAGGAACTTCCGATTCCGATATCACAAAAATATCGGAACTCGGTGTCGGAATTCCGATACAGCGAATATCGGCCGATACCCGATATTTGCAGTATCGGAATGCTCAACACTACTTGCCAATCATTAAGAGTAGGGTTGAGCGACTTTCATTTTTTTAAGATCGAGTAGGGTTTTGGGAAACCCGATTTTGTCCAGAGTCGAGTCGAGTGCAGTCGGCCGATTATCGCTAAAAGTCGGGGATCGACCGAAACACGAAACCCAATGCAAGTCAATGGGGAAGCATAGTCGGCAGTGAGTGGAGGCCAGGAAAACACCTACAGTGCCCATTTTAATGCCAAAAACATCCATTCTTGTTTCTGAAGCTTGCCAATCTTAATTAACTGTATAATAATAGTTGGGCATAGGGAATTGGGGGAAAGTTGTGGGGGGAGTAGGGCTGGCTCAAGTTTTTCGTGGGCCCAGGAAATGCGGACTACGTCACGGCGGTGTTGCAGGGAAAGGTAAGTATTTAAACGTTGCAAGTGCTGTGATCCTGAGCAAGCAGGGGGGGCCCACTCGTTCGCATTGGCACTGGCACAGGGCCCCTCAAAGTACGGCGGTGTGTTTGCATGGCGGGGGCGCCTCCCACCAGCAGCGACACTTTTGCGTACTCTGAGGGGCCCTGTGCCAGTGACGTCGCCAACGAGTATGCCCCCCCACCTGATGAAGGAACCTGCACTTTCATCTGCACCTTCCTCTTTGTCCCTGTGTAAGGTGGTATAACATGCGGGAAGGGGAACCTTACTTTCAGCAGGGTCAGATTCTGGCTGTGTAGAGTACAAGAGGAATGTAGTGGTCTAGGTCAATGTACCAGCAGACTCATTTAGCAGTGGCTGGGCAATGGGCAGGATGAGGAGGAAACAGATATAGGGCCAAAGAATAAAGTAGGCTAAATGCAGTTCAAAATTGGTAACAGGACTAAACAGGCGGCATTGCTTTGTTCAGTGGAGTAGCAAACCCAAGAGCAGCAGACACTGTTTCAAGGGCCTAACCACACTAGTAGGCCAAATGCAGTTTAATATCTGATAGTATAGGGCGAAAGCCAGAATGTGGAAGCTCAGCTTTGTTCAGTTGAGGACAACACCAGGGAGGGGCAGACACCTTTAGTAGGCCGGAAAAGCCTATTGCATTTTTTAAAATGGTAATTTGGAGCAGAAGGTTGAAGCTCAGCTTTATTTAGTTGAGGGCAACACCAGGGAGGGGCAGAAGCCGTTAGTAGGCCCTAACCACCATTTTTTTTTTAAAAAAACACTTAATGAGAGCCGGAAGGTTGAAGCTCAGCTTTATTCAGTTGAGGACAACACCAGGCAGGGGCACACAGACAGACACCTTTAGTAGGCCGGAAAAGCCTATTGCATTTTTTAAAATGGTAATTTGGAGCAGAAGGTTGAAGCTCAGCTTTATTTAGTTGAGGGCAACACCAGGGAGGGGCAGAAGCCGTTAGTAGGCCCTAACCACCATTTTGTTTTTTAAAAACCACTTAATGAGAGCCGGAAGGTTGAAGCTCAGCTTTATTCAGTTGAGGACAACACCAGGCAGGGGCACACAGACAGACACCTTTAGTAGGCCGGAAAAGCCTATTGCATTTTTTAAAATGGTAATTTGGAGCAGAAGGTTGAAGCTCAGCTTTATTCAGTTGAGGACAACACCAGGCAGGGGCACACAGACAGACACCTTTAGTAGGCCGGAAAAGCCTATTGCATTTTTTAAAATGGTAATTTGGAGCAGAAGGTTGAAGCTCAGCTTTATTTAGTTGAGGGCAACACCAGGGAGGGGCAGAAGCCGTTAGTAGGCCCTAACCACCATTTTTTTTTTAAAAAACCACTTAATGAGAGCCGGAAGGTTGAAGCTCAGCTTTATTTAGTTGAGGACAACACCAGGCAGGGGCACACAGACAGACACCTTTAGTAGGCCGGAAAAGCCTATTGCATTTTTTAAAATGGTAATTTGGAGCAGAAGGTTGAAGCTCAGCTTTATTTAGTTGAGGGCAACACCAGGGAGGGGCAGAAGCCGTTAGTAGGCCCTAACCACCATTTTGTTTTTTAAAAACCACTTAATGAGAGCCGGAAGGTTGAAGCTCAGCTTTATTCAGTTGAGGACAACACCAGGCAGGGGCACACAGACAGACACCTTTAGTAGGCCGGAAAAGCCTATTGCATTTTTTAAAATGGTAATTTGGAGCAGAAGGTTGAAGCTCAGCTTTATTCAGTTGAGGACAACACCAGGCAGGGGCACACAGACAGACACCTTTAGTAGGCCGGAAAAGCCTATTGCATTTTTTAAAATGGTAATTTGGAGCAGAAGGTTGAAGCTCAGCTTTATTCAGTTGAGGACAACACCAGGCAGGGGCACACAGACAGACACCTTTAGTAGGCCGGAAAAGCCTATTGCATTTTTTAAAATGGTAATTTGGAGCAGAAGGTTGAAGCTCAGCTTTATTTAGTTGAGGGCAACACCAGGGAGGGGCAGAAGCCGTTAGTAGGCCCTAACCACCATTTTTTTTTTAAAAAACCACTTAATGAGAGCCGGAAGGTTGAAGCTCAGCTTTATTTAGTTGAGGACAACACCAGGCAGGGGCACACAGACAGACACCTTTAGTAGGCCGGAAAAGCCTATTGCATTTTTTAAAATGGTAATTTGGAGCAGAAGGTTGAAGCTCAGCTTTATTTAGTTGAGGGCAACACCAGGGAGGGGCAGAAGCCGTTAGTAGGCCCTAACCACCATTTTGTTTTTTAAAAACCACTTAATGAGAGCCGGAAGGTTGAAGCTCAGCTTTATTCAGTTGAGGACAACACCAGGCAGGGGCACACAGACAGACACCTTTAGTAGGCCGGAAAAGCCTATTGCATTTTTTAAAATGGTAATTTGGAGCAGAAGGTTGAAGCTCAGCTTTATTCAGTGGAGGACAACACCAGGCAGGGGCACACAGACAGACACCTTTAGTAGGCCGGAAAAGCCTATTGCATTTTTTAAAATGGTAATTTGGAGCAGAAGGTTGAAGCTCAGCTTTATTTAGTTGAGGGCAACACCAGGGAGGGGCAGAAGCCGTTAGTAGGCCCTAACCACCATTTTTTTTTTTAAAAACCACTTAATGAGAGCCGGAAGGTTGAAGCTCAGCTTTATTCAGTTGAGGACAACACCAGGCAGGGGCACACAGACAGACACCTTTAGTAGGCCGGAAAAGCCTATTGCATTTTTTAAAATGGTAATTTGGAGCAGAAGGTTGAAGCTCAGCTTTATTTAGTTGAGGGCAACACCAGGGAGGGGCAGAAGCCGTTAGTAGGCCCTAACCACCATTTTGTTTTTTAAAAACCACTTAATGAGAGCCGGAAGGTTGAAGCTCAGCTTTATTTAGTTGAGGACAACACCAGTCAGGGGCACACAGACAGACACCTTTAGTAGGCCGGAAAAGCCTATTGCATTTTTTAAAATGGTAATTTGGAGCAGAAGGTTGAAGCTCAGCTTTATTTAGTTGAGGGCAACACCAGGGAGGGGCAGAAGCCGTTAGTAGGCCCTAACCACCATTTTGTTTTTTAAAAACCACTTAATGAGAGCCGGAAGGTTGAAGCTCAGCTTTATTCAGTTGAGGACAACACCAGGCAGGGGCACACAGACAGACACCTTTAGTAGGCCGGAAAAGCCTATTGCATTTTTTAAAATGGTAATTTGGAGCAGAAGGTTGAAGCTCAGCTTTATTTAGTTGAGGGCAACACCAGGGAGGGGCAGAAGCCGTTAGTAGGCCCTAACCACCATTTTTTTTTTTAAAAACCACTTAATGAGAGCCGGAAGGTTGAAGCTCAGCTTTATTCAGTTGAGGACAACACCAGGCAGGGGCACACAGACAGACACCTTTAGTAGGCCGGAAAAGCCTATTGCATTTTTTAAAATGGTAATTTGGAGCAGAAGGTTGAAGCTCAGCTTTATTTAGTTGAGGGCAACACCAGGGAGGGGCAGAAGCCGTTAGTAGGCCCTAACCACCATTTTGTTTTTTAAAAACCACTTAATGAGAGCCGGAAGGTTGAAGCTCAGCTTTATTCAGTTGAGGACAACACCAGGCAGGGGCACACAGACAGACACCTTTAGTAGGCCGGAAAAGCCTATTGCATTTTTTAAAATGGTAATTTGGAGCAGAAGGTTGAAGCTCAGCTTTATTCAGTTGAGGACAACACCAGGCAGGGGCACACAGACAGACACCTTTAGTAGGCCGGAAAAGCCTATTGCATTTTTTAAAATGGTAATTTGGAGCAGAAGGTTGAAGCTCAGCTTTATTCAGTTGAGGACAACACCAGGGAGGGGCAGACACCTTTAGTAGGCCGGAAAAGCCTATTGCATTTTTTTAAATGGTAATTTGGAGCAGAAGGTTGAAGCTCAGCTTTATTTAGTTGAGGGCAACACCAGGGAGGGGCAGAAGCCGTTAGTAGGCCCTAACCACCATTTTTTTTTTTAAAACCACTTAATGAGAGCCGGAAGGTTGAAGCTCAGCTTTATTCAGTTGAGGACAACACCAGGCAGGGGCACACAGACAGACACCTTTAGTAGGCCGGAAAAGCCTATTGCATTTTTTAAAATGGTAATTTGGAGCAGAAGGTTGAAGCTCAGCTTTATTTAGTTGAGGGCAACACCAGGGAGGGGCAGAAGCCGTTAGTAGGCCCTAACCACCATTTTGTTTTTTAAAAACCACTTAATGAGAGCCGGAAGGTTGAAGCTCAGCTTTATTCAGTTGAGGACAACACCAGGCAGGGGCACACAGACAGACACCTTTAGTAGGCCGGAAAAGCCTATTGCATTTTTTAAAATGGTAATTTGGAGCAGAAGGTTGAAGCTCAGCTTTATTTAGTTGAGGGCAACACCAGGGAGGGGCAGAAGCCGTTAGTAGGCCCTAACCACCATTTTTTTTTTTAAAAACCACTTAATGAGAGCCGGAAGGTTGAAGCTCAGCTTTATTCAGTTGAGGACAACACCAGGCAGGGGCACACAGACAGACACCTTTAGTAGGCCGGAAAAGCCTATTGCATTTTTTAAAATGGTAATTTGGAGCAGAAGGTTGAAGCTCAGCTTTATTTAGTTGAGGGCAACACCAGGGAGGGGCAGAAGCCGTTAGTAGGCCCTAACCACCATTTTGTTTTTTAAAAACCACTTAATGAGAGCCGGAAGGTTGAAGCTCAGCTTTATTTAGTTGAGGACAACACCAGGCAGGGGCACACAGACAGACACCTTTAGTAGGCCGGAAAAGCCTATTGCATTTTTTAAAATGGTAATTTGGAGCAGAAGGTTGAAGCTCAGCTTTATTTAGTTGAGGGCAACACCAGGGAGGGGCAGAAGCCGTTAGTAGGCCCTAACCACCATTTTGTTTTTTAAAAACCACTTAATGAGAGCCGGAAGGTTGAAGCTCAGCTTTATTCAGTTGAGGACAACACCAGGCAGGGGCACACAGACAGACACCTTTAATAGGCCGGAAAAGCCTATTGCATTTTTTAAAATGGTAATTTGGAGCAGAAGGTTGAAGCTCAGCTTTATTCAGTTGAGGACAACACCAGGCAGGGGCACACAGACAGACACCTTTAGTAGGCCGGAAAAGCCTATTGCATTTTTTAAAATGGTAATTTGGAGCAGAAGGTTGAAGCTCAGCTTTATTCAGTTGATGACAACACCAGGGAGGGGCAGACACCTTTAGTAGGCCGGAAAAGCCTATTGCATTTTTTAAAATGGTAATTTGGAGCAGAAGGTTGAAGCTCAGCTTTATTTAGTTGAGGGCAACACCAGGGAGGGGCAGAAGCCGTTAGTAGGCCCTAACCACCATTTTTTTTTTTAAAAACCACTTAATGAGAGCCGGAAGGTTGAAGCTCAGCTTTATTCAGTTGAGGACAACACCAGGCAGGGGCACACAGACAGACACCTTTAGTAGGCCGGAAAAGCCTATTGCATTTTTTAAAATGGTAATTTGGAGCAGAAGGTTGAAGCTCAGCTTTATTTAGTTGAGGGCAACACCAGGGAGGGGCAGAAGCCGTTAGTAGGCCCTAACCACCATTTTGTTTTTTAAAAACCACTTAATGAGAGCCGGAAGGTTGAAGCTCAGCTTTATTCAGTTGAGGACAACACCAGGCAGGGGCACACAGACAGACACCTTTAGTAGGCCGGAAAAGCCTATTGCATTTTTTAAAATGGTAATTTGGAGCAGAAGGTTGAAGCTCAGCTTTATTTAGTTGAGGGCAACACCAGGGAGGGGCAGAAGCCGTTAGTAGGCCCTAACCACCATTTTTTTTTTTAAAAACCACTTAATGAGAGCCGGAAGGTTGAAGCTCAGCTTTATTCAGTTGAGGACAACACCAGGCAGGGGCACACAGACAGACACCTTTAGTAGGCCGGAAAAGCCTATTGCATTTTTTAAAATGGTAATTTGGAGCAGAAGGTTGAAGCTCAGCTTTATTCAGTTGAGGACAACACCAGGCAGGGGCACACAGACAGACACCTTTAGTAGGCCGGAAAAGCCTATTGCATTTTTTAAAATGGTAATTTGGAGCAGAAGGTTGAAGCTCAGCTTTATTCAGTTGAGGACAACACCAGGCAGGGGCACACAGACAGACACCTTTAGTAGGCCGGAAAAGCCTATTGCATTTTTTAAAATGGTAATTTGGAGCAGAAGGTTGAAGCTCAGCTTTATTTAGTTGAGGGCAACACCAGGGAGGGGCAGAAGCCGTTAGTAGGCCCTAACCACCATTTTGTTTTTTAAAAACCACTTAATGAGAGCCGGAAGGTTGAAGCTCAGCTTTATTCAGTTGAGGACAACACCAGGCAGGGGCACACAGACAGACACCTTTAGTAGGCCGGAAAAGCCTATTGCATTTTTTAAAATGGTAATTTGGAGCAGAAGGTTGAAGCTCAGCTTTATTTAGTTGAGAGCAACACCAGGGAGGGGCAGAAGCCGTTAGTAGGCCCTAACCAAAGTTGAAGGCCAAATGCAGTTTAATTTCTGATACTATAGGCCGAAAGCCAGAAGGTAGAAGCTCCGATTTAGACAGTGGAGGACAATTTGAATTAGGGACTGCAGACAGACTTAGTAGGCTGTCCCCTGTGGACCATGCATCCAACACATTAACCCATTGCGCCGTAATGGACACGTAATCTTCCGTGGCCATGCCTACAGGTCCATGCGTCTGTTGTCAGGTGCACCTTTGTACTCACAGATTGCCAGAGTGCATGGACAATGCGGTCTTCTACATGCTGGTGGAGGGTTGGGATGGCTTTTCTCGCAAAAGAAGTGTCGACTGGTTAGCTTGTAGCGTGGTACAGCGTAGTCCATCATGGCCTTATTAATAGTAAATAAAATATATAACTAGGCTCTATGAACTTTTAAATAGGTTCCAGGGGTACACGGGCAGCATTGGTGTGGTCAGTGGAGGAGTATTGCAAGTAGGGGCTGCAGACAGGCTATCAAAGGCCTAAAATAACAAACAGTAGGCAGTCATGGCAGTTTTACATCGGTTACATGGATACACAGGCAGGCACTCCAGGCAGCATTGTGGTCAGTGGAGGAGTATTGCAAGTAGGGGCCGCAGACAGGCTATCAAAGGCCTAAAATAACAAACAGTAGGCAGTCATGGCAGTTTTACATCGGTTACATGGATACACAGGCAGGCACTCCAGGCAGCATTGTGGTCAGTGGAGGAGTATTGCAAGTAGGGGCCGCAGACAGGCTATCAAAGGCCTAAAATAACAAACAGTAGGCAGTCATGGCAGTTTTACATCGGTTACATGGATACACAGGCAGGCAGCATTGTGGTCAGTGGAGGAGTATTGCAAGTAGGGGCCGCAGACAGGCTATCAAAGGCCTAAAATAACAAACAGTAGGCAGTCTTGGCAGTTTTACATCGGTTACATGGATACACAGGCAGGCACTCCAGGCAGCATTGTGGTCAGTGGAGGAGTATTGCAAGTAGGGGCTGCAGACAGGCTTTCAAAGGCCTAAAATAACAAACAGTAGGCAGTCATGGCAGTTTTACATCGGTTACATGGATACACAGGCAGGCACTCCAGGCAGCATTGTGGTCAGTGGAGGAGTATTGCAAGTAGGGGCCGCAGACAGGCTATCAAAGGCCTAAAATAACAAACAGTAGGCAGTCATGGCAGTTTTACATCGGTTACATGGATACACAGGCAGGCAGCATTGTGGTCAGTGGAGGAGTATTGCAAGTAGGGGCCGCAGACAGGCTATCAAAGGCCTAAAATAACAAACAGTAGGCAGTCTTGGCAGTTTTACATCGGTTACATGGATACACAGGCAGGCACTCCAGGCAGCATTGTGGTCAGTGGAGGAGTATTGCAAGTAGGGGCTGCAGACAGGCTATCAAAGGCCTAAAATAACAAACAGTAGGCAGTCATGGCAGTTTTACATCGGTTACATGGATACACAGGCAGGCACTCCAGGCAGCATTGTGGTCAGTGGAGGAGTATTGCAAGTAGGGGCCGCAGACAGGCTATCAAAGGCCTAAAATAACAAACAATAGGCTCATTGCAGTTTTACAGCGGTTACATGGATACACAGGCAGCTAGGTGGTGAGTGGAGGAGTATTTAAAGTAAGGACCGCAGACAGGCTATCAAAGGCCTAACATAACAAACAATAGGCTCATGGCAGTTTTACAGCGGTTACATGGATAGACGGGCAGGCAGCTTGGTGGTGAGTGGAGGAGTATTTAAAGTAGGGACCGCAGACAGGCTATCAAAGGCCTAACATAACAAACAATAGGCTCATGGCAGTTTTACAGCGGTTACATGGATACACGGGCAGGCAGCTTGGTGGTGAGTGGAGGAGTATTTAAAGTAGGGACCGCAGACAGGCTTCAAAGGCCTAACATAAGAAAATGGGCTGGCTGTAGGCACTTTATAATTGGTTCCAGGGGTACACGGGCAGCAGTGGTCTGGCCAGTGGAGGACTAGTGGAAGGAGGGACCGCAGACAGGCTTCAAAGGCCTAACATAAAAAAATGGGCTGGCTGTAGGCACTTTATAATTGGTTCCAGGGGTACACGGGCAGCAGTGGTCTGGCCAGTGGAGGACTAGTGGAAGGAGGGACCGCAGACAGGCTTCAAAGGCCTAACATAAAAAAATGGGCTGGCTGTAGGCACTTTATAATTGGTTCCAGGGGTACACGGGCAGCAGTGGTCTGGCCAGTGGAGGACTAGTGGAAGGAGGGACCGCAGACAGGCTTCAAAGGCCTAACATAAAAAAATGGGCTGGCTGTAGGCACTTTATAATTGGTTCCAGGGGTACACGGGCAGCAGTGGTCTGGTCAGTGGAGGACTAGTGGAAGGAGGGACCGCAGACAGGCTTCAAAGGCCTAACATAAAAAAATGGGCTGGCTGTAGGCACTTTATAATTGGTTCCAGGGGTACACGGGCAGCAGTGGTCTGGTCAGTGGAGGACTAGTGGAAGGAGGGACCGCAGACAGGCTTCAAAGGCCTAACATAAAAAAATGGGCTGGCTGTAGGCACTTTATAATTGGTTCCAGGGGTACACGGGCAGCAGTGGTCTGGTCAGTGGAGGACTAGTGGAAGGAGGGACCGCAGACAGGCTTCAAAGGCCTAACATAAAAAAATGGGCTGGCTGTAGGCACTTTATAATTGGTTCCAGGGGTACACGGGCAGCAGTGGTCTGGTCAGTGGAGGACTAGTGGAAGGAGGGACCGCAGACAGGCTTCAAAGGCCTAAAATAACAAACAATAGGCTCATGGCAGTTTTACAGCGGTTACATGGATACACGGGCAGGCAGCTTGGTGGTGAGTGGAGGAGTATTTAAAGTAGGGACCGCAGACAGGCTATCAAAGGCCTAAAATAACAAACAATAGGCTCATGGCAGTTTTACAGCGGTTACATGGATACACGGGCAGCTTGGTGGTGAGTGGAGGAGTAGTGCAAGGAGTGTCTGTCCCAGTACTCCCAAAATATAAATAGATGTTAATGTCTCGCAAAACAACCAAAACAAAAAAAAAGGTGGCATACTTAGGTACAGGGGTGGGCTCATCTGCTGAGTTTCTGACATAGTAATTTGGCAGTAACTATTTAATGGTGCCAATATAGGACACAGACACAGACTACTTTAAGTTGCATCATAGATGTCTACAAATTTGTATTGTCAGTGCCAGACATTGAATGATGTCAGCGAATAGACTAAAGATTGGTGGAGCTGTGCGACATAATTTTGCATGTGGTAGAGCACATTTTGAGCTGGGGTAGGGGGGAACTCTCTAGAGGCCGGCGGGACCGCCCCAGGGCCCCTCATGTTACAACGGTGTGTCTGACGTTGGGTGCGCACCACCACCGCCAGAGACACTACATTGTACTATGAGGGACCCAGTAGCAATGCCGTCAACCAAAAGCGAGCACACCCACCTCTTCGGACAAACAGCAGTCTCACGGGTGCTTGCGCCAAGTCGCGATACCACGGCCCCGTGTGGGGAGTTTGGCCATTTAGGGAGGTGTAAACATGTCGTATGCTGTACAATCAGCTGCAGCAAATTAGACATTAGAAAAGTAATTCACAGGCAAGAGCCTTTCATAGGAAAGCTAGGTGTCGGCCGGGCAAGGTGGGGCAAAAGATTTCGAAATCCAGTTGTGGTTCATTTTAATGAATGTTAGATCGTCAACATTTTGGGTAGCCAGACGAGTCCTTTTTTCGGTTAATATTGAACCTGCAGCACTGAATACTCTTTCTGATAGGACACTTGCTGCCGGGCAAGCAAGCTCCTGCAATGCATATTCTGCCAATTCTGGCCAGGTGTCTAATTTGGAGGCCCAGTAATCAAATGGGAATGACGGTTGAGGGAGAACATCGATAAGGGATGAAAAATAGTTAGTAACCATACTGGACAAATGTTGTCTCCTGTCACTTTCAATTGATGCAGCAGTACCTGTCCTGTCTGCGGTCATAGCAAAATCACTCCACAACCTGGTCAGAAAACCCCTCTGTCCAACGCCACTTCTGATGTGTGCACCCCTAACACTCCTAGTCTGCTGCCCCCTGGAGCTCGTGTGAGAACGATCACGTGCGCTGTGTGCTGGGAATGCCTGAAGCAAACGGTCAACAAGAGTTGATTGTTTGGTTGCTAATATTAGTTCCAAGTTCTCATGTGGCATAATATTTTGCAATTTGCCTTTATAGCGTGGATCAAGGAGGCAGGCCAACCAGTAATCGTCATCGTTCATCATTTTCGTAATGCGTGTGTCCCTTTTTAGGATACGTAAGGCATAATCCGCCATGTGGGCCAAAGTTCCAGTTGTCAAATCTCCGGTTGTGATTGGTTGAGGGGCAGTTGCAGGCAAATCTACGTCACTTGTGTCCCTCAAAAAACCAGAACCCGGCCGTGACACGCAACCAATTTCCTGTGCCCCCGGGAAAGGTTCGGCATTAAAAATATACTCATCCCCATCATCCTCCTCGTCCTCCACCTCCTCTTCGCCCGCTACCTCGTCCTGTACACTGCCCTGACCAGACAATGGCTGACTGTCATCAAGGCTTTCCTCTTCCTCTGGTGCAGACGCCTGCTCCTTTATGTGCGTCAATCTTTGCATCAGCAGACGCATTAGGGGGATGCTCATGCTTATTACGGCGTTGTCTGCACTAACCAGCCGTGTGCATTCCTCAAAACACTGAAGGACTTGACACATGTCTTGTATCTTAGACCACTGCACACCTGACAACTCCATGTCTGCCATCCTACTGCCTGCCCGTGTATCCTCCCACAAATAAATAACAGCACGCCTCTGTTCGCACAGTCTCTGAAGCATGTGCAGTGTTGAGTTCCACCTTGTTGCAACGTCTATGATTAGGCGATGCTGGGGAAGGTTCAAAGACCGCTGATAGGTCTGCATACGGCTGGCGTGTACAGGCGAACGTCGGATATGTGAGCAAAGTGCACGCACTTTGAGGAGCAGGTCGGAGAACCCAGGATAAGTTTTCAATAAGCACTGCACCACCAGGTTTAAGGTGTGAGCCAGGCAAGGAATGTGTTTCAGTTGGGAAAGGGAGATGGCAGCCATGAAATTCCTTCCGTTATCACTCACTACCTTGCCTGCCTCAAGATCTACTGTGCCCAGCCACGACTGCGTTTCTTGTTGCAAGAACTCGGACAGAACTTCCGCGGTGTGTCTGTTGTCGCCCAAACACTTCATAGCCAATACAGCCTGCTGACGCTTGGCAGTAGCTGGCCCATAATGGGACAACTGGTGTGCAACAGTGTCATCTGCCGATGGAGTGGTTGGCAGACTGCGTTCTGTGGAAGAGCTGTAGCTTCTGCAGGAGGACGAGGAGGAGGAGGAGGAGGGGGTGCGAACGCCTACAGCCAACTGTTTCCTAGACCGTGGGCTAGGCACAACTGTCCCTAAATTGATGTCGCCTGTGGACCCTGCATCCACCACATTCACCCAGTGTGCCGTGATGGACACATAACGTCCCTGGCCATGCCTACTGGTCCATGCATCTGTAGTCAGGTGCACCTTTGTACTCACAGATTGCCTGAGTGCATGGACGATGCGCTGTTTAACATGCTGGTGCAGGGCTGGGATGGCTTTTCTGGAAAAAAAGTGTCGACTGGGTAGCTCGTATCGTGGTTCAGCGTACTCCATCAGGGCTTTGAAAGCTTCGCTTTCAACTAACCGGTAGGGCATCATCTCTAACGAGATTAGTCTAGCTATGTGGGCGTTAAAACACTGTGTACGCGGATGCGAGGATAAGTACTTCCTTTTTCTAACCAGAGTCTCATGTAGGGTGAGCTGGACTGGAGAGCTGGAGATCGTGGAACTTTCGGGTGTGCCGGTGTACATGGCAGACTGAGAGACGGTTGGAGACGGTATTGTTTCCGCCGGTGCCCTAGATGCAATATTTCCTCCTACAAAACTGGTGATTCCCTGACCCTGACTGCTTTTGGCTGGCAAAGAAAACTGCACAGATACTGCCGGTGGTGCGGAAAATGGTGGCCTTACAGTGACGGAAGGGATGTTGCGTTGCTGACTAGCTTCATTGGCCGAGGGTGCTACAACCTTGAGGGACGTTTGGTAGTTAGTCCAGGCTTGAAAATGCATGGTGGTTAAGTGTCTATGCATGCAACTAGTATTTAGACTTTTCAGATTCTGACCTCTGCTTAAGCTAGTTGAACATTTTTGACAGATGACTTTGCGCTGATCAGTTGGATGTTGTTTAAAAAAATGCCAGACTGCACTCTTCCTAGACTCGGATCCCTTTTCAGGGATTGCAGACTGAGCTTTAACCGGATGGCAACGCTGTGCTCCAACAGGTTTTGGCTTTGACACGCGTTTTGGGCCAGATATGGGCCCGGCAGATGGAACCTGTTGCGATGTTGATGCCTGCTGCGGCCCCTCCTCCACCTCCGCTTCTGAACTACTGCCGCCTGCACCCTGTTCCCCCAATGGCTGCCAATCGGGGTCAATAACTGGGTCATCTATTACCTCCTCTTCGAGCTCGTGTGCAACTTCGTCTGTGTCACTGTGTCGGTCGGTGGTATAGCGTTCGTGGCGGGGCAACATAGTCTCATCAGGGTCTGATTGTGGATCTGTACCCTGAGAGGGCAATGTGGTGGTCTGAGTCAAAGGAGCAGCATAGTACTCTGGCTGTGGCTGTGCATCAGTGCACTCCATGTCAGAATCTACTTGTAATGGGCATGGCCTGTTAAATGTTTCACTTTCTAAGCCAGGGACGGTATGTGTAAAGAGCTCCATGGAGTGACCCGTTGTGTCGCCTGCTGCATCCTTCTCTCTTGTTGTAGTTTTTGCTGAGGAGGACAAGGAAGCGACTTGTCCCTGACCGTGAACATCCACAAGCGACGCGCTGCTTTTACATTTACCAGTTTCTGAAGAGGAGGCAAAAGAGCTAGAGGCTGAGTCTGCAATGTAAGCCAAAACTTGCTGTTGCTGCTCCGCCTTTAAAAGCGGTTTTCCTACTCCCAGAAAAGAGAGCGTTCGAGGCCTTGTGTAGCCTGACGACGAAACTGGCTCCACAGCTCCAGACTTAGGTGGAATATTTTTATCCCCACGACCACCTGATGCTCCACTACCACTACCATCATTACCAGCTGAGAATGAACGCCCACGACGACCTCTTGCACCAGACTTCCTCATTGTTTTAAAATCTTGTATAAAAGTGATACACTGGCGCTACACTATATGAAAGAACGCTAAAACAACGCTGCTGCTGGTGATCAGGCAGGGTCTGTGTAACCCCTGCTTAATAAAAGGTATAAAACTACAACAAGATTATCACCTGCGCTAAGAAGATGCGTTGGAGAATAAAGTCAGTATGAGGACATAGGTATATTAGTGCAAATGTGATGATTAGAGGGGAATTAACATCAAAACACAATAGTTGTTGCACAAGCACTTACTGAATAGAACCGATGCCACGCCGCGGCGTGACTGGAACTAAGTCCGTCAGATGTCCAGTGGATAGTCCCGTAAGTTGGTGGAGCAGGAGGGGTGAAATCCGTAGGATAACTGTTCGTTTATCGCCGGAGATTCGGACGAGCCGCCAGCCTCTAGCGTGCCCCGGCCGGAAGCAACGCCGAAGCAGTGGCGGGGTGTGGAGAGGGCGTGGCTAAGGTGTGACGTCACACGAAGAGTAAGGACGGGGAGCGTGCAGGGACAAACCAACGCGTTTCGAAGGGTGAATACCTTCTTCGTCAGGGCTGTAGTTCCCTGTGGGTCCCATCCTTATATAGTGCTAGATCATTAACCCTTTCCAGTCCAGTTCATAACATTCCCCAGAGAAGTAGCGAACAGTTCAGTTAGTATTTCTAAAGGCAGCATTTATATTTAGGACACTAATAACTGGGATAATATACAGATTGTACTGGATGTGTATTGCAAAATCAAAAACAAAACCAATAAACCGCTAATTGGTACATGCATAAATAAATGAATAAATAAACAAATGGATAAATAAATAAATCAATGAAAGCATGCCACACTTGCAAAAAATAAACCGACAATGAGTCCCTCAGGAACATGCCTTAATGGCTAATAGATTGGGAGTATCAGTAATTAATTAAAAACACGCCTTTATTGAAATATTGGGCTAAAAAGTATATGAGTGTACATAAGTGCAATAAAATTGATCAGAAACAACTGATCTAAAGACTTAAATAGAAAGAAGTCTTTAGATCAGTTGTTTCTGATCAATTTTATTGCACTTATGTACACTCATATACTTTTTAGCCCAATATTTCAATAAAGGCGTGTTTTTAATTAATTACTGTCCATTCTATTTGTACATTATTTCCTATTTACTCCCTGATACTCCCAATCTATTAGCCATTAAGGCATGTTCCTGAGGGACTCATTGTCGGTTTATTTTTTGCAAGTGTGGCATGCTTTCATTGATTTATTTATTTATCCATTTGTTTATTTATTCATTTATTTATGCATGTACCAATTAGCGGTTTATTGGTTTTGTTTTTGATTTTGCAATACACATCCAGTACAATCTGTATATTATCCCAGTTATTAGTGTCCTAAATATAAATGCTGCCTTTAGAAATACTAACTGAACTGTTCGCTACTTCTCTGGGGAATGTTATGAACTGGACTGGAAAGGGTTAATGATCTAGCACTATATAAGGATGGGACCCACAGGGAACTACAGCCCTGACGAAGAAGGTATTCACCCTTCGAAACGCGTTGGTTTGTCCCTGCACGCTCCCCGTCCTTACTCTTCGTGTGACGTCACACCTTAGCCACGCCCTCTCCACACCCCGCCACTGCTTCGGCGTTGCTTCCGGCCGGGGCACGCTAGAGGCTGGCGGCTCGTCCGAATCTCCGGCGATAAACGAACAGTTATCCTACGGATTTCACCCCTCCTGCTCCACCAACTTACGGGACTATCCACTGGACATCTGACGGACTTAGTTCCAGTCACGCCGCGGCGTGGCATCGGTTCTATTCAGTAAGTGCTTGTGCAACAACTATTGTGTTTTGATGTTAATTCCCCTCTAATCATCACATTTGCACTAATATACCTATGTCCTCATACTGACTTTATTCTCCAACGCATCTTCTTAGCGCAGGTGATAATCTTGTTGTTGTTTTAAAATCTTAACCAAAGTAACTTTATTTGTTGCTGTCAAACAACTTACACGGTGAGCTATAACTTCAGTATGATTTCAATATCCCTTAACAGGTTGGTGAGACCACAAGGAAAATCAGGCACAATGTTACACACTCTGTTTTCTGTGGCACAAAATCACAGAGATGACACACACGCAGGACTGTCACTCAAGCACTAATGTCAATATTAATCTCCCACCTAATTTATTTATTTTTTTTTCTCAGGGAGACTTTAGAAACCAAATAATATTTAAAAAAAAAAAAAAAAAAAAAAAAGGCTTTCTATGGCCCACAATTAGAGAGAGAGAGGTGGCACACCCAGGAGTCAAGACTGGCACACAAGCTGAAAGGGCAATATTACTCTCCCACTGTTTTTTTAAGTTTTTTTTTTATTTCAGGGAGACTTTAGAAACCAAATAATATTAAAAAAACCAAAAAAAAAAATAGCCTTTCTATGGCCCACTGAATGAGAGAGAGGTGGCACACCCAGGAGTCAAGACTGGCACACAAGCTGAAAGGGCAATATTACTCTCCCACTGTTTTTTTAAGTTTTTTTTTTATTTCAGGGAGACTTTAGAAACCAAATAATATTAAAAAAACCAAAAAAAAAAAATAGCCTTTCTATGGCCCACTGAATGAGAGAGAGGTGGCACACCCAGGAGTCAAGACTGGCACACAAGCTGAAAGGGCAATATTACTCTCCCACTGTTTTTTTATGTATTTTTTGTTTTTTAAGGGAGACTTTAGAAACCCAATAATATTTAAAAAAATAAATAAATAGGCTTTCTATGGCCCACTGAATGAGAGGGAGAGAGGTGGCACACCCAGGAGTCAAGACTGGCACACAAGCTGAAAGGGCAATATTACTCTCCCACTGTTTTTTTATGTTTTTTTTTTTTTTTTTCAGGGAGACTTTAGAAACCAAATAATATTAAAAAAACCAAAAAAAAAAATAGCCTTTCTATGGCCCACTGAATGAGAGAGAGAGGTGGCACACCCAGGAGTCAAGACTGGCACACAAGCTGAAAGGGCAATATTACTCTCCCACTGTTTTTTTTTTTGTTTGTTTTTTTTTCAGGGAGACTTTAGAAACCAAATAATATTAAAAAAAACAAAAAAAAAATGCTTTCTATGGCCCACTGAATGAGAGAGAGGTGGCACACCCAGGAGTCAAGACTGGCACACAAGCTGAAAGGGCAATATTACTCTCCCACTGTTTTTTTATGTATTTTTTGTTTTTTAAGGGAGACTTTAGAAACCCAATAATATTAAAAAAAAAAAAAAAAAAAGGCTTTGTATGGCCCACAATTAGAGAGAGAGGTGGCACACCCAGGAGTCAAGACTGGCACACAAGCTGAAAGGGCAATATTACTCTCCCACTGTTTTTTTATGTATTTTTTGTTTTTTAAGGGAGACTTTAGAAACCCAATAATATTTAAAAAAAAAAAAAAAAAGGCTTTGTATGGCCCACAATTAGAGAGAGAGGTGGCACACCCAGGAGTCAAGACTGGCACACAAGCTGAAAGGGCAATATTACTCTCCCACTGTTTTTTTATGTATTTTTTGTTTTTTAAGGGAGACTTTAGAAACCCAATAATATTTAAAAAAAAAAAAAAAAAAAAAGGCTTTCTATGGCCCACTGAATGAGAGGGAGAGAGGTGGCACACCCAGGAGTCAAGACTGGCACACAAGCTGAAAGGGCAATATTACTCTCCCACTGTTTTTTTATGTATTTTTTGTTTTTTAAGGGAGACTTTAGAAACCCAATAATATTTAAAAAAAAAAATAAATAGGCTTTCTATGGCCCACTGAATGAGAGAGAGAGGTGGCACACCCAGGAGTCAAGACTGGCACACAAGCTGAAAGGGCAATATTACTCTCCCACTGTTTTTTTATGTATTTTTTGTTTTTTAAGGGAGACTTTAGAAACCCAATAATATTTAAAAAAAAAAAAAAAAAGGCTTTGTATGGCCCACAATTAGAGAGAGAGGTGGCACACCCAGGAGTCAAGACTGGCACACAAGCTGAAAGGGCAATATTACTCTCCCACTGTTTTTTTATGTATTTTTTGTTTTTTAAGGGAGACTTTAGAAACCCAATAATATTTAAAAAAAAAAAAAAAAAAAAGGCTTTCTATGGCCCACTGAATGAGAGGGAGAGAGGTGGCACACCCAGGAGTCAAGACTGGCACACAAGCTGAAAGGGCAATATTACTCTCCCACTGTTTTTTTATGTATTTTTTGTTTTTTAAGGGAGACTTTAGAAACCCAATAATATTTTAAAAAAAAAATAAATAGGCTTTCTATGGCCCACTGAATGAGAGAGAGAGGTGGCACACCCAGGAGTCAAGACTGGCACACAAGCTGAAAGGGCAATATTACTCTCCCACTGTTTTTTTAGGTATTTTTTTTTTTTTCAGGGAGACTTTAGAAACCAAATAATATTAAAAAAATAAAAAAAATAAATAGGCTTTCTATAGCCCACTGAATGAGAGATAGCACACACAGCAGTGGCACACAAGCCCTGACTGAGGCCAATATTTTTCTCCCACTGATTGATGTAGTGTTTTTGTGTTGAGGTAGAATTTAGAACACAAATCACGGAAAAAATAAATAGGCTTTCTATGGCCCACTCAGTGAGAGATGGCACACACAGGGATGGCACTGTAGCAGAAATGCCAATCTTAATCTCCCACAAAAAAAACAAAAAAAAAACAGGGACTGTCCTACAATTACTATCTCCCTGCAGTAATCTAAGCCAGGTATGGCAGGCAGCAATAGGAGTGGACTGATGCACAAATTAAATAAAAAGTGTGGACAAACAAAAAAGATAGCTGTGCAGAAAGGAAGGAACAAGAGGATATGTGCTTTGAAAAAAGCAGTTGGTTTCCACAGTGGCGTACACACAGCAATACAGCTATCACGGAGCCTTCTAGGGCAGCCCAATGAGCTACAGCGCTGAGGGGAAAAAAAAAAATAAATAGCTTCCACAGTCCCTGCACACCGAAGGTGGTGTTGGACAGTGGAAATCGCTGCAGCACAAGCGGTTTGGTGGTTAGTGGACCCTGCCTAACGCTCTCCCTGCTTCTGACGAAGCGGCAGCAACCTGTCCCTAAGCTCAGATCAGCAGCAGTAAGATGGCGGTCGGCGGGAACGCCCCTTTATAGCCCCTGTGACGCCGCAGACAGCAAGCCAATCACTGCAATGCCCTTCTCTAAGATGGTGGGGACCAGGATCTATGTCATCACGCTGCCCACACTCTGCGTTCACCTTCATTGGCTGAGAAATGGAGCTTTTCGCGTCATTGAAACGCGACTTTGGCGCGAAAGTCGCGTACCGCATGGCCGACAAGCACAGGGGTCGGATCGGGTTTCATGAGACGCCGACTTAGCCAAAAGTCGGCGACTTTTGAAAATGATCGACCCGTTTCGCTCAACCCTAATTAAGAGTTCTGGCTCCTACAGACAAGTTACACACTCCTAATCAACTGATTACCTGCATTAAAGATAGCTGTCTTACATAGCCACATTTATAAAAGGCTCCTGTCCACAGACTCAATTAATCAGTCAGACTCTAACCTCTACAACATGGGCAAGACCAAAGAGCTTTATAAGGATATGAGGGACAAGATCATAGACCTGAACAAAGCTGGAATGGGCTACAAAACCATAAGAAAGGCCCGTCTGAACTTTGCCAATGAACACCTCAATGATTATGTGAGTGATTGGGGCGAAGGTGCTGTGGTCATGAGACAAAAATTGAGCTCTTTGGCATTAACTCTACTCGCTGTGTTTGAAGGAAGAGAAATGCTGCCTATTACCTATATATATATATATATATATATATATATATATATATATATATACATACATACATACAGTACTGTTGTGAGTTCCGCTCTTGGGGTCCCTCCGGTGGTTATAAGTAGCATTTTTGTGAGTTCTGCTCTTGGGCTCCCTCCTGTGGTTTTGAGTGGTATGGCTGCTTCTTGGATTTAGCATCAGCAGCTGTTCTCACTGATCGTCTTTTCTGGCTCGGCTATTTTAGTCTGGCCTTATCCCTAATTCAATGCCAGTTGTCAATTGTTGAGCTTGGAGTCATGGCTCTCTGAGGATTTCCCTGCCACTCTGACCATTTCAGCAAAGCTAAGTCCTTGCTTGTCTTTTTGCAGTTCACTTGTTGTGGACTTTGTTGTTTGGCATTTTCTATGTTTTGCTCATTTGTCCAGCTTATCAGTATGGATCTATTTAGCTAAGCTGGAAGCTCTGGGCAGCAGAGTTTGCCCTCCACACCTTTAGTCAGGTGTGGAGATTTTTGCATTTCTCTGCAGTGGACTTTTTCTAGTTTTTATTACTGACCGCACAGTTTTCTGTTCTGTACTAATTCTGTCTAGCTAGTAGTGGCCTCCTTTGCTAAATCTTGTTTCATACTACGTATGTCATTTCCTTCTCCTCTCACAGTCATTATTTGTGGGGGGCTGTCCTATCCTTTGGGGATTTTCTCTGAGGCAAGATAGCTTTCCTGTTTCTACCTTTAGGGGTAGCTAGTTCTCTGGCTGTGACGAGGTGTCCAGGGAGTGACAGGAACATCCCACGGCTACTGCTAGTGTCTGTGTTAAGATTAGGAACTGCGGTCGGTATAGTTACCACCTGCTCAGAGCTAGTCGCATGTCGCTCCTTCATCACCAGACCATAACAGTACAACTGGCCAAAAATGAGCTGAATGCATCTCAAAAGAAGGAAAAGAAAAAGAGTTCTGAGCCATTTTTTTTCTTTAGTCTGTTTTGTCTTTTTCCTTCCCCTTAATCTCTGGGTGATTCAGGATTTGGATGCGGGCATGGATGTTCAGGGGTTGTTTTCTCGTGTGGATCAGCTTGCTGCAAGAGTACACAGTATTCAAGATTATGTTGTTCAGACTCCGGCCTTAGAGCCTAGAATTCCTACTCCGGATTTGTTTTACGGGGATAGAACTAAGTTTTTGAACTTTAAAAATAACTGCAAATTGTTTTTTGCTCTGAAACCCCGTTCCTCTGGTGACCCCATTCAGCAAGTAAAAATAGTTATTTCTCTGCTGCGTGGTGACCCTCAGGACTGGGCATTCTCCCTTGAGTTAGGGGATCCGGCATTGCTTAATGTAGATGCATTTTTTCAATCGCTCGGATTATTGTATGACGAACCTAACTCTGTAGAGCATGCTGAGAAAACACAACACTGTTGGCCCTGTGTCAGGGTCAGGAAGCGGAAGAATCATACTGCCAGAAATTTAGAAAATGGTCTGTGCTCACTAAATGGAATGAGGATGCTCTGGCAGCAATTTAAGAAAGGGTCTTTCTGAAGCCCTTAAGGATATTATGGTGGGTATCCCCACGCCTGTTGGTTTGAGCGAGTCTATGTCTCTGGCCATTCAGATTGATCGGCGCCTGCGCAAACGCAAAGTGGTGCACCATATGGCAGCGTCCTCTGAGCAGAGTCCTGAGCCTATGCAATGTGATAGGATTTTGACTAGAGCGGAACAGAGGGGACACAGACGTCAGAATGGGCTGTGTTTTTACTGTGGGGATTCTGCTCATGCTATTTCTGATTGCCCTAAGTGTATTAAGAGGGTCGCTAGATCTGTTACCATTAGTACTGTGCAGCCTAAGTTTCTCCTATCTGTGACCCTGATTTGCTCATTGTCATCTTTTTCTGTCATGGCATTTGTGGATTCGGGCGCTGCTCTGAACTTAATGGACTTAGAATTCGCTTGGCGCTGTGGTTTTTCTTTGCAGCCTTTGCAGAGTCCCATACCCTTAAGCGGTATTGATGCTACACCGTTGACCAAGAATAAACCTCAGTATTGGACTCAGCTGACTAATTTACATGATGTTGTTGTACTGGGTTTTCCATGGTTACAAGTACACAATCCAGTGCTGGATTGGAAATCAATGTCTGTGACTAGTTGGGGTTGTCAAGGGGTACATAGTGACGTTCCTTTAATGTCAATTTCCTCTTCCCCCTCTTCTGATGTTCCTGAATTTTTGTCAGATTTCCAGGATGTATTTGATGAGCCCAAGTCCAGTTCCCTTCCTCCACATAGGGACTGTGATTGTGCTATTGACTTGATTCCTGGCTGTAAGTTCCCTAAGGGCCGACTTTTCAATCTGTCTGTGCCAGAGCATGCAGCCATGCGGAGCTATGTAAAGGAGTCTTTAGAGAAGGGGCATATTCGGCCGTCTTCGTCACCATTGGGAGCGGGATTCTTTTTTGTTGCCAAGAAGGATGGCTCCTTGAGACCCTGTATTGATTATCGTCTTCTTAATAAGATCACGGTCAAATTCCAATACCCTTTACCTTTGCTCTCTGATTTGTTTGCTCGGATTAAGGGGGCTAGTTGGTTTACCAAGATTGACCTTCGAGGGGCATATAATCTTGTCCGTATTAAACAGGGTGACGGATGGAAAACTTCATTTAATATGCCCGAAGGCCATTTTGAATACCTGGTGATGCCTTTCGGGCTTTCTAATGCTCCTTCTGTATTTCAGTCCTTTATGCATGATATTTTCCGCAATTATCTTGACAAATTCTTGATTGTGTATTTGGATGATATTTTGATTTTTTCCAATGATTGGGAGTCTCATGTAAAGCAGGTCAGGATGGTATTCCAGATCCTTCGTGATAATGCTCTATTTGTGAAGGGGTCTAAGTGCCTATTTGGAGTTCAGAAGGTCTCTTTTTTGGGGTTTATTTTTTCTCCTTCATCTATAGAAATGGATCCTGTTAAGGTCCAAGCCATTCATGACTGGATTCAATCCACATCTGTGAAGAGCCTTCAGAAATTTTTGGGCTTTGCAAATTTTTATCGCCGTTTCACTGCCAACTTCTCTAGTGTGGTTAAACCCCTGACCGATTTGACGAAGAAAGGCGCTGATGTGACTAATTGGTCCTCTGAGGCTGTTGAGGCCTTTCAGGAGCTTAAACGCCGATTTACTTCTGCCCCTGTCTTGCGTCAGCTGGATGTTTCTCTTCCTTTTCAGGTTGAGGTTGACGCTTCTGAGATTGGGGCAGGGGCCGTTTTGTCACAGATGAATTCTGATGGTTCCTTGATGAAGCCATGTGCCATCTTTTCCCGAAAGTTTTCGCCTGCGGAACGCAATTACGATGTCGGCAATCGGGAGTTGTTGGCTATGAAGTGGGCATTTGAGGAATGGCGACTTTGGCTTGAGGGAGCCAAGCACCGCATTGTGGTCTTGACCGATCATAAGAATCTGATTTACCTCGAGTCGGCCAAGCGGCTGAACCCTAGACAGGCTCGGTGGTCCCTGTTTTTCTCCCGTTTTGATTTTGTGGTCTCATATCTTCCAGGATCTAAGAATGTTAAGGCGGATGCCCTCTCTAGGAGTTTTTTGCCTGATTCTCCTGGAGTCCTTGAGCCGGTTGGCATTCTTAGGGAAGGGGTGATTCTGTCTGCCATCTCCCCTGATTTGCGGCGGGCGCTTCAGGAATTTCAGGCTGATAAACCTGACCGCTGTCCTGTGGGGAAGCTGTTTGTTTCTGATAAATGGACAAGTAAGGTAATTTCTGAGGTCCATTGTTCTGTGTTGGCCGGTCATCCTGATATTTTTGGTACCAGAGATTTGGTTGCTAGGTCCTTTTGGTGGCCTTCCTTGTCGCGGGATGTGCGTTCTTTTGTGCAGTCCTGTGGGACTTGTGCCCGGGCTAAGCCTTGCTGTTCCCGCGCTAGTGGGTTGCTTTTGCCTTTGCCTGTCCCGGAGTGGCCTTGGACGCATATTTCCATGGATTTTATTTCGGATCTTCCTGTGTCCCAGAGGATGTCTGTTATCTGGGTGGTTTGTGACCGGTTCTCTAAAATGGTCCATTTGGTACCTTTGCCTAAATTGCCTTCCTCCTCTGATTTGGTTCCATTATTTTTTCAGCATGTGGTTCGTTTGCATGGCATTCCAGAGAATATTGTGTCTGACAGAGGTTCCCAGTTTGTTTCCAGGTTTTGGCGGGCCTTTTGTGCTAAGATGGGCATTAATTTGTCTTTTTCTTCGGCGTTCCATCCTCAGACAAATGGCCAAACTGAGCGAACTAATCAAACCTTGGAAACCTATTTGAGATGCTTTGTGTCTGCTGATCAGGATGATTGGGTGGCTTTCTTGCCGTTGGCCGAGTTTGCCCTTAATAATCGGGCCAGTTCAGCTACTTTGGTTTCGCCTTTCTTTTGTAATTTTGGTTTCCATCCTCGTTTTTCTTCAGGGCAGGTTGAGCCTTCTGATTGTCCTGGTGTGGATTCTGTGATGGACAGGTTGCAGCAGATTTGGACTCATGTGGTAGACAATTTGACATTGTCCCAGGAAAAGGCTCAGCGTTTTGCTAACCGCCGTCGGTGTGTTGGTCCTCGGCTTCGTGTGGGGGATTTGGTCTGGTTATCCTCTCATGTTCCTATGAAGGTTTCTTCCCCTAAGTTCAAGCCTCGGTTTATTGGTCCTTATAAGATTTCTGAGATTATCAATCCAGTGTCTTTTCGTTTGGCCCTTCCAGCCTCTTTTGCCATCCACAATGTTTTCCATAGATCTTTGTTGCGGAGATATGTGGTACCCGTTGTTCCATCTGTTGATCCTCCTGCCCCGGTGTTGGTTGAGGGGGAGTTGGAATATGTGGTTGAGAAAATTTTGGATACTCGTTTTTCGAGGCGGAGGCTTCAGTATCTTGTCAAGTGGAAGGGTTATGGCCAGGAGGATAATTCTTGGGTGGTTGCCTCCGATGTCCATGCCGCCGATTTGGTTCGTGCTTTCCATTTGGCTCGTCCTGATCGGCCTGGGGGCTCTGGTGAGGGTTCGGTGACCCCTCCTCAAGGGGGGGGGTACTGTTGTGAGTTCTGCTCTTGGGCTCCCTCCGGTGGCTATAAGTAGCATTTTTGTGAGTTCTGCTCTTGGGCTCCCTCCTGTGGTTTTGAGTGGTATGGCTGCTTCTTGGATTTAGCATCAGCAGCTGTTCTCACTGATCGTCTTTTCTGGCTCGGCTATATTAGTCTGGCCTTATCCCTAATTCAATGCCAGTTGTCAATTGTTGAGCTTGGAGTCATGGCTCTCTGAGGATTTCCCTGCCACTCTGACCATTTCAGCAAAGCTAAGTCCTTGCTTGTCTTTTTGCAGTTCACTTGTTGTGGACTTTGTTGTTTGGCATTTTCTATGTTTTGCTCATTTGTCCAGCTTATCAGTATGGATCTATTTAGCTAAGCTGGAAGCTCTGGGCAGCAGAGTTTGCCCTCCACACCTTTAGTCAGGTGTGGAGATTTTTGCATTTCTCTGCAGTGGACTTTTTCTAGTTTTTATTACTGACCGCACAGTTTTCTGTTCTGTACTAATTCTGTCTAGCTAGTAGTGGTCTCCTTTGCTAAATCTTGTTTCATACTACGTATGTCATTTCCTTCTCCTCTCACAGTCATTATTTGTGGGGGGCTGTCCTATCCTTTGGGGATTTTCTCTGAGGCAAGATAGCTTTCCTGTTTCTACCTTTAGGGGTAGCTAGTTCTCCGGCTGTGACGAGGTGTCCAGGGAGTGACAGGAACATCCCACGGCTACTGCTAGTGTCTGTGTTAAGATTAGGAACTGCGGTCTGTATAGTTACCACCTGCTCAGAGCTAGTCGCATGTCGCTCCTTAATCACCAGACCATAACACAGTACAGACCAAAAGTTTGGACACACCTTCTCATTTAAAGATTTTTCTGTATTTTCATGTCCTGTAGTCGTTTTGTTCCACGCAAAGAGTCTCCTGAGTTATCCCCCATAATTATTACAGGGATAACTCAGGAGACTCTTTGCGTGGAACAAGACAACTACAGGACACAGTTTTATAAGTGGTAAAGTCTATATTATCACATGGTGATTCAAACAGGTGCAGAGAGAAACTCAAGTCCACAACACTTGTTGCAAATATCAAATGCAGCTCAGTAGTCTATAGGAAACTTCAGAGGAAAATGCAATCACGCAGAAAGTCTATGAAGCACAATTATTCTTGAGGATACTTGACACGAATAAGTCCTTGCTTAGTCCAAAACACAGATAGATATGCTTATAAGGCAGTTCAAATAATATCTTAGCTCAACCAGGGAGGTCTGGGTAATAGTCTCAGGTTCTTGCAGAGCAGCAACAGCTTACATGTCCAGCAAATGCAGATGGAAGCAAACACGAGCAGCAGATGAAGGAGGATTACTGGAACTTGTGTATGCAGCAGGAACTCAGAGCAGAGTAGCAGGATAACCCCACAGGTTCACAGGAGCAGGTATATAGCCAGAGAGTCACCAGAGGTCAGGAGCTAGATGCAAGGCAGAATACTCTAGCACAGACTGAAGGCTGGGGTGGAGTTTTATAGCAGGAAGACACAGTGCACATGAGACCAAAGACGCCATCTTGGAAAAGGGCAGTAATGCAAAAAATGGTAATAAAAAATGTTCAGAGTCCTGACATTACTCCCTCCTTAGAAGCGGCCTCAGGATGATCCTGGACCTGGTTTCTCAGGGAATCTCTGATGAAAATGAGAAATCTTCTGTTGGGCATTGATGTTTTCCACAGGTTCCCAAGATTCTTCCTCAGGGAGATATCCCTGCCATCTTGTCAGATATTGGAGCCGATTCCTGCGAATCCTGGAATCAACAATTTCCTCCACCACAAATTGTTCTTGCCAATCAATCACCACATGCTGCGAAGGTGGCACAACACGTCCCTGGAAGGTATTAGGAGATACAGGCTTTAGTAAAGACCTTAGGTGACATCACTGCTTTGTGATTGGTCGCGTAGCGGTCACGCGACCGCTACGGACCAATCAGAGCGCAGTGACCTCATCTAAGGCCCTTCAAGCGTGCATTCTTAGGTACAACGGCTCCCGGTTACGGCGGTAAAGTCCAGGAGCCGCCGGAGAGGTGAGTATATCCCTATTTCTTATTTTATTCTTTATTTTACACATTGATATTAATCCCGATACCGATTCCCGATACCACAAAAGTATCGGATCTCGGTATCGGAATTCCGATACCCGCAAGTATCGGCCGATACCCAATACTTGCGGTATCGGAATGCTCAACACTAATCAGGATGTAATAAAAATGCCCAGATTTGGGGTTAATTTCACAATAAAGACATAATAATCCCCACACGCTGTAATTCACTCCCTGAGGATCTGGGTATAAGCTTGCAAATAGACCCACCGACGATCCTAGGCTAATCTCAGCGAAGACCTATAGGTAAGGGGAAGGAGGTCCCTGAAAGATCTAAGGACTGGGTATAAAAACAGGTCACCTCCTAATAGAAAACACAGGGATGGCTGCAGAAACCAACTGAAAACAGAAACTAAAAATAGCAGAACCAGAGATCCCAGAACTGCACAATATCAAACACAGAAAGCTATGAAAGCACCTAGCCAGAACTCTAGCAGATTAAAACTGTTGTCCAGCAAGGAATGGGAGGCAGGTGCTGGGTAATAAAGGGTGATACAATCACCCGACCTAAGGCAACCCAGCACCAGGGGAAAAAAGACCAGCAGCCAGATGACAACTACAAGATGGGGGATGGTCAAAAACAAAACAGATTCTAACATACATATATACTGTATATATATATATATATATATATATATATATATATATATATATATATATATATATATAGTGAGTCAGTGACTAGTGTCACAGTTATGGGCACTGGTTGTTCTCCCCAGGTTGTATGCGGAGGCGTATGAAGGCCATAGGAGTGCATGGCAGTCACGGACATAGAAATAATAAAAGTAAGTCTTAGTCTTGAACATGCTAGTGTCCAAGGCAGATGTAGGGAAAGCCTGCTCTTGGTTTTGTATTTTGAAACAGACTGCATGATGGTAGTCGTGCAGTTCGTTTCATTCCAGGCCCGGGTTTTCCATGTGGCTGAAGATCACAGGTTTCTTTGTTAAAAGCCCTGCAGGAAATGGTTTCGGTGTGTAAGGTGTAATGTCAGTGTGAGACTGGTGTTCAGCGAGTGAAGAGCAGGAGGCCTGCAGATCGCTGGCTGTGTGTGAAGTGACACAGGTCAGCGGAGCCAAACAGCCAGGGGAGCTGAGACTCCTGGCACCCACATCGTACACAGCGGTTTTGCCGTCCATGTTAACTGGTCTAGAAGGAAGACTAGCTTGTTTAACGGCTGCAAACTGGAGGATATGGTTCCCGGCTGTGATCCGGAGGATATCATGGACTGTGTACAGCTGTGAGTAAAAGACATTGACATGGTGTTGCAGTCGCCCATGGCTAGAGGTCAAAGGGAAGGCCAGCGTGTGTAGTGACTGTAAACAGTGAAAGCTGTGAGTAAAAGACACTGACACAGTGGTGCATTCGCCCATGGCAACTGGTCAAAGGAGGACTAATGTATGTAGTGAGTGTAAACTAAAGGACATCGTGTACTGTGTAATGCTGTGAGTAGAACATTTAACACAGCAGTGCAGTCACCCACGGCAACTGGTCAGAGTAGGACAAACATGTTTAGGGACTGTAATCAAGAGGATATGTGCTGTGTTTATGCGAACTGGACATTAATGTTATGCATTTGTGTGTGAAGTTTGGACATTTATTATGTGAAGTGAACACATTAAAGAGACTTTTGTTTTGAATTTTGTGGGCCACTGCCTCATCACTGCTCAAGTGTGCTACCACTGCACTACAATATATATATATTTATGACTTAACACATACATTCTATCTCTCTTGCTTTCTCTTTCATTATATTTGCATTTGGCAAATATTAATAATTATGGTAATCATAATTAACCTTAAATAGGAAAGGTTTATTCTGATTTAATGTCAGATATTGAGAATAACATGCATATGTGACTTCTTAATGTAGTGTATGTAAACTTCTGGTTTCAGTGGCATGCACTGTATATAAATAGTGCTGAGCAAATTAGTTTGAAAAACGATTGCCAAACATAAAATCTGCACGAATATGGCACATTTGGATTCGTGATCAGATACACAAGCAAAAATTTATAAAATCGGAAACATTCGGTAAAAAGTGCTGGAAAATATTTGTGTTGACCCTAAAATATTTTGAGCACTTTAGCTAAGATAATGCTTGTGTATGATGAGTGTTGGGCACATGTTTGAAGGTAGTGGGTTGGCAGAGCTCAGAGGAGCGGCATTCTTGTAAACTGTAATTTTTTTCCTTCTAATTTTATATGTGCACATTGCGGCTAGCCAGTCAAGGCGCAGGAAATATCCACAATTTCCTGACACAACAGTTTGTGTCATTGGCTGCTGAGATCACATGTCCCTCTCTACTTAAAGAGTAGACATCTTGTTTTAGCGCCGTTTAGCCGTGCCAGAGAAGCTGCACCTGATGCTGGGACTGCTTTCTGATACATATTTTAGCTAGTTAGCTAGACGGTTGTTTCTAAGTCGGATAGTTTAGATAACTAGTGTCCAGTGTGGCTGTGAAATCTAACTTCCAGCAGATTTTTTTTTTGTGCCATTACTGAGGTCCACAGACAGCAGTGGAGAGTCATAGAAGTGTGTTGTGCACTGCTTCTATTGTGCTCCATGTTACAGCAAGGCATATGTCACCTTGTCATTTGGTGGTGTGGTGATATTGAGCTGTTGAGCAGGAAAAAGGTTTTTTAACAGTTGCTACCATAAGTCAGCATATCATATCTCACATTATTATTTAGGGACGGTGAAATTCAATTGTCTGCATAGCTCATGAAGATTTAAAAAAAAAAAAATTCTGTTGTTAAACGTGATACAGCCCACCATGTCCCTGATTGTAATTTTTTGCCGGTGAAATTATTCAGTGTATACAGCCATTTCAGTGTAAAAATTGTTTTTTGGGCAATTACTAATGTGATTCAACATGCAATATATCAAAAAAACAACATTTTTTGGGGTTGCTAAACCTGATACAGCCCACTATATCCCACTTTGTCATTTAGTCGTGGTGAAGTTGTTGTGTGTGCAGAGCTGTTGCACATAAATATATATATATATATATATATATATATATATATATATATATATACACTGTATATATATATATATATATATATATATATATATATATATATATAGTATATATCGTATATATTGCATATATTGCATATATTTTGTTTTTTACAAACGTGATACAGCAGGGTAGATCCGAGTTTGAAATTGTTTGGAGCATATCTTCTAGGTTGTACAGGCCTCATCCACACTACACAAATTTGTTTAGTTACTAACATGATACAGTAGAGGAGATCTTTGTTTGAAATTGTTTGGAGAATCAAGTCTGTAATACAGGCATCATCCACAGCCAATTTTTGTTCTGCTACTAACGTCAAACAGTAGGGGAGATCTCATTTTGAAATTGTTTGGAGCATATCTTCTTTGTTATACAGGCCTAATCCCCAATCAAATAATTCTTACTTTATGACATTAGTAAAAGAAGAAAGGGAGATCTCATTTTGAAATTGTTTGGAGGATATCTTCTTTGTTATGTAGGCCTCATCAACACTTAAACAAATCATTCTTCTGTGACTAACATGATTCAGCACACCATATTTCGCCTTGCTATTTAGTGCCACTGAAATTCAGCTGTGAGCAGAGTTTAAAATCAAATTCAAATCAAATCAAATTTTTTTTGTTGCTATTACTGTAATGTTATCACAATATCTGAGCAACATGATTGGGAAAAAGTGAGGTCGTGGTGGAAGGGGGATTAGGCTTGATGTTCGAGGTGTATGTGTGGTAGGTGGTAATGTTTGTCAAAGCACTGGTGCACCAACGTCACGTCCTATACAAAAACAAGTGACAGGTTCTGTTTCTGGATGGGCTACTCCACTATTTTTCTTTGGCAGACACACAGCGGTATGCCTTGTTAATGAGGCCCAGAAAGAGCATGTACTCGAGTGGATGGCATGCGCAGCTTCAACTGGCCTCTCCTCCTCTTCCTCCACCTCAACATCACAGCAACTAGAGACCACTGAGGTTCCACTCCAATTACCCTTGCTTACCCTCGAGTCACAACTTACCAACCACCCAGCTGACTGTTGGGAAACACAGATGGGTGAGTCTGTAGAGCTGTTTATACATTCTATGGCATGGATATCAGAAGTGTACTCAAAAGCTTCACAAAGTTAAGAGGAGGAAATCATCTGCACCAATCCCAAAATTATTTTAGCTTGGAATCGGGGCAGGACAAAGTAGCATACTCTCCCTCATCACCAGACATTAACCACCGGGGGGTGATCCTGATGATACTCAGATATCTGAGGCTCACGAGGACTGTACTGTGCTGTTAGGGCAGGAAGAGGAAGAGAGTGAATCTCAGGGCAAAGAATGTGATAACACAGAGGATGACGATGAGGTTGTTGATCCCAGTTGGCGTGAACACAGAGGCATGCAGCTGAGTAGGTCATCAGAGGAGGTGAAGGAGGAGGTGGAAGACATGGAGGTCACATTTCACCATACGGCGCAGACACGTACTGATGCAGCCATGAGAAGCAATGCATCCTCAGCCACAAGTGTGGCTGTGGCCAGCAGGGTTCATGGGTCTGCAGCTTGCATGGGCAGCAATGGTTGCCTAGCCTGGGTCTTTTTTGACACAGCAAATGATGAACCAACTCACGTTATCTGCTAACTTTGAAAAAAAAACTAAGTAGAAGGAAAAAGTGCGGTAATTTGACTACTACATGTATAAACCTTAACGTGTGCAATCAATATGCGTTACTCTGGAAATCCCACTGCGCTAAAATGCAGACCTCAACAACAATCAGTCTCCCCATCAATCGCATCTGCTGCTTCTTCCTCCTCCTCTGTTAATGTGCCAAGTACTGTGAAGCACAACTCTGACTACAGAACCTTGAGTTCTTTACCCATTCCAGTCAGCTGTAACAGAAGTGGACATGCCTATTGTTTTTTACCACAACTTTATTAATCCACCGTAACATCTCCGCCTGCACTTCCCTCACAGTCCAGCAGTTTGTCTGGTTCAATGTACTCCACCCTCTCTCAGCAATGCAGCCAGCCCACGGTCCCGCAGTTGTGGTCACGTAAAAGATTGTTTCCTCCTACACATGACAAAGATAAGAGGTTGAACTCCACCATCTCCAATCTGTGGGCCACAGAAATGCTACCTTTCTGCCTGGTAGATACAGGCAGTTTCTGAAAGCTGATGGCCGTCGCAGTCACCCCAGTATCAGTTGCCATTACTTCTCTAAGAAAGATGTCCCAGCCCTACACCAGCATGTCGCAGACAACATCACCTGTTTTTTTCATTTCACCACAGACACTTGGACGAGTAAGCATGGCCAAGGGCGTTTCATCTTGCTGAGAGGGCACTTGGTGACTCTGGTGGCTGTGGCAGCAGGCAGAGGAAGGTGCTGCTCCACAAGTCTTGGAATCCCCAAGGCTTGCAGGACAAATCTCTATTTCACACTGCCTCCACTGCTTCTGCCTCTTCCTCTACCTATTCTAGGGCCTCAACCTGCACCCTAAATCTCTGCCTTAATGAGACATGCGTTCCAACAATGCAGAGTGAACCCCACCATCTATACTGCACAGCCAGAACTCACTGCAATCAGACAGTGTTAAAAATAGTATGCCTTGGAGACCGCAGTCATATATCCGAAGAGTTGTGGATGGCTCTCCAGGCTGAGTTTGAGCAATGGCTGTTTATGTTGAACCTGTTAGGAGTCGAGTTCCCGCCACTGCACAGGGGGAATCTCGAACCATGTCTGCTGCGGTCTCCCATTTTGTATCAGCCGCAGTGGAGCCTGCTCAGCGGAGACGTCGGTCCCAGCATCTCACTGAATCTGGTACTGTGCAAAAGGTTACTGCCTCTCCAGGCTCTGCTATTGTACCCTGCACTGGTCTGCAGTGAGCTGGCTTTTCTGGGACTAAGTCCTGCTTTGCACACACTGAGCATGCCAAGGGTAAGATCTCTCAATGGAGATCAAGGGTCACATGCTCAGGTACTGCAGCAACTTCCATTGGTCCTCCAGGAAGGTCATGTACCTGATCAAGTTCTGTGGAAGTCTTCCATTGGTCCTTCTTGGAAGGTCCTGAAGTTGCTGCAGCTATAAAAGGTTCTCATGACCGCACGGCCATGCGCTAGTGTCAATTTATGTATGAGCTCAGCGCCAGTGTGGTCATGTGTGTGTGTGTGTGTGTGTATTCAGGGACCCGGCTGAAATAAGCCCCTAGAATGCTGGCACCTCCTGCAAGGAGTTTCATGCGTGTGTATTCAGGGACCCAGCTGAAATAAGCCCCTAGAATGCTGGCACCTCCGGCGAGGAGTTTCATGTGAGTGGATTCAGGGCGGGCGTATAGCCATCAGAATTCTGGCTCCACCGGAGAGGAGCTGCGTGTTTGCATTTGACTGCATGACCACCATCTGCTCTACTAAGTAGCTGTGTTCCCCTGTGAAGCTAACAGGGTACAGCATTCTCTTTACTAACGGACTCTGTGAAGTAACAGAGTTCGTTTATACTACTATATTGTACCGCCATATCTAGCAGTAGGTTCTTTCCTGCACGGTGGATCCTGTGTTGCAAACGCACCAACTACTTCTAATAAATATATGTTCGGTGCTTTCCACCAACCCTAACAGTACACTAGCGCCAGGATTTGCTTAAGTATGGCAGATGAACAGCGATTGCAGGGGTACATCCAGCTGCTGGAGGGCCAGTTGGCGTCTCTTTAGCGTGCAACCTCGGCGGTGGATGTTACCGCAATAGCTGTTCAGGCTGCTAGCGTGGCTGCAGCAGCTTTACCCACTGCCACCTCTGTTCCGACCTTATCTCACCTCCCATTGCCTGAAAAATTCTCTGGGGACAGTAAGTCCTGTAGGGGTTTCGTGAGCCAGTGTGGTATACATCTCGAGCTCCTGGCTGCACGTTTTCCTACAGAGAGGGCAAAGGTCTGATTCATAATTTCTCTCCTGTCGGACAGAGCTTTGGAGTGGGCTACGCCGCTGTGGGAGCGCAACGATCATGTGGTGCTGAGTGTTCCTCAGTTTCTGGGCACTCTGAAACAGGTCTTTGTAAGACCTCAAGTCACCCATGATACGGTGCTCCAACTGCTGGCATTGACTCAGGGTTCGACCATGGTCAGTCATTTGGCCGTCCACTTCTGGACATTAGCGTCTGAGTTGGAATGGCCAGATAAAACCCTCATTCCCATATTTTGGAGGGGGCTGGCTGACCATGTGAAGGACGCTTTGGCCACTAGGGAGATTCCCGCCACACTGGAGGAGCTCATAGCTGTATCAACTCGCATAGACCTTAGTTTTCACGAGTGAAGGTTGGAGCGAGCCCAGTGTAGGCAGAGGTTTTGGCTGGCTCCCACCTTTACCAGACCTATGGAATCTCCGGTCCAGGCGCCCGAGTCACATGAGGCCATAGTGGTGTCACGAGCGGGGTCCAAGCTCTGGTCCACTTGTGCACTTAAGGTCTGTCATTTTTGCCGGCAGTCTGGACATCTTGCCTCCAAGTGTCCTCAGCGGTCGGGGAAACATCAGCGCTTGCCTCTAAGTTGTCCTTCAAGGGGACAATTACCATAGGCCCATCCACTCTTATGGTAGAGCTATGCGTGGACTCTGGGGCGGAGGGTAATTTTATGTCATCTGCTTTCACCCAGCGTCACGCAATACCCCTGGTGATGCTCGCCAAACCTGTAACCGTTCGAGTGGTAAATGGGTCGACACTACCCTCACTGCCCTCACAGATTACCCACCAAACCATTCCTTTCACTCTTTCTGTGTCTCCATCACATCAGGATATTATCTCTCTATTAGTCCTTCCTGAGGGAATTGATGAGGTCCTTTTGGGGATACCATGGCTACGCTATCATTCTCCTCATATAGAGTGGTCCTCAGGGAGAATTCTGGGATGGAGTAAATTCTGTGAGGGTAGATGTCAGAGGGAGTGCGTTCAGGTTGCTACAACAGAGGTACCCACAGATCTTTCCTCTCTCCCCAAGCACTATTGGTCCTATGCGGACGTGTTCTCCAAAAGGGCTGCAGAGACCCTTGCGCCTCACCACCCCTATGACTGTCCTATTGACCTCTTGCATGGTGCAGAGCCTCCTCGGGGTTGAGTCTATCCATTATCTCTCCCGGAGACGGAGGCAATGTCTCAGTACATTCAAGAGAATCTGGCAAGAGGATTCATTAGGAAGTCAGTGTCACCTGCAGAGGCTGGGTTCTTCGTACAGAAGAAGAGTGGAGAATTACATCCATGCATAGACTACAGGGGTCTTAACGCCATCACCGTTAAGAACAAGTACCCACTACCCCTGATATCTGAGCTCTTTGATAGGCTACGGTGAGCAAGGGTATTTACTAAACTAGATCTGCAGGGTGCTTACAACTTGATTCGTATCCGTGAGGGGGACGAATGGAAGATGGCTTTTAACACCAGGGATGGGCACTATGAATATCTGGTGATGCCCTTTGGGCTCTGTAATGCTCCAGCCATTTTCCAAGACTTTGTGAACGACATCTTCCGGGATATGCTCATCACCTCGGTCGTAGACTATCTGGATGTTAGGGCATGTTAGGTTAGGCTATGGGTTGAACTAGATGGACTTAAAGTCTTCCTTCAACCTTAATAATAACTATGTAACTATGGATGATATTCTCATCTACTCTCCAGATATTGACTCCCATCGGAGAGATTTTTGCAAAGTCTTTGACCTCTTACGGGCAAACTCCCTCTACGCCAAGTTGGAGAAGTGTGTGTTTGAGCAGGAGTCCTTGCCTTTCCTTGGATATATCATCTCTGCCCAGGGTTTGGCTATGGATCCTGCCAAGCTACAGGCTGTGATGAACTGGCAGGAATCCCATTCACTTAAAGCGGTGCAGCGCTTTATGGGGTTCATTAATTACTATCGTCAGTTCATCCCACACTTCTCAACTTTGGTAGCTCCCTTGGTTGCCCTCACCAAGAAGGGAGCAAATCCCAAGTTGTGGTCGGAGGATGTCTCCAAGGCCTTTCTCTCGATTAAGTCACACTTTGCTTGCGCTCCCATTCTACATCGCCCCGATGTAGATAAGCCATTTATCATGGAGGTGGATGCCTCATCTGTTGGTGCTGGAGCAGTCCTTTTCCAAAAGGATGCTCAAAGTCGGAAGCATCCTTGCTTCTTCTCCAAGACCTTCACACCGGCGGAGAGGAATTATTCCATTGGGGACAGGGAGTTGCTAGCCATGAAGTTGGCTTTCTCAGAGTGGAGACATCTCTTGGAGGGAGCTCACTTTCCCTTCCAGGTATTCACTGACCACAAGAACTTGGTATATCTACAGACGGCCCAGTGGCTGAATTCTCGCCAGGCTAGATGGTCCCTGTTCTTCTCCCGGTTTCATTTTACTCTCCACTTTCTCTCTGGGGAGAAGAACATTCATGCCGATGCTCTCTCCAGTTCTGTAGTGTCATCTGAGGAGGAGGAGCCTCGGCTTATTGTCCCTTCTGAGAGCCTGAGAACTGTGGCACCGGTTTTGCTAGAGTCCTTGTCCCCAGGCAAGACTTTCGTGCCAGCGAATTTGCGACCGGAGGTTCTCTCTTGGGCTCACTCGCCCAGAGTGGGTGGGTATTTTGGGACAAAAAGGATATCTGAGCTTTTGGCGAGGACGTACTGGTGGCCGCATATGGCCCGTGACGTCGGGGACTATATTCTGGCGTGCGTTTCCTGCGCCCAGAATCGGTCTCCTCGGCAATGGCCTGCTGGGTTGCTTTACCCCCTACCGGTGGCAGACAGGCCCTGGGAGAAGGTCGGGATGGACTTCGTGGTGGGCTTACCCAAATCTCGCAGCTGCACCGTTATCTGGGTTGTCACCGATCATTTCTCTAAGATGGTGCACTTGGTGCCACTTCAACGGTTAACTTCTGCACGGGCCTTGGCGGCGTTATTCATTAAGCATATTTTCCGTTTACATAGAATGCCTGATAAAATTGTCAGTGACCGGGGTCCCCAGTTCGCGTCTCGGTTTTGGAGAGAGCTCTGCTTTTTACTTAGCATAGTGTTGAATCTCTCCTCTGCATATCATCCCGAGACGAATGGGTTGGTAGAGAACCAATCAGACTCTGGTGACATACTTGCGACATTTTGTCTCTGCTAGGCAGTATGACTGGGCATCTTTGCTACCTTGGGTGGAATTTGCCTTGAACAACGCTGTATCCGATTCCACTGGGCAGACTCCTTTTCTCCTTAATTACGGCCAGCATCCGCGTGTCCCTGTGCCCATGCCCATGTCTTCCACCGATTCTAGGGTGGCAGACTGGGCGGTGGAGGCACGTGACATTTGGGACCGCACACAGGATGCCATCCGGGTCTCCAAGGAGAGAATGAGGGTTTCTGCTGAAACACACCGGAGCCCCACTCCGACCTTTGCTCCTGGCGACTTAGTGTGGGTCTCTGCCCATAATATCAGGCTGCGAGTTGAGTCCACTAAGTTTACGCCTTGCTACATTGGCCCGTTCAAGGTTCTGGAACAGGTCAACCCTGTGGTCTACCGTTTGGCCATTCCTCCGCGCCTTGGTATCACCGACACTTTCCATGTCTCTCTCTTAAAGCCCGTCCATTTGTCCCAGTTTTCCGAATCATCTGCCAGGACATCGGGTTCATCCACGGATGAGTTTGAGGTGAATGCTATCGTGGGGTGCAAGGTGGTACGTGGCAAGAAATTTTATCTGGTGGACTGGAAGCGTCACGGCCCAGAGGACAGAACCTGGGGAGCACATTCCGGCTCCGCTGCTTATTGCAGCTTTTGACCGTAGCGAGGCTCAAGGAGGGGGGCCCATGTTAGGAGTCGAGTTCCTGCCACTGCATAGAGGGACCATGTCTGCTGCGGTCTCCCATTTTGTATCAGCCGCAGTGGAGCCTGCTCAGCGGAGACGTCGGTCCCAGCGTCTCACTGAATCTGGTACTGTGCAAAGGGTTACTGCGGCCTCTCCAGGCTCTGCTATTGTACCCTGCACTGGTTTGCGGCGAGCAGGCTTTTCTGGGACTAAGTCCTGCTTTGCACACACTGAGCATGCCCAGGGTAAGATCTCTCAATGGAGATCAAGGGTCACATGCTCAGGTACTGCAGCAACTTCCATTGGTCCTCCAGGAAGGTCATGTACTTGATCAAGTTCTGTGGAAGTCTTGCATTGGTCCTTCTTGGAAGGTCCTGAAGTTGCTGCAGCTATAAAAGGTTCTCATGACCGCATGGCCATGTGCTAGTGTCAATTTATGTATGTAGATCGCCCCCAGACGCAGGGCAACGGGGTACTCGGTACCGGGTCCCTTGGTCTCGGTTCTGGGGATGTCACGGCGGCTAGACCCGGTCCGTGACCCTGCTAAGGGGCGCCAAATTAAAGGTGAAGAGTTTGTCAAGAGTTCGTGATGCCACCTGTGGTATTCGGTCAGGGTGACCGACGCTGCTAGGGGTCTGCTGGGGTGATGGAATGGCAGCTAGATGGTATACCTTCCCACAGGTGAAGTATGTCCCCAGGGCTTCCCTTGATGGAAAGGTGATGATGGTTGATATTGTAAGGCGCGATGAATAACAAGGACACAAAGGGTGCAGTCTCTTTACTTTTTACTGAAGACTTCAGTGTCCGCAGTCCAGAGTACTGCTGACAGGGCTGGCTGAATCCAGCCAGTCCAAAGGCACATCCAGAGTTCCCTTTGCAGGTGGAAATCAGTAGCCTTCCTACTAGCGCCTGTGTGTTGTAGTACCTCCCTCCCTGCTGAGCAACCCGGGATCATCCTCACAACTCTTGTGTCTGTTCTGATGTTCTCTCTCTCCATCCCCCAGATGGTATGGATATGACTCACCCGTTTGACGGGGTAGGCCTGGAGTTAATTTATAGGGACCCTAGTGATGCCCCTCTCCCACAATTGCCTCCGTTGTCTTCATAGGTGTGAAGTGTGGACAGCCAACCTAAAGTTAACTGCCCTGCCATTATCTGGAGTAATGCGTAGAGTCTATTACTCCCTCGGTGTTCCGGCCACCGGCTACGCACCTCAGAAGGATGTTGCCACGAGCCCGAGGCAGGACTCCTCCTTTTACTATCTCCTTGTGCTGTGATCTCGTTTCTCACTTCTCCACAATATACTTCGCTTCTTGTCCTTTCTTAGGATGCCGCCGCAATGAGGTACAGGCGCGGCTCTGTAACGATCTGTCTCGTGCTAGTCCACCGTCAGGATCCCACCCCTGACAGGGACCTCCCTGGGTCTTCCCAGTCAACTCTCCGTCTAGATGTTACCTGGGCAGAACCCAGTCAGCTTCTCCTCTAACTTCCTATCCGACTCCCAGTTTTACCAGAGTGTGAGGAGTGGCCTAGTAGATAGAACCCTTTGCTCCCCCTGGTGGCCGGAGTGTGAAGTGTAGTGTGTGACTGCGATACCTGGTCAGGTGAACTCCTTTAGTACAATCAGACGTAACATCACTCCCACTCCCCTTAGTGGCAGAGCGACAGTACTACAATGACCAGGACTTTGGGGCGCTGCACTCTCACCCCCCCCCCCGTTAAATTCAGCACTCCCGGGCTGGGAAATGAAGAACAACAATACATATTAGCAAAAAGACATACACATTTTTGGAATGCTGTAAACAATTAAATATAACAGTGCTTCCCATTATGGGAGGTGAGGACACTTGAACGTTACAAACAAAAACATATTTACATTGTGCAAAGACACATTTACTAACAGTTACTATCTATCTATGAAATGTAATTACCCATACAGGTATGCCATCTACTAAGTGCTATTTCGGAACAATAAGTTAGCTTTTCCTTTAAGGGCGTATACTGGACCCACTAAAGGCATGCTATCAAAACTCTAAAGTATAATTCAACATTTTCTTTATTTTCCTAAGTGCAACAGTGTTTTCGCTAGTGGACTCACTAACCCCTACGGGTTCACTTTTATTGAAATTTGGCTTTCAATTTTTCCCTGTACTCAATTCCTAAAGTACGTCATTGACATTTACTAACTACATACTATTTCTATGTAAACATTCTATTAAAATTTTAAAATGCGCGCGTGTCCAGCCTCCCGGCTTGTGATTGGTTGACCGCGGCGCAACCAATCACAAGCCGGGACGTCACGGGAGGCTGGACACGCGCCCATTTTAAAAAGCGCGCGTGTCCAGCCTCCCGTGACGTCACGGCTTGTGATTGGTTAATGGCGGCCATGTTGCCGGGACGCGGACCAATCACAGCAAGCCGTGACGTAATTTCGTCACGGCTTGCTGTGATTGGTCCGCGTCCCGGCAACATGGCGCCGTGACCAATCATAAGCCGGGACGTCACTGGAGGCTGGACACGCGCGCTTTTTAAAAAGCGCGCGTGTCCAGCCTCCCGTGACGTCACGGCTTGTGATTGGTTAATGGCGGCCATGTTGCCGGGACGCGGACCAATCACAGCAAGCCGTGACGTAATTTCGTCACGGCTTGCTGTGATTGGTCCGCGTCCCGGCAACATGGCCGCCCTGACCAATCACAAGCCGGGACTTCACGTAACCAAGTAAAAGCGCAAATTTTAAACAAACAACGCTGCCGGTTCCCTCGCTGAGGTCCAGGCTGCGTCGGAGAGGTGAGTATAGCAATATTTTTTATTTTAATTCTTTCTTTTACACATTAATATGGTTCCCAGGGCCTGAAGGAGAGTTTCCTCTCCTTCAGACCCTGGGAACCATCAGGGATACCGTCCGATACATGAGTCCCATTGACTTGTATTGGTATCGGGTATCGGTATCGGATTGGATCCGATACTTTGCCGGTATCGGCCGATACTTTCCGATACCTACTTTCAAGTATCGGACGGTATCGCTCAACACTACTATTTAACTTTCTTAAGGCAACATTATGTTTTAGGCTAAGTGCAACAATTGAACATTCCCTTTAAGAGGGACATCTCAAGTCTCTTTGAGGTAGTGCAAACTATCAATTTGCAAGTCCGTTTAAAGCAAGAACTTCTGCGCTGTAATCAAGAACAGTCTCTTCAAAAAGCTGCTCTTTTTGTAAAACCAGTAGAGGGCACCTTTAAGAAGGTGCAAACTATGTACAGCAACAGTTTGTGAATCATTCACCGTCCATGATTCGGTAGTCTTTTGAAACAATGATGAACTTGTGCAAAAACATAAAACAATAGGGATCCCGGGTCAACAAAGGGATCCCTTTAAGAAGAAGAAAACCCTGTTCGGGTCTTAAGCAGCAAAAAGCAAGGAAACAAACAGTTAACTATTTACATACTCGTGGTTCCGAGGTTCATTCTCATAGTAGATTGCAAGGCATCAGCTGGTAGCGGACACTTCCTGACCGGGGAAGCTTTGGATCCGTGTTCTCATCTGATGCGGTGTCAGTGTCATTGGTTTGCCTCTCAGGTGCAGTCAGGTCACCAGGGGTCTGGATTCGAATGTCAGTTTTGGTAGCAAGTTCAGTAGCGGCAATAATGCACACTGTGGTAGTAGTATTAGGGTTTGTGAAATCCGAGTTAGTCGTGGTTAGGGCCGAAGGTGGCGCCATTGCAGGTTCACATCGCTTGACGTTCCGAGCACACCAGCCTTGTGCACTCCGTTGACGAGTGTAGGTCACCTGATCCCCTCTGCGTAAGATTCGGTTCCGATAACCATTGCGGAATTGGACCTCTACGTCATAGCTGGCAACGAAGACATCGGACAGTAGCCCCGGTTCTTGTATCAAGCCCCAACCCCTCTTCGGGTGAAAGGCTAGTACAGTCCCTTGCCTCACCTGGTTCCTACTACTGCATCCGACCTTTGGCTTCAGGATTTTCAGTGGGTCACTTTGTTCTGTCTCTTTTCGGTTTGTCCAGTGTGAAATTAGGCATTGCTTGTACTGCTTCCAGGTGAAGGCAACAATGTAGGTCCCTTCTTCTCGGGACCCGTCCGGTCTAGTCTTTGGTGTGTCCCATTGGAAGATCACCCCCTCGGAGCTCACGTCTAACGGTTCTCCCATGGTTGTTGGCAACGGGGGCACTATCCTTTCCAGGGCATCAGGGGGTACCATGACGAGCTCAGCGGCGGGGAATCGGTCATTGCCGGGACGGGGAGCGGTCACAAGAGCGGGAGCGGTCGGTGGAGCAGGGGAACTTTCCATACCTGCGTCTGATGTGGTTCCACCTATGCCGATCTGTCCCATTGATGAGGACACTGGAATCGGCTGTGGCTTGGACCACGGTTCTTCCGAGGCAGTCTTCTGGTATAGTTCCGACTTCCATATCCTCGCTGCTGTCGGCTTCGTGTCTGGAATTGGTTAGCTCGGCTCCTCCAGCGACGGATCCAAGGAGTCCGTATCCTTCAGCGGTGGCTGGTTCCGGTCTGCCTGCGGTCGGTGGGGACAGGCCTGGATCACTTTGTTGTCATTCAGGTACTCGCTGGTTGCCCTCACTGCTTCGAGGTCTGCACCCACACATGCACATGGCTCCGCCATTTTCTGAGGGCCGAGCTCCTTCTTCTCTTCGTTCCCGTCGTTGCAAATCAGGGGGCGGTTCTCCTCTGCTTCGGGGCAGGTCGTCATCTTGTAGCAGTAGTTGGAGGGGGCGGTCGTTACTTTTGGCGCCGCTTTGGTAGTCTCCTCCCATGGCACGCCCTTCTTCTTCTTCTGAACTCCTCGTGGCGCAGTAAAGGCGGCGGTTTTGGCGGGAATTTTAGGCGGCAATTGGCAATACACAGTCCTTGCAATAAATCACAGTTCAAGCACAATTCAGACACAGTTCCAAGGCACACATGACCTGATTCTCAGGCTTAAGTAGATCCTGTTCGTGACGCCAAGATTTGGATCGCCCCCCGACGCAGGGCAACGGGGTACTCGGTACCGGGTCCCTCGGTCTCGGTTCTGGGGATGTCACGGTGGCTAGACCCGGTCCGTGACCCTGCTAAGGGGTGCCAAATTAAAGGTGAAGAGTTTGTCAAGAGTTCGTGATGCCACCTGTGGTATTCGGTCAGGGTGACTGACGCTGCTAGGGGTCCACTGGGGTGATGCAATGGCAGCTAGATGGTATACCTTCCCACAGGTGAAGTATGTCCCCAGGGCTTCCCTTGATGGAAAGGTGATGATGGTTGATATTGTAAGGCGCGATGAATAAAGAGGACACAAAGGGTGCAGTCTCTTTACCTTTTACCGAAGACTTCAGCGTCCGCAGTCCAGAGTACTGCTAACAGGGCTGGCTGATTCCAGCCCATCCGAAGGCACATCCAGAGTTCCCTTTGCAGGTGGAAATCAGTAGCCTTCCTACTAGCGCCTGTGTGTTGTAGTACCTCCCTGCTGAGCAACCCGGGATCATCCTCACAACTCTTGTGTCTGTTCTGATGTTCTCTCTCTCCGTCCCCCAGATGGTATGGATAGGACGCACCCGTTTGACGGGGTAGGCCTGGAGTTAATTTATAGGGACCCTAGTGACGCCCCTCTCCCACAATTGCCTCCGTTGTCTTCATAGGTGTAAAGTGTGGACAGCCAACCTAAAGTTAACTGCCCTGCCATTATCTGGAGTAATGCGTAGAGTCTATTACTCCCTCAGTGTTCCGGCCACCGGCTACACGCCTCAGAAGGATGTTGCCCCGAGCCCGAGGCAGGACTCCTCCTGGTATTATCTCCTTGTGCTGTGATCTCATTTCTCACTTCTCCACAATATACTTCTCTTCTTGTCCTTTCTTAGGATGCCACCGCAATGAGGTGTAGGCGCGGCTCTGTAACGATCTGTCTCGTGCTAGGCCACCGTCAGGATCCCACCCCTGACAGGGACCTCCCTTGGTCTTCCCAGTCAACTCTCCGTCTAGATGTTACCTGGGCAGAACCCAGTCAGCTTCTCCTCTAACTTCCTATCCGACTCCCAGTTTTACCAGAGTGTGAGGAGTGGCCTAATAGATAGAACCCTTTGCTCCCCCTGGTGGCCGGAGTGTGAAGTGTAGTGTGTGACTGTGATACCTGGTCAGGTGAACTCCTTTAGTACAATCATATGTAACATCACACCCCTTAGTGGCAGAGCGACATTACTGCAACGACCAGGACTCTGGGGCGCTGCATATGAGCTCAGCGCCAGTGTGGTCACGTGGGTGTGCATTCAGGGATCCGGCTGAAATAAGCCCCTAGAATGCTGGCACCTCCGGCGAGGAGTTTCATGTGAGTGGATTCAGGGATGGCGTATAGCCATCAGAATTCCGGCTCCACCAGAGAGGAGCTGCGTGTTTGCATTTGACTGCATGACCACCATCTGCTCTACTAAGTAGCTGTGTTCCCCTGTGAAGCTAACAGGGTACAGCATTCTCTTTATCAACGGACTCTGTGAAGTAACAGAGTTCGTTTATACTACTATATTGTACCGCCATATCTAGCAGCACGTTCTTTCCTGCACGGTGGATCCCGTGTTGCGAACGCACCAACTACTTCTAATAAATATATGTTCGGTGCGTTCCGCCAACCCTAACAGAACCTGCATCTAGGGAAGGCCGTGTCCGATAACAGTGCAAACCAGATGTCGGCCCTATGGTGAGGCAAGCTCACATACATGCCTTATACAGCGCACATCCCCAACCTGGTTGTACAGCATTTTCTCTGCCACTATTCTGACCTGAGTGAGCTGCTGCAAAAAGCACGGAAGCTGTTTGCTCACTTCCACTATTTGCATCCCTCAAGTCACCGACTTGCATCGGTGCAGAGGTCTTTGTTCATGCCAGTTAACAGGTTGATATGCAATGTGCCGACATGGTGGAATTTCACTCTGCACCTGTTGTGGCGACTGTGGCAGCAGCAACGAGTCCTGACTCAGTATATCATGTTTTATAGCCTGGTCTAACGCAGTATGAAAGTGATGTATATCACATTTACCCTTCTGTACAGTTTCAAAATGGCTACTAAGATGCTTAGCACTGATGATGCCATCATCATCATCACTATTCAGGTCATCTATATGCTGGAGCAGACTTTGAGTTACCTGTGGGAGGAGGTGGTGCTCTAAGAGAAAGAGGATGAAGCAGAGAAATATGCGGTAGGGATAACATTGTGTCAAATTTCCAGACTGTCATCACACAGGTGGGTGCCAAGGGAGGGTGGATTACTCCAATTGAGAGGGGCTGGTGATAACAGACAAGCTGTTAGTGAAGGTGCAAGATCCGAGGAACAAATGGAGAAGGAAGAGGTGTTGGACGATCAACTGTCAGGAAATGAAGAGGATAATCATCCTCTCTCTGTTTGTGGTTGGCAGGAGGGGAAGGAGGAAACAAGCATCAGTGTTATCCAGCTACCAACACAGCATGGGCTTGGACCTATTGGAAGAGCCTGATACATGAGTGCCTTCTTGCTGCAACATTATTCCCTTTTAGTTATGATTCAAAATAGTGCTGACTACTGGGTTGCCAATCAGTTAGATCTACTTTATATGACAAAGTTTTGCCAGATGTTTCCTGTCCTTGGAAAGGGACCAACAAATACTGGAGTATCAAAACCCGCTTTTACACAACCTTAAGAGAAGTTTTTCCTAAGACAGCAGTGAGGCACACAGTGTGCATCACAGCTCTGGACTTCAAACCTCCTGCACTTCAATTTGTCAACACCAAAACATTAGCAGCAGCAGTAGTATAAGTGGCAGAAGCAATTTCTGTGAGTCCTTTGACACATTTTTTTATGTTACCAGCTCTTACACCAGGACAACAGAGTTCAAGTCTTACACCTGGTGAATGAATGGAGAGGATGGTGCAGGAGCATCTAGAACTGAAAAGCAATACCATCAGGGAGGGTTTGGACTGTTTCACATTTTGGTCTTCAGAAATTGATGAGTGGCCTGAGCTGGTAAGCGAAGCCAGCTGTCCCCTAAAAGTGTAGACCACCTATCTTTCATAAAGATGAACAAGTCATGGATCTCCTACCACTTTTGCACCCGAATCGCAGACTGTACAAACTAAGCAATGTTGAAGTTTTTAGTGTGCTGCATTGATCTCGCACAATTGCAGTCTGTGATATATTTATTGGGACTTCTGTGCCTGCTGTTGCTGCTGCTGCTGCTGATGTTAACACAAATTTGTGGAAATGTGAACAGTCATGGTTGGTCTCCATCTGCTCGGCCGGCTGTAATGGAAGATGTGTCGGTCCCAATTATGCTATTTCTACTGTGGTCAAATTGATGCCCCTTTGTTGGTGTCTGCCACTCATTTTTGTAAATGTGTAGACTCCTGTTTGGGTCCCCTTCATGTGTGTTGCCTATAGCAGTAGGCTCCCAAGACCAGCAGGCCTCCACTTCCTTTGAGTCAACTACCTGTATTACTATCCTTACATTTTTCTGGCATTAGTAGTCTATGAAACTGATATTTGTGCCACCTGACTGTGGCTGAGCATGAAAGTAGATTGAGCTGTTGCATGTGGTATCAGGTTTCCCAGCACAGCAGACGTACACCATACCTCCCAACTTTTGAAGATGGGAAAGAGGGACAAAGTTTGCGGCGCGCAAATTTTAGGCCACGCCTCTGACCACACCCATTCATAATTAGTCACACCCATATCCACGTCCCAAGCACACCCATTTAGCACTGCTGATCACACTGTTTCATATACAATAGTTATAAACAAAAAAATATGGCCACACAGTGCTCCATACTGTATAATGACCACACATGAGGCTCCATACTGTATAATGGCCACACATGACGCTCCATACTGTATAATGAACACACATGACGCTCCATACTGTATAATGACCGCATGCATACTGTATAATGGCCGCACATGATGCTCCATACTGTATAATGACCGCACATGATGCTCCATACTGTATAATGACCGCACATGATGCTCCATACTGTATAATGGCCGCACATGATGCTCCATACTGTATAATGACCGCACATGATGCTCCATACTGTATAATGACCGCATGCATACTGTATAATGGCCGCACATGATGCTCCATACTGTATAATGAACGCACATGATGCTCCATACTGTATAATGACTGCACATGATGCTCCATACTGTATAATGACCCCACATGATGCTCCATACTGTATTATGGCCACAGTTCTCCATACTGTATAATGACATACAGGCACGCAGCTCACACACATGCAGCATCACACACACAGTATCACACATACACACGCAGCATCACAAACGCAGCTCACAAACACATGCAGCTTTGACACAAATGCATCACACATGCAGCCATCACACACACACAGCCATCACACACACACGCAGTCATCACACACACACACACGCAGCCATCACACACACACACACAGCCATCACACACACACGCAGTCATCACACACACGCAGCCATCACACACACACACGCAGCCATCACACACACACACGCAGCCATCACACACACACGCAGCCATCACACACATATGCAGCCATCACACACACACACACACACACGCAGCCATCACACACACACGCAGCCATCACACACACACACACACGCAGCCATCACACGCACACACACGCAGCCATCACACACATGCAGCCATCACACACACATGCAGCCATCACACACACACGCAGCCATCACACACACACACGCAGCCATCACACACGCAGCCATCACACACATGCAGCCATCACACACACCCAGCCATCACACACACCCAGCCATCACACACACCCAGCCATCACACACACACACACCCAGCCATCACACACACACACACACCCAGCCATCACACACACACACTCAGCCATCACACACACACACCCAGCCATCACACACACACACACAGCCATCACACACACACACCCAGCCATCACACACACCCAGCCATCACACACACCAGATACCTCATACACACATGACACACACACAAATGCAGCATCACACATCTCACACACACACACACACACATCACACACACACACAATCTCCTCTGTGGTGCAGGGGCGGCTGATCTGTCCATGTGCAGCTCTTCAGTTTCTCCGGCTGCTCACAGATCTGCACTATCCCGGCACCTCCCCCGTCTCTCCTTCTCTGCCGGGATAGCAGCTAAGAGCAGGAGACGCCAGAGCTCTGTGCACACACCTCAGGTAGTGAGTCGCTGACCTCTCATCTTGATCGCTGCTGGCTCTCTTCCTCAGCGTGGCAGCGCCGCACACACAGGGGGCGGGGGCGGGGGCGGGGGTGGGGGAGGGATCGGTCGGGAGGAGACCCAGCATGTATAAGAAAAAAAAAACAGCCACAAACCTAATCGGGCTCTCTCTACGTCCCGGAAGTGGGCGGGGCTTCACCGGTGGCCGCAAATTCGGGATTTTAAATGCCCGAAGCGGGACAGCGGGACCCCGGTGCCAAAGCGGGACTGTCACGCTGAAATCGGGACGGTTGGGAGGTATGCGTACACTGGTCCCTCACCCACCTCGTCTTAATTTTAAGTTCAATTCAAAGCTGTAAATGCTGGCCCAGACGCTGATACATCATACATGGCTGCAATGCCATTCTAAAATTTGTACTGTGAGTGAACTGAGGCCACTTTCCTGGTGTATTCCCCAAATTTGATGTGTTTTGGCTGCTTTTGTCCTATTTGAAGGTGTTGTGTATGCATTTGTTTTTGCCTCCTATTGACTTTAATGGCGTTCAGTACAGTGCCTTGCGAATGTATTCGGCTCACTGGAACTTTTCAACCTTTTCTCACATATCATGTTTCAAGCATAAATATACCAAATGTAAATTTTTGGTGAAGAATCAATAACAAGTGGAACAAATTGTGAAGTTGAATGAAATTTATTGGTTATTTTAAATTTTTGTGGAAATTCCAAAACTGAAAAGCAGGCTGTTGAATATTATTCGACCCCTTTACTTTCAGTGCAGCAAACTCACTCCAGAAGTTCATTGTGGATCTCTGAATGATCCAATGTTGTCCTAAATGCCTAATGATGATAAACATAATCCACCTGTGTGTAAGCAAGTCTCCGTATAAATGCACCTGCTCTTTGATAGTCTCAGGGTTCTGTTTGAAGCACAGAGAGCATCAAGAAGACCAAGGAACACAACAGGACCGTGGTACTGTTATGGAGAAGTTTAAAGCCGGATTTGGATACAAAATGATTTCCAAAACTTTAAACATCCCAAGGAGCACTGTGCAAGCGATCATATTGAAATGGAAGGAGTATCAGACTACTACAAATCTACTAAGACCCGGCCATCCCTCTAAACAAGGAGATGCAGACAAGAGGCCCATGATCACTCTGGATGAACTGCAGAGATCTATAGCTGAGGTGGGACAGTTTGTCCATAGGACAACAATCAATCGTACAATCTGTCCTTCATGGAAGAGTGGCAAGAAGCCATTTCTCAAAGATATCCATACATACTGTAAAAAGTGTTGTTTAAAGTTTGCAACAAGCCACCTGCGAGACACACCAAACATGTAGAAGAAGGTGCTCTGGTCAGATAAAACCAAAATCGAACTTTTTGGCAACAATGCCAAATGATATGTGGCGTAAAGGCAACACAGCTCATCACCCTGAACACACCATCCCCACTTCATTAATTGTGATTCTGACCATGTTATATATTGCATAAAGTGCCGGTCCTGCAATATGTGCTACATAGGAACATATAGCGAACATAAACAGTAATAATTCAGGTTATTCTGGAGCCACAAAACACTTTATTTCTGTGCACAAGGGAGACCTATCAAATTTTTCATTTTTCGGCATAGAAGGGGTTAATCAGTCACCAAGAGGTGGTGACTGGAAAAAACAATTAGCACTGCGGGAAGCCTTTTGGATTTTGACCTTAGATACCAAACACCCACACGGCATGAATTATAGGAATGATCTTTTTTATATATATTAAACTGATAGATATAATGCGGTAACAAAAAATCATATATTCATGTAATTTTGATATGCTTTAAAAGAAGTAAATTTTATTATATGTGTCCAGCTGCAGTTATTCAAATGTAATTATTTGCCATGTTTGTGATTGGTTCCTTGTCATATATAAACCTGTTCATTAACTTTGTTTTAGATCCTATGACTAAGGGCACCGTGGTGCGCCAGAAACGCGTCAGGCAGAGAGTCTCTCTCTCTCTCTTTTTTTAAAAACAGTTTTTTAAAATGTTCTAAATAAACTTGGAAATTTTACCTACACTGGATGGAAATGCTGGAAATTCCCTCCCTCCTTCCACACCACATCCCCACTGTCAAACATGGTGGCGGCAGCATCATGGTTTGGGCCTGCTTTTCTTCAGCAGAGACAGGGAAGATGGCTAAAATTGATGGGAAGATGGATGAAGCCAAATATAGGACCATTCTTGAAGAAAACCTGTTGCAGTCTGCAAAAGATCTGAGACTGGGACGGAGATTTGTCTTCCAACCAGAAAATGATCCCAAACATAAAGCAAAATCTACAATGGAATGGTTCACAAACAAAAGTATCCAGGTGTTAGAATGACCAAGTCAAAGTCCAGACCTCAATACAATCGAGAATCTGTGGAAAGAGAAGAAAACTGCTCTTCACAAACGATCTCCATCAAACCTCACTGAGCTCGGCAAGAATTTCAGTCTCTCAATGTACAAAACTGATAGAGACACACCCCAAGCGACTTGCAGCTGTAATCGCAGCAAAAGGTTGCGCAACAAAGTATTAAGTTAAAGGGGCCAAATAATATTGCACGCCCCACTTTTCAGTTTTTGAATTTCCACAAAAATTTAAATTAACCAATAAATTTCGTTCAACTTTACAATCGTGTTCCACTTGTTGTTGATGCTTCACCAAAAATTTAGATTTGGTATCTTTATGTTTGAAGCATGATATGTGGGAAAAAGGTTGAAAAGTTCCAGGGGGCTGAATACTTTCCCAAGGAACTGTATATTTGGTGAATATTTGAAAAATAAATCGGCGAATATTGCAAATTCAGTGATCGAAATCCGAACTGAACATTTAAATATTCGCTTCTCAAAAGGGAAAAGTTATGAATAATGGAAATCACTATCCCTGCTCCCAAAGATACCTCTAAAGGTAAAAAGATTTGGGCTACCAGCCTTACTGTTCTCCTTTTATACCCTAAGCTGTCCTTTCCACTTCCGACAGGAGAACTCGGTCAGATATGCTAGTGTATAAGTATGCGCGACAAACAGGGATAATGAAAAGCAACTAACATACAAAACACTCACCAAAGGTAGAGAGATATATGGGCAAGTATAGGAATGCACAAATTAAATGAGAATAGGAAAATGAGGAAAGCATGAATCCAAAAACAGCATGCAAAAAATTCCAACAGAAACAATTATTTTTAACTTAGCACAGCCATTCCAAGGAGCTAGGAAGTAGAACTTTCACTGGTGAGGAAGAGAAGGTCTGGCAAAATTTTACAGAGAGAGGAAATTACCAGGTCAGGAACAGCTGTGAAATGGAGTTGCAAGTTTCTAACCAGCATATAAAGTGTCATCAACCTCTTCAGCACCAAAGGGAGCAAAATCCATTTAATATGAAATACAAACACACAAGCTAAAAAGAAGATCTGTGAATCACAATATGTAGTGATTTTCTAACCCCAGATCTCCCAGGAGAATGTGACCCACCAGTGTCAACATGTTAATGATATGCAAATGGAAAGAAAAATGGAACTGGCAACCAATGACGTCCCAGATGAGCTTGATGGGAGACAAGTCCAGATATGATGTATGGCCTTGTTAACACGTTTATGCTATACAGACTGCTTACAGTAACAAGAGCAACATGTGGCCTAGTGATGTTCTGTTCAATAATGACTACTGGGACACTTTGGACAATTGGTTACAATGCTGATTCTACGATTTATCTGTTCTGCACTGTAAGTGTTCACAAACCGAAAAAAGATGTTTGCACATCATTGGGCTACAAGCAAAACATGCAGCTTTTAATGTTTTAATAATGTCACATCATTCTTCTCAGAGGTCTTTCCTCTTCAGTGATGAGTACAGCTTTTTTTTGGACATAGTGACAGTTTGAGATTGATATGGGGACCTTATAGAAATTCAAAAGAAATTATATATAGGAGGTTCAATTCAAATGAAGCTAACATAGAGAAACCCCAATATGACTGATATAAAATATAACTTTTAATGAAATACCAATTAAGAAGGGACAAACAACATTTAGTGACAAACACCATACTAAAAAAGTGCACACAACGTCCACTCTATAGATAGTCCCTGAATTGTACACCTGCCTATGAAACCCTATGAAAGAGCCTATACGAGAATGGCACGCCGACTCAACGACGACTGACTCTACTGTCCTGGAATGCCCAAGTGATAAGTGACAGATAAACAACTTTCGTAACATCAAGGAACCTAAGGACAGTATTTAATGGGGACAGCCAGAAAAAAAGGAGAAAACAGGTGTGTATAAAGTCAGTGGGAAGGTGACTCATCATGTCTGATAATAACAAATGTTATATATATTATTTAGAAATAGCGGAGGTTGGCACCCGACTGGTCAGCTGATATGGCGCCTCACTCCACGATGGCTATCTCTGGGAGACCCTGATAAACTCTCATCCCAGTAGTCAGAATTGATAAGTGGAGACAGAGGGTGGCTAATTGACAAATAAATCTATATAATCACACTGAGATATTGTTATTCAAACCTTTTCTATCAAGAGGGTGTCATATAAAGCATATATGGTAGCACAGAAACAGCCAAAGGGGGGTACTTATCATTCAGATGTCATCATAACATAACACGTATCCATCTGCTCGCCGGCAGGCTAAACAGGAAGTTTGCTCTGCTCATGTCCATCGTTGCATTATAGAAAGCCCCGTTAACTCAGGTTGAAGCGTGTTTGTATAGATCCATTATATCTCTATACGAGTTGTATTAGTGCACCAGTGGGAATAGGGTGTGATTCTTGGTTAGCTGATATCATTATAATAATGCCTGTATCATAATAATACACGGTGTACATTGGGTTAAATGGGCGGGTTCTTGAAGGTTGGCCTGATTGGTCTCAGTTTCTACTGTGGGATATTTAAACCTGCAGCACACAAGTTTAGTCAGGTATGCCTTTTCATCTGGACACCTCACATCTGTGGCACTGCTAGGTTCCTTATTGGGCCTCCTGATGAACCGAAAAGACGGGGGTGTCGAAGCTGGAGCTAAGTAGGGGTTAAAATCCCTGCTGTGTATTTTTATTGTTGTTTGGGAATTATTATGAACAAACCTTGTTGTTCCCGACTGTTATGTGGATTTTCTGATTTACTCTTGCTATATGGTCAACTGTTTCTTGTTTAGTGTTAGTGGGGAGAGCATTGTTATATTTGGATTTTGACCCCCACAATCTATGTGTAGCATCTGTATGAGGTGCACAATTTTCTCTGCTGCTATACAGTCTTTGCTACAGTGTATTGTTGTGAATTTGGATTCTGGGCTCCCCCGGTGGCCGCTTGTGGAATTGGACTTGTCATCCTCTTTCCTGTTTCACCTGGTTCCATCAGTAGTGGGTGTCGCTATTTAAGCTCATTTCTCTGGTGGTTTCTTGCCGGTCATCAATGTTATCTGATGCCTCTCAGTGCTTGTTCCTGCTTCTAGACAACTACTAGATAAGTTGGACTTTTGTCCATGTTTTGTTTTGCCTATTTGTTCCAGTTCACAGCTGAAGTTTTGTTACTGTGTCTGGAAAGCTCTCGTTGATCAGGGATTGCTACTCTGGCGTTATGAGTTAATGCCAGAGTTTAAGGTAATCTCTGGATGGTGTTTTGTTAGTGTTTTTCTGCTGACCATGAAAGTATACTATCTGTCTTCTGCTATCTAGTAAGCGGACCTCAAATTTGCTAAGACTATTTTCCTGCTGCGTTTGTTGTTTCATCTGAACTCACCGTCATTATATGTGGCACCGGTTTGCGCTCCCGCAGACGCCTATCAATCTGAATAGCCATTGTCATGGACTCATTCAGACCTGCAGGCAAAGGGAACCCCACCATAACATCCTTAACGGCATCAGAGAGACCTTCTCTGAAAGTTGCCGCCAAGGCGCACTCATTAATGAGTGCGCCTTGGCGGCAACTTTCAGAGAAGGTCTCTCTGATGCCGTTAAGGATGTTATGGTGGGGTTCCCTTTGCCTGCAGGTCTGAATGAGTCCATGACAATGGCTATTCAGATTGATAGGCGTCTGCGGGAGCGCAAACCGGTGCCACATATAATGACGGTGAGTTCAGATGAAACAACAAACGCAGCAGGAAAATAGTCTTAGCAAATTTGAGGTCCGCTTACTAGATAGCAGAAGACAGATAGTATACTTTCATGGTCAGCAGAAAAACACTAACAAAACACCATCCAGAGATTACCTTAAACTCTGGCATTAACTCATAACGCCAGAGTAGCAATCCCTGATCAACGAGAGCTTTCCAGACACAGTAACAAAACTTCAGCTGTGAACTGGAACAAATAGGCAAAACAAAACATGGACAAAAGTCCAACTTATCTAGTAGTTGTCTAGAAGCAGGAACAAGCACTGAGAGGCATCAGATAACATTGATGACCGGCAAGAAACCACCAGAGAAATGAGCTTAAATAGCGACACCCACTACTGATGGAACCAGGTGAAACAGGAAAGAGGATGACAAGTCCAATTCCACAAGCGGCCACCGGGGGAGCCCAGAATCCAAATTCACAACAGTGTATTACACAATAAGACAAGAAGTATTATTCCTGATTGTCATTATACAAGAGTGAACTGGTTCATAACATGTCAGTTATATTTTTTTGCTAATTAAGTTCTATCCATTCATCCCTTTACTATGCTTATTGTATTCCCACCTGTAGATCATTAGGGGTAACCAGGGCAAATCTGGGACAGCCGCTGCGGAGTGGGGACGCCAAAGCAATCGTATCTTTTAGGGTGCCAACCTCCATTGTCAGGAAGGGATAGCAGGCTATTGTATGGATTTTGGGGCAGGTTAATATATTGGCTTGTGGCAAAACTATTGCCTTACACTGGGTTGGTGAATTTTTTAACTATATTGAATTAAAGAGGTATTTTAATGGGATTACATGGTTAAATATGCTCAGAAGTTTATAATGTTGAGCTGTGAAAATGAAAAAACATTTTTTTTCCACAATAATGTTATTTTATTCTCAATTTAGTTATTTTCACAAGAGTAAGAGGAGAAAATGGAACCCAAAATGCAGAATTTGATGGAATGATCTGCGGGTGTCGTGTTCCATGTGAAGAACCCTTGATGTGCCAAAACAGTGGAATCCCACCATAAGTGACCCCATTTTGGAAACTTGACCCCTCAAGGAATTGTATCTAGACATGTGGTGAGCCCTTTGAACCCAAGGTGCTTCACAGAATTTTACAACGTTGATCTGCGAAAATGAAAAAAATATAGTTGTCGAACAAAACTGTTGTTTTAGCCCCAATATTTTTTTATTTTCACAAGGATAGCAGGGGAAAATGCACCCAAAAAATTGTTGTGCAATTTCTTCTGAGTACACTGATCATATTTGGTCAAAAACTACTTTTGAGGCACAGTGCAAATCTCAGAAGGGAAGAAGTGCCATATTGGAGGTCAGATTTTGCTTGAATGGTTTGAGGATGCCATGTCACATTGGCCTCTGCCTGTCTTCTGAATGCTGTGATAAATATTGATCGCAGCATTAAAGCGGTTAAAGTGCCGAGGGCGGTGCAAGCAAGTAAGAGGGATTTATGAATTGGAGTGAATTGAGCCCTGTGAATAGGGACTCTTTATTTGGTGTATCTGGATCTTTAGACATTAAAGTTTCAAAGATAGTGCAATAATAATATAGGATAATATAATTGTAACATTAACATTTTGATAACTATTTATATCACTGAAAGGAATACAGAAGAAAGTTACCTTAATTAAATTGTTAGAGAGGGTTTCACATATAAAGTGAATTATAGAACATATAGTCATTTATTTTTATGTCATATTAATGTCCGCCCCATGACCCAAGTAACTAACTAGGGCCGTGGTGAATAGATTGTATGAAGCACGGTGGAAAGGCATTTGAATTTGAATAGATTTAATAAAAGTTATATATTATAGACACCTCAGTCAGTGATATTTTACTCTAAGGGAGACAAAGAACAGAAGCTGTGAACAAGATATATGCAAATATGTCCCAATTTATCATACCTTTATGTCAAAAATCTGAAGTAAAAAGCTTTTAAAAAGTTGCCACATTTTGGCGCATCTCTAAGCTGTGCTAAAATTTTGGAGAATTTTGGTATTCTCACACCATTTACTCCCACATGTGAAAGAGTGAGCACACACAGAACCAGACCCTCGTGCTCCACCCTGGCCCCTCATCAAGACCAATTCTTGATTAATCGGGGCCATAGCATTTAACACACAAGCCAACAAACATTAACAAATAATCCTAACTGATTATTTCTGGTTGCATTTCAACTCAACTACCAAAATAGTCTTTAATATATTGTATATGTATTCTGATCAAAACACACTATGTATAAGTTTACTCTAGACATTAACTCACACCAAGCGAAATATATGATTGATGTAAAATTTCCTTCATGCAAAGGTTTTGTAAGTCAATCTTTAAAGCATCTGACCAAAGGCAGAAAAAAAGTCAACAGAAAATGACCTACAATTTAAATCAAGCTTTTATGAAAAAAACATTTCTGTAAAGATTATTTGGGTGTTTTTTCTATTCTTTTTTTTTACATGTTACTATTTGTATTTAAAAAAATACGTTGAACCCTGTCACTCTTTCCATTAGTTGCTGTTTCCACAGTGCTGGCAGCAATTATAAGAGTAAATTAGCCGGAAAGTTTACATTGTGCAATATGAGAGTGTGATATGCAAAACTGTAGGGAGAGGTCTGGGAGAAACTCGTCGATTAGGGAGAGGTGGTGTCTGAAATATAAATTTCACTGAGCAGCCATAAAGGATAACCTGATAAGATAAAACACACCATATAGTGAATGGCGGCTATAAGGAGCTGACACAGAGAAAAAGCACAAGGTCAATTATGCTGGGAGGAGGCTATATATGATGTTATCACCTTCTCACCACACCTTTGTATTAAGTTTTATTTTAATTCACTGTCAGGGTTTAATCTCTTAAGATAAATTTAACCAGCACTAGAAGGAACTAATTAAAAGTAATGAGAATGAAAATTGTTATACTGTACTTATCTTGGCTTCCTATTAAATGGCAAGCCGGTGAATATTTGAGAATAGCCTTTCCCAATATAGTGTTATTACATGTGAGAGTGACTTTATAATACAGCAGGGTGGCTATCTAAAATTAAAATTCCCTAAAGTATCCCTAACAACCATTCAACATATATACGATTTTGCCCAGCAGTGATTACTAGAGATTAGAGATGTGCTAGTTTGATTGGGTCAGAGCTTATTTGGCAAGCTATAGCACTTACCAGATAAGCTGCAGAGGGAACCCGGCTTCCTTGATCGCTCCGGTTGATCAGCTGTTAGGCTCCACATTTGCATGTTTCGTGGCTGTGTGACAGTCACAACACATGCATGGAGAGCCTGTTTGTTGGACTCTCCACACTTTCTACCGAATGTTACTGATTTTTCACGAAATTATTAAAATGTGCTCGAGTTTTCGATCACAAATCCGAATCTGCCATATTTGTGCTGAATTTGTTTGGCCATCGTTTTTCTAACAAATTGGCTCCTTCTCTAGTTATAAACTTCTCTGAAGCACCTGGGAGTTCAAGCTGCCACAAGACACATTTAGATAAGTCCCCTAAGGGGTCTAGTTTCCAAAATGGTGTCACTTGTGGGGGGTTTCCACTGTTTACGCACATCAGGGGCTCTTCAAACACGACATGGCGTCCCCTTATAAATTTAACATTCAAAAAGTCAAATGGCGCTCCTTCCCTCCTGAGACCTGTCCTGTGCCCAAACAGTGGCTTTATCACACATATGGGATATTGGCATGCTCAGGAGAAATTGCACAACAAATTGTATGGTCCATTTTCTGCTGCTACCCTTGCGAAAGTGAAAAAAAATTAGTTACAAAGGAAAATTGTTGTGAAAAAAGTTAAGTATCCTTTTTTTTTCCTGCCACATTCCAATAATTCCTTTGAAGCACCAGAAGGGTTAATAAACTTCTTGAATGTGGTTTTGAGGGGTTGCAGTTTTTAGAATGGTGTCACTTTTGGATATGTGTTGTCATATAGGCCCCTCAAAGTCACTTCCAATGTGAGGTGGTCTCAAAAAAATGGTTTTGTAAATTTTGTTGTAAAAATGAGAAATCATTGGTCAACTTTTAACCATTATAACTTCCTAATAACAAAAATTGCTTCAAAAATTGTGCTGATGCATATTAGACATGTGGGAAACATTGTTTATTAACTATTTTGTGTGACATGACTCTCTTAAGGGAATAAAAATTAAAAGTTTGAAATTTGCTAATTTTTCTCCAAATTTCCATTTTCCATTTTTTTTCACAAATAAATACGTCATATTGAACAAAATAATTTTTAAAATTTTCTCCAAATTTATGATATTTTCACAAATAAACTTGAGGCATATCAAAGAAATTATACCATTATCCTGAAGTACAATATCTCATGAAAAAACCCTCTCAGAATCAGTGGGATCCATTGAAACATTCCAGAGTTATTACTACATAAACTGACAGTGGTCGGAACTGAAAAAATTGGTCTGGTCAGGATGGTGAAAAAGGGCTTCGGGTTGAAGGGGATAATTTTTTGAAATGTGGAGACTCCAAGTTGTGTCTCCATCTGGTGGGTTGCTTGTAGTAGAAGGTGTGTCAGAGGCCTATCATACTGTTTCTACTCTTTGGAAATTGATGCCACTTTAGTGGTGTATGACAATAATTTTTTAAATGTTTTGCACTCCAAGTTCGGTCTCCTTCATGTGTGATGCCTGTAGCAGTAGGACTCACAGACCGGCAGGCCTGCACTTACTTTTAATCAGCTACCTGTGTTACGATCCTTACATTTTTCTAACATTAGTGCTCTACCAAGCTGATATTTGTGCCCCCTGAGGGTGGCTGGGAAAATAAACAGTTTCAGCTGTTGCATGAGGCATCAGGGCTCCCAGCAAAGAAGGCTTACACTGGTCCCTCACCCACCTTGCTTTAGTTGAAACTTCAATTCAAAGCTTTAAATTATGTCCCAGACCCTGATTCCAGATGCATGGTCCATGGCTGACTGCTGCTTTGTCATTATAAAATTTCTACTGTCGTCAAATGATCAGTCTGTATCACCTGTGTTACTTTCCTTACGTTTTTCTGCCAATAGTAGTCCATTAAACTGATGTTTGTGCCACCTGAGTGTGGCTGGAAAAAAAATTGATCTGCTGCATGAGGTATCAGGGCTCCCAGCAAAGAAGGCTTACACCTCTCCTTTACCCACCAAGTCTTAATTGAAACTTCAATTCAAAGCTCTAACTGCTGCCCAGACTGATACCTCATTCATGGACCATGGCTAACTGCTGCTGTGCCATTATAAAATTTCTGCTGTGGGTCAATTGATGCCACTTTTCCTGGTGTCTGTCCATAATTTTTGTACATTTTTGAACTCCAAGTTGTGTTTCCTTCATGTGTGTTGCCTGAATTTGGCAGGTCTCTCACAGCACCAAGCCTACACCAGTCACTCATCCACCTGTTACTGATCAATGTTTCAGCTAGAAATGTTGGTCCAAGCCCTGTCCCATGCATCCAAGCTGTGCAATTATACTGTTACTCTGGGTCCATTGATGCCACTTTTCTTGGCGTCTGCCCCTAATTTGAGATGTTTAGGAAGCTTTTTGTCCCCTCTTAAGGTGTTGTCTAAACGTTTGGTTTTGCCTCCCGTTGAATGGGGTTTGGGTGGGTTCGATGAACCGCGAACATCGGGACTTCGTTGAACTGAACCTTAAAAAGATTGCTCATTTCTAGCAGTTACGGTGTTGTCTACTATGAATAGCAATATCAACCTTTCCTTGCATAATCTAAATACAGTACAGAAAAGTTTGGACACACCATCTCATTTAAAGATTTTTCTGTATTTTCGTGACTATGAAAATTGTACATTCACACTGGAGGCATCCAAACTATGAATTAACACATGTGGAATTATATACTTAACAAAAAAGTGTGAAACAACTGAAAATATGTCTTATATTCTAGGTTCTTCAAAGTAGCCAGCTTTTGCTTTGATGACTGCTTTGCACACTCTTGGCATTCTCTTGATGAGCTTCAAGAGGTAGTCATCGGGAATGGTTTTCAATTCACAGGTGTGCCCTGTCAGGTTTAATAAGTGGGATTTCTTGCCTTATAAATGGGGTTGGGACCATCAGTTGTGTTGTACAGTACAGTCTGTACTGTATAAATATATATATATATGTTTATATATATATATATATAAATAAATATTTATTTATATATATATATATATATATATATATTTATATATATATATATATATATATATACTCGAGTATAAGCAGACCCAAGTATAAGCCGGGGCACTTACTTTTGCCACAGAAAACTGGGTAAGCTTATTGACTCGAGTATAAGCTGGTTATGCATTGTCCCCTCATCCCTGTCCTGCTATGCATGGATCCCTCTTGCCTGTCCTGGTATGAATGCCTCCCCATCCCTGCCCCTGTCTGCATGCCTCCACCATTCCATCCCTGTATGTGTGACACCCCAAGAATCCGGTTGTCACAGTGGTATTGCCTGCGTCCCAGGGAGGGTGATGCCAAGCCTGGAAGTGAGAAAGGATCCCCTTAACAGTTAACAATAGCATACAGCACTTTCCTGACTCCAGGCCAGAAGGGGGAGCTCTAAACCCAGTTTCAGGGTGGCTTCCCTATAAGTTCTGGTCTGGAGGAGGAGTTAGTCAGTCAGAGCTAGTCTGAGGATGAGGAAGCATGTGAGGAGAGGAGAACTAGAAGTAGAGCTGCGGTAGAGCTCACTCCCAGGATTGAGCACAAGAAGCCGGACACCGGGGTCTGATGTTGTGTGGGAACTGTATGCCCCACAGCAGAAACCAGAGGGCAGAAGATTGCAGGTCTTCTAGCCAGAACTGACACCCGAAAGCACAGCAGCAGATTAGAGCCCGGAGTCACCACAAGAAAGGGACACCTGTAAAAAGGCTCGAGCTGCCTGCCATGTGCAGAGAGTTCCACCTAAGGACAGATTAAGAGAGGAACTTGAGGGAAGCTACTGCATTAAGAACCTAGAATTCAGTGCAGAAAGGAAGGCTTCCAACCCCACCTGGCTAGGGGTATTCTGAACCGCTTCCAGGCTGCCCGGATTTCAAAGATCACCTGTAACCTGTGCCCTGGACTGCAATTTCACCAGTAACAGGTAAAGAGACTGCAAATCCTGTGTCCTCCAATTATTTCCTGCACTTCACCATCTATCATTCCTTACCAACTGCACAGGGAGCCCTGGGGATTAAGCTCTACCTACCTGGGGGAGCTATGCCAACCCTGCTGCAATACTATCAGCCCCAATGGACCCCTTTAAGCAGCGTCGGCCATCACTGGCACACAGGTGGCGTCATGAACAATCCCCTATAGCTATTTCCCTCTTCCATTTTATTAGATACCCAGGGGCAAAGACCGGGTTACTGCTGTTGTGACACATCCCCTTTAGGAACTTTGAGGTTAATAAGTGGCTCAAGAATTGGTGTAGGAAGGAGGGGTTTGGGTTCCTGCAGAACTGGGCCGACTTCTCAGTGGGCTACAGGCTCTACGCTAGGGACGGGCTGCACCTCAATGGGGAAGGGGCAGCTGTGCTGGGGGAGAAAATGCTTAGAAGGTTGGAGGAGTGTTTAAACTAGGGATTGGGGGGGAGGGTATTCATTTTATAGGAGGGGAAGATAGTGCAGATAGAGAGCTGGGCACAAATAAGGAAGTTGGGGGTGGCGGTGGCATGGGGGGTGGGGTTAGAACAGTTAATAATTTAAGAAAGAATAGAGGTCCAGAGAGGAACATCAAGTGCATGTATACTAATGCCAGAAGCCTCGCCAACAAAATGGACGAATTAGAACTAATGTTGTTGGAGCATAATTATGACATGGTGGGGATATCTGAGACGTGGCTGGATGAGAGCCATGACTGGGCTGTTAACTTGCAGGGCTATAGCCTGTTCAGAAATGACCGTACAGATAAGCGAGGGGGAGGGGTGTGTCTATATGTAAAATCTTCCTTAAAACCCATCCTGCGTGATAATATAGGTGAATTTAATGAAAATGTGGAGTCCCTGTGGGTGGAGATAAGGGGAGGGGGAAAAAATAATAAATTACTGATAGGGGTTTGTTATAAATCTCCAAAACTAATGGAAGCAATGGAGAATATCCTCGTAAAGCAAATAGATGAAGCTGCGACTCAAGGAGAAGTCATTATTATGGGGGACTTCAACTACCCTGAAATAGATTGGGGAACAGAAACCTGCAGTTCCAGCAAAGGTAATCGGTTTTTGACAACTATGAGAGACAATTACCTTTCACAGCTGGTTCAGGATCCAACAAGGAGGGGGGCACTGCTAGACCTAATATTAACCAACAGGCCAGACCGCATATCAAATATAAGGGTTGGGGGTCACTTGGGGAATAGTGATCATAAAATAATAAGTTTTCATGTAACCTTTAATAAGATGGGTAGTAGGGGGGTGACAAGGACACTAAACTTCAGGAGGGCAAATTTCCAACGGATGAGAGAGGATCTTGGTGCAATTAACTGGGACGATATCCTGAGACACAAAAATACACAAAGAAAATGGGAGACGTTCATTAGCATCCTGGATAGGACCTGTGCACAGTATATACCGTATGGGAATAAACATACTAGAAATAGGAGGAAACCAATATGGCTAAATAGAGCTGTTAGGGGTGCAATAAGGAACAAAAAGAAAGCATTTAGAGAATTAAAGGAAGTAGGTAGTGATGAGGCATTAAATAAATACAGAAAATTAAATAAATTCTGTAAAAAGCAAATCAAGGCAGCAAAGATTGAGACAGAGAGACTCATTGCCAGAGAGAGTAAAAATAATCCCAAAATATTCTTTAACTATATAAATAGTAAGAAACTAAAAAATGACAGTGTTGGCCCCCTTAAAAATAGTCTGGGTGAAATGGTGGATGAGGATGAGGAAAAAGCCAATCTGCTAAATGACTTTTTTTCATCAGTATTTACAAAAGAAAATCCCATGGCAGCCAATATGACTAGTGATAAAAATTCCCCATTAAATGTCACCTGCTTAACCCAGCAGGAAGTACAGCGGCGTCTAAAAATCACTAAAATTGACAAATCTCCGGGCCCGGATGGGATACACCCCCGAGTACTGCAGGAACTAAGTACAGTCATTGATAGACCATTATTTTTAATCTTTAAAGAGTCCATAATAACAGGGTCTGTACCACAGGACTGGCGTATAGCAAATGTGGTGCCAATATTCAAAAAAGGGGCAAAAACTGAACTCGGTAATTATAGGCCAGTAAGTTTAACCTCTACTGTGGGTAAAATCCTGGAGGGCATTCTAAGGGATGCTATACTGGAGTATCTGAAGAGGAATAACCTCATGACCCAGTATCAGCACGGGTTTACTAGGGACCGCTCATGTCAGACTAATTTGATCAGCTTCTATGAAGAGGTAAGTTCCGGACTGGACCAAGGGAACCCAGTGGACGTAGTGTATATGGACTTTTCCAAAGCTTTTGATACGGTGCCACACAAAAGGTTGATACATAAAATGAGAGTAATGGGGATAGGGGAAAATATGTGTAAGTGGGTTGAGAGCTGGCTCAGGGATAGGAAACAAAGGGTGGTTATTAATGGAGCACACTCGGACTGGGTCGCGGTTAGCAGTGGGGTACCACAGGGGTCAGTATTGGGCCCTCTTCTTTTTAACATATTTATTAATGACCTTGTAGGGGGCATTCAGAGTAGAATTTCAATATTTGCAGATGACACTAAACTCTGTAGGGTAATCAATACAGGGGAGGACAATTTTATATTACAGGATGATTTATGTAAACTAGAAGCTTGGGCTGATAAATGGCAAATGAGCTTTAATGGGGATAAATGTAAGGTCATGCACTTGGGTAGAAGTAATAAGATGTATAACTATGTGCTTAATTCTAAAACTCTGGGCAAAACCATCAATGAAAAAGACCTGGGTGTATGGGTGGATGACAGACTCATATTCAGTGGCCAGTGTCAGGCAGCTGCTACAAAGGCAAATAAAATAATGGGATGTATTAAAAGAGGCATAGATGCTCATGAGGAGAACATAATTTTACCTCTATACAAGTCACTAGTTCGACCACACTTAGAATACTGTGCACAATTCTGGTCTCCGGTGTATAAGAAAGACATAGCTGAACTGGAGCGGGTGCAGAGAAGAGCAACCAAGGTTATTAGAGGACTGGGGGGTCTGCAATACCAAGATAGGTTATTACACTTGGGGCTATTTAGTTTGGAAAAACGAAGACTAAGGGGTGATCTTATTTTAATGTATAAATATATGAGGGGACAGTACAAAGACCTTTCTGATGATCTTTTTGATCATAGACCTGAGACAGGGACAAGGGGGCATCCTCTACGTCTGGAGGAAAGAAGGTTTAAGCATAATAACAGACGCGGATTCTTTACTGTAAGAGCAGTGAGACTATGGAACTCTCTGCCGTATGATGTTGTAATGAGTGATTCATTAATTAAATTTAAGAGGGGACTGGATACCTTTCTGGAAAAGTATAATATTACAGGGTATATACACTAGATTCCTTGATAAGGCGTTGATCCAGGGAACTAGTCTGATTGCCGTATGTGGAGTCGGGAAGGAATTTTTTTCCCCATGGTGGAGTTACTCTTTGCCACATGGGTTTTTTTTGCCTTCCTCTGGATCAACATGTTAGGGCATGTTAGGTTAGGCTATGGGTTGAACTAGATGGACTTAAAGTCTTCCTTCAACCTCAATAACTATGTAACTATGTAACTATGTAACTGGCCCAGTATGAGTAACCCCACGGCATTGGTGGGCGCTCCATATGCATGCCTCCACCTTCCCTGTCCTGGTATGCATGCCTCCCAGTTCCGTCCCTGTATGCAAGCCTCCCAGTTCCCTCCCTGTATGCATGCCTCCTTATCCCCTATCCCTGTGTGCATGCTTCCTATTGAAAAAGAAAACATCCTACTGGCCTACCTGCGTACCCTCAGTTCTGGCACTGCATCTCGTTCCAGCCACCGGCGCCTGCCTGCAGCTCTTCCTGTGCTCAGCGCTCACATAGTACCACTCATTAAGGTAATGAATATGCGCTCCATGCCTATGGGAGTGGAGACGCGTCCATATTCATTACCTTAATGAGCGGTACCATGTGATCGCTCGGCAGGAATAGCTGAAGGCGCTGGCAGCCAGAACAAGATGCAGTGCCAGCAACGAGGGCATGCAGGCAGGTGAGTATGATGTGTGCCTTGGCTCCTGGCACCCGCTGCAATGCCGCCCCCTCCCCCACTGGCTTTCTGTACCATGACTCATGTATTAGGGAGGGAGGCGTTTTCAACCTAAATAAGTGTGCTGAAAAACTCAACTTATACACGAGTATATATGGTATATACTGTATATACAACTCTGGCAAAAATTAAGAGACCACTGCACAGTTTTATAAAAATCAGCTTCTCTACATGTCTGACAGCCATTCCATTCCAGTGTCAGTTGAATTCCAACCAGAGGACACCTCATTCTACTTATTGTCCTTATGATTAGGTGATCACCTGAATCAAATCTTACTTAATGAAGAAAAGTATAAAAAACACTGCTGTGGTGTTCACAATCCTCTTGCAATACGACAAGTTGGATAATGCTAGTAATATCCTAAAAGTAATAGGAAGGAAAAATACCTTTTAACTATGCCAAAGGAGTTGAAAAGAAAAGTCTTGAGTGAGGAAAAGAAGGGCTCAATTCTGGCTTTACTAGCAGAGGGACACAGTGAGCGTCATATTGCCTCCATCCTTAAAATGTATAAGATGGCAGTCCATTACAACAAGGTCAAGCAGCAGACATTGGGGACCACCACATCAAATCCCTGTCATGGCCAGCCCAATCTTCAGACCTAAACCCCATTTAAAACCTCTGGAATGTAATCAAGAGGAAGATGGATAGTCACAAGCCATCAAACAAAGAAGAACTGCTTAAATTTTTGTACCAGGAGCACCCAAAAGCAGTGTGAAAGACTTGTGGAAAGCAAGATAAGATGCATGAAAACTGTGATTAAAAAAATCATGGTTATTCCACAAAATATTGAATTCAGGACTCTTCCCAAGTTAAAATATTAGTATTGTTTATGAACTTGTTTTTTTTGCATTATTTGAGGTCTGCAAGCAATGCATTTTTTTTGTTATTTTGACCATTTCTCATATTCAGAAAATAAATACAAAATTTATTGCTTGGAACTTCGGAGACATGTTGTCAGTAGTTTGTAGAATAAAAGAACAATCTACATTTTACTCAAAAATATACCTATAAAGGAAAAAAAGCAAGCAAACTGAAAGTTTAGCAGTGGACTCTTAATTTTTGCCAGAGCTGTATATATAAAAAAAAAAAAATATATATATATATATATATATATATATATATATATATATATATATATAGGTTGAAGTTTGCAGGAGCTCCGGTGTTGGTGAGGCGGTAGCTTTGGTAGTGGTGAGGAGGCAGCAGGGTCAGTGCAGGCTGTAGGCTTTCTTGAAGAGATGGGTTTTCAGGTTCCATCTGAAGGATCCGAATGTGGTTGATATTTGGGAGAAGTCTTGGAGGTGATTGGATGAGGAGCGAATAAGTGTGGAGGAGAGAAGGAGGTCTTGGGAGGACCGGAGATTACGTGAGAGAAGATATCGGGAGATTAGTTCAGAGATATATTGAGGAGACAGGTTATGGATGGCTTTGTAGGTCAGTATTAGTAATTTGAACTGGATACGCTGAGGGATTGGGAGCCAGTTAAGAGATTTGCAGAGGGGGGAAGCGGAGGAGTAGCGAGGAGAGAGATAAATTAGTCAGGCAGCAGAATTAAGGATGGACTGGAGAGGTGCAAGGGTGTTAGCAGGGAGGCCGCAGAAAAGGATGTTGCAGTAGTCAAGGCGGGAGATGATGAGGGCATGCACAAGCATTTTAGTAGTTTGACGCTTGAGGAAAGGACAGATTCTGGAGATATTTTTGAGCTGGAGGCGACAGGAGGTGGACAGAACTTGGATGTGCGGTTTGAAGGACAGGGCAGAGTCAAAGGTTACTCCGAGGCAGCAGACTTCCGGTATGGGGGAAAGCATGATGTCATTGATTGCGATAGATAGGTCAGGTAAGGAAGATCCATGGGATGGAGGAAAGATGATGAGTTCAGATTTGTCCACATTGAGTTTGAGGAAGCGTGAGGAGAAGAAGGAGGATATGGCTGATAGACACTCTGGGTTCTGGACAGCAGAGCGGTGACGTCTGGGCCAGAGAGGTAGATCTGAGTGTCATCAGCATAGAGATGGTACTGGAATCCGTGGGACTTTATGAGTTGTCCCAGGCCAAGTGTATAGATTGAGAAGAGTAGGGGCCATAGAACAGAGCCTTGGGGGACTCCAACAGAGAGAGGATGGGATGAGGAGGTAGTGTGGGAGTGGGAGATGCTGAATGTGCGGTTGGAAAGGTACAAGGAGATCCAGGATAGGGCGAGGTCTTTAATGCCAAAGGAGGAGAGGATCTGTACTAGGAGGCAGTGGTCAACTGTGTCGAAAGCAGAGGACAGGACTAGAAGGATCAGTACAGAGTATTGTCCGTTAGCTTTGGCGGTAAGTAGGTCTTTAGTGATTTTGGTCAGGGCTGTCTCAGTTGAGTGATGGGGTGGAAACTAGATTGTAGATTGTCAAAGAATTGAAATGATGTACAATAACAAATTGTATTGTGGTACCGTGTTAGCCAGAAAAATCGATGTGAATACTTTTCTGCCCAATGATGACAGAAGTATTCTAGGAGTGATAGCTAGAATACTTCTGTCATCATTGGGCAGAAAAGTATTCACATCAAAGAATTGAAAAAAACACAAATGATCTACCAATCAAAACAAGTTGTAAGCAGCAAGGTAAATTTGTCACAAGTTTAAAACGTAACTTTTAATAAAAGCTATAACAGCTATAAAAAGTCCTAAGGACCATTAAATCACCAACACACAAAACAATTAAAACAACGCACAAATCACGTATCAGTGAGTGCTCATATAAAGTGCCACAATTCCATATAGCATAGTGAAAAAACACAACCCTTTTTTTAAAAAAAAAAAATGTACATAAACCACCATAGCAAAAAAGCATTAGGTGCCAATAAACAATCGTCTTGCTGTCATTTTATAATATATTTCACATTTGGACAGAAAGAAACCGGCAAACCATGATCTGTAACTTGTTGCCTGAAATAATAAAGAGGAACCCAAGTGTCGTTCCTTCCTTCACAAAAGCGGGGATGTGCTGATCCAGATAGATCCATATTTATAGGTGGAAGCCTCCAAACGTCCATACAATCAGGGCCGGACTGGGACTAAAATTCAGCCCTGGCATTTGAAGTTACACAGGCCCACTTGTCACATGGTGACTGTATAATATCTTTGTACACTTGTAGGCAGGGCCGGTTTTAGGTAAAGTGGGGCCCTAGGCAAAGTTTAAAATGGGGCCCCAAATGCTAACATATTGCACATCACACAAAAGCATTTCGGTTGTATTTACAAGCGCTGAGTTCAGGCCGCTAAATGAGTTTGATCAACAATACTGAAGTTGTTCAACACTTGTTTTCTGGTCTCTTTTCACCAGCCGAGGAATAATGATGGGACAGAACGTTCACTAATAGATCACTAACAGATCCCCATACAGTATGATGTTATCAGCAGAACATCTACAGTTTACACCGGCGAAGTGCTGCTGAGAACAATGATTTTTGTTCCAGCAAAAACAATCTGAATATGCAGCATTTTACTTGTTTAGTAAAATACACCCCATAGTCCTCCATATATTATAATGTGCACCACAGTCCTCCATATAGTAAAATACACTCCCTATAGTCCTCCATATATTAAAATACACTGCTCAGTCCACCATATAGCATAATACACTCCTTATAGTCCTCTATATAGCATAATACACTCCTCATAGTGCTCCATATAGTATAATGGACCGCCATAGTCATCCATGTAGTACAATTCACTTCCCATATAATGCACCCCATAGTTCTTTATATAGTATAACGTATTCCCCATAATCCTCGATACAGTATAATGCAGCCCACATATAGTATAATGCAGCCACCACCCTACAGAATATAATGCAGCCACCCCAGAGTATAATGCAGCCACCCCATAGAATATAATACAGCCCACCTCCCCATAATATACAGTATAATGTAGCCCCAAAGAATATAATGCAGCCCCATAGTATAACACAGCCTCCCCATAGAATAGAATATACCCCCACAATAGTATATAACAGCCACATAGTATATAACACGGCCTCCCCATAGAATATAATGTACCCCCCATAGTATATAGCACAACCAGCACAGAAGATAACACAGCCCATGTAGCAGTATACAGCAGAGCCCATGTAGCAGTATACAGCACAGCCCACATAGTAGTATATAACACTGCCCACATAGTAGTATATAGCACCGTCCACATAGTAGTATACAGCAGAGTTCACATAGTAGTACACAGCACAGCCCACATAGTAGTATACAGGACAGCCCACATAGTAATATACAGCAGAGCCCACACAGTAGTATACACCACTGCCCACATAGTAGTATATAGCACAGCCCACATAGTAGTATACATCAGAGCCCACACAGTAGTATATAGCACAGCCCACATAGTAGTATACAGCACAGCCCACATAGTAGTACACAACACTGACCACATAGTAGTATACAGCACTGCCCACATAGTAGTATACAGCAGAGCCCAAATAGTAGTGTATAGCACTGCCCACACAGTAGTTTACAGCAGAGCCCACATAGTAGTTTATAGCACAGCCTGCATAGTAGAGTATAGCACAGCCCACATAGTAGTATACAGCAGAGCTCACACAGTAGTATACAGCCCAGCCCACATAGTAGTATACAGAAGAGCCCACATAGTAGTGTATAGCACAGCTCACATAGCAGTATACAGCACAGCCCACACAGTAGTATACAGCAGAGTCCACACAGTAGTATATAGCACAGCCCACATAGTAGTATACAGCAGAGCCCACATAGTAGTGTATAGCACAGCCCACATAGTAGTATACAGCAGAGCCCACATAGTAGTATACAGTTCAGCCCACACAGTAGTATACAGCACAGCCCACATAGTAATGTATAGCACAGCCCACACAGTAGTATACAGGACAGCCCACATAGTAGTGTATAGCAAAGCCCACACAGTAGTATACAGCAGATCCCACACAGTATTATATAGCACAGCCCACATAGTAGTATACAGCACACCCCACATAGTAGTATACAGCACAGCCCACATAGTAGTATACAGCACAGCCCACATAGTAGTATACAGCACAGCCCACATAGTTTTATACAGCACAGCCCACACAGTAGTATACAGCACAGCCCATATAGTAGTGTATAGCACAGCCCACACAGTAGTATACAGCAGAGCCCACACAGTAGTATACAGCACTGCCCACATAGTAGTATACAGCAGAGCCCACATCTCTCCTCCCCTCAGAATGGCCCCACAGTCCAGTAAAAAAAAAAAAAACACCCCTCACCTCACCTCATGCCTGCCATGCTCCCTGCTCCTGTCTCGGCGGCTGACGCTGCACTGCCTGGGACAAAGTGAGTGTGCGCGCACCCACAGTGTCAGAGGCAGAGCGGGGAATGATGAGAGAGGGAGCATCAGGTGAGGCTCTCTCCTCCATCATTGCATTCAACTGTACTGGCGTCATAGATGCCGGTACAGTTGAATGCGGCAGCGGCGGCGCTGGGGGGGAAAGGGTGAGTCGGCGCGCAGCGGCCCACTACTGGCACCGGCCTTTCTGGCATTTGCCAGAACTGTCCGATGGCCAGTCAGGCTCTGCACACAATACCCCGTTATTCAGGTCTATGCAGGACCATAATCACAGCATTCCCCAACACGTGTATCTCCCAACGCATTTTTCTTGGCTTGATCATCAGGAGAGAAGCCGTTCATTACAAAATGTGGACACTGTTGTGAATTCTGATTTTGGGTTCCCTCCGGTGGTAGTAGGTGGTAATGCAGTTGTCCCTGGGTTGCAGTCCTGGTCAGGTGTGTCTGCTAATTGCAGTTCTGACTGGGGTATTTAGGTGTGCAGGATTCATTAGTCCTTGCCAGTTGTCAATTGTTGTTGGGAGGTGTTGGACCTCTGCCTGGTTCCTCCTGTCATTCTGCCAAATCAGCAAAGATAAGTGTCTGGTTTTTTTTTCCTGTGGCACACATGCTGTGTGCTTCACAATTCAGTGCTATTCTTTGTGTTTTCTTGTCCAGCTTAGATTGTGTCAGTATTTTCTTAGTCTTTCTGGATTCTCTGGAGTGGCAGATATACATTCCATGTCTTTAGTTAGATTGTGGAACTTTTTGTATTTTCTGTTGTGGATATTTTTGGAAGGGTTTTAATACTGACCGCCTAGTAATCTGTCCTATCCTTTCCTATTTAGCTAGAGTGGCCTCTTTTGCTAAATCCTGTTTTCTACCTGCATGTGTCTATTCTTCTCCTACTCACAGTCATTATTCGTGGGGGGCTGCCTATCCTTTGGGGGTCTGCTCTGAGGCAAGATAGCATTCCTATTTCCATCTATAGGGGTATTTAGTCCTCCGGCTGTGTCGAAGTGTCTAGGGTTTGTTAGGCACACCCCACGGCTACTTCTAGTTGAGGTGTTAGTTCAGGATTTGCGGTCAGTACAGGTTCCACCGACTCCAGAGAAAGTTTTCATGCGGCTCCAAGGTCACCGGATCATAACAGGACACAATGTGTGATATCCATCACACACCAAGTGAAGGAGCGGGCGTCCCTCATGTAAACAGATATCTTTAAATAAGGCGCCATATATTGTCACATCCTTAAGCTAGAACGCATCCGTGAGCCGCACATTCAAATTCCAGTTATGCAAAGTAAGCAAGTCGTGTGGTTCCCAGCTACCTTTCCATCCGGAAGTGCACCAGCATGGAACGCACGCTGACACGCGTTGATCACTTTAGGGCGGGATCAAAGAGCCCGCCGTCATTTCCGGTAAAAGACCAATTCATGAAGTGTCGTTAAGCAAAGAAAACAAGGGGCTTGTATATGCAAAGTGCCCAGGGGTTATTTAACAAATGAAATAAAAGGATTTTTTTCCCCACAGGTAACAGGCTCTCCGACCCATCTTTTCAACCTTCCACAAGGGGGAATGCATTATACTATCAAATCCTACAACTTCTTTTTCACAGGAAGGAGGATATATTACTGGTGAGCGGTGGCAACTGGGACAGGAAGATACTACAATGCGAGACGAGATGGATATATCGTCTAAAAACACAACAACCCTGGGGCGTAAATGAGACCGTAACTTATAGCTGTTTCCTTTAAATAGGGACAGTTTAGGGACAGCCGCCGCGGAATGGGGGCGCCATTTGTTCTTTAGGGTGCCAACCTCCATGGTCAGGTAGTTTCGAGAATAGACCTATGAAGAAGGCTGCAATTGTTTTGTATCTTCCTGCCTGCGGAAACCCCCTCTCTTTATATAGCATACACGCCAGTCTCTCTCCCCCTTTTTTCTTTTCTTGCACTTAGATAGGTTTTTCAAGATAGGGTATATTAGGGTTTTTAGGGGTAGCCGTCGTGGAGTTGGGGGCGCCATCTATCATTTTTCTATCTTAGGGCGCCAACCCCCACTGATTAGGTAGAGATATTTAGATTTTGTAATAGGTACTGCTAGGTTCATTAATATCCCTTCCCCACCAAGTCTCCAGATGTCTGCGGTTCCTATATCCCCTTTGTGACCATAATGAAGTAATTGAATATTTTAAAAATCTGATGACTCTGGTCTTTTCTAGTATTCAGCCCCATTATCAAAAATATTTTTTTATGGATTTCCTCTAGAGTATATTCTAGGGATTGAGAGAAAAAAAATCATTTTCTTAGCATGCTTCGAGCATACAATTTTCAATTACCTGTCATAAACCTTTTTGTTTTTTTGTTAATTCATGGCATTAGCAGACGTATGGGATGTCTAATATGTGGTTAGCATTAGGGTTGGTATTTCTACCTTTAATCATAACTACCAATGCTCCAGTAATATATCCTCCTTCCTGTGAAAAAGAAGTTGTAGGATTTGATAGTATAATACATTCCCCCCTGTGGAAGGTTGAAAAGATAGGTCGGAGAACCTGTTACCTGTGGGGAAAAAATTCCTTTTATTTCGTTTGTAAAATAACCCCTGGGCACTTTGTATATACACGCCCCTTGTTTTCTTTGCTTAACGCCACTTCATGTATTGGTCTTTTACCGGAAATGACGCCGGGCTCTTTGATCCCGCCCTAAAGTGATCAACGCGTGTCAGCGTGCATTCCATGCTGGTGCACTTCCGGATGGAAAGGTAGCTGGGAACCACACGATATGCTTACTTTGCATAACCGGAATTTGAATGTGCGGCTCACGGATGCGTTCCAGCTTAAGGACGCACCGGATGTGACTTTATATGGCGCCTTATTTAAAGATATCAGTTTAGATGCGGGACGCCCGCTCCTTCTCTTGGTGTGTGATGGATATCACACACTGTGTCCACATTTTAACGAATGGCTTCTCCCCTGATGATCAAGCCAAGAGAAACGCGTTGGGAGATACACGTGTTGGGGAATGCTGTGATTGTGGTCCTGCATAGACCTGAATAACGGGGTATTGTATGGACGTTTGGAGGCCTCCCCCTATAAATATGGATCTATCTGGATCAGCTTGTCCCCGCTTTGTGAAGGAAGGAACGACACTTGGGTGATATTGTTCCTTTTTATTATTTCAGGCAACAAGTTGCAAATGATGGTTTTCTGGTTTCTTTCTGTGCAAATGTGAAATATATTATAAAATGACAGCAAGACAATTGTTTATTGGCGCCTAATGCTTTTTTGCTATGGTGGTTTATGTACATTTTTTAAAAAAAAAAAAGGGTTGTGTTTTTCCACTATGCTATATGGAACTGTGGCGCTTTATATGAGCACTCACTGATACGTGATTTGTGCGTTGTTTTAATTGTTTTGTGTGTTGGTGATTTAATGGTCCTTAGTAGAGTTGAGCGACTTTTACCTTTTTAGGATCGAGTCAGGTTTCGCGAAACCCGACTTTGTCAAAAGTCAGGTCGGGTGAAATCGGCCAATTATTGCGAAAAGTCGGGGATCCGACTGAAACATGAAACCCAATGCAAGCCAATGGGGAAGCAAAGTCGGCAGTGAGTGGAGGACAGGAAAACACCTACAGTGCCCATTTTAATGCCAAAAACATCCATTCTTGTTACTTAAGCTTGTCGATCTTAATTTACCTTATAATAATAGTTAGGCATTGAAAATTGGGGGTCATTTGGCTAAAGTTGTGGGGGGGTAGGGCTGGCTCAAGTTTTTCGTGGGCCCAGGAAACGCGGACTACGTCATGGTGGTGGAGCAGGGAGAGGTAAGTATTTCAACTTTGCAAGTGCTGTGATCCTGAGCAAGCAGGGGGGGCACACTCGTTCGCATTGGCACTGGCACAGGGCCCCTCAAAGTACGGCGGTGTGTTTCACGGCGGGGGCGCCTCCCACCAGCAGAGACACTTTTGCGTACTATGAGGGGCCCTGTGCCAGTGATGTTGCCAATGAGTATGCCCCCCCCACCTGATGAAGGAACCTGCACTTTCATCTGCACCTTCCTCTTTGTCCCCGTGTAAGGTGGTATAGTATGCGGGAAGGGGTACCTGACTTTCAGCAGGGTCAGATTCTGGCTGTGTAGAGTGCAAGGGGAATGTAGTGGTCCAGCAGAATGTAGGGGAATGTAGTGTACCAGCAGACTCATCTAGCAGTGGCTGGGCAATGGGCAGGATGAGGAGGAAACACAGATATAGGCCCCAATAATAAAGTGGGCTAAATGCAGTTCAAAATTGGTAACAGGACTAACCAGGTGGCATTGCTTTGTTCAGTGGAGGACAACTGTAATGAGTGGCAGACACAGTTAGTAGGCCCAAATAATAAAGTGGGCCAAATGAAGTTCAAAATTGGTAACAGGAGTAAACAGGCGGCACTGCTTTGTTCAGTGGAGGAGAAAAGCAAAGAGCGGCAGACACCGTTAGTAGACCCAACCAAACAAGTAGGCCAAATGCAGTTTAATATCTGATATATGCTGAAAACTGAAGCTCATCTTTATTCAGAGGAGGAGAAAAGCAAGCAGTGGCAGACACCGTTAGTAGGGCCCAACCAAACTAGTAGGCCAAATGCATTTTCATATTCTAAATATAGGCCGAAAGCCTGAAGATTGAAGCTCAGCTTTGTTCAGTGGAGGAGAACACCAAGGAGCGGCAGACACCGTTAGTAGGGCCCAACCAAACTAGTAGGCCAAATGCATTTTCATATTCTAAATAAAGCCCGAAAGCCTGAAGATTGAAGATCAGCTTTTTTCAGTGGGGAGAACACCAAGGAGCGGCAGACACCGTTAGTAGGCCCAACCAAACAAGTAGACCAAATGCATTTTCATATTCTAAATATAGGCCGAAAGCCTGAAGATTGAAGATCACCTTTGTTCAGTGGAGGACAGCTGTATTGAGTGGCGCAGACAGACAGATGTAGTAGGCCTAAAATAAAAAAGTAGGCTCAATGCAGTTTAAAATAGGTTACAGGGGTACACAGGCAGCATTGGTTTGGTCAGCGGAAGACAATTGCAAGGAGTGGCGCAGACTTTCTAGGCCTAAAATAAAAAAGTAGGCTCAATCCAGTTTAAAATGGGTTACAGGGGTACACAGGCAGCATTGGTTTGGGCAGCGGAGGACGATTGCAAGGAGTGGCGCAGACAGACTTACTAGGCCTAAAATAAAAAAGTAGGCTCAATGCAGTTTAAAATGGGTTACAGGGGTACACAGGCAGCATTGGTTTGGTCAGCGGAGGGCGATTGCAAGGAGTGGTGCAGACTTACTAGGCCTAAAATAAAAAAGTAGGCTCTATGCAGTTTAAAATGGGTTACAGGGGTACACAGGCGGCATTGGTTTGGTCAGTGGAGGACGATTACAAGGAGTGGCGCAGACTTACTAGGCCTAAAATAAAAAAGTAGGCTCTATGCAGTTTAAAATGGATTACAGGGGTACACAGGCAGCATTGGTTTGGTCAGCGTAGGACGATTGCAAGGAGTGGTGCAGACAGACTTACTAGGCCTAAAATAAAAAAGTAGGCTCAATGCAGTTTAAAATGGGTTACAGGGGTACACAGGCAGCATTGGTTTGGTCAGCGGAGGCCGATTGCAAGGAGTGGCGCAGACTTACTAGGCCTAAAATAAAAAAGTAGACTCTATGCAGTTTAAAATGGGTTACGGGGGTACACAGGCAGCATTGGTTTGGATTGCAAGGAGTGGTGCAGACAGACTTACTAGGCCTAAAATAAAAAAGTAGGCTCTATGCTGTTCTAAACTGGTAACAGCAGTAAACTGGCGGCACTGCTTTGTTTGGTGGAGGACAACTGGAAGAAGTGGCTGACACAGTAAGTTGGCCAAAATAGTAAAGTGGGCTAAATGTCTGCAAAAAAATGTTCCTAAATAAACCGGTTGGCAAAGCTAGGTACAGGGGTGGGTTCCTCTGTTGAGTAGCAGACAGCGGTAGTTCGCGCACAGTATTCACAGGTCTAAATGGAGGGAAGGGCACCTGTATATTTTTACTATCATCTATCATTTCAACAAATTTGTATTGGCAGTGCCATTGAAAGATTTAACAGCACAGACTAAACAGTGGTGGAGCAGTGAGAGGTAAGTTTTACAAGTGGTAGAGCACTGTTTGAGCTGTGGGGGGGGGACACTCTCTCGTGGGCGGCGGTACTGGCCCAGGGCCCCTCATATTACGACGGTGTGTCTGACCTTGGGTGTGCACCACCACCACCAGAGACACTTCATTGTACTATGTGGGACCCTTTGCCAGTGCCGTCGGCCAAAAGTGGGCACACCCACCTGTCCAGGCAAACGGCACTCGCAAGGGTGCTTGCGCCAAGTGGTGACCACGGCCCCATGGGGGGAGTCAGCCCATTTAGGGAGGTGTAAAAATGGCCTATGGTGGACATTCAGCAGCTGCAAATGGAGGATTTGGAGCAGTCAGTAAGAGGAGTCCAAAAGCAAGACCTTTTTGCAGGAAAGCTACGTGTCAGCAGGGGAAGGTGGGGCAAAATAATTAGAAATCCATGATTGGTTCATTTTAATGAAGGTTAGATCATCAACATTTTGGGTAGCCAGATGAGTCCTTTTTTCGGTCAGTATTGAACCAGCAGCACTGAATACTCAATCTGATAGCACACTAGCAGCTGGGCAAGCGAGCTCCTGTAATGCATATTCTGCCAATTCAGGCCAGGTGTCTATTTTAGATGCCCAGTAATCAAAGGGGAATGATGTGTGAGGGAGAACATCGATAAGGGAGGAAAAATAGTTCGTAACCATACTGGACAAATGTTGTCTCCTGTCACTTTGAATTGATGCAGCAGTACCTGTCGTGTCTGCGGTCATTGCGAAATCACTCCACAACCTGGTCATAAAACCCCTCTGTCCAACGCCACTTCTGATTTGTGCACCTCTTACACCTCTGCCATGTTGCCCCCTGCAGCTCGTGTGAGAACCATCAACGCCGCTGTGTGCTGGGAATGCCTGAACCAAACTGTCTAAAAAAGTTGCTTGTTTGGTAGCCAATATTTGCTCAAGGTTCTCATGTGGCATGATATTTTGCAATTTCCCTTTATAGCGTGGATCCACAGGAGGCAGGCCAACCAGTAATCGTCATCGGTCATCATTTTGATAATGCAGGCGTCCCTTTTTAGGATACGCAAGGCATACTCAGCCATGTGGGCCAATGTTCCAGGTGTCAAATTACTGTTTGTGCTGGGTTGAGGAGCACTTTCTGGCAAATCAACATCACTTGTCTCCCGCAAAAACCCTGTACCTGACCTAGCAATGCCACCAGTTTCTATTGCTCCCTGAGAAGCTTCCTCCTCCCATAAATATTCATCCCCATCATGCTCCTCCTCATCCTCCTCCTCTTCGTCCGCCACCTCATCCAGGAGAGTACCCTAAGCAGACAATGGCTGACTGTCATCAAAGCTTCCCTCATCCTCGGCTGCAGACGCCTGCTCCTTAATGTGTGTCAAACTTTGCATCAGCAGACGCATTAGTGGGATGCTCATGCTTATGATGGCGTCGTCTGCACTTACCAGCCCTGTGCATTCCTCAAAACACTGAAGGACTTGACAGAGGTCTTGTAGCTTCGACCACTGCACACCTGACAACTCCATGTCTGCCATCCAACTGCCTGCCCGTGTATGTGTATCCTCCCACAAATACATTACAGCACGCCTCTGTTCGCACAGCCTCTGAAGCATGTGCAGTGTGGAGTTCCACCTTGTTGAAACATCGATTATTAGGCGGTGCTGGGGAAGCTTCAACGATCGTTGATCGTTCTGCATACGGCTGGAGTGTACGAGCGACTGGCGGATGTGCGAGCAAAGTCTTCGCACCTTCAGGAGCAGGGCTGGTAACCCAGGTTAACTTTTCAGGAAGCACTGCACCACCAGGTTCAAGGTGTGAGCCAGGCAAGGTATGTGTTTCAGTTCTGAAAGGGCTATGGCAGCCATAAAATTCCTTCCGTTATCACTGACTACCTTGCCTGCCTCAAGATGTACACTGCCCAGCCATGAATGAGTTTCTTGCTGCAATAAATCGGCCAGAACTTCTGCGGTGTGTCTGTTGCCGCCCAAACACTTCATTTCCAACACAGTCTGCTGACGCTTACCACTAGCTGTTCCATAATGGGACACCTTGTGTGCAACACTGGCAGCTGCGGATGGAGTGATAGGGCGACTGCGCTCTGTGGACGAGCTTTCGCTTCTGGAGGAGGAGGGGTGTCGAACGCCTACTGCCAACTGTTTCCTAGACCGTGGGCTAGGCAGAACTGTCCCACTATGGCTGTCCCCTGTGGACCCTGCATCCACCACATTAACCCAGTGCGCCGTGATGGACACGTAACATCACTGGCCATGCCTACTGGTCCATGCATCTGTTGTGAGGTGCACCTTTCTACTGACTGATTGCCTGAGTGCATGGACAATGTGGTCTTTCACATGCTGGTGGAGGGCTGAGATGGCTTTTCTCGCAAAGAAGTGTCGACTGGGTAGGTCATAGCGTGGTACTGCGTAGGCCATCAAGGCTTTGAAAGCTTCGCTTTCAACCAACCAGTAGGGCATCATCTCTAACAAAATTAGTCTAGCAATGTGGGCGTTCAAACCCTGTGTACGCGGATGTGAGGATGAGTACTTCCTTTTCCTAATGAGAGTCTCTTGTAGGGTGAGCTGGACTGGAGAGCTGCATATGGTGGAACAAGCAGCGGTGGTGGTGGTGGTGGACATGGCAGATTGAGAGAGGGTTGGTTATGGTATTCTTGATGTTGACCTACATACAGTGTTTCCTACCAAAAACCTTGTGATTCCCTGACTGCTTTGGCCTTGCGACGATACTTCTGCATTTGCTGCAGGTGGTGTCCTAAACGGTGGGCTTACAGTGAGGGAAGCAATGTAGCGTTGCTGACTACCTTCATTCTGAGCAGGTGCACTAATGTAACGGGATATTTGGTAGTTAGTCCAGGCTTGCAAGTGCATGCTGGTTAAATGTCTACGCATGCACGTGGTATTTAAATTTAGGGGATTCTTCCCTCTGCTAAAGGTGTTTGAGCATTTCTTACAGATAACTTTGCACTGATCATTCGGATTTTGGTTAAAAAATTGCCACACTGCACTCTTCCTACTATCAAATACCTTTTCAGGCATTGCACGCTGTGCTACTTTCAGCGGATGGCCATGCTGTCCTAAAACTGTTTTTGTTTTTGACACATATTTTTGGCCTGATACGGGCCTGCCAGATGAAAGCTGTTGCGATGTTGAAGCCTGCTGCGGCACCCTGTTCCCCCAATGGCTGCCAATCTGGGTCAACCACTGGGTCATCTATCACCTCCTATTCAATGTCCTGTGCACCTTCCTCTGTGTCACCGTGTAAGGTGCTATACCATTCGGGACGGGGCACTATAGTCTCATCAGGGTCAGATTCTGGCTCAGTACACTGCGAGGGCTATGTAGTGATCTGAGTCAATGGAACAGCATAATAATCTAGCTGTGGCTGTGCATCTGTGCACTCCATGTCCGATTCATCTTGTAATGGGCTGTTAACAATTTCCCTTTCTAACCCAGGCACGGTATGTGTAAAGAGCTCCATGGAGTAAACTGTAGTGTCGCCTGCCGCATCCTTCATTTTTGGTTTGGGTGAAGGGCACAAGGAAGCGACTTGTTCCTGTCCAGGAGTACCCACTGATGACTCACTGCTTTTAAATTTGAAACTTTCGGAAGAGGAGGCGAAAGAGCTAGAGGTTGAGTCAGCAAGGAAAGCCAAAACATTTTCCTGCTGCTCCGGCTTTAAAAGCGGTTTTCCTACTCCAAGATAAGGGAGCCTTCGAGGCCTTGTGTAGCCAGACGATGATGCTGGCTCAACAACATGAGCCTTAGGTGCTATTTTGCTTTTCCCACTACCACCAGATGCTCCACCACCACCACCACCACCATCATTACCAGCTGGCAATGACCGCTCACGGCCTCTTCCACCAGACTTCCTCATTTTTGGGAAAATGTAACCAAAGTAACAACCGTTATATGGTACTGTAAAACAAGGTAGAAGGTGTATATAAACTTGTTGAGAATTTAAATCTCCATTTTTTGTGTGGGAGACTGCTGCAAAAAAAAAACAGGCCCACTGTATTACACTACACAGTATAAGTGGCTGAAAGTGGCTGGCAGATATACCACAAACAGGACTGACGCAGATGCACTTAGTGGCAATATAAATCTCCCTTTTTATATGTGGGAGACTGCTGGAAAAATCAGGCCCACTGTATTACACTACACAGCTTCAGTGGCAGAAAGTGGATGGCAGATATAACAGAAACAGGACTGACACAGATGCACTTAGTGGCAATATAAATCTCCTTTTTATGTGTGGGAGACTGCTGGAAAAATCAGGCCCACTGTATTACACTACACAGTTTCAGTGGCAGAACGTGGCTGGCAGATATACCACAAACAGGACTGATGCAGATGCACTTAGTGGCAATATAAATCTCCCTTTTTATATGTGGGAGACTGCTGGAAAAATCAGGCCCACTGTATTACACTACACAGTTTCAGTAGCAGAAAGTGGCTGGCAGATATACCACAAACAGGACTGACGCAGATGCACTTAGTGGCAATATAAATCTCCCTTTTTATGTGTGGGAGACTGCTGGAAAAATCAGGCCCATTGTATTACACTACACAGTTTTAATGGCAGAAAATGGCTGGAAGATATACCACAAACAGGACTGATGCAGATGCACTTAGTGGCAATATAAATCTCCCTTTTTATGTGTGGGAGACTGCTGGAAAAATCAGGCCCGCTGTATAACACTACACAGTTTCAGTGGCAGAAAGTGGCTGGCAGATATACCACAAACAGGACTGATGCAGATGCACTTAGTGGCAATATAAATCTCCCTTTTTATGTGTGGGAGACTGCTGGAAAAATCAGGCCCACTGTAACACTACACAGCTTCAGTGGCAGAAAGTGGCTGGCAGATATACCACAAACGGGACTGACACAGATGCACTTAGTGGCAATATAAATCTCCCTTTTTATGTGTGGGAGACTGCTGGAAAAATCAGGCCCACTGTACTACACTATACAGTTTTAGTGGCAGAAAATGGCTGGAAGATATATATATATATATATATATATATATATATATATATATATATATATATATATATATATATATATATATATATATATATATATAAATAAAGGGACTGTACTACAATAACAATCTCCCTACAATTATCTCAGGAAAAGTATGGCAGCCAGCAATAAAAAGGACTGCTGCACACAAAAGTGTGGACAAATAAACAATAGAACGGTGCAAAAAGGAGCAACAGGACTTTTGCTTTTAAAAAAGCAGTTGGTTTGCACAGCGGTATACAAACAGCAATGTAGCTATCAGGCAGCCTTATAAGCTACAGAGCTGATGCACAGAAATCTAGCCTCCACTGTCCCTGCAAAGAAAAGGTGGTGTTGGACAGTGGAAATCCCTACAGCACAAGCGGTTTGGGGGTTAATATTTCCTCCCTAACAATATCCCTGCTTCTGACGAAGCTGCAGCAACCTCTCCCTATGCTCAGATCAGCAGAAGTAAGATGACCGTCAGCGTGCACGCCCCTTTATAGCCCCTGTGATGCCGCAGAAAGCAAGCCAATCACTGTCATGCCCTTCTCTAAGATGTGGGGACCGAGACCTATGTCATCACGCTGCCCATACTCTGCGTCCACCTTCATTGGCTGAGAAATGGCGCTGAAAGCGTCATACGAAACGCGACTTTGGCACGAAGATCGCCAACAGTCGGCGATTTTTTAAAATGTCCGATGTTTCGCTCAACCCTAGTCCTTAGGATTTTTTATAGCTGTTACAGCTTTTATTAAAAGTTACGTTTTAAACTTGTGACAAATTTACCTTGCTAGATTGTCAAAGAGCAAGTTAGATGAGAGGTGAGAGGAAAGTTAAGAGTGGACATGCTGCTCCTGGAGTTTGGAAGCGAATGGGAGCAGCGATATTAGGCGATAGCTGGACATAGCAGTTGGATCGAGGGTTGGCTTTTTAAGGATAGGCGTGATTGTGGCATGTTTGAAAGCAGAAGGGAAGGTGCCAGAAGTTAGTCATAGATTGAGGAGGTGGGTTAGGCATGGGATAAGTGTGGTGGTGAGGTTGAGGAGGAAGTGAGGTGGGATGGGATGAAGTCGAGTGCACAGGTGGTGAGGTGCGATTTGGAGAGGGGACAATTAAGCCCTCCTTCAGTGATGTTGGATAGGGAGGTTATGGGGTTTGGGCATTGGTCTGGTATACAATGGGGTTGTGGTGGTTGAACAATGAAGACTTGCCTTGTCTGGTTGATCTTATTTTTAAAGTGTGTGGCAAAATCCTCAGCAGAGATGAGGGAGGTTGGAGGGGTAGTTGGGGGCGGAGGAGGGAGTTAAAGGTTTTGAATAACTGTTTGGGGTTGTAAGATAGGGAAGATATGAGGTTTGTGAAGTAGGCCTGTTTAGCAGAGGTGAGAGCAGATTTAAAAGCGAGTGTTGCTTGTTTGAATACAGTGAAGTCATCTTGCGAGCGTGTTTTCTTCCCACGTCGCCCTGCAATCCTGGACACTTGCCGGAGCTTTTTAGTGGTGTTATTGTGCCAGGGTTGTCTATTGATACGTCGCACTCTGACATGGACGAGAGGGGCAACCGTGTCAATAGCTCATGCGAGAGTGGCATTGTAGAAAGCAGCGCCACTGTCTGTGTCATGGAGTGAGGATATGGATGCCAGTGGTAGGATGGAGTCAGAGAGTGTGTGGGTGTCTAGGTGTGCAAGGTTTCTGCGGGGGTGCGCATGTTGTTGGACATGGGTGACCGGTGAGGAGGACAGGGATGAGAAGGCGAGCAGATGGTGGTCGGATAGAGGGAGAGGGGAGGTGGTGAAGTTAGATAGAGAGCAGAGACGGGTGAATACCAGGTCTAATTTATGTCCGTCTGTGTGGGTGGCTGCGGAGGACCACTGAGTAAGTCCAAAGGATGAAGTAAGGGACAGAAGTTTGGAGGCTGTTGACTGAAGGGTATCAATGGGGATGTTCAAGTCACCCATGAAGATGGTGGGAATGTCAGCAGAGAGAAAGTGAAGAAGCCAGGTGGAGAATTGGTCAATAAAGGCAGTGGCCGGGCCTGGAAGTCGGTATATGACGGCCACTTGGAGGTTGGAGTGAGAGTAGATGCAGACAGAATAGACTTCAAAAGAAGGGAGGATAAGGGAGGGAAGAGGTGGAATTGTGTTAAAGGTGCAGTTTGAAGAAAGGAGAAGACCCACTCCTCCACCATGTCTGTTGCCTGGGCGAGGGGTGTGGGTGAAGTGGAGGACTCCGTAACACAGCGCAGTAGGGGAGGTGGTGTCAGAGGGTGTTAGCCATGTTTCTGTGAGGCCGAGGAAGGCAAGATTGTGAGAGAGAAAAAGGTTGTGAATCACATGACACTTATTGCAGATTGAGCGGGCATTCCAGAGTGCTCCAGAGAGATGGAGCAGGGGGGTGGGCGTCAGGGGCACGGGTTTTATGTTGGAAAGATTGCGGTAGTTCATATTAGATAGGGGATGGCAGGAGGGCGTATTAATGGGAGGTATGAGCTGTGGGTGTCCAGGGTTGGGAGATATGTCTCCAGCAGTGAGGAGAAGCAGAGAAAGGGAAAGCAAGTGGGAGAAAGAGTGGTCAGCTTGTTTAATGCTTTCTTAGGACAGACTTGAGGTTGAGGAGCAGGTCAGCAGAGGAGGACAGGTAGGTAGGTAAGAGGGATGGGGAGATGATTATTAGGTTAGAGAGTGCTGGGGTTTGTGATAGCAAAGGAGAGAGAGGATTAGTGGAGCAAACACTGTAAGGGTACCGTCACACAGTGCCATTTTCATCGCTACGACGGCACGATTCGTGACGTTCTAGCGATATCGTTACGATATCGTTGTGCCTGACACGCTACTGCGATCCGGATCCCCGCTGAGAATCGTACAACGTAGCAGATTGTTTGAAACTTTCTTTCGTCGTCTAGTGTCCCGCTGTGGCGGCATGATTGCATTGTGTGACACAGGTTGTATACGATGTGCGCACAGTAACCAACGGCTTCTACATCGCAAATACGTCATGAAATTATAGCTCCAGCGCCGTGTATTGCAACGTGTGACCGCAGTCTACGACGCTGGAACGATAATCATACGACGCTGCAACGTCACGAATCGTGCCATCGTAGCGATGAAAATGGCACTGTGTGACGGTACCCTAAGGGCATAGGTAAACATGGTGAAGGAGTAAGATGGGTTAATAGAAAAGCTAGGTCCAAGTAATAAGAAGTGCTTATACAGCAGACAGACCCAGAAAAGACAGATACATAGAGTGACCATCCTGACTCCTGCTGTGACCAACGGCCGTTAAAATAACTGTGGCGTCTTTATGCTTAGCTGCGTAATGCTTTGCTCCAGGAATGCGCGTGCCTGACCCCACACGCGTGCACCCCATAAGATGCTACTAAATTTATAGGACTGATTAAAGTATCAGGTGAGAATGATTGTGGGTCCTTATTTGGGATAAATTAGCCAACACCCCAGGGGAGGTTACATGATCAAAGGCACTGAGCCTGGCTGCAACCATATGCTCTAACACCTTGAACACGATAATATCTCCTGTGACCCCAGCATGGATGTACAGCAGTAATTAATACAATGCAACAAATGAATTTAGCAAACATTCAGCAGGTACATTAAAGGCAATGTTGCAGGATGATAGGCAGCAGAAAACAGCGAGCAGAGTTGTTTGTACCATTAAAGGGGAAGGTTACAGGATGATAGGCAGTAGATAACAGCGAGCAGAGATGTTTGTACCATTAAAGGGGAAGGTTGCAGGATCATAGGCAGCAGATAACAGCGAGCAGAGATGTTTGTACCATTAAAGGGGAAGGTTGCAGGATGATAGGTAGCAGATAACAGCGAGCAGAGATGTTTGTACCTGTATGAATAGAGGAGATGGATGTTACTTCCCGGCCGTTGAAATAACTGCGGTGTCTTTATGCTTAGCTGCGTAATGCTTTGCTGCAGGAATGCGCGTGCCTGACCCCACACGCATGCACCCCTTAAAATGCTACTAAATTTATAGGACATATATATATACACTCACCGGCCACTTTATTAGGTACACCATGCTAGTAACGGGTTGGACCCCCTTTTGCCTTCAGAACTGCCTCAATTCTTCGTGGCATAGATTCAACAAGGTGCTGGAAGCATTCCTCAGAGATTTTGGTCCATATTGACATGATGGCATCACACAGTTGCCGCAGATTTGTCGGCTGCACATCCCAAAGATGCTCCATACAAGGCAGGATGGATCCATGCTTTCATGTTGTTTACGCCAAATTCTGACCCTACCATCCGAATGTCGCAGCAGAAATCGAGACTCATCAGACCAAGCAACGTTTTTCCAATCTTCTACTGTCCAATTTCGATGAGCTTGTACAAATTGTAGCCTCAGTTTCCTGTTCTTAGCTGAAAGGAGTGGTACCCGGTGTGGTCTTCTGCTGCTGTAGCCCATCTGCCTCAAAGTTCGACGCACTGTGCGTTCAGAGATGCTCTTAGGCCTACCTTGGTTGTAACGGGTGGCGATTTGAGTCACTGTTGCCTTTCTATCAGCTCGAACCAGTCTGCCCATTCTCCTCTGACCTCTGGCATCAACAAGGCATTTCCGCCCACAGAACTGCCGCTCACTGGATTTTTTTTCTTTTTCGGACCATTCTCTGTAAACCCTAGAGATGGTTGTGCGTGAAAATCCCAGTAGATCAGCAGTTTCTGAAATACTCAGACCAGCCCTTCTGGCACCAACAACCATGCCACGTTCAAAGGCACTCAAATCACCTTTCTTCCCCATACTGATGCTCGGTTTGAACTGCAGGAGATTGTCTTGACCATGTCTACATGCCTAAATGCACTGAGTTGCCGCCATGTGATTGGCTGATTAGAAATTAAGTGTTAACAAGAAGTTGGACAGGTGTACCTAATAAAGTGGCCGGTGAGTGTATATATATATATATATATATATATATATATATATATATATATATACTGCTCAAAAAAATAAAGATCAGGAAAAGCACATCTAGCCCATGAATGGCATGGCTTCCCAGGGCTCACATCCAAAGATGATATTTCATATTTCTTTATTTGATAAGTTAAAATAGAGGAGATACAACGTGTTTCGGATACAGTATATACAGTATCCATCTTCAAGTATCATAAAAACACAGTACAAATCCTACTGGTATAAATTTCAATCACACTTATACACTGCTTAAAAAAATAAATACAAGTGGCTCAGGTAGTGCAGCTCATCCAGGACGGCCAGGGCCGGACTGGGACTAAAATTCAGCCCTGGCATTTGAAGTTACACAGGCCCACTTGTCACATGGTGACTGTATAATATCTTTGTACACTTGTAGGCAGGGCCGGTTTTAGGCAAAGTGGGGCCCTAGGTAAAGTTTAAAATGGGGCCCCAAATGCTAACATATTGCACATCACACAAAAGCATTTCGGTTGTATTTACAAGCGCTGAGTTCAGGCCGCTAAATGAGTTTGATCAACAATACTGAAGTTGTTCAACATTTGTTTTCCGGCCTCTTTCCACCAGCTGAGGAACAATGATGGGACAGAATGTTCACTAATAGATCACGAACAGATCCCCATACAGTATCATGTTATCAGCAGCACATCACAGTTTACACCGGCAATGTGCTGCTGAGAACATAGATTTTTGTTCCAGCAAAAACAATCTGAATATGCAGCATTTTACTTGTTTAGTAAAATACACCCCATAGTCCTCCATATATTACAATGTGCACCACAGTCCTCCATATAGTATAATACACTCCCTATAGTCCTTCATATATTAAAATACACTGCTCTGTCCTCCATATAGCATAATACACTCCTCATAGTCCTCCAAATAGCATAATACACTCCTCATGGTGCTCCATATAGTATAATGCACTGCCATAGTCATCCATGTAGTACAATTCACTTCCCATATAATGCACCCCATAGTTCTTCATATAGTATAACGTATTCCCCAAAATCCTCGATACAGTATAATGCAGCCCACATATAGTATAATGCAGCCACCACCCTACAGAATATAATGCAGCCACCCCAGAGTATAATGCAACCACCCCAGAGTATAATGCAGCCACCCCAGAGTATAATGCAGCCACCCCATAGAATATTATACAGCCCACCTCCCCATAATATATAATTTAGCCCCATAGAATATAATGCAGCCCCCCATAGTATAACACAGCCTCCCCATGGAATATAATATACCCCCACAATAGTATATAACAGCCACATAGTATATACAGTAACACGGCCTCCCCATAGAATATAATATACCCCCCATAGTATATAGCACAACCCGCACAGCAGATAACACAGCCCATGTAGCAGTATACAGCAGAGCCCATGTAGTAGTATACAGCACTGTCCACATAGTAGTATACAGCAGAGTTCACATAGTAGTGTACAGCACACCCCACATAGTAGTATACAGCAGAGCCCACATAGTAGTATACAACAGAGCCCACACAGTAGTATACAGCACTGCCCACAAAGTAGTATATAGCACAGCCCACATAGTAGTATACAGCAGAGCCCTCACAATAGTATATAGCACAGCACACATAGTAGTATACAGCACAGCCCACATAGTAGTATACAGCACTGACCACATAGTAGTATACAGCACTGCCCACATAGTAGTATACACATAGTAGTGTATAGCACAGCCCACACAGTAGTATACAGCAGAGCCCACACAGTAGTATACAGCACTATCCACACAGTAGTATATAGCAGAGCCCACATAGTAGTGTACAGCACAGCCCACAAAGTTTTATATAGCATTGCCAACACAGTAGTATACAGCACAGCCCACACAGTAGTATACAGCAGAGACCACACAGTAGTATACAGCACAGCCCACATAGTAGTGGGCTGTATAGCAGCAGAGCCCACATAGTAGTGTATACCACAGCCCACATAGCAGTATACATCACAACCCACATAGTAGTATACAGCAGAGCCCACATAGTAGTATATAGCACAGCCCACATAGTAGTATACAGCAGAGCCCACATAGTAGTGTATAACACAGCCCACATAGTAGTATACAGCAGAGCCCACATAGTAGTATATAGCACAGCCCACATAGTAGTATACAGCAGAGCCCACATAGTAGTATACAGCACAGCCCACACAGTAGTATACAGCACAGCCCACATAGTGGTGTATAGCACAGCCCACACAGTAGTATACTGCACAGCCCACATAGTAGTGTATAGCACAGCCCACATAGTAGTATATAGCAGAGCCCACATAGTAGTGTATAGCCCAGCTCACATAGTAGTATATAGCACAGCCCACATAGTAGTGTATAGCACAGCCCACATAGCAGTATACAGCACAGCCCACACAGTAGTATACAGCAGAGCCCACACAGTAGTATACAGCACTGCCTACATATGTAGTAGTATACAGCAGAGCCCACATCTCTCCTCCACCCCTAGAATGGCCCCACAGTCCAGTAAAAAAAACACTCCTCACCTCATGCCTGCGGTGCTCCCTGCTCCTGTCTTGGCAGCTGCCGCTGCACTGCCTGGGACAAAGTGAGTGTGCGCACACCCGCAGTGTCAGAGGCAGAGCAGGGAATGATGGGAGAGGGAGCGTCAGGTGATGCTCTCTCCTCCATCATTGCATTCAACTGTACCGGCGTCATAGATGCCGGTACAGTTGAATGCGGCAGGTGCGGTGCTGAGGGGGGGAGGGTGAGTCGGCGCGCAGCGGCCCACTACTGGCACCGGTCTTTCTGGCATTTGCCAGAACTGCCCGATGGCCAGTCCAGCTCTGAGGACGGCATATCAATGTGCGCTGTGGCAAGAAGGTTTGCTGTGTCTGTCAGCGTAGTGTCCAGAGGCTTGAGGTGCTACCAGGAGACAGGCCAGTACACCTGGAGATGTGGAGGGGGCCGTAGGAGGGCAACAACCCAGCAGTAGGACCACTACCTCAGCCTTTGTGCAAGGAGGAACAGGAGGAACACTGCCAGAGCCCTGCAAAATGACTTCCAGCAGGCCACAAATGTGCATGTGTCTGCACAAATGGTTAGAAACCGACTCCATGAGGATGGTCTGAGTGCCTGACATCCACAGATGGGGGTTTTGCTCACAGCCCAACACCGTGCAGGACACTTGGCATTTGCTACAGAACACCACCAAGATTAGCAAAGTCACCACTGGTGCCCTGTACTCTTCACAGATGAAAGCAGGTTCACACTGAGCACATGTGACAGACGTGACACAGTCTGGAGATTTCGTGGAGAGTGATCTGCTGCCTACAACATCCTTCAGCATGACCATCTTGGCAGCGGGTCAGTAATGGTGTGCAGTGGCCAGAGGTAGCCTGACTGCCATTAGGTACCGAGATGAGATCCTCAGACCCCTTGTGAGATCATATGCTGGTGCGGTTGGCCCTGGGTTCCTCCTAATGCAGAACAATGCCAGACCTCATGTGGCTGGAGTGTGTCAGCAGTTTCTGCAAAATGAATATTAGGGGTCAAGTTCCCTTCTCTGCACAGGGGGAATCTCGGTCCATCTCCGCTGCAGTCTCCCATTCTTCTCCTGCCGTAGTGGAGCCTGCTCAGCAGAGACGTCGGTCCCAGCGTCTTGCTCGGTCTGACTCTGTGCTAAGAGTTACTTCTGCCTTTCCTTCTTCTGCCATTGAAGTCGGTGCTGGGCAGCGGCGAGCAGACGCTTCTGGGTCTAAGTCCTGCTTTGCTCGTTCTGAGCATGCCCAGAGTAAGATCTCTCGGTGGAGATCGAGGGTCACATGATCTGATACTGCAGCTAAGGTCATTGGCTCCTTCAGTAAGCTCCTGTTGGTGGTCACGCTCTGGTGTAGCTTCTCATTGGTCCTTCTAGGAAGGTCCTGTACGTGCTGCAGCTATTTAAGGTTCGCATGACCGCATGGCCATGCGCTAGTATTGTTCTTTGTTAAGTGCTTTGCGCCAGTGTGGTCACGAGAGTATGTGTTCAGGGACCCGGCTGAAATAAACCCCTAGAATGCTGGCACCTCCGGCGAGGAGTTTGTGTTTGAATGTGCTCAGGGACCCGGCTGAAATAAGCCCCTAGAATGCTGGCACCTCCGGCGAGGAGTTTTGTGTGCATGCGTGACCACTGACTGCTCTCTGTGTGGGCAGTTAGCCTGTGCCTCTGTGAAGCCTAACAGGGCACAGTGCTTTTCTTTCACGACTACTCTGTGAAGTTACTGAGTTAGTCCATACCGCCATATCGTGCCGCCGTTGCTAGCAGCAGGTACTCCTGCACGGTGGACCCCGGGCTTTCGAACGCACCAATATCAATAAAAACATCTCTATTTTTTCGATGCGTTCCGCTAGCCGTAACATAATACTAGCGCCAGGGTCTGGCTAGTAAATGGCGGACATTCAGCAAACTTTGCGGTATATCCAGCAGCTGGAGGGTAGGTTGGCGGCTCTCGAGAGCTCAACCGCAGCTGTGGATGTTACCGCAGTTGCTGTACAGGCCGCTAGTGTGGCTGCAGCTACCTTGTCCACTGCCACCCCTGTTCCGACATTATCTCGCCTCCCGCTGCCAGAAAAATTTTCTGGAGACAGCAAATCTTGTAGGGGTTTCGTGAGTCAGTGCTCTATTCATCTCGAGCTCCTGGCTGCACGTTTCCCTACTGAGCGGGCTAAGGTGGGATTTATTCTGTCTCTCTTGTCAGACAGGGCGTTGGAGAGGGCTATGCTGCTGTGGGAGCGTGGCGATCATGTGGTGCAGAGTGCTTCGTGGTTCCTGAGCACTCTGAAACAGGTCTTTTTAGGACCTCAAGTCACCCATGACACGGCGCTCCAACTGCTGGCATTAACTCAGGGTGAGTCCTTGGTCAGCCATTTTGCCATCCGATTTCGGACTCTGGCTTCTGAGCTGGAGTGGTCGGATAAAGCCCTTATCCCCATATTTTGGAGGGGCCTGGCTGATCACGTTAAGGACGCTCTGGCCACTAGGGAGATTCCTGCCACACTGGAGGAGTTAATATCGGTCTCTACTCGAATTGACCTCCGTTTTAACGAGCGGAGGTTAGAGCGAGCCCAGTGTAGGCAGAGGTTTCGGCTGGCTCCCACCTTCGCCAAACCTCTCGAATCTCCGGTCATGGTACCTGAGTCACATGAGGCCATGGAAGTGTCACGAGCGGGTTCTAAGTCCCGGACTGCTCAAGCACTCCAGGTTTGTCATGTTTGCCAGCAGTCAGGACATCTTGCCACCAGATGTTCTCAGCGGTCGAGGAAACGTCAGCGTCTAGTGGTAGTAGGTGGAGGTACACTAGACACGGCAACGTTTGCCTCCAAATTGTCCTTTAAGGGGACAATTATTATTGGCTCATCCTCCCACTCGGTAGAGGTCTGCGTGGATTCTGGGGCGGAGGGCAATTTTATGTCTTCTGCCTTCGCCCAACGTCACGCAATACCCCTGGTTATGCTTGCTCAACCAGTGACGGTACGAGTGGTGAATGGGTCGACACTGCCCTCACAGATAACACACCAGACCATCCCTTTTACTCTGTCCATGTCACCATCCCATCAGGAGATTATATCTCTGCTCGTCATTCCTGAGGGAATTGATGTGGTCCTGTTGGGGATACCTTGGTTACGGTACCACTCTCCTCATATCGAGTAGTCCTCAGGCAGAATTTTGGGATGGGGTGAATCTTGTGGGGGTAGGTGTCAGAGGGAGTGCGTTCAGGTTGCTACTACAGAGGTACCCGCAGATCTATCCTCTCTCCCCAAGCAGTATTGGTCTTATGCGGACGTGTTCTCCAAAAAGGCGGTGGAGACCCTTCCGCCCCATCGCCCCTATGACTGTCCTATTGATCTCTTGCCTGGTGCTGAGCCTCCTCGGGGTCGAGTTTATCCATTATCTCTCCCGGAGACAGAGGCAATGTCTCAGTACATTCAAGAGAATCTGGCAAGAGGGTTCATCAGGAAGTCAGTGTCACCTGCTAGGGCTGGGTTCTTCTTCGTGCAGAAGAAGAATGGGGAACTGCGTCCATGCATAGACTACAGGGGTCTTAACGCCATCTGAGCTCTTCGATAGGCTTCGGGGAGCAAGGGTGTTTACTAAACTAGATCTGCGGGGTGCTTACAACCTGATTCGCATCCGTGAGGGGGACGAATGGAAGACAGCTTTTAACACCAGGGATGGCACTATGAATATCTGGTGATGCCCTTCTGGCTCTGTAATGCCCCAGCCTTTTTCCAAGACTTTGTGAACTACATCTTCCGGGATATGCTCTCCACTTCAGTCGTAGTCTATCTGGATGATATTCTCATCTACGCTCCAGATATTGACTCCCACCGGAGAGATGTTTGCAAAGTCTTCGACCTCCTACGGGCAAACTTCCTCTATGCCAAGTTGGAGAAGTGTGTGTTTGAGCAGGAGTCCTTACCTTTCCTGGGCTATATCATCTCCGCCCAGGGATTGGCCATGGATCCTGCCAAACTACAGGCTGTGATGGACTGGCAGGAACCCCATTCTCTTAAAGCGGTGCAGCGCTTTATGGGGTTCATAAATTATTATCGTCAGTTTATTCCGCACTTCTCGACTATGGTAGCTCCCTTGGTTGCCCTCACCAAGAAGGGAGCAAATCCCAAATTGTGGTCTGTGGAGGTCTCCAAGGCCTTTAACTCCATAAAGTCTCACTTTGCTAGCGCTCCCATCCTACATCGCCACGATGTAGATAGGTCATTTATCATGGAGGTGGATGCCTCATCTGTTGGTGCTGGAGCAGTCCTCTTCCAAAAGGATGCTCAAGGTCGGAAGCATCCTTGCTTCTTCTTTTCTAAGACCTTCTCACCAGCAGAGAGGAATTATTCCATCGGGGACAGGGAGTTGCTATCCATGAAGTTGGCGTTCTCGGAGTGGAGACATCTCTTGGACGGAGCTCGTTTTCCCTTCCAAGTCTACACAGATCACAAAAATTTGGTGTACCTGCAGACAGCCCAGCAGTTAAATTGTCACCAGGCCAGATGGTACTTGTTCTTCTACCGATTTCATTTCACCCTCCATTTCCTTTCTGGGGAGAAGAACATTCGTGCCGACGCTCTATCTCGCTCCGTTGTGTCATCTGTGGAGGAGGAAGAGGAGCCTCGGCTTATTGACCCCATCGAGAGCCTGAGAACTGTGGCCCCGGTTTCGCTAGAGTCTGTGCCTCCGGGCAAGACTTTTGTACCATCCGGTTTGTGACTGGAGGTTCTCTCTTGTGCACACTCGTCCAGGGTAGGTGGACATTTTGGTTCCAAAAGGACATCTGAGTTACTGGCAAGGACATACTGGTGGCCGCATATGGCTCGTGATGTCTCAGACTAAGTTCGGGCGTGTGCCTCCTGCGCCAAAAATAAGTCTCCTCAACAATGGCCAGCTGGGTTATTATATCCTCTGCCGGTGGCAGATAGGCCCTGGGAGATGGTCAGGATGGACTTTGTGGTGGGTTTGCCTAAGTCTCGTGGCTGTACCGTCATTTGGGTTATCACCGATCATTTTTCTAAAATGGTGCACTTGGTGCCGCTTCCACGGCTACCTTCTGCATGGGCCTTGGCAGCATTGTTTATTAAACACATCTTCCGCTTACACGGTATGCCAGACAAAATTGTCAGTGACCGGGGTCCCCAGTTTGCGTCTCGGTTCTGGAGAGAGCTTTGTCATCTTCTCAGTATTGAGTTAAATCTCTCTTCTGCTTATGATCCCGAGACGAATGGGTTGGTAGAGAGGGCCAACCAGACCTTGGTCACATATCTGCGACATTTTGTCTTAGCCAGGCAGGATGACTGGGCATCCTTGCTATCGTGGGTAGAGTTTGCACTGAACAACGCTGTAGCCGACTCCACTGGACAGACGCCATTCCTCCTTAATTATGGTCAGCATTCGCGGGTACCTGTGCCCATGCCCGTGTCTTCCGCCGACTCCAGGGTGGCAGACTGGGCTGTGGAGGCACGGGACATTTGGGACCGCACTCAGGATGCCATTCGGGCCTCCAAGGAGAGAATGAGGTCTTCCGCCGATGCACATTGGCGCCCCGCACCGACCTTTGCTCCCGGCGATTTAGTGTGGCTCTCCGCCTGTAACATCAGGCTGCGTGTTGAGTCCACTAAGTTTGCTCCTCGCTACTTGGGTCCCTTCAAGGTCCTCGAACAGGTTAATCCTGTGGTCTACCGTCTAGCTCTTCCTCCACGCCTAGGTTTCACCGACACCTTTCATGTGTCCCTCCTTAAGCCCGTATACATGTCCCGGTTTTCTGAGTCATCTGCCGGGACATCGGGTTCGTCTAAGGACGATTGCGAGGTGAACGCTATTTTGGGGTACAAGGTGGTTCGTGGCAAAAAATTTATTTGGTGGACTGGAAGAGTTACGGTCCTGAGGATAGGTCCTGGGAGCCTGCTGAGCGCATTCGGGCTCCGCAGCTCATTGCTGCCTTCGAACGTAGCGAGGCCCAAGGAGGGGGGGGCATGTTAGGGGTCGAGTTCCCTCCTCTGCACAGGGGGAATCTCGGTCCATCTCCGCTGCGGTCTCCCATTCTTCTCCTGCCACGGTGGAGCCTGCTCAGCGGAGACGTCAGTCCCAGCGTCTCGCTCAGTCTGACTCTGTGCTAAGAGTTACTGCTGCCTTTCCTGCTTCTGCCATTGAAGTCGGTGCTGGGCAGCAGCGAGCAGACGCTTCTGGGTCTAAGTCTTGCTTTGCTCGTTCTGAGCATGCCCAGAGTAAGATCTCTCGGTGGAGATCGAGGGTCACATGATCTGATACTGCAGCTAAGGTCATTGGCTCCTTCAGGAAGGTCCTGTAGGTGCTCTCGCTCTGGTGTAGCTTCTCATTGGTCCTTCTAGGAAGGTCTTGTACGTGCTGCAGCTATTTAAGGTTCGCATGACCGCACGGCCATGCGCTAGTATTGTTCTTTGTTAAGTGCTTTGCGCCATTGTGGTCACGAGAGTATGTGTTCAGGGACCCGGCTGAAATAAGCCCCTAGAAAGCTGGCACCTCCGGCGAGGAGTTTGTGTTTGAATGTGCTCAGGGACCCGGCTGAAATAAGCCCCTAGAATGCTGGCACCTCCGGCGAGGAGTTTTGTGTGCATGCGTGACCACTGACTGCTCTCTGTGTGGGCAGTTAGTCTGTGCCTCTGTGAAGCCTAACAGGGTACAGTGTTTTTCTTTCTCGACTACTCGGTGAAGTAACTGAGTTAGTCCATACCGCCATATCGTGCCGCCGTTGCTAGCAGCAGGTACTCCTGCACGGTGGACCCCGGGCTGCGAACGCACCAATATCAATAAAAACATCTCTACTTATTCGGTGGGTTCCGCTAGCCATAACAATGAAGGCATTGAAGCTATGGACTGGCCCGTCCGTTCCCCAGACCTGAATCTGATTGAAAACATCTGGTACATCATGTCTCGCACCATCCACCAATGTCACCTTGCATCACAGACTGTCCAGGAGTTGGCAGATGCTTTAGTCCAGGTCTGGGAGGAGATCCCTCAGGAGACCATCAACCGCCTCATCAGGAGCATTCCCAGGCATTGTAGAGAGGTCATACAGGCACGTGGAGGCCACACACACTACTGAGCATCATTTCCTTGTCTTGAGGCATTTCCACTGAAGTTCGATCAGCCTGTAACTTCATTTCTCACTTTGATTTTGAACATCGTTCCAACTCCAGACCTCCGTGGAATATTAGTTATGATTTACATTGATAAATTTTAGGTTTTATTATTCTCAACACATTCCACTATGTAATGAATAAAGATTTACAACTGGAATATTTCATTCAGTGATATCTAGGATGTGGGATTTTAGTGTCCCCCCTATTTTTTGAGCAGTGTATGTATATATATATATATATATATATATATCTGCTCAAAAAAATTTGTGCAGACACATGCACATTTGTTGCCTGCTGGAGGTCATTTTTCAGGGCTCTGGCAGTGCTCCTCCTGTTCCTCCTTGCACAAAGGCTGAGCTAGCGGTCCTACTGCTGGGTTGTTGCCCTCCTACGGCCCCCTCCACATCTCCTGGTTGCACAACAACATGTGAAATTGATTGTCAAACAGTGTTGCTTTCACTTTCATAGTTAGGAAAGGACTGGTGATGCACATTTCCCAGCTTTATAAAAACCCAGCCTCCTCTAATCTTGTGACAAAAACAGCAGCCATTGGTTCTTCTAAGCAGCTTCCTAGCACTTTGTAAAATGGTGGAGGCCCACAAAGTGGGAGAAGGCTATAAGAGGATGGCAAAGCATTTTCAATTTGTTGTTTCCTCAGTTCGAAATGTAATTAATAAATGGCAGTTAACAGGAACAGTGGAGGTCAAGATAAGGTCTAGAAGACCAAGCAAAATTTCAGTGAGAGCTGCTCATAGGATTGCTAGAGAGGCAAATCAGAACCCCCCTCTTGACTGCAAAAGACCTTCAGAAAGATTTAGCAGATTCTGGAGTTTTTGGTACATTGTTCTACTGTTCAGAGACACCTGCACAAATATGGCCATCATGGAAGTGTAAGCAGAAGAAAACCTCTCCTGCATATGCATATTTACCATAAAATTCAATGTCAGAAGTGTGAAAAAGAACATCCAAACAAGCTTGATGTATTTTGGAATCAAGTCCTGTGCACCAATGAGATTAAAATAGAACACATTGGTTACAGTAAACAAAGGTATTTGTGGAGAAAAAAGGGCACAGAATTTCAGGAAAAGAATATCTCACCAACCCTTAAGCATGGGGGTGGATCAATCGTGCTTTCGGGTTGTGTTGTAGCCAGGGCCGGCGTCAGCACCCGGCGCACCCGGGCAAGTGCCGGGGCCCTGACAAGACAGGGGGGCCCACTCACGCAGTCATACATCCATCTGGCCGCTTTAACCCTTTCTACCCTTTCAATTTGCCCTGCCTGGCACAAGCATCTTCTCAGTCAGTGCAGGGCCAGGCACATAGGGGTTAAGGACACAGCCAGCGTGACATTGTGGGCAGAGAGTTCTCCTGCTCTGCTCTCCTGGCTGTGTGCACTGTGCAGTGCTGAACTAATCAGGCACAGGCAGATTCTGGACTGGAGGAGCTGCTACCAGCACCTGCGTGAGTGCCATGCTATATCGCTGTATATTCTGACAGTCTGGGTGACCTGGGGCGGCCATGGGCTGGGCGGCTGCAGCTGACATATATATATATATATATATATATATATATATATATATATATATATACACTACAGCAGCCGCCCAGCCCAGGCCCCCAGCACAGCCTGTATAGATACAGTGTATATAATATATATACAGGACAGGTGCTGGGGGCCTGGGCTGGGCGGCTGTTGAAGTATATACACCGCACAGTACCTCTCCCCTGTATATATACACCGCACAGTACCTCTCCCCTGTATATATACACTGCACAGTACCTCTCCCCTGTATATATACACCGCACAGTACCTCTCCCCTGTATATATACACCGCACAGTACCTCTCCCCTGTATATATACACCGCACAGTACCTCTCCTCTGTATATATACACCGCACAGTACCTCTCCCCTGTATATATACACCGCACAGTACCTCTCCCCTGTATATATACACCGCACAGTACCACTCCTCCTGTATATATACACTGCACAGTACCACTCCTCCTGTATATATACACCGCACAGTACCTCTCCCCTGTATATATACACTGCACAGTACCTCTCCCCTGTATATATACACTGCACAGTACCTCTCCCCTGTATATATACACTGCACAGTACCTCTCCCCTGTATATATACACTGCACAGTACCTCTCCCCTGTATATATACACAGCACAGTTCCTCTCCCCTGTATATATACACCGCACAGTACCACTCCTCCTGTATATATACACTGCACAGTACCACTCCTCCTGTATATATACACCGCACAGTACCTCTCCCCTGTATATATACACTGCACAGTACCACTCCTCCTGTCCTGTATATATACACCACACAGTACCTCTCCCCTGTATATATACACCGCACAGTACCTCTCCCCTGTATATATACACCGCACAGTACCTCTCCCCTGTATACATACACTGCACAGTACCTCTCCCCTGTATATATACACCGCACAGTACCTCTCCCCTGTATATATACACTGCACAGTACCTCTCCCCTGTATATATACACCGCACAGTACCTCTCCCCTGTATATATACACCGCACAGTACCTCTCCCCTGTATATATACACTGCACAGTACCACTCCTCCTGTCCTGTATATATACACCGCACAGTACCTCTCCCCTGTATATATACACCGCACAGTACCTCTCCCCTGTATATATACACTGCACAGTACCTCTCCCCTGTATATATACACCGCACAGTACCTCTTCCCTGTATATATACACTGCACAGTACCTCTCCCCTGTATATATACACCGCACAGTACCTCTCCCCTGTATATATACACCGCACAGTACCTCTCCCCTGTATATATACACTGCACAGTACCACTCCCCTCTATATATACTCCGCACAGTACCTCTCCCCTGTATATATACACCGCACAGTACCACTCCTCCTGTCCTGTATATATACACTGCAGAATTTACAATAGCCGTCACTCATGTAAGAAGTGAAATCTGGCATTGTACTCTATCTATATTTCTCTGCTGTATCTGGGCATCATGAATCGTGGTATGTGTTAAAGGGGGGGGGGGGAAACTGAGACTCTTTCGCCCGGGGCCCTCAAAAACCTGGAGCCGGCCCTGGTTGTAGCCAATGGTATAGGGAATGTTTTACAGGTAGAATAAGAATGGATTCATTGAAATTTCAACAAATTATTCATGCAACCATAGTATCATCTGTAAAAAGCTGGATTTGAAAAGAGGATGACTTCTACAAATGGATAATGAGCCTGAACACACATCAAAATCCCAAACAGACTACATCAAAAGGCGCAAGCTGAAGGTTTTACACTAGCCCTGACAGTCCACTGGTCTGAATATCATTTCTGCCATGTCACATTGGCAGAGCTCCTGAGATGCCAGAACAGCAGAAGCCCCATAAGAGACCCCATTTTACAAACTACACCTCTCAAATTCATCTAGGGGTGCAGTGATCATATTGATACCACAGATGGGTAACGGAATTTTATACCATTAGGCTGTGAAGGAAAACAATAATTACATTTTTACCAACAAAATTTAGTTTTAGCCCCAGATTTTACATTTTCACACTTGGAAATTGTAAAAATGGCACCAAAATGTATCCCACAATTTCTACTGAATATAGAAATACCTCATGCATAGCTGTACAGTACTGCTTAGCCACACGGCGATACTCAGGAGGGATTTGCCTCAGGAGCGATATTTGCCTCCTGGAGCACAGATTTTTCTTGAATAGTTTGTGGACCCCATATGCAGAGCCCCTCGGTGTACGAAGGGCAGAATTCCCCCTTCACGTGACCCCATTTTGGAAAATATACCCCTTTGGGAATTTTACTTCAGGTGTAGTGATGATTTTGATTCCATGGGTGTTTTTCAGAAACAAGCAGCATGGGATGTTGCTGAGTGAAATATGCAAACTGCCGTTGTAGTGACAAGAACGTTGTAGTTACCAGTATGTGGTAGTGACTAGTACGTGGTAGTGCCCAGCTCATGCTTCTTGAGACATGCACCCATAGGCTTGCTTTCACCACAACAGAAATTCCAAACATTTGGATGCTAAATGTGGTTTAGGCACACTGTCTAGCACAAAAGGGAGGGGAGCATTTTGATTTGGGAGATAACTGGATTTCTTTTGGGGGGCAAGGAGCCACTCTGCTTTCCCAGACTCTTTGTACTACCAGTAACATGGAAGCCCCCTATATTTCCATTGACAGATGACAGACCTGAGTGCAGACTTGCTTTTACAGTATATTGTAGATTGATTTGAAGCTTTTGTTAGGAACATTGTACATAATGCTTTGAATCACATTTATCCTGCACTCTATCCTGAGCACTTACATCTGGGTTTCCAGCTACATCTCCAAGTGACCTGATTCAAATTATAACCCTGAGGGAGCCAATCACTACAATGAGGCAGCAGAATTACTCTAAGACTCTGTCTGGCCTCTGTTCAGCAGTGTCCATTTTTTTCAGAAGTGCACAAACTGTGGCCAACGGCACTTTTATTCACACCTAAAAAGATGGTCACCACCGGATCACAGGTCAGACACCATCCATAGTGCCTCCGTCTGCCTCATTATAGGGAATCTTCCACTGGTGGTTCCGGATTAATCACATATTTCAGGGATTTACATGGAAACCCCGGTGTAAGTGCTGAGCATAGAGCACAGTGACAGGATAAATGTGAGTCGAGCCTTACTGCATTCTTCGGGAGGCAGAATGAAAAAAAACAACAGCAAGTGAAGAATTAGTTTTATTTATGTTTTATGCCTTTCCTCGTGCACTCTAAGTGATTCGACGACTTTACTCTTCGGGTCAGCGTGTTTACAGCGACACCAGATTTATTAAAAAAAATTTATGTTTGGCTACTGTCACACACTAAAAGATGCAATATTTTGAGAGCTATAATTTTTCATATTTTTGAAAAAAAGAGTAATTTGATAGCTTATTTTTTGCTGGACGGGTATATGTTTTTATAGGTCCCATTTTCGGACACATTACATTTTTTATTGCTTTCTATTCCGAATTTTTGGGAGGCAGAATGAACAAACACCAGCAATTCAGGAATTGCTTTTTGGTTTTTTTTTGTCATTCAACGTGTGGTAGAATGAGGCAGCTATATTCTTTGGGTCAATACGATTACAGTGATACCACATACCACATATGGCAGCTTGTTTTTTTGCGGGACAAGATGACATTTTCAGCAATACCATTTTTGCTTACATTAATCTCTTTAATCCCATTTTATTCCAATTTTTGTTCGCTGGTATGATGAAAAAGTGTAATTTTTTGCCTCATTTTTTTACGGTGTTCACTGAAGGGGTTAACTTGTGCAAAATTTTTAGAGATCGGGTCGTTCCGGACACAGCAATACTGAATATGTGTACATTTTTTTTTCATAACAATATTTATTTATGGGTACAATTTTTTTATTTTTTCATTATTATTTTGTCTTATTTTATACATATTGTAGGAGTCTGTACTCACTCGGCTGCAGTTGAGGTAAGCACAGGAAGCGGTATTGTTGAAATGTTCAGGCAAGTTTATTAAAACATCCATAAAATAGAAAAGAAGTGGCACTCACCCAGGATCTGCTGAAGATTAATGTCCTTTATTCAAGTTCACAACATTGCGGACATAACATGGAGAGGTGGCTTGTATACAGAGGGATGCACCTCCCTAATATCGCTGGATGCAAACGTGCTACAAGAGTCCTGAAAAGAATCCTATGTCCAATAGTGAATGAATCGTCTTATATTGCCTAGTGCCGTTCGTTCTGTGACTTTCTTTTTTCATAAGTTTATTAAAACTGCATAAACTGCTCTGGATAGCTAAAACAAATGAACAGCCTTTTCCGGCACAAGTGAAAAGCAAACAGAAAAATAAACAGTCCATACATTACTGCATGTCCGCCTGCTCAGGTCAGTGTCTTTAGCACACACACACTGAAGGACTCAACACCTCCAGCCACAGACACCAAATGAGACATTTGACCTCCATTTTATAAGCCAAATCACGCCCCTGGGTTTGGGATATGTCAGAGGTCATTCCCACTTATCTCTTATGCCCGCTCGTAAAACCTGGCCCAGGAATGGCCCACATAACTCTCTCAGCACTATACATGCTGGAGCATACTTCTGAGCTCACATCACGGCAGCTAGTAGCCACGATGACACATATCTCCCTCTCAAAGATTTGTACAGAGGCCATCTTACATACCCTCCCCCTCTGCCCAAAGCCGGGGGTTTGCCAACAAACAGTGGACTCTCGACAGAGCGTCAGTATTGTGTCATGTCGGACACTGTCCAGACCAGGTCGTCTGTCAGACAGCGGTAAATCCGCGTTTGACCACTGTTTGCTCATTGGCGTCGGCTAGTTTTTGTCTGGCTGCTCCGGGGTTAATTTATCTGATCCTCGGATTGGAAGCTGGGCCATGCCCATTTCCTTTAAATGGTTCTCCTGATCTTTGGGCATCGCCGATTATAGCTTCTGTCTTATCCGTAGTTATCTCGGTCCGGAGTGGAGAGCTGGTTGTTGGAGAATCGTTGCTGGTGGTGTATTTTCCTTTGTCTTATTTACTCCTTCCTATATTTGTATTTATTTTGCCCTGCACCTTTATAGTGTATTCCTGATTGCCTGCGGCGTGGTGTATATTTTCCTTTATCCTTGTTTGTTATAACTGTGGGTATTGGTCTATTGCATTCACAGGGTGGTGGGCGGTGGTGTTCAGTCTAGGGCTGAATCAGGAGTCAGGGTGAGGGTGGAGGCCTGAACATGCACACCTTCTGTGTAAACTTCAGGTAGAGGGTCAGACAGGGTTTCCCTAGTCTGAGGGAAATTGCAGGGGCCCGGGTTATTAGCTCTCGCCCTCCTTGTATCCCCGTGACATATTGCCATGCAGTTTCCCTGGCCTATGCTTCACTTGGAAGTTAAAATTCTGAAGTACTAGGAACCACCTGGTCACTCGGGCATTGTTCCCTTTTTTCTCCCTCATCCACTTCAGTGGTGCATGGTCTGACACCAGCCTAATCTTCCTGCCCAAGAGGTAGTATCTGAGAGTGTCTATTGCCCACTTGATGGCTAAACATTCCTTCTCCACTATGGATTAATTTTAATTGCAGGTAGAAAACTTCCGGCTGAAATACATTATGTGATGCTCTTCCCCGTTCACCTCTTGAGATAGGACAGCGCCCAGCGAGACATCCATTGCATCCATCTGGACCACAAACTCCTTGGAGAAATCGGATACTAATAGCACCGGCTGTTTGCACAAGGCCAGCTTCAGTTCCTGGAAGGTCATCTCTGCTTCTGGAGACCACTTAGCCATAGCCGACTTTGTTTGTTTAAGATCAGTCAGAGAGGTGGCTACCATGGCGAAGTTTGGGATGAATCGGTGGTAATATCCCACAATGCCCAGGAATGCCCTGATCTGCTTCTTTGAGAGGGGTTGTGGCCAGCAATGGATTGCCTCAACTTTATTTACTTGGGGTTTTATTTCACCCCTGCCTACAACATAGCCCAAGTATCTCACTTCCTCCGTTCCCAAGGCACACTTCTTCGGTTTATGAAAAACCCTGCCTTCCGTAGAGCATCAAATACCGCCTAGACCTTGCTCGGATGGCTTCCCCAATCCTGGCCGAAGATCACAATATCGTCCAGATAGGCCACTGCATATCTCTTGTAGGGAGTTAGGATCCGTTCCATGGCTCTCTGGAATGTTACTGGAGTGCCTTGTAATGCAAAAGGCATCCTTGTGTATTGGAAGCATCCATCTGGTGTTGAGAACACAGCCTTCTCTTTGGCACCCTGGGACATGGGGATATGGGTAGTAATGTACCGAGCCGACCGTAGCCTCTCAATTACTTCAGCGACCCGGGCATTGGATCGGCATCAGTTTTAGAAACCTCATTCAGATTCCGATAGTCATTGCATAATCGCCATTCTCCATCTGGTTTCAGCACTAGGTCTATTGAACTGGACCAGCCACTCTTGGATTCCTCGATGACTTCCACGCTCAGTATCTGCTTCACCTCCTTTTAGATCACCTCTCGGCATGCTACAGGAATCTGGCATGGCTTCAAGTTGACCCGGATATGAGGCTCTGTAAGGATGTCATGCTCTATGACCTTCGTACAACCTGGAAGATTTGAGAACAGGTCTCTGTTACGCTGTAGCAATTCTCGGCACTGCTGCTTCTGCAAGCGAGACAAGGTGTCTGCCACCCTAACATCCTCCACACTGACATCGGACTTGGCCATCAGACAAAGAGCTTCCACGAGTTTTCTGTCCTGCCACAGTTTGATCAGGTTTACGTGGTACACCTAGTAGGGCTTCTGCTTCCCCGGTTGATGGATTTTGCAGTTGACCTTACCAACTTTCTCCACCACCTCATAGGGACTCTGCCAGTTGGCCAGGAATTTGGTCTCCATCGTGGGCACCAGCACAAGTACTCGATACCCTGGGTTGAACTGTCTTACCCTGGCTGACCTATTATACACCCTGGACTGGGCTTTCTGAGCCTTGAGGAGGTGCTCCTTCACAATGGGCATCACGTTGGCAATCCTCTCTTGCATCTGGGTAGCATGCTCTATCATGCTTCTATAGGGGGTAATTTCAGCCTCCCAGGATTCCTTCGCTACATCCAGGAGCCCTCGAGGGTGTCGTCCATAGAGCAGTTCAAATGGGGAGAAGCCAGTTGAAGCTTGGGGAATTTCCCAGATGGAGAACACAGGTAAGGAAGCAGACAGTCCCAGTCTCGGCTGTCCTTCTCTACTGCTTTCTTCAGCATTGCCTTTAAGGTTTTGTTAAACCTCTCCACCAGCCCATCAATCTGGGAATCGTATACTGAGGTTCTGAGCTCGGAAATTTGCAGGGTCTTGCACAACTCCCTCATGACCTTTGACATGAAGGGGGTCCCTTGGTTCGTCAGTATCTCCTTCGGCAGCCTGCTTCGGCAGAAGATATGTGTCAGCTCCTCAGAGATACTTTTAGCAGAGGCATTTCTTAAGGGTAATAGAAAAAATTGGAGTCCGGCTCAACAAAACTGGATTTTCCTTTTCTTTTTATTTTTCAAAAGAAAATATAGTGCATACAAAAGAAAAATGTACATGGTCAACATGACTCAGTCGATGCATTTCGACTGCACTAGGCAGTTTTGCTCCTGACTATTTTCCTTAATGTGAGGCCAAGGCGAGGCCGATGTCTGAGTCCCAGGTGAATGAGCATAGAGCAACTGGGTGAGCTGGAATCCAGTTTCTTAAGGGTACCGCCTCTGGGTTCCTGGTAGCATAATCAAAGACCACAATTATTTATTGATGTCCTGTTGCAGACTTTACCAGGGGACCCACCAGGTCTATTGCTATCTGCTCGAATGGGACTTCGATGATGGGCAACGGTACCAGAGGACTGTGGAAGTGAGCCATTGGTGAGGTCAGATTGCACATGGGACAGGAATGACAGTAGTTCAGGTTTTCTCTGTAACATCCAGGCCAGTAGAATCTCTGCAGAATGCGCTCCTGGGTCTTATCTGCCCCTAGGTGACCACCCAACACATGGGAATGAGCCATGTCTAACAACCTGCGTCTATAGGGCCCTGGCACCAGTAACTGCTCTATTACCTCATCACTTAGCTTGGTTAGTCTATAAAGCAGATCCCCAATTACAGCAAAATGAAGGAACCAATTGTCGGCCCCCGGCTCCTGAGGAACACCATTTAATACAGTAACATTTTAAAATACCCCTTTAAGAGTTAGGTCCCTGAGTTGGGCGGTTCCAAAGTTACCCCCAGACACCTCCAGCTCAAGGATGTTGGCCTAAGTGGATGCTGCCTCATCCTCATCGCCAACAAGTACACAAAATGGAAGCGTGTCATACGCAGCCTGCGACGAGGTTTCTTTGGGAGCAACCTGGCTGTTGTCCGGACAACCAGACGTCCTCCCTTTTCTCCACAAGTCCCAGAATAATACAAAGTCCTACCCTATTATAATAGGATGCAATAGGTCCTTGACCACGCTGATCTCATGGGACTCTGTGCCACAGTTTGTGTTGATGACTACTTGGGCCACAGGATAGCCCTTAGCATCTCCATGGATACAGCAGGTGCCCACCTTTTTTCCAGGAATCAGATGGGGAATGGTAGCGCTAACTAGGGTTACCAAGCTCCCTGAGTCCAGCAGACCAGTCACTTGCAACTAATTTACTGTTACGGGGCATGCTTGTGGCCCCTCTCCTGTTTGAGGGACTGCACTGCAGGCAGGGTATGCAAAATACGAGCAGCGCCATCCTGTGCTGCAGTCTATTGGCTCGGTGGTCATGGGACAATGGATGGCTATGTGGCCAGGGCTATGACACCTCCATCAAATTTCATTATGGGAAGGGACCTTGGACTCTAACTCCAGTGCTCTTAACCGCTCCCAGGTGTCGCTGTAGCTCCCTTTTGTTAGGGGTCAGACCAACTTTGGGAGCCCCAGTATGGGAATGTTACAACTCCTTGCTTCCCCATGGAACTCACGGCGGCCTGGTACCTCTCCACCAGGTTCACTAGGTCATCAGTATTACGGGTATCTCCCTGGGCAAACCAGGATTGCATCGCCTTGGTAGGGAGTGTATTAATCTATCCATAATGACCCTCTGCACCATCTGTGCTGGGGAGGAGGATTCAAGTTGCAACCATTTTTGGACCAGGTGTAGGAGATCAAACATTTTGGACCGGAGAGGTTTGTCACTGAGATAGGCCCACTGGTGCACCCATTACAGAGTCACTTGGCTCGCGTGTCAATGAAGAATGCAGCTAGATGCAAGAGGTAGTGGGATAGTTGCCCACATTCTCCACCAAATGTAAGAGTCTGTACTCACTCTGCTGTGGTTGAGGTAGGCACAGGCAAGTTGAACTGTCCAGGCAAGTTTATTAAAACTCCATAAACCTCTCTGGATAGCCCAAACAAATAAACAGCCTTTTCTGGCACCAAGTGAAAAGCAAACAAAAATAAACAATCCATGTAGTACTGCGTGTCTGCCTGCTCAAGGTCAGTGTCAGGACTCTGAACATTTTTTATTACTTTTTGTGCATTACTGCCCTTTTCCAAGATGGCGTCTTTGGTCTCATGTGTACTGTGTCTTCCTGCTATAAAACTCCACCCCAGCCTTCAGTCTGTGCTAGAGTATTCTGCCTTGCATCCATCTCCTGACCTCTGGTGACTCCCTGGCTATATACCTGCTCCTGTGAACCTGTGGGGTTATCCTGCTACTCTGCTCTGAGTTCCTGCTGCATACACCAGTTACAGTAATCCTCCTCCTCGTGTTTACTTCCATCTGCATTTGCTGGACATGTAAGTTGTTGCTGCTCTGCAAGAACCTGAGACTATTACCCAGGCCTCCCTGGTTGAGCTAAGATATTATTTGAACTGCCTTATAAGCATATCTATCTGTGTTTTGGACTAAGCAAGGACTTATTCGTGTCAAGTATCCTCAAAAATAATTGTGCTTCATAGACTTTCTGCGTGATTGCATTTTCCTCTGAAGTTTCCTATAGACTGCTAAGCTGCATTTAATATTTACTCCAAGTGTTGTGGACTTGAGTTTCTCTCTGGACCTGTTTGAATCATCGTGTGATAATATAGACTTTACCACTTATAAAACTGTGTCCTGTTGTTGTCTTTTTCCACGCAAAGAGTCTCCTGAGTTATCCCCTATAATTATTACAGTCAGTGTCTTTAGCACACACACACTGAAGGACTTCAGAGCTCCAGCCACAGACACCAATTGAGACATTTGGCCTCCATTTTATTAGCCAAACCATGCCCCTTATGACCACTCATATAATCTGGCCCTGGAATGGCCTAAATAACTCTCTCAGCACTATATGTGCGGAATCATATTTCCGAGCTCACATCACGGCAGCTAATAGCCACGATGATACATATCTCCCTTCAAAGACTCATCTGGCGGCCATTTTACTATATACAATACATTAGAACTGTCAGTGCTGCACTGACACAAGTTAGTTAGATCATGATCTAAGAAAAGTGCTAGTGCCTGGTGACCCAGATGTCATCTTGATGACATTGGGTCACCATGGCAATGGCAGGAATGTTTTGAGGGCCCCATTTGGTGTGCAGAGGGGGCTCCCTCCCCTCTGCTTGCCTGCTGACTGCTAAGAATGTAAGCGAGCGCAGTATTTAACCCCTTACTGACATCGGACGGTATAGTACGTCCAATGTCAGCTCCCCTGCTTTGATGCAGGGCTCCACGGTGAGCCCGCATCAAAGCCGGGACATGTCAGCTGTTTTGAACAGCTGACATGTGCCCGCAATAGCGGCGGGTGAAATCGCGATTCACCCGCCGCTATTAACTAGTTAAATGCCGCTGTCAAACGCAGACAGCGGCATTTAACTACCGCATCTGGCCAGGCAGCCGGAAATGACGGCATCGCCGCCCCCCGTCGCATGATCGGAGGTCGGCGATGCTTCTCCATTGTAACCATAGAGGTCCTTGAGACCTCTATGGTTACTGATCGCCGGTAGCTGTGAGCGCCACCCTGTGGTCGGCGCTCATAGCACACCTGCATTTCTGCTACATAGCAGCGAACAGCAGATCGCTGCTATGTACCAGAGGCGATCGTGCTGTGCCTGCTTCTAGCCTCCCATGGAGGCTATTGAAGCATGGCAAAAGTTAAAAAAAGTTAAAAAAAATGTGAAAAAAATAAAAAAATATAAAAGTTTAAATCACCCCCCTTTCGCCCCAATCAAAATAAATCAATAAAAAAAAATCATATCTACACATATTTGGTATCGCCACGTTCAGAATCATCCGATCTATCAATAAAAAAAAGCATTAACCTGATCGCTAAACAGCGTAACGAGAAAAAAAATCGAAACTCCAGAATTACCTTTTTTTGGTCGCCGCGACATTGCATTAAAATGCAATAACGGGCGATCAAAAGAATGTATCTGCACCAAATTGGAATCATTAAAAATGCCAGCTCGGCACGCAAAAAATAAGCCCTCAACCGACCCCAGATCATGAAAAATGTAGACGCTACGAGTATCGGAAGATGGCGCAATTTTTTTTTTTTTTTAGCAAAGTTTGAAATTTTTTTTCACCACTTAGGTAAAAAATAACCTAGTTATGTTAGGTGTCTATGAACTCATAATGACCTGTAGAATCATAATGGCAGGTCAGTTTTAGCATTTAGTGAACCTAGCAAAAAAGCCAAGCAAAAAACAAGTGTGGGATTGCACTTTTTTTGCAATTTCACCGCACTTGGAATTTTTTTCCTGTTTTCTAGTACACAACATGGTAAAACCAATGATGTTGTTCAAAAGTACAACTCGTCCAGCAAAAAATAAGCCCTCACATGGCCAAATTGATGGAAAAATAAAAAAGTTATGGCTCTGGGAAGGAGGGGAGTGAAAAACGAACACGGAAAAACGAAAAATCCCACGGTCATGAAGGGGTTAAAGGGTTAAAGAGCCAGGAGTGGTGGCTCCTGCACCGAATGCCGGGTGTCAGCTGTGAGAATCAGTTGACACCTGGCAGCGATCTCGCGCGCATATCCCATTTGTGGGTAAAATCACCACAATGTATGCTTACATCCAATGTCGTAAGTAGCAGTCAACATGGACGTATGCATACGTCCAAGGTCGTGAAGGGGTCAATGCAATTTTCTTAAAATTCTTAGTTTTTTATGAATAATGATTTATTGGGTTGGATGAGGTTCCTTGATAGAACCCTGTGCAGGATTGGCCTGAGGACTAGGGTTGAGCGACTTTTATTTTTATAGGATCAGGTCGGGTTTCACGAAACCCGACTTTCTCAAAAGTCGGGTCGAGTGAAATCGGCCGATCCTATAAAAAAGTCGGGGTCGGCCGAAACACGAAACCCAATGCAGTGCAATGGGATACTATGGTTCCCAGGGTCTGAAGGAGAGGAAACTCTCCTTCAGGCCCTGGGATCCATATTTAAGTGTAAAATAAAGAATTAAAATAAAAAATATTGATATACTCACCCTCTGACGTGCCCTGGTAGTAATTGGCTTCTTCCGTTCCTAAGAATGGCGCTTGAAAGACCTTTCGATGATGTCACAGCTTGTGATTGGTCGCGGCGGCCCACGTGACCGCTCAGCGACCAATCACAAGCCGTGACGTAATTCTCAGGTCCTTAAATTCCTCATTCTAGGAATTTAGGACATGAGAATTACGTCACGGCTTGTGATTGGTCGCTGAGCGGTCACGTGGGCGGCCAATCACAAGCCGTGACATCATCGAAAGGTCCTTCACACGCTCATTCTTAAGAAGGAAGGCTGCCGGAAAGAAGCCGAGGGTGAGTATATTCCTATTAGGTATATACTCACCCTCGGATGCGCCCTGCTTCTTTCCGGCAGCCTTCCTTCTTAAGAATGAGCGCGTGAAGGACCTTTCGGTGACGTCACAGCTTGTGATTGGTCGCGGCGGCCCACGTGACCGCTCAGCGACCAATCACAAGCCGTGACTTAATTTTCATGTCCTAAATTCCTAGAATGAGGAATTTAAGGACCTGAGAATTACGTCACGGTTTGTGATTGGTCGCTGAGCGGTCACGTGGGCCGCCACGACCGATCACAAGCCGTGACATCATCGAAAGGTCTTTCAAGCGCCATTCTTAGGAACGGAAGATGCCAGTTACCAGAGGCGATGTCCAGGCTGCGTCGGAGAGGTGAGTATATCAATATTTTTTATTTTAATTCTTTATTTTACACTTAAATGTGGATTCCGATACCGATTTCCGATATCGCAAACATATCGGAACTCGGTATCGGAATTCCGATACCAGATTCAGAAGATCGCCGACCTCATGGCCGACCCCACACAGGGGTCGGGTCGGGTTTCATGAAACCCGACTTTGCCAAAAGTCGGCGACTTCTGAAAATGGCCGACCCGTTTCGCTCAACTCTACCGAGGACATAAAAATTTATGGTTGTTTCTTATTTATACTCCATGTATTCAGTACTAAACTATCAAGTAAAGGTGCTTCTCACAAAATTAGAATATCATCAAAAAGTTCATTTATTTTAGTTCTTTAATACAAAAAGTGAAACTCATATTATATAGAGTCATTACAAACAGAGTGATCTATTTCAAGTGTTTATTTCTATTAATGTTGATGATTGTGGCTCACAGCTAATCACAACCCAAAAGTCATTATTTCAGAAAATTAGAATAATTAGCAAAAAACACTTGCAAAGGCTTCCTAAGTATTTAAAAAGATAACAGTCTGTTTCAGTAGGTTGCACAATCATGGTGAAGACTGTTGACTTGACAGATGTCAAGAAGGCAGTCATTGACACACTCCACAAGGAGGGTAAGGGTATGTTTCCACGTTCAGGAAACGCTGCGTTTTTGATGCTGCGTTTTTCCGCAGCGTCAAAAACGCAGCGTCCAGATGTTACAGCATAGTGGAGGGGATTTCATGAAATCCCAACTCCACTATGCATTAAAAAACGCATGCGTTTTTGCCGCGAAAACGCATGCGCGCTGCGTTTTTTCAAAACGCAGCATGTTGCTACACTGAGCAAAACATGTAGGTACACCGCAGGTGACCTGCCAGTGACCTCAGATGCAGTTTTGGTCAGGATTTTACTTGCATAAAATCCTGACCAAAGCCTGAAGCAAACCTGAACGTGGACACATACCCTTAGCCTCAAAAGGTCATTGCTAAAGAAGCTGGCTGTTCACATAGTGCTGTATCCAAGCATGTTAATGGAAAGTTGAGTGGAAGGAAAGTGTGTGGTAGAAAGAGGTGCACAAGCAACCGGAAATCTATGGGGTATTGTCAAGAGGAAGATGAGAGACACCAGATCCAACAATGCAGACAAGCTGAAGGCTGCTATCAAAGCAACCTGGGCTTCCATAACACCTCAGCAGTGCCATAGGCTAAAGGCATGTCCATGCCATGCCAGCATTGATGCAGTAATTGATGCAAAACGAGCCCCGACCAAGATACTTGCGGGTATCGGAATTCCGATACCGAGATCCGATACTTTTGTGGTATCGGGAATCGGTATCGGGATTAATATCAATGTGTAAAAGAAAGAATTAAAATAAAAAATAGGGATATACTCACCTCTCCGATGCAGCCTGGACTTTACCGCCGTAACCGGGAGCCGTTGTACCTAAAAATGCGCGCTTGAAGGGCCTTAGATGACGTCACGGCACTCTGATTGGTCCGTAGCGGTCGCGTGACCGCTACGCGACCAATCACAAAGCAGTGACGTCACCTAAGGTCTTTCAAGCGCTTGAAAGACCTTAGGTGACGTCACTGCTTTGTGATTGGTCGCGTAGCGGTCATGCGACCGCTACGCGACCAATCAGAAGCTGCGGACGTCTTCTAAGGTATTTCAAGCGCTTGAAAGACCTTACGTGACGTCACTGCTTTGTGATTGGTCGCGTAGCGGTCACGCGACCGCTACGGACCAATCAGAGCACCGTGACGTCATCTAAGGCCCTTCAAGCCCGCATTCTTAGGTACAACGGCTCCCGGTTACGGCGGTAAAGTCCAGGCTGCGTCGGAGAGGTGAGTATATCCCTATTTTTTATTTTAATTCTTTCTTTTACACATTGATATGGATCCCAGGGCCTGAAGGAGAGTTTCCTCTCATTCAGACCCTGGGAACCATACAGGATACCGTCCGATACTTGGTGTCCCATTGACTTGTATTGGTATCGGGTATCGGTATCGGATTAGATCCGATACTTTGCCGGTATCGGCCGATACTTTCCGATACCGATACTTTCAAGTATCGGACGGTATCGCTCAACACTAACCAGGAGCTGTGGGATTTCCTCTGAGGACATTGCACCAGCCGTCATTGGGACTACAACCCTCATCGGATAATCTGCAGCTGAGAAAGCAACGAACATGATAAGTTTATTGAGTGGACTGTCATCATATTGTTGTTGTTAATTGCCCTATCATTTGAAATGTAATTGTTCATCTCCCTGCAATGAGTATCTTTACTGTTTAATTAAATTGTTAACCCTTGCTCTGTTTCTTGCGTCACTGCATCCCTCAACCTGCTTTCACTTGGCGTATACACCAAAAATGGCACACCAGGTGGCAATGGATGCCCCAAGGGCCAGCTTGCTGCTGGGGGCCATGCTCAGCAATCTCCCAAAGTTTACAGGGAGCAACTCGCTGCTATGGGATTGGACCGAGTGGGTCAAGGGACTGCTGAGGATGCACCCCATGACACCAGCTATGCAGGCAGAGATTGCTGTGATGGCCCTGGATGGAGAAACCAGATGTTCTGTTATGTTGACCCCCACATGAGCAAAACACTTTCACTAAGATGTTACGAATTTTGGAGGAGATGCATGGGGACCCCACAGATGTCAGATAATTGCACAGGCGTTTGTTTAGCTGCATTCAGAGTGAGGGGGAGTCCGTGACCCAATATATGAATGCCTTGCAGGAGATTCAGGCGGCCATCACCAAGTGGGATGATGTGGGTGTGGGGCTTCCTGACGTGATCCTGAGAGACAAATTTGTATCCGGTCTCGGTGCTTGTGAGTTAACCAAAGCATGTTTTTCTTAGAGATTGGAGCAGTAGCGCACATGCAGGAGCAGGGGATGGCAGCCTCGACGGGGAAGGTCTAGAGTGGGGAGGTGCCCGCTCCACCCGTAGCTGAACCAAGATGGGTTAGAGAGATCCAGAAGGAGATACAAGAAATGCAGGAAGAGTGGTCCGACTTCAGAAACCCCCCTGGTGGCTCTGAATCCACCCAGAGAAAGTCCTAGCCACAATTTCTACTTGTCTTCTGTACCTCACCAGGAAAGGGGACCATCTCAGACAGAGAGACAGTCGATCTGTTTCAGATGTGGAGACGCTGGACACTATGCTCGAGAGTGCGCTAAGCAGGGGAGGCCGCTCACCTGGCATCCATTAAACTAGTGGGTTCTGCGGCCGGGGGACGAGGCCCGGAGCTTGAGCAGCCAAGGAGGATAGAAGCAGTCCTCAGATGTACCAGGACAGCTCCCATCGTTCGATTTCAAAAGAAGGACGGAACCCTGCATTTTTGTGTCGACTATAGGTGACTGAATGCCTGTACAGTGCGGGATTCGGACCCCCTACCAAGAATTGAGGAATCGTTGTCCGCCTTGGGGAAAGCTAAGTACTTCTTGTCCCTAGATCTGGCCAGTGGATATTGGCAGGTGCCCATGGCTGAGCATGACCGGCCAAAGACAGCATTCATGCTGCCCATGGGATTAGTTGAATTCAATCGAGTGCCTCAAAATTGTCACCTTTTCGCAAACAAAGTGAATACCTGGGACACATTGTATCTGTTGAGGGAGTGAGATGAGCACGAGAGAAAATAGCAGCGGTGCAAGACTGGCCTACCCTGAAGACAGTGAAGGACGTTCAAGCCTTCTTAGGGCTCACTGGATACTACTGAAGATTTATGAAGAACTACAACCAAATTGGTAATCCGCTGCTGGAGTTATTAAAGGGAGTGCCATTCGGTGCAAAGAATCAAAACATCCAGTGGAGAGATAGCCAAGAAGAAGCCTTCTGAGCTTTAAATATGGCTTTGACTGAGGCCCCGATACTGGCCTATGCAGACTTCTCCCAGCCCTTCATCCTTCACACCGACAGAAGCCTACATGGTCTAGGAATTGTCCTATCACAAATGCAGGATGGGAAGGAGCGAGTGATTGCCTACATAAGCCGGTTCCTTCATGACTCAGAATGTAACCTGGACAACTACAGCTCTTTCAAGCTAGAATTTCTGGCACTGGTGTGGGTGATGACTGAGAAATTCGCCGAATACCTGTCAGGGTCAGAGGTCTTAGTGCGCACTGACAATAACTCTCGGAACCACCTAGAAAACACACAACTGGAGGCCTTGGAGCAGAGATGGGTGGCCCGCATGGCGAAGTATTGTTACAAGATTGAGTACTGGAGGGGGGCCGAAAACACATATGCTGACGCTCTGTCAAGAGTGACCCATGACCGACCTGAACAAGACTCAGATGAAGAGCTAGAGGCAGAAAAGATTCTGGGGTTCCAGAGCCTCGCCAGGACATTATCGGCACATCGGGACAGATCGGATAGGCGTCAGGAGAACAAGTGCTGGGATGACCTCGAGACAACTGGGTATGACTTCAGAAGGAAGATAGGGAACTTGCCCAGCCGAGACAATGGGTGGCCTTGAGATGACTCCCTAGCTGAAGTAAAAGAGATGCTCTGTCCTTGGGAACACTGCAGATTCTCAAGCAGTGGGAGAGGCTTCAGTTGGAAGATGGCTTGCTGTATCGGAAAGTGCAGTTGTTAGAGGAGTCGGGGTTACCTGGCAAGTGGTGCTCCCAGAGAAGTTGATCACCATGGTAGCTGCAGAGTCTCATGAGAGAGGGGCTCACTTTGGCCCAGAGAAGACAATCCAGTGGCTACAGAAGTTGGTCAACCACACCCGATTTAAGACTGCGGTAGAAGAAGCCTGCCAGAAATGTTGAAGTTGTGAACTGGTTAAACCTCCAAAACAGAGAGCCCCCACACAGACATCATGACTTCCGCTCCCTTAGAGTTGCTGATGATCGACTACTTGACCATGGGCCCCACTCATCTGGGGTATGAACACTGATTAGTGATGACTGACCACTTTGACTCCCAGGCCATTTGTCGAGACTTCGTCTGGGTGTACGGCTATCCAAAGAGGATTCATTCCATTCAGGGCGCTTGTTTCCAAGGCCAAGTGATGGAGGAGCTACACCGTCTGTACCGGATTGAGAAGTCCAGGACGACGCCCTATCATCCTCAGGGGAATGGAGCCTGTGAGCACTTCAACTGGACACTGATCCAAATGTTGAGAACGTTGGAAGAAGTTAGGAAAGTCCATTGGCCTGAATATGTGGCTGAAGTGGTTTGGGTGTACAATAATTGGGTGCACAGTACGACCAGATACACCCCATATACTGTTAGGGCGAAAAGGACAGGAGATTACGGAATTGGAATTGGATCCAGTAGATGACTACACATGGACAGAGATGTCTTCTTGTGTCCAAGAACATCGTCACCAGTTACAGACCTTTCATCGGCTAGTGCAGACCAGGTTTCGAGAGCTTGAGCATCATGAAACAGCACCTCTTCAAGGGACAACTCTCAAGGCTGGAGCCCATGTGCTGGTTCGAGATAAGCGACCTTGAGGCAAGTTGGAATACCATTGGGAAAAAACTCCTTATCAGGTGAAACACCGAGTTAGGTCCAATGGTCAGGTCTATGAAATTCAACCCGAAGAGGAGGAAGGGGTGCCTACCCAAATAGTCCACTGAAGTATGTTGCGTCCTTGCCTATCTTGAGACCCCAAAGCAGGGGAGAGAAATACAAGTGTCCCTGCAATACCTATGGTTCCTGATTGTGATGAAGAGGACCCATTTCTTTCGCTACCTGAAAGGGATGGCTCATTGCCCGTTAGTCCAGAGGAAGTACACGGGCCCTAAACTCCAGAGATGGCTGCTCCAGAGAACTCAGGTGAACGCTCATCCTTCACACCCCAACCTGACCCTACCACGCAACCCAAGTTATGTCGTACTGAGTGGACGACAGCTGGAATACCCCCCACTCCATATGAACAAGACCAATTAATTTGGGAGTGGATTATTCAAGAGATGGAAGAATGCCAACATCTACTGCAGGAACTCTCACCCGTGGAATGGTGAGCTAAAGGAGAGGAGGAGTGTAAGGAGGGAGACCGAGCTGCGGGCATCTGTACTGTGCCAGGCCTGTAACTGTCAAGGCTGCGTCCCAGGTTGCCCGGGAGAAAAAATAGGGGATTGGAAAGACCTCTTCATCCGGAAGCAGGGCGCGTGAAAAACAGAAAAGCGCGTGCAGTTTCCCACCGGCAGTGACAGAGCAGGTGTGTATGAAGCATGCTCCGCTTGGTGTGCAGCTGCACAGCAACGTACCAAAGTCTGCTGCACACGAGCATGCCACTAAGCCCAGAAGCTGAGATGTGGCTGTGGGTTCCGTTAGGCTCAGTGCCGCGTGGGCATAGGAACAGGGGCCATGTTCAGGACTGTTCGCTGTGGCACTATTTGCCGGACAGTACACCGCAGACCCTCCTCGATAATAGACTGTATGCAGCTCCCTTGACTTTGGCTGCACAATTTATGTACAAATGGCTCAACGGGTAAAACCGGAGACCGACCGTTACCGCCAGGAGATATAACATGATCAGTGGGACTTCCTCTGAGGACATTACACCGGCCGTCATTGGGTCTACAACCCTCATCGGATCATCTGTGGCCGAGAAAACCACGAACACGATAATATTATTGAGTGGACTGTTATCATATTGTTGTTGTTTATTGCCCTAACATTTGAAATTTAGCTGTCCATCTCCCTGCGAGGAGCATCTTTACTGTTCAATTAAATTGCTAACCCTTGCTCTGCTATTCTTGCATCACTGCATCCCGCAACCTGCTTTCAGATGCACTGTTATACAACATGTAATAATGCAAGACGTTGTTAAAATGAAAAATTTTTAATAGAAACATACCGTACATACTCGAGTATAAGCCGACCCGAGTATAAACCGACCCCCCTAATTTTGCCACAAAAAACTGGGAAAACTTAATGACTCGAGTATAAGCCTAGGGTGGGAAATGCAGCAGCTACTGGTACATTTCAAAAATAAAAATAGATACCAATAAAAGTAAAATTAATTGAGACATCAGTAGGTTACGTGTTTTTGAATATCCATATAGAATCAGGAGCCCCATATAATGCTCCATATAGTTCATGATGGGCCCCATAAGATGCTCCATACAAAATACACCCCATATAATGCTCCATACAGTTCATTATAGCCCCATAAGATGCTCCATATAAAAATGTGCCACATATAATGCTGAATTACAATTTCCTTATGGCCCCATAAGATGTCCCATACACAACTGTGCCAAATATAACGCTGCATTACAAGTTCATTATGGCCCCATGAGATGCTGCATACAAAACTGGGCCACATGTAATGCTGCATTGCAAGTTCATTATGGCCCCATAAGATGCTCCATATAAAAATGTACCACATATAATGCTCCATACAGTTCATTATGGCCTCTTAAGATGCTCCATACAAAACTGTGCCACATATAATGCTACATTACAAGTTCATTAGGCATGTGTCCAGGCAGCTTCTCCTGGACACATGGTCTCTGGCGCCCGCAGCTTCTTCCTCTGTTCAGCGGTCACTGGTACCGCTCATTACAGTAATGAATATGTGGCTCCACCCCTATGGAAGTGGAGTCCATATTCATTACTTTAATGAGTGGTACCACGTGACCGCTGAATAGAGGAAGAACTGCGGGTGCCCGGAGACCATGGGACGTGCAGGGACAGCGCTAGGAGCAGGTGAGTATGCTACAGCCGTCTCTTCCCCTCACCCGCAGCCGACCATGACTCGAGTATAAGCCGGGAGAAGAACTTTCAGCCCAAAAAATTGGGCTGAAAATCTTGGCTTATACTCGAGTATATATGGTACATTAAAAAAAGTTAATTATTACTTGTCTATTTAAAAAACAATCTCTTTGAAAAATGATTATGAATGGCCTATTTCTTTTACAGTGTAGTTAAAAAAATAGAAGTGACAGGATGATGGTGTAGGCTTTTAAAATTCATTAAGTAATATAGGCCACATAGTCCTACGTCTGTACATTTGCATCACTTCCTTACGTACCCTGCTGTTATGACCTGGTGGTTAAGGAGCAACACTGATATGACCTGGTGGTTAAAGAGCAACATGGGACAAGCTCTGAGGAGGTGGTATCTTTACTGACCGCAGTTCCTAATCCTAACACCAACACTAGAAATAGCCGTGGAGTGTTCCTGTCTCTCCCTAGACACCTCGTCACAGCCTGAGAACTAACTACCCCTAAAGATGGAAACAGAAAGCTATCTTGCCTCAGAGAAATTCCCAAAAGGAAAGATAGCCCCCCACAAATATTGACTGTGAGTGGAGAGGGAAATAACATACACAGAAATGAAAACAGATTTTAGCAAAGGAAGCCAATACTAATCTAAATAGACAGAATAGGAAAGGATACTGTGCGGTCAGTATTAAAAACTAAAAATCCACGCAGAGTTTACAAAAATGATCTCCACACCAACTCACAGTGTGGAGGGCAAATCTGCTTCCCCAGAGCTTCCACCTAGCCTGAATATATCATAATGACAAGCTGGACAAAAGGAAACATAACATGAGCTGAGCAATAAAGTCCAAAGCAAATGGACAACAAGGAACTAGCAAAAGCTTATCTTTTGCTGAAATGGACAAGCAATCAGAGAAATCCAAGGAGAGATCTGAATCCCAAACCAGAAACATTGACAGCTGGCATGAACTGAAGACCAGAGCCAGGTTAAATAGCAAAGCCAGGAGAGACGATCAGTGAAAGCAGCTGCTACAGCTAATCTCAAGGAGCAGCAGTTCCACTCTAAACCACCAGAGGGAGCCCAAGGGCAGAACTCACAAAAGTACCATTCACAACCACAGGAGGGAGCCCAAGGACGGAATACACAACAGTACCCCCCCCCCTTGAGGAGGGGTCACCGAACCCTCACCAGAGCCCCCAGGCCGATCAGGACGAGCCAAGTGAAAAGCACGAACCAAATCGGCAGCATGGACATCGGAGGCAACAACCCAAGAATTATCCTCCTGGCCATAACCCTTCCACTTGACCAGATACTGAAGCTTCCGCCTCGAAAAACGAGAATCCAAAATCTTTTCCACCACATATTGCAACTCCCCCTCAACCAACACCAGAGCAGGAGGATCAATGGAGAGAACCATGGGCACCACATATCTCCGCAACAAAGATCTATGAAAAACGTTATGAATGGAAAAAGAAGCTGGAAGGGCCAAACGAAAAGACACCGGATTGATAATTTCAGAAATCTTATAAGGACCAATAAAGCGAGGCTTGAACTTAGGGGAAGAAACCTTCATAGGAACATGACGAGAAGACAACCAGACCAAATCCCCAACATGAAGCCGGGGACCAACACACCGACGATGGTTAGCAAAATGTTGAGCCTTTTCCTGAGACAACGTTAAATTGTCCACCACATGAGTCCAAATCTGCTGTAACCTGTCCACCACAGAATCCACACCAGGACAGTCAGAAGGCTCAACCTGCCCTGAAGAAAAACGGGGATGAAAACCAAAGTTACAAAAGAAAGGCGAAACCAAGGTAGCCGAACTAGCCCGATTATTAAGGGCAAACTCGGCCAACGGCAAGAAGGTCACCCAATCATCCTGATCAGCAGACACAAAGCATCTCAAATAGGTTTCCAAGGTCTGATTGGTTCGCTCCGTTTGGCCATTTGTCTGAGGATGAAATGCCGAAGAAAAAGACAAATCAATGCTCATTCTAGCACAAAAGGACCGCCAAAACCTAGAGACAAACTGGGAACCTCTGTCAGACACAATATTCTCCGGAATGCCATGCAAACGAACCACATGCTGAAAAAATAATGGAACCAAATCAGAGGAGGAAGGCAACTTAGGCAAAGGTACCAAATGGACCATCTTAGAAAACCGGTCACAAACCACCCAGATGACAGATATCTTCTGGGAAACAGGAAGATCAGAAATAAAATCCATGGAAATATGCGTCCAGGGCCTCTCAGGGACCGGCAAAGGCAAAAGCAAGCCACTAGCATGGGAACAGCAAGGCTTAGCCCGGGCACAAGTCCCACAGGACTGCACAAAATGAACACACATCCCGCGACAAGGAAAGCCACCAAAAGGACCTAGCAACCAACTCTCTGGTACCAAAAATCCCAGGATGACCAGCCAATACTGAACAATGACCCTCAGAAATTACCTTACTAGTCCATCTATCAGGAACAAACAGTTTCCCCACTGGACAGCGGTCAGGTTTATCAGCCTGAAACTCCCGAAGCACCCGCCGTAAATCAGGAGAGGTGGCAGAAAGAATCACCCCCTCCTTGAGAATACCAGTAGGCTCAAGGACTCCAGGAGAATCAGGCAAAAAACTCCTAGAAAGGGCATCAGCCTTCACATTCTTAGATCCCGGAAGATACGAGACCACAAAATCAAACGGGAGAAAAACAGAGACCATCGAGCCTGTCTAGGACTCAACCGCTTGGCAGACTCAAGGTAAATCAGATTCTTATGATCGGACAAGACCACAACACGATGCTTGACTCCCTCAAGCCAATGTCGCCACTCCTCAAATGCCCACTTCATAGCCAACAACTCCCGATTGCCGACATCATAATTACGCTCAGCAGGCGAAAACTTTCTGGAGAAGAAAGCACACGGTTTCATCAAAGAGCCATCAGAACTTCTCTGAGACAAAATGGCCCCTGCCCCAATCTCAGAAGCGTCAACCTCAACCTGAAAAGGGAGAGAAACATCTGGCTGACGCAACACAGGGGCAGAAGTAAAACGACGTTTAAGCTCCTGAAAGGCCTCAACAGCCGCAGAGGACCAATTCATCACATCAGCGCCTTTCTTCGTCAAATCGGTCAGAGGCTTAACCACACTGGAAAAATTAGCAATGAAGCGGCGATAAAAATTAGCAAAGCCCAAAAATTTCTGAAGGCTCTTCACAGATGTGGGTTGAGTCCAATCATGAATGGCCTGGACCTTAACAGGGTCCATCTCAATAGCCGAGGGAGAAAAAATGAAACCCAAAAACGAAACTTTCTGAACTCCAAAGAGGCACTTAGACCCCTTCACAAACAACGCATTAGCACGAAGGATCTGAAATACCATCCTGACCTGCTTCACATGAGACTCCCAATCATCGGAAAAAACCAAAATATCATCCAAATATACAATCATAAATTTATCCAGATAATTCCGGAAGATATCATGCAAAAGGGACTGAAACACAGATGGAGCATTAGAGAGCCCGAAAGGCATCACAAGGTATTCAAAATGGCCTTCGGGCGTATTAAATGCTGTTTTCCATTCATTACCCTGTTTAATACGAACAAGATTATACGCCCCTCGAAGGTCAATCTTGGTAAACCAACTAGCCCCCTTAATCCGAGCAAACAAATCAGAAAGCAAAGGTAAAGGGTACTGGAATTTGACCGTGATCTTATTGAGAAGGCGATAATCTATACAGGGCCTCAAGGAGCCATCCTTCTTGGCAACAAAAAAGAACCCCGCTCCCAACGGTGACGAAGACAGGCGAATATGCCCCTTCTCCAAAGACTCCTTTACATAACTCCACATAGCGGCATGCTCTGGCACAGACAGATTGAAAAGTCGACCCTTAGGGAACTTACAGCCAGGAATCAAGTTAATAGCACAATCGCAGTCCCTATGAGGAGGAAGGGAACTGGGCTTGGGCTCATCAAATATATCCTGGAAATCTGACAAAAACTCAGGAACTTCAGAAGAGGGGGAAGAGGAAATTGACATCAAAGGAACATCACTATGTATCCCTTGACAACCCCAACAAGTCACAGACATATATTTCCAATCCAGCACTGGATTATGTACCTGTAACCATGGAAAACCCAGCACAACAACATCGTGCAAATTATGCAACACCAAAAAACGAATATTTTCCTGATGTGCTGGAGCCATGTACATGGTCAACTGTGTCCAGTACTGAGGTTTATTCTTGGCCAATGGCGTAGCATCAATCCCCCTCAAGGGAATAGGGCTCCGCAAAGGCTCCAAGGAAAAACCACAGCGTTGGGCAGCGCCTGAATCCACAAATGCCATAACAGAAAAGGACGATAATGAGCAAATCAAGGTCACAGACAAGAGAAATTTAGGCTGTACAGTACTAATGGTAACAGACCTAGCGACCCTCTTAGTACACTTAGGACAATCAGAAATAGCATGAGTAGAGTCACCACAGTAAAAACACAGCCCATTCTGACGTCTGAATTCCTGCCGTTCCGCTCTAGTCAAAATCCTATCACATTGCATAGACTCAGGACTCTGCCCAGAGGACACCGCCATATGGTGCACCACCTTGCGCTCGCGCAGGCGCCGATCAATCTGAATGGCCAAAGACATTGATTCGTTCAAACCAGCAGGCGTGGGGAACCCCACCATAACATCTTTAAGGGCTTCAGAAAGACCCTTTCTGAAAATTGCTGCCAGGGCATACTCATTCCATTTTGTGAGCACAGACCACTTTCTAAATTTCTGGCAGTATACTTCTGCCGCTTCCTGACCCTGACACAGAGCCAGCAAGGTTTTTTCTGCCTGATCCACAGAATTAGGTTTGTCATACAGCAATCCGAGCGCTTGAAAAAATGCGTCTATATTGAGCAATGCAGGATTTCCTGGCTCAAGGGAGAATGCCCAGTCCTGCGGGTCTCCACGCAGCAGAGAAATGACAATCTTCACCTTCTGAATGGGGTCACCAGAGGAATGAGGTCTCAGAGCAAAAAACAAGCAGTTATTTTTAAAGTTCAAAAATTTAAATCTGTCCCCAGAAAACAAATCAGGAATAGGAATTCTAGGCTCTAAAACTGGAGTGTGAACAACATAATCTTGGATACTCTGTACCCTTGCAGCGAGTTGATCCACACGCGAGGACAGACCCTGAACCTCCATGTCAGCACCGGAATCCTGAACCACCCAGAGATTAAGGGGAAAAAAAAGACAAAACAGGCTGCAAAGGAAAAGAAAAAAAAATGGCTCAGAACTTTTTTTTCCCTCTTTTGAGATGCATTCAACACATTGCGGGCCAGCTGTACTGTTATGACCTGGTGGTTAAAGAGCAACACTGATATGACCTGGTGGTTAAAGAGCAACATAGGACAAGCTCTGAGGAGGTGGTATTTTTACTGACCGCAGTTCCTAATCCTAACACCAACACTAGAAATAGCCGTGGAGTGTTCCTGTCTCTCCCTAGACACCTCGTCACAGCCTGAGAACTAACTACCCCTAAAGATGGAAACAGAAAGCTATCTTGCCTCAGAGAAATTCCCAAAAGGAAAGATAGCCCCCCACAAATATTGACTGTGAGTGGAGAGGGAAATAACATACACAGAAATGAAAACAGATTTTAGCAAAGGAGGCCAATACTAATCTAAATAGACAGAATAGGAAAGGATACTGTGCGGTCAGTATTAAAAACTAAAAATCCACGCAGAGTTTACAAAAATGATCTCCACACCGACTCACGGTGTGGAGGGCAAATCTGCTTCCCCAGAGCTTCCACCTAGTCTGAATATATCATAATGACAAGCTGGACAAAAGGAAACATAACATGAGCTGAGCAATAAAGTCCAAAGCAAATGGACAACAAAGAACTAGCAAAAGCTTATCTTTTGCTGAAATGGACAAGCCATCAGAGAAATCCAAGGAGAGATCTGAATCCCAAACCAGAAACATTGACAGCTGGCATGAACTGAAGACCAGAGCCAGGTTAAATAGCAAAGCCAGGAGAGACGATCAGTGAAAGCAGCTGCTACAGCTAAACTCAAGGAGCAGAGGTTCCACTCGAAACAACCAGAGGTAGCCCAAGGGCAGAACTCACAAAAGTACCATTCACAACCACAGGAGGGAGCCCAAGGACGGAATTCACAACACCCTGCATTGCAGAGTATTTTAAGTATGTGCCAAACATACAGAGGAATGATCTGTCATCGATAACTCCCAGTGCCCATTTACTAATCTTGTCTTCCAGCTGACATGAACATCCTACAAATAAAAATAGATATTCAGGTTGGCCCATTTACAGTGCCTTGCGAAAGTATTCGGCTCCCTGGAACTTTTCAACCTTTTACCACATATCATACTTCAAACATAAAGATAGCAAATGTATATTTTTGGTGAAGAATCAACAAGTGGAACACAATTGTGAAGTTGAACGAAATGAGTAGTGTATCCGAGCTACCACTCGTCAAACTCAATCTGACAGGTGCCCCGCCCCTATCAAGATGTATCAAAAGGGTGTAACCCCTCCCCTCCCTGTCAGCCAGCTGTCCCTCCTTGTCTGGCTGTCCGCTTTTGATACACTTTGATAGTTTGATACAGTGCTTGTTATCCCAGTATTGTTTTTATATTAGATTTTCATATGTAGCTGCTATGCGATTATTCTGTAATCAGCGCACTGTGTTTTTATTACCAAAGAGCACATATTGTATTTATTTGTTTTATATGAATTTTATAACACATCAGACCCTTTGTTTGTGGCCTCTGTAATATGTATTGTATTAAGTATGCTCTTATTTGCAAGTGCTGCGAGATTAACACAAACAGTTGTTTGTGGCTTCTGTAATCGCTGACTGCAACATATTTGACGGCGACACATTTAGAATGAAAGCACCGTTTTATATGAATTTTATAACACATCAGACCCTTTGTTTGTGGCCTCTGTAATATGTATTGTATTAAATTTGCTCTTATTTGCAAGTGCTGCGAGAATACCACAAACAGTTGTTTGTGGCTTCTGTAATCGCTGACCGCGACATATTTGACCGCAACACATTTAGAATGAAAGCACCAGTATGTATCACACTGCAATGTTAGCTAATTCTCAACATTGCATGACAGGATAATTCTCAATATTATGAAAAAAAATGACAGTTATAAGAAGCAAAAGCAAATACAGCGAACAGCACAGAGAGCAGTTTAAAATATTTATTGCCAAATACCACAACAACACAAAGATAAAGAATACATTCTAGCTAGCTAAGTGAGTTGAACGAGGCTGATACTATAACTGCCGACAGTCCATAAAGATGCGAGCGTACCCGCAGCTCACTGAGCATTACCACTGGACTCACTTCTCTTTTGGGGCTTCTGAATGTACACTATTCTCACCCATGGCCAGTTTTCCTTTAAAAATATGAATATTATTGAATATAATGTTTTATCTATGTTACAGTATTTTATTTTCCGGTGTTACTTTTTTTCACGTATTACCGGCTTCTTCTTCAGTTGTGATTCGCACCTTTTCTATATAAAAATGGGAAAATGAATTGTCCATTATAGAATCATTTTGAATCCATGTTTTGTTGACTTTAAACATTTTGTATAACAGATGTGGTTCTCCTGATTTTTTCCTGGTTAAGGGATCACTGATGCTTTAATCACTGTACGGGGATATTATGTATATCATGTGTTTTTTGACAGGTATAAAGCGGTTGTTTTATACATGACAGGTATATGAATATAAAAAGTAAAAATCATCACATGTACAATTAACATACATCATTACACTTCTTACAAAATGGATAATATACAGTATATAGTTCAGCGATAATTGTTACAGTATTTTATTTTCCCAGAGTTACTTTTGTTCATGTATTACCGGCTTCTTCTTCAGTTGTGATTCTCACCTTTTCTATATAAATAGTGCAATAATTCTCACCCACGGACAGTTTTCCTTTTAAAAATATGAATATTATTGAATATAATGTTTTACATATGTTACAGTATTTTATTTTCCTGCTGCTACTTTTGTTCGTGTATTATCGGCATCTTCTTCAGTTGTGATTCTTACCTTTTCTATATAAATAAGGGTAAATGAATTGTCCAGTGCCAGCATAATTTTTCAGCGTGTCTGGGGGTTGTGTTATGTGTGATAACGCCCCACCCTGTACAGATAATGCCCAGTGTTAGAGTGATACAGCAATGCGGCCAGCTAACCACAGACACATTTTGCAATGTTAGCTAATTCTCAACATTGCATGACAGTATAATTCTCAATATTATGAAAAAATGACAGTTATAAGCAGCAAAAGCAAATACAGTGAACTGCACAAAGAGCAGTTTAAAATATTTACTGCCAAATACCACAACAACACAAAGATAAAGAATACATTCTAGCTAGCTAAGTGAGTTGAATGAGGCTGATACTATAACTGCCGACAGTCCATAAAGATGCGAGCGTACCCGCAGCTCACTGAGCATTACCACTGGACTCACTTCTCTTTTGGAGCTTCTGAATGTACACTATTCTCACCCATGGCCAGTTTTCCTTTAAAAATATGAATATTACTGAATATAATGTTTTACCTATGTTACAGTATTTTATTTTCCGGTGTTACTTTTGTTCACGTATTACCGGCTTCTTCTTCAGTTGTGATTCGCACCTTTTCTATATAAATATGGGTAAATGAATTGTCCATTATAGAATCATTTTGAATCCATGTTTTGTTGACCTTAAACATTTTGTATAACAGATGTGACTCTCCTGATTTTTCCTGGTTAAGGGATCACTGATGTTTTAATAAACTTTGAATAAATAACGGCTCATACATAAGAAACAGTGCAATAATTCTCACCCATGGACAGATTTCCTTTAAAAATATGAATATTATTGAATATAATGTTTTACATATGTTACAGTATTTTATTTTCCTGCTGTTACTTTTGTTCATGTATTATCGGCGTCTTCTTCAGTTGTGATTCTCACCTTTTCTATATAAATAGTGCAATAATTCTCACCCACGGGGAGTTTTCCTTTAAAAATATTAATATTATTGAATATAATGTTTTAGTTATGTTACAGTATTTTATTTGCCTGCTGCTACTTTTGTTCATGTATTATAGGCGTCTTCTTCAGTTGTGATTCTTACCTTTTCTATATAAATATGGGTAAATGAATTGTCCAGTGCCAGCATAATTTTTCAGCGTGTCTAGGGGCTGTGTTATGTGTGATAACGCCCCACCCTGTACAGATAATGCCCAGTGTTAGAGTGATACAGCAATGCGGCCTGCTAACCACAGACACACTTTGCAATGTTAGCTAATTCTCAATATTGCATGACAGTATAATTCTCAATATTATGAAAAATGACAGTCATTGTATGAGTTGGACAGGCATTTATCAGTCTTTCATATGTATCACAGAAATCTGTGCGAGTTTGATATGGACGTGCAGATCTCGTGTTACAACGCCCGCAAGTGTGAAGCGGGGTGTTTTTATACGTTTATAAAAAGCAAAGACACTATATTATAAAGTTTAAACGTGTATTTTATTCACAGTGTTCACTAGTCAGGTGGATCTAGATTTATTTAAACTCATAGGTGGGGTGTATGTACACATGCATGATTTAGTTTAAAAGCATATAGTTCAGCGATAATGTCAGGAGTTGGACAGGCATTTATCAGTCTTTCATACGTATCACAGAAAGATTTTAGTTTGATCTGTAGATCTCTTTGATCTCGCAGCACTTGCAAATAAGAGCAAACTTAATACAATACATATTACAGAGGCCACAAACAAAGGGTCTGATGTGTTATAAAATTCATATAAAACGGTGCTTTCATTCTAAATGTGTCACGGGATTTCCTGGCTCAAGGGAGAATGCCCAGTCCTGCGGGTCTCCACGCAGCAGAGAAATGACAATCTTCACCTTCTGAATGGGGTCACCAGAAGAACGGGGTCTCAGAGCAAAAAACAATCTGCAGTTATTTTTAAAGTTCAAAAATTTTAATCTATCCCCAGAAAACAAATCAGGAATAGGAATTCTAGGCTCTAAAACCGGAGTGTGAACAACATAATCTTGGATACTCTGTACCCTTGCAGCGAGTTGATCCACACGCGAGGACAGACCCTGAACCTCCATGTCAGCACCGGAATCCTGAACCACCCAGAGATTAAGGGGAAAAAAAAGACAAAACAGGCTGCAAAGGAAAAGAAAAAAAAATGGCTCAAAACTTTTTTTTCCCTCTTTTGAGATGCATTCAACACATTGCGGGCCAGCTGTACTGTTATGACCTGGTGGTTAAGGAGCAACACTGATATGACCTGGTGGTTAAAGAGCAACATAGGACAAGCTCTGAGGAGGTGGTATCTTTACTGACCGCAGTTCCTAATCCTAACACCAACACTAGAAATAGCCGTGGAGTGTTCCTGTCTCTCCCTAGACACCTCGTCACAGCCTGAGAACTAACTACCCCTAAAGATGGAAATAGAAAGCTATCTTGCCTCAGAGAAATTCCCAAAAGGAAAGATAGCCCCCCACAAATATTGACTGTGAGTGGAGAGGGAAATAACATACACAGAAATGAAAACAGATTTTAGCAAAGGAGGCCAATACTAATCTAAATAGACAGAATAGGAAAGGATACTGTGCGGTCAGTATTAAAAACTAAAAATCCACGCAGAGTTTACAAAAATGATCTCCACACCGACTCACGGTGTGGAGGGCAAATCTGCTTCCCCAGAGCTTCCACCTAGCCTGAATATATCATAATGACAAGCTGGACAAAAGGAAACATAACATGAGCTGAGCAATAAAGTCCAAAGCAAATGGACAACAAAGAACTAGCAAAAGCTTATCTTTTGCTGAAATGGACAAGCCATCAGAGAAATCCAAGGAGAGATCTGAATTCCAAACCAGAAACATTGACAGCTGGCATGAACTGAAGACCAGAGCCAGGTTAAATAGCAAAGCCAGGAGAGACAATCAGTGAAAGCAGCTGCTACAGCTAAACTCAAGGAGCAGAAGTTCCACTCGAAACAACCAGAGGGAGCCCAAGGGCAGAACTCACAAAAGTACCATTCACAACCACAGGAGGGAGCCCAAGGACGGAATTCACAACACCCTGCATTGCAGAGTATTTTAAGTATGTGCCAAACATACAGAGGAATGATCTGTCATCGATAACTCCCAGTGCCCATTTACTAATCTTGTCTTCCAGCTGACATGAACATCCTACAAATAAAAATAGATATTCAGGTTGGCCCATTTACAGTGCCTTGCGAAAGTATTCGGCTCCCTGGAACTTTTCAACCTTTTACCACATATCATACTTCAAACATAAAGATAGCAAATGTATATTTTTGGTGAAGAATCAACAAGTGGAACACAATTGTGAAGTTGAACGAAATGAGTAGTGTATCCGAGCTACCACTCATCAAACTCAATCTGACAGGTGCCCCGCCCCTATCAAGATGTATCAAAAGGGTGTAACCCCTCCCCTCCCTGTCAGCCAGCTGTCCCTCCTTGTCTGGCTGTCCGCTTTTGATACACTTTGATAGTTTGATACAGTGCTTGTTATCCCAGTATTGTTTTTATATTAGATTTTCATATGTAGCTGCTATGCGATTATTCTGTAAACAGCGCACTGTGTTTTTATTACCAAAGAGCACATATTGCATTTATTTGTTTTATATGAATTTTATAACACATCAGACCCTTTGTTTGTGGCCTCTGTAATATGTATTGTATTAAGTATGCTCTTATTTGCAAGTGCTGCGAGATTAACACAAACAGTTGTTTGTGGCTTCTGTAATCGCTGACCGCAACATATTTGACCGTGACACATTTAGAATGAAAGCACCGTTTTATATGAATTTTATAACACATCAGACCCTTTGTTTGTGGCCTCTGTAATATGTATTGTATTAAGTTTGCTCTTATTTGCAAGTGCTGCGAGATTACCACAAACAGTTGTTTGTGGCTTCTGTAATCGCTGACCGCAACACATTTAGAATGAAAGCACCAGTATGTATCACACTGCAATGTTAGCTAATTCTCAACATTGCATGACAGGATAATTCTCAATATTATGAAAAAAATGACAGTTATAAGCAGCAAAAGCAAATACAGCGAACAGCACAGAGAGCAGTTTAAAATATTTATTGCCAAATACCACAACAACACAAAGATAAAGAATACATTCTAGCTAGCTAAGTGAGTTGAACGAGGCTGATACTATAACTGCCGACAGTCCATAAAGATGCGAGCGTACCCGCAGCTCACTGAGCATTACCACTGGACTCACTTCTCTTTTGGGGCTTCTGAATGTACACTATTCTCACCCATGGCCAGTTTTCCTTTAAAAATATGAATATTATTGAATATAATGTTTTACCTATGTTACAGTATTTTATTTTTCGGTGTTACTTTTGTTCACGTATTACCGGCTTCTTCTTCAGTTGTGATTCACACCTTTTCTATATAAATATGGGTAAATGAATTGTCCATTATAGAATCATTTTGAATCCATGTTTTGTTGACCTTAAACATTTTGTATAACAGATGTGGTTCTCCTGATTTTTTCCTGGTTAAGGGATCACTGATGCTTTAATCACTGTACGGGGATATTATGTATATCATGTGTTTTTTGACAGGTATAAAGCGGTTGTTTTATACATGACAGGAATATGAATATAAAAAGTAAAAATCATCACATGTACAATTAACATACATCATTACACTTCTTACAAAATAGATAATATACAGTATATAGTTCAGCGATAATTGTTACAGTATTTTATTTTCCCGGTGTTACTTTTGTTCATGTAATACCGGCTTCTTCTTCAGTTGTGATTCTTACCTTTTCTATACAAATAAGGGTAAATGAATTGTCCATTATAGAATCATTTTGAATCCATGTTTTGTTGACCTTAAACATTTTGTATAACAGATGTGACTCTCCTGATTTTTCCTGGTTAAGGGATCACTGATGTTTTAATAAACTTTGAATAAATAACGGCTCATACATAAGAAACAGTGCAATAATTCTCACCCATGGACAGATTTCCTTTAAAAATATGAATATTATTGAATATAATGTTTTACATATGTTACAGTATTTTATTTTCCTGCTGTTACTTTTGTTCATGTATTATCGGCGTCTTCTTCAGTTGTGATTCTCACCTTTTCTATATAAATAGTGCAATAATTCTCACCCACGGGGAGTTTTCCTTTAAAAATATTAATATTATTGAATATAATGTTTTAGTTATGTTACAGTATTTTATTTGCCTGCTGCTACTTTTGTTCATGTATTATAGGCGTCTTCTTCAGTTGTGATTCTTACCTTTTCTATATAAATATGGGTAAATGAATTGTCCAGTGCCAGCATAATTTTTCAGCGTGTCTAGGGGCTGTGTTGTGTGATAACGCCCCATCCTGTACAGATAATGCCCAGTGTTAGAGTGATACAGCAATGCGGCCTGCTATCCACAGACACACTTTGCAATGTTAGCTAATTCTCAACATTGCATGACAGTATAATTCTCAATATTATGAAAAATGACAGTCATTGTATGAGTTGGACAGGCATTTATCAGTCTTTCATACGTATCACAGAAATATGTGCGAGTTTGATATGGACGTGCAGATCTCGTGTTACAATGCCCGCAAGTGTGAAGCGGGGTGTTTTTATACGTTTATAAAAAGCAAAGACACTATATTGTAAAGTTTAAACGTGTATTTTATTCACAGTGTTCACTAGTCAAGTGGATCTAGATTTATTTAAACTCATAGGTGGGGTGTATGTACACATGCATGATTTAGTTTAAAAGCATATAGTTCAGCGATAATGTCAGGAGTTGGACAGGCATTTATCAGTCTTTCATACGTATCACAGAAAGATTTTAGTTTGATCTGTGCGAGTTTGATATGGACGTACTGCGCAGACATGGCAATAAAGATTTTTATGTGTTCATCATCCCACACAGGGCTCCCTGTGTAAGGTGAATGTCCATCAACATTCCGATTTTTACTTACACGGCGCTGCAATACTGAGCGTTTCTTTAGAGGTTGTACATTGTCAAAATCGCACAGATCAAACTAAAATCTTTCTGTGATACGTAAGAAAGACTGATAAATGCCTGTCCAACTCCTGACATTATCGCTGAACTATATGCTTTTAAACTAAATCATGCATGTGTACTTACACCCCACCTATGAGTTTAAATAAATCTAGATCCACCTGACTAGTGAACACTGAATAAAATACACGTTTAAACTTTACAATATAGTGTCTTTGCTTTTTATAAATGTATAAAAACACCCCGCTTCACACTTGCGGGCGTTGTAACACGAGATCTGCACGTCCATATCAAACTCGCACAGATTTCTGTGATACGTATGAAAGATTGATAAATGCCTGTCCAACTCATACAATGACTGTCATTTTTCATAATATTGAGAATTATACTGTCATGCAATGTTGAGAATTAGCTAACATTGCAAAGTGTGTCTGTGGTTAGCGGGCCGCATTGCTGTATCACTCTAACACTGGGCATTATCTGTACAGGGTGGGGCGTTATCACACATAACACAGCCCCTGGACAAGCTGAAACATTATTCTGGCACTGGACAATTCAATTACCCATATTTATATAGAAAAGGTAAGAATCACAACTGAAGAAGACGCCTATAATACATGAACAAAAGTAGCAGCAGGCAAATAAAATACTGTAACATAACTAAAACATTATATTCAATAATATTCATATTTTTAAAGGAAATCTGTCCATGGGTGAGAATTATTGCACTGTTTCTTATGTATGAGCCGTTATTTATTCAAAGTTTATTAAAACATTAGTGATCCCTTAACCAGGAAATATCAGGAGAGTCACATCTGTTATACAAAATGTTTAAGGTCAACAAAACATGGATTCAAAATTATTCTATAATGGACAATTCATTTACCCATATTTATATAGAAAAGGTGCGAATCACAACTGAAGAAGAAGCCGGTAATAAGTGAACAAAAGTAACACCGGAAAAAAAAATACTGTAACATAGGTAAAACATTATATTCAGTAATATTCATATTTTTAAAGGAAAACTGGCCATGGGTGAGACTAGTGTACATTCAGAAGTCCCAAAAGAGAAGTGAGTCCAGTGGTAATGCTCAGTGAGCTGCGGGTACGCTCGTACTTAGCTAGTTAGAATGTATTCTTTATCTTTGTTTTGTTGTGGAATTTGGCAGTAAATATTTTAAACTGCTCTCTGTGCAGTTCGCTGTATTTGCTTTTGCTGCTTATAACTGTCATTTTTCATAATATTGATAAAATACTGTAACATATGTAAAACATTATATTCAATAATATTCATATTTTTAAAGGAAAACTGTCCGTGGGTGAGAATTATTGCACTATTTATATAGAAAAAGTGAGAATCACAACTGAAGAAGAAGCCGGTTAATACATGAACAAAAGTAACACCGGGAAAATAAAATACTGTAACAATTATCGCTGAACTATATACTGTATATTATCTATTTTGTAAGAAGTGTAATGATGTATGTTAATTGTACATGTGATGATTTTTACTTTTTATATTCATATACCTGTCATGTATAAAACAACCGCTTTATACCTGTCAAAAAACACATGATATACATAATATCCCCGTACAGTGATTAAAGCATCAGTGATCCCTTAACCAGGAAAAAATCAGGAGAACCACATCTGTTATACAAAATGTTTAAGGTCAACAAAACATGGATTCAAAATGATTCTATAATGGACAATTAATTTACCCATATTTATATAGAAAAGGTGCGAATCACAACTGAAGAAGATGCCGGTAATACGTGAACAAAAGTAACACCGGAAAATAAAATACTGTAACATAGGTAAAACATTATATTCAACAATATTCATATTTTTAAAGGAAAACTGGCCATGGGTGAGAATAGTGTACATTCAGAAGCCCCAAAAGAGAAGTGAGTCCAGTGGTAATGCTCAGTGAGCTGCGGGTACGCTTGCATCTTTATGGACTGTTGGCAGTTATAGTATCAGCCTCGTTCAACTCACTTAGCTAGCTAGAATGTATTCTTTATCTTTGTGTTGTTGTGGTATTTGGCAATAAATATTTTAAACTGCTCTCTATGCTGTTCGCTGTATTTGCTTTTGCTGCTTATAACTGTCATTTTTTTCATAATATTGAGAATTATACTGTCATGCAATGTTGAGAATTAGCTAACATTGCAGTCTGATACATACTGGTGCTTTCATTCTAAATGTGTTGCAGTCAAATATGTCGCGGTCAGCAATTACAGAAGCCACAAACAACTGTTTGTGGTAATCTCACAGCACTTGCAAATAAGAGCAAACGTAATACAATACATATTACAGAGGCCACAAACAAAAGGTCTGATGTGTTATAAAATTCATATAAAATGGTGCTGTCATTCTAAATGTGTCGCGGTCAAATATGTCGCGGTCAGCGATTACAGAAGCCACAAACAACTGTTTGTGTTAATCTCGCAGCACTTGCAAATACGAGCAAACTCAATACAATACATATTACAGAGGCCACAAACAAAGGGTCTGATGTGTTATAAAATTTATATAAAACAAATAAATACAATATGTGCTCATTGGTAATAAAAACACAGTGCGCTGATTACAGAATAATCGCATAGCAGCTACATATGAAAATCTAATATAAAAACAATACTGGGATAATAAGCACTGTATCAAACTATATCAAAGTGTATCAAAAGCGGACAGCCAGACAAGGAGGGACAGCTGGCTGACAGGGAGGGGAGGGGTTACACCCTTTTGATACATCTTGATAGGGGCGGGGCACGTGTTGTTGTGGTATTTGGCAATAAATATTTTAAACTGCTCTCTGTGCTGTTCGCTGTATTTGCTTTTGCTGCTTATAACTGTCATTTTTTTCATAATATTGAGAATTATACTGTCATGCAATGTTGAGAATTAGCTAACATTGCAGTCTGATACATACTGGTGCTTTCATTCTAAATGTGTTGCGGTCAAATATGTCGCGGTCAACGATTACAGAAGCCACAAACAACTGTTTGTGTTAATCTCGCAGCACTTGCAAATAAGAGCAAACTTAATACAATACATATTACGGAGGCCACAAACAAAGGGTCTGATCTGTTATAAAATTCATATAAAACAAATAAATACAATATGTGCTCATTGGTAATAAAAACACAGTGCGCTGATCACAGAATAATCGCATAGCAGCTACATATGAAAATCTAATATAAAAACAATACTGGGATAATAAGCACTGTATCAAACTATATCAAAGTCTATCAAAAGCGGACAGCCAGACAAGGAGGGACAGCTGGCTGACAGGGAGGGGAGGGGTTACACCCTTTTGATACATCTTGATAGGGGCGGGGCACCTGTCAGATTGAGTTTGACGAGTGGTAGCTCTGATACACTACTGAAATGTATTAGTTAATTTAAATTTTTGTGGAAATTCAAAAACTGAAAAGTGGGGCGTGTAATATTATTCTGCCCCTTTAACTTAATACTTTGTTGTGCCACCTTCTGCTGCGATTACAGCTGCAAGTCGCTTAGGGTATGTCTCTATCGGTTTTGTACATTGAGAGACTGAAATTCTTGCCCATTCTTCCTTGGCAAACAGCTCGAGCTCAGTGAAGTTTGATGGAGATCGTTTGACTAGCAGTTTTCAACTCTTTCCACAGATTCTCAATTGGATTGAGGTCTGGACTTTGACTTGGCCATTCAACAACCTGGATGTGAACCATTCCATTGTAGATTTTGCTTTATGTTTGGGATCATTGTCTTGTTGGAAGACAAATCTCCGTCCCAGTCTCAGGAATTTGCAGACTCCAACAGGTTTTCTTCAAGAATGGTCCTGTATTTGCCTCCATCCAGCTTCCCATCAATTTTAACCATCTTCCCTGTCCCTGCTGAAGAAAAGCAGGCCCAAAACATGACGCTGCCACCACCATGTTTGCCAGTGGGGATGGTGTGTTTAGGGTGATGAGCTGTGTTGCCTTTACGCCAATCATATTGTTTGGCATTGTTGCCAAAAAGTTTGATTTTGGTTTCATCTGACCAGAGCAACTTCTTCCACATGTCTCCCAGGTGGCTTGTTGCAAACTTTAAACAACACTTTTTATGGATATCTTTGAGAAATGGCTTTCTTCTTGCCACTCTTCCATAAAGGCCAGATTTGTGCAGTGTACGACTGATTGTTGTCCTATGGACAGACTGCCCCACCTCAACTGTAGATCTCTGCAGTTCATCCAGAGTGATCATGGGCCTCTTGGCTGCATCTCTGATCAGTTTTCTTCTTGTTGGAGATAAATGTTTAGAGGGACGGCCGGGTCTTGGTAGATTTGCAGTGGTATGATACTCCTTCCATTTCAATATGATCGCTTGCACAGTGCTCCTTGGGATGTTTAAAGTTTTGAAAATCATTTTGTGTACAAATCTCACTTTAAACATCTCCACAACATTATCACGGACCTGCCTGTGGTGTTCCTTGGTCTTCATGATGCTCTCTGTGCTTCAAACAGCACCCTGAGACTATCACAGAGCAGGTGCATTTATACGGAGATTTGATTACACACAGGTGGATTATATTTGTCATCATTAGGCATTTAGGACAACATTGAATCATTCAGAGATCCACAATGAACTTCTGGAGTGAGTTTGCTGCACTGAATGTAAAGGGGCCGAATAATATTGCACGCCCCACTTTTCAATTTTTGAATTTCCACAAAAATTAAAAATAACCAATAAATTTCATTCAACTTCACAATTGTGTTCCACTTGTTGTTGATTCTTCACCAAAAAATTTACATTTGGTTTCTTTATGTTTGAAGCATGATATGTGGGAAAAGGTTGAAAAGTTCCAGGGGGCCGAATACTTTCACAAGCTACTGTAAATGGCCCACCCTGTATTTAAAGTCAATTCCAAATTTCAGGAGTGCCAAAAAGAAATGATAATTACAAAAGTCACCTCAAATCATCTCTTTTGTTCTTACTATTTCCTTTGAATTTTATAATCTCCACTTGTAATTTTAACTGATTTCTATCTATATAGGTTTGGGTACATGTGAGTGTTTAAGTGTTTTTGGTGGAACATAAGACTCCATGTTCCACTAGAGCATAATTCGCAAGTACATATAATTCTGCAGGGTGTTTTAAAATATATTAGGTCTGTGTAAAATGTAAAAAAGAAAAGTATTAAAGTGGTTGTCCAGCTCTAGGCTACAAGACTTGTGAATCCTCACATCATGTGCACTGCATTCTGGGGGAATTTCTGTGCTATGGGACTGGGTGCTATGTGACTGCAATTATGCGACTTGAATACTTTCGGCCTCATTCTGACTAGACTGTATCCAGCTTCTCTCAGTACATTTGAATTGAGCAAGGCCACACCCAACTAGTCAGCACACAACCGTATGTATGCAAATCACACACTTACGGTGACAAGTCCTGCCCATCCCTTTGCCAGCACCAAAGCATCCTAACAGCATGTAGTAGGCGCACGATGCAAGGATTTACAAGTCTGCAGTGACAGAGTGATTGCCGACTTGTATCCCAAGGATGGACAAGCTTTTTAATCAGCTAATCTTTACTAATAGATTATCTGTAAGTAGACTTAACATACAATACAATGTATTCAGGTATTTTTTATCCTTAATACTTTCCTTATTATGCAACACTGAGCAACCATCTTTCCACAACTGTAGTGAGCAATGCGCAGCCTTGAGATTTCTGTCAAAATGTGCAGAAATGTATAAATATTAGGTTTATTTAGACTGCCAGAAACAAGAAACATTAATTGTCCAATTGGAAATTTGTTTGACCTTTTTTGTACATTCATTTCACACATAGTGTCAAATCTAACTATTCATATAAATATTAACTCCATGAGATTTTATATGAAACCCTGGAAAACATTTTCTTGATTCTGTTTTTTTTCCTCAGTTCTACATCCTGTACCACAAGTCTGCTACTGCAATGTACATGTTGTTGGCTATCGTTCTTTCTATTGTGGCTCTATGTCTGGCTGCTCCTCCACCTAAATCTGGAAAACATACCTCCGAACAGTTTCAACCTACTGAGATCAACTCCTATGAAAACTTTGTATTGGATAATTATGACCCCGGTCTTGATAACTATGGAGAGTCTATTGATCTTAACAACTATGAAGATATATATTATTCTGAACCTGAGCCCGAGGTAAGCACACAAAGCCTATGTTTAAATGGAATTCACAAATTTTACTACTATGGGAGGTATTTAAGATAGTCTTCAACAAACGAATGGATAGTAATAGGACGAACAGAAGTGTATGTTCTGCACCGATGATTAATTGTGATAGATAAAATGTATTTCAAGATAGATGTACAGCAGATAGGCTGACAACTAGAGATGGATCATTAGATGGAAAATGGGAGGAGGGATAAAATCTTCACTTGATAAGCCTCTGATCTTGCATCTTGCAGCAGGTTTGTCAGAATACTTATTTCTCGAAGGCTGATGAGAGGAGGAAGGGTGGTGAGGTAGGAAGGGGAGCTTGAAAAGATCTCTCAGGGCTGAGCTTTCATCAGAGCCTGTTTGTGAGCATCTGCCATGACAGACGGATCAGGGCAAGAAACTACAAGCCAGAAAGAGCAGAGACCTGTCACAGGCAAATGAATCCAGGGAATAGGGAAATGCACATGAAAGAGACAGTAAAAAAACAACGGATAAAGAGTAAAAGAATAACAGAAGAACGTGTTAGATGAGTAAGCAACAGGAGAAGTGTGCTCGAAAGCTATGTATGAAGAGCAACGTGTCTGATTGCCCTCATTGTATAACACGTTCAGGTTCTCTGATTAAAAGCTCTAGATAAGTTAGTAAGAATTATCCCATGACGTCTTGTGTTCTTCATCTTTTTTCTGATTATCATAGACAAACTTGATGTAAAATGATAGATGTGTTTGTGAGAGGGAATTGTACTGAACATGTAAACTAGAGATACATGGAAAGAAAGAAACTAAAGATACAGTATGTCAAAGTAAAAAATTACTGTATTACAGGTAAATGAAGCAGAAAGATAAGATAACTGTGTAAAATAAGAACAAATGGTGTTTACTCACGATAAAAGCAAAAGGTTAAGAGTATTGATGTAAACCGAAATGCAGATATAAAAGGAGCAAGCAAAGATTTCAATTTCTGTATTTTCTGTGTTAAAATACCGCCTAAGGCGTGTTTCACACATTCTTAGAATTGACTGCCGGTCTTCCAACCATCCAGAAATTCCTGGACAGTCCATAAAAATAGGGCAATTTTCAGCCTGTCTTAAAAAATAATTGATGTGTCCGTGATTTTTTTTTTTTTTGAAGCAAGAGAAGCTTGTATAGATTTTAATGACTGTAATAAAACAAAATCACTAGTTGGCAACCCTGACCACATGACTCGAACCTGACAGCCTGATGGGCATGAAACATGTGAAACAAGCCAAATATATTCCATATCCTGCTCCTCTTAATTCATTTTGCACATTTCACTTCAGTACAATTTGGTTTAAGATTGGCTTATGAAGTTCCCCAAACGTGATATTTTCCATCTTAGCTTGCTTACGTAGGTCCATATGGCTGGTGGGAAGAAAATCTCTAAACTACTGTTCTCAACTCACAGTATCAGCTGATGCAAGATGGCTATCTACTATATAATTGCCTAAGGGTACTTCCGTCTTTCTGTCCTTCTGTCACGGTTATTCGTTCGCTGATTGGTCTCGGCAGCTGCCTGTCATGGCTGTCGCGACCAATCAGCGACGCGCACAGTCCAGAAAAAAATGGCCGCTCCTTACTCCCCGCACTCACTGCCCGGCGCCCGCAAACACCGCTCACACAGGGTTAATGCCGGCGGTAACGGACCGCGTTATGCCTCGGGTAACGCACTCCGTTACCACCGCTATTAACCCTGTGTGTCCCCAACTTTGTACTATTGACGCTGCCTATGCGGCATCAATAGTACAAAATGTAATGTTAAAAATAATAAATAAAAAAAAAAAAACTGCTATACTCACCCTCTGTAGTCCGCTGAGCCACTCGCGCTGCACGCCATCTTCCGTTGCAGCTTGCGGTGGCAAAGATGGTATGGCAGCAGGACCTGTCATGACGTCACGGTCATGTGACCGCGACATCATCACAAGTCCTGCGCGCCTGCGCGGCAAGGACCTGACGTGAGGTCACGGTCATGTGACCGTGACGTCATCACAGGACCTGCGCTCAGACCAACCCTGGGACCGGAAGCTGCCGTGGACTACAAGGGGCCCTCAGAAAGGTGAGTATATGTTTATTTTTTATTTTTTAACCTGTGACAAACGTGGCAGGGCAATATACTACGTGACTGGCTAATATACTACATGGCTCTGTGCTCTATACTACTTCGCTGTGCAATATACTACGTGGCTCTGTGCTGTATACTACGTCACTGGGCAATATACTACGTAACTGGGCAATATACTACGTCCCTGGACAATATACTACATGGCTCTGTGCTGTATACTACGTCACTGAGCAATATACTACGTAACTGGGCAATATACTACGTGACTGGTCAATATACTATGTCGCTGGGCAATATACTACGTAACTGGGCAATATACTACAGCGCTGAGCAATATACTACGTGGCTCGGCAATATACTACGTGACTGGGCAATATACTACGTGGCTGGGCAATATACTACGTAACTGGGCAATATACTACGTGACTGGGCAATATACTACGTCGCTGGGCAATATACTACGTAACTGGTCAATATACTACAGCGCTGAGCAATATACTACGTCGCTGGCCAATATACTACGTCGCTGGGCAATATACTACGTGGCTGGGCAATATACTACGTGGCTGGGCAATATACTACGTAACTGGGCAATATACTACGTGGACATGCATATTCTATAATACCCGATGTGTTAGAATCGGGCCACCATCTAGTTAATGTATATCAAACTAGAGAAAAGCATACTTTATAAAACCAACACTCATCCTATGAAAAAAAAAAAAAGCAGAGCCCAAAAAGCTATAGTACTGTGCAAAAGATCTTGGCAAGTATGGGGAAAACACTGTGCAGGAATAATGCTCAAAAATATAAGTTTTGATAGTTTATTTTGAATCAATAAAATGCAAAGTAAATGAATGAAAGAGAAATCTAAATTAGATCAATATTTGGTGTGACCACCCTTTGCCCTCAAAACAGCATCAATCCTTCTACGTACACTTCTCACAAACAAAAGTGTTTTTCAATCAATAGATCTTTGAACAATAATAAGTTCCACAATTGGATGTGTTTAAATAAAATGTTCCTGTGCTGAGATAATCTTATAAATGTGTCCCTGCTGTGTACTGTGTAATGGCTGTGTTTGACCATACAGGGACATGGTCTGATCATAACACAAGTCCTGTGCAGGGGAGAAAGCAAAAAGTATACAGATATTACAACACAAGATAACTAATGATTCTTTATTTGACGCAAAACTTTGTTTAAAAAAAAGGCAGATAAATGATTTACCTCACAGAAAGAATCAGCTATGATCCCGTGCTGTCCTGATTTTGTGGTGCACCGTGGTCCTGTGTTGTGAATTCCACTCTTGGGCTCCCTCCGGTGGTTGTAAGTGGCACTTTTGTGAGTTCTGCTCTTGGGCTCCCTCCGGTGGATTTAAGTGGAACTGCTGCTCCTTGAATTTAGCAGTCAGCAGCTGCTTCCACTGATCGTCTATTCTGGCTCGGCTATTTATCCTGGCTCCATCCTTCAGCCAGTGCCAGTTGTCAATGGTTCCTGCTTGGATTCACATCTCTCTTGGATTTCCCTGATATCCTGACCAGCTCAGCAAAGATAAGTCCTTGCTTTGTTCTTTTGCTTTCCACTTGTTGTGGACTTAATCGTTCAGCACATTCTTTGTTTTTTCTAGTCCAGCTTGTCAGTATAGATTTATTCAGTTAGGCTGGAAGCTCTGGGAAGCAGATTTACCCTCCGCACCTTTAGTCAGGTGTGGAGATTTTTGTAAACTCTGTGGTGGATTTTTCTAGTTTTTAATACTGACCGCACAGCATTCTGTCCTGTTCTATCTATCTAGCTAGATTGGCCTCCTTTGCTTCATCCTAGTTTCATTCTGTGTATGTCATTTCCCTCTCCACTCACAGTGAATATTTGTGGGGGGCTGTCTGTCCTTTGGGAATTTTCTCTGAGGCAAGATAGCTTTCCTGTTTCTATCTTTAGGGGTAGTTAGTCCTCCGGCTGTGACGAGGTGTCTAGGGAGTAACAGGAACATCCCACGGCTACTTCTAGTGTTGTGTTAAGCTCAGGAACGGCGGTCAGTACAGGTACCACCTCCTCCAGAGCACGTCCATGTTGCTCCTGAACCACCAGTACTGTTATGATCCTTAGTGGCTGAGGATCACAGATAGGACCAGCTAAGTTACTGAACATAGAACAAGCTCTAGGGAGGTGGTAACTGGACTGACCGCAAAACCTGATCCTAACCAAACACACTAAAGGTAGCCGGTGAACGTGCCTAAATTCCTGGACGTCTCGACGCAGCCTGAGAAATTTGCTACCCCTATAGAGAAAGTATAGACCTCACTTGCCTCAGAGAAATGACCCCAAAGATATAGGAAGCCCCCAACAAATAATAACGCTGAGGTAAGGGGAAAATACAAAACGTAGAAATGAAAACAGATTCAGCAAATGAGGCCCACTAATACTAGATAGCAGAAGACAGGCAGGGAACTGTGCGGTCAGTAAAAAACCCTATACAAAAATATCCACGCTGAGAGTTCAAGAACCCCCACACCAACTAACGGTGTGAGGGGAGAAACTCAGCCCCCTAGAGCTACCAGCAAGCAAGGAAATCACATATTAACAAGCAGGACAAGGACAAATAAATAACCAAGAAACATATTGAACACTGATGAGCAAAAAATAACCAAACAGAAACTTAGCTTCGCTTGGCGAGACTGATAAAGAAGGAATTCAGGAAAGATCAGAATAACACTGAATACATCGACAGCAGGCAACAACTGATAGTCCAGGTGAGCTAAATAGGAAACCAGCTAACAGATAACGAGACAGCTGATCCAGCCTCAGACCTGCAGAATGACACAAAGAGCCACCAGAGGGAGCCCAAAGACAGCACTCACACAGTACCACTTGTGACCACAAGAGGGAGCCCAAAAACAGAGTTCACAACAGTACCCCCCTCATCAAAACCCCCAGGGTGATCAGGATGAGCCACATGGAAGGCATGAACCAAATCGGCTGCATGAACATCAGAGGCGACAACCCAGGAATTATCCTCCTGACCGTAGCCCTTCCACTTAACCAAATACTGAAGCCTCCGTCTAGAAATACGATAATCCAAGATCTTCTCCACCACGTACTCCAATTCGCCCTCAACCAGCATCAGGGCAGGGGGCTCAACAGAAGGAACCACAGGCACCACATACCTCCACAACAAAAACCTATGGAACACGTTATGAATGGCAAACGACGCTGGGAGGTCCAGACGAAATGACACCGGGTTAAGGATTTCCAAAATCTTATAAGGACCGATGAAGCGAGGCTTGAATTCAGGAGAGGAGACCTTCATAGGAACAAACCGAGAAGACAGCCATACCAAATCCCCAACATGAAGTCGGGGACCCACACCGCGACGGCGGTTGGCAAAGCGCTGAGCCTTCTCCTGTGACAACTTCAAATTGTCCACCACATGGTTCCAAATCTGCTGCAACCTATCCACCACAGAATCCACCCCAGGACAGTCAGAAGGCTCAACCTGACCCGAGGAAAAACGAGGATGAAAACCAGAATTGCAGAAAAAAGGCGAAACCAAAGTAGCAGAACTAGCCCGATTATTAAGGGCAAACTCGGCCAATGGCAAAAAAGGCACCCAATCATCCTGATCAGCAGAAACAAAACATCTTAAATAAGTTTCCAAGGTCTGATTAGTTCGCTCGGTTTGGCCATTCGTCTGAGGATGGAAGGCCGACGAAAAAGACAAATCAATGCCCATCTTAGCACAAAAGATCCGCCAAAATCTGGACACGAACTGGGATCCTCTGTCAGGCACAATATTTTCAGGGATGCCGTGCAAGCGGACCACATTCTGAAAAAATAGAGGAACCAAATCAGAGGAGGAAGGCAACTTAGGCCCCTGGACCATTTTGGAAAAATGATCACACACCACCCAGATGACAGACATTCTCTGAGAGACTGGAAGATCCGAAATAAAATCCATGGAAATGTGCGTCCAAGGCCTCTTCGGGACAGGCAAAGGCAAAAGTGAACCGCTGGCACGAGAACAGCAAGGCTTAGCCCGAGCACAAATCCCACAGGACTGCACAAAGGAACGCACATCCCGCGACAAGGAAGGCCACCAGAAGGACCTAGCCACCAAATCTCTGGTACCAAAAATCCCAGGATGGCCTGCCAACACCGAAGAATGAACCTCGGAAATAACTTTGCTGGTCCATCTATCTGGGACAAACAGTCTCTCTGGTCAGCAACGGTCTACCCACCTGAAATTTCTGCAGCACTCGTCGCAAATCTGGGGAAATGGCAGACAAAATCACTCACTCTCTGAGGATACCAGCCGGCTCTGAAACTCCCGGAGAGTCAGGCACAAAACTCCTAGAAATCGCATCAGCCTTCACGTTCTTCGAACCAGGCAGGTACGAGACCACGAAATCGAAACGGGAGAAAAACAACGACCAACGAGCCTGTCTAGGATTCAGCCGCTTGGCAGACTCAAGATAAATCAGATTTTTGTGATCAGTCAAGACCACCACACGATGCTTAGCTCCCTCGAGCCAATGTCGCCACTCCTCAAATGCCCACTTCATAGCCAACAACTCCCGATTACCAACATCATAATTCCGCTCGGCAGGCGAAAACTTTCTCGAAAAGAAAGCACAAGGCTTCATCACAGAGCAATCAGAACTTCTCTGCAACAAAACAGCCCCTGCTCCAATCTCAGAAGCATCAACCTCGACCTGAAAAGGAAGAGAGACATCAGGCTGACACAAAACTGGAGCCGAAGAAAACCGGCGCTTCAGCTCCCGAAAGGCCTCCACGGCCACAGGAGACCAATTAGTCACATCAGAACCCTTCTTGGTCAAATCCGTCAAGGGTTTAACCACACCAGAAAAATTAGCAATGAAGCGACGGTAAAAATTAGCAAAACCCAAGAACTTCTGAAGACTCTTAACAGATGTAGGCTGAGTCCAGTCATGAATAGCCTGGACCTTGACTGGGTCCATCTCAATAGTAGAAGGAGAAAAAATAAAACCCAAAAAGGAAACCTTCTGTACTCCGAAGAGACATTTTGAGCCCTTCACAAATAAGGCATTAGCACGTAGGACCTGAAATACCATCCTGACCTGCTTCACATGGGACTCCCAGTCCTCAGAAAAGACCGAAATGTCATCCAGATACACAATCATAAATTTATCCAGAAATTCTCGGAAGATGTCATGCATGAAGGACTGGAACACAGAAGGAGCATTAGAGAGTCCAAAAGGCATCACCAAGTACTCAAAATGGCCTTCGGGCGTATTAAATGCTGTTTTCCATTCATCCCCCTGCTTAATACGCACAAGGTTATACGCACCACGAAGATCTATCTTGGTGAACCAACTGGACCCCTTAATCCGAGCAAACAGATCAGATAATAATGGCAAAGGATACTGAAATTTCACCGTGATTTTATTTAGAAGACGATAATCAATACAAGGTCTCAGAGAACCATCCTTCTTGGCCACAAAAAAGAATCCTGCACCAAGAGGGGAGGAGGACGGGCGAATATGTCCCTTCTCTAAAGACTCCTTTATATAGCTCCGCATCGCGGCATGTTCTGGTACAGACAAATTAAAAAGTCGTCCCTTAGGGAACTTACTACCAGGAATCAAATTTATAGCACAATCACAATCCCTATGAGGAGGTAGGGCAACGGATCTGGGCTCATCAAATACATCCTGGTAGTCCGACAAAAACTCAGGGACCTCCGAAGGAGTGGAAGAAGCAATTGACACCAAAGGAGCATCGCCATGAATCCCCTGGCAACCCCAACTTGAAACAGACATAGCTTTCCAATCCAGTACTGGATTATGGGCCTGCAACCATGGCAGACCCAAAATGACAACATCATGCAAATTATGCAGCACAAGAAAGCGAATCACCTCCTGATGTACAGGAGTCATGCACATGGTCACTTGAGTCCAATACTGAGGCTTATTCTCAGCCAATGGTGTAGCATCAATTCCCCTCAGTGGAATAGGGAATTCTAAAGGCTCCAGGACAAAACCACAGCGCCTGGCAAACGACAAATCCATCAGGTTCAGGGCAGCACCTGAATCCACAAAAGCCATAACCGAGTAGGATGACAGAGAACAAATTAAAGTAACAGACAAAATGAATTTAGGCTGTATAGTACCAACGGTGACAGTTTTAGCGATTTTTTTTAAAGCGCTTAGAGCATGCTGAGATAACATGAGTTGAATCACCACAGTAAAAGCACAACCCATTTTGACTTCTATGATTTTGCCGCTCAATTCTGGTCAGAATTCGGTCACATTGCATAGACTCAGGTCTCTGTTCAGAAAACACCGCCAGATGGTGCGCAGATTTGCGCTCCCGCAAACGCCGATCAATCTGAATGGCCAAAGCCATTGAGTCATTCAGACTTGCAGGCGTGGGGAACCCCACCATAACATTCTTAATGGCTTCAGAAAGACCTTCTCTGAAATTTGCAGCCAGGGCACACTCATTCCATTGAGTAAGCACCGACCATTTCCGAAATTTTTGACAATACACCTCAGCTTCATCCGGGCCCTGAGAGAGAGCCAGCAAGGCCTTTTCTGCCTGGTTCTCAAGATTAGGTTCCTCATAAAGCAAACCAAGCGCCAGAAAAAACGCATCCACATTCAGCAATGCAGGATCTCCTGGCGCCAGGGAGAAAGCCCAATCTTGAGGGTCGCCACGTAACAGGGAGATAACAATTCTAACTTGCTGAGCGGAATCACCAGAGGAACGAGGTCTCAAAGAAAGAAATAATTTACAATTATTCTTAAAATTCAGAAACCTAGATCTATCTCCAGAAAACAACTCAGGAATAGGTACTTTTGGCTCAGACATAGGACTGCGAACAACAAAATCCTGAATGCTTTGCACCCTTGCAGCAAGATGATCCACACTAGAAGTCAGACTCTGAATATCCATGTCTGCAGCTGAACTCAAAGCCACCCAGAGATTAAGGGGATGAGAGAAGCTGGACAGACTGCAGCAAAGGGAGAGTAAAAAAAAAAAAAAATGTTATCAGGACTTCTCTTATCCCACTTCTGCGATGCATTAAACACTTTTTGGCCTGCTGTACTGTTATGATCCTTAGTGGCTGAGGATCACAGATAGGACTAGCTAAGTTACTGAACATAGAACATGCTCCAGGGAGGTGGTAACTGGACTGACCGCAAAACCTGATCCTAACCAAACACACTAAAGGTAGCCGGTGAACGTGACTAAATTCCTGGACGTCTCGACGCAGCCTGAGAAACTTGCTACCCCTATAGAGAAAGTAAGACCTCACTTGCCTCAGAGAAATGACCCCAAAGATATAGGAAGCCCCCAACAAATAATAACGCTGAGGTAAGGGGAAAATACAAAACGTAGAAATGAAAACAGATTCAGCAAATGAGGCCCACTAATACTAGATAGCAGAAGACAGGCAGGGAACTGTGCGGTCAGTAAAAAACCCTATACAAAAATATCCACGCTGAGAGTTCAAGAACCCCCACACCAACTAACGGTGTGAGGGGAGAAACTCAGCCCCCTAGAGCTACCAGCAAGCAAGGAAATCACATATTAGCAAGCTGGACAAGGACAAATAAATAACCAAGAAACATATTGAACACTGATGAGCAAAAAATAACCAAACAGAAACTTAGCTTCTCTTGGCGAGACTGATAACGAAGGAATTCAGGAAAGATCAAATAGCACTGAATACATCGACAGCAGGCAACAACTGATAGTCCAGGTGAGCTAAATAGGAAACCAGCTAACAGATAACGAGACAGCTGATCCAGCCTCAGACCTGCAGAATGACACAAAGAGCCAGCAGAGGGAGCCCAAAGACAGCACTCACACAGTACCACTTGTGACCACAAGAGGGAGCCCAAAAACAGAGTTCACAACACAGTTCATAACAGTTCTGGTCATCACAGTAGCATTGGTTTCCTCACGGGGAGAGTGATGTTACATTTGGAAGCGATGAAGGATATCTTTTATCAGGTAACCACGATACATACAACATGTTCACACTCCAAGCCAGAAGGGGGAACTCTAAGCCTAGTATAGGGTGAACTCCCCTATAAATACATTCTGATCTGGAGGGAAAGGGTTCAGAAAGTTACAGACAGAGAAGAGAGCAGACCGACATAGAGTGTTAGAAGGTCTGAAGGGACCGTGTAGTAAGAAGTACTACAGCTCCTGGAAAGAGACATACAGAAAGCCTAACATTGTTCAGTGAGTGTGAAGGAGAGCGAAGCACAGGAAAGTAACATCAGGGGAGACCAGCTAAGAGCAGGCTGCCTCCCTCTGAGGCGCAGATAACAGGTAGCTGGACCACCGAGGTTGTAAGGGACTCTACGACTTACAGCAGAGACCAGCAGAACAGCTGAACTGCAAGTTACCTGTCCGCCACACACACCTGAGACACAGTAACACATAGCCCGGGGCGTGGTAGAGTCCCTGTAAAAAGGCTCGAGTTACCTGTCATGCAGGTATTGTCCTATCCTTTAAGGGGGACAGAGAGCAGAACTGTGAGGACCTTATCTGAAGCCATAGACAGTAAGGGACTACAACACCACCGCCCTAGAGGAAGGCTTTTAACTCCACCTGGTAAAGGGGACTCTGGATTCACTTCCAAGCAGGCCAAACCCTGCCTGCCCTGTGATCTGGTACCCTGGACTGTGATTGCCTGAAGTCTTCAGTAAACCAGGTAAAGAGACTGCAAACCTGGGTCCTCGTTCTTCAATGCGCCATTCACCATCTTCCATCTACACACCGGGAGCCCTGGGGACATACTTCACCTGTGGGAAGTTATACCACCTAGCTGCCATAACATCACCCCCAGAGGACCCCTTAAAGCAGCGTCGGTCCCCACTGACTGAATACCACAGGTGGCATCACAAACATAAACTCTATTTACTAAACCCCCTTTAAAGATTTTCCCCTTTTACATGGGCGCCCAGGGCCATGGACCGGGTGGCCACTGTGACATCCTCCTTTGAACACAGGACCCGGTACCGGGTACCCCACGGCCCTGGCGGGGACTCATTTTTATCTTCTCTTTTGCTTTGTTCCCTGCCCAGTAGTGATGAGCGAGTGTAATCGTTGCTCGGGTTTTCCAGAGCACGATCGGGTGATCTCTGAGTATTTGTTATCGCTCGGAGATATAGTTTTCGTCGCCTCAGTTGCATGATTTATGGCTTCCAGATAAGCTGAATACATGTGGGAATTCTCTAACAAGCAGGCATTCCTCACATGTATTCAGCGTATCTGGAAGCCGTAAATCATGCAACTGAGGCGATAAAAACTAATAAATACTCAGAGATCACCCGAGCGTGCTCTGGAAAACGCGAGCAACGAGTATACTCGGTCATCACTACTGCCCAGGAGCTGTGGTATTATCAGACCATGTCCCTGCACAGTCAGAGTCATTATAAATGTGCTCCTGCTGTGTACTTTTTAAGATTATCTCAGCACAGGAACATTTTATTTAAACACATCCAATTGTGGAAGTTATTATTATTATTATTACAAAATCTAATGATTTAAGATCAACTTTTGTTTGGGGGAAAACCCCATAGTTTTTATCTCTCATCACACAGGACACCATTAATCCTGACCAAAGTCCAAACTACAGACAAATATTTCTCATTTTTCTTCACTCCACTTCATATGTTTTCATGCATACCTGAGTCGCTTGGTCTTGTTTCCATTTCAAGGTATAACTTTTGGATGCAATTCATCTATGATGACCATGTCAGGTCAGACTACTCCAAATATTAAATAAAAAGTAAACAGTATAGATGGGTTCCACTGGTTGCTACCAGTTCAGACCTGATGGCACTGCTGGATATCTTCCAATTTTTAAGGGAAATAAGTATGAAGTGTCTTTTATCTGTTGCACTAGGTTTCTTTGGTAGACCACTACATCTGTGACCCACTTTTTTGTGTCTTTAAGGGCTCTTTTCCATTTGCGAGAAACACATCCGTGTCTCAGCATGTGAAAACCAAGCTCTGACGCCGGCACTTGGGAGTGGAGCGTGCGGCTGCATGTGTTGCTATGCAGCCGCATTCTCCGCTCCGGAGTGCCGGCTTGGTTTTCACATGCGAGACACGGACGTTTATCTCACAAGTGAAAAGGAGCCCTTTAGCTGGGAAAAACAGGCAGAAACTTATCCATCATGCAAGCCATCAGGAAAGTCTGTGATTGTCACCAAATTTATGTTGCAGAATTATAACAAGCCCACACATACAGCCAATAGTGATTTCTGTGTTTGCTCATTCTATTTGCATTTTGTATATTAACCCATTACTTGCCAAATGAGCAATTTTCATTTTTTTTTTTTTAATGACAGATTTTTAATGATTTGGGTCCTAATGAATCAGAAACATAATTTGCAAAATTTTTTCAAGTACAGATTTTTCAGAAAAGGGCGTCCCAATATTCAATTAAAAATGACAATGACATGATTTCCTATTTTGTAAACATTCATTTTACAAACACAACACAAAAAATTGGACCTAATTATAAAAATTATAAAATCTTAGTTCCTGGAAGCTAAAGATTAGACGTCCCAAAAAAGGACATTGGTAGATAATTGGTTAATAAAATACACTACTAACACGTCTACTTTTGAAAGCATTCTTACTTTCGTCCATGGTGATACTCGACTATCATTGTAGTATCTGGGTGCTCGGATGTGCTGAGTACTTAACGAGCATTAGGCTATGTACACACGTCAGGATTTTGTCAGGATTCTGTCAGGATTTTGTCAGGATTTTGTCAGGCTTTTTCATCAGGTTTTGTAGCCAAAACCAGGAGTGGGTGATAAATGCAGAAGTGGTGCATATGTTTCTATTATACTTTTCCTCTAATTGTTCCACTCCTGGTTTTGGCTACAAATCCTGAGGAAAAATCCTGACAAAATCCTGACAAAATCCTGACAAAATCCTGACAAAATCCTGACAAAATCCTGACAAAATCCTGACGTGTGCACATAGCCTGAGACAGTGCTCAAATTTGAAACTCGAATCCCAGCCCTGCATGTTTTGCACCTGTTACGCAGCCACTAAGCATGCGGGGATTGCCTGCAAGACACTGTAATGTTGTTAGCCATATTGGTAGTGGCATTACTGTGATTGGCTGACCGTATCACATCATCAGGGTTTATAAAAAGGCAGGCACCACCACGCTTGACACACTGATGCCATTGGAGTGAAAGAATGCTTGTCTAGGGCTGTGTGTGCACAGTTGAATGAATCAGAGTCCTCTATTGATCCATTGATACTGATGTTGATTCTGCATCATCTTACTAATAGCACTTGAAAGGGCTAAGGCTCTGTGCACACGTTGCTTTTTTTTGCGTTTTTTCGCTATAAAACACATAAAAACCGCAAACATTATGCATCCCATCATTTAGAATGCATTGCTCAATTTTTGTTCTCATGATGCGTTTTTTTCCGCAAAAAAAAGCATTGTGGTAAAAAACGCAGCATGTTCATTAATTTTGCGGATTTTTCACTTTTTTTCCCGCTATTAAATGCATTGGGACGCTCCGGAAAAAAATGCGTCAAAAACGCGAAAAAAACGCATTCGGATTTCTTGCAGAAAATGTCTGGTTTTGCTCAGGAAATTTCTGCAAGAGATCCTGAACGTGTGCACATAGCCTAAATCTGTGACTTGTTGTTTGCATTCGATACATTCTGCATTTAGCCTAGGGAACGACAGTTGCAGCAGCAAGGAGCATGTCAGAATACAGTCTCTAGGAAGGGCTTAGGGATCGCAGTTCGTTGTTAAATATATATCTGCTGCATTTTTTTTAGGGGGGAGTAAAAGAAATTGACTATATTTTCATTCACAGAGTGTTACGTGCTTTGCGGTACCTTTCTGTGCTATTGAACACTCAAAAAAAGCTTTGAAAAAATGTTCTGGATTCAACTACTTACCCATAGAATATTAGAAGCTCTGTGATAGATTTTGGTGGTATATAACACTCCAAAAAAGCATTGACATTTATTTCTTGTTTCAATTACTAATCCATTTTCTGGATTCAACTACTTACCTATACACTATTACACACTCTGTGGTACATTATGGTGGTATATAACACTACAAAAAAGCATTGTAAATTTTTTCTGTATTCAATTAATCACCAATAGAGTATTACGTCCTCTGTGATATATTTTGGTGTTATACAACACTTCAAAAAGCATTGAGACATTTTTCTTTTTTCAATTACTCATCCATAGAGTATTATGTGCTTTCTGGTACATTTCTGTGGTATACAACATTACAAAAAAAGTGGAATTTTCTGTCTAGATTAAATTTCTCATCAATACAGTATTACGTGGTCTGTGGTACATTTCACTGCTATATAACACTACAAAAAAAGAGTTGAAACATTTTCAACATTCAATTACTCATCCATACAGTGTTACATGGTTTGTGATACATTTCTGTGTTATATAACACACCAAAACAGAATTGCCATTTTTTTTCTAGTTTCAGATACTCATCCACACAGTAATATGTGCTTTGTGGTACTTTTTGGTGGTTCGACGCACGTACTCAAACCCCATTGAATTCAATTGGAGGAAAAATGCATAGACAATAAATTAAGGGGTGAGACAAAGCTTCGTGAATAGCTAAATTGGGGGCAGACACCAGGAAAAGTGGCATCAATTGACTCACAGTAGAAATTTACTCTTGTACCATGGATCTAACAGAGTGGCAACCCAGTAGACAGCATTATTTCTAACCCTAAGAATACTTGCATCGTGTTGAAGATAGTGCAGCAAGAAAGCGCTCATATGTTGGGTGCTTCCATGAGGTCCAAACCCATACTGTGATTAGTTGTGGCATAACACTCAATGTTGCTTCTTCCATCTGCTTCTGCCAACCACAGAAAACAGAGAGCGCATCATTATCCTCTTTATCTCCTGACTGCTGCACGTCCTTCACCTCGTCCTCCTCAATTTGTTCCTCAGCTCCTGCATCTTCACTAGCAGTTTGTCTGGTACCATGAACCCGCCTTGATCGCTGCAAGCCACCCTCCCATGGTACCCTCATATGTGATGACATTCTGGAAATTTGAGATATCTGTATCCCTTCAACATCCTCCTCTGCTTACAACTCTTCCTCTGGGACCATCACCTCCTGATGCAGACTATTCAAATTGAGCTCCTGCATGTAGATGACCAGAATAGTGATGCTGATGATGGCATCATCAGCGCTAACCATTTTAGTAGGCAACTGTGCAGAAGGGTGCAGAGGTCTTTCATCTGTGCCCACTTCGCAAGCGTGATTTGCACCACGTCTGGACTGCGTTGGCCCAGGCTATGCAAAAAGACATACTGCCCCGGGATCGTGCTGCCACAGCCACTGCAACATGTGCAGAGTGGAATTCCACTGTGTCAGAACATCGCTAATTAAATGGTTAACCGTAGGCCGAAAGACCCCTGTAGAAATGCAAGTCAATGACCTACAGGATCCGATCGGCGAAAGTGAGTACACAATGCTTTCTGCAGTAGTGCATCCAGGCCAGGATAGTGGCAGCGAAATTGCTGTACCACCAGGTTGATAACGTAAGCCATGCAATGCATGTGTGTGAGGTTGCCACGGTATAGGGCCGCCACTAGTTTTGCACCATCATCACACATGGATCCATGTTCATTGGAGACAGCTATTGCTCTAACTCGGCCTGGATACCTGTCTACAACTCTTGAGTAGTGATGAGCGAGCACTAAAATGCTCGGGTGCTCGTTGCTCGAGTCAATCAATTTGTAATACTCAGGTACTTGAACCGCGATCCCCACTGGTGGTCCTTTTAAGGTCTAAAAACAACTGAAAATGATGGAAACACTGCTCAAATGACACGGGAACATCATGGCAAATGTCATTTCTGGCTCCTAGGTCACAGCGGTAAACAATGTTGTCAGAGTTTCACACCATTTTTACAGGTGCACCAAAAAACATACAAAACCGAAACCCAAATGGATTTTGCTGGGAAATATGTTAAGGAACATACTTTTCAGGGTAATGACTTGTATATAAGGCAAAATAATTAACCCCAAACAAAAATGTTCCTCCACGACTTGGGCTATGTTCACACGCAGCGTTTTTTATGCGTTTTTCAACTTTAGCAATGCTTTGAACCAATACAAATGCATTCACTGGGTAATGTCATTGTAACATTTAACAACCCTATTTGGCATTGTGTTGTTTGACACATTAGCAGACACATCTTGTTTCATTTATGAAGGAGGGACTCTTAAAGTTACAGAGCCTATTTTTAGAGGGGAATCAGGCGGCATTAATCTTCTTAAAGTGCCATTAAACAGTGGGTCTCCTATACTGTTATTGCCTATGCAGTGAGTCGCTGGGCTGCCAAAAATTAGGACGAACCCCCAATACTCCTTTCATGAGACGTACAGGAGGGCCTCCTGAAAAAATGTTGCATTGAATGCAAGGCCTGGCCTGCCCCAAAGTTACATGCATCCCAATAACTGTTTCAGCAGACGTACTTGCGGGTCTCAGGACAAAATTGTTCCCATTACACTGGTCAACAGCATTTTTGGTGCCAAAGATATTTCATCGAATTTAGGGTATTTTTGGGGTGCTGATTCTGAATATGTCATCAGTTTTGCCAGATTGGCTCAAGTTTTTGAGATTTTTGGTATCTTATTTATAGCACTTGTTGGTAAATGCGACGCATCATCTCATTAATTTCTTTGGATTAGTACTTGAACTGAGCAGTTCTCAATATAGTTTTGTGTTAGTGTTCTAAAAGTTTGTTCATAGCTTGATTTTTGCACTAACTTTATGTTGTTCTCTGTTTTCCAGTGAAAAGCATGAACTCATCAAGAAGAAGTTGTCTTAACGATCCAGACTCATTCTGTTACATTTGTGGTGAATACACACTGCCAAAACATAGAAGAAACATAACAGACTTCGTAAAAAAAGTGTATTTTGCCTATTTTGGGGTTATGCTTGGGGACCAAGACAAGTTTTGGGCACCACACATAGTGTGCAAAGCATGTATCGAATTATTACGAAAATGGAGCAAAGGACAAAGAAAAAGCTTCAAATTTGGTGTTCCAATGGTGTGGAGAGAGCCAAAAAATCATCATGATGACTGTTATTTATGGTAAACACAGGTACAGGCACATCTTCACAATGAGGGACAGGCCTTCTTGCAGATTCCATGTTACTCCCATTTTCGTTTCTTATGCTTATTGAATCCTTGCACTTGCACTGCACAGAAATAACAGTCATCATGATGATTTTTTGGCTCTCTCCACACCATTGGAACACCAAATTTGAAGCTTTTTCTTTGTCCTTTGCTCCATTTTCGTAATAATTCAATACATGCTTTGCACACTATGTGTGGTGCCCAAAACTTGTCTTGGTCCCCAAGCATAACCCCAAAATAGGCAAAATACACTTTTTTTACGAAGTCTGTTATGTTTCTTCTATGTTTTGGCAGTGTGTATTCACCACAAATGTAACAGAATGAGTCTGGATCGTTAAGACAACTTCTTCTTGATGAGTTCATGCTTTTCACTGGAAAACAGACAACAACATAAAGTTAGTGCAAAAATCAAGCTATGAACAAACTTTTAGAACACTAATTAACACAAAACTATATTGAGAACTGCTCAGTTCAAGTACTAATCCAAAGAAATTAATGAGATGATGCGTCGCATTTACCAACAAGTGCTATAAATAAGATACCAAAAATGTCAAAAACTTGAGCCAATCTGGCAAAACTGATAGCATATTCAGAATCAGCACTCCAAAAATACCCCAAATTCATTAAAATATTTTGGACACCAGAAAAAAAATTTTTTTTGGTTGACCTGTGATAAGAAAGTCTGTCTCCCATACTGTTTGCTTTAGCACTGAATGCAAAGCTTGCCCTTCACCATTGTTACATGCACCTCAATAACTGTTTCAGCAGATGTACTTGAGGGCCTCAGGACAAAATTGTTCCCATTAGATGAAAGTGTGTCTCCCATACTGTTTGCTTATGCACTGAATGCAAGGCCTGGCCTGCCCTAAAGTTACATGCACCCCAATAACAATTTCAACAGACATACTTGAGGGTCTCAAGACAAAATTGTTCCCATTAGAACAAAGTGAGTCTCCCATACTGTTTGCTTATGCATTGAATGCATGGCCAGGGCTGCACCAATGTTACATGCACCCCAATTACTGTTTCAGCAGACGTAATTGAGGGCCTCAGGACAAAATTGTTCCCATTAGAAGAAAGTGTGTCTCCCATACTGTTTGCTTATGCACTAATTGCAAGGTCTGCCCTGCACCAATATTACATGCACCACAATAACCCTTTGAAACCATGTACTGGATGGCCACATGAAACAAAAATTTTCCATTATTCTTTTTTTTTTTAAATTACCACCAAGTTTGCCCAGTGAATGCAAGGCCTGGCCCTAATTTGCATGCACCACAACCCCCCTTGGAAGTAATGTGAAAAAAAATTCACATTACAAAGGAGCGGTTCACCTATAATATTAATAATCTTTAGTTATATAGCGCCAACATATTCCGCAGTGCTTTACAGTTTAACAGTTTCAAACACAACAGTCAAAAGTAACAACGTTAACAATACAATAATTAAAGCAAAAAGCAACCTACTATGAGGTGGGGGAGATACAAAGTACAGGTGTGTATTTACAATGATGTATTTACAATGATGGTCTAGCCATCTTCAGGGGCTGGGGGATAGATGGAAGTCGTGAATGGGCTACACACAAACATAAAATGACTTTGATTAGTGAGCGTGATAGGCTGCTCTGAACAAATGTGTTTTGAGGGAGCGCCTAAAACTATGCAAATTGTGGATGGTCCTAATATCTTGGGGTATAGCATTCCAGAGGATTGGCGCAGCACGGGAGAAGTCTTGGAGTCGGGAGTGGGAGGTACGGATTAGTGCAGAGATTAGTCGAAAGTCGTTTGCTGAGTGCAGCGGTCGATTAGGCCGATAGACCAAAATGAGGGAGGAGATGTAAGGGTGTGCCGCACTGTGGAGAGCTTTATGGGTGAGAACAAGTACTTTGAATTGGATTCTATAATGAATGGGCAGCCAGTGTAATGACTGGCAAAGAGCGGACACGTCTGAATACCTATTAGCTAGATGGACAACCCTGGCTGCTGCATTAAGGATAAACTGGAGAGTAGGGTTGAGCGAAACGGGTCGATCATTTTCAAAAGTCGCCGACTTTTGGCTAAGTCGGCGTCTCATGAAACCCGATCCGACCCCTGTGCTTGTCGGCCATGCGGTACGCGACTTTCGCGCCAAAGTCGCGTTTCAATGACGCGAAAAGCGCCATTTCTCAGCCAATGAAGGTGAACGCAGAGTGTGGGCAGCGTGATGACATAGATCCTGGTCCCCACCATCTTAGAGAAGGGCATTGCAGTGATTGGCTTGCTGTCTGCGGCGTCACAGGGGCTATAAAGGGGCGTTCCCGCCGACCGCCATCTTACTGCTGCTGATCTGAGCTTAGGGACAGGTTGCTGCCGCTTCATCAGAAGCAGGGAGAGCGTTAGGCAGGGTCCACTAACCACCAAACCGCTTGTGCTGCAGCGATTTCCACTGTCCAACACCACCTTCGGTGTGCAGGGACTGTGGAAGCTATTTTTTTTTTTTTTTCCCCTCAGCGCTGTAGCTCATTGGGCTGCCCTAGAAGGCTCCGTGATAGCTGTATTGCTGTGTGTACGCCACTGTGGAAACCAACTGCTTTTTTCAAAGCACATATCCTCTTGTTCCTTCCTTTCTGCACAGCTATCTTTTCTGTTTGTCCACACTTTTTATTTAATTTGTGCATCAGTCCACTCCTATTGCTGCCTGCCATACCTGGCTTACATTACTGCAGGGAGATAGTAATTGTAGGACAGTTTTTTTTTTTTTTTTGTTTTTTTTTTGTGGGAGATTAAGATTGGCATTTCTGCTACAGTGCCATCCCTGTGTGTGCCATCTCTCACTGAGTGGGCCATAGAAAGCCTATTTATTTTTTCCGTGATTTGTGTTCTAAAATCTACCTCAACACAAAAACACTACATCAATCAGTGGGAGAAAAATATTGGCCTCAGTCAGGGCTTGTGTGCCACTGCTGTGTGTGCTATCTCTCATTCAGTGGGCTATAGCAAGCCTATTTTTTTTTTTTTTTTTTTTTTTAATATTATTTGGTTTCTAATTCTCCCTGAAAAAAAAAAAAAAAACCTAAAAAAACAGTGGGAGAATAATATTGCCCTTTCAGCTTGTGTGCCAGTCTTGACTCCTGGGTGTGCCACCTCTCTCCCTCTCATTCAGTGGGCCATAGAAAGCCTATTTATTTTTTTTTTTTAATATTATTGGGTTTCTAAAGTCTCCCTGAAAAAACAAAAAATACATAAAAAAACAGTGGGAGAGTAATATTGCCCTTTCAGCTTGTGTGCCAGTCTTGACTCCTGGGTGTGCCACCTCTCTCCCTTTCATTCAGTGGGCCATAGAAAGCCTATTTATTTTTTTTTTTAATATTATTTGGTTTCTAATTCTCCCTGAAAAAAAAAAAAAAAAACCTAAAAAAACAGTGGGAGAATAATATTGCCCTTTCAGCTTGTGTGCCAGTCTTGACTCCTGGGTGTGCCACCTCTCTCCCTCTCATTCAGTGGGCCATAGAAAGCCTATTTATTTTTTTTTTAAAATATTATTGGGTTTCTAAAGTCTCCCTGAAAAAACAAAAAATACATAAAAAAACAGTGGGAGAGTAATATTGCCCTTTCAGCTTGTGTGCCAGTCTTGACTCCTGGGTGTGCCACCTCTCTCCCTCTCATTCAGTGGGCCATAGAAAGCCTATTTATTTTTTTTTTTAAATATTATTGGGTTTCTAAAGTCTCCCTGAAAAAACAAAAAATACATAAAAAAACAGTGGGAGAGTAATATTGCCCTTTCAGCTTGTGTGCCAGTCTTGACTCCTGGGTGTGCCACCTCTCTCCCTTTCATTCAGTGGGCCATAGAAAGCCTATTTATTTTTTCCGTGATTTGTGTTCTAAAATCTACCTCAACACAAAAACACTACATCAATCAGTGGGAGAAAAATATTGGCCTCAGTCAGGGCTTGTGTGCCACTGCTGTGTGTGCTATCTCTCATTCAGTGGGCTATAGCAAGCCTATTTTTTTTTTTTTTTTTTTTTTTTAATATTATTTGGTTTCTAAAGTCTCCCTGAAAAAAAAAAAAAACCTAAAAAAACAGTGGGAGAGTAATATTGCCCTTTCAGCTTGTGTGCCAGTCTTGACTCCTGGGTGTGCCACCTCTCTCCCTCTCATTCAGTGGGCCATAGAAAGCCTATTTATTTTTTTTTTTAAATATTATTGGGTTTCTAAAGTCTCCCTGAAAAAACAAAAAATACATAAAAAAACAGTGGGAGAGTAATATTGCCCTTTCAGCTTGTGTGCCAGTCTTGACTCCTGGGTGTGCCACCTCTCTCCCTTTCATTCAGTGGGCCATAGAAAGCCTATTTATTTTTTTTTTTAATATTATTGGGTTTCTAATTCTCCCTGAAAAAAAAAAACAAAACCTAAAAAAACAGTGGGAGAGTAATATTGCCCTTTCAGCTTGTGTGCCAGTCTTGACTCCTGGGTGTGCCACCTCTGTCCCTCTCATTCAGTGGGCCATAGAAAGCCTTGTTTTTTTTTTTTTTTTTAATATTATTTGGTTTCTAAAGTCTCCCTGAAAATAAAAAAAAAATACATAAAAAAACAGTGGGAGAGTAATATTGCCATTTCAGCTTGTGTGCCAGTCTTGACTCCTGGGTGTGCCACCTCTGTCCCTCTCATTCAGTGGGCCATAGAAAGCCTTGTTTTTTTGTTTTTTTTTTAATATTATTTGGTTTCTAAAGTCTCCCTGAAAATAAAAAAAAAAAAAACATAAAAAAACAGTGGGAGAGTAATATTGCCCTTTCAGCTTGTGTGCCAGTCTTGACTCCTGGGTGTGCCACCTCTGTCCCTCTCATTCAGTGGGCCATAGAAAGCCTTGTTTTTTTTTTTTTTTTTAATATTATTTGGTTTCTAAAGTCTCCCTGAAAATAAAAAAAAAATACATAAAAAAACAGTGGGAGAGTAATATTGCCATTTCAGCTTGTGTGCCAGTCTTGACTCCTGGGTGTGCCACCTCTGTCCCTCTCATTCAGTGGGCCATAGAAAGCCTTGTTTTTTTGTTTTTTTTTTAATATTATTTGGTTTCTAAAGTCTCCCTGAAAATAAAAAAAAAATACATAAAAAAACAGTGGGAGAGTAATATTGCCATTTCAGCTTGTGTGCCAGTCTTGACTCCTGGGTGTGCCACCTCTCTCTCTAATTGTGGGCCATAGAAAGCCTTTTTATTTTTTTCCTTCATTTGTGTTTTAAAATCAACCTCAACACAAAAACACTACATCAATCAGTGGGAGAAAAATATTGGCCTCAGTCAGGGCTTGTGTGCCACTCCTGTGCGTGCCATCTCTCATTCAGTGGGCCATAGAAAGCCTTGTTTTTTTGTTTTTTTTTTAAATATTATTTGGTTTCTAAAGTCTCACAGAGAAAAAAAAAAAAAAAAATTAGGTGGGAGATTAATATTGACATTAGTGCTTGAGTGACAGTCCTGCGTGTGTGTCATCTCTGTGATTTGGTGTCACAGAAAACAGAGTGTGTAACATTGTGCCTGATTTTCCTTGTGGTCTCACCAACCTGTTAAGGGATATTGAAATCATACTGAAGTTATAGCTCACCGTGTAAGTTGTTTGACAGCAACAAATAAAGTTAGTTTGGTTACGATTTTTAAACAATGAGGAAGTCTGGTGCAAGAGGTCGTCGTGGGCGTTCATTGTCAGCTGGTAATGATGGTAGTGGTAGTGGAGCATCAGGTGGTCGTGGGGATAAAAATATTCCACCTAAGTCTGGAGCTGTGGAGCCAGTTTCGTCGTCAGGCTACACAAGGCCTCGAACGCTCTCTTTTCTGGGAGTAGGAAAACCGCTTTTAAAGGCTGAGCAGCAACAGCAAGTTTTGGCTTACATTGCAGACTCAGCCTCTAGCTCTTTTGCCTCCTCTTCCGAAACTGGTAAATGTAAAAGCAGCGCGTCGCTTGTGGATGTTCACGGTCAGGGACAAGTCGCTTCCTTGTCCTCCTCAGCAAAAACTACAACAAGAGAGAAGGATGCAGCAGGCGACACAACGGGTCACTCCATGGAGCTCTTTACACATACCGTCCCTGGCTTAGAAAGTGAAACATTTAACAGGCCATGCCCATTACAAGTAGATTCTGACATGGAGTGCACTGATGCACAGCCACAGCCAGAGTACTATGCTGCTCCTTTGACTCAGACCACCACATTGCCCTCTCAGGGTACAGATCCACAATCAGACCCTGATGAGACTATGTTGCCCCGCCACGAACGCTATACCACCGACCGACACAGTGACACAGACGAAGTTGCACACGAGCTCGAAGAGGAGGTAATAGATGACCCAGTTATTGACCCCGATTGGCAGCCATTGGGGGAACAGGGTGCAGGCGGCAGTAGTTCAGAAGCGGAGGTGGAGGAGGGGCCGCAGCAGGCATCAACATCGCAACAGGTTCCATCTGCCGGGCCCGTATCTGGCCCAAAACGCGTGTCAAAGCCAAAACCTGTTGGAGGACAGCGTGGCCATCCGGTTAAAGCTCAGTCTGCAATCCCTGAAAAGGGATCCGAGTCTAGGAAGAGTGCAGTCTGGCATTTTTTTAAACAACATCCAACTGATCAGCGCAAAGTCATCTGTCAAAAATGTTCAACTAGCTTAAGCAGAGGTCAGAATCTGAAAAGTCTAAATACTAGTTGCATGCATAGACACTTAACCACCATGCATTTTCAAGCCTGGACTAACTACCAAACGTCCCTTAAGGTTGTAGCACCCTCGGCCAATGAAGCTAGTCAGCAACGCAACATCCCTTCCGTCACTGTAAGGCCACCATTTTCCGCACCACCGGCAGTATCTGTGCAGGTTTCTTTGCCAGCCAAAAGCAGTCAGGGTCAGGGAATCACCAGTTTAGTAGGAGGAAATATTGCATCTAGGGCACCGGCGGAAACAATACCGTCTCCAACCGTCTCTCAGTCTGCCATGTACACCGGCACACCCGAAAGTTCCACGATCTCCTGCTCTCCAGTCCAGCTCACCCTACATGAGACTCTGGTTAGAAAAAGGAAGTACTTATCCTCGCATCCGCGTACACAGGGTTTTAACGCCCACATAGCTAGACTAATCTCGTTAGAGATGATGCCCTACCGTTTAGTTGAAAGCGAAGCTTTTAAAGCCCTGATGGAGTACGCTGAACCACGATACGAGCTACCTAGTCGACACTTTTTTTCCAGAAAAGCCATCCCAGCCCTGCACCAGCATGTTAAACAGCGCATCGTCCATGCACTTAGGCAATCTGTGAGTACAAAGGTGCACCTGACTACAGATGCATGGACCAGTAGGCATGGCCAGGGACGTTATGTGTCCATCACGGCACACTGGGTGAATGTGGTGGATGCAGGGTCCACAGGCGACATCAATTTAGGGACAGTTGTGCCTAGCCCACGGTCTAGGAAACAGTTGGCTGTAGGCGTTCGCACCCCCTCCTCCTCCTCCTCGTCCTCCTGCAGAAGCTACAGCTCTTCCACAGAACGCAGTCGGCCAACCACTCCATCGGCAGATGACACTGTTGCACACCAGTTGTCCCATTATGGGCCAGCTACTGCCAAGCGTCAGCAGGCTGTATTGGCTATGAAGTGTTTGGGCGACAACAGACACACCGCGGAAGTTCTGTCCGAGTTCTTGCAACAAGAAACGCAGTCGTGGCTGGGCACAGTAGATCTTGAGGCAGGCAAGGTAGTGAGTGATAACGGAAGGAATTTCATGGCTGCCATCTCCCTTTCCCAACTGAAACACATTCCTTGCCTGGCTCACACCTTAAACCTGGTGGTGCAGTGCTTATTGAAAACTTATCCTGGGTTCTCCGACCTGCTCCTCAAAGTGCGTGCACTTTGCTCACATATCCGACGTTCGCCTGTACACGCCAGCCGTATGCAGACCTATCAGCGGTCTTTGAACCTTCCCCAGCATCGCCTAATCATAGACGTTGCAACAAGGTGGAACTCAACACTGCACATGCTTCAGAGACTGTGCGAACAGAGGCGTGCTGTTATTTATTTGTGGGAGGATACACGGGCAGGCAGTAGGATGGCAGACATGGAGTTGTCAGGTGTGCAGTGGTCGAAGATACAAGACATGTGTCAAGTCCTTCAGTGTTTTGAGGAATGCACATGGCTGGTTAGTGCAGACAACGCCGTAATAAGCATGAGCATCCCCCTAATGCGTCTGCTGATGCAAAGTTTGACGCACATAAAGGAGCAGGCGTCTGCACCAGAGGAAGAGGGAAGCCTTGATGACAGTCAGCCATTGTCTGGTCAGGGCAGTGTACAGGACGAGGTAGCGGGCGAAGAGGAGGTGGAGGACGAGGAGGATGATGGGGATGAGTATATTTTTAATGCGGAAACTTTCACGGGGGCACAGGAAATTGGTTGCGTGTCACGGCCGGGTTCTGGTTTTTTGAGGGACACAAGTGACGTAGATTTGCCTGCAACTGCCCCTCAACCAATCACAACCGGAGATTTGACAACTGGAACTTTGGCCCACATGGCGGATTATGCCTTACGTATCCTAAAAAGGGACACACGCATTACGAAAATGATGAACGATGACGATTACTGGTTGGCCTGCCTCCTTGATCCACGCTATAAAGGCAAATTGCAAAATATTATGCCACATGAGAACTTGGAACTAATATTAGCAACCAAACAATCAACTCTTGTTGACCGTTTGCTTCAGGCATTCCCAGCACACAGCGCACGTGATCGTTCTCACACAAGCTCCAGGGGGCAGCAGACTAGGAGTGTTAGGGGTGCACACATCAGAAGTGGCGTTGGACAGAGGGGTTTTCTGACCAGGTTGTGGAGTGATTTTGCTATGACCGCAGACAGGACAGGTACTGCTGCATCAATTGAAAGTGACAGGAGACAACATTTGTCCAGTATGGTTACTAACTATTTTTCATCCCTTATCGATGTTCTCCCTCAACCGTCATTCCCATTTGATTACTGGGCCTCCAAATTAGACACCTGGCCAGAATTGGCAGAATATGCATTGCAGGAGCTTGCTTGCCCGGCAGCAAGTGTCCTATCAGAAAGAGTATTCAGTGCTGCAGGTTCAATATTAACCGAAAAAAGGACTCGTCTGGCTACCCAAAATGTTGACGATCTAACATTCATTAAAATGAACCACAACTGGATTTCGAAATCTTTTGCCCCACCTTGCCCGGCCGACACCTAGCTTTCCTATGAAAAGCTCTTGCCTGTGAATTACTTTTCTAATGTCTAATTTGCTGCAGCTGATTGTACAGCATACGACATGTTTACACCTCCCTAAATGGCAAAACTCCCCACACGGGGCCGTGGTATCGCGACTTGGCGCAAGCACCCGTGAGACTGCTGTTTGTCTGAAGAGGTGGGTGTGCTCGCTTTTGGTTGACGGCATTGCTACTGGGTCCCTCATAGTACAATGTAGTGTCTCTGGCGGTGGTGGTGCGCACCCAACGTCAGACACACCGTTGTAACATGAGGGGCCCTGGGGCGGTCCCGCCGGCCTCAAGAGAGTTCCCCCCTACCCCAGCTCAAAATGTGCTCTACCACGTGCAAAATTATGTCGCACAGCTCCACCAATCTTTAGTCTATTCGCTGACATCATTCAATGTCTGGCACTGACAATACAAATTTGTAGACATCTATGATGCAACTTAAAGTAGTCTGTGTCTGTGTCCTATATTGGCACCATTAAATAGTTACTGCCAAATTACTATGTCAGAAACTCAGTAGATAAGCCCACCCCTGTACCTAAGTATGCCACCTTTTTTTTTTGTTTTGGTTGTTTTGCGAGACATTAACATCTATTTATATTTTGGGAGTACTGGGACAGACACTCCTTGCACTACTCCTCCACTCACCACCAAGCTGCCTGTGTATCCATGTAACCGCTGTAAAACTGCCATGAGCCTATTGTTTGTTATTTTAGGCCTTTGATAGCCTGTCTGCGGTCCCTACTTTAAATACTCCTCCACTGACCACCAAGCTGCCTGCCCGTGTATCCATGTAACCGCTGTGAAACTGCCATGAGCCTATTGTTTGTTATGTTAGGCCTTTGATAGCCTGTCTGCGGTCCCTACTTTAAATACTCCTCCACTGACCAGACCACTGCTGCCCGTGTACCCCTGGAACCAATTATAAAGTGCCTACAGCCAGCCCATTTTCTTATGTTAGGCCTTTGAAGCCTGTCTGCGGTCCCTACTTTAAATACTCCTCCACTGACCAGACCACTGCTGCCCGTGTACCCCTGGAACCAATTATAAAGTGCCTACAGCCAGCCCATTTTCTTATGTTAGGCCTTTGAAGCCTGTCTGCGGTCCCTACTTTAAATACTCCTCCACTCACCACCACCAAGCTGCCTGCCCGTGTATCCATGTAACCGCTGTGAAACTGCCATGAGCCTATTGTTTGTTATTTTAGGCCTTTGATAGCCTGTCTGCGGCCCCTACTTGCAATACTCCTCCACTGACCACAATGCTGCCTGGAGTGCCTGCCTGTGTATCCATGTAACCGATGTAAAACTGCCATGACTGCCTACTGTTTGTTATTTTAGGCCTTTGATAGCCTGTCTGCAGCCCCTACTTGCAATACTCCTCCACTGACCACACCAATGCTGCCCGTGTACCCCTGGAACCTATTTAAAAGTTCATAGAGCCTAGTTATATATTTTATTTACTATTAATAAGGCCATGATGGACTACGCTGTACCACGCTACAAGCTAACCAGTCGACACTTCTTTTGCGAGAAAAGCCATCCCAACCCTCCACCAGCATGTAGAAGACCGCATTGTCCATGCACTCTGGCAATCTGTGAGTACAAAGGTGCACCTGACAACAGACGCATGGACCTGTAGGCATGGCCACGGAAGATTACGTGTCCATTACGGCGCAATGGGTTAATGTGGTGGATGCATGGTCCACAGGGGACAGCCTACTAAGTCTGTCTGCAGTCCCTAATTCAAATTGTCCTCCACTGTCTAAATCGGAACTTCCACCTTCTGGCTTTCGGCCTATAGTATCAGAAATTAAACTGCATTTGGCCTTCAACTTTGGTTAGGGCCTACTAACGGCTTCTGCCCCTCCCTGGTGTTGTCCTCAACTAAATAAAGCTGAGCTTCAACCTTCCGGCTCTCATTATGTGGTTTTAAAAAAAAAAATGGTGGTTAGGGCCTACTAACGGCTTCTGCCCCTCCCTGGTGTTGTCCTCAACTAAATAAAGCTGAGCTTCAACCTTCCGGCTCTCATTATGTGGTTTTAAAAAAAAAAATGGTGGTTAGGGCCTACTAACGGCTTCTGCCCCTCCCTGGTGTTGTCCTCAACTAAATAAAGCTGAGCTTCAACCTTCCGGCTCTCATTAAGTGGTTTTAAAACAAAAATGGTGGTTAGGGCCTACTAACGGCTTCTGCCCCTCCCTGGTGTTGTCCTCAACTAAATAAAGCTGAGCTTCAACCTTCCGGCTCTCATTATGTGGTTTTAAAAAAAAAAATGGTGGTTAGGGCCTACTAACGGCTTCTGCCCCTCCCTGGTGTTGTCCTCAACTAAATAAAGCTGAGCTTCAACCTTCCGGCTCTCATTAAGTGGTTTTAAAACAAAAATGGTGGTTAGGGCCTACTAACGGCTTCTGCCCCTCCCTGGTGTTGTCCTCAACTAAATAAAGCTGAGCTTCAACCTTCCGGCTCTCATTATGTGGTTTTAAAAAAAAAAATGGTGGTTAGGGCCTACTAACGGCTTCTGCCCCTCCCTGGTGTTGTCCTCAACTAAATAAAGCTGAGCTTCAACCTTCCGGCTCTCATTAAGTGGTTTTAAAAAAAAAATGGTGGTTAGGGCCTACTAACGGCTTCTGCCCCTCCCTGGTGTTGCCCTCAACTAAATAAAGCTGAGCTTCAACCTTCTGCTCCAAATTACCATTTTAAAAAATGCAATAGGCTTTTCCGGCCTACTAAAGGTGTCTGCCACTCCCTGGTGTTGTCCTCAACTGAACAAAGCTGAGCTTCCACATTCTGGCTTTCGCCCTATACTATCAGATATTAAACTGCATTTGGCCTACTAGTGTGGTTAGGCCCTTGAAACAGTGTCTGCTGCTCTTGGGTTTGCTACTCCACTGAACAAAGCAATGCCGCCTGTTTAGTCCTGTTACCAATTTTGAACTGCATGTAGCCTACTTTATTCTTTGGCCCTATATCTGTTTCCTCCTCATCCTGCCCATTGCCCAGCCACTGCTAAATGAGTCTGCTGGTACATTGACCTAGACCACTACATTCCCCTTGTACTCTACACAGCCAGAATCTGTCCCTGCTGAAAGTAAGGTTCCCCTTCCCGCATGTTATACCACCTTACACAGGGACAAAGAGGAAGGTGCAGATGAAAGTGCAGGTTCCTTCATCAGGTGGGGGGGCATACTCGTTGGCGACGTCACTGGCACAGGGCCCCTCAGAGTACGCAAAAGTGTCGCTGCTGGTGGGAGGCGCCCCCGCCATGCAAACACACCGCCGTACTTTGAGGGGCCCTGTGCCAGTGGCAATGCGAACGAGTGGGCCCCCCCCCTGCTTGCTCAGGATCACAGCACTTGCAACTTTTAAATACTTACCTTTCCCTGCAACACCGCCGTGACGTAGTCCGCATTTCCTGGGCCCACGAAAAACTTGAGCCGGCCCTACTCCCCCCACAACTTTTGCCAAATGACCCCCAATTCCCTATGCCCAACTATTATTATAAAGTTAATTAAGATTGACAAGCTTCAGAAACAAGAATGGATGTTTTTGGCATTAAAATGGGCACTGTAGGTGTTTTCCTGGCCTCCACTCACTGCCGACTATGCTTCCCCATTGACTTGCATTGGGTTTCGTGTTTCGGTCGATCCCCGACTTTTAGCGATAATCGGCCGACTGCACTCGACTCGACTCTGGACAAAATCGGGTTTCCCAAAACCCTACTCGATCTTAAAAAAATGAAAGTCGCTCAACCCTACTGGAGAGGGGAAAGTCGAGTAAGGGGGAGGCCAATTAATAGAGCGTTACAGTAATCCAGGCGAGAGTGGATCAAGGCGACAGTGAGGGTTTTTGTTGTTTCCATGGTGACAAAAAGGCGGATTCTAGAGATGTTCTTTAGGTGTAAGCAGCATGAGCGGGCAAGAGATTGTATATGGGATGTGAAGGAGAGATCGGAGCCAAACATAACACCCAGACAGCGTGCCTGCTGCCAAGGTGTTATTATGGTGCCACCCATGGAGAGGGAAATGTCAGATTTAGGGAGGTTAGTAGATGGTGGTAGTAGAAGAAGTTCAGTTTTGGAGAGGTTCAGTTTCAGATAGAGAGCGGACATGATGCAGACAGACAGTCACTGGCGTTCTGTAGTACAGCGGGGGTAAGGTCAGGGGATGATGTGTATAGTTGTGTGTCATCAGTAGTGTTGAGCGATACTTTCCGATATCGGAAAGTATCGGTATCGGAAAGTATCGGCCGATACCGTCAAAATATCGGATCCAATCCGATACCGATACCCGATCCCAATGCAAGTCAATGGGACGAAAATATCGGAATTAAAATAAACCCTTTATACACTTGTAGGTTCATTCTACATGAAGGAAAACAACTAAGAATAATGTAGGATGTATTGGGGGACGTGGCGGAGACATTAAAGGCACAGAGGTTTAGCCCAATGTAATAGAATAGCAGGATTTTTTTTTTTTTTTATGATGTTCGGCGTTAGAAAGAATTTGACTATGTTAATTTTTTTTTTTTTATGTCACATATTGATGTTTCACTACTTCAACGCCCTTCACCTTCTTTTTTACTTCTCCCACGCTTTCTTCTTCATTATCCTCATCATCAGCTTCTTTGACATCAACTTCTTCACCTTATTCATCTTCTTCTTCATCTTCTACCTATTATTTTTTGGGTTACATTGTTCATATTCTTTTTATTTTACTATTATCTTCATCATATTCTACTTCTTCATCATATTCTTATTTGTGACAGGCATTCCCGTAGTTGTTATCTATAAAAGTTTGAAGATTACACCTTCCGTTCTGCCTGTCACAAAAGAGTTACATTTGTCCGCGTTCAGTTTGGCCTGCAGCATCAGGCTTTATCCAGGGGCACCACGAGGAGGAACGGACTCACCCCCATACACTGCTTAGTCTTCTTCTGCTTATAATTTAGATAATATTTTTTGCTCTGATATTTAGTGTTATGCTTAATGTTCTTCTGCTCTTTGTTCTGCAGCCTCTTGTTCTTCTGCTTCTCGGTCTTCCAGGTCGTCGTCGTCTCCAGGGTCGTCGTCTCCGGGGTCGTCGTCATCGGGGTGGTCTTCAGGGTCGTCGTCTCCGGGGTCGTCGTCATCGGGGTGGTCTTCAGGGTCATCGTCTCCAGGGTCGTCGTCATCACGGTGGTTGTCGTCTCTGGTGTCGTCGTCATCTTAGGGGTGTTCTTCCGGGTCATCGTGTTTAGTCTCTTGAACTTGGAAATGTAGCAGAAGGTACAAGAAGGCTGAGAAAATGCCGAGAACCAGCTGATGGAACTGGAACTCGGATGGCTACCCGAAGGTCCAAGAGCCAATGGAACTACCGAGGACCAGCTGACGTTACTGGAACCCGGTTACTAAGCAGGAGGTACCCGTGCCTGAAAGCACTACCAAGGACCACCTGACGTTGGTGGAACTCGGATACCCAGAGGGAGGCACCTAAGCCAAAGGCTCTGCCCGGAACCAGCTGACGGTACTGGAACCAGGATGGGGAGCAGAAGGTACAAGAGCAAAAGACAGTGCCGAGAACCAGCTGACGGTGCTGGAACCCGGATGGGTAGCCGAAGGTCCAAGAGCCAATGGAACTACCGAGGACCAGCTGACGTTACTGGAACCCGGTTACTAAGCAGGAGGTACCCGTGCCTGAAAGCACTACCAAGGACCACCTGACGTTGGTGGAACTCGGATACCCAGAGGGAGGCACCTAAGCCAAAGGCTCTGCCCGGAACCAGCTGACGGTACTGGAACCAGGATGGGGAGCAGAAGGTACAAGAGCAAGTGTCTGTGTGGCTTTTGCAGGACACGATGCCGGCTGCACAGCAGGGGAACAGCTGGCGGTGCTGAACCCCACTGACACATTGGCTGGTGTTTTTCTCTGTGCAGCTAGCAGTACCGGGCCCCAACTGGCGGTGTTGGAGCCCGGGGTCAGCAGGAGGAGGAGATGGAGCAGAGTGTAGGCCGAAGCCTGCACTGGCGGCAGCTTTTGGGTCTGTTGTGCCTGCGTGGCAGTTGCAGAACACGTTGCCGGCTGCACAGCAGGGGAACAGCTGGCGGTGCTGAACCCCACTGACACATTGGCTGGTGTTTTTCTCTGTGCAGCTAGCAGTACCGGGCCCCAACTGGCGGTGTTGGAGCCCAGGGCTCTGCAGGGGGAGCAGAGTGTAGGCCGAAGCCTAATTGAACCAATTTCAAAGGTAACCTTTAACCCCCCCTCAGGGGTTACAAAGTAGAAGAGCCACAGCTTATGCAGCAGTAGTGCTGCACAAGTCAAAGGTTGCTCTTTTAATTTCGCTCCTTGCACACGCTGAGTGAAACACGTATAACATTTAGCCCTTTATACAGTCAAACTGTGTTGGAGGCGCGAGTTCCCTTTGTAATGAGACGCAGCACAGATGTCAAGAATCCCACCTTGGTGCTGGGTGCAGCCTCCTGAGCGTTGTTATTTGCTGTACAGGAGTCTGCGCTGTCGTGTTATCCCCTGGCCTAGCGCTGTTAGCGCTGCCCATGTTCTGGCATCATTTAATGTCGGCCGGTGCGTTTCGCGATGACCATGAATCCCAGCCCCGCAGTGTCTTAACATTGTTAAAACACTGCGGGGCTGGGATTCAGGGCCTGGCGCAGCACATATGTTCGCCTCTCACACTCGGGTCCTTACACCCGCTTCAGACTGTGCGGCGTCATCTGATCCCTTATCGCATGCCACGGCCATGAAGCCGCACAGTCCGCAGAAGGCGGAAGGAGATGAGGGACAGGCGAACTGATGCACTGATCATGCCCATCAATCACACCCTCGCAGTCCCAATAACTAAGACAACGAGGGGCGTTGTGTGGGTCAGGGCGGCCGCAGAGGCGCAGGCAGCCAAACCATGATGCCAGAAGACGGGCAGCGCTACCAAGGGGGTTGCAGCGTGTCATTACAAAGGAAAGTCACACCACCGGGACGGTTAAATGGTCACACAGAGGACACATTTTAGACGTGTTTTCAGTTCCACATGTGCGAGGAGAATACGTTTATGAGCCACCTTGCACACATGCAGCATTACCGCTGTATAAGGTGGCCTTTAAAACGTACAAACGCCTGGGGGAGGGGGGACAGGTTCCCTTCAATTTCAGTTCTTGTGTCTGCGTGGCTTTTGCAGGACACGATGCCGGCTGCACAGCAGGGGAACAGCTGGCGGTGCTGAACCCCACTGACACATTGGCTGGTGTTTTTCTCTGTGCAGCTAGCAGTACCGGGCCCCAACTGGCGGTGTTGGAGCCCGGGGTCAGCAGGAGGAGGAGATGGAGCAGAGTGTAGGCCGAAGCCTGCACTGGCGGCAGCTTTTGGGTCTGTTGTGCCTGCGTGGCAGTTGCAGGACACGTTGCCGGCTGCACAGCAGGGGAACAGCTGGCGGTGCTGAACCCCACTGACACATTGGCTGGTGTTTTTCTCTGTGCAGCTAGCAGTACCGGGCTCCAACTGGCGGTGTTGGAGCCCGGGGTCAGCAGGAGGAGGAGATGGAGCAGAGTGTAGGCCGAAGCCTGCACTGGCGGCAGCTTTTGGGTCTGTTGTGCCTGCGTGGCAGTTGCAGGACACGTTGCCGGCTGCACAGCAGGGGAACAGCTGGCGGTGCTGAACCCCACTGACACATTGGCTGGTGTTTTTCTCTGTGCAGCTAGCAGTACCGGGCCCCAACTGGCGGTGTTGGAGCCCAGGGCTCTGCAGGGGGAGCAGAGTGTAGGCCGAAGCCTAATTGAACCAATTTCAAAGGTAACCTTTAACCCCCCCTCAGGGGTTACAAAGTAGAAGAGCCACAGCTTATGCAGCAGTAGTGCTGCACAAGTCAAAGGTTGCTCTTTTAATTTCGCTCCTTGCACACGCTGAGTGAAACACGTATAACATTTAGCCCTTTATACAGTCAAACTGTGTTGGAGGCGCGAGTTCCCTTTGTAATGAGACGCAGCACAGATGTCAAGAATCCCACCTTGGTGCTGGGTGCAGCCTCCTGAGCGTTGTTATTTGCTGTACAGGAGTCTGCGCTGTCGTGTTATCCCCCGGCCTAGCGCTGTTAGCGCTGCCCATGTTCTGGCATCATTTAATGTCGGCCGGTGCGTTTCGCGATGACCATGAATCCCAGCCCCGCAGTGTCTTAACATTGTTAAAACACTGCGGGGCTGGGATTCAGGGCCTGGCGCAGCACATATGTTCGCCTCTCACACTCGGGTCCTTACACCCGCTTCAGACTGTGCGGCGTCATCTGATCCCTTATCGCATGCCACGGCCATGAAGCCGCACAGTCCGCAGAAGGCGGAAGGAGATGAGGGACAGGCGAACTGATGCACTGATCATGCCCATCAATCACACCCTCGCAGTCCCAATAACTAAGACAACGAGGGGCGTTGTGTGGGTCAGCGCGGCCGCAGAGGCGCAGGCAGCCAAACCATGATGCCAGAAGACGGGCAGCGCTACCAAGGGGGTTGCAGCGTGTCATTACAAAGGAAAGTCACACCACCGGGACGGTTAAATGGTCACACAGAGGACACATTTTAGACGTGTTTTCAGTTCCACATGTGCGAGGAGAATACGTTTATGAGCCACCTTGCACACATGCAGCATTACCGCTGTACAAGGTGGCCTTTAAAACGTACAAACGCCTGGGGGAGGGGGGACAGGTTCCCTTCAATTTCAGTTCTTGTGTCTGCGTGGCTTTTGCAGGACACGATGCCGGCTGCACAGCAGGGGAACAGCTGGCGGTGCTGAACCCCACTGACACATTGACTGGTGTTTTTCTCTGTGCAGCTAGCACATCTGGGCCCCAACTGACGGTGTTAGAGCCCAGGGTCAGCAGGAGGAGCAGGGGGAGCGGAGTGTAGGCCGAAGCCTGCACTGGAGCAAGTTGAAAGGAAACCTTTAACCCCCCCCCCCCAGGCGTTTGTAGCTGGAAGAGCCATCGTGTACAGCACTAATGCTGGAAAAGGTAAACTTAGCTCTTTTAATTATGGTCCTTGCAGATGCTGAACCTAACACTTATGAAATGTGTCCCCTCACAGCGTTCAACCGTCCGGTAGGTGGAACTTTCCTTTGTCATGTGACGCAGCACAGCCGTCATTTTTACCCCCTTGGCGCCGTACGCCGCCTCCTCAGCGTTGTTTGAATCTGTCCCGGAGCCTGCGCTGTTAGGTTACCCCTTGGCCATGCACACATTTTGCGCTGCCCGTCTTCTGACATCATTTGCTGTCAGGCTGGCTGCGCCTGTGTGGGTGCGCTGTCCGAGATTCAGCCTCGCGGTGTCGTGTAATGTAATCCCACCGCGGGCCTGTGATCCGTGGACATGCGCAGTGCATATCCTCGCCTCTCACTCCCCTCCCTACGGCTTCTTAAGACTGTGCGGTGTCACGGCCGTGGCATGCTATTAGGGACCAGCTGACAACGAACAGTCTTTAGAAGCCGTAGGGAGGGGAGTGAGAGGCGAGGATATGCACTGCGCATGTCCACGGATCACAGGCCCGCGGTGGGATTACATTACACGACACCGCGAGGCTGAATCTCGGACAGCGCACCCACACAGGCGCAGCCAGCCTGACAGCAAATGATGTCAGAAGACGGACAGCGCAAAATGTGTGCATGGCCAAGGGGTAACCTAACAGCGCAGGCTCCGGGACAGATTCAAACAACGCTGAGGAGGCGGCGTACGGCGCCAAGGGGGTAAAAATGACGGCTGTGCTGCGTCACATGACAAAGGAAAGTTCCACCTACCGGACGGTTGAACGCTGTGAGGGGACACATTTCATAAGTGTTAGGTTCAGCATCTGCAAGGAGCACCACGAAAAGAGGCACTTTTTCCCTTTGCATCATTACTGCTGCACAAGGTGGCTCCTTCAGTAACAAACGCCTGGGGGGGGGGGACAGGTTCCCTTAAATTTAACTTGTTGTGCCTGCGTGGCGGTCGCAGTACACGTTGCCGTATACACAGCAGGGGAACAGCTGGCGGTGCTGAACCCCACTAACACATTGGCGAGGTGTTTGGCTCTGTGCGTACAGCACTTCTGGACGGCAACTGGCGGTGTTGGAGCCCAGGGACAGGTGGAGGAGGAGGAGGTTGGAGGAGGTAGGAGGGATTGCCACACACACAGCAGGGGAACAGCTGACGTTACTGAACCCCAATAACAGAGGAGGGACTGTTGACTGTGCGTACAGCACTTCTGGACGGCAACTGGCGGTGTTGGAGTCCAGGGACAGGTGGAGGAGGAGGAGGTTGGAGGAGGTAGGAGGGATTGCCACACACACAGCAGGGGAACAGCTGACGTTACTGAACCCCAATAACAGAGGAGGGACTGTTGACTGTGCGTACAGCACTTCTGGACGGCAACTGGCGGTGTTGGAGTCCAGGGACAGGTGGAGGAGGAGGAGGTTGGAGGAGGTAGGAGGGATTGCCACACACACAGCAGGGGAACAGCTGACGTTACTGAACCCCAATAACAGAGGAGGGACTGTTGACTGTGCGTACAGCACTTCTGGACGGCAACTGGCGGTGTTGGAGTCCAGGGACAGGTGGAGGAGGAGGAGGTTGGAGGAGGTAGGAGGGATTGCCACACACACAGCAGGGGAACAGCTGACGTTACTGAACCCCAATAACAGAGGAGGGACTGTTGACTGTGCGTACAGCACTTCTGGACGGCAACTGGCGGTGTTGGAGTCCAGGGACAGGTGGAGGAGGAGGAGGTTGGAGGAGGTAGGAGGGATTGCCACACACACAGCAGGGGAACAGCTGACGTTACTGAACCCCAATAACAGAGGAGGGACTGTTGACTGTGCGTACAGCACTTCTGGACGGCAACTGGCGGTGTTGGAGTCCAGGGACAGGTGGAGGAGGAGGAGGTTGGAGGAGGTAGGAGGGATTGCCACACACACAGCAGGGGAACAGCTGACGTTACTGAACCCTAATAACAGAGGAGCGACTGTTGACTGTGCGTACAGCACTTCTGGACGGCAACTGGCGGTGTTGGAGCCCAGGGACAGGTGGAGGAGGAGGAGGTTGGAGGAGGTAGGAGGGATTGCCACACACACAGCAGGGGAACAGCTGACGTTACTGAACCCCAATAACAGAGGAGGGACTGTTGACTGTGCGTACAGCACTTCTGGACGGCAACTGGCGGTGTTGGAGTCCAGGGACAGGTGGAGGAGGAGGAGGTTGGAGGAGGTAGGAGGGATTGCCACACACACAGCAGGGGAACAGCTGACGTTACTGAACCCCAATAACAGAGGAGCGACTGGTGACTGTGCGTACAGCACTTCTGGACGGCAACTGGCGGTGTTGGAGCCCAGGGACAGGTGGAGGAGGAGGAGGTTGGAGGAGGTAGGAGGGATTGCCACACACACAGCAGGGGAACAGCTGACGTTACTGAACCCCAATAACAGAGGAGGGACTGTTGACTGTGCGTACAGCACTTCTGGACGGCAACTGGCGGTGTTGGAGTCCAGGGACAGGTGGAGGAGGAGGAGGTTGGAGGAGGTAGGAGGGATTGCCACACACACAGCAGGGGAACAGCTGACGTTACTGAACCCCAATAACAGAGGAGCGACTGTTGACTGTGCGTACAGCACTTCTGGACGGCAACTGGCGGTGTTGGAGCCCAGGGACAGGTGGAAAAGCAGAGGAACACAATGTAGGCCGAAGCCTGAGAAAGTCGAAAGGGAACCTTTAACCCCCCCCCCCAAGGCGTTTGTAGCTGAAAGAGCCAGCTTGTGCAGCACAAAAGATGCAAAAGGAAAAGGTGGCTCTTTTCATCATGCTCCTTGCAAACACAGAACTAAACACTTATAAAATGTGTCCCCTGCAACCGTAAAACCGTCCCGGAGGTGGGACTTTCCTTCGTAATGTGACGCAGCACAGCCGTCATTCCTACCCCCCCGGCGCCGCGCACCGGCTCCTCAGCGTTGTTTTATTCCGTCCCGGAGCCTGCGCTGTTATGTTATCCCGTGGCCAGGCACACTTAGCGCTGCCCGTCTTCTGGCATCATTTGGTGTCAGGATGGCTGCGCCTGTGCGGCCGCACTGGCCGAGAGCCCGCCTCGCAGTGTCTTCTGATTTAATCCCACTGGGGGCCTGGGATCCATGGACATGCGCAGTGCATATCCTCGCCTCTCACTCCCCTCCCTACGGCTTCTTAAGACTGTGCGGTGTCACGGCCGTGGCATGCTATTAGGGACCAGCTGACACCGAACAGTCTGAAGAAGCCATAGGGAGATGAGTGAGAGGTGGAGGTTCAGATATGCACTGCGCATGTCCATGGATCCCAGGCCCCCAGTGGGATTAAATCAGAAGACACTGCGAGGCGGGCTCTCTGCCAGCGCGGCCGCACAGGCGCAGCCATCCTGACACCAAATGATGCCAGAAGACGGGCAGCGCTAAGTGTGCCTGGCCACGGGATAACATAACAGCGCAGGCTCCGGGACGGAATAAAACAACGCTGAGGAGCCGGTGCGCGGCGCCGGGGGGGTAGGAATGACGGCTGTGCTGCGTCACATTACGAAGGAAAGTCCCACCTCCGGGACGGTTTTACGGTATCAGTGGACACATTTTATAAGTGTTAAGTTCTGCGTGTGCAAGGAGCTAAACAAAAATAGCTACCTTTTCCTTGTGCAGCATTACTGCTGCACAAGGTGGCTCTTTCAGTAACTAACGCCTAGGGGGGGGGGGACAGATTCCCTTACATTTCAGTTGTTGTGTCAGCGTGGCGGTCGCATGACACATTGCCGGCTACACAGCTGGGGATCAGCTGACGTTACTGAAACCCAATAACACTGGGTCGTATGTTTTGACTGTGCAGACGGCACTTCTGAGCCTCAACTGGTGGTGTTGGAGCCCAGGAATTTAAGTTCAGGTGGTAGAAAGATGAACACAACAGGAGACCTGGATAACGTATACAGTGACCTAATTATTTAATCAGGAGGAGGAGTGGCAAATTCCTGCGAGATCCAGGCCTTGTTCATTTTCAGGAAAGTAAGCCGGTCAACGTTATCGGAGGATAGTCGCATGCGACGGTCAGTTAGTACACCACCTGCAGCACTAAAGACACGTTCCGATAATACACTGGCCGCAGGGCAAGACAGCACCTCCAATGCATACTGGCTTAGCTCTGGCCATGTATCCAGCTTTGAGACCCAAAACTTGAAAGGGGAAGAGCCGTCTGGGAGTACAGCAAGAGGGCAAGACATGTAGTCTGTCACCATCTGACGGAACCGTTGCCTCCTGCTGACTGGAGCCGTCTGTGATGGTGTAGACTTTTGTGGGGGGCACAGAAAACTGTGCCACAGTTGGGCCATACTGGTCTTGCCTTGGGCAGAGGCACTGCTTCTGCTCCCTCTTTGTGCAGAGCCTCCACCACTGCCTGGACGCACTGAGCTGCTTTGGAATGCACTAGCAGCACTTCTCTCAGTTGGAATGGAGAAGATGATGGAATTGACCAGTGTGTCTTGGTACTCCCGCATTTTTCGCTCCCGGTTCAACGGTGTGATGAGGCTTTCTACGTTGTCCCGGTAGCGAGGATCGAGGAGGGTGAACACCCAATAATCAGACATGTTGAGAATGTGGGCGATGCGGCGGTCGTTTCTCAGGCACTGCAGCATGTAATCCACCATGTGCTGCAGACTGCCAACTGCCCAAGAAACGCTGTCCCCTGCTGGAGGCGTGATCTCTGCCTGCTCGTCATCACCCCACCCTCGCTGTACACACTGAGTACTGGACAATTCGGTAACTCCCTCCTCTGGACGGATGTCTTCCTCCTCCATTGACTCCTCCTCATCCTCCTCACAAACTGTCCCCTGCCTACGTGTTTGTGAGGAACCACGTGGCGCTGACTGTCCAGAAGATGATGGAAATGGTGAATCCTCATCCTCCACCTCTTCCACAACATCATCCCTTAGCGCTTGCAGTGATTTTTCAAGCAGGCAGATAAGGGGGACAGTCATGCTGACTAGTGCATCATCTGCACTCGCCATCCGCGTGGAATAATCAAAGGGACGCAAAACCTGGCAGACGTCATTCATAGTGGCCCACTCTGTGGTTGTGAAGTCTGTACGGCGCTGACTGCGACTTTTTTGCGCCTGAAGCAGCTGGTACTCCATTACAGCTTGCTGCTGCTCACACAACCGCTCCAACATATGTAACGTGGAATTCCACCTGGTAGGTAGGTCACATATGATGCGATGTTCCGGCAGGCGGTGTCGGCGCTGCAGAGCCGCAATGCGCGCTTTTGCCGTGCTGGAACGCCGCAAGTGAGCACACTCTAGGCGGACCTTGTGCAGCAGTGCATCAAGATCCGGATAGTCCCTCAAAAAGCTCTGCACGACCAAATTGAGCACATGTGCCAGACATGGGATGTGAGTGAGGTTGCCGAGGCCCAGAGCTGCCACCAGATTTCGGCCATTATCACACACTACCATGCCTGGCTGGAGATTCGCTGGCACAAACCACACATCGCTCTCCTGCTTGATGGCATTCCAGAGCTCCTGCGCTGTGTGGCTACGATTCCCCAAAAAAATTAATTTCAAGACGGCCTGTTGACGTTTGGCCACGGCTGTGCTCATGTCGGTCGTAACAGGTACACGTTCATCACGGGTCCATGTGGAGGTGGACTGTGACGGCTCCTGCAGCGATGATTCTGAGGAACTGGTGTAAGAGGAGGAGTCAATGCGTACAGAATGGATTCCTGCAATCCTTGGAGTGGGCAGGACACGTCCTGCGCCACTCGCACGGTCTGTACCCGGCTCAACGACATTAACCCAATGGGCAGTGAGGGAAAGGTATCGCCCCTGTCCATGTTGACTGGTCCACGCATCGGTGGTGAGGTGGACCTTGCTACTGACGGCGTTCAGTAGCGCGTGTTTTATGTGTCCCTCCACATGCTTGTGCAGGGCAGGGACGGCTTGCCAGCTGAAGTAAAAGCGGCTGGGCACATTGTACTGTGGGACTGCCAATGACATCAAGTCACGGAAGCTGTCAGTCTCCACCAGCCTGAATGACAGCATTTCCAGTGACAGCAGTTTGGCAATGCCTGCAGTCAGAGCCTGTGCTCGTGGGTGGTTTGACGAGAAAGGCCGCCTTTTCTCCCATGCCTGTACTACCGATGGCTGTAGACTGGGCTGGGAGTGTGTGGATGACTGGGAAAGTGGTGCTGCGGGTGGAATTACAGCGGGTCTCTGGACAACAGGGCCAGAGGTTCTTCCACGGCGATCCTGGGAGGAAGCCGAACCAGCTGCGTGTGAGCTAGAGGAAGAGGCAACATGAGCTGAAGAGGTGGTAGCTGCCGCTGTTGGTTTGCCTACCTCTTCAGTGTGTTTTTCTAACTCCGCCGGGTGCCTGTTGCGCACATGTTTCCACATGTTGGAGGTATTGAGGTTGCTGACATTTTTCCCTCTTTTGACTTTTTGATGACACACATTGCATCTGACATAGCAAATGTCATCTGCAACTGTGTCAAAAAAGGACCAGGCACTGCAAGTCTTGGGAGCGCCCTTTTTGGCTTTTGGAAGAGACATGCTCCTAACGGGTGCCAAAGCGGAGGCTGCAGGATCCGCAGTCTTCCCCCTCCCTCTCCCTCTTTGGGCCGTACGGGGAATCTCTTCCTCAGAGCTGCTCCCACCACCTTCCTGTCCCTCACGCCAAGATGGGTCGAGGACCTCATCATCTACACTACCCTCTGCCCCCAACTGCTCCTCCTGGGTAGTCTCAGCAGCAGAGCACGCACCAGTAAGTGGCACCTGAGTGTCATCATCAGCTGATGCGGCCTGCGATGTGGTGACCGGAGCCACTGGCCCACCCGCCTCTTCAGAGGAAGACAGAAAAAGCTGTTGGGCATCACTGCACCCTGCCTCTTCTTCCATTTCTCCAATGCTGCTTGGCTGGCCCCCTGTTTCCAAGCCAAGAGATTCAGAGAACAGAAGTAGAGACGGCTCCTGTCCTGGGCTCTCTGTCTGCCTGGGCAATTTGGCAGGTGGTGAAGAGACAGATGGCTGCTCTCCAGTGCTCTGTGTCTGAGAGTATGTGGCACTAATGGAAGTTGATGCATTAGCTGCCATCCATCCGACAACAGCTTCAATTTGTTCTTGACGCAGCAGCGGTGTACGGCGCTCTGACACAAAGCTGCGCATGAACGACTGTTGCCTGGTGAAAGTGGGTGCTGATGAGTCACCGGTGCCCGCAGCAGGCACAGAATCCCCACGTCCCCTCCCTGCTCCGCGCCCACGCCCACGCCCACGTGCCTTACTCACTGCCTTCTTCATCTTGGTTGACTGATAAAGATAAGCAGAAAAGTACTAACGGATTTGTGTGCTTATTCCTGAGCAACTCCTCCTAACAGGTATAAGAAACACTAATTTTCTAAAGTGTGGACTAGACTTTAATATGAGCTAATGTGGCCTACACAAATGTAAAGTGGTGTAACTGGTGTGTTTGGTGAACTTTATTATTTATTTCTTTTTTGGGGGCTGAACTGACAACAGATAGAGCTGCAGTCACACAGAGACCGTGCAGACAGACGTAAACGGCGCTGCAAGGCCCAAAAACCCTCCTCTACTTTATCCTATGTAGTGTTTTTCCACAAATTAGCTGGAGACGGGTGGAAAGACACTAATAGGATTTTTTTAAATTAATTAGCAGCAGACTACACTACTTGAAAAAAAATGAAAATTGATTTGGCGGTATGACGCAGTGAACAACCCTGAGCTGGAGACAACCAGGCTACGGCTGCTCACAGACTACAGGGCGAGCTGCAGTCACACGGAGACCGTGCAGACAGCCGTAAACGGCGCTGCAAGGCCCAAAAACCCTCCTCTACTTTATCCTATGTAGTGTTTTTCCACAAATTAACTGGAGACGGGTGGAAAGACACTAATAGGATTTTTTTAAATTAATTAGCAGCAGACTACACTACTTGAAAAAAAATGAAAATTGATTTGGCGGTATGACGCAGTGAACAACCCTGAGCTGGAGACAACCAGGCTACGGCTGCTCACAGACTACAGGGCGAGCTGCAGTCACACGGAGACCGTGCAGACAGCCGTAAACGGCGCTGCAAGGCCCAAAAACCCTCCTCTACTTTATCCTATGTAGTGTTTTTCCACAAATTAGCTGGAGACGGGTGGAAAGACACTAATAGGATTTTTTTAAATTAATTAGCAGCAGACTACACTACTTGAAAAAAAATGAAAATTGATTTGGCGGTATGACGCAGTGAACAACCCTGAGCTGGAGACAACCAGGCTACGGCTGCTCACAGACTACAGGGCGAGCTGCAGTCACACGGAGACCGTGCAGACAGCCGTAAACGGCGCTGCAAGGCCCAAAAACCCTCCTCTACTTTATCCTATGTAGTGTTTTTCCACAAATTAGCTGGAGACGGGTGGAAAGACACTAATAGGATTTTTTTAAATTAATTAGCAGCAGACTACACTACTTGAAAAAAAATTAAAATTGATTTGGCGGTATGACGCAGTGAACAACCCTGAGCTGGAGACAACCAGGCTACGGCTGCTCACAGACTACAGGGCGAGCTGCAGTCACACGGAGACCGTGCAGACAGCCGTAAACGGCGCTGCAAGGCCCAAAAACCCTCCTCTACTTTATCCTATGTAGTGTTTTTCCACAAATTAGCTGGAGACGGGTGGAAAGACACTAATAGGATTTTTTTGAATAAATGAGCAGCAGACTACACTACTTGAAAAAAAAAATAAATAAATAAGAACAGTATGAGGCAATGAACCACCCTCCCTGAACTGAATACAACCAGCTATGGATGGCCTATGTGGCTGCACTCAGACTAGAGAGTGGGCTGCACTCACACACACACACACACAGACCTTGCAGATCGCTGTGAAAACAGCGCTACAAGGCAAAAGCAAGGTGAATAGTAGGTGAACACAGCGGTTGCTAAATTAGCCTTTGGAAAGCACAAAGAAGCAAATCGCTATCTCTAAACTGTCCCTCAGTCAGCAAACAGCGTCCTGTCACTAACTGAATTCACAGCAGAGTGATCGCAAAATGGCGCCAGCGAATTTTAAACTGCAGCATGACATCATTTCAGCAGCCAATCACAGCCTTGCCAGTAGTTTCATGCCCTCCATGCTAAACAGGATGTGCCCACACTTGGAATCATTCTCATTGGCTGAATTTCGGAATTTTGAATCTGGGAACTTCCGATTCCGGTATCCGATACGCGGCAAGTATCGGAATCCCGGTATCGGAATTCCGATACCGCAAGTATCGGCCGATACCCGATACTTGCGGTATCGGAATGCTCAACACTAGTCATCAGCGTAACGATGGTACTGAAAGCCAAATCTCCTGATGGTCTGTCCAATTGGGGCCATGTAGAGGGAGAAGAGAACGGGGCCAAGGACTGAGCCCTGAGGTACCCGGACAGTGAGAGGAAGAGGAGAAGAAGTGGAGCCAGCGAACAGAACACTGAAAGAGCGATCAAAAAGATAGGAAGAGAACCAGGAGAGAGCAGTGTCCTTAATGCCTAGTGACTGGAGCCTAGAGAGTAGGAGAGGGTGGTCAACAGTGTCAAAAGCTGCAGAAAAGTAGAGAAGAATGAGCAGAGAATGGTCACCGTTACATTTTGCTGTCAGAAGGTCGTTGGTCACCTTATTGAGTGCAGTTTCTGTCGAATATAGGGGGCAGAAACCAGACTGTGAAGGGTGTAGGAGGGAATGAGTGGAGATTTAACAGGTAAGGCAGGAGTAGATCAGGCACTCCAAGAGTTTAGAGATGAAGGGGAGATATACTTTGAATTCCCATACGCTAAGTGTATGGGCTGGCAAACATTTTCCCCTGGGGGGTACATATTAACATAGTGTGTAATTTATTTTTTTAAGGGGCATCATAGACACCTTGGAAAATAGTAATGTGGTTTCCTACACAGTTGCTCCTGGGATGGTGCAGGTTTTAATAAAAATATGGCGGACAAATCGTTGGATGAAGTGATCAAGAAAAGGGGCATGGTGACGACAGGAATGGTAACGTACATGAATAATAACAGCGGTAGCTATGGGAGGTATGAGAACCAGGATACAGCCTACAATGATTAGTCATTTAGCAGAACCACCAGTTACCAGAATGTGTTTCAAGTGCAGCGCCCCAGAGTCCTGGTTGTTGCAGTAATGTTGTTCTTCCACCAGGGGGATCGATATTACATCTGAAGGCAATAAAGGAGATCTTCTGTCCAGGTATCACAACCACACACAACAGATGTCACACTCCAGCCACCAGGGGGAGCAAAGGGTTCTATCTACTAGGCCACTCCTCACAGTTAGGTAAAACTGGTAGTTGGAGGGAAGGTTAGGGAGTTCCTGGCTGGAGGCTGAGAGAGAAAGGTCTCTAGACCGAGCTGGCTGGAGCAAGGTCCAGTCAGATCCAGACTGTGGTCTGAGGAGGACGAGGGTCCACGGAGCTGCGCCTGCCCCACATGCGGCAGCATCCTAGGAAAGAGACTTTGAAAGGATGTGTATTGCCGTGAGTGAGAAACGAAGGCATAGCAACAAGTGGATACCAGAGAGGAGAGTGGCCGAGAGAAGCTGCATCCTTCTGGTGCGCGATCCGGTGGCCAGAATACCGAGGGAGTAAGGAGCTCTATGCTTTACTTCAGAGACTGGCAGGACAGTTAATTCTACGTTGGCTGCCCGACCTTTATACACAGGAGACACGGTAGCAACTTGTGGGGGCCAGGACGTCTCTAGGGTCCCTATAAAAAGCCTCAGGCCATCAGTCAAACATGTTTTCTTCTATCCGACCACGGGGAACAGTGAGAGGAGTAATAACAGTGAGGACCTTATTAGAGCTTATGCAAGTGAGGACCTACTGTGTTACTGTGCGCATAGGAAGGCTATTGCATTCCACCCGGACAAGGGGACTCTGGATTTGCCTTCAGACCGGCCAGACTCTGCCTACCCTGTGATCCGGTGCCCTAGACTGAGGACACTGAAGCCTTCAGTAAAGGTAAAGTGACTGCAACCTTGTGTCCTCGTTACTCACTGCGCTTCACACCATCCACCATCTACACTCTGGGAAGCCCTGGGGATACACTTCACCTGTGGGAAGGTATACCATCAAGCTGGTATAACATCACCCCAGCGGACCCCTAAGCAGCGTCGGTCACCCTGACCGAATACCACAGGGGGTGTCAGGAACACTTCCCCTTTAAAGACCTTTCCCAAAACCATAAAAACTCCTTTCTTTATTGGACGTCCCTCAAAGGGCCACGGACCGGGTCGGGCCACCGTGACATCCCCATCGAGAACCGAAGGACTCGGTACCGAGTACCCCATTGCCCTTACGTGGGGGCGCTCCACATGCCCATCAGAAGATCGCTGTAACAGATGCGCGTGTGAAGCTCGGCATAAAAAATGCCCATAAAAAATATGTTGCCAACGACGCACGTGTCCGTATAAAGGGCAAAGTGCAACATGTTCGTGAGAAGCTGAATTAGAGAAAGCAGATCAGTGTTGGAGGAAAACCAAACAAACTGATGGATGCTCATGAAAAACTAAGTTTAAAGAGTAGTGCACCATCCGTAACTATCAACACACCCACGGCACAAGGTTCTTTATCTTCACCCATACATATTACCAATAATATCCAAATGTCATAGCTGAAAATTATTTGTTCTAGTGTAACAAACACTGTTAAAGGAATGCCACTAAATGTAGATAACTACGACCCAGGGAAACACCAGATTTCCTCTTTACAAGATATGGACGATGATGGTATTGATGACGATTTTGAACTTTACCACATCTCCACCAAGAAAATGAAGATCACAGCTGCAAACAATGTTCAAAAAAGGCTGTGAATGTCTGGAAATTAATTTTCCCCTGGCAAACTTTCCCTCTTACTAAAGTGGTACTGAATGATGCATACACAGCTCTCATGTCTACTCAGCGTGAGAAGGTTGAAAGATGATGTATTCCGTTTTCTCCATGTCCACTCTTTGAAAGCAAGCAGAAAAGAAGGATGAAATAGCGGGAAGGTTTGTGATTTTGGTCAGTAAGGAGGTGATTTCAGGTACAGATAGGTAGATCTTTGTGTCATCGGAGTACTAATGATATTGCAAACCATGCCATTACATGAGCTGTCCCAGGCTGAAGGTGTAGATGGAGAAGAGTAGGGGTCCTAGAACTTAGCCTTGGGGAACACCGAAAAACAGAGGTCGAGGTGAGGAGGTGTTGTGGGAGATCAAGACACTGAATGTCCCCGTAACAGTCTGGTTGATTTTATAAAGGCTGCCGAAAACCCCAAAAAGGCCATTTGCACAACTGGCCATGTCCGCATCAGCAGGGGAGGCAAAACTACCAGCGTAACCACACCAGAATGATCAGGCACATGGCAAGAAAGCAACCGACTTTGTTGGCCGAACACCAGGCTCCATGAACAGTGTATGCAGGTGATACTACTGCTTCTTCCGCTGTTGTGCATGCAAGCCAATCCCCTGTCCATGGTGCTTGCAAAGATGCCTCCTGCCCTGCATATGTAGTTGTACACAAACTCAACTAGCACCATCAGGAAGCACATCCACGTCCTTGTCTCAGCGCAGCGTTCAGTTGGCCATACCCCAGTCCTTGGCTGCAGGTCTAAATTCACCCATTTCTTGTCTGCTTGAGCTCGAAATATGCATTTTAGGCTCGTGGGAGACGGAAGCTTTCCACAACCTGATGGCGGCAACCGTCACAAGATATTCAGTCCCCAGCCACCACAATTTCTCCCGGTTTGCCACAACGGCATTACACAAGCAAGCATGTGTCCCACAACAGTTCCCAGGCCCTCAACAATGCTGTTACTTGGAAAACTGCACCTAACCACAGACATGTGGACAAGTGCTTGGGTGCAGGGATGGTACATCTCACTGACGCCGTGCTGGGTTTGCATATAGGAAGCCATGACCCAGTTGGACATTGGGATACCATGTCACAGATATATGGAGGAAACAGGTTGTGGAAAGCTTTGTATGTTATAGTTAGGGATTTGATCTGTAGCCTCTGGGCAATAGAAAGGCAGTGAAGGGCCTGGTAGAGAGGAGAGGTTTTGGAATAAAGAAGGGACAGTTGGATTACTCGGGCAGCAGAGTTTAGGATAGATTGGAGTGGTACAAGAGCGCTAGAGAGGGAGGCCAGAGAGTATAAGGTTGCAATAGTCGAGGCGGGAGATGATGAGGGCATGCACAAATGTTTTAGCAGTTTCTTGGAATGTACGGATCCGGGAAATGTTTTAGCATTGTAGTGGGCAGGAGGATGCAAGGACTTGGATGTGTAGCTTGAAAGAGAGGGCTGATTCAAAGATCACCCCGAGGCCCCAAACATGCGGGACTATTTGTCCCGGTGTGCCATCCCAGCATTACACTGGCACGTGTCCCACATTACCCATACCCTCCACAACACTGTTACTGGGAAAGTCCACCTAACCACAGACATGTGGACAGGTGCTTGTGGGCATGGACGTTACGTCTTGCTTACGGCACACTGGGTTAATATAGTGGAAGCTGGGACCCAGTCTGACCTTGGGATGGTGCACATCCTCCCAACACAGAGTATTGTGGGCCCTACGTCAATATGGGTTGCCCCCACAGTCTACAGCTCCTGCACCACCTCCTCCTCTTCAGCCTCCATCTCCGAAAGTAGCATTCAGTCAAAAGCTGGAGGCACTGCAGCACCACCTTATCCAAATGGCAAAAGGCTGTGCTGAAGCTAATATGCTTAGATGAAAGGCTGTGCTGAAGCTAATATGCTTAGATGACAAACCGCACAATGCTGAAGAGTTGTGGACAGCATCTGTGGCTGACACCGCTGAACCTACAGCCAGGCATGGTCGTGTGTGACACGAGGCAACACGTGGCTGTTCTGAGGCGAGGCGAGCTCACACACATGCCATGCCTGCCCCATGTGCTTAACCTCATTGTTCAACGGTTTAAGAAAAGCAACACAAAACTGCGGGATGTGTTAAGGAAAGGACGACGCCCTGCGTACCCATTTTAGAAAGTCAGCTAGAGCTGCATCCGCCCTTGTTGTGCTTTAGTAGCGTTTGCAGCTTCTGGCTCACCGACTGGTGTGTGATGTCCCTACGCATTGGAACTCTACACTGCAGATGTTGGAAAGGATTTGTGAGCAGAAGAGGGCAGTTGGTGACTATCATTATCAACAAGGCCATCGGTATTCAGTTCTGAGTTCACACATAAGATCTAAGTAGTGGACATGTGCAGCGCCCCAGAGTCCTGGTCGTTGCAGTACTGTGGCTCCGCCGCTAAGGGGGGCTATGGTACGTCTGATGGCACTGAAGGAGTTCATCTGACCAGGTATCACATACACCAATACATTTCACAGTCAGGCCTCCAGGGGGAGGTAAGGGTGCTATTTATTAGGCCACTCCTCACCGTGTGGGTAAACTGGGGGTCAGGCAGGAAGTTAGTTCAGAAAGCTGACTGGGTTGGAACCAGGAAACACCTTGTGGCAGAGGGTGTTGTGGGGGAAGATTCGGTAGGGTCCCTGTCAGGTTTGGGACCCTGACAGAGGCCTGGCAACAAGAAAGAACATCACGGGACCGTGCCTGCTCAGCATAGCGGCGGTGCCCTAAGAAAGGATCAGAAGCGAGATATATTGTGCTGAGTGAGAAACGAGATCAAAGCAAGAAGGAGAATACCAGTAGGAGTCGTGCTGTAGGACCGAGGCAACATCCTACTGAGGCGCACAACCGGCGGCCGGAACGCCGAGGGAGTATTACTATATTCAGCTTCAGGCAATACTTCAAACCAACAGCAGGACAGTCAGTCATAGGCGGGCTGTCTCACCTAAATCTCCTATGCAGACTTGGGGGGCAACCTGTGGAGAGGGGCGACTCTAGGGTCCCGGAAGAGCTCCGAGCCTACCCGTCATACGGGTGCGTCCCAACCATAACACCGGGAGGAAGGAGGATTAGCAGAACATCATCTAATCGAGTTGTTGTGAGGGAACACGAGAAACAGACACAACAGTTGTGGGGACTATCCCGTAAGCACAGCAGGGGAGGACCACAACACATAGCGCAAGCAGGAAGGCACAGATTTCCACCTGCAAAGGGAACTCTGGAGGTGCCATCGGAACGGCCGGACTTGCGCAGCCTGGTGAACCGTATTCCGGACTGAGGACCCAGAGACCTTCAGTAAAGAGGTAAAGAGACTGCAACCTGGTGTCCTCATTATTTACTGCACCACCACCACCATCCACATCTATTATTTACTGTACGCCCCTCAGCAGGGTCACGGACCGGGTCTAGCCACCGTGACAACCCCAGAGCAGAGACTCAGAGGCCCAGTACCGGGTACCCCTCGGCCCTGCGGCAGTGGGGGCGCTACAACTTGGCGTCACGAACAGGATCTACTTAAGCCTGAAGAATCAGGTCATGTGTGCCTTGGAACTGTGATTTATTGTGCTTGGACTGTACTTTATTGCAAAGACTGTGTGTTGCCATTTACCGCCAAAATCCGCCGCCATTACAGCGCTGAGGAGAGCGCAGGAGAAGAAGGGGGGCGTGGAGTAGGCGTAGACAAGCTGAAGAGCGCGAAAGTCAATGGCCGTCCAGTCTAAATATTGTTGCATCCTAAGGGCGGGCCCGTCAACAGGGGAGATTCACCTCCTGATCTTCTATGGCGGGCGGAGACCGAAGAAACGAAACTATGACTCAGATAAGGTGGGACTGGAGACTGGAGAAGGCCTGCAGAAAAGGATGGCCCCGCATCGACCCCCGTCACCGGAGGATTATTCGGATATGCCCCCGCTGGAGGATCTGGATCCGTGGGAGCTGTCGATGGGGCACCCTTTGCCTGCGCAGTCCCCAGCCCGTGTGCCTCCCCCAGGGGAACGGAGTGACGCTGGAGTAGTCACCCCAGGTAGGGGTACTGAGTGCCGCGACCCCCAGGGAGATCGCCTCACCTCTGCACCAGACCCGGCCGCCGCTGCGGCCACTGGCGCTCCAGCACTCCTGCCGCCTGCTCCCAAAGAATCGGGGGGGCCAGACATGGGGCCCTTCCCTTGGGGAGAGTACAGGAATCACCTGATCGCGGAGTTCCAACGGGAAGTGGAGCGGGAGGCGCGTGGTGAGCTGCTAGAGGGCTCCCTGCCGAAGTGGGGCGTCATGATTGTTTACCTGCCTCAAACAGGAAAGGGCTTCGTGCAGGAGATCGGGACAGCCCTGAGAGTCCGCATCACCAGGGACGAAGTGGAGCCCTGCCTGTGCGGAGACGGCGCCAAGTCCTTCCTGAAGCCGGGGGATGTGGTCACATATCGCCGGCACCTAAAGGGGAGCAGCTGGTGGGCCCGGGATATGCAGCGCTGCACCGCCGTTCTGGCGGTATCCCGAAACGAGGGGGAGGAGCTCGCCGCTGAAGCCGCTGCTGCCGCCGCCGCCGCTGCCAGCATCATCCATCGACCCACACAGACCCTCATTGGAGCGCACGACCTGGTCGTGCAGAAGACCCGAACCCACGGTGTACACCTGGCCGCGGGAGTGGACTTGGAGTTCAGCCTATCCGGGCCGCAGAAAGCCACCTGCCAGGTAAAGCCTCGGTGGGAGCTGCCAGAAACTGAGTAGTGGGAAAGCTTTAATGATCTGTAAATAGTTCTTCTAGCTGTTTGTTGCCCGTTATGTTGCTGCTAAAACCCGTCCAGGGTTAACTCTTAAAGGGATCCCTTTGTTGACCCGGGATCCCTATTGTTTCTGCTTTTTGGTTTGTTTTCTAATTTTTGCTCAACTTCCCAAAAACTGCTGGAATCATGAACAGTGCATGATACAAACTTCTTGTATATAGTTTGCACCTTCTTAAAGGTGCTCCCTACTGGTTTTATATAAAAAGCGGACTCTTTGCGAAGATACGATTCTTGGAACTTGTACTGGAGTCCTTGCTGCAAACGGACTTGCAGCTTGAAAAGTTGCACTACCTCATAGAGACTTGGTCCCCTCTTAAAGGGGATGTTCATCGATAGCACTTAAAGGAATGATGATGTTTTGAAAGAAGAAGTAACAATGTTGATATGTGAAAGTTAAATGTAACCAATTAGTTAATTGTAAGAAATGTTCAATAATGTTAATAGAAGGATGAGGACAGGAAGTGAACCCGTAGGGGTTAGTGGTGAGTCCTCTTAGGAGCCATATAGAGATAGCTCAGTAATCTCAAACTGCAAGAAAAACATGTTCTATACTGTGTATAGTAGTGGAAGGACAGAAGGCTCGGGCTGAAAGGAGCGGTCCTGTAATAGAAAGGAGAGGCAGTAGTTCTGGAGCCGTTTGGACAGGTGGTCCTGCAGACGTAAAGTAGGAGAATGTAGCACAGTTGCTCAAGCCTTATAATGTGTTATAAGAAGGTCTTTAGTGGATTTAGAGTGTACATCCTTAAAGGCAATGTTGAATTAATGTTTAAAAATTTGCACTTAGTAGAATACCCGGTTGGGTAAGAAAAGTTATTTAAAGGTATTTAACCATGTTTGTAACGTTTAAGTGTCCTCACCTCCCATAAAGGGAAGCTCTGTTCAAATATGCTTATTGTTATTGCGCTCACAAAAATTGTATGTCTTTTTGCTGACATGTATTGTTGTTTTCTTCCCAGTCCCGGAGTACTGGATTTAACCAGGGGGGAGTGCAGCGCCCCAGAGTCCTGGTCGTTGCAGTACTGTGGCTCCGCCGCTAAGGGGGGCTATGGTACGTCTGATGGCACTGAAGGAGTTCATCTGACCAGGTATCACATACACCAATACATTTCACAGTCAGGCCTCCAGGGGGAGCTAAGGGTGCTATTTATTAGGCCACTCCTCACCGTGTGGGTAAACTGGGGGTCAGGCAGGAAGTTAGTTCAGAAGCTGACTGGGTTGGAACCAGGCAACACCTTGTGGCAGAGGGTGTTGTGGGGGAAGATTCGGTAGGGTCCCTGTCAGGTTTGGGACCCTGACAGAGGCCTGGCAACAAGAAAGAACGTCACGGGACCGTGCCTGCTCAGCATAGCGGCGGTGCCCTAAGAAAGGATCAGAAGCGAGATATATTGTGCTGAGTGAGAAACGAGATCAAAGCAAGAAGGAGAATACCAGTAGGAGTCGTGCTGTAGGACCGAGGCAACATCCTACTGTGGCGCACAACCGGCGGCCGGAACGCCGAGGGAGTATTACTATATTCAGCTTCAGGCAATACTTCAAACCAACGGCAGGACAGTCAGTCATAGGCGGGCTGTCTCACCTAAATCACCTATGCAGACTTGGGGGGCAACCTGTGGAGAGGGGCGACTCTAGGGTCCCGGAAGAGCTCCGAGCCTACCCGTCATATGGGTGCGTCCCAACCATAACACCGGGAGGGACGGAGGATTAGCAGAACATCATCTAATCGAGTTGTTGTGAGGGAACACGAGAAACAGACACAACAGTTGTGGGGACTATCCCGTAAGCACAGCAGGGGAGGACCACAACACATAGCGCAAGCAGGAAGGCACAGATTTCCACCTGCAAAGGGAACTCTGGAGGTGCCATCGGACCGGCCGGACTTGCGCAGCCTGGTGAACCGTAATCCGGACTGAGGACCCAGAGACCTTCAGTAAAGAGGTAAAGAGACTGCAACCTGGTGTCCTCGTTATTTACTGCACCGCACCACCATCCACATCTATTATTTACTGTACGCCCCTCAGCAGGGTCACGGACCGGGTCTAGCCACCGTGACAACCCCAGAGCAGAGACTCAGAGGCCCGGTACCGGGTACCACTCGGCCCTGCGGCAGTGGGGGCGCTACACATGCATATCAGACATATGTACCATCCTCCAAAACTTTGAGAAATGCACCAAGATTGTGAGTGGCAATGACGCCATAATTAACGTCTCCATCCTGCTCTGTATTCTAATAATAATATTTATATTTAATTATATAGCGCCAACATATTTACAGTTTAACAGTTTCAAACACAACAGTCCTACGTAAAAACAATAACAATAATACAATAATTAAACCAAAATAAAACAACCTTGCTCGTGACAGCTTACAATCTACACTAAGTAACAACGATAACATTAATATAATAATTAAACAGAAATAAAACTACGCTGCTTGTGACAGCTTACAATCTACACTAAGTACCAACGATAACAATAAATAAACCCAATAAAAGATCCTGCTTGTGACAACTTAAAATCTACAATGTGGTGGGGAAGATAAAAACTACAGGGGTGTATTTACAATGATATACAGTATTTATAATGATAACTGAGGTTAGTTGAAAGTTGTGGAGGCCTGAGGACAAGGAGGAGAGCATGGTCACTCGTAGGGTTGAGCGAAACGGGTCGATCATTTTCAAAAGTCGCCGACTTTTGGCTAAGTCGGCGTCTCATGAAACCCGATCCGACCCCTGTGCTTGTCGGCCATGCGGTACGCGACTTTCGCGCCAAAGTCGCGTTTCAATGACGCGAAAAGCGCCATTTCTCAGCCAATGAAGGTGAACGCAGAGTGTGGGCAGCGTGATGACATAGGTCCTGGTCCCCACCATCTTAGAGAAGGGCATTGCAGTGATTGGCTTGCTGTCTGCGGCGTCACAGGGGCTATAAAGGGGCGTTCCCGCCGACCGCCATCTTACTGCTGCTGATCTGAGCTTAGGGAGAGGTTGCTGCCGCTTCGTCAGAAGCAGGGAGAGCGTTAGGCAGGGTCCACTAACCACCAAACCGCTTGTGCTGCAGCGATTTCCACTGTCCAACACCACCTTCGGTGTGCAGGGACAGTGGAAGCTATTTTTTTTTTTTTTTCCCCTCAGCGCTGTAGCTCATTGGGCTGCCCTAGAAGGCTCCCTGATAGCTGTATTCCTGTGTGTACGCCACTGTGGAAACCAACTGCTTTTTTCAAAGCACATATCCTCTTGTTCCTTCCTTTCTGCACAGCTATCTTTTTTGTTTGTCCACACTTTTTATTTAATTTGTGCATCAGTCCACTCCTATTGCTGCCTGCCATACCTGGCTGAGATTACTGCAGGGGAGATAGTAATTGTAGGACAGTCCCTGTTTTTTTTTTTTTTTTTTTTTTTTTGTGGGAGATTAAGATTGGCATTTTTGCTAGAGTGCCATCCCTGTGTGTGCCATCTCTCACTGAGTGGGCCATAGAAAGCCTATTTATTTTTTCCTTCATTTGTGTTCTAAAATCTACCTCAACACAAAAACACTACATCAATCAGTGGGAGAAAAATATTGGCCTCAGTCAGGGCTTGTGTGCCACTGCTGTGTGTGCTATCTCTCATTCAGTGGGCTATAGAAAGCCTATTTATTTATTTTTTTTTTTTAAATATTATTTGGTTTCTAAAGTCTCCCTGAAAAAAAAAAATACCTAAAAAAACAGTGGGAGAGTAATATTGCCATTTCAGCTTGTGTGCCAGTCTTGACTCCTGGGTGTGCCACCTCTGTCCCTCTCATTCAGTGGGCCATAGAAAGCCTTGTTTTTTTTTTTTTTTTTTTTATATTATTTGGTTTCTAAAGTCTCCCTGAAAATAAAAAAAAAAATACATAAAAAAACAGTGGGAGAGTAATATTGCCCTTTCAGCTTGTGTGCCAGTCTTGACTCCTGGGTGTGCCACCTCTGTCCCTCTCATTCAGTGGGCCATAGAAAGCCTTGTTTTTTTGTTTTTTTTTTAATATTATTTGGTTTCTAAAGTCTCCCTGAAAATAAAAAAAAAAATACATAAAAAAACAGTGGGAGAGTAATATTGCCCTTTCAGCTTGTGTGCCAGTCTTGACTCCTGGGTGTGCCACCTCTGTCCCTCTCATTCAGTGGGCCATAAAAAGCCTTGTTTTTTTTAGTTTTTTTTTAATATTATTTGGTTTCTAAAGTCTCCCTGAAAATAAAAAAAAAAATACATAAAAAAACAGTGGGAGAGTAATATTGCCCTTTCAGCTTGTGTGCCAGTCTTGACTCCTGGGTGTGCCACCTCTCTCTCTAATTGTGGGCCATAGAAAGCCTTTTTATTTTTTTCCTTCATTTGTGTTTTAAAATCAACCTCAACACAAAAACACTACATCAATCAGTGGGAGAAAAATATTGGCCTCAGTCAGGGCTTGTGTGCCACTCCTGTGCGTGCCATCTCTCATTCAGTGGGCCATAGAAAGCCTTGTTTTTTTGTTTTTTTTTTAATATTATTTGGTTTCTAAAGTCTCCCAGAGAAAAAAAAATAAATAAATTAGGTGGGAGATTAATATTGACATTAGTGCTTGAGTGACAGTCCTGCGTGTGTGTCATCTCTGTGATTTGGTGCCACAGAAAACAGAGTGTGTAACATTGTGCCTGATTTTCCTTGTGGTCTCACCAACCTGTTAAGGGATATTGAAATCATACTGAAGTTATAGCTCACCGTGTAAGTTGTTTGACAGCAACAAATAAAGTTACTTTGGTTACGATTTTTAAACAATGAGGAAGTCTGGTGCAAGAGGTCGTCGTGGGCGTTCATTGTCAGCTGGTAATGATGGTAGTGGTAGTGGAGCATCAGGTGGTCGTGGGGATAAAAATATTCCACCTAAGTCTGGAGCTGTGGAGCCAGTTTCGTCGTCAGGCTACACAAGGCCTCGAACGCTCTCTTTTCTGGGAGTAGGAAAACCGCTTTTAAAGGCGGAGCAGCAACAGCAAGTTTTGGCTTACATTGCAGACTCAGCCTCTAACTCTTTTGCCTCCTCTTCAGAAACTGGTAAATGTACAAGCAGCGCGTCGCTTGTGGATGTTCACGGTCAGGGACAAGTCGCTTCCTTGTCCTCCTCAGCAAAAACTACAACAAGAGAGAAGGATGCAGCAGGCGACACAACGGGTCACTCCATGGAGCTCTTTACACATACCGTTAGGGTTGAGCGAAACGGGTCGATCATTTTCAAAAGTCGCCGACTTTTGGCTAAGTCGGCGTCTCATGAAACCCGATCCGACCCCTGTGCTTGTCGGCCATGCGGTACGCGACTTTCGCGCCAAAGTCGCGTTTCAATGACGCGAAAAGCGCCATTTCTCAGCCAATGAAGGTGAACGCAGAGTGTGGGCAGCGTGATGACATAGATCCTGGTCCCCACCATCTTAGAGAAGGGCATTGCAGTGATTGGCTTGCTGTCTGCGGCGTCACAGGGGCTATAAAGGGGCGTTCCCGCCGACCGCCATCTTACTGCTGCTGATCTGAGCTTAGGGAGAGGTTGCTGCCGCTTCATCAGAAGCAGGGAGAGCGTTAGGCAGGGTCCACTAACCACCAAACCGCTTGTGCTGCAGCGATTTCCACTGTCCAACACCACCTTCGGTGTGCAGGAACAGTGGAAGCTATTTTTTTTTTTTTTTCCCCTCAGCGCTGTAGCTCATTGGGCTGCCCTAGAAGGCTCCGTGATAGCTGTATTGCTGTGTGTACGCCACTGTGGAAACCAACTGCTTTTTTCAAAGCACATATCCTCTTGTTCCTTCCTTTCTGCACAGCTATCTTTTTTGTTTGTCCACACTTTTTATTTAATTTGTGCATCAGTCCACTCCTATTGCTGCCTGCCATACCTGGCTTACATTACTGCAGGGAGATAGTAATTGTAGGACAGTTTTTTTTTTTTTTTGTTTTTTTTTTGTGGGAGATTAAGATTGGCATTTCTGCTACAGTGCCATCCCTGTGTGTGCCATCTCTCACTGAGTGGGCCATAGAAAGCCTATTTATTTTTTCCGTGATTTGTGTTCTAAAATCTACCTCAACACAGAAACACTACATCAATCAGTGGGAGAAAAATATTGGCCTCAGTCAGGGCTTGTGTGCCACTGCTGTGTGTGCGCTATCATTCAGTGGGCTATAGCAAGCCTATATTTTTTTTTTTTTTTTTTTTTTAATATTATTTGGTTTCAAAAGTCTCCCTGAAAAAAAAAAAAAACCTAAAAAAACAGTGGGAGAGTAATATTGCCCTTTCAGCTTGTGTGCCAGTCTTGACTCCTGGGTGTGCCACCTCTCTCCCTCTCATTCAGTGGGCCATAGAAAGCCTATTTATTTTTTTTTTTAAATATTATTGGGTTTCTAAAGTCTCCCTGAAAAAAACAAAAAATACATAAAAAAACAGTGGGAGAGTAATATTGCCCTTTCAGCTTGTGTGCCAGTCTTGACTCCTGGGTGTGCCACCTCTCTCCCTTTCATTCAGTGGGCCATAGAAAGCCTATTTTTTTTTTTTTAATATTATTTGGTTTCTAATTCTCCCTGAAAAAAAAAAAAAAACCTAAAAAAACAGTGGGAGAGTAATATTGCCCTTTCAGCTTGTGTGCCAGTCTTGACTCCTGGGTGTGCCACCTCTCTCCCTCTCATTCAGTGGGCCATAGAAAGCCTATTTATTTTTTTTTTTAAATATTATTGGGTTTCTAAAGTCTCCCTGAAAAAACAAAAAATACATAAAAAAACAGTGGGAGAGTAATATTGCCCTTTCAGCTTGTGTGCCAGTCTTGACTCCTGGGTGTGCCACCTCTCTCCCTTTCATTCAGTGGGCCATAGAAAGCCTACTTATTTTTTCCGTGATTTGTGTTCTAAATTCTACCTCAACACAAAAACACTACATCAATCAGTGGGAGAAAAATATTGGCCTCAGTAAGGGCTTGTGTGCCACTGCTGTGTGTGCTATCTCTCATTCAGTGGGCTATAGCAAGCCTATTTTTTTTTTTTTTTTTTTTTTTTTTAATATTATTTGGTTTCTAAAGTCTCCCTGAAAAAAAAAAAAAACCTAAAAAAACAGTGGGAGAGTAATATTGCCCTTTCAGCTTGTGTGCCAGTCTTGACTCCTGGGTGTGCCACCTCTCTCCCTCTCATTCAGTGGGCCATAGAAAGCCTATTTATTTTTTTTTTTAAATATTATTGGGTTTCTAAAGTCTCCCTGAAAAAAACAAAAAATACATAAAAAAACAGTGGGAGAGTAATATTGCCCTTTCAGCTTGTGTGCCAGTCTTGACTCCTGGGTGTGCCACCTCTCTCCCTCTCATTCAGTGGGCCATAGAAAGCCTATTTATTTTTTTTTTTAAATATTATTGGGTTTCTAAAGTCTCCCTGAAAAAAACAAAAAATACATAAAAAAACAGTGGGAGAGTAATATTGCCCTTTCAGCTTGTGTGCCAGTCTTGACTCCTGGGTGTGCCACCTCTCTCCCTTTCATTCAGTGGGCCATAGAAAGCCTACTTATTTTTTCCGTGATTTGTGTTCTAAATTCTACCTCAACACAAAAACACTACATCAATCAGTGGGAGAAAAATATTGGCCTCAGTAAGGGCTTGTGTGCCACTGCTGTGTGTGCTATCTCTCATTCAGTGGGCTATAGCAAGCCTATTTTTTTTTTTTTTTTTTTTTTTTTTAATATTATTTGGTTTCTAAAGTCTCCCTGAAAAAAAAAAAAAACCTAAAAAAACAGTGGGAGAGTAATATTGCCCTTTCAGCTTGTGTGCCAGTCTTGACTCCTGGGTGTGCCACCTCTCTCCCTCTCATTCAGTGGGCCATAGAAAGCCTATTTATTTTTTTTTTTAAATATTATTGGGTTTCTAAAGTCTCCCTGAAAAAAACAAAAAATACATAAAAAAACAGTGGGAGAGTAATATTGCCCTTTCAGCTTGTGTGCCAGTCTTGACTCCTGGGTGTGCCACCTCTCTCCCTCTCATTCAGTGGGCCATAGAAAGCCTATTTATTTTTTTTTTTAAATATTATTGGGTTTCTAAAGTCTCCCTGAAAAAAACAAAAAATACATAAAAAAACAGTGGGAGAGTAATATTGCCCTTTCAGCTTGTGTGCCAGTCTTGACTCCTGGGTGTGCCACCTCTCTCCCTTTCATTCAGTGGGCCATAGAAAGCCTATTTTTTTTTTTTTAATATTATTTGGTTTCTAATTCTCCCTGAAAAAAAAAAAAAAACCTAAAAAAACAGTGGGAGAGTAATATTGCCCTTTCAGCTTGTGTGCCAGTCTTGACTCCTGGGTGTGCCACCTCTCTCCCTCTCATTCAGTGGGCCATAGAAAGCCTATTTATTTTTTTTTTTAAATATTATTGGGTTTCTAAAGTCTCCCTGAAAAAACAAAAAATACATAAAAAAACAGTGGGAGAGTAATATTGCCCTTTCAGCTTGTGTGCCAGTCTTGACTCCTGGGTGTGCCACCTCTCTCCCTTTCATTCAGTGGGCCATAGAAAGCCTATTTTTTTTTTTTTTAATATTATTTGGTTTCTAATTCTCCCTGAAAAAAAAAAAAAAACCTAAAAAAACAGTGGGAGAGTAATATTGCCCTTTCAGCTTGTGTGCCAGTCTTGACTCCTGGGTGTGCCACCTCTCTCCCTCTCATTCAGTGGGCCATAGAAAGCCTATTTATTTTTTTTTTTAAATATTATTGGGTTTCTAAAGTCTCCCTGAAAAAACAAAAAATACATAAAAAAACAGTGGGAGAGTAATATTGCCCTTTCAGCTTGTGTGCCAGTCTTGACTCCTGGGTGTGCCACCTCTCTCCCTTTCATTCAGTGGGCCATAGAAAGCCTTTTTTTTTTTTGGTTTTTTTAATATTATTTGGTTTCTAAAGTCTCCCTGAAAAAAACAAAAAAAACATAAAAAACAGTGGGAGAGTAATATTGCCCTTTCAGCTTGTGCGCCAGTCTTGACTCCTGGTTGTGCCACCTCTCTCTCTCTAATTGTGGGCCATAGAAAGCCTTTTTTTTTTTTTTTTTAATATTATTTGGTTTCTAAAGTCTCCCTGAGAAAAAAAAATAAATAAATTAGGTGGGAGATTAATATTGACATTAGTGCTTGAGTGACAGTCCTGCGTGTGTGTCATCTCTGTGATTTTGTGCCACAGAAAACAGAGTGTGTAACATTGTGCCTGATTTTCCTTGTGGTCTCACCAACCTGTTAAGGGATATTGAAATCATACTGAAGTTATAGCTCACCGTGTAAGTTGTTTGATAGCAACAAATAAAGTTACTTTGGTTAAGATTTTAAAACAATGAGGAAGTCTGGTGCAAGAGGTCGTCGTGGGCGTTCATTGTCAGCTGGTAATGATGGTAGTGGTAGTGGAGCATCAGGTGGTCGTGGGGATAAAAATATTCCACCTAAGTCTGGAGCTGTGGAGCCAGTTTCGTCGTCAGGCTACACAAGGCCTCGAACGCTCTCTTTTCTGGGAGTAGGAAAACCGCTTTTAAAGGCGGAGCAGCAACAGCAAGTTTTGGCTTACATTGCAGACTCAGCCTCTAGCTCTTTTGCCTCCTCTTCCGAAACTGGTAAATGTAAAAGCAGCGCGTCGCTTGTGGATGTTCACGGTCAGGGACAAGTCGCTTCCTTGTCCTCCTCAGCAAAAACTACAACAAGAGAGAAGGATGCAGCAGGCGACACAACGGGTCACTCCATGGAGCTCTTTACACATACCGTCCCTGGCTTAGAAAGTGAAACATTTAACAGGCCATGCCCATTACAAGTATATTCTGACATGGAGTGCACTGATGCACAGCCACAGCCAGAGTACTATGCTGCTCCTTTGACTCAGACCACCACATTGCCCTCTCAGGGTACAGATCCACAATCAGACCCTGATGAGACTATGTTGCCCCGCCACGAACGCTATACCACCGACCGACACAGTGACACAGACGAAGTTGCACACGAGCTCGAAGAGGAGGTAATAGATGACCCAGTTATTGACCCCGATTGGCAGCCATTGGGGGAACAGGGTGCAGGCGGCAGTAGTTCAGAAGCGGAGGTGGAGGAGGGGCCGCAGCAGGCATCAACATCGCAACAGGTTCCATCTGCCGGGCCCGTATCTGGACCAAAACGCGTGTCAAAGCCAAAACCTGTTGGAGCACAGCGTTGCCATCCGGTTAAAGCTCAGTCTGCAATCCCTGAAAAGGGATCAGAGTCTAGGAAGAGTGCAGTCTGGCATTTTTTTAAACAACATCCAACTGATCAGCGCAAAGTCATCTGTCAAAAATGTTCAACTAGCTTAAGCAGAGGTCAGAATCTGAAAAGTCTAAATACTAGTTGCATGCATAGACACTTAACCACCATGCATTCTCAAGCCTGGACTAACTACCAAACGTCCCTCAAGGTTGTAGCACCCTCGGCCAATGAAGCTAGTCAGCAACGCAACATCCCTTCCGTCACTGTAAGGCCACCATTTTCCGCACCACCGGCAGTATCTGTGCAGGTTTCTTTGCCAGCCAAAAGCAGTCAGGGTCAGGGAATCACCAGTTTTGTAGGAGGAAATATTGCATGTAGGGCACCGGCGGAAACAATACCGTCTCCAACCGTCTCTCAGTCTGCCATGTCCACCGGCACACCCGAAAGTTCCACGATCTACAGCTCTCCAGTCCAGCTCACCCTACATGAGACTCTGGTTAGAAAAAGGAAGTACTTATCCTCGCATCCGCGTACACAGGGTTTTAACGCCCACATAGCTAGACTAATCTCGTTAGAGATGATGCCCTACCGGTTAGTTGAAAGCGAAGCTTTCAAAGCCCTGATGGAGTACGCTGAACCACGATACGAGCTACCCAGTCGACACTTTTTTTCCAGAAAAGCCATCCCAGCCCTGCACCAGCATGTTAAACAGCGCATCGTCCATGCACTCAGGCAATCTGTGAGTACAAAGGTGCACCTGACTACAGATGCATGGACCAGTAGGCATGGCCAGGGACGTTATGTGTCCATCACGGCACACTGGGTGAATGTGGTGGATGCAGGGTCCACAGGCGACATCAATTTAGGGACAGTTGTGCCTAGCCCACGGTCTAGGAAACAGTTGGCTGTAGGCGTTCGCACCCCCTCCTCCTCCTCCTCGTCCTCCTGCAGAAGCTACAGCTCTTCCACAGAACGCAGTCGGCCAACCACTCCATCGGCAGATGACACTGTTGCACACCAGTTGTCCCATTATGGGCCAGCTACTGCCAAGCGTCAGCAGGCTGTATTGGCTATGAAGTGTTTGGGCGACAACAGACACACCGCGGAAGTTCTGTCCGAGTTCTTGCAACAAGAAACGCAGTCGTGGCTGGGCACAGTAGATCTTGAGGCAGGCAAGGTAGTGAGTGATAACGGAAGGAATTTCATGGCTGCCATCTCCCTTTCCCAACTGAAACACATTCCTTGCCTGGCTCACACCTTAAACCTGGTGGTGCAGTGCTTATTGAAAACTTATCCTGGGTTCTCCGACCTGCTCCTCAAAGTGCGTGCACTTTGCTCACATATCCGACGTTCGCCTGTACACGCCAGCCGTATGCAGACCTATCAGCGGTCTTTGAACCTTCCCCAGCATCGCCTAATCATAGACGTTGCAACAAGGTGGAACTCAACACTGCACATGCTTCAGAGACTGTGCGAACAGAGGCGTGCTGTTATTTATTTGTGGGAGGATACACGGGCAGGCAGTAGGATGGCAGACATGGAGTTGTCAGGTGTGCAGTGGTCGAAGATACAAGACATGTGTCAAGTCCTTCAGTGTTTTGAGGAATGCACACGGCTGGTTAGTGCAGACAACGCCGTAATAAGCATGAGCATCCCCCTAATGCGTCTGCTGATGCAAAGTTTGACGCACATAAAGGAGCAGGCGTCTGCACCAGAGGAAGAGGGAAGCCTTGATGACAGTCAGCCATTGTCTGGTCAGGGCAGTGTACAGGACGAGGTAGCGGGCGAAGAGGAGGTGGAGGACGAGGAGGATGATGGGGATGAGTATATTTTTAATGCGGAAACTTTCACGGGGGCACAGGAAATTGGTTGCGTGTCACGGCCGGGTTCTGGTTTTTTGAGGGACACAAGTGACGTAGATTTGCCTGCAACTGCCCCTCAACCAATCACAACCGGAGATTTGACAAGTGGAACTTTGGCCCACATGGCGGATTATGCCTTACGTATCCTACAAAGGGACACACGCATTACGAAAATGATGAACGATGACGATTACTGGTTGGCCTGCCTCCTTGATCCACGCTATAAAGGCAAATTGCAAAATGTTATGCCACATGAGAACTTGGAACTAATATTAGCAACCAAACAATCAACTCTTGTTGACCGTTTGCTTCAGGCATTCCCAGCACACAGCGCACGTGATCGTTCTCACACGAGCTCCAGGGGGCAGCAGACTAGGAGTGTTAGGGGTGCACACATCAGAAGTGGCGTTGGACAGAGGGGTTTTCTGACCAGGTTGTGGAGTGATTTTGCTATGACCGCAGACAGGACAGGTACTGCTGCATCAATTGAAAGTGACAGGAGACAACATTTGTCCAGTATGGTTACTAACTATTTTTCATCCCTTATCGATGTTCTCCCTCAACCGTCATTCCCATTTGATTACTGGGCCTCCAAATTAGACACCTGGCCAGAATTGGCAGAATATGCATTGCAGGAGCTTGCTTGCCCGGCAGCAAGTGTCCTATCAGAAAGAGTATTCAGTGCTGCAGGGTCAATATTAACCGAAAAAAGGACTCGTCTGGCTACCCAAAATGTTGACGATCTAACATTCATTAAAATGAACCACAACTGGATTTCAAAATCTTTTGCCCCACCTTGCCCGGCCGACACCTAGCTTTCCTATGAAAAGCTCTTGCCTGTGAATTACTTTTCTAATGTCTAATTTGCTGCTGCAGATTGTACAGCATACGACATGTTTACACCTCCCTAAATGGCCAAACTCCCCACACGGGGCCGTGGTATCGCGACTTGGCGCAAGCACCCGTGAGACTGCTGTTTGTCTGAAGAGGTGGGTGTGCTCGCTTTTGGTTGACGGCATTGCTACTGGGTCCCTCATAGTACAATGTAGTGTCTCTGGCGGTGGTGGTGCGCACCCAACGTCAGACACACCGTTGTAACATGAGTGGCCCTGGGGCGGTCCCGCCGGCCTCAAGAGAGTTCCCCCCTACCCCAGCTCAAACTGGGCTGTACTACGTGCAAAATTATGTCGCACAGCTCCACCAATCTTTAGTCTATTCGCTGACATCATTCAATGTCTGGCACTGACAATACAAATTTGTAGACATCTATGATGCAACTTAAAGTAGTCTGTGTCTGTGTCCTATATTGGCACCATTAAATAGTTACTGCCAAATTACTATGTCAGAAACACAGCAGATGAGCCCACCCCTGTACCTAAGTATGCCATCTTTTTTTTTGTTTTGGTTGTTTTGCGAGACATTAACATCTATTTATATTTTGGGAGTACTGGGACAGACACTCCTTGCACTACTCCTCCACTCAGCACCAAGCTGCCTGCCCGTGTATCCATGTAACCGCTGTAAAACTGCCATGAGCCTATTGTTTGTTATTTTAGGCCTTTGATAGCCTGTCTGCGGTCCCTACTCCTCCACTGACCACCAAGCTGCCTGCCCGTGTATCCATGTAACCGCTGTAAAACTGCCATGAGCCTATTGTTTGTTATTTTAGGCCTTTGAAGCCTTTCTGCGCTCCCTCCTTCCACTAGTCCTCCACTGACCAGACCACTGCTGCCCGTGTACCCCTGGAACCAATTTTAAAGTGCCTACAGCCAGCCCATTTTATTGTGTTAGGCCTTCGAAGCCTGTCTGCGGTCCATACTTCCACTAGTCCTCCACTGACCAGACCACTGCTGCCCGTGTACCCCTGGAACCAATTTTAAAGTGCCTACAGCCAGCCCATTTTATTGTGTTAGGCCTTCGAAGCCTGTCTGCGGTCCATACTTCCACTAGGCCTCCACTGACCAGACCACTGCTGCCCGTGTACCCCTGGAACCAATTTTAAAGTGCCTACAGCCAGCCCATTTTATTGTGTTAGGCCTTCGAAGCCTGTCTGCGGTCCCTCCTTCCACTAGGCCTCCACTGACCAGACCACTGCTGCCCGTGTACCCCTGGAACCAATTTTAAAGTGCCTACAGCCAGCCCATTTTATTGTGTTAGGCCTTCGAAGCCTGTCTGCGGTCCCTCCTTCCACTAGGCCTCCACTGACCAGACCACTGCTGCCCGTGTACCCCTGGAACCAATTTTAAAGTGCCTACAGCCAGCCCATTTTATTGTGTTAGGCCTTCGAAGCCTGTCTGCGGTCCCTCCTTCCACTAGGCCTCCACTGACCAGACCACTGCTGCCCGTGTACCCCTGGAACCAATTTTAAAGTGCCTACAGCCAGCCCATTTTATTGTGTTAGGCCTTCGAAGCCTGTCTGCGGTCCATACTTCCACTAGGCCTCCACTGACCAGACCACTGCTGCCCGTGTACCCCTGGAACCAATTTTAAAGTGCCTACAGCCAGCCCATTTTATTGTGTTAGGCCTTCGAAGCCTGTCTGCGGTCCCTCCTTCCACTAGGCCTCCACTGACCAGACCACTGCTGCCCGTGTACCCCTGGAACCAATTTTAAAGTGCCTACAGCCAGCCCATTTTATTGTGTTAGGCCTTCGAAGCCTGTCTGCGGTCCCTCCTTCCACTAGGCCTCCACTGACCAGACCACTGCTGCCCGTGTACCCCTGGAACCAATTTTAAAGTGCCTACAGCCAGCCCATTTTATTGTGTTAGGCCTTCGAAGCCTGTCTGCGGTCCCTCCTTCCACTAGGCCTCCACTGACCAGACCACTGCTGCCCGTGTACCCCTGGAACCAATTTTAAAGTGCCTACAGCCAGCCCATTTTATTGTGTTAGGCCTTCGAAGCCTGTCTGCGGTCCATACTTCCACTAGGCCTCCACTGACCAGACCACTGCTGCCCGTGTACCCCTGGAACCAATTTTAAAGTGCCTACAGCCAGCCCATTTTATTGTGTTAGGCCTTCGAAGCCTGTCTGCGGTCCCTCCTTCCACTAGGCCTCCACTGACCAGACCACTGCTGCCCGTGTACCCCTGGAACCAATTTTAAAGTGCCTACAGCCAGCCCATTTTATTGTGTTAGGCCTTCGAAGCCTGTCTGCGGTCCATACTTCCACTAGGCCTCCACTGACCAGACCACTGCTGCCCGTGTACCCCTGGAACCAATTTTAAAGTGCCTACAGCCAGCCCATTTTATTGTGTTAGGCCTTCGAAGCCTGTCTGCGGTCCCTCCTTCCACTAGGCCTCCACTGACCAGACCACTGCTGCCCGTGTACCCCTGGAACCAATTTTAAAGTGCCTACAGCCAGCCCATTTTATTGTGTTAGGCCTTCGAAGCCTGTCTGCGGTCCCTCCTTCCACTAGGCCTCCACTGACCAGACCACTGCTGCCCGTGTACCCCTGGAACCAATTTTAAAGTGCCTACAGCCAGCCCATTTTATTGTGTTAGGCCTTCGAAGCCTGTCTGCGGTCCATACTTCCACTAGGCCTCCACTGACCAGACCACTGCTGCCCGTGTACCCCTGGAACCAATTTTAAAGTGCCTACAGCCAGCCCATTTTATTGTGTTAGGCCTTCGAAGCCTGTCTGCGGTCCATACTTCCACTAGTCCTCCACTGACCAGACCACTGCTGCCCGTGTACCCCTGGAACCAATTTTAAAGTGCCTACAGCCAGCCCATTTTATTGTGTTAGGCCTTCGAAGCCTGTCTGCGGTCCATACTTCCACTAGGCCTCCACTGACCAGACCACTGCTGCCCGTGTACCCCTGGAACCAATTTTAAAGTGCCTACAGCCAGCCCATTTTATTGTGTTAGGCCTTCGAAGCCTGTCTGCGGTCCCTCCTTCCACTAGGCCTCCACTGACCAGACCACTGCTGCCCGTGTACCCCTGGAACCAATTTTAAAGTGCCTACAGCCAGCCCATTTTATTGTGTTAGGCCTTCGAAGCCTGTCTGCGGTCCCTCCTTCCACTAGGCCTCCACTGACCAGACCACTGCTGCCCGTGTACCCCTGGAACCAATTTTAAAGTGCCTACAGCCAGCCCATTTTATTGTGTTAGGCCTTCGAAGCCTGTCTGCGGTCCATACTTTAAATACTCCTCCACTCACCACCAAGCTGCCTGCCCGTGTATCCATGTAACCGCTGTAAAACTGCCATGAGCCTATTGTTTGTTATGTTAGGCCTTTGATAGCCTGTCTGCGGTCCTTACTTTAAATACTCCTCCACTCACCACCTAGCTGCCTGTGTATCCATGTAACCGATGTAAAACTGCCATGACTGCCTACTGTTTGTTATTTTAGGCCTTTGATAGCCTGTCTGCGGCCCCTACTTGCAATACTCCTCCACTGACCACAATGCTGCCTGGAGTGCCTGCCTGTGTATCCATGTAACCGATGTAAAACTGCCATGACTGCCTACTGTTTGTTATTTTAGGCCTTTGATAGCCTGTCTGCGGCCCCTACTTGCAATACTCCTCCACTGAGCACAATGCTGCCTGGAGTGCCTGCCTGTGTATCCATGTAACCGATGTAAAACTGCCATGACTGCCTACTGTTTGTTATTTTAGGCCTTTGATAGCCTGTCTGCAGCCCCTACTTGCAATACTCCTCCACTGACCACACCAATGCTGCCCGTGTACCCCTGGAACCTATTTAAAAGTTCATAGAGCCTAGTTATATATTTTATTTACTATTAATAAGGCCATGATGGACTACGCTGTACCACGCTACAAGCTAACCAGTCGACACTTCTTTTGCGAGAAAAGCCATCCCAACCCTCCACCAGCATGTAGAAGACCGCATTGTCCATGCACTCTGGCAATCTGTGAGTACAAAGGTGCACCTGACAACAGACGCATGGACCTGTAGGCATGGCCACGGAAGATTACGTGTCCATTACGGCGCAATGGGTTAATGTGGTGGATGCATGGTCCACAGGGGACAGCCTACTAAGTCTGTCTGCAGTCCCTAATTCAAATTGTCCTCCACTGTCTAAATCGGAACTTCCACCTTCTGGCTTTCGGCCTATAGTATCAGAAATTAAACTGCATTTGGCCTTCAACTTTGGTTAGGGCCTACTAACGGCTTCTGCCCCTCCCTGGTGTTGTCCTCAACTAAATAAAGCTGAGCTTCAACCTTCCGGCTCTCATTAAGTGGTTTTAAAAAAAAAATGGTGGTTAGGGCCTACTAACGGCTTCTGCCCCTCCCTGGTGTTGTCCTCAACTAAATAAAGCTGAGCTTCAACCTTCCGGCTCTCATTAAGTGGTTTTAAAAAAAAAAAAAATGGTGGTTAGGGCCTACTAACGGCTTCTGCCCCTCCCTGGTGTTGTCCTCAACTAAATAAAGCTGAGCTTCAACCTTCCGGCTCTCATTATGTGGTTTTAAAAAAAAAAATGGTGGTTAGGGCCTACTAACGGCTTCTGCCCCTCCCTGGTGTTGTCCTCAACTAAATAAAGCTGAGCTTCAACCTTCCGGCTCTCATTAAGTGGTTTTTAAAAAAAAATGGTGGTTAGGGCCTACTAACGGCTTCTGCCCCTCCCTGGTGTTGTCCTCAACTAAATAAAGCTGAGCTTCAACCTTCCGGCTCTCATTAAGTGGTTTTAAAAAAAAAAAAAATGGTGGTTAGGGCCTACTAACGGCTTCTGCCCCTCCCTGGTGTTGTCCTCAACTAAATAAAGCTGAGCTTCAACCTTCCGGCTCTCATTATGTGGTTTTAAAAAAAAAAATGGTGGTTAGGGCCTACTAACGGCTTCTGCCCCTCCCTGGTGTTGTCCTCAACTAAATAAAGCTGAGCTTCAACCTTCCGGCTCTCATTAAGTGGTTTTTAAAAAAAAATGGTGGTTAGGGCCTACTAACGGCTTCTGCCCCTCCCTGGTGTTGTCCTCAACTAAATAAAGCTGAGCTTCAACCTTCCGGCTCTCATTAAGTGGTTTTAAAAAAAAAAAAATTGGTGGTTAGGGCCTACTAACGGCTTCTGCCCCTCCCTGGTGTTGTCCTCAACTAAATAAAGCTGAGCTTCAACCTTCCGGCTCTCATTATGTGGTTTAAAAAAAAAAAATGGTGGTTAGGGCCTACTAACGGCTTCTGCCCCTCCCTGGTGTTGTCCTCAACTAAATAAAGCTGAGCTTCAACCTTCCGGCTCTCATTAAGTGGTTTTAAAAAAAAAATGGTGGTTAGGGCCTACTAACGGCTTCTGCCCCTCCCTGGTGTTGTCCTCAACTAAATAAAGCTGAGCTTCAACCTTCCGGCTCTCATTAAGTGGTTTTAAAAAAAAAATGGTGGTTAGGGCCTACTAACGGCTTCTGCCCCTCCCTGGTGTTGTCCTCAACTAAATAAAGCTGAGCTTCAACCTTCCGGCTCTCATTAAGTGGTTTTAAAAAAAAAAAAAATGGTGGTTAGGGCCTACTAACGGCTTCTGCCCCTCCCTGGTGTTGCCCTCAACTAAATAAAGCTGAGCTTCAACCTTCTGCTCCAAATTACCATTTTAAAAAATGCAATAGGCTTTTCCGGCCTACTAAAGGTGTCTGCCCCTCCCTGGTGTTGTCCTCAACTGAACAAAGCTGAGCTTCCACATTCTGGCTTTCGCCCTATACTATCAGATATTAAACTGCATTTGGCCTACTAGTGTGGTTAGGCCCTTGAAACAGTGTCTGCTGCTCTTGGGTTTGCTACTCCACTGAACAAAGCAATGCCGCCTGTTTAGTCCTGTTACCAATTTTGAACTGCATGTAGCCTACTTTATTCTTTGGCCCTATATCTGTTTCCTCCTCATCCTGCCCATTGCCCAGCCACTGCTAAATGAGTCTGCTGGTACATTGACCTAGACCACTACATTCCCCTTGTACTCTACACAGCCAGAATCTGACCCTGCTGAAAGTAAGGTTCCCCTTCCCGCATGTTATACCACCTTACACAGGGACAAAGAGGAAGGTGCAGATGAAAGTGCAGGTTCCTTCATCAGGTGGGGGGGCATACTCGTTGGCGACGTCACTGGCACAGGGCCCCTCAGAGTACGCAAAAGTGTCGCTGCTGGTGGGAGGCGCCCCCGCCATGCAAACACACCGCCGTACTTTGAGGGGCCCTGTGCCAGTGGCAATGCGAACGAGTGGGCCCCCCCTGCTTGCTCAGGATCACAGCACTTGCAACTTTTAAATACTTACCTTTCCCTGCAACACCGCCGTGACGTAGTCCGCATTTCCTGGGCCCACGAAAAACTTGAGCCAGCCCTACTCCCCCCACAACTTTCCCCCAATTCCTTATGCCCAACTATTATTATACAGTTAATTAAGATTGGCAAGCTTCAGAAACAAGAATGGATGTTTTTGGCATTAAAATGGGCACTGTAGGTGTTTTCCTGGCCTCCACTCACTGCCGACTATGCTTCCCCATTGACTTGCATTGGGTTTCGTGTTTCGGTCGATCCCCGACTTTTAGCGATAATCGGCCGACTGCACTCGACTCGACTCTGGACAAAATCGGGTTTCCCAAAACCCTACTCGATCTTAAAAAAATGAAAGTCGCTCAACCCTACATACCGTCCCTGGCTTAGAAAGTGAAACATTTAACAGGCCATGCCCATTACAAGTAGATTCTGACATGGAGTGCACTGATGCACAGCCACAGCCAGAGTACTATGCTGCTCCTTTGACTCAGACCACCACATTGCCCTCTCAGGGTACAGATCCACAATCAGACCCTGATGAGACTATGTTGCCCCGCCACGAACGCTATACCACCGACCGACACAGTGACACAGACGAAGTTGCACACGAGCTCGAAGAGGAGGTAATAGATGACCCAGTTATTGACCCCGATTGGCAGCCATTGGGGGAACAGGGTGCAGGCGGCAGTAGTTCAGAAGCGGAGGTGGAGGAGGGGCCGCAGCAGGCATCAACATCGCAACAGGTTCCATCTGCCGGGCCCGTATCTGGCCCAAAACGCGTGTCAAAGCCAAAACCTGTTGGAGGACAGCGTGGCCATCCGGTTAAAGCTCAGTCTGCAATCCCTGAAAAGGGATCCGAGTCTAGGAAGAGTGCAGTCTGGCATTTTTTTAAACAACATCCAACTGATCAGCGCAAAGTCATCTGTCAAAAATGTTCAACTAGCTTAAGCAGAGGTCAGAATCTGAAAAGTCTAAATACTAGTTGCATGCATAGACACTTAACCACCATGCATTTTCAAGCCTGGACTAACTACCAAACGTCCCTTAAGGTTGTAGCACCCTCGGCAAATGAAGCTAATCAGCAACGCAACATCCCTTCCGTCACTGTAAGGCCACCATTTTCCGCACCACCGGCAGTATCTGTGCAGGTTTCTTTGCCAGCCAAAAGCAGTCAGGGTCAGGGAATCACCAGTTTAGTAGGAGGAAATATTGCATCTAGGGCACCGGCGGAAACAATACCGTCTCCAACCGTCTCTCAGTCTGCCATGTACACCGGCACACCCGAAAGTTCCACGATCTCCTGCTCTCCAGTCCAGCTCACCCTACATGAGACTCTGGTTAGAAAAAGGAAGTACTTATCCTCGCATCCGTGTACACAGGGTTTTAACGCCCACATAGCTAGACTAATCTCGTTAGAGATGATGCCCTACCGTTTAGTTGAAAGCGAAGCTTTTAAAGCCCTGATGGAGTACGCTGAACCACGATACGAGCTACCTAGTCGACACTTTTTTTCCAGAAAAGCCATCCCAGCCCTGCACCAGCATGTTAAACAGCGCATCGTCCATGCACTTAGGCAATCTGTGAGTACAAAGGTGCACCTGACTACAGATGCATGGACCAGTAGGCATGGCCAGGGACGTTATGTGTCCATCACGGCACACTGGGTGAATGTGGTGGATGCAGGGTCCACAGGCGACATCAATTTAGGGACAGTTGTGCCTAGCCCACGGTCTAGGAAACAGTTGGCTGTAGGCGTTCGCACCCCCTCCTCCTCCTCCTCGTCCTCCTGCAGAAGCTACAGCTCTTCCACAGAACGCAGTCGGCCAACCACTCCATCGGCAGATGACACTGTTGCACACCAGTTGTCCCATTATGGGCCAGCTACTGCCAAGCGTCAGCAGGCTGTATTGGCTATGAAGTGTTTGGGCGACAACAGACACACCGCGGAAGTTCTGTCCGAGTTCTTGCAACAAGAAACGCAGTCGTGGCTGGGCACAGTAGATCTTGAGGCAGGCAAGGTAGTGAGTGATAACGGAAGGAATTTCATGGCTGCCATCTCCCTTTCCCAACTGAAACACATTCCTTGCCTGGCTCACACCTTAAACCTGGTGGTGCAGTGCTTATTGAAAACTTATCCTGGGTTCTCCGACCTGCTCCTCAAAGTGCGTGCACTTTGCTCACATATCCGACGTTCGCCTGTACACGCCAGCCGTATGCAGACCTATCAGCGGTCTTTGAACCTTCCCCAGCATCGCCTAATCATAGACGTTGCAACAAGGTGGAACTCAACACTGCACATGCTTCAGAGACTGTGCGAACAGAGGCGTGCTGTTATTTATTTGTGGGAGGATACACGGGCAGGCAGTAGGATGGCAGACATGGAGATGTCAGGTGTGCAGTGGTCGAAGATACAAGACATGTGTCAAGTCCTTCAGTGTTTTGAGGAATGCACACGGCTGGTTAGTGCAGACAACGCCGTAATAAGCATGAGCATCCCCCTAATGCGTCTGCTGATGCAAAGTTTGACGCACATAAAGGAGCAGGCGTCTGCACCAGAGGAAGAGGGAAGCCTTGATGACAGTCAGCCATTGTCTGGTCAGGGCAGTGTACAGGACGAGGTAGCGGGCGAAGAGGAGGTGGAGGACGAGGAGGATGATGGGGATGAGTATATTTTTAATGCGGAAACTTTCACGGGGGCACAGGAAATTGGTTGCGTGTCACGGCCGGGTTCTGGTTTTCTGAGGGACACAAGTGACGTAGATTTGCCTGCAACTGCCCCTCAACCAATCACAACCGGAGATTTGACAAGTGGAACTTTGGCCCACATGGCGGATTATGCCTTACGTATCCTACAAAGGGACACACGCATTACGAAAATGATGAACGATGACGATTACTGGTTGGCCTGCCTCCTTGATCCACGCTATAAAGGCAAATTGCAAAATATTATGCCACATGAGAACTTGGAACTAATATTAGCAACCAAACAATCAACTCTTGTTGACCGTTTGCTTCAGGCATTCCCAGCACACAGCGCACGTGATCGTTCTCACACGAGCTCCAGGGGGCAGCAGACTAGGAGTGTTAGGGGTGCACACATCAGAAGTGGCGTTGGACAGAGGGGTTTTCTGACCAGGTTGTGGAGTGATTTTGCTATGACCGCAGACAGGACAGGTACTGCTGCATCAATTGAAAGTGACAGGAGACAACATTTGTCCAGTATGGTTACTAACTATTTTTCATCCCTTATCGATGTTCTCCCTCAACCGTCATTCCCATTTGATTACTGGGCCTCCAAATTAGACACCTGGCCAGAATTGGCAGAATATGCATTGCAGGAGCTTGCTTGCCCGGCAGCAAGTGTCCTATCAGAAAGAGTATTCAGTGCTGCAGGGTCAATATTAACCGAAAAAAGGACTCGTCTGGCTACCCAAAATGTTGACGATCTAACATTCATTAAAATGAACCACAACTGGATTTCAAAATCTTTTGCCCCACCTTGCCCGGCCGACACCTAGCTTTCCTATGAAAAGCTCTTGCCTGTGAATTACTTTTCTAATGTCTAATTTGCTGCAGCAGATTGTACAGCATACGACATGTTTACACCTCCCTAAATGGCCAAACTCCCCACACGGGGCCGTGGTATCGCGACTTGGCGCAAGCACCCGTGAGACTGCTGTTTGTCTGAAGAGGTGGGTGTGCTCGCTTTTGGTTGACGGCATTGCTACTGGGTCCCTCATAGTACAATGTAGTGTCTCTGGCGGTGGTGGTGCGCACCCAACGTCAGACACACCGTTGTAACATGAGTGGCCCTGGGGCGGTCCCGCCGGCCTCAAGAGAGTTCCCCCCTACCCCAGCTCAAACTGGGCTCTACCACGTGCAAAATTATGTCGCACAGCTCCACCAATCTTTAGTCTATTCGCTGACATCATTCAATGTCTGGCACTGACAATACAAATTTGTAGACATCTATGATGCAACTTAAAGTAGTCTGTGTCTGTGTCCTATATTGGCACCATTAAATAGTTACTGCCAAATTACTATGTCAGAAACTCAGCAGATGAGCCCACCCCTGTACCTAAGTATGCCACCTTTTTTTTTGTTTTGGTTGTTTTGCGAGACATTAACATCTATTTATATTTTGGGAGTACTGGGACAGACACTCCTTGCACTACTCCTCCACTCACCACCAAGCTGCCTGTGTATCCATGTAACCGCTGTAAAACTGCCATGAGCCTATTGTTTGTTATTTTAGGCCTTTGATAGCCTGTCTGCGGTCCCTACTCCTCCACTGACCACCAAGCTGCCTGCCCGTGTATCCATGTAACCGCTGTAAAACTGCCATGAGCCTATTGTTTGTTATTTTAGGCCTTAGAAGCCTGTCTGCGGTCCCTCCTTCCACTAGGCCTCCACTGACCAGACCACTGCTGCCCGTGTACCCCTGGAACCAATTTTAAAGTGCCTACAGCCAGCCCATTTTATTGTGTTAGGCCTTCGAAGCCTGTCTGCGGTCCATACTTTAAATACTCCTCCACTCACCACCAAGCTGCCTGCCCGTGTATCCATGTAACCGCTGTAAAACTGCCATGAGCCTATTGTTTGTTATTTTAGGCCTTTGAAGCCTTTCTGCGCTCCCTCCTTCCACTAGTCCTCCACTGACCAGACCACTGCTGCCCGTGTACCCCTGGAACCAATTTTAAAGTGCCTACAGCCAGCCCATTTTATTATGTTAGGCCTTCAAAGCCTTTCTGCGCTCCCTCCTTCCACTAGGCCTCCACTGACCAGACCACTGCTGCCCGTGTACCCCTGGAACCAATTATAAAGTGCCTACAGCCAGCCCATTTTATTATGTTAGGCCTTTGAAGCCTGTCTGCGGTCCCTACTTTAAATACTCCTCCACTCACCACCAAGCTGCCTGCCCGTGTATCCATGTAACCGCTGTAAAACTGCCATGAGCCTATTGTTTGTTATTTTAGGCCTTTGAAGCCTGTCTGCGGTCCCTACTTTAAATACTCCTCCACTCACCACCAAGCTGCCTGCCCGTGTATCCATGTAACCGATGTAAAACTGCCATGACTGCCTACTGTTTGTTATTTTAGGCCTTTGATAGCCTGTCTGCGGCCCCTACTTGCAATACTCCTCCACTGACCACAATGCTGCCTGGAGTGCCTGCCTGTGTATCCATGTAACCGATTTCAAACTGCCATGACTGCCTACTGTTTGTTATTTTAGGCCTTTGTGAGCCTGTCTGCGGCCCCTACTTGCAATACTCCTCCACTGACCACAATGCTGCCTGGAGTGCCTGCCTGTGTATCCATGTAACCGATTTCAAACTGCCATGACTGCCTACTGTTTGTTATTTTAGGCCTTTGATAGCCTGTCTGCGGCCCCTACTTGCAATACTCCTCCACTGACCACACCAATGCTGCCCGTGTACCCCTGGAACCTATTTAAAAGTTCATAGAGCCTAGTTATATATTTTATTTACTATTAATAAGGCCATGATGGACTACGCTGTACCACGCTACAAGCTAACCAGTCGACACTTCTTTTGCGAGAAAAGCCATCCCAACCCTCCACCAGCTTGTAGAAGACCGCATTGTCCATGCACTCTGGCAATCTGTGAGTACAAAGGTGCACCTGACAACAGACGCATGGACCTGTAGGCATGGCCACGGAAGATTACGTGTCCATTACGGCGCAATGGGTTAATGTGTTGGATGCATGGTCCACAGGGGACAGCCTACTAAGTATGTCTGCAGTCCATAATTCAAATTGTCCTCCACTGTCTAAATCGGAGCTTCCACCTTCTGGCTTTCGGCCTATAGTATCAGAAATTAAACTGCATTTGGCCTTCAACTTTGGTTACGGACTACTAACGGCTTCTGCCCCTCCCTGGTGTTGCCCTCAACTAAATAAAGCTGAGCTTCAACCTTCTGTTCCAAATTACCATTTTAAAAAATGCAATAGGCTTTTCCGGCCTACTAAAGGTGTCTGTCTGTGTGCCCCTGCCTGGTGTTGTCCTCAACTAAATAAAGCTGAGCTTCAACCTTCCGGCTCTCATTAAGTGTTTTTTAAAAAACAAAATGGTGGTTAGGGCCTACTAACGGCTTCTGCCCCTCCCTGGTGTTGCCCTCAACTGAATAAAGCTGAGCTTCAACCTTCTGGCTCTCATTAAGTGTTTTTTAAAAAACAAAATGGTGGTTAGGGCCTACTAACAGCTTCTGCCCCTCCCTGGTGTTGCCCTCAACTGAATAAAGCTGAGCTTCTACCTTCCGGCTCTGATTAACTGCTGTTTTTAAACAAAATGGTGGTTAGGGCCTACTAACGGCTTCTGCCCCTCCCTGGTGTTGCCCTCAACTAAATAAAGCTGAGCTTCAACCTTCCGGCTCTCATTAAGTGGTTTTTAAAAAACAAAATGGTGGATAGGGCCTACTAACGGCTTCTGCCCCTCCCTGGTGTTGCCCTCAACTAAATAAAGCTGAGCTTCAACCTTCCGGCTCTCATTAAGTGGTTTTGAAAAAACAAAATGGTGGATAGGGCCTACTAACGGCTTCTGCCCCTCCCTGGTGTTGCCCTCAACTAAATAAAGCTGAGCTTCAACCTTCCGGCTCTCATTAAGTGTTTTTTAAAAAACAAAATGGTGGTTAGGGCCTACTAACGGCTTCTGCCCCTCCCTGGTGTTGCCCTCAACTAAATAAAGCTGAGCTTCAACCTTCTGGCTCTCATTAAGTGTTTTTTAAAAAACAAAATGGTGGTTAGGGCCTACTAACGGCTTCTGCCCCTCCCTGGTGTTGCCCTCAACTGAATAAAGCTGAGCTTCAACCTTCTGGCTCTCATTAAGTGTTTTTTAAAAAACAAAATGGTGGTTAGGGCCTACTAACGGCTTCTGCCCCTCCCTGGTGTTGCCCTCAACTGAATAAAGCTGAGCTTCTACCTTCCGGCTCTGATTAACTGCTGTTTTTAAACAAAATGGTGGTTAGGGCCTACTAACGGCTTCTGCCCCTCCCTGGTGTTGCCCTCAACTAAATAAAGCTGAGCTTCAACCTTCTGTTCCAAATTACCATTTTAAAAAATGCAATAGGCTTTTCCGGCCTACTAAAGGTGTCTGTCTGTGTGCCCCTGCCTGGTGTTGTCCTCAACTAAATAAAGCTGAGCTTCAACCTTCCGGCTCTCATTAAGTGGTTTTGAAAAAGCAAAATGGTGGATAGGGCCTACTAATGGCTTCTGCCCCTCCCTGGTGTTGCCCTCAACTAAATAAAGCTGAGCTTCAACCTTCCGGCTCTCATTAAGTGGTTTTGAAAAAACAAAATGGTGGATAGGGCCTACTAACGGCTTCTGCCCCTCCCTGGTGTTGCCCTCAACTAAATAAAGCTGAGCTTCAACCTTCCGGCTCTCATTAAGTGTTTTTTAAAAAACAAAATGGTGGTTAGGGCCTACTAACGGCTTCTGCCCCTCCCTGGTGTTGCCCTCAACTAAATAAAGCTGAGCTTCAACCTTCCGGCTCTCATTAAGTGTTTTTTAAAAAACAAAATGGTGGTTAGGGCCTACTAACGGCTTCTGCCCCTCCCTGGTGTTGCCCTCAACTGAATAAAGCTGAGCTTCAACCTTCTGGCTCTCATTAAGTGTTTTTTAAAAAACAAAATGGTGGTTAGGGCCTACTAACGGCTTCTGCCCCTCCCTGGTGTTGCCCTCAACTGAATAAAGCTGAGCTTCTACCTTCCGGCTCTGATTAACTGCTGTTTTTAAACAAAATGGTGGTTAGGGCCTACTAACGGCTTCTGCCCCTCCCTGGTGTTGCCCTCAACTAAATAAAGCTGAGCTTCAACCTTCCGGCTCTCATTAAGTGGTTTTGAAAAAACAAAATGGTGGATAGGGCCTACTAACGGCTTCTGCCCCTCCCTGGTGTTGCCCACAACTAAATAAAGCTGAGCTTCAACCTTCTGCTCCAAATTACCATTTTAAAAAATGCAATAGGCTTTTCCGGCCTACTAAAGGTGTCTGTCTGTGTGCCCCTGCCTGGTGTTGTCCTCAACTAAATAAAGCTGAGCTTCAACCTTCCGGCTCTCATTAAGTGGTTTTGAAAAAACAAAATGGTGGTTAGGGCCTACTAACGGCTTCTGCCCCTCCCTGGTGTTGTCCTCAACTGAACAAAGCTGAGCTTCCACATTCTGCCTTTCGCCCTATACTATCAGATATTAAACTGCATTTGGCCTACTAGTGTGGTTAGGCCCTTGAAACAGTGTCTGCTGCTCTTGGGTTTGCTACTCCACTGAACAAAGCAATGCCGCCTGTTTAGTCCTGTTACCAATTTTGAACTGCATTTAGCCTACTTTATTCTTTGGCCCTATATCTGTTTCCTCCTCATCCTGCCCATTGCCCAGCCACTGCTAAATGAGTCTGCTGGTACATTGACCTAGACCACTACATTCCCCTTGTACTCTACACAGCCAGAATCTGACCCTGCTGAAAGTAAGGTTCCCCTTCCCGCATGTTATACCACCTTACACAGGGACAAAGAGGAAGGTGCAGATGAAAGTGCAGGTTCCTTCATCAGGTGGGGGGGCATACTCGTTGGCGACGTCACTGGCACAGGGCCCCTCAGAGTACGCAAAAGTGTCGCTGCTGGTGGGAGGCGCCCCCGCCATGCAAACACACCGCCGTACTTTGAGGGGCCCTGTGCCAGTGCCAATGCGAACGAGTGGGCCCCCCCCTGCTTGCTCAGGATCACAGCACTTGCAACGTTTAAATACTTACCTTTCCCTGCAACACCGCCGTGACGTAGTCCGCATTTCCTGGGCCCACGAAAAACTTGAGCCAGCCCTACTCCCCCCACAACTTTTGCCAAATGACCCCCAATTCCCTATGCCCAACTATTATTATAAAGTTAATTACGATTGGCAAGCTTCAGAAACAAGAATGGATGTTTTTGGCATTAAAATGGGCACTGTAGGTGTTTTCCTGGCCTCCACTCACTGCCGACTATGCTTCCCCATTGACTTGCATTGGGTTTCGTGTTTCGGTCGATCCCCGACTTTTAGCGATAATCGGCCGAATGCACTCGACTCGACTCTGGACAAAATCGGGTTTCCCAAAACCCTACTCGATCTTAAAAAAATGAAAGTCGCTCAACCCTAGTCACTCGTCCTCTTGGTGTGGACACAAAAGTATTGAATATTACCAGTCTTGAACTCATGGCATTTAGGTTACGCTGCCTTTCCCATCACCCTTGCGTTCTCAAAATTTTTGGCGACAGGCAATACTGACTGGTGACACTTCTAGACCCATGCTACAAGGAGAACTTTATATCTTTTATCCCAGAGACAGACAAATGTAGTAAAATGTTGGAGGACCAGAGGGCCCTTCTTGAGGAATTATTAATTCCCATCTGAAAACGCTGGCAGCAGAGGTCACAGACACAGTTTGTTGGCAAAGCAAGGAGTATAGGTGAGAGGGAGACACAACTCCAATCCAGCAGAGGCAGTGGAACACTGGCAAAGTTCTGGGAGAGTTATCTAAGACCTTCCCATCGCCCTGGCCCTGAGGTGCGGGGGACTCTCACAAGAATTGCAAAGTTTGGGAAGATGCTGCAGAAGTACCTTGCTGACCGGACCAACATCCTCTGTCATTCCTCTGTGCCTTATAATTATTGGTTAGCAAAGCTGAACATGTGGCATGAACTAGCTCACTCTACTGCGCACGTGCGCTGTGCCCACAGTAATGAAGTGCACGGTGCCTCGCTGTCTGGCAGTCACTGGGCACACGGCGCCTTTTAGTGGCGGGAGCCAAAGGGAAGAGTCCTTTGCGGCGCCAGTGCTCTAAGGATGGAGTAAGCCGCTGAGCCTCCTATGCGCTGCTTGTCCAAGCAGAAAATTTCTGCTGTCATGCCCACTTTCTCTTAAGCTGGCCCCCCTGCCTCTAGGTCACCAGGTCTGTCTGCTGCAATTTGTCACAGTGTCGGCACTTTGGGTGCATACTGCACTGCCCGTTTGCTGCTCACACGCTGACAGCTGTGGACTCACTCCTGCTTTACATGTTTTTTCCCTCAACTTCCAGCCAGGTTCCCTGTCTAAACACACCCCCTCTTCCTGAGTAATAGGGCCTGTCCGTTCCCCTATTCCTTCCCCTGGGAAACAGGGGACGCTACCTTGACATTTCCTGACCCGGCACAGCCCAGTCATCCTAAGTCTGTACATATCTGGCCAATCAGTTCTTTAATGCAAGCATCATAGAAGGCATGTTTTAATTTTCAAGAGCAAATAGTACATTACATCCAGAACAGTTTCACTTTGAAGGATTTCGTGGCTCATATTAGTGATGAGCAAATGTGCTCGCCACTACTGCCTGTATCACGTGCCACGCCAAAGAGGCAACAGGAGATTAGGGAGGTTAATAAGTGGCTCAAGAATTGGTGTAGGAAGGAGGGGTTTGGGTTCCTGCAGAACTAGGCCGACTTCTCAGTTGGCTACAGGTTCTACGCTAGGGATGGCTGCACCTCAATGGGGAAGGAGCAGCTGTGCTGGGGGAGAAAATGGCTAGAAGGTTGGAGGAGTGTTTAAAGGGAACCTGTCACCCCCAAAATCGCTGGTGAGGTAAGCTCACCGGCATCAGGGGCTTATCTACAGCATTCTGTAATGCTGTAGATAAGCCGCTGATGTTACCTGAAAGAGGAGAAAAAGACGTTAGATTATACTCACCCAGGGGCGGTCCCGCTGCGGTCCGGTCGGATGGGTGTCTCCGGTCCGCTCTGGCGCCTCCCATGTTCGTTCCATGACGTCCTCTTCGGGTCTTTACGCCGCGTCTCCGGCGCAGGCGTACTTTGTCTGCCCTGTTGAGGGCAGAGCAAAGTACTGCAGTGCGCAGGCGCCGGAAAGGTCAGTAGAAGGGTTACAAGGACACTAAACTTCAGGAGGGCAAATTTCCCTCCTGAGAGATGATCTTGGTGCAATTAACTGGGACAATATCCTGAGACATAAAAATACGCAAAGAAAATGGTAGACGTTTATTAGCATCCTGGATAGGACCTGTGCACAGTAAATACCGTATGGGAATAAACATACTAGAAATAGGAGGAAACTAGTATGGCTAAATAGAGCTGTAAGGGAAGCAATAAGTGACAAAAAGAAAGCATTTAGAGAATTAAAGGAAGTAGATAGTGATGAGGCATTAAATAAATACAGAAAATTAAATAAATTCTGTAAAAAGCAAATCAAGGCAGCAAAAGTTGCGATAGAGAGACTCATTGCCAGAGAGAGTAAAAATAATCCCAAACTATGCTTTAACTACGTAAATAGTAAGAAACTAAAAGATGATAGTGTTGGCCCCATTAAAAATAGTCTGGGTGAAATGGTGGATGAGGATGAGGAAAAAGCCAATATGCTAAATGACTTTTTTTCATCAGTATTTACACAAGAAAATCCCATGGCTGACATTATGATCAGTGATAAGAAAAATTCCCCATGTCACCTGCTTAACCCAGCAGGAAGTATGGCGGCATCTAAAAATCACTAAAATTGACAAATCTCTGGACCCGGATGGGATACACCCCCGAGTACTGCAGGAATTAGTATAGTCATTGATAGACCATTATTTTTAATCTTTAAAGGGAACCTGTCACCCACAAAATCGAAGGTGAATTAAGCCCACCAGCATCAGGGGCTTATCTACAGCATTCTGGAATGCTGTAGATAAGCCCCCGATGTATCCTAAAGATGAGAAAAAGAGGTTCTATTATACTCACCCAGGGGCGTTTCTGCTGTGGTCCGGTCCGATGGGTGTCGAGGTCCGGTCCAGCGCCTCCTATCTTCATCAGATGACGTACACTTCTTGTCTTCACGCTGCAGCTCTCTGACCTTTCCCGGCACTTGCGCACTGCAGTACTTTGCTGTGCCGTCAACAGGGCAGACAAAGTACGGCTGCGCCAGAGCCGCAGCGTGAAGACAAGAAGAGGACGTCATCGTAAGAAGATGGGAGGTGTTGTGATCCTAGTGGTAGAGGATCTCAAATGTACAAACTAAGTCTGCTAACACAAAAACTAGCTCATAGGGAGGTGGTAACTAGGCTGACCGAATATCTGATCCTAGCACACAACTAACAGTAGCCAGGGAATGTACCTACGTTGATTCTAGACATCTCGCACCAGCCGGAGAACTAACTAACCCTTTCAGAGAAAATAAGACCTCACTTGCCTCCAGAGAAGGGACCCCAAAGATGAAATACAAGCCCCCAACAAATAATAACGGTGAGGTAAGAAGAAAAGGCAAACGTAAGTATGAACTAGATTTAGTAAAGTGAGGCCCACTAAATAATAGCAGAAAATAGAAAGAGAACTTATTCGGTCAGCAAAAAACCCTATCAAAATATCCACGCTGAAAATCCAAGAACCCCCGCACCGACTAACGGTGCAGGGGGAGAATATCAGCCCCCTAGAGCTTCCAGCAAAAATCAGAATCACATTGTAACTAGCTGGAACAAAATATCAGAAATGGGGATAAACAAAAATAAGAAAGCAGGACTTAGCTTATCTTGCAAAAAGCAAGAGACAGGAGCCAAAAGACTAGACTGGTAACATCGATTCCAGGCACCATACTGAGTTTCCAGGAAGACTAAATAGGAACACCCAGGCCAAACGACCCAGGTGAGTAAAAACCTGGAGACAGACAATCCAAGTGTCATACCGCTAGAGAACACAAGAGGGAGACAAGAAATACAATTCACAACAGGGAGGCCCCGGACTGCGATGCCGATTGTACCGGGACCACCCCTGGGTGAGTATAATCTAACCTCTTTTTCTTATCTTTTAGGATACATCGGGGGGCTTATCTACAGCATTGCAGAATGCTGTAGATAAGCTCCTGATGCTGGTGGGCTTAGCTCACCTTCGATTTTGGGGGATGACAGGTTCCCTTTCTGCTCCGGACTTAGTGAGTGTAGAGAGTGCTGCTGCTGAGATAGGATCAGAATTGAGCTTTTGAGGCTATGTGCACACGTCAGGATTTTGTCAGGTTTTTTCCTCAGGATTTGTAGCCAAAACCAGGAGTGGAACAATTAGAGGAAAACTATAATAGAAACATATGCACCACTTCTGCATTTATCACCCACTCCTGGTTTTGGCTACAAAACCTGATGAAAAAGCCTGACAAAATCCTGACAAAATCCTGACGTGTGCACATAGCCTTAATAGTTAGTGCAGGTCTGAAACTGTTCAGTCCACAACTTCGGAGAAACCAACAGTCCTTTTTATGGCTAATTCGGAGGTCCCGAGATTGCAGCGCTAGGTAGGCAGGGGACTCTATGTGCGCAAATCCACATCACTGCAAGGCCTGCAGGCACTGTATGTGAGTACATAGCTCTCACCGCATACCTCCAAAAGCTCCATTACTGTCTGCTGCTGTTTATTTAATACAACCCCTGGCAAAAATTATGGAATCACCGGCCTTGGAGGATGTTCATTCAGATGTTTAATTTTGTAGAAAAAAAGCAGATCACACACATGGCACAAAACTAAAGTCATTTCAAATGGCAACTTTAAGAAACACTAAAAGAAATCAAGAACAAAAAATGTGGTAGTCAGTAATGGTCACTATTTTTAACCAAGCATAGGGAAAAAAAAATGGAATTACTCAATTCTGAGAAAAAAATTATGGAATCATGAAAAACAAACAAAAAAACACTCCAAAACATCACTAGTATTTTGTTGCACCACCTCTGGCTTTTATAACAGCTTGCAGTCTCTGAGGCATGGACTTAATGAGTGTCAAACAGTACTCTTCATCAATCTGGCTCCAACGTTCTCTGATTGCTGTTGCCAGATCAGTTTTGCAGGTTGGAGCCTTGTCAAGGACCATTTTCTTCATCTTCCACCAAAGATTTTCAATTGGATTGAGATCCGGACTATTTGCAGGCCATGACATTGACCTTTTGTGTCTTTTGTCAAGGAATGTTTTCACAGTTTTTGCTCTATGGCAGGATGCATTATCATCTTGAAAAATGATTTCATCATCCCCAAACATCCTTTCAATTGATGGGATAAAAAAAGTGTCCAAAATATCAACATAAACTTGTGCATTTATTGACGATGTAATGACATGCATCTCCCCATTGCCTTTACCTGACATGTATCCCATATCATCAATGACTGTGGAAATTTGCATGTTCTCTTCACGCAGTCATCTTTATAAATCTCATTGGAACGGCACCAAACAAAAATTCCAGCATCATCACCTTGCCCAATGCAGATTCGCGATTCATCACTGAATATGACTTTCATCCAGTCATCCACAGTCCATGATTGCTTTTCCTTAGCCCATTGTAACCTTATTTTTTACTGTTTAGGTGTTAATGATGGCTTTCATTTAGCTTTTCTGTATGTAAATCCCATTTGCTTTAGGCGTTTTCTTACAGTTCGGTCACAGACGTTGACTCCAGTTTCCACCCATTCGTTCCTCATTTGTTTTGTTGTGTATTTCCTGTTTTGGAGACATATTGTTAGGGCTAGCGGAAAGCACCAAATTATAAGAGAGATTGTATAAGGTGCGTTCGCAGCCCGGGGTCCACTGTGCAGAGATGGAACCTGCTGCTGAGTAATGACGGACTATATGGCAGTACAATGTGGATACACACATGGGTTAACTTCACCCTGTGTGAAGGAAGCAAACCCTGTTGTGTCACAGGGCCGCGGTACTGCACCAAGAGCGCAAGCAAGGAGTCTCAGGACTCTATCCCAAGACACTGGATTAGGGTACTTACAGACCACTTGCGCTCGACACCGCAACTGGGGTGTCAAAGTAACAGAATAACTTAAAGCACAAGAGTGCGTGCTGTGCCCCTTTGGTGGACGCCACTAACCACCCAGACTTGGGATAGGAAAGCGCTCTATAAGCGCACGGCGCCGCACTGGCGGCTCCAGCAGTAGACGCTGTATCGTGTGTCTTTATGTTGACAGCTAGTCGGGCGCTAGACAGCAAGCATCCACCTTTCGCGACTTGCACTCATCAACACACACACGTATACAAATGTACACTAGCGCATGGCCGTGCGGTCATGCGAAGCATATATAGCTGCAGCAAGTACAGGACCTTCCAAAAAGGACCAATGGAAAGCTGCCACAGAAGTTCAGCACCTTCAGGACCTTCCTGGAGGACCAATTGGATCAGCTGCATTATCAGAGCATGTGACCTTCGATCTCCAATGTGAGATCTTTCCCTGGGCATGCTCAGAAGGGGAAAAGCAGGACTTAGTCCCAAAAGCGTCTGCTCGCCGCTGCCCAGCATTGACTTTAATGGCAGAAGCTGGAAAAGCAGCAGTAATTCTATGCACAGAGTGAGACTGAGCAAGACGCCTGGACCGACGTCTCTGCTGAGCAGACTCCACTGCGGCTGGAGAAGAATGGGAGACCGCAGCAGAGATGGCTCGAGATTCCCCCTGTGCAGAGGTGGGAACTCGACACCTAACATTAATTACCCCCCCTCCTTGGACCTCGCTATGCTCAAAGGCAGCAATGAGCTCTGGAGCTCGAATGTGTTCAGCAGGCTCCCAGGACCTGTCCTCTGGGCCATAACCCTTCCAATCCACCAAATAGAATTTTTTGCCACGTACCACCTTGCAATCCAAAATAGCGTTCACCTCGTAATCATCCGTAGACGAACCCGATGTCCCGGCAGATGACTCGGAAAACCGGGACATGTATACGGGCTTTAAGAGGGACACATGAAAGGTGTCGGTGATACCCAGGTGTGGAGGAAGGGCCAGATGGTAGACCACAGGGTTAACCTGTTCGAGGACCTTGAAGGGACCCAAGTAGCGAGGTGCAAACTTAGTGGACTCAACTCGCAGCCTGATGTTACGGGCGGAGAGCCACACCAAGTCGCCAGGAGCAAAGGTCGGAGCGGAAAGCCGATGAGCATCGGCGGAGGACCTCATTCTCTCCTTGGAGGCCCGAATGGCATCCTGAGTGCAATCCCAAATGTCCCGTGCCTCCACAGCCCAGTCTGCCACCCTGGAGTCAGCGGAAGACACAGGCATGGGCACAGGGACGTGGATGCTGGCCGTAATTTAGGAGGAATGGAGTCTGACCGGTGGAGTCGGCTACAGCGTTGTTAAGCGCAAACTCTGCCCACGGTAGCAAGGATGCCCAGTCATCCTGCCTGGCAGAAACAAAATATCGTAAATATGTGACCAGGGTCTGGTTGGCCCTCTCAACCAACCCATTCGTCTCGGGATGATAAGCCGAGGAGAGATTCAACTCAATACTGAGAAGACGACAAAGCTCTCTCCAGAATCGAGACGCAAACTGGGGACCCCGGTCACTGACAATTTTGTCCGGCATACCGTGTAGGCGAAAAATATGTTTGATAAACAACACTGCCAGAGCCCGTGCAGAAGGTAGCCGTGGAAGAGGCACCAAGTGCACCATCTTGGAAAAATGGTCGGTGATCACCCATATAATGGTGCAGTTACGAGACCTGGGTAAGCCCACCACAAAGTCCATCCCGACCATCTCCCAGGGCCTGTCCGCCACCGGCAGGGGATAAAGCAACCCAGCTGGCTGTTGCCGAGGAAACTTGTTTTTGGCGCAAGAGACACACGCCCGAACATAGTCTGCAATGTCGCGAGCCATATGCGGCCACCAAGATGTCCTCCCCAGTAGCTCAGATGTCCTTTTGGACCCAAAATGTCCACCCACCCTGGACGAGTGAGCCCAAGAGAGAACCTCCGGACGCAGATTGGATGGTACAAAAGTCTTGCCCGGAGGCACAGACTCGAGCGAAATCGGGGCCACAGTTCTCAGACTCTCGGTGGGGACAATAAACCGAGGCTCCTCTTCCTCCTCCTCAGATGATACAACGGAGCGAGAGAGAGCATCAGCACGAATGTTCTTTCCCCCGGAAAGAAAATGGAGGGTGAAATGGAACTGGGAGAAGAACAAGGATCACCTTGCCTGACGAGAATTTAACCGCTGGGCTGTCTGCAGGTACACCTAATTCTTGTGATCTGTGAAGACTTGGAAGGGAAAACGAGATCCCTCCAAGAGATGTTTCCACTCCGAGAAGGCCAACTTCATGGCTAGCAACTCCCTGTCCCCGATGGAATAATTCCTCTCTGCTGGTGAGAAGGTCTTAGAAAAGAAGAAGCAAGGATGCTTCCGACCTTGAGCATCCTTTTGGAAAAGGACTGCTCCAGCACCAACAGATGAGGCATCCACCTCCATTATAAATGGCTTATGTACATCGGGGCGATGTAGGATGGGAGCGCTAGCGAAGTGTGACTTAATGGAGTTAAAGGCCTTGGAGACCTCCTCAGACCACAATTTGGGATTTGCTCCCTTCTTGGTGAGGGCAACCAAGGGAGCTACCAAAGTTGAGGTGTGGAATGAACTGGCGATAGTAATTAATGAACCCCATAAAGCGCTGCACCGCTTTAAGAGAATGGGGTTCCTGCCAGTCCATCACAGCCTGTAGTTTGGCAGGATCCATAGCCAATCCCTGGGCAGAGATGATGTAGCCCAGGAAAGGTAAGGATTCCTGCTCAAACACACATTTCTCCAACTTTGCGTAGAGGGAATTTGCCCGCAAGAGGTCGAAGACTCTGCAAACATCTCTCCGGTGGGAGTCAATATCTGGAGAGTAGATGAGAATATCATCCAGATAGACTACGACTGAGGTGGAGAGCATATCCTGGAAGATGTCGTTCACAAAGTCTTGGAAAACAGCTGGGGCATTACAGAGCCCTAAGGGCATCACCAGATATTCATAGTGCCCATCCCTGGTGTTAAAAGCCGTCTTCCATTCGTCCACCTCACGGATGCGAATCAGGTTGTAAGCACCCCGCAGATCTAATTTTGTAAATACCCTTGCTCCCCGAAGCCTATCAAAGAGCTCAGATATCAGGGGCAGAGGATACTTATTTTTAACGGTGATGGCGTTAAGACCCCTGTAATCTATGCATGGACGTAGTTCTCCATTCTTCTTCTGCACGAAGAAGAACCCAGCCCCTGCAGGTGGCACTGACTTCCTAATGAATCCTCTTGCCAGATTTTCCTGGATGTACTGTGACATTGCCTCCGTCTCTGGGAGAGATAACGGATAGACTCGACCCCGGGGAGGCTCAGCACCAGGCAAGAGGTCAATAGGACAGTCATAGGGGCGGTGAGGCGGAAGGGTCTCCGCAGCTCTTTTGGAGAACACGTCCGCATAGGGCCAATATTGCTTGGGGAGAGAGGATAGATCTGCGGGTACCTCAGTAGTAGCAACCTGAACACATTCCCTCTGACATCTACCCCCACTAGATTCACCCCATCCCAAAATTCTGCCTGTGGACCACTCAATATGAGGAGAATGTTACCGTAGCCAAGGCATCCCTAACAGGATCTCGTCGATTCCCTCAGGAATGATGAGCAGAGATATAATCTCCTGATGAGATGGCGACATGGCAGAGTGAAAGGGATGGTCTGGTGTGTTATCTGTGAGGGCAGTGTCGACCCATTTACCACTCGTACCTAGGGTTGAGCGAAACGGGTCGGCAATTTTCAGAAGTCGCCGACTTTTGGCAAAGTCGGGTTTCATGAAACCCGACCCGACCCCTGTGTGGGGTCGGCCATGAAGTCGGCGATCTTCTGAATCTGGAATCGGAATTCCGATACCGATTCCCGATATGTTTAAGATATCGGGAATTGGTATCGGAATTCAGATTTAAGTGTAAGAATTAAAATAAAAAATATCGCTATACTTACCCTCTGACGGGCCCTGGTACTAACCGGGAACCTTCCTTCCTTAGAATCAGCCTTCCAGGACCTTGCGGTGACGTCGCGGCGACGTCGCGGCTTGTGATTGGTCGCGCGCCGCCCATGTGACCGCTCGCGCGACCAATCACAAGCCTCGACGTCACCGTGACGTCACCGAGGGTCCTGGAAGGGCTGATTCTTAGGAAGGAAGGCTGCCGGAACGAAGCCGAGGGTGAGTATATTCCTATTAGGTATATACTCACCCTCGGACACGCCCTGCTTCATTCCGACAGCCTTCCTTCCTAAGAATCAGCCCTTCCAGGACCTTCGGTGACGTCACGGTGACGTCGCGGCTTGTGATTGGTCGCGCGAGCGGTCACATGGGCGGCGCGCGACCAATCACAAGCCGCGACGTCACCGCAAGGTCCTGGAAGGCTGATTCTAAGGAAGGAAGGTTCCCGGTTAGTACCAGGGCCCGTCAGATGGTAAGTATAGCGATATTTTTTATTTTAATTCTTTATTTTACACTTAAATATGGATCCCAGGGCCTGAAGGAGAGTTTCCGCTCCTTCAGACCCTGGGAACCATTGGAAACCCAATGCACTGCATTGGTTTTCGAGTTTCGGCCGACCCCGACCCCGACTTTTTTATAGGATCGGCCGATTTCACTCGACCCGACTTTTGAAAAAGTCGGGTTTCGTGAAACCCGACCCGATCCTATAAAAGTAAAGGTCGCTCAACCCTACTCGTACCGTCACTGGTTGAGCTAACATTACCAGGGGAATTGCGTGACGTTGGGCGAAGGCAGATGACATAAAATTGCCCTCCGTCCCAGAATCCACGCAGAGCTCTACCGAGTGGGAAAATGGATCTATAGTAATTGTCCCCTTAAAGGACAATTTGGAGGCAAACGTCGCCGTGTCTAGTGTACCTCCACCTACTACCACTAGACGCTGATGTTTCGTCGACCGCTGGGAACATCTGGTGGCAAGATGTCCTGACTGCTGGCAAACATGACAAACCTGGAGTGCACGAGCGGTCCGGGACTTAGATCCTGCTCGTGACTAGGGTTGAGCGACTTTTAACTTTTTCAGGATCGAGTCGGGTTTCACGAAACCCGACTTTGTCAAAAGTCGGGTCGGGTGAAATCGGCCGATTATTGCGAAAAGTCGGGGATCCGACCGAAACACGAAACCCAATGCAAGTCAATGGAGAATCAAAGTCGGCAGTGAGTGGAGGACAGGAAAACACCAACAGAACCCATTTTAATGCCAAAAACATCAATTCTTGTTACTTAAGCTTATCAATCTTAATTTACCTTATAATAATAATTAGCCATTGAAAATTTGGGGGTCATTTGGCAACAGTTGTGGGGGGAGTAGGGCTGGCTCAAGTTTTTTGTGGGCCCAGGAAACGCGGACTACGTCAAGGCGGTGGAGCAGGGAGAGGTAAGTATTTCAACTTTGCAAGTGCTGTGATTCTGAGCAAGCAGGGGGGGCACACTCGTTCGCATTGCCACTGGCACAGGGCCCCTCAAAGTACGACGTTGTGATCGACGGCGGTGGCGCCTCCCACCAGCAGAGACACTTTTGCGTACTATGAGGGGCCCTGTGCCAGTGACGTCGCCAATGAGTATGCCCCCCCCACCTGTTGAAGGAACCTGCACTTTCATCTGCACCTTCCTCTTTGCCCCCATGTAAGGTGGTATAGTATGCGGGAAGGGGAATCTGAGTTTCAGCAGGGTCAGATTCAGGCTGTGTAGAGTGCAAGGGGAATGTAGTGGTCTGTGTCAATGTACCAGCAGACTCATGTAGCAGTGGCTGGGCAATGGGCAGGAATGAGGAGGAAACACAGATATAGGCCAAAAATAAAAAAAGTAGGCTAAAAGCTGTTAAAAATTGGTAACAGGAGTAAACAGGCGGCATTGGTTTGTTCAGGGGAGGAGAACAACAATCAGCGGCAGACACCGTTAGTAGGCCCAACCAAACAAGTAGGCCAAATGCAGTTTTAAAATTCCTATAGGCCGAATGCCTGAAGATTGAAGCTCAGGAGAAAAACACAGGAGAATACCAACGAGCGGCAGACACCGTTAGTAGGCCCAACCAAACTAGTAGGCCAAATGCACTTTAATATGTGATATCGGCTGCAAATTGAGGCTCTGCTTTGTGCAGTGAAGGACAGCTGTATTGAGTGGTGCAGACAGACACAGGTAGTAGGCCTAAATTAAAAAAGTTGGCTCAATGCAGTTTAAAATTGGTTACAGGGGTACACAGGCGGCAGAGCGTTGTTAAGCGGAGGACGATTGTCAGGACTGGAGTGGCCCAGACAGATTTAGTAGGCCTAAAATAAAAAAGTAGGCGCAATGCAGTTCTAAACTGGTAACAGGGGTACACAGGCAGCACTGGTTTGGTCAGCGGAGGACGATTGCTAGGAGTGGCACAGACAGACTTACTAGGCCTAAAATAAAAAAGTAGGCTCAATGCAGGTCTAAACTGGTAACAGGGGTACACAGGCAGCGCTGGTTTGGTCAGCGGAGGACGATTGCTAGGAGTGGCGCAGACAGACTTACTAGGCCTAAAATAAAAAAGTAGGCTCAATGCAGTTCAAAATGGGTAACGGGTACACAGGCAGCATTGTTTTGGTCAGCGGAGGACGATTAGTAGGAGTGGCGCAGACAGACTTACTAGGCCTAAAATAAAAAAGTAGGCTCAATGCAGTTCAAAATGGGTAACGGGTACACTGGCAGCATTGTTTTGGTCAGCAGAGGACGATTAGTAGGAGTGGCGCAGACAGACTTACTAGGCCTAAAATAAAAAAGTAGGCTCAATGCAGTTCAAAATGGGTAACGGGTACACCGGCAGCATTGTTTTGGTCAGCGGATGTTATGATCCTGGTGGCAAGGATCGCAAACTGACCTGCTAAGTAACAGAAATCCTTAGGACAACTCTGGGGATGTGGGAGCTATACTGACCGCAACCCTGATTCTATCAATACACACTATAGGCAGCCGTGGAGCGTTACCTAAAATCCTAGACGCCTCGTCACAGCCTGAGAAACTAGCTACCCCTAGAGAGAAAGCAAAGCTTCACTTGCCTCAGAGAAATCACCCCAAAGTTTAGACAGCCCCCCACAAATAATAACGGTGAGTTAAGGGGAAAACACAAACGTAGAAATGAAAACAGGTTTTTAGCAAATGAGGCCCGCTAACACTAAATAGTCAGAAGATAGCAAGGGATCTGTGCGGTCAGTATAAAATGCTATCAAAAATAATCCATGCAGAGATTACAAGAACCCCAACACCGACTCACGATGTGAGGGGCGCAACTCTGCACCCCAGAACTTCCAGCAAGCGAGAATATTACATATAAGCAAGCTGGACAGAACTCATCATATACAGAGAAACATTTTCAAGGAAATAATGAGCAAACATGAACTAGCAAGACTTAGCTTCTCAGGAGGAGACAGGTCACAAGGAAAGTCCAGAGAGATCAGAACCAGTACTGAATACAACAACAGCAGGCAAAAAGTGAAGGTCCAGGTGGAGTTAAATAGAGGCCAGACTAGCAGAAAACGAGGCAGCTGGATTCCAGCTACAGACCCGCAGTAAGCACTAAAGGCCACCAGAGGGAGCCCAAGAACAGAACTCACACAATACCACTCATGACCACAGGAGGGAGCCTGAGAACGGAATTCACAACAGCGGAGGACGATTAGTAGGAGTGGCGCAGACAGACTTACTAGGCCTAAAATAAAAAAGTAGGCTCAATGTAGTTCAAAATGGGTAACAGGTACACAGGCAGCACTGGTTTGGTCAGTGGAGGACGATTAGTAGGAGTGGCGCAGACAGACTTACTAGGCCTAAAATAAAAAAGCAGGCTCAATGCAGTTCAAAATGGGTAACAGGGTTTCACAGGCAGCACTGGTTTGGTCAGCAGAGGATGATTGCTAGGAGTGGCGCAGACAGACTTACTAGGCCTAAAATAAAAAAGTTGGCTCAATGCAGTTCTAAACTGGTAACAGGAGTAAACTGGTGGCACTGCTTTGTTCGGTGGAGGACAACTGGAATAAGTGGCTGACACAGTACGTTGGCCTAAATAGTAAAGCGGGCTAAATGTCTGCAAAAAAAAGTTCGTAAATAAATAGGTGGCACAGCAACGTACAGGGGTGGGTTCCTCTGCTGAGTACCAGATAGTGGTAGTTCGCGCACAGTATTCACAGGTCAAAATGGAGGACATGGTCCCTGTATATATTTACTATCATCTCTCAATTTGTATTGGCAGTGCCATTGAAGGATTTAACAGCACAGACTAAACAGCGGTGGAGCACTGTTTGAGCTGGGGGGGAACACTCTCTTGTGGGCGGCAGTACTGGCCCAGGGCCCCTCATATTACGACGATGTGTCTGACGTTGGGTGTGCACCCCCACCGCCAGAGACACTTAATTGTACTATGAGGGACCCTGTGCCAGTGCCGTCGGCCAAAAGTGGGCACACCCACCTGTCCAGGCAAACGGCACTCGCACGGGTGCTTGCGCCAAGTGGTGCCCACGGTCCCTTGGGGGTAGTCAGCCCATTTAGGGAGGTGTTAAAAATGGCCTATGGTGGACATTCAGCAGCAGCAAATGGAGGAATTGGAGCAGTCAGTAAGAGGAGTCCAAAAGCAAGACCTTTTTAAAGGAAAGCTATGTGTCAGCAGGGAGAGGTGGGGCAAAAGAATTTTAAATCCATGATTGGTTCATTTTAATGACGGTTAGATCATCAACATTTTGGGTAGCCAGATGTGTCCTTTTTTCGGTCAGTATTGAACCAGCAGCACTGATGACTCTTTCTGATAGCACACTGGCAGCAGGGCAAGCGAGCTCCTGTAATGCATATTCTGCCAATTCAGGCCAGGTGTCTAGTTTAGATGCCCAGTAATCAAAGGGGAATGACCTGTGAGGGAGAACATCGATAAGGGAGGAAAAGTAGTTTGTAACCATACTGGACAAATGCTGTCTCCTGTCACTTTGAATCGATGCAGCTGTCCCTGTCGTGTCAGCGGTCATTGAAAAATCACTCCACAACCTTGTCATAAAACCCCTCTGTCCAACGCCACTTCGGATTTCTGCACCGCTAGCACCTCTGCCATGTTGCCCCCTACGGCTCGTGTGAGAACCATCACCGCCGCTGTGTGCTGGGAATGCCAGAACCAAACGGTCTACAAGAGTTGCTTGTTTGGTAGCCAATATTTGCTCTAGGTTCTCATGTGGAATGATATTTTGCAATTTCCCTTTGTAGCGTGGATCCAGTAGGCAGGCCAACCAGTAATCGTCATCGGTCATCATTTTGACAATGCGGGGGTCCCTTTTTAGGATACGCAAGGCATGCTCAGCCATGTGGGCCAATGTTCCAGGTGTCAATTCACTGCTTCTGCTGGGTTGAGGAGCATTTTCTTGCAAATCTACATCACAAGTGTCCCGCAAGAAACCTGTACCAGACCTTGCAACGGCACCAGTTTCTAGTGTCCCCTGAGAAGCTCCCTCCTCCCATACATATTCATCCCCATCATCCTCCTCCTCATCCTCTTCGTCAGCCACCTCGTCCTGGACAGTTCCCTGACCAGATAATGGCTGACTGTCATCAAGGCTTCCCTCCTCCTCGACTGCAGACGCCTGCTCCTTAATGTGCATCAAACTTTGCATCAGCAGACGCATAAGTGGGATGCTCATGCTTATGATGGCGTCATCTGCACTTACCAGAGGTGTGCATTCCTCAAAACACTGAAGGACTTGGCAGAGGTCTTGTAGCTTCGACCACTGCACACCAGACAACTCCATGTCTGCCATCCAACTGCCTGCCCGTGTATGCGTATTCTCCCACAAATAAATGACAGCACGCCTCTGTTCACACAGCCTCTGAACCATGTGCAGTGTGGAGTTCCACCTTGTTGGAACATCTATAATTAGGCGGTGCTGTGGAAGAGTTAGCGATCGCTGATGGTTCAGCATACGGCTGGAGTGTACGGGCGACCGGCGGATGTGCGAACAAAGTTTTCGCACCTTCAGGAGCAGGGCTGGTAACTCCGGATAATTTTTCAGGAAGCACTGCACCACCAGGTTCAAAGTGTGAGCCAAGCAAGGTATGTGTTTAAGTTGTGAAAGGGCTATGGCAGCCATAAAATTCCTTCCGTTATCACTGACTACCTTGTCTGCCTCAAGATGTACACTGCCCAGCCATGACTCACTTTCTTGTTGGAAGAACTCGGCCAGTACTTCCGCGGTGTGTCTGTTGTCGCCCAAACACTTCATTTCCAACACAGCCTGCTGACGCTTACCACTAGCTGTTCCATAATGAGACACCTCGTGTGCAACACTGGCAGCTGCAGATGGAGTTGCCAGGCGACTGCGCTCTGTGGACGAGCTGTCGCTTCTGGAGGAGGAGGAGGAGGAGGGGTGTCGAACGCCTACTGCCAACTGTTTCCTAGACCGTGGGCTAGGCAGAACTGTCCCACTATGGCTGTCTCCTGTGGACCCTGCATCCACCACATTAACCCAGTGCGTCATGATGGACACGTAACGTTCCTGGCCATGCCTACTGGTCCATGCATCTGTGGTGAGGTGCACCTTTCCACTGACAGACTGCCTCAATGCATGGCCAATGCGGTCTTTGACATGCTGGTGGAGGGCTGGGATGGCTTTTCTCGCAAAGAAGTGGCAACTGGGTAGGTCATAGCATGGTACTGCGTAGGCCATCAGGTCTTTGAAAGCTTTGCTTTCGACCAACCGGTAGGGCATCATCTCTAACGAGATTAATCTGGCAATGTGGGCGTTCAAACCCTGTGTACGCGGATGAGAGGATGAGTACTTTCTTTTCCTCACGAGAGTCTCTTCTAGGGTGAGCTGGACAGGAGACCTGCAGATGGTGGAACTAGCGGTGGTGGTGGAAATGGCGGATTGAGAGACAGTTGGTGATGTTGGCCTACATACAGTGCTTCCTACCAATAACCTTCTGATTCCCTGCCTGCTTTGGCCTTGCGACGATCCCTCCACATTTGCTGCTGGGGGTGTCCGAACCGGTGGGCTTACAGTGAGGGAAGCAATGTAGTGTTGCTGACTACCTTCATTCTGACCAGGTGCACCAACGGTACAGGACGTTTGGTAATTAGTCCAGGCTTGCAAGTGCATGCTGTTTAAATGTCTACGCATGCACGTTGTATTTAAATTTTGAAGAATCTTCCCTCTGCTAAAGGTCTTTGAGCATTTCGTACAGATCACTTTAGACTGATCATTGGGATCTTGGTCAAAAAAATGCCACACTGCACTCTTCCTACTATGGAATTCCTTTTCAGGCATTGCACGCTGTGCAACTTTCAGCGGTTGGCCACGCTGTCCTAAAACTGTTTTTGTCACACGTTTTGGGCCTGATACGGGCCTGGCTGATGACAGCTGTTGCGATGTAGATTGGTGTTGCTGCGGATAACCCTCCTCCGCTTGTGAGCTAGTGCCAGTGGCACCCTCTTCCCCCTATGGCTGCCAATCTGGGTCAAGAACTGGGTCTTCTATCACCTCCTCCTCCACAATGTCATGTGCACCTTCCTCAGTGTCACCGTGTAAGCCGGTGCTATAGCGTTCGGGACAGGGCACCATAGTGTCATCAGGGTCAGATTCTGGCTCAGGAAACTGCGAGGTCAATGTAGTGATCTGAGTCAATGGAACAGCATCATAATCTAGCTGTGGCTGTGCATCAGTGCACTCCATGTCCGATTCTTCTTGTAATGGGCAGTGTACAATTTCCCTTTCTAACCCTGGCACGGTATGGGTAAAGAGCTCCATGGAGTAACCTGTAGTGTCGCCTGACGCATTCTTCACTTTTGGTTTGGGAGAAGGACACAAGGAAACATCTTTTTCCGGACCGGAAGCATCCACTGACGAATGGCTGCTCTTAGATTTTGAACTTTGGGAAGAGGAGGCGAAAGAGCTAGAGGCTGAGTCAGCAAGGAAAGACAAAACTTTTTCCTGCTGCTCCGGCTTTAAAAGCTGTTTTCCTACTCCCAGGTAAGGGAGCCTTCGAGGCCTTGTGTAGCCAGACAATGACGCAGGCTCAACACCTCCAGCCTTAGGTGCTACTGTGCTTTTGCCACTACCACCTGATGCAGCACCACCACCACCATCAGTACTAGCTGGCAACCCCCGCCCACGGCCTCTTCCACCAGACTTCCTCATTTTTTGGGGGGAGACACTGAACCACAACTCTGGCCCAGTGGTATAACACAACACTATGAACGTGGCAGAAAGTGGCTGCCTGATATATGACACACTAACAGTACAGCAGAATATAAACTGTGTGAGAATTACTATCTCACTTTTGGGGGGAGACACTGAACCACAACTCTGGCCCAGTGGTATAACACAACACTATGAACGTGGCAGAAAGTGGCTGCCTGATATATGACACACTAGCAGTACAGCAGAATATAAACTGTGTGAGAATTACTATCTCACTTTTGGGGGGAGACACTGAACCACAACTCTGGCCCAGTGGTATAACACAACACTATGAACGTGGCAGAAAGTGGCTGTAATTATTATTATTAAAAAAAAAAAGGCAATAACAAGCTTCCTACAATGATCTCAGGGCAAGTATGGCAGCAATAAAAAGGACTGCTGAACAAAAAAATTGGTAGACAAATAAACAAGACAGGTAACTGTGCAGAAAGGAGCAACAGGAATTTTGCTTTGAAAAAAGCAGTTGGTTTGTACAGCACCGTGCACACAGCTATGCAGCTGCTGCACTAAAATACGACCTCCACTGTTCCTGCACAAAAAGGTGGTGTGGGACAGTGAAAATCGCTCCAGCACAAGCGGTTTGGGGGTTTATATTTCCTCCCTAACTCTGTCCCTGCTTCTGACTAACTGCAGCAAACTCTCCCTATGCTCAGATCGGCAGAAGTAAGATGGCTGTCGGCGTGCACGCCCCTTTATAGCCCCTGTGACGCCGCAGACAGAAAGCCAATCACTGCCATGCCCTTGTCTAAGATGGTGGGGACAGAGACCTATGTCATCACACTGCCCACACTCTGCGTCCTCCTTCATTGGATGAAAAACGGCGGTAACAGCGTCATACGAAACGCGACTTTGGCGCTCTGATCGTGTACCGCATGGCCGATCCCACACTAGGATCGGTTCGGGTTTCATGAAACCCGACTTTGCCTAAAAGTCGCCGATTTATGAAAATGACCGATCCGTTTCGCTCAACGCTACTCGTAACACTTCCATGGCTTCATGTGACTCAGAGGCCTGGACTGGAGATTCCAAAGGTTTGGCAAAGGTGGGAGCCAGCCAAAACCTCTGCCTACACTGGGCTCGCTCTAACCTCCGCTCATGAAAACGGAGGTCAATACGAGTGGACACTGCTATTAACTCCTCCAGTGTGGCGGGAATCTCCCTAGTGGCCAGAGCGTCCTTCACATGGTCAGCCAGCCCCCTCCAAAATATTGGAATAAGGGCTTTATCCGACCACTCCAGCTCAGACGCTAGGGTGCGAAAGTGGACGGCAAAATGGCTGACCAAGGACGAGCCCTGAGTCAATGCCAACAGTTGGAGTGCCGTATCATGGGTGACACGAGGTCCTAAAAAGACCTGTTTCAGAGTGCCCAGGAACAATGAGGCACTCTGCACCACATGATCGCCACGCTCCCACAGCGGCGTAGCCCACTCCAACGCCCTGTCCGACAGGAGAGACACAATAAATCCCACCTTAGCCCGCTCTGTGGGGAAACGTGCAGCCAGAAGCTCGAGATGTATAGAGCACTGACTCACGAAACCCCTACAAGACTTACTGTCACCAGAAAATGTTTCTGGCAGCGGGAGGCGAGAGAGTCGGAACAGGGGTGGCAGTGGAAAAGGTTGCTGCAGCCACGCTAGCAGCCTGAACAACAACTGCGGTTACATCCACAGCTGAGGTTGTGCGCTCGAGAGCTGCCAACCTACCCTCCAGCTGCTGGATGAACAGCAAGGATTGCTGTTTGTCCGTCATTACTAGCCAGACCCTGGCGCTAGTGTAATGTTAGGGCTAGCGGAACGCACCAAATTATAAGAGAGATGGTATAAGGTGCGTTCGCAGCCCGGGGTCCACTGTGCAGAGATGGAACCTGCTGCTGAGTAATGACGGACTATATGGCGGTACAATGTGGATACACCCTGTGTGAAGGAAGCAAACCCTGTTGCATCACAGGGCCGCGGTACCACACCAAAAGCGCAAGCAAGGAGTCTCAGGACTCTATCCCAAGACACTGGATTAGGGTACTTACAGACCACTTGCGCTCGACACCGCAACTGGGGTGTCAAAGTAACAGAATAACTTAAAGCACAAGAGTGCGTGCTGTGCCGCTTTGGTGGACGCCACTAACCACCTAGACTTGGGATAGGAAAGCGCTCGGCGCCGCACTGGCGGCTACAGCAGTAGACGCTGTATCATGTGTCTTTATGTTGACAGCTAGTTGGGCGCTAGACAGCAAGCATCCACCTTTCGCGAGCAGTCATACACAAGGGAGGGGATATTAAAGAACGACTTGCACTCATCAACACACACGTATACAAATGTACACTAGCGCATGGCCGTGTGGTCATGCGAGGCTTATATAGCTGCAACACGTACAGGACCTTCCAAAAAGGACCAATGGAAAGCTGCCACAAAAGTTCAGCACCTTCAGGACCTTCCTGGAAGACCAATTGGATCAGCTGCAGTATCTGAGCATGTGACCTTCGATCTCCAATGGGAGATCTTGCCCTGGGCATGCTCAGAAGGGGAAAAGCAGGACTTAGTCCCAAAAGCGTCTGCTCGCCGCTGCCCAGCATTGGCTTTAATGGCAGAAGCTGGAAAAGTAGCCGTAACTCTATGCACGGAGTGAGACTGAGCAAGACGCCTGGACCGACTTCTTTGCTGAGCAGACTACACTGCGGCTGGAAAAGAATGGGAGACCGCAGCGGAGATGGCTTGAGATTCCCCCTGTGCAGAGGCGGGAACTCGACACCTAACACATATTGCTTTAGGTTTCCGGTCTTGACGCTTTGATGTCTTCCTTGGTCTACCAGTATGTTTGCCTTTAACAACCTTCCCATGTTGTTTGTAATTGGTCCAGATTTTAGACACAGCTGACTGTGAACAACCAACATCTTTTCCAACATTGTGTGATGATTTACTCTCTTTTAAAAGTTTGATAATCCTCTCGTTTGTTTCAATTGACATCTCTCGTGTTGGAGCCATGTCAGTCCACTTGGTGCAACAGCTCTCCAAGGTGTGATCACTCCTTTTTAGATGCAGACTAACAAGCAGATCTAATTTGATGCAGGTGTTATTTTTGGGTATGAAAATTTACAGGGTGATTCCATAATTTTTTTCCTCAGAATTGAGTGATTCCATAATTTTTTCCCTATGCTTGGTTAAAAAAGTAACCATTACTGACTACCACATTTATTGTTCTTGATTTCTTTTAGTGTTTCTTAAAGCCAGAAAGTTGCCATTTGAAATTACTTTAGTTCTGTGCCATGTTTGTGATCTGCTTTTTTCTACAATATTAAACAACTGAATGAACATCCTCCAAGGCCGGTGATTCCATAATTTTTGCCAGGGGTTGTATATATGTAGCTGCAGTTTTCTGTGTTTTTTTTTCTTCACCTGATACCTGCTCCTTTTATTCTAAAGCAATCCATAGCCCCCTTATTTTAACATTTATTTGCTTGTTCACACTGCCTACTACAGCCAGGTATATTGAAAACTAAGAATGTGTAAATCTACCTTTTTTTTTTTTCATTCCAGACACCAGAAGTGAGTGCGCCCAAAAATCCTTTTTTTTTTCTTTTTGTGTCATAGCCAACTTGTTGACATGATTTAGTTGTGCCTAAAAAACCAAGGCCACATTTACATCAGTCTGTTATCTGAGGCTGGAAAATTTAACCGTGAGCACTACTAGAGAAGGGGTGCTAAGGACAGGTTCCCAAACCATATAGATTAATAGTAAGAGACCTAGCACTCAACTTTAGGTAAGATGCAGCATAAAAAATTTATTGTAGCATTGTAGCAAATACAGGAATAGGTAAGATGCAGCATAAAAAATTTATTGTAGTAAATACAGGAACGGTAAGATGCAGCAGAAAAAAATTATTGTAGTAAATACAGGAATGTATTTACTACAATAAATTTTTTCTGCTGCATCTTACCTAAAGTTGAGTGCTAGGTCATGTTATCTGAGGCTTACTGATGGCTGTGTATCTGGGGTGCAAAAATCGTAGCTTCGCAGGCATATGTATCATAGTTCTGCGTGCTAGCCTTTTTTTTTTTTTTTTTTTAATTCACCCCCCCCCCCCCCCAAAAAAAAAAAAAAATGTTATATAGTCTGTTATGTCAGGCTGAGGCCTGTTGTATCTGTGGTGGAAAAATCGTAGCTTCGCAGGCGTAAGTTTCATAGTTCTGTCTGCTATCCTTGTTCCACTCTTATTTTTTTTTTTTTAATTCTCCAAAAAAAAAAAAAAAATTTATATAGTCTGTTATGTCAGGCTGAGGCCTGTTGTATCTGAGGTGGAAAAATCGTAGCTTCGCAGGCATAAGTTTCATAGTTCTGTCTGCTAGCGTTGTTGTACTCATTTTTAATTTTTTGCGAAAGTTCACATAATAGAGAAAAAAAAATTAGACAGTCTGTTATCTGTGGCAGCGGCCTGGTGTATTGGTGGTGGAAAAATCATAGCTTCGCAGGCATAAGTTTCATAGTTCTGCCTGCTAGCCTTGTTCCACTCTTTTTTTGTTATTTTAAAAATTCTCCAAACCCCCCCAAAATTATACAGTCTGTTATGTCAGACTGAGGCTTATTGTATCTGTGGTGAAAAATCTTAGTTTCGCAGTCTTACGTATCATAGTTCTGTGTGCTAGAATTGGTCTCCTTTTTTTTAATTTTTTTTTTTAATTCACCCAAGAAAAAAAATATTTTATACAGTCTGATATGTCAGGCTGAGGCCTGGTTTATTTATGGTGGAAAAATCGTAGCTTTGAAAGCATACTGATCAGATATAATTTTGCTCCAAATAAATACATTTGTATTGAGCTTTTGAAATAGTTCAGTAGTCCATTTAAAATGGGCAAGGCAAGGGACAGGGAAGTGGACGTGATGCTGAGGATGCATGCAGAGGATGAGGCCGTGGCCAAGCTGAAAGTGGGCCACAACAAACACCCACATCTTCTCGCTCGACCTTCCTGCCCCATTTTCTAGGGGATCGCAGCACACAACTATTGAAGCCAGTGCAGTGTGAAATGGTTTTTGGTTGGATAGCGGAAAATGCTTCCAGCCACTTAGAAACCACCACCACCACCATGTCTTCCACACGGTCAAGTCTGAGTAGCCGTGGGTGTGGACTGGATATTCCTCATCCTGATCCTCCTTCCTCACACCATGCCAGGTGTACTGAGACAACTGATGCCAAAAGCTTTGACCAGCCATGGTCACACAAAGGCGATGATGGGAAAGTGTCACAACAGGTGGACGATGATGAGACACAATTGCCAGAAAGTCAGGAGAAGGAGCAGGGTGCAGATGTGGAAGACAAGGTGGTGTATGACATAGTGACTGACCAAACCTGGCAGGAGGACATGCAGAGCGAGGACAGGGGCACACATGGGGAAGGAGGCATGTCACCCCAAAAGACAAGGAAGAAGCAGTGTGGTGGCCACAGACAGAAGGCGTGCATCCGTTCCCCATAACACCAACAGGAGGGAAGTTGCCATTCCAACTGTTAGATCTTCCCGAGTCTGGTTATTTTTTAAAGACTTTGCCGATAACCCCAAACAGGCCTTTTGCAGCACCTGCCATGCCCGCATCAGCAGGGGTAGCAAAACTACCAGCCTGACCACCACCAGCATGATCAGGTACATGGCAGTAAAGCCCCGACTTTGTGGGCTGATCCCCAGGCTCCATTAACACTGTTTGCAGGGAACACCACTGCTTCTTCCACTGGTTTGCATAGAAGCCAATCCCCAGTCCACCGTGCCTGTGAAATCGCCTCTAGCCCTGCACCTGTTGTTGCCCACAGTCAAGTAGCACCATCATCAATCCCTTCCACGTCCTTGTCCCAGCACAGCCTTCAGTTGTCTATACCCCAGTCATTGGAATGCAAGCGGAGATACCCAGCCAACGTCCCACAGGCCACAGTCCTAAATACTAACATTTCTCTTCTGCTTGCGCTCAAAATGTTGCCTTTTAGGATTGTTGAGATGGAAGCTTTCTGCAACCTGATGGCGGTGGCAGTCCCAAGGTACTGCAAGTGAACAAGTGCTTGTGGCCAGGGACGGTACATCTCACTGATGACACACTGGGTTAACATAATGGAAGCTGGGACCCAGTCAAACCTCACGCCGAGGATTGCGGGCCCTATGTCAATCAGGGTTGCCCCCACAGTGTACAGTTCCTGCACCTCCTCCTCCTCTTCAGCCTCCATCTCTGAAATCAACACATCAGTCAGAAGCTGGAAGCACTGCAGCACTGCCTCAACCAAGCGGTAACAGGCTGTGCTGAAGCTAATCTTCATAGGTGACAAACCGCACAATGCAGTAGAGTTGTGGACAGCGCTGAAAGAGCAGTCAGATATTTAGATGACACCGCTGAACTTACTGACAGGCATGGTCGTGTGTGACAATGGCCGGACCCTGGTGGCGGCTCTGAGGCAAGGTGAGCTCACACACATACCTTGCTTGGCCCATGTGCTTAACCTCATGGTTAAGGTAAGGAGGCTTATTCGCCATGCAATGCTCCTCTGAGAAATTTAATATGCAAATTGCCTCTTCAGAGAAAAAGAGGGCTTAAACTATATAGCGCCACCTGTTCCAACAGGTGGCGCTATAGAGTTTAAGTCCTCTTTTTCTCTGAAGAGGCAATTTGCAAAGACATATGTACCATCCGTCAAAACTTTGAGGACTGCACCAAGATGGTGAGCGGCGATGATGCCATAATTAGCGTCACCATCCCGCTTCTCAGCATTCTAAAAACCTCCCTGCTCACAATTAAAGAGTATGCATTGCAGGCAGAGCACGAGGACATGGATCAAGGAACCATACAGGGGGATTACACTCAGCCAAGCCTCATGTCTCCCCAATGTTGATTGGTAGGCAATGAGAAGGAGGATGAGGAGGAAGAACAGGCGCTACTTTCATGCGCTATAGATGGTACTACAAGCACAGCTGTCATACCGTCTGTTCAGCGGGGATGGCCTGAGGACAGGGAGGAGGACGAGGAGGAGGACAGCATGGTCAGTCGTCTTGTTGGTGAGGACACGGAAGTCTTGCCTGTTAGCAATCTGGCACGTATGGCTGACTTTATGTTGTGCTGCGTTTCACGTGATCCTTGCATGATAAAAATTTTTGGTGACTCTCATAACTTGTTGGTGAAACTTCTAGACCCACGCTACAAGAACTTTCAATCTCTACTGCCAGAGGCAGAGATGTGTACTAAAATGTTGCAGTACCAGAGGGCCCTTGTAGTGGAATTACTTAGAAAATTCCCATGTGAGAACGCTACAGCAGACATCAGAGTTTGCTTGTACAACCAAGGAGTCCAAGTGAGAGAGACAGAAGTACACTCTAGCTCAATGGCAAAGTTCTGGGACAGTTTCCTCAGACCCTCCCATCGTGCCGGGACAGAGGCAAGAGGTGCTGTCACAAGAAGTGCAATGTTTGGGAAGATGCTGAGGGAGTACCTTGCAGATCGTACAAACATCCTCCAGGATTCCTCTGTGCCTTTTAATTATTGGGAATCCAAGCTGGACACGTGACTGGCTCTCTATGCCTTGGAGGTCCTGGCCTGCACTGCTGCTAGCACTCTGTCACAGCGGGTTTTTAGTGCCGCTGGTGGAATTATAACTAGTGTTGAGCATTCCGATACTGCAAATATCGTGTATCGGCCGATATTCGATGTATAGGAATTCCGATACCGAGTTCCGATATTTTTGCGATATCGGGAATTGGGATCGGGATCCATATTAATGTAAAAAATAAAGAATAAAAATAAAAAATATGGATATACTCAACCACCGACGGCCCCTGGCTCGCAGCGGTGCAACCGGCAGCCTCCGTTCCTAAGAATGCAGTGAGTGTAGGACCTGCGATGACGTCGCGGCTTGTGATTGGTCGTGTGACCGCTCATGTGACCGCTCACGTGACTGCTCATGTGACCGCGACATCATCGAAGGTCCTTCACTCTTCATTCTTAGGAACGGAGGCAGACGCTTGCAGCAGTGACAGCCAGGGCTCGTCCGAGGGTGAGTATATCCATATTTTTTATTTTTATTCTTTATTTTTTACATGAATATGGATCCCAGGGCCTGAAGGAGAGTTTCCTCTCCTTTAGACCCTGGGAACCATCCAGGATCACTTCCGATATTTGTGTCCCATTAACTTGTATTGGTATCGGGTATCGGTATCGGCGATATCCGATATTTTTTGGATATCGGCCGATCCAATCCGATACCAATACTTTCAAATATCGGAAGGTATCGCTCAACACTAATTATAACAGATAAGTGCATCCACCTGTCAACTGAAAAAGCTGACAGCCTGAATCTTATAAAAATGAACAAGGGTTGGATTGGGAAAGACTTCTCTATACCACCAAGTGAAAAAAGCGAAACATAACCTCTAATACATTTTCTTTTTGGGGAGGTGTATTCTCATACACCTCTTCACAACCACACATGGGTATATGCTTCCAGATTTGGTCTGTTTGTTGTTATCCTCCTCCTTATCCTCATCCTCATCATCCACAACAAGTAGAACAACAGGGTGAATGGATTCCGTGATGCCAAAGTCACAATTTTTTTTTTGCAAGAGTTTTTATGATGCCCGTTACTAATTGGAAACCAAAACAAATGTTACTCCCACAGGGTGAAATGTTATAAAAAAAAGAGATGTACGTCTATTATTCCCATTTATTCTTAGATTTTTCATTTTCCCTATCCCTGGACAGTCCTGTAATGAGGTAGTGTGTTCTGGACTGGTAATTTAGGAGCGACGTGTGACTAGCTCTGAGCAGGTGGTAACTATACAGAACGCAGTTCCTAATCTTAACACAACACTAGCAGTAGCCGTGGGATGTTCCTGTCACTCCCTGGACACCTCGTCACAGTCGGAGAACTAGCTACCCCTAAAGGTAGAAACAGGAAAGCTATCTTGCCTCAGAGAAAATCCCCAAAGGATAGGACAGCCCCCCACAAATATTGACTGTGAGAGGAGAAGGAAATGACATACGTAGTATGAAACAAGATTTAGCAAAGGAGGCCACTTCTAGCTAGATAGAAAGTAAGGAAAGCCCACTGTGCGGTCATTAATAAAAACTAGAAAAAGTCCACCGCAGAGATATGCAAAAATCTCCACACCTGACTAAAGGTGTGGAGGGCAAAATCTGCAGCCCAGAGCTTCCAGCTTAGCTGAATAGACCCATACTGATAAGCTGGACAAATGAGCAAAACATAGAATGTGCAGAACAATAAAGTCCACAACAAGTGGACTGCAAAAGGACAAGCAAGGACTTATCTTTGCTGAACTGGACAGAGTGTCAGGGAAATCCAAAAGAGCTGTGGCTCCAAGCAGGAACAATTGACAACTGGCATTGATTGAGGGATAAGGCCAGACTAAAATAGCCGAGCCAGAAAGATGATCAGTGGAAGCAGCTGCTGATGCTAAATCCAAGAAGCAGCAATACCACTCAAAACCACAGGAGGGAGCCCAAGAGCAGAATTCACAAAAGTACTACTTACAACCACCGGAGGGAGCCCAAGAGCGGAATTCACAACAGTACCCCCCCCCTTGAGGAGGGGTCACCGAACCCTCACCAGAGCCCCCAGGCCGATCAGGACGAGCCAAGTGAAAAGCACGAACCAAATCGGCAGCATGGACATCGGAGGCAACCACCCAAGAATTATCCTCCTGGCCATAACCCTTCCATTTAACAAGATACTGAAGCCTCCGCCTCGAAAAACGAGAATCCAAAATTCTCTCAACCACATATTCCAACTCCCCCTCAACCAACACCGGGGCAGGAGGATCAACAGAGGGAACAACGGGTACCACATATCTCCGCAACAAAGATCTATGGAAAACATTGTGGATGGCAAAAGAGGCTGGAAGGGCCAAACGAAAAGACACTGGATTGATAATCTCAGAGATCTTACAGTTATATGAAAAAGTTTGGGCACCCTTATTAATCTTAAGCTTAATGTTTTATAAAAAATTTTTTTTTTGCAACAGCTATTTCAGTTTCATATATCTAATAACTGTTGGACACAGTAATGTTTCTGCCTTGAAATGAGGTTTATTGTACTAACAGAAAATGTGCAATCTGCATTCAAACAAAATTTGACAGGTGCATAAGTATGGGCACCTCACCAGAAAAGTGACATTAATATTTAGTAGATCCTCCTTTTGCAAAAATAACAGCCTCTAGTCGCTTCCTGTAGCTTTTAATGAGTTCCTGGATCCTGGATGCAGGTATTTTTGACCATTTCTCTTTACAAAACAATTCCAGTTCAGTTAAGTTTGATGGTCGCCGAGCATGGACAGCCCTCTTCAAATGATCCCACAGATGTTCAATGATATTCTGGTCTGAGGACTGGGATGACCATTCCAGAACAGTGTAATTGTTCCTCTGCATGAATGCCTGAGTAGATTTGGAGCAGTGTTTTGGATCATTGTCTTGCTGAAAGATCCATCCTCTGAGTAACTTCAACTTTATCACTGATTCATGAACATTATTGTCAAGAATCTGCTGATACTGAGAGGAATCCATGCGTCCCTCAACTTTAACAAGATTCCCGGTGCCGGCATTGGCCACACAGCCCCAAAGCATGATGGAACCTCCACCAAATTTTACTGTGCGTAGCAAGTGTTTTTCTTGGAATGCTGTTTCTTTGCCGCCATGCATAACGCCTTTTTGTATGACCATACATCTCAATCTTGGTTTCATCAGTCCACAGGACCTTCTTCCAAAAAGAAATTGGCTTCTCCAAATGTGCTTTTGCATACCTCAGCCGACTCTGTTTGTGGCGTGCTTGCAGAAATGGCTTCTTTCGCATCACTCTCTCACACAGCTTCTCCTTGTGCAAAGTGCGTTGTATAGATGACCGATGCACAGTGACACCATCTGCAGCAAGTTGATGCTGCAGCTCTCTGGAGGTGGTCTGAAGATTGTCCTTGACTGATCTCACCATTCTTCTTCTCTGCCTTTCTGATGTTTTTCTTGGCCTGCCACTTCTGGCCTTAACAAAAACTGTACCTGTGTTCTTCCATTTCCTTACTATGTTCCTCACAGTGGAAATTGACAGGTTAAATCTCTGAGACAGCTTTTTGTATCCTTCCCCTGAACAACTATGTTGAATAATCTTTGTTTTCAGATCATTTGACAGTTGTTTTGAGGAGCCCATGATGCCACTCTTCAGAGGAGATTCAAACAGGAGAACAACTTGCAAGTGGCCACTTTAAGTAGCTTTTCTCATGATTGCATACACCTGGCTATGAAGTTCAAAGCTCAATGAGGTTACAAAACCAAAAAAAGTGCTTTAGTAAGTCAGTAAAAAGTAGGTAGGAGTATTTAAAACAAGAAAATGATAAGGGTGCCCATACTTATGCACCTGTCAAATTTTGTTTGAATACAGATTGCACATTTTCTGTTAGTACAATAAACCTCATTTCAAGGCAAAAACATTACTGTGTCCAACAGTTATTAGATATATGAAACTGAAATAGCTGTTAATAATTAATTAATAGGGGTGCCCAAACTTTTTCATATAACTGTATAAGGACCAATAAACCGAGGCTTGAACTTAGGGGAAGAAACCTTCATAGGAACATGACGAGAAGATAACCAGACTAAATCCCCCACACGAAGCCGAGGACCAACACACCGATGGCGGTTAGCAAAACGCTGAGCCTTTTCCTGAGACAACGTCAAATTGTCTACCACATGAGTCCAAATCTGCTGTAACCTGTCCATCACAGAATCTACACCAGGACAATCAGAAGGCTCAACCTGCCCTGAAGAAAAACGAGGATGGAAACCAAAATTACAAAAAAAAGGCGAAACCAAAGTAGCCGAACTGGCCCGATTATTAAGGGCAAACTCGGCCAACGGCAAGAAAGCCACCCAATCATCCTGATCAGCAGACACAAAGCATCTCAAATAGGTTTCCAAGGCTTGATTAGTTCGCTCAGTTTGGCCATTTGTCTGAGGATGGTACGCTGAAGAAAAAGACAAATTAATGCCCATCCTAGCACAAAAGGCCCGCCAAAACCTGGAAACAAACTGGGAACCTCTGTCAGACACAATATTTTCCGGAATGCCATGCAAACGAACCACATGCTGAAAAAAACAATGGAACCAAATCAGAGGAGGAAGGCAATTTAGGCAAAGGTACCAAATGGACCATTTTAGAGAACCGGTCACAAACCACCCAGATAACACACATCCTCTGGGACACAGGAAGATCCGAAATAAAATCCATGGAAATATGCGTCCAGGGCCTCTCAGGGACAGGCAAAGGCAAAAGCAACCCACTAGCGCGGGAACAGCAAGGCTTGGCCCGGGCACAAGTCCCACAGGACTGCACAAAAGAACGCACATCCCGCGACAAGGAAGGCCACCAAAAGGACCTAGCCACCAAATCTCTGGTACCAAAAATCCCAGGATGACCGGCCAACACCGAACAATGGGCCTCAGAAATTACCTTACTTGTCCATCTATCAGGAACAAACAGCTTCCCCACAGGACAGCGGTCAGGTTTATCAGCCTGAAATTCCTGAAACACCCGCCGTAAATCAGGGGAGATGGCAGAAAGAATCACCCCTTCCCTAAGAATGCCAACCGGCTCAAGAACTCCAGGAGAATCAGGCAAAAAACTCCTAGCATCTGCTTTAACATTCTTAGATCCCGGAAGATATGAAACCACAAAATCGAAACGGGAGAAAAACAGGGACCATCGAGCCTGTCTAGGGTTCAGCCGCTTGGCCGACTCGAGGTAAATCAAATTCTTATGATCGGTCAAGACCACAACGCGGTGCTTGGCTCCCTCAAGCCAATGTCGCCACTCCTCAAATGCCCACTTCATAGCCAACAACTCCCGATTGCCGACATCATAATTGCGTTCCGCAGGCGAAAACTTTCGGGAAAAGAAGGCACATGGTTTCATCAAGGAACCATCAGAATTCCTCTGTGACAAAATGGCCCCTGCCCCAATCTCAGAAGCGTCAACCTCAACCTGAAAAGGAAGAGACACATCCGGCTGACGCAAGACAGGGGCAGAAGTAAATCGGCGCTTAAGCTCCTGAAAGGCCTCAACAGCCTCAGAGGACCAATTTGTCACATCAGCGCCTTTCTTTGTCAAATCGGTCAGGGACTTAACCACACTAGAGAAGTTGGCAATGAAACGGCGATAAAAATTAGCAAAGCCCAAAAATTTCTGAAGGCTCTTCACAGATGTGGGTTGAATCCAATCATGAATGGCTTGGACCTTAACAGGATCCATTTCTATAGACGAAGGGGGAAAAATAAACCCCAAAAAAGAGACCTTCTGAACTCCAAATAGGCACTTAGACTCCTTCACAAATAGAGCATTATCACGAAGGATCTGGAATACCATCCTGACCTGCTTCACATGAGACTCCCAATCATTGGAAAAAATCAAAATATCATCCAAATACACAATCAAGAATTTATCAAGATAATTGCGGAAAATGTCATGCATGAAGGACTGAAATACAGAAGGAGCATTAGAAAGCCCGAAAGGCATCACCAGGTATTCAAAATGGCCTTCGGGCGTATTAAATGCAGTTTTCCATTCGTCACCCTGTTTAATACGAACAAGATTATATGCCCCTCGAAGGTCAATCTTGGTAAACCAACTAGCCCCCTTAATCCGAGCAAACAAATCAGAGAGCAAAGGTAAAGGGTATTGGAATTTGACCGTGATGTTATTAAGAAGGCGATAATCAATACAGGGTCTCAAGGAGCCATCCTTCTTGGCAACAAAAAAGAATCCCGCTCCCAATGGTGACGAAGACGGCCGAATATGCCCCTTCTCCAAGGACTCCTTAACATAGCTCCGCATAGCGGTATGTTCTGGCACCGACAGGTTGAAAAGTCGGCCCGTAGGGAACTTAGAGCCTGGAATCAAGTCAATAGCACAATCACAGTCCCTATGTGGAGGAAAGGAACTGGACTTGGGCTCATCTAATACATCCTGGAAATCTGACAAAAATTCAGAAACATCAGAAGAGGGGGAAGAGGAAATTGACATTAAAGGAACGTCACTATATACCCCTTGACAACCCCAACTAGTCACAGACATTGATTTCCAATCCAACACTGGATTGTGTACTTGTAACCATGGAAAACCCAGTACAACAACATCATGTAAATTATGCAACACCAGAAAACGACAATCTTCCTGATGTGCTGGAGCCATGCACATAGTCAGCTGAGTCCAATACTGAGGTTTATTCTTGGCCAACGGTGTAGCATCAATACCCCTCAGAGGAATAGGGCTCTGCAAAGGCTGCAAAGAAAAACCACAGCGCCTGGCGAATTCTAAGTCCATTAAGTTCAGGGCAGCGCCTGAATCAACAAATGCCATGACAGAGAAAGATGACAATGAGCAAATCAGGGTCACAGACAGGAGAAACTTAGGCTGTACAGTACTAATGGTAACAGATCTAGCGACCCTCTTAATACGCTTAGGGCAACCAGAGATAGTATGAGCTGAATCACCACAGTAAAAACACAGCCCATTCTGATGTCTGTATCCCCTCTGTTCCGCTCTAGTCAGAATCCTATCACATTGCATAGGCTCAGGACTCTGTTCAGAGGATGCTGCCATATGGTGCACCACTTTGCGCTCGCGCAGGCGCCGATCGATCTGAATGGCTAGAGACATAGATTCGCTCAGACCAACAGGTGTGGGGAACCCCACCATAACATCTTTAAGGGCTTCAGAAAGACCCTTTCTGAAAATTGCTGCCAGAGCGTCCTCATTCCATTTAGCGAGCACAGACCATTTTCTAAATTTCTGGCAGTATAATTCTGCCACTTCCTGACCCTGGCACAGAGCCAACAAGGTTTTTTCCGCATGATCCACAGAGTTAGGTTCGTCATACAATAATCCGAGCGATTGAAAAAATGCATCTACATTAAGCAATGCCGGATCCCCTGACTCAAGGGAGAATGCCCAGTCCTGAGGGTCACCACGCAGCAGCGAAATAACTATTTTAACTTGCTGAGTGGGGTCACCAGAGGAACAGGGTTTCAGAGCAAAAAACAATTTGCAGTTACTTTATAAAGTTCAAAAACTTAGATCTATCCCCATAAAACAAATCTGGAGAAGGAATTCTAGGCTCTAAGGCTGGAGTCTGAACAACATAATCTTGGATACTCTGAACTCTTGCAGCAAGCTGATCCACACGAGAAAACAAACCCTGAACATCCATGTCCGCGCCCAAATCCACCCAGAGATTAAGAGGAAGGAAAAAGACAAAACAGACTAAAGAAAAAAAAATAGCTCAGAACTCTTTTTCTTTTTTTTCTTTTGAGATGCATTCAACTCATTGTTGGCCAGTTGTACTGTTATGGACTGGTAATTTAGGAGCGACATGCGACTAGCTCTGAGCAGGTGGTAACTATACAGAACGCAGTTCCTAATCTTAACACAACACTAGCAGTAGCCGTGGGATGTTCCTGTCACTCCCTGGACACCTCGTCACAGCCGGAGAACTAGCTACCCCTAATGGTAGAAACAGGAAAGCTATCTTGCCTCAGAGGAAATCCTCAAAGGATAGGACAGCCCCCCACAAATATTGACTGTGAGAGGAGAAGTGTTGTGATTCGGTTATTTGGCTCCCCCAGTGGTCGCTTGTGGTACTGGTGTCTTGTGAGCTTTTCACCTGTTTCTATCAGGATGTGGGAGTTTCCTATTTAGCCTTGTTCCTCAGTCATTCCAATGCCGGCCATCAATGTAACCAGAGTCTTTCTGTTGCATGTACCTGCTCCCAGTCTGCTGACCAGCTAAGTTGGACATTTCTGTCCTTAGTCTATTTTTGTATGTTTTGTCCAGTTTGCAGTTATGTGATTCTCTGCAGCTGGAAGCTCTTGTGGGCTGAAATTGCCACTCCGGTGCCATGAGTTGGCACATGAGTTTAAGGTAATTTCAGGATGGTTTTTGATAGGGTTTTGTAGCTGACTGCGAAGTTCACTATTGTATCCTTCTGCTATCTAGTTAGTGGGCCTCGCTGTGCTAAATCTGTTTTCATACTACGTTTGTCTTTTCACCTTAACTCACCGTTATTATATGTGGGGGGCTACTATCTCCTGTGGGGAATTTTCCTCTGGAGGCAAGCCAGGACTGTGTTTCATCTATTAGGGGTAGTTAGTCCTCCGGCTGGTGCGAGACGTCTAGCGAAAACGTAGGCACGTTCCCTGGCTACTATTAGTTGTGTGTATAGGTTTAGCATCGCGGTCAGCTCTAGTTTCCATCACCCGAGAGCTTGTCCGTTTTTCTATGTTTCTGATGTTCCCCTGCCATTGGGAACCATAACAGTATGGCCGGCCGACATGTTTAATCTATGGGCTGAAGCAGGAGAGAAAAAGGAACTGTGTGGAATTTTTTTTTTTTTTCTCTGAAGTTGCACTCCAGCTCTAATTGCAGTCTCCTGCTTTCCTCTCCTCTTAACCCCTGAATGGCTCAGATTTTATCTGTTGAAATATGGATCTCCAGAGTCTGGCTACAAATTTGAATAATCTTGCTGCTAAAGTTCAGAATATACAAGATTTTGTTATACATGCTCCTCGGTCTGAACCTAAAATTCCTTTACCAGAGTTTTTCTCCGGAGATCGATCTTGTTTTCTGAATTTTAAATACAATTGTAAATTGTTTCTTTCTCTGAGATCTCACTCTGCTGGAGATCCTGCACAGCAGGTTAAAATAGTGATTTCATTATTGCGGGGTGACCCTCAAAATTGGGCATTTTCATTGGCGCCAGGGGATCCTGCGTTGCTCAATGTGGATGCGTTTTTTCTGGCCTTAGGGTTGCTTTATGAGGAACCTAATTTAGAGATACAGGCTGAAAAGGCCTTGATAGCCCTCTCTCAGGGGCAAGATGAAGCCGAAATATATTGCCAAAAATTTCGAAAATGGTCTGTGCTTACTCAGTGGAATGAGTGCGCTCTGGTGGCAAATTTCAGAGAAGGTCTCTCTGATGCCGTAAAAGACGTCATGGTGGGGTTTCCTATGCCTACGGGTCTGAATGAGTCCATGACAATGGCTATTCAGATTGATCGGCGTTTACGGGAACGCAAACCTGTGCACCATTTGGCGGTGTCTTCTGAGAGGGTACCAGAGAGTATGCAATGTGATAGTTTTCTGTCCAGAAGCGAACGACAGAATTATAGGCGCAAAAATAAGTTGTGCTTCTATTGTGGGAATTCAACTCATGTTATATCAGCATGCTCAAAACGAACAAACAAAGTTGCTAAATCCTCTGCTATTGGCACTTTGCAGTCCAAGTTTATTTTGTCTGTGACTTTAATTTGTTCGTTATCTTCTATTGTCGCGGATGCTTATGTGGATTCTGGTGCCGCTTTGAGTCTTATGGATTGGTCCTTTGCCAGGCGCTGTGGGTTTGATCTAGAGCCTCTGGAAGTCCCTATACCTTTAAAGGGTATTGATTCTACACCATTGGCTAGTAATAAACCACAATACTGGACACAAGTGACTATGCGTATGACTCCAGACCATCAGGAGATGATTCGCTTCCTTGTGTTGTTTAATCTACATGATGTATTAGTGCTGGGATTGCCATGGTTGCAAACCCATAACCCAGTCCTTGACTGGAAAACAATGACTGTACTAAGCTGGGGATGTCAGGGAAATCATGGGGGCGCACCTTTGGTTTCCATTGCTTCATCTATTCCCTCTGAGATCCCGGCTTTTTTGTCTGATTATTGTGATGTTTTTGAGGAGTCTACTCTTAATTCTCTTCCCCCTCACAGAGATTGTGATTGCGCCATAGATTTGATTCCTGGCAGTAAATTTCCTAAGGGTCGTTTATTCAATCTGTCTGTACCTGAACATGCTGCTATGCGAGAGTATATTAGGGAGTCCTTGGAAAAAGGACATATTCGTCCTTCTTCGTCTCCTTTAGGAGCAGGGTTCTTTTTTGTAGCCAAAAGAGATGGTTCTTTGAGACCTTGTATTGATTATAGACTCTTAAATAAGATCACAGTCAAATATCAGTATCCTTTGCCATTGCTGACAGATTTATTTGCTCGTATTAAGGGAGCTAAGTGGTTCTTTAAGATTGATCTTCGCGGTGCGTATAATTTGGTGCGAATTAAGCAGGGGGATGAGTGGAAAACCGCATTTAATACGCCCGAGGGCCATTTTGAGTATTTGGTAATGCCTTTTGGTTTGTCAAATGCCCCTTCGGTCTTTCAGTCTTTTATGCACAATATTTTCCGTGAATATCTGGATAAATTCATGGTTGTGTATTTGGATGATGTTTTGATTTTTTCGGATGACTGGGAGTCTCATGTTCAACAGGTTAGGAAGGTTTTTCAGGTTTTGCGGACCAATTCTCTGTTTGTAAAGGGTGCAAAGTGTGTTTTTGGGGTTCAGAAGATTTCTTTTCTGGGGTACATTTTTTCCCCTTCTTCTATTGAGATGGATCCTGTTAAGGTTCGGGCAATTTGTGACTGGACACAGCCGACTTCTCTTAAGAGCCTTCAGAAATTTTTGGGCTTTGCTAATTTTTATCGTCGATTCATAACTGGTTTTTCTAGCGTGGTCAAGCCTTTGACTGATTTGACTAAAAAAGGTGCTGATGTTGCCGATTGGTCTCCTGCTGCTCTGGAGGCCTTTCGAGAGCTTAAGCGCCGCTTTTCTTCTGCCCCTGTGTTGCGCCAGCCTGATGTTTCACTTCCTTTTCAGGTGGAAGTTGATGCTTCCGAGATTGGAGCGGGGGCGGTTTTGTCACAGAAAAGTTCAGATGGTTCAGTGATGAGACCTTGTGCGTTCTTTTCTCGAAAATTTTCGCCCGCCGAGCGAAACTATGATGTTGGTAATCGGGAGCTTTTGGCGATGAAATGGGCATTCGAGGAGTGGCGTCATTGGCTTGAGGGTGCTAGACATCAGGTGGTGGTCTTGACTGATCACAAGAATTTGATTTATCTTGAGTCGGCCAGTCGTCTGAATCCTAGACAGGCGCGCTGGTCGTTGTTTTTCTCTCGGTTTAATTTTGTGGTCTCGTATCTGCCAGGTTCTAAAAATGTGAAGGCTGATGCCCTTTCTAGGAGTTTTGAACCTGATTTCCCTGGTGATTCCAAACCTACGGGTATCCTTAAGGATGGGGTGATATTGTCTGCTGTCTCCCCTGACCTGCGACGTGCTTTACAAGAGTTTCAGGCGGATCGGCCTGATCGTTGTCCGCCTGGTAGATTGTTTGTGCCGGATGAGTGGACCAGTATAGTCATCTCGGAGGTTCATTCTTCTGCGTTGGCAGGTCATCCGGGAATTTTTGGTACCAGGGATTTGGTGGCTAGGTCCTTCTGGTGGCCTTCCCTGTCTCGGGACGTGCGTACTTTTGTGCAGTCTTGTGATGTTTGTGCTCGGGCCAAGCCTTGTTGTTCTCGGGCCAGTGGATTGTTGTTGTCCTTGCCTATTCCTAAGAGGCCTTGGACACACATCTCTATGGATTTTATTTCTGATCTCCCTGTTTCTCAGAAAATGTCTGTCATCTGGGTGGTGTGTGACCGTTTTTCTAAGATGGTTCATTTGGTACCTTTGCCCAAGTTGCCTTCCTCATCTGAGTTGGTGCCTCTGTTTTTTCAGAATGTGGTTCGGTTGCATGGTATCCCGGAGAATATAGTTTCTGACAGGGGATCTCAGTTTGTGTCCAGATTTTGGCGGGCGTTTTGTGCCAGGATGGGCATTGATTTGTCTTTTTCGTCTGCATTTCATCCTCAGACGAATGGCCAGACAGAGCGTACTAATCAGACCTTGGAGACTTATTTGAGGTGTTTTGTGTCTGCTGATCAGGATGACTGGGTCACCTTTTTGCCGTTGGCAGAGTTTGCCCTTAATAATCGGGCCAGTTCTGCCACTTTGGTTTCCCCTTTCTTTTGCAATTCGGGGTTCCATCCTCGTTTTTCATCTGGTCAGGTGGAATCTTCGGATTGTCCTGGAGTGGATACTATGGTGGACAGGTTGCATCGTATTTGGGGTCAGGTGGTGGACAATTTAAAGTTGTCCCAGGAGAGGACTCAGCATTTTGCTAATCGCCATCGTCGTGTTGGTCCTCGTCTTCGTGTTGGGGACTTGGTGTGGTTGTCTTCCCGTTTTATCCCTATGAGGGTCTCTTCTCCTAAGTTTAAGCCTCGGTTCATCGGTCCTTATAGGATTTTGGAAATTCTTAACCCTGTGTCTTTTCGTTTGGACCTCCCAGCATCCTTTGCTATTCATAATGTTTTCCATCGGTCGTTATTGCGGAGGTATGAGGTGCCAGTTGTGCCTTCTGTTGAGCCTCCTGCTCCTGTGCTGGTTGAGGGTGAATTGGAGTACGTGGTGGAGAAAATCTTGGACTCCCGTGTTTCCAGACGGAGACTTCAATATCTGGTTAAGTGGAAGGGCTACGGTCAGGAGGATAATTCTTGGGTTTCAGCTTCAGATGTTCATGCCTCTGATTTGGTCCGTGCCTTTCATAGGGCTCATCCAGATCGCCCTGGTGGTTCTTGTGAGGGTTCGGTGCCCCCTCTTAAGGGGGGTGTACTGTTGTGATTCGGTTATTTGGCTCCCCCAGTGGTCGCTTGTGGTACTGGTGTCTTGTGAGCTTTTCACCTGTTTCTATCAGGATGTGGGAGTTTCCTATTTAGCCTTGTTCCTCAGTCATTCCAATGCCGGCCATCAATGTAACCAGAGTCTTTCTGTTGCATGTACCTGCTCCCAGTCTGCTGACCAGCTAAGTTGGACATTTCTGTCCTTAGTCTATTTTTGTATGTTTTGTCCAGTTTGCAGTTATGTGATTCTCTGCAGCTGGAAGCTCTTGTGGGCTGAAATTGCCACTCCGGTGCCATGAGTTGGCACATGAGTTTAAGGTAATTTCAGGATGGTTTTTGATAGGGTTTTGTAGCTGACTGCGAAGTTCACTATTGTATCCTTCTGCTATCTAGTTAGTGGGCCTCGCTGTGCTAAATCTGTTTTCATACTACGTTTGTCTTTTCACCTTAACTCACCGTTATTATATGTGGGGGGCTACTATCTCCTGTGGGGAATTTTCCTCTGGAGGCAAGCCAGGACTGTGTTTCATCTATTAGGGGTAGTTAGTCCTCCGGCTGGTGCGAGACGTCTAGCGAAAACGTAGGCACGTTCCCTGGCTACTATTAGTTGTGTGTATAGGTTTAGCATCGCGGTCAGCTCTAGTTTCCACCACCCGAGAGCTTGTCCGTTTTTCTATGTTTCTGATGTTCCCCTGCCATTGGGAACCATAACAGAGAAGGAAATGACATACGTAGTATGAAAAAAGATTTAGCAAAGGAGGCCACTTCTAGCTAGATAGATAGTAAGGAAAGCCCACTGTGCGGTCAGTAATAAAAACTAGAAAAAGTCCACCGTAGAGATATGCAAAAATCTCCACACCTGACTAAAGGTGTGGAGGACAAAATCTGCAGCCCAGAGCTTCCAGCTTAGCTGAATAGACCCATACTGATAAGCTGGACAAATGAGCAAAACATAGAATGTGCAGAACAATAAAGTCCACAACAAGTGGATTGCAAAAGGACAAGCAAGGACTTATCTTTGCTGAACTGGACAGAGTGTCAGGGAAATCCAAAAGAGCAGTGGCTCCAAGCAGGAACAATTGACAACTGGCATTGATTGAGGGATAAGGCCAGACTAAAATAGCCGAGCCAGAAAGACGATCAGTGGAAGCAGCTGCTGATGCTAAATCCAAGAAGCAGCAATACCACTCAAAACCACAGGAGGGAGCCCAAGAGCAGAATTCACAAAAGTACTACTTACAACCACCGGAGGGAGCCCAAGAGCGGAATTCACAACAGTAGTGTATACCTCTACAATAGAAAATTATTCAAAGACTTTTATATTATATTTTTATTTATAGCCCTGTCTCTGAACTGTTGCTAGGGACAAACATATCTCGTTGGACACATTCTAGGTTCAAATCTATGAACCTGTGTTCACCCCTCCCTTCTGTTATTTACTTTCATCGGTGGATTCACATATTTTATTTATTTGTTTGATTTCATTATGATTCATCTTTATGTCTCCTCACTCTCCACCACTAGATCCCCATTCTTAACGTGTTTTGAGCCGCTACAGGCAGTCCATTTTTTGGCAAGGGTGTGTATGATGCCCATAGTATATTCTTAAAAATGTATTCCCCTTGGGGAAATGGTTGTCAGCCCATGCACTGCGTGGATGGGCATTACAAGTCTAGGAGACACAATATTTAACATTGGGCCTAGTTTTTAATGAGGCCTTCAGCATTGCCTCTTTAATGAATGGAAACGGAGGCACAGAAGTTGAAGTTCACATTCGTTTTTATTAAGATTTAACGTGGAACCTCGGGACCACGGTCCGGGGGGCTCCGAAGGGGGTGTGACTACGTGAGCCCCAGACACCCGTGGTAAGTCCCCTCGAACAGGGTCAGAATGGAATGCCTGGGGGACATGGATGCTACCTCCAGTTAGACCCCGAACTCATAGCAGCTGTCCCAGCAAGACAAATGGACAAGCAGGGTTAGCGGGAGACGTGGAGCTAATCAGATGATACCGGGTGTACGGGTAGAAGCTGGTTCCAGTGGTACTGGCGTTGTCTGGAGGTAAGGATGACAGATTGGCGGGACGATATGGATCTGGTGTAGACAGAGCAAACGTCATCCAAGATAGCCGGGTAACCGGTAACTGATGATCTGTGGAGACAGAAAGTATATGCAGAGCACTGGCAGAGAACTTCAGAAACAGAAGCACATGCTGACAGGAACCGGAAGAAGCAACAGTGGATACTTGTTGCTCCGGCGCCTGCCCTATGGTGGAGGAGCTAGAAATAACAATAAACAATACACCATTGGCCAGAAGCATCTTTTAAAAAATGTGCGCTGTCTCTTTAAGACACTGGGAGTGAGCGCGCGCGTGACCTAAGTACTCTGTATGAGAACCTGCTGGCAGCGCGCCAGGAAGCAGGAGAGGAAGGAGAGGCAGAGACTGGATTCTGACAGCGTGGAGCAGGCACAGACCGGGATTCCCGACGGGGACCCCGCAAAGGTACAGAAACAGAACCGGGTGTAACAGTCTCCTCATTCTCCACCACTAGATCACCAGGCTTAATGTTTTCTGTGCTGCTACAGACAGTCAATTTTTTGACAAGGGTGTCTATGATGCCCATAGTATATTTGTAAAAAATGTATCCCCCACGGGGAAATGTTTGTTAGCCCATACACTTAGTATATGGGCATTACAAGTCTAGGAGACCCGCTCCTTTAAATTGGGCCTAATTTTTAATGAGGCCATCAGCAATGTCTCCTCATTCTCCACCACTATGACACCAGGCTTAACGTCTTCTGTGCCGCTACAGAAGGTCAATTTTTTGGCATTTGTGTCTATGAGGCCTGAGTTGCCCGCCAGGGCCGTGGGGTACCCAGTACCCAGACCATGTTCACGGGGGGAATGTCACGGTGGCGACCCTGTTCCATGGCCCTGGGCGCCCATGTAAAAGGGGAAAGTCTTTAAAGGGGTTTTGTAAATAGAGTTTATGTTTGTGACGCCACCTGTGGTATTTGGTCAGTGGGGACCGATGCTGCTTTAAGGGGTCCTCTGGGTGATATTATGGCAGCTAGATGGTATAACTTCCCACAAGTGAAGTGTATCACCAGGGCTCCCTGTGTGTAGATGGAAGATGGTGAATGGCACAGTAAAGAACGAGGACACAAGTTTGAAGTCTCTTTACCTCGTTTACTGAAGACTTCAGGCAGCCACAGTCCAGGGTACAAGATCACAGGGCAGGCAGGGTCTGGCCAGCTTGGAAGCGAATCCAGAGTCCCCTTTACCAGGTGGAGTTAAAAGCCTTCTTCTAGTGTGGTGGTGTTGTAGTCCCTTACTGCCTATGGCTTCAGATAAGGTCCTCACAGTTGTTCTCTGTCCCCCTTATAAGATAGGACAATACCTGCATGACAGGTAACTCGAGCCTTTTTACAGGGAGTCTAGCACACCCCGGGCTCTATGTGTTGCTGTGTCTCAGGTGTGAGTGGCGGACAGGTAATTTGCGGTTCAGCTGTCCTGCCGGTCTCTGCTGTAAGTCGTAGAGTCCCTTACAACCTAGGTGGTCCGGTTACCGGTTATCTGCACCTCAGAGGGAGGCAGCCTGCTCTTAACTGGTCTCCCCTGATGTTACTCTCCTGTGTTTCCCTCTCCTTCATGCTCACTGAGCAATGTTCAGCTTTCTGTATGTCTCTTTCCAGGAGCTGTAGTACTTCAGACTACATGGTCCCTTCAGACCTTCTGATATTATATGTCGGTCTGCTCTCTCCTCTGTCTGTCACAGAATCTGAATCTCCCTTTCCTTCCAAACCAAAATATATATAGGGGAGTCACCTAGTAAATAGAATTAAAAGCTCCCCCTTGTGGCCTGGAGTGTGAACATGTTGTATGCATTGTGGTTACCTGATAAAAGATATCCTTCATCGCTTTCAAACGTAACATCACTCTCCCCATGAGGAAAGCAATGCTACTGTGATAACCAGGACCCTGGGGCGTCACAATGCCCATAGTATATTTTTAAAAAATTTACCCCCCATGGGGAAATGTTTGTCAGCCCATACACTTAGTATGTGGGCATTACAAGTCTAGGAGACCCACTCCTTTAAATTGGGCCTAGTTTTTAATGAGGCCTTCAGCAATGTCTCCTCATTCTCCACCACTAGATCACCACGCTTAACGTGGTCTGTGATGCTACAGGCAGTACAATTTTTGCCAAGCCTGTCTATAATGTCCATAAAAGATTTTTAAAAAAGGTACCCCCATGGTGAAATACTTCTCAGCCCATGCACTTCAAGTATGGTCAGTACAAGCCTAGTAGACCCGCTCCTTATCATTGGGCCTAGTTTTTAATGAAGCCTTCCTCCACCTCTCATCATTTTCCACCACTAGATCACCAGGGTTCACGTGTTCCTTGCTGCTGCAGAGAGTCAATTTTTGCAAAAGGGTGTCTGTGAACCCAATTAAATATTTTTTAAAAAATGTATCCCCAATAGGGAAATGTTTGTCAGCCCATACACTTAGTGTATGGGCATTACAAGTCTAGGAGACACGCTCCTTAATATTGGGCCTAATTTTAAATAATGACTTCCTCCACATATCATCATTCTCCACCACTAGAACACCATGGTGAACGTGTTCTGTGCTGCACCATCCATTCAATTTTTGGCCAATGGCGTCTATGATCCCCATAAATAATTTTTTTAAAATGTAACCCCATGGGGAAATGTTTGTCGGCCCCTACACTTAGTGTATGGGCATTACAAGTCTAGGAGACACACTCCTTTGCAATGGGACAGTTTTTTTGAGGCCCTTCTCCTTGTTTCTTCCAAAGGAGATTGGGGTGCGTGCAGATTTGGGTCAATGCGGAACTTGCATTCAATGCATAAGGAAACAGAATGGCAGGACCAACTGAAGAATGTGAAGTGGGTTTTCCTGTGGCCATCCAGTATCTGGGTTCAAAGACTTATTGGGGTGCATATGACTTGATAGCAGGGCAGGCCTTGCAGGTAATACATAAGAAAACAGTATGGCAGGACCAACTGAAGAATGTGAAGTGGCTTTTCCTGTGGCTATCCAGTACCTGGGTTCAAAGGCTTATTGGGGTGCATATGACTTGATAGAAGGGCAGGCCTTGCATTCAATGCAACATTTTTTTCAGGAGGCCCTTCTGTACCTCTCGTGAAAGGGGTAAGGAGGTGCGTTGTAATTCTTGGCAGCCCAGCCACTCACTGCATAGGCAATAACAGCATAGGAGACCCACTGTTTAATAATAGCCCTTTAAGAATATTAATGCCGCCTGATGCCCCTCTAAAAATAGACTTTATGACTTTAAGAGTCCCTCCTTCATAAATGAAACAAGATGTGTCTCCTTATGTGTCACACACCACATGGCCAGCTAGAGATGTTAAATGTTGCAATGACATTTCCCAGTGAATGCATTTGTATTGGTTGAAAGCAATGTTAAAGTTGAAAAACGCATCAAAAATGCTGCGTGTGAACATAGCCCAAGTGGTGGAGGAACATTTTGGTCTGGGGTTAATTTTTTTGTCTTATATACAAGTCATTACCCTGGAAAGGATGTATCTTAACATATTTCCCAGCAAAATCCATTTTGGTTTTGTTTTTGTATGTTTTTGGTGCACCTGTAAAAATGGCGTGAAACTCTGACAACATTGCTTACAGCTGTGACCTTGGAGTCAGAAATGCTTTCAGTAACGATCCCCATGATGTTTCTATGTCATTTAAGCAGTGTTTCCATCATTTTCAGCTGGTTTTAGACCTTAAAAAGACCCCCGGGGGATCGCGGTAAAAATACTCGGGTTTCCCATAGACTTACATTGGGCTCATTGCTCGGGTCGAGTACCCGAGTATTCCAATTTGCTCGACCCTAGCATCGAGCGCCTGAGCATTTTAGTGCTTGCTCATTACTAGCTCATATCAATCCACAACATGACACTAGTCACATACTTCAAAATTTTGTTGGTAAATCATTTTCCCACAGATAGGTTGTGTATGTTCTGACTTCTGTAACATCATTTAAATGATAATTATTCATACCTATTTGCTTCACAATATATTTATCATCTTCTTCAAGGCTTCGGAATATAATGTTGTAAAAGTGTAAGCAAGTTGGTGAAGTGTGTGTTAACTCAAATGTTAAAGTAATTGTCATCTTTACTATTTCCCCATTGTATGTGAGGCTAACCACCTCATTGATCTTATTTTGTTTCTTTGGCAAGAAAACAACAGCTCCATCAATACCATGTGCTTTTCCTATTAATTCATCATGCTGGTAAAGTAGAAGTGAGATTAGGGATCTACATAACATCTGTGGACTGAAGTCAACATGACACTGTGACAAGACCCACTGTGGTCTAGCTACCAATTTGACATAGTTTGCGCACAGCTGAACAGAGTTGCGAGAAAAAAAGATTTTGATACAATAACATGTTGGATGGATTGTGTAGTGGAAACACCCATATAGTAGAAGTCACATCTACGACCACCACTCTCTCCAATTGACACCTATTGAAATACAGCCGAAATGTCAAAATCTCTAGCTTCTGTTCTAGAAACTGCAGGGGCTTCTTTTTACGTCCTCTTCCAACAAGTTTAGAATTAGTAGTTGATGAATTGTCAGAATCCGGCCCAGGCACACAAGGCTTCAGTAGTTGTGAGTCCTGGCCCCATGCTCTTCCATGTGCTCTTGCTCTGGCTCTTCTAGTCATGATTTAATCTAGAAGATTTTGCCTTCATAATCCAGAGACAGAGTACAACACCGCCCAAGCATTCACCCTCTGCTCCTCAGACTTTCTATCTGCGAAGTGACTGCCTCTGGGCAGAAGATGATGATGGTGGTAGTAGTTGGTGCATTTAAGACACATTCCTGAAGCAGCCATAACTACTTGAAACAGAATTATTTTTGCAGAGACACCACACTGTAAAATTTGTGGTGTGTGTTTTTATTTTGTCCCCCAAAATAGTGTATAGAAATAGGGTCACAGATAGCAAATACAATGGTTTGTAGCCCTGAAATGACACAATTTGTAGGCCACAGATACATCTGGCATTTGATTGAGGTACCAGACAGTTCAATATGTGCCCTGTATTTTTAAAATTTGTACCCCAAAATAGTGTACAGAACTAGGGTAATAGACAGCAAATACAGTGGAATGTAGGCCTGAATTGCCGCAATATTATATAGCACCATATAACGCCCACATGCTGGTCACTATGGTTTTTATGATCTATATATTGGTTGTTTAAGGCTATGTGTTATGTTATAACATTCATTTACTACTTGTATGGACCCGTTACCCCAGGTAACATTTTTTAGGGGGTGTTTTTAAGCATGTTTTTATGTCTTTGTGTGATGTTTTCCTAAATAAAGATGTTATTTGTTTGAACTTGGATTCAGTGTGGTGATCCCAAATTTGTCTGCATACACTTTGTCTTTTTTTGGTTGCGAGTAAAAGAGACCTGGCGCCGCCCTGCTCACCGCATTCAGCTCCGGATTCAGTGAGAGTAGGGAGAGCTGCTGCCGAGATTGGGTCAGAATCATGGTTTTTATAGTTAGTATAGGTCTGCAACTGTTAAACCCACAACTAGGGTTGAGCGAAACGGGTCGGCAATTTTCAGAAGTCGCCGACTTTTGGCAAAGTCGGGTTTCATGAAACCCGACCCCTGTGTGGGGTCGGCCATGAAGTCGGCGATCTTCTGAATCTGGAATCGGAATTCCGATACCGATTCCCGATATGTTTAAGATATCGGGAATTGGTATCGGAATTCAGATTTAAGTGTAAAATAAAGAATTAAAATAAAAAATATCGCCATACTTACCATCTGATGTGCCCTGGTACTAAGCGGGAACCTTCCTTCCTTAGAATCAGCCTTCCAGGACCTTGCGGTGACGTCGCGGTGACGTCGCGGCTTGTGATTGGTCGCGCGGCCGCCCATGTGACCGCTCGCGCGACCAATCACAAGCCGCGACGTCACCGTGACGTCACCGAGGGTCCTGGAAGGGCTGATTCTTAGGAAGGAAGGCTGCCGGAAAGAAGCAGGGCGCGTCCGAGAGTGAGTATATACCTAATAGGAATATACTCACCCTCTGCTTCTTTCCGGCAGCCTTCCTTCCTAAGAATCAGCCCTTCCAGGACCTTCGGAGACGTCACCGTGACGTCGCGGCTTGTGATTGGTCGCGCGAGCGGTCACATGGGCGGCCGCGCGACCAATCACAAGCCGCGACGTCACCGCAAGGTCCTGGAAGGCTGATTCTAAGGAAGGAAGGTTCCCGCTTAGTACCAGGGCGCAACAGAGGGTAAGTATGGCGATATTTTTTATTTTAATTCTTTATTTTACACTTAAATAGGGATCCCAGGGCCTGAAGGAGAGTTTCCGCTCCTTCAGACCCTGGGAACCATTGGAAACCCAATGCACTGCATTGGGTTTCGAGTTTCGGCCGACCCCGACCCCGACTTTTTTATAGGATCGGCCGATTTAACTCGACCCGACTTTTGAAAAAGTTGCGTTTCGTGAAACCCGACCCGATCCTATAAATGTAAAGGTCGCTCAACCCTACCCACAACTCCTGAGAAACCAACAGTCCTTTTTAGGGCTAATTTGTGGGTCCCGATATTGCAGCGCTAGGTAGGCAGGGCACGGCGTATCCACATCAGTGCAAGGCCTGCAGGCACTGTATGTGCGTTCAATGCTCCCACTGAATCTCTCCCAAAGCTCCATAACTGTCTGCTGCTGCAGCATCTTTACTATATACCTAGTTGCAATTTATTTTTTTCCCAAAAATTAATCCCCCCCCAAAAAATATACAGTCTGTTCTGTCAGATAGAGACCTGTTTAAACATCATAGTTTTTCTGGCATACGTAGCATAGTTGTGTGTGCTAGCCTTGTTCTACTAATTTTTTTTTGTGTGTTTTAAATTCACCAAAAAAGGCCTCACATATCTGCGCTCTCCAAATATGGGAATTTTAGGCTGTTTTGCCACTATTTTTGCTGTCTGTTACTCTAATTATATACAACACTATTTGGCATTTAAAAAAAACCAGACCACATATTTGCCAGTGTGGTATTTCCGTGACAGCCCTCATATATCTGCGTTCTGCAAGTTTGGGCATTGTAGGCCGGTGGACCACTTTTTTTTACTGTCTGTTACTCTAATTATATACAGCACTATTTAGCATAAAAAAATATAAAAAGGCCACATATTTGCCAGTGTGGTATTTCCGTGACAGCCCTCATATATCTGCATTGTTAGGGCTAGCAGAACGCACTAAGTAATAAAGAGAATTATACTAGGTGCATTCGCAGCCCGGGGTCCACCGTGCAGAGATACCTGCTGCAAAGTAATGGCAGATGGACACTGAGCTCACACGTGGGTTAAACTTCACCCCATGTGAAATGAAAGCGAGCTCTATTGCCTCACAGAGTCACGCTGTACACAGAGAATAATACCCTAACTAGGGTTGTGCTTGCGCTGGAACTCTTCTGTGCTAACCGCACACGTAAAGGAACCAGATGCTAAGCCAAGGCTAACAGCCCCAAAGCTAAACAGACTCACACCACATATAAACTGAGTGGTAGAGTATCCACTGGCAACAGACAAACACAAATGATACTAGCGCATTGCCGTGTGGCCATGCAAACCTTTTATAGTTGTAGCTCTCCAGGACCTTCCTAGTGGACAAATAGGAGCTGCTACAGGACCTGAGCGTGTGACCCCCGACCACCAAAGAGAGGTCTTCCCTTGGGCATGCTCAGAAGGAGAAAAGCAGGACTTAGTCCCAGGAGCACCTGCTCGCCGCCGAACAGTACTGGTTATAATGGCTGAACCTGGAAGGGCAGTAGTAACCAAAAGTGCAGTATCTGTTCGAGCCAGGCGCTGGGAGCAACGTCTCCCCTGAGCAGGTTCCACTGCAGCTGGAGAAGAATGGGAGACCGCAGCGGACATGGTTCGAGATTCCCCCTGTGCAGCGGCAAGAACTTGACACCTAACATTACCACCCCTCCTAGGGCCCCCCTTCCTTTGGCCTCGCTACGTTCAAAGGCTGCAATGAGCAGCGGAGCCCGAATGTGCTCCACAGGTTCCCAGGTTCTGTCGTCTGGGCCGTGGTCCTTCCAGTCCACCAGATAGTATTTTTTGCCACGTACCACCTTGCACCCCAAGATAGAGTTCACCTTGTACTCATCCGTGGAAGAACCCGATGTCCCTGCAGATGACTTGGAAAACCGGGACATATAGACGGGCTTTAAGAGGGATACATGAAAAGTGTCGGTGATACCTAGGCGCGAAGGAATAGCCAAACGGTAGACCACAGGGTTAACCTGTTCCAAAACCTGGAAAGGGCCTATGTAGCAAGGCGCAAACTTAGTGGACTCAACTCGCAGCCTGATGTTACGGGCGGAGAGCCTCACTAAGTCGCCAGGAGCAAAGGTCGGAGCGGGGCGCCGGTGTGCATCGGCAGAAACCCTCATTCTCTCCTTGGAGGCCCAGATGGCATCCTGTGTGTGGTCCCAAATGTCACGTGCCTCCACAGCCCAGTCTGCTACCCTAGAATCGGTGGATGACATGGGCCTGGGCACAGGAACACGCAGATGCTGGCCGTAATTAAGGAGAAATGGAGTCTGCCCGGTGGAGTCGGCTACGGCGTTGTTCAAAGCAAATTCCGCCCAAGGTAACAAAGATGCCCAGTCATCCCGCCTGGCAGAAACAAAATGTTGCAGGTATGTGACCAGAATCTGGTTGGCCCTCTCTACCAACCCATTCATCTCGGGATGGTACGCAAAAGAAAGATTCAGCTCAATGCTGAGTAAACGACAGAGCTCTCTCCAAAACCGAGACGCAAACTGGGGACCCCGGTCACTGACAATTTTGTCAGGCATGCCATGTAGACGGAAAACATGTTTAATGAACAACGCCGCCAAGACCGTGCAGAAGGTAACTGTGGAAGCGGCACCAAGTGCACCATTTTAGAAAAATGGTCCGTGACTACCCAGATAATGGTGCAGCTACGAAACTTGGGTAAGCCTACCATGAAGTTCATCCCGACCATCTCCCAGGGCCTGTCTGCCACCAGCAAGGGGTGAAGTAGCCCAGCAGGTCGTTGCCGAGGAGACCGTTTCTTGGCGCAGGAGACACACGCCCGAATATAATACTCGACATCACGGGCCATATGTGGCCACCAGTATGTCCTCGCCAGAAGCTCAGATGTCCTCTTGATCCCAAAATGTCCCCTCACCCTGGATGAGTGAGCCCAAGAGAGAACCTCCGGTTGCAAATTAGATGGCACAAAAGTCTTGCCCAGGGGCACAAACTCTAGCGAAACAAGGACCATGGTCCTCAGGCTCTCAGAAGGGACAATTAGCCGAGGCTCCTCCTCCTCATCTACTGAAGATACTACGGAGCAAGAGAGAGCATCGGCACAGATGTTCTTCTCCCCGGAAAGATAATGGAGAGTAAAGTGGAAATGGGAGAAGAACAGGGACCATCTAGCCTGGTGAGAGTTTAGCCGCTGGGCAGTCTGCTAATAAACCAAATTTTTGTGGTCAGTAAACACTTGGAAGGGAAAACGAGCCCCCTCCAGGAGGTATCTCCATCCCGAGAAGGCCAATTTCATAGTGTCACGGGGAGACTAGGTGGGCAAGAGCTAATAACCCGGGCCCCTGCAATTTCCCTCAGACTAGGGAAATCCTGACTGACCCTCTACCTACAGTTTACACTGATGGTGTGCATGTCTAGGCCTCGACCCTCGCCCTGTCTCCTGTTTCAACCCTAGGCTGAAACCACAGCCCACCACCCAGTGAAAAGATCATACACCAATACCCACAGTTAGAACAGACAAGGATAATGGAAAATATACACCATGCCGCAGTCACTCAGGAATACACTATAAATGCGCAGGGCAAAATAAATACAAATATAGGAAGGAGTAAATAAGACAAAGGGAAATACACCACCAGCAACGATACTCCAACTACTAGCTCACCACTCCAGACCGAGATAACAACGCACAAGACAGAAGCTATAATCGGCGACGCCCAATGTTCAGGAGAACTATTGGCAATATATGGGCAATGGCAATATATGGGCAATGGGCATGGCCCAGCTTCCAATCCGAGCATCAGGTAAATTAACCCGGACCAGCTAGATAAAATCTAGCCAACACCAATGAGCACATAGTGGTCAAAAGCGGAATTACCGCTGTCTGTCGAACGACCTGGTCTGAACAGCATCCGACATGACACATAGCTAGCAACTCCCTGTCCCCGATGGAGTAATTCCTCTCCGCGGGTGTAAAGGTCTTGGAAAAAAAGAAGAAAAGATGCTTCTGACCTTGATCATCCTTTTGGAAGAGGAATGCTCCTGCACCGACAGATGAGGCATCCACCTCCAATATAAACGGCTTATCTACATCAGAGCGATGTAGAATGGGAGCGCTAGCAAAATGGGACTTAATAGAGAGGAAAGCCTTGAAGACCTCCTCCGACCACAATTTGGGATTTGCTCCCTTCTTGGTGAGGGCAACCAGGGGAGCTACCAAAATTAAGAAGTGAGGAATGAACTGGCGATAATAGTTGATGAACTCCATAAAGTGCTGCACCGCTTTGAGAAAATGGGGTTCCTGCCAGTCCATAACAGCCTGTAGCTTGCCAGGATCCATAGCCAATCCTTGGGCCGAGATGAAATAGCCCAGGAAAGACAAAGACTCCTGCACAAACGCACACTTCTCCAACTTGGCATAGAGGGAGTTTGCCCGTAGGAGGTCAAAGACTTTGCAAACATCTCTCCGGTGCGAGTCTATATCTGGAGAGTAGATGAGCATATCATCCAGATAGACTACAACTGAGGTGGAGAGCATATCCCGGAGATATTGTTTACAAAGTCTTAGAAAACGGCTGGGGCATTACAGAGCCCGAAGGGCATCATCAGGTATTCATAGTGGCCATCCCTGGTGTTAAAGGCCATCTTCCATTCGTCCCCCTCACGGATGCGAATCAGGTTGTAAGCACCCCGCAGATCTAGTTTGGTAAATACCCTTGCTCCCCGAAGCCTATCAAAGAGCTCAGATATCAGGGACAGTGGGTACCTGTTCTTAACGGTGATGGCGTTAAGACCCCTGTAATCTATGCATGAACGTAATTCTCTGTACTTTTTCTGCACGAAGAAGAACCCAGCCCCTGCAGGTGATACTGACTTCCTAGTGAATCCTCTTGCCAGATTCTCCTGGATGTACTGAGACATTGCCTCCATCTCCGGGAGAGATTTCGGGTAGACTCAACCCCGGGGAGGCTCAGAACCAGACAAATATGTCAATAGGACAGTCATAGGGGCAGTGAGGCGGAAGGGTCTCCGCAGCACTTTTGGAGAACACGTCTGCATAGGGCCAATATTGCTTGGGGAAAGAGGAAAGATCTGCGGGTACCTCAGTAGTAGCAACCTGAACGCACTCCCTCTGACATCTACCCTCACAAGATTCACTTCATCCTAAAATTCTGCCTGTGGACCACTCTATATGAGGGGAGTGGTACCGTAGCCAAGGTATCCCTTACTTACAATTCCCTCAGGAATAAAGAAATAATCTACTGATGATATGGCAACATAGATAGAGTAAATGGGATGGTCTGGTGTGTTATCTGTGAGGGCAGTGTCGACCCATTCACCACTCGTACGGTCACTGGTTTGGCGAGCATCACCAGGGGTATTGCGTGTCGTTGGGCGAAGGCAGATGGCATAAAATTGCCCTCCACATTGGAATCCATGCAAAGCTCTACTGAATGAGTGGATGAGCCTATGGTAATTGTCCCCTTAAAGGACAGTTTTTAGGAAAATGCCGCCGTGTCTAGTGTACCTCCTCCTACAACCACTAGACGCTGACGTTTTCCCGACCGCTGGGAATATCTGGAGGCAAGATGTCCTGACTGCCGGCAGACATGACAGACCTTGAGTGCATGAGTGGTCCGGGACTTAGATCCCTCTCGTGACACCTCCATGGCTTCATGTGTCTCGGGCGCCTGGACTGGAGATTCCAAAGGTTTGGCGAAGGTGGGAGCCAGCCGAAACCTCTGCCTTAACTGGGCTCGCGCCAAACTTTGTTAGTTAAAATGAAGATCTATGCAAGTAGATACAGCTATTAGCTCCTCCAGTGTGGCGGGAATCTCCCTAGTGGCGAAAGCGTCCTTCACATGGTCAGCCAGCCCCCTTCAAAATACAAGGATGAGGGCTTTATCCGACCACTCCAGCTCAGATACTAAAGTCTGGAAGTGGACGGCAAAATGGCTGACCATGGACGAGCCCTGAGTCAATGCCAACAGTTGGAGCACCGTATCATGGGTGACTCGAGGTCCTAAAAAGACCTGTTTCAGAGTGCTCAAGAACAGCTTACCCCAATAGGGGGTATTTGTTATTCTGTTTTTAAATGTTTTTAATTAAGCTGTTTGGTGTGTTTTTGACTTAAATAAAATTGTTATTCCTATTTCTTTCGGTGATCCCTGGTTTTAGTATGTTTCTTCTTTTGACTGAATACAGGAAAAAAAACTACACACACTGTGGCGCTCACCACAACAAGGAGGGGGGCAAAGGGTGGTGACAGGAAGAGTGGACGGTAGAATGGGCACCCCTAGCTGCTGGAAACACAAACAGGATCTGTGCCTATCCTGGGAAGGAAATATATACTATAATGTCACAAGATGGACAAGGTGAAACCGCGCTCAGGGGTGCGTGCTGCGTGGAAGCTGATGTCTAGATCCGGGGGGTTTTCCCCAGTCACCACTATAACTTTAAACCTGCACGATTGCTGTGAATTGAGATTTGAGAATAACGTTATAAATGCATATGTGTATATGCATACAACCGCAATATAGAGAGGTGCTTACCTAGCTGCATTTGTGGTTCCAACACAGCGCCCAAAGGACAACACGAACCGGCGACCGCTGTATAGCCTGATGCGGCGTCGGTGGGGAGTAGAGGAGCAGGGGGGAAAAGTAGCTGCTGACACGGTACCTGGGAGCCCCGGCCGAAGGCGTCCCTGGTAACTGCGAGGAAAAAGATGGCCATATTCTAATTATATACAGCATTATTTAGCTTAAAAAAATATAAAAAGGCCACATATTTGCCAGTGTGGTATTTCCGTGACAGCCCTCGTATATCTGCGTGCTCCAAGTTTCGGCATTGTAAGCCGTTGTACCATTGTTTTAGCTGTCTGTTTCTCTAATTATATACCGCACTATTTAGCATTAAATTATATAAAAAAAAAACACATATTTGCCAGTGTGGTATTTCCGTGACAACCCTCATATATCTGCGTGCTCCAAGTTTGGGCATTTTAGGCTGGTGTACCACTGTTTTTACTGTCTGATACTCTAATTATATACAGCACTACTTAACATAAAAAATTTTTAAAAGGCCACATATTTGCAAGTGTGGTGTTTCCTTGACAGCCCTCATATATCTGCGTGCTCCAAGATTGGGCATTATAGGCCGGTATACCACTTTCTTTGATGTCTCTTACACTACTTATATACAGCATTCTTTTGCATTTAGAAAAATACAGGCCACATATTTGGCAGTGTGTTATTGTTGTCAGACATCTGATGTATTTGTGGCCTACAAATTGTGGAAATTCAGGCCTACATTCAGCTTTATTTGCTGTCTGTTACCCTAGTTCGGTACACTATTTTAGTTTAAAAAATTAAAAAATACAGCCCACAAATCGAACAATGTGGTATCTCGTTAAAAATACTTCTCTTTCAAGTTGTAATGGCTGCTTCATGACTGTAATAAATGCTCCAACTAGTACTACCACCATCATCATCTTCTGCCTAGAGGCAGTCACTGCGCACATAGAAAGGCTGAGGAGCAGAGTGTGAACGCTTGGGCGGTGTTGTACTATGTCTCTGTATTATGAAGGCGTTTTCTCCCGCCAATAAAAGCAGTACTGCCAGAAAGTGAGGGGCCATGTTCACAGTGACCTCCAGAGAGTGAGGCACCATGCGATCCATGATACAGCGCACATTTGAAGTAGAGAGAGACAGTTCATGCTCCGTTTTCAGCTTTGCAAAACAACAATGAAAGGGCACAGAGGAATGACAGAGGACATTGGTACAGTCAGCAAGGTACTCCCTCAGCATTTTCCCAAACAAAGCACTCCTTGTGAGAGTCACCCACGCTTCAGGGCCAGGGTGATAGGAGGGTCTGAGAAAACTCTCCCCGAACTTTGTCAGTGGTCCACTGCCTCTGCTGGACAAATTGTGACCTCTTTTGCCAGTGTTTTCAGATGGGAATTTTTTTAATAATTCAGCAAGAAGGGCCCTATGGTCCTCCAACATTATAGTACACCTGTCTGCCTCTGGAATAAGAGATATAAAGTTCTCCTTGTAGCGTGGGTCTAGAATTGTCAACAATTAGTATTGCCTGTCACCTAAAGTTTGAGAACTCGGGGGTGACGGGAAAGGCAGCATGACAGAAACTCAGGCTTGCGTGCAAGACTGCAAACAGTCTAATACTTCCTTGTCCTCACCAAGCGGACAACTGACCATGGTCTCCTCTTCTTCCTTGTCTTCAGGTCTCCACGACTTTTGACAAACTTCAGTAATATCATTGTAAATACATCACTGTAAATACATTCCCCTGTAGTTTTTTTTTCTCCCCCACCTCTTTGTAGATTGTAAGTTGTAACGTGCAGGTTTTTTTTTTTTTTTTTTTTGGGGGGGGGGTTAATTATTGTTATGATTGTTATTTAGTGTAGATTATAGGCTGTCACAAGCAGGGTAGTTTAATTTCTGCTTAATTATTGTATTGTTATCGTTGTTACTTAGGACTGTTGTGTTTGAAACTGTAAATATGCTGACTCTATGTAAATAACTATAAATATTAATATTAGATCACAGACAAGCAGGATGGAGATGTTAATTATGGCATCATTGCCGATCACCATCTTGGTGAATTCCTCAAAGTTATGGAGGATGGTACATATGTCTGACATCCACGTCCACTCCTGAGATCTTATGTGTGAAGTCAGAACTGAATACAGACGGCCTTGTTGATACTGGTAGTCTACAAATGGCTTCTTCTGCTCCCAAATTCTTTCCAAAATATGCAGTGTAGAGTTCAAATGCATGGGGAGGACATGACACGTCAGTCGGTGAGCCAGAAGCTGCAAGTGCTGCAGAATCACGGCAAGTGAAGCGGATGAAGCTCTAGCTGACTTTCTAAAATGGGTATGCACAGCCTCATACTTTTCCTAGCAGATCTGGCACCTCCATGTCACTTTTCTGGAAACGTTCAACAATGAGGTTAAGCACATGGGCCAGGCATGGCACGTGTGTGAGCTTTCCTCAACACAGAGCAGCCACCAGGTTCCAGCCATTGTCACACAAGACCATGCCTGGCTGTAGGTTGAGTGGTGTCAGCCACAGATCTGCCTGCTCTTTCAGAGCTGTCCACAACTCTTCATCATTGTGCGGCTTGTCACAGCATATTATCTTCAGCACAGTCTGTTGCCGCTTGGCTGGGGCAGTGCTGCAGTCCTTCAAGCTTGTGACTGATGTGTTACTTTTGGAGATGGAGGCTGAAGAGTATGCGAAGGAGGAGGTGCAGGAGCTGTAGACTGTGGGGGCAACCCAGATTGACGTAGGGCCTGCAATACTCGGGATTTGGAGGACGTGCACCGTCCCAAGGTCAGACTGGGTCCCGGCTTCCACTATGGTAATCCAGTGTGTCATTAGTTATAGGTACCGTCCCTGACCACAAGCACTTGTCCACATGTTTGTGGTTAGCTGGACTTTCCCAATAACAGCATTGTGGAGGGCATAGGTAATGTTGTCGGACACGTGCTTGCTTGTGTGATGTCGTGACGACAGACCAGGGAAAATTGTGGTGGCTGGGTAACGAGTACCTTGTGATGGTCACCGCCATAAGGTTGCAAAAAGCTTACGTCTCCCATGGACCTAAAATGTAACATTTCCAGCGCAAGCAGATGACAAATGTGTAAATTTAGTACTATGGCGTTGGCTGCGTATTTCGGCTTGCGTTCCAAGGACTGGGGTATTGACAATTGAACGCTGTGCTGGTACAGGGACGTGGACGTGCTTGTTGATGGTGCTATTTCAGTTTCCAATGTCCAGCTTTCTGCATCAGTGTCCAGCATTCTGCCCCAATGTCCAGCTTTCTGCCCGTGTCCAGCATTCGGCCCCAATGTCCAGCTTTCTGCCCCAATGTCCAGCGTTCTGCCCCTGTGTCCAGCGTTCTGCCCCTGTGTCCAGCGTTTTGCCCCTGTGTCCAGCTTTCTGCCCCTGTTTCCAGCTTTCTGACTGTGTCCAGCTTTCTGCCCATGTCCAGCGTTTTGCCCCTGTGTCCAGCTTTCTGCCCGTGTCCAGCTTTCTGCCCCTGTGTCCAGCTTTCTGCCCCTGTGTCCAGCTTTCTGCCCCTGTGTCCAGCATTCGGCCCCAATGTCCAGCTTTCTGCATCAGTGTCCAGCATTCTGCCCCAATGTCCAGCGTTCTGCCCCTGTGTCCAGCGTTCTGCCCCTGTGTCCAGGGTTTTGCCCCTGTGTCCAGGGTTTTGCCCCTGTGTCCAGCTTTCTGCCCCTGTGTCCAGCTTTCTGCCTCTGTGTCCAGCTTTCTGCCCATGTCCAGCGTTTTGCCCCTGTGTCCAGCTTTCTGCCCGTGTCCAGCGTTCTGCCCCTGTGTCCAGCGTTCTGCCCCTGTGTCCAGCTTTCTGCCCCTGTGTCCAGCTTTCTGCCCCTGTGTCCAGCTTTCTGCCTCTGTGTCCAGCTTTCTGCCCGTGTCCAGCATTCTGCCCCTGTGCCCAGCTTTCTGCCCGTGTCCAGCGTTCTGCCCGTGTTCTGCTTCTGTGTCCAGCTTTCTGCCCCGTGTTCTACTTCTGTGTCCAGAGTTCTGCCTCTGTGTCCAGCTTTGTGCCACTGTGTCCAGCGTTCTGCCCGTGTCCAGTGTTCAGCCTCTGTGTCCAGCTTTGTGCCCCTGTGTCCAGCTTTCTGCCTCTGTCTCCAGCTTTCTGCCCATGTCCAGCGTTCTGCCCCTGTGTTCTACTTCTGTGTCCAGTGTTCTGCCTCTGTGTCCAGCTTTGTGCCCCTGTGTTCAGCATTCTGCCCGTGTCCAGTGTTCTGCCTCTGTGTCCAGCTTTGTGCCCCCGTGTCCAGCGTTCTGCCCCTGTGTCCAGCGTTCTGCCCCTGTGTCCAGCTTTCTGCCCCTGTGTCCAGCTTTCTGCCTCTCTGTCCAGCTTTCTGCCCGTGTCCAGTATTCTGCGCCTGTGTCCAGCTTTCTGCCCATTACCAGCGTTCTGCCCGTGTTCTGCTTCTGTGTCCAGCTTTCTGCCCATGTCCAGCATTCTGCCCCTGTGTTCTGCTTCTGTGTCCAGCTTTCTGCCCGTGTCCAACGTTCTGCCCCTGTGTCCAGCTTTCTGCCCATGTGTCCAGCTTTCTGCCCATGTGTCCAGCTTTCTGCCTCTGTGTCCAGCTTTCTGCCCGTGTCCAGCGTTCTGCCCCTGTGTTCAGCTTTCTGCCCATGTCCTGCGTTCTGCCCGTGTTCTGCTTCTGTGTCCAGCGTTCTGCCTCTGTGTCCAGCATTGTGCCCCTGTGTTCAGCGTTCTGCCCGTGTCCAGCGTTCTGCCCGTGTCCAGCTTTCTGCCCCTGTGTCTAGCTTTCTGCCTCTGTGTCCAGCTTTCTGCCCGTGTCCTGCGTTCTGCCCATGTTCTGCTTCTGTGTCCAGCGTTCTGCCTCTGTGTCCAGCATTGTGCCCCTGTGTTCAGCGTTCTGCCCGTGTCCAGCGTTCTGCCTCTGTGTCCAGCTTTGTTCCCCTGTATCCAGCGTTCTGCCCCTGTGTCCAGCGTTCTGCCCGTGTCCAGCTTTCTGCCCCTGTGTCCAGCTTTCTGCCTCTGTGTCCAGCTTTCTGCCCGTGTCCAGCGTTCTGCCTGTGTTCTGCTTCTGTGTCCAGCTTTCTGCCCGTGTCCAGCGTTCTGCCCCTGTGTTCTACTTCTGTGTCCAGAGTTCTGCCTCTGTGTCCAGCTTTGTACCCCTGTGTCCAACGTTCTGCCCGTGTCCAGTGTTCAGCCTCTGTGTCCATCCTTGTGCCCCCGTGTCCAGCTTTCTGCCCCTGTGTCCAGCTTTCTGCCTCTGTCTCCAGCTTTCTGCCCATGTCCAGCGTTTTGCCCCTGTGTTTTACTTCTGTGTCCAGTGTTCTGCCTCTGTGTCCAGCTTTGTGCCCCTGTGTTCAGTGTTCTGCCCGTGTCCAGTGTTCTGCCTCTGTGTCCAGCTTTGTGCCCCCGTGTCCAGCGTTCTGCCCATGTCCAGTGTTCTGCCTCTGTGTCCAGCTTTGTGCCCCCGTGTCCAGCGTTCTGCCCGTGTCCAGTGTTCTGCCTCTGTGTCCAGCTTTGTGCCCCATGTCCAGCGTTCTGCCCATGTCCAGCTTTCTGCCCCTGTGTCCAGCTTTCTGCCTCTCTGTCCAGCTTTATGCCCGTGTCCAGCGTTCTGCCCGTGTCCAGCTTTCTGCCCCTGTGTCCAGCTTTCTGCCTCTGTGTCCAGCTTTCTGCCCGTGTCCAGCATTCTGCCCATGTCCAGCTTTCTGCCCGTGTCCTGCGTTCTGCCCGTGTTCTGCTTCTGTGTCCAGCGTTCTGCCTCTGTGTCCAGCTTTGTGCCCCTGTGTCCAGCGTTCTGCCCATGTCCAGCGTTCTGCCCCTGTGTCCAGCTTTCTGCCCCTGTGTCCAGCTTTCTGCCTCTGTGTCCAGCTTTCTGCCCGTGTCCAGCGTTCTGCCCGTGTTCTGCTTCTGTGTCCAGCTTTCTGCCCGTGTCCAGCGTTCTGCCCCTGTGTTCTACTTCTGTGTCCAGAGTTCTGCCTCTGTGTCCAGCTTTGTGCCCCTGTGTCCAGCATTCTGCCCGTGTCCAGTGTTCAGCCTCTGTGTCCAGCCTTGTGCCCCCGTGTCCAGATTTCTGCCCCTGTGTCCAGCTTTCTGCCTCTGTCTCCAGCTTTCTGCCCATGTCCAGCGTTTTGCCCCTGTGTTTTACTTCTGTGTCCAGTGTTCTGCCTCTGTGTCCAGCTTTGTGCCCCTGTGTTCAGTGTTCTGCCCGTGTCCAGTGTTCTGCCTCTGTGTCCAGCTTTGTGCCCCCGTGTCCAGCGTTCTGCCCGTGTCCAGTGTTCAGCCTCTGTGTCCAGCTTTGTGCCCCCATGTCCAGCGTTCTGCCCATGTCCAGCTTTCTGCCCCTGTGTCCAGCTTTCTGCCTCTCTGTCCAGCTTTCTGCCCGTGTCCAGCGTTCTGCCCCTGTGTCCAGCTTTCTGCCCGTTTCCAGCGTTCTGCCCGTGTTCTGCTTCTGTGTCCAGTGTTCTGCCCGTGTCCAGCTTTCTGCCCCTGTGTCCAGCTTTCTGCCTCTGTGTCCAGCTTTCTGCCCGTGTCCAGCATTCTGCCCGTGTCCAGCTTTCTGCCCGTGTCCAGCATTCTGCCCGTGTCCAGCTTTCTGCCCGTGTCCTGCGTTCTGCCCGTGTTCTGCTTCTGTGTCCAGCGTTCTGCCTCTGTGTCCAGCTTTGTGCCCCTGTGTCCAGCGTTCTGCCCATGTCCAGCGTTCTGCCCCTGTGTCCATCTTTCTGCCCCTGTGTCCAGCTTTCTGCCTCTGTGTCCAGCTTTCTGCCCGTGTCCAGCGTTCTGCCCCTGTGTTCTACTTCTGTGTCCAGAGTTCTGCCTCTGTGTCCAGCTTTGTGCCCCTGTGTCCAGCATTCTGCCCGTGTCCAGTGTTCAGCCTCTGTGTCCAGCCTTGTGCCCCCATGTCCAGCTTTCTGCCCCTGTGCCCAGCTTTCTGCCTCTCTGTCCAGCTTTCTGCCCGTGTCCAGCGTTCTGCCCCTGTGTCCAGCTTTCTGCCCGTTTCCAGCGTTCTGCCCGTGTTCTGCTTCTGTGTCCAGTGTTCTGCCCGTGTCCAGCTTTCTGCCCCTGTGTCCAGCTTTCTGCCTCTGTGTCCAGCATTGTGCCCCTGTGTTCAGCGTTCTGCCCGTGTCCAGCGTTCTGCCTCTGTGTCCAGCTTTGTTCTCTTGTATCCAGCGTTCTGCCCCTGTGTCCAGCGTTCTGCCCGTGTCCAGCTTTCTGCCCCTGTGTCCAGCTTTCTGCCTCTGTGTCCAGCTTTCTGCCCGTGTCCAGCGTTCTGCCTGTGTTCTGCTTCTGTGTCCAGCTTTCTGCCCGTGTCCAGCGTTCTGCCCCTGTGTTTTACTTCTGTGTCCAGAGTTCTGCCTCTGTGTCCAGCTTTGTACCCCTGTGTCCAACGTTCTGCCCGTGTCCAGTGTTCAGCCTCTGTGTCCATCCTTGTGCCCCCGTGTCCAGCTTTCTGCCCCTGTGTCCAGCTTTCTGCCTCTGTCTCCAGCTTTCTGCCCATGTCCAGCGTTTTGCCCCTGTGTTTTACTTCTGTGTCCAGTGTTCTGCCTCTGTGTCCAGCTTTGTGCCCCCGTGTCCAGCGTTCTGCCCATGTCCAGTGTTCTGCCTCTGTGTCCAGCTTTGTGCCCCCGTGTCCAGCGTTCTGCCCGTGTCCAGTGTTCTGCCTCTGTGTCCAGCTTTGTGCCCCCATGTCCAGCGTTCTGCCCATGTCCAGCTTTCTGCCCCTGTGTCCAGCTTTCTGCCTCTCTGTCCAGCTTTATGCCCGTGTCCAGCGTTCTGCCCGTGTCCAGCTTTCTGCCCCTGTGTCCAGCTTTCTGCCTCTGTGTCCAGCTTTCTGCCCGTGTCCAGCATTCTGCCCATGTCCAGCTTTCTGCCCGTGTCCTGCGTTCTGCCCGTGTTCTGCTTCTGTGTCCAGCGTTCTGCCTCTGTGTCCAGCTTTGTGCCCCTGTGTCCAGCGTTCTGCCCATGTCCAGCGTTCTGCCCCTGTGTCCAGCTTTCTGCCCCTGTGTCCAGCTTTCTGCCTCTGTGTCCAGCTTTCTGCCCGTGTCCAGCGTTCTGCCCGTGTTCTGCTTCTGTGTCCAGCTTTCTGCCCGTGTCCAGCGTTCTGCCCCTGTGTTCTACTTCTGTGTCCAGAGTTCTGCCTCTGTGTCCAGCTTTGTGCCCCTGTGTCCAGCATTCTGCCCGTGTCCAGTGTTCAGCCTCTGTGTCCAGCCTTGTGCCCCCGTGTCCAGATTTCTGCCCCTGTGTCCAGCTTTCTGCCTCTGTCTCCAGATTTCTGCCCATGTCCAGCGTTTTGCCCCTGTGTTTTACTTCTGTGTCCAGTGTTCTGCCTCTGTGTCCAGCTTTGTGCCCCTGTGTTCAGTGTTCTGCCCGTGTCCAGTGTTCTGCCTCTGTGTCCAGCTTTGTGCCCCCGTGTCCAGCGTTCTGCCCGTGTCCAGTGTTCAGCCTCTGTGTCCAGCTTTGTGCCCCCGTGTCCAGCGTTCTGCCCATGTCCAGCTTTCTGCCCCTGTGTCCAGCTTTCTGCCTCTCTGTCCAGCTTTCTGCCCGTGTCCAGCGTTCTGCCCCTGTGTCCAGCTTTCTGCCCGTTTCCAGCGTTCTGCCCGTGTTCTGCTTCTGTGTCCAGTGTTCTGCCCGTGTCCAGCTTTCTGCCCCTGTGTCCAGCTTTCTGCCTCTGTGTCCAGCTTTCTGCCCGTGTCCAGCATTCTGCCCGTGTCCAGCTTTCTGCCCGTGTCCAGCATTCTGCCCGTGTCCAGCTTTCTGCCCGTGTCCTGCGTTCTGCCCGTGTTCTGCTTCTGTGTCCAGCGTTCTGCCTCTGTGTCCAGCTTTGTGCCCCTGTGTCCAGCGTTCTGCCCATGTCCAGCGTTCTGCCCCTGTGTCCAGCTTTCTGCCCCTGTGTCCAGCTTTCTGCCTCTGTGTCCAGCTTTCTGCCCGTGTCCAGCGTTCTGCCTGTGTTCTGCTTCTGTGTCCAGCTTTCTGCCCGTGTCCAGCGTTCTGCCCCTGTGTTTTACTTCTGTGTCCAGAGTTCTGCCTCTGTGTCCAGCTTTGTACCCCTGTGTCCAACGTTCTGCCCGTGTCCAGTGTTCAGCCTCTGTGTCCATCCTTGTGCCCCCGTGTCCAGCTTTCTGCCCCTGTGTCCAGCTTTCTGCCTCTGTCTCCAGCTTTCTGCCCATGTCCAGCGTTTTGCCCCTGTGTTTTACTTCTGTGTCCAGTGTTCTGCCTCTGTGTCCAGCTTTGTGCCCCCGTGTCCAGCGTTCTGCCCATGTCCAGTGTTCTGCCTCTGTGTCCAGCTTTGTGCCCCCGTGTCCAGCGTTCTGCCCGTGTCCAGTGTTCTGCCTCTGTGTCCAGCTTTGTGCCCCCATGTCCAGCGTTCTGCCCATGTCCAGCTTTCTGCCCCTGTGTCCAGCTTTCTGCCTCTCTGTCCAGCTTTATGCCCGTGTCCAGCGTTCTGCCCGTGTCCAGCTTTCTGCCCCTGTGTCCAGCTTTCTGCCTCTGTGTCCAGCTTTCTGCCCGTGTCCAGCATTCTGCCCATGTCCAGCTTTCTGCCCGTGTCCTGCGTTCTGCCCGTGTTCTGCTTCTGTGTCCAGCGTTCTGCCTCTGTGTCCAGCTTTGTGCCCCTGTGTCCAGCGTTCTGCCCATGTCCAGCGTTCTGCCCCTGTGTCCAGCTTTCTGCCCCTGTGTCCAGCTTTCTGCCTCTGTGTCCAGCTTTCTGCCCGTGTCCAGCGTTCTGCCCGTGTTCTGCTTCTGTGTCCAGCTTTCTGCCCGTGTCCAGCGTTCTGCCCCTGTGTTCTACTTCTGTGTCCAGAGTTCTGCCTCTGTGTCCAGCTTTGTGCCCCTGTGTCCAGCATTCTGCCCGTGTCCAGTGTTCAGCCTCTGTGTCCAGCCTTGTGCCCCCGTGTCCAGATTTCTGCCCCTGTGTCCAGCTTTCTGCCTCTGTCTCCAGATTTCTGCCCATGTCCAGCGTTTTGCCCCTGTGTTTTACTTCTGTGTCCAGTGTTCTGCCTCTGTGTCCAGCTTTGTGCCCCTGTGTTCAGTGTTCTGCCCGTGTCCAGTGTTCTGCCTCTGTGTCCAGCTTTGTGCCCCCGTGTCCAGCGTTCTGCCCGTGTCCAGTGTTCAGCCTCTGTGTCCAGCTTTGTGCCCCCGTGTCCAGCGTTCTGCCCATGTCCAGCTTTCTGCCCCTGTGTCCAGCTTTCTGCCTCTCTGTCCAGCTTTCTGCCCGTGTCCAGCGTTCTGCCCCTGTGTCCAGCTTTCTGCCCGTTTCCAGCGTTCTGCCCGTGTTCTGCTTCTGTGTCCAGTGTTCTGCCCGTGTCCAGCTTTCTGCCCCTGTGTCCAGCTTTCTGCCTCTGTGTCCAGCTTTCTGCCCGTGTCCAGCATTCTGCCCGTGTCCAGCTTTCTGCCCGTGTCCAGCATTCTGCCCGTGTCCAGCTTTCTGCCCGTGTCCTGCGTTCTGCCCGTGTTCTGCTTCTGTGTCCAGCGTTCTGCCTCTGTGTCCAGCTTTGTGCCCCTGTGTCCAGCGTTCTGCCCATGTCCAGCGTTCTGCCCCTGTGTCCAGCTTTCTGCCCCTGTGTCCAGCTTTCTGCCTCTGTGTCCAGCTTTCTGCCCGTGTCCAGCGTTCTGCCCGTGTTCTGCTTCTGTGTCCAGCTTTCTGCCCGTGTCCAGCGTTCTGCCCCTGTGTTTTACTTCTGTGTCCAGAGTTCTGCCTCTGTGTCCAGCTTTGTGCCCCTGTGTCCAGCATTCTGCCCGTGTCCAGTGTTCAGCCTCTGTGTCCAGCCTTGTGCCCCCATGTCCAGCTTTCTGCCCCTGTGCCCAGCTTTCTGCCTCTCTGTCCAGCTTTCTGCCCGTGTCCAGCGTTCTGCCCCTGTGTCCAGCTTTCTGCCCGTTTCCAGCGTTCTGCCCGTGTTCTGCTTCTGTGTCCAGTGTTCTGCCCGTGTCCAGCTTTCTGCCCCTGTGTCCAGCTTTCTGCCTCTGTGTCCAGCTTTCTGCCCGTGTCCAGCATTCTGCCCGTGTCCAGCTTTCTGCCCGTGTCCAGCATTCTGCCCGTGTCCAGCTTTCTGCCCGTGTCCAGCTTTCTGCCCGTGTTCTGCTTCAGTGTCCAGCGTTCTGCCTCTGTGTCCAGCTTTGTGCCCCTGTGTCCAGCGTTCTGCCCATGTCCAGCGTTCTGCCCCTGTGTCCAGCTTTCTGCCCCTGTGTCCAGCTTTCTGCCTCTGTGTCCAGCTTTCTGCCCGTGTCCAGCGTTCTGCCCGTGTTCTGCTTCTGTGTCCAGCTTTCTGCCCGTGTCCAGCGTTCTGCCCCTGTGTTCTACTTCTGTGTCCAGAGTTCTGCCTCTGTGTCCAGCTTTGTGCCCCTGTGTCCAGCATTCTGCCCGTGTCCAGTGTTCAGCCTCTGTGTCCAGCCTTGTGCCCCCGTGTCCAGCTTTCTGCCCCTGTGTCCAGCTTTCTGCCTCTGTCTCCATCTTTCTGCCCATGTCCAGTGTTCTGCCCCTGTATTTTACTTCTGTGTCCAGTGTTCTGCCTCTGTGTCCAGCTTTGTGCCCCTGTGTTCAGCATTGTGCCCGTGTCCAGTGTTCTGCCTCTGTGTCCAGCTTTGTGCCCCCGTGTCCAGCGTTCTGCCCCTGCATCCAGCTTTCTGCCCCTGTGTCCAGCTTTCTGCCCCTGTGTCCAGCTTTCTGCCTCTGTCAAGCTTTCTGCCCGTGTCCAGCGTTCTGCCCCTGTGTCCAGCTTTCTGCCCGTTTCCAGCGTTCTGTCCGTGTTCTGCTTCTGTGTCCAGTGTTCTGCCCATGTCCAGCGTTCTGCCCCTGTGTCCAGCTTTCTGCCCCTGTGTCCAGCTTTCTGCCCCTGTGTCCAGCTTTCTGCCTCTGTGTCCAGCTTTCTGCCCGTGTCCAGCGTTCTGCCCGTGTCCAGCTTTCTGCCTGTGTCCTGCTTTCTGCCCGTGTTCTGCTTCTGTGTCCAGCGTTCTGCCTCTGTGTCCAGCTTTGTGCCCCTGTGTCCAGCGTTCTGCCCGTGTCCAGCGTTCTGCCTCTGTGTCCAGCTTTGTGCCCCTGTGTCCAGCGTTCTGCCCCTGTGTCCAGCGTTCTGCACCTGTGTCCAGCTTTCTGCCCCTGTGTCCAGCTTTCTGCCTCTGTGTCCAGCTTTGTGCCCATGTCCAGCGTTCTGCCCGTGTTCTGCTTCTGTGTCCAGCTTTCTGCCCGTGTCAAGCGTTCTGCCCCTGTGTTCTGCTTATGTGTCCAGCTTTCTGCCCGTGTCCAGCGTTCTGCCTCTGTGTCCAGCTTTGTGCCCCTGTGTCCAGCGTTCTGCCCCTGTGTCCAGCGTTCTGCCCGTGTCCAGCTTTCTGCCCCTGTGTCCAGCTTTCTGCCCGTGTCCAGCGTTCTGCCCCTGTGTCCAGCTTTCTGCCCGTGTCCAGCGTTCTGCCCCTGTGTTCTGCTTCTGTGTCCAGCTTTCTGCCCGTGTCCAGCGTTCTGCCTCTTTGTCCAGCTTTGTGCCCCCGTGTCCAGCGTTCTGCCTCTGTGTCCAGCTTTGTGCCCCTGTGTCCAGCTTTGTGCCCGTGTCCAGCTTTGTGCCCCTGTGTCCAGCTTTGTGCCCCTGTGTCCAGCGTTCTGCCCCTGTGTCCAGCGTTCTGCCTCTGTGTCCAGCTTTCTGCCCCTGTGTCCAGCGTTCTGCCCCTGTGTCCAGCTTTGTGCCCCTGTGTCCAGCTTTGTGCCCCTATGTCCAGCATTCTGCCCCTGTGTCCAGCGTTCTGCCCCTGTGTCCAGCGTTCTGCCCCTGTGTCCAGCTTTGTGCCCCTGTGTCCAGCTTTGTGCCCCTATGTCCAGCATTCTGTCCCTGTGTCAGCTTTCTGCCCCTGTGTCCAGCTTTCTGCACCTGTGTCCAGCATTCTGCCCTGGGCCCCCACGTCAATAGCGTTAAACAGCTGCAGCGCCGCTAAGCGCCCAGTTTATCCTGCAGCTGCCGGTAGGGGCCCGGTGAGCAGATGAGACGGGGCCCGATGTGGGCCCCCTCTGCCCACCTGCCCATCGGGCCCCATACGCCAGTCACGGCTGTAATGCCCTGATGGCGGTCCTGTTCGCAGACACTGTCCATGGAGCCTTGTGTTCAACCAACAAAGTCAGGTACTTTGCTGCTATGTGTCTCATCATGTTTGTGGTGTTAGAATGGGAGGTTTGCTACCCCTGCTGCCAGTGGTGAAAATAGCCTTTTTGGGTTTATCAGCACTGTCTTTAAAAAACAAGCAGGCTGGTACAAGGACATTCAGTGTCTCCTTCTCCCACACCACCTCCTCACTTTGACCCCGATCTTTCGGTGTTCCCCAAGGCTCAATTCTAGGATCCCCTACTCTTCTTCATCTACACCTTCGGCCTCGGACAGCTGATGTAATGGCACGGTTTGCTATATCATCAGTACGCTGATGACATGCAGATCTACCTATCTGTACCTGACATCACCTCCTTAGTGACCAAAATCACACGTCTTCCCGCTATTTCATCCTTCTTTTCTGCTCGCTTTCAAAAAGTGGACATAGACAAAACAGAATACATCATCTTTCAAACATCTCACCCAAAATAGACATGAAAGCTGTGTATGCATCATTCTGTACCACTTGAGTAAGAGGTAAAGTTTGCCCAAGAGAAAATGATTTTCCAGACGTTCCCGGCCTTCTATCCACATGTTTTGAAGCTGTGATCTTCATCTTCTTGGTATGGATGTTGTAAATTTCAAAGTCGTCATCAATACCATCATCGTCCATATCTTATAAAGAGGAAATCTGGTGTTTCCCAGGGTAGTGTTTATCTACGTTTAGTGGCATTCCTTTAACAGTGTTCGTTACACTATAACAAATAATTTTCAACTGTGACATTTGGATATTATTGTTAATATGTATGGGTGAAGATGAAGAAGCTTATGCCACGGGTGTGTTTATAGTTACGGATGGTGCACTATTCTTTAAACTTATTTTTTCACAAGCATCCATGAGTTTGTTTGGTTTTCCTAAAACACTGATCTGCTTTCTCTAATTCAGCATATCACAAACATGTTGCACTTTGCCCTTTAGACAGACACGTGCGTCTTTGGCAACATATTTGTGACAGGCATTTTTTAGGCTGTCAAACGAGTCAAACACGCGCATCTGTTACACCGATCTTCTGATGGGCATGAAACACATTCTGGTAATTGGTGGTTGATAAACGAATAATCATTGTAGGCTTGTAGGCTGTATCCTGGATCTCATACCTCCCATAGCCACCGCTGTTATTAATCATGTACGTTCCCATTCCTGTCATCACCATGCCCCTTTTCCTGATCACTTCATCCAATGATTCGTCTGCCATTTTTTTTAAACAAAAAAATGCGCTTTCCCAGCAGCAACTGTGTAGGAAACCACATTACAGTTTTGCAAGGTGTTTATGATGCCCGTAAATAATTATTTAAAAAAAAAATAACCCCCCCATGGGGATATGTTTGACAGCTCATGCACTTAGTGTATGGGCATTACAAGTCAAGGAGACCCGCTCATTGACATTGGGCCTACTGTTTAATGGGGCCTTCCTCCACCTCTCAACATTTTCCACCACTAGATCACCAGGGTTCATGTGTTCCGTGCTGCTACAGACAGTCAATTTTTGGGCAAGGGTGCCTAGGATGGCCATACTATGATTTAAATATATGTATCCCCCTTGCGGAAATGTTTGTCAGCCTATACACTTACTGTATGGGCATTACAAGTGTAGGAGACACAATCCTTTACATTGGGCCTAGGTTTTAACCCCTTAATCCCCAAGGGTGGTTTGTACGTTAATGATCGGGACAATTTTTACAATTCTGATCACTGTCCTTTTATGAGGTTATAACTCTGGAATGCCTCAACGGATCCTGATGATTCTGACACTGCTTTCTCAAGACATATTGTACTTCATGATAGTTGTAACAAAAAATTTATATTACCTGTGTTCATTTGTGAAAAAAAAGGAAATTTGGCGAAAATTTAGAAAATTTCGCAATTTTCCAAATTTGAATTTTTATACCCTTAAATCACAGAGATATGTCACACAAAATACTTAATAAGTAACATTTCCCATATGTCTACTTTACATCAGCACAATTTTGGAACCAAAATTCTTTTTTTGTCAGGGAGTTATAAGGGTTAAAATTTGACCAGCAATTTCTCATTTTTACAACACCATTTTTTTTTTAGGGACCACATCACATATGAAGTCATTTTGAGGGGTCTATATGATGAAAATAACCAAGTGTGACACTATTCTAAAAACTGCACCTCTCAAGGTGCTCAAAACCACATTTAAGAAGTTTATTTACTCTTCAGGTGTTTCACAGGAATTTTTGGAATGTTTTAAAAAAAAAAAAACATTTAACTTTTTTTCACAAAAAAATTAAACTCAGCTCCAATTTGTTTTATTTTACCAAGGTTAACAGTAAAAATGGTCCACAAAAGTTGTTGCACTATTTGTCCTGAGTACGCCGATACCCAATATGTGGGGGTAAACCACTGTTTGGGCACATGGCAGAGATCGGAAGGGAAGGAGAGCCGTTTGACTTTTCAATGCAAAGTTGACTGGAATTGAGATGGGACACCATGTTGCACTTGGAGAGTCACTGATGTGCCTAAACATTGAAACCCCCCACAAGTGACACGATTTTGGAAAGTAGACCCCCTAAGGAACTTATGTAGATGTGTGGTGAGCACTTTGACCCACCAAATGCTTCACAGAAGTTTGTAATGCAGAGCTGTAAAATAAAAAATCATATTTTTTCACAAAAATGATATTTTCGCCCCCATTTTTTATTTTCCCAAGGAAAGAGAAGAAATTGGACTCCAAAAGTTGTTGTGCTATTTGTCTTGAGTACGTTGATATCCCATATGTGGGGGTAAACCACTGTTTGAGCGCATGGCAGAGCTCGGAAGGGAAGGAGCGCCATTTGACTTTTCAATGCAAAATTGACTGGAATTGAGATGGGATGCCATGTTGCGTTTGGAGAGCCACTGATGTGCCTAAACATTGAAACCCCCCAAGTGACACCATTTTGGAAAGTAGACCCCCTAGGGAACTTATCTAGATGTGTAGTGCGCACTTTGACCCACCAAGTGCTTTACAGAAGTTTATAATGTAGAGCCATAAAAATGAAAAATCATATTTTTTCACAAAAATGATTTTTTTGCCCCCAATTTTTTATTTTCCCAAGGGTAAGAGAAGAAATTGGACTGCAAAAGTTGTTGTGATTTTGTCTTGAGTACGCTGATACCCGATATGTGGGGGTAAACCACTGTTTGGGCGCATGGCAGAGCTCGGAAGGGAAGGAGAGCCGTTTGACTTTTCAATGCAAAATTGACTGGAATTGAGATGGGATACCATGTCACGTTTGGAGAGCCCCTAATGTGCCTAAACATTGAAACCCCACACAAGTGACACCATTTTGGAAAGTAGACCCCCTAAGGAACTTATCTAGATGTGTTGTGAGAGCTTTGAACCCCCAAGTGTTTCACTACAGTTTATACCGCAGAGCAGTGAAAATAATTTTTTTTTTTTTTTCACAAAAATTATTTTTTAGCCCCCAGTTTTGTATTTTCCCAAGGGTAACAGGAGAAATTGGACCCCAAAAGTTGTTGTCTAATTTGCCCTAAGTACGCTGATACCCCATATGTGGGGGGAAGCACCGTTTGGGTGCATGGCAGAGCTCGGAAGGGAAGGAGCACCGTTTGGAATGCAGACTTAGATGGATTGGTCTGCAGGCCTCACATTGCATTTGCAGAGCCCCTGATGTACCTAAACAGTAGAAATCCCCCACAAGTGACCCCATATTGGAAACTAGACCCCCCAAGGAACTTATCTAGATGTGTTTCACTACAGTTTATAATGCAGAGCCGTGAAAATAAAAAATATTTTTTTCCCAACAAAAATGTTTTTTTATCCCCCAAAATTTTTATTTTCCCAAGGGTTAGAGGAATTGGACCCCAAATGTTGTTGTCCAATTCGTCCTGAGAATGCTGATACCCCTTATGTTAGGGTAAACCCGTGTTTTGGCGCACGTTAGGGCTCGGAAGGGAAGGAGCACTGTTTTACTTTTTCAGCGCAGAATTGGCTGGAATGGAGATCGGACGTCATGTCGCATATGGATAGCCCTTGATGTGCCTAAACAGTGGAAACCCCCAATTCTACCTGAAACCCTAACCCAAACACACCCCTAACCCTAATCCCCACTCTACCCATAACCCTAACCACACCCCTAACCCGAAAATGCCCCTAACCCCAACCACACCCCTAACCCCAACCACACCCCTAACCCCAACCACACCCCTAACCCCAACAGACCCCTAACCCTAATCCCAACCCTAACCACACCCCTAACTCCAACACAACCCTAACCCTAATCCCAACCATAACCCTAACCACACCCCTAACCCTGAAACATCCCTAACCCTAATCCCAACTGTAAATATAATACAAATCCTAACCCTAACTTTAGCCCCAACCCTAACCCTAACTTTACCCCCAACCCTAACCCTAACTTTAGCCCCAACCCTAACTTTAGCCCCAACCCTAACCCTAACCTTAGCCCCAATTCTAACCTTAACTTTAGCCCCAACCCTAACTGTAGCCCTAGCCCCAACCCTAACCCTTGTCTTAACCCTATCCCCAAACCTAACCCTATCTCTAGCCCCAAACATAACCCTAGCCCCAACCCTAGCCCTATCCCTAGCCCCAACTGTAACGCTAGCCCCAACCCTAACCCTAGCCCCAATCCTAGCCCCAACCCTAACCCCGACCCTAGCCCCAACACTAACCCTAGCCCCAACTCTAACCCTAGCCCCAACTCTAACCCTAACCCTAGCCCCAACCCTAGCCCTAACCCTAGCACCAACCCTAACCCTAGCCCCAACCATAACCCTAACTCTAGCCCCAACACTAACCCAAACCCTATCCCCAACCCTAACCCTAGCCCCAACCCTAACCCTAACCCTAATGGGAAAACGGAAATAAATACATTTTTTTATCTTATTACTTTTCCCTAACTAAGGGGGTGATGAAGGGGGGTTTGATTTACTTTTATAGCAGGATTTGTAGCAGATTTTTATGATTGGCAGCTGTCACACACTAAAAGACGCTTTTTTTTGCAAAAAATAGTTTTTGCGTCTCCACATTTTGAGAACTATAATTTTTCAATATTTTGCTCCACAGAGTCATGTGAGGTCTTGCTTTTTGCAGGACGAGATGACGTTTTTATTGGTACCATTTTCGGGCATGTGACATTTTTTCATCACTTTTTATTATGATTTTTGTGAGGCAGAATGACCAAAAACCAGCTATTCATGAATTTCTTTTGGGGGGGGGTGTTTACACCGTTCCACGTTGATTAAGCAGTTTTATTTTTCAGGTCAGTACGATTACAGCGGTACCTCATTTCCATCTTTTTTATGTTTTGGCGCTTTTTATACAATAAAAACTTTTTTATAGAAAAAATAATAATTTTTGCGTCTCTTTATTCTGAGGACTATAACTTTTTTATTTTTTCGCTGATGATGCTGTATGGCAGCTCGTTTTTTGCGGGACAAGATGATGTTTTCAGCGATACCATGTTTATTTATATCGGTCTTTTTGATCGCGTGTTATTCCACTTTTTGTTTGGCGGTATGATAATAAAGCGTTGTTTTTTGCCTCGTTTTTTTACGGTAATCACTGAAGGGGTTAACTAGTGGGACAGTTTTATAGGTCGGGTCGTTACGGACGCGGCGATACTAATTATGTGTACTTTTATTGTTTTTTTAATAAAGAAATGTATTTATGAGGACAATGTATATTTTTTTTCTTTATTTAGGAATTTTTATTTTTTTTACATGTGTGAATATTTTTTTTTTACTTTATAACATTGCCCCAGGGGGGGCCTCATGTTATAGGGTCAGATCGCTGATCTGACACTTTGCAGAGCACTGTGTCATATCAGCGATCTGACAGGCACTGCAGGGATGCTTGCAAGCGCTTGCAAGCGCTTAAAAACATGCACATAAAATAGGCAAATTCTCCTGTAAATAATTCTGCAAAGAGGGAACCATCATGCCATTAAAAAATATAAGTGGATTTTCATGGGCCCATCCCGTATGTGGGTTCCAAGGCGTAATGGGGTGCATATGACTATGCAGCAGGGCTGGCATTGCTGCCAATGTGTAAAACGAAATAGTACAGGAGTACAAAATGAATATTGTGAAGTGGATTTTCATTGGCCCATCCAGTATGTGGGTTACAAGGCGTAATGGGGTGCATATGACTGACTATGCAGCAGGGCTCGCCTTGCTGCCAATGTGTAAAACAAAGGAGTATGTGGGTTCAAAGGCGTAATGGGGTGCATATGAATTGGTAGCCGGACAGGCCTTGAATTCAATGAAACACTTTTTCAGGAGTCCCCCCTGGACATCTTATGAAAGGAGTATTGTGGTACGTCATAATTCTCAGCAGCCCATCCACTCACAGCATAGGTTACAACAGCTTAGGAGACCCACTGTTTAATAATTGCCCTTTAAGAAGAATATTGCCGCCTGATTCACCAGTAAAAATAGGCTCTGTGACTTTAAGAGTCCTTCCTTCATTAATGAAACAAGATAGGTCTGCTTATGTGTCACACACCACATGGCCAGCTAGGGTTGTTAAATGTTACAATAACATTTCCCAGTGAATGCATTTGTAGTGGTTGAAAGCAAAGTTAAAGTTGAAAAACAATTCAAAAACCCCACATATGAACTAAGCCTAAGTGGGGGAGGACATTTTTGGTCTGGGGTTAAATATTTGGCTTTACTGGCAAGTCATTAACCTGCAAAGGATGTACCTTGACATATTTCCCAGCAAAATCCATTTTGGTTTTGTTTTAGTGTGTTTTTTGTTGCATCGGGAAAAATGGCATGAATCTCGGAAAAAAAAGTTTACAGCTGTGAACTAGGAGTCAGGAGTGCTTCCAGGGGTGATCCCCATGATGTCCCTGTGTCATTTGAGCAGTGTTTCCATCATTTTCAGATGTTTTTAGACCTTAAAAGGACCCGCGGGGGATCGTGGTAAAAATACTCGGGTCTCCCATAGACTTACATTAGGCTCGTTGTTCTGGCCGAGTACCCGAGTATACCAATCTGCTCGACCCAAGCAATGAGCACCCAAGCATTTTAGTGCTCGCTCATCACTAATCAGGAGTCTGAATGAGATAACAGACTGTTCAATACTTGGCCTGTAATTTTTTACTTTTTACCCCAAAATTGTGTACAGACCTAGGATAGCAGACAGCCCAAAAAGTGGAATGTAGGCCTGAAAAGCAACTATTTGGAGAGCACAGATAGACCAGGAGTCTGTCGGAGATAGCAGACTGTTCAATACGTGGCCTGTGGCCTGTATTTTTTTATTTTTTACTCCAAAACAGTGTACAGGCCTAGGGTAGCAGACAGCCCAAAAAATAAAATATAGGCCTGAAAAGCAACTATTTGTAGAGCACAGATAGACCAGGAGTCTGACGGATATATCACACTCGTCAATATGTGGCTTAGAATTTTTTAAATTTTTTTTACCCCAAAATACTGTATAGACCTAGGATAGCGGACTGCCAAAATTGGACTGTAGGCCTGAAAAGCAACTATTTGTAAAGCACAGATAGATCTGGCTTCTGACGGAGATAGAACACTGTTAAATATGTGGCCTGGATTTTTGGGGCCCACCAAAATTGTGTCAATAAGTAGGCTATGACACTAAAAACAAATGTTGGGGTACTAAAATTGTAAAATATTTAGCGCAATGATATGCGATGCATGTGGCGTACACAACACAGTGATAAATATAAGTACTGTAGCTAAATATTTTTTGGCCAGATAAAAATATTTTGGTCCGCAAAATGGTGTCCAAAAATGTTGTAAGACACTCCAAAAAATACTACAATACATAAAAAAAGGCCAGAATTTTCTGCGCACTCACATCTGATGCCTGGGAAAAAAAAAGCTATTTTAAATTGCTAGATTTTCACGCTGTTGTATTAAAATGACCTGGCTGTAGACTGCAGTGTGACCAAGCAAATAAATGTAGAAAAAAGGGGGCTCTTGATTGCTTTGTAATAAAATTAGCAGGATTCAGGTGCCGAAAAAAATAAATTAATCCTATCCACAGATACTTGCAGCTAGGTGTATATAAAATAGGCAGCAGCAGAAAGTAATGGACCCTCTTGATGTATGCAGTGAGATCTATATACTCACATACAGTGCCTGCATGCCTTGGACTGATGTGGATATGTGCACATAGACTCCCCTTCCTACCTACACTGCAATCAATATACTCCCTAATTAGCCCTAAAAAGGACTGTTGGTTTATCTGGATTTGTGAATTCTGCGATGGGAGACCCACACTAGTAAAATAACTAATCTGACCCTATCTCAGCAGCAGCTCTCCCTACACTAGCTGAGTTCGGAGTTGAATGTGCGAAGCAGGGTGGCGTCAGGTCTCTTATAGACCTGATGATGCTGTGCGGCCAGCCAATCTCTGTAATACCACAACAAAGATGGCTGCGGTATAACAGTGCATGGCAGACAATCCCTGCATGTTCATTGGCGCTCTAAAGAGCACCAAAATTGCAGGGCAGAGACGTGTCCGGAAATGCTTGGTGCTTGCCGAGTACACCAAGCACCGTGATAATCGGGTGAGTAACGAGTAGTGGCGAGCACGTTCGCTCATCACTACTCTTGAGCTGTGTGACTGAGATCTCCAAGACCTACTAATTTAAACACTGCCTGATTGCGGTGAGCCATGTCTGCGCAGTACGGAGGTGGGAGAGATTCTATCTGCACTGCTGGTACACGTGTCTGATTTAAGGGAGAGGTTGAGGGCACAAGTGGAGGCCCAAGAGGAGGTGGAGGAGGCAGAAGCAGTAGAGGAACTATTAGATGCAGAGGTTTGTACTGCAAGCCTTTGGAATTTAAACACTTGTGTAACAACCCCTTGATTGCTTGCCTCCACATCAACCAGTCACCCAGTGGCCATTCAGCGAGATGCAATGCCCCTGCCCATGTTTGCTCGTTCAGGTGTCAGTAGTGAAATGTAACCTGGCAGACATAGATTTTTTTGGCGAATTGTGTGATGTTGTCGGTGACATGCTGGTGTACTGACTGGGCAACTGGTACTGGGGGCCTGCAACAGCCATCAACTTAAGGAAACCATCTGTATCCAGACAGAAAGGCAGCATTTCCGTTGCCAACAGATTGGAGATCGTTGAGTTCAAGCACTTAGCTTTGCCATGTGTAGGAGGAAACATTGTTTTTTACGTGCCCAAAACTGCAGGACCCAGAGCTGACTGCTGTGTTGAGAGAGGGTGGAGTATGGAAAACAGGAAAAACTGCTGGACTGTGAGTGAGGTGCAGGCCGAGATGTTATGGTGGTTTGAGAAAGATATGTTGTGCTTAGTGACACAAAAGCCACAGTCATGTATATTTCTGCAACAGCTGACCAGCAATCACTCACCCCGACTGTGGTGGGTAAACATTTGTAGTTTCTGAGCTTCTGACATCGGAGACCAGTGAATGAACACTTGAAATTATGACAAAGGAGGAATAAGCAGCATACTCACAACCATTTATGGCCACAGGCTGAGTTGGGGTTGAGGATGCAATGCTTGTCATGGTTGTGTCAATTTGTGTCTGTGTGGGAAGCCGCAACGTAACCTCCTCATCTTCTTTCTCCCCCACCTCCTCTGCTGAGCTACTGAGCTGCATAACTCTGGGGTCACACGAAGTGGGATCTACAACCTCATCGTCATACTCTCTGTTATCACACTCCTCACCCTGAGAGTCACCCTCCTCTTCCTGCCCTGACCCCTCAGGACAGTCCACATGTACCTCTAGTATCTGACTTTCATCAGGATCATCTCCACCCTTGGTGGTTAATGTCTTGTGATGAGAGTCTGGATTCTGCTACTTCGTCCGACCCCAGATCCAGCATAAAATAATTTTGGGCATTGGTGCAGATGCTTTCCTCCTCTGGATTCTGTGATTCTTCAGAGCAGACCTCTGATGCCCATGGAATACAAAGAGTTAACTGCTCTTCAGAATGGCCCATGTGAGGTTCCCCACAGTCAGTTGGGCATTTGGAAATGTTTGACATGGGGAAACAAGGGTGATTGGGGTGCCTCCTCTGAGGATTGTACTGTGTGTGATGTTAACGTGGTGAATGAGGAGGAGAGGCCACTTAATGCAGCGCTTGCCATCCACTGGAGCACATTCTCTTTCTGACCCTCATGTACAAAACGTACTGCTGTGCAGCTGCCAAAGAAAGGGAGTCAAGTAGGCTGTCCAGTAAAAGATGTTGTCAGTTGTCTTTGGATAGGACGAGATGGATTACTTCAGTTGAGCTTTCATTCACATTAACAGCTAACCCATGTGCATGTCGAACACCAAGCCTATTCCCCCTTCCACTATGACCTCACTTTTTCACACTCATGTTGTGAGTAGCCTTTCCCTCTTGCACCCTGCTGTTTCACAACCTTAGCCCCACAGCTGTCAGTCACCTGTCACTGAATGAACAATCACTATTTTCTTAGATAGTGTGCCTTAACAACACTGTTATGCCTAACAATTTTTAAGTGGAAATAAAACATTCTGATTTGCCACTGAAACACAGTTTTAGCACAAATGATTTGGAGTAGCTAATTGGGCCTTGAGGCTGCACCACTATAGTAGGCCTAATGAATTTTATTTGGAAATATGGCCTTCTGATTTGCCGCTGAAACACTGTTTTAGCAAAAATGATTTGGAGTAGCTAATGGGGCTTCCGGAGATTGCCACACAGTTTTTGCGCAATCTACTTCAATGCTGGAAAATCGATTTCACACAGTGGTTTCCTGTTCAGTGTGTAATGTTGATATTGATTCCTTCTTCACATGTGTATCACCTTACATTTATCACCGCATCTGCCACCTTTTGGCCCAAGTTTCCAACTTTTCCAGATCCATCTATAGCAGAATACTATATTCTCTTGTATTGTCTGCTTTATATAGTTTTGTATGATCTGCAAATATCAATATTTTACTGTGCAAACCTTCAAACCTTCTACCAGTTCGTTAATAAATATGTTGAAGAGAATAGGTCCCAACACCGACCCCTGTGGTACCCCACTGGTCACAGTGACCCAGTTAGAGAATATACCGTTTATAACCATCCTCTGCTTTCTATCACTAAGCCAGTTACTTACCCATTTACACACATTTTCCCCAGACCCAGCATTCTCATTTTGTGCATCAAATGCTTTGGAAAATCAAGATATACCACGTCCAATGACTATTGTTGAGCATTCCGATACCGCAAGTATCGGGTATCGGCCGATACTTGCGGTATCGGAATTCCGATACCGAGTTCCGATATTTTTGTGGTATCGGAAATCGGAATCGGAAGTTCCCAGTGTATGGTTCCCAGGGTCTGGAGGAGAGGAGACTCTCCTTCAGGCCCTGGGATCCATATTCATGTAAAAAATAAAGAATTAAAATAAAAAATATGGATATACTCACCCGTCCGGCGGCCCCTGATCCTTACCGATTGTAACCGGCAGCCTTCGTTCCTAAGAATGAGGAGTTTAGGACCCTCGATGACGTTGCAGCTTGTGATTGGTCGCGTGCCGCTCATGTGACCGCTCACGTGACCAATCACAAGCCGCGATGTCATTGCAGGTCCTAAACTCCTCATTGAGGAGTTTAGGACCTGCGATGATGTCGCGGCTTGTGATTGGTCGCGTGAGCGGTCACATGAGCGGCACGCGACCAATCACAAGCCGCGACATCAGCCGCGATGTCATCGATTGTCCTAAACTCCTCATTCTTAGGAACGGAGGCTGCCAGTTAACAGCGGTAAGGTCCAGGGGCCGCCGGAGGGGTGAGTATATCCATATTTATTATTTTAATTCTTTATTTTTTACATTAATATGGATCCCAGGGCCTGAAGGAGAGTTTCCTCTCCTTCAGACCCTGGGAACCATCCAGGATACCTTCTGATACTTGAGTCCCATTGATTTGTATTGGTATTGGGTATCGGTATCGGCGATATCCGATATTTTTCGGGTATCGGCCGATACTATCCGATACCAATACTTTCAAGTATCGGAAGGTATCGCTCAACACTATTAATGACTCTTCTATAGCTTACCTCTTCATAAAAACTGATTAGATTGGTTTGACAGGAGCGATTTCTCATAAACCCATGCTGATATGGAGTTAAACAGTTAAGGTACCTTCACACGAAACGACTTTGTAACGATATCGCTAGCGATCCGTGACGTTGCAGCGTCCTGGCTAGCGATATCGTTTAGTTTGACACGCAGCAGCGATCAGGATCCCGCTGTGATGTCGCTGGTCGCTGAATAAAGTTCAGAACTTTATTTGGTCGTCCGATCGCCGTGTATCATTGTGTTTGACAGCAAAAGCAACGATACCAGCGATATTTTACACTGGTAACCAGGGTAAACATCGGGTTACTAAGCGCAGGGCCGCGCTTAGTAACCCGATGTTTACCCTGGTTACCAGCGTAAAATGTAAAAAAAACAAACAGTACATACTTACATGCGTCCCCCGGCGTCCGCTTCCCACACTGACTGAGCGCCGCAAAGTGAAAGTGAAAGCACAGCACAGCGGTGACGTCACCGCTGTGCCCTGCTGCTGCCGGCGCTCACACAGTGCAGGAAGTGGACGCCGGGGGACGCATGTAAGTATGTACTGTTTGTTTTTTTTACATTTTACACTGGTAACCAGGGTAAACATCAGGTTACTAAGCGCGGCCCTGCGCTTAGCAACCCGATGTTTACCCTGGTTACCCGGGGACCTCGGCATCGTTGGTCGCTGGAGAGCTGTCTATGTGACAGCTCTCCAGCGACCAAACAGCGACGCTGCAGCGATCGGCATCGTTGTCGCTATCGCTGCAGCGTCGCTTCGTGTGAAGGTACCTTTATTCTCATTGAGATAATCCAGAATAACATCCCTCAGAAACCCTTCAAATATTTTACCAACAATAGAAGTTAGACTTACCTATAAATTCCAGGTTCGCTTTTAGAGCCCTTTTTGAATATTGGAACCACATTTGATATGCGCAAAACCTGTGGAACAGACCCCATTGCTATAGAGTCCCTAAATATAAGTGATACAGGGGTCTTTCAGCCTACTGGTTAACTGATTGATTTGTGATGTGCCGACAAATTGGAATTTTACTCTGCACATATTGCAGTGACTGTAGCAGCAGTGACGATCTCTGGTGCTGAATGTCCTTTTGCATAGCCCTGGGCCGATGCAGTACGAGCATGGTGCAAATCACATTTGCAGAGTGGGCACAGATGGAGGACCTCTGTACCCTCCTGCACATGTGTGAAATGGCTACTAATATGGCAATGCCATCATCAGCATCACTATTGCGTTCATCTACATGCTGGAGCACACTCTGAATAGTCTGTGAGAGGAGATGGTGATCCCAGAGGAAGAGGTGTAAGCAGAGGTGGATGCCGAAGAGATAACAATATCTCTACGTTTTGGACTGTCATCGAATAGGCAGGTGCCATGGTAGAGTGGATTACAGCAACCGAGGGTCTTTCACACCAGACAAACTGTTAGTGAATGTGCAGGAGGTGAGGAACCAATGGAGGAGGACAAGGAGGAAGAGGTGATGGGTGCGCAACAGTCAGGATATGAAGAGGATAGAGATCCCTTCTCTGTTGTCCATGGTTGGAGGAAGGGGACAGAGGAAGTAAGCTTGAGTGTTACCCTGCCACCAACGCACCATTGACATGGACCTCATGGAAGTGCCGACACATGAGTGCCTTCTTGCTGCATTATCTTCAACATTATGCCTGTATACTGTATATTAGGGTTAGAAATAGTGCTGACTACTGGTTTGCAACTCTATTAGAAAATGGACCAGTAGAAGCGCAAACTAAATGTTCGTTGCCCGTCATGTCTCTTCTTATTAAATTTCTGCACCTGCCGCCATGCTGCTAGCACTTTTGCACTTTTTTGCTAGATGTCCAATAATAAAAATTAAAAAGGACTGAAGTTTCTTGTGAAAGAAGGATGAGTGCTGACTTTCTTTTCATATACATTATAGTGAAACTCCAATTTTTCATGTTTTTTCACCGCTCATCATTGGAAAAATAGAGGTTTCAATTTAATAACAAGTGCCTTCTACACTGATGAAAGCACTTCAGAATTTGGTGCTTCAACCCTTACATTGAAAATTAGAAATAGTGCTGACTATTGGTTTGCAACTCTGTTAGATCCAGGGTACAAGAGTAAATTTGCCAGATGCTTCTCCCCCCTCTTACTCAGAAAGGAATGCGCACATGCTGGAGTATCCAAATACAATTGCAGACAATTTTAAGAGTGGTTTTCCCCAAGACAGCAGTGAGCAGTGACACACAGTGTGCATTCCAGTTCTAGATTTCCAACCCTGGGAACGTCAAGGCATCAATGCAAAAACTTTAGTAGCAGCAGTGTAAATGTGGCACACCAGGAGTCCAGTTGCAACAATGGCTTTGCCATCCACACGGGGGGGAGGTTAATGATGTCATGCCTGCGAGTAAGGAGGGATCCCCTTGGCAGGTAACACAAACATACAACACCTTACTGACTTCAGACCAGAAGGGGGAGCTTTAAACACGGTTTCAGGGGAACTTCCCTATAAGTTCTGATCTGAAGGAGGGGGTTAGAAAGTTCAGTGTGACAGTGAAGGGAGAGGAAGCATGTGAAGAGAGAGACTGGGAGTAGAGCTGTGACTGAGCTCTTCCCAGGATTAAGCGCACAAGAAACCTGACACCGGAGTCCGTGGTTGCACGGGTACTAAAGGCCCAGCAATTAGAACAGGAGGGCAGGAAATTGCAGGTCTCCTGGCCCATCTAAAGGTACCGTCACACTAAGCGACGCTGCAGCGATAGCGACAGCAATGCCGATCGCTGCAGCGTCGCTGTGTGGTCGCTGGAGAGCTGTCACACAGACCGCTCTCCAGCGACCAGCGATGCCGAGGTCCCCGGGTAACCAGGGTAAACATCGGGTTGCTAAGCGCAGGGCCGCGCTTAGTAACCCGATGTTTACCCTGGTTACCAGCGTAAAAGTTAAAAAAACAAACAGTACATGCTCACCTGCGCGTCCCCCAGCCTCTGCATCCTGACGCTGACTGAGCTCCGGCCCTAACAGCAGAGCGGTGACGTCACCGCTGTTGCTTTCACTTTCAGTTTAGGGCCGGCGCTTTAGTGTCAGGAAGCAGAGGCTGGGGGACGCGCAGGTGAGTATGTACTGTTTGTTTTTTTAACTTTTACGCTGGTAACCAGGGTAAACATCGGGTTACTAAGCGCGGCCCTGCGCTTAGTAACCCGATGTTTACCCTGGTTACCAGTGTAAAATATCGCTGGTATCGTCGCTTTTGCTGTCAAACACGGCGATACACGGCGACCTAGCGACCAAATAATGTGCAGACCTTCTAGCAGCGACCAGCAATTTCACAGCGGGATCCAGATCGCTGCTGCGTGTCAAATACAGCGATATCGCCATCCAGGTCGCTGCAACGTCACGGATTGCTGGCGATATCGCCTAGTGTGACGGTACCTTAACACCTGGAGGCACCACAGCAAGTCAGGAGCCTGGGGTTGCCAGTGAGAAGACAGTGTCCATGAAAGGCTCATGCTGTCAACCATACGGGTTAGGCGAAACAGACACTAAGAGGAACTTGTGTAAAGCTTCAGGCAAGGGACAGAAAATACAGCGCAAATGGAAGGATTCCAAAACCATCTGGCTAGGTGGATCCCAGGCTGCCCAGACCTCATCAACACCTGTAACCTGTGCCCTGGACTGCACCTGCAATTTCACCAGTAAAAGGTAAAGGAAACTGTAAAACCTGTGTCCTCCAATTATTTCCTGCACCCTCAGTCCTGCACCCCACCATCTATCATCCCTTACCAACTGCACCAGTAGCCCTGGGGACTAAGCTCTACCTGTGGGGAGCTATACCAACTCTGCTGCAACACCATCAGCCCCAGTGGTCCCCTTTAAGCAGCGTCAGCCGTCCCTGGCAGAGTACCACAGGTGGCATCATGAACATTTCTCCATAGACTTTTTTTGCCACTACACTTCATCCCCTTTAATTGGACACCCGGGGCCACGAACCGGGTCACTGATGCCATGACCTTCTCCTTTAAGTACCACTGGACCTGGCCCGAGAACCCCACGGTCCTAGCAGGCGCTCCATTTTGGCGTCACGAACAGGATATCGCAGCCCTGTACCACCGGGTCCTGTGTCCCATAAAGCCTTATTGAGCTGTGCGATAACCACCATTGCCATGCCATGTGGCATGCGAGGAGCAGAGGAGGTGTGCCTTCATGGATGGAGAAAAAGGAAAGCTGTGCTCCATGATCTGCTGTGCGCAGATGAAAAAGCAGGAAGGTCCGGACTGGAGAACCTAAAGGAGCACCGTCCAGATCGCCGGTGGAGCAAGCACTCACTCCAGTAATGGAATGCAGGGCCTGGCTGAAGTTAACTAGGGGGAGAGAAGGAACATGTCCAATCCAGGTGGATATTCAGCGGACTTGGTTTGGCAGCCAGACCAAGCGGCGGCTGCAGCCCCATGATGCAGCCAGATCCAGAGGTGGCTGCAGCCTCCATAAATCGGCCGGAACCAGCGGCTGCCACAGTTACAGCCTCCATAATGCCGCTATCGATGCCGTACATGCCGGGAGCAGAATGGTTACCGCAGTACACAGAGGAGTCACACACCCTGAGCGATTTTAAGGAGAGACTCTACAGTTTGTTTGAAGTGTACCCCGTCTGAGAATCAAAAGGTCAGAATCCTAACTGGCCAGTTAACTGGTGCAGCTCAGAGGGAGGTAGAGTCCTGGCAGGACACTGAAGAAAGGACTGTTAAGCAAATTTTGGCCAGGCAGAAGAATACTTTTGACCCGCACTGCAGCAGAGATAAAGATGAGATTCTTTGGGTGCAAACAAAGGGTGCAGGACAGTATAAGAGACTACAGAAGTGTATCTAGGTTTTCTGGCAAGCGGGGCAAGAATTCAGTTTAGCGCCCCCCCCCCCCCCCCCAGCACATACGCGATTTATACACTTAGTCACGCACCAACAAGCTGCTCTCCCTAATTCTCTCAATGTTCAGTGAAAAACTGAGAGAAGCAGGAAGAACATCTCATTGTCACATGACAGCAAATATGAAAATCACAATGAGTGAAGTGGCCATGTGATGACTGCTGGAACCTGAAAGCAGAGCTTAATCCTGACAGTTAGGATATTACACATTGTTAGGACTGGCTACAGGGCTTCATTTTATTATTAAAGGGTGCATCCAGGTTTGAGATGAAAGTCTGCAGTCATTCTATGTGACTGCAGGCTTCTGAATTCTCACAGCGCAAGCACTGCACACTTTTAGGATTCTTCCTTGCCGGTGGCCAGAGTGGACGGTCATGACAGCACAAGTATGTGATTTGGATACTTTTGGCCACATTCCAACTAGATGTGTCTGGCCTCAGTCAATTCATTTTCATTGAATGAGGCTACACATGTCTAGTCAGCAAGTGACCGCATGTATGCAAATGGCCAACATCAGAGAATTATGATAGCAGTGCGCACTGTGAGAACTCAGAAGTCTGCAGTCACACAGTATGACTGCAGACTCATCACAACCTTGGACATCCCCTTTAATGTTCCTAACATAAATAAAAATGTGAGAATTAGTATCACAAAAAAAAACACATTTACATCCAGGTACCTGATATATGATGATGTTTCTGGAGTCGCCTCTTTCTTTTCATCTTCATCTTGTCCAGATGCCATGATGACTCTTCTCATCCACCGGCAGAGCTCATTTCTGCAGACTTCCATCTTCTCCTGTCTTCTGCAGCACATTCCGACACAACACCCTTAAAGATAGCAGTGTTATTATAATGCTCCGGAATAAAAATATCTGCCCTAGGCCGAGCCTCTGAGTAAATAATTGCCCCTCACTTTATTCCCAGCACATAATATGATCCTCCCTGTCCCTCTTATGGTACATGCCATCCACACTGCCCACTCTCTTTTCCATACTTCACACGGCCTTCTCATACTGTGTCCCTCCTAGAGAGCCCAGTCTCTCTACTGTGCCCCTTCATTACACTCCTCCTACTTGGCATACTGTCTCCTCCTGGCTGTTACCCTCACACTACTCAGTATCTATTCTGTGCCCACTCACACTTTCCTCCCCCCATACTGTCTATTCACATTTCTAATAGCCTCCTCATGTACATCCCCCCTGCTAACTATACTATCTCCTCACTTATTTACCCCTTTGCTCTCCATATTTCCTCCTCACACATTCCCCGACTCCCCATTCTGTGTCCTCACACATCCCATCACCCTCGCTCCCAATACTGTGTCAGCACACATTTTTCCCCTCTGCTACTGTGTCCAACCCCATCTCCCCACTCACCCCCACAGAATATATCCACTCCCCTTCCAACAGAATAAATCCATCCCCCTCCACAGAGAATAAATGCACCCTGCCCCACACATGCTAAATAAAATCCTGCCCCCCCACATACACACTGAATAAATCCCCACACACAATGAATAAATCCCCCCACACACAATGAATAAATCCCCCCACTGAATAAATCCCTCCCACACACACTGAATAAATCCCCCCCACACTGATTAAATCCCCCACACACACTGAATAAATCCCCCCCACACTGAATAAATCCCCCCCACACTGAATAAATCCCCCACACACACACTGAATAAATCCCCACACACACACTGAATAAATCCCCCACACACACACTGAATAAATCTGCACACTGAATAAATCCCCCACACACACACACCCACACATTGAATAAATCCCTGAACCTCCCTTCCATACACACTGAATAAATCCTTAACCCCCCAACACACTGATTAAATCCTGACTCCCCAACACACACACTAAATAAATCTCCCCCCAAACACTGAATAAATTAAGACACACATACACACTGAATAAATATTCCCCATAAACCCACCCACCCCACGCTGAATCTTCAGTGTCTTCAGCTCCACAACTACAGGAGCACTTGCCACCGAGTCTCTTCTTTCTCCTGTGCGCCAGATAGTGACATCAGCAGCGTGATCACATGACTTGATCACGCTGCTGGCATCGCTCTGACCCAGCGGTCAGAGCCTCAATTGTACTCGCAGCTGTTAGATGTGAGTACAATTGATCCCCGGGAGCCAGCGCGCTGCAGCTTCTCTGTGCCGGCTGTCAGCTTGACAGGCGGCACAGAGAACAGCTGACTCCCAGGGGGGTGGCAGAATGCAGCCTCAGGGGGAGACACTTTGGACCGCCGCAGTAGGCAGCCCAACTGCGCCCCCCTGCCGGCTGCCCCCCCTAGATACGCCACTGCGAGACTATGCCCTTAATCTCCAGGACGCACTGCGGGCCATTAAGCAGGTTGACCCTGACAGCATGCAAGATGGGGACAGAATATTAAAGGAGCAATTTATTGAGGGACTCCTGTCCAGCACCCACAGGACACAGCTGCGCATCTTGGCCTTACAAAACCCTGACCTGGACTTTGCACACTTTAAAGACTTTACTTGGAGATGGCAGAAGAGGATCCCACCGACCAGAGGAAGAGACAATGACTGCTACGATGAGGATGGACGACCCATTTGCTGCCTCTGCAGCAAGGTGGGACACATCGCAAGATTCTGCAATTTAAACAAGCGACCTTTGGGGCAGAGTGCCAACCCCCAGGAGTAGGACAACCAAGTACGTCGGAGGGCGGCCGGTCCTCCCACTTGTGACTGACGGCATCCCAATGAATGCTTTACTGGACACCGGCTCCCAGGTGACAACTATTCCATATATTCTTTACAAACGGTACTGGGCTGACTCTGATATTACCCGTGGCCCAGATAATGATCTGACAATATTTGCCAGCAATGGTTAGCCTTTCCCACAAGTGGGGTACAAGGAGGTGACCATTAAGGTGGGGTGGGTAGAGTTGAAAGCCCTAGGTCTGGTAATTGCAGATATTGATCAATGTGAATGTAATCCAATGATGACCTTAGGTACTAATGTGATAGAAAACTGTCTCGGCGAGGTTATTTTATTGTTGCAACAGGTATCTGAAACTGCTGGTGCCAGTGAGCAGCGTGTCCTGCAAAAAGAGATCAAAGCCCTGATGCAGAGACAAGAGGTAGAACTGTCTGGTGGAGAAGTTGGCAGCGTCAGAGTTGAGTGATCCAATCCCCATTGCAATACCCCCAGGAGTGAAATAATAATCTAGTGTCAAGGGGCAATAGGCCTCAGGGGTCAATTCTACCAGGCCCTGGTAGAACCCGTGTATTCTGATAGTAGGCCCACCATCCTGACAGCCAGAGGGGTAGTTGATGTCTGCAATGGGAGGGTACAAATACACATCCTGAATTGTGGAGAAAGAGGTCCATTTACCCAGATATGCCACCCTTGCTAAACTGTTCACTGTCAGTAACAATGCATTACAAGCAACAGAACCCTTGGTCCCTACCGACCAGGTGGAGGACAATGGCTCTACAGGACAATTGGAGGATTGGTGTTAGAAGTTACTGAATGGCACTGATTCCACCCCTTTGCACCAAAAGCATGGGGCTTACCAGGTGGTCCAAGAATATGAGCTGGTATTCGGCAAACACCCACTAGACTTTTGGCATATCCCCACTGGAGATCATCCACCCATTAAAGAGAGGTACCGGCCTGTACCTCCAGCTCACTATCAATGTGTCAAGGGTATGTTACGGGAGATGAAGGAGGCTGGGGTGATCAGAGAGTTGTAGCCCCTGGACAGCTCCATTAGTCCTCGTTAGAAAGAAAGATGGTACAATGAGCAGATGTGTTGACTACAGGCAGATTAACCACATTACACATAAGGATGCCTACCTGTTACCCAGATTAGAGGAATCATTAGCTGCACTAAAAACCACTAACCATTTCTCCACCTTAGATTTCACCATTGGGTATTGGCAGGTTCCCGTGGCAGAGGCGGATAAAGAGAAGACTTCACAACACCGATGGGCCTCTCCGAGTTCATCTACATGCCGATCGGACTTTGCAATGCACCATGGATGTTCCAGAGGATGATGGAGTGTTGCCTCGGGCACAAGAACTTTGAAACCATTTTGTTGTACCTGGATGATGTCATTGTCTTCTCAAAAACCTAAAAAGACCACTTGAAGCACCTGGCCGAGGTGTTTTAGGCCTTATCCAACTTTGGCCTGAAAGAAAAGCCATCTAAGTGCTGCCTGTTGAAGCCCACAGTGCAGTACATAGGCCACGTAGCAAGCGCAGAAGGCGTGGCCCCAGACCCTGACAAAGTCACCGTAATCAGGGACTGGCCAAAACCCAGCATCATTCATGAAGTACCGCAGTTCCTCGGGTTGGTAGGCTATTACTGAAGATTCATCAAGGACTTCACCAAGATAGCTGCATCCCTGCAAGACCTGCTAGTGGGTAAATCCAAGAAGGCCAACAACAAGTATCCTTTGTTCGAGTGGAACAGCAGGCGGGAAGAATCCTTCACTCGGTTGAAGTTGGCTCTCACGGGAGATGAAGTCCTGGCCTACCCTGACTACGACCAACCATTCGTACTCTACACTGATGCCCGCAATGTGGGATTAGGAGCAGTGCTGTCATAAATGCAGAAAGTCAGAGAGAGGGTGATTGCCTACACCAGCAGGAAGTTTCGTCCCACTGAAAGGAACCCCGACAACTATAGTTACTTTAAGCTAGAGTTTCTTGCCATTGTCTGGGCTGTGACTGAACGATTCAAACATTACCTGGCTTCAGTGAAGTTTACAGTCTTCACGGAAAATAATCCACTGACTCACCTGGAAACCACAAAGCTAGGTGCACTGGAACAGCGATGTATCGCCCGGTTGTCCAACTACGAGTTTAGCATCAAGTACCGAGAGGGGCATAAGAACGCTAATGCACTATCCAGGTTACCCGCCTTCCACCACCCAAGGTGGCCCAGTGCTCCACCTGCGTGAGGAACAAGGGCTATGGCAGGCAAAAAGCCACACTGAGCCTGTTTCCACACCATGGATGGGCAGAGACACAAGACAGCATCCCAGCAGTCCACCTGGTAAAGGAATTGCTGACACAGGCTGATTCAGACCCTGGTCCAGATGCTCCACAAGAGACCCAACAGTTGTGGAAAGAAAAGGGCAAGCTGTTCATCTATGAGGGTAAATTGTATTGGAGGAACATCAACTCACGCACTCATGAACTGGTCTGGCAGGTGGTAGTCCAGGAATTGGATGCGCCAATGGTTTTAGAAGCGTACCATGATGGAGCAGGACACTTCAGGTGGAAGAAGCTGGAAGTCCTATTTCGTGAAAGATTCTACTGGATTAATAATAAATAATAACCTTTATTTTTATATAGCGCTAACATATTCTGCAGCACTTTACTGTTTGCACACATTATCATCCCCAATGAGGCTCACAATCTAAATTCCCTATCAGTATGTCTTTGGACGCAAACATGGGGAGAACATACAAACTCCTTGCAGATGTTGCCCAAGGTGGGATTAGAATCCAGGACTCCACAGAGCCACCATGCTGCCCATGAGAAGAGCCTTTGATAAGTGGTCCAAGAGTGTGGCCCATGCAACCTGCGCAGGAAAGACCGTAACAGCCAGTGAGTCGCATAACAGCCGATCATCACGAAGCATTCACTTGAACTGGTAGCCTTGGACCACGTGAAGCTGACCCCAAGCCAGTGAGGCTATGTCTATGCCTTCACCATAGTGGACCATTACTCAAGGATTCTGGTAGTCGTTCCTGTTAAGGACAAAACAGTGAAGACGGCAACCAAGGCATTTCAACAACACTTTTGTCGATCCCACGGTTACCCTGAAAAGACACTCACCGACCAAGGCCCAGCCTTTGAGGCAGAAGTGTTCCAGGAGTTCTGTAACCTATATGGATGCAAGAAAATTAGAACAACACAGTACCATCCGCAGACAAATGGCATGTGCAAGAAAATGAACCAGATGGTAGTTGACCTGTTGAAAACCTTGTCCCTGGAAGAGAGAAACCTGTGGCCAGAGAAGTTGCCAGACTTGATAGACCTATAGAACTATATCCCGGTGAACTCTGCCAACCGCATTCCAGTCTATCTGATGAGAGCAAGACCTGGAAAGTTACTCATTGACTTGGACATGGGAGTTCTGACACCTGAAACTAGTGATGAGCGAACGTGCTCGCCACTACTCGTTACTCACCCAAGTATCGCTATCCTCGGTGTACTTGGCGAGCAGCGAGTATTTCCGGTATTATTCGACGGTAACTGCAGCCTCCACCCAACAGTTTTAGCGGACTTTAGAGACACAATCACGGTGCAGGGATGGAGTTGTTTGGTAATACAAAAAGGCGTTATGCATGGCGGCAAAAAAACACAGTGCTTTGTATAGTTGACCGATGCACAGTGAAACCATCTGCAGCAAGTTGATGCTGCAGCTCTCTGGAGGTGGTCTGAGGATTGTCCTTGACTGATCTCACCTTTCTTCTTCTCTTCCTTTCTGATGTTTTTCTTGGCCTGCCACTTCTGGCCTTAACAAGAACTGTACCTGTGTTCTTCCATTTCCTTACTATGTTCCTCACAGTGGAAATTGACAGGTTAAATCTCTGAGACAGCTTTTTGTATCCTTCCCCTGAACAACTATGTTGAATAATCTTTATTTTCAGATCATTTGACAGTTGTTTTGAGGAGCCCATGATGCCACTCTTCAGAGGAGATTCAAACAGGAGAACAACTTGCAAGTGGCCACTTTAAGTAGCTTTTCTCATGATTGCATACACCTAGCTATGAAGTTCAAAGCTCAATGAGGTTACAAAACCAAAAAAAGTGCTTTAGCAAGTCAGTAAAAAGTAGGTAGGAGTATTTAAAACAAGAAAATGATAAGGGTGCCCATACTTATGCACTTGTCAAATTTTGTTTGAATGCAGATTACACATTTTCTGTTAGTACAATAAACCTCATTTCAAGGCAGAAACATTACTGAGTACAACAGTTATTAGATATATGAAACTGAAATAGCTGTTGCAAAAAAAACAATTTTTATAAAACATTAAGCTTAAGATTAATAGGGGTGCCCAAACTTTTTCATAAAACTGTATACCAATTTTTTTTCTTTTCCAAAAATTCACCCCCCTCAAAAAAAAATATACAGTCTGTTCTGTCAGACTGAGGGGGCTGTTGAAAAATCATAGTTTGTCAGGCATACGTAGCATAGTTGTGTGTGCTACCCTTGTGCCCTTTTTTTGGGGGGTGTTTTAAATTCACCGAAAAAGGCATCATATATCTGCGTGCTCCAAGTTTGGTCATTGGAGGCCGGTGTACTTATTTTTTGGCTGTCTGATACTCAAATTCTAGACAGCACTATTTAGCATAAAAAAAATTGAAAGGCCACAGATTTGCCAGTGTGGTATTTCCGTTACAGCCATCATATATCTCTGTGCTCCAAGTTTGGGCATTGGAGGCCAGTGTACTTATTTTTTGGCTGTGTGAAAATCAAATTCAATACAGCGCTATTTCACATAAAAAAAATTCCAAGGGTGCAGATGTTAGGGCTGGTGGAACACACCGAGTAAATATTGAGATAATATAGGTGCGTTCACAGCCCGGGGTCCACCGTGCAGGAGTGGAACCTGCTGCTAGTAAATGGCGGCACTATATGGTGGTACAATGCCTGAATAGACACGGGTTCTGTCACCTGGTCTGTATAGGAGCGAACTCTGTTGCTTCACAGAGTCACCGGGATTAGGATAACGCTGTGCCCTGTTAACCTCAAAGAGGATCACAGCTCACTAACAGAGCAGGTAGCATACTGTGGTCATACAGTCAGAGTCAGCACACAAACAACTCCTCTCCAGAGGTGCCGGAATTCTAGAGGCTATACAGCCGACCCTGAGTACATGCAGACACAGACCACAAGCAGCTAAGCACATAAACATAAGTTGATACTAGCGCATGGCCGTGCGGCCATACAAACCTTTTATAGAGGAAGCTCTCTAGGACCTTCCTAGTGGTCCAGTAGGGACTGCTTCAGGACCTGAGCATGTGATCCCCGACCTCCAATGAGAGGTCATCCCTTGGGCATGCCCAGTAGAGGAAAAGCAGGACAGTCCCAGGAGCATCTGCTCGCCGCAGAACAGTGCTGGTTACAATGGCTGAGTCTGGAAGATTAGCAGTAACCAAGCGCACAGTATCTGCCTGAGCCAAATGCTGGAACCGACGTCTCTGCTGAGCAGGCTTCACTGCGGCCGGAGAAGAATGGGAGACCGAAGCGGAGGTGGTTTGAGATTCCCACTGTGCAGCAGTGGGAACTCAACACCTAACAACAGATTTGCTAGTGTGGTATTTCCGTCATATATCTCTGTGCTCTAAGTTTGGACATTGGAGGCCGGTGTACTTATTTTTTTGGCTGTGTGATACTCAAATTATACAGCACTATTTAGCATAAAAAAAATTCAAAGGCTACAGATTTGCCAGTGCCAGTTAGAGCATTGTTGGCAGTTGGACTACTTTTTTGCTGTCTGATACACTATTTATATACAGCACTATTTTGCATTTAAGAAAAAAACACCTATTTGGCAGTGTGTTATTACTGTGACAGGACTCATAAATGTGTGTGCTCCAAGTTACCGCATTTTAGGCCTTTTTTACACAGTATTTGCTGTCTGTTACCCTAGTTCGGTACACTAGTTTTGTTTAAAAAAGTAAAAAATGCAGGCCACATTTCGAACAGTGTGGTATCTCGTGATAAATACTTCTCTTTCAAGTTGTTATGGCTGCTTCATGACTGTGAATGCTTCATGACTTAAATGCTCCAACTGCTACCACCACCATCCTCATCTTTTGCCTACAGGCTGTCACTGCGCATATAGAAAGTCTGAGGAGCAGAGTGTGAACGCTTGGGTGGTGTTGTACTCTGTCTCTGTATTATGAAGGTGTTTTCTCCTGCCAATAAAAGCAGTATTGCCATAAAGCGAGGAGACATGTGCCCAATGACCGCCAGAGAGTGAGGCACAGTGCACTCCATGAACGTGAGTACAGTGCATGTGCACAGTAGAGAGAGACAGTCCATGCTCTGTGTTCAGCTTTGCAAAACAATAATTAAAGGGCACAAAGTACGTTGGTACAGTCAGCAAGGTACTCCCTCTGCATTATCCCAACTTTGCACTCCTTGTGAGAGTCCACCATGCCTCAGGGCCAGGGCGATGGGAGGGTCTGAGAAAACTCTCCCTGAACTTTGCCTGTGTTCCACTGCCTCTGCTGGATTGGAGTTGTGTCTCTCTCACCTGTACTCCTTACTTGGCCAACAAACTGTGACCTCCTCTGCCAGTGTTTTCAGATGGGATTTTTTTAAATAATTCAGCAAGAAGGGCCCAATGGTCCTCCAACATTGTAGTACACCTGTCTGCCTCTGGAATAAGAGATATAAAGTTCTCCTTGTAACGTGGGTCTAGAAGTGTCAACAACACCAATCAGTATTGCCTGTCACCCAAAATTTGGAGAATGTGAGGGTGACAGGAAAGGCAGTGTAACCTAAACTCAGCCATGCATCATAGACTGCAAACAGTCGATACTTCCGTGTCCTCACCAAAAGCACAACTGACCATGGTCTCCCCCTCCTCCTTGTCCTCAGGCCTCCACTAATTTCAACAAACCTCATTAATATCATTGTAAATACATTATTGTAAATACATTCCCCTGTAGTTTTTATTTCCCCCACCTCATTGTAGATTTTAACCCCTTCACCCCGAAGCCTGTTTTCACCTAAGTGACAGGGCCAATTTTTACAATTCTGACCACTGTCACTTTATGAGGTCATAACTCTGAAACGCTTTAACGGATCCTGGTGATTCTGACATTGTTTTCTCGTGACATATTTCATATTTCAGTTTCGTGTTTCATGATAGTGGTAAAACTTCTATGATATGACTTGCATTTATTTGTGAAAAAAACAAAAATTTGTCGAAAATTATGAAAATTTAGCAATTTTCAAACTTTTAGTTTTTATGTCCTTAAATTAGAGAGTTATATCACATAATATAGGTAATAAACAACATTTCCCACATGTCTGATTTACATCAGCACAATTTTGGAAACATTATTTTTTTTTGTTAGGGAGTTATAAGGGTTAAAAGTTGACCAGTGATTTCTCATTTTTGCAACAAAATTTGCAAAACCATTTTTTTTACGGACCACCTCACACTTGAAATGACTTTGAGGGGTCTATATGAAAGAAAATTCCCAAAAATGACACCATTCTAAAAACTGCACCCCTCAAGGTACTCAAAACCACATTCAAAAAGTTTATTAACCCTTCAGGTGCTTCACAGGAATTTTTGGAATGTTTAAAAAAAATTGAACATTTAATTTTTTTTTCACTAAATTTTTACTTCAGATCCAATTTGTTTTCTTTTACCAAGGGTAACAGGAGAAATTGGACCACAAAAGTCGTTGTACAATTTGTCCTGAGTACGCCGATACCCCACATGTTGGGGTAAACCATTGATTGGGCACATGGCAGAGCTCGGAAGGGAAGGAGCGCCATTTGACTTTTCAATGCAAGATTTGCTGGAATTGAGATCGGAACCCATGTCGCGATTGGAGAGCCCCTGACGTGCCTAAACAGTGGAAACCCCCACAAGTGACACCATTTTGGAAAGTAGACCCTCTAAGGAACTAATCTAGATGTGTGGTGAGCACTTTGAACCTCCAAGTGCTTCACAGAAGTTTATAATGTAGAGCCGTAAAAAAATGGCATATTAATTTTTACAAAAAATGAATTTTTGCCCCAAATTTTTTATTTTTCCCAGGGTAACAGGATAAATTGGACACCAAACGTTGTTGTGCAATTTGTCCTGAGTACGCTGATACTTCATATATGGGGATAAACCACTGTTTGAGCGCATGTCAGAGCTCGGAAGGGAAGGAGCGCCGTTTGACTTTTCAATGCAAAATTGGCTGGAATTGAGATCGGAACCCATGTCGCGTTTGGAGAGCCCCTGACGTGCCTAAACAGTGGAAACCGCCCACAAGTGACCCCATTTTGGAAAGAGGACCCCCTAAGGAACTAATCTAGATGTGTGGTGAGCACTTTTAACCCCCAATTGTTTCACTAAAGTTTAGAATGTAGCGCTGTGAAAATTAAAAAATCTTTTTTTCTTTCCACAAAATGATGTTTTAGCCCGCAATTTTTTTTCCCAAGGGTAACAGGAGAAAATGGACCACAAAAGTTATTGTCCAATTTGTCCTGAGTACGCTGATACCCCATACATGGGGGGAACCACTGTTTGGGCACACGGCAGAGCTTGGAAGGGAAGGAGCGCCGTTTGAAATGCAGACTTAGATGGATTGGTCTGCAGGTGTCATGTTGCATTTGCAGAGCCCCTGATGTACCTAAACAGTAGAAACCCCCCACAAGTGACCCCATATTGGAAACTAGACCCCCCAAGGAACTTATATAGATGTGTTGTGAGAACTTTGAAACAATAAGTGTTTCACTACAGTTTATAACGCAGAGCCGTGAAAATAAAAAATATTTTTTTTCCACGAAAATGATATTTTAGCCCCCACGTTTTTATTTTCCCAAGGGTAACAGGAGAAATTGGACCACAAATGTTGTTGTCCAATTTGTCCTGAGTACGCTAATACCACATATATGGGGGGGAACCACTGTTTGGGCGCACGACAGAGCTTGGAAGGGAAGGAGCGCCGTTTGAAATGCAGACTTAGATGGATTGGTCTGCAGGCGTCATGTTGCATTTGCAGAGCCCCTGATGTACCTAAACAGTAGAAACCCCCCACAAGTGACCCCATATTGGAAACTAGACCCCCCAAGGAACTTATCTAGATCTGTTGTGAGAACTTTGAACCAACAAGTGTTTCACTACAGTTTATAACGCAGAGCCGTGAAAATAAAAAATAATTTTTTTTCCACGAAAATAATATTTTAGCCCCCACGTTTTTATTTTCCCAAGGGTAACAGGACAAATTGGACCCCAAAAGTTGTTGTCCAACTTGTCCTGAGAACGCTAATACCCCATATGTTGGGGGGAACCACTGTTTGGGTGCACAGGAGAACTCGGAAGGGAAGGAGCACTGTTTTAGTTTTTCAAAGCAGAATTGGCTGGAATTGAGATCGGACGTCATGTCGCGTTTGGAGAGCCCCTGATGTGCCTAAACAGTGGAAACTCCCCAATTCTAACTGAAACCCCAACCCCAACCCTAACCCCAGCCCTAACCCTAGCCCCAACCCCAACCCTAACCCTAGCCCTAACCCTAGTCCTAACCCTAGCCCTAACCCTAATCCTAATGGGAAAATGGAAATAAATACATTTTTTAAAATTTTATTATTTTTCCCTAACCAAGGGGGTGATGAAGGGGGGTTTGATTTACTTTTATATCGTTTTTTTGGCGGATTTTTATGGTTGGCAGCCATCACACACTAAAAGACTCTTTTTATTGCAAAAAATAGTTTTTTGCATCACCACATTTTGAGAGCTATAATTTATCCATATTTTGGCCCACAGAGTCATGTGAGATCTTATTTTTTGCGGGACAAGTTGACGTTTTTATTGGTAACATTTTTGGGCACATGACATTTTTTGATCGCTTTTTATTCCGATTTTTGGGAGGCGGAATGAACAAAAACCAGCAATTCCTGAAATTCTTTTAGGGGGGTGTTTATACCGTTCCACATGTGGTAAAATTGATAAAGCAGCTTTATTCTTCAGGTCAGTACAATTACAGCGATACCTCATTTATGTAATTTTTTTATGTTTTGGCGCTTTTACACAATAAAAACTTTTATATAAAAAAATAATTGTTTTTGCATCGCTTTATTCTGAGAGCTATAACTTTTATATTTTTCGGCTGATGATGCTGTATGGTGGCTTTTTTTTTGCGGGACAAGATGAAGTTTTCAGCGGTACCATGGTTATTTATATCTGTCTTTTTGATCGCGTGTTATTCCACTTTTTGTTCGCCTGTATGATAATAAAGTGTTGTTTTTTGCCTTGTTTTTTTTTTTTTTGTGGTGTTCACTGAAGGGGTTAACTAGTGGGATAGTTTTATAGAGCGGGTCATTATGGATGCGGCGATACCAAATATGTTTACTTTTATTGTTTTTTTTAATTTACATAAATAAATGGATTTACTGGGAAATGTTTTTTTTTTTTCTTTATTTGGGGATTTTTTTTTTATTTTTTTTATACATTCTATTTTTTTTTTTTTTAAATTTCTACCATTGTCCCAGGGTGGGACATCACTGTATTAGATCAGATCGTTGATCTGACAGTGTGCATAGCACTCTGTCAGATCAGCGATCTGACAGGCAAGTTCAGGAGGCTTTCCAGCGCCTGCTCTCAGTAACTCTCAGCAGGCGCCGGCTAGCCAGGTCATTTCATGACCCGGAAGGAGTCCTGCAGCCATCTTGGATCTGGGGACTCCTTCCGGATCACCGGAGCAATGCGATCTCATCGCGTTGCTCCGGTGGGAGAGCGCAGGGAGCCCCCATCCCTGCGCGATCCCCCTCTATGTCGCTGTCACTACTGACAGCGGCATCAGAGGGGTTAAATGCCCACGATCGGCGCTAGCGCCAATCGTGGGCATTGCTGCGGGGTGTCAGCTGTCATATACAGCTGACACCCGCACCCGATCACCGCGGCGCTCAGTGCGAGTCCGCGGTGATCGGTGCGCCGTACTAGTACTGCGGCTGGCACAAATGCAGTGCCGGCAGCGCAGTACTAGTACTGTGCATGTCACGAAGGGGTTAAGTTGTCACCCTTTTTTATTTCTTTTAACTATTGTTATCGTTATCGTTATAAGTTAGATTCTAAGCTGTCACGAGCAGGGTAGTTTCATTTCTGTTTAATTATTGTATTATTGTTATTGTTGTTACTTAGGACTCTTGTGTTTGAAACTGTAAATATGTTTACGCTATATAAATCACTATAAATATTAATATTAGAACACAGAGAAGCAGGATGGAGATGTCAATTATGGTGTCATTGCCGCTCACCATCTTGGTGAATTCCTCAAAGTTTTGGAGGATGGTACATATGTCGGACATCCATGTCCACCCATGAGATCTTATATGTGAATTCAGAACTGAACACCGACGGCCTTGTTGATGCTGGTAGTCAACAATTGCCCTCTTCCGCTCACAAATCCTTTCCAAAATATGCAGTGTAGAGTTCCAATGCATGGGGAGGACATAACACAACAGTCGGTGAAAGATAAGCTGCAAGTGCTGCAGAAGCACGTCAAGGGCGGATGAAGCTCTAGCTGACTTTCTAAAATGTGTACGCAGAGCCTTGTACTTTTCCTAGCAGATCTGGCACCACCGTGTCGCTTTTCATAAAATGTTGAACAATGAGATTAAGTACATGGGCTAGGCATGGCACGTGTGTGAGCTCGCCTCGACACAGAGCAGACACCAGCTTCCAGCCATTGTCCCACACGACCATGGCTGGCTGTAGGTTCAGCGGTGTCAGCCACAGATCGGCCTGCTCTTTCATAGCTGTCCAGTATCCACAAATCTTCATCATTGTGCGGGTTGTCACCTAAGCATATTAGCTTCAGCACAGCCTGTTGCCACTTGGCTGAGGCAATGCTGCAGTGCTTCCAGCTTGTGACTGATGTGCTACTTGTGGAAATGGAGGCTGAAGAGGAGGAGGTGGAGTAGCTGAAGACTGTGGGGGCAACCCAGACTGACTTAGGGCCCACAATACTCATGGTTGGTCGAACGTGCACCATCCCAAGGTCGGACTGGGTCCCGGCTTCCACTATGTTAACCCAGTGTGCTGTTAGTGTGATGTACCGTCCCTGACCACAACCACTTGTCCACGTATCTGTGGTTAGTTTGACTTTGCCAATAACAGCATCTTGGAGGGCACGGGTAATGTTTTGAGACACGTACCTGTGTAATGCCGGGATGCCACGCCGGCATAAAAAGTCCCTCATGTTCGTGGCCTTGGGGTGATCCTCGACTCTGCCCTCTCTTTCAATATACATAGCCCTTGCCTCCTCCTGCCCACCACAACTCAAAAACAGTTCTAGGTTCCGTACATTCCAAGAAACTGCAAATATGTTTGTGCACGCCCTCATGATCTCCCGCCTCCACTATTGCAACCTTCTACTGTCTGGCCTCCCCTCTAGTACTCTTGCACCACTCCAATCTATTCTAAAGTCTGATGCCCGAGTAATCCAACTGTCCCTCGGTTGTTCCCCGACCTCTCCTCTCTGCTAGGCCCTTCTCTGACTTCCAATTGCCCAGAGGCTACAGTTCAAAATCAATAACTATGACATGCAAAGCCTTCCACAACCAGTCTCCATACATCTGTAATATGGTCTCCCAATGTCCAACTGGATCATGGCTTCCTTTATGCTATCCCAGCGTGCCGTCAGCGAGATGTACCATCCCTGCCCACAAGCACTTGTCCACGTGTCCATGGTTAGGTGCACTTTCCCTGTAACAGCATTGTTGAGGGCCCAGGTAATGTTGTGGGACATGTCATTGCTTGTGTAATGTCGTGATGGCAGACGGGGCAAAATTGTGGCGGCTGGGTAGCGAGTACCTTGTGATGGTCACCGCCATCAGGCTGCTGAAAGCTTAAGCCTCACACAGGCTTAAAATGCAACATTTTGAGCACCTGCAGACGAGAAATGTGTGAATTTAATACTGTGGCGTTGCCTGTGTATTTCCACTTGCGTTCCAAGGACTGGGGTATGGACAACTGAACGGTGCGCTGGGACAAGAACGTGGACGTGCTTGTTGATGGTAGTAGTTGAGTTTGTGTGCAACTGCAGATGCAGGGCATGAGGCATGTTTGCATGCAGCATGGACAGGGGATTGGCTTGCACGTACAACATCGGAAGAAGCAGTGGCATCACCCACACACATTGTTCATGGAGCCGTGTGTTTAACCCACATAGTCGGGTGCTTTCCTGCCATGTGCCTGATCATGCTTGTGGTGGTTAGAATGGGAGTTTTGCTACCCCTGCTGATGCGGGCATGGCCGGTGGTGCAAATGGCATTTTTGGGGTTATCGGCAGAGTGTTTAAAAAATAACCAGGTTGTTATGGGGACATTCAGTGTCTCCCTCTCCCACACCACCTCCTCACCTGGACTGCAGCCCTTTGATGTTCCCCAATGCACAGTTCTAGGACCCCTACTCTTCTCCATCTACATCTTCGGCCGGGGCCAGCTGATGTAATGGCATGGTTTGCAATCTCATCAGTACGCCGATGACACACGTATCTACCTATCTGTACCTGACATCACCTCCTTACCCTCCAAAATCACACGTCTTCCCGCTAATTCATCCTTCTTTTGTGCTCGCTTTCAAAAAGTGGACATGGACCAAACAGAATACATCATCTTTCAACCATCTCAGGCTAAATAGACATGAGAGCTGTGTATGCATCATTCGGTACCACTTCAGTAAGAGGGAAAGTTTGCCCAAGAGAAAATGGTTTCCCAGACATTCACAGCCTTTTTTGCACATTTTTTGCAGCTGTGATCTTCATCTTCTTGGTGTAGTAAATTTCAAAGTGTTCATCAATACCATCATCGTTCATATCTCGGAAAGAGGGAATCTGGGGTTTCCCAGAGTCGTAGTTTTGTACATTTTGTGGCATTCCTTTAACAGTGTTCGTTAAACTAGAAAAAAGAATTGTTGACTGTGACATTTGGATATTATTGGTAATATGTATGGGTGAAGATGAAGAAGCTTGTGCCACGGGTGTGTTTATAGTTACGGTCCGGACGATGCACTGCTCTTTAAACTTTGTTTTTCACAAGCCTCCATCATTTTGTTTGGTTTTCCTACTACACTGATCTGCTTTCTCTAATTCAATTCAGCATTTTGCCCTTTAGAAAGACACATGCGTCTTTGGCAACGTATTTTTGACAGGAATTTTTTAGGCCGAGTCTAACACGTGCATCTGTTACACAGATCTTCTGACGGGCATGAAACACATTATGATAATTGGTGGTGGCTAAACGAATAATCATTGTAGGCTGTATCCTGGATCTCATACCTCCCATAGCCACCGCTGTTATTAATCATGTACGTTCCCGTTCCTGTCATCACCATGCCCCTTTTCCTGATCACTTCATCCAACGATTTGTCCTTCATATTTTTAGTAAAAAGCTGAACCTTCCCAGCAGCAACTGTGTAGGAAACCAATTTACAGTTTTGCAAGGTGTTTATATATTATGATGCCAGTTAACAAATTTTTGTACAAAATTCACCCACCCATGGGGAAATGTTTCACAGCCCATGCACTTAGTCTATGGGCATTACAAGTGTAGGAGACCCACTCGTTTACATTGGGAATAGGTTTTAATGAGGTCTTCCTCCACCTCTCATCATTCTCCACCACTACATCACCAGGCTTCACATGTTCCGTGCTGCTAAAGACAGTCAATTTTTGAGCAAGGGTGTATATGATCCCCATGAAATATTTTTTAAACATTTACCCCCCATGAGCAATTGTTTGTCAGGCCATGCACTCCATTACAAGTGTCAGACACCATACCCCTACATTGGGCCTACTTCTTAACCTGTCTCCTGCAATGTCTCCTTTAACTGCCACTAGATGACCATAGTGAACGTGCTCTGAACTGTTATAGGCCAGTGAATTTTGGGCAAGGAGGCTGTGATGGCACTATTTTTTTAAGTCCAAAAAGGACAACACATTGGGGAATTGGGCATGGCATTCCATTGGGCCTACTTCTTAACTCTGTCTCCTGCAATGTGTCCTTTAACTACCACTAGATCACCAGGGTGAATATGCTCTGTACTGTTATACTCCAGTGAATTTTGGGCAAGGGGGCTGTGATGGCACTATTTTTTTAAGTCCAAAAAGGACAACACATTGGGGAATTGGGGCATGACATTACATTGGGCTTACTTCTTAACTCGGTCGCCTGCAATCTGTCTTGTACCTGCCAGTAGATCACCAGGGTGAACGTGCTCTGTACTGTTATAGGGCAGTGAATTTTGGGCAAGGAGGCTGTGATGGCACTATTTTTTAAGTCCAAAAAGGACAACACATTGGGGATTTGGGGCATGACATTACATTGGGCTTACTTCTTAACTCGGTCGCCTGCAATCTGTCTTGTACCTGCCAGTAGATCACCAGGGTGAATGTGCTCTGTACTGTTATAGTCCAGTGAATTTTGGGCAAGGGGGCTGTGATGGCACTTTTTTTTTAAGTCCAAAAAGGACAACACATTGGGGAATTGGACATGACATTATATTGGGCCTACTTCTTAACTCGGTCGCCTGCAATCTGTCCTGTACCTGCCAGTAGATCACCAGGGTGAACGTGCTCTGTACTGTTATAGTCCAGTGAATTTTGGGCAAGGGGGCTGTGATGGCACTATTTTTTTAAGTCCAAAAAGGACAACACATTGGGGAATTGGGCATAACATTACATTGACAGTTCATTAAAAATATAGCTTTGTCCACTATATTAGTTTCTCTCTTTGAGAGCCATAACTTTGGCTGCCTCAAATGTACAAATGGCGAATATACAAATGGCGATTTGTAAATGAGATTGAAATACTGTACACCGAATGCATTCAGACAATCATATAGCTGCATGTCTTGTAAAACATTTACAGATGTGACAGACAATGCTCATAGTGACTAGTGTTGAGCGATACCGTCCGATACTTGAAAGTATCGGTATCGGAAAGTATCGGCCGATACCGGCAAAGTATCGGATCCAATCCGATACCGATACCCGATACCAATACAAGTCAATGGGACTCAAGTATCGGACGGTATTCCTGATGGTTCCCAGGGTCTGAAGGAGAGGAAACTCTCCTTCAGGCCCTGGGAACCATATTAATGTGTAAAAGAAAGAATTAAAATAAAAAATATTGCTATACTCACCTCTCCGACGCAGCCTGCACCTTACCAAGGGAAGCGGCAGCGTTCTTTGTTTAAAATTCGCGCGTTTACTTGGTTACGTGAAGTCCCGGCTTGTGATTGGTCGCGGCGGCCATGTTGCCGGGACGCGGACCAATCACAGCAAGCCGTGACGTAATTTCAGGTCCTGCAGGATTTTAAAATTACGTCCCGGCGTTGTGATTGGTTGCGCCGCAGTCACATGGGCGATGCAACCAATCACAAGCCGTGACGTTACGGGAGGCTGGACACGCGCGTATTTTAAAATGCGCGCTTGTCCAGCCTCCCGTGACGTCACGGCTTGTGATTGGTTGCATCGCGGTCAACCAATCACAAGCCGGGAGGCTGGACGCGCATATTTTAAAATGCGCGCTTGTCCAGCCTCCCGTGACGTCACGGCTTGTGATTGGTTGCATCGCGGTCAACCAATCACAAGCCGGGAGGCTGGACGCGCGCATTTTAAAATGCGCGCTTGTCCAGCCTCCCGTGACGTCCCGGCTTGTGATTGGTTGCATCGCGGTCAACCAATCACAAGCCGGGAGGCTGGACGCGCGCATTTTAAAATGCGCGCTTGTCCAGCCTCCCGTGACGTCCCGGCTTGTGATTGGTTGCATCGCGGTCAACCAATCACAAGCCGGGAGGCTGGACGCGCGCATTTTAAAATGTGCGCGTGTCCAGCCTCCCGTGACGTCACGGCTTGTGATTGGTCGCGGCGGCCATGTTGCCGGGACGCGGACCAATCACAGCAAGCCGTGACGTAATTTCAGGTCCTGCAGGATTTTAAAATTACGTTCCGGCGTTGTGATTGGTCCGCGTCCCGGCAACATGGCCGCCGCGACCAATCACAAGCCGGGACGTCACGGGAGGCTGGACACGCGCGCATTTTAAAATGTGCGCGTGTCCAGCCTCCCGTGACGTCCCGGCTTGTGATTGGTTACGTCGCCCATGTGACCATGACGCGCCCAATCACAACGCCGGAACGTAATTTTAAAATCCTGCAAGGACCTGAAATTACGTCACGGCTTGCTGTGATTGGTCCGCGTCCCGGCAACATGGCCGCCGCGACCAATCACAAGCCGGGACTTCACGTATCCAAGTAAACGCGCGAATTTTAAACAAACAACGCTGCTGGTTCCCCTCGCTGAGGTCCGGGCTGCGTCGGAGAGGTGAGTATAGCAATATTTTTTATTTTAATTCTCTCTTTTACACATTATTACATTAATGTTGTTTCGATACCCGATACCACAAAAGTATCGGATCTCGGTATCGGAATTCCGATACAGCAAGTATCGGCCGATACCCGATACTTGCAGTATCGGAATGCTCAACACTAATAGTGACACAATCTTGGTAAATGTTTGTTTACTCACTTCACAAACAGTTCAAAGCCTCTGTATGTTAGGGGTCGAGTTCCTGCCTCTGCACAGGGGGAATCTCGCGCCATCTCCACTGCGGTCTCCCATTCTTCTCCTGCCGCAGTGGAGCCTGCTCAGTGGAGACGTCAGACTTTGACTCTGTGCAAAGGGTTACTGCTGCTTTTCCAGTTTCTGCCATTGAAGCCAGTGCTGGGCAGCGGTGAGCAGACGCTTTTGGGACTAAGTCCTGCTTTTCTCCTTCTGAGCATGCCCAGGGTAAGATCTCTCATTAGAGATTGAGGGTCACATGCTTGGATACTGCAGCAAAGCCCATTGATCTCCAGGAAGGTCCTGAAGGTGCTCAGGCTCTGTGGCAGTCTCTCATTGGTCCTTCTAGGAAGGTCTTGTACTTGCTGCAGCTATAAAAGGTTCGCATGGCCGCACGGCCATGCGCTAGTATCAATGCTTGTCATGAGTTTTGCGCCAATGTGGTCACGCTTGTGTGTATTCAGGGACCCGGTTGAAATAAGCCACTTAGAATATCGGCACCTCCGGTGAGGAGATTGTGTGTATGGTTTCAGGGCCCCGGTTGAAATATGCCACTTAAAATACCGGCTCCTCCGGTGAGGAGATTGTATGTTTGCCTCCTTGACTGCATGACCACAAGCTGCTATCTGCTCAGCAGTTACTGTGTATTCCTGTGGAGTTTAACAGGACACAGTCCTTTCTTTATAGCGACTCTGTGAAGCAACAGAGTGCGCTTCTACCGCCATATAGTGCGGTTGTTTACCAGCAGCAGGTTCTTTTCCTGCACAGTGGACCCCGGGCTGCGAACGCACCAAATAACATCTCTATATTTACTTGGTGCTTTCTGCCAGCCCTATCAGTATTCTAGCGCCAGGGTCTTGCTGGTAAATGATGGACGATCAGTGTCTACAGCGGTACATCCAGCAGCTGGAGGGTAGGTTGGCGGCTCTTGAGCCCACAACCTCAGCTGTGGATGTTACCGCAGTCGCTGCTCAGGCTGCCAGTGTAGCTGCAGCCAGTTTGTCCTCTGCCACCCCTGCTCCGACTTTATCCCGTCTCCCGCTTCCAGACAAGTTTGCTGGTGACAATACACTGTGTTCCAAATTATTATGCAAATAATATTTCCTCATATTTTCTCTAAATTACCTATCTGAATTGCAGTCATTCTTATTTTCCAGTCATCTACTATCCTAGTATAATTGCAATGTTTTGGAACAAACTGCCATCCTCCACTCCATCCATCTGGACCATTGAGCATTGCACGGCACTCATCGGTGAACAAAACAGTTTGGAAGTCAGTCTTCATGTATCGTTTGGCCCACTCAAGCCGTTTCTGCTTGTGTGCAGTGGATAGAGGTGGTCGACAGGATGGCTTATGCACAGCTGCAAACCTCTGAAGGACCCTGCATCTTGTTGTTCTGGGGACGTTGGAGGCACCAGCAGCTTCAAAAACTTGTCTGCTGTTATGACAAGGCATTTTTGCAGCTGCTCTTTTAACCTTACGCAATTGCCTGTTGAAAAGAGTCCTCAATTTTTCCTTATCAGCATGCACACGTGTGTGCTGGGAATCAGCTACATACTTCTTGATTGTGCGATGATCACGATGAAGTGTCTTGGCAATGTTGATTGTAGTCATGCCTTGACCTAAATTCTCCACAATTTGTTGCTTCTCAGCAGCCAACACATCCTTTTTCTTTCCCATTTTGGCAAAAAATGTAGGCTGCTTAATAATGTGGAACAGCCTTCTTAAGTAGCCTTGCCTTTATTTGGACACACCTGCCAAACTAATTTGCACAGGTATCTGCAATTGCTTTCAGTGATATAAAGAGCCTTGACACACATCACCATCAATGAGTTTAAATGACAAACCAAAAAATTCTAACCTTATCACTCCTAAAATCTTTGTGCAGAATAATTTGGAACACAGTGTAAGCTATGTCGGGGATTTGTGAGTCAGTGCTCCATACATCTTGAGCTCCTGGCTGCACGTTTTCCTACGGAACGGGCGAAAGTGGGATTTATTTTATCCCTTTTGTCGGGCAGGGCATTGGAGTGGGCAACGCCGCTATGGGAAAGTAATGATCGTGTGGTGCAGAGTGCTCCTCTTTTCCAGGACGCTCTGAAGCAGGCCTTTTTGGGCCCTCGTGTCACCCACGATACCGCGCTCCATTTGTTCGCAATAATGCAGGGTTCGTCCATGGTCAGCCAGTTTGCCGTCCAATTCCGGACTCAGGTCTCAGAGCTGGAATGGCCAGATAATTCTGGAAAGGACTGGCAGACCATGTGAAGGACGCCTTGGCCACCAGGGAGATTCCCGCCACACTGGAGGAGCATATTTCTATATCTACCCGCATTGACCTCTATTTTAACGAGCGGAGGTTAGAGCAGACCCAGTGTAGACAGAGGTTTCAGCTGGCCCCTACCTTTACCAGTCCTCTAGAATCTCCTGTTCAGGCATCTGATACCCATGAGGCCAAGGAGGTTTCTCGAGCGGGACCTAAGTCTCGGACCGCTTGAGTACCCGTGGTTTGTAAAGATTGCCAACAACAAGGACATTATGCCAATAAATGTCCACGGCGGTCGGGAAAGCGATCGCATCTAGTAACCATTGGAGGTGGTTCACCAGACACAGCGGCATTTTCCTCCAAGTTGTCCTTTAAAGGGACAATCACGTTTGGCTCATCCTCTCTGACAGTCGAGCTTTGTGTGGACTCTGGAGCAGAGGGGAATTTCATGTCCTCTGCTTTTGTTCTGCGCCATGCAATACCTCTGGTGATGCTCACCAAACCGGTGACTGTTAGAGTACTGAATGGGTCAACACTTCCCTCACAAATCACACACCAGACTGTCCCTTTCAAGTTGTCCATGTCCCCTTCCCACCAGGAGATTATTTCCCTTCTAGTTCTTCCTGAGGGAATGGATGACATTCTACTGGGAATACCCTGGCTCCGTTTCCACTCCCCACATATTGAGTGGAGCTCAGGGAGGATATTGGGTTGGAATGATTCATGTAAGGGCAGATGTGTGAGGGAGTGTGTTCAGGTTTCCACTACTGAGATACCTGCAGATCTCTCATCGCTTCCCAAGAGCTATTGGTCCTTTGCAGATGTCTTTTCCAAAAAGGCAGCGGAGACCCTTCTGCATCACTGTCCCTATGACTGTCCTATTGATCTCTTGCCTGGAGCAGAACCTCCTCGGGGATGGGTCTATCCCCTCTCTCTACCGGAGACGGAGGCTATGTCCCAATATATCCAGGAGAATTTGGCAAGAGGGTTCATTAGGAAGTCAGTGTCACCTGCAGGGGCGGGGTTCTTCTTCGTGCAGAAGAAGAACGGAGAATTGCGTCCTTGCATAGATTACAGGGGTCTTAATGCCATCACCGTTAAGAATAAATACCCATTGCCCCTGATTTCTGAGCTCTTTGATAGGCTACCGGGAGCAAGGGTATTTACCAAATTAGATCTGCGGGGTGCTTATAACCTGATTCGCATCCGTGAGGGGGACGAATGGAAGACGGCGTTTAATACCAGGGATGGGCACTATGAGTATCAGGTGATGCCCTTCGGGCTCTGTAATGCCCCAGCCGTTTTCCAAGACTTTGTCAACTATATCTTCCGGGATATGCTCTCCACCTCGGTCATAGTCTATCTGGATGATATTCTCATCTTCTCTCCAGATATTGATTCCCACCGAAGAGATGTTGGCAGAGTCTTCGACCTCTTACGAGCCAATTCTCTCTATGCAAAGTTGGAGAAGTGTATGTTTGAGCAGGAGTCTTTACCTTTCCTGGGCTATATCATCTCTGCCCAGGGATTGGCTATGGATCCTGCCAAACTAGAGGCTGTGATGGACTGGCAAGAACCCCATTCTCTTAAAGCGGTGCATCGCTTTATGGGGTTCATCAATTACTATCGCCAGTTCATTCCCCACTTCTCAACTTTGGTAGCTCCCTTGGTAGCCCTCACCAAGAAGGGAGCAAATCCCAAATTGTGGTCTGAAGAGGTCTCTAGGGCCTTCTCTTCTATTAAGTCTCATTTTGCTAGCGCTCCCATCCTACATCGTCCCGATGTTGATAAGCCGTTTATAATGGAGGTGGATGCCTCATCCATTGGAGCAGGAGCAGTCCTCTTCCAAAAGGATGCTCAAGGTCGGAAGCATCCTTGCTTCTTCTTCTCCAAGACCTTCACACCAGCGGAGAGGAATTATTCCATCGGGGACAGGGAGTTGCTAGCAATGAAGTTGGCTTTCTCAGAGTGGAGACATCTTTTGGAGGGGGCTTGCTTTCCCTTTCAAGTCTTCACGGACCACAAAAATCTAGTATATTTGCAAACAACCCAGCGGCTAAATTCTTGTCAGGCCAGATGGTCCTTGTTCTTCTCCCGGTTCCACTTCACCTTCCATTATCTCGCTGGGGAGAAGAACATTCTTGGTGACGCCCTCTCTGGCTCTGTTGTGTCATGTGAGGAGGAGGAAGGGGAGCCTCGGCTTATTGTTCCTTGTGAGAGCCTGAGAACCGTAGCTCCGGTTTCGCTAGAGTCTGTGCCTCCAGGCAAGACTTTTGTACCCATTAATTTGCGACCGGAGGTTCTCTCTTGGGCTCATTTGTGTTGTGAATTCTGCTCTTGGGTTCCCTCCGATGGTTGTTGGTAGTAATGCAGTTGTCCCTGGGTTGCAATCCTGGGCAGGTGTCCCTGCTGATTGCAGCTCTGACTGGGATATTTAGGTGTGCAGGATTCATTAGCCCTTGCCAGTTGTCCATTGTTCTTGGAGGTTTTGCATCTCTGTCTGGTTCCTCCTGCCCTGCTGCCAATCAGCAAAGATAAGTGTCTGGTTTTGTTTCTGCAGCACACATGCTGTGTGCTTTACAATTCAGTACTATTCAATGTTTTTTCTTGTCCAGCTTAGACTGTGTTTGGATATTTCAGTCAAGTTGGATTCTCAGGAGATGCAGATATACGTTCCATGTCTTTAGTTAGATGGTGGAATTTTTGTATTATCTGCTGTGGATATTTTTAGGGTTTTAATACTGACCGCTTAGTATTCTGTCCTATCCTTTCCTATTTAGCTAGCGTGGCCTCTTTTGCTAAATCCTGATTTCTGCCTGCGTGTGTTGTGAATTCCGTTCTCGGGCTCCCTCCTGTGGTCATGAGCGGTATTGTGTGAGTTTGTTCTGGGGCTCCCTCTGGTTGCCTTTAGCGATATGGCTGGTCTTGGCTGGGCTCAGCTTCTTCATTTCCTGCTATGCTGGGCCTATTTAATTCACCTCGCCCTTCATTTGTTGCCTGCTGTCGGTGTATTCAGTCCTGTTTCTGAGAGCTCCTGAATATTCCTTGTGACCAGTCTCCTGCTGGAGAAGTTAAGTTTGTTTGTTCATTTTGCTCATTATTTCCTTGAAAACGTTTCTCTGTATATGATGAGTTCAGTCCAGCTTGCTTATATGTGATTTTTCGCTTGCTGGTTAGTTCTGGGGTGCAGAGTGCGCCCCCAGTCGATGTGGGGGTTCTTGTATTCTCTGCGTGGTTAATTTTTGATAGTTTTTGTACTGACCGCACAGACTCCTATCTATTTTCAGTCTATCTAGTGTTAGAGGGCCTCATTTGCTTAACCTGTTTCATTTCTACGTTTGTCTTTTCCCCTTAACTCACCGTTATTATTTGTGGGGGGCTGACTAAAACTTTGGGGTTATTTCTCTGAGGCAAGTGAGGTCTTTGCTTTCTCTCTAGGGGTAGTCAGTTTCTCAGGCTGTGAACGAGGCGTCTAGGATTTTAGGAACGCTCCACAGCTGCCTTTAGTGTTTGTGGATAGGATCAGGATTGCGGTCAGTATAGCTTCCACATCCCCAGAACTTGTCCTATATTCTGGTCATATGTGTCTGGTCAGTTTTGAGATCCTACCACCGGATCATAACAGCGTGTGTCTTTCCTCTAATACTCACAGTCAATATTTGTGGGGGGCTGCCTATCCTTTGGGGTTCTGCTCTGAGGCAAGATAGAATTCCCCTTTCCATCTATAGGGGTATTTAGTCCTCCGGCTGTGTCGAGGTGTCTAGGATGTGTTAGGTACACCCCACGGCTACTTCTAGTTGCGGTGACAGTTTAGGGTTTGCGGTCAGTACAGGTTCCACCTACTCCTGAGAAAGTCTCATGCGGCTCCAAGGTCACCGGATCATAACAGTACAACTGGCCAACAATGAGTTAAATGCATCTCAGAAGAAGGGAAGAAAGCTATTTTTTTTCTGTAGCCTGTTGCCTGTTTTGTCTTTTCTTCCCTCTTTTTCTCTGGGTGGCTGAGGAGTCTTGTGCTATCATGGATGTTCAGGGATTAGCTTCTCGTGTAGACCAGCTTGCTGCTAGGGTACAGGGTATTTCTGATTATATTGTTCAGACTCCACTTTTAGAGCCTAAGATTCCTACGCCTGATTTGTTTTTTGGGGACAGGTCCAAATTTTTGAGTTTTAAAAACAACTGTAAACTGTTTTTTGCTCTGAGACCTCGATCCTCTGGTGATTCCATTCAGCAGGTTAAAATTGTCATCTCCCTGCTGCGTGGTGATCCTCAGGATTGGGCATTTTCCCTGGAATCTGGGAATCCGGCCTTGCTTAATGTAGACGCCCTTTTTCAGGCTTTAGGATTATTATATGATGAACCAAATTATGTGGATCAAGCGGAGAAGACCTTGTTGGTCCTGTCTCAGGGTCAAGAAGCGGCAGAATTGTATTGTCAGAAATTTAGAAAATGGTCTGTGTTGACTAAATGGAATGATGATGCTTTGGCGGCAATTTTCAGAAAGGGTCTTTCTGAATCCGTTAAAGATATTAAGGTGGGGTTTCCCACGCCTTTCGGTCTGAGTGATTCTATGTCTCTGGCCATTCAGATTGATCGGCGTTTGTGGGAGCTCAGAACCGTGCACGCTGTGGCGTTGTCCTCAGAGCAGATGCCTGAGTCAATGCAGTGTGATAGGATTCTGTCTAGAACGGAACAACAGGGATTCAGACGTCAGAATAGGTTGTGTTTTTATTGTGGTGATGCTTCTCATGTCATTTCAGTCAGCCCTAAGCGTACAAAGAGGATCGCTAGTTCATTTACCATCAGTACTGTACAACCTAAATTTTTATTATCTGTGTCCTTGATCTGCTCATTGTCATCATTTTCTGTCATGGCGTTTGTGGATTCAGGCGCCGCCTTGAACTTAATGGACTTTGAGTTTGCCAGGCGTTGTGGTTTTCCCTTGCAGTCTTTGCAGAACCCTATTCCTTTAAGGGGCATTGATGCTACACCTTTGGCTAAAAATAAGCCCCAGTTCTGGACACAGGTGACCATGTGCATGGCGCCAGCCCATCAGGAAGATTGTCGATTTCTGGTATTGCATAATTTACATGATGCTATCGTGCTGGGTTTTCCGTGGTTGCAGGCACATAATCCTGTGTTGGATTGGAAGTCTATGTCTGTGACTAGTTGGAGATGTCAGGGGGTTCATAATGACGTTCCTTTGATGTCAATCTCCTCTTCTTCCACTTCTGAAATTCCAGAGTTTTTGTCTGATTTTCAGGATGTATTCGATGAGCCCAAGTCCAGTTCCCTTCCACAGCATAGGGACTGTGATTGTGCGATTGACTTGATTCCAGGCTGTAAGTTTCCTAAGGGCCGACTTTTCAACCTGTCTGTGCCTGAACATACCGCCATGCGGAGTTATGTTAAGGAGTCTTTGGAGAAAGGACATATTCGGCCATCTTCTTCACCGTTGGGAGCGGGATTTTTTTTGTTGCTAAGAAGGATGGCTCCTTGAGACCCTGTCTTGATTATCACCTCTTGAATAAGATCACGGTCAAGTTTCAATACCCTTTACCTCTGCTTTCCGATTTGTTTGCTAGGATTAAGGGGGCTAGTTGGTTTACGAAGATTGACCTTCGGGGGGCATATAATCTTGTTCGTATTAAGCAGGGTGATGAATGGAAAACTGAGTTAATACGCCCGAAGGCCATTTTGAATACCTTGTGATGCCATTCGGGCTCTCTAATGCTCCATCTGTTTTTCAGTCCTTCATGCACGATATCTTCCGGACTTATCTTGATAAATTCATGATTGTATATTTGGATGACATTTTAATTTTTTCCGATGATTGGGAGTCTCATGTGAAACAGGTCAGGATAGTATTTCAGATCCTTCGTGATAATGCTTTGTTTGTGAAGGGGTCTAAGAGTCTCTTTGGAGTGCAGAAGGTTTCTTTTTTGGGCTTCATTTTTTCTCCCTCATCTATAGAGATGGATCCGGTTAAGGTTCAGGCCATTCATGATTGGATTCAACCCACATCTGTGAAGAGCCTTCAGAAATTTTTGGGCTTTGCTAATTTTTATCGCCGTTTCATTGCTAACTTCTCCAGTGTGGTTAAACCCCTGACCGATTTGACGAAGAAAGGCGCTGATGTGACGAATTGGTCCTCTGCGGCTGTCTCTGCCTTTCAGGAGCTTAAACGCCGATTTACTTCTGCCCCGGTGTTGCGTCAACCGGATGTTTCTCTTCCGTTTCAGGTTGAGGTTGACGCTTCTGAGATTGGGGCAGGGGCCGTTTTGTCTCAGAGGGATCCTGTTGGTTCCTTGATGAAACCGTGTGCCTTCTTTTCCCGTAAGTTTTCGCTCCGCTGAACGCAATTATGATGTCGGCAATCAGGAGTTGTTGGCTATGAAGTGGGCGTTTGAGGAGTGGCGACATTGGCTCGAGGGAGCTAAGCACCGTATTGTGGTCTTGACCGATCATAAAAATCTGATTTACCTCGAGTCTGCCAGGCGGCTGAATCCTAGACAGGCTCGATGGTCCTTGTTTTTTTTTCCCGTTTTGATTTCGTGGTTTCGTATCTTCCGGGTTCTAAGAATATTAAGGCTGATGCCCTCTCTAGGAGTTTTTTGCCTGATTCTCCTGAGGTCCCTGAACCAGTCGGCATTCTGAAAGAAGGGGTGGTCCTTTCTGCCATCTTTCCTGATTTACGACGGGTTCTTCAGGAATTTCAGGCTGACAAGCCTGACCGCTGTCCAGTGGGGAAACTGTTTGTTCCTGATAGATGGACTAGTAGAGTGATTTCTGAGGTTCATTGTTCTGTGTTGGCTTGCCATCCTGGTATTTTTGGTACCAGAGATTTGGTTGGTAGGTCCTTTTGGTGGCCTTCTTTGTCACGTGATGTGCGTTCTTTTGTGCAGTCCTGTGGGACTTGTGCGTGGGCCAAGCCTTGTTGTTCCCGTGCTAGTGGGTTGCTTTTGCCTTTGCCGGTCCCTGAGAGGCCCTGGACACATATTTCTATGGATTTTATTTCTGATCTTCCGGTTTCTCAGAAGATGTCTGTCATCTGGGTTGTTTGTGACCGGTTCTCTAAGATGGTCCACTTGGTGCCTTTGCCTAAATTGCCTTCCTCTTCTGATTTGGTTCCGTTGTTTTTTCAGCATGTGGTTCGTTTGCATGGTATTCCGGAGAATATTGTGTCCGACAGAGGTTCCCAGTTTGTTTCTCGGTTTTGGCGGGCCTTTTGTGCTAAGCTGGGCATTGATTTGTCTTTTTCTTCCGCATTTCATGCTCAGACAAATGGCCAGACCGAGCGAACTAATCAGACTTTAGAAACTTATCTGAGATGCTTTGTGTCTGCTGATCAGGATGATTGGGTGGCTTTCTTGCCATTGGCCGAGTTTGCCCTTAATAATCGGGCTAGTTCGGCTACCTTGGTTTTGCCCTTCTTTTGTAATTTTGGTTTTCATCCTCGTTTTTCTTCGGGGCAGGTTGAGCCTTCTGACTGTCCTGGTGTGGATTCTGTGGTTGACAGGTTGCAGCAGATTTGGGCTCATGTGGTAGACAATTTGGTATTGTCTCAGGAGGAGGCTCAACGTTTTGCTAACCATCGTCGGTGTGTTGGTTCCCAGCTTCGGGTTGGGGATCTGGTCTGGTTGTCTTCCCTCATGTTCCTATGAAGGTTTCTTCCCCTAAGTTTAAGCCTCACTTTATTGGTCCTTATAGGATTTCTGAGATTATTAATCCGGTGTCTTTTCGATTGGCCCTTCCGGCTTCTTTTGCTATCCATAATGTCTTCCATAGATCTTTATTGCGGAAATATGTGGTGCCCGTTGTTCCCTCTGTTGATCCTCCGGCCCCTGTGTTGGTTGATGGGGAGTTGGAGTATGTGGTTGAGAAGATTTTGGATTCTCGCTTTTCGAGGCGGAGGCTTCAGTACCTTGTCAAATGGAAGGGTTGTGGCCAGGAGGATAATTCTTGGGTTTTTGCCTCTGATGTCCATGCTGCTGATTTGGTCCGTGCCTTTCATCTGGCTCGTCCTGATCGGCCTGGGGGCTCTGGTGAGGGTTCGGTGACCCCTCCTCAAAGGGGGGGTACTGTTGTGAATTCTGCTCTTGGGTTCCCTCCGGTGGTTGTTGGTAGTAATGCAGTTGTCCCTGGGTTGCAATCCTGGGCAGGTGTCCCTGCTGATTGCAGCTCTGACTAGGATATTTAGGTGTGCAGGATTCATTAGCCCTTGCCAGTTGTCCATTGTTCTTGGAGGTTTTGAATCTCTGTCTGGTTCCTCCTGCCCTGCTGCCAATCAGCAAAGATAAGTGTCTGGTTTTGTTTCTGCAGCACACATGCTGTGTGCTTTACAATTCAGTACTATTCAATGTTTTTTGTTGTCCAGCTTAGACTGTGTTTGGATATTTCAGTCAAGTTGGATTCTCAGGAGATGCAGATATACATTCCATGTCTTTAGTTAGATGGTGGAATTTTTGTATTATCTGCTGTGGATATTTTCAGGGTTTTAATACTGACCGCTTAGTATTCTGTCCTATCCTTTCCTATTTAGCTAGCGTGGCCTCTTTTGCTAAATCCTGATTTCTGCCTGCGTGTGTCTTTCCTCTAATACTCACAGTCAATATTTGTGGGGGGCTGCCTATCCTTTGGGGTTCTGCTCTGAGGCAAGATAGAATTCCCATTTCCATCTATAGGGGTATTTAGTCCTCCGGCTGTGTCGAGGTGTCTAGGATGTGTTAGGTACACCCCTTGGCTACTTCTTGTTGCGGTGACAGTTTAGGGTTTGCAGTCAGTACAGGTTCCACCTACTCCTGAGAAAGTCTCATGCGGCTCCAAGGTCACCGGATCATAACACATTTGTCCACGGTGGGTGGACACTTTGGGACAAAAAGGACATCTGAACTGCTGGCGTGGATGTACTGGTGGCCACATATGGTCCATGACGTCGGAGATTATATTCGGGCGTGTGTCTCCTGCGCCAAAAATAAGTCTCCTCAACCATGGCAAGCTGGGTTACTCTATCCTTTGCCGGTGGCAGACATGCCCTGGGAGATGGTCGGGATGGACTTTGCGGTGGGATTGCCCAAGTCTCGTGGCTGTACCATCATTTGGGTTATCACCGATCATTTTTCTAAAATGGTGCATTTGGTGCCGCTTCCACCGCTACCTTCTGCACGGGCCTTGGCAGCGTTGTTTATAAAACACATCTTCCGCCTACACGGTATGCCGGACAAAATTGTCAGTGACCGGGGTCCCCAGTTTGCGTCTCGGTTCTGGAGAGAGCTGTGTCGTCTTCTCAGCATTGAGTTGAATCTCTCTTCCGCATATCATCCCGAGACGAATGGGTTGGTAGAGAGGGCCAACCAGACCTTGGTCACATATCTGCGACATTTTGTCTCAGCCAGGCAGGATGACTGGGCTTCCCTGCTACCATGCGTGGAGTTTGCGCTGAACAATGCCGTAGCTGACTCCACTGGACAAACCCCATTCCTCCTCAACTATGGTCAGCATCCGCGGGTACCTGTGCCTATGCCCGTGTCTTACGCTGACTCCAGGGTGGCAGACTGGGCTGTGGAGGCACGGGATATTTGGGACCGCACTCAGGATGCCATTCAGGCCTCCAAGGAGGGAATGAGGTCCTCCGCCGATGCACATTGGTGCCCCGCTCCGACCTTTGCTCCTGGCGACTTGGTGTGGCTCTCTGCCCGTAACATCAGGCTGCGAGTTGAGTCCACTAAGTTTGCACCTCGCTACTTGGGCCCTTTCAAGGTCCTCGAACAGTTTAACTCTGTGGTCTACCGTTTAGCCCTTCCACCACGCCTGGGTATCACCGACACCTTTCATGTGTCCCTCTTGAAACCTGTATACAAGTCCCGGTTTTCCGAGTCATCTGCCGGGTAATCGGGTTCATCTACGGACGATTACAAGGTGAACGCTATTTTGGGGTGCAAGGTGGTACGTGGCAAAAAATTTTATTTGGTGGACTGGAAGGATTATGGTCCTGAGAGCCTGCTGAGCACATTCAGGCTCCGCAGCTCATTGCTGCCTTCAGGCGTGGTGAGGTCCAGGGGGGGGGCCCTAGGGGGGGGTGATGTTAGGGGTCGAGTTCCTGCCTCTGCACAGGGGGAATCTCGGGCCATCTCCGCTTCAGTCTCCCATTCTTCTCCTGCCACAGTGGAGCCTGCTCAGCGGAGACGTCGGTCCCAGCGTCTCGCTCAGTCTGACTCTGTGCAAAGGGTTACTGCTGCTTTTCCAGCTTCTGCCATTGAAGAAAGTGCTGGGCAGCGGCGAGCAGATGCTTTTGGGACTAAGTCCTGCTTTTCTCCTTCTGAGCATGCCCAGGGTAAGATCTCTCATTGGAGATCGAGGATCACATGCTTGGATACTGCAGCAAAGCCCATTGGTTCTCCAGGAAGGTCCTGAAGGTGCTCAGGCTCTGTGGCAGCCTCTCATTGGTCCTTCTAGGAAGGTCTTGTACTTGCTGCAGCTATAAAAGGTTTGCATGGCCGCATGCTAGTATCAATGCATGTCATGAGTTTTGCGCCAATGTGGTCACGCTTGTGTGTATTCAGGGACCCGGCTGAAATAGGCCACTTAGAATACCGGCACCTCCGGTGAGGAGATTGTATGTTTGCCTCATTGACTGCGTGACCACAAGCTGCTATCTGCTCAGCAGTTACTGTGTATTCCTGTGGAGTTTAACAGGACACAATCCTTTCTTTATAGCGACTCTGTGAAGCAACAGAGTTCGCTTCTACCACCATATAGTGCGGTCATTTGCCAGCAGCAGGTTCTTTTCCTGCACGGTGGACCCCGGGCTGCGAACGCACCAAATAACATCTCTATATTTACTCGGTGTGTTCCGCTAGCCCTAACACTGTATTTTGCTGTTTGTCATTGTAAAACATTAAGGTTTACTGAAACTCTGCCTGTGCTGGTTTGATCTAAATCCTTGTGGGGTTGTCTTTCTTGGCGTTGCTTATCGGATATTCCAGGCAGATGATATTTAAAAGCCTCTTGGTGATGATCTATGTAGACTGTATGAAGTTAATCTTCACATATATGCAATCAGTATATTTATGTAATCCTTATATGTACTTATTAACCTTTGTATGTTATTGTTAACATATACAAAAAAGTACGTACTCACACTATTCAATCTTAATATTCCTTGAATTTTGTAGTTTGCAATGAAATTGGTTTGTATTGCAAGGATTAGCCTTTTTTAAAGCCGTATCTGAACCTTAGTGTTAAAAACATGGCAAACACAATTGCCAAATTCTCATGTAAATAATTCTGCAAAGATGGAACCATCATACCATTAAAAAATATGAGCAGATTATCATGGGCTCATCCAGTATATGTGTTCCAAGGCATAATGTGGTGCATATGACAGATTATGCAGCAGGGCTCGCCTTCCTGCCAATGTGTAAAACAAAGGAGTACGGGAGTACAAAATGCATATTGTGAAATGGATTTTCATGGGCCCATCCAGTATGTGGGTTCCAAGGCCTAATGGGGTGCATATGACTATGCAGCAGGGCTCACCTTCTGGCCAATGTATAAAACAAAGGAGTATGGGAGTACAAAGTGCATATTGTGAAGTGGATTTTCATGGGCACATCCACTATGTGGGTTCCAAGGCCTAATGGGGTGCATATGACTGACTATGCAGCAGGGCTGTCCTTGCCGCCAATGTGTAAAACAAAGGAGTACGGGAGTACAAAATGCATATTGTGAAGTGGACTTTCATGGGCCCATCCACTATGTGGGTTCAAAGGCTTATTGGGGTGCATATGAATTGGTAGCAGGGCAGGCCTTGAATTCAATGCAACACTTTTTCAGGAGTCCCCCCTGGAAATCTTATGACAGGGGTATTGTGGTGCGTCGTAATTCTTGGCAGCCCATCCACTCACAGCATAGGCTACAACAGCTTAGGAGACCCACTGTTTCAGAATGGCCCTTTAAGAAGATTAATGCCGCCTGATGCACCAGTAAAAATAGGCTCTGTGACTTTGAGTCCCTCCTTCGTAAATGAAACAAGATGGGTCTGCTTATGTGTCACACACCACATGGCCAGCTAGGGGTGTTAAATGTTACAATGACATTTCCCAGTGAATGCATTTGTAGTGGTTGAAAGCAATGTTAAAGTTGAAAAACGCTTCCAAAACGCTGCGTCTGAACTAAGTCTAAGTGGGGGAGAAAATTTTCGGTCTGGGGTTAAATATTTGGCCTTACAGGCAAGTCATTAACCTGCAAAGGATGTACCTTGACATATTTCCCAGCAAAATCCGTTTTGGTTTCGTTTGAATGTGTTTTTTTGTGGCACCAGGAAAAATGGCATGAATCTCAGAAAAAATTGATTGAAGCTGTGAACTAGGAGTCAGAAATGCTTCCAGGGGCGATCCCCATGATGTCCCTGTGTCATTTAAGCAGTGTTTCTATCATTTTCAGATGTTTTTAGACCTTAAAAGAACCCCCGGGGGGGATGGCGGTAAAAATACTCGGATCTCCCATAGACTTACATTGGGCTTGTTGTTCTGGTCGAGTACCCAAGTATTCCAATTTGCTCAACCCGAACAACGAGCACCTGAGCATTTTAGTGCTTGCCCATCACTACCTGAAACCACATTACCAGATGCAGACTGGGATACAGAGCGGCAGCAGCAATACCGCAAAGTACAGCAGGCAGGAGAGAAATTATAATCAGCACACACCTGCAGTTCCCTTGTCACCTGGAGAACAGGTTCTCAAAAGAAAGAGGAGGATGCACAAACTAGATGATCAGTGGGAGGCTGAACCATACACCGTCATGCCTTCAAACTTTGATAATACCAAGGTATGCATCGTCAGTAAAGATGGAGGACAAACCTCAGTGGCAGTATCAAGAGATCATCTGAAGGTATGCCCTGAACAATTTAGAAACAAAGAAGAAGACCAAGATGCCCCTCAACCCATAGAAGAGGAGGAAAAGAAAATCTATACCGTTCTTGGAGACTTTGCCCAGTCATGGACACAGGTAAACCAAGCCATTGTAGTACCTGTCTTGACCTTTCCCCAAATAGTAGTGCCAGAAAGAGAAGCCACTCAAGACCAACCTGAAGACCAACGAGTTCAAGCAACAGATGCCACACCATCAGCGAAGCCAGAGAGTCCAGCCCCTGCCAGCAGTGAATCTGTCATGCCCACAGTGAGCAGGAGCAGTCGTAGAAAATCAGGAATACCTGTGCTACATAGATTCACCCGTAGCGTAGCCAATAGTGAGCACACTACACCAGTGGTAGTGAGTATAGTGAATCCAGTTAGGACACTATCAATACCTGTACTGCGTAGATCTACCTGTAGTATCAGAGGTCAGATCCTAGCCCGGTATAGGGACTAAAATGTCACTGTAATACTAATATAAATAAGTTTGAATGTATAAGTTTGCAACAGTTAAAGCATGCGTACCTACAGAGAGTACTGTATGAACTTTTAAACATGCATAATAACCTGTTAAAGAACAATTGGGCCACAGGACTCTGTGTTGTCAGGATCTTTTCTTGTACATAGTTACCCGTTTGGACTAGATAAAAAACCGCCGGCGTGGCCGAAGACCAGGCCCACCAACAGAGTGCCCTGTAGCCATGCCCAGGGATGATACATAAGGTGGGTTGGGGTGGTTCCCACCGAGGAAACTCAAAAGTCCGGAGGGTAACACAAATGGACCAGTGTTGCCCCCAGGAACTTACTTGGCCAATTCTTACTGTGTTGTTTTGTTTTTTGTAAATTTTTATATTTTTGAAATCCTGTAACCAGTTTACAATTGTTCATCTGTTAACATGCTTTTCTTTTTGTTTCCTTAGTCTTGGAGTACTGAATTGCACAAGGTGGGAATGTGGCACCCCAGGAATCCGGTTGCCACAATGGCAGTGCCTTCTCCATGGGGGGGTGATGTCATGCCTGGGAGTAACGAGGGATCCCTTTGGCATGTCACAGAAACATACAACACCTTACTGACTCCAGACCAGAAGCGGGAGCTCTAAACCCGTTTTCAGGAGAACTTCCCTATAAGTTCTGGTCTGAAGGAGGGGGTTAAAGAGTTCCGTGTGACAGTGAAGGGAGAGGAAGCGTGTGAGGAGAGAGACTTGGATTAGAGCTGTGACTGAGCTCTTCCCAGGATTAAGCGCATAAGAAACCGGATACCGGAGTCCGTGGTTGCACAGGTACTAAGGGCCCAGCAACTAGAACCGGAGGGCAGGAGATTGCAGGTCTCCTGGCCCATCTAACACCTGGAGGCACCACAACAAGTCAGGAGTCTGGGGCTGCCAGTGAGAAGACAGTGCCCATGAAAGGCTCATGCTGTCAACCATATGGGTTAGGAGAAACAGACACTAAGAGGAACTTGTGTAAAGCTTCAGGCAGCAAGGGACAGAAAATGCAGCGCAAAGGGAAGAAGGGAAGGCTTCCGAACCCATCTGGCTAGGTGGATCCCAAGTTACTACCAGGCCACCTGGACCCCATCAACACCTGTAACCTGTGCCCTGGACTGCACCTGCAATTTCACCAGTAAAAGGTAAAGGAAACTGCAATACCTGTGTCCTCCAATTATTTCCTGCACCCTCAGTCCTGCACCCCACCATCTATCATCCCTTACCAACTGCACCAGTAGCCCTGGGGTCTAAGCTCTACCTGTAGGGAACTATACCAACTCTGCTACAACACCATCAGCCCTAGTGGTCCCTATTTAAGCACCGTCGGCCATCCCTGGCCAATTACCACAGGTGGCGTCACAAACATTTCTTCATAGACTTTATTTGCCACTACACTTCATCCCAGGGCCACGGACTGGGTCACTGCTGCCGTGACCTTCCACTTTAAGTACCGCCGGGCCCAGCCTGAGTACCCCACGGTCCTAGCGGGCACTTCATAAGTGGCATAAACAATTTCTGTGAGTCTTTTCAGACTTTTTTCAGACCAGCATGCGGAACCAGCAGAACAGAGTACAAGTCTGACATGTTGTGAATGACTGGAGATGATGGTGCAGGAGTATATGGAGCTCAATATCAATGCCATCAGGGGGAATTTGGACCCTTTTGCATTTTCATCTTCAAAAATGGAAGAGTGGCCTGAGCTTGCCTGTCACGCCTTTGGGGTTTTGTCATGCTCGGCAACCAATGCTCTATCAAAACTTGTCTTCAGAGCTGTTGGTGGTGTCCTGACTGAGAAGCGCATCTAGCTGTCCCTTGAAAGTATAGACAGCCTAACTTTCATCAAAATGAACAAGATCTCCAATGACCTTTGCACCCCAGTCGCATACTGGACAGACTAGGCATTGGTGTAGTTTTTTGTGTCATACATTGATTTTGCATTATTTCAGTCTGCGACACCTTTGTCGTGGCTTCTGTGCCTGCTGCTGCTATTGCTGCTGATGTTACAAACAATTTTTTGTAATGTGCAGACTCCAAGTTGGGTCTCCATCTGGTGGCCTGTAGTGAAATGTGTATCACAGGCCCTTCATACTGTTTCTACTCTTTGGAAATTGATGCCTCTTTAGTGGTGTGTGACAATAATTTTTTGAACTGTGGAAAATTCAAATAGGGTCTTCTTCATGTGCATTTACTTTCAGTCAACTACCTGTGTTACTATCTGTAGCATTTTTCTAACATCAATGCTCTACCAAGCTGATATTTGTGCTATCTGAGTGTGGCTGGAAAAAAAAATGTTTCAGCTGTTGCATGAGAGCTTCCAGCTTCAGAGCGAAGACCAAGTCCACCACTCGTCTCCGCGTCAGGGAGCACGTTTGCTCCAGGTATTACCATTAATGATCTTTTTCTACAGCGATCAATGCTGCTCTAGAAGTTTTATTTTCGGCTCATATAATCGGCACTACGAATCCACAGTCAACTTCTGCAATTTACTATTACATAATTGATGAAGGTTGCCACGGACTGAAACTACAATAAACTTTGCTGCAATATATACTTAAGTTGAGTGCTGGGTTCACTAGCTTGTATCTCTATGGTTTGGGAACCTAACCTTAGCACCTCCCTTTTTCTGTAGTTGTGCTCACGCTGTTTCTTCTCTTCAGTGCAAGACATATGAAAGCCCGCATAGAGTTTGCTAAAAAACACATGAAGGACTCCCAGACTATGAGAAATAAAATTCTCTGGTCTGATGAGACGAAGATAGACCTTTTAGGTGATAATGATAAGTGGTAAATGTGGAGAAAACCAGGCACTGCTCATCAACTGCCCAACACAATCCCAACAGTGAAACATGGTGGTGGCAGCATCATGCTGTGAAAGTGTTTTTCAGTTGCAGGGACAGGATGACTGGTTGCTATTGAAGGAAACATGAATACGGCCAAACACAGAGATATCCTGGATGAAAACCTCTTCCAGAGTGCTCTGGACCTCAGACTTGGTCGAAGGTTCACCTTCCAACAAGACAATGACCCTAAGCACACAGCTAAAATAACAAAAGAGTGACTTCAGAACAACTCTGTGACCATTCTTGACTGGCCCAGCCAGAGCCCTGATCAAAACCCAATTGAGCATCTCTGGAAAGAAATTAAAATGGCTGTCCACCAACGTTAACCATCCAACCTGACGGAACTGGAGAGGATCTGCAAGGAAGAATGGCAGAGGATCCCCAAATCCAGGTAAGACAAACTTGTTGCGTCATTCCAAAGAAGACTCATGGCTACACTAGCTCAAAAGGGATATTCTACTCAATACTGAGCAAAGGTTCTGAATACCTGTGACCAGGTAATTGTGTTTTATTTCCTGGTGAAGAAGTCATTAAGACTTTGAAACGCGTTGAATAAACCACTATTCTCTATATGAAACTTCTTTAGATTTACTATATATCTGCAGCGCAGACCGTATCCACATTAACCCCTTCATCTATCTATAGTACGGTCATTAGCTGACCCATGGATCTGCTGCAACAAATATTTGTACACGCTACAACAATAGCTTCATCTGGTGAGTATATTCCATTTGTTATCTCACTGTACATCGGATAAGACCCTATTTGCGCTGATCTCTCCAAAGTTTCTTTGGTGTACTTAAGACCATGGGATATTTCAGTTTTTCTTTTTTAATAAATTTGCCAAACATTTTTACATTTCTGTTTTTTTTCAGTCAATATGGGGTGCAGAGTGTACATTACTAGTATTATTATTGTATATAAGGACGCAAAGATTCATAATTCCAACAATAGTAGCAAACATTATATTATAAAAAAAAAGTTCTATAAAGTGTTTAGAATGTAGACATGTTTCTGTGGTTTTCTCCTACAAGAAATTGTGAAAAGTGAGACACTTTGGGAGATTACTAGATGGGGAGATGAAACAGACATTCTGAGACATGAAAGAAGAAAACAGAGGGGGCGGGTGTCAGAATCAGAGAGAAGAATAATAGAAGGTGCAGTGCACAGAAAGATGAAGCATCAATAGTAGAGGGGGAGTGACTATAGAAAAAGCAATGAGGGATTAATAAAGAACACCTGTAGAAAGACTAAAGGAAAATATACAGATTTTCATTACTGTATCTGATAACATAATATTTGGTCTCATGGGGGCTGAGACCTTGTTTTCACCTCGCATGCCATCTCGGCCAGACTGGGACTAATAAGCAGTAGTGATGAGTCCGAAAATGCTCGGGTGCTCGTTACTCGGGTCGAGCAGATTGGAATACTCAGGTACTCGGCCAGAACAACGAGCCCAATGTAAGTCTATGGGAGACCTGAGTATTTTTACCACGATCCCCCCTGGGGGTCCTTTTAAGGTCTAAAAATGTCTGAAAATGATGGAAACACTGCTCAAATGACACAGGGACATCATGGAGATCGCCCCTAGAAGCATTCCCGACTCCTAGTTCACAGCTTTAATCAAGATTTTTCAAGATTCATGACATTTTTCCCAGTGCCACAAAAAAAACATTAAAACGAAACCAAAACGGGTTTTGCTGGGAAATATGTCAAGGTGCATCCTTTGCAGGTCAATGACTTGCCTGTAAGGCCAAATATTTAACCCCAGACCCAAAATTTCCTCCCCCACAGAGGCTTAGTTCTGACGCAGCGTTTTTGAAGCGTTTTTCAACTTTAAAATTGCTTTCAACCACTACAAATGCATTCACTGGGAAATATCATTGTAACATTTAACACCCCTAGCTGGCCATGTGGTGTGTGACGCATACGCAGACCCATCTTGTTTCATTTATGAAGTAGGGACTCTAAAAGTCACAGAGCCTATTTTTAAGCTGTTGTAGCCTATGCTGTGAGAGGATAGGCTGCCAAGAATTGCGACACACCACAATACCCCTTTCATAAAATGTCCAGGGGGGACTCCTGAAAAAGTATTGCATTGAATTCAAGGCCTGCCCTGCAAGCAATTCATAACCCCATAACGCCTTTGAACCCACATACTGGATGGGCCCAGGAAAATCCACTTCACAATATGCATTTTGTACTCCCGTACTCCTTTGTTTTACACATTGGCAGCAAGGCCAGCCCTGTTGCAGTCATATGCACCCCATTATGCCTTGGAACCCACATACTGGATGGGCCCAGGAAAATCCACTTCACAATATGCATTTTGTACTCCCGTACTCCTTTGTTTTACACATTGGCAGCAAGGCCAGCCCTGCTGCATAGTCAGTCATATGCAGCCCATTACGCCTTTGAACCCACATACTGGATGGACCCATGAAAATCCACTCATATTTTTTAATGGTATGATGGGTCCCTCTTAGCAGAATCATTTACAGGAGAATTTGGCAATTCTATTTGCCATGTTTTTAACACTAAGATTCAGATATGGCTTTAAAAAAGGCTAATACTTGCAATACAACGCAATTTTATTGCAAACTACAAAATTCAAGGAATAGTATGATTGAATAGTGTGAGTGCGTACACTTTTGCATATGTTAACATACAAAGGTTAATAAGTACACATAAGGATTAAATAAATATAGTGATTACATTTATATGAAGATTAACTACATACAGTATATTTAGATCATCACCAAGAGGCTTTTAAACATCATCCGTCTGGAATATCAGAGAAGCAACACCAAGACAGAGTACCCCTGGGAGATTACCTACACTGCATGGGTGTCCCCAATTATGCAGATATCAGCACACAGTAAATGTACAGGTACCCCAGTTTTGGCATCTGTCTTAGTCATGTTTCTCTGGTCTTATATAGTGATTTACACTATGTAGTAAAGGCCCCGTCTCACATAGCGATTTACCAACGATCACGACCAGCGATACGACCTGGCCGTGATCGTTGGTAAGTCGTTGTGTGGTCGCTGGGGAGCTGTCACACAGACAGCTCTCTCCAGCGACCAACGATCAGGGGAACGACTTCGGCATCGTTGAAACTGTCTTCAACGATGCCGAAGTCCCCCTGCAGCACCCGGGTAACCAGGGTAAACATCGGGTTACTAAGCGCAGGGCTGCGCTTAGTAACCCGATGTTTACCCTGGTTACCAAAAAAAACAAACAGTACATACTCGCCTTTCGGTGTCCGTCAGGTCCCTTGCCGTCTGTTTCCTGCTCTGACTGAGCCACCGTACATTTACGCTGGTAACCAGGGTGTAAACATCGGGTTACTAAGCGCGGCCCTGCGCTTAGTAACCCGATGTTTACCCTGGTTACCAGTGAAGACATCGCTGGATCGGTGTCACACACACCGATTCAGCGATGTCAGCGGGACCTCAACGACCAAAAAATGGTCCAGGCCATTCCGACACGACCAGCGATCTCACAGCAGGGGCCTGATCGCTGGTACGTGTCACACATAGCGAGATCGCTACTGAGGTCGCTGTTGCGTCACAAAACTAGTGACTCAGCAGCGATCTCGCTAGCGATCTCGCTATGTGAGACGGGGCCTTAACTCTATTTTCACCCAGACCTTCAAGTGGCCACTTTTCAAGGTTGAATGAAACTGAGATATCATGGAGTCATCAGACGAGGGGCCATAAACCCCTAGAAAATAAAAGCCACAAGGATTTAGATCAAACCACCACAGGCATAGTTTTAGTAAACCTTAATGTTTTAGAATGACAAACAGCAAACATATAGAGGCTTAGAACTGTTTGTGAAGTGAATAAACAAACATTTATCAAGATTGTGTCACTAAGAGCATTCTCTTTCACATCTGTAAATGTTTTACAAGAAATGCAGCTACGTGATTGTCTGAATGCATTTGATATACAGTATTTTAATCTTGTTTACAAATCGCCATTTTTATATTCGCCATTTGTACATTTGAGGCAGCCAAAGTTATGGCTCTCAAGGAGAGAGACTAATTTAGTGGCCAAAAATATATTTTTAATGAACTACTGAGCCAAACTAACAGCATTGCTTTATGAAATTTATATGACGTGCATTGTGTCCAATGTGAGCAACAAGGCAACACAAAAAAGGAGCTTTTGAAGTGAGCTCTTTAAGGTACACAAATGTTATGAAGTCTTTGCCAACTAGGATGTGGTTTCACCAATGTGGGGTACCTTTTTTAAAAATATACTATTGCCATCACAGTACCTCTTGCCCAAACTTCACCGGCCTATAACAGTACAGAGCACGTTCACCCTGGTGATCTAGTTGCAGGTAAAGGACACTTTGCAGGAGACAGACTTAAGAAGTAGGCCCAAATGTAATGTAATGCCCAATTACCCAAAGTGGGGTCCTGTTTTTACTAAACAAAATGGTGCCATCACAGCCCTCATGCCCAAAATTCACTGTACATAGCACATTCACACTGGTGATCTAGTGGCAGTTAAAGAAGAGACATTGCAGGAGACAGACTTAAGAAGTAGGCCCAATGTAATGTAATGCCCAATTCCCCAATGTGGGGTCCTGTTTTTATTATTATTATTATTATTATTATTATTCATTTTAATAGAGCAAATTATTCCATGGCGCTTTACATGTGAACGGGGCAAATATAGACAAGTACAATAAACATGAGTAAACCAAGGCACACACAAGTACAGGAGGAGAGAGGACCCTGCCCGTGAGGGCTCACAGTCTACAGGGGATGGGTGAGGATACTCTAGGTGAGGGTAGAGCTGGTCATGTGGCAGTTCAGTAGACTGGGTATCAATGCAGGTTGCAGGCTTGTCGGAAAAGGTGGGTCTTCAGGTTCCTGTTGTAGGTGAGAGCCTGATGTGTTGGGTTAGAGAGTTCCGGAGTATAGGGGAAGCATGGGAGAAGTCTTGGATGCGGTTGTGGGAGGAAGAGATGAGAGAGGAGTAGAGAAGGAGATCATGAGATGATCGAAGGTTGCGTGTAGGTAGGTAACGGGAGACCATGTCTCAGATATATGGAGCAGTCAGATTGTGAATGGCTTTGTATGTCATTGTTAGTGTTTTGAACTGTAGCTTCTGGGCAATAGGAAGCCAGTGAAGGGCCTGGCAGAGAGGAGAGGATGGGGAGTAACTGGGAGACAGGTGGATTAGTCGGGCAGCAGAGTTTAGGATGGATTGCAGTAGTGCCAGAATGCTAGAGGGGAGGCCAGAGAGTAGGAGGTTGCAGTAGTCGAGGCAGGAGATGATAAGGGCATGTACTAGTATTTTTGTGATTTCATGGTCAAGGAATGCACGGATCCGGGAAATGTTTTTGAGTTGGAATCGGTAAGAGGAGGCAAGGGCTTGGATATGTGGCTTGAAAGAGAGGGTAGAGTCAAGGATCACCCCGAGGCACCGAGGGTGCGGGACCGGGGAAAGTAAGCAGCCATTGAAATTGATGGATAGGTCAGGTGGAGGGGTAGAGTAAGGTGGGGGAAAGATGCTGAATTCTGTTTTGTCCATGTTCAGTTTTACAAAATGAGCAGAAAAGAAGGATAAAATAGCAGACAGACATTGTGGGATTTTGGTCAGTAAGGAAGTGAGGTCGGGTCCAGATAGGTAGATCTGCGTGTCATCAGCGTAGAGATGATATTGTAAACTGTGGGATTCTATGAGCTGTCCCAGGCCGAAGATGTAGATGGAGAAGAGTAGGGGTCCTAGAACTGAGCCTTGGGGAACACCGACAGAAAAGGGGCGAGATGAGGAGGTGGTGTGGGAGAGGGAGACACTGAATGTCCGGTCTGTTAGATATGATGAGATCCAGGATAGGGCCAAGTCTGTGATCCCAAGAGATGAGAGAATCTGTAACAGGAGGGAGTGGCACACAGTGTCGAAGGCAGAAGACAGGTCCAGGAGGAGGAGGACAGACTAGTGTCGCATGCTCTTGGCAGTTAGTAGGTCATTGGTCACTTTAGTTAGGGCAGTTTCAGTTGAGTGATGTGTTCGGAAGCCAGATTGTAACCGGTCAAAGAGGGAGCAGGAGGAGAGGTGGGAGGACAGTTCAAGATGGACATGCTGTTACAGTAGTTTTGAGGCATAAGGGAGAAGGGATATCGGGCGATAGCTGGACACAGAGGATGGGTCGAGGGAGGTTTTTTTGAGGATAGGTGTGATTGATGCGTGTTTGAAGGATGAGGGGAAGACACCGTTTGTAAGTGAGAGGTTGAAGAGTTGTGTTAGGGTTGGGATGAAGACTTTTGCGAGGTTAGGGATGAGGTGGGACAGGAGCGAGTCAAGAGTGCAAGTGATGAGATGTGATCTTGATAGAAGGATAGAGAGCTGATCATCTGTCATGGTGGAGAAGCTGGCTTTGGAACAAGGCTGAGAAGTCAAGAGGAGGGGCATTGGGGGCTGCGGGCCAAAGCTTTGTCTGATGTTAACTATCTTCTGCTTAAAGAAAGAGGCAAATTCTTCAGCTGAAATGAGAGGGGAGGGAGGAGATGATGGGGGACGGAGTAGAGAATTGAAAGTGTTGAAGAGCTGTTTAGGGTTGTAAGTCAGGGAGGATATGAGAGATGAGAAGTAAGTTTGTTTTGCGGCAGTGAGTGCGGACTTGAAGCTGGCGAGGGACTGCTTGTATGCAGTGAAGTGCTCAGCAGAACGAGATCTCTTCCATCGTCGTTCAGCGATCCTGGAAGCCTGTCTCAGTACTTTGGCCAGGCTGGTTAGCCAGGGCTGCCTGTTGATTCTACGAGTTTTGCTATGCATGAGTGGGGCAGCCGAATCGAGTGTTGCTGTTATTGTGGTGTCATAAAAAGAGGCAGCAGCATCTGTGTCATTGAAGGAAGCTATGTGTCAGGACTCTGAACATTTTTTATTACCTTTTTGTGCATTACTACCCTTTTCCAAGATGGCACCTTTGGTCTCATGTGCACTGTGTCTTCCTCCTATAAAACTCCACCCCAGCCTTCAGTCTGTGCTAGAGTATTCTGCCTTGCATCCAGCTCCTGACCTCTGGTGATTCCCTGGCTATATTCCTGCTCCTGTGAACCTGTGGGGTTATCTTGCTACTCTGCTCTGAGCTCCTGCTGCATACACCAGTTCCAGTAATCCTCCTTCATCTGCTGCTCGTGTTTGCTTCCATCTGCATTTGCTGGACATGTAAGCTGTTGCTCCTCTGCAAGAACCTGAGACTATTACCCAGACCTCCCTGGTTGAGCTAAGATATTATTTGAACTGCCTTATAAGCATATCTATCTATGTTTTGGACTAAGCAAGGACTTATTCGTGTCAAGTATCCTCAAGAATAACTGTGCTTCATAGACTTTCTGCGTGATTGCATTTTCCTCTGAAGTTTCCTATAGACTGCTGAGCTGCATTTGATATTTGCACCAAGTGTTGTGGACTTGAGTTTCTCTCTGCACCTGTTTGAATCACCGTATGATAATATAGACTTTACCACTTATAAAACTGTGTCCTGTAGTTGTCTTTTTCCACGCAAAGAGTCTCCTGAGTTATCCCCTATAATTATTACAGGATACTCTAGCCTAAAAAAAAAGGAGACTGCTGGAACAATGACTGCAGAAAGCAGACTAGAGCAGGTGTTTTCCATAATTAGATCACTGCAGAAAGATGTGGAAGGTCTGCAAAAGAAGTTTGGAAGCTTTGAACACAATCAACAAGTGTTTGGACAGACTTTGCAGGACTTAAGCACCCGCATGGCAGCCCAGGAAGACAAACTTGCTGGCATAGAGTCCCAGTATGGACGGGCTTTTCAGGACATAAGCATGCAAATAGCTGCACAAGCGACTTTTCCCTCTGGGCAAACGCCACCAGCTAGCCCACCTAAGTTTCCCCCATTCAGATTTAATGGTGATCGTGACAAATTTCGTGGCTTTGTGAATCAATGTATGCTATATTTTGATGTGCATGCTGACAGTTTTCCTACTGATAGATCCAAAGTATTGTGTGTAATAATGCTGCTGACCGCACGAGCGCACGCCTGGGCGAATCCAATGATTGAGTCTCGTGACCCACGGTTAAATAACTTGGATGATTTCTTGGCCGCTATGGCATTAATGTTTGATGATCCTAATCGCCGTGCAGCCGCTGAATCTGCTTTATTGTCTTTACGCCAGACAAAACGTTCTGTTATTCAGTATGCTACTGAATTCAGGAGATTAGCGGTAGATACCAATTGGGACAGTTATACACAATTGCCTATTTTTAAAAGGGGTCTGTCTAGTATTGTAAAAGATGAACTAGCTCGCTCTGAGTCACCACAAGAGCTAGAGACATTTATACAGCATTGTGTGCGCATTAACATTCGCCTTACTGAGTGTAGGCAGGAGAAGTTTGCTGCATATAACCATATTCCTAACTTTTCCCTTCCTTCCAAAGAACCTGCAGGTAAAACATCTTGGGAGGTGGAGGAGGTGCCCATGCCAATTGATTACGTTCAGAGGTGCGAGATGAATGAGCGCCGGAAGCATCGCCTTCGTGAAAGTCTATGTTTCTACTGCGGCCAGTCTGACCACTTCTTGATCAATTGTCCTAAGTGTCCTAGATGGCCTAACAAGGTGCTAGCAGCAGTAGGGGAGTATGACAACTGTGATGATGAATCTGACATCTCTGAATGTAGCCTGCCTTTAAACGCTGTAATCCATTCACTTTCTATGACTTCACCCCCCAAGGAGCTTAACGAAAAGAACTCTCACTGTTCTCTCCCTATTAAGATCCTGTGCTCAGGACAGTGTATTTCCAGTGCAGCTATGATTGACTCTGGTGCAGGTAGCAATTTCATGGATATCGCATTTGCCAAGGAACATGGTATTGAAATTCAGCAAAGAGCCTCTCCAATTACCATGGAAACAGTGGATGGGTCACCTTTAATCTCTGGGCCTGTGGATCAGGAAACCGTACCCCTTGAAATTTTGTTGGATCCTAATCATCAGGAGCAACTTTCTTTCTTGCTAATTTCCTCTCCTCATTTTCCTGTGATTTTAGGCATTCCTTGGTTGCGTTCTCAGAACCCAATTATCAACTGGGAGACCAAGGAGATTTTCTTTCCCACAAGGAGCAACTCAGCATTAACAGAAGCTGTCCCTGAGTCCACGGCTACGGAACCACATGTACAGGTATATTCTTTACCTCCAGCATATAAAGAGTTCTCTGACATCTGTGACAAGAAGAATGCAGATCAGCTTCCTCCACACAGGCATTATGACTGTCCCATTGAGTTGCTTCCTGGGGCAGCTATTCCTTTTGGTAACGTATACCCTTTGGTGGCACCTGAGCTTCAAGCCTTAAAGGAGTATATTGATGAAAATCTGGCCAAAGGCTTCATACATCCTTCTTCCTCACCAGCAGGGGCACCTATCTTTTTTGTAAAGAAGAAGGATGGGACCCTGAGACTCTGTGTTGACTATCGGGAACTCAATAAGGTAACCTTAGTAACAAAACCGTTACCCTTTGCCTCTGATTCCCAAATTACTGTAAAGAGTCCACCATGCCAAGGTGTTCTCTAAACTGGATCTTCATGGGGCTTATAATTTGGTGCGTATTCGTCCAGGGGATGAGTGGAAGACAGCATTCAGATGCCGGTATGGACACTTTGAATCTCTTGTGATGCCCTTCGGGCTTTGTAACGCCCCTGCAAAGTTTCAACAGCTTGCTAATCACATTTTCAGAGATTTGATGGACCAGTTTGTAGTGATCTATTTGGACGATATACTAATCTTTTCTGACTCTCTACAGGAACATGAAGAACATGTCAAAACTGTTTTAAGACGTCTGAAAGAGAACCATCTATATATTAAGCCGGAGAAATGCGAGTTCCATCGTTCTGAGATACAGTTCTTAGGTTATATCATCTCTCCCCAGGGGCTGAACATGGAATCTGGTAAGATTCAGGCTATCATTGACTGGCCGGTACCCAAGAATGTTAAGGAGGTCCAATATTTTATTGGTTTTGCAAATTTCTGCAGACGCTTCATTCGAAATTTTTCTGATATTGTCCATCCCATTACTTCCTTGACAAAGAAGGAAAAGCCCTTTAAGTGGTCATCACAGGCTCAAGAAACTTTTGATCGGCTTAAGATCTGTTTCACATCAGCACCGCTGTTGATACACCCAGATCCAACACTTTCTTTCATTGTGGAGGTGGATAATTCTGATAATGCTTTGGGGGCTATTCTCTCCCAAAGAACTAGAGAGAAGGGTCTGCTACATCCTTGTGCTTTCTTTTCCCGTAGACTAACCACAGCAGAGAAGAATTACTTCGTTGGAGACAAGGAATTGCTGGCTATTATTACGGCTTTCAAAGAATGGAGGCATCATCTGCAAGGAGCTGCACAACAGATCATAGTGCTAACTGACCTTCGCAATTTAGAGTTCCTTTGATCCGCTAGATGTCTTTCTCCTCGTCAGGCTCATTGGAACTTATTTTTAAATTAATTTAACTTTGTTATCTCGTACCGTCCAGGTTCTCGTAATGGGAAGGCTGATGCTTTATCCCGAATCCATGCTGCGGATTCTGTTGTGAACTCCGTTTTTGGGCTCCCTCTTGTGGTCACAGATGGTATTGTGTGACTTTGTTTTTTTGGCTCCCCCTGGTGGTTTGGTTTATTATTCTGCGGGTCTGGCTGGATCAGCTGCCTCGTTATTCACCAGGGAGGCTCCTATTTAGCTCTGCTTCACTTCCACTTGTTGCCAGCTGTCAATGTATTCAGTGCTATTCTGATTACTCCTGATTATCTCGTTTTCTGCCTCTTCAGGATAAGCTAAGTTCTGTTTGAATATTTTTTGCTCATCTGCCTGCAATATGATTTCTGTGTATGATGAGTCTAGTCCAGCTTGCTAATATGTGATTTCTTTTTGCTGGTAAGCTCTGGGGTACAGAGTTGCTTCCCCCGCACCGTTTGTTGGTGCGGGGGCTCGAGCAATCTCTGCGTGGATATTTTGAATAGGGTTTTTTATTGACCGCACAGTTCCCTTCCTATTTTCTGCTATCTAGTATTAGCGGGCCTCATTTGCTAAATCTGATTTCATCTCTGCGTTTGTGCTTTCCCCTTAACTCACCGTTAATATTTGTGGGGGGCTATTCTATATCTTTGGGGTCATTCCACTGAGGCAAGAGAGGACTTTCTTTCCCTCCAGGAATAGTCAGTTTCTCAGGCCGTGAAGAGACGTCTAGGATTTTTAGGTAACGTTCCACGGCTGCCTATAGTTGTTTGCGGATAGGATCAGGTTGCGGTCAATCTAGTTACCACTTCCCCAGAGCTAGTAGTCTGTTCAGTTACTTAGCTAGTCCGACCTGCGATCCTTGCCACTAGGATCATAACAGGATTCCATACCTGGAGCCACATCCAAGACCATTCTATCTGATGCCAATTTCATCTGAGTTATCCACGATCAGGACTTGTGGAAGGAGTGCAGGGAGGCCTATGACGGTGATGTATTTCTGGCAAACCCACCTGTGGATAATAATCTTGTCTTTAAGGGTGGCATGTGGTTCAGAGATCGACATATCTATGTCCCTGAGGTCATCCGTCTGCAGATCCTCAAGTTGGTACATGACTCCAAGTTGGCTGGTCACAGGGGGGTACAGAAGACACAAGAGTTCCTGAGCCGATTCTTCTGGTGGCCAAATTGCCTGAAGGATACCAAGGACTATGTTCTCTCTTGCGAGGTATGTGCTCGCTACAAGACTCCTCATGTGGCACCTACGGGTCTTCTACAACCATTACCTGTTCCGTCCAGCCCTTGGGGGTCTATATCAATGGACTTTATTGTGGAGCTGCCTACATCGGGGGCATGAATACAATCATGGTGGTAGTTGATCGCCTGACTAAAGCTGCTCATTTTGTTCTGTGCACCTGCCTCCCCTCAGCTAAAGATACAGTGAACTTGGTTATGCAGAATGTCTTTTGGTTGCATGGGGTTCCGGATGAGATCATCTCTGACAGTGGAGTGCAGTTCACTTCAAGATTCTGGAAGGGGTTTTGCTCTGCACTCAATATTAATGTCTGTCTCTCTTCCGCTTGCCATCCCCAGACAAATGGTCAGACTGAGCGTACCAACCAGACGCTGGAACAATTTCTAAGATGCTATGTCAGCCATCTCCAGGATGATTGGTTGGAGTTGCTGCCGTTAGCCGAATTTTCATATAACAATTCTCAGAGCGCCTCCACTAAATTTACACCTTTCTTTGCCAATCTGGGTTATCATCCGTGTATCTTACCTAGGTCTCCAATTAATTCTCCGGTTGCGGCAGTGGAGGAAAGGCTGACTGCGATGAGGCAAAATCCGGTGGTTCTGAAGGAATCCCTGACCACAGCTCAAGAATGTTATAAGAGATCGGCTGATAGATTCCGTAAACCTGCACCCATGTTCAAGGTAGGAGATTCCATGTGGTTAGCAACTAAGAATCTGAAGTTGAATGTTCCTTCACAAAAACTTGGACCGAAATTCATTGGCCCTTTCAAGATCAACGGTATTGTGAGCTCTGTGGCCTGCCGGCTGAAGCTGCCTTGGACTATGAAGGTACACCCAGTTTTTCATGCATATTTACTAAAGCCTGTATCTCCTAATACCTTCCAGGGATGTGTTTTGCCACCTAAGCAGCCTGTGGTGATTGATGGGCAAGAACAATTTGTGGTGGAGGAAATTGTTGATTCCAGGATTCGCAGGAATCGGCTCCAATATCTGATAAGATGGCAGGGATATCCCCCTGAGGAAGACTCTTGGGAACCTGTGGAAAACATCAATGCCCAACAGAAGATTTCTTGTTTTCATCAGAGATTCCCTGAGAAACCAGGTCCAGGATCATCCTGAGGCCGCTTCTAAGGAGGGAGTAATGTCAGGACTCTGAACATTTTTTATTACCTTTTTGTGCATTACTGCCTTTTCCAAGATGGCGTCTTTGGTCTCATGTGCACTGTGTCTCCTGCTATAAAACTCCACCCCAGCCTTCAGTCTGTGCTAGAGTATTCTGCCTTGCACCCAGCTCCTGACCTCTGATTACTCCCTGGCTATACACCTGCTCCTGTGAACCTGTGTGGTGATCCTGCTACTCTGCTCTGAGTTCCTGCTGCATACACAAGTTTCCAGTAATCCTCCTTCATCTGCTGTTCGTGTTTACTTCCATCTGCATTTGCTGGACATGTAAGCTGATGCTGCTTTGCAATAACCTGAGACTATTAACCAGGCCTCCCTGGTTGAGCTAAGATATTATTTGAACTGCCTCATAAGCATATCTATCTGTGTCTGGACTAAGACAAGGATTTATTTGTGTCAAGTATCCTCAAGAATAACTGTGCTTCATAGACTTTCTGCTTGATTGCATTTTCCTCTGAAGTTTCCTATAGACTGCTGAGCTGCATTTGATATTTGCACCAAGTGTTGTGGACTTGAGTTTCTCTCTGCACCTGTTTGAATCACCGTGTGATAATATAGACTTTACCACTTATAAAACTGTGTCCTGTAGTTGTCTTGTTCCATGCAAAGAGTCTCCTGAGTTATCCCCTATAATTATTACACATTGCAGGAGACAGAGTTAGGAAGTAGGCCCAATGTAATGTCATGCCCAATTTCCCAATGTGGGTTCCTGTTTTTACTAAATAAAATAGTGCCTTCACAGCCCCCGTGCCCAAAATTTACCGGCCTATAACAGTACAGAGCATGTTCACCCTGGTCATCTAGTGGTTGTGGATGATGAGGATGAGGATGAGGATAAGGAGGAGGATAACAACAAACAGACCAAATCTGAAAGCGTATACCCATGTGTGGTTGTGAAGAGGTGCATGAGAATACACCTCCACAAAAGAGAGAATGTATTTGAGGTTATGTTTCACTGTTTTCACTTGGTGGTGTACAGAAATCTGTCCCAATCCAGCTCTTGTTCATTTTTATAAGAGTCAGCCTGTCAGCATTTTCAGTTGACAGGTGGATGCGCTTATCTATTATAATTCTACCAGCAACACTAAAAATCCGCTCTGATAGAACGCTAACAGCAGGGCAGGCCAAGACCTCCAAGGCGTAGAGAGCTAGTTCATGCCACGTGTCCAGCTTGGATACCCAATAATTAAAAGGCACAGAGGAATCACGGAGGATGTTTGTACGATCTGCAAGGTACTCCCTCACCATCTTCCCAAACATTGCACTTCTTGTGACAGCACCCCTTGCCTCTGTGCCGTCACGATGGGAGGGTCTGAGAAAACTGTCCCAAAATTTTGCCATTGTTCTCCTGCCAGAGCTGGATTGCACTTCTGTCTCTCACTTGGACTCCTTGGTTGTACAACAAACTCTGACATCTGCTGCCAGCATTCTCACATAGGAATTTTCTAAGTAATTCCGCTACAAGAGCCCTCTGGTACTGCAACACTTTAGTACACCTCTCTGCCTCTGGTAGAGGAGATTGAAATTCTCCTTGTAGCGTGGGTCTAGATGTGTCACCAACCAGTAATGAGTGTCACCCAAAATTTTTATAATGCGAGGATCACGTGAAACGCAGCGCAAGATAAAGTCAGCCATGCGTGCCAGACTGCTAACAGGCAAGACTTCCATGTCCTTTTCAACAGGATGACTGACCATGCTTTCCTCCTCTTCCTCATCCTCCTCCTCCCTTTCCTCAGGGCATCCCTGCTGAACAGATGGTATAACAGCTGTGTTTGTAGTACCGTCTATAGCGCATGAAAGTAGCTCCTGTTCTTCTTCCTGCTCCTCAATGACTACCAATCCACGATGATAAAACATGAGGCTGGGCTGAATGTAATGGTTCCTTGCTCCATGTCTTCGTGCTCTGCCTGCAATGCATCCTTTTTATTGTGAGCAGAGAGGTTTTCAGAATGCTGAGAAGCGGGATGGTGATGCTAATTATGGCGTCATCGCCGCTCACCATTTTGGTGCAGTCCTCAAAGTTTTGTAGAATGGTACATATGTCTGACATCATGTCCACTCCTGAGGTCTTATGTGTGGAGTCTGAACTGAATATCGACGGCCTTGTTGATGTTGGTAGTCAACAACTGCCCTCTTCTGCTCACAAATCCTTTCCAACATAAGCAGCATAGAGTTCCAATGCGTGGGGACATCACACACCAGCCGGTGAGCTGGAAACTGCAAACGCTGCTGAAGCATGGCAAGGGCGGCTGAAGCTGTAGATGACTCTCTAAAGTGGGCAGACAGCCAGCATACTTTCACTAGCAGATCCGGCAGCTCCAAGTAGCTTTTCAGAAAATGTTGAACCACGAGGTTAAGCACATGGGTCATGCAAGCTACGTGTGTGAGCTCACCTTGCCTCAAAGCCACCACCAGGTTACGGCCATTGTCACACATGATCATTCCTGGCTGAAGGTTCAGTGGTGTCATCCAAATATCTGACTGCCCTTTTAGCGCTGTCCACAACTCCTGTGGACCTGGAGCCTGGGGTTTGGCCCACAAAATCGGGTGCTTTGCTGTCATGTGCCTGATCATCCTGGTGGTGGTCAGGCTGGTTGTTTTGCTACCCCTGCTGATGTGTGCATGGCAGATGCTGCAAATGGCATGTTTAGGGTTATCGGCAGAGCCTTTAGAAAATAACCAGACTTGGGAAGATCTAACAGTTGGAATGGCAACTTCCTTCATGTTGGTGTTATGGGGGACAGATGCACACCTTCTGTCTGTGGCCACCACACTGCTTCTTCCGGCCTGTTGTGGTGATATGCTTCCTTCCCCATGTGTGCTGCTGCCCTCACTCTGCATGTCTTCCTGCCAAGTTGGGTCAGTCACTATGTCATCCACCACCTCTTCTTCCACATCCGCCCCCTAAGCCTCCTCTTGACTTTCTGGCAATTGTGTCTCATCAACGTCCAGCTCTTCTGACACTTTCCCATGATCGCCTTCACGTGACCGGGGCTCTTCAAAGCTTTGGGCATCTGTACATGCGTTCTCATCTGTCCCCACTTCAGGTTGACCGGACGAGAGTTCAGAATCTTGAAATGGAAAATTGAACAGCTCTTCAGAGTGTCCAAGTGTGGGATCAGTTGTCTAAGGGCACTTGGCATGGTGGGAGAAAGGAGGATCAGGGTGAGGAATATCCGGGCCACACTCACGGATACTCAGACTTGACTATGTGGAAGACATGGTGGTGGTGATGGCTAAGTGACTGGAAGCATTATCCGCAATCCAACTAACAACCGTTTCACACTGCTCTGGCTTCAATAGTGGTGTGCTGCGGTCACCTAGAAACTGGGACAGGAAGGTCAAGCGAGAAGATGTGGGTCTTTGTTATTGCCCACTTTCACCTTGGCCACGGCCTTGTCTTCTGCATGCACCATCATCATCACATCCAAGTCCCCGTCCCTTGCCTTGCCCATTTTAAATGGACTACTGCACTATTTCAAATGCTCAACACAAATATATTTATTAGTGGCGAATAGTGTTGAGCATTCCAATACCGCAAGTATCGGGTATCGGCCGATATTTGCGGTATCGGAATTCCGATTCCGAGTTCCGATACTTTCAGTATATCGGATACCGGAATCAGAAGTTCCCATAATCCAAAGAGCTAGAATTCAGCCAATGAGGAATGATTAGAAGTGTGGGTAGATCCTGTTCTGCATGGTAGGCATGTAAGTACTGGCAGGGCTGTTGTGAATTCCGCTCTTGGGCTCCCTCCGGTGGTTGTAAGTAGCACTTTTGTGAATTCTGCTCTTGGGCTCCCTCCTGTGGTTTTGAGTGGTATGGCTGCTTCTTGGATTTAGCATCAGCAGCTGTTCTCACTGATCGTCTTTCTGGCTCGGCTATATTAGTCTGGCCTTATCCCTAATTCAATGCCAGTTGTCAATTGTTGAGCTTGGAGTCATGGCTCTCTGAGGATTTCCCTGCCACTCTGACCATTTCAGCAAAGCTAAGTCCTTGCTTGTCTTTTTGCAGTTGTGGACTTTGTTGTTTGGCATTTTCTATGTTTTGCTCATTTGTCCAGCTTATCAGTATGGATTTATTTAGCTAAGCTGGAAGCTCTGGGCAGCAGAGTTTGCCCTCCACACCTTTAGTCAGGTGTGGAGATTTTTGCATTTCTCTGCGATGGACTTTTTCTAGTTTTTATTACTGACCGCACAGTTTTCTGTTCTGTACTAATTCTGTCTAGCTAGTAGTGGCCTCCTTTGCTAAATCTTGTTTCATACTACGTATGTCATTTCCTTCTCCTCTCACAGTCATTATTTCTGGGGGGCTGTCCTATCCTTTGGGGATTTTCTCTGAGGCAAGATAGCTTTCCTGTTTCTACCTTTAGGGGTAGCTAGTTCTCCGGCTGTGACGAGGTGTCCAGGGAGTGACAGGAACATCCCACGGCTACTGCTAGTTTCTGTGTTAAGATAAGGAACTGCCGTCGGTATAGTTACCACCTGCTCAGAGCTAGTCGCATGTCGCTCCTTAATCACCAGACCATAACACAGGGCTGTGATTGGCTGCCGAAATGATGTCATGATGCACTATAAAAGTCGCCGCCACCATTTTGAGTTCACTCTGCTGTGAATTCAGTTAGGGACAGGACACTGTATTCAGACTGAGGGCCAGTTTAGAGATAGCGATTTGCTTCATTGTGCCTTACCCAGGCTAATTTAGCAACCCGCTGTGTGAGAACCTTGTTTTTGCCTTGCAGTGCTGTTCACGGCTGTCTGCTCGGTCGCTGTGTAAGTGCAGCTCATTCTGTAGTCTGTTCTGCCACCACAGCCGGTTGTAGTCAGCTCAGGGTGCGTCACTGCCTCATACTGTTCCATTGTCCGTTTCTCAATTAGTGCAGCCTGCTGCACATTTTTTCAAATTTATCCTATTAGTGGCTTTCCATCCGTATCCAGCTAGATTGTGGAAACACACTATATAGGATTACATAGAGGAGCTTTTTTTGGCCTTGCAGCGCCGTTTACGGCTGTCTGCATGGTCACTGTGTGAGTGCAGCTCACTCTGTAGTCTGTTCTGCCACCACAGCCGGTTGTAGTCAGCTCAGGGTGCGTCACTGCCTCATACCGTTCCATTGTCCATTTCTCAATTAGTGCAGCCTGCTGCACATTTTTTCAAATTTATCCTATTAGTGGCTTTCCATCCGTATCCAGCTAGATTGTGGAAAAACACTATATAGGATTACATAGAGGAGCTTTTTTTGGCCTTGCAGTGCCGTTTACAGCTGTCTGCATGGTCTCTGTGTGAGTGCAGCTCACTCTGTAGTCTGTTCTGCTACCACAGCCGGTTGTAGTCAGCTCATGGTGCGTCACTGCCTCATACCATTCCATTGTCCATTTCTCAATTAGTGCAGCCTGCTGCACATTTTTTCTAATTTATCCTATTAGTGGCATTCCATCCGTATCCTGCTAGACTGTGGAAAAACACTATATAGGATTACATAGAGGAGATTTTTTTGGCCTTGCGGCACCGTTTACGGCTGTCTGCATGGTCTCTGTTAGTGCAGCTCACTCTGTAGTCTGCTCTGCGGAAAAAACAAACAGTTTATAAAGTTCACCAAACACTCCACTTTAGAGTTGTGTAGGCCACATTAGCTCATATTAAAGTCTAGTCCACACTTGATAAAATTAGTGTTCCTTATAACTGTTAGCAGCTGTTCAGGAATAAGCACACTAAGCCCTTAGTACTTTTCTGCCTATCTATATCAGTCTACCAAGATGAAGAAGGCAGGGAGTAAGGCACGTGGGCGTGGAGGTGGAGCAGGGAGAGGATGTGGGGATTCTGTGCCTGCTGCGGGCACCGGTGACCCATCATCCCCCAGTTTTAGCAGGGAACAGTCCTTCATGCGCAGCTTTGTAGGAGCTCGCTGTGCCCCGCTGCTGCGGGACAAACAAATTGAAGCCATTGTCAGATGGATGGCAGCTAAAGCATCTACTTCAATTAGTGCCATATCCTCTCAGGCACAGAGCACTGAAGAGCACCCATCTGTCTCTTCACCACCTGCCAAATTGCCCAGGGAGTCAGAGAGCCCAGGACAGGAGCCATCCCTACTTCTGTTCTCTGAATCTCTTGGCTTGGAAAGAGGGGGCCAGCCAAGCAGCATTGGAGAAATGGAAGAAAAGGCCGTATGCAGTGATGCCCAACAGCTTTTTCTCTCTGACTCTGAAGAGAAGTGGGCCAGTGCCTCCAGTCAGCACACCTCAGTACGCATCTGATGATGAGACTCAGGTGACTCTTTCCGGTGCGTACTGTGCTGCTGAGACTACCCAGGAGAAGCAGTTGGTGGAAGAGGGTAGTGTAGATGATGAGGTCATTGACCCATCATGGCGTGAGGTACAGGAACGTCTTGGGAGCAGCTCTGAGGAAGAGATTCCCTGAACGGCCCAAAGAGGGAGAGGGAGGGGGAAGACTGCGGTGCCTGTAGCCTCCACTTCGGCACCCGTTAGGAGCATGCCTCTTCCAAAAGCCAAAACGGGCGCTCCCAAGACTTGCAGTGCCTGGTCCTTTTTTGACACGGTTGCAGATGACATTTGCTTAGTCAAATGCAAGGTGTTTCATCAAAAAGTCAAAAGAGGGAAAAGTATCATCAACCTCAATACCACAAATATGTGGAAACATGTGCGGACCAAGCACACGGTAGAGTTACAAAAACACACTGAAGACCTAGGCCAACCAACAGCGGCACCTACCACCTCTTCAGCTCGTGTTGTTGACTCTTCCAGCTCACACACAGCTGGTTCAGCTTCCTCACAGGACTGCCATGGAAGAACCTCTGGCACTTTTGGACAGAGACCCAGTGTAATTCCACCCACAGCACCACGTTCCCAGTCATCCTCACACTCCCAGCCCAGTCTACACCCATTGGTAGCACAGGCATGGGAGAAAAGGCGGCCATTCTCGGCAAACCTCCCCCGAGCACAGGCTCTGAATACTGGCATTGCAAAACTACTGTCCCTTGAAATGTTGTCATTCAGGTTGGTGGAGACTTGAGGGCATTGGCATTCCCACAATACAATGTGCCCAGCTGCTTTTATTTCAGCAGGCAAGCCGTCCCTGCCCTGCAAAAGCATGTGGAGGGAAACATTAAACACGCGCTACTGAACACCAGTAGCAAGGTCCACCTCACCACCGATGCGTGGACCAGTCACCATGGACAGGGGAGATACCTTTCCCTCACTGCCCATTGGGTAAATGTTGTGGAGCCAGGTACAGATCATGCGAGTGGCGCAGGATGTGTTCTGCCAACTCCAAGGATTGCAGGAATCCAGTCTGTACACATTGACGCCTCCTCATACTCAAGTTCCTCTGAATCAGCGCTGCAGGAGCCGTCACAGTCCACCTCCACATGGACCCATGAACGTTTACCTGTTATGACCGATATGAGCACAGCCATGGCCAAACGTCAACAGGCCGTCTTGAAATTAATTTCTTTGGGGAATCGAAGCCACACAGTGCAGGAGCTCTGGAATGCCATCAAGCAGGAGAGCGACGTGTGGTTTGTGCCAGCGAATATCCAGCCAGGCATGGTAGTTTGTGACAATGGCCGAAAACTGGTGGCAGCTCTGGCCCTAGGCAAACTCACTCACATCCCATGTCTGGCACATGTGCTCAACTTGGTTGTTCAGAGTTTTCTGAGGGACTATCCGGATCTTGATGCACTGCTGCACAAGGTCCGCCTAGAGTGTGCTCACTTGCATCGTTCCAGCATGGCAAGATCGCGCATTGCAGTTCTCCAGCGCCGATTCCGCCTTCCGGAACATCGCATCATATGTGACCTACCCACCAGGTGGAATTCCACGTTACATATGTTGGAGCAGTTGTGTGAGCAGCAGCCAGCAGTAAGGGAGTACCAGCTGCATCAGGCAAAGAAGTCGCATTTCGCGCCGTTCAGACTTCACAACCACTGAGTGGGACACTATGAAGGACGTCTGCCAGGTTTTGCGTGCCTTCGATGATTTCACGCGGATGGCGAGTGCAGATGATGCACTAGTCAGCATGACTGTCCCCCTTATCTGCCTGCTTGAAAGAACACTGCAAGCGCTAAGGGATGATGTTGTCGTAGAGGGCTGGAGGATTAAGAGTCACCAATTCCTTCTGCTTCTGGACAGTCAGCGCAACGTGGTTCCTCACAAAGGCCTAGGCAGGGGACACTTTGTGAGGAGGATGAGGAGGAGTCAATGGATGAGGAAGACATCTGTCCAGAGGAGGGAGTTACACAATTCTCCAGTAGTCAGTGTGTAGAGAAGGCAGAGATCACGCCTCAAGCAGGGGACAGCGTTTCTTGGCCAGTTGGCAGTCTGCAGCACATGGTTGACTTCATGCTGCAGTGCCTGAGAAACGACCACCGCATTGCCCACATTCTCAACACGGCTGATTATTGAGTGTACACCCTCCTAGATCCTCGCTACCAGGACAACTTACAAAGCCTCATAACACCGTTGAATCGGGAGCGTAAAATGCGGGAGTACCAAGACACACTGGTGAATTCCATCATCTTCTCCAGTCCAACTGAGAGCAGTGCTGCTAGTGCCTTACAAAGCAGCTCAGTGCGTCGAGGCAGTGGAGGAAGCTCTGCACAAAGAGGGAGCAGAAGCAGTGCCTCAGCACAAGGCAAGACCATTATGGCCCAACTGTGGCACAGTTTTGTGTGCCCGCGACAAATGTCTACACCATCACAGATGGCTCCAGTCAGCAGGAGGCAACGTTTCCGTCAGATGGTGACAGACTACATGTCTTGCCCTCTCAGTGTTCTCCCAGACGGATCTTCCCCCTTCAAGTTTTGGGTCTCTAAGCTGGATACATGGCCAGAGCTTAGGCAGTATGCATTGGAGGTGCTGGCTTGCCCTGCTGCTAGTGTATTATCGGAACGCGTTTTAAGTGCCAACAGGTGGTGTACTAACAGACCGTCGCATGTGACTATCCTCCTATAATGTTGATCGGCTTACTTTTCTGAAAATAAACAAGGCCTGGATCTCGCAGGAATTTGCCACTCCTCTTCCAGATTAAATACTTGGTTGGCTACAGTATCCTTGTCTCCTGTTGTGTTCATGTTTCTACCACCTGAACTGTAATCCCTGGGCTCCAACACCGCCAGTTGCTGCTCAGAAGTGCCATCTGCACAGTCAACACATGACCCAGTGTTATTCGGTTTCAGTAACGTCAGCTGATCCCCAGCTGTGTATCCGGCAATGTGTCCTGCTACCTCCTCGCTCACACAACACCAGAAATTTAAGGGAACCTGTCCCCCCCACAGGCGGTTGTTACTGAAAGAGCCACCTTGTGCAGCAGTAATGCTGCACAAGGAAAAGGTGGCTCTTTAAGGCTGGTTTCACATTTGCGGTTGTGTCCGCAGCGTTTGTACCGCATATATCCGCATGTGTTGTGTATTCCTATATTTAACATTAGGGACGCATGCGTTTTTGTTTGTTCGCGTTTTGCCGCGTTTGACGATGCATGCGTCGTTTCGTCGTTTGCGGCTTGGCGCGGAAATGCAACATGTAGTAATTTTTAGAGGCGTCAATTTGCCGCCTGGTAACGCATGCGGTCGATTGCGCAAGGATTGCGACAAAAAAACGCATTGCTGTCTATATGAACGCATGCATTTACAAGCACATGCGTTTGGTTGCGTTCGTGAACGCATGCGTTTCAATAAAGAAAAACATGTCTAGACACTGATAAGCCACCCCCCACCATCAAGGTGATAAAGGGAGGGTGTGGACAGTTGCAGGTCACTTCTCAGCAGACAGCCAAGCAGAGCAGACAGACTCCAGCACCTTGGAGCAAACAAGCCTCTGAACAATGTGAGGATATCCTAGCCAATGCCTTTATTTTTTATTTTCTTTCCCTACATGTCCTAATTTCTGCCATTTCTTTCTTTTTACATGCATCAGAATGTCTTCTTCTTCTTCTGATGAGGAGTTTTGTCCAGGACAGTCGGAAGTGGAGCATGTCAGTGAGGTGAGTACTTGCCTCGTCAGACTGGTAAGTATTCACTGTCACATCTACACATGTGACAATTTGAATTTTTCTTTTTTTTAGAGCACTTTTTCTACTGCGGCAGAGACAGGGCAGGAGCAGTGGAGTCAAGGTCCGGTGGAAAGACGGCAGCGGGTACGTATACAAGGCAGTCTGTTATCTTGAATCTTCCTTTCTTTCGTCTTTCTTAACTTTTTTCTTCTGGAATCCTTTTGTATGTTGACTTTCCTATTCATGCCATTTCTCAGCATCTTTTTTCTTTCTTTTCCTTATGTTAATTGAGCAAACTTTAATGACTTTATTTCATTTTTAGGTTTCACAACGGGTGGATGATCTAATCGAGAAGGACCTCCTCATCTCGCTGGTCCAGGAGCGAGTCCCGTTGTGGGACACCCGGGATCCACTGCACTCAAACAATGTCACGATCCGGCACTTATGGAATGAGGTGGCCCAAGCGATGTGGGATGGCTGGGACAACGCCCCGAATCGGGTCCGAAGTGCATTTGGTAAGTATTGCAATACAGTGTGAAGCAGCTGAGAAATTGGGCGTGCTCACACAACTGTGTGTGTGATGAAAGAAACTCAGAGGAGTTTTTTGTCATCACACACAGTTGTGTGAGCATGGCCAAAAGTCCTTTTTCTGCCCTTTTTGTTTTTTTTTTTAACAGTGGCCAAAGTGAAAACACGTTGGCGTTCGATGAAGGACCGCTTCAACAAGGACCTGCGTCAAGAGAGCCGTGTTCCCAGTGGTTCAGGAGCAAGGATCAGATGATACAAATACCATCGAGTTCTGGCATTTTTAAGACCCGTCCTTGCCCAGAGAAGATAAGTATTTATCACGTGCATTAGGTTGTATTGTATTGCCATAATCTGTATTTTTATATTCCACAGGATTTTGCGTCTGGTAAATTTTTGATATTAATTTTCTTTTTCCTTTTTTCACAGCACATACAGCACTACTGTTGGCCTAGGTTCTGCAGCGGTCCTTCATCCGACAGCCACGGACCCGTCCCAGCCATCCGGCAGTGCAGCAGCAAGTGAGCCTTCCACACTAACTGGAGACCAGGGAGCTGGTCCATCAGGTCTTCCCCTTTCGCAGTCCTCTTCCACTGCTCCTTTTTTTTGGGCTCCTCCCGGAAGCGGCAGAGGGCTTCGGACAGGTCACTCATGCCCGAGATTTTGCACTTGAGCTCGGTTTTACACGAAGCAATCAAGGCTTTGGGTGACCGAATGGATGTTTCACATAGCCTCTTGAATGCACGTATCCAGGAGGTCAGCAAAAGCCTTGATCAAGTGAAAGCCAACCTCCAGAGGCTAGCACATCATTTTTTTAACCAAATTGAGCAGGGCATGTCGGAACACCTTACTCCTGATCTCCAGCTGAGTGTCATGCAGGCCTGCAATGCTGCTTACGTGCAGGCTATGCAGCAGAGTCGGTATTTCCAGTAGACAGTGGCGGCATATCCACCTGTGCTCACTGTCACGATTGACCTCAATGCCGACCTCTGCTGCATCCCACTGCACGGCCACCTCAATTCCTTCCACAGCTGGACACCACTACAGCACCACCACCATGCCGAGTGCAGTTGGACATCCCACTGCCACCACCATGACATCCGCTGCTCCTGTTTGGACCTCCTCCACTGACACCACAATGCAGCAGGACCCTGGCATGGCCTTCCGTACCACCACCACCACGATGCAGCAGGACCCTGGCATGGCCTTCCGTACCGCCACCACCACGATGCAGCAGGACCCTGGCATGGCCTTCCGTACTGCCACCACCACGATGCAGCAGGACCCTGGCATGGCCTTCCATATCGCCACCACCATGATGCAGCAGGACCCTGGCATGGCCTTCCGTACCGCCACCACCACGATGCAGCAGGACCCTGGCATGGCCTTCCGCTCTACAAGCGCTATGGACTTTGGCATGGCTGCTTGCTCTACGAGCACTATGGACTCTGGCATGGCTGAACGCTCTATGAGAACTATGGACTCTGGCATGGCTGCACGCTCTACGAGCACTATGGACTCTGGCATGACTGCACGATCTACGAGCACTATGGACTCTGACACAGTGCAGCTGGACCCTGACATGTCACCCACCACCACGCCACGCCATATGAGCCCACAACCAGGCAAACCAAAAAAAAAACAAAAAAAAAAAAACAGAGGACTCTTAGCATTCCTCCCCCTTCACCTCCCAATGTGTCTGTAATGTCAGGTTTGGCTCACCCTTCCAGTGCGTCTCAAGCCTCTCATGTGTCAAGCCCCATCCCTGAGCTTCCAGACCCTTCTAGTTTCATTGCCCCTTCTCCTGCCACCTCTGCGTCGTCCACGGTTAACCAGGCCTCAGTGCTTCACACCCCCCGTTTACATCACTCTACCCCAAGCCAGCGCAGTAAATACATTTTTTGGTTGTTAAAAAAAAAAAATTTGATTTGCCACAATTATGTTTGGTTTATTGTGTCTTCCGCTGCCGGCAACACATACCGTGCGCCAACTAAGAAACTTCGCCACACACTTACTTTTTGGGCCACATCATATCTCCAGTAGTTATAAAAAAAAAAGACTGCAGCTTTGTGCATCTTTAGTATACAGATATGAGATGGGCCAAAAAATATTACATGTATCTCCCTAATCTCTTTTTGTCTGTGACTAGTGTGGCAGTCTGAAGAGAAAATGGTGGAAATACAGTGCAGACCTCTACTGAACAGGTCAGATGTCAAAAAACTCATTAGTTATGACACCTGAACTGGTGAGTAGAGAACTGCCTTGTATAACCACCATTTTCTCTTCTTTATACATAATCTATTACACACAAATTGAGGGGACAATGGTGGTCACACACTGCATATCTATGCTCACCTGCACAGGTGTCAGAAATAGTGAATTCATGAGGCTGTTATATGTGCATCATGAATTCATTATTTCTAACACCTGACTTGATGAGTACAGATAGTGTCACAGTCATTGTCTCTTCAGTCTGTGTCCAATGGATACAGCAGAACAGAATCAGGACGCAATGATGTCAACAAGCTTACCAATAAAGCAACATGACTGCCATAACACTAGCAGTATGTGGCCAGGGTTATATATCAGTATTTGTAAGCCAAAACAAGGAGTGGAACAATTAGAGGTAAATTATGATATTAACATAATAACTAGCACTTCTGCCTTTATCACCCACTGCTGGTTTTGGATTACAAAAACTGATATTAAATACAGACCAAATACTGCTAGTTTTAGGACAGCCTTGGTTTGTAGAGGAAAAAGAAAGGAGACACGGTCAACACAACCAAAACTAAAGTTTATTAATGAGAAATATTATTTTCATATCAGAAAATTACTGGTACAGATCTAATTACAACAGGACATTTACACAACATTGTCGTGCCATGACACACGTCCAATATCTGAATCAAAAAAGGAAGCAAATTGATCCCGCATGTGACCAACTGCTGCAGTTGACCGCAGCGGGTGATGCTGGAAATCGGGCAGTGGGTGTGCAACTGGTTCATCCAGTTCAATGTTGGGTTGCTCCTTAGCCATTATATAATTACTAGATGGCAGCCCGATTCTAAAGAATCGGGAGTCTAGAATCCATATATACTTTATTTATTCAAATGTAAGAATAATACAATTAATAAATAATAGTAAGAAAGAACAAAAAATGGCTGCACTCGCCAGCTCTTGACAATTCTTGTTATTTAAGGTACAGTTACACAGGATCCATGAACATGCTTATGAGGGGAGTGATGAAAGACATCAGACAACAACTTTGCGTGTTGTGGCAAATGCCACAACAACGGTTCTTTGCTTAAGAACAATAATGTAAATAATAAATAATATGTATCAATAACTATGTATATTGGTATGTTCTATGACATTTTAAAATATTTCATTATTATGTGGAAAAGCTCTTAGTACCCATACTGGCGCATACTTGTGTGCCCATCAGGTATTTTCACAGTAAAATTTTCACAGGTGGGGCCCCTCGTTTCCGATTTGGTGGGCGGGGAACCTCGGCCTCCGATTTGGTGGGCGGGGACCCTCGGCCTCCAATTTGGTGGGCGGGGACCCTTGGCCTCCAATTTGGTGGGCGGGGACCCTCGGCCTCCGATTTGGCGGGTGGGGACCCTCGGCCTCCGATTTGGTGGGCGGGGCCCCACGGCCTCCGATGTGGTGGGCGGGGCCCCTCGGCCTCCGCTTTGGTGGGCGGGGCAGGGCCCCTCGGCCTCCGCTTTGGTGGGCGGGGCCGCTTGGCCTTCGATTTGGTGGGCGGGGCCGCTTGGCCTTCAATTTGGTGGGCGGGGCTCCTCGGCCTCCGATTTGGTTGGCGGGGCCCCTCGGCCTCCGATTTGGTTGGCGGGGCCCCTCGGCCTTCGATTTGGTGGGCGGGGACTCTCGGCCTCCGATTTGGTGGGCGGGGACCCTCGGCCTCCGATTTGGTGGGCGGGGACCCTCGGCCTCCAATTTGGTGGGCAGGGACCCTCGGCCTCCGATTTGGTGGTCGGGGACCCTCGGCCTCCGCTTTGGTGGGCGGGGCCCCTCGGCCTTCGATTTGGTGGGCGGGGCCCCTCGGCCTCCGATTTGGTTGGTGTGGACCCTCGGCCTCCGATTTTGTGGGCGGGGACCCTCGGCCTCCGATTTGGTGGGCGGGGACCCTCGGCCTCCGATTTGGTGGGCGGGGACCCTCGGCCTCCGATTTGGTGAGCGGGGCCCATCGGCCTCCGATGTGGTGGGCGGGGCCCCTCGGCCTCCGATTTGGTGGGCGGGGACCCCCGGCCTCCGATTTGGTGGGCGGGGCCCCTCGGCCTCCGATTTGGTGGGCGGGGACCCTCGGCCTCCGATTTGGTGGGCGGGGACCCTCGGCCTCCGATTTGGTAGCGGGGCCCCTCGGCCTCCAATTTGGTGGGCGGGGACCCTCGGCCTCCGATTTGATGGGCGGGGACCCTCGGCCTCCGATTTGGTGGGCGGGGACCCTCGGCCTCCGATTTGGTGGGCGGGGACCCTCGGCCTCCGATTTGGTGGGCGGCGACCCTCGGCCTCCGATTTGGTGGGCGGCGACCCTCGGCCTCCAATTTGGTGTGCGGGGACCCTCGGCCTCCGATTTGGTGGGCGGGGACCCTCGGCCTCCGATTTGGTGGGCGGGGACCCTCGGCCTCCGATTTGGTGGGCGGGGCCCCTCGGCCTCCGATGTGGTGGTCGGGGCCCCTCGGCCTCCGCTTTGGTGGGCAGGGCCGGGTCCCTCGGCCTCCGCTTTGGTGGGCAGGGCCGCTCGGCCTTCGATTTGTTGGGCGGGGCTCCTCGGCCTCCGATATGGTTGGCGGGGACCCTCGGCCTCGGATTTGGTGGGCGGGGACCGGCCTCCAATTTGGTGGGTGGGGACCCTCGGCCTCCGATTTGGTGAGCGGGGACCCTCTACCTCCGATTTGGTGGGCAGGGACCCTCGGCCTCCGCTTTGGTGGGCGGGGCCCCTCGGCCTCCGATTTGGTGGGCGGGGTCCCTCGGCCTCCGATTTGGTGGGCGGGGACCCTCGGCCTCCGCTTTGGTTGGTGGGGCCCCACGGCCTCCGATTTGGTGGGCGGGGTCCCTCTGCCTCCGCTTTGGTGGGCGGGGCCGCTCGGCCTTCGATTTGGTGGGCGGGGACCCTCGGCCTCCGATTTGGTTGGTGGGGCCCCTCGGCCTCCGATTTGGTGGGCGGGACCCCTTATCCTTCGATTTGGTGGGCGGGGACCCTCGGCCTCCGATTTGGTGGGTGGGGCCCCTCGGCCTCCGATTTGGTGGGCGGGGCCCCTCGGCCTCCGATTCGGTGGGCGGGGCCCCTCGGCCTCCGATTTGGTTGGCGGGGCCCCTCGGCCTCCGATTTGGTGGGCAGGGACCCTCGGCCTCCGATTTGGTGGGCAGGGCCCCTCGGCCTCCGATTTGGTTGGTGGGGCCCCTCGGCCTCCGATTTGGTGGGCGGGGACCCTCGGCTTCCGATTTGGTGGGCGGGGACCCTCGGCCTCCAATTTGGTGGGCGAGGACCCTCGGCCTCCGATTTGGTGGGCGGGGACCCTCGGCCTCCGATTTGGTGGGTGGGGACCCTCGGCCTCCGATTTGGTTGGCGGGGCCCATCGGCCTCCGATTTGGTGGGCGGGGACCCTCGGCCTCCAATTTGGTGGGCGAGGACCCTCGGCTTCCGATTTGGTGGGCGGGGACCCTCGGCCTCCAATTTGGTGGGCGAGGACCCTCGGCCTCCGATTTGGTGGGCGGGGACCCTCGGCCTCCGATTTGGTGGGCGGGGCCGCTCGGCCTTCGATTTGGTGGGCGGGGCTCCTCAGCCTCCGATTTGGTTGGCGGGGCCCCTCGGCCTCCGATTTGGTTGGCGGGGCCCCTCGGCCTCCGATTTGGTGGGCGGGGACTCTCGGCCTCCGATTTGGTGGGCGGGGACCCTCGGCCTCCGATTTGGTGGGCGGGGACCCTCGGCCTCCGATTTGGTGGGCAGGGACCCTTGGCCTCCGATTTGGTGGTCGGGGCCCCTCGGCCTCCGCTTTGGTGAGCGGGGCCCCTTGGCCTCCGATTTGGTGGGCTGGGTCCCTCTGCCTCAGATTTGGTGTGCGGGGACCCTCGGCCTCCGCTTTGGTGGGCGGGGCCCCTCGGCCTTCGATTTGGTGGGCGGGGCCCCTCGGCCTCCGATTTGGTAGGTGTGGACCCTCGGCCTCCGATTTGGTGGGCGGGGACCCTCGGCCTCCGATTTGGTGGGCGGGGACCCTCGGCCTCCGATTTGGTGGGCGGGGACCCTCGGCCTCCGATTTGGTGGGCTTGGCCCATCAGCCTCCGATTTGGTGGGCGGGGACCCTCGGCCTCCGATTTGGTGGGCAGGGACCCTCGGCCTCCGATTTGGTGGTCGGGGCCCCTCGGCCTCCGCTTTGGTGGGCGGGGCCCCTCGGCCTCCGATTTGGTGGGCTGGGTCCCTCTGCCTCAGATTTGGTGTGCAGGGACCCTCGGCCTCCGCTTTGGTGGGCGGGGCCCCTCGGCCTCCGATTTGGTTGGTGTGGACCCTCGGCCTCCGATTTGGTGGGCGGGGACCCTCGGCCTCCGATTTGGCGGGCGGGGACCCTCGGCCTCCGATTTGGTGGGCGGGGACCCTCGGCCTCCGATTTGGTGGGCTTGGCCCATCAGCCTCCGATGTGGTGGGCGGGGACCCTCGGCCTCCGATTTGGTGGGCTTGGCCCATCAGCCTCCGATGTGGTGGGCAGGGCCCCTCGGCCTCCGATTTGGTTGGTGGGGCCCCTCGGCCTCCGATTTGGTGGGCGGGGACGCTCGGCCTCCGATTTGGTGGGCGGGGACCCTCGGCCTCCAATTTGGTGGGCAAGGACCCTCGGCCTCCGATTTGGTGGGCGGGGACCCTTGGCCTCCGATTTGGTGGGTGGGGACACTCGGCCTCCGATTTGGTGGGCGGGGCCCCTCGGCCTCCGATGTGGTGGGCGGGGCCCCTCGGCCTCCGCTTTGGTGGGCGGGGACCCTCGGCCTCCGATTTGGTGGGCAGGGACCCTCGGCCTCCGATTTGGTGGGCGGGGCCCCTCGGCCTTCGATTTGGTGGGCGGGGCCCCTCGGCCTCCGATTTGGTGGGCAGGGACCCTCGGCCTCCGATTTGGTGGTCGGGGCCCCTCGGCCTCCGATTTGGTGGGCGGGGGCCCTCGGCCTCCGATTTGGTGGGCAGGGACCCTCGGCCTCCGATTTGGTGGTCGGGCCCCTCGGCCTCCGCTTTGGTGGGCGGGGCCCCTCGGCCTCCGATTTGGTGGGCTGGGTCCCTCTGCCTCAGATTTGGTGTGCGGGGACCCTCGGCCTCCACTTTGGTGGGCGGGGCCCCTCGGCCTTCGATTTGGTGGGCGGGGCCCCTCGGCGTCCGATTTGGTTGGTGTGGACCCTCGGCCTCCGATTTTGTGGGCGGGGACCCTCGGCCTCTGATTTGGTGGGCGGGGACCCTCGGCCTCCGATTTGGTGGGCGGGGACCCTCGGCCTCCGATTTGGTGGGCTTGGCCCATCAGCCTCCGATGTGGTGGGCGGGGCCCCTCGGCCTCCGATTTGGTGGGTGGGGCCCCTTGGCCTCCGATTTGGTGAGCAGGGACCCTCGGCCTCCGATTTGGTGGGCGGGGCCCCTCGGCCTCCGATTTGGTGGGCAGGGACCCTCGGCCTCCGATTTGCTGGGCGGGGACCCTCGGCCTCCGATTTGGTAGGCGGGGCCCCTCGGCCTCCGATTTGGTGGGCGGGGACTCTCGGCCTCCAATTTGGTGGGCGGGGACCCTCGGCCTCCGATTTGGTGGGCGGGGACCCTCGGCCTCCGATTTGGTGGGCGTGACCCCACGGCCTCCGATTTGGTGGACGGGGACCCTCGGCCTCCAATTTGGTGGGCGAGGACCCTCGGCCTCCGATTTGGTGGGCGGGGACCCTCGGCCTCCGATTTGGTGGGTGGGGACCCTCGGCCTCCGATTTCGTGGGCGGGGGCCCCTCGGCCTCCGATGTGGTGGGCGGGGCCCCTCGGCCTCCGCTTTGGTGGGCGGGGACCCTCGGCCTCCGATTTGGTGGGCGGGGACCCTCGGCCTCCGATTTGGTGGGCGGGGCCCCTCGGCCTTCGATATGGTGGGCGGGGCCCCTCGGCCTCCGATTTGGTGGGCAGGGACCCTCGGCCTCCGATTTGGTGGTCGGGGCCCCTCGGCCTCCGATTTGGTGGGCGGGGACCCTCGGCCTCCGATTTGGTGGGCAGGGACCCTCGGCCTCCGATTTGGTGGTCGGGGCCCCTCGGCCTCCGCTTTGGTGGGCGGGGCCCCTCGGCCTCCGATTTGGTGGGCTGGGTCCCTCTGCCTCAGATTTGGTGTGCGGGGACCCTCGGCCTCCACTTTGGTGGGCGGGGCCCCTCGGCCTTCGATTTGGTGGGCGGGGCCCCTCGGCCTCCGATTTGGTTGGTGTGGACCTCGGCCTCCGATTTGGTGGGCGGGGACCCTCGGCCTCTGATTTGGTGGGCGGGGACCCTCGGCCTCCGATTTGGTGGGCTTGGCCCATCAGCCTCCGATGTGGTGGGCGGGGCCCCTCGGCCTCCGATTTGGTGGGTGGGGCCCCTCGGCCTCCGATTTGGTGGGCAGGGACCCTCGGCCTCCGATTTGGTGGGCGGGGCCCCTCGGCCTCCGATTTGGTGGGCAGGGACCCTCGGCCTCCGATTTGCTGGGCGGGGACCCTCGGCCTCCAATTTGGTGGACGTGGCACCACGGCCTCCGATTTGGTGGGCGGGGCCCCTCGGCCTCCGATTTGGTGGGCGGGGCCCCTCGGCCTCCGATGTGGTGGGCGGGGCCCCTCGGCCTCCGCTTTGGTAGTCGGGGCCGCTCGGCCTTCGATTTGGTGGGCGGGGCTCCTCGGCCTCCGATTTGGTTGGCGAAGCCCCTCGGCCTCCGATTTGGTTGGCGGGGCCCCTCGGCCTCCGTTTTGGTGAGCGGGGCCGGTCGGCCTTCGATTTGTTGGGCGGGGCTCCTCGGCCTCCGATTTGGTTGGCGGGGCCCCTTATCCTCCGATTTGGTGGGCGGGGACTCTCGGCCTCCGATTTGGTGAGCGGGGACCCTCGGCCTCCGATTTGGTGGGCGGGGACCCTCGGCCTCCGATTTGGTGGGCGGGGCCCCTCGGCCTCCGATTTGGTTGGCGGGGCCCCTCGGCCTCCGATTTGGTGGGCGGGGCCCCTCGGCCTCCGATTTGGTGGGCGGGGCCCCTCGGCCTCCGATTTGGTTGGTGAGGCCCCTCGGCCTCCGATTTGGTGGACGGGGACCCTCGGCCTCCGATTTGGTGGGCGGGGACCCTCGGCCTCCAATTTGGTGGGCGGGGACCCTCAGCCTCCGATTTGGTGGGCGGGGACCCTCGGCCTCCGATTTGGTGGGCGGGGACCCTCGGCCTCCGATTTGGTGGGCGGGGCCCCTCGGCCTCCGATGTGGTGGGCGGGGCCCCTCGGCCTCCGCTTTGGTAGTCTGGGCCGCTCGGCCTTCGATTTGGTGGGCGGGGCTCCTCGGCCTCCGATTTGGTTGGCGAAGCCCCTCGGCCTCCGATTTGGTTGGCGGGGCCCCTCGGCCTCCGATTTGGTGGGCGGGGACTCTTGGCCTCCGATTTTGTGGGCGGGGACCCTCGGCCTCCGATTTGGTGGGCGGGGACCCTCGGCCTCCGATTTGGTGGGCGGGGACCCTCGGCCTCCGATTTGGTGGGCAGGGACCCTCGGCCTCCGATTTGGTGGTCGGGCCCCTCGGCCTCCGCTTTGGTGGGCGGGGCCCCTCGGCCTCCGATTTGGTGGGCTGGGTCCCTCTGCCTCAGATTTGGTGTGCGGGGACCCTCGGCCTCCACTTTGGTGGGCGGGGCCCCTCGGCCTTCGATTTGGTGGGCGGGGCCCCTCGGCGTCCGATTTGGTTGGTGTGGACCCTCGGCCTCCGATTTGGTGGGCGGGGACCCTCGGCCTCTGATTTGGTGGGCGGGGACCCTCGGCCTCCGATTTGGTGGGCGGGGACCCTCGGCCTCCGATTTGGTGGGCTTGGCCCATCAGCCTCCGATGTGGTGGGCGGGGCCCCTCGGCCTCCGATTTGGTGGGTGGGGCCCCTTGGCCTCCGATTTGGTGAGCAGGGACCCTCGGCCTCCGATTTGGTGGGCGGGGCCCCTCGGCCTCCGATTTGGTGGGCAGGGACCCTCGGCCTCCGATTTGCTGGGCGGGGACCCTCGGCCTCCGATTTGGTAGGCGGGGCCCCTCGGCCTCCGATTTGGTGGGCGGGGACTCTCGGCCTCCAATTTGGTGGGCGGGGACCCTCGGCCTCCGATTTGGTGGGCGGGGACCCTCGGCCTCCGATTTGGTGGGCGTGGCCCCACGGCCTCCGATTTGGTGGGCGGGGACCCTCGGCCTCCAATTTGGTGGGTGAGGACCCTCGGCCTCCGATTTGGTGGGCGGGGACCCTCGGCCTCCGATTTGGTGGGTGGGGACCCTCGGCCTCCGATTTGGTGGGCGGGGCCCCTCGGCCTCCGATGTGGTGGGCGGGGCCCCTCGGCCTCCGCTTTGGTGGGCGGGGACCCTCGGCCTCCGATTTGGTGGGCAGGGACCCTCGGCCTCCGATTTGGTGGGCGGGGCCCCTCGGCCTTCGATATGGTGGGCGGGGCCCCTCGGCCTCCGATTTGGTGGGCAGGGACCCTCGGCCTCCGATTTGGTGGTCGGGGCCCCTCGGCCTCCGATTTGGTGGGCGGGGACCCTCGGCCTCCGATTTGGTGGGCAGGGACCCTCGGCCTCCGATTTGGTGGTCGGGGCCCCTCGGCCTCCGCTTTGGTGGGCGGGGCCCCTCGGCCTCCGATTTGGTGGGCTGGGTCCCTCTGCCTCAGATTTGGTGTGCGGGGACCCTCGGCCTCCACTTTGGTGGGCGGGGCCCCTCGGCCTTCGATTTGGTGGGCAGGGCCCCTCGGCCTCCGATTTGGTTGGTGTGGACCCTCGGCCTCCGATTTGGTGGGCGGAGACCCTCGGCCTCTGATTTGGTGGGCGGGGACCCTCGGCCTCCGATTTGGTGGGCGGGGACCCTCGGCCTCCGATTTGGTGGGCTTGGCCCATCAGCCTCCGATGTGGTGGGCGGGGCCCCTCGGCCTCCGATTTGGTGGGTGGGGCCCCTCGGCCTCCGATTTGGTGGGCAGGGACCCTCGGCCTCCGATTTGGTGGGCGGGGCCCCTCGGCCTCCGATTTGGTGGGCAGGGACCCTCGGCCTCCGATTTGCTGGGCGGGGACCCTCGGCCTCCGATTTGGTAGGCGGGGCCCCTCGGCCTCCGATTTGGTGGGCGGGGACTCTCGGCCTCCAATTTGGTGGGCGGGGACCCTCGGCCTCCGATTTGGTGGGCGGGGACCCTCGGCCTCCGATTTGGTGGACGTGGCACCACGGCCTCCGATTTGGTGGGCGGGGCCCTTTCGGCCTCCGATTTGGTGGGCGGGGCCCCTCGGCCTCCGATGTGGTGGTTGGGGCCCCTCGACCTCCGCTTTGGTGGGCGGGGCCGGGCCCCTCGGCCTCCGTTTTGGTGAGCGGGGCCGGTCGGCCTTCGATTTGTTGGGCGGGGCTCCTCGGCCTCCGATTTGGTTGGCGGGGCCCCTTATCCTCCGATTTGGTGGGCGGGGACTCTCGGCCTCCGATTTGGTGGGCGGGGACCCTCGGCCTCCGATTTGGTGGGCGGGGACCCTCGGCCTCCGATTTGGTGGGCGGGGCCCCCCGGCCTCCGATTTGGTTGGCGGGGCCCCTCGGCCTCCGATTTGGTGGGCGGGGCCCCTCGGCCTCCGATTTGGTGGGCGGGGCCCCTCGGCCTCCGATTTGGTTGGTGAGGCCCCTCGGCCTCCGATTTGGTGGATGGGGACCCTCGGCCTCCGATTTGGTGGGCGGGGACCCTCGGCCTCCAATTTGGTGGGCGGGGACCCTCAGCCTCCGATTTGGTGGGCGGGGACCCTCGGCCTCCGATTTGGTGGGCGGGGACCCTCGGCCTCCGATTTGGTGGGCGGGGCCCCTCGGCCTCCGATGTGGTGGGCGGGGCCCCTCGGCCTCCGCTTTGGTAGTCGGGGCCGCTCGGCCTTCGATTTGGTGGGCGGGGCTCCTCGGCCTCCGATTTGGTTGGCGAAGCCCCTCGGCCTCCGATTTGGTTGGCGGGGCCCCTCGGCCTCCGATTTGGTGGGCGGGGACTCTTGGCCTCCGATTTGGTGGGCGGGGACCCTCGGCCTCCGATTTGGTGGCGGGGACCCTCGGCCTCCGATTTGGTGGGCGGGGACCGTCGGCCTCCGATTTGGTGGGCAGGGACCCTCGGCCTCCGATTTGGTGGTCGGGGACCCTCGGCCTCCGCTTTGGTGGGTGGGGCCCCTTGGCCTCCGATTTGGTGGGCGGGGTCCCTCTTCCTCCGATTTGGTGTGCGGGGACCCTCGGCCTCCGCTTTCGTGGGCGGGGCCCCTCAACCTTCGATTTGGTGGGCGGGGCTCCTCGGCCTCCGATTTGGTTGGTGGGGCCCCTCGGCCTCCAATTTGGTGGGCGGGGACCCTCGGCCTCCGATTTGGTGGGCGGGGACCCTCGGCCTCCGATTTGGTGGGCGGGGACCCTCGGCCTCCGCTTTGGTGGGTGGGGCCCGTCGGCCTCCGATTTGGTGGGCGGGGCCCCTCGGCCTCCGATTTGGATGGAGTGGACCCTCGGCCTCCGCTTTGGTGGGCGGGGCCCCTCGGCCTTCGATTTGGTGGGCGGGGCCCCTCGGCCTCCGATTTGGTTGGTGTGGACCCTCGGCCTCCGATTTGGTGGGCGGGGACCCTCGGCCTCTGATTTGGTGGGCGGGGACCCTCGGCCTCCGATTTGGTGGGCGGGGACCCTCGGCCTCCGATTTGGTGGGCTTGGCCCATCAGCCTCCGATGTGGTGGGCGGGGCCCCTCGGCCTCCGATTTGGTGGGTGGGGCCCCTCGGCCTCCGATTTGGTGGGCAGGGACCCTCGGCCTCCGATTTGGTGGGCGGGGCCCCTCGGCCTCCGATTTGGTGGGCAGGGACCCTCGGCCTCCGATTTGCTGGGCGGGGACCCTCGGCCTCCGATTTGGTAGGCGGGGCCCCTCGGCCTCCGATTTGGTGGGCGGGGACTCTCGGCCTCCAATTTGGTGGGCGGGGACCCTCGGCCTCCGATTTGGTGGGCGGGGACCCTCGGCCTCCGATTTGGTGGACGTGGCACCACGGCCTCCGATTTGGTGGGCGGGGCCCCTCGGCCTCCGATTTGGTGGGCAGGGCCCCTCGGCCTCCGATGTGGTGGTTGGGGCCCCTCGACCTCCGCTTTGGTGGGCGGGGCCGGGCCCCTCGGCCTCCGTTTTGGTGAGCGGGGCCGGTCGGCCTTCGATTTGTTGGGCGGGGCTCCTCGGCCTCCGATTTGGTTGGCGGGGCCCCTTATCCTCCGATTTGGTGGGCGGGGACTCTCGGCCTCCGATTTGGTGGGCGGGGACCCTCGGCCTCCGATTTGGTGGGCGGGGACCCTCGGCCTCCGATTTGGTGGGCGGGGCCCCTCGGCCTCCGATTTGGTTGGCGGGGCCCCTCGGCCTCCGATTTGGTGGGCGGGGCCCCTCGGCCTCCGATTTGGTGGGCGGGGCCCCTCGGCCTCCGATTTGGTTGGTGAGGCCCCTCGGCCTCCGATTTGGTGGGCGGGGACCCTCGGCCTCCGATTTGGTGGGCGGGGACCCTCGGCCTCCAATTTGGTGGGCGGGGACCCTCAGCCTCCGATTTGGTGGGCGGGGACCCTCGGCCTCCGATTTGGTGGGCGGGGACCCTCGGCCTCCGATTTGGTGGGCGGGGCCCCTCGGCCTCCGATGTGGTGGGCGGGGCCCCTCGGCCTCCGCTTTGGTAGTCGGGGCCGCTCGGCCTTCGATTTGGTGGGCGGGGCTCCTCGGCCTCCGATTTGGTTGGCGAAGCCCCTCGGCCTCCGATTTGGTTGGCGGGGCCCCTCGGCCTCCGATTTGGTGGGCGGGGACTCTTGGCCTCCGATTTGGTGGGCGGGGACCCTTGGCCTCCGATTTGGTGGGCGGGGACCGTCGGCCTCCGATTTGGTGGGCAGGGACCCTCGGCCTCCGATTTGGTGGTCGGGGACCCTCGGCCTCCGCTTTGGTGGGTGGGGCCCCTTGGCCTCCGATTTGGTGGGCGGGGTCCCTCTTCCTCCGATTTGGTGTGCGGGGACCCTCGGCCTCCGCTTTCGTGGGCGGGGCCCCTCGACCTTCGATTTGGTGGGCGGGGCTCCTCGGCCTCCGATTTGGTTGATGGGGCCCCTCGGCCTCCAATTTGGTGGGCGGGGACCCTCGGCCTCCGATTTGGTGGGCGGGGACCCTCGGCCTCCGATTTGGTGGGCGGGGACCCTCGGCCTCCGCTTTGGTGGGTGGGGCCCGTCGGCCTCCGATTTGGTGGGAAGGGCCCCTCGGCCTCCGATTTGGATGGAGTGGACCCTCGGCCTCCGATTTGGTGGGCAGGGACCCTCGGCCTCCGATTTGGTGGGCGGGGACCCTCGGCCTCCGATTTGGTGGGCGGGGCCCCTCGGCCTCCGATGTGGTGGGCGGGGCCCCTCGGCCTCCGATTTGGAGGGCGGGGACCCCCGGCCTCCGATTTGGCGGGCGGGGCCCCTTGGCCTCCGATTTGGTGGGCGGGGACCCTCGGCCTCCGATTTGGTGGGCGGGGACCCTCGGCCTCCGATTTGGTAGGCGGGGCCCCTCGGCCTCCGATTTGGTGGGCGGGGACCCTCGGCCTCCAATTTGGTGGGCGGGGACCCTCGGCCTCCGATTTGGTGGGCGGGGCCCCTCGGCCTCCGATGTGGTGGTCGGGGCCCCTCGGCCTCCGCTTTGGTGGGCGGGGCCGCTCGGCCTTCGATTTGGTGGGCGGGGCTCCTCGGCCTCCGATTTGGTTGGCGGGGCCCCTCGGCCTCCGATTTGGTTGGCGGGGCCCCTCGGCCTCCGATTTGGTGTGTGCTCTGCCTGGGGCCACTGTGCTCTGCCTGGGGCCCCATATGCTGCCTGGGGCCCCTGTGCTCTGCCTGGGGCCCCATATGCTGCCTGGGGCCCCTGTGCTCTGCCTGGGGCCCCTGTGCTCTGCGTGGGGCCCCATGTTCTGCCTGGGGCCCCTGTGCTCTGCCTGGGGCCACTGTGCTCTGCCTGGGGCCCCATGTTCTGCCTGGGGCCACTGTGCTCTGCCTCGGACCACTGTGCTCTGCCTGGGGCCCCATATGCTGCCTGGGGCCCCTGTGCTCTGCCTGGGGCCACTGTGCTCTGCCTGGGGCCCATATGCTGCCTGGGGCCACTGTGCTCTGCCTGGGGCCCCATATGCTGCCTGGGGCCCCTGTGCTCTGCCTGAGGCCCCATATGCTGCCTGGGGCCCCTGTGCTCTGCCTGGGGCCCCTGTGCTCTGCGTGGGGCCCCATGTTCTGCCTGGGGCCCCTGTGCTCTGCCTGGGGCCACTGTGCTCTGCCTGGGGCCCCATATGCTGCCTGGGGCACCTGTGCTCTGCCTGGGGCCCCTGTGCTCTGCCTGGGGCCCCATGTTCTGCTTGGGGCCCCTGTGCTCTGCCTGGGGCCACTGTGCTCTGCCTGGGGCCCCATATGCTGCCTGGGGCCCCTGTGCTCTGCCTGGGGCCCCATATGCTGCCTGGGGCCCCTGTGCTCTGCCTGGGGCCACTGTGCTCTTCCTGGGGCCCCATAGGCTGCCTGGGGCCCCTGTGCTCTGCCTGGGACCACTGTGCTCTGCCTGGGGCCCCATATGCTGCCTGGTGCCCCTGTGCTCTGCCTGGGGCCACTGTGCTCTGCCTGGGGCCCCATATGCTGCCTGGGGCCCCTGTGCTCTGCCTGGGTGTAGGACACTGGTGACGTCACTTATCTCCGGACATTAGCTCCGGACATTAGCTCCGGACATTAGCTCCGGACATTATCTCCGGACATTAGCTCCGGACAAAGCCACGGAAGTTGGCACAAATTGCAGGAAGTAGTATTCTAGGCAATTATATATTAGATGCAGAACCACACAGGCTTTGACCACCTTGTCGACTGTTTCCACTTTTAGATTTATGGCTGATGCAAGAATGCGCCATTTAGCGACCAGAATGCCAAAGGTACACTCTACTGTTCTTCGGGCCCTGGTCAGTCTGTAGTTAAAGATCCTTCTAGTGTGGTTCAAGTCCCGACTGGAATAGGGCTTCAGTAGGTTTTCACACATCTGAAAGGCCTCATCCCCAACCATAACAAATGGCATCGGTGGACCTTGAGTGTTGGGGAGAGGTTGTGGCGGGGGAAAATTGAAGTTTTTGCCATACACACGGCGGCCCATATCCGAGTTCTTGAAAGTCTGGGAATCGTTACCACGGCCAAAAGCTCCAATGTCCACGGCGATGAAGTGACAGTTCGCATCAGCTATTGCCATGAGCACAACAGAAAAATATTTTTTATAGTTGAAATACTCCGACCCTGTTCTGGCAGGTTTGATAATGCGGATGTGCTTTCCATCCACCGCTCCTAAACAGTTGGGGAAATCACAAACACTCCAGAATTTTTCCACAATTTCAAGCCACATGTCGACGGTGGGTAGGGGTATAAACTCATCCCGGAGTACATTCCACAAAACCCGACAGGTGTCCGCAACTATTCCGGACAGGGTAGATATTCCAAGCCGGTATTGGAAGTGGAGGGATGATAAACTCTCTCCGGTTGCCAGAAATCTGTAAAACAAACCCAAGAAACATTATAATCTATTCTACTTATGGTGTGGTTACGCTAAAGGAAGAAAGGAAAATACCCAAAAAATACATGTCAGAAAATAAAAAATTTGGACTGTCATTGGTTTAGAATTGGAACGTACCTTAATGTAACCAGCAGACGTTCCTCCGGTGGAATCGCTCTACGGAGCTGGGTGTCCTGTCGCCGTATGGCTCCTTGGACACAACCAAGCAAATCCCGGAAACTTGCGAAATCCTTGTGTATTCCTGGAATTTCTCCGGGTTGGCATTAAGCTCGCCATACAGCGTGTGATAGGCTCCACGGCTCTCACATAGTTCGATAATGGGGTGTCTCCAAAAACACCTACGTTGTCTCCTTCTCCATCTTTCGCGATTTCTGTCTTGCTCCCAAGCAAAAGCACAGGCAAGAAGCAGCTTGATGCTTAAATCCAGGTTGAAATAAAAGCTCTCCATGCGTAGATCCATCATGACACAGGATACAGGAGCAAAATCTGAAGATTCCAGCTGTTCAGAGGTCTATATATAGAGATTCCATAATACACGCCCTTTGTAGTCCCATTGGCGGTGTCTGGTTATCTTGATTTTTCTCTTGTGAAATTTCTCATCATGCGCACCAAAAACGCAAACGCAGGAAAAAACGCATATAAACGAGTACAAATGCGGTGTTTTTTTAACCGCATGAGAAACCGCATGCGTCTAAAAAATGCCGCGTTTGTACGCGTTTAAATGTGTTTTTTCAACCACTTGCAGATGCGTTTTAAACGCTGCGGATTTAAACACTAATGTGAAACTAGCCTTAGTTATGCTCCTTGCACCCGCTGAACTTAACACTTATAAAATGTGTCCCCTCATACCGTGAAACCGTCCCGGAGGAGGGACTTTCCTTCGTAATGAGACACAACACAGCCATCATTCCTACCCCCTTGGCGTCGTGAGCTGCCTCCTCAGCATTGTTTTAATCTGTCCCGGAGCCTCCTGTCACGGGGAGACTAGGTGAGCGAGAGCTAATAACCCGGGCCCCTGCAATTTCCATCAGACTAGGGAAATCCTGACTAACCCTCTACCTGGAGTTTACACTGATGGTGTGCATGTCCAGGCCTCGAACCTCACCTTGTCTCCTGTTTCAACCCTAGGCTGAAACCTCCGCCCACCACCCAGTGAAGAGGTAATTCACCAATACCCACAGTTAGCACAGACAAGGATAAAGGAAAATATACACCACGCCGCAGTCACTCAGGAATACACTATAAATGTGCAGGGCAAAATAAATACAAATATAGGAAGGAGTAAATAAGACAAAGGAAAATACACCACCAGCAACGAATCTCCAACAACCAGCTCTCCACTCCAGACCGAGATAACAACGCACAAGACAGAAGCTATAATTGGCGACACCCAATGATCAGGAGAGCTATTTAAAGGCAATGGGCATGGCCCAGCTTCCAATCTGAGGATCACGTAAATTAACCCCGGAACAGCTAGATAAAATCTAGCCGACGCCAATGAGCAAATAGTGGTCAAAAGCGGAATTACCGCTGTCTGTCGAACGACCTGGTCTGAACAGCGTCCGACATGACAGTACCCCGCCTTCTACGAGGGACCCCAGGGCCCTCACGGCTTATAGGACCTGGCTTGTCTGGATGGCGACGATGAAAAAACCTGACCAGCCGATCCGCATGAATGTCCGAGGCTGGTACCCAGGACCTCTCCTCAGGCCCATAACTGTTATGATCCGGTGACCTTGGAGCTGCATGAAACTTTCTCTGGAGTGGGTGGAAACTATACTGACCGCAGATCCTGAACTAACACCGCAACTAGAAGTAGCCGTGGGGTGTGCCTAACAAACCCTAGACACCTCAACACAGCTGGAGGACTAAATACCCTATAGATGGAAATAGGAATACTACCTTGCCTCAGAGCAGAACCCCAAAGGATAGGCAGCCCCCACTAATATTGACTGTGAGTAGGAGAAGAAAAGACACACGCAGGCAGAACACAAGATTTAGCAAAAGAGGCCATTCTAGCTAAATAGGAAAGGATAGGACAGAATACTAGGCGGTCAGTATTAAAACCCTTCACAAAATATCCACAGCAGATAATACAAAAACTTCCACAATCTAACTAAAGACGTGGAGTGAATATCTGCTACCCCAGAGAATCCAACAAAGACTGAGAAAATACTGACACAATCTAAGCTGGACAAGAAAACACAAAAGAATAGCACTGAATTATGAAGCACACAGCATGTGTGCCACAGAAACAAAACCAGACACTTATCTTTGCTGAATTGGCAGAAAGGCAGGAGGAACCAGGCAGAGGTCCAATACCTCCCAACAACAATTGACAACTGGCAAGGACTAATGAATCCTGCACACCTAAATACCCCAGTCAGAACTGCAATCAGCAGATACACCTGACCAGGACTGCAACTCAGGGACAACTGCATTACCACCTACAACCACCGGAGGGATTATTAAACACAGTCTTGAAAAAAAATTTAGCAAAAAAACGTCAAATACAATGATAAATACACACTACTGCTTCAATAAAGTGTAGAAACACGAAATAGCAGAATAATTAAAATGTTATAAGTTTATTAGAAGATGATTAAAAACATGTAAAATGCCAAAACAAGCTATAAGAACCACATATATAAGAGCACACAAGTAGAGACTTCTGAAGAAATCAAAATAAATGTACAGAGACTAGAGAGCACACGCACTATCTGGGACCATGTAAATTTATAGTCAGGTATGGTCATATGTTTCTGTTACTCTCTCACTGGTTTTTCACGTAGTAGCTTGATCCTTGCTGGTGTAATTTTGTAGTGGCACACTTGTGCATTATGCATCTGCACTGAGCACTCAGCACCTTTTGCCGGATCCATGCTGTTGTTATTCTTCAGTGACACACATGTGTATTATGCGCTTGCATTGAACATTCAGCACCTTATGCTGGATCCGTGCACATTATGCGTCTGCATTTAACACTCAGCACCTTATGTCGGATCTATGCTGTTGTAATTTTGTAGTGGCACATCTGTGCATTATGCGTTTGCACTGAGTATTTAGCACTTTATGATTATGAGCTGATTACATGTATATGTAACTTGTATTAGGACACTTTATTATTATTTGCAAGTCGGTATTTTTTGTAGCATTTTTTGCACATATATTTATTAGCTGCTTGCGAGTTGGCACTTCATGTAGCATTCTTTGCACATATAAGTACTTTGCCCATATAATTATCATTATAAGTTAATCATATTCATTTATTCATGAATGCGTTTTTTAATGGCATTAATTCTCTAAACATACCTGTCTCTGTACATTTATTTTGATTTCTTCAGAAGTCTCTACTTGTGTGCTCTTATATATGTGGTTCTTATAGCTTGTTTTGGCATTTTACATGTTTTTAATCATCTTCTAATAAACGTATAACATTTTAATTATTCTGCTATTTCGTCTTTCTACTCTTTATTGAAGCAGTAGTGTGTATTTATCAACCCCCGGAGGGAGCCCAAAAGCAGAATTCACAACAGTACCCCCCCTTGAGGAGGGGTCACCGAACCCTCACCAGAGCCCCCAGGCCGATCAGGACGAGCCAGATGAAAAGCATGAACCAAATCAGCAGCATGGACATCAGAGGCAAAAACCCAAGAATTATCCTCCTGGCTATAACCCTTCCATTTGACAAGATACTGAAGCCTCCGCCTCGAAAAACGAGAATCCAAAATCTTCTCAACCACATACTCCAACTCCCCATCAACCAACACAGGGGCCGGAGGATCAACAGCGAGAACAACGGGTACCACATATTTCCGCAATAAAGATCTATGGAAGACATTATGGATAGCAAAAGAGGCCGGAAGCGCCAATCAAAAAGACACCGGATTAATAATCCCAGAAATCCTATAAGGACCAATAAACCGAGGCTTAAACTTAGGAGAAGAAACCTTCATAGGAACATGACTGGAAGACAACCAGACCAGATCCTGAACCTAAAGCCGGGAACCAACACACCGACAACGGTTAGCAAAACGTTGAGCCTCTTCCTGAGACAACACCAAATTGTCCACCACATGAGCCCAAATCTGCTGCAACCTGTCAACCACCGAATCCACACCAGGACAGTCAGAAGGCTCAACCTGCCCAGAAGAAAAACGAGGATGAAAACCAAAATTACAAAAGAAAGGCGAAACCAAAGTAGCTGAACTAGCCCGATTATTAAGGGCAAACTCGGCCAATGGCAAAAAGGCCACCCAATCATCCTGATCAGCAGACACAAAGCATCTCAAATAGGTCTCCAGAGTCTGATTAGTTTGCTCGGTCTGGCCATTTGTCTGAGGATGAAATGCAGAAGAAAAAGACAAATCAATGCCCAGGTTAGCACAAAAGGCCCGCCAAAACCTAGAAACAAACTGGGAACCTCTGTCGGACACAATATTCTCCGGAATACCATGCAAACTAACCACATGCTGAAAAAACAACGGAACCAAATCAGAAGAAGAAGGCAATTTAGGCAAAGGCACCAAATGAACCATCTTAGAAAACCGGTCACAAACAACCCAGATAACCGACATCCTCTGGGAAACCGGAAGATCAGAAATAAAATCCATAGAAATATGCGTCCAGGGCCTCTCAGGGACCGGCAATGGCAAAAGTAACCCACTAGCATGGGAACAACAAGGCTTGGCCCGCGCACAAGTCCCACAGGACTGCACAAAAGAACGCACATCACGTGACAAGGAAGGCCACCAAAATGACCTATCAACCAAATCTCTGGTACCAAAAATACCAGGATGACCAGCCAACACAGAACAGTGAACCTCAGAAATCACTCTACTAGACCATCTGTCAGGAACAAACAATTTCCCCACAGGACAACGGTCAGGTCTGTCAGCCTGAAATTCCTGAAGAACCCGCCGTAAATCAGGGGAAATAGCAGAAAGGACCACCCCTTCTTTCAGAATGCCGACCGGTTCAAGGACCTCAGGAGAATCAGGCAAAAAACTCCTAGAAAGGGCACCAGCCTTAATATTCTTAGAACCAGGAAGATACGAAACCACGAAATCAAAACGGGAAAAAAACAAGGACCATCGAGCCTGTCTAGGACTCAGCCGTTTGGCAGACTCGAGGTAAATCAGATTCTTATGATCGGTCAGGACCACAATACGGTGCTTAGCTCCCTCAAGCCAATGTCGCCACTCCTCAAACGCCCACTTCATAGCCAACAACTCCCGATTGCCAACATCATAATTGCGTTCAGCAGGCGAAAACTTGCGGGAGAAGAAGGCACATGGTTTCATCAAGGAACCAACAGAATCCCTCTGAGACAAAACGGCCCCTGCCCCAATCTCAGAGGCGTCAATTTCAACCTGAAACGGAAGAGAAACATCCGGTTGGTGCAACACCGGAGCAGAAGTAAATCGGCGTTTAAGCTCCTGAAAGGCAGAGACAGCCGCAGAGGACCAATTTGCCACATCAGCGCCTTTCTTCGTCAAATCGGTCAAGGGTTTAACCACGCTGGAGAAATTAGCAATGAAACGGCGATAAAAATTTGCAAAACCCAAAAATTTCTGAAGACTCTTCACGGATGTGGGTTGAATCCAATCATAAATGGCCTGAACCTTAACCGGATCCATCACCATAGATGAGGGAGAAAAAATGAAGCCCAAAAAAGAAACCTTCTGCACCCCAAAGAGGCACTTGGACCCCTTCACAAACAAAGCATTGTCACGAAGGATCTGAAATACCATCCTGACCTGTTCCACATGAGACTCCCAATCATCGGAAAAAATCAAAATATCGTCCAAGTATACAATCAAGAATTTATCAATATAGGTCCAGAAGATATCATGCATGAAGGATTGAAAAACCGATGGAGCATTAGTGAGCCTGAATGGCATCACAAGGTATTCAAAATGGCCTTCGGACGTATTAAACGCAGTTTTCCATTCATCACCCTGTTTAATACGAACAAGATTATATGCCCCCCGAAGGTCAATCTTAGTAAACCAACTAGCCCCCTTAATCCTAGCAAACAAATCAGAAAGCGAAGGTAAAGGGTATTGAAACTTGACCGTGATCTTATTCAAGAGGCGATAATCAATACAAGGTCTCAAGGAGCCATCCTTCTTAGCAACAAAAAAAATCCCGCTCCCAACGGTGAAGAAGATGGCTGAATATGCCCTTTCTCCAAAGACTCCTTAACATAACTCCGCATGGCGGTATGTTCAGGCACAGACAGGTTGAAGAGTCAGCCCTTAGGAAACTTACTTCCTGGAATCAAGTCAATCGCACAATCACAGTCCCTGTGCGGTGGAAGGGAACTGGACTTGGGCTCATCGAATACATCGTGAAAATCAGACAAAAACTCTGGAATTTCAGAAGAGGAAGAAGAGGAGATTGACATCAAAGGAACATCATTATGAACCCCCTGACAACCCCAACTAGTCACAGACATAGACTTCCAATCCAACACAGGATTATGTACCTGCAACCACGGAAAACCCAGCACGATAACATCATGCAAATTATGCAACACCAGAAATCGACAATCTTCCTGATGGGCTGGCGCCATGTGCATGGTCACCTGTGTCCAAAACTGAGGCTTATTTTTAGCCAAAGGTGTAGCATCAATCCCCCTTAAAGGAATAGGGTTCTGCAAAGGCTGCAAAGGAAAACCACAATGCCTGGCAAACTCAAAATCCATTAAGTTCAAGGCGGCACCTGAATCCACAAACGCCATGACAGAAAATTATGACAATGAGCACATCAAGGACACCGATAACAGAAATTTAGGTTGTACAGTACTGATGGTACAGTACTGATCCTCTTTGCCTGCTTAGGGCAGACTGAAATGACATGAGAAGCGTCGCCACAATAATAACACAACCTATTCTGACGTCTGAATCCTTGTCGTTCCGTTCTAGACAGAATCCTATCACACTGCATTGGCTCAGGACTCTGCTCTGAGGACAACGCCACAGCACGCACAGTTCTGCACTCCCGCAAGTGCCAATCAATCTGAATGGCCAGAGACATAGAATCACTCAGACCAGAAGGCATGGGAAACCCCACCATAACATCTTTAACGAATTCAGAAAGACCCTTTCTGAAAATTGCCGCCAAAGCATCATCATTCCATTTAGTCAACACAGACCATTTTCTAAATTTCTGACAATACAATTCTGCCGCCTCTTGACCCTGAGACAGGGCCAACAAGGTCTTCTCCGCTTGATCCACAGAATTCGGTTCATCATATAATAACCCTAAAGCCTGAAAAAAGGAGTCTACATTAAGCAAAGCAGGATTCCCAGATTCCAGGGAAAATGCCAAATCCTGTGGATCACCACGCAGCAGGGAGATGACGATTTTAACCTGCTGAATGGAATCACCGGAGGATCGAGGTCTCAGAGCAAAAAACAGTTTACAATTGTTTTTAAAACTCAAAAATTTGGACCTGTCACCAAAAAACAAATCAGGAGTAGGAATCTTCGGCTCTGAAACAGGAGTCTGAACAATATAATCAGAAATACCCTGTACCCTAGCAGCAAGCTGGTCTACACGAGAAGCTAATTCCTGAACATCCATGCTAGCACAAGACTCCTCAGCCACCCATAGATAAAGAGGGAAGAAAAGACAAAACAGACTGCAGAAAAAAAAATGGCTCAACACACCTTTCTTCCCTTCTTCTGAGATGCATTTAACTCATTGTTGGCCAGTTGTACTGTTATGATCCGGTGACCTTGGAGCCGCATGAAACTTTCTCTGGAGTGGGTGGAAACTATACTGACCGCAGAACTAACCCTGATCTAACACCGCAACTAGAAGTAGCCGTGGGGTGTGCCTAACAAACCCTAGACACCTCGACACAGCCGGAGGACTAAATACCCCTATAGATGAAAATGGGAATACTACCTTGCCTCAGAGCAGAACCCCAAAGGATAGGCAGCCCCCACGAATATTGACTGTGAGTAGGAGAAGAAAAGACACACGCAGGCAGAAAACAAGATTTAGCAAAAGAGGCCACTCTAGCTAAATAGGAAAGGATAGGACAGAATACTGGGCGGTCAGTATTAAAACCCTTCAGAAAATATCCACAGCAGATAATACAAAAACTTCCACAATCTAACTAAAGACGTGGAGTGAATATCTGCTACCCCAGAGAATCCAACAAAGACTGAGAAAATACTGACACAATCTAAGCTGGACAAGAAAACACAAAAGAATAGCACTGAATTATGAAGCACACAGCATGTGTGCCACAGAAACAAAACCAGACAAATATCTTTGCTGAATTGGCAGAAAGGCAGGAGGAACCAGGCAGAGGTCCAATACCTCCCAACAACAATTGACAACTGGCAAGGACTAATGAATCCTGCATGCCTAAATACCCCAGTCAGATCTGCAATCAGCAGATACACCTGACCAGGACTGCAACTCAGGGACAACTGCATTACCACCTACAACCACCGGAGGGAGCCCAAAAGCAGAATTCACAACACATAACCACGCCAGTGTACCAAGTACTGTAAAGTGCGGCGCACTACACGAGAGTCAACCACCTTGGAGACTTCAAACTCCAAATTACCATCCACTAAGACTGGAGGTGGCATAGGCGCCACGTCCACAGAACCCACCACCTTCTTTAGAAGAGACCTGTGGAACACGTTGTGTATCTTATACACCATAGGGAGCTCCAATTGGTATGCTACTGGGTTAATGACGGCGGTGACCCTAAATGGACCAATAAACCGTGGACCCAATTTAAGGGACGGTATTTTGAGTCTTATGTTTTTTGTGGATAACCACACCTAGTCATCCACACTCAGGTCCGGACCTGGCACCCGCCTACTGTCAGCCACACGTTTGTACCTAGCACCCACACTCAACAGGCGCTGTTTAACTCTCCTCCAGACTGATGACAATTGTGCTCCTAACTGGTCCTCCTCCGGAACGCCGGAAGAGCCCCTCTGACTCAAAGTACAAAATTGAGGATGTAGCCCGTAAACACAAAAAAACGGAGACTCCCCAGAAGACTCCTGGCGGTGATTATTGATGGCAAACTGTTATGGACCTGGTGGTTAGGTGCACCAGGAATGACCTGATAGTTAAACACGGAATCGGGACGAGTTCTGGGGAAATGGGAACTCTGCTGACCGCAAACCCTACTCCTATCAACACAACTAGAAATAGCCGTGGAGCATGCCTGACTCTGCCTAGACGCCTCTTCACAGCCTAAGAGCTAACTACCCCTAAAGAAAGGAAACAAAGCCTCACTTGCCTCAGAGAAATTTCCCCAAAGGTAAAAGCAGCCCCCCACAAGTATTGACTGTGAGTTAAGAGGAAATCACAAACACAGGATGAAATAGGCTTTAGCAAAGAGAGGCCAGTCTAACTAAACAGATTGAGGACAGAAAAGGGATCTTTGCGGTCAACACAACAAACTACAAAAACCACGCAGAGTGTGCAAAAAATACCCCCGCACCGACTCACGGTGCGGTGGTGCCACTCTGCACCCCCAGAGCTTCCAGCTAGCCAGGCAGTTTCATGATAGCAAGCTGGACTAGAACTTAGCAAGAAAAACCATAAGTAACAAATGAACAAGCCGGAACTTAGCTTTTGCTGGAGTAGACAGGTCCTTAGAAAGATCCAGGAGAGATCTGAACCAGTACTAGAACATTGACAGCTGGCATGGAGTAACGATCTGAGTGGAGTTAAAAAGGGAATCCTAGCCTAGCCCTAAACGAGGGCAGCTGGGGAAGGAATCTCAGAACCAGCAGCTCCCCTCACAGCCACCAGAGGGAGTCCAAGGACAGAACTCACCGAAGTACCATTCATGACCACAGGAGGGAGTTCGAGAACGGAATTCACAACAGTACCCCCCCCCTTGAGGAGGGGTCACCGAACCCTCACCAGAGCCCCCAGGCCGATCAGGACGAGCCAAATGAAAGGCACAAACTAAATCGGCAGCAAGGACATCAGAGGCAACAACCCAGGAATTACCCTCCTGACCATAGCCCTTCCATTTGACCAAGTACTGAAGTTTTCATCTCGAAATACGAGAATCCAAAATCTTCTCCACCACATACTCCAACTCCCCCTCGACCAACACCGGAGCAGGAGGATCAACGGAGGGAACCATAGGCGCCACATATCTCTGCAGCAACGACCTATGGAACACACTATGGATGGCAAAAGAAGCAGGAAGGGCCAAACGAAATGATACAGGATTAAGAATTTCAGAAATCTTATAAGGACCAATGAAACGAGGCTTAAACTTAGAAGAAGAAACCTTCATAGGAACATAACGAGATGATAACCAAACCAAATCCCCAACACGAAGTCGGGGACCAACACGGCGACGGCGGTTAGCGAAACGTTGAGCCTTCTCTTGGGACAAGGTCAAATTGTCCACCACATGAATCCAAATTTGTTGCAACCTGTCCACCACAGAATCCACACCAGGACAGTCCGAAGGCTCAACCTGCCCTGAAGAAAAACGAGGATGAAAACCAGAATTACAAAAAAAAGGCGAAACCAAAGTAGCCGAACTGGCCCGATTATTAAGGGCGAACTCAGCCAATGGCAAGAAGGTCACCCAATCATCCTGATCCGCAGAAACAAAACATCTCAGATAAGTTTCGAAAGTCTGATTGGTTCGTTCGGTTTGGCCATTTGTCTGAGGATGGAAAGCCGAAGAAAAAGACAAATCAATGCCCATCTTAGCACAAACGGACCGCCAAAACCTTGAAACAAACTGGGAACCTCTGTCAGACATGATGTTCTCCGGAATGCCATGCAAACGAACCACATGCTGGAAAAATAATGGAACCAAATCAGAGGAAGAAGGCAATTTAGGCAAGGGTACCAAATGGACCATTTTAGAGAAGCGATCACAAACCACCCAGATGACCGACATCCTTTGAGAAACAGGAAGATCTGAAATAAAATCCATGGAAACATGCGTCCAGGGCCTTTTCGGGACTGGCAAGGGCAAAAGTAACCCACTGGCACGAGAACAGCAGGGCTTAGCCCGAGCACAAGTCCCACAAGACTGCACAAAAGAACGCACATCCCGCGACAAGGAAGGCCACCAAAAGGACCTAGCCACCAAATCTCTGGTACCAAAAATCCCAGGATGACCAGCCAACACCGAACAATGAACCTCAGAGATAACTCTATTAGTCCATCTATCAGGGACAAACAGTTTCTCCGCTGGACAACGGTCAGGTCTATCAGCCTGGAACTCCTGCAGCACCCGCCACAAATCAGGGGAGATGGCAGACAGAACTACCCCCTCTCTGAGAATACCAGCCGGCCCTGGAACCCCAGGAGAATAAGGCACAAAACTCCTTGAAAGGGCATCAGCCTTCACATTCTTAGATCCCGGAAGGTACGAAACCACAAAATTGAAACGGGAGAAAAACATCGACCAACGAGCTTGTCTAGGATTCAACCGCTTGGCAGACTCGAGATAAGTCAGATTCTTGTGATCTGTCAAGACCACCACGCGATGCTTGGCTCCTTCAAGCCAATGTCGCCACTCCTCGAATGCCTACTTCATAGCCAACAACTCCCGATTGCCAACATCATAATTACGCTCAGCAGGCGAAAACTTTCTCGAAAAGAAAGCACATGGCTTCATTACAGAGCAATCAGAACTAGGGTTGAGAGAAACGGGTCGATCATTTTCAAAAGTCGCCGACTTTTGGCTAAGTCGGCGTCTCATGAAACCCGATCCGACCCCTGTGCTTGTCGGCCATGCGGTACGCGACTTTCGCGCCAAAGTCGCGTTTCAATGACGCGAAAAGCGCCATTTCTCAGCCAATGAAGGTGAACGCAGAGTGTGGGCAGCGTGATGACATAGATCCTGGTCCCCACCATCTTAGAGAAGGGCATTGCAGTGATTGGCTTGCTGTCTGCGGCGTCACAGGGGCTATAAAGGGGCGTTCCCGCCGACCGCCATCTTACTGCTGCTGATCTGAGCTTAGGGACAGGTTGCTGCCGCTTCGTCAGAAGCAGGGAGAGCGTTAGGCAGGGTCCACTAACCACCAAACCGCTTGTGCTGCAGCGATTTCCACTGTCCAACACCACCTTCGGTGTGCAGGGACTGTGGAAGCTATTTTTTTTTTTTTTTCCCCTCAGCGCTGTAGCTCATTGGGCTGCCCTAGAAGGCTCCGTGATAGCTGTATTGCTGTGTGTACGCCACTGTGGAAACCAACTGCTTTTTTCAAAGCACATATCCTCTTGTTCCTTCCTTTCTGCACAGCTATCTTTTTTGTTTGTCCACACTTTTTATTTAATTTGTGCATCAGTCCACTCCTATTGCTGCCTGCCATACCTGGCTTAGATTACTGCAGGGAGATAGTAATTGTAGGACAGTCCCTGTTTTTTTTTTGTTTTTTTTGTGGGAGATTAAGATTGGCATTTCTGCTACAGTGCCATCCCTGTGTGTGCCATCTCTCACTGAGTGGGCCATAGAAAGCCTATTTATTTTTTCCGTGATTTGTGTTCTAAATTCTACCTCAACACAAAAACACTACATCAATCAGTGGGAGAAAAATATTGGCCTCAGTCAGGGCTTGTGTGCCACTGCTGTGTGTGCTATCTCTCATTCAGTGGGCTATAGAAAGCCTATTTATTTTTATTTTTTTTTTAATATTATTTGGTTTCTAAAGTCTCCCTGAAAAAAAAAAAAATACCTAAAAAAACAGTGGGAGAGTAATATTGCCCTTTCAGCTTGTGTGCCAGTCTTGACTCCTGGGTGTGCCACCTCTCTCTCTCATTCAGTGGGCCATAGAAAGGCTATTTATTTTTTTGTTTTTTTTAATATTATTTGGTTTCTAAAGTCTCCCTGAAAAAAAAAAAAATACATAAAAAAACAGTGGGAGAGTAATATTGCCCTTTCAGCTTGTGTGCCAGTCTTGACTCCTGGGTGTGCCACCTCTCTCTCTCATTCAGTGGGCCATAGAAAGGCTATTTTTTTTTTTGGTTTTTTTAATATTATTTGGTTTCTAAAGTCTCCCTGAAAAAAAAAAAAAAACATAAAAAAACAGTGGGAGAGTAATATTGCCCTTTCAGCTTGTGTGCCAGTCTTGACTCCTGGGTGTGCCACCTCTCTCCCTCTCATTCAGTGGGCCATAGAAAGCCTATTTATTTTTTTTAAAAAATATTATTGGGTTTCTAAAGTCTCCCTTAAAAAACAAAAAATACATAAAAAAACAGTGGGAGAGTAATATTGCCCTTTCAGCTTGTGTGCCAGTCTTGACTCCTGGGTGTGCCACCTCTCTCTCATTCAGTGGGCCATAGAAAGCATTTTTTTTTTTTTTCCTTGATTTGTGTTCTAAAATCTACCTCAACACAAAAACACTACATCAATCAGTGGGAGAAAAATATTGGCCTCAGTCAGGGCTTGTGTGCCACTGCTGTGTGTGCTATCTCTCATTCAGTGGGCTATAGAAAGCCTATTTATTTATTTATTTATTTTCTTATTATTTGGTTTCTAAAGTCTCCCTGAAAAAAAAAATAAATAAATAAAAAAACAGTGGGAGAGTAATATTGCCCTTTCAGCTTGTGTGCCAGTCTTGACTCCTGGGTGTGCCACCTCTCTCCCTCTCATTCAGTGGGCCATAGAAAGCCTTTTTTTTTTTTTTTTTTTTAAATATTATTGGGTTTCTAAAGTCTCCCTTAAAAAACAAAAAATACATAAAAAAACAGTGGGAGAGTAATATTGCCCTATCAGCTTGTGTGCCAGTCTTGACTCCTGGGTGTGCCACCTCTCTCTCTAATTGTGGGCCATACAAAGCCTTTTTTTTTTTTTTTTTTAAATATTATTGGGTTTCTAAAGTCTCCCTGAAAAAAAAAAAAAAAACATAAAAAAACAGTGGGAGAGTAATATTGCCCTTTCAGCTTGTGTGCCAGTCTTGACTCCTGGGTGTGCCACCTCTCTCTCATTCAGTGGGCCATAGAAAGCATTTTTTTTTTTCCTTGATTTGTGTTCTAAAATCTACCTCAACACAAAAACACTACATCAATCAGTGGGAGAAAAATATTGGCCTCAGTCAGGGCTTGTGTGCCACTGCTGTGTGTGCTATCTCTCATTCAGTGGGCTATAGAAAGCCTATTTACTTATTTATTTTTTTTCTTATTATTTGGTTTCTAAAGTCTCCCTGAAAAAAAAAATAAATAAATAAAAAAACAGTGGGAGAGTAATATTGCCCTTTCAGCTTGTGTGCCAGTCTTGACTCCTGGGTGTGCCACCTCTCTCCCTCTCATTCAGTGGGCCATAGAAAGCCTTTTTTTTTTTTTTTTTTTTTAAATATTATTTGGTTTCTAAAGTCTCCCTTAAAAAACAAAAAATACATAAAAAAACAGTGGGAGAGTAATATTGCCCTTTCAGCTTGTGTGCCAGTCTTGACTCCTGGGTGTGCCACCTCTCTCTCTCATTCAGTGGGCCATAGAAAGGCTATTTTTTTTTTTGGTTTTTTTAATATTATTTGGTTTCTAAAGTCTCCCTGAAAAAAAAAAACAAACATAAAAAAACAGTGGGAGAGTAATATTGCCCTTTCAGCTTGTGTGCCAGTCTTGACTCCTGGGTGTGCCACCTCTCTCTCATTCAGTGGGCCATAGAAAGCATTTTTTTTTTTTCCTTGATTTGTGTTCTAAAATCTACCTCAACACAAAAACACTACATCAATCAGTGGGAGAAAAATATTGGCCTCAGGGCTTGTGTGCCACTGCTGTGTGTGCTATCTCTCATTCAGTGGGCTATAGAAAGCCTATTTATTTATTTATTTTTTTTCTTATTATTTGGTTTCTAAAGTCTCCCTGAAAAAAAAAAAAAATAAATAAAAAAACAGTGGGAGAGTAATATTGCCCTTTCAGCTTGTGTGCCAGTCTTGACTCCTGGGTGTGCCACCTCTCTCCCTCTCATTCAGTGGGCCATAGAAAGCCTATTTTTTTTTTTTTTTAAATATTATTGGGTTTCTAAAGTCTCCCTTAAAAAACAAAAAATACATAAAAAAACAGTGGGAGAGTAATATTGCCCTTTCAGCTTGTGTGCCAGTCTTGACTCCTGGGTGTGCCACCTCTCTCTCATTCAGTGGGCCATAGAAAGCATTTTTTTTTTTTGGTTTTTTTAATATTATTTGGTTTCTAAAGTCTCCCTGAAAAAAAAAAAAAAAAAACAGTGGGAGAGTAATATTGCCCTTTCAGCTTGTGTGCCAGTCTTGACTCCTGGGTGTGCCACCTCTCTCTCTCATTCAGTGGGCCATAGAAAGGCTATTTTTTTTTTTGGTTTTTTTAATATTATTTGGTTTCTAAAGTCTCCCTGAAATAAAAAAAAAACTTAAAAAAACAGTGGGAGAGTAATATTGCCCTTTCAGCTTGTGCGCCAGTCTTGACTCCTGGGTGTGCCACCTCTCTCTCTCTAATTGTGGGCCATAGAAAGCCTTTTTTTTTTTTTTTTTTTTTAATATTATTTGGTTTCTAAAGTCTCCCTGAGAAAAATAAATAAATAAATTAGGTGGGAGATTAATATTGACATTAGTGCTTGAGTGACAGTCCTGCGTGTGTGTCATCTCTGTGATTTTGTGCCACAGAAAACAGAGTGTGTAACATTGTGCCTGATTTTCCTTGTGGTCTCACCAACCTGTTAAGGGATATTGAAATCATACTGAAGTTATAGCTCACCGTGTAAGTTGTTTGACAGCAACAAATAAAGTTACTTTGGTTAAGATTTTAAAACAATGAGGAAGTCTGGTGCAAGAGGTCGTCGTGGGCGTTCATTGTCAGCTGGTAATGATGGTAGTGGTAGTGGAGCATCAGGTGGTCGTGGGGATAAAAATATTCCACCTAAGTCTGGAGCTGTGGAGCCAGTTTCGTCGTCAGGCTACACAAGGCCTCGAACGCTCTCTTTTCTGGGAGTAGGAAAACCGCTTTTAAAGGCGGAGCAGCAACAGCAAGTTTTGGCTTACATTGCAGACTCAGCCTCTAGCTCTTTTGCCTCCTCTTCAGAAACTGGTAAATGTAAAAGCAGCGCGTCGCTTGTGGATGTTCACGGTCAGGGACAAGTCGCTTCCTTGTCCTCCTCAGCAAAAACTACAACAAGAGAGAAGGATACAGCAGGCGACACAACGGGTCACTCCATGGAGCTCTTTACACATACCGTCCCTGGCTTAGAAAGTGAAACATTTAACAGGCCATGCCCATTACAAGTAGATTCTGACATGGAGTGCACTGATGCACAGCCACAGCCAGAGTACTATGCTGCTCCTTTGACTCAGACCACCACATTGCCCTCTCAGGGTACAGATCCACAATCAGACCCTGATGAGACTATGTTGCCCCGCCACGAACGCTATACCACCGACCGACACAGTGACACAGACAAAGTTGCACACGAGCTCGAAGAGGAGGTAATAGATGACCCAGTTATTGACCCCGATTGGCAGCCATTGGGGGAACAGGGTGCAGGCGGCAGTAGTTCAGAAGCGGAGGTGGAGGAGGGGCCGCAGCAGGCATCAACATCGCAACAGGTTCCATCTGCCGGGCCCGTATCTGGCCCAAAACGCGTGTCAAAGCCAAAACCTGTTGGAGCACAGCGTTGCCATCCGGTTAAAGCTCAGTCTGCAATCCCTGAAAAGGGATCCGAGTCTAGGAAGAGTGCAGTCTGGCATTTTTTTAAACAACATCCAACTGATCAGCGCAAAGTCATCTGTCAAAAATGTTCAACTAGCTTAAGCAGAGGTCAGAATCTGAAAAGTCTAAATACTAGTTGCATGCATAGACACTTAACCACCATGCATTTTCAAGCCTGGACTAACTACCAAACGTCCCTCAAGGTTGTAGCACCCTCGGCCAATGAAGCTAGTCAGCAACGCAACATCCCTTCCGTCACTGTAAGGCCACCATTTTCCGCACCACCGGCAGTATCTGTGCAGGTTTCTTTGCCAGCCAAAAGCAGTCAGGGTCAGGGAATCACCAGTTTTGTAGGAGGAAATATTGCATCTAGGGCACCGGCGGAAACAATACCGTCTCCAACCGTCTCTCAGTCTGCCATGTACACCGGCACACCCGAAAGTTCCACGATCTCCAGCTCTCCAGTCCAGCTCACCCTACATGAGACTCTGGTTAGAAAAAGGAAGTACTTATCCTCGCATCCGCGTACACAGTGTTTTAACGCCCACATAGCTAGACTAATCTCGTTAGAGATGATGCCCTACCGGTTAGTTGAAAGCGAAGCTTTCAAAGCCCTGATGGAGTACGCTGAACCACGATACGAGCTACCCAGTCGACACTTTTTTTCCAGAAAAGCCATCCCAGCCCTGCACCAGCATGTTAAACAGTGCATCGTCCATGCACTCAGGCAATCTGTGAGTACAAAGGTGCACCTGACTACAGATGCATGGACCAGTAGGCATGGCCAGGGACGTTATGTGTCCATCACGGCACACTGGGTGAATGTGGTGGATGCAGGGTCCACAGGCGACATCAATTTAGGGACAGTTGTGCCTAGCCCACGGTCTAGGAAACAGTTGGCTGTAGGCGTTCGCACCCCCTCCTCCTCCTCCTCCTCGTCCTCCTGCAGAAGCTACAGCTCTTCCACAGAACGCAGTCTGCCAACCACTCCATCGGCAGATGACACTGTTGCACACCAGTTGTCCCATTATGGGCCAGCTACTGCCAAGCGTCAGCAGGCTGTATTGGCTATGAAGTGTTTGGGCGACAACAGACACACCGCGGAAGTTCTGTCCGAGTTCTTGCAACAAGAAACGCAGTCGTGGCTGGGCACAGTAGATCTTGAGGCAGGCAAGGTAGTGAGTGATAACGGAAGGAATTTCATGGCTGCCATCTCCCTTTCCCAACTGAAACACATTCCTTGCCTGGCTCACACCTTAAACCTGGTGGTGCAGTGCTTATTGAAAACTTATCCTGGGTTCTCCGACCTGCTCCTCAAAGTGCGTGCACTTTGCTCACATATCCGACGTTCGCCTGTACACGCCAGCTGTATGCAGACCTATCAGCGGTCTTTGAACCTTCCCCAGCATCGCCTAATCATAGACGTTGCAACAAGGTGGAACTCAACACTGCACATGCTTCAGAGACTGTGCGAACAGAGGCGTGCTGTTATTTATTTGTGGGAGGATACACGGGCAGGCAGTAGGATGGCAGACATGGAGTTGTCAGGTGTGCAGTGGTCTAAGATACAAGACATGTGTCAAGTCCTTCAGTGTTTTGAGGAATGCACACGGCTGGTTAGTGCAGACAACGCCGTAATAAGCATGGGCATCCCCCTAATGCGTCTGCTGATGCAAAGTTTGACGCACATAAAGGAGCAGGCGTCTGCACCAGAGGAAGAGGAAAGCCTTGATGACAGTCAGCCATTGTCTGGTCAGGGCAGTGTACAGGATGAGGTAGCGGGCGAAGAGGAGGTGGAGGACGAGGAGGATGATGGGGATGAGTATATTTTTAATGCCGAACCTTTCCCGGGGGCACAGGAAATTGGTTGCGTGTCACGGCCGGGTTCTGGTTTTTTGAGGGACACAAGTGACGTAGATTTGCCTGCAACTGCCCCTCAACCAATCACAACCGGAGATTTGACAACTGGAACTTTGGCCCACATGGCGGATTATGCCTTACGTATCCTAAAAAGGGACACACGCATTACGAAAATGATGAACGATGACGATTACTGGTTGGCCTGCCTCCTTGATCCACGCTATAAAGGCAAATTGCAAAATATTATGCCACATGAGAACTTGGAACTAATATTAGCAACCAAACAATCAACTCTTGTTGACCGTTTGCTTCAGGCATTCCCAGCACACAGCGCACGTGATCGTTCTCACACGAGCTCCAGGGGGCAGCAGACTAGGAGTGTTAGGGGTGCACACATCAGAAGTGGCGTTGGACAGAGGGGTTTTCTGACCAGGTTGTGGAGTGATTTTGCTATGACCGCAGACAGGACAGGTACTGCTGCATCAATTGAAAGTGACAGGAGACAACATTTGTCCAGTATGGTTACTAACTATTTTTCATCCCTTATCGATGTTCTCCCTCAACCGTCATTCCCATTTGATTACTGGGCCTCCAAATTAGACACCTGGCCAGAATTGGCAGAATATGCATTGCAGGAGCTTGCTTGCCCGGCAGCAAGTGTCCTATCAGAAAGAGTATTCAGTGCTGCAGGTTCAATATTAACCAAAAAAGGACTCGTCTGGCTACCCAAAATGTTGACGATCTAACATTCATTAAAATGAACCACAACTGGATTTCGAAATCTTTTGCCCCACCTTGCCCGGCCGACACCTAGCTTTCCTATGAAAGGCTCTTGCCTGTGAATTACTTTTCTAATGTCTAATTTTCTGCAGCTGATTGTACAGCATACGACATGTTTACACCTCCCTAAATGGCCAAACTCCCCACACGGGGCCGTGGTATCGCGACTTGGCGCAAGCACCCGTGAGACTGCTGTTTGTCTGAAGAGGTGGGTGTGCTCGCTTTTGGTTGACGGCATTGCTACTGGGTCCCTCATAGTACAATGTAGTGTCTCTGGCGGTGGTGGTGCGCACCCAACGTCAGACACACCGTTGTAACATGAGGGGCCCTGGGGCGGTCCCGCCGGCCTCTAGAGAGTTCCCCCCTACCCCAGCTCAAAATGTGCTCTACCACATGCAAAATTATGTCGCACAGCTCCACCAATCTTTAGTCTATTCGCTGACATCATTCAATGTCTGGCACTGACAATACAAATTTGTAGACATCTATGATGCAACTTAAAGTAGTCTGTGTCTGTGTCCTATATTGGCACCATTAAATAGTTACTGCCAAATTACTATGTCAGAAACTCAGCAGATGAGCCCACCCCTGTACCTAAGTATGCCACCTTTTTTTTTGTTTTGGTTGTTTTGCGAGACATTAACATCTATTTATATTTTGGGAGTACTGGGACAGACACTCCTTGCACTACTCCTCCACTCACCACCAAGCTGCCCGTGTATCCATGTAACCGCTGTAAAACTGCCATGAGCCTATTGTTTGTTATTTTAGGCCTTTGATAGCCTGTCTGCGGTCCTTACTTTAAATACTCCTCCACTCACCACCAAGCTGCCTGCCCGTGTATCCATGTAACCGCTGTAAAACTGCCATGAGCCTATTGTTTGTTATTTTAGGCCTTTGAAGCCTGTCTGCGGTCCCTCCTTCCACTAGTCCTCCACTGACCAGACCACTGCTGCCCGTGTACCCCTGGAACCAATTATAAAGTGCCTACAGCCAGCCCATTTTTTTATGTTAGGCCTTTGAAGCCTGTCTGCGGTCCCTCCTTCCACTAGTCCTCCACTGACCAGACCACTGCTGCCCGTGTACCCCTGGAACCAATTATAAAGTGCCTACAGCCAGCCCATTTTTTTATGTTAGGCCTTTGAAGCCTGTCTGCGGTCCCTCCTTCCACTAGTCCTCCACTGACCAGACCACTGCTGCCCGTGTACCCCTGGAACCAATTATAAAGTGCCTACAGCCAGCCCATTTTTTTATGTTAGGCCTTTGAAGCCTGTCTGCGGTCCCTCCTTCCACTAGTCCTCCACTGGCCAGACCACTGCTGCCCGTGTACCCCTGGAACCAATTATAAAGTGCCTACAGCCAGCCCATTTTTTTATGTTAGGCCTTTGAAGCCTGTCTGCGGTCCCTCCTTCCACTAGTCCTCCACTGGCCAGACCACTGCTGCCCGTGTACCCCTGGAACCAATTATAAAGTGCCTACAGCCAGCCCATTTTTTTATGTTAGGCCTTTGAAGCCTGTCTGCGGTCCCTCCTTCCACTAGTCCTCCACTGACCAGACCACTGCTGCCCGTGTACCCCTGGAACCAATTATAAAGTGCCTACAGCCAGCCCATTTTTTTATGTTAGGCCTTTGAAGCCTGTCTGCGGTCCCTCCTTCCACTAGTCCTCCACTGACCAGACCACTGCTGCCCGTGTACCCCTGGAACCAATTATAAAGTGCCTACAGCCAGCCCATTTTTTTATGTTAGGCCTTTGAAGCCTGTCTGCGGTCCCTCCTTCCACTAGTCCTCCACTGGCCAGACCACTGCTGCCCGTGTACCCCTGGAACCAATTATAAAGTGCCTACAGCCAGCCCATTTTTTTATGTTAGGCCTTTGAAGCCTGTCTGCGGTCCCTCCTTCCACTAGTCCTCCACTGGCCAGACCACTGCTGCCCGTGTACCCCTGGAACCAATTATAAAGTGCCTACAGCCAGCCCATTTTTTTATGTTAGGCCTTTGAAGCCTGTCTGCGGTCCCTCCTTCCACTAGTCCTCCACTGACCAGACCACTGCTGCCCGTGTACCCCTGGAACCAATTATAAAGTGCCTACAGCCAGCCCATTTTTTTATGTTAGGCCTTTGAAGCCTGTCTGCGGTCCCTCCTTCCACTAGTCCTCCACTGACCAGACCACTGCTGCCCGTGTACCCCTGGAACCAATTATAAAGTGCCTACAGCCAGCCCATTTTTTTATGTTAGGCCTTTGAAGCCTGTCTGCGGTCCCTCCTTCCACTAGTCCTCCACTGGCCAGACCACTGCTGCCCGTGTACCCCTGGAATCAATTATAAAGTGCCTACAGCCAGCCCATTTTTTTATGTTAGGCCTTTGAAGCCTGTCTGCGGTCCCTCCTTCCACTAGTCCTCCACTGGCCAGACCACTGCTGCCCGTGTACCCCTGGAACCAATTATAAAGTGCCTTCAGCCAGCCCATTTTTTTATGTTAGGCCTTTGAAGCCTGTCTGCGGTCCCTCCTTCCACTAGTCCTCCACTGACCAGACCACTGCTGCCCGTGTACCCCTGGAACCAATTATAAAGTGCCTACAGCCAGCCCATTTTTTTATGTTAGGCCTTTGAAGCCTGTCTGCGGTCCCTCCTTCCACTAGTCCTCCACTGACCAGACCACTGCTGCCCGTGTACCCCTGGAACCAATTATAAAGTGCCTACAGCCAGCCCATTTTTTTATGTTAGGCCTTTGAAGCCTGTCTGCGGTCCCTCCTTCCACTAGTCCTCCACTGGCCAGACCACTGCTGCCCGTGTACCCCTGGAACCAATTATAAAGTGCCTACAGCCAGCCCATTTTTTTATGTTAGGCCTTTGAAGCCTGTCTGCGGTCCCTCCTTCCACTAGTCCTCCACTGGCCAGACCACTGCTGCCCGTGTACCCCTGGAACCAATTATAAAGTGCCTACAGCCAGCCCATTTTTTTATGTTAGGCCTTTGAAGCCTGTCTGCGGTCCCTCCTTCCACTAGTCCTCCACTGACCAGACCACTGCTGCCCGTGTACCCCTGGAACCAATTATAAAGTGCCTACAGCCAGCCCATTTATTTATGTTAGGCCTTTGAAGCCTGTCTGCGGTCCCTCCTTCCACTAGTCCTCCACTGACCAGACCACTGCTGCCCGTGTACCCCTGGAACCAATTATAAAGTGCCTACAGCCAGCCCATTTTTTTATGTTAGGCCTTTGAAGCCTGTCTGCGGTCCCTCCTTCCACTAGTCCTCCACTGGCCAGACCACTGCTGCCCGTGTACCCCTGGAACCAATTATAAAGTGCCTACAGCCAGCCCATTTTTTTATGTTAGGCCTTTGAAGCCTGTCTGCGGTCCCTCCTTCCACTAGTCCTCCACTGGCCAGACCACTGCTGCCCGTGTACCCCTGGAACCAATTATAAAGTGCCTACAGCCAGCCCATTTTTTTATGTTAGGCCTTTGAAGCCTGTCTGCGGTCCCTCCTTCCACTAGTCCTCCACTGGCCAGACCACTGCTGCCCGTGTACCCCTGGAACCAATTATAAAGTGCCTACAGCCAGCCCATTTTCTTATGTTAGGCCTTTGAAGCCTGTCTGCGGTCCCTACTTTAAATACTCCTCCACTCACCACCAAGCTGCCTGCCCGTGTATCCATGTAACCGCTGTAAAACTGCCATGAGCCTATTGTTTGTTATGTTAGGCCTTTGATAGCCTGTCTGCGGTCCCTACTTTAAATACTCCTCCACTCACCACCAAGCTGCCTGCCCGTCTATCCATGTAACCGCTGTAAAACTGCCATGAGCCTATTGTTTGTTATGTTAGGCCTTTGATAGCCTGTCTGCGGTCCTTACTTTAAATACTCCTCCACTCACCACCTAGCTGCCTGTGTATCCATGTAACCGCTGTAAAACTGCAATGAGCCTATTGTTTGTTATTTTAGGCCTTTGATAGCCTGTCTGCGGCCCCTACTTGCAATACTCCTCCACTGACCACAATGCTGCCTGGAGTGCCTGCCTGTGTATCCATGTAACCGATGTAAAACTGCCATGACTGCCTACTGTTTGTTATTTTAGGCCTTTGATAGCCTGTCTGCAGCCCCTACTTGCAATACTCCTCCACTGACCACAATGCTGCCTGGAGTGCCTGCCTGTGTATCCATGTAACCGATGTAAAACTGCCATGACTGCCTACTGTTTGTTATTTTAGGCCTTTGATAGCCTGTCTGCGGCCCCTACTTGCAATACTCCTCCACTGACCACAATACTGCCTGCCTGTGTATCCATGTAACCGATGTAAAACTGCCATGACTGCCTACTGTTTGTTATTTTAGGCCTTTGATAGCCTGTCTGCGGCCCCTACTTGCAATACTCCTCCACTGACCACAATGCTGCCTGGAGTGCCTGCCTGTGTATCCATGTAACCGATGTAAAACTGCCATGACTGCCTACTGTTTGTTATTTTAGGCCTTTGATAGCCTGTCTGCGGCCCCTACTTGCAATACTCCTCCACTGACCACAATGCTGCCTGGAGTGCCTGCCTGTGTATCCATGTAACCGATGTAAAACTGCCATGACTGCCTACTGTTTGTTATTTTAGGCCTTTGATAGCCTGTCTGCGGCCCCTACTTGCAATACTCCTCCACTGACCACAATGCTGCCTGGAGTGCCTGCCTGTGTATCCATGTAACCGATGTAAAACTGCCATGAGTGCCTACTGTTTGTTATTTTAGGCCTTTGATAGCCTGTCTGCAGCCCCTACTTGCAATACTCCTCCACTGACCACACCAATGCTGCCCGTGTACCCCTGGAACCTATTTAAAAGTTCATAGAGCCTAGTTATATATTTTATTTACTATTAATAAGGCCATGATGGACTACGCTGTACCACGCTACAAGCTAACCAGTCGACACTTCTTTTGCGAGAAAAGCCATCCCAACCCTCCACCAGCATGTAGAAGACCGCATTGTCCATGCACTCTGGCAATCTGTGAGTACAAAGGTGCACCTGACAACAGACGCATGGACCTGTAGGCATGGCCACGGAAGATTACGTGTCCATTACGGCGCAATGGGTTAATGTGTTGGATGCATGGTCCACAGGGGACAGCCTACTAAGTCTGTCTGCAGTCCCTAATTCAAATTGTCCTCCACTGTCTAAATCGGAGCTTCCACCTTCTGGCTTTCGGCCTATAGTATCAGAAATTAAACTGCATTTGGCCTTCAACTTTGGTTAGGGCCTACTAACGGCTTCTGCCCCTCCCTGGTGTTGCCCTCAACTAAATAAAGCTGAGCTTCAACCTTCTGCTCCAAATTACCATTTTAAAAAATGCAATAGGCTTTTCCGGCCTACTAAAGGTGTCTGTCTGTGTGCCCCTGCCTGGTGTTGTCCTCAACTGAATAAAGCTGAGCTTCAACCTTCCGGCTCTCATTAAGTGGTTTTTAAAAAACAAAATGGTGGTTAGGGCCTACTAACGGCTTCTGCCCCTCCCTGGTGTTGCCCTCAACTAAATAAAGCTGAGCTTTAACCTTCTGCTCCAAATTACCATTTTAAAAAATGCAATAGGCTTTTCCGGCCTACTAAAGGTGTCTGTCTGTGTGCCCCTGCCTGGTGTTGTCCTCAACTAAATAAAGCTGAGCTTCAACCTTCTGCTCCAAATTACCATTTTAAAAAATGCAATAGGCTTTTCCGGCCTACTAAAGGTGTCTGTCTGTGTGCCCCTGCCTGGTGTTGTCCTCAACTAAATAAAGCTGAGCTTCAACCTTCTGCTCCAAATTACCATTTTAAAAAATGCAATAGGCTTTTCCGGCCTACTAAAGGTGTCTGTCTGTGTGCCCCTGCCTGGTGTTGTCCTCAACTGAATAAAGCTGAGCTTCAACCTTCCGGCTCTCATTAAGTGGTTTTTAAAAAAAAAAATGGTGGTTAGGGCCTACTAACGGCTTCTGCCCCTCCCTGGTGTTGCCCTCAACTAAATAAAGCTGAGCTTCAACCTTCTGCTCCAAATTACCATTTTAAAAAATGCAATAGGCTTTTCCGGCCTACTAAAGGTGTCTGTCTGTGTGCCCCTGCCTGGTGTTGTCCTCAACTGAATAAAGCTGAGCTTCAACCTTCCGGCTCTCATTAAGTGGTTTTTAAAAAACAAAATGGTGGTTAGGGCCTACTAACGGCTTCTGCCCCTCCCTGGTGTTGCCCTCAACTAAATAAAGCTGAGCTTCAACCTTCTGCTCCAAATTACCATTTTAAAAAATGCAATAGGCTTTTCCGGCCTACTAAAGGTGTCTGTCTGTGTGCCCCTGCCTGGTGTTGTCCTCAACTGAATAAAGCTGAGCTTCAACCTTCCGGCTCTCATTAAGTGGTTTTTAAAAAACAAAATGGTGGTTAGGGCCTACTAACGGCTTCTGCCCCTCCCTGGTGTTGCCCTCAACTAAATAAAGCTGAGCTTCAACCTTCTGCTCCAAATTACCATTTTAAAAAATGCAATAGGCTTTTCCGGCCTACTAAAGGTGTCTGTCTGTGTGCCCCTGCCTGGTGTTGTCCTCAACTAAATAAAGCTGAGCTTCAACCTTCTGCTCCAAATTACCATTTTAAAAAATGCAATAGGCTTTTCCGGCCTACTAAAGGTGTCTGTCTGTGTGCCCCTGCCTGGTGTTGTCCTCAACTGAATAAAGCTGAGCTTCAACCTTCTGCTCCAAATTACCATTTTAAAAAATGCAATAGGCTTTTCCGGCCTACTAAAGGTGTCTGTCTGTGTGCCCCTGCCTGGTGTTGTCCTCAACTGAATAAAGCTGAGCTTCAACCTTCTGCTCCAAATTACCATTTTAAAAAATGCAATAGGCTTTTCCGGCCTACTAAAGGTGTCTGTCTGTGTGCCCCTGCCTGGTGTTGTCCTCAACTGAATAAAGCTGAGCTTCAACCTTCCGGCTCTCATTAAGTGGTTTTTAAAAAACAAAACGGTGGTTAGGGCCTACTAACGGCTTCTGCCCCTCCCTGGTGTTGCCCTCAACTAAATAAAGCTGAGCTTCAACCTTCTGCTCCAAATTACCATTTTAAAAAATGCAATAGGCTTTTCCGGCCTACTAAAGGTGTCTGTCTGTGTGCCCCTGCCTGGTGTTGTCCTCAACTGAATAAAGCTGAGCTTCAACCTTCTGCTCCAAATTACCATTTTAAAAAATGCAATAGGCTTTTCCGGCCTACTAAAGGTGTCTGTCTGTGTGCCCCTGCCTGGTGTTGTCCTCAACTGAATAAAGCTGAGCTTCAACCTTCTGCTCCAAATTACCATTTTAAAAAATGCAATAGGCTTTTCCGGCCTACTAAAGGTGTCTGTCTGTGTGCCCCTGCCTGGTGTTGTCCTCAACTGAATAAAGCTGAGCTTCAACCTTCCGGCTCTCATTAAGTGGTTTTTAAAAAACAAAATGGTGGTTAGGGCCTACTAACGGCTTCTGCCCCTCCCTGGTGTTGCCCTCAACTAAATAAAGCTGAGCTTCAACCTTCTGCTCCAAATTACCATTTTAAAAAATGCAATAGGCTTTTCCGGCCTACTAAAGGTGTCTGTCTGTGTGCCCCTGCCTGGTGTTGTCCTCAACTGAATAAAGCTGAGCTTCAACCTTCCGGCTCTCATTAAGTGGTTTTTAAAAAAAAAAATGGTGGTTAGGGCCTACTAACGGCTTCTGCCCCTCCCTGGTGTTGCCCTCAACTAAATAAAGCTGAGCTTCAACCTTCTGCTCCAAATTACCATTTTAAAAAATGCAATAGGCTTTTCCGGCCTACTAAAGGTGTCTGCCCCTCCCTGGTGTTGTCCTCAACTGAACAAAGCTGAGCTTCCACATTCTGGCTTTCGCCCCATACTATCAGATATTAAACTGCATTTGGCCTACTAGTGTGGTTAGGCCCTTGAAACAGTGTCTGCTGCTCTTGGGTTTGCTACTAAACTGAACAAAGCAATGCCGCCTGTTTAGTCCTGTTACCAATTTTGAACTGCATTTAGCCTACTTTATTCTTTGGCCCTATATCTGTTTCCTCCTCATCCTGCCCATTGCCCAGCCACTGCTAAATGAGTCTGCTGGTACATTGACCTAGACCACTACATTCCCCTTGTACTCTACACAGCCAGAATCTGACCCTGCTGAAAGTAAGGTTCCCCTTCCCGCATGTTATACCACCTTACACAGGGACAAAGAGGAAGGTGCAGATGAAAGTGCAGGTTCCTTCATCAGGTGGGGGGGCATACTCGTTGGCGACGTCACTGGCACAGGGCCCCTCAGAGTACGCAAAAGTGTCGCTGCTGGTGGGAGGCGCCCCCGCCATGCAAACACACCGCCGTACTTTGAGGGGCCCTGTGCCAGTGCCAATGCGAACGAGTGGGCCCCCCCCTGCTTGCTCAGGATCACAGCACTTGCAACGTTTAAATACTTACCTTTCCCTGCAACACCGCCGTGACGTAGTCCGCATTTCCTGGGCCCACGAAAAACTTGAGCCAGCCCTACTCCCCCCACAACTTTCCCCCAATTCCCTATGCCCAACTATTATTATACAGTTAATTAAGATTGGCAAGCTTCAGAAACAAGAATGGATGTTTTTGGCATTAAAATGGGCACTGTAGGTGTTTTCCTGGCCTCCACTCACTGCCGACTATGCTTCCCCATTGACTTGCATTGGGTTTCGTGTTTCGGTCGATCCCCGACTTTTAGCGATAATCGGCCGACTGCACTCGACTCGACTCTGGACAAAATCGGGTTTCCCAAAACCCTACTCGATCTTAAAAAAATGAAAGTCGCTCAACCCTAATCAGAACTTCTCTGAGACAAAACAGCCCCTGCTCCAATTTCTGAAGCATCAACCTCGACCTGAAAAGGGAGCGAAACATCTGGCTGACACAAGACAGGAGCCGAAGAGAAACTACGTTTCAACTCCTGAAAAGCCTCAACGGCCGCAGAGGACCAATTCACCACATCAGCACCCTTCTTGGTCAAATCAGTCAACGGTTTAACAACACTAGAAAAATTAGCAATGAAGCGACGGTAAAAATTGGCAAAGCCCAGAAATTTCTGAAGGCTCTTCACAGATGTAGGCCGAGTCCAATCATAAATAGCTTGGACTTTAACAGGATCCATCTCGATAGTAGAAGGGGAAAAAACGAAGCCCAAAAATGAAACCTTCTGAACTCCAAAGAGACACTTAGATCCCTTCACAAACAAGGAATTAGCACGAAGGACCTGGAACACCATTCTGACCTGCTTCACATGGGACTCCCAATCATCCTAAAAGACCAAAATATCATCCAAATATATGATCATGAATCTATCCAGATACTTTCGGAAGATGTCATGCATAAAGGACTGAAACACAGAGGGAGCATTAGAAAGGCCGAATGGCATCACCAGGTACTCAAAATGGCCTTCGGGCGTATTAAATGCTGTTTTCCATTCATCGCCCTGTTTAATACGCACGAGATTATACGCCCCTCGAAGGTCTATCTTGGTGAACCAACTAGCCCCCTTAATCTGAGCAAATAAATCAGACAGTAGAGGCAAAGGGTACTGAAATTTGACCGTGATTTTATTAAGAAGGCGGTAATCTATACAAGGTCTCAGAGAACCATCCTTCTTGGCCACAAAAAAGAACCCTGCTCCCAATGGTGACGACGACGGGTGGATATGCCCTTTCTCCAAGGACTCCTTTATATAACTCCGCATAGCGGCGTGTTCTGGCACAGACAAATTGAAAAGTCATCCCTTAGGGAACTTGCTACCAGGAATCAAATTAATAGCACAATCACAATCCCTATGAGGAGGTAGGTTACTAGACTTGGGCTCATCAAATACATCCCGGTAATCCGACAAAAACTCAGGGACTTCAGAAGGAGTGGAGGAAGAAATTGACAACAATGAAACATCCCCATGTACCCCTTGACAGCCCCAACTGGACACCGACATTGATTTCCAATCCAATACTGGATTATGGACCTGCAGCCATGGCAAACCCAACACGACCACATCATGCAGATTATGCAACACCAAAAAGCGAATATCCTCCTGATGCGCAGGAGCCATGCACATGGTCAACTGGGTCCAGTACTGAGGCTTATTCTTGGCCAAAGGCGTAGCATCAATTCCCCTCAAAGGAATGGGATGCTGCAAGGGCTCCAAGAAAAAACCACAGCGCCTGGCAAACTCTAAGTCCATCAAATTCAGGGCAGCGCCTGAATCCACAAATGCCATAACAGAATAGGATGACAAAGAGCAAATCAGAGTAACGGACAAAAGAAATTTAGGCTGTACAGTACCAATGGTGACAGACCTAGCGAACCGCTTAGTGCGCTTAGGACAATCAGAGATAGCATGAGTGGAGTAACCACAGTAAAAACACAGCCCATTATGACGTCTATGTTCTTGCCGTTCAGCTCTGGTCAAAGTCCTATCACATTGCATAGGCTCAGGCCTCTGCTCAGAGGATACCGCCAAACGGTGCACAGTTTTGCGCTCACGTAAGCGCCGATCGATCTGTATGGCCAAGAACATTGATTCATTCAGGCCAGCAGGCGTGGGGAACCCCACCATAACATCCTTAAGGGCTTCAGAAAGACCCTTTCTGAAAATTGCTGCCAGGGCACACTCATTCCACTGAGTAAGCACAGACCACTTTCTGAACTTCTGGCAATATACCTCCGCTTCATCCTGACCCTGACACAAAGCCAGCAAAATTTTCTCTGCCTGATCCACAGAATTCGGTTCATCATAAAGCAATCCCAGCGCCAGAAAAAACGCATCTACATTACGCAATGCAGGATCTCCTGGCGCCAGGGCAAATGCCCAGTCTTGAGGGTCGCCATGCAACAAAGAAATAATGATTCTCACTTGCTGAATAGGGTCACCAGAAGAGCGGGGTGTCAGAGCAAGAAACAGTTTACAATTGTTTTTGAAATTCAGAAATTTAGATCTATCCCCAGAAAACAAGTCAGGAATTGGAATTCTAGGCTCCAACATAGGATTCTGAGCTACATAATCTTGAATGTTTTGTACCCTTGCAGCGAGTTGATCTACACTAGAGGACAGACCTTGAATGTCCATATCCACACCTGAGTTCTGAACCACCCAGAGTTTAAGGGGAAAAGAAAGGCAAAACACACTGCAGAGAAAAAAAAAATGGTCTGAGAACTTCTCTTTTCCCTCTATTGAGATGCATTAACACTTTGTGGGCCAGCTGTACTGTTATGGACCTGGTGGTTAGGTGCACCAGGAATGACCTGATAGTTAAACACGGAATCGGGACGAGTTCTGGGGAAATGGGAACTCTGCTGACCGCAAACCCTACTCCTATCAACACAACTAGAAATAGCCGTGGAGCATGCCTGACTCTGCCTAGACGCCTCTTCACAGCCTAAGAGCTAACTACCCCTAAAGAAAGGAAACAAAGCCTCACTTGCCTCAGAGAAATTTCCCCAAAGGTAAATGCAGCCCCCTACAAGTATTGACTGTGAGTTAAGAGGAAATCACAAACACAGGATGAAATAGGCTTTAGCAAAGAGAGGCCAGTCTAACTAAACAGATTGAGGATAGAAAAGGGATCTTTGCGGTCAACACAACAAACTACAAAAACCACGCAGAGTGTGCAAAAAATACCCCCGCACCGACTCACGGTGCGGTGGTGCCACTCTGCACCCCCAGAGCTTCCAGCTAGCCAGGCAGTTTCATGATAGCAAGCTGGACTAGAACTTAGGCTACGTTCACATTTGCGGCCAGCGCCGCAGCGTCGGGCGCCGCAGCGGCGCCGCATGCGTCATGCGCCCCTATATTTAACATGGGGGCGCATGGACATGCGGCGCACTTGCGTTTTGCGCCGCATGCGTCGCTGCGGCGCCCGCGTCGGGGCGCAGAGGACGCAGCAAGTTGCATTTTTGCTGCGTCCAAATTCAATGAAAAAAACGACGCATGCGGCGCAAAACGCAGCGTTGTGCATGCGTTTTGCTGCGTTTTTGTTTGCGTTGTGCGCTGCGGCGCCGACGCTGCGGCGCACAACGCAAATGTGAACGTAGCCTTAGCAAGAAAAACCATAAGTAACAAATGAACAAGCCGGAACTTAGCTTTTGCTGGAGTAGACAGGTCCTCAGAAAGATCCAGGAGAGATCTGAACCAGTACTAGAACATTGACAGCTGGCATGGAGTAACGATCTGAGTGGAGTTAAAAAGAGAATCCTAGCCTAGCCCTAAACGAGGGCAGCTGGGGAAGGAATCTCAGAACCAGCAGCTCCCCTCACAGCCACCAGAGGGAGTCCAAGGACAGAACTCACCGAAGTACCATTCATGACCACAGGAGGGAGTTCGAGAACGGAATTCACAAAAGCAAACTCAGCCAAAGGAAGAAAGGTAGACCACTCCTCCTGGTTATCAGAGACAAAGCAGCGTAAGTACTGTTCCAAATTTTGGTTCATACGCTCAGTCTGACCATTTGACTGAGGATGAAACGCCGAAGAATGAGACAACTTGATCCCCAGCCGTGAGCAAAATGCTTTCCAAAATTTTGCCACAAACTGAGTACCCCTATCAGACACGATGTCAGACGGAACCCCATGAAGTCTGACCACCTCCTGCACAAATACCTGAGCCAGAGTTTTAGCGTTAGGCAACGAAGGCAAAGACACAAAGTGCGACATTTTTGAAAACCGATCAACAATCACCAAGATGACCGTGTTTCCAGCTGAGGAGGGCAAATTAGTGATGAAATCCATGGAGATTTCCGTCCACGGCTTACTAGGTACCTCCAGAGGAAATAGTGTGCCAACAGGATGGGAGCGGGGCGTCTTAGCCCTAGCGCACATGGTACAAGCTGACACGTATGAGACCACGTCCTGTCGGATCTTGGGCCACCAAAACCGACATGACACCAACTCCAAATTACCTCTATCCCCTGGGTGGCCAGCCAGGACAGCATCATGATGCTCCGCCAAAACCTTTAAGTGGAGATGAAGCGGTACAAAAGATTTGTTGATGGGAAGCTCAGATGGTACCTCCTCCTGAGCCTCGGCAATCTCAGCCTCAACCTCAGTAGTGAGAGCCGAAACCACAACATCCTTTTGGAGGATGGGTACTGGATCCTCCCGAGGTTCTCCCCCCAGAAAACACCTGGACAGAGCATCCGCCTTAGTGTTTTTAGACCCCGGTCTATAAGTGACAACAAAATTGAACCGCGTGAAAAACAATGCCCAGCGAGCCTGCCTGGGGGACAGACGCTTGGCTGACTCCAAATACAGCAGATTCTTATGATCGGTAATAACAGTTACCTGATGTACTGACCCCTCCAAGAAGTGTCGCCATTCCTCAAAGGCCATCTTAATTGCCAACAACTCCCTGTTGCCGATATCGCAGTTACGTTCGGCGGACGACAGTTTCTTGGAGAAATAGGCGCACGGACGCAAACCACTCAAAGATGAGCCTTGTGACAACACCGCCCCCAAACCAACCTCAGACGCATCGACTTCCACAACAAAGGGTTTTGATACTTCTGGCTGCACAAGAATGGGGGCTGAAACAAAACTGTTCTTAAGAAATTCAAATGCGCGCACAGCAGCCTCAGGCCAAACGGAGAAATTGGTACCCTTTTTAGTCATGTCAGTTAGCAGTTTAGCAATGATGGAAAAATCCTTGATAAATTTCCTATAGTAGTTAGAAAACCCAAGGAACCGCTGAAGTGCTTTCAGGTTATCAGGACGTTCCCAATGCAGCACCGCTTGCACCTTAGCGGCGTCCATTTTAAAACCAGAAGCAGACACTATATAACCCAAGAAAGGCAACTCTTGAACAGAAAATACACATTTCTCAAGTTTAGCATACAGCTTATTCTCTTTGAGAAGCTGTAACACCTGCCTGACATGATCTAAATGAGCATCACGGTCGCAAGAATATATGAGAATGTCATCTAGGTACACGATAACGAATTTCCCCAAAACATGCGAGAACACATCATTTTTTTTAACCATAAAATTTTTATTTTATTAAACATGGTATAACAAAACAGGGTCGTACAAGTATTTAGTTTCTGTATAGTGTGCATGAATAATAAACAATATCAACGATGTAAGGCTATAAATAACCTTAATTTTACAAAGACGTAAATGACAAAGACAAGACAAGACAGTAAGGAGTAGAAGGAGGGGAGGGGGAAAAAAAAAAAAAAAAAAGGGAAAAACCTCAGTTAAATCGACTAATCAAATCTGAACTCAGCCGCACTACAGGTCGGATCCCGCTGCATAATAATCCCACGGGGACCATATTGCCTGGAAGCGCACCATCCATGATCCGTCTAATGAGGATCTGAAGCGAAGGGGGACTCGGCTGCCTCCAAAAACGCGCAATCAGGCATCTGGCCGCCATAAGGATATGTTGCAATAATCTATTGGAGAGTTTGCCCATACCCGGCGCCCCGTGACCCAGGAGAAGGACCAGCGGGTTTAGTTCTATATCTGTATGCAATACCTTGTCAATGAGGGACTTAGCTTGACCCCAAAAAGGCACAATTTTTGGGCATGACCAGAATATGTGCATGAGGGACCCAGTGCTTCCTCCACATCTCCAACAGGAGGGAGGGACAGAGGGATTCAGTCCATGCAGAAACTCTGGAGTGTGATACCAGTGCATTAGTATCTTATAGATATTTTCTCTATAGAGAGTACACACTGACGATTTTGCGGCATTCCTCCAAATGACAGACCACTCTCGGGGAGAAATACGCCGCTCCAGGGCGGCCTCCCACTTGCGCATGTATAGAAAAGATTCACCAGACCCATCCCGTGGATCCGATAAAAGGTTATAAATTTCTGAGATCAGACCCCTGGTGTTCACGCCCCTCCTGCAAATTTTCTCGAAATCCGTGGGGATCGAAGCTCCCGCTTTACCATATAGGGTGTTAGCAAAATCTCTGATTTGTAGGTATTGAAAGAATTCCCTGTTGGAAATCGAGAAATGTTGCTTAAGATAATCAAAGGAGTGAATCTCCATGGTCTCCCCATCTATAATATCCGCAAATCTAAATAGGCCCGCTTTAAGCCAAGGGTGAACCATAGGAGACTCTAAACTGCTTGGGAGCTGTGGATGATAGATGAAGGACACAAGGGGGGAGCAAGGTGACATGAGGGCGAATCTCCGTGTGCAGGTGCGAGAACACATCATTGATGAAATGTTGGAACACTGCAGGTGCGTTAGTCAACCCAAATGGCATCACCAAATTTTCAAAATGACCCTCAGGGGTATTAAAAGCCGTCTTCCACTCATCACCTTGACGGACTCTTATGAGGTTGTGTGCCCCCCTGAGGTCAAGCTTGGTAAACCACTTAGCACCTGCCACCTGGTTGAACAAATCTGGTATCAGTGGCATAGGGTATGGATCACGAACTGTAATCTGGTTCAACTCCCTGAAATCCAAACACGGGCGTAATCCGCCATCTTTCTTCTTCACGAAGAAGAACCCTGCTGCCACCGGCGAGGATGACGGCCTGATGTGCCCTTTGCTCAAGCTTTCAGCAATGTAATCTTTTAATGCTTTTCTCTCCGGACCGGAGATGTTAAACATCCTTGCTTTAGGCAATTTGGCCCCTGGTTTAAACCTGATAGAACAGTCATAGGAATGATGTGGCGGCAACTCTAAACAACCCTTCTCAGAGAACACATCCACAAAATCCAGAAGTGACTCCGGAACGCTTGAAGTCACTGCAGCCACACATGTGGCCAGGCAATTCTCCTGGCAGAACTTGCTCCACTGAATTATGTCCTGAGTTTTCCAGTCAATTACCGGGTTGTGCATAGACAACCAAGGAAAACCCAAAACCACCTGAGCAGGAAGATTCCTGAGCACCTTACATGTAACCCGCTCGGAATGTAGAACTCCAATGTGGAGTTTCACCTCAGCCACAAATTCAGTAATCTCCCCCTGTGAGAGAGGAGCAGCATTGATGGTGACCACGCGGATAGGATGAGACAGTTTTTCAATCCTAAAACCTGCTGTGTGCGCAAACTGCTCATCAATGAGATTTGTGGCTGAACCACTATCCACAAAAACAGTAATTGGCAGCTCACTGCCAGCGATAAAAACCTTAGCAGGGAGCATGCATTGTGAAACCACCATGGAGAATATACATAAGCTCAGATTGGTCTCCTCCACACCCTCTGAGCTTAGAAGTTTTCCGCTGTTGCGTTTTTCTTAGACAGCAGAGGACAGATGTTAATAAAATGACCAGTTTTACCACAGTAAAAACAGGCTCCCTGCTTCCTGAGCTCAGGGACTTGACGCTTCCCATGTGACACCCCTGCAATTTGCATAGGCTCCGTGGGCGCACCTGCAGCAACCTCACGTGAACCTAAACCCTCTCCCATAGGCGGTGTCTCATGCTCCCCTGACGCAAACGGCGATCAATGCGGACAACCAGACTCATAGCGGAATCTAGAGAAGCAGGAGTCTCGTACATCAGAAGGGCTTTTTTAACCCTTCCAGAAATCCCATGTATAAACTGACTCCGCAATGCTGGATCATTCCATTGTGTATCGATCGCCCAGCGACAAAATTCAGTACAGTAATACTCTGCAACTCGCTCCCCCTGGTAAATAGTGCGTATCTTAGATTCTGCTAGAGCCATTCTGTCACGTTCATCGTAGATTTTCCCAAGAGAGGAAAAAAACTCTCCACAGAGTCAAATGCAGCAGAATCAGATGGCAAAGGAAACGCCCATGCTTGGGGATCCCCGCTTAACAATGACAACACCAGGCCCACACGCTGAGCCTCATTACCCGAGGAGATCGGGCGCATAAGGAAATATAGTTTGCAAGCTTCACGAAAAGAAACAAATTTACTGTGTTCCCCAGCAAATTTTTCAGGCAAAGGAAATTTAGGCTCAGCAACTCTTCCTGTCGCTCCAGCTTGCACATTAGATACTGCTAGTCCCTGTTGCTGTACTGCCCCCCTCAACTCAGTGACCTGTAGGGACAGCGCCTCCAACTGGCGGGTAATGGAAGTCATGGGATCCATGACAAACAAAAGAAAAAAGAACCCCCTTTTTTTGTTGTTGTTGTTGGGCCGATTATAATGTCATGGGGAGACTAGGTGAGCGAGAGCTAATAACCCGGGCCCCTGCAATTTCCCTCAGACTAGGGAAATCCTGACTGACCCTCTACCTGGAGTTTACACTGATGGTGTGCATGTCCAGGCCTCGAACCTCACCCTGTCTCCTGTTTCAACCCTAGGCTGAAACCTCCACCCACCACCCAGTGGAGAGGTAATACTCCAATACCCACAGTTAGCACAGACAAGGATAACGGAAAAATATGCACCACGCCGCAGTCACTCAGGAATACACTATAAATGTGCGGGGCAAAATAAATACAAATATAGGAAGGAGTAAATAAGACAAAGGAAAATACACCACCAGCAACGAATCTCCAACAACCAGCTCTCCACTCCAGACCGAGATAACAACGCACAAGACAGAAGCTATAATCGGTGACGCCCAATGATCAGGAGAGCTATTTAAAGGCAATGGGCATGGCCCAGCTTCCAATCCGAGGATCAGGTAAATTAACCCTGGAACAGCTAGATAAAATCTAGCCGACGCCAATGAGCAAATAGTGGTCAAAAGCGGAATTACCGCTGTCTGTCGAACGACCTGGTCTGAACAGCGTCCGACATGACACCTGCACTATTATGTTAAACCTTGGGCAAGCGCAGTTAGCGCTGCCCGTCTTCTGACTTCATTTGGTGCCAGGCTGACTGCGCCTGTGCGGCCGCGCTGCCTGAGATCCCGCCTCACAGTGTCTTCTGATTTATTCACACTGCGGGGCTGGGATTCATGGGCAAGCGCAGTGCATATCTTCACCTCAGGGTCTCACTCATCTCCCTCCGTCTTCTTCAAACTGTGTGCCGTCAGCTGATCATTAATCGAATGCCACGGCCATGATGACGCACAGTCTGAAGAAGCCGGAAGGAGATGAGTGAGAGGCGAAGAAATGCACTGCACATGCCCATGAATCCCAGCCCCGCAGTGTGAATAAATCAGAAGACACTGCGAGGCGGGATCTCGGGCAGAGTGGCCGCACAGGCGCAGTCAGCCTGACACCAAATGATGTCAGAAGACAGGCAGCGCTAACTGCGCATGCCCAAGGTTTACCATAACAGCGCAGGCTCCGGGACAGATTCAAACAACGCTGAGGAGGCGGCTCACGGTGCCAGGGGGGTAGGAATGACGGCTGTGTTGCGTCTCATTGCAAAGGAAAATCCCACCTCTGGGATGGTTTCACGGTATCAGGGGACACATTTTATAAGTGTTAAGTTCAGCGGGTGCAAGGAGCATAACATTCCCTGGGCTCCAAAACCGCCAGTTGCTGCCCGGAAGTGCCAATTGCACAGTCAACACTTGCTGCCATGTTATTGGGTTTCAGTAACGTCAGCTGATGCCCAGCTGTGTATCCAGCAATTTGGCCTGCTACCTCCACACTGACACTACAACAGATGTTAAACTGCCTCGAGTGCAGGCCTACAGCCTGATTGACCCTGGTCTCTAACACTGCCAGTTGCTGCACAGAAGGGCCGTCTGCACCGAAAAAACACTCGCTCCTGTGTTAGTGGGGTTCAGTAACGTCAGCTGCTCCCCTGCTGTGTGTCCGGCAATTGCTCCTGCTACCTCCACAGTCAAATTACATCAGATATTAAACTTGCTCCAATTAGGCCTCGGCCTACAGCCTGATTGACCCTGGGCTTCAACACCTGCCAGTTGCTGCTCAGATATAATAATAATATTCTTTATTTTTATATAGCGCAAACATATTCCGCAGCGCTTTACAATTTTGCACACATTATCATTGCTGTCCCTGATGGGGCTCGCAATCTAAATTCCCTATCAGTTTGTCTTTTTGAATGTGGGAGGAAACCGGAGTACCCGGAGGAAACCCACGCAAACACGGAGAGAACATACAAACTCTTTGCATTAAACTTGCTTCAACTAGGCCTCCGCATACAGCCTGATTGACCCTGGGCTCCAACACCGCCAGTTGCTTCTTGGAAGTGCCATCTGCACAGAGAAAAACACTCACTCCTGTGTTAGTGGGGTTCAGTAACATCAGCTGCTCCCCTGCTGTGTGTCCGGCAATTGCTCCTGCTACCTCCACAGTCAAATTACATCAGATATTAAACTTGCTCCAATTAGGCCTCGGCCTACAGCCTGATTGACCCTGGGCTCCAACACTGCCAGTTGCTGCTCAGACGTGCCGTCTGCACAGAGAAAAACACTCGCTCCTGTGTTAGTGGGGTTCAGTAACGTCAGCTGCTCCCCTGCTGTGTGTCCGGCAATTGCTCCTACTACCTCCACAGTCAAATTTCATCAGATATGAAACTTGCTCCAATTAGGCCTTGGCCTACAGCCTGATTGACCCTGGGCTCCAACACCGCCAATTGCTGCCCGAAAGTGCTGTTTGCACAGTCAATACTTCCTGCCGTGTTATTGGGGTTCAGTAACGTCAGCTGCTCCCCTGCTGTGTGTGTGGCAATGTGTCCTGCGACCGCCACGCAGACAGTACAACAGATATTAAAGAGAACCTCTCCCCTCCCCCCAGGCATTTGTATCTGAAAGAGCCACCTTCTGCAGCAGTAATGCTGCAAAAGGAAAAAGTGGCTCTTTTAGTTATGCTCCTTGCACCCGCTGAACTTAACACTTTTGAAATGTGTCCCCTCATACCGTGAAACCGTCCCAGAGGTGGGACTTTCCTTCATAATGAGACGCAACACAGCCGTCATTCCTACCCTCTTGGCGCCGTGAGCCGCCTCCTCAGCATTGTTTTAATCTGTCCCGGAGCCTGCGCTGTTATGTTAAACCTTGGACATGCGCAGTTTGCGCTGCCCGTCCTCTGACATCATTTGGTGTCAGGATGACTGTGCTTGTGCGGCTGCGCTGACCGAGATCCCGCCTCGCAGTGTCTTCTGATTTATTCACACTGCGGGGCTGGGATTCATGGGCATGCGCAGTGCATATCTTCACCTCAGGCTCTCACCTCACTCATCTCCCTCCGCCTTCTTCAAACTGTTTGCCGTCAGCTGATCCCTAATCAAATGCCACAGCCGTGACGACACATAGTCTGAAGAAGGCGAAAGGAGATGAGCTAGAGAGGCGAAGATATGCACTGCGCAAGGCCATGAATCCTAGCCCCGCAGTGTGAATAAATCAGAAGACACTGCGAGGCGGGAACTCGGGCAGCGCGGCCGCACAGGCGCAGTCAGCCTGACACCAAATGATGTCAGAAGACGGGCAGCGCTAACTGTGCATGCCCAAGGTTTACCATAACAGCGCAGGCTCCGGGACAGATTCAAACAACGCTGAGGAGGCGGCTCCCGGTGCCAGGGGGGTAGGAATGATGGCTGCGTTGCAGCCTGATTGACCCTGGGCTCCAACACCGCCAATTGCTGCCCGGAAGTGCTGTTTGCACAGTCAACACTTCCTGCCATGTTATTGGGGTTCAGTAACGTCAGCTGCTCCCCTGCTGTGTGTGTGGCAATGTGTCCTGCGACCGCCACGCAGACAGTACAACAGATATTAAAGAGAACTGTTATGAGCTGGTGGTTTAGGAGCAACATGGGACGTGCTCTGGAGGAGGTGGTACCTGTGCAGACCGCAGTTCCTGAGCTTAACACAACACTAGAAGTAGCCGTGGGATGTTCCTGTCACTCCCTAGACACCTCTTCACAGCGGGAGGACTAACTACCCCTAAAGATAGAAACAGGAAAGATATCTTGCCTCAGAGAAAATCCCCAAAGGATAGGACAGCCCCCCACAAATATTGACTGTGAGTGGAGAGGGAAATGACATACGCAGAATGAAACCAGGATGTAGCAAAGGAGGCCAGTCTAGCTAGATAGATAGAACAGGACAGAATACTGTGCGGTCAGTATTAAAAACTAGAAAAATCTACCACAGAGTTTACAAAAATCTCCACACCTGACTAAAGGTGTGGAGGGTAAATCTGCTTCCCAGAGCTTCCAGCTTAACTGAATAAATCCATACTGACAAGCTGGACTAGAAAAAACATAGAAAGTGCAGAAAGATTAAGTCCACAACAAGTGGACTGCAAAAGAACAAAGCAAGGACTTATCTTTGCTGAACTGGTCAGAATATCACGGAAATCACAGCAGAGATGTGAATCCAACCAGGAACCATTGACAACTGGCACAGGCTGAAGGATAGAACCAGGCTAAATAGCCGAGCCAGAAAGACAATCAGTGGAAGCAGCTGGCTGCTGGCTACTAAATCCAAGGAGCAGCAGTACCACTTAAAACCACCGGAGGGAGCCCAAGAGCAGAACTCACAAAAGTGCCATTTACAACCACCGGAGGGAGCCCAAGAGCGGAATTCACAACAGTACCCCCCCTTTGAGGAGGGGTCACCGAACCCTCACCAGAGCCCCCAGGCCGATCAGGATGAGCCAAGTGAAAAGCACGAACCAAATCGGCAGCATGGACATCGAAGGCAACAACCCAAGAATTATCCTCCTGGCCATAACCCTTCCACTTGACAAGATACTGAAGTCTCCGCCTCAAAAAACAAGAATCCAAAATTTTCTCCACCACATATTCCAACTCCCCATCAACCAACACCGGGGCAGGAGGATCAACAGAGGGAACAACGAGCACCACATATCTCCACAACAAAGATCTATGGAAAACATTATGGATGGCAAAAGAGGCTGGAAGGGCCAAACGAAAAGATACCGGATTGATAATCTCAGAAATCTTATAAGGACCAATAAACCGAGGCTTGAACTTAGGGGAAGAAACCTTCATAGGAACATGACGAGAAGATTACCAGACTAAATCCCCCACCCGAAGCCGGGGACCAACACACCGACGGCGGTTAGCAAAACGTTGAGCCTTTTCCTGAGACAACGTCAAATTGTCTACCACATGAGTCCAAATCTGCTGTAACCTGTCCATTACAGAATCCACACCGGGACCATCAGAATGCTCAACCTGCCCCGAAGAAAAACGAGGATGAAAACCAAAATTACAAAAGAAAGGCGAAACCAAAGTAGCCGAACTAGCCCGATTATTAAGGGCAAACTCGGCCAACGGCAAGAAAGCCACCCAATCATCCTGGTCAGCAGACACAAAGCATCTCAAATAGGTTTCCAAGGTCTGATTAGTTCGCTCAGTTTGGCCATTTGTCTGAGGATGAAACGTCGAAGAAAAAGACAAATCAATGCCCATCCTAGCACAAAAGGACCGCCAAAACCTAGAAACAAACTGGGAACCTCTGTCAGACACAATATTCTCCGGAATGCCATGCAAACGAACCACATGCTGAAAAAACAATGGAACCAAATCAGAGGAGGAAGGCAATTTAGGCAAAGGTACCAAATGGACCATTTTAGAGAACCGGTCACAAACCACCCAGATAACAGACATCTTCTGGGAAACCGGAAGATCCGAAATAAAATCCATGGAAATATGCGTCCAGGGCCTCTCAGGGACCGGCAAAGGCAAAATCAACCCACTAGCACGGGAACAGCAAGGCTTGGCCCGGGCACAAGTCCCACAGGACTGCACAAAAGAACGCACATCCCGCGACAAGGAAGGCCACCAAAAGGACCTAGCAACCAAATCTCTGGTACCAAAAATCCCAGGATGACCAGCCAACACCGAACAATGAACCTCAGAAATTACCTTACTTGTCCATCTATCAGGAACAAACAGCTTCCCCACAGGACAGCGGTCAGGTTTATCAGCCTGAAATTCCTGAAGCACCCGCCGTAAATCAGGGGAGATGGCAGAAAGAATCACCCCTTCCTTAAGAATGCCAACCGGCTCAAGGACTCCAGGAGAATCAGGCAAAAAACTCCTAGAGAGGGCATCAGCCTTCACATTCTTAGATCCCGGAAGATACGAGACCACAAAATCAAAACTGGAGAAAAACAGGGACCATCGAGCCTGTCTAGGGTTCAGCCGCTTGGCCGACTCGAGGTAAATCAGATTCTTATGATCGGTCAAGACCACAATGCGGTGCTTGGCTCCCTCAAGCCAATGTCGCCACTCCTCAAATGCCCACTTCATGGCCAACAACTCCCGATTGCCGACATCATAATTGCGCTCAGCAGGCGAAAACTTTCTGGAAAAAAAGGCACACGGCTTCATCAAAGAACCATCAGAACTCCTCTGAGACAAAACGGCCCCTGCCCCAATCTCAGAAGCGTCAACCTCAACCTGAAAAGGGAGAGAAACATCCGGCTGACGCAACACAGGGGCAGAAGTAAATCGGCGTTTAAGCTCCTGAAAGGCCTCAACAGCCGCAGAGGACCAATTCGTCACATCAGCGCCTTTCTTCGTCAAATCGGTCAGGGGCTTAACCACACTGGAAAAGTTGGCAATGAAACGGCGATAAAAATTAGCAAAGCCCAAAAATTTCTGAAGACTCTTCACAGATGTGGGTTGAATCCAGTCATGAATGGCTTGAACAGGATCCATTTCTATAGACGAGGGAGAAAAAATAAAACCCAAAAAAGAGACCTTCTGAACTCCAAATAGGCACTTAGACCCCTTCACAAATAAAGCATTATCACGAAGGATCTGGAATACCATCCTGACCTTCTTCACATGAGACTCCCAATCATCGGAAAAAATCAAAATATCATCCAAATACACAATCATGAATTTATCAAGATAATTGCGGAAAATATCATGCATGAAGGACTGAAATACAGAAGGAGCATTAGAGAGCCCGAAAGGCATCACAAGGTATTCAAAATGGCCTTCGGGCGTATTAAATGCAGTTTTCCATTCGTCACCCTGTTTAATACGAACAAGATTATATGCCCCTCGAAGGTCAATCTTAGTAAACCAACTAGCCCCTTGATCCGAGCAAACAAATCAGAAAGCAAAGGTAAAGGGTATTGGAATTTGACTGTGATCTTATTAAGAAGGCGATAATCAATACAGGGTCTCAATGAGCCATCCTTCTTGGCAACAAAAAAGAATCCCGCTCCCAATGGTGAGGAAGACGGCCGAATATGCCCCTTCTCCAAAGACTCCTTAACATAACTCCGCATGGCGGCATGCTCTGGCACAGATTGAAAAGTCGGCCCTTAGGGAACTTACAGCCAGGAATCAAGTTAATAGCACAATCACAGTCCCTATGTGGAGGAAGGGAACTGGACTTGGGCTCATCAAATACATCCTGGAAATCCGACAAAAACTCAGGAACTTCAGAAGAGGGGGAAGAGGAAATTGACATCAAAGGAACGTCACTATGTACCCCTTGACAACCCCAACTAGTCACAGACATAGATTTCCAATCCAGCACCAGATTATGTCCCTGTAACCATGGAAAACCCAGTACAACAACATCATGCAAATTATGCAACACCAGAAAACGGCAATCTTCCTGATGTGCTGGAGCCATGCACATGGTCAGCTGAGTCCAATACTGAGGTTTATCCTTGGCCAACGGTGTAGCATCAATGCCCCTCAAAGGAATAGGGCTCTGCAAAGGCTGCAAGGAAAAACCACAGCGCCTGGCGAATTCCAAGTCCATCAAGTTCAGGGCAGCGCCTGAAAACACAAATGCCATGACAGAAAAGGACGATAATGAGCAAATCAAGGTCACAGATAAGAGAAATTTAGGCTGTACAGTACTGATGGTAACAGACCTAGCGACCCTCTTAGTACGCTTAGGGCAATCAGAAATAACATGAGCAGAATCACCACAGTAAAAACACAGCCTATTCTGGCGTCTGAATCCCTGCCGTTCTGCTCTAGTCAAAATCCTATCACATTGCATAGGCTCAGGACTCTGCTCAGAGGATACTGGATACTGCCATATGGTGCACAACTTTGCGCTCGCGAAGGCGCCGATCAATCTGAATGGCTAGAGACATAGATTCGCTCAAACCAGCAGGCGTGGGGAACCCCACCATAACATCTTTAAGGGCTTCAGAAAGACCCTTTCTGAAAATTGCTGCCAGAGCCTCCTCATTCAATTTAGTGAGCACAGACCATTTTCTAAATTTCTGGCAGTATACTTCTGCCGCTTCCTGACCCTGACACAGGGCCATCAAGGTCTTTTCTGCAAGATCCACAGAATTAGGTTCGTCATACAATAATCCGAGCACTTGAAAAAATGAGTCTACATTAAGCAATGCCGGATCCCCTGATTCAAGGGAGAATGCCCAGTCCTGAGGGTCACCACGCAGCAGAGAGATGACAATTTTAACCTGCTGAATGGGATCACCAGAGGAACGGGGTTTCAAGGCAAAAAACAATTTGCAGTTATTTTTAAAGTTCAAAAACTTGGATCTGTCCCCAAAAAACAAATCAGGGGTTGGAATTCTAGGCTCTAAAGCCGGAGTCTGGACAACAATATCTTGGATACTCTGTACTCTTGCAGCAAGTTGATCCACACGAGAAAACAAACCCTGAACATCCATGCCAGCGCCAAAATCCTGAACCACCCAGAGATTAAGAGGAAAAAAAGACAAAACAGACTGCAGAAAAAAAGTGGCTCAGAACTTCCTTTTCCTTCTTTTGAGATGCATTTAATTCATTTTTGGGCCAGTTGTACTGTTATGAGCTGGTGGTTTAGGAGCAACATGGGACGTGCTCTGGAGGAGGTGGTACCTATACAGACCGCAGTTCCTGAGCTTAACACAACACTAGAAGTAGCCGTGGGATGTTCCTGTCACTCCCTAGACACCTCTTCACAGCCGGAGGACTAACTACCCCTAAAGATAGAAACAGGAAAGCTATCTTGCCTCAGAGAAAATCCCCAAAGGATAGGACAGCCCCCCACAAATATTGACTGTGAGTGGAGAAGGAAATTACATACGCAGAATGAAACCAGGATGTAGCAAAGGAGGCCAGTCTAGCTAGATAGATAGAACAGGACAGAATACTGTGCGGTCAGTATTAAAAACTAGAAAAATCCACCACAGAGTTTACAAAAATCTCCACACCTGACTAAAGGTGTGGAGGGTAAATCTGCTTCCCAGAGCTTCCAGCTTAACTGAATAAATCCATACTGACAAGCTGGACTAGAAAAAACATAGAAAGTGCAGAAAGATTAAGTCCACAACAAGTGGACTGCAAAAGAACAAAGCAAGGACTTATCTTTGCTGAACTGGTCAGAATATCAAGGAAATCACAGCAGAGATGTGAATCCAACCAGGAACCATTGACAACTGGCACAGGCTGAAGAATAGAACCAGGCTAAATAGCTGAGCCAGAAAGACAATCAGTGGAAGCAGCTGCTGGCTACTAAATCCAAGGAGCAGCAGTACCACTTAAAACCACCGGAGGGAGCCCAAGAGCAGAACTCACAAAAGTGCCACTTACAACCACCGGAGGGAGCCCAAGAGCGGAATTCACAACAGAGAACCTCTCCCCTCCCCCCAGGCATTTGTATCTGAAAGAGCCACCTTCTGCAGCAGTAATGCTGCACAAGGAAAAGGTGGCTCTTTTAGTTATGCTCCTTGCACCCGCTGAACTTAACACTTTTGAAATGTGTCCCCTCATACCGTGAAACCGTCCCAGAGGTGGGACTTTCCTTCATAATGAGACGCAACACAGCCGTCATTCCTACCCCCTTGGCGCCGTGAGCTGCCTCCTCAGCGTTGTTTTAATCTGTCCCGGAGCCTGCGCTGTTATGTTAAACCTTGGGCATGCGCAGTTTGCGCTGCCCATCCTCTGACATCATTTGGTGTCAGGATGACTGTGCTTGTGCGGCCGCGCTGACCGAGATCCCACCTCGCAGTGTCTTCTGATTTATTCACACTGCGGGGCTGGGATTCATGGGCATGCGCAGTGCATATCTTCACCTCAGGCTCTCGCTCATCTCCCTCCGCCTTCTGCAAACTGTTTGTCGTCAGCTGATCCCTAATCAAATGTCACAGCCGTGACGACGCATAGTCTGAAGAAGGCGAAAGGAGATGAGTTAGAGAGGCGAAGATATGCACTGCGCAAGGCCATGAATCCCAGCCCCGCAGTGTGAATAAATCAGAAGACACTGCGGGGCCTGATGTCGGGCAGCGCGACCACACAGGCGCAGTCAGGCTGACATCAAATGATGTCAGAAGATGGGCAGCGCTAACTGCGCATGGCCAATGGATAACATAACAGCACAGGCTCCGGGACAGAATAAAACAATGCTGAGGAGGCTGCGCCCGGCACCAAGTGGGAATGAATGACAGCTGTGCTGCATCTCATTAAGAAGGAAAGTCCCTCCTCCGGGACGGTTTCACGGTATGAGGGGCCAAATTTTATAAGTGTTTCGTTCAGCGTGTGCAAGGAGCATAATTAAAAGAGCCACCTTTTCCCTGTGCAGCATTACTGTTGCACAAGGTGGCTCTCCTAGTTGCTAATGCCTGCGGGGGGGGTTAAAGGTTCCCTTTCAACTTGCTCCAATTAGGCCCCAGCCTACACTCTGCTTCTCCTTTATTCCCTGGGCTCCAACAACGCCAGTTGCTGCTCAGAAGTGTCTTTGGCACGGGTACTCCCTCCTGCCCAGCCCGGTTCCAGCACGCCAGCTGCTTCCGGGTAGTGTCAAGGTCACTTTGCCTCCAATACATTGTCCTGTCGTGTTGCGGTCGGGTTAGCCGACTCTATGGTGCCTGCAGTTTAGGTGCTTCCTATGTGGGCTGCGGGAACTGGCAATCAACGCTGGATCTGTAGTGCCAATAGGACAAGCTCCCCCTGTAGGACTGTGGATTTTCGGTAACTACGGCCGGCTCGCGGCCTAGCAACTTTTGTTTTTCCTGTGGACCTTCTGCTTCCTATCTGAGTTCCAGCACTATTAGCTGGTTCTTAGGAAGACAATCTTGAATAGGTCCCCCTGGATCCAGTACCGTCAGCTGGTTCCAGGCAGAGCCTTTGGCTTAGGTGCCTCCTTCTGGGTATCCGAGTTTCACCAACGTCAGGTGGTCCTTGGTAGTGCTTTCTGGCACGGGTACCTCCTGCTTAGTAACCGGGTTCCAGTACCAACAGCTGGTCCTTGGTAGTTCCAATGGCTCTTGGACCTTCAGGTAGCCATCCGGGTTCCAGTACCATCAGCTGGTTCTCGGCATTTCCTCAGCCTTCTTGTACCTTCTGCTACATTTCCAAGTTCAAGACCCTAAAGACGACGACCCTGAAGACCACCCCTAAGACAACGATGACCCCAGAGACGACAACCCCTGAGACGACGACCCTGGAGACGACGACCCTGAAGACCACCCCGAAGATGACGATGACGACACCGGAGACGACGACTCTGGAGACGACGACCCTGAAGACCAAGAAGCAGAAGAACAAGAAGCTGCAGAACAAAGAGCAGAAGAACATTAAGCATAAGACTTAAAATCTGAGCAAAAGATATTATCTAAATTATAAGCAGAAGAAGACTAAGCAGTGTATGGGGGTGAGTCCATTCCTCCTCGTGGTGCCCCTGGAAAAAGTCTGGTGCTGCAGGCCTAACTGAACACGGACAAATCCTGTTGTAACTCTTTTGTGACAGGCAGAACCGAAGGTGTAATCTTCAAACTTTTATAGATAACAACTACAGAAATGCCTGTCACAAATAAGAATATGATGAAGAAGTAGAATATGAAGAAGAATAATAGTTTAATAAAAAGAATATGAAGAATGTAACAAAAAAGAATAATAGGACGAAGGTAAAGAGGAAGATGAATAAGGTGAAGAAGAAGTTGATGTAAAAGATGCTGCTGCTGAGGATGATGAAGAAGAAAGTGTCAGAGAATTAAAAAAGAATTGGTGAAACATCAATATCTGACAAAATATAAAAAATCTTAACATAGTCAATATCTTTGTAACTCCGAACGTCTAAAAAAAAAAATTTGATTGGCTAAACCTCTATGCCTTTAATGTCTCCCCCACCTCCCCCAATACATCCTACATTATTCTTAGTTGTTTTCCTTCATGTAGAATGAACCTACAAGGAAAGAAAGGGTTTATTTTAATTCCGATATTTTGGTCCCATTGACTTGCATTGGTATCGGGTATCGGTATCGGCGATATCCGATATCTTTTGAATATCGGCCGATCCAATCCGATACCGATACTTTTCAATATCGGAAGGTATCCCTCAACACTAGTAGTGAAATAATATCTTATCAGTATGCCTGCAAATCTACGATTTTTAAAACCCAAACACCAGGCAGGCCTCAGCCTGATATAACAGACTGTATTTCATTTGGGGGGGCTTTATCAGACAGTATCAGACAGCAGAAAAAGGGGTCCACCGGCCTACAATTACCAAACTTGGAGCACGCAGATATATGCGGGCTGTCACGGAAATACCACACTGGCAAATATGTGGCCTTTTTATATTTTTTGAAGCTAAATAGTGCTGTATAGAATTAGAGTATCAGGCAGCAAAAAAAGTGGTCCACCGGCCTACAATTACCAAACTTGGAGCACACAGATATATGCGGGCTGTCACGAAAATACCACACTGGCAAATAGGTGGCCTTTTAATATTTTTTGAAGCAAAATATAGCTGTTTAGAATTAGAGAATCAGACAGCAAAAAAAGGGGTACACCGGCCTACAATTCCCAAGCTTGGACCACGCAGATATATGAGGGCTGTCACGGAAATACCACACTGGCAAATATGTGGCCTGTTTTTGTTTTTTTTAAATGCCAAATAGTGCTGTATATCATTAAAGTAACAGACACCAGAAACAGTGGCAAAATGGCCTAAAATGCCAAAACTTGGAGCACGCAGATATATGAGGGCTGTCACGGAAATACCACACTGGAAAATATGTGGCCTGTTTTTTTTTTTAAATGCCAAACAGTGCTGTATATAATTAGAGCAACAGTGGCAAAACGGCCTAAAATGGAAAAACTTGGAGCACGCAGATATATGCGGCCTTTTTCGGTGAATTTAAAACACACAAAGAAAAAGTGGTACAAGGCTAGCACACACAACTATGCTATGTATGCCTGAGAAACTATGATTTTTCAACAGGCCTCAGTCTGACAGAACAGACTATATTTTGGCTTTTTTGGGTTGAATTTTTGGAAAAAAATGCAACTAGGTATATAGTAAAGAAGCTGCAGCAGCAGACAGTTATGGAGCTTTGGGAGGGATGCAGTGGGAGCAATGGATGCACATACAGTGCCTGCAGGCCTTGCACTGTTGTGGATATGCTGTGCCCTGCCTACCTAGCGCTGCAATATCGGGACCCACGAATTAGCCCGAAAAAGGACTTTTGGTTTCTGAGGAGTTGTGGATTTAAGAGTTGTAGACCTACACTATCTTTAAAAACCACAATTGTGACCCTATCTCGGCAGCAGCTCTCCATACTCTCGCTGAAACAGGAACAGAATGCGGCAAGCAGGGCGGCGCCGTGTCTCTTATACTTGGGATGATGCTGTACGGCCCAGCCAATCATTGCTTGACCACAACAAAGATGGCTGCGGTGTTTCATGGCCTGGCAGACAATCCCTTCATCGTGATTGGGTCTCTAAAGTCCGCTAAAACTGCTGGGTGGAGGCTGCAGTTACCGCCGAATAATACCGGAAATGCTCACTGCTCGAGAAGTACACCGAGCATAGTGATACTCGGGAGAGTAACGAGCAGTGGCGAGCACGTTTGCTCATCACTAATAAGCAGCCCTGGCACACAGACCCCACCCACATACAATATTGCCTCCGCTCCACCAATCCCAAATAGAAAGAGTGCAAAATGTTTTGTGGCATACTTTTCTTGGCACATCTCTCACCATTCCCTTAAAGGCGAGGGTGGAAAATTAATTTCTCCAAGTGACCACATGAGAAATCATAACTATTGTGGAGGACCGACCAATAGAATAAAATTAAATTAGTTCTACTTATTATCATTTTATATTCATTTTGAATCACTTAAAGTGGTGGTCTGAAGTCAAAATAAGTTTCATTCTAGATTGCTATTTACTTAGTGCCATAATCTATACTAATTTCTAATATACAGTGCCTTGCTAAAGTATTTGGCCCCCTGGAACTTTTCAACCTTTTCCCACATATCATGCTTCAAACATAAAGATACCAAATGTAAATATTTGGTGAAGAATCTACAACAATTAGAACACAATTGTAAAGTTGAACGAAATGTATTGGTTATTTTAAATTTTTGTGGAAATTCAAAAACTGAAAAGTGGGGAGTGCAATATTATTCGACCCTTTAACTTAATAGTTTGTTGCTCCACCTTTTGCTGCGATTACAGCTGCAAGTCCCTTGGGGTACAGTACAGACCAAAAGTTTGGACACACCTTCTCATTTAAAGATTTTTCTGAATTTTCATGACTATGAAAATTGTACATTCCCACGGAAGGCAGGCATCAAAACTATGAATTAACACATGTGGAATTATATACTTAACAAAAAAGAGTGAAACAACTGAAATTATGTCTTATATTCTAGGTTCTTCAAAGTAGCCAACTTTTGTTTTGATGACTGCTTTGCACACTTTTGGCATTCTCTTTATGAGCTTCAAGAGGTAGTCACCGGGAATGGTCTTCCAACAATCTTGAAGGAGTTCCCAGAGATGCTTAGCACTTGTTGGCCCTTTTGCTTTAACTCTGCGGTCCAGCTCACCCCAAACCATCTCAATTGGGATCAGGTCTGGTGACTGTGGAGACCAGGTCATCTGGCGTAGCACCCCATCACTCTCCTTCTTGGTCAGTAGCCCTTAAACAGCCTGCAGGTGTGTTTGGGGTCATTGTCCTGTTGAAAAATAAATGATGGTCCAACTAAACGCAAACCGAATGGAATAGCATGCCGCTGCAAGATGCTGTGGTAGCCATGCTGGTTCAGTATGCTTTCAATTTTGAATAAATCCCCAACAGTGTCATCAGCAAAGCACCCCCACACCATCACACCTCCTCCTCCATGCTTCACGGTGGGAACCAGGCATGTAGAGTCCATCCGTTCACCTTTTCTGTGTCGCACAAAGACATGGTGGTTGGAATCAAAGATTTCAAATTTGGACTCATCAGACCAAAGCACAGATTTCCACTGGTCTAATGTCCATTCCTTGTGTTCTTTAGCTCAAACAAGTCTCTTCTGCTTGTTGCCTGTCCTTAGCAGCTTAGCAGTGGTTTCCTAGCAGCTATTTTACCATGAAGGCCTGCTGCACAAAGTCTCCTCTTAACAGTTGTAGAGATGTGTCTGCTGCTAGAACTCTGTGTGGCATTGACCTGGTCTCTAATCTGAGCCGCTGTTAACCTGCGATTTCTGAGGCTGGTGCCTCGGATAAACTTATCCTCAGAAGCAGAGGTGACTCTTGGTCTTCCTTTCCTGGGGTGGTCCTCATATGAGCCAGTTTCTTTGTAGCACTTGATGGTTTTTGCCACTGCACTTGGGGACACTTTCAAAGTTTGCTCAATTTTTCGGACTAACTGACCTTCATTTCTTAAAGTAATGATAGCCACTCGTTTTTCTTTACTTAGCTGCTTTTTTCTTGCCATAATACAAATTCTAACAGTCTATTCAGTAGGACTATCAGCTGTGCATCCAACAGACTTCTGCACAACACAACTGGTGGTCCCAACCCCATTTATAAGGCAAGAAATCCCCCTTATTAAACCTGACACGGCACACCTGTGAAGTGAAAACCATTCCCGGTGACTACCTCTTGAAGCTCATCAAGAGAAAGCCAAGAGTGTGCAAAGCAGTCATCAAAGCAAAAGGTGGCTACTTTGAAGAACCTAGAATATAAGACATAATTTCAGTTGTTTCACACTTTTTTGTTAAGTATATAATTCCACATGCTGTTAATTCATAGTTTTGATGCCTTCAGTGTGAATGTACAATTTTCATAGTCATGAAAATATAGAAAAATCTTTAAATGAGAAGGTGTGTCCAAACTTTTGGTCTGTACTGTATGTCTCTATCAGTTTTGTACATCGAGAGACTGAAATTCTTGCCCATTCTTCCTTTGCAAACAGCTCGAGCTCAGTGAGTTTTGATGGAGATCGTTTGTGAACAGCAGTTTTCAACTCTTTCCACAGATTCTCGATTGGATTGAGGTCTGGACTTTGACTTGGCCATTCTAATACCTGGATATGTTTATTTGTGAACCATTCCATTGTAGATGTTGCATTATGTTTGCGATCATTGTCTTGTTAGAAGATAAATCTCCATTCCAATCTTAGGTCTTTTGCAGACTCCAACAGGTTTTCTTCAAGAATGGTCCTGTATTTGGCTCTATTATTATTATTATTATTATTATTATTTATTGTTATAGCGCCATTTATTCCATGGCGCTTTACATGTGAGGAGGGGTATGCATAATAAAAACAAGTACAATATTCTTAAACAATACAAGTCATAAGTGGTACAGGAGGAGAGAGGACCCTGCCCGCGAAGGCTCACAATCTACAAGGGATGGGTGAGAATACAGTAGGTGAGGATAGAGCTGGTCATGCAGCGGTTTGGTTGATAGGTGGTTACTGCAGGTTGTAGGCTTGTCGGAAGAGGTGGGTCTTCAGGCTCTTTTGAAGGTTTCGATGGTAGGCGAGAGTCTGATGTGTTGTGGTAGAGGGTTCCAGAGTAGGGGTGATACGCGAGAGAAATCTTGTATACGATTGTGGGAAGAGGAGATAAGAGGGGAGTAGAGAAGGAGATCTTGTGAGGATCGGAGGTTGAGTGTAGGTATGTACCGGGAGACGAGGTCACAGATGTATGGAGGAGACAGGTTGTGGATGGCTTTGTATGTCATGGTTAGGGTTTTGTACTGTAGTCTCTGGGCAATAGGGAGCCAGTGAAGGGATTGACAGAGGGGAGAGGCCGGGGAATAGCAGGGGGACAGGTGGATTAGTCGGGCAGCAGAGTTTAGAATAGATTGGAGGGGTGCGAGAGTGTTAGAGGGGAGGCCACAGAGCAGGAGGTTGCAGTAGTCAAGGTGAGAGATGATGAGGGCATGGACTAGGGTTTTTGCAGATTCTTTGTTGAGGAATGTACGGATTCGTGAAATATTTTTTAGTTGAAGTCGGCAGGAAGTGGAAAGGGCTTGGATATGTGGTTTGAAGGAGAGATCAGCGTCAAGGATTACCCCGAGGCAGCGAGCTTGTGGGACTGGGGAGAGTGGGCAGCCATGCACTGTAATGGATAGGTTCGTTGGGGGGGTCGCGTGAGATGGGGGAAAGATGATGAATTCTGTTTTGTCCATGTTAAGTTTCAGAAATCTAGAGGAGAAGGATGAAATAGTGGACAGACATTGAGGGATTCTGGTTAGTAGGGAGGTGATATCTGGTCCAGAGATGTAGATATGTGTGTCATCAGCATAGAAATGATACTGGAAGCCATGAGATTCTATGAGCTGTCACAGGCCAAAGGTGTAAGTGGAGAAGAGCAGGGGCCCAAGGACTGAACCTTGTGGGACTCCGACAGATAGGGAGCAAGGTGAGGAGGTGGTGTGTGAGTGGGAGACGCTGAATGTCCGGTCTGTCTGGTATAATGAGATCCAGGATAGGGCCAAGTCTGTGATGCCAAGGGATGAGAGGGTCTGTAATAATAAGGAATGGTCCACTGTGTCAAAGGCAGCCGACAGGTCGAGGAGGAGGAGGACAGAGTAGTATCGCTTGCTCTTGGCGGTTAAGAGGTCATTGGTGACCTTAGTTAGGGCAGTTTCAGTGGAGTGGTGTGACCGGAAGCCAGATTGTAAGCAGTCAAAGAGGGAGCAAGAAGAGAGATGGGAGGACAGTTCAAGGTAGACGTGTTGTTCCAGTAGTTTGGAGGCATAAGGGAGAAGTGATATAGGACAATAGCTAAATACAGAGGATGGGTCAAGAGAAGGCTTTTTGAGGATAGGTGTGATTGAGGCATGTTTAAAGCTTGAGGGGAAAACACCAGTTGTTAGTGATAGGTTGAAGAGATGGGTTAGGGTTGGGATGAAGACTTTGGTGAGGTTTGGGATGAAGTGGGATGGGAGCGGGTCAAGTGCACAGGTGGTGAGATGTGATCTTGAGAGTAGAGTGGAGAGTTGATCTTCTGTAATGGTGGAGAAGTTGGTTTTGGAGGTGGAGGGCGGGGAAGTCGGGAGGAAGGGCTCTGGGGGTTGTTGACCAAAACTGTCTCTGATGTTATCAATCTTCTGCTTGAAAAATGAGGCAAAGTCTTCAGCTGAGATAAGTGGAGAGGGAGGAGGTGCTGGGGGACGAAGGAGAGAATTGAAAGTGTTGAATAACTGTTTAGGGTTGTGAGACAGGAAGGATATGAGAGATGAGAAGTAGGTTTGTTTAGCTGTGGCAAGTGTGGTCTTGAAAGTAGTGAGGGACTTTTTGAATGCGATGAAGTGCTCATTGGAGTGGGATCTTTTCATCTGCGCTCAGCAGCCCTGGAGGCTCGCCTAATTTCTTTGGTCAGGCTGGTGTGCCAGGGCTGTCTGTTGATTTTGCAAGCTTTGGTATGTGTAAGTGAGGCAGCAGATTCCAGAGCTACAGCTATTGTGGTGTTATATAGAGTGGCAGCGTCATCCGCATTGTGTAAAGAACTTATGTCTGTGAGAGGGAGGAGGGATTCAGAGAATGAATGTAGGTCAAGATGTTTAAGATTTCTGTGAGGGTGTGAAAGTTTGTGGGATGGGGATTGTAGTCATGGAGTGGAGAGGGAAGAGAATGTGAGAAGGTTGTGGTCAGAGAGAGGAAGAGGTGAGTTAGAGAGGTTAGATAGGGAGCAGAGGCGGGTGAAGATGAGGTCCAGTGTGTGACCATCTTTGTGAGTGGCTGCAGAAGACCATTGAGTGAGGCCGAAGGAGGAAGTGAGAGATAGAAGTTTAGTGGCAGCTGAGAGGGAAGTGTCAATGGGGATGTTGAAGTCGCCCATGATGATAGTGGGGATGTCCGCGGAAAGGAAATGAAGTAGCCAGGTGGTGAAGTGGTCAATGAAGGTGGTGGCTGGCCCTGGGGGGCGGTAAATGACAGCCAGTTGGAGGTTGGAGGGGGAGTAGATGCGCACAGAGTGCACCTCAAAGGAAGGGAGTGTAACAGAGGGTGGAAGTGGGATTGGGGTGAAGGGGCAGTTATCTGACAGGAGAAAAACAACTCCTCCGCCATGTTTGCTGCTGCAGCGGGGGTGTGAGAAAGGTGGAGGCCACCGTAAGAGAGTGCAGCAGGGGAGGCTGTGTCGGAAGGGGTGAGCCAGGTTTCGGTGATGGCGAGGAAGGAAAGTTTGGTAGTAACAAAGAGATCATGGATGTAGGAAAGCTTGTTGCAGACAGAGCGAGCGTTCCACAGAGCTCCTGTTAGTGGGACTGGGGAAGCGGGGGCTGGGCGAATGGGTATAAGGTTAGAGAGGTTACGGAAATTTGTGATAGAACGTGGATGGGAGGTAGAAATGACTGTGGGAATGTGGTGAGGAGGACCAGGATTTGGAGAGATATCACCAGCAGTGAGAAGGAGCAGAGAAAGTGTTAGCAGGTGGGAGCAGGAGAGGGCATGAGGGGGCTGTCTGTGTTTGGAGACAGAGGATTGTATGTTAAGGAACAGTTCTGAGGAGGAGGTGAGATGGATGGGGAGAATTGAAGCAGAAATAAACAGTTCCTTACGATGGTGTAGGGATTAGGGGAGGTAGCATAAAGTGAAGGATTATAGGGGTGAGAGTGAAAATAAACAGAAACATTGTTTACAGTGACTGGCCAGTTACCTTCAGTTCCCTTCAGGTTCAATTCAGGTTTTAATTCTACTGTTATCTTCACTCTTTTAGAACACACTTCTAGAAATCACACTGCAGACTAAAGTCATGCAGACTTTAGCTATGCAATATATGTACAACTAAGTGCGTTCAGGTGTGAAGCAGAGAGGAGTGGTCTCTGCTCATCTTGGTCAGAGAATTAAGGGTGGACCAGATGCATACAATCAAGCCTGAGTAAACAAGGTCATAAATAACACAGGGTAAGCTGGGGTGAGCTGAAATGCACACAAGAGAATGCTAGGAGCAGAGGGAAGTCTGTGTGCAAAGCTGGGTGATGTAATATGTGCACTTCATAGACAGACAGCAGGAGAGCAGGAGAGCTGGGTGGATGAACATACCATGAGAATGCTAGGAGCAGAGGGAAGTCTGTGTGCAAAGCTGGGTGATGTAATTTGTGCACTTCATAGACAGCAGGAGAGCTGGGTGGATGAACATACCATGAGAATGCTAGGAGCAGATGGAAGTCTGTGTGCAAAGCTGGGTGATGTAATATGTGCACTTCATAGACAGACAGCAGGAGAGCAGGAGAGCTGGGTGGATGAACATACCATGAGAATGCTAGGAGCAGAGGGAAGTCTGTGTGCAAAGCTGGGTGATCCATCTTCCCATCAATTTTAACCATCTTCCCTGTCCCTGCTGAAGAAAAGCAGGCCCAGACCATGATGCTGCCACCACCATGTTTGACAGTGGGGATGGTGTGTTCAGGGTGATGAGCTGTGTTGCCTTTACGCCAAACATATAGTTTGGCATGGATGCCAAAAAGTTCGATTTTGGATGACCAGAGAACCATCTTCCACATGTTTGATGTGTCTCACAGGTGACTTGTTGCAAACTTTAAAATACACTTTTTATGGATATCTTTGAGAAATGGCTTTCTTCTTGCCACTCTTCTATAAAGGCCAGATTTGTGCAGTGTTCAACTGATTGTTGTCCTATGGACAGATTGTCCCACCTCAGCTGTAGATCTCTGTAGTTCATCCAGAGTGATCATGGGCCTCTTGGCTGCATCTCTGATCAGTCTTCTCCTTGTTTGAGATGAAAGTATAGAGGGATGGCAGGGTCTTGGTAGATTTGCAGTGGTATGATACTCCTTTCCTTTCAATATTATCGCTTGCACAGTGCTCCTTAGGATGTTTAAATTTTGGAAATCATTTTGTATCCAAATCTCGCTTTAAACTTCTCCACAACAGTATAACGGACCTGCTTGTTGTGTTCCTTGGTCTTCATGATGCTCTCTGTGCTTCAAACAGAACCCTGAGACTATCACAGAGCAGGTGCATTTATACGGAGACTTGATTACACACAGGTGGATTATATTTGTCATCATTAGGCATTTAGGACAACATTGCATCATTCAGAGATCCACAATGAACTTCTGGAGTGAGTTTGCTGCACTGAAAGTAAAGGGGCCGAATAATATTGCACGCCCCACTTTTCAGTTTTTGAATTTCCACAAAAATTTAAAATAACCAATAAATTTTGTTCAACTTCACAATTGTGTTCCACTTGTTGTTGATTCTTCACCAAAAATTTATATTTGGTATCTTTATGTTTGAAGCATGATATGTGGGAAAAGGTTGAAAAGATCCAAAGAGTCGAATACTTTCGCAAGGCACTATATATATATATATATATATATATATATATATATATACAGTATATATATATATATACATATATCTAATATATAATTGCCTAGAATACTACTTCCTGCAATTTGTGCCAACTTCCGTGGCTTTGTCCGGAGCTAATGTCCGGAGCTAATGTCCGGAGCTAATGTCCGGAGCTAATGTCCGGAGATAAGTGACGTCACCAGTGTCCTACACCCAGGCAGAGCACAGTGGCCCCAGGCAGAGCACAGGGGCCCCAGGCAGAACATGGGGCCCCAGGCAGAGCACAGGGGCCCCAGGCAGAGCACAGGGGCCCCAGGCAGCATATGGGGCCCCAGGCAGAGCACAGGGGCCCCAGGCAGCATATGGGGCCCCAGGCAGAGCACAGTGGCCCCAGGCAAAGCACACACCAAATCGGAGGCCGAGGGGCCCCGCCAACCAAATCGGAGGCCGAGGAGCCCCGCCCACCAAATCGAAGGCCGAGCGGCCCCGCCCACCAAAGCGGAGGCCGAGGGGCCCGGCCCCGCCCACCAAAGCGGAGGCCGAGGGGCCCCGACCACCACATCGGAGGCCGAAGGGCCCCGCCCACCAAATCGGAGGCCGAGGGGCACCGCCCACGAAAGCGGAGGCCGAGGGTCCCCGCCCACCAAATCGGAGGCCGAGGGGCCCCGCCCACCAAATCGGAGGCTGAGGGGCCCCGCCCACCAAATCGGAAGTCGAGGGTCCCCGCCCACCAAATCGGAGGCCGAGGGTCCCCGCCCACCAAATCAGAGGCCGAGGGTCCCCGCCCACCAAATCGGAGGCCGGGGGTCCCCGCCCTCCAAATCAGAGGCCGAGGGGCCCCGCCCACCAAATTGGAGACCGTGGGGCCTCGCCCACCAAATCGGAGGCTGAGGGTCCCCGCCCACCAAATCGGAGGCCGAGGGTCCCCGCCCACCAAATCGGAGGCCGAGGGTCCACACCATCCAAATCGGAGGCCGAGTGGCCCTGCCCACCAAATCGGAGGCCGACGGGCCCCACCCACCAAATCGGAGGCCGAGGGTCCCCGCCCACCAAATCGGAGGCCGAGGGTCCCCGCCCACCAAATCGGAGGCCGAGGGTCCCCGCCCACCAAATTGGAGGCCGAGGGGCCCCACCAACCAAATCGGAGGCCGAGGAGCCCCGCCCACCAAATCGAACGTCGAGGGGCCCCGCCCACGAAAACGGAGGCCGAGGGACCCCGCACACCAAATCGGAGGCAGAGGGACCCCGCCCACCAAATCGGAGGCCGAGGGGCCCCGCCCACCAAAGCGGAGGCCGAGGGTCCCCGACCACCAAATCGGAGGCCGAGGGTCCCTGCCCACCAAATCGGAGGCCGAGGGTCTCCGCCCACCAAATCGGAGGCCGAGGGTCCCCGCCCACCAAATCGGAGGCCGAGAGTTCCCGCCCACCAAATCGGAGGCCGAGGGGCCCCGCCAACCAAATCGGAGGCCGAGGGGCTTCGCCAACCAAATCGGAGGCCGAGGAGCCCCGCCCACCAAATCGAAGGCCGAGCGGCCCCGCTCACCAAAGCGGAGGCTGAGGTGCCTGGCCCCGCCCACCAAAGCGGAGGCCAAGGGGCCCCACCCACCACATCGGAGGCCGAGGGGCCCCGCCCACCAAATCGGAGGCCGAGGGTCCCCGCCCACCAAATCGGAGGCCGAGGGTCCCCGCCCACCAAATCGGAGGCCGAGGGTCCCCGCCCACCAAATTGGAGGCCGAGGGTCCCCGCCCACCAAATTGGAGGCCGAGGGTCCCCGCCCACCAAATCGGAGGCCGAGGATCCTCGCCCACCAAATCGGAGGCGGAGGGGCCCCACCAACCAAATCGGAGGCCGAGGGTCCCCGCCCACCAAATCGGAGGCCGAGGGTCCCCGCCCACCAAATCGGAGGCCGAGGGGCCCCGCCAACCAAATCGGAGGCCGAGGGGCCCCACCCACCAAATCGGAGGCCGAGGGGCCCCGCCAACCAAATCGGAGGCCGAGGGGCCCCACCCACCAAATCGGAGGCCGAGGGTCCCCGCCCACCAAATCGTAGGCCGAGAGTCCCCGCCCACCAAATCGGAGGATAAGGGGCCCCGCCAACCAAATCGGAGGCCGAGGGTCCCCGCCAACCAAATCGGAGGCCGAGGAGCCCCGCCCAACAAATCGAAGGCCGAGCGGCCCCGCCCACCAAAGCGGAGGCCGAGGGGCCAGGCCCCGCCCACCAAAGCGGAGGCCGAGGGGCCCCGACCACCACATCGGTGGCCGAGGAACCTCGCCCACCACATCGGAGGCCGAGGGGCCCCGCCCACTAAATCGGAGGCCGAGGGTCCCCACCCACCAAATCGGAGGCCGAGGGTCCCCGCCCACCAAATCGGAGGCCGAGGGTCCCCGCCCACCAAATTGGAGGCCGAGGGTCCCCGACTACCAAATCGGAGGCCGAGGGTCCCCGCCCACCAATTCGGAGGCCGAGGGGCCCCGCCCACCAAAGCGGAGGCCGAGGGTCCCCGCACACCAAATCGGAGGCAGAGGGACCCCGCCCACCAAATCGGAGGCCGAGGGGCCCCGCCCACCAAAGCGGAGGCCGAGGGTCCCCGAACACCAAATCGGAGGCCGAGGGTCCCCGCCCACCAAATCGGAGGCCGAGGGTCCCCGCCCACCAAATCGGAGGCCGAGTCCCCGCCCACCAAATCGGAGGCCGAGGGGCCCCGCCAACCAAATCGGAGGCCGAGGGGCCCCGCCAACCAAATCGGAGGCCGAGGAGCCCCGCCCACCAAATCGAAGGCCGAGCGGCCCTGCCCACCAAAGCGGAGGCCGAGGGGCCCCGACCACCACATCGGAGGCCAAGGGGCCCCGCCCACCAAATCGGAGGCCGAGGGGCCCTGCCCACCAAAGCGGAGGCCGAGGGGCCCCGACCACCACATCGGAGGCCAAGGGGCCCCGCCCACCAAATCGGAGGCCGAGGGGCCCCGCCCACCAAATCGGAGGCCGAGGGTTCCCGCCCACAAAATCGGAGGCCGAGGGTCCCCGCCCACCAAATCGGAGGCCGAGGGTCCCCACCCACCAAATCAGAGGCCGAGGGGCCCCGCCCACCATATCGGAGGCCGGGGGTCCCCGCCCACCAAATTGGAGGCCGAGGGTCCCCGCCCACCACATCGGAGGCCGAGGGGCCCCGCCCACCAAATCGGAGGCCGATGGGCCCCGCCCACCAAATCGGAGGCCGAGGGTCCCCGCCCACCAAATCGGAGGCCGAGGGTCCCCGCCCACCAAATCGGAGGCCGAGGGTCCCCGCCCACCAAATCGGAGGCCGAGGGTCCACACCAACCAAATCGGAGGCCGAGGGGCCCCGCCCACCAAATCGAAGGCCGAGGGGCCCCGCCCACTAAAGCGGAGGCCGAGGAGCCCCGCCCACCAAATCGAAGGCCGAGCGGCCCTGCCCACCAAAGCGGAGGCCGAGGGGCCCCGACCACCACATCGGAGGCCAAGGGGCCCCGCCCACCAAATCGGAGGCCGAGGGGCCCCGCCCACCAAATCGGAGGCCGAGGGTCCCCGCCCACAAAATCGGAGGCCGAGGGTCCCCGCCCACCAAATCGGAGGCCGAGGGTCCCCACCCACCAAATCGGAGGCCGAGGGGCCCCGCCCACCATATCGGAGGCCGGGGGTCCCCGCCCACCAAATTGGAGGCCGGGGGTCCCCGCCCACCACATCGGAGGCCGATGGGCCCCGCCCACCAAATCGGAGGCCGAGGGTCCCCGCCCACCAAATCGGAGGCCGAGGGTCCCCGCCCACCAAATCGGAGGCCGAGGGTCCCCGCCCACCAAATCGGAGGCCGAGGGTCCACACCAACCAAATCGGAGGCCGAGGGGCCCCGCCCACCAAATCGAAGGCCGAGGGGCCCCGCCCACTAAAGCGGAGGCCGAGGGGCCCCGCACACCAAATCGGAGGCCGAGGGACCCCGCCCACCAAATCGGAGGCCGAGGGGCCCCGTCCACCAAAGCGGAGGCCGAGGGTCCCCGACCACCAAATCGGAGCCGAGGGTCCCCGCCCACCAAATCGGAGGCCGAGGGTCCCCGCCCACCAAATCGGAGGCCGAGGGTCCCCGCCCACCAAATCGGAGGCCGAGAGTCCCCACCCACCAAATTGGAGTCCGAGGGGCCCCGCCAACCAAATCGGAGGCCGAGGGGCCCCGCCCACCAAAGCGGAGGCCGAGGGTCCCCGCACACCAAATCGGAGGCAGAGGGACCCCGCCCACCAAATCGGAGGCCGAGGGGCCCCGCCCACCAAAGCGGAGGCCGAGGGTCCCCGCCCACCAAATCGGAGGCCGAGGGTCCACACCAACCAAATCGGAGGCCGAGGGGCCCCGCCCACCAAATCGAAGGCCGAGGGGCCCCACTCACAAAAGCGGAGGCCGAGGGTCCCCGCACACCAAATCGGAGGCAGAGGGACCCCGCCCACCAAATCGGAGGCCGAGGGGCCCCGCCCACCAAAGCGGAGGCCGAGGGTCCCCGACCACCAAATCGGAGGCCGAGGGTCACTGCCCACCAAATCGGGGGCCGAGGGTCCCCGCCCACCAAATCGGAGGCCGAGGGTCCCCGCCCACCAAATCGGAGGCTGAGAGTCCCCGCCCACCAAATCGGAGGCCGAGGGGCCCCGCCAACCAAATCGGAGGCCGAGGGGCCCTGCCAACCAAATCGGAGGCCGAGGGGCCCCACCAACCAAATCGGAGGCCAAGGGGCCCCACCAACCAAATCGGAGGCCAAGGGGCCTCGCCCACCAAATCGGAGGCCGAAGGTCCCTGCCCACCAAATCGGAGGCCGAGGGGCCCCGCCAATAAAATCGGAGGCCGAGGGGCCCCGCCCACCAAATCGAAGGCCGAGGGGCCCCGCCCACCAAATCGGAGGCCGAGGGTCCCCGCCCACCAAATCGGAGGATAAGGGGCCCCACCCACCAAATCGGAGGCCGAGGGGCCCCACCAACCAAATCGGAGGCCGAGGAGCCCCGCCCACCAAATCGAAGGCCGAGCGGCCCCGCCCATCAAAGCGGAGGCAGAGGGACCCCGCCCACCAAATCGGAGGCCGTGGGGCCCCGCCAACCAAAGCAGAGGCCGAGGGTCCCCGCCCACCAAATCGGAGGCAGAGGGACCCCGCCCACCAAATCGGAGGCCGAGGGTCCCCGCCCACCAAATCGGAGGCCGAGGGTCCCCGCCCACCAAATCGGAGGCCGAGGGGCCCCGCCAACCAAATCGGAGGCCGAGGAGCCCCGCCCACCAAATCGAAGGCCGAGGGGCCCGGCCCCGCCCACCAAAGCGGAGGCCGAGGGGCCCCGCCCACCACATAAGAGGCCGAGGGGCCCCGCCCACCAAATCGGAGGCTGAGGGGCCCCGCCCACCAAATCGGAGGCCGAGGGTCCCCGCCCACCAAATCGGAGGCCGAGGGTCCCCGCCCACCAAATCGGAGGCCGAGGGTCCCCGCCCACCAAATCGGAGGCCGAGGGTCCCAGCTCACCAAATTGGAGGCCGAGGGTCCCCGCCCACCAAATCGGAGGCCGAGGGGCCCCACCAACCAAATCGGAGGCCGAGGGGCCCCACCCACCAAATCGGAGGCCGAGGGTCCCTGCCAACCAAATCGGAGGCCGAGGGGCCCCGCCAACCAAATCGGAGGCCAAGGGGCCTCGCCCACCAAATCGGAGGCCGAAGGTCCCTGCCCACCAAATCGGAGGCCGAGGGGCCCCGCCAATAAAATCGGAGGCCGAGGGGCCCCGCCCACCAAATCGAAGGCCGAGGGGCCCCGCCCACCAAATCGGAGGCCGAGGGTCCCCGCCCACCAAATCGGAGGATAAGGGGCCCCACCCACCAAATCGGAGGCCGAGGGGCCCCACCAACCAAATCGGAGGCCGAGGAGCCCCGCCCACCAAATCGAAGGCCGAGCGGCCCCGCCCATCAAAGCGGAGGCAGAGGGACCCCGCCCACCAAATCGGAGGCCGTGGGGCCCCGCCAACCAAAGCAGAGGCCGAGGGTCCCCGCCCACCAAATCGGAGGCAGAGGGACCCCGCCCACCAAATCGGAGGCCGAGGGTCCCCGCCCACCAAATCGGAGGCCGAGGGTCCCAGCCCACCAAATCGGAGGCCGAGGGGCCCCGCCAACCAAATCGGAGGCCGAGGAGCCCCGCCCACCAAATCGAAGGCCGAGGGGCCCGGCCCCGCCCACCAAAGCGGAGGCCGAGGGGCCCCGCCCACCACATCAGAGGCCGAGGGGCCCCGCCCACCAAATCGGAGGCTGAGGGGCCCCGCCCACCAAATCGGAGGCCGAGGGTCCCCGCCCACCAAATCGGAGGCCGAGGGTCCCCGCCCACCAAATCGGAGGCCGAGGGTCCCCGCCCACCAAATCGGAGGCCGAGGGGCCCAGCTCACCAAATTGGAGGCCGAGGGTCCCCGCCCACCAAATCGGAGGCCGAGGGGCCCCACCAACCAAATCGGAGGCCGAGGGGCCCCACCCACCAAATCGGAGGCCGAGGGTCCCTGCCAACCAAATCGGAGGCCGAGGGGCCCCGCCAACCAAATCGGAGGCCGAGGGGCCCCGCCCACCAAATCGGAGGCCGAGGGGCCCCGCCCACCAAATCGGAGGCCGAGGGGCCCCGCCAACCAAATCGGAGGCCGAGGAGCCCCGCCCACCAAATCGAAGGCCGAGGGGCCCCACCCACCAAAGCGGAGGCCGAGGGGCCCGGCCCCGCCCACCAAAGCGGAGGCCGAGGGGCCCCGCCCACCACATCGGAGGCCGAGGGGCCCCGCCCACCAAATCGGAGGCTGAGGGGCCCCGCCCACCAAATCGGAGGCCGAGGGTCCCCGCCCACCAAATCGGAGGCCGAGGGTCCCCGCCCACCAAATCGGAGGCCGAGGGTCCCCGCCCACCAAATCGGAGGCCGAGGGGCCCCGCCCACCAAATCGGAGGCCGAGGGTCCCAGCTCACCAAATTGGAGGCCGAGGGTCCCCGCCCACCAAATCGGAGGCCGAGGGTCCCCGCCCACCAAATCGGAGGCCGAGGGTCCCCGCCCACCAAATCGGAGGCCGAGGGTCCCAGCTCACCAAATTGGAGGCCGAGGGTCCCCGCCCACCAAATCGGAGGCCGAGGGGCCCCACCAACCAAATCGGAGGCCGAGGGGCCCCACCCACCAAATCGGAGGCCGAGGGTCCCTGCCAACCAAATCGGAGGCCGAGGGGCCCCGCCAACCAAATCGGAGGCCGAGGGGCCCCGCCCACCAAATCGGAGGCCGAGGGGCCCCGCCCACCAAATCGGAGGCCGAGGGGCCCCGCCAACCAAATCGGAGGCCGAGGAGCCCCGCCCACCAAATCGAAGGCCGAGGGGCCCCACCCACCAAAGCGGAGGCCGAGGGGCCCGGCCCCGCCCACCAAAGCGGAGGCCGAGGGGCCCCGCCCACCACATCGGAGGCCGAGGGGCCCCGCCCACCAAATCGGAGTCTGAGGGGCCCCGCCCACCAAATCGGAGGCCGAGGGTCCCCGCCCACCAAATCGGAGGCCGAGGGTCCCCGCCCACCAAATCGGAGGCCGAGGGGCCCCACCAACCAAATCGGAGACCGAGGGGCCCCACCCACCAAATCGGAGGCCGAGGGTCCCTGCCAACCAAATCGGAGGCCGAGGGGCCCCGCCAACCAAATCGGAGGCCGAGGGGCCACGCCCACCAAATCGGAGGCAGAGGGGCCCCGCCCACCAAATCGGAGGCTGAGGGGCCCCACCAACCAAATCGGAGGCCGAGGAGCCCCGCCCACCAAATCGAAGGCCGAGCGGCCCCGCCCATCAAAGCAGAGGCAGAGGGACCCCGCCCACCAAATCGGAGGCCGTGGGGCCCCGCCAACCAAAGCGGAGGCCGAGGGTCCCCGCCCACCAAATCGGAGGCAGAGGGACCCCGCCCACCAAATCGGAGGCCGAGGGGCCCCGCCCACCAAAGCGGAGGCCGAGGGTCCCCGCCCACCAAATCGGAGGTCGAGGGTCCCCGCCCACCAAATCGGAGGCCGGTCCCCGCCCACCAAATCGGAGGCCGAGGGTCCCCACCCACCAAATCGGAGGACGAGGGGCCCCACCAACCAAATCGGAGGCCGAGGAGCCCCGCCCACCAAAAGTAAGTGCGGCCCCAAAAGTAAGTGCGCCCCCGGGTGCAAAAGTAAGTGCGCCCCCGGGTGCAAAAGTAAGTGCGCCCCCGGGTGCAAAAGTAAGTGCGCCCCCGGGTGCAAAAGTAAGTGCGCCCCCGGGTGCAAAAGTAAGTGCGCCCCCGGGTGCAAAAGTAAGTGCGCCCCCGGGTGCAAAAGTAAGTGCGCCCCCGGGTGCAAAAGTAAGTGCGCCTCCGGGTGCAAAAGTAAGTGCGCCCCCAGGTGCAAAAGTAAGCGCGCCCCCGGCCCCGGGTGCAAAAGTAAGCGCGCCCCCCAGTCCCGTGTGTGAAAAGTGCTGCTGTAAAGCTGGTAGCGCTGTTCAAGCACCATGTATTTCCTTCAGGAAATGCCCATCTAATATATAATTGCCTAGAATACTACTTCCTGCAATTTGTGCCAACTTCCGTGGCTTTGTCCGGAGCTAATGTCCGGAGATAATGTCCGGAGCTAATGTCCGGAGATAATGTCCGGAGATAATGTCCGGAGATAAGTGACGTCACCAGTGTCCTACACCCAGGCAGAGCACAGGGGCCCCAGGCAGCATATGGGGCCCCAGGCAGAGCACAGTGGCCCCAGGCAGAGCACAGGGGCCCCAGGCAGCATATGGGGCCCCAGGCAGAGCACAGTGGTCCCAGGCAGAGCACAGGGGCCCCAGGCAGCCTATGGGGCCCCAGGCAGAGCACAGTGGCCCCAGGCAGAGCACAGGGGCCCCAGGCAGCATATGGGGCCCCAGGCAGAGCACAGGGGCCCCAGGCAGCATATGGGGCCCCAGGCAGAGCACAGTGGCCCCAGGCAGAGCACAGGGGCCCCAGGCAGAACATGGGGCCCCAGGCAGAGCACAGGGGCCCCAGGCAGAGCACAGGGGCCCCAGGCAGCATATGGGGCCCCAGGCAGAGCACAGGGGCCCCAGGCAGAGCACAGGGGCCCCAGGCAGCATATGGGGCCCCAGGCAGAGCACAGGGGCCCCAGGCAGCATATGGGGCCCCAGGCAGAACACAGTGGCCCCAGGCAGAGCACAGGGGCCCCAGGCAGCATATGGGGCCCCAGGCAAAGCACAGGGGCCCCAGGCAGCATATGGGGCCCCAGGCAGAGCACAGTGGCCCCAGGCAGCATATGGGGCCCCAGGCAGAGCACAGTGGCCCCAGGCAGAGCACAGGGGCCCCAGGCAGCATATGGGGCCCCAGGCAGAGCACAGTGGTCCCAGGCAGAGCACTGGGGCCCCAGGCAGCTTATGGGGCCCAAGGCAGAGCACAGTGGCCCCAGGCAGAACATGGGGCCCCAGGCAGAGCACAGTGGCCCCAGGCAGAGCACAGGGGCCCCAGGCAGAACATGGGGCCCCAGGCAGAGCACAGGGGCCCCAGGCAGAGCACAGGGGCCCCAGGCAGCATATGGGGCCCCAGGCAGAGCACAGGGGCCACAGGCAGCATATGGGGCCCCAGGCAGAGCACAGTGGCCCCAGGCAGAGCACAGGGGCCCCATGCAGCATATGGGGCCCCAGGCAGAGCACAGTGGTCCCAGGCAGAGCACAGGGGCCCCAGGCAGCCTATGGGGCCCTAGGCAGAGCACAGTGGCCCCAAGCAGAACATGGGGCCCCAGGCAGAGCACAGGGGCCCCAGGCAGAGCACAGGGGCCCCAGGCAGCATATGGGGCCCCAGGCAGAGCACAGTGGCCCCAGGCAGAGCACAGGGGCCCCAGGCAGAACATGGGGCCCCAGGCAGAGCACAGGGGCCCCAGGCAGAGCACAGGGACCCCATGCAGCATATGGGGCCCCAGGCAGAGCACAGGGGCCCCAGGCAGCATATGGGGCCCCAGGCAGAGCACAACGATATTTTGGACCACTGTGCGGTGTTTCTGACCCCCTGTGTGATGTCTGGGGCCCTGTTCTTAAGTATATTAAAGATTAAAGTAACGTATATTAAAGTATATTATAGATCAAATTTGACACGTTTATGAGCACCATTGAGTGATATACTCAAGAATGACATAATTTTTCAACATTTTATGGTTTCAAACTGTAAACACTCAGAGTTTTTTTTACTTCAACCATTAAACCTTAACGGTTCATAAAAAACTTGACTGTTCAGGATATGATAAAAGTCATAGTATTCTGAATCTTTAACTTATAAAGATACCTTTACATGGGGTGATTATTGGTTCCAGAGAGGCTTTCGGCCGATAATCATACACATGGCTGGTGACAGGACAATACAATATAAACGTTCCAAGGTAAACACTGATAACATTAAAATCTAATATATAATTGCCTAGAATACTACTTCCGGCAATTTGTGCCAACTTCCGTGGCTTTGTCCGGAGATAATGTCCGGAGATAAGTGACGTCACCAGCGTCCTACACCCGCTCAGGGTGGACAAAGATATATGCCTTCGTGGTGCGCGGCACTTTTCTGATTGGTTGCCGCCTGCCGCGAGCGACCAATCAGAAATGTGCCATACTGTCAAGAATTGTCAAGAGCTGGTGAGTGCAGCCATTTTTTGTTCTTTCTTACTATTATTTATTAATTGTATTATTCTTACATTTGAATAAATAAAGTAAATATGGATTCTAGACTCCCGATTCTTTAGAATCGGGCTGCCATCTAGTATATATATATAAATCACTAAATCACTAAAACACTACAACACACGATCCCATAATAATCTCAATGGGGCCAAGAAGAGATCCCACAAATACAATATAAAATCATGTTTATTAGTAAATAATTAAAATAGAACAATTGATCAACCCAAAAAATACATCAGATACCATACTAAGGGACGCCACAGAACAAAAAGAGTGTAGGTATATATATATATGTACAGCAACCTTCTGCATATAACATATGCTAGAGGATTCTTTCATTCCTCCATTTCTATTGAGGCTGTTATGCCCTCCATATTGGCCCATTGTGGCATGTATATATGAATTGGGGAGGTTAAGTACTGTATTAGAGACCCTATGTTCTAGGATCTTGGGTGTTGATATAAATGCCGCCTAGCTTCTCAGCAACATTGAAGTTGGTATAGTGTCAGCATGTTTTTGGCTTAGGTACGTTCTGTCATCCTCTAGCATATGTTATATGCAGAAGAGTCTGTACATATATATATACCTACACACTTTTTGTTCTGTGGCGTCCCTTAGTATGGTATCTGATGTATTTTTTGGATTGATCAATTGTTCTATTTTAATTATTTACTAAAAACATGATTTTATATTGTATTTGTGGGATCTCTTCTTGGCCCCATTGAGATTATTATGGGATCGTGTGTTGTAATATATATATATATATATATATATATATATATATATATATATATATATATATATATATATATGTATATATATATATACATACACAGTATATATATATATATATATATATATATATATATACATATTATATATAAAATAAATATATATATACTAGCTATTGAACCCGTTCTACGCCCGGGTGGCGAGCATTTATATTGGTATATGGTCTCCATCCTGGTATGTGCTGCTCTCATCTTGCTCTCCCATCCTGTCATGTGCTGCTCCATCCTGCGTCCTCATTCTGTCATGTGCTGCTCCCATCCTGCGCCCCCATCCTGTCATATGCTGCTCCATCCTGTCATGTGTGTGCCCCCATTCTGTCATGTGCTGCTCCCATCCTGTGCCCCCAATCTGTCATGTGCTGCTCCCATCCTGTCATGTGCTCCCATCATGCGCCTCATCCTGTCATGTGCTCCCATCCTGCGCCCCATCCTGTCATGTGCTCCCATCCTACACCCCCATTCTGTCATGTGCTGCTCCCATCGTGCGCAATCATTCTGTCATGTGCTGCTCCCATCCCGCGCCCCCATTCTGTCATGTGCTGCTCCCATCCCGTGCCGCCATTCTATCATGTGCTGCTCCCATCCTGCGCCCCCATTCTGTTGTAATGTGCTGCACCCATTCTGCCTGTTCCTGTTTCCATTCTGCCATATGTTGCTCCCATCTTTTTCTCTCCGGCTCTACTGCCCACGGGCGGCTGTGCTGAGTGCCGGCGGCTGTGCTGAGTGCCGGCAGCTGTGCTGAGTCCAGCGGCTGTGCTGAGCGCCGGCGGCTGTGCGTGGCTGTGCTGAGCGCCGGCGGCTGTGCGTGGTGGTGCTGAGCGCCGGCGGCTGTGCGTGGCTGTGCTGAGCGCGGGCGGCTGTGCGTGGCTGTGGTGAGCGCAGGCGGCTGTGCGTGGCTGTGGTGAGTGCGGGCGGCTGTGCGTGGCTGTGGTGAGTGCGGGCGGCTGTGCGTGGCTGTGGTGAGTGCGGGCGGCTGTGCGTGGCTGTGGTGAGTGCGGGCGGCTGTGCGTGGCTGTGCTGAGTGCAGGCGGCTGTGCGTGGCTGTGCTGAGTGCGGGCGGCTGTGCGTGGCTGTGGTGAGTGCGGGCGGCTGTGTGTGGCGGTGCTGAGTGCGGGCGGCTGGGCGTGGCGGTGGTGAGTGCGGGCGGCTGTGCGTGGCTGTGGTGAGTGTGGGCGGCTATGCGTGGCTGTGGTGAGTGCGGGCGGCTGTGCGTGGCTGTGGTGAGTGCGGGCGGCTGTGCGTGGCGGTGCTGAGTGTGGGCAGCTGTGCATGGCGGTGCTGAGTGTGGTCGGCTGTGCGTGGCGGTGCTGAGTGCGGGCGGCTGTGCGTGGCTGTGGTGAGTGCGGGCGGCTGTGCGTGGCTGTGGTGAGTGCGGGCGGCTGTGCGTGGCTGTGCTGAGTGCAGGCGGCTGTGCGTGGCTGTGCTGAGTGCGGGCGGCTGTGCGTGGCTGTGGTGAGTGCGGGCGGCTGTGTGTGGCGGTGCTGAGTGCGGGCGGCTGGGCGTGGCGGTGGTGAGTGCGGGCGGCTGTGCGTGGCTGTGGTGAGTGTGGGCGGCTATGCGTGGCTGTGGTGAGTGCGGGCGGCTGTGCGTGGCTGTGGTGAGTGCGGGCGGCTGTGCGTGGCGGTGCTGAGTGTGGGCAGCTGTGCATGGCGGTGCTGAGTGTGGTCGGCTGTGCGTGGCGGTGCTGAGTGCGGGCGGCTGTGCGTGGCTGTGGTGAGTGCGGGCGGCTGTGCGTGGCTGTGGTGAGTGCGGGCGGCTGTGCGTGGCTGTGCTGAGTGCAGGCGGCTGTGCGTGGCTGTGCTGAGTGCGGGCGGCTGTGCGTGGCTGTGGTGAGTGCGGGCGGCTGTGCGTGGCGGTGCTGAGTGTGGGCAGCTGTGCATGGCGGTGCTGAGTGTGGTCGGCTGTGCGTGGCGGTGCTGAGTGCGGGCGGCTGTGCGTGGCTGTGGTGAGTGCGGGCGGCTGTGCGTGGCTGTGGTGAGTGCGGGCGGCTGTGCGTGGCTGTGCTGAGTGCAGGCGGCTGTGCGTGGCTGTGCTGAGTGCGGGCGGCTGTGCGTGGCTGTGGTGAGTGCGGGCGGCTGTGTGTGGCGGTGCTGAGTGCGGGCGGCTGGGCGTGGCGGTGGTGAGTGTGGGCGGCTATGCGTGGCTGTGGTGAGTGCGGGCGGCTGTGCGTGGCTGTGGTGAGTGCGGGCGGCTGTGCGTGGCGGTGCTGAGTGTGGGCAGCTGTGCATGGCGGTGCTGAGTGTGGTCGGCTGCGCGTGGCGGTGCTGAGTGCGGGCGGCTGTGCGTGGCTGTGGTGAGTGCGGGCGGCTGTGCGTGGCTGTGGTGAGTGCGGGCGGCTGTGCGTGGCTGTGCTGAGTGCAGGCGGCTGTGCGTGGCTGTGCTGAGTGCGGGCGGCTGTGCGTGGCTGTGGTGAGTGCGGGCGGCTGTGTGTGGCGGTGCTGAGTGCGGGCGGCTGGGCGTGGCGGTGGTGAGTGCGGGCGGCTGTGCGTGGCTGTGGTGAGTGTGGGCGGCTATGCGTGGCTGTGGTGAGTGCGGGCGGCTGTGCGTGACTGTGCTGGGCGCCGAGTGCTGGGGCCTGAGCAGGCGGGGACACCGGCGCGCTGTGGGGGTCAGGTGCCGGAGTTGCCGCTAGCTCAGGCCCCCGGCACTTGCTATATTTACCTGACTGTCCCGTTCCACTGCTGCGCGCCGCTTCATCCTCCACATCCTCTGGCTGTGACTGTTCAGTCAGAGGGCGGCACGCATTAAGCGCGTCATCGTGCCCTCTGAACTGAACGTCACAGGCAGAGGATGGAGCAGCGCGCATCGGTGGAACGGGACAGTCAGGTAAATATAGCATACTCACCCCCTCATGGCTGGTACCTGCTTTTCCGTTGGAGATCGCGGTGTGCGTTCAGTGCTTTCGCATACCGCGATCTCCTGGGAGCGTCACTCTGTGGGTTCCAGACTGCACCGGTGCTTGCGCTTGCGCAGTCTATAAAGGCTTCGGACAGAGTGACGCTCCCAGCGTTATATTATAGATATACTGTATATATGTATATATTATATAAAGCTGAATGTGTATGTGTGTATGTGTGTATGTCCGGGATTGACATCTGCACCGTCGCAGCTACAGCCACAAAATTTTGTATAGTCACACGGACCCCGAGAGCGTCATAGGCTATGTTGTGAGGCGAAATTTTAACCCAGCGCTTTCCAATTCACCAATTTTGCCCCTTTCTACATAATGGGGAAAAGTGAAAGGAAAAGTGTTGGAGGCAAATTGACAGCTGCCAGATGTGAACAAGAGGGACTTAAAGAATGAGAGCGATGGCGCCAAAGAGTATATACCATACAGTTGCTAAGGTGGGGCCCCGACATGGGATACTCACCACACACGGGGATATGAACACACAAACAAAATGGGCCACACACTACCACGTGCTTGAACACATATACCACCCTCAGCACACATTTCACCACACATACACCAACCTCGCCACATAAAAGTCGAAACACAAAAGTCACTGCTCAAAACTCGCCACGCGCAAAAATTCGCCACATGCAAAACTAGGCTCACGCAAAACTAGCCACACGTGCAAAACTTACCTCATGGAAAACTCGCCACACGCAAAACTTGCACACACGGAAAAATTGCAACATTCACAAAAGTTGCAACAAATGCAAAAGTTGCCTCACACAAAATTGCACATACTCAAAACGCACCACAAATAAAACTCGCCACACGCAAAACTCACCATGCGCAAAACTTGCTGCACACAACTTGCTACACTAACCTGTCACATGCAACTCGACACACAAAACTCGCATGTCGCCACACAAAACTCATCTCACAAATGTCGCTACATGCATGTCGCCACACGCAACTCAACACACACAACTTGACACATGAAACTCGCCCTAAAACACACACAAGTCTGGTATTATCCTTTAAAAATAAAAATCTGATTAATAAGCAGACAAACTTTAAGAGCAACAAATGTACCATATAGAAAATACGGCAGCTGTCAGTCACATGAGCTGTCTATTATGTGTATGTGTGAGCTAATATATACTGCCAGGGGGGAGGGCGTCCTGTTGGCTGGGGATGTATCAGGCTGCCAATTTAGCTTACAAATACTGAGGTAAAAATACTGACCAAATAACGTGTGAACGAGGTCTAATACAGGAGGAGATGACATACAGGTACATACTATATACAGGGGGTGCGCACACTTTAAAGACCAGGTGGACCTGAAAGGCATATTCCTCTTATCAGCGCACTAATTTTGATTTAACCAGAACATCTACTGGTATGTTTACCCTTATTGCGCACTAATTTATGTGACATTTTCCCCCTTTTCCTCTTGCAATTACTTTTTTTATTTTATGGTGTTGCTATTTCTCACACTGCACTTTATTCCTATATGGAAATAATCAACTATTGTTGCACTTTTTTATGTTATTTTCATTTTGCACAATCATTTGGCACTTTAGTTATCCACCCCATTTTTATACGCATAGAATTGTTTTTACTGGAGGTAATACATTACTTATTATATATTGTGCTTGGGTCTAGTAAATCATCTTTGGTCTTAAAATATATTATATACTGTTTTATCTTTTAATTCTCAGTCTGGCATTAACTATTATTCTTATGTGTGCACACTTTTAATCTATTACTTTCTGTATCATTGTCACTTGTATCAATAAAGACATTTTGATTATTATTTCCCTTGCCTGGGATTTTCTATGGTCTTCCATTGTGTTGATTCTATATGCAGGGGAGATGACACACAGGTATATACTATATACAGGAGCAGATGACACACAGGTATATACTATATACAGGAGATGACATACAGGTATATACTATATACAGAAGAGATGACATACAGGAATATACTATTATACAGGAGGAGATGACACATAGATTATACAATATACAGGAGGAGATGAGATACAGCAGGTATGCAGGAGGAGATGACTTACAATGACTTACAGGTATATACTATATACAGGAGGAGATGACATACAGGTATATACTATATATAGGAGGAGATGACATACAGGTATATACTATATACAGGAGGAGATGACATACAGGTATATACTATATAAAAGAGGAGATGACACATAGGTATATAGAGGAGGAGATGACATACAGCAGGTATATACTATATACAGGGGAGATGACATACAGGTATATACTATATACAGAAGATGATATACAGGTATATACTATATACAGAAGAGATGACATACAGGAATATACTTTTATACAGGAGGAGATGACACATAGATTATACAATATACAGGAGGAGATGAGATAAAGCAGGTATATACTATTTACAGGGGAGATGACATACAGATATATACTATATACAGGGGAGATGACATACAGGTATATACTATATACAGGAGATGACATACAGGTGTATACTATATATAAGGGAGATGACAAACATGTATATACTGTGAACTGTGTGAAGTGAAAATGAGAGGTGTGAGGTGAAAATAAAAAGGTGCGAATGCAAAATGAGAGGAGTGAGGGAAAATAGCGGAGTGATTGGAAAATGACAGATGTGAGGTTGAAATGACAAGTGTTAGGGGGGAATGAGAGGAGTGACGGGGGAATGAGAGGAGTGAGGGGGAAAATAAGAGGAGTGAGGGGGAAAATGAGAGGTGTGAGGGAGAAAATGAGAGCTGTGAGGGGGAAAATGAAAGTTGTGAGGGGGAAAATGAGAGGCGTGATGGGAAAATAAGAGAAGTGAGGTGATAAAACTAACCACAGATATTTACTAAGCCCAAGCAATGCCGGGCTCTTCAGCTAGTATATACATATGTATATAGTACAAACCAAAAGTTTGGACACACCTTCTCATTTAAAGATTTTTCTGTATTTTCATGACTATGAAAATTGTACATTCACACTGAAGGCATGAAAACTATGAATTAACACATGTGGAATTATATACTTAACAAAAAAGTGTGAAACAACTGAAATTATGGCTTATATTCTAGGTTCTTCAAAGTAGCCACCTTTTGCTTTGATGACTGCTTTGCACACTTTTGGCATTCTCTTGATGAGCTTCAAGAGGTAGCCACCGGGAATGGTTTTCAATTCACAGATGTGCCCTGTCAGGTTTAATAAGGGGGATTTCTTGCCTTATAAATGGGGTTGGGACCATCAGTTGTGTTGTGCAGAAATCTGGTGGATACACAGCTGATAGTCCTGCGAAATAGACTGTTAGAATTTGTATTATGGCAAGAAAAAAGCAGCTAAGTAAAGAAAAATGAGTGGCCATCATTACTTTAAGAAATGAAAGTCAGTCAGTCGAAAAATTGGGCAAACTTTGAAAGTGTCCCCAAGTGCAGTGGCAAAAACCATCAAGCGCTACAAAGAAACTGGCTCACATGAGGACCACCCCAGGAAAGGAAGACAAAGAGTCACCTCTGCTTCTGAGGATAAGTTTATCAGAGTCACCAGCCTCAGAAATCGCAGGTTAACAGCAGCTCAGATTAGAGACCAGGTCAATGCCACACAGAGTTCTAGCAGCAGACACATCTCTACAACAACTGTTAAGGGGAGATTTTGTGCAGCAGGCCTTCATGGTAAAATAGCTGCTAGGAAAGCACTGCTAAGGACAGGCAACAAGCAGAAGAGACTTGTTTGGGCTAAAGAACACAAGGAATGGACATTAGACCAGTGGAAATCTGTGCTTTGGTTTGATGAGTCCAAATTTGAGATCTTTGGTTCCAAACACCGTGTCTTTGTGCGACGCAGAAAAGGTGAACAGATGGACTTTACATGCCTGGTTCCCACCGTGAAGCATGGAGGAGGAGTTGTGATGGTGTGGGGGTGCTTTGCTGGTGACACTGTTGGGGATTTATTCAAAATTGAAGGCATACTGAACCAGCATGGCTACCACAACATCTTGCAGCCGCATGCTATTCCATCCGGTTTGCGTTTAGTTGGACCATCATTTATTTTTCAACAGGACAATGACCCCAAACACATATCCAGGCTGTGTAAGTGCTATTTGACGAAGAAGGAGAGTGATGGAATGGTATGCCAGATGACCTGGCCTCCACAGTCACCAGACCTGAACCCAATCGAGATGGTTTGGGGTGAGCTGGACCCCAGAGTGAAAGCAAAAGGGCCAACAAGTGCTAAGCATCTCTGGGAACTCCTTCAAGATTGTTGGAAAAGCATTCCCGGTGACTACTTCTTGAAGCTCATCAAGAGAATGCCAAGAGTGTGCAATGCAGTCATCAAAGCAAAAGGTGGCTACTTTGAAGAACCTAGAATACAAGACTAGTGTTGAGCATTCCGATACCGCAAGTATCGGGTATCGGTCGATACTTGCGGGTATCGGAATTCCGATACCGAGATCCGATACTTTTGTGGTATCGGGTATCGGTATCGAAACAACATTAATGTAATAATGTGTAAAAGAGAGAATTAAAATAAAAAATATTGCTATACTCACCTCTCCGACGCAGCCTGGACCTCACCGAGGGAACCGGCAGCGTTCTTTGCTTAAAATTCGCGCGTTTACTTCCTTACGTGAAGTCCCGGCTTGTGATTGGTCGCGTGCCACCCATGTGGCCGCGACGCGACCAATCACAGCAAGCCGTGACGTAATTTCAGGTCCTTCAGGATTTTAAAATTACGTTCTGGCTTGTGATTGGTCGCGTCGCGGTCACATGGGCGACGCGACCAATCACAAGCCGTGACGTCACGGGAGGCTGGACACGCGCGCATTTTAAAAAATGCTTGGCATTTGCCACAGAACACCAGGATTGGCACATTCGCCACTGGCGCCCTGTGCTTTTCACAGATGAAAGCAGGTTCACAATGAGCACATGTGACAGACATGACAGAGTCTGGAGATGCTGTTGAGAGCAATCTGCTGCCTGCAACATCCTTCAGCATGACAGGTTTGGCAGTGGGCCAGTAATGGTGTGGGGTGGCATTTCTTTGGAGGGCCGCACAACCCTCCATGTGCTCGCCAGAGGTAGCCTGAACTGCCATTAGGTACTGAGATGAGATCCTCAGACCCCTTGTGAGACCATATGCTGGTGCAGTTGGCCGTGGGTTCCTTCTAATGCAGGACAATGCCAGACCTTATGTGGCTGGAGTGTGTCAGCAGTTCCTGCAAGATGAAGGCATTGAAGCTATGGAAAGGTCCACCCGTTCCCCAGACCTGAATCCGATTGAACACATCTGGGACATCATGTCTCGCACCATCCACTATCATCACGTTGCACCACAGACTGTCCAGGAGTTGGCGGTTGCTTTAGTCCAGGTCTGGGAGGAGATCCCTCAGGAGACCATCCGCCTCCTCATCAGAAGCATGGCCAGGCCTTGTAGGGAGGTAATACTGGCCCTTGGAGGCCACACACACTACTGAGCATCACTTCCTTGTCATTAGTAATTTCCACTGATGTTGGATCAGCCTGTAAATTAATTTTCCACTTTGATTTTGAGCATTATTCCAACTCCAGACCTCAGTGGGATATTAGTTGTGATTTATGTTGATAATTTTTAGGTTTTATTGTTCTCCACACATTCCACTATGTAATGAATAAAGATTTACAACTGGAATATTTAATTCAGTTATATCTAGGATGTGGGATTTTAGTGTTCCCTTTATTTTTTTGAGCAGTGTATATACAGCTCTGGCAAAAATTAAGAGACTACCACATCAAAACCCTGTCATGGGCAGCCCAATCTCCAGACCTAAACCCGATTGAAAACCTTGGGAATGTAATCAAGAGGATGATGGATTAGTCGCAAGTAGGGTTGAGCGACTTTCATTTTTTTAAGATCGAGTCTGGTTTTGTGAAACCCGATTTAGTCCAGAGTCGAGTCGAGTGAAGTCGGCCGATTATCGCTAAAAGTCGGGGATCGACCGAAACACGAAACCCAATGCAAGTCAATGGGGAAGCATAGCCGGCAGTGAGTGGAGGCCAGGAAAACACCTACAGTGCACATTTTACTGCCAAAAACATCCATTCTTGTTTTCTGAAGCTTGTCAATCTTAATTAACTTTATAATAATAGTTGTGGGGGTAGGGCTGGTTCAAGGCTTTAGTGGGCCCAGGAAACATGGACTACGTCATGGCGGTGGAGCAGGGAGAGGTAAGTATTTCAACGTTGCAAGTGCTGTGATCCTGAGCAAGCAGGGGGGCCCACTCGTTCGCATTGGCGCTGGCACAGGGCCCCTCAAAGTACGGCGGTGTGTTTGCATGGCGGGGGCGCCTCCCACCAGCAGCGACACTTTTGCGTACTCTGAGTGGCCCTGTGCCAGTGACGTCGCCAACGAGTATGCCCCCCCACCTGATGAAGGAACCTGCACTTTCATCTGCACCTTCCTCTTTGTCCCTGTGTAAGGTGGTATAATATGCGGGAAGGGGAACCTTACTTTCAGCAGGGTCAGATTCTGGCTGTGTAGAGTACAAGGGGAATGTAGTGGTCTAGGTCAATGTACCAGCAGACTCATCTAGCAGTGGCTGGGCAATGGGCAGGATGATGAGGAAACAGATATAGGGCCAAAGAATAAAGTAGGCTAAATGCAGATCAAAATTGGTAACAGGACTAAACAGGCGGCATTGCTTTGTTCAGTGGAGTAGCAAACCCAAGAGCAGCAGACACTGTTTCAAGGGCCTAACCACACTAGTAGGCCAAATGCAGTTTAATATCTGATAGTATAGGCCGAAAGCCAGAATGTGGAAGCTCAGCTTTGTTCAGTTGAGGACAACACCAGGGAGGGGCAGACACCGTTAGTAGGCCCTAACCACCATTTTGTTTTTTAAAAAACACTTAATGAGAGCCAGAAGGTTGAAGCTCAGCTTTATTCAGTTGAGGGCAACACCAGGGAGGGGCAGACACCGTTAGTAGGCCCTAAACACCATTTTGTTTTTTAAAAAACACTTAATGAGAGCCAGAAGGTTGAAGCTCAGCTTTATTCAGTTGAGGGCAACACCAGGCAGGGGCAGACACCGTTAGTAGGCCGGAACCACCATTTTGTTTTTTAAAAAACACTTAATGAGAGCCAGAAGGTTGAAGCTCAGCTTTATTCAGTTGAGGGCAACACCAGGCAGGGGCAGACACCGTTAGTAGGCCGGAACCACCAATGTGTTTAAAAACAGCAGTTAATCAGAGCCGGAAGGTAGAAGCTCAGCTTTATTCAGTTGAGGGCGACACCAGGCAGGGGCAGACACCGTTAGTAGGCCGGAACCACCAATGTGTTTAAAAACAGCAGTTAATCAGAGCCGGAAGGTAGAAGCTCAGCTTTATTCAGTTGAGGGCAACACCAGGGAGGGGCAGAAGCCGTTAGTAGGCCCTAACCACCATTTTGTTTTTTAAAAAACACTTAATGAGAGCCAGAAGGTTGAAGCTCAGCTTTATTCAGTTGAGGGCAACACCAGGCAGGGGCAGACACCGTTAGTAGGCCGGAACCACCAATGTGTTTAAAAACAGCAGTTAATCAGAGCCGGAAGGTAGAAGCTCAGCTTTATTCAGTTGAGGGCAACACCAGGCAGGGGCAGACACCGTTAGTAGGCCGGAACCACCAATGTGTTTAAAAACAGCAGTTAATCAGAGCCGGAAGGTAGAAGCTCAGCTTTATTCAGTTGAGGGCAACACCAGGGAGGGGCAGAAGCCGTTAGTAGGCCCTAACCACCATTTTGTTTTTTAAAAAACACTTAATGAGAGCCAGAAGGTTGAAGCTCAGCTTTATTCAGTTGAGGGCAACACCAGGCAGGGGCAGACACCGTTAGTAGGCCGGAACCACCAATGTGTTTAAAAACAGCAGTTAATCAGAGCCGGAAGGTAGAAGCTCAGCTTTATTCAGTTGAGGGCAACACCAGGCAGGGGCAGACACCGTTAGTAGGCCGGAACCACCAATGTGTTTAAAAACAGCAGTTAATCAGAGCCGGAAGGTAGAAGCTCAGCTTTATTCAGTTGAGGACAACTTGAATTAGGGACTGCATACAGACTTAGCAGGCTGTCCCCTGTGTGGACCATGCATCCAATACATTAACCCATTGAGCCACAAAGGACACGTAACCTTCCGTGGCCATGCCTACAGGTCCATGTGTCTGTTGTCAGGTGTACCTTTGTCAGTGTAGGCCTATTGGAAGGAGGGACCGCAGACAGGCTTCGAAGGCCTAACACAATAAAATGGGCTGGCTGTAGGCACTTTAAAATTGGTTCCAGGGGTACACGGGCAGCAGTGGTCTGGTCAGTGGAGGCCTAGTGGAAGGAGGGACCGCAGACAGGCTTCGAAGGCCTAACACAATAAAATGGGCTGGCTGTAGGCACTTTAAAATTGGTTCCAGGGGTACACGGGCAGCAGTGGTCTGGTCAGTGGAGGCCTAGTGGAAGGAGGGACCGCAGACAGGCTTCGAAGGCCTAACACAATAAAATGGGCTGGCTGTAGGCACTTTAAAATTGGTTCCAGGGGTACACGGGCAGCAGTGGTCTGGTCAGTGGAGGCCTAGTGGAAGGAGGGACCGCAGACAGGCTTCGAAGGCCTAACACAATAAAATGGGCTGGCTGTAGGCACTTTAAAATTGGTTCCAGGGGTACACGGGCAGCAGTGGTCTGGTCAGTGGAGGCCTAGTGGAAGGAGGGACCGCAGACAGGCTTCGAAGGCCTAACACAATAAAATGGGCTGGCTGTAGGCACTTTAAAATTGGTTCCAGGGGTACACGGGCAGCAGTGGTCTGGTCAGTGGAGGCCTAGTGGAAGGAGGGACCGCAGACAGGCTTCGAAGGCCTAAAATAACAAACAATAGGCTCATGGCAGTTTTACAGCGGTTACATGGATACACGGGCAGGCAGCTGGTGATGAGTGGAGGAGTATTTAAAGTAGGGACCGCAGACAGGCTATCAAAGGCCTAAAATAACAAACAATAGGGTCATGGCAGTTTTACAGCGGTTACATGGATACACGGGCAGGCAGCTTGGTGGTGAGTGGAGGAGTATTTAAAGTAGGGACCGCAGACAGGCTATCAAAGGCCTAAAATAACAAACAATAGGCTCATGGCAGTTTTACAGCGGTTACATGGATACACGGGCAGGCAGCTTGGTGGTGAGTGGAGGAGTATTTAAAGTAGGGACCGCAGACAGGCTATCAAAGGCCTAAAATAACAAACAATAGGCTCATGGCAGTTTTACAGCGGTTACATGGATACACAGGCAGCTTGGTGGTGAGTGGAGGAGTATTTAAAGTAGGGACCGCAGACAGGCTATCAAAGGCCTAAAATAACAAACAATAGGCTCATGGCAGTTTTACAGCGGTTACATGGATACACGGGCAGGCAGCTTGGTGGTGAGTGGAGGAGTATTTAAAGTAGGGACCGCAGACAGGCTATCAAAGGCCTAAAATAACAAACAATAGGCTCATGGCAGTTTTACAGCGGTTACATGGATACACAGGCAGCTTGGTGGTGAGTGGAGGAGTATTTAAAGTAGGGACCGCAGACAGGCTATCAAAGGCCTAAAATAACAAACAATAGGCTCATGGCAGTTTTACAGCGGTTACATGGATACACGGGCAGGCAGCTGGTGATGAGTGGAGGAGTATTTAAAGTAGGGACCGCAGACAGGCTATCAAAGGCCTAAAATAACAAACAATAGGCTCATGGCAGTTTTACAGTGGTTACATGGATACACGGGCAGGCAGCTGGTGATGAGTGGAGGAGTATTTAAAGTAGGGACCGCAGACAGGCTATCAAAGGCCTAAAATAACAAACAATAGGCTCATGGCAGTTTTACAGCGGTTACATGGATACACGGGCAGGCAGCTGGTGATGAGTGGAGGAGTATTTAAAGTAGGGACCGCAGACAGGCTATCAAAGGCCTAAAATAACAAACAATAGGCTCATGGCAGTTTTACAGCGGTTACATGGATACACGGGCAGGCAGCTGGTGATGAGTGGAGGAGTATTTAAAGTAGGGACCGCAGACAGGCTATCAAAGGCCTAAAATAACAAACAATAGGCTCATGGCAGTTTTACAGCGGTTACATGGATACACGGGCAGGCAGCTGGTGATGAGTGGAGGAGTATTTAAAGTAGGGACCGCAGACAGGCTATCAAAGGCCTAAAATAACAAACAATAGGCTCATGGCAGTTTTACAGCGGTTACATGGATACACGGGCAGGCAGCTTGGTGGTGAGTGGAGGAGTATTTAAAGTAGGGACCGCAGACAGGCTATCAAAGGCCTAAAATAACAAACAAAAGGCTCATGGCAGTTTTACAGCGGTTACATGGATACACAGGCAGCTTGGTGGTGAGTGGAGGAGTATTTAAAGTAGGGACCGCAGACAGGCTATCAAAGGCCTAAAATAACAAACAATAGGCTCATGGCAGTTTTACAGCGGTTACATGGATACACGGGCAGGCAGCTGGTGATGAGTGGAGGAGTATTTAAAGTAGGGACCGCAGACAGGCTATCAAAGGCCTAAAATAACAAACAATAGGCTCATGGCAGTTTTACAGCGGTTACATGGATACACGGGCAGGCAGCTGGTGATGAGTGGAGGAGTATTTAAAGTAGGGACCGCAGACAGGCTATCAAAGGCCTAAAATAACAAACAATAGGCTCATGGCAGTTTTACAGCGGTTACATGGATACACGGGCAGGCAGCTGGTGATGAGTGGAGGAGTATTTAAAGTAGGGACCGCAGACAGGCTATCAAAGGCCTAAAATAACAAACAATAGGCTCATGGCAGTTTTACAGCGGTTACATGGATACACGGGCAGGCAGCTTGGTGGTGAGTGGAGGAGTATTTAAAGTAGGGACCGCAGACAGGCTATCAAAGGCCTAAAATAACAAACAATAGGCTCATGGCAGCTTTACAGCGGTTACATGGATACACAGGCAGCTTGGTGGTGAGTGGAGGAGTAGTGCAAGGAGTGTCTGTCCCAGTACTCCCAAAATATAAATAGATGTTAATGTCTCGCAAAACAACCAAAACAAAAAAAAAAAGTGGCATACTTAGGTACAGGGGTGGGCTCATCTACTGAGTTTCTGACATAGTAATTTGGCAGTAACTATTTAATGGTGCCAATATAGGACACAGACACAGACTACTTTAAGTTGCATCATAGATGTCTACAAATTTGTATTGTCAGTGCCAGACATTGAATGATGTCAGCGAATAGACTAAAGATTGGTGGAGCTGTGCGACATAATTTTGCACGTGGTAGAGCACATTTTGAGCTGGGGTAGGGGGGAACTCTCTTGAGGCCGGCGGGACCGCCCCAGGGCCCCTCATGTTACAACGGTGTGTCTGACGTTGGGTGCGCACCACCACCGCCAGAGACACTACATTGTACTATGAGGGACCCAGTAGCAATGCCGTCAACCAAAAGCGAGCACACCCACCTCTTCAGACAAACAGCAGTCTCACGGGTGCTTGCGCCAAGTCGCGATACCACGGCCCCGTGTGGGGAGTTTTGCCATTTAGGGAGGTGTAAACATGTCGTATGCTGTACAATCAGCTGCAGCAAATTAGACATTAGAAAAGTAATTCACAGGCAAGAGCTTTTCATAGGAAAGCTAGGTGTCGGCCGGGCAAGGTGGGGCAAAAGATTTCGAAATCCAGTTGTGGTTCATTTTAATGAATGTTAGATCGTCAACATTTTGGGTAGCCAGACAAGTCCTTTTTTCGGTTAATATTGAACCTGCAGCACTGAATACTCTTTCTGATAGGACACTTGCTGCCGGGCAAGCAAGCTCCTGCAATGCATATTCTGCCAATTCTGGCCAGGTGTCTAATTTGGAGGCCCAGTAATCAAATGGGAATGACGGTTGAGGGAGAACATCGATAAGGGATGAAAAATAGTTAGTAACCATACTGGACAAATGTTGTCTCCTGTCACTTTCAATTGATGCAGCAGTACCTGTCCTGTCTGCGGTCATAGCAAAATCACTCCACAACCTGGTCAGAAAACCCCTCTGTCCAACGCCACTTCTGATGTGTGCACCCCTAACACTCCTAGTCTGCTGCCCCCTGGAGCTCGTGTGAGAACGATCACGTGCGCTGTGTGCTGGGAATGCCTGAAGCAAACGGTCAACAAGAGTTGATTGTTTGGTTGCTAATATTAGTTCCAAGTTCTCATGTGGCATAATATTTTGCAATTTGCCTTTATAGCGTGGATCAAGGAGGCAGGCCAACCAGTAATCGTCATCGTTCATCATTTTCGTAATGCGTGTGTCCCTTTTTAGGATACGTAAGGCATAATCCGCCATGTGGGCCAAAGTTCCAGTTGTCAAATCTCCGGTTGTGATTGGTTGAGGGGCAGTTGCAGGCAAATCTACGTCACTTGTGTCCCTCAAAAAAACAGAACCCGGCCGTGACACGCAACCAATTTCCTGTGCCCCCGGGAAAGGTTCGGCATTAAAAATATACTCATCCCCATCATCCTCCTCGTCCTCCACCTCCTCTTCGCCCGCTACCTCGTCCTGTACACTGCCCTGACCAGACAATGGCTGACTGTCATCAAGGCTTTCCTCTTCCTCTGGTGCAGACGCCTGCTCCTTTATGTGCGTCAAACTTTGCATCAGCAGACGCATTAGGGGGATGCTCATGCTTATTACGGCGTTGTCTGCACTAACCAGCCGTGTGCATTCCTCAAAACACTGAAGGACTTGACACATGTCTTGTATCTTAGACCACTGCACACCTGACAACTCCATGTCTGCCATCCTACTGCCTGCCCGTGTATCCTCCCACAAATAAATAACAGCACGCCTCTGTTCGCACAGTCTCTGAAGCATGTGCAGTGTTGAGTTCCACCTTGTTGCAACGTCTATGATTAGGCGATGCTGGGGAAGGTTCAAAGACCGCTGATAGGTCTGCATACGGCTGGCGTGTACAGGCGAACGTCGGATATGTGAGCAAAGTGCACGCACTTTGAGGAGCAGGTCGGAGAACCCAGGATAAGTTTTCAATAAGCACTGCACCACCAGGTTTAAGGTGTGAGCCAGGCAAGGAATGTGTTTCAGTTGGGAAAGGGAGATGGCAGCCATGAAATTCCTTCCGTTATCACTCACTACCTTGCCTGCCTCAAGATCTACTGTGCCCAGCCACGACTGCGTTTCTTGTTGCAAGAACTCGGACAGCACTTCCGCGGTGTGTCTGTTGTCGCCCAAACACTTCATAGCCAATACAGCCTGCTGACGCTTGGCAGTAGCTGGCCCATAATGGGACAACTGGTGTGCAACAGTGTCATCTGCCGATGGAGTGGTTGGCAGACTGCGTTCTGTGGAAGAGCTGTAGCTTCTGCAGGAGGACGAGGAGGAGGAGGAGGAGGGGGTGCGAACGCCTACAGCCAACTGTTTCCTAGACCGTGGGCTAGGCACAACTGTCCCTAAATTGATGTCGCCTGTGGACCCTGCATCCACCACATTCACCCAGTGTGCCGTGATGGACACATAACGTCCCTGGCCATGCCTACTGGTACATGCATCTGTAGTCAGGTGCACCTTTGTACTCACAGATTGCCTGAGTGCATGGACGATGCGCTGTTTAACATGCTGGTGCAGGGCTGGGATGGCTTTTCTGGAAAAAAAGTGTCGACTGGGTAGCTCGTATCGTGGTTCAGCGTACTCCATCAGGGCTTTGAAAGCTTCGCTTTCAACTAACCGGTAGGGCATCATCTCTAACGAGATTAGTCTAGCTATGTGGGCGTTAAAACCCTGTGTACGCGGATGCGAGGATAAGTACTTCCTTTTTCTAACCAGAGTCTCATGTAGGGTGAGCTGGACTGGAGAGCTGGAGATCGTGGAACTTTCGGGTGTGCCAGTGTACATGGCAGACTGAGAGACGGTTGGAGACGGTATTGTTTCCGCCGGTGCCCTAGATGCAATATTTCCTCCTACAAAACTGGTGGTTCCCTGACCCTGACTGCTTTTGGCTGGCAAAGAAACCTGCACAGATACTGCCGGTGGTGCGGAAAATGGTGGCCTTACAGTGACGGAAGGGATGTTGCGTTGCTGACTAGCTTCATTGGCCGAGGGTGCTACAACCTTAAGGGACGTTTGGTAGTTAGTCCAGGCTTGAAAATGCATGGTGGTTAAGTGTCTATGCATGCAACTAGTATTTAGACTTTTCAGATTCTGACCTCTGCTTAAGCTAGTTGAACATTTTTGACAGATGACTTTGCGCTGATCAGTTGGATGTTGTTTAAAAAAATGCCAGACTGCACTCTTCCTAGACTCGGATCCCTTTTCAGGGATTGCAGACTGAGCTTTAACCGGATGGCCACGCTGTCCTCCAACAGGTTTTGGCTTTGACACGCGTTTTGGGCCAGATATGGGCCCGGCAGATGGAACCTGTTGCGATGTTGATGCCTGCTGCGGCCCCTCCTCCACCTCCGCTTCTGAACTACTGCCGCCTGCACCCTGTTCCCCCTATGGCTGCCAATCGGGGTCAATAACTGGGTCATCTATTACCTCCTCTTCGAGCTCGTGTGCAACTTCGTCTGTGTCACTGTGTCGGTCGGTGGTATAGCGTTCGTGGCGGGGCAACATAGTCTCATCAGGGTCTGATTGTGGATCTGTACCCTGAGAGGGCAATGTGGTGGTCTGAGTCAAAGGAGCAGCATAGTACTCTGGCTGTGGCTGTGCATCAGTGCACTCCATGTCAGAATCTACTTGTAATGGGCATGGCCTGTTAAATGTTTCACTTTCTAAGCCAGGGACGGTATGTGTAAAGAGCTCCATGGAGTGACCCGTTGTGTCGCCTGCTGCATCCTTCTCTCTTGTTGTAGTTTTTGCTGAGGAGGACAAGGAAGCGACTTGTCCCTGACCGTGAACATCCACAAGCGACGCGCTGCTTTTACATTTACCAGTTTCTGAAGAGGAGGCAAAAGAGCTAGAGGCTGAGTCTGCAATGTAAGCCAAAACTTGCTGTTGCTGCTCCGCCTTTAAAAGCGGTTTTCCTACTCCCAGAAAAGAGAGCGTTCGAGGCCTTGTGTAGCCTGACGACGAAACTGGCTCCACAGCTCCAGACTTAGGTGGAATATTTTTATCCCCACGACCACCTGATGCTCCACTACCACTACCATCATTACCAGCTGACAATGAACGCCCACGACGACCTCTTGCACCAGACTTCCTCATTGTTTTAAAATCTTAACCAAAGTAACTTTATTTGTTGCTGTCAAACAACTTACACGGTGAGCTATAACTTCAGTATGATTTCAATATCCCTTAACAGGTTGGTGAGACCACAAGGAAAATCAGGCACAATGTTACACACTCTGTTTTCTGTGGCACAAAATCACAGAGATGACACACACGCAGGACTGTCACTCAAGCACTAATGTCAATATTAATCTCCCACCTAATTTATTTATTTTTTTTTCTCAGGGAGACTTTAGAAACCAAATAATATTAAAAAAAAAAAAAAAAAAAAAAAAAAAGGCTTTCTATGGCCCACAATTAGAGAGAGAGAGGTGGCACACCCAGGAGTCAAGACTGGCGCACAAGCTGAAAGGGCAATATTACTCTCCCACTGTTTTTTTAAGTTTTTTTTCTTTTATTTTCAGGGAGACTTTAGAAACCAAATAATATTAAAAAAACCAAAAAAATAAATAGCCTTTCTATGGCCCACTGAATGAGAGGGAGAGAGGTGGCACACCCAGGAGTCAAGACTGGCACACAAGCTGAAAGGGCAATATTACTCTCCCACTGTTTTTTTATTTTATTTTTTTTTTTTTCAGGGAGACTTTAGAAACCAAATAATATTAAAAAAAAACAAAAAAATAAATAGCCTTTCTATGGCCCACTGAATGAGAGAGAGAGGTGGAACACCCAGGAGTCAAGACTGGCACACAAGCTGAAAGGGCAGTATTACTCTCCCACTGTTTTTTTATGTATTTTTTGTTTTTTAAGGGAGACTTTAGAAACCCAATAATATTTAAAAAAAAAAAAAAAAAAAGGCTTTCTATGGCCCACAATTAGAGAGAGAGGTGGCACACCCAGGAGTCAAGACTGGCACACAAGCTGAAAGGGCAATATTACTCTCCCACTGTTTTTTTATTTTATTTTTTTTTTTTCAGGGAGACTTTAGAAACCAAATAATATTAAAAAAACCAAAAAAATAAATAGCCTTTCTATGGCCCACTGAATGAGAGAGAGAGGTGGCACACCCAGGAGTCAAGACTGGCACACAAGCTGAAAGGGCAATATTACTCTCCCACTGTTTTTTTATGTTTTTTTTTTTTTTCAGGGAGACTTTAGAAACCAAATAATATTTTTTTTTTAAAAAAAAGGCTTTCTATGGCCCACAATTAGAGAGAGAGGTGGCACACCCAGGAGTCAAGACTGGCACACAAGCTGAAAGGGCAATATTACTCTCCCACTGTTTTTTTATGTATTTTTTGTTTTTTAAGGGAGACTTTAGAAACCCAATAATATTTAAAAAAAATAAATAAATAGGCTTTCTATGGCCCACTGAATGAGAGGGAGAGAGGTGGCACACCCAGGAGTCAAGACTGGCACACAAGCTGAAAGGGCAATATTACTCTCCCACTGTTTTTTTAAGTTTTTTTTTTTTTATTTTCAGGGAGACTTTAGAAACCAAATAATATTAAAAAAACCAAAAAAATAAATAGCCTTTCTATGGCCCACTGAATGAGAGAGAGAGGTGGCACACCCAGGAGTCAAGACTGGCACACAAGCTGAAAGGGCAATATTACTCTCCCACTGTTTTTTTATGTATTTTTTTTTTTCAGGGAGACTTTAGAAACCAAATAATAAGAAAAAAAATAAATAAATAAATAGGCTTTCTATAGCCCACTGAATGAGAGATAGCACACACAGCAGTGGCACACAAGCCCTGACTGAGGCCAATATTTTTCTCCCACTGATTGATGTAGTGTTTTTGTGTTGAGGTAGATTTTAGAACACAAATCAAGGAAAAAAAAAACTAAATGCTTTCTATGGCCCACTGAATGAGAGAGAGGTGGCACACCCAGGAGTCAAGACTGGCACACAAGCTGAAAGGGCAATATTACTCTCCCACTGTTTTTTTATGTATTTTTTGTTTTTTAAGGGAGACTTTAGAAACCCAATAATATTTAAAAAAATAAATAAATAGGCTTTCTATGGCCCACTGAATGAGAGGGAGAGAGGTGGCACACCCAGGAGTCAAGACTGGCACACAAGCTGAAAGGGCAATATTACTCTCCCACTGTTTTTTTATGTTTTTTTTTTTTTCAGGGAGACTTTAGAAACCAAATAATATTAAAAAAACCAAAAAAATAAATAGCCTTTCTATGGCCCACTGAATGAGAGAGAGAGGTGGCACACCCAGGAGTCAAGACTGGCACACAAGCTGAAAGGGCAATATTACTCTCCCACTGTTTTTTTATGTATTTTTTGTTTTTTAAGGGAGACTTTAGAAACCAAATAATATTAAAAAAAAACAAAAAAAAAAAGGCTTTCTATGGCCCACAATTAGAGAGAGAGAGGTGGCACACCCAGGAGTCAAGACTGGCGCACAAGCTGAAAGGGCAATATTACTCTCCCACTGTTTTTTTAAGTTTTTTTTTTTTATTTTCAGGGAGACCTTAGAAACCAAATAATATTAAAAAAACCAAAAAAATAAATAGCCTTTCTATGGCCCACTGAATGAGAGAGAGAGGTGGCACACCCAGGAGTCAAGACTGGCACACAAGCTGAAAGGGCAATATTACTCTCCCACTGTTTTTTTATGTATTTTTTGTTTTTTAAGGGAGACTTTAGAAACCCAATAATATTTAAAAAAAAAAAAAAAAAGGCTTTCTATGGCCCACAATTAGAGAGAGGGGTGGCACACCCAGGAGTCAAGACTGGCACACAAGCTGAAAGGGCAATATTACTCTCCCACTGTTTTTTTATTTATTTATTTTTTTTCAGGGAGACTTTAGAAACCAAATAATAAGAAAAAAAATAAATAAATAAATAGGCTTGCTATAGCCCACTGAATGAGAGATAGCACACACAGCAGTGGCACACAAGCCCTGACTGAGGCCAATATTTTTCTACCACTGATTGATGTAGTGTTTTTGTGTTGAGGTAGAATTTAGAACACAAATCACGGAAAAAATAAATAGGCTTTCTATGGCCCACTCAGTGAGAGATGGCACACACAGGGATGGCACTGTTGCAGAAATGCCAATCTTAATCTCCCACAAAAAAAAAAAAAAAAAAAAACAGGGACTGTCCTACAATTACTATCTCCCTGCAGTAATCTAAGCCAGGTATGGCAGGCAGCAATAGGAGTGGACTGATGCACAAATTAAATAAAAAGTGTGGACAAACAAAAAAGATAGCTGTGCAGAAAGGAACAAGAGGATATGTGCTTTGAAAAAAGCAGTTGGTTTCCACAGTGGCGTACACACAGCAATACAGCTATCACGGAGCCTTCTAGGGCAGCCCAATGAGCTACAGCGCTGAGGAAAAAAAAAAAAAAATAGCTTCCACTGTTCCTGCACACCGAAGGTGGTGTTGGACAGTGGAAATCGCTGCAGCACAAGCGGTTTGGTGGTTAGTGGACCCTGCCTAACGCTCTCCCTGCTTCTGACGAAGCGGCAGCAACCTCTCCCTAAGCTCAGATCAGCAGCAGTAAGATGGCGGTCGGCGGGAACGCCCCTTTATAGCCCCTGTGACGCCGCAGACAGCAAGCCAATCACTGCAATGCCCTTCTCTAAGATGGTGGGGACCAGGATCTATGTCATCACGCTGCCCACACTCTGCGTTCACCTTCATTGGCTGAGAAATGGCGCTTTTCGCGTCATTGAAACGCGACTTTGGCGCGAAAGTCGCGTACCGCATGGCCGACAAGCACAGGGGTCGGATCGGGTTTCATGAGACGCCGACTTAGCCAAAAGTCGGCGACTTTTGAAAATGATCGACCCGTTTTGCTCAACCCTAGTCGCAAGCCATCAAATAAAAAGAACTGCTTAAATTTTTGCACCAGAAGCAGTGTGAAAGACTGGTGGAAAGCATGCCAAGATGCATGAAAGCTGTGATCATGATTATTCCACAAAATATTGATTTCTGAACTATTCCTGAGTTAAAACATTAGTATTGTTGTTTTTAAATGATTATGAACTTGTTTTCTTTGCATTAATTGAGGTCTGAAAGCACTGGGTTTTTTTTAAATTTTGCTTATTTTTTATTGTCAGAAAAAAAAAATACAAAATTTATTGCTTGCAACTTTGGAGACATGTTGTCAGTAGTTTGTAGAATAAAAGAACAATTTACATTTTTCTCAAAAATATACCTATGAATAAAAAAATCATACAAACTGAACATTTTGCAGTGGTCTCTTAATTTTTGCCAGAGCTGTATATATATGAACAACACATACTGACTTCGCTCTCAATCCCACAGTGCTCTGCTCTGATCCCTGGGGATCTATTTCTTCCTGTGGTTGATGCATACATGCAGGTGCCAATGTGATGTTATCGTGCCAGCATGTCACAGAAATGGCGACGGGAGCTCCCCTGGAGCCATTCTGTAATACAGGCAGTGGCGCACTAGCAAAGCTCTGTGCCCCCTACCCGGGGATGGTTGCCACCAATGGTGGTGCACAAAACATTAGAGTGAGAGCAATCTGACCATGGGCCTTCCCCAATGCCTCAGGCCCTACGCAATAGGCAGATTATATTATGGGCAATCTGGACTATGCAGAGTACATAACACTGGTCACTTTTCTTGCATGATTGAATTCACAATTCCTGCTCTCATCTCCATCTACTAATATATTCATGTTCGTTGCTAATTCACTGACATAGCTTTTACAATACGAGGTGGATTATGCAGCAGAATGGCAGATGTTTTGCCATGATTGGGGAATATCCAGTGTTTATTACAATAGAAGCATTGTGGATGAGATTTTACAAGATTTCATACAAAAGCTGAAGAGAATTTCTACAGCAGAAATTGATCTGCACTGTAGATTTGTGATCCACAGCCTGTCAGTTTATACTGTGGATGTTTACAAAACAAAGGGTGAAATTTGTAGGAAAACAGCATTTCCACAACTTAATATAACATAAAGTGAGCATAATTTGATTTTGCTGAGAAATTCATGTTGGGAGTGACTGCAACATATCATAATTGCACCAAAATTTGGCAACGTTTGGCATTTTTACACTAGTGGGTGGACAGGGTTTGGTTGAGAGGGAGCATGACCAAGTGTGCCTGATAAATTCATCATAATTTGCTCTAAATTCGCTAAGCAGAGCAAGCCATTTTTCTGCCACATACTTCATCAAAACTGGCATACAAAGCTACAGTCTTTATGAATCTGAGCCATGAATTATTATTATTATTGTATAATCCATTCAATTTTTTTCAAACTGTATCACACTTTGTTTCCTCTATTCTGACCACTCACAGATTGAAGTAGCTACTCTCATTCCTAAACATAAGAAGACAAAGCTATCAACAACCCAAAAACCCCAAATTACCACACTTGCGTCCACTGCAACAAAGCCTGCTGAACCCGACATTTTTGGATCTTTGACAGAACAAGGTCAGTACAGTAATATCTCCTAAAAGTCTACAATTCCTTTAATAACTTACTTCTACCTCTACAGCTTACATCTTGAACTATAGCAACTGCATCCTTTTTTTTCTTCTGTGGAGGTTCCCCAAACCCAAATACAAACAAGTGACAAAGATTCAATAAGACAGTCTACATTTGCCCTGAAATCAACATCATCACCCTAAAGTTCTCTGTAGCGCCCCCACCGCCGCAGGGCCGAGGGGTACCCGGTACCGGGCCTACGAGTCTCTGCTTCTGGGGGTTGTCACGGCGGCTAGGCCCCGGTCCGTGACCCTGCCGTGGGGCGCACAGTGAATGATAGGTGTGGATGTTGGTGGTGCAGTTGTGGGGTGCAGGTCGCGGTAAATAACGAGGACACCAGGTTGCAGTCTCTTTACCTCTTTACTGGAGATCTCTGAGTCCTCAGTCCAGAATACGGTTCACCAGGCTGCGCAAGTCCGGCCGGTCCAATGGCACCTCCAGAGTTCACTTCACAGGTGGAAATCGGTGCCTTCCTTCTTAGCGCTATGTGTTGTAGTCCTTCCCTGCTGTGCTTACGGAAAGTACCCCACAACTGTTGTGTCTGTTTCTTAAGTTCCCTCACAACTCAATTAAATGATGTTCTTCTAATCGTCCGTCCCTTCCTGATGTTACAGTTAGAACGGCACCCGTTTGTCGGGTAGGCCTGGAGTTCTTCCGGGACCCTAGAGACGCCCCTCTCCCGCAATTGCCTCCCAAGACTTCATAGGTGATATGTGTTAGACAGCCCGCCTTAGACTGACTGTCCTGCCGCTGTTTAGAGTATTGCTTGAAGCTGAATGTTATAATACTCCCTCGGCTTTCCGGCCACCGGTAGTGCGCCTCAGTAGGGTGTTGCTCCGGTCTTACAGCACGACCCCTACTGGAATTCTCCTATTGCTTGATCTCGTTTCTCACTCAGCACAATCTATCTCGCTTCTAGTCCTTTCTTGGGCCCCGCCGCTTCCCGGAGCTGGCGCGGACCCGTTACGTTCTTTCCAATGCCAAGCCTCTGTCAGGATCCCACCCCTGACAGAGACCCTACTGTCTCTTCCTCCACAACACCCTCTGCCACTAGGTGTTGCTTCGTCCAATCCAGTCAGCTTTCTGATCTAACTTCCTGCCTGACCCCCGGTTTACCCACTATGGTGGGGAGTGGCCTAATGAATAGCACCCTTAGCTCCCCCCGGAGGCCCTGCTGTGAAATGTATTGGTGTCTGTGATACCTCATCAGATGAACTCCTTCAGTGCCATCGGACGCACCATGGCTCCCCATAGTGGCGGAGCCACAGTACTGCAACGACCAGGACTCTGGGGCGCTGCACTCCCCCCTGGTTAAACACAGTACTCCGGGACTGGGAAGAAAACAACAATACAAGTTAGCAAAAAGACATACAATTTTGTTGAGTGCAATGACAATAAGTATACTTGAACAGGCTTCCCTTTATGGGAGGTAAGGACACTTGAACGTTACAAACATGGCAAAAATATCATAGCAACATGCTATAATTAACTTTTCTTACCCAACCGGGTATTCTACTAAGTGCAAACATTATTAACCAATAATTTAACTTTGCCTTTAAGGATATACACTCTTAGTCCGCTAAAGACCTTCCTATAATCACATTACAAGGTATTTTAACTTTTTCATTCTCCTACTTTGGATCTGCAGGACCGCCTGTCCTATCGGCACCAGACCTACTGCCTCTCCTTTCTGTTACAGGACCGCCCCGTTCAGCCAGGGCCTACTGCCTTTTCAACTACTATACACAGTATAGAACATAACTTTTCTTTCAGTTTGAGAACACCGAGCCGGCTCTACTTGGCTCCTATAAGGACTCACCCACTAACCCTTACAGGTTCACTTTCTGTCCTTAATAACACATTACTAACTTTCGATGGGGAACGCAGGGTTTACCTTCTATCCCCCCCCTTTTCTTATCAACATTATCAACTATCTTCTTTTCACAACATTAAACTTTCTCATTACTTCCTTTTACTTTTTCTTTCAGAGAACATTATCAGCATTCCTTTACAATTAACTAATGGCATACATATAACTTTTACATGTAAATATTATCATCATTTTCTTCCATTGACATTATTGCTACCGGTCTTAAAGCAATATCACCATTTACGTGCAACAAATGAACATCCCCTTTAAGAGGGGACCAAATCTCTGTGAGGTAGCACATCTTCTCAAGCTACCAGTCCATACTCATCAAAGGTTCCAGTGCGGTATCTTCGCAAAGAGTCCTTGTTTAAGTAAAACCAGTAGGGAGCGCCTTTAATAAGGTGCAAACTATATACAAAAGAGTTCGGATCATGCACTGTTCATGATTTCAGCAGTTTTTAAAACTTGTGCAAACTTTTGGAAACAAAACAAACAAACAATAGGGATCCCGGGTCCATAGAAGGATCCCCTTAAGAGTTTACCCTTAACGGGTGTTAGCAATCATAAAAGCAATAAAACAGTAACTATTTACAAGTAAAAGAAGTACAGTAAAATCTTACTGTGGTGGTCTCCTATCCGGTCTCACCAGGCCCACAGCTCGCACTGGTGAGCCAGGACGCGGTTCTGGTCCCAGCAACGCTAAGATCCCTCGCCGGGAGGCCCTTCTCGCTGGCAGGCGCACACGTCCCTCCGGGGCACGGCGAGGCCAGGCTTCTCGAGGTTCCGCGGGGCCGGGCTCTGCTGCTTTCCCCACGGGAGCATCCTCTTCCGGTTTTCCGGCAGCAGCCTGGAGAGCAATGCATCGCTGCACGCCTCGCGCCATCCAGCCAGCCTCTCCCGTAGCCCTCCTCCATCGGGTGTAAGTCACCGCATCACCGGGTTCCAGATCGCGGGGAAATCTTCCGCTGCAGGGCTCCACCTCTTCCCGATCCACGTGGATTTGTAGCGGCTCCCCGATTTCCTGGATAACCCCGCGTCCGTATTGGGGGTTGAAGGAGATCACTACCCCCCAGTGGGATGAGGGAACCTCCGCGTTGGTGGTCAGGTCAACCTGCACGGCCGGCTGGGGTCGGGTTCGCCATGCAGCCATCAAGCGTCGCAGATGTTCGGCCTCAGGCATGATCTTCAGGCCTGACGTCTGCATCGCACTTTCAGCCGCGGCCGGTTTGGGAGAAGCAGGGGACACTGGAGCCAAACAGATCTCCGTGGGCTGGCCCAGCCTAGTGATCTCGCGGGCGTCGGCCTCCAGGCGGGCGGCAATCTGCCGGGCCTCGGCCGCGGCCATGCTCTCTTCCGACGGCGGCCGGGGAGGTCGGCCCATCGTTGGCCCTGCCAGGGTCAGTCCCCTCAGCGACGCCGTACCCTGAACTACATTGGGCTGTCCAACCTCTCTCCGCGCCCGATCCTTCTCATGTGGGGCTTCTGGCGTGGCCATCTTGGTCTCTTCTCCAGCGTCTTCTTCCCGCGGTCTCTTCCGTGGGCGGCCCCGTCCCCATGGTCTCCACCCTCCAACCAGAATCAGGAGGCGGACCTCGGCTGTTGACGGGCACGTCCTCAGGATCAAGAAATACTTAGACTGGGCGGCCATTGCTGTTCGCGCTCCCCAGCTCGCCTACGCCCACTTCACGCCCCTCTTCCCTTCCTGCGCTCTCCTCAGCGCTGCAATGGCGGCGGATTTTGGCGGGAACTTTTGGCGGTAAATGGCGCAGCACAGTCTTTGCAATAAAGTACAGTCCAAGCACAACAAATCACAGTTCCAAGGCACACATGACCTGATTCTTCAGGCTTAAGTAGATCCTGTTCGTGACGCCAAGTTGTAGCGCCCCCACCGCCGCAGGGCCGAGGGGTACCCGGTACCGGGCCTACGAGTCTCTGCTTCTGGGGGTTGTCACGGCGGCTAGGCCCCGGTCCGTGACCCTGCCGTGGGGCGCACAGTGAATGATAGGTGTGGATGTTGGTGGTGCAGTTGTGGGGTGCAGGTCGCGGTAAATAACGAGGACACCAGGTTGCAGTCTCTTTACCTCTTTACTGGAGATCTCTGAGTCCTCAGTCCAGAATACGGTTCACCAGGCTGCGCAAGTCCGGCCGGTCCAATGGCACCTCCAGAGTTCACTTCACAGGTGGAAATCGGTGCCTTCCTTCTTAGCGCTATGTGTTGTAGTCCTTCCCTGCTGTGCTTACGGAAAGTACCCCACAACTGTTGTGTCTGTTTCTTAAGTTCCCTCACAACTCGATTAAATGATGTTCTTCTAATCGTCCGTCCCTTCCTGATGTTACAGTTAGAACGGCACCCGTTTGTCGGGTAGGCCTGGAGTTCTTCCGGGACCCTAGAGACGCCCCTCTCCCGCAATTGCCTCCCAAGACTTCATAGGTGATATGTGTTAGACAGCCCGCCTTAGACTGACTGTCCTGCCGCTGTTTAGAGTATTGCTTGAAGCTGAATGTTATAATACTCCCTCGGCTTTCCGGCCACCGGTAGTGCGCCTCAGTAGGGTGTTGCTCCGGTCTTACAGCACGACCCCTACTGGAATTCTCCTATTGCTTGATCTCGTTTCTCACTCAGCACAATCTATCTCGCTTCTAGTCCTTTCTTGGGCCCCGCCGCTTCCCGGAGCTGGCGCGGACCCGTTACGTTCTTTCCAATGCCAAGCCTCTGTCAGGATCCCACCCCTGACAGAGACCCTACTGTCTCTTCCTCCACAACACCCTCTGCCACTAGGTGTTGCTTCGTCCAATCCAGTCAGCTTTCTGATCTAACTTCCTGCCTGACCCCCGGTTTACCCACTATGGTGGGGAGTGGCCTAATGAATAGCACCCTTAGCTCCCCCCGGAGGCCCTGCTGTGAAATGTATTGGTGTCTGTGATACCTGATCAGATGAACTCCTTCAGTGCCATCGGACGCACCATGGCTCCCCATAGTGGCGGAGCCACAGTACTGCAACGACCAGGACTCTGGGGCGCTGCACCTCCAGCATTTATATAAGACTGTAGAAATTTGGAAAAAAAGTCAAGTACGGTACATATAAAAGGCTTTGCAATGGCCATATGAACAGTCTCAGACATTGCTGTTAATGGGGTAGGGCACGGTGCATGACCATTGAAAACACAAATGACTTACTGCTCTTAATAAGGACATGCATAAAATGCTCATAAAGGGTTGAAACATTTGGAGCAGAGTGTTGAGCTCCACTTAACCATAATTTGGGGATTACTATGCACATCCTGCTTATGAATCCCCACAATACTGCAAGTGACCTGATTTACAGGATTTCAAAGGTTCCACTTCATACCTTTCCTGGCCTACCTTCAATTTTTCTTGATAGCCTAGGCCTAACAGTTATGTGGGCCAATAGCAGGTTTTTCTGGCACCATATTTTCCTTATCATATACTCCTGTCTGCCCCTTAGCATTGTCGTGCAGCGCTCTACTATCACAATGCTCACGCATTGTATTCATTATAGCCCCAGCCACCTGAGGAAGTTTGTTCAGGCAAACATGTTGGGGTGGCTATGTATTTACTTTAGTTAGCACTTGTGAAACTTGTGTATATCACAGATTACAGATATGTTGATTATTCTGCATCAACCCATGGACTGCAGCCATGTATAGACAGGCTAGCATAGCTTCAGCAATGCATTTAGGTTGATCAGCAAAGTGTGATGATACCTGCACCTTCTCCTGGTAGCTGACAGCTAAATAAAGAGCATGATTGCAGCCAGCAGGACAGTGCTGCTGCAATGCTCTGCAATCAACCAATACAAAGAAGTATCAAACAATATAATCAAAATTAGTGAATGGAAAACACGCACAGCAATTTAGAAGAGGAAAATAACCACTTCTAACCTTCTCTAACAGGGAATAGAAGAACTATGAGATTGCATCTTCACCAATAACGGTTATTGGAACAGCTCCTCAGCTCTATGTAAAAAGAAAGTTTTAAATAGGCCCAGTCACCAGAGTAAAAATGACCAGTGTTTGCTCTTATTTTATTCCCACTGCTCATTCATCTATTCCGATTTTTTTTTTTTTTTTTTTTTTAAGGCCACCATATGGTTCCAGAGATATGGACTTTTTTGCGTAGTGCTAATATTGATAGTCTTTACAAGGGAGTGTTGCTTACAATATTGGGAGCATGTCTTTAGTCTGCTGTGCATTATTACAATATAAGCACTGCCCCCTTGTAAAGGCCACAAAAGTTAGCACTAATAAAAAGTATGACAGATTTAAAAAATTAAAAGAGCAGAATACTCAAGGGAGCTTCAGTGCCAAAACTGGCCATGGTCTACCTGTTGTCAGATCCTATTTAAGCTTTCCTCTCTGAAAAGGAAACAGATCTGGGGTACAAAAGTAGGAAAATAACCAATGGACATCTGGGACTAGATCAACAAATGAATTTACCAAAGGTAAGATTGAGAGATTATGCCACGATAAATATACTTGATAAGCAAAACACAACTGGGTTATTTCTAAAACACAATAAAGGATCATGTAAAATAACGCTAATGGCCTGCAGATATGGGGGTCAATCTGCAAGTTAACAGTTTTCTGACAGCGTGCTCACCGACACTAAGAGCCCCACTGCCAGGGGAAATTAACTTTATTCACCCCGACAGCATTCGTCTTTCAGCCACAGGAGTTAAAATCTGCACTCAGTGTATGGAGAGCGAAGGCTGTAACCGCGTCCCCGACACTGACTGAAAGCACCTCAGCATTAGGCTGAAGTCACACACAACGTATAAAAATACGGTCCGTTTTATACAGACCAAATATGCAGAAATGTTCCCTGAACAGTGATCCGTATGTCATCCATAGGCAAGGAGTGGCTGCGTATTTTACGCATGTAAACATCCGTATGGCATCCGTACGGCGAGATTTTCTTGCCGGCTTGCAAAATGGACATAAAATGGATCCATGGGCTCAAATATTTGTGAAAACATATGTACAGTCTATAAATACAGTACAGACCAAAAGTTTGGACACACCTCCTCATTTAAAGATTTTTCTGTATTTTCATGACTATGAAAATTGTACATTCACACTGAAGGCATCAAAACTATGAATTAACACATGTGGAATTATATGCTTAACAAAAAAGTGTGAAACAAGTGAAATTATGTCTTATACTCTAGGTTCTTCAAAGTAGCCACCTTTTGCTTTGATGACTGCTCTGCACACTCTTGGCATTCTCTTGATGAGCTTCAAGAGGTAGTCACCGGGAATGATTTTCACTTCACAGGTGTGCCCTGTCAGGTTTAATAAGGGGGATTTCTTGCCTTATAAATGGGATTGGGACCATCAGTTGTGTTGTGCAGAAGTCTGGTTGATAAACAGCTGATAGTCCTACTGAATAGACTGTTAGAATTTGTATTATGGCAAGAAAAAAGCAGCCAAGTAAAGAAAACTGAGTGGCCATCATTACTTTAAGAAATGAAGGTCAGTCAGTCGAAAAATTGGGCAAACTTTGAAAGTGTCCCCAAGTGCAGTGGAAAAAACCATCAAGCGCTACAAAGAAACTGGCTCACATGAGGACCGCCCAGGAAAGGAAGACCAAGAGTCACCTCTGCTTCTGAGGATAAGTTTATCCAAGTCACTAGCCTCAGAAATCGCAGGTTAACAGCAGCTCAGATTAAAGACCAGGTCAATGCCACACAGAGTTCTAGCAGCAGACACATCTCTACAACAACTGTTAAGAGGAGACTTTGTGCAGCAGGCCTTCATGGTAAAATAGCTGCTAGGAAACCACTGCTAAGGAAACCACTGCTAAATTTTGCACACAGACACTTATTACATTATTAGTGAGGAATATGGAAAAAATAAGGCATAAGAAATGGTTTACTGTATGTAAACAACGTCTCATATCCTGTCGGGTTTGATAAGGAGATAGCAAAAGCCGGCAATTGAATTACCGTCTTTTCTACTATCTAGCTCTGTATTAAATATAAATATATACACTCCCTGACAGAAGTTATGTCGCTTATCCATGTTATGTAAATAAAAGCTTATAACCTGACGTTAAATTCATCCATTGGTTGTATAAATTATTCTTTTGAAGGCTGAAACCCTCCGAAATGTGGTTTAGGTTAAGAAAATAAATTGGCATCAATGCAGAAATATTGATCAGTTAATGGACACAGAATGGTCAGATTTTGCCAAGACAAAAGTTTTGTTGCTTGATCATATAATGCACCCAATCCTAGTTTACATCCTCACCAGTGCTCAGTAAATGATCGGTTAATTAGTGTGTGTGCATAAAAATAAACCCAGCACCCCAGACCTTCACTTGAACTGCAACTTGAGCTCTGACAACATGCCAAAAATCCACCCTGTGACCACAGCCTGGATTATCAAGAGGCTGAAGACCAGATCCACAGCAGAGGTGGCTGGCACCTTTAATGTGTCTCAGCGTCAAGTACAAAGAATTAAAAAAAGATTTGAAGAGACTGGAGATGTGTTTGACAAGCCCAGGTCCGGCAGACCCCGCAAGACAACTGCTCAGGAGGAACGTTTGTTGGTTATAAAATCCAAAGCAAGCCCCTCTTCCACTGCAGCAGAGCTCCAACAGGCCTGGTCACCTTAAGTCCCTGTGTCAACTAGAACAGTTTGTAGGATTCTGTCTCGAAATGGCCTCCATGGTCAAATCAGTACTGAGAAGCCAGCACTAAACAAAAGGCAAATAAAAAAACGTGTGGCATTTGCAAAGTTCCACAGCCTGCTAAACAGATGGATGCTGGAAAAGTGTCAGAAGGTGGATTTCTCTGATGAATCTTCAGTAGAATTACACTACAGCTGCTGCAAATACTGCAGGAGCCCTACTGGAACCCATATGGATCCAAAATACACCCAAAAAACAGTTAAATTTGGTGGTGGAAAGATCATGGTCTGGGGTTACATTCAGTATGGGGGTGTGCAAAACATTTGCAAGGTGGAAGGCAATATCAATAGCCTAAAATATCAAGAAGTATTAGCTACCTCTTATATTCCAAATCATAAAAGGGGTCAAATTCTTCAGCAGGATGGTGCTCCATCTCATACATCCATCTCTACAACAAAGTTCCTCCAGGCAGAAAAGATCAAAGTGCTCAATGACTGGCCAGCCCAGTCACCAGACATGAACATAATTGAGCATGTTTGGGCTAGGATGAAAGAGGAAGCTTGGAAGGCAAAACCAAAGAATCTAGATGAACTCTGGGAGGCATGTAAGACTGCATTCTTTGCTATTCCTGATGACTTCATTAATAAATTGTATGAATCATTGTTGAACCGCATGGATGCAGTCCTTCAAGCTCATGGAAGTCACACAAAATATTAAATATGACTCTAATAGCACCACAACTTCATTCACCAATGTTATGCAACATATATTTGTATTTTAAGTTATTTGTTTGAATATCACATTACTTTCCGTGCGCGACAAAACTTTTGTCTTGACAAAATCTGACCATTCTGTGTCCATTAACTGATCAATATTTCTGCATTGATGCCAATTTATTTTCTTAACCTAAACCACATTTCGGAGGGTTTTGAGCTTTCAAAAGAATAATTTATACAACCAATGGATGAATTTAAGATCAGGTTATAAGCTTTTATTTACATAACATGGATAAGCGACATAACTTCTGTCAGAGAGTGTATATATGTGTGTGTGTCAATGACATATATATATATATATATATATATATATATATACATATATACATATATAGATATAGATAGATATATATATATATATATATATATATATATATATACCTATTCTATGTGTAGACATTTATTTTAGCTATTCTATTATAACCTGTCAGTGTAATTTTACTGTACACTGCACTGAATTACCGGCTTTTCTATAGAAAAATGTTTAGAATTGAGAGTCCTCAGTGGTTGATACCTTTTAATGGCTAACTGAAAAGATGGTAACAATTTGCAAGCTTTCGAGACTACATACGTCTCTTCATCAGGCAAAGACTAAAACAAATTCTGAAGAATCACATATTTATGCACAACATATGTGATTCTTCAGAATTTGTTTTAGTCTTTGCCTGATGAAGAGACGTATGTAGTCTCGAAAGCTTGCAATTTGTTACCATCTTTTCAGTTAGCCATTAAAAGGTATCAACCACTGAGGACTCTCAATTCTAAACATTTTTCTATCTACTGGCTAACACGGTACCAAGATATATCGGCTTTTCTATAGAACACCAATGCGAATTTCTAGCATGTCACACGCATGGTCCGTGTGTAATCCGTATTTTTCTAGCCCCCATAGACTTTCATTGGCGGATTTTTTGCACAATACGCTGACAAACACAGCATGCTGCGATTTTCTATGCCCATAAAATACAGCCGAGAAATATACGGCAGATGGAAGCTGCCCCATAGAGAAACATTGGTCCATGTGCAATGCGTTGTTTTTGCGCCTCTCATACTTCCGTTTTCTTCTCTAGCATGGCCGGACTGGCCAGAGGGCACTTCTGGCAAATGCCAGAGGGGCCGTTGCCAGGAGTGGGCCGCTGCCGCTATCAGTTGCACCAGGGCTGACTCCTCCCGCCAGCGCCCACTCCCCCCTGATCGCGCGCCCCGCATTCAACTATACCGGCGTCTATGACGCCGGTACAGTTGAATGCAATGATGGAGGAGAGAGTGTCCGCTGTCGCTCCCTCTCTCATCATTCCCCGGTCTACCTCGCGCTGACACTGCGGGTGCACGATGACGTCATATCATCGCGCACCTGCTGTGTGGCTGCGCGTGCAGACTACAGCCGCTGAGTCCAGAGCCGGCATTGTTTGGGGGCTGTGCTGTATTACATTCTATGGGGGTGCTTTATTACATTTTATGGGGGCTGGCTGTATTAAATTCTATGGAGGCTGTGCTGTATTACATTCTATGGGGGCTGTGCTGTATTACATTCTATGGGGTCTGTGCTGCATTACATTCTATGGGGGCTGTGCTGTATTGCATTCTATGGGGGCTGGCTGCATTACATTCTCTGGGGGCTGGCTGCATTACATTCTATGTAGGCTGGCTGCATTGCATTCTATGGGGGCTGTGCTGTATTACATTCTATTGGAGGGGGTTTTATTACATTCTATGGGGGCTGGCTGCATTACATTCTATGGGGGGCTGTGCTGTATTACATTCTTTGGGCGCTGTGCTGTGTTACATTCTATGGGGCTGTGCTGTATTAAATTCTATGAGGGCTGGCTGCATTACATTCTATGGGGGCTGTGCTGTATTACATTCTATGGGGGCTGTGCTATATTACATTCTATTGGGGGGACTTTATTACATCCTATGGGGGCTGGCTGTATTACATTCTATGGGGGGCTGTGCAGTATTACATTCTACGGGGGGCTGTGCAGTATTACATTCTATGGGGGGCTGTGCTGTATTACATTCGATGGGGGCTGTGCTGTATTACATTCTATGGGGGCTGTGCTGTATTACATTCAATGGGGGCTGGCTGTATTACATTCTATGGGGGGCTGTGCTGTATTACATTGTATGGGGGCTGTGCTGTACTACATTCTATGGGGGCTGGCTGCATTACATTCTATGGGGGCTGTGCTGTGTTACATTCTATGGGGGCTGTGCTGTATTACATTCTATGGGGTCTGGCTGTATTACATTCTATGGGGCTGGCTGCATTACATTCTATGGGGGCTGGCTGCATTACATTCTATGGGGTCTGGCTGCATTACATTTTATGGGGGTTGCTGCATTACATTGCTGTATTGCATTCTATGGGGGGCTTTATTACATTCTATGAGGGCTGGTTGCATAACATTCTATGGGGGCTGGCTGCATTACATTCTATGAGGGGGCTGTATTACATTCTATGGGGGCTGTGCTGTATTACATTCTATGGAGGGCTTTATTACATTTTATGGGGGCTGGCTGTATTACATTCTATGGGGGCTGTGCTGTATTACATTCTATGTGGGGCTGTATTACATTCTATGGGGGCTACATTATATTCCATGGGGGTTGTATTGTATTCTGTGGGGAGGTCGGCTGTATTACATTCAATGGGGTGCTGTATTATATTCTGTGGGGGGCTGTATTATATTCTATGGGGGGCTGTATTACATTCTATGTGGGGCTGTATTACATTCCCTGGGGCTAAATTATATTCTATGGGGGGCTGTATTATATTCTATCAGGGGTGATTGCATCATACTCTATGAGGGGGCTACATTATATTCTATGGGGAGCTGCATTATACTATATGAGGAGGGCTTCATTGTATTCTATTGAGAGGGGCTGCATTATATTCTATGGGGGGCTGCATTATGCTCTATGAGGGGGCTTCCATATGTATGCAGGGGCTGCATTATACTATATGAGGGAGCTGCATTATATTCTCTGGGGGTTACATTATACTCAGGGGGCTACAATATATTCTGTGGGGTGGCTGCATTATACTCTGTAGTGGCATCATTATACTATATGTGGGCTGCATTGTACTGTATCGAGGACTATGGGGAATACATTATAATATATGAAGAACTATGGGGTGCATTATACTATGGGAAGTGAATTGTACTACATGGATGACAATGGCCGTGCATTATACTATATGGAGCACTATGAGGAGTGTATTATACTATTTGGAGGACTGTGGCAGTACATTATACTATATGGAGGACTGAGGAGTGTATTATACTATATGGAGGACTGAGCAGTGTATTTTAATAAATGGAGGACTATGAGGAGTGCATTATACTATATGGAGGACTGAGGAGTGTATTATACTATATGGAGGACTGAGGAGTGTATTATACTATACAGAGGACTAAGGAGTGTATTATACTATTTGGAGGACTGTGGCAGTACATTATACTATATGGAGGACTGAAGAGTGTATTATACTATATGGAGGACTATGAGGTGTGTATTATACTATATGGAGGACTGAGGAGTGTATAATACTATATGGAGGACTGAGGAGTGCATTATACTATGTGGAGAACTGAGGTGCATATTATAATATATGGAGGACTATGAGGTGTATTATACTAAACACGCAAAATGCTGCCTATTCATCGAGTGATTGGATTATTTATGTGGGAACAGAAATCCTTGTTCTCAGCAGCACATCGCCGTTGTAAAATGTAGGTGTGCTGCTGATAACATGATGCTGTATGGGGACAGATTGATCTACTTGTGATGGTTCTGTCCCCATCATTCTTTCTCAGTTGGTGTAAAGAGGCTGGGAAACAAGCGAGCGACTTCAGTATTGTCGATCACACTCAGAAATGCTTTGCAGGGAGACCAGGCAAGGATGATGACAGTTGTAGTTGGCACCCGGCGCCTGGGAATAGTGCTAACTCTACTGTTTTTCCCAGCCGCCAAAGCATTTAATGATGGTATGTGTAATGATTTTTAGGGTTGATGTCAGCTGTGTAATGTCAGCTGCTATCAATCCCTGGTGTAAGTAATGGAGAGGTGTCTATCAGACACCCCCAGTACTAGCCCAGACCTGGCGAGACCCAGCAACTCTGAAGAGCGGTGACGGTAGTAACAATACCGCTCTTCACAGTCGCCGAGCTCAGCGCAAGATCCGGAATATCTGAAGAGCGGTGATGTTACTGATGTCACCGCTTTTCAGAGTCATCGGGTCTCGTGCTGTGCAGCAGAACCAAAAGTGGCTGTAGGCACAGTACATGGAGCATCAAAATGAGGTTCCATAGCCTTTGGTCATCTCATCCCTTCATTATCTACAAGATCCAGTTATGTAGATAAAGTAGTGGCTTTTCTTGGTACTGCAACTAAAAGCAATAAATAGGACTGAGCTGTAATGCTGGATACAGCTGTAATTATATGTTATATAGTCGTGTTACACTCCCCTCACTTCTTGGAACCTACAAGTGTACAAAGATTTTATGCAGTCTCCATGGGACAAGTGGGCCTGTGCAACTTCAAATGCAAGGGCTGAATTTTAGTCCCAGTCCAGCCCTGCTCTCTAGTGTGACCCTGGCCTTAGAGCAGGCTGCCAGTCAATGATGAGGGGAGCTGTTACAGCCACCCCTGTGGCTGCAAAAGCAATGGCTTCTCTCTGCTAACTTTTAAGAAAGAAAGTCTCATTAAAGATAGTAACAACTATAATAGAATTCTGCATTTTCTTACTACAGGTCATTGACATAAACCTATAAATAATATAGGGTGAGCCAGAAATAGGAACGACGGTTATCGGGCCTTATGCATCAATACTATCTTGCATTAACATTGTCTTTGATGCTTGTAAGATGCAACCGAGATCTACTCTCATTTTACAGAGCAGTTATTGGCCAAAGACATAGCATTTTTTTTTACAATTGTATGCATGAGGGCTTGTTTTGGGGGAAACAAGTAGGATTTTTCAATGTTGCGTCTTGGGACATACAACTCATTGATTATACTTTATTAACTCTTTCTGGAGAACTTTAAATTCAAACCATTCAGTCAATTCAGCCTTGCTAAAGCATCCCCAGATCAACACCTGGTCATTTAATGGTTAGATGGAGACCTAGAGAGGCGTACAAGCCACAGTGTCTTGCACCCACTGTGAAAGTTTGGTGGAGGATCGGTGATGATCTGGGGATGCTTCAGCAAGGCTGGAATTGGGATGGTTAATCTTTGCGAAGGACGTATGAATCAAGCCGCATACAAGGTTATCCTGGAAAAACAGTTGATTCCTTCTGCTCAGGCAATGTGTTGTGAACTCTATTTTTGGGCTCCCTCTAGTGGTCACAAGCGGTACTGTGTAGTGTTGTCTTTCTGCAGGTTGCAGCATCAGCTGGTTCGTTATCCTTGGTTGGTTTCTTATTTAGCTCACCTGGATACTCAGTTCCTTGCCTGCTATCAATGTATTCAGTGCTCTTCAGATTCCTTGTGTCTACCTTGCTCCCAGTCTCTCCAAGACAAGCTAAGTTTTTGTTTGATCATTTGTGATTATCAGTGTTCATTATGTTTTTAGTCCAGCTCGCTAAAATGTGATTTCCTCGCTTGCTGGTTGCTCTAGGGGACTGAGTTTCTCCCCCCACACCGTGAGTTGGTGTGGGGGTTCTTGAAATCTCAGTGTGGATATTTTGTAAGGGTTTTTTACTGACCGCATAGATTCCCTTTTCTATTTTCTGCTATCTAGTATTAGTGGGCCTCATTTGCTGAATCTGCTTTCACCCCTGTGTATGTGCCTTCCTCTTACCTCACCGTTATTATCTGTTGGGGGCTTCTATATCTTTGGGGATTATTTCTCTGGAGGCAAGAGAGGTCTTTCTTTCTCTCTAGGGGTAGTTAGTTCCTCAGGCTGGCTCGAGACATCTAGGATTTTTAGGCACGTTCACCGGCTACTTCTAGTGTGTTTGGATAGGTTCAGATTTGCGGTCAGTCCAGTTTGCCACCTCCCTAGAGCTTGTCCAACATTTGTTACTTAGCTGGAGTAATTTGTGATCCTCAACCACTAAGGATCATAACAGTATAGCAGGCCAAAAAGTGTTTAATGCATCGCAGAAGTGGGATAAAAAGAAGACCTGAGTACATTTTTTTTTTCCTTCCTCCCGCTTTTCCTTTGCTGCAGTCTGTTTAGCTTCTTTCATCCCCTTGAACTCTGGGTGGTTTTGAGCTCAGCTGCAGACATGAATGTTCAGACTCTGACTTCTAGTGTGGATCATCTTACTGCACGGGTGCAAAGTATTCAGGATTTTGTTATTCGTAGCCCTATGTCAGAACCAAAGATACCCATTCCTGAGTTGTTTTCTGGAGATAAATCTAGGTTTCAAAATTTTAAGAATAATTGTAAGTTATTTCTATCTCTGAGACCTCATTCCTCTGGTGATTCCGCTCAGCAAGTTAAAATTGTTATCTCCTTGTTGCGTGGCGACCCTCAAGATTGGGCTTTCTCTCTGGCGCCAGGAGATCCTGCTTTGCTTAATGTAGATGCATTTTTTCTGGCTCTTGGACTGCTTTATGAGGAGCCTAATCTTGAGAATCAGGCAGAAAAAGCGTTGCTGGCTATCTCTCAAGGTCAGGATGAAGCAGAGGTGTATTGTCAAAAATTTCGGAAATGGTCGGTGCTTACTCAATGGAATGAGTGTGCCCTGGCTGCAAATTTCAGAGAAGGTCTTTCTGAGGCCGTTAAGAATGTTATGGTGGTTTCCCACCCCTACAAGTCTGAGTGATTCTATGGCTTTAGCCATTCAGGTTGATCGGCGTTTGCGGGAGCGCAAATCTGCTCATCCTTTGGCGGTATTTTCTGGACAGAGACCTGAGTCTATGCAATGTGACCGAACTCTGACCAGAATTGAGCGACAAAGTCATAGACGTCAAAATGGGTTGTGCTTTTACTGTGGTGATTCTACTCATGTTATCTCAGCATGCTCTAAACGCTTAAAAAAAATCGCTAAACCTGTCACCATTGGTACTTTACAGCCTAAATTTATTTTGTCTGTTACTTTGATTTGTTCTTTGTCGTCCTACCCGGTTATGGCTTTTGTGGATTCGGGTGCTGCCCTGAATCTGATGGATTTGTCGTTTGCCAGGCGCTGTGGTTTTGTCCTGGAGCCTTTGGAATTTCCTATTCCTCTGAGGGGAATTGATGCTACGCCATTGGCTGAGAATAAGCCTCAGTATTAGGCGCAAATGACCATGTGCATGACTCCCGTACATCAGGAGGTGATTCGCTTTCTCGTTCTGCATAATTTGCATGATGTTGTCGTTTTGGGTCTGCCATGGCTGCAAGCTCATAATCCAGTTTTAGATTGGAAAGTTATGTCTGTGTCAAGTTGGGGTTGTCAGGGAATTCATGGCGATACTCCGTTGGTGTCTATTGCTTCTTCCACTCCTTCTGAGGTCCCTGAGTTTTTGTCTGACTACCAGGATGTATTTGATGAGCCCAGGTCCAGTGCCCTGCCCCCTCATAGGGATTGTGACTGTGCTATAAATTTAATTCCTGGTAGTAAATTCCCTAAGGGATGACTTTTTAATTTGTCTATACCAGAGCATGCCGCGATGCGGAGTTATATAAAGGAGTCTTTGGAGAAGGGACATATTCGTCCATCCTCTTCCCCTCTTGGTGCAGGATTTTTTTTTGTGGCCAAGAAGGACGGTTCTTTGAGACCTTGTATAGATTATCGTCTTCTGAATAAAATTACAGTCAAATTTCAGTATCCTTTGCCACTATTGTCTGATTTGTTTGCTCGGATTAAGGGTGCCAGTTGGTTCACCAAGATAGATCTCCGTGGTGCGTATAACCTTGTGCGCATTAAGCAGGGAGATGAATGGAAAACAGCATTTAATACGCCCGAAGGCCATTTTGAGTACTTAGTGATGCCTTTTGGACTCTCTAATGCTCCTTCTGTGTTTCAGTCCTTCATGCATGACATCTTCCGAGAATATCTGGATAAATTTATGATTGTTTATTTGGATGACATTTTGGTCTTTTCTGATGATTGGGAGTCCCATGTGAAGCAGGTCAGGATGGTGTTTCAGGTCCTGCGTGCTAATGCTTTATTTGTGAAGGGCTCAAAATGCCTCTTCGGAGTACAGAAGGTCTCCTTTTTGGGTTTTATTTTTTCTCCTTCTACTGTGGAGATGGACCCAATCAAGGTCCAGGCTATTCATGACTGGACTCAGCCCACGTCTGTTAAGAGTCTTCAGAAGTTCTTGGGTTTTGCTAATTTTTACCGTCGTTTCATCGCTAATTTTTCTAGCGTGGTTAAACCTTTGACGGATTTGACCAAGAAGGGTTCTGATTTGACTAATTGGTCTCCTGCGGCCGTGGAGGCCTTTCGGGAGCTGAAGCACCGGTTTTCTTCAGCTCCAGTCTTATGTCAGCCAGATGTCTCTCTTCCCTTCCAGGTCGAGGTTGATGCTTCTGAGATTGGAGCAGGGGCTGTCTTGTCGCAGAGAAGCTCTGATGGCTCTGTGATGAAGCCATGTGCTTTCTTTTCAAGAAAGTTTTCGCCTGCCGAGCGGAATTATGATGTTGGTAATCGGGAGTTGTTGGCTATGAAGTGGGCATTTGAGGAGTGGCGACATTGGCTCGAAGGAGCTAAACATCGTGTGGTGGTCTTGACTGATCACAAAAATCTGATTTACCTTGAATCTGCCAAGCGCCTGAATCCTAGACAGACTCGTTGGTTGTTGTTTTTCTCCCGTTTCAATTTCGTGGTCTCATACCTGCCTGGTCCGAAGAATGTGAAAGCTGATGCACTTTCTAGGAGTTTTGTGCCTGACTCTCCGGGAGTTTCTGAGCCGGCTGGTATTCTCAGAGAGGGAGTGATTTTGTCTGCCATTTCCCCAGATTTGCGACAAGTGCTGCAGAAATTTCAGGCGGATAGACCTGACCGTTGTCCACCAGAGAGACTGTTTGTCCCGGATAGATGGACCAGCAAAGTTATTTCCGAGGTTCATTCTTCGGTGTTGGCGGGTCATCCTGGGATTTTTGGTACCAGAGATTTGGTGGCTAGGTCCTTCTGGTGGCCTTCCTTGTCGCGGGATGTGCGTTCCTTTGTGCAGTCTTGTGGGATTTGTGCTCGGGCTAAGCCTTGCTGTTCTCGTGCCAGCGGTTTGCTTTTGCCTTTGCCTGTTCCGAAAAGGCCTTGGACGCACATTTCCATGGATTTTATTTCGGATCTTCCAGTATCTCAGAAAATGTCTGTCATCTGGGTGGTGTGTGATCGTTTTTCCAAGATGGTCCATTTGGTGCCCTTGCCTAAGTTGCCTTCTTCCTCCGATTTGGTTCCTGTATTTTTTCAGAATGTGGTTCGCTTGCACGGCATTCCTGAAAATATTGTGTCTGATAGAGGATCCCAGTTTGTGTCCAGGTTTTGGCGGACTTTTTGTGCTAAGATGGGCATTGATTTGTCTTTTTCGTCGGCCTTCCATCCTCAGACTAATGGCCAAACCGAGCGAACTAATCAGACGTTGGAAACTTATTTGAGATGTTTTGTTTCTGCTGATCTGGATGATTGGGTGACTTTTTTGCCTTTGGCCGAGTTTGCCCTTAATAATCGGGCTAGTTCTGCTACTTTGGTTTCACCTTTTTTCTGCAATTCTGGTTTCCATCCTCGTTTTTCCTCGGGTCAGGTTGAGTCTTCTGACTGTCCTGGGGTGGATTCTGTGGTGGATAGGTTGCAGCAGATTTGGAACCATGTGGTGGACAATTTGAGGTTGTCACAGGAGAAGGCTCAGCGCTTTGCCAACCGCCGCCGCGGTGTGGGTCCCCGACTTCGTGTTGGGGATTTGGTGTGGCTGTCTTCTCGGTATGTTCCTATGAAGGTCTCCTCTCCTAAATTCAAGCCTCGCTTCATCGGTCCTTATAAGATCTTGGAAATCCTTAACCCGGTGTCTTTTCGTTTGGATCTCCCAGCATCGTTTGCCATTCATAATGTGTTCCATAGGTCTTTGTTGCGGAGGTATGTGGTACCTGTGGTTCCTTCTGCTGAGCCTCCTGCTCCGGTGCTCGTCGAGGGCGAATTGGAGTACGTGGTGGAGAAGAATTTGGATTCTCGTATCTGTAGACGGAGGCTTCAGTATTTGGTTAAGTGGAAGGGCTATGGTCAGGAGGATAATTCCTGGGTTGTCGCCTCTGATGTTCATGCGGCCGATTTGGTTCGTGCCTTCCACGCGACTCATCCTGATCACCCTGGTGACCCCTCCTCAAGGGGGGGTACTGTTGTGAACTCTATTTTTGGGCTCCCTCTAGTGGTCACAAGCGGTACTGTGAAGTGTTGTCTTTCTGCAGGTTGCAGCATCAGCTGGTTCGTTATCCTTGGTTGGTTTCTTATTTAGCTCACCTGGATACTCAGTTCCTTGCCTGCTATCAATGTATTCAGTGCTCTTCAGATTCCTTGTGTCTACCTTGCTCCCAGTCTCTCCAAGACAAGCTAGGTTTTTGTTTGATCATTTTTTGATTATCAGTGTTCATTATGTTTTTAGTCCAGCTCGCTAAAATTTGATTTCCTTACTTGCTGGTTGCTCTAGGGGACTGAGTTTCTCCCCCCACACCATGAGTTGGTGTGGGGGTTCTTGAAATCTCAGTGTGGATATTTTGTAAGGGTTTTTTACTGACCGCATAGATTCCCTTTTCTATTTTCTGCTATCTAGTATTAGTGGGCCTCATTTGCTGAATCTGCTTTCACCCCTGTGTATGTGCCTTCCTCTTACCTCACCGTTATTATCTGTTGGGGGCTTCTATATCTTTGGGGATTATTTCTCTGGAGGCAAGAGAGGTCTTTCTTTCTCTCTAGGGGTAGTTAGTTCCTCAGGCTGGCTCGAGACGTCTAGGATTCTACTTCTAGTGTGTTTGGATAGGTTCAGATTTGCGGTCAGTCCAGTTTGCCACCTCCCTAGAGCTTGTCCTATGTTTGTTACTTAGCTGGAGTAATTTGTGATCCTCAACCACTAAGGATCATAACAGCAATGTTCCCCAACTCTGAGGACTGTTTTTTCCAGCAGGACAATGTGCGATGCCACACAGCTAGGTCAATCAATGTGTGGATGAAAGACCACCACATCAAAATCCTGTCACAGCCTGCCTAATCTCCAGACCTGAACCCCATTGAAAACCTCTGGAATATAATCAAGAGGAAGATGGATAGTCACAAGCCATCAAACAAAGAAGAACTGCTAACATTTTTGTACCAGGAGTAGCATAAGGTCACCCAAAAGCAGTGTAAAAGACTGGTGGTAAGTAGTGTTGAGCATTCCGATACCGCAAGTATCGGGTATCGGACGATATTTGCTGTATCGGAATTCCGATACCGAGATCCGATACTTTTGTGGTATCGGGAATCGGTATCGGGATCGATATTAATGTGTAAAATAAAGAATAAAAATAAAAAATATTGATATACTCACCCTCTGACGCGCCCTGGTTGTAACTGCCAGCCTCCGTTCATAAGAATGAGCGCTTGAAAGTCCTTAGATAACGTCGCGGCCTGTGCTTGGTCGCGGAGCGGTCACGTGACCGCAATGCGACCAATCACAAGCCGTGACGTCATCTAAGGTCTTTCAAGCGCTTGAAAGACCTTAGATGATGTCGCGGCCTGTGATTGGTCGCGGAGCGGTCACGTGACCGCCACGCGACCAATCACAAGCTGTGACGTCATCAAAATATTGATTTCTGAATGCTTCCTGAGTTAAAACATTAGTATTGTTGTTTCTAAATTATTATGAACTTGTTTTGGGTTTTTTTTTTGCATTATTTGAGGTCTGCAAGCAATGCATTTTTTTGTTATTTTGACCATTTCTGATTTTCAGAAAATAAATACAAAATTTATTGCTTGGAAATTCGGAGACATGTTGTCAGTAGTTTATACAATAAAAAAACAATTTAGATTTTACTCAGAAATATACCTAGAAAGAGAAAATCAGACAAACTGAACATTTTGCAATGGTCTCTTAATTTTTGCTAGAGCTGTATGTATTTTGTTGTGTATATTGCAACAACACAAAAAAAACAGATAAAGAAAGGCAGATTGGACATATTTTCACACAAAACCAGAAAGACAGGACAAAATTGTTGGCACCTTTCCAAAACTGAGGGTAAACTATTTTTTTTCAAGCATGTGATGCTCGTTCAAACTTACCTGTGGCAAGTAACAGATGTGGGCAATATCAAAATCACATCTGAAACCAGATAAAAACTGGAGAAGTTGACTCAATATTTGCATTGTGTGTGCATGGAGAACAGAAACAGAAGAAGTGTGCATGGAGAACAGAAAGAAGAAGTGGGCTTTCTCAGGACATGAAAAGCAAAATTGTTGAATATCAACAATCTCAAGGTTACAATTCATCTCTAGAGATCTTGATTTTCCTTTGTCCATAATGCGCAACATAATCAAGAACATTACAACCCATGGCACTCTAGCTAATCTCCGTGAACATGGATAGCAGAGAAAAATTGATGAAAGGTTGCAACACAGGATTGTCCGGATGGTGGATAAGCAGCCTCAATCAAGTTCCAAAGAAATTTAAGCTGTTCTGTAGGCTCATGGTGCATCAGTAAATGCATCTGACATCTGTTGTACTCTTGTCCAGAGATTTGTGTATTAAGGTATATTAAAATTAAAACACACAAATAAAAAAAATTATAAAAACAGGGTGGGAATAAACCTCCTGCCTTAATACACACCCCGGAAGAAACGTTAAGAGAAACGGCGTAGGGATTGGGGTCGTGCGGCTGTCCTGGTCTTAACTTTGGATCCCTTCTTAAACTTTTAAGTTCCAGGTGATGCAATTCCTTCATTTTATCCTCACAAATGCTATGCTATTGATTATTCTCAGATAATACCATGGAATGTAAGTTATTGTGAGTTGCTGTGATCTACCTCAATTGAATTTCCTTATTGCACTAAACACTTTATGAATTTTTTCTTTGAAAACCTTTGACATTAACACAGCTTTGCAATGCTGTGTACATTCCGAAATGCCAAATCTGCAACAATTTAGCTCACACTTAATAGTTATTAAGTGACCCAAGTGCTGACCCAGCCTTTGTGTGCACCTCCCTCCTTTGAAGGTTTATTCCCACCCTGTTTTTTATAATTATTCTTATTTCTAGGTTTTAATTTTAATATACATTACTAAAGTATTGTTTTTATAAAATTTTGCTGGAATCACTTTGTATCTCTGGACAAGAGTACTATAAATGTCGGAGATAGTGCATTTAATCATGTTTTGAGTGCCTAGCATTTCATTGTTCTTGGACCCCCCCCCCCTTTTTTTTTAACTCAGGTTGCGTCAGTGTCAGCATGAACTATCTGTAGACATTCGATTGAAATGAAACGCTATGGCAGGAGACCCAGGAAGACCTCACTGCTGACAAAGAGACCTAAAAAGCTAAACTTCAGTTTGCCAATATGTACGTGAGTAATCCAAAATTCTTCTGGGAAAGCGTCTTTTGGCCAGATGAGAAAAAGATAGATCTTTTTGGTAAGGCATATCATTCCACTGTTTATTGAAAAAGAAAGGAACACAATACCTGCAATCAAATATGGTGGAGGTTCAAAGATGTTTTGAGGTAGTTTTGCTGCCTGTGGCACTAGGTGCCTTGACTGTGTGCAAGGAATCATGAAATCTAAAGATTATCAAAGGATTTTGTATTGCAATATAGTGCCCAGATTCAGAATGCTGGGTTTGTGTCCTATTATAGGTTATGGTGCTTTCAGCAGGACAATGACCCCAAACATACTTCAAGAAGCACCAAGAAATGGATGAAGACAAAGCGCTCGGCAGCTCTTCAGTGGCCAATAATGCGCCTGGATCTAAATCCCATTGAACACCTGTGGAGAGATCTCAAAATTGCTGTTGGGAGAAGGCACCCTTCAATTATGAGAGGCCTGGAGCATTTTGCAAAATAAGAATGGTCCAGAACTCCAGTTGAGAAATGTAAGAAGATTGTTGATGGTTTTAGGAAGCGATAAGTTGCAGTTATTTATTACAAAGGGTGTGTAAACAAATATTAAGTTGAGGGTGCCAACAATTTTGTCCAGCTCTTTTGGGGGTTTTGTGTGAAATTATATCCAATTGGCCCATTTTTCTTAAATTTTTGGTGTGTTTTGAATACACACAAAGGAAATAAACATGTGGAAAATGAATAGTACAATTGCAATCATATATACATACATACATACATTTTGGTAGATCTGCTCACTCATCTGTACACTGAGGTAGACAAGGGAACACTGTCTCCATTAGATCTTCACTGGCTTATTATACATGCAGCATAAACAATGGTGTTGTGAAAATAAACACGGCCCTTTGGGCAAAACAAAGAGGTAAAACAAGGCACAGTCCTTGTGGTAGCAAGGACCCGCCCACTCAGGGTTAGTAAAACATATAGTTCAAGTTAGCACAAACACAAACACTTTTCTGGAGCTAGCCTCTCCAGACACACTGAACACTAAATGCTTCAGAAGGCCGACTACTTAAACTCCAGACCACACCCTGGGGTGGAGATAAAGTGGACAAACTCCCACCCACTCTATGGTTGTCCACAAAAATCCCACCCTTAAAATGACCGATTAACCCCTCTCAGCACATAGTGTACTGGAGCAAACATCTAATTTTCAAATCACTGAAGCTAATAGCCCCAGCATAATGTGTCTCCCCTCTAGCACTAAACTTTGTCACATGTCCCTGCTTTGCCGAAAGCCAGGGGTTTTGGCAACTTTATTCACTAAGCAGGGAAGTCTGGAAAGGGCATCTGTGTTAACATGTAGTTTCATGGGCCTATGATCCACATGGGAACCACCTAGTTACCCAGGCATTCTTCTCTTTCCTCATCCATCTCAGTGGAGCATGATCTGACACTAACCTAAACTTCTGGCATAACAGGTTGTACCTCAGTGTGTCAATTGCTAATTTGATGGCCAAGCACTTTTTCTCCATGATGGCATAGTTAATTTCACAGCAGGAGAGTTTCCTATTCAGGTATAGGACTGGATGTTCATCCCCATCTATTTCCTAGGACAACACAGCTCCCAAACCAACCTCGAAGACGTTTGTCTAGACCACAAACTCCTTAGTGATGTCAAGTGCCACCAAGACCGGCTGTTTGTTTAGGGCGAGCTTCAACTCCTGAAACGCAATCTCTGCTTCAGAGGACCATTTGCCCATTGGCATCGTTGTGCCCTTAATAAAATCTGTAAGGGGATGGCTATCATGACGACATTCGGGATAAATCACCGATAGTATCCCACAATTGCCTGAAATGCCTGAACTTGTTTCTTGGAGATCCATTGTGGCCAATTTTAGATTGCCTCCATATTATTTCATTGTGGCTTTATTTCACCCTTTCAGACTATGAAGCCCAAGTATTTTGCCTCTTCTTTCCCCTTTTCGCATTTCTTTGGGTTTATGGTAAACCCTACCTTCCTCAGTGCATCCAGTACACCCTGGACCTTCTGCGGGTAACTTCCCCAATCCAGGCTGAAGATCATGATGTCATCCTGAAAAACTGGGTTGTACTTTTTGTGAAAGGCTAGAATCCGGTCCATGGCCATCTGAAAGGTAGCTGGGGCTCCGTGCAAACCGAATGGCATCCTGGTATACTGAAAGCACCCATCAGGGTAGAGAAGGCCATGTTCTTCTTGGTACTTGGGAACAGGAGAATTTGCCAGTACCCTTTTTTTTAGGTCCAGGGTGGTGGCATACCAGGCTGACCCTAGCTTCTCAATGAGCTCATCGACCCGCAGCATCAGATATGCATCGAACTTGGATATTTAGCTTCCTGTAGTCATTACAAAAACGCCCTTCTCCATTCGGTTTGGGCACAAGGACAGTGGGGCTGGATCAGCTGCTCTTCCTCAATAATGCTCAGGCTCAACATTCTCCTCACCTTCTTGGAGATCACCTAGCGGTGGGATCTGGGAATATGATATGGCTTTTGGTTCACCCTCACAAGTGTTTCCATCAGGATTTCATGCTCCAAGACCTGCGTAAAACCTGGCAATTACGAAAACAGGTCCTTGTTCTTTTTTCCGCTGAAGCTGTCCACACCACTTTTGCTTCTGGGCCAATGACAGTGTCTCTGCCACTGTGACATCCTCACCCCTGACTTCAAGACTGGCCTCAGGCATGTAGCTTCCACCATTTCCCTGTCTCACCATGGTTTGAACAGGTTAACATGGTACACCTGATACTGCTTTCTTCTCCCTGGTTGGTGGACCATGTAGTTGATGTCATTCGACTTTTCGACCACTTCTTATAGCCCTTGCCACTTGGCCAGGAACTTAATTTCCACTGTGGGGATCAACACCAACACTCGGTCTCCAGTGCTAAACTGTCTCAGTCTCGCCGACCAGTTGTAGACCCCTGCATGGGCCTCTTGTGCTTGAATGAAAGCATAACAGTCACCACTCTCTGCTCATTCTTCTCGACCTCTCTGCAGCTTTCAACACTGTTGACCATCACCTCCTACTCTCTAGGCTCCAATCAGTAGGCATTAAGGACACTGCTCTCTCCTGATTCTCTTCCTGTCTTTCTAACCGCTCCTTCAGTGTATCATTCGCTGGCTCCATTTCTTCTCTTCCTCTCACTCTTGGGGTCCCTTAGGGTTCAGTCCTTGGGCCCCTTCTCTTCTCTCTCTACATGACCCCAATCGGAAGAACATGACCTCAATCGGAAGAACCAGCTGCAGATTTGGCTTTCAGTACCACCTTTATGCTGATGAAACACAACTATACACATCTTCCCCTGACCTTACCCCGGCTGTGCTACAGAATACCAATCACTGTCTGTCCACAGTCTCCAACATCATGTACGCTCTCTATCTGAAACTCAACCTTTCCGAAACTGAACTTCTTCTGCTCCTGCCATCTACTGACCTCCGTAAAGCTGACATCTCCTTCTCAGTGGGCAGCCTCACAATAATGCCCCAGCAGCAGGCTCACTGTCTAGGTGTTATGTTTGACACCAATCTTACCTTCATATATATAATCTCTTGCCCGCTCTTGCCAATTACACCTAAAGAACATCTCTAGAATATGCCCCTTTCTCACCATTGAAACAACAAAACCCTCACTGTTGCCGTAATCTACTCCCACCTTGACTACTGTAATGCTTTATTAATTGGCCTCCGGCTCACTTGACTTTCCCTTCTCCAGTCCATCCTTAATGCAGCAACTAGGGTTGCCTACCTGGCTAATCAGTACTCGGACACCTCTGCTCTGTGCCAGTCATTCTCACCCACAAAGCTCTTCACAGTATGGCACCCCCCTACATTTCCTCACTCATTTCTGTTTATCGCTCTAACCGCTTGTTACACTCCACAAGCAACTTTTGACTAACATCCGCACTGATCTGTACCTCTGACTCTCGGTTCCAAGACTTCTCTCGAGTAGCACAAATCCTCTGGAATGCTCAACTCCAAGAAATCAGTACTAATCACAACTTATACAGTTTTAGGCGCTCCCTAAAAACACATCTGTCTAGAGCAGCCTATCACGTTCCCTAATGAAAGTCCTTTACATGTATAGCCAACTCACTTTCTCTGAACATAACTCTCCATCAAACTCCACCACACCCAAAAGCACCACACATACTGGCTGGTGACAACCTCATGCAGCCTTTATCTATCCCTATTCCCTCAAGATGGCTGGACCATCATTGTAAATAAGCACCTGTACTTTGTGTCTCCCCTTACATCATTGTAGATTGTAAGGTCTTACGGGCAGGGTCTTCATTATTTTTGCTTTAATTATTGTATTATCTTTAATGTTGTTACTTATGACTTGTATATGAACTGTTGCATTGTAAAGCGCTGCAAAATATGTTGGTGCTATATAAATAAAGATGATTATTATTATTATTATTAAGGAGGCTCTTCCTCACAATCGGCATCACTCTCGCTATCCTGTCCTGCATCTGGGCCACATGTTCGATGACGCATCGGTTGGGTGTTGCCTCTGCTTCCCAGGTCTCTTTTGCAATGTCCAAAAGACCCGGATGTGCCATCAATATAGCAGCTCGAGTGGTGAGAACCCTGTAGAAGCCTGTGGGACTTCTCTAATAGAGAACAGTCGTCTGTCAGCGGATGATACACCGACATCCAGAGTTGGGTAATCTGGAGAGACTTACACAACTCCCTCATCACTTTGGACATAAAAGGAGTCCCTTGGTCCATCATAATCTCCTTTGCAGACCCATCCAGGAGAAAATATAGACTAGCTCTAGAGCTATACTATATGATAGAGGAAACAACAGGAGAACAGAAGATGATTCGTAGGTCAAAATAGATAAAAAATTAGAAAAACTTTATTAGAAAAATATACAGAACAACACGTGAAGAGGTGGATACAACCACAGTGCATATATACAATCCAAAAGGAGCAAGATGGCTAGAGCGAGGCTGTTATATAATAGATATCATATATCCCTTAATTGAAATGCAATCATGCATATAAATATGTATGGATAGAAGTCATACTGTTGGCCCCAAATACATGATTATAAATACATATGCCGGCCTATGTAAGATCTTATGGCAATACAACAGGCGAATCAATAAGAAATAATATAGCATACCCAAATATCGGTGTAACGAAGCGCCTGGGACGGTCACTGGAGGGGCACAACAGGCAGCCAGCGGTCACCACATCACCCCGACGCGCGTTTTGGCGGAGCCTTCATCAGGGGGTGTGGTTACAATTAGAAGTTTGCAGTTTAAAAAGGGGGCCCGGACCAATAGGTTGAAACCGGAAGTGATGAAACGTTGCCATAGTACCAAACAGCGCAGAAGGGTGCGGCCGAGTAAAGATATTAATAATCATGCATAAAGTGCGTATATAAATAGAAAAAGTTAGCTGCGGCATCCGGGGCGCAGGAGGACATGAAAATGTAAGATAATGGCGAAGTGTGCTGCACCGATGGCGGCGCATGCGCCCTCGGACCACACACCCCGCCCACCGGCGTCCGCGTCAAGGGGAGGCGGAGACACAGCGCAGAAGTGCACTGCGGGACCGCATCACCCAGGAGATGCCGAGAGCCGAAGGACACGGCGGGCCAAGCACGCATGCGCACACAGGCAGCTGGCTGCCTGTTGTGCCAGTGACCGTCCCAGGCGATTCGTTACACCGATATTTGGGTATGCTGTATTATTTCTTATTGATTCGCCTGTTTTATTGCCATTAGATCTTACATAGGCCGGCACATGTATTTATAATCATGTATTTGGGGCCAACAGTATGACTTCTATCCATACATATTTATATGCATGATTGCATTTCAATTAAGGGATATATGATATCTATTATATAACAGCCTCGGTCTACCCATCTTGCTCCTTTTGGATTGTATATATGCACTGTGGTTGTATCCACCTCTTCACGTGTTGTTCTGTATATTTTTCTAATAAAGTTTTTCTAATTTTTTATCTATTTTGACCTACGAATCATTTTTTATATATGATAGAGGAGTTTCTCAGTGGGATCACTTCTGGGTACCGTGTTACATAGCCCATTACCAACAGGATGTATTAGTGACCCCCTGGCAGTATCATGGGCCCAACAAAGTACATGGCAATCCTGTCAAATGGGATCTCTACGATGTCCAATGGCACTAGAAGATTGCGGAAGTGGGATATGGGAGCAGTTGGCTGACAGGAAGGGCAGGATCATCAGAAATTAACAATGTCTCGGTGAAAGCCAGGCCAGTAAAAACTCTGAAGGACCCACTTTTGAGTCTTGTCTAAAATTTCCCACAGCGCTCACGCCGATGTCACATGGGTGAAGTGAATTAATTGGCCATGAACTCACAGGACCTGTCAGATGGCACCATGAGCAGGAGAACTGTCTCGCGCTCAGACAGGAAATAACAGTTCCCAGGGAGACATTGAGCTGTGTTTGCTAGATGACAGGCTGCATTGTCACATCATGCAACCATGAAGCCTGCCATCTAGATGTAAAAGAGCTGGACCCATCGTGGTACAAATGGATTAGCAGCATCTTTGTGGAAAGGTAAGGAACATGGTTGGTTTTTTTTAACTCTTTTGCAGATGACGAGGGCATCGTGGGAATGGGCGAGGTTGTAAGTATGATTTAATTAAGATAATTAAAAGAGTCTGTGTCATTCTTTCAATTAAAGGACTTTTTTCTGGGTGTCTGTGTTTTTTTACAATGTGACTATGGGTAAATCAAGAAAAGCACATCCAGCCCATGAATGGCAGCGCTTCCCAGGACTCACATCCAAAGATGATATTTCATATTTTTTTTTTATTTTATAAGTTAAAATAGAGGAGATACAAAAATTCACAAAATTAAATTTCCAGTGATCATCATTTTTTTCTTTACCAATAGTCAAATTATCTCCCTTCCTGTTTTTTTTCCTTTTAAACATTCCCCCTGTGTTTTTATTTTGTTATCCCTATATGCACCAGTTATAAAATTTTGGGGGTATTTTTTTCCCTTAAATTTTCTTTTTAAAATAGAGTCCTCATTGTCACTTTCTAAGCCTGTTTTAAACGACAAAATAAGGCTTTATAAGCACTTCATAGATGATCTGATTATTATATGGAAGGGGATAGAGGAGGAAGCGGCCCAATTAATAAAGGAGCTCAATAATAACACCCGGGGATTACCTTTACATCACAAATTACTAAAGAAAAAATGGTGTTTCTTGATCTAGAGACCAGTCATAGTGGGAAAAATGGCTTTAAATGACTTTTTAGATTTCAACAGTGCACATTACAAGAAGTGGAAGGTTAATATACCCCACAGCCAATTCTTTCGTATCAGAAAGAATTGTACGAGAGAATCTGATTATGTAGTTCAGTCTAAAATTTTAACCCCTTTCTGACATCAGACGTACTATCCCGTTGAGGTGGCCCGGGCCTGTATGACCATCGACAGGATAGTACGTCATACGTGATCAGCTACGTTCACGGGAAGAGCGTGGCCGATCGCGGCCAGGTGTCAGCTGATTATCACAGCTGACACCCGGCACTATGTGCCAGGAGCAGTCATGGACTGCTCCCGACACTTTAACCCCTGGAACACTGCAATCAAACAAGATCACAGCGTTCCAGTGGCATAGGGAAGTATTGCGCAGGGAGGGGGCTCCCTGCATGCTTCCCTGAGACCCTCAGAACAACGCGATGTGATCACGTTGTTCTGAGGGTCTCCTCCATGCAGGACCCCGGATCCAAGATGGCCGCGGAGTCCTTCCAGGTCCTGCAGGGAGGTTGCTTCTCAATGCCTGCTGAGAGCAAGCACTGAGAAGCCTCCTACACTGCCTGTCAGATCACTGATCTGACACAGTGCACTGCAAAGTGTCAGATCAGCGATCTGACTTTGTATAGTGTAAGTAAAAAAGTTAAAAAAAAAATATTTTTACACATGCTATTTTTTTTTAACTTTTTTAATTCCTAAATGAAGAAAACATTTCTTTATGTAAATTAAAAGAAAATAAAAGTACACATATTTGGTATCCCGGTGTCCATAACAACCTGACCTATAAAACTGTCTCACTATTTAACCCCTTTAGTGAACACCATAAAAAAAACGAAGCAAAAAACAATGCTTTATCATCATACCGCTGAAGAAAAAGTGGAATAACACGCGATAAAAAAGACCAATATAAATTACCGCTGAAAACATCATCTTGTCCTGCAAAAGATGAGCCACCAAACAGCGCTATCAGCAAAAAAATAAAAAAGTTATAGCTCTCAGAATAAAGCAATGCAAAAACAATTATTTTTTATTTAAATTAGTTTTTATTGTATAAAAGCGCCAAAATATAAAAAAAGATATAAATGAGGTATTGTTGTAATCATACTGACCCGAAGAATAAAACTGCCTCATCAATTTTTGGCACAGGCAGAATGGTATAAACGCCCCACCCAAAAGAAATTCGTGAATTGCTGCTTTTTGTTCATTCTGCCTCCCAAAAATCGTAATAAAAAGCGATCAAAAAATGTCATGTGCCCGAAAATGGTGCCAATAAAAACATCAACTCGTTCTGCAAAAAACAAGACCTCACATGACTCTGTGGGCTGAAATATGGAAAAATTATTGCCCTCAAAATGTGGTGATGCAAAAACAATTTTTTGCAATAAAAAGCATCTTTTAGCGTGTGACAGCTACCAAACATAAAAACCCGATATAAAAACCCGCTATGAATAGTAAATCAAAACACTCTTTATCACTCCCTTAGCTAAGGAAAAATAATAAAATAAAAAAATGTATTTATTGCAATTTTTCCATTAGGGTTAGGGTTGGGGCTAAAGTTAGGGTTGGGGCTTAAGTTAGGGTTGGGGCTAAAGTTACGGTTGTGGCTAGAGTGGGGCTTATGGTTTGGATTATGTTTATGGCTGGGATTAGGGTTAGGGTTGGGATTAGGGTTGGGATTAGGGTTAGAGGTGTGTCAGTATTAGGGGTGTGGTTAGGGTTATGATTGGGATTAGGGTTAGGGGTGTGTTGGGGTTAGGGGTGTGTTGGGGTTAGGTTTGTGGATAGGGTTGTAATTAGGGTTAGGGTGTGTTGGGTTAGGGGTGTGTTGGGGTTGGGGTTTGAGTTAGAATTGTGGGTTTCCAGTTTAGGCACATCAGGGGCTCTCCAAACGCGACATGGTGTCCGATTCTAGCCAATTCTGCATTGAAAAAGTAAAACGGTGCTCCTTCCCTTCTGAGATCTGCCGTGCCCCCAAACAGTGGTTTACCCCCACATATGGGGTGTCAGTGTACTCATGACAAATTTTACAACTTTTGCTGTCCAATTTCTCCTGTTACCCTTGGGAAAATAAATATTTTGGGGCTAAAAAATCATTTTTGTGGGAAAAAAATATTTTTTTATTTTCACGGCTCTGCGTTATAAACTTTAGTGTAACACTTGGGGGTTAAAAGTTCTCACAACACATCTAGATAAGTTCCTTGGGGGGTGTAGTTTCCAAAAGAATGTCATTTTTTTACTGTTTAGGCACATCAGGGGTTCTGCAAACAGAGCATGATACCCGCAGACCATTCCATCAAAGTTTGCATTCCAAAAGGTCACTACTTCCCTTCTGATCCCCGACGTGTGCCCAAACAGTAGTTTTCCCCCACATCTGGGGTATCAGCATACTCAGGATAAATTGTACAACAACTTTTGTTTTCCAATGTCACCTGTTACCTTTGGAAAAATGCAAAATTGGGGGCTAAAAAATCATTTTTGTGGAAAAAAACATTTTTTATTTTCACTGCTCTACGTTATAAACTTTAGTTAAGCACTTGGGGGTTCAAAGTTCTCACAACACATCTAGATAAGTTCATTGGGGGTCTAGTTTCCAATATGGGGGCACCTGTGGGGGGTTTCTACTGTTTAGGTACATCAGGGGCTCTGCAAATGCAATGTGACGCCTGAAGACCGTTCCATCAAAGTCTAGATTGCAAAACAGCGCTCCTTCCCTTCCAAGCTCTGCCATGTACCCAAACGGTGGTTTCCCCCCATATGGGGCATCAGCGTACTCAGGACAAATTGCACAAAAACTTTTGGGGTCCAACTTCTCCCGTTACCCTTGGAAAAATAAAAATTGGGGGTGAAAAGTTCATTTTTGTGAAAAAAATATGATTTTTTATCTTTACGGCTCTACATTATAAACTTCTGTGAAGCAATGTGCTCAGCACACATCTAGATAAGTTCCTTAGGGGGTCTACTATCCATAATTTCCCCTGTTTAGGCACATCAAGGGCTCTCCAAATGCGACATGGCATCCGATCTCAATTGCAGCCAATTTTGCATTGAAAAGTCAAATGGCACTCCTTTCCTTCCTTTCTAGATAAGTTCCTTGGGGGTCTAGTTTACAATATGGGGTCACTTGTGGGGGGTTTCCACTGTTTAGGTACATCAGGGGCTCTACAAATGCAACGTGACGCCTGAAGACCGTTCCATCAAAGTCTGCATTCCAAAACGGCGCTCCTTTCTTTCCGAGCTCTGCCATGCGTTTAAACAGTGATTTACCCCTACATATGGGGTATCATCGTACTCAGGACAAATTGTACAACAACTTTTGGGGTTCAATTTCTCCTCATACCCTAGGTAAAATTGGACCTGAAGTAATTTTTCTGTGAAAAAAAGTTAAATGTTCATTTTTTTAAACATTTCAAAAATTCCTGTGAAGCACCTGAGGGGTTAATAAACTTCTTGAATGTGGTTTTGAGCATCTTGAGCGGTGCAGTTTTTAGAATGATGTCACTTTTGGGTATTTTCTATCATATAGACCCCTCAAAGTGACTTCAAATGTAATGTGTTCCATAAAAATTGGTGTTGTAAAAATGAGAATTTTTTTTCCTCAGAATTGAGTGATTCCATAATTTTTCCCCTATGCTTGGTTAAAAAAAAGTAACCATTACTGACTACCACATTTTTTGTTCTTGATTTCTTTTAGTGTTTCTTAAAGCCAGAAAGTTGCCATTTGAAATGAATTTAGTTATGTGCCATGTCTGTGAACTGCTTTTCTTCTTCAAAATTAAGCAACTGAATGAACATCCTCCAAGGCCAGTGATTCCATAATTTTTGCCAGGGTTTGTAAAGGGACAGTGGTCACAATTGTAAAAATTGGCCCAGTCATTAACATGCAAACCACCCTTGGGGGTAAACGGGTTAAAAAGAAAATTTAAGGAAAAAAGATACCCCAAAAATTTGCTAAATGGTGCATATAGGGATAACAAAATAAAAACAAAGGAGGAATGTTTAACCCCTTAATGCCATATGATGTACTATCCCGTCAAGGTGACCTGGGACTTAATTCCCAGTGACGGGATAATACATCATATGCAATCGCGGCTGACTATCGCAGCTGACATCCGGCACTATGTGCCAGGAGCGGACATGGACCGCTCCCGGCACATTAACCCCCGGCACACTGCGATCAAGCATGATCGCAGTGTTCCAGTGGTACAGGGAAGCATCGCGCAGGGAGGGGGCTCACTGCGTGCTTCTCTGAGACGATCGGTACAAGGCGATGTGCTCACCTTGTACTGAGCGTCTCCTCCCTGCAAGCCCCGGATCCAAAATGGCCGCAGGACTACTTCCGGGTCCTGCAGGGAGGTGGCTTACCAAGTGTCTGCTCAGAGCAGGCGCTGGTAAGCCAGGAGCAGGGCCGATCTGACACAGTGGTCTGCAAAGTGTCAGATCAGCAATCTGTCACATAAAAAAGGGATGTCCCCCCTGGGACAAAGTAAAAAAAATAAATTTTAAATGTGTAAAAAATAAAATAAAATAAAAAATCCTAAATAAAGAAAAAAATATATATATTGTTCCCATAAATACATTTCTTTATCTAAATAATAAAAAAAACAGTAAAAGTACACATATTTAGTATCGCCGCATCCGTAACGACCCGACCTATAAAACTGTCCCACTAGTTAACTCCTTCAGTGAACACCGTAAAAAAAAAAAAAAAAACCGAGGCAAAAAACAACGCTTTATTATCATACCGCCGAACAAAAAGTGGAATAACACGCGATCGAAAAGACGAATATAAATAACCATGGTACCACTGAAAATGTAATCTTGTCCCGCAAAAAACGAGCCACCACACAGCATCATCAGCAAAAAAAAAAGTTATAGTCCTCAGAATTAAGCGATGCAAAAATAATTATTTTTTCTATAAAATAGTTTTTATCGTATAAAAGCACCAAAACATAAAAAAATTATGTAAATGAGGTATCGCTGTAATCGTACTGACCCGAAGAATAAAACTGCTTTATCCATTTTACCAAACATGGAATGGTATAAACGCCCCCCCCCAAAAAAAAGAAATTCATTAATAGCTGGTTTTTGGTCATTCTGCCTCACAAAAATCGGAATAAAAAGCTATCAAAAAATGTCACGTGCCCAAAAATGGTACCAAAAAAAATGTCAACTCGTCCCACAAAAAACAAGACCTCACATGACTCTGTGGACCAAAATATGGAAAAATTATAGCTCTCAAAATGTGGTAACGCAAAAATTTTTTTTTGCAATATAAAGCATCTTTTAGTGTGTGACAGCTGTCAATCATAAAAATCTGCTAAAAAACCCGCTATAAAAGTAAATCAAACCCCCCTTCATCACCCCCTTAATTAGGGAAAAATAAAAAAATTTTAAAAATGTATTTATTTCCATTTTCCCATTAGGGCTAGGGTTAGGGTTAGGTCTAGGGTTAGGGCTAGGGTTAGGGCTAGGGTTAGGGTTAGGGTTAGCACTAGGGTTAGAGTTAAGGCTAGGGTTAGGGCTAGGGTTAGGGTTAGGGCTAGGATTAGGGTTAGGGTTAGGGCTAGGGTTAGGGCTAGGGCTAGAGTTAGGGCTAGGGTTGGGGCTAGGGTTGGGGTTAGGGGTAGGGCTAGGGTTAGGGTTGGGGCTAGAGTTAGGGCTACAGTTAGGGTTAGGGCTACAGTTAGGGCTGGGGCTAAAGTTAGGGTTAAGGCTGAGGCTAAAGCAGGGCCGGCGTCAGCCGGCATACCCGGGCAAGTGCCAGGGCCCTGGCGAGACAGGGGGGCCCATTCAGGGCCGGCGTTAGGGGCAGGCAGCTGCCAGTGCCTAGGGCCCCTGCTCCCCCAGGGGCCCTCAGCTAGCGGAACATCACGCAGCTGCTATGGGCCCCCTGTGAGGCGGGGGGGCCACCTTTCGCAAGCACCAACTCCCCCGCTGATGCTTTGAACTTTACTGGCATCTGCCGGTAAAGTTCAAAGCAAATGATGGAGGAGAGAGAGTCACCTGATGCTCCCTCTCCTATCATTCCCCACTCTGCCTCTGACACTGCCACTGCGGGTGCGTGATGACGTCATCGCGCACTCGCTGTGTGTCAGGCAGTGCAGCGGCAGCAGCAGAGACCAGAGCAGGGAGGGAGCAGCGCGGAGCGGGAACGTTGAGAGGTGAGGAGTGTTTTTTTTTTGTAACTAACAGTGAGTACTGGACTATGGGGCCATTCTTGGGGGGAGGGGGGCTGTGCTGTATACTACATGTCTGTGCTATATACTACATGGCTGTTCTGTATACTATATGGCTGTTCTATATACTACATGGTTGTTCTATATACTACATGGCTGTGCTATATACTATGTGGGCCATGTTATATACTACGTGGGCTGTGTTATTTACTACATGGCTGTTCTATATACTACTTGGGCCGTGTTAGATACTACGTGGGCTGTTATATGCTACGTGGGCTGTGCTATATACTACATGGCTGTTCTATATACTACGTAGGCTGTGTTACATAATATGTGGCTGTGCTATATACTATATGGGCTGTTATATGCTACGTGGGCTGTGCTATATACTACATGGCTGTTCTATATACTACGTGGGCTGTGTTATATAATATGTGGCTGTGCTATATACTATATGGGCTGTTATATGCCACGTGGGCTGTGCTACATGCTACGTGGCTGTGTTATATGCTACGTGGGCTGTTATATACTACATGGCTGTGTTTGTTATTTGCTACGTGGCTGTGCTATATACTACATGGGCTGTGTTATATACTACATGGCTGTGTTTATATGCGATCATGAACTGTGGTATGTGTTAAAGGGGGGCCCACTGAGACTCTTTCGCCCGGGGCCCTCAAAAACCTGGAGCCGGCCCTGGGCTAAAGTTAGGGTTAGGGCTAAATTTAGGGTTAGGGCTACAGTTAGGGTTGGCGCTAAAGTTAGGGTTAGGGTTGGAGCTAAAGTTTGAGTTAGGGTTGAAGCTAAAGGTAGGGTTAGGGTTGGGGCTAAAGTTAGGGTTAGGGTTTGGATTACATTTAAGGTTGGGATTAGGGTTAGGGGTGTGTCAGGGTTAGGGGTGTGGTTAGGGTTATGGTTGGGATTAGGGTTAAGGGTTTGTTTGGGATAGGGTTTCAGTTAGAATTGGGGGTTTCCACTGTTTAGGCACATCAGGGCTCTCCAAACGCGACATGGCGTCCGATCTCAATTCCAGCCAATTCTGCATTGAAAAAGTAAAACAGTGCTCCTTCCCTTCCGAGCTCTCCCGTGCGCCGAAACAGGGGTTTACCCCAACATATGGGGTATCAGCATACTCAGGACAAATTGCACAACAACTATTGGGGTCCAATTTCTCGTGTTACCCTTGGGAAAATAAAAATTTGGGAGGCTAAAAAAAAATTTTGTGGGAAAAAAATTAATTTTTATTTTCACGACTCTGTATTATAAACTATAGTGAAACACTTGGGGGTTCAAAGTTCTCACAACACATCTAGATAAGTTCCTTGGGGGGTCTAGTTTCCAATATGCGGTCACTTGTGGGGGATTTCTACTGTTTAGGTGCATCAGGGGCTCTTCAAATGCAACATGACGCCTGCAGACCAATCCATCTAAGTCTGCATTCCAAATGGCGCTCCTTCCCTTCCGAGCTCTGCCATGCGCCCAAGCGGTGGTTCCCCCCACATCTTGTGTATCACCGTACTCAGGACAAACTGGACAACAACTTTTGTGGTCCAATTTCTCCTGTTATTCTTGGAGAAATACAAAACAGGGGGCTAAAATATAATTTTTGTGGAAAAAAAAAGATTTTTTATTTTCACAGCTCTGTGTTATAAACTGTAGTGAAACAGTTGGGGGTTAAAAGTTTTCAAATCACATCTAGATAAGTTCCATGGGGGGTCTAGATTCCAATATGGGGTCACTTGTGGGGGATTTCTACTGTTTAGGTGCATCAGGGGCTCTGCAAATGCAACATGATGCCTGCAGACCAATCCATCTAAGTCTGCATTCCAAATGGCACTCTTTCCCTTCCGAGCTCTGCCATGCACCCAAACGGTGGTTCTCCCCCACATATGAGGTATCAGCGTACTCAGGACAAACTGAGTAACAACTTTTGGGGTCGAATTTCTCCTTTTACCCTTGGGAAAATACAAAACTGGGGGCTAAAAAATAATTTTTGTGAAAAAAAAAGAATTTTTATTTTCACGGCTCTGCGTTATAAACTGTAGTGAAACACTTGGGGGTTCAAAGCTGTCAAAACACATCTAGATAAGTTCCTTGGGGGGTCTACTTTCCAAAATGGTGTCACTTGTGGGAGGTTTCAATGTTTAGGCACATCAGGTGCTCTCCAAACGTGACATGGTGTCCCATCTCAATTCCAGTCAATTTTGCATTGAAAAGTCAAATTGCGCTCCTTCCCTTCCGAGCTCTGCCATGCGCCCAAAACAGTGGTTTACCCCCACATGTGGGGAATCAACATACTCAGATCAAATGGCACAACAACTTTTGCTGTACAATTTCTTCTCTTACCCTTGGTAAAATAAAAAATTGCGGGCGAAAAATCATATTTGTGAAAAAATATGATTTTTTATTTTGACGGCTCTGCATTATAAACTTCCATGAAGCACTTGGTGGGTCAAAGTGCTCACCACACATCTAGATAAGTTCCTTAGGGGGTCTACTTTCAAAAATGGTGTCACTTGTGGGGGTTTCAATGTTTAGGCACATCAGAGACTCTCCAAATGCAACATGGCGTCCCATCTCAATTCCAGTCAATTTTGCATTGAAAAGTCAAACAGCGCTCCTTCATCTTCCGAGCTCTGCCATGCACCCAAACAGTGGTTTACCCCCACATATTGAGTATCAGCATACTCAGGACAAATTGTACAACAACTTTTGGGGTCCATTTACCCTTGGTAAAATAAAACAAATTGGAGCTGAAGTAATTTTTTTGTGAAAAAAAGTTAAATGTTCATTTTTTTTAAACATTCCAAAAATTCCTGTAAAACACCTGAAGGGTTAATAAACTTCTTGAATGTAGTTTTGAGCACCTTGAGGGGTGTAATTTTTAGAATGGTGTCACATTTGGTTATTTTCTATCATATAGACCCCTCAAAATTACTTCAAATGTGATGTGGTCCCTAAAAAATATTGGTGTTGTAAAAATGAGAAATTGCTGGTCAAATTTTAACCCTTATAACTCCCTAACAAAAAAAAATTGGTTCCAAAATTGTGCTGATGTAAAGTAGACATGTGAGAAATGTTACTTATTAATTATTTTGTGTGACATATCTCTGTGATTTAAGGGCATAAAAATTCAAAGTTGGAAAATTGCAAAATTTTCAAAATTTTCACCAATTTTCCGTTTTTTTCACAAATAAATGCAAGTTATATCGAAGAAATTTTACCACTGTCATGAAGTACAATATGTCTCGAGAAAACAATGTCAGAATCGCCAAGATCCGTTAAAGTGTTCCAGAGTTATAACCTCATAAATGGACAGTGGTCAGAATTGTAAAAATTGGCCCGGTAATTTAGGTGCAAACCACCCTTGGGGCTTAAGGGGTTAAAAGGAAAAAACAGGAAGGGGGATAATTTGACTAATGAAAAGAAAGGTAATGTTCCAGCTCCTTAAAATCAATGATTCTTTATTATTCCATTAAAATTTCTTCATCTGTATAAATCCTTGCACAAGTGAATAGAGTACATGTAGAAAAAGAAGGATAAATGCGACACGTTTCGATCTAATAAGATCTTAGTCCTTGCATAGCTCTACGTTCATTGAGATTACTTTCTTTTCTAACCTCATCTGACCTATCACGAGAGCTGCAGCAATCACCTGATTCTCTTGACAGGTCCTAATCGGGATTACTCCCGCAGACACTGCGGTCCCTCATTAATGGTCACAGAAATACAGCAAAAAACGGCTTTTGAAAACATAGTCTCTCAAGGCATCTGCTAATTAAACATAACAAAATTGTTAACATAAAAGTAACTCTGGTGGAGCAGATACCCCCTGGTGTTGCAAACAGGAATGCTCTTTTTAAAGCGGAAAGAAAAGTTTTGGATATCTCGTTTGGGAACAAAATATCCAAATGGATTGACTCATATCAAAGAGAGAGTTTAAACGTTTCTTTTTTTTTGTGCGTGTGTGTGTCTTTTTTTGCATCAATGTTGACAAGGCTGCATCAATCAGTGGGTGTTTTTCTGAACTTGGTTCAAACGCCAAATTAAGTTTCTGAGGCTGTGATAAAAGGTTTGCTACTATATATAAGTGTGATCCGAGCTCTGACATGCACCCAAACGGTGGTTCCCCCCACATATGGGGTATCAGCGTACTCAGGAAAAATTGGACAACAACTTTTGTGGTCAAATTTCTCCTGTTACCCTTGGAAAAATACAAAACAGAGGGCTAAAGTATAATTTTTGTGGAAAAAAAATGATTTTTGATTTTCACGGCTCTGCGTTATAAACTGTAGTGAAACACTTGGGGGTTCAAAGTTCTCACAACACATCTAGATAAGTTCCTTGGGGGGTCTAGTTTCCAATATGGTGTCACTTGTGGGGGGTTTCTGCTGTTTAGGTGCATCAGGGGCTCTGCAAATTCAATGTGATGCCTGCACACCAATCCATCTAAGTCTGCATTCCAAATGGCGCTCCTTCCATTCCGAGCTCTGCCATGCACCCAAACGGTGGTTCTCCCCCACATATGAGGTATCAGCGTACTCAGGACAAATTGAGTAACAACTTTTGGGGTCGAATTTCTCCTTTTACCCTTGGGAAAATACAAAACTGGGGGCTAAAAAAGAATTTTTGTGAAAAAAAAAAGAATTTTTATTTTCACGGCTCTGCGTTATAAACTGTAGTGAAACACTTGGGGGTTCAAAGCTGTCAAAACACATCTAGATAAGTTCCTTGGGGGGTCTACTTTCCAAAATAGTGTCACTTGTGGGAGGTTTCAATGTTTAGGCACATCAGGTGCTCTCCAAACGTGACATGGTGTCCCATCTCAATTCCAGTCAATTTTGCATTGAAAAGTCAAATCGCGCTCCTTCCCTTCCGAGCTCTGCCATGCGCCCAAAACAGTGGTTTACCCCCACATGTGGGGAATCAACATACTCAGATCAAATGGCACAACAAGTTTTGCGGTACAATTTCTTCTCTTACCCTTGGGAAAATAAAAAATTGGGGGCGAAAAAATCATATTTGTGAAAAAATATGATTTTTTATTTTGACGGCTCTGCATTATAAACTTCCATGAAGCACTTGGTGGGTCAAAGTGCTCACCACACATCTAGATAAGTTCCTTAGGGGGTCTACTTTCAAAAATGGTGTCACTTGTGGGGGGTTTCAATGTTTAGGCACATCAGAAGCTCTCCAAACGCAACATGGCGTCCCATCTCAATTCCAGTCAATTTTGCATTGAAAAGTCAAACAGCGCTCCTTTCCTTCCGAGCTCTGCCATGCACCCAAACAGTGGTTTACCCCCACATATTGGGTATCAGCGTACTCAGGACAAATTGTACAATAACTTTTGGGGTCCATTTTCTCCTGTTACCCTTGGTAAAATAAAACAAATTGGAGCTGAAGTAATTTTTTTGTGAAAATAAGTTAAATGTTCATTTTTTTTAAACATTCCAAAAATTCCTGTAAAACACCTGAAGGGTTAATAAACTTCTTGAATGTGGTTTTGAGCACCTTGAGGGGTGCAGTTTTCAGAATGTTGTCACATTTGGTTATTTTCTATCATATAGACCCCTCAAAATGACTTCAAATGTGATGTGGTCCCTAAAAAATATTGGTGTTGTAAAAATGAGAAATTGCTGGTCAAATTTTAACCCTTATAACTCCCTAATAGTGTTGAGCGATACCTTCCGATATCGGAAAGTATCGGTATCGGAAAGTATCGGCCGATACCGTCAAAGTATCGGATCTAATCCGATACCGATACCCGATCCCAATGCAAGTCAAAGGGACGAAAATATCGGAATTAAAATAAACCCTTTCTTAACTTGTAGGTTCATTCTACATGAAGGAAAACAACTAAGAATAATGTAGGATATATTGGGGGAGGTGGCGGAGACATTAAAGGCACTGAGGTTTAGCCCAATCTAATAGAATAGCAGGATTTTGTTTTGTTTTTTTTGACGTTCGGCGTTAGAAAGATTTTGACTATGTTAATTTTTTTTTTATTTTGTCAGATATTGATGTTTCACTACTTCCACGCCCTTCACCTTCTTTTTTACTTCTCCCACACTTTCTTCTTCATTATCCTCATCATCAGCTTCTTTGACATCAACTTCTTCACCTTATTCATCTTCTTCTTCATCCTCCACCTATTATTTTTTTTGTTACATTGTTCATATTCTTTTTATTTTACTATTATCTTCTTCATATTCAACTTCTTCATCATATTCTTATTTGTGACAGGCATTCCCGTAGTTGTTATCTATAAAAGTTTGAAGATTATGTAGCGCCCCCACCGCCGCAGGGCCGAGGGGTACCCGGTACCAGGCCTCTGAGTCTCTGCTCTGGGGTTGTCACGGTGGCTAGGCCCAGTCCGTGACCCTGCCGAGGGGCGTACAGTGATAGATAAGTATGACGGATGATGGTGGTGGAGCTATAGTGGTGCGGTGCAGTAAATAACGAGGACACCAGGTTGCAGTCTCTTTACCTCTTTACTAAAGATCTCTGGGTCCTCAGTCCGGAATCCAGATAACCAGGCTGCGCAAGTCCGGCCGGCCCAATGGCACCTCCAGAGTTCTCTTAGCAGGTGGAAATCTGTGCCTTCCTTCTAGCGCTATGTGTTGCGGTCCTTCCCTGCTGTGCTTACAGAAAGTCCCCACAACTGTTGTGTCTGTTTCTTAAGTTCCCTCACAACTCGATTAGATGATGTTCTGCTAATCCTCCGTCCCTCCCTGGTGTTCTGGTTGGGACGGCACCCGTTTGACGGGTATGCTCGGAGCTCTTCCGGGACCCTAGAGTCGCCCCTCTCCACAAGTTGCCCCCCAAGACTGCATAGGTGATTTAAGTTAGACAGCCCGCCTTAGACTGACTGTCCTGCCGCTGTTTAGAGTATTGCTTGAAGCTGGATGTTGAAATACTCCCTCGGCGTTCCGGCCACCGGTAGTGCGCCTCAGTAGGGTGTTGCCTCGGTCTTACGGCACGACCCCTGCTGGTATTCTCCTTATTGCTTGATCTCGTTTCTCACTCAGCACAATCTATCTCGCTTCTGGTCCTTCCTTGGGCACCGCCGCTATCCTGAGCAGGCACGGTCCCGCTACGTTCGTTCAAGTTGCCAAGCCTCTGTCAGGATCCCACCCCTGACAGAGACCCTACTGTATCTTCCCCCACAACACCCTCTGCCACAAGGTGTTGCCTGGTTCCAACCCAGTCAGCTTTCTGATCTAACTTCCTGCCTGACCCCCAGTTTACCCACTATGGTGGGGAGTGGCCTAGTGAATAGAACCTTTAGCTCCCCCCGGAGGCCCGGCTGTGAAATGTATTGGTGTCTGTGATACCTGATCAGATGAACTCCTTCAGTGCCATCAGACGTACCATAGCTCCCCTTAGTGGCGGAGCCACAGTTGTTGTGAATTTGCTTTTTGCTCCCTCTAGTGGTTGCTAGTTTTTTGACTCTGGTTTTTCTGTCATTCCTTTTATCCGCACCTGGGTAGTTAGTTAGGGGTGTTGCTATATAAGCTCCCTGGACCTTCAGTTCTATGCCTGGCAACGTAGTTATCAGAGCTAGTCTGCTGTGCTCTTGTCTACTGATCCTGGTTCCAGTTATATCAGCTAAGTCTGCCTTTTGCTTTTTGCTATTTGTTTTGGTTTTGTATTTTTGTCCAGCTTGTTCCAAATCTATATCCTGACCTTTGCTGGAAGCTCTAGGGGGGCTGGTGTTCTCCCCCCGGACCGTTAGACGGTTCGGGGGTTCTTGAATTTCCAGTGTGGATTTTGATAGGGTTTTTGTTGACCATATAAGTTACCTTTCTTTATTCTGCTATCAGTAAGCGGGCCTCTCTGTGCTAAACCTGGTTCATTTCTGTGTTTGTCATTTCCTCTTACCTAACCGTCATTATTTGTGGGGGGCTTCTATCCAGCTTTGGGGTCCCCTTCTCTGGAGGCAAGAAAGGTCTTTGTTTTCCTCTACTAGGGGTAGCTAGATTCTCCGGCTGGCGCGTGTCATCTAGAATCAACGTAGGAATGATCCCCGGCTACTTCTAGTGTTGGCGTTAGGAGTAGATATATGGTCAACCCAGTTACCACTGCCCTATGAGCTGGATTTTTGTACTCTGCAGACTACCACGTTCCTCTGAGACCCTCGCCATTGGGGTCATAACAGTTTGCCAGGCCAGTATTAAATGTTTAATGCATTGCAGAAGAGGGATTATAAGAAAGAAGATTCTGAGTTTTTTTTTTTCTTCTTCCCCTTTACCTCAGAGTGGCTATGCTTGCTGCAGACATGAATGTCCAGACCTTGATTACAAGTGTGGACCAGCTGGCTACTCGTGTGCAGGGCATACAAGACTATGTTATCAGAAATCCTAGGTCAGAACCTAAAATACCGATTCCTGAACTGTTTTCCGGAGACAGGTTTAAGTTTAGGAATTTCGTGAATAATTGTAAATTGTTTTTGTCCCTGAGACCCTGTTCATCTGGAGATTCTGCTCAGCAAGTAAAAATTGTTATTTCGTTCTTACGGGGCGACCCTCAGGATTGGGCTTTTTCGCTGGCGCCAGGAGATCCGGCATTGGCTGATCTTGATGCGTTTTTTCTGGCGCTCGGTTTACTTTATGAGGAACCCAATCTTGAGATTCAGGCAGAAAAAGCCTTGCTGGCTATGTCTCAGGGGCAGGACGAGGCTGAAGTGTATTGCCAAAAATTTCGGAAATGGTCCGTGCTGACACATTGGAACGAGTGTGCACTGGCCGCTAATTTTAGAAATGGCCTTTCTGAAGCCATTAAGAATGTTATGGTGGGTTTTCCCATTCCCACAGGTCTGAATGATACTATGGCACTGGCTATTCAAATTGACCGGCGGTTGCGGGAGCGCAAAACCGCAAATTCCCTCATGGTGTTGTCTGAACAGACACCTAATTCGGTGCAATGTGATAGAAAAACCGCAAATTCCCTCATGGTGTTGTCTGAACAGACACCTGATTTAATGCAATGTGATAGAATCCTGACTAGAAATGAGCGGAAAATTCATAGACGCCGGAATGGCTTGTGCTACTACTGTGGTGATTCTACACATGTTATCTCAGCATGCTCTAAACGTATAGCTAAGGTTGTTAGTCCTGTCACCGTTGGTAATTTGCAACCTAAATTTATTCTGTCTGTAACTTTGATTTGCTCACTGTCATCTTATCCTGTCATGGCGTTTGTAGATTCAGGTGCTGCCCTGAGTCTCATGGATCTCTCATTTGCTAAGCGCTGTGGTTTTACTCTTGAACCATTAGAAAATCCTATTCCTCTTAGGGGTATTGATGCTACACCATTGGCAGCAAATAAACCGCAGTATTGGACACAGGTTACCATGTGCATGACTCCTGAACACCGCGAGGTGATACGTTTCCTGGTTTTACATAAAATGCATGATTTGGTTGTTTTAGGGCTGCCATGGTTACAGACCCATAATCCAGTCCTGGACTGGAAGGCTATGTCAGTCTCAAGTTGGGGCTGTCGTGGTATTCATGGGGATTCCCTGCCTGTGTCTATTGCTTCTTCTACGCCTTCGGAAGTTCCGGAGTATTTGTCTGATTATCAGGATGTCTTCAGTGAGTCTGAGTCCAGTGCACTGCCTCCTCATAGGGACTGTGACTGTGCTATAGATTTGATCCCAGGCAGTAAATTTCCTAAGGGAAGACTGTTTAATCTGTCGGTACCTGAACATACCGCTATGCGTTCATATATCAAGGAGTCTCTGGAGAAAGGACATATTCGTCCGTCTTCTTCCCCTCTTGGTGCGGGATTCTTTTTTGTGGCAAAAAAGGACGGATCTTTGAGACCTTGTATTGATTATCGGCTTTTAAATAAGATCACTGTCAAATTTCAGTATCCTTTACCGCTGTTGTCTGACTTGTTTGCCCGGATTAAGGGTGCCAAGTGGTTCACCAAGATAGACCTTCGTGGTGCGTACAACCTTGTGCGCATTAAGCAAGGTGATGAATGGAAAACCGCATTCAATACGCCCGAAGGTCATTTTGAGTACTTGGTGATGCCTTTTGGGCTCTCCAATGCGCCTTCAGTTTTTCAGTCCTTTATGCATGACATTTTCCGGAAGTATCTGGATAAATTTTTGATTGTTTATCTGGATGATATTTTGGTTTTTTCTGATAATTGGGATTCGCATGTGGAGCAGGTCAGGTTGGTCTTTAAAATTTTGCGTGAAAATTCTTTGTTTGTCAAGGGCTCAAAGTGTCTCTTTGGTGTACAGAAGGTTCCCTTTTTGGGGTTTATTTTTTCCCCTTCTGCTGTGGAGATGGACCCAGTCAAGGTCCGAGCTATTCTTGATTGGACTCAGCCCTCGTCAGTTAAGAGTCTTCAGAAGTTCTTGGGCTTCGCTAACTTCTACCGTCGTTTTATCGCTAATTTTTCTAGCATTGTGAAACCTTTGACGGATATGACCAAGAAGGGCTCCGATGTAGCTAACTGGGCTCCTGCTGCCGTGGAGGCTTTCCAGGAGTTGAAACGCCGGTTTACTTCGGCGCCTGTTTTGTGCCAGCCTGACGTCTCACTTCCCTTTCAGGTTGAGGTGGATGCTTCGGAGATTGGGGCAGGGGCCGTTTTGTCGCAGAGAGGCCCTGGTTGCTCTGTTATGAAACCTTGTGCCTTTTTCTCTAGGAAGTTTTCGCCTGCCGAGCGAAATTATGATGTGGGCAATCGGGAGTTGTTGGCCATGAAATGGGCATTTGAGGAGTGGCGTCATTGGCTCGAGGGTGCTAAGCATCGTGTGGTGGTCTTGACTGATCACAAAAATCTGATGTATCTCGAGTCTGCTAAACGCCTTAATCCGAGACAGGCCCGCTGGTCATTGTTTTTCTCCCGCTTTGATTTTGTTGTCTCGTATTTACCAGGTTCAAAGAATGTGAAGGCCGATGCTCTTTCTAGGAGCTTTGTGCCTGATGCTCCTGGAGTCGCTGATCCTGTTGGTATTCTTAAAGATGGAGTTATCTTGTCAGCTATTTCTCCGGATCTGCGACGTGTGTTGCAGAGATTTCAGGCTGATAGGCCTGAGTCTTGTCCACCTGACAGACTGTTTGTCCCGGATAAGTGGACCAGCAGAGTCATTTCCGAGGTTCATTCCTCGGTGTTGGCAGGTCACCCGGGAATTTTTGGCACCAGAGATCTGGTGGCCAGGTCCTTTTGGTGGCCTTCCTTGTCAAGGGATGTGCGGTCATTTGTGCAGTCCTGTGGGACTTGTGCTCGAGCTAAGCCTTGCTGTTCTCGTGCCAGCGGTTTGCTCTTGCCCTTGCCTGTCCCGAAGAGACCTTGGACACATATCTCCATGGATTTCATTTCTGATCTTCCGCTATCTCAGGGCATGTCCGTTATCTGGGTGATATGTGATCGCTTCTCCAAGATGGTCCATTTGGTTCCTTTGCCTAAGCTGCCTTCCTCTTCCGATCTGGTTCCTGTGTTTTTCCAGAACGTGGTTCGTTTGCACGGCATCCCTGAGAATATTGTGTCAGACAGAGGATCCCAGTTCGTTTCCAGGTTCTGGCGATCCTTTTGTAGTAGGATGGGCATTGATTTGTCGTTTTCGTCTGCTTTCCATCCTCAGACTAATGGACAGACGGAGCGAACCAATCAGACTTTGGAGGCTTATTTGAGGTGTTTTGTCTCTGCTGATCAGGACGATTGGGTGACATTCTTGCCGTTGGCTGAGTTTGCCCTTAATAATCGGGCTAGTTCCGCCACCTTGGTTTCGCCTTTTTTCTGCAACTCTGGTTTCCATCCTCGCTTTTCTTCGGGTCATGTGGAGCCTTCTGACTGTCCTGGGGTGGATTCTGTGGTGGATAGGTTGCAGTAGATCTGGAATCATGTGGTGGACAACTTGAAGTTGTCACAGGAGAAGGCTCAGCGCTTTGCCAACCGCCGCCGCGGTGTGGGTCCCCGACTACGCGTTGGGGATTTGGTATGGCTTTCTTCCCGCTTTGTTCCTATGAAGGTCTCCTCTCCCAAATTTAAACCTCGTTTTATTGGGCCTTACAAGATATTGGAAATCCTTAATCCTGTATCTTTTCGTCTGGATCTTCCTGTGTCGTTTGCTATTCACAATGTATTTCATAGGTCCTTGTTGCGGCGGTACATTGTGCCTGTAGTTCCTTCTGTTGAGCCTCCTGCTCCGGTGTTGGTTGAGGGCGAGTTGGAGTACGTGGTGGAGAAGATCTTGGATTCTCGCCTCTCCAGGCGGAGGCTTCAGTACCTGGTCAAGTGGAAGGGCTATGTTCAGGAGGATAATTCCTGGGTGGTCGCCTCTGATGTGCATGCGGCCGATTTAGTTCGTGCCTTTCATGCCGCTCATCCTGATCGCCCTGGTGGTCGTGGTGAGGGTTCGGTGACCCCTCACTAAGGGGGGGGTACTGTTGTGAATTTGCTTTTTGCTCCCTCTAGTGGTTGCTAGTTTTTTGACTCTGGTTTTTCTGTCATTCCTTTTATCCGCACCTGGGTCGTTAGTTAGGGGTGTTGCTATATAAGCTCCCTGGACCTTCAGTTCTATGCCTGGCAACGTAGTTATCAGAGCTAGTCTGCTGTGCTCTTGTCTACTGATCCTGGTTCCAGTTATATCAGCTAAGTCTGCCTTTTGCTTTTTGCTATTTGTTTTGGTTTTGTATTTTTGTCCAGCTTGTTCCAAATCTATATCCTGACCTTTGCTGGAAGCTCTAGGGGGGCTGGTGTTCTCCCCCCAGACCGTTAGACGGTTCGGGGGTTCTTGAATTTCCAGTGTGGATTTTGATAGGGTTTTTGTTGACCATATAAGTTACCTTTCTTTATTCTGCTATCAGTAAGCGGGCCTCTCTGTGCTAAACCTGGTTCATTTCTGTGTTTGTCATTTCCTCTTACCTAACCGTCATTATTTGTGGGGGGCTTCTATCCAGCTTTGGGGTCCCCTTCTCTGGAGGCAAGAAAGGTCTTTGTTTTCCTCTACTAGGGGTAGCTAGATTCTCCGGCTGGCGCGTGTCATCTAGAATCAACGTAGGAATGATCCCCGGCTACTTCTAGTGTTGGCGTTAGGAGTAGATATATGGTCAACCCAGTTACCACTGCCCTATGAGCTGGATTTTTGTACTCTGCAGACTACCACGTTCCTCTGAGACCCTCGCCATTGGGGTCATAACACACAGTACTGCAACGACCAGGACTCTGGGGCGCTGCAATTACACCTTCCGTTCTGCCTGTCACAAAACAGTTACATTTGTCCACGTTCAGTTTGGCCTGCAGCATCAGGCTTTATCCAGGGGCACCACGAGGAGGAACGGACTCACCCCCATACACTGCTTAGTCTTCTTCTGCTTATAATTTAGATAATATCTTTTGCTCTGATATTTAGTCTTATGCTTAATGTTCTTCTGCTCTTTGTTCTGCAGCCTCTTGTTCTTCTGCTTCTCGGTCTTCCAGGTCGTCGTCGTCTCCAGGGTCGTCGTCTCCGGGGTCGTCGTCATCGGGGTGGTCTTCAGGGTCATCGTCTCCAGGGTCGTCGTCATCTCAGTGGTTGTCGTCTCTTGTGTCGTCGTCATCTTAGGGGTGGTCTTCCGGGTCGTCGTCTTTAGGGTCTTGAACTTGGAAATGTAGCAGAAGGTACAAGAAGGCTGAGAAAATGCCGAGAAACAGCTGATGGAACTGGAACTCGGATGGCTACCCGAAGGTCCAAGAGCCAATGGAACTACTGAGGACCAGCTGACGTTACTGGAACCCGGTTACTAAGCAGGAGGTACTCGTGCCTGAAAGCACTACCAAGGACCACCTGACGTTGGTGGAACTCGGATACCCAGAGGGAGGCACCTAAGCCAAAGGCTCTGCCCGGAACCAGCTGACGGTACTGGAACCAGGATGGGGAGCAGAAGGTACAAGAGCAAAAGACACTGCCGAGAACCAGCTGACGGTACTGGAACCCGGATGGGTAGCCGAAGGTCCAAGAGCCAATGGAACTACCGAGGACCAGCTGACATTACTGGAACCCGGTTACTAAGCAGGAGGTACCCGTGCTGAAAGCACTACCAAGGACCACCTGACGTTGGTGGAACTCAGATACCCAGAGGGAGGCACCTAAGCCAAAGGCTCTGCCCGGAACCAGCTGATGGTACTGGAACCAGGATGTGGAGCAGAAGGTACAAGAGCAAAAGACACTGCCAAGAACCAGCTGACGGTACTGGAACCTGGATGGGTAGCCGAAGGTCCAAGAGCCAATGGAACTACCGAGGACCAGCTGACGTTACTGGAACCCGGTTACTAAGCAGGAGGTACCCGTGCCTGAAAGCACTACCAAGGACCACCTGACGTTGGTGGAACTCGGATACCCAGAGGGAGGCACCTAAGCCAAAGGCTCTGCCCGGAACCAGCTGACGGTGCTGGAACCAGGATGGGGACCTATTCAAGCTTGTCTTCCTAGAGCCCCAACTAGCGGTGTTGGAGGAAAGGGTCAGCAGGGGGAGCAGAGTGTAGGCCGAAGCCTGCACTGGAGGCATTTGTAGGTCTGTTGTGTCTGCGTGGCTGTTGCAGGACACGTTGCCGGCTACACAGCAGGGGAACAGCTAGCGGTGCTGAACCCCACTGACACATTGGCTGGTGTTTTTCTCTGTGCAGCTAGCAGTACCGGGCCCCAACTGACGGTGTTAGAGCCCAGGGTCAGCAGGAGGAGAGGGAGTAGAGTGTAGGCCGAAGCCTAATTGAACCAATTTTAAAGGTAACCTTTAACCCCCCCTCAGGTGTTACAAACTAGAAGAGCCACGCCTTATGCAGCAGTAGTGCTGCACAAGTCAAAGGTTGCTCTTTTAATTTTGTTCCTTGCACAAGCTGAATGAAACACGTACAACATTTTGGCCCTTATACAGTCAATCTGTCATGGAGGCGGGAGTTCCCTTTGTAATGAGACGCAGCACAGCTGGCAAAAATACCACCTTGGTGCTTGGCGCGGCCTCCTGAGCATCGCATTTTGCTGTACAGGAGTCTGCGTTGTTGCGTTATCCCTTGGCCATGCGCTGCCCGTCTTCTGACATCATTTCATGTCGGCTGGTGCGGTTCGCGATGCCCATGAATCCCAGCCCCGCAGTGTCTTTACAGTGTTTCACACTGCGGGGCTGGGATTCATGGCCTGGCGCAGTACATATGTTCGCCTCTCGCTCGTGTCCTTACACCTGCTACAGACTGTGCGGCGTCAGCTGATCCCTTATCGCATGCCACGGCCATGAAGCCGCACAGTCTGAAGAAGGCGGAAGGAGCTGAGTGACAGCCTGGCGAAGATATGCACTGCTCTTGCCCGTCAATCACACCCTTGCAGTCAAAATAAATAAGACACCGAGGGGCGTTGTGTCGGGCAGGGCGGCCGCAGAGGCGCAGCCAGCCAAACAATGATGTCAGAAGAAGGGCTGTGCTACCAAGGGGGTTGTTGCGTGTCATTACAAAGTAAAGTCACACCTCAGGGACGTTTTAATGGTCTCAGGGGACACATTGTAGACGTGTTGTGTTCCACGTGTGCAAGGAGAATAAGTTTAAGAGCCACCTTGCACACATGCAGCATTACTGCTGTACAAGGTGGCTGTAAAACATACAAACACCTGGGGGAGGGGGGACAGGTTCCCTTCAATTTCAGTTCTTGTGTCTGCGTGGCTGTTGCAGGACACGTTGCCGGCTACACAGCAGGGGAACAGCTGGCGGTGCTGAATCCCACTGACACATTGGCTGGTGTTTTTCTCAGTGCAGCTAGCAGTACCGGGCCCCAACTGGCGGTGTTAGAGCCCAGGGTCAGCAGGAGGAGAGGGAGCAGAGTGTAGGCCGAAGCCTGCACTGGCGGCAGCTTTGTGTCTGCGTGGCTGTTGCAGGACACGTTGCCGGCTACACAGCAGGGGAACAGCTGGCGGTGCTGAACCCCACTGACACATTGGCTGGTGTTTTTCTCTGTGCAGCTAGCAGTACCGGGCCACAACTGGCGCTGTTAGAGCCCAGGGTCAGCAGGAGGAGAGGGAGCAGAGTGTAGGCCGAAGCCTAATTGAACCAATTTTAAAGGTAACCTTTAGCCCCCCCTCAGGTGTTACAAACTAGAAGAGCCACGCCTTATGCAACAGTAGTGCTGCACAAGTCAAAGGTTGCTCTTTTAATTTTGTTCCTTGCACAAGCTGAATGAAACACGTACAACATTTTGGCCCTTATACAGTCAATCTGTCTTGGAGGCGGGAGTTCCCTTTGTAATGAGACGCAGCACAGCTGGCAAAAATACCACCTTGGTGCTTGGCGCGGCCTCCTGAGCATCGCATTTTGCTGTACAGGAGTCTGCGTTGTTGCGTTATCCCTTGGCCATGCGCTGCCCGTCTTCTGACATCATTTCATGTCGGCTGGTGCGGTTCGCGATGCCCATGAATCCCAGCCCCGCAGTGTCTTTACAGTGTTTCACACTGCGGGGCTGGGATTCATGGCCTGGCGCAGTACATATGTTCGCCTCTCGCTCGTGTCCTTACACCTGCTACAGACTGTGCGGCATCAGCTGATCCCTTATCGCATGCCACGGCCATGAAGCCGCACAGTCTGAAGAAGGCGGAAGGAGCTAAGTGACAGCCTGGCGAAGATATGCACTGCTCATGCCCGTCAATCACACCCTCGCAGTCAAAATAAATAAGACACCGAGGGGCGTTGTGTCGGGCAGGGCGGCCGCAGAGGCGCAGCCAGCCAAACAATGATGTCAGAAGAAGGGCTGTGCTACCAAGGGGGTTGTTGCGTGTCATTACAAAGTAAAGTCACACCTCAGGGACGTTTTAATGGTCTCAGGGGACACATTGTAGACGTGTTGTGTTCCACGTGTGCAAGGAGAATAAGTTTATGAGCCACCTTGCACACATGCAGCATTACTGCTGTAGAAGGTGGCTGTAAAACATACAAACACCTGGGGGAGGGGGGACAGGTTCCCTTCAATTTCAGTTCTTGTGTCTGCGTGGCTGTTGCAGGACACGTTGCCGGCTACACAGCAGGGGAACAGCTGGCGGTGCTGAACCCCACTGACACATTGGCTGGTGTTTTTCTCAGTGCAGCTAGCAGTACCGGGCCCCAACTGGCGGTGTTAGAGTCCAGGGTCAGCAGGAGGAGAGGGAGCAGAGTGTAGGCCGAAGCCTGCACTGGCGGCAGCTTTGTGTCTGCGTGGCTGTTGCAGGACACGTTGCCGGCTACACAGCAGGGGAACAGCTGGCGGTGCTGAACCCCACTGACAGAGTGGCGTGTGTTTTGCTCTGTGCAGCCAGCACTTCCGGACAGCAACTAGCGGTGTTGGAGCCCGGGCTCTGCAGGTGGAGCAGAGTGTAGGCCGAGGCCTAATTGAACCGATTTTAAAGGTAACCTTTAACCCCCCCTCAGGGTTACAAACTACAAGAGCCACAGCTTGGGCAGCAGTAATGCTGCACAAGTCAAAGGTTGCTCTTTTAATTTTGCTCCTTGCACACGCAGAAAGAAACACATATAACATTTAGGCCCTTAAGCAGTCAAACTGTTTTGGAGGCGTGAGTTCACTTTGTAATGAGACGCAGCACAGCTGTCAAAAATCCCACCTTGGTGCTGGGCGCGGCCTCCTGAGCATCGTTATTTGCTGCACAGGAGTCTGCACTGTCGTGTTATCCCTTGGCCTTGCGCTGTTAGCGCTGCCCATCTTCTGACATAATTTAATGTTGGCCGGTGCGGTTCGCGATGACCATGAATCCCAGCCCCGCAGTGTCTTTACATTGTTAAAACACTGCGGGGCTGGGATTCATGGCCTGGCGCAGTACATATGTTCGCCTCTCACACTCGGGTCCTTACACCTGCTTCAGACTGTGTGGCGTCAGCTGATCCCTTGTCGCATGCCACGGCCATGAAGCCGCACAGTCTGAAGAAGGCCGAAGGAGATGAGGGACAGGCGAACATATGCACTGCTCATGCCCATCAATCACACCCTCGCAGTCAAAATAAATAAGACACCGAGGGGCGTTGTGTGGGCCAGGGCGGCCACAGAGGCGCAGCCAGCCAAACAATGATGCCAGAAGACGGGCAGCGCTACCAAGGGGGTTGCAGCGTGTAATTACAAAGGAAAGTCACACCTCAGGGACGGTTTAATGGTCACAGAGGACACATTTTAGACGTGTTCAGTTCCACGTGTGCAAGGGGAATAAGTTTCTGAGCCACCTTGCACACATACAGCATTACTGCTGTACAAGGTGGCTGTGAAACATACAAACGCCTGGGAGAGGGGGGACAAGTTCCCTTCAATTTCAGTTCTTGTGTCTGCGTGGCTGTTGCAGGACACGATGCCGGCTACACAGCAGGGGAACATCTGGCGGTGCTGAACCCCACTGACACATTGGCGAGGTGTTTGGCTCTGTACAGCCAGCACTTCTGGGCCCCAACTGGCATTGTTACAGCCCAGGGTCAGCAGGAGGAACAGAGGGAGCGGAGTGTAGGCCGAAGCCTGCACTGGTGGCAGCTTTGTGTCTGCGTGGCTGTTGCAGGACACGATGCTGGCTACACAGCAGGGGAACAGCTGGCGGTGCTAAACCCCACTGACACATTGGCGAGGTGTTTGGCTCTGTGCAGCCAGCACTTCTGGGCCCCAACTGGCGTTGTTAGAGCCCAGGGTCAGCAGGAGGAGGAGAGGGGGCGGAGTGTAGGCTGGAGCCTGCACTGGTGGCAGCTTTGTGTCTGCGTGGTTGTTGCAGGACACGATGCCGGCTACACAGCAGGGGTACAGCTGGCGTTGCTGAACCCCACTGACACATTGGCTGGTGTTTTTCTCTGTGCAGCTAGCACATCTGGGCGCCAACTGGCGGTGTTAGAGCCCAGGGTCAGCAGGAGGAGCATAGTGTAGGCCGAAGCCTGCACTGGAGCAAGTTGAAAGGGAACCTTTAACCCCCTCCCCCAGGGGTTTGTAGCTGAAAGAGCCATATTGTACAGCACTAATGCTGGAAAAGGTAAACTTAGCTCTTTTAATTATGGTCCTTGCAAACGCTGAACTTGACACTTATGAAATGTGTCCCCTCACACCGTTAAACCGTCCGGTCGGAGGGACTTTCCTTTGTCATGTGACGCAGCACAGCTATCATTCCTATCCCCTTGGCGCCGTGCGCCGCCTCCTCAGCGTTGTTTGAATCTGTCCCGGAGCCTGCGCTGTTATGTTAGCCCTTGTCCATGCACACATTTTGCGCTGCCCATCTTCTGACATCATTTGGTGTCAGGCTGGCTGCGCCTCTGCGGCTGCGCTGGCCAAGATCCCGCCTCGCTGTGTGATCTAATGTTATCACTCTGCGGACCTGTGATCCATGGGCATGCGCAGTGCATATCCTTGCCTCTCACTCCCCTCCTTCCAGCTTCTTCAGACTGTGCGGCGTCATGGCCGTGGCATGCTATTAGGGATCAGTTGACGGCGCACAGTCTGAAGAAGGCTGAGGGAGATGAGAGAGAGGCGGAGGTTAAGATATGCACTGCGCATGTCCATGGATCACAGGCCCGCAGTGGGATTAAATCAGAAGACACTACGAGGCGGGATCTCGTCCAGCGCGGCCGCACAGGCGCAGCCAGCCTGACACCAAATGATGTCAGAAGATGGGCAGTGCAAAATGTGTGCATGGACAAGGGCTAACATAACAGCGCAGGCTCCGGGACAGATTCAAACAACGCTGAGGAGGCGGTGCACGGCGCCAAGGGGCTAAGAATGACACCTGTGCTGCGTCACATGACAAAGGAAAGTCCCTCCGACCGGACGGTTTAACGGTGTGAGGGGACACATTTCATAAGTGTCAAGTTCAGCGTGTACAAGGAGCACCACAAAAAGAGCCACTTTTTCCTTTTGCATCATTATTACTGCTGCACAAGGTGGCTCTTTCAGTAACAAACGCCTTGGGGGGGGACAGGTTCCCTTAAATGTAAGTTGTTGTGCCTGCGTGGCGGTCGCATGACACGTTGCCGTATACACAGCAGGGGAGCAGCAGGCATTACTGAACCCCACTAACACATTGGCGAGGTGTTTGGCTCTGTGCGGACAGCACTTCTGGACAACAACTAGCGGTGTTGTAGCCCAGGGACAGCAGGAGGAGGAGGTGTAGGAGATAGGAGGGATTGCCACACACACAGCTGGGGAACAGCTGACGTTACTGAACCCCAATAACAGAGGAGCAACTGTTGACTGTGCATACAGCACTACCAGGCAACAACTAGCGGTGTTGGAGCCCAGGGACAGCAGGAGGAGGAGGTGGAGGAGATAGGAGGGATTGCCACACACACAGCTGGGGAACAGCTGACGTTACTGAACCCCAATAACAGAGGAGCGACTGTTGACTGTGCGTACAGCACTACCAGGCAACAACTAGCGGTGTTGTAGCCCAGGGACAGCAGGAGGAGGAGGTGTAGGAGATAGGAGGGATTGCCACACACACAGCTGGGGAACAGCTGACGTTACTGAACCCCAATAACAGAGGAGCGACTGTTGACTGTGCGTACAGCACTACCAGGCAACAACTAGCGGTGTTCGAGCCCAGGGACAGCAGGAGGAGGAGGTGGAGGAGATAGGAGGGATTGCCACACACAGCTGGGGAACAGCGGACATTACTGAACCCCAATAACAGAGGAGCGACTGTTGACTGTGCGTACAGCACTACCAGGCAACAACTAGCGGTGTTGGAGCCCAAGGACAGCAGGAGGAGGAGGTGGAGGAGATAGGAGGGATTGCCACACACACAGCTGGGGAACAGCTGACGTGACTGAACCCCAATAACAGAGGAGCGACTGTTGACTGTGCGTACAGCACTACCAGGCAACAACTAGCGGTGTTGTAGCCCAGGGACAGCAGGAGGAGGAGGTGGAGGAGATAGGAGGGATTGCCACACACACAGCTGGGGAACAGCTGACGTTACTGAACCCCAATAACAGAGGAGCGACTGTTGACTGTGCGTACAGCACTACCAGGCAACAACTAGCGGTTTTGGAGCCCAGGGACAGCAGGAGGAGGAGGTGTAGGAGATAGGAGGGATTGCCACACACACACAGCTGGGGACCAGCTGACGTTACTGAACCCCAATAACAGAGGAGCGACTGTTGACTGTGCGTACAGCACTACCAGGCAACAACTAGCGGTGTTGGAGCCCAGGGACAGCAGGAGGAGGAGGTGGAGGAGATAGGAGGGATTGCCACACACACAGCTGGGGAACAGCTGACCTTACTGAACCCCAATAACAGAGGAGCGACTGTTGACTGTGCGTACAGCACTACCAGGCAACAACTAGCAATGTTGGAGCCCAGGGACAGCAGGAGGAGCAGAGGAACACAGTGTAGGCCGAAGCCTGATTGGAGAAAGTCGAAAGGGAACCTTTAACCCCCCCCCAAGGCGTTTGTAGCTGAAAGAGCCAGCTTGTGCAGCACAAAGGATGCAAAAGGAAAAGGTGGCTCTTTTCATTATGCTCCTTGCAAACACAGAACTAAACACTTATAAAATGTGTCCCCTGATACCGTGAGACCGTCCCAGAGGTGGGACTTTCCTTCGTAATATGACGCAGCACAGCTGTCATTCCTACCCCTTTGGCGCCGTGCCCCGGCTCCTCAGCGTTGTTTGATTCCGTCCCAGAGCCTGCGCTGTTATGTTATCCCTTGGCCAGGCACACTTAGCGCTTCCCATCTTCTGACATCATTTGGTGTCAGGCTGGCTGCGCCTGTGCGGCCGCGCTGGCCGAAAGCCCGCCTCGCAGTGTCGTCTAATGTAATCCCACCGCGGGCCTGGGATCCGTGGCCATGCGCAGTGCATATCCTCGCCTCTCACTCCCCTCCCTACGGCTTCTTCAGACTGTGCGGCGTCACGGCCGTGGCATGCTATTAGGGATCAGCTGATGGCGCACAGTCTGAAGAAGGCGTAGAGAGATGAGTGAGAGGCGGAGGTTCAGATATGCACTGCGCATGTCCATGGATCTCAGGCCCCCAGTGGGATTAAATCAGAAGACACTGCGAGGCGGGCTCTCGGCCAGCGCGGCCGCACAAGCGCAGTCAGCCTGACACCAAATGATGTCAGAAGAGGGGCAGCGCTAAGTGTGCCAGGCCAAGGGATAACATAACAGCGTAGGCTCCGGGACGGAATCAAACAACGCTGAGGAGCCGGGGCACGGCGCCAAGGGGGTAGGAATGACAGCTGTGCTGCGTCATATTACGAAGGAAAGTCCCACCTCCGGGACGGTTTTACGGTATCAGTGGACACATTTTATAAGTGTTAAGTTCTGCGTGTGCAAGGAGCTAAACAAAAATAGCTACCTTTTCCTTGTGCAGCATTACTGCTGCACAAGGTGGCTCTTTCAGTAACAAACGCCTTGGGGTGGGGGGACAGGTTCCCTTACATTTCAGTTGTTGTGTCAGCGTGGCGGTCGCAGGACACATTGCCGGCTACACAGCTGGGGATCAGCTGACGTTACTGAAACCCAATAACACTGGGTCGTATGTTTTGACTGTGCAGACGGCACTTCTGAGCCTCAACTGGCGGTGTTGGAGCCCAGGAATTAAAGTTCAGGTGGTAGAAAGATGAACACAACAGGAGACCTGGATACTGTAGACAGTCACCTAATTATTTAATCAGGAAGAGGAGTGGCAAATTCCTGCGAGATCCAGGCCTTGTTCATTTTCAGGAAAGTAAGCCGGTCAACGTTATCGGAGGATAGTCGCATGCGACGGTCAGTTAGTACACCACCTGCAGCACTAAAGACGCGTTCCGATAATACACTAGTCGCAGGGCAAGCCAGCACCTCCAATGCATACTGGCTTAGCTCTGGCCATGTATCCAGCTTTGAGACCCAAAACTTGAAAGGGGAAGAGCCGTCTGGGAGTACAGCAAGAGGGCAAGACATGTAGTCTGTCACCATCTGACGGAACCGTTGCCTCCTGCTGACTGGAGCCGTCTTTGATGGTGTAGACTTTTGTGGCGGGCACAAAAAACTGTGCCACAGTTGGGCCATACTGGTCTTGCCTTGGGCAGAGGCACTGCCTCTGCTCCCTCTTTGTGCAGAGCCTCCTCCACTGCCTGGACGCACTGAGCTGCTTTGTAATGCACTAGCAGCACTTCTCTCAGTTGGAATGGAGAAGATGATGGAATTCACCAGTGTGTCTTGGTACTCCCGCATTTTTCGCTCCCTGTTCAACGGTGTGATGAGGCTTTCTACGTTGTCCCGGTAGCGAGGATCGAGGAGGGTGAACACCCAATAATCAGACATCTTGAGAATGTGGGCGATGCGGCGGTCGTTTCTCAGGCACTGCAGCATGTAATCCACCATGTGCTGCAGACTGCCAACTGGCCAAGGAACGCTGTCCCCTGCTGGAGGCGTGATCTCTGCCCGCTCGTCATCACCCCACCCTCGCTGTACACACTGAGTACTGGACAATTGTGTAACTCCCTCCTCTGGACGGATGTCTTCCTCCTCCATTGACTCCTCCTCATCCTCCTCACAAAGTGTCCCCTGCCTACGCGTTTGTGAGGAACCACGTGGCGCTGACTGTCCAGAAGATGATGGAAATGGTGAATCCTCATCCTCCACCTCTTCCACAACATCATCCCTTAGCGCTTGCAGTGATTTTTCAAGCAGGCAGATAAGGGGGACAGTCATGCTGACTAGTGCATCATCTGCACTCGCCATCCGCGTGGAATAATCGAATGGACGCAAAACCTGGCAAACATCCTTCATAGTGGCCCACTCTGTGGTTGTGAAGTCTGAACGGCGCGGAGTGCGACTTCTTTGCGCCTGATGCAGCTGGTACTCCATTACAGCTTGCTGCTGCTCACACAACTGCTCCAACATATGTAACGTGGAATTCCACCTGGTAGGTAGGTCACATATGATGCGATGTTCCGGCAGGCGGTGTCGGCGCTGCAGAGCCGCAATGCGCGATTTTGCCGTGCTGGAACGCCGCAAGTGAGCACACTCTAGGCGGACCTTGTGCAGCATTGCATCAAGATCCGGATAGTCCCTCAAAAAACTCTGCACGACCAAATTGAGCACTTGTGCCAGACATGGGATGTGAGTGAGGTTGCCGAGGCCCAGAGCTGCCACCAGATTTCGGCCATTATCACACACTACCATGCCTGGCTGGAGATTCGCTGGCACAAACCACACATCGCTCTCCTGCTTGATGGCATTCCAGAGCTCCTGCGCTGTGTGGCTTCGATTCCCCAAAGAAATTAATTTCAAGACGGCCTGTTGACGTTTGGCCATGGCTGTGCTCATGTCGTTCGTAACAGGTAAACGTTCATCACGGGTCCATGTGGAGGTGGACTGTGACGGCTCCTGCAGCGATGATTCTGAGGAACTGGTGTAAGAGGAGGAGTCAATGCGTACAGAATGGATTCCTGCAATCCTTGGAGTGGGCAGGACACGTCCTGCGCCACTCACACGATCTGTACCCGGCTCAACGACATTAACCCAATGGGCAGTGAGGGAAAGGTATCGCCCCTGTCCATGTTGACTGGTCCACGCATCGGTGGTGAGGTGGACCTTGCTACTGACGGCGTTCAGTAGCGTGTGTTTTATGTGTCCCTCCACATGCTTGTGCGGGGCAGGGACAGCTTGCCTGCTGAAGTAAAAGTGGCTGGGCACATTGTACTGTGGGACTGCCAATGACATCAAGTCACAGAAGCTGTCAGTCTCCACCAGCCTGAATGACAGCATTTCCAGTGACAGAAGTTTGGCAATGCCTGCAGTCAGAGCCTGTGCTCGTGGGTGGTTTGACGAGAAAGGCCGCCTTTTCTCCCATGCCTGTACTACCGATGGCTGTAGACTGGGCTGGGAGTGTGTGGATGACTGGGAAAGTGGTGCTGCGGGTGGAATTACAGTGGGTCTCTGGACAACAGGGCCAGAGGTTCTTCCACGGCGATCCTGGGAGGAAGCCGAACCAGCTGCGTGTGAGCTGGAGGAAGAGGCAACACGTGCTGAAGAGGTGGTTGCTGCCGCTGTTGGTTGGCCTAGCTCTTCAGTGTGTTTTTCTAACTCCACCGCGTGCCTGTTGCGCACATGTTTCCACATGTTGGAGGTATTGCGGTTGCTGACATTTCGACCTCTTTTGACTTTGTGATGACGCAACTTGCATTTGACATAGCAAATGTCATCTGCAACTGTGTCAAAAAAGGGCCAGACACTGCAAGTCTTGGGAGCGCCCTTTTTGGCTTTTGGAACAGACATGCTCCTAACGGGTGCCAAAGTGGAGGCTACAGGCTGCGCAGTCTTCCCCCTCCCTCTACCTCTTTGGCCCGTTCTAGGAATCTCTTCCTCGGAGCTGCTCCCACCACCTTCCTGTCCCTCACGCCACGATGGGTCAAGGATCTCATCATCTACACTACCCTCTGCCACCAACTGCTCCTCCTGGGTAGTCTCAGCAGCAGAGCACGCACCAGAAAGTGGCACCTGAGTGTCATCATCAGCGGATGCGGCCTGCGATGTGGTGACCGGAGGCACTGGCCCACCCGCCTCTTCAGACTCAGAGAGAAAAAGCTGTTGGGCATCACTGCACCCTGCCTCTTCTTCCATTTCTCCAATGCTGCTTGGCTGGCCCCCTGTTTCCAAGCCAAGAGATTCAGAGAACAGAAGTAGAGACGGCTCCTGTCCTGGGCTCTCTGTCTGCCTGGCCAATTTGGCAGGTGGTGAAGAGACAGATGGCTGCTCTCCAGTGCTCTGTGTCTGAGAGGATGTGGCACTAATTGAAGTTGATGCGTTAGCTGCCATCCATCCGACAACGGCTTCAATTTGGTCTTCACGCAGCAGCGGTGTACGGCGCTCTGCGACAAAGCTGCGCATGAAGGACTGTTCCCTGGTGAAACTGGGTGCTGAGGAGTCACCGGTGCCCGCAGCAGGCACAGAATCCCCACGTCCTCTCCCTGCTCCGCGCCCACGCCCACGTGCCTTACTCCCTGCCTTCTTCATCTTGGTTGACTGATAAAGATAAGCAGAAAAGTACTAACGGCTTTGTGTGCTTATTCCTGAACAGCTCCGAGTCCTAACAGGTATAGGAAACACTAATTTTCTAAAGTGTGGACTAGACTTTAATATGAGCTAATGTGGCCTACACAAATGTAAAGTGGTGTGTTTGGTGAACTTTATTATTTATTTATTTTTTGGGGGCTGAACTGACAACAGAGAGAGCTGCAGTCACACGGAGACCGTGCAGACAGCCGTAAACGGTCCTGCAAGGCCCAAAAAACCTCCTCTGCTTTATCCTATGTAGTGTTTTTCCACAAGTTAGCTGGATACGGGTGGAAAGACACTAATAGGAATTTTTTGAAAAAATGTGCAGCAGCCTTCACTACTTAAAACAAAAGGAAAATTGATTTTACAGTATGACGCAGTGAAAACCCTGAGCTGGATACAACCAGGCTATGGCTGCTCACAGACTATAGGGCGAGCTGCAGTCACACGGAGACCGTGCAGACAGCCGTTAACGGCGCTGCAAGGCCCAAAAAACCTCCTCTACTTTATCCTATGTAGTGTTTTTCCAAAAGTTAGCTGAATACGGGTGGAAAGACACTAATAGGAATTTTTTGAAAAAATGTGCAGCAGCCTGCACTACTTAAAACAAAAGGAAAATTGATTTTACGGTATGACGCAGTGAACAACCCTGAGCTGGATACAACCAGGCTATGGCTGCTCACAGACTACAGGGCGAGCTGCAGTCACACGGAGACCTAGCAGACAGCCGTAAACGGCGCTGCAAGGCCCAAAAAACCTCCTCTACTTTATCCTATGTAGTGTTTTTCCACAAGTTAGCTGGATACGGGTGGAAAGACACTAATAGGAATTTTTTGAAAAAATGTGCAGCAGCCTGCACTACTTAAAACAAAAGGAAAATTGATTTTACAGTATGACGCAGTGAACAACCCTGAGCTGGATACAACCAGGCTATGGCTGCTCACAGACTACAGGGCGAGCTGCAATCACACGGAGACCGTGCAGACAGCCGTAAACGGCGCTGCAAGGCCCAAAAAACCTCCTCTACTTTATCCTATGTAGTGTTTTTCCACAAGTTAGCTGGATACGGGTGGAAAGACACTAATAGGAATTTTTTGAAAAGATGTGCAGCAGCCTGCACTACTTAAAACAAAAGGAAAATTGATTTTACGGTATGACGCAGTGAACAACCCTGAGCTGGATACAACCAGGCTATGGCTGCTCACAGACTACAGGGCGAGCTGCAGTCACACGGAGACCGTGCAGACAGCCGTAAACGGCGCTGCAAGGCCCAAAAAACCTCCTCTACTTTATCCTATGCAGTGTTTTTCCACAAGTTAGCTGGATACGGGTGGAAAGTCACTAATAGGAATTATTAGAAAAAATGAGCAGCAGACTACACTACTTGAAAAAAAAAAAAAAAGTACAGTATGAGGCAATGAACCACCCTCCCTGAACTGAATACAACCAGCTATGGATGGCCTATGGCTGCACACAGACTAGAGAGTGGGCTGCACTCACACACACACACACACACACAGACCTTGCAGATCGCTGTGAAAACAGCACTGCAAGGCAAAAGCAAGGTGATTAGTAGGTGAACACAGCGGTTGCTAAATTAGGCTTGGAAAAGCACAAAAAAGCAAATCGCTATCTCTAAACTGGCCCTCAGTCAGCAAACAGCGTCCTGTCACTAACTGAATTCACAGCAGAGTGAGCGAAAAATGGCGCCAGCGACTTTTAAACTGCATCATGACATCATTTCAGCAGCCAATCACAGCCTTGCCAGTAGTTTCATGCCCTCCATGCTGAAAAGGATGTGCCCACACTTGGAATCATTCTCATTGGCTGATTTCGTGCAAATTTGTGCAGTTTGAATCCTGGGAACTTCCGATTCCGGTATCCGATACGCGGCAAGTATCGGATCTCGGTATCGGAATTCCGATACCGCTAAGTATCGGCCGATAACCGATACTTGCGGTATCGGAATGCTCAACACTACCCCCTAACAAAAAAAAAATTGGTTCCAAAATTGTGCTGATGTAAAGTAGACATGTGAGAAATGTTACTTATTAATTATTTTGTGTGACATATCTCTGTGATTTAAGGGCATAAAAATTCAAAGTTGGAAAATTGCAAAATTTTCAAAATTTTCACCAAATTTCCGTTTTTTTCACAAATAAATGCAAGTTATATCGAAGAAATTTTACCACTGTCATGAAGTACAATAAGATCCATTGAAGTGTTCCAGAGTTATAACCTCATAAAGGGACAGTGGTCAGAATTGTAAAAATTGGCCCAGTAATTTACGTGCAAACCACCCTTGGGGCTTAAGGGGTTAAAAGGAAAAAACAGGAAGGGGGATAATGTGACTAATGAAAAGAAAGGTAATGTTCCAGCTCCTTAAAATCAATGATTCTTTATTATTCCATTAAAATTTCTTCATCTGTATAAATCCTTGCACAAGTGAATAGAGTACATGTAGAAAAAGAAGGATAAATGCGACGCGTTTCGATCTAATAAGATCTTAGTCCTTGCATAGCTCTACGTTCATTGAGATTACTTTCTTTTCTAGCCTCATCTGACCTATCACGAGAGCTGCAGCAATCACCTGATTCTCTTGACAGGTCCTAATCGGGATTACTCCCGCAGACACTGCGGTCCCTCATTAATGGTCACAGAAATACAGCAAAAAACGGCTTTTGAAAACATAGTCTCTCAAGGCATCTGCTAATTAAACATAACAAAATTGTTAACATAAAAGTAACTCTGGTGGAGCAGATACCCCCTGGTGTTGCAAACAGGAATGCTCTTTTTAAAGCGGAAAGAAAAGTTTTGGATATCTCGTTTGGGAACAAAATATCCAAATGGATTGACTCATATCAAAGAGAGAGTTTAAACGTTTCTTTTTTTTTGTGCGTGTGTGTGTCTTTTTTTGCATCAATGTTGACAAGGCTGCATCAATCAGTGGGTGTTTTTCTGAACTTGGTTCAAACGCCAAATTAAGTTTCTGAGGCTGTGATAAAAGGTTTGCTACTATATATGTGTGATTGAATTTTATACTAGTAGGATTTGTACTGTGTTGCCATGATACCTGAAGAAGGATATATACTGTATCCAAAAAGCGTTGTATCTCCTCTATTTTAACTTATCAAATAATTAAAAAAATATGAAATATCATCTTTGGATGTGAGTCCTGGGAAGCGCTGCCATTCATGGGCTGAATGTGCTTTTCTTGATTTACTCATCCTGTGTGAGCCTTGACTCTGGCTCTGGATCCACCCAAGGCAAGCTGCAAGCCCTGTCTATTGAAAAGTATCCCAGAGGGATTTTTGAGGATACACAATCTAAAGCCATATTAATCTTCCATCAGGTGAGTGCATAAAATGTTGCACCCTTTAAAGACTATAATATTGTGTTTACGCACTTAGGGCACGCAATTTGTCTGTTCTTCTCTCCCAAACAGGGTTTTTTTTTGTATAATGTGAATATGGAGTTAATAATGGGGGTGACTTATTGACGCCTCTCCATTACTAACCTCGGGGCTTGATATCACCTGAAGATACAAAGGTGACATCAATCCCCCAACTATCACCCCATTTTGCCACTGCTAAAGGCAAAGCTAAGTGCCAGAATTGACGCATTATAGAGATGCACCTTTTCTGGGGTGGCTGAGATCTGATGTTTTTAGTGGGGGGCAGTATCCTTGGCCCCTTCTTAGGCTATTAATATCAGCCCACAGCTGTCTGCATAGCCTTTGCTGGTTATTAATTACTAGACTGTGGCCCGATTCTAATGCATCGGGTATTCTAGAATATGCATGTCCCCGTAGTATGTGATTCGCGGCAGACTGTGCCCGTCGCTGATTGGTCGAGGCAACCTTTATGACATCATCGTCGCCATGGCAACCATTATGACATCTACGTCGATACTGTACCCTTCGCTGATTGGTCGAGGCCTAGCGGCCTCGACCAATCAGAGACGTGGGATTTCCATTATGACATCATCGTCGCCATGCTGTGCCCGTCTCTGATTGGTCGAGGCCTGGCGGCCTCGACCAATCAGAGACGCGGGATTTCCAGGACAGACAGACAGACAGACAGACAGACAGAAAGACAGACAGACAGACAGACAGACAGACAGAAAGACAGACAGACAGACAGACAGACGGAAAAACCCTTAGACAATTATATATATAGATAGGGGGACCCTACGTAATTTCTTTTAGGGTCCCACATTTTAGTAGCCAGTAAAGGTATGAACAGTAAGTATACAGTTGTAAGCTGATAATAATAGCCTGGGAAACTCCATGGGTATTACCACCTTCCCAGGCTATGCACATCTGTCCGAGCCGTCAGCTTTCCCTCTGCTGGTTACAAAAATTTTTTTTACAAAAATTAATCTTTTATTAATTAAATAGATGTACAGTAAGCTGCACACACACTGCACTAATTGTATTTGTCACAGACATCTACATATCTATCAATTCTATACATATTTACACAGCAGATGAATTGTCAGTTTTTCATCTATGTAATATCTATATACAGTATATATGTATTCTATATGTATATATCTATTCTATCTACCCTATTCTAACCCGTCATGCTTTGATTATACTGTGCGCACCAACAAGTTTAATTGTATGCTGTTCTGATTTACATTTCTATCTATCTATCTATCTATCTATCTATCTATCTATCTATCTATCTATCTATCTATCTATCCATCTATGTATATATCTATTCCATATATTCTATCTATTCTATCCTGTCATGATGTGATTTTACTGAACACGGCACATAAATTGCTGGCTTTCATTCTATCTTTTACTGAATGTTACCGACTTTTTCTGATTTTAAGAAAAATGGTCATGTTACCAATCACTAATCCGAAAGTACCATTTTCATGCCGAATTTATGGTTGGCAATTGTTTTCCAAACATATTTGCTCCTCTCTATTCATAATAACAGTAATTTTGACTTGGGTGCCCAAACTTTTTTACTGTATATATGCCTTGGCCTCTTATGGGGTTGTGAAATGAATGTGACCCATCATACTGTTTTCTACAAGCTTAGTAACTGTTTGGTATGTAGCCAACGTGAATTGTTTGGTCTAAAAAAGGATATTCCTAGTGGATGCCTTTGCACACACACTTTCTTTGAGATAAACGCACAACAGTTTTGCTGGTCAATTCCTGGTCTTTCCATTTAAGTTAAAGTAGTATGCATGGTTTGGTGTGGTCGATCAAGATTGAATATTGAATATTTTTTTTGTGCAAATGAAAACATTGTCATGTTCATGGACATCTATGAACAATTCTATGTGTGTGGTCTACTTTATTTTAGCATTTTAGCAAGAAATAGGGTTCCATAAAACAGGAACTAGGCTGATAAATGACTATGAATTTCTCAGATTTTGTTTTGGAAATCGTTGAAAGAAAAACTGTGCAACACTTTGAAAAATATAATAATTATGTAAAATATTCGATTCAATCTTAGAATTTCATATTAGAATTTAATCAGATATTTATCGCAACCTTCTGTTTTCACTATAGGTCTTCCAACTTGCCTAATGTGTGTATGTCTCGGTACATCTGTGTATTGTGATGATGTGGATCTGACTTCTCTTCCTGCCTTACCAAAGGAAACTACTCACTTGTATGCCCGATTTAACAAAATTAGTCACATTCAAGCCAAAAACTTTGCAGGACTTGGTATGTAATTGAACAGTTTTTCGAGTGCCGGCATGTACTTTATATATGTGTTCTTATGTTTTACTGATTTGTATTAAAAACAACAAACAGGTTTACAAGAAACAAAATGAAAGGTAATGACAAGTTAGCACATTAAGAATATCTAATAACCACGAACCCCATGAAAAAATTCCATGTAAACATTGGGAAACAAAGAGTTCCATTATAATAAAAATTAACTTTTATTCATTATTAAAATCAATAACATGATTAAAAAAGCAGAATGCCTCACATAGAGGATGGCTCAGACCAAAAATAACAACAATATAGGTATATCAAAGAATAGGACCATTACACTTCAGAGGATGTTAACATACAATAATGCAAAAAAGGATTGTCAAGAAATACAGTTCAACCCTGTCATGAACCAGGGTTGTTTGGTTGGCCCCAGTTCGGCGTATGAACCTCATAGAAGAAAGACAAAGTTATCATTATGCTCAGCATAACATGGAGGTTCATTTAAGTATAAACACGAAGTGGGTATGAACCCCGGTTAAGTAGTAATTAGTTTCTCTGTTTCTGCTAGGCGCTGCGCTTAGAAAACGCACTGGTGTGTACCCTATTGTTGCACATCCCAAATATATAACTTTCATATCGCTGACACCACCTGAGGTTGAATTATTCATCATGAGTAATTCTCACACAACTCAGAAGACGCATGGCTGCAAACAAAAGCATTCCTGAAGAAGGGGGTAAAGAGTATAAGATTACACAGAGCTGACAGGCAGTGTGAGCAGGGGGTTCAGAAAGCCCACAGCGTGTGTCTGCCATAGGGCTTTGCTTTTGTATTAGCAATTGCAGTGGAAAGTTCTGGAAGTGCAATTGGGACAACAAGACATTCTTCCTATTTAATCACAAACCCAAATGTCAACAATGGTAATCAGGTTGTAAGAAAAAATAAGCTGCCTAGTGCACCATGCTCTTAATCGAGTATATTGCTAAAATGTCCAGATAGTAAAATAGAGTCCTAGTAAATATAAATACCCGGAATATCACCAGCTACAAATTATTTGTGCAAAGACAGCATAAAGGTACCTTCACACGAAGCGACACTGCAGCGATAGCGACAACGATGCCGATCGCTGCAGCGTCGCTGTTTGGTCGCTGGAGAGCTGTCACACAGACCGCTCTCCAGCAACCAACGATGCCGAGGTCCCCGGGTAACCAGGGTAAACATCGGGTTGCTAAGCGCAGGGCCGGGCTTAGTAACCCGATGTTTACCCTGGTTACCAGCGTAAAAGTAAAAATAACAAACAGTACATGCTCACCTGCGCGTCCCCCGGCGTCCGCTTCCTGTACTGTGTGAGCACTGGCCCTAACAGCAGAGCGGTGACATCACCGCTGTGCTTTTACTTTCACTTTAGGGTCGGCACTCAGTCAGTGCGGGAAGCGGACGGCAGGGGACGCGCAGGTGAGTATGTACTGTTTGTGTTTTTTACTTTTACGCTGGTAACCAGGGTAAACATCGGGTTACTAAGCGCAGCCCTGCGCTTAGTAACCCGATGTTTACCCTGGTTACCAGCGTAAAACATCGCTGGTATCGTTGCTTTTGGTGTCAAACCTGACGATACACGCCGGTCTGACGACCAAATAAAGTTCTGAACTTTATTCAACGACCAGCGATATCACAGCAGGATCCAGATCGCTGCTGCGTGTCAAACACAATGATATCGCTATCCAGGACGCTGCAACGTCACGGATCGCTATCGTTATTGTTGTAAAGTCGTTTCGTGTGAAGGTACCTTAACAGTATAGCAGATGGTACTATTGTATAAGTAATAACCCTATAGACCAAAGGTTAGTCATCATTAATGCAGGTTTTCATACATATTTGTAGGATTTCATCTGCGTCTGTAGAAGTATACAGGTAACTATTAGTGATGAGCCAATATACTCGTTACTCGAGATTTCCCGAGCACACTCTGGTGTCCTCTGAGTATTTTTTAGTGCTCGGAAATTTTGTTTTTAGCGCTGCAGCTGAATGATTTACATCTGTTAGCCAGCATAAGTACATGTGGGGATTCCATAGCAAGCAGGCAACCCCCACATGTACTTATGCTGAGTAGAGTAACAGGTGTAAATCATTCAGCTGCAGCAAGAACAACTAAATCTCTGAGCACTAAAAAATACTCAGAGGACACCCGAGCGTGCTCGGGAATTCTCGAGTAATGAGTATATTCGCTCATCACTAGTAATAATCCTAAAATAGCGATGCGTCACTCAAACACCATCCAGTCATCTTGAGACAGAAATATGCTGTCAAAGGCCATCGTATTTCTAAATAAATGCATAAACAAATTAACATGAGTATATAATAAACATAAATTATTTACAATTAAAAAACATGACAGACTATAATAGACTAAAAAAGAGATCCCCCACCCCTAAAAATGCATGATCCTCTATTATAAATACGCTGCAAATCCAAAACTCTCATGGTGACCCTGTGGATTTAATGTGCTCAACCTAAATATCCACTTATTTTCCATTTGGGGTATAATCCTTGCCATGTCTCCACCTCGAAAGCCCAAATTGACATGATCAATCCCTCTAAATTTGAGTCCTTGGGGATTACATCCATGAAAGGACTTGAAATGTCAGGGTAGTGTCTTTAGAAGGGAATTGTCCTCTATAGTGATGGCCTTTTCAATATCCTGGATATGTTCGCTAGCCCTGATCTTAAGCTCACGTGTAGTTAGTCCAACATAAATTTTGCCACATGGGCATCCAGCATGATAGACAACAGCTTTTGAAGAGAAAGTTAGATGTTTTCTAACAAAAAACGTTGTGACCCTGTTATGACCCCAATGGCGAGGGTCTCAGAGGAACGTGGAAGTCTGCGGAATACAAAAATCCAGCTCATAGGGCAGTGGTAACTGGGTTGACCATATATCTACTCCTAACGCCAACACTAGAAGTAGCCGGGGATCATTCCTACGTTGATTCTAGATGACACGCGCCAGCCGGAGAATCTAGCTACCCCTAGTAGAGGAAAACAAAGACCTTTCTTGCCTCCAGAGAAGGGGACCCCAAAGCTGGATAGAAGCCCCCCACAAATAATGACGGTGAGGTAAGAGGAAATGACAAACACAGAAATGAACCAGGTTTAGCACAGAGAGGCCCGCTTACTGATAGCAGAATAAAGAAAGGTAACTTATATGGTCAACAAAAACCCTATCAAAATCCACACTGGAAATTCAAGAACCCCCGAACCGTCTAACGGTCCGGGGGGAGAACACCAGCCCCCTAGAGCTTCCAGCAAAGGTCAGGATATAGATTTGGAACAAGCTGGACAAAAATACAAAACCAAAACAAATAGCAAAAAGCAAAAGGCAGACTTAGCTGATATAACTGGAACCAGGATCAGTAGACAAGAGCACAGCAGACTAGCTCTGATAACTACGTTGCCAGGCATAGAACTGAAGGTCCAGGGAGCTTATATAGCAACACCCCTAACTAACGACCCAGGTGCGGATAAAAGGAATGACAGAAAAACCAGAGTCAAAAAACTAGAAACCACTAGAGGGAGCAAAAAGCAAATTCACAACAGTACCCCCCCCTTAGTGAGGGGTCACCGAACCCTCACCACGACCACCAGGGCGATCAGGATGAGCGGCATGAAAGGCACGAACTAAATCGGCCGCATGAACATCAGAGGCGACCACCCAGGAATTATCCTCCTGACCATAGCCCTTCCACTTGACCAGGTACTGAAGCCTCCGCCTGGAGAGGCGAGAATCCAAGATCTTCTCTACCACGTACTCCAACTCGCCCTCAACCAACACCGGAGCAGGAGGCTCAGCAGAAGGAACTACAGGCACAATGTACCGCCGCAACAAGGACCTATGAAATACATTGTGAATAGCAAACGACACAGGAAGATCCAGACGAAAAGATACAGGATTAAGGATTTCCAATATCTTGTAAGGCCCAATAAAACGAGGTTTAAATTTGGGAGAGGAGACCTTCATAGGAACAAAGCGGGAAGAAAGCCATACCAAATCCCCAACGCGTAGTCGGGGACCCACACCGCGGCGGCGGTTGGCAAAGCGCTGAGCCTTCTCCTGTGACAACTTCAAGTTGTCCACCACATGATTCCAGATCTGCTGCAACCTATCCACCACAGAATCCACCCCAGGACAGTCAGAAGGCTCCACATGACCCGAAGAAAAGCGAGGATGGAAACCAGAGTTGCAGAAAAAAGGCAAAACCAAGGTGGCGGAACTAGCCCGGTTATTAAGGGCAAACTCAGCCAACGGCAAGAATGTCACCCAATCGTCCTGATCAGCAGAGACAAAACACCTCAAATAAGCCTCCAAAGTCTGATTGGTTCGCTCCGTCTGTCCATTAGTCTGAGGATGGAAAGCAGACGAAAACGACAAATCAATGCCCATCCTACTACAAAAGGATCGCCAGAACCTGGAAACGAACTGGGATCCTCTGTCTGACACAATATTCTCAGGGATGCCGTGCAAACGAACCACGTTCTGGAAAAACACAGGAACCAGATCGGAAGAGGAAGGCAGCTTAGGCAAAGGAACCAAATGGACCATCTTGGAGAAGCGATCACATATCACCCAGATAACGGACATGCCCTGAGATAGCGGAAGATCAGAAATGAAATCCATGGAGATATGTGTCCAAGGTCTCTTCGGGACAGGCAAGGGCAAGAGCAAACCGCTGGCACGAGAACAGCAAGGCTTAGCTCGAGCACAAGTCCCACAGGACTGCACAAATGACCGCACATCCCTTGACAAGGAAGGCCACCAAAAGGACCTGGCCACCAGATCTCTGGTGCCAAAAATTCCCGGGTGACCTGCCAACACCGAGGAATGAACCTCGGAAATGACTCTGCTGGTCCACTTATCCGGGACAAACAGTCTGTCAGGTGGACAAGACTCAGGCCTATCAGCCTGAAATCTCTGCAACACACGTCGCAGATCCGGAGAAATAGCTGACAAGATAACTCCATCTTTAAGAATACCAACAGGATCAGCGACTCCAGGAGCATCAGGCACAAAGCTCCTAGAAAGAGCATCGGCCTTCACATTCTTTGAACCTGGTAAATACGAGACAACAAAATCAAAGCGGGAGAAAAACAATGACCAGCGGGCCTGTCTCGGATTAAGGCGTTTAGCAGACTCGAGATACATCAGATTTTTGTGATCAGTCAAGACCACCACACGATGCTTAGCACCCTCGAGCCAATGACGCCACTCCTCAAATGCCCATTTCATGGCCAACAACTCCCGATTGCCCACATCATAATTTCGCTCGGCAGGCGAAAACTTCCTAGAGAAAAAGGCACAAGGTTTCATAACAGAGCAACCAGGGCCGCTCTGCGACAAAACGGCCCCTGCCCCAATCTCCGAAGCATCCACCTCAACCTGAAAGGGAAGTGAGACGTCAGGCTGGCACAAAACAGGCGCCGAAGTAAACCGGCGTTTCAACTCCTGGAAAGCCTCCACGGCAGCAGGAGCCCAGTTAGCTACATCGGAGCCCTTCTTGGTCATATCCGTCAAAGGTTTCACAATGCTAGAAAAATTAGCGATAAAACGACGGTAGAAGTTAGCGAAGCCCAAGAACTTCTGAAGACTCTTAACTGACGAGGGCTGAGTCCAATCAAGAATAGCTCGGACCTTGACTGGGTCCATCTCCACAGCAGAAGGGGAAAAAATGAACCCCAAAAAGGGAACCTTCTGTACACCAAAGAGACACTTTGAGCCCTTGACAAACAAAGAATTTTCACGCAAAATTTTAAAGACCAACCTGACCTGCTCCACATGCGAATCCCAATCATCAGAAAAAACCAAAATATCATCCAGATAAACAATCAAAAATTTATCCAGATACTTCCGGAAAATGTCATGCATAAAGGACTGAAAAACTGAGGGCGCATTGGAGAGCCCAAAAGGCATCACCAAGTACTCAAAATGACCCTCGGGCGTATTGAATGCGGTTTTCCATTCATCACCTTGCTTAATGCGCACAAGGTTGTACGCACCACGAAGGTCTATCTTGGTGAACCACTTGGCACCCTTAATCCGGGCAAACAAGTCAGACAACAGCGGTAAAGGATACTGAAATTTGACAGTGATCTTATTTAAAAGCCGATAATCAATACAAGGTCTCAAAGATCCGTCCTTTTTTGCCACAAAAAAGAATCCCGCACCAAGAGGGGAAGAAGACGGACGAATATGTCCTTTCTCCAGAGACTCCTTGATATATGAACGCATAGCGGTATGTTCAGGTACCGACAGATTAAACAGTCTTCCCTTAGGAAATTTACTGCCTGGGATCAAATCTATAGCACAGTCACAGTCCCTATGAGGAGGCAGTGCACTGGACTCAGACTCACTGAAGACATCCTGATAATCAGACAAATACTCCGGAACTTCCGAAGGCGTAGAAGAAGCAATAGACACAGGCAGGGAATCCCCATGAATACCACGACAGCCCCAACTTGAGACTGACATAGCCTTCCAGTCCAGGACTGGATTATGGGTCTGTAACCATGGCAGCCCTAAAACAACCAAATCATGCATCTTATGTAAAACCAGGAAACGTATCACCTCGCGGTGTTCAGGAGTCATGCACATGGTAACCTGTGTCCAATACTGCGGTTTATTTGCTGCCAATGGTGTAGCATCAATACCCCTAAGAGGAATAGGATTTTCTAATGGTTCAAGAGTAAAACCACAGCGCTTAGCAAATGAGAGATCCATGAGACTCAGGGCAGCACCTGAATCTACAAACGCCATGACAGGATAAGATGACAGTGAGCAAATCAAAGTTACAGACAGAATAAATTTAGGTTGCAAATTACCAACGGTGACAGGACTAACAACCTTAGCTATACGTTTAGAGCATGCTGAGATAACATGTGTAGAATCACCACAGTAGTAGCACAAGCCATTCCGGCGTCTATGAATTTTCCGCTCATTTCTAGTCAGGATTCTATCACATTGCATTAAATCAGGTGTCTGTTCAGACAACACCATGAGGGAATTTGCGGTTTTTCTATCACATTGCACCGAATTAGGTGTCTGTTCAGACAACACCATGAGGGAATTTGCGGTTTTGCGCTCCCGCAACCGCCGGTCAATTTGAATAGCCAGTGCCATAGTATCATTCAGACCTGTGGGAATGGGAAAACCCACCATAACATTCTTAATGGCTTCAGAAAGGCCATTTCTAAAATTAGCGGCCAGTGCACACTCGTTCCAATGTGTCAGCACGGACCATTTCCGAAATTTTTGGCAATACACTTCAGCCTCGTCCTGCCCCTGAGACATAGCCAGCAAGGCCTTTTCTGCCTGAATCTCAAGATTGGGTTCCTCATAAAGTAAACCGAGCGCCAGAAAAAACGCATCAAGATCAGCCAATGCCGGATCTCCTGGCGCCAGCGAAAAAGCCCAATCCTGAGGGTCGCCCCGTAAGAACGAAATAACAATTTTTACTTGCTGAGCAGAATCTCCAGATGAACAGGGTCTCAGGGACAAAAACAATTTACAATTATTCACGAAATTCCTAAACTTAAACCTGTCTCCGGAAAACAGTTCAGGAATCGGTATTTTAGGTTCTGACCTAGGATTTCTGATAACATAATCTTGTATGCCCTGCACACGAGTAGCCAGCTGGTCCACACTTGTAATCAAGGTCTGGACATTCATGTCTGCAGCAAGCATAGCCACTCTGAGGTAAAGGGGAAGAAGAAAAAAAAAACTCAGAATCTTCTTTCTTATAATCCCTCTTCTGCAATGCATTAAACATTTAATACTGGCCTGGCAAACTGTTATGACCCCAATGGCGAGGGTCTCAGAGGAACGTGGAAGTCTGCGGAATACAAAAATCCAGCTCATAGGGCAGTGGTAACTGGGTTGACCATATATCTACTCCTAACGCCAACACTAGAAGTAGCCGGGGATCATTCCTACGTTGATTCTAGATGACACGCGCCAGCCGGAGAATCTAGCTACCCCTAGTAGAGGAAAACAAAGACCTTTCTTGCCTCCAGAGAAGGGGACCCCAAAGCTGGATAGAAGCCCCCCACAAATAATGACGGTGAGGTAAGAGGAAATGACAAACACAGAAATGAACCAGGTTTAGCACAGAGAGGCCCGCTTACTGATAGCAGAATAAAGAAAGGTAACTTATATGGTCAACAAAAACCCTATCAAAATCCACACTGGAAATTCAAGAACCCCCGAACCGTCTAACGGTCCGGGGGGAGAACACCAGCCCCCTAGAGCTTCCAGCAAAGGTCAGGATATAGATTTGGAACAAGCTGGACAAAAATACAAAACCAAAACAAATAGCAAAAAGCAAAAGGCAGACTTAGCTGATATAACTGGAACCAGGATCAGTAGACAAGAGCACAGCAGACTAGCTCTGATAACTACGTTGCCAGGCATAGAACTGAAGGTCCAGGGAGCTTATATAGCAACACCCCTAACTAACGACCCAGGTGCGGATAAAAGGAATGACAGAAAAACCAGAGTCAAAAAACTAGAAACCACTAGAGGGAGCAAAAAGCAAATTCACAACAGACCCATCATGGTTGCTAAAGGTGGTAGTTTTAACAAGATTTTGACAACCTTTACAGCTTCCACAAAGAAAAAAAACATCAATTTCTCATTGTTTCTGATGGAAAATTTATTAGGGTCATAACAACTATGTACTAATTGGTCACTAAGATTAGCTGATCGCCTAGCTACACAGGATGGAACAGTTGTTAGAATTTGTTTCAAAATTGGATCCGTGCGAAGAATTCTCCAATTTTTTTTATTTCTATCATGATTTATCATAGATGTGGCCACTTATATGGAACTGAGCACTTCCTGGGAAGTTACGTTGTTCCGGGGGCGCAGCATCTGCATTATGCGATGCAAATGCCAATCCTCTCACTGGGCACGCTCTTCACCTTTATTGGTCAGGCACCTATACAAATAGATCACCGCCCCTCACTGAGCCATGCCTCCAGGACGAAGCCAGTGGTGATACGCGCGTCCGGGTGAGGAGATGACATTCAATACTTTCCCAAGGATATCGTTCAGCTCTTTCACTTGCAGGCATCGTCTAAGATTTATTGTTTTATGGTTATTTAACCTCCCTTTACTGATGACCAACCTTTGGTCTTTAGGGTTATTACTTAAACAATAGTACCATCTGCTATACTGTTATGGCTTCTTTGCACAATTAATTTGTAGCTAGTGATATTCTGGGTATCTATATTTATATTTACTAGGACTCTATTTTACTATCTGGGCATTTTAGCAATATATTTGGTTAAGAGAGCATGGAGCACTAGGCACCTTATTTTTTTTCTTACAACCTGATTACCACTGTTGACATTTGCATTGAACTGTATTTCTTGACAATCCTTTTCAATGCATATTGTATGTTAACACCCTCTGAAGTATAGTGGTCCTATTCTTTTATATACGGTACCTATATTGTTGTTATTTTTGGTCTGTGCCGTCCTTTATGTGAGGCATTCTGCTTTTTTAATCATGTTATTAATTTATATTATCAATAAAAGTTAGTTTTTTATTATAAGGGATCTCTTCGTTTCCCTATATGTTCATGGATTTTTTTCAAGGAGTTTAAGGTTATTTTATTTATGAGAAGTGCCATTAATTACTGCTGTGGACAAAAATTTGTGATTTATCACATTAAGAATATAAATGCTGTATATCATCAATTCAACAAGATTTTGCTCTGCTTCTCATCTAAGTATTCCTTTTTTATCTAATCCCCAATAACATCCAAGAGATATAAGCATTTCTATTTAGTGCTATATTTTATGGTCTTTAGGGCTTTATTCACAAAATTCTCTGGGACTTGTCTTTAGGCAGCTCTGCATTATTACCCTCTGAGCAATGTTCCTTTGATAAAGACAATAAAAATTAGCACAAAATAAAAAGTGCCCATATCTCAAAAACCATATGGCAGATTTTAAAAAGATGTTCAAGGGGTAAGCAAGTGTAAAATAGGAACAAAAACTGGCCACTTGTAACATGGTGAAAGTGTAAGAGGGTGACAGCACCTCGGGTAACTGCGTGTCGGGTTCGGAACCGAAAAGGCTGCATCCCTTGTTCCAGAGGGGAAGCTTTAGGGAGGCGGACCTTCCTCTGTTGCCTGGGGGAAGCTTGAGTGAGGTGGACCTTCCTCCTGACTGAAGAGGCGGGGATATAAAAGGAGAAAATGGGCGCAGCAGAGCAGTTTGGCTTCAACCCAGGGCAGCACGCAGTCAGGCGAGCGGCGCGCTCTGCTCCCCCACCCCACCGAGAACCGGTGCTGGAACAGGCCCCACCGTCTGCAGGAGGACAGCTGCACTGAAGGCAGCATCAGCAGCAGCCAGGGAGAGAAGTGCTCCATCCTGGGAGCAACAGCATCATGCAGGCCAGTGTAAAAGTGCGCAAGATTCTACAAATACTAAACTATAGATATCAAAGGAGGAACTCTCCCTGCACCTCTATTGAGGTCCAATATTAACTATTAATGCTGAAATTGACTATTAATAATTAATATCCACTTAGTAATGCCTTAACGTTATCTTTTTCTTATATTATATACTAACTGAGACAGTATATTACATACATATATATTTATGCCCAAACAGACGACTATAAATATATATATATATATATATATATATATATATATATATATATACGGATACTACAACTCTAATACAGTAATATCACAACAATACCACACAGTCTAAATTAACTGCCCGAATTACCCAAATAACACATGCAACATCAGCCCTCTCACCTATGCCTCACTACCACTAAGGCCTAGTAAGTAACAGGTTACAGAAGATGCTCAGCCATGTGGTCCTCATGTTGTCCAGGAAGCCAGAGAGAGGCAAAAGAGAGAGCCAAGCACATGTCTTGTCTATTTATGTCCAGCTAAAAAGAGGTGTGTCCAGCCCCAGTTGTGTGGGGATGATGTCACAGTAAATTATCCACTAAGTCTACATTCACATTTGCGGTCTGCGCCGCAGCGTCGGGAGCCGCAGCGTCGCCGCATGCGTCATGCGCCCCTATATTTAATATGGGGGCGCATGGACATGCGTCGCACTTGCGTTTTGCGCTGCATGCGTCACTGCGGCGCACGCGTCCGGGCGCAGAGGACGCAGCAAGTTGCATTTTTGTGCGTCCAAAATCAATCAAAAAAAGGACGCATGCGGCGCAAAACGCAGCGTTGTGCATGCGTTTTGCTGCGTTTTTGTTTGCGTTGTGCGTTGCGTCGCCGACGCTGCGGCGCACAACGCAAATGTGAACGTAGCCTACTAAGATACATCCCCTCAATCCTGAATGAAACCTGTTTTACCAGCACATGGCAGCTTTGTTTTACAGCAAGCTGGAGGATAGGGCCTCTGGGAACACATGTAGGGGAATTATACATAGATACTGTATATACACAACTATACACATCTCTATATAAAGATGTACATTTTGGGGCACTTCCCTTCTAGAGCCAGCGTTATAATAATAATAATAATAATTTTATTTATATAGCGCCAACATATTCCGCAGCGCTTTACAAATTATAGAGGGGACTTGTACAGACAATAGACATTACAGCATAACAGAAATCACAGTTCAAAATAGATACCAGGAGGAATGAGGGCCCTGCTCGCAAGCTTACAAACTATGAGGAAAAGGGGAGACATGAGAGGTGGATAGTAACAATTGCTTTAGTTATTCGGAGCAGCCATAGTGTAAGGCTCAGGTGTTCATGTAAAGCTGCATGAACCAGTTCACTGCCTAAGTATGTAGCAGTACAGACACAGAGGCTATTAACTGTATAAAGTGTATGAGAACATGATGCGAGGAACCTGATTATGTGGGGGTTTTTTTCTTTTTTTTTGAATGGGCCACACAGGGATAGTTAGGTTAATGCGTTGAGGCCAATCTTAACAAATGAGTTTTTAGGGCACGCTTAAAATTGTGGGGATTGGGGATTAATCGTATTAACCTAGGTAGTGCATTCCAAAGAGTCGGCGCAGCACATGTAAAGTCTTGGAGATGGGAGTGGGAGGTTCTGATTACTGAGGATGCCAACCTGAGGTCATTTGCAGAGCGGAGGGCACGGGTAGGTTGGTAGACTGAGACCAGAGAGGAAATGTAGGGTGGTGCTGAGCCATGGAGTGCTTTGTGGATGAGTGTAGTAGTTTTGTACTGGATTCTGGAGTGGATGGGTAGCCAGTGTAATGACTCGCACAAGGTAGAGGCATCGGTGTAACGGTTGGTGAGGAATATGATCCTGGCTGCAGCATTCAGTGCAGATTGGAGAGGGGAGAGTTTGGTAAGAGGGAGGCCAATTAGTAGAGAGTTACAATAGTCCAGACGAGAATGAATAAGTGAAACAGTAAGAGGTTTTGCAGAGTCGAAAGTAAGAAAAGGGCGAATTCTAGAGATGTTTTTGAGATGCAGATAAGAAGAGCGAGCCAGTGATCGGATGTGGGGGGTGAATGAAAGCTCGGAATCAAGTATGACCCCAAGGCAGCGGGCATGTTGCTTTGGAGTAATGGTGGAACCGCACACGGAGATGGCAGTGTCAGGCAAAGATAGGTTAGTAGAGGGAGAAAACATGAGGAGTTCAGTTTTTGACAGGTTCATTTTCAGATAGAGGGAGGACATGATGTTAGAAACAGCGGTAAGACAATCACTGGTGTTTTCTAAAAAGGTCGGCGTGATAACAGGAGAAGAAGTGTATAATTGGGTGTCGTCAGCATAGAGATGGTACTGGAAACCATATCTATTGATTTGTTTTCTGCCTCCAACAGCAGGGACCAATGAGTACTGTGGTCCTGGAGCATCCGTACAGCGCAGGCCCGTGCCCAAGCACCGCCACTGCTGACAGAGTTTGTGAGGAGAGACGTGCAGTGTACCGCTTGGTCACCACAGAGCGAGGTGGGCTAGTGAGTTCTGTGTGCGTGCTGCCAGAGAGAGATCGGATGCAGCACCCTGCCGGAGAAGCAGCGCGCCAGTGGTTGTCGGCGCTTCAGTCTTGGCTGGAGCAGGCAGCGCGCAGCATAGAGAGGAGAGTGCAGCACGCCTAGTAGCTGACAGAGATCGAGGTGCCATGTGTCATGATCTCTGCAGGCAGAGATCATAGCAAGCCTATAGAGGGACAAGCTCTCGGAAGATGGAACTATACTGACCATGAACTAAACCTGCCGCGCAACTAGAAATAGCCAGGTAGCATTTCCTATTTATCGCTAGATGCCCAGCTCTGGCCTAAGACCTAAATAGCTAGCAGAGGGAAATATAAGACCTGGCTCACCTCTAGAGAAATATTCCAAAGAAGACAGTAGCCCCCACATATAATGACGGTGAGTTCAGATGAAACAACAAACGCAGCAGGAAAATAGTCTTAGCAAATTTGAGGTCCGCTTACTAGATAGCAGAAGACAGATAGTATACTTTCATGGTCAGCAGAAAAACACTAACAAAACACCATCCAGAGATTACCTTAAACTCTGGCATTAACTCATAACGCCAGAGTAGCAATCCCTGATCAACGAGAGCTTTCCAGACACAGTAACAAAACTTCAGCTGTGAACTGGAACAAATAGGCAAAACAAAACATGGACAAAAGTCCAACTTATCTAGAAGTTGTCTAGAAGCAGGAACAAGCACTGAGAGGCATCAGATAACATTGTTGACCGGCAAGAAACCACCAGAGAAATGAGCTTAAATAGCGACACCCACTACTGATGGAACCAGGTGAAACAGGAAAGAGGATGACAAGTCCAATTCCACAAGCGGCCACCGGGGGAGCCCAGAATCCAAATTCACAACAGTACCCCCCCCTCAAGGAGGGGGCACCGAACCCTCACCAGATCCACCAGGGCGACCAGGATGAGCCCTATGGAAGGCACGAACAAGATCAGAAGCATGAACATCAGATGCATTGACCCAAGAATTATCCTCCTGGCCGTAACCCTTCCAGTTGACCAGATACTGGAGTTTCCGTCTGGAAACACGAGAGTCCAAAATTTTCTCCACAACGTACTCCAACTCACCCTCAACCAACACCGGAGCAGGAGGCTCAACTGAAGGTACAACAGGTACCTCATACCTGCGCAATAACGACCGATGAAAAACGTTATGAATGGAAAAGGACGCAGGGAGGTCCAAACGGAAAGAAACAGGATTAAGAATCTCCAATATTCTATAAGGGCCGATGAACCGAGGTTTAAACTTAGGAGAAGAGACCCTCATAGGGACAAAACGAGAAGACAACCACACCAAATCTCCAACACAAAGCCGAGAACCAACACGACGATGACGGTTGGCAAAACGCTGAGTCTTCTCCTGGGACAACTTCAAATTGTCCATAACCTGCCCCCAGATGTGATGCAATCTCTCCACCACCGCATCCACTCCAGGACAATCCGAGGATTCCACCTGACCGGAGGAAAATCGAGGGTGAAACCCCGAATTACAGAAAAACGGGGACACCAAGGTGGAAGAACTGGCCCGATTATTGAGGGCGAACTCTGCCAATGGCAAAAAAGCAACCCAATCATCCTGGTCAGCAGAGACAAAACACCTCAGATATGTCTCAAGGGTCTGATTAGTCCGCTCGGTCTGGCCATTAGTCTGAGGGTGAAAAGCAGATGAAAAAGACAAATCTATGCCCATCCTAGCACAGAATGCCCGCCAAAATCTAGACACAAATTGGGTACCTCTGTCAGAAACAATATTCTCAGGAATACCGTGCAATCGGACAACATTCTGAAAAAACAGAGGAACCAACTCAGAAGAAGAAGGCAACTTGGGCAGAGGAACCAAATGGACCATTTTAGAAAAACGGTCACAGACCACCCAGATGACAGACATCTTCTGGGAAACAGGCAGATCTGAAATAAAATCCATCGAGATGTGTGTCCAAGGCCTCTTAGGAATAGGCAAGGGCAACAGCAGTCCGCTAGCCCGAGAACTACAAGACTTGGCCCGAGCACAAACGTCACATGACTGCACAAAGACTCGCACATCTCGTGACAGGGAAGGCCACCAGAAGGATCTTGCCACCAAATCCCTGGTACCAAAAATTCCGGGATGACCTGCCAATGCAGAAGAATGTACCTCAGAGATGACTCTGCTGGTCCAATCATCCGGAACAAACAGTCTATCAGGCGGACAACGATCCGGTCTATCCGCCTGAAACTCTTGCAAGGACCGCCGCAGATCAGGAGAAACGGCCGACAAAATTACTCCCTCCCTAAGGATACCTGTGGGTTCAGAATTACCAGGAGAGTCCGGGTCAAAACTCCTAGAAAGGGCATCTGCCTTAACATTCTTAGAACCCGGTAGGTATGACACCACAAAATTAAAGCGAGAAAAAAATAAAGACCAGCGCGCCTGTCTAGGATTCAGGCGTCTGGCAGTCTCAAGATAAATCAAATTTTTGTGGTCAGTCAATACCACCACCTGATGCCTAGCCCCCTCGAGCCAATGGCGCCACTCCTCAAAAGCCCACTTCATGGCCAAAAGCTCCCGATTCCCAACATCATAATTCCGCTCTGCGGGCGAAAATTTGCGAGAAAAGAAGGCACAAGGCCTAATGACGGAGCAGTCGGAACCTTTCTGCGACAACACTGCCCCAGCTCCGATCTCCGAAGCGTCAACCTCAACCTGAAAAGGCAGATTCACATCAGGCTGACGCAACACAGGGGCAGAGGCAAAACGGCGCTTAAGCTCCTGAAAGGCCTCTACAGCATGAGGGGACCAATTAGCAACATCAGCGCCTTGTCTGGTCAAATCAGTCAGTGGTTTAACGACATCCGAAAAACCAGCAATAAATCGGCGGTAAAAGTTGGCAAAGCCCAAAAATCTCTGAAGACCCTTAAGAGAGGAGGGCTGAGTCCAGTCACAAATAGCTTGCACCTTGACGGGATCCATCTCAATGGAAGAGGGAGAAAAAATATACCCCAAAAAGGAAATTTTCTGGACCCCAAAAACGCACTTAGACCCCTTCACACATAAAGAATTAGACCGCAGAACCTGAAAAACTCTCCTGACCTGCTGGACATGAGAGTCCCAGTCATCAGAAAAAATCAGAATATCATCCAGATATATTATCATAAATTTATCCAGAAAATCGCGGAAAATATCATGCATAAAAGACTGGAAAACTGAAGGGGCATTAGAAAGACCAAAAGGCATGACCAAATACTCAAAGTGGCCCTCGGGCGTATTAAATGCGGTCTTCCACTCATCCCCCTGCCTGATCCGCACCAAATTATACGCCCCACGAAGATCAATTTTAGAGAACCACTTAGCACCCTCTATACGAGCAAACAAATCAGTAAGCAATGGCAATGGGTATTGATACTTAACAGTGATCTTATTCAGAAGCCGATAATCAATACATGGTCTCAAAGAGCCGTCTTTTTTTGAGACAAAGAAAAACCCAGCTCCCAAGGGAGAAGAAGATGGACGAATATGTCCCTTTTCCAAAGACTCCTTTATATATTCCCGCATAGCAGCATGTTCCGGCACAGACAAATTAAACAAACGACCCTTTGGATATTTACAACCCGGTATCAAATCTATGGCACAATCGCACTCACGGTGCGGAGGTAACGACCCAAGCTTGGGTTCGTCAAAGACGTCTTGATAATCAGAGAGGAACTCAGGGACTTCAGAGGGAATGGACGACGAAATAGAAACCAAAGGTACGTCCCCATGAATACCCTTACATCCCCAGCTCAACACAGACATTGCTCTCCAGTCCAAGACTGGGTTGTGAGACTGCAACCATGGCAATCCCAGTACCAAATCGTCATGTAAATTATACAGCACCAGGAAACGAATAATCTCCTGGTGATCCGGATCGATACGCATGGTTACTTGTGTCCAGTATTGTGGTTTATTATTAGCCAATGGGGTGGAGTCAATCCCCTTCAGAGGAATAAGAGTCTCCAAAGGCTCTAAATCAAAACCACAACGATTGGCAAAGGACCAATCCATAAGACTCAGAGCGGCGCCAGAGTCAACATAGGCGTCCGTGGCAATGGATGACAAAGAACAAATCAGGGTTACAGACAAAATAAACTTAGACTGAATGGTGCCAATGGAAACAGACTTATCAAGCTTCTTAGTACGCCTAGAGCATGCTGATATAACATGAGTAGAATCCCCACAATAGAAACACAATCCATTCTTCCGTCTAAAATTCTGTCGCTCGCTCCTGGACAGAATTCTATCACACTGCATACTTTCTGGCGTCTTTTCCATAGACACCGCCAGATGGTGCACCGGTTTGCGCTCCCGCAGACGCCTATCAATCTGAATAGCCATTGTCATGGACTCATTCAGACCTGCAGGCAAAGGGAACCCCACCATAACATCCTTAACGGCATCAGAGAGACCTTCTCTGAAAGTTGCCGCCAAGGCGCACTCATTCCACTGAGTAAGCACAGACCATTTACGGAATTTTTGGCAGAAAACTTCAGCTTCGTCTTGCCCCTGAGATAGTGCCATCAAAGTTTTTTCTGCCTGAAGTTCCAAATGAGGTTCCTCATAAAGCAAGCCCAAGGCCAGAAAAAACGCATCCACATCGCGTAACGCAGGATCCCCTGCTGGCAATGAGAAGGCCCAATCTTGAGGGTCACCCCTGAGCAAGGAAATCACAATCCTAACCTGCTGAGCAGGGTCTCCAGCTGAACGAGACTTCAGGGACAAATAAAGCTTACAATTATTTCGGAAATTCTGGAAGCTAGCTCTATTCCCTGTGAAGAACTCCGGCAAAGGAATTCTCGGCTCAGATACCGGAGCATGTACCACAAAATCTTGTAAATTTTGTACTTTCGTGATGAGATTATTCAAACCCGCAGTTACACTCTGGAGATCCATTATTGTCAGGTGCACACAGAGCATACAGAGATTAGGAGGAGAGAGAGAAAAAAGACTGCAGCAAGGCAGACTGGAGGAAAAAAAAAAAAAAAAAAAAAAAATTCCAGCAGACTTCTTATAACTCTCCTTTCTCAACCTGGGTCTTTAACACTTTATGGGCCGGTCAAACTGTCATGATCTCTGCAGGCAGAGATCATAGCAAGCCTATAGAGGGACAAGCTCTCGGAAGATGGAACTATACTGACCATGAACTAAACCTGCCGCGCAACTAGAAATAGCCAGGTAGCATTTCCTATTTATCGCTAGATGCCCAGCTCTGGCCTAAGACCTAAATAGCTAGCAGAGGGAAATATAAGACCTGGCTCACCTCTAGAGAAATATTCCAAAGAAGACAGTAGCCCCCACATATAATGACGGTGAGTTCAGATGAAACAACAAACGCAGCAGGAAAATAGTCTTAGCAAATTTGAGGTCCGCTTACTAGATAGCAGAAGACAGATAGTATACTTTCATGGTCAGCAGAAAAACACTAACAAAACACCATCCAGAGATTACCTTAAACTCTGGCATTAACTCATAACGCCAGAGTAGCAATCCCTGATCAACGAGAGCTTTCCAGACACAGTAACAAAACTTCAGCTGTGAACTGGAACAAATAGGCAAAACAAAACATGGACAAAAGTCCAACTTATCTAGAAGTTGTCTAGAAGCAGGAACAAGCACTGAGAGGCATCAGATAACATTGTTGACCGGCAAGAAACCACCAGAGAAATGAGCTTAAATAGCGACACCCACTACTGATGGAACCAGGTGAAACAGGAAAGAGGATGACAAGTCCAATTCCACAAGCGGCCACCGGGGGAGCCCAGAATCCAAATTCACAACAGCCATGTGCTTCATGACCGTGAGTACAGTGCACGTGCTGCAAAGAGAGAACCGAGTACTAGATAGACTTGTGTAACCTGCCTTACCAGCTCATACCTTTCTGCTCATGGGAGACCCTGACTTTGCGAGTGTATATTTGCAGAGCCACATTGGGCTCGTACAGGACTGTGGCCCACACCCTTGTCAGCCACTGCAGCATAAGGACTAGGGGTAGCGGAAGGTACCAGAGACCGACCACTGCCACCAGAAGACAAGGCATTGTTGTTTACAGGTTACCACTGGAAAAGATACCGCACGTGCCGTTGTCGGCGCTATTGACTTCATAGTGTTAGGAACCACTGACTTTCATCTGAACTGCCATTATCTGAACCATTGTTCTTCAGCTCACAATATCCTTTGCCATTTGAACTGTTTAATCCCTTTATTAACCCTTTACCTCCCTGCGTGGAGTATTCCCATGCTATTAAACTTGTTAACCCTTGCTCAGCCTCCTGTCCATCACTGCATTCCTCATCCTCCTTACACTTGGTGTAGTCAGCAGGATACAGTCTACGGTCACAGAAGTGGCAGACCAAGCGGTTAGGGGAGCTCCAAGGTCCAGTATACCGCTGGAGACAATATTGAGTATCCTCCCTAAGTTTACAGGGAGCAACATTCTGCTATTTAGCTGGACTGAGCGAGTCAGGGGTATGTTGAGGATGTACCCCATGACCCCCGTAATGGAGGCAGAGATTGCCTTGATGGCTCTAGACGGAGAGGCGAGGATCTCCGTTATGTTATGGCCTCTCAATGAGCGATACCTTTAACAAGGTGCTACAAATTCTAGAAGAAACAGAGACCCCACAGATGTCGGAGAATTGTGCATGCGTTTTTTCCGCCGGGACCAAAGGGAGGGGAAGACTGTGACCCAGTCCATGAACGTGCTACAGGAGATCCATACTGCAATTATTAATAAAGACGGCATAAGCATAGGACCCCCTGACATAGCGCTGTGAGACCAGCTAGTGACAGGCTGTAGAAATGTGCTGCTTAAGAAAGCCTTGCATGAGCGCCTGCAAGCTAATCCGTACATGACTTTTTCAGATGTAAGGTTCTAGCAATAACGCGGGATGCAGTAACAGAAGGGAGGCAGAGCAAGGGTTAACAGTAGGGATGAGCAAGTAGTAAAATATTTGGACTCACAATACTCGTAAAGAATAGGTCTTAATAGTAAGGTATTCGTAACAATTAGCGAATCCAATGCAAGTTAATGGGAAATACGAGTAATTTTATGCTGGACCCTACAAAGCGGTCTGGGGGCCTGAGGAAAAGACTGAAATGGGTGCATGATTATTTAAAAGCAGGCGTTAAAAAGCTGTGTGTTGGTTAATGCAGGAAGAAGCCACCCATGATCATCAAAAGTGGTTCACAATTCTAAAGGTTGGATTACCGTCCTTGTTGTTCCATGGCCACTGCACAATATGCAAGAATAGTGTCTCAAAAAATTAGCCCTAGGGGCTGTATCATGGTTGACGCAGGAAGGAGACTTCAAGAGCCAGACAATTATGAAACTAGACTACTAGCATGGTAGTTCCAGTGCCCAATGTGCAGGCATAGACATAGTGTTTCCAAAAATTAGCCCAAGGGGCTGTATCATGGTTGACGCAGGAAGGAGACTTCAAGAGCCAGACAATTATGAAACTAGACTACTAGAACAGTAGTTCCAGTGCCCAATGTGCAGGCATAGACATAGTGTTTCCAAAAATTAGCCCAAGGGGCATGACACCATGGTTGATGCAGGAAGAAGGTCTCATCACAATTGCCTCCGATGGAAAATATTAATGATTGGAACATTGTTTCTAGCTTGTTGACAATGAGGTACATGTGACAGAAGCAGGAGTAGGATACACATGTAACTAGAAGGAGGAAAAGGGTTTGTATGGGAAGGGATGGACGTGATCACAAGTAGCATAAAAGAACCTTTTGGGTGACTTTAGTTTGGAATGATGTCACCTGGCGGGCTTAAAAACTGTGGCAAAATCCAGTCCTTGTTAAATTGTATCAGAGTCAGTCTGGACAGACCTGAAGCTGGGGTTGGGAGTCCCCTCTGTAGCATCATGGGTCCCCTCAGTACCACATAAAAATAAGTCCTCTCCCTCCTCTTCTTCCTCCTCATCTACATAACCCAATCTTGCCTCATCATGATATTGGTTGGGCTGGGTAGGATCACCCAGTTTGAAATATTGCTCCATACCTTGCTGATGGGCACTCAAAGATTCCATGTCTAGATTATGCAGCGATTCTTTCAGCGTACATAGCATCGAGATGATAACGCTGATAATAGCCTGATCACCACTCACGAGGTTGGTGCAGTACTCAAAGTTATCAATCTCCTCACACATGTCAGCGATCCACACCCACACAACAGTTGTTATGTGTTTTGGCTGAGTCGCAGTCTGAAGGGCATGTTTAAGCTGGTATTCAGAACGTGCCCTCTGCTGTTCACTAGTCCTTGCCAACATATGATTTGTTGAGTTCCAGCGTGTGGGCAGGTCGCAAATGAGTCGGTGATTTGGCAAATTAAATTGCTTTTGAAGCGCTGCAAGATCGGCAACAGCGGTAGAGGAATGGCAGAAATGGGCACAATTACGGCGCACCTTCTCAAATAGGTACGGCAAGTCAGGGTATGTTTTGATAAATTTCTGAACCACTAGGTTCAGCACGTGAGACAAGCATGGCACGTGTGCCAGCTTCCCGAGCTTTAATGCTGCGACCATGTTACGCCCATTATCGCAGACATTATCGCAGACACTTTTGCAGTGGGGAGAGCCACTGATCGGTCTGTTGTTTTATTCCTTGCCACAGCTCTGCTGAAGTGTGCGGTGTTTGACCTAAACAGATCAGCTTCTGCAGAGCGTGTTGCCGCTTTGCCATTGCGCTTCTGCACAGTTACCATCTTGGGAGTGATGTGGAGGGTAATTCAGCATAGGATGAGGAGGCGGAGGAGGAAGAAAAAGAGGGGAGACTTGACGTATATGATGATGCGGAAACAATTACTGATGTTGGACCCACTTTACGTGGCGTGGGTAGGATAATTGATGTTCCAGTTTGCGACTTTGTCCCAACCTCCACCAGGTTCAGCCACTGTGCCGTGACAGAAATGTATCGTCCCTGTCCACATCTACTTGTCCACGTGTCTGTTGTTAGGTGGACCTTCCCGGTTACGGCATTGGTGAGAGCACACTTTAGATTGTTTAATATGTGCTGGTGTAATGCAGGGACGGCACACAAGGAAAAATAGTGCCAGTTGGAAACATAGTATCGTGGGGAATAGAGATGAGCGGTGTTCGATTCGAACTGTTTGCCAATTTCAAATTCGAGCTGTTTTGGGCGGTGTTCGAGTCGTTCGACGAACGCAAACAATTTGCTTAAAATTCAGCTGTTCAAGTTTCTGTTCGATAACTGTTCGTTCACCAAAAGCCTAGCTTGATTTGCACATTAAAACTGTTTGTTTATCATTGTTAATAGACTGTTTCAGTGTATAGTGGGCAGGGGGGGGAGGGCGGGGGATAGATCTGTGCTGAAATAACGCCAATCTCCATTTTTTTTTTCTTTCCCGCATTTACAGAGGGGCGGTGCAGTCTCTCAGCCTGTCAACAGTGCACACACACACAGCAATGTGCATGTGATGCACGCAAGCAAGGGCATGTGTCATTGGCTGTGTATGTCACATGTCCTTGCCCCGTCGCCACCATTTCCTCACTGCTGCAGCTTAGTGTTAGACAGCACCGCTGCTGCTGTGGGTGCTATACAGACTAAGAGTGTTTTTTTGGAGCGAATTGTCAGAGAGATAGGTTTAGGGAGTCAGGAGGAGTCGGGACTAGTTGTAATATCAGCCCTTTTCAGGGTAGGTTACAGCAGTTCATAGCACTGTTTGCCAGGCAGGTCTGAGCCAGTGCTGTGCAAGTGTTAGTCACAGCATTTGGTGTAATCTAGCTCAGCCAATAATTTTGGGCTAGTAGTATTGTCTGATAGTCATCTGAGTAGCCCGCCTGTGAAGCTAGCTACACCGCCTGTGTATCTCAATTTTTACTGCATCTAACCCAGTAAATCGTTTTGGGGTTAGTAGCAGTGTCTGCACATCAGCAGAGTAGCCCGCCTGTGAAGCTAGCTACACCGCCTGTGTATCTCAATTTTTACTGCATCTAACCCAGTAAATCGTTTTGGGGTTTTGGGCTTAGTAGCAGTGTCTGCACGTCAGCAGAGTAGCCTGCCTGTGAAGCTAGCTACACCGCCTGTGTATCTCCATTTTTACTGCATCTAATCCAGTAAATTGTTTTGGGCTTAGTAGCAGTGTTTGCACGTCAGCAGAGTAGTCCGCCTGTGAAACTAACTACACTGCCTGTGTATCTCTATTTTTACTGCATCTAATCCAGTTAACAGTTTTGGGCTTAGGAGCAGTGTCTGCACGTCAGCAGAGTAGCCCGCCTGTGAAACAAACTATACCGCTTGTGTATCTCAATTTTCACTGCATCTAATCCAGTTAATAGTTTTGGGCCTAATGGTGTAATGCAGGGACGGCACACCAGGAAAAATAGTGCCGGCTGGGAACATAGTATCGTGGGGAATAGACATGAGCGGTGTTCGAGTCGAACTGTTTGCCAATTTCAAATTCGAGCTGATTTGGGCGGTGTACGAGTCGTTCGACGAACCCGAACAATTTGCTTAAAATTCGTCTGTTCAAGTTTCTGTTCGATAACAGTTCGTTCACCAAAAGCCTAGCTTGATTTGCACATTAAAACTGTTTATCATTGTTAATAGACTGTTTCAGTGTATAGTGGGCAGGGGGGGGGGGGCGGGGGATAGATAGATCTGTGCTGAAATAACGCCAATCTCCATTTTTTTTTTCTTTCCCGCATTTACAGAGGGGCGGTGCAGTCTCTCAGCCTATCAACAGTGCACACACACACAGCAATGTGCATGTGATGCACGCAAGCAAGGGCATGTGTCATTGGCTGTGTATGTCACATGTCCTTGCCCTATAAGAACCAGCCATTTGCTCCGTCGCCACCATTTCCTCACTGCTGCAGCTTAGTGTTAGACAGCACCGCTGCTGCTGTGGGCGCTATACAGACTAAGAGTGTTTTTTTGGAGCGAATTGTCAGAGAGATAGGTTTAGGGAGTCAGGAGGAGTCGGGACTAGTTGTAATATCAGCCCTTTTCAGGGTAGGTTACAGCAGTTCATAGCACTGCTTGCCAGGCAGGTCTGAGCCAGTGCTGTGCAAGTGTTAGTCACAGCATTTGGTGTAATCTAGCTCAGCCAATACTTTTGGGCTAGTAGTATTGTCTGATAGTCATCTGAGTAGCCCGCCTGTGAAGCTAGCTACACCGCCTGTGTATCTCAACTGCATCTAACCCAGTAAATCGTTTTGGGGCTTTGGGCTTAGGAGCAGTGTCTGGACGTCAGCAGAGTAGCCCACCTGTGAAACAATCCAGTTAATAGTTTGGGGCCTAGTACCACAGTTTGGCCACTCAGTTCTGCTCGGTTTTCATCCATCGGTTGTTGTGCCAACAACTACAGATACAGAGTTGCCAATTAGTTAAGCACTAAAATGAGTGGCAAAAGGCCTGCTGCTGGTGGAATGGGGAATAGGCGTGTTGGAAAGGGAAAAAAAGGTTGTGTCCGTGGGGTAGGTGGTAAAGCAACAGTAACATCTGCAGAAGAAAGACCATCTTCCAGCCAAAGTAAAATGTCTACTTCTTTTCGTGGACAATCTGATATGATACCTTTCTAATGACCATCGCTACAAGCATCGCCAAAATTTCCAGATGAGGCACAAAAACAGCTGGTGCTTGAATGGATATCAAGTGCTCGTTCAAGTAGGCTCTCCTCCATGTCAACTTCAACATCACACCTACTCCAGTCCTCAGAGTTGTCACTAGTGTTGAGCATTCCGATACCGCAAGTATCGGGTATCGGCCGATATTTGCGGTATCGGAATTCCGATACCGAGTTCCGATATTTTTGCGATATCGGGAATCGGTATCGGGATGCATATTCATGTGTAAAATAAAGAATAAAAATAAAAAATAGGGATATACTCACCCTCTGACGCACCCTGGTTGTAACCGCTGCAACCGGCAGCCTCCGTTCCTCAGAATGAGCGCGTGAAGGACCTTCGATGACGTCGCGGCTTGTGATTGGTCGCGTGAGCGGTCACATGAGTGCTCACGCGACCAATCAAAAGCCGCGACGTCATCGAAGGTCCTTCACACGCTCATTCTTAGGAACGGAGGCTGCCGGTTGCAGCGGTTACAACCAGGGCGCGTCAGAGTGTGAGTATATCTATATTTTTTATTTTTATTCTTTATTTTACACATGAATATGGATCCCAGGGCCTGAAGGAGAGTTTCCTCTCCTTCAGACCCTGGGAACCATTCAGGATTACTTCCAATATTTGTGTCCCATTGACTTGTATTGGTATCGGGTATTGGTATCGGCGATATCCGATATTTTTCGGATATCGGCCGATACTATCCGATACCGATACTTTCAAATATCGGAAGGTATCGCTCAACACTAGTTGTCACCCCAATTGCACTTGCTTCCTCACAGCTCCCAAGTCTCCAGCTGCCCATCTGAGCATGGGGTAACACACATGGTTGATTCTGTAGAGCTGTTTATGCATACTATAGCCTGGGAATCAGAGGTCTGCTCCAGAGCTTCTGTGAATCCAGATGAGGAAATGATCTGCACTGATGCCCAGAATCTTTGTGAGTCGGATCCAGGCCCAGAAGAAGAAGGTTCTGAGCATAATGTAAACCCTCGTTCCCAAACTGTAACTCCTGTTGGTGGAGACAATGAGGAAGATGATGATGAGACTGAGATACCTGATTGGAATGAAACTTGACTTTTCGGTCGAGGCAGGAAGAGGTTGGCTCTGAGGATGACAGGTGTGAGAACACACAGGATGATGATGACGAGGTTGTAGACCCCACTTACTGTCAACCCCCAGTCCGCCTGTCCGTGAGGTCAGCAGAGGAGGTGGAGGAGGATGCTAGTGACGAGTCTGACGACAAAGTAACAGTGCACCTTCCTGGACAGAGACAGAGTACTGGAAGCACGTCAACAACTGCATCCTCAACCCCAACTGTGCCTCAGACCAGAAGTCGTGGTGGCTCTTCAAGTCGCACGGGCTCTAAGCCTTGCATAGCCTGGGCATTTTTTGACATCGCAAAGGATGACCCAACTCATGTTGTCTGTAAGATTTGTCAACAAAATCTCAGTAGAGGCCAAAAAATCACTAGCTTCAGTACTTCATGCATGAACCGTCACATGGATATGAGGCATAAGTTGCAGTGGGAAGCTCACTGTGCTACAATGCGGCCTAGTGGGCTGGGTCAACCACCGTCTGCCCCATCAAGTGCATCTGCGTCCTCTTCATCCTCTGTGACTGTGGGGACAACAGTCGCACTTTGTTTTGGATGCAGACCTTCCACCTCTTTACCCACAACAGCCAGTGTGATTGGCAGGTCGTCAGGACATTTGCAAGTGGAAACACCTGCCGGTGTTGAGCGTTCTCCGACATCGACACCACATTTTGATCAAGGCAACATAACATCTCCGCCTGCACCTTCCTCACAGACCAGCATTTTGCCGGGGACACCCTACTCAACTCCGTCTAAGCACGGCAGCCAGCCCGCAGTCCCTCAGATGTGGACAAGTAAAAGACCATTTCCTCCTAGCCATGACAAAGCTAAGAGGTTGAATTTCTCCATCTGCAAGCTGTTGGCTACAGAAATGCTGCCTTTCCGCCTGGTGGACACAGAGGATTTTCGAGACCTTATGTCCATCGCAGTGCCTCAGTACCAGATGCCCAGTCGCCACTACTTCTCAAAGAAAGCTGTGCCTGCGCTACACCAGCATGTCGCACAGAACATCACCGCTTCCTTGAGAAACTGTGTGTGACAGGGTGCATTTCACCACAGACACTTGGACGAGTAGACATGGACAGGGGCGTTACATGTCGGTGACTGGGCACTGGGTAACTACAGCGACATCAGGAGAAGGGGCTGCTGTCAAAGTCTTGCCGTCCCCACGAGTTGCTCGTCGATCCTCTGCATCTAGAAGTTCCTCCACTGCTTCTGCCTCCTCAACCTCCTCTCGGTCCTCCACCTGCACCCAAAGCCAATGTAATGCCACCTGCGTTGTAACTGTGCAGAAGGAATCCTGCACACCTCCTCACTATGCTGTCACCAGGGCTCAACGGCATCAGGCAGTGTTTACATTGAAATGTCTGGGAAATGTGAGTCACACAGCTGAGGAGTTGTGGTCAGCTCTGGAGACCGAGTTCCATCAATGGTTGTCTCCACTCAACATGCAGCCAGGGAAGGCTGTGTGCGACAATGCTGCAAACCTGGGTGCGGCCCTTCGCCGGGGCAATGTCACACACATGCCTTGTATGGCTCACATTTTGAACCTGGTTGTCCAGCAATTTTTATCCCACTATCCCGGACTAGATGGGCTTCTGCAGAGGGCACGGTCGCTGTGTGCTCACTTCCACTGTTCGCATCCCGCAGCTCGATGACTTGCATCTCTACAGAAGTCGTTGGGCCTGCCTGTTCACCGGCTGAAATGCGATGTGCCCACACGGTGGAATTCAACTCTGCACATGTTGCAGCGACTGTGGCAGCACTGACGAGCCCTGGTGCAATACGTTATGACGTATAGCCTTGGCCAACGAGATCAAGAGGTGGGGCAAATCACGCTGCAGGAGTGGTCTCAGATCAGGGACCTATGCACCCTTCTGCACAGTTTTGAAATAGCACTGAAGATGTTTAGTGCTGATGATGCCATTATCAGCATGACCATGACCATTCCGGTGATTTACATGCTGGAGCACACCTTACACAGTGTCTAGAGTCAGGTGGTGGAACAAGAGGAGGAGGAGGAGGAACAGGAGGAGTCGTATGCGGAAGGGATCATATCTCCAAGGTCAAGAAGGTTGGCAGCACCAAGGCGGCTGGCATTGGAGGCTGGGGGAGAGGAATTACCGAGGGCGCATGGTAGCAGCCAAACTGTTGAGGAAGGTGCAGGAGGCGAGGAGGAAGTGGAGGACGAACTGGCTCTGGGCGTGGAAGACTTATCAGATGAGGGAGACCTTGATCAAATTTCTGTTGTGCGAGGTTGGGGGGAGAGGGCAGACGAAGAAAGCATGATTCTCACCTCGCCACCACCAAGACAAAAAGGACTTGGTCCTCCTGGATGCGCAAGACACATGAGTGCCTTCTTGCTGCACTACCTGCAACATGACCCTCGGATTGTCAGAATCCGAAGTAATGCCGACTACTGGGTTGCCACACTCTTAGATCCCTGGTACAAAAGCAAATTTGGCGAAATAATTCCTGCCATAGAAAGGGATTCACGCATGCAGGAGTATCAGCAGAGACTGTTACAGAATCTAACATCTGCTTTTCCACAAAACACCAGTGGTGCACGTAGTCAATCTTTGAGTTCTAACTTGCCAACCGTGGTACTATAGAGTCATCAGTAGTGTTGAGCGATACCTTCCGATATTCAAAAGTATCGGTATCGGATTGGATCGGCCGATATCCAAAAAATATCGGATATCGCCAATACCGTTACCCAATACCAATACAAGTCAATGGGACACAAATATCGGAAGCTATCCTGGATGGTTCCCAGGGTCTGAAGGAGAGGAAACTCTCCTTCAGGCCCTGGGATCCATATTCATGTAAAAAATAAAGAATAAAAATAAAAAATATGGATATACTCACCCCTCCGACGGACGCTGGCTCTCACCGGTGCAAGCGTCTGCCTCCGTTCCTAAGAATGCAGTGAGTGAAGGACCTTCGATGACGTCGCAGTCACATGAGCAGTCACGCGACCAACCACAAGACCGCGATGTCATCGCAGGTCCTACACTCACTGCATTCTTAGGAACGGAGGCTGCCGGTTGCACCGCTGAGGTCCAGGGTCCGTCGGAGGAGTGAGTATATCCATATTTTTGATTTTTATTCTTTATTTTTTACATGAATATTGGATCTGAGGGCCTGAAGGAGAGTCTCCTCTCCTCCAGACCCTGGGAACCATGCACACCGCACACGCCTGGGAACTTATAGGAACTTCCGATTCCGATTTCCGATATCACAAAAATATTGGAACTCGGTATCGGAATTCCGATACAGCGAATATCGGCTGATACCCGATATTTGCAGTATCGGAATGCTCAACACTAGTCATCACTCTAACCATAACAGTAACATCGTATCTGGTGGTAACAGCTATTTTTTCCAATCGTTTCAAGTTTTTTTTAGAGCATCCTTTGCAAGGCCACAGGAGACAAGAAGTCTGACGCACAGTCAACGCCTAGAGAGGATGGTACAAGAGTATCTTCAAGTTAACATCGATGCCATTGGAGCGCCCCCACTGCCGCAGGGCCGAGGGGTACCTGGTACCGGGCCTCTCTGTCTCAGTCCTGGGGTTGTCACGGTGGCTAGACCCGGTCCGTGACCCTGCTGAAGGGCGTCCAGTGAAGATAGAATGTGATGATGTGGTGGTGCGGTGCAGGTCGCGGAGAATAATGAGGACACAGAGTTGTAGTCTCTTTACCTCTTTACTGAAGGTCTCGAGGTACTCAATCCAGAGCACTGTTAACAGGGCTGTCTGAGACTGGCCGGTCCGATGGCACATCCGGAGTTCCCTTAACAGGTGGGAATCAGTGTCTACCTTCTAGCGCCTGTGTGTTGTAGTCCTTCCCTGCTGAGCACCCCGGGATAGTCCTCACAACTGCTGTGTCTGTCTCTGATGTTCGTTCTCTCCGTCCCCCAGGTGATATGGTTAGGACGCACCCGTATGACGCGGTAGGCCTGGAGTTCTTCCGGGACCCTAGAGTCGCCCCTCTCCCACAGCTGCCTCCGTTGTCTGCTTTGGTGTTTAAGTGAGACAGCCAACCTATAATTGGCTGTCCTGCCGTGGTTTGAAGTAATGCTTAGAGTCTCTTACTTGCTCGGCGTTCCGGCCACCGACTGTTTGTGCCTCAGAAGGATGTTGCCTCGATCTTACAGCACGACTCCTTCTGGTCCTATCGCCTCTTTGCTGTATTCCCGTTTCTTACTTCTTGTCCTTTCTTAGGAGTCTGCGAGGATCCCACCCCTGACAGGTCCTCTCTCTAGCTTCTCCCAGTTACTTCTCTCTGTCTTCTTGTCCAACCCCCAGTTTTACCAGAGTGTGACGAGTGACCTACTAGATAGAACCACTCCCCCTGGTGGCCGGAGTGTGAAGTGTAGTGTGTGTGATACCTGGTCAGGTGAACTCCTTTAGTGCGATCAGACGTACCAACACCCCCCTTAGCGGCGGAGCATCAGTACTGCAACGACCAGGACTCTGGGGCGCTGCACCATGACTGTGGAACTGGACCCTTGCTCATTTTGGGCTTCCAATCTTGAAAAATGGCCTGAGCTTGCCACTCACGCCTTGGAGATCTTGTCGTGCCCTGCAGCCAGCTTTCTCTCTGAACGTGTTTTCAGCGCTGCTAGTGGTGTGCTGACAGATAAGCGCACGCGGCTGTCCAGTGACAATGTAGACAGACAAGATGAACAAATCCTGGATCCGCAAGGGCTTTTCTACCACTGTGTCATCTTGGGGAGACTAAAAGCTTGATGATCACCTCACCAACCGTTTTAAAAAACTCTGGCGAAACTGATGCCACTTAAGTGGTGTCTGTGGCTGAATTTTTTGAAAAAATGGAGACTCTTTTATTTAGTCCCCTTGCTGAGTTTTACATGACGTTGCCATCGTCAATTCCAGGTGGGTGGGGTCATCTGCAGAGTTGTTTACTCATACTATGGCCTGGGATTCAGAGGTCTGCTCCAAAGCTTCAGTGTCTGCTAGTCAGCAGAGTAGCCCAGCCACCCACCGCCTGTTTACCTAAGTACTATTTTTAATGGCATCTGGCCCAGGAAATCCTTTTGGGCCTAGCAGAATTTAGTGCTACTCAGCAGCGAACCCCACCCATGAAGCAAGCTACACAACCTGTTGATCTAATTACTAATTTTTAACTGCATCTAGCCCAGGAAATCAGTTTGTACCTAATAGCATTTGTGCTACTTAGCACAGTACCCCACCCATGAAGCAAGCTACACCGCCTGTTTACCTAAGTACTATTTTTAACGGCATCTGGCCCAGGAAATCCTTTTGAGCCTAGTAGAATTTAGTGCTACTCAGCATCGTACCCCACCCATGAAGCAAGCTACACCGCCTGTTTACCTAAGTACTATTTTTAATGGCATTTTGCCCAGGAAATCCTTTTGGGCCTAGTAGAATTTAGTGCTACTCAGCAGCGTACCCCACCCATGAAGCAAGCTACACTGCCTGTTTACCTAACTACTATTTTGTAACGGCATATAGCCCAGGAAATCCTTTTGAGCCTAGTAGAATTTAGTGCTACTCAGCCGCGTACCCCACCCATGAAGCAAGCTACACTGCCTGTTTACCTAAGTACTATTTATAACGGCATCTGGCCCAGGAAATCCTTTTGAGCCTAGTAGAATTTAGTGCTACTGAGCATCGTACCCCACCCATGAAGCAAGCTACACCGCCTGTTTACCTAAGTACTATTTTTATTGGCATCTTGCCCAGGAAATCCTTTTGGGCCTAGTATGTTGTGAATTCTGCTTTTGGGCTCCCTCCGGTGGTTGTAGGTGGTAATGCAGTTGTCCCTGAGTTGCAGTCCTGGTCAGGTGTATCTGCTGATTGCAGTTCTGACTGGGGTATTTAGGCTTGCAGGATTCATTAGTCCTTGCCAGTTGTCAATTGTTGTTGGGAGGTGTTGGACCTCTGCCTGGTTCCTCCTGCCTTTCTGCCAAATCAGCAAAGATAAGTGTCTGGTTTTGTTTCTTTGGCACACGTGCTTCGTAATTCAGTGCAAGGTAGTATTCCTATTTCCATCTATAGGGGTATTTAGTCCTCCGGCTGTGTCGAGGTGTCTAGGGTTTGTTAGGCACACCCCACGGCTACTTCTAGTTGCGGTGTTAGTTCAGGATCTGCGGTCAGTACAGTTTCCACCCACTCCAGAGAAAGTTTCATGCGGCTCCAAGGTCACCAGATCATAACACTAGTAGAATTTAGTGCTACTCAGCAGCATACCCCACCCATGAAGCAAGCTACACTGCCTGTTTACCTAACTACTATTTTGTAACGGCATCTAGCCCAGGAAATCCTTTTGGGCCTAGTAGAATTTAGTGCTACTCAGAAGCGTACCCCACCCATGAAGCAAGCTACACCGCCTGTTGATCTAATTACTAATTTTTAACTGCATCTAGCCCAGGAAATCGTTTTGTACCTAATAGCATTTTGTGCTACTCAGCACAATACCCCACCCATGAAGCAAGCTACATCGCCTGTTTACCTGAGTACTATTTTTAATGGCATCTAGCCTGGGAAATCCTTTTGGGCCTAGTAGAATTTAGTGCTACTCAGCAGCATACCCCGCCCAAGAAGCAAGCTACACTGCCTGTTTACCTAACTACTATTTTGTAACGGAATCTAGCCCAGGAAATCCTTTTGAGCCTAGTAGAATTTAGTGCTACTCAGCAGCGTACCCCACCCATGAAGCAAGCTACACTGCCTGTTTACCTAAGTACCGTATTTTCCGGCGTACAAGACGACTTTTTAACCCCTGAAAATCTTCTTAAAAGTCGGGGGTCGTCTTGTACGCCGGGAATCGCCTTGTACGCCGGGTGTATATGGTGGGTGGGGGGGGGAGTGATCCTGATGACGACGAGGGGGCGTCTCACAGGAAAGTGAGTATCCCCCATTACCTTATCATAGCGCTGCAGCGTGGGGTCTCTGTGCTGGGAGCGGCGGCTGCTGTGCTGTGCTGTGCTGTGGCGGCTCCTCTTCTGCAGTGTGGGGCCTCTGGTGCTGTGGGGCGGTGGCAGCGGTGGCGTATCTTCATGCAGTCGGGGCTCCTCCGGCATCTCAAAGCCTAGAAGCCCCGCCGGCAACTCCATCGGTGTAATGCGCTGGCCTCCGGGAAAATGGCCGCTGCTTAGATTCAGATCTCGTGTCCCGAGATTTCGGGACGAGATCTGAATCTGAGCATGCACAGCCCCCAGCGGCCGGGCCACCGCATCGCACCTATTGAGCTGCCTCCGGGAAAATGGCCGCTGCTCAGATTCAGATCTCGTCTCCCGAGATCTCGGGACGAGATCTGAATCTGAGCAGCGGCCATTTTCCCGGAGGCCACCTGACCGCATTGTACCGATGGAGTTGCCGGCGGGGCTTCCAGGCTGAGATGCCGGAGGAGCCCCGACTGCATGAAGATACGCCGCCGCCACTGCCCCACAGCACCAGAGGCCCCACACTGCAGAAGAGGAGCCGCCACAGCACAGCAGCCGCCGCTCCCAGCACAGAGACCCCACGCTGCAGCGCTATGATAAGGTAATGGGGGATACTCACTTTCCTGTGAGACGCCCCCTCGTCCTCATCAGGATCACTCCCCCCCCCCCCCCAAAAGGCACATATTCACCGGCCCTATAAGACGACATACGGTGTATAAGAAGACCCCCAACTTTTAAGAAGATTTTATTTTTTAACTGGTAAAGTTGGGGGGTCGTCTTATACGCCCAGTCGTCTTATACGCCGGAAAATACGGTACTATTTTTATTGGCATCTGGCCCAGGAAATCCTTTTGAGCCTAGTAGAATTTAGTGCTACTCAGCACCGTGCCCCACCCATGAAGCAAGCTACACCACCTGTTTACCTAAATACTATTTTTAATGGCATCTTGCCCAGGAAATCCTTTTGGACCTAGTAGAATTTAGTGCTCCTCAGCAGCGTACCCCACACATGAAGCAAGCTACACCGCCTGTTTACCTAAGTACTATTTTTAACGGCATCTGGCCCAGGAAATCCTTTTGGGCCTAGTAGAATTTGGTGCTACTCAGCAGCGTACCCCACCCATGAAGCAAGCTACACCGCCTGTTTACCTAAGTACTATTTTGTAACGACATTTAGCCCAGGAAATCCTTTTGGGCAAAGTAGCAATTTCTGCTACTCAGCAGAGTACCCCACCCATGAAGCAAGCTACACCACCTGTTTACCTAACTACTTTTTTGTAACAGCATCTAGCCCAGGAAATCCTTTTGGGCCTAGTAGAATTTAGTGCTACTCAGCAGCGTACCCCACCCATGAAGCAAACTACACCACCTGGTGATCTAATTGCTAATTTTTAACTGCATCTAGCCCAGGAAATCGTTTTGTACCTAATAACATTTGGTGCAACTCAGCAGAGTACCCCACCCATGAAGCAAGCTTACACCGCCTGTTTACCTAAGTACTATTTTGTAAAGACATTTAGCCCAGGAAATCCTTTTGGGCCTAGTAGCATTTTGTTTTACTCAGCACAATACCCCACCCATGAAGCAAGCTACACCGCCTGTTTACCTAAGTACCGTATATACTCGAGTATAAGCCGAGATTTTCAGCCCAAATTTTTGGGCTGAAAGTGCCCCCTCGGCTTATACTCGAGTCACGGTCGGCGGGTGAGGGGGAGAGGGTGCCGAGGCATACTCACCTAGTTCCGGCGTTCCTGTCGCTCCCCCTCCCCGTCCCACGGTCTCCGGGTGCAGCAGCCTCTTCCCCTGTTCAGCGGTCACGTGGGACCGCTCATTAGAGAAATGAATAGGCTGCTCCACCTCCCATAGGGGCGGAGCCGCATAATTCATTTCTCTAATCAGCGGTGCCGGTGACCGCTGACAGAGGAAGAGGCTGCGGCACCGAAGAACAGCTGTCCGGGGGAAGTAGCGGGACGCCGGGAGCAGGTAAGTATGACATATTCACCTGTCCTCGTTCCACACGCCGGGCGCTGTCTCCATCTTCCCGGCGTCTCTCCTCACTGACTGTGCAGGTCAGAGGGCACGACGACGCATATAGTGTGCGCGGCGCCCTCTGCCTGATAAGTCAGTGCGGAGAGACGCCGGGAAGATGGCGCCGATGAGCTGCAAGAGAGGTGAGTATGTGTTTTATTATTTTTATTGCAGCAGCAGCACAGCTATGGGGCAATAATGGACGGTGCAGAGCACTATATGGCACAGCTATGGGGCAATAATGGTGCAGAGCATTATATGGCACAGCTATGGGGCAATAACGGTGCAGAGCATTATATGGCACAGCTATGGGGCAATAATGGTGCAGAGCATTATATGGCACAGCTATGGGGCAATAATGGTGCAGAGCACTATATGGCACAGCTATGGGGCAATAATGGACGGTGCAGAGCACTATATGGCACAGCTAACATGCAATAATGGTGCAGAGCACTGTATGGCACAGCTATGGGGCAATAATGGTGCAGAGCACTATATGGCACAGCTATGGGGCAATAATGGTGCAGAGCACTGTATGGCACAGCTATGGGGCAATAATGGTGCAGAGCACTGTATGGCACAGCTATGGGGCAATAATGGTGCAGAGCACTATATGGCACAGCTATGGGGCAATAATGGTGCAGAGCACTGTATGGCACAGCTATGGGGCAATAATGGACGGTGCGGAGCACTATATGGCACAGCTATGGGGCAATAATGGTGCAGAGCACTATATGGCACAGCTATGGGGCAATAATGAACGGTGCAGAGCACTATATGGCACAGCTATGGGGCAATAATGGTGCAGAGCACTATATGGCACAGCTATGGGGCCATAATGAACAGTATGGAGCATCTATTTTTATTTTTGAAATTCACCGGTAGCTGCTGCATTTTCCACCCTAGGCTTATACTCGAGTCAATAAGTTTTCCCAGTTTTTTGTGGCAAAATTAGGGGGGTCGGCTTATACTCGGGTCGGCTTATACTCGAGTATATACGGTACTATTTTTTAATGGCATCTGGCCCAGGAAATCCTTTTGGGCCTAATAGAATTTGGTGCTACTTAGCAGCGTACCTCACCCATGAAGCAAACTGCACCGCCTGGTGATCTAATTACTAATTTTTAACTGCATCTAGCCCAGGAAATCGTTTTATACCTAATAGTATTTTTTGCTACTCAGCACAATACCCCACCCATGAAGCAAGCTACACTGCCTATTTACCTAACTACTATTTTGTAACGGCATCTAGCCTGGGAAATCCTTTTGAGCCTAGTAGAATTTAGTGCTACTCAGCAGCGTACCCCACCCAAGAAGCAAGCTACACTGCCTGTTTACCTAAGTACTATTTTTAACGGCATCTGGCCCTGGAAATCCTTTTGGGCCTAGTAGAATTTGGTGCTACTCAGCATTATACCCCACCCATGAAGCAAGCTACACCGCCTGTTTAACTACTATTTTGTAACGGCATCTAGCCTAGGAAATCCTTTTGAGCCTAGTAGAATTTAGTGCTACTCAGCCGCGTACCCCACCCATGAAGCAAGCTACACTGCCTGTTTACCTAAGTACTATTTTTAACGGCATCTGGCCCAGGAAATCCTTTGGGGCCTAGTAGAATTTGGTGCTACTCAGCAGCGTACCCCACCCATGAAGCAAGCTACACCGCCTGTTTACCAAAGTACTATTTTTAACGTCATCTGGCCCTGGAAATCTTTTTGGGCCTAGTAGAATTTGGTGCTACTCAGCAGCGTACCCCACCCATGAAGCAAGCTACACCGCCTGTTTACCTAACTACTATTTTGTAACGGCATATAGCCCAGGAAATCCTTTTGAGCCTAGTAGAATTTAGTGCTACTCAGCCGCGAACCCCACCCATGAAGCAAGCTACACTGCCTGTTTACCTAAGTACTATTTTTATTGGCATCTTGCCCAGGAAATCCTTTTGGGCCTAGTATGTTGTGAATTCTGCTTTTGGGCTCCCTCCGGTGGTTGTAGGTGGTAATGCAGTAGTCTCTGAGTTGCAGTCCTGGTCAGGTGTATCTGCTGATTGCAGTTCTGACTGGGGTATTTAGGCTTGCAGGATTCATTAGTCCTTGCCAGTTGTCAATTGTTGTTGGGAGGTGTTGGACCTCTGCCTGGTTCCTCCTGCCTTTCTGCCAAATCAGCAAAGATAAGTGTCTGGTTTTGTTTCTTTGGCACACATGCTGTGTGCTTCATAATTCAGTGCTATTCTTTTGTGTTTTCTTGTCCAGCTTAGATTGTGTCAGTATTTTCTCAGTCTGTGCTGGATTCTCTGGGGTTGCAGATATTCACTCCACGTCTTTAGTTAGATTGTGGAAGTTTTTGTATTATCTGCTGTGGATATTTTGTGAAGGGTTTTAATACTGACCGCCAAGTATTCTGTCCTATCCTTTCCTATTTAGCTAGAGTGGCCTCTTTTGCTCAATCTTGTTTCCTGCCTGAGTATGTCTTTTCTTCTCCTACTCCCAGTCAATATTCGTGGGGGGCTGCCTATCCTTTGGGGGTCTGCTCTGAGGTAAGGTAGTATTCCTATTTCCATCTATAGGGGTATTTAGTCCTCCGGCTGTGTCGAGGTGTCTAGGGTTTGTTAGGCACACCCCACGGCTACTTCTAGTTGCGGTGTTAGTTCAGGATCTGCGGTCAGTACAGTTTCCACCCACTCCAGAGAAAGTTTCATGCGGCTCCAAGGTCACCGGATCATAACACTAGTAGAATTTAGTGCTACTCAGCAGCATACCCCACCCATGAAGCAAGCTACACTGCCTGTTTACCTAACTACTTTTTTGTAACGGCATCTAGCCCAGGAAATCCTTTTGGGCCTAGTAGAATTTAGTGCTACTCAGCAGCGTACCCCACCCATGAAGCAAGCTACACCGCCTGTTGATCTAATTACTAATTTTTAACTGCATCTAGCCCAGGAAAGCGTTTTGTACCTAATAGCATTTTGTGCTACTCAGCACAGTACCCCACCCATGAAGCAAGCTACACCGCCTGTTTACCTAAGTACTATTTTTTAACGGCATCTGGCCCAGGAAATCCTTTTGAGCCTAGTAGAATTTAGTGCTACTCAGCAGCATACCCCACCCATGAAGCAAGCTACACTGCCTGTTTACCTAACTACTATTTTTAACTGCATCTAGCCCAGGAAAGCGTTTTGTACCTAATAGCATTTGTGCTACTCAGCACAGTACACCACCTGTTTTGAACTCTGTTTTTGGGCTTCCTCTTGTGGTCACAAGTGGTACTGTGTGAGTGTTGTCTTTGGGCTCCCTCTGGTGGCTCTTTGTGTCATTCTGCAGGTCTGAGGTTGGATCAGCTGTCTCGTTATCTGTTAGCTGGTTCCTATTTAGTTCAGCTGGACTCTCAGTGGTTGCCTACTGTCGTTGTATTCAGTGCTATTCTGATTGCTCCTGTCTACATCCGTTATCAGTCTCTCCAAGAGAAGCTAAGTTTTGTTTGCTTATTTTTGCTCATCTGTGTTCAAGATGTGTCCTAGTATATGATGTGTTTTGGTCCAGCTTGCTAATATGTGATTTCCCTGCTTGCTGGTGCTCTGGGGTGCTGAGTTGCTCCCCCCACATCGTTAGTTGGTGTGGGGGTTCTCGCATTCTCTGCGTGGATATTTTTGCATAGGGTTTTTTACTGACCGCACAGATCCCTTGCTATTTTCTGCTATCTAGCGTTAGCGAGCCTCATTTGCTTAACCTGTTTCATCTCTGCGTTTGTCTTTTCCTCTTGACTCACCGTTATTATTTGTGGGGGGCTTCTATATCTTTGGGGTATTTCTCTGAGGCAAGTGAGGTCTTACTTTCTCTTTAGGGGTAGTCAGTTTCTCAGGCCGTGAAGAGACGTCTAGGATTTCAGGAAACGTTCCATGGCTACCTTTAGTGTGTTTGGTTAGAATCAGGTTTGCGGTCAGTCCAGTTACAACATCCCCAGAGCTTGTCCTATTATCTCTGACTTAGCTGGTTAGATTTGTGATCCTAAGCCACTGGGATCATAACAGTACAGCAGGCCTGAAAAGTGTTTAATGCATCGCAGAAGTGGGATAAGAGAACTCCTGAGTACAATTTTTTTTTTTCCTCTCCCTTTGCTGCAGTCTGTCCAGCTTCTCTCATCCCCTTAATCTCTGGGTGGCTTTGAGTTCAGCTGCAGACATGGATATTCAGAGTCTGACTTCTAGTGTGGATCATCTTGCTGCAAGGGTGCAAAGCATTCAGGATTTTGTTGTTCACAGTCCTATGTCTGAGCCAAAAGTACCTATTCCTGAGTTGTTTTTTGGAGATAGATCTAGGTTTCTGAATTTTAAGAATAATTGTAAATTATTTCTTTCTTTGAGACCTCGTTCCTTTGGTGATTCTGCTCAGCAAGTTAGAATTGTTATCTCCCTGTTACGTGGCGACCCTCAAGATTGGGCCTTCTCTCTGGCGCCGGGAGATCCTGCATTGCTGAATGTAGATGCGTTTTTTCTGGCGCTTGGATTGCTTTATGAGGAACCTAATCTTGAGAACCAGGCAGAAAGGGCCTTGCTGGCTCTCTCTCAGGGCCAGGATGAAGCTGAGGTGTATTGTCAAAAATTTCGGAAATGGTCGGTGCTTACTCAATGGAATGAGTGTGCCCTGGCTGCAAATTTCAGAGAAGGTCTTTCTGAAGTCATTAAGAATGTTATGGTGGGGTTCCCCACGCCTGCAAGTCTGAATGACTCAATGGCTTTGGCCATTCAGATTGATCGGCGTTTCCGGGAGCACAAGTCTGCGCACCATCTGGCGGTGTTTTCTGAACAGAGACCTGAGTCTATGCAATGTGACCGAATTCTGACCAGAATTGAGCGGCAAAATCATAGACATCAAAATGGGTTGTGCTTTTACTGTGGTGATTCAACTCATGTTATCTCAGCATGCTCTAAGCGCGTAAAAAAAATTGCTAAATCTGTCACCATTGGTACTATACAGCCTAAATTCATTTTGTCTGTTACTTTAATTTGTTCTTTGTCATCCTACTCGGTTATGACTTTTGTGGATTCAGGGGCTGCCCTGAACCTGATGGATTTGTCGTTTGCCAGGCGCTGTGGTTTTGTCCTGGAGCCTTTGGAATTCCCTATTCCACTGAGGGGTATTGATGCTACACCATTGGCTGAGAATAAGCCTCAGTATTGGACTCAAGTGACCATGTGCATGACTCCTGTACATCAGGAGGTGATTCGCTTTCTTGTGCTGCATAATCTGCATGATGTGGTCGTTTTGGGTCTGCCATGGCTGCAGGCCCATAATCCAGTTCTGGATTGGAAAGCTATGTCTGTTTCAAGTTGGGGTTGCCAGGGGATTCATGGCGATGCTCCTTTGGTGTCAATTGCTTCTTCCACTCCTTCTGAGGTCCCTGAGTTTTTGTCGGACTACCAGGATGTATTTGATGAGCCCAGATCCGGTGCCCTGCCTCCTCACAGGGATTGTGATTGTGCTATAAATTTGATTCCTGGTAGTAAGTTCCCTAAGGGACGACTTTTTAATTTGTCTGTACCAGAACATGCCGCAATGCGGAGTTATATAAAGGAGTCTTTATAGAAAGGACATATTCGCCCGTCCTCCTCCCCTCTTGGTGCAGGATTCTTTTTTGTGGCCAAGAAGGATGGTTCTCTGAGACCTTGTATAGATTATCGTCTTCTAAATAAAATCACGGTCAAATTTCAGTATCCTTTGCCATTATTATCTGATCTGTTTGCTCGGATTAAGGGGTCCAGTTGGTTCACCAAGATAGATCTTCGTGGTGCGTATAAACTTGTGCGTATTAAGCAGGGGGATGAATGGAAAACAGCATTTAATACGCCCGAAGGCCATTTTGAGTACTTGGTGATGCCTTTTGGACTCTCTAATGCTCCTTCTGTGTTCCAGTCCTTCATGCATGACATCTTCCGAGAATATCTGGATAAATTTATGATTGTGTATCTGGATGACATTTTGGTCTTTTCTGAGGACTGGGAGTCCCATGTGAAGCAGGTCAGGATGGTATTTCAGATCCTGCGTGCTAATGCCTTATTTGTGAAGGGCTCAAAATGTCTCTTCGGAGTACAGAAGGTTTCCTTTTTGGGTTTTATTTTTTCTCCTTCTACTATTGAGATGGACCCAGTCATGGTCCAGGCTATTCATGACTGGACTCAGCCTACATCTGTTAAGAGTCTTCAGAAGTTCTTGGGTTTTGCTAATTTTTACCGTCGCTTCATTGCTAATTTTTCTGGCATGGTTAAACCCTTGACGGATTTGACCAAGAAGGGTTCTGATGTGACTAATTGGTCTCCTGCGGCCGTGGAAGCCTTTCGGGAGCTGAAGCGCCGGTTTTCTTCGGCTCCAGTTTTGTGTCAGCCTGATGTCTCTCTTCCTTTTCAGGTCGAGGTTGATGCTTCTGAGATTGGAGCAGGGGCTGTTTTGTCGCAGAGAAGCTCTGATTGCTCTGTGATGATGCCTTGTGCTTTCTTTTCAAGAAAGTTTTCGCCTGCCGAGCGGAATTATGATGTTGGTAATCGGGTGTTGTTGGCTATGAAGTGGGCATTTGAGGAGTGGCGACATTGGCTCGAGGGAGCTAAGCATCGTGTGGTGGTCTTGACTGATCACAAAAATCTGATTTATCTCGAGTCTGCCAAGCGGCTGAATCCTAGACAGGCTCGTTGGTCGTTGTTTTTCTCCCGTTTCGATTTCATGGTCTCGTACCTGCCTGGTTCGAAGAACGTGAAGGCTGATGCTCTTTCTAGGAGTTTTGTGCCTGACTCTCCGGGAGTTTCAGAGCCGGCTGGTATCCTCAGAGAGGGAGTGATATTGTCTGCCATTTCCCCAGATTTGCGACGAGTGCTGCAGAAATTTCAGGCGGATAGACCTGACCGTTGCCCACCAGAGAGACTGTTTGTCCCAGATAGATGGGCCAGCAGAGTTATTTCGGAGGTTCATTCTTCGGTGTTGGCAGGCCATCCTGGGATTTTTGGTACCAGGGATTTGGTGGCTAGGTCCTTCTGGTGGCCTTCCTTGTCGCGGGATGTGCGTTCCTTTGTGCAGTCCTGTGGGATTTGTGCTCGGGCTAAGCCTTGCTGTTCTCGTGCCAGCGGTTTGCTTTTGCCTTTGCCTGTCCCGAAGAGGCCTTGGATGCACATTTCCATGGATTTTATTTCGGATCTTCCAGTCTCTCAGAGAATGTCTGTCATCTGGGTGGTGTGTGATCGTTTTTCCAAAATGGTCCATTTGGTGCCCTTGCCTAAGTTGCCTTCCTCCTCCGATTTGGTTCCTCTATTTTTTCAGAATGTGGTTCGCTTGCACGGCATCCCTGAAAATATTGTGTCTGACAGAGGATCCCAGTTTGTGTCCAGATTTTGGCGGATCTTTTGTGCTAAGATGGGCATTGATTTGTCTTTTTCGTTGGCCTTCCATCCTCAGACGAATGGCCAAACCGAGCGAACTAATCAGACCTTGGAAACTTATTTAAGATGTTTTGTTTCTGCTGATCAGGATGATTGGGTGACTTTTTTGCCATTGGCCGAGTTTGCCCTTAATAATCGGGCTAGTTCTGCTACTTTGGTTTCGCCTTTTTTCCGCAATTCTGGTTTTCATCCTCGTTTTTCCTTGGGTCAGGTTGAGCCTTCTGACTGTCCTGGGTTGGATTCTGTGGTGGATAGGTTGCAGCAAATTTGGAACCATGTGGTGGACAATTTGAAGTTGTCACAGGAGAAGGCTCAGCGCTTTGCCAACCGCCGTCGCGGTGTGGGTCCCCGACTTCGTGTTGGGGATTTGGTATGGCTGTCTTCTCGGTATGTTCCTATGAAGGTTTCCTCTCCTAAATTCAAGCCTCGCTTCATCGGTCCTTATAAGATTTTGGAAATCCTTAACCCGGTGTCATTTCGTTTGGACCTCCCAGCGTCGTTTGCCATTCATAACGTGTTCCATAGGTCTTTGTTGCGGAGGTATGTGGTGCCTGTGGTTCCTTCTGTTGAGCCCCCTGCCCTGGTGCTGGTTGAGGGCGAATTGGAGTACGTGGTGGAGAAGATCTTGGATTCTCGTATTTCGAGACGGAGGCTTCAGTATTTGGTTAAGTGGAAGGGCTATGGTCAGGAGGATAATTCCTGGGTTGTCGCCTCTGATGTTCATGCGGCCGATTTGGTTCATGCCTTCCATGTGGCTCATCCTGATCGCCCTGGGGGTTTTGATGAGGGTTCGGTGACCCCTCCTCAAGGGGGGGGTACTGTTGTGAACTCTGTTTTTGGGCTCCCTCTTGTGGTCACAAGTGGTACTGTGTGAGTGTTGTCTTTGGTCTCCCTCTGGTGGCTCTTTGTGTCATTCTGCAGGTCTGAGGTTGGATCAGCTGTCTCGTTATCTGTTAGCTGGTTCCTATTTAGTTCAGCTGGACTCTCAGTGGTTGCCTGCTGTCGTTGTATTCAGTGCTATTCTGATTGCTCATGTCTACATCCGTTATCAGTCTCTCCAAGAGAAGCTAAGTTTTGTTTGCTTATTTTTGCTCATCTGTGTTCAAGATGTGTCCTAGTATATGATGTGTTTTGGTCCAGCTTGCTAATATGTGATTTCCCTGCTTGCTGGTGCTCTGGGGTGCTGAGTTGCTCCCCCCACATCGTTAGTTGGTGTGGGGGTTCTCGCATTCTCTGCGTGGATATTTTTGCATAGGGTTTTTTACTGACCGCACAGATCCCTTGCTATTTTCTGCTATCTAGTTAGCGAGCCTCATTTGCTTAACCTGTTTCATCTCTGCGTTTGTCTTTTCCTCTTGACTCACCGTTATTATTTGTGGGGGGCTTCTATATCTTTGGGGTATTTCTCTGAGGCAAGTGAGGTCTTACTTTCTCTGTAGGGGTAGTCAGTTTCTCAGGCCGTGAAGAGACGTCTAGGATTTCAGGAAACGTTCCATGGCTACCTTTAGTGTGTTTGGTTAGAATCAGGTTTGCGGTCAGTCCAGTTACCACATCCCCAGAGCTTGTCCTATTATCTCTGACTTAGCTGGTTAGATTTGTGATCCTAAGCCACTTAGATCATAACACCCACCCATGAAGCAAGCTACACCGCCTGTTTACCTAAGTACTATTTTTTAACGGCATCTGGCCCAGGAAATCCTTTTGAGCCTAGTAGAATTTAGAGCTACTCAGCATCGTACCCCACCCATGAAGCAAGCTACACCGCCTGTTTACCTGAGTACTATTTTTAATGGCATCTAGCCTGGGAAATCCTTTTGGGCCTAGTAGAATTTAGTGCTACTCAGCAGCAAACCCCACCCATGAAGCAAGCTACACTGCCTGTTTACCTAACTACTATTTTGTAATAGAATCTAGCCCAGGAAATCCTTTTGAGCCTAGTAGAATTTAGTGCTACTCAGCATCGTACCCCACCCATGAAGAAAGCTACACCGCCTGTTTACCTAAGTACTATTTTTAATGGCATCTTGCACAGGAAATCCTTTTGGGCCTAGTAGAATTTAGAGCTACTCAGCAGCATACCCCACCCATGAAGCAAGCTACACTGCCTGTTTACCTAACTACTATTTTGTAACGGCATCTAGCACAGGAAATCCTTTTGGACCTAGTAGAATTTAGTGCTACTCAGCAGCATACCCCACCCATGAAGCAAGCTACACCGCCTGTTTAACTACTGTTTTGTAACGGCATCTAGCCTAGAAAATACTTTTGAGCCTAGTAGAATTTAGTACTACTCAGCAGTGTACCCCACCCATGAAACAAGCTACACTGCCTGTTTACCTAAATACTATTTTTAACGGCATCTGGCCCAGGAAATCCTTTTGGACCAAGTAGAATTTGGTGCTAATCAGCAGCGTACCCCACCCATGAAGCAAGCTACACCGCCTGTTTACCTAAGTACTATTTTGTAACGACATTTAGCCCAGGAAATCCTTTTGGGCCTAGTAGCAATTTCTGCTACTCAGCACAATACCCCACCCATGAAGCAAGCTACACCGCCTATTTACCTAACTACTACTTTGTAACGGCATCTAGCCTGGGAAATCCTTTTGGGCCTAGTAGAATTTAGTGCTACTCAGCAGCGTACCCCACCTAAGAAGCAAGCTACACTGCCTGTTTACCTAAGTACTATTTTTAACGGCATCTGGCCCTGGAAATCCTTTTGGGCCTAGTAGAATTTGGTGCTACTCAGCATTATACCCCACCCATGAAGCAAGCTACACCGCCTGTTTAACTAATATTTTGTAACGGCATCTAGCCTAGGAAATCCTTTTGAGCCTAGTAGAATTTAGTGCTACTCAGCAGCGTACCCCACCCATGAAGCAAGCTACACTGCCTGTTTACCTAAGTACTATTTTTAACGGCATCTGGCCCAGGAAATCCTTTGGGGCCTAGTAGAATTTGGTGCTACTCAGCAGCGTACCCCACCCATGAAGCAAGCTACACCGCCTGTTTACCTAAGTACTATTTTTTAACGACATTTAGCCCAGGAAATCCTTTTGGGCCTAGTAGAATTTAGTGCTACTCAGCAGTATACCCCACCCATGAAGCAAGCTAAGCTGCCTGTTTACCTAACTACTATTTTTTAACGACATTTAGCCCAGGAAATCCTTTTGGGCCTAGTAGCAATTTCTCCTACTTAGCAGAGTACCCCACCCATGAAGCAAGCTACACCACCTGTTTACCTAACTACTTTTTTGCAACAGCATCTAGCCCAGGAAATCCTTTTGGGCCTAGTAGAATTTAGTGCTACTCAGCAGCGTACCACACTCATGAAGCAAGCTAAACCACCTGGTAATCTAATTACAAATTTATAACTGATTCTAGCCCAGGAAATCGTTTTGTACCTAACAGCATTTTGCGCTACTTAGCACAGTACCCCACCCATGAAGCAAGCTACACCACCTGTTTGCCTAAGTACTATTTTTTAACGGCAACTGGCCCAGGAAATCCTTTTGGGCCTAATAGAATTTGGTGCTACTAAGCAGCGTACCCCACCCAAGAAGCAAGCTACATCGCCTGTTTACCTACCTACTATTTTGTAACGGCATCTAGCCCGGGAAATCCTTTTGGGCCTAGTAGAATTTGGTGCTATTCAGCAGAGTACTCCACCCATGAAGCAAGCTACACCACCTGTTTACCTAACTAATTTTTTGTAACAGCATCTAGCCCAGGAAATCCTTTTGGGCCTAGTAGAATTTAGTGCAACTCAGCAGCGTACCCCACCCATGAAGCAAGCTACACCGCCTGGTGATCTAATTACTAATTTTTAACTGCATCTAGCCCAGGAAATCGTTTTGTACCTAATAGCATTTAGTGCTACTCAGCACAGTACCCCACAAATGAAGCAAGCAACACCGCCTGTTTACCTAAGTACTATTTTTTAACGGCATCTGGCCAGGAAATCTTTTTGGGCCTAGTAGAATTTGGTGCTGCCCAGCAGCGTACCCCACCCATGAAGCAAGCTACACCACCTGTTTACCTAACTAATTTTTTGTAACGGCATCTAGCCCAGGAAATCCTTTTGGACCTAGTAGAATTTAGTGCTACTCAGCAGCGTACCCCACCCATGAAGCAAGCTACACCGCCTGTTTAACTACTATTTTGTAACGGCATCTAGCCTAGAAAATACTTTTGAACCTAGTAGAATTTAGTGCTACTCAGCAGCGTACCCCACCCATGAAGCAAGCTACACTGCCTGTTTACCTAAGTACTATTTTTAACGGCATCTGGCCCAGGAAATCCTTTTGGACCAAGTAGAATGTGGTGCTACTCAGCAGCGTACCCCACCCATGAAGCAAGCTACACCGCCTGTTTACCTAAGTACTATTTTGTAACAACATTTAGCCCAGGAAATCCTTTTGGGCCTAGTAGCAATTTCTGCTACTCAGCAGAATACCCCACCCATGAAGCAAGCTACACCACCTGTTTACCTAACTACTTTTTTGTAACAGCATCTAGCCCAGGAAATCCTTTTGGGCCTAGTAGAATTTAGTGCTACTCAGCGGCGTACCCCACTCATGAAGCAAGCTACACCACCTGGTGATCTAATTACTAATTTTTAACTGCATCTAGCCCAGGAAATCGTTTTGTACCTAATAGCATTTTGTGCTACTCAGCACAATACCTTACCCATGAAGCAAGCTACACCGCCTGTTTACCTAAGTACTATTTTTTAACGGCATTTGGCCCAGGAAATCCTTTTGGGCCTAATAGAATTTGGTGCTACTCAGCAGCGTACCCCACCCAAGAAGCAAGCTACACCGCCTGTTTACCTAACTACTATTTTGTAACGGCATCTAGCCTGGGAAATCCTTTTGGGCCTAATAGAATTTAGTGCTACTCAGCACAATACCCCACCCATGAAGCAAGCTACACCGCCTGTTTACCTAAGTACTATTTTTTAACGACGTTTAGCCCAGGAAATCCTTTTGGGCCTAGTAGCATTTTGTGCTACTCAGCACAATACCCCACCCATGAAGCAAGCTACACCGCCTGTTTACCTAAGTACTATTTTTTAACGCCATCTGGCCCAGGAAATCCTTTTGGGCCTAATAGAATTTGGTGCTACTTAGCAGCGTACCCCACCCATGAAGCAAGCTACACCGCCTGGTGATCTAATTACTAATTTTTAACTGCATCTAGCCCAGGAAATCGTTTTATACCTAATAGCATTTTGTGCTACTCAGCACAATACCCCACCCATGAAGCAAGCTACACTGCCTATTTACCTAACTACTATTTTGTAACGGCATCTAGCCTGGGAAATCCTTTTGGGCCTAGTAGAATTTAGTGCTACTCAGCAGCGTACCCCACCTAAGAAGCAAGCTACACTGCCTGTTTACCTAAGTACTATTTTTAATGGCATCTGGCCCTGGAAATCCTTTTGGGCCTAGTAGAATTTGGTGCTACTCAGCATTATACCCCACCCATGAAGCAAGCTACACCGCCTGTTTAACTAATATTTTGTAACGGCATCTAGCCTAGGAAATCCTTTTGAGCCTAGTAGAATTTAGTGCTACTCAGCAGCGTACCCCACCCATGAAGCAAGCTACACTGCCTGTTTACCTAAGTACTATTTTTAACGGCATCTGGCCCAGGAAATCCTTTGGGGCCTAGTAGAATTTGGTGCTACTCAGCAGCGTACCCCACCCATGAAGCAAGCTACACCGCCTGTTTACCTAAGTACTATTTTTTAACGACATTTAGCCCAGGAAATCCTTTTGGGCCTAGTAGAATTTAGTGCTACTCAGCAGTATACCCCACCCATGAAGCAAGCTAAGCTGCCTGTTTACCTAACTACTATTTTTTAACGACATTTAGCCCAGGAAATCCTTTTGGGCCTAGTAGCAATTTCTCCTACTTAGCAGAGTACCCCACCCATGAAGCAAGCTACACCACCTGTTTACCTAACTACTTTTTTGCAACAGCATCTAGCCCATGAAATCCTTTTGGGCCTAGTAGAATTTAGTGCTACTCAGCAGCGTACCACACTCATGAAGCAAGCTACACCACCTGGTAATCTAATTACAAATTTATAACTGATTCTAGCCCAGGAAATCGTTTTGTACCTAACAGCATTTTGCGCTACTTAGCACAGTACCCCACCCATGAAGCAAGCTACACCACCTGTTTGCCTAAGTACTATTTTTTATCGGCAACTGGCCCAGGAAATCCTTTTGGGCCTAATAGAATTTGGTGCTACTAAGCAGCGTACCCCACCCAAGAAGCAAGCTACATCGCCTGTTTACCTACCTACTATTTTGTAACGGCATCTAGCCCGGGAAATCCTTTTGGGCCTAGTAGAATTTGGTGCTACTCAGCAGAGTACTCCACCCATGAAGCAAGCTACACCACCTGTTTACCTAACTAATTTTTTGTAACAGCATCTAGCCCAGGAAATCCTTTTGGGCCTAGTAGAATTTAGTGCAACTCAGCAGCGTACCCCACCCATGAAGCAAGCTACACCGCCTGGTGATCTAATTACTAATTTTTAACTGCATCTAGCCCAGGAAATCGTTTTGTACCTAATAGCATTTAGTGCTACTCAGCACAGTACCCCACAAATGAAGCAAGCTACACCGCCTGTTTACCTAAGTACTATTTTTTAACGGCATCTGGCCAGGAAATCTTTTTGGGCCTAGTAGAATTTGGTGCTGCCCAGCAGCGTACCCCACCCATGAAGCAAGCTACACCACCTGTTTACCTAACTAATTTTTTGTAACGGCATCTAGCCCAGGAAATCCTTTTGGACCTAGTAGAATTTAGTGCTACTCAGCAGCGTACCCCACCCATGAAGCAAGCTACACCGCCTGTTTAACTACTATTTTGTAACGGCATCTAGCCTAGAAAATACTTTTGAACCTAGTAGAATTTAGTGCTACTCAGCAGCGTACCCCACCCATGAAGCAAGCTACACTGCCTGTTTACCTAAGTACTATTTTTAACGGCATCTGGCCCAGGAAATCCTTTTGGACCAAGTAGAATGTGGTGCTACTCAGCAGCGTACCCCACCCATGAAGCAAGCTACACCGCCTGTTTACCTAAGTACTATTTTGTAACAACATTTAGCCCAGGAAATCCTTTTGGGCCTAGTAGCAATTTCTGCTACTCAGCAGAATACCCCACCCATGAAGCAAGCTACACCACCTGTTTACCTAACTACTTTTTTGTAACAGCATCTAGCCCAGGAAATCCTTTTGGGCCTAGTAGAATTTAGTGCTACTCAGCGGCGTACCCCACTCATGAAGCAAGCTACACCACCTGGTGATCTAATTACTAATTTTTAACTGCATCTAGCCCAGGAAATCGTTTTGTACCTAATAGCATTTTGTGCTACTCAGCACAATACCTTACCCATGAAGCAAGCTACACCGCCTGTTTACCTAAGTACTATTTTTTAACGGCATCTGGCCCAGGAAATACTTTTGGGCCTAATAGAATTTGGTGCTACTCAGCAGCGTACCCCACCCAAGAAGCAAGCTACACCGCCTGTTTACCTAACTACTATTTTGTAACGGCATCTAGCCTGGGAAATCCTTTTGGGCCTAATAGAATTTAGTGCTACTCAGCACAATACCCCACCCATGAAGCAAGCTACACCGCCTGTTTACCTAAGTACTATTTTTTAACGGCATCTGGCCCAGGAAATTTTTGGGGGCCTAATAGAATTTGGTGCACCTCAGCAGAGTACCCCACCCATGAAGCAAGCTACACCGCCTGTTTACCTAAGTACTATTTTTTAACGACGTTTAGCCCAGGAAATCCTTTTGGGCCTAGTAGCATTTTGTGCTACTCAGCACAATACCCCACCCATGAAGCAAGCTATACCGCCTGTTTGCATAAGTACTATTTTTTAACGGCATCTGGCCCAGGAAATCCTTTTGGGCCTAATAGAATTTGGTGCAACTTAGCAGCGTACCCCACCCATGAAGCAAGTTACACCGCCTGGTGACCTAATTACTAATTTTTCACTGCATCTAGCCCAGGAAATCGTTTTGGGCCTAGTAGAATCTGGTGCTACTCACCAGTATACCCCACCCATGAAGCAAGCTACACCGCCTGTTTACCTAACTACTATTTTTTAATGACATTTAGCCCAGGAAATCCTTTTTGGCCTAGTAGCAATTTCTCCTACTCAGCAGAGTACCCCACCCATGAAGCAAGCTACACCACCTGTTTACCTAACTACTTTTTTGTAACAGCATCTAGCCCAGGAAATCCTTTTGGGCCTAGTAGAATTTAGTGCTACTCAGCAGCGTACCACACTCATGAAGCAAGCTACACCGCCTGGTGATCTAATTACTAATTTTTAACTGCTTCTAGCCCAGGAAATATTTTTGTACCTAACAGCATTTTGTGCTACTCAGCACAGTACCCCACTTATGAAGCAAGCTACACCGCCTGTTTAGCTAAGTACTATTTTTTAACGGCATCTGGCCCAGGATATCCTTTTGGGCCTAATAGAATTTGGTGCTACTCAGCAGAGTACTCCACCCATGAAGCAAGCTACACCACCTGTTTACCTAACTACTTTTTTGTAACAGCATTTAGCCCAGGAAATCCTTTTGGCCTAGTGGAATTTAGTGCTACTCAGCAGCGTACCCCACCCATGAAGCAAGCTACACCGCCTGGTGATCTAATTACTAATTTTTAACTGCATCTAGCCCAGGAAATCGTTTTGTACCTAATAGCATTTTGTGCTACTCAGCACAGTACCCCAACCATGAAGCAAGCTACACCGCCTGTTTAACTACTATTTTGTAACGGCATCTGGCCCAGGAAATCCTTTTGGGCCTAGTAGAATTTGGTGCTACTCAGCAGCGTACCACACTCATGAAGCAAGCTACACCGCCTGGTGATCTAATTACTAATTTTTAACTGCTTCTAGCCCAGGAAATCGTTTTGTACCTAATAGCATTTTGTGCTACTCAGCACAGTACCCCACCCATGAAGCAAGCTACACCGCCTGTTTACCTAAGTACTATTTTTTAACGGCATCTGGCCCAGGAAATCCTTTTGGGCCTAATAGAATTTGGTGCTACTCAACAGCGTACACCACCCAAGAAGCAAGCTACACCGCCTGTTTACCTAACTACTATTTTGTAACGGCATCTAGCCTGAAAAATCCTTTTGGGCCTAGTAGAATTTAGTGCTACTCAGCAGCGTACCCCACCCATAAAGCAAGCTACACTGCCTATTTACCTAAGTACTGTTTTTAATGGCATCTGGCCCTGGAAATCCTTTTGGGCCTAGTAGAATTTGGTGCTACTCAGCAGCATACCCCACCCATGAAGCAAGCTACACCGCCTGTTTAACTACTATTTTGTAACGGCATCTAGCCTAGGAAATCCTTTTGAGCCTAGTAGAATTTAGTGCTACTCAGCAGCGATCCCCACCCATGAAGCAAGCTACACTGCCTGTTTACCTAAGTACTATTTTTAACGGCATCTGGCCCAGGAAATCCTTTTCGGTCTAGTAGAATTTAGTGCTGCTCAGCAGCATACCCCTCCCATGAAGCAAGCTACACCGCCTGTTTACCTAACTACTATTTTGTAACGGCATCTGGCCCAGGAAATCCTTTTGGGCCTAGTAGCAATTTCTGCTATTCAGCAGAGTACCCCACCCATGAAGCAAGCTACACCACCTGTTTATCTAACTACTATTTTGTAATGGCATCTAGCCCAGGATATCCTTTTGGACCTAGTAGAATTTAGTGCAACTCAGCAGCATACCCCACCCATGAAGTAAGCTACACCGCCTGTTTACCTAACTACTATTTTGTAACGGCATCTAGCCTGGGAAATCCTTTTGGGCCTAGTAGAATTTAGTGCGACTCAGCAGCATACCCCACCCATGAAGCAAGCTACACTGCTTGTATACCTAAGTACTATTTTTAATGGCATCTGGCCCTGGAAATCCTTTTGGGACTAGTAGAATTTGGTGCTACTCAGCAGCGTACCCCACCAATGAAGCAAGCTACACGGCCTGTTTTACTACTATTTTGTAATGGCATCTAGCCTAGGAAATACTTTTGAGCCTAGTAGAATTTAGTGCTACTCAGCAGCGTACCCCACCCGCCTATTTACCTAAGTACTATTTATAACGGCATCTGGCCCAGGAAATCCTTATGGGCCTAGTAGCAATTTCTGCTACTCAGCAGAGTACCCCACCCATGAAGCAAGCTACACCACCTGTTTACCTACCTACTATTTTGTAACGGCATCTAGCCCGGGAAATCCTTTTGGGCCTAGTAGAATTTAGTGCTACTCAGCAGCGTACCCCATTCATGAAGCAAGCTGCACCGCCCGGTGATCTAATTACTAATTTTTAACTGCATCTAGCCCAGGAAATCGTTTTGTACCTAATAGCATTTTGTGCTACTCAGCACAGTACCCCACCCATGAAGCAAGCTACACCGCCTGTTTACCTAAGAACTATTTTTTAATGGCATCTGGCCCAGGAAATCCTTTTGGGCATAGTAGAATTTGGTGCTACTCAGCAGCGTACCCCACCCATGAAGCAAGCTACACCGCCTGTTTACCTAACTACTATTTTGTAACGGCATTAGCCTGGGAAATCCTTTTGGGCCTAGTAGAATTTAGTGCTACTCAGCAGCGTACCTCACCCATGAAGCAAGCTACACTGCCTGTTCACCTAAGTACTATTTTTAACGGCATCTGGCCCAGGAAATCCTTTTGGGCCTAGTAGAATTTGGTGCTACTCAGCAGCATACCCCACCCATGAAGCAAGCTACACCGCCTGTTTAACTACAATTTTGTAACGGCATCTAGCCTAGGAAATCCTTTTGAGCCTAGTAGAATTTAGTGCTACTCAGCAGCAATCCCCAGCCATGAAGCAAGCTACACTGCCTGTTTACCTAAGTACAATTTTTAACGGCATCTGGCCCAGGAAATCCTTTTGGGCCTAGTAGAATTTAGTGCTACTCAGCAGCATACCCCACCCATGAAGCAAGCTACACCGCCTGTTTACCTAACTACTATTTTGTAACGGCATCTGGCCCAGGAATTCCTTTTGGGCCTAGTAGCAATTTCTGCTATTCAGCAGAGTACCCCACCCATGAAGCAAGCTACACCACCTGTTTTCCTAACTACTATTTTGTAACGGCATCTAGCCCAGGAAATCCTTTTGGACCTAGTAGAATTTAGTGCAACTCAGCAGCATACCCCACCCATGAAGCAAGCTATACCGCCTGTTTACCTAACTACTATTTTGTAACGGCATCTAGCCTGGGAAGTCCTTTTAAGCCTAGTAGAATTTAGTGCAACTCAGAAGCATACCATACCCATGAAGCAAGCTACACCACCTGTTTACCTAACTACTATTTTGTAACTGCACCTAGCCCGGGAAATCCTTTTGGGCCTAGTAGAATTTAGTGCTACTCAGCACTGTACCCCACCCACGAAGCAAGCTACACCACCTGTTTACCTAACTACTATTTTGTAACGGCACCTAGCCCGGGAAATCCTTTTGGGCCTAGTAGAATTTAGTGCTACTCAGCAGCGTACCCCACCCATAAAGCAAGCTACATTGCCTGTTTTCCTAACTACTATTTTGTAGTGGCATCTGGCCCAGGAAATCCTTTTGGGCCTAGTAGCAATTTCTGCTACTCAGCAGAGTACCCCACCCATGAATCAAGCTACACCACCTGTTTATCTAACTACTATTTTCTAATGGCATCTAGCCCAGGAAATTCTTTTGGACCTAGTAGAATTTAGTGCAACTCAGCAGCTTACCCCACCCATGAAGCAAGCTACACCGCCTGTTTACCTAACTACTATTTTGTAACGGCATCTAGCCTGGGAAATCCTTTTGGGCCTAGTAGAATTTAGTGCTACTCAGCAGCATACCCCACCCATGAAGCAAGCTACACCACCTCTTTACCTAACTACTATTTTGTAACAGCACCTAGCCCGGGAAATCCTTTTGTGTCTAATAGAATTTAGTGCTACTCAGCAGCGTACCCCACCCTTGAAGCAAGCTACACTGCCTGTATACCTAAGTACAATTTTTAATGGCGTCTGGCCCTGGAAATCCTTTTGGGACTAGTAGAATTTGGTGCTACTCAGCAGCGTACCCCACCAATGAAGCAAGCTACACCGCCTGTTTTACTACTATTTTGTAACGGCATCTAGCCTAGGAAATACTTTTGAGCCTAGTAGAATTTAGTGCTACTCAGCAGCGTACCCCACCCAAGAAGCAAGCTACACCGCCTGTTTACCTAACTACTATTTTGTAACGGCATCTAGCCTGGGAAATCCTTTTGGGCCTAGTAGAATTTAGTGCTACTCAGCAGCTTACCCCACCCATGAAGCAAACTACACTGCCTGTTTAACTAAGTACTGTTTTTAACGGCATCTGGCCCTGGAAATCCTTTTGGGCCTAGTAGAATTTGGTGCTACTCAGCAGCATACCCCACCCATGAAGCAAGCTACACCACCTGTTTAACTACTATTTTGTAAGGGCATCTAGCCTAGGAAATCCATTTGAGCCTAGTAGAATTTAGTGCTACTCAGCAGCGTTCCCCACCCATGAAGCAAGCTACACTGCCTGTTTACCTAAGTACTATTTTTAACGGCATCTGGCCCAGGAAATCCTTTTGGGCCTAGTAGAATTTAGTGCTACTCAGCAGCGTTCCCCACCCATGAAGCAAGCTACACTGCCTGTTTGCCTAACTACTATTTTGTAATGGCATCTAGCCCAGGAAATTCTTTTGGACCTAGTAGAATTTAGTGCAACTCAGCAGCATACCCCACCCATGAAGCAAGCTACACCACCTGTTTACCTAACTACTATTTTGTAACGGCATCTAGCCTGGGAAATCCTTTTGGGCCTATTAGAATTTAGTGCTACTCAGCAGCATACCCCACCCATGAAGCAAGCTACACCACCTGTTTACCGAAGTTCTATTTTTAACGGCTTTTGGCCCAGGAAATCCTTTTGGGCCTAGTAGAATTTGGTGCTACTCAGCAGCGTACCCCACCTAGGAAGCAAGCTACACCACCTGTTTACCTAACTACTATTTTGTAACGGCATCTAGCCTGGGAAATCCTTTTGGGCCTAGTAGAATTTAGTGCTACTCAGCAGCATACCCCACCCATGAAGCAAGCTACACCACCTGTTTACCTAACTACTATTTTGTAACGGCATCTAGCCTGGGAAATCCTTTTGGGCCTAGTAGAATTTAGTGCTACTCAGCAGCGTAACTTACCCACGAAGCAAGCTACACCACCTGTTTACCTAACTACTATTTTGTAACAGCACCTAGCCCGGGAAATCCTTTTGGGCCTAGTAGAATTTAGTGCTACTCAGCAGCGTACCCCACCCATGAAGCAAGCTACACTGCCTGTTTACCGAAGTTCTATTTTTAACGGCTTTTGGCCCAGGAAATCCTTTTGGGCCTAGTAGAATTTGGTGCTACTCAGCAGCGTACCCCACCTAGGAAGCAAGCTACACCACCTGTTTACCAAACTACTATTTTGTAACGGCATCTAGCCTGGGAAATCCTTTTGGGCCTAGTAGAATTTAGTGCTACTCAGCAGCATACCCCACCCATGAAGCAAGCTACACCACCTGTTTACCTAACTACTATTTTGTAACGGCACCTGGCCCGGGAAATCCTTTTGGGCCTAGTAGAATTTAGTGCTACTCAGCAGCGTAACTTACCCACGAAGCAAGCTACACCACCTGTTTACCTAACTACTATTTTGTAACAGCACCTAGCCCGGGAAATCCTTTTGGGCTTAGTAGAATTTAGTGCTACTCAGCAGCGTACCCCACCCATGAAGCAAGCTACACTGCCTGTTTACCGAAGTTCTATTTTTAACGGCTTTTGGCCCAGGAAATCCTTTTGGGCCTAGTAGAATTTAGTGCTACTCAGCAGCATACCCCACCCATGAAGCAAGCTACACTGCCTGTTTACCGAAGTACTATTTTTAACGGCATCTGGCCCTGGAAATCCTTTTGGGCCTAGTAGAATTTGGGGCTACTCAGCAGCGTACTCCACCCATGAAGCAAGCTACACCGCCTGTTTAACTACTATATTGTAACAGCATCTAGCCTAGGAAATCCTTTTGAGCCTAGTAGAATTTGGGGCTACTCAGCAGCGTACCCCACCCATGAAGCAAGCTACACCGCCTGTTTAACTACTATATTGTAACAGCATCTGGCCCAGGAAATTCTTATGGGCCTAGTAGCAATTTCTGCTACTCAGCAGAGTACCCCACCCATGAATCAAGCTACACAACCTGTTTACCTACCTACTATTTTGTAATGGCATCTAGCCTTGGAAATCCTTTTGGGCCTAGTAGAATTTAGTGCTACTCAGCAGCGTACCCCACCCATGAAGCAAGCTACACTGCCTGTTTACCTAAGTACCATTTTTGAACGACATTTAGCCCAGGAAATCCTTTTGGGCCTAGTAGATTTTAGTGCAACTCAGCAGCATACCCCACCCATGAAGCAAGCTACACTACCTGTTTACCTAACTACTATTTTGTAACGGCACCTAGCCCGGGAAATCCTTTTGGGCCTAGTAGAATTTGGTGCTACTCAGCAGCGTACCCCACCCATGAAGCAAGCTACACCGCCTTCTTTCTTTCTCAATCTAACCCCTCGGCTCTGGGGTGTCCACTCTCCCTCCAGCTCTCTCCTTCTCACAGGTGGACTACCGGGTGTTTTCACACTGTGGCGAATCTTTTGGGCCCAGGCATAAGAAGTCGTCGAGGTAATGGATAATATGTGCCGCCTTACAAACGTCCATGATGACACATTTGAGGAAGCAACTAAACACCTCAAATAGTGAGCAGGATATGGAGCACCCCATGGGCAATCAGCGATCTATGTAGTATGCTCCTTCACAGAAGCAGCCCAATGGGAGGACACTATTCGGAGGCACAGGTAGTAACCGGAACGCCCCCTCAATGTCTGTTTTGGCCATTAGGGTGCCCTTTACTAACTTCTTGACCCGCCTGATTGCCTCATCAAAGGGTGTACAGTACATAGTACTGTACTTGGTTCCGTGTCGATGTTGTCGTTTACTGAGCTGCCCCTTGGATATGACAAATGGTGGATTAGTCTGAATGTATTGGGTTCATTTTTTGGCACAACTCCCAATGGGGGTACCACTACGTCTTCTAAGGAAAGTGTTCTGAATGGACCCGCCACCATTCTACCTAAAGATATTTCTTTTTTTATTTTTTTTTTGTCAAGACGTCTGGGTGTTGGTTGAGTGAGGTTAGATTTTTACTTCAGCCTTTCTTGATTTTAGAAGGGCATGATATGCCTCTATCTGTGTCTCCTCCTCCTTTTACTCCTCCACCTCTTTTCTTTTCGCATGACTATATGTAGTTGTGACTTTTCCATGTGTTTGTTGTGTCTTCTGAGCAGTTTGTCAGCTTTTGGACACCTTTTAAGGTGTTTTCTATGTGTTTTCCATGTGTTTGTATGTGTTTATGTTTGCCTGCCATTGGTTTCAATGGGGTTCGACGGTGTTCGTCAAACGTTCGACGAACAGTTCGTCGAACACGTCTCTGTTTGATGAACCGAACCTGAACACTAGGGATGTGGCTCATCTCTAGTGGGGAAGCCACAGCAAAGAGATCACTGAAAGACTGTGTCCCCACAAGCCTAAACGGCAACATCTCCACGGCTAGCAACTTGGCAATGTGCGCATTTAGTATTTGTGCTTGTGGGTGTGTGGGTTGGTATGTACACTTCCCTTCATAGATCTGGGGCACGTATAACTGGATGCATGGCTGGGACAAACAAGTGGATGGGATTGTTGTGTCCTGTGTCTCTACAACCGCAGCTTGTGAGCAGGAGGTATGAGCACCTGCTTCCTGGCCAGCAGATTGGGAAGGACAGATCACAGGTGACATGGCAGTGGTTTGACCTGCAGGCACTGATTTGGTACTCTGTTGTTCTGCCCACCGAATAGGGTGCTTGGCTGCCATGTGTTTATGCATACTGGTGGTGCTCTGGTTGCCTTTGCCCTGGCCTCTGCTCAGCTTCGTATGGCAGATGCTACAGATGACAATGTTTGGTTTAGAAGAACTATCTGAAAAAAAATTCCAGACAGAGGATGAACGCCCCCTTGCCTTGACTTGGGGCACAGAGGGATTGCTCTTGGAAGCCATTGACACACTTAACACTCTCCTCAAACCAGTAGTCCTTGGTGCCTTTGTTGGTGCTACATATCCACCTTCTTCCTCTGTGCTGTGTGTTGGCTATGCGTACCAATGGTCCAGGTCAGATCAGTGGACTCATCATCGACCACCTCATCGTCCATGTCATCCTCCTTCCGTGTTGATATTGTCGGCTGGCCAGATGACAAATGTATCTCATCATCATCAGCCTCCACCTCTTGAGACGATATATCACGTGGCTGAAAGTGGCTTTCTTCTGTCTGTGGGTTTTCAAATATTTGGCCATGAACAGACGATACCTCCTCACATTCCTGTTCAATGTTGCGCATTGAGAGGCCAGTGTCATGTCGGATGCTGTTCAGACCAGGTCGTTCGACAGAGAGCGGTAATTCCACTTTTGACCACTATGTGCTCATTGGCGTCGGCTAGATTTTATCTAGCTGGTCCGGGGTTAATTTACCTGATGCTCGGATTGGAAGCTGGGCCATGCCCATTGCCTTTAAATAGTTCTCCTGAACATTGGGCGTCGCCGATTATAGCTTCTGTCTTGTGCGTTGTTATCTCGGTCTGGAGTGGTGAGCTAGTAGTTGGAGTATCGTTGCTGGTGGTGTTTTTCCCTTTGTCTTTTACTCCTTCCTATATTTGTATTTATTTTGCCCTGCGCATTTATAGTGTATTCCTGAGTGACTGCGGCGTGGTGTATATTTTCCATTATCCTTGTCTGTTCTAACTGTGGGTATTGGTGTATGATCTTTTGACTGGGTGGAGCGCGGTAGTTTCAGCCTAGGGTTGAAACAGGAGACAGGGCGAGGGTTGAGGCCTAGACATGCACACCATCAGTGTAAACTCTAGGTAGAGGGTCAGTCAGGATTTCCCTAGTCTGAGGGAAATTGCAGGGGCCCGGGTTTTTAGCTCTTGCCCACCTAGTCTCCCCGTGACATTATAATCGGCCTTTAAAACAAAAAAAAGGGTTTCCTTTTTTTTTGTTGTTGTTGTTTTGTCATGGATCCCATGACTTCCATGACCCGCCAGTTGGAGGCGCTGTCCCTACAGGTCACTGAGTTGAGGGGGGCAGTGCAGCAACAAGGACTAGCAGTATCTAATGTGCAAGCTGGAGCGACAGGTAGAGTTGCTGAGCCTAAATTTCCTTTGCCTGAAAAATTTGCTGGGGAACGCAGTAAATTTGTTTCTTTTTGTGAAGCTTGCAAACTATATTTCCGTATGCGCCCAATCTCCTCAGGTAATGAGGCTCAGCGTGTGGGCCTGGTGTTGTCATTGTTAAGCGGGGATCCCCAAGCATGGGCGTTTTCTTTGCCATCTGATTCTGCTGCATTTGACTCTGTGGAGAGTTTTTTTTCCTTTCTTGGAAATATTTACGATGAGCCAGACAGAATGGCTCTAGCAGAATCTAAGATACGCACTATACGCCAGGGGGAGCGAGTTGCAGAGGATTACTGTTCTGAATTTCATTGCTGGGCGATCGATACACAGTGGAATGATCCAGCGCTGCGGAGTCAGCTTATTCATGGGGTTTCTGGAAGGGTTAAAAAAGCCCTTCTGATGTACGAGACTCCTACTTCTCTAGATTCCGCTAAAGGTCTGGTTGTCCGCAATGATCGTCATTTGCGTCAGGGGGAGCATGAGACACCGCCTATGGGAGAGGGTTTAGGTTCACATGTGGTTGCTGCAGGTGAGCCCACGGAGCCTATGCAAATCGCAGGGGTGTCACATGTGAAGCGTCGAGCCCCTGAGCTCAGGAAGCAGGGAGCCTGTTTTTACTGCGGTAAGACTGGTCATTTTATTAACATCTGTCCTCTACTGTCTAAGAAAAACGCAACGGCGGAAAACTTCTAAGCTCAGAGGGTGTGGAGGAGACCAATCTGAGCTTATGTATATCCTCCATGGTGGTTTCTCAATGCATGCTCCCTGCTAAGGTTATAATCGCTGGCAGTGAGCTGCCAATTACTGTATTTGTGGATAGTGGTTCAGCCACAAATCTCATTGATGAGGAGTTTGCGTGCACAGCAGGTTTTAGGATTGAAAAACTGCCTCATCCTATCCGCGTGGTCACCATCAATGCTGCTCCTCTCTCACAGGGGGAGATTACTGAATTTGTGGCTGAGGTGAAACTCCACATTGGGGTTCTACATTCCGAGCATGTTACATGTAAGGTGCTCAGGAATCTTCCTGCTCAGGTGGTTTTGGGTTTTCCATGGTTGTCTAGGCACAACCCGGTAATTGACTGGAATACTCAGGACATAATTCAGTGGAGCGAATTCTGCCAGGAGAATTGCCTGGCCACATGTGTGTCTGCTGTGACTTCAAGCGTTCCGGAGTCACTTCTGGATTTTGTGGATGTGTTCTCTGAGAAAAGTTGTTCAGAGTTGCCGCCACATCACCCCTATGACTGTACTATCAGATTTAAACCAGGGGCCAAATTGCCTAAAGCAAGGATGTTTAACATCTCCGGTCCGGAGACACAAGCATTAAAGTATTACATTGCTGAAAGTTTGAGCAAAGGGCACATCAGGCCTTCACCCTCGCCTGTGGCAGCAGGGTTCTTCTTCGTGAAGAAGAAAGATGGCGGATTACGCCCGTGTTTGGATTTCAGGGAATTGAACCAGATTACGGTTCGTGATCCATACCCTATGCCACTAATACCAGATTTGTTCAACCAGGTGGCAGGTGCTAAGTGGTTTACCAAGCTTGACCTCTGGGGGGCGTACAACCTCATAAGAGTCCGTCATGGTGATGAGTGGAAGATGGCTTTTAATACCCCTGAGGGTCATTTTGAAAATTTGGTGATGCCATTTGGGTTGACTAACGCACCTGCAGTGTTCCAACATTTCATTAATGATGTGTTTTCGCATGTTTTGGGGAAATTCGTTATCGTGTACCTAGATGACATTCTCATATATTCTTGCGACCGTGATACTCATTTACATCATGTCAGGCAGGTGTTACAGCTTCTCAGAGAGAGTAAGCTGTATGCTAAACTTGAAAAATGTGTATTTTCTGTTCAAGAGTTGCCTTTCTTAGGTTATATTGTGTCTGCTTCTGGTTTTAAAATGGACGCCGCTAAGGTGCAAGCAGTGCTGCATTGGGAACGGCCTGATAACCTGAAAGCACTTCAGCGGTTCCTTGGGTTTTCTAACTACTATAGGAAATTTATCAAAGATTTTTCCATCATTGCTAAACCGCTAACTGACATGACTAAATAGGGTACCAATTTCTCCATTTGGCCTGAGGCTGCTGTGCGCGCATATGAATTTCTTAAGAACAGTTTTGTTTCAGCCCCCATTCTTGTGCAGCCAGACGTATCAAAACCTTTTGTTGTGGAAGTCGATGCGTCTGAGGTTGGTGTGGGGGCAATACTATCACAAGGCTCATCTTTGAGTGATTTGCGTCCATGCGCCTATTTCTCCAAGAAACTGTCGTCTGCCAAACGTAACTACGATATCGGCAACAGGGAGTTGTTGGCAATCAAGTTGGCCTTTGAGGAATGGCAACACTTCTTGGAGGGGTCGGTACATCAAGTTACTGTTATTACTGATCATAAGAATCTGCTGTATTTGGAGTCTGCCAAGCGTCTGTCCCCCAGGCAGGCTCTCTGGGCATTGTTTTCACGCGGTTCAATTTTGTTGTCACTTACAGACCGGGGTCTAAAAACACTAAGGCGGATGCTCTGTCCAGGTGTTTTCTGGGGGGAGAACCTCGGGAGGATCCAGTACCCATCCTCCAAAAGGGTGTTGTGGTTTCGGCTCTCACTACCGAGGTTGAGGCTGAGATTGCCGAGGCTCATAAGGAGGTACCATCTGGGCTTCCCATCAACAAAATCTTTTGTGCCGCTTCATCTCCGCTTAAAGGTTTTGGCGGAGCATCATGATGCTGTCCTGGCTGGCCACCCAGGGGTTAGAGGTACCTTGGAGTTGGTGTCACGGCGGTTTTGGTGGCCCAAGATCCGACAGGACGTGGTCTCATACGTGTCAGCTTGTACCACGTGCGCTAGGGCTAAGACGCCCCGCTCCCGTCCTGTTGGCACACTACTTCCTCTTGAGGTACCTAGTAAGCCACGGACGGAAATCTCCATGGATTTCATCACTGATTTGCCCTCCTCAGCTGGGAACACGGTCATCTTGGTGATTGTTGATCGGTTTTCAAAAATGTCGCACTTTGTGACTTTGCCTTCGTTGCCTAATGCTAAGACTCTGGCTCACGTATTTGTGCAGGAGGTGGTCAGACTTCCTGGGGTTCCGTCTGACATCGTGTCTGATAGGGGTACTCAGTTTGTGGCAAAATTTTGGAAAGCATTTTGCTCACGGCTGGGGATCAAGTTGTCTCATTCTTCGGCGTTTCATCCTCAGTCAAATGGTCAGACTGAGCGTATGAACCAAAATTTGGAACAGTACTTACGCTGCTTTGTCTCTGATAACCAGGAGGAGTGGTCTACCTTTCTTCCTTTGGCTGAGTTTGCCATCAATAATCACCGCCAGGAGTCATCTGGGGAGTCTCCGTTTTTTTGTGTTTACGGGCTACATCCTCAATTTTGTACTTTGAGTCAGAGGGGCTCTTCCGGTGTTCCGGAGGAGGACCAGTTAGGAGCACAATTGTCATCAGTCTGGAGGAGAGTTAAACAGCGCCTGTTCAGTGTGGGTGCTAGGTACAAACGTGTGGCTGACAGTAGGCGTGTGCCAGTGTGCCAGGTCCGAACCTGAGTGTGGATGACTGGGTGTGGTTATCCACAAAAAACATAAGACTCAAAATACCATCCCTTAAATTGGGTCCATGGTTTATTGGTCCATTTAGGGTCACCGCCGTCATTAACCCAGTAGCGTACCGATTGGAGCTTCCTACGGTGTATAAGATACACAACGTGTTCAACAGGTCTCTTTTAAAGAAGGTGGAGGTTTCTGTGGACGCGGCGCCTATGCCACCTCCAGTCTTGGTGGATGGTAATTTGGAATTTGAAGTCTCCTAGGTGGTTGACTCTCGTGTAGTACGCCGCTCTTTACAGTACTTGGTACACTGGCATGGTTATGGGCCGGAGGAGAGGTCCTGGGTACCAGCCTCGGACATTCATGCGGATCGGCTGGTCAGGTTTTTTCACCGTCGCCATCCGGACAAGACGTGAGGGCCCTGGGGTCCCTCGTAGAAGGCGGGGTACTGTCATGTCGGACGCTGTTCAGACCAGGTCGTTCGACCGACAGCGGTAATTCCGCTTTTGACCACTATGTGCTCATTGGCGTCGGCTAGATTTTTATCTAGCTGGTCCGGGGTTAATTTACCTGATGCTCGGATTGGAAGCTGGGCCATGCCCATTGCCTTTAAATAGTTCTCCTGAACATTGGGCGTCGCCGATTATAGCTTCTGTCTTGTGCGTTGTTATCTCGGTCTGGAGTGGTGAGCTAGTAGTTGGAGTATCGTTGCTGGTGGTGTATTTCCCTTTGTCTTTTACTCCTTCCTATATTTGTATTTATTTTGCCCTGTGCATTTATAGTGTATTCCTGAGTGACTGCGGCGTGGTGTATATTTTCCGCTATCCTTGTCTGTTCTAACTGTGGGTATTGGTGTATGATCTTTTGACTGGGTGGAGCGCGGTAGTTTCAGCCTAGGGTTGAAACAGGAGACAGGGCGAGGGTCGAGGCCTAGACATGCACACCATCAGTGTAAACTCTAGGTAGAGGGTCAGTCAGGATTTCCCTAGTCTGAGGGAAAATGCAGAGGCCCGGGTTTTTAGCTCTTGCCCACCTAGTCTCCCCGTGACAGCCAGAGGCAACCAAAGGATCATATGTACCAAACAGATAAATGGAGTGGCCAAGCATTGGGCCAAATGTTTCCTGTGACTGCTGAGGGGGGGAGGAAGTATTAACAGGTTGAGGATTGGATGACCCAGTGTTCTGTGCATTGACAGTAAACTGTGTGGTCATGGAGGATTGAGTGCTATTAGAAAATTTCATTGAGACCTTTTCTGCCATCCAAGACAGTATCTTGCTCTTCTGGCTTCCAGACACGTTTACGTTCCTGACTGGGAATTTTCGCCAGGAACATAGATGCATCAACCTTCTTCTGTCTCCCAGACTCAGTGCCTTGTCGGGCACCACTGACAACCCCACGCCCACGTCCACGTCCCTGTCCCTTCACAACAGGCTTTTTGGGAATTTGGGATTTTTGTGACATAGTTGCAGATATTCAGATGCAGATATTGGGGAACAAGGAGCAGTTCGTGCTTTGTGGAAGGTAGCACTATAGCCTAGTACTGCTTTGTGTTTTACAAACAGGAGGACTGTCTGCAATGTAAAAAAAATTGGCTGAGTTTAACACCAAATATTTTGGTCACCAGTCACCACAGAAGACAACGGTGCTGGCTGCGTGTCAGATGTGCAGTAACGAACGTGCAATTCGGTGTGCAAACAGCACTGTAAAGGCAAAAAAATGGACCTGAGTTTAACGGCGAATATTTTGCTTGCCAGTCACCACAGAAGACAACGGAGCTGGCTGAGTGTCAGTTGTGCAGTAACGTGCATGCTATTCGGCTATTCGGTGTGCAAACAGCACCATAAAGGCAAAAAAATTGACCTGAGTTTAACGTTGAATATTTTTCTCGCCAGTCACAACAGAAGACAACGGTGCTAGCTGCGTCTCAGTTGTGCAGTACCGTGCATGCTATTCGGTGTGCAAACAGCACCAAAAGAGCAAAAAAATTGGCCTGCAGGGGAAAATGTGACCCCAAAAATTGCTGAGAAAACTGTCACTACTCCCTGACGTTATACAGTACTTTCAGCAAGAGCTGAGATATGGAGGTACTATGTATGTACTGTAACTCTCCTGCCTGTCTCCCTGTACTACTATAGTCACCTACAATTAGAATAGCTCTCACAAGAGCTTTTGTGGGTTTTTTTAGATGATTACTGGACGATTTCCAAAAGCACAGCTCTCCCTAGCAGGTGCTCACACTCTCCCTACACTAGCACTAGCTGTGTTCCTGACGCAATGTGCAGATAATGGCGCCGGCTGGGCGTGTATACAGCTTATGAGTCGTAGCCTACTATGATGACTAAACTATGATGCTGCACAGCCAACCAATCACAGTAATGCCGCCCACAACCGTGACTGGCTAATGCAGGGCGGGAGATACAAATGTTGCGAGGCGAGTAGTGAAATACTCACTAGGATTCGAGTACCGCGAGTACCGCATCACTCGCTGAGTACCGAATCGTAACGAATATACTCGCTCATCCCTAGTTAACAGGTTTATTTACAGGGGAAACATGCCACGCAGGTAGCTAAAGGGTTAAACAGTGTAAGTGGCATAACTGAAGTACGACAGTACAAATAACGACAATGCGGTAGCAAGGATTACAGGAAGTCTAAACACCGCAGCTCCTGCTGCGTACTCTATAGAGCTGGCAACGGTGAGCGCTGTGTCCTTACTAATGGGGTTTCAGCACACAACAATACCCCGTGTTCTGGTGACAATGGTCAGTCTCCGGTACCTTCCACTGCCCCTAGTCCATATACTGTAGTGGCTAACTAACGGTGGGGGCCAAAGTCCTGTACGAGCCCAGCGTGGCTCTACTAACATACGCTGGCAAGGTTAGATTACAAGTGTCTGGGCAGATATTAACTAGCACAGTTAGGGGTAGCTGAAGGTCATGCTACCATGCCACTAGGTAGCATATCGAATGATATGTTTATACTGTATGAGATTTAGATACTGTATGGATTTTTTTTTCACCAGGACCTATGTTAGATTGGAGGCATCATTAACATTACATTCATGTGTTTATATTTATAATTGAGATACTTTTTTCTTTTGTTTGAAATAAAGTTTGTATTTTTTAACTATACATTCTTGTGGCCTATCTATATGAGTTTCTTAGAGAGGTCTTGTGTTACTTAAACTTCAGAGAATGGTGCAAGTGGTTCTTCCTCCTCACCATCGAGAACCTCGGAACTGAGTGCCCCAGGTTCACTTGGCGCTGTCTCGGGTCGAATCTCACAGACGGGACCTTCGAATCCAGTTTTGGGTTCCACCAGACTCGCTTCCACACACCTGGACAGCGCAGACATCTCACTGTGGAATGTCAACACTTTCTCCATCTCTTCTCAGCTTCCATCATCATGACTCTGTCTGGCTCTAGGTGCGGCTCCTCTCCTCTTGCCATACCATTTTTCCCAGGGTCAGCGTTCTCTCCAATTAGCAGAACCTTCGGAGGGGTGAGCATATCTTCTCCGTTGTCTGTCTTGGGTAGGGCAACTTCTGGACAAATGGCTCAGTCTTCCACATGTCCAACACCCTCTTCTGCATCTGTCTGGTGGGTAATTTGGTCTGAATTGTTGACCTCTACAGGAAGCATACTCCCTCCACCTTCGCTCTTCTTCCCACTATATGGGGTTGAATTCAGGAGCTGCTGCTGAAGTTATTTTCATGCTCCTCTAACCTCTTTCATCTGTTGATGTGAGTTACCTCGGGGTATGGCATTGGTCTCCAAAGTGGCAATATAGACTTCTTTCAGGTTTTCGATTGCTGTCCATTTTTTTTCCATTCCTCGCCGTAATTTGCAGGACCACTTTCGTTCTTCCTCATTGGGGATGGATACCTTGCAACTCCGGACTATCCCTGTCAAGGCTGCAATCCTCTGCTCCGGCTTGCCTATGGGCACCTTTGCTCCAATGTCAACAAAAATCATGTGCGGGTTAACTCACAGGCACTTACACAAAGCCTGCCTAAGCAGCATGTCTCTCAGGCCCATCACTAACTGGTTTCGCAGCACTATGTCACGGGGTTCTATGCCTATGCCGTCTTTCTTAAGAATTGCAGTATGTAGCTCCTGTAGCACGTTCGTGTACTGCATCACAGTCTCCCCCTCTCTTTGAATACGCCTAAACAAACGGGTGCGTAACTCTCCTACATCCATGAGGTCTCCATGCATCTCTTCAAGTATTTGCAGTAATTTGTCAAAGATGTCTCACGCCTGGGGAGGCTGTAGCATGACGGACTTTCTCGCCTCTCCATCCAGAGCCATCATGGCAACTTCTGCCTCTAACGCAGGAGTCATGGGGTACGTCTTCATCATCCCCCTGACGCACACAGTCCAGCTCCATAACAGAACATTGCTCCCTGTGAACTTGGGGAGATTTTTAAATATTATTCCCAATTGTATGGTGGCTCTTGGGGCACCCCTGACCGCTTGGTCTGCCACCCTTGCGTCAATAAACTGCATCCTGCCGACTACGCCAAGTGTAAAGTTCTAGCAGGAACGTGGGATGCAGTGAAGGACAGGAGGCAGAGCAAGGGTTACCAGGTTTATTTACAAGGAAAACACTCCACGCACGGAGGTAAAAGGGTTAAACAGTGTAAGTGGCAAAACTGAAGTACGACAGTACAAATGACGACAATGCGGTAGCAAGGGTTACAGGAAGTCCAAACACCGCAGCTCCTGCTGCATACTCTATAGCGCCAGCAATGGCAGGTGCAGTGTCCTTACTAATGGGATTTCAGCACACAACAATACCCCATCTTCTGGTGACAGTGGTCAGTTTCCGTTACCTTCCACTGCCCCTAGTCCATATACTGTAGTGGCCAACTAACGGTGAGGGCCACAGTCCTGTACGAGCCCAGGGTGGCTCTACTACATACGCTAGCAAGGTTACATCACAAGTGTCTGGGCCGATATTAACTAGCACAATCAGGGGTAGCTGATGGTCATGCTCTGGTCTTTATCAAGCAGCACTTGCGCGGTACTCACTATCCTGGAGTGACTGGCATCTGGTTTTATGGTAGTCACCTCACCAAGAACGCACTGCCTGTCTCTCTCTCTCTCTCTCGTTCCAGCTGTCGATGGCAGGAGCCAGCAGTCGCTGGTCTGTGTGGCGCTGGTGCTCCTTGGACGGAGCGCTCCTCTTTTTGGCTGCTGCAGCACCCAGCTTGGCTCTGCTCTGCGGGCACGGCTCTGCAAGACTCTGTGCCACACGGCTCAGCTCTGCACGGCTCTCTCCACAGGCAACAGGAGCTCCTTCTATACGGCCCGTCACCAAGTCAGTCCTATCAGGTGGGGGAAGCAGAGCGCGCCGCTCACCATTCTGTGCGCTTCTCTCTGCACTGCACTCCGCTGGCACCAGAGTGCTCTGCTTCGTGTGATTTCCTCCTTTCTTAATCTTTCGCTGCGTGCGCTTCTTTAGCTCTACAGGTACCCGCAGTCCGGTCTATCTCCTTACACAGAGATATGGGCAGAAGCACGCAAAAAAGAGCAAGAGCAGGGGACTACAGCCTTGACAGGGATGGTCCGAAGCCACGAAGTTTCTACCCCGAACGAGGAAGAGCCGGAGTGGTCCACGAATTATAACTGGGAATGCAGAAAATCAGGGCAGAAATCGAGAGCCTGAAGGAAGTTCTTGCTGCTGCCTTGGGGTCCACTCCCATACCCCGGGGTAACTTCCGTCAAGAAAAGAAGGACTTTGGGGGAGAGATGCGGAGCATAGGAGAAGCTCCAACAGCAGCCTCAAAATTTACTTCCAGATCCCGGGGTGAAGAGCAACTAAGGAGGGGATATTCCTCTTGGGGAGGACGGCGAACCAGACCAAAGTGCCCACCACATAGGACCAGAAATGGGTGCTGGACGTGTGTAAGAATGGGGCACCTGTCCAGAAGTTGCCTTATGAGAGACAACCGACGGCAAAGATTCACACACCTTTCCGAAGGTCATGCCAACTAGAGAGAGAGCTGCCTCTGGAGGAAATTGTACGGAGAGCAGAGGGGAGCGGCACCCAGTGCCAGACAGAGCCACGACATCAGACGCTGAGAAAAGAGGGAGAAAATGTCGACTGACTACAGTGAGAAGTCTGCTCTGCTCCGTCGCATGGAGGCGAATCTGGTGGAACGCCAAATTGGATCCAATGGTCCTGCCTGTGAGATTCAACCCAAAGGGGAAGAAGGAATGCCTACCCGAGTAGTTCACCGAAGTCTATTGCAACCTGGCCTGTCACAAGATCCCGAAGGAGAAGAGAAGGTGCCAAGTGTCCTTGAAACATTCACTCCCACGGTTCCTGATTGTAAGGAGGAAGAACCACTTGCCTCATTCCCTGAGATGGATAGGTCACTGCCCACTAGCCCAAGGGAAGAACATAGGCCTGAAACTCCAGAGACATCTGCTCCATCGAACTCAGATGTACTCCCATCTTCAGCAACCCAACCTGACTCTACCACTTAACCTGACTCTACCACTCAAACTGAAGTTCCGAGTACCCCTAATGATCAAAGTCAAGAAGAGCTTCAAGGTACTCCATTTGTCCATGCTGGTGATTTGCCCCTGCAAGATGCACAGGACAATTTCTTTTGGCAGAATGTGTTGCAATTGCAAGACAGGCAGGCATGGATGTGAGAATTGTGGGCATCAGTCCCACCGCCGAAGAACATAAAGGAGCACAAAGAACACTCGCCCGTGGAATGGCGAGTTAAAGGAGAGGGGGAATGTAATGGGGACAACAGCACCGTGGATACCTGTGAGCCGGGTCCGGAATTGAAAAGGCTGCATCGCCTGTCCCCCGGGGGGGGGGAGCTTTAGCGAGGCAGACCTTCCTCTGTTGCCTGGGGGAAGCTTGAGTGAGGCAGAACTTCCTCCTCAAAGAGGGGGCAGGGATATAAAAGGAGAAAGCATGCACAGCAGAGCAATTTGGAGCCAACCCAGGGCAGTGTGCAGTCAGGCAAGTGGCTCGCTCTGCTCTCCCACCCCACCGAGAACCGGCGCTGTGACAGGCCCCACCATCTGCAGGAGGACCGCTGCGCTGAAGGCACCATCAGCAGCAGCCAGGGAGAAAAGTGCTCCATCCTGGGAGCAGCAGCATCGTGCAGGCCAGCGTCCACAGTCTCCCACCACCAACAGCAGATACCAGTGAGTGCTGCGGTCCCGTAGCATCCGTACAGCTCAGGCCCGTGTCCAAGCACCACCACCGCAGACAGAGACTGTGAGGAGAGATGTGCAGTGTGTCCGTTGGTCACCACAGAGCGAGGTGTGGAACATTCCGGGCTAGTGAGTACTGTGTGCACGCTGCCAGAGAGATATCAGGTGCAGCACCCTGCTGGAGAAGCAGCGCACCAGTGGTTGTCGGTGATTCAGTCTTGGTGGGAGCAGGCAGCCCACAGCATAGAAAGAAGAGTGCAGCGCGCCTAGTAGCTATCAGAGATCGAGGTGCCGTGTGCTTCATGACCGTGAGTACAGTGCACGTGCTGCAAAGAGAAAACCGAGTACTGGATAGACTTGTGTAACCCACCTTACCAGCTCATACATCCCACTCGCGGGAGACCCTGACTTTGCCAGTGTATATTTGCAGAGCCACGCTGGGCTCGTACAGTACTGTGGCCCACACTCTTTTCAGCCACTGCAGCATATAGACTAGGGGTAGCTGAAGGTACCGGAGAATGATTGCTGCTGCCAGAAGACGAGGCATTGTTGTTTACAGGTTACCACTGGAAGAGACACTGCGCCTAACTTTGTCGGCACTATTGATTTCATAGTCTATGGGTATGTGCACACGTCCGGATTTCTTGCAGAAATTTCCTGAAGAAAACCAGAAATTTTCTGCAAGAAATCCGCATTTTTTTTTTTGCTTTTTTTTCCCGTTTTTTTTCGCGTTTTTTTTAGCATTCTGCAAGCGTAATTAGCTTGCAGAATGCTAAAGTTTTCCAAGCGATCTGTAGCATTGCTTGGAAAACTGACTGACAAGTTGGTCACACTTGTCAAACATACTGTTTGACAAGTGTGACCAACTTTTTACTGTAGATGCTGCTTATGCAGCATCTATAGTAAAAGATAGAATGTTTAAAAATAATAAAAAAAAAAAAAAAATGGTTATACTCACCTGCAGACAGCTGATCTCCTCAGCGGCGTCCGTTCCTATAGCTGGTGTGTGTGCGCAGGACCTTCCATGACGTCGCGGTCACGTGAGCGGTCACATGGCCGGTCTCGCGACCAATCACATGACCGCGACATCATCGCAGGTCCTTCACCGCACACCAGCTATAGGAACCGAAGCGGCAGCATGCACCTGAGAGGCGGGAAGACATCGAAGGTGAGTATATCACTATTTTTTATTTTAATTCTTTTTTTTTGACCAATTGTATGGTGCCCAGTCCGTGGAGGAGAGTCTCCTCTCCTCCACCCTGGGTACCAACCGCACATAATCTGATTACTTCCCGCATGGTGTGCACAGCCCCGTGCGGAAAGTATACAGATCAATGCACTCCTAGGTGTGCGGAATCCCCGCAATTCCGCATTTTTAATGAACATGTTGCTTTTTTTTCCGCGATGTGATTTTTTCGCGGAAAAAAATGCAACATTTGCAGAAGAAATGCGGAATACACTGTAAATAATAGGAGGCATATGTTAGCGTTTTTTTCGCATTTTTATCACGTTTTTATAGCGAATAAACGCAAAAAAAACGCGAAAAATACTGAACGTGTGCACATGGCCTTAGGAACCACTGACTTTCATCTCAACTGCCGTTATCTGAACCATTGTTCTTCAACTCACAATAGCCATTTCAATTGTTTAATCCCCTGTTTAACCCTTTACCTCTGTGCATGGAGTATTCCCCTGTTATTAAACTTGTTAACCCTTGCTCTGCCTCCTGTCCGTCACTGCATCCCGCAACCTGCTTACAAAAGATCCTCTTTAATAGGTAGTTTAGTTGAAATTTATATAAAGTTAATTGACACTAAATTTGAGTATATGATTTACAGACTTGGGTTAAAGGGTTAAACACATCCACCATCCAGAGTCTACTTTGTATGCCTTATTTTGGATTTTGCTACCATCACACTATCCCCTAATCTAGTTTATGTAAAAGATGTCTCCCCACCCAGAAAATGCATATTAAACTAACTGTACAGTGATGTGGAGAACTTCATGCCTATAAAAAAACATGCTAACCTGTACATGTAAGTGGCACAGTGCCTGAGGAAGGACTTTTAAATATAATACAAATGAGGGGGCTTGCACCCTTGGAGTGGCCAATTGCTCAGTGCACTATTATGCCCCTCAATACCTTAATATGCATTATCTCCAGAGACCGCACTGACTGAATTCAGCTTACATGTCTGCACATGCACACTGACACTGCCTGAGCCTTGACTTGTGAACACAGTGTGGGTGAGTGCATTCTCCTAGTCACCTCTCTAAGGTCACTCACCATATTTCTGGGTTCATCAGTACAGCAAATAGCAGTCACAGAAAGGAGTCAGGGAAGACAATGCGCCTGTCCACATTGTGTGCGCATGACCAGGCTCAGGCATTGTCGGTGCACATGCGCACACGTGGACTGAGTTCAGGCAGCGCTCGCTTTGGAAATGGCAGACTCTCCTGAACAGTTAAAACAGATTTGCTATTACTTCTGTAAACACCTTAAACTGCTTCATGCCTGATTGTTACGTCTCATTGTCAGATGCAATAAATATTTCACTTTCCTCCAAAACACATTCATGTAGACACTGTAGCCTAGGAAAATCATGGACTGCTGCTCTGGAAACATCACATACTGCCAACATGGCTACAATGGGCAGGAGTGTTAAACACTACAATAAATGAAGGAAAACATTAGTTTATCGAAAACCCTCCAGGACACATTGGTTCAAAATCGATTCCTTTAAAAGTAAAGAGGGGGGGCTGTAGGAACGGAGTTAACAAAAGCCCCCCATGACTGCGTTGCCAAGGGAACGCAGGGGAGCAATTTTTAAATAAGAATGCGGGTGGAGGTGATTGGTTTAGAGGAGGGGGGAGGACTAGGGGGGTGGCTAGAGTTATGGGGCGGGCTATAGGAAAGTGCGGGAAAGGGGGGCCATTACTGTTTGATATTCTGACCTGAGAAGACGTGGATGATGTCCTCCGTCAATGAGATCCTCGGGCAGCTGCGGGAGATGGCGAGGTCGCGGCGTGGAGGCTGGCTGGAGGACCAGCTGGCGTCGTTGCTGGGCAGTCCAGGTGCCCAGGGGACCAGATCCAGGAGGACCCGGCCCCCGGAGCGCCTATCACCGGAGCTGGGACGGCATGGCAACCGCCGGCCACGGAGCCCCTCTCGGGACCCTGCGGAGGGTGCGGGCCGGCGGTCACCTACTCTCCCCGGCCCCTCCTCCGGCAGGAATCCACGGGCCGGCGCTGCTGGCGCTGGACGTCGGACCGGAGCAGCGGCGGCGCAGGCCCAGAGTGATTCACACGCTGCACCGGAAGTGGCTGTAGGAGTTCCGGGTCGCGGAGCCAACATGGCGGCGCCCAGCAGGAGCGGTACACGGCGTGCAGCGGCGGTGTCTGCAGCGCCGGCGGCGTCACCGGCGACAAGAAGGAGAGGACAAGGAGCGGCGGCGGGGCAAGTGAGGACCAGCGGAGCGGCGGCGGGCACCTCTGGGTTGGAACCCCCCCGGGGGCCCGGCAGGGGCAGCGCGACGAGAGGAAGATTAACGGGCAGGCGCACCTCCACACCACAGCCTGGCCCAGCACGGCGGGGGCGATCATTTGCAGCAGCTGGGGCTCGTGGCAGAGCTCAGCAAGAAGATAGGTCGGGAGTCGGGCTGGCGGCCGCCAGGTCCAGGTCACCCAGAAGGTCCAGGGAGAGTTCCATTTCGCCTGCTCCGGTCCCCCCTGGTGACGAGGAGGCCAGGGGCGCGGGCCTGGAGCAACACAGCGGCGCAGAGGATTCCGGTTCCAGGAGCGACCCGCGGGAGTTCGGTGATCGCACGGCTGGCGGGGACGCAGCACCCGCGCAGCTTAGTGAGTATGAGAATAACTCTGTTCTGGGGGGGGGATTGTGGTGCTCAGGCTGGGGATAGTTGTTATGGGGGGGTTGCTTTAGGGAGTGGGGGGCCTAGCACCGGGGAGGTCCCTGGGGTCAGGGAACTTTTGGCGGGTATGTCCCAGATTTTGAGGAGATTGGAGGGGGAAGGCCGGGATAGTGTGCGGTCGCCCCCGTTAGGTGCTTGGTTGCCGGCTTCAGGTACGGGTTCAGGAGTGGGAGTCAGATCGGGTAGGGAGAGTGAGCAGGTGTCGGCGGCAGGGGTGTCGGTGTCGGTACAGACCGACAAGGATAAGGGAGACAGGATTAAGTTGGATGATAGAGCCAAGGGGGAGGTTTACGTGTGTTTTGAGGGGCCATTGGGGGCACATTTAAAGAAAGAGGTGAAAGAGAAAATATGGAGAGATGAATACGTTGAGATTTTCTCCTTGTTGCCCCTGGAGAAGTTCAATTTGGATAAGGGTAGGAAAGAGGACAGCAAGAAGGAGGAGGAGGAGAAGAGGCGTTGGCGATTGATACCGCAGACGTTTGTGAATTGGCAGCAGGCCTTTTTCATTTTGGCAGGTGTTATAGGCGAAAAGTTCCCGGAGAATTGTGTTGGTTTGTTCTGCTATGTTGATGCGATTGGGGAAGCATACAGGGCGTACGGAGGCCAGGCGTGGTTACGCTATGACGAGCAGTTCCGACAAAGGAAGGCGATTAGGCCCGAGATAAAATGGGAGCAGAAAGACATAGGTTTGTGGTTAAAGGTGATGGCTCCGACGCGGTTTGGGCAGTCCTTTCATGGGGCAGGAGGGAGTAGCGGTCAGCAGTCAGGGCAAGGAAGTGGGGCCCAGGGGTCACAAGGGGTTAAGGATAAAACAGGGACGTGTTGGCAGTTTAATGACGGTCAATGCAAATACGGCGGTACATGCAAGTTCAAGCATGTCTGTTCCCACTGTGGAGGGGCCTCACATGGAGTGGCCAAGTGTTTTAAAAAAGCAAGAGGCAAGCCAGCAGTGGGAGGCAGTCATGGGGGTGACTCCGGTGAAGGTTCTAAAGATGACCCCTTATCTAAGTAGGTATCCGGATAGGGAAAAGGCTACGTTGTTGTGGGATGGTTTTTCGGAAGGTTTTAGGATTCCGCATCCGTCTCATGTTATCCCCTTTTCGAAAAAGAATTTGAGGTCGGCTAACCTTCAGGCAGATGTGGTTACGGCTAAGTTGGCGAAGGAAGTTGAGTTAGGGCGCATGGCGGGTCCGTTTAGCGATTTACCTGTGGACGGGGTGGTTGTTTCGCCGCTGGGGGTTGTTCCAAAGAAAGAGCCTAATAAGTTTCGCCTTATTCAGCATCTGTCTTATCCAAAGGGCCAGTCAGTTAATGACGGGATAGCGGAAGAGCTTTGCTCTGTGGTTTATACCTCCTTTGACGCTGCGGTGCAGTGGGTCCGGAGGTATGGCAAGGGTGCACTAATGGCTAAGACTGATGTTGAGTCAGCTTTCCGTCTACTTCCGGTTCACCCCGACAGTATCCCGCTGTTGGGGTGTTTTTGGAATGGGGGGTTTTATTTGGATAGGTGTTTGCCTATGGGTTGTTCAATTTCTTGCTCGCTGTTTGAAGCTTTTAGTACTTTTTTGGAGTGGGTTGTTCGGGATGTTTCTCAGGTTCCGTCTGTTATTCATTATTTAGACGATTTTTTGTTTGTGGGCCCCGCAGATTCTTTGTTGTGCGGTAATCTGTTGGCCGCGATGGAGTGGGTGGCAGGACACTTTGGTGTCCCCTTAGCGCGTGATAAAACAGAGGGTCCTGTTACGGTGTTGAGTTTTTTAGGCATTCTCATTGACTCGGAGAAGATGGAGTGTCGCTTGCCTGAGGAGAAGTTGTTGGCTTTAAAGCAAGAGGTGTTGAGGTGCGAGAAGTTGCGCAAGATTACGTTGAAAGAACTTCAGTCTCTGTTGGGGCGGTTGAACTTTGCGTGCCGCATTATGCCGATGGGCAGGATATTTTCCAGGAGATTATCTAGGGCTACGGCCGGAGTGCGTTCAGCACATCATTTTGTACGCTTGAACAAAGAGCACAGAGAGGATTTGGCGGTGTGGAGGCGTTTCCTGGAAAACTACAACGGTAGGGCCCTGATTCAACGGGAGGATTTGAACGCTTTTGATTGCGAAATTTTTACGGATGCGGCTGGTAGTGTTGGATACGGGGCTTATTGTGCCGGAAAGTGGAGTGTTGGGGAATGGCCTGATTGGTGGAGCGAAGCGGGTTTTACAAGAAATTTGACGTTGTTGGAGCTGTTTCCAATTGTTGTTTCGGTGTTCATTTGGGGCAGTAGTTTTAAGGACAGGCGGATACGTTTTCATTGTGACAATTCGAGTGTGGTGTCAGTGATAAATAGTCTGTCGTCATCATCTCCTCCAGTAATCAAATTGGTTAGGGAGTTAGTTTTGCGGTGCTTGGAGTTGAATGCCTGGATTTCGGCTGTGCATGTTCCCGGCATTCAAAATTCCATAGCCGATGCTCTGTCTCGTTTACAGTGGGAACGTTTTCGGGAGTTGGCTCCAGAAGCGGAAGATGCCGGAACGACATGCCCTTCTCATTTGTGGCGGATTGTTGCGGACGAGGAGGTCGGCTGATACAGTCTTCAGTGTCTGCAAGGACGTGGTCAGGTTATAAGGCGTCTTGGCATTTGTGGGTAGGGTGGTTGGAACAGTTGGGTTCAGTTGAATCGGATTATGACAGGGTGATGGCTATTTTGCTTTTGATTGGATCGGCGGAGGAATGGGGTTGGTCAGTGTCAAAATTGAACAAATTTATAGCTGGTGTTGCTTTTGGTTTTAGGCTCCAGGGTTCCGTCGATGTCACTAAGGATTTTTTGATTCGGCAGGCATTGAAAGGTTTTAGGAGGGGTTTTTCAAATTGTGATACTCGACGGCCTATTTCTTTCGGGATGTTGGAGCGTCTGGGAGTAGCATTGGGGGAAGTTTGTAGTTCTGACTACGAGGCTGTTCTTTTTCGATTGGCGTTTTCGTTGGCCTTTTTTGGGGCGTTGAGAATAGGGGAGTTGGTTTCCCCTAGCAGGTTTGTGGCTGGGGGTTTGTTGGCGGAGGATATTGAATTTTGGTCAGGTGGGGTTGCCTTTTGGATCCGGCGGTCAAAGACTGATCAGTTTGGGAAAGGAAGACGTGTGGTGTTAGGAAAAGTGATTGGGGGGGCGATGTGCCCTTTTCGGTGTTTGGAGGATTATTGGGGTTTGGGTCCAGACAGGTCTGGACCACTGTTGCGACACCGTCAGGGTGAATTTTTATCGCGGTTCCAGTTTTCGGCGGTTTTGAAACAAGCGTTGGCAATTTTGGGCCAGGATCCCTTGTCATTTGGGACGCATTCATTTCGAATTGGGGCAGCATCTGAGGCGGCTCGTTTGGGGCTGGGTCCGGAGGTTATTCGTCGTATTGGTAGGTGGTCGTCGAATCGTTATTTATCTTATGTGCGGAATTAATTCTGTGGGGGGTATTAATTATCGTTGTGTATTTGCAGGTCGGACCCCACTTCTGGCGTGGATTTTCGGACATTCTTTTGTGCATTGGGGGGCGATTCGTGCCGATGTTAGACAAGATGGTAGGCAATTGGGATTTCGGAGGGCGGTGGTGGTGGTCCGATGGTTGGGTTTTCGGGGCATGTCGTGGCGAGGGTTTTTGACCGAGTTTTCCAGATCGGTTAGTTTGGATCGTTCCCCGGATATTGTGGTGGTACATTTGGGTGGTAATGATTTGGGTTCTAAACCGGTGAGAGAATTAATTCGGGATATACGGTATGATTTTTTACGTTTGTGGGCATCCTTCCCAGGCATGGTTACAGTGTGGTCCGACATAGTGCCCAGGAAAACGTGGAGGGCGGTACGCTCTATGAAGGGTATCAATAGGGCCCGGGTTAAGTTAAACAGGGCTGTGGCGAGTTTTGTTTCTCGCAATGGGGGGGTGGCGGTTCGCCACTTTGAGTTGGAAGCTGGTGTTGGAAATTATTGGAGGAGTGATGGCGTTCATTTGAACGATATTGGTCTGGATTTCTGGTTGTTGGCAATTCAAGAGGGGGTTGAGAGGGCCATGGCGGTGGTGGGGCACTCGCGAGCCTGAGGTGTTCAGTGCTGCTCGTGGTTGGCGGGGGGCGGGGTTCTTGGAGTTGGTTTTATGGGGCTGATCTGGCTTTGGTTTACTGGCTCTGGACGGGGATTTTACCTCGGGAGCTTTGGGGTTGGTTTGCCCGGTAAACGGGTTACACGGTGCCCTCGAGCTGGTGGTTACGGCTGAGGGTAAAGAAGGGTTTTTTCCATGTTGGTTTTGGGCTTTTGCCTATTAGGTGCCAGATTTATTAGCTCCAAGAACCCTCCCTTCAAGTTTTTTATACAAATGTATAAATGGTTGTATATGTTTGTTATTAATAAAATGGCCGCTGTGGCCAAATTATCCAAAAGAAATAATGGTCGTGTTTTAATTTTGTGGGGTATTATTAGTTACGGGGTATAGGGATCAGGGGGTAGGAGATAGGCCTGGTATCTCGGAGGTCCCATCTTGGAATGCGCAGTCAATGGGTCGAACTAAGTCTAACTAACTCGCTAACTAACTAAGTCGCTATGGAAGGCTGTGGCCCCTGTTCAGAGTGAAGAGAGGCAGCGTTAACGGCGGAGTACCGCCAGAGAGGGGCACCATGAGCGCATCCCTCTCTGGCGGTACTCCGCCGTTAACGCTGCCTCTCTTCACTCTGACCATGGGCCACAGCCTTCCATAGCCACTTAATTCGCCCAAGAGCCCCCACACCTGTGTTATTGTATCGCCTCACAGCATTACAACAGAAGGTGTTTTCTGCCTTATATTTGGTTTAAACCAACAAACCAGATAATTTGAAATTGTTCTGAAGAAGGTCCATTGGGACCGAAAACGTTTAACAACATCAGTTGAATCTGTGTCTGGACGTGCAATAAAAATAAACAAATCATCACTTTACAACTAATTTGAGTGCCAAGTTTTTTGTTATGAATTTGAAGAAAACAACCGCACTCAATTTGCATATTTGCATCATAAATGTGAAGAATCTTTAATAGGAACACCACAGTGGTACAGACAGTAGCTGAGGTAACGTTTCGACCCTTATGGGCCTTTGTCAAACCTCACTTCAAGAAAGAAAGAGTGAGCGAACGTCCAGAGGGACACGTAGGCTCCACTTGTAGGAGAAGAACACTGAAAAGATCCGGAACAGCACGGATAAGGGAAGGAGTCCCTGTAAAAACTGGTGGGTCCTATGTCAGGAGGAGCAGCAGCCATTTCTGAATGGTCTGGATCTCTCCAAGTTCAACCAGCACCTTCTCCATTCAATCCAGAGTGCACGCCATTTCTTCTTTATTACGTTTTTTGTTATATATTGGTTTAGGGGTTGGACACCCTACTTGAGCACCAACTCTTACCTATTGACAGAGTGCTGTGTTTTTGTACAACATTTGAAGTTCTATAAACAAGGCATAATAATAATAATAATTATAATAATAATAATAATAATAATAAATAGTTCTCTTTCTAAGGCTACTTGAGACAATAGTGTCAGTGCATCCCATATCATCAAAGTTTGTTCCTAGTTTATAGATTATCAACTGTTCATAGGATGGCTTCTCAATCAATAGGGGTCCAACGACTGGGATCCCCCACCAAGAATTGGCAGAAATACTTGAAAGTGAAACAACAACTTTTAAACTACAAAATCTCTTTGGCATTCGTTTACATAGCAGAAAAATATACACAAATACTTATGTAAAATGCATTTGTTGTCCGTGACCTTATCTTTCTTCTTTATAGACAAGCTAAAGTATGTGGATCTCTCAAGTAATTATCTATCCAAGATTGATGATGACGCTTTCAACCTGCTACCATCCCTCCAGGAGCTCATCCTATCTGAGAACCAACTGAGGCATTTGCCAGAGTTGCCTTCAAGTCTTGTTAGACTGAATGTCCAATACAATCAGCTTCAAAGTTCTGGAATTCATTCTGAGTCCTTTAAGGTGACTTACTCCTACCAGAAAGTCTATTGCTGCTTGAACAAACTGCTTGCTTCCTCTTGTACCCACTGCTTGAATGATAATTACTGTTGTGAGTGTGTATATATATATATATATATATATATATATGTATATATATATATATATATATATATATATATATATACAATATGTATATATATATATATATATATATATATATATATATATAATTTTTGAGTTGTAAGATCAAGGAAAATCTGAAGAAAGGAAAATGTATTCCCAATCTGATATACAAAAGAGAAGCCCAGATCTACTGCATTTAAATTAGAAATCACTTATATTAATACCTCGAGAACACCTCATATGAATAAAGACCACACACCAGGTTCCCTTCATACAGACAATACCCCAGGCACGACTCCCACATGAATACAGCGTTTACACATACCCACTGATATACAGTGGCATATAAAAGTTTGGGCACCTCTTGTCAAAATTCCTGGCTTTGCGAATAGTTAAGCAAGTTGAAGATGAAATATACATAAGGGCTAAAGTTAAAGATATATATATATACACTCACCGGCCACTTTATTAGGTACGCCTGTCCAACTTCTTGTTAACACTTAATTTCTAATCAGCCAATCACATGGCGGCAACTCAGTGCATTTAGGCATGTAGACATGGTCAAGACAATCTCCTGCAGTTCAAACCGAGCATCAGTATGGGGAAGAAAGGTGATTTGAGTGCCTTTGAACGTGGCATGGTTGTTGGTGCCAGAAGGGCTGGTCTGAGTATTTCAGAAACTGCTGATCTACTGGGATTTTCACGCACAACCATCTCTAGGGTTTACAGAGAATGGTCCGAAAAAGAAAAAAAATCCAGTGAGCGGCAGTTCTGTGGGCGGAAATGCCTTGTTGATGCCAGAGGTCAGAGGAGAATGGGCAGACTGGTTCGAGCTGATAAAAAGGCAACAGTGACTCAAATCGCCACCCGTTACAACCAAGGTAGGCCTAAGAGCATCTCTGAACGCACAGTGCGTCGAACTTTGAGGCAGATGGGCTACAGCAGCAGAAGACCACACCGGGTACCACTCCTTTCAGCTAAGAACAGGAAACTGAGGCTACAATTTGTACAAGCTCATCGAAATTGGACAGTAGAAGATTGGAAAAACGTTGGTTGGTCTGATGAGTCTCGATTTCTGCTGCGACATTCGGATGGTAGGGTCAGAATTTGGCGTAAACAACATGAAAGCATGGATCCATCCTGCCTTGTATGGAGCATCTTTGGGATGTGCAGCTGACAAATCTGCGGCAACTGTGTGATGCCATCATGTCAATATTGACCAAAATCTCTGAGGAATGCTTCCAGCACCTTGTTGAATCTATGCCACGAAGAATTGAGGCAGTTCTGAAGGCAAAAGGGGGTCCAACCCGTTACTAGCATGGTGTACCTAATAAAGTGGCCGGTGAGTGTATATATATATATATATATATATATATATATATATATATATATATATATATATATATATATATTTATTTATTTTTTTTCTACTTTTACATTTTAAAATTTACAAAAAGAAAAATGGGCCACTGCAAAAGTTTGGGCACCCTGCATGGTTAGTACCTAGTAGCAAGCCTTTTTTTAAAGTATCATACCTTGTAAACGCTTTTTGTAGCCAGACAAGAGTCTTTCAATTCTAGTTTGAGTAATTTTCATTCATTCTTCCTTGGAAAATTCTTCCAGTGCTATGAAATTTCTGGGTCCTTTTGCATGTACTGTTATTTTGAAGTGTAGCCACAGATTTTCAATGATGTTCACATCAGGGGTCTGTGAGTGCCATTAAACAACCTTCAGCTTGAACCTTTTGAGGTAGTTAACTGTGGATTTTGCAGTCAAGCGTGGGTACAGATTTGCCTCTGTAGCAATTGTTGTGAATTCTGTTCTCGAACTCCCTCCTGTGGTTGTGAATGGTACTTCGGTGAGTTCTGTCCATGGACTCCCTCTGGTGGCTGTGAGTGGAGCTGCTGGTTCTGAGGTTCCTTCCCCAGCTGACCTCGTTTAGGCCTTGGCTGGCTGCTCTATTTAACTCCAGTCAGATCGTTACCTGATGCCAGCTGTCAATGTCCTAGTACTGGTTCAGTTTTCTTGGATCTTTCAGATGACCTGTCTACTTCAGCAAAAGCTAAGTCCCTGCTAGCTTATTTGTTACCATTGTGTTTTTGTCCAGCTTGCTATTATCATTTTGTCTTGTTAGCTGGAAGCTCTGGGATGCAGAGTGGCACCACCGCGCCGTGAGTCGGTCCGGTGCTCTCTTTTGCACACTGCGTGGTTTTTTGTTAGTTTTTTATGCTGACCGCAAAGATACCTTTTCTATCATCAGTCTATTTAGTTAAGTCTGGCCTCCTTTGCTGAAACCTATTTCATTCCTGTGTTTGTGACTTCCATCTTAACTCACAGTCAATATATGTGGGGGGCTGCCTATTTCTTTGGGGAATTTCTCTGAGGCAAGGTAGGCTGTATTTTCTATCTTTAGGGGTAGATAGCTCTTAGGCTGTGAAGAGGCGTCTTGGCAGAGTCAGGAACGCTCCACGGCTATTTCTAGTTGTTGTGATAGGATTAGGGGTTGCGGTCAGCAGAGCTCCCACTTCCCAGAGCTCGTCCTGTATTACTAGTTTGCTCATCTGGTCATTTCTAGTGCTCCTAACCACCAGTTCAATCATAACAGTACAGCTGGCCAGTAAAGTGTTAATGCATCTCAATAGAGGGATAAGAGAAGTTCTGAGACCATTTTTTTTTTCCTCTGCAGCGTGTTTTGTTTCTCTTTTCCCCTAAATCTCTGGGTGGTTCAGGACACAGGTGTAGATATGGACATTCAAGGTCTGTCCTCTTGTGTGGATCAACTTACTGCAAGGGTACAAGGCATTCAAGATTATGTAGTTCAGAACCCGATGTTAGAACCCAGAATTCCAATTCCTGATTTGTTTTCTGGGGATAGATCTAAGTTCCTGAATTTCAAAAATAATTGTAGACTGTTTTTTGCTTTGAAACCCCGCTCCTCTGGTGACCCCATTCAGCAAGTAAAAATCATTATTTCTTTGCTGTGTGGCGACCCTCAAGACTGGGCATTTTCCCTTGCGCCAGGAGATCCTGCATTGCGTAATGTAGATGCGTTTTTTCTGGCGCTTGGATTGCTTTATGATGAACCAGATTCAGAGAAAAGTTTGCTGGCTTTGTGTCAGGGTCAGGATGAAGCAGAGGTATATTGTCAGAAGTTCAGAAAGTGGTCTGTGCTTACTCAGTGGAATGAATGTGCCCTGGCGGCAATTTTCAGAAAGGGTCTTTCTGAAGCCCTTAAGGATGTTATGGTGGGATTTCCCACGCCTGCTGGTCTGAATGAGTCTATGTCCTTGGCCATTCAGATCGATCGACGCTTACGTGAGCGCAAAGGTGTGCACCATTTGGCAGTGTTTTCTGAGCAGAGGCCTGAGCCTATGCAATGTGACAGGACCTTGACCAGAGCTGAACGGCAAGAGTACAGACGTCAGAATGGGCTGTGTTTCTACTGTGGTGACTCCACTCATGCTATCTCTGATTGTCCTAAGCGCACTAAACGGTTCGCCAGGTCTGCCACCATTGGTACTGTACAGCCAAAATTTCTTTTGTCCGTTACTCTGATTTGCTCTTTGTCGTCCTATTCTGTTATGGCATTTGTGGATTCAGGCGCTGCCCTGAATTTGATGGATTTGGAGTTTGCCAGGCGCTGTGGTTTTTTCTTGGAGCCCTTACAGTATCCTATTCCATTGAGAGGAATTGATGCTACACCTTTGGCCAAGAATAAGCCTCAGTACTGGACTCAATTGACCATGTGCATGGCTCCTGCACATCAGGAGGATATTCGCTTTTTGGTGTTGCATAATCTGCATGATGTGGTCGTTTTGGGTTTGCCATGGCTACAGGTCCATAATCCAGTATTGGATTGGAAATCAATGTCTGTATCCAGTTGGGGTTGTCAAGGGGTACATGGGGATGTCCCATTGTTGTCTATTTCGTCTTCCCATCCTTCTAAAGTCCCTGAGTTCTTGTCAGATTACCGGGATGTATTTGATGAGCCCAAATCCAGTGCCCTACCTCCTCGTAGGGATTGCGATTGTGCTATTAATTTGATTCCTGGTAGTAAGTTTCCGAAGGGCCAACTGTTCAACTTATCTGTGCCAGAACACGCTGCAATGCGGAGTTATATAAATGAGTCCTTGGAGAAAGGGCATATTCGCCCGTCGTCGTCACCGTTGGGAGCAGGGTTCTTTTTTGTGGCCAAGAAGGATGGTTCTCTGAGACCTTGTATAGATTACCGCCTTCTCAATAAAATCACCATCAAATTTCAGTACCCTTTGCCGCTATTGTCTGATTTGTTTGCTCGGATTAAGGGGGCTAGCTGGTTCACCAAGATAGATCTTCGAGGGGCGTATAATCTTGTGCGTATTAAACGGGGCTACGAATGGAAAACAGCATTTAATACGCCCCGAGGGCCATTTTGAGTACTTGGTGATGCCATTCGGGCTTTCTAATGCTCCATCTGTGTTTCAGTCCTTTATGCATGACATCTTCCGAAAGTACCTGGATAGATTCATGATTGTATATTTGGATGATATTTTGGTATTTCGGACAATTGGGAGTCTCATGTGAAGCAGGTCAGAATGGTGTTCCAGGTCCTTCGTGCTAATTCCTTGTTTGTGAAGGGGTCTAAATGTCTCTTTGGAGTTCAGAAGGTTTCATTTTTGGGCTTCATTTTTTCCCCTTCTACTATCGAGATGGACCCTGTTAAAGTTCAGGCCATTTATGATTGGACTCAGCCTACTTCTGTGAAGAGTCTTCAGAAATTCCTGGGCTTTGCTAATTTTTACCGTCGCTTCATCGCTAATTTTTCTAGTGTTGTTAAACCATTGACTGATTTAACTAAGAAAGGTGCGGATGTGGTCAATTGGTCCTCTGCGGCCGTTGAGGCTTTTCAGGAGCTGAAGCGTCGTTTTTCTTCTGCCCCTGTGTTGTGTCAGCCAGATGTTTCGCTCCCGTTTCAGGTCGAGGTGGATGCTTCTGAGATTGGAGCAGGGGCTGTTTTGTCTCAAAGAGGTTCTGATGGCTCTGAGATGAAACCATGTGCTTTCTTTTCTAGAAAGTTTTCGCCTGCTGAGCGCAATTATGATGTGGGCAATCGAGAGTTGTTGGCTATGAAGTGGGCGTTTGAGGAGTGGCGACATTGGCTTGAAGGAGCCAAGCATCGCGTGGTGGTCTTGACGGATCACAAGAATCTGACTTATCTCGAGTCTGCCAAGCGGTTGAATCCTAGACAGGCTCGATGGTCGCTGTTTTTCTCCCGCTTCAATTTAGTGGTTTCGTACCTTCCGGGTTCTAAGAATGTGAAGGCTGATGCCCTTTCAAGGAGTTTTGTGCCTGATTCTCCGGGAGTTCCTGAGCTGGCTGGTATTCTCAAAGAGGGGGTAATTTTGTCTGCCATCTCCCCTAATTTGCGGCGGGTGCTGCAGGAGTTTCAGGCTGATAGACCTGACCGTTGCCCAGTGGAAAAGCTGTTTGTCCCTGATAGATGGACTAGTAGAGTTATCTCTGAGGTTCATTGTTCGGTGTTGGCTGGTCATCCTGGAATCTTTGGTACCAGAGATTTGATGGCTAGATCCTTTTGGTGGCCTTCCTTGTCACGAGATGTGCGTTCTTTTGTGCAGTCCTGTGGGACTTGTGCTCGGGCTAAGCCCTGCTGTTCTCGTGCCAGTGGGTTGCTTTTGCCCTTGCCGGTCCCGAAGAGGCCCTGGACGCATATTTCCATGGATTTTATTTCAGATCTCCCTGTCTCTCAGAGGATGTCAGTTATCTGGGTGGTTTGTGATCGCTTCTCTAAGATGGTCCATTTGGTACCTTTGCCTAAATTGCCTTCCTCCTCTGATTTGGTCCCATTGTTTTTCCAGCATGTGGTTCGTTTACATGGCATTCCGGAGAACATCGTGTCGGACAGAGGTTCCCAGTTTGTTTTGAGATTTTGGCGGTCCTTTTGTGCTAAGATGGGCATTGATTTGTCTTTTTCTTCATCTTTCCATCCTCAGACAAATGGCCAAACCGAATGAACCAATCAGACTTTGGAAACATATCTGAGATGCTTTGTTTCTGCTGATCAGGATGATTGGGTGTCCTTCTTGCCTTTGGCTGAGTTCGCCCTTAATAATCGGGCCAGCTCAGCCACTTTGGTTTCGCCTTTTTTCTGTAATTCTGGTTTCCACCCTCGTTTTTCTTCAGGGCAGGTTGAGCCTTCGAACTGTCCTGGTGTGGATTCTGTGGTGGACAGGTTGCAGCAAATTTGGACTCATGTAGTGGACAATTTGACATTGTCCCAGGAGAAGGCTCAACGTTTCGCTAACCACCGTCGCTGTGTTGGTCCCCGACTTCGTGTTGGGGATTTGGTTTGGTTGTCGTCTCGTTATGTTCCTATGAAGGTTTCGTCTCCTAAGTTTAAGCCTCGTTTCATTGGTCCTTATAAGATTTCTAAAATTCTTAATCCTGTGTCATTTCGTTTGGACCTTCCAGCTTCTTTCGCCATCCATAATGTGTTCCATAGGTCGTTATTGCGGAGATATGTGGCTCCTATGGTTCCCTCCGTTGATCCTCCTGCCCCGGTGTTGGTTGAGGGGGAGTTGGAGTATGTGGTGGAGAAGATTTTGGATTCTCGTGTTTCGAGACGGAAACTTCAGTACCTGGTCAAGTGGAAAGGTTATGGTCAGGAGGATAATTCCTGGGTGGTTGCCTCTGATGTTCATGCTGCCGATCTTGTTCGTGCCTTTCATTTGGCTCGTCCGGATTGGCCTGGAGGCTCTGGTGAGGGTTCGGTGACCCCTCCTCAAGGGGGGGGTACTGTTGTGAATTCTGTTCTCGAACTCCCTCCTGTGGTTATGAATGGTACTTCGGCGAGTTCTGTCCATGGACTCCCTCTGGTGGCTGTGAGTGGAGCTGCTGGTTCTGAGGTTCCTTCCCCAGCTGACCTCATTTAGGCCTTGGCTGGCTGCTCTATTTAACTCCAGTCAGATCGTTACCTGATGCCAGCTGTCAATGTCCTAGTACTGGTTCAGTTTTCTTGGATCTTTCAGATGACCTGTCTACTTCAGCAAAAGCTAAGTCCTAAGTGCTAGCTTATTTGTTACGATTGTGTTTTTGTCCAGCTTGCTATTATCATTTTGTCTTGTTAGCTGGAAGCTCTGGGATGCAGAGTGGCACCACCGCGCCGTGAGTTGGTGCGGTGCTCTCTTTTGCACACTCTGCGTGGTTTTTTGTTAGTTTTTTATGCTGACCGCAAAGATACCTTTTCTATCGTCAGTCTATTTAGTTAAGTCTGGCCTCCTTTGCTGAAACCTATTTCATTCCTGTGTTTGTGACTTCTATCTTAACTCACAGTCAATATATGTGGGGGGCTGCCTATTTCTTTGGGGAATTTCTCTGAGGCAAGGTAGGCTGTATTTTCTATCTTTAGGGGTAGTTAGCTCTTAGGCTGTGAAGAGGCGTCTAGGCAGAGTCAGGAACGCTCCACGGCTATTTCTAGTTGTTGTGATAGGATTAGGGGTTGCGGTCAGCAGAGCTCCCACTTCCCAGAGCTCGTCCTGTATTACTAGTTTGCTCATCTGGTCATTTCTAGTGCTCCTAACCACCAGTTCAATCATAACAAGCAATCCTACTAGCATTTCTCACTGAAATTTGCTTGGTCTTCCAGACCTTATCTTGACCTTCACTGTTTCTGTTCACTGCCTTTTCTTAATTGCATTTCGAACTGAGGATAGGGCAACTTGAAAAACATTTTGCTATTTTCGTAAAGCCTTCTCCTGCTTTGTGACCCTCCACCATTTTAATTTTCAGAGCACTAGGCAGCTGCTTATAAGAACCCATGGCTGCTGCTTTTGGCACAAGGTTCGAGGAGGCTAAGTTTTTTAGTTTTTTCAAAGCTTGGAAATTTGTATCACCTGTCCTTTCCTAATGATGAAAGTAAACAAGCCATAACTATAACAGGCTAATTAAGGTCTGAAAATTTTGTCAATGTTATCTAAGCACACAAATCTCCAAGGGTGCACAAACTTTTGCATCAGCCATTTTCCTTTTTGTAACTTTTAAAATTTAATAAATGATAATATTTTTTTTTGCCTAAAACACAAATCAAATGTGTCATCTTTAACCCCTTAGTGACAGCCAATTTGGAACTTAATGACTTGAGCCAATTTTTACAATTCTGACCATTGTCATTTTATGAGGTTATAACTCAGGAACGCTTTAACAGATCCAGGTGATTCTGAGATTGTTTTTTCGTGACATATTGTACTTAATGTAAGTGGTAACATTTCTTCAATATTACTTCCAATTATTTATGAAAAAAACAGAAATATGGCGAAAATGTTTAAAATTTTGCAATTTTCAAATTTGAATTTTTATGCCCTTAAATCAGAGAGATATGTCACACAAAATAGTTAATAAATAATATTTCCCACATGTCTACTTTACATCAGCACAATTTTGGAAAAAATATTTTTTTTGTTAGGAAGTTATAAGGGCTAAAAGTTGACCAGCGATTTCTCATTTTTACAACAAGATTTACAAAACGATTTTTTTTAGGGACCATCTCACATTTAAAGTCACTTTGAGGGGTGTACATGACAGAAAATACCCAAGTGTGACACCATTCTAAAAACTATACCCCTCAAGGTGCTCAAAACCACATTCATAAAGTTTATTAACCCTTTACGTGCTTCACACCAACTGAAACAATGTGGAAGGAAAAAATGAACATTTAACTTTGTTTTGCAAACATTTTACTTCAGAACCAATTTTTTTATTTTCACAAGGGTAAAAAGAGAAAATGAATGACAAAATTTGATGTGCAATTTCTCCTGAATTGGCTGGAATTGAGATCGGACGTTTGGCGAGCCCCTGATGTGCCTAAACAGTGGAAACCCCCACAAGTGACACCATTTTGGAAACTAGACCCCTTAAGGAACTTATCTAGATGTGTGGTGAGCACTTTGAACCCACAACTGCTTCACAGAAGTTTCATGAAAGTTGTTGGGCAATTTCTCCTGAGTAAGTTTATACCCCATATGTGGGGGTAAACTGCTGTTTGGGCGCACGGCAGAGCTTGGAAGAAAAGGAGCACCATTTGACTTTTTCAATGCAGAATTTGATGGAATTGAGATCGGACGCCATGTCGCGTTTGGAGAGCCCCTGATGTGCCTAAACAGTAGAAACCCCCCACAAGTAACACCGTTTTAGAAACTAGACCCTTTAAGGAACTTGTCTAGATGTGTGGTGAGCACTTTGAACCCCAAGTGCTATTTATAATGTAGAGCTGTGAAAATAAAAAATCCTTTTTTGTTTTTTCCTCAAAAATGATTTTTTAGCTTACAATTTGTTATTTTTCAAGGGTAACAGGAGGAATTGGACCCCAAAATTTGTTGTCTAGTTTGTCCTGAGTACGCTGATACCCCATATGTGGGGGGGGACCACTGTTTGGGCACACATAGGGGCTCAGAAGGGCAGTAGTGACGTTTTAAAATGCAGACTTTGATGGAATGGTCTGCGAGCATCATTTGCATTTGCAGAGCTCCTGATGTACCTATACAGTAGAAAACCCCCCACAAGTGACCCCATTTTGGAAATAGACCCCCCAAAGAGCTTATCTAGATGTGTGGTGAGCACTATGAACCCCCAACTGCTTCACAGAAGTTTATAATGTGGAGCCATGAAAATTAAAAAAAATCATATTTTTTCCACAAAAATGATCTTTTCACCCCAGATTTTTACTTTCACAAGGGTAACAGGAGAAATTGGACCTCAATATTTATTGTGCAATTTATGCTGAGTACGCTGATACCCCATATGTGGGGGGACCACTGTTTGGGCTCATGGCAGAGCTCGGAAGGGAAGGCGCGCCATTTTGAAATGCAGACTTTGATAGAATGGTCTGCGGGCGTTATGTTGCGTTTGCAGAGCCCCTGACAGCATCGGACTGGAGCATCTTGGGCCCACCAGAGAAAATCATTCTTTTGGCCCACTATATAGCTACATAGAAATAGATACAAGACCACCAATTGTGCAGTAAAAAGCGCTAATATCAGGGTATAATATAAGGTAGTTCACGTGTTAATTATGTAGCAAGGGTTGGGGTAGCCCTCTCACAGAAATAAGGTAGCCCCCTCATAAAATATAATGCAGTTCCCTCTCATAGAATATAATGCAGCACCCCACAAAATATAATGCAACCCCCTCATGTATAACGCAGTCCCCACCATAGAATATAATGTAGCACCCTCATAGGGTATAATGCAGCCCCTCTCATATAGTATAATGCAGCCCACCACAGAATATAATGTAGTCCCCTGAGAGAATGCAGCCCCACCACAGAATATAATGCAGCCCCCATAGAGTATACTGTAGCCCCCTCCTATAGTATGATGTAGCCCCCATAATATAATGTAGTCTCCTAAGAATAATGCAGTCCCCCCACAGAATATAATGTAGCGCCCTCATAAAGTATAATGCAGCCCCTCTCCACCCCCATCATTGTCCTCATCACCACCTCCATCATTGCCTTCTCCCCCTCCACCCCTATCATTCTCCCCCACCACCTCCATCACTGCCCATTCCACCACCTGCAACATTGTCCATATCATCACCTCCATCATCACCTCCATCACTGCCTTCCCCACCACCATCATTGCCCATTTCATCACCTCCATCATTGCCTCCCACCACCACCATTGCCCATCACCTCCATCATTGCCTATCACCTCCATCATTGCCTCCCCCACCACCATCACTGCCCATCACCTACATCATTGCCTCCCCTGTTATGATCTGGTGACCTTGGAGCCGCATGAAACTTTCTCTGGAGTCGGTGGAACCTGTACTGACCGCAATCCTGAACTAACACCGCAACTAGAAGTAGCCGTGGGGTGTGCCTAACATACCCTAGACACCTCGACACAGCCGGAGGACTAAATACCCCTATAGATGGAAATAGGAATGCTACCTTGCCTCAGAGCAGACCCCCAAAGGATAGGCAGCCCCCCACGAATAATGACTGTGAGTAGGAGAAGAATAGACACACGCAGGTAGAAAACAGGATTTAGCAAAAGAGGCCACTCTAGCTAAATAGGAAAGGATAGGACAGATTACTAGGCGGTCAGTATTAAAACCCTTCCAAAAATATCCACAGCAGATAATACAAAAAGTTCCACAATCTAACTAATGACATGGAATGTATATCTGCCACTCCAGAGAATCCAACAAGACTGAGAAAATACTGACACAATCTAAGCTGGACAAGAAAACACAAAAAATAGCACTGAATTGTGAAGCACATAGCATGTGTGCCACAGAAAAAAAACCAGACACTTATCTTTGCTGATTTGGCAGAAAGGCAGGAGGAACCAAGCAGAGGTCCAACACCTCCCAACAACAATTGACAACTGGCAAGGACTAATGAATCCTGCACGCCTAAATACCCCAGTCAGAACTGCAATCAGCAGATACACCTGACCAGGACTGCAAATCAGGGGCAACTGCATTACCACCTACAACCACCGGAGGGAGCCCAAAAGCAGAATTGTCCACCACATGAGCCCAAATCTGCTGCAACCTGTCAACCACAGAATCCACACCAGGACAGTCAGAAGGCTCAACCTGCCCAGAAGAAAAACGAGGATGAAAACCAAAATTAGAAAAAAAAGGCGAAACCAAAGTAGCCGAACTAGCCCGATTATTAAGGGTAAACTCGGCCAATGGCAAAAAGGCCACCCAATCATCCTGATCGGCAGACACAAAGCATCTCAAATAAGTCTCCAAAGTCTGATTAGTTCGCTCGGTCTGGCCATTTGTCTGAAGATGAAATGCAGAAGAAAAAGACAAATCAATGCCCAGCCTAGCACAAAAGGCCCACCAAAACCTAGAAACAAACTGGGAACCTCTGTCGGACACAATATTCTCCGGAATACCATGCAAACGAACCACATGCTGAAAAAACAATGGAACCAACTGTGAAGAGGAAGGCAATTTAGGCAAAGCCACCAAATGAACCATCTTAGAAAACCGGTCACAAACAACCCAGATAACCGACATCCTCTGGGAAACCGGAAGATCAGAAATAAAATTCATAGAAATATGCGTCCAGGGCCTCTCAGGGACCGGCAATGGCAAAAGTAACCCACTAACACGGGAACAACAAGGCTTGGCCCGCGCACAAGTCCCACAGGACTGCACAAAAGAACGCACATCACGTGACAACGAAGGCCACCAGAAGGACCTACCAACCAAATCTCTGGTACCAAAAATACCAGGATGACCAGCCAACACAGAACAGTGAACCTCAGAAATCACTCTACTAGTCCATCTGTCAGGAACAAACAATTTCCCCACAGGACAGCGGTCAGGTCTATCAGCCTGAAATTCCTGAAGAACCCGCCGTAAATCAGGGGAAATGGCAGAAAGGACCACCCCTTCTTTCAGAATGCCGAACGGTTCAAGGACCTCACGAGAATCAGGCAAAAAACTCCCAGAAAGGGCCTTAATATTCTTAGAACCCGGAAGATACGAAACCACGAAATCAAAACGGGAAAAAAACAAGGACCATCGAGCCTGTCTAGGACTTAGACGTTTGGCAGACTCGAGGTAAATCAAATTCTTATGATCAGTCAGGACCACAATACGGTGCTTAGCTCCCTCAAGCCAATGTTGCCACTCCTCAAACGCCCACTTCATAGCCAACAACTCCCGATTGCCGACATCATAATTGCGTTCAGCAGGCGAAAACTTGCGGGAGAAGAAGGCACACGGTTTCATCAAAGAACCAACAGAATCCCTCTGAGACAAAACGGCACCTGCCCCAATCTCAGAAGCATCAATCTCAACCTGAAACGGAAGAGAAACATCTGGTTGGTGCAACACCGTAGCAGAAGTAAATCGGCGTTTAAGCTCCTGAAAGGCAGAGACAGCGGCAGAGGACCAATTCGCCACATCAGCGCCTTTTTTCATCAAATCAGTCAAGGGTTTAACCATGCTGGAGAAGTTAGCAATAAAACGGCGATAAAAATTTGCAAAACCCAAAAATTTCTGAAGGCTCTTCACGGATGTGGGTTGAATCCAATCATAAATGGCCTGAACCTTAACCGGATCCATCTCCATAGATGAGGGAGAAAAAATAAAGCCCAAAAAAGAAACCTTCTGCACCCCAAAGAGACACTTAGACCCCTTCACAAACAAGGCATTGTCACGAAGGATCTGAAATACCATCCTGACCTGTTCCACATGAGACTTCCAGTCATCGGAAAAAATTAAAATATCGTCCAAATATACAATCAAGAATTTATCAATATAAGTCCGGAAGATATCATGCATAAAGGATTGAAAAACAGATGGAGCGTTAGTGAGCCCGAATGGCATCACAAGGTATTCAAAATGGCCTTCGGGTGTATTAAACGCAGTTTTCCATTCATCACCCTGCTTAATACGAACAAAATTATATGCCCCCCGAAGGTCAATCTTCGTAAACCAACTAGCCCCCTTAATCCTAGCAAACAAATCGGAAAGCAAAGGTAAAAGGTATTGAAACTTGACCGTGATCTTATTCAAGAAGCGATAATCAATACAAGGTCTCAAGGAGCCATCCTTCTTAGCAACAAAAAAAAAACCTGCTCCCAACGGTGAAGAAGATGGCCGAATATGCCCTTTCTCCAAAGACTCCTTAACATAACTCCGCATGGCGGTATGTTCAGGCACAGACAGGTTAAAAAGTCGGCCCTTAAGAAACTTACTGCCTGGAATCAAGTCAATAGCACAATCACAGTCCCTATGCGGTGGAAGGGAACTGGACTTGGGCTTATCGAATACATCCTGAAAATCAGACAAAAACTCTGGAATTTCAGAAGAGGAAGAAGAGGAGATTGACATCAAAGGAACATCATTATGAACCCCCTGACAACCCCAACTAGTCATAGACATAGATTTCCAATCCAACACAGGATTATGTACCTGCAACCATGTTGGAAACCCAGCACGATAACATCATGCAAATTATGCAACACCAGAAATCGACAATCTTCCTGATGGGCTGGCGCCATGTGCATGGTCACCTGTGTCCAAAACTGGGGCTTATTTTTCGCCAAAGGTGTAGCATCAATCCCCCTTAAGGGAATAGGGTTCTGCAAAGGCTGCAAGGGAAAACCACAACGCCTGGCAAACTCAAAATCCATTAAGTTCAAGGCGGCGCCTGAATCCACAAATGCCATGACAGAAAATAATGACAATGAGCAGACCAAGGACACCAATAACAGAAATTTAGGTTGTACAGTACTGATAGTAAACGAACTAGCGATCCTTTTTGTCCGCTTAGGGCAGACTGAAATGACATGAGAAGCGTCGCCACAATAATAACACAACCTATTCTGACGTCTGAATCCTTGTCGTTCCATTCTAGACAAAATCCTATCACACTGCATTGGCTCAGGACTTTGCTCTAAGGACGACGCCACAGCGCGCACAGTTTGACGCTCCCGCAAACGCCGATCAATCTGAATGGCCAGAGACATAGAATCACTCAGACCGGAAGGCGTGGGAAACCCCACCATAACATCTTTAACAGATTCAGAAAGACCCTTTCTGAAAATTGCCGCCAAAGCATCATCATTCCATTTAGTCAACACAGACCATTTTATAAATTTCTGACAATACAATTCTGCCGCCTCTTGACCCTGAGACAGGGCAAACAAGGTTTTCTCCGCTTGATCCACAGAATTCGGTTCATCATATAATAATCCTAAAGCCTGAAAAAAGGAATCTACATTAAGCAAGGCCGGATTCCCAGATTCCAGGGAAAATGCCCAATCCTGTGGATCGCCACGCAGCAGGGAGATGACAATTTTAACCTGCTGAATGGAATCACCGGAGGATCGCGGTCTCAGAGCAAAAAACAGTTTACAATTGTTTTTAAAACCCCAAAATTTGGACCTATCACCAAAAAACAAATCAGGAGTAGGAATCTTCGGCTCTAAAGCAAGAGTCTGAACAATATAATCAGAAATATCCTGTACCCTAGCAGCAAGCTGGTCTACATGAGAAGCTAATTCCTGAACATCCATGCTGGCACAAGACTCCTCAGCCACCCATAAATAAAGAGGGAAGAGAAGACAATACAGACTGCAGAAAAAAAAATGGCTCAACACCTTTCTTCCCTTCTTCTGAGATGCATTTAACTCATTATTGGCCAGTTGTACTGTTATGATCTGGTGACCTTGGAGCCGCATGAAACTTTCTCTGGAGGCGGTGGAACCTGTACTGACCGCAATCCTGAACTAACACCGCAACTAGAAGTAGCCGTGGGGTGTGCCTAACATACCCTAGACACCTCGACACAGCCGGAGGACTAAATACCCCTATAGATGGAAATAGGAATGCTACCTTGCCTCAGAGCAGACCCCCAAAGGATAGGCAGCCCCCACGAATAATGACTGTGAGTAGGAGAAGAATAGACACACGCAGGTAGAAAACAGGATTTAGCAAAAGAGGCCACTCTAGCTAAATAGGAAAGGATAGGACAGATTACTAGGCGGTCAGTATTAAAACCCTTCCAAAAATATCCACAGCAGATAATACAAAAAGTTCCACAATCTAACTAAAGACATGGAATGTATATCTGCCACTCCAGAGAATCCAACAAGACTGAGAAAATACTGGCACAATCTAAGCTGGACAAGAAAACACAAAGAATAGCACTGAATTGTGAAGCACATAGCATGTGTGCCACAGGAAAAAAAAAACAGACACTTATCTTTGCTGATTTGGCAGAAAGGCAGGATGAACCAAGCAGAGGTCCAACACCTCCCAACAACAATTGACAACTGGCAAGGACTAATGAATCCTGCACACCTAAATACCCCAGTCAGAACTGCAATCAGCAGATACACCTGACCAGGACTGCAACTCAGGGGTAACTGCATTACCACCTACAACCACCGGAGGGAGCCCAAAAGCAGAATTCACAACACTCCACACCATCATTGCCTATCACCTCCATCATTGCCCATCACCTCCATCATTGCCTCCCCAACCACCATCATTGCCCATCACCTCCATCATTGCCTCCCCACCATCATTGCCTCCCCCACCATTTTTGCCCATCATCTCCATCATTGCCTCCCCTACCATCATTGCCCATCACCTCCATCATTCCCTTCCTCACCAACATTGCCCATCACCTCCATCATTGTCTCCCCCAACATCATTGCCCATCACTTGCATCATTGCCTCCCCTCACCTCCATCATTGCCTCCCCACAACCACCATCATTGCCCATCACCTTCATCATTGTCTTCCCCCACCATCATTGCCCATCACCTCCATCATTGTCTCTCCCCCACTACCATCATTGCCCATCACCTTCATCATTGTTTCCTCCCACAACCATCATTGACCATCACCTCCATCATTGTCTTCCCCCACCAATATCATTGTCCTTCACCACCACACACACACACACACCTCACCGCAGCTCATCACACACACGCAGGCACACACATACACACAAGCAGGCACACACACATACACGCAGGCACACACACACATGCAGGCACAGACATATACATGCAGGCACACACACACGCGCAGGCAGGCACACACAAACATGCAGGCACACAGCACAGCTCACCTCACTGCAGCAGCAGCTCATCATACACACACACGCAGGCACACACACACTCTCACACACACGCAGGCACACACACTCTCACGCACACATGCACACACACACACAGACACACACACACACACATGCAGGCACACAGCACAGCTCACCTCACTGCAGCAGCAGCTCATCATACACACACACGCAGGCACACACACTCTCACACACACGCAGGCACACACACTCTCACACACACATGCACACACACACACAGACACACACACACATGCAGGCACACAGCACAGCTCACCTCACTGCAGCAGCAGCTCATCATACACACACACGCAGGCACACACACACTCTCACACACACGCAGGCACACACACTCTCACACACACATGCACACACACACAGACACACACACACACACATGCAGGCACACAGCACAGCTCACCTCCCCGCAGCAGCAGCTCATCCCAGCAGACTCTTCCTCGCTGGAAGCTTTTAGACTGAGACAGCATGGACAGCGTGGATGATGACGTCATCCAGCTGGACTGTCTCAGACAGGAAGCAGGACACCGGGAGGTGAGCTGCTCTGTGTGAGTCTATGTGCCTGCATGTGTGTATGTGTGCGTGTGTGTGTGGTGCGGAGGTGGGGCTTTACATGTGGGCAGTGTTAGCTGCAGCCTGCAGCTAACGCTGCCCGCTATTAAAGAGAAATGGTATTCATAGGGGCGTGGAGAAGCGTGAATATTCATTTTGCTTTAGCAGTGGGGACAGGATCCTGTCTCTAGCTGCTGCTACTGGCACAGGGTGGGCCCCCTTGACTCAGGGGCCCCATAGCCACTGGCTGAGGGCCCCTGGAGCAGTGGGGGCCCTTGGCAGCTGCTGGCCAGTATGCCAGCAGGTGTCAGTGCCTGGGCCCACTGGAGAATGCTCTGGTTCTCAGGTGGGCCAGTCCGAGCCTGGCCCCTGATGTACCTAAATGGTAGAAACCCCCCACAAGTGACCCCATTTTGGAAACTAGACCCCCTAAGGAACTTATCTAGATGTGTGGTGAGCACTTTGAATGCCCAAGTGCTTCACAGAAGTTTATAATGCAGAGACTTGAAAATATATATTTTTTTTCCACAATAAATGATTTTTTTAGCCCCCAATTTTTTATTTTCCCATGGGTAACAGGAGAAATTGCACCCCAAAATTTGTTGTTGAATTTGTTCTGAGCACGATGATACTCCGTATGTAGTGGGGGACCACTGTTTGGGCACACATCAGGGCTCAGAAGGGAAGTAGTGACGTTTTAAAATGCAGACTTTGATGAAATGGTCTGCCGGTGTCATGTTGCATTTTCAGAGCCCGTGATGTACCTAAACAGTAGAAACGCCCCACAAGTAACCCTATTTTGGAAACTAGACCCCCAAGGAACTTATCTAGATATCTGGTGAGCATTTTGAACGCCCAAGTGCTTCACAGAAGTTTGACTCAGAGCCATGAAAATAAAAAATAATTTTTCCCCCACAATAATGATTTTTTTGCCCCCAATTTTTTTTATTTTCACAAGGGTAAAAGGAGAAACTGGACCCCAAAAGTTGTTGTCCAATCAGTCCTGAGTCCGCCTCTACCCCATATGTGGGGGTAAACCACTGTTTGGGCGCACAGCAGAGCTCATAAGGTAGGGAGCACCAATTGACTTTTTAAACGCAAAATTGGAGACCCCCTGATTTACCTAAACAGTGGAAACTCCCCAATTCTAACTCCAACCGTAACCCCAACAAACCCCTAACACTAATCCCAACCCAATCCATAACCCTAATCACAACCCTAACGCCAAAACACCCCTAACCCTAATCTCAACCCTAACACTAATCAAATCCCTAAGCTCAACACACCCCTAATCATAATCTCAAACCTAACCCCAACCCTAAACTTAACCCTAATCCCAAACCTAACCCTAATCCCAAACGTAACCCTAAAGGTACCTTCACATTAAGCGACGCTGCAGCGATAGCGACAACGATGCCGATCGCTGCAGCGTCGCTGTTTGATCGCTGGAGAGCTGTCACACAGACCGCTCTCCAGCGACCAACGATGCCGAGGTCCCCGGGTAACCAGGGTAAACATCGGGTTACTAAGCGCAGGGCCGCGCTTAGTAACCCGATGTTTACCCTGGTTACCAGCGTAAAATGTAAAAAAACAAACAGTACATACTTACATTCGCGTCCCCCGGCATCCGCTTCCTGCCACTGACTGAGCGCCGGCCCTAACAGCAGAGCGGTGACGTCACCGCTGTGCTGTACTTTCACTTTCACTTTACGGCGCTCAGTCAGTGCGGGAAGCGGACGCCGGGGGACGCGAATGTAAGTATGTACTGTTTGTTTTTTTTACATTTTACACTGGTAACCAGGGTAAACATCGGGTTACTAAGCGCGGCCCTGCGCTTAGTAACCCGATGTTTACCCTGGTTACCAGTGTAAAACATCGCTGGTATCGTTGCTTTTGGTGTCAAACACGACGATACACGCCGGTCTGACGACCAAATAAAGTTCTGAACTTTGTTCAATGACCAGCGATATCACAGCAGGATCCTGATCGCTGCTGCCTGTCAAACACAACGATATCGCTAGCCAGGATGCTGCAACGTCACGGATCGCTAGCGATATCGTTTAGTGTGAAGGTACCTTAATGCCAACCTTAACCCTAATACCAACCCTAACTCTAATCCAAACCCTAATCCCAACCTTAACCCTAACTTTATCCCCAACCCTAACTTTAGCCCCAACCCTAGCCCTAACCCTAGCCCTAATTCTAACTTTAGCACCAACCCTATCCCTAGCCCCAACCCTAACCCTAACTTTAGCACCAACCCTAGCCCTAAACCTAACCCTAGCTTTAACCCTAACCCTAACTTTAGGGCCAACCCTAACCCTAGCCCTAACATTAGCCCCATCCCTAACCCTAACTTTACACCAACCCTAACCCTAGCCCTAACCCTAACCCTAACTTTAGCCCCAACCCTAACCCTAACCCAAGCCCTAACCCTAGCACTAACCCTAGCCATAACCCTAACCCTAGCCCTAACCCTAATTGGAAAATAGAAATACATACATTTTTTTATTTTATCATTTTTCCTTACTAAGGAGGTGATAGGGGGGTATTTACTTTTTTATGTTGATCACTGTGATAGGATCTTACAGTGACCAAAATAAAACAAGAGGAAGAATCTTCCTCTGCCGGTCGGCACATCACGGCGGGCGCACTGCGCATGCACCCGCCATTTTTTTCCCAGAGAAAGAAGCCGGTGGCCAGGAAAGAACGCAGGAGGACCCAGGGACACTGGTAAGTATGACAGGGTCTCCGATTCCCCCTATTTCTCTGTCCTCTGATGTGCAATCACATCAGAAGAAAGAGAATGACACGCCGCTTTTTCTTTTTTTCTTTATGCGGTCGCCGATAAACGGTTAATTACCGGCGATCGCAAAACAGGGGTCGGTAAAAACCGACCCCGATCATGTTCTTTGGGGTCTCCGCTACCCCCGGCAGCCAAGACCCCAAAGATCTGCCAGGTGCAGGCCGGTGGGTGCACTGCGCATGCGCCTGCCATTTTTTTCCCAGAAAAAGATGGCGGCACCCTTCAGGAGTCACGCGGAGCATCAGGGGAGACGGGTGAGTATCGGGGGCTATCGGGGACCCTATTTCTCTGTCCTCTGATGTGCGATCACATCTGAGGAGAGAGAAATTAAATGGGAAATCGCTTTTTTTTTTGTGGCCGCCAAAATCGCAACCCGGGGGTGGGTAAAAACTGACCCTAATCATGTTCTCTGGGGTCTTGGCTACCCCGGGCAACCGAGACCTCAGAGAAAATCCAACTCTGGGGGGTGCTATACACTTTTTCCACAGCGCCATTAATTAACGGCGCTGTGGTTTAAGTACCCTTAACTGCCACGTTAAAAGGCGTATCTGCGATCGTTAAGGGGTTAATAGTGATGAGCGAACCTGCTTGTGGTGCCCCAGGGTCCTGGTCGTAGCAGTGGTATTGCTTTCCTCTCGGGGAGAGTGATGCTACGTTTGGAGGCAAAAAAGGATAACTGCATCCAGGTATCACAAACATGCACCACATTTCACACTCCAGACCACCAGGGGGAGCTTTTGCTCCTATTTATTAGGTCACTCCCCATATATATATAACTAGTAGTCTGTAGAAGTTAGAACATTCCAGACCAGAGTCTGAGGAGGATGGAGGGTTAAAGGAGCTGTGCATGCCCTCAGAGCTGCAGCTCCCAGAAAGAGACATTGAAAGGCAGAATTGTATTGCAGCGAGCGTGAAGGAAGTCGAAGCAAAAGAGAGGATACCAGAAGGGGACCAGCCCCGCTCAAGCTGTCTCCTTCTGAGGCACAACATCCCAGTAGCCAGAACCGCGGGAGTAAGGACCTCTACGCCTTATTTCAGAGACCGGCAGGACAGCTAATTGCAGGTTACCTGTCTGCACCTACACCCAGGAGGCACGGTGACACCTACAGAGCCGTGTTATCTAAGAGACCCTATAAACAGGCTCAAGTCACCAGTCATATGGGTCCTATCCTATATGGGGGACAGAGAGAACGAAACACCACACCTGTGAGACCCTTATGTGAAGCCTTAGGTAGTAAGGGACTACACCACCGCAGCGCAAAGAAAGGCTACTGATTTCCACCTGGATAAGGGAACTCTGGACTTGCCTCCAAACCGGCTGGACTCTGCCTGCCCTGTGATCTGGTGCCCTGGACTGTGGATGCTGAAGTCTTCAGTAAAGGTAAAGAGACTGCAACCTTGTGTCCTTGTTCTTCTCTGTGCCTCGCACCATCCACCATCTACACATCGGGAAGCCCTGGGGATATACTTCACCTGTGGGAAGGTATGCCATCTAGCTGCCATAACATCACCCCAGCGGACGCCTTAAAGCAGCGTCAGTCACCCTGACTGAATACCACAGGTGGCGTCACGAACATTCCCCTTAAAGACCTTTCCCTTTTACATGGATGTCCCAGGGCCACGGACCGGGTCAGCCACCGTGACATTCCCCTGTGAACCGAAGGACCCGGTACCGAGTACCCCACGGCCTTTGGGGGCGATCCATGCTCGCCGCTACTCGTTACTCACCCGAGTATCATTATGCTCGGTGTACTCGGCGAGCACCAAGTATTTCTGGGATTATTCGGCGGAAGCTCGGGTCTCCGCCCTGCAATTCTGGCGCTCTTTAGAGCACCAATTACAGCAGGGATTGTCAGCCATGCACTGTAATACTGCAGCCATCTTTGTTGTGGTATTACTGTGATTGGCTGGCCACACAGCATCATCAGGTCTATAAGAGACCAGGCACCGCCCCGCTCGCCACATTCTGCTATGGACTTAGCGAGTGTAGGGAGAGCTGCTGCTGAGATAGGGTCAGAATCGTGCTTTTAAGGGCGTCTTCTCACTTGCGAGAAATACATCCGAGTCTCGCAGGTTAAAACTCTGCTCTGGCGCCGGCACGCCAGAGCGGAGCGTGCAGCTCCATGTATTGCTGTGCGGCTGCACGCTGCGCTCTGGAGTGCCGGCGCCAGAGCAGGGTTTTAACCTGCGAGACTCGGACGAATTTCTCGCAAGTGAGAAGGAGCCCTAACTGTTAGTGTAGGTCTGCAACTGTTCAGTCCACATCTCCTGAGAAACCAACAGTCCTTTTTAGGGCTAATTCAGGGGTCCAGAGATTGCAGCACTAGGTAGGCAGGGGAGTCTATGTGCGCATATCCACATCACTGCAAGGCCTGCAGGCACTTTAAGTGAGTACATAGCTGTCACTGCATATCTCCAAAAGCTCTATTACTGTCTGCTGCTGCTTATTTAATATATATCTAGCTGCAGTTTTTCTGTGGCTTTTTTTTTTCTTCACCTGATGCCTGCTCCTTTTATTCTAAAGCAATCCATAGCCCCCTTATTTTAACATTTATTTGCCTGTTCACGCTGCCTACTACAGCCATATTATTGAAATCTAAGAACGTGCAAATCTACCATTTTTGTTTTTTGACCCAGACACCAGATGTGAGTGTGCCAAAAAATTTTTTTTTGTTTGTGTGTGTCATAGCCAACTTATTGACACAATTTAGTTGTGCCCAAAAAATCAAGGCCACATTTACATCAGTCTGTTATCTGAGGCTGACGGCTGGTGTATCGGTAGTGGAAAAATAGTAGCTTCGCATGCATAAGTTTCATAGTTCTGTGTGCTAGCCTTGTTCCACTCTTTTTTTGTTATTTTAAAAATTCTCCAAACCCCCCCCCCAAAAAAAAATTATGCAGTCTGTTATGTCAGGCTGAGGCCTGTTGTATCTGTGGTGGAATAATCGTAGCTTCGCAGGCATAAGTTTCATAGTTCTGTCTGCTAGCCTTCTACCACCCTTTTTTTGTTTTTTTAAAAATTCTCCAAAACCCCCCCAAAAAAATTATACAGTCTGTTATGTCAGGCTGAGGCCTGGTGTATCTGTGGTGGAGAAATCGTAGCTTCGCAGACTTAAGTTTCATAGTTCTGTTTGCTAGCCTTGTTCCACTCTTATTTTGTTATTTGAAAAGTTCTCCAACCCCCCAAAAAAATTATACAGTCTGTTATATCAGGCTTAGGCCTGTTATATCTGTGGTGTAAAAATTGTAGCTTTGCAGGCATAAGTTTCATAGTTCTGTCTGCTACCCTTGTTCCACTCTTTTTTTGTTATTTTAAACATTCTTCAACCTAACTTCCCCCCCCAAAAAAAAAAACGTATACAGTCTGTTATGTCAGGCTGAGGCCTGGTGTATCTGTGGTGGAAAAATTGTAGCTTCGCAGGCATGAGTTTCATAGTTCTGTCTGCTGGCCTTGTTCCACTCATTTTTTGTTATTTTAAAAATTCTCTAAAACACGCCCCAAAAATTATACTGTCTGTTATGTCAGGCTGAGGCCTGTTGTATCTGTGGTGTAAAAATTGTAGCTTCGCAGGCATAAGTTTCATAGTTCTGTCAGCGAGCCTTGTTTCACTCTTTTTTTGTTATTTTAAAAATTCTCCTAAACCCACCCAAAATGTATACAGTCTGTTATGTCAGGCTGAGTCCTTTTGTATCTGTGGTGGAAAAACCGTAGCTTCGCAGGCGTAAGTTTCATAGTTCTGTCTGCTAGCCTTGTTCTACTCTTTTTTGGTTATTTTAAAAATTCTCCAAACCCCCCCCCAAAAAAATTTACTGTCTGGTATGTCAGGCTGAGGCCTGTTGTATCTGTGGTGTAAAAATCGTAGCTTCGCAGGCATAAGTTTCATAGTTCTGTCTGCTAGCCTTGGTCTCCTTTTTTTTTTTTTTTTTTTTTCAATTTTTCCAAACAAAAATGCAGAGTGAGGACAGCAGTACACATGAGAGGAAGGAGGCATATCACCTCAACAGGCAGGAAGAGCAGTGTGGTGGCCACAGATAGAGGGCATCTGTTCCCTGTAACACCAACATAAGTGAAGTTGCCATTCCAACTGTTAGATCTTCCCGAGTCTGGTTATTTTTTAAAGACTCTGTCGATAACCCCAAACAGGCCATTTGCAGCACCTGCCATGCCCACATCAGCAGGGGTAGCAAAACTTACAGCCTTACCACCACCAGCATGATCAGTCACATGGCAGCAGAGCACCCGACTTTGTGGGCCGACCCCCAGGCTCCAGGAACATTGCCTGCAGGTGACACCACTGCTTCTTCCACTGTTTTGCATAGAAGCCAATCCCCAGTCCACCGAGCATGTGAAGATGCCTCTAGCCCTGGACCTGTTGCCCACAGTCAAGCAGCACCAGCATCAAGCCCGTCCACGTCCTTGTCCCAGCACAGCCTTCAGTTGTCTATACCCCAGTCATTGGAATGCAATCAGAAATACCCAGCCAACGCCGCACAGGCCACAGTTCTATATTCTAACATGTCTCTTCTGCTTGCGCTCGAAATGCTACCTTCTAGGCTCTTTGAGACAGAAGCTTTGCACAACCTGATGGCGGCGGCCATCCCAAGGTACTCGGTCCCCAGTTGCCACTATTTCTCCCGGTGTGCCATATCGGCAATACACCAGCATGTGTCTCACAACATTACCCGTACCCTCAACAATGATGTAACTGGGAAAGTCCACCTAATCACGGACACGTAGACAAGTGCTTGTGGCCAAGGATGGAACATCTCACTGATGGCACACTGGGTTAACATAGTGGAAGCCAAGACCCAGTCAGACACTGGGATGGAACACATCCTCCCCACACAGAGGATTGCGGGCTCTAAGTCAGTCAGGGTTGCCCCCACAGTCTACAGCTCCTGCACCTCTTCAGCCTCCATCTCTGAAATCAACACATCAATCAGAAGCTGGAAGCACTGCAGCACTGCCTCAGCCAAGCGGCAACAGGCTGTGCTGAAGCTAATCTGCATAGGTGACAAACAGCACAATGCAGAAGAGTTGTGGACAGCGCTGAAAGAGGATTCAGATATTTGGATGACACCGCTGAACCTACAGCCAGGCATGGTCGTGTGTGACAATGGCCAGAACCTGGTGACAGCTCTGAGGCAAGGTGAGCTCACACACGTACCTTGCTTGGCCCATGTGCTTAACCTCATGGTTCAACGTTTTCTGAAAAGCTACCCGGAGCTGCCGGATCTGCTAGTGAAAGTACGCCGTCTGTCTGCCCATTTTAGAAAGTCAGCTACAGCTTCTGCCGCAATTGCCGTGCTTCAGCAGCGTTTGCAGCTTCTGGCTCACCTACTGGTGTGTGATGACCCCAACACGCTGGAACTCTACACTGCATATGTTGGAAAGTATTTGTGAGCAGAAGAGGGCAGTTGTTGACTACCAACATCAACAAGGCCGTCGATATTCAATTCAGACTCCACACATAAGACCTCAGGAGTCCTGTTGGTGAGGACACAGAAGTCTTGCCTGTTAGCAGTCTGGCACGCATGGCTGATTTTATGTTACGCTGCGTTTCTCATGACCCTCACATTATACATTTTTTTGCTGCCACTTATTACTAGTTGGTGACACTTCTAGACCCACGCTACAAGGAGAACTTTCAATCTCTTCTGCCAGAGGCAGAGTGGTTGTACTTAAAATGTTGCAGTACCAGAGGGCCCTTGTAGCGGAATTACTTAGAAAATTCCCATGTGAGAACGCTGGCAGCAGACATCAGAATTTGTTGTTCAAACAAGGAGTCCATGCAAGAGAGACAGAAGTACAATTCAGCTCAGGCAAGGGAACAATGGCAAAGTTCTGGGTCAGTTTTCTCAGACCCTCCCATCATGCCAGCACAGAGGCAAGGGGTGCTGTCACAAGAAGTGCAATGTTTGGGAAGATGCTGAGGGAGTACCTCTGTGCCTTTTAATTATTGGGTATCCAAGCTGGACACGTGGCATGAACTGGCTCTCTATGCCTTGGAGGTCCTGGCCTGCCCTGCTGCTAGCGTTCTGTCAGAGCGGGTTTTTAGTGCCGCTGGTGGAATTATAACAGATAAGCACATCCACCTGTCAACTGAAAATGCTGACAGGCTGACTCTTATGAAAAAGATCAAGAGCTGGATTGGGAAAGACTTCTGTACTCCTCCAAGTGAAAACAGCGAAACAAAACCTCTAACACATTCTCTTTTGTGGGGAGGTGTATTCTCATGCACCTCTTCACAACCACACATAGATATACGCTTCCAGATTTGGTCTGTTTGTTGTTATCCTCCTCTGGATCCTCATCCTCATCATCCACAACCAGTAGAACACCAGGGTAAACGGATTCCGTGATGCCAAAGTCACAATTTTTTTTGTGGAAGGGTGTTTTAATGATGCCCGTTACTAATTGGAAACCAAAACAAATGTTACGCCCACAGGGGGAAATGTCATAAAAAAGAGATGTACGTCTATTATTCCCATTTATTCTTATATTTTCCATTTTCCCTATCTCTGGACAGTCCTCTAATGAGGTAATGTATACCTCTCTACAGTAGAAAATTATTCAAAGACTTTTATGTTATATTTATATTTATAGCACTGTCTCTGAGCTGTTGCTACGGACAAAGATATCACGTTGGACACATTCTGGCTTCAAAGCTATGAACCTGTGTTCGCCCCTCCCTTTTGTTATTTACTTTCATTGGTGGATTCACATTTTTTATTTATTTGTTTGATTTCATTATGATTTATCTTTATGTCTGATCATTCTCCACCACTAGATCACCAGGCTTAACATCTTCTGTGCTGCTACAGACAGTCAATTTTTTGGCAAGGGTGTCTATGATGGTATATTTTAAAAAAAATTTACCCCCCTTGGGGAAATGTTTGTCAGCCCATGTACTGCGTGTATGGGCATTACAAGTCTAGGAGACACACTCCTTTACATTGGGCCTAGTTTTTAATGAGGCCTTCAGCAATGTCTCCTCATTCTCCACCACTAGATCACAAGGCTTAACATCTTCAGTGCTGCTGCAGACAGTCAATTTTTTTGGCAAGGGTGTCTATGATGCCCATAGTATATTTTTAAAAATGTACCCCCCTTGGGGAAATGTTTGTCAGCCCATGCACTGCGTGTATGGGCATTACAAGTCTAGGAGACACACTCCTTTACATTGGGCCTAGTTTTAAATGAGGCCTTTACAAATGTCTTCTCAGTCTCCACCACTAGATCACCAGTCTTAACGTCTTCTGTGCTGCTACAGACAGTCAATTTTTTGGCAAGGGTGTCTATGATGCCCATAGTATATTTTTTTAATATGTACCCCCCTTGGCGAAATGTTTGTCAGCCCATGCACTGCGTGTATGGGCATTACAAGTCTAGGAGACACACTCCTTTACATTGGGCCTAGTTTTTAATGAGGCCTTCAGCAATGTCTTCTCATTCTCCACCACTAGATCACCAGGCTTAACGTCTTCTGTGCTGCTACTGACAGTCAATTTTTTGGCAAGGGTGTCTATGATGCCCATAGTATATTTTTCAAAAATTTACCCCCATGGGGAAATGTTTGTCAGCCCATGCACTGCGTGTATGGGCATTACAAGTCTAGGAGACACACTCCTTTACATTGGGGCTAGTTTTTAATGAGGCCTTCCGCAATGTCTCCTCATTCTCCACCACTAGATCACCACGCTTAACATGTTCTGTGATGCTACAGGCAGTACAATTTTTGCCAAATGTCCATAAATGATTTTTAAAAAAGATACCTCCCATTGTGAAATGTTTCTCAGCTCATGCACTTCCTGTATGGTCGTTACAAGCCTAGTAGACCCGCTTCTTATTACTGAACCTAGTTTTTAATGAAGCCTTCCTCCACCTCTCATCATTTTCCACCACTAGATCACCAGGGTTCACGTGTTCTGTGCTGCTACAGACAGTCAATTTTTTGGCAAGGGTGTCTATGATGTCCATAGTATATTTTTAAAAAATGCACCCCCCATGGGGGAAATGTTTGTTAGCCCATGCACTGCGTGTATGACCATTACATGTCTAGGAGACACACTCCTTTACATTGGGCCTAGTTTTTAATGAGGCCTTCCGCAATGTCTCCTCATTCTCCACCACTAGATCACCACGCTTAACATGTTCTGTGATGCTACAGGCAGTACAATTTTTGCCAAATGTCCATAAATGATTTTTAAAAAAGATACCCCCCATTATGAAATGTTTCTCAGCTCATGCACTTCGTGTATGGTCGTTACAAGCCTAGTAGACCCGCTTCTTATTACCGAACCTAGTTTTTAATGAAGCCTTCCTCCACCTCTCATCATTTTCCACCACTAGATCACCAGGGTTCATGTGTTCCGTGCTGCTACAGACAGTCAATTTTTTGGAAAGGGTGTCTGTGATCCCAATTAAATATTTTTTTTACAAATATATCCCCCATGCGGAAATCTTTGTCTGCCCATACACTTAGTGTATGGGCATAACAAGTCTGGGAGACTCACTCTCTTGTAATGGGACAGTTTTTTTATGAGGCCCTCCTCCATGTTTCTTCCAAAGGGGATTGGGGTGCGTGCAAATTTGGGTCAAGGCGGAACTTGCATTCAATGCATAAGGAAACAGTATGGCAGGACCAACTGAAGAATGTGAAGTGGGTTTTCCTGTGTCCATCCAGTACCTGGGTTTAAAGGTTTATTGGCGTGCATATAACTTGATAGCAGGGCAGGCCTTGCATTCAATGCAACATTTTTTCAGGAAGCCCTCCTGTACCTCTCGTCAAAGGGGTATTGGGGAGCGTTGTAATTGTTGGCAGCCCAGCCTCTCACTTCATAGGCAATAACAGCATATTAGACCCACTGTTTAATAATGGCCCTTTAAGAATATTAATGCCACCTGATGCCCCTCTAAAAATAGGCTTTGAGACTTTAAGACTGAGTCCCTCTTTCATAAATGAAACAAGATGTGTCTCCCTATGTGTCACACACCACATGGCCAGCTAGGGTTGTTAAATGTTACAATGACATTTCCCAGTGAATCCTTTTAAATTGGTTGAAAGCAATGTTAAAGTTGAAAAACGCATAAAAAACGCTGCGTGTGAACATAGCCCAAGTGGTGTAAGAACATTTTGGTCTGGGGTTAATTATTTTGCCTTATATACAAGTCTGTTCCCTGGAAAGGATGTACTTTCACATATTTCTCAGCAATATCCATTTTGGTTTCATTTTTTGTATGTTTTTGCGGTGGCGTAGTGGTTAACACAGCAGCCTTTCAGCGCTGGAGTCATGGGTTCAAACCCCACCAAGGACAACATCTGCAAAGAGTTTGTATGTTCTCTCCATGTTTGTGTGGGTTTCCTCCGGGTACTCCGGTTTCCTCCCACATTCCAAAGACATACTGATAGGGAATTTAGATTGTGAGCCCCAACGAGGACAGCGATGATAATGTGTGCAAACCTGTAAAGCGCTGCGGAATATGTTAGCGCTATATAAAGATTATTATTATTATTATTATTTTTTGGTGCACCTGTAAAAATGGTGTGAAACTCTGACAACATTGCTTACAGCTGTGACTTTGGAGTCAGAAATGCTCCCGATCCCCATGATGTGCCCAATGTCATTTGAGCAGTGTTTCCATCATTTTCAGACATTTTTAGACCTTAAAAGGACCCCCGGGGGGGATCGCGGTAACAATTCTCGGGTTTACAATAGACTTACATTCGGCTCGTTGCTCGGGTCGAGTACCCGAGTATTCCAATTTGCCCAAGCAATGAGCACCCGAGCATTTTAGTGCTCGCTCATCACTAATCTTTAACTTTAGGCCATTTAGTGATCATTTCATCATAAACTTGCTTAACTGTTCGCAATAACAGTAATTTTGACCAGGGGTGCCCAAACTTTTACATGCCACTGTAGACAGATTTCCAACCAGATCTCTCCTTATGGATCCTAGACTCAGATCCCACACATCATCAGAACTCAAATCAGACCAAGCTGTATATTTCTTATAAAGTTTATACCAGAAGCATGGTGCTGCCATGATGTATCCTGATTCTCAAGTTGAACTTTAGGACACAGGGAACGCTTGACAGCACTCACTTCTGGGAGATTTTAATAACAGTTTGGCAACTTAACGCCTCTTGGAAATAAGGGTACATTGATAGTATTGATATTAAACGTTAGTCATCAAAATGTTTATTTTTTTCTTTTTCAGGACCTTACCCATCTGCAGTTTCTACATCTTTCAAACAACAAACTGGATTATGTACCTGTACACCTTCCTGCCAGTCTTCGTTCAGTTCATCTCCAGGTATTTAGGCATAAATTGTATTTGCTAGTCAGGTTTTTTTCATATGTTCCTAAGTTAAATGAGAGTTTATTTGTGTAAGAAATAGCAAACAGAACATGCAGGAGTTTCACAAAGTGCCCAATCATTGCTTTTTGTTCGGATATGCAGTAAAAAAAGAAAAGCTAAATGGCAAATAGTGGTTTTGGACACATGAACACAAGATCTTCACGTCTCATTTTGTTTATTTAATTTGGGCATCTCCACTAGGGTTTTGCTTATTGTTTTCTTGCTTTTTTTTATATACGCTTTTGTAAAAACAGTTTATCAGTCAACAGATCATATTGATTTCTATAGGACAATCCTTTGTCAATGTGCATATGCTGGAATAATTCTAAAACTCCATTCATATTGATCCACAAGCTAATAATTGTTGATCTGGCTTGAGGGTTTGAATAATTGAAATATAAAAATATAATGTTTCTAGTACAGATAAACGTTATTCATTAGCAGTTATGAAATATGATGTAAAATTCATGTATAGAGTATTGCCTAAATGTAATTACAATCTTTGTAAACAATGACATGTAATAAAGGCATTATGCCTCTTTACATGCGTGTGTCCTAAATAATTAATCATAAACATGGTACTCTAGGTTTAGGAGTTTACATAGTTTGTGTGATGGAGATTTCTTGAATCAACGGCATGCAGGAAAGTCAACCCTTATCTTTCCCTTGATTAAATGAAGTCTTGCACAAACTGTATTGTCAGTACTGCTAATGTTTCTTAAGTGGGGCCTCTGTGCAAGAAATGTGTATGGGCTCCTCTCTTTTCTATGGCAAGAAGGATACAGAAAGACACATGCCACATTTTTTTCACACTACACCCACAAACCTAAATGTTTTTCAACAGGATTTTATGTCATATACTAACACAAAGTAGTAATTATCTGTGACATGTAAAGAAAATAATTGTTTTTCTAATTATTTAAAAAATGTAAATCTGAAATTTGCGACATGCCTTTGTATTCAGTCCCCCCTGTAGTCTGATGCCCCTAAATAAAATCCTGAGTCACTATTTGCCACCAGAAGTCACATAATTAGTAAATTGAGTCTACCAGTGTGAAATTTGTTCTCAGTATAACTACTGCTGTTCTCTGACGGCCTCAGAGATTTGTTTGAGAACATTAGAGTTCAAACAGCATCAAGAAAGCCAAGGAACACACCAGATAGGTCAGGGATTAGGTTGTGGAGAATAAAGTTAGGTAACAAAATAACCCAAGCTCTGGAGATCTCAGAGTACTGTTCATCATCCAAAATGGAAGGAGTATGGCACAACTGCAAACCTACCGAGACATGGCCATCCACCTAACTGACATCCCAAGCGAGGAGAGCACTAAATAGAGAAGCAGCCAAGAGGCCCATTGTAACCTTGAAAAAACTGCAGAGATTCACAGCTCAGGTGGGAGAATCTGTCCACATGACAGCTATCATATACTCCACAAATATGATCTTTATAGAAGAGTGGCAAGAATAAAGCCATTTCTTAAAGCAAACCATAAGAATTCCCATTTGCAGTTTGACACCAGAGTAGAAGTAAATGCAAAACTCTATGTGTGGTGGAAAACTAACACTGCAAATCACCCTGAAAACACTGTCCCCACCATCAAACATGGTGGGGACAGCATCAAGCTGTGGATATTTTTCTTCAGCAGGCACAGGGAACTTGGTCAGAGTTGATTGGAAGATGGATGGCACTAAATACAGAGCAATCCTGGAGGAAAACCTGTTGGAGGTTGCAAAAGACTTGAGACTGGGTTGTAGGTTCACCTTGCAGCAGGACAAAGACCACAAACATACTGCCAGAGCTGCAACGAAATGGTTTAGATCACAGCATATTCGTTTGTTTGAATGGAGCTGTCACAGTTCAGACCTAAATCCCATTGACAATCTGTAATAAGCCTTGAAAATTGCTATTTACAAATGTTCTCCATTCAATCTCACTGAGCTAGAGCTAGTTTTCAAAGCAGAATGGGCAAAACTTTAAGTCTAAAGATGTGCAAAGATGGTAGAGACATACCCGAAAGACTTGCAGCAGTAATTGCAGCGAAAGAAGGTCCTTCAAAGTATTGACTCAATGGGACTGAATTCAAATGCATGTCACAAATTTCAGACTTATATTTTTAAAGTATTTATAAAACCAAGTATCTTTTCTTTTACTTTTCAAAAATACTTAATATTTTGTGTTGGGATATCACATAAATTCCAAATAAAAACATTTAGGTTTGTGGGTTCAATTTGAAAAAATGTGGAAATGTTTATGGGTAATAAAGAGTCTTTCAAGGCACAGTAATAGTCAGTCACACACGAGACACGTCATTTAAAGGGAATCTGTCAGTAGACTCAACTTTCCTAAGCCATCTATACCAACATATAAGTAACGGAAAGACAAATATAATGATACCTTCATATGTGCAATTCAATGCTTTATTTCTGACAAATCCATGTTTTTCTGAATATGTAAATTAACTGTTAAGATGTATGGTCAGACAAAGATCTGCATGAAAATCTGCCTCTAGATTTATTTTAAATGAAAGGGGAAATTACACGTCTGAGACATGTAGATTAGGAGTGTGGACAGTCAGCCATTACATGTCTCACACTGGTAACACCCTCTTTCATTTCAAACAAGCTCTGGAGGCAGATTCTCAGGAAGATCTATGTCTGGCCCTTAGATCTTAACAACTCATTTAGTGAGCCCATCACATATTATTTTTTCTTTTTCAAAACTTTAAAACTTTCAGCAGCATCGGTCTTTCTTGGTAAGGACTCTGGAAGCAAAATGTTCACGTCTATGTAATCAACAAGGGCCCACGGACCAACACAGCACTACTTCTTTAAAAAAAACACATTCCAGGAAATGCACAGTCTCTGTTGTTGAGGGTATCAGACCCTTACAGTTTTATTAATCAAAAGACGCAACAAAAGAAAAATGAACAAACACTTGTGGCAAACAAACTTGACTCAAGGGTAACAAAACAATTAACAAAACAAGCTTTCAAAAACTCCAGGAAACAGTGCTTCTGTTATAATGGAGCAGTCTGCGCCCAACAGGAATTTTTCTGCAGGTATCTCACCTGACCGGTTTGAGACAGCTTCCTGTGAAACTTTCAATTTGGCAACAGAGCACATTGAGTGCCAGGTCACCTCTTCTCTCAAGACTTCTTCTGGGCCATCCCCCTCTCTTCCATGAAGGCAGTCCAAGCAATGGGGAAGGCAGTCTCCTCCACTTGCAGGGTTGATCTGCGAACTTGGTTGGGCAGGAGTCCTCCTCTCCTGATGTGATGCTCCCTCAGCCCTCCTGGGTAGGGCCACAACTGGTGACCCTAAACTTCTGGGCAACCTGGCCTGTTTATCCTCATTGGGCCCTGACTTTGTGAGTATCGGCTCCCCAGCCTGCAAGTTTAGCAAGCTGGATGGCTGCAACTCTTTTGGAGAGCTAGTCAGTCCACGGGCCTCTGGGGGATCTCGGCAGACTTCTCCAGACCCAATGTCATGATCCGTTCCAGGGTTTATTCCTGTCTGTCCTTTTTCCAGGTGGATCATGTCAAGGGTTAACTTTGCTCTGCCTCATTCTGGGTTCAGGTTTGCTATTTAGCTTCCATGAATCCTGCTGGCAGTGTCAGCTATAGTTCTGCCTTTGGCGTGTGAACCTGACCATGCTGGTAGCTCTTGATTTGTCCTACTGTGAACCCTGACTTGTCCTGTGTCTGTTAACTCCCTCTGTCTGCCCTTTTCCCAGCGTTTCTCTGTTTGTCTGTTTATCTGCTTGATTCTCTTGCTCTGACCTCCTGCCTTTGCTAGTGACTCCGTCACTGTTTGTCCCTATTGTACCGTATATTTCCATTCTGGTTTATTGATCTCTTGCTACATCCTGACTATCCATCATGTCTAATCCTTTTATACTGTTGTGCAATCTCGTGCTTTTGACTCGATTTGTCTGACCCCTCTCTTGCCACTTGGTGGCGTCTTTTCTGCTGCTCTGTGTGTGCAGTTTCACTTCCCTCTCAAGCTCCCCCTGGTGAAGGTTGCACTTTACTGCAGTGCAGCAGCATGACACCCAGCCAGTACTCTTCAGTGGTTAACCTCTCCCCACAGGATTCTTTGGTCCTTGGCGTTTGCAAAAATACCTTGGGAGCCTCTTCAGCCCTCCTCTGTCGGGCGTCTCTCTGGGCTCTCCGCTTGAAGACCTCCTGGTCTCTTTCCAATATGTCCTCCCTCATTTAAGGATGCACCAGAGCCTCTGCATACCAACCCCATCTGCACTTGTATTTCACAAACTCCACACTCTCGCCTGGATGCAGATATTTATGTTTCATCACATCGTGGCTCACGTAGACCTTGTCTCCTGTCCACTCTTCTTCTATTAAACCATATCCTTTTTCGATATCAAATTCAGTGACTTACCCCCAGGTTTAGGCATTTTCTATAAACTCCGGCTGGGCACTGTTGGAGCCCTCTAGCCACACCCTCAGATACTGGTCAGTCCATTTTATGCTGGCCAACAGATTCATCTTGGGTAGAAGTTCCGTCACGCACTGTGGACAGTAATCAGGGGGCTGTCGCTTGGTTCGGATATAGAGAATGTCCCACTCTATGCCCCACCAATCAATGTAAGGAGCCTTTTTCCTAGTCGGCCTTACCTCTTCATGGATCCCACTGGTTGGGGCCGGAACCGGGAACAGCCCCATTGGAGTGTGTGCGTCCTCCTCTCCCGAGAGCATTGTTCTCACCCTGCACCCTCTGAGGTCTTTTCACCCTGCACCCTCTGAGTGAGGGGAGTCTCAACTTCAAGTATTCAACTCCAGCACAACAACTTGAGTGAATCAAAACTCTCATATCCGTCTGTCGTGTGGTCGTCTACTGAGTCATCATCAGTGGCAAGGGTGCCAGTCCCTCAGCAGCGCCCATCATCTGATTACTTCACTCTGCAGCCTCCAGGGTGATAATTTCTGGCGTTTCTTCCTCATCACTTATATCCATTGGGCAGTCAGGAGACCCACCTGTGCTCCATCTGTTTTGCACCATTACCTATGAAGGTTCACCACCATGCTCCTCGTGTGCAGAAGGGAATATGGCATCGGTTGTCTTCTGGTGATGCACTTCCTGAGCCTCCGGCTCCACCTCTTACCTGGCCAAGTTTCTGATGTGACCGCAGCGTCACACTTCACTCTTGGCGGCTCCCCCTTTCAGCCACACCTCCTTCCAGTGCCAACTTACCCTCAGTGGGCCATGCCATGAAGTGCCCCCGTGCCCTTCTCCGGAATGCATCTCCCATTCCAGGATGAACTCTGACTTACTGGGCCCATCCTTCTCCAGGTCGACATTGGTGGGAGATGGACACATTTTCATGTTCTTGGTCGTCATCCACTCCCACGATGGGAAGTGTTTCTTCTTCTCTTCATTGCTGCCATCATCATCCTGGAATCCATGCTTCTGGCAGCAACTTGTGCAGCATGTGTTCTGGCGCTCTTCCATCTGTGCCATGAATCTGCTCTTCCCCACTTTCTTCATGTGAGGAACTCGCATCCTGCAGACTACGCCAAATGTAAAGTGCTCAAGTGAGGTAGACATGGGTGCGCTGCTGCTCCCACTTGCTCCGGCAGTCTACAGACAACACATGTCCCCATCTCAGTGTGCTACTGTGTGTGGAGTGCATCATACTTATTTTTAGCCCACAGGCCACCATTGGCTCCAGGTTTTCCTCTTCTGGAACCTTGGCAGCAATCAATCCAGCGGACGCAGAATTCGTAAAAACAATCAAAATGTTACTTGATAACTGGCAGTTTTGCTAACTTCTCTAGCACTAGGAATTCTTCTCCACCACTAGCAGTGCACACGGATTGCATCACCTCCTACCTCTTAAAATTTGAGCCCATCTTTCCCTATAACTTCACAGGATAAGTGCATTCAAGGGCCCCAACATCCATCTTGAAGTTCCCGAGTCCGGCACACAGAATCACGCGAAAGGGTAATTTTGGCAAGTAACTTCCCCCAAGTATTAGGCACACATTTATGGATGAGCGAGTATATTCGTTAGGATTCGGTACTCAGCGACTAATGCGGTACTCGAGGTACTCGAATCCTAGTGAGTATTTCACTACTCGCCTCACAATATTCGTATCTCCCACCCAGCATTAGCCAATCACAGTAATGCCACAGCCTTCTTGGTTGTAGGCAGCATTACTGTGATTGGCTGGCTGCGCAGCATCATAGATGAGTCATCATAGTAGGCTATAACTCATAGGCTCTATACAAGCCCTGCCAGCGCCATTTTCTGCACATTGCTGGAACACAGCAAGTGCTAGCGTAGGGAGAGTGTAAGCAGCTGCTAGGGAGAGTTGTGCTTTTGGAAATCGTCCAGAAATCATGTAAAAAAAACACAAAAGCTCTTGTGAGAGCTATTCTAGTAGTAGGTGACTGTAGTAGTACAGGGAGACAGGCAGGAGAGTTACAGTACATAAATAGTACCTTAATATCTCAGCTTTTGCTGAAAGTACTGTATAAGGTCAGGAAGTAGTGACAGTTTTCCTAGCTATTTTTGGGGTCACATTTACCCCTGCAGGCCAATTTTTTTGCTCTTGTGGTGCTGTTTGCACACCGAAAAGCATGCACGGTACTGCACAACTGAGACACAGACTCTGTCTTCTGTGGTGACTGGCAAGCAAAATATTCAGCGTTAAACTGAAGCCAATTTTTTTTGCCCTTACGGTGCTGTTTGCACACCAAATAGCATGCACTTTACTGCACAACTGATGCAGAGCCAGCACCATTGTCTTCTGTGGTGACTTGCGAGCAAAATACTCGGCTTTAAACTCAGTTCAATTTTTTTGCCTTTATGGTACTGTTTGCACACCGAATAGCATGCACGTTACTGTACAAATGACATGCAGCCAGCAATGTTGTCTTCTGTGGTGACTGGCGAGCAAAATATTCAGCGTTAAACTCAGGCCAATTTTTTTTAAATTGCAGACAGTCCTCCTGTTTGTAAAACACAAAGCAGTACTAGGCTGTAGTGCTACCTTCCACAAAACACGAACTGCTCCTTGTTCCCCAATATCTGCATCTGAACATCTACAACTATGTCACAAATATCCCAAATTCCCAAAAAGCCTGTTATGAAGGGACAGGGACAGGGACCTGGACGTGGGGTTGTTAGTGGTGCCCAACAAGGTATAAAGTCTGAGAGACAGAAGAAGGTTGATGCATCTATGTTTCTGGCAAAAATTCCCGGTTTGGAATGTAAACGTGTCTGGAAGCCAAAAGAGCAAGAGCAGATACTGTCACCAAATCCACCACGACTATACAGTCTTCTGTCGATACACAGAATGCTGTGTCATCCAATCCTCAACCTTTTCCTACTTCCTTCCTCCCTCAGCAGTCACAGGAAACATTTGACCCCATGATTGGCCACTCCAATGATCTATTTGGTACATATGATCTTTTGGTTGCCTCTGGCCTCTCAATGCGCAACATTGAAGAGGAACGTGAAGAGGTATCATCTGTTCATGGCCAAATACAGTATTTGAAAATCCACGGACAGAAGAAAGTCACTTTCAGCCAGGTGATATACCGGCTCAAGAGGTGGGGGCTGATGATGATGAGACACAGTTGCCATCTGGCCAGCCGATAATATTAACACAGAAGGATGATGACATGGATGACGAGGTGGTGGATGATGAGTTCACTGATCTGACTTGGACCGTTAGTACGCATAGCCAATACAGCTTCACAGCGTAGCACCAACAAAGGCACCAAGGGTGACTGGTTTGAGCAGAGTGCGATGTGTGTCAACGGTTGCCAAGAACAATCCCTCTGTGCATCAAGTCAAGGCAAGGGGGCGTCCATTCTCTGTCTGGAATTTTTTTTCGGATAGTTCTTCTGAACCAAACCTTGTCATCTGTAGCATCTGTCATACGAAGCTGAGCAGAGGCCAGGGCAAAGGCAACCACAGCACCACCAGTGTATGTAAACACATGGCAGCAAAGCACCCTAGTTGTTGGGCGAAACAGCAGGGTACCAAATCAGTGTCTGCGGGTCAAACCACTGCCATGTCGCCTGTGATCCGTCTTTCACAATCTGCTGGCTAGGAAGCAGGTGCTCATACCTCCTGCTCACAAGCTGCGGTTGCAGAGACACAAGACACAACAATTTCATCCACTTGTTTGTCAAAGCCAAGCGTCCAGTTGTCCGTGCCCCAGATTTATGAAAGGAAACGTAAATACCAACCCACGCACCCACAAGCACAAATAATAAATGCGCACATTGCCAAGTTGCTAGCCATGGAGATTTTGCCGTTTAGATTTGAGGGGACACAGTCTTTCCATGATTTCTTGGCTGTGGCTGCCCCATGATACTCTGTTCCCAGCCAGCACTATTTTTGCCAGAGTGCTCTCACCATCACCTAAACCGGGAAGGTCCACCTAACAACAGACACGTGGACAAGTAGTTGTGGACAGGGATGATACATTTCTGTCACGGCACACTAGCTGAACCTGGTGGAGGGTGGGACAAAGTCACAAACTGGAACATCACATATCCTACCCTCGCCGCATACAGCGGGCCCAACCTCAGTCATGCTTTCCGCCTCATCATATACGTCAAGTCTCCCCTCTTCCTCCTCCTCCTCCTCTGCCTCCTCATGCTATGCTGAATTACCCTCCACAACACTCCCAATTTGGGAGCTTTGCAGCAGCGCATCGGCAAAGCAGCAACATGCTCTGCAGAAGCTGATCGGTTTAGGTCAAACACCACACATTTCAGCAGAGCTGTGGCAAGAAATAAAACAACAGACCAATCAGTGACTCTCCCCACTGCAAATCAAACCCAGTCTGGTAGTCTGCGATAATGAGCGGAACCTGGTCGTGGCATTAAAGCTCGGGAAGCTGGTACACGTGCAATGCATGGCTCACGTGCTGAACCTAGTGGTTCAGAAGTTTATCGAAACATACCCTGTGTGAAATCTTGTTCCATACCCTGCTGATGGGCACTCAAAGATTCCATGTTTAGATTATGCAGCGATTCTTTCAACATACATAGCATCGGGATGATAGCGCTGACAATAGCCTGATCACCACTCACGAGGTAGGTGCAGTACTCAAAGTTATCAAGCACCTCACAAATGTCAGCGATCCACACCCACTCGGCAGTTATTATGTGGTTTGGCTGAGTCGCAGGCTGAAGGGCATGTTTAAGCTGGTATTCAGAACATGCCCTCTGCTGCTCACTAATCCTTGCCAACATATGATATGTTGAGTTCCAGCGTATGGGCAGGTCGCAAATGAGCCGGTGATTTGGCAAATTAAATTGCTTTTGAAGTGCTGCAAGATCGGCAAGAGCGGTAGAGAAATGGCAGAAATGGGCACAAATATGGCCCACCTTCTCAAGAAGGTACGGCAAGTCAGGCTGACTGATAAAATTTAACAAGGACTGGATTTCGCAACAGTTTTTAAGCCCTACAGATGACATCATCCCAACCTAAAGTCACCCAAAACCTTCTTTTATGCTACTGGTGATCATGTCCATCCCTTCCCAAACAAGCCCCTTTCCTTCTTCTTACATGTGTATCCTACTCCTGCTTCTGCCACATGTACCTCATGGTCAACAAGCTAGAAACATTGTTCCATTCATTAATATTTCCCATTGGAGGCAATTGTGATGAGACCTCCTTCCTGCATCAACCATGGTATCATGCCCCTTGGGCTAATTTTTGGAAACACTATGTCTATGCCTGCATATTGGGCACTGGAACTACCATTCTAGTAGTCTAGTTTCATAATTGTCTGGGTCTTGAGGCATCCTTCCTGCGTCAACCATGATACAGCCCCTAGGGCTAATTTTTTGAAGACACTATTCCTGCACATTGTGCAGTGGCAGTGGAACAACAGGAACAGTAGTCCAACCTTTAGAATTGTGAACCCCTTGTGATGATGATGGGAGGCTTTTTCCTGCGTTAACCAACACACAGCTTTTTACCGCCTGCTTTTAAACAATCATGCACCCATTTCAGCCTTTTCCTCAGACCCCAGACCGCTTTGTAAGGTCCAGCATAAAATTACTCGCATTTCCCATTAATTTGCATTGGACTCGCTACTCGTTATGAATACCCGAGTATTAAGACCTACTCTTTACTAGTATAGCGAGTCTGAATATTTCACTACTCGCTCATCCCTACTCACATTGTTTTAGCAGCTTATTGCATGTGACCGCTGTTGTCACTTCACACTACTGTCCTCAACTGAACTATCACTTCCTGAACTTGACACTAACTCTCAGTTCTCCCTCCCCAAACTTGGCCTGCCATTACAGTTAACCCTGCTTAGGCTAGACTTCAGCCCCAATGGGTGTTACCCTTGACAACATGCTTGAATATCAAATACACTTAGTGTCAGGGAGCAGACCTTCTACTCCACCATTCCTACATTTTTTATTCTTTTGCTCAGCTGTACTACCCAGTTTCTAAGTGTATAACACTACTGTAAAGCAGCAATAGATGTCCCTTTCCCTCTGAGTCCATGTACAGTGGAAAAGTATGCACAGGCGGTATGTCAATTCCTGGATGTTGGGCTTGAGATACTCTAAAAAGTCAGATTTCTGTCTCCAAGAAGCACCAGTTGACTGTACAGGGAGTTCCCAACTAATAAACATTTGACTTGCATGTGACCAATAGTTATAAAAATAGGGTGTTAAAAAAAAACATATAAAAAACAAGCTCACCTCACCTCTTACCTCTCCGGATGCCAACCAGTCCTCTTTTTTTCACCTCTTCACGATAGGTCAGGCTCCCGGCCACGTCCAGGCCGGAACTCACTTAGCATCATAAGGTCACATTGTCACTGCAATCATATAAGGCGCCTGGTCCATACTAAGGAGGCTGAAGATGCATCATGCCTAACAATGGAATGAAGAAGTTAAAATGACGAAATGAGTATTAAATAAAAAAAAACCTAATGCTCATCTTTTCCGCCACTGTGCTGCTCGCTCTCCCGTCCTCTTCTTTCCACTGTCATGCACCATATCTCCAAGACATCCGTCCATGACCAGGTGTCTGAGATCACTTTTCATCATAAGGTCCCTATGTTAATGTTGTGACCTAATGATGCACAGTTACCTCCGAGGCCTGGATGTGGCCATAAAGTCTTGTCCTACAGTAAAGAGATATGGCGCGCCTGCTGGAAAAAGCACTTTAATGATGTAAAAATGCATGTAATCCGTAGGAAACATCAAAAGCAAAGCAGCTTTATTTAAAATATGACATATAAAAAAGAGATGAAAGTCAGTGTCATGTAAAAAACACACAATAAAAATGTACACAAAACCGCTCCTAACGGTGGCGACGAGTCCTCGCTATCTCGAGCGGGGTCCTGGATCTGGATTCTCTGTGAGGAACTAAGAATAGTCTATGATGATGCCCGAGCATGGTTCAGCATGACATAACACTACGGGTGAGGTAGGACACAGTTCTGTGCAAGACACCCTGTCTGTCTCAGACGGCCCACGCGCAGCAAAAACTGGCTCGGAGCGTCCGGCACTTTCGGATGCAGGAGCCAGTGAGCACACTACAGGTCTCTGCTCAGAGTCACTGTAGTTGACAGTCGGGGATCTATAGCATGGGCTTGCGCTGTCACGTTGCTCGAAGGAACAAGCACCAACTTTTTCCTGCTACGCGTGCTGTCTTCCCGCCAAGTCTCCTGCTCTCTTCCCGCGCACAGCCACTTTTATCTCAGACACGCCCCCTGTTGAACAGTGCAAAGGTTGGTCCAGGTCAGAAAGCCTTCCTCAGGGCAACAATCATGACAGCCCCGACAGTTCCGGAACCGGCGCAAGAAAGGTACGCCCGCATCGGTCCATCTTCTTACACATATAAATGATTGGCCCCACCATGATGCACCGAGTGCCTATACTGAGCATTCTATGCTAACAGAGTCCCTTTAATGAATCGGGGCCAAAGCATTCTGCATACGCAGCACACATAGCTTCATTGACACCTTTCCCTGTTTCAGTGTGTAGATGTAGAAGGCTGTAACCAGCCCATCTAGGTAATGTAAGGAGGTGGAGTATATCAAAATAACTTACAGTATATATCATGATTCTCAGCTATTCTTTCTTCCTCTATCATTCACTGCAGTCAAATAGGGCAACATGAATGACAAGCTTGCTTTAAAAAAAAAGAGAGAAATATTATTTAAAAAATATCTGACACTGTATGTCAAATTATGACTATGACTCCAATAGCATCTGGTATACACAGGAATACACATAACTGTTTTTATAGTGCCTAAGCAACTGTTAATACTCTGACACAGAATCAAAAGCAAACCCCATACTTGTAAAGTAAACGATAAAATAATAACATACAGAAGAGCTATTATGCATATTTACAAATTTCTATACACTACAGTACTGCTAGCTGCTGAAACTGCACAGCTCTGGGTGTAGTTTTCACAGAAGTGTTCACTTAAGTTGCAGAGTTCTTTCTATGTCTTTCTATAGCCAGAGATGTAATTAAGCGCATTTGCCAAAATGTAGTGCTGTGGCCCCAAACACCAAGTATAAGGGTTCTCTGTTGTGTGTGTGTGCGTTTTTAACTTACTCAGTTGTTTCTCACTCAGGTTGCATACTATAGGATGGCATGGGAACCCCATCTTTATGTGATGCATAAGGAAGACCTCAGTCCATTTTATGAAAATAAAACAATTTTACTTGTGAACTTGTTAGATCATATACAGTATAAAGTAGAAGCTCATTTTTTTCAAATCTTCTGTTTTAGGTTAGTTTCACATTAGTGGTTGAGTCCGCAGCGTCTTGTCCGCAACTGCAAAATGCAGCATTTTTTATCCGCATCAGCTTACGCATGAGGGAAAAAAACGCTGCGTTTGCATACGTTTGCATGCGTTTTTTGCCTGCGTTTGCGCTTTTTATGCGCATGCATTCGATATTTCCAGTATGGCATGTCTCAATGGGTGTGTAAATCAGTTCCTGGACATGCGCAGTCCGAAATACGCAAGCACAACAAACGCATGCGTACGCAAATACATGCATACGCATGCGTTCCCATAGGCAGTAATGTGGTTTTTTAACACACTCATCCGCATGCGCCGCATGCCTGCGCATATTTGATGGTAATTTGCCGCCTCAAAAATTGCAACATGGTGCGTTAGCCGCTCCCCACCGCACACCGCGAAAAGATGCATCCATAAACAAACGCAGGCGAACGCATGCAAATGCATGAACCAGCGTCTACAATGTAGACACATGCGGATGTATGCCTCAGAAACGCTGTAGACACAACCGCAAATGTGAAACCAGCCTTACAAATAGGCACAGGCAAAATGGTCACATGTATCAACACATCGCTTGAAAAGAACAGTTCCACAACACAACATGAATATCTTGGATCCTTCACTTCTAGCTTTCTTTTCCTCTAACCACACCCCACTTCTGAGTGGTACCCGTGCTTTGACCTGTCAAATCTGGTCTTCTTTCACCATCACTTCCAGGTTTGGTTTAGAATCATAGAATGTTAGAGTTGAAAGGGACCTCACGAGTCATCATGTCCAATGCCCTGCTCAATGAATGATTCACTAAAACATCTCAGGCAGATGTCTGTCCAGCCTCTGTTTGAAGACTTCCATTGAAGGTGAACTCGCCACAACTGATGGCAGCCTGTTCAACTCATTGATCACACTTACAGTCAAAAGGTTATTTCTAATATCTGCATATTACCTCTTGAGTCCCACTCCTCTAACTGTCCAGGGTGCCCACAAAGCCACAGCTCTACCTTTGGCTCCAGGCCTTAACCCACAACAGCTGGCCTGTCCTTCTAGCTGTTCCTCTCACAAGGTATACAACACATTCTGGCCATATTAAAATATAAACTCTCAGTCATCAAATTACTATTTCAAGATTGTTATGAGTCACCCTCCAGGGCCTGGGGTACTCGGTACCAGGTCTGATTGCAATTAAAGAGGTGGTCACGGTGGCAGTGACCTGGTCTGTGGCCCTGGGCACTCAAGTAAAAGGGGACAGGTCTTTAAAAGGGTTTTAATAAAGTTTGTGTCCGTGAAGCCACCTGTGTTTCTCTGTCAGAGGGGACTGACGCTGCTTAAAGGGGTCCTCTGGGGCGATGTTACTGCAGCAAAAATGGTGACGCCTTCCACAGGTGAAGCAGGGTCCCCAGGGCTCCTGGTGTATTTGGCAGGGATGGTGAATGCCGGCAAATAAATGAAGGACAGAGAGTTGCAGTCTTTACCTGGTTTACTGATGTTGTAGTCCAGGGTACCGGCAACAGGTGTCGATGGAGTCCAGGCAGCCTGAAAGCAAGTGGGAATCCCTTTGCCAGGTCAGTTTTAGAGCCTTCACCTATGCGCTGATTTCAAGTCCCTTGCTGCCTGTGGTTGTCTAACAAGGTTCTCTTGTTCTTCTCTCCTGGGACAGTACCTGCATGGTAGGCAACTTAAGCCTCTGGTGTTATGATTGAACTGGTGGTTAGGAGCACTAGAAATGACCAGATGAGCAAACTAGTAATACAGGACGAGCTCTGGGAAGTGGGAGCTCTGCTGACCGCAACCTTTAATCCTATCACAACAACTAGAAATAGCCGTGGAGCGTTCCTGACTCTGCCTAGACGCCTCTTCACAGCCTAAGAGCTAACTACCCCTAAAGATAGAAAATACAGCCTACCTTGCCTCAGAGAAATTCCCCAAAGAAATAGGCAGCCCCCCACACATATTGACTGTGAGTTAAGATGGAAGTCACAAACACAGGAATGAAATAGGTTTCAGCAAAGGGAGGCCAGACCTTACTAAACAGACTGAGGATAGAAAAGGTATCATTGCGGTCAGCATAAAAAACTAACAGAAAACCACTCAGAGTGTGCAAAAAAGAGCACCGCACCGACTCACGGCGCGGTGGTGCCACTCTGCATCCCAGAGCTTCCAGCTAACAAGACAAAATCATAATAGCAAGCTGGACAAAAACACAGTGGTAACAAATAAGCTAGACAGGTCATCTGAAAGATCCAAGAGAACTGAACCAGTACTAGGACATTGACAGCTGGCATCAAGTAACGATCTGAGTGGAGTTAAATAGAGCAGCCAGCCAAGGCCTAAACGAGGTCAGCTGGGGAAGGAACCTCAGAACCAGCAGCTCCACTCACAGCCACCAGAGGGAGTCCATGGACAGAACTCGCCGAAGTACCATTCATAACCACAGGAGGGAGTTCGAGAACAGAATTCACAACAGTACCCCCCCCTTGAGGAGGGGTCACTGAACCCTCACCAGAGCCTCCAGGCCGATCCGGACGAGCCAAATGAAAGGCACGAACAAGATCGGCAGCATGAACATCAGAGGCAACCACGCAGGAATTATCCTCCTGACCATAACCTTTCCACTTGACTAGGTACTGAAGTTTCCGTCTTGAAACACGAGAATCCAAAATCTTCTCCACCACATACTCCAAATCCCCCTCAACCAACAACGGGGCAGGAGGATCAACGGAGGGAACCATAGGAGCCACATATCTCCGCAATAACGACCTATGGAACACATTATGGATGGCGAAAGAAGCTGGAAGGTCCAAACGAAATGACACAGGATTAAGAATTTCAGAAATCTTATAAGGACCAATGAAACGAGGCTTAAACTTAGGAGACGAAACATTCATAGGAACATAACGAGACGACAACCAAACCAAATTCCCAACACGAAGTCGGGGACCAACACAGCGATGGCGGTTAGCGAAACGTTGAGCCTTCTCCTGGGACAATGTCAAATTGTCCACTACGTGAGTCCAAATTTGCTGCAACCTGTCCACCACAGAATCCACACCAGGACAGTCCGAAGGCTCAACCTGCCCTGAAGAAAAACGAGGGTGGAAACCAGAATTACAGAAAAAAGGCGAAACCAAAGTGGCCGAGCTGGCCCGATTATTAAGGGCGAACTCAGCCAAAGGCAAGAAGGACACCCAATCATCCTGATCAGCAGAAACAAAGCATCTCAGATATGTTTCCAAAGTCTGATTGGTTCGTTCGGTTTGGCCATTTGTCTGAGGATGGAAAGCTGAAGAAAAAGACAAATCAATGCCCATCTTAGCACAAAAGGACCGCCAAAATCTTGAAACAAACTGGGAACCTCTGTCCGACACGATGTTCTCCGGAATGCCATGTAAACGAACCACATGCTGGAAAAACAATGGAACCAAATCAGAGGAGTAAGGCAATTTAGGCAAAGGTATCAAATGGGCCGCCTTAGAGAAGCGGTCACAAACCACCCAGATAACTGACATCCTCTGAGAGACAGGGAGATCTGAAATAAAATCCATGGAAATATGCATCCAGGGCCTTTTCGGGACCGGCAAGGGCAAAAGCAACCCACTGGCACGAGAACAGCAGGGCTTAGCCCGAGTACAAGTCCCACAGGACTGCACAAAAGAACGCACATCTCGTGACAAGGAAGGCCACCAAAAGGATCTAGCCACCAAATCTCTGGTACCAAAGATTCCAGGATGACCAGCCAACACCGAACAATGAACCTCAGAGATAACTCTACTAGTCCATCTATCAGGGACAAACAGCTTCTCCGCTGGGCAACGGTCAGGTCTATCAGCCTGAAACTCCTGCAGCACCCGCCGCAAATCAGGGGAGATGGCAGACAAAATTACCCCCTCTTTGAGAATACCAGCCGGCTCAGGAACTCCCAGAGAATCAGGCACAAAACTCCTTGAAAGGGCATCAGCCTTCACATTCTTAGAACCCAGAAGGTACGAAACCACCAAATTGAAGCGGGAGAAAAACAGCGACCATCGAGCCTGTCTAGGATTCAACCGCTTGGCAGACTCGAGATAAGTCAGATTCTTGTGATCCGTCAAGACCACCACGCGATGCTTGGCTCCTTCAAGCCAATGTCGCCACTCCTCAAACGCCCACTTCATAGCCAACAACTCTCGATTGCCCACATCATAATTGTGCTCAGCAGGCGAAAACTTTCTAGAAAAGAAAGCACATGGTTTCATCACAGAGCCATCACAACCTCTTTGAGACAAAACAGCCCCTGCTCCAATCTCAGAAGCATCCACCTCGACCTGAAACGGGAGCGAAACATCTGGCTGACACAACACAGGGGCAGAAGAAAAACGACACTTCAGCTCCTGAAAAGCCTCAACGGCCGCAGAGGACCAATTGACCACATCCGCACCTTTCTTGGTTAAATCAGTCAATGGTTTAACAACACTAGAAAAATTAGCGATGAAGCGACGGTATAAATTAGCAAAGCCCAGGAATTTCTGAAGGCTCTTCACAGAAGTAGGCTGAGTCCAATCATAAGTGGCCTGAACTTTAACAGGGTCCATCTCCATAGTAGAAGGGGAAAAAATGAAGCCCAAAAATGAAACCTTCTGAACTCCAAAGAGACATTTAGACCCCTTCACAAACAAGGAATTAGCACGAAGGACCTGGAACACCATTCTGACCTGCTTCACATGAGACTCCCAATCGTCCAAAAAGACCAAAATATCATCCAAATATACAATCATGAATCTATCCAGGTACTTTCGGAAGATGTCATGCATAAAGGACTGAAACACAGATGGAGCATTAGAAAGCCCGAATAGCATCACCAAGTACTCAAAATGGCCTTCGGGTGTATTAAATGCTGTTTTCCATTCGTCGCCCCGTTTAATACGCACAAGATTATACGCCCCTCGAAGATCTATCTTGGTGAACCAGCTAGCCCCCTTAATCCGAGCAAACAAATCAGACAGTAGCGGCAAAGGGTACTGAAATTTGACGGTGATTTTATTGAGAAGGCGGTAATCTATACAAGGTCTCAGAGAACCATCCTTCTTGGCCACAAAAAAGAACCCTGCCCCCAATGGTGACGACGACGGGCGAATATGCCCTTTCTCCAAGGACTCCTTTATATAACTCCGCATTGCAGCGTGTTCTGGCACAGATAAATTGAACAGTCGGCCCTTTGGAAACTTACTACCAGGAATCAAATTAATAGCACAATCGCAATCCCTATGAGGAGGTAGGGCACTGGACTTGGGCTCATCAAATACATCCCGGTAATCTGACAAGAACTCAGGGACTTCAGGAGGATGGGAAGATGAAATAGACAACAATGGGACATCCCCATGTACCCCTTGACAACCCCAACTGGATACAGACATTAATTTCCAATCCAATACTGGATTATGGACCTGTAGCCATGGCAAACCCAAAACGACCACATCATGCAGATTATGCACACCAAAAAGCGAATATCCTCCTGATGTGCAGGAGCCATGCACATGGTCAATTGAGTCCAGTACTGAGGCTTATTCTTGGCCAAAGGTGTAGCATCAATTCCTCTCAATGGAATAGGATGCTGTAAGGGCTCCAAGAAAAAACCACAGCGCCTGGCAAACTCCAAGTCCATCAAATTCAGGGCAGCGCCTGAATCCACAAATGCCATAACAGAATAGGACGACAAAGAGCAAATCAGAGTAACGGACAAAAGAAATTTTGGCTGTACCGTACCAATGGTGGCAGACCTAGCGAACCGTTTAGTGCGCTTAGGACAATCAGAGATAGCATGAGTGGAGTCACCACAGTAAAAACACAGCCTATTCTGACGTCTGTACTCTTGCCGTTCAGCTCTGGTCAAGGTCCTGTCACATTGCATAGGCTCAGGCCTCTGCTCAGAAAACACCGCCAAATGGTGCACATTTTTGCGCTCACGTAAGCGTCGATCGATCTGAATGGCCAAGGACATAGACTCATTCAGACCAGCAGGCGTGGGGAATCCCACCATAACATCCTTAAGGGCTTCAGAAAGACCCTTTCTGAAAATTGCCGCCAGGGCACATTCATTCCACTGAGTAAGCACAGACCACTTTCTAAACTTCTGACAATATACCTCCGCTTCATCCTGACCCTGACACAAAGCCAGCAAAATTTTCTCTGCCTGATCCACTGAATCTGGTTCATCATAAAGCAATCCAAGCGCCAGAAAAAACGCATCTGCATTACGCAATGCAAGATCTCCTGGCGCAAGGGAAAATGCCCAGTCTTGAGGGTCGCCACGCAGCAAAGAAATAATGATCTTTACTTGCTGAATGGGGTCACCAGAGGAGTGGGGTTTCAAAGCAAAAAACAGTCTACAATTATTTTTGAAATTCAGGAACTTAGATCTATCCCCAGAAAACAAATCAGGATTTGGAATTCTGGGTTCTAACATCGGGTTCTGAACTACATAATCTTGAATGCTTTGTACCCTTGCAGTGAGTTGATCCACACAAGAGGACAGACCTTGAATGTCCATATCTACACCTGTGTCCTGAACCACCCAGAGATTTAGGGGAAAAGAGAAACAAAACACGCTGCAGAGAAAAAAAAAATGGTCTCAGAACTTCTCTTATCCCTCTATTGAGATGCATTAACACTTTATGGGCCAGCTGTACTGTTATGATTGAACTGGTGGTTAGGAGCACTAGAAATGACCAGATGAGCAAACTAGTAATACAGGACGAGCTCTGGGAAGTGGGAGCTCTGCTGACCGCAACCCCTAATCCTATCACAACAACTAGAAATAGCCGTGGAGCGTTCCTGACTCTGCCTAGACGCCTCTTCACAGCCTAAGAGCTAACTACCCCTAAAGATAGAAAATACAGCCTACCTTGCCTCAGAGAAATTCCCCAAAGAAATAGGCAGCCCCCCACACATATTGACTGTGAGTTAAGATGGAAGTCACAAACACAGGAATGAAATAGGTTTCAGCAAAGGGAGGCCAGACCTTACTAAACAGACTGAGGATAGAAAAGGTATCTTTGCGGTCAGCATAAAAAACTAACAAAAAACCACGCAGAGTGTGCAAAAGAGAGCACCGCACCGACTCACGGCGCGGTGGTGCCACTCTGCATCCCAAAGCTTCCAGCTAACAAGACAAAATCATAAAAGCAAGCTGGACAAAAACACAGTGGTAACAAATAAGCTAGCAGGGACTTAGCTTTTGCTGAAGTAGACAGGTCATCTGAAAGATCCAAGAGAACTGAACCAGTACTAGGACATTGACAGCTGGCATCAAGTAACGATCTAAGTGGAGTTAAATAGAGCAGCCAGCCAAGGCCTAAATGAGGTCAGCTGGGGAAGGAACCTCAGAACCAGCAGCTCCACTCACAGCCGCCAGAGAGAGTCCATGGACAGAACTCACCGAAGTACCATTCATAACCACAGGAGGGAGTTCGAGAACAGAATTCACAACACTCTGGGGTCTCTTTACACGGTGACTCCATGCTCTGGAATGCTACTGTACCTTCCTGCCCTCCGGTTCTGCTGTGGGCCTTGCAGTTCCACACAGCCTCAGGCTCCCGATGCCCGGTTTCTGCGCTCTGCTTAGAGGGGCCCAATCACAGCCCTCCTCTTTATCCTAAGTTCCTCTGTGCTCCTTCACTGTCTGCTACCAACTGTCTACTCACTCTCTCCTCCTCCAGAACAGGATGTATATATCAGGGAAGCTCCCCTTAAACTGGGTTTTGAGCTCCCCCTTCTGGCTTAGAGTCAGAAAGAATGTGTTGAAAGTAAGATTATCTGCCAAAGGGATCCCTCCTGTCTCCAGGCATGGTATTATCCTCCCCCAAGAGGAAGGCAGCACCACTGTGGTACCCGAACTCCTGGGGTGCCACATTCCCCCCTGTTAAATCCAGTACTCCCGAACTGGGAAAAGAAACATAAACAAACAGTTTAGATAGTGCAAAACATTTTGAAAAAGGCATTTAAACAGGGTAAACAGGTTTAACCCCTTAAGCCCCAAGGGTGGTTTGCACGTTAATGACCGTGCCAATTTTTACAATTCTGACCACTGTCCTTTTATGAGGTTATAACTCTGGAACGCTTCAACAGATCCTGATGATTCTCACACTGTTTTCTCGTAACATATTGTACTTCATGATAGTGGTAAAATTTCTTTGATATTACCTGTGTTTATTTGTGAATAAATGGAAATTTGGCGAAAATGTTGAAAATTTCGCAATTTTCCAACTTTGAATTTACAGCCCTTAAATCACAGAGATATGTCACACAAAATACTTAATAAATAACATTTCCCACATGTCTACTTTACGTCAGCATAATTTTGGAACAAAATTTTTTTTGTTAGGGAGTTATAAGGGTTAAAATTTGACAAACAATTTCTCATTTTTACAACACCATTTTTTTTAGGGACCACATCACATTTGAAGTCACTTTGAGGGGTCTATATGATAGAAAATACCCAAGAGTGATACCATTCTAAAAACTGCACATCTCAAGGTGCTCAAAACCACATTCAAGAAGTTTATTTACCCTTCAGGTGTTTCACAGTAATTTTTGGAATGTTTAAAAAAAAAATGAACATTTAACTTTTTTTCACAAAAATATACTTCAGCTCCCATTTGTTTTATTTTACCAAGGGTAACAAGAGAAAATTGACCCCAAAATTTGTTGTTCAATTTGTCCTGAATACGCCGATACCCCATATGTGGGCATAAACCACTGTTTGGGTGCATGGCAGAGCTCGGAAAGGAAGGAGTGCCATTTGACTTTTCAATGTAAAATTGACTGGAATTGAGATGGGATGCCATGTTGCGTTTGGAGAGCCCCTGATGTGCCTAAACATTGAAACCCCCCACAAGTGACACCATTTTGGAAAGTAGACCCCTACGGAACTTACCTAGATGTGTGGTGAGCACTTTGACCCACCAAATGCTTCACAGAAGTTTATAATGCAGAGCCGTAAAAATAAAAAATATTTTTTTTTCCAAATCTGATTTTTTCACCCCCAATTTTTTATTTTCCCAAGGGTATGAGAAGAAATTTGTCCCCAAAAGTTGTTGTGCAATTTGTCTTGAGTACGCTGATACCCCATATGTGGGGGTAAACCACTGTTTCGGCGCATGGCAGAGCTCGGAAAGGAAGGAGCGCCGTTTGACTTTTCAATGCAAAATTGAAAGGAATTGAGATGGGACGCCATGTTGCGTTTGGAGAGCCACTGATGTGCCTAAACATTGAAACCCCCCACAAGTGACATCATTTTGGAAAGTAGACCCGCTAAGGAACTTATCTAGATGTGTGGTGAGCACTTTGACCCACCAAGTGCTTCACAGAAGTTTATAATGCAGAGCCGTAAAAATGAAAAATTATATTTTTTTACAAAACTGATATTTTCGCCCCCAATTTTTTATTTTTCCAAGGGTAAGAGAAGAAATTGGACCCCAAAAGTTGTTGTGCAATTTGTCCTGAGTATGCTGATACCCCATATGTAGGGGTAAACCACTGTTTCGGCGCATGGCAGAGCTTGGAAAGGAAGGAGCGCCGTTTGACTTTTCAATGCAAAATTGAAAGGAATTGAGATGGGACGCCATGTTGCGTTTGGAGAGCCACTGATGTGCCTAAACATTGAAACCCCCCACAAGTGACATCATTTTGGAAAGTAGACCCCCTAAGGAACTTATCTAGATGTGTGGTGAGCACTTTGACCCACCAAGTGCTTCACAGAAGTTTATAATGCAGAGCCGTAAAAATGAAAAATTATATTTTTTTACAAAACTGATATTTTCGCCCCCAATTTTTTTATTTTTCCAAAGGTAAGAGAAGAAATTGGACCCCAAAAGTTGTTGTGCAATTTGTCCTGAGTATGCTGATACCCCATATGTAGGGGTAAACCACTGTTTGGGTGCATGGCAGAGCTTGGAAGGAAAGGAGCGCCGTTTGACTTTTCAATGCAAAATTGACTGGAATTGAGATGGGACACCATGTTGCGTTTGGAGAGCCCCTGATGTGCCTAAACATTGAAACCCCCACAAGTGACACCATATTGGAAATTAGACCCTCTAAGGAAATTATCTAGATGTGTTGTGAGAGCTTTGAACCCCCAAGTGTTTCACTACAGTTTATAACACTGAGCCGTGGAAATAAAAATTCTTTTTTTTTCCACAAAAATTATTATTAGGCCCTAACTTTTGTATTTTCCCAAGGGTAACAGGAAAGATTGGACCACAAACATTGTTGTCCAATTTGTCCTGAGTACGCTGATACCCTATATGTGGGGGGGACCACCGTTTGGGCGCATGGCAGAGCTCAGAAGGGAAAGAGCGCCATTTAGAATGCAGACTTAGATGATTGGTCTGCAGGCATCACGTTGCATTTGCAGAGCCCCTGATGTACCTAAACAGTAGAAACCCCCCACAAGTGACCCCATATTGGAAACTAGACCCCCAAGGAACTTATCTAGATGTGTTGTGAGAACTTTGAACCCCCAAGTGTTTCACTACAGTTTATAACCCAGAGCTGTGAAAATAAAAAATCTTTTTTTTTTCCACAAAAATTATTTCTTACCCCCAGTTTTGTATTTTCCCAAGAGTAACAGGAGAAATTAGACCCCAATAGTTGTTGTCCAATTTGTCCTGAGTACGTCAATACCCCATATGTAGGGGGGAACCACCACTTGGGCGCATGGCAGAGCTCGAAAGGGAAGGAGCGCCATTTGGAATGCAGACTTAGATGGATTGGTCTGAAGCCAGCACATTGCATTTGCAGAGCCCCTGATGTACCTAAACAGTAGAAACCCTCCACAAGTGACCCCATATTGGAAACTAGACCCCCTGTTGTGAATTCTATTTTTGGGCTCCCTCTAGTGGTCACAAGCGGTACTGTGTAGTGTTGTCTTTCTGCAGGTTGGCTGCATCAGCTGGTTCGTTATCCTTGGTCGGTTTCCTATTTAGCTCACCTGGAGACTCAGTTCCTTGCCTGCTATCAATGTATTCAGTGCTCTTCAGATTCCTTGAGTCTACCTTGCTCCCAGTCTCTCCAAGACAAGCTAAGTTTTTGTTTGATCATTTTTTGATTATCAGTGTTCATTATGTTTTTTTGTCCAGCTCGCTAAAATGTGATTTCCTCGCTTGCTGGTTGCTCTAGGGGACTGAGTTTCTCCCCCCACACAGTTAGTTGTTGTGGGGGTTCTTGAAATCTCAGAGTTGATATTTTGTAAGGTTTTTTTACTGACCGCATAGATTCTCTTTTCTATTTTCTGCTATCTAGTATTAGTGGGCCTCAATTGCTGAATCTGCTTTCACCCCTGTGTATGTGCCTTCCTCTTACCTCACCGTTATTATCTGTTGGGGGCTTCTATATCTTTGGGGATTATTTCTCTGGAGGCAAGAGAGGTCTTTCTTTCTCTCTAGGGGTAGTTAGTTCCTCAGGCTGGCTCGAGACGTCTAGGATTTTTAGGCACTTTCACCGGCTACTTCTAGTGTGTTTGGATAGGTTCAGATTTGCGGTCAGTCCAGTTTGCCACCTCCCTAGAGCTTGTCCTAGGTTTGTTACTTAGCTGGAATAATTTATGATCCTCAACCACTAAGGATCATAACAGTATAGCAGGCCTAAAAGTGTTTAATGCATCGCAGAAGTGGGATAAAAAGAAGACCTGAGTACATTTTTTTTTTTTTCCTCCCGCTTTTCCTTTGCTGCAGTCTGTTTAGCTTCTTTCATCCCCTTGAACTCTGGGTGGTTTTGAGCTCAGCTGCAGACATGAATGTTCAGACTCTGACTTCTAGTGTGGATCATCTTACTGCACGGGTGCAAAGTATTCAGGATTTTGTTATTCATAGCCATATGTCAGAACCAAAGATACCCATTCCTCAGTTGTTTTCTGGAGATAGATCTAGGTTTCTAAATTTTAAGAATAATTGTAAGTTATTTCTATCTCTGAGACCTCGTTCCTCTGGTGATTCCGCTCAGCAAGTTAAAATTGTTATCTCCTTGTTGCGTGGCGACCCTCAAGATTGGGCTTTCTCTCTGGCGCCAGGAGATCCTGCATTGCTTAATGTAGATGCATTTTTTCTGGCTCTTGGACTGCTTTATGAGGAGCCTAATCTTGAGAATCAGGCAGAAAAAGCGTTGCTGGCTATCTCTCAGGGTCAGGATGAAGCAGAGGTGTATTGTCAAAAATTTCGGAAATGGTCGGTGCTTACTCGATGGAATGAGTGTGCCCTGGCTGCAAATTTCAGAGAAGGTCTTTCTGAGGCCGTTAAGAATGTTATGGTGGGGTTTCCCACCCCTACAAGTCTGAGTGATTCTATGGCTTTAGCCATTCAGGTGGATCGGCGTTTGCGGGAGCGCAAATCTGCTCATCCTTTGGCGGTATTTTCCGAACAGAGACCTGAGTCTATGCAATGTGACCGAACTCTGACCAGAATTGAGCGTCAAAGTCATAGACGTCAAAATGGGTTGTGCTTTTACTGTGGTGATTCTACTCATGTTATCTCAGCATGCTCTAAACGCTTAAAAAAAATCGCTAAACCTGTCACCATTGGTACTATACAGCCTAAATTTATTTTGTCTGTTACTTTGATTTGTTCTTTGTCGTCCTACCCGGTTATGGCTTTTGTGGATTCGGGTGCGGCCCTGAATCTGATGGATTTGTCGTTTGCCAGGCGCTGTGGTTTTGTCCTGGAGCCTTTGGAATTTCCTATTCCTCTGAGGGGAATTGATGCTACGCCATTGGCTGAGAATAAGCCTCAGTATTGGACGCAAATGACCATGTGCATGACTCCCGTACATCAGGAGGTGATTCGCTTTCTTGTTCTGCATAATTTGCATGATGTTGTCGTTTTGGGTCTGCCATGGCTGCAAGCTCATAATCCAGTTTTAGATTGGAAAGCTATGTCTGTGTCAAGTTGGGGTTGTCAGGGAATTCATGGCGATACTCCATTGGTGTCTATTGCTTCTTCCACTCCTTCTGAGGTCCCTGAGTTTTTGTCTGACTACCAGGATGTATTTGATGAGCCCAGGTCCTGTGCCCTGCCTCCTCATAGGGATTGTGACTGTGCTATACATTTAATCCCTGGTAGTAAATTCCCTAAGGGACGACTTTTTAATTTGTCTATACCAGAGCATGCCGCGATGCGAAGTTATAAAAAGGAGTCTTTGGAGAAGGGACATATTCGCCCATCCTCTTCCCCTCTTGGTGCAGGATTTTTTTTTTGTGGCCAAGAAGGACGGTTCTTTGAGACCTTGTATAGATTATCGTCTTCTTAATAAAATCACAGTCAAATTTCAGTATCCTTTGCCATTATTGTCTGATTTGTTTGCTCGGATTAAGGGTGCCAGTTGGTTCACCAAGATAGATCTCCGTGGTGCGTATAACCTTGTGCGCATTAAGCAGGGAGATGAATGGAAAACAGCATTTAATACGCCCGAAGGCCATTTTGAGTACTTGGTGATGCCTTTTGGACTCTCTAATGCTCCTTCTGTGTTTCAGTCCTTCATGCATGACATCTTCCGAGAATATCTGGATAAATTTATGATTGTTTATCTGGATGACATTTTGGTCTTTTCTGATGATTGGGAGTCCCATGTGAAGCAGGTCAGGATGGTGTTTCAGGTCCTGCGTGCTAATGCTTTATTTGTGAAGGGCTCAAAATGCCTCTTCGGAGTACAGAAGGTCTCCTTTTTGGGTTTTATTTTTTCTCCTTCTACTGTGGAGATGGACCCAGTCAAGGTCCAGGCTATTCATGACTGGACTCAGCCCACGTCTGTTAAGAGTCTTCAGAAGTTCTTGGGTTTCGCTAATTTTTACCGTCGTTTCATCGCAAATTTTTCTAGCGTGGTTAAACCTTTGACGGATTTGACCAAGAAGGGTTCTGATGTGACTAATTGGTCTCCTGCGGCCGTGGAGGCCTTTCGGGAGCTGAAGCACCGGTTTTCTTCAGCTCCAGTCTTATGTCAGCCAGATGTCTCTCTCCCCTTCCAGGTCGAGGTTGATGCTTCTGAGATTGGAGCAGGGGCTGTTTTGTCGCAGAGAAGCTCTGATGGCTCTGTGATGAAGCCATGTGCTTTCTTTTCAAGAAAGTTTTCGCCTGCCGAGCGGAATTATGATGTTGGTAATCGGGAGTTGTTGGCTATGAATTGGGCATTTGAGGAGTGGCGACATTGGCTCGAAGGAGCTAAACATCGTGTGGTGGTCTTGACTAATCACAAAAATCTGATTTACCTTGAATCTGCCAAGCGCCTGAATCCTAGACAGGCTCGTTGGTCGTTGTTTTTCTCCCGTTTCAACTTCGTGGTCTCATACCTGTCTGGTTCGAAGAACTTGAAAGCTGATGCACTTTCTAGGAGTTTTGTGCCTGACTCTCCGGGAGTTTCTGAGCCGGCTGGTATTCTCAGAGAGGAAGTGAGTTTGTCTGCCATTTCCCCAGATTTGCGACGAGTGCTGCAGAAATTTCAGGCGGATAGACCTGACCGTTGTCCACCAGAGAGACTGTTTGTCCCGGATAGATGGACCAGCAAAGTTATTTCCGAGGTTCATTCTACGGTGTTGGCGGGTCATCCTGGGATTTTTGGTACCAGAGATTTGGTGGCTAGGTCCTTCTGGTGGCCTTCCTTGTCGCGGGATGTGCGTTCCTTTGTGCAGTCTTGTGGGATTTGTGCTCGGGCTAAGGCTTGCTGTTCTCGTGCCAGCGGTTTGCTTTTGCCTTTGCCTGTTCCGAAAAGGCCTTGGACGTACATTTCCATGGATTTTATTTCGGATCTTCCAGTATCTCAGAAAATGTCTGTCATCTGGGTGGTGTGTGATCGTTTTTCCAAGATGGTCCATTTGGTGCCCTTGCCTAAGTTGCCTTCTTCCTCCGATTTGGTTCCTCTATTTTTTCAGAATGTGGTTCGCTTGCACGGCATTCCTGAAAATATTGTGTCTGATAGAGGATCCCAGTTTGTGTCCAGGTTTTGGCGGACTTTTTGTGCTAAGATGGGCATTGATTTGTCTTTTTCGTCGGCCTTCCATCCTCAGACTAATGGCCAAACCGAGCTAACTAATCAGACGTTGGAAACTTATTTGAGATGTTTTGTTTCTGCTGATCAGGATGATTGGGTGACTTTTTTGCTATTGGCCGAGTTTGCCCTTAATAATCGGGCTAGTTCTGCTACTTTGGTTTCGCCTTTTTTCTGCAATTCTGGTTTCCATCCTCGTTTTTCCTCGGGTCAGGTTGAGCCTTCTGACTGTCCTGGGGTGGATTCTGTGGTGGATAGGTTGCAGCAGATTTGGAACCATGTGGTGGACAATTTGAGGTTGTCATAGTAGAAGGCTCAGCGCTTTGCCAACCGCCGCCGCGGTGTGGGTCCCCGACTTCGTGTTGGGGATTTGGTGTGGCTGTCTTCTCGGTATGTTCCTATGAAGGTCTCCTCTCCTAAATTCAAGCCTCGCTTCATCGGTCCTTATAAGATCTTGGAAATCCTTAACCCGGTGTCTTTTCGTTTGGATCTCCCAGCATCGTTTGCCATTCATAATATGTTCCATAGGTCTTTGTTGCGGAGGTATGTGGTGCCTGTGGTTCCTTCTGTTGAGCCTCCTGCTCCGGTGCTGGTCGAGGGCGAATTGGAGTACGTGGTGGAGAAGATTTTGGATTCTCGTATCTCTAGACGGAGACTTCAGTATTTGGTTAAGTGGAAGGGCTATGGTCAGGAGGATAATTCCAGGGTTGTCGCCTCTGATGTTCATGCGGCCGATTTGGTTCGTGCCTTCCACGCGGCTCATCCTGATCACCCTGGGGGTCTTGATGAGGGTTCGGTGACCCCTCCTCAAGGGGGGGTACTGTTGTGAATTCTATTTTTGGGCTCCCTCTAGTGGTCACAAGCGGTACTGTGTAGTGTTGTCTTTCTGCAGGTTGGCTGCATCAGCTGGTTCGTTATCCTTGGTTGGTTTCCTATTTAGCTCACCTGGAGACTCAGTTCCTTGCCTGCTATCAATGTATTCAGTGCTCTTCAGATTCCTTGTGTCTACCTTGCTCCCAGTCTCTCCAAGACAAGTTTTTGTTTGATCATTTTTTGATTATCAGTGTTCATTATGTTTTTTTGTCCAGCTCGCTAAAATGTGATTTCCTCGCTTGCTGGTTGCTCTAGGGGACTGAGTTTCTCCCCCCACACCGTTAGTTGGTGTGGGGGTTCTTGAAATCTCAGAGTGGATATTTTGTAAGGTTTTTTTACTGACCGCATAGATTCTCTTTTCTATTTTCTGCTATCTAGTATTAGTGGGCCTCAATTGCTGAATCTGCTTTCACCCCTGTGTATGTGCCTTCCTCTTACCTCACCGTTATTATCTGTTGGGGGCTTCTATATCTGTGGGGATTATTTCTCTGGAGGCAAGAGAGGTCTTTCTTTCTCTCTAGGGGTAGTTAGTTCCTCAGGCTGGCTCGAGACGTCTAGGATTTTTAGGCACGTTCACCGGCTACTTCTAGTGTGTTTGGATAGGTTCAGATTTGCGGTCAGTCCAGTTTGCCACCTCCCTAGAGCTTGTCCTAGGTTTGTTACTTAGCTGGAGTAATTTGTGATCCTCAACCACTAAGGATCATAACAACCCCCCAAGGAACGTATTTAGATGTGTTGTGAGAATTTTGAACCCCCAAGTGTTTCACTACAGTTTATAATGCAGAGCCGTGAAAATAAAAAATCATTTTTTCCCAACAAAAATGTTTTTTTTAGCCCCCAAATTTTTATTTTCCCAAGGGTAACAAGAGAAATTGGACCACAATCGTTGTTGTCCAATTTGTTCTGAGTACGCTGATACCCCATATGTTGGGGTAAACCCTTGTTTGGGCACACAGGAGAACTGGGAAGGGAAGGAGCACTGTTTTACTTTTTCAACACAGAATTGGCTGGAATTGAGATCAGATGCCATGTCGCGTTTGGAGAGCCATGATGTGACTAAACAGTGAAAAAACCCCAATTGTAACTGAAACACCTAACCCAAACACACCCCTAACACTAATCCCAACCACACCCCTAACCCCAACCACACCCCTAACCCCAACACACCCCTAACCCTAATCCCAGCCCTAACCACACCCCTAACTCCAACACACCCCTAACCCTAATCCCAACCATAACCCTAGCCACACCCCTAACCCTGACACACCCCTAACCCTAATCCCAACCGTAAATGTGCTCCAAACCCTAACCCTAACTTTAGCCCCAACCCTAACTTTAGCCCCAACCTTAACCCTAACTTTAGCCACAACCCTAACCCTAACTTTAGCCCCAACCCTAACTGTAGCCCTAACCCTAACTTTAGTCCCAACCCTAACTTTAGCCCCAAACCTAACCCTAACTTTAGCCCCAGCCTTAACCCTAACTTTAGCCCCAACCTAACTGTAGCCCTAACCCTAGCCCCAACCCTAACCCTAGCCCCAACCCCAACCCTAGCCCTAACTCCAGCCATAATCCTAGCCCTAACCCTAGCCCTAACGCTAGCCCTAACCCTAACCCTAGCCCTAACCCTAATGGGAAAATGGAAATAAATACATTTTTTTAATTTTATTATTTTTCCCTAACTAAGGGGGTCATGAAGGGGGGTTTGATTTACTTTTATAGCGGGTTTTTTAGCGGATTTTTATGATTGGCCGCCGTCACACACTAAAAGACACTTTTTATTGCAAAAAATAGTTTTTGCGTCTTCACATTTTGAGAGCTATAATTTTTCCATATTTTGGTCCACAGAGTCATGTGAGGTCTTGTTTATTCGGAACGAGTTGACGTTTTTATTGGTAACATTTTCGGGCACGTGACATTTTTTGATCGCTTTTTATTCCCATTTTTGTGAGGCTGAATGAAAAAAAACAACTATTCATGAATTTCTTTTGTGGGGACATTTATACCATTCCACATTTGGTAAAATTGATAAAAATGATAAAGCAGTTTTATTCTTCGGGTCAGTATGATTACAGCGATACCTCATTTATATCATTTTTTATGTTTTGGCGCTTTTATACGATTAAAACTATTTTATAGAAAAAATTATTATTTTTGCATCGCTTTATTCTGAGGACTATAACTTTTTTATTTTTTCGCTGATGATGCTGTATGGCAGCTTGTTTTTTGCGGGACAAGATGATGTTTTCAGCAATACCACGGTTATTTATATCTGTTTTTTCGATCGCGTGTTATTTCACTTTTTGTTCGGTGGTATGATAATAAAGCGTTGTTTTTTGCCTCTTTTTTCTTACGGTGTTCCCTGAAGGGGTTAACTAGTGGGACAGTTTTATAGGTCGGGTCGTTACACATACTAAAATGTGTGTACTTTTATTGTTTTTTTTTTTAGATAAAGAAATGTATTTATGGGAACAATATTTCTTTTACTTTATTTAGTTTTTTTTTTTACACATCTAAATAATTTTTTTTTACATTATCACATTGTCCCAGGGGGGACATCACTATAGACAGATCGCTGACCTGACACTTTGCAGAGCATTGTGTCAGATCAGCGATCTGATGTGCACTGCTCCAGGCTTACAGGCGCCTGCTCTGAGCAGGCGCTTGTAAGCCACCTCCCTGCAGGACCCGGAAGTAGCCCCGTGGCCATTTTGGATCCAGGGCATGCAGGGAGGAGACGCTCGGTACCAGGTGAGCACATCGCCTAGTACCGAGGTTCTCAGGGAAGCCCGCAGGGAGCCCCATCCCTGTGCGATGCTTCCCTATGCCCCCGGAACGCTGCGATCATGTTTGATCAGTGTTCCGGGGGTTAATGTGCCAGGAGCGGTCAGCTGACACCCGGCTGTGATCGGCTGTGCTCCCCCCGTGAGCGCGGCCGATTGCATATGATGTACTATCCCGTCACTGGGAATTAAGTCCCAGGTCACGTCGACGGGATAGTACATCATATGGGATTAAAGAGTTAAACTTTTTCATCCCTTACGGGAGGCACTTTTGGCTTAAACGTTGCAAACATATTTACAAAAGTGCAACTGGTCTTGTGCCAGGGTGTCCCTTGTTCATGAATAACAGTACCGATGCGAGGGACCCGTCATAAACCCCCAATGTAATTCTTGGGTGGGCTACAAGGCGTATATCCAGACCCGGTGTTCAGCGACGCCAGGTGGTTTTGCTTCAGGTCTGAGAGCAAACAAGGCCCTACCCACAGTGATAATCTGGGTAGAAATAATGGTGCACCTTGGAGGTGCCAACTATATACAGTGACAGTTTTGGGGCAATTCACCGTCAATTACACTGTTGTCCATTTTAAACCTTTAATAAGCAAAAGCAAACAGTTTAAAACAGGTAACACCAATTATTGACATCTCATATTTTTAATCCCTGTAACGGGCTGGTATTTGACCTCTGTTAATACGGGTAGACCTACGCTGTACAGGGATTGTTAGTGACCTGACAGGATTCACTATTCTTGCTACCACTGGTGTAGTGCACTCTCTTATGGCAACACTTCTGGTGATTTTATGTAGCACAGGTATACTTGATCTTCTGGGACTACTTCTACTCACTGTGGGCATGACAGATTCACCGATAGCAAGGGTGGATTCTCTGGTTCCACTGCTGGTGTGACGTCTGTTACTTGAGCCCGCTGGTGTAGAGTTACTTCTGTGTCAAGACGGTTTTGAGTCACATCAGCTTCTGATATTTCTAACTGGGGAAAAGTCAAAACAAGCACCACTATGTTTTGATGTAATTGAGTCCATGAATGGGGAAAACCTCCAAGAATGGTATGGATTCCCTTTTCCCCTTCTTCCATGGGTTGAGAAGTACCTGGGTCTTTTTCCTTGCCTCTCAGTTTGTCAGAGCACACTTTAAGATGATCCCTTGATACCGCAGTAGAGATTTCTCCTCCATCTTTGCTTATAAGACACACTTTAGTATTGTCAAAGTTTGATGGTAAGATAGTATATGGTTCTGCTTCCCACAGGTTATCAAGTTTATGCATTCTTCTTTTCGCTTTAACACTTGTTCACCTGGTGACAAGGGAATTGCAGGGGCACGTTGATTATAGTTTCTCTCTTGTTTTTGTCTTGCCTGGGACAAGCTTCTTTCCACACACTCGTGTATTTGGCTGCATTTCTGCTGTCGCTCAGTATCCCAATCTGCATCTGGTGATGTTGCTTCTGGTGTGAGGACTCCCATTTCAAGATCAAGAGGTAATTTGCTAGATCTTCCTCTCATCAGGTAGGCTGGAGTGCAGTTGGTGGAATTCACTGGGATGAGATTGTAGAGATCTGCCAGGTCTGGCAACTTCTCTGGCCATAAGTTTCTCTCTTCCAAAGGCAAGGTTTTCAACAGGTCGATTACCACTTGATTCATCTGTTCACATATGCCATTTGTTTGTTGGTGGTACGGTGTTGTTCTTATCTTCTTGCATCCATACAGGTTGCAGAACTCCTGGAACACTTCCGCTTCAAAGGCTGGGCCTTGGTCTGTAAGTGCCTTCTCAGGGTAACCATTTGGTTGACAAAAGTGTTGTTGGAAGGCCTTGGCTGCTGTGTTCGCTGTCTGGGAAATGCTGTAGATATAGTATATCTTGACGTCAGCAAAGCATTTGACAAAGTATCTCACACGATCCTTATTGAAAAAATGGCTAAGTATGGAATGGACAAGGCAACTAACTGATAGGTGGATTCATAACTGGCTTAGTGATCGAACCCAAAGAGTGGTCGTAAATGGCTGCACATCCAGTTGGAAGAATGTCTCAAGTGGGGTACCACAGATTTATGTCCTGGGCCCTGTATTGTTCAACATCTTTATCAATGATTTAGATGAAGATATTGAGGGTACACTAATTGAATTTGCTGATGACACAAAGCTAGGAAGGATAGCTAATTATAACGGTCAGAGCAAGGGAAAGCAAGGAAAGAGAGTGGACCCTCTGGACTGTGGGAAGACCTACCCCTGGGCGAGCGGACCTAGAGATGAACCAACCCCAATACAAGGGAAAAAACAGAAGGGGAATCCTAAAGAGACTATTAGGAGCCAAAATCGGAGGAAGCGAAGCCGAGCACAGAACCAGACGGAACTGAGTATGAAGCACAAGCACAGGAAAGAAGGGCCAGAAGCACAAGCTAAGCTATGACAATCAGGCACCTAAACGCTGGGGAGACTGCCTCTTATAGCAGAGGCAGAAGCGGGATTGTCTGCGGGAACTACTGACCTTGGTGACCCCAGGAAGTAGAAATGGGTACAATGCGCCTACTGGAAAATCCAGAGCGCCTGCGCAGACTCAGCTTTACCCCAGAGGAAAAAGACACTGGAAGTGAAGAGGAATCACTGGCGCGCCCGGACCCGGAAGTAGAATGCCGGGAACGTGCCGCTGCAGGGAAGGAGAGAGCGACGCGCGCAGACCCAGCAACACAGCGGTTGGAGCGCGCAGCAGCAGGAGCAGACACCCTAGCACGTGAGGAGGAGCGGACGCGCCTGGACCCAGCGGCAGAACAGCGGCGAACAGCAGCGGTAACCGTACCCCCTTCCGTACCACTCCCCCTACGTAAACTGGCAAGAAATTTGTTAAGAATACGAGGGGCATCAATGTTCTCTAAAGGCTCCCAAGATCTCTCCTCAGGACCAAAACCTTTCCAATCAACCAAGAAAAAATCCTTTCCACGAATCTTCTTAACAGCTAAAATATCCCTCACCTCGAAAATATTGACAGTGCTGACTGGTTGTGAAGAGGAACTAGATGAAAGATGGAAGCGGTTAAAGATAACAGGTTTAAGTAGAGAGACATGAAAGATATTGGGAATACGGAGCGAGGCAGGCAATTTCAGCTTGTAGGCGACGTCTTTGACTCGACGCAGAATCTCAAAAGGACCAATGTAGCGTGGACCAAGTTTGTAGGATGGAATCTTGAGTTTGATGTATCTCGAAGAAAGCCAGACCTTATCACCAGGCATGAAAGGAGGGGAATCTAAGCGCTTCTTGTCGGCTTGTCTTTTCATTCTTAAAGATGCTCTATCAAGCGTCTCTTTAACTTCACCCCAGATCGTGTAAAACTTACGAGCTAAGGAGTCGGCTGCTGGGACACCAGAGGCTAAAGAGACTGGTAGGGGCAAACCAGGATGCTGTCCGAACACAACAAAAAAAGGAGTTCTCGCTGAGGCTTCACTGGAGTGGTTATTGTAAGCAGACTCAGTCCAAGGGAGCAGATTGACCCAATCATTATGATGAGCATTGGTGAAGTGCCACAGATAGGTGGGTAAAGTCTGCTTAGTTCGTTCAGCTTGACCGTTAGTTTGAGGGTGATAAGCGGAAGAAAAATCCAGAGACATTTTTAGGAGTTTGCACAGCGCTCTCCAGAAGCGGGAAGTAAATTGTACTCCTCTGTCAGACACGATGTGTAGAGGAAAGGCATGGAGTCTGAAAATGTTCTGGATGAAAATCTTCGCCAACTCAAGAGCAGAGGGTAAACCGGGTAGTGAAATAAAGTGAGCCATTTTGGAGAACCGGTCCACAACGACAAGGATGACTGTACATCCGGAAGAGCTTGGTAAGTCGGTAATGAAATCCATGGCAATATGCTGCCAAGGTGCTGACGGAACTGGAAGAGGAAGGAGATTGCCAAAAGGTAACTGTCTGGGTACCTTGTTCCTGGCACAGGAAGGACAAGATGCGACAAATTCTTTGACGTCCAGGCGTAACGTAGGCCACCAATAATACCGAGAGATGAGGAGGAAAGTCTTCTTCGAACTTGCATGACCAGCCAATTTAGAAAAATGACCCCAGAACAACACCCTCTCTTTGTCACAGTCCGAGATGAGGGTTTTACCAGGTGGAGGAAGAATCATCTGTAAAGGCGCCACGGTTATGACTTTGGAGGGATCTATGATGTATGCTGGCTGTTCCACAGTATCTGGTGGCTGGAAAGACCTAGACAGTGCGTCTGGTTTAACATTCTTGTTGCCGGGCCGGAAACGTAGCTCAAATTCGAAATGGGCAAAAAATAGAGACCATCTGGCTTGTCGAGGGTTTAGTCTTTGCGCAGTTTGCAGATACGCAAGATTTTTATGGTCAGAGAAAATTACAAATGGATGTACAGATCCTTCTAACAGATACCTCCATTCCTCCAAAGCCAACTTGATGGCTAACAACTCATGATCTCCAATTGTATAGTTTCGTTCAGAAGTCGAAAAGGCCTTAGAATAGAAGCCGCAGGGAACCACCCGACCTTCTGAAGTCTTTTGCGAGAGCACTGCTCCGGCACCCATAGAATAAGTGTCAACTTCCAGAATGAATGGTTTATTAACTTCAGGGTGATGCAAGACTGGAGCGGAGGAAAAAGACTTCTTAAAATATTCAAAGGACCTCTCAGCTTCCGGAGTCCATACCTTTGAGCAGGAACTTTTACGGGTGAGAGTGGAAAGAGGCTGGATCACAGACGAGAAATGCGGAATGAATTGCCTATAATAATTGGCAAATCCAATAAATCATTAAATGGCTTTTACTCCGCAGGGTCGCGGCCAATTAACTATGGTACTCACTTTTTCGGGATCCATCTTAAGACCAGAATCCGAGATGATGTATCCTAGAAACGGCAAGGAGGTCTGCTTGAACAGACATTTCTCGTACTTGGCATACAGGTAGTTTTCTCTCAGACGTTGCAAGACTTTGCGAACACTTCTTCGATGAGATGGGAGATCTGAAGAAAAAACAAGGATGTCATCCAAATATACTACTACACATGAGTAGAGAAGATCTCGGAAAACATTGTTGACGAATTCTTGGAAAACTGCGGGGGCGTTGCAAAGGCCAAAAGGCATAACCAAATACTCGTAGTGGCCGTCCCGGGTGTTAAAGGCGGTCTTCCATTCGTCACTGGAGCGAATACGGACAAGGTTGTAAGCACCCTGCTAGTCAAGCTTAGTGAAGATACGAGCACCTCGAAGATGGTCGAAGAGCTCTGGAATGAGAGGCAGAGGATACCTGTTCTTGACTGTGATGTTGTTCAAACCCCGATAGTCAATACAAGGTCGTAAGGAACCATCCTTCTTTTTTACAAAGAAAAATCCCGCTCCAGCGGGAGAGGAAGATTTTCGGATGAAACCTCTTGCCAGATTCTCCTTGATGTACTCGGACATAGACTGCGTCTCTGCTACCGACAAAGAGTAGATTCTTCCTCTAGGTGGTGAGCAACTGGGAAGGAGATCAATCGGGCAATCATATGGGCGGTGTGGAGGAAGATTCTCAGCCTCTTGCTTGTTGAAGATGTCCGCATAAGACCAGTAAGGAGAAGGTAATCCTACTGGAACACAAGTGGATTGAGGAGAGAAGACTGGGCAAACAGACCGTAGACATCGAACATAACAAGTAGGACCCCATCGCAACACATCTCCAGTACGCCAATTAAGGGTAGGCTCATGAACACGAAGCCACGGAAGACCGAGCAATAAGGCATGAGAGAGATTCGGCAGAACATAAAGAGCAATCTTTTCATGATGAAGAGTCGTCCCGATTTGTAATTCCACCTCCTCTGTAACCAACGAAATTGTCTCTTGTAAGGGTCTCCCATCCACCGATGCAATTAGACGAGGAGAGTCCAAAGAGAAAACTGGAATGCGAAGCCTCCGAGCCACTTCAAGACTGATAAAATTACCTGCCGCGCCCAAATACACATACGTGACTTCGAAGGAACGACCCTGGTTGGAAATAAGTAAAACAGAAAGAGTTAAAGGTTGAGAGGAAGCAGGGACACCTAGGGAGGCCTCTCTTTACCTGTCCTAGGCGGAGAAGTTTTCTGGTCTTTCTGGGCAGCTACGTAGCAAGTGGGCGGCACTACCACAATAAAAGCAGAGACCCTGAGTATGCCTCTCTTTTCGGCGCTGCTCCGCCATCTTTATTCAATCCACTTGCATAGGTTCAGGTGTAGAGGAGATAGATGTAGTAGTGGCGGGGACTCGAGGACTACTGGACCGATAGGAGGAAGGAGTTGAAAAATTAGGTCTCCTCTCCCTAGCAGACTCACGAGATCGCTCTTGAAAGCGGAGGTCTATGCGGGTAGCGAGTGAGATAAGATCTTCCAGAGTAGTTGGAGTGTCACATCCAGCGAGCTCGTCCTTAATCCGGCTAGACAGACCCTGCCAAAAAGCGCCCACAAGAGCCTCATTATTCCATCCCTGTTCCGAAGCCGGAGTACGGAAGCGGATGGCATACTGTCCGACAGATAGGGAACCCTGACGTAAATTAAAGAGAGACTCAGTTGTAGAAGCTAAACGTCCAGGCTCATCAAAAACCTTACGAAAGGTCTCAAGAAAATCCTCTAAGTGAGAGACTATGGGATCATCACGCTCCCACAAGGGATTAATCCAAGCCAAAGCCTCCCCCTCCAAATGAGACACAATAAACGCTACTCTAGCTCGATCCGTGGGGTACTGCTGGGGCAGAAGCTTGAAATAGAGACGACATTGATTCAAAAACCCTCTGCAGAGTTTTGGATCGCCACTGTACCTGGGGGGTTTACCCAGACGAGGAGGAGGATGGGAGGTGGATGAAGGAGTGGAATCTAGAGAAGACGTCGGAGCGGAGGCAGCAGGAACCGACTGTAAACTAAACAGGCGATCATCTACTGATGCCATATAACTCAGCATGCGGGTCTGAGTATCTAGCTGTTGGGAAAGTTCCTGCTATAGGCTCGCCAGCTGGGTGGCATTCACCGGATCTGATGCTTGCAGAGATGTTAAGCGAGACTCCATGGTCTTAATGAAGGCCACTGTGTGCTGCTGGTTATTGCGCAAATGAGCCAACTCCTTCTGGGCCGAAAAGGGTGTAATTACGGGGTCCATGGCCTGATTGTACTATAACGATCAGAGCAAGGGAAAGAGAGTGGACTCTCTGGACCGTGGGAAGACCTACCCCTGGGCGAGCGGACCTAGAGACGAACCAACCCCAATACAGGGACCGTCAGGGGCAGGCCCAGAGGTCACTTACCCACGGTGGAAGTACCAAGAGGCACGGCTCCCATAACGAGAGACAGAAGGCACCAACGGGGGACCCGGGTAGACTGAGAAACGACCGGAGAGCAGGAAACCGGAACGGAGAGAGACTGTGGAAAAACCAAAAGGTGACGTTAGAAAACAAGACAAGGGAAAAAACAGAAGGGGAATCCTAAAGAGACTATTAGGAGGCAAAAAACGGAGGAAGCAAAACCGAGCACAGAACCAGACGGAACTGAGTACGAAGCACAAGCACAGGAAAGAAGGGCCAGAAGCACAAGCTAAGCTATGACAATCAGGCACCTAAGCGCTGGGGAGACTGCCTCTTATAGCAGAGGCAGAAGCGGGATTGGCTGTGGGAACTACTGACCTTGGTGACCCCAGGAAGTAGAAATGGGTACAATATGCCTACTGGAAAATCCAGAGCACCTGTGCAGACTCAGCATTCTCCCAGAGGAACAAGACACCGGAAGTGAAGAGGAGTCACTGGCGCGCCCGGACCCGGAAGTAGAACGCCGGGAACGCGCCGCTGCAGGGAAGGAGAGAGCGACGCGCCCAGACCCAGCAACAGAGCGGCTGGAGCGCGCAGCAGCGGGAGCAGACACCCTAGCACGTGAAGAGGAGCGGATGCGCCCAGACCCAGCAGCAGGACAGCGGCGAACAGCAGCGGTAATACTAGAGAAGAGAGAGAGAGGATTCAAAAAGATATAAATAAACTGGAGCAGTGGGCAGCAGCTAACAAAATGGTTTTTAACAAGGAAAAATGCAAAGTACTACATCTGGGCAATAAAAATGAAAAAAGCATTTACAGAATGGGAGGCATAGGGCTAAGCAACAGCACATGTGAAAAAGACTTGGGTATGCTAATAGATTATAAACTGATCATGAGTCAACAGTGTGATGCAGCAGCAAAAAAGGCAAATGCAATTCTGGGATGTATTAACAGAAGCATACAGTCAAGATCACGCAAAGTCATTATTGCCCTCTTACTCCTCTTTGGTCAGACCTCACCTGGAATACTGTGCCCAGTTTTGGGCACCACATTTTAAAAAAGACATCAACAAACTGGAGCAAGTTCAGAGAAGAGCGACCAGAATGGTGACCGGTTTGAAAACCATGTCCTATGAGGAACGATTGCAGGATTTGGGAATGTTTAGCTTGCAAAAAAGAAGACTGAGAGGAGACTTAATAGCTGTCTACAAATATCTCAAGGGCTGTCACATTGTACAAGGATCATCTTTATTCTCATTTGCATAAGGAAAGACTAGAAGTAATGGGATGAAACTGAATGGGAGGAGACACAGATTAGATATTAGAGAAAACTTTTTGACAGTTAGGGTGAACAATGAGTGGAACAGGCTGCCACGAGAGGTGGTGAGTTTTCCTTCCATGGAAGTTTTCAAACAGAGGCTGGACAGACATCTGTCTGGGATGATTTAGTGAATCCTGCTTTGAGCAGGGGGTTGGACCAGATGACCCAGGAGGTCCCTTCCAACTCTATCATTCTATGATTCTATGGTCCTTGACCGGCACGACTACCAGGAATCTGGAGTAATGGTCCACAATGGTCAGAGCATAAACATAGCCTGACTGGCTTGGAGTTAACTTCACGTGGTCTAAGGCCACCATTTCAAGTGGCTGTTTGGTGACTATGGGCTGTAGAGGAGCCCTCTGGCTGTCATGGTCCTTTCTGCGCAGGTTGCATGGGCCACACTCTCGGCACCACTTTTCAATGGCTTTTCTCATGCCAATCCAGCAGAACCTCCCACGAAGTAGGAGTTATTGTGCTTGTTCCTTACATAATGGGAATACTGTTTTGACCCGGGGAGATGGAAAGCTGGTAACTCAATCTCTTCAAGTGCTTCCAGATCTTCTCTCACTTCTGGTAAATGGGGCATCCTGGACAGCGCATCGGCATTTCCGTTCTTGTGCCCTGCACGGTACTTGATGGTGAATTTGTAGTTTGACAACCGGGCCATCCATCACTGCTCCAATGCACCTAGTTTTGCAGTTTCCAGGTGGGCCAGCGGATTGTTGTCTGTGAAAACGGTGAATCTTGCTGAGGCCAGGTAGTGTTTGAACCGCTCTGTTACTGCCCAGACTATGGTGAGGAATTCCAGCTTGAAGGAACTGTAGTTTTCGGGGTTCCTTTCAGTGGGATGAAGCTTCCTGCTGGCATAGGCAATTACTCTTTCTTTGCCCTTCTGCACCTGGGATAGCATTGCTCCCAATCCCATGCCGCTAGCGTCTGTGTAGAGCACAAACAGTTGGTCATAGTCAGGGTAAGTCAGTACCTCATCCGAGTGAAGGATCCTTCCAGCCTGTCATTCCACTCAAATGGAGGACCCTTGCTCTTGATGTTCTTGGATTGGCCCACTAACAGGTCTTGCAGGGGTGCAGCTATCTTATTGAAGTCCTTAATGATCCTTCGGTAGTAGCCTACCAACCCGAGGAACTGCCGGACTTCATGGATGTTGCTGGGTTTCGGCCAGTCCCTGATCACGGTGACCTTGTCAGGGTCTGGTGCCACTCCTTTGGTGCTTACCACTTAGCCCAGTGTTGTGAACTCTGTGTTCAGGCTCCCTCTTATGGTCACTGGTGGTATGGTTTGACTTTTGCTTTGGGCTCCCCCTGGTGGCTTTGCCTGTTATCCTGCTGGTCTCTGGCTATCAGCTGGTTCGTTATCCTCTGGGAGGTTCCTATATAGCTCTGTTTTACTTTCACTTGTTGCCGGCTGTCGATGTAATCAGTGCTACTCAGATTCCTTCTGACTACCTTGCTCCCAGTCCATCCAGGATAAGCTAAGTTTTGTTTGCTCATTTTTTGATCAGCAGTGTTTATCATGTTTTCTGTTCCAGCTTGCTAAAATGTAATTCCCTCGCTTGCTGGTTGCTCTAGTGGGCTGAGTTTCTCCCCACACACCGTTAGTTGGTGTGTGGGTTCTTGAAATCTCAGGATGGATATTTTGTAAGGGTTTTTTATTGATCGCATAGACCCCTGCTCTATTTTCTGCTTTCTAGTACTAGTGGGCCTCTTTTGCTGAATCTGATTTCATCCCTATGTATGTGCCTTCTTCTTACTTCACCGTTAATATTTGTTGGGGGCTTCTATATCTTTGGGGATTATTTCTCTGGAGGCAAGCGAGGTCTTTCTTTCTCTTTAGGGGTAGCTAGTTCCTCAGGCTGGCTCGAAACGTCTAGGAATTTTTTAGGCACGTTCACCGGCTACCTCTAGTTGTTTTGGATAGGTTCAGATTTGCGATCAGTCCAGTTACCATCTCCCTAGAGCTCGTCCTTAGTTTTATCACTTGCTGATCTATTTGTGATCCTCAGCCACTAGGGATCATAACAGCCCAGGTACTGCACTTTGAGCTTTAACAGGTGGCACTTGGATGGCTTTACCTTCCGGCCAAAGTTAGACAGAGCTTCAAACACCTCGGCCAGGTGTTTCAGGTGGTCTTCATATGTCTTGGAGAAGACAATGACATCATCCAGGTACAACAGGACAGTTTCAAAATTCTTGTGCCTGAGACAGCACTCCACCATCCTCTGGAATGTCCCTGGTGCGTTGCACAGTCCGAACGGCATGTAGTTGAATTCAGAGAGGCCGATCGGTGTCGTGAAGGTAGTCTTTTCCTTATCCGCCTCTGCCACGGGAACCTGCCAATACCCACTAGTGAGATCTAAGGTGGAGAAATAGTTAGCAGATTTTAGCACCTAATGACTCTTCGATTCTGGGCAACAGGTAGGCATCCTTGTGTGTAATGCGGTTTATCTGCCTGTAATCAACACACATCTTCATTGTACCATCCTTTTTCCTGACGAGGACTAATGGGGCTGCCCAGGAGCTAAAACTATCCTAGCCTCCTTCATCTCTCATAACATACTTTTGGCACATTGGTAGTGAACTGGAGGTACAGGCCGCTACCTCTCTTTAATGGACCTCCAGTGGGGATATGATGTTGCACCCCTTTTACCTGCCCAAAATCTAGTGGGTGTATGCTGAATACCCGCTCATACTCATGGACCACCCGGTAAGCCCCCTGTTTTTGGTGTGAAGGGCTAGAGTCAATGCCCACGTGTAACTTCTGACACCAATCCTCCATTTGTCCTGCAGAGCCACTGTCCTCCGCCTAGTCGGACGGAACCAAGGGATCTGTTGCATTTATTGCATTATCATTAACAGTTAACAGTTTAGCAAGTGTAGCATATCTGGGTAAGGGGACCTCTTTCTCTCCACAGTTAAGGACACGTACTGGTACCCTCCCCTTGCGGACGTCAACCATCCCTCTGGCTGTCAGGATGGTGGGCCTACTGTCTGAATACACAGGTTCTGCCAGGGCCTGGTAGTCTTTACTTCTGAGGCCTATTGCTGCCTGACACCATATTAACATTTCACTCATGGGGGTATTGCAGTGGGGATTGGATCACTCACTATCACACGTCCAACTTCTCCACTAGACAATTCTACCTGTTGTCTCAGCATCAGGGCTCTGATTTCTTTTTGCAGGACACGCTGCTCACTGGAACCAGCAGTTTCAGCCACCTGTTGTAAGAGTACAGTAACCTCGGCAAGGCAGTTTTCAATTACATTAGTACCTAAGGTCATCATGGGGTTACATTCTCACCGGTCAATATCAACAATCACCAGTCCTTGGGCCTTCAATTCTACCCACCCCACCTTAATGGTTACCTCCTTGTACCCCACCTGTGGCAAAGGCTGACTATTACTGGCTACCATTGTCAAATCACTATCTGGACCATCTGGTAATGTCTGAGTTAGCCCAATACCATTTGTAGAGAATGTAAGGCATAGTCGTCACCTGAGAGCCGGGTGTCCAGTAAAGCGTTCATCGGGATGCCATCGATCACAATGGGGAGCATCGGTCGTCCTCCGATGTATTTGGATGGCCACTTTTGTGGGCCTGGTCGTCCTATTCCTGGGGGTTGGCCCTCTGCCCCAGGGGTCGCTCGTTTAAATGGAAGAACCTTGCGATGTGTCCTGCCTGGGTACAGTGGCAACAGATAGGTCGCCCTTCCTGATGATAACGGTCATTGTCTCTTCCTCTGATCTTTGGGATCCTCTTCTGTCGTCGCCAGGGGACATCTTCTGGATTGGAAGCCAGCTGGATTTTCTCCTTTGTGGATTCCTGCAGGGACTGCATGGTTCTGACTAGTGCAGATACGCTTTTAGTCAATTACTGGACCAGGAAGCACATTCCTTTAGAGGGGTCATCATCCAGGATCTGTGCGTCAGCCTCAATGGGGACCTGATGACAGGGTGCCACCTCCTGGTGGTAAGCGATTGCTGGACGCCTAGGGGGAACTGTGAGGCTGGGCAGTGGTTCATGCAGCACCCGGATGGCCCTGTCTTTAAATTGTGCAAAGTCCAGGTCAGGGTTTTGCAAGGCCAGGATGCGCAGCTGTGTCCTGTGGGTGCTGGACAGGAGTCCCTCAATGAACTGCTCCCTTAAAAGCTTATCCCCATCCTGCACCCTGCTTGGGTCAACCTGTTTAATGGCCCGTAGTGCCTCCTGGAGATTAAGGGCATAGTCACGTATGCTATCCTGTGCTCTTTGTTTGCACCCGAAAAATCTCATTTTGATTTCTGCAGCAGTGCAGGTGTCAAAAGTCGTTTTAAGTTTTGCAAATATCAGCTTAACATTTCCTTTTTCCATATCCTGCCAGGATTTCACTTCTCTTAGGGCTGTGCCAATTAGTTGGCAAGTTAGGATGCTGACCTTTTGATGTTCTGTCAGTGGATATACTTCAAATAGGCTGCAGAGCCTTTCCTTAAAGTCACTCAACGTATGGGACTCCCCTGAATATTGTGGCAGCCAGGCATATAGCAAATAGATCAATGGCTGCACTCAACTGTATTAAAGCAAGGAAATGTGCGATACATGAAATGTGAATAGCTTAATGGCTTGTGAAATCTATGAAAAAACACATGAGATGCTTAGCACAAGACTTGGCCAAAAAATTTGAGCCCATCCACCAAACGTCAAGGTAATCTCAGATCGGATGGGTCCCTGACCTGACTGCCTAGTGTGAACACTTACCTATGGCTAATAACATGGTAAAGCCTGCATTTATAGGAAGGATCGGAACCAACTGTGTTTGGATGTAATGAAAATCACAGCATGGTGAAGGGCGGGGCATTCAAGTCAGAAAAAATAGTACATAGTAAATATAGGTAAACTGACTGAACAGCAATCTAGTCTGAACTGGTGCATAACCAAAAAATACTTACATAGCAAATAGATCAGTGGCTGCACTCAACTGTACTAAAGGAAGGAAATGTGTGATACATGAAATGTGAATAGCTTAATGGCTTGTGAAATCTATGAAAATACACATGAGATGCTTACCACAAGATTTGGCCAAAAAATGTGAGCCTATCCACCAAACGTCAAGGTAATCTCAGATCGGATGGGTCCCTGACCTGACTGCCTAGTGTGAACACTTACCTATGGCTAATAACATGGTAAAGCCTGCATTTATAGGAAGCCAGGCATATAGGGCATGGATAGCGGCATGATAGGAGCTGTTACGGTGGCGGGCTCTGGCCGGTTTGCAGGAGCTGAAGGCACTATTGGGCCTGGTGGCATTATGGGACCTGCGGCTGCGTCCACCGTGGGGCCTGGGGGCATCATGGGGCCTGTGGCTGCGACCGCCACCAATTCTCCCGGGTCAGACATGTCCCTTTCCCCTTGCTAACCTTGCAGGGCTGATGTCTTGCCACCAGAGTCTGTAGCAGATCCGCCTGCGCGCGGTCAGGTGCTTTTCCTGGTCCTCCTTCCGGGGCTTCCGGCATCCTCACTTGTGGCTCTCCTGCATGGCATCCTCACTTGCGGCTCTCCTGTGAGCACGGTACCCGCTTCCTCTTGGCACTCTTTTGCTCCGCCAACGATGGTACGCCTCCTTCTTCCCCTCGCGCTCCATGCGGCGTGGCAATGGCGGCTTACAGGCCAATTGTCACAGTCTCTGGCACACAGTACCTGGTGATGCCAGGGCACGAAATCCAGTTTGTGACACCAAGTTGAGTCACTCGCCAGGGTCTGGTCACAATAAAAGGGGTGGTCACAGTGGCAGAAACCCGGTCTGTGGCCATGGGCACTCAAGTAAAAGGGGAAAGGTCTTTAAAAGGGTTTTAATAAAGTTTGTGTCCGTGATGCCACCTGTGGTTCTCGACCAGAGTGGACCAACGCTGCTTAAAGGGGTCATCTGGGGAGATGTTACTGCAGCAAAGATGGCAACGCTTCCCACAGGTGAAGCGGGGTCTCCGAGGTCCCCAGGGCTCCCGATGTGTTTGGCAGGGATGGTGAATACTGGCAAATAAATGGAGGACACAGGGTTGCAGTCTATACCTGGTTTACTGATGTTGTAATCAGCCTCAGTCCAGGGTACCGGCAATATGTGTCGATGGAGTCCAGGCAGCCTGAAAGCAAGTGGGAATCCCTTTGCCAGGTTAGTTTGGGAGCCTTCCCTGTTGTGAACTCTATTTCTGGGCTCCCTCTTGTGGTCACAAGTGGTACTGTGTGAGTGCTGTCTTTCTGCAGGTTTGTGACTGGCATCAGCTGTCTCGTTATCTGTGGGCTGGTTTTCTATTTAAGCTCACTTGGAATCTCAGTCTATGCCTGCTGTCGTTGTATTCAGTGCTATTCTGTTTGCTCCTGTCTACATCCGTTACCAGTCTCTTCAAGAGAAGCTAAGTTCTGTTTGCTTATTCTTGCTCATCTGTGTGCAATATGTTCCTAGAATATTATGAGTTTTGTCCAGCTTGCTAATATGTGATTTCTCTGCTTGCTGGTAGCTCTGGGGTGCTGAGTTGCTCCCCCCACATCGTTAGTTGGTGTGGGGGTTCTCGCATTCTCTGCGTGGATATTTTTGTATAGGGTTTTTTACTGACCGCACAGATCCCTTGCTATTTTCTGCTATCTAGTGTTAGTGGGCCTCATTTGCTTAACCTGTTTCATCTCTGCGTTTGTCTTTTCCTCTTAACTCACCGTTATTATTTGTGGGGGGCTGTTCTATTTCTTTGGGGTTATTTCTCTGAGGCAAGTGAGGTCTTACTTTATCTCTAGGGGTAGTCAGTTTCTCAGGCCGTGAAGAGACGTCTAGGATTTCAGGAAACGTTCCACGGCTACCTTTAGTGTGTTTGGTTAGGATCAGCTTTGCGGTCAGTCCAGTTACCACATCCCCAGAGCTCGTCCTATTGTCTCTGACTTAGCTGGTTAGATTTGTGATCCTAAGCCACTGGCAGCATAACACTTCCCCTATGCACTGGTTTCTAGTCCCTTGCTGCCTGTGGTTGTCTAACAAGGTTCTCTTGCTTTTCTGTCCTGGGGCAGTACCTGCACAGTAGGCAACGTGAGCCATTTCTCTGGGGTCTATTTACACAGTGGCTTCGGGCTCTGCAATGCTGCTGTACCTCAGGTTTAACGTGGGCAAGTCACTTTTAGCTTCCTGCCCTCCGGTTCTGCTGTGGGCCTTGCAGTTCCCCACAGCCTAAGGCTCCCGGTGCCCAGTTTCTGAGTTTTGCTTAGAGGGGCCCAATCGCAGCCCTCCTCTAGCTTCTAAGTTCCTCTGTGCTCCTTTACTGTCTGCTACCAACTGTCTGGTCACTCACTCACTCCTCCTCCAGACCAGGATGTATATATGAGAAAGCTCCCCTTAAACCGGGTTTTGAGCTCCCCCTTCTGGCCTGGCATGGCAATACCCTCCCCGAGAGGAAGGCAGCACCACTGTGGTACCTGAACTCCTGGGGTGCCACAGTTACCTCATAAATCTTCCTACTTGTGCACACACACAGTTTAGAACTAAACTTCTTGCTTCTCACTGTGAACCAATCACTATCTGCTTACTCACTCTAGAACTAGTCTCTTCTTGCATTTAAAGGGGTATATCCCGTGCAGACTTTTTACAACTCTCTACTTTGTTGCAAATAATCCAAATATCCAAGGCACCAGGTAATCTCCATCAAAAAGGTTTTATTGACACCAAAAAACACACAAAAAAAATATTTTTTTTTACTTGTAGTGTCTTAAAAAGTTTTCATTCCCTGTGAACTTTTCCAGATTTGTTCACGTTACACCCACAAACTTAAAAGTATTTTATTGTGATTTTATGTAATTTACCAATGCAAAGTAGCAAGAATTTGTGTAAAAGTAGATGATGCTTGGTTTTCTAAATCTTTTAAAAATATTAATCTGAAATTTGGCATGTATATTTGTATTCAGCCCCCTATAAAATCCTGAGTGACCAATTGCCTCCAGAAGACAAATAATTAGTAAATTGAGTCCACCTGTTTGTAATTTATTCTCAGTATAACTACAGCTGTTCTGAAGGTTTGCTTCAGAACCTGAGGGATCAAACAGCGTCATCACAATCAAGGGACACACCAGATACCTCAGGTATAAAGTTATGGAGAAGAGTAAAGAAGGGTTAGGTTATATAATAATGGCCCAAGCTTTGAGTATCTCAAAGACCACTGTTCAATCCATCATCCAAAAATGGAAGGACATGGCCGTCCACCTAAACAAGGGGTGGGGAATCTTTTTTCTTCCAAAGGCCATTTGGATATTTATACCATCCTTCGGGGGCCATACAAGCTCCGCCCACAAAGTACATCCTAACTCTGGCACTGGTGTCAGGACGTAGTCTTTCATTGCATGCCCTTCAGTGTTCAGTAGTGAATAGTGATGAGCGAATATACTCGTTACTCGAGATTGCCTGAGCACGCTGGGAAATTTAGTTTTTATTGCCGCAGCTGAATGATTTACATCTGTTAGCCCGCATAAGTACATGTGGGGGTTGCCTGGTTGCTAGGGAATCCCCACATGTACTTATGCTGGCTAACAGATGTAAATCATTCAGCTGCGGCAATAAAAACTAAATTTCCAAGCACAAAAAAATACTCGGAGGCACCCAAGCGTGCACGTGAAATCTCGAGTAACGAGTATATTCGCTCATCACAAGTAGTGAACACTGAATGTGTGTGCTAACAGAGCAAGAAGAAATTAATGAACTGGTGGCAATCAAAATACTGCTCCCTGCCCAAGAATGCGGTCCTAGAAAATCTGCCCGGGGGCCTGATAAAAGGTAATCGAGGGCCGTAAATGGCCCTGGGGCCTGAGGTTCCCCACCCCTGACCTAAACGGACATCCCATGCAAGAAAAGCACTAGTTAAAGAAACAGCCAAGAGCCCTATGGTCACTCTGGGGAACTGCAAAGATCCACAGCTCATGTGGGAGAATCTGTCCACAGGGCAACTATTAGGCCATGTTCACTTGTTCAGTATTTTGTCAGTATTTTACATCAGTATCCGTAAGCCAAAACCAGAAGTGGAACAATGATGTCATGATTAAGGGAGCTTAGTCTCCAGAAATGAGTTGAGATTCTTACTCATGGTTTGTGCTGAAGTTTGTATCCTCCTCCATGTTTAAGTTTGTGAATAAAGAAAAAAAAATTTCACGGATTCGGTGAAGCTGGACATTTTTTTCTTTTGGATTCTACACGCCTGGACACAGCGGGTCCGTGCTCCCGAAACTCAGCTTATGCATCATGGGTGAGATGGTTTATATTCCTAAATTCAAAACACCATCCCCATAGGCAAACATGGTTGTGGCAGCAATATGCTGTGGAGATGCTTTTCTTCATCAGAGACAGGGATGATGGTTGAACTGATGTGAAAATGGATGGAGCTAAATACAGAGCAATCCTTTAAGAAAACCTGTTAGATGCTGCAAAAGACTAGAGACTGGGTTGTAGGTGCACTTTCCAAAAGGACAAGGACTCTAAACATAATGCCAGAGCTACAGTGGAATGGTTTAGATAGAAGCATATTCATTTGTTTGAATGGCCCAGTCAAAATCACAGGCACTCTCCATCCAGTTTCCTAAAACTAGAGCTAGCTTGAAGACAATAGGCACACATTTCAGCCTCTAGGTGTGCAAAGCTGGTAGAAACCTGCCCCAAATGACTTGCACGATTAATTGCATCGAAAGGTGGTCCTACAAAGTATTGACTCTGGAGAACTGAATACAAATGCAAGTCACAATTTTCAAGTTTATATTTTTAAAATATTTAGAAAACCATGTCCTATTTTGGAAGTATTTCTGTATTACATAAAATGTGTATCACATAAATGGGTACTTGATTATAACATAAAATCCCAAATGAATACATATAAATTTGTAATGTAAAACAATGTGGAAAAGTTCACAGTGTATGAATACTTTTTTTGACTGCACTGTAAATCATTTTGTTTTTTAGGTAAAACATTATGTTTAAAGCAAAATATTCTTACTATTCACCACTAGAATGAGTAAGGAATCTTGAGTTCAATGTATAACAGTTTGCAGCAAAGACCTAAGCTCCCTGGTGCATGCTGATGTTATATATTTCATAGACCACACTTTGCAATTACCTATAAAAAAGGTTTTTGGTTGAATAAATACTGTTATTGGCTATTTGTATTAGGATGCACTGAAATTTAGTTGCTTAAAGGGCGCAACCCTCCTAACCTGCCTTTATGGACATGCAGGTCATATCAAGTTTATTAAAATTATATCTTTATATATGTGACCTGATGTCTTATTCAAGAAAAATACATATTTTTCTTAATATGTAAAAGAGCTGTTAGGATCAACGGCAAGACACAGATCTTCCTTACATCAGTAATGGCCGGAGCTGAGCCGCCACTCCCCCTGCGGCATAAGGGGAGGACATCATGACCATGGGATGGAGGGTTAGGGCTAATAGGTGGGGGCTTATGGGGAATTAGGAGTTTATCAGGTTGGTGGGGGGTGTGGCCTAGCCAGTTCCCGCTCTCTAAGCAATGAGTGTGCACATACCATGGCCACCATCGACCGGATCCTAGAGCACCTGAGGGCTGCAGCGGCATCGCACCCTCGGGCTGGCTAGAGCAGCAAGTGGCAGGCATCATCGGCAACGGTGGGTCGGCAGCGGGTTCGGTGTCTCCTGTACAGCGATCGCGGCGGACTAGGCCTCCAGAGCGGCTGTCTCCCGACTTGGCTCCCCGGGCCCCCCGTAGGTGCAGGAGCCCCTCTGGAGACCCTCCAGGCCAGCCGCCATTGAGTCACGGAGGAATCCTAACGCCAGGCGGGGTCCGTCGGTGGCTGCCAGGCCTTCGCCCCACAGGGCTGTGGGGGCGGAGCCAGCATGAGCCGGACAACAAGCGAGGCCTTTCATGTCGGGGGGCCGCGTCGGTGATGTCCCTGCCACACAGCCTGCCTCAGCGTCATCTTCTAGCAGGCGGGGAAGCGGTGCAGGAGCCGGTGGCCACGGAGGATGAGTAGCTGGGCTGGCCCCGTTTGCTGCGGCAGGGTCTTCCCCTGCGCTGGAGACCCTAGACACAGTGGTGGATTCCTCATCGGCTGATGGGGGCCCGGCCGCTGCCACAGCATCACCGCAGGCACAGCAGACATTCGGCAGTCAGCAGACAACTTCCTCTTGATCTCCAGCTGAAGCAGTGCCACAGGGGTTAAACCCGGATCCAAGTCAAGGACCCCAATGGCAGTCTTCCCCGGATGGGTTGGGTTTGGATTTCCCTGGACAGTGGTGTCAGGACCCCGGTACTGCGGCTGGAGGGATCACAGCTCCCTCGCAGCCTGGTGAGAATGCGCCTTCGTCCTTGCTATCTTCACAGCTTTTCTCCTCTCTGCTGTTCGGGGTCTGCATGGGGATGTGGGTCCTGTCCCTTTTGCGGGGGTCATGGGTGTTGTGGACGGGGTTGGTGTGGGTTCTGTGTTAGCCAACGTAAGGGATTTGTTGGCAAGGCTGGAGAGGGGTGTGAATGAACAAAGGCATTTGGCAGCTTGGGTCGGTTCAGAAAGGGGGGTTAGTGGTGCAAGGGAAGTGGCGGTGGGGCCCGTGGCACCGGTTTCAGTTTCGGTCCAGACGGAGAAGGAGAAAGAGTGTCGTATTTATTTGGATGATAGGGCTCATGGGGAGGTGTATGTTTGTTTTGAGGGCCCTTTGGGGGCGCATCTTAAAAAAGAGGTGAGGGAAAAAATGTTAAAAGATGAATACGTGGAAATATTTTAGCTGCTTCCTTTGGAAAAATTTAATTTAGATAAAGGGAAGAAAGAGGATAGTAAAAAAGAGGAAGAAGAAAAACGTAGGTGGCGGTTTATTCCTCAGACTTTCGTAAATTGGCTGCAGGCTTTTCCAATTTTGGAGAGCGTAATTGGGGAGAAGGCACCGGAAAACTGTTCGGGCCTTTTTTGCTATATGGACTCTATTGGAGAGGCTCACAGGGTATATGGGGGGCAGGCGTGGCTTAGGTACGACGAGCAATTTCGGCAGAGGAAAGCCATACGTCCGGCTCTTAGATGGGACCAAAAGGACATAGGGCTCTGGTTACGTGTTATGGTGCAGTATAAATTTGGTCATTCCTTTCAAAGGGGGCCCGGGGGTCAAGGTAGTCAGTCCAGCTCAACAGGGTCGTCAGGGCAATCCAGTCAATCAGGGGGACATAAATTGGGCTTATGTTGGCAGTTCAACGATGGGCAGTGCAAGTTTGGGGTCAACTGCAAATTCAAGCACCTGTGTTCCCACTGCAGTGGCTCCTCTCATAGGGCCTCTAAATGCTTCAAAAAAGCTAAGTCAAAGTCAGGGGCTGGAAATTCCTATGGGGGCGACGCCGGTGAGGCTGGAAAGGATGGCCCCTTATCTAAATAGATACCCGAAAAAGGAAGTGGCGGACTTGTTATTGCAAGGTTTTCAGGATGGTTTTGTCATTCCTGCCCCTCCGTTTGTTGTTCCATGGGTTCTTAAAAATTGCGGTCAGCAGCGTTGCACGGGGAGGTGGTTTCGGAGAAGTTAAAGAAGGAGGTGGCTTTGGGTCGCATGTCTGGCCCTTTTGTGTCCCCTCCATTTGAAGATTTGGTTGTTTCCCCGCTAGGTGTAGTGCCGAAGAAGGAAGCGGGTAAATTTCGTTTGATTCACCACCTGTCTTATCCTCGGAGGTTGTCAGTTAACGACGGTATTGCGCCTGAGCTTTGCTCAGTGGTTACCGCATCATTTTATGAGGCCATTGCGTGGGTTTGCAAGTTTGGAAAAGGGGCCCTGTTGGTCAAAACAGATATTGAGGCAGCGTTTAGGTTGCTGCTAGTTCATCCCGATAGCGTTAGACTTTTGGGTTGTTTTTGGGAAGGGGGTTTCTTTGTGAATAGGTGTTTGCCCATGGGTTGTTCCCTTTCGTGTGCTCTGTTTGAGACATTCAGTTCTTTCTTAAAATGGGTGGTTAAGGATGTTTCGGATTGTGATTCCGTGATACACTATCTGGATGATTTTTTGTGCATAGGCCCAGCCGGGTCTGATCGTTGTTGTCGGCTTTTGTGGGCTGTTGAATGGGTGGCTGATCAGTTTGGTGTTCCTCTAGCCCCAGGAAAAACGGAAGGCCCGAGTACATGCTGGAGTTTCCTGGGCATTGTTATCGATACAGTCGGGTGGGAGTTCAGACTGCCGATGGAAAAGATAGAGGGGTTGCGCAAAGATTTGGCTCGGGCACAGCGTTTGAAGAAACTGACTTTGCGGGATCTTCAATCTTTTCTTGGTAAACTTAATTTTGCTTGTCGGGTCATGCCGATGGGGAGAGTGTTTTCCAGGAAATTGGCGAGGGCCATGGCTGGAGTTCATGCCCCGCATCATTTTATCCGTTTTTCAGCGGAGCTGAAGCAGGATTTGGCAGTTTGGAGTACCTTTTTGGAAACTTATAATTGTCGTTCTTTGCTGATGGAGTAGGTGGTGGACAATGATTCGCTGGATTTGTTTACGGATGCAGCTGGAGGCAGTGGTTTTGGAGCATACTTCAGAGGGCAGTGGTGTGTGGCACCCTGGCCTGCAGAGTGGTTTTCGTCAGGTCTGGTCCGAAACATCGCGTTATTGGAGATTTTTCCTATTTTGGTGGCGGTTCATTTGTGGAAACATGAATTTTGGGACAGGCGCATTCGTTTTAACTGCGATAATATGGGGGTGGTGTGTGCAGTGAATGGTCTCACTGCATCGTCGCTGCCTGTGGTATGGGTGCTCCGACAGTTGGTTCTATCTTGTTTGGAATTGAACTCTATGTGACGGAGTCTAATGTGCCTGGGGTACGTAATTCAATCGCTGACTCTCTTTCTTGTTTTTAGTTCAAGCGTTTTCGGTCCTTGGCTCCAGAAGCAGAGACCATCGGTTTGGAATGCCCTGCGGAACTTTGGCTTGTGGCATCCAGGACACAGAAGAGTTGATTAAGTAGTCATTGGCTCCAAAAACTTGGGAGGCCTATCAGGCAATTTGGATGTCTTGGGAACGGATGTTGGCGTCTTGCCCTGGTGAAGGTGGTCATGATGAACAAGTGGGTGTATTGTTATCTTGGTTGAGTCGGGAGTTTCGGAAGGTTGGTCATGGACAAAGGTGTCTTGTATGCTAGCTGCGCTGGCTTTTGGCTTCAAATTGAGGGGGCAGCGGGATTTGTCAAAAGTGTTTTTGGTGAGGCAGGCGGTAAAAGATTTCCCAAAAAAAGTATGGTTGTTTGGATTCAAGGCGTCCCGTGTCTTTTGCTATGGTGGAGCGGTTAGGGGAGGTGTGGGTTGCTTGTTGTGGTTCGGATTTCAAATATCGTCTGTTCAGATTGGCCTTTTCTTTGGCATCCTTCGGTGCGATGAGAATCGGGGAGCTGGTGTCCCCCAACAAAAAAGTGATGGGTGGAGTATTGGCGCGGGATGTATTCTTGTCCGATGGGTGCGTGGAGTTTTGGTTGCCTCGCTCTAAGACTGACCAGGTAGGGCAAGGTAAGAAGGTTGTGCTGGGTTCGGTCGCCGGGTCGGGAATATGCCCAGTTCATTGTTTGAGAGGTTTTTGGGAGCTTGTGCCTCATAGGGCGGGATCATTACTTTGCCATGAGGATGGTTCCTCTCTTTCGCGGTATCAGTTTAGCATGGTCTTCAAAAAGGCTCTTAACATGTTAGGGTTGGATGATTCTCGTTTTGCTCCTCACTCTTTTCGCATTGGGGCGGCGATGGATGCGGCCGTGGGTGGTTTGGATTCTGAGGTTATCAAGGGTATTAGTAGGTGGAAGTCTAATAGATATTGCAGTTATATTAGTAAGGGGGGTGTTATGGAGTCACCTGGCCCCGTCAGTTGTTTTGGCACTTTTAAGAAGTTAGTATCAGGACCCTGTCAGCACCGGCACACTGCCACGGCTGAGCAGGGTGACTCACCCACACTGCGGGAGAGCCCGGGGTCGGATGGCACAGGGAAAGATCATGCAGACAGGACCTGTGCAGCGTGCTGAAGGTAGCAGAAAGCAGCAACGGTCACAGCATGGCGACGATGATGTCATAAAGGTTGCCTCGACCAATCAGCGACGGGCACAGTCTGCCGCGAATTCTGGAATCATCATTGTCCATATACTACGGGGACATGCATATTCTAGAATATCCGATGCATTAGAATCGGGCTACAATCTAGTGAGGCTATAAAAAGCCTTCCAGAATCCCAGAGCGAGGCCATCCAAGTTAACCCTAAAACCACCTAATCCCAGAAACTCAGCAGACCATGACAGTTAGTTGTTGGTTTTTGAATGTTTTGTATTTGTATTTTTCAGGTTCCTTGCCGCTATTGGTGTGGATTTACGGCCATTCCTATGTACACTGGGGAGCCCTGCATGCAGATGTACGGTCGGAGGGTAGACAGCTTGGTTTTGATCGGTCAGTGGCGGTGGTCCGGTGGATTGGTTTTAGGGGTATGGCCTGTAATAGGGTATTGAGGGAAATTCATAACGCTGTCATTTTGGATAAACCGTCGGATATATTGGTGTTACATGTTGGAGGTAATGATTTGGGTGTGCGGCCCTTTAGGGAATTAATTAGGGATATAAAGCAAGATTTATTGCGGTTGTGGCTCTTGTATCCTGGATTATCGGTTGTTTGGTCGGAGATTGTGCCACGTAAACGTTGGAAGAATATGCGGTCGTTGGAAAAAATTAACAAGGCCAGGATAAAAGTTAATAGGGCTGTGTGGGCCTTTGTGGTCAGGAATGGTGGAGTTGCCGTGAAGCATCTTGAATTGGAGAAAGGGGATGGGGCGTTCTGTCTGGCTGATGGAGTGCATTTAAATGCGGTTGGGATTGATTTTTGGGCGCTTGGTTTGCAGGAAGGTGTGGAGAAGGCCATAGCTTTTCGTTTTGGTGGGGTCTTGGGCCTTTGAGGTATTCAAAGTTCCTCATTGTGGTGGCTGGGTGAAGTCCTTGGAGTTGGTGGAAATTGGGTTCGGGGATCCATTGGCTTATGGCTCCTCTGTATTTAGAGTTCAACTTGTTTTGGATCTGGTGACTTGGGGGGGGGGGTTCCGGCAGGGGTGGTCAGTTCCCCTAGAATTTTAGCATGAACAGTGAACCCGCAGGATCTTATTTTATATAAAGAAGGGCATTACCAGTGTGAGACATTTATTGACTCCCCTGATGAATCAATAAGGTGAATTGTGTTAGCAGATAATCTGGAGTTTAATCTGGATACATTACCTCCGGTCTGGATGGGCAAAAAACTGAGGCTCCTCGTCCATTCTACTAGGAGGAACAACGTGAAACCATTTTCACATCTGGAAATGTATGAGTGAAAAAGTTGCTGTTCTTTATTAAGATAATTATAGTGTGTTTTAATATAATCTTGCTATATGGCTGATCTTATGCGTAGGTTTCTCAGTCTTAAATGTACGGGTTTGATATATGTCTGAATGGAGATGAATATTATTCTGTTAGATTTTAGCTTACCAAATACAGCTCAGAAATCAATATTTTGTGGAATAACCATGATTTTTAATCACAGCTTTCATGTCATGCTTTACACTAGTCTGTCACACTGCTTCTGGCGCAAAAATTTAAGCAGTTCTTCTTTGTTTGATGGCTTGCAAGTGTAATAGAGTGCAGGGTTAAGTATGTCCCCACGGAACAGACAGACCAACTGTTGAGGGGAATTTATTAACAGGAGTAAGATTCTCCTCGCAGGGAGTAAGCAGGGGGTTAATCGAGATAAATCAAACAGTAAACAGTTAAGTGGAATCAAAAGGGTTAACGAGTGTTCTTGTAACTTATCAGTCCAGGGAGGTCCTGACTGGAGGGTCCTAATTCCAATGTGGGTACAGTCACCAGCAGCACTTGAGAGCCTGAAGTCTCTCCTCTGTCTCCTGGGAACTGGAGACTCCGGGGTTAAGTCTTTAGCAGTCTTTCCTTCCAGTGAAGCTGAAAGCAGGAAGTAACACAGCCTCTCTGCAATGAGTCTCTGTATATCAGACTGGCAGGCTTTCTGCAGTAGCAATGCTACACACACACTGAGCAGTTTACTTGTCACACTCAGGGGTCCTGGCTTGTCACTGCGGTCACCGGGGCTGCGCACTCAGGTCACTGTCAGGGGATACGTCTTCTCTGATTACGGAGGCTTCCAAGTCCACACTCTCACATACAGCCGCCGCTACGGCTGGTATCTCAGCCTCAGTGCCCTCATGGGGAGCACTCTCTTTCGGAAAGCGCGGCGCTGCAGCCTGCTCTCTGTCTGGCGCGCTGTCCCCTCTGTCCCGCGCGCTCTGCTCTCCCGCTCTTTTCTGACCACACACCCCCTCTCTTCCTCTCTGCCCCCAGCAGTCACATGGTCCCCTTCTGTCCAGGGCAGAAAGTCTTCCCCCCGACAACCCAGCTGTCTGACTAAGTGGTTCCAGGTAAGGAGTAGGGAAAGCAACCTCCTTACACAACTATCCATCATCCTCTTGATTACATTCCAGAGGTTTTCAATGGGGTTCAGGTCTGGAGATTGGGCTGCCCATGACAGAGTTTTGATGTGGTGGTCTCTTAATTTTTGCCAGAGCTGTATTTAATTGGCCTAAAAAAATGTGAGCCACTCCCACGATGGCCATTTAACGAACAGAACCTAAAATAAAAACAAAAATGAGCAAATACCCTTTAGAAAGTAGATGGTAATAGTACATGTAAACAATATATGTTCATTAGTGAACATTGTCTTGAGTAAAAAAATCGTAAAAGCTGTCCCATCACATCAAGGTAATTCCCAATCGGGACAGTACCTAACTTTTGTAGACATAAAAACCAATAAGGGCAGAGTAGGACCTGGGTCCCCACTGTTCAGATCGTGGAAAGGTAATAAACAAAATGAACAGCTCAAAAAAGGTAAGCCAAGGCCTTTTTGTACAAAGTGTAACAAAGCTCATTTAAATTTTTTTTAGCTAGACCACATGTTGGTATAAGTGCAATGCATATGGGTGCATTCACACTGTGGCCATTTAACAAGCAGTAACTAAGGCTTCTTTCACATTTCCGTGGGTACGGGGCCGTCACGAAGCGTCAGCGCGATGTACCGAAGTACGTTTGTGAGTTTGTGCATAATGTGAGCAGCAGACGCAGTATTTCAACGTGTCTGCTGCCCATTCTAAAGTCCCGGGGAGGAGAGAGAGATCTCTGCCCGGGCATGCGCAGTTAAAAATGCAGGATGCAACGTACGAAAAAATGTTCCCTTGAACGTTTTTTCAAAACGACGGGCCACCAAAACCCGACGCATTTACTGAAAGACGCATGCAACATATGGCCATATGTCGCAATGCGTCGCTAATGCAAGTCTATGGTGAATACATATATATACAAAAGTAAATATATAGCATGCATTTAAGAAATCAACTAAACCTACAACATAATGCACAACTCAAAAATTATATTCAACAAAGTTCCTTTATTATTAATCATAAAAATTATCATGTAACATATATAAAAGGTAAAAAACAAAAACCAGGTGGAAAAAAGTGCGGGACCGCACAAAGACCAGTGATGGTATATCTTGTAACTCATAAAGTCCAATATTAGATGTAAGTATAACCTTAATAGGTGTTAAATTATGAAATTATGAGCATACAATGTTTCTCATATTTTCATCCACAGAGTAAAGAAAAAGTAATCCAGTCCGTAGATGGATACCTATGTGCTAAAGTTATATATCAAATTCCTTATTCATGTGTCACAGATTATACCTATCAATACAGCAGTATAATATAGTTTATTCATATGACAACATGATGTAGACAATATATACTGAAAAGTCATCACATCATAATGAAACTATCTATACACCAGCACAGTGCAAATAGTACATAACATAACTTTGCACAGTAATTATTCATATAGCAACACACTGCAGTGATTGTTAAGTCAGAGATCCATAAAACAGACTGAAAAAAAGGAAAGCTATATAAAAGAGTGGAATACTTAACCATATGAGTTGTCCTGTGACAGCCCGCACCTGCCCGACGCGCGTTTCGCCTGAGCTCTGATGAGGCGAAAAGCTCAAGCGAAACGCGCGTCGGGCAGGTGCGGGCTGTCACAGGACCACTCATATGGTTAAGTATTCCACTCTTTTATATAGCTTTCCTTTTTTTCAGTCTGTTTTATGGATCTCTGACTTAACAATCACTGCAGTGTGTTGCTATATGAATAATTACTGTGCAAAGTTATGTTATGTACTATTTGCACTGTGCTGGTGTATAGATAGTTTCATTATGATGTGATGACTTTTCAGTATATATTGTCTACATCATGTTGTCATATGAATAAACTATATTATACTGCTGTAGTGATAGGTATAATCTGTGACACATGAATAAGGAATTTGATATATAACTTTAGCACATAGGTATCCATCTACGGACTGGATTACTTTTTCTTTACTCTGTGGATGAAAATATGAGAAACATTGTATGCTCATAATTTAACACCTATTAAGGTTATACTTACATCTAATATTGGACTTTATGAGTTACAAGATATACCATCACTGGTCTTTGTGCGGTCCCGCACTTTTTTCCACCTGGTTTTTGTTTTTTACCTTTTATATATGTTACATGATAATTTTTATGATTAATAATAAAGGAACTTTGTTGAATATAATTTTTGAGTTGTGCATTATGTTGTAGGTTTAGTGCAAGTCTATGGTGCAAAAACACATCCTGCGGGCAACTTTGCAGGATGCGTTTTTTCTCCAAAACGACGCATTGTGACGGTTCCAAAACAACGGAAATGTGAAAGAGGCCTAAGATAAAAACACAAATTAGCAAATACCCTCTAAAGTAAATAGTAAGAGTACATATAAATAACATAGGTTGCTCAGTTAAAAGTACTTTGTCAAAAAAATGTAAAAACCATCCCACCACATCAAGATGTACCCCAATCGGGACATACCTACTCTGCCCTTATCTATTTTTATGCTTGCTGACAGATGGTATGATGAACTGCTAGAGTTAGGTACCACCCCTATTGGTGTACACCTTGACGTGGAGGGATGGCTTTTATATTTTTTTTTATCAAAACAGTGAAAACTAAGTACCTTATGTTATCTACATGTACTATTGCTATTTATTTACTTACCACAGGGTATTTTGCTCATTTTTGTTTTTATCTTAGGTTCTGCATATACTTACTTTAGGTGCCAGATGCATTAACGTCCCTGAGGATTGTTTATCACACAGATTTGATTGTGCTGGCAGGAGTGCACCTTGTGTTTTTACGTGCTGTTTGGTGGTGTTGTTTGTTCATTGTTAGGGCTTATTCTATTTAAGTGGTTTAATTAAAAGTAATGTCTTAATTACTCCATAATTTGCTATGTCACATTTATTTCAATCATAGCATGCCCTGGCATTATGATTGACATCTCGCTCTGCACATACACATCCTGCAGAGTTGGTTGGCAATCAAAGTGTGACTATAGCTGCTCCATGAAGACTGGTGGCTCCCAGCAGGAAATACATTTATTTTCTCCAGGTAGCTGTACTACCAGTAAGCAATGTAACACTTTTTACCTGTAGATTAACCCTATATCTGCAGAGAAAAAATGTTTTCCAAGCTGATATGTTCCCCATAATTTCTGCAGGGTTTATTATTTACATTTCCCTTGAAGCAGTAGAGAAGACTTTACATTTGTTAGCTGGAGCATGATGGATGCAATGTTCTTCTACATACAGTATTTGAAAATGTTCTAATTTATACTTTCATGCAGCTGCATATTTTTGTATTCACAGAATAACAACATCCAGACATTGCATAAAAATACGTTCTGTGACAGCCGGGACCTTGCCTTCATCAGACGTGCTTTGGAGGATATTCGACTGGATGCTAACCCAATAAACCTCAGCAAATTTGCTAATGATTATTTCTGTCTACCTAGACTTCCCACTGGGCAATACATCTGAGCAGATCAAGTTGCCAACCTACAGAACTAAATTTGGTTTGCTGCAACATATTATAATGTTTTCTCTATATTATAACTAAGACTAGAATAACATTTTCTTTTTTTACCTTTAGAATAGACTATTGAGATTTTACTTTAAAGGCAACAACAGATCTATATGTAATTTGTACATTATATGAGAGATTAAAGGTGAATTCCATCCAGAAAATAGGTGAAACTGTTAGGCTAGGTTAACATTGCGTTAATGTGTGCACGCTAACGGACAGCGTTGCACGGTGAAAATGTCACAATTAACGCCGTGCAACGGGTCCGTTAGCGCACCCATTGACAGCAATGTGAAGTTTCCCTGTAGCGCATCACTAGCGCGTGCCTTTTTCGGCTCGCGCTAGCGATGTGCCGTTCTTCTGTGGCGCGCCTCGGACGCTGCTTGCCGCGTCCGCGGCGCGCCCGAGGTCCGTTCCCCGCTCTCGCAGATCGGGGATCTGTGAGAGCGGGGACGTTACCACGACCCCTAATGCGGCCCCTAAATAAACATTGCGTTAGCGCAATCCGCTAGCGCTAAACGGATTGCCCTAACGCAATGTGAACCTAGCCTTACATCATTGAGGGTTTGACAGCTGGGTCCTGGTTTTCCCACGAACAAAGGTACATTTTAATCAATAGATCTTGGAATAATAATAACTTCCACAATTGGATGCTTTTAAAAAAAATGTTCTTGTGCTGAGATAATTTTATAAATGTGCCCCTGCTGTGTACTGTGTAATGGCTGTGTCTCACTGTACAGAACATGGTCTGATCGTACAAGAGCTGCTAGGCAGGAGATGACACGAAAGAGTATATAGACATTACAGCAGGGGATTACAAATGATTCTTTCTTTGAAGAAAAACATAGTTTAAAACAAGCAGGGAAATGTCTGTATACTCTTTTTGCTTCCTCCGCTGCCCAGGCGTTGTCGAATGATCAGACCATATCCCACCACATTCAGATACTGCCATTACACAGTACACAACAGGGGAACATTTATAAGACTAGATGGGTATTTCCTGAAGGAACTACAGATAGTGCTTTGGAATGGTGCCCGGGCTGCCCCTGCAAGACTTTCACACTTGGGTTCCCCTCAGGCGGTCCGATTTGGTGGGTTGGCTCAATCTGGGTCTGATTTTGTGGCCGGGGTAAATCTAGGTCCGATTCGGTGGGCGGGTTCACTTTTGGTCCAATTCTGTGGGCGCGGTCACTCTGGGTCCGATTCGGTGGGCGGGGTCAATCTGGGTCTGATTTTGTGGGCAGGATAAATCTAGGTCCGATTCGGTGGGCGGGGTCACTCAGGGTCCTATTTGGTGGGCGGGGCACCTCAGGGACCGATTTGGTGGGTGGGGTCACTCTGGGTCCGATTTGGTGGGCTGGGCACCTCAGGGTCCAATTTGGTGGGCGGGGTCACTCTGGGTCCGATTTGGTGGGCGGGGTCACTATAGGTCCGATTTGTTGGGCGGGGTTACTCTGGGTCCGATTTGGTGGGCGGGGTCACTCTGGGTCCGATTTGGTGGGCGGAGCCACTCTGGGTCCGATTTGGTGGGCGGGGTCACTCTGGGTCTGATTTGGTGGGCGGGGCCCCTGGGGGTCCGATTTGGTGGGTGGGGCCCCTCGGGGTCCGATTTGGTGGGCGGGGCCCCTCAGGGTCCGATTTGGTGGGCGGGGCCCCTGGGGGTCCGATTTGGCGGGCTGGACCCCTCGGGGTCCGATTTGGCGGGCAGGGCCCCTCGGGGTCCGATTTGGTGGGCGGGGCCCCTCGGGGTCCAAATTGGTGGGCGGGGCCACTCGGGGTCCGATTTGGTGGGCGGGGCCCCTCGGGGTCCGATTTGGTGGGCGGGGCCCCTCGGGATCCGATTTGGTGGGCGGGGCCCCTCGGGGGTCCGACTTTGTCGGCGGGGCCCCTGAGGGGTCCGATTTGGTGGGCGGGGCCCCACGGGGTCCAGGGTGGGGCCCCTTTGGGTATGATTTGGTGGGCTGGGCCCCTCGGGGTCCGATTTGGTGGGTGGGGCCACTCGGGGTCCGAATTGGTGAGCGGGGTAATCTACTATATAATTGTCTAAGGGCACTTCCGTCTTTCTGTCACCGTTTACGTTCGCTGATTGGTCTCGGCAGCTGCCTGTCATAGCTGCCGCGACCAATCAGCTACGCACACAGTACGGAAGAAAATGGCCGCTCCTTACTCCCCGCATTCACTGCCCGGTGCCCGCATACTCCCCTCCGGTCAGTGCTCACACAGGGTTAATGGCAGCGTTGACCGTGGTGTAACGCACTCGGTTAACGCTGCTATTAACCCTGTGTGACCACCTTTTCACTATTGATGCTGCCTATGCAGAATGAATAGTAAAAATATCTAATGTTAAAAATAATAAAAAAAATTAAAAATAGTTACATACTCACCCTCCGGTGGCCCCTCCGGATCAGGAACCGGCCTTTCCCGCTCCGCGCGACGCCCCGGTCACTGCTGCATGCATTGCGGTCTCGCGAGATGATGACGTGCGGTCTCACAACACCGCTACGTCATCATCTCGTGAGACCGCAATGCACTCTTGGGACCGGAGCGCGCAACAAGCATCGGGTACCGGCTGCTCCAGGAGGTGCAACAAGCATCGTGTACCGGCCGCTCTAGGAGGTGCAACAAGCATCAGGTACCGGCCGCTCCAGGAGGTGAGTATGTAACTATTTTTTATTTTTATTCTTTTTTTTTTTAACAGGGATATGCAGTATACTATGTGACTGGACAATATACTACGTGACTGGGCAGTATAACTACGTGGCTCTGCGCTGTATACTGCGCGGCTCTGCGCTGTATACTGCGGGGCTCTGCGCTGTATACTGCGCGGCTCTGCGCTGTATACTACGCGGCTCTGCGCTGTATACTACGCGGCTCTGCGCTGTATACTACGTGGCTCTGCGCTGTATACTACGTGGCTGTGCAATATACTACGTGGACATACATATTCTAGAATACCCGATGCGTTAGAATCGGGCCACCATCTAGTAATAATAATAATAAGACTACAGATAGTGCTTTGGAATTGTGCTGTGCTGTCACTTTAAGAGCTGATATTATCTGACAAAACTTTTGTGCTGGTGGTCTCATGTAGAGTTCGTAGGCGTTGGCATAGTAACTGTGTCTGACTGCGCATATCAATGAGCTAATCAGCCAGGTGGCAGTTGGCAGTTATTTTTAGAAATTGCCTCAGAAATCAGGCCCATTATAAACGTATGGGAAAATTTCCCTATTGAAATGCATTGAGACACTTTTTTCAAACGCAAGTTGCGCCAAAACTACAAATCCGATCGACACGAAAAATACTTAGCACACCTCTTGGGGACGCTGGCTTCGAAATGACACCCCACTGGAGTCTGTGAGTGCTGCGGTTCGGGCCGCATTAACTGCGAACTGAATAATAATAATAAGAAGAAGAATTTGAAGAAGTTTACCATGATCGGATTACAATATAGTGCTTTGTTCCAAAGCACTATAATTATCTCAGGACAGGAACATTTTATTTAAACACATCAAATTGTGGAAAATATTATTATTTCAAGATTTATTGATTAAAGTGTATTATTGTTCATGGGAAAACCCCTTTAACTAAAACTAGGGATCCCATTACTCTATTTATTTGCACATGTACATTTGTTTGGAGGAGTTTTGTAGATGTGGATATATTGTCACTGTTGGAATACACCTTTTTAAACCTGTCATAATATATGAATTATTAATTTTGTCCTGTCATTTATTAAAGAGAAGACTTATTTGAAGTTTACTTAGGGTATTTCTGTACTATGTTGGAGAGTAGATTGTGCCAAGACATGATACTTTGCAAAATAACTTTTTTATAAGATGCTAAGAGCTAACAAAAAAAAGTTAGAAATTTGAGTATGTGTATAGTTCCAACATAACATGCCTCAACCCTTTCTTACCGTCCTGCCTACATAGTAACCTTACGTACTACTTCAAAAACGATAGAAGCAAGATTCTCTTTGTCCTCATGGTTTCTGCTGTCCATTCATGTCTCCAATCTCTATTTTTAGTGGACTGATAGATGGGTTTTTAACTAAGAAAACTGGACCCCAATCATTATTATATATGCAACTTAACAAACAAAGCAGGTACCCACCCTCCAGAGTTTGCTCTCATCTGCTGCTTCGGTATTCATATTTTGGCTGCAGCAGTGAGGTCATATTGACAGTGCACATACTCGCTGCAGTCAATCACTAAGTTCAGTGGCTCACGACATCAACATTGGCAGAGTCGCTAAACTACATGATTGGATGTAGTGGCGATGCAAGCTGTTGATATTTCAGTAGCTAAAGCACTGAGACCAAAGCAGTGTTGGAGTGCAGGTGTGGGAGGGTAAGCACCTGCTTTGCTTAATATGTTGCATATATATTATATAAATTATAGGATAGAAGATAACTTGTTAATCACAGGAATTGATGGGTGAACCTGAGAAGTAAAGTTCACATATGTGCCGGACACCTACTGTTCGGGCACGGCCCCCGAACACAGACTTCTCCAGGATGTCTGTGTTACTGTTCGGGTTCAGCACCCCGAACATCAGGTGTTTTCCGCACTGTCATGCAAATGAAATACCGGCGGCTCTGATCGTTAGTAAGATTATAACTGGTGGCTAGAGAGCTGTGGTTCCCACACTGTCAGATGACAATGTGAGCCAGCAGCTGTGACCGAAGTGTCAGCTGATGTGAGTACTACTCCCATCAGCCTATGCCTGCTATCACTGACAACAGCCAGCGCCTGCACTATAAATAGATCATAAAAAAAAATAACGTGGAGTCTGTTCTATTTTTGATAACCGGCAAGGCAAAACTGACAGCTTTGGGCTGCAATCCTCACCTGTCAGCTTTATGATGGTTGGTTATCAAGAGTAGAGGGGGTAAATTATTTAAATAAATAATTTATAAAAATGGTATGGGGGTACCCCCATTTTTGACAACCAGCCAAGCTAAAGCAGACAGCTGGGGGCTGGAATTCTCAGGCTAATAAGGGGCCATGGATATTGCCCCCCAGCCTAGAAATAGCATCCTTTCCAGAAAAGGCACATCTTTTAGATGCACCAATTCTAGTACTTTGCCCTGCTCTTCCCACTTGCCCTCTGCGGTGGCAAGTGGGGTAATTTTGTGGGTTAGATGTCACCTTTGTATTGTCAGGTGACATCAAGTCCAGCGGGTATTCTCATTACAAGTAAGTTGAGCATCAGTACTCAATGTCAAGCATCAGCCGCAAAAACAAACAAGATTTTAGGATGTATAAAGAGAGAGAAAATCCCGCCATTCCAACATATTATTACCCCTTTATCACTGGTGAGGTCACATCTAGAACATAGGATCCAGTTTTGGGCTCCACATTTTAAAAAGGTTATTCAGAAGTTAGAATTAGTTCAAAGACGGGCAACTAGATTATTACAAGGGATGGAAGGTCTCTCATATGATGAAAGGTTGGAAAAGTTGGGTTTGTTTAGCTTAGAAAAAGACGCCTCAGAGGAGATCTCATTTACATGTATAAATGTGCGTCCTGTACAAAACACTGGCACATGACTTATTCCTTCCAAAGACCATACTGAGTACTAGGGGGCACTCATTACTGGTGAAAGAAAGGCAATTCCGGCAGCTAAACAGGAAAGGGTTCTTTCATTGCGGGTTAAAGTTAAATTAGTGACAAAATATTCCGTTGGTGGAGAAGGGTTGAACTTGATGGACCTAGATATTTTTTCAACCTGCGCAACTATGTAACTATTAATAGAGAGGTGTCTATAAGACGCCTATCCATTAATAACCCCATAGTCATATTGCTAATAAAAAGCACAGGGAATAAAGTCCTTTATTTTAAATAAAAAACCACTCTATTTTACAAATCTATTTAAAAATAACAAAAAAGTTAAACTCTCCTTATGCCCATTCCATTGAAGCCCTTGTCACCTGTAAAACACAGAAAATACTAAACAAAAATGCACACCTTATGCTAATTCCATTGAATCCTTTTGACCCTGAAAAAAAGAAAAATAATAAACAACCATATTCCTCACCTGTCCGATATGTGGGTTACAACCTGGGATGTGCCATGTTGCTATCGTCCAGGCTGAAAACCATGGGAGCTGGGGCATATATAGAAATCATGGGGCCCCCTAGCAAAAGTCTGAATGGGGCTCCCTACCCCCTCAAAAAAAAAATAATAATAATCAACAGGTGCTCTTAACTCCAAGCATGCATGTTATAGATATAGGCCAAACATTGTCCAAGAGAGAGATTGCCTTGAAATAGAAGACCTTTACACAGATACATGCACATACAGACATACACACATATTTGAACACAGTCATACACACTGGCATAGGCCGGGGTCACACTTAACATATTAAAAATCACACGAGTGTTCTCCACATGACATCCGTATGCAATGCGATTTCAACATGAGCTTTTACATACAGCAGTTCTATGCCATTTACACATTGTTTTAAAACGAAATGTTCTTCAAAGCACACATATATATATATAGTACTAGATGGCAGCCCGATTCTAAAGAATCGGGAGTCTGGAATCCATATATACTTTATTTATTCAAATGTAAGAATAATACAATTAATAAATAATAGTAAGAAAGAACAAAAAATGGCTGCACTCACCAGCTCTTGACAATTCTTGACAGTACGGCACATTTCTGATTGGTCGCTCGCGGCAGGCGGCAACCAATCAGAAAAGTGCCGTGCACCATGAAGGCATATATCTTTGTCCACCCTGAGCGGGTGTAGGACGCTGGTGACGTCACTTATCTCCGGACATTATCTCCGGACAAAGCCACGGAAGTTGGCACAAATTGCCGGAAGTAGTATTCTAGGCAATTATATATTAGATTTGCATGTTATCAGTGTTTACCTTTGAACGTTTATATTGTATTGTCCTGTCACCAACCAATAATCACCCCATGTAAAGGTATCTTTATAAGTTAAAGATTCAGAATACTATGACTTTTATCATATCCTGAACAGTCAAGTTTTTTATGAACCGTTAAGGTTTTCTGGTTGAAGTAAAAAAAACTCTGAGTGTTTACAGTTTGAAACCATAAAATGTTGAAAAATTATGTCATTCTTGAGTATATCACTCAATGGTGCTCATAAACGTGTCAAATTTGATCTATAATATACTTTAATATACGTTACTTTAATCTTTAATATACTTAAGAACAGGGCCCCAGACATCACACAGGGGATCTGAAACACCGCACAGTGGTCCAAAATATCGCTGTGCTCTGCCTGGGGCCCCATATGCTGCCTGGGGCCCCTGTGCTCTGCCTGGGGCCCCATATGCTGCCTGGGCCCCTGTGCTCTGCCTGGGGCCCCTGTGCTCTGCCTGGGGCTCCATGTGCTGCCTGGGGCTCCTGTGCTCTGCCTGGGGCCCCATATGCTGCCTGGGGCCCCTGTGCTCTGCCTGGGGCCCCATATGCTGCCTGGGGCCCCTGTGCTCTGCCTGGGGCCCCATAGGCTGCCTGGGGCCCCTGTGCTCTACCTGGGACCACTGTGCTCTGCCTGGGGCCCCATATGCTGCCTGGGGCCCCTGTGCTCTGCCTGGGGCCCCTGTGCTCTGCCTGGGGCCCCATGTTCTGCCTGGGGCCACTGTGCTCTGCCTGGGGCCCCATAGGCTGCCTGGGGCCCCTGTGCTCTGCCTGGGACCACTGTGCTCTGCCTGGGGCCCCATATGCTGCCTGGGGCCCCTGTGCTCTGCCTGGGGCCACTGTGCTCTGCCTGGGGCCCCATATGCTGCCTGGGGCCCCTGTGCTCTGCCTGGGGCCCCATATGCTGCCTGGGGCCCCTGTGCTCTGCCTGGGGCCACTGTGCTCTGCCTGGGGCCCCATGTTCTGCCTGGGGCCACTGTGCTCTGCCTGGGACCCCATAAAATGCCTGGGGCCCCTGTGCTCTGCCTGGGACCACTGTGTTCTGCCTGGGGCCCCATATGCTGCCTGGGGCCCCTGTGCTCTGCCTGGGGCCACTGTGCTCTGCCTGGGGCCCCATATGCTGCCTGGGGCCACTGTGCTCTGCCTGGGGCCCCATATGCTGCCTGGGGCCCCTGTGCTCTGCCTGGGGCCCCATATGCTGCCTGGGGCCCCTGTGCTCTGCCTGGGGCCCCTGTGCTCTGCCTGGGGCCCCATGTTCTGCCTGGGGCCCCTGTGCTCTGCCTGGGGCCACTGTGCTCTGCCTGGGGCCCCATATGCTGCCTGGGGCCCCTGTGCTCTGCCTGGGGCCCCATATGCTGCCTGGGGCCCCTGTGCTCTGCCTGGGGCCCCTGTGCTCTGCCTGGGGCCCCATATGCTGCCTGGGGCCCCTGTGCTCTGCCTGGGGCCCCTGTGCTCTGCCTGGGGCCCCATGTTCTGCCTGGGGCCCCTGTGCTCTGCCTGGGGCCACTGTGCTCTGCCTGGGGCCCCATATGCTGCCTGGGGCCCCTGTGCTCTGCCTGGGGCCCCATATGCTGCCTGGGGCCCCTGTGCTCTGCCTGGGGCCACTGTGCTCTGCCTGGGGCCCCATAGGCTGCCTGGGGCCCCTGTGCTCTGCCTGGGACCACTGTGCACTGCCTGGGGCCCCATATGCTGCCTGGGGCCCCTGTGCTCTGCCTGGGGCCACTGTGCTCTGCCTGGGGCCCCATATGCTGCCTGGGGCCCCTGTGCTCTGCCTGGGTGTAGGACACTGGTGACGTCACTTATCTCCGGACATTATCTCCGGACATTAGCTCCGGACATTATCTCCGGACATTAGCTCCGGACAAAGCCACGGAAGTTGGCACAAATTGCAGGAAGTAGTATTCTAGGCAATTATATATTAGATGTGCATTTCCTGAAGGAAATACATGGTGCTTGAACAGCGCTACCAGCTTTACAGCAGCACTTTTCACACACGGGACTGGGGGGCACGCTTACTTTTGCACCCGGGGCCGGGGGCGTGCTTACTTTTGCACCCGGGGGCGCACTTACTTTTGCACCCGGAGGCGCACTTACTTTTGCACCCGGGGGCGCACTTACTTTTGCACCCGGGGGCGCACTTACTTTTGCACCCGGGGGCGCACTTACTTTTGCACCCGGGGGCGCACTTACTTTTGCACCCGGGGGCGCACTTACTTTTGGGGCCGCACTTACTTTTGGTGGGCGGGGCTCCTCGGCCTCCGATTTGGTTGGTGGGGCCCCTCGTCCTCCGATTTGGTGGGTGGGGACCCTCGGCCTCTGATTTGGTGGGCGGGGACCGGCCTCCGATTTAGTGGGCGGGGACCCTCGGCCTCCGATTTGGTGGGCGGAGACCCTCGACCTCCGATTTGGTGGGTGGGGACCCTCGGCCTCCGCTTTGGTGGGCGGGGCCCCTCGGCCTCCGATTTGGTGGGCGGGGTCCCTCTGCCTCCGATTTGGTGGGCGGGGACCCTCGGCCTCCGCTTTGGTTGGCGGGGCCCCACGGCCTCCGATTTGGTGGGCAGGGTCCCTCTGCCTCCGCTTTGGTGGGCGGGGCCGCTCGGCCTTCGATTTGGTGGGCGGGGCTCCTCGGCCTCCGATTTGGTTGGTGGGGACCCTCGGCCTCCAATTTGGTGGGCGGGGACCCTCGGCCTCCGATTTGGTGGGCGGGGACCCTCGGCCTTCGATTTGGTGGGCGGGGCCCCTCGGCCTTCGATGTGGTGGGCGGGGCCCCTCGGCCTCCGCTTTGGTGGGCGGGGCCGGGCCCCTCGGCCTCCACTTTGGTGGGCGGGGCCGCTCAGCCTTCGATTTGGTGGGCGGGGCTCCTCGGCCTCCGATTTGGTTGGCGGGGCCCATCGGCCTCCGATTTGGTTGGCGGGGCCCCTCGGCCTCCGATTTGGTGGGCGGGGACTCTCGGCCTCCGATTTGGTGGGCGGGGACCCTCGGCCTCCGATTTGGTGGGCGGGGACCCTCGGCCTCCGATTTGGTGGTCGGGGACCCTCGGCCTCTGCTTTGGTGGGCGGGGACCCTCGGTCTCCGATTTGGTGGGTGGGGACCCTCGGCCTCCGATTTGGTGGGCGGGGACCCTCGGCCTCCGATTTAGTGGGCGGGGCCCATCGGCCTCCGATGTGTTGGGCGGGGACCCTCGGCCTCCAATTTGGTGGGCGGGGACCCTCGGCCTCCGATTTGGTGGGCGGGGACCCTCGGCCTCCGATTTGGTGGGCGGGGCCCCTCGGCCTCCGATGTGGTGGTCGGGGCCCCTCGGCCTCCGCTTTGGTGGGCGGGGCTGGGCCCCTCGGCCTCCGCTCTGGTGGGCGGGGCCGCTCGGCCTTCGATTTGTTGGGTGGGGCTCCTCGGCCTTCGATTTGGTGGGCAGGGACCCTCGGCCTCCGATTTGGTGGGCGGGGCCCCTCGGCCTCCGATTTGGTGGGCGGGGACCCTCGGCCTCCGATTTGGTGGGCGGGGACCCTCGGCCTCCGATTTGGTGGGCGGGGACCCACGGCCTCCAATTTGGTGGGCGGGGACCCTCGGCCTCCGATTTGGTGGGCGGGGACCCTCGGCCTCCGATTTGGTGGGTGGGGCCCCTCGGCCTCTGATTTGGTGGGCGGGGCCCCTCGGCCTCCGATGTGGTGGGCGGGGCCCCTCGGCCTCCGCTTTGGTGGGCGGGGCCGGGCCCCTCGGCCTCCGCTTTGTTGGGCGGGGCCGCTCGGCCTTCGATTTGGTGGGCGGGGCTCCTCGGCCTCCGATTTGGTTGGCGGGGACTCTCGGCATCCGATTTGGTGGGCGGGGACCCTCGGCCTCCAATTTGGTGGGTGGGGACCCTCGGCCTCCGATTTGGTGGGTGGGGCCCCTCGGCCTCCGATTTGGTGGGCGGGGCCCCTCGGCCTCCGATGTGGTGGGCGGGGCCCCTCGGCCTCCGCTTTGGTGGGCGTGGCCGGGCCCCTCGGCTCCGCTTTGTTGGGCGGGGCCGCTCGGCCTTCGATTTGGTGGGCGGGGCTCCTCGGCCTCCGATTTGGTGGGCGGGGACTCTCGGCATCCGATTTGGTGGGCGGGGACCCTCGGCCTCCAATTTGGTGGGCGGGGACCCTCGGCCTCCGATTTGGTGGGCAGGGACCCTCGGCCTCCGATTTGGTGGTCGGGGACCCTCGGCCTCCGCTTTGGTGGGCGGGGCCCCTCGGCCTCCGATTTGGTGGGAGGGGTCCCTCTGCCTCCGATTTGGTGTGCGGGGACCCTCGGCCTCCGCTTTGGTGGGCGGGGCCCATCGGCCTTCGATTTGGTGGGCGGGGCCCCTCGGCCTCCGATTTGGTTGGTGTGGACCCTCGGCCTCCGATTTGGTGGGCGGGGACCCTCGGCCTCCGATTTGGTGGGCGGGGACCCTCGGCCTCCGATTTGGTGGGCGGGGACCCTCGGCCTCCGATTTGGTGGGCGGGGACCCTCGGACTCCAATTTGGTGGGCGGGGACCCTCGGCCTCCGATTTGGTGGGCGGGGCCCCTCGGCCTCCGATTTGGTGGGCGGGGCCCCTCGGCCTCCGATTTGGTGGGCGGGGCCCCTCGGCCTCCGATTTGGTGGGCGGGGCCCCTCTGCCTCCGATGTGGTGGTCGGGGCCCCTCGGCCTCCGCTTTGGTGGGCGGGGCCCCTCGGCCTCCGATTTGGTGGGTGGGGCCCCTCGGCCTCCGATGTGGTGGTCGGAGCCCCTCGGCCTCCGCTTTGGTGGGCGGGGCCGGGCCCCTCGGCCTCCGCTTTGGTGGGCGGGGCCACTCGGCCTTCGATTTGTTGGGCGGGGCTCCTCGGCCTCCGATTTGGTTGGCGGGGCCCCTCGGCCTCCGATTTGGTTGGCGGGGCCCCTTATCCTCCGATTTGGTGGGCGGGGTCTCTCGGCCTCCGATTTGGTGGGCGGGGACCCTCGGCCTCCGATTTGGTGGGCGGGGCCCCTCGGCCTCCGATTTGGTTGGCGGGGCCCCTCGGCCTCCGATTTGGTGGGCGGGGCCCCTCGGCCTCCGATTTGGTGGGCGGGGCCCCTCGGCCTCCGATTTGGTTGGTGGGGCCCCTCGGCCTCCGATTTGGTGGGCGGGGACCCTCGGCTTCCGATTTGGTGGGCGGGGACCCTCGGCCTCCGATTTGGTGGGCGGGGACCCTCGGCTTCCGATTTGGTGGGCGGGGACCCTCGGCCTCCGATTTGGTGGGCGGGGACCCTCGGCCTCCGATTTGGTGGGCGGTGACCCTCGGCCTCCGATGTGGTGGGCGGGGCCCCTCGGCCTCCGCTTTGGTGGGTGGGGCCAGGCCCCTCGGCCTCCGATTTGGTGGGCGGGGTCCCTCTGCCTCCGATTTGGTGTGCGGGGACCCTCGGCCTCCGATTTGGTGGGCGGGGACCCTCGGCCTCCGATTTGGTGGTCGGGGACCCTCGGCCTCCGCTTTGGTGGGCGGGGCCCCTCTGCCTCCGATTTGGTGGGCGGGGACCCTCGGCCTCCGATTTGGTGGGCGGGGACCCTCGGCCTCCGATTTGGTGGTCGGGGACCCTCGGCCTCCGCTTTGGTGGGTGGGGCCCCTCGGCTTCCGATTTGGTGGGCGGGGCCCCTCGGCCTCCGATTTGGTTGGTGGGGCCCCTCGGCCTCCGATTTGGTGGGCGGGGACCCTCGACCTCCGATTTGGTTGGTGGGGCCCCTCGGCCTCCGATTTGGTGGGCGGGGACCCTCTGCCTCCGATTTGGTGGGCGGGGACCCTCGGCCTCCGATTTGGTGGGCGGGGACCCTCGGCCTCCGCTTTGGTGGGTGGGGCCCGTCGGCCTCCGATTTGGTGGGCGGGGTCCCTCGGCCTCCGATTTGGTGGGCGGGGCCCCTCGGCCTCCGATGTGGTGGGCAGGGCCCCTCGGCCTCCGATTTGGAGGGCGGGGACCCCCGGCCTTCGATTTGGTGGGCGGGGACCCTCGGCCTCCGATTTGGTGGGCGGGGAACCTCGGCCTCCGATTTGGTGGGCGGGGACCCTCGGCATCCGATTTGGTGGGTGAGGACCCTCGGCCTCCGATTTGGTGGGTGGGGACCCTCGGCCTCCGATTTGGTGGGCGGGGACCCTCGGCCTCCGATTTGGTGGGCGGGGACCCTCGGCCTCCGATGTGGTGGGCGGGGCCCCTCGGCCTCCGCTTTGGTGGGCGGGGCCGCTCGGCCTTCGATTTGGTGGTCGGGGCTCCTCGGCCTCCGATTTGGTTGGCGGGGCCCCTCGGCCTCCGATTTGGTGTGTGCTCTGCCTGGGGCCACTGTGCTCTGCCTGGGGCCCCATATGCTGCCTGGGGCCCCTGTGCTCTGCCTGGGGCCCCATATGCTGCCTGGGGCCCCTGTGCTCTGCCTGGGGCCCCTGTGCTCTGCCTGGGGCCCCATATGCTGCCTGGGGCCCCTGTGCTCTGCCTGGGGCCCCATGTTCTGCCTGGGGCCCCTGTGCTCTGCCTGGGGCCACTGTGCTCTGCCTGGGGCCCCATATGCTGCCTGGGGCCCCTGTGCTCTGCCTGGGGCCCCTGTGCTCTGCCTGGGGCCAATGTGCTCTGCCTGGGGCCCCATAGGCTGCCTGGGGCCCCTGTGCTCTGCCTGGGACCACTGTGCTCTGCCTGGGGCCCCATATGCTGCCTGGGGCCCCTCTGCTCTGCCTGGGGCCACTGTGCTCTGCCTGGGGCCCCATATGCTGCCTGGGGCCCCTGTGCTCTGCCTGGGTGTAGGACACTGGTGACGTCACTTATCTCCGGACATTAGCTCCGGACAAAGCCACGGAAGTTGGCACAAATTGCAGGAAGTAGTATTCTAGGCAATTATATATTAGATGATAGATAGATAGATAGATAGATAGATAGATATAAATATATATGTTTTTATATTGCACAGAAAGATAGATAGAAGAAAAGCCAGTAATTCATCTGCTGGCTTCAGTAAAATCATTGCAGGAGCCGACAGGATAGAACACATGGATTACATACAGTAAATACATAGAGAATAGGTAGATATATAGATGTCAGTGACAAATACAATTAGTACAGTGTGTGTGCTATTTGCTGGACATGTATTTAATTAATAAAATATTATTTTAAGGACAACTGTGGGCTCTTGTGCAATTTTTGCAACCAGCAGAGGGAAAGCCAGTGACTGGGGGCAGATGTTTATAGCCTGGGAAGGGGGTAATACCCATGGAGCTTCCAGGTCATTAACCCCTTCACCCCGCAAGGGTGGTTTGCACGTTGATGACCAGGCCAATTTTTACAATTCTGACCACTGTCCCTATATGAGGTTATAACTCTGGAACGCTTCAACGGATCCCGGTGATTCTGACACTGTTTTCTCGTGACATATTGTACTTCATGATGGTGGTAAAAATTCTTTGATATTACCTGCGTTTATTTGTGAAAAAAATGGAAATTTGGCGAAAATTTTGAAAATTTCGCAATTTTCCAACTTTGAATTTTTATGCAATTAAATCACAGTGTTATGTCACACAAAATACTTAAAAGTAACATTTCCCAGATGTCTACTTTACATCAGCACAATTTTGGAACCAAAGTTTTTTTTGTTAGGGAGTTAAAAGGGTTAAAAGTTGACCAGCAATTTCTCATTTTTACAACACCATTTTTTTTCAGGGACCACATCTCATTTGAAGTCATTTTGAGGGGTTTATATGATAGAAAATACCCAAGTGTGACACCATTCTAAAAACTGCACCCCTCAAGGTGCTCAAAACCACATTCAAGAAGTTTATTAACCCTTCAGGTGTTTCACAGGAATTTTGGGAATGTTTAAATAAAAATGAGCATTTAACTTTTTTTCACACAAAATTTACTTCAGCTCCAATTTGTTTTATTTTACCAAGGGTAACAGGAGAAAATGGACCCCAAAAGATGTTGTACAATTTGTCTTGAGTACGCCGATACCCCATATGTGGGGGTAAACCACTGTTTGGGCACATGACAGAGCTCGGAAGCGAAGGAGCGCCATTTGACTTTTCAATGCAAAATTGACTGGAATTGAGATGGGACACCATGTTGCGTTTGGAGAGCCCCTGATGTGCCTAAACATTGAAACCCCCCACAAGTGACACCATTTTGGAAAGTAGACCCCCTAAGGAGATTATCTAGAGGTGTGGTGAGCACTTTGACTCACCAAGTGCTTCACAGAAGTTTATAATGCAGAACCGTAAAAATAAAAAATCATATTTTTTCACAAAAATTATCTTTTCGCCCCCAATTTTTTATTTTCCCAAGGGTAAGAGAAGAAATTGGACCGCAAAAGTTGTTGTCCAATTTGTCCTGAGTACGCTGATACCCCATATGTGGGGGGAACCACTGTTTGGGCGCATGGGAGGGCACGGAAGGGATGGAGCGCCATTTGGAATGCAGACTTAGATGGAATGGTCTGCAGGCGTCACATTGTGTTTGCAGAGCCCCTAATGTACCTAAACAGTAAAAAAAAACCACAAGTGACACCATTTTGGAAAGTAGACCCCCTAAGGAACTCATCTAGATGTGTTGTGAGAGTTTTGAACTCTCAAGTGTTTCACTACAGTTTATAACGCAGAGCCGTGAAAATTAAAAAAAAAAAAAATTCCCCCAAAAACTATTTTTTAGCCCCCAGTTTTGTATTTTCCCAGGGGTAACAGGAGAAATTGGACCCCAAAAGTTGTTGTTCAATTTGTCTTTAGTACGCTGATACCCCATATGTGGGGTTGAACCACCGTTTGGGCGCATGGAAGGGCTCGGAAGGGAAGGAGCGCCATTTGGAATGCAGACTTAGATGGAATGGTCTGCAGGCGTCACATTGCGTTTGCAGAGGCCCTAATGTACCTAAAGAGTAGAAACCCCCCACAAGTGACACCATTTTGGAAAGTAGACCCCCTAAGGAACTCATCTAGATGTGTTGTGAGAGCTTTGAATCCCCAAGTGTTTCACTACAGTTTATAACGCAGAGCCGTGCAAATAAAAAATATTTTTTTTTCCACAAAAATTATTTTTTAGCCCCCAGTTTTGTATTTTCCCAAGGGTAACAGGAGAATTGGACCCCAAAAGTTGTTGTCCAATTTGTCTGGAGTACGCTGATACCCCATATGTGGGGGGACCACTGTTTGGGCGCATGGGGGGGCTCAGAAGAGAAGGAGCGCCATTTGGAATGCATTTGAAAAAACTGACCGTCACATCCATACATAGACTAAGTGTGAACAGGTGCTAAACCTAGAGTCGCCAACTCCTATACATTCAAGCAAATAAGGTAGCACACTATAGCGCTGAAACATGCAAACATGAAACATGAAAATTTAACTGCATTACTGCACTAGAAAAATGAAAAATGAGAGCGTTTAGCGCATAAAAAAGGGCCAATTTTATATGTACCTGGTAGCCACTTTACGGCATCTCTCTTATACCAGGTCCTATGATTTCCTTCCTCACTGAGAATAAACGTCTCCATCTGAATGGGTGCCTACGAAAACCTCTTATGAGACTACCATTCTCTCTCTCTGTGGAGGGGTAATGGACCTGCTGTAATAAAACACCTGTGACTTGGAGGCGGAGTGCTCGGTCAGAAGGCAAAATAATACATTTGAAAAAACTGACCGTCACATCTATACATAGACTAAGTGTGAACAGGTGCTAAATCTAGAGTCGCCAACTCCTATACATTCAAGCAAATAAGGTAGCACACTGTAGCGCTGAAACATGCAAACATGAAACATGAAAATTTAACTGCATTACTGCACTAGAAAAATGAAAAATGAGAGCGTTTAGCGCATAAAAAAGGCCAATTTTATGTGTACCTGGTAGCCACTTTACGGCATCTCTCTTATACCAGGTCCTACGATTTCCTTTCTCACTGAGAATAAACATCTCCTACGATAGGACCTGGTATAAGAGAGATTTTTCATTTTTCTACTGTAGTAAAGCAGTTTAATTTTCATGTTTCATGTTTGCATGTTTCAGCGCTACAGTGTGCTACCTTATTTGCTTGAATGTATTTGGAATGTAGACTTAGATGGAATGGTCTGCAGGCGTCACATTGCGTTTGCAGAAACCCTAATGTACCTATACAGTAGAAACCCCCCACAAGTGACACCATTTTGGAAAGTAGACCCCCTAAGGAACTTATCTAGATATGTTGTGAGAGCTTTGAACCCCCAAGTGTTTCACTACAGTTTATAACGCAGAGCCGTGCAAATAAAAAATATTTTTTTTCCACAAAAATTATTTTTTAGCCCCCAGTTTTGTATTTTACCAAGGGTAACAGAAATAATTGGACCCCACAAGTTGTTCTCCAATGTGTTCTGAGTACGCTGATACCCCATATGTAAACCCCTGTTTGGGCGCACGGGAGAGCTCCGAAGGGAAGGAGCACTGTTTTACTTTTTCAACGCAGAATTGGCTGAAATTGAGATCGGACGCCATGTCGCGTTTGGAGAGCCCCTGATGTGCCTAAACAGTGGAAACCCCCCAATTATAACTGAAATCCTAATCCAAACACACCCCTAACCCTAATCCTAACGGTAACCCTAACCACACCTCTAACCCAGACACACCCCTCCCTAATCCCAACCCTATTCCCAACCGTAAATGTAATCCAAACCCTAACACTAACTTTAGCCCCAACCCTAACCCTAACTTTAGCCCCAACCCTAACTGTAGCCTTAACCCTAGCCCCAACCCTAGCCCCAAACCTAACCCTAGCCCTAACCCTAGCCCTAACCCTAGCCCCAACCCTAACTCTAGCCCTAACCCTAGCCCTAACCCTAACCCTAGCCCTAACCCTAGCCCTAACCCTAACCCTAGCCCTAACCCTAACCCAAGCCCTAGCCCTAACCCTAGCCCTAACCTTAGCCCTAACCCTAACCCTAGCCCTAACCCTAGCCCTAACCCTAACCCTAATGGGAAAATGGAAATAAATACATTTTTTTAATTTTTCCCTAATTAAGCGGGTGATGAAGGGGGGTTTGATTTACTTTTATAGTGGCTTTTTTAGCGGATTTTTATGATTGGCAGCTGTCACACACTGAAATACGCTTTTTATTGCAAAAAATAGTTTTTTGCGTTACCACATTTTGAGAGCTATAATTTTTCCATATTTGAGTCCACAGAGTCATATGAGGTCTTGTTTTTTGCGGGACGAGTTGACGTTTTTATTGGTAACATGTTCGGGCATGGGAGATTTTTTTATCGCTTTTTATTCCGATTTTTGTGAGGCAGAATGACCAAAAACCAGCTATTCATAAATTTCTTTTGGGGGAGGCGTTTATACCGTTCCGCATTTGGTAAAATTGATAAAGCAGTTTTATTCTTCGGGTCAGTACGATTACAGCGATACCTCATATATATCATTTTTTTATGTTTTGGCGCTTTTATACGATAAAAACAATTTTATAGAAAAAATAATTATTTTGGCATTGCTTTATTCTGAGGACTATAACTTTTTTATTTTTTCGCTGATGATGCTGTATGGCGGCTCGTTTTTTGCGGGACAAGATGATGTTTTCAGCTGTACCAAGGTTATTTATATCCGTCTTTTTGATCGCGTGTTATTCTACTTTTTGTTTGGCGGTATGAGAATAAAGCGTTGTTTTTTGCCTCGGTTTTTTTTTATTTTTTTTACGGTGTTCACTGAAGGGGTTAACTAGTGATATAGTTTTATAGGTGGGGTCGTTACGGACGCGGCGATACTAAATATGTGTACTTTTATTGTTTGATTTTTTTTTATTTAGATAAAGAATTGTATTTATGGGAATAATATTTTTTTTTTTTCTTTATTTAGGAATTTTTTTTTTATTTTTTTTTACACATGTGGGAATTTTTTTTTTTACTTTTTTACTTTGTCCCAGGGGGGACATCACAGATCGATAATCTGACAGTTTGCACAGCACTCTGTCAGATCACCGATCTGACATACAGCCGGGCAGGCTTACCAGCGCCTGCACGGCACCCGGAAGTAATCCCTGCAGGACCCGGATGCAGCCCCGTGGTCATTTTGCATCCGGGGCCTGCAGGGATAGGAGGTAAGAGACCCTCGCAGCAATGCGATCACATCGCGTTGCTCCGGGGGTCTCAGGGAAGCACGCAGGGAGCCCCCTCCCTGTGCGATGCTTCCCTGTACCGCCGGCACACCGCGATCATGTTTGATCGCGGTGTGCCGGAGGTTAATGTGCCGGGGGCGGTCCGTGACTGCTCCTGGCACATAGTGCCGGATGTCAGCTGCGATAGGCAGCTGACACTCGGCCACGATCGGCCGCGCTCCCCCCGTGAGCGCGGCCGATCGTGCTGGACGTACTATTCCATCCTTGGGAATTAGGGCCCACCCCACATGGACGGAATAGTACGTCCAATGGCAGAAAGGGGTTAATATCAGTTCACAACTGTAAACTTAGCCTTTACTGGCTATTTAAAAAAAATTTTGGAGCCCAAAAAAAATGATGTGGGGTCCCCTTAGAATAAATAACCAGCAAAGGCTATGCAGAAAGCTGCAGCTGCGGGCTGATATTAATAGCCTAGGACAGGGCCATGGATATTGGCCTCCCCCCATCTAAAAACATCAGCACTCAGCCCCAGAAAAGGAACATCTCTAAGATGTGCCAATTCTGTCACTTAGCCTCGCTTTTCCCACTTGCCCTGTAGCGGTGGCAAGTGGGGTAATAGATGTGGGGGTTGATGTCACCTTTGTGACATGAAACTCCAAGGTTAGTAATAGAGAGGTGTCAAAAAGACGCCCCCATTACTAACCCCATAGTCAAATTGTTAAGAAAACACAATATGCAAATTGCCTCTTCTGAGAAAAATAGGACTTAACTCTATAGCGCCACCTGTTGGAAGCAGTGATCCTACAAGTCACAATCAACCCTCTAACGAGTCGTGCAATATGACTTAGGATAAAAGCCAAATCAGTATCTCAAATCGCAGACACGATGTTTCGGGCTGTTGGCCCTCGTCAGTGCGAAGCATGAGAACTGATTTGGCTAGGTGAGAGGCTCTGGACTGGGGTCTAAGGGGTAACGTTTCTCCTTATGGAGAGTGACATACCATCTGGCTTGTCAAGGTAAGGAGGCTTATTTGCCGTACAATGCTCCTCTGGGAAATTAAATATGCAAATTGCCTCTTCTGAGAAAAAGAGGACTTAACTCTATAGTGCCACCTTTTGGAAGTAGCCATCCTACAAGTCACAATCAACCCTCTAACGAGTCGTGCAATATGACTTACGATAAAAGCCAAATCAGTATCTCAATTCGCAGTCTTGCATATTTAATTTCCCAGAGGAGCATTGTACGGCAAATAAGCCTCCTTACCTTGACAAGCCAGATGGTATGTCACTCTCCATAAGGAGAAATGTTACCCCTTAGACCTAAGAAAACGCAGACGCCCAGTAAAAAATTCTTTAATTGAAATTAAGACACAGACTCCTTTAATGTTCTAATGTCAGTGACCAATCCAACTGGTAGTGTCTATGTGCAAATTATGGGACATGGATTTCAACCTTTTCACCACTATTCTAGATGTGAACAAATTTATTCGAAATCTAACCATAAAAAAAACATTTTTTGACAGATGATAATTACATTGCTGAAAAAACAAATGGCAACTTCAAAAATGAATATGAAAATTTAGATTACAAAGAGCAAATGGCGCTTTTATGCCTTCAAAGTTTATCCTCAAATGAAGATCAAGAGAATGCACAGATCAATCAGTCATAAAGTTTCAACACAAAAAATCCGTATTTCTATCCTATACAAACAAGGGTGGAGTGTATGGATAAATTTCAAGAAGCAATAGACCTAAAAAATTTGAAAGATAAGTAAAATCAATACACTGAGAGAAATAACTCTATAAATAATCTCCCATATAAACAAAGGAAAGCACTCCGGGAGTTGAAAGAAATGAAAAACATAAGAATTAAGAAGAGTGATAAAGGAGGCATGATATTCATTCTAAATTCAAATGACTATAAAGATAAAATTTTCAAACTTTTATCGGACACAAGAACTTATGAAAAATGAACAGGCAATCCAAAAAATAGCTTTAACGAAAAAATATTAATTATTATGGAAGGTCTCAACTTGGGAGTATTGAAAAAAAAAAGTAGGCAGATTATTTATATGTTTCACATCCCACTTTACCAATATTATATGGACTCCCCAAAGTACACAAAAGCAGTGGAATATCAGCAATGAGACCACTTGTATCTGGACTAGGATTTTTGATCGAACACCTTTGTGAATGGGTCGACTCATTATTGCAACTGCTGGTATTAAGGTTGCCTGGACATATAAAAGACTCAAGAGAAGTGCTAAAGACTTCTTCGGGAAAAAAATGGCAAAAAAAGTTTTCTTGGCTTTGTTGTGACGTAGTGTCACTGTACACTTGCATACGATTTAGCCATGAAAGCCCTTCAATTTCATCTAGAAAAATGTAGCCAATATTCACAAGATCTCATTTCCTGTTACAGGTAATTTTTTTTTCTTCTTAAACATAACATTTTTTCATTTGATGATACAGTATACTTGCAGAAAACAGGCATACCTATGGGGCAAAAAACTCCCCGTCACTGGCTAATCTAACCATGGCATACTGGGAACATGAATATATTTATTCTGTGAACAATCCTTTTTTCAATTACTTGATTTGGTACGGTAGATACATTGATGATACCCTCATAATATGTGGGGGAGATGTATCTACCATACCTAAATTCAATAGAAATAGAATATATTAATTCAAATAATTACGGTATTAGCTTCACGTTTAAACATAATAAATGCCAAATATAATTTCTAGATTTAGAACTAATAGGAGTAGAAAGCCACGCAATAATTAGTAAAACGCACATTAAACCTCTCAGTGGGAATACCGTTTTACATGCTACAAACAGCCACCCAAAACACACCTTGAAATCAATACCAGTAGGAGAGTACATGAGACTAAAAAGGAACTGTAGTAGAGAAGTAGATATGAATAAAGAATTTTCTGACTTACATAAAAGATTAGGGAAACGTTAATATCCTGAATGGTCTCTAAAAAGGGCACAAAATGTAGTAAAAAATAAAAAAAGAGAGAGCTTATTAATGCTGAATGTGCGAGAAAAACAAATTAAAGAAGATAAAAAGAAGAAACCCTATGTATGCCTACAATATAGTCCCCAATTTAGTCAGATAAAGAATATAATTCATAAACGGTTGCCAATTTTACATGAGGATAATATCTTGTCTGATTTATTGGGGGAAGGAATAAATGTAGTTGCTAGAAGAGCACAAACCAGTGGGAATATGATCTCTCTAGGTTTATTCTTTTCCATATCGACACCTACAACATGGCTAGAGTGCAAGTGTGGAACATCTTCATTCAGTACCTGCAAATTTGGTTTATCTAGTAAATGTAATGTGCTGCTGCAGTGTAGTATAGTGCAACCTCCACCAGGGGGGAGCTGGTTCAGGAAAAGAGGTTGTACACACAGCACAGCAATACTGAACAACAACACAGGTGTCACAGGTAATGCAAGAGAAGTCAGACAAGCCAAAGGTCATACACAGAGTACACAGGGGAAGTCAGAAGAATGGTCAGGGACAAACAAGAAGTCAGAGCCTACCGGCTGGTAACAAAACGTGAGGCGTATGACGAAGTCGGGATACAAGCCAAGGGTTAGAACAAGTCATAAACGGGTACAGGCAGTCAGAGGCAAAAAGGAACACTAGTACAAGTGAACAGGTCAGGTGCTCAAGTCGTGCAGCATGAACTATAGCTGACACTGGGCCACAGGCTGCAGAGGACTTAAATAGCTCAGCCAGCTTTAAAGTGAGGCAGAGGGAATTAACTCCCACATGACCAGTCCAGAGACAAGACAGCTGAACATAAACACAGAACTGGATCATGACAGTAAAATTTTCAAGAGTTCAGATGAGTCAAAAATGTATTATATTAAACAATTCATAAATTGCTACACAAGAAATGTATTCTATAAAATAGACTGCACAGGTTGTCATTTACCATACATAGGATGTACCACCAGAAAACTAAAAACTAGAATATCAGAACATCTCAGAGACATAGTTAATTCTAATGTAAGTAATTGAAACATTTCAATGGCAGCTAAACATTTTGTTACTCACCATGCAGGCGATATTTCAGCTTAGAAAATTCAAGATATAGAACAAGTCAAAAGACCTCATCGTGGGGTAGACATCAATAGACGTCTCCTGACACGAGAGGTATTCTGGATATATAATTTGGAGACAAGGTATCCTAACGGCCTTAATATGAAAAATGAGATTATGTACCATTATTGCTAATTATTTTAACATAAAGGATGTAAATATATCACATTATATATAGCCTACAAATACAGCTATGCACGGGGTTGGATGTTGTAAAGAACATGAATTAAAATCATGTGACTAGCAGAGTGTCACGCCGCCTCCTCTGCTGCCTCCTGCAACCGCTCATACTTACCTGTTCCCGGCGTCCCGGCGCGGCTCTCCTGCAGCTTCCTCTCTCCAGCGCTCGCTCCCGACCTCTGCTGGCCGTCGGGCGCGCGTGCACGTCAGGTTCTCTTCTGTGCGCATGCACCTGTAACCTCTGCTGGCTCCTTCTGTCTGGTCCTCTCTATCGTCCTGGAGGACCCTCGTCACCCGGAAGTAAGGCGCTGCATTCCTATTTCTTCCTCTCTGTATCTCACCCCTGTGCCTAATGATCACTTGTGTCTTCCTAGTGCTCCAGGCCGCATGTGTGTTCTGTGCATCTTCTGTTCCCTGATTCTATGTCCTGTTTTCTCTCCGCAGAACCTCTCGGTACTCGCAGCCCTGGCAGTTCCTGTGTTCCCGCAGTCCCTGTCGCTCTGCAGTTCCTAGTGTCCCTGCAGCCCCCGTCGCTCCTCTGTTACTGTGCTCCCGCTATCCCAGCGTCTCTGCAGCCCCTGTGCCTCTGCAGTCCCAGCCTCTCTGCAGTCCCTGTGTCTCCCCTCTGCTCCAGTAGTCCCTGTCTCCCAGTGGTCTCTGTGTTTCTACAGTCCTGAGTCCCTGAGAAACCCCGTCTGTCCTTTGTCTCTTCCGTTCCCGCCAGTCTTTGTTTCTCGTTTTCTCCTCACGGTCCTGACTCTCCGTCCCGTCTTCCCTTTTTCCTCCTAGGTTCCTCCGGCTTCCGTGGCAATAGTCCCTCGCGGTCCTGCCCCTAACTCTCCCTGTATAGGGGGAGGTCAATCTGGTCAGCTCGCCCGTGAGGGGATCGTCCTCACAGTCTAGTGGGTCCACTCTTTCTATCTTGGTAACCTCACACAGAGCTTATGTGATAGACCAGTGAACACTAGAAAAGATTTCTAAATTAGATACAGAGCTAAGCTATGATAAATGTCTACACAGATCGAAATGCGTCACTTTAATCTTTCTTCTCCAACATGTTTGCATTCATCTCACGCAAGGATTTTATGCTGACTATGAACTTTTAAATGGATCAACAAAGATTTACTATTTTAAGGAGCTGGAACACTCTTTTCTCATTTGCTGATTACTGCACGTCCAAGTCAAGATGGAGTTCTGTGCACCAGTGGATGTCGGTGAGCTGGCTGAGGCTTTTTGCCTTTATTTCACTATATTTTTCATGTAATTAATAAAAGATTTTTTTGGAGGAAAAAAATGGCGTGGGCTCCCGTGCAGTTTTCCGAACCAGAAGAGGGAAAGCCAATGCCTGGGGGCTGATATTAATACCCTAGGAAGGGACCATGATTATTAGCCTCCCTGGCTAAAAACATCAGCTCCCAGCTGGCCCAGAAAAGGCTCATCTCTAAGATGCACCAATTCTGGCATTTAACCTCGCTCATCCCACTTGCCCTGTAGCAAAGGCAAGTGGGTCAATAGTTGTGGGGTTGATGTCACCTTTGTATTGTAAGGTGACATCAAGCCCACAGCTTAGTAATGGAGAGGTGCCAATAAGACATATATCCATTACTAATCATATAGTTGTTACCTGTCAAATAAAGACATAGCCAGAATGAAGTATTTTAATTAAATAAAACACAACACAGTGTTCCCATTTTAATATTACTCCTAATCCATGCAACGCCCTCGATCTCCTGTAATAAAAATAAAAATAACAAGCCAACAATATACCATACCTGTCCATCATTGTGTCCCACGCAGTAATCCATATCTGGGGAATATACAGTTTTCAACAAGGATGGTGCCAAAATGTTACCACCTCGACTGAAAACTACTGGTGAATGAGGAGATGCTGGGAGCGGAGCTTTAGTGACTAGCAGTGATGTCACTGATGCTGCACTACCTCTCAGCCTGACCTACACTGAACTCTGGAGCCAGGGCCGTATTTGCCACTAGACACTTGAGGGCATGTGCCTAGGGCGGGAAGATGCGGGGGGCGGCAGTAAGTGGACTTCTGAGCACGCATGAGTGAGGCTGTAAGCAGGGGGTCACTGAGCAAGGTTTTTTTTCAATTAATCCAGTGCGTCCCTTGGTTCCTGAAGACGGGGTGGCAGAGCGGCAGTCAGAACACGTGGTGCTGATGCCGACTCTCCCTACTTCCTGCTGAGTGAGACAGTGACCCCCTGCTTACAGCCTCACTCATGCGTGCTCAGAAGTCCACTTACTGGGGCTGAGGTGGAGCGGCGGCGCCCTGTCTCCCGACCCTGGGACACACACATTGCTGGCCAGGACTCGCACAGCAGTACACAGTAAGTACTGTAATGATCTCCCACCCGCGTGCTGCCTGCTGCTGCCTGGCTCTGTCGTGACTCCCCTCACCCCTTCCCTCAGATTCCTCAGCGTCGCTTCTGCCTGCAGACAGTGCCTGAGGCTGGAGCTGTGCACTGGAATGTTTGATGTTTGTTTGCTCCCTGGAGTCGGACCCAGATAGAGTGAGTGGGGGTGGGTCCTGGGAGCAAACATATGATGGACTGTGTGTGTGTGTGTGGAGCTGTGTGTGAGTGTGTGCAGAGCTGTGTGTGTGTGCGGAGCTGTGTGTGCGTGTGCAGAGCTGTATGCGGAGCTGTGTGTGCGTGGAGCTGTGTGTGTGTGCAGAGCTGTGTGTGCTGAGCTGTGTGTGTATGCGCGGAGCTGTGTGTGTGCGGAGCTGTGTGTGTGCAGAGCTTTGTGTGTGTGCAGAGCTCTGTGTGTGTGGAGCTGTGTGTGTGTGTGCGGAGCTGTGTGTTTGGAGCTGTGTGTGTATTCGGAGTTGTGTTTGTGGAGCTGTGTGTGTGCGGAGGTGTTTGTGTGTGGAGCTGTGTGTGGAGCTGTGTGTGTGCGGAGCTGTGTGTGTGCGGAGCTGTGTGTGTGGAGCTGTGTGTGTGTGGAGCTGTGTGTGTGTGTGTGTGTGTGGAGCTGTGTGTGTGTGCCAAGCTGTGTGTGTGCAAAGCTGTGTGTGTGCAGAGCTGTGTGTGTGCGTGGAGCTGTGTATGTGCACGGAGCTGTGTGTGTGGGTGCTAAGCTGTGCATGTGCGTACCTGTGTGTGCGTGTGTGGAGCTGTGTATGTGTGCGGAGCTGTGTGCGGAGCTGTGTATATGTGTGCGTGGAGCTGTGTGTGTGTGCGGAGCTGTGTGTGCGCAGAGCTGTGTGTGTGAGGAGCTGTGTGTGTGGAGGTGTGTGTGCATGTGGAGCTGTATGTCTGTGTGGGGGGGCTGTGTGTGTAGCTGTATGTATATGTGTGTGCTGAGCTATATATGTCTGTGTGTGCGGAGCTGTGTGTGTAGCTGTATATGTGTGTGTGGAGCTGTATGTGTGTGTCGAGAGCTGTGTGTGCTGAGCTGTATGTGTGTGTGTGTGTGTGTGTGTGTGTGCGGAGCTGTATATGTGTGTGCACGTGGAGCTGTATGTATGTGTGCATGTGTGCAGAGCTGTATGTGTGTGAGGGCTGTGTATGTGCATGTGCGGAGCTGTATGTGTGTGTGTGCATGGAGATGTGTGTGTGCGGGGCTGTATGTGTGTGAGCAGAGCTGTATGTGTGTGTGCGGAGATGTATGTGTGTGCGGGGCTGCATGTATGTGTGCTGCGAATGGCAAAAATCGCTGATTTGAAAATAGCCTAAGTACTTGCGTACAGTGTCTGCATTAGAGCTCATACTCGCATGCGAGAAACTCGGATGAGTGTTGCACATCAATACCCAGTACTCAGGAGTGGAGCGTGTACTGCTATGTGGCCACAAGCTCCGATCTCAGTGCCGGGTATTGATGTGCGACACTCATCCGAGTTTCTTGCATGTGAGTATGAGCCCTTAGTCATACCAATGGGGGAGGCAGCACTAAAAGTGCCTAGGGCAGCACAAACTCTAAATACGGCCCTGTCTGGAGCATGGGAAAATACCAATTCATTTTCCCACGCTTCAGAGTTCAGCAAAGTTCAGGCTGTGAGGGAGTGCAGCTTCAGTGATGTCACTACTAGTCACTGAAGCTCCGCTCTCAGCAGTTCATTCACCAATGGTTTGTAGCCAGGACAGTCGCATCTTGGCACCATCCTGGTTGAAAACTGTATATGGGTTACTGCGTGGGACACAACAACGGACAGGTATGGGTATATTGTTGATTCATTATTTTATTTTTATTACAGGAGATCGAGGTCGTCGAAGAACTAGGTGTGGCAGTAAGTATAGTTTAATTTAGAACATTAAATGAGTCTGTGTCTTTATTTCAATTAAAGGATTTTTTACTGTGTGTCTGCATTTTCTTAACAATTTGACTATGGGGTTAGTAATGGGAGCGTCTTATTAATGCCTCTCTATTACTAACCTTGAGACTTGATGTCACAAAGGTGACATCAACCCCCTAATCTATTACCCACTTACCACCACTACAGGGCAAGTGGGAAAAACGAGGCTAAGTGCCAGAATTGGCACATCTTAGAGGTGCACCTTTTATGGGGTGGCTGAGTGCTGATGTTTTTAGCCAGAGGGGGACAATATCCATGGCCCCTTCCTAGGCTATTAATATCAGCCCGCAGCTGTCTGCATAGCCTTTGCTGGTTATTAACTTTAGGGGGACCCCATGTCATTTTTGGGGGGCTCCCTTATTTTAATAGCCAGTAAAGGCTAAGTATACAGTTGTGAGCTGATATTAATGACCTGGGAAGCTCCATGGGTATTACCCCTTTCCCAGGCTATACACATCTGCCCCCAGTCGCTGGCTTTCCCTCTGCTGGTTGCAAAAATTGCACGGGAACCCATGCCCTTTTTTTCCGCAAAATAATCTTTTATTAATTAAATACATGTCCAGTAATTTGCACACTGAACTAATTGTATTTGTCACTGACATCTATATATCTACCTAATCTCTATGTATTTACTGTATGTAATCCATATCTTCTATCCTGTCAGCTCCTGCGATGACTTTACAGAAGCCGGCAGATTAATTAAAGGCTTTTCTTCTATCTATCTTTCTGTGCAATATAAATACATATACAGTTATATGAAAAAGTTTGGGCACCCCTATTAATCTTAAGCTAAATGTTTTATAAAAATTGTTTTTTTTACAACAGCTATTTCAGTTTCATATATCTAATAACTGTTGGACACAGTAATGTTTCTGCCTTGAAATGAGGTTTATTGTACTATTAGAAAATGTGCAATCTGCATTCAAACAAAATTTGACAGGTGCATAAATATGGGCACCCTTATCATTTTCTTGTTTTAAATACTCCTACCTACTTTTTACTGACTTACTAAAGCACTTTTTTTTGTTTTGTAACCTCATTGAGCTTTGAACTTCATAGCCAGGTGTATGCAATCATGAGAAAAGCTACTTAAAGTGGCCACTTGCAAGTTGTTCTCCTGTTTGAATCTCCTCTGAAAAGTGGCATCATGGGCTCCTCAAAACAATTGTCAAATGATCTGAAAACAAAGATTATTCAACATAGTTGTTCAGGGGAAGGATGCAAAAAGCTGTCTAAGAGATTTAACCTGTCAATTTCCACTGTGAGGAACATAGTAAGGAAATGGAAGAACACAGGTACAGTTCTTGTTAAGGCCAGAAGTGGCAGGCCAAGAAAAACATCAGAAAGGCAGAGAAGAAGAATGGTGAGATCAGTCAAGGACAATCCTCAGACCACCTCCAGAGAGCTGCAGCATCAACTTGCTGCAGATGGTGTCACTGTGCATCGGTCAACTATACAACGCACTTTGCACAAGGAGAAGCTGTATGGGAGAGTGATGTGAAAGAAGCCCTTTCTGCAAGCACGCCACAAACAGAGTCGGCTGAGGTATGCAAAAGCACATTTGGAGAAACCAATTTCTTTTTGGAAGAAGGTCCTGTGGACTGATGAAACCAAGATTGAGTTGTTTGGTCATACAAAAAGGCGTTATGCATGGCGGCAAAAAAACACAGCATTCCAAGAAAAACACTTGCTACCCACAGTAAAATTTGGTGGAGGTTCCATCATGCTTTGGGGCTGTGTGGCCAATGCCGGGATCGGGAATCTTGTTAAAGTTGAGGGACGCATGGATTCATCTCAGTATCAGCAGATTCTTGACAATAATGTTCATGAATGAGTGACAAAGTTGAAGTTACGCAGGGGATGGATCTTTCAGCAATACAATGATCCAAAACACCGCTCCAAATCTACTCAGGCATTCATGCAGAGGAACAATTAAACTGTTCTGGAATGGCCATCCCAGTCCCCAGACCTGAATATCATTGAACATCTGTGGGATCATTTGAAGAGGGCTGTCCATGCTCGGCAACCATCAAGCTTAACTGAACTGGAATTGTTTTGTAAAGAGGAATGGTCAAAAATACCGTCATCCAGGATCCAGGAACTCATTAAAAGCTACAGGAAGCAACTAGAGGCTGTTATTTTTGCAAAAGTAGGATCTACTAAATATTAATGTCACTGTTCTGGTGAGGTGCCCATACTTATGCACCTGTCAAATTTTGTTTGAATGCAGATTGCACATTTTCTGTTAGTACAATAAACCTCATTTCAAGGCAGAAACATTACTGTGTCCAATAGTTATTAGATATATGAAACTGAAATAGCAGTTGCAAAAAAAACAATTTTTATAAATCATTAAGCTTAAGATTAATAGGGGTGCCCAAACTTTTTCATATAACTGTATACATACAGAATATATATATATATATATATATATATATATATATATATATATATATATATATATACAGGGCTGTGTTTGCCACTAGGCACTTGAGGGCACATGCCTAGGGTGGCAGGATGCGGGGGGGCGCACTTGAGCAAGGTTTTTTTAAATTTTTTATACAGTCCGGGTCAAGCGCCCGCCCCCCTCCCGCCCCCTCCCTGAAGACTTCATACTCACCCTCCTCCAGCGGTGCCTGCTGCAACTCCGTCTCAGCACCAGCAGCTTGTCCTGTCCTCAGTGGTCACGTGGTACCGCTCTTTAAGGTGATGAATATGGACACATATTCATCACCTTAATGAGCGGTATCACGAGACCGCTCATAGAGGAAAGAAGATGCTGCAGAGATGCCGGGAAGTTCTGCGCCATGCGGTGAGAGAAAGGTGAGTATGACAGGGTAGTAGGATGGGAGGAAGATGGGGGAGCCGTGCACACAGGGTGAGAGGATGGAGGAGCCGTGCACACAGGGTGGGAGGATCGGGGAGCCGTGCACACAGGGTGGGAGTAGGGGGGAGCCGAGCCATGCATACAGGGTGGGAGAGCCATGCATACAGGGTGGGAGGATGGGGGAGCCAGGCACACAGGGTGGGAGGATGGGGGAGCCAAGCCATGCATACAGGGTGGGGGAGCCATGCATACAGGATGGGAGGGTTGGGGAGCCATGCATACAGGATGGGAGGATGGAGGAGCCATGCATACAGGACGGGAGAATGGGGGAGCCATGCATACAGGGTGGGAGGATGGGGGAGCCGAGCCATGCATACAGGTTGGGAGGATGGGGGAGTCATGCACACAGGGTGGGAGGATGGGGGAGCCGAGCCATGCATACAGGGTGGGGGAGCCATGCATACAGGATGGGAGGATGGAGGAGCCATGCATACAGGATGGGAGGATGGAGGAGCCATGCATACAGGGTGGGAGGATGAGAGAGCCATGCATACTGGATGGGAGAATGGGGGAGCCATGCATACAGGGTGGGAGGATGGGGAGCCGAGCCATGGATACAGGATGGGAAGATGGGGAGCCATGCATACAGGATAGGAGGATGGAGGTGCCAAGCCATGCATACAAGATGGTAGTGTAATGTGCTGCTGCAGTGTAGTATAGTGCCACCTCCACCAGGGGGAGCTGGTTCAGGAAAAGAGGGTGTACACACAGCACAGCAATACTGAACAACAACACAGGTGTCACAGGTAATGCAAGAGAAGTCAGACAAGCCAAAGGTCATACACATAGAGGTAAGCGCAGTACACAGGGGAAGTCAGAAGAATGGTCGGGGACAAACAAGAAGTCAGAGCCTACCAGGAACGTGGTAACAAAATGTGAGACGTAAGACGAAGTCAGGATACAAGCCAAGGGTCAGAACAAGTCATAAACGGGTACAGGCAGTCAGAGGCAAAAAGGAACACTAGTACAAGTGAACAGGTCAGGTGCTCAAGCCGTGCAGCATGAACTATAGCAGACACTGGGCCACAGGCTGCAGAGGACTTAAATAGCTCAGCCAGCTTTAAAGTGAGGCAGAGGGAATTAACTCCCACATGACCAGTCCAGAGACAAGACAGCTGAACATAAACACAGAACTGGATCATGACAGATAGGATTGGGAAGCCATACATACAGGGTGGGAGGATGGGGGAGCCATGCATACAGGGTGGGAGGATGGGGGAGCCATGCATACAGGATGGGTGAACCATGCATACAGGGTGGGAGGATGGGGGAGCTGAGCCATGCATACAGGTTGGGAGGATGGGGGAGCCGAGCCATGCATACAAGATGGGAGGATGAGGGAGCCGAGCCATGCATACAAGATGGGAGGATGGGAGAGCCAATCCATGCATACAAGATGGGAGGATGGGGGAGCCTAGCCATGCATACAAGATGGGGGAGCCGAGCCATGCATACAGGATGGGATGATGGGGGACATGTATGAGGAAACAGTTCTGGGAAATGGGGGGTATGTATGAGGAAACAGTATGGGGAATGAGGGGCATATATGAGGAAACAATATGGGGGGATGGGTGCAGACAGTATGGTGAGCGAACGAGGGAATGTGTGTGGACACAGTATGAGTAGCGATGTGAACAATGGATGTGTACAGAGTACGGGGAGTGAGGGTGATGGGATGTGTTCAGACAAATTATGGGGAGTCAGGTGAGCAGGCAGTATAGAAAGTGAGGGGGTCAATATATGAGGAGAAAGGATGGTGAACAGGGGGATGTGAGAGGAGACAGTATGAGGAGGGAGGGGAATAGTGTAAGGAGACAGTATGGGGCAGAAAAGTGAGTGGGCACAGAATAGAAACTGAGTAGTGGGGGCGTTGCATGGAGGGACAGTGTAAGGGCACTGCCAGGAGGGGACAGTATACCAAGGAGGGGGAGTGTGATGAGAGAGTACAGTATAAATACTGAGCCCTATAGGGGGACACAGTGTGAGAGAACAATGTGAAGAGGGGGGCCGGTATGGAAAGGAGAGGTCAGTGTGAAGAGCAATTTTTTATTCAGGAGCATCATAATGACACTTGTATCTTTAAGGGCGTCATGTGGAGATTTTCTGCAAAAGAGCGGAGAAGATGGAAGTCTGCAGAGATGAGCTGTGGATGAGAAAACTCATCATGGGATCTGGACAAGATGAAGAAAAGAAGAACGGCATGTAAATGTTATTTGTGATACTAACTAACTCTCATGTTTTTATTTATGTTAGGAGCATTAAAGGGGATGTCCAGGTTTGTGATGAGTCTGCAGTCATTCTTTGTGACTGCAGACTTCTGAATTCTCATAGTGCGCACTGCACGCTGTCAGGATTCTCCCGTGCTGGGGATTTACATTAATGCGGTCACATGCTGACTAGACATATGTGGCCTCCGTCAATGAAAATGAACTGAGCGAGGCTGGGCACGTCTAGTCAGAATGTGGTCAGAAGTATATGGAGCGCCCCCACTGCCGCAGGGCCGAGGGGTACCCGGTACCGGGCCTCTGAGTCTCTGCTCTGGGGTTGTCATGGTGGCTAGGCCCGATCCGTGACCCTGCCGAGGGGCGCACAGTGAATGATGTGACGGATGTAGATGGTAGTGGTGGTGAGGCTGTGGTGGTGCGGTGCAGTAAATAACGAGGACACCAGGTTGCAGTCTCTTTACCTCTTTACTGAAGATTTCTGGGTCCTCAGTCCGGAATCCGGATAACCAGGCTGCGCAAGTCCGGCCGGCCCAATGGCACCTCCGGAGTTCTCTTAGCAGGTGGAAATCTGTGCCTTCCTGCTAGCGCTAGGTGTTGTGGTCCTTCCCTGCTGTGCTTACAGAAAGTCCCCACAACTGTTGTGTCTGTTTCTTAAGTTCCCTCACAACTCGATTAGATGATGTTCTGCTAATCCTCCGTCCCTCCCTGGTGTTCTGGTTGGGACCCGTTTGACGGGTAGGCTCGGAGCTCTTCCGGGACCCTAGAGTCGCCCCTCTCCACAAGTTGCCCCCCAAGACTGCATAGGTGATTAAAGTTAGACAGCCCGCCTTAAACTGACTGTCCTGCCGCTGTTTGGAGTATTGCTTGAAGCTGAATGTTATGATACTCCCTCGGCGTTCCGGCCACCGGTAGTGCGCCTCAGTAGGATGTTGCTTCAGTCTTACAGCACGACTCCTACTGGTATTTCTCCTTTTGCTTGATCTCGTTTCTCACACAGCACAATCTATCTCGCTTCTAATCCTTCCTTGGGCACCGCCGCTATCCTGAGCAGGCACGGTCCCGTTACGTTCGTTCAAGTTGCCAAGCCTCTGTCAGGATCCCACCCCTGACAGAGACCCTACTGTATCTTCCCCCACAACACCCTCTGCCACAAGGTGTTGCCTGGTTCCAACCCAGTCAGCTTTCTGATCTAACTTCCTGCCTGACCCCCAGTTTACCCACTATGGTGGGGAGTGGCCTAGTGAATAGAACCCTTAGCTCCCCCCGGAGGCCCGGCTGTGAAATGTATTGGTGTCTGTGATACCTGATCAGATGAACTCCTTCAGTGCCATCAGACGCACCATAGCTCCCCATAGTGGCGGAGCCACAGTACTGCAACGACCAGGACTCTGGGGCGCTGCATATACAAATCACATACTTGTGCTGACATGACTGTCCACCGGCAAGGGAGAATCCTAAAAGTGTGCAGTGCGTGCATTGTGAGAATTCATAAGCCTGCGATGTCAGGATTCAGCTCTGCAGGTTCCAGTAGTCATCACATGGACACTTCACTCATATGCAATTTTCATACTTGTGGTCCTGTGACAACGAGCTTCTCTTCTGCTTCTCTGTTTTTCACTGAACATTGAGAGCATTAAGGAGAGGAGCTCGTCGGTACATGACTAAGTGTGCAAATCACATATGTCCTGTGGGGGGGAGGGCACCAAAATGTTTTTTTGCCCCTGTTGCCAGAAACCCTAGATACACCTCTGCCAGTATGCCACTGCGAGCGGTGATTATCGAGTCCGGTGGAGGGATGTCTGTGCACAGGCAGTGAGGCAGGAACTGAGGGTGTGCACAGAGAGAATGGAGACCCGGAGACTGCCTGTCCCAGTCTACGCCATAGTCTGGAGTCTCATTATCATAGGAATATGTCAGTTAATAAATTGTTTTCGTAAAGCTTTATAGTGTAGTTTTAGGTCAGAGAGAGATGGTTAGGGATGAGCTAGGAAGGTGCAGGGACAGGTAGTGATGGCTACTTGCTGACATGTGCGGCACTTGCGGTTTTGCACTTGCGGTGATACAAAAAACACTGCTAGCAGTGTTTTTTTCCATTGCTGCAAGTACCGTGTTTGCCGGATTGTGGCAAAACCGCAAGTGCCGCACATGTCCGCAAGTCCCATAGGGAATGAATGAGGCCGAACTCAGTGAGTTGCCGTAACTGATCCGTTACACGGCAATGCGGACAAACTGCCGGATCTGCGGAAAAACTGCCGGATCTGCTGCAAAAGGCTACTTTCACATCAGCGATTTATGGCAAAGTCACTGCCAATAGTGTCATACTCGCCAATGGGGGAGGCAGCACTAAAAGTGCCTAGGGCAGCAGAAACTCTAAATACGGCCCTGTATATATGTGTGTGTGACTGACATGTATATATACATATATATATATATATATATATATATATATATGTGTATTCTATGTGTACATTTCTGTTCTATCTATTCTATTCTAACCTGTCAGTGTGATTTTACTGTACACCGCACATGAATTACCGGCTTTTCAAATGTCACCCGTACATAAAAAATGGACAGCACTCGCATGCTGTTAGTGCTGTGCATTTTTTTCATGCACCCATAGACTTGCATTGGCTAGACTCGGCCAATATATGCTTAAAATCGCAGGATGCTGCAATTTCATTTGCACGTAGAATACTTCCGAGAAAAAAAAAGTGATGTGAGCTTCCCTATAGATTAATATTGGTCCGAGTGCTATGCGATGTTTTCTCGCATAGCACTCGTCCGTATTATATGCTAATGTGATACCGGCCATACACAGATATTCACATCATACATGCGCACACACACATTAGAAATATTTTTAATATGGGGATTGGGGAAGCTAGCAACAAGCCTCGCTCACCAGCCCTCAGCCTGTGTGTCCCGTCCAGCTCTTCAGGCATGTGGTAGTGCAAGACCGCCACAGTCACAGACATGGCCGTGGACCATCAGAGGGGCCCACTCGCCATCGGAGCCCGGGCCGCTCCCCCAGTGTTTGAGCGGGGTCACTTTAACAGACATGGCAGCTCACAGTGCGACACACAAGTACAATTAAAAGTGCAGTGTCGACCCTACATGTGCAACTACTTCCGGCCGGGCACAGCATACACTGCTCTATCTGACTGGAAAGCTACGTCAGCCAGGAGGCGTGGCGTCCTTATGCAAATCCAGCCCGAGAGTTCAGCCAAGAGCAGAACAGGACTAGAAAGGAGGAGTGAGGAGGATCCAGGTACAGAGTGACTGTGGCACGCACATTTAATTAAAGGCACACGGCACAGCACAGCCGTTGTGGTCCGACTCTGGCAGGCAGCGCTGCCACTAGGAATTTCGGGGCCCCATTCTGGCAAAATGTTCGAAGCCCCCTTGAGACTCCACCCCTCAAACTGTCCACAGCCTCACCGCTCTGACTTGGAAAAACTCCACTTCTCACCAATCACATATTAACAGTTCCCATCACCAGATCACACATAGAGCCAGCAGCTTTTGCTTTGGCAAAAAGATTTTTTAAGCCACCAAAACGACAAGGTAGACTCTTTTGGCAGAGCTCTACTCTACTCTATCCTATTAATCATTTTTTAAAATATCCAAAACAATTTAGATATATTTTTATTTATTTTTCATACAAGGGACAAATACCACTGCACCATGACCAGACACCATATTACCACCACATAGTGACCTATAATACCACAAATAAGGAACAAATACCACCACACCATGACCAGACCACATATTACCCCCACATAGTGACCAAATAGCACATGCAAGGAACAAATACTGCCACACCATGGCCAGACAACATATTACCACCACATAGTGACTGAATACTACAATACTGATAATAAAAAAAACACAATACTAATATCACCATAAGTGCTGTTATACACAGGAGGTCCTGCCCCATCTGTCACATGATCCTACCCCATCTGTCCGGTCATCCTATCCCATGATCCTGCCCCATCTGTCCCATGATCCTGCACCATTTGTCTCCATCCTGCCCCATGATCCTGCACCATATTTCTCCATCCTGCCCTGTGATCCTGCCCCATCTGTCTCCTTCCTGCCCCGTGATACTGCCCCATCTGTCTCCATCCTGCTCCATGATCCGGCCACCTGTGTCTCCCATCCTGCCACCTGTGTCTCCCATCCTGCCACCCTGTCTCCCATCCTGCCATCGTGTCTCCCATCCTGCCACCTGTGTCTCCCATCATGCCACCTGTGTCTCCCATCCTTCCACCATGTCTCCCATCCTGCCACCTGTGTCTCCCATTCTTCCCACGTGTCTCCCATCCTGCTACCTGTGTCTCTCATCTTGCCACCTGTGTCTCCCATCCTGCCACCTTGTCCCCCATCCTGCCACCTGTGTCTCCCATCCTGCCCCCTACTCTGGAACGCTCTACCACAACATATCAGACTCTCGCCTACCATGGAAACCTTCAAAAGGAACCTGAAGACCTACCTCTTATGACAAACTTACAACCTGCAGTAACTGCCAAAACCCTGAACGACCTTCTCTACCCTCAACTAATGTATCCTCATCCATCCCTTGTAGATTGTGAGCCCTGGCAGGCTGCGTCCTCTCTCCTCTTGTACCAGTCGTGACTCGTGACTTGCATTGTTTAAGATTGTTGTACTTGTTTTTTATTGTGTATTTAGTATGTACAGTATATTCCTATTATCATTATTTATACTTGTGAAGGGAATATGGCTGATGAAATCAATTATTGACCTTACATAAGCTCGCTTAAGCATAACATGGCAAGATGGCGCCTGAATCCGGGACAACACCCTGTTATGCAAGATGGATCCGGGAGGAGGCTGATGCAGCACACAAGACCATATAAGGAATCAGCCAATCACAGACATACATGTAGCGCCCCCACTGCCGCAGGGCCGAGGGGTACCCGGTACCGGGCCTCTGAGTCTCTGCTCTGGGGTTGTCACGGTGGCTAGGCCCAGTCCGTGACCCTGCCGAGGGGCGTACAGTGATAGATATGATGGTAGTGGTGGTGGTGGTGCGGTGCAGTAAATAACGAGGACACCAGGTTGCAGTCTCTTTACCTCTTTACTGAAGATCTCTGGGTCCTCAGTCCGGAATACGGTTCACCAGGCTGCGCAAGTCCGGCCGGTCCAATGGCACCTCCAGAGTTCTCCTTGCAGGTGGAAATCTGTGCCTTCCTGCTAGCGCTATGTGTTGTGGTCCTCCCCTGCTGTGCTTACGGGATAGTACCCCACAACTGTCTGTTTCTGATGTTCCCTCACAACTCGTTCGGATGATGTTCTTCTCCTCCGTCCCTCCCTGATGTTCTGGTTAGGACGGCACCCGTATGACGAGTAGGCTCGGAGCTCTTCCGGGACCCTAGAGTCGCCCCTCTCCTAGTGCGCCCCCCATGTCTTCATAGGTGATGTATGTGAGACAGCCCGCCTGAGACTGACTGTCCTGCCGTTGGTTTGAAGTATTGCTTGGAGCTAGATATATATACTTCCTCGGCGTTCCGGCCGCCGGTTGTGCGCCTCAGTAGAATGTTGCCTCGGTCTTACAGCACGACTCCTACTGGTATTTCTCCTCTTGCTTTGATCTCGTTTCTCACTCAGCACAATATATCTCGCTTCTAATCCTTTCTTAGGGCACCGCCGCTATGCTGAGCAGGCACGGTCCCGTGACGTTCTTTCTTGTAGCCAGGCCTCTGTCAGGGTCCCAAACCTGACAGGGACCCTACCGAATCTTTCCCCACAACACCCTCTGCCACAAGGTGTTGCCTGGTTCCAACCCAGTCAGCTTTCTGTCTAACTTCCTGCCTGACCCCCAGTTTTCCCACAGTGGTGAGGAGTGGCCTAATAAATAGCACCCTTAGCTCCCCCTGGAGGCCCGACTGTGAAATGTATTGGTGTATGTGATACCTGGTCAGATGAACTCCTTCAGTGCCATCAGACGTACCATAGCCCCCCTTAGCGGCGGAGCCACAGTACTGCAACGACCAGGACTCTGGGGCGCTGCATACACGTGGCTTGAAAGCTATGCATATCTCTGCCCTATCGCTTTTTACTACATAAGATACTGTATCTGTACCAATGAACGAGTTCTGCGCCTACTCTAATCAAGAGAGGAGCATACATTGGACTGTGTCCGGTGTCATTTCTTCTTTGCATGCACTTGATTAATGGATTAGATCAGGAGCAGGCAATCGAGGGTCTCGAATTAAGAGACCATCCCAACATTCCTGGTGCCCAACATGGGGCCATCGAGAAGGGATGCCCCTACGTCGACAACCAAAGGGAACCAGAGGGGACACCCCAACCTGGCTCCACTCGGATACTGATCACCTCCATGGTAACACGGTAAGTCTGCTGATTTCTTTGTGAATCTGTAGTACTTCCCTGTGTCACTCGAGCCAGGTTGTGAGTAACCCCATTTGTGTTTGTCGGTTGTCCACGTTATCCCATACGGCTGGAGGACGCATTCCCCCAGTGGCCCAAAGAATTCAATGTCACTGACAGTGAGGTGAAGCCGTAACTTCCTCATTGCCTACTGCCTGCTTGTGTGTGTGTCTGTGTCTGTGTGAAAGTGCTGCAGGCTCTGGTGGTGTTACTGTCCTGCCTGTGACAGTGAGTGGGAAGGCGGGGGAGTAGTCTGTGGTACGATGAGCGCAGGTCTGTGTGACTCCCAGATTCTCAAAGCGGTTCCGAGTGCAGAGGCACAGCGCAGTTGGATCCCCCCACTATCCTTGAGGGTGTAGAATATGGGCAGACACTCCTCTGAACCCCCGCACAATGCACGGGTCTTAGTCGGCCGCCATTAAGCTCAGAAGCCCCCAGTCTTTTGTTTTGTTCATCCTTGAGGCACCCGTCTCGATAGAGAATGGAGAAATTCATGACGTAAATGAGGGGAGGGGGAAAAGGTGATAAAAATGGAGAAGACAGGCTTGACTGCAGTACGATAGTGGCCACCAGAGAGGGGAAGAAACATTAGAGAAAATGAGACAGTTAAAGAAAGCGTGCGGACTCCCCAAGAAAGGCAGATTGCAACCATTAGAATGGCAGGGAATCATGAAGTAGAGGAAAGGCAAGTTAGAAGATGAAGGTTTGTTGCAAGCAGCTTCAGCCCGGTGTAGAACGGCAGAAAATCTGTCTAGAGAAGGGTGGGTGGAAGAAGAGCGGACAGACAGAAAAGGTAAAATAATGTATTATGTGTACTACAAAGGTCCCAACCATGGCGGGCCTGCTCAAGTTGTGGTCAGCAAAATCCTGATTGGTGTGACAAATGCTCTGCCTGTGGGGCACCCCACCCACTCCCGCCAGTCTCACAAGGTCCACCCCTCGTTATTCCAGGAGCCCAACCCACTACTACCGACAGCAGCCATTTTGGGACACCCAAACCACACCCAGAGATTGCCCCGATAGAAATAACACCGACACCTATGGTGGCCTACCCTGCCTTTACCATAATGGCCAGTACTATACTCTGCCACCCAACCCATCAGCGCCTACATCCTCGATGGAACCATTATACCCCTATACTATGCCTCTGATACTCAGCCCGCACCACAGGCCTCCAATAATAATGTTAACCTAAGCTCTGGATACCCAGCACTGTCAGTTTAGCCCTCACCCCCGTATAATTCAGAAAGACCGGGCAGTGCCCCCAGTCTTCCCAGGGCACCCTCGTATCAAAACCCAGCTAACAGTGAGTGGGATGATACATCAACCATGGCTGGTCCTCCCCCGGAACAGTGAATGCCCCTTTTTGAACAACTTTTTCCCTCCCATCTGCTCTTCACAGCAGGACTCAGTGATATAGTCACACAACCCTGCAAATGTCAATTTCAAACATGCAGGGGGACTGGCAAGAGCCATGTTGGTGGCAGGTGGGGAAAAGATTCAACATGACTGTGATGCTGTCATCCACCTTCAGGGCCCCATACACCCAGGCTATATTGCAGTGAACGGTTCCGGCCGCCTACCCACCAAGTAGATCATACATGCAGTCGGCCCAATCTACAACCCTGCTGATCCAAGTGAAAGTGCTTCAATCCTCAGACAAGTGGTCCTGGCTGTTTTGGACTAGGCCCTTACGAATCAAAATGTGGACACGATAGCTGTACCCGCCATCAACTCCGGTATATTCAGATTTCCCCTCCAGGCATGAACCAGGGAGATAGTCAATGCCATCCGCACATACTTTGCGGTTCCACATTCCACATCAGAAGTAAGGAATGCTATAACAGCAGGACTGCTCAGGCCTTGAAGCATGCCTGTCAAGTGTAGGTGACCCCCACTGCCCGACCACAAGTGCAGATGCTGCCCCTTCTCATCCCGGCCCCATTGCTCAATGATGAAGAGGATGAAGAACTACTCCCTGGTCTGCCAGCTCCACCACTACCTAACCTCACGTAACAGCAACGTACAAGTGGTACCAAGGCTGCACTCCCTGGGGCACCAGAGCCTGTCATGTATGTCAGATTCACTCCCCAGCACGCAGCCACGCTGGTATCTTCATTGAGGGACCCAGAGGCCCAGCCCATGCCAATTTACAGACATATGGTACAGATGCAGGAGATTTACTCAGTCACATGGCTGGATATTGAGTCCTTGGCATCCGTAAAAGCCGGAAATGCTTATTGGCCAGTGATAGAAACATCTTTGGATGACTCACGCCTTACCAGTGACACCACATGTGAGTCTGGAATGGAGTTTGGTTCCCAACTAAAGACATGGACACAGGATAGACTGACAGACTGGTCCACATCCCTGAAAGATGTGTATCAAGAACCAGGAGAAAGTGTTGAAAAATACCATGCCCGCATAGTCCAGTTGTTCCAGGACTTGGATTTCAGGAAGGACACCAAGAAACAACTTCAACTTCTGGTATCATCCTTTATTGAGGGATTGAGGGAAGATGTAAAAAATAAGTTTATTATATACCATTCAGAATACAGTACATTGGACCTCAGAACAGCTTTACTGATAGCAAAAGGATATGAGAAGGTAGCCAATGAAAAACCGGTCCCAGTCAAAAAGAAGACAACAATCATACTGCTCCAAACCCCAGAAGATGTGGATGAACCAATTGCCCCGCTGATGCAAGTCACTCCGCTGCAGACCGGACCACAACAGTACTACTCCCCAGCCCGGCACATGGTCCACAGTGGACACAAAACTGGGCACCTAGCTGAGCTAACCCACAACAGCATGCCTGTTTTAGGTTTGGTCAGAATAGGCCCTTCAAGAGGGATTGCCATACTTCCCAGCATATCTGCTTCCCACCACCCAGGCCCCATGTTCAAGGCAACTATGGATCACCTCCCAATACCAACCAGGCCTTCCAACCCAGGTATCCACCTGATCAATACAGACAACAATACTAGGAATTGGGCAAACCCGTGTCAATGTTGGCCTCTGTTCCTTCCAGTCCCGTCGCTAAAGTTACCCTTAAAGTAGCAGACCACAGAATTCCCTTTCTTGTAGACACGAGTGCAGCAAGAATGGTTATACGCTAGCAAGACCTCTCATTCTCTTCCTTTACAACAGATTAATTCATTACCTGTGTGAGTGTGAATGGAACTCCATGGAAGTTTTATCTGACCAAGCCTGTACAGGTCAGCCTATGTCAAGACACATTGACCCAGTTGGTCATCTCTCCCATGTGCCCAGTCAATTTACTCGGAGCAGATCTTCTATCCAAACTTAAAGCCATTTCCTATTCAGAAGACAGTATGCAACTTACTCTGCGTGATCCTCTCACTATTGAAGAAGGATGTACCTTGGTAGCTGGAGCGCCCCCAGACGCAGGGCCGTGGGGTACTCGGTACCGGGCCTCTCTGTCTCAGTCCTGGGGTTGTCACGGTGGCTAGACCCAGTCCGTGACCCTGCTAAGGGGCGTCCAATGAGAATTGTGATGATGGTGCGTGGTGCAGGTCGCGATGAATAACGAGGACACAGGGTTGCAGTCTCTTTACCTCTTTACTGAAGGCTTCAGGATCCTCAATCCAGAGTACTGCTAACAGGGCTGGCTGAGACCGGCCGGTCCGAAGGCACATCCAGAGTTTCCTTTGCAGGTGGAAATCAGTGCCTACCTTCTAGCGCCTGTGTGTTGTAGTACCTCCCTGCTGAGCACCACGGGATAGTCCTCACAACTGTTGTGTCTGTTTCTGATGTTCTTCTCTCACAACTCATATCTATTCTGATGTTCTTTCTCTGTCCCTGAGATGATATGGATAGGACGCACCCGTATGACGGGTAGGCCTGGAGTTCTTCCGGGACCCTAGCGTCGCCTCTCTCCCACAATTGCCCCCTATGTCTTCTTAGGTGATTTAGGTGAGACAGCCAACCTAAAATTAACTGTCCTGCCGCTGTTTGAAGTATTGCTTGGAGCCTAATACTTCCTCGGCGTTCCGGCCACCGGCTAACCGCCTCAGTAGGATGTTGCCTCGATCTTACATCACGACACCTACTGGCTTTATCTCCTTTTTGCTGCGATCTCGTTTCTCACTTCTCCACAGTAAACCTCGCTTCTTTTCCTTTCTTAGGATGCCGCCGCAACGGGTGCAGGCGCGGCTCCATAACGTTCTGTTCTGTTCGCTAGGCCACTGTCAGGATCCCACCCCTGACAGAGACCCCCCTGAATCTTCCCCTGCAACACCCTCTGCCAAAGGATGTTGCCTGGTTCCAACCCAGTCAGCTTCTGACTAACTTCCTATTCAGCCCCCAGTTTTACCAGATTGTGAGGAGTGGCCTAATACATAGAACCCTTTGCTCCCCCTGGTGGCAGGATGTGAAGTGTAAAGTGTGACTGTGATACCTGGTCAGGTGAACTCCTTAAGTGCCATAAGACATACCATCACTCCCCTTAGCGGCGGAGTGTCAGTACTGCAACGACCAGGACTCTGGGGCGCTGCACTCCCCCCCGGTTAAATCCAGTACTCCTGGACTGGGAAGAAAACAACAATACATGTCAGCAAAAGACATACAAATTTTGAAATGCTATGAACAAGTAATTATAACAGTGCTTCCCTTTATGGGAGGTGAGAACGTTACAAACAAAACATGGTTAAATATTTTAAATAACATACTATAAATAACTTCTATTACCCAGCCGGGTATTCTACTAAGTGTAAATTCTGAACAATAATTTAACTTTTCCTTTAAGGGCGTATAGGCTGAACCCACTAAAGGCTTACTATAAAACTCTAAAATATAAATTAACTTTTTCTTTATTTTTCTCTTCTAAGTGCAACGTTTTCTTTTTACTCTCTGATTGTTCATATGCAGGACCGCCTGTCTATCTGCCCAGGCCTACTGCCTCTTTTCTTAGTACAGGATCAATTAACCATCTCTCTATGGCTCTCAGGAGGACTCACTATCAAACCTCTACGGGTTTACTTTCCTGTCCTGTCTAGCTAACTACATATTACTTCCAGGCAAAACATTATTACCATCTACTTTCTTTTAAGACAACATTATACTTCAAGTGCAACTAGTGAACATTCCCTTTAAGAGGGAACCAAGTCTCTTTGAGGTAATGCAGACTCTCTCTATCTGCAAGTCCAGTTAAGGCAAGAGCTTCCATGCTGTACTCAGGAACAGTCTCTTCACAAAGCTCTCCTTCTTGTAAAACCAGTAAGGGGCACCTTTAAGAAGGTGTGAACTATTTACAATACAGTTTGTGAACCATTCACCGTCCATGATTCGGCAGTCTTAGTAACATTGTGGAACAAAAGCAAAAAGGAAAACAAAAGCAAAAATAAAAAGCAATAGGGATCCCGGGTAAACGAAGAGATCCCTTTAAGAATAACCCAGGTCGGGTATTAGCAACAAAAGGCAGGGAAACAAACAGTTAACTATTTACAGTTGCAGAGCATTAGGATCTTACTCTGGTTCTGGCGGCCTCCACGGAGGCTTTACCCGACAGGTGGCCCTCTGCGGCCCAGGCAGGCTTGACTCCAAGTCTACTCCCGGTGCCAGGTACACTCCATGGGTTTGGGTCTTCTGCACGACCAGGTCATGCGCCACGATGAGTGTCTGCGTGGGCCGGAGGATGATGCTGGCGGCGGCAGCAGTTGCTGCAGCCGCTTCGGCGGCAAGCTCCTCCCCCTCAGTTCTGGACACTGCCAGGACGGCTGTACAGCGCTGCATGTCCCGGGCCCACCAACTTCTGCCCTTGAGATGCCGGCGGTACGTCACCACATCTCCCGGCTTCAGGAGGGACAATTCAGACACAGTTCTAAGGCACACATGACCTGATTCTTCAGGCTTAAGTAGATCCTGTTCGTGACGCCAAGTTGGAGCGCCCCCCAGATGCAAGGCCGCGGGGTACTCGGTACCGGGCCTCTCTGTCTCAGTCCTGGGGTTGTCACAGTGGCTAGACCCGGTCCGTGACCCTGCTAAGGGGCGTCCAATGAGAGATGTGATGATGGTGCAACTCACATACCCTCTTATCTGAAATCCCATCCTCTGCTGTCTTCTTCACAGTCATCGACATGGCAAATGCATTCTTCAGCATCCCTCTTCACCAGACTGTCAATATCTCTTTGATTTTACGTATAGAGGTTCCCAGTACATGTGGACAGTCATGCCTCAAGGAGCTCAGAACTCCCCTAAACCGATTTTCTCAAGCACTTCAAACCTGCCTCCAACCATTGAAGGAAGATCACCCACAAGTCAAACTTCTCCAGTATGTTTGCACGTACTTCAGCCTCAGTCTCCTACTCTTCCTGGCTGCTCAGAATTGTAAAGTTTCACTGACTAAGGTACAGTGGTGTCAGGACAAAGTCATATTCCTCAGTTATTGTATCTCACAATGCTCCAAGCATCTCACCACCTAAAGGAAGCAGGCTATTTATCTTATCCCCACGCCTGGCGGTTTTAAGTAACTCCAATCCTTTCTGGGACTGGTATATTATTGCCACCAATGCATCCCTAATGACTCTAGAGTGCCCCCATAGGACCGTGGGGTACTCGGAGCCGGGTCCTTCAATTCTCAGCGGGGATGTCACGGTGGCTGATCCGGTCCGTGGCCCTAGGGGTGTCCGTTGAAAAATGGGGGAAAGGTCTTTAAAGGGGTAGTTCGTAACGCCACCTGTGGACCTTAGGGGTCCGCTGGGGTGATGTTATGGCAGCTTGATGGTATACCTTCCCACAAGTGAAGTGTATCCCCAGGGCTTCTCAGAGGTGTAGATGGTGGATGGTGTGAGGCGCAGTGAATAACGAGTACACAAGGTTGCAGTCTCTTTACCTTTCACTGAAGGCTTCAGTGTCCACAGTCCATGGCAGTGGATCACAGGGTAGGCGGAGTCCGGCCAGTCTGAAGGCAAATCCAGAGTCTCCTTGTCCAGGTGGAATGCAATAGCCTTCCTATGCGCACAGTAACACAGTAGGTTCCCACTTGCATAAGCTCTAATGAGGTCCTCACTGTTATTACTCCTCTCACTGTTCCCCGTGGTCGGATAGAACAAAACCCATATGACTGATGGCCTGAGGCTTGTTTATAGGGACCCTAGAGACGCCCCGACCCCCACAAGTTGCCACCGTGTCTTCCTAGGTATTAAGGTCGGGCAGCCAACTTGGAATTGACTGTCCTGCCGTTCTCTGGAGCAAGGCTTGGAGACAGTTGCTCCCTCGGTATTCCGGCCACAGGCTTCGCGCACCAAGAGGATGCTGCTTCTCTCGGCCACTATCCTCCCTGGTATCCACTTGTTGCTATGCCTTCATTTCCCACTCACTGCAATACACTTCCTTTCAATGTCTCTTTCTTTGGATGCTGCCACACATGGGACAGACGCAGCTCCGTGGACCCTCGTCCTCCTCAGACCGCAGTCTGGATCTGACTGGAACCCACTCCAGCCAGCTTCTGCCAAACTCCGTTGGGCTCTCACTGACTAACCTCCTAACCAACCCACCAGTTTTACCTAACTGTGAGGAGTGGCCTAGTAGATAGAACCTTTGCTCCCCCTGGTGGACTGGAGTGTGAAGTGTGTTGTGTGTGGTTGTGATACCTGGACAGAAGATCTCCTTTATTGCCTTTGGACGTAATATCACTCCCCCTGGTGGAAGAACAACATTACTGCAATGACCAGGACTCTGGGGCACTGCACTCCTTCCCTGTTGAATCCAGCACTCCCGGCTGGGAAAAGAAAACATCAATGCATTAGCAAAAAGACATACAAAATTTTTGAAATGCTGTAAAACAAGTTAATATAACAAGGCTTCCCTTTATGGGAGGTGAGGACACTTGAACGTTGCAAAAAAGAACAGATTTACATTGTGCACGTGACTTTAAATTAAGTAAACTACAATTATTAATTAACTAACTATAAACAACCATCACCCCTACGGGTATACTATCTACTAAGTGCAAGTACACATGGTGTCTTTCTTTCTTTAAGTGCGAGTACCCTCTAAGGGTATACTATAAAACTTCAAAGTGCAAATCAATATGCTATTCTCACTTCTTCTACATATGCAGGACTATCTGTCTACCCCTACGGGCTCACTGCATTTTTCTTCAGTTTATTCCCATAAAACCTAACATTTACTTTAACTTCAATTTTATTCAAGGTACATCATTAAACATTTCCATTCCTAGCTACTATCAGTATGTAAAACATTATTGCTATCTAACTATTTAAGGCAACATTATCACTCTTGGAGAAAGTGCAACAACTAACATTCCCTTTAAGAGGAAATCTCCAGTCTCTTCTGAGGTAGTGCAAACAATCAGTATGCAAGTCAGTTATCAACTTGTAAAACAGCAAGAACTTTCACAGTGTCATCAGGAACAGTCTCTTTGAAAAGCTCTTCTTGTAAAACCAGTAGAGAGCACCTTTAAGAAGGTGCAAACTATTTACAGGAGCAGTTTGTGATCATGCACAGTCCATGATTCTGCAGTTCTTTAAAAACAAGGATAACGTGTGCAAAACAGGTTTAAACTTGGAATCCTCCTGGAACTGAGGATCCCTTTAAGGCAAAACCCAGGACGGGTCTAGTCTTGAAAAAGCAGCAAAACACACAGGAAAAGTTTTTAAACTATATACAATCTTCAGATCCTTCGAGGTTTAGTTGTGTTCTGGGGTAGCAGTATTTTCCAAGGCACCAGCCGATATCGCACACTTCCTCGCTTGGGAAGATGAGTATCCGGATCTTCGTCTGGTCCCAAGTAGATGTCATGGGTTTGTTGTTCATGTATCGTCAAGTCATTAGCTGCTATTAAAGTTTGAGTAGCCTGAGTGCAAGTGTTAGCTTTAGTATTGGTCACAGTAGCGAGTCCAACAGCGGTAGTCATGCACACAGTCGTGGTGGTGCTAGTCTGAGGTGTTGTCGGTGGTTCAGCGGCTGTAGTGGCTGAGATCGTTCTCTTGACACTAGGGGGCGCTGTTAATGGTGCGCACCTCTTAACGTTTCGAGCGTACCATCCATTGTCTCCCCAGTGACGGGTGTAAGTCACTGAGTCTCCGGGGTATAAGCTTCGGCCCGGATGCCCCCTCCAAGGTGGGACTCCATTTCACTTCTGTCGAGCCGGACCTTCGGCACCACCCTGGGTTCCTGGATGAAACCTCTCCCTCTTTGGAGATGAAAAGTCACCACTATGCCATATCTCACTGGGAGGCTGTCGTCCCACTGGGCTTCAGCGGCAGGTGCATCACACTGGGCTTTCTGTCTATTTCTCTCCTTCCATTGCAACACAAGGCATTGTTTATATTCTTCCCAGGTGAGAACTGCAATGTAGGACCCGCACACTCCACTCCTCAAGTCATCCCAGCGAAAGATCACCCCCTCCTGGCTCACATCCACTGGTGTGCCCTTGGTCGCTAGGTATAGAGGTGGTGCTCCGTCAGTGGCGCGGTGAGTCGCTGAGGCTGGCGCGGCGGCCGGTGGTCGATCACAGTCTAGGTGGGGAGCGGTCATTGGAGCAGGAGCGATCGGTTGGGCAGGGGCGTTTTCTGTACCTGCGTCTGATGTGGTTCCACCGATGATGATCCGCTCCACTGATGAGGACGCTGGAGTCGGCTGCTGCCCGGACCGCGATTCCTCCAGTACGGTCTTCCTGCACAGCTCCGACTTCCATTTCTTCACTGCTGTCGGCTCTGCGTCCAGGCGTTGATGGCTCGGCTCCTCCAACAGTGGCAGGTTCAGGTTCGCCTCCGGTCGCTTGAGATGGTCCTGGGTCACTTCGTCGTTGTTCAGGTACCCGCTGGTCACCACCTCTGCTCCTGGCTCATCGGTAGCACACACACGCTGCCCCTCCATTTTCTCGGGGTCGAGCACCTTCTTCATTTCTGGGCACGTCGTCTTCTCGCAGCAGTAGTCGGAGGGGGTGGTCGTCACTTTTAGCACCGCTTTGGTAGTCTCTTCCCATGGCACGCCCTTATTCTTCTCTGGCGCTCCTCGTGGCACTATAATGGTGGCAATTTTGGCAGTAATGGCAATACACAGTCCTTAAGCAAATCACAGTTCCAACACAGTTCTTAGGCACAAATGACCTGATTCTTCAGGCTTAAGTAGATCCTGTTTGTGACACCAAAGTTTGGAGCGCCCCCATAGGACCGTGGGGTACTCGGAGCCGGGTCCTTCGGTTCTCAGCCGGGATGTCACGGTGGCTGACCCGGTCCGTGGCCCTAGGGGTGTCCGTTGAAAAATGGGGGAAAGGTCTTTAGAGGGGTAGTTCGTGACGCCACCTGTGGTATTCGGTCAGGGTGACCGACGCTGCTTAGGGGTCCGCTGGGGTGATCTTATGGCAGCTTGATGGTATACCTTCCCACAAGTGAAGTGTATCCCCAGGGCTTCCCAGAGGTGTAGATGGTGGATGGTGTGAGGCGCAGTGAATAACGAGGACACAAGGTTGCAGTCTCTTTATCTTTTACTGAAGGCTTCAGTGTCCACAGTCCATGGCACAAGATCACAGGGTAGGCAGAGTCCAGCCGGTCTGAAGGCAAATCCAGAGTCTCCTTGTCCAGGTGGAATGCAATAGCATATGGCCTGAGGCTTGTTTATAGTGACCCTAGAGACGCCCCGACACCCACAAGTTGCCACCGTGTCTTCCTAGGTATTAAGGTCGGGCAGCCAACTTGGAATTGACTGTCCTGCCGGTCTCTGGAGCAAGGCTTGGAGACAGTTGCTCCCTCAGTATTCCGGCCACCGGCTTCGCGCACCAGGAGGATGCTGCTTCTCTCAGCCACTATCCTCCCTGGTATCCACTTGTTGCTATGCCTTTGTTTCCCACTCACTGCAATACACTTCCTTTCAATGTCTCTTTCTTTGGATGCCGCCACACGTGGGGCAGGCTGTTAAATATTAATTAATTGACTTATTCTTGGTCTTGATGCAGTATAGAGCACATTGCTTTTTGCTGACAGTACAAAGAGCTATTTATGTATATAGGAGCTCAGAGCATGAGTCCACTCCATATACAGGGAACACGTGATCTGTAGAGAAGATATATAAGTGTCTCTTAGGAGGGTGTGGGGGTCTTTTGTCACGTGGGACTGTCACCTCCCATCTTCACCTCATTCTCTCCATGGATGTTTGACGAGGAAGCAACAGCTGATAGCTGCAGCCATGATGACCTTCAAACTTCAGACACACAGACCGATGGTTTCCATTCAGGACTTGGGAAAGAGGGGTAACTAATGATGATCTCTACACATGGACAATCTGTTCGTAACTATTTTCATCTGTTTTACGTTTTTGCTGCAAAGTGATTTTTCTATGGACAATCAATAAATCATTATACTTTTTATGTGAATATGACGACATTTTTCTTTTAAGAATAACGCACCTGGTTAAGTCCTGATTTAAATGAATGTGCAGAATAAGCATATTTAACATTGCCGAAGCCAGCCAGTTTTGATTTTTGTGCTATTTTTTTTCGTGAATTTCCTTCATTTTTGCACTTGGGGGGAAGACAGAAGAGTTTGCAAGATTTTGTGCAAGTATTCAGAAATTTCACTTCAAAACTTCAAGTCACAAAGATCTCACAAGAAGAACCTACGAATTACGGAGACTTTAACGGGTGTTAGTTGAATTGACAAGTAGTAGGAGTACTACAAGTGCCGGACGTGTTGAAAATAGACGTGCTAAAAATAGCCGTGGTCAAGTGAAGTTTGGAGCCCAGCAAAAGAATTACAAGCTGAGATTTCAAGGTAGGACAAATGGATTTGATTGATTTATATGCTAAATCAAGTCAGATAGAATTTGTAAGTTTGTATAGATCTAGTGTAGAAATATTTTGGTTCTCGTTATATGCGGAATGTAGAATAGCGAATTTGAAGTTAGATTCTAAGCTAGTATCTAGGAAAAAAGAAAAAGAGCAACTGAAAAATATATTACATATGGTTAATGTGTTTCATGAGTTTGTTACAGAGAAGTCCAAAAAAGATTGTGTAGAAAGAATTTCTAAGGAAAAGGAAATTAATGATGTCCAGTGTAAAGTAAAGAGTGAGGAAGAGGAAGATGTGACGCACATGTCTGTAATGGCAGCCACTCTTGACTTTGTGCCTCATGATGAAAAACAAGATGGAGGACACGTAGGAGACATGTCAACTGACAAAGATGATATACAAGAAACAGATGTGGAATGTCCACTAAAAATAGAAGACGGCTCAGAGGCCCAACTCCAAACTAAATCTAGAAAGACCTTGTTGAAATTATGTAAAATCATTCCTGCATATGATGACAAAATCGATGTGTGCAGAAATTCAGAGATATTTGAAAGTTTTGCCGATAAGTATGATCTGACTAATCAGGAGAAAAATAAATTATTTAAAATTTGGCTTCCAGTAAGTTTCTCCAGGAAATTCTCACTAAAAATGCAGAATGAAGAATTCCATGAAGAAATGACTGATGTAGAGAGATGAAAAATTTTGATATTTTGTGGACTAAAAGAAAATTATCCAGATCTTGATATTCTTCTAAAATTGAGGATTGGCCGGAAAGAATGTACTTTTACATTCATGTCCATTTTTGAAAGGGTTTACAAACTGATCAGTACTAATTCCAGTAAAAAATCAATGGTAAATTGTTTTGTGAACAAATTTCGATTCCTAAATCCTGTATCTCGTGTTATTGCTTCACAAAAAGATTCTTTATATGAATGTGCACAGTCTATTGAATTTTTTAGAAAACATGAGAATCTTGAAAGGAAAACAAATCATACTAAGGTTTTTAAACCAAGCAGAATTATATCTTATCAGAAGCCAAAATCAAAATCTCCAAAGCTGACCCAAAATCAAATCTATGAAGAACGAAGAAAATTACATATCTGCTACAAACCCTATGAGTCTTCCACTGAAGCTGCACTGAAAGGGTTAAAAGCTAAAGGGTCAGATCTGTCTGTAAAAATGGCGGAAGTTGACAGACAGAAACAAGTGGTGAGTATCCCCGGGCCTGCTCAACTGAACACTCCATTATCTCAGTTCATAAGTTTAAAGATGATTTTATTAAATAGTGCTGTCCAACAAATTATCAACAGAGAGGTAAATTTTGGGTTAGGAATTGGCTAAAAATGTAATCAATTATATGAGGTGTAGGGGAGTTATACAATGTATTTTTTATTAATATGTAAATATTTTATACAATATATTTCTGCAGTTATATATATATATATTAATATAGTATACAGTAAATACTGTAGCATATTTGTATAAGTACAGACTATATTAACTGTATTTTTATATGTATAGTGAAATAATTAGAATTTATTCCAGTAATACTTAGAATTACATTAATTACATATATTAAATATATGCATATGTATAACATATTTAAATTATTTTGTTTCTGAATAAATATGAAATTAACCTTTATTTTTTATTTTTCCTTAGAGCTTTCATTTCAAAAACAGGAATTGAACAAAAAACCTTTTTTCATGAATTTATGTTTTATTTACACAGGAAGCTATAATAACTGCATGATTGTATATATTTAACACTTAATAAAAAAATAATACATAACTAATAAACTAAAAACTTGTTTTTTTCCTTTGCATGGAAATAATGTCGTTTTTTTTCCTCCACTGCATGGTGCATGATGTGAACAGCTGTGAGTTAAAATATCATATATCCTTGTTTTAGTGTAAGGAGAATTTGAAGCTCCTCAGCCTTTACATTCAAATGGATTCAGTTGCAGACTTGTACTAAATATAACTGTACAACAAATGCACACATTTCATATGGAAGAGTCCTATCTATAGGTTAGAACATAGTGTTAAGTTAGATAGTGTTAGATATATTTGGGGAATATTCAAAAAATATTAGAATACTAAATTTAATAGATTACAATGCGCATTGATTGATAATTAGGACACAATATTTTGGGTTAATATACATGTTGTTTATATGTGAAATATATGTAGTGTCAACTTATATGTGAGTCATAGTTTGAGTGACATATGACAGATGAGCAGCTGCTAAGTGCACTTAATGCTAAGAATGAAGTGTAACGTAAGGAGCGTGGAGCGTGGTACGTGCAGTATGTAAGAGGCCTCATGATTTATGGTATGTGGAGAGAAAGAAAATAACAAAAAACTTGTGTATATGAAAATAAGATTCAGTTAAATTGCAAATGTTAAGATATATTTAAATATTATTTACTCAACATATATTTACATATATTTCTTTAATTATTATTTCTTGATTTAGTAAATAGTGAATAAGTGCAATTACACATCAATATGGTTTATCAAGTATATATTTAGAATAATTTTCCCAAATTATAATTTTTTTCATATTCAATGTTTTTTATTGATTACATAGATGGGTACCATTTTCAAACAAATATATGGCACAAGCTGATCTGACAGTTCTAAAATTAATTATTTTTAATTTTGGTTTATGCAAATTAATTTTTTAATTAAATAATATTTTTTTGATATTAAGGGGGAAATGTGTTTTTGATCCAGATTACATCATCACATTTCATCAATACCTCTTTTTCACACATTTTAATAAAAAAGAAATATTAATAAGGTATTATTGGGTACAATACAATAAGTATTATAAAAGTCATTTTTTTCCTCTAATGAAGGGTATTATATGCAAAGCTGCATAATTTCAATATTTTGGTAATCCAAGGTTATGACAACATCTAGATAATGAAAATATTAAAGGGAATGTGTTATTGAGACATAACCTCTGCATTTGTCATCAACATATAAAGGCCTTATTTTTATTTTTATTTTATTCTCATTTTTCATTTTTCACTATTTCTTATTTTTATTTGTTTATCATTTTTATTTTTTATTTTTCACTTTTTCTTCAATTTTTATTCTCAATTTTTATTTTTCATTTTTTATTTTTTCTTCAATTTTTATTCTCAATTTTTCATTTTTTATCTCAAAAAGAAAAATCAATATTTAATAAAGTAATGTCTAATACAAGAATATTGCTTTATCAAATATAATGATCATATGGTTTCATTATATAAGAAATGTTTCAATTCTGAGTTGAATACAACAATTCTTTCACTCATTCATTCATTCATTTATTAATTTATTCATATATATATATTCTTATTTTGGTTCATGGCTACACATTCTTCCATATTATAGGTTATTAATAAAATTTTAGTAATATAAACACTTGTTACATAAAAGACACACTGACATCTATGGGTTCAAAAAGAAATTACAGCCATGACATAAAAATGTCCTATCACATGAAGAATATGGCTAATAATATATTATAATTTATTATTATTATTATTATTTTATTTTTCCAAATATAAGTTCCATATTAATATTCCGATAATTATATGGATATTATTGATTGCTATGGTAAGCTATGATATTATAAGTTAGGAAATTACCAGATTTGGTATAGAATAGGGAATGAAGACTTCAATCAAGATACCGAAAGTTACGTTAATAAAGACTTTTCATATTTTTAAATTCAATTAAAAGTTGCAAGAAGAAAAATCCGTTATCCAGAAGATTCACAAGGTAACAATGCTATGATTTCTGAGTAATAATAGACTGTGTCGAATACAATTCATGTCACCATTCACAACTACAGCATCCATCACTGACAAGTATGAGTACAATATCCTACCTGCCAACCACGGAGAGGACGATGATCCTATGATGCTAAGATGAACTGTGTTATTATGTTCCAGTGGTTTCCTATCACCTATAAGACTTCCATGAAAGCTGGTGAACAATTCAGGTGATTGTCAGGATGCTACAACCCTGACATGTGTCCGGTGCACTAAAGACTGGTTATGGTGCTATATTTAGCAGGGAAGAGTCAATTTAACCCTTGCTGTGCTGACCAAAAACACCTGTTCCAAGACCACTACGGATGATATGGAGATTCCAGATGATTTCCAAGGCGAGCCAATGTAAGTCCAGGTTTTTAAAGGTGACACTACACAGATATTAAAGCTACATCACATCTATGAACTTTGTTTTCTTATCAACATTTGAATTTATGAACTTTGATTGACACATGACACACAGTCTCTACAACATCTACATGCTATCATCTATTTCATAAGAATTATAATAAAGATTGTTTAAAAAGATCCAAGAAGAAGACATCAAAATGAAGACCAGATGACATCAGATGACATCAGACCTGAGATGCTTCAAGTAGATATAGGGAAGTATAATCATAAATTTTATCTGAATATTAGTCACGGCTTACCATAACATGAATTTACCTACCATTATATTAGTGAAAACGTATAACAATATTATTATTATTATTATTATTATTATTATTGATATTATGAACACTAAATTATTTTTCTAAAGAAGAAGAAAAGAAGAAAAGAAGATATTAATATATTTAATTTGAGGGTTCCAATCAATGTCTTTCACCCTCAAAAGGGGGAATTGTTAAATATTAATTAATTGACTTATTCTTGGTCTTGATGCAGTATAGAGCACATTGCTTTTTGCTGACAGTACAAAGAGCTATTTATGTATATAGGAGCTCAGAGCATGAGTCCACTCCATATACAGGGAACACGTGATCTGTAGAGAAGATATATAAGTGTCTCTTAGGAGGGTGTGGGGGTCTTTTGTCACGTGGGACTGTCACCTCCCATCTTCACCTCATTCTCTCCATGGATGTCTGACGAGGAAGCAACAGCTGATAGCTGCAGCCATGATGACCTTCAAACTTCAGACACACAGACCGATGGTTTCCATTCAGGACTTGGGAAAGAGGGGTAACTAATGATGATCTCTACACATGGACAATCTGTTCGTAACTATTTTCATCTGTTTTACGTTTTTGCTGCAAAGTGATTTTTCTATGGACAATCAATAAATCATTATACTTTTTATGTGAATATGACGACATTTTTCTTTTAAGAATAACGCACCTGGTTAAGTCCTGATTTAAATGAATGTGCAGAATAAGCATATTTAACACAGGCGCAGCTCCGTGGACCCTCGTCCTCCTCAGACCGCAGTCTGTATCTGACTGGAACCCACTCCAGCCAGCTTCTGCCAAACTCCGTCAGGCTCTCACTGATTAACTTCCTAACCAACCCATCAGTTCTACCTAACTGTGAGGAGTGGCCAAGTAGATGGAACCTTTGCTCTCCCTGGTGGACTGGAGTGTGAAGTGTGTTGTGTGTGGTTGTGATACCTGGACAGAAGATCTCCTTTATTGCCTTCAGACGTAATATCACTCCCCCTGGTGGAAGAACAACATTACTGGAACGACCAGGACTCTGGGGCGCTGCACCTCCAGGCTTCTTGCACCCCTCTATGATGACCTCAAGTCCGGTGCCATGAGTGGATCCTACTTCTGTCACTCACCCAGTTCCGAATGTGCTATTGACGCACTTAAAGAAGCCATAATTTCTGCACCTGACCTTGGTATCCTCAACTATGATTTGCCGTACATTCTCTTCAACAGTGAAACTGATAGCTATGCCGCTGAGGTCCTCTGCCAGAAGCATGGAGGAAGGATGAGACCCCTTGGATACTCCAAGATTGGACCCCATTGCTCTTGCCTTACCCTTCTGCCTCAAAGCAGTCCATGCTGCTCATGTTCTCCTGGACAAAACTGCTATCACTCTAGGACACAAGATTGTTTTATATGCCCCTCATGATATCCAAGCAATCCTTTCCCAAACTCAACCTTAACATCTATTCACTCAGAGACACCTTTGGCTCAAATGCTCCCTATGACTCCCCAGCAACGTCACGCTCAAAAGATGCATAACACTGAACCCATCCACTCTACTTACTCTTTCCAGGGGGGACCCTGTATCTCTGGACTACCCATAGTTTGGAGACCCCTAACCCTCTGAATGACATAGTCCCAGATGAGCTGAGGTCATTTAACTATGACTGCCTGGAACACATGCTGTCAGAAACTTAACACTTGCCCTGGATATCGGAAGAACCCCTACCGGAAGCTGACCTTGTGGTTCAAACAGATGGATCTAGATACGCCGATGAAAGGGGAAGATTCCACATTGGATGGGCCGTGGCAACAGGAAGAACTTGCAGCAGCTGGATCTCTGCCACCTTCTATGTCAGACTATAAACATAATGATGAATGACCTTGGGGAGATCAAAACATCCAACACTGCGGAGACACCATCAAGTGTTTCTCAATGCAGTGACCCAGAACACTGCCCCCATCCCTAAAGGGAAATATGCAAATGCATGTAGAAAAGCCGCAGAGACACCATCACGTGTTTCTCAATGCAAGCAATGAATAGCCAGGTCTTTCACCGGGAAGGAACAACCACGGGAAGGGCAGCATCCAGTAAAGGAAAACCACCTAGGCCAAAACAAGGTATCCATCCACAGACAGCTGTTTCGGGGTATTTGCCCCTCATCAGTGTGGAGTAGGAAACTGGCTATTAGGAGCAGTTCCTAGTGAAAAGACTATAAACATAAGGATGAATGACCTCGGGGAGATAAAAACATCCAACACTGTTGAGACACCATCACGTGTTTCTCAACTCAGTGATCCAGAACACTGCCCCCATCCCTAAAGGGAAATATGCAAATGCATGTAGAAAAGCCGCGGAGACACCATTACATGTTTCTCAATGCAAGCAATGAATAGCCAGGTCTTTCACCGGGAAGGAACAACCACGGGAAGGGCAGCATCCAATAAAGGAAAACCACCTATGCCAAAACATGGTATCCATCCACAGACAGCTGTTTCGGGGTATTTGCCCCTCATCAGTGTGGAGTAGGAAACTGGCTATTAGAAGCAGTGCCTAGTGAAAAGACTATAAACATAAGGATGAATAACCTCGGGGAGATCAAAACATATTTGCCTTTAGGGATGGGGGCAGTGTTGTGGATCACTGTGTTGAGAAACACAAGATGGTGTCTCCGCAGTGTTGGATGTTTTGATCTCCCCGAGGTCATTCATCCTTATGTTTATAGTCTTTTCATTAGGCACGGCTCCTAATAGCCAGTTTCCTACTCCACACTGATGAGGGGCAAATACCCCGAAACAGCTGTCCATGGATGGATACCATGTTTTGTCATAGGTGGTTTTTCTTTATTGGATGCTGCCCTTCCTGTGGTTGTTCCTTCCCAGTGAAAGACCTGGCTATTCATTGCTTGTGTTGAGAAACACGTGATGGTGTCTCTGCGGCTTTTCTACATGCATTTGCATATTTCTCTTTAGGGATGGGGACAGTGTTCTGGATCACTGCGTTGAGAAACACGTAATGGTGTCTCCGCAGTGTTGGATGTTTTGATCTCCCCGAGGTCATTCATCCTTTTGTTTATAGTCTTTTCACTAGGCACTGCTCCATATAGCCAGTTTCCTACTCCACACTGATGAGGGGCAAATACCCTGAAACAGCTGTCTGTGGATGGATACCATGTTTTGGCATAGGTGGTTTTCCTTTATTGGATGCAGCCCTTCCCGTGGTTGTTCCTTCCCGTTGAAAGACCTGGCTATTCATTGCTTGCGTTGAGAAACACGTGATGGTGACTCCGCGGCTTTTCTACATGCACCTTCTATGTCAGCACAGGAAGCCAAACTCCATGCTGCGACTGAAGCCTGCAAGATGTCGGAAGGGAAGGTGGTGAACAATTGTAAGGACTCCAGATATACTTTTGGGGTCGCTCACAACTTTGGACAACTATGAGCTGCCAGGGGACTCCAAACCTCAGCCGGAACCCCGCTAAAGAATGCAAATTCAATACACCAACTGATGAGAGCCCTATCACTCCCAAGACAGTGGCAGTCATAAAATCCAAGGCACATGGCAGATTAAACTCGGCACAAGCAAAAGGAAATAACTTTGCTGATCAGATGGCTAAACAAGCAGCTCTGTGGGACCCAGGGAAAGAGGAAGTAGGAGTGTATGTTGTCACAAGGAGCAGGAATAAAGATACAGAAGGAGAAAAAGACCCACAACCACCCTCAATAGCTAAGTTGAAGACACATCAAGAGCAAGTGGAACCTGAAGAAATGGACTAATGGCTCAGTAAGAAAGCAGTGAGAGGCCAAGATGGATTCTGGCCCATAGGCACTAAACTGTTCCTCCCCAGGAGTCTTTACTCCCCAGTCATTGCATGGGCCCATGGAATCACTTACAGAGGAAAGAATCAAAAGCACACTACTATCAATAACTACTATGTGGCACCAGAAGTAACACCTCCAATATGGGCTTATACAAGTCCTGCCCCATCTGCGCCTCCTGTAATGCTGGAAGATCAGAAAAAACACCCAAGAAACATCTTTCCAAACCTTTGTACCCCTTTCTCAGGATTCAGCTAAACCATATCCAAATGCCAAAAGCAGGAAAATATTAATATGCTCTGGTGGTGGTGGACATGTTCTCAGGCTGGTCAGAAACCTATCCAGTGACCAACATGACAGCCCGGACCACAGCAAAAAGACTTATGACTGAAATGGTCTGCAGATATGGCATCCCAGAAGTTATACAAAGTGACCAAGGCCCGGAATTCATGGAAGCAATCACTAGAGAACTCTGGGAGATGGTTGGGGCAGTGATTACACACACCCTACCAGCCGCAAAGTAGCGGGAAAGTCGAGAGGCTCGATGGCACTCTAAAAAGCAAAATCCTCAAGATCAGTCAGGAGGTGTCCAACATCCTTCCCATTGCCATGTACTCTGACAGAAACAGCCCCCAGGGAATCACACAAGCTCACACCCTAAGAAATCCTTTTTGGGGCCCACCCAGGTTAGGATTCTACTTTCCATAACAACTCAGTACAGGGCATGACAGTTTGGTGAACTTTGTTATTGCTATAACCAATGAACTGTCAGTAGATGCTGTTGACTTCAAAACGCGTTGAGATTAAGATTGAAACCATCTATATTTTACCCTGAACTAGCCTGAACCTTCATTTGTACAGCAGCATGTATGGTATCCACCAATCTTTTTAGCATTTGATATTACAATGGGTCACTAGATGTGACCAGTGGTTCTGTGGCAGCTGTCAGTATTGATAAATCTATATGCCTCTTCTCATGTCACATCAGGTGAGTTTTATCTGATCGTGTTTTATGACATATCACCCGTATAAAACCCTATTGGGCTTCTTTTTAAAGTGTATTTGTCACAAACTCTATAAATGACATTTTAACATTATTCTAATGGTCAACACAATTACATTTATACTCAACTAGATGGTGGCCCGATTCTAACGCACTGGGTATTCTAGAATATGTACGTATGTATGTATATAGCAGCCACATAGTATATAGCACAGGCCACGTAGTATATAGGAGCCATGTAGTATATATAGCAGACAAATATTACGTGGGCTGTGTTATATACTATTTGGGCTGTGTTATATACTGCGTGGCCACTGTTATATATTGCGTGGCCTGTATTAAGGCATCGGGTATTCTACAATATGTATGTATGTATGTATATAGCAGCCACATAGTATATAGCACAGGCCACATAGTATTTGTCTGCTATATACTACATGGCTCCTATATACTACGTGGCCTGTGCTATATACTATAGTATGTGGCTGCTATATACATACATACATATTGTAGAATACCCGATGCGTTAATACAGGCCACGCAATATATAACAGTGGCCATGCAGTATATAACACAGCCCAAATAGTATATAACACAGCCCACGCAGTATATAGCAGCCACGCAGTATATAACACAGGCGACGTACTATATAACAGTGGCCATGCAGTATATAACAGTGGCCACGTAATATATACCACAGGCCAAGTAGTACATAACACAGCCCACAGTATCTAACACTGGCCACGTAGTATATAGCAGTCACGTGGTATATAACGCAGACCACGTGCTATATAACACTGCCCACGCGGTATATAATACTGTCCACGTAGTATATAACGCTGGCCACGTAGTATATAGCAGCTATGCTGTATATAACGCAGCCCACGCGTTATATAACACTGCCCATGTAGTATATAGCAGTGTGGGCACATATCCGTGTTAAAAAAAGATAATTAAAACAAAAAATAGTTATATACTCACCCCCTGGGATCCAGCGAAGCTGTCCCTATGCGCACGGCTGCCGCCATCTTCCGTTCCAGGATGCATTGCGAAATTACCCAGATGACTTAGCGGTCTCGCGAGACCGCTAAGTCTTCCGGGTAATTTTGCAAAGCATCTCTGGTAACGGAAGATGGCGGCAGCCGTGAGCGCATCGTCGGACTACAGAGGGTGAGTATAGCAGGTTTTTTGTTTTTTTATTATTTTTAACATTAGATCTTTTTTACTATTGACGCTGCATATGCAGCATCAATAGTAAAAAGTTGGGGACACACAGATTTAATAGCAGCGGAAACGTTACCCATGGCATAGCGTGGTACGTTACCGCTGGCATTAACCCTGTGTGAGCGGTGAGTGGAGGGGAGTATGCGGGCGCCGGGCACTGACTGCGGGGAGAATGGAGCGGGTGCCGGGCACTGACTGCAGGGGAGTAGGGAGGGACTAAGCGGACTGTGCCCGTCGCTGATTGGTCGTGGCAGCCATGACAGGCAGTTGGCGAGACCAATCAGCGACGCGGGATTTCCGTGACGGAAGTTGCCAACAGAAAGACGGAAGTACCCCTTAGGCAATTATATATATAGATGTATGTGTTTTTTTTAATATTTTATCCCTTTTTCACAAGTAAAATTACTTTAAACAAAAAAAAAATCACTTTTTTAGTTGTTTTTCATTTTTATTTTTTTAATTTATAGTACTGTATGAGGATTTGTCTTTTGTATAATGAGCTGTACTTTTATTTGTACCATTTTGGGTAACATATAGCTTTTAAAAAATAAACGGCAATTATGGCATAATTTTTCTTGCTTTACGCCATTCACCGTACGGGACTTGATACGGTTTTACAGTACCGGTCATTACGAATGCAGTGATACAATGTATGTGATGTTTTTGCTGGGGGTTAGAGGATTTTTACACACAAACTATTTTTACATTTTTTTGTAACACTTAGAGGGAACCTGTCACCCCCCAGGCGTTTGTAACTAAAAGAGCCACCTTGTGCAGCACTAATGCTGCATTCTGACAAGGTGGCTCTTTTAGTTATGATCCCTGCACACGCTGAAATAAACGCTTACAAAATGTGCCCCCTCATACCCTGAAATCACCAGGGAGGCGGGTCTTTCCTTCCTAATCAGACGCAGGACAGCCGTCACTCCGGGCCTGTGCGCGCCGGGCGCCGCCTCCTCTTGCGTCATTAGCGTCCCCGGCGCCAGCGCATTAAGTTTTTTTTTCGGGCATGCACAGTTGCACTGCCCTTCGTACTTACAATGTAGGCGCCTGGGACGATAATGAAGCAAGAGGAGGCGCTGCCTGGCGCACACAGGCCCGGAGTGATGGCTGGGAGGCGCCTGGCTTAGGAAGGAAAGACCCGCCTCCCTGGCGATTTCAGGGTATGAGGGGGCACATTTTATAAACGTTTATTTCAGCGTGTGCAGGGAGCATAACTAAAAGAGCCACCTTGTCAGAATGCAGCAGTTGTGCAGCACAAGATGGCTCCTTTAGCTACAAACACCTGAGGGGGGTGATAGGTTCCCTTTAATAACCTTTTTATTTTATTTTTACTGTTGTTACTACTTCCAAAAGGGAACTTTGATCTGTGATTCTTTAATCCCATTAATACTACACTGTAGTACTTATTTACTACAGTGCATTATCTGTAGTCAGTTTTTGTCTGACAGCCAATTACAGTAAATGCTGCCCTTAGAGGGATCTGATTGGCTGAGGGACATAGCAAATAGGAATACCATTGTCAGGCCTACCTGTTGCCATAGCAACCATTGGCATTCCGTGAGTCCCACTGGGGCTCAGAATCTAAATTCCCTATCAGTATGTTTTTGGACTGTGGAAGGAAACTAGAGAACCCGAGGGGAAACCACGCAAACAAGGGGAGAACATATAACCTCTTTGCTGTTGGATAAGGAGTTGACCCCAGGACTACAGTGCTGCAAAGCTACAGTGTTGACCACTGAGCCACAGTGCTGTACTTAAATCTTCTTATATTTTTCAGGTATAAGGCCTTTTGAAAATATTGAGTATAGATATTTGAACAATGCCACATTGTACATCAGTATTTTCAAAAGTAATGAAAAGTGTTAATCAATTACATGTATCAATTACATGTATAAATTTATTTTTTTTTAAAATGGTATCTGATATTTCTGCACTACTGTGTTTATTTGTATTTATTGATAGAAATTGATGGCATATTGCTAGATTAAACCATCATTTAATAATCTATGAAAATTTGACTGCCACAACCCCCAAATTTACCTCAGAATACAGATGGTGACAGAATCTGGCGTCTTTTATGCTGTAAGTGTACAGCAACCTGTGGCCTAAAGGATGGAGAGTGGTCTACTACGAGACCAAACTGTAGTGGCATCACGAATGTCTATACAGTTCAAAGTTGTGCTTGACTGGAGATTTAGGGATCTAGCCAGCCCCAAATCATTGGCTCTTTGCACCCCTAAGGATTTTGCACTATGGGCAATTGTCCCTGTGGCTCTCCTCCAACGCCACGTGCAGTGCAGCTCTGTCAGAAGCTGTTGATTCACCACTATATAAATAAATGGACGTAGACCACTACATAGCGGTTAGCAACATGCCAGATCCGTGCTCTGACAGACAGGATTTCTGGCGTGTCAATTCACACACCCGCGCTGCAGTCGATGCTTCCCTTCCTCATGCTCTGCATGCTTCCAGCAGAGCTACCAGCCGGGCCTCCAGCCATCTCCTTGGAGCACGCGCGTGCGCTCCTGCCTTCATAAAGAGTCTGCGCGTGCACTTGCTATTTACTCCCCAGCCAATGACTGTGGGGCATTATGTATATATTGCTTCCTCCTCACTAGGGAGGTACCAGAGCAACCTTCTTGTTCTGCAGTCTAAGTTGTGTAAGGTTGCGTACCAGTCCTTGCTGCACTCTGGTGGAGATACTGCCTGCCGTACTTTGACACTCATTCTGCCTGCTGTACTCTGGTGCAGATCCTGTCTGCTACACTCTGACATGCACTCTGCTTGCTGCACTCTGTTGCAGATCCTGCCTGCTGCATTCTGACACTCATTCTGCCTGCTGTACTCTGGTGCAGATCCCGCCTGCTGCACTCTGGAAAAAATGAACATTTTACTTTTTCACAAAAAATTTACTTTGGAAACAATTTTTTTTATTTTCACAAGGGTATCAGGAGAAAATTGACCACAAAATTTGTTGTGCAATTTCTCTTGAGTACGCCGATACCCCATATGTGGGGAAAAGACAATGTTTGGGTGCATGGCAGGGCTCAGAAGAGAGGGAGCTGACTTTTTGAATGCAAAATTGGCTGGAATCAATGGTGGCGCCATGTCACGTTTGGAGACCTCCTGATGTACCTAAACAGTGGAAACCCCACAAACCTAACTCCAACCCTAACTCCAACAAACCCCTAAACCTAATCCCAAACCTAACCATAACCCTAAGCACAACCCTAACCCCAACATGCCCCTAACCCTAATCCCAACTCTAACCATAGCCCTAACCACAAACCTAACTCCAACACACACCTACCCATAATCCCAACTAGGGTTGAGCGAAACGGATCGGACAAATTAAAAAATCGCCGACTTTCAGCAAAGTCGGGTTTCATGAGACCCGACCCGATCCTAGTGTGGGATCGGCCATGCGGTCGGCGATCTTCACGCCAAAGTCGCATTTCGTATGATGCGTTCAGCGCCATTTCTCAGCCAATGAAGGAGAACGCAGAGTGTGGGCAGTGTGATGACATAGGTCTCGGTCCCCACCATCTTAGAGAAGAGCATGACAGTGATTGGTTTGCTTTCTGCTGCGTCACAGAAGGTATAAAGGGGCGTGCACGCCGACCGCCATCATACTTCTGCCGATCTTAGCATAGGGAGAGATTGCTGCAGCTTCGTCAGAAGAAGGGCTATAGTTAGGAAGGGAAGATTAACCCACAAACCGCTTGTGCTGTAGCGATTTCCACTGTCCAACACCACCTTTGTTTTGCAGGGACAATGGAGGCTATATCTTTGTGCAGCAGCTCTGTAGCTTATTAGGCTGCCTTATAAGGCTCCCTGATAGCTGCATTGCTGTTTGCACCGCTGCTGTGCAAACCAACTGCTTTTTTAAAAGCAAAAATCCTGTTGCTCCTTTCTGCAGTTATCTTGTTTATTTGTCCACACTTTTGTGTGCAGCAGTCCTTTTTGTTGCTACCATACTTGTCCTGAGATCATTGTAGGGAGATTGAAATTGTACTACAGTCCTTGGATTTTTTCAGATATCTTCCAGCCACTTTCTGCCACTTAGATTGTGTAGTGTTACACACTGGGCCTGAGTTGTGGTGCTGTCTAACCCCCAAAAAAGTGAGATTCAAATTCTCACAAAGTGGATATACCTCAGTCCTCTTAGTTTGTCGTGTATCAGCCAGCCACTTGCTGACACTCACATTGCGTTGTAAAATACACTGGGCCTGAGTTTGGGTTCAGTCTCCCCCCCAAAAAAGTGAGATTCAAATTCTCACAAAGTGGATATACCTCAGTCCTCTTAGTTTGTCGTGTATTAGCCAGCCACTTGCTGCCACTCACATTGCGTGGTAAAATACACTGGGCCTGAGTTTGGGTTCAGTCTCCCCAAAAAAAAAGTGAGATTCAAATTCTCACAAAGTGGATATACCTCAGTCCTCTTAGTTTGTCGTGTATCAGCTAGCCACTTGCTGCCACTCACATTGCGTTGTAAAATACACTGGGCCTGAGTTTGGGTTCAGTCTCCCCCCCAAAAAAGTGAGATTCAAATTCTCACAAAGTGGATATACCTCAGTCCTCTTAGTTTCTCCGTGAATCTGCCAGCCACTTGCTGCCACTCACATTGCGTTGTAAAATACACTGGGCCTGAGTTTGGGTTCAGTCTCCCCCCCAAAAAAGTGAGATTCAAATTCTCACAAAGTGGATATACCTCAGTCCTCTTAGTTTGTCGTGTATCAGCCAGCCACTTGCTGCCACTCACATTGCGTGGTAAAATACACTGGGCCTGAGTTTGGGTTCAGTCTCCCCCCCAAAAAAGTGAGATTCAAATTCTCACAAAGTGGATATACCTCAGTCCTCTTAGTTTGTCGTGTATCAGCTAGCCACTTGCTGCCACTCACATTGCGTTGTAAAATACACTGGGCCTGAGTTTGGGTTCAGTCTCCCCCCCAAAAAAGCAAGATTCAAATTCTCACAAAGTAGATATACCTCAGTCCTCTTAGTTTCTCTTGTATCAGCCAGCCACTTGCTGCCACTCACATTGCTTTGTAAAATACACTGAGCCTGAGTTGTGGTTCAGTCTCCCCCCAAAAAAGTGAGATTCAAATTCTCACAAAGTGGATATACCTCAGTCCTCTTAGTTTGTCGTATATCAGCCAGCCACTTGCTGCCACTCACATTGCGTTGTGAAATACACTGGGCCTGAGTTTGGGTTCAGTCTCCCCCCAAAAAAAGTGAGATTCAAATTCTCACAAAGTGGATATACCTCAGTCCTCTTAGTTTGTCGTGTATCAGCCAGCCACTTGCTGCCACTCACATTGCGTTGTGAAATACACTGGGCCTGAGTTTGGGTTCAGTCTCCCCCCCAAAAAAGTGAGATTCAAATTCTCACAAAGTGGATATACCTCAGTCCTCTTAGTTTGTCGTTTATCAGCCAGCCACTTGCTGCCACTCACATTGCGCTGTAAAATACACTGGGCCTGAGTTTGGCTTCAGTCTCTCCCCCAAAAAAGAGAGATTCAAATTCTCACAAAGTGGATATACCTCAGTCCTCTTAGTTTGTCGTGTATCAGCCAGCCACTTGCTGCCACTCACATTGCGTTGTAAAATACACTGAGCCTGAGTTTGGCTTCAGTCTCCCCCCAAAAAAGTGAGATTCAAATTCTCACAAAGTGGATATACCTCAGTCCTCTTAGTTTCTCGTGTATCAGCCAGCCACTTGCTGCTGTAGCGCCCCCACTGCCGCAGGGCCGAGGGGTACCCGGTACCGGGCCTCTGAGTCTCTGCTCTGGGGTTGTCACGGTGGCTAGACCCGGTCCGTGACCCTGCTGAGGGGCGTACAGTAATAGATGTGGATGGTGGTGGTGGTGCGGTGTAATGCCGGTCACAGTAAATAACGAGGACACAAGGTTGCAGTCTCTTTACCTCTTTACTGAAGGCTCCTGGGTCCTCAGTCTGGAATACGGTTAACCGGGCTGCGCAAGTCCGGCCGGTCCGATGGCACCTCCAGAGTTCCCGTTGTAGGTGGAAATCTGTGTCTTCCTTCTAGCGCTTGTGTGTTGTGGTCCTCCCCTGCTGTGCTTACGGGATAGTACCCCACAACTGTTGTGTCTGTTCCTCGTGTTCCCTCACAACAACTCGATTCTGATGTTCTTCTTCTCGCCCCCCAGATCTTATGGTAGGATGCACCTGTATGACGGGAAGGCTCGGAGCTCTTCCGGGACCCTAGAGTCGCCCCTCTCCAAAGGTTGCCCCCTATGTCTGCGTAAGTGATGTAGGTGAGACAGCCAGCCTATAGCTCTCTGTCCTGCCGTTGGTTTGAAGTAATGCTTAGAGCTCTGTACTTCCTCGGCGTTCCGGCCACCGGTTATTTACGCCTCAGTAGGATGTTGCCTCGGTCTAACAGCACGACTCCTACTGGTATTTCTCCCTGTTGTTTTGATCTCGTTTCTCACTCAGCACAATAAATCTCGCTTCTTGTCCTTTCTTAGGGCACCGCCGCTATGAAGTGCAGGCGCGGTCCCGTAGCTTTCTCTCTGATTGCCAGGCCTCTGTCAGGATCCCACCCATGACAGGGACCCTACCGAATCTTCCCCTACAACACCCTCTGCCACAAGGTGTTGCCTGGTTCCAACCCAGTCAGCTTTCTCTCTAACTTCCTGCCTAACCCCCAGTTTTACCAGACTGTGAGGAGTGGCCTAATGAATAGTACCCTTAGCTCCCCCTGGAGGCCAGACTGTGAAATGTATTGGTGTCTGTGATACCTGGTCAGATGAACTCCTTCAGTGCCATCAGACGTACCATAGCCCCCCTTAGCGGCGGAGCCATAGTACTGCAACGACCAGGACTCTGGGGCGCTGCACTGCCACTCACATTGCGTTGTAAAAAAAACTGGGCCTGAGTTTGGGTTCAGTCTCCTCCCCTCAAAAGTGAGATTCAAATTCTCACAAAGTGGATATACCTCAGTCCTGTTAATTTCTCGTGAATCAGCCAGCCACTTGCTCCACTCACATTGCGTTGTAAAATACACTGGGCCTGAGTTGTGGTTCAGTCTCCCCCCCAAAAAAATGAGATTCAAATTCTCACAAAGTGGATATACCTCAGTCCTCTTAGTTTCTCATGTATCAGCCAGCCACTTGTTGCCACTCACATTGTGTTGTAAAATACACTGAGCCTGAGTTGTGGTTCAGTCTCCCCCCAAAAAAAGTGAGATTCAAATTCTCACAAAGTGGATATACCTCAGTCCTCTTAGTTTCTCGTGTATCAGCCAGCCACTTGCTGCCACTCACATTGCGTTGTAAAATACACTGGGCCTGAGTTTGGGTTCAGTCTCCTCCCCTCAAAAGTGAGATTCAAATTCTCAAAAGTGGATATACCTCAGTCCTCTTAGTTTCTCGTGTATCAGCCAGCCACTTGCTGCCACTCACTTTGTGTTGTAAAATACACTGGGCCTGAGTTGTGGTTCAGTCTCCCCCCCAAAAAAAGTGAGATTCAAAATCTCACAAAATCGATATACCTCAGTCCTCTTAGTTTCTCGTGTATCAGCCAGCCACTTGCTGCCACTCACATTGCATTATAAAATACACTGGGCCTGAGTTTGGGTTTTGTCTCCCCCTCAAAAAAGTGAGATTCAAATTCTCAAAAAGTGGATATACCTCAGTCCTCTTAGTTTGTCAAGTATCAGCCAGCCACTTGCTGCCACTCACATTGCGTTGTAAAATACAATGGGCCTGAGTTTGGGTTCAGTCTCCCCCCCAAAAAAGTGAGATTCAAATTCTCACAAAGTGGATATACCTCAGTCCTCTTAGTTTGTCGTGTATCAGCCAGCCACTTCCTGCCACTCACATTGCGTTGTAAAATACACTGGGCCTTAGTTTGGGTTCAGTCTCCCCCCCCAAAAAAAAGTGAGATTCAAATTCTCACAAAGTGGATATACCTCAGTCCTCTTAGTTTGTCGGGTATCAGCCAGCCACTTGCTGCCACTCACATTGCGTTGTAAAATACACTGGGCCTGAGTTTGGGTTCAGTCTCCCCCAAAAAAAAGTGAGATTCAAATTCTCACAAAGTGGATATACCTCAGTCCTCTTAGTTTGTCATGTATCAGCCAGCCACTTGCTGCCACTCACATTGCGTTGTAAAATACACTGGGCCTGAGTTGTGGTTCAGTCTCCCCCCAAAAAAAGTGAGATTCAAATTCTCACAATGTGGATATACCTCAGTCCACTTAGTTTCTAGTGTATCAGCCAGCCACTTGCTGCCACTCACATTGCGTTGTAAAATAGACTGGGCCTGAGTTTGGGTTCAGTCTCCCCCCAAAAAAAGTGAGATTCAAATTCTCACAAAGTGGATATACCTCAGTCCTCTTAGTTTGTCGTGTATCAGCCAGCCACTTGCTGCCACTCACATTGCGTTGTAAAATACACTGAGCTTGAGTTGTGGTTCAGTCTCCCCCCAAAAAAAGTGAGAGTCAAATTCTCACAAAGTGGATATACCTCAGTCCTCTTAGCTTCTCGTGTATCAGCCAGCCATTTCCTGCCACTCACATTGCGTTGTAATATACACTGGGCCTTAGTTTGGGTTCAGTCTCCCCCCAAAAAAGTGAGATTCAAATTCTCACAAAGTAGATATACCTCAGTCCTCTTAGTTTGTCGTGTATCAGCCAGCCACTTGCTGCCACTCACATTGCGTTGTAAAATACACTGAGCTTGAGTTGTGGTTCAGTCTCCCCCAAAAAAAGTGAGATTCAAATTCTCACAAAGTGGATATACCTCAGTCCTCTTAGTTCCTCGTGTATCAACCAGCCACTTGCTGCCACTCACATTGCGTTGTAAAATACACTGGGCCTGAGTTTGGGTTCAGTCTCCTCCCCTCGAAAGTGAGATTCAAATTCTCTCAAAGTGGATATACCTCAGTCCTCTTAGTTTGTCGTGTATCAGCCAGCCACTTGCTGCCACTCACATTGCGTTGTAAAATACACTGGGCCTGAGTTTGGGTTCAGTCTCCTCCCCAAAAAAAGTGAGATTCAAATTCTCACAAAGTGGATATACCTCAGTCCTCTAAGTTTCTCATGTATCAGCCAGCCACTTGCTGCCACTCACATTGCGTTGTATAATACACTGGGCCTGAGTTGTGGTTCAGTCTCCCCCCAAAAAAAGTGAGATTCAAATTCTCACAATGTGGATATACCTCAGTCCTCCTAGTTTCTCGTGTATCAGCCAGCCACTTGCTGCCACTCACATTGCGTTGTAAAATACACTGGGCCTGAGTTTGGGTTCAGTCTCCCCCCAAAAAAAGTGAGATTCAAATTCTCACAAAGTGGATATACCTCAGTCCTCTTAGTTTGTCGTGTATCAGCCAGCCACTTGCTGCCACTCACATTGCGTTGTAAAATACACTGAGCTTGAGTTGTGGTTCAGTCTCCCCCAAAAAAAGTGAGATTCAAATTCTCACAAAGTGGATATACCTCAGTCCTCTTAGTTTCTCGTGTATCAACCAGCCACTTGCTGCCACTCACATTGCGTTGTAAAATACACTGGGCCTGAGTTTGGGTTCAGTCTCCTCCCCTCGAAAGTGAGATTCAAATTCTCTCAAAGTGGATATACCTCAGTCCTCTTAGTTTGTCGTGTATCAGCCAGCCACTTGCTGCCACTCACATTGCGTTGTAAAATACACTGGGCCTGAGTTCTGGTTCAGTCTCCCCTCAAAAAAAGTGAGATTCAAAATCTCACAAAATCGATATACCTCAGTCCTCTTAGTTTGTCGTGTATCAGCCAGCCACTTGCTGCCACTCACATTGCGTTGTAAAATTCACTGGGCTTGAGTTTGGGTTCAGTCTCCCCCCAAAAAAAGTGAGATTCAAATTCTCACAAAGTGGATATACCTCAGTCCTCTTAGTTTGTCGTGTATCAGCCAGCCACTTGCTGCCACCCACATTGCGTTGTAAAATACACTGGGCCTGAGTTCTGGTTCAGTCTCCCCCCAAAAAAAATTGAGATTCAAAATCTCACAAAATCGATATACCTCAGTCCTCTTAGTTTCTCGAGTATCAGCCAGCCACTTGCTGCCACTTACATTGCGTTGTAAAATACACAGGCCCTGAGTGGTGGTTCAGTCTCCCCACCCAAAAAACTGAGATTCAAATTCTCACAAAGTGGATATACCTCAGTCCTCTTAGTTTGTCGTGTATCAGCCAGCCACTTGCTGCCACTCACATTGCGCTGTAAAATACACTGGGCCTGAGTTTGGGTTCAGTCTCCCCCCAAAAAAGTGAGATTCAAATTCTCACAAAGTGGATATACCTCAGTCCTCTTAGTTTGTCGTGTATCAGCCAGCCACTTGCTGCCACTCACATTGCGTTGTAAAATACACTGGGCCTGAGTTTGGGTTCAGTCTCCCCCCCCCAAAAAAAGAGAGATTCAAATTCTCACAAAGTGGATATACCTCAGTCCTCTTAGTTTCTCGTGTATCAGCCAGCCACTTGCTGCCACTCACATTGCGTTGTATAATACACTGGGCCTGAGTTTGGGTTCAGTCTCCCCCCCAAAAAAGCGAGATTCAAATTCTCAGAAAGTGGATATACCTCAGTCCTCTTAGTTTGTCGTGTATCAGCCAGCCACTTGCTGCCACTCACATTGCGTTGTAAAATACACTGGACCTGAGTGGTGGTTCAGTCTCAGCCCAAAAAAGTGAGATTCAAATTCTCACAAAGTGGATATACCTCAGTCCTCTTAGTTTGTCGTGTATGAGCCAGCCACTTGCTGCCACCCACATTGCGTTGTAAAATACACTGGGCCTGAGTTCTGGTTCAGTCTCCCCCCCAAAAAAAGTGAGATTCAAAATCTCACAAAATCGATATACCTCAGTCCTCTTAATTTCTCGAGTATCAGCCAGCCAGTTGCTGCCACTTACATTGCGTTGTAAAATACACAGGCCCTGAGTGGTGGTTCAGTCTCCCCACCCAAAAAACTGAGATTCAAATTCTCACAAAGTGGATATACCTCAGTCCTCTTAGTTTGTCGTTTATCAGCCAGCCACTTGCTGCCACTCACATTGCGCTGTAAAATACACTGGGCCTGAGTTTGGGTTCAGTCTCCCCCCAAAAAAGTGAGATTCAAATTCTCACAAAGTGGATATACCTCAGTCCTCTTAGTTTGTCGTGTATCAGCCAGCCACTTGCTGTCACTCACATTGCGTTGTAAAATACACTGGGCCTGAGTTTGGGTTCCGTCTCCACCCCAAAAAAGTGAGATTCAAATTCTCACAAAGTGGATATACCTCAGTCCTCTTAGTTTGTCATGTATCAGCCAGCCACTTGCTGCCACTCACATTGCATTGTAAAATACACTGGGCCTGAGTTTGGGTTCAGTCTCCCCCCAAAAAAAGTGAGATTCAAATTCTCACAAAGTGGATATACCTCAGTCCTCTTAGTTTCTCGTGTATCAGCAAGCCACTTGCTGCCACTCACATTGCGTTGTAAAATACACTGGGCCTGAGTTTGGGTTCAGTCTCCTCCCCTCAAAAGTGAGATTCAAATTCTCACAAAGTGGATATATCACAGTCCTCTTAGTTTCTCGTGTATCAGCCAGCCACTTGCTGCCACTCACATTGTGTTGTAAAATACACTGGGCCTGAGTTCTGGTTCAGTCTCCCCTCAAAAAAAAGTGAGATTCAAAAGCTCACAAAATCGATATACCTCAGTCCTCTTAGTTTCTCGTGTATCAGCCAGCCACTTGCTGCCACTCACATTGCGTTGTAAAATACACTGGGCCTGAGTTCTGGTTCAGTCTCCCCTCAAAAAAAGTGAGATTCAAAATCTCACAAAATCGATATACCTCAGTCCTCTTAGTTTGTCGTGTATCAGCCAGCCACTTGCTGCCACTCACATTGCGTTGTAAAATTCACTGGGCTTGAGTTTGGGTTCAGTCTCCCCCCAAAAAAAGTGAGATTCAAATTCTCACAAAGTGGATATACCTCAGTCCTCTTAGTTTGTCGTGTATCAGCCAGCCACTTGCTGCCACCCACATTGCGTTGTAAAATACACTGGGCCTGAGTTCTGGTTCAGTCTCCCCCCCAAAAAAAGTGAGATTCAAAATCTCACAAAATCGATATACCTCAGTCCTCTTAGTTTCTCGAGTATCAGCCAGCCACTTGCTGCCACTTACATTGCGTTGTAAAATACACAGGCCCTGAGTGGTGGTTCAGTCTCCCCACCCAAAAAACTGAGATTCAAATTCTCACAAAGTGGATATACCTCAGTCCTCTTAGTTTGTCGTGTATCAGCCAGCCACTTGCTGCCACTCACATTGCGCTGTAAAATACACTGGGCCTGAGTTTGGGTTCAGTCTCCCCCAAAAAAAGTGAGATTCAAATTCTCACAAAGTGGATATACCTCAGTCCTCTTAGTTTGTCGTGTATCAGCCAGCCACTTGCTGCCACTCACATTGCGTTGTAAAATACACTGGGCCTGAGTTTGGGTTCAGTCTCCCCCCAAAAAAAGTGAGATTCAAATTCTCACAAAGTGGATATACCTCAGTCCTCTTAGTTTGTCGTGTATCAGCCAGCCACTTGCTGCCACTCACATTGCGTTGTAAAATACACTGGGCCTGAGTTTGGGTTCAGTCTCCCCCCCAAAAAAATGAGATTCAAATTCTCACAAAGTGGATATACCTCAGTCCTCTTAGTTTGTCATGTATCAGCCAGCCACTTGCTGCCACTCACATGGCGTTGTAAAATACACTGGGCCTTAGTTTGGGTTCAGAAAAAATCACGATGAAGGGGGTGCTCACTTTATGATGTGAGGTGCTCAGGAGAAAACAATCATATGTAAGAAAAAAAACTCCGGCACACTCTTTCAAAGATTCTGACAGTTTATTTATAAATTTTCAACAAAAATGTGGTTTCCAAGAATTAATCAAGTTGCTCTGGACATGGGCACATATACTTTCTTTCTCTCAACGTTTCGGCTAACAAGCCTTTTTCAAGAGATTACTTGTCCCTCTGGAATATACAAAAATACTTTTAACATCATATATAATTCAAACCCAAAAAAAGAAAAGAAAAGGCACACTGGAGAGAACATTACCATCATGTCCTCCCTATATTCTAGATTATGATATATAGAAAACTGTCCTCTGATCCTATTTGAGGTATGAGAGGCTTGTAATAGTCAGACAAAGAAATAATGAACCTAATACAATGATGGCAAACCCAGAAAAACACACCTGAAATTAATCAAGGAGACATACATATATATGCACTTTAACATGTGCAATCATGTATATGGTTGTAACTAGACCAAAATCTTGGTGAATTGTATCTCTAAATAATAAATAAATGAATAGAACGCCAGGCACATCGCCATATGAAAGAGAAAAGTGGAAGAAACATACTTGTTGGTGCGCAGAACAGGATATGGAAATCCACTGTTAGGATAAATAGACAGAAAGTGCAGCACAGGTCAGTAAAATGAGCGAATAGGCACACATGTATCCAGTAGGTGTACATAGATAAATACCTTAATAAATGTCACGCTGGAGTGAGGTATCCATATGGAGGACCGGGGAAATGTGACCGCCGTGCGGAAGGCATGTGACTCTGCTGCTGTGTGAGCCGCTATTTACCTATTGCGGTGAGAGTGGTTCCGGGTGAGAGTTCAGGTAAGTGCCAGTGAAAGCCGAAAGAGAACGGAAAAGACCGAAAGAAACCGAAACAACACGCATGCGCAATGGAGAGAAAGCCTGGACTCTAAGTTCCACTCGTATACTGCAAGACAAGAGAGAAGAACAGCTGATAAACATTTTGCTATTGTAACGGTCTATATATTCAGTATTTGTGCAGTGTATATATCAGGTCAAATAAAGAATACTATTATACTATTTACAAAGTTATATTTAGGACTTCAACTGAATGGCTACAATAATATGTGATTGTACCTAAATTTGACTACCATATAGAGGGATAAAAAAATGACAAGAACCCTCATGTAACCCATAGTATTGATGAATATGAAATTAATAATAAATAAATAATAATAAATAAATAATATTCTAGTATAATCAATTAGAACATAAGAAATAAATAAGAGATTAATATGAGATTAATATGAGACCTCGTACTCCCTGTTTAGACCAAAGGGCGACAGGCTTTGTAGTGTATGAATCCAAAAGGATTCACGCTCCTTAAGCTTCTTAATCCTGTCACCCCCCCTCCTAGATGCTGGGACGTGATCTATTATTTGATACCTCAACTGTGCCACAGTATGATTATTCTGTATAAAATGGGCCGGAATTGGCAAAAGAGTCCGTCCGCATCGAATAGTCGACTTATGTTTAGAAATGCGGTCTCGGATATGTTGGGTGGTTTCCCCAACATATCCGAGACCACAGGGACACTTTATAAGGTACACTACAAATGACGAGTTACAGGAGAAATGTCCTTTGATAGGAAAGCGTTTCCCAGAGCGAGGATGTGTGAAGGAGTCACCCTTCGATATGTTCGAGCATTGTTGGCAACTAAGACATGGAAAGGTGCCATTCCGTGGGGATGATAGAAACCTCTGTACCATTCCCCTATTGCTGGGCCCAGCAATAGGGGAATGGTACAGAGGTTTCTATCATCCCCACGGAATGGCACCTTTCCATGTCTTAGTTGCCAACAATGCTCGAACATATCGAAGGGTGACTCCTTCACACATCCTCGCTCTGGGAAACGCTTTCCTATCAAAGGACATTTCTCCTGTAACTCGTCATTTGTAGTGTACCTTATAAAGTGTCCCTGTGGTCTCGGATATGTTGGGGAAACCACCCAACATATCCGAGACCGCATTTCTAAACATAAGTCGACTATTCGATGCGGACGGACTCTTTTGCCAATTCCGGCCCATTTTATACAGAATAATCATACTGTGGCACAGTTGAGGTATCAAATAATAGATCACGTCCCAGCATCTAGGAGGGGGGGTGACAGGATTAAGAAGCTTAAGGAGCGTGAATCCTTTTGGATTCATACACTACAAAGCCTGTCGCCCTTTGGTCTAAACAGGGAGTACGAGGTCTCATATTAATCTCATATTAATCTCTTATTTATTTCTTATGTTCTAATTGATTATACTAGAATATTATTTATTTATTATTATTTATTTATTATTAATTTCATATTCATCAATACTATGGGTTACATGAGGGTTCTTGTCATTTTTTTATCCCTCTATATGGTAGTCAAATTTAGGTACAATCACATATTATTGTAGCCATTCAGTTGAAGTCCTAAATATAACTTTGTAAATAGTATAATAGTATTCTTTATTTGACCTGATATATACACTGCACAAATACTGAATATATAGACCGTTACAATAGCAAAATGTTTATCAGCTGTTCTTCTCTCTTGTCTTGCAGTATACGAGTGGAACTTAGAGTCCAGGCTTTCTCTCCATTGCGCATGCGTGTTGTTTCGGTTTCTTTCGGTCTTTTCCGTTCTCTTTCGGCTTTCACTGGCACTTACCTGAACTCTCACCCGGAACCACTCTCACCGCAATAGGTAAATAGCGGCTCACACAGCAGCAGAGTCACATGCCTTCCGCACGGCGGTCACATTTCCCCGGTCCTCCATATGGATACCTCACTCCAGCGTGACATTTATTAAGGTATTTATCTATGTACACCTACTGGATACATGTGTGCCTATTCGCTCATTTTACTGACCTGTGCTGCACTTTCTGTCTATTTATCCTAACAGTGGATTTCCATATCCTGTTCTGCGCACCAACAAGTATGTTTCTTCCACTTTTCTCTTTCATATGGCGATGTGCCTGGCGTTCTATTCATTTATTTCTTATTTAGAGATACAATTCACCAAGATTTTGGTCTAGTTACAACCATATACATGATTGCACATGTTAAAGTGCATATATATGTATGTCTCCTTGATTAATTTCAGGTGTGTTTTTCTGGGTTTGCCATCATTGTATTAGGTTCATTATTTCTTTGTCTGACTATTACAAGCCTCTCATACCTCAAATATGATCAGAGGACAGTTTTCTATATATCATAATCTAGAATATAGGGAGGACATGATGGTAATGTTCTCTCCAGTGTGCCTTTTCTTTTCTTTTTTTGGGTTTGAATTATATATGATGTTAAAAGTATTTTTGTATATTCCAGAGGGACAAGTAATCTCTTGAAAAAGGCTTGTTAGCCGAAACGTTGAGAGAAAGAAAGTATATGTGCCCATGTCCAGAGCAACTTGATTAATTCTTGGAAACCACATTTTTGTTGAAAATTTATAAATAAACTGTCAGAATCTTTGAAAGAGTGTGCCGGAGTTTTTTTTTCTTACATTAGTTTGGGTTCAGTCTCCCCCCAAAAAAAGTGAGATTCAAATTCTCACAAAGTGGATATACCTCAGTCCTCTTAGTTTGTCGTGTATCAGCCAGCCACTTGCTGCCACTCACATTGCGTTGTAAAATACACTGGGCCTGAGTTGTGGTTCAGTCTCCCCCCCAAAAAAGTGAGATTCAAATTCTCACAAAGTGGATATACCTCAGTCCTGTTAATTTCTCGTGAATCAGCCAGCCACTTGCTGCCACTCACATTGCGTTGTAAAATACGCTGGGCCTGAGTTTGGGTTCAGTCTCCCCCCCTAAAAAGTGAGATTCAAATTCTCACAAAATGGATATACCTCAGTCCTCTTAGTTTGTCGTGTATCAGCCAGCCACTTGCTGCCACTCACATTGCGTTGTAAGATACACTGGGCCTGAGTTGTGGTTCAGTCTCCCCTCAAAAAAAGTGATATTCAAATTCTCACAAAGTGGACATACCTCAGTCCTCTTAGTTTGTCGTGTATCAGTTAGCCACTTGCTGCCACTCACATTGCGTTGTAAAATACACTGAGCTTGAGTTGTGGTTCAGTCTCCCCCCCAAAAAAGTGAGATTCAAATTCTCACAAAGTAGATATACCTCAGTCCTCTTAGTTTGTCGTGTATCAGCCAGCCACTTGCTGCCACTCACATTGCGTTGTAAAATACACTGGGCCTGAGTTTGGGTTCAGTCTCCTCCCCTCAAAAGTGAGATTCAAATTCTCACAAAGTGGATATACCTCAGTCCTCTTAGTTTCTCGTGTATCTGCAGCGCCCCAGAGTTCTGGTCGTTGCAGTACTATGGCTCCGCCACTAAGGGGAGCTATGGTACGTCTGATGGCACTGAAGGAGTTCATCTGACCAGGTATCACAGACACCAATACATTTCACAGCCGGGCCTCCGGGGGGAGCTAAGGGTTCTATTCACTAGGCCACTCCCCACCATAGTGGGTAAACTGGGGGTCAGGCAGGAAGTTAGATCAGAAAGCTGACTGGATTGGACGAAGCAACACCTAGTGGCAGAGGGTGTTGTGGAGGAAGAGACAGTAGGGTCTCTGTCAGGGGTGGGATCCTGACAGAGGCTTGGCATTGAAAAGAACGTAACGAGTCCGCGCCAGCTCCGGGAAGCGGCGGGACCCAAGAAAGGACTAGAAGCGAGATAGATTGTGCTGAGTGAGAAACGAGATCAAGCAATAGGAGAATACCAGTAGGGGTCGTGCTGTAAGACCGGAGCAACATCCTACTGAGGCGCACTACCGGCGGCCGGAACGCCGAGGGAGTATTTCATTAGACAGCTTCAAGCAATACTCTAAACAGCGGCAGGACAGTCAGTCTCAGGCGGGCTGTCTCACCTAAATCACCTATGAAGTCTTGGGAGGCAATTGCGGGAGAGGGGCGTCTCTAGGGTCCAGGAAGAACTCCAGGCCTACCCGACAAACGGGTGCCGTTCTAACTGTAACATCAGGAAGGGACGGAAGATTAGCAGAAGATCAGTTAATCGAGTTGTGGGGGAACACGAGAAACAGACACAACGGTTGTGGGGTACTTTCCGTAAGCATAGCAGGGAAGGACTACAACACATAGCGCTAAGAAGGAAGGCACCGATTTCCACCTGTGAAGTGAACTCTGGAGGTGCCATTGGACCGGCCGGACTTGCGCAGCCTGGTGAACCGTATTCTGGACTGAGGACTCAGAGATCTCCAGTAAAGAGGTAAAGAGACTGCAACCTGGTGTCCTCGTTATTTACCGCGACCTGCACCCCACAACTGCACCACCAACATCCACACCTATCTTTCACTGTGCGCCCCACGGCAGGGTCACGGGCCGGGGCCTAGCCGCCGTGACAACCCCAGAAGCAGAGACCCAGAGGCCCGGTACCGGGTACCCCTCGGCCCTGCGGCGGTGGGGGCGCTACAACTTGGCGTCACGAACAGGATCTACTTAAGCCTGAGGAATCAGGTCATGTGTGCCTTGGAACTGTGATCTACTGTATTAGGACTGTACTTTATTGCAAAGATTGTGGATTGTCACTTGCCGCCAAAAGTTCGCGCCAAAACCGCCGCCATTACAGCGCTAAGGAGAGCGCAGGAGAAGAAGAAGGGCGTGGAAGTGGGCGTGAACAAGCTGAAGAGCGCGAAAGACAATGGCCAACCAGTCTAAATATCTCGGCCCCTTGAGGACGTGTCCGTCAGCAGCCGAGATCCGCCTCCTGATCCTCAATGGTGGGCAGAGACAGAGAAAACGAAACCGCCCACGAAGGAGAGAGCGGGAAAAGGACCAGGAAGAAGAAGTCAGCGACATGGAGGACGCCATGGCCAGCCGCCCGGAGCCGGAGCGTGGGGTCGGAGCCGAGGACTCCCCCAGCTACCCAGAGAGGCCCCACAGCCAGACCTCCACAGTTGGCGCTGACCTCCTGCAAACCGGAGCGGACGAGCTGATCCACCAACTCCTGCGGACGCAGCTGAGCACTGAGGCCGGGTGGAAGAAGACCATCAACGGGAGCTTCACCAGACATCTGTCGGCAGCCTCGTCTGGTCCGGAGCAAGAAAGAAGTTCCAGCGCTCCGAAGCCAGAAAGCAAGGCCCTGCCGGAAAGCGAGATGCTGCAAACGGAGATGACAACGCCGCAGCACAAGGCCCTGCAGCTAGCGTTCCAGACCCCAGCGGAGACGGAGCAGACCGGCACCGGAGGGACCGCATCTGAAGCAGGTATGAAGGACGACCCTGCCCTGACGACCGACACCACTCCAGTGACTGCTAGTGCCACAGCTGCTGACTCCGTTCCAGTGACTGATCTTGCAGCAGCCGCTACCTCTGCTGCAGCAAATGCCCCTACTCAAGCTGCGCAGACCTCCATCGCTGTGCATGACTTAACTGTACATGAAAGACGGATTAACGGCGTTTGTCCAGCACTGGGTGTAACCCTGGACCTCACTTTGCCCAGGCCGGGAAGGGTTAAGTGCCGGGTACAGCCCTGGAAGCCGTCCAACTAAACCTCGGAAACCTGAAACTGTACATAGTTAACTGTTTGTTTCCCTGCTTTTTGCTACTTTAAACCCGACCTGGGTTATTCTTAAAGGGATCCCTTTGTTTACCTGGGATCCCTTCTTCTGCTTTTTGTTTTGTTTCCTGTTTATTCATCCCTGAAAGAACTGCTGGATCATGAACAATGCATGATACAAACTCCTTGTAAATAGTTGCACCTTCTTAAAGGGGCTTCTTACTGGTTTTACTTAAAGAGAGACTCTTTGCGAAGATACCGCACCGGAGCCTTTGCTGAGTACGGACTGGTAGCTTGAGAAGATGTGCTACCTCATAGAGACTTGGTCCCCTCTTAAAGGGGATGTTCATTTGCCGCATTTTGATAGTAATATTGCTTAAGACAAGTAGCAATAACGTTGATGAAGAGAAAAGTGATGATAATGTTGTACGAGAAAAGTTATATGTGTTTAATTAGTTAAATGTGAAGAAATACTGATGATGTGCTCTGAGAATTAAAAGGTGAAAGATAGAAGAAGGATGCAGTGGGCCCGTAGAGATAGATGTGGTGTCCAGCATGCAAGAAAGGAAGAAAGATAATGAGAAGGCTTAATGTTCGATAGAAAATGTTTAGATAATGTTGATAGATAGTTAGGATAGAAGGTAAACCCTGAGTCCTCATAGGAGTCATGTAGAGATGGCTCAGTGCTCTTAAACTGAAAGTAATGTTATGTTCTATACTGTGTATAGTAGTTGAAAAGGCAGTAGGCCCTGGCTGAACGGGGCGGTCCTGTAACAGAAAGGAGAGGCAGTAGGTCTGGTGCCGATAGGACAGGCGGTCCTGCAGATTTAAAGAAGGAGAATGAAAAAGTTAAATTACCTTATAATGTGATTATAGGAAGGTCTTTAGTGAATACAGAGTGTATGTCCTTAAAGGCAATGTTAAATTATTGTTCAACAATTTTGCACTTAGTAGAATACCCGGTTGGGTAAGAAGAGTTATTTATAGCATGTTGCTATGATATTTAACCATGTTTGTAACGTTCAAGTGTCCTTACCTCCCATAAAGGGAAGCCTGTTTAAGTATACTTATTGTTATTGCACTCAACAAAACTGTATGTCTTTTTGCTAACTTGTATTGTTGTTTTCTTCCCAGTCCCGGAGTACTGTGTTTAACCAGGGGGGAGTGCAGCGCCCCAGAGTTCTGGTCGTTGCAGTACTATGGCTCCGCCACTAAGGGGAGCTATGGTACGTCTGATGGCACTGAAGGAGTTCATCTGACCAGGTATCACAGACACCAATACATTTCACAGCCGGGCCTCCGGGGGGAGCTAAGGGTTCTATTCACTAGGCCACTCCCCACCATAGTGGGTAAACTGGGGGTCAGGCAGGAAGTTAGATCAGAAAGCTGACTGGATTGGACGAAGCAACACCTAGTGGCAGAGGGTGTTGTGGAGGAAGAGACAGTAGGGTCTCTGTCAGGGGTGGGATCCTGACAGAGGCTTGGCATTGAAAAGAACGTAACGAGTCCGCGCCAGCTCCGGGAAGCGGCGGGACCCAAGAAAGGACTAGAAGCGAGATAGATTGTGCTGAGTGAGAAACGAGATCAAGCAATAGGAGAATACCAGTAGGGGTCGTGCTGTAAGACCGGAGCAACATCCTACTGAGGCGCACTACCGGCGGCCGGAACGCCGAGGGAGTATTTCATTAGACAGCTTCAAGCAATACTCTAAACAGCGGCAGGACAGTCAGTCTCAGGCGGGCTGTCTCACCTAAATCACCTATGAAGTCTTGGGAGGCAATTGCGGGAGAGTGGCGTCTCTAGGGTCCCGGAAGAACTCCAGGCCTACCCGACAAACGGGTGCCGTTCTAACTGTAACATCAGGAAGGGACGGAAGATTAGCAGAAGATCAGTTAATCGAGTTGTGGGGGAACACGAGAAACAGACACAACGGTTGTGGGGTACTTTCCGTAAGCATAGCAGGGAAGGACTACAACACATAGCGCTAAGAAGGAAGGCACCGATTTCCACCTGTGAAGTGAACTCTGGAGGTGCCATTGGACCGGCCGGACTTGCGCAGCCTGGTGAACCGTATTCTGGACTGAGGACTCAGAGATCTCCGGTAAAGAGGTAAAGAGACTGCAACCTGGTGTCCTCGTTATTTACCGCGACCTGCACCCCACAACTGCACCACCAACATCCACACCTATCTTTCACTGTGCGCCCCACGACAGGGTCACGGGCCGGGGCCTAGCCGCCGTGACAACCCCAGAAGCAGAGACCCAGAGGCCCGATACCGGGTACCCCTCGGCCCTGTGGCGGTGGGGGCGCTACATATCAGCCAGCCACTTGCTGCCACTCACATTGCGTTGTAAAATACACTGGGCCTGAGTTCTGGTTCAGTCTCCCCTCAAAAAAAGGTGAGATTCAAAATCTCACAAAATCGATATACCTCTGTCCTCTTAGTTTCTCGTGTATCAGCCAGCCGCTTGCTGCCACTCACATTGCGTTGTAAAATACACTGGACGTGAGTGGTGCTTCAGTCTCCCCACCAAAAAAAGTGAGATTCATATTCTCACAAAGTGGATATACCTCAGTCCTCTTAGTTTGTCGTGTATCAGCCAGCCACTTGCTGCCACTCACATTGCGTTGTAAAATACACTGGGCCTTAGTTTGGGTTCAGTCTCCTCCCAAAAAAAGTGAGATTCAAATTCTCACAAAGTGGATATACCTCAGTCCTCTTAGTTTGTCGTGTATCAGCCAGCCACTTGCTGCCTCTCACATTGCGTTGTAAAATACACTGGGCCTGAGTTGTGGTTCAGTCTCCCCCCAAAAAAAGTGAGATTCAAATTCTCACAAAGTGGATATACCTCAGTCCTCTTAGTTTCTCGTGTATCAGCCAGCCACTTGCTGCCACTCACATTGCGTTGTATAATACACTGGGCCTGAGTTGTGGTTCAGTCTCCCCCCCAAAAAAGTGAGATTCAAATTCTCACAAAGTGGATATACCTCAGTCCTGTTAATTTCTCGTGAATCAGCCAGCCACTTGCTGCCACTCACATTGCGTTGTAAAATACACTGGGCCTGAGTTTGGGTTCAGTCTCCCCCCAAAAAAAGTGAGATTCAAATTCTCACAAAGTGGATATACCTCAGTCCTCTTAGTTTGTCGTGTATCAGCCAGCCACTTGCTGCCACTCACATTGCGTTGTAAAATACACTGGGCCTCTGAGTTGTGGTTCAGTCTCCCCCAAAAAAAAGTGAGATTCAAATTCTCACAAAGTGGATATACCTCAGTCCTCTTAGTTTGTCGTGTATCAGCCAGCCACTTGCTGCCACTCACATTGCGTTGTAAAATACACTGGGCCTGAGTTTGGGTTCAGTCTCCCCCCAAAAAAAGTGAGATTCAAATTCACACAAAGTGGATATACTAGAGTCCTTTTAGTTTGTGTTATATCAGCCAGCCACTTCCTGCCACGTACATTGTGGTGTTTTATGCACAGGGCTTTTTCTTTGGTGCAGTCTCCCCCCCAAAAAATGGAGATTAAAATTCTCACAAAGTGGATATACTAGAGTCCTGTTAGTTTGTGGTATATCAGCCAGCCACTTTCTGCCACGTACATTGTGGTGTTTTATGCACAGGGCCTTTTTTTTGGTGCAGTCTCCCCAAAAAAAGGGAGATACAAATTCTCACAAAGTGGATATACTAGAGTCCTGTTAGTTTGTGGTATATCAGCCAGCCACTTTCTGCCACGTACATTGTGTAGTGTAATACACTGGGCCTGAGTTTTGGTGCAGTCTCCCCCCCAAAAAAGGGAGATTTAAATTGCCACTAAGTGGATCTACGTCAGTTCTGTTAGTTTGTCGTATATCTTCCAGCCACGTTCTGCCACTTACATTGTGTAGTGTAATACACTGGGCCTGAGTTTTGGTGCAGTCTCCCCCCCAAAAAAAGGGAGATTTAAATTCTCAACAAGTTTATATACACCTTCTACCTTGTTTTACAGTACCATATAATGGTTGTTATTTTGGTTACATTTTCCCAAAAATGAGGAAGTCTGGTGGAAGAGGCCGTGGGCGGTCGTTGCCAGCTGGTAATGATGGTGGTGGTGGTGGTGGTGAAGCATCTGGTGGTAGTGGGAAAAGCAAAATAGCACCTAAGTTTCGAGGTGTTGAGCCAGCGTCATCGTCTGGCTACACAAGGCCTCGAAGGCTCCCTTATCTGGGAGTAGGAAACCGCTTTTAAAGCCGGAGCAGCAGGAAAAAGTTTTGGCTTTCCTTGCTGACTCAGCTTCTAGCTCTTTCGCCTTCTCTTCTGAAAGTTCGAAATATAAAAGCAGCGAGTCGTCAGTGGATGCTCCCGGTCAGGAACAAGTCGCTTCCTTGTGTCCTTCACCCAAACCAAAAGTGAAGGATGCGGCAGGCGACACTACAGTTTTCTCCATGGAGCTCTTTACACATACCGTGCCTTGGTTAGAAAGGGAAATTGTTAACAGCCCATTACAAGATGAATCGGACATGGAGTGCACAGATGCACAGCCACAGCTAGATTATTATGCTGTTCCATTGACTCAGATCACTACATTGCCCTCGCAGTGTACTTAGCCAGAATCTGACCCTGATGAGACTATGGTGCCCCGTCCCGAACGCTATAGCACCTTACATGGTGTGCTGTTCAGTTTATTCTGATAGACTTTCAGTCATACATGGACATTTATGTAGTGCTAATATACCTAGTTCTTTCATTTATTGTATTTGTTATACTTTGCTGCCATCTACTGGCCATTGCTGTATCACACTGTAATATTCCTTAAGGAACTTTCCCACAGTGCCTTTCTGTCTTTAGTTCCTCCTATCTTCTTCCTTCTTTTCCTGTTTTGTACTCTGTGCCATCTTAGATCTCACATGTGCTGCAGAGCTGGAGAAAGGATTCTCTTGTTACCTCTAACCTGGAGCTTCTATTATCTCTATCTGGTGATCCTGTAATACCTCTAACCTACAGTCCTCATCTCACCAAGGTACTGTAAATAAAACCTGTTGAATGTATCACTGCATCATCCTTCCGGATCACCACGCACAGCTGATAAGGACTAGGAGCACAGTTAGTGAGTAACGCTGTCCGCGATTGCTTATATAGCGATTTGTGATCACATCCCTCAGACACATCTCATCCACATATATCGGTGGCAGAATAGTAACAAGAGACCTAAGTCTACAGTGTCTGTGTGCATATGCATTGTCTGCTAGCAAGTCTTAACCATCCACCATCTTAGCTAAAACATGTCCACAAAGGGCACCGTGGACCCATCTGCAAGTGAAGCACATCAGGTTCCCGACACCATAGATGCTGCAGGAGCAGAGTCCACACTTACTACAGAGCAGGACGTACGACCCAGACGTGTAACCAAGCCGACACAAAAGGCCAGAGAGAACTTTGAGACTACTAGAGACGAGTTCCATGATAACCTAGAACATTTATGGGGCAGAGTTAATCACTATTTAGCAGCTCTTCCACGCTATCACAGTGACGCCGCAGGTTTAACCGCCACATTGAAGAGTTTATCTGCCGCCTATGATCGCTACCAGAGACTGTCTGTAAAGTACATCACATTCCTGAGTAACTGTGACATGGAAGATGCCCCAGCAGAACTTAAAGGCCCCGTCTCACTTAGCGACGCTAAAGCGATCCCAACAACGATACGACCTGTCAGGGATCGTTGCTGCGTCGCTATGTGGTCGCTGGTGAGATGTCAAACAGTGAGATCTTACTAACGATCGCAGCTGCGATCTCACTGTTTGACATCTCACCAGCGACCTGTAGCGACCTGTACAACGATCTCACATGGGAGCTATTATGACGATTCAGTGTCTGAGTCGTCAACGAGGTCGTTGGTAAGGTGTCAAACACAGCGATGTGTGCTACCCAGCGGGACCTCAACGATCAAAAAAAGGTCCAGACCATTCCGACACGACCAGCGATCTCACAGCAGGGGCCTGGTCGCTGCTACGTGTCACACAAAGCGAGATCGCTACGGAGGTCGCTGTTGCGTCACGAAACTTGTGACTCAGCAGCGATCTCGCTAGCGATCTCGCTTAGTGAGACGGGGGCTTAACTGAAAGGGAAACTCTTCTCCAAGAAAAGACCTCATTAGTCCGAGATGCTCAGGATAAAGCAGAACTCCGCATCGCTCACCTCCAAGAGGTTAGGTCACATCGCCCAACATCAACCAAAATCACAGCTCGGTCTTCCAGATCATCTCACTCCAGGAAGTCAACATTGTCCAACAAGCTACTGGAGATCCGTGCGGCTGAAGAAGAAGCTAGAGTAAAAAGCTCCTTTGCTAAGAGGGAGGCTGAAGTGGAAGTAGAAGCTCAAAGGAAATTAAAAATACTCCAAGCAGAAAGGGAAGAAGCAACAGCCCTTGCTAAACTGAAGGTCCTTGAACAAGCACTGGGACAAGATGATAATTCGGACTGTCTTATTCCAGAAGAAATGGAGGATGCAGCTGATCGCACCACTGACTACGTGCTAAGACATTCAACATCTGCACCAGCGCCACCTCCAGTTTCTAACACGGATGTGCACGCAAGTCAAGAAATGTCGCCACCTACTGCCGACAAGGTAACTTCCAGCACTAACCCACAATTTAGGCAACAGCCAACAGAACCTTTAGAGACTAAACCGCAGTTTAACCCTTATGCCGCATCATTTCGTCCTGATTTGTCGCAGTCATATAAGCCAGAGAACTTACATTCCCTACGGATACCACAAGTTCATCCTGCAACAATGACCGGGAGATCGGACATGTCTGACTTCGCCAGATACATGATTCGCCGGGAGTTAATAAACATTAGTCTCTCAAAGTTTGATGATCGTGCTGAGAATTATAGAGCCTGGAAATCCACCTTTCAAGCAGTGATCCAAGACCTTAATCTCACCGGCAAGGAACAACTGGATTTGCTTGTTAACTGGTTAGGCCCTGAATCAGCAGAGCGCATAAAGACAATAAGGGCAGTTCATGTGGACTATTCAGATGCAGGTCTTATTGCAGCCTGGGAGAGACTGGAACAAACCTATGGCAGCTCAGAAGCAATAGAAAGTTCCTTATTTAAAAGACTGCAAACCTTCCCAAAGATAACTAACAAGGACAATAGAAAACTTCAAGATTTGAGCGACCTGCTAAAAGAAATAGAATTGGCAAAATTAGACCCACGTCTTTCAGGACTGAGCTACCTAGATACTGCTCATGGCGTTAATCCAATAGTGTCCAAGTTGCCACACGGCATGCAGGATAAATGGGCAGACCATGGCTCACGGTATAAAAGGCAGTATGATGTGTCCTTTCCCCCCTTTTCACTTTTTTCCAGGTTCATCAGTGACCAAGCTCGGAAGAAGAATGATCCCAGCTTCGACTTCACTGAGCCTACTTCACCAGCATCATCATCATCTACAAGGTATGATAACATTGCCAAACGTAGAGATTCAAGGAACACAGTATCTGTGAGAAAGACTGACGTTCCACTTACTTCACCTGCCTTCACTAAAACAAATAATGTTGCTCCTAAAGTCATGGACAATAACCGTATGTGCCCTATCCACAAAAGGCCTCACCCACTTAAAGAATGCCGTGGATTCCGAGCAAGAACTCTGCAGGAGCGTAAAGACACCCTCAAGGAGCTAGGGATATGTTATAAGTGTTGTACCTCCTCAGACCACCTCGCTAAGGACTGTAAGGCCGTCATTAAGTGCACTGAATGCAGCAGTGATAAACACGTCACAGCCATGCATCCCACGCCAGCTCCACACAACTCACAACCTTCTGCAGCATCCGACCCTGCTCAAAAGCATGGCGGGGAGCCACAAGTCCCTGACCCAACTGCAACTGCTGTTTCCTCCTCATGTACTGAGGTATGTGGAGAAGGGATCATTCCTAAATGCTGTGCCAAGGTATGTCTGGTTAAGGTCTATCCAGAAGGACAACCCGACAAGGCCTCTAAAATGTATGCCATAATAGATGAGCAAAGTAACCGATCTCTAGCAAGGCCCAAATTCTTTGAGATCTTCAACATAAAGGGACAAACGACTCCATACACCCTCAACACCTGCTCTGGTCGTATTGAGACTTCTGGCAGGAGAGCCTCTGGGTACATAGTCTCTTCAATCAAGGGAAACGTGCATATACCCTTTCCAACCATAATTGAATGTGACCAGATACCTGATAACAGGGAGGAGATCCCCACTCCGGAAGCCGCACTTCATCATCGCCACTTGAGGCACCTGACTAATGAAATTCCTCCTCTGGACATGAATGCTGATATTCTAATCCTACTCGGAAGGGACATTCTGAAGGTCCACAAGGTACGCCAACAATGCAACGGCCCAGATGATGCTCCATACGCCCAAAGACTCGACCTAGGCTGGGTAATCGTGGGCGATGTATGTCTGGATAGGAGTCATAAGGCATCTGAAGTCAACGCCTGTAAAACGTATGTGCTCCAAAATGGTCGCGCAACTCACTTTAAGCCATGCCTTCATCACTACGAAGTGAAAGAAAGGTTCTCTGATTGCATCCAGGAGCCTGACATCATCCCCACTCCCTACGGTGATGACTTAGGGAGAACAGTGTTTCACACAACAAAAGATGATAACAAAGTCGCCTTATCCATAGAAGACAAGGAGTTTCTTAAAATCATGGACAGTGGATTCTTCAAAAATGAATCTGACCGCTGGGTTGCTCCCTTACCCTTCAAGGCTTCAAGGACCAGGCTTCCTAACAACAGAGAACAGGCCTTATCCAGATTCATCTCACTGCAGAGAACATTAAAGAACAAGCCTGAAATGAAGGAACATTTCATAGCTTTTATGGACAAGATATTTCGCAATGATCACGCAGAGCCAGCTCCACCATTGCAAGCTGATGAAGAATGCTGGTATCTACCTTCCTTTGGAGTGTATCATCCAAGAAAGCCGAAACAAATCAGAGTGGTGTTCGATTCAAGCGCCAAACATGACGGCGTATCTCTGAATGACGTTCTCCTCACTGGTCCGAACCTGACTAATAACCTGGTGGGAGTGCTCATGAGATTCAGAAAGGAACCTGTCGCCATTACCGCTGACATCGAACAAATGTTCCATTGTTTCATCGTGCAACAAGATCACAGAAATTATCTCCGTTTTCTATGGCACCGAGACAACGACACCAACAAGGAAATGATTGAATACCGCATGAAGGTGCACGTTTTCGGAAACAGTCCCTCTCCTGCAGTCGCTACATATGGCCTACGTAGGACCGCCTCCGATGGCGCCGCAGAGTTCGGGAAGGATGCCCAACAGTTCGTTGAAAAGGACTTCTACGTGGACGACGGCCTTAAATCCCTGCCTACAGCGGAGGAAGCCATAGATCTGCTCAAACGGACACAAGGTATGCTTTCTAAAGCTCATTTAAGATTGCATAAAATTGCCTCCAATAGTGCTGTTGTCATGAAGGCCTTTCACCCTAATGATCATGCCGCAGAATTTAGGGACTTGAACCTAGGCTCAGACAATCCACCAGTACAGAGAAGCCTAGGCCTGAGGTGGAATTTGCTAAAGGACTCCTTCAGCTTTCAGGTTAATGGTGCAGAAAAACCATTTACTAAGCGTGGGGTTCTGTCAGTGGTGAACAGTCTATATGATCCACTTGGGTTTGTCGCACCCCTGACTATACAAGGCAAGCTCCTGCTGAGACAACTCTCAGAGTGCATTAAGGACTGGGATATACCACTCCCTGCGGACAAACAACTAAGGTGGAAGTCGTGGACAGAATCTCTTTGCGCCTTGGATAAGATCCACATACCATGTTGTTACACTCCGGCATCCCTAACTACGAGTCAAAGGAAAGAGATTCATGTATTCGCTGATGCCTCCACTGAAGCTATTGCCGCTGTCGCTTACTTGAAGGTTGTAGACTCTAATAATGAAGCCCATGTTGGATTTCTGTTTGGAAAGGCTAAACTGGCTCCTAAACCCGAGCACACTATACCCAGACTTGAGCTCTGCGGGGCTGTACTAGCCATAGAGATTGCAGACTTCATACAGAGTGAACTAGCTATTCACGTGGATGACACAAAATTCTACACAGACAGTAAGGTAGTTCTGGGCTACATATACAACCAGACGAAACGCTTCTACGTCTATGTCAGTAACCGAGTGGAAAGAATCAGGAAATCCTCCAAACCCCAGCAATGGCAGCACGTCCCATCCCATCTTAACCCTGCGGACCTTGCTACTAGACCAGTGTCTATTGGTGCCTTCGCAAGCTCTTCTTGGTTGACAGGACCAGAGATTCTTCACGAACAGTGCGAAGAGACTGCCGTTGAAGACAGCTTCAGCCTTCAGGATCCAGATGTCGACCCAGAGATCCGTCCTGATGTCAGCACCTTCATCACCAAATCCAAAGAGAAAGTTGGCTTGGACTGTCGGCGTTTTGATCGCTTCTCAAGATGGACGAGACTGGTTCGTGCCATTGCAAGGTTAGTACACGTTGTACAATGCTATCGCAATAAGGACAGTAACTGTTGTGGATTCTGTTTGTGGGCTCCCTCTGGTGGTTACTGCTGGTACTGGGTGACTTTGGTGGGTTGCGGCCTTTGGTTTCCACCTGTCCATCAGAGGCTGGGTGTTTCCTATTTTACCTGGCCTTTCTGTCATTTCCCTTGCCGGCTATCAATGTGTTCAGATGTGCTCTGTTTGGTTCCTGCCTACCTGCTCCCAGATCTTTCAGGATAAGCTAAGTGCTGATTTTCAGTTGTTTGGTTTTTGGTCCAGCTTGCTTAGAATGTCTCTATGCTAGCTGGTTGCTCTAGTGGACTGAGGTTCTCCCCATGTGCCATGAGTTGGCACATGGGTTCTTGTAATCTCAGGATGGTTTTTTTGATTAGGGTTTTTTGCTGACCGCTCAGTCCCCTTTTGTATCATTCTGCTTTCTAGTTTTCAGCGGGCCTCTATTTGCTAAAGCTATATACATCATCTCTATGTGTGTGCCTTCCTCTCATTTCACCGTCAATACATGTGGGGGGCAACTATACCTTTGGGGTTAATTCCTCTGGAGGCAAGTGAGGTCTTTGTTTTCTCTGCAGTACTAGTTAGCTCTTAGGCTGGTGCGTGGCGTCTAGAACCAACGTAGGCACGCTCCCTGGCTATCTCTAGTTGCGTTTGTCAGGCGTAGGGCAGCGGTCAGCCCAGGTTCCATCACCCTAGAGCTCGTCCGATATTTGTTATACTTTGCTTGTCCTGTGCTATCCCTCGCCATTGGGGATTCATGACAGTATAGCCGGCCCACAAAGTGTTAATTGTTTGGGCTGAAGCAGGAGTAAAAGAAGTGTTCAAGGGAAATTTTTTTTTTTTTCCCTTCAGAGTTTTGCTGCCTAGCCCTTAATTGCTGTCTAGCTGCTTCTTACCTCCTCTTAACCCTTGAATGGCTCTGATCTTAGCTGTTTATCATGGATGTCCAGAGTTTGGCTTCCAGCCTGAGTAATCTCGCGGCTAAGGTTCAAAACATACAGGATTTCGTTGTTCACACTCCCATGTCTGAACCTAGAATTCCTATTCCAGGGTTTTTTTCTGGAGATAGATCTACCTTCCTGAATTTCAGGAACAATTGTAAATTGTTTCTCTCTTTGAAATCTCGCTCCTCTGGAGACCCTGCTCAACAGGTCAAGATTGTTATATCGTTCCTACGGGGCGACCCTCAGAATTGGGCATTTGCATTGGCACCAGGGGATCCTGCATTGCTCAGTGTGGATGCGTTTTTTCTGGCATTGGGATTGCTCTATGAGGAACCTAACCTAGAGATTCAGGCTGAAAAGGCTTTATTAGCCCTCTCTCAGGGGCATGATGAAGCGGAAATATATTGTCAGAAATTTCGGAAATGGTCGGTGCTTACTCAGTGGAATGAGTGCGCCCTGGCTGCAAACTTCAGAAATGGTCTTTCTGAGGCCATTAAGGATATTATGGTGGGGTTCCCTGCGCCTACAGGTCTGAATGAGTCTATGGCTATGGCCATTCAGATTGATCGGCGTTTACGGGAGCGCAAACCCGTGCACCAGTTGGCGGTGTCTTCTGAACAGGCACCTGAGACTATGCAATGTGATAGAATTCAGTCCAGAAGTGAACGGCAAAATTATAGGCGGAAAAATGGTTTGTGTTTTTATTGTGGTGATTCAGCTCATGTTATATCAGCATGCTCTAAACGCACAAAAAGGGTTGATAAATCTTTTGCCATTGATACTCTGCAGTCTAAGTTCATTTTGTCTGTGACTCTGATTTTTTCACTGTCTTCCATTTCCGTCGATGCCTATGTGGATTCAGGCGCTGCCCTGAGTCTTATGGATTGGTCATTTGCTAAACGCTGCGGTTTTAGTCTAGAGCCTCTGGAAGTTCCTATTCCTCTGAAGGGAATTGATTCTACACCATTGGCTATGAAAAAACCGCAGTATTGGACACAAGTGACCATGCGCATGACTCCCGTTCATCAGGAGGTGATTCGCTTCCTTGTACTGTATAATTTACATGATGTACTAGTGCTTGGTCTGCCATGGTTACAAACTCATAATCCTGTCCTGGACTGGAAAACAATGTCTGTGCTAAGCTGGGGATGTCAGGGGGTTCATGATGATGCACCTCCGATTTCTATCGCTTCATCTACTCCTTCGGAGATCCCTGCGTTTTTGTCAGATTATAGGGATGTTTTTGAGGAGCCTAAGCTCAATTCGCTCCCTCCTCATAGAGAGTGTGACTGTGCTATAGAATTGATTCCTGGCAGTAAGTTCCCTAAGGGTCGTTTATTTAATCTGTCACTGCCAGAGCATACTGCTATGCGGAATTATATTAAGGAGTCCTTGGAAAAGGGACATATTCATCCATCTTCGTCCCCTCTGGGAGCAGGTTTTTTTTTCGTGGCAAAAAAAGATGGTTCCCTGAGGCCGTGCATAGATTATCGCCTTCTGAATAAGATTACAGTCAAATACCAGTATCCATTGCCATTATTTACTGATTTGTTTGCTCGCATTAAGGGGGCTAGGTGGTTCACTAAAATAGATCTTCGTGGTGCGTATAATCTGGTGCGGATAAAACAGGGTGATGAGTGGAAAACCGCATTTAATACGCCTGAGGGCCATTTTGAGTATTTGGTAATGCCTTTTGGACTCTCCAATGCTCCGTCAGTCTTTCAGTCCTTTATGCACAATATTTTCCGTGAATATCTGGATAAGTTTATGATTGTGTATTTGGATGATATTTTGGTGTTTTCTGATGACTGGGAGTCTCATGTTCTACAGGTCAGGAAGGTGTTTCAGGTTTTGCGGGCCAATTCTCTGTTTGTGAAGGGCTCAAAGTGTCTCTTCGGAGTCCAGAAGATTTCTTTTTTGGGGTACATTTTTTCTCCTTCTACTATTGAGATGGATCCCGTTAAGGTTCAGGCTATTTGTGACTGGACACAACCTACGTCTGTTAAGAGCCTTCAGAAGTTCTTGGGGTTTGCTAATTTTTATCGTCGGTTCATTGCTAATTTTTCCAGTATTGTTAAACCTTTGACTGATTTGACTAAAAAGGGTGCTGATGTTGCTGATTGGTCTCCTGCGGCCGTGGAGGCCTTTCGGGAACTTAAGCGCCGGTTTTCTTCTGCTCCTGTGTTGTGTCAACCAGATGTTTCACTTCCTTTTCAGGTGGAGGTTGATGCTTCCGAGATTGGAGCGGGGGCGGTTTTGTCACAGAGAAGTTCTAATGGCTCGGTGATGAAGCCATGTGCTTCCTTCTCTATAAAATTCTCGCCCGCCGAGCGCAATTATGATGTGGGTAATCGGGAGCTTTTGGCCATGAAGTGGGCATTTGAGGAGTGGCGTCATTGGCTTGAGGGTGCTAAACATCGCGTGGTGGTCTTGACTGATCACAAGAATCTCATTTACCTTGAGTCTGCCAGGCGTTTGAATCCTAGACAGGCTCGTTGGTCGTTATTTTTTTCTCGTTTCAATTTCGTGGTTTCATACCTGCCAGGTTCAAAGAATGTGAAGGCAGATGCTCTTTCCAGGAGTTTTGTGCCTGACTCTCCTGGAGACACTGGGCCTACTGGTATCCTTAGGGATGGGGTAATATTGTCCGCCGTATCCCCAGACTTGCGACGCGCATTGCAGGAGTTTCAGGTGGATAAACCGGATCGATGTCCACCAGAAAGACTGTTTGTTCCGGATGATTGGACCAGTAGAGTCATCTCCGAGGTCCATTCTTCTGTGTTGGCTGGTCATCCTGGAATATTTGGTACAGGAGACTTGGTGGCCAGGTCTTTTTGGTGGCCTTCCTTGTCTAGGGATGTGCGTACCTTTGTGCAGTCTTGTGAAGTGTGTGCTCGAGCTAAGCCTTGCTGTTCACGGGCTAGTGGGTTGTTGTTATCATTGCCCATCCCGAAGAGGCCTTGGACGCACATTTCCATGGATTTTATTTCTGATCTCCCGGCTTCACAGAAAATGTCCGTTATCTGGGTTGTGTGTGACCGCTTTTCTAAGATGGTTCATTTGGTGCCCTTGCCTAAGTTGCCCTCCTCCTCTGAGTTGGTTCCTTTGTTTTTTCAGAACGTGGTTCGTTTGCATGGGATTCCGGAGAATATCGTTTCTGACAGGGGATCCCAGTTTGTGTCTAGATTTTGGCGGACGTTTTGTGCCAAGATGGGCATTGATTTGTCTTTCTCGTCTGCATTCCATCCTCAGACGAATGGCCAGACGGAGCAAACTAATCAGACATTGGAAACTTATTTGAGGTGTTTTGTTTCTGCTGATCAGGATGACTGGGTTGCTTTTTTGCCACTGGCCGAATTTGCTCTTAATAATCGGGCTAGTTCTGCCACGTTGGTCTCTCCTTTTTTTTGTAATTCGGGGTTTCATCCTCGTTTTTCCTCAGGTCAGGGGGAATCTTCGGATTGTCCTGGAGTGGACGTGGTGGTGGACAGGCTACATCAGATTTGGAATCAGGTGGTGGACAATTTGAAGTTATCTCAGGAGAAGACTCAGCAGTTTGCTAATCGCCGTCGCCGCGTGGGTCCCCGACTTCTTGTTGGGGACTTGGTGTGGTTGTCTTCTCGTTTTGTCCCTATGAAGGTCTCTTCTCCTAAGTTCAAGCCTCGGTTCATCGGTCCTTATAGGATCTCGGAGATTCTTAACCCTGTATCTTTTCGTTTGGATCTCCCAGCATCGTTTGCTATTCATAATGTGTTCCATCGGTCGTTGTTGCGGAGGTATGAGGTGCCCGTTGTTCCTTCGGTCGAGCCTCCTGCTCCGGTGCTGGTGGAGGGAGAATTGGAGTATGTTGTTGAAAAGATCTTGGATTCTCGTGTTTCCAGACGCAAACTCCAGTATTTGGTTAAGTGGAAGGGTTATGGTCAGGAGGATAATTCCTGGGTGGTCGCCTCCGATGTTCATGCGACTGATTTGGTCCGCGCCTTCCATAGAGCTCACCCTGATCGCCCTGGGGGTTCTCGTGAGGGTTCGGTGACCCCCTCCTCAAGGGGGGGGTACTGTTGTGGATTCTGTTTGTGGGCTCCCTCTGGTGGTTACTGCTGGTACTGGGTGACTTTGGTGGGTTGCGGCCTTTGGTTTCCACCTGTCCATCAGAGGCTGGGTGTTTCCTATTTTACCTGGCCTTTCTGTCATTTCCCTTGCCGGCTATCAATGTGTTCAGATGTGCTCTGTTTGGTTCCTGCCTACCTGCTCCCAGATCTTTCAGGATAAGCTAAGTGCTGATTTTCAGTTGTTTGGTTTTTGGTCCAGCTTGCTTAGAATGTCTCTATGCTAGCTGGTTGCTCTAGTGGACTGAGGTTCTCCCCATGTGCCATGAATTGGCACATGGGTTCTTGTAATCTCAGGATGGTTTTTTTGATTAGGGTTTTTTGCTGACCGCTCAGTCCCCTTTTGTATGATTCTGCTTTCTAGTTTTCAGCGGGCCTCTATTTGCTAAAGCTATATACATCATCTCTATGTGTGTGCCTTCCTCTCATTTCACCGTCAATACATGTGGGGGGCAACTATACCTTTGGGGTTAATTCCTCTGGAGGCAAGTGAGGTCTTTGTTTTCTCTGCAGTACTAGTTAGCTCTTAGGCTGGTGCGTGGCGTCTAGAACCAACGTAGGCACGCTCCCTGGCTATCTCTAGTTGCGTTTGTCAGGCGTAGGGCAGCGGTCAGCCCAGGTTCCATCACCCTAGAGCTCGTCCGATATTTGTTATACTTTGCTTGTCCTGTGCTATCCCTCGCCATTGGGGATTCATGACAAGTAACACTGATTGTCACGGTTGGCATATCTGCCATAAGCCTCTCTCTGCAGAAGACATTGCTCTGAGTGAACTCATTGTGATACGCAATGTGCAGCAGAATGTTTTTCACAAGGAACTGGATTGTATACGTAAAAAACAAGACATTCCTAAAAACAGCCCCATTGTCAACCTAAACCCAGTAATAGACGAAAGGTGTTTATTGAGAGTTGGTGGTCGTTTAAACAAAGCTAAATTGGATGAGAAAGAAAAGAATCCTCTAATTGTTCCTGGTCATCATCATATCACCACTCTACTAATACGACATTACCATGAAAAAATCAAACATCAAGGCAGACACTTCACTGAAGGAGCCTTAAGAGCTGCAGGCTTCTGGATTGTGGGAGCAAAGAGACCAGTTTCCCATTTAATTCATAATTGTGTTCCGTGTCGTAAGACAAGAGGAAAACTGCAACAACAACAGATGCCTGATTTGCCTGCTGATAGGACAAGCACAGAGCCTCCATTTACCTATGTTGGCTTGGACGTTTTTGGCCCATGGGCAGTCGCTGCACGTCGGACCAGAGGCGGGCATGCAGAAAGTAAACGTTGGGCAGTGTTGTTCACGTGCATGAGTATACGAGCAATACACATAGAAGTGATAGAGTCCATGGATTCCTCCAGTTTCATTAATGCCCTAAGACGATTCTTCTCCATCAGAGGACCAGTAAAACAACTAAGATCTGATTGTGGAACAAACTTTGTAGGTGCCTGTCGAGAACTACAACTGAATTCAACACCAGTCCAGAACTTCTTGACAACCAATGGCTGTTCCTGGGTCTTCAATCCTCCTCATGCTTCCCATATGGGCGGATCATGGGAAAGAATGATAGGCATTACTCGTCGGATACTGTAATCTATGCTGAATGACTCAAATGTTTCAAGACTCACTCACGAGACCTTGACCACTTTCTTAGCAGAAGTCTCTGCTATAGTAAACTCAAGACCTCTTGTACCCATATCAACGGATCCAGAATCTCCTACAATTCTCACTCCGGCAACTCTCCTCACCCAGAAACTTGGAACTGTTCCTAACCCGCCTGAAGACTCTGTGTCCGGTAACAAATATCAGAGACGGTGGAAATATGTGCAACATCTGGCTGATTGTTTCTGGAATAGATGGAAGAGGGAGTACCTGACACTTCTCCAAAAACGAAGAAAATGGCAACAAGTAAAGCCAAATTTACAAGTAGGAGATATTATCCTCATGAAAGACCAGAAGGAGGAAAGAAACGCATGGCCTATGGGACTTATATCTAAAACCTTTCCAAGTGATGATGGCAAGGTACGTAAGGTAGAAGTGACAGTTACTAAGCAAGGTGACCCCAAATCTTTCATTAGGCCTATATCAGAGATTATCTTACTCATACCAGTTGAGGATTGATTATCCATCCAGTCAGTAAGAACTCTTTTAAGGAACTTCAACCTTTGGATTACAAATGGGTTGGGGACAGTTTGGCCTAGCGCGGCTTCTCCAATCCGAAGATGGGTTATCCGTTGGATTACTTCAGGAACTCGTTATAGACATTTGTCTATCTTGTTATACAATATGTTATTGTTGCATTGCATGCATTGTTTTTATCTTACAGGTTGAGGTATCCCTCCATGCACTTCTGGTTAACACTCCCAATTCGAGACTTATGGTATAGTGAAATCCAAGGATTTCAGACGGGGAGTGTGCTGTTCAGTTTATTCTGATAGACTTTCAGTCATACATGGACATTTATGTAGTGCTAATATACCTAGTTCTTTCATTTATTGTATTTGTTATACTTTGCTGCCATCTACTGGCCATTGCTGTATCACACTGTAATATTCCTTAAGGAACTTTCCCACAATGCCTTTCTGTCTTTAGTTCCTCCTATCTTCTTCCTTCTTTTCCTGTTTTGTACTCTGTGCCATCTTAGATCTCACATGTGCTGCAGAGCTGGAGAAAGGATTCTCTTGTTACCTCTAACCTGGAGCTTCTATTATCTCTATCTGGTGATCCTGTAATACCTCTAACCTACAGTCCTCATCTCACCAAGGTACTGTAAATAAAACCTGTTGAATGTATCACTGCATCATCCTTCCGGATCACCACGCACAGCTGATAAGGACTAGGAGCACAGTTAGTGAGTAACGCTGTCTGCCATTGTTTATATAGCGATTTGTGATCACATCCCTCAGACACATCTCATCCACGTATATCGGTGGCAGAATTCATGGTGACACAGAGGAAGGTGCACATGACATTGAAGAGGAGGTGATAGATGACCCAGTTGTTGACCCAGATTGGCAGCCATTGGGGGAAGTGGGTGCTGCTGCCAGTAGCTCAGAAGCGGAGGAGGATGATCCGCAGAAGCCATCCACATCGCAACAGCTGTCATCTGGCAGGCCCGTATCAGGCCAAACACGTTTGTCAAAAACAAAAACAGTTTTAGGACAGCGTGGCCATCCGGTGAAAGTAGCACAGCGTGCAATGCCTGAAGATGTTATCCATAGTAGGAAGAGTGCAGTGTGGCAATTTTTTAACCAAGATCCGAATGATCAGTCAAAAGTTATCTGTAAGAAATGCTCAAAGACCTTTAGCAGAGGGATGAATCTCCAAAATTTAAATACAATGTGCATGAGTAGACATTTAACCAGCATGCACTTGCAAGCCTGGACTAACTACCAAACGTCCCGTACCATTGGTGCACCCGATCAGAATGAAGGTAGTCAGCAACGCTTACATTGCTTCCCTCACTGTAAGCCCACCGGTTAGGACCGGTTAGGACACCACCAGCAGCAAATGTGGAGGTATCGTCGCAAGGCCAAAGCAGTCAGGGAATCACAAGGTTCTTGGTAAGAAACACTGTATGTAGGCCAACATCAAGAATACCATCACCAACCCTCTCTCAATCTACCATGTCCACCACCACCCCCGCTAGTTCCACCATATGCAGCTCTCCAGTCCAGCTCACCCTACAAGAGACTCTCGTTAGGAAAAGGAAGTACTTATCCTCTCATCCGCGTACACAGGTTTTGAACGCCCACATTGCTAGGCTAATCTCGTTAGAGATGATCCCCTACCGGTTGGTTGAAAGCGAAGCTTTCAAAGCCCTGATGGCCTACGCAGTACCACGCTATGACCTACCCAGTCGACACTTCTTTGTGAGAAAAGCCATCCCAGCCCTCCACCAGCATGTCAAAGATCGAATTTCCATGCACTGAGGCAATCAGTCAGTAGAAAGGTGCACCTCACAACAGATGCATGGACCAGTAGGCATAGCCAGGGACGTTACGTGTCCATCACGGCGCACTGGGTTAATGTGGTGGATGCAGGGTCCACAGGGGACAGCCATAGTGGGACAGTTCTGCCTAGCCCACGGTCTAGGAAACAGTTGGTTGTAGGCCTCCTTTTCCTCCTCCTCCAGAAGCAAAAGCTCCTCCACAGAGCGCAGTCGCACGACCACTCCATCCGCAGCTGCCAGTGTTGCACACGAGGTGTCCCATTATGGAACAGTTAGTGGTAAGCGTCAGCAGGCTTTGTTGGAAATGAAGTGTTTGGGCGACAACAGACACACCGCGGAAGTTCTGGCCGAGTACTTGCAGCAAGAAACTCAGTCATGGCTGGGCAGTGTACATCTTGAGGCAGGCAAGGCAGTCAGTGATATTGGAAGGAATTTTATGGCTGCCATAGCCCTTTCAGAACTGAAACACATACCTTGCCTGGCTCACACCTTGAACCTGGTGTTGCAGTTACCAGCCCTGTTCCTGAAGGTGCGAAGACTTTGCTCACACATCTGCCGGTCGCGCGTACACTCCAGCCGTATGCTGAACCATCAGCGATCGCTGAATCTTCCCCAGCACCGCCTAATAATCGACGTTGCAACAAGGTGGATCTCCACACTGCACATGCTTCAGAAGCTGTGCGAACAGAGGCGTGCTGTAATTTATTTGTGGGAGGATACACATACATGGGCAGGCAGTTGGATGGCAGACATGGAGTTGTCTGGTGTGCAGTGGTCGAAGCTACAAGACCTCTGTCAAGTCCTTCAGTGTTTTGAGGAATGCACACGGCTGGTAAGTGCAGACGACGCCATCATAAGCATGAGCATCCCACTAATGCGTCTGCTGATGCAAAGTTTGACCCACATTAAGGAGCAGGCGTCTGCAGCCGAGGAGGAGGGAAGCCTTGGAGACAGTCAGCCATTGTCTGCTCAGGGAACTCTCCTGGACGAGGTGGCGGAAGAAGAGGAGGAGGAGGATGATGGGGATGAATATTTATGGGAGGAGGATGCTTCTAAGGGGGCAATAGAAACTGGTGGCGTTGCAAGGTCAGGTACAGGGTTTTTGCAGGACACAAGTGATATTGATTTGCAAGAAAGTGCTCCCCAGCACAAGCAGTGAATTGACACCTGGAACATTGGCCCACATGGCTGAGTATGCCTTGCGTATCCTAAAAAGGGACCCCCGCATTATCAAAATGATGACCGATGACTAGGGTTGAGCGACTTTCATTTTTTTAAGATCGAGTCGGGTTTTGCGAAACCCGACTTTGTCCAAAGTCGAGTCGAGTGAAGTCGGCCGATTATCGCGGAAAGTCGGGGATCGACCGAAACCCAATGCAAGTCAATGGGGAAGCATAGTCGGCAGTGAGTGGAGGCCAGGAAAACACCTACAGTGCCCATTTTAATGCCAAAAACATCCATTCTTGTTTCTGAAGCTTGTCAATCTTAATTAACTTTATAATAATAGTTGGGCATTGGAAATTGGGGGTCATTTGGCAAAAGTTGTGGGGGGTAGGGCTGGTTGAAGGTTTTAGTGGGCCCAGGAAACGTGGACTACGTCACGGCGGTGGAGCAGTGAGAGGTAAGTATTTCAACTTTGCAAGTGCTGTGATCCTGAGCAAGCAGGGAGGCCCACTCGTTCGCATTGGCACTGGCACAGGGCCCCTCAAAGTACGGCGGTGTGTTTGCACGGCGGGGGCGCCTCCCACCGGCAGCGACACTTTTGCGTACTCTGAGGGGCCCTGTGCCTGTGACATCGCCAACGAGTATGCCCCCCTACCTGTTGAAGAAACCTGCACTTTCATCTGCACCTTCCTCTTTGTCCCTGTGTAAGGTGGTATAGTATGAGGGAAGGGGAACCTGACTTTCAGCAGGGTCAGATTGTGGCTGTGTAGCGTGCAAGGGGAATGTAGTGGTCTGGGTCAAAGTACCACAAGACTCATCTAGCACCAGCTGGGCAATGGGCAGGATGAGGAGGAAACACTGATATAGGCCCAAATAATAAAGTGGGTAAAATGCAGTTCAAAATTGGTAACAGGACTAACCAGGTGGCATTGCTTAGTTCAGTGGAGTAGAAAACCCAGGAGCGGCAGACAACGTTAGTAGGGCCCAACCACACTAGTAGGCCCTATGCAGTTTAATATTACAAATGAAGGCCGAAAGCCTGAAGATTAAAGTTCAGGAAAATAACACAGGACAACACCAAGGTGCGGCACACACCGTTACTAGGCCCAACCAAAGTAGTAGGCCAACTGCAGTTTAATTATTTAAAATGTAAGCCGAAAGCCTGAACATTGAAGGTCGGGACAACAAAACAGGAGAAAACCCAGTAGCATCAGACACCGTTTTAAGGGCCCAACCACACATTTTAAAAACAACTACTTAACGAGAGCCTTAAGATTGAAGCTCAGCTTTATACAGTGGAGGACAACACCATGGAGCGGCACACACCGTTAGTAGGCCCCAACCACCAATTTTTAAAAACAACTACTTAATGAGAGCCTGAAGGTTGAAGCTCAGCTTTATACAGTGGAGGACAACACCAGGGAGCGGCACACACCGTTAGTAGGCCCCAACCACCAAATTTTAAAAACAACTACTTAATGAGAGCCTGAAGGTTGAAGCTCAGACAAGGAAACCTGGAGGAGAACACCCAGGAGGAGGAGAACACCCAGGAGCATCAGACACCGTTAGTAGGCCCCAACCACCAATTTTTAAAAACAACTACTTAATGAGAGCCTTAAGGTTGAAGCTCAGCTTTATACAGTGGAGGACAACACCAGGGAGCGTCAGACACCGTTAGTAGGCCCCAACCACCAATTTTTAAAAACAACTACTTAATGGGAGCCTGAAGGTTGAAGCTCAGCTTTATACAGTGGAGGACAACACCAGGGAGCGGCACTCACCGTTAGTAGGCCCCAACCACCAATTTTTACAAACAAATACTTAATGAGAGCCTGAAGGTTGAAGCTCAGCTTTATACAGTGGAGGACAACACCAGGGAGCGTCAGACACTGTTAGTAGGCCCCAACCACCAATTTTTACAAACAAATACTTAATGAGAGCCTGAAGGTTGAAGCTCAGCTTTATACAGTGGAGGACAACACCAGGGAGCGGCACACACCGTTAGTAGGCCCCAACCACCAATTTTTAAAAACAACTACTTAATGAGAGCCTGAAGGTTGAAGCTCAGACAAGGAAACCTGGAGGAGAACACCCAGGAGGAGGAGAACACCGAGGAGGAGAACACCAAGGAGCGTCAAACACCGTTAGTAGGCCCAACCAAACTAGTAGCCCCACTGCAGTTTTCAAATTCCTATAGGCTGAAAACCTGACAATTGAAGCTCAGCTTTTTTCAGAGGAGGACAGCTTTATTGAGTGGCGCAGACAGACACAGGTAGTAGGCCTTAAACAAAAAAGTTTGCTCAATGCAGTTTAAAAAAGGTTACAGGGGTACACAGGCAGCATTTGTGTGGTCAGCGGAGGACAATTTGAATTAGGGACTGCAGACAGACTTAGCAGGATGTCCCCTGTGGACCATGCATCCACCACATTAACCCATTGCGCTGTAATGGACAATTAACCTTCCGTGGCCATGCCTACAGGTCCATGCGTCTGTTGTCAGGTGCACCTTTGTACTCACAGATTGCCAGAGTGCATGGTCTTTTACATGCTGGTGGAGGGCTGGGATGGCTTTTCTCACAAAAGAAGTGTCGACTGGGTAGCTCGTAGCGTGGTACAGTGTAGTCCATCATGGCTTTATTAATGTTAAATAAAATAAATAAATAGGCTCTATGAACTTTAAAATAGGTTCCAGGGGTACACGGGCAGCATTGGTGTGGTCAGCGGAGGACGATTGCAAGGAGGGACCGCAGACAGACTTACTAGGCCTAAAATAAATAAAAATAGGCTCAAGGCACTAAGAGTTATCTCGCAGGGGTACACAGGCAGCATTGGTGTGGTCAGCGGAGGACAATTGGAGTGGCGCAGACTTACTAGGCCTAAAATAAAAAAGCTGGCTCTATGCAGTTTTAAATAGGTTACATGGGTACACAGGCAGCATTGGTGTGGTCAGCGGAGGAGGATTGCAAGGAGGGACCGCAGACAGGCTTACTAGACCTAAAATAAATAAAAATAGGCTCTATGCAGTTTTAAATAGGTTACATGGGTACACAGGCAGCATTGGTGTGGTCAGCGGAGGAGGATTGCAAGGACGGACCGCAGACAGGCTTACTAGGCCTAAAATAAATAAAAATAGGCTCCAAGCACTTAGAGTTATCTCGCAGGGGTACACAGGCAGCATTGGTGTGGTCAGCAGAGGACAATTGGAAGGAGTGGCGCAGACTTACTAGACCTAAAATAAAAAAGCTGGCTCTATGCAGTTTTAAATAGGTTACATGGGTACACAGGCAGCATTGGTGTGGTCAGCGGAGGAGGATTGCAAGGAGGGACCGCAGACAGGCTTACTAGGTCTAAAATAAATAAAAATAGGCTCAAGGCACTTAGAGTTATCTCGCAGGGGTACACAGGCAGCATTGGTGTGGTCAGCGGAGGAGGATTGCAAGGAGGGACCGCAGACAGGCTTACTAGGCCTAAAATAAATAAAAATAGGCTCTATGCAGTTTTAAATAGGTTACATGGGTACACAGGCAGCATTGGTGTGGTCAGCGGAGGAGGATTGCAAGGAGGGACCGCAGACAGGCTTACTAGGCCTAAAATAAATAAAAATAGGCTCTATGCAGTTTTAAATAGGTTACATGGGTACACAGGCAGCATTGGTGTGGTCAGCGGAGGAGGATTGCAAGGAGGGACCGCAGACAGGCTTACTAGGCCTAAAATAAATAAAAATAGGCTCTATGCAGTTTTAAATAGGTTACATGGGTACACAGGCAGCATTGGTGTGGTCAGCGGAGGAGGATTGCAAGGAGGGACCGCAGACAGGCTTACTAGGCCTAAAATAAATAAAAATAGGCTCAAGGCACTTAGAGTTATCTCGCAGGGGTACACAGGCAGCATTGGTGTGGTCAGCGGAGGAGGATTGCAAGGAGGGACCGCAGACAGGCTTACTAGGCCTAAAATAAATAAAAATAGGCTCTAGGCAGTTTTAAATAGGTTACATGGGTACATATGCAGCATTGGTGTGGTCAGCGGAGGAGGATTGCAAGGAGGGACCGCAGACAGGCTTACTAGGCCTAAAATAAATAAAAATAGGCTCAAGGCACTTAGAGTTATCTCGCAGGGGTACACAGGCAGCATTGGTGTGGTCAGCGGAGGACTATTGCAAGGAGGGACCGCAGACAGGCTTACTAGGCCTAAAATAAATAAAAATAGGCTCTATGCAGTTTTAAATAGGTTACATGGGTACATATGCAGCATTGGTGTGGTCAGCGGAGGAGGATTGCAAGGAGGGACCGCAGACAGGCTTACTAGGCCTAAAATAAATAAAAATAGGCTCAAGGCACTTAGAGTTATCTCGCAGGGGTACACAGGCAGCATTGGTGTGGTTAGCGGAGGACGATTGCAAGGAGGGACCGCAGACAGACTTACTAGGCCTAAAATAAATAAAAATAGGCTCTATGCAGTTTTAAATAGGTTACATGGGTACACAGGCAGCATTGGTGTGGTCAGCGGAGGACGACTGCAAGGAGGGACCGCAGACAGGCTTACTAGGCCTAAAATAAATAAATAAAAATAGGCTCAAGGCACTTAGAGTTATTTCGCAGGGGTACACAGGCAGCATTGGTGTGGTCAGCGGAGGACGATTGCAAGGAGGGACCGCAGACAGACTTACTAGGCCTAAAATAAATAAAAATAGGCTCAAGGCACTTAGAGTTATCTCGCAGGGGTACACAGGCAGCATTGGTGTGGTCAGCGGAGGACGATTGCAAGGAGGGACCGCAGACAGACTTACTAGGCCTAAAATAAATAAAAATAGGCTCAAGGCACTAAGAGTTATCTCGCAGGGGTACACAGGCAGCATTGGTGTGGTCAGCGGAGGACAATTGGAAGGAGTGGCGCAGACTTACTAGGCCTAAAATAAAAAAGCTGGCTCTATGCAGTTTTAAATAGGTTACATGGGTACACAGGCAGCATTGGTGTGGTCAGCGGAGGAGGATTGCAAGGAGGGACCGCAGACAGGCTTACTAGGCCTAAAATAAATAAAAATAGGCTCAAGGCACTTAGAGTGATCTCGCAGGGGTAAACAGGCAGCATTGGTGTGGTCAGCGGAGGACGATTGCAAGGAGGGACCGCAGACAGACTTACTAGGCCTAAAATAAATAAAAATAGGCTCTATGCAGTTTTAAATAGGTTACATGGGTACACAGGCAGCATTGGTGTGGTCAGCGGAGGACGATTGCAAGGAGTGTCTGACACAGTTAGTACTCCCAAAAAATAAATAGATGTTAATGTCTCGCAAAACAACAAAACAAAAAAACAAAAGTGTGGCATACTTAGGTACAGGGGTGGGCTCCTCTGCTGAGTTTCAGACATAGTAATTTGGCACTACGTATTTACTGGTGTCAATATAGGACACTGACCCTGACTATTTTAACTAGCATCATACATGTCAACAAATTGGTATTGTCAGTGCCAGGCATTGAAGGATGTCAGCGCATAGTCTAAACATTGTTGGAGCTGTGAGAGATAATTTTGCACATGGTAGAGCACAGTTTGAGCTGGGGGGGGTGAACTCTCTTGTGGCTGGCGGTACCATCCCAGGGCCCCTCATGTTACAACGGTGTGTCTGACGTTGGGTGCGGGCCACCACCGCCAGAGACACTTTATTGTACTATGAGGGACCCAGTGGCAGTGCCGTCGACCAAAAGCGGGCACACCCACCTCTTCAGACAAATGGCACTCTAACGGGTGCTTGCGCCAAGTGGCGAGACCACGGCCCCGTGGGGGGAGTTTTCCCATTTAGGGAGGTGTAAACATGTCGTATGCTGGACAAACAGCTGCTGCAAATTAAGAGATTGGAACACTCAGTAAGACCAGTCCACAAGCAAGACCTTTTTATAGGAAAGCTAGGTGTCAGCCGGGAAAGGTGGGGCAAAATAAATTGAAATCCAGGAGTTGTTCATTTTAATGAAGGTTAGATCATCAACATTTTGGGTAGCCAGACGAGTCCTTTTTTCGGTTAATATTGAACCAGCAGCACTGAATACTCTTTCTGATAGCACACTAGCTGCTGGGCAAGCAAGCTCCTGCAATGCATATTCTGCCAATTCAGGCCAGGTGTCTAATTTGGATGCCCAGTAATCAAATGGGAATGATAGTTGAGGGAGAACATCGATAAGGGATGAAAAATAGTTAGTAACCATACTGGACAAATGTTGTCTCCTGTCACTTTGAATAGATGCTGCAGTACCTGTCCTGTCTGCGGTCATTGTGAAATCACTCCACAACCTGGTCAGAAAACCCCTCTGTCCAACGCCACTTCTGATTTGTGCACCTCTAACACCTCTGCCCTGTAGCCCCCTGCAGCTCGTGTGAGAACCATCACCGGCGCTGTGTGCTGGGAATGCCTGAATCAAACGGTCTACAAGAGTTGCTTGTTTGGTTGCTAATATTTGTTCGAGGTTCTCATGTGGCATAATATTTTGCAATTTGCCTTTATAGCGAGGGTCAAGGATGCAGGCCAAGCAGTAATCGTCATCGGTCATCATTTTAATAATGCGTGGGTCCCTTTTGAGGATATGTAAGGCATAATCCGCCATGTGGGCCAAAGTTCCAGTTGTCAAATCTGCGGTTGTGCTGGGTTGAGGGGCAGTTACAGGCAAATCTACGTCACTTGTCTCCCTCAAAAAAACAGAACTCGGCCTTGCAACGCCACTAATTTCTGTTGGCCCAGGAGAAGCTTCCTCATTAAAAAAAATACTCATCCCCATCATCCTCCTCGTCCTCCTCCTCCTCTTCGCCCGCTACCGCGTCCTCTACACGGCCCTGACCAGACAATGGCTGACTGTCATCAAGGCTTTCCTCTTCCTCGGCTGCAGACGCCTGCTCCTTTATGTGCGTCAAACTTTGCATCAGCAGACGCATTACGGGGATGCTCATGCTTATTATGGCGTTGTCTGCACTAACCAGCCGTGTGCATTCCTCAAAACACTGAAGGACTTGACACAGGTCTTGTAGCTTCAACCACTGCACACCTGACAACTCCATGTCTGCCATCCAACTGCCTGCCCGTGTATGTGTATCCTCCCACAAATACATAACAGCACGCCTCTGTTGGCACAGTCTCTGAAGCATGTGCAGTGTGGAGTTCCACCTTGTTGCAACGTCGATGATTAGGCGATGCTGGGGAAGGTTCAAAGACCGCTGATAGTTCTGCATACGGCTGGAGTGTACGGGCGAACGGTGGATATGTGAGCAAAGTCTGCGCACTTTGAGGAGCAGGTCGGGTAACCCCGGATAACTTTTCAGGAAGCACTGCACCACCAGGTTTAAGGTGTGAGCCAGGCAAGGAATGTGTTTCAGTTGGGAAAGGGCTATGGCAGCCATGAAATTCCTTCCGTTATCACTCACTACCTTGCCTGCTTCAAGATGTACAGTGCCCAGCCATGACTGAGTTTCTTTCTGCAAGAACTCGGACAGAACTTCCGCGGTGTGTCTGTTGTCGCCCAAACACTTCATTGCCAATACAGCCTGCTGACGCTTGCCACTAGCTGTCCCACAATGGGACACCTGGTGTGCAACAGGGGCAGCTGCGGATGGACTGATTGTGCGACTGCGGTCTGTGGACGAGCTATCACTTCTGCAGGAGGACGAAGAGGAGGATGAGGAGGGGGGGCGAACGCCAACAGCCAGGAAACGCGCGCATTTTAAAATTACGTCACGGCTTGTGATTGGTTGCGTGCCGCCCATGTGACCGCGACGCGACCAATCACAGCAAGCCGTGACGTAATTTCAGGTCCTCAATGCAGAATTAGGCATACAGGACCTGAAATTACGTCACGGCTTGCTGTGATTGGTCGCGTCGCGGTCACATGGGCGGCACGCAACCAATCACAAGCCGTGACGTAATTTTAAAATGCGCGCGTTTCCTGCCTCCCGTGACGTCACGGCTTGTGATTGGTCGCGTCGCCCATGTGACCGCGACGCGACGAATCACAAGCCGGAACGTAATTTTAAAATCATCAATGCCTAGAATTAGGCATTGAGGACCTGAAAATTACGTCACGGCTTGCTGTGATTGGTCGCGTCGCGGCCACATGGGCGGCACGCGACCAATCAGAAGCCGTGACGTCACGGAAGGAAGTAAATGCGCGCATTTTAAGCAAAGAACGCTGCCGGTTCCCTCGGTGAGGTCCAGGCTGCGTCGGAGAGGTGAGTATAGCAATATTTTTTATTTTAATTCTTTATTTTACACATTAATATGGATCCCAGGGCCTGAAGGAGAGTTTCCTCTCCTTCAGACCCTGGGAACCATCAGGGATACCGTCCGATACTTGAGTCCCATTGACTTGTATTGGTATCGGTATCGGATTAGATCCGATACTTTGCCGGTATCGGCCGATACTTTCCGATACCGATACTTTCAAGTATCGGACGGTATCGCTCAACACTAGTGGTGACTCCACTCATGCCATCTCTGATTGTCTTAAGCGCACTAAGCGGTTCGCTAGGTCTGTCACCATTGGTACTGTACAGACTAAATTTCTTTTGTCCGTTACTCTGATTTGCTCTTTGTCATCCTACTCTGTTATGGCATTTGTGGACTCGGGCGCTGCCCTGAATTTGATGGACTTGGAGTTTGCCAGGCGCTGTGGTTTTTTCTTGGAGCCCTTGCAGTATCCTATTCCATTAAGGGGAATTGATGCTACGCCTTTGGCCAAGAATAAACCTCAGTACTGGACTCAGTTGACCATGTGCATGGCTCCTGCACATCAGGAAGATATTCGCTTTTTGGTGTTGCATAATTTGCATGATGTGGTCGTGTTGGGTTTGCCATGGCTACAGGTCCATAATCCAGTATTGGATTGGAAATCGATGTCTGTGTCCAGTTGGGGTTGTCAAGGGGTACATGGTGACGTTCTGTTATTGTCAATTTCTCCTTCTACTCCTTCTGAAGTCCCTGAGTTTTTGTCGGATTACCGAGATGTATTTGATGAGCCCAAATCCAGTGCCCTACCTCCTCATAGGGATTGTGATTGTGCTATTAATTTGATTCCTGGTAGTTTATCTGTGCCGGAACACGCCGCTATGCGGAGTTATATAAAGGAGTCCTTGGAGAAAGGGCATATTCGCCCGTCGTCGTCACCATTGGGAGCAGGGTTCTTTTTTGTGGCCAAGAAGGATGGTTCTCTGAGACCTTGTATAGATTACCGCCTTCTCAATAAAATCACGGTCAAATTTCAGTAACCTTTGCCTCTACTGTCTGATTTGTTTGCTCAGATTAAGGGGGCTAGTTGGTTCACCAAGATAGATCTTTGAGGGGCGTATAATCTTGTGCGTATTAAACAGGGCGATGAATGGAAAACAGCATTTAATATGCCCGAGGGCCATTTTGAGAACCTGGTGATGCCATTCGGGCTTTCTAATGCTCCATCTGTGTTTCAGTCCTTTATGCATGACATCTTCCGAAAGTATTTGGATAGATTCATTATTGTATATTTGGATGATATTTTGGTCTTTTCGGATGATTGGGAGTCTCATGTGAAGCAGGTCAGAATGGTGTTCCAGGTCCTTCGTGCTAATTCTTTGTTTGTGAAGGGGTCTAAATGTCTCTTCGGAGTTCAGAAGGTTTCCTTTTTGGGCTTCATTTTTTCCCCTTCTACTATCGAGATGGATCCTGTTAAAGTTCAGGCCATTTATGATTGGACTCAGCCTACATCGGTGAAGAGCCTTCAGAAATTCCTGGGCTTTGCTAATTTTTACCGTCGCTTCATCGCTAATTTTTCTAGTGTTGTTAAACCGCTGGCTGATTTGACCAAGAAAGGTGCTGATGTGGTTAATTGGTCCTCTGCGGCCGTTGAGGCTTTTCGGGAGTTGAAGCGTCGTTTCTCTTCGGCCCCTGTGTTGTGTCAGCCAGATGTTTCGCTCCCTTTTCAGGTCGAGGTTGATGCTTCTGAGATTGGAGCAGGGGCTGTTTTGTCTCAAAGATGTTCTGATGGCTCTGTGATGAAGCCATGTGCTTTCTTTTCTAGAAAGTTTTCGCCTGCTGAGCGTAATTATGATGTTGGCAATCGGGAGTTGTTGGCTATGAAGTGGGCGTTCGAGGAGTGGCGACATTGGCTTGAGGGAGCCAAGCATCGCGTAGTGGTCTTAACAGATCACAAGAATCTGACTTATCTCGAGTCTGCTAAGCGGTTGAATCCTAGACAGGCTCGTTGGTCGCTGTTTTTCTCCCGTTTCGATTTTGTGGTTTCATACCTTCCTGGTTCTAAGAATGTGAAGGCCGATGCCCTTTCAAGGAGTTTTGTGCCTGATTCCCCGGGACTTCCTGAGCCGGCTGGTATTCTCAAAGAGGGGGTAATTCTGTCTGCCATCTCACCTGATTTGTGGCGGGTGCTGCAGGAGTTTCAGGCTGATAGACCTGACGGTTGTCCAGCAGAGAAACTGTTTGTCCCTGATAGATGGACTAGTAGAGTTATCTCTGAGGTTCATTGTTCGGTGTTGGCTGGTCATCCTGGGATTTTTGGTACCAGAGATTTGGTGGCTAGGTCCTTTTGGTGGCCTTCCTTGTCACGGGATGTGCGTTCTTTTGTGCAGTCTTGTGGGACTTGTGCTCGGGCCAAGCCCTGCTGTTCTCGTGCCAGTGGGTTACTTTTGCCCTTGCCAGTCCCGAAAAGGCCTTGGACGCATGTTTCCATGGATTTTATTTCAGATCTCCCTGTCTCTCAAAGGATGTCATCTGGGTGGTTTGTGATCGCTTCTCTAAGATGGTCCATTTGGTACCCTTGCCTAAATTACCTTCCTCCTCTGATTTGGTTCCACTATTTTTCCAGCATGTGGTTCGTTTGCATGGCATTCCGGAGAACATCGTGTCGGACAGAGGTTCCCAGTTTGTTTCAAGGTTTTGGCGGTCCTTTTGTGCTAAGATGGGCATTGATTTGTCTTTCTCTTCGTCTTTCCATCCTCAGACAAATGGCCAAACCGAACGAACTAATCAGACTTTGGAGACCTATCTGAGATGCTTTGTTTCTGCTGATCAGGATGATTGGGTGACCTTTTTGCCATTGGCTGAGTTCGCCCTTAATAATCGGGCCAGTTCGGCTACTTTGATTTCGCCTTTTTTTTGTAATTCTGGTTTTCATCCTCGTTTTTCTTCAGGGCAGGTTGAGCCTTCGGACTGTCCTGGTGTGGATTCTGTGGTGGACAGGTTGCAGCAAATTTGGACTCATGTAGTGGACAATTTGACATTGTCCCAGGAGAAGGCTCAATGTTTCGCAAAAAGCCGTCACTGTGTTGGTCCCCGACTTCGTGTTGGGGATTTGGTTTGGTTGTCGTCTCGTCATGTCCCTATGAAGGTTTCTTCTCCTAAGTTTAAGCCTCGTTTCATTGGTCCTTATAAGATTTCTGAAATTCTCAATCCTGTGTCGTTTTGTTTGGCCCTTCCAGCTTCTTTTGCCATCCATAATGTGTTCCATAGGTCGTTGTTGCAGAGATATGTGGCGCCTATGGTTCCCTCCGTTGACCCTCCTGCTCCGGTGTTGGTCGAGGGGGAGTTGGAGTATGTGGTGGAAAAGATTTTAGATTCTCGTATTTCGAGACGGAAACTTCAGTACCTGGTCAAATGGAAGGGCTATGGTCAGGAGGATAATTCCTGGGTTCTTGCCTCCGATGTCCATGCGGCCAAGTTTTTTCGTGCCTTTCATTTGGCTCGTCCTGATTGGCCCGGGGGCTCTGGTGAGGGTTCGGTGACCCCTCCTCAAGGGGGGGGTACTGTTGTGAATTCCGTTCTCGAACTCCCTCCTGTGGTCATGAATGGTACTTCGGCGAGTTTTGTCCGTGGTCTCCCTCTGGTGGCTGTGAGTGGAACTGCTGGTTCTGAGGTTGCTTCCTCAGCTGCCCTCGTTTACGGCTAGGCTGGTTTCTCTATTTAACTCCACTCAGATCATTACTCCATGCCAGATGTCAATGTATCTGTACTGGTTCAGATCTCTCTCGGATCTTTCTGATGACCTGTCTACTCCAGCAGAAGCTAAGTCCCTGCTAGTTCATTTGTTGTTCATTGTGTACTGAATATATTTCTTAGTACTTGCTAAGTTCTAGTCCAGCTTGCTAACATGATATTGCCTTGCTAGCTGGAAGCTCTGGGTTGCAGAGTGGCACCTCCGCACCGTGAGTTGGTGCGGGGGTCTTTTTGCACACTCTGCGTGGCTTTTTGTAGATTTTTGTGCTGACCGCATAGATCCCTTTCCTATCCTCAGTCTATTTAGTAAGTCTGGCCTCTTTTGCTGAAACCTGTTTCATCCCTGTGTTTGTGACTTTCCTCTTAACTCACAGTTAATATATGTGGGGGGCTGCCTTTACCTTTGGGGAATTTCTCTGAGGCAAGGAAAGGCTTATTTTCTTATCTTTAGGGGTAGTTAGCTCTTAGGCTGTGAAGAGGCGTCTAGGGAGAGTTAGGTACGCTCCACAGCTATTTCTAGTGTGTGTTTAATAGGATTAGGATTGCGGTCAGCAGAGTTCCCACTTCCCAGAGCTTGTCCTGTCTTTTAGTTTAACCATCAGGTCATTCCAGGTGCACCTAACCACCAGGTCCATAACACTAACCCAGGAACGGTATGTGTAAAGAGCTCCATGGAGTAACCCGTTGTGTCGCCTGACGCATCCTTCTCTCTTGTTCTGGCTGAAGAAGACAAGGAAGCTACTTGTCCCTGACCGTGAACATCCACTAACGACGCGCTGCTTTTACATTTAGCACTTTCAGAAGAGGAGGCAAAAGAGCTAGAGGCTGAGTCAGCAAGGAAAGCCAAAACTTGTTCATGCTGCTCCGGCTTTAAAAGCGGTTTTCCTACTCCCAGAAAAGGGAGCGTTCGAGGCCTTGTGTAGCCAGACGACGAACCTGGCTCAACAACTCGAGACTTAGGTGATGTATTGCTTTTACCACGACCACCTGATGCTCCACCACCACTACCATCATTACCAGCTGACAATGACCACCCACGGCCACGACCTCTTCCACCAGACTTCCTCATTGTTTTCAAAACATAACCAAAGTAACGGTATATGTTACTGTAAAACAACTTATAAGGTGAACTAAACTTCTGTAGGATTTATATATACCTTTATAGGTGGCTGACAAAGAAAGGAAAATCAGGCCCAATGTTACACACTAGGTTTTCTGTGCCCCAATAATTGGAGACAGATGGCACACACAGGACCGGCACTCAAGCAGAAATGGCAATCTTAATCTCCCACTATTTTTTTTTTTAGGGAGAATTAAAAAAAAAAAAAAAAAAATTCCCAGTATGACACACTAGGTTTTATGTGCCCCAATAATTTGAGACAGATGGCACACACAGGACCGGCACTCAAGCAGAAATGCCAATCTTAATCTCCCACTATGTTTTTGTTTTCAGGGAGAATTTAAACAAAAAAAAAAAATTTCCCAGTATGACACACTAGGTTTTATGTGCCCCAATAATTTGAGACAGATGGCACACACAGGACCGGCACTCAAGCAGAAATGCCAATCTTAATCTCCCACTATGTGTTTTTTTCAGGGAGAATTTAAGCAACAAAAAAAAATTTCCCAGTATGACACACTAGGTTTTATGTGCCCCAATAATTTGAGACAGATGGCACACACAGGACCGGCACTCAAGCAGAAATACCAATCTTAATCTCCCACTATGTTTTTTTTTTCAGGGAGAATTTAAACAAAACAAAAAAAATCCCACAATGACACACTAGGTTTTATGTGCCCCAATAATTTGAGACAGATGGCACACACAGGACCGGCACTCAAGCAGAAATGCCAATCTTAATCTCCCACTATGTTTTTGTTTTCAGGGAGAATTTAAACAAAAATAAAAAAAAATTCCCAGTATGACACACTAGGTTTTATGTGCCCCAATAATTTGAGACAGATGGCACACACAGGACCGGCACTCAAGCAGAAATGCCAATCTTAATCTGCCACTATGGTTTTTTTTTCAGGGAGAATTTAAACAAAAACAAAAAATTTCCCAGTATGACACACTAGGTTTTATGTGCCCCAATAATTTGAGACAGATGGCACACACAGGACGAGCACTCAAGCAGAAATGCCAATCTTAATCTCCCACTATGTTTTTTTTTTCAGGGAGAATTTAAGCAAAAAAAAAAAATTTTCCAGTATGACACACTAGGTTTTATGTGCCCCAATAATTTGAGACAGATGGCACACACAGGACCGGCACTCAAGCAGAATTACCAATCTTAATCTCCCACTATGTTTTTTTTTCAGGGAGAATTAAAAAAAAATTAAAAATTTCCCAGTATGACACACTAGGCTTTATGTGCCCCAATAATTTGAGACAGATGGCACACACAGGACCGGCACTCAAGCAGAAATGCCAATCTTAATCTCCCACTATTTTTTTTTTTTCAGGGAGAATTTAAACAAAAAAAAAAATTTCCCAGTATGACACAATAGGTATTATGTGCCCCGATAATTTGAGACAGATGGCACACACAGGACTGGCACTCAAGCAGAAATGCCAATCTTAATCTCCCACTATGTTTTTTTTTCAGGGAGAATTTAAACAAAACAAAAAAATTCCCAGTATGACACACTAGGTTTTATGTGCCCCAATAATTTGAGACAGATGGCACACACAGGACCGGCACTCAAGCAGAAATGCCAATCTTAATCTCCCACTATGTGTTTTTTTCAGCGAGAATTTAAACAAAAATAAAAAAAAATTCCCAGTATGACACACTAGGTTTTATGTGCCCCAATAATTTGAGACCAATGGCACACACAGGACCGGCACTCAAGCAGAAATGTCAATCTTAATCTCCCACTATGTTTTTGTTTTTCAGGGAGAATTTAAAAAAAAAAAAAAAATTTCCCAGTATGACACACTAGGTTTTATGTGCCCCAAATATTTGAGACAGATGGCACACACAGGACCGGCACTCAAGCAGAAATGCCAATCTTAATCGCCCACTATGTTTTTTTTTTTCAGGGAGAATTTAAACAAAAATTAAAAAAAATTCCCAGTATGACACACTAGGTTTTATGTGCCCCAATAATTTGAGACAGATGGCACACACAGGACCGGCACTCAAGCAGAAATGCCAATCTTAATCTGCCACTATGTTTTTTTTTTCAGGGAGAATTTAAACAAAAACAAAAAATTTCCCAGTATGACACACTAGGTTTTATGTGCCCCAATAATTTGAGACAGATGGCACACACAGGACTAGCACTCAAGCAGAAATGCCAATCTTAATCTCCCACTATGTTTTTTTTTTCAGGGAGAATTTAAGCAAAAAAAAAAAATTTTACAGTATGACACACTAGGTTTTATGTGCCCCAATAATTTGAGACAGATGGCACACACAGGACCGGCACTCAAGCAGAATTACCAATCTTAATCTCCCACTATGTTTTTTTTTCAGGGAGAATTTAAAAAAAATTAAAAATTTCCCAGTATGACACACTAGATTTTATGTGCCCCAATAATTTGAGACAGATGGCACACACAGGACCGGCACACAAGCAGAAATGCCAATCTTAATCTCCCACTATGTTTTTTTTTTTCAGGGAGAATTTAAACAAAAAAAAAATTTTCCCAGTATGACACACTAGGTATTATGTGCCCCAATAATTTGAGACAGATGGCACACACAGGACTGGCACTCAAGCAGAAATGCCAATCTTAATCTCCCACTATGTTTTTTTTTCAGGGAGAATTTAAACAAAAAAAAAAAAATTCCCAGTATGACACACTAGGTTTTATGTGCTCCAATAATTTGAGACAGATGGCACACACAGGACCGGCACTCAAGCAGAAATGCCAATCTTAATCTCCCACTATGTTTTTTTTTTCAGCGAGAATTTAAACAAAAATAAAAATAAATTCCCAGTATGACACACTAGGTTTTATGTGCCCCAATAATTTGAGACCAATGGCACACACAGGACCGGCACTCAAGCAGAAATGCCAATCTTAATCTCCCACTATGTTTTTGTTTTTCAGGGAGAATTTAAAAAAAAAAAAAAAAATTTCCCAGTATGACACACTAGGCTTTATGTGCCCCAAATATTTGAGACAGATGGCACACACAGGACCGGCACTCAAGCAGAAATGCCAATCTTAATCTCCCACTATGTTTTTTTTTTCAGGGAGAATTTAAACAAAACAAAAAAATTCCCAGTATGACACACTAGGTTTTATGTGCCCCAATAATTTGAGACAGATGGCACACACAGGACCGGCACTCAAGCAGAAATGCCAATCTTAATCTCCCACTATGTTTTTTTTTCAGGGAGAATTTAAACAAAAATAAAAAAAAACTCATAGTATGACACACTAGGTTTTATGTGCCCCAATAATTTGAGACAGATGGCACACACAGGACCGGCACTCAAGCAGAAATGCCAATCTTAATCTCCCACTATGTTTTTGTTTTCAGGGAGAATTTAAACAAAAATAAAAAAAAAATCCCAGTATGACACATTAGGTTTTATGTGCCCCAATAATTTGAGACAGATGGCACACACAGGACCGGCACTCAAGCAGAAATGCCAATCTTAATCTCCCACTATGTTTTTTTTTTTAGCGAGAATTTAAACAAAAATAAAAATAAATTCCCAGTATGACACACTAGGTTTTATGTGCCCCAATAATTTGAGACCAATGGCACACACAGGACCGGCACTCAAGCAGAAATGCCAATCTTAATCTCCCACTATGTTTTTGTTTTTCAGGGAGAATTTAAAAAAAAAAAAAAAATTTCCCAGTATGACACACTAGGCTTTATGTGCCCCAAATATTTGAGACAGATGGCACACACAGGACCGGCACTCAAGCAGAAATGCCAATCTTAATCTCCCACTATGTTTTTTTTTTCAGGGAGAATTTAAACAAAAACAAAAAAATTCCCAGTATGACACACTAGGTTTTATGTGCCCCAATAATTTGAGACAGATGGCACACACAGGACCGGCACTCAAGCAGAAATGCCAATCTTAATCTCCCACTATGTTTTTTTTTTCAGGGAGAATTTAAACAAAAATAAAAAAAAACTCATAGTATGACACACTAGGTTTTATGTGCCCCAATAATTTGAGACAGATGGCACACACAGGACCGGCACTCAAGCAGAAATGCCAATCTTAATCTCCCACTATGTTTTTGTTTTCAGGGAGAATTTAAACAAAAATAAAAAAAAAATCCCAGTATGACACATTAGGTTTTATGTGCCCCAATAATTTGAGACAGATGGCACACACAGGACCGGCACTCAAGCAGAAATGCCAATCTTAATCTCCCACTATGTTTTTTTTTTTCAGGGAGAATTTAAACAAAAAAAAAAATTTCCCAGTATGACACACTAGGTTTTATGTGCCCCAATAATTTGAGACAGATGGCACACACATGACCGGCACTCAAGCAGAAATGCCAATCTTAATCTCCCACTATGTTTTTTTTTTCAGGGAGAATTAAAAAAACAAAAACAATTCCCAGTATGACACACTAGGTTTTATGTGCCCCAATAATTTGAGACAGATGGCACACACAGGACCGGCACTCAAGCAGAAATGCCAATCTTAATCTCCCACTATGTTTTTTTTTTCAGGGAGAATTTAAACAAAACAAAAAAATTCCCAGTATGACACACTAGGTTTTATGTGCCCCAATAATTTGAGACAGATGGCACACACAGGACCGGCACTCAAGCAGAAATGCCAATCTTAATCTCCCACTATGTTTTTTTTTTCAGGGAGAATTTAAAAAAAAAAAAAATCCCAGTATGACACACTAGGTTTTATGTGCCCCAATAATTTGAGACAGATGGCACACACAGGACCGGCACTCAAGCAGAAATGCCAATCTTAATCTCCCACTATGTTTTTTTTTTCAGGGAGAATTTAAACAAAAAAAAACATTTCCCAGTATGACACACTAGGTTTTATGTGCCCCAATAATTTGAGACAGATGGCACACACAGGACCGGCACTCAAGCAGAAATGCCAATCTTAATCTCCCACTATGTTTTTTTTTTCAGGGAGAATTTAAACAAAAAAAAAAAAATTCCCAGTATGACACACTAGGTTTTATGTGCCCCAATAATTTGAGACAGATGGCACACACAGGACCGGCACTCAAGCAGAAATGCCAATCTTAATCTCCCACTATGTTTTTGTTTTTCAGGGAGATTTAAAAAAAAAAAAAAGGGACTGTCCTACAATTACTATCTCCCTGCAGTAATCTCTGCAAGGTATGGCAGGCAGCAATAACAAGGAGTGGACAGCTGCACAAAAAAAAGAAAAAAGTCTGGACAAACAAACAAGATAGCTGTGCAGAAAGGATGGAGCAACAGGATTTGTGCTTTGAAAAAAGCAGTTGGTTTGCACAGCGGCGTACAAAGAGCAATGCAGCTATCAGGGAGCCTTCTAGGGCAGCCCAATGAGCTACAGCGCTGAGGAAAAAAAAAAGTAGCCTCCACTGTCCCTGCAAACAAAAGGTGGTGTTGGACAGTGGAAATCGCTACAGCACAAGCGGTTTGGGGGTGAATGTACCCTGCCTAACACTATCCCTGCTTCTGACGAAGCGGCACCTCTCCCTACGCTCAGATCAGCAGCAGTAAGATGGCGGTCGGTGGGAACGCCCCTTTATAGCCCCTGTGACGCCGCAGAAAGCAAGCCAATCACTGCAATGCCCTTCTCTAAGATGGTGGGGACTGAGATCTATGTCATCACGCTGCCCACACTCTGCGTCCACCTTCATTGGCTGAGAAATGGCACTTTTAGCGTCATTGAAACGCGACTTTGGCGCAAAAGTCGCGTATCGCATGGCCGACCCCACACAGGGATCGGGTCGGGTTTCATGAAACCCGACTTTGCCAAAAGTCGGCGACTTATGAAAATGACCGATCCGTTTCGCTCAACCCTACCGATGACGATTACTGGTTGGCCTGCCTCCTGGATCCACGATATAAAGGAAAATTACAAAATATCATGCCACATGAGAACCTTGAGCAAATATTGGCTACCAAACAAACAACTCTTGTAGACCGTTTGGTTCAGGCACACAGCGGTGGTGATGGTTCTCACACGAGCTGTAGGGGGCAACAAGGCAGAGGTGTTAGAGGTGCACAAATACGAAGTGGCGTTGGACAGAGGGGTTTTATGACCAGGTTGTGGAGTGATTTCGCAATGACCGCAGACACGACAGGTACTGCTGCATCGATTCAAAGTGACAGGAGACAGCATTTGTTCAGTATGGTTACGAACTATTTTTCATCCCTTATCGATGTTCTCCCTCACAGGTCATTCCCCTTTGATTATTGGGCATCTAAAATAGATACCTGGCCTGAATTGGGAGAATATGCATTACAGGAGCTCGCTTGCCCAGCTGCTAGTGTGCTATGAGAAAGAGTCTTCAGTGCTGCTGGTTCAATACTGACTGAAAAAAGAACACGTCTGGCTACCCGAAATGTTGATGATCTAACCTTCATTAAAATGAACCAATCATGGATTTCAAATTATTTTGCCCAACCTTCCCCTGCTGACACGTAGCTTGCCTGAAAAATGTCTTGCTTTTGGCCTCCTCTTACTGACTGCTCCAATTCCTCCATTTGCAGCTGCTGAATGTCCACCATAGGCCATTTTTATACCTCCCTAAATGGGCTGACTCCCCCCACAGGGCCGTGGTCACCACTTGGCGCAAGCACCCGTGAGAGTGCCATTTGCCTGGACAGGTGGGTGTGCCCACTCTTGGGCAACTGCACTGGCACAGGGTCCCTCATAATACAATGAAGTGTCTCTGACGGTGGTGGTGCACAACAAACGTCAGACACACTGTCGTAATATGAGGGGCCCTGTGCCAGTACCGCCGCCCACGAGAGAGTGTTCCCCCCAGCTCGAACAGTGCTCTTCCACTTGCAAAACTTACCTCTCCCTGCTCCACCACTGTGTAGTCTGTGCAGTTAAATCCTTCAATGGCATCTTTTACGTGTTGTATAGCCTTCAATGGCACTGCCAATACAAATTTGTTGAAATGATAGATGATAGTAAAAATATACAGGGGCCCTGGCCTCCATTTAGACCAGTTAATACTTTGTGCCAACTACCACTGTCTGCTACTCAGCAGAGGAGCCGACCCCTGTACCTAGCTATGCCACCTGTTTATTTATGAACATTTTTTGGCAGACATTTAGCCTACTTACTTATTTGGGCCTAGTAACTGTGTCAGCCAGTCGTTACAGTTGTCTTCCACTGAACAAAGCTATGCCGCCTGTGTACTTCTGTTACCAATTTTGAACTGCATTTAGCCTACTTTTTTATTTTAGGCCTACTACCTGTGTCTGTCTGCACCAGTCCTTACAGTTGTCTTCCACTGAACAAAGCTATGCTGCCTGTGTACTCCTGTTACCAATTTTGAACTGCATTTAGCCTACTTACTTATTTGGGCCTAGTAACTGTGTCAGCCAGTCCTTACAGTTGTCCTCCACTGAACAAAGCTATGCCACCTGTGTACTCCTGTTACCAATTTTTAACAGCTTTTAGCCTACATTTTTATTTTGGGCCTATATCTGTGTTTCCTCCTCATCCTGCCATTGCCCAGCCACTGCTAGATGAGTCTGCTGGTACATTGACCCAGACCACTACATTCCCCTTGCACTCTACACAGCCAGAATCTGACCCTGCTGAAAGTCAGGTTCCCCTTCCCGCATACTATACCACCTTACACGGGGACAAAGAGGAAGGTGCAGATGAAAGTGCAAGTTCCTTCATCAGGTGGGGGGGCATACTCATTGGCACTGGCACAGGGCCCCTCATAGTACGCAAAAGTGTCTCTGGCAGTGGGAGGCGCCGCCCACCATCAAACACACCGCCGTACTATGAGGGGCTCTGTGCCAGTGCCAACTAGTGGCCCCCCTGCTTGCTCAGGATCACAGCACTTGCAAAGTTGAAATACTTACCTCTCCCTGCTCCACCGCCGTGACGTATTCCGCGTTTCCTGGGCCCAAGAAAATCTTGAGCCAGCCCTACCCCCCACAACTTTAGCCAAATGACCCCCTGTTTTCAATGCGTAACTATTATTATAAAGTAAATTAAGATTGACAAGCTTAAGTAATAAGAATTGATGTTTTTGGCATTAAAATGGGCACTGTAGGTGTTTTCCTGTCCTCCACTCACTGCCGACTTTGATTCCCCATTGACTTGCATTGGGTTTCGTGTTTCAGTCGGCCCCCGACTTTTCGCAATAATCGGCCGATTTCACCTGACCCGACTTTTGAGAAAGTCGGGTTTCGCGAAACCCGACTCGATCCTAAAAAAGTAAAAGTCGCTCAACTCTAATCCCAACCCTAACCGTAACCTTAACCACAAACCTAAACCCAACGCAACCCTAACACCCCTAAGTCTGTGAAAATCCATGACTTGTTCATCACGTTTTAAAGTTAGGCAATCTACAATTTCAGGGAACAGCTGGATGTATTTATCAATCAATGCTGGGTGCCAGATAACATTAATCCCAACCCTAACCATACCTCTAACCACAAAAATAACCCCAACACACCCCTAACCATAATCCCAACCCTATCCATAACCCTAACCACAAACCTAACCCCAACCCATCCCTATACATAATCTCAACCCTAACCCTCACTCTAAACCTAGCCCTGGCCCTAACCCTAATCCTAGCCCTAACCCTATCCCTAACCTTAGGCCTAAATCTAACCCTGACTTTAACCTAACTCACTATAGCCCAACCCTAACCCTAACACTAACCCTTGCCCTAACCCTAGCCCTAACCCTAACCCTTGCTCTAACCCTATCCCTAGTATAACACTAGCCATAACCCTAGCCCTGACCCTAAATTTAACCCAACTCACTATAGCCCAACCCTATCCCTAAACGTAGCCATAACCCTAACCATAAACCTAGCCCTAACCCTAGCTCTAACCCTAACTCTAGTCATAACCCTAACCCTAGCCATAATTATAACGCTAGCCCTAACCAAAACTTTAGCCCAACTCACTTTAGCCAAACTTTAACCCTAACCCTAGCCCTAACTTTAGCCCAACTCACTTTAGCCCAGCCCTAGCCCTAATCCTAACCCTAGCCCTAACCCTAACCCTAAACCTAGCCCTAACCCTGACCCTAACCCTAGCCCTAACCCTAACTATAGTCTTAACCCTAGTCCTAACACTAACAAAACCCTGGCACTTACCCTAAATCTAGCCCTAAATCTAACCCTAACTTTAACCCAACTCACTATAGCCCAACTATAACCCTAGCACTAATCCTAGCTCTAACCCTAACCCTTGGCCTAACCCTAGCCATAACCCTAACTTTAACCCAACTCACTATAACCCATCTTTATCCCTAAACCTAGCCCTAACCCAAGTCCTAACCCTAGCCCTAGCCCTAACCCTAGCCATAACCCTAACCCTAGCCCTAGCCGTAACCCTAGACCTAACCCTAACTTTATCCCAACTCACTTTAGCCCAACCCTAGCTCTAACCCTAACCTTAGCCCGAACCCTAGCCCTGACCCTAGCTATAAATCCTAGCCCTAACTCAAACACCAACCCTAGCCCTAACTCTAGCCCTAACACTAGCCCTATCCCTAACCCTATCCCTAACCCTTAATCCTAGCCCTAACCCTAGCCCTAACCCTAACCTAACCCTAGCCCTAACCCTAACTTTAGCCCAACTCACTTTAGCCCTACCCTAACCCTAACCCTAGCCCTAACCCTAGCATTCACCATATCCCTAACCCTAGCCCTAGTCCTAACCCTAGCCCTAACCCTAACTTTAGCCCAACTCACTTTAGCCTAACTATAACCCTAATGGAAAAATGAAAATAAATATATATTTTTTATTTTATTATTTATCCCTAACTTATGGGGTAATAAAGTGGGGGTTTATTTACTATTTTTTATATTTTCATCTCTGTGATGGGGTCTATCACAGTGATCAAAATGAACCAATAGGAAAAATTTCCTTTTGTTGCCGGGTGCTGGCCGGCAGATCTCGGCGGGTGCACTGCGCATGTTCCCTCCATTTTCTCCAGGAAGAAGGTGCCGACGGCCAGGGCGACTTCAAGGGGTCAAGCAGGGACAACAGAGGTACCGGGGGGTTGATGGAGGCCTGGGGGACCCTATTTCTCTCTCCTCTGATGTGGGATCAGAAAAACTGACTTTTTTTTGTGGTCGCCGTTATATCGTTAATAACTGACCCGAATCATGTTCTCTGGGGTCTCAGCTACCCTCGGTAGCCGAGACCCTGGAGAAATTTCGACGCTGGGGGGGCGCTATACACTTATACCTCAGTGCTGTTAAAAAGCAGTACTGTGGTTTAAGTACCCTTAACTGCCATTAATAGGCCTAACGGTGGTCGTTAAGGGGTTAAAAAAAGGCAAATTGAAAAGCAACAGCGGTTGGTGGACACACCTTCTGATTATTGCGCCACCAAGGCACTTGTTAGTAACATCAGCAGCAGTAGCAACTGCAGTCACTGAAGCCACAATAAATGTGTCACAGACTGCAATAATGCAAAATCAATGCAGCACACTGAAAACTACACCGTCGGCACTCTGACATGCACTCTGCTTGCTGCACTCTGTTGCAGATCCTGCCTGCTGCATTCTGACACTCATTCTGAATGCTGCACTCTGGTGCAGATTCTGCCTGCTTCACTCTGATATGTGCTCTGCCTGCTGCACTCTGATTCAGACTCTGCCTGCTGCATCATCCAGTCTGTCCTTCTGGGTCCACTTGCCGAGCGTCCATTGGTCTGTCCTGGAGTGATACCTGGCGTTCATCCGGAGCCAAGTCTAACCTCACCATCAGAGGCTGTAGTGAACAGTCTGGTGCTCACTTAGTCATGCCCCTCCAGGCTCCGAGGCACAGTGGCTCCACAAACCACATCCATGACAATAGCTAATAGAGCTGAGCTGTTCACAACCTGCGAATATCTGTTTGAATCCCACACTTAAGACAGCTATCAGAGTGGTGTTGAATCCTTTGGATATGTCTTCAATATAAAAGTAGAATTTCCACATTCAATGTTTCCCTGCTCAGCAATATGCCAGCTACTGAACTAACTACAAGACAGAATCATTCATTTGACATTGTTGCAGTTCTTTGAGCAATGTGTAGCTACAGTAGGATCCCCTCTGACCCTTTATTTATGGACTAAAAAGTGTTCCAACAGGTCAGACTACCATAAATTATATTCTATAAAAATATAGTATGGGGAAAAAAATCATCAAAAAGAAAAAAAATGTTATGCCAAAATGTACTTTGAAATGCAGAAGTTCCATTACTAAGCAGATATTTAAAAAATCTACACATCAGTGTAGTGTTTAATTGCTGTATTCACCTTCAGGCCGGCCTCACACTCAGCGTATGTAAATATGGTCCGTTTATTACGGCCGTAATACGCAGAAATGTTCCCAAAATAGTGATCCGTATGTCATCCGTAGGCAGGGTGTGACAGTGTATTTTGCGCATGGCATCCTCCGTATGTAATCCGTATGGCATCTGTACTGCGAGATTTTCTCGCAGGCTTGCAAAACCGACATCTAATGGATTTATGTGCTCAAATGTTCGTTAAAACCTATATACAGTATGTATATATATATATATATATATATATGTCATTGAGACACACACATATATAAATACATATACTGTATTTAAATTTAATTCAGCGCGAGATATGTGAAAAGCCGGTAATTCAATTGCCGGCTTTTCATTTCTCCTTCCCAAACCCGACATGATATAAGACATGGTTTACATACAGTAAACCATCTCATATCCCTTTTTTTTTGCATATTCAACACTACTAATGTTAGTAGTGTGTATGTGCAAAATTTGGGTGCTGTAGCTGCTAAAATAAAGGGTTAAATGGCGGAAAAAATTGGCGTGGGCTCCCGCGCAATTTTCTCCGCCAGAGTGGTAAAGCCAGTGACTGAGGGCAGATATTAATAGCCAGGAGAGGGTCCATGGTTATTGCCCCCCCCCGGCTACAAACATCTGCCGCCAGCCACCCCAGAAAAGGCACATCTGTAAGATGCGCCTATTCTGGCACTTGGCCACTCTCTTCCCACTCCCGTGTAGCGGTGGGATATGGGGTAATGAAGGGTTAATGTCACCTTGCTATTGTGAGGTGACATTAAGCCAGATTAATAATGGAGAGGCGTCAATTATGACACCTATCCATTATTAATCCAATTGTATGAAAGGGTTAAAAAAACACACACACATTATTAAAAAGTATTTTAATGAAATAAACACACAGGTTGTTTTAATATTTTATTGCTCTCTCAATCCACCTGAAGTCCCTCGCTCTGAAAAATAATAAACCAACAATATACATACCTTCTGATGATCTGTCACGTCCCACGAAGTAAATCCATCTGAAGGGGTTTAATCATTTTACAGCCAGGAGCTGTGCTAATGCACTCGCTCGTGCCTGTAAACCCCCGGGTACTGAAAGGAAAGCTGGGTGATCTGTAGTTACCTTGAGTTGCAGTGATGCGCCCTCTGCTGGATGTCCTCATATGAACTCGAGCGTGGGAACTTTTCCATATCTACAAATCAGCAAAAGAATGGATTTACCATGAATCCAAGTGAAAATCTGCCAGTGACCCGAATAGGGCTGTACACAGGAGATGTCTTCACAGTCTCATAGATTTGGAGCGATATTGCAACGGAGAGTGGGCAAAGATTGCCAATTCTAGATGTGCCATGCTGATAGACTCCTACCCAAAAAGACTGAATGCTGTTATAAATCCAAATAGTACAAATCCAAAAAATCCAAAGCATTAGTTTAAGGATGTGCATGTCTATGCAATCACATTATTTCATTACTTCAGTTCTTTATTATTATTTTTTCACCCAAAAATAGATTTTAGTTTGTTTTTCAAATGAATTGCACAGATTATGTGTCACATTAAAAGCGGAAAAAGTTCTGAAATTATTTTTCTTGGTAGGATTTATTTTTACATGAAAAAACCTGACATTTTACTAGGAGTGTGTAGACTTTTTATATCCACTAATGCTGCCATTACAATGGGTTTAGTACTGGAGTGCTACACAATAGCCGTCATACATATAAGATGGTAATATACAGTAGTTATATGATATTTTTTAACTGTTTTATTTAAATTGTAATAATTTTTTTAACCTCTTTCTGACCTGTCTTGGTACTGTACCTCCGAGGTCAGACCCCCGCTTTGATGCGGGCTTCGGCGGTGAGCCAGCATCAAAGCCGGGACATGTCAGCTGTTTTGTACAGCTGCCATGTGCCCGCAATAGCAGCAGGTGGAATCCTGGTTGGTGTGTAGTTGTTAGTGACATCTAGGGTTGAGCGACTTTCATTTTTTTAAGATCGAGTAGGGTTTTGGGAAACCCGATTTTGTCCAGAGTCGAGTCGAGTGCAGTCGGCCGATTATCGCTAAAAGTCGGGGATCGACCGAAACACGAAACCCAATGCAAGTCAATGGGGAAGCATAGTCGGCAGTGAGTGGAGGCCAGGAAAACACCTACAGTGCCCATTTTAATGCCAAAAACATCCATTCTTGTTTCTGAAGCTTGCCAATCTTAATTAACTGTATAATAATAGTTGGGCATAGGGAATTGGGGGAAAGTTGTGGGGGGAGTAGGGCTGGCTCAAGTTTTTCGTGGGCCCAGGAAATGCGGACTACGTCACGGCGGTGTTGCAGGGAAAGGTAAGTATTTAAAAGTTGCAAGTGCTGTGATCCTGAGCAAGCAGGGGGGGGCCCACTCGTTCGCATTGCCACTGGCACAGGGCCCCTCAAAGTACGGCGGTGTGTTTGCATGGCGGGGGCGCCTCCCACCAGCAGCGACACTTTTGCGTACTCTGAGGGGCCCTGTGCCAGTGACGTCGCCAACGAGTATGCCCCCCCACCTGATGAAGGAACCTGCACTTTCATCTGCACCTTCCTCTTTGTCCCTGTGTAAGGTGGTATAACATGCGGGAAGGGGAACCTTACTTTCAGCAGGGACAGATTCTGGCTGTGTAGAGTACAAGGGGAATGTAGTGGTCTAGGTCAATGTACCAGCAGACTCATTTAGCAGTGGCTGGGCAATGGGCAGGATGAGGAGGAAACAGATATAGGGCCAAAGAATAAAGTAGGCTACATGCAGTTCAAAATTGGTAACAGGACTAAACAGGCGGCATTGCTTTGTTCAGTGGAGTAGCAAACCCAAGAGCAGCAGACACTGTTTCAAGGGCCTAACCACACTAGTAGGCCAAATGCAGTTTAATATCTGATAGTATAGGGCGAAAGCCAGAATGTGGAAGCTCAGCTTTGTTCAGTTGAGGACAACACCAGGGAGGGGCAGACACCTTTAGTAGGCCGGAAAAGCCTATTGCATTTTTTAAAATGGTAATTTGGAGCAGAAGGTTGAAGCTCAGCTTTATTTAGTTGAGGGCAACACCAGGGAGGGGCACACAGACAGACACCTTTAGTAGGCCGGAAAAGCCTATTGCATTTTTTAAAATGGTAATTTGGAGCAGAAGGTTGAAGCTCAGCTTTATTTAGTTGAGGGCAACACCAGGGAGGGGCAGAAGCCGTTAGTAGGCCCTAACCACCATTTTTTTTTTTTAAAACCACTTAATGAGAGCCGGAAGGTTGAAGCTCAGCTTTATTTAGTTGAGGACAACACCAGGCAGGGGCACACAGACAGACACCTTTAGTAGGCCGGAAAAGCCTATTGCATTTTTTAAAATGGTAATTTGGAGCAGAAGGTTGAAGCTCAGCTTTATTTAGTTGAGGGCAACACCAGGCAGGGGCACACAGACAGACACCTTTAGTAGGCCGGAAAAGCCTATTGCATTTTTTAAAATGGTAATTTGGAGCAGAAGGTTGAAGCTCAGCTTTATTTAGTTGAGGGCAACACCAGGCAGGGGCACACAGACAGACACCTTTAGTAGGCCGGAAAAGCCTATTGCATTTTTTAAAATGGTAATTTGGAGCAGAAGGTTGAAGCTCAGCTTTATTTAGTTGAGGACAACACCAGGCAGGGGCACACAGACAGACACCTTTAGTAGGCCGGAAAAGCCTATTGCATTTTTTAAAATGGTAATTTGGAGCAGAAGGTTGAAGCTCAGCTTTATTTAGTTGAGGGCAACACCAGGGAGGGGCAGAAGCCGTTAGTAGGCCCTAACCAAAGTTGAAGGCCAAATGCAGTTTAATTTCTGATACTATAGGCCGAAAGCCAGAAGGTGGAAGCTCTGATTTAGACAGTGGAGGACAATTTGAATTAGGGACTGCAGACAGACTTAGTAGGCTGTCCCCTGTGGACCATGCATCCACCACATTAACCCATTGCGCCGTAATGGACACGTAATCTTCCGTGGCCATGCCTACAGGTCCATGCGTCTGTTGTCAGGTGCACTTTTGTACTCACAGATTGCCAGAGTGCATGGACAATGCGGTCTTCTACATGCTGGTGGAGGGTTGGGATGGCTTTTCTCGCAAAAGAAGTGTCGACTGGTTAGCTTGTAGCGTGGTACAGCGTAGTCCATCATGGCCTTATTAATAGTAAATAAAATATATAACTAGGCTCTATGAACTTTTAAATAGGTTCCAGGGGTACACGGGCAGCATTGGTGTGGTCAGTGGAGGAGTATTGCAAGTAGGGGCCGCAGACAGGCTATCAAAGGCCTAAAATAACAAACAGTAGGCAGTCATGGCAGTTTTACATCGGTTACATGGATACACAGGCAGGCACTCCAGGCAGCATTGTGGTCAGTGGAGGAGTATTGCAAGTAGGGGCCGCAGACAGGCTATCAAAGGCCTAAAATAACAAACAGTAGGCAGTCATGGCAGTTTTACATCGGTTACATGGATACACAGGCAGGCACTCCAGGCAGCATTGTGGTCAGTGGAGGAGTATTGCAAGTAGGGGCCGCAGACAGGCTATCAAAGGCCTAAAATAACAAACAGTAGGCAGTCATGGCAGTTTTACATCGGTTACATGGATACACAGGTAGGCACTCCAGGCAGCATTGTGGTCAGTGGAGGAGTATTGCAAGTAGGGGCCGCAGACAGGCTATCAAAGGCCTAAAATAACAAACAGTAGGCAGTCATGGCAGTTTTACATCGGTTACATGGATACACAGGCAGGCACTCCAGGCAGCATTGTGGTCAGTGGAGGAGTATTGCAAGTAGGGGCCGCAGACAGGCTATCAAAGGCCTAAAATAACAAACAGTAGGCAGTCATGGCAGTTTTACATCGGTTACATGGATATGGAGCGCCCCCGCACCGCCGCAGGGCCGAGGGGTACCCGGAGCCGGGCCTCTGAGTCTCTGCTCTGGGGGGTTGTCACGGTGGCTAGACCCGGTCCGTGGCCCTGTCCGTCAGTGGGGGACGTCCGGTGAAATAGGTGGTAGTAATAGTAGCGATGTAACGGTGCGGTTGTGGGGTGTAAGTCGCGGTAAATAACGAGGACACCAGTTTGCAGTCTCTTTACCTCTTTACTGGAGATCTCTGAGTCCTCAGTCCAGAATACGGTTCACCAGGCTGCGCAAGTCCGGCCGGTCCAATGGCACCTCCAGAGTTCTCCTCTCAGGTGGAAATCTGTGCCTTCCTTCTAGCGCTATGTGTTGTAGTCCTTCCCTGCTGTGCTTACGGAAAGTAACCCCACAACGGTTGTGTCTGTTTCTTAAGTTCCCTCACAACTCGATTTGATGTTCCTCTGAAATCCACCCCTTCCCTGTATTCAGGTTGGAATGGCACCCGTTTGTCAGGTAGGCCTGGAGTTCTTCCGGGACCCTAGAGACGCCCCTCTCCCGCAATTGCCCCCCAAGACTTCATAGGTGATATGTGGTAGACAGCCCGCCTGAGACCGACTGTCCTGCCGCTGTTTGGAGTATGGCTTGAAGCTGTATTCTAATCCACTCCCTCGGCGTTCCGGCCACCGGTATTGCGCCTCAGCAAGGTGCTGCCTCTTTCAGCACAACCCCTGCTGGTATCCTCCTTCTGCTTGATCTCGTTTCTCACTCAGCACAATCTGTCTCGCTTCTAGTCCTTTCCGGGTATTCTACTTAGTGCAAATTCTGGAACAATAAATTAACATTGCCTTTAGGAAACATACACTCTTAGTTTACCAAAGGCCTTCCTATAATCACATTACAGGGTAAGGTAACTTCACATTCTCCTACTTTGAACCTGCAGGACCGCCTGTCCCTATGGCACCAGACCTACTGCCTCTCCTTTCTTTTACAGGACCGCCCTGTTCATCCAGGGCCTACTGCCTTTCTCTACTATACATGGTATAGACATAACATTCCTTTCGTTTAAAGAACTCTGAGCCAGCTCTACTCGGCTCCTTTAAGGACTCACTCTCTAACCCCTACGGGTTCACTCTCTGTCCTTAGTAACAAAGTAACTTTCAATGGGGACGCGGGGTTTACCTTCTATCCTCACCTTCATTATTACTTCGCTTACTTTCAACTATGCAGACCTCTATCTCTACCCCTACGGGCTCTCTGCATCTTTTCTTTCTGCAAAACATTATTTATACATTTCAACAAATTCAACACATATAACTTAGCATGTAAAACAGTTACATTTCTTTTCAAGGCATCATTATGGCATTACTGTTCTGCAACAGTATCTCTCTCAAGTTCAGTTTCTCACATCCCCTTTAAGAGGAGACCAAGTCTCCCTAAGGTAGCTCGTCTTCTCAGCCTACCGGCCCATGCAAAGGTTCCGGCATGGTATCTTCGCAAAGTGTCTTTAACTAGAACCGGTAGGAAAGGTATCTTCACAAAGTGTCTTTGGCTCAAACAAATAGGGCAAATATCTTCGCAAAGTGTCTTTGGCTAAAACCAGTAGGGTGCACCTTTAAGAAGGTGCAAACTATTTACAAAGGAAGTTCGAATCATGCACAGTCCATGATTTCTGCAGTTTGTATAACTTTTGTGCAACAACTTCAGAAAAGGAAAACAAACAAAGAGGATCCCGGGTCAACAGAGGGATCCATTAACCCTGGGCGGGTTTAGCAGCAACAGGAACAGTTAAAACAATAAAATAGCAACTATGTACATTTTCATAACATTGGAAGCTATATCTTACTGAGGTTCTACGGGAGGTGACCTTCTTTCTGGCTTCACCAGACTCACAGATCGGCCCGGTGAGCCAGGACGCCGTTCTGGTCCCAGTAAGGATAGAATCCCTCTCCGGGAGGTCCTTCTCGTTGGTAGGCGTACCCGCCTCTCCGGGGCGCGGTGAGGTCGAACTTCCCCTGGTTCCGCGGGGTCAGGTCCCGCTGCCTTTCCTCCAGGACTATCCTCTTCTGGTGTCCCAGCAGCAGCCTGGAGGGCGACACATCGTTGGACCCCCCGGGCAAACCAGCCCGTCTCACTGGTGTTCTTTCTCCACCTCGTATAGGTGACGGCGTCCCCCGGCTCCAGATTGCAATCAGACCGCCTGCCAGAAGGTTCCACCTCTTCTCGGTCCACCCGGACCTGGATCGGCTCCCCGATCTCCTGTATGACCCCTCTCCCTTGCTGGGGATGGAAGGCCACCACAACACCCCAGTGTGAGGGCGAAATCTCGGGGACACTAACCAAGTCCACTTGTTCTGCAGGCTGGGGCCGGCTCCGCCACTCTGCCATAAGGCGCCGTAAGTGCTCCGCATCCGGCATGATCTTCAGACCCGGTGCAGGTAGGGCGCCTTCAGCCGGGTCCGGGTAAGGAGCAATGGGAGACAGCTTAATCTCGGTGGGTTGGCCCACCCGGGTGAGCACGCGGGCATCGGCCCTCAGTCGGCGGGTCAGCTGGCGGGCCTCGGCCGCAGCCACACGTTCCTCCGATAACGGCGTCGGAGGTCGGCCCATCGGGGACTCGGTAAGGGTCAGACCTCCCAGCAGCGGTGCCTCGGAGCCTATCTCGGACGCCGCGTCCTCAGACTGAGCCGACTCAGCTCCGCGTGGTGCTTCGGGTGCCGCCATCTTTTTCTCCTCTCCCGCGTCTTCTTCCCGCGGTCTCTTCCGTGGGCGGCCCCGTCCCCATGGTCTCCACCCTCCGACCAAGATCAGGAGGCGTACCTCAGCTGTTGACGGGCACGTCCTCAGGACACAGAAATACTTAGACTGGGCGGCCATTACTGTTCGCGCTCTCCAGCTCGTCTACGCCCACTCCACGCCCCTCTTCTCTTCCTGCGCTTTCCTCAGCGCTGCAATGGCGGCGGATTTTGGCGGCAAATGGCACAGCACACAGTCTTGCAATAAAGTACAGTCCAAGCACAGTGAATCACAGTCTCTAGGCACACATGACCCGATTCTTCAGGCTTAAGTAAATCCTGTTCGTGACGCCAAGTTGGAGCGCCCCCGCACCGCCGCAGGGCCGAGGGGTACCCGGAGCCGGGCCTCTGAGTCTCTGCTCTGGGGGGTTGTCACGGTGGCTAGACCCGGTCCGTGGCCCTGTCCGTCAGTGGGGGACGTCCGGTGAAATAGGTGGTAGTAATAGTAGCGATGTAACGGTGCGGTTGTGGGGTGTAAGTCGCGGTAAATAACGAGGACACCAGTTTGCAGTCTCATTACCTCTTTACTGGAGATCTCTGAGTCCTCAGTCCAGAATACGGTTCACCAGGCTGCGCAAGTCCGGCCGGTCCAATGGCACCTCCAGAGTTCTCCTCTCAGGTGGAAATCTGTGCCTTCCTTCTAGCGCTATGTGTTGTAGTCCTTCCCTGCTGTGCTTACGGAAAGTAACCCCACAACGGTTGTGTCTGTTTCTTAAGTTCCCTCACAACTCGATTTGATGTTCCTCTGAAATCCACCCCTTCCCTGTATTCAGGTTGGAATGGCACCCGTTTGTCAGGTAGGCCTGGAGTTCTTCCGGGACCCTAGAGACGCCCCTCTCCCGCAATTGCCCCCCAAGACTTCATAGGTGATATGTGGTAGACAGCCCGCCTGAGACCGACTGTCCTGCCGCTGTTTGGAGTATGGCTTGAAGCTGTATTCTAATCCACTCCCTCGGCGTTCCGGCCACCGGTATTGCGCCTCAGCAAGGTGCTGCCTCTTTCAGCACAACCCCTGCTGGTATCCTCCTTCTGCTTGATCTCGTTTCTCACTCAGCACAATCTGTCTCGCTTCTAGTCCTTTCCTTGAGTCCCGCCGCTTCCAGGAGCCTGCGCGGACCCGTTACGTTCTTTCAATGCCAAGCCTCTGCCAGGATCCCACCCCTGGCAGAGACCCTACAGTCTCTCCCTTCACAACACCCCCTGCCACAGGGTGTTGCTCCGTTCAATCCCGTCAGCGTTCTCTCTAACTTTCTGCCTGACCCCCAGTTTACCCACTATGGTGGGGAGTGGCCTAATGAATAGCACCCTTAGCTCCCCCCGGAGGCCCAGCTGTGAAACATATTGGTGTCTGTGATACCTGATTGGAGGAACTCCTTCGGTGCCATCGAACGTACCATGGCTCCCCTTAGCGGCGAAGCCACAGTACTGCAACGACCAGAACTCTGGGGCGCTGCAGATACACAGGCAGGCACTCCAGGCAGCATTGTGGTCAGTGGAGGAGTATTGCAAGTAGGGGCCGCAGACAGGCTATCAAAGGCCTAAAATAACAAACAGTAGGCAGTCATGGCAGTTTTACATCGGTTACATGGATACACAGGCAGGCACTCCAGGCAGCATTGTGGTCAGTGGAGGAGTATTGCAAGTAGGGGCCGCAGACAGGCTATCAAAGGCCTAAAATAACAAACAGTAGGCAGTCATGGCAGTTTTACATCGGTTACATGGATACACAGGCAGGCACTCCAGGCAGCATTGTGGTCAGTGGAGGAGTATTGCAAGTAGGGGCCGCAGACAGGCTATCAAAGGCCTAAAATAACAAACAATAGGCTCATTGCAGTTTTACAGCGGTTACATGGATACACAGGCAGCTTGGTGGTGAGTGGAGGAGTATTTAAAGTAAGGACCGCAGACAGGCTATCAAAGGCCTAACATAACAAACAATAGGCTCATGGCAGTTTTACAGCGGTTACATGGATAGACGGGCAGGCAGCTTGGTGGTGAGTGGAGGAGTATTTAAAGTAGGGACCGCAGACAGGCTATCAAAGGCCTAACATAACAAACAATAGGCTCATGGCAGTTTTACAGCGGTTACATGGATACACGGGCAGGCAGCTTGGTGGTCAGTGGAGGAGTATTTAAAGTAGGGACCGCAGACAGGCTTCAAAGGCCTAACATAAGAAAATGGGCTGGCTGTAGGCACTTTATAATTGGTTCCAGGGGTACACGGGCAGCAGTGGTCTGGCCAGTGGAGGACTAGTGGAAGGAGGGACCGCAGACAGGCTTCAAAGGCCTAACATAAAAAAATGGGCTGGCTGTAGGCACTTTATAATTGGTTCCAGGGGTACACGGGCAGCAGTGGTCTGGTCAGTGGAGGACTAGTGGAAGGAGGGACCGCAGACAGGCTTCAAAGGCCTAAAATAACAAACAATAGGCTCATGGCAGTTTTACAGCGGTTACATGGATACACGGGCAGCTTGGTGGTGAGTGGAGGAGTAGTGCAAGGAGTGTCTGTCCCAGTACTCCCAAAATATAAATAGATGTTAATGTCTCGCAAAACAACCAAAACAAAAAAAAAGGTGGCATACTTAGGTACAGGGGTGGGCTCATCTGCTGAGTTTCTGACATAGTAATTTGGCAGTAACTATTTAATGGTGCCAATATAGGACACAGACACAGACTACTTTAAGTTGCATCATAGATGTCTACAAATTTGTATTGTCAGTGCCAGACATTGAATGATGTCAGCGAATAGACTAAAGATTGGTGGAGCTGTGCGACATAATTTTGCACGTGGTAGAGCACATTTTGAGCTGGGGTAGGGGGGAACTCTCTTGAGGCCGGCGGGACCGCCCCAGGGCCCCTCATGTTACAACGGTGTGTCTGACGTTGGGTGCGCACCACCACCGCCAGAGACACTACATTGTACTATGAGGGACCCAGTAGCAATGCCGTCAACCAAAAGCGAGCACACCCACCTCTTCAGACAAACAGCAGTCTCACGGGTGCTTGCGCCAAGTCGCGATACCACGGCCCCGTGTGGGGAGTTTTGCCATTTAGGGAGGTGTAAACATGTCATATGCTGTACAATCAGCTGCAGCAAATTAGACATTAGAAAAGTAATTCACAGGCAAGAGCTTTTCATAGGAAAGCTAGGTGTCGGCCGGGCAAGGTGGGGCAAAAGATTTCGAAATCCAGTTGTGGTTCATTTTAATGAATGTTAGATCGTCAACATTTTGGGTAGCCAGACGAGTCCTTTTTTCGGTTAATATTGAACCTGCAGCACTGAATACTCTTTCTGATAGGACACTTGCTGCCGGGCAAGCAAGCTCCTGCAATGCATATTCTGCCAATTCTGGCCAGGTGTCTAATTTGGAGGCCCAGTAATCAAATGGGAATGACGGTTGAGGGAGAACATCGATAAGGGATGAAAAATAGTTAGTAACCATACTGGACAAATGTTGTCTCCTGTCACTTTCAATTGATGCAGCAGTACCTGTCCTGTCTGCGGTCATAGCAAAATCACTCCACAACCTGGTCAGAAAACCCCTCTGTCCAACGCCACTTCTGATGTGTGCACCCCTAACACTCCTAGTCTGCTGCCCCCTGGAGCTCGTGTGAGAACGATCACGTGCGCTGTGTGCTGGGAATGCCTGAAGCAAACGGTCAACAAGAGTTGATTGTTTGGTTGCTAATATTAGTTCCAAGTTCTCATGTGGCATAATATTTTGCAATTTGCCTTTATAGCGTGGATCAAGGAGGCAGGCCAACCAGTAATCGTCATCGTTCATCATTTTCGTAATGCGTGTGTCCCTTTTTAGGATACGTAAGGCATAATCCGCCATGTGGGCCAAAGTTCCAGTTGTCAAATCTCCGGTTGTGATTGGTTGAGGGGCAGTTGCAGGCAAATCTACGTCACTTGTGTCCCTCAAAAAACCAGAACCCGGGCGTGACACGCAACCAATTTCCTGTGCCCCCGGGAAAGGTTCGGCATTAAAAATATACTCATCCCCATCATCCTCCTCGTCCTCCACCTCCTCTTCGCCCGCTACCTCGTCCTGTACACTGCCCTGACCAGACAATGGCTGACTGTCATCAAGGCTTTCCTCTTCCTCTGGTGCAGACGCCTGCTCCTTTATGTGCGTCAAACTTTGCATCAGCAGACGCATTAGGGGGATGCTCATGCTTATTACGGCGTTGTCTGCACTAACCAGCCGTGTGCATTCCTCAAAACACTGAAGGACTTGACACATGTCTTGTATCTTAGACCACTGCACACCTGACAACTCCATGTCTGCCATCCTACTGCCTGCCCGTGTATCCTCCCACAAATAAATAACAGCACGCCTCTGTTCGCACAGTCTCTGAAGCATGTGCAGTGTTGAGTTCCACCTTGTTGCAACGTCTATGATTAGGCGATGCTGGGGAAGGTTCAAAGACCGCTGATAGGTCTGCATACGGCTGGCGTGTACAGGCGAACGTCGGATATGTGAGCAAAGTGCACGCACTTTGAGGAGCAGGTCGGAGAACCCAGGATAAGTTTTCAATAAGCACTGCACCACCAGGTTTAAGGTGTGAGCCAGGCAAGGAATGTGTTTCAGTTGGGAAAGGGAGATGGCAGCCATGAAATTCCTTCCGTTATCACTCACTACCTTGCCTGCCTCAAGATCTACTGTGCCCAGCCACGACTGTGTTTCTTGTTGCAAGAACTCGGATAAAACTTCCGCGGTGTGTCTGTTGTCGCCCAAACACTTCATAGCCAATACAGCCTGCTGACGCTTGGCAGTAGCTGGCCCATAATGGGACAACTGGTGTGCAACAGTGTCATCTGCCGATGGAGTGGTTGGCAGACTGCGTTCTGTGGAAGAGCTGTAGCTTCTGCAGGAGGACGAGGAGGAGGAGGAGGAGGGGGTGCGAACGCCTACAGCCAACTGTTTCCTAGACCGTGGGCTAGGCACAACTGTCCCTAAATTGATGTCGCCTGTGGACCCTGCATCCACCACATTCACCCAGTGTGCCGTGATGGACACATAACGTCCCTGGCCATGCCTACTGGTCCATGCATCTGTAGTCAGGTGCACCTTTGTACTCACAGATTGCCTGAGTGCATGGACGATGCGCTGTTTAACATGCTGGTGCAGGGCTGGGATGGCTTTTCTGGAAAAAAAGTGTCGACTGGGTAGCTCGTATCGTGGTTCAGCGTACTCCATCAGGGCTTTGAAAGCTTCGCTTTCAACTAACCGGTAGGGCATCATCTCTAACGAGATTAGTCTAGCTATGTGGGCGTTAAAACCCTGTGTACGCGGATGCGAGGATAAGTACTTCCTTTTTCTAACCAGAGTCTCATGTAGGGTGAGCTGGACTGGAGAGCTGGAGATCGTGGAACTTTCGGGTGTGCCGGTGTACATGGCAGACTGAGAGACGGTTGGAGACGGTATTGTTTCCGCCGGTGCCCTAGATGCAATATTTCCTCCTACAAAACTGGTGGTTCCCTGACCCTGACTGCTTTTGGCTGGCAAAGAAACCTGCACAGATACTGCCGGTGGTGCGGAAAATGGTGGCCTTACAGTGACGGAAGGGATGTTGCGTTGCTGACTAGCTTCATTGGCCGAGGGTGCTACAACCTTAAGGGACGTTTGGTAGTTAGTCCAGGCTTGAAAATGCATGGTGGTTAAGTGTCTATGCATGCAACTAGTATTTAGACTTTTCAGATTCTGACCTCTGCTTAAGCTAGTTGAACATTTTTGACAGATGACTTTGCGCTGATCAGTTGGATGTTGTTTAAAAAAATGCCAGACTGCACTCTTCCTAGACTCGGATCCCTTTTCAGGGATTGCAGACTGAGCATTAACCGGATGGCCACGCTGTCCTCCAACAGGTTTTGGCTTTGACACGCGTTTTGGGCCAGATACGGGCCCGGCAGATGGAACCTGTTGCGATGTTGATGCCTGCTGCGGCCCCTCCTCCACCTCCGCTTCTGAACTACTGCCGCCTGCACCCTGTTCCCCCAATGGCTGCCAATCGGGGTCAGTAACTGGGTCATCTATTACCTCCTCTTCGAGCTCGTGTGCAACTTCGTCTGTGTCACTGTGTCGGTCGGTGGTATAGCGTTCGTGGCGGGGCAACATAGTCTCATCAGGGTCTGATTGTGGATCTGTACCCTGAGAGGGCAATGTGGTGGTCTGAGTCAAAGGAGCAGCATAGTACTCTGGCTGTGGCTGTGCATCAGTGCACTCCATGTCAGAATATACTTGTAATGGGCATGGCCTGTTAAATGTTTCACTTTCTAAGCCAGGGACGGTATGTGTAAAGAGCTCCATGGAGTGACCCGTTGTGTCGCCTGCTGCATCCTTCTCTCTTGTTGTAGTTTTTGCTGAGGAGGACAAGGAAGCGACTTGTCCCTGACCGTGAACATCCACAAGCGACGCGCTGCTTTTACATTTACCAGTTTCGGAAGAGGAGGCAAAAGAGCTAGAGGCTGAGTCTGCAATGTAAGCCAAAACTTGCTGTTGCTGCTCCGCCTTTAAAAGCGGTTTTCCTACTCCCAGAAAAGAGAGCGTTCGAGGCCTTGTGTAGCCTGACGACGAAACTGGCTCCACAGCTCCAGACTTAGGTGGAATATTTTTATCCCCATGACCACCTGATGCTCCACTACCACTACCATCATTACCAGCTGACAATGAACGCCCACGACGACCTCTTGCACCAGACTTCCTCATTGTTTTAAAATCTTAACCAAAGTAACTTTATTTGTTGCTGTCAAACAACTTACACGGTGAGCTATAACTTCAGTATGATTTCAATATCCCTTAACAGGTTGGTGAGACCACAAGGAAAATCAGGCACAATGTTACACACTCTGTTTTCTGTGGCACAAAATCACAGAGATGACACACACGCAGGACTGTCACTCAAGCACTAATGTCAATATTAATCTCCCACCTAATTTTTTTTTTTTTTTTTCTCAGGGAGACTTTAGAAACCAAATAATATTAAAAAAAAAAAAAAAAAGGCTTTCTATGGCCCACAATTAGAGAGAGAGAGGTGGCACACCCAGGAGTCAAGACTGGCGCACAAGCTGAAAGGGCAATATTACTCTCCCACTGTTTTTTTAAGTTTTTTTTTTATTTCAGGGAGACTTTAGAAACCAAATAATATTAAAAAAACCACAAAAAAAAATAGCCTTTCTATGGCCCACTGAATGAGAGAGAGAGGTGGCACACCCAGGAGTCAAGACTGGCACACAAGCTGAAAGGGCAATATTACTCTCCCACTGTTTTTTTAGGTTTTTTTTTTTTTTTCAGGGAGACTTTAGAAACCAAATAATAAGAAAAAAAATAAATAAATAAATAGGCTTTCTATAGCCCACTGAATGAGAGATAGCACACACAGCAGTGGCACACAAGCCCTGACTGAGGCCAATATTTTTCTCCCACTGATTGATGTAGTGTTTTTGTGTTGAGGTAGATTTTAGAACACAAATCAAGGAAAAAAAAAAAATGCTTTCTATGGCCCACTGAATGAGAGAGAGGTGGCACACCCAGGAGTCAAGACTGGCACACAAGCTGAAAGGGCAATATTACTCTCCCACTGTTTTTTTATGTATTTTTTGTTTTTTAAGGGAGACTTTAGAAACCCAATAATATTTAAAAAAAAAAATAAATAGGCTTTCTATGGCCCACTGAATGAGAGGGAGAGAGGTGGCACACCCAGGAGTCAAGACTGGCACACAAGCTGAAAGGGCAATATTACTCTCCCACTGTTTTTTTTTTTTAGGTATTTTTTTTTTTTCAGGGAGACTTTAGAAACCAAATAATATTAAAAAAAAAAAATAAAAAAATAGGCTTTCTATAGCCCACTGAATGAGAGATAGCACACACAGCAGTGGCACACAAGCCCTGACTGAGGCCAATATTTTTCTCCCACTGATTGATGTAGTGTTTTTGTGTTGAGGTAGATTTTAGAACACAAATCAAGGAAAAAAAAAAAAAATGCTTTCTATGGCCCACTGAATGAGAGAGAGGTGGCACACCCAGGAGTCAAGACTGGCACACAAGCTGAAAGGGCAATATTACTCTCCCACTGTTTTTTGTATGTTTTTTTTTTTTTTTTTCAGGGAGACTTTAGAAACCAAATAATATTAAAAAAAACAAAAAAAAAAATAGCCTTTCTATGGCCCACTGAATGAGAGAGAGAGGTGGCACACCCAGGAGTCAAGACTGGCACACAAGCTGAAAGGGCAATATTACTCTCCCACTGTTTTTTTATGTATTTTTTGTTTTTTAAGGGAGACTTTAGAAACCCAATAATATTTTTAAAAAAAAATAAATAGGCTTTCTATGGCCCACTGAATGAAAGGGAGAGAGGTGGCACACCCAGGAGTCAAGACTGGCACACAAGCTGAAAGGGCAATATTACTCTCCCACTGTTTTTTTATGTATTTTTTGTTTTTTAAGGGAGACTTTAGAAACCCAATAATATTTAAAAAAAAAAATAAATAGGCTTTCTATGGCCCACTGAATGAAAGGGAGAGAGGTGGCACACCCAGGAGTCAAGACTGGCACACAAGCTGAAAGGGCAATATTACTCTCCCACTGTTTTTTTATGTATTTTTTGTTTTTTAAGGGAGACTTTAGAAACCCAATAATATTTTAAAAAAAAAATAAATAGGCTTTCTATGGCCCACTGAATGAAAGGGAGAGAGGTGGCACACCCAGGAGTCAAGACTGGCACACAAGCTGAAAGGGCAATATTACTCTCCCACTGTTTTTTGTATGTTTTTTTTTTTTTTTCAGGGAGACTTTAGAAACCAAATAATATTAAAAAAACAAAAAAAAAAATAGCCTTTCTATGGCCCACTGAATGAGAGAGAGAGGTGGCACACCCAGGAGTCAAGACTGGCACACAAGCTGAAAGGGCAATATTACTCTCCCACTGTTTTTTTATGTATTTTTTGTTTTTTAAGGGAGACTTTAGAAACCCAATAATATTTAAAAAAAAAATAAATAGGCTTTCTATGGCCCACTGAATGAGAGGGAGAGAGGTGGCACACCCAGGAGTCAAGACTGGCACACAAGCTGAAAGGGCAATATTACTCTCCCACTGTTTTTTTAGGTTTTTTTTTTTTTTTCAGGGAGACTTTAGAAACCAAATAATATTAAAAAAAAAAAAAAAAAAAAATAGGCTTGCTATAGCCCACTGAATGAGAGATAGCACACACAGCAGTCCAGAAAATATATTGAACAGCGCTCAATCCAGGTGTAGAAAGTCTTTAAAAACGAACTTTATTCAAGCCATGGTTCCATGCGACGTTTCGACCATAACATGGTCTTTATCAAGCATACAATAAAACATAGAGGGCTGTCTTAAGTAGTGTGGAAGCTGCACAATGCTCCAATCACCACTCAGTACCGCCCCTCACTACAATTAGTGAATATCATAAAAATAACAAACAACAGTGGTGTATACATATCACAAATGACACGACATACTCATCCAATATTCAAAATCAGACGTGCCCCCTCAATATCGCACATAGATCCCACCGTGATCATATCCGATCGGGCAGTTATTGTTTATAGTTTACTACATCGCCATGGAAACAAGCCGCCCCTCCGCAAACCTTGTGGTGCAACCCACCATCCAATCCTGGTTAGTGGCGCCAAGACAATCTGCAACCAATACATGTGCCCCATATAGCAACTCCCACTCGGCTCCAATAGCAGAGATTCTAGTATCTCCGTACCTGCTCACCACTTCCGGATCAGCGTCATCGAACCGCGCCGTCGCATGGAGAAGAGGACGAGCCTACATCATATGACCACAGGCAGTGCCCATTCACGCGTCACAGTGCGCAAGCGCCAACCACCCGGCCACCATGAAAGGTGCCGGAGGAGAGCGCAAGCGCACCGCGCACGACCTGAGCCACACCACGTGATCGCAAATGCAGGCACGCCCCCAGCATAAGCGCCTACCTCCATCCACCCGAGTGCAGCGCAACAGGAGCCATAACTCTATAACGCACGCGCATTAGATATCCAAAGCGCACAACTGGGACCCTATAATACAGGCACAGTCTGACAAGACCTAGCACGATGTGGAATCCACTCGTCCATCCCTTTAGGACGGGGGCAAATATCGACAAAAGATGAGACATAAACGAATTAAAAACAAGAAAACACACATATATTTGTCCATAGTACCATGAGGCAGTCGGTCGGCTATAGAGAAAAATCATTAATATAGATACCACTCATATCTTGATGGGATATAGGTATTATAAGAAATCCAAACTTTAAGCTCAACCCAATCCATCCTGCCGCCGACTGTCCCAGAGTAACCTAAAAGACAAAGAGTAAAATAAGCATAGTATACATAAACCCACCTCCACGTTAAAACCAACATACACTTAACAAAACCACTGTACTGCATAGTCCAAAGCACATCAGGTACAAGAATATAAGTTAAAGTCCAGGTTTAGACCCTTAGGATGTAGGGACCCTAACGTGTAGATCCACCTCATCTCTTTCGTTTTCAGCATTTGCACCCTGTCACCCCCTCTTCTCAGTGCAGGGACACTGTCAATGACCCTAAATCGCAACTGGTTCACCGAATGTCTCTTTTCAATAAAGTGCTTAGGGACTGGTAGATCTATCAGGCCCGTCCTTATAGTGCTCTTATGTTTGCTTACACGGTTCCTTACCTCCATCGTGGTCTCACCAACGTAAGTCAAGCCACATGGGCACACAAGCATGTACACCACATAGCTTGACAAACAGGTGTATCTCTGTTTCACGAAAATCTTTTTTCCCGTGTGAGGGTGATGAAAAAACTCACCCTTCAACATATTGTTACAGCAAGCGCAGCCCAAACACGGAAAATTTCCATGTTTAGCCGCGCTCAACAAGCTTTGAACAACAGTTTTCTCAGGACCAACATCCGACCTCACCAATCTGTCTCTCAAATTGCGACCTCTCCTAAACGACATCATTGGAAAGGCACCAAAACCCACAACCGTGGGAAGTCCCCGTTGTAGAAATGACCAGTGTTTCTTCAAGACCTGACCAATCCGTTTACTAACAGAGCTAAAGGTGGACACAAAGGGAATGCGTTCACCAGATTGCCTGTTCGACGACATATTCCGAATACTTCCACGGGTTAAGTCACGGGCCCTAGCCTTATACCTGTCAACCTCAATCCTTGGATACCCCCTTCTCAAAAACTTAGAGCACATTTCATCCAACCGCAGATCCACTCTTTCCTCATCTGCTACAATACGTCTGACCCGTAACAGCTGACTCCACGGTAAGGAACTGACCATCTTCCTGGGGTGATCACTACTAAATAACAAAAGGCTATTTCTGTCAGTCTCCTTGACATAAATGTCCGTCCTCAATTCAGACCCCTCCTTGTATACAAGTGTATCCAAGAACTGAACCTGAAAGGTGGAGTGGGTAAGAGTAAATTTCAATTCAGGGTATATCCCATTAATTTCACCCCAAAACGCCTCCAAATCCTTTTGATCACCATCCCATATAACAAAGATGTCATCTATATAGCGCCACCAGGCTCTGACATGGCGCCAGAGGTTGGAATTGTACACAAACCTGTCCTCGAGTACCGCCATGTAGATGTTAGCATAAGTGGGGGCCACATTGGACCCCATGACGGTACCCCTCAACTGCAGGAAGTAGTCATCCCCAAAGAGGAAGTAATTCCTCCTGAGGATGAACTCCAACAGTGAGAGGACAAGCTGTGCACACTCTGGGGCCATGTCAGAGCCCGATAGCGTAGAGGACACCGCTTCCAAACCTTTTACATGTTCAATCGAGGTATAAAGTGATACCACGTCAAACGAGGCCAAAATCGTAGACTCAGAGACCACCAACCCACCCAATTTTTTCCAGAAAGTCATTTGTGTCCTTTATGTATGACCTTGCATTGGTAGCAAAAGGACGAAGCACCTTATCCAAAAAGATCGCAGTCCTGTTGAACAATGAACCTCTGCCGGACACGATAGGCCTGCCAGGCGGGTTGAATAGGTCCTTGTGGATCTTAGGTAATGTATATATCACAGGCACCACCGGAGAATTCACCACTAGATATTCCGACAACTTAAGGTCAATGAGTCCCAGGGTAAGGGAGTCACTGACCATAAGTTGTAATTCCCTCTGGAACCGTCCAGTGGGATTACAGGACAGCTTTTCATACACCAAATGGTCCCCTAACTGCCGTTGTATCTCGGTTTTATATTTGAGGGTATCCATTACAACCACCGCCCCACCTTTGTCCGCCGGCTTGATAGTTAAGGCAGTATTCTTAGCCAATGTCTCCATGGTTGATCTCTCCAATACAGTCATATTATGTCTAGGTCTAGGTCTAAACTTAGTCTTCATCTCATCAATGTCCCTCTGGACAAGCTCAATATAGGACTCCACAAAGTGGTTCCTGTTGGGTGGCTGAAATCTGCTTTTATTATACAGTCCCACTTTCTGTAAAGAGAAACCACCAGTTGGGTTCTCAATCCCCACATTACCTGCGGACTCTTTATCGGAAAAGAATGATGAAAGTCTCAATCTCCTAAAAAAAGCCTGTAAGTCAACTTCAATACCAAACCAGTCTGGATAATTGGTGGGGCAAAAGGATAAACCCTTCGACAACACCTTCACCTCGCTCTCTGATAGTGTAACGGATGAAATATTTACCACCAGTTGATTGTCCATCAGTGGTTGTCCCTCCTGTTCCTCATTTTCATCGTGGTGTTCCGCATCTGGCGTTGTCCTCTCGATGATCCGTCGTTTCCTGTGTTTCCGACCCCCTCGGCGGCCTCGCCTCCTGGGGTGGTCTTGTCTATTCTTACTTTCTCCAAAAAATGGGGTGCTCCAGTACTGCTCCCAGCCACGGATTCATCCGTAGAGTCAGATTCTGCTGTTGTAAAGCCAAAGTTGGACTGTTTTCTTGTCTGTTGTCTTTTAAACCTTCTGGGGGCCATCGGTCTACCCCGTCCACCTCCGGAGTACTGGTTAGATCTCATCTGCCAAGAGAAGACCCGGCCCACCCGATAGTCCTCAGCATCTCTGAACCACTTGTTCCTTTTGGTGGTCTCAATATCCACCCTATATTTCACAAGATTCTCCTCAACTTTAGTTTTCAGAGAGCTCCAGACCTGTAATGTCAATTGTCTTTTAATCTGCTCCTCCAGATCAAAAACATTCTTATTAATCAATTCCATCTCCTTCTTCAGGAACTCTATATTTAACAGCATTATGTCAAATGCATATTTGTTGGAAATTGACTCAAATCTTGAGCAAAATTGCACATTATCCGGTAGCAGAGTTGGTCTTAAGTGAGGCCGTAGTCCTCTCGGAATCCTCCTCACTTTATAATATTCCGTCAAAGTCATGACATGGAGTTCCAAAGAGACCAGTCTCCTTCTCTCATTTTCCCATTTTCTCCGTAGCATATCAGAGGTTGGAGTACTCAAGAAGGTTGAATCCATATTTGTGCCCGATAAAATGCGTGCAGCGTCATCATCAGTGTATGAAAAAAACATGGCATTCTCTAGAGCACCCACCTCTAGATTCACAGTAGTCTCCATATTCAGGGTGCACGTCAGTCCAGGTTCCAACTGTCCATAAAAAACAAAAATAGACTGACAGCACTCACTGTTAAGTAGAGCACTCGTTCCACATCCAGGGAACCATCCTGGATACAGCAGACCAGAAAATATATTGAACAGCGCTCAATCCAGGTGTAGAAAGTCTTTAAAAACGAACTTTATTCAAGCCATGGTTCCATGCGACGTTTCGACCATAACATGGTCTTTATCAAGCATACAATAAAACATAGAGGGCTGTCTTAAGTAGTGTGGAAGCTGCACAATGCTCCAATCACCACTCAGTACCGCCCCTCACTACAATTAGTGAATATCATAAAAATAACAAACAACAGTGGTGTATACATATCACAAATGACACGACATACTCATCCAATATTCAAAATCAGACGTGCCCCCTCAATATCGCACATATTGTGCGATATTGAGGGGGCACGTCTGATTTTGAATATTGGATGAGTATGTCGTGTAATTTGTGATATGTATACACCACTGTTGTTTGTTATTTTTATGATATTCACTAATTGTAGTGAGGGGCGGTACTGAGTGGTGATTGGAGCATTGTGCAGCTTCCACACTACTTAAGACAGCCCTCTATGTTTTATTGTATGCTTGATAAAGACCATGTTATGGTCGAAACGTCGCATGGAACCATGGCTTGAATAAAGTTCGTTTTTAAAGACTTTCTACACCTGGATTGAGCGCTGTTCAATATATTTTCTGGTCTGCTGTATCCAGGATGGTTCCCTGGATGTGGAACGAGTGCTCTACTTAACAGTGAGTGCTGTCAGTCTATTTTTGTTTTTTAAGCACACACAGCAGTGGCACACAAGCCCTGACTGAGGCCAATATTTTTCTCCCACTGATTGATGTAGTGTTTTTGTGTTGAGGTAGAATTTAGAACACAAATCACGGAAAAAATAAATAGGCTTTCTATGGCCCACTCAGTGAGAGATGGCACACACAGGGATGGCACTGTAGCAGAAATGCCAATCTTAATCTCCCACAAAAAAAACAAAAAAAAAAAAAAAACTGTCCTACAATTACTATCTCCCTGCAGTAATGTAAGCCAGGTATGGCAGGCAGCAATAGGAGTGGACTGATGCACAAATTAAATAAAAAGTGTGGACAAACAAAAAAGATAGCTGTGCAGAAAGGAAGGAACAAGAGGATATGTGCTTTGAAAAAAGCAGTTGGTTTCCACAGTGGCGTACACACAGCAATACAGCTATCACGGAGCCTTCTAGGGCAGCCCAATGAGCTACAGCGCTGAGGGGAAAAAAAAAAAAATAGCTTCCACAGTCCCTGCACACCGAAGGTGGTGTTGGACAGTGGAAATCGCTGCAGCACAAGCGGTTTGGTGGTTAGTGGACCCTGCCTAACGCTCTCCCTGCTTCTGACGAAGCGGCAGCAACCTGTCCCTAAGCTCAGATCAGCAGCAGTAAGATGGCGGTCGGCGGGAACGCCCCTTTATAGCCCCTGTGACGCCGCAGACAGCAAGCCAATCACTGCAATGCCCTTCTCTAAGATGGTGGGGACCAGGATCTATGTCATCACGCTGCCCACACTCTGCGTTCACCTTCATTGGCTGAGAAATGGCGCTTTTCGCGTCATTGAAACGCGACTTTGGCGCGAAAGTCGCGTACCGCATGGCCGACAAGCACAGGGGTCGGATCGGGTTTCATGAGACGCCGACTTAGCCAAAAGTCGGCGACTTTTGAAAATGATCGACCCGTTTCGCTCAACCCTAGTGACATCCAATCAGACCAAAGATTGGAAGGTCATGAGTTATGAAGTGAAGGACAAGATGGACAGACTAGTGGTCACATATATGACTATAGCTTAAGGATTAGCACCACAATTTCTCAAATGTGGAATAGGTTTGGAGGGTTTAAATTAAATTAGTTTCCCAACAAGAAGAAAAAAAAATGACCCTACTTTATTTTTGCAACTTGATTTCCATCCATTACATTCCAATAACTTGTTTTTTCTAGAAAGAGTTACAAAGATCAAAAGCCTGGATCAAGCCAAAATTGCAAAACTGACGAGAAACCATAACGGAGAGAATACTGTAGACAACAGTTTCTTGACTGCTTGGGTGCATCAATCTGTGATTGTGACATTTTTACTTAGACATCATTTAGTCATCAAAATGAAAGGATTTTCTTCTTTGCTCTGTCCATTATCATTGTAAAATACCATATAGCGTAAGATAAAGAGACTTCTACTGTATCGAAACTAAGTATTTGTAATCGACTCAGGGATTTAAATTCATTTACTTTTCTCAGAATTGGTTTAGATTGTAAATTTAATGAAAGTCTTCTGAAAGTCTGACATTTCCAGCTCCTACAGATGTCATGGGTGGATGGTTTCCCTAGAATTCTGAACAGCTGACATGCCTCCTAAGACACTGACATGGGCAGATTCACTGAATCACTGGACATATTTGCCATTTGGGAGTTGCAGGAACGTTGATTTGGAGCTTTTCAGACAGCCATGTTGCCACAGAGGAGAGTGCAGGCAGACAGCATCAAAAACACAGCCATCTGCAACTTGCAAAAGGAAATCAATAAGGCTGCCGTCAAACTAGCAGTATTTGGTCAGTATTTTACATCAGTATTTGTAAGCCAAAACCAGGAGTGGAACAATCAGAGGAAAAGTATAATAGAAACATATGCACGACTTCTGCATTTATCACCCACTCCTGGTTTTGGCTTACAAATACTGATGTAAAATACTGACCAAATACTGCTAGTGTGACGGCAGCCTAAGATGTTTTTTAACCCCTTTCTGTCATCGGACGTACTATTCCATCCATGTGGGGTGGGCCCTACTTCCCAAGGATGGAATAGTACGTCCAGCGAGATCGGCCGCGCTCACGGGGGGAGCGCGGCCGATCGCTGCCGGGTGTCAGCTGACTATCGCAGCTGACATCCGCCACTATGTGCCAGGAGCGGTCACGGACCGCCCCCGACACATTAACCCCCGGCACACTGCGATCAAACATGATCGCAGTGTGCCGGCGGTATAGGGAAGCATCACGCAGGGAGGGGGCTCCCTGCGGGCTTCCCTGAGACGATCGGTACAAGGCAATGTGCTCACCTTGTACCGAGCGTCTCCTCCCTGCAGTCCCCGGATCCAAAATGGCCACGGGGCTGCATCCGGGTCCTGCAGGGAGGTCGCTTCACAGCCTCCCTGCTGTGCTGTGTGATCGCCGATCTGACACAGTGCACAGCAAAGAGTCAGATCGGCGATCTGTCACTTTACTGTGATGCCTCCCCCTGGGGCAAAGTAAAAATATAAAAAAAAAAAATTACATGTGTAAAAAAAAAAAAAAATTCCTAAATAAATAATAATAATAAAAAATATATTGTTCCAATAAATACATTCCTTTAGCTAAATAAAAATAAAAAAACAATAAAAGTACACATATTTAGTATCGACGCGTCCGTAACGACCCGACCTATAAAACTGTCCCACTAGTTAACCCCTTCAGTGAATACCGTAAAAAAAAAAAAAAAAGCGAGGCAAAAAACAACGCTTTATTATCATACCGCCAAACAAAAAGTGGAATAACAGGCGATCAAAAAGACGGAAATAAATAACCATGGTACCGCTGAAAACGACATCTTATCCTGCAAAGAACGAGCCTCCATACAGCATCATCAGCGAAAAAATAAAAAAGTTATAGTCCTCAGAATAAAGCGATGCAAAAATAATTATTTTTTCTATAAAATAGTTTTTATCATATAAAAGCGCCAAAACATAAAAAAAGATATAAATGAGGTATCGCTGTAATTGTACTGACCTGAAGAATAAAACGGCTTTATCCATTTTACCAAACGCAGAACGGTATAAGCGCCCCCCCCCCCCCCCCAAAAGAAATTCATGAATAGCTGTTTTTTTTTGGTCATTCTGCCTCACAGAAATCGGAATAAAAAGCGATCAAAAAATGTCACATGCCCGAAAATGTTACCAATAAAAATGTCAACTCGTCCCGCAAAAAACAAGACCTCACATGACTCTGTGGACCAAAATATGGAAAAATTATAGCACTCAAAATGTGGTAACGCAAAAAACATTTTTTGCAATAAAAAGCGTCTTTTAGTGTGTGATGGCTGCCAATCATAAAAATCCGCTAGAAAACCCGCTAGAAATAGTAAATCAAACCCCCCCCTTCATCACCCCCTTAGTTACGAAAAATTAAAAAAAGTATTTATTTCCATTTTCCCATTAGGGTTAGGGCTAGGGTTAGGGTTAGGGTTAGGGCTAGGGTTAGGGCTAGGGTTAGGGCTAGGGTTAGGGCTAGGGTTAGGGTTAGGGCTAGGGTTAGGGTTAGGGCTAGGGTTAGGGCTAGGGTTAGGGTTGGGGCTAGGGTTAGGGCTACAGTTAGGGTTAGGGTTGGGGCTAAAGTTAGGGTTGGGGCTAAAGTTAGGGTTGGGGCTAAAGTTAGGGTTAAGGCTTGGATTACATTTACAGTTGGGAATAGGGTTGGGATTAGGGTTGGGGTGTGTCAGGGTTAGGGGTGTGGTTAGGGTTACAGTTGAGATTAGGGTTAGGGGTGTGTTTGGATTAGGGTTTCAGTTATAATTGGGGGGTTTCCACTGTTTAGGCACATCAGGGGCTCTCCAAATGCGACATTGCGTCCGATCTCAATTCCAGCCAATTCTGCGTTGAAAAAGTAAAACAGTGCTCCTTCCCTTCCGAGCTCTCCCGTGCGCACAAGCGGGTTTACCCCAACATATGGGGTATTAGCATACTCAGGACACATTGGACAACAACTTTTGGGGTCCAATTTCTCCTGTTACTCTTGGGAAAATACAAAACTGGGGGCTAAAAAATAATTTTTGTGGGAAAAAAAAGGATTTTTTATTTTCACGGCTCTGCGTTATAAACTGTAGTGAAACACTTGGGGGTTCAAAGTTCTCACAACACATCTAGATAAGTTCCTTGGGGGGTCTAGTTTCCAATATGGGGTCACTTGTGGAGGATTTCTACGGTTTAGGTACATAAGGGGCTCTGCAAATGCAACGTGATGCCTGCAGACCATTCCATCTAAGTCTGCATTCCAAATGATGCTCCTTCCCTTCCGAGCTCTGCCATGCGCCCAAACGGTGGTTCCCCCCACATATTGGCTATCAGCGTATTCAGGAAAAATTGATCAACAAATTTTGGGGTTCAATTTACACTGTTTCCCTTGGAAAAATACAAAACTGGGGGCTAAAAAATAATTTTTGTGGAAAAAAAAGGATTTTTTATTTTCACGGCTCTACGTTATAAACTGTAGTGAAACACTTGGGGGTTCAAAGTTCTCACAACACATCTAGATAAGTTCCTTGGGGGGTCTAGTTTCCAATATGGGGTTACTTGTGGGGGGTTTCTACGGTTTAGGTACATTAAGGGCTCTGCAAATGCAACGTGACGCCTGCAGACCATTCCATCTAAGTCTGCATTCCAAATGGCGCTCCTTCCCTTCCGAGCTCTCCCATGCACCCAAACGGTGGTTCCCCCCACATATGGGGTATCAGCGTACTCAGGAAAAATTGGACAACAAATTTTGGGGTCCAATTTCTCTTGTTACCCTTGGGAAAATACAAAACAGGGGGCTAAAAAATAATTTTTGTGGGGAAAAAAAGAATTTTTATTTTCACGGCTCTGCGTTATAAACTGTAGTGAAATACTTGGGGATTCAAAGCTCTTACAACACATCTAGATGAGTTCCTTAGGGGGTATACTTTCCAAAATGGTGTCACTTGTGGGGGGTTTCAATGTTTATAGAGCGCCCCCACTGCCGCAGGGCCGAGGGGTACCCGGTACCGGGCCTCTCTGTCTCAGTTCTGTGGTTGTCACGGTGGCTAGACCCGGCCCGTGACCCTGCTGAGGGGCGTCCAATGAAGGTGGAGAGTGATGATGTTGTGGTGTGGTGCAGGTCGCGGTGAATAACGAGGACACCAGCACGACTCCTACTGGTATTTCTCCTTGTTGCGTTGATCTCGTTTCTCACTCAGCATAATAAACCTCGCTTCTTGTCCTTTCTTGGGGTACCGCCGCGATGAAGTGCAGGCGCGGTCCCGTAACATTCTTTCTGTTCGCTAGGCCTCTGTCAGGATCCCACCCCTGACAGGGACCCCTGAATCTTCCCCTGCAACACCCTCTGCCACAGAATGTTGCCTGGTTCCAACCCAGTCAGCTTCTCTCTAACTTCCTATCTAACCCCCAGTTTTACCAGATTGTGAGGAGTGGCCTAATACATAGCACCCTTAGCTCCCCCTGGAGGCCAGACTGTAAAGTGTATTGGTGTCTGTGATACCTGGTCAGGTGAACTCCTTCAGTGCCATCAGACGTACCATAGCCCCCCTTAGCGGTGGAGCATCAGAACTGCAACGACCAGGACTCTGGGGCGCTGCATTTAGGCACATCAGGGGCTCTCCAAACGCAACATGGCATCCCATCTCAATTCCAGTCAATTTTGCATTGAAAAGTCAAATGGCACTCCTTCCCTTCCGTGCGCTGCCATGCGCCCAAACAGTGGTTTACCCCCACATATGAGGTATCAGCGTACTCAGGACAAATTGGTCAACAACTTTTTGGGTCCAATTTCTTCTCTTACCCTTGGGAAAATAAAAAATTGGGGGCAAAAAAATAATTTTTGTGAAAAAATATGATTTTTTATTTTTACGGCTCTGCATTATAAACTTCTGTGAAGCACTTGGTGGGTCAAAGTGCTCACCACACATCTAGATAAGTTCCTTAGGGGGTCTACTTTCCAAAATGGTGTCACTTGTGGGGGTTTCAATGTTTAGTCACATCAGGGGCTCTCCAAACGCAACATGGCATCCCATCTGAATTTCAGTCAATTTTACATTGAAAAGTCAAATGGCGCTCCTTCGCTTCCGAGCTCTGCCATGCGCCCAAACAGTGGTTTACCCCCACATATGGGGTATCGGTGTACTCAAGACAAATTGTACAACAACTTTTGGGGTCCATTTTCTCCTGTTACCCTTTGTAAAATAGAACAAATTGGAGCTGAATTAAATTTTTTGTGTAAAAAAGTTAAATGTTCATTTTTATTTAAACATTCCAAAAATTCCTGTGAAACACCTGAAGGGTTAATAAACTTCTTGAATGTAGTTTTGAGTACCTTGAAGGGTGCAGTTTTTAGAATGGTGTCACACTTGGGTATTTTCCATCATATAGACCCCTCAAAATGACTTCAAATGAGATGCGGTCCCTAAAAAAAATGGTGTTGTAAAAATGAGAAATTGCTGGTCAACTTTTAACCCTTATAACTCCCTAACAAAAAAAAATGTTGGTTCCAAAATTGTGCTGATGTAAAGTAGATATGTGGAAAATGTTACTTATTAAGTATTTTGTGTAACATATCTCTGTGATTTAATTGTATAAAAATTCAAAGTTGGAAAATTGCTAAATTTTCAAAATTTTCACCAAATTTCCGTTTTTTTCACAAATATACACAGGTAATATCAAAGAAATGTTACCACTACAATGAAATACAATATCTCACGAGAAAACAATGCCAGAATTACCGGGATCCATTGAAGCGTTCCAGAGTTATAACCTCATAAAGGGACAGTGGTCAGAATTGTAAAAATTGGCCCGGTCATTAACGTGCAAACAACCCTTGGGGGTAAAGGGGTTAATGGAGTGACATGAATGGCTGGTGATTGCAGCTAAGAACAGCATGTATGTAGGAGGGCCAAATGTACATACGTTTGTCTACCAAATGGTTGTGAACAAGATTTCTCTGCCATGGTTTATGCTGCAGAGATTTTAAAATGTATATTAAAGGCAAATTGTCACAGGTTTTAGCCACCTATTATGAGATTAGCATAAACTAGAAACAGCGACCCCCGATTCCAGTGATGTATTCCTTACAGGGCTGTTTGCTATGATTTTGATAAAATCACGGTTTTATCAACAGGAGATTATCAATAGAGAATTACAGCTGCCATGTAGTCCTCCATATTCATAATCTCTGTATAACTCCACCACTGGCTGGAAGCTTTCTGCCTATGCACGCAAAGAAAATTGTCAATGATTGGTGTGGGTGGGGAGTTCAGCATTCAGGCCGGGATCACACATACGCGAGATACGGCCGAGTCTCGCAGGTGAAATCCCTCCTCTGGCACCGGCACTCCGGAACAGAGCGTGCAGCCGCATAGCAATACATAGCGCTGCACGCTCCGCTCCCAATTGCCGGCGCCAGAGGAGGGATTTCACCTGCGAGACTCGGCCGTATCACGCATATGTGTGATCCTGGCCTCAGAGAACTAGTAGATCTGGGACAAATAAAACAGTTTATTAAAACTGCAGCAAGCAGCCAGGACCTCAATGGGGCCCCAAAACAGAAGTTCTATTAGCCCCCCACTCCCCCCAAAAAAACCTTAACCCCTTAATGACCAGAGGTATTTTCGCTTTGCCGTTTTTTGCTCCCCTTCTTCCCAGAGCCATAACTTTTTTTTTTTTAGGTCAATATGGACTTGTGGAACAAGTTTTACTTTTGAACAACACCATTTGTTTTAACATATCCTGTACTTGAAAACAGGGGAAAAAAAATCCAAGTGCGGTGAAATTGCAAAAAACCATGTTCATCAAATGCTAAAACTGACTTGCCAGTATGATTCTCCAGGTCAGTAGGAGTTCATAGACACCAAACATGTCTAAGTTCTTTTTTATGTAAGTGGTGAAAACAAAATCCAAAATTTGGTAAAGAAACAAATGGCCCCATTTTCCAAGACCTGTAGCGTCTCCATTTTTTGTGGTCTGGGGCTGGGCGAGGGCTTATTTTTTGCGAGCCGAGCTAACGTTTTTATTGATACCAATTTGGTGTAGATACGATCTTTTGATTGCCCGATATTGAATTTAATTGCAATGTAGCAGCAATCAAAAAAAGTAATTCTAACATTTTGAATTTTTTTCTCGTTACGCCGTTTAGCAATCAGGTTAATTATTTTTTTATATTGATTGTTTTTTTATTGTTTTATTTTGAATGGGACAAAAGGGGGGTGATTTGAACTTTTATTTATCTATTTTTTTAATACTTTTAAAAACTTTTTTTTACTTTTTGCACGCTTCAATAGTCTCCATGGGAGACTAGAAGCTGCAGTACTTTGATCAGCACTGCTACAAACAGGCAATGATCAGATCGCCTGTGTGTAGCAAAACTGCTCGCTTGCCATGAGCGCTGACCATCGGGTGGCGATCATGGCAATCCACCTATAACAACCATAGAGGTCTGCCGGAGACCTCAGGTTGTCATGTTGACCCATCGGTGACCTGCGTTCATATGACGGGGTCACCGATGGGCAGGATTAGTGACTCGCTTCCGGTAAGCACGAGTTAAATGCTGCAGTCAGGAATTAACAGCGGCATTTAACTAGTTAACAGCTGCTGGTGGATCACAACTCCACCCGCGGTTGTTGCGGGCACATATCAGCTGAATAAATCAGCTGACATGTGCCTGGAAAACGTGAGGGCTCAGAGCCAGAGCCCGCACCAAACAGTGGGAGACTGACATCGGCGTACTATTATGCCCGGTGTAGGAAAGGGGTTAAAATGTGGAGGGGGTCACAGAAAAGCATATCTCTTAGCTTTGCAGCCCTTACGAAGTCATTTTCCACCTATATAGACCTTCATACAGTATTATGGGCACCACATAGTCCTCCATACAGTATTATTGGCACAACATAGTCCTCCTTACAGTATTATGGGCACAACATAGTCCTCCATACAATATTATGAGCACATAATAGGCCTCCATACATTAAAATAAGTTCCACATAGACCTCTATACAGTACTATTAGCACCATAGTCCTCCATAAAGTATTATGGGCACCACATAGTTGTGAGGAACACCGTGACTGGTAAAGCTAACTCAGTACACGTGTTCCCCTATGTCCTGGATGAGTGGGGCAATGCAGCTCACGGAAAGCTTACCAGGATGGGGTGCAACCTCTGGCATGCAGGACTTGCAGCACGTGACTACAGGGCGTGGAACCAGGGACGGAGCAAGCCACAGCGCTCCCGGAGATTACAGCGGAGGATGGCAGGCATCAACAGAATAAGAGAAGGTCAGGAGAGCTGAGGTCAAAACCGAGAGGTTATCAAGCTATAGAAGTGAGGTACAAAAGAGGAATCAAATACAGGCCAAGTGTCAGAAACTGGAGAGGGCAGCATAAGTACCAGGGGGCAGGCAGAATGAGTAGTCAGAACGGAGCAGAAGTCAGAAATCAGGCAGAACGAATGAGCAGTACAGAATCAATAGACCACAGCAAAAACGGGGGACAGAACTGGGTCAGTAACAGGATAACACACAAGAGCAGGCACAAGGCACAAGCAGACAAGAGTCAAACTACTCAGCCGAGGACAGAAGTATAACTGACAAAGACCAGAGCCCAGCTGCCAGGGGTGGATTAAGGGCAGCCAGGGCCCCGGGCTGTTCAGACACTGTGCCCCCCCCCCAGTCATGTGACGGGGGTCATGTGACGGGGGTCATGTGACGGGGGTCATGTGACGGGGGTGATGTGACGGGCGTCATGTGACGGGCGTCATGTGACGGGCGTCATGTGACATGGGTCATGTGATACCCGAACCAGATTATTCCAGAAAAATGGCCGGGTCCTACTCTACTGTAACCTATTAAATATTTGTTAAAATCTGCAATACAATTTAGGTATATTTTGACCAATAATATCACATACAAGGAACAAATACCACCGCGCCATGACCAGACCACAAATTACAACCACAGTGATCGAATAATATCACATACAAGGAACAAATACCACCGCACCATGTCAAGACCACATATTACCACCACTTGGTGACCAAATAGCACATTCAAGGGACAAATACCACAACACCATTTCCAGACCACATATTACCACCACATAGTGACTGAATACTACAATACTGATCTGTAATAAAAAAAACAAACACACAATACTATCACCATAAGTGCCAGTATTCACAGGAGATCTGTACTTAGTATGCAGTGTCTGTGTACAGTAGAGGTAATACAGAGATCACTGGTGACATTATACACAGGAGCTCTGTATATAATGTATAGGTAATACAGTGATCACTGGTGACATTGTACACAGGACCTCTGTATATAGTATACAGTGTATAGTGTCAGTGTATAGGTAACACTGCCTCACCAGTGACGTCTCTAGGTGAAGTCCTCCATCTTTCATCCAGCACAGACCGCCATCATTTCTTCCAGCCAGGACTCGTTTCTGCAGGAAATAACACAGTTATCTCGAGCTCTGCTTGCAGAACACATTACTTAATTTTTCACAACTTCTACATTACACCACATGGAGAAAAAAAGGCGATATAGTGTCACTCTGTACAGTAACTGGACCGCCCCCCCCCCCCATTTAAAACAGTATACTCAAAAAATAAAATAAATACATCACTGCAGTAATAATATCCCTTAATTAGCCCCTGTGGTAATAATATTCCCCACCCTGGCCCCGTGTGTCTCATTCCTGGCTCCAGCCATATGTTCTCCCATCCTGCACTCATGAGTATCCATTCTACACCATATGATCTCCCCATCCTGCCCCATCTGTCTCCATCGTATCCATCCTGCCCCATGATCCAATCCTGCCCCATGTCTTTCATTCTGCTCCGTGTCTCCAATCATGCCCCGTGTCTACATTCTGCCCATGCCTCCAGTCCTGCCCCCAGTGTGTCCAGCAATCTGCCCCAGTTTGTCCAGCAAACTACCCCCAGTGTGCCCAGCAATCTGCCCCAGTATGTCCAGCATATTGCCCCAGTGTCCAGCAATCTGCCCCAGTGTGTCCAGCATTGCCCCCAGACAGTGTGTCCAGCAATCTGCCCCAGTGTGTCCAGCATATTACAACCAGTGTGTCCAGCAATCTACCCCAGTATGTCCAGCATTGCCCCAGTGTGTCCAGCATATTACCACCAGTGTGTCCAGCAATCTGCCCCAGTATGTCCAATTGTCCAGCATTGCCCACAGTGTCTCCAGCATTGCTCCAGTGTCTCCAGCATTGCCCCAGTGTCTCCAGCATTGCCCCCAGACAGTGTGTTCAACAATATGCCCCAGTATGTCCAGCATATTGCCCCAGAGTATCCAGCATTGCCCCCAGTGTGTCCAGCAATCTGCCCCAGTGTGTCCTCCAGCAATCTGCCCCAGTGTGTCCTCCAGCATTGCCCCAGTGTGTCCTCCAGCATTGCCCCAGTGTCTCCAGCAATCTGCCCCAGTGTGTCCTCCAGCATTGCCCCAGTGTCTCCAGCAATCTGCCCCAGTGTCTCCAGCATTGCCCCAGTGTGTCCTCCAGCATTGCCCCCAGTGTGTCCAGCAATCTGCCCCAGTGTCTCCAGCATTGCCCCAGTGTCTCCATCAATATGCCCCAGTGTGTCCTCCAGCATTGCCCCAGTGTGTCCAGCAATCTGCCCCATTGTCTCCAGCATTGCCCCAGTGTCTCCATCAATATGCCCCAGTGTCTCCAGCAATCTGCCCCAGTGTCTCCAGCATTGCCCCAGTGTCTCCAGCATTGCCCCAGTGTCTCCAGCATTGCCCCCAGTGTGTCCAGCAAACTGCCCCAGTGTCTCCAGCATTGCCCCAGTGTCTCCAGCAATCTGCCCCAGTGTGTCCTCCAGCATTGCCCCAGTGTGTCCAGCAATCTGCCCCAGTGTCTCCAGCAATCTGCCCCAGTGTCTCCAGCATTGCCCCAGTGTCTCCAGCATTGCCCCAGTGTCTCCAGCATTGCCCCCAGTGTCCAGCAATCTGCCCCAGTGTCTCCAGCATTGCCCCAGTGTCTCCAGCATTGCCCCCAGTGTCCAGCAATCTGCCCCAGTGTCTCCAGCTTTGCCCCAGTGTCTTCAGCATTGCCCCAGTGTCTCCAGCATTGCCCCAGTGTGTCCAGCATATTGTCCAGGGCCCCCAGGATTGCCGTTCGCAAAAAAAACAACAAAAAAAGAGTTCTCCTCACCTGACCAGCGCTCCAGGCGGCGAGCTCCCTCCAGCAGCGCACAGCAGTGACGTGTGCGCTGCGGCCGACTGCAGCTGCCAGCCTCCAATTGGCTGGTGGCTGTTGTTAACTATTGACGTGCGGGCGCGCCCCCGCACGTCAATAGGAAACTGCCGCAGCGCCGGAAGGGGCCCGGTGAGCAGATGAGAAGGGGCCCGATGTGGGCCCCCTCTCTCTGCCCACCGGGTCTGGGGGCACATAAATGCCGGAGGGCAATCAGTCACACTCGGGTGGATTATCAGAGGGTCAATCTGTGCGGTAGCACAGACCACGCTCCAGGTCATATGAGGACATCCACCAGGGGGCGCATCACCGCGACTGAAGGTAACTATAGGTCATTGACCTACATTTCCTTCATTCCCTGGGGTTTACAAGCACGAGCACAGTTGCATTATAGCAGAGCTCCTGCCTGTAAAATATTTTAACCCCTTCAGATGGATTTACCTCGTGGGACGTGACAGTTCATCAGAGGGTATGTATATTGTTGGTTTATTATTTTTCCAAGCGAGGGTCTTCAGGTGGATTGAGAGAGCAATAAAATATTAAAACAACCTGTGTGTTTATTTCATTAAAATACTTTTTAATCATGTGTGTGGGTTTTTTAACCCTTTCATACAATTGGATTAATAATGGATAGGTGTCAGAATTGACGCCTCTCCATTATTAATCTGGCTTAATGTCACCTTACAATAGCAAGGTGGCATTAACCCTTCATTACCCCATATCCCACCGCTACACGGGAGTGGGAAGAGAGTGGCCAAGTGCCAGAATTGGCGCATCTTCCAGATGTGCCTTTTCTGGGGTGGCTGGGGGCAGATGTTTGTAGCCAGGGGGGGCCAATAACCATGGACCCTCTCTAGGCTATTAATATCTGCCCTCAGTCACTGGCTTTACCACTCTGCTGAGAAAATTGCGCGGGAGCCCACGCCAATTTTTTCCGCGATTTAGCCCTTAAATTTAATAGCTACAGCGCCGAAATTTTGCACATACACACTACTAACATTAGTAGTGTGGAATATGCAAAAAAAAGGGGGATATGACATGGTTTACTGTATGTAAACCATGTCTCATATCATGTCGGGTTTAGGCAGGAGAAATGAAAAGCCGGCAATTGAATTACCGGCTTTTCACATATATCGCGCTGAAGTAAATATAAATATATATATATGTGTGTCTCAATGACATATATATAAAAAACGAAACCCGACTTTGGAGCTAAGATCGCCGACGGCCGACCCGATCCCACAGTGAGATCGGGTCGGGTTTCACGAAACCCGACTATCCCAAAAGTCGGCGACTTTTGAAAGTGGCCGATCTGTTTCGCTCAACCCTAGTCATCAAGATAGATAACAACAAAACATCCTATAAGATCAGCAAATACTACATTAATGAAATTCTGAAATATGGCGGGAGCATTAGAAAGACCAAGCGGCATAACCAGGTTTTCAAAGAGACCCTCAGATGTGAGGAAGGTCGTTTTCCACTCGTCTCCCTCTCGAACCCTTATCAGATTATAGGCTCCCCGGAGATCAAGTTTGGAGAACCATTTAGCTCCAGACAGTTGACTACATGGATCAGGGATAAGGGGAAGAGGGTATGTATTTTTCATGGTTATTTTGTTTAGTTCTCGAAAGTCGAGCCAGGGACGTAGGCCGCCATCTTTCTTTTTAATGAAAAAGAATCCGGCAGCCACAGGAGAGACGGAAGGACGTATATGCCCCTTGCGGAGGCTTTCTGCAATATACTACTTCATGGCCGAACATTCAGGACCAGACAAATTGAACAGATGTGCTTTAGGCAATTTAGCCCCAGGAACCAATTCAATGGCACAATCAAAGGGTCTATGTGGCAGTAAAACCTTAGGCTCGCTTTCAGAGAACACATCCTCGAAGACCTTCAGGTACTCCGGAACATCCTCCAGACTAGGGGTGGGGAACCTCCACCCGTGGGAAGGTCCCTGGAATCCGCAATGTTCAGGTGGCAGCCGCATCCTGCCGGCTGCCAGCAATTCAACTCCAAGTGCACGGCATGCAGCATTAATCACAGCTGGGCGGGGTTATTGATGGGGTGGGTGGGGTCAGCGCCAGGGTGGGTTGGGCTAGCGCCAAATGTTCTCCCATCCCAGAAGAGGAGCTGCTGCCAGAGAGATCTCTGTGCTGGCAGCTCTGTGTCTGCAGGTGATCTGTGTCCCTCAGCTAATCTATGTGCCCACTGTGATCTCTCTGCCCCCCCCCCGCTATGTTCCCCAATATGATCTATTTGCTCCCCCAACTATAAGCCCTCTGTGATCTCTGTGCCTCCCAGCTATGTGCCCCATATCATCTCTGTGCCCCACCTGTGATCCCTGTACCACCCAGCTATGTGCACCCTGTGTTCTCTGTGCCCCCCCGCTATGTGCTCCCATGTCATCTCTGTGCCCCTCCTGTGATCCCTGTGCCCCCCAGCTATGTGCCCCAATATGATCTCTTTGCTCCCCAACTATAAGCCCCTTGTGATTTCTGTGCCTCCCAGCTATGTGCCCCCATGTCATCTCTGTGCCCCTCCTGTGATCCATCACCCCAGCTATGTGCCCCCTGTGATTTATGTGCCCCTCAGTGATCTCTCTTCCCCCTGTGATCTCTCTGCCCCCTGCAGCTATATGCTGCCCTGTGATTTCTGTGCCCTCCACCTATATACCCCTCGTGATCTCTGTGCCCCAGCTATGTGCCCCTGTGACCTCTGATCCTCCTGTGATCTCTCTGCCCCTCTAGCTATATGCCCCCTGTGATCTGTGCCCCCCAGCTATATGCCCCCTGTGAGCTTTACCCCCCAGCTATGTGCATCCCTGTGATCTCTGTGGCTCCCAGCTTTGTGCCCCCTGTGATCTTTGTGCCCGCTGTGATCTCTGTGCCCCCTGCTATGTACCCTCTGCAATATTTGTGCTCCCATGTGATCTGTGCCCCCTGTGATCTGTCCCTTCCAGCTATGTGCCTCCCAGCTATGTGCCCCTCTGTGATCTCCAGGCCCCCAGCTATGTGCCTTCCTTTGATCTTTGTGCCCCCCTGTGATTTCTGTGTTCTCCACCTGTATGCCCCCTGTGATTTCTGTGCCCTCCCGCTATATGCCCCCTGTGATCTCTATGCCCCCAGCTATGTGCATCCCTGTGATCTCTGAGGCTCCCAGCTTTGTGCCCCTCTGTGATCCCTGTGCCCTCTGCCATGTACCCCCCTGTGATATTTGTGCTCCCATGTGATCCGTGCCTCCTGAGATCTCTGTCCCCCCAGCTATGTGCCCCCAAGCTATGTGCCCATCCGTGATCTGTGTCCTCCAGCTATGTGCCCTCCTTTGATCTTTATGCCCCCAGTGATTTCTGTGCCCCCCTGTGATCTTCGTGTCACCCCTCGAAAAACAGCTGTGAGAAGCAACATGATCAGCATCACCTAACATCACAGCTGCACCAAAGAGAAGCAGCTCCAGCCGTCACATTAAGGGTGAGTTACTGTAATTAATTGACTAAATATAATTTTCAAGGTGAACATTTTTATGTGGCCCCCGGATGATGGTAGAAATTTCCAAATGGCCCCCGACTGGAAAGATGTTCCCTGTCACTGCTCCAGACCGACCGACAACACAGACAGATTTGACAGGTTCAGACAAAAATGCAAATTTATAACATTGATTGAAACAGTTAGGCCCCCATTAAACAATTTCTCCGGTCTCCCAATTGATGATGGGGTTGTGACGTTGCAACCAAGACATCCTCAACACCAACCCAGCAGGCAGATTTTCCAAGACAAAACAACTTATTTTTTGAACATGAACAAAGCCCACCTTGAGTGAAGAAATGCCCGACACATAGAGAATACATTCTTTGGTGAGGGAAGATGAGTCAATAGCCACCACTTTAATTGGAGACTGAAGCCTGACTGTCCCTATCTTGCATTGAGGAAAAAAAGCGAGAGTCGACCACGTTGATGGACGAAACACAGTCAACAAAAGCTGTAGAAAAAGGACAGTCGTTCACCAGAAATTCCACTTGCAGCGAAACTTTAGAAAATGAGGAAAAGTGTACCTGAGGGTCTGGATAGTCTCCTCGACAACTACACAGACCTAGTTGTTTCCCGACACCTTGGTCGATGAAGGGCAGGAGGGACAGTCACACAGCTGCTTCTCACGACGGTGTCTCCTATCTTTCTCCTTGAGGATGACAGCGCCCAACTCCATGGCCTCAGATGAGGACACAGCTTCACTCCCACTGGGGAACAACAGGGTTTCTAATTGTATCACCCCTCTCGCCAGCAACCTACGGTCCATACGGACAACCTGGGTCACGGTGTCCTCCAGAGAGTCAGGGGGATAATGAAGGTCCTAGGCATCTTTCAGGCATTCAGAGAGGCCCCTGAGGAACAAGCCCTGAAGGGCGGCACCGTCCCAGGAAACCTCAGCGGCTCAGAATCTAAACTCAGTACAGAACCACTCGGCAGAGTGCTTCCCCTGACAAACACTCATCACCATGTCCTCAGCCAACCACACATGATCAGGCTCATCGTAGATATGCCCAAGGGCCTCAAAAAATGCATTCCCAGACATTCTCTCAGGGGCTGTGGAAAGGAGAGAAAAAGCCCAAGGGCAGAGGGGCTCCCCTTAATAAAGATATTATGACCCCCCACCCTCTGACTTTCATCTCCAGAAGAGTGGGGTCTTCACGAAAAAAAGCTTAAAGCCCTCCTTAAAGGCTCTAAATTTCACTTTGTCCCCAGCAAATGTATCCGGCAACTTAACTGGAGGTTCAGGAGGAACATACCTAGCCTCTGTCCCCTGAACCCCTGATGACAGGGCTCCTTGCACCGCATCAGATAAAAGTTGCTGAGTCTGAGCAAGACTTTGTTGCTCCATAGTAAATTTCTGCATCACCTGAGTCAGGTGCTTCACTTGCGCAGAAAGGGTTTGCATGGGGTCCATATTACCCCCAGTGCCAGGAGACTGTGATGGTCAGTTATAATGTGAGGAACACCGTGAATGGTAAGGGGGCAGAGCAAGCCGCAGCACTCCCGGAGAAGACATCGGAGGACGGTAGGCACCAACAGAACAAGAGTGTCAGGACTCTGAACATTTTTTACCTTTTGTGCATTACTGCCCTTTTCCAACATGGCGTCTTTGGTCTCATGTGCACTTGTCTTCCTGCTATAAGACTCCACCACAGCCTTCAGTCTGTGCTTGATTATTCTGCTTTGCATCCAGCTCCTGATTACTCCCTGGCCTTGCACCTGCACCTGCTCCTGTGAACCTGTGTTGGAGATCCTGCCACTCTGCTCTGAGTTCCTGCTGCATACACCAGTGTTCAGTAATTCTCCTTCATCTGCTGCTCGTGTTACTTCCATCTGCATTTGCTGGACATGTAAGCTGTTTTGCTGCTCTGCAAAACCTGAGATATTAACCAGGCCTCCCTGGTTGAGCTAAGATATGATTTGAACTGCCTAATAGCATATCTATCTGTGTCTGGACTAAGTCAAGGATCTATTTGTGTCAAGTTTCCTCAAGAATAACTGTGCTTCATAGACTTTCTGTTTGTTTGCATCTACCTCTGAAGTTTCCTATTTACTGCTAAGCTGCGTTTATTATTTGCACCAAGTGTTGTGGACTTGAGTTTGTCTCTGCACCTGTTTGAATCACCGTGTGATAATATAGACTTTACCACTTATAAAACTGTGTCCTGTTGTCTTGTTCCACGCAAAGAGTCTCCTGAATTATCCCCTATAATTATTACAGGATAATCTAGCCATAAAAAAAAAAGGAGACTGCTGGAACAATGACTGCAGAGAGCAGATTAGAGCAGGTGTTTTCCATAATTAGATCACTGCAGAAAGATGTGGAAGGTCTGCAAAAGAAGTTTGGAAGCTTTGAACACAATCAACAAGTGTTTGGACAAACTTTGCAGGACTTAAGCAATCGCATGGCAGCCCAGGAAAACAAACTTGCTGGCATAGAGTCCCAGTATGGACGGGCTTTTCAGGACATACCGTAAGCATGCAAATAGCTGCACAAGTGACTTTACCCTCTGGGGAACCGCCACCAGCTAGCCCACCTAAGTTGCCCCCATTCAGATTTAATGGTGATCGCGACAAATTTCGTGGCTTTGTGATTCAATGTATGCTATATTTTGATGTGCATGCTGACCGTTTTCCTACTGATAGATCCAAAGTATTGTGTGTAATAATGCTACTGACCTCACGAGCGCTCGCCTGGGCGAATCCGATGATTGAGTCTTGTGACCCACGGTTAAATGACTTGAATGATTTCTTGGCCACTATGGCATTAATGTTTGATGACCCTAATCGCCGTGCAACCGCTGAATCTGCTTTGTTGTCTTTACGCCAGGCTAAACGTTCTGTTATTGAGTATGCCACTGAATTCAGGAGATTGGCGGTAGATACCAATTGGGATAGTTATGCACAATTGCCTATTTTTAAAAGGGGTCTGTCTAGTATTATAAAAGATGAACTAGCTCGCTCAGAGTCACCACAAGAATTAGAGACATTTATACAGCATTGTGTGCGCACAGACATTCGCCTTGCTGAGCGTAGGCAGGAGAAATTTGCTGCTTATAACCGTATTTCTAACTTTTACCTTCCTTCCAAAGAGCCTGCAGGTAAAACATCTCGGGAAGTGGAGGAGGTGCCCGTGCAAATTGATTCCGTTCAGAGACGCGAGATCAATGAGCACCGGGAGCATCGCCTTCGTGAAAGTCTATGTTTCTACTGCGGCCAGTCTGACCACTTCTTGATCAATTGTCCTAAGCGTCCTAGACGGCCTAACAAGGTGCTAGCAGCAATAGGGGAGTATGACAACTGTGATGATGAATCTGACATCTCTGAATGTAGCCTGCCTTTAAACGCTGTACTCCATTCACTTTCTATGACTTCACCCCCCAAGGAGCTGAAGGAAAAGAACTCTCACTGTTCTCTCCCTATTAAGATCCTGTGTGCAGGAAAGTGGATTTCTAGTTCAGCTATGATTGACTCTGGTGCAGGTGGCAATTTCATGGATATAGCATTTGCCAAGGAACATGGTATTAAAATTCAGCAAAGAGCCTCTCCAATTACCATGGAAACAGTGGATGGGTCACCTTTAATCTCTGGGCCTGTGGATCAGGAGACCGTACCCCTTGAAATTTTGTTGGAGCCTAATCATCAGGAGAAATTTTCTTTCTTGCTAATCTCTTCTCATTTTCCTGTGATTTTAGGCATTCCTTGGTTGCTTTCTCAGAACCCAATTATCAACTGGGAGACAAAGGAGATTATCTTTCAAACAAGGAGCAACTCAGCGTTAACAGAAGCTGTCTCTGAGTCCACGGCTAAGGAACCACATGTACAGGTATCTTCTTTACCTCCAGCATATAAAGAGTTCTCTGACCTCTGTGGCAAGAAGAATGCAGGTCAGCTTCCTCCACACAGGCATTATGACTGTTCCATTGAGTTGCTTCCTGGGGCAGATATTCCTTTTGGTCACCTATACCCTTTGGCGGCACCTGAGCTTCAAGCCTTAATGGAGTATATTGATGAAAAGCTGGCCAAAGGCTTCATGCGTCCTTCTTCCTCACCAGCAGGGGCACCTATCTTTTTTGTAAAGAAGAAGGATGGGACCCTGAGACCCTGTGTTGACTATCGGGAACTCAATAAGGTAACCGTACGAAACCGTTACCCTTTGCCTCTGATTCCCGAATTACTGTAAAGAGTCCGCCATGCTAAGGTGTTCTCTAAGCTGGATCTTCGTGGGGCTTATAATTTGGTGCGTATTCGTCCAGGGGATGAGTGGAAGACAACATTCAGATGCCGGTATGGACACTTTGAATCTCTTGTGATGCCCTTCGGGCTTTGTAACGCCCCTGCAGCATTTCAACACCTTGTTAATGACATCTTCAGAGATTTGTTGTTACCCTTTGCCTCTGATTCCCGAATTACTGGAAAGAGTCCGCCATGCTAAGGTGTTCTCTAAGCTGGATCTTCGTGGGGCTTATAATTTGGTGCGTATTTGTCCAGGGGATGAGTGGAAGACAGCATTCAGATGCCGGTATGGACACTTTGAATCTCTTGTGATGCCCTTCGGGCTTTGTAACGCCCCTGCAGCATTTCAACACCTTGTTAATGACATCTTCAGAGATTTGGTGGACCAGTTTGTGGTGATCTATTTGGACGATATACTAATCTTTTCTGACTCTCTACAGGAACATGAAGAACATGTCAAAACTGTGTTAAGACGTCTGAAAGAGAACCAACTGTATATCAAGCTGGAGAAATGCGAGTTCCATCATTCTGAGATACAGTTCTTGGGTTATATCATCTCTCCCCTGGGGCTGAACATGGAATCTGGTAAGATTCAGGCTATCCTTGACTGGCCGGCACCCAAGAACGTTAAAGAGGTCCAACGTTTTATTGGTTTTGCAAATTTCTACAGACACTTCATTCAAAATGTTTCTGATATTGTCCGTCCCATTACTTCCTTGACAAAGAAGGAAAAGCCCTTTAAGTGGTCATCACAGGCTCAAGAAGCTTTTGATCGGCTGAAGATCTGTTTCACATCAGCACCGCTGTTGATACACCCAGATCCAACACATCCTTTCATTGTGGAGGTGGACGCTTCTGATAATGCTTTGGGGTCTATTCTCTCCCAAAGAACTGGAGAGAAGGGTCTGCTACATCCTTGTGCTTTCTTTTCCCGTAGACTAACCTCAGCAGAGAAGAATTACGATGTTGGAGACAAGGAATTGCTGGCTATTATTGCGGCTTTCAAAGAATGGAGGCATCATCTGCAAGGAGCTGCACAACAGATCATAGTGCTAACTGACCATCGCAATATAGAGTTCCTTAAATCCGATAGATGTATTTCTCCTCGTCAGGCTCGTTGGAACTTATTCTTAAATCAATTTAACTTTGTTATCTCGTACCGTCCAGGTTCTCGTAATGGGAAGGCTGATGCTTTATCCCGAATCCATGCTGCAGATTCCGTACCTGGAGCCCCATCCAAGACCATTCTATCTGATGCCAATTTCATCGGAGTTATCCACGATCAGGACTTGTGGAAGGAGTGCAGCGAGGCCTATGAAGGTGATGTATTTCTGGCCAACCCACCTGTGGATATTAATCTTGTCTTTAAGGGTGGCATGTGGTTCAGAGATCGATGTATCTACGTCCCGGAGGTTCTCCGTCTGCAGATCCTCAAGTTGGTACATGACTCCAAGTTGGCTGGTCACAGGGGGGTACAGAAGACACAAGAGTTCCTGAGCCGATTCTTCTGGTGGCCAACTTGCCTGAAGGATACCAAGGTGTTATGGCTGGACCTGGTGGTTAGGAGCACCAGGAATGACCTGATAGTCAAAACTGCAAAATAGAGCGAGCTCTGGGAAGTGGGAGCTCTGCTGACCGCAGCCCTAATCTATTATCACACACACTAGAATTAGCCGTGGATCGTACCTGACTCTGCCTGGACGACTCGACACAGCCTGAGAGGTAACTACACCTAAAGAGAAATATAGCCTCACCTTGCCTCAGAGAAATTCCCCAAAGGAAAAGAGCAGCCCCCCACATATATTGACTGTGAGTTAAGAGGAAGGCACAAACACAGGAATGAGACAGGTTTCAGCAAAGGAGGCCCAACTTACTAAATAGACAGAAGATAGATAAAGGGATCTTTGCGGTCAGCACAAAAAACTACAAAAAGCCACGCAGAGTGAGCAAGAAACCCCCCGCGCCGACTCACGGCGCGGTAGGTGCCACTCTGCAACCCAGAGCTTCCAGCTAGCGAGACAATATCATGATAGCCAGCTGGACAAAACTTAGCAGGTACTCAGAAATATATTCAGCACACAAATGAACAACAAATGAGCTTAACAGGGACTTAGCTTCTGCTGAAGTAGACAGGTCATCAGGAAATCCAAGTGAGATCTGAACCAGTACAGATACATTGACAACTTGCATCAGGTAACGATCTGAGCAGAGTTAAATAGAGGAACCAGCCCAGTCTTAAACGATGCAGCTGAGGAAGCCACCTCCAGACCAGCAGCTCCACTTTCAGCCACCAGAGGGAACCCACGGACAGAACTCACAGAAATACCATGCCTGACCACAGGAGGGAGCTCGAGAACAGAGTTCACAACACCAAGGACTATGTTCTCTCTTGCGAGGTATGTGCCCGTTACAAGACTCCTCATGTGGCACCTACGGGTCTTCTACAACCATTACCTGTTCCATCCCGCCCTTGGGGGTCTATATCAATGGACTTTATTGTGGAGCTGCCTACATCGGGGGGCATGAATACAATCATGGTGGTAGTTGATCACCTGACTAAAGCTGCTCATTTTGTTCCATGCACCGGCCTCCCCTCAGCTAAAGATATAGTGAACTTGGTTATACAGAATGTCTTTCGGTTGCATGGGGTGCCGGATGAGATCATCTCTGACCGTGGAGTACAGTTCACTTCAAGATTCTGGAAGGGGTTTTGCTCTGCACTCAATATTAATGTCTGTCTCTCTTCTGCTTACCATCCCCAGACAAATGGTCAGACTGAGCGTACCAACCAGATGCTGGAACAATATCTAAGATGCTATGTCAGCCATCTCCAGGATGATTGGTTGGAGTTGTTGCCGTTAGCCGAATTTTCATATAATAATTCTCAGAGCGCCTGCACTAAATTTACACCTTTCTTTGCCAATCTGGGTTATCATCCGTGTATTTTACCTAGGTCTCCAATTAGTTCTCCGGTTCCAGCAGTGGAGGAAAGGCTGACTGCGATGAGACAAAATCTGGAGGTTCTGAAGGAATCCCTTACCATGGCTCAAGAACGTTATAAGAGATCGGCTGATAGATTCCGTAAACCTGCACCCATGTTCAAGGTAGGAGATTCCGTGTGGTTAGCAACTAAGAATCTGAAGTTAAACGTTCCTTCACAAAAACTTGGACAGAAATTCATTGGCCCTTTCAAGATCAACGGTATTGTGAGCTCTGTGGCCTGCCGGCTGAAGCTGCCTAGGACAATGAAGGTACACCCAGTTTTTCATGTATCTTTACTAAAGCCTGTATCTCCTAATACCTTCCAGGGACGTGTTGTGCCACCTCCGCAGCCTGTGTTGATTGATGGGCAAGAACAATTTGTGGTGGAGGAAATTATTGATTCCAGGATTCGCAGGAATCGGCTCCAATATCTGATAAGATGGCAGGGATATCCCCCTGAGGAAGACTCTTGGGAACCTGTGGAAAACATCAATGCCCAACAGAAGATTTCTCGTTTTCATCAGAGATTCCCTGAGAAACCAGGTCCAGCATCATCCTGAGGCCGCTTCTAAGGAGGGAGTAATGTCAGGACTCTGAACATTTTTTACCTTTTGCGCATTACTGCCCTTTTCCAACATGGCGTCTTTGGTCTCATGTGCACTTGTCTTCCTGCTATAAAACTCCACCCCAGCCTTCAGTCTGTGCTAGATTATTCTGCTTTGCATCCAGCTCCCGATTACTCCCTGGCCTTGCACCTGCACCTGCTCCTGTGAACCTGTGTTGGAGATCCTGCCACTCTGCTCTGAGTTCCTGCTGCATACACCAGTTTTCCATAATCCTCCTTCATCTGCCGCTCGTGTTACTTCCATCTGCATTTGCTGGACATGTAAACCTGAGATATTAACCAAGCCTTCTTTTGTTGAGCTAAGATATGATTTGAACTGCCTAATAGCATATCTATCTGTGTCTGGACTAAGTCAAGGATCTATTCGTGTCAAGTTTCCTCAAGAATAACTGTGCTTCATAGACTTTCTGTTTGTTTGCATCTACCTCTGAAGTTTCCTATTGACTGCTAAGCTGCGTTTATTATTTGCACCAAGTGTTGTGGACTTGAGTTTCTCTCTGCACCTGTTTGAATCACCGTGTGATAATATAGACTTTACCATTCAACTGTGTCCTGTTGTCTTGTTCCACGCAAAGAGTCTCCTGAATTATCCCCTATAATTATTACAAAGAGGAGGTCAAAAGAGCCGAGATCAAAACTGAGAGGTCATCGAGGTACAGAAGCGAGGTACAAAAGAGGAATCAAATACAGGGCAAGTGTCAGAAACCGGAGAGGGCAGCAAAAGTACCAGGGGGCAGGCAGAACAAGTTGTCAAAACGGAGAAGTCAGAAACCAGGCAGAACAAATGAGCAGTACAGAATCAATAAACAACAGCAAAAACTGGGGACAGAAGGGGGTCAGTAACAGGATAACACACAAGAGCAGTCACAAGGCACAAACACACAAGGGTCAATAACTACTCAGCAGAGGGCAGAAGTATAACTGACAAAGACCAGAGCCCAGCTGCGGCCATATAGAGCCCTAACACAGCCAGAGAGCGGCTGAAAAGTCTTACCCCTGAGGTCCCATCCAAAACTTCCAAGCAAACCATGACAATAGTCTTCCATACATCATTATGGCCACCGCATAGTCCTCTGTACAGTATTATGGCACCACATAGTCCTCCATACAGTATTATGGGCACCACATAGTCTAGTATAATGGGCCTCATCTATTGCTTCATTCAGTATAAAGGGCCCCACATAGTGCTCCACACATTATAATGGCCTCACATAGTGCCCATACAGTATAATGGGCCCCACATAGTGCTCCATACAGTATAATGGCCTCACATAATGCCCCATACAGTATACTGGGCCCCACATAATGCTACATATAGTATAATAGGCCCCATATATTGTTCCATTCAGTATAATGGGCCCCATATAATGCTCCATACATAAAAAAAATTAAACAAACAAATATTCACCTCTCCCCGTTACCTCGCTGCTCCGGTCTCCTCAGCATCTTCTGACCCTCTTCACTGCTCAGCACAGAGGGTATGCTCTAGTGACATCATTGCGTCCTCTACGCTGAGACTCAGAGTTCAGACGCAGAGAAGGAATAATTGGAGAGTGTATTTTCTTTGAACACAATTAAGCAATAACTTGTGCTGATTGTTTTGTTAAAACTGTCCTGTGCTGTGAGGATATTGTAATTTTATACCATTACTAGTGTAATGCACATAATTACAATTGTCAAGTATAATAGTACAAGCAAATAAAGCACAGGTTGCACTGTAAGGGCAATTGAAACTGGGACAGTAAGTTCTGATATGTATTCTGCATGATTAGAAATTGTTCACATTTGCATTGATGACAATAAAGTGTGCCTACTAGACAGGCAGAATAACACACTTGCCATGGTTGTGCACATAATTTTCTAGCTCACACATATAACATAGCACTTTACCCCTCCCCCTGTTTGCTGAAGGTGACTTTCAAGCAGGATTCCACGTATTGATCGGTCTGAGTGCTGAGCCCAGGGGCAAAGAGTCTGTTGTGTTGCACCAGAGATAGTCTATGTGAGGCTGTATCATACAAATAAAAGAGATGAGATACAAAGTAATACATAGTCTGCATGTGTTAATTGCATGCAAAAACCTTTCCAACTATCTTGGAAGACGAACAGTCTAAAATATATGAAAACAAAGTAACGCAGCTTATTTAGTAACAGATATTTGGAGGATTCTGCATTCAAAGTACAACACAAAAAAATGAAAACCTTCACATTCGTAGCCACCTATTGTCACCCTATATATTTCTGCATGTACAATGGCTGCATACATTCTTATTTTACCCTAACAGAAATACACATAGCCTTGTCCCCATAGTTCGGGGCTAAGTGACCTAATGGAATTGGAAACCCAACTCCTGAAGTGTGGTCTCTCATGTGCTGATGCAGTGACAGCTGCGATGATCAGCAATGTGTCCAGGTCCCCTCCTTGTGCCGCAGAGTGAGCATTGACATGTGTTGTATGGCGGGGCGGGGGTGGCAGACTGGGATCTCCCTGTACTCTGCAGGCGCCTCCTGCCCACATTAGGATTCTGTTCGCATAGCCTGACCAGGCACATTAAATCAGTCTGCAGCACAGAAAAGAAGAAGGGAAACCCCAGAGTACAGGAATAGATAGCTATCCGCAGCGCATTCGCTTTTGAAATCAGGCAATGTGGTTTTCTTCTGTTCAACGTGAAATCCTGCACTGCAACACTAACCCACTCAATACTGGAATGACGTATGACAGGCAAACGCCTTTAAACATGTGTTAAAAGAATGGAATTGTCTTCTGCCCTAAAATAGGATCCAGCTCTTCTTTTCTGGGTGATCAATCAAATGGTGAATTGTATTTTGCACATCTTCCTTAAAGGACTGCAATTATTCTGAAATAGCTTGCCACAATTCTGCTTGTTTCTTTTTCTGTTCACCGGTTTTAACATTCTCCGTAGTTCCAAATATGAGACTCACATGTAATTTTGCACACGTATGCAAAACATGCAAATACAAGTACAAATACATATACAAGTGCTTCTCACTAAATTAGAATAAAAATCAAAAAGTAAAATTTATTTCAGTTCTTCAATACAAAAATTGAAACTCATATATTACAGTCATTACAGAGTGATCTATTTCAAGTGTTTATTTCTGTTAATGTTGACGATTATGGCTTACAGCCAATGAAAGCACAAACGTCATTTGTGGTGCCCCTGAGGGTCCAGTCACCACAGAGGTACTGCACTTCAGCCAGAGGTGTGGTACTCTTCTCTCGGGTAAAGAGGGGACACTACCCAGTACCCAAACACTAGCACCCAACACTAGACCTCTCCAGGCAAGGGAGGGACTAGGTAGAAGGTGTGGGTGGAGAGAGTGTCAGTAGTGAGGAGCTCTCATGGAGACAGGAGGGAGGAGTTAGGAGTTAGTGAGACAGTTGGGAGAAGTGGATGAGAGCAGACGTGGAGAGAGAAGCTCCTGAGAGAAGGAAAGGGTCCTAAGGGCCAGGGAAGTGAGAAATGCACCCTTGAGAGCCCGAATCCACGCTGACCATAGTCGGGTGGAAGGACCAGGTCGCAGTAGGGGACCAGCCCCAGACTTGTGGAACTACAAGGCTCAGCTAGCAAACCGGAGGCTGTGGTATCTGTAGGTGCCACAGCCACATCAACAAACATTCGGTGAAAAGGCAGCCATATAGGATCAAGGGGACCAAAAGGACGTCGCCCAACTGGACCCGAGGCTGCTGGTATGGGACACTGTGTGTGAGGCGCAGGGCAGGAGAGGCGGGAGCCAGCGCAGTGAGATGGCCAGAGAAGGAACGTAAGAAGGGGGTTCTGGCAAAGTGTACCCCAAATTACCTGAAAGCTGACTGGACCACAGATCCTAAGGACACAGAACCCGGCTGGAGATTGCATCTAAGAACAGTGAGTAAAGTGTGGAAACTGCACCCTTCTGTGTCCTCAGAATTATTTACAGCATAACCTGTCCTGCACTACATCATTCATTATAATTGACTTTAACACTTTAACTGTCCTGGGGACCAGCTCTACCCGTGGAGAGCTGCAACACCTAAGCTGCGTCACAATCTGCCCCAGTGGACCTGAACCGCAGTGTCGGCCACTTCTCTATTGCTGAGCACCCCAGGTGGCGTCACAAACTACCCCCTATAAACTTTATTCTCTTTTAATTGACTATAAACTTTATTCTCTTTTAATTGACACCCAGGGCCATGGACCGGGTCACTGCTGCTGTGACCACCCCCTTAAGAACCGTCAGGCCCAGCCCGAGTACCTCACGGCCCTGTTGGGACTCCCATTTTGGTGTCATAAACAGGATGTACCGACCCGGTAAACCAGGTCCCGTGCGCCTATCGTGGGCCGGGTTGCCAATGGCGCGAAAAGCCGTACCCGTCAACTGTCAAGATTTCAATGAAAAAGGAGCATGTCTGTCATTGAGACAGATCCACTTACTAATATGGCTGGTGGGAAAAAGAAGAAGGAACCACCCACGATGGAGAGAGTGTGAACAGCTCAAGGGCATGGCAGAGAACTCGGCAAGCAAGATGGCGAGCAGTGGTTGCCCGGAGCATGGGGTCGAAACTGTGGACTCCCTCAGCCAGCGGGAGCAGAACCTAGACCAGCTACCTACCATGGACCCGGAGTTCCTTGGAGTGGAGGTGGAGGAGCTGAGCCGCCAGCTCCTGCGGTCGCAGATCACCGCGATGTCGGCATGGAAGGAGGAGTTGTTGGAGAAAGTGTGCAAGTGGCAGGCGGCCTCGTGACCACAGAAGCCAGAACTTCCCCGGCCAGGAGGTTGCAGGCCTGAGGACCTGCCCTGGAGGAAGAAGTAAGAGGTGACAGAACATAACTGTAAATAGTTAAGTAAACCTGGTTAGGTTTTGTTAAAGGTAATTTGGTTAGGTCTTGTTAAGTCTAGTTAATGCAGAGACAGAGTGGTCATGGACAGGGAATTGCCAGAACTTTTATTGTACAAAGTTAGCACTTACGGTGCTCTTTGTTGGTTTTACATTACCCCTTTAGAGTGCGAGTAGGACACTCTATGTCTTTAACAGAAGACCAAAGAACAAAAACCATCTGGCGTGGCCAAAAAAATGGTCCAACGAGGTGACCAGCTATGCCCTATAGCCACGCCCAGGGCCTACGTTGGGGGTTTGAGATGGGTTCCTCCATATTGCACTAAGGACAGTGAGGAGTAGGGTTGAGCGACTTTCATTTTTTTAAGATCGAGTCGGGTTTTGTGAAACCCGACTTTGTCCAGAGTCGAGTCGAGTGCAGTCGGCCGATAATCGCTAAAAGTCGGGGATCGACCGAAACACTAAACCCAATGCAAGTCAATGGGGAAGCATAGTCGGCAGTGAGTGGAGGCCAGGAAAACACCTACAGTGCCCATTTTAATGCCAAAAACATCCATTCTTGTTTCTGAAGCTTGTCAATCTTAATTAACTTTATAATAATAGTTGAGCATTGGAACTTGGGGGTTATTTGGCAAAAGTTGTGGGGGGTAGGGCTGGTTCAAGGTTTTAGTGGCCCCAGGAAACGTGGACTATGTCACGGCGGTGGAGCAGGGAGAGGTAAGTATTTCAACGTTGCAAGTGCTGTGATCCTGAGCAAGCAGGGGAGGCCCACTCGTTCGCATTGGCACTGGCACAGGGCCCCTCAAAGTACAGCGGTGTGTTTGCACGGCGGGAGCGCCTCCCACCAGCAGCGACACTTTTGCGTACTCTAAAGGGGCCTTGTGCCAGTGACGTCGCCAACGAGTATGCCCCCCCCACCTGATGAAGGAACCTACACTTTCATCTGCACCTTCCTCTTTGTCCCTGTGTAAGGTGGTATAACATGCGGGAAGGGGAACCTTACTTTCAGCAGGGTCAGATTCTGGCTGTGTAGAGTGAAAGGGGAATGTAGTGGTCTAGGTCAATGTACCAGCAGACTCATCTAGCAGTGACTAGGCAATGGGCAGGATGAGGAGGAAAGAGATATAGGGCCAAAGAATAAAGTAGGCTAAATGCAGTTCAAAATTGGTAACAGGACTAAACAGGCGGCATTGCTTTGTTCAGTGGAGTAGTAAACCCAGGAGCAGCAGACACTGTTTTAAGGGCCCAACCACACTAGTAGGCCAAATGCAGTTTAATATCTGCTACTGTAGGCCAAAAGCCAGAAGGTTGAAGCTCAGCTTTATTCAGTTGAGGAAAAACACCAGGGAGGGGCAGACACCGTTAGTAGGCCCTAACCACCAATTTTTTTAAAAACAGCACTTAATGAGAGCCAGAAGGTTGAAGCTCAGCTTTATTCAGTTGAGGAAAAACACCAGGGAGGGGCAGACACCGTTAGTAGGCCCTAACCACCAATTTTTTTAAAAACAGCACTTAATGAGAGCCAGAAGGTTGAAGCTCAGCTTTATTCAGTTGAGGGAAAACACCAGAGAGGGGCAGACACCGTTAGTAGGCCCTAACCACCAATTTTTTAAAAAACAGCACTTAATGAGAGCCAGAAGGTTGAAGCTCAGCTTTATTCAGTTGAGGGAAAACACCAGGGAGGGGCAGACACCGTTAGTAGGCCCTAACCACCAATTTTTTAAAAAACAGCACTTAATGAGAGCCAGAAGGTTGAAGCTCAGCTTTATTCAGTTGAGGAAAAACACCAGGGAGGGGCAGACACCGTTAGTAGGCCCTAACCACCAATTTTTTAAAAAACAGCACTTAATGAGAGCCAGAAGGTTGAAGCTCAGCTTTATTCAGTTGAGGGAAAACACCAGGGAGGGGCAGACACCGTTAGTAGGCCCTAACCACCAATTTTTAAAAAAACAGCACTTAATGAGAGCCAGAAGGTTGAAGCTCAGCTTTATTCAGTTGAGGAAAAACACCAGGGAGGGGCAGACACCGTTAGTAGGCCGTAACCAAAGTTGAAGGCCAAATGCAGTTTAATATCTGATACTATAGGCCAAAAGCCAGAAGGTTGAAGCTCAGCTTTATTCAGTTGAGGAAAAACACCAGGGAGGGGCAGACACCGTTAGTAGGCCCCAACCACCAATTTTTGGTTAAAAAAGCACTTAATGAGAGCCTGAAGGTTGAAGCTCAGATTTAGACAGTGGAGGACAATTTGAATTAGGGACTGCAGACAGACTTGGTAGGCTGTCCCCTGTGGACCATGCATCCACCACATTAACCCATTGCGCCGTAATGGACACGTAACCTTCCGTGGCCATGACTACAGGTCCATGCGTCTGTTGTCAGGTGCACCTTTGTACTCACAGATTGCCAGAGTGCATGGACAATGCGGTCTTTTACATGCTGGTGGAGGGTTGGGATGGCTTTTCTAGAAAAGAAGTGCCGACTGGGTAGCTCGTAGCGTGGTACAGCGTAGTCCATCATGGCTTTATTAATATTAAATAAAATATATAAATAGGCTCTATGAACTTTTAAATAGGTTCCAGGGGTACACGGGCAGCATTGGTGTGGTCAGTGGAGGAGTATTGCAAGGAGTGAGCGCAGACAGGCTAACGAAGGCCTAAAATAACAAAAAATAGGCTCATGGCAGTTTTAAATCGGTAACATGGATACACAGGCAGCATTGTGGTCAGCGGAGGAGGATTGCAAGGAGTGACCGCAGACAGGCTAACGAAGGCCTAAAATAACAAAAAATAGGATCATGGCATTTTTAAATAGGTTACATGGATACACAGGCAGCATTGTGGTCAGCGGAGGAGTATTGCAAGGAGTGACCGCAGACAGGCTAACGAAGGCCTAACATAACAAAAAATAGGCTCATGGCAGTTTTAAATCGGTAACATGGATACACAGGCACAGGCAGCATTGTGGTCAGCGGAGGAGGATTGCAAGGGGGGACCGCAGACAGACTTACTAGGCCTAAAATAAAAAAGCAGGCTCTATGCAGTTTTAAATAGGTTACATGGGTACACAGGCAGCATTGGTGTGGTCAGCGGAGGACGATTGCAAGGAGGGACCGCAGACAGACTTACTAGGCCTAAAATAAATAAAAATAGGCTCAAGGCACTCAGAGTTATCTCGCTGGGGTACACAGGCAGCATTGGTGTGGTCAGCGGAGGACGATTGCAAGGAGTGTCTGACACAGTTAGTACTCACAAAAAATAAATAGATGTTAATGTCTCGCAATCGCAAAACAACAACAACAAAAAAAAAGGTGGCATACTTAGGTACAGGGGTGGGCTCATCTGCTGAGTTTCTGACAAAGTAATTTGGCAGTAACTTAGTATTTACTGGTGTCAATATAGGACACTGACCCAGACTATTTTAACTAGCATCATAGATGTCAACAAATTGGTATTGTCAGTGCCAGGCATTGAATGATGTCAGCGCATAGACTAAACATTGGTGGAGCTGTGCGAGATAATTTTGCACGTGGTAGAGCACAGTTTGAGCTGGGGGGGTGGGGGAACTCTCTTGTGGCCGGCGGTACCGTCCCAGGGCCCCTCATGTTACAACGGTGTGTCTGATGTTGGGTGCGCACCACCACCGCCAGAGTCACTACATTGTACTATGAGGGACCCAGTGGCAGTGCCGTCGACCAAAAGCGGGCACACCCACCTCTTCAGACAAACAGCACTGTAACGGGTGCTTGCGACAAGTGGCGAGACCACGGCCCCGTGGGGGTAGTTTTCCCATTGGGGGAGGTGTAAACATGTCATATGCTGGACAAACAGCTGCTGCAAATTAAGAGATTGGAACACTCAGTAAGACCAGTCCACAAGCAAGACCTTTTTATAGGAAAGCTAGATGTCAGCCGGGAAAGGTGGGGCAAAATAATTTGAAATCCAGGAGTGGTTCATTTTAATGAAGGTGAGATCATCCACATTTTGGGTAGCCAGACGAGTCCTTTTTTCGGTTAATATTGAACCAGCAGCACTGAATACTCTTTCTGATAGCACACTAGCTGCTGGGCAAGCAAGCTCCTGCAATGCATATTCTGCCAATTCAGGCCAGGTGTCTAATTTGGATGCCCAGTAATCAAATGGGAATGACGCTTGAGGGAGAACATCGATAAGGGATGAAAAATAGTTAGTAACCATACTGGACAAATGTTGTCTCCTGTCACTTTGAATAGATGCTGCAGTACCTGTCTTGTCTGTGGTCATTGCGAAATCACTCCACAACCTGGTCAGAAAACCCCTCTGTTCACCTCTGCCCTGTAGCCCCCTGCAGCTTGTGTGAGAACCATCTCCAGCGCTGTGTGCTGGGAATGCCTGAATCAAACGGTCTACAAGAGTAGCTTGTTTGGTTGCTAATATTTGTTTGAGGTTCTCATGTGGCATAATATTTAGCAATTTGCCTTTATAGCGAGGGTCAAGGATGCAGGCCAACCAGTAATCGTCATTGCTCATCATTTTAATAATGCGTGTGTCCTTTTTGAAGATACGTAAGGCATAATCCGCCATGTGGGCCAAAGTTCCAGTTGTCAAATCTGCGGTTGTGCTGGTTTGAGGGGCAGTTACAGGCAAATTTACGTCACTTGTCTCCCTTAAAAAACAGAACCCGGCCTTGCAACGCCACTAATTTCTGTTGGCCCAGGAGAAGCTTCCTCATTAAAAAAGTACTCATCCCCATCATCCTCCTTGTCCTCCTCCTCCTCTTCGCCCGCTACCGCGTCCTCTACACGGCCCTGACCAGACAATGGCTGACTGTCATCAAGGCTTTCCTCTTCCTCGGCTGCAGACGCCTGCTCCTTTAATTGCATCAAACTTTGCATCAGCAGACGCATTAGGGGGATGCTCATGCTTATTATGGTGTTGTCTGCACTAACCAGCCGTGTGCATTCCTCAAAACACTGAAGGACTTGACACAGGTCTTGTACCTTCGACCACTGCATACCTGACAACTCCATGTCTGCCATCCAACTGCCTGCTCGTGTATCCTCCCACAAATACATAACAGCACGCCTCTGTTCGCACACTCTCTGAAGCATGTGCAGTGTGGAGTTCCACCTTGTTGCAACGTCGATGATTAGGCGATGCTGAGGAAGGTTCAAAGAACGCTGATAGTTCTGCATACGGCTGGAGTGTACGGGCGAACGGCGGATATGCGAGCAAAGTCTGCGCACTTTGAGGAGCAGGTCGGGTAACCCCGGATAACTTTTCAGGAAGCACTGCACCACCAGGTTTAAGGTGTGAGCCAGGCAAGGAATGTTTCAGTTGGGAAAGGGCTATGGCAGCCATGAAATTCCTTCCGTTATCACTCACTACCTTGCCTGCCTCAAGATGTACAGTGCCCAGCCATGACTGAGTTTCTTGGTGCAAGAACTCGGACAGAACTTCCGCGGTGTGTCTGTTGTCGCCCAAACACTTCATTGCCAATACAGCCTGCTGACGCTTGCCACTAGCTGTCCCATAATGGCACACCTGGTGTGCAACAGTGGCAGGTGCGGATGGAGTGGATGTGCGACTGCGGTCTGTGGACGAGCTCTCGCTTCTGCAGGAGGAGGAGGAAGAGGAGGAGGGGGGGCGAACGCCTACAGCCAACTCTTTCCTTGACCGTGGGCTAGGCAGAACTGTCCCAATATTGCTGTCCCCTGTGGACCCTGCATCCACCACATTCACCCAGTGTGCCGTGATGGACACGTAACGTCCCTGGCCATGCCTACTGGTCCATGCATCTGTTGTCAGGTGCACCTTTGCAGTCACAGACTGCCTGAGTGCATGGACGATGCGGTCTTTAACATGCTGTTGGAGGGCTGGGATGGCTTTTCTAGAAAAGAAGTGCCGACTGGGTAGCTCGTAGCGTGGTACAGCGTAGTCCATCAGCGCTTTGAAAGCTTCGCTTTCAACTAACCGGTAGGGCATCATCTCTAATGAGATTAGTCTAGCAATGTGGGTGTTCAAACCCTGTGTACGCGGATGCGCGGATGAGTACTTCCTTTTCCTAACAAGAGTCTCATGTAGGGTGAGCTGGACTGGAGAGCTGGAGATCGTGGAACTAGCGGTGGTGCCGGTGGACATGGGTGAGTGACAGAGGGTTGGAGATGTTATTCTTGCCGGTGCCCTACATGCAGTGTTTCCTCCTGCAAACCTGGTGATTCCCTGACTGCTTTGGCCTGGCGACGAAAGCTGCACACATACTGCAGGTGGTGCGGGAAATGGTGGGTTTACAGTGAGGGAAGGGATGTAGCGTTGCTGACTAGCTTCATTGGCCGAGGGTGCTGCAACCTTTAGGGATGTTTGGTAGTTAGTCCAGGCTTGCAAATGCATGGTGGATAAATGTCTATGCATGCAACTTGTATTTAGACTTTTAAGATTCTGACCTCTGCTTAAGGTAGTTGAACATTTTTGACAGATGACTTTGCGCTGATCATTTGGATGTTGTTTAAAAAAATGCCAGACTGCACTCTTTCTACTATCGGATACCTTTTCAGAGATTGCAGACTGAGCTTCTTTAACCAGATGGCCACGCTGTCCTCCAACAGGTTTTGGTTTTGCCACGCGTTTTTGGCCAGATACGGGCCCGGTAGATGGAACCTGTTGTGATGTTGATGTCTGCTGCGGCTCCTCCTCCTCCACTTCAGAACTACTGCTGCCTGCACCCTGTTCCCCCAATGGCTGCCAATCGGGGTCAACAACTGGGTCATCTATGACCTCCTCTTCTATGTCGTGTGCAACTTCGTCTGTGTCACCGTGTAAGCCGGTGGTATAGCGTTCGTGACGGGGCACCATAGTCTCCGCTGGGTTTGATTCTGCCTCAGTACACTGCGAGGGCAATGTTCTGGTCTGAGTCAAAGGAACAGCATAGTAATCTGGCTGTGGCTGTGCATCTGTGCACTCCATGTCCGATTCAACTTCTAATGGGCATGGCCTGTTAACTGTTTCACTGTCTAACCCAGGAACGGTATGTGTAAAGAGCTCCATGGAGCAACCTGTTGTGTCGACTGACGCATCCTTCACTGTTGTTCTGGGTGAAGGACACAAGGAAGCAACTTGTTCCTGACGTGAGCGCATCCACTGATGATGCACTGCTCTGACATTTGGCACTTTCCGAGGAGGAGGCGAAAGAGCTAGAGGCAGAGTCAGCAATGAAAGCCAAGACTTGTTCCTCCTGCTCCGGCTTCAAAAGTGGTTTTGCTACTCCCAGAAAAGAGAGCGTTCGAGGCCTTGTGTAGCCAGACGACGAACCTGGCTCAACAACTCGAGACTTAGGTGCTGTACTGCTTTTACCACGACCACCTGATGATCCACCACCACTACCATCATTACCAGCTGACAATGACCGCCCACGGCCACGACCTCTTCCACTAGACTTCCTCATTGTTTGCAAAACGTAACCAAAGTAACGGTATTTGTTACTGTAAAACAACTTATAAGGTGAACTCAAACTTCTGTAGGATTTATATATACCTTTATAGGTGCCTGACACTGAAAGGAAAATCAGGCCCAATGTTACACACTAGGTTTTCTGTACCCCAATAATTTGAGACAGATGGCACACACAGGACCGGCACTCAAGCAGAAATGCCAATCTTTATCTCCCACTATTAATTTTTTTTTTTTACAGGGAGAATTTACCCAAAATAAAAAATGGCCCAATATTACACACTGGTTTTCGGTGGCACACAATGAGAGACAGATGCCACACACAGCAATGGCACAGAGGCAGACTTGCCAATATTTATCTCCCACTAATTTTTTTTTTTTGAAAAGGGAGAATTTACCCCCCCCCCCAAAAAAAAATGGCCAAGTATTATACAGTGGTTTTCGGTGGCACACAATGAGAGACAGATGCCACACACAGCAATGGCACAGAGGCAGACTTGCCAATATTTATCTCCCACTAATTTTTTTTTTTTGAAAAGGGAGAATTTACCCCCCCCAAAAAATGGCCAAGTATTACACAGTGGTTTTCGGTGGCACACAATGAGAGACAGATGCCATACACAGCAATGGCACAGAGGCAGACTTGCCAATATTTATCTCCCTGCAGTAATGTCAGAAAAGTATGGCAGGCAGCTATAAAAAGGACTGCTGCACACAAAAGTGTGGACAAACACACAAGATAGCTGTGCAGAAAGGAAAAACAGGATTTGTGCTTTGAAAAAAGCAGTTGGTTTGCACAGCGGCGTACACACAAAGCAACGCAGCTATGAGGGAGCCTTCTAGGGCAGCCCAATGAGCTACAGCGCTGAGGAAAAAAAAATGTAGCTTCCACTGTCCCTGCAAACAAAAGGTGGTGTTGGACAGTGGAAATCGCTACAGCACAAGCGGTTTGTGGCTTTATGTACCCTGCCTATCACTATCCCTGCTTCTGAAGAAGCGGCAGCAACCTCTCCCTACGCTCAGATCAGCAGCAGTAAGATAGCGGTCGGCGGGAACGCCCCTTTATAGCCCCTGTGACGCGGCAGAAAGCAAGCCAATCACTGCAATGCCCTTCTCTAAGATGGTGGGGACTGAGATCTATGTCATCACGCTGCCCACACTCTGCGTCCACCTTCATTGGCTGAGAAATGGCGCTTTTAGCGTCATTGAAACGCGACTTTGGCGCGAAAGTCGCATACCGCATGGCAGACCCCACACAGGGATCGGCCCGGTTTCATGAGACGCCAACTTTGCCAAAACTCGGCAACTTATGAAAATGAAAGATCCGTTTCGCTCAACCCTAGTGAGGAGAATACCTGGCTCGGGACCTCACTGTAATTTATTAACCTCAGCTGCGTCACCATCTGCCCCAGTGGACCTGAATCGCAGCGTCGGCCATTTCCCTGTTGCCGAGCACCACAAACTAATCCCCTATAAACTTTATTCCCCTTTTAAAACCGCATGCAAATGTGTGCAAACGCAGCATTTTTAGACTCATAATGTAACGCATGCGTTAAAAAACGCAACGTTTACACGCTTTTTCATGAGTTTTGCATGCGTTTGTGTTTTCTGTGCGCAAGGTGGAAAATTTAACAGGAGAAAAATCTCGAAAAACAGACACCGCCAATGGGACTACAGTGGGTGTGTATTATGGGATATCTTTATATAGACCCTTGGACTGCTGAAATCTTCAAATTTTGCTACTGTATCCTGTGTCATGATGGATCTTTGCATGGAGAGCTTTTATTTCAACTTGGATTTAAGTATCAAGCTGTTTCTTGCCTGTACGTTTGCTTGGGAGCAACAAAGATATCGAGAAAGACAGAGAAGGACAAGGCGTCGGCGTTTTTGGAGACACCCCATTATTGAACTCTGAAAGAGCCATGGAGCCTACCACACGCTATATGGCGAGCTTAACGCCAACCCGAACAAATTACCTGAATATACCAGGATGTCTCAAGAGACTTTTCAGGATTTGCTTGGTCGTGTCCAAGGAGTCATCCGGAGACAGGACACCCAGCTCCATAGAGTGATTCCTGCAGAGGAATGTCTCCTGGTCACACTAAGGTAAGTAATAATTCTAAACAAATGCCTGCATAATTATTGTTGGTCTGCCATGTATTATTTGTATTTTCCTTTATGTATTTAGCTAAACACCACCATAAATAGAACTGTTAGTAATTTTTTCTTTTTTTTTCTTTCAGATTCCTGGCTACTGGAGAGAGCTTATCATTACTCCACTTTCAGTACCGGCTTGAAATTTGCACATTGTCTGGAATAGTTGCGGACACCTGCCGGGCTTTGTGGAACGTCCTCCAGCATGAATTTATTCCCCTACCCACCACGGACATGTGGATGGAAATTGCCAAAAAATTCTGGAGTGTGTGTAATTTCCCCAACTGTTTGGGAGCGGGGGATGGAAAGCACATACGCATTATCAAACCCGCCAGATCTGGATCCAAGTACTTTAACTACAAGAAATATTTTTCTGTAGTGCTCATGGCAATAGCAGATGCGGACTGTCACTTTATCGCCGTGGAAATTGGAGCTTTTGGCCGTGGCAATGACTCCCAGACTTTCACAAACTCAGATATGGGCTGACGTGTGTATGGCAAAAAATTTAAGTTTCCCCTGCCACAACCTCTCCCCAACACTCAAGGCCCACCAATGCCATTTGTTATGGTTTGGGATGAGGCCTTTTAAATGTGTGAAAACCTACTGAAGCCATATTCCAGTCGGGACTTGAACCACATTAAAAGGATTTATAACTACAGACTGACCAGGGCCCGAAGAACAGTTGAGTGTACCTTTGGGATTCTTGTCTAAGGCCGGCGTCACACTAGCGAGTCTTACAGACGTATGAGAGGTGCAGAAAATACGGATTGCATACGGTACAATGATTCTCTATGGCCCAGCTCCTATCAGCCGTATTTTACGGATCCGTATATACGGTCTTGTACGGCTGTAGAAAATCACAGCATGCTGCATTTGTCACCGTATTGCGTAAAAAAAATCGCCAATGAAAGTCTATGGGGGCGAGAAAAATACGGATTACACACGGACCAGCAGTTTGACTTGCGAGAAATACGCAGCGGTGTTCTATAGAAAAGCCGGTAATTCAATTGCCGGCTTTTCCTCTCTCCTTCACAAACCCGACATGACATGAGACATGGCTTACATACAGTAAACCATCTCATATCCCTTTTTTTTGCATATTCCACACTACTAATGTTAGTAGCGTGTATGTGCAAAATTTGGGCACTGTAGCTTGTAAAATAAAGGGTTAAATCGCTGAAAAAATTGGCGTGGGCTCCTGCGCAATTTTCTCCGCCAGAGTGGTAAAGCCAGTGACTGAGAGCAGATATTAATAGCCTAGAGAGGGTCCATGGTTATTGGCCCCCCCTGGCTAAAAACATCTGCCCCCAGCCACCCCAGAAAAGGCACATCTGGAAGATGCACCTATTCTGGCACTTGGCCACTCTCTTCCCACTCCCATGTAGCGGTGGGATATGGGGTAATGAAGGGTTATTGTCCCCTTGCTATTGTAAGGTGACATTAAGCCAGGTTAATAATGGAGAGGCGTCAATTATGACACCTATCCATTATTAATCCAATAGTACGAAATGGTAAATAAAACACACACACATTATTAAAAAGTATTTTAATGAAATAAAGACACAGGGTGTTTTAATATTTTATTATACTCTTAATCCACCTGAAGACCCTCGTTCTGTAAAAAAGGAAAAATAAAAAATCAACAATATCCCATACCTTCCATCGTTCAGTCACGTCCCATGATGTAAATCCATCTGAAAGGGTTAAATCATTTTACACTCAGGAGCCTGCTAATGCAGCTGTGCTCCTGTCTGTAAAATTTTGTGAATGAATGGAGTGCAGGGGAATGTCCTGTAGTTACCTTGAGTCGCGGTGATGCGCCCTCTGCTGGATGTCCTCATATGAACTCGAGCCTGGGAAAAGTTCCCACAGGTGGATTAAGAGTATAATAAAATATTAAAACACCCTGTGTCTTTATATCATTAAAATACATTTTAATAATGTGTGTGTGTTTTATTAACCATTTCGTACTATTGGATTAATAATGGATAGGTGTCATAATTGACCCCTCTCCATTATTATCCTGGCTTAATGTCACCTTACAATAGCAAGGGGACATTAACCCTTCATTACCCCATATCCCACCGCTACACGGGAGTGGGAAGAGAGTGGCCAAGTGCCAGAACAGGCGCATCTTACAGATGTGCCTTTTCTGGGGTGGCTGGGGGCAGATGTTTTTAGCCAGTGGGGGCAAATAACCATGGACCCTCTCTAGGCTATTAATATCTGCCCTCAGTCACTAGCTTTACCATGCTGGTGGAGAAAATTGCGCGTGAGCCCACGCCAATTTTTTCCGTAATTTAACCCTTTATTTTACAAGCTAGAGCGCCCAAATTTTGCACATACACACTACTAACATTAGTAGTGTGGAATATGCAAAAAAAAAGGGATATGAGATTGTTTACTGTATGTAAACCATGTCTCATATCCTGTCGGGTTTGTGAAGGAGATAGCAAAAGCCGGCAATTGAATTACCGGCTTTTGTGCTATCTCGCGCTGAATTAAATATAAATACAGTATATATATATGTGTGTCTCAATGACATATATATATATATATATATATAGACTGTATATATGTTTTAACGAACATTTGAGACCATAAATCCATTAGATGTCGGTTTTGCAAGAATGCGAGAAAATATCGCAGTACGGATGCCATACGGATTACATACGGAGGATGCCATGCGCAAAATACGCTGCCACACCCTGCCTATGGATGACATACAGATCACTGTTTTGGGAACATTTCTGCGTATTACGTCCTTAAAAAACGGACCGTATTTTCATACGCTGAGTGTGACGCCGGCCTAAAAATGACGCATTTGTGGGACAGCCATTAATCTAAAAATAAAGACAGTTGATGAGGTTGTCAAAGCCTGTGTGGTTCTCCACAATTACATAATGGCTAAGGAGCGACCCAACATTGAACTGGATGAACCAGTTGCAAACCCATTGCCAGATTACCAGCAGCACCCGCTGCGGTCAACTGTTGAAGTTGCTCACATGCGGAACCAATTTGCTGCCTATTTTGTTTCTGATATTGGACATGTGGCATGGCAAGATAATATTGTGTAAACTGTGCTCTTGGGTTTGGGTCTGTACCAGTTATGTTTTAAATGTTACTAATATTTTTTGTTAAGAAACAACGTGTTTTGATACCTGTTCCAAGTCTCCTATGTCTTTCCTCTAAAAACCACTTATGTTGTTAGTGGTAAGGTAGTTGACGTCATTAGATCCTGATTCTGTTCTGCAGTATCTATTGGACACAGACTGAACAGATGATAGAGGTATAATACAAAGCAGATCTATACTCACCAGTTCATGTGTGAGAAATAATGACTTCATGAGCACAAAACCCAGCCTCATAAATTTACTATTTCTGACACCTGTCCAGGTGAGTATAGATATGCCTTGTATGACCTCCATCGTCTCTTCAGTTTGTGTGAATTAGATTACGTAGACTGAAGAGAAAATAAAGGTTATACAAGGCAGTTCTCTACTCACCAGGTCAGGTGTCATAAATAATGAGTTCAAGATGCAGAGTTTTGTGCATCATGAACTCACTATTTATGACACATGACCTGTTGAGTATAGATCTGCTTTGTATTATCGCCATTGTCTCTTCAGTCTGCGACACATAGATTAAGCAGACTGAAGAGATTATGGAGAAAATACAAGTAATATTAGTTTTTGACAACTCATAGCTCCATACCAAACACACATAGCTGCAGTGTTCTACTTAATAACTCCTGGAGCTATGAGGTGGCAAAAAAAAACAAAGTGTATGGTGCAGTGTGTTTATTCGGCGCACAGTGTGTGTTGCCGGCGGTGAAATACACAAATAACCAAACAGTATCGGGGGCAAAAAACATTTATTTAAAAATAAAAAAAAATAACTGCGCTGGCTTGGGGTAGAGTGACGGAACTGGGGGGTGTGTAGCTTTGAGGCCTGGCTGGCTGAAGACGACGCAGGGGTTCCAGGAGAATGGTCAATTAAACTAGTGGGGTCAGGGAGTTCAGGGATGGTGCTGGAGGCATGGGAAGGCAGAGACACACTGGAAGGGTAAGACAAACCTGACATCACAGACACATTGGGAGGTGAGAGGGGAGGGATAGCGATAGTTCACTATTTCTTTTTCCCTTTCCCTTTTTAGGATCGGCGCTGCGGTCTGGGGAGCCTCGGTGGGCTCATTTCTTGCGGCCTAGTCATTGTGGCCGACCTGTCAGGGTCCATGTGCCACTACTGCATGGTGGTGGTGGGGAAGGCCATGCCAGAGTCCTGCTGCTGCTGCATGGTGGTGGTTGGGAAGGCCATGCCAGGGTCCGGGTGCTGCTGCTGCATGCTGGTGGTGAAAAGCATGCCAGGATCCAGGTGCTGCTGCTGCTGCTGCATGGTGGTGGTGGGGAAGGCCATGCCAAGCTCTGGGTGCTGCATCCTGGTGGTGGTGAATGCCATCCCAGGGTCCAGGTGCTGCTGCTGCATGCTGGTGATGAAAAGCATGCCAGGATCTGGGTGCTGCTGCTGCAGCTGGGACTTGGTGATGGTGGCGACCTGTCCTGATCTGGGTGCTGCTGCTGCATGGTGGTGGCAGTGGAGGATGTCCAAGCAGGAGCAGCAGTTGGCATGGTGGTGGCGGTGGGCTGTCCAACAGCACTCGGCATGGTGGTGAAGCTGTAGTGGTGTCCGGCAGTGCTTGGAATGGTGGTGGCCATACAGTGGTATGCAGCAGAGCTCGGCATTGAGGTCAAGTATGACAGTGTTGGCACAGGTGGAAATGCCACCACTGGCTGCTGAAAATACCGAGTCTGCTGCATAGCCTGCACGTAAGCAGCATTGCAGGCCTGCATGACACTAAGATGGAGATCAGGAGAGGTGTTCCGACATGCCCTTTTCTATTTGATAAAAAAAATGGTGTGCTGGCCTCTGGAGGTCTGCTTTCACTTGGTCAAAGCTTCTGGTGACATACTGGATAAGTGTATTCATATGGTTTAAGCCACTATCCAGTCTGTCTCCCATCGCCCTGAGTCCATCAAGAAAGATCGAGCTCAAGTGCAAAAACTCGGGTAAGAGTGACCTGTCTGAGGCCCTCTGCTGCTGCTGGGAGTAGCCCCCCAAAAAAGAGGCAGAGGCAGAGGACTGGGACAGGGGAACACCTGATGGACCAGCTTCCTGGTCTCCAGTCTGTATTGCATGCCCACTTGCTGCTGCGCTGCTGGATGGCTAGGACGGGTCCGTGGCTGTTTGATGAAGGACCGCTCCAGAACCAGGGTCAAGAGTGCTGCTTCAGGTGCTTTGAAAAAAAAAACACATTAGTACAAAATATTTATAATAGTAAAAGCACCAACTCCTGTGGAATTGAAAAATACAGATGCAACCCAAAAATACTTACGTTCTCTGGGCAAGGACCGGTCTCAAAAATGCCAGCATGCGGTGATGCTTATATTTCCTGATCCTTGCTCCAGAACCACTGGGAACACGGCTCTCTTGACAAAGGTCCTTGTTGAAGCAATCCTTCATCGAATGCCAACGTGTTGAGTTTGAGCACTGTTGAAAAAAAAAATGGTTAGACAATGCACTTTTGGCTGGGATCACACAACTGTGTGTGATGAGAGAAACTCTCAGGAGTTTCTCTCATCACACACACAGTTGTGTGATCCCAGCCAAGGTCACTGCTGCATCACACCGCATTGCAATACTTGTGAAATGCCTTGCGGACCTGAGCCGGGGCATTGTCCCAGCCATCCCACATCGCTTGGGCCACCTCATTCTATAGCCGCTGGATAGTCACGTTGTCCGAGTGCTGCAGAACCCGGGTGTCCCACAACGGGACTCGCTCATGGACCAGGGAGATGAGGATATCGTTATCAATGAGGTCCTCATCCCGTTCTGGAACCTAAAAAATAAATAAATACATTAATGTTTGAGACATTAACATAAGGAAAAGAAAGAAAACAGGCAAGAATATACAAAGTCAAGAAAAAAAAGAGTCAAGAAGAAAAAGGTAAAGAAAGCAAAGTAAATAAATGAACAGTCAAGAATGGTACAGTCAGGATACAATAAACTGAGTACTATCAGTCAGGTATACTTACACGCTGCCTTGCCACACGACCGTGTCCACACTGCTCCTGCTCGGCCTCTGCCGCAGTTGAAGAACTGTTCTGAAAATTAAAAGAAAAAAAAATTGTCACATTTGTAGATGTGACAGAGAATACTTACCAATCTGAAGAGGTGAGTACTCACTTCACTGTCATTTCCACCTTGTTCAGGCCCAAGAAGCTCCTCAGAAGACGATGATATTCTGGTGCATGCAGCAAGAAAAAAAATACAGAAATTATTAGGACATATAGAGACAGAATAAAGAAAATAAAGACACTCGCTTTGATACTCACATTGTTCAGAGTGTAGATTCCTCACAGCTTCAGGGCTTGTTCTCTTGTTCCCAGTCTGCTGAGTAGTGACCTGCAAATGCCCACTCCCTCCTTTTATCAGTTTGTATGTGGGGGGTGGATAATCAGTGTCTAGACAGATTTTCCCGTGGTAAAACGCATGCCTTCACAAACGCAAACAAACGCATGTGCTTGCGAACGCATGCGTTCTCATAGACTGTAATGCGTTCTTTCGCCGCATTCCTTCCGCTAACAACCACATACGTTTCGAGGCAGCAAACTCATGCCACTGAAATTACAACATGTAGCGTTTACTGCGCCAAGCTGCAGACAACAAAATGACGCATGCGTGGTCAATCACGGCAAAACGCATACAATCGCACCTGCGTCCCTAATGTTAAATATAGGAATACACGACGCATACAGAAAATTGCGGCATAAACGCTGCGGACACAACCGCAAATGTGAAACCAGCCTTAGTGATGAGCAAACATGACTAACAAACAGGCAATCCCCACATGTGTTGAGGCAGTCTAACAGCCGAAAATCATGCAGCTACAGGGACTCAAACATAATATACGAGCAAGCCCAGATGCTCACATAACACTTGAGCATGCTGGTATATGGCGTTATCCGAGCATGTTCACCCATCACTACTCCCTATACTTTGTATGATGTCCCCAACAGCTCCCTATACAAAGAAAGTTGCCCCCCACAACAACCTATACACAGTATGATAGCTTAGCCTCCACAGTTCACTGTAAACAATATGGCGCAACCCACAATTGTCTATGCATAGTATGACCCCTACAACCCGTATAAACAATATGATTACTCTTCTCTCACAGCCCTCTCTACATATTATAATGTCCCACACAGGTCCCTATATATAGTAATATGTCCCCCACTGCTTCCTATGCACAGTATGATGGCCCTCACCATCCTGTATACACAGTATAATGACCCTCACAGCCCTCTGTGCACACAGTATAATGGTCCCCTCAGCCCCAGTAGTATGATGTATTTAACTGCCTTTTATGCACAGTATGATGGTTCCCACAGTTCTCTGTACACTATATGATGTCTCCTACATCACTTTACATATAGTATGATGCCTCACAGTTTACCCCAATCACTGAATGACAATTACAAAAAAATACTTACCTACTCCTTTTATCCCAGTTCTCTACTTCGGTCTTGTCTATGTGTACTGAGGCTCCACAAAGCAAGCATGATCTTGTGATGTTATTGCGCCTGCTGTGCTATTACAAAGTTGCACAAGCTGAATGCTCCTTCCTACACCATTATAATGATATCTGCATCTAAAGAATGTACCTTTTGAAGTAGACCACACATTAGATATTTTGGGAAGGGAGAGAGGAACAAATAAAAAAAAAAACTTGAAGCAGAGACCTCCTGCCATGGACAGGTGATTAAATTAGGATATCTGCTGGGAAAACAGACAACAAGGCTGAGATCTGTTTACAGAAGAGGTATAAAAGAAAACTGAACAAGTGCAACTAGACAGCCCATCTACGGGTTCCAGATAGTAATACTGGGGTTTGCATCAATCTGATAACTATGGGAGATATATTTTCGGTGTTGTAGCTAAAGGATGGATGTGACACATTCACTCACATTGTTGTGGGGCCAATAAAACCCCTCCAACTTCATAACGGTCTAATAGATGATGCGAACAGCCTCATGTTTGATTGTTTGATTCCCATGTAAAGGTAAAATCACAACAAAAAATATGACAATAAAATCTCCCGCCTGGAACCTCCGGGGGCAAAGAAATACCGTAAATTGGAGATCTCATAAAATTCTAGCAGACCCAGAATATCCCACAATCTGCCACTACATGAGCTCATCAAGCAGAGATGTGTGGACATAATTTTAAGCTAACAAATAGCAGTATTTGGGTCTGGGTTCTTTGTCCGTCCTTAGAAGACATAGTTCGCTGTGGGGTCTGTCCATTTATTTTCCCAATAAGAGTGTTTCCATCCACTAAGCTCAGAGCCATTTAACATGACCAGGTTTAGTAATTATTTTTCTTATTCCTTTTTATTTTATGTAATTATATATATTCTATTGTGTTATTCCCATTTTGTATCATCTTGTACAAATAATAATAATCTTTATTTTTATATAGCGCTAACATATTCTGCAGCGATTTACAGTTTGCACACATTATCATCGCTGTTCCCGATGGGGCTTAGAATCTAAATTCCCTATCAGTAGGTCTTTGGAATGTGGCAGGAAACCGGAGTACCTGGAGGAAACCCACACAAACACAGGGAGAACATACAAACTCCTTGCAGATGTTGTCCTTATAATTTTTTATAAACACTGCCTATCTTTCTGGATTAAATATATAAAATGTAATAGCTCTGTTCCTCTTACTCTGTGAACCGCACCCCTGAAGCCATACACTACTGTAATGTGTGTCCAATTGGCCTGTATAAATGATTGGTGGTGGCAGCTAGTAGTTCTTTTGTTATTGCGGAGCTGGCAGTGACATACTGTGGTATATACATACAGTTAGGTCCATATATATATGGACAGAGACAACATTTTTCCAATTTTGGTTATAAACATTACCACAATGAATTTTAAACAAAACAATTCAGATGCAGTTGAAGTTCAGACTTTCAGCTTTCATTTGAGGGTATCCACATTAAAATTGGATGAAGAGTTTTGGAGTTTCAACTCCTTAACATGTGCCACCCTGTTTTTAAAGGGACCAAAAGTAATTGGACAGATTCAATAATTTTAAATAAAATGTTCATTTCTAGTACTTGGTTGAAAACCCCTCTGTTGGCAATGACTGCCTGAAGTCTTGAACTCATGGACATCACCAGACGCTGTGTTTCCTCCTTTTTGATGCTCTGCCAGGCCTTCACTGCGGTGGTTTTCAGTTGCTGTTTGTTTGTGGGCCTTTCTGTCTGAAGTTTAGTCTTTAACAAGTGAAATGCATGCTCAATTGGGTTGAGATCAGGTGACTGACTTGGCCATTCAAGAATATTCCACTTCTTTGATTTAATAAACTCCTGGGTTGCTTTGGCTTTATGTTTTGGGTCATTGTCCATCTGTAGTATGAAACGACGACCAATCAGTTTGGCTGCATTTGGCTGGATCTGAGCACACAGTATGTCTCGGAATACCTCAGAATTCATTCGGCTGCTTCTGTCCTGTGTCACATCATCAATAAACACTAGTGACCCAGTGCCACTGGCAGCCATGCATGCCCAAGCCATCACACTGCCTCCGCCGTGTTTTACAGATGATGTGGTATGCTTTGGGTCATGAGCTGTACCACGCCTTTGCCATGCTTTTCTCTTTCCATCATTCTGGTAGAGGTTGATCTTGGTTTCATCTGTCCAAAGAATGTTCTTCCAGAACTGTGCTGGCTTTTTTAGATGTTTTTTAGCAAAGTTCAGTCTAGCCTTTTTATTCTTGATGCTTATGAGTGGCTTGCACCGTGCAGTGAACCCTCTGTATTTACTTTCATGCAGTCTTCTCTTTATGGTAGATTTGGATATTGATACGCCTAACTCCTGGAGGGTGTTTTTCACTTGGTTGGCTGTTGTGAATGGATTTCTCCTCACCATGGAGATTATTCTGCGATCATCCACCACTGTTGTCTTCCGTGGGCGCCCAGGTCTTTTTGCATTGATGAGTTCACCAGTGCTTTCTTTCTTTCTCAGGATGTACCAAACTGTAGATTTTGCCACTCCTAATATTGTAGCAATTTCTCGGATGGGTTTTTTCTGTTTTCGCAGCTTAAGGATGGCTTGTTTCACCTGCAAGGAGAGCTCCTTTGACCGCATGTTTACTTCACAGCAAAACCTTCCAAATGCAAACACCACACCTCAAATCAACTCCAGGCCCTTTATCTGCTTAATTGTGAATGACATAACGAAGGGATTGCCCACACCTGCCCATGAAATAGCCTTGGAGTCAATTGTCCAATTACTTTTGGTCCCTTTAAAAACAGGGTGGCACATGTTAAGGAGTTGAAACTCCTAAACCCTTCATCCGATTTTAATGTGGATACCCTCAAATGAAAGCTGAAAGTCTGAACTTCAACTGCATCTGAATTGTTTTGTTTAAAATTCATTGTGGTAATGTCTGTAACCAAAATTAGAAAAATGTCTCTGTCCAAATATATATGGACCTAACTGTATATTTCATGCGTTGGAATAGGAGGTGTATATATTATTCGCCATCACTCATCAGTCAATTGCGTAATGGTTTTGATTGGGGGCAGTGGAGCTGCATTCCCTTCACAACTGGTGGCAGTGGTAGGATCTGTGTGACCTCTACCTTGTCATCTGTGACAAATTAGGAATAGTGATGGTATCTGCATGACCCCTCTGGCTATGTATCCTTGACAGTGGGCATCTAAAGGGACTGAGAAAGGTGGTACTTGCAACCCCTTGTGCATTCGGGAAGTGTGGTGCACCAGGAACCTGTTAGTGGGGCAGATGGCCAGTCCATGTCTGGCTACATATCTAAAGTTAAAAGCCTTTATGTTATTTAAATTTCAACTACACAAACTCTGCATTCATTTCCATATTAATAAAAAGACACTATGTTTTTTCCTGTGTTCACGAAACTTCACAGAATTACAATAAAAGAGTTTAGAACCATTTTTAACTGGGTGTACTGACAATAACAATAACGATAACAATAGGGTAATTTTCTATTATTTTCAGAGGCAAAGAAATTAGAACTTTACATTCAACTACGGAAAATGCAAACTATAGAAATAAAACTTGTTATTTTACTCTAGGTACCATTCTCTTCTAAAGAACACATATACAGTATATACAGTGGGGAAAATCCAGAAAATCACATTGAATGATTTTTGCATAATTAATTAGCATTTTATTGCATGAAATCAGTATTTGATACAATAGAAATACAAAACTTAATATTTGGTACAGAAACCTTTGTTTGCATTTACAGAGGTCAGACTATTCCTGTAGCTCTTGACCAAGTTTGCACATGCAACACCCGCTAGGGCCATGGGGTACTCGGAACCAGGTCGGACGGCTCCCAAAGGGGTGGCAGCGGCAGCAGCGACCCGGTCCGTGTCCGTGGGCGCGCAACAAAAGGGATGAGGGAAATGTTTGTAGGGGATTATTCATGACGCCACCTGTGGTGTTCGGCTACAGATGGCCGACGCTGCTTAAGGGGACCGCTGGGGCAGATTGTGTTGCAGCTGAGATGGTGTGACTCCCCACAGGTGGAGTGGGGCCACAGGGGACATTGGGATGCAAGAATAATTGGAGGACACAGGGACTGTAGTTTCTTTATCTTTAATTATAGATGCAGTCCGGAGCACATGTAACAGGTGGTATTAGAGATCTGGGCAGCCTGGAAGCAGTTCAGAATTCCCCTAGCCAGGTGGGGTTGGAAGCCTCCCTACTGTGCTGCTCTCTGAGTTCCTGATGCTTGTAGTTCTCCTCAAGTACCTCTCTCAGTCTGTCCACTTAGTGAAATGCTACCCGCATGGCAGGCAGCTTGAGCCTTTTCCAGGTGTCACTCCCTCATGGTGATTCCGGGCTCTAATATGCGACTGTGCCTTCGGGTATAAGTTGTGGCCAGGAGACCTGCAATCTCCCGTCCTCCGGATTTGGCTGCGAGGCCTGTAGTTCCCCCACAACTACGGACTCCGGTGTCCACTCTGTTGCACTCAATCCTGGGGTGAGCTCAGTCGCAGCTCCACTCACAGGCTCTCCTCACATGCTTCCTCTCCCTTCACTGTCTCACATTGAACTCTCTAACCCTGCCTCCAGACCAGAACTTATAGGGATGCTACCCTGAAACCAGGTTTAGAGCTCTCCTTCTGGTCTGGAGTCAGGACAGGTCTTGTAGAGAGGCAATGCCATTGTGGCAACCAGACTCCTGGGGTGCCACATCCCCCCGTAGTGAAAACCAGTACTCCCGGACTGGGGAAACAAACAGGATAAACAGGTTGAACAATTGTAAAAGTTTACAGGATGTAAAAAAATATAAAAATTACAAAAACTAAAAAGAACGATAAGAAATTGCCAATTAAGTTCCTGAGGGCAACACTGATCCATTTGCATTACCCTCTGGACTTTTAAGTTTCCTCGGTGGGAACCACCCCAACCCACTTTTGCTTCATTCCTGGGCGTGGCTACGGGAATCTAGACCTGACTTTATTTGGCTCTCAGGTCACACCGACGGTTTATATTTACGTCAGGTCGGGGAACTATATGCAGTGAAGGTCCTGACCACACATAGTACTGTGGCCTAATTGTCCTTCAACAGGTTTTAATGAATATTTTTAAAAGTTCTTACAGAGTCTCTGTAGGCTTATACACTTAATGATTGCAGTTACACATATTATAAACTTATTTACAATATTAATACTTTAATACTTTAGTCCCTATACCGGGCTGGGATCTGACCTCTGGTACTACTGGTGGACCTACGCAGTACAGGTATTGATAGCATCCTGACCAGATTCATTATGCTTGCTACCACTGGTGTAGTGCACTCTCTATTAGCTATGCTATGGGTGACTCTAGGTAGCAGAGGTATACTTGATTTTCTACGACTACTCCTACTCACTGTGGGCATGATAGATTCACTACTGGCAGGGGGTGGATTCTCTTGCTCCGCTGCTGGTGTGGCATCTGCTGCTTGAGTCTGCTAGTCTTCAGGTTGGTCTTGGGTCGCATCTCTTTCTGGCACTACCAGTTGGGGAAAGGTCAGGATGGGTACTACGATGGCTTGATTTACCTGTGTCCATGACTGGGGAAAGTCTCCAAGAACGATATGGATTTTCTCTTCTACCTCTTCTATAGGTTAAGGGGCATCTTGGTCTTCCTCTTTGTTTCTTAATTAGTCAAGACATATCTTCAGATGATCTCTCAACACTGCTGCTGAGGTTTCTCCTCCATCTTTACTGACGAGGCATACCTTGGTATTATCGAACTTTGAAGGCATGACGGTGTATGGTTCAGCCTCCCACTGATCATCCAGTTTGTGCATCTTCCTTTTCCTTTTGAGGACCTGTTCTCCCAGTTCTAAAGGAGTAGCCAGAGCTTGTTGGTTGTAGCTCTTTTCCTGTCTTAGCCTGGCTTAGGACAAAGTTTTCTCTACACATTCTTGCACTTTGCAGTATTGCTGCTGCCGCTCTATATCCCAGTCTGCATCTGGTGATGTGGTTTCAGGTGTTAGGACACCCATGTCCAAGTCAATAGGTAACTTGCCAGATATTGCTTTCATTAGGTAGGCTGGAGTGCAGTTGATGGAGTTTACGGGGATATGGTTGTATAGGTCTACCAAGACCGGCAACTTCTCTGGCCACAGATTTCTCTCTTCCAGGGGCAAGGTCTTCAATAGGTCAATTACCACCTGGCTCATTTTCTTGCACATGCACTTTGTCTGTGGATGGTACAGTATTGTTCTGATTTTCTTGCATCTTTACAGGTTACAGAATTCCTGGAACACTTCTGCCTCAAAGGCTGGGCCTTGGTCGGTGAGTACCTTTTCAGGGTAACCGTGTAGTCAACAAAAGTGTTGTTGAAATGCCTTGGCTGCCATCTTCGCTGTTTGGTCCTTAACAGGGATGATTACCAGGAACCTTGAGTAATGGTCCTGTCAGGACTCTGAACATTTTTATTACCTTTTGTGTATTACTGCCCTTTTCCAAGATGGCGTCTTTGGTCTCATGTGCACTGTGTCTACCTGCTATAAAACTCCACCCCAGCCTTCAGTCTGTGCTAGAGTATTCTGCCTTGCATCCAGCTCCTGATCTCTGATTACTCCCTGGCTATACACCTGCTCCTGTGAACCTGTGTGGTGATCCTGCTGCTCTCCTCTGAGTTCCTGCTGCATACACAAGTTTCCAGTAATCCTCCTTCATCTGCTGCTCGTGTTTACTTCATCTGCATTTGCTGGACATGTAAGCTGTGCTGCTCTGCAATACCCTGAGAATATTAACCAGGCCTCCCTGGTTGAGCTAAAGATATGATTTGAACTGCCTTATAAGCATATCTATCTGTGTTTGGACTAAGACAAGGATATATTCATGTCAAATGTCCTCAAGAATAACTGTGCTTCATAGACTTTCTGCTTGATTGCATTTTTCTCTGAAGTTTCCTATAGACTGCTAAGCTGCGTTTATTATTTGCAGCAAGTGTTGTGGACTTGAGTTTCTCTCTGCACCTGTTTAAATCACCGTGTGATAATATAGACTTTACCACTTATAAAACTGTGTCCTGTAGTTGTCTTGGTCCACGCAAAGAGTCTCCTGAGTTATCCCCTATAATTATTACAGGATACAAAAAAAAAGGAGACTGCTGGAACAATGACTGCAGAAAGCAGATTAGAGCAGGTGTTTTCCATAATTAGATCACTGCAGAAAGGTGTGGAAGGTCTGCAAAAGAAGTTTGGAAGCTTTGAACACAATCAACAAGTGTTTGGACAAACTTTCCAGGACTTAAGCAACCGCATGGCAGCCCAGGAAAACAAACTTGCTGGCATAGAGTCCCAGTATGGATGGGCTTTTCAGGACATAACGAGAAAATTACAGGAATGAATTTAGGACTAAACAGGTATCATTTGTGCACATGTAATCCCTTTAAAACTTAGCTTTTAATATAATAATAATAATTATAAAACCCTGACCCAAAGCAAAACTTGGTTTAATACCATATAGAATAAAATACAATACCACACATTAGGTCACCTATTAGATTACTGTACTATAACCTACTGTTCTCGCCTGCCTTACTGTGGAGGTTGGCACCCTAAGAGACGATTTTTTGGCGCCCCCACTCAACGCAGGCTGTCCCTCTCTTCCCTACAATGTCCCTCTAGATCTACATCTAGAGGGACATTGTAGGGAAGAGAGGGACAGCCTGCGTTGAGTGGGGGCGCCAAAAAATCGTCTCTTAGGGTGCCAACCTCCACAGTAAGGCAGGCGAGAACAGTAGGTTATAGTACAGTAATCTAATAGGTGACCTAATGTGTGGTATTGTATTTTATTCTATATGGTATTAAACCAAGTTTTGCTTTGGGTCAGGGTTTTATAATTATTATTATATTAAAAGCTAAGTTTTAAAGGGCTTTTCTGGACATAAGCACGCAAATAGCTGCACAAGTGACTTTACCCTCTGGGGAACCGCCACCAGCTAGCCCACCTAAGTTGCCCCCATTCATATTTAATGGTGATCGCGACAAATTTCGTGGCTTTGTGAATCAATGTATGCTATATTTTGATGTGCATGCTGACCGTTTTCCTACTGAAAGATCCAAAGTATTGTGTGTAATAATGCTACTAACCTCACGAGTGCTCGCCTGGGCGAATCCGATGATTGAGTCTTGTGACCCACGGTTAAATAACTTGGATGATTTCTTCACCACAAGAGCTAGAGACATTTATACAGCATTGTGTTCGCATAGACATTCGCCTTGCTGAGCGTAGGCAGGAGAAATTTACTGCATATAACCGTGTTTCTAACTTTTCCCTTCCTTCCAAAGAGCCTGCAGGTAAAACTTCTCGGGAGGTGGAGGAGGTGCCCATGCAAATTGATTCCATTCAGAGGCGCGAGATCAATGAGCGCCGAGAGCATCGCCTTTGTGAAAGTCTATGTTTCTACTGCGGCCAGTCTGACCACTTCTTGATCAATTGTCCTAAGTGTCCTAAACGGCCTAACAAGGTGCTAGCAGCAATAGGGGAGTATGACAACTGTGATGATGAATCTGACATCTCTGAATGTAGCCTGCCTTTAAATGCTGTATTCCATTCACTTTCTATGACTTCACCCCCAAGGAGCTGAAGGAAAAGAAATCTCACTGTTCTCTCCCTATTAAGATCCTGTGTTCAGGACAGTGGATTTCCAGTGCAGCTATGATTGACTCTGGTGCAGGTGGCAATTTCATGGATATCGCATTTGCCAAGGAACATGGTATTGAAATTCAGCAAAGAGCCTCTCCAATTACCATAGAAACAGTGGATGGGTCACCTTTAATCTCTGGGCCTGTGGATCAGGAGACCATACCCCTTGAAATTTTGTTGCAGCCTAATCATCAGGAGCAACTTTCTTTCTTGCTAATTTCTTCTCCTCATTTTCCTGTGATTTTAGGCATTCCTTGGTTGCGTTCTCAGAACCCAATTATCAACTGGGAGACCAAGGAGATTATCTTCCCAACAAGGAGCAACTCAGCGCTAACAGAAGCTGTCCCTGAGTCCACGGCTACGGAACCACATGTACAGGTATTTTCTTTACCTCCAGCATATAAAGAGTTCTCTGACATATGTGACAAGAAGAATGCAGATCAACTTCCTCCACACAGGCATTATGACTGTCCCATTGAGCTGCTTCCTGGGGCAGCTATTCCTTTTGGTAACGTATACCCTTTGGCGGCACCTGAGCTTCAAGCCTTAAAGGAGTATATTGATGAAAATCTGGCCAAAGGCTTCATACGTCCTTCTTCCTCACCAGCAGGGGCACCTATCTTTTTTGTAAAGAAAAAGGATGGTACCCTGAGACGCTGTGTTGACTATCGGGAACTCAATAAGGTAACCGTACGAAACCGTTACCCTTTGCCTCTGATTCCCGAATTACTGGAAAGAGTCTGCCATGCTAAGGTGTTCTCTAAACTGGATCTTCATGGGGCTTATAATTTGGTGCATATTCGTCCAGGGGATGAGTGAAAGACTGCATTCAGATGCCGGTATGGACACTTTGAATCTCTTGTGATGCCCTTCGGGCTTTGTAACGCCCCTGCAATGTTTCAACACCTTGCTAATGAAATTTTCAGAGATTTGTTGGACCAGTTTGTAGTGATCTATTTGGACGGTATACTAATCTTTTCTGACTCTCTACAGAAAAATGAAGAACATGTCAAAACTGTTTTAAGACGTCTGAAAGAGAACCATCTGTATATTAAGCCAGAGAAATGCGAGTTCCATCGTTCTGAGATACAGTTCTTAGGTTATATCATCTCTCCCCAGGGGCTGAACATGGAATCTGGTAAGATTCAGGCTATCCTTGACTGGCCGGTACCCAAGAACGTTAAGGAGGTCCAACGTTTTATTGGTTTTGCAAATTTCTACAGACGCTTCATTCGAAATTTTTCTGATATTATCTGTCCCATTACTTCCTTGACAAAGAAGGAAAAGCCCTTTAAGTGGTCATCACAGGCTCAAGAAGCTTTTGATCGTCTTAAGATCTGTTTCACATCAGCACCGCTGTTGATACACCCATATCCAACACTTTCTTTCATTGTGGAGGTGGACGCTTCTGATAATGCTTTGGGGGCTATTCTCTCCCAAAGAACTGGAGAGAAGGGTCTGCTACATCCTTGTGCTTTCTTTTCCCGTAGACTAACCTCAGCAGAGAAGAATTACGACGTGGGAGACAAGGAATTGCTGGCTATTATTGCAGCTTTCAAAGAATGGAGGCATCATCTGCAAGGAGCTGCACAACAGATCATAGTGCTAACTGACCATCGCAATTTAGAGTTCCTTAGATCCGCTAAATGTCTTTCTCCTCGTCAGGCTCGTTGGAACTTATTTTTAAATCAATTTAACTTTGTTATCTCGTACCGTCCAGGTTCTCGTAATGGGAAGGCTGATGCTTTATCCCGAATCCATGCTGCGGATTCCGTACCTGGAGCCTCGTCAAAGACCATTCTATCTGATGCAAATTTCATCGGAGTTATCCACGATCAGGACGTGTGGAAGGAGTGCAGGGAGACCTATGAAGGTGATGTATTTCTGGCCAACCCACCTGTGGATATTAATCTTGTCTTTAAGGGTGGCCTGTGGTTCAGAGATCGACGTATCTACGTCCCTGAGGTCATCCGTCTGCAGATCCTCAAGTTGGTACATGACTCCAAGTTCGCTAGTCACAGGGGGGTACAGAAGACACAAGAGTTCCTGAGCCGATTCTTCTGGTGGCCAACTTGCCTGAAGGATACCAAGGACTATGTCCTCTCTTGCGAGGTATGTGCCCGTTACAAGACTCCTCATGTGGCACCTATGGGTCTTCTACAACCATTACCTGTTCCGTCCCGCCCTTGGGGGTCTATATCAATGGACTTTATTGTGGAACTGCCTACATCGGGGGGCATGAATACAATCATGGTGGTAGTTGATCGCCTGACTAAAGCTGCTCATTTCGTTCCGTGCACCGGCCTCCCCTCAGCTAAAGATACAGTGAACTTGGTTATACAGAATGTCTTTTGGTTGCATGGGGTTCTGGATGAGATCATCTCTGACCGTGGAGTACAGTTCACTTCAAGATTCTGGAAGGGGTTTTGCTCTGCACTCAATATTAATGTCTGTCTCTCTTCTGCTTACCATCCCCAGACAAATGGTCAGACTGAACGTACCAACCAGACTCTGGAACAATATCTAAGATGCTATGTCAGCCATCTCCGGGATGATTGGTTGGAGTTGCTGGCGTTAGCCGAATTTTCATAATAATTCTCAGAGCGCCTCCACTAAATTTACACCTTTCTTTGCCAATCTGGGTTATCATCCTTGTATTTTACCTAGGTCTCCAATTAATTCTCCGGTTTCGGCAGTGGAGGAAAGGCTGACTGCGATGAGACAAAATTTGGAGGTTCTGAAGGAATCCCTGACCACAGCTCAAGAACGTTATAAGAGATCGGCTGATAGATTCCGTAAACCTGCACCCATGTTTAAGGTAGGAGATTCCGTGTGGTTAGCAACTAAGAATCTGAAGTTAAACGTTCCTTCACAAAAACTTGGACAGAAATTCATTGGCCCTTTCAAGATCAACGGTATTGTGAGCTCTGTGGCCTGCCGGCTGAAGCTGCCTAGGACAATGAAGGTACACCCAGTTTTTCATGTATCTTTACTAAAGCCTGTATCTCCTAATACCTTCCAGGGACGTGTTGTGCCACCTCCGCAGCCTGTGGTGATTGATGGGCAAGAACAATTTGTGGTGGAGGAAATTATTGATTCCAGGATTCGCAGGAATCGGCTCCAATATCTGATAAGATGGCAGGGATATCCCCCTGAGGAAGACTCTTGGGAACCTGTGGAAAACATCAATGCCCAACAGAAGATTTCTCGTTTTCATCAGAGATTCCCTGAGAAACCAGGTCCAGGATCATCCTGAGGCCGCTTCTAAGGAGGGAGTAATGTCAGGACTCTGAACATTTTTATTACCTTTTGTGTATTACTGCCCTTTTCCAAGATGGCGTCTTTGGTCTCATGTGCACTGTGTCTTCCTGCTATAACACTCCACCCCAGCCTTCAGTCTGTGCTAGAGTATTCTGCCTTGCATCCAGCTCCTGACCTCTGATTACTCCCTGGCTATACACCTGTTCCTGTGAACCTGTGTGGTGATCCTGCTGCTCTGCTCTGAGTTCCTGCTGCATACACAAGTTTCCAGTAATCCTCCTTCATCTGCTGCTTGTGTTTACTTCATCTGCATTTGCTGGACATGTAAGCTGTGCTGCTCGGCAATAACCTGAGACTATTAACCAGGCCTCCCTGGTTGAGCTAAAGATATGATTTGAACTGCCTTATAAGCATATCTATCTGTGTTTGGACTAAGACAAGGATATATTTGTGTCAAGTTTCCTCAAGAATAACTGTGCTTCATAGACTTTCTGCTTGATTGCATTTTCCTCTGAAGTTTCCTATAGACTGCTAAGCTGCGTTTATTATTTGCACCAAGTGTTGTGGACTTGAGTTTCTCTCTGCACCTGTTTGAATCACCGTGTGATAATATAGACTTTACCACTTATAAAACTGTGTCCTGTAGTTGTCTTGTTCCACGCAAAGAGTCTCCTGAGTTTTCCCCTATAATTATTACAGGTCCACTATGGTGAGGGCATAGACATAGCCTTACCGGCTTGGGGTTAGCTTCATATGATCCAAAGCTACCAGTTCAAGTTGTTGTTTGGTGACTATGGTCTGTAGGGGAGCCCTCAGGCTGTTGCGGTCTTTCCTGCGCAAGTTGCATGGGCCAAACTCTCAGCACCACTTCTCAATGGCTCTTCTCATGCCAATCCAGTAGAATCTTTCACGAAGTAAGACTTCCAACTTCTTCCGTCTGAAGTGTCCTGCTCCATCGTGTTACACCTCTAAGACCATTGGCGCATTCCTTTTCGAGACTACTACCTGCCAGATCAGTTCATGAGTGCGTGAGTTGATGTTCCTCTGACACAATTTACCCTCACAGATGAACAGCTTGCCCTTTTCTTTCCACATCTGTTGGGTCTCTTGTGGAGCATCTGGATCAGGGTGCGAATCAGCCTGTGTCAGCAATTTCTTTACCAGGTGGACTGCCTAGTCACTATCCTGTGTCTATTGTTTTATATTGGGGCCTCAATACGTAAGCTGGCAACCCACGTCAAGGGTCCTTACATTCTGCCAGTCCTAACGCTAAACATAGAATAAAAGCTCACCGACACAAAAAGAGGACTTAAAAATCTTCCAAAAAATTGTATACAGACTATTATCTCTTATCTTTTTGTGCACTAATGCCAAACAGCCAACACTGGATTGAAAGTGGTTGTTTCATCGGTATTTTTTGCACCTGTGTGTTTGCCATCATTAATCGGGTCCGCTGCACCCTGCTAGTGCATTTGGTTGGAGGCTTCAGCAGGTAAACATCTCTGCTTTTTTCTCTGTGACTTTTTTCAATTTTTTTGGAGGATTTTTAAGTCCTCTTTTTGTGTCGGTGAGCTTTTATTCTATGTTTAGCATTAGGACTGGCAAAATGTAAGGACCCTTGACGCGGGTTGCCAGCTTACGTATTGAGGCCCCAATATAAACTAATACCTTACATAAATTGATATGTGTTTTTTTTTTGCACTTTATCATGCAGGGTGCAGTCGGACAAAGATGGCTCTGTAAACTGTTGGCCTCTGTTCGCACAGCATGCATTTTGTAGCACTGGGTGGCCCGCTTTTATGTGCGTTAGTAATAGGCTGTAAACCAGATGCTCTGCATTGCCTGTGTGAACAACGCCACATACAGACTATTATCTCTTATCTTTTTGTGCACTAATACCAAACAGCCAACACTGGATTGAAAGTGGTTGTTTCATCGGTATTTTTTGCACCTGTGTGTTTGCCATCATTAATCAGGTCCACTGCACCCTGCTAGTGCATTTGGTTGGAGGCTTCAGCAGGTAAACATCTCTGCTTTTTTCACTGTGACTTTTTCAAGTGAAGGATTCTTTTAACCTGTCGTTCCATTCGAATGGAGGATTCTTGTTCTTAGCCTTCTGTTGTGAATTTGCGTTTTGCTCCCTCTAGTGGTCATTAGTGATTTTACTCTGGAGCTTCTGTCTTCTCCTTTATGCTCACCTGGGCCGTTAGTTCAGGGGCGTTGCTATATAAGCTCTCTGGACCTTCAGTTCTATGCCTGGCATCGTTGAAATCAGAGCTAATCTGTTGTGCTCTTGTGTACTGATCCTGGTTCCTGCTTGTTAAAGCTAAGTCTCTTCCTTGCTTTTTGCTTTTGTTTTGTTTTGTATTTTTGTCCGCTTGTTCTAATCTGTATCCTGACCTTTGCTGGAAGCTCTAGGGGGCTGGTGTTCTCCCCCTGGACCGTTAGACGGTTCGGGGGTTCTTGAATCTCCAGTGTGGATTTTTATAGGGTTTTTGTTGACCAAATAAGTTATCTTGCTTTATTCTGCTATTAGTAAGCTGGCCTCTCTTTGCTGAACCTGGTTCATTTCTATGTTTGTCATTTCCTCTTACCTCACCGTTATTATTTGTGGGGGGCTTGTATCTTGCTTTGGGGTCCCTTTCTCTGGAGGCAAGAGAGGTCTTTGTTTTCTTCTCCTAGGGGTAGTTAGATTCTCCAGCTGGCGCGAGTCATCTAGCGATCACCGTAGGCATGATCCCCGGCTACTTCTAGTGTTGGCGTTAGGAGTAGATATTTGGTCAACCCAGTTACCACTACCCTATGAGCTGGATTTTTGTATCTCGCAGACTTACACGTACCTCTGAGACCCTGTCCACTGGGGTCATAACAGTATGCCAGGCCAGTATTGAATGTTTGATGCATTGCAGAAGTGGGATTATAAGAAAGAAAATTTTGAGGTTTTTTTTTTTTTTTCCCTCTCTCATTTTTTTTTTTCTTTTCCCCTTTACCTCAGAGTGGCTTAAGCTTGCTGCAGACATGAATGTCCAGACCTTGATTACAAGTGTGGACCAGCTTGCTGCTCGTGTGCAGGGTATACAAGATTATGTTATCAGAAATCCTAGGTCTGAACCCAAGATACCGATTCCTGAACCGTTTTCAGGAGACCGATTTAAGTTTAGGAATTTCAGGAATAATTGTAAATTGTTTTTGTCCCTGAGACCCTGTTCGTCTGGAGACTCTGCTCAACAAGTAAAAATTGTTATTTCATTCTTACGGGGTGACCCTCAAGATTGGGCTTTTTCGTTGGCGCCAGGAGATCCGGCATTGGCTGATATTGATGCGTTTTTTCTGGCGCTCGGTTTACTTTATGAGGAACCCAATCTTGAGATTCAGACAGAAAAAGCCTTGCTGGCTATGTCTCAGGGCCAGGACGAGGCTGAAGTGTATTGCCAAAAATTTCGGAAATGGTCCGTGCTGACACATTGGAACGAGTGTGCACTGGCTGCTAATTTTAGAAATGGCCTTTCCGAAGCCATTAAGAATGTTATGGTGGGTTTTCCTATTCCCACAGGTCTGAATGATACCATGGCCCTGGCTATTCAAATTGACCGGCGGTTGCGGGAGCGCAAAACCGCAAATTCCCTCATGGTGTTGTCTGAACGGACACCTGATTTGACGCAATGTGATAGAATCCTGACTAGAAATGAGAGGAAAATTCATAGACGCCGGAATGGCTTGTGCTACTACTGTGGTGATTCTACACATGTTATCTCAGCATGCTCTAAACGTATAACTAAGGTTGTTAGTCCTGTCACCGTTAGTAATTTGCATCCTAAGTTTATTCTGTCTGTAACTTTGATTTGCTCACTGTCATCTTATCCTGTCATGGCGTTTGTTGATTCAGGTGCTGCCCTGAGTCTTATGGATCTCTCATTTGCTAAGCGCTGTGGTTTTATTCTTGAACCATTAGAAAATCCTATACCTCTTAGGGGTATTGATGCTACGCCATTAGCAGAAAATAAACCGCAGTATTGGACACAGGTTACCATGTGCATGACTCCTGAACACCGCGAGGTGATACGTTTTCTAGTTTTGCATAAAATGCATGATGTGGTTGTTTTGGGGCTGCCATGGTTACAGACCCATAATCCAGTCCTGGACTGGAAGGCTATGTCAGTGTCAAGTTGGGGCTGTCGTGGTATTCATGAGGATTCCCTGCCTGTGTCTATTGCTTCTTCTACGCCTTCGGAAGTTCCGGAGTATTTGTCTGATTATCAGGATGTCTTTAGCGAGTCCAGGTCCAGTGCATTGCCTCCTCATAGGGAATGTGACTGTGCAATAGATTTGATCCCAGGCAGTAAATTTCCTAAGGGAAGACTGTTTAATCTGTCGGTACCTGAACATACCGCTATGCGTTCATATATCAAGGAGTCTCTGGAGAAAGGACACATCCGTCCGTCTTCTTCCCCTCTTGGTGCGGGATTCTTTTTTGTGGCTAAAAAGGACGGATCTTTGAGGCCTTGTATTGACTATCGGCTTTTAAATAAGATCACTGTCAAATTTCAGTATCCTTTGCCGCTGTTGTCTGACTTGTTTGCCCGGATTAAAGGTGCCAAGTGGTTCACCAAGATAGACCTTCGTGGTGCGTACAACCTTGTGCGCATTTAGCAAGGTGATGAATGGAAAACCGCATTCAATACGCCCGAAGGTCATTTTGAGTACTTGGTGATGCCTTTTGGGCTCTCTAATGCCCCTTCAGTTTTTCAGTCCTTTATGCATGACATTTTTCGGAACTATCTGGATAAATTTTTGATCATTTATCTGGATGATATTCTGTTTTTTTCTGATAATTGGGACTCGCATGTGGAGCAGGTCAGGATGGTCTTTAAAATTTTGCGTGAAAATTCTTTGTTTGTCAAGGGCTCAAAGTGTCTTTTTGGTGTACAGAAGGTTCCCTTTTTGGGATTCATTTTTTCCCCTTCTGCTGTGGAGATGGACCCAGTCAAGGTCCGAGCTATTCTTGATTGGACTCAGCCCTCGTCAGTTAAGAGTCTTCAGAAGTTCTTAGGTTTCGCTAACTTCTACCGTCGTTTTATCGCTAATTTTTCTAGCATTGTGAAACCTTTGACGGATATGACCAAGAAGGGCTCCGATGTGGCTAATTGGGCTCCTGCTGCCGTGGAGGCTTTCCAGGAGTTGAAACGTCGGTTTACTTCGGCGCCTGTTTTGTGCCAGCCTGATGTCTCGCTTCCCTTTCAGGTTGAGGTGGATGCTTCAGAGATTGGAGCAGGGGCTGTTTTGTCGCAGAGAGGCCCTGGTTGCTCTGTTATGAGACCTTGCGCCTTTTTCTCTAGGAAGTTTTCGCCTGCTGAGCGAAATTATGATGTGGGCAATCGGGAGTTGTTGGCCATGAAATGGGCATTTGAGGAGTGGCGTCATTGGCTCGAGGGTGCTAAGCATCGTGTGGTGGTCTTGACTGATCACAAAAATCTGATGTATCTCGAGTCTGCTAAACGCCTGAATCCTAGACAGGCCCGCTGGTCATTGTTTTTCTCCCGTTTTGACTTCGTTGTCTCGTATTTACCAGGTTCAAAGAATGTGAAGGCCGATGCCCTTTCCAGGAGCTTTGTGCCTGATGCTCCTGGAGTCGCTGAACCTGTTGGTATTCTTAAGGATGGAGTTATCTTGTCAGCTATTTCTCCAGATCTGCGACGTGTGTTGCAGAGATTTCAGGCTGATAGGCCTGATTCTTGTCCACCTGACCGACTGTTTGTGCCTGATAAGTGGACCAGCAGAGTCATTTCCGAGGTTCATTCCTCGGTGTTGGCAGGTCACCCAGGAATTTTTGGCACCAGAGATCTGGTGGCCAGATCCTTTTGGTGGCCTTCCTTGTCAAGGGATGTGCGGTCATTTGTACAGTCCTGTGGGACTTGTGCTCGAGCTAAGCCTTGCTGTTCTCGTGCCAGCGGGTTGCTCTTGCCCTTGCCTGTCCCTAAGAGACCTTGGACACATATCTCCATGGATTTCATTTCTGATCTTCCGGTGTCTCAAGGCATGTCTGTTATCTGGGTGATATGTGATCGCTTCTCCAAGATGGTCCATTTGGTTCCTTTGCCTAAGCTGCCTTCCTCTTCCGATCTGGTTCCTGTGTTTTTCCAGAACGTGGTTCGTTTGCACGGCATCCCTGAGAATATTGTGTCAGACAGAGGATCCCAGTTCGTTTCCAGATTCTGGCGATCCTTTTGTAGTAGGATGGGCATTGATTTGTCGTTTTCGTCTGCTTTCCATCCTCAGACTAATGGACAGACGGAGCGAACTAATCAGACTTTGGAGGCTTATTTGAGGTGTTTTGTCTCTGCTGATCAGGACGATTGGGTGACCTTCTTGCCGTTAGCTGAGTTTGCCCTTAATAATCGGGCTAGTTCCGCCACTTTGGTTTCGCCGTTTTTCTGCAACTCTGGTTTCCACCCTCGTTTTTCTTCGGGTCATGTGGAACCTTCTGACTGTCCTGGGGTGGATTCTGTGGTGGATAGGTTGCAGCGGATCTGGAATCTTGTGGTGGACAACTTGAAGTTGTCACAGGAGAGGGCTCAGCGCTTTGCCAACCGCCGCCGCGGTGTGGGTCCCCGACTACGTGTTGGGGATTTGGTGTGGCTTTCTTCCCGCTTTGTTCCTATGAAGGTTTCCTCTCCCAAATTTAAACCTCGTTTTATTGGTCCTTACAAGATATTGGAAATCCTTAATCCTGTATCCTTTCGTCTGGATCTTCCTGTGTCGTTTGCTATCCACAACGTGTTTCATAGGTCCTTGTTGCGGCGGTACGTTGTGCCTGTAGTTCCTTCTGCTGAGCCTCCTGCTCCGGTGTTGGTTGAGGGCGAGTTGGAGTACGTGGTGGAGAAGATCTTGGATTCTCGTCTCTCCAGGCGGAGGCTTCAGTACCTGGTCAAGTGGAAGGGCTATGGTCAGGAAGATAATTCCTGGGTGGTCGCCTCTGATGTTCATGCGGCCGATTTAGTTCGTGCCTTTCACGCCGCTCATCCTGATCGCCCTGGTGGTCGTGGTGAGGGTTCGGTGACCCCTCACTAAGGGGGGGGTACTGTTGTGAATTTGCGTTTTGCTCCCTCTAGTGGTCATTAGTGATTTTACTCTGGAGCTTCTGTCTTCTCCTTTATGCTCACCTGGGCCGTTAGTTCAGGGGCGTTGCTATATAAGCTCTCTGGACCTTCAGTTCTATGCCTGGCATCGTTGAAATCAGAGCTAATCTGTTGTGCTCTTGTGTACTGATCCTGGTTCCTGCTTGTTAAAGCTAAGTCTCTTCCTTGCTTTTTGCTTTTGTTTTGTTTTGTATTTTTGTCCGCTTGTTCTAATCTGTATCCTGACCTTTGCTGGAAGCTCTAGGGGGCTGGTGTTCTCCCCCCGGACCGTTAGACGGTTCGGGGGTTCTTGAATCTCCAGTGTGGATTTTTATAGGGTTTTTGTTGACCAAATAAGTTATCTTGCTTTATTCTGCTATTAGTAAGCTGGCCTCTCTTTGCTGAACCTGGTTCATTTCTATGTTTGTCATTTCCTCTTACCTCACCGTTATTATTTGTGGGGGGCTTGTATCTTGCTTTGGGGTCCCTTTCTCTGGAGGCAAGAGAGGTCTTTGTTTTCTTCTCCTAGGGGTAGTTAGATTCTCCGGCTGGCGCGAGTCATCTAGCGATCACCGTAGGCATGATCCCCGGCTACTTCTAGTGTTGGCGTTAGGAGTAGATATTTGGTCAACCCAGTTACCACTACCCTATGAGCTGGATTTTTGTATCTCGCAGACTTACACGTACCTCTGAGACCCTGTCCACTGGGGTCATAACAGCCTTCGTGGACTGGCCCACCAGAAGATCTTTCAGGGGTGCGGATATCTTGGTGAAACCTTTGATGAATAGCCTACTGCCGTACTTCATGAATGGTGCTGGGTTTTGGCCAGTCTGTGATCACGGTGACTTTGTCAGGGTCTGGTGCCACACCTTTGGTGCTTACCACGTGACCTAGGTACTGCACTTCAACAGGTGGCACTTGGATGGCTTTACTTTCAGGCCAAAGTTGAACAGGGCTTCAAACACCTCATCCAGGTGCTTCAAGTGGTCATCATAGGTTTTGGAGAAGACAATGACATTATACAGGTACAACAGAACGGCTTCAAAGTTCTTGTGCCCGAGGCAACACTCCATCATCCCCTAGAATGTCCCTGATGTGTTGCAAATTCTGAACAGCATGTAGTTGAACTCGGAGAGGCCCATTGGTGTCGTGAAGGCAGTCTTCTCTTTATCCACCTTTGCCACAGGAACCTGCCAATACCCATTGGTGAGATCTAAAATTTGGTGCAGCTAATGATTCTTCTATTCTGGGTAACTGGTAGGCATCCTTATGTGTAATGCGGTTAATCTGCCTGTAGTCAACACACATCTTCATTGTACCATCTTTCTTTCTAAAGAGGCTAACGGAGCTGCCCAGGGGCTACAACTGTGTCTGATCACCCTAGCCTCCTTCAACTCCCATAAGATACTCTTGGCACATTGATAGTGAGCTGGAGGTACAGGCCGGTACCTCTCTTTAATGGGCAGATGACCTCCAGTTGGGATCTGATGTTGGACCCTTTTTACCTGCCCAAAGTCTAGTGGGTGTTTGCTGAATACCCACTCATATTCTTGGACCACCCGGTAAGCCCCATGCTTTTGGTGCAAAGGAGTGGAATCAGTGCCTACGTGTAGCTGTTGACACAACCCTCCAGCTGTCCTGCAGAGCCATTGTCCTCTGCCTGGTCAGACGGGACCAAGGGTTCTGTTGCTTGTATTGCATTGTTACTGACAGTAAACAGTTTAGCAAGGGTGGCATATCTGGGTAAATGGACCTTTTTTTCTCCACAATTGAGGATGTGTATTGGTACCCTTCCCTTGCGGACATCAACTACCCCTCTGGCTGTCATGATGGTGGGCCTACTATCAGAATAAATGGGTTCTACCAGGGCCTTGTAGTCTTGACCCCTGAGGCCTATTGCTGCTCAACGCCAGATTAACATTTCACTCCTGGGGATATTGCAGTGGGTATTGGATGACTCACTCTGACACTGCTGACTTCTCCACCAGACAGTTCTGCCTGTATCTGCATCAGGGTTTTGATCTATTTTTGCAGGACACGCTGCTCACTGAAACCAGCAGTTTCGGCTACCTGTTGCAACAAAACAATAACCTCTCCAAGACAGTTTTCTATCACATTAGTATCTAAGGTCATCATTGGGTTACATTCTCGCCGATCAATATCTGCAATTAACAGATGTCGGGCTTTCAACTTTACCCGCCTCACCTTAATGGTCACCTCCTTGTATCCCACTTGTGGCAAAGGCTGACCATTGCGGTTGACTATTGTCAGATCATTATCTGGGCCACGGGTAACAGAGTCGGCCCAGTACCATTTGTAAAGAATATATGGCATAGTTGTCACCAGGGAGCCGGTGTCCAGTAAAGAGTTCATCGGGATGCCGTCAATCACAATTGGGAGGACCGGTCATCCTCCGACGTACTTGGCTCGCCAGCTTTGTGGGCCTGGTCATCCTTCTCCTGGGGGTTGGCTCTCTGCCCCAGGGGTTGCTCTTTTAAATTGTAGAATCTTGTGATGTGTACCACCTTGCTACAGCGGCGACAATTGGGCCGTCCATCCTGGTCGTAGCGTCCTGGTCGTAGCTGTTATTGTCTTCTCTCCCTCTGGTCGGTGGGATCTTCTTCTGCCGTAACCACAGGATGTCATCTGGACTGGAAGTCAGTTGGATCTTCTCCTTTGGGGACACTTGCATGGACTGCATGGTTTTTGCTAGTGCAGCCTGACTTTTGGTCAGTTCATGGACCTGGAGGCGCAGTCTGGCAGCAGGGTCATTATTCGGGGTCTGTGTGTTGGCCACAACGGGGGCCTGAGGAAAAGATGCCGCTTCCTGGTGCTAGGCGCCTAGGTGGCACTGTGCGGCTGGAATTTGGTTCATGCAGCACCCGGATGGCCCTATCTTTAAAGTGTGCAAAGTCCAAGTCAGGGTTCTGTAGGGCCAAGATGGGCAGCTGTGTCCTGTGGGCGCTGGACAGGATTTCCTCAATAAATTGCTCCTTTAACAATCTGTCCCCATTCTGCACTCTGTCAAGGTTAACCTGCTTAATCGCCCAGAATGCCTCCTGGAGATTAACAGTATAGTCGCGTATACTGTCCTGCACCCTTTGTTTACACCCAAAGAATCTCATCTTTATCTCTGCTGCAGTGCGGGTGTCAAAGGTGTCCTTCAGCCTGGCCAAAATTTGGTTAAAGGCCCCGTCTCACATAGCGATTTACCAACGATCACGACCAGCGATATGACCTGGCCGTGATCGTTGGTAAGTCGTTGTGTGGTCGCTGGGGAGCTGTCACACAGACAGCTCTCTCCAGCGACCAACGATCAGGGGAACGACTTCGGTATCGTTGAAACTGTCTTCAACGATGCCGAAGTCCCCCTGCAGCACCCGGGTAACCAGGGTAAACATCGGGTTCGCAGGGCCGCGCTTAGTAACCCGATGTTTACCCTGGTTACCAGCGTAAATGTAAAAAATAACAAACACTACATACTCGCCTTCTGATGTCCGTCAGGTCCCTTGCCGTCTGCTTCCTGCTCTGAGTGCCGTACAGTGAGAGCAGAGCGCAGCGGTGACGTCACTGCTGTGCTGTGCTCTCACTGTACGGCGGCACTCAGAGCAGGAAGCAGACGGCAAGGGACCTGACGGACATCAGAAGGCGAGTATGTACTGTTTGTTATTTTTTAGATTTACGCTGGTAACCAGGGTAAACATCGAGTTACTAAGCGCGGCCCTGCGCTTAGTAACCCGATGTTTACCCTGGTTACCAGTGAAGACATCGCTGGATCGGTGTCACACACACCGATTCAGCGATGTCAGCGGGACCTCAACGACCAAAAAAAGGTCCAGGCCATTCCGACACGACCAGCGATCTCACAGCAGGGGCCTGATCGCTGGTACGTGTCACACATAGCGAGATCGCTACTGAGGTCGCTGTTGCGTTACAAAACTTGTGACTCAGCAGCGATCTCGCTAGCGATCTCGCTATGTGAGACGGGGCCTTAACAGTTCTTTTATCAGTGTCCAGCCATGACTTTACCACCCTCTGAGCTGCACCAGTTAACCGGCCAGTGAGAATGCTGACCTTTTGATTTGTAGACAGGGGGTACACTTCAAACAAACTGCAGAGTCTCTCCTTAAAATCGTACAAGGTGTGTGACTTCCCTGAGTACTGAGGTAACCAGGCTACTCCCGGTATGTACGGCATCGATAGCGGCATTATGGAGACTGTAGCTGCGGCAGGATCTGGCTGCATCATGGGGGCTGCGGTTGCGGCCACCGCTGGGACTGGCCGCATTATGGGGGCTGCGGCCACCGCATGGTCTGGCTGTATCATGGGGGCTGCGGCTGCAGCCGCCGTTGACTCTCCACCTGAATTGGAGGACTCCTCTGCCCACTTAACTTCAGCCAGGCCCTGTGTTCCGTTACCGGAGTGAGTGGCTGCTCCACTGGCGAGCTGGACGGTGCTCCTTCCAGTTCTCAAGTCCATGGCCTCCTGCTTTTTCATCTACGCACAGCAGAGCCCACAGTGCAGCTTCCTTTTGCACTCTTTCCTTTGGCTCCGCCCACAAAGGCACAACTCCTCTGTTCCTTGCATGCCACGCGGCACAGCAATGGCGGTTATCACACAGCTCAATAAACTTTTATGGCACACAGGACCTGGTGATATCGGGCTGCGATATCGTGTTTGTGACACCAAGATTGGAGCACAACATAGGACCGTGGGGTACTCGGGCTGGGTCCGTTGGTACATAAAGGGGTGGTCACAGAAGTGGTGACCCGGTCCATGGCCCTGGGCATCCAATTGAAGGGGATGAACTGTAGTGGGAAATAAAGTCTATTGAGAAATATTCGTGACGCCACCTGTGGTACTCGGCCAGGGATGGCTGACACTGCTTAAAGGGAACCACTGGGGCTGATGGTGTTGCAGCAGAGTTAGTATAGCTCCCCACAGGTAGAGCTTAGTCACCAGGGCTACTGCTGCAGTTGGTAAGGGATGATGGCTGGTGGGGTGCAGGACTGAGGGTGCAGGAAATAATTGGAGGACACAGGGTTTTCAGTTTCCTTTACCTTTTACTGGTGAAATTGCAGGTGCAGTCCAGGGCACAGGTTACAGGTGTAGATGGGGTCCAGGTGGCCTGGGAGTAACTTGTGATCCACCTAGCCAGGTGGGTTCGGAGACCTTACTTATACGCTAAATTCTCTGTCCCTTGCAGCCTGAAGCTTTACACAAGTTACTATCAGTGTCTGTTACTCATAACCCATATGGTTAACAGCATGAGCCTTTCATGGGCACTGTCTTCTCACTGGCAGCCCCAGGCTCCTGACTTGCTGTGGTGCCTCTATGAATTAGATGGGCAGGGAGACCTGCAATCTCCTGCCCTCCAGTTCTAGCTGCTGGGCCTTTAGTACTTGTGCAACCACGGACTCCAGTGTCCGCTCTGTTGCGCTCAATCCTGGGGTGAGCTCAGTCGCAGCTCCACTCCCAGGCTCTCCTCACATGTTTCCTCTCCCTTCACTGTCTCACACTGAACTCTCTAACCCCACCTCAGGATCTGAACCTATAGGGGAGTGCAGCGCCTCAGAGTCCTGGTCGTTGCAGTACTGTGGCTCCGCCACTATGGGGAGCTACAGTGCGTCCGATGGCACTGAAGGAGTTCATCTGACCAGGTATCACAGTCACCAAGACATTTCACAGCTGGGCCTCCGGGGGGAGCTAAGGGTGCTATTCATTAGGCCACTCCCCACCATAGTGGGTAAACTGGGGGTCAGGCAGGAAGTTAGATCAGAAAGCTGACTGGATTGGACGAAGCAACACCTAGTGGCAGAGGGTGTTGTGGAGGAAGAGACAGTAGGGTCTCTGTCAGGGGTGGGATCCTGACAGAGGCTTGGCATTGAAAAGAACGTAACGGGTCCGCGCCAGCTCCGGGAAGCGGCGGGACCCAAGAAAGGACTAGAAGCGAGATAGATTGTGCTGAGTGAGAAACGAGATCAAGCAATAGGAGAATACCAGTAGGGGTCGTGCTGTAAGACCGGAGCAACATCCTACTGAGGCGCACTACCGGTGGCCGGAACGCCGAGGGAGTATTACAATAACCAGCTTCAAGCAATACTCTAAACAGCGGCAGGACAGTCAGTTTAAGGCGGGCTGTCTAACTCATATCACCTATGAAGTCTTGGGAGGCAATTGCGGGAGAGGGGCGTCTCTAGGGTCCCGGAAGAACTCCAGGCCTATCCGACAAACGGGTGCCGTTCTAACTGTAACATCAGGAAGGGACGGAAGATTAGAAGAACATCATTTAATCGAGTTGTGAGGGAACTTAAGAAACAGACACAACGGTTGTGGGGTACTTTCCGTAAGCATAGCAGGGAAGGACTACAACACATAGCGCTAAGAAGGAAGGCACCGATTTCCACCTGTGAAGTGAACTCTGAAGGTGCCATTGGACCGGCCGGACTTGCGCAGCCTGGTGAACCATATTCTGGACTGAGGACTCAGAGATCTCCAGTAAAGAGGTAAAGAGACTGCAACCTGGTGTCCTCGTTATTTACCGCGACCTGCACCCCACAACTGCACCACCAACATCCACACCTATTATTCACTGTGCGCCCCACGGCAGGGTCACGGACCGGGGCCTAGCCGCTGTGACAACCCCCAGAAGCAAAGACTCGTAGGCCCGGTACCGGGTACCCCTCGGCCCTGCGGCGGTGGGGGCGCTACAGGAGCTACCCTGAAACCAGGTTTAGAGCTCCCCCTTCTGGTCTGGAGTCAGGAAAGGTGTTGTATGCCAGCGTACCTGCTAAGGGAAACCCTTCTTGCTTCCAGGCATGACATCACCCCCTGTGAGGGAGGCAATGACACTATGGGAACCGGACTCCTGGGGTGCCACACAGACACTACAGCAGAGATTTTGGCCCAATTCTCCATACAGATCTTTTCCGGATTTTTCAAGTTTCATGGCTGTTGCTTGGCAACAATGAGTTTCAGCTGACTCAAAAGAGTTTCTATTGCGCTCAGGTCTGGAGAATGGCTAGGCCACTCCACGATCTTGAAATTCTTCTTCATTGTCATGCTGGAAGACCCATCTTCAATGCTTTTCAGGAGGTTGTTGGCCAAAATCTCCGGCAACATGACCCCATACATCCTCCCTTCAATACGGTGCATTCATTCTGTCCCCGTTGCAGAAAAACACTCCCGTAGTATGATGTTTCCCCCTCCAAGCTTCATGGTTAGGACAATGTTAGTGAGGATGTACTCATCCTTCTTCTTCCTCAGAACACGACAACTGGAGTTGATACAAAAAAGTTCTATTTTGGTCTCATCTGACCACATGACCTTCACCCATTCCTCCTCTGGAACATCAAGATGGTCATTGTCAATATTCAAATGAGCCTGAACATGTGCTGGCATGAACAGTGGGACCTTGCGTGCCCTGCAGGATTTTAACCCATGACAGCGTAGTGTGTTACTAACAGTAATGTTTGAGACTGGGGACCTAGCTTTTTTTAGGTCATTAACCAGGTACTCCTGTGTAGTTGTGGGCTGATTCCTGACCTTACTCAGAATCATCCTTACCCCACAAGGCTTGCTAGGAGCCCCAGACCAAGGAAAATTGACAGTCATCTTGTGTTTCTTCCAATTTCTCATAATTGTGCTAACAGTTGTGTCCTTCTCACCAAGCTGCTTGTCTATTGTCCTGTACCCCATCCTAGCCTTGTGTAGGTCTGCAATTGTGTCCCTGGTGTCCTTAGCTCTTAGTCTTGGTGATGGTGGAGAGTTTAGAGTGTGATTGATTGAGTGTGTGTGAGTCGCCCGCCAGGGCCGTGGGGTACTCTGTACTGGGTCCGGTACTTAAAGGGGATGTCACGGTGGCGGTGACCAGGTCATTGGCCCTGGGCTCCCAAATAAAAGGGGAAGTCTTTAAAGGAAATGGTAAGGTGTAAAATGGTTCCCGGTCAGAGTTGACCGACGCTGCTTAAAGGGGTCCTCTGGGGCAATGGTGCTGCAGCAAAGATGGTGTCGCTTCCCACAGGTGAAGCGGGGTCCCCAGGGCTCCCGGTGTGTTTGGCCAGAGTGGTGTGGTGCCAGAATAAACAAAAGACACAGGTTAGCAGTCTTTGTACCTGGTTTACCGAAGATGTCAGGCCGCCACAGTCCAGGGCACCAGATCAAAGGTACAGGCAGTGTCCAGCCAGGTTGGAAGCGACTTCAGAGTCCCCTCCACCAGGTGGAGTTAAAAGCCTTCCTACCAGCGCTGTGTTGTAGTCCCTTGTTGCCTGTTGCTTCTGTCAAGGTCCTCACTGTTCTCCCTGTCCTCCTTAAAGGTGGGACAATAACCCGTATGACAGGTGGCTCGAGCCTTTTTATAGGGTCTCTATCACTACCCGGGCTCTATGCGCCACTGTGTCTCCAGGTGTCAGGGCGGACAGGTGAAGTGTAGTCCAGCTGTAAGTATTGGAGTCCCTCACAACCTCGATCTTCCGGCTACCAGTGTCTGCGCTCTGTAGGGAGGTAGCCCAGTTGCAGCTGTCCTCCCCAGTTCTCACTCTCCTGTGCTTCGCTTCTCCAACACAATCTCTACAAATCTGTTCGTCTTTCTCTTTCTCGTTCCCTGGGAGCTGCAGCACTTCTTGTGGCTGCACAGCCTCTCTGCTTCCTTCTCCTCTGTCTCTCTGACAGGAACTCTCCCTCAGACTGACTGTGCTCGGTCCCTCTGAAAGACTGCCTGACTTTCCCTGCAGACCAAAATATATATATCACAATAAAGAAAAAAATGCTAACGCACAGCCGCTATACGCCAGACCCTTTTTGCTCCAGAGGCATGAAATCGCACCGTCTATACCTTTTGTCAAATAAACCAAAAACCGCTGCAAAGGTTCCACCTTGGTGCTGCTTTTGAAAAAAACAATTCCACTGTAACATATAAGAAGAAAATAAAAGCGCACTCACCAGTTTTGAACTATCAGGGCGGTTTATTCACATGTAATCATGCAGTGCAGGGAGGGTTTGTGAATACAAAGAGGATGACAGCTGTTTCGTGCTAGGTATGCACTTCAACAGATCCAATGACGAGTGAGAGGGAGAAAAGGCTTTTTGACTGAAAAGGTCTTAAAACCCCTCCCATTATTCACTTCATCATAATGGACAATTAGCCACTATCCGGAGAGAAAATATAGTGAAACAGTGAAACATTTAAAACAAAATAAAAACATTTAACGGGTGATGAATGATAACATTTAGGAAGAAATATACTATAATACAATAACAATGAAAAAGAGATCTCTTACAAAAAAACCGACATATCTACTCTGTCATTGAACCCTATTGGTCCAGATGCATTTGCTCTTAAAATCCACCTTGCCTCATTGCGCAAAAGTATGCGATTTAAATTACCGCCATCCTGTGGTAGGGAAGTTTTCTCTATCCCTGCAAAGCGGAGCATTTTTATATCCCCCCCGTGTTGTTCATTCATATGTTTTATCAAACGGGGGACTCCTTTGCCAGTGCGCAATGAGTTCAGGTGTTCTCTGAATCGGACAAACATGGGGCGAATTGTTTTTCCAATATAGAAAAAATCACAAGGGCAATATAAAATATATACCACATGGGTTGTTCTGCATGAGATAAAGTTACGTACTGTATGCGTTATTGGGCCGATTTTTAAAGTGGTCCCTGTTTGATGTTGATCACAGTAATTACAATGCCCACATCGGAAATTTCCTTTGGGCGCAGTATTTTGGAGCCAATTTTTACAAGGTGAAGTTACTCGGTTTTGAACTATTAAGTCCCCTATATTTTTACTGCGGCGGCAGGCAAAGAGGGGACCCTTTTCTGTCATTTCCTTCAGCGCTGGGTCTTGGCAAAGAATTTGCCAATTTTTTCGAATTGCTGTTCTAATTTGTGCGTCCATTGGACCATATTTAAAGCAAAAAACGAATTTTTTATCATTTTTAGATGTTTTCTCTTTTTTATTATTATATGCTTTTGCTTGTTCCAGAGCTGAGTTCAAAACTGATTGAGGGTACCCTCTATCTCTGAACCTTCCATATAATTCTTGGGATTGTTTTTGAAAACTCTCATCATTGCTGTTTATTCTTTTCACTCGCAGGAACTGGCTATAAGGTAAGGCTTTTTTTACGTACATTGGGTGGGCACTGTTGAAGTGCAGTAAGGAATTACAAGAAGAGGGTTTGCGATGTACTTCTGTGTGTAAATTACCATCAATTACTTTTAAACACACATCTAAAAATGTCAATTCTGTACCTCCAAACTGATGGGTGAACTGCATGTTCATGGTGTTGGACAGCGCCAGGTATTCCACAAACTGTGTGAAAGAGGCCTGGTCACCGTCCCACACCACGAACATGTCGTCCACGAATCTCACGTAGAATTTTATGTGTCTGAGGTATGGATTTTTCATTGAATATATATACCTTTCTTCAAATACAGACAGGAAGAGGTTCGCTGGCGAACCTCTTCCTGTCTGTATTTGAAGAAAGGTATATATATTCAATGAAAAATCCATACCTCAGACACATAAAATTCTACGTGAGATTCGTGGACGACATGTTCGTGGTGTGGGACGGTGACCAGGCCTCTTTCACACAGTTTGTGGAATACCTGGCGCTGTCCAACACCATGAACATGCAGTTCACCCATCAGTTTGGAGGTACAGAATTGACATTTTTAGATGTGTGTTTAAAAGTAATTGATGGTAATTTACACACAGAAGTACATCGCAAACCCTCTTCTTGTAATTCCTTACTGCACTTCAACAGTGCCCACCCAATGTACGTAAAAAAAGCCTTACCTTATAGCCAGTTCCTGCGAGTGAAAAGAATAAACAGCAATGATGAGAGTTTTCAAAAACAATCCCAAGAATTATATGGAAGGTTCAGAGATAGAGGGTACCCTCAATCAGTTTTGAACTCAGCTCTGGAACAAGCAAAAGCATATAATAATAAAAAAGAGAAAACATCTAAAAATGATAAAAAATTCGTTTTTTGCTTTAAATATGGTCCAATGGACGCACAAATTAGAACAGCAATTCGAAAAAATTGGCAAATTCTTTGCCAAGACCCAGCGCTGAAGGAAATGACAGAAAAGGGTCCCCTCTTTGCCTGCCGCCGCAGTAAAAATATAGGGGACTTAATAGTTCAAAACCGAGTAACTTCACCTTGTAAAAATTGGCTCCAAAATACTGCGCCCAAAGGAAATTTCCGATGTGGGCATTGTAATTACTGTGATCAACATCAAACAGGGACCACTTTAAAAATCGGCCCAATAACGCATACAGTACGTAACTTTATCTCATGCAGAACAACCCATGTGGTATATATTTTATATTGCCCTTGTGATTTTTTCTATATTGGAAAAACAATTCGCCCCATGTTTGTCCGATTCAGAGAACACCTGAACTCATTGCGCACTGGCAAAGGAGTCCCCCGTTTGATAAAACATATGAATGAACAACACGGGGGGGATATATAAAAATGCTCCGCTTTGCAGGGATAGAGAAAACTTCCCTACCACAGGATGGCGGTAATTTAAATCACATACTTTTGCGCAATGAGGCAAGGTGGATTTTAAGAGCAAATGCATCTGGACCAATAGGGTTCAATGACAGAGTAGATATGTCGGTTTTTTTGTAAGAGATCTCTTTTTCATTGTTATTGTATTATAGTATATTTCTTCCTAAATGTTATCATTCATCACCCGTTAAATGTTTTTATTTTGTTTTAAATGTTTCACTGTTTCACTATATTTTCTCTCCGGATAGTGGCTAATTGTCCATTATGATGAAGTGAATAATGGGAGGGGTTTTAAGACCTTTTCAGTCAAAAAGCCTTTTCTCCCTCTCACTCGTCATTGGATCTGTTGAAGTGCATACCTAGCACGAAACAGCTGTCATCCTCTTTGTATTCACAAACCCTCCCTGCACTGCATGATTACATGTGAATAAACCGCCCTGATAGTTCAAAACTGGTGAGTGCGCTTTTATTTTCTTCTTATATGTTACAAAATATATATATATATATATATATATATATATATATAGGGGAGCCACCCACAAGCTGGATCAGAGCTCCCCCTTCTGGCCTCGAGTGTGAACATGTTGTATGCTTGTGTGTACCTGATAGGGAAGATCCTCCCTTGCTTCCAAGTGTGACATCACTCTCCCCGTGAGGAAAGCAATGTCAATGTAACAACCAGGAACATGGGGTGTTACATGTGGACAGGTGTCTATTATAAATGCAGTACATTCAAACAGATGCAATTAATACAGGTAATGAGTGCAGAGTAGGATAGTTTCTTACAGAAAAACAAACAGATCTGTGAGAGCCAGAATTCTTGCTGTTTGGTAGATGATCAAATACTTATTTCATGCAATAAAATGCTATTTAATTATTTTAAAATCATACAATATGAATTTCTGGTATTTTATATTTCGATTCTGTCTCTCACAGTTGAAGGGTGCCCCCGATAAAAATTACAGACCTCTCCATTTTTTGTAGGTGGGAAAACTTGCAAAATCGGCAGTGTATCAAATACTTATTTTCCCTGCTGCATATTGTATATAATCCTTGGATTAATCCTGAATATTGGGTACAGTTTTGGATTTACCACTGCATAAAGTATTTAGTTGAACTGGCTTACAATAGAATATCTTCAATAATATGAGCCAGAAAAAACACCTAACAGGTAAATGCTAATATGTGTAAAGAACACATGAATTATTCACTACAAGGACTGGGGGACATCCTTTTTAATCAAAATAGGAAAATATTTTTTATAATAGGACAGCATTTTGGTTTACGGCATTAAATCCCAAGGAACATCGGACTTAAAAAGACAGGAATGTCACAAAATGTCACAAAAAAAATAACAGTAAAATGCCTTACAATCATTCTTACAGATAAAAAGAGAAGTAAAATATTGGACTGCTCCAGCTGAACAGGTTGCCATGTGAAATATGATTACATGATCTGAAAAAGCGCTAATTATATGTCTCATGGGTAAAAGTATTAAGGGTTATAATTAAGGCAGTAAAAGGTTTTATTTAATCCAGATATATTATTCAATAAAAAAGCAAATGTGGTTACACATGTCCAACAGCTTGTTGGACTTGATCTCTTTTAAACTGCCTCAAATTAGACCTCAGCCTACACTCTGCTTCTGCTGAATTCCCTGGGCTCCAACACCGCCAGTTGCTGCTCAGAAGTGCTGTCTGCACAGTCAACAGTTGCTCCTCTGTTATTGGGGTTCAGTAACGTTAGCTGATCCCCAGCTGTGTATCTGGCAATTTCTCCTGCTCCGTCCACACTCACACTACAACAGATATTAAACTGCCTCAAATTAGGCCTCAGCCTACACTCTGCTTCTTCTGGATTCTCTGGGCTCCAACACCGCCAGTTGCTGCTCGGAAGTGCAGTCTGCACAGTCAACAGTTGCTCCTCTGTTATTGGGGTTCAGTAACGTCTGCTGATCCCCAGCTGTGTGTGCGGCAATTTCTCCTCTCTGTTTCTAGCATTGACCCTGGGCTCCAACACCGCCAGTTGCTGCTCGGAAGTGCCGTCTCCACAGTCAACACTTGCTGCCATGTTATTGGGGTTCAGTAATGTCAGCTGATCCCCAGCTGTGTATCCGGCAATTTCTCCTGCTACCCCCACACTCACACTACAACAGATATTAAACTTGCTCCAACTAGGCCTCGGCCTACACTATGATTCCAGCATTGACCCTGGGCTCCAACATCGCCAGTTGCTGCTCGGAAGTGCCATCTGCACAGTCAAAACTTGCTGCTGTGCTATTGGAGTTCAGTAATGTCAGCTGATCCCCTGCTGTGTATCCAGCAATTTCTCCTGCTCCCTCCACACTAAAGGTACGTTCACACATAGCAATTTCGTTAACGATATCGTTGCAACGTCAAGCTTTTGGTGACGTAGCAACGATCCCGCTTAACGATCTCATTATCTGTGACAGCGACCAATGATCAAGCCCCTGCTGGGAGATCGTTGGTCGTAGGGAATGATCAGGACCTTTCTTTGGTCGCTGATCACCCGCTGTCATCGCTGGATCGGCGTGTGTGACGCCGTTCCAGCGATGTGTTCACTTGCAACCAGGGTAAATATCGGGTTACTAAGCGCAGGGCCGCGCTTAGTAACCCGATATTTACCCTGGTTATCATTGTAAAAGTTAAAAAAAAAACAGTACATACTCACATTCCGATGTCTGTCACGTCCCCCGCCGTCAGCTTCCTGTCAGCGCCGGCCGTAAAGCAGAGCACAGTGGTGACGTCACCGCTTGTGCTCTGCTTTACGGCCGGCGCTGACACAGTCAGTGCGGGAAGCTGACGGCGGGGGACGTGACAGACATCGGAATGTGAGTATGTACTGTTTTTTTTTTTACTTTTACAATGGTAACCAGGGTAAATATCGGGTTACTAAGAGCGGCCCTGCACTTAGTAACCCGATGCTTACCCTGGTTACCCGGGTGCTGCAGGGGGACTTCGGCATCGTTGAAGACATTTTCAACGATGCCGAAGTCGTTCCCCTGATCGTTGGTCGCTGGAGAGAGCTGTCTGTGTGACAGCTCCCCAGTGACCACACAAAGACTTACCAACGATCACGGCCAGGTTGTATCGCTGGTCGTGATCGTTGGTAAGTTGTTTAGTGTAACGGTACCTTAAGACTACAACAGATATTAAACTTGCTCCAATTAGGCCTCGGCCTACACTATAATTCCAGCATTGACCTGGGCTCCAATATCGACAGTTGCTGCTCAGAAGTGCCGTCTGCACAGTCAACAGTTGCTCCTCTGTTATTGGGGTTCAGTAATGTCAGCTGATCCCCAGCTGTGTATCCGGCAATCTCTCCTGCTCCGTCCACACTCACACTACAACAGATATTAAACGCCCCCCCCAGGCATTTGTAAGTAAAAGAGCCATCTTGTGCAGCACTAATGCTGCATTTGGACAAGGTGGTATTTTAGTTATGCTCCTTGCACACGCTGAACAAAACAAACAAATATAAAATGTGTCCCCTCATACCGTTAAAGTCCCGGAGGCGGCACTTTCCTTCCTAATCAGATGCGGCACAGCTGTCATTCATGGCAGCTGTCATCCATGGCATGCGCTTAGGGATCAGCTGATGCCGCACAGTCTGAAGAAGGCGGAAGGAGATGAGTGAGAGGCGAAGATATGCACAGCGCATGCCCATGAATCCCAGCCCCGCAGTGTGAATAAATCAGAAGACACTGCGGGGCGGGATCTCGGGCAGCGCGGCTGCACAGGCGCAGTCAGCCTGACAACAAATGATGTCAGAAGACGGGCAGCGCTATCTTTGCATGCCCAAAGGATGACATTACAGCGCAGGCTCCGGGACAGATTCAAACAACGCTGAAGAGGCAGCGCCTGGCGCCAAGGGGGTATGAATGACGGCTGTGCTGCGTCTCATTAAGAAGGAAAGTCCTGCCTCCGGGACGGTTTCACGATATGAGGGGGCACATTTTGTAAGTGTTTACTTCAGCATGTGAAAGGATTTTTTGAACAAAAACCGACATGGTAACACCTACTGCCACCCACCCAGGGTGGAGATGCCAAGTGTAATCATGGACAGTGGAGCAACTCCCATACTAATTAAAAACCTATAGAGAACTGGAGTATTTGTGCCCCTGAATAATGAAAAGATACAATAACTAATATGACCAAAAAAATTACCTTTATTAAATATAAAAATACATACAAACAAAACATATAGCTAGTAAAAAATGACCAGAGGTGGTGATGACACAAGAAGTCAGAGCCAGTGACACCCAGAATGCCAAATGGCAGCACTACATGAACAGCTGAGGGATACCGGATATGTATGGACCCCCCAGAAATATATATACTACAGACAACTGTGTATTATCTGTGTAGCCAAAAACCTCTAAAAAGTAAGAGGTGCAGCAACGCCTATTCCAAGCCCAAAATCATGATATTCAAAAGGCATAGTAAAGTGCAGAAAAAGTGCATAGCATGAGCGCTGCTACCAGTGCTTACCCATGTGGGTGCGGTGTCAGCTGGATCCGTGTAGCCCCGATGTACGTTTCGCTATATCTAGCTTCCTCGGGAGGCCTGTGGCATGTGAAAGGAGCATAAATAAAAGAGTCACCTTTTCCTTGTGCAGCATTAGTGCTGCACAAGGTGGCTCGTTTAGTTACAAACGCCTGGGGGAGGTTACAGGTTCCCTTTTTACTTGCTCCAATTAGGCCTCAGCCTATACTCTGTTTCTCCTGTAATTCCTGTGCCCCAACATCGCCAGTTGCTGCTCAGAAGTGTCTTTGGCACGGGTACTCCCTTCTGCCCAGCCTGGTTTCAGCACGCCAGCTGTTTCCGGGTAGTGTCAAGGTTACTTTTGCCTCCAATATATTGTCCTGTCAGGTTCCGGTCGGGTTAGCCAACTCTATGGTGCCTGCAGTTTAGGTGCTTCCTATGTGGGCTGTGGGAACTGGCAATCAAGGCTGGTTCCATAGTGCCTATAGGACAAGCTCCTACTGTAGGACTGTGGGTTTTCGGTAACTATGGCTGGCTCACGGCCTAGCAATTTTTTTTTTATGTGGACCTTCTGCTGCCTATCTGAGTTCCAGCACCATTAGCTGGTTCTTTGGAAGGCAATCTTGAATAGGTCCCCCTGGTTCCAGTACTGTCAGCTGGTTCTAGGCAGAGCCTTTGGCTTAGGTGTCTACTTCTCGGTATCCGAGTTCCACCAACGTCTGGTGGTCCTGGGTAGTGCTTTCTGGCACAGGTACCTCCTGCTTAGTAACCGGGTTCCAGTACCGTCAGCTGGTCCTCGGTAGTTCCATTGGCTCTTGTACCTTCTGCTTCCCATCCGGATTCCAGTACCGTCAGCTGGTTCTCGGCAGTGTCTTTGGCTATTGTACCTTCTGCTACCCAGCCTGGTTCCAGTACCGTCAGCTGGTTCCAGGCAGAGCCCTTGGCTTAGGTGCCTCCTTCTCGGTATCTGAGTTCCACCAACGTCTGGTGGTCCTTGGTAGTGCTCTCTGGCACAGGTACCTCCTGCTTAGTAACCGGGTTCCAGTACCGTCAGCTGGTCCTCGGTAGTTCCATTGGCTCTTGTACCTTCTGCTACCCATCCGGGTTCCAGTACCGTCAGCTGGTTCTCGGCAGTGTCTTTGGCATGGGTACTCCCTCCTGCCCAGCCTGGTTCCAGCATGCCAGCTGTTTCTGGGTAGTGTCAAGGTCACTTTGCCTCCAATACATTGTCCTGTCGGGTTGCGGTCGGGTTAGCCAACTCTATGGTGCCTGCAGTTTAGGTGTTTCCTATGCGGGCTGTGGGAACTGGCAATCAAGGCTGGTTCCATAGTGCCAATAGGACAAGCTCCTACTGTAGGACTGTGGGTTTTCGGTAACTATGGCTGGCTCACGGCCTAGCAATTTTTTTTTTATGTGGACCTTCTGCTGCCTATCTGAGTTCCAGCACCATTAGCTGGTTCTTTGGAAGGCAATCTTGAATAGGTCCCCCTGGTTCCAGTACTGTCAGCTGGTTCTAGGCAGAGCCTTTGGCTTAGGTGTCTACTTCTCGGTATCCGAGTTCCACCAACGTCTGGTGGTCCTGGGTAGTGCTTTCTGGCACAGGTACCTCCTGCTTAGTAACCGGGTTCCAGTACCGTCAGCTGGTCCTCGGTAGTTCCATTGGCTCTTGTACCTTCTGCTTCCCATCCGGATTCCAGTACCGTCAGCTGGTTCTCGGCAGTGTCTTTGGCTATTGTACCTTCTGCTACCCAGCCTGGTTCCAGTACCGTCAGCTGGTTCCAGGCAGAGCCCTTGGCTTAGGTGCCTCCTTCTCGGTATCTGAGTTCCACCAACGTCTGGTGGTCCTTGGTAGTGCTCTCTGGCACAGGTACCTCCTGCTTAGTAACCGGGTTCCAGTACCGTCAGCTGGTCCTCGGTAGTTCCATTGGCTCTTGTACCTTCTGCTACCCATCCGGGTTCCAGTACCGTCAGCTGGTTCTCGGCAGTGTCTTTGGCATGGGTACTCCCTCCTGCCCAGCCTGGTTCCAGCATGCCAGCTGTTTCTGGGTAGTGTCAAGGTCACTTTGCCTCCAATACATTGTCCTGTCGGGTTGCGGTCGGGTTAGCCAACTCTATGGTGCCTGCAGTTTAGGTGTTTCCTATGCGGGCTGTGGGAACTGGCAATCAAGGCTGGTTCCATAGTGCCAATAGGACAAGCTCCCCCTGTAGGACTGTGGGATTTCAGTAACTAAGGCCGGCTCACGGCCTAGCAATTTTTTTTTTCATGTGGACCATCTGCTGCCTATCTGAGTTCCAGCACCATTATCTGGTTTTTTGGAAGACAATCTTGAATAGGTCCCCCTGGTTCCAGTACTGTCAGCTGGTTACAGGCAGAGCCTTTGGCTTAGGTGCCTCCTTTTCGGTATCTGAGTTCCACCAACATCTGGTGATCCTTGGTAGTGCTTTCTGGCACGGGTACCTCCTGCTTAGTAACCGGGTTCCAGTACCGTCAGCTGGTCCTCGGTAGTTCCATTGGCTCTTGTACCTTCTGCTACCCATCCAGGTTACAGTACCGTCAGCTGGTTCTCGGCAGTGTCTTTTGCTCTTGTACCTTCTGCTCCCCATCCTGGTTCCAGTACCGTCAGCTGGTTCCAGGCAGAGCCTTTGGCTTAGGTGCCTCCTTCTCGGTATCCGAGTTCCACCAACGTCTGGTGGTCCTTGGTAGTGCTTTCTGGCACGGGTAACTCCTGCTTAGTAACCGGGTTCTTGTACCGTCAGCTGGTCCTCGGTAGTTCCATTGACTCTTGTACCTTCGGGGAGCCATCCGGGTTTCAGTACTGTCAGCTGGTTCTCGGCAGTTTCTCAGCCTTCTTGTACCTTCTGCTACATTTCCAAGTTTAAGCTTTTGGAAATGTTTTTTGCTAATCACTCTGGATCTCCCTGACGATGACCCTAAAGACGATGACCCTGAAGACCACCCCGAAGAAGACAACGACCCCGGGGACGACGACCCCTGAGACGACGACCCTGGAGACGACGACCCTGAAGACCACCCCAAAGAAGACGACGACCCCGGAGATGACAACCCTGGAGACAATGACCCTGAAGACCACCCCGAAGAAGACCAAGAAGCAGAAGAACAAGAAGCTGCAGAACAAAAAGCAGAAGAACATTAAGCATAAGACTAAAAATCAGAGCAAAAGATAGTATCTAAATTATAAGCAGAAGAAGACTAAGCAGTGTATGGGGGTGAGTCCATTCCTTCTCGTGGTGCCCCTGGAAAAAACCTGTTGCTGCAGGCCAAACTGAACGTGGACAAATCCTGTTGTAAATCTTTTGTGACAGGCAGAACGGAAGGTGTAATCTTCAAACTTTTATAGATAACAACTACAGGAATGCCTGTCACAAATATGAATATGATGAAGAAGAAGAAGATGAAGAAGATTTAGAAGTAGAGTATGAAGAAGTATAATAGTTGAATAAGAAGAATATGAAGAATGTAAAAAAAAAGAATAATAGGAAGAAGGTGAAGAAGAAGAAGATGAATAAGGTGAAGAAGAAGTTGATGAAAAAGATGCTGCTGAGGATGATGAAGAAACTGTGGGAGAAGTAAAAAAGAAGGTGAAGAGCATGGAAGTAGTGAAACATAAATATCTGACAAAACATAAAAAATCTTAACATAGTCAATATCTTTGTAACTCCGAACATCTTAAAAAAAAATTATTCCTGCTATTCCATTTGATTGGGATAAACCTCTGTGCCTTTAATGTCTCTTCCACCTCCCCCAATACATTCTACATTATTCTTAGTTGTTTTCCTTCATGTAGAATTAACTTACAAGGAAAGAAAGGGTTTATTTTAATTCCGATATTTTTGTCCCACTGACTTGCATTGGTATCAGGTATCGGTATCGGCGATATCCGATATTTTTTTTATTTCGGCCGATCCAATCCGATACCGATATTTCTGAATATCGGAAGGTATCGCTCAACACTACTGGAGGATGCTGGATCACTGGTGCCCGCAGCAGGCACAGAATCCCCACGTCCTCTCCCTGCAGAAACTCCATGCCTACGACCATGTGCCTTACTCCCTGCCTTCTTCATCTTGGTAGACTGATAAAGAGAGGCAGAAAAGTACTAAGGGCTTAGTGTGCTTATACCTGAACAGCTCCTAACAGGTATAAGAAACACTAATTTCATAAAGTGTGGACTAGACTTTAATATGAGCTAATGTGGCCTACACAACTGTAAAGTGGAGTGTTTGGTGATTGGTGAACTTTATTTAGGTTTTTTTTGGACAAAAAAAATGGATGTGCCCAAAGATGTAAAACCGATCGTATCGCAAACTTTTTGAAGCGATTACAATGCAGGAAGGTAACCTACAATGCAATAGATGAGGCTCCAAAAAATAGGCTAATACTAATCTGGATGGAGCTACAGGGCACAAGGCTGCAGAAAGGCTCCTCTACCTACTCCCAGGGGCGTAACTACCGCGGTCGCAGCGGTCGCCATTGCGACCGGGCCCCGCAGGTCAGGGGCCCGGGGCCGGCAGGTCAGAGCAGGGCCGGACTGGCCATCGGGCACTTCTGGCAAATGCCAGAAGAGCCGGTGCCAGTAGTGGGCCGCTGCACTGTTCCTCCCCCTCCCCCCGCCAGTGCCGCCGCCGCCGCATTTAACTATACCAGCGTCTATGACACCGGTATACTTCAATGCAATGATGTGGGAGAGAGCGTCACCTGACGCTCCCTCTCCCATCATTCCCCGCTCTGCCTCTGACAGTACACTGCGGGTGTGCGATGACGTCATATCATCGCGCACCTGCTGTGTCCTGGGCAGACTGCAGCCGCCGGGAGCAGCGCGGGCAAAAGGAAAGGTGAGGAGAGTTTTTTTTTTCTTTTTAACTGGACTGTGGGGCCATTATCGGGGGGGGGGAATGAGATGAGATGTGCGGGCTGTGCTGTATATATCCCTGTGCGGGCTGTGCTGTATATACCACTGTGCGGGCTCTCCTGTATATACCCCTGTGCGGGCTCTGCTGTATATACCCCTGTGCGGGCTGTGCTGGATATACCACTGTGCCGGCTCTGCTGTATATACCACTGTGCGGGCTCTGCTGTATATACCACTGTGCGGGCTGTGCTGTATATACCACTGTGCGGGCTGTGCTGTATATACCACTGTGCGGGCTGTGCTGTATATATCCCTGTGCGGGCTGTGCTGTATATACCCCTGTGTGGGCTGTGCTGTATATACCCCTGTGCGGGCTGTGCTGTATATACCCCTGTGCGGGCTCTGCTGTATATACCACTGTGCGGGCTGTGCTGGTTATACTACTGTGCGGGCTGTGCTGTATATACCACTGTGCGGGCTGTGCTGTATATACTACTGTGCGGGCTCTGCTGTATATACCACTGTGCGGGCTCTGCTGTATATACCACTGTGCGGGCTGTGCTGTATATATCCCTGTGCGGGCTGTGCTGGATATACCACTGTGCGGGCTGTGCTGTATATACCACTGTGCGGGCTGTGCTGTATATATCCCTGTGCGGGCTGTGCTGTATATATCCCTGTGCGGGCTGTGCTGTATATATCCCTGTGCGGGCTGTGCTGTACATATCCCTGTGCGGGCTCTGCTGTATATACCACTGTGCGGGCTGTGCTGTATATACCACTGTGCGGGCTGTGCTGTATATATCCCTGTGCGGGCTGTGCTGGATATACCACTGTGCGGGCTGTGCTGTATATATCCCTGTGCGGGCTGTGCTGTATATATCCCTGTGCGGGCTGTGCTGTATATATCCCTGTGTGGGCTGTGCTGTACATATCCCTGTGCGGGCTGTGCTGTATATACCACTGTGCGGGCTGTGCTGGATATACCACTGTGCGGGCTGTGCTGGATATACCACTGTGCGGGCTGTGCTGGATATACCACTGTGCGGGCTGTACTGTATATACCACTGGGTGGGCTGTGCTGGATATACCACTGTGCGGGCTGTGCTGGTGTAAAGACCGCAGGTAAAGAAGGATGCAGGGACAAAGAGGAGCCAGAAAGCAAATAACGTTTTCTTTAACTTTCCTTTTAACTTTCAACCAAACACAGATAACAATAGTTTTCCACGCAGGGAACTCAAGTACAAAATCACAATTTCACAGTAAATCCTCTCTACTATATAGGCGCCCTGAACTATTCCCGCGGAACGCGACAGCGCCTCACTAGTGACCCTCTAACAAGATGAAGTCATTAACGTTCACTTATCAGTGCTGTTTCAGCGATGTAGTCCGGATGGTGAGGCTCCGTCAGCGACGTAGTCCTGTTGGCGGATGAAGAAGATGGCCTCTGACGACGGGCCCAGGTGTAGATCCGAGTCCAGAATGTCTGCTGCGGTGCTGCGTTACCTCCTTTAGGCGAACGTCGATCCAGAGTAACAGTTTCCAAGTTCAAAGAGGAGTCTTTTTGAGGAGAATTAGCGGAGTGATCCGTATCAGTCACGGCTGGGACAAACCCCGGAGGGCCCGGAGCAGTCTCTGGCAAGATGTTCCCGGGGGGCGGCGTAATACTGTCCCTGAGCTGATCAGCGCTACCTCTCTGCTTTGGGGGTCGCTGACGACGAATGCGCCGCTTTCTGGGGGCTCTGGTAGTTGCCTGCAGCGTCTGCTGCGCGTTCTCCCCCTGCTTCCAGCAAGTCTCTCTGCGGCCTGCACACACACGACAACTGCGCTGACGTTCCCTCCCCTCAGAGTCCTCTCGCGCTCCTCTGCCCCTGCTTTCGCGCGCTTTTCCTTTTATCCTCCTCCCTCCCTGCGTCACTCTGCCTCCTGTCACATCTGCCCGGCTTCCCGTACGTCCCACACATTCGTTCCCCGGAACCCCGACTCCCGGCAATAATGGTTCCACCCGTCCGCACGGCTCACCAGGTCCCCGTCCCCTACATTCCCCCACCCTGTATGCTCGCCAGTCCCTGGGCGAGGTCTTCGAACTGACAGGTGGCCCACCTGACGGGTTGTTCCACACTTGAGTCTGTCTAGCGTGTAAGTCAGGACTGTAGCGAGCTGGGGGTCTACCTGCAGTAGAACGTTCAGAATGTCGTAGCTCGGGGCCTTGTGTAGGGGGTGTCGGGGGAATGCAGTCAGCGGAGGGGCGACTGGTCAGGGGTAGTGTAGTAGTCGAGATAGGGGGAGCATTTTGACACCGTTCCTCTTCTTCATCATCCTCTTCATCCCACCAAGGGTTGTTGGGGGACTCAGTCGTAGGTGGCTCTTCCCTGATTGCGGGTTCTGGGGTGTTCGAGTCAACAGAGCGACACAAACGGAGCATGTTGCGATGGAGAATGCGAGTTCCTGTGCTTCCGGGGACTTCAGACCGCACTTCATATACAGGTCCATGCGGGTCTATACGGCGAAGTACCCGATAGGGTGTTTTTTCCCAACGGTGGTCTAACTTGTTTTGTGGTCTTTGTTCTCGAACGAGTACTCGATCACCTGGCCGGAACTCTGGGGGTTTTGCTGTAGGGGTGCTCCGATGCTCCACTTCCCGAATTCGAGTGTGCACCATCCGGTGTAAGGTCTGCAGCCGATGTCGATGATCACGCACCCACGAAACCATCCCTGCTCGGGGGCCTTCTTTCTCCGAAGACAGTTCCAGATCTGTCACGCCTTTCCCTGGGCGCCCAAAGACCACTTCATACGGGGTGCGTCCTGTGACTTGATGAACTCTATTGTTGTAGATCCACACTAGATCAGACACATACTCCGGCCAGCGGGTCTTTTGATCTTGCTCCAGCGCACGCAACATTTGAAGCAAAGTCCGGTTAAACCGCTCACAAGCCCCATTTCCCTGAGGGTGATACGGTGTGGTGCGTGACTTACCAAGGCCGTAGAGGCGATGCAGTTCATCCATGACTTTGCCCAAGAAACAGGCGCCTTGATCCGAATGTATTTGTCTCGGACAGCCGTAAACTTGAATAAAGTTCTTACAGACAGCGCTCGCCGCAGACTCAGCTGTCTGATCACGGGTAGGGGTGACTACCGCGAATTTTGAAAAATTATCAATCATAACGAGGCAGTGTTCGTAGCCTTGATGCGCTGCTCCAATGGTGATGTAGTCTATCATTGATACTTCAAAAGGAGCAGACGTCGTGATGCTCTGCACAGGCGCCCTTTCCTCCGGTGACTTGGTTAACTCACATTGTCGACATTGCCTACAGGCAGTTTGTACTTCTGCAAGCAGCCGAGGATGATAGAACCGAGTTTGCAGCCACTTAAACGTCCTCTTCACTCCGAAGTGTGCCCCGGACTCATGAGCTTCTTTAGCAACTGCGGCCACCACGGGCCCTGGTAAGACCATCTGCCACGTCGGCCCGGAATCTGCCTGAGCCATGGTTTAAGTGGCATAAGAGTCCTTCCTGGAGAGTTAGGCGCTCCCATTGCCGCAGAAGAAGGTTCAGATCTGACGGGAGGGTTTGTCCAGGAGTTCTCACGGGCAATAGACCATTCGTTACCCACTGTCGCAATGGAGCTAGTTCCTGGTCTTCTTGTTGCAACCGTATCCATTCGTCCCGACTCTGAACCAACAGTCCCGTAGCCGTTCCGTTCCCGGTCTGCTCCCGACTCACAGCCGTCCGAGCAGCGCCCCCGATGGCATAGGGGATCTCTTCTCCCTCCAGCTCCTCATCTCGGTTAGTTTTTGGGGTGTTATTCCGCAGACGAGATAATGCGTCAGCATGAACATTCTCCGCCCCTCGCTTGTAGAGGATACGGTATCTGTACTTGGCCATCCGGGCTACCCAGCGCTGTTCCAGGGCACCCAATTTCGCATTCTCCAGATGTGCCAATGGGTTGTTATCCGTGCGAACCAGCACCTCAGAACCGGCCAGGTACTCAGCTAACCGCTCCGTCATAGCCCACACCACGGCCAGCAGCTCCACCTTGAAAGAACTGTAATTGTCCGGGTTCAACTCAGAGTCATGAAGAGACCGACTCGCATAGGCGATCACTCTCTCCCGCCCATCCTGAACCTGAGACAACACAGCCCCCAATCCCTGAGAGCTGCCGTCAGTGTGCAGGATGAACGGTTGCGAAAAGTCCGCATAAGCCAACACAGGCGGCTCCATGAGAGCTGTCTTCAAGTCCCGGAACGCTGCTTCTTGTGGCTCCTGCCATTGTATCTTCTTTCCCCGTTCCTTGGGGGAGCTTCCTTTCAGCAAGACTTGTAGATTGTAAGAGCGGCGAGCAAAGTTCTTCACAAAGCGCCGGTAGTACCCGGCGAGGCCCAGGAACGCCCGTACATCCTTGGCGGTCTCTGGTGTGGGCCACTCCTGGATTGCGGCAATCTTCTCCTGTGATGGCCGGACTCCTTCGGCGGACACCACATGCCCCAGGTACTCGATCTGTTCCCGGAACAAGTGACACTTCTGGGGCTTCACCTTAAGCCCGTATTTCAGTAACCGGTCCAGTACCTGCTCCAGTCGGCACAGATGTTCCTCGAATGTTGGGGCATAGATGATGATGTCATCCAGATAAATAAGAGTGGCCTCGAAGTTCAAATCCCCCAGACACCGCTCCATTAATCGTTGGAAGGTGCCTGGAGCGTTGGCCAGTCCAAACGGCATTCGATTGAACTCGAATAGTCCCATGGGCAGGATAAACGCTGTCTTAGGACGATCTGCTTCTGACATCGGGACCTGCCAGTATCCGCTGGCTAGGTCTAAGGTGGAAAAATATTTGGCCCGACCCAGCACGGAGAGAGACTCCTCAATACGGGGAAGTGGATAAGAGTCTCGGACGGTGCATGCATTTAGCTTACGGTAGTCCACACAGAACCGGAGCGTGCCGTCCTTTTTCCGCACCAGCACGATCGGTGCAGCCCACGGGCTCTGACTCTCGCGAATCACTCCTTTTTGTAGCATCTGGCCTAACAACGTCTTTACTTCCTGGTACATCTGCGGGGGAATCTATCTGTACCGCTCCCTGATGGGCACTGTATCCCCAGTCGGAATTCCATGTTCGATGGCCGTGGTACAGCCAAAATCATCTTCATGTTGCGCGAACACTTTAGCATAGTGTCCAAGGAGTCGCTGCACTCGTGAGATCTGTGATGGTTCCAGGCCCGATAATTCTGTCCGCATGTGCTCCAGAATAGTTTGACCCTTTCGAAACGCTATCGGCTCAGGATCCTGTGTAGACCGGACACTGACCATCCAGGGATCAGGGGAATCCACCTCTAACTGCAAAGTATCTGGAGGAGGCATCACTTCTAACGGTCGTAACACTTTGGCCATCTCACTACGGACCCGTAGCACGACATCGTGTTCGTCCACATTCACACATCGCACTGGTACGGCCCCATTTTTAACAGTAGCCAGAGATCGGGCCACTAGCAGTCCTGTGGGCAAAGGGGACGTAAAGGTGGGCTCAACCTGCACTTGCACTCCTTCTAGAGGGATGCGAGCTCGTATGGGCAGGGATATCACAGTCTGTCCTGGGGGAAACGTCACCTTTGTTGTCGGGGAAGTAATTACTCTCCCTAGTATGTCTCCCTCCTGACAGGTCTCCTGCACCCGGACTTCTCTCACTAGCTGTCTGAATACGGAACCTTGAGGTGTACTGGTCCCCCACTGATTAAGTGTCTCTTGTGTAGTCTCCCCTAACAGAAAACTGCCAAAGTCTTTCAATACGTTCATCCCCAAAGTCACGGTATGTTGTGGGCTGGGATCTCCCCGTGTTAACACAACCCCCCGGCGACCCAGGTCTTTCCCACATAAAGATATTTGCATCCAGGTGACCCCCTCCACTGGGATGGGCAGCTGATTGGCGGCCTGTAACCGAATTACGGGGCCCCATTGGGGTCTGACTGACAAAGGGAAATGTTTTCTAAAATAAGCCTCGGGCATAGTCGTGACTTGGGACCCGGTGTCTACCAGACAACGTACAGCCCGCCCTTCAAACTCTGCCCAAACCAGGGGGCAGCTGGCAACCAAATTTCCGGGACTTTCACCGCCCATCCGCGGGGACTCTGACTCCGAGCGTCGTCCCCTTAGCTCGGAGTCCTCTAGTTTAACGCCCCACGAGACGAGGCCCTCCCTCTCCGGGGGCATTCCCGTGCAAAATGTCCGGCCTCCCCGCAACCATAGCAAACACCGGGGACTGGATAATATCCTGATCGAGCGCCTCGAACTGGACCCCCAGACCCTTGATCCCGGGGTAACTCCCTTGGACTCCGCGCATTTTTTTTTACTTCAGCCAGTTCGTCTCTGATTTGTTTGAGCTCCTGCCGCATCTCCTGAACCCACAACGGCTCACTCCCTTCTGCGGCAGCAGTCTGGATAACCCGAGTCTCTCCAGTCGGGACCGTCACCCCCCTCTCTTGCTCCCGGGTGCGGGCCTCATTGCCTATGTCGGAGAAAGTCAGGCGCGGGTCGACCCGCACTCGTTCACGTAGAGCCTGTTTGGTTAGCTCATCTCGCAGTCCCATCCCCATACCATCTTTCCGCACGATCGCAATGTGTAGCTCTTGCAGAGCATTCATGTACTGAGTGACAGTCTCGCCCTCTTTTTGTCGCCGTCTAAACAACCGGGCCCTCAGCTCTCCCACGTCGGTGGGATCCCCGTGCGTCCCCTCTAACACATCTAACACCCGGGCAAAAGTATTCCGCTCTGCGGGGGGTCTCAACATCACTCAATCCCGGGCCTCTCCGTCTAATGCCATAATGGCCACCTCCGCTTCCAGGGCCGGGGTCATAGGATGCATTCTCAGCAGCCCCCGCATCCTTTCAGTCCAGCTCCACAACAACATGTTGCTTCCATTAAACTTGGGCAGATTATTTAACATGGCCCCCAAGGAGAGAGACGCTCTAGGCCCAGCCCCATCCTCCGTATCCTCTGGCTCCCTCTTTGGATCCTGCATCCTGCCGACTACGCCAAATGTAAAGACCGCAGGTAAAGAAGGATGCAGGGACAAAGAGGAGCCAGAAAGCAAATAACGTTTTCTTTAACTTTCCTTTTAACTTTCAACCAAACACAGATAACAATAGTTTTCCACGCAGGGAACTCAAGTACAAAATCACAATTTCACAGTAAATCCTCTCTACTATATAGGCGCCCTGAACTATTCCCGCGGAACGCGACAGCGCCTCACTAGTGACCCCCTAACAAGATGAAGTCATTAACGTTCACTTATCAGTGCTGTTTCAGCGATGCAGTCTGGATGGTGAGGCTCCGTCAGCGACGTAGTCCTGTTGGCGGATGAAGAAGATGGCCTCCGACGACGGGCCCAGGTGTAGATCCGAGTCCAGAATGTCTGCTGCGGTGCTGCGTTACCTCCTTTAGGTGAATGTCGATCCAGAGTAACAGTTTCCAAGTTCAAAGAGGAGTCTTTTTGAGGAGAATTAGCGGAGTGATCCGTATCAGTCACGGCTGGGACAAACCCCGGAGGGCCCGGAGCAGTCTCTGGCAAGATGTTCCCGGGGGGCGGCGTAATACTGTCCCTGAGCTGATCAGCGCTACCTCTCTGCTTTGGGGGTCGCTGACGACGAATGCGCCGCTTTCTGGGGGCTCTGGTAGTTGCCTGCAGCGTCTGCTGCGCGTTCTCCCCCTGCTTCCAGCAAGTCTCTCTGCGGCCTGCACACACACGACAACTGCGCTGACGTTCCCTCCCCTCAGAGTCCTCTCGCGCTCCTCTGCCCCTGCTTTCGCGCGCTTTTCCTTTTATCCTCCTCCCTCCCTGCGTCACTCTGCCTCCTGTCACATCTGCCCGGCTTCCCGTACGTCCCACACATTCGTTCCCCGGAACCCCGACTCCCGGCAACAATGGTTCCACCCGTCCGCACGGCTCACCAGGTCCCCGTCCCCTACACTGGCACCCAACACCATGTTTCAGTGCAGGAGATTCCTGCAACAGTCCGAGGCGTATCTAGGGGAAGGTGGGGGTGGGGATGCCGAGGTGGGGGTGCCGGGGTGGGGGGGCCCCATTTGGAAGTTCGCACCGGGGCCCATAACTTTGTAGTTACGCCACTGTCTACTCCTATATAGTGCACGCAATCTAGCTGTATGGAAACACACCACTAATAGGAGAAATCAGGAAAAATGGACTGCACTAATGAAAAAAAGGACAATGTATGAGGCAGTGATGCACACTGAGTGAACTACAACCAGATGTGGCTGCAGAACACACTGCAGCGTGAGCTGCACTCACACACACAGAGACCTTGCAGACAGCCGTGAACAGCGCTGCAAGGCAAAAAAAAAGGTTCTCACACAGCGGTTGCTACAGTAGCCTGGGTAAAGCACACTGAAGCAAATCGCTATCTCAAACTGTCCCTCAGTCAGAAAAGCAGCGTCCTGTCCCTAACTGAATTCACAGCAGAGTGAACCCAAAATGGCGGCGGCGGCTTTTATAGTGCATCATGACATCATTTCAGCAGCCAATCACAGCCATGCCAGTAGTTACATGCCTAACATGAATAACAGGATGTGCCCACACTTCTTAGGATTCCTCATTGGCTGAATTAAATCAAACTGGCTCATAGCCGATTCCGGTACTCGATATTGAAAAAGTATCGGAACTCAGTATCGGAATTCCGATACAGCGAATATCGGCCGATACCCGATATTTGCAGTATTGGAATGCTCAACACTACTCAGGACCATCTTCCTCTTCGCAGTCTACTACTTCTGGCGGGGGTACCTCAGGGGCATCTTGCAACTCTTCCAGTGCATCAGGGTCCCATGAGTTGGCGGGTGGCAAACTTTCCACTTCAGAGGACAAGATAAGTGGCTCTTCTTTCTCATCATCAGGAACTATTGGCACTTGTACCCTTTCAGGTAGGCCTTCATGGACGGAACCTTTGGATCCAGCTTGGAGTGTCACCAGACTCACCTCCACGCGTCTGAGCCATGCGGACATCTCTCCGTGGACAGACGACACCTCCTCCACCTCTTCTCGGCGTCCAATGCCGTGGCTCCGTCTTGCACTGGAAGGGAATCTCTCTTCCTGCCATGCCACTCACTCCAGGGATGATGCTGTCTCCTATTACCAGGACATTCAGAGGAATGAGCAGTTCTCCGCCATCATCAGTCTCTGGTAGGGCAATTTCTGGACAGGTGTCCCACTCATCCACATGTCCAGCACTCGCTTCTGCGACTGTCTGGTGGGCACTTCCTTCTGGATTGTCGGCCTCTGCGGGAAGTGTATCCCTTCTGTGAGCGCCCTTCACTCCCGACCTGGAAGCATATTTCTGGGTGACAGCTGGGGCACCTCTGATGCTCCGCAGCTCTCCTCTAACTTCTTCCATCCTCCACCGTGAATTACCTTGGGGTATGACGCTGGACTTCTAGATGGCAGCAAAAGCTTTCCTCAGGCTTTCAACTTCTTCCCTTATTTTTTGCATTCCTTGACGTAGTTTGTGGGGTCACTTCGGCTCTTCCTCATTCGGGGTGGGTACTCTGCAAACACCGGACCATCCCTGTCTTGGCTGCAACCCCCTGATCCTGCTCACGTATGCACGCTTTGCTCCCCATTTCAGTAAAAGTCATGCGCTCCCGCAAAACTTGCGCTAACAGTACATCTCGCAAGCCTGTCACCAACTGGTCTTGCAGCACTAAGTCAGGGAGTCCTACGCCTGCACTGTCTTTCTTAGTAATGGCAGTGTAGATTTCCTGTAGTACGTTCATATATTGCATCACAGTCTCCCCCTCTCTTTGAATACACCTAAATAGATGCATGCGCAGCTCCCCTATGTCCGTGGGGTCTCCATGCGTCTCTTCAAGTATTTGCAGTACTTTGTCAAGGGTGTCTTGCGCCTGGGGGGGTCATAGCATGACAGAGTTCCTCGCCTCTCCATCTAGGGCCATCAAGGCAATCTCCGCCTCTACCACAGGGGCCATGGGGTACATCCTCACCATTCCGCTGACCCGCTCAGTCCAGTTCCAAAGCATGGTATTGTGGCGCCCCCACTGCCGCAGGGCCGAGGGGTACCCGGTACCGGGCCTCTGAGTCTCTGCTTCTGGGGTTGTCACGGCGGCCAGGCCCCGGTCCGTGACCCTGCCGTGGGGCGCACAGTGAATGATCGGTGTGGATGTTGGTGGTGCAGTTGTGGGGTGCAGGTCGCGGTAAATAACGAGGACACCAGGTTGCAGTCTCTTTACCTCTTTACTGGAGATCTCTGAGTCCTCAGTCCAGAATACGGTTCACCAGGCTGCGCAAGTCCGGCCGGTCCAATGGCACCTCCAGAGTTCACTTCACAGGTGGAAATCGGTGCCTTCCTTCTTAGCGCTATGTGTTGTAGTCCTTCCCTGCTATGCTTACGGAAAGTACCCCACAACCGTTGTGTCTGTTTCTCGTGTTCCCTCACAACTCGATTAACTGATCTTCTGCTAATCTTCCGTCCCTTCCTGATGTTACAGTTAGAACGGCACCCGTTTGTCGGGTAGGCCTGGAGTTCTTCCGGGACCCTAGAGACGCCCCTCTCCCGCAATTGCCTCCCAAGACTTCATAGGTGATTTAGGTGAGACAGCCCGCCTGAGACTGACTGTCCTGCCGCTGTTTAGAGTATTGCTTGAAGCTGTCTAATGAAATACTCCCTCGGCGTTCCGGCCGCCGGTAGTGCGCCTCAGTAGGATGTTGCTCCGGTCTTACAGCACGACCCCTACTGGTATTCTCCTATTGCTTGATCTCGTTTCTCACTCAGCACAATCTATCTCGCTTCTAGTCCTTTCTTGGGTCCCGCCGCTTCCCGGAGCTGGCGCGGACCCGTTACGTTCTTTTCAATGCCAAGCCTCTGTCAGGATCCCACCCCCGACAGAGGCCCTACTGTCTCTTCCTCCACAACACCCTCTGCCACTAGGTGTTGCTTCGTCCAATCCAGTCAGCTTTCTCCTCTAACTTCCTGCCTGACCCCCAGTTTACCCACTATGGTGGGGAGTGGCCTAATGAATAGCACCCTTAGCTCCCCCCGGAGGCCCAGCTGTGAAATGTATTGGTGTCTGTGATACCTGATCAGATGAACTCCTTCAGTGCCATCGGACGCACCATGGCTCCCCATAGTGGCGGAGCCACAGTACTGCAACGACCAGGACTCTGGGGCGCTGCAGTATTACTTCCAGTAAACTTAGGGAGATTGCTCAATATTGTCCCCAGTGGTATACTGGCCCTTGGAGCTCCCCCAACAGCTTGGTCTCCCACCTTTGCATCCATAGACTGCATCCTCCCGACTTCGCCAAGTGTAGAAATTGCAGGAACGCAGGATGCAGTCACGCGCGGGAAGCAGAGCAAGGGTTAACAAGTTTCTTTACAGGGAAAATACTCAACGCAGGGAGGTAAAGAGTTAAACAGTATTAAAGGCACAGTGCAATACAATGGTTCAAATACCGTCAATTAGGTAGCAAGAGTATCAGCAAGTCCTAACACTGCAGCTCCTACTGTGCACTAAATAGCACCGGCAATGGCAGGCGCAGCGCCTCCTCCTGGATGGTTTTGTAGTCGCTGATTCCATCTTCTGGTGGCAGTGGTCGGTTTCCGGTACCTTCCACTGCCCCTTGTCCATATACTGATGTGGCTATTAAAGGCACTGGCCACAGACCTGTACGAGCCCAACGTGGCTCCTAAACTGTCTTCACTGACGTAGTAACGTCGCAAGGGTCAGGACCACTATTGTGTGTCCACGTCAGGGTGCGCGTGTCAGTCCTCTATTTGATCTCTCTTGGGCAGCGTGTGTGCGGTACTCACGGTCATGTCCTCTATGGCACTTGGTACTCTCTGGCTGTTACTGGACACACATCGCATGTCCTGCTCTCCCTGGTCCCCGCTGTTGGCAGCGGGCAATGCTGGTCTGCTTGGTGCTGGTACTCCCATCCAAAGCACTCCTCTCTATGACTGCTGCGACACCTGGCTCGGCTCCGCTCTGTGTGAAGATGCAGCCTTTTTAGTTCTGGACCCGGCATGCAGGTACACGTGATCTCGTCAACCTTCTTACAGGATTACTGTCCAGTATCCATGCTGTCTTCCTCTTATACCGGACCTCTTTAATCAGATTGTGGGAGCCAAATGGTTTTCTAAACTGGATCTCAGGGGAGCTTATGACCTTATTGACACTGAAGTAAATTTAAGGCAGGCAACTATGTAAAAAATTTTTATACAATTTGCATAGTTGCATGCACATGACTGTGGTTTTGATGACGCCTTATGAAGATGCCTCCTAGCTGTGTGTGCCGCTCGCTTATGTCCACTGTTTCTGTGCGTCATCGGGACAGTGATAACTTTGGTCATGTAGTCTCTCTCGTGTGATGCGTGATGGCAGGGGCGTGTGCTGGGATGGCATACAGGTGGGGTAATATTGTTTTTTTAAGAACTAATAAAGTTGCAATTTCCCTGACAATTCAATGCTTTATTATGATTAGATGGGCGTGGATACACCCCTGGTATACCTTGTCATTAGGAATTTGGAGCATTTTCAGTAGCAATATACTATTGGCTCCCCATATGACATTTTTGTGCATGTTCATGATCTACTTTATTTAGATTGGACACTGGTAACTATGACAATGGGGATGCCATTATTTTATTGGTGGATCTTTCCAATGTTTTTTACAAGTTAAGGATGTATTATTAGATATGGGGATTATTTTCCATCATTTTATTGAATAACATGTTTTGTATGTATATTAATGGTAGGGTTGATATGGTAGGGGTGATAATATATCCTGTATTGATATTTTTTGCAATTAATGTATCTAACGGGAGTGGGTTTGGCCTCTGTAGTGATTGGTACATGTTTACTAGCCACACTATAAAAGCCAGCCCTGTATGTCTGTATGTATATTTGTATAAGGTTTCTGGATGTTCCATGGAGCTTGTTTTGCCCTCGTCCAAGATAGAGTCTGGTACTTCGCCTTGTCCTTGAACTTCCTGTCAGTCCTGTTATTTATGACCGGGTCAGGAAAGACTACTTGCCAGAGTATTTTGTTGCTGGTGGCTTCTGAGCTTCCTCCTGACTTGCTTCTGAAGTTCCTACTGCTGCTCGTTTACTCTGTCCTCTGCCTCATAATTTCCAGCTGCCTTCGGTTCCATGTGCTGCTTTATGATCCTGACTGTGCTTATGTAACACCTGTAGCGTTTCACCCACTACGGGTCTAGGGGACACTCGCTTAGGTGCGGCGGATGACACTCAGGAGACACGTTTCCTTAAAAGTTCATAGGGTTTATTGCTCCATAAACCACATTGCAACAGGAACAACAGGTAAACAGTCTTACGTCAGACAGGTGATTCCCCAATGTCCATAGTAGAGCTCCTCTCTCACATATCGGTGGGCTCACAGACCGTGCTATGTCCAGCACGTAGGCTCTCCAGCCTAAAGATGGTCTCTGTGTGTTGTTCAGGACGTCTGTCCCCACGTGGAACCGTCCAACACACAGGCCACTCTGCAGTGTCCAGCCAGGACACCTGGAAGTGTGTCAACCCTGACACACACCCACACACTCACTCCATGTGCTACACACACCTCATTACATAGGTGTAACCACACCCAGGTACCTGTCACACGGCTAGTCAGGTGAGCGTGACATCACCACAGGTCCTTACACACAAAACCATCTTACATATTCAGACACGCCTCTTTGGGTGGGTTTGTAGGTGACTGAACCCACCCATCTCTCCAATCACCTTGAAGCCTCCCAACGTAAACAAATCCCTCAGCAGTAGATCTGCTTGAGCAAAACATACCCAGGCTTCCATCACAGGGCCCCCCAGCTCTGCGATACATACCATCCATTAATTACATGACCAGTCGCTATGCCACACACCCCAGGTAACCGGTTGTTACAGTGATGTTGCATTCCTTTCGGTGAGGGCGATATCATGCTTGGAGGCAAGGAGGATTCCCTTTACCAGGTAATGCACCTACATACAACACATTCTGAATCCAGGCCAGAAGGGGGAGCTCTGAACCCGGATTGTTATGGACCTGGTGGTTAGGAGCACCCAGAATGACCTGATGAGTAAACTAGTAATCGGAACAAGCTCTGGGAAAGTGGGAACTCTGCTGACCGCAAACCCTACTCCTATCACACAAACTAGAAATAGCCGTGGAGCGTACCTAACTCTCCCTAGACGCCTCTTCACAGCCTAAGAGCTAACTACCCCTAAAGATAGAAATAGAAGCCTAACCTTGCCTCAGAGAAATTCCCCAAAGGTAAAGGCAGCCCCCCACATATATTGACTGTGAGTTTAAGAGGAAAGTCACAAACACAGGAATGAAACAGGTTTTAGCAAAGGAGGCCAGACTTCACTAAAATAGACAGAGGATAGAATAGGGAACTATGCGGTCAGCACAAAAGACTACAAAAAACCACGCAGAGTAAGCAAAAAGACTCCCCACACCGACTCACGGTGTGGAGGTGCCACTCTGCACCCCAGAGCTTCCAGCTAGCAAGGGAATATCATGATAGCAAGCTGGACAAGAAATTAGCAGTACTAAGAAATATATTCAGGAAGCAGTAACAACAAATGAACTAGCAAAGACTTAGCTTCTGCTGGAGTAGACAGGTCCTCAGAGAAGTCCAAGAGAGATCTGAACCAATACTGAAACATTGCCAGCTGGCATCAAGTAACGATCTGAGTGGAGTTAAATAGGGAAGCCAGCAAGCAATAAACGAGAGCAGCTGACAAAGCCAATCTCAATGACCAGCAGTTCCGCTCAAAGCCACCAGAGGGAGTCCAAGAGCAGAACTAACCAAAGTACCATTCATGACCACAGGAGGGAGTCCAAGAACGGAATTCACAACCCCGGATTCAGGGGATTTTAGAGCTTCCCTAGCTTTGAGTGTTCTAGTCTGGAGGAGGAGTTAGTTCAGTCTGGAGCAGACAGTGAAGAGAGAGGAGTGGAATAAGATAGCGGAGCCATGCAGCCAGGACTGAGCTCCAGCTCCAGGAAAGGAAGTGAACCCGAAGGGTTGAATGTAGTAAAGCATCTGAGGAAAGAAGCACAGAGGAAGGAAAGTGGCTCAGAGGGGAACTGTGACCGGGCACCGGGAGCCCAAGGTTGCGTTGTACTCCAGGTCGCACGGCCGAACCGGAGGGCATAGGACTTTATGTTATTTGCCGTCACCCACACTTGAAGGTGCAGCAGTGCACTAAGAGCCTGGGTTGTGATAGAGACCCTATAAAAAGGCTCACACTGCCCATCATACAGGTAACTGTCACAAGACAGGAGAGAGAGGACTTTGTATGGAAGCCACAGGCAGCAAGGACCTCCCATACGAGCGTGAGTAGGAAGGCTTACGGACCTCACCTGGGAGAGGGATCACCTTTGCCCCCTGGCGGCTGGACTAGATCATCACCTGTTCCTGGTACTCTAGACTGCGGACTGCTACCATCAGTAAACAAGGTAAAGATGTTACAACTCTTGTCCTCCATTTATTTGCCGGTATACATTATCTCTGCCCAGCACACCGGGAGCCCTGGGGACCCCGCTTTACCTGTGGGAAGCGTCACCATCTATGCTGCAGTAATTTCACCCCAGAGGACCCCTTTAAGCAGCATCGGTTCCTACTGACCGAGAACCACAGGTGGTGTCACTAACACAAACTTTAATACAAGTCCTTTTAAAAGACCTTTCTCCTTTAATTGGGCGCCCAGGTCCAAGGACCGGGTTGCAGCCACTGTGACATCCCCTTAACGTGCGACCAGACCTGGTACCGAGTACCCCACTGCCCAGGCGGGCGACTCAATTTTGGCATCACGAACAAGATGGACCGACCCATTGAAATGGGTCCTGTGCACCATGGACTGTGAGATTGTTTAATGGCCGCCATTATTGCACCATGAGGTGGATAGAGAACAAGAGAACAAGGAGGATGTGTTGCCATGGGTGGTGCTCAAGAACCAGCGCAAAAGCTGGATCCGCCCCTACAGAGACTTGAATGCTATCAAAACATGTCCGTCACCAGGATGGATCCGCCCCCCCCCCCGGAAATGGCCGGCGGAAAAGTGGGCAAGACACCACCCACAAAGTGAGAGAGAGAAGGAAAGAGACGTGGAGAAGTGTGGCCGCAGCATGCCTGCACGCTACCCAGGAGAAGCGATGGCGGGCGGCAGTGGACAGCCACCGGTACCCGCTGACGCCAGAGAGGATGTGCCAGAACAACAACAAGAAACACCTGACCTGATGAATACCTTGGATCCAGAGCTCATCGGCGCAGAGATGGAGCAGCTGGCCCAACGACTCCTGCGGACACAGATGGCGGCGGTGGCCGCATGGAGAGTCCCTGGTCCAGAGGATGACGACTGCACGGCCTCCGACCTCACCACCAGTGCTCACAGCCCCAGCAGAGCCAGAGGGAGCGGTGCTCTTGCAGGAGAAGGCACCGACAAAAGACCCATAGCCTGCACCTTTAACCCCAGCGGAGTCGGAAAGCGAGACGCTGACCACGTAGATGACAACACCACAGCACCAGGCCCTGCAACAAGCGCTCCTGACCCCAGTGGAAAAGGACACCGGCACCGGCGAGACCGGTACGCAAACTGCCCCAGTAGCTGAAGAAACCCTAGTGGGACCCCTAGAACCCCCGCCAACTTTAACACCTGGCCAGGTAGTCACCATTAAAGTAACCTGGGACTGCATGATAGACCTGAGGAATGATTTAGCTGACCCAATGGTACATGAACCCTCGCCCCTGAAGGCATGCAGGCCAAAAGAAGCCATACTTTGGAAGCACACAAAAAACGACTTTATGGGATTCCCAGTAGAGGCCCAAGCAGCAGCTAACAATGTGAGAATAATAGAAAAAGAAGGATATTGCAGACAACAGATATTAAAACTTGCAGCAGAGGAAAAAGAACGCAGAGGTAAGTGAGAAGCAATGGAGGAAAGGAACATCCTAGCTAAAACCAGGTCCCACAAAGCTAAACCAGAGGATAGAGGACCATTAAGATCTGAAACTGTTGTTACCTTTCATTTCGGCAGAGGATGGGGATTTATTAAAGAACATGGTGGAATAACTGAACTATTTGATAACAGCAGAGTCGTAGAGTCAAATCTCTTAAAAGGACACCCTGACCGTGACCTGTACCCAGGAGATAAAGTGACCTTTACCCGGCACCATGGCGAAAGGGGATATTATGCCCTACATGTTAAAAGGAGCCCAGGACAGCATACCCATTCCCGTGTAGCCACTGAAAGTGGAACGCAAACCCAGGCTACACAAACCTCTGATGATGGACAGTTTCCTATGGAGTCACCTACACCAAAGAACTTCCCCAGTCAGGAAACTGTGGACACCAGGACCTTCCCTGGAAAAGGAACAAGTAATGAGACGTTCACCTGCTTTAAAATGTTGATAATGTTGTTGATTATGTTCTGTTGATGTTTTCTTACAGTTTAACCCCTTAACGACCGCCGATACGCATTTTAACGGCGGCCGTTAAGGGTACTTAAACCACAGCCCTGTTAATTAAGGGCGCTGTGGAAAAAGTGAATAGCGCCCCCCAGAGCCAGATTTTCTCTGGGGTCTTGGTTGCCGGGGGTAGCCGAGACCCCAGAGAACATGATTCGGGGTTTTTTTACCGACCCCCGGGTTGCGATCGCCAAAAAAAAAAAAGCGATTTCCCATTTAATTTCTCTGTCCTCCAATGTGATTGCACATCAGAGGACAGAGAAATGGGGCCCCCGATCGCCCCCCCGATACTTACCTGTCTGAGGCAAGGTTGGATCAGTTGTTCTACATGATTAACTCTTTACAAGAAGACATGGAGGCTCTGCATAACAAGGTTGCTAACTGGGAAGTCTGTTTCGGACAGGTTCTGCAGGACATAAGTAATCAAATAACAGCACAGGCGCCTCTACCTCCAATGCAGCCACTGCCAAATAGCACACCCAAGTTACCGCAATTTAGATTTAATGGAGACCGCTACAAATTTCCTGGGTTTATTAATCAAAGTGTTTTGTATTTTGATGTCCATGCTGCCCACTTTCATACAGATCAACCCAAGGTCCTATGCATAATTATGTTACTTACCTCACGAGCTCTCGCTTGGGCAAATCCGCTTATCGAGACTCGTGACTCCCATTTGAATAATAGACGATTTTCTTGCTGCAATGTCTTTGATGTTTCATGATCCTAATCGTCGCTTTACTGCTGAAACTGCATTGTTAGGCATTGGATGCGATGTGCTAATGACCCTCGGATCCTGCTCTGCTGCGAGCGGGAGCCGAGTGTCATGCGTCTGTGCTCCAAGCCTCTCACAGAGAGCAGATCGGAACATAGCTGCGGAGGAGGCAGAGAAACTAACTTCTCCATCTCCTCCATTGCCGGGGTCAGCGTTTAACGCACAGCACTCGGATGATATCTGAGTGATGTGCGTTGTCTCACTCGCACCCATAGGCTTATATGGGTGCGAGTGAGCCGAGAGTCGGCTGAGTGTCTGTGACAATCGCAGCATGCTGCGATTGTCTCGGACCGAGGAAAACGGCTAACAAAAAATCGGCTGCTGGGAGCTGCCCCATAGTTTAACATTGGTCTGAGTGCAATGCAATTTTTTATCGCATTGCACTCATCCGTTTTAGTCGCCAGTGTGACCCCGGCCTTATTGTTACATCAGGGTAAGCGCTCTGTTATTGAATACGCTACTGAATTTAAACAGCAGGCAACGGAGCTCATGATACCAGAGATCTTGAATGGACCTATGAATGTTTGTTCAAGTTTCCGTGAAGGAACATTCAATTTCAAATTCTTAGTGGATAACCACACAGAGTCTCCTACCTTAAACTCTTCCTGACATGCGCTGTAGTAGTATTGCTCTGCCGGAACTGCGCTCCCGTAAACCGCAGTACTAATACGATCGCACTATCACCGCTTTCACGGTGAGCGCTGTGGTGATCGCGTGCGCGTGACAGCTGTATGTGAGAGCTGACACCCCGCAGCAATGCCCATGATTGGTGCTAGAGCCGATCATGGGCATTTAACCCCTCTGATGCTGCTGTCAGTAGTGACAGCGGCATAGAGAACAATCGCGCAGGGAGGGGGCTCCCTGCGCTCTCCCACCAGAACAACGTGATATGATCGTGTTGTTCCGGTCATCTCCATGAAGACCCCGGATCCATGGATCCAGCCACGGGGTCCTTCCGGGTCCTTCAGTGAGGTGGCTTGTCAGCACCTGCTGAGAGCAGGCGCCAGCAAGCCTCCTTCACTGCCTGTCAGATCGCTGATCTGACACAGTGCTATGCAAAGTGTCAGATCAGCGATCTGACTTTATATAGTAATGTCCCAACATGGCACACTGTTAAAAAAAAAAAAAAAATAGAAGTTATAAAAATATTTTTTTTAAATCCCCAAATAAAGAAAAAATATATATTTTTCCAATAAATCCATTTATTTATGTAAATAAAAAAAACAATAAAAACACACATATTTGGTATTTCCGCATCCGTAACGACCCGCTCTATAAAACTATCCCACTAGTTAACCCCTCCAGTGAACACCGTGAAAAAATAATAAAAAACGAGGCAAAAAACAATGCTTTATCATCATACTGACGAACAAAAAGTGCAATAAAACGCGTTCAAAAAGATGGATGTAAATAAAAATGGTATCGCAGAAAACGTCATCTTGTCCCGCAAAAAAACAAGCAGCCACACAGCTCCATCAGCAGAAAAATAAAAAAGTTATAGCTTTCAGAATAAAGCGAAGCAAAAACAATTATTTTTTATATAAAATAGTTTTTATTGTGTAAAAGTGCCAAAACATAAAAAAAGATATAAATGAGGTATATATATATATATATATATATATATATATATATATATATATATATATATATATATATAGGGTTATGGTTACGGTTGAGATTAGGGTTAGGGGTGTGTTGTGGTTAGGGGTGTGTTCGGGTTTGGGGTGTGGTTAGGGCTATGGTTAGGGTTGGGATTAGGGTTAGGGGTGTGTTGGGGTTAGGTTTGGAGTTAGAATTGGGGGGTTTCCACTGTTTAGGCACATCAGGGGCTCTCCAAATGCGACATGGTGTCCGATCTCAATTCCAGCAAATTTTGCATTGAAAAGTCAAACGGCACTCCTTCCCTTCCGAGCTCTGCCATGTGCCCAAACAGTGGTTTACCCTCGCAGAGGTATAGGCGTACTCAGGACAAATTGTACAATAACGTAATTTTTGGGGTCCAATTTCTTTTGTTACCCTTGGTAAAATAAACCAAATTGGATCTGAAGTAAATTTTTTGTGAAAAAAAGTTAAATGTTCATTTTTTTTACATTGAAAAAATTCCTGTGAAGCACCTGAAGGGTTAATAAACTTTTTGAATGTGGTTTTGAGTATCTTGAAGGGTGCAGTTTTTAGAATGGTGTTACTTTTGGGCATTTTCTGTCATATAGGCTCCTCAAAGTCACTTCAAGTGTGAGGTGGTCCCTAAAGAAATGGTTTTGACAAATTTTGTTGTAAAAATGAGAAATCGCTGGTCAACTTTTAATCCTTATAACTTCTTAACAAAAAAAATTATGTTTCCAAAATTGTGCTGATGTAAAGCAGACTTGTGTTAAATGTTATTTATTGACTATTTTGTGTGATATTACTCTCTAATTTAAGGGCATAAAAATTAAGTTTGAAAATTGCGAAATTTTCTACATTTTTTCCAAATTTCCGTTTTTTTCACAAATAAACACAAGTCATATCAAAGAAATTTTTTACCACTATCATAAAGTACAATATATCACAAGAAAACAGTCTCAGAATCACCAGGATCCGTTGAAGCGTTTCAGAGTTATGACCTCATAAAGTGACAGTGGTCAGAATTGAAAAAAATGGCCTGGTCAGGAAGTTGAAAACAGGCTTCGGGGTGAAGGGTCTCTGGAACATGAGTGCAGGTCTCTGGAACCTATTGGCTGTTTTTTGTATCTCTCTTGTGAGGTATGTGTAATGTGTATGCTATAAGACTCCTAGTTTATCATCTACTGGATTGCTGCAACCACTACCTGTTCCTTCTCGCCCTTGGGGGTCTAGTTCTATGGACTTTTTAGTGGAATTGTCCACCTCTGGGGGAAAGAATTCTATCCTGGTTGTAGTAGATCACCTTACTAAAGCTGCCCACTTCATTCCTTATACTGGTCTTCCCTCAGGTAAGGAGATGGTAGATCTGGTCATTCAGAATGTGTTCCGACTGCATTGAGTTCCAGATTAAATTATCTCTGATCGGGGAGTGCAGTTTACCTCCAGATTCTGGAAGGGATTTTGTTCTGCGCTTGACATCAATATCTGTCTGTCTTCAGCGTATCATCCTCAGACTAATGGGTAGATGGAGAGGACTAATCAGACTCTGGAGCAGTATCTTCGGTGCTATATCAGCCACTCACAGGATGACTGGTTGGCGTTGCTTCCTCTAGCAGAGGTCTCTTACAATAACTCGCAGAGTGCATCTACAAAGGTAACACCCTTTTTTGCCAACCTGGGTTATCATCCTAGTATTTTTCCCAGATCTCCGATAGATGCTCCGGTGCCTGCAGTAGATGAGAGGTTGGCAGTGATGAAACAAAATCTGGAAATTCTGAAGGAATCGTTATCTACTGCACAGGAGAGATACAAAAAATCAGCCGATAGGTTCCCTCACAGAAACTGTGGCAAAAATTCATCGGTCCATTCAAGATCTCTGGTATCTTGATCTCAGTTGCCTGCAGTCTGAAGTTACCAAGGACCATGAAGGTACATCCTATGTTCCATGTTTCCTTATTGAAACCCATATCTTAGAATACTTTTCAGGGATGTATTGCACCTCCTCCTCAGCCTGTGTTGGTGGACAGGCAAGAACAATTTGTGGGCGAGGAGATTCTGGACTCTGGACAGCTGCAGTAACTCTTTAAGTGGCAGGGATATTCGGCTGAGGAGAACGCTTGGGAGCCTGTGAGTAATATCTGTGCTCCGCAAAATATTGCTATGTTTCATCGGAAATATCCTGGGAAACCTGGTCCTGGATTGCCCTGAGGTCGTTTCTAAGTTAGGAGTAATGTAAGCTTTCCGGATGTTCCATGGAGCTTGTTTTACCCTCATCCAAGATGGAGTCTGGTACTTCACCCTGTCCTTGAACTTCCTGTCAGTCCTGTTATTTAAGACTGGGTCAGTAAAGACTCCTTGCCTGAGTATTTTGTTGCTGGTGGCTTCTGAGCTTCCTCCTGACTTTCTTCTGGAGTTCCTACTGCTGCTCGTTTACTCTATGCTCTGCCTCATCTTTTCCAGCTGCCTTCAGTTCCCTGTACTGCTTCCTGATCCTGGCTGTACTTACCTACTGACCAGACTACTAAAGACTCAGAGAGGAGTTACACTTCTCGGGAACTGCTGTGTGCCATGCTGCTGCAATGCAGGTAGGTGCAGGCTTCACTAGATGGCAGTAGAGAGGAAACAGGTCTACACGTAAACAGAGATAACCTGCAGTACAACAGTGATGTTACCACAGGTGGCAGCAGAATACTCAAAACAAACTGGGTCAAATCCAAGACTGTAGCACAGTACCAAAGGAATAAGCAAACTCTTGGTCAGAGACAAACCAGGGGGTCAGAAATGGTCAGCAGAGGTTAAGCCAAAAGACAAAGGACAGAGACAGGTCAAAGGTCAAACATAGACTTCAAGTCAAACCAGGGAGTCTGCTTACTAAAGGTAAACACTGAGTCAAGACAGGAACAGGGGAAAACAGAGACACGGGTTCAGACAGCAAATGCAGCACGACAAATCCGAGCAATCAGAGTCAGCTACAACAGCACTAGGAAGAAACTATAGCTGACATGATCTGCAAGACACAGCGGGGCTAATTAGCAAACCTGAGACCAGACTGAGGCTGAGAAAAGTTAACCCCTGACATGATCAGACCAGGAAAAGGGAAGACAGGACTCAAAACCTGGTCTGGATCATGACATAACTACATAAATAGTAAGAAGCTAAAAAATGATAGTGTTGGCCCCCTTAAAAATAGTCTGGGTGAAATGGTGGATGAGGATGAGGAAAAAGCCAATATGCTAAATTACTTTTTTTCATCAGTATTTACAAAAGAAAATCCCATGGCAGACAATATTATCAGTGATAACAAAAATTCCCAATTAAATGTCACCTGCTTAACCCAGCAGGAAGTTTGGCGGCGTCTAAAAATCACTAAAATTGACAAATCTCCGGGCCCGGATGGGATACACCCTCGAGTACTGCAGGAATTAAGTACAGTCATTGATAGACCATTATTTCTCATCTTTAAAGACTCCATAATAACAGGGTCTGTACCACAGGACTGGCGTATAGCAAATGTGGTGCCAATATTCAAAAAGGGGACAAAAACTAAACTCGGTAATTATAGGCCAGTAAGCTTAACCTCTACTGTGGGTAAAATCCTGGAGGGCATTCTAAGGGATGCTATACTGGAGTATCTGAAGAGGAATAACCTCATGACCCAGTATCAGCACAGGTTTACTAGGGACAGTTCATGTCAGACTAATTTGATCAGCTTCTATGAAGAGGTAAGTTCCGGACTGGACCAAGGGAACCCAGTAGATGTAGTGTATATGGACTTTTCAAAAGCTTTTGATACGGTGCCACACAAAAGGTTGTTACATAAAATGAGAATAATGGGGATAGGGGAAAATATGTGTAAGTGGATTGAGAGCTGGCTCAGGGATAGGAAACAAAGGGTGGTTATTAATGGAGCACACTCGGACTGGGTCGCGGTTAGCAGTGGGGTACCACAGGGGTCAGTATTGGGCCCTCTTCTTTTTAACATATTTATTAATGACCTTGTAGGGGGCATTCAGAGTATAATTTCAATATTTGCAGATGACACTAAACTCTGCAGGGTAATCAATACAGGGGAGGACAATTTTATATTACAGGATGATTTATGTAAACTAGAAGCTGGGGCTGATAAATGGCAAATGAGCTTTAATGGAGATAAATGTAAGGTCATGCACTTGGGTAGAAGTAATAAGATGTATAACTATGTGCTTAATTCTAAAACTCTGGGCAAAACCGTCAATGAAAAAGACCTGGGTGTATGGGTGGATGACAAACTCATATTCAGTGGCCAGTGTCAGGCAGCTGCTACAAAGGCAAATAAAATAATGGGATGCATTAAAAGAGGCATAGATGCTCATGAGGAGAACATAATTTTACCTCTATACAAGTCACTAGTTCGACCACACTTAGAATACTGTGCACAGTTCTGGTATCCAGTGTATAAGAAAGACATAGCTGAACTAGAGCGGGTGCAGAGAAGAGCGACCAAGGTTATAAGAGGACTGGGGGGTCTGCAATACCAAGACAGGTTATTACACTTGGGGCTATTTAGTTTGGAAAAACGAAGACTAAGGTGTGATCTTATTTTAATGTATAAATATATGAGGGGACAGTACAAAGACCTTTCTGATGATCTTTTTAATCATAGACCTGAGACAGGGACAAGGGGGCATCCTCTACGTCTGGAGGAAAAAAGGTTTAAGCATAATAACAGACGCGGGTTCTTTACTGTAAGAGCAGTGAGACTATGGAACTCTCTGCCGTATGATGTTGTAATGAGTGATTCATTACCTAAATTTAAGAGGGGACTGGATACCTTTCTGGAAAAGTATAATGTTACAGGGTATATGCACTAGATTCCTTGATAAGGCGTTGATCCAGGGAACTAGTCTGACTGCCGTATGTGGAGTCGGGAAGGAATTTTTTTCCCCAAGGTGGAGCTTACTCTTTGCCACATGGTTTTTTTTTGCCTTCCTCTGGATCAACATGTTAGGGCTACTGTTGAGCGATACCTTCCGATATCGGAAAGTATCTGTATCGGAAAGTATCGGCCGATACCGGAAAAATATCGGATCTCGCCGATACCGATACCTGACACCAATGCAAGTCAATGGGACGAAAATATCGGAATTAAAATAAACCCTTTCCTTCCTTGTAGGTTCATTCTACATGTAGGAAAACAACTAAGAATAATGTAGGATGTATTAGGGGAGGTGGCGGAGACATTAAAGGCATAGAGGTTTAGCCCAATCAAATAGAATAGCAGGAATTTTAATTTTTTTTTAAGACGTTCGGAGTTACAAATATATTGACTATGTTAAGATTTTTTTTATTTTGTCAGATATTGATGTTTCATTACTTCCACGCCCTTCACCCTCTTTTTTACTTCTCCCACACTTTCTTCTTTATCATCATCAGCATTTTTGACATCAAGTTCTTCTTCACCTTATTCATCTTCTTCTTCATCTTCTACCTATAATTTTTTTTGTTACATTGTTCATATTCTTTTTATTTAACTATTTTTCTTCTTCATATTCAAGTTCTTCATCAAATTCTTATTTGTGACAGGCATTCCCGTAGTTGTTATCTATAAAAGTTTGAATATTACACCTTCCGTTCTGCCTGTCACAAAAGAGTTACATTTGTCCGCCTTCAGTTTGGCCTGCAGCATCAGACTTTATCCAGGGGCACCACGAGGAGGAACGGACTCACCCCCATACACTGCTTAGTCTTCTTCTGCTTATAATTTAGATAATATCTTTTGCTCTGATATTTAGTGTTATGCTTAATGTTCTTCTGCTCTTTGTTCTGCAGCCTCTTGTTCTTCTGCTTCTCGGTCTCCCATGTCGTCGTCGTCTCCAGGGTTGTCGTCATCTCAGTGGTTGTCGTCTCTGGTGTCGTTGTCATCTTAGGGGTGGTCTTCCGGGTCATCGTCTTTAGGGTCTTGAACTTGGAAATGTAGCAGAAGGTACAAGAAGGCTGAGAAAATGCCGAGAAACAGCTGAGGGAACTGGAACTCGGATGGCTACCCAAAGGTCCAAGAGCCAATGGAACTACCGAGGACCAGCTGACGTTACTGGAACCTGGTTACTAAGAAGGAGGTACCCTTGCCTGAAAGCACTACCAATGACCACCTGACGGTGGTAGAACTCGGATACCCAGAGGGAGGCACCTAAGCCAAAGGCTCTGCCCGGAACCAGCTGACGGTACTGGAACCAGGATGGGGAGCAGAAGGTACAAGAGCAAAAGACACTGCCGAGAACCAGCTGACGGTACTGGAACCCGGATGGGTAGCCGAAGGTCCAAGAGCCAATGGAACTACCGAGGACCAGCTGACGTTACTGGAACCTGGTTACTAAGCAGGAGGTACCCGTGCCTGAAAGCACTACCAAGGACCACCTGACGTTGGTGGAACTCGGATACCCAGAGGGAGGCACCTAAGCCAAAGGCTCTGCCCGGAACGAGCTGACGGTACTGGAACCAGGATGGGGACCTATTCAAGCTTGTCTTCTTAGAGCCCCAACTAGTGGGGTTGGAGCAAAGGGTCAGCAGGGGGAGCAGAGTGTAGGCCGAAGCCTGCACTGGAGGCATTTGGAGGTCTGTTGTGTCTGCGTGGCATTTGCAGGACACAATGCCGGCTACACAGCAGGGGAACAGCTGGTGTTGCTGAACCCCACTGACACATTGGCGGGTATTTTTCTATGTGCAGCTTGTTGTGAACTCTATTTTTGGGCTCCCTCTAGTGGTCACAAGCGGTACTGTGTAGTGTTGTCTTTCTGCAGGTTGCAGCATCAGCTGGTTCGTTATCCTTGGTTGGTTTCCTATTTAGCCCACCTGGATACTCAGTTCCTTGCCTGCTATCAATGTATTCAGTGCTCTTCAGATTCCTTGTGTCTACCTTGCTCCCCGTCTCTCCAAGACAAGCTAAGTTTTTGTTTGATCATTTTTTGATTATCAGCGTTCATTATGTTTTTAGTCCAGCTCGCTAAAATGTGATTTCCTCGCTTGCTGGTTGCTCTAGGGGACTGAGTTTCTCCCCCACACCGTTAGTTGGTGTGGGGGTTCTTGAAATCTCAGAAAGGATATTTTGTAAGGGTTTTTTACTGACCGCATAGATTCCCTTTTCTATTTTCTGCTATCTAGTATTAGTGGGCCTCATTTGCTGAATCTGCTTTCACCCCTGTGTATGTGCCTTCCTCTTACCTCACCGTTATTATTTGTTGGGGGCTTCTATATCTTTGGGGATTATTTCTCTGGAGGCAAGAGAGGTCTTTCTTTCTCTCTAGGGGTAGTTAGTTCCTCAGGCTGGCTCGGGACGTCTAGGATTTTTAGGCACGTTCACCGGCTATTTCTAGTGTGTTTGGATAGGTTCAGATTTGCGGTCAGTCCAGTTTGCCACCTCCCTAGAGCTTGCCTATGTTTGTTACTTAGCTGGAGTAATTTGTGATCCTCAACCACTAAGGATCATAACAGTATAATCTGAAGAGCACTGAATACATTGATAGCAGGCAAGGAACTGAGTATCCAGGTGGGCTAAATAGGAAACCAACCAAGGATAACGAACCAGCTGATGCTGCAACCTGCAGAAAGACAACGCTACACAGTACCGCTTGTGACCACTAGAGGGAGCCCAAAAATAGAGTTCACAACAGCAGCTAGCACTTCCGGGCACCAACTGGCAGTGTTAGAGCCCAGGGTCAGCAGGAGGAGAGGGAGCAGAGTGTAGGCCGAAGCCTAATTGAACCAATTTTAAAGGTAACCTTTAACCCCCCCTCAGGTGTTACAAACTGGAAGAGCCACACCTTGTGCAGCTGTAATGCTGCACAAGTCAAAGGTTGCTCTTTAAGTTTTGAATCTTGCAGACGCTGAATGAAACACGTATAACATTTAGCCCCTAATACAGTCAAACTGTCTTGGAGGCGTGACTTTCCTTCTTAATGAGACGCAGCACAGCTGTCAAAAATCCCACCTTGGTGCTGGGCGCAGTCTCCTGAGCGTCGTTATTAGCTGTACAGGAGTCTGCGCTGTTGTGTTATCCCTTGGCCATGCGCTGTTAGTGCTGCCCGTCTTGTGACATCATTTCATGTCAGCTGGTGCGGTTCGCGATGCCCATGAATCCCAGCCCCGCAGTGTCTTTTCATTAATTCACACTGCGGGGCTGGGATTCATGGCCTTGCGCAGTCAATATGTTTGCCTCTCACTCGTGTCCTTACACCTGCTACAGACTGTGCGGCGTCAGCTGATCCCTTATCGCATGCCACGGCCATGAAGCCGTACAGTCTGAAGAAGGCGGAAGGAGATGAGTGACAGGCGAAGATATGCACTGCTCATGCCTGCCAATCACACCCTCGCAGTCAAAATAAATAAGACACCGAGGGGCGTTGTGTCGGGCAGGGCGGCCGCAGAGGCGCAGCCAGCCAAACAATGATGTCAGAAGATGGGCAGCGCTACCAAGGGGGTTGCAGCGTGTCATTACAAAGGAAAGTCACACTTCAGGGACGGTTTAATGGTCTCAGGAGACACATTTTAGACGTGTTGCGTTCGGCGTGTGCAAGGAGAGTAACTTAATGAGCCACCTTGTACAAATGCAGCATTACTGCTGTACAAGGTGGCTGTTATACATACAAACACCTGGGGGGGGACAGGTTCCCTTCAATTTCAGTTCTTGTGTCTGCATGGCGTTTGCAGGACACGATGCCGGCTACACAGCAGGGGAACAGCTGGCGTTGCTGAACCCCACTGACACATTGGCTGGTGTTTTTCTCCGTGCAGCTAGCACTTCCGGGTGCCAACTGGCGGTTTTAGAGCCCAGGGTCAGCAGGAGGAGCAGAGGGAGCAGAGTGTAGGCCGAAGCCTGCACTGGCGGCAGCTTTGTGTCTGTGTGGCTTTTGCAGGACACGATGCCGGCTACACAGCAGGGGAACAGCTGGCGTTACTGAACCCCACTGACACACTGGCTGGTGTTTTTCTCTGTGCAGCTAGCACTTCCGGGCGCCAACTGGCGGTGTTAGAGCCCAGGGTCAGCAGGAGGAGAGGGAGGAGAGTGTAGGCCGAAGCCTGCACTGGCGGCAGCTTTGTGTCTGCGTGGCATTTGCAGGACACGTTGCTGGCTACACAGCAGGGGAACAGCTGGCGTTACTGAACCCCACTGACACATTGGCTGGTGTTTTTCTCTGTGCAGCCAGCACTTCCGGGCGCCAACTGACGGTGTTAGAGCCCAGGGACAGCAGGAGGAGAGGGAGCAGAGTGTAGGCCGAAGCCTAATTGAACCAATTTTAAAGGTAACCTTTAACCCCCCTCAGGTGTTACAAACTGGAAGAGCCACACCTTGTGCAGCTGTAATGCTGCACAAGTCAAAGGTTGCTCTTTAAGTTTTGAATCTTGCAGACGCTGAATGAAACACGTATAACATTTAGCCCCTTATACAGTCAAACTGTCTTGGAGGCGTGACTTTCCTTCTTAATCAAACGCAGCACAGCTGTCAAAAATCCCACCTTGGTTCTGGGCGCAGTCTCCTGAGTGTCGTTATTAGCTGTACAGGAGTCTGCGCTGTTGTGTTATCCCTTGGCCATGCGCTGTTAGTGCTGCCCGTCTTGTGACATCATTTCATGTCGGCTGGTGCGGTTCGCGATGCCCATGAATCCCAGCCCCGCAGTGTCTTTTCATTAATTCACGCTGTGGGGCTGGGATTCATGGCCTTGCGCAGTCAATATGTTCGCCTCTCACTCGTGTCCTTCCATCGCATGCCACGGCCATGAGGCCGCACAGTGTGAAGAAGACGGAAGGAGATAAGTGCCAGGCGAAGATAGGCACTGCTAATGCCCATCAATCACACCCTCGCAGTCTAAAGAAATTAGACACCGAGGGGCGTTGTGTCGGGCAGGGCTGCCACAGAGGCGCAGCCAGCCAAACAATGATGTGAGAAGACGGGCAGTGCTACCAACGGGGTTGCTGCATGTCATTACAAAGGAAAGTCACACCTGAGGGACATTTTAATGGTCTCAGGGGACACATTTTAGACGTGTTGAGTTCCACGTGTGCAAGGATAATAACTGAATGAGCCACCTTGTACAAATGCAGCATTACTGCTGTACAAGGTGGCTGTTATACATACAAACACCTGGGGGGGGGACAGGTTCCCTTCAATTTCAGTTCTTGTGTCTGCGTGGCATTTGCAGGACACGATGCCGGCTACACAGCAGGGGAACAGCTGGCGTTGCTGAACCCCACTGACACATTGGCTGGTGTTTTTCTCTGTGCAGCTAGCACTTCCGGGCGCCAACTGGCGGTGTTAGAGCCCAGGGTCAGCAGGAGGAGCAGAGGGAGCAGAGTGTAGGCCGAAGCCTGCACTGGAGGCAGTTTTAGGTCTGTTGTGTCTGCGTGGTGTTTGCAGGACACGTTGCCGGCTACACAGCAGGGGAACAGCTGGCATTGCTGAACCCCACTGACACATTGGCTGGTGTTTTTCTCTGTGCAGCTAGCACTTCCGGGCGCCAACTGGCGGTGTTAGAGCCCAGGGTCAGCAGGAGGAGCAGATAGGAGGTATTGCAGCACACACAGCAGGGGAGCAGCTGACGTCACTGAACCCCAATAACACGGCAGCAAGTGTTAACTGTGCATCCAGCTCTTCCAGGCACCAACTGGCGGTGTTAGAGCCCAGGGTCAGCAGGAGGAGAGGGAGCAGAGTGTAGGCCGAAGCCTGCACTGGCGGTAGCTTTGTGTCTGCGTGGCGTTTGCAGGACACGATGCCGGCTACACAGCAGGGGAACAGCTGGCGTTGCTGAACCCCACTGACACATTGGCTGGTGTTTTTCTCCGTGCAGCTAGCACTTCCGGGCGCCAACTGGTGGTGTTAGAGCCCGGGGTCAGCAGGAGGAGCAGAGTGTAGGCCGAAGCCTGCACTGGAGCAAGTTGAAAGGGAACCTTTAACCCCCACCCCAGGCGTTTGTTGCTGAAAGAGCCATCTTGTACAGCACTAATGATGCAAAAGGAAAAGGTGGCTCTTTTAATTATGCTCCTTTCAAAGGCTGAACTAGACACTTATGAAATGTGTCCCCTCACACCGTTAAACCATCCCGGAGGTGGGACTTTCCTTTGTAATGTGACGCAGCCCAGCCGTCATTCCTACCCCCTTGGCGCCGTGCGCCGCCTCCTCAGCGTTGTTTGATTCTGTCCCGGAGCCTGCGCTGTTATGTTATCCCTTGGCCAGGCACACTTAGCGCTGCCCATCTTCTGACATCATTTGGAGTCAGGCTGGCTGCGCCTGTGTGGCCGCGCTGGCCGAGATCCCGCCTCGCAGTGTCGTCTAATGTAATCCCACCGCGGGCCTGGGATCCGTGGCCATGCGCAGTGCATATCCTCGCCTCTCACTCCCCTCCCTCCGGCTTCTTCAGACTGTGCGGTGTCACGGCCGTGGCATGCTATTAGGGATCAGCTGACGGCGCACAGTCTGAAGAAGGTGGAGGGAGATGAGTGAGAGGCGGAGGTGAAGATATGCACTGCACATGCCCATGGATCCCAGGCCCGCAGTGTGATTAAATCAGAAGACACTGCGAGGCAGGATCTCGTCCAGCGCGGCTGCACAGGCACAGCCAGCCTGACACCAAATGATGTCAGAAGACGGGCACCGCAAAGTGTGCCTGGCCAAGGGATAACATAACAGCGCAGGCTCCGGACAGAATCAAACAACGCTGAGGAGGCGGCGCACGGCGCCAAGGGGGTAGGAATGACGGCTGGGCTGCGTCACATTACAAAGGAAAAACCCACCTCCGGGATGGTTAAACGGTGTGAGGAGACACATTTCATAAGTGTCTAGTTCAGCCTTTGAAAGGAGCATAATTAAAAGAGCCACCTTTTCCTTCTGCAGCATTACTGCTGCACAAGGTGGCTCTTTCAGTAACAAACGCCTGGGGGGGTGGGGGTGGGCAGGTTCCCTTAAATTTGAGTTGTGCCAGCGTGGCGGTCGCATGACACGTTGCCGGATACACAGCAGGGGAGCAGCTACGTTACTGAACCCCACTAACACATTGGCAAGGTCTTTGGCTCTGTGCAAACAGCACTTCCGGGCAGCAACCAGCAGTGTTGGAGCCCAGGGACAGCAGGAGTAGCAGATAGGAGGTATTGCAGCACACACAGCAGGGGAGCAGCTGACGTTACTGAACCCCAATAACAGAGGAGCGACTGTTGACTGTGCGGACAGCACTTCCAGGCACCAACTAGCAGTGTTAGAGCCCAGGGACAGCAGGAGGAGCAGATAGGAGGTATTGCAGCACACACAGCAGAGGAGCAGCTGACGTTACTGAACCCCAATAACAGAGGAGTGACTGTTGACTGTGCGGACAGCACTTCCAGGCACCAACTAGCAGTGTTAGAGCCCAGGGACAGCAGGAGGAGCAGATAGGAGGTATTGCAGCACACACAGCAGGGGAGCAGCTGACGTTACTGAACCCCAATAACAGAGGAGCGACTGTTGACTGTGCGGACAGCACTTCCAGGCACCAACTAGTGGTGTTAGAGCCCAGGGACAGCAGGAGGAGCAGATAGGAGGTATTGCAGCACACACAGCAGGGGAGCAGCTGACGTTACTGAACCCCAATAAGAGAGGAGCAACTGTTGACTGTGCAGACAGCACTTTCAGGCACCAACTGGCGGTGTTAGAGCACAGGGAAAGCAGGAGGAGCAGATAGGTGGTATTGCAGCACACACAGCAGGGGAGCAGCTGACGTTACTGAAACCCCAATAACAGAGGAGCGACTGTTGACTGTGCGGACAGCACTTCCAGGCACCAACTAGCGGTGTTGGAGTCCAGGGACAGCAGGAGGTGCAGAGGAACACCGTTTAGGCCGAAGCCTGATTGGAGCAAGTCGAAAGGGAACCTTTAACCCCCCCCCCAAAAGGCGTTTGTAGCTGAAAGAGCCAGCTTTTGCATCACAATGGATGCCAAAGGAAAAGGTGGCTCTTTTCATTATGCTCCTTGCAAATACAGAACTTAACACTTTTAAAGTGTGTCCACTGATACCGTAAAACCATCCCGGAGGTGGGACTTTCCTTTGTAATGTGACGCAGCCCAGCCGTCATTCCTACCCCCTTGGTGCCATGCGCCGCCTCCTCAGTGTTTTTTGATTCCGTCCCGAAGCCTGTGCTGTTATGTTATCCCTTGGCCAGGCGCACTTTGTGGTGCCCGTCTTCTGACATCATTTGGTGTCAGGCTGGCTGCGCCTGTGCGGCCACGCTGGCCGAGATCCCGCCTCGCAGTGTCGTCTAATGTAATCCCACCGCGGGCCTGGGATCCGTGGCCATGCGCAGTGCATATCCTCACCTCTCACTCCCCTCCCTCCGGCTTCTTCAGACTGTGCGGTGTCACGGCCGTGGCATGCTATTAGGGATCAGCTGACGGTGCACAGTCTGAAGAAGGTGGAGGGAGATGAGAGAGAGGCGGAGGTGAAGATATGCACTGCGCATGCCCATGGATGCCAGGCCCGCAGTGTGATTAAATCAGAAGACTGTCATGGTTCTCAATGGCAAGAGAACGTAGTAAAGCATACAAAAAGGACTAGCTCTTGGAAGATGGGAACTCGAGCTGACCGTGAGCTAAACCTACCGCACAACTAACAGTGGCCGGGTAGCGTGCCTACGTTTTATCCCTAGACGCCCAGCGCCAGCCGGAGAACTGACTGACCCTAGCAGAGGAAAATACAGACCTGGCTTACCTCTAGAGAAATTTTCCCCAAAAGGTAGACAGTAGCCCCCACATATATTGTCGGTGATTTCAGAGGAAATTGACATACGAAGTATGAATATAGGTTTAGCAAATTGAGGTCCGCTTACTAGATAGTAGGAAGACAGAAAAGGGAACTTCACAGTCAGCTGAAAACCCTTTCAAAACACCATCCTGAAATTACTTTAAGACTCTAATATCAACTCATGACACCAGAGTGGCAATTTCAGCTCACAAGAGCTTCCAGCCTCAGAAATAAACAATCACAGAGAACTGGAACAAAAATGCAAAACAAACTTAGGACTACAAGTCCAACTTAGCTGATAGTAGTCTAGGAGCAGGAACATGCAACAGAAAGGCTTCTGGTAACATTGTTGGCCGGCATAGAAATGACTGAGGAGCAAGGTTAAATAGAAAACTCCCACATACTGATGGAAACAGGTGAACAGAGGAGCTGAAGCACACAAGTTCAGTACCACCAGTGACCACCGGGGGAGCCCAGAAACCAAATTCACAACAGTACCCCCCCTCAAGGAGGGGGCACCGAACCCTCACCAGAACCACCAGGGCGATCAGGATGAGCCCTATGAAAGGCACGGACCAAATCGGAGGCATGAACATCAGAGGCTGTCACCCAAGAATTATCCTCCTGACCGTAGCCCTTCCACTTGACCAGATACTGAAGTCTCCGTCTGGAAACACGGGAGTCCAAGATCTTCTCGACAACGTACTCCAACTCACCCTCAACCAACACCGGAGCAGGAGGCTCAACGGAAGGCACAACCGGTACCTCATACCTGCGCAACAATGACCGATGGAAGACATTATGAATAGAAAAAGATGCAGGGAGGTCCAAACGAAAGGACACAGGGTTCAGAATCTCCAATATCTTGTACGGGCCGATGAACCGAGGCTTAAACTTAGGAGAAGAAACCTTCATAGGGACAAAACGAGAAGACAACCACACCAAGTCCCCAACACAAAGACGAGGACCAACACGACGACGGCGGTTGGCAAAATGCTGAGTCTTCTCCTGGGACAACTTCAAATTGTCCACCACATGCCCCCAAATCTGATGCAACCTCTCCACCATAGCATCCACTCCAGGACAATCCGAAGACTCCACCTGACCAGAAGAGAAACGAGGATGAAACCCCGAATTACAGAAGAAAGGAGAAACCAAGGTGGCAGAACTAGCCCGATTATTGAGGGCAAACTCCGCCAAGGGCAAAAAGGCAACCGAATCATCCTGATCCGCAGACACAAAACACCTCAAATAAGTCTCCAAGGTCTGATTAGTTCGCTCGGTCTGGCCATTAGTCTGAGGATGGAAAGCAGACGAAAAAGACAAATCAATGCCCATCCTAGCACAGAACGCTCGCCAAAATCTAGACACGAATTGGGTTCCCCTGTCAGAAACGATATTCTCCGGAATACCATGCAAGCGAACCACATTTTGAAAAAACAGAGGAACCAGCTCGGATGAGGAAGGCAATTTAGGCAAGGGGACCAAATGGACCATCTTAGAGAAACGGTCACACACCACCCAGATGACAGACATCTTCTGAGAAACAGGGAGATCAGAAATAAAATCCATGGAGATGTGAGTCCAAGGCCCCTTCGGAATAGGCAAAGATAACAACAATCCATTAGCCCGAGAACAACAAGGCTTGGCCCGAGCACAAACATCACAAGACTGCACAAAACCTCGCACATCTCGCGACAGGGAAGGCCACCAGAAGGACCTAGCCACCAAATCCCTGGTACCAAAGATTCCAGGATGACCAGCTAACGCAGAAGAATGGGCCTCCGAGATGACTCTACTGGTCCAATCATCAGGAACAAACATTCTACCAGGCGGGCAACGATCAGGTCTATCCGCCTGAAACTCCTGCAAGACCCGTCGCAAGTCTGGGGAAACAGCAGATAATATCACTCCATCCTTAAGGATACCTGTAGGTTCAGAATTACCAGGGGAATCAGGCTCAAAACTCCTAGAAAGGGCATCCGCCTTCACATTTTTAGAACCCGGAAGGTAAGAAACCACAAAATTAAACCGAGAGAAAAATAACGACCAGCGCGCCTGTCTAGGATTCAGGCGCCTGGCAGACTCAAGATAAATCAAATTCTTGTGGTCGGTCAATACCACCACCTGATGTCTAGCCCCCTCAAGCCAATGACGCCACTCCTCAAAAGCCCACTTCATAGCCAAGAGCTCCCGATTACCAATATCATAATTTCGCTCAGCGGGCAAAAATTTACGAGAAAAGAACGCGCAAGGTCTCATCACGGAGCAGTCGGAACTTTTCTGCGACAAAACCGCCCCAGCTCCGATTTCTGAAGCGTCGACCTCAACCTGAAAAGGAAGAGTAACATCAGGCTGACGCAATACAGGGGCGGAAGAAAAGCGGCGCTTAAGCTCCCGAAAGGCCTCCACAGCAGCAGGGGACCAATCAGCAACATCAGCACCCTTCTTAGTCAAATCAGTCAACGGTTTAGCAACATCAGAAAAACCAGTTATAAATCGACGATAAAAATTAGCAAAGCCCAAAAACTTCTGAAGGCTCTTAAAAGAAGAGGGTTGCGTCCAATCACAAATAGCCTGAACCTTGACAGGGTCCATCTCAATGGAAGAGGGGGAAAAAATGTACCCCAAAAACGAAATCTTTTGAACCCCAAAAACGCACTTAGAACCCTTTACACACAAGGAATTAGAGCGCAAAACCTGAAAAACCCTCCTGACCTGTTGGACATGAGAGTCCCAGTCATCCAAAAAAATCAAAATATCATCCAGATACACAATCATAAATTTATCCAAATATTCACGGAAAATGTCATGCATAAAAGACTGAAAGACTGAAGGGGCATTTGAAAGACCAAAAGGCATTACTAAATACTCAAAATGGCCCTCAGGCGTATTAAATGCGGTTTTCCACTCATCCCCCTGCTTAATTCGCACTAAATTATACGCCCCACGAAGATCAATCTTAGAGAACCACTTGGCCCCCTTTATTCGAGCAAACAAATCAGTAAGCAGTGGCAAAGGATACTGATATTTAACCGTGATTTTGTTCAAAAGCCGATAATCAATACACGGCCTCAAAGAGCCATCTTTTTTAGATACAAAGAAAAAACCGGCTCCTAAGGGAGATGACGAAGGACGAATATGTCCCTTTTCCAAGGACTCCTTAATATATTCCCGCATAGCAGCATGTTCAGGCACAGATAGATTAAATAAACGACCCTTTGGAAACTTACTGCCCGGAATCAGATCTATAGTACAATCGCAATCTCTGTGCGGAGGTAGTGAACCAAGTTTAGGCTCCTCAAAAACGTCACGATAATCAGATAAAAATTCCGGAATCTCAGAGGGAATAGATGACGAAATGGAAACCAAAGGTACGTCCCCATGAGTCCCCTGACATCCCCAGCTTAACACAGACATTGCTTTGCAGTCGAGGACTGGGTTATGAGATTGCAGCCATGGCAATCCAAGCACCAACACATCATGTAGATTATACAACACAAGGAAGCGAATAATCTCCTGGTGATCCGGATTAATACGCATAGTTACTTGTGTCCAGTATTGTGGTTTATTACTAGCCAATGGCGTGGAGTCAATACCCTTCAGAGGTATAGGAACTTCCAGAGGCTCTAAATTAAACCCACAGCGTTTGGCAAAGGACCAATCCATAAGACTCAAAGCGGCGCCAGAGTCGACATAGGCGTCCGCGGTAATAGACGATAAAGAGCAAATCAGGGTCACAGATAGAATAAACTTAGACTGTAAAGTGCCAATTGAAACAGACTTATCAACCTTCCTAGTACGTTTAGAGCATGCTGATATAACATGAGTTGAATCACCACAATAGAAGCACAACCCATTTTTTCGCCTAAAATTCTGTCGTTCGCTTCTAGACAGAATTCTATCACATTGCATAATCTCTGGCGCCTTCTCAGTAGACACCGCCAAATGGTGCACAGGTTTGCGCTCCCGCAAACGCCGATCAATCTGAATAGCCATTGTCATGGACTCATTCAGACCTGTAGGCACAGGGAACCCCACCATAACATCTTTAATGGCATCAGAGAGACCCTCTCTGAAATTCGCCGCCAGGGCGCACTCATTCCACTGAGTAAGCACAGACCACTTACGAAATTTTTGGCAGTATATTTCAGCCTCATCTTGCCCTTGAGACAGGGCCATCAAGGCTTTTTCAGCCTGAATCTCTAAATGAGGTTCCTCATAAAGCAACCCCAAAGCCAGGAAAAACGCATCCACATTGAGCAACGCAGGATCCCCTGGTGCCAAAGCAAATGCCCAATCCTGAGGGTCGCCCCGGAGCAAGGAAATTACAATCCTGACCTGCTGTGCAGGATCTCCAGCGGAGCGAGATCTCAGAGACAAAAATAACTTACAATTATGTTTGAAATTCTGGAAGCGAGATCTATCCCCGGAGAAAAATTCAGGTAAAGGAATTCTAGGTTCAGATATAGGAGCATGAATTACAAAATCCTGTAAACTTTGAACCTTCATAGCGAGATTATTCAAACCCGTAGCTAAACTCTGAGGATCCATTTTAATCAGGTGAAATCAGAACCATTCAAGGATTAGAAGGAGAGAGAGACGAAGGCTGCAGTAAGCAGAGATGCTAGTGAATCAACTAATGAGCAAACTCAGAAAAAAAAATAAAATTCTCTGCAGACTTCTTTTCTCTCCTTTCTTCTGCCAATTATTTTAACCCTGGGCCGGCCAAACTGTCATGGTTCTCAATGGCAAGAGAACGTAGTAAAGCATACAAAAAGGACTAGCTCTTGGAAGATGGGAACTCGAGCTGACCGTGAGCTAAACCTACCGCACAACTAACAGTGGCCGGGTAGCGTGCCTACGTTTTATCCCTAGACGCCCAGTGCCAGCCGGAGAACTGACTGACCCTAGCAGAGGAAAATACAGACCTGGCTTACCTCTAGAGAAATTTTCCCCAAAAGGTAGACAGTAGCCCCCACATATATTGTCGGTGATTTCAGAGGAAATTGACATACGAAGTATGAAGATAGGTTTAGCAAATTGAGGTCCGCTTACTAGATAGTAGGAAGACAGAAAAGGGAACTTCACAGTCAGCTGAAAACCCTTTCAAAACACCATCCTGAAATTACTTTAAGACTCTAGTATCAACTCATGACACCAGAGTGGCAATTTCAGCTCACAAGAGCTTCCAGCCTCAGAAATAAACAATCACAGAGAACTGGAACAAAAATGCAAAACAAACTTAGGACTACAAGTCCAACTTAGCTGATAGTAGTCTAGGAGCAGGAACATGCAACAGAAAGGCTTCTGGTAACATTGTTGGCCGGCATAGAAATGACTGAGGAGCAAGGTTAAATAGAAAACTCCCACATACTGATGGAAACAGGTGAACAGAGGAGCTGAAGCACACAAGTTCAGTACCACCAGTGACCACCGGGGGAGCCCAGAAACCAAATTCACAACAGAAGACACTGCGAGGCGGGATCTCGGCCAGCGCGGCTGCACAGGCGCAGCCAGCCTGACACCAAATGATGTCAGAAGACGGGCACCGCAAAGTGTGCCTGGCCAAGGGATAACATAACAGCACTGGCTCCGGGACAGAATTAAACAACGCGGAGGAGGCGGCGCACGTCGCCAAGGGGGTAGGAATGACGGGTGTGCTGCGTCACATTACAAAGGAAAGTCCCACCTCTGGGATGGTTTTCCGGTATCAGTGGACAAACTTTAAAAGTGTTAAGTTCTGCATTTGCAAGGAGCTAAACAAAAATAGTTACCTTTTCCTTGTGCAGTATAACTGCTGCACAAGGTGGCTATTTCAGTAACAAACGCCTGGGGGGGGACAGGTTCCCTTACATTTCAGTTGTTGTGTCAGCGTGGCGGTCGCAGGACACATTGCCGGCTACACAGCTGGGGATCAGCTGACGTTACTGACACCCAATAACACTGGGTCGTATGTTTTGACTGTGCAGACGGCACTTCTGAGCCTCAACTGGCAGTGTTGGAGCCCAGGAATTACAGTTCAGGTGGTAGAAAGATGAACACAACAGGAGACCTGGATACTGTAGACAGTCACCCAATTATTTAATCAGGAAGAGGAGTGGCAAATTCCTGCGAGATCCAGGCCTGGTTCATTTTCAGGAAAGTAAGCCGGTCAACGTTATCGGAGGATAGTCGCATGCGACGGTCAGTTAGTACACCACCTGCAGCACTAAAGACGCGTTCCGATAATACACTAGCCGCAGGGCAAGCCAGCACCTCCAATGCATAATGGCTTAGCTCTGGCCATGTATCCAGCTTAGAGACCCAAAACTTGAAAGGGGAAGAGCCGTCTGGGAGTACAGCAAGAGGGCAAGACATGTAGTCTGTCACCATCTGACGGAACCGTTGCCTCCAGCTGACTGGAGCCGTCTGTGATGGTGTAGACATTTGTGGCGGGCACACAAAACTGTGCCACAGTTGGGCCATACTGGTCTTGCCTTGGGCAGAGGCACTGCTTCTGCTCCCTCTTTGTGCAGAGCCTCCTCCACTGCCTGGATGCACTGAGCTGCTTTGTAAAGCACTAGCAGCACTTCTCTCAGTTGGACTGGAGAAGATGATGGAATTCACCAGTGTGTCTTGGTACTCCCGCATTTTACGCTCCCGGTTCAACGGTGTGATGAGGCTTTGTACGTTGTCCCGGTAGCGATGATTGAGGAGGGTGAACACCCAATAATCAGACATGTTGAGAATGTGGGCGATGCGGCGGTCATTTCTCAGGCACTGCAGCATGTAATCAACCATGTGCTGCAGACTGCCAACTGGCCAAGAAACGCTGTCCCCTGCTTGAGGCGTGATCTCTGCCCGCTCGTCATCACCCCACCCTCGCTGTACACACTGACTACTGGACAATTGTGTAACTCCCTCCTCTGGATGGATGTCTTCCTCCTCCATTGACTCCTCCACATCCTCCTCACAAAGTGTCCCCTGCCTACACGTTTGTGAGGAACCACGTGGCGCTGACTGTCCAGAAGATGATGGAAATGGTGAATCCTCATCCTCCACCTCTTCCACAACATCATCCCTTAGCGCTTGCAGTGATTTTTCAAGCAGGCAGATAAGGGGACAGTCATGCTGACTAGTGCATCATCTGCACTCGCCATCCGCGTGGAATAATCGAAGGGACGCAAAACCTGGCAGACGTCCTTCATAGTGGCCCACTCTGTGGTTGTGAAGTCTGAACGGCGCGGAGTGCGACTTCCTTGCGCCTGATGCAGCTGGTACTCCATTACTGCTTGCTGCTGCTCACACAACCGCTCCAACATATGTAACGTGGAATTCCACCTGGTAGGAAGGTCACATATGATGCGATGTTCCGGAAGGCGGAATCGGAGCTGCAGAGCCGCAATGCGCGATTTTGCCGTGCTGGAACGCCGCAAGTGAGCACACTCTAGGCGGATCTTGTGCAGCAGTGCATCAAGATCCGGATAGTCCCTCAAAAAACTCTGCATGACCAAGTTGAGCACATGTGCCAGACATGGGATGTGAGTGAGGTTGCCGAGGCCCAGAGCTGCCACCAGATTTTGGCCATTATCACACACTACCATGCCTAGCTGGAGATTCGCTGCCACAAACCACACATCGCTCTCCTGCTTGATGTCATTCCAGAGCTCCTGCGCTGTGTGGCTTCGATTCCCCAAAGAAATTAATTTCAAGACGGCCTGTTGACGTTTGGCCACGGCTGTGCTCATGTCGGTCGTAACAGGTAAACGTTCACGGGTCCATGTGGAGGTGGACTGTGACGGCTCCTGCAGCGATGATTCTGAGGAACTTGTGTAAGAGGAGGAGTCAATGCGTACAGACTGGATTCCTGCAATCCTTGGAGTGGGCAGGACACGTCCTGCGCCACTCGCACGATCTGTACCCGGCTCAACAACATTAACCCAATGGGCAGTGAGGGAAAGGTGTCGCCCCTGTCCATGTTGACTGGTCCACGCATCGGTGGTGAGGTGGACCTTGCTACTGACGGCGTTCAGTAGCGCGTGTTTTATGTGTCCCTCCACATGCTTGTGCAGGGCAGGGACGGCTTGCCTGCTGAAATAAAAGCGGCTGGGCACATTGTACTGTGGGACTGCCAATGACATCAAGTCACGGAAGCTGTCAGTCTACACCAGCCTGAATGACAGCATTTCCAGTGACAGAAGTTTGGCAATGCCTGCAGTCAGAGCTTGTGCTACTGGGTAGTTTGCCGAGAAAGGCCGCCTTTTCTCCATTGCCTGTACAACCGATGGCTGTAGACTGGGCTGGGAGTGTGAGGATGACTGGGAACGTGGTGCTGCGGGTAGAAATACAGTGGGTCTCTGAACAACAGTGCCAGAGGTTCTTCCATGGCGATCCTGGGAGGAAGCCGAACCAGCTGTGTGTGAGCTGGAGGAAGAGGCAACACGAGCTGAAGAGGTGGTAGCTACCGCTGTTGGTTGGCCTAGCTCTTCAGTGTGTTTTTGTAACTCCGCCCCGTGCCTGGTCCGCACATGTTTCCACATGTTGGAGGTATTGAGGTTGCTGACATTTCTCCCTCTTTTGACTTTGTGATGACACACCTTGCATTTGACATAGCAAATGTCATCTGCAACTGTGTCAAAAAAGGACCAGGCACTGCAAGTCTTGGGAGCGCCCTTTTTGGCTTTTGGAAGAGACATGCTCCTAACGGGTGCCAAAGTGGAGGCTACAGGATCCGCAGTCTTCCCCCTCCCGCTCCCTCTTTGGCCCATTCGGGGAATCTCTTCCTCAGAGCTGCTCCGACCACCTTCCTGTCCCTCACGCCACGATGGGTCAAGGACCTCATCATCTACACTACCCTCTGCCACCAATTGCTCCTCCTGGGTAGTCTCAGCAGCACAGCACGCACCAGAAAGTGGCACCTGAGTGTCATCAGTGGATGCGTTCTGCGGTGTGGTGACTGGAGGCACTGGCCCACCCGCCTCTTCAGACTCAGAGAGAAAAAGCTGTTGGGCATCACTGCACACTGCCTCTTCTTCCATTTCTCCAATGCTGCTTGGCTGGCCCCCTGTTTCCAAGCCAAGAGATTCAGAGAATAGAAGTAGAGACGGCTCCTGTCCTGGGCTCTCTGTCTGCCTGGGCAATTTGGCAGGTGGTGAAGAGACAGAAGGGTGCTCTCCAGTGCTCTGTGTCTGAGAGGATGTGGCACTAATTGAAGTCGATGCGTTAGCTGCCATCCATCCGACAACGGCTTAAATTTGGTCTTCACGCAGCAGCGGTGTACGACGCTCTCCGACAAAGCTGCGCATGAAGGACTGTTCCCTGCTGAAACTGGGTGATGATGAGTCACCGGTGCCCGCAGCAGGCACAGAATCCCCACGTCCTCTCCCTGCTCCGCGCCCACGCCCACGTGCCTTACACTGTTATGACCCCAATGGCAGAGGGTCTCAGGAATAAATACCAAGTCTGCAAACATAAAAAACCAGCTCATAGGGCAGTGGTAACTGGGCTGACCATATATCTAATCCTAGCACCACAAATAGAAGTAGCCGGGGAACGTGCCTACGTTGGTTCTAGACGTCTCGCGCCAGCCGGAGAACTAACTAACCCTAGAAGGGAAAAGAAAAGACCTTTCTTGCCTCCAGAGAAAAGACCCCCAAAGTTGGATACAAGCCCCCAACAAATAATAACGGTGAGGCAAGAGGAAAAGACAAACATAAGAATGAGCTAGGTATTTAGCAAAGAGAGGCCCACTAGCTAATAGCAGAATATAGTAAGATGACTTATATGGTCAGCAAAAACCCTATTAAAATATCCACGCTGGATATTCAAGAACCCCCGAACCGTCTAACGGCCGGGGGGAGAACACCAGCCCCCTAGAGCTTCCAGCAAAGTCAGAAATCACATTTAGTACAAGCTGGACAAAAATAGAAGCAAAGCAAGTAACTAAAAAAACAAAGAAGCAGGACTTAGCTTAATTTTGCAAGAGCCCGGACCAGCAGACAGGAGCAACAGAAGGATCTGATTACAACGATGCCAGGCACTGGACTAAGGATCCAGGAAGTTTATATAGCGACACCCCTGGACTAACGACCCAGGTGAGTGCCAAACTGAAGAAAGACAATCCCAGAGTCATATCACTAGTGACCACAAGAGGGAGCCAAAAAGTCTAATTCACAACATTACTCCCTGCCTTCTTCATCTTGGTAGACTGATAAAGATAAGCAGAAAAGTACTAACGGCTTAGTGTGGTTATTCCTGAACAGCTCCTAACAGGTATAAGAAACACTAATTTTCTAAAGTGTGGACTAGACTTTAATATGAGCTAATGTGGCCTACACAACTGTAAAGTGGTGTGTTTGGTGAACTTTATTATTTATTTATGTTTTGGGGGCTGAACTGACAACAGGGAGAGCTGCACTCACACGGAGACCGTGCAGACAGCCGTAAACGGCGCTGCAAGGCCCCAAAAACCTCCTCTACGTTATCCTATGTAGTGTTTTTCCACAATTTAGCTGGATACGGGTGGAAAGCCACTAATAGGAATTATTTGAAAAAATATGCAGCGGGCTGCACTATTTGCAAAAAAGGACAATGGAATGGATAGAACTGTATGAGTCAGTGAACCACCCTGAGCTGGATATAACCGGCTGTGGCTGCACACAGACTACAGGGCGAGCTGCACTCACATGGAGACCGTGCTTACAGCCGTAAACGGCGCTGCAAGGCCCCAAAAACTCCTCTACGTTATCCTATGTAGTGTTTTTCCACAATTTAGCTGGATATGGGTGGAAAGCCACTAATTGGAATTATTTGAAAAAATGTGCAGCGGGCTGCACTATTTGCAAAAAAGGACAATGGAATGGATAGAACTGTATGAGTCAGTGAACCACCCTGAGCTGGATACAACCGGCTGTGGCTGCACACAGACTACAGGGCGAGCTGCACTCACACAAAGACCATGCAGACAGCCGTAAACGGCGCTGCAAGGCCCAAAAAAACTACTGTAGGTTATCCTATGTAGTGTTTTTCCACAATTTAGCTGGATACGGGTGGAAAGTCACTAATAGGAATTATTTGAAAAAAATGTGCAGCAGCCTGCACTACTTGCAAAAAAGGACAATGGAATGGATAGAACTGTATGAGGCAGTGAACCACCCTGACCTGAATACAACCAGCTATGGCTGCACACAGACTAGAGAGTGGGCTGCACTCACACACACACACAGAGACCTTGCAGATCGCTGTGAAAACAGTGCTGCAAGGCAAAAGCAAGGTGAACACACAGCGGTTGCTAAATTAGCCTGGGAAAAGCACAAAGAAGCAAATCACTATCTCAACTGGCCCTCAGTCAGAACACAGCGTCCTGTCACTAACTGAATTCACAGCAGAGTGAGCCCAAAATGGCGCCAGCGACTTTTAAACTGCACCATGACATCATTTCAGCAGCCAATCACAGCCTTGCCAGTAGTTTCATGCCCACCATGCTGAACAGGATGTGCCCACACTTGTAATCATTCCTCATTGGCTGAAGTCGTGCTGTTTGAATTTAGAACTTCCGATTCCGGTATCCGATATGCGGCAAGTATCGGATCTCGGTATCGGAATTCCGATACCGCAAATATCGGCCGATACCCGATACTTGCGGTATCGGAATGCTCAACACTAGTTAGGGCATGTTAGGTTAGGCTATGGGTTGAACTAGATGGACTTATAGTCTTCCTTCAACCTTAATAACTATGTAACTATGTAACTATGTAACTGTGGTCTGTCAGACTTTTTGATATTATCCATTAACTCCTGGACTGTGTCTGTGCAGCTGTGGTGCTGGACTTTAGCAGGACTTTTTCAGCTCTAAAGGAAGTACACTGGAAAACCTTCTTCTTGCGATTCACCATCTCCATATTACTGGACTTCCATGAAAGGTGTCGGCTGCACTGTTGCGTATTTCTGGACTACCAAGTATAAGTGCACTTCGCACTCTTACTGCATATAATTTCTGGACTTGCTTGCATTAGCGGTCGCTCTCCGCTAGCATAGCTGCTGAACTTTTCCGTTTTGTGCTGTTTTGCACTTCGCTGTAATTTCAGTAATTCCTTTGTTATTGTTTACTTTTGGTTTGATAATACAGTTTATCTCAACCTTGGTCTCAGATTTATTTTATCCCACGTAATCAGATTCCATAATTCCTTCATAATTATTACAACTTGATAAAGACCTATAACGTTGTTATGTGATGGCGGAATAAACTTTATCTTTAGGAATTCATCACCATGGAATGGCCACTATAACTAGTCAGTCATTTCTCCTCAGGATATTGCTATCCCTGTCCTTAGGTCTCCTTTTATTGTAGATCACACCACAGCAGCACTGCTCACATTACACTTTCAACTCGAACTCTATCTACAGGAAGCAGTCACTTGCTAACATGACAGGGTAGTCCTAAACATCAACTGTATTCTATCTTACACTGTCATAACTACCAATAATTCAGTAAACTATCTACATCCCTACACTATCTGTCTTATTCATTATACCTTACACTATACAGTACCTCTTATACTATACAAGATACATAACCATATCACAGTACTTTTTTTTTAACCATGAACTTTTTATTGTTTTATAAAGTCTTGCTCTACAACAATTTAGCATTCAAACACTGTATATCATTTCAATATCTTTCTCAATCATTTGACAACTTAACATAATATTAATTTTAAACATAACTAAATATTATAAGAAAAAGAAAAGGGAAGTAGTGACGAAATCAGATTATTATAACCGCATATTATCAACCATATCCCAGTACATTACAAGTCTTATCACACAATATATACAAAAGACGCAAGACATTATGTACACTACAATGCAGCACAATGAGATTGGTGTTTCAAGGGTAGAAACCCTGTAGCATAGTCCACCATCCTTACAAGAACATAACTCCCTGCTATAGATGCTTCATTATTATTATTACTATGCTTCGTTATTGCTATCAATCTGACAATCGATCTGCTTCATCCTCAGGTATGTCCGCTGGCTGCACCCCCAATCCCATCACCATCACCCAACTTTCCTGATCTTCCTCACCCTGCTATTCCTGGTATGTCCGCTGGCTGCACCCCCAATCCCAACACCATCACCCAACTTTCCTGATCTTCCTCACCCTGCTATTCCTGGTATGTCCGCTGGCTGCACCACAATCCCATCACTATCACCCAACTTTCCTGAACTTCCTCACCCTGCTATTCCTGGTAGGACTGCTGGCTGCTACTACTGTTTTTTTTCCCTCCCCTTGCATGTTTTCTCATTTTAATTCCTTGATGACAATTCCAGTTGGCTTTATCTTTCCATTTGGATCTACCTTCCCTTGCATTTTCCCTTCTGACTTCTACTTAATCCCCTCCTGTGTCTGTGACCAGTCTCCCTGCTCCTCCTCCATCCTGATCACACCTGGCCGATTTCATGTGCACTACTTAGCTTGTTATAAATTCAGAGACACAGGTCTGTCTGGACTGTGATCTGTCTCTAGAAGGATGTCTCTAAAAGGATAACAGCAAATATGACAGCAGAAGTATGCCAGAAATGAGCCAGACGTGAACAGAAGGTAAGACTAACCACTGTTAATAAATGTACTAAATTTCGTTCCTTTTCCACCACACTTACTCTCATCATGCTGACATACGCTCTAACAGTTTTGGCTCCATTACTCCTCTGCCTCCTTCGCTATCCCCAAACCCCAGCACCCTCTAACCAAGTAATAATCTCTCCTTCCTTTTTGCCTCCCCATCAGACCTCCTCTGCTGACCTGCTCCTCAACCTCAGATCTCTCCTAATAAAACACAAAACAAGCCGCCCACTCTCCTTCTCCCACCTGCTCTGTCTCTCTCTGCTTCTCCTCACTGCTGGAGACATATCTCCCAATCCTGGACCCCCACAGCTCATACCTCCCATTGCCACCCCCTCCTACCACTCCCAACCCAATATAAACTCCCAAAATCTTGCCCACCTCAAATCCGTGCCCATGATGCCCACCCCCCTGCACCCTCTCTCTGGATCACTATGGAATGCCAGCTCCATCTGCAAAAAACTCCAAGTGATTCATGACCTCTTTACCTCTTGGAATCTTTTCATTCTGGGCATCACCGAAACATGGCTGACATCCTCTGACACAGCCTCCCCCGCTGCACTATGATACAGTGGCCTCCACTTCACCCACACTCCTCGCTGGCAATAAACATGGTGGAGGAGTGGACCTTCTCCTTTCTTCCAACTGTACATTTAACCCAATCCCACCTCTACCCTCTCTTATCCTCCCTTCTTTTGAAGTCCACACTGTCTGCATATACTCCCCCTACAACCTCCAAATGGCTGTCATATACCGACCTCCAGGCCCGACCACTGCCTTTATAGACCAATTCTCCACCTGGCTCCTTCACTTTCTCTCTGCTGACATTCCCACCATCATCATGGGTGATTTCAACATCCCCATTGACAACCACCAGTCAGCAGCCTCCAAACTCCTGTCCCTTACTTCATCCTTTGGACTTACTCAGTGGTCCTCCTCAGCCACCCACACAGACGGACACACATTAGAACTTGTCTTCACCCGTTTCTGCTCCCTATCTAACTTCACAACCTCCCCCTCTCCCTCCATCTACTCACTTTCTCATCCCTGTCCTCTTCACCTGTCACCCATGTCAAGCAACATGCACATCCACACAGGAACCTCGCACACCTAGACACCCACATACTCTATCCTACCACTAGCATCCATATCCTCACTCCATGACACAGACACTGCCACTAGTTTCTACAATGCCACTCTTGCACCAGCTATTGACATGGTCGCCCCTGTCATGCGACAAACCAATAGACAACCCTGGCACAATAACATCACTAAAAAGCTTCGGCAAGTATCCAGAATTGCAGAACGGCGTTGGAAGAAAACACATTCGCAAGATGATTTCACTGCACTCAAACAAGCAACACTCGCATTCAAACCCCAAACAGTTGTTCAACACTTTTAAGTCCATCCTCCGCCCACCACTGCCCCCTCCGACTTCCCTAATCATTGCCGAGGACTTTGCCATGCACTTCAAAAATAAGATCGACCAAACAAGGCAAATCATTGTCGTCAAACCACCACAACCCCTTTGTATACCAGAACAATGCCCAAACCCCATAACTTCCCTCTCCAAAATCACTGAAGGGGAGCTTGCTCATCTTCTCTCCAAATCACACCTCACCACTTGTGCACTTGACCCCATCCCACCTCCTCCCCAACCTCACGACCACACTAATCCCATCCCTAAGCCATCTCTTCAACCTATCACTAACTTCTGGTACCTTCCTCACTGCTTTCAAACATGCCACAATCACACCTATCCTCAAAAAGCCATCCCTTGACCCAAGCGCTATGTCCAGCTATCGTCCCATATCTTTGCTCCCATTTGCATCCAAACTCCTTGAGCAGCACGTCCATGCTGAACTTTCCTCTCACTTTGCATCTAACTCTCTCTTCAGTAACCTACAATCTGGCTTCCGTCCCCACCATTCCACTGAGACTGCCCTGGCAAAAATTACTAACGACTTACTTACAGCCAAAGCTAACAGACAATTCTCTATACTCCTCTCTTCTAGACCTGTCCTCTTCCTTCGACACAGTTGACCACTGCCTCCTACTATAGATCCTCTCTTCCTTTGGGATCAAAGACCTTGCCCTATCTTGGATCTCTCATACCTTACCAACTGCACATTTAGCGTTTCCTACTCCCATACTACCTCTTCATCTTGTCCCCTCTCTGTTGGTGTCCCTCGAGGCTCTGTCCTTGGGCCCTTACATATAGTTATTAATGTTGAAGGAAGACTGTAAGTCCATCTAGTTCAACCCATAGCCTAACCTAACATGCCCTAACATGTTGATCCAGAGGAAGGCAAAAAAAAAACCCCATGTGGCAAAGAGTAACTCCACCATGGGGAAAAAAATTCCTTCCCGACTCCACATACGGCAATCAGACTAGTTCCCTGGATCAACGCCTTATCAAGGAATCTAGTGTATATACCCTGTAACATTATACTTTTCCAGAAAGGTATCCAGTCCCCTCTTAAATTTAATTAATGAATCACTCATTACAACATCATACGGCAGAGAGTTCCATAGTCTCACTGCTCTTACAGTAAAGAATCCGCGTCTGTTATTATGCTTAAACCTTCTTTCCTCCAGACGTAGAGGATGCCCCCTTGTCCCTGTCTCAGGTCTATGATTAAAAAGATCATCAGAAAGGTCTTTGTACTGTCCCCTCATATATTTATACATTAAAATAAGATCACCCCTTAGTCTTCGTTTTTCCAAACTAAATAGCCCCAAGTGTAATAACCTATCTTGGTATTGCAGACCCCCCAGTCCTCTAATAACCTTGGTCGCTCTTCTCTGCACCCGCTCCAGTTCAGCTATGTCTTTCTTATACACCGGAGACCAGAACTGTGCACAGTATTCTAAGTGTGGTCGAACTAGTGACTTGTATAGAGGTAAAATTATGTTCTCCTCATGAGCATCTATGCCTCTTTTAATACATCCCATTATTTTATTTGCCTTTGTAGCAGCTGCCTGACACTGGCCACTGAATATGAGTTTGTCATCCACCCATATACCCAGGTCTTTTTCATAGACAGTTTTGCCCAGAGTTTTAGAATTAAGCACATAGTTATACATCTTATTACTTCTACCCAAGTGCATGACCTTACATTTATCCCCATTAAAGCTCATTTGCCATTTATCAGCCCAAGCTTCTAGTTTACATAAATCATCCTGTAATATAAAATTGTCCTCCCCTGTATTGATTACCCTGCAGAGTTTAGTGTCATCTGCAAATATTGAAATTCTACTCTGAATGCCCCCTACAAGGTCATTAATAAATATGTTAAAAAGAAGAGGGCCCAATACTGACCCCTGTGGTACCCCCACTGCTAATCACAACCCAGTCCGAGTGTGCTCCATTAATAACCACCCTTTGTTTCCTATCCCTGAGCCAGCTCTCAACCCACTTACACATATTTTCCCCTATCCCCATTACTCTCATTTTATGTAACAACCTTTTGTGTGGCACCGTATCAAAAGCTTTGGAAAAGTCCATATACACTACGTCCGCTGGGTTCCCTTGGTCCAGTCCGGAACTTACCTCTTCATAGAAGCTGATCAAATTAGTCTGACATGAACGGTCCCTAGTAAACCCGTGCTGATACTGGGTCATAAGGTTATTCCTCTTCAGATACTCCAGTATAGTATCCCTTAGAATGCCCTCCAGGATTTTACCCACAGTAGAGGTTAAGCTTACTGGCCTATAATTACCGAGTTCAGTTTTTGCCCCTTTTTTGAATATTGGCACCACATTTGCTATACGCCAGTCCTGTGGTACAGACCCTGTTATTATGGAGTCTTTAAAGATTAAAAATAATGGTCTATCAATGACTGTACTTAGTTCCTGCAGTACTTGGGGGTGTATCCCATCCGGGCCCGGAGATTTGTCAATTTTAGTTATTTTTAGACGCCGCTGTACTTCCTGCTGGGTTAAGCAGGTTACATTTAATGGGGAATTTTTATCACTAGTCATTTTGTCTGCCATGGGATTTTCTTTTGTAAATACTGATGAAAAAAAGTCATTTAGCATATTGGCTTTTTCCTCATCCTCATCCACCATTTCCCCCAGATTATTTTTAAGGGGGCCAACACTGTCATTTTTTAGTTTCTTACTATTTATATAGTTAAAGAATATTTTGGGATTATTTTTACTCTCTCTGGCAATGAGTCTCTCTGTCTCAATCTTTGCTGCCTTGATTTGCTTTTTACAGAATTTATTTAATTTTCTGTATGTATTTAATGCCTCCTCACTACCTACTTCCTTTAATTCTCTAAATGCTTTCTTTTTGTCCCTTATTGCGCCCCTTACAGCTCTATTTAGCCATATTGGTTTCCTCCTATTTCTAGTATGTTTATTCCCATACGGTATATACTGTGCACAGGTCCTATCCAGGATGCTAATAAACGTCTCCCATTTTCTTTGTGTATTTTTGTGTCTCAGGATATCGTCCCAGTTAATTGCACCAAGATCCTCTCTCATCTGTTAGAAATTTGCCCTCCTGAAATTTAGTGTCCTTGTCACCCCCCTACTACCCATCTTATTAAAGGTTACATGAAAACTTATTATTTTGTGATCACTATTCCCCAAGTGACCCCCAACCCTTATATTTGATATGCGGTCTGGCCTGTTGGTTAATATTAGGTCTAGCAGTGCCCCCCTCCTTGTTGGGTCCTGAACCAGTTGTGAAAGGTAATTGTCTCTCATAGTTGTCAAAAACCGATTACCTTTGCTGGAACTGCAGGTTTCTGTTCCTCAATCTATTTCAGGGTAGTTGAAGCCCCCCATAATAATGACTTCTCCTTGAGTCGCAGCTTCATCTATTTGCTTTACGAGGATATTCTCCATTGCTTCCATTATTTTTGGAGATTTATAACAAATCCCTATCAGTAATTTATTATTTTTTCCCCCTCCCCTTATCTCCACCCACAGGGACTCTACATTTTCATTAAATTCACCTATATTATCACGCAGGATGGGTTTTAAGGAAGATTTTACATATAGACACACCCCTCCCCCTCGCTTATCTGTATGGTCATTTCTGAACAGGCTATAGCCCTGCAAGTTAACAGCCCAGTCATGGCTCTCATCCAGCCACATCTCAGATATCCCCACCATGTCATAATTATGCTCCAACAACATTAGTTCTAATTCATCCATTTTGTTGGCAAGGCTTCTGGCATTAGTATACATGCACTTGATGTTACTCTCTGAACCTCTATTCTTTCTTAAATTACTAACTGTTCTAACCCCACCCCCCATGCCACCGCCACCCCCAACTTCCTTATTTGTGCCCAGGTCTCTATCTGCACTATCTTCCCCTCCTATAAAATGAATACCCTCCCCCCCAATCCCTAGTTTAAACACTCCTCCAACCATCTAACCATTTTCTCCCCCAGCACAGCTGCCCCTTCCCCATTGAGGTGCAGCCCGTCCCTAGCGTAGAGCCTGTAGCCAACTGAGAAGTCGGCCCAGTTCTGCAGGAACCCAAACCCCTCCTTCCTACACCAATTCTTGAGCCACTTATTAACCTCCCTAATCTCCCGTTGCCTCTCTGGCGTGGCACGTGGTACAGGCAGTATTTCGGAAAATACCACGTTGAAGGTCCTTGCTTTCAGCTTGCAGCCTAATTCCCTGAAATCATCTTTAAGGACCTTCCACCTACCTCTAACTTTGTCATTTGTGCCAATGTGCACCATGACCGCTGGGTCCTCACCAGCCCCTCCCAGTAATCTGTCCACCCGATCAGCGATGTGTCAGACTCGAGCGCCAGGTAGGCAGCACACCGTCCGAAGATCCCTGTCTTTGTGACAGATTGCCCTATCTGTTCCCCTAATAATTGAGTCCCCCACTACCAGCACCTGTCTGGCCTGCCCTGCTCTCCTATTTCCCTCCTTATTGGAGCAGTCACTCCTCCGGCTTTCAGAGGACATGCCTGGCTGCAGCAGTGCTACCCCTGTACTGGCACCCCCCTCATCTGCCAACTTAGCAAACTTATTGGGGTGTGCCAGATCAGGACTAGCCTCCCTGGCACTCTTCCCTCTACCCCGCCTTCTATCTGTCACCCAGCTAACTGCCACACTGTCCTGCAGCTCCATCCTACCATCCCCCTCCTCATCTATCCCATTGAGCGTCTGCTCTGTGAGCAGAAGACTCCTCTCCATATTGTCTATGGATCTCAGTGTTGCCAGCTGCACATTTAGATCCAGTATCTGGGTTTCCAAATGCACAATGTGCTCACATCTCGCACAGCAGTATGCACCCTCGACCAGCTGGTCAAGGACTGCATACATGTGGCAAGATGTCCACTGGATGGCATTAACAATTGTGGAGCACATTTCCTAATGGGGATTGCACCACACAGAAACGTTAATTAAAAATAAATACAAAGTATTAATTAAAAAAAAAAAAAAAAACAGAAGCAATTCCTCCCTTGGAAACTCCCTGATTCCAAAGTCACTGAATCACAAGTCACACACTTACCGCCGTTCACACTTACGCTCAGGTCACACTCAGCTCGCTCACACTCGCTGTGCTGAAGATTTATAGATTTTTTTTTTCTCTCTATCTCCCCTCAACAGCAATCCACCTTGCTGTTCAGATGCAACAGCATCTCTTACTCTTCTCAAGCTATACACTCGGCCTGAGACAACTCATAAGGTCCTATGGCTTCCAGTAGCATCTATATGCTGATGACACTCACTCAGATCTACCTCTCTGGCCCAGATGTCACCTCTGCTATCCAGAATCCCAGAGTGTCTATCAGCCATATCCTCCTTCTTCTGCTCTCGCTTCCTCAAGCTCAATGTGGACAAATCTGAACTAATTATCTTTCCTCCATCTCGCATATCTTCCCTTCCTGATCTATCTATCAAAATAAATGAAATCACACTTTCCCCTGTCCCCAAAATCCGCTGCCTCGGAGTAACCCTGGATTCTGCCCTGTCCTTCAAACCGCACATCCAAGCTCTCGCCACCTCCTGTCGCCTCCAGCTCAAAAATATTTCCAGAATCTGTCCTTTCTTCAACCCTCACTCTACCAAAATACTTGTACATGCCCTAATCATCTCCCGCCTCGACTATTGCAACATCCTCCTCTGTGGCCTACCTTGTAACACTCTCACACCCCTCCAGTCTGTCCTTAACTCGGCGGTCCGACTAATTAATCTCTCTCCTCGCTACACTCATGCTTCCCCTCTTTGCAAATCCCTTCACTGGCTCCCAATTTCCCAGCGCATCCAGTTTAAACTACTAACACTGACCTAGAAAAGCCATCCATAACCTTTCTCATCCATATATTTCCAAACTAATCTCTCAATATCTTCCCTCACGTAATCTCCGATCCTCCCAAGACCTCCTTCTCTCCTCCACGCTTATTCGCTCCTCACCCAATCGCCTCCAAGACTTCTCCCGAATATCCCCCATCCTCTGGAATTCTGTGGCCGGTTATCCACCACATTTGGAACCTTCAAAAGAAACCTGAAAACCCACCTCTTCAAAGAAGCTTACAACCTGTAATAACCACATGGCCACCTGAACACCATCGCAGCTCCTGCAACTCTTGACCTGCTGTCTCCTTCCCCATAATCCTGTAGAATGTAAGCCCACAAAGGCAGGGTCCTCTTCCCTCTGTATCAGTCTGTCATTGTTAGTTTTGTTTACTGTAAGTGATATTTGTATTTTGATGTAACCCCTTCTCATGTACAGTGGAGCGCCCCCACACCGCCGCAGGGCCGAGGGGTACCCGGAGCCGGGCCTCTAGGTCTCAGTCCCGGGGTTGTCACGGTGGCTAGACCCGGTCCGTGGCCCTGTCCGTCAGTGGGGGACGTCCGGTGAAATAGGTGGTGATAATGGTGGTGTAGCGGTGCAGTCGTGGGGTGCAGGTCGCGGTAAATAACGAGGACACCAGGTTGCAGTCTCTTTACCTCTTTACTGGAGATCTCTGAGTCCTCAGTCCAGAGCACGGTTCACCAGGCTGCGCAAGTCCGGCCGGTCCAATGGCACCTCCAGAGTTCTCTTCACAGGTGGAAATCAGTGCCTTCCTTCTTAGCGCTGTGTGTTGTAGTCCTTCCCTGCTGTGCTCACGGAAAGTACCCCACAACTGTTGTGTCTGTTTCTTAAGTTCCCTCACAACTCGATTAACTGGTCTTCTGCTAATCTTCCGTCCCTTCCTGATATTATAGTAAGAACGGCACCCGTTTGTCAGGTAGGCCTGGAGTTCTTCCGGGACCCTAGAGACGCCCCTCTCCCGCAATTGCCCCCCAAGACTTCATAGGTGATATGTGGTAGACAGCCCGCCTGAGACTGACTGTCCTGCCGCTGTTTGGAGTATGGCTTAAAGCTGTATATTATTCCACTCCCTCGGCGTTCCGGCCACCGGTAATGCGCCTCAGCAAGGTGCTGCCTCTTTCAACAAAACCCCTGCTGGTATTCTCCTTCTGCTTGATCTCGTTTCTCACTCAGCACAATCTATCTCGCTTCTAGTCCTTTCTTGGGCACCGCCGCTATGCTGAGCAGGCACGGTCCCGTTACGTTCTTTCCGATGCCCAGCCTCTGCCAGGATCCCACCCCTGGCAGAGACCCTACTGTCTCTTCCTCCACAACACCCTCTCTCACTAGGTGTTGCTTCGTTCAATCCAGTCAGCGTTCTTACTAACTTCCTGCCTGACCCCCAGTTTACCCACTATGGTGGGGAGTGGCCTAATGAATAGCACCCTTAGCTCCCCCCGGAGGCCCTGCTGTGAAACATATTGGTGTCTGTGATACCTGTTCAGAGGAACTCCTTCAGTGCCATCGAACGCACCATGGCTCCCCTTAGTGGCGGAGCCACAGTACTGCAACGACCAGGACTCTGGGGCGCTGCATACAGCACCATGGAATTAATGGTGCTATATAAATAAATAATAATAATAATAATCCCATACAGTGCTGAGTCCTATTCCAACAACTGTGGATATGAATACGGCAAGAACTAATTAGCTAAGTAAAGAGAAAAGGCAGACAATTATTTTTTTAAGACATTAAATTAATTTAATCTGGAAAATTACTAGAATGTTGAAGGTATCCTCAAGTGTAGTAATGGAAATTATCATTCAATATGATGAAACTAGCACTCTTAAGTAGGGTTGAGCGACTTTCATTTTTTTAAGGTCGAGTCGGGTTTTGTGAAACCCGACTTTGTCCAGAGTCGAGTCGAGTGCAGTCGGCCGATTATCGCTGAAAGTCGGGGATCGACCGAACACGAAACCCAATGCAAGTCAATGGGGAAGCATAGTCGGCAGTGAGTGGAGGCCAGGAAAACACCTACAGTGCCCATTTTAATGCCAAAAACATCCATTCTTGTTTCTGAAGCTTGTCAATCTTAATTAACTTTATAATAATAGTTGGGCATTGGAAATTGCGGGTCATTTGGCAAAAGTTGTGGGGGGTAGGGCTGGTTCAAGGTTTTAGTGGGCACAGGAAACGTGGACTACGTCACGGCGGGGGAGCAGTGAGAGGTAAGTATGTCAAGTTTGCAAGTGCTGTGATCCTAAGCAAGCAGGAGGGCCCACTCGTTGGCATTGGCACTGGCACAGGGCCCCTCAAAGTACAGCGGTGTGTTTGCACGGCGGGGGCACCTCCCACCAGCAGCGACACTTTTGCGTACTCTGAGGGGCCCTGTGCCAGTGACGTCGCCAACGAGTATGCCCCCCCCACCTGATGAAGGAACCTGCACTTTCATCTGCACTTTCCTCTTTGTCCCTGTGTAAGGTGGTATAACATGCGGGAAGGGGAACCTTACTTTCAGCAGGGTCAGATTCTGGCTGTGTAGAGTGCAAGGGGAATGTAGTGGTCTGGATCAATGTACCAGCAGACTCATCTAGCAGTGGCTGGGCAATGGGCAGGATGAGGAGGAAACAGATATAGGGCCAAAGAATAAAGTAGGCTAAATGCCGTTCAAAATTGGTAACAGGACTAAACAGGCGGCACTGCTTTGTTCAGTGGAGTAGCAAACCCAAGAGCAGCAGACACTGTTTTAAGGGCCCAACCACACTAGTAGGCCAAATGCAGTTTAATATCTGATACTATAGGCCGAAAGCCAGAAGGTAGAAGCTCAGCTGTATTCAGTTGAGGGCAACACCAGGGAGGGGCAGACACCGTTAGTAGGCCCTAACCACCAATTTTTAAAAACACAGCACTTAATGAGAGCCAGAAGGTTGAAGCACAGCTGTATTCAGTTGAGGACAAACACCAGGCAGGGGCAGACACCGTTAGTAGGCCGGAACCACCAATCTTTTAAAAAACAGCACTTAAAGAGAGCCAGAAGGTAGAAGCTCAGCTTTATTCAGTTGAGGACAAACACCAGGGAGCAGCAAACAGAGGTATTAGGCCCCATCCAGCAATTAAAAAAAAAAAAAAAAAAAAAAGCTAAATCAGAGCCAGAAGGTTGAAGCTCAGCTTTATTCAGTTGAGGACAACACCAGGCAGGGGAAGACACCGTTAGTAGGCCGGAACCACCAATCTTTTAAAAAACAGCACTTAAAGAGAGCCAGAAGGTAGAAGCTCAGCTTTATTCAGTTGAGGACAACACCAGGCAGGGGCAGACACCGTTAGTAGGCCGGAACCACCAATCTTTTAAAAAACAGCACTAAATGAGAGCCAGAAGGTAGAAGCTCAGCTTTATTCAGTTGAGGACAACACCAGGCAGGGGCAGACACCGTTAGTAGGCCCGTAACCACCAATTTTTAAAAAAACAGCACTTAATGAGAGCCAGAAGGTGGAAGCTCAGATTTATTCATTTGAGGACAACTTGAATTAGGGACTGCAGACAGACTTACCAGGCTGTCCCCTGTGTGGACCATGCATCCAATACATTAACCCATTGCGCCACAAAGGACACGTAACTTTCCGTGGCCATGCCTACCGCTCCATGTGTCTGTTGTCAGGTGTACCTTTGGACTCACAGATTGACAGAATGAAAGGACAATGTGGTCTTTAACATGCTGATGGAGGGGTGGGATGGCTTTTCTCGCAAAAGAATTGTCAACTGGGTAGCTCATAGCGTGGTACAGCGTAGTCCATCATGGCTTTATTAATATTAAATAAAATAAAAAAATAGGCTCTAAGCACTGTAAAATTGGTTCCAGGGGTACACGGGCAGCAGTGGTCAGGTCAGTGGAGGCCTAGTGGAAGGAGGGACCGCAGACAGGCTTCCAAGGCCTTACATAATAAAATGGGCTGGCTGTAGGCACTTTATAATTGGTTCCAGGGGTACACGGGCAGCAGTGGTCAGGTGAGTGGAGGCCTAGTGGAAGGAGGGACCGCAGACAGGCTTCGAATGCCTAACATACTAAAATGGGCTGGCTGTAGGCACTTTATAATTGGTTCCAGGGGTACACGAGCAGCAGTGGTCAGGTGAGTGGAGGCCTAGTGGAAGGAGGGACCGCAGACAGGCTTCCAAGGCCTAACATACTAAAATGGGCTGGCTGTAGGCACTTTATAATTGGTTCCAGGGGTACACGGGCAGCAGTGGTCAGGTGAGTGGAGGCCTAGTGGAAGGAGGGACCGCAGACAGGCTTCGAAGGCCTAACATAATAAAATGGGCTGGCTGTAGGCACTTTATAATTGGTTCCAGGGGTACACGGGCAGCAGTGGTCAGGTGAGTGGAGGCCTAGTGGAAGGAGGGACCGCAGACAGGCTTCGAAGGCCTAACATAATAAAATGGGCTGGCTGTAGGCACTTTATAATTGGTTCCAGGGGTACACGGGCAGCAGTGGTCAGGTGAGTGGAGGCCTAGTGGAAGGAGGGACCGCAGACAGGCTTCGAAGGCCTAACATACTAAAATGGGCTGGCTGTAGGCACTTTATAATTGGTTCCAGGGGTACACGGGCAGCAGTGGTCAGGTGAGTGGAGGCCTAGTGGAAGGAGGGACCGCAGACAGGCTTCGAAGGCCTAACATACTAAAATGGGCTGGCTGTAGGCACTTTATAATTGGTTCCAGGGGTACACGGGCAGTAGTGGTCAGGTGAGTGGAGGCCTAGTGGAAGGAGGGACCTCAGACAGGCTTCGAAGGCCTAACATAATAAAATGGGCTGGCTCTATGCGCTGTAAAATTGGTTCCAGGGGTACACGGGCAGCAGTGGTCAGGTCAGTGGAGGCCTAGTGGAAGGAGGGACCGCAGACAGGCTTCCAAGGCCTAACATAATAAAATGGGCTGGCTGTAGGCACTTTATAATTGGTTCCAGGGGTACACGGGCAGCAGTGGTCAGGTGAGTGGAGGCCTAGTGGAAGGAGGGACCGCAGACAGGCTTCCAAGGCCTAACATACTAAAATGGGCTGGCTGTAGGCACTTTATAATTGGTTCCAGGGGTACACGGGCAGCAGTGGTCAGGTGAGTGGAGGCCTAGTGGAAGGAGGGACCGCAGACAGGCTTCGAAGGCCTAACATACTAAAATGGGCTGGCTGTAGGCACTTTATAATTGGTTCCAGGGGTACACGGGCAGCAGTGGTCAGGTGAGTGGAGGCCTAGTGGAAGGAGGGACCGCAGACAGGCTTCGAAGGCCTAACATACTAAAATGGGCTGGCTGTAGGCACTTTATAATTGGTTCCAGGGGTACACGGGCAGCAGTGGTCAGGTGAGTGGAGGCCTAGTGGAAGGAGGGACCGCAGACAGGCTTCGAAGGCCTAACATACTAAAATGGGCTGGCTGTAGGCACTTTATAATTGGTTCCAGGGGTACACGGGCAGCAGTGGTCAGGTGAGTGGAGACCTAGTGGAAGGAGGGACCGCAGACAGGCTTCGAAGGCCTAACATAATAAAATGGGCTGGCTCTATGCACTGTAAAATTGGTTCCAGGGGTACACGGGCAGCAATGGTCAGGTCAGTGGAGGCCTAGTGGAAGGAGGGACCGCAGACAGGCTTCCAAGGCCTAACATAATAAAATGGGCTGGCTGTAGGCACTTTATAATTGGTTCCAGGGGTACACGGGCAGCAGTGGTCAGGTGAGTGGAGGCCTAGTGGAAGGAGGGACCGCAGACAGGCTTCCAAGGCCTAACATACTAAAATGGGCTGGCTGTAGGCACTTTATAATTGGTTCCAGGGGTACACGGGCAGCAGTGGTCAGGTGAGTGGAGGCCTAGTGGAAGGAGAGACCGCAGACAGGCTTCGAAGGCCTAACATAATAAAATGGGCTGGCTCTATGCACTGTAAAATTGGTTCCAGGGGTACACGGGCAGCAGTGTTCAGATGAGTGGAGGCCTAGTGGAAGGAGGGACCGCAGACAGGCTTCGAAGGCCTAACATACTAAAATGGGCTGGCTGTAGGCACTTTATAATTGGTTCCAGGGGTACACGGGCAGCAGTGGTCAGGTCAGTGGAGGCCTAGTGGAAGGAGGGACCACAGACAGGCTTCCAAGGCCTAACATAATAAAATGGGCTGGCTGTAGGCACTTTATAATTGGTTCCAGGGGTACATGGGCAGCAGTGGTCAGGTGAGTGGAGGCCTAGTGGAAGGAGGGACCGCAGACAGGCTTCGAAGGCCTAACATACTAAAATGGGCTGGCTGTAGGCACTTTATAATTGGTTCCAGGGGTACACGGGCAGTAGTGGTCAGGTGAGTGGAGGCCTAGTGGAAGGAGGGACCTCAGACAGGCTTCGAAGGCCTAACATAATAAAATGGGCTGGCTCTATGCACTGTAAAATTGGTTCCAGGGGTACACGGGCAGCAGTGGTCAGGTCAGTGGAGGCCTAGTGGAAGGAGGGACCGCAGACAGGCTTCCAAGGCCTAACATAATAAAATGGGCTGGCTGTAGGCACTTTATAATTGGTTCCAGGGGTACACGGGCAGCAGTGGTCAGGTGAGTGGAGGCCTAGTGGAAGGAGGGACCGCAGACAGGCTTCCAAGGCCTAACATACTAAAATGGGCTGGCTGTAGGCACTTTATAATTGGTTCCAGGGGTACACGGGCAGCAGTGGTCAGGTGAGTGGAGGCCTAGTGGAAGGAGGGACCGCAGACAGGCTTCGAAGGCCTAACATACTAAAATGGGCTGGCTGTAGGCACTTTATAATTGGTTCCAGGGGTACACGGGCAGCAGTGGTCAGGTGAGTGGAGGCCTAGTGGAAGGAGGGACCGCAGACAGGCTTCGAAGGCCTAACATACTAAAATGGGCTGGCTGTAGGCACTTTATAATTGGTTCCAGGGGTACACGGGCAGCAGTGGTCAGGTGAGTGGAGGCCTAGTGGAAGGAGGGACCGCAGACAGGCTTCGAAGGCCTAACATACTAAAATGGGCTGGCTGTAGGCACTTTATAATTGGTTCCAGGGGTACACGGGCAGCAGTGGTCAGGTGAGTGGAGACCTAGTGGAAGGAGGGACCGCAGACAGGCTTCGAAGGCCTAACATAATAAAATGGGCTGGCTCTATGCACTGTAAAATTGGTTCCAGGGGTACACGGGCAGCAATGGTCAGGTGAGTGGAGGCCTAGTGGAAGGAGGGACCGCAGACAGGCTTCCAAGGCCTAACATAATAAAATGGGCTGGCTGTAGGCACTTTATAATTGGTTCCAGGGGTACACGGGCAGCAGTGGTCAGGTGAGTGGAGGCCTAGTGGAAGGAGGGACCGCAGACAGGCTTCCAAGGCCTAACATACTAAAATGGGCTGGCTGTAGGCACTTTATAATTGGTTCCAGGGGTACACGGGCAGCAGTGGTCAGGTGAGTGGAGGCCTAGTGGAAGGAGAGACCGCAGACAGGCTTCGAAGGCCTAACATAATAAAATGGGCTGGCTCTATGCACTGTAAAATTGGTTCCAGGGGTACACGGGCAGCAGTGTTCAGATGAGTGGAGGCCTAGTGGAAGGAGGGACCGCAGACAGGCTTCGAAGGCCTAACATACTAAAATGGGCTGGCTGTAGGCACTTTATAATTGGTTCCAGGGGTACACGGGCAGCAGTGGTCAGGTCAGTGGAGGCCTAGTGGAAGGAGGGACCACAGACAGGCTTCCAAGGCCTAACATAATAAAATGGGCTGGCTGTAGGCACTTTATAATTGGTTCCAGGGGTACATGGGCAGCAGTGGTCAGGTGAGTGGAGGCCTAGTGGAAGGAGGGACCGCAGACAGGCTTCGAAGGCCTAACATAATAAAATGGGCTGGCTGTAGGCACTTTATAATTGGTTCCAGGGGTACACGGGCAGCAGTGGTCAGGTCAGTGGAGGCCTAGTGGAAGGAGGGACCGCAGACAGGCTTCGAAGGCCTAACATACTAAAATGGGCTGGCTGTAGGCACTTTATAATTGGTTCCAGGGGTACACGGGAAGCAGTGGTCTGGTCAACGGAGGCCGATTGTAATGAGTGTCTGCCAGTTAGTAGTCCAAAACAACAAATAAATGTGAATGTCTCGCATTAAAACAAAACAAAAACACTAAAGGGTGCTATCATTAGGTTCAGGGGTGGGATCCTGCGTTGTTTCAGACCTACTAATTTAGCGCAAAGTATTTACTGTGGTAAATAGAGGACACTGCCCCTGACTATGTTAAGTACCATCATACATGTCAACACAATGGTATTGTCAGTGGCAGGATGTCAGCGCATAGACTAAACATTGGTGGAAGTGTGAGAGATAACTGTGGAAGTGGTAGACCAATGTTTGACCTGGGGGTGGGTGAACTCTCTTGTGGCCGGCGGTACAGGCCCAGGGCCCCTCATGTTACAACAGTGTGTCTGACGTTGGGTGCGCACCACCACCGCCAGAGACACTTTATTGTACTATGAGGGACCCAGTAGCAATGCCGTCAACCAAAAGCGAGCACACCCACCTCTTCAGACAAACAGCAGTCTCACGGGTGCTTGCGCCAAGTCGCGATACCACGGCCCCGTGTGGGGAGTTTGGCCATTTAGGGAGGTGTAAACATGTCGTATGCTGGACAATCAGCTGCAGCAAATTAGACATTAGAAAAGTAATTCACAGTAGTACACAGGCAAGAGCTTTTCATAGGAAAGCTAGGTGTCGGCCGGGCAAGGTGGGGCAAAAGATTTCGAAATCCAGTTGTGGTTCATTTTAATGAATGTTAGATCATCAACATTTTGGGTAGCCAGACGAGTCCTTTTTTCGGTTAATATTGAACCTGCAGCACTGAATACTCTTTCTGATAGGACACTTGCTGCCGGGCAAGCAAGCTCCTGCAATGCATATTCTGCCAATTCTGGCCAGGTGTCTAATTTTGATGCCCAGTAATCAAATGGGAATGACGTTTGAGGGAGAACATCGATAAGGGATGAAAAATAGTTAGTAACCATACTGGACAAATGTTGTCTCCTGTCACTTTCAATTGATGCAGCAGTACCTGTCCTGTCTGCGGTCATAGCAAAATCACTCCACAACCTGGTCAGAAAACCCCTCTGTCCAACGCCACTTCTGATCTGTGCACCCCTAACACTCCTAGTCTGCTGCCCCCTGGAGCTCGTGTGAGAACGATCACGTGCGCTGTGTGCTGGGAATGCCTGAAGCAAACGGTCAACAAGAGTTGATTGTTTGGTTGCTAATATTAGTTCCAAGTTCTCATGTGGCATAATATTTTGCAATTTGCCTTTATAGCGTGTGCAGCGCCCCAGAGTCCTGGTCGTTGCAGTACTGTGGCTCCGCCACTATGGGGAGCTATGGTACGTCTGATTGCACTAAAGGAGTTTCTCTGACCAGGTAACACCTCACTACACTTCACACTCCGGCCACCAGGGGGGGTGGTCCTATCTAGTAGGCCACTCCTCACACTCTGGTAAAACTGGGGGTTGGACAGGAAGACAGAGAGAAGTAGCTGGGAAGAGCTAGTGAGAGGACCTGTCATGGATGGGATCCTTAGTCTTAGGCAAAATGAAGACCGCGCTCATGGGATATATTTAAAATGGTTTATTTTAGCCTACGCGTTTCAAGAGCGTTCCTGCTCTCTTCCTCAGGGCATGTAATACATAACACAATATGGAGTATATTTATAGAAAAGACAGGAAGGGGAGGGGCGACAATGCCCCTATATTATAGTACTTGAACTAGTTAAAAACATATATATATGGTAATACAAAGGCAATACACATTAATATCAATAACCTAAAACGAAAATTTATTAAAAAGACAAATAGAAACATGAAAAGATGAAAAAAATGATTAAAATAAATAAAAAATAAACTGGGAGCTGAGTATAAAAAGGCAGGGATCTCAGGTAGCACAACAAATATTCGAACCGGGGACCCTTGTATGGTAATTCTATTACTTAAGCTCCTCAAGTCATTGTGCCACCGGTTCCTGATAGGTTAGCGGATGTCTGCTATTACATTTAGCCCTTGAGGTTCAAGGGAATTCAAGGTGTATATCCAATAAATTTCTTTCCTATTAAGTGACTGTGTACGATTAGAAACATGTGCAGGAACGTGATCAATGGGGTGAACACGAAATAATAAAGGATTACAATTATGTGCGATATTGAAATGTCTAGAAAGACCATGTTTTAGATAACCTGTTTTAATATTGTGTCGGTGTGAGTTCATACGGAGGTGGAGTGGTTGTGTAGTCCTACCAACATATATCTTGTTGCAAGGACAAGTGATAATGTAAATAACAAAGGAAGTGGTGCAGGTGAAGACATGACTGATTGGAAAAGAATAAGGAAAGGAAGGATGTTTGAATCCTGTACTGGTATGGGCTATAATACCACAACATAGACATTTTTTGTGAAAACATTTAAAAATCCCTGGTTTTTGTGCAACAAATGATTTTTTTCTTTCATCAAGAAGTCTGCTGGGAGCCAATTTGTTTTTCAGGCTTGGTGCTCTCCTAAAAATAATTTTAGGATGTTATTAGGAGTATTTTATCCTCTCTTATTATATGCCATAATTCATTAATAGATTTTTTAATAAATTTGTGGTCAGTACTGAATGTGGTTAAAAAACTACAGGTGTATTCATCTAAATTAGCTGCAGTGTCACCTTTTTCTTTTTTTAATAACATTTCTTGATTAAAATTCTTAAAAACGTGTTCGATTGCTCTGTTTAACAACTCCCTGGGGTATTTTTGTGCTAAAAACTTATTTTTTAAAACCTCCGATTGATCCTTAAAATCACTATCAGAAGAACAATTTCTCCTAATACGCATGAACTGGCTTTTTTTGGAATATTACAAAGCCATTTATCAAGATGGTTGCTATTATAATGAACATAGCTATTACTATCTACTTTTTTTAAAAAGTTCTTTGTATGAATTTCACCATCCACAATAAAGAATATCACATCTAGATAATTGATAGCAGTTTTATTAAAAACGGAAGTAAAATCGAGACCCCAGGGGTTGTTTTTCAGCTCTGATATTAAAAATTCAGGAGGTTTAAAAGTTGTATCCCAAATAAAAACAAGGTCATCAATATAACGGTGCAAGACCGTGGTGACTATATAAAAGAAGCCCATAATATATTGTCTGACCATGATTTTTATTCTAAAATAACCAATGATCCTTTTTCAGAAATGCAAAAAGCCTATAAATTCATGATCAAGGAAGCTTTTGATAGTGGTGTCTTAAATGAGAACGAGAGCAAGTTTCTTTCCATAACAAACCCAAGCGTACCTTTCATGTACCATATTCCTAAAATTCACAAGAGTCTAAAAAATCCCCCGGGTCGTCCCATTATTTCTAGTATTGGTTCCCTGACTTCAAACCTATCTAGCTATATAGACAGTATTATGCAGGTACATGTTACCCAATTGAGAAGCTATATTAAGGATTCTGCACATGTGATCAGACGTATCAGAAATATTAAATGGAAAGATAGTTATGTATTTGTTACAGTTGATGTTTGCTCATTATATACAAATATCAAACACGAAATTGGACTTGAAAGTATGAAATTATTTATGGATACAGATCCGAGATTATCGGACAAACAAAAACAATTTTTAATGTCGGGAATGAGTTTTATTTTAAAAAATAATTATTTTACTTTCTTGGGTGAACTGTACCACCAGACACGTGGTGCAGCAATGGGATCTCGGGTAGCACCAACTTATGCTAATTTATTTATGGGTCATTTTGAGAATTCCTTTATTTATAATAGTGCTTTTACTGATTGTATGGTTTTTTATGGACGTTATATTGATGACCTTGTTTTTATTTGGGATACAACTTTTAAACCTCCTGAATTTTTAATATCAGAGCTGAAAAACAACCCCTGGGGTCTCGATTTTACTTCCGTTTTTAATAAAACTGCTATCAATTATCTAGATGTGATATTCTTTATTGTGGATGGTGAAATTCATACAAAGAACTTTTTAAAAAAAGTAGATAGTAATAGCTATGTTCATTATAATAGCAACCATCTTGATAAATGGCTTTGTAATATTCCAAAAAAAGCCAGTTCATGCGTATTAGGAGAAATTGTTCTTCTGATAGTGATTTTAAGGATCAATCGGAGGTTTTAAAAAATAAGTTTTTAGCACAAAAATTCCCCAGGGAGTTGGTAAACAGAGCAATCGAACACGTTTTTAAGAATTTTAATCAAGAAATGTTATTAAAAAAAGAAAAAGGTGACACTGCAGCTAATTTAGATGAATACACCTGTAGTTTTTTAACCACATTCAGTACTGACCACAAATTTATTAAAAAATCTATTAATGAATTATGGCATATAATAAGAGAGGATAAAATACTTGGTAAACTGGTGCCACAACATCCTAAAATTATTTTTAGGAGAGCACCAAGCCTGAAAAACAAATTGGCTCCCAGCAGACTTCTTGATGAAAGAAAAAAAAAAAATCATTTGTTGCACAAAAACCAGGGATTTTTAAATGTTTTCACAAAAAATTTCTGTGTTGTGGTATTATAGCCCATACCAGTACAGGATTCAAACATCCTTCCTTTCCTTATTCTTTTCCAATCAGTCATGTCTTCACCTGCACCACTTCCTTTGTTATTTACATTATCACTTGTCCTTGCAACAAGATATATGTTGGTAGGACTACACAACCACTCCACCTCCGTATGAACTCACACCGACACAATATTAAAACAGGTTATCTAAAACATGGTCTTTCTAGACATTTCAATATTGCACATAATTGTAATCCTTTATTATTTCGTGTTCACCCCATTGATCACGTTCCTGCACATGTTTCTAATCGTACATAGTCACTTAATAGGAAAGAAATTTATTGGATATACACCTTGAATTCCCTTGAACCTGAAGGGCTAAATGTAATAGCAGACATCCGCTAACCTATCAGGAACCGGTGGCACAATGACTTGAGGAGCTTAAATAATAGAATTACCATACAAGGGTCCCCGGTTCGAATACTTGTTGTGCTACCTGAGATCCCTGCCTTTTTATACTCAGCTCCCAGTTTATTTTTTATTTATTTTAATCATTTTTTTCATCTTTTCATGTTTCTATTTGTCTTTTTAATAAATTTTCGTTTTAGGTTATTGATATTAATGTGTATTGCCTTTGTATTACCATATATATATGTTTTTAACTAGTTCAAGTACTATAATATAGGGGCATTGTCGCCCCTCCCCTTCCTGTCTTTTCTATAAATATACTCCATATTGTGTTATGTATTACATGCCCTGAGGAAGAGAGCAGGAACGCTCTTGAAACGCGTAGGCTAAAATAAACCATTTTAAATATATCCCGTGAGCGCGGTCTTCATTTTGCCTAAGACTACTACTCCCAACATCCTCCTGGATTTCTGTGGAGACCTGCTGCTACGGTTACACCCGCATGGGAGTTGTGACCCATTTTCACAACTGCAATAGGTGAGCATATTCCCTACCAAGTCTGTATTTATCTATATACAGTGTGACACATTGGGGGCGCCTTGTGTTTTTTTTCTTTTTTTTTTTTTTTCTTTTTATTAGGGATGGGATCCTGGCAGACTCCTCAGAGCAGAACTAACCAGTGCACAACGGGAATACAGTAAAGAGGAATTAGGACCAGAAGGAGTCGTGCTGTTAGACCGAGGCAACATCCTTCTGAGGCGCAAACAGTCGGTGGCCGGAACGCCGAGCAAGTAAGAGACTTTAAGTACTACTGCAAACCACGGCAGGACAGCCAATTAAAGGTTGGCTGTCTCACTTAACACCTAAGCAGACAACGGAGGCAGCTGTGGGAGAGGGGCGACTCTAGGGTCCCGGAAGAACTCCAGGCCTACCCCGTCATACGGGTGCGTCCTACCATATCATCTGGGGGACGGAGAGAACGAACATCAGAGACAGACAGAAGCAGTTGTGAGGACTACCCCGGGAGCTCAGCAGGGAAGGACTACAACACACAGCGCTAGAAGGTAGACACTGATTCCCACCTGTAAAGAGAACTCCTGATGTGCCTTTGGACCGGCCGGTCTCAGACAGCCCTGTTGACAGCGCTCTGGACTGAGGACTCTATGACCTTCAGTAAAGAGGTAAAGAGACTGCAACCTGGTGTCCTCATTATTTACCACTACAGCACCACCACCACCATCATCCGTCATATCTATCACTGTACGCCCCTCAGCAGGGTCACGGACCGGGCCTAGCCACCGTGACAACCCCAGAGCAGAGACTCAGAGGCCCGGTACCGGGTACCCCTCGGCCCTGCGGCAGTGGGGGCGCTACAACTTGGCGTCACAAACAGGATCTACTTAAGCCTGAAGAATCAGGTCATGTGTGCCTTGGAACTGTGATTTATTGTGCTTGGACTGTGTACTGCCATTTACCGCCAAAATTCGCCATTCCGCGCACGAGGGAGGACCCTTAGCTTCGTGGGCGGAACCGGCCAAAAGAAGCGCGGAACTGAAAGCGCGGTAAGGCGCCAATCCCGGAAGAGGAACTCCGACCTCCAGCAGGTTAGTGGGAGGAAGGGACAGCCATGTCCGAGTCGGGAGGAGAGGAGGTGGCGGCCGCAGCCGCGGACGCAGGGGCAGCTCCGGTCCCCGCAGCGAGCGAAGCCGTGGCCCTAATACCACCACCGGTAGCCACAGAACCCGCTGTTCCCCTCAGCCAGTCGGACACTGCCGCTAACACAAAAGCCATAATGCCCTTCTCTATGCCGTACCTGCCCGGAGCGACCTGGCTCCCACGATACTCTGGGGAGTCGCATACATTCACTGACTTTAAGGAAGGGCTCTGCAGCCTGCTCGAGTTCTATCCCCTGAGAGAGCCTCAGAAGGTTCATATGGTAACCGGCCAACTCTTTGGGGCGGCTCTGAGAGAATTGAAGTCCTGGCCCGCCGAGGATAAGGGAACTGCACAACAGATATTTGCAAAGCTTAAAGCCACCTTCGATACTCGCACTGCTACAGAAATTAAACTGACTTTCTATGGATGCAAACAGAGACCGCAGGATAGCTTACGGGACTATGCCCTTAATCTCCAGGAGGCGATGCGGGCCATTAAGCAGAGTGACCCCGGCAGCATGCAGGATGAGGATAAAGTCCTGAAGGAGCGGTTCATTGAGGGGCTCCTGTGCAGTCACCAGCGGGGCCAATTGCACTTCCTGGCCATGCAAAATCCAGACTTGACTTTTGCTCAATTCAAAGATAAAGCTATCCAGGCATTGCAGGAGCAACAGCCCAGCCGTGCAACACCTCCCCGGCGTCCCGCTCTCACATACCACCAGGAGGTGGCGTCGGATGCCCCAGTCGCCGCCGAGGCCGATGCCCAGAGCCTAGAGGACGACTCCCCTGCAGGACTTCGCCTCCAGATGCAGGAGCTAACCAAGAGCGTTGCTGCCCTGACCCGGACGTTGCAGTCCCTACAGGAGGCCCCCAAGGAGAAGATCCGGTTGGCCTCCAGACCAGAGGATGTCCCTTGGATGCGACAGAGGAGGACTCCGCCGACCAGAGGCCGGAACGACGATCGCTTCCACCCGGACGGACGACCCATCTGCCGCCACTGTCACCAGGTGGGCCACCTTGCAAGGTACTGTCCTTTAAACGAGCAACCCCTGGGGCAAAGGGCCAACCCCCAGGAGTAGGACGGTCAGGCCCGCAGCATTGGAGAACCAAGTACATTGGAGGATGACCAGTTCTCCCTGTAGTGGTTGATGGAATCCCATTGAACGCTTTGCTGGACACCGGTTCTCAGGTGACGACTATACCTTACGTGCTTTATAAACGGTATTGGGAGGACACCGATATTACTCGTGGCCCTGACGATGATTTCACCATAATAGCCAGTAATGGTCAGCCGTTGCCACAAGTGGGGTATAAGGAGGTCACCATCAAGGTGGGGCGGGTGGAATTGAAAGCCCAAGGGATTGTGATTGTTGATATTGATCGTCGAGAATGTAATCCCATGATGACTCTTGGTACTAATGTTATAGAAAATTGTCTTGCAGGAGTTATTGTTTTGTTGCAACAGGTGGCGGAAACCACTGGCCACAGTGAGCAACGTGCCCTGCAGAAGGAAATCAGAGCTCTGATGCAGAGACAGCAGGTAGAGCTGACTGGGGGTGAGATTGGTCGTGTCACTGTGAGTGATTCAAACCCCATCGCGATACCCCCCAGGAGTGAAATGTTAATATGGTGTCGGGCAGCCATAGGCCTCAGGGGTAAGGACTACCAGGCCTTGGTAGAACCCGTATATTCAGACAATAGGCCTACTGTTCTGACAGCCCGGGGGGTGGTCGACGTCCGCCAGGGGAGAGTGCCCGTACGTGTCCTCAATTGTGGGGAGGAAGAGGTTCACCTCACCAAGTATACCACGCTCGCCAAACTGTTCACTGTCAATAATAGTGTGATACAGACACCTGAACCCTTGGTCCCGTCAAACGTGGCGGAGAACAAAGGTTCTGCAGAGCACTCGAAAGACTGGTGTCGGGAATTGCATGTGGGCACTGACTCTACCCCATCCCATCAAAAACAGTGGGCCTACAGGGTGGTACACGAGTACGAGCAGGTATTCAGCAAACACCCCTTAGATTTTGGGCAGGTGAAAGGGATCCAACATCATATCCCCACGGCAGATCACCGACCCATAAAAGAGAGATATCGCCCTGTACCCCCAGCTCATTATCAGTGTGCCAAGGACATGTTGCGGGAAATGAAGGAGGCTGGGGTGGTGAGAGACAGCTGTAGCCCCTGGGCAGCTCCGCTAGTCCTTGTTAAAAAGAAAGATGGTACAATGAGGATGTGTGTTGATTATAGGCAGTTGAATCGCATTTCACATAAAGACGCATACCCACTGCCCAGGATAGAGGAGTCTCTGGCTGCCTTAAAATCTGCTAACTACTTCTCTACCTTAGATCTCACCAGTGGGTACTGGCAGGTTCCTGTGGCAGAGGCGGACAAAGAGAAGACAGCCTTCACGACCCCAATGGGTCTCTGCGAATTCAACTACATGCCCTTCGGATTGTGCAATGGTCCCGGGACGTTCCAGAGGATGATGGAGTGCTGCCTGGGACACATGAACTTTGAAACCGTGCTGCTGTATTTGGATGATGTCATTATCTTCTCTAAGACCTACGAAGACCATTTGAAGCACCTGGCCAAGGTGTTTGAAACCCTGTCCAACTTCGGCTTAAAGGTCAAACCGTCCAAGTGTCATCTGCTCAAACCTAAAGTGCAGTACCTGGGCCATGTGGTGAGCGCTGAAGGAGTGGCCCCAGACCCCGACAAGGTCACAGTGATCAAGGACTGGCCAAAGCCTAGTGACCTCCACGAAGTCCGGCAGTTCCTCGGGTTGGTAGGCTACTACCGGAGGTTCATTAAGGACTTCACCAAGAAGGCCGCACCCTTGCAAAACCTGTTGGTGGGCCAACCAAAGAAGACCAAGGGGAGGAACACCCCCTTTGATTGGAACGAGGAGCTGGAGGAATCCTTCACCTGTTTGAAGTCGGCACTGACGGGAGAAGAGGTACTGGCTTACCCCGAATACGATCAACCATTTGTGCTGTACACAGATGCCAGCAATGTGGGATTAGGAGCCGTGCTGTCCCAGGTCCAGAAAGGCAAAGAAAGGGTGATCACTTATGCCAGCAGGAAACTCCGTCCCACGGAAAGGAACCCTGACAACTACAGTTCCTTTAAGCTGGAATTCCTTGCCATCGTCTGGGCAGTGACAGAGAGGTTCAAACACTACCTGGCCTCCGCGAAATTCACCGTCTTTACGGATAACAATCCACTAACGCATCTGGATACTGCCAAACTCGGGGCCTTGGAACAGCGATGGATGGCCAGGCTGTCCAACTACGATTTCACCATCAAGTACCGGGCAGGACACAAGAATGCCAATGCCGATGCCTTGTCCCGAATGCCCAATTTGCCAGAAACGGGAGAAGACCCGGAGGCACTTGAAGAGGTGGAGCTGCCTGCATTCCATCGCCCCAAAGCCACTCAGAACTCTCATCATGTGAAGAACAGGCACAGGAACCAACCAGATGCCACGCTGAATCCCTTGCCTCATCACGGGTGGGCAGAAACCCAGGATGGTGACCCCGCGGTCCGTCGGGTGAAAGAGCTCTTGACGCAGGCAGGGTTGCATCCCGGCCCAGATGATCCACAAGAAACCCAACAGCTGTGGAAGGGGAGAAGCAAACTGTTTATCCATGATGGCAAGCTGTGCAGGAGGAGCATCGACCCACGTACTCATAAATTGGTGTGGCAGATAGTGGTGCCAAGGCGAGATGCGCCCATGGTTCTGGGAGCCTACCATGATGGAGCCGGACACTTCGGATGGAGGAAGCTAGAAAGGCTACTCCGAGGGAGGTTCTATTGGATTGGCATGAAGAGAACCATTGAGAAGTGGTGTCGGAAGTGTGGTCCATGTAGTCTGCGCAGGAAGGACCGTGACAGTCAACGGGCTCCCCTGCGGCCTATCATCACCAAACGGCCGCTCGAACTGGTCGCGCTGGATCATGTGAAGCTGACACCTAGCCGGTCGGGCTATATCTACGCCCTTACCACCGTGGACCACTACTCCAGGTTTTTGGTGGTTGTACCTGTCAAGGATCTAACGGCCAGGACTGCCGCCAGGGCCTTCCAGCAGCACTTTTGTAGGCCCCATGGCTACCCAGAGAAGGTACTGACCGATCAGGGACCTGCATTCGAAGCAGAAGTGTTCCAAGAATTCTGCCAACTGTACGGGTGTAAGAAGATCAGAACCACACCGTACCATCCTCAAACCAACGGGATGTGCGAGAAGATGAACCAAGTGGTAATCGATTTATTGAAGACCTTGCCTGTGGAGGAACGGAACCTGTGGCCGATAAAGTTGCCTGACTTGATGGATATGTACAATCACATCCCAGTAAATTCCACCAACTGTACTCCAGCGTACCTGATGCGAGGAAGATCTAGTCGGTTACCCGTTGATCTGGACATGGGGGTCCTAGTACCCGAAGATACCTCGCCGGATGCAGATTGGGATGCAGAAAGGCAGCGAAGGTACCGCGAAGTACAGGAGTGTGTAGAAAGAAGTCTCGCCCAGGCTAGGCAGAAACAAGAAAGGGACTACAACCAACACGCTCCTGCGATTCCCCTGTCACCTGGTGAGCAAGTACTTAAACGAAAGAGGAGATTACACAAGCTCGATGACCAATGGGAAGCGGAACCGTATACCATCCTGCCATCCGACTTCGACAACACGAAGGTCTGTCTCATCAGCAAGGACAGAGGGGAGACCTCGACAGCGGTATCCAGGGATCACCTTAAGGTCTGCCCCGATAAGTTGAGAGAGAGGGACACGGCCCCAGAAATCTCCCCGCCGGTGGAAAAGGAGAAGATGATCCATACCGTCCTTGGTGACTTTCCCCAGTCCTGGACTCAGATAAACCAAGCCATCGTGGTACCTGTTCTAATGTTTCAACAGCCGGACCCACCAGAAACAATGGTGGTACCAGATCATCCGGTCCCGCAACCTCAACAAGCCTTACCTGAAGATGCCATGCCAACCGTTGAACCGGCAAATCCTCCCTCTGCTATCGGTGAATCTGCTGTATCCACTGTTGATAGCAGCAGCTCTGAGAGCCCCAACCTGCCAGTACTACCCAGACTCACTAGAAGTGTAGCTAGAAGACAGTGCACTACACCAGCGGTAGCAAGCATAGGGGGCCCTGTTAGGCCAATAGCAACCCCTGCGCTGCGAAGGTCCACACGCAGCACTCAAAATCAAACTCCCCTCCGCTACAAAACTTGGAGGTATTAATAAGGGCTGCTATTTAGTTGAGAATGTTTGTGTGTATATCTTTTGTTACAGGTTTTAAAATGGACAATAGAGTAATGGACGGTGAATTGCTCAAAAACTTTCAAAAAGGGGGACCCCTTTGTTTACCCGGGGTCCCCGCTGTTTCAACCACTGAACTGAGAGTCATAAACTGTGCATGACCTAACTTTCGCAACGTTCAAGAGTTCTCACCTCCCATAAAGGGAAGCACTGTTATGTTTAATTGTTATGCTATTTCAAAAATTTTGTGTGTTTCCTGTTAACATTTTCCCTTGAACCTGAAGGGCTAAATGTAATAGCAGACATCCTCTAACCTATCAGGAACCGGTGGCACAATGACTTGAGGAGCTTAAATAATAGAATTACCATACAAGGGTCCCCGGTTCGAATACTTGTTGTGCTACCTGAGATCCCTGCCTTTTTATACTCAGCTCCCAGTTTATTTTTTATTTATTTTAATCATTTTTTTCATCTTTTCATGTTTCTATTTGTCTTTTTAATAAATTTTCGTTTTAGGTTATTGATATTAATGTGTATTGCCTTTGTATTACCATATATATATGTTTTTAACTAGTTCAAGTACTATAATATAGGGGCATTGTCGCCCCTCCCCTTCCTGTCTTTTCTATACATATACTCCATATTGTGTTATGTATTACATGCCCTGAGGAAGAGAGCAGGAACGCTCTTGAAACGCGTAGGCTAAAATAAACCATTTTAAATATATCCCGTGAGCGCGGTCTTCATTTTGCCTAATACTACTACTCCCAACATCCTCCTGGATTTCTGTGGAGACCTGCTGCTACAGTTACACCCGCATGGGAGTTGTGACCCATTTTCACAACTGCAATAGGTGAGCATATTCCCTACCAAGTCTGTATTTATCTATATACAGTGTGACACATTGGGGGCGCCTTGTGTTTTTTTTCTTTTTTTTTTTTTTTCTTTTTATTAGGGATGGGATCCTGGCAGACTCCTCAGAGCAGAACTAACCAGTGCACAACGGGAATACAGTAAAGAGGAATTAGGACCAGAAGGAGTCGTGCTGTTAGACCGAGGCAACATCCTTCTGAGGCGCAAACAGTCGGTGGCCGGAACGCCGAGCAAGTAAGAGACTTTAAGTACTACTGCAAACCACGGCAGGACAGCCAATTAAAGGTTGGCTGTCTCACTTAACACCTAAGCAGACAACGGAGGCAGCTGTGGGAGAGGGGCGACTCTAGGGTCCCGGAAGAACTCCAGGCCTACCCCGTCATACGGGTGCGTCCTACCATATCATCTGGGGGACGGAGAGAACGAACATCAGAGACAGACAGAAGCAGTTGTGAGGACTACCCCGGGAGCTCAGCAGGGAAGGACTACAACACACAGCGCTAGAAGGTAGACACTGATTCCCACCTGTAAAGAGAACTCCTGATGTGCCTTTGGACCGGCCGGTCTCAGACAGCCCTGTTGACAGCGCTCTGGACTGAGGACTCTAAAACCTTCAGTAAAGAGGTAAAGAGACTGCAACCTGGTGTCCTCATTATTTACCACTACAGCACCACCACCACCATCATCCGTCATATCTATCACTGTACGCCCCTCAGCAGGGTCACGGACCGGGCCTAGCCACCGTGACAACCCCAGAGCAGAGACTCAGAGGCCCGGTACTGGGTACCCCTCAGCCCTGCGGCAGTGGGGGCGCTACACATGGATCAAGGAGGCAGGCCAACCAGTAATCGTCATCGTTCATCATTTTCGTAATGCGTGTGTCCCTTTTTAGGATACGTAAGGCATAATCCGCCATGTGGGCCAAAGTTCCAGTTGTCAAATCTACGGTTGTGATTGGTTGAGGGGCAGTTTCAGGCAAATCTACGTCACTTGTGTCCCTCAAAAAACCAGAACCCGTCCTTGCCACGCAACCAATTTCCAGTGCCCCCGGGAAAGCTTCCGCATTAAAAATATACTCATCCCCATCATCCTCCTCATCCTCCACCTCCTCTTCGCCCGCTACCTCGTCCTGTACACTGCCCTGACCAGACAATGGCTGACTGTCATCAAGGCTTTCCTCTTCCTCTGGTGCAGACGCCTGATCCTTTATATGCGTCAAACTTTGCATCAGCAGACACATTAGGGGGATGCTCATGCTTATTATGGCGTTGTCTGCACTAACCAGCCGTGTGCATTTCTCAAAACACTGAAGGACTTGACACATGTCTTGTATCTTCGACCACTGCACACCTGACAACTCCATGTCTGCCATCCTACTGCCTGCCCGTGTATGTGTATCCTCCCACAAAAACATAACAGCCCGCTTCTGTTGGCACAGTCTCTGAAGCATGTGCAGTGTTGAGTTCCACCTTGTTGCAACGTCTATGATTAGGCGATGCTGGGGAAGGTTCAAAGACCGCTGATAGGTCTGCATACGGCTGGAGTGTACAGGCGAACGTCTGATATGTGAGCAAAGTCCACGCACTTTGAGGAGCAGGTCGGAGAACCCAGGATAAGTTTTCAATAAGCACTGCACCACCAGGTTTAAGGTGTGAGCCAGGCAAGGAATGTGTTTCAGTTGGGAAAGGGAGATGGCAGCCATGAAATTCCTTCCGTTATCACTCACTACCTTGCCTGCCTCAAGATCTACTGTGCCCAGCCACGACTGCGTTTCTTGTTGCAAGAACTCGGACAGAACTTCCGCGGTGTGTCTGTTGTCGCCCAAACACTTCATAGCCAATACAGCCTGCTGACGCTTGCCAGTAGCTGGCCCATAATGGGACAACTGGTGTGCAACAGTGTCATCTGCCGATGGAGTGGTTGGCCGACTGCGGTCTGTGGAAGAGCTGTAGCTTCTGCAGGAGGACGAGGAGGGGGTGCGAACGCCTACAGCCAACTGTTTCCTAGACCGTGGGCTAGGCACAACTGTCCCGAAATTGATGTCCCCTGTGGACCCTGCATCCACCACATTCACCCAGTGTGCCGTGATGGACACATAACGTCCCTGGCCATGCCTACTGGTCCATGCATCTGTAGTCAGGTGCACCTTTGTACTCACAGATTGCCTGAGTGCATGGATGATGCGCTGTTTAACATGCTGGTGCAGGGCTGGGATGGCTTTTCTGGATAAAAAGTGTCGACTGGGTAGCTCGCATCGTGGTTCAGCGTACTCCATCAGGGCTTTGAAAGCTTTGCTTTCAACTAACCGGTAGGGCATCATCTCTAACGAGATTAGTCTAGCTATGTGGGCGTTAAAACCCTGTGTACGCGGATGCGAGGATAAGTACTTCCTTTTTCTAACCAGAGTCTCATGTAGGGTGAGCTGGACTGGAGAGATGGAGATCGTGGAACTTTCGGGTGTGCCGGTGGACATGGCAGACTGAGAGACGGTTGGAGACGGTATTGTTTCCGCCGGTGCCCTAGATGCAATATTTCCTCCTACAAAACTGGTGATTCCCTGACCCTGACTGCTTTTGGCTGGCAAAGAAACCTGCACAGATACTGCCGGTGGTGCGGAAAATGGTGGCCTTACAGTGACGGAAGGGATGTTGCGTTGCTGACTAGCTTCATTGGCCGAGGGTGCTACAACCTTAAGGGACGTTTGGTAGTTACTCCAGGCTTGAAAATGCATGGTGGTTAAGTGTCTATGCATGCAACTAGTATTGAGACTTTTCAGATTCTGACCTCTGCTTAAGCTAGTTGAACATTTTTGACAGATGACTTTGCGCTGATCAATTGGATGTTGTTTAAAAAAATGCCAGACTGCACTCTTCCTAGCATCGGATCCCTTTTCAGGGATTGCAGACTGAGCTTTAACCGGATGGCCACGCTGTCCTCCAACAGGTTTTGGCTTTGACACGCGTTTTGGCCCAGATACGGGACCGGCAGATGGAACCTGTTGCGATGTTGATGCCTGCTGCGGCCCCTCCTCCACCTCCGCTTCTGAACTACTGCCGCCTGCACCCTGTTCCCCCAATGGCTGCCAATCGGGGTCAACAACTGGGTCATCTATTACCTCCTCTTCGAGCTCGTGTGCAACTTCGTCTGTGTCACCGTGTCGGTCGGTGGTATAGCGTTTGTGGCGGGGCAACATAGTCTCATCAGGGTCTGATTGTGGATCAGTACCCTGAGAGGGCAATGTTGTGGTCTGAGTTAAAGGAGCAGCATAGTACTCTGGCTGTGGCTGTGCATCAGTGCACTCCATGTCAGAATCTACTTGTAATGGGCATGGCCTGTTAAGTGTTTCACTTTCTAAGCCAGGGACGGTATGTGTAAAGAGCTCCATGGAGTAACCCGTTGTGTCGCCTGCTGCATCCTTCTCTCTTGTTGTTGTTTTTGCTGAAGAGGACAAGGAAGCGACTTGTCCCTGACCGTGAACATCCACAAGCGACGCGCTGTTTTTACATTTACCAGTTTCAGAAGAGGAGGCAAAAGAGCTAGAGGCTGAGTCTGCAAGGTAAGCCAAAACTTGCTGTTGCTGCTCCGGCTTTAAAAGCGGTTTTCCTACTCCCAGAAAGGAGAGCGTTTGAGGCCTTGTGTAGCCAGACAACGAACCTGGCTCCACAGCTCCAGACTTAGGTGGAATATTTTTATCCCCACGACCACCTGATGCTCCACTACCACTACCATCATTACCAGCTGACAATGAACGCCCACGGCCACGACCTCTTGCACAAGACTTCCTCATTGTTTTAAAAACTTAACCAAATTAACTTTATTTGTTGCTGTCAAACAACTTACACGGTGAGCTATAACTTCAGTATGATTTCAATATCCCTTTACAGGTTGGTGAGACCACAAGGAAAATCAGGCCCAATGTTACACACTCTGTTTTCTGTGGCACCAAATCACAGAGATGCCACACACGCAGGACTGTCACTCAAGCACAAATGTCAATATTAATCTCCCACCTATTTTTTTTTTTTTTTTTTTCAGGGAGACTTTAGAAACCAAATAATAAAAAAAAAAGGCTTTCTATGGCCCACTGAGTGAGAGATTGCACACACAGGAGTCAGGAGTGGCACACAAGCCCTGAGGCCAATATTTTTCTCACACTGATTGATGTAGTGATTTTTTTTTAGGTAGATTTTAGAACCCAAATCAAGCAAAAAAATTAATAGGCTTTCTATGGCCCACTGAGTGATAGATGGCACACAGGAGTCAGGAGTGGCACACAAGCCCTGAGGCCAATATTTTTCTCACACTGATTGATGTAGTGATTTTTTTTCAGGTAGATTTTAGAACCCAAATCAAGCAAAAAAATTAATAGGCTTTCTATGGCCCACTGAGTGAGAGATGGCACACACAGGAGTAGCACACAAGCCCTGAGGCCAATATTTTTCTCCCACTGATTGATGTAGTGATTTTTTTTCAGGTAGATTTTAGAACCCAAATCAAGCAAAAAAATTAATAGGCTTTCTATGGCCCACTGAGTGAGAGATGGAACACACAGGAGTCAGGAGTGGCACACAAGCCCTGAGGCCAATATTTTTCTCACACTGAATGATGTAGTGATTTTTTTTCAGGTAGATTTTAGAACCCAAATCAAGCAAAAAAATTAATAGGCTTTCTATGGCCCACTGAGTGAGAGATGGCACACACAGGAGTCAGGAGTGGCACACAAGCCCTGAGGCCAATATTTTTCTCACACTGAATGATGTAGTGATTTTTTTTCAGGTAGATTTTAGAACCCAAATCAAGCAAAAAAATTAATAGGCTTTCTATGGCCCACTGAGTGAGAGATGGCACACACAGGAGTCAGGAGTGGCACACAAGCCCTGAGGCCAATATTTTTCTCCCACTGATTGATGTAGTGATTTTTTTTCAGGTAGATTTTAGTACCCAAATCAAGCAAAAAAATTAATAGGCTTTCTATGGCCCACTGAGTGAGAGATGGCACACACAGGGATGGCACTCTAGCAGAAATGCCAATCTTAATCTCCCACAAAAAAAAAAAAAAAAACAGGGACTGTCCTACAATTACTATCTCCCTGCAGTAATCTCAGCCAGGTATGGTAGGCAGCAATAAGGAGTGGACTGATGCACAAATTAAATAAAAAGTGTGGACAAACAAAAAAGATAGCTGTGCAGAAAGGAAGGAACAAGAGGATTTGTGCTTTGAAAAAAGCAGTTGGTTTGCACAGCGTCGTACACACACAGGCACAGCAACGCAGCTATCAGGGTCAGGGAGCCTTCTAGGGCAGCCCAATGAGCGACAGTGCTGAGGGAAAAAAAATGTAGCTTCCACTGTCCCTGCAAACAAAAGGTGGTGTTGGACAGTGGAAATCGCTACAGCACAAGCGGTTTGCAGCTTTATGTACCCTGCCTATCACTATCCCTGCTTGTGAAGAAGCGGCAGCAACCTCTCCCTACGCTAAGATCAGCAGCAGTAAGATGGCGGTCGGCGGGAACGCCCCTTTATAGCCCCTGTGACGCTGCAGAAAGCAAGCCAATCACTGCAATGCCCTTCTCTAAGATGGTGGGGACCAGGACCTATGTCATCACGCTGCCCACACTCTGCGTTCACCTTCATTGGCTGAGAAATGGCGCTTTTCGCGTCATTGAAACGCGACTTTGGCGCGAAAGTCGCTTACCGCATGGCCGACCCCGCACAGGGGTCGGATCGGGTTTCATGAAACCCGACTTTGCCAAAAGTCGGTGACTTTTGAAAATGAACGACCCGTTTCGCTCAACCCTACTCTTGAGGATCACTCATGGAAGCATGAGTTACCTGTCAGTTAGAGACAGTGGAGGAGCAGTGCAGAGAATAGAGAGCAGGAGAGCTGCATGTGCACTAACTGCCCACTGCACTTGCAACTCATTAGCAAATTATTTCAACCAAATATTTCTCCAACAGAGCAAAACTGATTTCTACAAAAAAGCAAGGATTTTAGCATCATTAAAGCTCCATACATACATGCCCTTACTTTGGGGTGTAAAATCCTGATGAACTTGTGTATTTTTTAGTACTATACTATGTAGGTACGAATCAAGCAAAATATTTAACTATCTGTGCCATGGCATACGCTGGATCTCAGAGGGTGATCCAAGGCAAAGGCCAAATAGGTTACAATACAGTGCACGGGTTGCCACCTAGTACATAACAATCTGGTGTTTGTTTCCTCTTCCACACCCTCAACATGGCCCTTCAGCCAATTCCCCACTCCCTTGTTTGCTAGCAGTGCAGTTTCCATATTAGGCCGGAGTCACACTAGAGAGAAATACGAACGAGTGCTATGCGAGAAAAAAATCGCATAGCACTCGGACCAATGTTAATCTATGGGGCAGCTCCCATCATCTGCTGTTTTCTCGGCCGTATTATACGTGTGAGAGAAATCACAGCATGCTGCGATTTGCACCACATATCCGCCGAGACTCACCAATGAAAGTCTATGGGTGCGAGAAAAACTCACACACCACACGGACCATCAGCGTAACTTGCAAGAAATTAGCACAGGTGTCCTATAGAAAAGCCGGCAATTCAGTGTGGTGTAGAGTAAAATCACACTGACGGGTTAGAATAGGATAGAATAGAAATATACACATAGTATAGCAGAATAGCCGATAATTCAATTGCCTGCTTCTGTACAATCATTGCAGAAGCCGACAGGATATGATAAGAAAATATAACGTGGCACAACTTTTGGTTTGCTGGTGCTCAAGTAGGGTCCCAGACCTTAAATAGTTGAATGAAGCCTTGGCACACAAGCGGGTACTAGGTGAATCTATATATATAATTGTCGAAGGGGTACTTCCGTCTTTCTGTCTGCAACTTCCTTCACGGAAATCCCGCGTCGCTGATTGGTCTTTCCAGCTGCCTGTCCTGGCTGCAGTGACCAATCAGCGACGGGCACAGTCCTACCGAGAATTAGTCCCTCCCTACTCCCGTCCACTCAGTGCCTGGCACCCGCTCCATACTCCCGTCCACTCAGCGCTCACACAGGGTTAATGACAGCTTAAATGGACCGCGTTATGCTGCGGGTAAGGCACTCCGCTAACGCCGCTATTAACCCTGTGTGACCAACTTTTTACTATTAATGCTGCCTGTGCAGCGTCAATAGTAAAAAGATCTAATGTTAAAAATAAAAAAAATAAAAAAACCTGCTATTCTCACCTTCCGTCGTCCGCCGAGGCGCACGCGGCTGCCACCAGCTTCCGTTCCCAGAGATGCATTGCAAAATTACCCAGAAGACTTAACGGTCTCGCGAGACCACTACGTCATCTGGGTAATTTCGCAATGCATCCTGGGAACGGAAGCTCACGGCAGCCGTGCGCATGGACACAGCTTCGCTGGACGCGAGGGTGAGTATATAACTATTTTATATTTTAATTATTTTTGTTAACAGGGGTATGGTGCCCACACTGCTGTATACTACGTGGGCTGTGTTATATACTGCGTGGGCTGCATTATATACTACATGGCTGCTATATACTACGTGGGCAGTGTTCTTTACTATGTGGGCAATGTTATATACTGTGTGGGCTGTGTTATATACTGCATGGCTTCTATATACTACGTGGGCAGTGTTATATACTATGTGGGCAATGTTGTATACTGCGTGGGCAGTGTTATATACTGTTTGGGCTGTGTTATATATTATGTGGGCTGTGTTATATACTGCGTGCCCTGTGTTATATACTACATGGGAAATGTTATATACTGCGTGGGCTGTGTTATATACTGTTTGGGTTGTGTTATATACTGCATGGCCTGTATTAACGCATCGAGTATTCAAGAATATATCGTAGCTAGTGTTGAGCGATACCGTCCGATACTTGAAAGTATCGGTATAGGAAAGTATCGGCCGATACCGGCAAAGTATCGGATCGGATCTTACAATTGTACACAAAAGGAAGAAATCCATATCACGATGATTCTATTGCCGATAATTGGACACATTCAGTAAAGATTAACGACTAAACATAGTATACTTCAAAGAACAAGGTACACAAATGAATTACTAAACATGGAGACGAGTTGAGCGAAGAAGTTGAGAGAAGGAATTCATGTTGGATCTTTAGCGAACAATTATGGAGGAAGAACATACCCTGTTAGAACTGTGTTGCATACAAAGAAAGGACCCTTTATGTTTGGTGAGTCAAATAAAATGATGAAGAAGCATAACCTGAAAAGAACAATATAGCATAAGGAGGCAGCAGAGACCCTAGGTCCACAACAGAAGAGGGGCCTGCATCAGACACTTAAATAATATAGTAATTCCCCCTGCCGGCATCCCCCTGCACTTCCGGTTACAGGACCGGCTGGGGAATCAGATAATAACGCCGGGCGCCATGAAGCACACCGAGCTGCCTCACCGCCGTGACACAGGACTGTGTCGGCCTCCTCCACTACGCCACCAACGCTTGCCCCGTACCTGCACACAGGACCAGGACGTGAGACTACAGCACAATGATTAGATAAGTATACCATCATCCTGATGAACCATTTAGCTTATATCACCAATCCTTTTTACACAGGTGTATTAATCCTATATCTACAGGCAGCATTTCCCATTATATAGAGGAGGCACCTTTACAACTAGTTGCCAGAACTTATTTGGTCCCCTGCATTAATTAGTGACACAGGTACTTATTAATACCTTGAATAGATACTATAACGTGTCCATTGTACTATTTCCCATATGAGACATGGCTCCATTTATAACTGCTCCCCCCTTCTCTTTCCTTGCACATAGCACTATACCCTCATATTACTTCCGGGACACTGCAAAATATACAGAACGGACACAGTTTGACATCTATTGTTTACTGCATCCTCAGGACAGGTATCCCAATAGCTCCGTATACTTCACAGTTCAACCAGTCCACACCATTGGGCCTCATTTGCTTATATGTATATGTATATATTGCAGCCACAAGTCTCGGTCCAGCCGCTGATACGGTTTTTGTGCATGGGCTTATGTTCTCTAGCACTCCTGCTAGGTCAGTATCTCTAAGATGTACTACTCTACTCGGGGTGGGGGTAAACGTAACCAGGCTCCCAAGGGGAAATTACTATATTATTTAAGTGTCTGATGCAGGCCCCTCTTCTGTTGTGGACCTAGGGTCTCTGCTGCCTCCTTATGCTATATTGTTCTTTTCAGCTTATGCTTCTTCATCATTTTATTTGACTCACCAAACATAAAGGGTCCTTTCTTTGTATGCAACACAGTTCTAACAGGGTATGTTCTTCCTCCATAATTGTTCGCTAAAGATCCAACATGAATTCCTTCTCTCAACTTCTTCGCTCAACTCCTCTCCATGTTTAGTAATTCATTTGTGTACCTTGTTCTTTGAAGTATACTATGTTTAGTCGTTAATCTTTACTGAATGTGTCCAATTATCGGCAATAGAATCATCGTGCTATGGATTTCTTCCTTTTGTGTACAATTGTAAATATGTATATACTTACTTGTTAGTGATATTGTTTTATTTTTCACTTGTTACAGCGATTTTGTGAACAAGGCCACGGGTTGGCCGAAACGTCAACTCGCCCAGTACCTTTTTCCACTGATACAAATCTAATAAACTTTTGGAATTATGCATTTGAAAACCATACGAGTGCAGTAATTTTTTTAATTGAACACATCTAGATAAGTTCCTTAAGGGGTCTACTTTCCAAAATGGTGTCACTTGTGGGGGGTTTCAATGTTTAGGCACATCAGGGGCTCTCCAAACGCAACATGGCGTCCCATCTTAATTTCAGTCAATTTTGCATTGAAAAGTAAAATGGCGCTCCTTCCCTTCCGAGCTCTGCTATGCGCCCAAACAGTGGTTTACCCCAACATATGGGGTATCGTAGTACTCAGGACAAATTGCACAACAACTTTTGTGGTCTAATTTCTTCTCTTACTCTTGGAAAAATAAAAAATTGGGGGTGAAAAGATCATTTTTGTGAAAAAATGATTTTTTATTTTTACGGCTCTGCATTATAAACTTCTGTGAAGCACTTGTTGGGTCAAAGTGCTCACCACACATCTAGATAAGTTCCTTAAGGGGTCTACTTTCCAAAATGGTGTCACTTGTGGGGGGTTTCAATGTTTAGGCACATCAGGGGCTCCCCAAACGCAACATGGCGTCCCATCTTAATTCCAGTCAATTTTGCATTGAAAAGTAAAATGGCGCTCCCTCCCTTCCGAGCTCTGCTATGCGCCCAAACAGTGGTTTACCCCCACATATGGGGTATCGTCGTACTCAGGACAAATTGCACAACAACTTTTGTGGTCTAATTTCTTCTCTTTCTCTTGGAAAAATAAAAAATTGGGGGTGAAAAGATCATTTTTGTGAAAAAATATGATTTTTTATTTTTACGGCTCTGCATTATAAACTTCTGTGAAGCACTTGTTGGGTCAAAGTGCTCACCACACATCTAGATAAGTTCCTTAAGGGGTCTACTTTCCAAAATGGTGTCACTTGTGGGGGGTTTCAATGTTTAGGCACATCAGGGGCTCTCCAAACGCAACATGGCGTCCCATCTCAATTCCAGTCAATTTTGCATTGAAAAGTCAAATGGCGCTTCTTTCCTTCCGAGCTCTGCCATGCGCCCAAACAGTGGTTTACCCCCACGTATGGGGTATCAGCGTACTCAAGACAAATTGTACAACAACTTTTGAGGTCCATTTTCTCCTGTTACCCTTAGTAAAATAAGACAAATTAGAGCTGAAATAAATTTTGTGTGAAAAAAAGTTAAATGTTCATTTTTATTTAAACATTCCAAAAATTCCTTTGAAACACCTAAAGGGTTAATAAACTTCTTGAATGTGGTTTTGAGCACCTTGAGGGGTGCAGTTTTTAGCATGGTGTCACACTTGGGTATTTTCTATCATATAGACCCCTCAAAATGACTTCAAATGAGATGTGGTCCCTAAAAAAAAATGGTGTTGTAAAAATGAGAAATTGCTCGTCAACTTTTAACCCTTATAACTCCCTAACAAAAAAAAATGTTGGTTCCAAAATTGTGCTGATGTAAAGTAGACATGTGGGAAATGTTACTTATTAAGTATTTTGCATGACATATCTCTGTGATTTAAGGGCATAAAAATTCAAAGTTGGAAAATTGCGAAATTTTCTAAATTTTTGCCAAATTTCCATTTTTTTCACAAATAAACGCAAGTTACATCAAATACATTTTACCACTATCATGAAGTACAATATGTCATGAGAAAACAATGTCAGAATCGCCAAGATCCGTTGAAGCGTTCCAGAGTTATTACCTCATAAAGGGACAGTGGTCACAATTGTAAAAATTGACCCGGTCATTAACGTGCAAACCACCCTCGGGTCTTAAAGGGTTAAGACGAATCCTCATCTCATTATGTCACTATTTTCAGTGACTCTATAATTGTATTATAATTCAAAAGTGCAAGGGACTGGAAAAGGGAAGGAAAAAAGATAAGGTGTGACACCGATCCAGCGATGTGTTCGCTTGTAACCAGGGTAAACATCGGGTTACTAAGCGCAGGGCCGTGCTTAGTAACCCGACGTTTACCCTGGTTACCATTGTAAATGTAAAAAAAAACAGTACATACTTACATTCCGGTGTCTGTCACGTCCCTCGCCGTCAGCTTCCCGCACTGACTGTGAGCGCCGGCCGTAAAGTAAAAGCAGAGCACAGCGGTGACATCACCGCTGTGCTGTGCTTTACGGCCGGCACTGACACAGTCAGTGCAGGAAGCTGACGGCGAGGGACGTGACAGACATCGGAATGTAAGTATGTAGTGTTTTTTTTTTTAACAGTTACAATGGTAACCAGGGTAAACATCGGGTTACTAAGCGCGGCCCTGCGCTTAGAAACCGGATGTTTACACAGGTTACCCGGGGACTTCGGCATCGTTGGTCGCTGGAGAGCTGTCTGTGTGACAGCTCTCCAGCGACCACACAACGACTTACCAACGATCACGGCCAGGTCGTATCGCTGGTCGTGATCGTTGGTAAATCGTTTAGTGTAAAGGTACCTTTAGTTTGTAACGAGCCCAGAGAAGAATGCTCTTAGAAATACAATATACAATTGGTGTTGCAGTGCTCCCCTATATAAGCTTACCGGTTTGCCGTATATGGGTGCATGCGTGCTTTCATCGAACGAGTTATCCACACTTAGTCCTTACCGTAGCGAGCATAACGCCAGATTTAAATAGGGTGGTGAAGGGCCAGTGACCGGATGTGACGTGTCGGGTGTGACGCATCATGTTGCGCAGTGAGCACCGCGATATATGCGTACCACCCCCATAGAGATCCGGAGGCGTGCGTTCCACTGAATTAGACCGGACGTAGAAGGACGGAAGTGGGTGTGATGCAATCTGCGATCCACATCATACTTCCTGATTGCGTTACACTGAGGCTCGGTAAATCTCTAAGGCTACGTTCACAGTTCGCGGACCGTCGGGAGAAAAAAACGTTACGGAACTCCGCCCCCACCTCCCCGCACTTCCCCGCACCTCACAATGGGGCAGCAGATCCGTGGGAAAAATGCATCCGCTGCCCCCGTTGTGCGGCGGAGACCACGCTAGCGTCGGGAACGTCGGCCCGACGCACAGCGACGGGTTGTTCCCGACGCTAGTGTGAAAGTAGCCTAATGGTCTTATGGATGATGTAGGAATAGGGATGGCACGTATGTACAAAAGCTATTCTTTTCGGCCTGTTGTGAATTAGACTTTTTTGGCTCCCTCTTGTGGTCACTAGTGATATGACTCTGGGATTGTCTTTCCCTAGTTTGGCACCCACCTGGGTCGTTAGTCCAGGGGTGTTGCTATATAAACTTCCTGAATTCTCAGTCTGGTGCCTGGCATCGTTGTAATCAGTTCCTTTCTGTTTGCTCCTGTCTGCTGGTCCTGGATCTTGCAAAATTAAGCTAAGTCCTGCTTCCTTGTTTTTTGGTTATTTGCATTGCTCTTATTTATTTGTGCAGCTTGTACTACATGTGATTCCTGATTTTGCTGGAAGCTCTAGGGGGCTGGTATCCTCCCCCCGGGCCGTTAGACGGTTCGGGGGTTCTTGTATATCCAGCGTGGAAATTTTGATAGGGTTTTTGCTGACCGTATAAGTCATCTTACTATATTCTGCTATTAGTCAGTGGGCCTCTCTTTGCTAAATATCTAGTTCATTCTTACGTTTGTCTTTTCTTCTTACCTCACCGTTATTATTTGTTGGGGGCTTGTATCCAACTTTTGGGGTCTTTTCTCTGGAGGCAAGAAAGGTCTATCTTTTCCCTTCTAGGGCTAGTTAGTTCTCCGGCTGGCGCGAGACGTCTAGAACCAACGTAGGCACGTTCCCCGGCTGCTGCTATTTGTGGTGCTAGGATTAGTTATACGGTCAGCCCAGTTACCACTGTCCTATGAGCTGTTTTTTTGTGTTTGCAGACTTGGTAATTACTTCTGAGACCCTCTGCCATTGGGGTCATAACAGTATGCCAGGCCCAAGTTGAATGTTTAATGCATTGCAGAAGTGGGATAATAAGAAAGGAAATTCTGAGTTTTTTTTTTTTTTTTTTTCTTTCTTCCTCCCCTTTACCTCTGAGTGGCTTGTGCTTGCTGCAGACATGAATGTTCAGACTTTGATTACAAGTGTGGATCAGCTTGCTGCTCGTGTGCAGGGCATACAAAATTTTGTTACTAGTAGTCCTATGTCTGAACCTAAAATACCTATTCCTGAACTGTTCTCTGGAGACCGATTTAAGTTTAGGAATTTCAGGAATAATTGTAAATTGTTTCTGTCTCTGAGACCCCGTTCATCTGGAGACTCAGCTCAGCAAGTTAAAATTGTTATCTCTTTTTTGCGGGGCGACCCTCAGGATTGGGCTTTCTCACTAGCGCCAGGAGATCCGGCATTGGCAAATATTGATGCGTTTTTTCTGGCGCTTGGATTGCTTTACGAGGAACCCAATCTTGAAATTCAGGCAGAAAAAGCCTTGCTGGCTATTTCTCAGGGCCAGGATGAAGCTGAAGTGTATTGCCAAAAATTTCGGAAATGGTCCGTGCTTACTCAGTGGAATGAGTGTGCTCTGGCCGCAAATTTCAGAAATGGCCTTTCAGAAGCCATTAAGAATGTGATGGTGGGTTTCTCCATTCCTACAAGTCTGAATGATTCCATGGCGCTGGCTATTCAAATTGACCGGCGTTTGCGGCAGCGCAAAGCCGCTAATCCTCTGGTGGTGTTGTCTGAACAAACACCTGATTTAATGCAATGTGGTAGAATTCAGACTAGAAATGAACGGAAAAATCATAGACGTCAGAATGGGTTGTGTTTTTACTGTGGTGATTCTACACATGTTATATCAGCATGCTCTAAACGCCTAACAAGGGTTGTTAGTCCTGTCGCCATTGGTAATTTGCAACCTAAATTTATTTTGTCTGTGACTTTAATTTGTTCATTGTCCTCCTACCCTGTTATGGCGTTTGTGGATTCAGGTGCTGCCCTGAGTCTTATGGATCTGTCATTTGCCAAGCGCTGTGGTTTTGTTCTTGAGCCGTTGGTAAATCCTATCCCTCTTAGAGGTATTGATGCTACGCCATTGGCGGAAAATAAACCGCAGTTTTGGACACAGGTAACCATGTGCATGACTCCTGAACATCGGGAGGTGATTCGTTTTCTTGTGCTGCATAAAATGCATGATTTGGTCGTTTTGGGTCTGCCATGGTTACAGACCCATAATCCAGTCTTGGATTGGAAGGCAATGTCTGTGTCAAGTTGGGGCTGTCAGGGAATTCATGGTGATTCCCCCCCGGTGTCTATTGCTTCCTCTACTCCTTCGGAAGTTCCTGAGTATTTGTCTGATTATCAGGATGTATTCAGCGAGTCCAGGTCCAGTGCTCTTCCTCCTCATAGGGACTGTGACTGCGCTATAGATTTGATTCCAGGTAGTAAATTTCCTAAGGGAAGATTATTTAATCTGTCTGTACCTGAGCATACCGCAATGCGTTCGTATATCAAGGAATCTCTGGAGAAGGGGCATATCCGTCCATCCTCTTCCCCTCTTGGTGCGGGATTCTTTTTTGTGGCCAAGAAGGACGGATCTTTGAGACCTTGTATTGACTATCGGCTTCTGAATAAAATCACTGTTAAATTTCAGTATCCTTTGCCTCTGTTGTCGGACTTGTTTGCCCGGATTAAAGGTGCCAAGTGGTTCACCAAGATAGATCTTCGTGGTGCGTACAACCTTGTGCGCATTAAGCAAGGAGATGAATGGAAAACTGCATTTAATACGCCCGAAGGTCATTTTGAGTACTTGGTGATGCCTTTTGGGCTCTCTAATGCTCCTTCAGTGTTTCAGTCCTTTATGCATGATATTTTCCGGAAGTATCTGGATAAATTTATGATTGTTTATCTGGATGATATTCTGGTTTTTTCTGATGATTGGGACTCGCATGTAGAGCAGGTCAGGATGGTGTTTCAGGTTTTGCGTGAGAATGCTTTGTTTGTTAAGGGCTCAAAGTGTCTCTTTGGAGTACAGAAGGTTCCCTTTTTGGGTTTTATTTTTTCCCCTTCTGCGGTGGAGATGGACCCAGTCAAGGTCCAAGCTATTCATGATTGGACTCAACCCACGTCAGTTAAGAGTCTTCAGAAGTTCTTGGGTTTTGCTAACTTCTACCGTCGTTTTATCGCTAATTTTTCTAGCGTTGTTAAACCTTTGACAGATATGACCAAGAAAGGTTCTGATGTTGCTAACTGGGCTCCTGCAGCCGTGGAAGCTTTCCAAGAGTTGAAGCGCCGGTTTACTTCGGCGCCTGTTTTGTGCCAGCCTGATGTCTCACTTCCCTTTCAGGTTGAAGTGGATGCTTCTGAGATTGGGGCAGGGGCCGTTTTGTCGCAGAGAGGCCCTGGTTGCTCTGTAATGAGACCATGTGCTTTTTTCTCTAGGAAGTTTTCGCCCGCTGAGCGGAATTATGATGTTGGCAATCGGGAGTTGTTGGCCATGAAATGGGCATTTGAGGAGTGGCGTCATTGGCTCGAGGGTGCTAAGCATCGTGTGGTGGTCTTGACTGATCACAAAAATCTGATGTATCTCGAGTCTGCTAAACGCCTGAATCCTAGACAGGCCCGTTGGTCATTGTTTTTCTCCCGTTTTGACTTTGTGGTCTCGTATTTACCAGGTTCAAAGAATGTGAAGGCTGATGCTCTTTCAAGGAGCTTTGTGCTTGACTCTCCTGGAGTCGCAGAACCTGTTGGTATTCTTAAAGAGGGAGTAATCTTGTCAGCCATTTCTCCGGATTTGCGACGTGTGTTGCAGAGATTTCAGGCTGGTAGACCTGACTCTTGTCCACCTGACAGACTGTTTGTTCCTGATAAGTGGACCAGCAGAGTCATTTCCGAGGTTCATTCCTCGGTGTTGGCAGGGCATCCGGGAATTTTTGGCACCAGAGATTTGGTGGCTAGGTCCTTTTGGTGGCCTTCTTTGTCACGGGATGTGCGGTCATTTGTGCAGTCCTGTGGGACTTGTGCTCAAGCTAAGCCTTGCTGTTCTCGTGCCAGCGGGTTGCTCTTGCCCTTGCCTGTCCCGAAGAGGCCTTGGACACACATTTCCATGGATTTCATTTCAGATCTTCCGGTGTCTCAGGGCATGTCTGTCATCTGGGTGGTATGTGATCGCTTTTCCAAGATGGTCCATTTGGTATCTTTGCCTATGCTGCCTTCCTCTTCCGATCTGGTTCCTTTGTTCTTTCAGAATGTGGTTCGTTTACACGGCATTCCTGAGAATATCGTGTCTGACAGAGGATCCCAGTTTGTTTCCAGGTTCTGGCGATCCTTCTGTGCTAAGATGGGCATTGATTTGTCGTTTTCGTCTGCCTTTCATCCTCAGACTAATGGACAAACGGAGCGAACTAATCAGACTCTGGAGGCTTATTTGAGGTGTTTTGTTTCTGCAGATCAGGATGATTGGGTGACCTTCTTGCCGTTGGCTGAGTTTGCCCTTAATAATCGGGCTAGTTCCGCTACTTTGGTTTCGCCATTTTTCTGCAACTCTGGTTTCCATCCTCGTTTTTCCTCGGGACATGTGGAGCCTTCTGACTGTCCTGGGGTAGATTCTGTGGTGGATAGGTTGCAGCAGATTTGGAATCATGTGGTGGACAACTTAAAGTTGTCACAGGAGAAGGCTCAGCGTTTTGCCAACCGCCGCCGCGGTGTGGGTCCCCGACTTCGTGTTGGGGATTTGGTATGGCTGTCTTCTCGATTTGTTCCTATGAAGGTCTCCTCTCCTAAATTTAAGCCTCGCTTCATCGGTCCTTACAAGATATTGGAAATCCTTAATCCCGTGTCCTTTCGCTTGGATCTTCCTGTGTCGTTTGCCATTCACAACGTGTTCCATAGGTCTTTGTTGCGGCGGTACGTTGTACCTGTGGTTCCTTCTGTTGAGCCTCCTGCTCCGGTGTTGGTTGAGGGCGAGTTGGAGTACGTGGTGGAGAAGATCTTGGATTCTCGTCTCTCCAGGCGGAGGCTTCAGTATCTGGTCAAGTGGAAGGGCTATGGTCAGGAGGATAATTCCTGGGTGGTTGCCTCTGATGTGCATGCGGCCGATTTAGTTCGTACCTTTCATGCTGCTCATCCTGATCGCCCTGGTGGTCTTGGTGAGGGTTCGGTGACCCCTCCTTAAAGGGGGGGTACTGTTGTGAATTAGACTTTTTTGGCTCCCTCTTGTGGTCACTAGTGATATGACTCTGGGATTGTCTTTCCCTAGTTTGGCACCCACCTGGGTCGTTAGTCCAGGGGTGTTGCTATATAAACTTCCTGAATTCTCAGTCTGGTGCCTGTCATCGCTGTAATCAGTTCCTTTCTGTTTGCTCCTGTCTGCTGGTCCTGGATCTTGCAAAATTAAGCTAAGTCCTGCTTCCTTGTTTTTTGGTTATTTGCATTGCTCTTATTTATTTGTCCAGCTTGTACTAAATGTGATTCCTGATTTTGCTGGAAGCTCTAGGGGGCTGGTATCCTCCCCCCGGGCCGTTAGACGGTTCGGGGGTTCTTGTATATCCAGCGTGGAAATTTTGATAGGGTTTTTGCTGACCGTATAAGTCATCTTACTATATTCTGCTATTAGTCAGTGGGCCTCTCTTTGCTAAATATCTAGTTCATTCTTACGTTTGTCTTTTCTTCTTACCTCACCGTTATTATTTGTTGGGGGCTTGTATCCAACTTTTGGGGTCTATTCTCTGGAGGCAAGAAAGGTCTATCTTTTCCCTTCTAGGGTTAGTTAGTTCTCCGGCTGGCGCGAGACGTCTAGAACCAACGTAGGCACGTTCCCCGGCTGCTGCTATTTGTGGTGCTAGGATTAGTTATACGGTCAGCCCAGTTACCACTGTCCTATGAGCTGGTTTTTTGTGTTTGCAGACTTGGTAATTACTTCTGAGACCCTCTGCCATTGGGGTCATAACATCGGCCTAACTCTAGGTATCATTGCATTCAGTGTAATAGCTCTATTCAGTACCGTTTTTGGGTAACCTGTTTCTTCAAATTTCAGTCTCATTTCATCTATTCTCTGTTGTCGCAACATGGGGTCTTGAACTATTCTGTGTACCCTTCCTAATTGTGACCTAGCAATAGAGTTCTTCATGTTCGTAGGATGTGCGCTTGTATAATGTAACAGACTGTTACGATCTGTCGGTTTGGTAAATGCGTCTGTACTCAATGATCCTTGTGCGTCTTTCATTACCCTAGTGTCTAAAAAGTTGATTTGGTGTACATCACTTGTCATGGTGAATTGGAGACCCGGCCAGGAAGAATTGAGTTTGGTCAAAAATGTGTCAAGGGATTCAGATGACCTGTCCCACACACAAAAAACATCATCTATATAATGTTTCCAAGTTATTGCATTTGTTTTAAAGAGGGGGTCATTGTAAACCACAGTATCCTCAAAATATGCCATAAAACAATTGGCATACGGAGGAGCCACGTTTGAACCCATGGCAGTGCCTTTTACTTGTAAATAGAATGTGTCCTCGAATAAAAAATAGTTCTTGGTAAGAACCAATGTCAGTAATTCAAGACAGAATTGTATTTTCTCTGGACCCATATTTGTAGTCATTAATAGATGTCGTACACAGTCAATCCCTTGTTAATGTGGGATCGACGTGTAGAGATCTTTCACGTCAAAGGTCACTAGAATTGAGTTTTGTGGAACGGGACTTAGTTGTCGAATATCTTTCAAAAAGGACAGGATATGAGACATGGTTTACATACAGTAAACCATGGCATATCCATTAGATTTTTATATGTCCCTCACTAATAATGTTACAAATAAAAAACACCCAGAATAAAATTAATAAAAATCAGCACTGTTAAAAACAGGCATAAAACATACTCCAAAATGCGATTACAAACAGAAAAGAAAGGAGTACCAAACTACCCAGAAATTAGTATCAAATATTTATTAAATATCAATAAAATAGCAAATACCATAAACAAAATTGTAAAAAAAAAATTTTGTGGACAACCAATTAAGTAGTGAAGGACACAAACACAGAAGTCCGACACAAATGCTTATATGTAAACAGGACTGGGATTTCAATCACTATATACAGTACAGACCAGAAGTTTGGACACACCTTCTCATTCATTTTATCTGTATTTTCATGGCTATGAAAATTGTACAGTCACACTGAAGGCATCAAAACTATGAATTAACACATGTGGAATTATATACTTAACAAAAAAGTGTGAAACAACTGAAAGTATGTATTATATTCTAGGTTCTTCAAAGTAGACACCTTTTGCTTTGATGACTGTTTTGCACACTCTTGGCATTCTGTTGATGAGCTTCAAGAGGTAGTCACCAGGAATGGTTTTCACTTCACAGGTGTGCTGTTGTGAATTTGCTTTTTGCTCCCTCTAGTGGTTACTAGTTTTTTGACTCTGGTTTTTCTGTCATTCCTTTTATCCGCACCTGGGTCGTTAGTTAGGGGTGTTGCTATATAAGCTCCCTGGACCTTCAGTTCAATGCCTGGCATCGTAGTTATCAGAGCTAGTCTGCTGTGCTCTTGTCTACTGATCCTGGTTCCAGTTATATCAGCTAAGTCTGCCTTTTGCTTTTTGCTATTTGTTTTGGTTTTGTATTTTTGTCCAGCTTATTCCAAATCTATATCCTGACCTTTGCTGGAAGCTCTAGGGGGCTGGTGTTCTCCCCCCGGACCGTTAGACGGTTCGGGGGTTCTTGAATTTCCAGTGTGGATTTTGATAGGGTTTTTGTTGACCATACAAGTTACCTTTCTTTATTCTGCTATCAGTAAGCGGGCCTCTCTGTGCTAAACCTGGTTCATTTCTGTGTTTGTCATTTCCTCTTACCTCACCGTCATTATTTGTGAGGAACCCAATCTTGAGATTCAGGCAGAAAAGGCCTTGCTGGCTATGTCTCAGGGGCAGGACGAGGCTGAAGTGTATTGCCAAAAATTTCGGAAATGGTCCGTGCTGACACATTGGAACGAGTGTGCACTGGCCGCTAATTTTAGAAATGGCCTTTCTGAAGCCATTAAGAATGTTATGGTGGGTTTTCCCATTCCCACAGGTCTGAATGATACTATGGCACTGGCTATTCAAATTGACCGGCGGTTGCGGGAGCGCAAAACCGCAAATTCCCTCATGGTGTTGTCTGAACAGACACCTAATTCGGTGCAATGTGATAGAAAAACCGCAAATTCCCTCATGGTGTTGTCTGAACAGACACCTGATTTAATGCAATGTGATAGAATCCTGACTAGAAATGAGCGGAAAATTCATAGACGCCAGAATGGCTTGTGCTACTACTGTGGTGATTCTACACATGTTATCTCAGCATGCTCTAAACGTATAGCTAAGGTTGTTAGTCCTGTCACCGTTGGTAATTTGCAACCTAAATTTATTCTGTCTGTAACTTTGATTTGCTCACTGTCATCTTATCCTGTCATGGCGTTTGTAGATTCAGGTGCTGCCCTGAGTCTCATGGATCTCTCATTTGCTAAGCGCTGTGGTTTTACTCTTGAACCATTAGAAAATCCTATTCCTCTTAGGGGTATTGATGCTACGCCATTGGCAGAAAATAAGCCGCAGTATTGGACACAGGTTACCATGTGCATGACTCCTGAACACCGCGAGGTGATACGTTTCCTGGTTTTACATAAAATGCATGATTTGGTTGTTTTAGGGCTGCCATGGTTACAGACCCATAATCCAGTCCTGGACTGGAAGGCTATGTCAGTCTCAAGTTGGGGCTGTCGTGGTATTCATGGGGATTCCCTGCCTGTGTCTATTGCTTCTTCTACGCCTTCGGAAGTTCCGGAGTATTTGTCTGATTATCAGGATGTCTTCAGTGAGTCTGAGTCCAGTGCACTGCCTCCTCATAGGGACTGTGACTGTGCTATAGATTTGATCCCGGGCAGTAAATTTCCTAAGGGAAGACTGTTTAATCTGTCGGTACCTGAACATACCGCTATGCGTTCATATATCAAGGAGTCTCTGGAGAAAGGACATATTCGTCCGTCTTCTTCCCCTCTTGGTGCGGGATTCTTTTTTGTGGCAAAAAAGGACGGATCTTTGAGACCTTGTATTGATTATCGGCTTTTGAATAAGATCACTGTCAAATTTCAGTATCCTTTACCGCTATTTTACCGCTGTTGTCTGACTTGTTTGCCCGGATTAAGGGTGCCAAGTGGTTCACCAAGATAGACCTTCGTGGTGCGTACAACCTTGTGCGCATTAAGCAAGGTGATGAATGGAAAACCGCATTCAATACGCCCGAAGGTCATTTTGAGTACTTAGTGATGCCTTTTGGGCTCTCCAATGCGCCTTCAGTTTTTCAGTCCTTTATGCATGACATTTTCCGGAAGTATCTGGATAAATTTTTGATTGTTTATCTGGATGATATTTTGGTTTTTTCTGATAATTGGGATTCGCATGTGGAGCAGGTCAGGTTGGTCTTTAAAATTTTGCGTGAAAATTCTTTGTTTGTCAAAGGCTCAAAGTGTCTCTTTGGTGTACAGAAGGTTCCCTTTTTGGGGTTCATTTTTTCCCCTTCTGCTGTGGAGATGGACCCAGTCAAGGTCCGAGCTATTCTTGATTGGACTCAGCCCTCGTCAGTTAAGAGTCTTCAGAAGTTCTTGGGCTTCGCTAACTTCTACCGTCGTTTTATCGCTAATTTTTCTAGCATTGTGAAACCTTTGACGGATATGACCAAGAAGGGCTCCGATGTAGCTAACTGGGCTCCTGCTGCCGTGGAGGCTTTCCAGGAGTTGAAACGCCGGTTTACTTCGGCGCCTGTTTTGTGCCAGCCTGACGTCTCACTTCCCTTTCAGGTTGAGGTGGATGCTTCGGAGATTGGGGCAGGGGCCGTTTTGTCGCAGAGAGGCCCTGGTTGCTCTGTTATGAAACCTTGTGCCTTTTTCTCTAGGAAGTTTTCGCCTGCCGAGCGAAATTATGATGTGGGCAATCGGGAGTTGTTGGCCATGAAATGGGCATTTGAGGAGTGGCGTCATTGGCTCGAGGGTGCTAAGCATCGTGTGGTGGTCTTGACTGATCACAAAAATCTGATGTATCTCGAGTCTGCTAAACGCCTTAATCCGAGACAGGCCCGCTGGTCATTGTTTTTCTCCCGCTTTGATTTTGTTGTCTCGTATTTACCAGGTTCAAAGAATGTGAAGGCCGATGCTCTTTCTAGGAGCTTTGTGCCTGATGCTCCTGGAGTCACTGATCCTGTTGGTATTCTTAAAGATGGAGTTATCTTGTCAGCTATTTCTCCGGATCTGCGACGTGTGTTGCAGAGATTTCAGGCTGATAGGCCTGAGTCTTGTCCACCTGACAGACTGTTTGTCCCGGATAAGTGGACCAGCAGAGTCATTTCCGAGGTTCATTCCTCGGTGTTGGCAGGTCACCCGGGAATTTTTGGCACCAGAGATCTGGTGGCCAGGTCCTTTTGGTGGCCTTCCTTGTCAAGGGATGTGCGGTCATTTGTGCAGTCCTGTGGGACTTGTGCTCGAGCTAAGCCTTGCTGTTCTCGTGCCAGCGGTTTACTCTTGCCCTTGCCTGTCCCGAAGAGACCTTGGACACATATCTCCATGGATTTCATTTCTGATCTTCCGCTATCTCAGGGCATGTCCGTTATCTGGGTGATATGTGATCGCTTCTCCAAGATGGTCCATTTGGTTCCTTTGCCTAAGCTGCCTTCCTCTTCCGATCTGGTTCCTGTGTTTTTCCAGAACGTGGTTCGTTTGCACGGCATCCCTGAGAATATTGTGTCAGACAGAGGATCCCAGTTCGTTTCCAGGTTCTGGCGATCCTTTTGTAGTAGGATGGGCATTGATTTGTCGTTTTCGTCTGCTTTCCATCCTCAGACTAATGGACAGACGGAGCGAACCAATCAGACTTTGGAGGCTTATTTGAGGTGTTTTGTCTCTGCTGATCAGGACGATTGGGTGACATTCTTGCCGTTGGCTGAGTTTGCCCTTAATAATCGGGCTAGTTCCGCCACCTTGGTTTCGCCTTTTTTCTGCAACTCTGGTTTCCATCCTCGCTTTTCTTCGGGTCATGTGGAGCCTTCTGACTGTCCTGGGGTGGATTCTGTGGTGGATAGGTTGCAGCAGATCTGGAATCATGTGGTGGACAACTTGAAGTTGTCACAGGAGAAGGCTCAGCGCTTTGCCAACCGCCGTCGCGGTGTGGGTCCCCGACTACGCGTTGGGGATTTGGTATGGCTTTCTTCCCGCTTTGTTCCTATGAAGGTCTCCTCTCCCAAATTTAAACCTCGTTTTATTGGGCCTTACAAGATATTGGAAATCCTTAATCCTGTATCTTTTCGTCTGGATCTTCCTGTGTCGTTTGCTATTCACAATGTATTTCATAGGTCCTTGTTGCGGCGGTACATTGTGCCTGTAGTTCCTTCTGCTGAGCCTCCTGCTCCGGTGTTGGTTGAGGGCGAGTTGGAGTACGTGGTGGAGAAGATCTTGGATTCTCGCCTCTCCAGGCGGAGGCTTCAGTACCTGGTCAAGTGGAAGGGCTATGGTCAGGAGGATAATTCCTGGGTGGTCGCCTCTGATGTTCATGCGGCCGATTTAGTTCGTGCCTTTCATGCCGCTCATCCTGATCGCCCTGGTGGTCGTGGTGAGGGTTCGGTGACCCCTCACTAAGGGGGTGTACTGTTGTGAATTTGCTTTTTGCTCCCTCTAGTGGTTACTAGTTTTTTGACTCTGGTTTTTCTGTCATTCCTTTTATCCGCACCTGGGTCGTTAGTTAGGGGTGTTGCTATATAAGCTCCCTGGACCTTCAGTTCAATGCCTGGCATCGTAGTTATCAGAGCTAGTCTGCTGTGCTCTTGTCTACTGATCCTGGTTCCAGTTATATCAGCTAAGTCTGCCTTTTGCTTTTTGCTATTTGTTTTGGTTTTGTATTTTTGTCCAGCTTGTTCCAAATCTATATCCTGACCTTTGCTGGAAGCTCTAGGGGGCTGGTGTTCTCCCCCCGGACCGTTAGACGGTTCGGGGGTTCTTGAATTTCCAGTGTGGATTTTGATAGGGTTTTTGTTGACCATATAAGTTACCTTTCTTTATTCTGCTATCAGTAAGCGGGCCTCTCTGTGCTAAACCTGGTTCATTTCTGTGTTTGTCATTTCCTCTTACCTCACCGTCATTATTTGTGGGGGGCTTCTATCCAGCTTTGGGGTCCCCTTCTCTGGAGGCAAGAAAGGTCTTTGTTTTCCTCTACTAGGGGTAGCTAGATTCTCCGGCTGGCGCGTGTCATCTAGAATCAACGTAGGAATGATCCCCGGCTACTTCTAGTGTTGGCGTTAGGAGTAGATATATGGTCAACCCAGTTACCACTGCCCTATGAGCTGGATTTTTGTATTCTGCAGACTTCCACGTTCCTCTGAGACCCTCGCCATTGGGGTCATAACAGTGTGCCCTGTCAGGTTTAATAAGTGGGATTTCTTGCCTTATAAATAGTGTTGGGACCATCAGTTGTGTTGTGCAGAAGTTTGGTGGATACACAGCTGACAGTCCTACTGAATAGACTGTTAGAATTTGTATTGTGGCAAGAAAAAAGCAGCTAAGTAAAGAAAAACTAGTTACGTTAAGAAATGAAGGTCAGTCAGTCTGAAAAATTGGGAAAACTTTGAAAGTGTCCCCAAGTGCAGTGGCAAAAACCATAAAGCGCTACAAAGAAACTGGCTCACATGAGGAACGCCCCAGGAAAGGAAGACCAAGAGTCATCTCTGCTTCTGAGGATAAGTTTATCCGAGTCACCAGCCTCAGAAATCGCAGGTTAACAGCAGCTCAGATTAGAGACCAGGTCAATGCCACACAGAGTTCTAGCAGCAGACTCAACTCTACAACAACTGTTAAGAGGAGACTAAGTGCACAGGCCTTCATGGTAAAATAGCTGCTAGGAAACCACTGCTAAGGACAGGCAACAAGGAGAAGAGACTTGTTTGGGTGAAAGAACACAAGGAATGGACATAAGACCAGTGGAAATCTGTGCTTTGGTCTGATGAGTCCAAATTTGAGATCTTTGGTTCCAACCACCGTGTCTTTGTCCGACGCAGAAAAGGTGAACGGATGGACTCTACATGCCTGGTTCCCACCGTGAAGCATGAAGGAGGAGGTGTGATAGTGTGGGGGTGCTTTGCTGGTGACATTGTTGGAGATTTATTCAAAATTGAAGGCATATTGAACAAGCATGGCTACCACAGCATCTTGCAGCGGCATGCTATTCCATCCGGTTTGCGTTTAGTTGGACCATCATTTATTTTTCAACAGGGCGATGACCCCAAACACACCTCCAGGCTGTGTAAGGTCTATTTGACCAAGAAGGAGAGTGATGGGGTGCTACGCCAGATGACCTGGCCTCCACAGTCACCAGAGCTGAACCCAATCGAGATGGTTTATGTTGAGCTGGACCGCAGAGTGAAGGCAAAAGGGCCAACAAGTGCTAAGCATCTCTGGGAACTCCTTCAAGATTGTTGGAAGACCATTCCCGGTGACTACCTCTTGCAGCTCATCAACAGAATGCCAAGAGTGTGAAAAGCAGTCATCAAAGTAAAAGGTGACTACTTTGAAGAACCTAAAATATAAGACATATTTTCAGTTGTTTCACACTTTTTTGTTAAGTATATAATTCTACATGTGTTAATTAATAGTTTTGATGCCTTCAGTGTGAATGTACAATTTTCATAGTCATGAAAATACAGAAAAATCTTTAAATGAGAAGGTGTGTCCAAACTTTTGGTCTGTACTGCATATTAACACTGTCACAGCAAACTAGGCATATTTAGGGTTACTTAAGAACACATTAATACCACAACCATGACACCATAAAAACACCCAGATTTTAGAACCATATGCATCAAAACCAAGATTATATAGTGTCTCACCCTAATATATCCTTGCAGAAGGTCGGACTACGCAGCCCCAAAGTGCGTTTCATGTGGGCTTCCTCAGGGGGCTGTGCTGTGGTTTACATACAGTAAACCATTGCATATCGGTTAGATTTTTATATGTCCCTCACTAGTAATGTTAGTAGTGTGTGTGTGTGTGTGTGTTTGTGTGTGTAAAATTTTGGAGCTGTAGGTGTTAAATTAAAGGGTTAATCCATGGAAAAAACTGGCATGGGCTCCAGCACAATTTTTTCTACCAGAGAGGGAATGCCAGTGACTGAGGGTAGATATTAATAGCCTAGAGATTGACCATGGTTATTGGCCCCCTCTGGCTAAAAATATCTGCCCCCAGCCACCCCAGAACAGGCGCATCTATAAGATGCGCCTATTCTGGCATAGCCTCTCTTTTCCCATTGCCCTGTAGCGTTGGTATATGGGGTAATAGGGAGTTAATGTCACCTTGCTATTGTAAGGTGACATTAAGCCTGGTTAATAATGAAGAACTGTCAATAAGACACATATCCATTATTAATCTAATAGTATGAAAGGGTTAAAAATACAAACACATTAAGAATAAAGTATTTTAATGAAATAATGAAACACACAGGTTTAACATCTTTATTGCACTCTCAATCCAAGTGAAGCCCTCGTTCTTCTGTAAAAAAAAAATCCAAAATGAAAAACCAACAATATCCCATATCTGTCCGCCATACAGTCAAGTTCTATGCTGCAATCCATCTCAAGGGGTTAAGCAGTTTACAACCTGGAGAGGTGCTAATGCTACTGGTTGGTCTGTAAACCACGGAGGAATGAATGAAAAGCTGCAAGCGAAGCCTCCCCGCTAGTGTTGAGCGATACCTTCCGATATCGGAAAGTATTGGTATCGGAAAGTATCGGCCTATACCGGTAAAATATCGGATCTCGCCGATACCGATACCCGATACCAATGCATGTCAATGGGACGAAAATATCGGAATTAAAATAAACCCTTTCTTTCCTTGTAGGTTCATTCTACATGAAGGAAAACAGCTAAGAATAATGTAGGATGTATTGGGGGAGGTGGCGGAGACATTAAAGGCATAGAGGTATAGCCCAATCACATAGAATAGCAGGAATTTTAATTTTTTTTTAATACGTTCGGAGTTACAAAGATATTGACTATGTTAAGTTTTTTTTTATTTTGTCAGATATTGATGTTTCACTACTTCCACGCCCTTCACCCTCTTTTTTACTTCTCCCACACTTTCTTCTTCATCATCATCATCATCTTTGACATCAACTTCTTCTTCACCTTATTCATCTTCTTCTTCATCATCTACCTATTATTTTTTTTGTTACATTGTTCATATTCTTTTTATTTAACTATTATTCTTCTTCATATTCAACTTCTTCATCATATTCCTATTTGTGACAGGCATTCCCGTAGTTGTTATCTATAAAAGTTTGAAGATTACACCTTCCGTTCTGCCTGTCACAAAAGAGTTATGTTTGTCCGCGTTCAGTTTGGCCTGCAGCATCAGGCTTTATCCAGGGGCACCACAAGGAGGAACGGACTCACACCCATACACTGCTTAGTCTTCTTCTGCTTATAATTTAGATAATATCTTTTGCTCTGATATTTAGTGTTATGCTTAATGTTCTTCTGCTCTTTTTTTCTGCAGCCTCTTGTTCTTCTGCTTCTCGGTCTTCCGGGTCGTCGTCTTTAGGGTCTTGAACTTGTAAATGTAGCAGAAGGTACAAGAAGGCTGAGAAAATGCCGAGAAACAGCTGATGGAACTGGAACTCGGATGGCTACCCGAAGGTCCAAGAGCCAATGGAACTAACGAGGACCAGCTGACGTTACTGGAACCAGGTTACTAAGCAGGAGGTACCCGTGCCTGAAAGCACTACCAAGGACCACCTGACATTGGTGGAACTCGGATACCCAGAAGGAGGCACCTAAGCCAAAGGCTCTGCCCGGAACCAGCTGACGATACTGGAACCAGGATGGGGAGTAGAAGGTACAAGAGTAAAAAAACACTGCCGAGAACCAGCTGACGGTACTGGAACCCGGATGGGTGGCCGAAGGTCCAAGAGCCAATGGAAATACCGAGGACCAGCTGACGTTACTGGAACCCGGTTACTAAGCAGGAGGTACCCGTGCCTGAAAGCACTACCAAGGACCACCTGACGTTGGTGGAACTGGGATTCCCAGAAGGAGGCACCTAAGCCAAAGTCTCTGCCCGGAACCAGCTGACGGTACTGGAACCAGGATGGGGACCTATTCAAGCTTGTCTTCCTAGAGCCCCAACTAGTGGTGTTGGAGCAAAGGGTCAGCAGGGGGAGCAGAGTGTAGGCCAAAACCTGCACTGGAGGCATTTGGAGGTCTGTTGTGTCTGCGTGGCATTTGCAGGACACGATGCCGGCTACACAGCAGGGGAACAGCTGGCATTGCTGAACCCCTCTGACACATTGGCGGGTGTTTTTCTCTGTGCAGCTAGCACTTCCGGGCACCAACTGGCGGTGTTAGAGCCTGGGGTCAGCAGGAGGAGCAGAGGGAGCAGAGTGTAGGCCGAAGCCTGCACTGGAGGCAGCTTTGTGTCTGAGTGGCGTTTGCAGGACACGTTGCCGGCTACACAGCAGGGGAACAGCTGGCGTTGCTGAACCCCACTGACACATTGGCGGGTGTTTTGCTCTGTGCAGCTAGCACTTCCAGGCACCAAATGGCGGTGTTAGAGCCCAGGGTCAGCAGGAGGAGCAGAGGGAGCAGAGTGTAGGCCAAAGCCTGCACTGGCGGCAGCTTTGTGTCTGCGTGGCGTTTGCAGGATACGTTGCCGGCTACACAGCAGGGGAACAGCTGGCATTGCTGAACCCCACTGACACATTGGCGGGTGTTTTGCTCTGTGCAGCCAGCACTTCCGGGCGCCAACTGGCGTTGTTAGAGCCCAGGGTCAGCAGGAAGAGCAGAGGGAGCAGAGTGTAGGCCGAAGCCTGCACTGGCGGCAGCTTTGTGTCTGCGTGGCGTTTGCAGGACACGTTGCCGGCTACACAGCAGGTGAACAGCTGGCGTTGCTGAACCCCACTGACACATTAGCGGGTGTTTTTCTCTGTGCAGCCAGCACTTCCGGGCGCCAACTGGCGGTGTTAGAGCCCAGGGTCAGCAGGAGGAGCAGAGTGTAGGCCGAAGCCTAATTGAACCAATTTTAAAGGTAACCTTTAACCCCCCTCTCAGGTGTTACAAACTAGAAGAGCCACACCTTGTGCAGCTGTAATGCTGCACAAGTGAAAGGTTGCTCTTTAAGTTTTGAATCTTGCAGACGCTGAACGAAACACGTATAAAATTTAGCCCCTTATACAGTCAAACTGTCTTGGAGGCGTGACTTTCCTTCTTAATGAGATGCAGCACAGCTGTCAAAAATCCCACCTTGGTGCTGGGCGCAGCCTCCTGAGCATCGTTATTAGCTGTACAGGAGTCTGCGCTGTTGTGTTATCCCTTGGCCATGCGCTGTTAGCGCTGCCCGTCTTCTGACATCATTTAATGTCGGCCGGTGCGGTTCGCGATGCCCATGAATCCCAGCCCCGCAGTGTCTTTTCAGTAATTCACACTGCGGGGCTGGGATTCATGGCCTTGCGCAGTCAATATGTTCGCCTCTCGCTCGTGTCCTTACACCTGCTTCAGACTGTGTGGAGTCAGCTGATCCCTTATCACATGCCACGGCCATGAAGCCGTACAGTCTGAAGAAGGCGGAAGGAGATGAGTGACAGGCGAAGATATGCACTGCTCATGCCCATCAATCACACCCTCGCAGTCTAAATAAATAAGACACCGAGGGGCGTTATGTCGGCCAGGGAGGCCGCAGAGGCGCAGCCAGCCAACCAATGATGTCAGAAGACGGGCAGCGCTACCAAGGGGGTTGCAGCGTGTCATTACAAAGGAAAGTCACACCTCAGGGACGGTTTCATGGTCTCAGGGGACTCATTTAATACGTGTTGAGTTCGACGTGTGCAAGGACAATAACTGAATGAGCCACCTTGTACAAATGCAGCATTACTGCTGTACAAGGTGGCTGTTATACATCCAAACGCCTGGGGGGGGACAAGTTCCCTTCAATTTCAGTTCTTGTGTCTGCGTGGCCTTTACAGGACACGTTGCCGGCTACACAGCAGGGGAACAGCTGGCGTTGATGAACCCCACTGACACATTGGCGGGTGTTTTGCTCTGTGCAGCTAGCACTTCCGGGCACCAACTGGCGGTGTTAGAGCCCGGGGTCAGCAGGAGGAGCAGAGGGAGCAGAGTGTAGGCCAAAGCCTGCACTGGAGGCAGCTTTGTGTCTGCGTGGCGTTTGCAGGACACGTTGCCGGCTACACAGCAGGGGAACAGCTGGCGTTGCTGAACCCCACTGACACATTGGCGGGTGTTTTGCTCTGTGCAGCCAGCACTTCCGGGCACCAACTGGCGGTGTTAGAGCCCAGGCTCTGCAGGAAGAGCAGAGTGTAGGCCGAAGCCTAATTGAACCAATTTTAAAGGTGACCTTTAACCCCCCCTCAGGTGTTTCAAACTGGAAGAGCCACCTTGTGGAGCAGTAATGCTGCACAAGTCAAAGGTTGCTCTTTTAATTTTGCTTCTTGCACACGCTGAATGAAACACGTATAACATTTAACCCTTTATACAGTCAAACTGTCTTGGAGGCGGAAGTCTCCTTCTTAATGAGACGCAGCACAGCTGTGAAAAAAAACACCTTGGTGCTGGGCGTGGCCTCCTGAGCGTCGCATTTTGCTGTACAGGAGTCTGCGCTGTTGTGTTATCCCTTGGCCATGTGCTGTCAGCGCTGCCCGTCTTCAGACATCATTTGATGTTGGCCGGTTCGGTTCGCGATGCCCATGAATCCCAGCACCGCAGTGTCTTTTCATTTATTCACACTGCGGGGCTGGGATTCATGGCCTTGTGCAGTACATATGTTCGCCTCTCACTCGTGTCCTTACACCTGCTTCAGACTGTGCGGCGTCAGCTGATCCCTTATCGCATGCCACGGCCATGAAGCCGCACAGTCTGAAGAAGTCGGAAGGAGATGAGTGACAGCCTGGCGAACATATGCACTGCTCATGCCCATCAATCACACCCTTGCAGTCTACATAAATAAGACACTGAGAGGCGTTGTGTCGGGCAGGGCGGCCGCAGAGGCGCAGCCAGCCAAACAATGATGTCAGAAGATGGGCAGCGCTACCAAGGGGGTAGCTGCGTGTCATTACAAAGGAAAGTCACACCTCAGGGACGTTTTAATGGTCTCAGGGGACACATTTTATACGTGTTGAGTTCGACGTGTGCAAGGAGACTAACTTAATGAGCCACCTTGTACAAATGCAGCATTACTGCTGTACAAGGTGGCTGTTATACATCCAAACGCCTGGGGGGGGACAGGTTCCCTTCAATTTCAGTTCTTGTGTCTGCGTGGCATTTGCAGGACACGTTGCCGGCTACACAGCAGGGGAACAGCTGGCGTTGCTGAACCCCACTGACACATTGGCGGGTGTTTTGCTCTGTGCAGCTAGCACTTCCGGGCACCAACTGGCGGTGTTAGAGCCCCGGGTCAGCAGGAGGAGCAGAGGGAGCAGAGTGTAGGCCGAAGCCTGCACTGGAGGCAGCTTTGTGTCTGCGTGGCGTTTGCAGGACACGTTGCCGGCTACACAGCGGGGGGAACAGCTGGCGATGCTGAACCCAACTGACAAATTGGCGGGTGTTTTGCTCTGTGCAGCTAGCACTTCCGGTCACCAACTGGTGGTGTTAGAGCCCGAGGTCAGCAGGAGGAGCAGAGGGAGCAGAGTGTAGGCTGAAGCCTGCACTGGCGGCAGCTTTGTGTCTGCGTGGCGTTTGCAGGACACGTTGTCGGCTACACAGCAGGTGAACAGCTGGCGTTGCTGAACCCCACTGACATATTGGCGGGTGTTTTTCTCTGTGCAGCCAGCACTTCCGGGCGCCAACTGGCGGTGTTAGAGCCCAGGGTCAGCAGGAGGAGCAGAGTGTAGGCCGAAGCCTAATTGAACCAATTTTAAAGGTAACCTTTAACCCCCCTCAGGTGTTACAAACTAGAAGAGCCACACCTTGTGCAGCTGTAATGCTGCACAAGTGAAAGGTTGCTCTTCAAGTTTTGAATCTTGCAGACGCTGAACGAAACACGTATAAAATTTAGCCCCTTAAACAGTCAAACTGTCTTGGAGGTGTGACTTTCCTTCTTAATGAGATGCAGCACAGCTGTCAAAAATCCCACCTTGGTGCTGGGCGCAGCCTCCTGAGCGTCGTTATTAGCTGTACAGGAGTCTGCGCTGTTGTGTTATCCCTTGGCCCTGCGCTGTTAGCACTGCCCGTCTTCTGACATCATTTCATGTCGGCCGGAGCGGTTCGCGATGCCCATGAATCCCAGCCCCGCAGTGTCTTTTCCTTAATTCACACTGCAGGGCTGGGATTCATGGCCTTGCGCAGTCAATATGTTCGCCTCCCACTCGTGTCCTAGCACCTGCTACAGACTGTGCGGCGTCAGCTGATCCCTTATCGCATGCCACGGCCATGAAGCCGTACAGTCTGAAGAAGGCGGAAGGAGATAAGTGACAGGCGAAGATATGCACTGCTCATGCCCGTCAATCACACTCTCGCAGTCAAAATAAATAAGACACCGAGGGGCGTTGTGTCGGGCAGGGCGGCCGCAGAGGCGCAGCCAGCCAAACAATGATGTCAGAAGACGGGCAGCGCTACCAAGGGGGTTGCTGCGTGTCATTACAAAGGAAAGTCACTCCTCAGGGACGGTTTAATGGTCTCAGGGGACACATTTTAGACGTGTTGCGTTCGGCGTGTGCAAGGAGAATAACTGAATGAGCCACCTTGTACAAATGCAGCATTACTGCTGTACAAGGTGGCTGTTATACATGCCAATGCCTGGGGGGGGCAGGTTCCCTTCAATTTCAGTTCTTTTGTCTGCGTGGCGTTTGCAGGACACGATGCCGGCTACACAGCAGGGGAACAGCTGGCGTTGCTGAACCCCACTGACACATTGACAGGTGTTTTTCTCTGTGTAGCCAGCACTTCCGGGCACCAACTGGCGGTGTTACAGCCCAGGGACAGTAGGAGGAGCAGGCTGAAGGTATAGCCGCAACACAGCAGGGGAGCAGCTGGCGTTACTGAACCCCAACAACAGAGGAGCGACTGTTGACTGTGCAGACAGCACTTCTGGGCAGCAACTGGCGGTGTTGAAGCCCAGGGACAGCAGGAGGAGCAGATTCGTTTTGCCAGATACACAGCTGGGAATCAGCTGACGTTACTGAAACCCAGTGACACAGCAGCAAGTGTTAACTGTGCAGCCAGCACTTCCAGGCACCAACTGGCGGTGTTAGAGCCCAGGGACAGCAGGAGGAGCAGATTGGAGGCATTGCCGCACACACAGCTGGGGAGCAGCTGACGTTACTGAATCCCAATAACAGAGGAGCGACTGTTGACTGTGCGGACAGCACTTCCAGGCACCAACTAGCGGTGTTAGAGCCCAGGGACAGCAGGAGGAGCAGATTGGAGGTATTGCCGCACATACAGCTGGGGAGCAGCTGACGTTACTGAACCCCAATAACAGAGGAGCGACTGTTGACTGTGCGGACAGCACTTCCAAGCACCAACTAGCGGTGTTAGAGCCCAGGGACAGCAGGAGGAGCAGATTGGAGGTATTGCCGCACACACAGCTGGGGAGCAGTGTTGTGTATTCTGTTCTCGAGCTCTCTCCTGTGGTTATGAATGGTACTTCGGCGAGTTCTGTTCATGGACTCCCTCTGGTGACTGTGAGTGGAGCTGCTGGTTCTGAGATTCCTTCTCCAGCTGATCTCGTTCAGGTCTTGGCTGGCTGCTCTATTTAACTCCACTCAGATCGTTACTGGATGCCAGCTGTCAATGTTCTAGTACTGGTTCAGTTCTCTTGGATCTTTCAGATGACCTGTCTACTTCAGCAAAAGCTAAGTCCCTGCTAGCTTATTTGTTACCACTGTATTTTTGTCCAGCTTGCTATTATGATTTTATCTTGTTAGCTGGAAGCTCTGGGATGCAGAGTGGCACCACCGCGCCGTGAGTCGGTGCGGTGGTTTCTTTTGCACACTCTGCGTGGTTTTTTTGTTAGTTTTTATGCTGACCGCAAAGATACCTTTTCTATCTTCAGTCTGTTTAGTTAAGTCTGGCCTCCTATGCTGAAACCTATTTCATTCCTGTGTTTGTGACTTCCATCTTAACTCACAGTCAATATATGTGGGGGCTGCCTATTTCTTTGGGGAATTTCTCTGAGGCAAGGTAGGCTGTATTTTCTATCTTTAGGGGTAGTTAGCTCTTAGGCTGTGCAGAGGCGTCTAGGCAGAGTCAGGAACGCTCCACAGCTATTTCTAGTTGTTGTGATAGGATTAGAGCTTGCGGTCAGCAGAACTCCCACTTCCCAGAGCTCGTCCTGTATTGCTAGTTTGCTCATCTGGTCATTTCTTGTGCTCCTAACCACCAGCTCAACATAACAGTACAGCTGGCCCACAAAGTGTTAATGCATCTCAATAGAGGGATAAGAGAAGTTCTGAGACCATTTTTTTTTCTCTGCAGTGTGTTTTGTATTTCTTTTCCCCTTATCCTCTGGGTGGTTCAGGACACAGCTGTAGATATGGACATTCAAGGTCTGTCCTCTTGTGTGGATCAACTCACTGCAAGGGTACAAAGCATTCAAGATTATGTAGTTCAGAACCCGATGTTAGAACCCAGAATTCCAATTCCTGATTTGTTTTCTGGGGATAGATCTAAGTTCCTGAATTTCAAAAATAATTGTAGACTGTTTTTTGCTTTGAAAGCCCGCTCCTCTGGTGACCCCATTCAGCAAGTAAAATCATTATTTCTTTGCTACGTGGCGACCCTCAAGACTGGGCATTTTCCCTTGCGCCAGAGGATCCTGCATTGCGTAATGTAGATGCGTTTTTTCTGGCGCTTGGATTGCTTTATGATGAACCAGATTCAGTGGATCAGGCAGAGAAAATTTTGATGGCTTTGTGTCAGGGTCAAGATGAAGCGGAGGTATATTGTCAGAAGTTCAGAAAGTGGTCTGTGCTTACTCTGGAATGAGTGTGCCCTGGCGGCAATTTTCAGAAAGGGTCTTTCTGAAGCCCTTAAGGATGTTATGGTGGGATTCCCCACACCTGCTGGTCTGAATGAGTCTATGTCCTTGGCCATTCAGATCGATCGACGCTTACGTGAGCACAAAAATGTGCACCATTTGGTGGTGTTTTCTAAGCAGAAGCCTGAGGCTATGCAATGTGATAGGACCTTGACCAGAGCTAAGAATACAGACGTCAGAATGGGCTGTGTTTTTACTGTGGTGACTCCACTCATGCTATCTCTGATTGTCCTAAGCACACTAAACGGTTCGCTAGGTCTGCCACCATTGGTACGGTACAGCCAAAATTTCTTTTGTCCGTTACTCTGCTTTGCTCTTTGTCGTCCTATTCTGTTATGGCATTTGTGGATTCAGGCGCTGCCCTGAATTTGATGGACTTGGAGTTTGCCAGGCGCTGTGGTTTTTTCTTGGAGCCCTTGCAGTATCCTATTCCATTGAGAGGAATTGATGCTACACCTTTGGCCAAGAATAAGCCTCAGTACTGGACTCAATTGACCATGTGCATGACTCCTGCACATCAGGAGGATATTCGCTTTTTGGTGTTGCATTATCTGCATGATGTGGTCATTTTGGGTTTGCCATGGCTACAGGTCCATAATCCTGTATTGGATTGGAAATCAATGTCTGTATCCAGTTGGGGTTGTCAAGGGGTACATGGGGATGTCCCATTGTTGTCTATTTCGTCTTCCCATCCTTCTGAAGTCCCTGAGTTCTTGTCAGATTACCGGGATGTATTTTATGAGCCCAAATCCAGTGCCCTACCTCCTCATAGGGATTGCGATTGTGCTATTAATTTGATTCCTGGTAGTAAGTTTCCGAAGGGCCGACTGTTCAATTTATCTGTGCCAGAACACGCTGCAATGCGGAGTTATATAAAGGAGTCCTTGGAGAAAGGGCATATTCGCCCGTCGTCGTCACCGTTGGGAGCAGGGTTCTTTTTTGTGGCCAAGAAGGATGGTTCTCTGAGACCTTGTATAGATTACCGCCTTCTTAATAAAATCACCGTTAAATTTCAGTACCCGTTGCCGCTACTGTCTGATTTGTTTGCTCGGATTAAGGGAGCTAGCTGGTTCACCAAGATAGATCTTCGAGGGGCGTATAATCTTGTGCGTATTAAATGGGGCGACGAATGGAAAACAGCATTTAATACGCCCGAGGGCCATTTTGAGCACCTGGTAATGCCATTCGGGCTTTCTAATGCTCCATCTGTGTTTCAGTCCTTTATGCATGACATCTTCCGAAAGTACCTTGATAGATTCATGATTGTATATTTGGATGATATTTTGGTCTTTTTGGACGATTGGGAGTCTCATGTGAAGCAGGTCAGAATGGTGTTCCAGGTCCTTCGTGCTCATTCCTTGTTTGTGAAGGGGTCTAAATGTCTCTTTGGAGTTCAGAAGGTTTCATTTTTGGGCTTCATTTTTTCCCCTTCTACTATCGAGATGGACCCTGTTAAAGTTCAGGCCATTTATGATTGGACTCAGCCTACTTCTCTGAAGAGCCTTCAGAAATTTCTGGGCTTTGCTAATTTTTACCGTCGCTTCATCGCTAATTTTTCTAGTGTTGTTAAACCATTGAATGATTTAACCAAGAAAGGTGCTGATGTGGTCAATTGGTCCTCTGCGGCCGTTGAGGCTTTTCAGGAGCTGAAGCGTCGTTTTTCTTCTGCCCCTGTGTTGTGTCAGCCAGATGTTTCGCTCCCGTTTCAGGTCGAGGTGGATGCTTCTGAGATTGGAGCAGGGGCTGTTTTGTCTCAAAGAGGTTCTGATGGCTCTGTGATGAAACCATGTGCTTTCTCTTCTAGAAAGTTTTCGCCTGCTGAGCGCAATTATGATGTGGGTAATCGAGAGTTGTTGGCTATGAAGTGGGCATTTGAGGAGTGGCGACATTGGCTTGAAGGAGCCAAACATCGCGTGGTGGTCTTGACGGATTACAAGAATCTGACTTATCTCGAGTCTGCCAAGCGGTTGAATCCTAGACAGGCTCGATGGTCGCTGTTTTTCTCCCGCTTCAATTTTGTGGTTTCGTACCTTCCGGGTTCTAAGAATGTGAAGGCTGATGCCCTTTCAAGGAGTTTTGTGCCTGATTCTCCGGGAGTTCCTGAGCCGGCTGGTATTCTCAAAGAGGGGGTAATTTTGTCTGCCATCTCCCCTGATTTGCGGCGGGTGCTGCAGGAGTTTCAGGCTGATAGACCTGACCGTTGCCCAGCGGAGAAGCTGTTTGTCCCTGATAGATGGACTAGTAGAGTTAGCTCTGAGGTTCATTGTTCGGTGTTGGCTGGTCATCCTGGAATCTTTGGTACCAGAGATTTGGTGGCTAGATCCTTTTGGTGGCCTTCGTTGTCACGAGATGTGCGTTCTTTTGTGCAGTCCTGTGGGACTTGTGCTCAGGATAAGCCCTGCTGTTCTCGTGCCAGTGGGTTGCTTTTGCCCTTGCCAATCCCGAAAAGGCCCTGGACGCATATTTCCATGGATTTTATTTCAGATCTCCCTGTCTCTCAGAGGATGTCAGTTATCTGGGTGGTTTGTGATCGCTTCTCTAAGATGGTCCATTTGGTACCTGTGCCTAAATTGCCTTCCTCCCCTGATTTGGTTCCATTGTTTTTCCAGCATGTGGTTCGTTTACATGGCATTCTGGAGAACATCGTGTCGGACAGAGGTTCCCAGTTTGTTTCAAGATTTTGGCGGTCCGTTTGTGCTAAGATGGGCATTGATTTGTCTTTTTCTTCAGCTTTCCATCCTCAGACAAATAGCCAAACCGAACGAACCAATCAGACTCTGGAAACATATCTGAGATGCTTTGTTTCTGCTGATCAGGATGATTGGGTGTCCTTCTTGCCTTTGGCTGAGTTCGCCCTTAATAATCGGGCCAGCTTGGCCACTTTGGTTTTGCCGTTTTTCTGTAATTCTGGTTTCCACCCTCGTTTTTCTTCAGGGCAGGTTGAGCCTTCGGACTGTCCTGGTGTGGATTCTGTGGTGGACAGGTTGCAGCAAATTTGGACTCACGTAGTGGACAATTTGACATTGTCCCAGGAGAAGGCTCAACGTTTCGCTAACCGCCGTCGCTGTGTTGGTCCCCGACTTAGTGTTGGGGATTTGGTTTGGTTGTTGTCTCGTTTTGTTCCTATGAAGGTTTCGTCTCCTAAGTTTAAGCCTCGTTTCATTGGTCCTTATAAGATTTCTGAAATTATTAATCCTGTGTCATTTCGTTTGGACCTTCCAGCTTCTTTCGCCATCCATAATGTGTTCCATAGGTCGTTGTTGCGGAGATATGTGGCTCCTATGGTTCCCTCCGTTGATCTTCCTGCCCCGGTGTTGGTTGAGGGGGAATTGGAGTATGTGGTGGAGAAGATTTTGGATTCTCGTATTTCGAGACGGAAACTTCAGTACCTAGTCAAGTGGAAAGGTTATGGTCAGGAGGATAATTCCTGGGTGGTTGCCTCTGATGTTCATGCTGCCGATCTTGTTCGTGCCTTTCATTTGGCTCGTCCGGAGCGGCCTGGAGGCTATGTTGAGGGTTTGGTGACCCCTCCGCAAGGGGGGGGTACTGTTGTGAATTCTGTTCTCGAGCTCCCTCCTGTGGTTATGAATGGTACTTCGGCGAGTTCTGTTCTTGGACTCCCTCTGGTGGCTGTGAGTGGAGCTGCTGGTTCTGAGATTCCTTCTCCAGCTGATCTCGTTCAGGTCTTGGCTGGCTGCTCTATTTAACTCCACTCAGATCATTACTGGATGCCAGCTGTCAATGTTCTAGTACTGGTTCAGTTCTCTTGGATCTTTCAGATGACCTGTCTACTTCAGCAAAAGCTAAGTTCCTGCTAGCTTATTTGTTACCACTGTGTTTTTGTCCAGCTTGCTATTATGATTTTATCTTGTTAGCTGGAAGCTCTGGGATGCAGAGTGGCACCACCGCGCCGTGAGTCGGTGCGGTGGTTTCTTTTGCACACTCTGCGTGTTTTTTTTTGTTAGTTTTTATGCTGACCGCAAAGATACCTTTTCTATCTTCAGTCTGTTTAGTTAAGTCTGGCCTCCTATGCTGAAACCTATTTCATTCCTGTGTTTGTGACTTCCATCTTATCTCACAGTCAATATATGTGGGGGCTGACTATTTCTTTGGGGAATTTCTCTGAGGCAAGGTAGGCTGTATTTTCTATCTTTAGGGGTAGTTAGCTCTTAGGCTGTGAAGAGGCGTCTAGGCAGAGTCAGGAACGCTCCACAGCTATTTCTAGTTGTTGTGATAGGATTAGGGCTTGCGGTCAGCAGAGCTCCCACCTCCCAGAGCTCGTCCTGTATTGCTAGTTTGCTCATCTGGTCATTTCTTGTGCTCCTAACCACCAGCTCAACATAACAGAGCAGCTGACGTTACTGAACCCCAATAACAGAGGAGCGACTGTTGACTGTGCGGACAGCACTTCCAGGCACTAACTAGCAGTGTTAGAGCCCAGGGACAGCAGGAGGAGCAGATTGGAGGTATTGCCGCACACACAGCTGGGGAGCAGCTGACTTTACTGAACCCCAATAACAGAGGAGCGACTGTTGACTGTGCGGACAGCACTTCCAGGCACCAACTAGCGGTGTTAGAGCCCAGGGACAGCAGGAGGAGCAGATTGGATGTATTGCCGCACACACAGCTGGGGAGCAGCTGACGTTACTGATCCCCAATAACAGAGGAGCGAATGTTGACTGTGCAGACAGCACTTCCAGGCACCAACTAGCGGTGTTAGAGCCCAGGGACAGCAGGAGGAGCAGAGGAACAACGTGTAGGCCGAAGCCTGATTGGAGCAAGTCGAAAGGGAACCTTTAACCCCCCCCCCCAAGGCGTTTGTAGCTGAAAGAGCCAGCTTGTGCAGCACAAAGGATGCAAAAGGAAAAGTTGGCTCTTTTAATTATGCTCCTTGCAAACACAGAACTAAACACTTATAAAATGTGTCCCCTGATACCGTGAGACCGTCCCGGAGGTGGGACTTTCTTTCGTAATGGGACGCAGCACAGCCGTCATTCCTACCCCCTTGGTGGCGTGCGCCGCCTCCTCAGCGTTGTTTGATTCTGTCCCAGAGCCTGCGCTGTTATGTTATCCCTTGGCCAGGCGCACTTAGCGCTGCCCGTCTTCTGACATCATTTGGTGTCAGGCTGGCTGCGCCTGTGTGGCCGCGCTGGCCAAGATCCCGCATCACAGTGTCGTCTAATGTAATCCCACTGCGGGCCTGGGATCCATGGCCAAGCGCAGTGCTTATCCTCGCCTCTCACTCCCCTCCCTCCGGCTTCTTCAGACTGTGCGCCGTCACGGCCGTGGCATGCTATTTGGGATCAGCTGACGGCGCACAGTCTGAAGAAGTCGGAGGGAGATGAGTGACAGCCTGAGGTGAAGATATGCACTGTGCATGGCCATGGATCCCAGGTCCACAGTGTGATTAAATCAGAAGACACTGCGAGGCGGGATCTTGGCCTGCGCGGCCGCACAGGAGCAGTCAGCCTGACACCAACTGATGTCAGAAGACGGGCAGCGCTAAGTGTGCCTGGCCAAGGGATAACATAACAGCGCAGGCTCCGGGACAGAATCAAACAATGCTGAGCAGGCGGCGCACGGCACCAAGGGGGTAGGAATGACGGCTGTGCTGCGTCACATTACGAAGGAAAGTCCCACCTCCGGGACGGTTTTACGGTATCAGTGGACACATTTTATAAGTGTTAAGTTCTGCGTGTGCAAGTAGCTAAACTAAAAGAGCTACCTTTTCCTTGTGTAGCATTACTGCTGCACACGGTTGCTCTTTCAGTAACAAATGCCTGGGGGGGGACAGGTTCCCTTCAATTTCAGTTGTTGTGTCAGCGTGGCAGTCGCAGGACACATTGCCGACTACACAGCTGGGGATCAGCTGACGTTACTGACACCCAATAACACTGGGTCGTATGTTTTGACTGTGCAGATGGCACTTCTGAGCCTCAACTGGCGTTGTTGGAGCCCAGGAATTACAGTTCAGGTGGTAGAAAGATGAACACAACAGGAGACCTGGATACTGTAGACAGTCACCCAATTATTTAATCAGGAAGAGGAGTGGCAAATTCCTGCGAGATCCAGGCCTGGTTCATTTTCAGGAAAGTAAGCCGGTCAACGTTACCGGAGGATAGTCGCATGCGACGGTCTGTTAGTACACCACCTGCAGCACTAAAGACGCGTTCCGATAATACACTAGCCGCAGGGCAAGCCAGCACCTCCAATGCATACTGGCTTAGCTCTGGCCATGTATCCAGCTTAGAGACCCAAAACTTGAAAGGGGAAGAGCCGTCTGGGAGTACAGTAAGAGGGCAAGACATGTAGTCTGTCACCATCTGACGGAACCGTTGCCTCCTGCTGACTGGAGCCGCCTGTGATGGTGTAGACATTTGTGGCGGGCACACAAAACTCTGCCACAGTTGGGCCATACTGGTCTTGCCTTGGGCAGAGGCACTGCTTCTGCTCCCTCTTTGTGCAGAGCCTCCTCCACTGACAGGATGCACTGAGCTGCTTTGTAAAGCACTAGCAGCACTTCTCTCAGTTGGACTGGAGAAGATGATGGTATTCACCAGTGTGTCTTGGTACTCCCGCATTTTACGATCCTGGTTCAACGGTGTGATGAGGCTTTGTACGTTGTCCCGGTAGCGAGGATCGACGAGGGTGTACACCCAATAATCAGCCATGTTGAGAATGTGGGCAATGCGCCGGTCGTTTCTCAGGCACTGCAGCATGTAATCAACCATGTTCTGCAGACTGCCATCTGTGTTGTGAATCTGCTTTTGGGCTCCTTCTGGTGGTGGCTAGTGGTACTGGTGACTCGGGTCTGTTTTCTTTCTCAGTTCACCTGTTTTCATCAGTAGTGGGGTGTTCCTATTTAATCCTGCTCTTCAGTCATTGCCTTGCCGGCCATCAATGTAACTAGAGCCTTTCTGTTGCATGTTCCTGCTCCTAGACTACTGATCAGCTAAGTTGGACTCTTAGTCCTAAGTTTGTTTGCATTTTTGTTCCAGTTTACAGTTAAGTCTTTCTCTGTAGCTGGAAGCTCTTGTGGGCTGAAATTACCACTCCGGTGTCATGAGTTGACACATGAGTTTTAAAGTAATTTCAGGATGGTATTTTAAAAGGGTTTTCAGCTGACCGTGCAGTTCCCTTTTGTATCTTTCTACTATCTAGTAAGCGGACCTCGCTTTGCTGAACCTACCTTCATACTACGTATGTCTTTTCCTCTGAACTCACCGTCAATATATGTGGGGGGCTTCTGTCTCCTTTTTGGGGGAATTTCCCTAGAGGTAAGCCAGGTCTGTTTTTTCCTCTACTAGGGTAAGGTAGTTCTCCGGCTGGCGAGAGACGTCTAGGGATAAAACTTAGGCACGCCCCCTGGCCACTATTAGTTGTGTGGTAGGTTTAGCTCACGGTCAGCTCGAGATTCCATCACCCAAGAGCTCGTTCGTTATTTGTGTGTCCTGACGTTCCCCTGCCATTGGCAACCAAGACAGTATGGCCGGCCACGTGTTAAAACTGTTGGCAGAAGAAAGGAGAGAAAAAGAAGTCTGCAAATTTTTTTTTATTTTTTTTTCCCTCTGTGTTTGCTCTATAGTTGAATCAGTTGCATTTCAGCTCTAATTGCAGTCTTTGTCTCCCTCTCCTTCTAACCCTTGAATGGCTCTGATCTCACCTGCTTAAAATGGATCCTCAGAGTTTGGCTACAGGTTTGAATAATCTTGCCACAAAAGTTCAAAATTTACAGGATTTTGTTATACATGCTCCTATATCTGAACCTAGAATTCCTATACCAGAGTTTTTCTCCGGAGATAGATCTCGTTTTCTGAATTTCAAATATAATTGTAAATTATTTCTTTCTCTGAGACCTCGCTCCGCTGGAGATCCCGCACAGCAGGTTAAGATTGTAATTTCCTTGCTGCGAGGTGACCCTCAAGATTGGGCATTTGCATTGGCACCAGGGGATCCTGCGTTGCTCAATGTGGATGCATTTTTTCTGGCTTTGGGGTTGCTTTATGAGGAACCTAATTTAGAGATTCAGGCTGAAAAAGCCTTGATGGCCCTATCTCAAGGGCAAGATGAAGCTGAAATATACTGCCAAAAATTTCGTAAATGGTCTGTGCTTACTCAGTGGAATGAGTGCGCTTTGGCGGCGAATTTCAGAGAGAGTCTCTCTGATGCCATTAAGGATGTTATGGTGGGGTTCCCTGCGCCTACAGGTCTGAATGAGTCCATGACAATGGCTATTCAGATTGATCGGCGTTTGCGGGAGCGTAAACCTGTGCACCATTTGGCGGTGTCTTCTGAGAAGGCGCCAGAGAATATGCAATGTGATAGAATTCTGTCCAGAAGCGAACGGCAGAATTTTAGGCGAAAAAATGGGTTGTGCTTCTATTGTGGTGATTCAACTCATGTTATATCAGCATGCTCTAGACGCACAAAGAAGGTTGATAAGTCTGTTTCAATTGGCACTTTACAGTCTAAGTTTATTCTATCTGTAACCTTGATTTGTTCATTATCGTCAATTACCGCGGACGCCTATGTCGACTCTGGCGCCGCTTTGAGTCTTATGGATTGGTCCTTTGCCAGGCGCTGTGGGTTTAATCTAGAGCCTCTGGAAGTCCCTATACCTCTGAAGGGTATTGATTCTACGCCATTGGCTAGTAATAAACCACAATACTGGACACAAGTGACTATGCGTATGACTCCAGACCATCAGGAGGTGATTCGCTTCCTTGTGTTGTACAATCTACATGATGTTTTGGTGCTCGGATTGCCATGGTTACAATCTCATAACCCAGTCCTTGACTGGAAAGCAATGTCTGTGTTAAGCTGGGGTTGTCAGGGGGCTCATGGGGACGTACCTTTGGTTTCCATTTCATCATCTATTCCCTCTGAGATTCCGGCATTTTTGTCTGATTATCGTGATGTTTTTGAGGAGCCTAAGCTTGGTTCACTCCCTCCTCACAGAGATTGCGATTGTACCATAGATCTGATTCCAGGCAGTAAATTTCCAAAGGGTCGTTTGTTTAATTTATCCGTACCTGAACATGTTGCTATGCGAGAGTATATTAAGGAGTCTCTGGAAAAGGGACATATTCGTCCTTCTTCATCTCCCTTAGGAGACGGTTTTTTCTTTGTATCTAAAAAAGATGGCTCTTTGAGGCCGTGTATTGATTATCGACTCTTGAATAAAATTACAGTCAAATATCAGTATCCTTTGCCACTGCTGACTGATTTGTTTGCTCGAATAAAGGGGGCTAAGTGGTTCTCTAAGATTGATCTTCGTGGGGCGTATAATTTGGTGCGAATTAAGCAGGGGGATGAGTGAAAAACCGCATTTAATACGCCCGAGGGCCATTTTGAGTATTTAGTAATGCCTTTTGGTCTTTCAAATGCCCCTTCAGTCTTTCAGTCCTTTATGCATAACATTTTCCGTGAATATTTGGATAAATTTATGATTGTGTATCTGGATGATATTTTGATTTTTTCGGATGACTGGGACTCTCATGTCCAACAAGTCAGGAGGGTTTTTCAGGTTTTGCGGGCTAATTCCTTGTGTGTGAAGGGTTCTAAGTGTATTTTTGGGGTTCAAAAGATTTCTTTTTTGGGGTACATTTTTTCCCCTTCTTCCATTGAGATGGATCCTGTCAAGGTTCGGGCTATTTGTGATTGGACGCAACCTACTTCTCTTAAGAGCCTACAGAAATTCTTGGGCTTTGCTAATTTTTATCGTCGATTTATAACTGGTTTTTCGGATGTTGCTAAACCTTTGACTGATTTGACTAAAAAGGGTGCTGATGTTACTGATTGGTCCCCTGCTGCTGTGGAGGCCTTTCGGGAGCTTAAGCGCCGCTTTTCTTCTGCCCCTGTGTTGCGTCAGCCTGATGTTGCTCTTCCTTTTCAGGTTGAGGTCGACGCTTCCGAGATCGGAGCTGGGGCGGTTTTGTCGCAGAAAAGTTCCGACTGCTCCGTGATGAGACCTTGTGCGTTCTTTTCTCGAAAATTTTCGCCCGCCGAGCGAAATTATGATATTGGTAATCGGGAGCTTTTGGCTATGAAGTGGGCTTTTGAGGAGTGGCGTCATTGGCTTGAGGGGGCTAGACATCAGGTGGTGGTATTGACCGATCACAAGAATCTGATTTATCTTGAGTCTGCCAAGCGCCTGAATCCTAGACAGGCGCGCTGGTCGTTGTTTTTCTCTCGGTTTAATTTTGTGGTCTCATACCTACCAGGTTCTAAAAATGTGAAGGCAGATGCCCTTTCTAGGAGTTTTGAGCCTGATTCCCCTGGTGATTCTGAACCTACAGGTATCCTTAAGGATGGGGTGATATTATCTGCTGTTTCCCCAGACCTGCGACGGGCCTTGCAGGAGTTTCAGGCGGATAGACCTGATCGTTGCCCGCCTGGTAGACTGTTTGTTCCTGATGATTGGACCAGCAGAGTCATCTCGGAGGTTCATTCTTCTGCATTGGCAGGTCATCCTGGAATCTTTGGTACTAGGGATTTGGTGGCTAGGTCCTTCTGGTGGCCTTCCCTGTCTCGAGATGTACGAGTTTTTGTGCAGTCTTGTGATGTTTGTGCTCGGGCCAAGCCTTGTTGTTCTCGGGCTAGCGGATTGTTGTTATCCTTGCCTATTCCGAAGAGGCCTTGGACTCACATCTCTATGGATTTTATTTCTGATCTCCCTGCTTCTCAGAAAATGTCTGTCATCTGGGTGGTGTGTGACCATTTTTCAAAGATGGTTCATTTGGTACCCTTGCCTAAGTTGCCTTCCTCATCCGAATTGGTTCCTCTGTTTTTTCAAAATGTGGTTCGCTTGCATGGTATTCCGGAAAATATCGTTTCTGACAGGGGGACCCAGTTCGTGTCTAGATTTTGGCGGGCATTCTGTGCTAGGATGGGCATTGATTTGTCTTTTTCGTCTGCGTTCCATCCTCAGACTAATGGCCAGACTGAGCGAACTAATCAGACCTTGGAGACTTATTTGAGGTGTTTTGTGTCTGCGGATCAGGATGACTGGGTTGCCTTTTTGCCGTTGGCAGAGTTTGCCCTCAATAATCGGGTTAGTTCTGCCACTTTGGTTTCTCCTTTCTTTTGCAATTCGGGGTTTCACCCTCGTTTTTCTTCCGGTCAGGTGGAGTCTTCGGATTGTCCGGGGGTGGATACTATGGTGGATAGGTTGCATCGGATTTGGGGACAGGTGGTGGACAATTTGAAGTTGTCCCAGGAGAAGACTCAGCATTTTGCTAACCGCCGTCGTCGTGTTGGTCCTCGTCTTCGTGTTGGGGACTTGGTGTGGTTGTCTTCCCGTTTTGTCCCTATGAGGGTTTCTTCTCCTAAGTTTAAGCCTCGATTCATCGGTCCTTATAGGATTTTGGAGATTCTTAACCCTGTATCCTTTCGTTTAGACCTTCCGGCATCTTTCGCTATCCATAATGTCTTCCATCGGTCGTTGTTGCGGAGGTATGAGGTGCCAGTTGTTCCTTCTACCGAGCCTCCTGCTCCTGTGCTGGTTGAGGGTGAATTGGAGTATGTTGTAGAGAAAATCTTGGACTCCCGTATTTCCAGATGGAGACTACAATATCTGGTTAAGTGGAAGGGCTATGGTCAAGAAGATAATTCTTGGGTAACTGCTTCTGATGTTCACGCCTCTGATTTGATTCGTGCCTTTCATAGGGCTCATCCGGATCGCCCTGGTGGTTCTTGTGAGGGTTCGGTGCCCCCTCCTTGAGGGGGGGGTACTGTTGTGAATCTGCTTTTGGGCTCCTTCTGGTGGTGGCTAGTGGTACTGGTGACTCGGGTCTGTTTTCTTTCTCAGTTCACCTGTTTTCATCAGTAGTGGGGTGTTCCTATTTAATCCTGCTCTTCAGTCATTGCCTTGCCGGCCATCAATGTAACTAGAGCCTTTCTGTTGCATGTTCCTGCTCCTAGACTACTGATCAGCTAAGTTGGACTCTTAGTCCTAAGTTTGTTTGCATTTTTGTTCCAGTTTACAGTTAAGTCTTTCTCTGTAGCTGGAAGCTCTTGTGGGCTGAAATTACCACTCCGGTGTCATGAGTTGACACATGAGTTTTAAAGTAATTTCAGGATGGTATTTTAAAAGGGTTTTCAGCTGACCGTGCAGTTCCCTTTTGTATCTTTCTACTATCTAGTAAGCGGACCTCGCTTTGCTGAACCTACCTTCATACTGCGTATGTCTTTTCCTCTGAACTCACTGTCAATATATGTGGGGGGCTTCTGTCTCCTTTTTGGGGGAATTTCCCTAGAGGTAAGCCAGGTCTGTTTTTTCCTCTACTAGGGTAAGGTAGTTCTCCGGCTGGCGAGAGACGTCTAGGGATAAAACTTAGGCACGCCCCCCGGCCACTATTAGTTGTGTGGTAGGTTTAGCTCATGGTCAGCTCGAGATTCCATCACCCAAGAGCTCGTTCATTATTTGTGTGTCCTGACGTTCCCCTGCCATTGGGAACCATGACACATCTGGCTAGAAACGCTGTCCCCTGCTTGAGGCGTTAGCTCTGCCCGCTCTTCTTCACCCCACCCTCGCTGTACACACTGACTACTGGATAATTGTGTAACTCCCTCCTCTGGACGGATGTCTTCCTCCTCCATTGACTCCTCCTCATCCTCCTCACAAAGTGTCCCCTGCCTACGCATTTGTGAGGAACCACGTGGCGCTGACTGTCCAGAAGCTGATGGAAATGGTGAGTCCTCATCTTCCACCTCTTCCACAACATCATCCCTTAGCGCTTGCAGTGTTTGTTGAAGCAAGCTGATAAGGGGGACAGTCATGCTGACTAGTGCATCATCTGCACTCTCCATCCGCGTGGAATAATCGAAGGGACGCAAAACCTGGCAGACGTCCTTCATAGTGGCCCACTCTGTGGTTGTGAAGTCTGAACGGCGCGGAGTGCGACTTCTTTGCGCCTGATGCAGCTGGTACTCCATTACTGCTTGCTGCTGCTCACACAACCGCTCCAACATATGTAACGTGGAATTCTACCTTGTAGGTAGGTCACATATGATGCGATGTTCCGGAAGGCGGAATCGGCGCTGCAGAGCTGCAATGCGCGATCTTGCCGTGCTGGAACGCCGCAAGTGAGCACACTCTAGGCGGACCTTGTGCAGCAGTGCATCAAGATCCGGATAGTCCCTCAAAAAACTCTGCACGACCAAGTTGAGCACATGTGCCAGACATGGGATGTGAGTGAGGTTGCCGAGGCCCAGAGCTGCCACCAGATTTCGGCCATTGTCACACACTACCATGCCTGGCTGGAGATTCTCTGGCACAAACCACACATCGCTCTCCTGCTTGATGACATTCCAGAGCTCCTGCGCTGTGTGGCTTCGATTCCCCAAAGAAATTAATTGCAAGACGGCCTGTTGACGTTTGGCCACGGCTGTGCTCATGTCGGTCGTAACAGGTAAACTTTCACGGGTCCATGTGGAGGTGGACTGTGACGGCTCCTGCAGCGATGATTCTGAGGAACTTGTGTATGAGGAGGAGTCAATGCGTACAGACTGGATTCCTGCAATCCTTGGAGTGGGCAGGACATGTCCTGCGCCACTCGCACGATCTGTACCCGGCTCAACAACATTAACCCAATGGGCAGTGAGGGAAAGGTATCGCCCCTGTCCATGGTGACTGGTCACGCATCTGTGGTGAGGTGGACCTTGCTACTGATGGCGTTCAGTAGCGCGTATTTTATGTGTCCCTCCACATGCTTGTGCAGGGCAGGGACGGCTTGCCTGCTGAAATAAATGCGGCTGGGCACATTGTACTGTGGGACTGCCAATGCCATCAAGTCACGGAAGCTGTCAGTCTCCACCAGCCTGAATGACAGCATTTCCAGTGACAGAAGTTTGGCAATGCCTGCCTTCAGAGCCTGTGCTCGTGGGTGGTTTGACGAGAATGGCCGCCTTTTCTCCCATGCCTGTACTACCGATGGCTGTAGACTGGCCTGGGAGTGTTGGTTGGCCTAGCTCTTCAGTGTGTTTTTGTAACTCTGCCGCGTGCCTGGTCCGCACATGTTTCCACATATTTGAAGTATTGAGGCTGCTGACATTTCTCCCTCTTTTGATTTTCTGATGACACATCTTGCATTTGACAAAGCAAATGTCATCTGCAACTGTGTCAAAAAAGGCCCAGGCACTGCAAGTCTTGTGAGCGCCCTTTGGCTGTTGGAAGAGGCATGCTCCTAACGGGTGCCAAAGTGGAGGCTACAGGCTCCGCTGTCTTCCCCCTCCCTCTCCCTCTTTGGCCCATTCGGGGAATCTCTTCCTCAGAGCTGCTCCCACCACCTTCCTGTCCCTCATGCCACGATGGGTCAAGGACCTCATCATCTACACTACCCTCTGCCACCAACTGCTCCTCCTGGGTAGTCTCAGCAGCACAGCACGCACCAGAAAGTGGCACCTGAGTGTCATCAGCGGATGCGTACTGCGGTGTGGTGACCGGAGGCACTGGCCCACCTGCCTCTTCAGACTCAGAGAGAAAAAGCTGTTGGGCATCACTGCACACTGCCTCTTCTTCCATTTCTCCAATGCTGCTTGGCTGGCCCCCTGTTTCCAAGCCAAGAGATTCAGAGAACAGAAGTAGAGACGGCTCCTGTCCTGGGCTCTCTGACTGCCTGGGCAATTTGGCAGGTGGTGAAGAGACAGATGGGTGCTCTCCAGTGCTCTGTGCCTGAGAGGATATGGCACTAATTGAAGTCGATGCGTTAGCTGCCATCCATCCGACAACGGCTTCAATTTGGTCTTCACGCAGCAGCGGTGTACGGCGCTCTCCAACAAAGCTGCGCATGAAGGACTGTTCCCTGCTGAAACTGGGTGATGATGAGTCACCGGTGCCCGCAGCAGGCACAGAATCCCCATGTCCTCTCCCTGCTCCGCGCCCATGCCCACGTGCCTTACTCCCTGCCTTCTTCATCTTGGTTGACTGATAAAGATAAGCAGAAAAGTACTAACGGCTTAGTGTGCTTATTCCTGAACAGCTCCTAACAGGTATAAGAAACACAAATTTTCTAAAGTGTGGACTAGACTTTAATATGAGCTAATGTGGCCTACACAACTGTAAAGTGGTGTTTGGTGAACTTTATTAGTTATTTATTTTTTGGGGGCTGAACTGACTACAGTGCGAGCTGCACTCACACGGAGACCGTGCAGACAGCCGTAAACAGCGCTGCAAGGCCCAAAAAACCTCCTCTACGTTATCCTATGTAGTGTTTTTCCACAATTTAGCTGGATACGGGTGGAAAGCCACTAATAGGATTTATTTGAAAAAATGTGCAGCGGGCTGCACTCTTTGCAAAAAAGGACAATGTATTTTACGCTATGAGGCAGTGACGCACCCTGAGCTGGATACAACCAGCTGTGGCTGCACACAGACTGCAGGGTGAGCTGCACTCACACGGAGACCGTGCAGACAGCCGTAAACGGTGCTGCAAGGCCCAAAAAACCTCCTCTACGTTATCCTATGTAGTGTTTTTCCACAATTTAGCTGGATACGGGTGGAAAGCCACTAAAAGGAATTAGTTGAAAAAATGTGCAGCGGGCTGCACTATTTGCAAAAAAGGACAATGTATTTTACGCTATGAGGCAGTGACGCACCCTGAGCTGGATACAACGGGCTGTGGCTGCACACAGACTACAGGGCGAGCTGCACTCACACAGAGACCGTGCAGACAGCCGTAAACGGCGCTGCAAGGCCCAAAAAACCTCCTTTACGTTATCCTATGTAGTGTTTTTCCACAATTTAGCTGGATACGGGTGGAAAGCCACTAATAGGAATTATATGAAAAAATGTGCAGCGGGCTGCACTATTTGCAAAAAAGGACAATTTATTTTACGCTATGAGGCAGTGACGCACCCTGAGCTGGATACAACCGACTGTGGCTGCACACAGACTACAGGGCGAGCTGCACTCACATGCAGACAGCCGTAAACGGCGCTGCAAGGCTCAAAAAACCTCCTCTACGTTATCCTATGTAGTGTTTTTCCACAATTTAGCTGGATACGGGTGGAAAGCGACTAATAGGAACTATTTGAAAAAATGTGCAGCGGGCTGCACTATTTGCAAAAAAGGACAATGGAATGGATAGAACAGTATGAGACAGTGAACCACCCTGAGCTGAATACAACTGGCTATGGCTGAACACAGACTAGAGAGTGGGCTGCACTTACACACACACACAGAGACCTTGCAGATCGCTGTGAAAACAGCGCTGCAAGGCAAAAGCAAGGTGAACACACAGCGGTTGCTAAATTAGCCTGGGAAAAGCACAAAGAAGCAAATCGCTATCTCAACTGGCCCTCAGTCAGAACACAGCGTCCTATGCCTAACTGAATTCACAGCAGAGTGAGCCAGAAAGGGCGGCAGCATTTTTTATAGTGCATCATGACATCATTTCAGCAGCCAATCACAGCCTTGCCAGTAGTTACATGCCCACCATGCTGAACAGGATGTGCCCACACTTGTAATCATTCCTCATTGGCTGAATTTGTGCTGTTTGAATTATGGGAACTTCCGATTCCGGTATCCGATATGCGGTAAGTATCGGATCTCGGTATCGGAATTTCGATACCGCAAGTATCGGCCGATACCAGATACTTGCGGTATCGGAATGCTCAACACTACTCCCCGCCTGACCGGACATGAACTCATTAGCGTGGCAAAGTTTCTGAACATTTTCTCACGCTGTCAGTTCACCGAGTCAGGTGGGGAGTCTGCACATGTTTAGTGATGTCAGCGGCAAACGGCCCCACCTGACCTGAGGTGAACTTTACAGCGGCATAGTACGTATGCCGTGCAATTTTTTTCTCACACCCATTGACTTGCATTGGCGGGTCTTGTCTGAGATACGCAGCAAATCGCAGCATGCTGAGATTTTTTTTCTCAGTCAGATTTCAGCTGAGAAAAAAAATCGCAGATGAGATGTAACCCATTGAATAACATTGGTCAGAGTGCAATCCGATTTTTTATCGGATTGCACTCGTCTGTTTTTCTCGCAAATGGGTATGAGCCCTTAAAGAGATTTCTGCACAGTTCTGGGCTATCTCTTGCCAAATGCCAGCTGTATTGTCTACTTTTATGATATGTGCATCCTATTTTCTATGATGTTATTCTTAATTTTATCCTAAAACCCAATGTTATTCTTAAGGTGAACAATATTGCACTGATGGTCTCGCAAAACATTTTAACTGGGTGACTGATTTTTATGACTATTTTCAGGCTCCAGTGTGAAATCCATATAAAATTGGGATGCTGACCTTGTGTTATTATTCCTATTCGGAACAGTCATTAGTCTTGTTAATAAAAGACCACTGACCGCTGATATGTTGAATAGAAAAAGTGAGAGATAAAAGTGATTGTTATATTTGCTTGTGTTGATGAGGCCATAACACATTCTCCCGGATTCCTCACACTCTCTGCACACAGGGAATAATATCCTCCCATTTAGTGTAGCTATTTCAGAAACTGATCTATCCCTGATCTGTTCTGCATGATGAACAAATACTCTATTAACCATTTAGGACTCATTTCATCAGAGCCTGAGCTTTTCTGTTCTATTCTCTTTAGCATAGCCTTCTCAGCATTTAGGAATTCTGATAAATGAAGTATGTCTAAAATGGGAACATCAATATAGCAAGGTGTAAAAAGGGCTGTCCACCGCTAGACAATCTATTTCCTAAATGCTGATGGACTGGCTGTCAGACAGAAGTGGAGGAATGAGTTTTTTGTTTGTCTTCAATTTTACTGGGGGGCACTTGAGCATTTAAGATGGCTGGAGAACCTAATAAAAGGGGAAAGATTATTGTGATCAAGCGGTGCTAAAACCGCTCGTTTCACTATTTTCTGGCTGTGTAAACAGGCTTGGTATCACCCAATGAAAGAGAAAAACTCTCATTCATGGGTGATCTCTTATGCAACATAAAAGATGGTCGGACCAGGACCTATGCTACCGAGGCCAATCTAGTATAGATAGCTCAGTGCACATCACTTACTTTGGCCTGCCCCTGGTCGGTCTATATAAGCGGACCCTAAGATAGAGTGTGCCGCAGTATTTAAAGGCAAAATATTCTGAGGAAACTGGTATTTTGGCTTCATTACACTCCTATTTGGAAAACATCACACTGTAACAAGAAATACTCCTATGCTGTGATGTAGTGCCTGGCGGCATGGCAGCTAATGACTCTCATTTGTCACATCACTAGTCTGATTCCAGGACAACCTGGGTGAAGAGCCGAGTATTGTTAATGTGTACAAGAAAATAAATATTCTAATATCTCCAAGAGAATCAGACACATCTGTCTATCGGGGCACAATTAATGTAGGCGGCTTCCAGTTCTCAGTGAACCATAGGTTGACGAATTGTTGATTTAATATGTAAGATTCATCTGTACAATCCCTCTGTTTTCTGTCTTTTCTTATCGTTCTGAATAATTTACAGCATTTGCAATGTTTCTGAAAGTGAGAGGCTGAGCACAAGTGATAAAGGAGTAGAAGACAATCTGTACCCATTCATTTCCTTCTACAAATATATAAATGATAATTCCTACTTTGCATCCTCAATGCAAAGCTGCCGGGTGCGTTAGGACAATTTAGAGGATACATTGTATAAAAGAACACACACTAGCACAGTGTCAGCAGTGGTTTACAGCAAATGCTTTTTGAAAAAAATAACTTGCAATAATGAAATATTTCATTGATCAAATGTCACTAAAGGGTTACAAGTTACCTACAGCAATGCAGAAAAAAGTAAGATGTCTGTTCTTACAAATGTATGTGATAATCACAATACAGTTCTAGGGGTAGGATTTGTGTGTGTTTGAACCCCCTCCTCTCAGCACCCACATGGGGAGGAGGTGACCTCATTTCTCAACCAATCAAATGTCTCCGAACTCCAGTTTACACACTCTCATCTTGTACAGATCTGTTTAATTATGACAACCACTGCAGTAAATTTTTGATGAAGATGTTATTAAATATTTGTGGTGGCACCGTCAGCCTTTAATTATTCAATATGAAGTCTAAGCCCTCTTGACTCAGATTTGCAGAGCTACCCCCAAAAAGTCCTAGGGGTGCAGAAAAAGGACATGGTGTCACTTGCTCCACGTGCAACACTTTAGGAACTGAAGCATGACTTATTAGGAACAGCTTTAAAGCTTATCTTCCAGAAATCTATGTTGCTCCATTCGGAATTCTGGTCTGGTCAGTAGAGTTCTCATTATTTCTGTTGTAAGTCATAAATGACTTCTTATAGCACAGCCCTGGATAAAATAATTGCGATTCACATAAAAGAAAAAGCTAAAATTTATGAAGAAATACTTTGTAATTATTTGCCTTGATGAAACATGCCAAACCTTGCGTTAACGTGCTAGGTGCAGTCACTTGTCCAGTAGAACTCTTTCTCTAGCTCGCCATGGTGTTAAAAGCATATGTGTGCATCAGATCATGCTAACACGTAGGAAGCGTGGCTGTGTCAGCTTTGTAGGTATCACTTATGGTAAATTCTGTATACTCTAGGGTGGAAGATGCATCTGCTGCTGTTTCTATAGCAACCTTAAAACATTTAGTAGTCTTTGTTAGGTGTTTAAACCCAAAAGTGTTAAGAAAGGGAGGAGGGAGTGAAAAAAAGAGGGAGGCAAGAAGCTAAGAAGATTAAAAGCTGGAAGAATATGAAAATGTATCTGTGGAGGGCAAGAAATGAAATGAAGAGAGGTGATAGGAAGGATCCATGTGTATTTGCAGGTTATGGGAAACCATAGATTGCATTGCTGCTTGAGTTTTGGTGTGACAATGTACGTTAGAAGCCATAATGCCAGCATGGTGCTCATGTGGCGCTTCTCTGCTGTGAAGGTTAATGAGTTATTATTCCAGATGTTCTGTGTGAATCCCCAGTTGCTCATCTGTCAAGATTGAGACACACTGGTAGAACCTGAAGTTTATGAGAATTGTCAGTCATACATGGTCACCACAAGGGACTTGATTATTTTATTTTGCTAATCATGACCCTCTCTGTCACAAAGTGACTGTCCTAGCATGACACGACCCGACGAGGGGACGGTCACAAAACGTAGAAACACACTAGGGTACACCAGGTACATAATAACAATGGTGGTCCCTGACAATAGGGAACGGGGAAATGGACACCTCCTGCACTCATCTGAGGATGTGCCCTGCTCTTACTAACGTCCCTATATGGGTTCTTTCACCCCGTCGCAAAGCAGGATACCTAATCCCTCACTTGCGCTGCTCCTATCCCTAAGTAGGGAATTGGCAAGTGAGAACACTGGTCCCACTGCTGCACTAAGACAACACAAGGTAAGGTAAGATAAACACCACAATGAAAATGAAACACGAAACAACACTTAGCTTTTCTCTGCTGAAATGCACCGCACAGCAGATTAAGGCACCAATTTACAGCATTCAGCTGAAGCACCATTGAACCAGCAAACTCCAGTCTTCAGCACGGTTGGTCTCCAAAAGGACCTGTGTAACCAACAGTCAGCTGATGCATCAGGTGACCTTTAGGATGGTGGGAGTGGTCGCCAACCACATCAGCAGACTAGGGAGCAATGTAATTACACCAGCGGCCACCGGGGGGAACAGACGTTAACCCCCGATGGCCTGAAAGGAAAAGAGGTTTAATATGAATCGCCAAGTCTGCCTCAGATCCAAAAATGGATCGTGACACTCTCCTTTTGTTTTTATGCAGAGATGCAAAAAGAGCATTTCCTGAAAGTCAGGTACATCCCGACTTGATCTACTCATGGATGACAGAAGGTGACAGGTACAGTTGGGCTCAAACGGTTAAATACCCCAGCAGAATTTTTGCTTTCTTGGCCTTTTTTCAGACAATATGAATGATAACTCCAAAACTTTTTCTCCACTCATGGTTAGTGGTTGGGTGAAGCCATTTATTGTCAAACTACTGTGTTTTCTCTTTTTAAATCATAATGACACCCCAAAACATTCAAATGACCCTGATCAAAAGTTCACATACCCCATTTCTTAATGTTGTTGTATTGCCCCCTCTAACATCAATGACTGCGTGAAGTTGCTTGTGGTAATTGTGGATGAGGTTCTTTATTTTCTCAGATGGTAAAGCTGCTCATTCTTCTTGGCAAAAAACCTCCAGTTCCCATAAATTCCTGATCTGTCTAGCATGAACTGGGAGACCAAGGTCTGCCTTGTTGGAAATAATATACCAGTAGTTGTCCTTGCGCAAGACTACTAAGTCCGGCGTCACACTCAGCGTAGGGAAATACGGTCCGTATTTTACGGCCGTAATACGCAGTAATTTTCCCAAAACACTGTTCCGTATTCAATGCGAGGATGCGATTTTTACGGACAAATGTATCAGTGTGTCATCCGTATGGCATCCGTATGGCTTCCGTACAGCGATTTTTTTGCGCAGGCTTGCAAAATGGACAAATCATGGATCCATCGGCTAAAATATTCCTAAAAACATATATACAGCCTATATATATACATATATATATATGAGACACATATACACTCACCGGCCACTTTATTAGGTACACCTGTCCAACTTCTTGTTAACACTTAATTTCTAATCAGCCAATCACATGGCGGCAACTCAGTGCATTTAGGCATGTAGACATGGTCAAGACAATCTCCTGCAGTTCAAACCGAGCATCAGTATGAGGAAGAAAGGTGATTTCAGTGCCTTTGAACGTGGCATGGTTGTTGGTGCCAGAAGGGCTGGTCTGAGTATTTCAGAAACTGCTGATCTACTGGGATTTTCACGCACAACCATCTCTAGGGTTTACAGAGAATGGTCCGAAAAAGAAAAAAAATCCAGTGAGCGGCAGTTCTGTGGGCGGAAATGCCTTGTTGATGCCAGAAGTCAGAGGAGAATGGGCAGACTGGTTCGAGCTGATAGAAAGGCAACAGTGACTCAAATCGCCACCCGTTACAACCAAGGTAGGCCTAAGAGCATCTCTGAACGCACAGTGCGTCGAACTTTGAGGCAGATGGGCTACAGCAGCAGAAGACCACACCAGGTACCACTCCTTTCAGCTAAGAACAGGAAACTGAGGCTACAATTTGTACAAGCTCATTGAAATTGGACAGTAGAAGATTGGAAAAACGTTGCTTGGTCTGATGAGTCTCGATTTCTGCTGCGACATTCGGATGGTAGGGTCAGAATTTGGCGTAAACAACATGAAAGCATGGATCCATCCTGCCTTGTATGGAGCATCTTTGGGATGTGCAGCCGACAAATCTGCGGCAACTGTGTGATGCCATCATGTCAATATGGACCAAAATCTCTGAGGAATGCTTCCAGCACCTTGTTGAATCTATGCCACGAAGAATTGAGGCAGTTCTGAAGGCAAAAGGGGGTCCAACCCGTTACTAGCATGGTGTACCTAATAAAGTGGCCGGTGAGTGTATATATATTTATATTTAATTCAGCGCAAGATAGCATAAAAGCCGGTAATTCAATTGCCGGCTTTTGCTATCTCCTTCACAAACCCGACAGGATATGAGACATGGTTTACATACAGTAAACCATCTCATATCCCTTTTTTTATTATATATTCCTCTTTAGTAATGTAACAAGTGTCTGTGTGTTAAATTTTGAAGCTCTAGCTATTAAATTAAAGGGTTAAATCCCGGAAAAAATTGGCGTGGGCTCCCACGCAATTTTCTTCGCCAGAGTGGGAAAGCCAGTGACTGAGGGCAGATATTAATAGCCGAGGGAGGTACCATGGTTATAGGACCCCCCGGCTAAAAACATCTGCCCCCAGCCACCCCAGAAAAGGCACATCTGGAAGATGTGCCTATTCTGGCACTTAGCCTCTCTCCTCCCACTCCCGTGTAGCGGTGGGATATGGGGTAATGAAGGGTTTATGTCACCTTGCAATTGTAAGGCGACATTAAGCCAGGTTAATAATGGAGAGGCGTCAATTATGACACCTATCCATTATTAATCCAATAGTATGAAATGGTTAATAAAACACACACACACATTGTTCAAAATTATTTTAATGAAATAAAGACACAGGGTGTTTTAATATTTTATTATACTCTCGATCCACCTGAAGACCCTTGTCACCTGAAATAAAGTTAAACAAAACAAGCAACAATATTCCATACCTTCCGTCGATCAGTCTTGTCCCATGCTGTAAATCCATCTGAAGGGGTTAAATCATTTTACACCCAGGAGCTCTGCTAATGCAGCTGTGCTCCTGTCTGTAAAACTATGTGAATGAATGGAATGCAGGGGAATGTCCTATAGTTACCTCGAGTCGCGGTGATGCGCCCTCTGCTGGATGAACTCATATGAACTCGAGCCTGGGAACTTTTCAGAAAAGTTCCCACGGTCGAGTTCATTAATTAATTAATATCTGCCCTCAGTCACTGGCTTTCCCACTCTGGCGGAGAAAATTGCGCGGTAGCCCACGCCAATTTTTTCCGTGATTTAACCCTTTAATTTAATAGCTAGAGCTTCAAAATTTAACACACAGACACTTGTTACATTACTAAAGAGGAATATGTAATAAAAAAGGGATATGAGATGGTTTACTGTATGTAAACCATGTCTCATATCCTGTCGGGTTTGTGAAGGAGAGAGCAAAAGCCGGCAATTGAATTACCAGCTTTTATGCTATCTTGCGCTGAATTAAATATAAATATATATATATATGTGTGTCTCACTGACATATATATATATATATATATATATATATATATATATATATATACCTATTCTATGTGTACACATTTATTCTACCTATTCTATTCTGTCAGTGTGATTTTACTGTACACCACACTGAATTGCCGGCTTTTCTAGAGAACACCGCTGCGTATTTCTCGCAAGTCCCACGCATGGTCCGTGTGTAATCCGTAATTTTCTCACCCCCATAGACTTTCATTGGTGGATTTTTTGCGCAATACGCTGACAAACGCAGCATGCTGCGATTTTCTACGGCCGTGCAAGACCGTATAATACGGATCAGTAAAATACGGCAGATAGGAGCAGGGCCATAGAGAATCATGGTACCGTATGCAGTTTGTATTTTCTGCGCCTCTCATACATCCGTAAAACATGCCAGTGTGACGCCGACCTCATACTATAGTGCCTCCTTCAATAAACATGAGTCAAGCAGTGCTTGAGAAAGGCTTTTGGAAGCTGAGACATCGCCATGCCATGTGGGCCTAATAAAGTCCACCTTTATGTTTTGCTACGTCTGGAGTGCTGCTTCCCATTTTTTATCCTTATATTTGGCAAGTATAGGGATTAGTTGCTGGGAGGTCTGTGCACCCACTTGATTGACTGTGATGTTCCAATTTTTTTCTAGATAGATACAAAAAGATATAAATAACTATGTGAGTGAGATATATAACCAGCGCTTTGTATGTCTAATTTACTGTACATTTATTTGTTAGTAAATAAATTCCTATCAGAAAAAAAATTGCGCGCTATCCACCTAAATTTTATTAACCATCAGAGAAAAAGCAGACAGCTGGGGGCAGATGTTTATAGCCTGGAAAAAGGGTAATATCCATGGAGCTTCTGAGGCTATTAATATCGTCTCACAGCCTTTACTGGCTATAAGAATGGGGGACCACCCAAAAAAAATTACTTGGGTCCCCTATAATTAACCCCTTTACCCCCAAGGGTAGTTTGCACGTTAATGACCGGGCAAATTTTTACAATTCTGACCACTGTCCTTTTATGAGGTAATAACTCCGGAACGCTTCAACTGATCTTGGCGATTCTGAGACTGTTTTCTTGTGGCATATTGTACTTTATGTTAGTGGTAAAATTACTTCAAAATAACTTGCGTTTATTTGTGTAAAAAACGTAAATTTGGTGAAAATGTTGAAAATTTTGTGATTAAAAAACTTTTAATTTTTAAGACAGAGAAATACGTCACACAAAATAGTTATGAAATAACATTTCCCACATGTCTGCTTTACATATATATATAAATAAATAAATATATATATATATATATATATATATATATATATATATATATATTTGGAACCAACATTTTTTTTTGTTAGGAAGTTACAAGGGTTAAAATTAGTGATTTCTCATTTTTACAACGAAATTTACAAAACCTTTTTCTAGGGACCACCTCATATTTGAAGTCACTTTGAGAAGTCTATATGGCAGAAAATACCCAAAAGTAACACCAATCTAAAAACTGCACCCCTCAAGGTACTCAAAACCACATTCAAGAAGTTTATTAACTCTTCAGTAGAGATGAGCCACCTCCCTAGTGTTCGGGTTCGGTTCGGTTCGTCGAACAGGGACGTGTTCGACGAACTGTTCTTCGAACGTTTGACGAACACCGTCGAACCCCATTGAAACCAAACACAAACACATACAAACACATGGAAAACACATAGAAAAAACCTTAACCCCTTCACCGTGAAGCCTGTTTTCACCTAAGTGACAGGGCCAATTATTAGAATTCTGACCACTGTCACTTTATGAGGTCATAACTCTAAAACGCTTCAACGGATCCTGGTGATTCTGACACTGTTTTCTCGTGACATATTGTACTTCATCATAGTGGTAAAACTTCTTCGATATGACTTGCATTTATTTGTGAAAAAAACAAAAATGTGTCGAAAATTATGAAAATTTAGCAATTTTCCAACTTTTTATGCCCTTAAATTAGAGAGTTATATCACATAATATAGTTCATAAACAACATTTTCCACATGTCTGCTTTACATCAGCACAATCTTGGAAACATAATTTTTTTTGTTAGGGAGTTATAAGGGTTAAAAGTTGACCAGCGATTTCTCATTTTTGCAACAAAATTTGCAAAATCATTTATTTTACGGACCACCTCACACTTGAAGTGACTTTGAGGGGTCTATATGACAGAAAATGGCCAAAAGTGACATCATTCTAAAAACTGCACCCCTCAAGGTACTCAAAACCACATTCAAAAAGTTTATTAACCCTTCAGGTGCTTCACAGGAATTTTTGGAATGTTTAAAAAAAATTGAACATTTAACTTTTTTTTCACAAAATTTTTAATTCATATTCAATTTGTTTTATTTTACCAAGGGTAACAGGAGAAATTGGACCACAAAAGTCGTTGTACAATTTGTCCTGAGTACGCCGATACCCCACATGTTGGGGTAAACCATTGATTGGGCACATGGCAGAGCTCGGAAGGGAAGGAGCGCCATTTGACTTTTCAATGCAAGATTTGCAATTGAGATCGGAACCCATGTTGCGATTGGAGAGCCCCTGATGTGCCTAAACAGTGGAAACCCCCACAAGTGACACCATTTTGGAAAGTAGACCCTCTAAGGAACTAATCTAGATGTGTGGTGAGCACTTTGAACCTCCAAGTGCTTCACAGAAGTTTATAATGTAGAGCCGTAAAAAAAAATTCATATTAATTTTCACAAAAAATGATCTTTTTGCCCCAAACTTTTAATTTCCCAAGGGTATCAGGATAAATTGGACCCCAAAAGTTGTTGTGCAATTTGTCCTGAGTACGCGGATACTTCATATATGGGGATAAACCACTGTTTGAGCGCATGGCAGAGCTCGGAAGGGAAGGAGCGCTATTTGACTTTTCAATACAAAATTGGCTGGAATTTAGATCGGAACCCATGTCGCGTTTGGAGAGCCCCTGACGTGCCTAAACAGTGGAAAAACCCCACACGTGACCTCATTTGGAAAGAAGACCCCCTAAGGAACTTATCTAGATATGTGGTGAGCACTTTTAACCCCCAATTGTTTCACTAAAGTTTAGAATGTAACGCTGTGAAAATTAAAAAATCTTTTTTTCTTTCCACAAAATGAGGTTTTGGCCTGCAATTTTTTTTTCCCAAGGGTAACAGGAGAAATTGGACCACAAAAGTTATTGTCCAATTTGTCCTGAGTACGCTGATACCCCATACATGGGGGGGAACCACTGTTTGGGCGCACGGCAGAGCTCGGAAGGGAAGGAGCGCCGTTTGAAATGCAGACTTAGATGGATTGGTCTGCAGGTGTCATGTTGCATTTGCAGAGCCCCTGATGTACCTAAACAGTAGAAACCCCCCACAAGTGACCCCATATTGGAAACTAGACCCCCCAAGGAACTTATCTAGATGTGTTGTGAGAACTTTAAACCAACAAGTGTTTCACTACAGTTTATAACGCAGAGCCGCGAAAATAAATTTTATTTTTTTTTCCACGAAAATGATATTTTAGCCCCCACATTTTTATTTTCCCAAGGGTAACAGGACAAATTGGACCCCAAAAGTTGTTGTCCAACTTGTCCTGAGAACGCTGATACCCCATATGTTGGGGGGAACCACTGTTTGGGCGCACAGGAGAACTCGGAAGGGAAGGAGCACTGTTTTAGTTTTTCAAAGCAGAATTGGCTGGAATTGAGATCGGACGCCATGCCGCGTTTGGAGAGCCCCTGATGTGCCTAAACAGTGGAAACTCCCCAATCCTAACTGAAACCCTAACCCCAACCCTAGCCCCAGCCCTAACCCTAGCCCTAACCCCAACCCTAACCCTAGCCCTAACCCTAGTCCTAACCCTAGCGCTACTTTCACACTAGCGTTTTTTGCATACGTCGCAATGCGTCGTTTTGGTGAAAAAACGCATCCTGCAAAGTCACCTGCAGGATGTGTTTTTTCCCCATAGACTAACATTAGCGACGCATTGCGACGTATTGACACACGTCACAACTGTCGTGCGACAGTTGCGTCATGTTGTGGCGGACCGCCGGCAGCAAAAAACATTACATGTAACGTTTTTGTGTGCCGACGGTCCGCCATTTTCGACCACGCATGCGCGGCCGGAACTCCGCCCCCACCTCCCCACACCTCACAATGGGGCAGCGGATGCGTGGAAAAACAGCATCCGCTGCCCCCGTTGTGCGGCGCTTGCACAGTATGCGTCGGTACGTCGGGCCGACGCAGCGCGACGGCCCCGTACCTACGCTAGTGTGAAAGTAGCCTAATGGGAAAATGGAAATAAACAAATTTTTTAACATTTTATTATTTTTCCCTAACTAAGGGGGTGATGAAGGGGGGTTTGATTTACTTTTATAGCGTTTTTAGGGCGGATTTTTATGGTTGCCAGCCATCACACACTAAAAGACGCTTTTTATTGCAAAAAATAGTTTTTGCATCTCCACATTTTGAGAGCTATAATTTATCCATATTTTGGCCCACAGAGTCATGTGAGATCTTGTTTTTTGCGGGAAGAGTTGCCGATTTTATTGGTACCATTTTCGGGCACATGACATTTTTTGATCGCTTTTTATTCTGATTTTTGGGAGGCGGAATGAACAAAAACCAGCAATTCCTGAAATTCTTTTAGGGAGGGCGTTTATACCGTTCCACGTGTGGTAAAATTGATAAAGCAGCTTTATTCTTCAGGTCAGTACGATTACAGCGATACCTCATTTATGTAATTTTTTTATGTTTTGGCGCTTTTTTACACAATAAAAACTATTTTATATAAAAAAAATAATTGTTTTTGCATCACTTTATTCTGAGAGCTATAAATTTTTTATTTTTCTGCTGATGATGCTGTGTGGCGGCTTTTTTTTGTGGGACAAGATGACGTTTTCAGCGGTACCATGGTTATTTATATCCATATTTTTGATCGCGTGTTATTCCACTTTTTGTTCGGCGGTATGATAATAAAGCGTTGTTTTTTGCCTTGTTTTTTTTTTTTTTTTGCGGTGTTCACTGAAGGGGTTAACTAGTGGGATAGTTTTATAGAGCGGGTCATTACGGACGCGGCGATACCAAATATGTGTACTTTTATAGTTTTTTTTAATTTACATAAATAAATGGATTTACTGGGAAATGTTGTTTTTTTTTCTTTATTTGGGGATTTTAATTTTTTTTTTTTTATATATTCTATTTTTTTTTTTTTTTACTTTCTACCATTGTCCCAGGGTGGGACATCACTGTATTAGATCAGATCGTTGATCTGACAGTGTTCATAGCACTCTGTCAGATCAGCGATCTGACAGGCAAGTTCAGGACTCAGAAGGCTTTCCGGCGCCTGCTCTCAACAACTCTCAGCAGGCGCCGGCTAGCCAGGTCATTTCATGACCCAGAAGGAGTCCCGCGGCCATCTTGGATCCGGGGACTCCTTCTGGATCACCGGAGCAACGCGTTCTCATCGCGTTGCTCCGGTGGGAGAGCGCAGGGAGCCCCCGTCCCTGCGCGATCCCCCTCTATGGAGGGGTTAAATGCCCGCGATCGGCGCTAGCGATCGTGGGCATTGCTGCAGGGTGTCAGCTGTCATATACAGCTGACACCCGCAACCAATCACCGCGGCGCTCAGCGCGAGACCGCGGTGATCGGTGCGCCGTACTAGTACTGAGGCTGGCACAAATGCAGTTCCGGCAGCGCAGTACTAGTACGGCGCATGTCGCGAAGGGGTTAAAAGGTGTCCAAAAGCTGACAAACTGCTCAGAAGACACAACAAACACATGGAAAAGTCACAACTACATAAAGTCATGCAAAAAGAAAAGAGGTGGAGGAGTAAAAGGAGGAGGAGACACAGATATAGGCATGTCATGCCCTTCTAAAATCAAGAAAGGCTGGAGTAAAAATCTAAACTCACTCTACCAACACCCAGACGTCTTGACAAAAAAAATAAAAAAAGAAATATCTTTAGGTAGAATGGCGGCGGGTCCATTCAGAACACTTTCCTTAGAAGACGTAGTGGTACCCCCGTTGGGAGTTGTGCCAAAAAATGAACCCAATACATTCAGACTAATCCACCATTTGTCATATCCAAGGGGCAGGTCAGTAAACGACAACATCGACGCGGAACCAAGTACAGTACTATGTACTGTACCTCCTTTGACGAGGGAATCAGGTCGGTCAAGAAGTTGGGAAGGGGCACCCTAATGGCCAAAACAGACATTGAGGGGGCGTCCCGGTTGCTACCTGTGCCTCCAAATAGTGTCCTCCCATTGGGCTGCTTCTGTGAAGGAGCATACCACATAGATCGCTGTTTGCCCATGGGGTGCTCCATATCCTGCTCACTATTTGAGGCGTTTAGTTGCTTCCTCAAATGTGTCGTCATGGACGTTTGTAAGGCGGCACATATTATCCATTGCCTCGACGACTTCTTATGCCTGGGCCCAAAAGATTTGCCACAGTGTGAAAACACGCGGTGGTCCACCTGTGAGAAGGAGAGAGCTGGAGGGAGAGTGGACACCCCAGAGCCGAGGTTAGATTGAGAAAGAAAGAAGGCGGTGTAGCTTGCTTCATGGGAGGGGTACTCTGCTGAGTAGCAGAAATTGCTACTAGGCCCAAAAGGATTTCCTGGGCCAGATGCCGTTACAAAATAGTAGTTAGGTAAACAGGCGGTGTAGCTTGCTTCATGGGTGGGGTACGCTGCTGAGTAGCACTAAATTCTACTAGGCCCAAAAGGATTTCCTGGGCTAGATGCCATTAAAAATAGTACTTAGGTAAACAGGCGGTGGGTGGATGGGCTACTCTGCTGACTAGCAGACACTGAAGCTTTGGAGCAGACCTCTGAATCCCAGGCCATAGTATGAGTAAACAACTCTGCAAACGACCCCACCCACCTGGAATTGACGATGGCAACGTCATGTAAAACTCAGCAAGGGGACTAAATAAAAGAGTCTCCATTTTTTCAAAAAATTCGGCCACAGACACCACTTAAGTGGCATCAATTTTGCCAGAGTTTTTAAAAACGGTGGTGAGGTGATTTTCAAAAATCATCAAGCTTTTAGTCTCCCCAAGATGACACAGGGGTAGAAAAGTCCTTGCAGATCCAGGATTAGTTCATCTTGATGAACGTTAGTCTGTCTACATTGTCATTGGACAGCCGCATGCACTTATCTGTCAGCACACCACCAGCAGCGCTGAACACACGTTCAGAGAGAACGCTGGCTGTGGGGCATGACAAGATCTCTAAGGCGTGAGTGGCGAGCTCAGGCCATTTTTCAAGATTGGAAGCCCAAAATAAGCAAGGGTCCAGTTCCACAGTCATGGCATCGATGTTAACTTGGAGATACTCTTGAACCATCCTCTGTAGGCATTGGCTGTGCGCCAGACTTCTTGTCTCCTGTGGCCTTGCAAAGGATGGTTTAAAAAAATCTTGAAACGATTGGAAAAAATTGCTGTTACCACCAAATACGATGTTACTGTTACGGTTAGAGTGATGACTCGATAGTCCCACGGTTGGCAAGTTAGAACTCAGAGATTGACTACATGCACCACAAGTGTTTTGTGGAAAAGCAGATGTTAGATTCTGTAACAGTCTCTGCTGATACTCCTGCATGCGTGAATCCCTTTCTATGGCAGGAATTATTTCGCCAAATTTGCTTTTGAACCAGGGATCTAAGAGTGTTGCAACCCAGTAGTCGGCATTACTTCGGATTCTGACAATCCGAGGGTCATGTTGCATGTAGTGCAGCAAGAAGGCACTCATGTGTTTTGCGCATCCAGGAGGACCAAGTTCTTGTTGTCTTGGTGGTGGCGAGGTGAGAATCATGCTTCCTTCATCTTCCCCCCGCCCCAACCTCGCACAACAGAAATTTGATCAAGTTCTCCCTCATCTGATGAGTCTTCCATGCTTAGCGCCAGTTCGTCCTCCACTTCTTCCTCGCCTCCTGCGCCTTCCTCAACAATTTGGCTGCTACCATGCACCCTCGGTAATCCCTCTCCCCCAGCCTCCATTGCCAGCCGCCTTGGTGCTGCCAACCTTCTTGACCTTGGAGATATGATCCCTTCCGCATACGACTCCTCCTGTTGCTCCTCCTCCTCTTGTTCCACCACCTGACTCCGAACACTGTGTAAGGTGTGCTCCAGCATGTAAATCAACGGAATGGTCATGCTGATAATGGCATCGTCAGCACTAAACATCTTCGTTGCTATTTCAAAACTGTGCAGATGGGTGCATAGGTCCCTGATCTGAGACCACTCCGGCAGCATGATTTGCCCCACCTCTTGAGCTCATTGGCCCAGGCTATACGATATAACATATTGCACCAGGGCTCGTCGGACAGTGCAGACACTGCTCCTAGGCCCAAAACTATTACCTGGATTAGATGCAGTAAAAATTGAGATACACAGGCGGTATAGTTTGTTTCATAGGCTGGCTACTCTACTGACGTGCAGACATTGCTCCTAGGCCCAAAACTATTAACTGGATTAGATGCAGTAAAAATAGAGATACACAGGCGGTATAGTTAAGGCCCCGTCTCACTTAGCGACGCTAAAGCGATCCCGACAACGATACGACCTGTCAGGGATCGTTGCTGCGTTGCTATGTGGTCGCTGGTGAGATGTCAAACAGTGAGATCTTCCCAACGATCGCTGCTGCGATCTCACTGTTTGACATCTCACCAGCGACCTGTACAACGATGTCACATGGGAGCTATTATGACGATTCAGTGTCTGAGTAGTCAACGAGGTCGTTGGTAAGGTGTCAAACACAGCGATGTGTGCTACCCAGCGGGACCTCAACGATCAAAAAAAGGTCCAGGCCATTCCGACACGACCAGCGATCTCACAGCAGGGGCCTGGTCGCTGCTACGTGTCACACATAGCGAGATCGCTACTGAGGTCGCTGTTGCGTCACAAAACTTGTGACTCAGCAGCGATCTCGCTAGCGATCTCGCTTAGTGAGACGGGGGCTTTAGTTTCACAGGTGGGCTACTCTGCTGACGTGCAGACACTGCCCCTAGGCCCAAAACTATTAACTGGATTAGATGCAGTAAAAATAGAGATACACAGGCGGTATAGTTAGTTTCACAGGTGGGCTACTCTGCTGACGTGCAGACACTGCCCCTAGGCCCAAAACTATTAACTGGATTAGATGCTGTAAAAATTGAGATACACAGGCGGTATAGTTTGTTTCACAGGCGGGCTACTCTGCTGACGTGCAGACACTGCTCCTAGGCACAAAACTATTAACTGGATTAGATGCTGTAAAAATTGAGATACACAGGCGGTATAGTTAGTTTCAAAGGTGGGCTACTATGCTGACGTGCAGACACTGCTACTAAGCCCAAAACCCCAAAACGATTTACTGGGTTAGATGCAGTAAAAATTGAGATACACAGGCGGTGTAGCTAGCTTCACAGGCGGGCTACTCAGATGACTATCAGACAATGCTACTAGCCCAAAAGGATTGGCTGAGCTAGATTACACCAAATGCTGTGACTAACATTTGCACAGCACTGGCTCAGACCTGCCTGGCAAACAGTGCTATGAACTACTGTAACCTACCCTGAAAAGGGCTGATATTACAACTAGTCCCGACTCCTCCCGACTCCCTAAACCTATCTCTCTGACAATTCGCTCCAAAAAAACACTCTTAGGCCGGCGTCACACTCGGCGTAAGACAATACGGTCCGTATTTTACGGCCGTAATACGGCCGAAATACGGTGAAATGTTCCCAAAATAGTGATCCGTAGTCAGGGTGTGTCAGCGTATTTTGCGCATGGCATCCTCCGTATGTAATCCGTATGGCATCCGTACTGCGAGATTTTCGCGCAGGCTTGCAAAACCGACATCTAATGGATTTATGTGCTCAAATGTTCGGGAAAACATATATACAGTATATATATATATATATATATGTCATTGAGACACATATATATATATTCTGTATTTAGATTTCATTCAGCGCGATATGTGTTAAAAGCCGGTAATTCAATTGCCGGCTTCTCATTTCTCCTGCACAAACCCGACAGGATATGAGACATGGTTTACATACAGTAAACCATCTCATATCCCCATTTTTTTTGCATATTCCACACTACTAATGTTAGTAGTGTGTATGTGCAAAATTTCAGCGCTGTAGCTGCTGAAATAAAGGGTTAAATGGCGGAAAAAATTGGCGTGGGCTCCCGCGCAATTTTCTCCGCCAGAATGGTAAAGCCAGTGACTGAGGGCAGATATTAATAGCCAGGAGAGGGTCCTTGGTTATTGGCCCCCCCGTGGCTAAAAACATCTGCCCCCAGCCACCCCAGAAAAGGCACATCTGGAAGATGCGCCTATTCTGGCACTTGGCCACTCTCTTCCCACTCCCTGTAGCGGTGGGATATGGGGTAATGAAGGGTTAATGCCACCTTGCTATTGGAAGGTGACATTAAGCCAGATTAATAAAGGAGAGGCGTCAATTATGACACCTATCCATTATTAATCCAATTGTAGGAAAGGGTTAAAAAACACACACACACATGATTTAAAAGTATTTTAATGAAAAAAACACAGCGGTTGTTGTAATAATTTATTGTACTCTCAGTCCATCAGGAACACCCTCGCTTGGAAAAATAATAAACGCACAAGATACATACCTTCTGCTGTCAGATCAGGTCCCACGAAGTAATCCATCTGAAGGGGTTAACTAATATTACAGGCAGAGCTGCGATAAACCGCTCGCTCGTACCTGTAATCCCCGGGTGCTGAAAGGAAAGCAGTGATCTATACTTACATTCAGTTGCGGTGATGCGCCCCTGCTGGATGTTCTCATGAACTGCAGCCTGGGAACTTTTTCCCACGCTACAGGTCATATGAGGACATCCACCAGGGGGCGCATCACCGCGACTGAAGGTAACTATAGGTCATTGACCTACATTTCCTTCAGTCGCGGTGATGCGCCCCCTGGTGGATGTCCTCATATGACCTGTAGCGTGGGAAAAAGTTCCCAGGCTGCAGTTCATGAGAACATCCAGCAGGGGCGCATCACCGCAACTGAATGTAAGTATAGATCACTGCTTTCCTTTCAGCACCCGGGGATTACAGGCAGAGCGAGTGGATTATCGCAGCTCTGCCTGTAATATTAGTTAACCCCTTCAGATGGATTACTTCGTGGGACCTGATCTGACAGCAGAAGGTATGTATCTTGTGCGTTTATTATTTTTCCAAGCGAGGGTGTTCCTGATGGACTGAGAGTACAATAAATTATTACAACAACCGCTGTGTTTTTTTCATTAAAATACTTTTAAATCATGTGTGTGTGTGTTTTTTAACCCTTTCCTACAATTGGATTAATAATGGATAGGTGTCATAATTGACGCCTCTCCATTATTAATCTGGCTTAATGTCACCTTCCAATAGCAAGGTGGCATTAACCCTTCATTACCCCATATCCCACCGCTACAGGGAGTGGGAAGAGAGTGGCCAAGTGCCAGAATTGGCGCATCTTCCAGATGTGCCTTTTCTGGGGTGGCTGGGGGCAGATGTTTTTAGCCACGGGGGGGGCCAATAACCATGGACCCTCTCCTGGCTATTAATATCTGCCCTCAGTCACTGGCTTTACCATTCTGGCGGAGAAAATTGCGCGGGAGCCCACGCCAATTTTTTCCGCCATTTAACCCTTTATTTCAGCAGCTACAGCGCTGAAATTTTGCACATACACACTACTAACATTAGTAATGTGGAATATGCAAAAAAAAAGGGGATATGAGATGGTTTACTGTATGTAAACCATGTCTCATATCCTGTCGGGTTTGTGCAGGAGAAATTAAAAGCCAGCAATTGAATTACCGACTTTTCACTAACACCGCTGCGTATTTCTCGCAAGTCACACTGCTGGTCAGTGTGGAATCCGTATTTTTCACGCCCCCATAGACTTTCATTGGCGATTTTTTTTGCGCAGTACGCTGACAAACGCAGCATGCTGCGATTTTGTACGGCCGTAGAAAGCCGTATAATACTGAACCGTAATATACGGCTAATAGGAGCAGCCCCATTGAGAATAATTGTGCCGTATGTTATGCGAGTTTTACGGACGTAGTTTCTGCGCTCTTACGTCCGTAAAACTCGCCAGTGTGACGCCGGCCTTAGTCTGTATAGCACCCACAGCAGCAGCGGTGCCGTTTACCACTAAGCTGCAGCAGTGAGGAAATGGTGCTGACAGGGCAAATGGCTGGTTCTTATAGGGCAAGGACACCTTGCTTGTGTGCATCACATGCACATTGCTGTGTGTGTACTGCTGATAGGCTGAGAGACTGCACAGCCCCTCTGTAAATGCGGGAAAGAAAAAAAAAATTGGAGATCGGCGTTATTTCAGCGCAGATCTATCCCCCGCAACCCCCCCCCCCTGCCCACTATACACTGAAACAGTCTATTAACAATGATAAACAGTTTTAGTGTGCAAATCAAGCTAGGCTTTTGGTGAACGAACAGTTATCGAACAGAAACTTGAACAGCCGAATTTTAAGCAAATTGTTCGGGTTCGTCGAACGACTCGAACACCGCCCAAAACAGCTCGAATTTGAAATTGGCGATCAATTCGACTCGAACACCGCTTATCTCTACTCTTCAGGTGTTTCACAGGAGCAGAAGGAAAAAATGAACGTTTTACTTTTTAGTAACAAAAAGAGATCTTTCAGAAACAATTTTTTTATTTTCCCAAGGGTAAAAAGATAAAATGAACCTCAAATATTGTTGTCCAATTTGTCCTGAATACGCTGATACCCCATATGTGGGGGGAACCACTTTTTGGGCGCACGGCAGAGCTCAGAAGGAAAGGAGCGCCGTTTGACATTTTCAAGCTAAAATTGGCTGGAATTGAGATCGGACACCATGTCGCGTTTGGCGAGCCCCTGATGTGCCTAAACAGTGGAATACCCCCCACAAGTGACCCCATTTTGGAGAATAGACCCCCTAAGGGGGTCTAGATGAGTGTTGAGCACTTTCACCCCCCAAGTGCTTCACAGAAGTTTATAACGCCCGGGAGTGAAAATAAAAAATTCTATTTTTCCACAAACATGATCATTTAGTCCCCAATTTTGTATTTTCCCAAAGGGTAACAGGAGAAACTGGACCCAAAAAGTTGTTGTCCAATTTGTCCTGAGTACGCTTTGTCCCATATATGGGAGAAAACTACTGTTTGGGCACACTTCGGGTCTCAGAAGGGAAGTAGTTACGTTTTGGAATGCAGACTTTGATGGAATGGTCTGCGGGCATCATGTTCCGTTTGGCGAGCCCCTGATGTGCCTAAACAGTAGAAACCCCCCACAAGTGACCCCATTTTGGAAACTTGATCCCCTAAGGAACTTATCTAGGTGTGTGGTGAGAATTTTGAATCCCCAAGTGCTTCACTAAAGTTTATAACGACCGGGCGTGAAAATAAAAAATTCTTTTTTTTTCAACAAAAATGATCTTTTAGTCACCAATTTTTTATTTTCCCAAGGGTAACAGGAGAAATTGGACCCCAAAAGTAGTTGTCAATTTGTTCTGAGTACACTGATACCCCATATCTGGGAGAAAACTACTGTTTGGGCACACTTCGGGGCTCGGAAGGGAAGTAGTTACGTTTTGGAATGCAGACTTTGATGGAATGGTCTGCGGGCATCATGTTCCGTTTGGCGAGCCCCTGATGTGCCTTAACAGTAGAAACCCCCCACAAGTGACCCCATTTTGGAAACTTGATCCCCTAAGGAACTTATCTAGGTGTGTGGTGAGAATTTTGAATCCCCAAGTGCTTCACTAAAGTTTATAACGACCGGGCTTGAAAATAAAAAATCCTATTTTTTTCCCACAAAAATGATCTTTTAGTCCCAATTTCTTATTTTCCCAAGGGTAACAGGAGAAATTGGACCCCAAAAGTTGTCCTGAATACGCTAGTACCCCATGTGTGGGAAAAAACTGTTTGGGCACACGTCGGGACTCGGAAGGGAAGCAGTGATGTTTTGGAATGCAGACTTTGATGGAATGGTCTGCGGGCGTTATGTTCCATTTGCAGAGCCCCTGATGTGCCTAAAGAGTAAAAACAACCCACAAGTGACATCATTTTGGAACCTCGACTCCCAAGGAACTTATCTAGATGTGCCCCCTCTTTGGAATTAATCTACTGGTTCCTGAAAAAGTAAATTAGAAGTGCATTGAGGTGTGATACAATTTGATACAATCCTTCATACACAGGCCAGGTTTGTCAGGGCAGGTGTCGCATTGATAAATGGTGTCCTTGCATATTCCTCTTTTGTAACACACTCGGCACCTTTTTGCGGCTTACCTTTTCTTCCAGTTGGCGGGACCACCCCCAGAACATGCTAACCTGGTGCGATACGAGCATCTTCTGTTCCGGAAGTACTGGGGCCCGCTCCTTCCCTCGTGCCAAATATCAGGGCCTTAAGCACTACCTCCTGGAACTGAAGGTACGAGATATTGGTGTGGCGTGCACATCGTGACAGCAGGAAAGCGTTGAGCATTGCCATTTGTACAATGTACATGGACAGCTTTTTGTACCACACCTTGGCCTTTCTCAAAGCACTGTACGGTTGGAGGAGTTGATCGGAGAAATCAACGCCCCCCATGTTTTTGTTGTACCCCAGTAAACAGTCCGGTTTGCTGACCTGTGTAGAGGTACCTCATATAGTGCTGAGGGCACTGCCATCATCGTGTATGGTGTTCAAGAGAAGGACATCCCTCTTGTCCTTGTACTTGACCACCAGCAGGTGGTCGCTACATTAGGCTCTGCTCTCACCTTTTCTGAGCATCTGCCCAAGTAGCGTTTTCGGGAGGGCTCTCTGATTTTTGCAGACAGTACCACAGAGAGGGATTTGAAGAGTGGGATGCTGGAATAAAAGTTATCGGTGTAGAGGTGATAAACTTTATCCAGAAGTGGGTGCACCAAATCGCACACAATTTTCCCACTCACTCACAGGACAGGGGGACACTCAGGGGGTTCAATCTTGGTGTCCTTCCCTTCGTATACTCTAAAGATGTAGGTGTACCTTGAAGTACTCTCACACAGCTTATAGAGTTTGATTCCGTACCTGGCCCTCTTGCTGGGCAGGTATTGACGGAATCTGAGCCGTCCCTTAAAATGAACCAAGGACTCATCCATGTAGATGTCCCTTTGGGGCACGTACACTTCAGCAAACTTTTTGCTGAAGTGTTCGATGACCGGCCGAACTTTGAACAGACTTCTCGTGTGTGACACTGTGCATTATCAGAATAATGCACCGTGTCTGCGAATTGAGATACTGATTTGGCTTTTATCCTAAGTCATATTGCATGACTCATTAAAGGGTTGATTGTGACTTGTAGGATCGCTACTTCCAACAGGTGGCGCTATTGAGTTAAGTCCTCTTTTTCTCGGAAGAGGCAATTTGCATATTTAATTTCCCAGAGGAGCATTGCACGGCGAATAAGCTTCCTTACCTTGACAAGCCAGCTGGTATGTCACTCTCCATAAGGAGAAACGTTACCCCTTAGACCCCAGTCCAGAGCCTCTCACCTAGCCAAATCAGTTCTCATGCTTCACACTGACGAGGGCCAACAGCCCGAAACACCGTGTCTGCGAATTGAGATACTGATTTGGCTTTTATCCTAAGTCATATAGCACGACTCGTTAAAGGGTTGATTGTGACTTGTAGGATCTCTACTTCCAACAGGTGGCACTATTGAGTTAAGTCCTCTTTTTCTCGGAAGAGGCAATTTGCATACAGAATAATGCAGGAATTTATGGATGGCCTCAAAATGCATCCGGGCCATGACCATTCGGAACACTGGAGTATTGTAAAATAAAATATCAACACTTCAATATTGCCAAATTTCTGGCTTCCTCAGGATCCCCATATGAAGGACCAGGCCCCAAAACTGCATCATTTCAACTGTGTCTACAGGAGACCTGTTACAAAATGGTGAACCGTATTTTGCTCCAAAAATTGCCGAGTGTACAAATTAGTTTGCTCCACCATGAGGTTAATAAAATCCTCAGAGCAAAATACTTTGAAAAAGTCTATTTCTGTGAGGCCGGTGGTATCAATCTTGATTCCTGTTTCTGCCACAAAATCAGGAATCAGTGGCTCGTAATTTTGGGGGGCGAGGTCCATATGTGGTCCGAAGAGGAGCACGCTGGTTCATCTTCAGGAGTGGGCGCTGCTTCATCTTCATCTTCTGAAATGGTGGGCCCTGCTTCTTTCCTGCGATGTCTGCATGGCGAGGAGGAAGAGGATGAAGAATCCAAAGAGTAAAGGAATATAGGATCCTCTCCCTCGCTATTAGTGTCGGAGGCAATGAAAGAATATGCCTCCTCCAATGAATAGCGCTGTTGGGACGAACATGACGGGCAGAACATTTTTTGTGTGAATGTGGTGCTTCGGTGTACTTTATTTATAACTGTATGTGTGTGTGTAGGGGGGATAGTGATTGGTGCAAACTTGTCTGAAAAAGAAAAAGCTGAAAGAAAAAAAGCAAATAGGGAGAAAAACAAGCCTGTGAAAAGAAGTCTAAAACATCAGGCCCTAGCTCTAGGAACCGCGTCACTTATCAAAGGTCGGCGGCTACTGGGTGTGCGAACGGGGATATGAAAAAAAATGAAAATGGCAGGCACGAGAGCTCTGATAAGTGAACCGCATCACTTATCAAAGTTTGGCGGCTGCTGGGTGTGCGCACAGGGATGTGAAAAAAAAAAAAGAAAATGGAAGGCACGGGTTAGGCGCGGCTGGTGGGTGTGCGCACGGGGATGTGAAAAAAAAAGAAAACGGAAGGCACGAGTTAGGCACGGCTGCTGGGTGTGCTCATGGGGATGTGAAAAAAAAAAGAAAATGGAAGGCACGGGTTAGGTGCGGCTGCTGTGTGTGTGCACGGGGATGTGAAAAAAAGTGGAAGGCATGAGATAGGTGCGGCTGCTGGGTGTGCGCACGGGGGTGTGAAAAAAAAAGTGAGCACGCATTTTGATCGGTGAACTGCATCACCAATCAACGCTCGATGGCGCAAAGGGGGGTGAAAAAGAAAAGCGAGCACCAGTGTTGACTGGTGAACTGAATCACCAATCAACGCTCGGCGGCTGCTAAATTTGGGCCCGGAGGGGGATTGGGGTGAATGAAGAGAGATCGGGCCGGGATCGGGGATCAACACTTACGGTTGTAGCCTCTCTTCTTTCTTCTGTCTTCTTTCTTTAGCAAGAATTGTGGTGTCACAGGCTACTGTGGCACCACAAGTCCCAGCACAGGAGGGGATCTGGCAGAGTGACTGCTCTGCAGGAATCCTCAACTAGTGTGAGGATTCCTGCAGAGCCATCAGACAGGTCAGGGACAGGTGAGAGACAGGTCACAGAATGGTCATACCGCTGCTGAGACCTGTCATTGGTGGGATCAATGATCACATCGATCCCACCAATCAGAGGTGGCCCTGGTGACACCGGTGTTGCTAGGCACCGACCTATGATCGGAGCTCACAGCTCCGATCCTATGCAGGTCACCGGCAGGTCACATGCAGGTCACCGGTAGGTCATCATCGGGGCACAGCGCAGTCACACCGCTGCTGTGCCCTGTGATTGGCGCGATCGACGATCACATCGATCGCGCCAATCAGAAGCTGCAGGCTCTGGCCTAGGATCGGTTCTATTACAGCACCGATCCAGGAAGTTACCGGCAGGGCACACAGCCGCTGTGCCCTGCGATTGACGCAATCGATGTGATCGTCAATCGCGCCAATCCGAGGAGTTTGGGCTGATGCCTGGCGTTGCCTTGGACCTCACTGTTTCAGCCAATCTGATTGGCTGAAACAATGAGAAAGGTTGTGATTGGCTGTTCAGAATTGAACAGCCAATCACAGCGATCGGGAGGCTGGGGGGCAGAGACAGGCCCTGGGATGCCGACACCATCTCCCTCCAGGTAAGATGGCATCGGAATTTTAATGCGATCACCGCGACTTAAGTCGCAGTGTTGCATTAAAGGGCATGACATACTATCCCGTCGGTGGTCATACAGGCCCAGGCCACATCGATGGGATAGTACGTCAAATGTCAGAAAGGAGTTAATAAACAGAAAAGGCTAGGCAGACAGCTGCAGACTGATATTAATAGCCTAGGAAGGAACCATGGATATTTGTGAAGCGCCCCCAGACGCTGGGCTGCGGGGTGCTCGGTACCGGGCCTCTCTGTCTCAGTTCTGGGGTTGTCACGGTGGCTAGACCCGGTCCGTGACCCTGCTAAGGGGCGTCCAATGGAAGTTGTAGGTGGTGGTGCGTGGTGCAGGTCGCGAGGAATAACGAGGACACAGGGTTGCAGTCTCTTTACCTCTTTACTGAAGGCTTCAAGGTCCGCAATCCAGAGCACTGCTAACAGGGCCAGCTGAGACCAGCCGGTCCGAAGGCACATCCAGAGTTCCATTTGCAGGTGGAAATCAGTCTCTACCTTCTAGCGCCTGTGTGTTGTAGTACCTCCCTGCTGAGCACCACGGGATAGTCCTCACAACTGTCGTGTATATTTCTAGTCTCTCTCTCTCTCTTCGTCCCCCAGATGATGTGGATTGGACGCATCCGTATGACGGGGTAGGCCTGGAGCTTTTTTATAGGGACCCTAGGGACGCCCCTCTCCCACAGTTTGCCTCTGTTGTCTTCGTTAGGTGTAATGGTGAGACAGCCAACCTATGGTTAACTGCCCGGCCGTAGTTTAAAGTAATGCGTGGAGTCTCTTACTTTCTTGGCGTTCCGGCCACCGGCTACGCGCCACAGAAGGATGTTGCTGATCTTGAGGCACGACTCCTTCTGGTGTTTTCTCCTTTTTGCTGTATTTCCGTTCCTCACTTCTCCACACTAAACCCCGCTTCTTGTCCTTTCTTGGGAGTCTGCCGCTGTAAGGCACAGGCACAACTCCGTAACGATCTGTCTCTTTCTAGGACTCTGCCAGGATCCCACCCCTGACAGGTCCTCTCCCTAGCTCTTCCCACCTACTTTCTCTCCAACTTCCTATCCAACCCCCAGTTCTACCAGAGTGTGAGGAGCGGCCTACTAGATAGGACCACTCCCCCTGGTGGCCGGAGTGTGAAGTGTAATGTGTGTCTGTGATACCTGGTCAGGTGAACTCCTTTAGTGCCATCAGACATACCATCACTCCCCTAGCGGCGGAGCGACAGTACTGCAACGACCAGGACTCTGGGGCGCTGCACTCTCCCCCGGCTAAATCCAGTACTCCCGGACTGGGAAAAGAAAATCAACAATACATGTTAACAACAAACATGCAAACTTTTTAAAATGCAATAAACAAGTAAACTTAACAGTGCTTCCCTTTACGGGAGGTGAGAACACTTGAACGTTGCGAAAGTTTGGTCATGCACAGTTTATGACTCTCAGTTCAGTGGTTGTAACTTTAAAACAGCAGGGACCCCGGGTAAACAAAGGGGTCCCTTTTGAAAGTTTTGGAGCAATTCACTGTCCACTGCTCCGTTGTCCATTTTTTAAACTTGTAACAAAGATATTTACACAAACACAATTAGCAACTTTAGTTAATACCTCCAAGTTTTGTAGCGAAGGGGAGTCTGATTCTTGGTGCTATGTGTAGACCTCCATAATGCGGGGGTTGTTATTGGTCTAGCAGGGCCCGCTATGCTTGCTACCACTGGTGTAGTGCACTGCCTTCTAGCTACGCTTCTATTGAGTCTGGGTAGCACTGGCATACTGGATCTCTCAGAGCTGCTGCTACCATCAGTGGGTACGGCAGATTCATCGATAGCAGAGGGAGGCTCCGCCGGTCCGACGGTGGGCATGGCATCATCCGGTGGGGTCTGTGGTGATTGTGGGTCCGGAGGATCTGGCACCACGTCTAGTCCAGGCGGGTTCGGTTGACGAAACGTTAAGACAGGTACCACGATGGCCTGATTTATTTGGGTCCAAGACTGGGGAAAATCACCAAGAACAGTGTGCATCATTTTCTCCTCTTCTGCCAGTGGAGAGCCTCTTGGACCTGTTTCCTTCTCCCTCAACCTTCTTGGTGAAGTCCTTGATGAACCTCCGGTAATAGCCTACCAACACGAGGAACTGCCGGACATCATGGAGGTTGCTGGGCTTCGGACAGTCCTTAATCACCGTAACCTTGTCGGGGTCTGGGGCCACTCCTTCAGCACTCACCACATGGCCGAGATACTGCCCTTTGGGTTTCAGCAGGTGGCATTTGGATGGTTTCACCTTTAAGCCAAAGGTGGATAGGGCTTCAAACACCTCGGCCAGGTGCTTCAGATGGTCTTCGTAGGTCTTGGAGAAGACAATGACATCGTCCAGATACAGCAGTACAGTTTCAAAGTTCCTGTGCCCCAGACAGCACTCCATCATCCTCTGGAACATCCTCGGGGCATTGCACAATCCGAAGGGCATGTAGTTGAATTTTACAAAGACCCATCGGCGTCGTGAAGGCCGTCTTCTCCTTGTCCGCCTCCGCCACGGGAACCTGCCAGTACCCACTAGATCCAATGTAGAGAAGTAGTTAGCAGATTTTAAAGCAGCCAGGGACTCCTCTATCCTGGGCAGTGGGTATGCATCTTTATGTGTAATGCGATTTAACTGTCGATAATCCACACACATTCTCATTATGCCATCTTTCTTCTTAACAAGGACTAATGGAGCTGCCCAGGGGCTACAACTGTCCCTCACTACCCCAGCCTCCTTCATCTCTCGCAACATGTCCTTGGCACACTGATAATGAGCTGGGGGTACAGGACGGTATCTCTCTTTTATGGGTCGGTGATCCCCTGTGGGGATATGATGTTGGATCCCTTTTACCTGTCCAAAATCTAGGGGCTGTTTGCTAAAGACCCGCTCGTACTCATGAACCACCCTGTAGGCCCCCTGTTTCTGGTGAGGTGGGGTAGAGTCAGTGCCCACATGTAATTCCCTACACCAATCCTTCGGTTGCCCTGCAGAACCGTTGTTCTGCGCCGGATTGGAAGGGACCAAGGGCCCAGGTGCCTGTATCACACTACTATTAACAGTAAACAGTTTGGCAAGTGTGGCATACTTGGCTAGCTGGACTTCTTCTTCCCCGCAATTGAGAACACGTACTGGCACCCTCCCCTTGCGGATGTCAACCACCCCTCTGGCTGTCAGCAGGGTAGGCCTATTATCCGAATATACAGGTTCTACCAGGGCCTGATAGTCTTTACCCCTGAGGCCTATGGCTGCCCGACACCATATTAACATTTCACTCCTGGAGGGTATCGCAATGGGGTTTGAATCACTCACTGTGACACGACCAATTTCACCACCAGTCAGCTCCAACTGCTGTCTTTGCATCAGGGCCCTGATTTCTTTTTGCAGGGCACGTTGTTTACTGTAGCCAGCTGTTTCTGCTACCTGTTGTAATAGGACAATAACTTCTGCAAGACAATTTTCTATAACATTAGTACCAATGGTCATCATGGGATTACACTCACGGCGGTCAATATCAACAATTACAATCCCTTGGGCCTTCAATTCCACCCACCACACTTTGATGGTGACCTCTTTATACCCCACTTGTGGCAATGGCTGACCATTACTGGCTATTATGGTGAAATCGTCATCGGGGCCACGAGTAATATCGGTTTCCTCCCAATACCGTTTATAAAGCCCGTAAGGCATAGTCGTCGCCTGAGAACCGGTGTCCAGCAAAGCGTTCATGGGGATACCGTCGATCACAACAGGAAGAACTGGTCGCCCTCCAACGTATTTGGCTCTCCAATGCTGCGGGCCTGATCGTCCTACTCCTGGGGGTTGGCCCTTTGCCCCAGGGGTTGCTCGTTTAAAGGACAGTACCTTGCAAGGTGGCCCACCTGGTGACAGCGGCGGCAGATAGGTCGTCCGTCCCGATGAAAGCGATCGTCGTCCCTGCCTCTGGTCGGCGGAGTCCTCCTCTGTCGCATCCAGGAGACATCCTCTGGTCTGGAGGCCAGCTGGATCTTCTCCTTGGGGGCCTCCTGTAGGGACTGCACAGTCCGGGCTAGGGCAGCAATGCTCTTGGTCAGCTCCTGCATCTGGAGGCGGAGTCCTGCGGGGGAGTCGCCCTCTAAGCTCTGGGCATCGGCCTCGGCGGCAACTGGGGCATCCGACGCCACCTCCTGGTGGTATGTGAGAGCTGGATGCCTGGGAGGCACCGCACGGCTGGACTGTCGCTCTTGTAGCGCCTGGATGGCTTTATCCTTGAATTGCGCAAAAGTCAGGTCTGGGTTCTGCATGGCCAGGAAGTGCAGTTGACCCCTTTGGTGGCTGCACAGGAGCCCCTCAATGAACCGCTCCTTCAGGAGTTTATCTTCATCTTGCATGCTGCCGGGGTCACTCTGCTTGATGGCCCGCAGCGCCTCCTGGAGGTTAAGGGCATAGTCCCGTAGGCTATCCTGCGGCCTCTGTTTGCACCCATAGAAAGTCAACTTAATTTCTGTAGCGGTGCGGGTGTCAAAGGTGGCTTTAAGCTTTGCAAAGACCTGCTGTGCAGTTCCCTTATCCGCGCCGGGCCAGGACTTCACTTCTCTCAGAGCCGCCCCAAAGAGTTGGCCGGTTATCATATGAACTTTCTGAGGCTCTGTCAGGGAATAGAACTCGAGCAGGCTGCAGATCCCCTCTTTAAAGTCAGTTAATGTATGGGACTCTCCAGAGTATCGCAGGAGCCAGGCTGCTCCAGGTAGGTACGGCAAGGAGAAGGGCATTATGGCTGTTGTAGCCGCAGCAGCCTCCGGCTGACGGATAGGGGCGGCGAGCTCTGCTGCAACCGGCTGTGGTACAAGGCCCGCGGCTGCGTCTACTGCGGGGGCCGGAGATGCCTCTGGGTCTACGGCTGCGACTGCCGCCTCTGCTCCCCCCGACTCAGACATGGTCGCTCCTTCCCCCTGCTGACCTGCTGGAAGTTGGTGTTCCTCTTCCGGGATCGTCGCTTTACCGCGTCTTCTGGTTCCGCGCTCTTTTTGACCGGCTCCACCCACAAAGCTATGGCTCCTCCCTTTCGAGCGTGGCGATGGCGGATTTTGGCGGCAAATAGCAACACACAGTCTTTGCAATAAATCACAGTTCCAAGGCACACATGACCTGATTCTTCAGGCTTAAGTAGATCCTGTTCGTGATGCCAAGTTTGAAGCGCCCCCAGACGCAGGTCTGCGGGGTGCTCGGTACCGGGCCTCTCTGTCTCAGTTCTGGGGTTGTCATGGTGGCTAGACCTGGTCCGAGACCCTGCTAAGGGGCGTCCAATGGAAGTTGTAGGTGGTGGTGCGTGGTGCAGGTCGCGATGAATAACGAGGACACAGGGTTGCAGTCTCTTTACCTCTTTACTGAAGGCTTCAAGGTCCACAATCCAGAGCACTGCTAACAGGGCTGGCTGAGACCGGCCAGTCCGAAGGCACATCCAGAGTTCCCTTTGCAGGTGGAAATCAGTCTCTACCTTCTAGCACCTGTGTGTTGTAGTACCTCCCTGCTGAGCACCACGGGATAGTCCTCACAACTGTCGTGTATATTTCTAGTCTCTCTCTCTCTTTTAGTCCCCCAGATGATGTGGATAGGACACACCCGTATGACGGGGTAGGCCTGGAGCTATTTTATAGGGACCCTAGGGATGCCCCTCTCCCACAGTTTGCCTCCGTTGTCTTCGTTAGGTGTAATGGTGAGACAGCCAACCTATGGTTAACTGCCCGGCCGTAGTTTAAAGTAATGCGTGGAGTCTCTTACTTTCTCGGCGTTCCGGCCACCGGCTACGCGCCACAGAAGGATGTTGCTGATCTTGAGGCACGACTCCTTCTGGTGTTTTCTCCTTTTTGCTGTATTTCCGTTCCTCACTTCTCCACACTAAACCCCGCTTCTTGTCCTTTCTTGGGAGTCTGCTGCTGTAAGGCACAGGCACAACTCTGTAACGATCTGTCTCTTTCTAGGACTCTGCCAGGATCCCACCCCTGACAGGTCCTCTCCCTAGCTCTTCCCAACTACTTTCTCTCCAACTTCCTATCCAACCCCCAATTTTACCAGAGTGTGAGGAACGGCCTACTAGATAGAACCACTCCCCCTGGTGGCCGGAGTGTGAAGTGTAATGTGTGTCTGTGATACCTGGTCAGGTGAACTCCTTTAGTGCCATCAGACATACCATCACTCCCCTAGCGGCGGAGCGACAGTACTGCAACGACCAGGACTCTGGGGCGCTGCATTTGCCCCATCCCAGGCTTGTAGTCTCCACAATGTATGAGGGGACCCCCACACTATATGAGGATCCCCATACTTTGTGATGCCCCCACAGTTTCACCACACAATTTAAATAAAATGAAACACATACTCACCTAATCCAGGATCCTAATGAGTTCACCTCATAAAGCATGGGCAAACTAACGCATTGTCATCGTTGTCATGCACAGGACATCAGAGTCCCTACACGATGATGTCACCATGCCGGGATTTTGAAGTTCTGTGTGTTTATACTGGTGCATCACCTGCTGTTCTGTAAACCAGAAGCTTAAAGCAACCTCCGGTCTACAGAACAGAGAAAAATACTACAATGAGAACATGTCGCCCTGCACTACCAGGCAGGGGCTGGCTGGCACTTTTCGGCCTGGAGGGCAATCACAAGGCAGTGGCCCTCTAGTTGTGGTGCTTTTGCCCTGCTTTTCTCTGGCCGCTGCATTAAAGCAGCAGAGATAACAGGCTTTAAAAACAGGCTGGTACATAGATTTTGGAACAGAATGAAGCTAGCTGCATATATTTGGAAGCAGAACCAAGCTTGCTGCCTACATAGATACTGTAACAGAAGCAAGCTGACTACATAGACACGAGACCGGAACCAAGATTGCTATGTAGACAAGGAAACTGATTGGAGCTTGCTACAGAGATATGGGAGCAGAACTGAGCTTACCACATAGATATTGGAGCAAAACCTAGCTTACTGCAGAGATAAGGGAGCAGACCCGAGCTTACTATGTCTACTACAAGATACGGAAACAGAACCAATACATATGGTACCAGAATCTAGATTACTAAATTGATACAGTACCAGAACCAAGGTTACTGCTTAGATATGGTGCCACAACTGAGCTTACTTACAAACATACATACAACTCCAGAAACACGGACATGTAAACATAGTATGGCAGGGGCATTGCTAGGCTCCTTAAAGGGAACCTGTCACCCCCAAAATGGCTGGTGAGGTAAGCTCACCGGCATCAGGGGCTTATCTACAGCATTCTGTAATGCTGTAGATAAGCCGCCGATGTTACCTGAAAGAGGAGAAAAAGACGTTAGATTATACTCACCCAGGGGCGGTCCCGCTCTGGTCCGCTCCGATGGGTGTCTCCGGTCCGCTCCGGCGCCTCCCATCTTCATTCCATGGCGTCCTCTTCGGGTCTTTACGCCACGGCTCCGGCGCAGGCGTACTTTGTCTGCCCTGTTGAGGGCAGAGCAAAGTACTGCAGTGCGCAGGCGCCGGAAAGGTCAGAGAGGCCCGGCGCCTGCGCAATGCAGTACTTTGCTCTGCCCTCAATAGGGCAGACAAAGTACGCCTGCGCCGGAGCCGCGGCGCGAAGACCCGAAGAGGACGTCATGGAACGAAGATGGGAGGCGCCGGAGCGGACCGGAGACACCCATCGGACGCGGACCAGAGCGGGACCGCCCCTGGGTGAGTATAATCTAACGTCTTTTTCTCCTCTTTCAGGTAACATCGGCGGCTTATCTACAGCATTACAGAATGCTGTAGATAAGCCCCTGATGCCGGTGAGCTTACCTCACCAGCCATTTTGGGGGTGACAGGTGCCCTTTAAAGATCAAGGGCTCAAGCCCCAAAGTGCATGTCTCTCCATACAATCACCCTATAGCCATTTAAAATCGCATGTATATACACTGCTCAAAAAAATAAAGGGAACACTAAAATCCCACATCCTAGATATCACTGAATGAAATATTACAAATCTAAATCTTTATTCATTACATAGTGGAATGTGTTGAGAACAATGAAACCTAAAAATGATCAACGTAAATCACAACAATTATTCCACGGAGGTCTGGAGTTGGAATGATGCTCAAAATCAAAGTGGAAAATGAAGTTACAGGCTGATCCAACGTCAGAGGAAATGCCTCAAGACAAGGAAATGATGCTCAGTAGTGTGTGTACGGCCTCCACATGCCTGTATGATCTCCCTAAAATGCCTGGGCATGCTCCTGATGAGGCAGCGGATGGTCTCCTGAGGGATCTCCTCCCAGACCTGGACTAAAGCATCCGCCAACTCCTGAACAGTCTATGGTGCAACGTGACGTTGGTGGATGGTGCGAGACATGATGTCCCAGAAGTGTTCAATCGGATTCAGGTCTGGGGCCCGGGCGGGCCAGTCCAAAGCTTCAATGCCTTCATCTTGCAGGAACTGCTGACACACTCCAGCCACATGAGGTCTGGCATTGTCCTGCATTAGGAGAAACCCATGGCCAACTGCTCCAGCATATGGTCTCACAAGGGGTCTGAGGATCTCATCTCGGTAACTAATGGCAGTCAGGCTACTTCTGGCGAGCACATGGAGGGCTGTGCGGCCCTCCAAAGAAATGACACCCCACACCATTACTGACCCACTGCAAACCAGTCATGCTGAAGGATGTTGCAGGCAGCAGATCGCTCTCCACGGCATCTTCAGACTCTGTCACGTCTGTCACATGTGATCAGTGTGAACCTGCTTTCATCTGTGAAGAGCACAGAGAACCAGTGGCGAATTTGCCAACGCTGGTGTTCTTTGGCAAATGCCATGCATCCTGCACGGTGTTGGGCTGTGAGCACAGCCCCCATCTGTGGATGTCGGGCACTCAGACCATCCTCATGGAGTTGGTTTCTAATCGTTTGTGCTGACAAATGCACATTTGTGGCCTGCTGGAGGTATTTTGCAGGGCTCTGGCAGTGCTCTTCCTGTTCCTCCTTGCTAAAAAGCTGAGGTAGCGGTCCTGCTGCTGGGTTGTTGCCCTACAATGGCCTCCTCCACATCTCCTGGTATACTGGCCTGTCTCCGGGTAGTGCCTCCAGCTTCTGGACACTACGCTTACAAACAAAGCAAACCATCTTGCCACAGCTCGCCTTGATGTGCCATCCTGAATGAGCTGCACTACCTGAGCCACTTGTGTGGGTTGTAGAGTCCATGCTACCACGAGTATGAAAGCACAACCAACACTCAAAAGTGACCAAAACATCAGCCAGAAAGCATTGGTACTGAGATGTGGTCTGTGGTCCGCAACTGCAGAACCACTCCTTTATTGAGCGTGTCTTGATAATTGCCAATAATTTCCATCTGTTGTCTATTCCATTTGCACAACAGAATGTGAAATTGATTGTCAAAGAGTGTAGCTTCTCCCTCTTTTTCCCCATCAGCACACTGAGATCATGATTGTGTGGTCCTGATGTTTGTCATTGCAATTCACAAGCAAATAGTGGCCTTAAGGTACCGTCACACTAAGTGACGCTGCAGTGATACAGACAACGATGCCGATCGCTGCAGTGTCGCTGTTTGGTCGCTGGAGAGCTGTCACACAGACCGCTCTCCAGCGACCAACGATGCCGAGGTCCCTGGGTAACCAGGGTAAACATCGGGTTGCTAAGCGCAGGGCCGCGCTTAGTAACCCGATGTTTACCCTGGTTACCAGTGTAAAATGTAAAAAAAAAAAACAGTACATACTCACCTTCGCGTCCCCCGGCGTCCGCTTCCTGCACTGACTGAGCGCCGGCCCTAACAGCAGAGCGGTGACGTCACCGCTGTGCTGTACTTTCACTTACGGCCGGCGCTCAGTCAGTGCAGGAAGTGGACGGCGAGGGACGTGTGACAGACTTCTGAGGGTGAGTATGTAGTGTTTGTTTTTTTACATTTTACACTGGTAACCAGGGTAAACATCGGGTTACTAAGCGCGGCCCTGCGCTTAGTAACCCGATATTTACCCTGGTTACCATTGTAAAACATCGCTGGTATCGTTGCTTTTGCTGTCAAACACAACGATACACGGCGATCTGACGACCAAATAAAGTTCTGAACTTTAATCAACGACCAGCGATATCACAGCAGGATCCAGATCGCTGCTGCGTGTCAAACACAACGATATCGCTAGCCAGGACGCTGCAACGTCACGGATTGCTAGCGATATCGTTTAGTGTGACGGTACCTTTAGAGTCTGCCGGCTACACTGACCTGTTAAAAAGTCTACAACATTTAGGTTGTAAAAATCAACTTTTTCATTCCTATCATGCCACTTTGTATTAATTCCTGAAAAGCACCTGAAGGGTTAATAAACTACCTGTCAGCAATTTTCAGTATGTCAGGAGGTGTTGTTTTTAAAATGGTATTAGTTTTGGGTGTTTTCCAATATATAGGGGCCCCAGAGTCACTTCAAACCTGGATAGTCCCCTAAAAAAAATATTTTGTAAATTTCCTTGAAAAAATGAAAAATTACTGCTACATTTGTAAACCTTCTAAAATGCTAACAAAATAAAACAACATGTAACAAATGGTGTTGATGTAAAGCAAACATGTGGGAAATATTATTTATAAGGTTATGTGCCCAAGTTGCAGAATGTTTGCAGAATTTTCCTGATAAAAACCGGACTCCTTTCGCGGCCGACATTACGCAAAATCAAGGAACATGCAGCGTTTTTTCCACGATGCGTTTTTTTCGCGGAAAAAAAACGCAGCATGGGCACAGCAAAGCAGAATTCCATTAAAAATAGTGGAAAGCATTTTGGATACGTTTTTAAGCGTTTTCACCGTGAAAAAACGCTGAAAAAACACAAAAAAACGCAACGTGTGCACACAGCCTTAATGTTCTGCTATGGTATGACTATCTGAATTAAAGGGATAATCACTTAAAGTTTGAAAATTGCTATTTTTTTTACATTTGTCAATTTTCTGATATTTTTTTATAATTAAACACAAAACATACCAACCTAAATGTATCATTATCATAAAGTATAATGTGTCACGGAAAAACAATCTCAAAACCACTGGGATTTGTTGAAGTGTTCCAGAGTTATTACTACACAAAGTGACGCTGGTCAGATTTTTTAAATTTGTCTCTGTCACTAAGGGGTTAAGAAAGGATGCATAGCAAGTCAAGCATTTCCCTCCCCCTGCAGCCAGGTCTTGAATAGACAGTACAGCTGCTGGGAGGGCGGGCAGCCTGTCTGTTGATAATTAACTGTCCCAGGGGGCAAATGCCCCTCTGCCACCTGGCCCAGTCCGCCCCTGCCGCTTGGCTTAACTATATCTGGGTACTGCAAATGCCAATGTAGTTAACAGTGAGAGTAGCTTAAGGGTGCCCCTCTGTGCATGGGGCCCAGGTCAACTGCCCCCGTAGCCCCCCAGTACCTACCCTACTGACAAGACATATAAAAACTGTAGAATGACAGCGCTGCAACTGTCTTCTTTTTCTTGGAAACATCATACCCATTCATGTGGTTTCTCCGTCTTCCTCAGTGCTGCAAGTCCCTTGACCACTTCCCGTCTGCCTGGTACAAAGTGTATTCTCTTCTACTTCTTTGTATGAATATGCACAATGTATGCACATGGCTCCCTAATGTTCCCCCCAAATTACCCTCTTACATGCTTTTCTCCACTTGAGTTATTTAGTGATAGGAAGGCAAGTAATATACAGGGTCATTTTACATAATTATGGCTAATTTGCTTAATGATTATTCTGGCTCTGCTCTCCTCTGCATCCAAAGATGAATGGTGCATCATGTCTATAGATAACCACTTGAATAGGGGTGTGATTGGCAAGTGTTGTACAAGTATGGTGCATTTGTCCCAACATGTATCTGTAGATATGACATCAGTGATGTTGCTCATCTCCTAATATGTCAGTGAGCAGTTTAAAGAATCCTTTTAAACATGAGTCTGTGTTTATTGTAAGTTCTGTGTCATTTGGACAATCTTAAAGAAATATTCAGCTTCACTCACTTTGCCACAGCAAGTCTTCTAGGCAGGACCAGCGTCAGCACCCAGTGCACCCAGGCAAGTGTCGGGACCCTGAGCAGGCGGGGGTCCTACTCGCCGTCAGAGACACCGTCGTGCTATGGGAGCCCGGTGCCAGCGCCTATGAGTGGGCACCCCTGCCATTTGCTCAAGACCCCTCTACCTGAACAGTTTGTTTTTATGTTTGAATAATTATATTGGGCCTATCATATATTGGAGCAACATATATGGCCCATTATATATGGAGCATTATATAGGGCCCATGATTTACTGGAACATCATATGGGGCCCATTATATATGGAGCATTATATAAGGCCCATCATTTACTGGGGCATCATATGGGGCTTATTACATGTGGAGCATTATATTATAAGGGCCCATCATATGTTGGAGCACTATATTGGGTGCATCATTTACTGAAGCATTATATGGGGCCCATCATATACTGAATCTTTAGCATTGTGCTATACCTTTATTTCTCTGCCATATCAGTGCATAATGAATTGTGGTATGAATTAAAGGGACAAACTGAGACTCTTTCATCAGGGGTCCATGAAAACCTGGAGCCTGCCCTGCTTCCAGGTCCTGAAGCAACAAAACAGCCCCAGAATATCACACTACTACCACCACCATATTTTACTGTTGGTATGATGTTCCTATTCAGAAATGCTGAGTTACTTTTATGCCACCTTTCAAAAAGATCAACTTTTTTCTTGTCAGTCCACAGAGTATTTTCCCAAAAGTCTTGGTGATAATCAAAATGTTTTCTGGCAAAACTGAGAAGACCCTTTATATTCTTATTGCTCAGCAGTGGTTTTCATCTTGGAATTCTGCCATGCAGGCCATTTTTACTCAGTATCTTTATTATGGTGGAGTCATGAATACTACCTTAACTGAGGCAAGTGAGAACTGCAGTTCTTTGAATATTGTTGTGGGGTCTTTTGTGACTTCTTAGATGAGTCATCGCTGCATTCTTGGGGTAATTTTGGTCAACCGGCCACTCCTGCGTAGGTTCACCACTAGTGTTGAGCGATACCTTCCGATATTTGAAAGTATCGGTATCGGATTGGATCGGCCGATATCCCAAAAATATCGGATATCGCCGATATCCGATACCAATACAAGTCAATGGGACACAAATATCGGAACGTAATAGGGAGCGATCCTGGATGGTTCCCAAGGTCTGAAGGAGAGGAAACTCTCCTTCAGGCCCTGGGATCCATATCCATGTAAAAAATAAAGAATAAAAATAAAAAATATGGATGTACTCACCCTCGGACGGCCCCTGGCTGTCACCGCTGCAAGCATCCGCCTCCGTTCCTAAGAATGCAGAGAGTGAAGGACCTTCGATGACGTCGCGGTCACGTGAGCGGTCACATGAGCGGTCACACGACCAATCACAAGACCGCGACGTCATCGCAGGTCCTACACTCACTGCATTCTTAGGAATGGAGGCTGCCGGTTGCACCGCTGAGAGCCAGGGGCCGTCGGTGGGCGAGTATATCCATATTTTTTATTTTTATTCTTTATTTTTTACATGAATATGGATCCCGATTCCGATTTCCGATAACGCAAAAATATCGGAACTCGGTATCGGAATTCCGATACAGCGAATATCGGCCGACACCCGATATTTGCAGTATCGGAATGCTCAACACTATTCACCACGTTTCCATGTTTTCGCCATTTGTTGATAATGAATCTCACTGTGGTTCACTGTAGTCACAAAGAAATGGCTTTATAACTTTTTCCAGACTGATAGATCTCAATTACTTTGTTTCTCATTTGTTCCAGAATTTCATTGATGTCTGCATGCCATATAAGCGATCAGACTGCATAAAATGAGTATCCCATATTGGGACAAAGTGTAAAAGTTAGAATGAATTAAAAAAAAATAATAATAATTGTAAAAATATTAAAAAAAAAAAATAATAAAATATCAATATTAGAGTTGAGCGACTTTTACTTTTTTCATATCGAGTCGGGTTTCGCAAAACCCGACTTTGTCAAAAGTTGGGTCGGGTGAAATCGGCCGATTATTGCGAAAAGTCGGGGGCCGACTGAAACACGAAACCCAATGCAAGTCAATGGGGAATCAAAGTCGGCAGTGAGTGGAGGACAGGAAAACACCTACAGTGCCCATTTTAATGCCAAAAACATCAATCCTTATTACTTAAGCTTGTCAATCTTAATTTACTTTATAATAATAGTTAGGCATTGAAAACTGGGGGTCATTTGGCTAAAGTTGTGGGGGGGTAGGGCTGGCTCAAGATTTTCGTGGGCCCAGGAAACGCGGAATACGTCACGGCGGTGGAGCAGGGAGAGGTAAGTATTTCAACTTTGTAAGTGCTGTGATCCTGAGCAAGCAGAGGGGGCCCACTCGTTGGCACTGGCACAGGGCCACTCATAGTACAGCGGTGTGTTTGATGGCGGGTGGCGCCTCCCACTGGCAGAGACACTTTTGCGTACTATGAGGGGCCCTGTGCCAGTGACGTTGCCAACGAGTATGCCCCCCACCTGATGAAGGAACCTGCACTTTCATCTGCACCTTCCTCTTTGTCCCCGTGTAAGGTGGTATAGTATGCGGGAAGGGGGACCTGACTTTCAGCAGGGTCAGATTCTGGCTGTGTAGAGTCCAAGGGGAATGTAGTGGTCTGGGTCAATGTACCAGCAGACTCATCTAGCAGTGGCTGGGCATTGGGCAGGATGAGGAGGAAACACAGATATAGGCCCAAATAATAAAGTAGGCTATATGCAGTTCAAAATTGGTAACAGGACGAAACAGGCGGCATTGCTTTGTTCAGTGGAGGAAAACTTTAATGAGTGACAGACACAGTTAGTAGGCCCAAATAATAAAGTAGGCTAAATGCAGATCAAATGGGGTAACAGGACTAAAAAGGTGGCATTGCTTTGTTCAGTGGAGGAAAACTGTAATGAGTGGCAGACACAGTTAGTAGGCCCAAATAATAAAGTAGGCTAAATGCAGCTCAAATGTGGTAACAGGACTAAAAAGGTGGCATTGCTTTGTTCAGTGGAGGAAAACTGTAATGAGTGGCAGACACAGTTAGTAGGCCCAAATAATAAAGTAGGCTAAATGCAGTTCAAATGTGGTAACAGGACTAAACAGGCGGCATTGCTTTGTTCAGTGGAGGAAAACTGTAATGAGTGGCAGACACAGTTAGTAGGTCCAAATAATAAAGTAGGCTAAATGCAGTTCAAATGTGGTAACAGGACTAAACAGGCGGCATTGCTTTGTTCAGTGGAGGAAAACTGTAATGAGTGGAAGACTCAGTTAGTAGGCCCAAATAATAAAGTAGGCTAAATGCAGTTCAAATGTGGTAACAGGACTAAACAGGCGGCATTGCTTTGTTCAGTGGAGAAACACTGTAATGAGTAGCAGACACAGTTAGTAGGCCCAAATAATAAAGTGGGCTAAATGTCTGCCAAAAATTGTTCATAAATAAACAGGCGACATTGCTTTGCTCAGTGTCAGAAAATTGTAATGAGTAGCAGACTAAGCTAGTAGGCCCAAATAATAAAGTGGGCTAAATGTCTGCCAAAAAATTGTTCATAAATAACAGGTGGCATAGCTACAGTCATGGCCAAAAGTATTCACACCCATGCAATTCTGTCAGATAATACTCAGCTTCTTCCTGAAAATGATTACAAACACAAATTCTTTGGTATTATTATGTTCATTTAATTTGTCTTAAATGAAAAAACACAAAAGAGAATGAAGCAAAAAGCAAAACATTGATCATTTCACACAAAACTCCAAAAATGGGCCAGACAAAAGTATTGGCACCCTCAGCCTAATACTTGGTTGCACAACCTTTAGCCAAAATAACTGCGACCAACCGCTTCCGGTAACCATCAATGAGTTTCTTACAATGCTCTGCTGGAATTTTAGACCATTCTTCTTTGGCAAACTACTCCAGGTCCCTGATATTTGAAGGGTGCCTTCTCCAAACTGCCATTTTTAGATCTCTCCACAGGTGTTCTATGGCATTCAGGTCTGGACTCATTGCTGGCCACCTTAGAAGTCTCCAGTGCTCTCTCTCAAACCATTTTCTAGTGCTTTTTGAAGTGTGTTTTGGGTCATTGTCCAGCTGGAAGACCCATGACCTCTGAGGGAGACCCAGCTTTCTCACACTGGGCCCTACATTATGCTACAAAATTTGTTGGTAGTCTTCAGACTTCATAATGCCATGCACATGGTCAAGCAGTCCAGTGCCAGAGGCAGCAAAGCAACCCCAAAACATCAGGGAACCTCCGCCATCTTTGACTGTAGGGACCGTGTTCTTTTCTTTGAATGCCTCTTTTTTGCTACTGTAAACTCTATGTTGATGCCTTTGCCCAAAAAGCTCTACTTTTGTCTCATCTGACCAGAGAACATTCTTCTAAAACGTTTTAGGCTTTTTCAGCTACGTTTTGGCAAACTCCAGCCTGGCTTTTTTTTATGTCTCGGGGTAAGAAGTGGGGTCTTCCTGGGTCTCCTATCATACAGTCCCTTTTCATTCAGATGCCGACAGATAGTAAGGGTTGACACTGTTGTACCCTCGGACTGCAGAGCAGCTTGAACTTGTTTGGATGTTAGTCGAGGTTCTTTATCCAACATCCGCACAATCTTGCATTGAAATCTCTTGTCAATTTTTATTTTCCGTCCACATCTAGTGAGGTTAGCCACGGTGCCATGGGCTTTAAACTACTTGATGACACTGCGCACGGTAGACACAGGAACATTCAGGTCTTTGGAGATGGACTTGTAGCCTTGAGATTGCTCATGCTTCCTCACAATTTGGTTTCTCAAGGCCTCAGACAGTTGTTTGGTCTTCTTTCTTTTCTCCATGCTTAATGTGGTACACACAAGGACACAGGACAGAGGTTGAGTCAACTTTAATCCATGTCAACTGGCTAGTGTGATTTACTTATTGCCAACACCTGTTAGGTGCCACAGGTAAGTTACAGGTGCTGTTAATTACACAAATTAGAGAAGCATCACATGATTTTTCGAACAGCGCCAATACTTTTGTCCACCCCCTTTTTTATGTTTGGTGTGGAATTATATCCAATTTGGCTTTAGAACAATTCTTTTTGTGTTTTTTCATTTAAGACAAATTAAATTAAGATAATAATACCAAAGAATTTGTGTTTGCAATCATTTTCAGGAAGAAACTGAGTATTATCTGACAGAATTGCAGGGGTGTGAATACTTTTGGCCATGACTGTAGGTACAGGGGTGGGCTCCTCTGCTGAATAGCAGACAGTGGTAGTAGGCGCAAAGTATTAACTGGTCTAAATGGAGGCCAGGGCCCCTGTATATTTTAACTATCATCTATCATTTCAACAAATTTGTATTGGCAGTGCCATTGAAGGATTTAACAGCACAGACTACACAGTGGTGGAGCAGGGAGAAGTAAGTATTGCAAGTGGTAGAGCACTGATCGAGCTGGGGGGAACACTCTCTCGTGGGCGGCGGTACTGGCACAGGGCCCCTCATATTACGACGGTGTGTCTGACGTTGGTTGTGCACCACCACCGTCAGAGACACTTCATTGTACTATGAGGGACCACCCTGTGCCAGTGCCGTCGCCCAAGAGTGGGCCCACCCACCTGTCCAGGCAAACGGCACTCGAACGGGTGCTTGCGCCAGGTGGTGACCACGGCCCTGTGGGGGGAGTCAGACCATTTAGGGAGGTATAAAAATGGCCTATGGTGGACATTCAGCAGCTGCAAATGGAGGAATTGGAGAAGTCAGTAAGAGGAGGCCAAAAGCAAAACATTTTTCAGGCAAGCTACGTGTCAGCAGGGGAAGGTTGGGCAAAATAATTTAAAATCCATGATTGGTTCATTTTAATGATTAAATATCTAAGCATGCACGTTGTATTTAAATTTTGAAGATTGTTCCCTCTGCTAAAGGTCTTTGAGCATTTCTTACAGATAACTTTTGACTGATCATTCGGATCTTGGTTAAAAAATTGCCACACTGCACTCTTCCTACTATGGAATACCTTTTCAGGCATTGCACGCTGTGCTACTTTCACCGGATGGCCACGCTGTCCTAAAACTGTTTTTGTTGCGATGTAGATGGCTGCTGCGGATCATCCTCCTCCGCTTCTGAGCTAGTGGCAGCGGCACCCTCTTCCCCCAATGGCTGCCAATCTGGGTCAACAACTGGGTCATCTATCACCTCCTCTTCAATGTTATGTGCACCTTCCTCTGTGTCACCGTGAAAGGTGCTATAGCGTTCGGGACGGGGCACCATAGTCTCATCAGGGTCAGATTCAGGCTCAGTACACTGCGAGGGCAATGTAGTGATCTGGATCAATGGAACAGCATAATAATCTAGCTCTAGCTGTGCATCAGTGCACTCCATGTCCGATTCATCTTGTAATGGGCAGTTAACAATTTCCCTTTCTAACCCAGGCACGGTATGTGTAAAGAGCTCCATGGAGTAACCTGTAGTGTCGCCTAACGCATCCTTCACTTTTGGTTTGGGTGAAGGACACAAGGAAATGTCTTGTTCCTGACCGGGAGCATCCACTGACGACTCTCTGCTTTTATATTTGGAACTTTTTGAAGAGGAGGCGAAAGAGCTAGAGGCTGAGTCAGCAAGGAAAGCCAAAACTTTTTCCTGCTGCTCCGGCTTTTAAAAGCAGTTTTCCTACTCCCAGATAAGGGAGCCTTCGAGGCCTTGTGTAGCCAGACGATGACGCTGGCTCAACACCTCCAGCCTTAGGTGCTATTGTGCTTTTGCCACTACCACCAGATGCACCACTACCACCACCACCATCAGTACCAGCTGGCAACCACCGCCCACGGGCTCTTCCACCAGACTTCCTAATTTTTTGGAAAATCTAACCAAAATAACAATCGTTATATGGTACCGTATTTTCCGGCGTATAAGACGACTGGGCGTATAAGACGACCCCCCAACTTTACCAGTTAAAATATAAAATCTTCTTAAAAGTCGGGAGTCTTCTTATACACCCTATGTCGTCTTATAGGGCCGGTGAATATGTGCCTTTTGGGGGGGGGGGGGAGTGATCCTGATGCCGAGGGGGCGTCTCACAGGAAAGTGAGTATCCCCCATCACCTTATCGTAGCGGTGCAGCGTGGGGGTCTCAGTGCTGGGAGTGGCGGCGGCGGCGGCTGCTGTACTCTGGTGCGGCGGCTGCTGTGCTCTGGTGCGGCGGCTCCTCTTCTGTGTGGGGCCTCTGTGCTGTGCGGTGGCGGTGGCGGCGGCATATCTTTATCCAGTTGGGGCTCCTCCGGCATCTCCTTAGCCCTGGAGGCCCCGCCGCAACTCCATCGGTGCAATGCAGCGGCCATTTTCCCGGAGGCAGCTCAATAGGTGCGATGCGGTGGCCTCCGGGAAAATGGCCGCTGCTCAGATTCAGATCTCGTCCCGAAATCTCGGGACACGAGATCTGAATCTGAGCAGCGGCCATTTTCCCGGAGGCCACCACATTGCACCGATGGAGTTGCGGCGGGGCCTCCAGGGCTAAGGAGATGCCGGAGGAGCCCCAACTGGATAAAGATACGCCGCTGCCGCCGCCACCTCACAGCACAGAGGCCCCACACAGAAGAGGAGCCGCCGCACCAGAACACAGCAGCCGCCGCCGCTCCCAGCACTGACACCCCCACGCTGCACCGCTAGGATAAGGTAATGGGGATTACTCACTTTCCTGTGAGACGCCCCCTCGTCATCAGGATCACTCCCCCTCCCCACCCACCATATACACCGGCGTACACGACGATTCCCGGCGTATAAGACGACCCCCGACTTTTAAGAAGATTTTCGGGGGTTAAAAAGTCGTCTTATACGCCGGAAAATACGGTACTGTAAAACAAGGTAGAAGGTGTATATAAACTTGTTGAGAATTTAAATCTCCCTTTTTTTGGGAGACTGAACCGAAACTCAGGCCCAGTGTATATAACAACGCAATTTAAGTGGCAGAAAGTGGCTGGCTGACTTACGACAAACTAACAGGACTGAAGTATATCCACTTTGTGAGAATTTTAATCTCACTTTTTTTGGGGAGACTGAACCAAAACTCAGGCCCAGTGTATAAATCAACACAATGTAAGTGGCAGAAAGTGACTGGCTGATATACAACAAACTAATAGCACTGAAGTATATCCACTTTGTGAGAATTTGAATCTCACTTTTTTGGGGGGAGACTGAACCAAAACTCAGGCCCAGTGTATATAACAACGCAATCTAAGTGGCAGAAAGTGGCTGGCTGACATACGACAAACTAACAGGACTGAAGTATATCCACTTTGTGAGAATTTGAATCTCCCTTTTTTTTGTAGACTGAACCAAAACTCAGGCCCAGTGTATAAAACAACACAATGTAAGTGGGAGAAAGTGGCTGGCTTATATACGACAAACTAACAGGACTGAAGTATATGCACTTTGTGAGAATTTGAATCTCACTTTTTTGGGGGGGAGACTGAACCAAAACTCAGGCCCAGTGTATAAAACAACACAATGTAAGTGGCAGAAAGTGGCTGGAAGATATATGAAAAAATACAAGGACTGTAGTACAATTTCAATCTCCCTACAATGATCTCAGGACAAGTATGGCAGCAATAAAAAGGACTGCTGCACACAAAAGTGTGGACAAATAAACAGGATAACTGTGCAGAAAGGAGCAACAGGATTTTTGCTTTTAAAAAAGCAGTTGGTTTGCACAGCAGCGTGCAAACAGCAATGCAGCTATCAGGGAGCCTTATAAGGCTGTCTAATAAGCTACTGAGCTGATGCACAAAAATATAGCCCCCACTGTCCCTGCAAAAAAAAGGTGGTGTTGGACAGTCGAAATTGCTACAGCACAAGCAGTTTGGGGGTTAATCTTCCTTCCCTAACTATATCCCTTATTCTGATGAAGCTGCAGCAACCTCTCCCTATGCTAAGTTCAGCAGACGTAAGATGGCGGTCGGCGTGCCCCTTTATAGCCCCTGTGATGCAGCAGAAAGCAAGTCAATCACTGTCATGCCCTTCTCTAAGATGGTGGGGACCGAGACCTATGTAATCACGCTGCCCACACTCTGCGTCCTCCTTCATTGGCTGAAAAATGGCGCTGAAAGCGTCATATGAAACGCGACTTTTGCACGCAGATCGGTGACCTCATGGCCGATCCCACTCTAGGATCGAGTCGGGTTTCATGAAAACTGACTTTGCCGAAAGTCGGCGATTTTTTAATTTGTCCGATCTGTTTCGCTCAACCCTAATCAATATTTATTCAATCAATAAATAAATATTTGAATAAAAAAAATCTAAACAATAAACGTAACGACCTGACCTATAAAACTGTCACACTAGTTAACCACTTTAGTGAACACCATTAAAAAAAATAACAAGGAAAAAACAAATCTTTATCATTATACCGACGAATAAAAAGTGAAATAACACGCGATCAAAAAGACAAATATAAATAAATGTGGTACCGCTGAAAACGTCATCTTGTCCCACAAAAAAACAAGCAGCCATATAGCTCCATCACCGGAAAAAAAAAAGTTATAGCTCTCAGAATAAAGCGATGCAAAAATAATTATTTTTTATACAAAATAGTTTTTATTGTATAAAAGCGCCAAAACATAAGAAAAGATATAAATGAGGCTGTCATCACACTGACCCAAAGAATCAAACTACTTCATCAATTTTACCACACGTGGAACAGTAAAACCCCCCTCCCCCCAAAAAAAAAAATTAATGAATTGCTGGTTTTTGTTCATTCTGCCTCACAAAAATCAGAATAAAAAGCGATGAAAAAATGTCATGTGCCTGAAAATGGTACCAATAAAAACATGAACTCGTCCCACAGAAAACAAGACTTCACATGACTCTGTGGATCAACATATGGAAAAATTATAGCTCTCAAAATGTGGTGATGCAAAAAATTTTTTTGAAATTAAATTATCTTTTAGTGTGTGACAGCTGCCATCATAAAAACTCGCTATAAAAACTGCTATAAATAGTAAACTAAACCTTCGTTTATCACCCCCTTAGTTAGGGAAAAATAATAAAATTAAAAAAATATATTTATTTCCATTTTCCCAATAGGGTTAGGGTTAAGGTTAGGGCTACAGTTAGGGCTAAAGTGAGGGCTAAATTTAGGGTAAGGGTTAGCGCTTAAGTTAGGGTTAGGGTTGGGGCTAAAGTTAGGGTTAGGGTTGGGGCTAAAGTTCGGGTTAGGGTTGGGGCTAAAGCTAGGGTTAGGGTTGGGGCTAAAGTTGAATTAGGATTGGGGCTAGAGTTGGGGTTAGGGTTGGGATTAGGGTTAGGTGTGTGTCAGGGTTGGGAGTGTGGTTAGGGTTATGGCTAGGGTTGGGATTAGAGTTAGGGGTGTGTTGGGGATAGGGGTGTGGTTAGGGTTGGGATTAGGGTTAGGGGTGTGTTCAGGTTAGCGGTGTGGTTAGGGTTATGGTTAGAATTAGGGTTAGGGGTGTGTTGGGGTTAGGGTTGGAGCTAGAATTGGGGGTTTCCATTGTTTAAGCACATCAGTGGCTCTCCAAATGAGTCATGGTGTCCGATCTCAATTCCAGTCAATTCTGCATTGAAAAAGTAAAATGGTGCTCCTTCCCTTCCGAGCTCTGCCGTGTGCCGTGTGTCCAAACAGTGGTTTACCCCCACATATGGGGTATCAGCAAACTCAGGACAAATTGGACAACAACTTTTGGGGTCCAATTTTTCCTGCTACCCTTGGGAAAATACAAAACCGGGGGCTAAAAATATTTTTTGTGGGAAAAAAAAGATTTTTTATTTTCACGGCTCTGCGTTATAAACTGTAGTGAAACACTTGGGGGTTCAAAGTTCTCACAACACATCTAGATAAGTTCCTTGGAGGGTCTAGTTTCCAATATGGCATCAATTGTGGGGGGTTTCTACTGTTTAGGTACATCAGGGGCTCTGCAAATGCAACGTGACGCCTACAGACCAATCCATCTAAGTCTGCATTCCAAACGGCGCTCCTTCCCTTCCGAGCTATGCCATGCGCCCAAATGGTGGTTACCCCCCCACATATGGGGTATCAGTGTACTCAGGAGCAATTGGACAACAACTTTTGGGGTCCTATTTCTCCTGTTACCCTTGGGAAAATACAAAACAGGGAGCTAAGAAATAATTTTTGTAGAAAAAAAAAGAATTTTTATTTTCATGGCTCTCCGTTATAAACTGTAATAAAGCACATGGAGGTTCAAAGTTCTCACAACACATCTAGATAAGTTCCTTAGGGGGTCTAATTTCCAATATTGGGTCACTTGTGGGGGTTTCTACTGTTTAGGTACATCAGGGGCTCTGCAAATGCAACGTGACGCCTACGGACAAATCCAATTAAGTCTGCATTCCAAATTGCACTCCTTCCCTTCCAAGCTCTGCCATGCACCCAAATGGTGGTTTACCCCCACATATGGGGTATCAGCGTACTCAGGACAAATTTGACAACAACTTTTTGGGTCCTATTTCTCCTGTTACCTTTGGGAAAATACAAAACAGGGGGCTAAAAAATAATTTTTGTGGAAAAAAAAGAATTTTTATTTTCACGGCTCTGCATTATAAACTGTAGTGAAACACTTGGAGATTCAAAGTTCTCACAACACATCTAGATAAGTTCCTTAGGGGGTCTTCTTTCCAAAATAATGTCACTTGTGTGGGGTTTCAATGTTTAGGCACATCAGGGGCTCTCCAAACGTGACATGGTGTCCTATCTCAATTCCAGTCAATTTTGCATTGAAAAGTCAAACGGTGCTCCTTCGCTTCCGAGCTCTGCCGTGCTCCCAAACAGTGGTTTACCCCCACAAATGGGGTATCAGCCTACTCAGGACAAATTGCACAACTTTTTTGGTCCAATTTCTCCTGTTACCCTTGTGAAAATAAAAATTTGGGGGCTAAAAAATCATTTTTGTGGGAGAAAAAAGATTTTTTTATTTTCACGGCTCTGCGTTATAAACTTTAGTGAAACACTTGGGGGTTCAAAGTTCTCACAATATATCTAGATAAGTTCCTTGGGGGGGTCTAGTTTCAAAAATGCAGTCACTTGTGGGGGGGGTTTACTGTTTAGGCACATCAGTTGCTCAAAATAGTACCTAAAATATAACATTTAATGAGACTATTTTTCTTGAGTCAATTTCTCTATCCATGTGTGCATATAGGAAACCAGCATAAACACCAATTTTATACCGAGTGATTGTATCATTCAGTATATGTCTCATTCTGTTAATTATTTATTTATTTCTTTAATATTTTTCAGAGTGTGATTATTTGTGACACAATGATTTAATGCTCCTCACTAATAGTCCAGCGTTACTTGATATTTATGGTAATGTGCCACAACTTTTGATATATGGCTATGAGATATAATGTTTATATATATATATAATCTACTCACAGGAATACTTTTCAGGTTTGAAAAAGGTTTGTGTGGTTATTCCTTTAATTAGCACTTTCACTATTTAACCCCTTAACCCCCAAGGGTGGTTTGAACGTTAATGACCGGGCCAATTTTTACAATTTCGACCACTGTCCCTTTATAAGGTTATAACTCTGGAACGCTTTAACTGATCCTGATGATTCTGACATGTTTTCTCGTGACATATTGTACTTCATGATATTGGTAAAATTTATTTGATATTACATGTGTTTATTTGTGAAAAAAATGGAAATTTGGCGAAATTTTGAAAATTTAGCAATTTTCCAACTTTGAATTTTTATGCCCTTAAATCACAGAGATACAGTACAGACCAACAGTTTGGACACACCTTCTCATTTAAATATCTTTCTGTATTTTCATTACTATGAAAATTGTACATTCACACTGAAGGCATCAAAACTATGAATTAACCCCTTCCTGACCTTTGACGCAGCGTATGCGTCATGAAAACCTGTGCCAATCCGACCTGTGACGCAGCATATGCGTCATGCTCGGATCGCGCTCCTGCAGGTCAGGTGAAACGGTTAACTGAAGTTTCACCCGACTTGCAGGGACAGGGGGAGTGGTACTTGAGCCCACGGGGGGTGGCTTCGCCCCCTAGTGGCTACGATCGCTCTGATTGGCTGTTGAAAGTGATGTTTCACTTTCAATCAGAGCGATAGTAATATTTCAGCAATGAAAATTGGTGAAATATTACAGTCCAGCCATAGCCGATGCTGCAGTAGCATCAGCCATGGCTGGAGACTGCGATCTGCCCCTGCCACTGCCACCGATCTCCTCTCCTCGGTCCTCTGTCCTGTCATCTGCAGTCCTCCGCTCCCCTCCATCCTCCTGTCCGCTCCCCCCGCAGTCCGATCTCCCCTCACTGTCGGATCCCACCCCCACATACTTACCGAGCTCCAGTGTCCCTCCCGGTGTCCGTCCGTCTTCTCCATGGGCGCCGCCATCTTCCAAAATGGCGGGCGCATACGCAGTGCACCTGCCGAATCTGCCGGCCGGCAGATTCGTTCCAGGTACATTTTGATCGCTGTGATAGGTTCTATCACAGCGATCAAAATAAAAAATATAATAAATAACCCCCCCTTTATCACCCCCTTAGGTAGGGGGCTAGGGACAATAATAAAATGAAGAAAATATATTAACTTTTTTTTTCCACTAGGGTTAGGGTTAGAACTAGGGTTAGGGTTAGGGCTAGGGTTAGGGTTAGAACTAGGGTTAGAACTAGGGTTAGGGTTAGAATTAGGGTTAGAACTAGGGTTAGGGTTAGAACTAGGATTAGGGTTAGAAAAAGGGTTAGAATTAGGGTTAGGGTTTCAACTAGGGTTAGAATTAGGCCATGTGCACACGGTGCAGATTGGCTGCTGAGTATTCGTAGCAGTTTTCCATCACATTTACAGTACCATGTAAACCTATGGAAAACAAAATCCGCTGTGCCCATGGTGCGGAAAACACAGCGCGGAAATGCTGCATTGTATTTTCCGCAGCATCTCCATTCTTTGTGCGGATTCCGCAGCGTTTTATACCTGTTCCTCAATAGGAATCGGCGGGTGAAATCCGCACAAAAAACACTGGAAATCCGTGGTAAATCCGCAGGTAAAATGCAGTGCATTTTACATGCGGATTTTTCAAAAACTGTGTGAAAAAATCCTCACTAGAATCCGCAACATGGGCACATAGACTTAGGGTTAGGGTTGGAATTAGAGTTAGGGTTGGAATTAGGGTTAGGGTTGGAAATAGGGTTAAGATTAGGGGTGTGTTGGGTTTACGGTTAGGCTTGTGGTTAGGGTTTGGATTAGTGTTAGGGTTGTGGTTAGGGGTGTGTTGGGGTTAGGATTGTCATTAGGGTTATGGGCTGGCGAGAGTGGGGATTAGGGTTAGGGGTGTGTTGGGGTTAGTGTTGGAGTTAGAATTGAGGGGTTTCCACTGTTTAGGCACATCAGGGGTCTCCAAATGCGACATGGCGCCACCAATGATTTCAGCCAATCTTGCGTTCCAAAAGTCAAATGGTGCGCTTCCTTCCTTCCGAGCCCCAACGTGCACCCAAACAGTGGTTTACCCAAATATATGGGTTATCAGCGTACTCAGAAAAAATTGCACAACAACCTTGGGGGTCTAATTTCTCCTGTTTCCCTTGGGAAAATTAAAAAATGGGGGCTAAAAACTTATTTTTGTGGAAAAAAAATTATTTTTTATTTTCACGGCTCTGCGTTATAAATTTCTGTGAAGCACTTGGGGGTTCAAAGTGCTCACCACACATCTAGATAAGTTCCTTGGGGGTCTAGGTTCCAAAATGTGGTCATATGTGGGGGAGCTCGAATGTTTAGGCACACAGGGTCTCTCCAAACGGGACATGGTGTCTGCTAACGATTGGAGCTAATTTTTCATTCAAAAAGTCAAATGGCGCTGCTTTCCTTCCGAGCCCTGCCGTGCACCCAAACAGTGGTTTCTTACCACATATGAGGTATCGGTGTACTCAGAATAAATTGTCCAACAAATTTTAGGATCCATTTTATCCTGTTGCCCATGTAAAAATGAAAAAATTGAGGCTAAAATAATTTTTTTGTGAAAAAAAAGGTACTTTTTCACTTTTACGGATCAATTTGTGAAGCACCTGGGGGTTCAAAGTGCTCATTATGCATCTAGATAAGTTCGTTGGGGGGTCTAGATTCCAAAATGGGGTCACTTGTTGGGGAGCTCCAATGTTTAGGCAGACAGGGGCTCTCCAAACGCGACATGGTGTCCGCTAACGATTGGAGCTAATTTTTCATTGAAAAAGTCAAACGACGCTCCTTTCCTTCCGAGCCTTGCTGTGTGCCCAAACAGTGGTTTCTGACCACATATGAGGTATTGGTCTACTCAGGAGAAATTGGCCAACAAATTTTAGGATCCATTTTATCCTGTTGCCCATGGAAAAATAAAAAAATTGAGGCTAAAAGAAATTTTTTGTGAAAAAAAAGTACTTTTTCATTTTTATGGATCAATTTGTCAAGCACCTGGGGTTTCAAAGTGCTCACTATGCATCTAGATAAGTTCCTTGGGGGGTCTAGTTTCCAAAATGGGGTCACTTGTGTGGGAGCATAAATGTTTAGGCACACAGGGGCTCTCCAAACGCGACATGGTGTCCGCTAATGATTGGCGCTAATTTTTCATTCAAAACGTCAAATGGTGCTCCTTTCCTTCAAGCCTTGCCGTGCGCCCAAACAGTGGTTTCTGACCATATCTGAGGTATCGGTGTACTCAGGAGAAATTGCCCAACAAATGTTAGGTTCCATTTTATCCTGTTGCCCATGTAAAAATGAAAAATTTGAGGCTAAAAAATTTTTTGTGAAAAAAAAGTACTTTTTCATTTTTACAGATCAATTTGTGAAGCACCTGGGGGTTCAAAGTGCTCACTATACATCTAGATAGGTTCCTTGGGGGGTCTAGTTTCCAAAATGGGGTAACTTGTGGGGGAGCTCCAATGTTTAGGCACACAGGGGCTCTCCAAACGCGACATGGTGTCCGCTAAAGATTGGAGTCAATTTTTCTTTCAAAAAGTGAAATGGCGCTCCTTCCCTTCCAAGCCGTGTTGTGCACCCAAACAGTGGTTCCCCTCCACATATGGGGTATCGGCATACTCAGGACAAATTGTAAAATAACTTTTGGGGTCCAGTTTCTCCTGTTAGCCTTGTGAAAATAGTAAAAAATTTGGGTCTAAATAAAATTTTAATGAAAAAAGTTAAATTTTCATTTTTTTCTTCCACATTGCTTCATTTCCTGTGAAGCACCTGAAGGGTTAATAAACTTCTTGAATGTGGTATTGAGCACCTTGGGTGCAGTTATTAGAATGGTGTCACTTTGGGGTATTTTTAGCCATATAGACCCCTCAAACTAACTTCAAATGTGAGGTGGTCCCTAAAAAAAAATGATTTAGTAAATTTTGTGGTAAAAATGAGAAATTGCTGGTCAAATTTGAACTCTTATAACATCCTAGCAAAAAAAAATTATTGACCTAAATTTACAAATAACATGAAGCCCAATATGTCACAAAAAACAATCTCAGAATCGCTAGGATCCGTTGAAGCGTTCCTGAGTTATTACGTCATAAAGGGACACTGGTCAGAATTGCAAAAAATGGCCAGGTCATTAAGGTCAAAATAGGCTGGGTCATGAAGGGGTTAACACATGTGGAATTATATACTTAACAAAAAAGTGTGAAACAACTGAAATTATGTTTTATATTCTAGGTTCTTCAAAGTAGCCACCTTTTGCTTTGATGACTGCTGTGCACACTCTTGGCATTCTCTTGATGAGCTTCAAGAGGTAGTCACCGGGAATGGTCTTCCAACAATCTTGAAGGAGTTTCCAGAGTTGCTTAGCACTTGTTGGCCCTTTTGCCTTCACTCTGCGGTCCAGCTCACCCCAAACTATCTCGATTGAGTTCAGGTGTGGTGACTGTGGAGGCCAGGTCATCTGGCGTAGCACCCCATAACTCTCCTTCTTGGTCAAATAGCCCTTACACAGCCTGGAGGTGTGTTTGGGGTCATTGTCCTGTTGACAAATAAATGATGGTCCAACTAAACGCAAACGGGATGGAATAGCATGCAGCTGTAAAATGCTGTGGTAGCTGTGCTGGTTCATTATGCCTTCAATTTTGAATAAATCCCCAACAGTGTCACCAGCAAAGCACCCCCACACCATCACACCTCCTCCTCCATGCTTCACGGTGGGAACCAGGCATGTAGAGTCCATCCGTTCACCTTTTCGATGTTGCACAAAGACACAGTGGTTGGAACCAAAGATCTCAAATTTAGACTCATCGGACCAAAGCACAGATTTCCACTGGTCTAATGTCCATTCCTTGTGTTCTTGAGCCCAAACAAGTCTCTTCTGCTTGTTGCCTGTTCTTAGCAGTGGTTTCCTAGCAGATATGTTACCATGAAGGCCTGTTGCACAAAGTCTCCTCTTAACAGTGTTGTAGAGATGTGTCTGCTGCTAGAACTCTGTGTGGCATTGACCTGGTCTCTAATCTGAGCTGCTGTTACCCTGCGGTTTCTGAGGCTGGAGACTCGGATAAACTTATCCTCAGAAATAGAGGTGACTCTTGGTCTTCCTTTCCTGGGGCGGTCCTCCTGTGAGCCAGTTCCTTTGTAACGCTTGATGGTTTTTGCCACGGCACTTGGGGACACTTTCAAAGTTTTCCCAATTTTTCAGACTGACTGACCTTAATTTCTTAAAGTAATGAATGCCACTCGTTTTTCTTTACTTAGCTGCTTTTTTCTTGCCATAATACAAATTCTAACACTTTATTCAGTAGGACAATCAGCTGTGTATCCACCAGACTTCTGCACAACACAACTGATGGTCCCAACCCCATTTATAAAGCAAGAAATCCCACTTATTAAACCTGACAGGCCACACCTGTGAATTGAAAACCATTCCCGGTGACAACCTCTTGAAGCTCATCAAGAGAATGCCAAGAGTGTGCAAAGAAGCCATCAAAGCAAAAGTGGCTACTTTGAAGAACCTAGAATATAACACATAATTTCAGTTGTTTCACACTTTTTTGTTAAGTATGTAATTCCACATGTGTTAATTCATAGTTTTGATGCCTTCAGTGTGAATGTACAATTTTCATAGTCATGAAAATACAGAAAAATCTTTAAATGAGAAGGTGTGTCCAAATTTTTGGTCTGTACTGTATGTCACACAAAATACTTATTAAGTAACATTTCCCACATGTCTACTTTACATCAGCACAATTTTGGAGCCAAATTTTTTTTTTGTTAGGGAGTTATAAGGGTTAAAAGTTGACCAGCAATTTCTCATCTTTACAACACCATTTTCTTTTAGGGACCTCATCACATTTGAAGTCACTTTGAGGGGTCTGTATGATAGAAAATACCCAAGTGTGACACCATTCTAAAAACTGCACCCCTAAAGGTGCTCAAAAACATAATCAAGAAGTTTATTAACCCTTCTGGTGTTTCACAGGAATTTTTGGAACGTTTAAAAAAAAATGAACATTTAACTTTTTTTCACAAAAAATATACTTCAGCACCCATTTGTTTTATTTTACCAAGAGTAACAGGAGAAAATAGACCCCAAAAGTTGTTGCACAATTTGTTTTGAGTACGCAGATACCCCATATGTGCAGGTAAACCACTGTTTGAGCGCATGGCAGAGCTCGGAAGGGAAGGAGCGCCATTTGACTTTTCAATGCAAAATTGACTGGAATTGCGATGGGACGCCATGTTGCGTTTGGAGAGCTCCTGATGTGCCTAAACATTAAAACCCCCAAAAGTGACACTATTTTGGAAAGTAGACCCCCTAAGGAACTTATCTAGATATGTGGTGAGCACTTTGACCCACCGAGTGCTTCACAGAAGCTTATAATGCACAGCCGTAAAAATAAAAAATTATATTTTTTCTCAAAAATGATATTTCGCCCCCAATTTTTATTTTCCCAAGGGTATCAGAAGAAATTGATCATCAATGGTTGTTGTACAATTTGTCCTGAGTACGCTGATACCCCATATGTGGGGGTAAACCACTGTTTGGGCGCATGGCAGAGCTCGGAAGGGAAGGAGCGCCATTTGACTTTTCAATGCAAAATTGACTGTAATTGAGATGGGATGCCATGTCGCGTTTGGAGAGCCCCTGATATGCCTAAACATTGAAACTCCCCACAAGTGACACCATTCTGGAAAGTAGACCCCTAAGGAACTTATCTAGATGCACGATGAGCACTTTGACCCACCAAGTGCTTCACAGAAGTTTATAATGTAGAGCCGTAAAAATAAAAAATCACATTTTTTCACAAAAATGATCTTTTCGCACCAAATTTTTTATTTTCCCAAGGGTAACAGAAGAATTTGGACCAAAATGTTGTTGTGCAATTTGTCCTGAGTACGCTGATACCCATATGTGGGGGTAAACCACTGTTTGGGAGCATGGCAGAGCTCGGAAGCAAAGGAGCACTGTTTGACTTTTCAATGCAAAATTGACTGGAATTGAGATAGGACACCATGTTGCGTTTGGAGAGCCCCTGATGTGCCTAAACATTGAAACCCCACACAAGTGACACCATTTTGGAAAGAAGACCCCCTAAGGAACTTATCTAGATGTGTTGTGAGAACTTTGAATCTCCAAATTTTTCACTACAGTTTATAACGCAGAGCCGTGAAAATAAAAATTCTTTTTTTTTCCACAAAAATTCTTTTTTAGCCCCCTGTTTTGTATTTTTCCAAGGGTAACAGGAGAAATTGGACCCCAATAGTTGTTGTCCTTCTTGGCCTGAGTACGCTGATACCCCATATGTGGGGGTAAACCACCGTTTGGGTGCATGGCAGAGCTCGGAAGAGAAGGAGCACCGTTTGGAGTGCAGATTTAATTGGATTAGTCTGTAGGCATCACGTTGCATTTGCAGAGCCCCTGATGTACCTAAACAGTAGAAACCCCCACAAGTGACCCCATATTGGAAACTAGACTCCCCAAGAAACTTATCTAGATGTGTTGTGAGAACTTTGAACCCCCAAGTGATTCACTACAGTTTAAAACCCAGAGCAGTGAAAATAAAAAATCTTTTTTTCCACAAAAAATATTTTTTAACCCCCAGTTTTGTATTTTCCCAAGGGTAAAAGAAGAAATTGGATGCCAAAGTTGTAGCCTAGTTTGTCCTGAGTATGCTGATACCCAATATGTGGGGGGTAACCACCGTTTGGGCGCATGGCATAGCTCAGAAAGGAAGGAGCGCCGTTTGGAATGCAGACTTAGATGGATTGGTTTGTAGGCGTCACGTGACATTTGCAGAGCCCCTGATGTACCTAAACAGTAGAAACCCCCCACAATTGATGCCATATTTGAAACTAGACCCCCCAAGGAACTTATCCAGATGTGTTGTGAGAACTTTGAACCCCCAAGTGTTTCACTACAGTTTATAACGCAGAGCCGTGAAAATAAAAATTCTTTTTTTTCCCACAAAAATTATTTTTTAGCCCCCGGTTTTGTATTTTCCCAAGAGTAACAGGAAAAACTGGACCCCAAAAGTTGTTGTCCAGTTTGTCCTGAGTAAGCTGATACCCCATATGTTGGGGTAAACCCCTGTTTGGGTGCATGGGAGAGTTCGGAAGGGAAGGAGCACTGTTTTACTTTTTCAACGCAGAATTGGCTGGAATTGAGTTTGGATGCCATGTTGCGTTTGGAGAGCCCCTGATGTGCCTAAACAATGGAAACCCCCCAATTCTAACTGAAACCCTAACCCTAATCCCAACCCTAACCATAACCCTAACCACACCCATAACCCGAACATGCCCTTAACCCTAATCCCAACCACACCTCTAACCCCAAAACACCCCTAACCCTAATCCCAACCCTAACCACACCCCTAACTCCAACACACCCATAACTCTAATCCCAATTATAACCCTAATCCCAACCCTAATCCAACCGTAAATGTAATCCAAACCCTAACTTTAGCCCCAACCCTAACCCTAACTTTAGCCCCAACCATTACCCTAACTTTAGCCCCAACCCTAACTTTAGCCCCAACCCTAACCCTAACTTTAGCCCCAACCATAACCCTAACTTTAGCCCCAACAATAACCCTAACTTTAGCCCCAACCCTAACTGTAGCCCTAACCCTAACCTTAGCCCCAACCCTAACGCTAATGAGAAAATGGAAATAAATACATTTTTTTAATTTTATTATTTTTCCCTAACTAAGGGGGTGATAAATTGGGGTTTGATTTACTTTTATAGCGGGTTTTTTAGCAGATTTTTATGATTGGCAGCTGTCACACACTAAAAGATGCTTTTTATTGCAAAAAATAGTTTTGCATCTCTACATTTTGAGAGCTATAATTTTTCCATATTTTGGTACACAGAGTCATGTCAGGTATTGTTTTTTGCAGGCCGAGTTGATGTTTTTATTGGTCCAATTTTCAGGCACGTGACATTTTTTGATCGCTTTTTATTCCGATTTTTGTGAGGCAGAATGACCAAAAACCAGCTATTCATGAATTTCTTTTTGGGGCGTTTATACCGTTCCACGTTTGGTAAAATTGATAAAGCAGTTTTACTCTATGGGTCAGTACAATTACAGTGATACCTCATTTATTTTTTCATGTTTTGGCGCTTTTATACAATAAAAACTATTTTATATAAAAAATAATTATTTTTGCATTGCTTTATTCTGAGGACTATAACTTTTTTATTTTTTCGCTGATGACACTGTATGGTGGCTTGTTTTTTGCAGGACAAGATGACATTTTCAGCGGTACCATGGTTATTTATATCTGTCTTTTTGATCGCGTGTTATTCCACTTTTTGTTTGGCAGTATGATAATAAAGCGTTGTTTTTTGCTTCGTTTTTTTTTACGGTTTTCACTGAAGGGGTTAACTAGTGGGACAGTTTTATAGGTTGGGTCTTTACGGACGCGGCAATACTAAATATGTGTACTTTTATTGTTTGTTTTTTTTATATTTAAATAAAGAAATGTATTTACTACAACAATATATATATAATTTTTTTTACACATGTAAATATTTTTTTTTACTTTGTAACATTGCCCCAGGGGGGGACATCACTATATATTATCACATAATTGATCTGACACTTTGCAGTGCACAGTGTCAGATCAGCGATCTGACAGGCAATGCAAGGAGTCTTGCTGGCGCCTGCTCTGAGCAGGCACTTGCAAGCCACCTCCCTGCAGGATCCAGAAGGAGCCCTGCGGCCATTTTGGATCCGGGGCCTGCAAGGAGGAGGATGTAGGAGACCCTCTGAACAACGCGATCACATCGCGTTGTTCCGAGGGTCTCAGGGAAGCACGCAGGGAGCCCCCTCCCTGCGCGATGCTTCCCTATGCCACCAGAACGCTGCGAACATGTTTGATCGCACTGTTCTGGGGGTTAATGTGTTGGGAGCGGTCCGTGACCGCTCCTGGCACATAGTGCCGGATGTCAGCTGTAATAATCAACTGACACCCGACGGCGATCAGCCACGCTCCCTCCGTGAGCGTGGCCGATCGACTATGACGTACTATCCCGTCACTGGGAATTAAGTCCCAGGTCACCTCGACAGGATAGTATGTCATATGGGATTAAGGGGTTAACATGATGCCCCACCGCTGAGCGGTGCACGCATGCGCAATTAGTGATTAACATACAGGAAATATGTGATCTACAAACAGAGGCATGCGTTCCACTGCCCTGCGTTCTGTTGACCGGAAGTTACAAACCTGAAGTACTCACACGCCTTGTGCGCGCTCTTTCTTGGCGTGCGTTCCACACTGACTATTATGCGTCTCAAGGATGTATCTCTCTGAGCCAACAATGAGGTGAATTTAATTGCTGGGCACCTACTGTGACGCATAGACTTGATTGGTTGCGGACCAGCAGGAAATTAATGGGTGGGCATTTTCTCTGATAAGAGTTCTTTATTTAAGAAACACCCTTATGGAATCCCTATGTGAGAGGCTCCATGTAGATGTTGGTGATGGCAGAGCACTTTATAATCATGACCACTATTTGACTGTCCTGTCCCCTGATGATTCCCCTTTGGGATGAAACACGTAGGGAAGTGGTCCTACACAGGAATTATCTATATAATCATGTATTGATCCTTTGGATTCCTGCTTAACCGAATAGGAGGGTTTATCTTTCATGGGGTATCCTCATCATTTGGTGAGACCATTCTATTTTTCTATGTACCCTTACCTATTTCTGTCAACATATTCTGCGTGATCATCAGTGGTACTGATATCTTTCAAGTGCCCAAAAATTGACTATGTTGATTCAATGTATTAACAGCAGCATTATTGTTTTTGTGGGTTCATGCACCTGTTTTTTTTTCTGCTATACCTGATTTAGGTTTACCAGTTGGGTGCAGCAGGGGTGTAGTGAACCAATCTGCTTGTATTGTCCTTAGGTCTCTAGGCTTGCAATCATCTTACTATCTGATTGTTGGTTAATTTACATGTTTGATTTTATATGTTGTGTCATGTCATTTTAATAGTCTTATTAAAAATGTTATGTTTTAGGTACTATTTTTTGCTATTTTCTATTCACAATTTGGGAACCTTTTTTCTAATCTTGTTTTGGTTATATAACCCCTTGCTGAGTACAACATTCGTGGCTCATCAAACTCAGCATGACACCCGCAGACCATTCCATCAAAGTCTGCATTCCAAAATCCACTATTTCCATTCTGAGCCCCGACGTGTGCCCAAACAGTAGTTTTCTCCCACATATGGGGTATCAGCATACTCAGGACAAGTTGCACAACAACTGTTGGGGTCCAATTTCTCCTGTTACCCTTGGGAAAATATAAAATTGGGGGCAAAAAAATGATTTTTGTGGGAAAAAAAAGATTTTTTGTTTTAACGGCTGTGCATTATAAACTTTAGTGAAACACTTGGGGGTTCAAAGTTCTCAGTGTTGGCATATGCAACAGATTAGGACTTATTATAAGTGAAAGGAGGACTTTACACTAACCAGACAGCAGATGGCGATAGTGTGTAAAGTTATATACTTGCTGTAATGTGGGGAGGGAAACTCTCAGTTGTTGGTTGTTTTTCTTACTTCCTGTTATTCATTCTTCTTCATGAATGTATATGCCTCAGTGCACGGATTATGTGACACTGAATTGTATCTCATGTTTATCCAGTATGAAGTAAATACTGTTTACTCAAGATATCTTGCTGATTGAAGCTCTCGTAACTACAGCGGTGACTACAAGAAGACGCACGCACTCTGCAACAGGTTATGGGCCCAGGCACCCCAGACACTACAGGTCTGTACTACAAGCCCTGGCAGAAGGATTCTGGTTTATAACCTCAGATAACAGAGCACACAGATAAGCTCTGTAAACAAGGAAATAAATCCAGATACAGAGTGACAGAGGAATTCATGATCCCAGGAGCTGGACATACAGAAGAATATCTTCAGTACAACTCTCTAAACAAGTAAGGCCATGTGCACACGTTCAGGATTGTTAGCGTTTTTTTCGCGTTTTTTCGCTATAAAAACGTGATAAAAACGCGAAAAAAAACGCTTACATAAGCCTCCTATTATTTACAGGGTATTCCGCATTTTTGGTGCAAATGTTGCGATTTTTTCCGCGAAAAAATCGCATAGCGGAAAAAAAAGCAACATGTTCATTAAAAATGCGGAATTGCAGGGATTCCGCACACCTAGGGGTCCATTGATCTGCTTACTTCCCGCACGGGGCTGTGCACACCATGCGGGAAGTAAGCAGATTATATGCGGTTGGTACCCAGGGTGGAGGAGAGGAGACTCTCCTCCACGCACTGGGCACCATATAAGTGGTCAAAAAATAAGAAATAAAATAATAAACAGTCCTATACTCACCCTCGATGTCTTGCCGCCTCCTCGCACGCTGCCGTTCGGTTTCTGTACCTGGTGTGCGCTGAAGGACCTCGCCGAATGACGTCACTGTCCTGTGATTGGTCGTGAGCGGTCATGTGACCGCTCACGTGACCGTGACGTCACGGGAGGTCCTGTGCGCACAGACCAGCTATACGGAACGGACGCCGGTGAGATGTCTGGGTGAGTATAAGCATTTTTTTATTTTTTTTATTATTTTTAAACATTCTATCTTTTACTATAGATGCTGCATAAGCTGCATCTATAGTAAAAAGTTGGTCACACTTGTCAAACGCTATGTTTGACAAGTGTGACCAACCTGTCAGTCAGTTTTCCAAGCGATGCTACAGATCGCAGGGAAAACTTTAGCATTCTGCAAGCTAATTACGCTTGCAGAATGCTAAAAAAACGCGAAAAAAACGGAAAAAAAACGCAAAAAAAAAAATGCGGATTTCTTGCAGAAAATTTCCGGTTTTCTTCAGGAATTTTCTGCAAGAAATCCGCAACGTGTGCACATACCCTAAGACTATATAAAGATGATGAGTAACACAGAATTTACAGTAGCTAAACTGAATAGTGAAAATTATCAGTTATGGAAATTCAAAGTAGAGATGTTGTTATCTAAGGATGATCTGTGGGAAGTAATTGTTACAGCAAGACCAGATCAAGATAATCAGACATGGGATAATAAGAATAGACAAGCTAAAGCCACCATTAGCTTATTAGTGGATGATGCTCAATTAATACATATAAGAAATGAAGATACAGCTAAGGGAATGTGGGAAGCATTAAGAAAACTGTATGAAAGACCTAGCTTGAATCACAAGTTATTTTTATTAAGAAAGATTTACAGTATGAGATTGAGTGCAAATGACGATATGCAGAAGCACATATTCTCAATGATGGAAGTGATATCACAGCTAAGATCTATTGGTGAAGATGTTAAAGAAAGTCATGTAGCAGCTATATTGTTGTGCAGTTTACCAGATTCGTATACAGCCTTGATAAATGCCCTTGAGACGAGACCAGAAACTGACATTACATTAGATTTTGTGAAAACAAGACTAATAGATGAATATCAGAGAAGAAAAGAACAAAGAAATGATTCTTCTACTGAAAAGGACAGTGAAAACGCTCTTAAAGCTACAGAATTAAAAAAAAACCTATAATAAAGAGAAAAGAGAATGCTTCAGATGTAAGAAAAAAGGTCATTTAAAGAAAGACTGTACCATATGGAAAGCAGAACAACAAAAAATACAACATAAAAAGCATACACAGAAAGTAAAAAACACATTTTCCGATTCATGTGAGAATAATTGGAATGGCACATTTAAAGTAACAGACAAGAAATCATCACTTGGTTGGTTTATTGATTCAGGAGCAATGAGTCATATGACAAGTGACAAGAATTTCTTTACTGATCTTGATTTAGATAAGAAAGAAGCCATTTATCTTGCAAATGGAAGCAAAATAACCGCAGAAGGTATCGGACAAGGTATGCTAAATTGTTCAAACAAGTTCGGGCAAGATTCAAAGATACTTGTACAGGATGTGTTGTATGTTCCAAAATTGGAAGGCGGATTATTATCTGTGAAACGTTTAACAGCAAAAGGACTTACAGTGAAATTCAAAGACAATGAGTGTGCAATTATTGCAGGAAACAAGGTGATAACCAAAGTCAAGGCAGATGAACAATTATACCATCTTGACACACCAAAGGAACAGATGAAGGTATGTACACATGATCACAAAAACTGTATTCACATGTGGCATAGACGTCTAGGACATGGACACCCTGACAGTATAAGGGAACTACAGAGAAAAGAATTGACAAAAGATTTAAAGATATCAGATTGCTCAATTACCATAAGATGTGAATGTTGTATAAAATCCAAAGCCACAAGGATATCTATTCCAAAAGAAAGTGAGATGAAAAGCGAAAGACCACTTGATTTGGTGCATACTGACGTATGTGGAGCCATGAAAGTGACTACATCAGGAGGCAATAGATACATGTTGACTTTTATAGACGATTACTCAAGATACACAGTCACATACTTAATTAAAAACAAAAGTGAAGTTTTTGATAAACTTGTAGACTATGTAACAAGATCAAGTAACAAATTTCAAAGGAAGCCAATTGTCATCAGAAGTGATAATGGAGGTGAATTTACAGGTCACAGAATAGAAGACTACTTAAGACAAAATGGAATAGAACACCAGAAAACGGTTCCATACACACCTGAACAAAATGGAGTATCAGAAAGAAAAAACAGAACTCTAACAGAAATGATAAGATGTATGCTGACGGATTCCAAACTACCAGAGAAATATTGGGGTGAGGCAGCAATGACTGCTACATATCTACAGAACCAACTTTTTTCCAGAAAACTGACGAAAACTCCATATGAACTGTGGCAAGGTATGAAACCAAGTGTCAATCATTTAAAAGTTTTTGGATGTAAAGTTTTTATATTCATTCCAACAGAAAAACGTTCCAAACTTCAAAACAGATCCATGGAAGGAATATTTGTTGGATATAGTGAAAATTAGTATAAGGATACAGAATCCTAGATCCCAAAACAGACAGAGTTACGGTGAGTAACAGTGTGACATTCATTGAAGATGTAAATGAAGACATTATGATTTCAGTTGAAACAAAAAATGAGAAAACCAATAGTGACACAACTGAAGAAATATCTGATGAGAAAGAAGCAGAAATTAATGAAGAACAAAATACTGAAAGTGAAGAATCACAACTACAAACAGACACAGAACCAAGACGTTCAATGAGAGAGAACAAAGGAAAACCACCAAAATGTCTCTCATACAAGACAAGCACAAGAAAAATCTATGAGCCTACCTCTTGGGAAGACATATCTAACCTTCCTGTAGAAGAAGCTAATAAATGGATAGAAGCAACAGAAACAGAAATTAAATCCATGCAAGATTCAAATACATGGACACTAACAGATTTACCAGAAGGAAGAAAAACCATAGGATGTAAATGGATTTTTAAAGTTAAATACCAAACAGATGGCACAGCTGAAAGATACCGAGCAAGACTCGTAGCTAAAGGGTATTCTCAAAAATATGGAGAAGACTATGATGAGACATTTGCTCCAGTTGTCAAACACACTACAATAAGAACTTTACTTACAGTTGCAGCAATGAAACAGATGCAACTGAGACATCTGGATGTAAAGACAGCTTTTCTGAATGGAGATTTAACAGAAGACATTTATATGGAACAACCTCCAGGATTCAAAGATGAAAGAAATCCAAACAAAGTTTGTAAACTACAGAAAAGCATATATGGTTTAAAGCAAGCAGCTAAAGCGTGGAATGACAAAATCACGGAAGTACTTACAAATGAAAAATTTCAAAGAAGCAAAGCTGATCCATGCTTATACACAAAAAGGCTGATTAATAGATGGATTTATATACTCATATATGTAGACGACATTTTGATTTGTTTTGAACAAGAAAGGGATAACAAAAACATTCTAAAAATCCTGAAGCAACATTTCGAAATCAAAGACTTGGGAAATGTAAAACAATATCTAGGAATACAGGTAGAAAGAGAAGAAGACGGAAGTTTCCTACTGAATCAAAATCACATGATTCAAGACATAACAGAAAAATTTGGATTAAAGGATGCAAAAACAGTAAAGTCTCCAATGGAAACTAATTATCTCAAAGAGATGAACAGTGAAAAAAATATGCTACCAAATAATGAAGAATACAGAACAGCAATAGGAAAACTACTGTATCTAGCGACCGTTACAAGACCAGACATCGCAGCAGCAGTAGGAATCCTGAGTAGAAAGGTATCAAAACCAAATAAAGCTGATTGGAATGCCGTGAAGAGAGTAATGCGTTATTTGAAAGGAACTAGCAATGTTAAGCTGAAATTACCCACAAGTGATGATTGCATTTTAACAGGATATGTTGATGCAGATTGGGCTGGAGATCCAACTGACAGAAGATCTACCAGTGGACATATTTTTTTTCTCTCAGGTGGACCAATAAGTTGGACAAGTAAGAAACAGTCAATTGTGACACTATCTTCAACAGAAGCAGAATATGTTGCCGCAGCACAAGCGAGTCAAGAAGTACTGTGGTTAAGACAATTGTTGACAGAATTAGGACAACCACAGTTGGCACCAACAAAACTGAAAGAGGACAATCAAGGATGTCTTGTTCTTGCTCAGATGGAAAGAGTAAATCCAAGAACCAAGCATATTGATTTGAAATATAATTTCTTGAGAGATCATCAGGAACAAGGAGTCTTGAAGTTAGAGTACTGTCCTACTGAAGAAATGACAGCAGACATCCTCACGAAGGCGTTGAATGCTGATAAACATCAGAGACTAATAAAAAAGTTGGGTTTGATTGAATAAGTCCTTACTGTTGAGAAAGGGTGTTGGCATATGCAACAGATTAGGACTTATTATAAGTGAAAGGAGGACTTTACACTAACCAGACAGCAGATGGCGATAGTGTGTAAAGTTATATACTTGCTGTAATGTGGGGAGGGAAACTCTCAGTTGTTGGTTGTGCAGCGCCCCCACTGCCGCAGGGCCGAGGGGTACCCGGTACCGGGCCTCTGAGTCTCTGCTCTGGGGTTGTCACGGTGGCTAGGCCCGGTCCGTGACCCTGCTGAGGGGCGCACAATGAAAGGTGGTGGTAAGATGATGATGTTATGGTGCGGTGAAGTGCCGGTCGTGGTAAATAACGAGGACACCAGGTTGCAGTCTCTTTACCTCTTTACTGAAGGCTTCTGAGTCCTCAATCCAGAATACGGTTAACCGGGCTGCGCAAGTCCGGCCGGTCCGATGGCACCTCCAGAGTTCCCTTTGCAGGTGGAAATCTGTGCCTACCTTCCTGCGCTTGTGTGTTGTAGTCCTCCCCTGCTGTGCTTACGGGATAGTACCCACAACTGTTGTGTCTGTTTCTCGTGTTCCCTCACAACTCGATTCTGATGTTCTCCCTCTACGTCCCCCTGATCTTACGGTTAGGACGCACCCGTTTGACGGGGAGGCTCGGAGCTCTTCCGGGACTCCAGCGTCGCCCCACTCCTGTTGTTACCCCCCTGTGTCTTCCTGGGTCTGGGTGAGACAGCCCGCCTGTAACTGACTGTCCTGCCATAGGTTTGAAGTTTGGCTTGGAGCTCTATACTTCCTCGGCGTTCCGGCCACCGGTTATGCGCCTCAATAGGATGTTGCCTCGTCTTACAGCACAACTCCTACTGGTATTCTCCTTGTTGCGTTGATCTCGTTTCTCACTCAGCACAATAAACCTCGCTTCTTGTGCTTTCTTGGGGTACCGCCGCTATATCGTGCAGGCGCGGTCCCGTTACGTTCTCTCTGTTCGCTAGGCCTCTGTCAGGATCCCACCCCTGACAGGGACCCCTCCGAATCTTCCCCTACAACACCCTCTGCCACAAGGTGTTGCCTGGTTCCAACCCAGTCAGCTTTCTCTTCTAACTTCCTGCCTAACCCCCAGTTTTACCAGATTGTGAGGAGTGGCCTAATAAATAGAACCCTTAGCTCCCCCTGGAGGCCAGACTGTGAAATGTATTGGTGTCTGTGATACCTGGTCAGATGAAATCCTTCAGTGCCATCAGACATACCATAGCCCCCCTTAGCGGCGGAGCCACAGTACTGCAATGACCAGGACTCTGGGGCGCTGCACTCCCCCCGGTTAAATCCAGTACTCCTGGACTGGGAAGAAAACAACAATACATGTCAGCAAAAAGACATACAATTTTGAAAATGCAAGTACAAGTAAACTTTTTAACAGAGCTTCCCTTTATGGGAGGTGAGGACACTTGAACGTTACAAACATGGTTAAATACTTTCAATAACAGACTATAAATAACTTATTTTACCCAACCGGGTATTCTACTAAGTGCAAAATCTTTGAACAATAATTTAACATTCCTAAGGACGTACTCGCTAAATCCACTAAAGACCTTCTTATATCACATATAAGGCTAATTAACTTTTATGCATTCTCCTACTTTACGTCTGCAGGACCGCCTGTCCTAACTGCTCCAGACCTACTGCCTCTCCTTTCTGTACAGGACCGCCCCTTTCCGCCCGGGCCTACTGTCCTTCCACAACTATACACAGTATAGAACATATCATTTTTCTTTCAGTTCAAGATCACTGAGCCATCTCTGTATGGCTCCTAGGAGGACTCACTAACTAACCCCGTACGGGTTCACTTCCTGTCCTCGTTCTTCTATCAACATTATTAAACATTTCTTACAATCAACTAGTTAGTTACATTCAACTTTCACATATCAGCATTAGTACTTTCTCTTTTAGAGCATCATCATTCCCTAAGTACTATCAATGAACATCCCCTTTAAGAGGGGACCAAGTCTCTATGAGGTAGTGCAACTTCTCAAGCTGCAAGTCCGTTCGCAATAAGGACTCCAGTAATGTTTTCAAAAAACAGTATCTTCGCAAAGTGTCCTTTCTTTATGTAAAACCAGTAGAGAGCACCTTTAAGAGGGTGCAAACTATTTACAAAATCAGTTTTTGAATCATTCACCGTCCATGATTCGGCAGTCCTTTGATAACTGTGCAAAAGTAGGAAACAAACAAGAAACAATAGGGATCCCGGGTCAACAAAGGGATCCCTTTAAGAGTTAACCCTGGACGGGTTTTAGCAGCAAAACAGTAGGAAAACAATAAACTATTTACAATCATTAAGCATTCTTGCTTACTCAGTCTTCTTCTAGTGTAGGGGGTGGTCTCTGATCCGCGGCCGATGCGGTGTCAGTACCGGTGGTTGATCTCTCAGGTGCCGTCAGATCACCCGGTGTCTGGATCTGAAGGCTAACCCTGTTTGCAAGTTCGGTAGCCGCCACAAGGCGAACGGTGGTGAGAGTAACCAGATCTGTCAAGCCCGGATCAGTCATGGTTGGGGCAACAGGTGACGCCCCTTCAGGCTCACAGCGTTGGACATTCCGAGCGCACCACCCTTGCGCACTCCGGTGGCGGGTGTAGGTCACCTGATCCCCCCTTTGCAATGGGTCACCATATTGGTTATAGCAGGGGGTTTTCACGTTGTAACTAGTAACGAAGACGTCAGTCGGTAGTCCCGGTTCCTGTATGGAGCCCCAACCCCTCTTCGGGTGGAAGGCCAGCACAGTTCCCCGCTTTACCACGTCTTTCCTGCCATGCGCAGACTTTCTGGGTTGCGTGTTTGGCATGTCAGCTCATTCCGTCTCGTCTCGGTGTCTCCAATGCAGGATTAAACATTGTTTATACTGTTCCCAAGTGAGCACAGCAAGGGTGAGGCCGTCCTCCCGGACTCCATCTGGCCCGGTCCAGGGGGTGTCCCACCGGAGGACCACCCCGTCTGGGCCCACGTCTATGGGCTCTCCCATCTTGGTCGGTAGTGGAGGTACCAGCTTCCCCATCGCGTCAGGGGTGAGGATCACCCGCTCCACCGAGAAGAAACAGTTATTGTTGGGGTGAGGAGCGGTCACGGGAGCGGGATCGGTCAGGAGAGCTGGATCGGTCAGGGGAGCAGAATCGGCCGGGAGAGTAGGGGCGCCGTCCATACCTGCGCCTGATGTGATTCCACCGATGTCGATCTGTTCCATTGACAAGGACACTGGAATCGGCGGCAACCTGGACCGCGGCTCCTCCTCGGCGGCCTCCTGATGTGGCTCCGCTCTCCATGGTTCCGTGGTCGGGATAGGTAGGTTCGGCTCCTCCGCTGGCGGCTCCAGGGAGTTCAGATCCTTCACCGGCGATGGACGCAGATCCGCCTCTGGTGGGTGAGGACAAGCCGGGCTCACTTCGCTGCTGCTCAGGCACTTGCTGATCATCATCGCTGTCCGGCATTCGGCGGCAACGCATGCACCTGGCTCCGCCATTTCTCTAAGGTCGAGCTCCTTCTTCGCCTCGTTCCCGCCGTTGCAAATCAGGGGGTGGTTCTCCTCTGCTGCTGGGCAAGTCGTCATCTCGCAGCAGAAGTCGGAGGGGGCGGTCGCTACTTCTGGCGCCGCTTTGATAGTCTCCTCCCATGGCACGCCCTCCTTCTTCCTCTGCGCTCTCTGTGGTGCTGCAATGGCGGCGGGTTTTGGCGGGAACTTTTGGCGGCAAGTAGTGCGGCACAGTCTTTGCAATAAGTCACAGTTCCAAGTATAATAAATCACAGTTCCAAGTATAATAAATCACAGTTCCAAGGCACACATGACCCGATTCTTCAGGCTTAAGTAGATCCTGTTCGTGACGCCAAAATTGCAGCGCCCCCACTGCCGCAGGGCGGAGGGGTACCCGGTACCGGGCCTCTGAGTCTCTGCTCTGGGGTTGTCACGGTGGCTAGGCCCGGTCCATGACCCTGCTGAGGGGCGCACAATGAAAGGTGGTGGTAAGATGATGATGTTATGGTGCGGTGAAGTGCCGGTCGCGGTAAATAACGAGGACACCAGGTTGCAGTCTCTTTACCTCTTTACTGAAGGCTTCTGAGTCCTCAATCCAGAATACGGTTAACCGGGCTGCGCAAGTCCGGCCGGTCCGATGGCACCTCCAGAGTTCCCTTTGCAGGTGGAAATCTGTGCCTACCTTCCTGCGCTTGTGTGTTGTGGTCCTCCCCTGCTGTGCTTACGGGATAGTACCCACAACTGTTGTGTCTGTTTCTCGTGTTCCCTCACAACTCGATTCTGATGTTCTCCCTCTATGTCCCCCTGATCTTACGGTTAGGACGCACCCGTTTGACCGGGAGGCTCGGAGCTCTTCCGGGACTCCAGCGTCGCCCCACTCCTGTTGTTACCCCCCTGTGTCTTCCTGGGTCTGGGTGAGACAGCCCGCTTGTAACTGACTGTCCTGCCGTAGGTTTGAAGTTTGGCTTGGAGCTCTATACTTCCTCGGCGTTCCGGCCACCGGTTATGCGCCTCAATAGGATGTTGCCTCGTCTTACAGCACGACTCCTACTGGTATTCTCCTTGTTGCGTTGATCTCGTTTCTCACTCAGCACAATAAACCTCGCTTCTTGTCCTTTCTTGGGGTACCGCCGCTATATCGTGCAGGCGCAGTCCCGTTACGTTCTCTCTGTTCGCTAGGCCTCTGTCAGGATCCCACCCCTGACAGGGACCCCTCCGAATCTTCCCCTACAACACCCTCTGCCACAAGGTGTTGCCTGGTTCCAACCCAGTCAGCTTTCTCTTCTAACTTCCTGCCTAACCCCCAGTTTTACCAGATTGTAAGGAGTGGCCTAATAAATAGAACCCTTAGCTCTCCCTGGAGGCCAGACTGTGAAATGTATTGGTGTCTGTGATACCTGGTCAGATGAACTCCTTCAGTGCCATCAGACTACCATAGCCTGTTATGATCCCTAGTGGCAGAGGATCACAAATAGATCAGCAAGTGATTAAACTAAGGATGAGCTCTAGGGAGATGGTAACTGGACTGATCGCAAATCTGAACCTATCCAAAACAACTAGAGGTAGCCGGTGAACGTGTCTAAAAAATTCTTAGACGTCTCGAGCCAGCCTGAGGAACTAGCTACCCCTAAAGAGAAAGAAAGACCTCGCTTGCCTCCAGAGAAATAATCCCCAAAGATATAGAAGCCCCCAACAAATATTAACGGTGAAGTAAGAAGAAGGCACATACATAGGGATGAAATCAGATTCAGCAAAAGAGGTCCACTAGTACTAGAAAGCAGAAAATAGAGCAGGGGTCTATGCGATCAATAAAAAACCCTTACAAAATATCCATCCTGAGATTTCAAGAACCCACACACCAACTAACGGTGTGTGGGGAGAAACTCAGCCCACTAGAGCAACCAGCAAGCGAGGGAATTACATTTTAGCAAGCTGGAACAGAAAACATGATAAACACTGCTGATCAAAAAAAGAGCAAACAAAACTTAGCTTCTCCTGGATGGACTGGGAGCAAGGTAGTCAGAAGGAATCTGAGTAGCACTGATTACATCGACAGCCGGCCACAAGTGGAAGTAAAACAGAGCTATATAGGAACCTCCCAGAGGATAACGAACCAGCTGATAGCCAGAGACCAGCAGGATAACAAACAAAGCCACCAGGGGGAGCCCAAAGCAAAAGTCACACCATACCACCAGTGACCACAAGAGGGAGCCTGAAAACAGAGTTCACAACAGTACCCCCCCCTAAGGAGGGGTCACCGAACCCTCATGAAAACCCCCAGGGCGATCAGGATGAGCCACATGGAAGGTACGAACCAAATCGGCCGCATGAACATCAGAGGCGACAACCCAAGAATTATCCTCCTGACCATAGCCCTTCCACTTGACCAAATACTGGAGCCTCCGTCTAGAAACACGAGAATCCAAGATCTTCTCCACCACGTATTCCAATTCTCCCTCAACCAGCACCGGGGCAGGAGGCTCAACCGGAGGAACCACAGGTACCACATACCTCCGCAACAACGAGCGATGGAACACATTGTGAATAGCAAATGATGCCGGGAGGTCCAAACAGAATGACACAGGGCCAAGGACTTCCAGAATCTTATAAGGACCGATAAACCGAGGCTTGAACTTAGGAGAGGAGACCTTCATAGGAACGAAGCGAGAAGACAACCACACCAAGTCCCCAACGCGAAGTTGGGGACCCACACAGCGACGGCGGTTGGCAAAGAGCTGAGCCTTCTCTTGTGACAACTTCAAATTGTCCACCACATGATTCCAAATCTGATGCAACCTATCCACCACAACATCCACTCCAGGACAGTCAGAAGGCTCCACCTGACCCGAGGAAAAACGAGGATGAAACCCCAAATTACAAAAAAAAGGAGAAACCAAAGTAGCAGAACTAGCCCGATTATTAAGGGCAAACTCGGCCAACGGTAAAAAAGTAACCCAGTCGTCCTGGTCAGCAGAAACAAAACATCTTAAATAAGTCTCCAAGGTCTGATTAGTTCGCTCGGTTTGGCCATTCGTCTGAGGATGGAAGGCCGACGAAAAAGACAATTCAATGCCCAACTTAGCACAAAAGGTCCCCCAAAATCTAGACACAAACTGGGATCCTCTGTCAGAAACAATGTTCTCAGGAATCCCGTGCAAACGAACCACATTTTGAAAAAACAGTGGAACCAACTCGGAGGAGGAAGGCAACTTAGGCAAGGGCACCAAATGGACCATCTTAGAAAAACGATCACACACCACCCAGATGACAGACATTCTCTGAGAGACAGGGAGATCGGAAATAAAATCCATGGAAATGTGCGTCCAAGGCCTCTTCGGGACAGGCAAAGGTAACAGCAAACCACTGGCACGAGAACAGCAAGGCTTCGCCCGAGCACAAATTCCACAAGACTGCACAAAGGAACGCACATCCCGCGACAAGGAAGGCCACCAAAAAGACCTGGCCACCAAGTCTCTGGTACCAAATATTCCAGGATGGCCTGCCAACACCGAAGAATGAACCTCGGAGATGACTCTGGACAAACAGTCTCTCCGGTGGACAGCTGTTGTGGATTCTGTTTTTGGGCTCCCTCTGGTGGTTACAACTGGTACTGGGTGACTTTGGTGGGTTGCGGTCTCTGGTTTCCACCTGTCCATCAGAGGCTGGGTGTTTCCTATTTAACCTGGCTTTCCTGTCATTCCCTTGCCGGCTATCAATGTATCAGTGTGTCTCTGTTACCTGCTCCTAGGCCTTCAAGACAAGCTAAGTCTGGATTTCCCTGTTTCATGATTGCTTTCATGTTTTTTAGTCCAGCTTGCAGATATGTAATTCTCTGCTGCTGGTTGCTCTAGTGGGCTGAAATTACCACTCATGTACCATGAGTTGGCACATGAGTTCAAGTAATTTCAGGATGGTATTTTGAAGGGTTTTTAAGCTGACCGCGCAGTTCACCTTTTGTATCCTCTGCTATCTAGCTTAAGCGGGCCTCATTTTGCTGAATCTGTTTTCATAACTACGTTTGTGCCTTCCTCTCATTTCACCGTCATTATATGTGGGGGGCTGCTATTTCTGTGGGAATATTTCTCTGGAGGCAAGATAGGTCTGTTATTCTTCTGATAGGGGAAGCTAGATCTCCGGCTGGCGCGAGACGTCTAGGGGCCCCCCAGGAACGTTCCCCGGCTACTGTTAGTTGAGTGTTGAGGTTCAGGATCGCGGTCAGCTCAGGTTCCATCACCCTAGAGCTCGTCCTGTTTTTGCCCATGTTATGTTGTTAAATTCCCTGCCATTGGGACCATGACAGTATAGCCGGCCCACAAAGTGTTAATTGTTTGGGCTGAAGCAGGAGAAAAAGAAGTGTTGCAGGGAATTTTTTATTTTTTTTTCCCCCTCAGAGTTTTGCTGCCTAGCCCTTAATTGCTGTCTAGCTGCTTCTTACCTCCTCTTAATCCTTGAATGGCTCTGACCTTAGCTGTTTAACATGGATGTCCAGAGTTTGGCTTCCAGCCTGAATAATCTTGCTGCAAAAGTTCAAAATATACAGGATTTTGTTGTTCACACTCCTATGTCTGAACCTAGAATTCCTATTCCAGAGTTTTTTTCTGGAGATAGATCTACCTTCCTGAATTTCAGGAACAATTGCAAATTGTTTCTTTCTTTGAAATCTCGCTCCTCTGGAGACCCTGCTCAGCAGGTCAAGATTGTAATATCTTTCCTGCGGGGCGACCCTCAGAATTGGGCATTTGCATTGGCACCAGGGGATCCTGCATTGCTCAGTGTGGATGCGTTTTTTCTGGCACTGGGATTGCTCTATGAGGAACCTAACCTGGAGATTCAGGCTGAAAAGGCTTTATTAGCCCTCTCTCAGGGGCATGATGAAGCGGAAGTATATTGTCAAAAATTTCGGAAATGGTCGGTGCTTACTCAGTGGAATGAGTGCGCCCTGGCTGCAAACTTCAGAGATGGTCTTTCTGAGGCCATTAAGGATATTATGGTGGGGTTCCCTGCGCCTACAGGTCTGAATGAGTCTATGGCTATGGCCATTCAGATTGATCGGCGTTTACGGGAGCGCAAACCTGTGCACCAGTTGGCGGTGTCTTCTGAACAGGCACCTGAGACTATGCAATGTGATAGAATTCAGTCCAGAAGTGAACGGCAAAATTATAGGCGGCAAAATGGATTGTGTTTTTATTGTGGTGATTCAGCTCATGTTATATCAGCATGCTCTAAACGCACAAAAAAGGTTGATAAATCTTTTGCCATTAGTACTCTGCAGTCTAAGTTCATTTTGTCTGTAACTCTGATTTGTTCACTGTCATCCATTTCTGTCGATGCCTATGTGGATTCGGGCGCTGCCCTGAGTCTTATGGATTGGTCATTTGCCAAACGCTGCGGTTTTAGTCTGGAGCCTCTGGAAGTTCCTATTCCTTTGAAGGGAATTGACTCTACACCATTGGCTATGAATAAACCGCAGTACTGGACACAAGTGACCATGCGCATGACTCCCGTTCATCAGGAGGTGATTCGCTTCCTTGTACTGTATAATTTACATGATGTACTAGTGCTTGGTCTGCCATGGTTACAAACTCATAATGCAGTCCTGGATTGGAAAACAATGTCTGTGTTAAGCTGGGGATGTCAGGGGGTTCATGATGATGCACCTCTGATTTCAATTGCTTCATCTACTCCTTCTGAGGTCCCTGCGTTTTTGTCTGACTATCGGGATGTTTTTGAGGAGCCTAAGCTCAATTCGCTCCCTCCTCATAGGGATTGTGACTGTGCTATAGAATTAATTCCTGGCAGTAAGTTCCCTAAGGGTCGTTTATTTAATCTGTCAGTGCCAGAGCATACTGCTATGCGGAATTATATTAAGGAGTCCTTGGAAAAGGGACATATTCGTCCATCTTCGTCCCCTCTGGGAGCAGGTTTTTTTTTCGTGGCTAAAAAAGATGGTTCCCTGAGGCCTTGTATAGATTATCGCCTTCTGAATAAGATTACAGTCAAATATCAGTATCCATTGCCATTATTGACTGATTTGTTTGCTCGCATTAAGGGGGCTAGGTGGTTCACTAAGATAGATCTTCGCGGTGCGTATAATCTTGTGCGGATAAAGCAGGGTGATGAGTGGAAAACCGCATTTAATACGCCTGAGGGCCATTTTGAGTATTTGGTAATGCCTTTTGGACTTTCTAATGCTCCTTCAGTCTTTCAGTCCTTTATGCACAATATTTTCCGTGAATATCTGGATAAGTTTATGATTGTGTATTTGGATGATATTTTGGTGTTTTCTGAGGACTGGGAGTCTCATGTTCTACAGGTCAGGAAGGTGTTTCAAGTCCTGCGGGCCAATTCTCTGTTTGTGAAGGGCTCAAAATGTCTCTTCGGAGTCCAGAAGATTTCTTTTTTGGGGTACATTTTTTCTCCTTCTACTATTGAGATGGATCCCGTTAAGGTTCAGGCGATTTGTGACTGGACACAACCTACATCTGTTAAGAGTCTTCAGAAGTTCTTGGGTTTTGCTAATTTTTATCGTCGGTTCATTTCTAATTTTTCCAGTGTTGTTAAACCTTTGACTGATTTGACTAAAAAGGGTGCTGATGTTGCTAATTGGTCTCCTACGGTTGTGGAGGCCTTTCAGGAACTTAAGCGCCGGTTTTCTTCTGCTCCTGTGTTATGTCAACCAGATGTTTCACTTCCTTTTCAGGTTGAGGTTGATGCTTCCGAGATTGGAGCGGGGGTGGTTTTGTCACAGAGAAGTTCCGATGGCTCGGTGATGAAGCCATGTGCGTTCTTTTCTAGAAAATTCTCGCCCGCCGAGTGCAATTATGATGTGGGTAATTGGGAGCTTTTGGCCATGAAGTGGGCATTTGAGGAGTGGCGTCATTGGCTTGAGGGTGCTAGACATCGTGTGGTGGTCTTGACTGATCACAAAAATCTGATTTACCTTGAGTCTGCCAGGCGTCTGAATCCTAGACAGGCTCGTTGGTCGTTGTTTTTTTCTCGTTTCAATTTTGTGGTTTCATACCTGCCAGGTTCAAAGAATGTGAAGGCAGATGCTCTTTCCAGGAGTTTTGTGCCTGACTCTCCTGGAGACTCTGGGCCTACTGGCATCCTTAGGGATGGGGTAATATTGTCCGCCGTCTCCCCAGACTTGCGACGTGCATTGCAGGAGTTTCAGGCGGATAAACCTGATCGTTGTCCACCAGAAAGACTGTTTGTTCCGGATGATTGGACCAGTAGAGTCATCTCCGAGGTCCATTCTTCTGTGTTGGCTGGTCATCCTGGAATATTTGGTACTAGAGACTTGGTGGCCAGGTCTTTTTGGTGGCCTTCCTTGTCAAGGGATGTGCGCACCTTTGTGCAGTCTTGTGAAGTGTGTGCTCGGGCTAAGCCTTGCTGTTCTCGGGCCAGTGGGTTGTTGTTGTCCTTGCCTATCCCGAAGAGGCCTTGGACGCACATTTCCATGGATTTTATTTCAGATCTCCCTGTCTCACGGAAAATGTCCGTTATCTGGGTTGTGCGTGACCGCTTTTCTAAGATGGTTCATTTGGTACCCTTGCCTAAGTTGCCTTCCTCCTCTGAGTTGGTCCCTTTATTTTTTCAGAACGTGGTTCGTTTGCATGGGATTCCGGAGAATATCGTTTCTGACAGGGGATCCCAGTTTGTGTCTAGATTTTGGCGGACGTTTTGTGCTAAGATGGGCATTAATTTGTCTTTCTCGTCTGCATTCCATCCTCAGACGAATGGCCAGACGGAGCGAACTAATCAGACCTTGGAAACTTATTTAAGGTGTTTTGTTTCTGCTGATCAAGATGACTGGGTTGCCTTTTTGCCACTGGCCGAATTTGCCCTTAATAATCGGGCTAGTTCTGCTACTTTGGTTTCTCCTTTCTTTTGTAATTCGGGGTTTCATCCTCGTTTTTCCTCTGGTCAGGTGGAGCCTTCGGATTGTCCTGGAGTGGATGTGGTGGTGGATAGGCTACATCAGATTTGGAATCAGGTGGTGGACAATTTGAAGTTGTCTCAGGAGAAGGCTCAGCAGTTTGCTAATCGCCGTCGCCGCGTGGGTCCCCGACTTCGTGTTGGGGACTTGGTGTGGTTGTCTTCTCGTTTTGTCCCTATGAAGGTCTCTTCTCCCAAGTTCAAGCCTCGGTTCATCGGTCCTTATAAGATCTTGGAGATTCTTAACCCTGTATCTTTTCGTTTGGATCTCCCAGCATCGTTTGCTATTCATAATGTGTTCCATCGGTCGTTATTGCGGAGGTATGAGGTGCCCGTTGTTCCTTCGGTTGAGCCTCCTGCTCCGGTGCTGGTGGAGGGAGAATTGGAGTATGTTGTTGAGAAGATCTTGGATTCTCGTGTTTCCAGACGTAGACTCCAGTATTTGGTTAAGTGGAAGGGTTATGGTCAGGAGGATAATTCCTGGGTGGTCGCCTCTGATGTTCATGCGACTGATTTGGTCCGCGCCTTCCATAGAGCTCATCCTGATCGCCCTGGGGGTTCTCGTGAGGGTTCGGTGACCCCTCCTCAAGGGGGGGGGTACTGTTGTGGATTCTGTTTTTGGGCTCCCTCTGGTGGTTACAACTGGTACTGGGTGACTTTGGTGGGTTGCGGTCTCTGGTTTCCACCTGTCCATCAGAGGCTGGGTGTTTCCTATTTAACCTGGCTTTCCTGTCATTCCCTTGCCGGCTATCAATGTATCAGTGTGTCTCTGTTACCTGCTCCTAGGCCTTCAAGACAAGCTAAGTCTGGATTTCCCTGTTTCATGATTGCTTTCATGTTTTTTAGTCTAGCTTGCAGATATGTAATTCTCTGCTGCTGGTTGCTCTAGTGGGCTGAAATTACCACTCATGTACCATGAGTTGGCACATGAGTTCAAGTAATTTCAGGATGGTATTTTGAAGGGTTTTTAAGCTGACCGCGCAGTTCACCTTTTGTATCCTCTGCTATCTAGCTTAAGCGGGCCTCATTTTGCTGAATCTGTTTTCATAACTACGTTTGTGCTTTCCTCTCATTTCACCGTCATTATATGTGGGGGGCTGCTATTTCTGTGGGAATATTTCTCTGGAGGCAAGATAGGTCTGTTATTCTTCTGATAGGGGAAGCTAGATCTCCGGCTGGCACGAGACGTCTAGGGGCCCCCCAGGAACGTTCCCCGGCTACTGTTAGTTGAGTGTTGAGGTTCAGGATCGCGGTCAGCTCAGGTTCCATCACCCTAGAGCTCGTCCTGTTTTTGCCCATGTTATGTTGTTAAATTCCCTGCCATTGGGACCATGACAGACAGCGGTCAGGTCTATCCACCTGAAACTCTTGCAGCACACGTCGCAAATCTGGGGAGATGGCAGACAAAATCACCCCTTCTCTAAGGATACCAGCCGGCTCTGAATCTCCAGGAGAGTCAGGCACAAAACTCCTAGAAAGAGCATCAGCTTTCACATTCTTCGAACCCGGCAGGTACAAGACCACGAAATCAAAACGAGAGAAAAACAACGACCAACGAGCCTGTCTGGGATTCAGCCGCTTGGCCGACTCGAGATAAATCAAATTCTTGTGGTCAGTCAAGACCACCACACGATGTTTAGCTCCCTCGAGCCAATGTTGCCACTCCTCAAATGCCCACTTCATAGCCAACAGCTCCCGATTACCGACATCATAATTCCGCTCGGCAGGTGAAAACTTTCTTGCAAAGAAAGCACATGGCTTCATCACAGAGCCATCGGGGCTTCTCTGCGACAAAACAGCCCCCGCTCCAATCTCGGAAGCATCAACCTCCACCTGGAAGGGAAGTGAGACATCTGGCTGACATAAGACCGGAGCCGAAGAAAACCGACGCTTCAGCTCTCGAAAGGCCTCCACAGCCGCAGAAGACCAATTAGTCACATCAGAACCCTTCTTGGTCAAATCCGTCAAAGGCTTAACAACGCCAGAAAAATTAGCTATGAAGCGACGGTAAAAATTAGCAAAACCCAAGAACTTCTGAAGACTCTTAACAGATGTAGGCTGCGTCCAGTCATGAATAGCCTGAACCTTGACTAGGTCCATCTTAATAGTAGAAGGAGAAAAAATGAAACCCAAAAAAGAAATCTTCTGGACTCCAAAAAGACATTTTGAGCCCTTCACAAATAAAGCATTGTCACGTAGGACCTGAAAGACCATCCTGACCTGCTTAACATGAGACTCCCAATCATCCGAAAAAAACAGAATATCATCAAGATACACAATCATAAACTTATCCAGATATTCACGGAAGATGTCATGCATAAAGGACTGAAAGACTGAAGGAGCATTAGAAAGTCCAAAAGGCATCACCAAGTACTCAAAATGTATTAAATGCAGTTTTCCATTCATCCCCCTGTTTTATACGCACAAGGTTATACGCACCACGAAGATCTATCTTGGTGAACCAACTAGACCCCCTAATGCGAGCAAACAAATCAGTTAACAATGGCAAAGGATACTGAAATTTGACCGTGATTTTATTCAAAAGGCGATAATCAATACAGGGTCTCAGGGAACCATCCTTTTTAGCCACAAAAAAGAATCCTGCACCAAGAGGGGATGAGGATGGGCGAATATGTCCCTTCTCTAAAGACTCCTTTATATAACTCCACATGGCAGCATGCTCCGGCACAGATAAATTGAAAAGTCGTCCCTTAGGAAACTTACTACCAGGAATCAAATTTATAGCACAATCACAGTCCCTATGAGGAGGTAGAGAATTGAGTTTGGGCTCCTCAAATACATCCTGGTAGTCTGACAAAAACGTAGGGACTTCAGAAGGAGTGGACGAAGCAATTGACACCACAGGAGCGTCACCATGAATTCCCTGACAACCCCAACTTGACACCGACATAGCTTTCCAATCCAGGACTGGATTATGAGTCTGCAACCATGGTAGACCCAACACGACGACATCATGCAAATTATGCAGTACAAGAAAGCTAATCACCTCCCGATGAACAGGAGTCATGCACATGGTCACTTGTGTCCAGTACTGAGGTCTATTCATAGCCAATGGTGTAGAATCAATTCCCCTTAGTGGAATAGGGAATTTTAAAGGTTCCAAATCAAAACCACAGCGCCTGGCAAATGACCAATCCATCAGACTCAGGGCGGCACCTGAATCTACAAAAGCATTAACCGGGTAAGATGACAGGGAACAAATCAGGGTAACAGACAAAATGAACTTAGGCTGTAAAGTACCAATGGTGACAGATTTATCAACCTTTTTTTTGCGCTTAGAGCATGCTGAGATAACATGAGCTGAGTCACCACAGTAAAAGCACAACCCATTTTGCCGTCTATAATTTTGCCGTTCACTTCTGGTCAGAATTCTGTCACATTGCATAGATTCAGGTGTCTGTTCAGAAGACACCGCCAAATGGTGCACAGGTTTGCGCTCCCGCAAACGCCGATCAATCTGAATGGCCAGAGTCATTGACTCATTCAGACCTGCAGGCGTAGGGAACCCCACCATGACATTCTTAATGGCTTCAGAAAGACCTTCTCTGAAATTTGCAGCCAGGGCACACTCATTCCACTGAGTAAGCACCGACCATTTCCGAAATTTCTGGCAGTACACCTCTGCTTCATCTTGCCCCTGCGAGAGGGCCAATAACGTTTTTTCAGCCTGGTTCTCAAGATTAGGTTCCTCATAGAGCAATCCAAGGGCTAGAAAAAACGCATCTACACTAAGCAATGCAGGATCCACTGGCGCCAATGCGAAGGCCCAATCTTGGGGGTCACCACGCAAAAAGGAAATGATAATCTTAACTTGCTGAACGGCATCACCAGAGGAACGAGGTTTCAAAGAAAGAAACAACTTACAATTGTTCCTAAAATTCAGGAACCTAGATCTATCTCCAGAAAACAACTCCGGAATAGGTATTCTAGGCTCTGACATAGGACTGTGAACAACAAAATCCTGAATACTTTGAACCCTAGCAGCAAGATGATCCAGACTGGAAGCCAAGCTCTGGACATCCATGTCAGCAGCTGAACTCAGAGCCACACCAAGATTAAGAGTAGGAGAGAAGCTAGCCACAGCAGCTAGACACACGGCAACAACAACAAAAAAAAAAAATTCTCAAGGCTTCTTTTCTCCTGCTTCTGCCATGCAATTAACACTTTACTGGCCGGCTGTACTGTTATGATCCCTAGTGGCGGAGGATCACAAATAGATCAGCAAGTGATTAAACTAAGGACAAGCTCTAGGGAGATGGTAACTGGACTGATCGCAAATCTGAACCTATCCAAAACAACTAGAGGTAGCCGGTGAACGTGCCTAAAAAATTCTTAGACGTCTCGAGCCAGCCTGAGGAACTAGCTACCCCTAAAGAGAAAGAAAGACCTCGCTTGCCTCCAGAGAAATAATCCCCAAAGATATAGAAGCCCCCAACAAATATTAACGGTGAAGTAAGAAGAAGGCACATACATAGGGATGAAATCAGATTCAGCAAAAGAGGCCCACTAGTACTAGAAAGCAGAAAATAGAGCAGGGGTCTATGCGATCAATAAAAAACCCTTACAAAATATCCATCCTGAGATTTCAAGAACCCACACACCAACTAACGGTGTGTGGGGAGAAACTCAGCCCACTAGAGCAACCAGCAAGCGAGGGAATTACATTTTAGCAAGCTGGAACAGAAAACATGATAAACACTGCTGATCAAAAAATGAGCAAACAAAACTTAGCTTATCCTGGATGGACTGGGAGCAAGGTAGTCAGAAGGAATCTGAGTAGCACTGATTACATCGACAGCCGGCCACAAGTGGAAGTAAAACAGAGCTATATAGGAACCTCCCAGAGGATAACGAACCAGCTGATAGCCAGAGACCAGCAGGATAACAAACAAAGCCACCAGGGGGAGCCCAAAGCAAAAGTCACACCATACCACCAGTGACCACAAGAGGGAGCCCGAAAACAGAGTTCACAACAATAGCCCCCCTTAGCGGCGGAGCCACAGTACTGCAACGACCAGGACTCTGGGGCGCTGCACTTGTTTTTCTTACTTCCTGTTATTCATTCTTCTTCATGAATGTATATGCCTCAGTGCACGGATTATGTGACACTGAATTGTATCTCATGTTTATCCAGTATGAAGTAAATACTGTTTACTCAAGATATCTTGCTGATTGAAGCTCTCGTAACTACAGCGGTGACTGCAAGAAGACGCACTCTGCAACACTCAGAACACATCCAGATAAGTTCCGCGGAGGTCTAGTTTCCAATATGCAGTCATTTCAGAGGGGATTCTACTGTTTAGGTACATCAGGGGCTCTACAAAAGCAACGTGATGCCCGCAGACTATTCCATCAAAGTCTGCATTCCAAAACGGCACTCCTTCCTTTCTGAGCTCTGCCATGCACCCAAACAGTGGTTTACCCCCACATATGGGGTATCTGCATACTCATGACAAATTGCACAACAAGGTTTCTAGTCCAATTTCTCCTGTTACCCTTAGGAAAATAAAAAATTGGGGGTGAAAACATCATTTTTGTTAAAAAAAAATGTGATTTTTTATTTTACAGCTCTTCATAATAAAAAATCTGTGAAGCACTTGGAGTTCAAAGTGCTCACCACACATCTAGATAAGTTCCTTAGGTGGTCTACCTTCCAAAATGGTGTCACTTGTGGGGGTAAAATAAAACAAATTGGAGCTGAAGTAAATTTTTTGTGAAAAAAAGGTACATGTTCATTTTTTTTAAACATTCCAAAAATTCCTGTGAAGCACCTGAAGGGTTAATAAACTTCTTGAATGTGGTTTTGAGCAACTTGAGGGGTTAAGTTTTTATAATCGTGTCAATTTGGCTTATTTTCTATATATCATATAGACTCCTCAAAGTGACTTCAAATGTGAGGTGTTGTAAAAAGGAGAAATCGCTGTTTAACATTTAACTCTTATACGGTAACTTCCTAACAAAAAAAAAAAGTAGACATGTGGGAAATGTTACTTATTAACTATTTTGTGTAACATATTTTTCTGTTTTAAGGGCAAAAAAATTCAGTTTGAAAATTGCTAAATTTTCCAAATTTTCGCCAAATTTCCATTTTTTACACAAATAAATGCAATTAAAGAAATTTTTCCACCAACGTGAAATACAATATGTCTTGAAAACACTTTCTCAGAATCGCCAAGATCCGTCGAAGCGTTCCAGAGTTACTACATCATAGAGGGACAGTGGTCAGAATTGTAAAAATTGGCCTGGTCATTAACATGCAAACCACCCTTGAGGTAAAGAGGTTAAGTGATTTCTTGATTGAGAACAGATGTGGCAGAAATCAGACCAGGGTGTGGCTAGGGAATTTGAACTCAGCTTCCCAAAGATGTGATAAATCACAGTTAATTTATGTTTTAAACAGGGGGGTGCAATTTCTTTTTTCACACAGGGCCCTGTAGGTTTGGATTTCTTTTATCCTTAATAATAAAGAGTTTAATTTAAAATCTGCAATTTATGTTTACTTGCATTAAAGCATAGTTCACAGCTTGGGAATAGCCCACATATGGGGAGGGGTTAGATTAGATAAAGAAAAGGGATGCACTTCCTAGTTCAGGAGTTAAAGAGGGAGTTCGGTTAGGTTCATCCAGAGCCTCAGATGGTGTTAAGGTTCAAGTTCAAGTACAATTTGTGATGGGTCCTAACATTACCAAGCTTCTAAACAGCAGGGGGCACACCGAGAGTCTAGCATACATCCCAGGATGGTCCGGGGAATATGGCACAGAAGAGGCATTGAAGCTAATGTCTTGTTTTCTCCTCAGAGGAAGAGGCCAGTCGAGGAAGAGCCCGAGGAAATGGTGGTAAGCCTCAGGAATTTGGGGTTGCTGGACACAGAGTCCCTATTGCCAACAGGAACTGTTGAGGTATAAAACAGTTCAGGCAGACCTGAGACAAGACCAAGAAACATATTGTGAAATGGGAACCATAACCACAAGGGGCTCGGCCTAATGCTTTGTGCAGTTGAATTGACCTGAACTGTACAGTAAAATTGAACCTGTTGAATAGGATCCAAGGTCTCCTGGTGTATGTGTTACTAATCCCGGTCCCAAGGACACAGATGTAGCAGAGGCTTCCAGCCCACCAATGAATACAGGAGGCATCTTACAGCGCAACATACGTAAGTCACATTCCTTTTTAGAAGAGGAGTTTCAGGGTGAAGAGAACTCAGTTTTGGCCCATAGCAGAAAGCCCTGTGCCATCCTTCACTTGCTTTCTCAGTACTTGATTCCTTGAAAAATTACTATCTAGACTACTATACTCTCTAGAGACATTTCACATCCCATTCCTTTTTTGAAAATGAAAAGAGCCCCAATAAGCCAGAGAACCAATTCACTGGGCTCCATACTCTCACCAGTAGTTATTTACTGATATTCTTTTTCTGGAGGAACACAAATGGATAGACCAAAGTGATATCTTATGTGCTTGGACTGGAATATCTTATACTGTTTCACTTTTTTGCCTCCAACAAGGAGGCAATTTTAAGGCAGCGCTGGACTCCTTGCTGGGTTTTGGACTTGGCATTTAATGGTGAAATAATGTTATCCGACGCTCCTTCTCGCTCCTCTGCATCTGGATTCTCTGGTGCTCGTCCCTTCAGCGGTCCGCGCATGCGCAGACGTGCTCCTCTCACCGCTGGGGCTTCTGGGAGGTCGTGACCCGGTGGCTCCACCCCCAATATGGCGGCGCCCGTCGGTTATTTCTCCCCTGCATCTCTCCTGGTTAGACGCCTTTGTGTCTATTGCTTTTGCCGGCTTCTTGCCGGCGTCTCCTTAGGTTCCTAGGTTCCAGTCTCTGCTCCCCACACTTAGACTCAGATTTGGCTTGTTATCTATTGTCATTTCTCTGCCGTCCTTGCCAGTCCTGCGTTCTTGTTATTTCCGCCAGTCCTGTGTTCCTGCTGTCTCCGCCAGTCCTGTGTTCCTGCCGTACCTGCCAGTCCTGTGTTCCTCCCATCCCTGCCAGTCCTGTGTTCCTGCCGTCTCTGCCACTCCTGTGTTCCTGCCACTCCTGCCAGTCCTGTGTTCCTGTAGTTCTCTGTCTATAGTGTGTCTCCACCATACCGGTCAGTACAGTGTCTTGCCGTCCATGCCCGTCTGGTGCCTTCTCTGTTCTGGTCTCCTCTGTGGTCCCGTCTCACTCCTGTCCTCAGTACCATCTTTTGCCCAGTCCTCAGCCGCCCCTTTGGCTCCGGCAGTTGCGGCTCCATCCTCCTTGGGCCTTGTCCCAAACACTCCCTGTATGGGGTGGCACTATCTGGTCAGCTCGCCCTCGGGGGCTCTGAAGCCATGACATAGAGGGTCCACTTCTCGGGTTCTAATACCATGTAATCATTGGATTTTCCTGTTCAAATACTAAAGAGATCAATAACCAGATGAGTATAATTTTGGATTATTTTCAGCAGTTTCATATATTCATCATTTACCTTTATTCCTCCAGGCCCTACATGAGCATGGGGTCCAGCCCAATAGCGTAGCTACCGGGGGGCAGACGGGACCATCGCCCCGGGCCTGGATCTCAGAGGGGGCCCACCCCGAGCTGCACTACTGTACAGTTACCTTCTGCGGCAGAGCAGGGAGAATTGATCTCCTTGCTCTGCCACCCGCTATTGGGCTCCTGAGCAGGCCGGGGGGGCCCGGTACCAGTAGTGGGACCCCCGCCCATCACCACACTGATGAGGAAAGGAGCGCAGCGCTCCTTCTCCCATCATCCCTCTGTCAGCGTCTGGCGTCACCGACGCCGACACTGACAGTGGGTGCAATGATGTCACCACCCGGCGCCTGCTGTCAGAAGATGAGCGGGAGGTCGGAGCACCACTGGAACAAGAAGGAAGAGAGGTGAGTATTTATTTATTGTTTTTTTATGGGGGCTGCCTTATACTTCATGATCTGCCTATAAGGGTGCTGCCTTAAACTTCAGGATCAGCCTATAGGGGCGGCCTTATACTTCAGGATCTGCCTATAGGGGGGCTGCCTTATACTTCAGGATCTGCCTATAGGGGTGCTGCCTTATACTTCAGGAACTGCCTATGGGGGGGCTGCCTTATACTTCAGGATCTGCCTATGGGGTGCTGCCTTATACTGCAGGATCTGCCTATGGGGTGCTGTCTTTTACTACAGGGTCTACCTAGGGGGTGCTGTCTTGTGCTATAGAGTCTGCCTATGGGTGCTGCCTTGTGCTATAGAGTAGGGCTATGGGGAGTGCATTATACTAAATGGAGTCCTATGGGGAGTGCATTATACTATATGGAGACATATGAGGAGTGCATTATACTATATTTAGGATGATCTGGTGCATTATACTATATGGAGGCCATCTAGTGGGCCATCATACAGTGTGGAGATTACAGTGAAGGGGCCGTCATACAGTGTTGGAGCCATCAAACAGTTTGGGGCTACTAAGGGGTCAGTATACTGTGTGGATGGTACTATACAGTGAGGGGGCATTATACTGTATAGGGGAGCTGTACAGGGGAGCAGACTCGGGACATTATTAAATGTAAAGTGGGCACTTCTTGTTATAGGGGATCTCAGGTTACTGTGACTATCAAAGGGGCACACACAGGACATTATTACTTTCTAGGGAGCAAAATGTGGGCACTGTTTTCTAGGGCACTTGCACCCGGCATTACTATATTATAGAGGGGAGCTTTAGAATTTAGCAGGCACAGCAGGTGCAGTAATAGGGACACATATGGCAGCAGTGGCTCAGTATTGGGATGTCAGCAGGATGAGGAGTTTGTGCAGGTTGGGAATAGATGGTGATGGGGCTGGAATGTGAGACGTGAAATGTGTCTTTGTTGTATTCTCTGCAGACGAGTCCTGGCTGGAAGAAGTTGTCATGTCGGTCTGGGCAAGATGGAAAAGACGAGAAAAATGAACAATTCCATCAGAGAACATCAGCGGTAAGACATTAACTGTGTCTTAACATTAAATGTAACTGTGCTGAGATCTCTTATATGTTCTGTAGCACTGGTATCTACCACTGACCATATGGCGGTAATAGCCATGTTGGTCGTTATATAGAGATTATCTTCAGTAACAGAGTGGTCATCTGCTGAGGTTCTCCTCCACTATTAGGGCGCATCACTGAATTGTAATGAAGGTCACCTGGTTAGAGGCCAACTCAGAAGCTTCGCCCCCCCGAACCAAAACCCTAGCTACGCTTCTGGTCCAGCCAGTTGGTGTAAGGGCTCCAAATCAACAAGGAACAAGTAGAGTAAAGCTATAGTTCTGATAAATTTACCTCAATGCGATAAGCCACTCTTTTGCACTGATGGACCTCTTAATAATGATGCTCCCTCTCTCTGCCAAGCTGCTTACTAAGCCCGGCATCACACTAGAGAGATACAGTTATATGAAAAAGTTTGGGCACCCCTATTAATCTTAAGCTTAATGTTTTTTAAAAATAGTTTTTTTTTTTGCAACAGCTATTTCAGTTTCATACATCTAATAACTGTTGGACACAGTAATGTTTCTGCCTTGAAATAAGGTTTATTGTACTAACAGAAAATGTGCAATCTGCATTCAAACAAAATTTGACAGGTGCATAAGTATGGGCACCCTTATCAATTTCTTGTTTTAAATACTCCTACCTACTTTTTACTGACTTACTAAAGCACTTTTTTTGTTTTGTAATCTCATTGAGCTTTGAACTTCATTGCCAGGCGTATGCAATCATGAGAAAAGCTACTTAAAGTGGCCACTTTCAAGTTGTTCTCCTGTTTGAATCTCCTCTGAAGAGTGGCATCATGGGCTCCTCAAAACAACTGTCAAATGATCTGAAAACAAAGATTATTCAACATAGTTGTTCAGGGAAAGGATACAAAAAGCTGTCTAAACGATTTAACCTGTCAATTTCCACTGTGAGGAACATAGTAAGGAAATGGAAGAACACAGGTACAGTTCTTGTTAAGGCCTGAAGTGGCAGGCCAAGAAAAACATCAGAAAGACAGAGAAGAAGAATGGTGAGATCAGTCAAGGACAATCCTCAGACCACCTCCAGAGAGCTGCAGCATCAACTTGCTGCAGATGGTGTCACTGTGCATCGGTCAACTATACAATGCACTTTGCACAAGGAGAAGCTGTATGGGAGAGTGATGCAAAAGAAGTCGTTTCTGCAAGAACGCCACAAACAGAGTCGGCTGAGGTATGCAAAAGCACATTTGGAGAAGCCAATTTCTTTTTGGAAGAAGGTCCTGTGGACTGATGAAACCAAGATTGAGTTGTTTGGTCATACAAAAAGGCGTTATGCATGGCGGCAAAAAAACACAGCATTCCAAGAAAAACACTTGCTACCCACAGTAAAATTTGGTGGAGGTTCCATCATGCTTTGGGGCTGTGTGGCCAATGCCGGCACCGGGAATCTTGTTAAAGTTGAGGGACGCATGGATTCCTCTCAGTATCAGCAGATTCTTGACAATAATGTTCATGAATCAGTGACAAAGTTGAAGTTACGCAGGGGATGGATCTTTCAGCAAGACAATGATCCAAAACACCGCTCCAAATCTACTCAGGCATTCATGCAGAGGAACAATTACACTGTTCTGGAATGGCCATCCCAGTCCCCAGACCTGAATATCGTTGAACATCTGTGGGATCATTTGAAGAGGGCTGTCCATACTCGGCGACCATCAAACTTAACTGAACTGTAATTGTTCTGTAAAGAGGAATGGTCAAAAATACCTTCATCCAGGATCCAGGAACTCATTAAAAGCTACAGGAAGCGACTGGAGGCTGTTATTTTTGCAAAAGGAGGATCTACTAAATATTAATGTCACTTTTCTGGTGAGGTGCCCATACTTATGCACCTGTCAAATTTTGTTTGAATGCAGATTGCACATTTTCTGTTAGTACAATAAACCTCATTTCAAGGCAGAAACATTACTGTGTCCAACAGTTATTAGATATATGAAACTGAAATAGCTGTTGCAAAAAAAACAATTTTTAGAAAACATTAAGCTTAAGATTAATAGGGGTGCCCAAACTTTTTCATATAACTGTATACAGACGAGTGGGAGGCGCAAAAACAACGCATTGCACTCGGACCAATGATTCTCTATGGGGCAGCTTCTATCAGCCGTATTTTTCTCGGCCGTATTTTACAGGATGAGAAAATCGCAGCATTCTGTGATTGTCAGCGTATTCCTCCAAAAATACGCCAATGTAAGTCCATGGGGGCGAGAAAAATACGGATTACACATGGACCACACGTCTGACTTGCGAGAAATATGCAAGACTTTTCCAGGTGACAGGAAATGGACCAAGCCATTATCAGGAAGCTTAGACATGCTAATTAGCTCAAAAAACGCTCCAGACATCCCAGAAGAATGCCCCCACGGAGTCCTGCAGCATGTCTACCTACATAAATGTAGCTGCACATACACCCAGACTCATAATGAAAGGTGGCCCAGGAAAATATCCTGGCCCCTATATCTACAACTCCTAATATATCATATGCCAACACAGGAGGACAACAGGAGCGTTTATAAAAGGTAATAATTATACAAAGTCTATTGAAAAAATCTGTAAAAAGTTATTTTTTTTACACACGTAAAAAACACCAAGTGAAGACACCATAAGATAACATCAGTACCCTTATCATTGCTAGCAAAAATTATAACTACACAGGATAGCATATAATAATGTTTAAATGAAGGAGCTGTAACCCTCAGAAACCCCCCAGAACTGAGCTATAAAGCCTGTAAATATGGCCCATCTGTCAAAAATCATGCCTAATCTGGCTTTTTTCATAAGGCTCTGGCAAATTACACAGCCCAGGAAAGGGGATAGATCTATGGAAAGTCCCTAGGGGGACACGAGTAAGAATCCCACTGGCGTAAGAAGGCTCCCCACCAGGACACAACCCATAGCCAGATCTTACCGGGTACTGAAGATCCCTGAATTGGGCGCTACCCCAATAAATGTAGAGATGTAGAGTCCTGGTCCAAGAAAGGCCAGAAATTTGGGACCAGAGGGATGCACATTATTCAGACCAGGCCACAAAAGAGGCGTCATGGAGGAGGATCTGTGGGCTACTGTTTGGAGATTTTGTGGACTGTCCACGTGAGAGACAGCAACAAATTAGTAAGTTTTCTCATGTTTAGAAATCATAATAACTGCACTAAATAAGTTTTTCCAGTATCCCCTTAAATCCTATTATGTGTATTTTTTGCTCATTATGTGTAATCTAGATTATGTATATAAATGACACCTTACTAGGCCACATGACTATGTAAAATGCCTATAAACTTGTTGATCCAATGTGCACAATGTCCTAACACATTATTACTGTGTGACATTGCAGTTGAAGATGTTATGAGACGCTGGCGCAGCATCCGCGACCAATACAGGTGGGAACGTCAGCAGCGGGCCAGGAGTGGGGATGCAGCACCGAGCAAGCGAAAGTATATCTATTTCGACCGGCTGGCATTTCTTGTTCCCATTATGGATCTCAGACCGTAAGTACATACATCACACCACATTACACATATGTTATTTAGGGTCATATCTCAAACCTTTTTTTTTTTATTAAATTTCATAACAGAACTCAGTGCAACCTCACGAGAGAGAGACAGGGTCGGATTCTGAGGCCATTATAGATCCGGTCGGGGAAGGTGAAGAGTAACTGGCCCATCTTCTGAGCCTTCCAACTGCATCCCCCAAGGTCAACCTGCACCAGCACCAGTACACCAGTACCTGCAACAGTAAAAGGACCTGTACCAGCAGCTGCACCAGCACCCGGCAGTCTTGAGGAACCAGGCAACAGCCGTGATCGACGAAGGCGAGAGATCCCTGCCTCTGATAATACAAGGAGGCATGTTGACACGGGGGTGCTCAATTACCTCTCCAGGGCTGCCCATGATGACGGTGAGGAGGCATATTCCCGCAGTCTGTCCCGGTACTTCCGTCCCCTACCCCGTGAGGTGAGGCTGCATGTGCGAGGATCAATTCAGATCCTCATTGATGCATGCACACCCCCCAATACCCCATATGAGGTATTTGAGTCCTTGGAGAGGTGGCAGCTGTCACCCCATAACCTGCTCCGAGTTAACCCCAACCCAGAAGTGCATGGTCAATATGGATCTGAGGCATCTCCTCCATGGGTGGCTACACCTCAACCCATTCCCTCCCCCAAACCAACCTTGGCCACAACAGGCCCAAATGGCAGTCTATAACCGACCTTCCCAATATGGCCACTTGTACAGACCCAGTGTTGGAGGCTGGTCCCAACCTGGCTTTGGACGACATGGCCATATTGGGGGGTATGAGGCACGTGGCTTCCAGAATCCCCAGGAGTATAATGTAAATTATCCCTATGGACACTTCGCCACTCAGCAATCTGATCCTGGCCACATCATACATCATGGTTCAGGTTATGCACCCACACAGTGTGAAGGCCAAGTTGGACACCAAAGCCAGCAACAAAGAGAGGCTGGACTCCCGCAATAACCTCCACCAATGTACCAAGATTTGTAATTTATTTTGGTATCTGATTTTGCTTTAGCAAATTTATGTTTATGTTTGATTATTTTGTTTTACAAATTTTGACAAAAAGGTATGTCCAAAATTCTCTGGGCACAAAAGCCATATGATGGAAATATGGTTTTTGTTACCAAAAGTTATATTTTGGCTTTTTAAAAATTTTAAAAATGCCAAGTTTTGTCTCTTATTGAATTAATTACTAAAAGATTAAAAAAAACGTATAAGATAAAGTAACTGAACACACACAACAACTTAAAAGGAAAAATGAAATTTATATACACAAACATTTTAAACTTACAACATAGATACAGCATGCTCTTGCCAGGGAGTAGCACCCTGAGGTGTCACAAAATAATCAGTGAAAATATCACATACTTTCATTCCGGAGAGCGGACGACGCTGAGGGATCACATGTGGTCTAGGTCTACCCATATTGCCCAACACACCTTTAGCACCATCAGATGAAGAGCAATCATAAAGTCGGGTGAAGTTATGTAGGACCACACATGCTTTGATTACCTCATTTACGTTGACTTCACTCAGCTGAATAGCTGACTGGAGGACCCGCCATTTGGCACAAAGAATGCCAGCAAAGGCACACTCCACCAGTCCCCATGCGCGTGATAGTCGCAAGTTAAAGATCCTATGCCGGTGGTCCAGGTTTCGACAGGGATATGGCCTCATTACATGCCTGGTTAATTGAAAGCCCTCATCTGCAACAAGGACATAAGGCACAGAATCTTGATTGGAGCCTGGAAGCTGACGTGATGGTGGTAGGTCCAACTTGTTATTGTGCAGCCACCGAACCATAATGGAAGAATTGAAGACTCTAGAGTCTCCAGTTCTTCCATAGGCCCCAATGTCTACAATTGTAAACCTGTAGTGACTGTCAACCAGAGCCAACAAAACTTCAGAAAAATATTGTTTATAACTATAGAATTGGGACCCTGAGTTCGGCGGCTTACGCACACAAATGTGCTTCCCATCAAGGCCTTGAATACAATTGGGATATTGGCAGCGCTCCTCAAATCCCCACGCAATCCGCAACCAGTCTTCCATCTTGGGCTCAGGCATGACCACTTGATGAAGTCGTGACCAGATTAATGAACAGGTAGACCAGACTATGCCTGAGATTAAATAAATAACTCAAGGCAAGGGATACGCAAAACCGCACGTGTATATAGATGGTTAGTATGAATTTATACGTGCACATATACCCAAAACAATGGACATAATACCGGACAACTCGGAAAATTCATATACAAACATAGAGAGCAAAGACCGAACTGATGTCCATATAATAATTGAATTTATTAAGACAAAATAACACTACATAATTTGGTAGGGGGGGAGAAAGAAACCAAAAAAGTATGGCACAAAAAGGAGATACAGCAGCATGGGATATACAGTCCCAAAATATAGCAGTACTATATGAATAAATAAATAAATAAATAAATAAATACATATATATCATATAATAAAGGACTGGTAAATGTTAATGTTACTCTGTTTGTAACAGCATAAAATACCACAAAAAATAATAATAAATATATATATATGTGGGCAAAGTGCAAAGACTAGTGCAAAAATAAAGTGCACAGGTGCAAAAATTAATTAGGTGAGCTGCTCGGGTAACAACTAACTGCAGGTAACTGCCATCTGGTATCTTAGGCACTGATCCAAGTATAGCTCCAATTACTCCCGATGAATGATTAAATGTTTACAAGTGTAGCAATCATAATAGGAGGAAAAGAAAGTGAAGCGAAGAAAAAGTGCCCCGGGCAGGTTTTTACCTGAAATGCTGCTGTCTCCAGGATGTGCCAGTCCCCTGACGAAGGCTAGCGCCGAAACTCGCGTCGGGGACTGGCACATCCTGGAGACAGCAGCATATATATATATATTTATTATTATTTTTTGTGGTATTTTATGCTGTTACTAACAGAGTAACATTAACATTTACCAGTCCTTTATTATATGATATATATGTATTTATTTATTTATTTATTCATATAGTACTGCTATATTTTGGGACTGTATATCCCATGCTGCTGTATCTCCTTTTTGTGCCATACTTTTTTGGTTTCTTTCTCCCCCTCTACCAATTTATGTAGTGTTATTTTGTCTTAATAAATTCAATTATTATATGGACATCAGTTCGGTCTTTGTTCTCTATGTTTGTATATGCCTGAGATTGTAGACTTCCCAATCAAAAATTCATGATGGAGTGCTGCATAGGATAGGATAAGGAAGCATAAGAAGAAGACGCTCCACAGCAGATATACATTTGTGCATCCCGGTGTCCTGAAAGATGATCCTAGAGCACACTGTCTCCAACAAAAGATCAAAGGTGTCAAGGCTCATGTGACAATATTGATAAAACTTGTCGAGATGTGTCCGCAGATATGCATAGAGACAGTGGAAATGGCCTTAAGTGAGGCCTTGCCTCAAAAGCGGATGGACCCACATTCGTCTCCTCCTCTGATCCACTATCACTGGGTATTGCTGCCCAAAGCAGCATGACAAAACCCAGTTGTATAAAACACGCTCAGTTGGGGTGAACCTAAATCTGTCTGACATGTTGCCATCAAATCAAAAATACACCAACACAAGCACAGCAATAAAATGTCCACATTGGAGGCCGCCACCTGTTGTAGAGGCAATAAATAGGGTTGCTGATGATGATTTAATCTATTTTAGGCCTCAAAACCATTAAATGTCCATTTTTCAAGGTTGCGAGAAAAAATGCTATACGGATGCCATACGGATGACATATGGAGGATTACATGCGCAAAATACGCAGCCACACCTTGTCAATGGATGACAAACGGATCACTGTTCAGGGAACATTTCTGCATATTACGACCGTAAAAAAACTGACTGTATTTTTATAGGTTAGGTGTGATGCCAGCCTAGCAAGCCCACATTGTTGAATGCGTCTATATGAATCCAGAGACAATGTATTGATTATTCCAGATATCTGAAAACAAACATAGCATACACTTTTAATAACATTGCAAAAAATAGTAAATTATATGCTGTTAAGGAAAGTGGCCCAGACCCAATATGGACAAAGCCTTCTAAGGGTATGTGTCCACGTTCAGGATTGCTTCATGATTTGGTCAGGATTTTATGCAGGTAAAATCCTGACCAAATCTGCATCTGAGGTCACTGGCAGGTTACCTGCGTTGTCCTTGAGTTTTTTCTGCAATGTTAGAACATGCTGCGTTCTTAAAAGACGCGCCGCATGTGAGTTTTCTCGGGTGTGCCGCATGCGTCTTTTACTGCATAGTGGAGTGTCATGTCGGACACTGTTCAGACCAGGTCGTCTGACAGACAGTGGTAATTCCGCGTTTGACCACTGTTTGCTCATTGGCGTCGGCTAGTTTTCGTCTGGCTGCTCCGGGGTTAATTTATCTGATCCTCGGATTGGAAGCTGGGCCATGCCCATTTCCTTTAAATGGTTCTCCTGATCTTTGGGCGTCGCCGATTATAGCTTCTGTCTTATCCGTAGTTATCTCGGTCCGGAGTGGAGAGCTGGTTGTTGGAGAATCGTTGCTGGTGGTGTATTTTCCTTTGCCTTATTTACTCCTTCCTATATTTGTATTTATTTTGCCCTGCACCTTTATAGTGTACTAGCTATTGAACCCGTTCTACGCCCGGGTGGCGAGCATTTATATTGGTATATGGTGTCCATCCTGGTATGTGCTGCTCCATCCTGCGCCCCCATCCTGTCATGTGCTCCCATCCTGCACCCCGATCCTGTCATGTGCTGCTCCATCCTGCATCCCCATCCTGTCATGTGCTGTTCCATCCTGCGCCCCCATCCTGTCATGTGCTGCTCCATCCTGCATCCCCATCCTATCATGTGCTGTTCCATCCTGCGTCCCCATCCTGTCATGTGCTCCCAACCTGCGCGCTGAGTGCGGGCGGCTGTGCTGAGTGCGGGCGGCTGTGCTGAGTGCGGGCGGCTGTGCTGAGTGCGGGCGGCTGTGCGTGGCGGTGCTGAGTGCGGGCGGCTGTGCGTGGCGGTGCTGAGTGCGGGCGGCTGAGCATGACGGTGGTGAGTGCGGGCGGCTGTGCGTGGCGGTGGTGAGTGCGGGCGGCTGTGCGTGGCGGTGGTGAGTGCGGGAGGATGTGCGTGGCGGTGGTGAGTGCGGGCGGCTGTGCGTGGCGGTGCTGAGTGCGGGCGTCTGTGCGTGGCGCTGCTGAGTGCGGGTGGCTGTGCGTGGCGGTGCTGAGTGCGGGCGGCTGTGCGTGGCGGTGGTGAGTGCGGGCGGCTGTGCTGGGCGCCGAGTGCTGGGGGCCTGAGCAGGCGGGGACACCGGCGCGCTGGGGGGGTCAGGTGCCGGAGTCGCCGCTAGCTCAGGCCCCCGGCACTTGCTATATTTACCTGTCCCCCGTTCCACTGCTGCGCTCCGCTCCATCTTCCGGGTCCTCTGCCTGTGACTGTTCAGTCAGAGGGCGGCGCGCATTGAGCACGTCATCGCGCCCTCTGAACCGTTCAGTTCAGAGGGCGCGATGACGCGTTAATGAACGCCGCCCTCTGACTGAACAGTCGCAGGCGGAGGATGGAGCAGCGCGCATCACTGGAACGGGGACAGGTAAATATAGCATATACTCACCCTCCTGGCACGTCCCTGCTTCTCCGTTGGAGATCGCGGTGTGCGTTCAGTGCTTACGCATACCGCGATCTCCTGGGAGTGTCACTCTGTGGGGTCCAGACTGCGCCGGCGCTTGCGCTTGCGCAGTCTATAAAGGCTTCGGACAGAGTGGCGCTCCCAGCGTTATATTATAGATTCCTGATTGACTGCGGCATGGTGTATATTTTCCTTTATCCTTGTTTGTTATAAATGTGGGTATTGGTCTATTGCATTCACTGGGTGGTGGGTGGTGGTATTCAGTCTAGGGCAGAATCAGGAGTCAGGGTGAGGGTGGAGGCCTGAACATGCACACCTTCAGTGTAAACTTCAGGTAGAGGGTCAGACAGGGTTTCCCTAGTCTGAGGGAAATTGCAGGGGCCCGTGTTATTAGCTCTCGCCCTCCTTGTATCCCCGTGACATGGAGACGGGATTTCATGAAATCCCCTCCACTGTTGTGAATTCCGTTCTTGGGCTCCATCCTGTGGTTGCGAATGGTATTTTTGGGAGTTCTGCTCTTGGGCTCCCTCTGGTGGTTTCAAGTGGAACTTAGCAGCTGCGTTCACTAATCGGTTCCCTGGCCTTTGTTATTTAACTGGGCTTTTGGCTGTAGTGGATGCCAGCTGTCAATGTATTTCCTGTGGATTCAGTTCTTTCCTGGAAGTTCTCTGTTGGCCAGTCCATTTTCAGCTTAAGATAAGTCTGCTAGTTTTTGGGTGTTTCCCTGCTTATGACCTTTTGTTCAGTTTAATTTTGTCTCTTTTGTCCAGCTTGTCATTATGAAATATTCCGGCTAGTTGGAAGCTCTGGGGTCGCACATTTGCCCCTCCACACCGTGAGTCGGTGTGGTGGTTATTTTTGTAAACTCTGCGTGGACTTTTTAGTTTTTATACTGACCGCACAGTAGCCTTTCCTATCTCTGTCTATTTAGATAGTATTGGCCTCCTTTGCTAAAAAATCTAGTTTCATTTCTGAGTTTGTCATTTCCCTCTCCACTCACCGTCAATATTTGTGGGGGGCTGTCTTCCTTTGGGGGTTTCTCTGAGGCGAGATAGTTTTCCGTTTCCATCTTCAGGGGTAGCTAGTTCTTAGGCTGTGCAGAGGCATCTAAGCAGAGTTAGGTACGCTCCACGGCTATTTCTAGTGTTGGTGTTAGGAGTAGGGATTGCGGTCAGTAGAGTTACCACCTCCTCAGAGCTAGTACATTATTTGTTAAACCCACCAGGTCATTTCAGTGCTGCTCCGTATTCACTAGGTCATATCAGTGATTACTGTCTGTGGAGCTGCTACCTCCTCTAAGTTTGTCCATGATTGGTTTTACCCACCAGGTCATCTCAGTACCGCTCCGTAACCACCAGGTCATAACAGTACAGCTGGCCCACAATGTGTTAAATGCATCTCAAAAGAGGGAAGAGAAAGTTCTGAGTCATTGTTTTTTTTTTTTTCTTGTTGCTTGTTTCGTCCTTTCTTTTCCCCTTGATTTTTGGATGGTGCAGGAGCTTGGTACTGATATGGAGGTTCAGGGTCTGTCTGCGCGTGTTGATCATCTCGCTGCTAGGGTACAGAGTATCCAAGACTATGTTGTCCAAACTCCTGTTTCTGAGCCTAGAATTCCTATTCCTGATTTGTTTTCTGGGGATAGATCTAGGTTTTTGAACTTCAAAAATAATTGCAGATTATTTTTTGCTCTGAGACCCCGTTCCTCTGGTGACCCCATTCAGCAGGTGAAGATTGTTATTTCTCTGCTGCGTGGGGACCCGCAGGACTGGGCATTCTCCCTTGAGCCAGGGAATCCTGCATTGCTCAATGTAGATTCATTTTTTCAAGCACATGGACTGCTTTATGACGAACCCAATTCTGTGGATCAGGCAGAAAAAATTTTGCTGGCTCTGTGTCAGGGTCAGGAAGCGGCAGAGATATATTGTCAGAAATTTAGAAAGTGGTCTGTGCTTACAAAATGGAATGAGGATGCCCTGGCGGCTATTTTCAGAAAGGGTCTTTCTGAAGCTCTTAAAGATGTTATGGTGGTGTTTCCCACGCCTGCTGGTTTGAACGAATCAATGTCTCTGGCCATTCAGATTGATCGGCGCCTACGTGAACGTAAGGTGATGCACCATATGGCGGTGTCCTCTGGGCAGAGTTCTGAGCCTATGCAATGTGATAGAGTTTTGACGAGAGCAGAACGGCAGGAGTTCAGACGTCAGAATGGGCTGTGTTTTTACTGTGGTGACGCTACTCATGCTATCTCTGACTGCCCGAAGCGAACTAAGAGGGTTGCTAGGTCGGTTACCATCAGTACTGTACAGCCTAAGTTTCTCTTGTCTATTACCCTGATTTGCTCATTGTCGTCCTTTTCTGTAATGGCATTTGTGGATTCTGGCGCTGCCCTGAACTTAATGGACCTAGAATTTGCCAAGCGCTGTGGTTTTTCCTTGGAGCCTTTGCAGAGTCCGATTCCCTTGAGGGGGATTGACGCTACGCCATTGGCCAAGAATAAACCTCAGTACTGGACACAGTTGGCCATGAACATGGCTCCAGCACATCAGGAAAATATTCGCTTTTTGGTGTTGCATAATTTGCATGATGTGGTTGTGCTGGGGTTTCCATGGTTACAGGTACATAATCCAGTGCTGGATTGGAAATCTATGTCCGTGACTAGTTGGGGTTGTCAGGGGATACATAGTGACATTCCTCTGATGTCAATTTCCTCGTTCCCTTCTTCTGAAGTTCCTGAGTTTTTGTCGGATTTCCAGGATATATTTGAGGAGCCTAAATCCAGTCCTCTGCCTCCTCATAGGGACTGTGATTGCGCTATTAATTTGATTCCTGGCTGTAAGTTCCCTAAGGGTCGACTTTTCAATTTGTCTGTGCCAGAGCATGCCGCTATGCGGACTTATGTAAAGGAGTCCTTGGAGAAGGGGCATATTCGCCCGTCTTCGTCACCGTTGGGAGCGGGGTTCTTTTTTGTTGCCAAGAAGGATGGCTCCTTGAGGCCCTGTATAGATTATCGCCTTCTCAATAAGATCACGGTCAAATTCCAGTACCCTTTGCCTTTGCTCTCTGATTTATTTGCTCGGATTAAAGGGGCTAGCTTGTTTACCAAGATTGACCTTCGAGGGGCGTATAATCTGGTCCGCATCAAACAGGGTGATGAATGGAAAACAGCATTTAATACGCCCGAAGGCCATTTTGAATATCTTGTGATGCCTTTCGGGCTCTCTAATGCTCCATCTGTGTTTCAGTCCTTTATGCATGATATTTTCCGGGAGTATTTGGATAAATTTATGATTGTATATTTGGATGATATTTTGTTTTTTTCCGATGATTGGGAGTCTCATGTGAAGCAGGTCAGGATGGTATTTCAGATTCTTCGTGCTAATACACTGTTTGTGAAGGGGTCTAAGTGCCTTTTTGGAGTTCAGAAGGTTTCTTTTCTGGGGTTCATTTTTTCTCCCTCGGCTATTGAAATGGACCCTGTTAAGGTCCAGGCTATTTATGATTGGACTCAGCCCACATCTGTGAAGAGCCTTCAGAAATTTTTGGGCTTTGCTAATTTTTATCGCCGCTTCATTGCTAATTTTTCTACTGTGGTTAAACCTTTGACCGATTTGACCAAGAAAGGTGCAGATGTGGTGAATTGGTCCTCTGCGGCTGTGGAGGCCTTTCAGGAGCTTAAGCGTCGTTTTACTTCTGCCCCTGTGTTGCGTCAGCCAGATGTTTCTCTCCCTTTTCAGGTTGAGGTTGACGCTTCTGAGATTGGGGCAGGAGCTGTTCTGTCTCAGAGAGGTTCTGATGGCTCTGTGTTGAAGCCGTGTGCTTTCTTCTCCAGAAAATTTTTCGCCTGCTGAGCGTAATTATGATGTCGGCAATCGGGAGTTGTTGGCTATGAAGTGGGCATTCGAGGAGTGGCGACATTGGCTTGAGGGAGCCAAGCATTGTGTTGTGGTCTTGACCGACCATAAGAATATGATTTACCTTGAGTCGACCAAGCGGTTGAATCCTAGACAGGCTCGGTGGTCTTTGTTTTTCTCCCGTTTTGATTTTGTGGTCTCGTATCTTCCGGGATCTAAGAATGTGAAGGCTGATGCCTTGTCTAGGAGTTTTTTGCCTGATTCTCCTGGAGTCCATGAGCCGGCTGGTATTCTCATGGAGGGGGTGATTCTTTCTGCTATCTCCCCTGATTTGCAGCGGGTGCTTCAGGAGTTTCAGGCTGATAGACCCGACCGCTGTCCTGTGGGGAAATTGTTTGTTCCTGATAGATGGACTAGTAAGGTGATTTCTGAGATTCACTGTTCGGTGTTGGCCGGTCATCCTGGGATCTTTGGAACCAGCGATTTGGTTGCCAGGTCCTTTTGGTGGCCTTCTTTGTCACGGGATGTGCGCTCCTTCGTGCAGTCCTGTGGGATTTGTGCCCGGGCTAAGCCCTGCTGTTCTCGTGCTAGTCAGTTACTTTTGCCTTTGCCTATCCCTGAGAGGCCCTGGACGCATATTTCCATGGATTTTATTTCTGATCTTCCTGTTTCTCAGAAGATGTCTGTCATCTGGGTGGTTTGTGACCGGTTTTCTAAAATGGTCCACTTGGTACCTTTGCCTAAGTTGCCTTCCTCCTCTGATTTGGTTCCTTTGTTTTTCCAGCATGTGGTTCGTTTGCATGGTATTCCAGAAAATATTGTGTCTGACAGAGGTACCCAGTTTGTTTCTAGGTTTTGGCGGTCCTTTTGTGGTAGAATGGGCATTAATTTGTCTTTTTCTTCGGCGTTTCACCCTCAGACAAATGGACAGACGGAGCGAACCAATCAGACCTTGGAAACCTATTTGAGATGCTTTGTGTCTGCTGATCAGGATGATTGGGTTACCTTCTTGCCGTTGGCCGAGTTTGCCCTTAATAATCGGGCTAGTTTGGCTACTTTGGTTTCGCCTTTTTTTTGTAATTTCGGTTTTCATCCTCGTTTTTCTTCAGGGCAGGTTGAGCCTTCGGACTGTCCTGGGGTAGATTCTGTGGTGGACAGGTTGCAGCAGATTTGGACTCATGTCGTGGACAATTTAACATTGTCTCAGGAAAATGCTCAATGTTTTGCTAACCGCCGTCGGTGCGTTGGTCCCCGGCTTCGGGTTTGGGATTTGGTCGGGTTGTCTTCTCGTCATGTTCCTATGAAGGTCTCTTCCCCTAAGTTCAAACCTCGTTTTATTGGTCCTTATAGGATTTCGGAAATTATCAATCCGGTGTCTTTTCGTTTGGCCCTTCCAGCTTCGTTTTCCATTCATAATGTGTTCCATAGATCTTTGTTGCGGAGATATGTGGTGCCCATGGTTCCCTCCGTTGACCCTCCTGCTCCAGTGTTGGTTGAGGGGGAGCTGGAATATGGTGGAGAAGATTTTGGATTCTCGTCTTTCAAGGCGGAAACTTCAGTATCTGGTCAAGTTGAAGGGTTATGGCCAGGAGGATAACTCTTGGGTTTTTGCCTCCGATGTCCATGCTGCCGATTTGGTACGTGCTTTTCATTTGGCTCGTCCCGATCGGCCTGGGGGCTCTGGTGAGGGTTCGGTGACCCCTCCTCAAGGGGGGGGTACTGTTGTGAATTCCGTTCTTGGGCTCCATCCTGTGGTTGCGAATGGTATTTTTGGGAGTTCTGCTCTTGGGCTCCCTCTGGTGGTTTCAAGTGGAACTTAGCAGCTGCGTTCACTAATCGGTTCCCTGGCCTTTGTTATTTAACTGGGCTTTTGGCTGTAGTGGATGCCAGCTGTCAATGTATTTCCTGTGGATTCAGTTCTTTCCTGGAAGTTCTCTGTTGGCCAGTCCATTTTTAGCTTAAGATAAGTCTGCTAGTTTTTGGGTGTTTCCCTGCTTATGACCTTTTGTTCAGTTTAATTTTGTCTCTTTTGTCCAGCTTGTCATTATGAAATATTCCGGCTAGTTGGAAGCTCTGGGGTCGCACATTTGCCCCTCCACACAGACATGGCACAAAACTAAAGTCTTTTCAAATGGCAACTTTCTGGCTTTAAGAAACACTAAAAGAAATCAAGAACAAAAAATGTGGTAGTTAGTAATGGTTTCTTTTTTTAACCAAGCATAGGTCACTCAATTATGAGGGAAAAAAATATGGAATCACCCTGTAAATTTTCAATCCCAAAACTAACACCTGCATCAAATTAGATCGGCTCGTTAGTCTGCATCTAAAAAGGAGTGATCATACCTTGAAGAGCTGTTGCACCAAGTGGACTGACATGAATCATGGCTCCAACACAAGAGATGTCAATTGAAACAAAGGAGAAGATTATCAAACTCTTAAAAAAGAGAAAATCATCACGCAATGTTGCAAAAGATGTTGGTTGTTCAGTCAGCTGTGTCTAAAATCTGGACCAAGTACAAACAACATGGGAAGGGCATTAAAGGCAAACATACTGGTAAGAGACCAAGGAAGACATCAAAGCGTCAAGACCGCAAACTTAAAGCAATATGTCTCCAAAACAGGAAATGCACAACAAAACAAATGAGGAACAAATGGGTGGAAACTTGAGTCAACGTCTGTGATCGAACTGTAAAGGTACCGTCACACTAAGCGACGCTGCAGCGATACAGACAACGATGCCAATCGCTGCAGCGTCGCTGTTTGGTCGCTGGAGAGCTGTCACACAGACCGCTCTCCAGCGACCAACGATGGCGAGGTCCCTGGGTAACCAAGGTAAACATCGGGTTGCTAAGCGCAGGGCCGCGCTTAGTAACCCGATGTTTACGCTGGTTACCAGTGTAAAATGTAAAAAAACAAACAGTACATACTCACCTTCGCGTCCCCCGGCGTCCGCTTCCTGCACTGACTGAGTGCCGGCCCTAACAGCAGAGCGGTGACGTCACCGCTGTGCTGTGCTTTCACTTTACGGGAGGCGCTCAGTCAGTGTAGGAAGCGGACGGCGGGGGACGCGAAGGTGAGTATGTACTGTTTGTTTTTTTACGTTTTACACTGGTAACCAGGGTAAACATCGGGTTACTAAGCGTGGCCCTGCGCTTAGTAACCCGATATTTACCCTGGTTACCATTGTAAAACATCGCTGGTATCGTTGCTTTTGCTGTCAAACACAACGATACACGCCGATCTGACGACCAAATAAAGTTCTGAACTTTAATCAACGACCAGCGATATCAGAGCAGGATCCTGATCGCTGCTGCGTGTCAAACACAACGATATCGCTATCCAGGACGCTGCAACGTCACGGATCGCTAGCGATATCGTTTAGTGTGACGGTACCTTAAGAAACTGCCTAAAGGAAATGCGATTTACATACAGAAAAGCTAAACGAAAGCCATCACTAACACCTAAACAGAAAAAAACAAGGTTACTATGGGCTAAGGAAAAGCAATCGTGGACTATGGATGACTGGATGAAAGTCATATTCAGAGATGAATCCTGAATCTGCATTGGGCAAGTGTCACGGGGAGACGAGGTGGGCAAGAGCTAATAACCCGGGCCCCTGCAATTTCCCTCAGACTAGGGAAATCCTGACTGACCCTCTACCTAGAGTTTACACTGATGGTGTGCATGTCTAGGCCTCGTCCCTCGCCCTGTCTCCTGTTTCAACCCTAGGCTGAAACCACCGCCCACCACCCAGTGAAAAGATCATACACCAATACCCACAGTTAGAACAGACAAGGATAACGGAAAATATACACCACGCCGCAGTCACTCAGGAATACACTATAAATGCGCAGGGCAAAATAAATACAAATATAGGAAGGAGTAAATAAGACAAAGGGAAATACACCACCAGCAACGATACTCCAACTACTAGCTCACCACTCCAGACCCAGATAACAACGCACAAGACAGAAGCTATAATCGGCGACGCCCAATGTTCAGGAGTACTATTTAAAGGCAATGGACATGGCCCAGCTTCCAATCCGAGCATCAGGTAAATTAACCCCGGACCAGCTAGATAAAATCTAGCCGATGCCAATGAGCACATAGTGGTCAAAAGCGGAATTACCGCTGTCTGTCGAACGACCTGGTCTGAACAGCGTCCGACATGACAGTACCCCGCCTTCTACGAGGGACCCCAGGGCCCTCACGGTTTATAGGACCCGGCTTGTCCGGATGGCGATGGTGAAAAAACCTGACCAGCCGATCCGCATGAATGTCAAAGGCTGGTACCCAGGACCTCTCCTCAGGCCCATAACCACGCCAGTGTACCAAGTACTGTAAAGTGCGGCGCACTACACGAGAGTCAACCACCTTGGAGACTCCAAATTACCATCCACCAAGACTGGAGGTGGCATAGGCGCCGCGTCCACAGAACCCACCACCTTCTTTAAAAGAGACTTGTGGAACATGTTGTGTATCTTATACACTGTAGGAAGCTCCAATCGGTATGCTACTGGGTTAATGACGGCGGTGACCCTAAATGGACCAATAAACCGTGGACCCAATTTAAGGGATGGTATTTTGAGTCTTATGTTTTTTGTGGATTACCACACCCAGTCATCCACACTCAGGTCCGGACCTGGCACACGCTTACTGTCAGCCACACGTTTGTACCTAGCACCCACACTCAACAGGCGCTGTTTAACTCTCCTCCAGACTGATGACAATTGTGCTCCTAACCGGTCCTCCTCCGGAATGCCGGAAGAGCCCCTCTGACTCAAAGTACAAAATTGAGGATGTAGCCCCTAAATACAAAAAAACGGAGACTCCCCAGATGACTCCTGGCGGTGATAATTGATGGCAAACTCAGCCAAAGGAAGAAAGGTAGACCACTCCTCCTGGTTATCAGAGACAAAGCAGCGTAAGTACTGTTCCAAATTTTGGTTCATACGCTCAGTCTGAACATTTGACTGAGGATGAAATGCCGAAGAATGAGACAACTTGATCCCCAGCCGTGAGCAAAATGCTTTCCAAAATTTTGCCACAAACTGAGTACCCCTATCAGACACGATGTCAGACGGAACCCCATGAAGTCTGACCACCTCCTGCACAAATACCTGAGCCAGAGTCTTAGCGTTAGGCAATGAAGGCAAAGACACAAAGTGCGACATTTTTGAAAACTGATCAACAATCACCAAGATGACCGTGTTCCCAGCTGAGGAGGGCAAATCAGTGATGAAATCCATGGAGATTTCCATCCATGGCTTACTAGGTACCTCAAGAGGAAGTAGTGTGCCAACAGGACGGGAGCGGGGTGTCTTAGCCCTAGCGCATGTGGTACAAGCTCACACGTATGAGACCACGTCCTGTCGGATCTTGGGCCACCAAAACCGATGTGACACCAACTCCAAGGTACCTCTAACCCCTGGGTGGCCAGCCAGGACAGCATCATGATGCTCCGCCAAAACCTTTAAGTGGAGATGAAGCGGTACAAAAGATTTGTTGATGGGAAGCTCAGATGGTACCTCCTCCTGAACCTCAGCAATCTCAGCCTCAACCTCGGTAGTGAGAGCCGAAACTACAACACCCTTTTGGAGGATGGGTACTGGATCTACCCGAGGTTCTCCCCCCGGAAAACACCTGGATAGAGCATCCGCCTTAGTGTTTTTAGACCCCGGTCTGTAAATGACAACAAAATTGAACCGCGTGAAAAACAATGCCCAGCGAGCCTGCCTGGGGGACAGACGCTTGACTGACTCCAAATACAGCAGATTCTTATGATCGGTAATAACAGTAACCTGATGTACCGACCCCTCCAAGAAGTGTCGCCATTCCTCAAAGGCCAACTTGATTGCCAACAACTCCCTGTTGCTGATATCGTAGTTACGTTCGGCGGACGACAGTTTCTTGGAGAAATAGGCGCATGGACGCAAATCACTCAAAGATGAGCCTTGTGACAGCACCGCCCCCACACCAACCTCAGACGCATCGACCTCCACAACAAAAGGCTTCAACACGTCTGGCTGCACAAGAATGGGTTCCGAAACAAAACTGTTCTTAAGAAATTCAAATGTGCGCACAGCAGCCTCAGGCCAAACGGAGAAATTGGTACCCTTTTTAGTCATGTCAGTTAGCGGTTTAGCAATGATGGAAAAATCCTTGATGAATTTCCTATAGTAGTTAGAAAACCCAAGGAACCGCTGAAGTGCTTTCAGGTTATCAGGCCGTTCCCAATGCAGCACCGCTTGCACCTTAGCGGTGTCCATTTTAAAACCAGAAGCAGACACAATATAACCCAAGAAAGGCAACTCTTGAACAGAAAATACACATTTCTCAAGTTTAGCATACAGCTTATTCTCTCTGAGAAGCTGTAACACCTGCCTGACATGATCTAAATGAGTATCACGGTCGCAAGAATATATGAGAATGTCATCTAGGTACACGATAACGAATTTCCCCAAAACATGTGAAAACACATCATTAATGAAATGTTGGAACACTGCAGGTGCGTTAGTCAACCCAAATGGCATGACCAAATTTTCAAAATGACCCTCAGGGGTATTAAAAGCCGTCTTCCACTCATCACCTTGACGGACTCTTATGAGGTTGTACGCCCCCCTGAGGTCAAGCTTGGTAAACCACTTAGCACCTGCCACCTGGTTGAACAAATCTGGTATTAGTGGCATAGGGTATGGATCACGAACCGTAATCTGGTTCAATTCCCTGAAATCCAAACTCGGGCGTAATCCGCCATCTTTCTTCTTCATGAAGAAGAACCCTGCTGCCACAGGCGAGGATGAAGGCCTGATGTGCCCTTTGCTCAAACTTTCAGCAATGTAATCCTTTAATGCTTGTCTCTCCGGACCGGAGATGTTAAACATCCTTGCTTTAGGCAATTTGGCCCCTGGTTTAAATCTGATAGTACAGTCATAGGGGCGATGTGGCGGTAACTCTGAACAACCTTTCTCAGAGAACACATCCACAAAATCCAGAAGTGACTCCGGAACGCTTGAAGTCACAGCAGACACACATGTGGCCAGGCAATTCTCCTGGCAGAATTCGCTCCACTGAATTATGTCCTGAGTTTTCCATTACCGGGTTGTGCATAGACAACAATGGAAAACCCAAAACCTCCTGAGCAGGAAGATTCCTGAGCACCTTACATGTAACCTGCTCGGAATGTAGAACCCCAATGTGGAGTTTCACCTCAGCCACAAATTCAGTAATCTCCCCCTGTGAGAGAGGAGCAGCATTGATGGTGACCACGCGGATAGGATGAGGCAGTTTTTCAATCCTAAAACCTGCTGTGCGCGCAAACTCCTCATCAATGAGATTTGTGGCTGAACCACTATCCACAAACACAGTAATTGGCAGCTCACTGCCAGCGATTATAACCTTAGCAGGGAGCATGCATTGAGAAACCACCATGGAGGATATACATAAGCTCAGATTGGTCTCCTCCACACCCTCTGAGCTTAGAAGTTTTCCGCCGTTGCGTTTTTCTTAGACAGTAGAGGACAGATGTTAATAAAATGACGAGTCTTACCGCAGTAAAAACAGGTTCCCTGCTGCCTGAGCTCAGGGGCTCGACGCTTCACATGTGACACCCCTGCGATTTGCATAGGCTCCGTGGGCTCACCTGCAGCAACCACACGTGAACCTAAACCCACTCCCATAGGCGGTGTCTCATGCTTCCCCTGACGCAAACGGCGATCAATACGGACAACCAGACTCATAGCGGAATCTAGAGAAGTAGGAGTCTCGTACATCAGAAGGGCTTTTTTAACCCTTCCAGAAACCCCATGAATAAGCTGACTCCGCAGCGCTAGATCATTCCACTGTGTATCGATCGCCCAGCGACGAAATTCAGAACAGTAATCCTCTGCAACTCGCTCCCCCTGGCGAATAGTGCGTATCTTAGATTCTGCTAGAGCCATTCTGTCTGGCTCATCGTAAATATTTCCAAGAAAGGAAAAAAAACTCTCCACAGAGTCAAATGCAGCAGAATCAGATGGCAAAGAAAACGCCCATGCTTGGTGATCCCCGCTTAACAATGACAACACCAGGCCCACACGCTGAGCCTCATTACCTGAGGAGATCGGGCGCATACGGAAATATAGTTTGCAAGCTTCACGAAAAGAAACAAATTTTCTGCGTTCCCCAGCAAATTTTTCAGGCAAAGGAAACTTAGGCTCAGCAACTCTACCTGTCGCTCCAGCTTGCACATTAGATACTGCTAGTCCCTGTTGCTGCACTGCCCCCTCAACTCAGTGACCTGTAGGGACAGCGCCTCCAACTGGCGGGTCATGGAAGTCATGGGATCCATGACAAAACAAAAAAAAAGGAAACCCCTTTTTTTTTTGTTTGTTTGTTTTTAAAGGCCGATTATAATGTCACGGGGAGACTAGGTGGGTAAGAGCTAATAACCCGGGCCATTGCAATTTCCCTCAGACTAGGGAAATCCTGACTGACCCTCTACCTAGAGTTTACATTGATGGTGTGAATGTCTAGGCCTTGACCCTCGCCCTGTCTCCTGTTTCAACCCTAGGCTGAAACCACCGCCCACCACCCAGTGAAAAGATCATACACCAATACCCACAGTTAGAACAGACAAGGATAACGGAAAATATACACCACGCCGCAGTCACTCAGGAATACACTATAAATGCGCAGGGCAAAATAAATACAAATATAGGAAGGAGTAAATAAGACAAAGGGAAATACACCACCAGCAACGATACTCCAACTACTAGCTCACCACTCCAGACCGAGATAACAACGCACAAGACAGAAGCTATAATCGGCGACGCCCAATGTTCAGGAGTAGGGTTGAGCGACTTTCATTTTTTTAAGATCGAGTCGGGTTTTGTGAAACCCGACTTTGTCCAAAGTCGAGTCGAGTGCAGTCGGCCGATTATCGCTAAAAGTCGGGGATCGACCGAAACACGAAACCCAATGCAAGTCAATGGGGAAGCATAGTCGGCAGTGAGTGGAGGCCAGGAAAACACCTACAGTGCCCATTTTAATGCCAAAAACATCCATTCTTGTTTCTGAAGCTTGTCAATCTTAATTAACTTTATAATAATAGTTGGGCATTGGAAATTGGGGGTCATTTGGCAAAAGTTGTGGGGGGTAGGGCTGGTTCAAGGTTTTAGTGGGCCCAGGAAACGTGGACTACGTCACGGCGGTGGAGCAGTGAGAGGTAAGTATGTCAAGTTTGCAAGTGCTGTGATCCTAAGCAAGCAGGGGGGGCCCACTCGTTGGCATTGGCACTGGCACAGGGCCCCTCAAAGTACAGCGGTGTGTTTGCACGGCGGGGGCGCCTCCCACCAGCAGCGACACTTTTGCGTACTCTGAGGGGCCCTGTGCCAGTGACGTCGCCAACGAGTATGCCCCCCCACCTGATGAAGGAACCTGCACTTTCATCTGCACCTTCCTCTTTGTCCCTGTGTAAGGTGGTATAACATGCGGGAAGGTGAACCTTACTTTAAGCAGGGTCAGATTCTGGCTGTGTAGAGTGCAAGGGGAAAGTAGTGGTCTAGGTCAATGTACCAGCAGACTCATCTAGCAGTGGCTGGGCAATGGGCAGGATGAGGAGGAAACACAGATATAGGGACAAAGAATAAAGTAGGCTAAATGCAGTTCAAAATTGGTAACAGTACTAAACAGGCGGCATTGCTTTGTTCAGTGGAGTAGCAAACCCAGAAGCAGCAGACACTGTTTTAAGGGCCCAACCACACTAGTAGGCCAAATGCAGTTTAATATCTGCTACTATAGGCCAAAAGCCTAAAGACTGAAGCTCAGATTTAGACAGTGGAGGACAACACCAGGGAGCGGCAGACACCGTTAGTAGGCCGGAACCACCAATTTATTTAAAGAAAGCACTTAATGAGAGCCAGAAGGTTGAAGCTCAGATTTAGACAGTGGAGGACAACACCAGGGAGCGGCAGACACCGTTAGTAGGCCGTAACCACCAATTTTTTGTTAAAAAAGCACTTAATGAGAGCCAGAAGGTTGAAGCTCAGATTTAGACAGTGGAGGACAACACCAGGTAGCAGCAGACACCGTTAGTAGGTCGTAACCACCAATTTTTTGTTAAAAAAGCACTTAATGAGAGCCAGAAGGTTCAAGCTCAGACAAGGCAACCTGGAGGAGAACACCAAGGAGGAGGAGAACACTCAGGAGGAGGACAACACCCAGGAGCGGCAGACACCGTTAGTAGACCCTAACCACCAATTTATTTAAAGAAAGCACTTAATGAGAGCCAGAAGGTTGAAGCTCAGATTTATACAGTGGAGGACAACACCAGGGAGCGGCAGACACCGTTAGTAGGCCGTAACCACCAATTTTTTAAAAAACAGCACTTAATGAGAGCCAGAAGGTTGAAGCTCAGATTTAGACAGTGGAGGACAACACCAGGGAGCGGAAGACACCGTTAGTAGGCCCTAACCACCAATTTTTTGTTAAAAAAGCACTTAATGAGAGCCAGAAGGTTGAAGCTCAGATTTATACAGTGGAGGACAACACCAGGGAGTGGCAGACACCGTTAGTAGGCCGTAACCACCAATTTATTTAAAGAAAGCACTTAATGAGAGCCAGAAGGTTGAAGCTCAGATTTATACAGTGGAGGACAACACCAGGGAGCGGCAGACACCGTTAGTAGGCCGTAACCACCAATTTTTTAAAAAACAGCACTTAATGAGAGCCAGAAGGTTGAAGCTCAGATTTAGACAGTGGAGGACAACACCAGGGAGCGGCAGACACCGTTAGTAGGCCGTAACCACCAATTTTTTGTTAAAAAAGCACATAATGAGAGCCAGAAGGTTGAAGCTCAGACAAGGCAACCTGGAGGAGAACACCAAGGAGGAGGAGAACACTCAGGAGGAGGACAACACCCAGGAGCGGCAGACACCGTTAGTAGGCCCTAACCACCAATTTATTTAAAGAAAGCACTTAATGAGAGCCAGAAGGTTGAAGCTCAGATTTATACAGTGGAGGACAACACCAGGGAGTGGCAGACACCGTTAGTAGGCCGTAACCAAAGTTGAAGGCCAAATGCAGTTTAATATCTCATACTATAGGCCGAAAGCCTAAAGACTGAAGCTCAGCTTTATACAGTGGAGGACAACACCAAGGAGAGGCAGACACTGTTAGTAGGCCCTAACCACCAATTTATTTAAAGAAAGCACTTAATGAGAGCCAGAAGGTTGAAGCGCAGATTTATACAGTGGAGGACAACACCAGGGAGCGGCAGACACCGTTAGTAGGCCGTAACCACCAATTTTTTAAAAAACAGCACTTAATGAGAGCCAGAAGGTTGAAGCTCAGATTTAGGCAGTGGAGGACAACACCAGGGAGCGGCAGACACCGTTAGTAGGCCGTAACCACCAATTTTTTGTTAAAAAAGCACTTAATGAGAGCCAGAAGGTTGAAGCTCAGACAAGGCAACCTGGAGGAGAACACCAAGGAGGAGGAGAACACTCAGGAGGAGGACAACACCCAGGAGCGGCAGACACCGTTAGTAGGCCCTAACCACCAATTTATTTAAAGAAAGCACTTAATGAGAGCCAGAAGGTTGAAGCTCAGATTTGTACAGTGGAGGACAACACCAGGGAGCGGCAGACACCGTTAGTAGGCCCTAACCACCAATTTATTTAAAGAAAGCACTTAATGAGAGCCAGAAGGTTGAAGCTCAGATTTATACAGTGGAGGACAACACCAGGGAGCGGCAGACACCGTTAGTAGGCCGTAACCACCAATTTTTTAAAAAACAGCACTTAATGAGAGCCAGAAGGTTGAAGCTCAGATTTAGACAGTGGAGGACAACACCAGGGAGCGGCAGACACCGTTAGTAGGCCGTAACCACCAATTTTTTATTAAAAAAGAGCTTAGTGAGAGCCAGAAGGTTGAAGCTCAGACAAGGCAACCTGGAGGAGAACGTGCGTACATATAATCCCTTAAAACAAAATTTTATTTCCAATAATTATAAAACCCTGTCCCATAAAAAACTAATTTGGATATCACAGGTATGGATAATAGGTCACAAACATATGTACCTATTCTGGTCCTAGCTACACCTATTGCTCACGCCTGCCTTACTGTGGGGGTTGGCACCCTAAGAATCGATTTTTTTAGCGCCCCCACTCCACGTCGGCTAGCCCTCTCTCCCCTGTAGTATCCCTCACCCTACAGGTGGGAAAACAATATGGTAAAGAGCAGTGGTGAAGAAAACAGTGAATGACCAGATATATAAAAAATTGGACCTAAATAGGTACCTCTACATAATATAATATCGTACCCAAACACACCGCACTAGATGCACTATAGTCCCCTATTAAATCAAAACAGTCTGAGATGATGACCGTAATAATCCAAAAATCAAAAAATAATATATTGGATCAGTAGCCAGACTGCCAAATACATGTCAGATAAACATTCTCTGAACAGATAATTAGGGTCACTTAGCGTGTGTCGGTAGCTTCCCGACGCGTTTCCCCATTTTCACGGTTCATCAGGAGGAAAATGATGCCGGATGCTCCATAGATGTAGGGCCTAAAATAACTAAAAATAGGCTCAAGGCACTTAGAGTTATCTCGCAGGGGTACACAGGCAGCATTGTTGTGGTCAGTGGAGGAGGATTGCAAGGAGGGACCGCAGACAGGCTTACTAGGCCTAAAATAACTAAAAATAGGCTCAATGCAGTTTTAAATAGGTTACATGGATACACAGGCAGCATTGTGGTCAGTGGAGGAGGATTGCAAGGAGGGACCGCAGACAGGCTTACTAGGCCTAAAATAAATAAAAATAGGCTCTATGCAGTTTTAAATAGGTTACATGGATACACAGGCAGCATTGTGGTCAGTGGAGGAGGATTGCAAGGAGGGACCGTAGACAGGCTTACTAGGCCTAAAATAAATAAAAATAGGCTCTATGCAGTTTTAAATAGGTTACATGGATACACAGGCAGCATTGTGGTCAGTGGAGGAGGATTGCAAGGAGGGACCGCAGACAGGCTTACTAGGCCTAAAATAACTAAAAATAGGCTCAAGGCACTTAGAGTTATCTCGCAGGGGTACACAGGCAGCATTGTTGTGGTCAGTGGAGGAGGGTTGCAAGGAGGGACCGCAGACAGGCTTACTAGGCCTAAAATAACTAAAAATAGGCTCAAGGCACTTAGAGTTATCTCGCAGGGGTACACAGGCAGCATTGTTGTGGTCAGTGGAGGAGGATTGCAAGGAGGGACCGCAGACAGGCTTACTAGGCCTAAAATAACTAAAAATAGGCTCAATGCAGTTTTAAATAGGTTACATGGATACACAGGCAGCATTGTGGTCAGTGGAGGAGGATTGCAAGGAGGGACCGCAGACAGGCTTACTAGGCCTAAAATAACTAAAAATAGGCTCAATGCAGTTTTAAATAGGTTACATGGATACACAGGCAGCATTGTGGTCAGTGGAGGAGGATTGCAAGGAGGGACCGCAGACAGGCTTACTAGGCCTAAAATAAATAAAAATAGGCTCTATGCAGTTTTAAATAGGTTACATGGATACACAGGCAGCATTGTGGTCAGTGGAGGAGGATTGCAAGGAGGGACCGCAGACAGGCTTACTAGGCCTAAAATAAATAAAAATAGGCTCTATGCAGTTTTAAATAGGTTACATGGATACACAGGCAGCATTGTGGTCAGTGGAGGAGGATTGCAAGGAGGGACCGCAGACAGGCTTACTAGGCCTAAAATAACTAAAAATAGGCTCAAGGCACTTAGAGTTATTTCGCAGGGGTACACAGGCAGCATTGGTGTGGTCAGCGGAGGACGATTGCAAGGAGTGTCTGACACAGTTAGTACTCACAAAAAATAAATAGATGTTAATGTCTCGCAAAACAACAACAACAACAAAAAAAAAAGTGTGGCATACTTAGGTACAGGGGTGGGCTCATCTGCTGAGTTTCTGACATAGTAATTTGGCAGTAAGTATTTACTGGTGTCAATATAGGACACTGACCCAGACTACTTTAACTAGCATCATAGATGTCAACAAATTGGTATTGTCAGTGCCAGGCATTGAATGATGTCAGCGCATAGACTAAACATTGGTGGAGCTGTGAGAGATAATTTTGCACGTGGTAGAGGACAGTTTGAGCTGGGGGGGGTGAACTCTCTTGTGGCCGGCGGTGCCATCCCAGGGCCCATCATGTTTCAACGGTGTGTCTGACGTTGGGTGCGCACCACCACCGCCAGAGACACTTTATTGTACTATGAGGGACCCAGTGGCAGTGCCGTCGACCAAAAGCGGGCACACCCACCTCTTCAGACAAACGGCACTCTAACGGGTGCTTGCGCCAAGTGGCGAGACCACGGCCCCGTGGGGGGAGTTTTCCCATTGAGGGAGGTGTAAACATGTTGTATGCTGGACAAACAGCTGCTGCAAATTAAGAGATTGGAACACTCAGTAAGACCAGTCCACGAGCAAGACCTTTTTATAGGAAAGCTAGGTGTCAGCCGGGAAAGGTGGGGCAAAATAATTTGAAATCCAGGAGTGTTTCATTTTAATGAAGGTTAGATCATCCACATTTTGGGTAGCCAGACGAGTCCTTTTTTCGGTTAATATTGAACCAGCAGCACTGAATACTCTTTCTGATAGCACACTAGCTGCTGGGCAAGCAAGCTCCTGCAATGCGTATTCTGCCAATTCAGGCCAGGTGTCTAATTTGGATGCCCAGTACTCAAATGGGAATGACGGTTGAGGGAGAACATCGATAAGGGATGAAAAATAGTTAGTAACCATACTGGACAAATGTTGTCTCCTGTCACTTTGAATAGATGCTGCAGTACCTGTCCTGTCTGCGGTCATTGCGAAATCACTCCACAACCTGGTCAGAAAACCCCTCTGTCCAACGCCACTTCTGATTTGTGCACCTCTAACACCTCTGCCCTGTAGCCCCCTGCAGCTCGTGTGAGAACCATCACCGGCGCTGTGTGCTGGGAATGCCTGAATCAAACGGTCTACAAGAGTTGCTTGTTTGGTTGCTAATATTTGTTCGAGGTTCTCATGTGGCATAATATTTTGCAATTTGCCTTTATAGCGAGGGTCAAGGATGCAGGCCAACCAGTAATCGTCATCGCTCATCATTTTAATAATGCGTGGGTCCCTTTTGAGGATACGTAAGGCATAATCCGCCATGTGGGCCAAAGTTCCAGTTGTCAAATCTGCGGTTGTGCTGGTTTGAGGGACAGTTACAGGCAAATCTACGTCACTTGTCTCCCTTAAAAAAACAGAACCCGGCCTTGCAACGCCACTAATTTCTGTTGGCCCAGGAGAAGCTTCCTCATTAAAAAAGTACTCATCCCCATCATCCTCCTCGTCCTCCTCCTCTTCGCCCGCTACCGCGTCCTCTACACGGCCCTGACCAGACAATGGCTGACTGTCATCAAGGCTGTCCTCTTCCTCGGCTGAAGACGCCTGCTCCTTTATGTGCGTCAAACTTTGCATCAGCAGACGCATTAGGGGGATGCTCATGGTTATTATGGCGTTGTCTGCACTAACCAGCCGTGTGCATTCCTCAAAACACTGAAGGACTTGACACAGGTCTTGTAGCTTCGACCACTGCACACCTGACAACTCCATGTCTGCCATCCAACTGCCTGCCCGTGTATCCTCCCACAAATACATAACAGCACGCCTCTGTTCGCACAGTCTCTGAAGCATGTGCAGTGTGGAGTTCCACCTTGTTGCAACGTCGATGATTAGGCGATGCTGGGGAAGGTTCAAAGACCGCTGATAGTTCTGCATACGGCTGGAGTGTACGGGCGAACGGCGGATATGCGAGCAAAGTCTGCGCACTTTGAGGAGCAGGTCGGGTAACCCCGGATAACTTTTCAGGAAGCACTGCACCACCAGGTTTAAGGTGTGAGCCAGGCAAGGAATGTGTTTCAGTTGGGAAAGGGCTATGGCAGCCATGAAATTCCTTCCGTTATCACTCACTACCTTGCCTGCCTCAAGATGTACAGTGCCCAGCCATGACTGAGTTTCTTTCTGCAAGAACTCGGACAGAACTTCCGCGGTGTATCTGTTGTCGCCCAAACACTTCATTGCCAATACAGCCTGCTGACGCTTGCCACTAGATGTCCCATAATGGCACACCTGGTGTGCAACAGTGGCAGCTGCGGAAGGAGTGGATGTGCGACTGCGGTCTGTGGACGAGCTCTCGCTTCTGCAGGAGGACGAGGAAGAGGAGGAGGGGGGGCGAACGCCTACAGCCAACTCTTTCCTTGACCGTGGGCTAGGCAGAACTGTCCCAATATTGCTGTCCCCTGTGGACCCTGCATCCACCACATTCACCCAGTGTGCCGTGATGGACACGTAACGTCCCTGGCCATGCCTACTGGTCCATGCATCTGTTGTCAGGTGCACCTTTGCAGTCACAGACTGCCTGAGTGCATGGACGATGCGGTCTTTAACATGCTGTTGGAGGGCTGGGATGGCTTTTCTAGAAAAGAAGTGTCGACTGGGTAGCTCGTAGCGTGGTACAGCATAGTCCATCAGCGCTTTGAAAGCTTCGCTTTCAACTAACCGGTAGGGCATCATCTCTAATGAGATTAGTCTAGCAATGTGGGCGTTCAAACCCTGTGTACGCGGATGCGAGGATGAGTACTTCCTTTTCCTAACAAGAGTCTCATGTAGGGTGAGCTGGACTGGAGAGCTGGAGATCGTGGAACTAGCGGTGGTGCCGGTGGACATGGCAGACTGAGAGAGGGTTGGAGATGGTATTCTTGCCGGTGCCCTACATGCAGTGTTTCCTACTACGAACCTGGTGATTCCCTGACTGCTTTGGCCTGGCGACGAAAGCTGCACAGATACTGCAGGTGGTGCGGGAAATGGTGGGCTTACAGTGAGGGAAGGGATGTAGCGTTGCTGACTAGCTTCATTGGCCGAGGGTGCTGCAACCTTTAGGCACGTTTGGTAGTTGGTCCAGGCTTGCAAATGCATGGTGGATAAATGTCTATGCATGCAACTTGTATTTAGACTTTTAAGATTCTGACCTCTGCTTAAGGTAGTTGAACATTTTTGACAGATGACTTTGCGCTGATCATTTGGATGTTGTTTAAAAAAATGCCAGACTGCACTCTTTCTACTATCGGATACCTTTTCAGGCATTGCAGACTGAGCTTCTTTAACCGGATGGCCACGCTGTCCTCCAACTGGTTTTGGTTTTGCCACGCGTTTTTGGCCAGATACGAGCCCGGCAGATGGAACCTGTTGTGATGTTGATGCCTGCTGCGGCTCCTCCTCCTCCTCCACTTCAGAACTACTGCCGCCTGCACCCTGTTCCCCCAATGGCTGCCAATCGGGGTCAACAACTGGGTCATCTATGACCTCCTCTTCTATCTCGTGTGCAACTTCGTCTGTGTCACCGTGTAAGCCGGTGGTAGAGCGTTCGTGACGGGGCACCATAGTCTCAGCTGGGTTTGATTCTGGCTCAGTACACTGCGAGGGCAATGTTCTGGTCTGAGTCAAAGGAACAGCATAGTAATCTGGCTGTGGCTGTGCATCAGTGCACTCCATGTCCGATTCAACTTCTAATGGGCATGGCCTGTTAACTGTTTCACTGTCTAACCCAGGAATGGTATGTGTAAAGAGCTCCATGGAGTAACCCGTTGTGTCTCCTGACGCATCCTTCTCTCTTGTTCTGGGTGAAGAAGACAAGGAATTGACTTGTCCCTGACCGTGAACATCCACTAACGACGCGCTGCTTTTACATTTTGCACTTTCAGAAGAGGAGGCAAAAGAGCTAGAGGCTGAGTCAGCAAGGAAAGCCAAAAATTGTTCTTGCTGCTCTGGCTTTAAAAGCGGTTTTCCTACTCCCAGAAAAGGGAGCGTTCGAGGCCTTGAGTAGCCAGACGACGAACCTGGCTCAACAACTCGAGACTTAGGTGCTGTACTGCTTTTACCACGACCACCTGATGCTCCACCACCACTACCATCATTACCAGCTGACAATGACCGCCCACGGCCACGCCCTTTTCCACCAGACTTCCTCATTGTTTGCAAAACGTAACCAAAGTAACGGTATTTGTTACTGTAAAACAACTTATAAGGTGAACTCTAACTTCTGTAGGATTTATATACACCTTTATAGGTGGCTGACACTGAAAGGAAAACCAGGCCCAATGTTACACACTAGGTTTTCTGTGCCCCAATAATTTGAGACAGATGGCACACACTCGACCGGCACTCAAGCAGAAATGTCAATCTTAATCTTCCACTATTTTTTTTTTTCAGGGAGAATTTACAAAAAAAAAAATGGCCCAGTATTACACACTGGTTTTCTGTGGCACACAATGAGAGACAGATGCCACACACAGCAATGGCACAGAGGCAGACTTGCCAAACTTTATCTCCCACTATTTTTTTTTTTTTCCAGGGAGAATTAAAAAAAAAAAAAAAAAAGGCCCAGTATTCCACACTAGGTTTTCTGTGGCACACAATGAGAGACAGATGACACACACAGCAATGGCACAGGGGCAGACTTGCCAATCTTTATCTCCCACTATTTATTTATTTTTTTACAGGGAGAATTTACAAAAAAAAAAAATGGCCCAGTATTACACACTGGTTTTCTGTGGCACACAATGAGAGACAGATGCCACACACAGCAATGGCACAGAGGCAGATTTGCCAATCTTTATCTCCCACTATTTATTTATTTTTTTACAGGGAGAATTTACAAAAAAAAAAAATGGCCCAGTATTACACACTGGTTTTCGGTGGCACACAATGAGAGACAGATGCCACACACAGCACTGGCACAGAGGCAGACTTGCCAATCTTTATCTCCCACTATCTATTTATCTTTTTACAGGGAGAATTTACAAAAAAAAAAAAAGGCCCAGTATTACACACTGGTTTTCGGTGGCACACAATGAGAGACAGATGCCACACACAGCAATGGCACAGAGGCAGACTTGCCAATCTTTATCTCCCACTATTTATTTATTTTTTTACAGGGAGAATTTACAAAAAAAAAAAAAAGGCCCAGTATTACACACTGGTTTTCGGTGGCACACAATGAGAGACAGATGCCACACACAGCACTGGCACAGAGGCAGACTTGCCAATCTTTATCTCCCACTATTTATTTATTTTTTTACAGGGAGAATTTACAAAAAAAAAAAGGCCCAGTATTACACACTGGTTTTCGGTGGCACACAATGAGAGACAGATGCCACACACAGCAATGGCACAGAGGCAGACTTGCCAATCTTTATCTCCCACTATTTATTTATTTTTTTACAGGGAGAATTTACAAAAAAAAAAAATGGCCCAGTATTACACACTAGGTTTTCTGTGGCACACAATGAGAGACAGATGCCACACACAGCAATGGCACAGAGGCAGACTTGTCAATCTTTATCTCCCACTATTTATTTATTTTTTTACAGGGAGAATTTACAAAAAAAAAAATGGCCCAGTATTACACACTGGTTTTCTGTGGCACACAATGAGAGACAGATGCCACACACAGCAATGGCACAGAGGCAGACTTGCCAATCTTTATCTCCCACTATTTATTTATTTTTTTACAGGGAGAATTTACAAAAAAAAAATGGCCCAGTATTACACACTGGTTTTCGGTGGCACACAATGAGAGACAGATGCCACACACAGCACTGGCACAGAGGCAGACTTGCCAATCTTTATCTCCCACAATATATTTATTTTTTTACAGGGAGAATTTACAAAAAAAAAAAAAGGCCCAGTATTACACACTGGTTTTCGGTGGCACACAATGAGAGACAGATGCCACACACAGCAATGGCACAGAGGCAGACTTGCCAATCTTTATCTCCCACTATTTATTTATTTTTTTACAGGGAGAATTTACAAAAAAAAAAAAGGCCCAGTATTACACACTGGTTTTCGGTGGCACACAATGAGAGACAGATGCCACACACAGCAATGGCACAGAGGCAGACTTGCCAATCTTTATCTCCCACTATTTATTTATTTTTTTACAGGGAGAATTTACAAAAAAAAAAAAAATGGCCCAGTATTACACACTGGTTTTCGGTGGCACACAATGAGAGACAGATGCCACAAACAGCACTGGCACAGAGTCAGACTTGCCAATCTTTATCTCCCACTATTTATTTATTTTTTTACAGGGAGAATTTACAAAAAAAAAAAAAGGCCCGGTATTACACACTGGATTTCGGTGGCACACAATGAGAGACAGATGCCACACACAGCACTGGCACAGAGGCAGACTTGCCAATCTTTATCTCCCACTATTTATTTATTTTTTTACAGGGAGAATTTACCAAAAAAAAAAGGCCCAGTATTACACACTGGTGTTCGGTGGCACACAATGAGAGACAGATGCCACACACAGCAATGGCATAGAGGCAGACTTGCCAATCTTTATCTCCCACTATTTATTTATTTTTTTACAGGGAGAATTTACAAAAAAAAAAAAATGGCCCAGTATTACACACTGGTTTTCGGTGGCACACAATGAGATACAGATGCCACACATAGCAATGGCACAGAGGCAGACTTGCCAATCTTTATCTCCCACTATTTATTTATTTTTTTACAGGGAGAATTTACAAAAAAAAAAAAAATGGCCCAGTATTACACACTGGTTTTCGGTGGCACACAATGAGAGACAGATGCCACACACAGCACTGGCACAGAGGCGGACTTGCCAATCTTTATCTCCCACTATTTATTTATTTTTTTACAGGGAGAATTGACAAAAAAAAAAATGGCCCAGTATTACACACTGGTTTTCGGTGGCACACAATGAGAGACAGATGCCACACACAGCACTGGCACAGAGGCAGACTTGCCAATCTTTATCTCCCACTATTTATTTATTTTTTTACAGGGAGAATTTACAAAAAAAAAAATGGCCCAGTATTACACACTGGTTTTCAGTGGCACACAATGAGAGACAGATGCCACACTGTTATGACCCCAATGGCGAGGGTCTCAGAGGAACGTGGAAGTCTGCAGAATACAAAAATCCAGCTCATAGGGCAGTGGTAACTGGGTTGACCATATAACTACTCCTAACGCCAACACTAGAAGTAGCCGGGGATCATTCCTACGTTGATTCTAGATGACACGCGCCAGCCGGAGAATCTAGCTACCCCTAGTAGAGGAAAACAAAGACCTTTCTTGCCTCCAGAGAAGGGGACCCCAAAGCTGGATAGAAGCCCCCCACAAATAATGACGGTGAGGTAAGAGGAAATGACAAACACAGAAATGAACCAGGTTTAGCACAGAGAGGCCCGCTTACTGATAGCAGAATAAAGAAAGGTAACTTATATGGTCAACAAAAACCCTATCAAAATCCACACTGGAAATTCAAGAACCCCCGAACCGTCTAACGGTCCGGGGGGAGAACACCAGCCCCCTAGAGCTTCCAGCAAAGGTCAGGATATAGATTTGGAACAAGCTGGACAAAAATACAAAACCAAAACAAATAGCAAAAAGCAAAAGGCAAACTTAGCTGATATAACTGGAACCAGGATCAGTAGACAAGAGCACAGCAGACTAGCTCTGATAACTACGTTGCCAGGCATAGAACTGAAGGTCCAGGGAGCTTATATAGCAACACCCCTAACTAACGACCCAGGTGCGGATAAAAGGAATGACAGAAAAACCAGAGTCAAAAAACTAGTAACCACTAGAGGGAGCAAAAAGCAAATTCACAACAGTACCCCCCCCTTAGTGAGGGGTCACCGAACCCTCACCAAGACCACCAGGGCGATCAGGATGAGCGGCATGAAAGGCACGAACTAAATCGGCCGCATGAACATCAGAGGCGACCACCCAGGAATTATCCTCCTGACCATAGCCCTTCCACTTGACCAGGTACTGAAGCCTCCGCCTGGAGAGGCGAGAATCCAAGATCTTCTCCACCACGTACTCCAACTCGCCCTCAACCAACACTGGAGCAGGAGGCTCAGCAGAAGGAACTACAGGCACAATGTACCGCCGCAACAAGGACCTATGAAATACATTGTGAATAGCAAACGACACAGGAAGATCCAGACGAAAAGATACAGGATTAAGGATTTCCAATATCTTGTAAGGCCCAATAAAACGAGGTTTAAATTTGGGAGAGGAGACCTTCATAGGAACAAAGCGGGAAGAAAGCCATACCAAATCCCCAACGCGTAGTCGGGGACCCACACCGCGGCGGCGGTTGGCAAAGCTCTGAGCCTTCTCCTGTGACAACTTCAAGTTGTCCACCACATGATTCCAGATCTGCTGCAACCTATCCACCACAGAATCCACTCCAGGACAGTCAGAAGGCTCCACATGACCCGAAGAAAAGCGAGGATGGAAACCAGAGTTGCAGAAAAAAGGCGAAACCAAGGTGGCGGAACTAGCCCGATTATTAAGGGCAAACTCAGCCAACGGCAAGAATGTCACCCAATCGTCCTGATCGGCAGAGACAAAACACCTTAAATAAGCCTCCAAAGTCTGATTGGTTCGCTCCGTCTGTCCATTAGTCTGAGGATGGAAAGCAGACGAAAACGACAAATCAATGCCCATCCTACTACAAAAGGATCGCCAGAACCTGGAAACGAACTGGGATCCTCTGTCTGACACAATATTCTCAGGGATGCCGTGCAAACGAACCACGTTCTGGAAAAACACAGGAACCAGATCGGAAGAGGAAGGCAGCTTAGGCAAAGGAACCAAATGGACCATCTTGGAGAAGCGATCACATATCACCCAGATAACGGACATGCCCTGAGATAGCGGAAGATCAGAAATGAAATCCATGGAGATATGTGTCCAAGGTCTCTTCGGGACAGGCAAGGGCAAGAGCAAACCGCTGGCACGAGAACAGCAAGGCTTAGCTCGAGCACAAGTCCCACAGGACTGCACAAATGACCGCACATCCCTTGACAAGGAAGGCCACCAAAAGGACCTGGCCACCAGATCTCTGGTGCCAAAAATTCCCGGGTGACCTGCCAACACCGAGGAATGAACCTCGGAAATGACTCTGCTGGTCCACTTATCCGGGACAAACAGTCTGTCAGGTGGACAAGACTCAGGCCTATCAGCCTGAAATCTCTGCAACACACGTCGCAGATCCGGAGAAATAGCTGACAAGATAACTCCATCTTTAAGAATGCCAACAGGATCAGCGACTCCAGGAGCATCAGGCACAAAGCTCCTAGAAAGAGCATCGGCCTTCACATTCTTTGAACCTGGTAAATACGAGACAACAAAATCAAAGCGGGAGAAAAACAATGACCAGCGGGCCTGTCTCGGATTAAGGCGTTTAGCAGACTCGAGATACATCAGATTTTTGTGATCAGTCAAGACCACCACACGATGCTTAGCACCCTCGAGCCAATGACGCCACTCCTCAAATGCCCATTTCATGGCCAACAACTCCCGATTGCCCACATCATAATTTCGCTCGGCAGGCGAAAACTTCCTAGAGAAAAAGGCACAAGGTTTCATAACAGAGCAACCAGGGCCTCTCTGCGACAAAACGGCCCCTGCCCCAATCTCCGAAGCATCCACCTCAACCTGAAAGGGAAGTGAGACGTCAGGCTGGCACAAAACAGGCGCCGAAGTAAACCGGCGTTTCAACTCCTGGAAAGCCTCCACGGCAGCAGGAGCCCAGTTAGCTACATCGGAGCCCTTCTTGGTCATATCCGTCAAAGGTTTCACAATGCTAGAAAAATTAGCGATAAAACGACGGTAGAAGTTAGCGAAGCCCAAGAACTTCTGAAGACTCTTAACTGACGAGGGCTGAGTCCAATCAAGAATAGCTCGGACCTTGACTGGGTCCATCTCCACAGCAGAAGGGGAAAAAATGAACCCCAAAAAGGGAACCTTCTGTACACCAAAGAGACACTTTGAGCCCTTGACAAACAAAGAATTTTCACGCAAAATTTTAAAGACCAACCTGACCTGCTCCACATGCGAATCCCAATTATCAGAAAAAACCAAAATATCATCCAGATAAACAATCAAAAATTTATCCAGATACTTCCGGAAAATGTCATGCATAAAGGACTGAAAAACTGAAGGCGCATTGGAGAGCCCAAAAGGCATCACCAAGTACTCAAAATGACCCTCGGGCGTATTGAATGCGGTTTTCCATTCATCACCTTGCTTAATGCGCACAAGGTTGTACGCACCGCGAAGGTCTATCTTGGTGAACCACTTGGCACCCTTAATCCGGGCAAACAAGTCAGACAACAGCGGTAAAGGATACTGAAATTTGACAGTGATCTTATTTAAAAGCCGATAATCAATACAAGGTCTCAAAGATCCGTCCTTTTTTGCCACAAAAAAGAATCCCGCACCAAGAGGGGAAGAAGACGGACGAATATGTCCTTTCTCCAGAGACTCCTTGATATATGAACGCATAGCGGTATGTTCAGGTACCGACAGATTAAACAGTCTTCCCTTAGGAAATTTACTGCCTGGGATCAAATCTATAGCACAGTCACAGTCCCTATGAGGAGGCAGTGCACTGGACTCAGACTCACTGAAGACATCCTGATAATCAGACAAATACTCCGGAACTTCCGAAGGCGTAGAAGAAGCAATAGACACAGGCAGGGAATCCCCATGAATACCACGACAGCCCCAACTTGAGACTGACATAGCCTTCCAGTCCAGGACTGGATTATGGGTCTGTAACCATGGCAGCCCTAAAACAACCAAATCATGCATCTTATGTAAAACCAGGAAACGTATCACCTCGCGGTGTTCAGGAGTCATGCACATGGTAACCTGTGTCCAATACTGCGGTTTATTTGCTGCCAATGGTGTAGCATCAATACCCCTAAGAGGAATAGGATTTTCTAATGGTTCAAGAGTAAAACCACAGCGCTTAGCAAATGAGAGATCCATGAGACTCAGGGCAGCACCTGAATCTACAAACGCCATGACAGGATAAGATGACAGTGAGCAAATCAAAGTTACAGACAGAATAAATTTAGGTTGCAAATTACCAACGGTGACCGGACTAACAACCTTAGCTATACGTTTAGAGCATGCTGAGATAACATGTGTAGAATCACCACAGTAGTAGCACAAGCCATTCCGGCGTCTATGAATTTTCCGCTCATTTCTAGTCAGGATTCTATCACATTGCATTAAATCAGGTGTCTGTTCAGACAACACCATGAGGGAATTTGCGGTTTTTCTATCACATTGCACCGAATTAGGTGTCTGTTCAGACAACACCATGAGGGAATTTGCGGTTTTGCGCTCCCGCAACCACCGGTCAATTTGAATAGCCAGTGCCATAGTATCATTCAGACCTGTGGGAATGGGAAAACCCACCATAACATTCTTAATGGCTTCAGAAAGGCCATTTCTAAAATTAGCGGCCAGTGCACACTCGTTCCAATGTGTCAGCACGGACCATTTCCGAAATTTTTGGCAATACACTTCAGCCTCGTCCTGCCCCTGAGACATAGCCAGCAAGGCCTTTTCTGCCTGAATCTCAAGATTGGGTTCCTCATAAAGTAAACCGAGCGCCAGAAAAAACGCATCAAGATCAGCCAATGCCGGATCTCCTGGCGCCAGCGAAAAAGCCCAATCCTGAGGGTCGCCCCGTAAGAACGAAATAACAATTTTTACTTGCTGAGCAGAATCTCCAGATGAACAGGGTCTCAGGGACAAAAACAATCTACAATTATTCACGAAATTCCTAAACTTAAACCTGTCTCCGGAAAACAGTTCAGGAATCGGTATTTTAGGTTCTGACCTAGGATTTCTGATAACATAGTCTTGTATGCCCTGCACACGAGTAGCCAGCTGGTCCACACTTGTAATCAAGGTCTGGACATTCATGTCTGCAGCAAGCATAGCCACTCTGAGGTAAAGGGGAAGAAGAAAAAAAAAACTCAGAATCTTCTTTCTTATAATCCCTCTTCTGCAATGCATTAAACATTTAATACTGGCCTGGCAAACTGTTATGACCCCAATGGCGAGGGTCTCAGAGGAACGTGGAAGTCTGCAGAATACAAAAATCCAGCTCATAGGGCAGTGGTAACTGGGTTGACCATATAACTACTCCTAACGCCAACACTAGAAGTAGCCGGGGATCATTCCTACGTTGATTCTAGATGACACGCGCCAGCCGGAGAATCTAGCTACCCCTAGTAGAGGAAAACAAAGACCTTTCTTGCCTCCAGAGAAGGGGACCCCAAAGCTGGATAGAAGCCCCCCACAAATAATGACGGTGAGGTAAGAGGAAATGACAAACACAGAAATGAACCAGGTTTAGCACAGAGAGGCCCGCTTACTGATAGCAGAATAAAGAAAGGTAACTTATATGGTCAACAAAAACCCTATCAAAATCCACACTGGAAATTCAAGAACCCCCGAACCGTCTAACGGTCCGGGGGGAGAACACCAGCCCCCTAGAGCTTCCAGCAAAGGTCAGGATATAGATTTGGAACAAGCTGGACAAAAATACAAAACCAAAACAAATAGCAAAAAGCAAAAGGCAGACTTAGCTGATATAACTGGAACCAGGATCAGTAGACAAGAGCACAGCAGACTAGCTCTGATAACTACGTTGCCAGGCATAGAACTGAAGGTCCAGGGAGCTTATATAGCAACACCCCTAACTAACGACCCAGGTGCGGATAAAAGGAATGACAGAAAAACCAGAGTCAAAAAACTAGTAACCACTAGAGGGAGCAAAAAGCAAATTCACAACACCACACACAGCGATGGCACAGAGGCAGTCTTGCCAAACTTTATCTCCCACTATTTATTTATTTATTTTTTTCAGGGAGAATTAAAAAAAAAAAAAAAAAAGGCCCAGTATTACACACTAGGTTTTCTGTGGCACGCAATGAGAGACAGATGCCACACACAGCAATGGCACAGAGGCAGACTTGCCAATCTTTATCTCCCACTATTTATTTATTTTTTTACAGGGAGAATTTACAAAAAAAAAAAATGGCCCAGTATTACACACTGGTTTTCGGTGGCACACAATGAGAGACAGATGCCACAAACAGCACTGGCACAGAGGCAGACTTGCCAATCTTTATCTCCCACTATTTATTTATTTTTTTACAGGGAGAATTTACAAAAAAAAAAAATGGCCCAGTATTACACACTGGTTTTTGGTGGCACACAATGAGAGACAGATGCCACACACAGCACTGGCACAGAGGCAGACTTGCCAATCTTTATCTCCCACTAATTATTTATTTTTTTACAGGGAGAATTTACAACAAAAAAAAAGGCCCAGTATTACACACTGGTTTTCGGTGGCACACAATGAGAGACAGATGCCACACACAGCACTGGCACAGAGGCAGACTTGCCAATCTTTATCTCCCACTATTTATTTATTTTTTTACAGGGAGAATTTACAAAAAAAAAAAAAAAGGCCCAGTATTAGACACTGGTTTTCGGTGGCACACAATGAGAGACAGATGCCACACACAGCAATGGCACAGAGGCAGACTTGCCAATCTTTATCTCCCACTATTTATTTATTTTTTTACAGGGAGAATTTACAAAAAAAAAAATGGCCCAGTATTACACACTGGTTTTTAGTGGCACACAATGAGATACAGATGCCACACATAGCAATGGCACAGAGACAGACTTGCCAATCTTTATCTCCCACTATTTATTTATTTTTTTACAGGGAGAATTTACAAAAAAAAAAAAATGGCCCAGTATTACACACTGGTTTTCGGTGGCACACACTGAGAGATAGATGCCACACACAGCACTGGCACAGAGGCAGACTTGCCAATCTTTATCTCCCACTATTTATTTATTTTTTTACAGGGAGAATTTACAAAAAAAATGGCCCAGTATTACACACTGGTTTTCGGTGGCACACAATGACAGACAGATGCCACACACAGCGATGGCACAGAGGCAGACTTGCCAAACTTTATCTCCCACTATTTATTTTTTTTTTTTTTTTCAGGGAGAATTAAAAAAAAAAAAAAAGGCCCAGTATTACACACTAGGTTTTCTGTGGCACGCAATGAGAGACAGATGCCACACACAGCACTGGCACAGAGGCAGACTTGCCAATCTTTATCTCCCACTATTTTTTTTTTTTTTTCAGGGAGAATTAAAAAAAAAAAAAAAAAAAAGGCCCAGTATTACACACTGGTTTTCGGTGGCACACAATGAGAGACAGATGCCACACACAGCACTGGCACAGAGGCAGACTTGCCAATCTTTATCTCCCTGCAGTAATCTCAGAAAAGTATGGCAGGCAGCTATAAAAAGGACTGCTGCACACAAAAGTGTGGACAAACAAACAAGATAGCTGTGCAGAAAGGAAGGAACAACAGGATTTGTGCTTTGAAAAAAGCAGTTGGTTTGCACAGCGGCGTAAACACACAGCAACGCAGCTATCAGGGAGCCTTCTAGGGCAGCCCAATGAGCTACAGCGCTGAGGAAAAAAAAATGTAGCTTCCACTGTCCCTGCAAACAAAAGGTGGTGTTGGACAGTGGAAATCGCTACAGCACAAGCGGTTTGGGGGTGAATGTACCCTGCAAAACACTATCCCTGCTTCTGACGAAGCGGCACCTCTCCCTACGCTCAGATCAGCAGCAGTAAGATGGCGGTCGGCGGGAACGCCCCTTTATAGCCCCTGTGACGCCGCAGAAAGCAAGCCAATCACTGCAATGCCCTTCTCTAAGATGGTGGGGACTGAGATCTATGTCATCACGCTGCCCACACTCTGCATCCACCTTCATTGGCTGAGAAATGGCGCTTTTAGCGTCATTGAAAAGCGACTTTGGCGCGAAAGTCGCGTACCGCATGGCCGACCCCACACAGGGATCGGGTCGGGTTTCATGAGACGCCGACTTTGCCAAAAGTCGGCGACTTATGAAAATGAACGATCCGTTTCGCTCAACCCTATTCAGGAGAACTATTTAAAGGCAATGGGCATGGCCCAGCTTCCAATCCGAGCATCAGGTAAATTAACCCCGGACCAGCTAGATAAAATCTAGCCGACGCCATTGAGCACATAGTGGTCAAAAGCGGAATTACCGCTGTCTGTCGAACGACCTGGTCTGAACAGCGTCCGACATGACAGCAACGTGATGATGCTGGAACTTTTGTTTGGTGCTGTTCCAATGAGATTTATAAAGATGACTGCCTGAAGAGAACATGCAAATTTCAACAGTCATTGATGATATGGGGCTGCATGTCAGGTAAAGGCACTGGGGAGATGGCTGTCATTACATCTTCAATAAATGCACAAGTTTATGTTGATGTTTTGGACACTTTTCTCATACCATCAATTGAAAAGATGTTTGGGGATGATGAAATCATTTTTCAAGATGATAATGCATCCTGCCATAGAGCAAAAACTGTGAAAACATTCCTTGAAAATAGAGACATAAGGTCAATGTCATGGCCTGCAAATAGTCCGGATCTCAATCTAATTGAAAATCTTTGGTGAAAGTTGAAGAAAATGGTCCATGACAAGGCTCCAACCTGCAAAGCTGATCTGGCAACAGCAATCAGAGAAAGGTCTAGCCAGATTGATGAAGAGTACTGTTTGACACTCGTTAAGTCCATGCCTCAGAGACTGCAAGCTGTTATAAAAGCCAGAGGTGGTGCAACAAAATACTAGTCATGTGTTGGGAGTGTTTTTTTTTTGTTTGTTGGTTTGTTTGTTTTCAGTGATTCCATAATTATTTCCCTCATAATTGAGTGACTCCATAATTTTTCCCCTTTGCTTGGTTAAAAAAAGTAACCATTACTGATTACCACATTTCTTGTTCTTGATTTCTTTTAGTGTTTCTTAAAGCCAGAAAGTTGCCATTTGAAATGACTGTAGTTTTGTGCCATGTCTGTGATCTGCTTTTTTCTACAAAATTAAACAAATGAATGAACATCCTCCAAGGCCGGTGATTACATAATTTTTGCCAGGGGTTGTAGTCTTGAGTGACACCGTTCACTTAACTATTCAATGCATTTAAAAATAGATAGAATTGAACTTCTGCCATTGTATTTGGGTTTCATATTTAATGGTGTTCACTGTACTGTAAAAATTAGTTATTTTACTCTATATAATTAATTCCACAGCGCTTCACAGACATCATCACTGTCCCCATTGGGGCTCACAATCTAAATTCCCTTTCAGTGTGTCTTTGCAGTGTGGAAGGAAGCCAGAGAACTGAGAGGAAACCCACGCACACACGGCAGGCCCGGTTTTAGGGGGGGGCCCAAGGGGCCCGGGCCCTGGGCCACCCACCAAGAGGGGGTTTCCCACCAATATAGGGATAAATATCTCAAAACATGTAAAATACACGTCTCTTTTCTGTGAACCAATTCTAATGATAAGGAACATTTAACAAAAGAGAAACTATTGAAAGTGTAGGGACCTGGCTACGGTCCTACATTTCAGTGGCTGGTGCAGAGCGGCAGAGCCAGGGCACCTGACTTGCGTCAGCATCCACTGACCTGGTTAGCCTAGCTAGACTTCCTTAGTACCCTCCATGTACCTAATGCTTAGCTTATGGCATGCGGCAGCCTTCTCCGATCCCAACAGAATCTTCTAGGCGCTACCTATTCATCTATCTGATTGCTCCCTCGGATTAGATCAGATGAGAGTTTGTTCAGCTACCTTCGAGGAAGGAGGAAGAGCTACGATGTCGGCGCGAGAATAGGATTCTCCACAGCGGAGCGCGGCAGGACTTCACTCTGGATCTTCAGTCAATGAAGATCCAGAGGTGAAGTGGTTCAGTCTTCACAGTGTCACGGAGGGGGAGTATGATCTCTGTTTGTCTGTGTGTGTTTATCTGTGTGTGTGTGTCTGCATGTGTCTGTCTGTCTGTATCTTTCTTGCAGCTCCTGTCCTACACAGTACCATACAGTATATACAGGTCCACACTATATCCTGCATTACAATGTGTCTGTGTATACTGTATGTACAGTGCCTTGCGAAAGTATTCGGAACTTTTCAACCTTTTCCCACATATCATGCTTCAAACATAAAGATACCAAATGTAAATTTTTGGTGAAGAATTAACAACAAATGGAACACAGTTGTGAAGTTGACAGAAATTTATTGGTTATTTTAAATTTTTGTGGAAATTCAAAAACTGAAAATTGGGACGTGCAATATTATTCGGCCCCTTTACTTTCAGTGCAGCAAACTCACTCCAGAAGTTCATTGTGGATCTCTGAATGATCCAATGTTGTCCTAAATGCCTAATGATGATAAATATAATCCACCTGTGTGTAATCAAGTCTCCGTATAAATGCACCTGCTCTGTGATATCCTCAGGGTTCTATTTGAAGCACAGACAGCATCATGAAAACCAAGGAACACAACAGGCCGGTCCATGATACTGTTGTGGAGAAGTTTAAAGCCGGATTTGGATACAAAATTATTTCCAAAACTTTAAACATCCCAAAGAGCACTGTGCAAGTGATCATATTGAAATGGAAGGAGTATCATACCACTGCAAATCTACCAAGACCCGGCCGTCCCTCTAAACTTTCATCTCAAACAAGGAGAAGACTGATCAGAGATGCAGCCAAGAGGCCCATGATCACTCTGGATGAACTGCAGAGATCTAAAGCTGAGGTGGGACAGTCTGTCCATAGGACAACAATCAGTCATACACTGCACAAATCTGGCAATTATGGAAGAGTGGCAAGAAGAAAGCCATTTCTCAAAGATATCCATAAAAAGTGTTGTTTAAAGTTTGCAACAAGCCACCTGGGAGACACACCAAACATGTGGAAGAAGGTGCTTTGGTCAGATGAAACCAAAATCGAACTTTTTGGCAACAATGCCAAATGATATGTTTGGCGTAAAGGCAACACAGCTCATCACCCAAAACACACCATCCCCAATGTCAAACATGGTGGTGGCAGCATCATGGTTTGTGCCTGCTTTTCTTCAGCAGGGACAGGGAAGATGGTTAAAATTGATGGGAAGATGGATGGAGCCAAATGCAGGACCATTCTTGAAGAAAACCTGTTGGAGTCTGCAAAAGACCTGAGACTGGGACGGAGATTTGTCTTCCAATAAGACAATGATCCCAAACATAAAGCAAAATCTACAATGGAATGGTTCACAAATAAATATATCCAGGTGTTAGAAAGGCCAAGTCAGAGTCCAGACCTCAATCGAATCGAGAATCTGTGGAAAGAGCTGAAAACTGCTGTTCACAAACGATCTCCATCAAACCTCACTGAGCTCGAGCTGTTTGCCAAGGAAGAATGGGCAAGAATTTCAGTCTCTCGATGTACAAAACTGATAGAGACATACCCCAAGCGACTTTGCAGCTGTAATCGCAGCAAAAGGTGTCGCAACAAACAATTAAGTTAAAGGGGCCAAATAATATTGCACACCCCACGTTTCAGTTTTTGAATTTTCACAAAAATTTAAAATAATGAATAAATCTCGTTCAACTTCACAATTGTGTTCCACTTGTTGATTCTTCACCAAAATTTGACATTTGGTATCTTTATGTTTGAAGCATGATATGTGGGAAAAGGTTGAAAAGTTCCAGGGAGCCCAATACTTTCGCAAGGCACTGTATGTAGTGTAGACCTGCTTACAGTATAGTGCTATCTATACACTTTATACAGCCCCTGAGCCTTTATTCTACATACAGCCAGCACAGCAACAGCCTCTGATATATGCAGTAAACAGGCTCTGATGTATACAGCCCGGCAGCAGCCCCTCATATATATATATATATATATATACAGCCCAGCAGCAGCCCCTCATATGTAGGCTATGTGCACAAGTTGCGGATTTTTTTGCTTATGCGCTGCGGATTTGACGCTGCGGATCTGCAACTGTTTTACATGCGTTGTACAGTACCATGTAAACGTATGGAAAACAAAATCCTCAGTGCACATGCTGCAGAAAAAAAAAACTCGGAAACGCAGCGTTGTTTTTTTCTGCAGCATGTCAATTCTTTGTGAGGCTTCTACAGCGGTTTACACCTGCTACTCAATAGGAATCCGTAGGTGTAAAACCGCAGGTGTAATCCACACAAAAACTGCGGTAAATCCACGGCAAACCCACAGGTAATCTACAGTGCGGTTTACCTGCGGATTTTGCAAAAACAGTGTGGAAAAATCCGAACACCAATCCGCAAAGTGTGCACATAGCCATATACAGCCCAGCGGTGTGAAGCAGAAGGACTGTTAAGACAAATGAATCATCTTGAAATTGGTATTAACACCACCTTCTGGAATGATATCCTGCAAAGAACAGATGCTACTAGTAAAAATCTGCAACACGCAAAACTCGATCTAGACACTGCTGTGGCGTCACTGACCAGCTTAAAAAACTGTGTTGCATCAAAGCGTGACTTCAAAATTTATGAGAAGCAAGGCGAAGAGCTGTCTGGTTCATCTGAGTATGTCCAGACGATAACTCGACACAGGCGCCAAAACATGTGTCTCAATCCATTGGATTATGGCCATATGGAAGAAGTATAACTCAGCCCTTTTGAAAAATACAGAACAGAAACTTTCTTGCCTATCATTGATCAGTTTATCGCTTCTCTTGACCAACGTCTTCAAGCACAGAAAGATATATGAAGCAAATGTAGCATTTTTAGTTAGCCATCTGAAAGAATTGTCTTCAGACGAGCTTAAAGGGGTTGTCCACTACTTTCAATTAACCCCCCAATGTATCCCCCCAGGGCCCCTGATGATTTGTGTAAATACCTTCTTTAGCCGTTTTCGCCTGTGAGCGGCGCTATGCTGGCGGCTGAGTCCGGGTCACGTGACCCCCAGGCTTCAGCCGCCGCTCATTTCCGCCGACGTCACGTCAATTTCCAGACTCTGGAAATTGACGTCACGTCAGTAGCAGGCGTGTCCCCAGGCTCCACAGAGAGCAGTCACTCATAAAGAGTGACTGGGCTGTGGGCGGGGCTGAGGCTGACTGCGGGGCTGTGCTGGGGGCGGGCGAGGCTAGGCAGGGATGTGCGGTCCCGGGCGCCGGTGTTGTGCGGTGCCCGGCGCCGGTGCTGTGCGGTCCCCGGCGCCGTGCAGTCCCGGGCGCCGGCGCCGTGCGGTCCCGGGTGCCGGAGCCGTGCGGTCCCCGGCGCTGTGCGGTCCCCGGCGCTGTGCGGACCGTTGCCGGTATGTGCTGGGGGGTGGTGTGTGTGTGTGTGTGTCTGCAGGCATCGTCCGATGGGACAACAAGTCCCATCGGGCTCTGCCTGCTACAGTGGCAGTGAGTGACACATTAGCCAATGATGGGACAGTAGTAGTCCCATCATCCGGCTAATGTGTTGAATGTAATAATAAAAAAAAAAATACACATATACATATACAGTACGTACGTACATACATACATACATACATACAACACACACCATGCGACGACATGCGCCATGCGACGACACTCACCATGCGGCGACATGCACCATGTGACGGCATGCGACATGCGCCATGCAATGACATGCGCCATGCGACGACATGCGCCATGCAACGACATGCGACAACATGCGACATGCAGCATGTGACATGCGACAACATGCGACATGCAGCATATGCCATGCAATGACATGCGCCATGCGACGACATGCGCCATGCGACGACATGCGCCATGCACCATGCGACGACATGCACCATGCGACGACATGCGACATGCAGCATGCGATGACATGCGCCATGCGACCACATGCGACATGCAGCATGCGACGACATGCACCATGCGACGACATGCGCCATGTGACAACATGCGACAACATGCGCCATGCAGCATGCGACGACATGCGCCATGCAACGCCATACGACAACATGCGACATGCAGCATGCGACGACATGCGCCATGCGACGACATGTGCCATGCGACGACATGCGCCATGCGACGACATGCGCCATACGACAACATGAGCCATGCGACAACATGCGACATGCACCATGCGATGACATGCGCAATGCGACAACATGCGCAATGCGACAACATGCGACATGCAGCATGTGGCGACATGCACCATGCGACGACATGTGCCATGCAACGACATGCGACATGCAGCATGCGATGACATGCACCATGCGACGACATGCGCCATGCAACGACATGCGCCATGCAACGACATGCGCCATGCGCCAACATGCGACATGCAGCATGCGACGACATGCACCATGCGGCGACATGCACCATGCGGCGACATGCACCATGCAACGACACTCACCATGCGGCGACATGTGCCATGCGACAACATGCAGCATGCGACGGCATGCGACATGCACCATGCGACGACATGCGCCATGCGACAACATGCAGCATGCGACAACATGCGACATGCCGCATACAGTACATACATACAGTACAGACATACAGTACAGACATACAACATACATATAGACATACAGTACATGTAACATAGATTACATACTCACCATCACTTGTCACTTTGATCCCCGAAGCCATTGTCATCTGTAAAAAATATTAAAATAATAAACAAACACTATACTCCCTGATCCGCAGAAATCCAATTAAAACGAGTGTCCCTCGACGATCTCCCGTGGAGAGCAGGAACATCTGCTGATGCGACTGCTCTCCAGAGGCTCCAGGAACACAATGAGGGGAGGAAGGTATCCTTCCACAATGTATTCCCCACAATGTATTCCTACGCCCCTGTGAGAAAATAGTCCCTAGTCTCACTTTATGGCATTGCTGTTGAGAAATTTTCCCACACAGCTTTATGCCATAAAGTAAGACTTTGAAACTTAGTAACCTCAATGATGCACTGCAGGAGCCATTGTCTCCTGTCAGTGTGTCACTGAGGGTTCTATAGAGCAGTGACATCACCCGATGTCACTGTTCTATAGGGGAGATCGTCGTGGGACACTCGTTATTAATTGGACTACGGCGGACAGGTAGTATACGGTTTATTATTTTACGTTTTTTGCAGGCGCTGAAGTATGGTAAGTATGGTTAAATGAAGAATAATAAAATACTTTTTTCCTAATGTGTGTGTGTTTTATTAACCCTTTATTAATATTGGATTAGTAATGGATAGGCGTCTTATTGACGCCTCTCCGTTATTAACCCGGCTTAATGTCACCTTACAATAGCAAGGTGACATTAACCCCTTATTACCCCATATCCCACCGCTACATGGGAGTGGGAAGAGAGGGGCTAAGTGCCGGAATTGGCGCATCTTACAGATGCGCCATTTCCGGGGCGGCTGCGGACTGGTATTTGTAGCCGGGGGGGAACCAATATCCATGGCCCCTCTCTAGGCTATGAATATCAGCCGGCAGCTGTCTGCATAGCCTTTCTGGCTATAAAATATAGGGGGAGCCCACGTCATTTTTTTGGGGGGGGGTCCCCCTATTTTAATAGCCAGTAAAGGCTATGCAGACAGCTGTGGGCTGATATTCATAGCAGGCTACAAATATTGGCCCCCGGCCATCGGCTTTCCCCCTCTGGCGCAGAAAATTGCGCGGGAGCCCACGCCGTTTTTTTTTTTTAATTACATAACCATAGTGTTTATTAACCCCTTTCTGCCAGCTGACGGAATAGTACGTCAGCTGGCAGTATCCCCCACTTTGAGGTGGGCTTCGCGGTGAGCCCACTTCAAAGCCGCAACATGTCAGCTGTTTTCAATACAAAAATAAAAAATGTACTTGATCGCTAAACGGCATAGCGAGAAAAAAAAATCAAAAGCCAAAATTATGTTTTTTTGGTCTCCGCGACATTGCATTAAAATGCAATAATGGGCGATCAAAAGAACGTATCTGCACAAAAGTAGTATCATTAAAAACGTCAGCTCGGCGCGCAAAAAATTAGCCCTCACCCTACCCGATATCTCAGAACATATAGACGCTACAGGTATCAGAAAATGGTGCCATTATTTTATTTCTTTTTAGCAAAGTTTTGAAATTTTTTTTACCACTTAGATAAAAAATAACCTAGACGTGTTTGGTGTCTATGAACTCGTAATGACCTGGAGAATCATAATGGCAGGTCAGTTTTATGCTGTATGCACACATTGCAGATTTGGGTGCAGAATTGTCTGCACAAAATCTGCATCTCCTTGCAGAAAACGCAGCTGCGTTTTGGATGCATTTTTTTTCACGTTTTTTTCATGTTTTTGCGCGGTTTTGATGAGGCTTTTTTTGTGTGGTTTTGATGCTGTTCTTGGTGCGGTTTTTGGTGTGGTTTTTGCGCGGTTTTGATTCATTTTTTGCTGCAGTATTTGGTGCGGTTTTTTGCGTGGTTTTGATTCAGGTTTTTGATGCTTTTTTATGCAGTTTTTGGTGAAGATTTGATGCAGTATTTGGTGCGGTTTTGATGCAGTTTAGGGTGCGGTCATGATGCAGTTTTAGGTGCAGTTTTTGCGCGCTTTTGATGGTTTTTTAAAAAATTTTGGTGCGGTTTTTGCGTGTTTTTTGTGCGTTTTTGTATGCGTTTTGTTTTTTGTGCGTTTTTGTATGCGTTTTTGAAAGCTAAAGATGTATTATTGAACATTATTGCGTGATGTCATTTCTGTCCAACCTCCTCTTTTACATTTGTTCAACCCACACTCAATTACACACAGATAGATAGACATATAGATGATAGATGAAATGGATAGACAGAGCTACATATAGATAGATCTATAGATGCATACATCTATCTATTCCTATATCTATCTATAGATATATGTGGATAGATATATCTATTGATAGATGTATTGATAGTGTAGGGTGCGTGTCCACTGTCAGGATTACATCCGAAATAGCTGCAGATTGGATGCTGCGTACTTGTAGTACCATTGGATGATCCCCGCACACACCCGAACAGTCCCGCACAGCGCCACACACATCCAAACAGTTCCCCAGAAACATCCGAACAGCCCGCAGACCCCGCACACACCTGATCAGTCCCGCACAGCGCCGCACACATCCGAACAGCCCGCAGACCCAGCACACACATACACGCACACCGTCACTGCCCACATTCCGCCCACCAGGGCCGGACTGGCCATCGGGCACTTCTGGCAAATGCCAGAAGTGCCGGTGCCAGTCGTGGGCTTCTCGATCCTCCGCCCTGTTGTGAATTCCGTTCTCGGGCTCCCTCCTGTGGTCATGAGTGGTACTTTGTGTGTTCTGTTCATGGGCTCCCTCTGGTGGCTTTGAGTGTTACGGCTGGTCTATAGCTGGACTCCAGCTGCCTCGTTTCCTGCTAGCTTTGCTGCCTATTTAACTCCATCTGGACCTTTACTTGTTGCCTGCTGTCGTTGTATTCAGTACTGGTTCAGATCTCTCTGGGACTTCCCTTATGACCTATCTCCTCGTGGAGAAGCTAAGTTCATACTAGTCCATTTTTGCTCATTGTTTTTTGAAAATGTTTCTCAGTATATGATGAGTTCAGTCCAGCTTGCTTAGATGCTATTTTATTGCTAGCTGGAAAGCTCTGGGGTGCAGAGTTGCGCCCCTCACATCTTGAGTCGGTGTGGGGGTCGTTTTGTATTCTCTGCGTGGATAATTTTGTAGTATTTTATACTGACCGCACAGATTCCTTGCTATCTTCTGACTATTTAGTTATTAGCGGGCCTCATTTGCTAAAACCTGTTTTCATTTCTATGTTTGTGTTTTCCCCTTAACTCACCGTTATTATCTGTGGGGGGGCTGCCTACACTTAGGGGAAAATTTCTCTGAGGCAAGTGAGGCTTTGTTTCTCTCTAGGGGTATCTAGTTTCTCAGGCTGTGTAGAGGTGTCTAGGCCGAGTCAGGAACGCTCCACGGCTGCCTATAGTGTGTGTTGATAGGATCAGGATTGCGGTCAGTAAAGTTCCCACATTCCCAGAGCTTGTTCTTATTTTTGGTTTCCCATCAGGTCAGTTCATGTGTTCCTTACCACCAGGATCATAACACTGCCCCCTGCCGCCGCCGACTCACCTCCCTGCCGTCGCATTCAACTATACCGGCGTCTATGACGCCGGTACAGTTGAATGCAATGATGGAGAAGAGAGCGTCTACAGACGCTCCCTCTCCCATCATTCCCCACTCTGCCTCTGACACTGCGGGTGCGCGATGACGTCATATCATCGTGCACCTGCTGTGTCCCGGACAGACTGCTGCCGGCGAGACAGGAGCATGAAGCAACGCGGGCAAGAGGAAAGGTGAGGAGTGTTTTTTTTTGTTTTTTTTACCGGACTGTGGGGACATTCTCGGGGGGGGGAGGAGGAGAGACGCGGGCTGTGCTGTATATACCACTGTGCGGGCTGTGCTGTATATACCACTGTGGGCTGTGCTGGATATACCACTGTGCGTCCTGTGCTGGATATACCACTGTGCGGGCTGTGCTGTATATACCACTGTGCGGGCTGTTCTGTATATACCACTGTGGGCTGTGCTGGATATACCACTGTGCGTCCTGTGCTGGATATACCACTGTGCGGGCTGTGCTGTATATACCACTGTGGGCTGTGCTGGATATACCACTGTGCGGGCTCTGCTGTATATACCACTGTGCGGGCTGTGCTGGATATACCACTGTGCGGGCTGTGCTGGATATACCACTGTGTGGGCTGTGCTGTATATACCACTGTGCGTCCTGTGCTGGATATACCACTGTGCGGGCTGTGCTGTATATACCACTGTGGGCTGTGCTGGATATACCACTGTGCGTCCTGTGCTGGATATACCACTGTGCGGGCTGTGCTGTATATACCACTGTGCGGGCTGTGCTGTATATAACACTGTGCGGGCTGTGCTGGATATACCACTATGCTGGCTGTGCTGTATATACCACTGTGGGCTGTGCTGGATATACCACTGTGCGTCCTGTGCTGGATATACCACTGTGCGGGCTGTGCTGTATATACCACTGTGCTGGCTGTGCTGTATATACCGCTGTGGGCTGTGCTGGATATACCACTGTGCGGGCTGTGCTGGATATACCACTGTGCGGGCTCTGCTGTATATACCACTGTGCGGGCTGTGCTGTATATACCACTGTGTGGGCTGTGCTGGATATACCACTGTGCGGGCTGTGCTGTATATACCACTGTGGGCTGTGCTGGATATACCACTGTGCGGGCTGTGCTGGATATACCACTGTGCGGGCTGTGCTGTATATACCACTGTGCGTCCTGTGCTGGATATACCACTGTGCGGGCTGTGCTGTATATACCACTGTGGGCTGTGCTGGATATACCACTGTGTGGGCTGTGCTGGATATACCACTGTGCGGGCTGTGCTGTATATACCACTGTGCGTCCTGTGCTGTATATACCACTGTGCGGGCTGTGCTGTATATACCACTGTGGGCTGTGCTGGATATACCACTGTGCAGGCTGTGCTGGATATACCACTGTGCGGGCTCTGCTGTATATACCGCTGTGCGGGCTGTGCTGTATATACCACTGTGCGGACTGTGCTGGATATACCACTGTGCGGGCTGTGCTGTATATACCACTGTGTGGGCTGTGCTGTATATACCACTGTGCGTTCTGTGCTGGATATACCACTGTGCGGGCTGTGCTGTATATACCACTGTGCGGGCTGTGCTGTATATACCACTGTGCGGGCTGTGCTGGATATACCACTGTGCGGGCTGTGCTGTATATACCACTGTGGGCTGTGCTGGATATACCACTGTGCGTCCTGTGCTGGATATACCACTGTGCGGGCTGTGCTGTATATACCACTGTGCGGGCTGTGCTGTATATACCACTGTGGGCTGTGCTGGATATACCACTGTGCGGGCTGTGCTGGATATACCACTGTGCGGGCTTTGCTGTATATACCACTGTGCGGGCTGTGCTGTATATAACACTGTGCGGGCTGTGCTGGATATACCACTATGCTGGCTGTGCTGTATATACCACTGTGGGCTGTGCTGGATATACCACTGTGCGTCCTGTGCTGGATATACCACTGTGCGGGCTGTGCTGTATATACCACTGTGCTGGCTGTGCTGTATATACCGCTGTGGGCTGTGCTGGATATACCACTGTGCGGGCTGTGCTGGATATACCACTGTGCGGGCTCTGCTGTATATACCACTGTGCGGGCTGTGCTGTATATACCACTGTGTGGGCTGTGCTGGATATACCACTGTGCGGGCTGTGCTGTATATACCACTGTGGGCTGTGCTGGATATACCACTGTGCGGGCTGTGCTGGATATACCACTGTGCGGGCTGTGCTGTATATACCACTGTGCGTCCTGTGCTGGATATACCACTGTGCGGGCTGTGCTGTATATACCACTGTGGGCTGTGCTGGATATACCACTGTGTGGGCTGTGCTGGATATACCACTGTGCGGGCTGTGCTGTATATACCACTGTGCGTCCTGTGCTGTATATACCACTGTGCGGGCTGTGCTGTATATACCACTGTGGGCTGTGCTGGATATACCACTGTGCAGGCTGTGCTGGATATACCACTGTGCGGGCTCTGCTGTATATACCGCTGTGCGGGCTGTGCTGTATATACCACTGTGCGGACTGTGCTGGATATACCACTGTGCGGGCTGTGCTGTATATACCACTGTGTGGGCTGTGCTGTATATACCACTGTGCGTTCTGTGCTGGATATACCACTGTGCGGGCTGTGCTGTATATACCACTGTGCGGGCTGTGCTGTATATACCACTGTGCGGGCTGTGCTGGATATACCACTGTGCAGGCTGTGCTGTATATACCACTGTGGGCTGTGCTGGATATACCACTGTGCGTCCTGTGCTGGATATACCACTGTGCGGGCTGTGCTGTATATACCACTGTGCGGGCTGTGCTGTATATACCACTGTGGGCTGTGCTGGATATACCACTGTGCGGGCTGTGCTGGATATACCACTGTGCGGGCTTTGCTGTATATACCACTGTGCGGGCTGTGCTGTATATACCACTGTGCGGGCTGTGCTGGATATACCACTGTGCGGGCTGTGCTGTATATACCACTGTGGGCTGTGCTGGATATACCACTGTGCGGGCTGTGCTGGATATACCACTGTGCGGGCTGTGCTGTATATACCACTGTGCGTACTGTGCTGGATATACCACTGTGCGGGCTGTGCTGTATATACCACTGTGGGCTGTGCTGGATATACCACTGTGCGGGCTGTGCTGGATATACCACTGTGCGGGCTGTGCTGTATATACCACTGTGCGTCCTGTGCTGTATATACCACTGTGCGGGCTGTGCTGGATATACCACTGTGGGCTGTGCTGGATATACCACTGTGCGGGCTGTGCTGGATATACCACTGTGCGGGCTCTGCTGTATATACCACTGTGCGGGCTGTGCTGTATATACCACTGTGCGGGCTGTGCTGGATATACCACTGTGCGGGCTGTGCTGTATATATCACTGTGTGGGCTGTGCTGTATATACCACTGTGCGGGCTCTGCTGTATATACCACTGTGCGGGCTGTGCTGTATGTACCACTGTGTGGGCTGAGCTGTATATACTACTGTGTGGGCTGTGCTGTATATACTACTGTGTGGGCTGTGCTATCTACTATGTGGGCTGTGCTATATACTATGTGGGCTTTGCTATATACTATGGGGAGTATATTATCTTCTATGGGGAGGCCATGTTATGTACTATGTGGCTGTGGTATATACTATTGTGGGCAGGGGCGGACACAGACAGCTTAGGGCCCCTGTGCAAGAAATGTATCTGGGCGAAGAGCTGTCTGGTTCATCTGAGTATGTCCAGACGATAACTCGACACAGGCGCCAAAACATGTGTCTCAATCCATTGGATTATGGCCATATGGAAGAAGTATAACTCAGCCCTTTTGAAAAATACAGAACAGAAACTTTCTTGCCTATCATTGATCAGTTTATCGCTTCTCTTGACCAACGTCTTCAAGCACAGAAAGATATATGAAGCAAATGTAGCATTTTTAGTTAGCCATCTGAAAGAATTGTCTTCAGACGAGCTTAAAGGGGTTGTCCACTACTTTCAATTAACCCCCCAATGTATCCCCCCAGGGCCCCTGATGATTTGTGTAAATACCTTCTTTAGCCGTTTTCGCCTGTGAGCGGCGCTATGCTGGCGGCTGAGTCCGGGTCACGTGACCCCCAGGCTTCAGCCGCCGCTCATTTCCGCCGACGTCACGTCAATTTCCAGACTCTGGAAATTGACGTCACGTCAGTAGCAGGCGTGTCCCCAGGCTCCACAGAGAGCAGTCACTCATAAAGAGTGACTGGGCTGTGGGCGGGGCTGAGGCTGACTGCGGGGCTGTGCTGGGGGCGGGCGAGGCTAGGCAGGGATGTGCGGTCCCGGGCGCCGGTGTTGTGCGGTGCCCGGCGCCGGTGCTGTGCGGTCCCCGGCGCCGTGCAGTCCCGGGCGCCGGCGCCGTGCGGTCCCCTGTGCAAGAAATGTATCTGGGCCCCCCTCCTTTCATCACGACCAAGCTACAGATATACATATTTTTTTTACAGTCTCCTCTCATATATATTGCAACCCTTATTACACAGTGCTCTCTCTTTATGTACAACACCGTCCCGTATCATATAGTTCCCTCTTGTTATGTACAGCACCATCCCTTACATATCAGATTCTCATTATTTTTGTTATTTATACCTCCCTGTTCTTTATTACATATCATCCACTCCTGTTAGATATAAACTGAAATGATGGCTGATGGAGCATGGGAAAGCTTCTTTTGTGATGGATGCGGCTGATGGACTGGTCTGCTGGTCAGATGCTGCTCCCCTCAGCAGTCATTTTACATTTTACAGGAGAGGACACCATGCAATAAAGAGAAGACGCTGTGAATAACAAAAATAATGAGAATACTCAATGTAAGGGACGGTGCTGTAGATGGCAACAAATGATACTGGATAATAATGGACGGCGCTCCACATAACAGGACGCTGTTAGTGATGAGCGAATCCACTCATTACTCGAGATTTCTCCAGCATGCTTGGGGGTCCTCCGAGTATTTTTTAGTGCTCGGAGATTTACTTTTTCTTGCCGCAGCTGAATGATTTACATCTGTTAGCCAGCATAAGTACATGTGGGGATTCCCTAGCAACCAGGCAACCCCCACATGTACTTAGCCTGGCTAACAGATGTAAATCATTCAGCTGCGGCGAAGAAAACTAAATCTCCGAGCACTAAAAAATACTCGGAGGACCCACGAGCATGCTCGAGAAATCTCAAGTAACGAGTATATTCGCTCATCACTAGACGCTATATAATAAAGGACGGCACCATACATAAATAGGATGTTACGTAATAAGGGACGGGAGGGTACCGATACCGCAGATGTGATTTCAGGATACGGTCACCGCCGAAGCAGTCACAGGAAGCGAGCACTAATAGCAGTACACAGGATATGGGATACTATATCAGACTAGGGATGGGGGACCTGGCAACATACAGTTGCATACACACCAACTACCTAAGATACTGTAACTATAGGGATTGCTCAGGCACCTCCCTACTGAGGAGGATGCTTTTTATACAAGATGTCTCCACGCTTTTGGCTGGGAGACACGTTGCAAGTGAACACACATTTAACTAAATGCCTCCCAGCTGAGCATTTACCATGTGTACGTGCTGCCCCTTTTAGAACAGGGGAGTGCGCACAGATGCACCCTAGGCACCCCATCGGGACACAGTGCAGCATGCATAGTGGAGGTAGAAGGCAGGAGCATGCTGGAGACAGTGCCATGGGCCGGTGAGTAAGCTGGTGTCCCTGCATAGAGGGAGGAGGGGACACCATGTCAGGCATAGCGCTACATGCCCCTTTCTGAATTTGTCTTGTTCTTCTGCAACACATGGAAAAAAAACTCGATTCTACTCACCTTTCTCCGCTCCCATGCCACACGGCGTCCTCTTCTGCAACCGGCGCAAGAGCCGCCAGCTGACTTGTCGTCACTGCCATATGCCCCCCAGTCATGGACACGCCGAGGTCATATGCTGGATTCAAATTGGTCAGCGGCGTGTACTGCAGTGGAACTGGCGGATCACCGGTGCTGCAATATATTTCAGCTGAATGTGCGTCCAAGGATGCAGATCGAGCTGAAATATTCGCTGGTGTCAGTGGCAACACTCCACTTCTGGGCCCAATGCAGCTGCGACTTGTCTGGCCCCAGGAATGCCCCGCTAAAGGGAACCTGTCACCAGGTTTGGCAGATATAAGATACAGCCACCATCTTTCAGGGCTCATCTACAGCATTCTATAATGCTGTATATAAGCCTCCGATCCGACCTGTAAGAGAAGAAAAATAAGTTTTATTATACTCACCCGGGGCGGTCCGGTCTGATGAGTGTCACAGCTCCGGGTCCGGTGCCTCCCATCTTCTTATGATCGCCGCCGTGCTGCTTGCATCATGGCTCCCCGGCATTGCGCTCCTGCGCAGACGTACTTATCTGTGCATAGTACTGCAGTGCGCAGATGCCAGGAAAGGTCAGAGAGGCACAGCGCCTGTGCACTGCATGACTTTGCTCTGCCCTCAACAGGACAGATAAGTACGCCTGTGCAGGAGCGCAGTTCCGGGGAGCCATGAAGCAACAGGAGGACGGCATCGCAAGAAGATGGGAGGCCCCGGACCCTGAGCTGCGACACCCATCGGACCGGACCGCCCCCCAGGGGAGTATAATAAAACTTATTTTTCTTATCTTTCAGGTTGGATCGGGGGGCTTATCTACATAATTACAGAATTCTGTAGATAAGCCCTGAAAGGTGGTGGCCGTACCTTATAGCGGCCAAAACTGCTGACATGTTCCCTTTAAGTGATATTTACCTTTACACTTACTACCTACTGTGTCTCAGATACTAATATATATATATATATATATATATATATATATATATATTGTACATACATGCATAGATAACCAAAGTACACATCGATACATGAAAACACTTTTGGCCATGACTGTGTGTATGTGTGTGCATTATATGTAGCATATACAGTATACTGTATATATATATAATTATAGACACACAGATAACTACTGTACACTCAGGTTCTAATACACACACATACATATATATATATATATATATATATATATATATATATAGTGTACTGTGATTATCTTAGTGTCCCACAGATACATATGAACACTGTGCATAGGTACATATAAATACACTAGATGATGGCCCGATTCTAACGCATCGGGTATTCTAGAATATGCATGTTGTGCAACGTAGTATATAACACAGGCCACGTAGTATATTGCCCAGCCACGAAGTATATTGCCCAGCCACGTAGTATATTGCCCAGCCACGTAGTATATTGCCCAGCCACGTAGTATATTGCCCAGTCACGTAGTATATTGCCCAGTCACGTAGTATATTGCCCAGTGACGTAGTATATTGCCCAGCCACGTAGTATATTGCCCAGTGACGTAGTATATTGCCCAGTCACGTAGTATATTGCCCAGTCACGTAGTATATTGCCCAGCGACGTAGTATATTGCCCAGCCACGTAGTATATTGCCCAGTCACGTAGTATATTGCCCAGCCACGTAGTATATTGCCCAGCCACGTAGTATAAAGCACGGAGCCACGTAGTATATTGCCCAGTCACGTATGTCACAGGTTAAAAAATAAAAAATAAACATACTCACCTTTGGATCCGAGGGCCGGGGACAGTGACTGCGGGAAGCATGGAGCGGAGCGTCGGGGACAGTGACTGCGGGGAGCATGGACCGGAGCGCCGGGGACACTGCGGGGAATATGGAGCGGAGCGCCGGGGACACTGCGGGGAGTAAGGAGCAGCCATTTTCTTCCAGACTGTGCCTGTAGCCGATTGGTCGCGGCAGCCATGACAGGCAGCTGGCGAGACCAATCAACGAATGAATAAGGACAGACAGACGGAAGTGACCCTTAGACAATTATATATACATATATACAGATACTTATATATAGACTTTTACAAACAGGTGCACAGAAGTATGGTAATACACATAGGTGAGAGTAAGTCTGTACACATTTTGTTACTTACACGTGCCGTCCCTCTGGCAGGTGCATTCTTCCATCTCCAGCAGCTCTATCCTGGGGGTCTTCAGTCCTCCATCAGCACTTACTGGCCAGATCTCCAGCTCTCGCCAGTTCTCCTGCCTCTTCACTACCTCTGATAGCTGCAGAGTGTTCTCCCCGTAGTCAGTGGATCTGAGACTTCTTCCTCCTGAGAAGTTCTGTCAGGTGCCTGACCCATGTGAACATCGGCCATCACATCAACTTCCCCTCCCCCCGTAGCCACTTACCAACCCTGTACTGAGGGCTCTTTACTAGGCTGCACTGGCCACTCTTCAGCATTCACACTGCAGCTCCTGAATCTGAATGGGCCAGTGCCGCAGTTTTCCAATAAAGCCCCCTCGGTACAGGAGGTGGAGGTAGCTACAGGGGGATTGATGTGATCTCTCATGTGAACATTGATCAAGCAGTTCAGTTGTCAGAACTGCTCAGGAGGCAGCAGAGGTGACAGATGTACTGACTGCTCAGAGGCTGTTCCCAGCAGCAGTCAGAGGCAGTGAGGAGCAGGCAGGAGACAGGACTGGCTGAGATCAGCCATACTTACCAGGCCTGTTCCTGCCTGCCCTGCACGAACCAGGAAGAGAAGCTGGGGGCGTGTCCAAGGATTCCGGGGGGGCGTGTCCAGTGATCCCGGGCTCATTCATCATATCAAAGAGCCAGCGGCAGCATCAACTCAGAGGAGAGGAAGAGGCCCCTCTCTGACAGCAAAAGACTCGGGTACGGCCCCTTCCTCTCCTCTTAGTGTAGATTCAGCCGCTGGGTCTATGAGAGAGTAAGATATTTGAGCAGCTGATCGGGCCCCCTGTCCTCCTGGGCCCCTGTGCAGCTGCACAGGCTGAACATGCGGTGTGTCCGCCCATGATTGTGGGGGTATATTCTATGGGGGGAGGTTGGGTTATATACCATGGGGGAGGTTGTGTTATATACTATGGGGGCTGCATTATATTCTATGGGGGGCTACATTATATATTATGGGGAGGTGGGCTTTATTATATTCTATGGGGTTACATTATACTCTGTGGGGTGGCTGCATTATACTCTGTGGGGTGGCTGCATTATACTGTGGGGTGGTTGCATTATACTGTGGGGTGGCTGCATTATACTCTGTGGTTGCCGCATTATATTCTGTAGGGTGGTGGCTACATTATACTATATGTGGGCTGCATTATACTGTATCGAGGACTATGGGGAATATGTTATACTATATGAAGGACTATGGGGTGCATTATACTATGGGATGTGAAATGTACTACATGGATGACTATAGCGATGCATTATACTATATGGAGCACTATGAGGAGTGTATTATGCTATATGGAAGACTATGAGGAGTGTATTATGCTATATGGAGGACTGAGCAGTGTATTATAATATATGGAGGACTATAGGGAGTGTATTATACTATATGGAGGACTGTGGTGCACATTAGAATATATGGAGGACTATGGAGTGTATTTTACTAAACAAGTAAAATGCTGCATATTCAGATTGTTTTTGCCGGAACAAAAATCCTTGTTCTCAGCAGCACATCGCCGCTGTAAACTGTAGATGTGCTGCTGATAACATGATACTGTATGGTGATCTGTTAGTGATCTATTAGTGATCGTTCTGTCCATGGGCGGACACACCGCATGTTCAGCCTGTGCAGCTGCACAGGGGCCCAGGAGGACAGGGGGCCCGATCAGCTGCTCAAATATCTTACTCTCTCATAGACCCAGCGGCTGAATCTACACTAAGAGGAGAGGAAGGGGCCGTACCCGAGTCTTTTGCTGTCAGAGAGGGGCCTCTTCCTCTCCTCTGAGTTGATGCTGCCGCTGGCTCTTTGATATGATGAATGAGCCCGGGATCACTGGACACGCCCCCCCGGAATCCTTGGACACGCCCCCAGCTTCTCTTCCTGGTTCGTGCAGGGCAGGCAGGAACAGGCCTGGTAAGTATGGCTGATCTCAGCCAGTCCTGTCTCCTGCCTGCTCCTCACTGCCTCTGACTGCTGCTGGGAACAGCCTCTGAGCAGTCAGTACATCTGTCACCTCTGCTGCCTCCTGAGCAGTTCTGACAACTGAACTGCTTGATCAATGTTCACATGAGAGATCACATCAATCCCCCTGTAGCTACCTCCACCTCCTGTACCGAGGGGGCTTTATTGGAAAACTGCGGCACTGGCCCATTCAGATTCAGGAGCTGCAGTGTGAATGCTGAAGAGTGGCCAGTGCAGCCTAGTAAAGAGCCCTCAGTACAGGGTTGGTAAGTGGCTACGGGGGGAGGGGAAGTTGATGTGATGGCCGATGTTCACATGGGTCAGGCACCTGACAGAACTTCTCAGGAGGAAGAAGTCTCAGATCCACTGACTACGGGGAGAACACTCTGCAGCTATCAGAGGTAGTGAAGAGGCAGGAGAACTGGCGAGAGCTGGAGATCTGGCCAGTAAGTGCTGATGGAGGACTGAAGACCCCCAGGATAGAGCTGCTGGAGATGGAAGAATGCACCTGCCAGAGGGACGGCACGTGTAAGTAACAAAATGTGTACAGACTTACACTCACCTATGTGTATTACCATACTTCTGTGCACCTGTTTGTAAAAGTCTATATATAAGTATCTGTATATATGTATATATAATTGTCTAAGGGTCACTTCCGTCTGTCTGTCCTTATTCATTCGTTGATTGGTCTCGCCAGCTGCCTGTCATGGCTGCCGCGACCAATCGGCTACAGGCACAGTCTGGAAGAAAATGGCTGCTCCTTACTCCCCGCAGTGTCCCCGGCGCTCCGCTCCATATTCCCCGCAGTGTCCCCGGCGCTCCGGTCCATGCTCCCCGCAGTCACTGTCCCCGACGCTCCGCTCCATGCTTCCCGCAGTCACTGTCCCCGGCCCTCGGATCCAAAGGTGAGTATGTTTATTTTTTATTTTTTAACCTGTGACATACGTGACTGGGCAATATACTACGTGGCTCCGTGCTTTATACTACGTGGCTGGGCAATATACTACGTGGCTGGGCAATATACTACGTGACTGGGCAATATACTACGTGACTGGGCAATATACTACGTCGCTGGGCAATATACTACGTGACTGGGCAATATACTACGTGACTGGGCAATATACTACGTCACTGGGCAATATACTACGTGGCTGGGCAATATACTACGTCACTGGGCAATATACTACGTGACTGGGCAATATACTACGTGACTGGGCAATATACTACGTGGCTGGGCAATATACTACGTGGCTGGGCAATATACTACGTGGCTGGGCAATATACTTCGTGGCTGGGCAATATACTACGTGGCCTGTGTTATATACTACGTTGCACAACATGCATATTCTAGAATACCCGATGCGTTAGAATCGGGCCATCATCTAGTGTATTTATATGTACCTATGCACAGTGTTCATATGTATCTGTGGGACACTAAGATAATCACAGTACACTATATATATATATATATATATATATATATATATATATATATATATATATATGTATGTGTATTAGAACCTGAGTGTACAGTAGTTATCTGTGTGTCTATAATTATATATATATACAGTATACTGTATATGCTACATATAATGCACACACATACACACAGTCATGGCCAAAAGTGTTTTCATGTATCGATGTGTACTTTGGTTATCTATGCATGTATGTACAATATATATATATATATATATATATATATATATGCAGCGTCCCAGAGTCCTGGTCGTTGCAGTAGCATGGTTCAGCCACTAAGGGGGGCCATGCTGCGTTCGATGGCACGGAAGGAGTTCTCTGAGCAGGTATCACAGTCACCAATACATTTCACAGCTGGGCCTCCGGGGGGAGCTAAGGGTGCTATTCATTAGGCCACTCCCCACCATAGTGGGTAAACTGGGGGTCAGGCAGGAAGTTAGGGAGAACGCTGACGGGATTGAACGGAGCAACACCTGGTGGCAGAGGGTGTTGTGAAGGGAGAGACTGTAGGGTCTCTGCCAGGGGTGGGATCCTGGCAGAGGCTTGGCATGGAAAGAACGTAAAGGGACCGTGCCTGCTCAGCATAGCGGCGGTGCCCAAGGAAGGACTAAGAAGCGAGATAGATTGTGCTGAGTGAGAAACGAAATCAAGCGAAAGGAGATACCAGTGAGGGTTGTGCTGAAAGAGGCAGCACCTTACTGAGGCGCACTACCGGTGGCCGGAACGCCGAGGAGGTAAAGAGTTTCAAGCCATACCTCAGACCTACGGCAGGGCAGTTAGCTTGAGGCGGACTGTCTCACGCATCACCCAGGAAGGCAAAGGGGGGTACCAACAGGAGAGGGGCGCAGATAGAGTCCCGGAAGATCTCCGAGCCTCCCCGTCATACGGGTGCGTTCCTACCATAGTATCTGGAGGGACGAGGAAGATCATTGCGAATTAAGTTGTTGTGAGGGAACACGAGAAACAGACACAACAGTTGTGGGGTACTTTCCGTAAGCACAGCAGGGAAGGACTGCAACACATAGCGCTAGAAGGAAGGCACCGATTTCCACCTGCAAGGAGAGCTCTGGAAGTGCCATTGGACCGGCCGGACTTGCGCAGCCTGGTGAGCCGTATTCCGGACTGAGGACCCAGAGAGCTTCAGTAAAGAGGTAAAGAGACTGCAACCTGGTGTCCTCGTTATTTACCGCGACCTGCACCCCACAACTGCACCGCTACAACATCACTTATTGCACCGGACGTCCCCCACTGACAGACAGGGCCACGGACCGGGTCTAGCCACCATGACAACCCCAGGACTGAGACTTAGAGGCCCGGCTCCGGGTACCCCTCGGCCCTGTGGCGGTGTGGGGGCGCTCCAACTTGGCGTCACGAACAGGATCTACTTAAGCCTGAAGAATCAGGTCATGTGTGCCTAGAGACTGTGATTTACTGTACTTTATTGCAAGATTGTGCTGCGCCATTGGCCGCCAGAAGTTCCCGCCAAAAGGCGCCGCCATTGCTACACCCCAGGAGAAGGAGGGTGTGTTATGGGCGGAGACTCCCAGTGTGGCGCTAGAAATGGCTACCGCCCCCTGCACTTCTGGCTGCAAAGAGATGACCTGCCCCAAAACAGAAGACAACCCCCTGAGATGCAACGGCGGGAAGCTGGCGACGGAGAAGCCCGACCTCGGAGAAATGGCGGAGTTAGGTGCATGCACTGCCGGCGACTATCAGGCGGCGATGACGAGCAGCAAGTGCCTGAGCGAGGAAGAAGCGATCCCGGCCTACCATCCTTCACCAGCGACGGACCGGGAGCCTGTGAAGCTGACAGCGGAATTACCTCCACCAATCCCGACCTCGGAGTTGGAGGAGGAGGAACCACAGCAAGCGGAGCCGAATCCGAGAATCCCATTGGAGGAGCCACGGTCCGGGCTGCAGCCGACTCCAGCGCCCTTGTCGGCGGACCGGATCGACCACGGTGGGACCACACTAGGCGCAGGTACGAAAGGCGCCCCTGCCCCCGCACTCGATCCCGCTCCCGCGACCGATTTCCCCCGCAACAGTAGCCCTTCCTTCACAATTGACCGGGCGATCCTCACCCCTGGCGCGATGGGGAAACTGTTACCACCATTACCCACCAAGTGGGGGGAACCCATAGAGATGGACCCGGGAGGAGTGATGTTTCGATGGGATACCCCCTGGGTCGAGCAGGACGGGGTTCCAGTGGATGGTCTCACTATTGCGGTGTTTACCTGGGAACAGTACAAACAATGCATACTCCAACACTGGAAGCAGCGCGAAGAAGTTGAAAAACAGGAGATGCAAAGTAAGAAGTTTATATATGGTGGAAAGGACGCAGTAAGACGAGGAATTGTATCGGCCTTCTACCCCAAGAAAGGGTGGGGCTCCATTTGGGAATCAGGTTTACCTACTGGCATCTTCGTTGCTGGCTACGACGTGGACACCCCCTGCTGTGATCGGGAGGGCGAGCCGCTACGGGAGGGAGATCAAGTGACGTACACCCGCCACCAGAATGCGCAAGGATGGCGTGCCCGGAAGGTGCGGCGATGTGAGCCTGAGAGAGTCTCACCTGTGGCCCCAATTACGGGTGATCCAGAATTGCCGGATCTCGTTACTATCTCCACGGTGCGCTTTGTAGTAGCTCCCGAGCTTGCCCGCCGGGTTAGTCTTCAAATCCAGACGCCGAGTGACCTGGTGGCCCCTGTGGAGCTTGCCGCTGGAATCCGTGTCACAGTGACCGGGGTCCAGGAACCAAAGCCACCGGAAGGAGAATAAACCTCGATACCATGGAAAATGTAAATAGTTAACTGTTCATTCCTTTAACTGTTCCTGTTTGCTGCTAAACCCGTCTAGGGTTAAAGGTGACCCCTTTGTTGACCCGGGGTCACTGTTGTTTTCCTGAAGTTTATACAGTTTTAAAAAAGAGAACTGCAGAAATCATGAACTGCGCATGATTCAAACTTTCCCTTGTAAATAGTTTGCACTTTCTTAAAGGTGCTCCCTACTGGTTTTAGTCAAAAAGACACTTTGCGAAGAAACCGTTCCTACTGGTCCTAGTTAAAGACACTTTGTGAAGATACCGGACCGGAACTTTGCATGAGACTGGTAGGCTGAGAAGACGAGCTACCTCAGAGAGACCTGGTCCCCTCTTAAAGGGGATGTGAAGAATTGTACTTGAAAGCGATACTGTTACAGAACAGTAATGTGGTAATGATGCCTTGAAAAGAAAATGTAACTGTTTTACATGCCGAGTTATATGTGTTGAATTTGTTAAAATGTGAAATTTGAATAATGTTTTGAAGACAGGAAAGATGCAGAGAGCCCGTAGGGGTAGAAGTAGAGGTCTGCATAGTTGAAAGTAAGAGAAGTAATAATGAGGGTGAGGATAGAAGGTAAACCCTGCGTCCCCATTGAAAAGTTACTTTATTGCTAAGGACAGAGAGTGAACCCGTAGGGGTTAGAGAATGAGTCCTTAAAGGGGCCGAGTAGAGCTGGCTCAGAGTTCTTCAACCGAAAGGAATGTTATGTCTATACTGTGTATAGTAGCGAAAGGCAGTAGGCCCTGGCTGAACAGGGCGGTCCTGTAGAAGAAAGGAGAGGCAGTAGGTCTGGTGCCGTAGGGACAGGCGGTCCTGCAGGTTCACAAGAAGGAGAATGTAAAGTTGAAATGCCTTATAATGTGATTATAGGAAGGCCTTTGATAGACTAAGAGTGTGAGTTTCTTAAAGGCAATGTTAAGTTATTATTTCAAAAATTGCACTAAATAGAATACCCGGTTGGGTAACAGAAGTTATTTATACTCTGTAAATTATAAGGTTAATTATGTTTGTAACGTTACAAGTGTCCTCACCTCCCATAAAGGGAAGCCTACTTAAGTATACTTATCGTTATTTGCACTCAACAAAATTGTATGTCTTTTTGCTAACCTGTATTGTTGTTTTTCTTCCCAGTCCCGGAGTACTGTGTTTAACCAGGGGGGAGTGCAGCGCCCCAGAGTCCTGGTCGTTGCAGTAGCATGGTTCAGCCACTAAGGGGGGCCATGCTGCGTTCGATGGCACGGAAGGAGTTCTCTGAGCAGGTATCACAGTCACCAATACATTTCACAGCTGGGCCTCCGGGGGGAGCTAAGGGTGCTATTCATTAGGCCACTCCCCACCATAGTGGGTAAACTGGGGGTCAGGCAGGAAGTTAGGGAGAACGCTGACGGGATTGAACGGAGCAACACCTGGTGGCAGAGGGTGTTGTGAAGGGAGAGACTGTAGGGTCTCTGCCAGGGGTGGGATCCTGGCAGAGGCTTGGCATGGAAAGAACGTAAAGGGACCGTGCCTGCTCAGCATAGCGGCGGTGCCCAAGGAAGGACTAAGAAGCGAGATAGATTGTGCTGAGTGAGAAACGAAATCAAGCGAAAGGAGATACCAGTGAGGGTTGTGCTGAAAGAGGCAGCACCTTACTGAGGCGCACTACCGGTGGCCGGAACGCCGAGGAGGTAAAGAGTTTCAAGCCATACCTCAGACCTACGGCAGGGCAGTTAGCTTGAGGCGGACTGTCTCACGCATCACCCAGGAAGGCAAAGGGGGGTACCAACAGGAGAGGGGCGCAGATAGAGTCCCGGAAGATCTCCGAGCCTCCCCGTCATACGGGTGCGTTCCTACCATAGTATCTGGAGGGACGAGGAAGATCATTGCGAATTAAGTTGTTGTGAGGGAACACGAGAAACAGACACAACAGTTGTGGGGTACTTTCCGTAAGCACAGCAGGGAAGGACTGCAACACATAGCGCTAGAAGGAAGGCACCGATTTCCACCTGCAAGGAGAGCTCTGGAAGTGCCATTGGACCGGCCGGACTTGCGCAGCCTGGTGAGCCGTATTCCGGACTGAGGACCCAGAGAGCTTCAGTAAAGAGGTAAAGAGACTGCAACCTGGTGTCCTCGTTATTTACCGCGACCTGCACCCCACAACTGCACCGCTACAACATCACTTATTGCACCGGACGTCCCCCACTGACAGACAGGGCCACGGACCGGGTCTAGCCACCGTGACAACCCCAGGACTGAGACTTAGAGGCCCGGCTCCGGGTACCCCTCGGCCCTGCGGCGGTGTGGGGGCGCTCCATATATATATATATATATATATTAGTATCTGAGACACAGTAGGTAGTAAGTGTAAAGGTAAATATCACTTAAAGGGAACATGTCAACAGTTTTGGCCGCTATAAGGTACGGCCACCACTTTTCAGGGCTTATCTACAGAATTCTGTAATTATGTAGATAAGCCCCCCGATCCAACCTGAAAGATAAGAAAAATAAGTTTTATTATACTCCCCTGGGGGGCGGTCCGGTCCGATGGGTGTCGCAGCTCAGGGTCCGGGGCCTCCCATCTTCTTGCGATGCCGTCCTCCTGTTGCTTCATGGCTCCCCGGAACTGCGCTCCTGCACAGGCGTACTTATCTGTCCTGTTGAGGGCAGAGCAAAGTCATGCAGTGCACAGGCGCTGTGCCTCTCTGACCTTTCCTGGCATCTGCGCACTGCAGTACTATGCACAGATAAGTACGTCTGCGCAGGAGCGCAATGCCGGGGAGCCATGATGCAAGCAGCACGGCGGCGATCATAAGAAGATGGGAGGCACCGGACCCGGAGCTGTGACACTCATCAGACCGGACCGCCCCGGGTGAGTATAATAAAACTTATTTTTCTTCTCTTACAGGTCGGATCGGAGGCTTATATACAGCATTATAGAATGCTGTAGATGAGCCCTGAAAGATGGTGGCTGTATCTTATATCTGCCAAACCTGGTGACAGGTTCCCTTTAGCGGGGCATTCCTGGGGCCAGACAAGTCGCAGCTGCATTGGGCCCAGAAGTGGAGTGTTGCCACTGACACCAGCGAATATTTCAGCTCGATCTGCATCCTTGGACGCACATTCAGCTGAAATATATTGCAGCACCGGTGATCCGCCAGTTCCACTGCAGTACACGCCGCTGACCAATTTGAATCCAGCATATGACCTCGGCGTGTCCATGACTGGGGGGCATATGGCAGTGACGACAAGTCAGCTGGCGGCTCTTGCGCCGGTTGCAGAAGAGGACGCCGTGTGGCATGGGAGCGGAGAAAGGTGAGTAGAATCGAGTTTTTTTTCCATGTGTTGCAGAAGAACAAGACAAATTCAGAAAGGGGCATGTAGCGCTATGCCTGACATGGTGTCCCCTCCTCCCTCTATGCAGGGACACCAGCTTACTCACCGGCCCATGGCACTGTCTCCAGCATGCTCCTGCCTTCTACCTCCACTATGCATGCTGCACTGTGTCCCGATGGGGTGCCTAGGGTGCATCTGTGCGCACTCCCCTGTTCTAAAAGGGGCAGCACGTACACATGGTAAATGCTCAGCTGGGAGGCATTTAGTTAAATGTGTGTTCACTTGCAACGTGTCTCCCAGCCAAAAGCGTGGAGACATCTTGTATAAAAAGCATCCTCCTCAGTAGGGAGGTGCCTGAGCAATCCCTATAGTTACAGTATCTTAGGTAGTTGGTGTGTATGCAACTGTATGTTGCCAGGTCCCCCATCCCTAGTCTGATATAGTATCCCATATCCTGTGTACTGCTATTAGTGCTCGCTTCCTGTGACTGCTTCGGCGGTGACCGTATCCTGAAATCACATCTGCGGTATCGGTACCCTCCCGTCCCTTATTACGTAACATCCTATTTATGTATGGTGCCGTCCTTTATTATATAGCGTCTAGTGATGAGCGAATATACTCGTTACTTGAGATTTCTCGAGCATGCTCGTGGGTCCTCCGAGTATTTTTTAGTGCTCGGAGATTTAGTTTTCTTCGCCGCAGCTGAATGATTTACATCTGTTAGCCAGGCTAAGTACATGTGGGGGTTGCCTGGTTGCTAGGGAATCCCCACATGTACTTATGCTGGCTAACAGATGTAAATCATTCAGCTGCGGCAAGAAAAAGTAAATCTCCGAGCACTAAAAAATACTCGGAGGACCCCCAAGCATGCTGGAGAAATCTCGAGTAATGAGTAGATTCGCTCATCACTAACAGCGTCCTGTTATGTGGAGCGCCGTCCATTATTATCCAGTATCATTTGTTGCCATCTACAGCACCGTCCCTTACATTGAGTATTCTCATTATTTTTGTTATTCACAGCGTCTTCTCTTTATTGCATGGTGTCCTCTCCTGTAAAATGTAAAATGACTGCTGAGGGGAGCAGCATCTGACCAGCAGACCAGTCCATCAGCCGCATCCATCACAAAAGAAGCTTTCCCATGCTCCATCAGCCATCATTTCAGTTTATATCTAACAGGAGTGGATGATATGTAATAAAGAACAGGGAGGTATAAATAACAAAAATAATGAGAATCTGATATGTAAGGGATGGTGCTGTACATAACAAGAGGGAACTATATGATACGGGACGGTGTTGTACATAAAGAGAGAGCACTGTGTAATAAGGGTTGCAATATATATGAGAGGAGACTGTAAAAAAAATATGTATATCTGTAGCTTGGTCGTGATGAAAGGAGGGGGGCCCAGATACATTTCTTGCACAGGGGCCCTAAGCTGTCTGTGTCCGCCCCTGGTTCTGTCCCATCATTCTTTCTCAGACGGTGGAAAGAGGCCGGGAAACAAGTGTTGAACAACTTCAGTATTGTCGATCAAACTCATTTAGCGTCCTGAGATCAGCGCATGTAAATACAACCGAAACACTTTTGTGTGATGTGCAATATGTTAGCATTTTGGGCCCCATTTTAAACTTTGCCTAGGCGTAGGGCCCCACTTTGCCTAAAACCGGCCCTGCCTACAAGTGTACAAAGATATTATACAGTGACATGTGACAAGTGGGCCTGTGCAACTTCAAATGCCAGGGCTGAATTTTAGTCCCAGTCCGGCCCTGCCGCCCACACACTTCCCTCCTCCCGAACTGCAGCGTTTCTCGGACCCACATCCGCATCTAAACTGCAGATCTTTTTTACATCTGCGGTTTTGCTGCGGATGTGCCCGACTCCATAAAAGTCTATGGGTGCAGAAATGCTGCAGTTCGGCACAAAAAAAGTGACATGCTGCAGAGAAAAAAAAAAGCTGCGTTTCGGTGCGGCCTTTTCCGCAGCATGTGCACAACAAGTCTGCGGCTCCCATAGACTTACATTGGTTGTACACTACACTGCGGATTTGATGCAATTCTGTGCGGCAAAAAACCCTGCGGATCTGCAATCAAATCCACAATGTGTGCACACAGCCTTAGCATTTAGTGAACCTGGCAAAAAAGCCAAGCAAAAAACAAGCGTCGGATTGCACTTTTTTTGCAATTTCATTGCACTTTGCCGTATTTTGCACATTTTCTGTTACACGACATAGTAAAACCAATGGTGTCGTTCAAAAGTAGAACTTGTCCCGCAAAAGATAAGCCCTCACATGGCCATATTGACGGAAAAATTATGGCTCTGGAAAGAAGGGGAGCGCTAAACGAAAACAAAAAAGCTCCAAAGGTGAAGGGGTTTAGAAAAATGGATATGGACATATGTATGGAAATAGACATAGATATATCTCTATCTATCTATCTATCTATCTATCTATCTATCTATCTATCTATCTATCTATCTATCTATCTATCTGTGTGTAATGGAGTGTGGGTTGGACAGATGTAAAAGAGGAGGTTGGACAGAAATGACATCACAAATCTTTTTGAAGCTAGAGGGGGGAGAGGAGGGAGGGGTTGGGGTGTGTTTTGGAGTGGGTGTGCTAGGTTCGTGCTTAGTGGCAGTGCAATTCATCATGGAACTTGTAGTATTAGAGCACAATAACTCAGGAGAAAGGAAGTTGTCGATTAACCTCATGAGAGCTGAATCCAGCACTGAAAATGTGCTGCTACAGCATGATAAAAGGTAATATTGCTAAAATAAAGACAATGGATGTTTTCAGTGGCACATAATAGCAAGATTTATGGAAAAAAAAAAAAAAGGTTATTGTAGTGGACAACTTCTTTAAGGCCACAGCAGAACAACTCGTCAGGTCTTATTCAGATGACTTGAACATTACATTTATCGATGAACTGTGTCAGTTTGTAACATTTTCCAATTGATTCACAGACGAGGAGCCAAAAGATATCAGCACTGTACTTTCCATGTACAAGCTTATCATGGAAAAGGGTGTGAAGGATACTTTCCCAAATATTGAAATAGCTCTAAGGATATATCTAATTTTGATGGTAACAAACTGCAGTGGTGAGCGTTCCTTCCCAAAACTCAAATTATTTGAAAACCGATTAAGGACATACATGAAGCAGGAACGACTTGCAAATTTGGCTATCAAGAGCATCGAGTCAGATATACTGCATGAATTGGACTTTAGTGACATCATTAGTGATTTTGCAGCACAAAAATCAAGGAAAGTGCCTGGATTGTAAAAAATGAATTATTTTACCTCAATTACTCTGCGTATTTTTGTAAATAAACGTGCATTCGTTTCATTTTGTGTTTTTGCATTACATATTGCAACACCTTGAAAAATGGGCCTCCCTCCAAAATGGTCCCCAGGCCACCCACCTCTTAGATCCAGCCCTGACACACGGGGAACACATAAACTCCATACAGATGTTGTCCTTGATGGGATATGAACCCATGATATCAGTGCTGCAAAGCAACAGTGCTAACTACTAAGCCACCGTGCTGACTTAACATAATTTGCTAACATGATTCTGCAGATTAGTACACTGATGAAAATACTAAACTTCAAATATTTCACTGATTTTATTGTACAGACAGCTATAGTTTTTATGTGTACTGTCTAGGGGTCCGTACATATTTCTTTTATTTTTTAAATAGAGGGAGGGTAATTTCAACTTTTACCAGCTATAGTTAAACAGTTGCGATCTCAGCCACCTCTTATTAAGAAGGAGGTGGTGGCACCCACAGTTTATGGAGTAGGCCCAGCTACCTTCTTTCATGTCAAATTATATTCGTTTACGATCTTCATCAATAAGCACAATTTTTGGTCTCCTGACTTAAACCCCTTCACGACCTTGTGATTTTCTGTGTTTTTGCTCCAATTCTTCCCAGAGCCATAGCTTTTTATTTTTCCATCAATATGGCCATGTGAAGGGCTTGATTTTTGTGGGACAAGTTGTACTTTTGAACGACACCTTTGATTTTACCATACAGTGTACTGGAATATATGAAAAAATTCCAAGTATGGTAAAAAATGTAATTCCACATTTGTTTCTTGGAGCGTTTTTTTTAGTGCTAACTAGGGTTGAGTGAAACGGATCGGACAAATTAAAAAATCGCCGACTTTCGGCAAAGTCGGGTTTCATGAAACTCGACCCGATCCTAGTGTGGGATCGGCCATGAGGTCGACGATCTTTGCGCCAAAGTCGTGTTTCATATGACGCGTTCAGCGCCATTTTTCAGCCAATGAAGGAGGACGCAGAGTGTGGGCAGCGTGATGACATAGGTCTCGGTCCCCACCATCTTAGAGAAGGGCATGACAGTGATTGGCTTGCTTTCTGCGGCGTCACAGGGGGTATAAAGGGGCGTGCATGCCGACTGCCATCTTACTTCTGCCGATCTTAACATAGGGAAAGGTTGCTGCAGCTTCATCAGAAGAAGGGATATAGTTAGGGAGGGAAGATTAACCCCCAAACCACTTGTGCTATAGCGATTTCCACTGTCCAACACCACCTTTTTTTTGCAGGGACAGTGGAGGCTATATTTTTGTGCATCAGCTCTGTAGCTTATTAGGCTGCCTTATAAGGCTCCCTGATAGCTGCATTGCTGTTTGCACGCTGCTGTGCAAACCAACTGCTTTTTTAAAAGCAAAAATCCTGTTGCTCCTTTCTGCACAGTTATCTTATTTATTTGTCCACACTTTTGTGTGCAGCAGTCCTTTTTATTGCTGCCATACTTGTCCTGAGATCATTGTAGGGAGATTGAAATTGTACTACAGTCCTTGTATTTTTTTATATATCTTCCAGCCACTTTCTGCCACTTACATTGTGTTGTGTTATACACTGGGCCAGAGTTTTGGTGCAGTCTCCCCCAAAATAAGGGAGATTCAAATTGTCACAAAGTGGATATACGTCAGTTCTGTTAGTTTGTCGTATATCAGCCAGCCACGTTCTGCCACTTACATTGTGTTGCGTTATATACTGGGCCTGAGTTTTGGTGCAGTCTCCCCCAAAACAAAAGGAGATTCAAATTGTCACAAAGTGGATATACGTCAGTTCTGTTAGTTTGTGGTATATCAGCCAGCCACGTTCTGCCACTTACATTGTGTTGTGTTATACACTGGGCCTGAGTTTTGGTACAGTCTCCCCCCAAAAAAAGGTAGATTCAAATTGTCACAAAGTGGATATACGTCAGTTCTGTTAGTTTGTCGTATATCAGACAGCCACGTTCTGCCACTTACATTGTGTTGTGTTATACACTGGGCCTGAGTTTTGGTGCAGTCTCCCCCCAAAAAAAGGGAGATTCAAATTGTCAACAAGTTTATATACACCTTCTACCTTGTTTTACAGTACCATATAACGGTTGTTATTTTGGTTAGATTTTCCCAAAAATGAGGAAGTCTGGTGGAAGAGGCCGTGGGCGGTCGTTGCCAGCTGGTACTGATGGTGGTGGAGCATCTGGTGGAAGTGGGAAAAGCAAACTAACACCTAAGGCTGGAGGTGTTGAGCCAGCGTCATCATCTGGCTACACAAGGCCTCGAAGGCTCCCTTATCTTGGAGTAGGAAAACCGCTTTTCAAGCCGGAGCAGCAGGAAAAAGTTTTGGCTTTCCTTGCTGACTCAGCCTCTAGCTCTTTCGCCTCCTCTTCAGAAAGTTCAAAATATAAAAGTAGCGAGTTGTCAGTGGATGCTCCTGGTCAGGAACAAGACGTTTCCTTGTGTCCTTCACCCAAACCAAAAGTGAAGGATGCATCAGGCGACACTACAGGTTACTCCATGGAGCTCTTTACACATACCGTGCCTGGGTTAGAAAGGGAAATTGTTAACAGCCCATTACAAGATGAATCGGACATGGAGTGCACTGATGCACAGCCACAGCTAGATTATTATGCTGTTCCATTGACTCAGATCACTACATTGCCCTCGCAGTGTACTGAGCCAGAATCTGACCCTGATGAGACTATGGTGCCCCGTCCCGAACGCTATAGCACCTTACACGTTGACATAGAGGAAGGTGCACATGACATTGAAGAGGAGGTGATAGATGACCCAGTTGTTGACCCAGATTGGCAGCCATTGGGGGAAGAGGGTGCCGCTTCCAGTAGCTCAGAAGCGGAGGAGGATGATCTGCAGCAGCCATCTACATCGCAACACCTGTCATCTGGCAGGCCCGTATCAGGCCAAAAACGTGTGTCAAAAACAAAAACAGTTTTAGGACAGCGTTGCCATCTGGTGAAAGTAACACAGCGTGCAATGCCTGAAAAGGTATTCGATAGTAGGAAGAGTGCAGTGTGGCAATTTTTTAACCAAGAAATGCTCAAAGACCTTTAGCAGAGGGAAGAATCTTCAAAATTTAAATACAAAGTGCATGCGTAGAAATTTAACCAGCATGCACTTGCAAGCCTGGACTAACTACCAAACGTCATGCACCATTGGTGCACCAGCTCAGAATGAAGGTAGTCAGCAGCGCTACATTGCTTCCCTCACTGTAAGCCCACCAGTTAGGACACCACCAGCAGCCAATGTGGAGGTATTGTCGCAAGGCCAAAGCAGTCAGGGAATCACAAGGTTATTGGTAGGAAACACTGTAAGTAGGCCAACATCAAGAATGCCATCACCAACCCTCTCTCAATCCGCCATGTCCACCACAACCACCACCGCTAGTTCCACCATATGCAGCTCTCCAGTCCAGCTCACCCTACAAGAGACTCTCGTTAGGAAAAGAAAGTACTCATCCTCTCATCCGCGTACACAGGGTTTGAATGCCCACATTGCTATACTAATCTCGTTAGAGATGATGCCCTACCAGTTGGTTGAAAGCGAAGCTTTCAAAGACCTGATGGCCTATGCAGTACCACGCTATGACCTACCCAGTCGGCACTTCTTTGCGAGAAAAGCCATCCCAGCCCTCCACCAGCATGTCAAAGACCGCATTGTCCATGCACTGAGGTAATCAGTCAGTCGAAAGGTGCACCTCACAACAGATGCATGGACCAGTAGGCATGGCCAGGGACGCTACGTGTCCATCACGGTGCACTGGGTTAATGTGGTGGATGCAGGGTCCACAGGGGACAGCCATAGTGGGACAGTTCTGTCTAGCCCACGGTGTAGGAAACAGTTGGCTGTAGGCGTTCGCCACCCCTCCTCCTCCTCCAGAAGCGAAAGCTCGTCCACAGAGCACAGTTGCACGACCACTCCATCCGCAGCTGCCAGTGTTGCACACGAGGTGTCCCATTATCGAACAGCTAGTGGTAAGCGTCAGCAGGCTGTGTTACAAATGAAGTGTTTGGGCGACAAAAGACACACCGCGGAAGTACTGGCCAAGTACTTGCAGCAAGAAACTCAGTCATGGCTGGGCAGTGCACATCTTGAGGCAGGCAAGGTAGTCAGTGATAACGGAAGGAATTTTATGGCTGCCATAGCCCTTTCAGAACTGAAACACATACCTTGCCTGGCTCACACCTTGAACCTGGTGGTGCAGTGCTTCCTGAAAAATTATCCGGGGTTACCAGCCCTGCTACTGAAGGTGCAAAGACTTTGTTTGCACATCTGCCGGTCGCCCGTACACTCCAGCCATATGCTGAACCATCATCGGTCGCTGAATCTTCCCCAGCTCCGCCTAATAATCGACGTTGCAACGAGGTGGAACTCCACACTGCACATGCTTCAGAGGCTGTGCGAACAGAGGCATGCTGTAATTTATTTGTGGGAGGATACACATACACGGGCAGGCACTTGGATGGCAGACATGGAGTTGTCAGATGTGCAGTGGTCAAAGCTACAAGACCTCTGTCAAGTCCTTCAGTGTTTTGAGGAATGCACACGGCTGGTAAGTGCAGACGACGCCATCATAAGTATGAGCATCCCACTAATGCGTCTGCTGATACAAAGTTTGACGCACATTAAGGAGCAGGCGTCTGCAGCTGAGGAGGAGGGAAGCCTTGATGACAGTCAGCCATTGTCTGCTCAGGGAACTCTCCTGGACGAGATGGCAGATGAAGAGGAGGAGGATGATGGGGATGAATATTTATGGGAGGAGGATGCTTCTCAGGGGGCAATAGAAACTGGTGGCGTTGCAAGGTCAGGTACATGGTTTTTGTGGGACACAAGTGATGTTGATTTGCAAGAAAGTGCTCCTCAACCCAGCACAAGCAGTGAATTGACACCTGGAACATTGGCCCACATGGCTGAGTATGCCTTGCGTATCCTAAAAAGGGACCCCCGCATTATCAAAATGATGACCGATGACGATTACTGGTTGGCCTGCCTCCTGGATCCACGATATAGAGGAAAATGACAAAATATCATGCCACATGAGAACCTTGAACAAATATTGGCTACAAACAAGCAACTCTTGTAGACTGTTTGGTTCAGGCATTCCCAGCACACAGCGACGGTGATGGTTCTGACACGAGCCGTAGGGGGCAATAGGGCAGAGGTGTTAGAGGTGCACAAATCCAAAGTGGCGTTGGACAGAGGGGTTTTATGACCAGGTTGTAGAGTGATTTCACAATGACCGCTGACACGACAGATACTGCTGCATCGATTCAAAGTGACAGGAGACAGCATTTTTCCAGTATGGTTATGAACTACTTTTCCTCCCTCATCGATGTTCTCCCTCACAGGTCATTCCCCTTTGATTACTGGGCATCTAAAATAGACACCTGGCCTGAATTGGCAGAATATGCATTACAGGAGCTTGCTTGCCCTGCTGCTAGTGTGCTATCCGAAAGAGTCTTCAGTGCTGCTTGTTCAATACTGACCGAAAAAAGAACACGTCTGGCTACCCAAAATGTCGATGATCTAACCTTCATTAAAATGAACCAATCATGGATTTCAAATTATTTGGCCCCACCTTCCCCTGCTGACACGTAGCTTGCCTGAAAAATGTCTTGCATTTGGCCTCCTCTTACTGACTGCTTCAATTCCTCCATATGCAGCTGCTGAATGTCCACCATAGGCCATTTTTATACCTCCCTAAATGGGCTGACTCCCCCCACAGGGCCGTGGTCACCACCTGGCGCAAGCACCCGTGCGAGTGCCGTTTGCCTGGACAGGTGGGTGTGCACACTCTTAGGCAACGGCACTGGCACAGGATCGCTCATAGTAAAATGAAGTGTCTCTGATGGTGGTGGTGCACAACCAACGTCAGACACACCGTCGTAATATGAGGGGCCCTGTTCCAGTACTGCCGCCCACAAGAGAGTGTTCCCCCCCAGCTCGAACAGTGCTCTACAACTTGCAATACTTACCTCTCCCTGCTCCACCACTGCGTAGTATGTGCTGTTAAATCCTTCACTGGCACTGCCAATACAAATTTGTTGAAATGATAGATGATAGTTAAAATATACAGGGGCCCTGGCCTCCTTTTAGACCAGTTAATACTTTGCGCCTACTACCACTGTCTGCTGCTCAGCAGAGGAGCCCACCCCTGTACCTAGCTATGCCACCTGTTTATTTATGAATAATTTTTTTGCAGACATTTAGCCCACTTTATTATTTGGGCCTACTAACTGTGTCTGCCGCTCATTACAGTTGTCCTCCACTGAACAAAGCAATGCCGCCTGTTTAGTTCTGTTACCAATTTTGAACTGCATTTAGGCTACTTTATTATTTGGGCCTACTAGCTGTGTCTGCCGCTCATTACAGTTGTCCTCCACTGAACAAAGCAATGCCACCAGTTTAGTCCTGTTACCAATTTTGAACTGCATTTAGCCTACTTAATTATTTAGGCCTACTAACTGTGTCTGCCCCTCATTACAGTTGTCCTCCACTGAACAAAGCAATGCTGCCAGTTTAGTCCTGTTACCAATTTTGAACTGCATTTAGCCCACTTTATTATTTGGGCCTACTATCTGTGTCTGCCGCTCATTACAGTTGTTCTCCACTGAACAAAGCAATGCCGCCTGTTTTGTCCTGTTACCAATTTTGAACTGCATTTAGGCTACTTTATTATTTGGGCCTACTAACTGTGTCTGCCACTCACTACAGTTGTCCTCCATCGAACAAAGCAATGCCGCCTGTTTAGTCCTGTTACCAATTTTGAACTGCATTTAGCCCACTTTATTATTAGGGCCTACTAACTGTGTCTGCTGTTGTGAATTTACCTTTTGGCTCCCTCTAGTGGTTACTAGTGATTTGACTCTGGGTATGTCATTCATCCCTTGTATGCTCACCTGGGTCGTTAGGTCAGGGGTGTTGCTATATAAGCTCCCTGGACCTTCAGTTCAATGCCTGGCAACGTTGTAATCAGAGCTAATCTGTTGTGCTCTTGTCTACTGATCCTGGTTCCAGTTATATCAGCTAAGTCTGCCTTTTGCTTTTTGCTATTTGTTTGGGTTTTGTATTTTTGTCCAGCTTGTTCCAAATCTATATCCTGACCTTTGCTGGAAGCTCTAGGGGGCTGGTGTTCTCCCCCCGGACCGTTAGACGGTTCGGGGGTTCTTGAATTTCCAGTGTGGATTTTGATAGGGTTTTTGTTGACCATATAAGTTACCTTTCTTTATTCTGCTATCAGTAAGCGGGCCTCTCTGTGCTAAACCTGGTTCATTTCTGTGTTTGTCATTTCCTCTTACCTCACCGTCATTATTTGTGGGGGGCTTCTATCCAGCTTTGGGGTCCCCTTCTCTGGAGGCAAGAAAGGTCTTTGTTTTCCTCTACTAGGGGTAGCTAGATTCTCCGGCTGGCGCGTGTCATCTAGAATCAACGTAGGAATGATCCCCGGCTACTTCTAGTGTTGGCGTTAGGAGTAGATATATGGTCAACCCAGTTACCACTGCCCTATGAGCTGGATTTTGGTATTCTGCAGACTTCCACGTTCCTCTGAGACCCTCGCCATTGGGGTCATAACACCAATGTGTCAGTTGGGTTCAGCAACGCCAGCTGTTCCCCCCGCTGTGTAGCCGGCAACGTGTCCTGCAAACGCCTGCTAAATTAAGCTAAGTCTGCTTTCTTGCTTTTTGCTATTTGTTTTTGTTTGCATTTTTGTCCAGCTTGTACATAATCTGTATCCTAACCTTGCTGGAAGCTCTAGGGAGGCTGGAGTTCTCCCCCCGGGCCGTTAGACGGTTCAGGGGTTCTTGTATCTCCAGTGTGGAATTTTGTTAGGGTTTTTGTTGACCATATAAGTTATCTTACTACATTCTGCTATTAGTAAGTGGGCCTCTCTTTGCTAAACCTAGTTCATCTCTGTGTTTGTCATTTCCTCTTACCTCACCGTTATTATTTGTGGGGGGCTTGTATCCGACTTTTGGGGTCTATTCTCTGGAGGCAAGAGAGGTCTTTGTTTTCCTCTTCTAGGGGTAGTTAGTCCTCCGGCTGGCGCGAGACATCTAGCGACCAACGTAGGCATGTTCCCCGGCTACTTCTAGTGTTGGCGTTAGGAGTAGTTATATGGTCAACCCAGTTACCACTGCCCTATGAGCTGGATTTTTGTACGTCGCAGACTTACTTGTTCCTCTGAGACCCTCGCCATTGGGGTCATAACAGTCTGCCACTCCTTACAGTTGTCCTCCGCTGAACAAAGCAATGCCACCAGTTTAGTCCTGTTACCAATTTTGAACTGCATTTAGCCTACTTAATTATTTGGGCCTACTAACTGTGGCTGTCCCTCCTTACAGTTGTCCTCCGCTGAACAAAGCAATGCCGCCTGTTTAGTCCTGTTACCAATTTTGAACTGCATTTAGCCTACTTTATTATTTGGGCCTACTAACTGTGTTTCCTCCTCATCCTACCCATTACCCAGCCACTGCTAGATGAGTCTGCTGGTACATTGACCCAGAGCACTACATTCCCCTTGCACTCTACACAGCCAGAATCTGACCCTGCTGAAAGTCAGGTTCCCCTTCCCGCATACTATACCACCTTACACGGGGACAAAAAGGAAGGTGCAGACGAAAGTGCAGGTTCCTTCATCAGGTGGGGGGGCATACTCATTGGCGACGTCACTGGCACAGGGCCCCTCATAGCATGCAAAAGTGTCTCTGCCGGTGGAAGGCGCCACCCGCCGTCAAACACACTGCCATAATATGAGGGGCCCTGTACCAGTGCCAATGCCAACGAGTGGGCCCCCCCGCTTGCTCAGGATCACAGCACTTGAAAGTTGAAATACTTACCTCTCCCTGCTCTACCGCCGTGACGTATTCCGCGTTTCCTGGGCCCATGAAAATCTTGAGCCAACCCTACCCCCCACAACTTTAGCCAAATGACCCCCAGTTTTCAATGCCTAACTATTATGATAAAGTAAATTAAGATTGACAAGCTTCAGTAATAAGAATTGATGTTTTTGGCATTAAAATGGGCACTGTAGGTGTTTTCCTGTCCTCCACTCACTGCTGTCTTTGATTCCCCATTGACTTGCATTGGGTTTCGTGTTTCAGTCGGCCCCCGACTTTACGCAATAATCGGCCGATTTCACCCGACCCGACTTTTGACAAAGTCACGAAACCCGACTCGATCCGAAAAAAGTAAAAGTCGCTCAACTCTAGTGCTAACCACAGAGCTCCCATGCTGCCCCAACCTCATTGTTAGCATACCAAGGCATGTATGTGTGTGTGTACTTCTGCATGTGGTGGTCATTCTCAAAATTAAAAACATTGAGATCTTTTCACAATTTTATTTCCATTTTTTCACTATTTGCATATCATTAACATGTCTATTGATTCTGTGATTTTCATTATTCCATAACAATTCCTTCTTAGTGCTGCAATTTCAATGGTGAGCAGTGTATTTTGCTCTATGGTTCGTCACATTAATTATAGTTATTCTATTGAATTTAATTTCTGTACCTTATTTAAAATGATTAATCATAAAGAATATTCATTAGGGGATTCTCCCAAGTCTAGCCCTTCTAATTACAATACATAATTCAGCATCATCCTCTGTATACTGACAGTTGATTACACAGTATCATGACCTCAAATACACTCCTGAGCAACAAAAGCACTCACTGAAGCCCTAACAATAAAGCTGTCCTTACACATTAAACGTGCATTGGCTAAACCTGACAATTTTTCCAACATAGATTGACCATCTAATGTGTTTGGGGGTATCTCCAAAAGGCAAATGTTGGGGGAGAAAAGGATAGGGAAGTTGTATGTAAACTGCAGAATAACACTTATCATGTCTCTTTCCTGGAATCCTGACCTTGGACCGTGACCTGACTACGACTTTTTCTTACCCTTTTCGTTATGAGCTCTCTCGATATCTGACACCGGATCTCTTGACTACTCAGCCTCACAGCTTGCCTGTGAGTGGTGATTAGCACCCCATTACAACTGGCCTCACATTTTTTTCCACAAATATGGATTCTATTCATATACTGTACATTCGATGAGGTGATAAATCTGACCAAGGTGGTTCAGGACCTGGTCAGGGAGCACTAGAAACATTGCAGTGCCAGTTGTAGGGTCAGTTTTCTACTGTTATTGATCCTTCCCAAAGCACTCAGCTGCCTGCAGTAGTTTTGACGCTTGTATCTTCTGATCTGATATGCAATTGGTTTCTTCTGAAACAGTATTGGCCATCTCTGATAAATGTTCGGAGGTAGAAAAAAACAGTTTACAGTGTTCAGGGAGAGCTGTAGGCTATTTTTTACTCTGTGACCTCAGTCATCAGGGAATGAGTCCCAGCGGGTGGGAATAATCATGTCCCTACTGTAAGGAGGTCCTCAGATTTGCAATTTTTTTTCCCACAAGCCCCAGAACAGTCATCTGTTGGTGCATTTCTTGATGCCTTAGGGTTAATATCCAACAAACCTGACAGAATCCAGGTCACGAAGGCAAAGATTATGAACCTGACACGGGGGCCACGATGCTCAGGACAATAGTACCGAGTTGCGGCTATGGTCCATTTTGTGGAATGATGCAGCTCTCAGCCACCAGTTTCACTGAGTCCTTCCAGATACACTTAAGGACGTTCTGTCTCTGCATACTCCACCTTGTTCCTTGGGCAGGCCATTTGGTTGGATCGCAGGATTCGGGAGAAGCATGATGGCCGACAGGCGTTTTGGTCATTCCCCCAAATCTGTCCACCGACTTGAGGTGAAACCATTGGAGGTTGAAATGGCCAGCTGTCAGATGGCTAAGAGGAGATTTCGGCGCAGTCTCAGACTCTACCTATACTGTGGTCGTACTGGGAATTTTCTCAAAGACTGCTAGATATGTTCTCAAGCAAGTAAGCCGTAACGGAACGCCTAAGTCTGTGTGATTGTCAAGGAGATTATCCAGACTTCCAGGTACATTTTTACTCTTCAGATAAAGTCTAAACATGGAACTAGTCATTATCAGCATTAGCTTTCATTGACTGTCAACTCCCTCGACCATGCATCTACTTGTTGGTCGCAGTCAGTCTCATCCTTTATCTACATTCACGTCACTTGACAAACGATAAAATTTTTAATATTAGAGTTAGGACCATCCCAATTACAGTTGCCGTGATGAGGCGGGATGGCTTTTTCATTGACTGTGGGTCCACAGCCAACTTCATCGATTCAGGATTGGCTCTGAGATTAGAATGAGGGATAGTTAGGTTGGAAGGAAATTATTGCTATTGATAGAACACCGTTACTCTAGAACCTTGTCCAGATGGTAACAGTGGAACTTATATTTAAAGTGGGAACTCTTCAATCTTCTGCTATGCTTTGGATGATTTACTTGCTGGGTTCTTATTGGGGTTTCCATGGCTGTGTATTTACATCCCGGTTATTGATTAGTGTCAGAGGTATATTGTTAAGTGGAGCCCCAAATATCATGAGATGTCTTAGTTCTGCAAAAATTTTCTCCGCTGGTATGGAGGGTCTGCCGAGGTACCTGAAATACTTCTGAGATGTATTCTCTGTGTTCTCTGAAAAAGAGGTAGAGATATTACCTCCCCATCATCCTTACCATTGTACTATTGATCTTGTTCCATGTGCCAAATTAACTAAAGCTCATTTGCAAAATGTATTGGGTCCTGAATGTATCTGTCACTTGTTTACCTCAGCAGAGAGGAGCCAGAAGATAGCAGCATCTAATCTCTCATACTTATGCATGGATTAGAAGCACTTCATCTTCTTATTAAACAGTTTTAAATTTATTTTGGCAGTGCAGTGGTTAATCTGCTCTGTTGAGTCCTACTGGAACATTACAGCACTGTGCACTGTTAGCCACTCCCATCTCCTATATAAACTGAGTCATGGCTGGCACTTATTGTCAGAGCTAGCTTTTGCTGCAAAGGTGGAGGTTGTTGCTGGTGGTTAGTGCGGAAAGGAGTTTGGTGAATTTATCTGTGATTGTTGCAAGGTTTTTGTGTGTGTTATAATTCTCTTTCTTCTTCTACTTTGGTTTTATCCCATCCACTCCCCGATGCATACCTTTATTGTTTATGTGTGTATATTTGTATGTTTGGTATTTTTTGTTACCCATTTTCATATTACCTAGTATGCTAGTATGATTGGTGCATTATGGAACACTACTACTCCCCTCTTCCTTGGGTGAGGGAAAGGTACAGACTGAGGGCGGATTCAGAAGCTAAGGCAAGGTACATGGCCCCGGCATTTTAACCATCAGAAGTAACCTGAGAAACAGGGTGAGTTAGGGCTCCCCCTAGCATTAGGAACAGGGAATGAGCCCCTGGCCCTTGGACACCCGACAGCAGAGTCGTGACATTAGCTCTGACCGAAACCATTTTTTTTTATCCATTATGGATCCCATCACTGCTCTCACAGGGCAACTGCAGCAGCTCAGCCTGGAGGTGGCAAATCTATGCACTGTCATTTTGCAGCACCCTATCACGTCAGGTTTGAGGACCATGACTCACAGACAATCCTTAGTGGAACCCAAGATCACTTTGCCTGACAGGTTCGTTGGGGGGCGTGACAAGTTTGTTGTTTCATAGAGTCCTGTAAACTATACTTCAGGTTACGTCCTTGTTCCTCAGGAATCGAGCAGCAATGGGTGGGGATAATAATCTTGTTCCTTCAGGGAGATCCCCAATCATGGGCATTTTCTCTCCCATCTGACTGCCACTCGATCCAGATGGTGGAGGAATTTTTTCTGCCACTGGGTCCTATATGCGACAACATCGACCGTGTCTCCCTGGCTGAGTGCACACTATGTCAGCTTCAGCAGGGAGACCGGTCAGTAGAGGAGTAATGCTCCGAGTTTCTGAGGTGGTCCACTGACACTAAGTGGAACGACCTCATGCTCCGTAGCCAGTTCTGTGAAAGGCCATCAGTAATGGTGAAGGATGCCTTAGCCCTGTATGAGACTCCAGTGTCCCTTGAGGTGGTCATATCTCTGGCTATCTGGGTGGATCGCCATCTTTGCCAGAGACATAAAGAGACACTTCAATGTGCAGGAGGTCCGGAGCCAAAGGATACCTTGACTGAGGCATCTGAGGAACCTATACAGTTGCGTGGGGCAACTCATTCTGGAATGCAATCTGTTGTTCGGTGCAAAGGGGCAGTATGTTTTTACTGTGGTAGACTGAGCCATTTCTTGGGCAAGTGTCCTTCCCTATCTCACTGTAAAGAGCGGCCGGAAAACTAATGAGACCGGGTTCCGGGAAAATTAGTAACCCGAGTGTACATATCTCCTCTGTGGGTAGGAAACAATTTTTTCTGTCTGCTGCTAGCCATCTGGGCAAAAATTTGGTTGTTATCTCTGCTTTTCTGGACAGTGGGGCGGGGATTAACTTGATCAATGCTAGGTTTGTCCAGGGCCTCAAACCACATACATTGTCCAGACCTATACCCATAATCACTATCGACTCTACACCCTTGAGACAGGGGTATTGTACTCAAGCCGTTCAGGAGTTATATCAACAGGTAGGGGCCATGCACTAAGAGGGTATTGTCTGTTATGTGTTAGAGGGTCATCCCATTCCTGTGGTTCTTGGACTTCCTTTGCATCACTCTGCACAACCTTGTGGTAGATTGGCAGACTTGGGAAGTGGTAGAGTGAGTATTGTCAAGGACCCAGTCTGTGCCTAAATACCTGTTACCTGGGGATGTGTTCTCGGAGTAGGGTTGCCAATAACTTTTCTCCCCATCATCCTTATGACTACACCATAAATCTTGTCCTTAGGGCCAAGCTGCCAAAGAGCAGACTACATAATATCTCTGGTCCAGAGAAGCAGGCCATAAAGGACTATATTGCAGAAAGTTTGGCAAAGGGTCATATAAAACGATCCTTATCCTCCATTGTTGCAGGGGTTTTCTTTGTAAAGAAGAAAGACAAGGGGTTACGCCCCTTCCTAGATTTCCACAAACTCATTCAGATCACGGTCTGGGATCCATATTCGCTCCCTCTCATCCTGGACCTCTTTAATCAGATTTTAAGAGCAAAATGGTTTTCTAAACTGGATCTCAGGGGAGCATATTATTTCATTCATATTAAAGAGGGGGATGAGTGGAAAACAGCTTTCAGTACACCTGAGGGACACTATGGGAACCTTGTGACGCCACTTGGATTGACGAATGCTCCTGGCGTCTTTCAGCACTTTGTAAATGATATTTTAGTCACCAGGTAGGTAGATTTGTTATAATCTATCTTGCTGAGACATTAATTTAATCACCTGACCTGGAGTCACATCAGACAGGTCTTACAGATACTCAGAGGCAATAAATTATTGTCAAACCAGACAAATCTATGTTCTCGGTTGAGGAAATCCCTTTTCTAGGATGTGTGTTGTTGTACACGTTTTCACATGAATCCGGTGAAAGTCCGGGCGGTACTGGATTGAGATCGTCCTGAATATTTCAAGGCTTTTTGGGTTTCAACAACTACTACCGTATGTTCACTTTTCAGTAGTGGCCAAGCCTCTGACAGATATGACCAGGAAAGGGCCAGACTTTTCCAAGTGGTCCAGTCTGGCCAGGGAGGCATTTCATATCTTTAATGAGAGTTTTGCATCTGTGCTGATTCTCATACAGCCTGACGTCACTCAGCCTTTTATTGTAAAGGAAGAAGCATCTGAAGTGCGGGTGGGGGCTGTATTTTCACAAGTAGCGTCTCCTGTTAATTGGTGTCCATGTGCATACTTTTCTAAAAAAAACGGTCATCTGCTGGGAGAAATTCTGACATTGGTAATAGGAAGCTCTTGGCAATCAAGTGGGCCTTTGAAGAGTGGTGTCATTTTCTGGAGGGTGCAGCTCATCCGGTTATGGTAATCACGGATCAGAATAATCTCGTATACCTAGAGTCTGCAAAATGTCTAACGCCTTGACAGACAAAGATGGGCATTGCTCTTCATCAGGTTTAACTTTTTTGTTACATATAGGGCAGGGAAAAAGAAGATTAAGGCATATGCCTTTTCTTGTTGTTTTCCTGGGGGTGGAAATAATTGTGAACCAGTTCCTATACTACAAAAAGGGGTGGTTATTGCATCTATATGCTCCGATCTTGAAAAAGAGGTTGGTGGGGCTCAGGGGAATGCCCCTGCTGTCCGTTAGGTAAACTGTATGTGCCTGTGAATCTCCATCTGAGAGTTCTTAGTGAACATCATGATTCAGTCTTGACTGGACATCCTGGTAATAAAGCCACCACAGATCTTCTTACTCATTGTTTTTGTGGTCAGGGCTACATCAGAATGTCCACGAGTATGTAGCCACCTGCAGTGTCTATGCACTTTCTAAAACCTCTCATATTCGTCCGTCTCGGTCTTTCCAATCATTGCCGATTCCCAGTAGAACTTGGACTCATTCGTCAGTAAATTTTATCACTGATCTACTCGTGTCAGCAGGTAATACTGTAATTTTGATGGTGGTGGGCAGATTCAGTAATTTTATTGCGTTACCCACTTTACCTAACGCCAAGATCTTGGTGCAAATTTTCATCAAAGAGATAGTAAAATTACATGAGATCCCTACCAATATTGTGTCTGACCGGGGGGTGCAGTTTATTTCCAAATTTTGGAGGGCCCTTTGCACTCATTTCGAGATTTACCTGTCATTCTCTCCTGCATTTCACCCCCAATTTAATAGGCAATCTGAATGGGTTAACCAGAATCTTGAGACTTTAAGGCTGGTTTCACATTTGCGTTTTTTGCCGCTGCGTTTTAGCGCAAAAAAAGCATGCGTTTTTTTTTTCTATATTTAACATGCATGCGTTTTTTTTGTATGCGTTTTGCCGCGTTTGACGACGCATGCGTCTTTTCTATGCATGGGTCTTGTTGCAGAAATGCAACATGTAGTAATTTCTAGAGGCGTTTTTTTGCGGCAAAAAAATGCATGCGTTTTTTTGCGGCAAAAAAACGTATTGCTGTCTATGTAAACGCATGCGTTTTTAAGCACATGCGTTTGGTTGCGTTTTAATAGAAAAAAACAATAATACACACTGATAAGCCACCCCCACCATCAAGGTGATAAAGGGATCCAAACCCTAACCCCTAACCCTACCCCTAACCCTAACCCTAACCCTGATAAGCCACCCCCCACCATCAAGGTGATAAAGGGATCCAAACCCAAACCCTAAACCTAACCCTGATAAGCCACCCCCCAACATCAAGGTGATAAAGGGATCCAAACCCTAACCCTAACCCTAACCCTGATAAGCCACCCCCCCACCATCAAGGTGATAAAGGGATCCAAACCATAACCCTAACCCTAACCCTGATAAGCCACCCCCCACCATCAAGGTGATAAAGGGATCCAAACCCTAACCCTACCCCTAACCCTAACCCTAGGGATCCTAACCCTAACCCTAACCCCAACCCTAGCTATTTCTATTGATAGTGGGTTTTCTAGATGATTTTGATGATTGGCAGCTGTCACACACTTCTCAGCATGCTTTTCAAAAACGCAAACGCAGGAAAAAATGCATGTAAACGCGTCAAAACGCCGCGTTTTTTTACCGCATGAGAAAACGCATGCGTCTAAAAAACGCAGCGTTTGCACGCGTTTACATGCGTTTTTTCACCACCTGCGTTTGCGTTTACAACGCTGCGTTTTTAAACGCAAATGTGAAACTAATTAGGTGCTTTGTGTCTGAGAATCAGGAGGGCTGGGTTACCTACTTACCTGGAGCTGATTTTTCACTAAATAATCTTTGTCATGAGTCTACTGGTAAGTCCCTGTTTTTTTAGGGCAAACAGGTTTCATCCTCAGTTCTGCTCATTTAATAGGAATTGTTTTTCTGGAATACATGTAGAAGAACTATTTTAAAAATCTATTACATCTGTGTGGCAAGTGGTTATTGATAATTTGAGGAAGATGGGGTCCAAATATAAGTTTGGCTGATCGGAAACATTTGAGGGTCCTGACCTTGGGCCATGACGTGACTAAGCCTTTTGTCTCACCCCTTTGTTTATGACAAACCGTTTAGTTATGTGACCCTGGACTTCTTGACTACCAAGCCTCGCAGCTTGCCCATGAGTCGTGACTCGTGACTAGTGTCACATATACCTTGATATATGCAATCCGATGTCTTATTCCAGGGAAATACACATTTTTCATATTATGTAAATGTACTATTAAGATCTATTGACGGGACACAGATCTCCCTGTGACTCTGCCTCCAGGACTTATTTTAAGGGAAAGGAGGGGTTACTAGAGTGAGACATGTAGATCAGGAAAGGAGCCATTCATTATATGTCTCACACTGGCAAATCCACCTTTCATTTTAAGTAAGCCCTGAAGGCAGATTCTCAGATAAATCTGTGTCTGGATTATAGATCTTAACAGATAGTTTACACATTAAGAAAAATGCAGATTACATAAGACATTGGATCAATCATATGGATTCCACTGACAAATTTCCTTTAACAAGACCTGTCAAATCTCCTCTGTTTCTCTCTTTTCCCAACCACTATTATAGGAAATTATTGTATTTCAATATTTTTTGTGTTGCTTACACAGCAATCATCTAGGAATGAATTATTGTTCCACAGCTGCCCACATGCTAATGATGCAGGAGTAGTCTGACCTCTGTTCTCCCAAAGTTGTCCTGCTTCAGATCTTCTAGATACACCTCCCTGGGAATGACTGACAGTCTGGTTACATTCCCTGTTATGCTAAAACCATTATGGAGGCTGTCAAACATGGGAGGGAGGCATAATTATAAGATCAGGAGGAATATAAGCTCGGACTAGTCCTTATTCATTAGCATATGCAGAGCTGCAGTATACTGTAAATGTCCTTTGTTAAATGATTGCTGCATTAGTATGGAAGCAGTATGAAACAACAAATACATTATAAAATAATTGTCTTTAAATATCAACAAACAACCTGGTTAGCAAACATCTGGGACAGACAACTTGTACTATTCTGGTGCCCTAATTGGAATCAAGACACCTTACAAGTGTCACAATTTCATGACTTGTAACATTACATACCAAGAGCTTAAATCCCTAATATCTGATCCTATGTCAAGTATGGGTGTTTGGGGCAGGCTCAGGACTTGTGCACATTCCATACATGAAGAGTGTTTGCTATGTTATACAGACAGCAACTGCTTCTAACGGCGTCAACGTAGCTCAGATCACTGCTGTTTAAATGGATAATCCACTTCTTGGACAACCCTTGCTTGAATGCTGTATTCCCCAAGTAAAATATAAAAAAAGTATTCTCACTGCCATTTTACCTGGAAGGCCATTTAAATCTCACAGCTGCATTTGAGTAGTGTGAAACTGCTGCTGTGCCTGCCATGATAGCCACCTACTCAAGGCCCCATTGATACCAACTTGGTAGTCCTGTGGTCTGGCTTCATAGGAGACCTTCATTTTCATGATTTACAGATCTAGCCTTTCATAAAATGAAAAATATATCAAGATTCAGAAAGGTGAAATGACAAATACAGTATATCAAGATGCAGAAAGGTGTAACTCAGCACTTAAGTAAACGCAATAGCATTTATTTATTTGTTCATATATGTCATCATATTCCACAGCGCTTTACAGACATTATCATCACTGTCCCAACGGGGCTCAAAGCCTAGATTTCCTTTCAGTATATTTCTGGAGCGTGTGAAGAAATCAGAGTACCTGGAAAAACACACAAACACGGACAGAACATACAAACTCCTTGAAGATGGTGCCATTGGTGAGATTTGAATCCAGGACACTAGAGTTGGGAAGACACATAGCTTTTGGCATCATGAAATCTTTGTTGTGTGGTACACCTACAATCGTACTGCAGTACAGACCAGGACTCAGAACTGTTAATCGGAAATCTGATGACATTTGCCTTATTACAGTTTATTAAATTCAAGTGCATGCCCGTAATTTGGGTTCAAAAATATTATTCTCTTCTTTCACATATTATTACTCTTACACTTACTACCACTGAGCTTTTTTTTCTTAATGCTACATACATTTTGTGCATACTTTTGCATTAGCTTTTTAGTGGCAAATTTTATTTAGCCTCATTTTCCAAAAATGGTTATTTCCTGGCATTTTCAAGTCCAGTGGACAAACCGAAGTATGTTATCTTTTACAAACAACTCCACTGACTCCAATAACACAGCAAAAATGCCCATTACAAATACGAATGTTGCTAATCACTGCTTATAGATCCAGCATAAAGTTGCAGTGGCATGTAAAAATGTGGGTACCCCTTACCAAAATTACTGTTACTGTGAACAGTTAAGCAAGCTGAAGATTAAATGATCTGTCACAACTCTGTTTTCTGGAGTCTCAAGACCAGAGGCTCTTTCCCTCTCCCTAGCTAGCCCTGTTCCCCGAATTACTTCTGATGGTGAAGCTGCCAGGGCCACGTACCTTGTCTTAGCTCCTGAATCCACCCTCAGACTGTATCCTTCCCCCATGCACAGAAGAAGGGAGTAGTAGTGTACCATAATACACCAACCAGACTAACAAGGTAATACAAACAGGGATAAAGGAAAATACAAATCATACAAATATACACACATAAAAAAACAGAGGTACACACCAGGGAGTGGAGGATGTGGTTAAACCAAAGTACAATAAGAAAGGGAATTATTACACACTCAAAACCTAGCAACAGTCACAGATAAATCTGCAGTGCCCCAGAGTCCTGGTCGTTGCAGTACTGATGCTCCGCCGCTAAGGGGAGTGATGGTACGTCTGATGGCACTTAAGGAGTTCACCTGACCAGGTATCACAGACACCAATACACTTCATAGTCTGGCCTCCAGGGGGAGCAAAGGGCACTATGTATTGGGCCACTCCTCACAATTTGGTAAAACTGGGGGTTGGATAGAAAGTTAGACAGAAGCTGACTGGGTTGGAACCAGGCAACATCCTGTGGCAGAGTGTGTTGCATGGGAAGATTCAGGGGGGTTCCTGTCAGGGGTGGGATCCTGACAGAGGCCTAGCGAACAAGACAGAGCGTTAAGGAACCGCGCCTGCACTACATCGCGGCAGTATCTCAAGAAAGGACAAGAAGCGAGGTTTATTGTGAAGAGTGAGAAACGAGATCATAGCAAAAAGGAGATAACACCAGTAGGAGTCGTGCTGTAAGAATGAGGCAACATCCTACTGAAGCGCATAGCCGGTGGCCGGAACCCCGAGGAAGTATTGGTCTCCAAGCATTACTTCAAACCAACGGCAGGACAGTTAATTATAGGTTGGCTGTCTCACCTAAATCACCTAAGCAGACATAGGGGGCAACTGTGGGAGAGGGGCGTCACTAGGGTCCCGGAAGAACTCCAGGCCTACCCGTCATACGGGTGCGTCCTAGCCATATCATCTGGGGGACGGAGAAGAACATCAGAACAGATATAAGTTGTGGGAAAGAACATCAGAAACAGACACAAGAGTTGTGAGGACTATCCCGTGGTGCTCAGCAGGGAAGTACTACAACACACAGGCGCTAGAAGGTAGGCACAGATTTCCACCTGCAAAGGGAACTCTGGAGGTGCCATCGGACTGGCCGGTCTCAGCCAGCCCTGTTAACCGTACTCTGGATTGAGGATCTTGAAGCCTTCAGTAAAGAGGTAAAGAGACTGCAACCTTGTGTCCTCGTTATTCACCGCGACCTGCATCACCACCTACTCCTTTCATTGGACGCCCCTTAGCAGGGTCACGGACCGGGTCTAGCCACCGTGACAACCCCAGAACTGAGACAGAGAGGCCCGGTACCGAGTACCCCGCGGCCCTGCATCTGGGGGCGCTCCAAATCCACCAAAAGCCTTCTCCAACAACCACAACAACTTCCAGCCATGCAGCATAAGCTACCCTGACAATGATTGCTAGCCAGGGCCCAGGTTATATAGGAGATGAGAGTGGCTAACAGTGCACAGCTGAGAGCCTTACTTCAGGAAAGCTTCCAGGAGATCTCAACTGAGCAGATTAACCTCTGCACTGCTAAAATAATGTAATACCATGTAATATGATGGTGAAGTACCTGTAATCAGAGCAGGAGTAGGATAAATCAGACGCTGTGGTCTTCTGGTTCCTCTCTGTCACATTAACCCCTTCACCCCCAAGGGTGGTTTGCACGTTAATGACCGGGCCAATTTTTACAATTCTGACCACTGTCCCTTTATGAGGCTATAACTCTGGAACGCTTTGACGGATCTTGGCGATTCTGACATTGTTTTCTCGTGACATATTGTACTTCATGATAGTGGTAAAATTTATTCGATATAACTTGCGTTTATTTGTGAAAAAAATGGAAATTTGGCAAAAATTTTGAAAATTTTGCAATTTTCCAACTTTGAATTTTTATGTCCTTAAATCACAGACATATGTCACGCAAAATACTTAATAAGTAACATTTCCACATGTCTACTTTACATCAGTACAATTTTGGAACCAAAATTTTTTTTTGTGACGGAGTTATAAGGGTTAAAAGTTGACCAGCAATTTTTCATTTTTACAACACCATTTTTTTTTTAGGGACCACATCTCATTTGAAGTCATTTTGAGGGGTCTATATGATAGAAAATACTCAAGTGTGACACCATTCTAAAAACTGCACCCCTCAAGGTGCTCAAAACCACATTCAAGAAGTTTATTAACCCTTCAGGTGTTTCACAGGAATTTTTGGAATGTTTAAATAAAAATGAACATTTAACTTTTTTTCACACAAAATTTATTTCAGCTCCAATTTGTTTTATTTTACCAAGGGTAACAGGAGAAAATGGACCACAAAGTTGTTGTACAATTTGTCCTGAGTACGCTGATACCCCATATGTGGGGGTAAACCACTGTTTTGGCGTATGGCAGAGCTCGGAAGGAAAGGAGTGCCATTTGACTTTTCAATGCAAAATTGACTGGAATTGAGATGGGACGCCATGTTGCGTTTGGAGAGCCCCTGATGTGCCTAAACACTGAAACCCCCTACAAGTGACACCATTTTGGAAAGTAGACCCCCTAAGGAACTTATCTTGATGTGTGGTGAGCACTTTGACCCACCAAGTGCTTCACAGAAGTTTATAATGCAAAGCTGTAAAAATAAAAAATCATATTTTTTCACAAAAATGATCTTTTCGCCCCCAATTTTTTATTTTCCCAAGGGTAAGAGAAGAAATTGGACACCAAAAAATGTTGTACAATTTGTCCTGAGTACGCTGATACCCCATATGTGGGTGTAAACCATTGTTTGGGCGCATGGCAGAGCTTGGAAGGGAAGGAGCGCCATTTGACTTTTCAATGCAAAATTGACTGGAATTGAGATGGGACGCCATGTTGCGTTTGGAGAGCCCCTGATGTGCCTAAACATTGAAACTCCCTACAAGTGACACCATTTTGGAAAGTAGACCCCCTAAGGAACTTATCTAGATGTGTGGTTAGCACTTTGACCCACCAAGTGCTTCACAGAAGTTTATAATGCAGAGCCGTAAAAATAAAAAATCATATTTTTTCACAAAAATCATCTTTTTGCACCCAATTTTTTATTTTCCCAAGGGTAAGAGAAGAAATTGGACACCAAAAACTGTTGTGCAATTTGTCCTGAGTACGATGATACCCCATATGTGGGTGTAAACCATTGTTTGGGCGCATGGCAGAGCTTGGAAGGGAAGGAGCGCCATTTGACTTTTCAATGCAAAATTGACTGGAATTGAGATGGGACGCCATGTTGCGTTTGGAGAGGCCCTGATGTGCCTAAACATTGAAACTCCCTACAAGTGACACCATTTTGGAAAGTAGACCCCCTAAGGAACTTATCTAGATGTGTGGTGAGCACTTTGACCCACCAAGTGCTTCACAGAAGTTTATAATGCAGAGCCGTAAAAATAAAAAATCATATTTTTTCACAAAAATTATCTTTTCGCCCCCAATTTTTTATTTTCCCAAGGGTAAGAGAAGAAATTGGACCCCAAAAAATGTTGTGCAATTTGTCCTGAGTACGCTGATTTCCCATATGTGGGTGTAAACCATTGTTTGGGCGCATGGCAGAGCTTGGAAGGGAAGGAGCGCCATTTGACTTTTCAATGCAAAATTGACTGGAATTGAGATGGGATGCCATGTTGCGTTTGGAGAGCCCCTGATGTGCCTAAACATTGAAACTCCCTACAAGTGACACCATTTTGGAAAGTAGACCCCCTAAGGAACTTATCTAGATGTGTTTTGAGAGCTTTGAACCCCCAAGTGTTTCACTACAGATTATAACGCAGAGCCGTGAAAATAATTTTTTTTTTTTTCTCAAAAATGATTTTTTAGCCCCCAGTTTTGTATTTTCACAAGGGTAACAGGATAAATTAGACCCCAAAAGTTGTTGTCCAATTTGTCCTGAGTACGCTGATACCCCATATGTGGGGGGGAACCACTGTTTGGGTGCATGACAGAGCTCGGAAGGGAAGGAGCGCCATTTGGAATGCAGCCTTAAATGGATTGGTCTGCAGGCGTCACGTTGCATTTGCAGAGCCCCTGATGTACCCAAACAGTACAAACCCCCCACAAGTGACCCCATATTGGAAACTAGACCTCCCAAGGAACTTATCTAGATGTGTTGTGAGAACTTTGAACCCCAAAGTGTTTCACTACAGTTTATAACGCAGAGTGTTGTGAATTTGGATTCTGGGCTCCCCCGGTGGCTACTGGTGGAATTGAACTGGTGTCTTCATCTTCTCTGTTCACCTGTTCCCATCAAGATGTGGGAGTCGCTATATAACCTTGCTGCTTTGTTAGTTGCTTGCCGGTCAACAATGTTATCAGAAGCCTCTCTGTGCTTGTTCCTGCTCCTAGACAACTACTAGATAAGTTGGACTCTTGTCCATGTTTGTTTTTTGCATTTTTGTTCCAGTTCACAGCTGTAGTTTCGTTACTGTGTCTGGAAAGCTCTTGTGAACAGGAATTGCCACTCTGGTGTTATGAGTTAATGCCAGAGTTTTAAAGTAATTTCTGGATGGGTTTTTGATAGGGTTTTCAGCTGACCATGAAAGTGTTCTTTCTGTCTTCTGCTATGTAGTAAGTGGACCTCAAATTTGCTAAACCTATTTTCATACTACGTTTTGTTATTTCATCTTAATTCACCGCCAATACATGTGGGGGGCCTCTGTCTCCTTTCGGGGTATTTCTCTAGAGGTGAGCTAGGACTAATATTTTCCTCTGCTAGCATTATTTAGTCCTCCGGCTGGCGCTGGGCATCTAGAATCAACGTAGGCATGCTACCCGGCCACTGCTAGTTGTGTGTTAGGTTTAGTTCATGGTCAGCTCAGTTCCCATCTTCCAAGAGCTAGTTCCTATATATGCTGATGCTATGTTCTCTTGCCATTGAGATCATGACAGTTTGACCGGCCCACAAAGTGTTAATTGTTTGGGCTGAAGCAGGAGATAGAGAAGTGTTTAAGGGAAATTTTTTTTTTTTTTTTTTCCCTTCAGAGTTTTGCTGCCTTGCCCTTAATTGCTGTCTAGCTGCTTCTTACCTCCTCTTAACCCTTGAATGGCTCTGTGTCCACCTGTTTGTAATGGATCTTCAGAGTGTAACTGCAGGTTTGAATAATCTCGCCACGAAGGTACAAAATTTGCAAGATTTTGTTTGTCATGCACCTGTATCTGAGCCGAGAATTCCTTTGCCGGAATTTTTCTCGGGGAATAGATCTGGGTTTCAGAATTTTCGAAATAATTGCAAATTATTTTTGTCCCTGAAATCTCGCTCTGCCGGAGACCCTGCACAGCAGGTCAGGATTGTGATTTCCTTGCTCCGGGGCGACCCTCAAGACTGTGCTTTTTCATTGACACCAGGGGATCCTGCGTTGCTCAATGTGGATGCGTTTTTTCTGGCCTTGGGGTTGCTTTATGACGAACCTCATTTGGAGCTTCAGGCAGAAAAAACTTTGATGTCCCTATCTCAGGGGCAAGATGAAGCGGAAATTTACTGCCAAAGATTCCGTAAATGGTCTGTGCTTACTCAGTGGAATGAGTGCGCCCTGGCGGCGACTTTCAGAGAGGGTCTCTCTGATGCCATTAAGGATGTTATGGTGGGGTTCCCTGTGCCTGCGGGTCTGAATGAGTCCATGACAATGGCTATTCAGATCGATAGGCGTTTGCGGGAGCGCAAACCAGTGCACCATCTGGCGGTGTCCACTGAGAAGTCGCCAGAGAGTATGCAGTGTGATAGAATTCTGTCCCGAAGCGAGCGGCAGAATTTTAGACGGAAAAATGGGTTGTGTTTCTATTGTGGTGATTCTACTCATGTTATATCAGCATGCTCTAAACGCACTAAAAAGCTTGGTAAATCTGTTTCCATTTGCACCTCACCGTCTAAGTTTATTCTATCTGTGACCCTGATTTGCTCTTTGTCATCTATTACCACGGACGCCTATGTCGACTCTGGCGCCGCTTTGAGTCTTATGGATTGGTCCTTTGCCAAACGCTGTGGGTATGATTTAGAGCCTTTGGAGACTCCTATTCCTCTGAAGGGGATTGACTCCACCCCATTGGCTAATAATAAACCACAATACTGGACACAAGTAACTATGCGTATTAATCCGGATCACCAGGAGATTATTCGCTTTCTGGTGCTGTATAATCTACATGATGATTTGGTGCTAGGATTGCCTTGGCTGCAATCTCACAACCCAGTCCTCGACTGGAGAGCTATGTCTGTGTTGAGCTGGGGATGTAAGGGGGCTCATGGGGATGTACCTGTGGTTTCCATTTCATCATCTATTCCCTCTGAAATTCCTGAGTTCCTGTCTGACTATCGTGACGTCTTTGAAGAATCCAAACTTGGTTCGTTACCTCCGCACCGAGAGTGCGATTGTGCCATAGATTTAATCCCGGGTAGTAAATACCCAAAGGGTCGTTTATTTAATCTGTCTGTGCCTGAACATGCTGCTATGCGAGAATATATAAAGGAGTCCTTGGAAAAGGGACATATTCGTCCATCGTCATCTCCCTTAGGAGCCGGTTTTTTCTTTGTGTCAAAAAAAGACGGCTCTTTGAGACCATGTATTGATTATCGGCTTTTGAATAAAATCACTGTTAAATATCAATACCCATTGCCGTTGCTGACTGATTTGTTTGCTCGCATAAAGGGGGCCAAGTGGTTCTCTAAGATTGACCTTCGTGGGGCGTATAATTTGGTGCGAATCAGGCAGGGGGATGAGTGGAAAACCGCATTTAATACGCCCGAGGGCCACTTTGAGTATTTAGTGATGCCTTTTGGTCTTTCAAATGCTCCGTCAGTTTTCCAGTCCTTTATGCATGATATTTTTCGCGATTATTTGGATAAATTTATGATTGTGTATCTGGATGATATTCTGATTTTTTCGGATGACTGGGACTCTCATGTCCAGCAAGTCAGGAGGGTTTTTCAGGTTTTGCGGTCTAATTCTTTGTGTGTGAAGGGTTCTAAGTGTGTTTTTGGGGTACAGAGGATTTCCTTTTTGGGATATATTTTTTCCCCCTCTTCCATTGAAATGGATCCTGTCAAGGTTCAAGCTATTTGTGATTGGACGCAGCCCTCTTCTCTTAAGAGTCTTCAGAAATTTTTGGGCTTTGCTAACTTTTATCGTCGATTTATTGCTGGTTTTTCGGATATTGCTAAGCCATTGACCGATTTGACTAAGAAGGGTGCTGATGTTGCTGATTGGTCCCCTGATGCTGTGGAGGCCTTTCGGGAGCTTAAGCGCCGTTTTTCCTCTGCCCCTGTGTTGCGTCAGCCTGATGTTGCTCTACCTTTTCAGGTTGAGGTCGACGCTTCTGAGATCGGAGCTGGGGCAGTGTTGTCGCAGAAAAGTTCTGACTGCTCCGTGATGAGGCCTTGTGCCTTCTTTTCCCGTAAATTTTCGCCCGCTGAGCGGAATTATGATGTTGGGAATCGGGAGCTTTTGGCCATGAAGTGGGCTTTTGAGGAGTGGCGCCATTGGCTTGAGGGGGCCAGACATCAGGTGGTGGTATTGACGGACCACAAAAATTTGATTTATCTTGAGACCGCCAGGCGCCTGAATCCTAGACAGGCGCGCTGGTCATTATTTTTCTCTCGGTTTAATTTTGTGGTGTCATACCTACCGGGTTCTAAGAATGTTAAGGCGGATGCCCTTTCTAGGAGTTTTGAACCTGACTCGCCTGGTAACTCTGAGCCCACAGGTATCCTTAAGGATGGAGTGGTATTGTCAGCCGTTTCTCCAGACCTGCGGCGGGCCTTGCAGGAGTTTCAGGCGGATAGACCTGATCGTTGCCCACCTGATAAACTGTTTGTTCCTGATGATTGGACCAGTAGAGTAATCTCTGAGGTTCATTCTTCTGCGTTGGCAGGTCATCCTGGCATTTTTGGTACCAGGGATTTGGTGGCAAGGTCCTTCTGGTGGCCTTCCCTGTCACGAGATGTGCGAGGCTTTGTGCAGTCTTGTGACGTTTGTGCTCGGGCCAAGCCTTGTTGTTCTCGGGCTAGTGGATTATTGTTGCCCTTGCCTATTCCTAAGAGGCCTTGGACGCACATCTCGATGGATTTTATTTCAGATCTGCCTGTTTCTCAGAAGATGTCTGTCATCTGGGTGGTGTGTGACCGTTTCTCTAAGATGGTCCATTTGGTTCCTCTGCCCAAGTTGCCTTCTTCTTCCGAGTTGGTTCCTCTGTTTTTTCAAAATGTTGTTCGTTTGCATGGTATTCCTGAGAATATCGTTTCTGACAGAGGGACTCAATTCGTGTCTAGATTTTGGCGGGCATTCTGTGCTAGGATGGGCATAGATTTATCTTTTTCGTCCGCTTTCCATCCTCAGACGAATGGCCAGACCGAGCGGATTAATCAGACCCTGGAGACATATCTGAGGTGTTTTGTGTCTGCTGACCAGGATGATTGGGTTGCTTTTTTGCCATTGGCGGAGTTCGCTCTCAATAATCGGGCCAGCTCTGCCACTTTGGTGTCCCCGTTTTTCTGTAATTCGGGGTTTCATCCTCGATTTTCCTCTGGTCAGGTGGAATCTTCGGATTGTCCTGGAGTGGATGCTGTGGTGGAGAGATTGCATCAGATCTGGGGGCAGGTGGTGGACAATTTGAGGTTGTCCCAGGAGAAGACTCAGCTTTTTGCCAACCGCCACCGTCGTGTTGGTCCTCGGCTTTGTGTTGGGGATTTGGTGTGGTTGTCTTCTCGTTTTGTCCCTATGAGGGTCTCTTCTCCTAAGTTTAAGCCTCGGTTCATCGGCCCGTATAAGATATTGGAGATTCTTAACCCTGTTTCCTTCCGTTTGGACCTCCCTGCATCCTTTTCTATTCATAACGTTTTTCATCGGTCATTATTGCGCAGGTATGAGGTACCGGTTGTGCCTTCCGTTGAGCCTCCTGCTCCGGTGTTGGTTGAGGGTGAGTTGGAGTACGTTGTGGAGAAAATCTTGGACTCTCGTGTTTCCAGACGGAGACTCCAGTATCTGGTCAAGTGGAAGGGATACGGCCAGGAGGATAATTCTTGGGTGAATGCATCTGATGTTCATGCCTCTGATCTGGTTCGTGCCTTTCATAGAGCCCATCCTGATCGCCCTGGTGGTTCTGGTGAGGGTTCGGTGCCCCCTCCTTGAGGGGGGGGTACTGTTGTGAATTTGGATTCTGGGCTCCCCCGGTGGCTACTGGTGGAATTGAACTGGTGTCTTCATCTTCTCTGTTCACCTGTTCCCATCAAGATGTGGGAGTCGCTATATAACCTTGCTGCTTTGTTAGTTGCTTGCCGGTCAACAATGTTATCAGAAGCCTCTCTGTGCTTGTTCCTGCTCCTAGACAACTACTAGATAAGTTGGACTCTTGTCCATGTTTGTTTTTTGCATTTTTGTTCCAGTTCACAGCTGTAGTTTCGTTACTGTGTCTGGAAAGCTCTTGTGAACAGGAATTGCCACTCTGGTGTTATGAGTTAATGCCAGAGTTTTAAAGTAATTTCTGGATGGGTTTTTGATAGGGTTTTCAGCTGACCATGAAAGTGTTCTTTCTGTCTTCTGCTATGTAGTAAGTGGACCTCAAATTTGCTAAACCTATTTTCATACTACGTTTTGTTATTTCATCTTAATTCACCACCAATACATGTGGGGGGCCTCTGTCTCCTTTCGGGGTATTTCTCTAGAGGTGAGCTAGGACTAATATTTTCCTCTGCTAGCATTATTTAGTCCTCCGGCTGGCGCTGGGCATCTAGAATCAACGTAGGCATGCTACCCGGCCACTGCTAGTTGTGTGTTAGGTTTAGTTCATGGTCAGCTCAGTTCCCATCTTCCAAGAGCTAGTTCCTATATATGCTGATGCTATGTTCTCTTGCCATTGAGATCATGACAGCAGAGCCGTGAAAATAAAACATCTTTTTTTTCCCACAAAAATGATTTTTAGCCCCCCAAATTTTTATTTTCCTAAGGATAACAAGAGAACTTGGACCCCAGAAGTTGTTGTTCAATTTGTCCCGAGTACGCTGATAACACATATGTTGGGGTAAACCCCTTTTTGGGCGCACGGGAGAGCTCGGAAGGGAAGGAGCACTGTTTTACTTTTTCAACGCAGAATTGGCTGGAATTGAGATTGGACGCCATGTCGCGCTTGGAGAGCCCCTGATGTGCCTGGACAGTGGAAAGCCCCCAATTCTACCTGAAACCCTAACCCAAACACACCCCTAACCCTAATCCCAACGGTAACCCTAACCACACCCCTAGCCCTGACACACCCATAATTCTAATCCCAACCCTAATCCAAACGTAAATGTAATCCAAACCCTAACCCTAACTTTAGCCCCAACCCTAACTTTAGCCCCAACCCTAACTTTACCTCCAACCCTAGCCCTAACCCTAACCCTACCCCTAACCCTAACCCTAAACGTGACTGAAATACGTGGCACTGAAATACGTGGCACTGAAATACGTGATACGTGGCACTGAAATACGTGGCACTGAAATACGTGGCACTGAAATACGTGGCACTGAAATATGTGATACGTGGCACTTAAATACGTGGCACTTAAATACGTGGCACTGAAATACGTGGCACTGAAATACGTGGCACTTAAATACGTGGCACTTAAATACGTGGCACTTAAATACGTGGCACTGAAATATGTGATACGTGGCACTTAAATACGTGGCACTGAAACACGTGGCACTGAAATACGTGATACGTGGCACTGAAATACGTGGCACTGAAATATGTGGCACTTAAATACGTGGCACTTAAATACGTGGCACTGAAATACGTGGCACTGAAATATGTGATACGTGGCACTTAAATACGTGGCACTGAAACACGTGGCACTGAAATACGTGATACGTGGCACTGAAATACGTGGCACTGAAATACGTGGCACTGAAATACGTGGCACTGAAATACGTGGCACTGAAATACGTGGCACTGAAATATGTGGCACTGAAATACGTGATACGTGGCACTGAAATACGTGATACGTGGCACTGAAATACGTGGCACTGAAACACGTGGCACTGAAATACGTGATACGTGGCACTGAAATACGTGGCACTGAGATACGTGGCACAGAAATACGTGGCACTGAAATACGTGGCACTGAAATACGTGGCACTATGACTGTCAGAAAATGTTCATTAAACGGTTAGGGGTGAGGTTAGGGGTAGAGTTAGGGTTAGGGTTTGGATCCCTTTATCACCTTGATGGTGGTGGGTGGCTTTTCAGTGTGTTTTCTGTTTTTTTCCGATAAAAATGCATGCGTTTTTAACGCAAACAAACGCATGTGCTTAATAACGCAAGAAAATACTGCAGGTTGTATTTCTGAAAATGAACGCATGCAGAAAAAAACCGCATGCGTTTGAAAACGCGACCAAACGCGTACAAAAAAAACGCATGCGTTTTCAATGTTAAATATAGGGAAAAAACGCATGCTTTTTTTGTGCAAAAAACGCTGCAGACAAAAACGCAAGTGTGAAACCAGCGACGCTTTTTATAGCAAAAAAGTTTTGAGACCTATAATTTTTCCACATTTTGCTCCACAGAGTCATGTGAGGTCTTGTTTTTTGCGGGACGAGTTGACGTTTTTATTGGTAACATTTTCGGATACGTGACCATTTTTGATCGCTTTTTATTCCGATTTTTGTGAGGCAGAATGACCAAAAACCAGCTATTCATGAATTTCTTTTGGGGGAGGCGTTTATACCGTTCCGCGTTTGGTAAAATTGATAAAGCAGTTTTATTCTTCGGGTCAGTACGATTACAGCGATATCTCATTTATATCATTTTTTTATGTTTTGGCGCTTTTATACGATAAAAACTATTTTATAGAAAAAATAATTATTTTGGTATCGCTTTATTCTCAGGACTATAACTTTTTTATTTTTTTGCTGATGATGCTGTATGGCGGCTTGTTTTTTGCGGGACAAGATGACGTTTTCAGCGGTACCATGGATATTTATATCAGTCTTTTTGATCGCTTGTTATTCCACTTTTTGTTTGGCGGTATGGTAATAAAGCGTTGTTTTTTGCCTCGTTTTTTTTTTTTTTTTCTTACGGTGTTTACTGAAGGGGTTAACTAGTGGGGCAGTTTTATAGGTTGGGTTGTTACGGACGCGGCAATACTAAATATGTGTACTTTTATTGTTTGGTTTTTTTTATTTAGATAAAGAAATGGATTTATGGGAATAATATATATATTTTTTTATTATTTATTTAGGAATTTTTTTATTTTTTTTTTTACACATGTGGAAAAAATTTTTTTTTACTTTTTTACTTTGTCCCAGGGGGGGACATTACAGATCATTGATCTGGCAGTGTGCACAGCACTCTGCCAGATCGACGATCTGCTGTGCAGGGCTGCAGGATTACCAAGTGTCTGCTCTGAGCAGACACTCGGTAAGCCACCTCCTTCCCTGCAGGACCCGGATGCCGCGGCCATCTTGGATCCGGGACCTGCAGCCAGGAAGGAGGTAGGAGACCCTCGCAGCAACGCGATCACATCGCGTTGCTCCGGGGGTCTCAGGGAAGCCCGCAGGGAGCCCCCTCCCTGCGCGATGCTTCCCTATACCGCCGGTACACTGCGATCATGTTTGATCGCGGTGTGCCGGGGGTTAATGTGCCGGGGGCGGTCCGTGACCGCTCCTGGCACATAGTGCCGGATGTCAGCTGCGATATGCAGCCGACACCCGGCCGCGATCGGCCGCGCTCCCCCCGTGAGCGCGGCCGATCGGTGATGACGTACTATCCCGTCGGCGGTCATACGGGCCCACCCCACCTCGACGGGATAGTACGTCAGATGTCAGGAAGGGGTTAAACTCATGGCATGATCTCTAAAAGGTCTAAAGTTAAAGATGACACATTTCCCAGGTATTTTCGGCAAATATGTAAAAAAAATAAATATAAATATATATATATATATATATATATATATATATATATATATATATATATAAAAAGTAATTAGACATCCACCAATTGTGCAAGTTCTCCCACTTAAAAAGATGAGAGAGACCTGTAATTGACATCATAGGTAGACCACAACTATGAGAGTCAAAATGTGAAAACAAATCCAGAAAATCACATTGTCTGATTTGGCAAGACTTATTTTGAAAATTATGGTGGAAAATAAGTATTTGGTCACCTAAAACATGCAAGATTTCTGGCTCTCACAGACCTGTAACTTCTTCTTTAAGAGGCTAATCTTTCCTCCACTCAAGTCATTACCTGTACTAATGGCACATGTTTGAACTTGTTATCAGTATAAAAGACACCTGTCCACAACCTCAAACATTCACACTCCAAACTCCACTATGGTGAAGAACAAAGAGCTGTCAAAGGACATCAGAAACAAAACTGTGGCCCTGCAACAGGCTAGGAAGACTGAATCTGCAATAGGCAAGCAGCTTGGTGTGATGAAATCAACTGTGGGAGCAATAGTAAGAAAATGGAAGACATACAAGACCACTGATAATCTCCCTCAATCTGGGGCTCCATGCAAGATCTCACCCGGTGGGATCAAAATGTTCATAAGAACGGTGAGCAAAAATCACAGAACCACATGGGGGGACCTAGTGAATGACCTGCATAGAACTGGGACCACCTTAACAAACTCTACCATCAGTAACACACTATGCCGCCAAGGACTCAGATCCTCCAGTGCCAGACGTGTCTCCCTGCTTAAGCAAGTACATGTCCGGGCCAATCTGAAGTTTGCTAGAGAGCATTTAAATTATCCAGAAGAGTATTGGGAGAATGTCTGATGAAAAGAAAGTAGAACTGTTTGCTAGAAACAAAACTCGTCATGTTTGAAGGAGACAGAATGCTGAGTTGCATCCAATAAACACCATACCTACTGTGAAGCATGGGGGTGGCAACATCATGCTGTGGGGATGTGCAGCGCCCCAGAGTCCTGGTCATTGCAGTACTGTCGCTCCGCCACTAAGGGGAGTGATGGTACGTCTGATGGCACTAAAGGAGTTCACCTGACCAGGTATCACAGTCACACATTACACTTCACACTCTGGCCACCAGGGGGAGCAAAGGGTTCTATGTATTAGGCCACTCCTCACAATCTGGTAAAACTGAGGGCTGGATAGGAAGTTAGAGAGAAGCTGACTGGGTTTTGCCCAGGCAACACCTAGTGAGAGAAGAGGTTGCTTGGGAAGATTCAGGGGGGTCTCTGTCAGGGGTGGGATCCTGACAGAGGCCTAGCGAAAAGGACAGATCGTAACGGAGCCACGCCTGCACTTCATTGCGGCGGTATCTTTAGAAAGGACAAGAAGCGAGGTTTATTGTGGAGAAGTGAAAAGCGAGATCACAGCACAAAGGCGATAGAACCGGTAGGAGTCATGCCCCGAGATCGGCAACATCCTACTGAGGTGCGTAGCCGGTTGCCGGAACGCCGAGAAAGTATTGGGCTCCACGCATTACTTCAAACCAACGGCAGGGCAGTTAATTATAGGTTGGCTGCCTCACCTAAATCACCTAATGAAGACAACGGAGGCAATTGTGGGAGAGGGGCGTCTCTAGGGTCCCTATAAAATAACTCCAGGCCTACACCGTCATACGGGTTCGTCCTATCCATATCATCTGGGGGACGGAGAGAAAGAACAGAAACATACACGACAGTTGTGAGGACTATCCCGTGGTGCTCAGCAGGGAAGTACTACAACATCCAGGAGCTAGTAGGTAGGCACTGATTTCCACCTGCAAAGGGAACTCTGGATGTGCCTTCGGACCGGCCGGTCTCAGCCAGCCCAGTTAACAGTGCTCTGGATTGCGGATGCTGAAGCCTTCAGTAAAGAGGTAAAGAGACTGCAACCCTGTGTCCTCGTTATTTACTGCGACCTACACCACCACCTACACCTTTTATTGGGCGCCCCTTAGCAGGACCACGGACCGGGTCAGGCCACCGTGACTGTTGTGATTCGGTTCGTGGGCTCCCCCGGTGGTCTCTTGTGGTACTGGTGTCCTGCAAGCTTTGCCTTCTCAGTTCACCTGTTCCTATCAGGATGTGGGAGTATCCTATTTAACCTTGCTCCTCAGTCATTCTAATGCTGGCCATCAATGTATCCAGAGTGATTCTGTTGCATGTTCCTGCTCCCAGTTTTCTGCTCAGCTAAGTTGGACACTTTAGTCCTTAAGTCTATTTTTGTATGTTTTGTCCAGTTTGCACTTATGTGAATCTCTGCAGCTGGAAGCTCTTGTTGGGCTGAAATTACCACTCCAGTGGCATGAGTTGTCACATGAGTTAAGGTAATTTCAGGATGGTGTTTTGAAGGGTTTTGCAGCTGACCGCGAAGTCCTCTGTTGTATCTTTCTGCTATTTAGTTAGCGGGCCTCTCTGTGCTAAATCTGCTTTCATACTACGTGTGTCTTTTCATCTGCTCTCACCGTTATTATATGTGGGGGGCTGCTATCTCCTGTGGGGACATTCTCTGGAGGCAAGCCAGGACTGTGTTTTCTTCTACCAGGGGTAGTTAGTTCTCCGGCTGGCGCGCGGCATCTAGAGACAACGCAGGAATGCCCCCTGGCTACTTCTAGTGTGGTGTGTAGGTTTAGCATCGCGGTCAGCTCTAGTTTCCATCACCCGAGAGCTTGTCCGTTTATTCTATGCTTCTGATGTTTCCTTGCCATTGGAAACCATAACAGTATGGCCAGACAAAAATGTTTAATCTATAGGCTGAAGCAGGAGAGAAAAGGAACTGTGTGAAACCTTTTTTTTTTTTTTTTTTTTCCTTCCTCTGAAGTTGCACTCCAGCTCTAATTGCAGTCTCCTGTTTTCCTCTCCTCTTAACCCCTGAATGGCTCAGACTTTATCTGTTGAAATATGGATCCCCAGAGTCTGGCTACCAATTTGAATAATCTTGCCTCTAAAGTTCAGAATATACAAGATTTTTTGTTACATGCTCCTCGGTCTGAACCTAAAATTCCTATACCGGAGTTTTTTTCTGGAGATCGATCTTGTTTTCTAAATTTTAAATACAATTGTAAATTGTTTCTTTCGCTGAGATCTCATTCTGCTGAAGATCCTGCCCAGCAAGTAAAAATTGTTATTTCTTTACTGCGGGGTGACCCCCAAAATTGGGCATTTTCATTGGCACCAGGGGATCCTGCGTTGCTCAATGTGGATGCGTTTTTTCTGGCTTTGGGGTTGCTTTATGAGGAACCAAATTTGGAGATTCAGGCTGAGAAAGCCCTAATAGCCCTCTCTCAGGGGCAAGATGAAGCTGAAATATATTGCCAAAAATTTCGAAAATGGTCTGTGCTTACTCAGTGGAATGAGTGCGCTCTGGCGGCAATTTTCAGAGAAGGTCTCTCTGATGCTGTAAAAGACGTCATGGTGGGGTTTCCTGCGCCTACTGGTCTGAATGAGTCCATGACAATGGCAATTCAGATTGATCGGCGTTTACGGGAACGCAAACCTGTGCACCAGTTGGTGGTGTCTTCTGAAGAGGCACCACAGAGTATGCAATGTGATATCTTTCTGTCCAGAAGCGAACGACAGATTTATAGGCGCAAAAATCATTTGTGCTTCTATTGTGGAAATTCTACTCATGTTATATCAGCATGCTCTAAACAAACAAAGAAAGTTGATAAATCCTCTGCTATTGGCACTTTGCAGTCCAAGTTTATTTTGTCTGTAACTCTAATTTGTTTGTTATCTTCTATTGTTGCGGATGCGTATGTGGATTCTGGCGCCGCTTTGAGTCTTATGGATTGGTCCTTTGCCAGGCGCTGTGGGTTTGATCTAGAGCCTCTGGAAGTTCCTATACCTTTAAAGGGTATTGATTCTACACCATTGGCTAGTAATAAACCACAATACTGGACACAAGTGACTATGCGTATGACTCCAGACCATCAAGAGGTGATTCGCTTCCTTGTACTGTATAATCTACATGATGTGTTGGTGCTGGGATTGCCATGGTTGCAAACTCATAACCCAGTCCTTGACTGGAAAACAATGTCTGTACTAAGCTGGGGATGTCAGGGAAATCATGGGGACACATCTTTGGTCTCCATTGCTTCATCTATTCCCTCTGAAATTCCTGAGTTTTTGTCTGATTATCGTGAGGTTTTTGAGGAATCTACTCTTAATTCTCTTCCTCCTCACAGAGATTGCGATTGCGCCATAGATTTGATCCCTGGCAGTAAATTTCCTAAGGGTCGTCTATTCAATCTGTCTGTACCTGAACATGCTGCCATGCGAGAGTATATTAGGGAGTCCTTGGAAAAGGGACATATTCGTAGTTCTTCGTCTCCTCTTGGAGCGGGGTTCTTTTTCGTAGCTAAAAGCGATGGTTCTTTGAGACCTTGTATTGATTATAGACTCTTGAATAAGATCACAGTCAAGTATCAGTATCCTTTGCCATTGCTGACAGATTTATTTGCTCGCATTGAGGGGGCGAAGTGGTTCTCTAAGATTGATCTTCGCGGTGCGTATAATTTGGTGCGAGTTAAGCAGGGGGATGAGTGGAAAACCGCATTTAATACGCCCGAGGGCCATTTTGAGTATTTGGTGATGCCTTTTGGTCTGTCAAATGCCCCTTCGGTCTTTCAGTCTTTTATGCACAATATTTTCCGTGAATATCTGGATAAATTTATGATTGTGTATTTGGACGATATCTTGATTTTTTCGGATGACTGGGAATCTCATGTTCAACAAGTTAGGAGGGTTTTTCAGGTTTTGCGGACCAATTCTCTGTTTGTTAAAGGTTCAAAGTGTGTTTTTGGGGTTCAGAAGATTTCTTTTTTGGGGTACATTTTTTCCCCCTCTTCTATTGAGATGGATCCTGTGAAGGTTCGGGCTATTTGTGACTGGACGCAACCGACTTCTCTTAAGGGCCTTCAGAAATTTTTGGGCTTTGCTAACTTTTATCGTCGATTCATAACTGGTTTTTCTAGCGTTGTCAGGCCTTTGACTGATTTGACTAAAAAGGGTGCTGATGTTGCAGATTGGTCTCCTGCTGCTGTGGAGGCCTTTCGGGAGCTTAAGCGCCGTTTTTCTTCTGCTCCGGTGTTGTGCCAGCCTGATGTTTCTCTTCCTTTTCAGGTGGAAGTTGATGCTTCCGAGATCGGAGCGGGGGCGGTTTTGTCGCAGAAAAGTTCAGATTGTTCAGTGATGAGACCTTGTGCGTTCTTTTCTCGAAAATTTTCGCCCGCCGAGCGAAATTATGATGTCGGTAATCGGGAGCTTTTGGCGATGAAGTGGGCATTCGAGGAGTGGCGTCATTGGCTTGAGGGTGCTAAACATCAGGTGGTGGTCTTGACTGATCACAAAAATTTGATTTATCTTGAGTCGGCCAGACGTCTGAATCCTAGACAGGCGCGCTGGTCGTTGTTTTTCTCCCGGTTTAATTTTGTGGTTTCGTATCTGCCAGGTACTAAGAATGTGAAGGCGGATGCCCTTTCTAGGAGTTTTGAACCTGATTCCCCTGGTGATTCTAAACCTACGGGTATACTTAAGGATGGGGTGATATTGTCTGCTGTCTTCCCAGACCTGCGACGTGCTTTACAAGAGTTTCAGGCGGATCGGCCTGATCGTTGTCCACCTGGTAGATTGTTTGTGCCGGATGAGTGGACCAATAGAGTCATCTCGGAGGTTCATTCTTCTGCGTTGGCAGGTCATCCGGGAATTTTTGGTACCAGAGATTTGGTGGCTAGGTCCTTCTGGTGGCCTTCCCTGTCTCGGGACGTGCGTACTTTTGTGCAGTCTTGCGATGTTTGTGCTCGGGCCAAGCCTTGTTGTTCTCGGGCTAGTGGGTTGTTGTTGCCCTTGCCTGTTCCTAAGAGGCCTTGGACACACATCTCTATGGATTTTATTTCTGATCTCCCTGTTTCTCAGAAGATGTCCGTCATTTGGGTGGTGTGTGACCGCTTTTCTAAGATGGTTCATTTGGTGCCCTTGCCCAAGCTGCCTTCCTCATCTGAGTTGGTGCCCCTGTTTTTTCAGAATGTGGTTCGGCTGCATGGTATTCCGGAGAATATCGTTTCCGACAGGGGATCCCAGTTTGTGTCCAGATTTTGGCGGGCGTTTTGTGCCAGGATGGGCATTGATTTGTATTTTTCGTCTGCATTTCATCCCCAGACAAATGGCCAGACGGAACGTACTAATCAGACCTTGGAGACTTATTTGAGGTGTTTCGTGTCTGCTGATCAGGATGACTGGGTCTCCTTTTTGCCGTTGGCTGAGTTTGCCCTTAATAATCGGGCCAGTTCTGCCACTTTGGTCTCCCCTTTCTTTTGCAATTCAGGGTTCCATCCTCGTTTTTCATCTGGTCAGGTGGAGTCTTCGGATTGTCCTGGAGTGGATACCATGGTGGATAGGTTGCATCGTATTTGGGGGCAGGTGGTGGACAATTTGGAGTTGTCCCAGGAGAAGACTCAACGTTTTGCTAATCGCCATCGTCGTGTTGGTCCTCGTCTTCGTGTTGGGGACTTGGTGTGGTTGTCCTCCCGTTTTGTCCCTATGAGGGTCTCTTCTCCTAAGTTTAAGCCTCGGTTCATCGGTCCTTATAAGATTTTGGAAATTCTTAACCCTGTGTCTTTTCGTTTGGACCTCCCAGCATCCTTTGCTATCCATAATGTCTTCCATCGGTCATTATTGCGGAGGTATGAGGTACCACTTGTGCCTTCTGTTGAGCCTCCTGCTCATGTGCTGGTTGAGGGTGAATTGGAGTACGTGGTGGAGAAAATCTTGGACTCCCGTGTTTCCAGACGGAGACTTCAATATCTGGTGAAATGGAAGGGCTACGGTCAAGAGGATAATTCTTGGGTTACAGCTTCTGATGTTCATGCTTCTGATTTGGTCCGTGCCTTTCATAGGGCTCATCCAGATCGCCCTGGTGGTTCTTGTGAGGGTTCGGTGCCCCCTCCTTAAGGGGGGGGTACTGTTGTGATTCGGTTCGTGGGCTCCCCCGGTGGTCTCTTGTGGTACTGGTGTCCTGCAAGCTTTGCCTTCTCAGTTCACCTGTTCCTATCAGGATGTGGGAGTATCCTATTTAACCTTGCTCCTCAGTCATTCTAATGCTGGCCATCAATGTATCCAGAGTGATTCTGTTGCATGTTCCTGCTCCCAGTTTTCTGCTCAGCTAAGTTGGACACTTTAGTCCTTAAGTCTATTTTTGTATGTTTTGTCCTGTTTGCACTTATGTGAATCTCTGCAGCTGGAAGCTCTTGTTGGGCTGAAATTACCACTCCAGTGGCATGAGTTGTCACATGAGTTAAGGTAATTTCAGGATGGTGTTTTGAAGGGTTTTGCAGCTGACCGCGAAGTCCTCTGTTGTATCTTTCTGCTATTTAGTTAGCGGGCCTCTCTGTGCTAAATCTGCTTTCATACTACGTGTGTCTTTTCATCTGCTCTCACCGTTATTATATGTGGGGGGCTGCTATCTCCTGTGGGGACATTCTCTGGAGGCAAGCCAGGACTGTGTTTTCTTCTACCAGGGGTAGTTAGTTCTCCGGCTGGCGCGCGGCATCTAGAGACAACGCAGGAATGCCCCCTGGCTACTTCTAGTGTGGTGTGTAGGTTTAGCATCGCGGTCAGCTCTAGTTTCCATCACCCGAGAGCTTGTCCGTTTATTCTATGCTTCTGATGTTTCCTTGCCATTGGAAACCATAACACGTGACATCCTCAGAACCGATAGACCCGGTACCGAGTACCCTGCCGTCCTGCATTTGGGGGCCGCTCCAGATGTTTCTCTGCAAAGGGACCAGGACTAAGTAGATTAACAGACAGCAAAAAACCTGGAATACCGGCTTAAAATGCTCCAACTTGGAGCACACAGGTCCATGAGGCCTGTCACGGAAATACCACACTGCCAAATATGTGACCTGTATTTTTGGGGGTTCTGCAAAATAGTGCTGTATATAACTAGAGTAACAGACAGCAAAAACAGTGGAAAACTGGCCTAAAATGCCCAAACTTGGAGCACACTGATATATGAGGCCTGTCATGGAAATACCACACTGCCAAATATGTGGCCTGTAATTTTTGGGGGGTCTGCAAAATAGTGCACTACCAAATATGTGGCCTGTATGTGGCACCCCAGGAGTTTGGGTACCACAGTAGTGCTGCCTTCCTCTCGGGGAGGGTAGTGCTATGTCTGGAGACAAGTTAGATTCCCTTTGGTAAGTTATCACACACACAACACCTTCCAAATCCAGGCCAGGAGGGGGAGCTCAAAACTCTGTTTTAGGGCAGCTTCCCTGGATGAAGATCTTGGTTTGGAGGTGGAGTTAGTTCAGTTATTACTGACAGTCTGTGTGCGAGGACAGACAGGAACGGAGCACAGTGGAGATACAAGACTCCAGGAGGGGACTAGGAAGGCCTCCAGGGAGTCAGAGTGCAGTAGCCGGGTACCGGGAGCCTAAAGGTACCTTCACACGAAGCGACGCTGCAGCGATAGCGACAACGATGCCGATGGCTGCAGCGTCGCTGTTTGGTCGCTGGAGAGCTGTCACACAGACCGCTCTCCAGCGACCAACGATGCCGAGGTCCCCGGGTAACCAGGGTAAACATCGGGTTGCTAAGCGCAGGGCCGCGCTTAGTAACCCGATATTTACCCTGGTTACCAGCGTAAAAGTAAAAAAAACAAACAGTACATGCTCACCTGCGCGTCCCCCAGCGTCTGCTTCCTGACACTGACTGAGCTCCGGCCCTAACAGCAGAGCGGTGACGTCACCGCTGTGCTTTCACTTTCACTTTAGGGCCGGCGCTCAGTAAGTGTCAGGAAGCAGACGCTGGGGGACGCGCAGGTGAGCATGTACTGTTTGTTTTTTTTACTTTTACGCTGGTAACCAGGGTAAACATCGGGTTACTAAGCGCGGCCCTGCGCTTGGTAACCCGATGTTTACCCTGGTTACCAGTGTAAAACATCGCTGGTATCGTTGCTTTTGCTTTCAAACACAACGATACACGGCGATCGGATGACCAAATAAAGTTCTGGACTTTATTCAGCGACCAGCGACATCACAGCAGGATCCTGATCGCTGCTGCGTGTCAAACTAAACGATATCGCTAGCAAGGATGCTGCAACGTCACGGATCGCTAGCGATATCGTTACAAAGTCGTTTCGTGTGAAGGTACCTTAAGGCTTTTGTCGACTATAAGACACAGAGCAGAACCGGAGGGCATTGAATTACATGGACTTTGCCCATATTTACCTGTGGCACAGCAGCACCTTGGAGCCTGGAGTCACAATGAAAGGACCTCAGTAGGCACAGCTCAAGCTGCCTGCCATACAGTTACCTGTCCCTGGACAGGAGAACAAATAAGGACTTTGCTTAGGACACTTAGTGGCAGCAGGGACCTCAGAGACAGTAAGCGCATAGTGGAAGGCTCCTACCCGACCTGCCAAGGGGATTCCACTTGTTTCTGGACTACCCGGATTTCTAATTCACCTGTTGTCGGTGCCCTGGACTGTGGCCTGTCACCAACAAGTAAACCAGGTAAAGACTTACAACCTGTCTCCTCCATTTATTCACAGGCCTTACCATCTATGCCACACACCATAGGACCCCTGGGGACCCCTCTTCACCTGTGGGAAGTGTAACATCTGAGCTGCCGCAACATCCCCCAGGGGACCCCTCTAATGCAGCGTCGGTCCCCCATTGACCGAACTTCACAGGTGGCATCACGACAAACTTTGAACATTTAATCCCCTGTAACGTTGATGCCCAGGGCCACGGACCGGGTCGCAGCCACCGTGACATCCCCCTTTGCGACCGGACCTGGTACCGAGTATCCCACTGCCCTATGGGCGTGTCATGTATTTTTGGGGGAGTTTGCAAAATAGTGCTATATATAACTAGAGTAACAGACAGCAAAAACAGTGGAAAACCGGCCTAAAATGCCCCACCTTTGAGCACACAGATATATGAGGCCTGTCACGGAAATACCACACTGCCAAATATGTGGCCTGTATTTTTGGGGAGTCTGCAAAATAGTGCTGTATATAACTAGAGTAACAGACAGTAAAAACAGTGGAAAATCTTCTGCCTCGTCTGGAAAATTGGGCCTTCTGGACAGCACATCAGCATTAGCGTTCTTATGTCCTGCTCGGTACTTGATGGTAAACTGGTAGTTGGACAGCCGGGCCATCCATCGCTGTTCCAGTGCACCCAGTTTTGTGGGTTAGCTGATTGTTGTCCGTGTAGATAGCAAACTTCGCTGATGCCAGGTAGTGCCTGAAGCACTCCGTTACCGCCCAGACTATGGCAAAGAACTCCAGTTTAAAGGAACTATAGTTGTCGGGAATCCTTTCAGTGGGACGAAGCTTCCTGCTGTCATAGGCAATCACTCTCTACCTGCCTTTCTGCATTTGTGACAGCACTGCTCCTAATCCCATGTTGCTGGCGTCTGTGTAAAGTACAAATAGTTGGTCATAGTCAGGGTAGGCCAGGACTTTATCTCCCGTGAGAGCCAACTTCATCCGAGTGAAGGATTCTTCCAACCCGTTGTTCCACTCGAACGGAGGACTCTTGTTCTCAGCCTTCTTGGATTGGCCCACTAGCAAGTCTTGCAGAGCTGCAGCTATCTTGGTGAAGCCCCTGATGAATCAACCCGAGGAACTGCCGTACTTCATGAATGTTGTTGGGTTTTGGCCAATCCCTAATAATAGTGGCTTGGTCAGGGTCTGGTGCCACACCTTTGGCGCTTACCACCTGGCCTAGGTACTGCACCATGGGCTTCAGCAGGTGGCATTTGGATGGCTTCACTTTCAGGCCAAAGTTGTACAAGACTTCAAACACCTCGGCCAGGTGTGGTCTTCATAGGTCTTGGAGAAGACAATGATGTCATCCAAGTACACCAGAATGGTTTCAAAGTTGTTACATCCGAGGCAACACTCCATCATCCTTTGGAATGTCCCCGATGCATTGCAAAGCCCGAATGGCATGTTGTTGAACTCGCTTAAGCCCATGGGTGTCGTAAAGGCGCTTTTCTCTTTATCCGCCTTTGCCACGGGAACCTGCCAATACCCACTTGTGAGACCTAAGGTGGAGAAATAGTTAGCGGATCTCAGTGCAGCTAGTGATTCCTCAATTCTAGGTAACGGGTAGGCGTCCTTGTGTGTAATGCTGTTAATTCACCTGTAGCCAACACACATTCTCATGGTGCCATCTTTCTTTTTAACGAGGACTAACAGAGCTGCCCAGGGGCTACAACTATCTCTGATTACCCCAGCCTTCTTCATCTCCCGCAACATATCCTTGGCACGTTGTTAGCGTCCTGGGGCAGATGATCCCCAGTGGGGATATGGTGTTGGACCCCTTTTATCTGCCTAATGTCTAGAGGATGTTTGCTGAAGACCAGCTCACACTCTCGAGCCACCCAATAAGCCCCTGCTTGTGGTGCAAAGGAGTGGGGTCAGGGCCTACGTTTAGCTGTTGACACCAATCCTCCAGCTACCACTTAGAGCCATTGTCCTCCACCTGGTCCGACGGAAGCAAGGGTTCTGCTGTCTCTATTGCATTGTTACTTACAGTGAACAGATTAGCAAGGGTGGCATATCCGGGTAAATGGACCTCTTTTTCCCCACAATTCAGGATGCGTATCGGTGCTCTCCCCTTGCGGACATCAACTACCCCCTTGCGGACAGCGGGCCTACTATCAGAGTACACTGGTAATTTTGACCCCTGAGGCCTATGGCTGCCTGACACCAAATTAACATTTCACTCCTTGGGGGAACTGCAATGGGGAAAGGATCACTCACCTTGACACTGCCAACTTCTCCACCTGACAACTCAACCTGTTGTCTCTAAATCAGTGCTTTGATCTCCTTTTGTAGGACTCATTGCTGACTGGAACTGGCGGTCTCGGCTACCTGTTGCAACTAGGGTTGAGCGACTTTCATTTTTTTAAGATCGAGTAGGGTTTTGGGAAACCCGATTTTGTCCAGAGTCGAGTCGAGTGCAGTCGGCCGATTATCGCTAAAAGTCGGGGATCGACCGAAACACGAAACCCAATGCAAGTCAATGGGGAAGCATAGTCGGCAGTGAGTGGAGGCCAGGAAAACACCTACAGTGCCCATTTTAATGCCAAAAACATCCATTCTTGTTTCTGAAGCTTGCCAATCTTAATTAACTGTATAATAATAGTTGGGCATAGGGAATTGGGGGAAAGTTGTGGGGGGAGTAGGGCTGGCTCAAGTTTTTCGTGGGCCCAGGAAATGCGGACTACGTCACGGCGGTGTTGCCGGGAAAGGTAAGTATTTAAAAGTTGCAAGTGCTGTGATCCTGAGCAAGCAGGGGGGGGCCCACTCGTTCGCATTGCCACTGGCACAGGGCCCCTCAAAGTACGGCGGTGTGTTTGCATGGCGGGGGCGCCTCCCACCAGCAGCGACACTTTTGCGCACTCTGAGGGGCCCTGTGCCAGTGACGTCGCCAACGAGTATGCCCCCCCACCTGATGAAGGAACCTGCACTTTCATCTGCACCTTCCTCTTTGTCCCTGTGTAAGGTGGTATAACATGCGGGAAGGGGAACCTTACTTTCAGCAGGGTCAGATTCTGGCTGTGTAGAGTACAAGGGGAATGTAGTGGTCTAGGTCAATGTACCAGCAGACTCATTTAGCAGTGGCTGGGCAATGGGCAGGATGAGGAGGAAACAGATATAGGGCCAAAGAATAAAGTAGGCTACATGCAGTTCAAAATTGGTAACAGGACTAAACAGGCGGCATTGCTTTGTTCAGTGGAGTAGCAAACCCAAGAGCAGCAGACACTGTTTCAAGGGCCTAACCACACTAGTAGGCCAAATGCAGTTTAATATCTGATAGTATAGGGCGAAAGCCAGAATGTGGAAGCTCAGCTTTGTTCAGTTGAGGACAACACCAGGGAGGGGCAGACACCTTTAGTAGGCCGGAAAAGCCTATTGCATTTTTTAAAATGGTAATTTGGAGCAGAAGGTTGAAGCTCAGCTTTATTTAGTTGAGGGCAACACCAGGGAGGGGCAGAAGCCGTTAGTAGGCCCTAACCACCATTTTTTTTTTTTAAAACCACTTAATGAGAGCCGGAAGGTTGAAGCTCAGCTTTATTTAGTTGAGGACAACACCAGGCAGGGGCACACAGACAGACACCTTTAGTAGGCCGGAAAAGCCTATTGCATTTTTTAAAATGGTAATTTGGAGCAGAAGGTTGAAGCTCAGCTTTATTTAGTTGAGGGCAACACCAGGGAGGGGCAGAAGCCGTTAGTAGGCCCTAACCACCATTTTTTTTTTTTAAAACCACTTAATGAGAGCCGGAAGGTTGAAGCTCAGCTTTATTTAGTTGAGGACAACACCAGGCAGGGGCACACAGACAGACACCTTTAGTAGGCCGGAAAAGCCTATTGCATTTTTTAAAATGGTAATTTGGAGCAGAAGGTTGAAGCTCAGCTTTATTTAGTTGAGGGCAACACCAGGGAGGGGCAGAAGCCGTTAGTAGGCCCTAACCACCATTTTTTTTTTTTAAAACCACTTAATGAGAGCCGGAAGGTTGAAGCTCAGCTTTATTTAGTTGAGGACAACACCAGGCAGGGGCACACAGACAGACACCTTTAGTAGGCCGGAAAAGCCTATTGCATTTTTTAAAATGGTAATTTGGAGCAGAAGGTTGAAGCTCAGCTTTATTTAGTTGAGGGCAACACCAGGGAGGGGCAGAAGCCGTTAGTAGGCCCTAACCACCATTTTTTTTTTTTAAAACCACTTAATGAGAGCCGGAAGGTTGAAGCTCAGCTTTATTTAGTTGAGGACAACACCAGGCAGGGGCACACAGACAGACACCTTTAGTAGGCCGGAAAAGCCTATTGCATTTTTTAAAATGGTAATTTGGAGCAGAAGGTTGAAGCTCAGCTTTATTTAGTTGAGGACAACACCAGGCAGGGGCACACAGACAGACACCTTTAGTAGGCCGGAAAAGCCTATTGCATTTTTTAAAATGGTAATTTGGAGCAGAAGGTTGAAGCTCAGCTTTATTTAGTTGAGTGTTGTGAATTTGGATTCTGGGCTCCCCCGGTGGCTACTGGTGGAATTGAACTGGTGTCTTCATCTTCTCTGTTCACCTGTTCCCATCAAGATGTGGGAGTCGCTATATAGCCTTGCTGCTCTGTTAGTTGCTTGCCGGTCAACAATGTTATCAGAAGCCTCTCTGTGCTTGTTCCTGCTCCTAGACAACTACTAGATAAGTTGGACTCTTGTCCATGTTTGTTTTTGCATTTTTGTTCCAGTTCACAGCTGTAGTTTCGTTACTGTGTCTGGAAAGCTCTTGTGAACAGGAATTGCCACTCTGGTGTTATGAGTTAATGCCAGAGTTTTAAAGTAATTTCTGGATGGTGTTTTGATAGGGTTTTCAACTGACCATGAAAGTGTCCTTTCTGTCTTCTGCTATGTAGTAAGTGGACCTCAAATTTGCTAAACCTATTTTCATACTACGTTTGTTATTTCATCTTGATTCACCGCCAATACATGTGGGGGGCCTCTGTCTCCTTTCGGGGTATTTCTCTAGAGGTGAGCTAGGACTAATATTTTCCTCTGCTAGCTTTATTTAGTCCTCCGGCTGGTGCTGGGCATCTAGAATCAACGTAGGCATGCTACCCGGCCACTGCTAGTTGTGCGTTAGGTTTAGTTCATGGTCAGCTTAGTTTCCATCTTCCAAGAGCTAGTTCCTATATATGCTGATGCTATGATCTCTTGCCATTGAGATCATGACAGTTTGACCGGCCCACTAAAGGGTTAAAATCCTTGGCTGAGAAAGGAGAGAAATAAGTAGTCTGCTGAAATTTTTTTTTTTTTTTTTTCTCTCTCTTTGAATGGCTCTGTGTTCACCTGTTTGCAATGGATCTTCAGAGTGTAGCTGCAGGTTTGAATAATCTCGCCACGAAGGTACAAAATTTGCAAGATTTTGTTTGTCATGCACCTGTATCTGAGCCGAGAATTCCTTTGCCGGAATTTTTCTCGGGGAATAGATCTGGGTTTCAGAATTTTCGAAATAATTGCAAATTATTTTTGTCCCTGAAATCTCGCTCTGCCGGAGATCCTGCACAGCAGGTCAGGATTGTGATTTCCTTGCTCCGGGGCGACCCTCAAGACTGGGCTTTTTCATTGACACCAGGGGATCCTGCGTTGCTCAATGTGGATGCGTTTTTTCTGGCCTTGGGGTTGCTTTATGACGAACCTCATTTGGAGCTTCAGGCAGAAAAAACTTTGATGTCCCTATCTCAGGGGCAAGATGAAGCGGAAATTTACTGCCAAAGATTCCGTAAATGGTCTGTGCTTACTCAGTGGAATGAGTGCGCCCTGGCGGCGACTTTCAGAGAGGGTCTCTCTGATGCCATTAAGGATGTTATGGTGGGGTTCCCTGTGCCTGCGGGTCTGAATGAGTCCATGACAATGGCTATTCAGATCGATAGGCGTTTGCGGGAGCGCAAACCAGTGCACCATCTGGCGGTGTCCACTGAGAAATCGCCAGAGAGTATGCAGTGTGATAGAATTCTGTCCCGAAGCGAGCGGCAGAATTTTAGACGGAAAAATGGGTTGTGTTTCTATTGTGGTGATTCTACTCATGTTATATCAGCATGCTCTAAGCGCACTAAAAAGCTTGGTAAATCTGTTTCCATTTGCACCTTACCGTCTAAGTTTATTCTATCTGTGACCCTGATTTGCTCTTTGTCATCTATTACCACGGACGCCTATGTCGACTCTGGCGCCGCTTTGAGTCTTATGGATTGGTCCTTTGCCAAACGCTGTGGGTATGATTTAGAGCCTTTGGAGACTCCTATTCCTCTGAAGGGGATTGACTCCACCCCATTGGCTAATAATAAACCACAATACTGGACACAAGTAACTATGCGTATTAATCCGGATCACCAGGAGATTATTCGCTTTCTGGTGCTGTATAATCTACATGATGATTTGGTGCTAGGATTGCCTTGGCTGCAATCTCACAACCCAGTCCTCGACTGGAAAGCTATGTCTGTGTTGAGCTGGGGATGTAAGGGGGCTCATGGGGATGTACCTGTGGTTTCCATTTCATCATCTATTCCCTCTGAAATTCCTGAGTTCCTGTCTGACTATCGTGACGTCTTTGAAGAATCCAAGCTTGGTTCGTTACCTCCGCACCGAGAGTGCGATTGTGCCATAGATTTAATCCCGGGTAGTAAATACCCAAAGGGTCGTTTATTTAATCTGTCTGTGCCTGAACATGCTGCTATGCGTGAATATATAAAGGAGTCCTTGGAAAAGGGACATATTCGTCCATCGTCATCTCCCTTAGGAGCCGGTTTTTTCTTTGTGTCAAAAAAAGACGGCTCTTTGAGACCATGTATTGATTATCGGCTTTTGAATAAAATCACTGTTAAATATCAATACCCATTGCCGTTGCTGACTGATTTGTTTGCTCGCATAAAGGGGGCCAAGTGGTTCTCTAAGATTGACCTTCGTGGGGCGTATAATTTGGTGCGAATCAGGCAGGGGGATGAGTGGAAAACCGCATTTAATACGCCCGAGGGCCACTTTGAGTATTTAGTGATGCCTTTTGGTCTTTCAAATGCTCCGTCAGTTTTCCAGTCCTTTATGCATGATATTTTTCGCGATTATTTGGATAAATTTATGATTGTGTATCTGGATGATATTCTGATTTTTTCTGATGACTGGGACTCTCATGTCCAGCAAGTCAGGAGGGTTTTTCAGGTTTTGCGGTCTAATTCTTTGTGTGTGAAGGGTTCTAAGTGTGTTTTTGGGGTACAGAGGATTTCCTTTTTGGGATATATTTTTTCCCCCTCTTCCATTGAAATGGATCCTGTCAAGGTTCAAGCTATTTGTGATTGGACGCAGCCCTCTTCTCTTAAGAGTCTTCAGAAATTTTTGGGCTTTGCTAACTTTTATCGTCGATTTATTGTTGGTTTTTCGGATATTGCTAAGCCATTGACCGATTTGACTAAGAAGGGTGCTGATGTTGCTGATTGGTCCCCTGATGCTGTGGAGGCCTTTCGGGAGCTTAAGCGCCGTTTTTCCTCTGCCCCTGTGTTGCGTCAGCCTGATGTTGCTCTACCTTTTCAGGTTGAGGTCGACGCTTCTGAGATCGGAGCTGGGGCAGTGTTGTCGCAGAAAAGTTCTGACTGCTCCGTGATTAGGCCTTGTGCCTTCTTTTCCCGTAAATTTTCGCCCGCTGAGCGGAATTATGATGTTGGGAATCGGGAGCTTTTGGCCATGAAGTGGGCTTTTGAGGAGTGGCGCCATTGGCTTGAGGGGGCCAGACATCAGGTGGTGGTATTGACTGACCACAAAAATTTGATTTATCTTGAGACCGCCAGGCGCCTGAATCCTAGACAGGCGCGCTGGTCATTATTTTTCTCTCGGTTTAATTTTGTGGTGTCATACCTACCGGGTTCTAAGAATGTTAAGGCGGATGCCCTTTCTAGGAGTTTTGAGCCTGACTCGCCTGGTAACTCTGAGCCCGCAGGTATCCTTAAGGATGGAGTGGTATTGTCAGCCGTTTCTCCAGACCTGCGGCGGGCCTTGCAGGAGTTTCAGGCGGATAGACCTGATCGTTGCCCACCTGATAAACTGTTTGTTCCTGATGATTGGACCAGTAGAGTCATCTCTGAGGTTCATTCTTCTGCGTTGGCAGGTCATCCTGGCATTTTTGGTACCAGGGATTTGGTGGCAAGGTCCTTCTGGTGGCCTTCCCTGTCACGAGATGTGCGAGGCTTTGTGCAGTCTTGTGACGTTTGTGCTCGGGCCAAGCCTTGTTGTTCTCGGGCTAGTGGATTGTTGTTGCCCTTGCCTATTCCTAAGAGGCCTTGGACGCATATCTCGATGGATTTTATTTCAGATCTGCCTGTTTCTCAGAAGATGTCTGTCATCTGGGTGGTGTGTGACCGTTTCTCTAAGATGGTCCATTTGGTTCCTCTGCCCAAGTTGCCTTCTTCTTCCGAGTTGGTTCCTCTGTTTTTTCAAAATGTTGTTCGTTTGCATGGTATTCCTGAGAATATCGTTTCTGACAGAGGGACCCAATTCGTGTCTAGATTTTGGCGGGCATTCTGTGCTAGGATGGGCATAGATTTATCTTTTTCGTCCGCTTTCCATCCTCAGACGAATGGCCAGACCGAGCGGATTAATCAGACCCTGGAGACATATCTGAGGTGTTTTGTGTCTGCTGACCAGGATGATTGGGTTGCTTTTTTGCCATTGGCGGAGTTTGCTCTCAATAATCGGGCCAGCTCTGCCACTTTGGTGTCCCCGTTTTTCTGTAATTCGGGGTTTCATCCTCGATTTTCCTCTGGTCAGGTGGAATCTTTGGATTGTCCTGGAGTGGATGCTGTGGTGGAGAGATTGCATCAGATCTGGGGGCAGGTGGTGGACAATTTGAGGTTGTCCCAGGAGAAGACTCAGCTTTTTGCCAACCGCCACCGTCGTGTTGGTCCTCGGCTTTGTGTTGGGGATTTGGTGTGGTTGTCTTCTCGTTTTGTCCCTATGAGGGTCTCTTCTCCTAAGTTTAAGCCTCGGTTCATCGGCCCATATAAGATATTGGAGATTCTTAACCCTGTTTCCTTCCGTTTGGACCTCCCTGCATCCTTTTCTATTCATAACGTTTTTCATCGGTCATTATTGCGCAGGTATGAGGTACCGGTTGTGCCTTCCGTTGAGCCTCCTGCTCCGGTGTTGGTTGAGGGTGAGTTGGAGTACGTTGTGGAGAAAATCTTAGACTCTCGTGTTTCCAGACGGAGACTCCAGTATCTGGTCAAGTGGAAGGGATACGGCCAGGAGGATAATTCTTGGGTGAATGCATCTGATGTTCATGCCTCTGATCTGGTTCGTACCTTTCATAGGGCCCATCCTGATCGCCCTGGTGGTTCTGGTGAGGGTTCGGTGCCCCCTCCTTGAGGGGGGGGTACTGTTGTGAATTTGGATTCTGGGCTCCCCCGGTGGCTACTGGTGGAATTGAACTGGTGTCTTCATCTTCTCTGTTCACCTGTTCCCATCAAGATGTGGGAGTCGCTATATAGCCTTGCTGCTCTGTTAGTTGCTTGCCGGTCAACAATGTTATCAGAAGCCTCTCTGTGCTTGTTCCTGCTCCTAGACAACTACTAGATAAGTTGGACTCTTGTCCATGTTTGTTTTTGCATTTTTGTTCCAGTTCACAGCTGTAGTTTCGTTACTGTGTCTGGAAAGCTCTTGTGAACAGGAATTGCCACTCTGGTGTTATGAGTTAATGCCAGAGTTTTAAAGTAATTTCTGGATGGTGTTTTGATAGGGTTTTCAACTGACCATGAAAGTGTCCTTTCTGTCTTCTGCTATGTAGTAAGTGGACCTCAAATTTGCTAAACCTATTTTCATACTACGTTTGTTATTTCATCTTGATTCACCGCCAATACATGTGGGGGGCCTCTGTCTCCTTTCGGGGTATTTCTCTAGAGGTGAGCTAGGACTAATATTTTCCTCTGCTAGCTTTATTTAGTCCTCCGGCTGGTGCTGGGCATCTAGAATCAACGTAGGCATGCTACCCGGCCACTGCTAGTTGTGCGTTAGGTTTAGTTCATGGTCAGCTTAGTTTCCATCTTCCAAGAGCTAGTTCCTATATATGCTGATGCTATGATCTCTTGCCATTGAGATCATGACAGTTGAGGGCAACACCAGGGAGGGGCAGAAGCCGTTAGTAGGCCCTAACCACCATTTTTTTTTTTTAAAACCACTTAATGAGAGCCGGAAGGTTGAAGCTCAGCTTTATTTAGTTGAGGACAACACCAGGCAGGGGCACACAGACAGACACCTTTAGTAGGCCGGAAAAGCCTATTGCATTTTTTAAAATGGTAATTTGGAGCAGAAGGTTGAAGCTCAGCTTTATTTAGTTGAGGGCAACACCAGGGAGGGGCAGAAGCCGTTAGTAGGCCCTAACCACCATTTTTTTTTTTTTAAAACCACTTAATGAGAGCCGGAAGGTTGAAGCTCAGCTTTATTTAGTTGAGGACAACACCAGGCAGGGGCACACAGACAGACACCTTTAGTAGGCCGGAAAAGCCTATTGCATTTTTTAAAATGGTAATTTGGAGCAGAAGGTTGAAGCTCAGCTTTATTTAGTTGAGGGCAACACCAGGGAGGGGCAGAAGCCGTTAGTAGGCCCTAACCACCATTTTTTTTTTTTTAAACCACTTAATGAGAGCCGGAAGGTTGAAGCTCAGCTTTATTTAGTTGAGGACAACACCAGGCAGGGGCACACAGACAGACACCTTTAGTAGGCCGGAAAAGCCTATTGCATTTTTTAAAATGGTAATTTGGAGCAGAAGGTTGAAGCTCAGCTTTATTTAGTTGAGGACAACACCAGGCAGGGGCACACAGACAGACACCTTTAGTAGGCCGGAAAAGCCTATTGCATTTTTTAAAATGGTAATTTGGAGCAGAAGGTTGAAGCTCAGCTTTATTTAGTTGAGGACAACACCAGGCAGGGGCACACAGACAGACACCTTTAGTAGGCCGGAAAAGCCTATTGCATTTTTTAAAATGGTAATTTGGAGCAGAAGGTTGAAGCTCAGCTTTATTTAGTTGAGGGCAACACCAGGGAGGGGCAGAAGCCGTTAGTAGGCCCTAACCACCATTTTTTTTTTTTAAAACCACTTAATGAGAGCCGGAAGGTTGAAGCTCAGCTTTATTTAGTTGAGGGCAACACCAGGGAGGGGCAGAAGCCGTTAGTAGGCCCTAACCAAAGTTGAAGGCCAAATGCAGTTTAATTTCTGATACTATAGGCCGAAAGCCAGAAGGTGGAAGCTCCGATTTAGACAGTGGAGGACAATTTGAATTAGGGACTGCAGACAGACTTAGTAGGCTGTCCCCTGTGGACCATGCATCCACCACATTAACCCATTGCGCCGTAATGGACACGTAATCTTCCGTGGCCATGCCTACAGGTCCATGCGTCTGTTGTCAGGTGCACCTTTGTACTCACAGATTGCCAGAGTGCATGGACAATGCGGTCTTCTACATGCTGGTGGAGGGTTGGGATGGCTTTTCTCGCAAAAGAAGTGTCGACTGGTTAGCTTGTAGCGTGGTACAGCGTAGTCCATCATGGCCTTATTAATAGTAAATAAAATATATAACTAGGCTCTATGAACTTTTAAATAGGTTCCAGGGGTACACGGGCAGCATTGGTGTGGTCAGTGGAGGAGTATTGCAAGTAGGGGCTGCAGACAGGCTATCAAAGGCCTAAAATAACAAACAGTAGGCAGTCATGGCAGTTTTACATCGGTTACATGGATACACAGGCAGGCACTCCAGGCAGCATTGTGGTCAGTGGAGGAGTATTGCAAGTAGGGGCCGCAGACAGGCTATCAAAGGCCTAAAATAACAAACAATAGGCTCATTGCAGTTTTACAGCGGTTACATGGATAGACGGGCAGGCAGCTTGGTGGTGAGTGGAGGAGTATTTAAAGTAGGGACCGCAGACAGGCAATCAAAGGCCTAACATAACAAACAATAGGCTCATGGCAGTTTTACAGCGGTTACATGGATACACGGGCAGGCAGCTTGGTGGTCAGTGGAGGAGTATTTAAAGTAGGGACCGCAGACAGGCTTCAAAGGCCTAACATAAGAAAATGGGCTGGCTGTAGGCACTTTATAATTGGTTCCAGGGGTACACGGGCAGCAGTGGTCTGGCCAGTGGAGGACTAGTGGAAGGAGGGACCGCAGACAGGCTTCAAAGGCCTAACATAAGAAAATGGGCTGGCTGTAGGCACTTTATAATTGGTTCCAGGGGTACACGGGCAGCAGTGGTCTGGTCAGTGGAGGACTAGTGGAAGGAGGGACCGCAGACAGGCTTCAAAGGCCTAACATAAAAAAATGGGCTGGCTGTAGGCACTTTATAATTGGTTCCAGGGGTACACGGGCAGCAGTGGTCTGGCCAGTGGAGGACTAGTGGAAGGAGGGACCGCAGACAGGCTTCAAAGGCCTAAAATAACAAACAATAGGCTCATGGCAGTTTTACAGCGGTTACATGGATACACGGGCAGGCAGCTTGGTGGTCAGTGGAGGAGTATTTAAAGTAGGGACCGCAGACAGGCTTCAAAGGCCTAACATAAGAAAATGGGCTGGCTGTAGGCACTTTATAATTGGTTCCAGGGGTACACGGGCAGCAGTGGTCTGGCCAGTGGAGGACTAGTGGAAGGAGGGACCGCAGACAGGCTTCAAAGGCCTAAAATAACAAACAATAGGCTCATGGCAGTTTTACAGCGGTTACATGGATACACGGGCAGGCAGCTTGGTGGTCAGTGGAGGAGTATTTAAAGTAGGGACCGCAGACAGGCTTCAAAGGCCTAACATAAGAAAATGGGCTGGCTGTAGGCACTTTATAATTGGTTCCAGGGGTACACGGGCAGCAGTGGTCTGGTCAGTGGAGGACTAGTGGAAGGAGGGACCGCAGACAGGCTTCAAAGGCCTAACATAAAAAAATGGGCTGGCTGTAGGCACTTTATAATTGGTTCCAGGGGTACACGGGCAGCAGTGGTCTGGTCAGTGGAGGACTAGTGGAAGGAGGGACCGCAGACAGGCTTCAAAGGCCTAAAATAACAAACAATAGGCTCATGGCAGTTTTACAGCGGTTACATGGATACACGGGCAGGCAGCTTGGTGGTCAGTGGAGGAGTATTTAAAGTAGGGACCGCAGACAGGCTTCAAAGGCCTAACATAAGAAAATGGGCTGGCTGTAGGCACTTTATAATTGGTTCCAGGGGTACACGGGCAGCAGTGGTCTGGCCAGTGGAGGACTAGTGGAAGGAGGGACCGCAGACAGGCTTCAAAGGCCTAACATAAAAAAATGGGCTGGCTGTAGGCACTTTATAATTGGTTCCAGGGGTACACGGGCAGCAGTGGTCTGGTCAGTGGAGGACTAGTGGAAGGAGGGACCGCAGACAGGCTTCAAAGGCCTAAAATAACAAACAATAGGCTCATGGCAGTTTTACAGCGGTTACATGGATACACGGGCAGGCAGCTTGGTGGTCAGTGGAGGAGTATTTAAAGTAGGGACCGCAGACAGGCTTCAAAGGCCTAACATAACAAACAATAGGCTCATGGCAGTTTTACAGCGGTTACATGGATACACGGGCAGGCAGCTTGGTGGTCAGTGGAGGAGTATTTAAAGTAGGGACCGCAGACAGGCTTCAAAGGCCTAACATAAGAAAATGGGCTGGCTGTAGGCACTTTATAATTGGTTCCAGGGGTACACGGGCAGCAGTGGTCTGGCCAGTGGAGGACTAGTGGAAGGAGGGACCGCAGACAGGCTTCAAAGGCCTAACATAAAAAAATGGGCTGGCTGTAGGCACTTTATAATTGGTTCCAGGGGTACACGGGCAGCAGTGGTCTGGTCAGTGGAGGACTAGTGGAAGGAGGGACCGCAGACAGGCTTCAAAGGCCTAAAATAACAAACAATAGGCTCATGGCAGTTTTACAGCGGTTACATGGATACACGGGCAGGCAGCTTGGTGGTCAGTGGAGGAGTATTTAAAGTAGGGACCGCAGACAGGCTTCAAAGGCCTAACATAACAAACAATAGGCTCATGGCAGTTTTACAGCGGTTACATGGATACACGGGCAGGCAGCTTGGTGGTCAGTGGAGGAGTATTTAAAGTAGGGACCGCAGACAGGCTTCAAAGGCCTAACATAAGAAAATGGGCTGGCTGTAGGCACTTTATAATTGGTTCCAGGGGTACACGGGCAGCAGTGGTCTGGTCAGTGGAGGACTAGTGGAAGGAGGGACCGCAGACAGGCTTCAAAGGCCTAACATAAAAAAATGGGCTGGCTGTAGGCACTTTATAATTGGTTCCAGGGGTACACGGGCAGCAGTGGTCTGGCCAGTGGAGGACTAGTGGAAGGAGGGACCGCAGACAGGCTTCAAAGGCCTAACATAAAAAAATGGGCTGGCTGTAGGCACTTTATAATTGGTTCCAGGGGTACACGGGCAGCAGTGGTCTGGTCAGTGGAGGACTAGTGGAAGGAGGGACCGCAGACAGGCTTCAAAGGCCTAAAATAACAAACAATAGGCTCATGGCAGTTTTACAGCGGTTACATGGATACACGGGCAGGCAGCTTGGTGGTCAGTGGAGGAGTATTTAAAGTAGGGACCGCAGACAGGCTTCAAAGGCCTAACATAACAAACAATAGGCTCATGGCAGTTTTACAGCGGTTACATGGATACACGGGCAGGCAGCTTGGTGGTCAGTGGAGGAGTATTTAAAGTAGGGACCGCAGACAGGCTTCAAAGGCCTAACATAAGAAAATGGGCTGGCTGTAGGCACTTTATAATTGGTTCCAGGGGTACACGGGCAGCAGTGGTCTGGTCAGTGGAGGACTAGTGGAAGGAGGGACCGCAGACAGGCTTCAAAGGCCTAACATAAAAAAATGGGCTGGCTGTAGGCACTTTATAATTGGTTCCAGGGGTACACGGGCAGCAGTGGTCTGGTCAGTGGAGGACTAGTGGAAGGAGGGACCGCAGACAGGCTTCAAAGGCCTAAAATAACAAACAATAGGCTCATGGCAGTTTTACAGCGGTTACATGGATACACGGGCAGGCAGCTTGGTGGTCAGTGGAGGAGTATTTAAAGTAGGGACCGCAGACAGGCTTCAAAGGCCTAACATAAGAAAATGGGCTGGCTGTAGGCACTTTATAATTGGTTCCAGGGGTACACGGGCAGCAGTGGTCTGGCCAGTGGAGGACTAGTGGAAGGAGGGACCGCAGACAGGCTTCAAAGGCCTAACATAAAAAAATGGGCTGGCTGTAGGCACTTTATAATTGGTTCCAGGGGTACACGGGCAGCAGTGGTCTGGTCAGTGGAGGACTAGTGGAAGGAGGGACCGCAGACAGGCTTCAAAGGCCTAAAATAACAAACAATAGGCTCATGGCAGTTTTACAGCGGTTACATGGATACACGGGCAGGCAGCTTGGTGGTCAGTGGAGGAGTATTTAAAGTAGGGACCGCAGACAGGCTTCAAAGGCCTAACATAACAAACAATAGGCTCATGGCAGTTTTACAGCGGTTACATGGATACACGGGCAGGCAGCTTGGTGGTCAGTGGAGGAGTATTTAAAGTAGGGACCGCAGACAGGCTTCAAAGGCCTAACATAAGAAAATGGGCTGGCTGTAGGCACTTTATAATTGGTTCCAGGGGTACACGGGCAGCAGTGGTCTGGCCAGTGGAGGACTAGTGGAAGGAGGGACCGCAGACAGGCTTCAAAGGCCTAACATAAAAAAATGGGCTGGCTGTAGGCACTTTATAATTGGTTCCAGGGGTACACGGGCAGCAGTGGTCTGGTCAGTGGAGGACTAGTGGAAGGAGGGACCGCAGACAGGCTTCAAAGGCCTAAAATAACAAACAATAGGCTCATGGCAGTTTTACAGCGGTTACATGGATACACGGGCAGGCAGCTTGGTGGTCAGTGGAGGAGTATTTAAAGTAGGGACCGCAGACAGGCTTCAAAGGCCTAACATAACAAACAATAGGCTCATGGCAGTTTTACAGCGGTTACATGGATACACGGGCAGGCAGCTTGGTGGTCAGTGGAGGAGTATTTAAAGTAGGGACCGCAGACAGGCTTCAAAGGCCTAACATAAGAAAATGGGCTGGCTGTAGGCACTTTATAATTGGTTCCAGGGGTACACGGGCAGCAGTGGTCTGGTCAGTGGAGGACTAGTGGAAGGAGGGACCGCAGACAGGCTTCAAAGGCCTAACATAAAAAAATGGGCTGGCTGTAGGCACTTTATAATTGGTTCCAGGGGTACACGGGCAGCAGTGGTCTGGCCAGTGGAGGACTAGTGGAAGGAGGGACCGCAGACAGGCTTCAAAGGCCTAACATAAAAAAATGGGCTGGCTGTAGGCACTTTATAATTGGTTCCAGGGGTACACGGGCAGCAGTGGTCTGGTCAGTGGAGGACTAGTGGAAGGAGGGACCGCAGACAGGCTTCAAAGGCCTAAAATAACAAACAATAGGCTCATGGCAGTTTTACAGCGGTTACATGGATACACGGGCAGCTTGGTGGTGAGTGGAGGAGTAGTGCAAGGAGTGTCTGTCCCAGTACTCCCAAAATATAAATAGATGTTAATGTCTCGCAAAACAACCAAAACAAAAAAAAAGGTGGCATACTTAGGTACAGGGGTGGGCTCATCTGCTGAGTTTCTGACATAGTAATTTGGCAGTAACTATTTAATGGTGCCAATATAGGACACAGACACAGACTACTTTAAGTTGCATCGTAGATGTCTACAAATTTGTATTGTCAGTGCCAGACATTGAATGATGTCAGCGAATAGACTAAAGATTGGTGGAGCTGTGCGACATAATTTTGCATGTGGTAGAGCACATTTTGAGCTGGGGTAGGGGGGAACTCTCTAGAGGCCGGCGGGACCGCCCCAGGGCCCCTCATGTTACAACGGTGTGTCTGACGTTGGGTGTGCACCACCACCGCCAGAGACACTACATTGTACTATGAGGGACCCAGTAGCAATGCCGTCAACCAAAAGCGAGCACACCCACCTCTTCAGACAAACAGCAGTCTCACGGGTGCTTGCGCCAAGTCGCGATACCACGGCCCCGTGTGGGGAGTTTGGCCATTTAGGGAGGTGTAAACATGTCGTATGCTGTACAATCAGCTGCAGCAAATTAGACATTAGAAAAGTAATTCACAGGCAAGAGCCTTTCATAGGAAAGCTAGGTGTTGGCCGGGCAAGGTGGGGCAAAAGATTTCGAAATCCAGTTGTGGTTCATTTTAATGAATGTTAGATCGTCAACATTTTGGGTAGCCAGACGAGTCCTTTTTTCGGTTAATATTGAACCTGCAGCACTGAATACTCTTTCTGATAGGACACTTGCTGCCGGGCAAGCAAGCTCCTGCAATGCATATTCTGCCAATTCTGGCCAGGTGTCTAATTTGGAGGCCCAGTAATCAAATGGGAATGACGGTTGAGGGAGAACATCGATAAGGGATGAAAAATAGTTAGTAACCATACTGGACAAATGTTGTCTCCTGTCACTTTCAATTGATGCAGCAGTACCTGTCCTGTCTGCGGTCATAGCAAAATCACTCCACAACCTGGTCAGAAAACCCCTCTGTCCAACGCCACTTCTGATGTGTGCACCCCTAACACTCCTAGTCTGCTGCCCCCTGGAGCTCGTGTGAGAACGATCACGTGCGCTGTGTGCTGGGAATGCCTGAAGCAAACGGTCAACAAGAGTTGATTGTTTGGTTGCTAATATTAGTTCCAAGTTCTCATGTGGCATAATATTTTGCAATTTGCCTTTATAGCGTGGATCAAGGAGGCAGGCCAACCAGTAATCGTCATCGTTCATCATTTTCGTAATGCGTGTGTCCCTTTTTAGGATACGTAAGGCATAATCCGCCATGTGGGCCAAAGTTCCAGTTGTCAAATCTCCGGTTGTGATTGGTTGAGGGGCAGTTGCAGGCAAATCTACGTCACTTGTGTCCCTCAAAAAACCAGAACCCGGCCGTGACACGCAACCAATTTCCTGTGCCCCCGGGAAAGGTTCGGCATTAAAAATATACTCATCCCCATCATCCTCCTCGTCCTCCACCTCCTCTTCGCCCGCTACCTCGTCCTGTACACTGCCCTGACCAGACAATGGCTGACTGTCATCAAGGCTTTCCTCTTCCTCTGGTGCAGACGCCTGCTCCTTTATGTGCGTCAAACTTTGCATCAGCAGACGCATTAGGGGGATGCTCATGCTTATTACGGCGTTGTCTGCACTAACCAGCCCTGTGCATTCCTCAAAACACTGAAGGACTTGACACATGTCTTGTATCTTAGACCACTGCACACCTGACAACTCCATGTCTGCCATCCTACTGCCTGCCCGTGTATCCTCCCACAAATAAATAACAGCACGCCTCTGTTCGCACAGTCTCTGAAGCATGTGCAGTGTTGAGTTCCACCTTGTTGCAACGTCTATGATTAGGCGATGCTGGGGAAGGTTCAAAGACCGCTGATAGGTCTGCATACGGCTGGCGTGTACAGGCGAACGTCGGATATGTGAGCAAAGTGCACGCACTTTGAGGAGCAGGTCGGAGAACCCAGGATAAGTTTTCAATAAGCACTGCACCACCAGGTTTAAGGTGTGAGCCAGGCAAGGAATGTGTTTCAGTTGGGAAAGGGAGATGGCAGCCATGAAATTCCTTCCGTTATCACTCACTACCTTGCCTGCCTCAAGATCTACTGTGCCCAGCCACGACTGTGTTTCTTGTTGCAAGAACTCGGACAGAACTTCCGCGGTGTGTCTGTTGTCGCCCAAGCACTTCATAGCCAATACAGCCTGCTGACGCTTGGCAGTAGCTGGCCCATAATGGGACAACTGGTGTGCAACAGTGTCATCTGCCGATGGAGTGGTTGGCAGACTGCGTTCTGTGGAAGAGCTGTAGCTTCTGCAGGAGGACGAGGAGGAGGAGGAGGAGGGGGTGCGAACGCCTACAGCCAACTGTTTCCTAGACCGTGGGCTAGGCACAACTGTCCCTAAATTGATGTCGCCTGTGGACCACATTCACCCAGTGTGCCGTGATGGACACATAACGTCCCTGGCCATGCCTACTGGTCCATGCATCTGTAGTCAGGTGCACCTTTGTACTCACAGATTGCCTGAGTGCATGGACGATGCGCTGTTTAACATGCTGGTGCAGGGCTGGGATGGCTTTTCTGGAAAAAAAGTGTCGACTGGGTAGCTCGTATCGTGGTTCAGCGTACTCCATCAGGGCTTTGAAAGCTTCGCTTTCAACTAACCGGTAGGGCATCATCTCTAACGAGATTAGTCTAGCTATGTGGGCGTTAAAACACTGTGTACGCGGATGCGAGGATAAGTACTTCCTTTTTCTAACCAGAGTCTCATGTAGGGTGAGCTGGACTGGAGAGCTGGAGATCGTGGAACTTTCGGGTGTGCCGGTGTACATGGCAGACTGAGAGACGGTTGGAGACGGTATTGTTTCCGCCGGTGCCCTAGATGCAATATTTCCTCCTACAAAACTGGTGATTCCCTGACCCTGACTGCTTTTGGCTGGCAAAGAAACCTGCACAGATACTGCCGGTGGTGCGGAAAATGGTGGCCTTACAGTGACGGAAGGGATGTTGCGTTGCTGACTAGCTTCATTGGCCGAGGGTGCTACAACCTTGAGGGACGTTTGGTAGTTAGTCCAGGCTTGAAAATGCATGGTGGTTAAGTGTCTATGCATGCAACTAGTATTTAGACTTTTCAGATTCTGACCTCTGCTTAAGCTAGTTGAACATTTTTGACAGATGACTTTGCGCTGATCAGTTGGATGTTGTTTAAAAAAATGCCAGACTGCACTCTTCCTAGACTCGGATCCCTTTTCAGGGATTGCAGACTGAGCTTTAACCGGATGGCAACGCTGTGCTCCAACAGGTTTTGGCTTTGACACGCGTTTTGGGCCAGATACGGGCCCGGCAGATGGAACCTGTTGCGATGTTGATGCCTGCTGCGGCCCCTCCTCCACCTCCGCTTCTGAACTACTGCCGCCTGCACCCTGTTCCCCCAATGGCTGCCAATCGGGGTCAATAACTGGGTCATCTATTACCTCCTCTTCGAGCTCGTGTGCAACTTCGTCTGTGTCACTGTGTCGGTCGGTGGTATAGCGTTCGTGGCGGGGCAACATAGTCTCATCAGGGTCTGATTGTGGATCTGTACCCTGAGAGGGCAATGTGGTGGTCTGAGTCAAAGGAGCAGCATAGTACTCTGGCTGTGGCTGTGCATCAGTGCACTCCATGTCAGAATATACTTGTAATGGGCATGGCCTGTTAAATGTTTCACTTTCTAAGCCAGGGACGGTATGTGTAAAGAGCTCCATGGAGTGACCCGTTGTGTCGCCTGCTGCATCCTTCTCTCTTGTTGTAGTTTTTGCTGAGGAGGACAAGGAAGCGACTTGTCCCTGACCGTGAACATCCACAAGCGACGCGCTGCTTTTACATTTACCAGTTTCGGAAGAGGAGGCAAAAGAGCTAGAGGCTGAGTCTGCAATGTAAGCCAAAACTTGCTGTTGCTGCTCCGCCTTTAAAAGCGGTTTTCCTACTCCCAGAAAAGAGAGCGTTCGAGGCCTTGTGTAGCCTGACGACGAAACTGGCTCCACAGCTCCAGACTTAGGTGGAATATTTTTATCCCCACGACCACCTGATGCTCCACTACCACTACCATCATTACCAGCTGACAATGAACGCCCACGACGACCTCTTGCACCAGACTTCCTCATTGTTTTAAAATCTTAACCAAAGTAACTTTATTTGTTGCTGTCAAACAACTTACACGGTGAGCTATAACTTCAGTATGATTTCAATATCCCTTAACAGGTTGTGAGACCACAAGGAAAATCAGGCACAATGTTACACACTCTGTTTTCTGTGGCACAAAATCACAGAGATGACACACACGCAGGACTGTCACTCAAGCACTAATGTCAATATTAATCTCCCACCTAATTTATTTATTTTTTTTTCTCAGGGAGACTTTAGAAACCAAATAATATTAAAAAAAAAAAAAAAAAGGCTTTCTATGGCCCACAATTAGAGGGAGAGAGGTGGCACACCCAGGAGTCAAGACTGGCGCACAAGCTGAAAGGGCAATATTACTCTCCCACTGTTTTTTTTAAGTTTTTTTTTTATTTCAGGGAGACTTTAGAAACCAAATAATATTAAAAAAACCAAAAAAAAAAATAGCCTTTCTATGGCCCACTGAATGAGAGACAGAGGTGGCACACCCAGGAGTCAAGACTGGCACACAAGCTGAAAGGGCAATATTACTCTCCCACTGTTTTTTTATGTATTTTTTGTTTTTTAAGGGAGACTTTAGAAACCCAATAATATTTTAAAAAAAAATTAATAGGCTTTCTATGGCCCACTGAATGAGAGGGAGAGAGGTGGCACACCCAGGAGTCAAGCCTGGCACACAAGCTGAAAGGGCAATATTACTCTCCCACTGTTTTTTTATGTATTTTTTGTTTTTTAAGGGAGACTTTAGAAACCCAATAATATTTAAAAAAAAAAAATAAATAGGCTTTCTATGGCCCACTGAATGAGAGGGAGAGAGGTGGCACACCCAGGAGTCAAGACTGGCACACAAGCTGAAAGGGCAATATTACTCTCCCACTGTTTTTTTATGTATTTTTTGTTTTTTAAGGGAGACTTTAGAAACCCAATAATATTTAAAAAAATAAATAAATAGGCTTTCTATGGCCCACTGAATGAGAGGGAGAGAGGTGGCACACCCAGGAGTCAAGACTGGCACACAAGCTGAAAGGGCAATATTACTCTCCCACTGTTTTTTTATGTATTTTTTGTTATTTAAGGGAGACTTTAGAAACCCAATAATATTTAAAAAAAAAAATAAATAGGCTTTCTATGGCCCACTGAATGAGAGGGAGAGAGGTGGCACACCCAGGAGTCAAGACTGGCACACAAGCTGAAAGGGCAATATTACTCTCCCACTGTTTTTTTATGTATTTTTTGTTTTTTAAGGGAGACTTTAGAAACCCAATAATATTTAAAAAAATAAATAAATAGGCTTTCTATGGCCCACTGAATGAGAGGGAGAGAGGTGGCACACCCAGGAGTCAAGACTGGCACACAAGCTGAAAGGGCAATATTACTCTCCCACTGTTTTTTTATGTATTTTTTGTTTTTTAAGGGAGACTTTAGAAACCCAATAATATTTTAAAAAAAAAAAAAATAGGCTTTCTATGGCCCACTGAATGAGAGGGAGAGAGGTGGCACACCCAGGAGTCAAGACTGGCACACAAGCTGAAAGGGCAATATTACTCTCCCACTGTTTTTTTAGGTTTTTTTTTTTTTTTCAGGGAGACTTTAGAAACCAAATAATATTAAAAAAAAAAAAAAAAAAAAATAGGCTTGCTATAGCCCACTGAATGAGAGATAGCACACACAGCAGTGGCACACAAGCCCTGACTGAGGCCAATATTTTTCTCCCACTGATTGATGTAGTGTTTTTGTGTTGAGGTAGAATTTAGAACACAAATCACGGAAAAAATAAATAGGCTTTCTATGGCCCACTCAGTGAGAGATGGCACACACAGGGATGGCACTGTAGCAGAAATGCCAATCTTAATCTCCCACAAAAAAAACAAAAAAAAAACAGGGACTGTCCTACAATTACTATCTCCCTGCAGTAATGTAAGCCAGGTATGGCAGGCAGCAATAGGAGTGGACTGATGCACAAATTAAATAAAAAGTGTGGACAAACAAAAAAGATAGCTGTGCAGAAAGGAAGGAACAAGAGGATATGTGCTTTGAAAAAAGCAGTTGGTTTCCACAGTGGCGTACACACAGCAATACAGCTATCACGGAGCCTTCTAGGGCAGCCCAATGAGCTACAGCGCTGAGGGGAAAAAAAAAAAAAAATAGCTTCCACAGTCCCTGCACACCGAAGGTGGTGTTGGACAGTGGAAATCGCTGCAGCACAAGCGGTTTGGTGGTTAGTGGACCCTGCCTAACGCTCTCCCTGCTTCTGACGAAGCGGCAGCAACCTGTCCCTAAGCTCAGATCAGCAGCAGTAAGATGGCGGTCGGCGGGAACGCCCCTTTATAGCCCCTGTGACGCCGCAGACAGCAAGCCAATCACTGCAATGCCCTTCTCTAAGATGGTGGGGACCAGGATCTATGTCATCACGCTGCCCACACTCTGCGTTCACCTTCATTGGCTGAGAAATGGCGCTTTTCGCGTCATTGAAACGCGACTTTGGCGCGAAAGTCGCGTACCGCATGGCCGACAAGCACAGGGGTCGGATCGGGTTTCATGAGACGCCGACTTAGCCAAAAGTCGGCGACTTTTGAAAATGATCGACCCGTTTCGCTCAACCCTAGTTGCAACAAAGCAATCTTAATGGTCACCTCCTTATACCCCACTTGTGGCAAAGGCTGACCATTGCTGACGACTGTGGTCAGATCATTGTCTGGGCTGCAGGTAATATCAGAGTCAGCCCAGTACCGTTTATAAAGAATATATGGCATAGTCATCACCTGAGAGATGGTGTCCAGTAAAGCGTTCATTGGGATGCATCAATCACAACTGGGAGGACCGGTTGTCCTCCAACATACTTGTCTTGCCAGCTTTGTGGGCCTGGTCATCGGTTGCTCGTTTAAATTGCAGAATCCTGTGATCTGTCCCGCCTTGCTGCAGTGGCGACAAATGGGTCGTCTCTCCTGGTCGTAGCAATCATTGTCTCTCCCACGGGTCGGTGGGATCCTCTTCTGCTGTCACAACGGGACGTCATCTGGACTGGAGGCCAGCTGGATCTTTTCCTGTGGGGACACCTGTATGGACCACATGGTTTTGGTTAGTGCCGCCACACTTTTGGTCAGCTCCTGCACCTGGAGACGTAGGTCTGCAGAGGAGTTATTATCTAGGGCCTGCGCGTCGGCTTCCAGGAGGGTCTGGGGAAAGGATGCCGCTTACTGGTGGTATGTAATTGCTGGATGCGCCTAGAGGGCACTGTGTCACTAGGATTTGATTCACGCAGCACCCGGATGGCCCTATCTTTAAAGTGTGCAAAGTCCAGGTCAGGGTTTTGTAGGGCCAAGATGTGCAGCTGTGTCCTGTGAGTGCTAGACCGGAGTCCCTCAATAAATTGATCCTTTAACAATCTGTCCCCTTCTTGCACACTGTCAGTGTCAACCTGCTTAATGGCCTGCAGCGCCTCCTAGAGATTAAGGGCATAGTCCCGTATACTGTCCTGCACCCTTTGTTTACACCTAAAGAATCTAATTTTATTCTCTGCTGGAGTGCGGGTGTCAAAGGCGTCCTTCAACCTGGCCAAGATTTGTTTAACAGTTCTTTTATCGGTGTCCAGCCAGGACTTTACTTCCCTCTGAGCTGCACCAGTTAACTGGCCAAAAAGGATGCTGACCTTTTGATTCTCAGACAGGGGGTAGACTTCGAACAAACTGCAGAGTCTCTCCTTAAAATCGCTCAGGGTATGTGACTCCCTTGAGTACTGCAGTAACCAGGCTGCTCCCAGTGTGTGCGGCTGGATCTGGCTGCATCATGGGGGCTGCGGCTGCGGCCGCCGTGGAATCTCCACCCAGATTGTACATTTTGTCCTCCTCCCCTAGTCTACCTCAGCCAGGCCCTGCGTTTCATTACTGGAGTCAGCAGCTGCTCCACCGGCTGTCTGGATGGTGCTCCTTCCGGTTTTCAAGTCCGGGGCCTCCTGCTTTTCCACCCGCTGATGGCAGAGTATGGAGCGCGCCTCCTCTTTGCGCTCTTTCTTTGGCTCCGCCCATGAAGACACACCCCCTCTGCTCCTCGCACAGCGTGGAAAATGGCAGTTATCGCACCATTTAATAAAGTCTATGGCATACAGGACCCAGTTTGCTCGGTCTGTCCATCCTTTTCGTGATGCCAGAAATGCAACACCCTCTAGGGCCATGGGGTACTCGGAACCGGGTCGGACGGTCCTTAAAGGGGTGGTCATGGCAGCAACTGACCCGGTCCATGGCCCTGGGCGTGCAATAAAAAGGATGAGGGAAATGTTTGTAGGGGATTATTCGTGACTCTACCTGTGGTGTTCGACTAGAGATGGCCGACGCCGCTTAAGGGGACCACTGGGGCTGGAAGCAGTTCAAAATTCACCTAGCCAGGTGGAGTTGGAAGCCTCCCTACTTTGCTGCTCTCTGGGCTCCTGATGCTTGTAGTTCTCATCAAGCCCCTCTCTCAGTTTGTCCACTTAGTGAAACGCTACCCACATGTCAGGCAGCTTGAGCCTTTTCCAGGTGTCACTCCCTCGTGGTGACTCTGGGCTCTGGTATGCAGCTGTGTCTTCGGGTGTCAGTTGTGGCCAGGAGACCTGCAATCTCCTGTCCTCCAGATTTGGCTGTGGGGCCTGTCGTTCCCACACAATCACGGACTTCGGTGTCCGCTCTGTTGCGCTCAATCCTGGGTTGAGCTCAGTCGCAGCTCCACTCCCAGGCTCTCCTCACATGCTTCCTGTCCCTTCGCTGTCTCTCACTTAATTCACTAACCCCGCCTCCAGGCCAGAACTTATAGGGAAGCTTCCTTGAAACTGGGCTGAGAGCTCCCCCTTCTGGGCTGGAATCAGAATAGGTGTTGTATGCCAGCATACATGCTAAGGGAATCCCTTCTTGCTTCCAGGCATGGCATCACCCCCTGTGAGGGAGGCAATGCCACTGTTGCAACCAGACTCCTGGGGTGCCACACATGTGGCTGCATAGAAATACATGCAGCCGCAAACTCCATTTCTGAGTGCCTGTGGCACTCGCATTAAACTCACAAGTGTGACCCGGCCTTAGACTTTAAGTCGTTTTGTATATTTTTTCCTTTTCTCCCCCTTCTTTTTTTCCATGATTGTGCAATACTTGTTCTGCTATAAATTGATTTAAAGAGGGTTGTCTGGGAGGCACACATATTGCTGCTGTTCACACATTGGCCGTATGCCTTTGTATTTATGCATCATTTTTTTCTTGCCACTGCTGGTTCATTTGCATTGGAGTTGTACTTAATGAATTGAGGATTTATTATTTTTGTTAGCCCATTTAGTTATACTCTGTTGGAAGTTTGTTCATGTCTATATATGTTTTTATGTTTTTTGCACTTTGTGTTCTCAATAAAGCCTTTTTTCACTTGCTATGTGCACTTTTATTTGCGCTGTCTTTCTCTTATTTGTCCATTACATTTGGTGGTATACAGTACAACCTTCAAAAAAAATGTTCAAAAATGTATCGGTATTTATTTACTCATCCATATAGTATTATGTCTTCTTGGGTACATTTTGGTTTTTTATAAGCCTCAAAAAAATTGTTCAAAAATGTATCTGTATTACATTGTTCATCCATATAGTATTACGTCTTCTTGGGTGCATTTCAGTGGTATCAAACCCTACCCTATATTGCTCATCCATAGAATATTACATATTTTTGTGTACATTTTGGTGGTATCTAAACCTCCCCAAAATTGTTAAAAAATGTATTGTCATTATACTTCTCATCCATAGAGTTTGATATCTTCTTGGGTGCATTTCTATGATATCTAACCCAACCAATAATTGTTCAAAAATGTATCGGTATTATATTGCCCATCCATAGAGTATTACTGTAGGTCTTCTTGGGTGCATTTCTATGGTATCTAATCATGCAAAAAATTGTTCAAACCTTTTTCTGTATTATATTGCTCATCCATAGATAATTAGTACTACATGTTTATTGGTATTATAATTCTCATCCATAGAGTTTTATGTCTTCTAGGGTACATTTTGGTGGTATCTAACCCTCCTCAAAAAAATTTTTATAAAATGTATCATTATTATATTGCTCATCTGTAGAGTATTATGTCTTCTTGGGTGCATTTACGTGGTATATACCCACAAAAGATTGTTCAATTTTTTTCTGTATTATATTGCTCATCCATAGAGTATTACATGTTCTTGGGTACATTTTAGTGGTATCTAGTCGTCCCAAAAGTTGTTCAAAAATGTATTGGTGTTATATTTCTCATCCATAGAGTATTAAGTCTTCTTGGGTGTGTTTTGGTGGTATCTAACCCTCCAAGAAATAGTTAAAAAAAAATCTGTATTATATTGCTCATCCATAGAGTATTAGTATTACATGTACTCATTGTCATGATCCGTTCCAGGGTTTATTAGTGTCTGCCCTTTTTGGACGGATCATGTCAAGGGTTAACTTTGCTCTGCCTCGTTCTGGGTTCAGGTTGGCTATTTAGCTCCCAGGAATCTTGCTGGCAGTGTCAGCTATAGTTCTGTCTTTGGCTTGTGAACCTGACTCTGGAAACCCTTGGTTTGTCCTGTGTTTGTTATCTCCCTCTGTCTTCCCTTTCCCTGCGTTTGTTCTGCTTGATTCCCTGATTCTGATCTCCTGGCTTGGCTATAGACCCTGTTTTGGATTTGTCCCTTTTGTACCATATTTTGCTCGTCCCGGTTTACTGATCTCTTGCTGCGTCCTATCCTTTCTGTTTTAGTCCTTTTTGTACTGACGTGTTATCTTGTGCCCTGACTCGGCTTTTTCTGACTTTTGCCACTTGGTGGCATCTGTTCAGCTGCTCAGTGTGTGCAGTCTCGCTTCCCGATAAAGCTCCCCCTGGTGAAGGTTGCGCTGTACTGCACCGCAGCTGTATGACATTATAGCTGACCTGACATTTAAACTGGATTTTGCTTTTTTTTTTTTTGTCATGGATCCGTTGCATAACTTGGCGGATCAAGTGTCCAGTTTGACACAGATGGTGTTGGATATTTCTGTGAAACATCAGTCCCTTGTCTCATCTCATACTCACTTACAGAAAAAACTGACTGAGACTGTTATGACCATGCAGGGAGACACCTCTCATGATGTTAGTCTACCTGGTGACTCAGTGGATGTCTCTTTGCACTCTCCTGAACCTACTGTCAAACTCCCAGATACCTTCTCTGGGGAGAGGGAGAGATTTCATACTTTTAAGGAGAGTTGCAAGCTTTTTTTTTCTCTTAGGGTATGTGTCCATGTTCAGGATTGCATCAGGATCTGGTCAGGATTTTTCATCAGTATTTGTAAGCCAAAACCAGGAGTGGGTGATAAATGGAAAAGCGGAGCATATGTTTCTATTATACTTTTCCTCTAATTGTTCCACTCCTGGTTTTGGCTTCCAAATACTGATGGAAAATCCTGACCAAATCCTGATGCAATCCTGAACGTGGACACATACCCTTAGACCTCGATCTTCTGGAGATGAGTGTCAGCGGGTGGGGGTAATTATTTCCTTACTGCGGGAGGGACCTCAATCATGGGCTTTCTCTTTACCTGCTTCTGCCCCTGAACGTGTGTCTGTGGATAGATTCTTTGAGGCTCTGGGACTTATTTATGATGAACCGGACCGGGTCAGGGTTGCAGAGGACATGATCATGAGTCTCTCCCAGAATGAACTCACTGCTGAACAGTATTGTTCTGAGTTTAGGCGGTGGTCCGTTGAGGTGTCTTGGGATGACTCTGCTCTGAGGCGCCTGTTTGAGAGAGGACTTTCTGATCATCTCAAGGACGCGCTGGCCCTTCATACGCCACCCAGTTCCCTGGTGGAGGCCGTGACTCAGGCCATTCGTATGGACCGGAGATTATGGGAGAGAAGAATTATCCAGCGTGAGATTCCTATTTTGCCTATCAAATCTGAGGAGACTATGGAAGTTGGTGCCATCAATTTCAAGGAGAAGGAGAGGAAACGGCGACGTGATGGGAAATTATGTTTTTTTTGTGGAGATCCGGGACATTGGAAGAAAGACTGCCCCTCTTGTCCATCAAGTAACAAGCTTCCGAGTCTGGGTGATGGTCTAGGAGGTCACCCAGACTCTAAGGTACCATTTTCGTCATTTCAAAAAGTTTTGCTAGAAGTGGAACTGTGTTATGGAGGTGTTTTTGCATCCACTTCAGCATTTGTGGACTGTGGATCTTCCATGAACTTCATTGACTATAGTCTGGTGTCCAAGTTAAAGTTAGGGACAGTTAGGCTAGAGACTCCCATCCATATCGTTGCCATTGATAAGACACCGTTGGCTCAAAATGTGCTTAAATTTGTCTCTGAGGAGTTCCTCCTCAAGGTGGGTTCCTTGCACCAGGAACGAATTTCATGTTATGTTATGAATAATCTCCCTGCGGGACTGGTGTTGGGGTTCCCCTGGTTGCAGAGGCATAATCCTGTTATAGACTGGGGATCTCGTGATATTGTTAAATGGGGTCCTAATTGTTCCAATGGTTGTCTTTCTGCTGTGTTTGTGTCCGCCATTAGTCCGGAAGGTATTCCGGAGTACCTAAAGGACTTTGGTGATGTGTTCTCCGAAAAAGAGGCTGAGGTTTTACCACCCCATCGTTCTTATGATTGTACCATCAATCTTATTCCAGGTTCTAAATTGCCCAAAGCCCGTTTGTACAATCTTTCTGGCGCGGAACGTACTGCTATGAAAAACTATATCTCTGATAGTCTACGCAAAAGTCACATCCGTCCCTCTGTCTCGCCTGTGGCCGCGGGTTTTTTTTTTGTCAAGAAAAAAGATGGTGGTTTACGTCCATGCCTCGATTTCCGGGAACTAAATAAAATTACGGTGAGAAATACCTACCCTCTCCCACTCATTCCTGATCTCTATAACCAATTGTCTGGGCCTAAGTGGTTTTCCAAACTTGATCTTAGGGGGAGCATATAACCTTATCCGCATTCCGGAAGGGGATGAGTGGAAAACGGCATTTCTCACCTCTGAGGGCCTGTTTGAAAATTTGGTCATGCCCTTTGGTCTCACGAACGCGCCCGCGGTATTTCAGAACTTCATAAATGATGTTTTTTCTGATTTTATCGGGCACTTTATGGTTGTATACCTGGATGATATCCTTGTTTTCTCGCCTGACAAGGAATCTCACATTGGTCATTTACGTGCTGTTCGTCACAGGTTACGGGGAAATTCTTTGTTCGCTAAACCAGAGAAATGTTTGTTTTGTGTCCAGGAGCTTTCTTTTCTGGGGATCATTCTTTCTGCGAATGGGTTTCGGATGGATCCCGGAAAGGTACAGGCCATTGTTGATTGGGTGCAACCCAGAGACCTCAAGGGTCTGCAGTGTTTTCTGGGTTTTGCCAATTATTACTGGAAATTCATCAAGGGGTTTTCTCAGGTAGTCAAGCCACTCACCGATCTCACTCGCAAGGGGGCTGATCTCAAAGTTTGGTCATCCTTGGCAGTTGAAGCATTTATTACATTAAAAAAGCGTTTTATGTCTGCTCCTGTATTAGTTCAGCCCGATCCATCTAAACCATTCATTGTAGAGGTGGACGCATCAGAGGTGGGAGTAGGGGCGGTGTTGTCTCAGGGACCCGTTACTTTGACCAACTTAAGACCATGTGCCTTTTTCTCCCGGAAGTTTTCTTCTGCTGAGAGGAACTATGATGTTGGAAACCGGGAGTTATTGGCTATGAAATTGGCTTTTGAAGAATGGAGGCATTTTTTGGAGGGGGCGGTTCATCGGATCACGGTGATTACTGATCACAAGAACTTGTCTTATATTGAAACTGCCAAACAATTAACTCCTAGACAGGCTAGGTGGTCGCTTTTTTTCTCTCGTTTTCATTTTTCAATCACTTTTCGGACTGCTTCCAAGAATGTCAAGGCTGATGCCTTATCTCGCAGTCTTGATCCGATATCACCCCCCGAACCTCCTTCCTCCATTCTTCAGCAGGGGGCGGTTGTTGCGGGGGTATCCTCTGAATTGGAGCAGGAGATTCGAGAGGCTCAGTCTCTTCCTCCTCCCTCTTTGCCTGACAATAAGCTTTTTGTCCCAGTTCAGTACAGATTGAGGATTCTCCGGGAGTTCCATGATTCTGCTCTTAGTGGTCACCCGGGGATCTCTGCCACCCGGAAAGCTATTGCTAGGCTGTTTTGGTGGCCCTCCATGAACTCTGATATCATTGTGTTTGTGTCTGCTTGTGATACCAGTGCCCGTGCTAAGAGCTCTCATAACCGGCCGGCCGGGGAATTGGTGCCATTGCCAATTCCAGATAGACCTTGGACTCATTTGTCCATGGATTTTATCACTGATCTCCCTTTTTCCAATGGCAAAACTGTAATCTGGGTAGTGGTTGACAGATTCAGTAAGCAAGCGCATTTTCTACCTCTGGCAGGATTGCCTAATGCTGACAGACTATCCAGATTGTTTGAGCATGTAGTACGGCTGCATGGTGTGCCTTTGAATGTGGTTTCTGATAGAGGGGTACAATTTGTGTCCAAATTTTGGAGGGCATTTTGTAAAAGATTGGGTATTTGTTTGACCTTCTCCTCTGCTTACCATCCTGAGACCAATGAGCAGACTGAGAGGACCAATCAGTCACTTGAACAGATTTTGAGGTGTTTTGCTACGTCTCAGCAGGATGATTGGTGTTCTTCATTGCCCGTGGCTGAATTTGCATTTAATAATCGGATTAACCAGTCCACGGGCACCTCTCCATTCTTCTGTAACTACGGTTTTCACCCCCATTTTGGTGAATTTTCTATCCTGGATTCAGGATGTCCAGGGGCTGATACGGCAGTACAACGGTTGGGGGAGGTGTGGAGGGAGGTCCAGAAGAACATTGGGAAGGCTCAGGGCAAACAAACTTTTTGCTGATAAGCGACGGTCGGTAGGACCTATATTTCTGGTAGGAGATAAAGTGTGGTTGTCTACCAAGAACATTCGTCTTAAGATTCCTTCTGCTAAGCTTGGTCCTAGGTTTATCGGTCCTTACGAGATCATTGAGGTGGTCAATCCAGTTGCCTTTCGTTTACGCCTTCCTCAGTCACTTCGGATCCCCAATGTGTTCCATAAATCCCTTCTTAAGTCCTTTGTACCATCTTCCACTGGGCCTTCATCCCCTCCGCCTCCTGTCTCTGTGGATGGTCAGACCGAGTATGAAGTTGAACGGATCGTGGATTCTCGTATGGTCCGTAGTTCACTTCAGTATTTGGTCCATTGGAGGGGTTATGGTCCTGAGGATCGATCTTGGGTCCCGGCGCGATCTGTCCATTCTGATCGATTGATCCGGGCATTTCATGCACGTTATCCTGGGAAACCTGGGGGTCCGGTGGCCCCCCCTTGAGAGGAGGGTACTGTCATGATCCGTTCCAGGGTTTATTAGTGTCTGCCCTTTTTGGACGGATCATGTCAAGGGTTAACTTTGCTCTGCCTCGTTCTGGGTTCAGGTTGGCTATTTAGCTCCCAGGAATCTTGCTGGCAGTGTCAGCTATAGTTCTGTCTGGCAAAATTTTTGGGGCCCCCTTGAGACTCCACCCAGGCTCCACCCCAGTCCCGCCTCCACCCCTCGAACTGTCCACAGTACCACCGCTCTCTCTTGGAAAAACTCCACTTCTCACCAATCGCACAATAACAGTTCCCATCACCAAATCACACATATAGCCAGCAGCTCTTCTTTTGGCCAAAAGATTTTTTTAATTGGCCACCACGACCAGGTAGACTCTTTTGGCCAGGCCCTGCTTTACTCTAACCTGTTAAACATTTGTTAAAATATGCAATACAATTTAGGCATATTTTTATTTATTTTTCCATTTTTAAAATAAACAATAATATCACATACAAGGGAAAATACCACCGCACCATGTTCAGACCACATATTACCACCACACAGTGACCAAATATTAGCAGATACAAGGGACAAATACCACCACAGCATGACCAGACTACATATTACCACTACATAGTGACCAAATAATAGCACATACAGTACAAGGAACAAATACCGCCACACCATGGCCGGACAACATATTACCACCACATAATGACTGAATACTACAATACTGATCATTAACTAAAAAACACACAATACTATCACCATAAATGTCATTATGCACAGGAGAGCTATACTTAGTATGCAGTGTCTGTGTACAGGTAATGCGGTGATCACCAGTGACATTATACACAGGAGGGCTGTATATAGTGTATAGTGTACAGGTAATACAGGTATCAAAAATGACATTATACACTGGAGCTCTGTATATACTGTCAGTGTACAGTTAATACAGTGATTACCACTGACATTATACACAGGAGCTCTGTATATAGTGTAAAGGTAATACAGTGATCACCAGTGACATTATACACAGGAGCTCTGTATATATTGTCAGTGTACAGGTAATACAGGAGCTCTGTATATAGGGTAAGTGAAAAGGTAATACAGTGATCACTGGTGACATTGTACACAGGACCTCTGTATATAGTATACAGTGTATAGTGTCAATGTACAGGTAACACACTGACTCACCAGTGACGTCTTTAGGTGATGTCCTTCATCTTCGCTTTTCATCATCATCATCCAGCACAGACCACCATCACTTCTTCCAGCCAAGGCTCGTCTCCATGGGAAATTGTCATGGGGAGACTAGGTGGGCAAGAGCTAATAACCCGGGCCCCTGCAATTTCCCTCAGACTAGGGAAATCCTGACTGACCCTCTACCTAGAGTTTACACTGATGGTGTGCATGTCTAGGCCTCGACCCTCGCCCTGTCTCCTGTTTCAACCCTAGGCTGAAACCACCGCCCACCACCCAGTGAAAAGATCATACACCAATACCCACAGTTAGAACAGACAAGGATAACGGAAAATATACACCACGCCGCAGTCACTCAGGAATACACTATAAATGCGCAGGGCAAAATAAATACAAATATAGGAAGGAGTAAATAAGACAAAGGGAAATACACCACCAGCAACGATACTCCAACTACTAGCTCACCACTCCAGACCGAGATAACAACGCACAAGACAGAAGCTATAATCGGCGACGCCCAATGTTCAGGAGAACCATTTAAAGGCAATGGGCATGGCCCAGCTTCCAATCCGAGCATCGGGTAAATTAACCCCGGACCAGCTAGATAAAATCTAGCCGACGCCAATGAGCACATAGTGGTCAAAAGCGGAATTACCGCTGTCTGTCGAACGACCTGGTCTGAACAGCGTCCGACATGACAGAAATAACACAATTATCTAGAGCTCCGCTTGCAGAACACATAAAATTTTTTCCCAACCTCTACACTATACCAAATGAAGAAACAATGGTGACATAGCGTCGCCCTGCATAGTAACAGGACCGCCCCCTATTTAAAACAGTATCCTCAAAAAATAAAGTACATACATTACTGCAGTAATAATATCCCTTAATTAGCCCCTATGGTAATAATATACCCCATCCAGGCCCCGTGTATCTCATTCCTGGCTCGAGCAATATGTTTTCCCATCCTGCCCTCATGAGTATCAATTTTGCCCCCTATGATCTCCCCATCCTGCCCCATCTGTCTACATCCTGCCCCATCTGTCTCCATCGTATCCATCCTGCACCATGATCCTGCCCCATCTGTCTCCACCCTGCCCCATGAACCTGCTCCATCTGTCTCCACCCTGCCCCATGACCCTGTCCTATCTGTATCCATCCTCCCCATGACCCTGCCCCATGTGTCTCCATCCTGCCCCATATTCCTGCCCCACCTGTCTCCATTCTGCCCCATTATCCTGCCCCATTTGTCTCCATCCTGCCCAGTGTGTCATGATCTCTGCAGGCAGAGATCATAGCAAGCCTATAGAGGGACAAGCTCTCGGAAGATGGAACTATACTGACCATGAACTAAGCCTGCCGCGCAACTAGAAATAGCCAGGTAGCATTTCCTATTTATAGCTAGATGCCCAGCTCTGGCCTAAGACCTAAATAGCTAGCAGAGGGAAATATAAGACCTGGCTCACCTCTAGAGAAATATTCCAAAGAAGACAGTAGCCCCCCACATATAATGACGGTGAGTTCAGATGAAACAACAAACGCAGCAGGAAAATAGTCTTAGCAAATTTGAGGTCCGCTTACTAGATAGCAGAAGACAGATAGTATACTTTCATGGTCAGCAGAAAAACACTAACAAAACACCATCCAGAGATTACCTTAAACTCTGGCATTAACTCATAACGCCAGAGTAGCAATCCCTGATCAACGAGAGCTTTCCAGACACAGTAACAAAACTTCAGCTGTGAACTGGAACAAATAGGCAAAACAAAACATGGACAAAAGTCCAACTTATCTAGTAGTTGTCTAGAAGCAGGAACAAGCACTGAGAGGCGTCAGATAACATTGTTGACCGGCAAGAAACCACCAGAGAAATGAGCTTAAATAGCGACACCCACTACTGATGAAACCAGGTGAAACAGGAAAGAGGATGACAAGTCCAATTCCACAAGCGGCCACCGGGGGAGCCCAGAATCCAAATTCACAACAGTACCCCCCCCTCAAGGAGGGGGCACCGAACCCTCACCAGATCCACCAGGACGACCAGGATGAGCCCTATGGAAGGCACGAACAAGATCAGAAGCATGAACATCAGATGCATTGACCCAAGAATTATCCTCCTGGCCGTAACCCTTCCAGTTGACCAGATACTGGAGTTTCCGTCTGGAAACACGAGAGTCCAAAATTTTCTCCACAACGTACTCCAACTCACCCTCAACCAACACCGGAGCAGGAGGCTCAACTGAAGGTACAACAGGTACCTCATACCTGCGCAATAACGACCGATGAAAAACGTTATGAATGGAAAAGGACGCAGGGAGGTCCAAACGGAAAGAAACAGGATTAAGAATCTCCAATATTCTATAAGGGCCGATGAACCGAGGTTTAAACTTAGGAGAAGAGACCCTCATAGGGACAAAACGAGAAGACAACCACACTAAATCTCCAACACAAAGCCGAGAACCAACACGACGATGACGGTTGGCAAAACGCTGAGTCTTCTCCTGGGACAACTTCAAATTGTCCATAACCTGCCCCCAGATGTGATGCAATCTCTCCACCACCGCATCCACTCCAGGACAATCCGAGGATTCCACCTGACCGGAGGAAAATCGAGGGTGAAACCCCGAATTACAGAAAAACGGGGACACCAAGGTGGAAGAACTGGCCCGATTATTGAGGGCGAACTCTGCCAATGGCAAAAAAGCAACCCAATCATCCTGGTCAGCAGAGACAAAACACCTCAGATATGTCTCAAGGGTCTGATTAGTCCGCTCGGTCTGGCCATTAGTCTGAGGGTGAAAAGCAGATGAAAAAGACAAATCTATGCCCATCCTAGCACAGAATGCCCGCCAAAATCTAGACACAAATTGGGTACCTCTGTCAGAAACAATATTCTCAGGAATACCGTGCAATCGGACAACATTCTGAAAAAACAGAGGAACCAACTCAGAAGAAGAAGGCAACTTGGGCAGAGGAACCAAATGGACCATTTTAGAGAAACGGTCACAGACCACCCAGATGACAGACATCTTCTGGGAAACAGGCAGATCTGAAATAAAATCCATCGAGATGTGTGTCCAAGGCCTCTTAGGAATAGGCAAGGGCAACAGCAGTCCGCTAGCCCGAGAACTACAAGACTTGGCCCGAGCACAAACGTCACATGACTGCACAAAGACTCGCACATCTCGTGACAGGGAAGGCCACCAGAAGGATCTTGCCACCAAATCCCTGGTACCAAAAATTCCGGGATGACCTGCCAATGCAGAAGAATGTACCTCAGAGATGACTCTGCTGGTCCAATCATCCGGAACAAACAGTCTATCAGGCGGACAACGATCCGGTCTATCCGCCTGAAACTCTTGCAAGGACCGCCGCAGATCAGGAGAAACGGCCGACAAAATTACTCCCTCCCTAAGGATACCTGTGGGTTCAGAATTACCAGGAGAGTCCGGGTCAAAACTCCTAGAAAGGGCATCAGCCTTAACATTCTTAGAACCCGGTAGGTATGACACCACAAAATTAAAGCGAGAAAAAAATAAAGACCAGCGCGCCTGTCTAGGATTCAGGCGTCTGGCAGTCTCAAGATAAATCAAATTTTTGTGGTCAGTCAATACCACCACCTGATGCCTAGCCCCCTCGAGCCAATGGCGCCACTCCTCAAACGCCCACTTCATGGCCAAAAGCTCCCGATTCCCAACATCATAATTCCGCTCTGCGGGCGAAAATTTGCGAGAAAAGAAGGCACAAGGCCTACTGACGGAGCAGTCGGAACCTTTCTGCGACAACACTGCCCCAGCTCCGATCTCCGAAGCGTCAACCTCAACCTGAAAAGGCAGATTCACATCAGGCTGACGCAACACAGGGGCAGAGGCAAAACGGCGCTTAAGCTCCTGAAAGGCCTCTACAGCATGAGGGGACCAATTAGCAACATCAGCGCCTTGTCTGGTCAAATCAGTCAGTGGTTTAACGACATCCGAAAAACCAGCAATAAATCGGCGGTAAAAGTTGGCAAAGCCCAAAAATCTCTGAAGACCCTTAAGAGAGGAGGGCTGAGTCCAGTCACAAATAGCTTGCACCTTGACGGGATCCATCTCAATGGAAAAGGGAGAAAAAATATACCCCAAAAAGGAAATTTTCTGGACCCCAAAAACGCACTTAGACCCCTTCACACATAAAGAATTAGACCGCAGAACCTGAAAAACTCTCCTGACCTGCTGGACATGAGAGTCCCAGTCATCAGAAAAAATCAGAATATCATCCAGATATATTATCATAAATTTATCCAGAAAATCGCGGAAAATATCATGCATAAAAGACTGGAAAACTGAAGGGGCATTAGAAAGACCAAAAGGCATGACCAAATACTCAAAGTGGCCCTCGGGCGTATTAAATGCGGTCTTCCACTCATCCCCCTGCCTGATCCGCACCAAATTATACGCCCCACGAAGATCAATTTTAGAGAACCACTTAGCACCCTCTATACGAGCAAACAAATCAGTAAGCAATGGCAATGGGTATTGATACTTAACAGTGATCTTATTCAGAAGCCGATAATCAATACATGGTCTCAAAGAGCCGTCTTTTTTTGAGACAAAGAAAAACCCAGCTCCCAAGGGAGAAGAAGATGGACGAATATGTCCCTTTTCCAAAGACTCCTTTATATATTCCCGCATAGCAGCATGTTCCGGCACAGACAAATTAAACAAACGACCCTTTGGATATTTACAACCCGGTATCAAATCTATGGCACAATCGCACTCACGGTGCGGAGGTAACGACCCAAGCTTGGGTTCGTCAAAGACGTCTTGATAATCAGAGAGGAACTCAGGGACTTCAGAGGGAATGGACGACGAAATAGAAACCAAAGGTACGTCCCCATGAATACCCTTACATCCCCAGCTCAACACAGACATTGCTCTCCAGTCCAAGACTGGGTTGTGAGACTGCAACCAAGGCAATCCCAGTACCAAATCGTCATGTAAATTATACAGCACCAGGAAACGAATAATCTCCTGGTGATCCGGATTGATACGCATGGTTACTTGTGTCCAGTATTGTGGTTTATTATTAGCCAATGGGGTGGAGTCAATCCCCTTCAGAGGAATAAGAGTCTCCAAAGGCTCTAAATCAAAACCACAACGATTGGCAAAGGACCAATCCATAAGACTCAGAGCGGCGCCAGAGTCAACATAGGCGTCCGTGGCAATGGATGACAAAGAGCAAATCAGGGTTACAGACAAAATAAACTTAGACTGAATGGTGCCAATGGAAACAGACTTATCAAGCTTCTTTGTACGCCTAGAGCATGCTGATATAACATGAGTAGAATCCCCACAATAGAAACACAATCCATTCTTCCGTCTAAAATTCTGTCGCTCGCTCCTGGACAGAATTCTATCACACTGCATACTTTCTGGCGTCTTTTCCATAGACACCGCCAGATGGTGCACCGGTTTGCGCTCCCGCAGACGCCTATCAATCTGAATAGCCATTGTCATGGACTCATTCAGACCTGCAGGCAAAGGGAACCCCACCATAACATCCTTAACGGCATCAGAGAGACCTTCTCTGAAAGTTGCCGCCAAGGCGCACTCATTCCACTGAGTAAGCACAGACCATTTACGGAATTTTTGGCAGAAAACTTCAGCTTCGTCTTGCCCCTGAGATAGTGCCATCAAAGTTTTTTCTGCCTGAAGTTCCAAATGAGGTTCCTCATAAAGCAAGCCCAAGGCCAGAAAAAACGCATCCACATCGCGTAACGCAGGATCCCTTGCTGGCAATGAGAAGGCCCAATCTTGAGGGTCACCCCTGAGCAAGGAAATCACAATCCTAACCTGCTGAGCAGGGTCTCCAGCTGAACGAGACTTCAGGGACAAATAAAGCTTACAATTATTTCGGAAATTCTGGAAGCTAGCTCTATTCCCTGTGAAGAACTCCGGCAAAGGAATTCTCGGCTCAGATACCGGAGCATGTACCACAAAATCTTGTAAATTTTGTACTTTCGTGATGAGATTATTCAAACCCGCAGTTACACTCTGGAGATCCATTATTGTCAGGTGCACACAGAGCATACAGAGATTAGGAGGAGAGAGAGAAAAAAGACTGCAGCAAGGCAGACTGGAGGAAAAAAAAAACAAATTCCAGCAGACTTCTTATAACTCTCCTTTCTCAACCTGGGTCTTTAACACTTTATTGGCCGGTCAAACTGTCATGATCTCTGCAGGCAGAGATCATAGCAAGCCTATAGAGGGACAAGCTCTCGGAAGATGGAACTATACTGACCATGAACTAAGCCTGCCGCGCAACTAGAAATAGCCAGGTAGCATTTCCTATTTATAGCTAGATGCCCAGCTCTGGCCTAAGACCTAAATAGCTAGCAGAGGGAAATATAAGACCTGGCTCACCTCTAGAGAAATATTCCAAAGAAGACAGTAGCCCCCCACATATAATGACGGTGAGTTCAGATGAAACAACAAACGCAGCAGGAAAATAGTCTTAGCAAATTTGAGGTCCGCTTACTAGATAGCAGAAGACAGATAGTATACTTTCATGGTCAGCAGAAAAACACTAACAAAACACCATCCAGAGATTACCTTAAACTCTGGCATTAACTCATAACGCCAGAGTAGCAATCCCTGATCAACGAGAGCTTTCCAGACACAGTAACAAAACTTCAGCTGTGAACTGGAACAAATAGGCAAAACAAAACATGGACAAAAGTCCAACTTATCTAGTAGTTGTCTAGAAGCAGGAACAAGCACTGAGAGGCGTCAGATAACATTGTTGACCGGCAAGAAACCACCAGAGAAATGAGCTTAAATAGCGACACCCACTACTGATGAAACCAGGTGAAACAGGAAAGAGGATGACAAGTCCAATTCCACAAGCGGCCACCGGGGGAGCCCAGAATCCAAATTCACAACACCAGTGTCTTCATTCTGCCACATGTCTCCATTCTGCACCATGTCTCCATTCTGCACCATGTGTTTACATCCTGCCCCCGTGTCTCCCACTTTGCCCCATGTCTCCAATCCTGCCCCATGTCTCCAATCCTGCCCCGTGTCTCCAATCCTGCCCCGTGTCTCCATTCTGCCCCGTGTCTCCATCCTGCCTGTGTCCCCATCCTGCCCCCGTGTCTCTAGCCTGCCCCGTGTCTCCATCCTGCCCCATGTTTCCATTCTGCCCCGTGTCTCCATTCTGCACCATGTGTTTACATCCTGCCCCCGTGTCTCCCATCCTGCCCCTTGTCTCCCACCCTGCCCCTGTGTCTCCATTCTGCCTCTTGTCTCCATTCTGCACCATGTGTTTACATCCTGCCCACGTGTCTCCCATCCTGCCCCCTGTGTTTTCATTCTGCCCCGGGCTTGCCGCTTTCAATAAAAATAAAAACTAAAACTTTCTCCTTATATTGCCTTATTCCTGCAGCGATGCTCCTTCCAGGCATTTAAAGCACTGACTTGCTAGCGAATAACAATGACATCATAAGTCGGTGACGTGCAAGCTGAAGTCTGCTGCCAGCCTCCGATTGGCTGGCGGCTTTTAACTATTACCATGCGGGGCCGCATGGCAATAGAGTTTAACTGAACCTGCATCTCGGACGCAGGTTCAGTTTCTGCAATGGTAGAATCCTGCTGCTGGGGCCCAATGAGCAGAAGAGATAGGGCCCGATGAGGGCCCCCCCTCTGCTCAGCGGACCCCATACACCAGTCAAGGCAGTAATGCCCTTATGGTGGCCCTGGTGATATTTAACCCTCCCAAAAACTATTCAAAAGTTTATTGGTATTATACTTCTCATCCATAGAGTATTACTTCTTCTTGGGTGCATTTTGATGGTATCTAACAATCCAAAATATTAACCAAGATTTTTTCAGCATGATATTGCTCATGCACAGAGTATTACATGTTCTTGGGTTTATTTAGGTGGTGTGTGACCCTCAATAAAATTTTTATAAAATGTAACTGTTATATATTGCTGAACCAGAGGGTATTACATGTTCTTGAGTACATTTCAGTGGTATCTAACCATCCATAAATTTGCTAAAAAATGTATAATAATCTTTTATTTATATAGTGCCAACATATTCTGCAGCACTTTACACGTATTATCATTGCTGTCCCTGATGGGGCTCACTGTTGTGAATTTGCTTTTTGCTCCCTCTAGTGGTTACTAGTTTTTTGACTCTGGTTTTTCTGTCATTCCTTTTATCCGCACCTGGGTCGTTAGTTAGGGGTGTTGCTATATAAGCTCCCTGGACCTTCAGTTCTATGCCTGGCAACGTAGTTATCAGAGCTAGTCTGCTGTGCTCTTGTCTACTGATCCTGGTTCCAGTTATATCAGCTAAGTCTGCCTTTTGCTTTTTGCTATTTGTTTTGGTTTTGTATTTTTGTCCAGCTTGTTCCAAATCTATATCCTGACCTTTGCTGGAAGCTCTAGGGGGCTGGTGTTCTCCCCCCGGACCGTTAGACGGTTCGGGGGTTCTTGAATTTCCAGTGTGGATTTTGATAGGGTTTTTGTTGACCATATAAGTTACCTTTCTTTATTCTGCTATCAGTAAGCGGGCCTCTCTGTGCTAAACCTGGTTCATTTCTGTGTTTGTCATTTCCTCTTACCTCACTGTCATTATTTGTGGGGGGCTTCTATCCAGCTTTGGGGTCCCCTTCTCTGGAGGCAAGAAAGGTCTTTGTTTTCCTCTACTAGGGGTAGCTAGATTCTCCGGCTGGCGCGTGTCATCTAGAATCAACGTAGGAATGATCCCCGGCTACTTCTAGTGTTGGCGTTAGGAGTAGTTATATGGTCAACCCAGTTACCACTGCCCTATGAGCTGGATTTTTGTATTCTGCAGACTTCCACGTTCCTCTGAGACCCTCGCCATTGGGGTCATAACAGTTTGCCAGGCCAGTATTAAATGTTTAATGCATTGCAGAAGAGGGATTATAAGAAAGAAGATTCTGAGTTTTTTTTTTCTTCTTCCCCTTTACCTCAGAGTGGCTATGCTTGCTGCAGACATGAATGTCCAGACCTTGATTACAAGTGTGGACCAGCTGGCTACTCGTGTGCAGGGCATACAAGACTATGTTATCAGAAATCCTAGGTCAGAACCTAAAATACCGATTCCTGAACTGTTTTCCGGAGACAGGTTTAAGTTTAGGAATTTCGTGAATAATTGTAAATTGTTTTTGTCCCTGAGACCCTGTTCATCTGGAGATTCTGCTCAGCAAGTAAAAATTGTTATTTCGTTCTTACGGGGCGACCCTCAGGATTGGGCTTTTTCGCTGGCGCCAGGAGATCCGGCATTGGCTGATCTTGATGCGTTTTTTCTGGCGCTCGGTTTACTTTATGAGGAACCCAATCTTGAGATTCAGGCAGAAAAGGCCTTGCTGGCTATGTCTCAGGGGCAGGACGAGGCTGAAGTGTATTGCCAAAAATTTCGGAAATGGTCCGTGCTGACACATTGGAACGAGTGTGCACTGGCCGCTAATTTTAGAAATGGCCTTTCTGAAGCCATTAAGAATGTTATGGTGGGTTTTCCCATTCCCACAGGTCTGAATGATACTATGGCACTGGCTATTCAAATTGACCGGCGGTTGCGGGAGCGCAAAACCGCAAATTCCCTCATGGTGTTGTCTGAACAGACACCTAATTCGGTGCAATGTGATAGAAAAACCGCAAATTCCCTCATGGTGTTGTCTGAACAGACACCTGATTTAATGCAATGTGATAGAATCCTGACTAGAAATGAGCGGAAAATTCATAGACGCCGGAATGGCTTGTGCTACTACTGTGGTGATTCTACACATGTTATCTCAGCATGCTCTAAACGTATAGCTAAGGTTGTTAGTCCTGTCACCGTTGGTAATTTGCAACCTAAATTTATTCTGTCTGTAACTTTGATTTGCTCACTGTCATCTTACCCTGTCATGGCGTTTGTAGATTCAGGTGCTGCCCTGAGTCTCATGGATCTCTCATTTGCTAAGCGCTGTGGTTTTACTCTTGAACCATTAGAAAATCCTATTCCTCTTAGGGGTATTGATGCTACACCATTGGCAGCAAATAAACCGCAGTATTGGACACAGGTTACCATGTGCATGACTCCTGAACACCGCGAGGTGATACGTTTCCTGGTTTTACATAAAATGCATGATTTGGTTGTTTTAGGGCTGCCATGGTTACAGACCCATAATCCAGTCCTGGACTGGAAGGCTATGTCAGTCTCAAGTTGGGGCTGTCGTGGTATTCATGGGGATTCCCTGCCTGTGTCTATTGCTTCCTCTACGCCTTCGGAAGTTCCGGAGTATTTGTCTGATTATCAGGATGTCTTCAGTGAGTCTGAGTCCAGTGCACTGCCTCCTCATAGGGACTGTGACTGTGCTATAGATTTGATCCCAGGCAGTAAATTTCCTAAGGGAAGACTGTTTAATCTGTCGGTACCTGAACATACCGCTATGCGTTCATATATCAAGGAGTCTCTGGAGAAAGGACATATTCGTCCGTCTTCTTCCCCTCTTGGTGCGGGATTCTTTTTTGTGGCAAAAAAGGACGGATCTTTGAGACCTTGTATTGATTATCGGCTTTTAAATAAGATCACTGTCAAGTTTCAGTATCCTTTAGCGCTGTTGTCTGACTTGTTTGCCCGGATTAAGGGTGCCAAGTGGTTCACCAAGATAGACCTTCGTGGTGCGTACAACCTTGTGCGCATTAAGCAAGGTGATGAATGGAAAACCGCATTCAATACGCCCGAAGGTCATTTTGAGTACTTGGTGATGCCTTTTGGGCTCTCCAATGCGCCTTCAGTTTTTCAGTCCTTTATGCATGACATTTTCCGGAAGTATCTGGATAAATTTTTGATTGTTTATCTGGATGATATTTTGGTTTTTTCTGATAATTGGGATTCGCATGTGGAGCAGGTCAGGTTGGTCTTTAAAATTTTGCGTGAAAATTCTTTGTTTGTCAAGGGCTCAAAGTGTCTCTTTGGTGTACAGAAGGTTCCCTTTTTGGGGTTCATTTTTTCCCCTTCTGCTGTGGAGATGGACCCAGTCAAGGTCCGAGCTATTCTTGATTGGACTCAGCCCTCGTCAGTTAAGAGTCTTCAGAAGTTCTTGGGCTTCGCTAACTTCTACCGTCGTTTTATCGCTAATTTTTCTAGCATTGTGAAACCTTTGACGGATATGACCAAGAAGGGCTCCGATGTAGTTAACTGGGCTCCTGCTGCCGTGGAGGCTTTCCAGGAGTTGAAACGCCGGTTTACTTCGGCGCCTGTTTTGTGCCAGCCTGACGTCTCACTTCCCTTTCAGGTTGAGGTGGATGCTTCGGAGATTGGGGCAGGGGCCGTTTTGTCGCAGAGAGGCCCTGGTTGCTCTGTTATGAAACCTTGTGCCTTTTTCTCTAGGAAGTTTTCGCCTGCCGAGCGAAATTATGATGTGGGCAATCGGGAGTTGTTGGCCATGAAATGGGCATTTGAGGAGTGGCGTCATTGGCTCGAGGGTGCTAAGCATCGTGTGGTGGTCTTGACTGATCACAAAAATCTGATGTATCTCGAGTCTGCTAAACGCCTGAATCCTAGACAGGCCCGCTGGTCATTGTTTTTCTCCCGCTTTGATTTTGTTGTCTCGTATTTACCAGGTTCAAAGAATGTGAAGGCCGATGCTCTTTCTAGGAGCTTTGTGCCTGATGCTCCTGGAGTCGCTGATCCTGTTGGTATTCTTAAAGATGGAGTTATCTTGTCAGCTATTTCTCCGGATCTGCGACGTGTGTTGCAGAGATTTCAGGCGGATAGGCCTGAGTCTTGTCCACCTGACAGACTGTTTTGTCCCGGATAAGTGGACCAGCAGAGTCATTTCCGAGGTTCATTCCTCGGTGTTGGCAGGTCACCCGGGAATTTTTGGCACCAGAGATCTGGTGGCCAGGTCCTTTTGGTGGCCTTCCTTGTCAAGGGATGTGCGGTCATTTGTGCAGTCCTGTGGGACTTGTGCTCGAGCTAAGCCTTGCTGTTCTCGTGCCAGCGGTTTGCTCTTGCCCTTGCCTGTCCCGAAGAGACCTTGGACACATATCTCCATGGATTTAATTTCTGATCTTCCGCTATCTCAGGGCATGTCCGTTATCTGGGTGATATGTGATCGCTTTTCCAAGATGGTCCATTTGGTTCCTTTGCCTAAGCTGCCTTCCTCTTCCGATCTGGTTCCTGTGTTTTTTCAGAACGTGGTTCGTTTGCACGGCATCCCTGAGAATATTGTGTCAGACAGAGGATCCCAGTTCGTTTCCAGGTTCTGGCGATCCTTTTGTAGTAGGATGGGCATTGATTTGTCGTTTTCGTCTGCTTTCCATCCTCAGACTAATGGACAGACGGAGCGAACTAATCAGACTTTGGAGGCTTATTTGAGGTGTTTTGTCTCTGCTGATCAGGACGATTGGGTGACATTCTTGCCGTTGGCTGAGTTTGCCCTTAATAATCGGGCTAGTTCCGCCACCTTGGTTTCGCCTTTTTTCTGCAACTCTGGTTTCCATCCTCGTTTTTCTTCGGGTCATGTGGAGCCTTCTGACTGTCCTGGGGTGGATTCTGTGGTGGATAGGTTGCAGCAGATCTGGAATCATGTGGTGGACAACTTGAAGTTGTCACAGGAGAAGGCTCAGCGCTTTGCCAACCGCCGCCGCGGTGTGGGTCCCCGACTACGCGTTGGGGATTTGGTATGGCTTTCTTCCCGCTTTGTTCCTATGAAGGTCTCCTCTCCCAAATTTAAACCTCGTTTTATTGGGCCTTACAAGATATTGGAAATCCTTAATCCTGTATCTTTTCGTCTGGATCTTCCTGTGTCGTTTGCTATTCACAATGTATTTCATAGGTCCTTGTTGCGGCGGTACATTGTGCCTGTAGTTCCTTCTGCTGAGCCTCCTGCTCCGGTGTTGGTTGAGGGCGAGTTGGAGTACGTGGTGGAGAAGATCTTGGATTCTCGCCTCTCCAGGCGGAGGCTTCAGTACCTGGTCAAGTGGAAGGGCTATGGTCAGGAGGATAATTCCTGGGTGGTCGCCTCTGATGTTCATGCGGCCGATTTAGTTCGTGCCTTTCATGCCGCTCATCCTGATCGCCCTGGTGGTCGTGGTGAGGGTTCGGTGACCCCTCACTAAGGGGGGGGTACTGTTGTGAATTTGCTTTTTGCTCCCTCTAGTGGTTACTAGTTTTTTGACTCTGGTTTTTCTGTCATTCCTTTTATCCGCACCTGGGTCGTTAGTTAGGGGTGTTGCTATATAAGCTCCCTGGACCTTCAGTTCTATGCCTGGCAACGTAGTTATCAGAGCTAGTCTGCTGTGCTCTTGTCTACTGATCCTGGTTCCAGTTATATCAGCTAAGTCTGCCTTTTGCTTTTTGCTATTTGTTTTGGTTTTGTATTTTTGTCCAGCTTGTTCCAAATCTATATCCTGACCTTTGCTGGAAGCTCTAGGGGGGCTGGTGTTCTCCCCCCGGACCGTTAGACGGTTCGGGGGTTCTTGAATTTCCAGTGTGGATTTTGATAGGGTTTTTGTTGACCATATAAGTTACCTTTCTTTATTCTGCTATTAGTAAGCGGGCCTCTCTGTGCTAAACCTGGTTCATTTCTGTGTTTGTCATTTCCTCTTACCTCACCGTCATTATTTGTGGGGGGCTTCTATCCAGCTTTGGGGTCCCCTTCTCTGGAGGCAAGAAAGGTCTTTGTTTTCCTCTACTAGGGGTAGCTAGATTCTCCGGCTGGCGCGTGTCATCTAGAATCAACGTAGGAATGATCCCCGGCTACTTCTAGTGTTGGCGTTAGGAGTAGATATATGGTCAACCCAGTTACCACTGCCCTATGGGCTGGATTTTTGTATTCTGCAGACTTCCACGTTCCTCTGAGACCCTCGCCATTGGGGTCATAACAGCTCACAATCTAAATTCCTTATCAGTATGTTTTTGGAATGTGGGAAAAAACTGGAGTGCCTGGAAGAAACCCACGCAAACTCACACACAAAGCATACAAACTCCTGGCAGATGTCGGATGTCGTCCTTGCAGGGCCGCCATCAGGGTATTACAGCCGTGACTAGCGTATGGGGCCCGGTGGGCAGAGGGGGCCCGCATCGGGCCCCCTCATCTGCTCACCGGACCCCTACCGGCAGCCGCAGGCTGAACCGGGCCCTTAGTGGCGGCCGGCGCTGCTGTTTAACGCTATTGACGTGCGGGCCCGCACCCGCAAGTCAATAGTTAACAGCCGCCAGCCAATCTGAGGCTGGCAGCTGACGCCAGCCGCAGCGTGCATGCCGCCGGCGTCTGACGTCATTGTCAGTCGCCGGCGAGTGCACGCTTCAGCTGCGTGGAGAGAGCAGGAGCGCGGCAGGTAAGCAGAACTTTTTTATTTTATTTTGAGCGGCGATCCGGGGGGCCCAGGGCAGAACGCTGGGCACACTGGGGCAGAACGCTGGGCACACTGGGGCAGAACGCTGGGCACACTGGGGCAGAACGCTGGGCACACGGGGGCATGACTGGAGACACGGGGGCATGACTGGAGACACGGGGGCATGACTGGAGACACGGGGGCATGACTGGAGACACGGGGGCATGACTGGAGACACGGGGGCATGACTGGAGACAGAGGGGGCATGACTGGAGACAGAGGGGGCATGATTGGAGACGGGGCAGAATGGTGATACGGGCATGATTGGAGACACTGGAGGCAGGATTGGAGACGGATGGGGCAGGATGCATACGATGGAGACAGATGGGGCAGGATGGGGAGATCATATGGGGCAGGATGGATACTCATTAGGGCAGGATGGGAGAACATATGGCTGACACCAGGAATGAGGAACACGGGGGCTAGGATGGCGAATATTATTACCATTGGGGCTAATTAAGGGATATTATTACTGCAGTGATGTATTTATTTTATTTTTTGAGTGCACTGTTTTAAATGGAGGGGCGGTCCTATTACTGTGTAGAGTGATACTATGTCGCCTTCTTCATGTGGTGTAATGTAGAAGTTGGGAAAATTAAGTAATGTGTTCTGCAAGTGGAACTCGAGATAACTGTTATTTCCTGCAAAGACGAGTCCTGGCTGGATGAAGTGATGGCGGTCTGTGCTGGATGAAAGATGAAGGACTTCACCTAGAGACGTCACTGGTGAGTCAGTGTGTTACCTATACACTGACAGTATACACTGTATACTATATACAGAGCTCCTGTGTATAATTTCACTGGTGATCACTGTATTACCTGTACACAGACACTGCATACTAAGTACAGATCTCCTGTGTATAATGGCACTTATGGTGATAGTATTGTGGGTTTTTTTTTTATTGATCAGTATTGTAGTATTCAGTCACTATGTGGTGGTAATATGTGGTCTGGTCATGATGTTGTGGTATTTGTTCCTTGTATGTGGTATTATAGGTCATTTTAAAAATTGAAAAATAAATAAAAATATACCTATATTGTATTGCATATTTTAACAAATATTTAATAGGTTACAGTAGCGTAGGGCCTGGCCAAAAGTGTCTACCTTGTCATTTTGGTGACTTAAAAAATCTTTTGGCCAAAACAAAAGCTGCCGGCTATGTGTGATCTGGTGATGGGAACTGTCAATGTGTGATAGGTGAGAAGTGGAGATTTTCCAAGCGAGAGCGGTGGGACTGTGGACAGTTTGAGGGGTGGAGCATGGAGGCGGGGCTGGGGTGGAGCCTGGGTGGAGTCTCAAGGGGGCCCCGGAAATTTTGCCAGTATGGGGCCCCGAAATTTCTAGTGGCAGCCCTGCATCCTTGGTGGGATTTGAACCCAGGACACCAGCACTGCAAGGCTGCAGTGCTAACCACTGAGCCAATGTGCTGCCCTAGCAGTATTATATTGCTCCCCCACAGGGTATTACGTCTTCTTACGTATATTTTAGTGGTATGCAACCCTCAAAAAAGTTCATAAATGTATTGGTATTATATTGCTCATCCATAGATTATTAAATGTTCTAGGCTACATTTCGGTGGTATATGACCATGAAAAAATTGTTGAAAGATGTATTGGTATTATATTGCTCATCCATAGAGTATTACGTCTTCTTGGGTGCATTTTGGTTATATAACCTTTATAAAATTTTGTTAAAAAATGTATCGGTATTATATTTCTCATCTATAGGGTATTACGTCTTCTTGGGTGCATTTCGCTGGTATCTAACCATACGAAAAATTGTTCAAATTTTTTACTGTATTTTATTGCTAATTCATAGAGTATTATCTTGAGTACATTTTGATGGTACGTGACCTTCAAAAAATTCTTCAAATATGTATTGGTATTATATTGCACATCCATAGAGTATTATGTCTTCTTGGGTAAATTTTGGTGGTATGTAAGCCTCAAAAAATTGTTCATAAGTTTATTGTTATTGTATTGCTCATCCATAGAGTATTATGTCTTTTGGAGTACATTTCAGTGTTCTATGACACCCAAAAATTATTTAAAAAAATCTTTCTGCATTATATTGCTCATTCATACAGTATTACATCTTCTTGGGTACATGTTGGTGCTATCTAGCCCTACAAAACATTGTCCACTTTTTTCTGTATTATATTTCTCATCCATAGAGTAGTACATGTTCTTGTGTACATGGCCTCTAAACCTCCCAAAAATTGTCGAAAATATTTATTGTATTATATTTTTCATCTATAGAGTATTACATCTTCTTGGGTGCTTTTTTGTGCTATCTAAACCTCAAAAAAACTGTTCAAAATTTTTTGACATTATATTGCTCATCCATACAGTATTATGCCTTCTTAGGTACATTCCAGGGGTATATGACCCTCAAAAAAACTGTTCCAAAATGTATTGATATTATATTGCTCATCCATAGAGTATCACGTCTTTTGAGACGTATACAACCCTACAAAAAATGTTCATAATTGTTTCGATATTATATTGCTCATGAATAGAGTATTACATGTGCTTAGATACATGTCGGTGGTATAAAACAATCAAAACAAGTTGTAAAAGTTTTTTTCTGCATTATATTGCTCATCCACACAGTATTATGTGCTTTTGGGTACATTTTGGTGGTATCAAGTGGGAAAATAACTATTTGATACCAGGGCGGACTGCAGGTTTTCATGGGCCCTTGAGTGAAAGAATCTCAATTTGCCCCTTTAACACATACTACAATTCATGATGCATAGATATGGCAGAGAAATATAGGTATAGTGCAATGCCAAAGATTTCACATCTAACATTACATGAGTGGCATCGTTAGCTCAGAAACCAGACAGTATAGTCCTTCAAACAGTATTATGGGCACCACATAGTGCTCCATACAGAATAATGTACCCCATATAATGCTCCATACAGCATAATGGACCCCATATAATGCTCTATACAGTATAATGGGCACCACATAATGTTCCATACATAATGGGCCCCATATATTGCTCCATACATAATGAGCCCCATATAATGCTATATAAAGTATATGATGGGCCCCATATAATGCTCCAGTATATGATGGGCCCCATATATTGCTCCATATGTAATGGGCCCCACATGATGTTCCAGTATATGATGGCCCCATATGATGCTCCAGTATATGATAGCCCCATATGATGCCCCAGTATATAATGGGCCTGTAGGGGTTGTACTCACTCGGGTGCGAAGGGAGGAAAACAGGAGGCACATTCCTTTAAAAGTTCATGTGGGTTTATTGCTTCATAAACCCTGAAGCCAAAAAAAGAAAGTAAACAGCCTTTAGATCAGGCAAAATAAAGTATAAATGTCCATAGCAGGGCTTTGCTCCGCCAGGCCTGTGGGCACACAGGCTGGGGTAATGTCCAGTACTCAGGCTTAGTCTGGAGCCGCACACCCAGGATGCCTTCTCCCTCCCAGCACACATACCAAGTGCCAAACAGCCTCCATTATATAGGCTGTAACCATACCCAGAGGTGAGGTATGTGGGTAGCCAGACCCGCCCATTTCTCATAGCTACCCACAACCCGGACCCAGGTGCAACAAACAAACCTCTTAGTCCTTTCATGCACTAGAGAAAATACTCCGGATTACATCACAGAGACAAGCCATCTCTGTGACACATACCTCCCATTGACTTTGTGACCAATAGCCACACAACATACCTCCCCCTCTGCCTAAAGCCTTGGGACTTGGCACTTTCTCCTACCAGACAAGGGATTCTCGAGAGGGCATCAGCATTACTATGTAGCTTCCCTGCTTTATGCTCTACATGGAAGTTGAAATCTTGTAGGGCTAAAAACCAATGGGTGACCCTAGCATCCATCTGAGTGGGGCATGGTCGTATACCAACTTAAACTTATAGATAGTACCACAATGTGTCTACTGTCCACTTTATGGCCAAGCACTCCTTCTCTACGACCGAGAAATTCCTCTCACACGAGGATAGCTTCCTACTCAGGTAGAGAACAGTGTGCTCCTCTCCGTGTATCTTCTAGGAAAGGACTGCTCCTACCCCAACATCTGAGGAGTCTGTTTGGAGAATAAACTCTTTCTTAAAGTCCACCAGAAGCGGTTGCTTACACAGAGCCCCTTTCATTTCTTGAAAGCCTGTCTCTCCCTCTTCAGACCATTTGACCATTTCCGATTTTGTCCCCTTAAGGAGGTCAGTCAGGGGTGCGGCCATCATGGCGAAGTCCGGGATGAACCTCCTGTAGTACCCCAAGATCCCCAGGAAGGCTCTAACTTGCTTCTTGGACAACGGACTCGCCCATGTTTGAATTGCCTCCACTTTACTGATTTGGGGTTTTAGCTCGCCTCGACCCACTACATATCCCAGGTACTTGGCTTATTCTTTCCCAAGGCACACTTCTTCGGGTTTATTGAAACCCCCCCTTCCTTAGAGCATCAAACACCGCTTGTACCTTTTCCAGATGACTCTCCCAGTCTCGGCTAAAGATAACAATATCATCCAGGTATGCGACAGCATATTGCTTATAAGGTGCAAGTATTATATCCATAGCTCTCTGGAAGGTTGCCAGAGCCCCCTGAAGTCCAAATGCCATCCAGACATGCTGGAAGCATCCATCCAGCATAGAAAATGCAGTCTTCTTCTTGGCTTCCTGTGCCATGGGGATCTGCCAATATCCCTTCGTCAAATCCAAGGTGGTTATGTACCTTGCGGGCCAAGTCTCTCGATTAGCTCATCAATGCATGGCATATGATATGCGTCACACTTGGAAACCTCATTCAACTTCCGATACTTCCGATAGTCATTGCAGAACCTTCATTCACCATCAGGTTTTGGGACCAGGACAATCGGGCTCGAAGAACCGATCTTGAACTCCTCAAAGACCCTGAATTTTAAAATGCGCTCCACCTCCTTGGAGATCACTTCTTGACGGGCCTCCGGAATCCGATAAGGCTTCACGTTTATGAGCACATGTGGCTCCATCAGAACTTCATGTTCTACGACCTTCGTGCACCCCGGCAATTCCAAGAACAGGTCTCTGTTCTTCTGGAGCAACTCCTGGCAATGCTGTTTCTGGGCCTTCAACAGCGTCTTTGCTATGACAACACCTCGAACCTTGCCTTCTGGGTTGCCTAGCAAGCATGGAGTTTTAGCCAACTCTCTGTCTTGCAATGGCTTGATAAGGTTGACATGGTAGACTAGATATAGTTTCCATCTACCTGGTTGATGAATCTTATAATTTACATCACCAAGCTTCTCCACCACCTCATACAGCCCTTGCCATTTGGCCAAGAACTTGCACTCCACCATCAGAATTAGCAAAAGAACTTGGTCTCCTGGATTGAACTGCCTCACGCTGTTGTTGAGCCTGGCCTCAACATCTTGTGCCCAGAGGAGGTGTCTTTTTACAATGGACATCACCTTCGCAATCCTCTGCTGCATCAGTGCCACGTGCTCAATGACGCTTCTGTGGGGCGTGACTTCGGCTTCCCAGGTTTACTTGGCAATATCAAAGAGACCTCGTGGCTGTCGGCCATACAGAATCTCGAATGGCAAGAACCCCATGGAGGCCTGTGGAACCTCACGGATGGAAAACAACAGATATGGTAAGAAACAGTCCCAGGCTCTACTGCCCTTTTCTATAGCTTTCCTCAGCATGCTTTTCAGTGCTTTATTGAACATTTTGACAAGGCCGTCTGTCTGAGGATGTTACACTGAAGTCCTCAATTGGAAGATTTGCAGGACGTGGCATAACTCCCTCATAAAAGGTGTTCCCTGGTCGGTCAGGATCTCCTTTGATAAACCAGTCCGGAAAAAGACATGGATCAATTCGAGGGCTATACTTTTTGCGGAGGAGATTCTCAGGGTAATTGCTTCAGGGTATCGTGTGGCATAGTCCTTCGATGATGGGCAATGGCACGATGGGACTCCGAAAGTGAGAGGTGGGGGCACTATTAACTGTTCCACCAGCTCCTTCCTCACTTTCGTGACCTGATACAACAACTCCCCACTCATCATAAAATAGGGAAACCTTGTGTCAGCCCCTCAGCTCCTGTGCAACACCATTAATGACAGTGGCATTGTTAAAGGCTTCTTTCAGAGTTGGGTCCCTATGTTTGGCAGTCCCAAAATTATCAATGGTCACCCCTAACTCCGGAATGTCTGACACAGGGGACACTTCCTCCTCATCCCCCACAAGGACACAAAAGGGAAACCCGTCTGCCTCTGGGTGTGGTGATACCTTATTGGGGTTCACTAGTTCCCTTTTCGCGCCAGCGAACTCAGAACCCTTCCCCCACAGATCCCAAAATAAAAGTCTCGGCCTATAATAATAGGATGCAACAAGTCCTGATCGAAGCTGATCTCATGGGACTCAGTGTCGTGGGCCATTTCAATGTCAACTCTGATCATAGGGTAGTCCTTATCATCATCATGTATGCAGCGAATGCTGACCTTTTTCCCAGGGATCAGTCGGAAAGGAAAAGTGGCCCTCACAAGGGTCACTAAACTAAGGGTCACTAAACTCCCAGAGTCTAGCATTGCCATTACCTCCCGACCGTTCAACTTCATGGGACACGCTTGAGGCCCCTCGTTAGGTGGAGAGTTCACACTGCAGGCAGGATATGCATAAAATGAATTATGGCGTCCTATGCTGCAGTTTATTTGCTTGGGGGGGTCAGGGGACAACAGCTATATGTCCTGGCTCATGGCATCTCCAGCAAATAACATTATCCGTAGGGACCTTGCGCACCATCTCCCCTGCCCCTTTGGACCTTGAATTCTCCACCTCCTTTTAGGCCTCTGCCCCCTATTGGGACCTCCAGTATGGAGTGGGCTGCCTTCCCACGGAACCTCCAACTCCCTGGTATCTCTCGACCAGTCCGACCAGTTCATCGGCATTCCAGGGACCACCCTGGGCAACCTAAGGGTACTGTCTCACAGTGGCACTTTTGTCGCTATGACGGTACGATCCGTGACGTTCCAGCGATATCCATACGATATCGCTGTGTCTGACACGCAGCAGCGATCAGGGACCCTGCTGAGAATCTTACATCGTAGCAGATCGTTTGGAACTTTCTTTCGTCGCTGGATCTCCCGCTGTCATCGTTGGATCGGTGTGTGTGACACCGATCCAATGATGCGATCGCTTGTAACCAGGGTAAACATCGGGTTACTAAGCGCAGGGCCGCGCTTAGTAACCTGATGTTTACCCTGGTTACCATCGTAAAAGTAAAAAAACAAACAGTACATACTCACATTCCGGTGTCCGTCAGGTCCCTTGCAGTCTGCTTCCCGCTCTGACTGCCGGCCGGAAAGTAAGAGCAGAGCACAGCGGTGACGTCACCGCTGTGATCTGCTTTCACTTTACGGCAGCACTCAGTCAGAGCGGGAAGCAGACTGCAAGGGACCTGACGGACACCGGAATGTGAGTATGTACTGTTTTTTTTGTTTTACGATGGTAACCAGGGTAAACATCGGGTTACTAAATGCGGCCCTGCGCTTAGTAACCCGATGTTTACCCGGGGCCTTCGGCATCGTTGGTCGCTGGAGAGCGGTCTGTGTGACAGCTCTCCAGCGACCACACAACGACTTTCCAACGATCACGGCCAGGTCGTATCGCTGGTCGTGATCGTTGGAAAGTTGCAGAGTGTGACAGTACCCTAAGTCTCTACGTGCCTCGGCAGGGAGTGCACAAGCCAGTCCATCACCACCTGCTCTACCATCAGCGCAGGTGTAGAGGACTCTGGCTGCAGCCACTTCTGGATCAGGTGCAACAGGTCAGCCATTTGGGAGCACAGTGGTTTGTCCTGGTGAACCCGCTGTGCCCTGAGAGTCATTGTCACCCCCAAGCATGAAAGAATATCTGTTTTCAGCTTGCCATACTCTTTGGCGTCCTGTAAAGCTAAATCATAGTACGCTTTCTGGGGTTCTCCCATCAAGTATGGTGCCAGTACCTCTACCCACTGCTCTGGTGGGAGTGTCTCTTTCTCTGTGACCCTTTCAAGCACAGTCAGGAAGGCCTGTCTTACCGTCTTCCGAACGTGGGCGTCATCAGCCGGATCTGGGGTTGGGGTGCTCGTCCTGCCCTGGATGGTGGTTGCCAGAAGCTGCATCTTCAAACGTTGCTCCTGCTGGCTCTGCTGGATTTGCTGTATCAACAGTCTGTTGGTCTCCTGCTCTTGCAGTTGTGACTGGACCAGGTGTTTCAACAGGTCCTCCAATTCGTCTGGCGATGCTTGCTGGCTTGCAACAGACTTAACCCAGGACATGCAGTCCTTCCTGTAGACATCTCACATCTCTGCTGGGAACGCTGCCCACATTCTCCAACAATTGTAGGGGTTGTACTCACTTGGGTGCGATGAGAGGAAAACAGGAGACATGTTCCTTTAAAGGGAACCGGTCACCCCGTTTTTTCCGTATGAGATAAAAATACCGTTAAATAGGGCCTGAGCTGTGCGTTACAATAGCGTATTTTGTGTACCCTGATTCCCCACCTATGCTGCCGAAATACGTTACCAAAGTCACGCGCAGCCTCAGGAAGATGGCCGCCCCCACCGATCACCAGGGGAATAGCGCAGATCGCGCTCTTTTTCCTCACCTGTGCAGTGGATTCGGCAGTTGGGCATGCGCAAACCACTACGCCACCAACGAAAAAATAAGCAAGATCTGGGGGAAGAAACAGCGATGTCACCACGCCCATTTGACCAGACCAGCCTGATTGACAGGCGAAAACGGCGACTTTGGTAACGTATTTCGGCAGCATAGGTGGGGAATCAGGGTACACAAAATACACTATTTTAACGCACAGATCAGGCCCTATTTAACGGTATTTTTATCTCATACGGAAAAAACGGGGTGACAGGTTCCCTTCAAAAGTTCATGTGGGTTTATTGCTTCATAAACCCAGAAGCCAAAAACGGAAAGTAAACAGCTTTTATGTCAGGCAAAACAAAGTATAAATGTCCATAGCAGGGCTCTGCTCTGCCAGGCCTGTGGGCACACAGGCTGGGGTAATGTCCAGTGCTCAGGCTTGGTCTGGAGCCACACACAGGAGGCCTTCTCCCTCCCAACACACAGACCATGTGCCAAACAACAGCCTTCGTTACATAGGCTGTAACCACATCCAGAGGTGAGGTATGTGGGTAGCCAGACCTGCTCATCTGTCATAGCTACCCACAACCCAGACCCTGGTGCAACAAATTAACCTCTTAGTGTTTTCATACACTAGAGAAAATACTCCGGATTACATCACAGAGACAAGCCATCTCTGTGACACATACCTCCCATCGACTATGCGACCATTAGCCACACTACAGGGCCCCATATGATGCTCCCTATAAAATGGGTATAATGGGCCCCATGTGATGCTCCAGTATATGATGGGCCCCATATGATGTTCCATATATAGTGGGCCCCATATGATGCTCCAGTATATGATGGCCCCATTTGATGTCCCAATATAAAATGGGCCCCATATGATACTCCATATATAATAGGCCTCATATGATGCTCCAGTATATGATGGGGCCCATATAATGCTCCTTATATAATGGACCCCATATGATGCTCCTGTATAGGATGGGCCCCAAATGAGGCTCCTTATACAGTATAATGGGCCCCATATGATGTCCCAATATAGGGTGGCCCATGTATATGGATACACCTAAATAAAATGGGAATGGTTGGTGATATCAATTCCTGTTTGTGGCACATTAGTATATGGGAGGGGAAATTTTTTTTAAGATGGGTGGCGACCATGGTGGCCATTTTGAAGTTGGCCATTTTGGATCCAACTTTATTTTTTCCAATGGGAAGAGGGTCATGTGACACAACAAACTTTTTGAGAATTTCACAAGAAAAACAACGGTGTGCTTGGTTTCAACATAACTTTATTCTTTCATGAGTTATTTACAAGTTTGACCACTTATAAAATGTGGTCAAAGTGCTGCCCATTGTGTTGGATTGTCAATGCAACCCTCTTCTCCCACTCTTGACACACTGATAACAACACCACAGAAGAAATGCTAGCACAGGCTTCCAGTATCCGTTGTTTCCGTTGTATATAACGCTACAAAAAATCAGTGAGAAATTTGTCTGGTTTCAATTACTCATCTGTACAGTTTTACGTGCTATCTGATAAATTTCAGTGTTTCACAAGAATAAAAAAAAACTTGAAAAAATGTTTCTGGATTCAATTAATCATCCATACACTGTAAAACGGTTCTTGTGACATTTCGCTGGTATATTAAACTCTAAAAAAAAATTCCAAAAACTTTTATGGATTCAGTAATTCATAAATACAGTTGAACGTGCTTTGTGTAAAACTATGGTGGGTTCGATATTTTTAAAATCGCTTGGCCTGGTACAGTTCACAAAATATTTTTGGTCAAAAAATTAACTATTGTCATATATACTGTAGAACCTGCTTTGTGTGAAATTTCATTGGTTTGAAATAAAAAAAAAATTGACCTGCTACAGGTGTACACTTTCTTAATATTTTAATGAGGCCATCCAGTTGTTGCCTTCAAGGCTGTATAGATGACCCTGCTTGTAATTTTTGGCAGGCTTTGCGCTGTGCAGAACTTTTAGGCTAGGTTCACATTGCGTTAATGTGTGCACGCTAACAGACAGCGTTGCACGGCAAAAATGTCGCAATTAACGCCGTGCAACGGGTCCGTTAGCGCACCCATTGACAGCAATGTGAAGTTTCCCTGTAGCGCATTGCTAGCGCGTGCCTTTTTCGGCTCGCACTAGCGATGTGCCGTTCTTCTGTGGTGCGCCTCGGACGCTGCTTGCAGCGTCCACGGCCCGCCCGAGGTCCGTTCCCCGCTCTCGCAGATCGGGGATCTGCGAGAGCGGGGACGTTAACGCAACCCCTAACACGGCCCCTAAAAAAACATTGCGTTAGCGCAATCCGCTAACGGATTGCCCTAACGCAATGTGAACCTAGCCTTAGGAGAATAGGAATACCACAACTATACTTTGCTCACAATATTTGAAGGAGGTACTACAATTGGTGCCTTCAAGGTTGTATGGATGACCCTGCTTCTAATTTTTGGAGGTTTGAACTGTGCAGAACATTTTCCTCCCCCGCCAGTGCACACTGCCTCTCCGCCAGTGCCGACTCATTCAACTATACCGTTTTCTAAGACGCCGGTATAGTTCAATGCAATGATGGAGGAGAGAGCGTCAGCTGATGCTCCCTCTCCCATCATTCCTCTCTGCCTCTGACACTGCGGATGCACAATGATGTCACATCATCGCGTACCTGCCGTGTGCCGGGCAGACTGCAGCTGCTGAGACCGGAGCCGAGCCGGGAGCAGGACGGAGCACAAGGAGAGGTGAGGATTGTGTTATATATGTGTGTGTATATATATATATGAATGAGTGAGGGGAGGGGGGTCGGCTACATTAAATTCTATGGGGGGCTGTATTATGTTCTATGGGGGCCTACATTATATTCTATGGGGGTTGTATTATATTCTATTGGGGAGCTGTATTATATTCTATGGTGGGCTGTATTATATTCTATGTGAGTGTAATAATTATAGGGGATAACGCAGGAGACTCTTTGCGTGGAACAAGACAACTACAGGACACAGTTTTATAAGTGGTAAAGTCTATATTATCACACGGTGATTCAAACAGGTACAGAGAGAAACTCAAGTCCACAACACTTGGTGCAAATAATAAAAGCAGCTTAGCAGTCTATAGGAAACTTCAGAGGAAAATGCAATCAAGCAGAAAGTCTATGAAGCACAGTTATTCTTGAGGAAACTTGACACAAATAAATCCTTGTCTTAGTCCAGACACAGATAGATATGCTTATAGGCAGTTCAAATCATATCTTAGCTCAACCAGGGAGGCCTGGTTAATAGTCTCAGGTTAATGCAAAGCAGCAGCAGCTTACATGTCCAGCAAATGCAGGTGGAAGTAAACACGAGCAGCAGATGAAGGAGGATTACTGGAAACTTGTGTATGCAGCAGGAACTCAGAGCAGAGTAGCAGGATCACCACACAGGTTCACAGGAGCAGGTGTATAGCCAGGGAGTAATCAGAGATCAGGAGCTGGATGCAAGGCAGAATACTCTAGCACAGACTGAAGGCTGGGGTGGAGTTTTATAGCAGGAAGACACAGTGCACATGAGACCAAAGACGCCATCTTGGAAAAGGGCAGTAATGCACAAAAGGTAAAAAATGTTCAGAGTCCTGACATTACTCCCTCCTTAGAAGCGGCCTCAGGACGATCCTGGACCTGGTTTCTCAGGGAATCTCTGATGAAAACGAGAAATCTTCTGTTGGGCATTGATGTTTTCCACAGGTTCCCAAGAGACTTCCTCGTGGGAATATCCTTGCCATCTTATCAGATATTGGAGCCGATTCCTGCGAATCCTGGAATCAATAATTTCCTCCACCACAAATTGTTCTTGCCCATCAATCACCACAGGCTGCGGAGGTGGCACAACATGTCCCTGGAAGGTATTAGGAGATACAGGCTTTAGTAAAGATGCATGAAAAACTGGGTGTACCTTCATTGTCCTAGGCAGCTTCAGCTGGCAGGCCACAGAGCTCACAATACCGTTGATCTTGAAAGGGCCAATGAATTTCTGTCAAAGTTTTGGTGAAGGAACGTTTAACTTCAGATTCTTAGTTACTAACCACATGGAATCTCCTACCTTGAACATGGGTGCAGGTTTACGGAATCTATCAGCCGATCTCTTATAACGTTCTTGAGCTGTGGTCAGGGATTCCTTCAGAACCTCCAGATTTTGTCTCATCGCACTCAGCCTTTCCTCCACTGCCGGAATACACGGATAATAACCCAGATTGGCAAAGAAAGGTGTAAATTTAGTGGAGGCACTCTGAGAATTATTATATGAAAATTCGGCTAACGGCAACAACTCCAACCAATCATCCTGGAGATGGCTGACATAGCGTCTTAGATATTGTTCCAGCGTCTGGTTGGTACGCTCAGTCTGACCATTTGTCTGGGGATGGTAAGCAGAAGAGAGACAGACATTAATATTGAATGCAGAGCAAAACCCCTTCCAGAATCTTGAAGTGAACTGCACTCCACGGTCAGATGATCTCATCCAGCACCCCATGCAACCGAAAGACATTCTGTATAACCAAGTTCACTGTATCTTTAGCAGAGGGAAGGCCGGTGCATGGAACAAAATGAGCAGCTTTAGTCAGGCGATCAACTACCACCATGATTGTATTCATGCCCCTCGATGTAGGCAGCTCCACAATAAAGTCCATTGATATAGACGCCCAAGGGCGGGATGGAACAGGTAATGGTTGTAGAAGACCCGTAGGTGCTACATGAGGAGTCTTGTAACGGGCACATACCTCGCAAGAGAGAACATAGTCCTTGGTATCCTTCAGGCAAGTTGGCCACTAGAAGAATCGGCTCAGGAACTCTTGTGTCTTCTGTACCCCCCTGTGACCAGCGAACTTGGAGTCATGTACCAACTTGAGGATCTGCAGACGGACAACCTCCGGGACGTAGATACGTCGATCTCTGAATCACATGCCACCCTTAAAGACAAGATTAATATCCACAGGTGGGTTGGCTAGAAATACATCACCTTCATAGGCCTCCCTGCACTCCTTCCACAAGTCCTGATCGTGGATAACTCCGATGAAATTAGCATCAGATAGAATGGTCTTGGACGGGGCTCCAGGTACGGAATCCACAGCATGGATTCGGGATAAAGCATCAGCCTTCCCATTATGAGAACCTGGACGGTACGAGATAACAAAGTTAAATTGATTTAAAAATAAGTTCCAATGAGCCTGACGAGGAGAAAGACATCTAGTGGATCTAAGGCACTCTAGATTGCGATGGTCAGTTAGCACTATCATCTGTTGTGCAGCTCCTTGCAGATGATGCCTCCATTCTTTGAAAGCCGCAATAATAGCCAGCAATTTCTTGTCTCCCACATCGTAATTCTTCTCTGCTGAGGTTAGTCTACGGGAAAAGAAAGCACAAGGATGTAGCAGACCCTTCTCTCCAGTTCTTTGGGAGAGAATAGCCCCCAAAGCATTATCAGAAGCGTCCACTTCCACAATGAAAGGATGTGTTGGATCTGGGTGTATGTCATGTCGGACCCTGTTCATACTAGGGCGTTCGACAGACAGCGGTAATTCCGCTTTTGTCCACTATGCGCTCAGTGGCGTCGGCTAGATTTTATCTAGCTGGTCCGGGGTTAATTTAGCTGGTGCTCGGATTGGAAGCTGGGTCACGCCCACTGCCTTTAAATAGTCCTTCTGAACATTGGGAGTCGCCGATTATAGCTTCTGTCTTGTGCTTGGTTATCTCGGTCTGGAGTGGTGAGCTAGGAGAAGGAGTATCATATCCGGTGTTGTATTACCCTTTGTCTTATTTTCTCCCTCCCATATTTGTATTTGTTTTGCCCTGTGCACTTATAGTGTAGTCCTGTGTTACTGCGGCGTGGTGCATATTTTTCCATTATCCTTGTCTGTGCTAACTGTGGGTATTGGTGTGTGTGGTCTCTTCACTGGGTGGTGGGTAGTGGTTTCAGCCTAGGGTTGAAACGGGAGACAAGGTGAGGATGGAGGCCCAGACATGCACACCATCAGTGTAAACTCTGGGAGAGGGTCAGTCAGGGTTTCCCTAGTCTGAGGGAAATTGCAGGGGCCCGGGTTATTAGCTCTTGCCTACCTAGGCTTCCCGTGACATTATAATCGGCCAACATTTTTTTAATTCCATGGATCCCATGGCTTCCATAACCCGCCAGTTGGAGGCGCTGTCCCTACAGGTCACTGAGTTGAGGGGGGCAGTGCAGCAACAGGGACTAGCAGTATCTAATGTGCAAGCTGGAGCGACAGGTAGAGTTGCTGAGCCTAAGTTTCCTTTGCCTGAAAAGTTTGCTGGGGAACGCAGTAAATTTGTTACTTTTTGTGAAGCTTGCAAACTATATTTTCGTATGCGCCCGATCTCCTCAGGTAATGAGGCTCAGCGTGTGGGCCTGGTGTTGTCATTGTTAAGCGGGGATCCCCAAGCATGGGCGTTTTCTTTGCCATCTGATTCTGCTGCATTTAGCTCTGTGGAGAGTTTTTTTTCTGCTCTTGGACACATTTACGATGATCCTGACAGAATGGCTCTAGCAGAATCTAAGATACGCACTATTCGTCAGGGGGAGCGTGTTGCAGAGGATTACTTTTCTTAATTTCGCTGCTGGGCGGTCGACACACAGTGGAACGATCCCGCGCTGCGGAGTCAGTTTATTCATGGGGTTTCTGGAAGGGTTAAAAAAGCCCTCCTGAAGTACGAGACTCCTGCTTCTCTAGATTCCGCTATGAGTCTTGTTGTCCGCATTGATCGCCGTTTGCGTCAGGGGGAGCATGAGACGCCGCCTATGGGAGAGGGTTTAGGTTCACGTGAGGTTGCTGCAGGTGAGCCCACGGAGCCTATGCAAATTGCAGGGGTGTCACATGTTAAGCATCGAGCCCCTGTCCTCAGGAAGCAGGGAGCCTGTTTTTACTGCGGTAAAACTGTTCATTTTGTTAACATTTGTCCTCTGCTGCCTAAGAAAAACGCAACGGCGGAAAACTTCTAAGCTCAGAGGGTGTGGAGGAGGCCAATGAGCTTATGTATATTCTCCATGGTGGTTTCTCAATGCATGCTCCCTGCCAAAGTTATTGTCGCTGGCAGAGAGCTGCCAATCACTGTTTTTGTGAATAGTGGTTCGGCCACAAATCTCATTGATGAGGAGTTTGCACGCACTGCCGGTTTTAGGATCGAAAAATTGCCTCATCCTATCCGCGTGGTCACCATCAATGCTGCTCCTCTCTCACAGGGGGAGATTACTGAGTTTGTGGCTGAGGTGAAACTCCACATTGGGGTTCTTCATTTCGAGCAGGTTACATGTAAGGTGCTCAAGAATCTTCCTGTACAGGTGGTTTGGGGTTTTCCATGGTTGTCTATGCACAACCCGGTTATTGACTGGAAAACTCAGGACATAATTCAGTGGAGCGAATTCTGCCAGGAGAATTGCCTGGCCACATGTGTGTCAGCAGTGACTTCAAGCGTTCCTGAGTCACTTCTGGATTTTACGGATGTGTTCTCTGAGAAGGGTTGTTCAGAGTTGCCACCACATCGCCCCTATGACTGTACTATCAGGTTTAAACCAGGGGCCAAATTGCCTAAAGCAAGGATGTTTAACATCTCCGGTCCGGAGAGACAAGCGTTAAAGGATTACATTGCTGAAAGTTTGAGCAAAGGGCACATCAGGCCTTCATCCTCGCCTGTGGCAGCGGGGTTCTTCTTCGTAAAGAAGAAAAATGGCGGACAACGCCCGTGTCTGGATTTCAGGGAGTTAAACCAGATTACGGTTCGTGATGCATACCCTATGCCATTGATACCGGATTTGTTCAACCAGGTGGCAGGTGCTAAGTGGTTTACCAAGCTTGACCTCAGGGGGGCGTACAAACTCATAAGAGTCCGTCAAGGTGATGAGTGGAAGACGGCTTTTAATACCCCTGAGGGTCATTTTGAAAATTTGCTGATGCCATTTGGGCTGACAAACGCACCTGCAGTGTTTCAACATTTCATAAATGATGTGTTCTCGCATGTTTTTGGGAAATTCGTTATTGTGTAACTAGATGACATTCTCATATATTCTTGCGACCGTGATACTCATTTGGATCATGTCAGGCAGGTGTTACTGCTTCTCAGAGAGAATAAGCTATATGCAAAACTTGAGAAATGTGTATTTTCGGTTCAGGAGTTACCTTTCTTGGGTTATATTGTGTCTGCTTCTGGTTTTAAAATGGACGCCGCTAAGGTGCAAGCGGTGTTGCGTTGGGAACGGCCTGATAACCTAAAAGCTCTTCAGCGGTTCCTTGGATTTTCTAACTACTATAGGAAGTTTATCAAGGATTTTTCTATCATTGCTAAACCGCTAACTGACATGACTAAAAAGAGTACCAATTTCTCCGTTTAGCCTGAGGCTGCTGTGCGCACATTTGAATTTCTTAAGAACAGTTTTGTTTCGGCCCCCATTCTTGTGCAGCCAGATGTATCGAAACCTTTTGTTGTGGAAGTCGATGCGTCTGAGGTTGGTGTGGGGGCGGTGCTGTCACAAGGCTCATCCTTGAGCGATTTGCCTCCATGCGCCTATTTCTCCAAGAAACTGTCGCCCGCCGAGCGTACCTACGATATCGGCAACAGGGAGTTGTTGGCAATCAAGTTGGCCTTTGAGGAATGGCGACACTTCTTGGAGGGGTCGGTTCATCAGGTTACTGTTATTACCGACTATAAGAATTTGCTTTATTTGGAGTCTGCCAAGCGTCTATCTCCCAGGCAGGCTCGCTGGGCATTGTTTTTCACGCGGTTCAACTTTGTTGTTACTTACAGACCTGGGTCTAAAAACACTAACGCGGATGCTCTGTCCAGGTGTTTTCCGGGGGAGAGCCTCGGGAAGATCCAGTACCCATCCTCCAAAAGGGTGTTGTGGTTTCGGCTCTCACTACCGAGGTTGAGGCTGAGATTGCCGAGGCCCAGGAGGAGGTACCATCTGAGCTTCCCATCAACAAATCGTTTGTACCGCTTCATCTCCGCTTAAAGGTTTTGGCGGAGCATCATGATGCTGTCCTGGCTGGCCACCCAGGGGTTAGGGGTACCTTGGAGTTGGTGTCATGTCGGTTTTGGTGGCCCAAAATCTGACAGGATGTGGTCTCATACGTGTCAGCTTGCACCACGTGCGCTAGGGCTAAGACGCCCCGCTCCCGTCCTGTTGGCACACTACTTCCTCTCGAGGTACCTGGTAAGCCATGGACGGAAATCTCCATGGATTTTATCACTGACTTGCCCTCCTCAGCTGGGAACACGGTCATCTTGGTGATTGTTGATCGGTTCTCAAAAATGTCGCACTTTGTGTCTTTGCCTTCATTGCCTAACGCTAAGACTCTGGCTCAGGTATTTGTGCAGGAGGTGGTCAGACTTCATGGGGTTCCGTCTGACATAGTTTCTGATAGGGGGTCTCAGTTTGTGGCAAAATTTTGAAAAGCATTTTGCTCACGGCTGGGGATCAAGTTGTCTCATTCTTCGGCGTTTCATCCTCAGTCAAATGGTCAGACCGAGCGTATGAACCAAAATTTGGAACAGTACTTGCGCTGCTTTGTCTCTGATAACCAGGAGGAGTGGTCGACGTTCCTTCCTTTGGCTGAGTTTGCCATCAATAATCACCGCCAGGAGTCTTCTGGGGAGTCTCTGTTTTTTTGTGTTTACGGGCTACATCCTCAATTATATACTTTGAGTCAGGGGGGCTCTTCCGGCGTCCCGGAGGAAGACCAGTTAGGAGCTTCCTACGGTGTATAAGATACACAACGTGTTCCACAGATCGTTGCTAAAGAAGACGGTGGGTCTTGTGGACGCGACACCGATGCCTTCTCCAGTCTTGGTGGATGGTAATTTGGAATTTGAAGTCTCCAAGGTGGTTGACTCTCGTGTAGTGCGCCGCACTTTACAGTACTTGGTACACTAGCGTGGTTATGGGCCTGAGGAGAGGTCCTGGGTACCAGCCTCGGACATTCATGCGGATCGGCTGGTCAGTATGTTTCAACGCCGCCATCCGGACAAGCCGGGTCCTATAAGTCGTGAGGGCCCTGGGGTCCCTCGTAGAAGGCAGGGTACTGTCATGTCGGACGCTGTTCATACTAGGGCGTTCGACAGACAGCGGTAATTCCGCTTTTGTCCACTATGCGCTCAGTGGCGTCGGCTAGATTTTATCTAGCTGGTCCGGGGTTAATTTAGCTGGTGCTCGGATTGGAAGCTGGGTCACGCCCACTGCCTTTAAATAGTTCTTCTGAACATTGGGCGTCGCCGATTATAGCTTCTGTCTTGTGCTTGGTTATCTCGGTCTGGAGTGGTGAGCTAGGAGAAGGAGTATCGTATCTGGTGTTGTATTACCCTTTGTCTTATTTTCTCCTTCCCATATTTGTATTTGTTTTGCCCTGTGCACTTATAGTGTATTCCTGTGTGACTGCGGCGTGGTGCATATTTTTCCGTTATCCTTGTCTGTGCTAACTGTGGGTATTGGTGTGTGGTCTCTTCACTGGGTGGTGGGTGGTGGTTTCAGCCTAGGGTTGAAACAGGAGACAGGGTGAGGATGGAGGCCCAGACATGCACACCATCAGTGTAAACTCTGGGAGAGGGTAAGTCAGGGTTTCCTTAGTCTGAGGGAAATCGCAGGGGCCCGAGTTATTAGCTCTTGCCTACCTAGGCTTCCCGTGACAGTGTATCAACAGCGGTGCTGATGTGAAACAGATCTTCAGCCGATCAAAAGCTTCTTGAGCCTGTGATGACCACTTAAAGGGCTTTTCCTTCTTTGTCAAGGAAGTAATGGGACGGACAATATCAGAAAAATTTCGAATGAAGCGTCTGTAGAAATTTGCAAAACCAATAAAACGTTGGACCTCCTTAACGTTCTTGGGTGCCGGCCAGTCAAGGATAGCCTGAATCTTACCAGATTCCATGTTCAGCCCCTGGGGAGAGATGATATAACCCAAGAACTGTATCTCAGAAAGATGGAACTCGCAGTTCTCCGGCTTGATATACAGTTGGTTCTCTTTCAGACGTCTTAAAACAGTTTTGACATGTTCTTCATGTTCCTGTAGAGAGTCAGAAAAGATTAGTATATCGTCCAAATAGATCACCACAAACTGGTCCAACAAATCTCTGAAGATGTCATTAAGAAGGTGTTGAAATGCTGCTGGGGCGTGACAAAGCCCAAAGGGCATCACAAGAGATTTAAAGTGTACATACCGGCATCTGAATGCTGTCTTCCACTCATCCCCTGGACGAATACGCACCAAATTATAAGCCCCACGAAGATCCAGCTTAGAGAACACCTTAGCATGGCAGACTCTTTCCAGTAATTCGGGAATCAGAGGCAAAAGGTAACGGTTTCGTACGGTTACCTTATTGAGTTCCCGATAGTCAACACAGAGTCTCAGGGTCCCATCCTTCTTCTTTACAAAAAAAGTGGGTGCCCCTGCTGGTGAGGAAGAAGGACGTGTGAAGCCTTTGGCCAGATTTTCATCAATATACTCCTTAAAGGCTTGAAGCTCAGGTGCCGCCAAAGGGTATACGTGACTAAAAGGAATATCTGCCCCAGGAAGCAACTCAATGGAACAGTCATAATGCCTGTGTGGAGGAAGTTGATCTGCATTCTTCTTGTCACAGAGGTCAGAGAACTCCTTATATGCTGGAGGTAAAGAAGATACCTGTACATGTGGTTCCGTAGCCGTGGACTCAGGGACAGCTTCTGTTAACGCTGAGTTGCTCCTTGTTGAAAAGATAATCTCCTTTGTCTCCCAGTTGATAATTGGGTTCTGAGAACGCAACCAAGGAATGCCTAAAATCACAGGAAAATGAGGAGAAGAAATTAGCAAGAAAGAAAGTTGCTCCTGATGATTAGGCTCCAACAAAATTTCAAGGGGTACGGTCTCCTGATCCACAGGCCCAGAGATTAAAGGTGACCCATCCACTGTTTCCATGGTAATTGGAGAGGCTCTTTGCTGAATTTTAATACCATGTTCCTTGGCAAATGCGATATCCATGAAATTGCCACCTGCACCAGAGTCAATCATAGCTGAACTGGAAATCCACTTTCCTGAACACAGGATCTTAATAGGGAGAGAACAGTGAGAGTTCTTTTCCTTCAGCTCCTTGGGGGGTGAAGTAATAGAAAGTGAATGGAATACAGCGTTTAAAGGCAGGCTACATTCAGAGATGTCAGATTCATCATCACAGTTGTCATACTCCCCTATTGCTGCTAGCACCTTGTTAGGCCGTCTAGGACACTTAGGACAATTAATCAAGAAGTGGTCAGACTGGCCGCAGTAGAAACATAGACTTTCACGAAGACGATGCCCCCGGCGCTCATTGATCTCGCGTCTCTGAACGGAATCAATTTGCATGGGCTCCTCCTCCACTTCCCGAGATGTTTTACCTGCAGGCTCTTTGGAAGGAAGGGAAAATTTAGAAATACGGTTATATGCAGCAAATTTCTCCTGCCTACGCTCAGTAAGGCGAATGTCTATGCGCACACAATGCTGTATAAATGTCTCTAGTTCTTGTGGTGACTCTGATCGAGCTAGTTCATCTTTTATAATACTAGACAGACCCCTTTTAAAAATAGGCAATTGTGCATAACTGTCCCAATTGGTATCTACCGCCAATCTCCTGAATTCAGTGGCATACTCAATAACAGAACGTTTAGCCTGGCGTAAAGACAACAAAGCAGATTCAGCGGTTGCACGGCGATTAGGGTCATCAAACATTAATGCCATAGCAGCCAAGAAATCATCCAAGTCATTTAACCGTGGGTCACGAGACTCAATCATCGGATTCGCCCAGGCGAGCACTCGTGAGGTCAGTAGCATTATTACACACAATACTTTGGATCTATCAGTAGGAAAACGGTCAGCATGCACATCAAAATATAGCATACATTGATTCACAAAGCCACGAAATTTGTCGCGATCACCATTAAATCTGAATGGGGGCAACTTAGGTGGGCTAGCTGGTGGCGGTTGCCCAGAGGGTAAAGTCACTTGTGCAGCTATTTGCATGCTTATGTCCTGAAAAGCCCGTCCATACTGGGACTCTATGCCAGCAAGTTTGTTTTCCTGGGCTGCCATGCGATTGCTCAAGTCCTGCAAAGTTTGTCCAAACACTTGTTGATTGTGTTCAAAGCTTCCAAACTTCTTTTGCAGACCTTCCACATCTTTCTGCAGTGATCTAATTATGGAAAACACCTCCTCTAATCTGCTCTCTGCAGTCATTGTTCCAGCAGTCTCCTTTTTTTTTTTTTTTTTATGGCTAGATTATCCTGTAATAATTATAGGGGATAATTCAGGAGACTCTTTGTGTGGAACAAGACAACAGGACATAGTTTTATAAGTGGTAAAGTCTATATTATCACACGGTGATTCAAGCAGGTGCAGAGAGAAACTCAAGTCCACAACACTTGGTGCAAATAATAAACGCAGCTTAGCAGTCAATAGGAAACTTCAGAGGTAGATGCAAACAAACAAAGTCTATGAAGCACAGTTATTCTTGAGGAAACTTGACACGAATAGATCCTTGACTTAGTCCAGACACAGATAGATATGCTATTAGGCAGTTCAAATCATATCTTAGCTCAACCAGGGAGGCCTGGTTAATAGTCTCAGGTTTTGCAGAGCAGAAACAGCTTACATGTCCAGCAAATGCAGATGGAAGTAACACGAGCAGCAGATGAAGGAGGATTACTGAACACTGGTGTATGAAGCAGGAACTCAGAGCAGAGTGGCAGGTTCTCCAACACAGGTTCACAGGAGCAGGTGCAGGTGCAAGGCCAGGGAGTAATCAGGAGCTGGATGCAAAGCAGAATAATCTAGCACAGACTGAAGGCTGGGATGGAGTTTTATAGCACGAAGACAAGTGCACATGAGACCAAAGACGCCATGTTGGAAAAGGGCAGTAATGCACAAAAGGTAAAAAATGATCAGAGTCCTGACACTGTCCATCAGCTGATCCAGATCGCACCTGCCATGCCCATCTGTCTAACACCCGGTCCAGCCTGCACCTGCCAATGCTTTTCTGTTCCTCAGCTGGTCTCATCCGCACCCGTGGTTCCAGTGTCTCTACAGTGCCTGCCTGCATTCTTCATCCCTCCTTCGGGCAATACCAGCCTACCCGCTCTAGGGGGGTCATTTGCCACCCTCTGTAGGTCAGCCCTGGAGTAGCATCTCTTACCACCTCCTTGGGTTGCAGTTTTCGCCTACTGCCAAGGTCAGATTTGCTAGGTAACCTAGTTACGCCTTTCCAGGCTTTCTGAAGGCTACGGCACAGTGGTTCCAGCACCTTGCCCGTTACAGTCTACATCTGCTGGGTTGGCTGTAGTGGAATAGGTGTCAGTCCCCATTATACTATTTCTACTCTGTCGAAATTGATGCCACTTTGGTGGTGTCTGGCCCCATTTTAAATTTGAAGACTCCTAATTGGGTCTCCATCTACTGGGTTGGCTGTAGTGGAAGAGGTGCCGGTCCCCATTATACTAGCTATACTCTTTTGAAATTGATTCCACTTTGGTGGTGTCTGTCACTAATTTTTGGAAATGTGTAGACTCCTGGTTGGGTGTCCGTCTACTGTATTTGCTGTAGTGGAAGAGGTGTAGGTCCCCATTATACTAGTTCTATTCTTGCGAAATTGATGCCACTTTGGTAGTGTCTGCCACTAATGTTTGGAAATGTGTAGACTCCTGGTTGGGTCTCCTTCTTGTGTGTTGCCTGTGTAAGAAGATGATCCTGACCAGGGGTACCTCTCTTGCACCAGTTCCGGAACTATCGGGACTGTCACCATTGTTGCATGGGGAGAGCTTTCTGGCCCAGACCGACCTTTGCACTTGTCAGCAGGGGGCGGGAAGACAGAGCGTGCAGCAGGGTGAGGTGGAGGCCTTTATAGCGGGGCATCTTGTAAGCATATGCCCACTTAGCGCAACCCCTGTAATTGTGTCCACTGCTTGGAGACATCAGACAGCTACTCTCCCAATGTCTCCCGTGCCGGGAGGTTACTTACACGTGGGACCTGTGACTGCTGCATGATTGCGGCCTAGCCTTGTACCAGTGACTGAGCCAGGACATACCAACCCCATCCCCGTTTGCAATGCAGAGCAGAGCCATGCTCCGCTGATACTGTATAAAGCACTGAGACCAGTACGAGGAAACCACGGGTACGGGAACTGCCTAGTGTGGCAAAGACTCTCTATCCGCATCGAGGAACGGGACCTCCATCTATCCAGGACAACCGCGAGACATCACATGCCGCTGTTGTCGGTGCCATCGTTGGAAACCGAGACGCTGCAATCAAGAAGCCAACAGACTGATAAGTTGTACTCTTCTTTCCCCATTCTAAACATTCGCCTAACACCTGTCTGCCCCGTTCTCCCCTCCAGTACCCATATCGGTATATCCTTTGCCTCCCATACCCAGTTTCTCCTGTGAATAAATTTAACTCTTGATCTGTCTCCAGTCCATGACGACATCCCGATCTCTGCAAGTCTACACCTGTAGCAGTAGGCCTCCAATAACGGCAGGCCTCCACTACTTTGAGTCAACTGTCCGTGTTACTATCCTTAGACTTTTCTGACAATAGTAATCTGCGAAACTGTTATTTGTGCCACCTGAGTGTGGCTGAGCATTAAAGCAGGTTGAGCTGTTGCACGTGGTATCAGGGCTTCTAGCACAACAGGCCTACACTGATGCCTCACCCACCTCTTCTTAATTTGAAGTTAAAAGCTGTAAATGCTGGCCCTGACTCTAATACCCTAATTGCTGTCATGCCTAAAATCTGTACTGTGGGTGAATTGAGGCAACTTTCCTGGTGTCTGCCCCTAATTTGATGTGTTTTGGCAGCTTTTGTGCGTTGAAGGTGTTGTGTATGCGTTTGGTTTTGCCTCCCGTTGACTTCATTGACGTTCGGTTGTGTTTGGCTAATATTCAACGAACAAATCAGCGAATTTTGCAAATTTGTTGATCATAATTCGAACCGAACATTGGACTCATAAATGCATCAAGCTTAGTACTCATAAGTGCAACAAGCTTAGGACTCATGAATGCAGCAAGCTTAGGTTCCATATGTGCAGCAAGCTTAGGTCTCATGGGTGCAGCAAGCTTAGGTCTCATGGGTGCAGCAAGCTTAGGTCTCATGGGTGCAGCAAGCTTAGGTCTCATGGGTGCAGCAAGCTTAGGTCTCATGGGTGCAGCAAGCTTAGGTCTCATGGGTGCAGCAAGCTTAGGTCTCATGGGTGCAGCAAGCTTAGGTCTCATGGGTGCAGCAAGCTTAGGTCTCATGGGTGCAGCAAGCTTAGGTCTCATGGGTGCAGCAAGCTTAGGTCTCATGGGTGCAGCAAGCTTAGGACTCATGGGTGCAGCAAGCTTAGGACTCATGGGTGCAGCAAGCTTTGGACTCATAGCACCCTTGGTTTGGGCAGCATGAATATAGTGACAGGTTCTCCTGAAAGTAGGGCTTGTTCAATCTTTTAATTCATTTAGAGGCCAGGAATTTGTAAAATACAAATCAAATTGTGTAATTTTTGCTATAAAACTACATTATAACATTATTTTAGCACAAAAATATACTTGCATTTTTGTAAAAAGAAAAAAAAAAGGCCCATCACTGTCCTCCCTGCAGTCCCTTCTATTTGCCCAGCGTTGTCCTCCATGCCGTCCCTTCTGTGTGCCCAGTGATGTCATCCCTGATGACCTGATCCCTTACTGAAGACTAAGGGTACAGTCTCACACTGGCACTTTGATCGCTACGACGGTACGGATTCGTGACGTTCCAGCGATATCCATACGATATCGCTGTGTCTGACACGCAGCGGCGATCAGGGACCCCGCTGAGAATCGTACGTCGTAGCAGATCGTTTGAAACTTTATTTCGTCGCTGGATCTCCCGCTGTCATCGGTGTGTGTGACACCGATGCAGCGATGCGTTCGCTTGTAACCAGGGTAAACATCGGGTTACTAAGCGCAGGGCCGCGCTTAGTAACCCGATGTTTACCCTGGTTACCATCGTAAATGTAAAAAAAACCAAACAGTACATACTTACATTCCGGTGTCCGTCAGGTCCCTGGCCGTCTGCTTCCCTGCACTGACTGTGAGCGCCGGCCGTAAAGTGAAAGCAGAGCACAGCAGTGATGTCACCGCTCTGCTTTGGCCGGCGCTTACACAGGATGCAGGAGGAGTGCAGGGAAGCGGACGCAGGCACCGGAATGTGAGTGTTTTTTTTATTTTACGTTTACGCTGGTAACCAGGGTAAACATCGGGTTACTAAGCGCGGCCCTGCGCTTAGTAACCCGATGTTTACCCTGGTTACCCGGGGACTTCGGCATCGTTGGTCGCTGGAGAGCTGTCTGACAGCTCCCCAGCGACCACACAACGACTTACCAACGATCACGGCCAGGTCGTATCGCTGGTGGTGATCGTTGGTAAATCGTTTTGTGTAACTGTACCCTAAGAACACAATAGTGTTTGAAACGCGTTCAGTGAGGGCTGTCATGTGATCCTCTTTTCAGCCACTTGTTATTGGGATTTTTATCATGTTGTTCAAAATAAAATTTGGATTTTAACTAAACATATTTCTTTCTCCTGGAGCTGGATTTTTTCAAGTTTTTTCCTGCATTTACTACGTCATTGGCTGGACGTTTATCCTTGCTCGGATGTCTTCACAACATTTGGATTCCTGTGGGTGAGCTGAATATTTTTCTTTTTGTATATCATTATGTCATCCCTGATGTCCCTTCTGTGTCCCCATTGCTGTTCTCCATGTTGTCCCTTCTGTATGCCCAGTGCTGTTCTTTCTGTGTGCCCAGTGCTGTCCTCCATGATGTCCCTTCTGGGTTCCCAGTGCTGTCCTTTCTTTTCCGCTCTGTGTGCCCAGTACTGTCCTCCTTTCTTTTCCCTTCTGTGTGCCCAGTGCTGTCCTCCCTGCTGTCCCTTCTGTGTACCCAGTGCTGTCCCTACTGTGTGCCCAGTGCTGTCCTCCCTGCTGTCCCTTGTGTGCCCAGTGCTGTCCTCCCTGCTGTCCCTTCTGTGTGCCCAGTGCTGTCCTCCCTGCTGTCCCTTCTGTGTGCCCAGTGCTGTCCTCCCTGCTGTCCCTTCTGTGTCCTCCCTGCTGTCCCTTGTGTGCCCAGTGCTGTCCTCCCTGCTGTCCCTTGTGTGCCCAGTGCTGTCCTCCCTGCTGTCCCTTCTGTGTGCCCAGTGCTGTCCTCCCTGCTGTCCCTTCTGTGTGCCCAGTGCTGTCCCTTCTGTGTTCCCAGTGCTGTCCTCCCTGCTGTCCGTTCTGTGTGCCCAGTGCTGTCCTCCCTGCTGTCCGTTCTGTGTGCCCAGTGCTGTCCCCCTGCTGTCCCTTCTGTGTGCCCAGTGCGGTCCTCCCTGCTGTCCCTTCTGTGTGCCCAGTGCGGTCCTCCCTGCTGTCCCTTTTGTGTGCCCAGTGCTGTCCCCCCTGCTGTCCTTTCTGTGTGCCCAGTGCTGTCTTCCCTGCTGTCCCTTCTGTGTGCCCAGTGCTGTCCTCCCTGCTGTCCCTTCTGTGTGCCCAGTGCTGTCCTCCCTGCTGTCCCTTCTGTGTGCCCAGTGCTGTCCCCCTGCTGTGTGCCCAGTGCTGTCCTCCCTGCTGTCCTTTCTGTGCCCAGTGCTGTCCTCCCTGCTGTCCCTTCTGTGTGCCCAGTGCTGTCCTCCCTGCTGTCCCTTCTGTGTGCCAAGTGTTGTCCCCCTGCTGTCCCTTCTGTGTGCCCAGTGCTGTCCTCCCTGCTGTCCCTTCTGTGTGCCCAGTGCTGTCCTCCCTGCTGTCCCTTGTGTGCCCATTGTTGTCCCCCTGCTGTCCCTTCTGTGTGCCCAGTGCTGTCCTCCCTGCTGTCCCTTCTGTGTGCCCAGTGCTGTCCCCCTGCTGTCCTTTCTGTGTGCCCAGTGCTGTCCTCCCTGCTGTCCTTTCTGTGTGCCCAGTGCTGTCCTCCCTGCTGTCCCTTCTGTGTGCCCAGTGCTGTCCCCCTGCTGTCCTTTCTGTGTGCCCAGTGCTGTCCTCCCTGCTGTCCCTTCTGTGTGCCCAGTGCTGTCCCCCCTGCTGTCCTTTCTGTGTGCCCAGTGCTGTCCTCCCTCCTGTCCCTTCTGTGTGCCCAGTGCTGTCCCCCTGCTGTCCTTTCTGTGTGCCCAGTGCTGTCCTCCCTGCTGTCCCTTCTGTGTGCCCAGTGCTGTCCCCCTGCTGTCCTTTCTGTGTGCCCAGTGCTGTCCTCCCTGCTGTCCCTTCTGTGTGCCCAGTGCTGTCCTCCCTGCTGTCCTTTCTGTGTGCCCAGTGCTGTCCCTTCTGTGTGCCCAGTGCTGTCCCCCTGCTGTCCCTTCTGTGTGCCCAGTGCTGTCCTCCCTGCTGTCCCTTCTGTGTGCCCAGTGCTGTCCTCCCTGCTGTTCTTTCTGTGTGCCCAGTGCTGTCCCCCTGCTGTTCTTTCTGTGTGCCCAGTGCTGTCCCCCTGCTGTCCCTTCTGTGTGCCCAGTGCTGTCCCCCTGCTGTCCTTTGTGTGCCCAGTGCTGTCCCCCTGCTGTCCCTTCTGTGTGCCCAGTGCTGTCCCCCTGCTGTCCCTTCTGTGTGCCCAGTGCTGTCCCCCTGCTGTCCTTTGTGTGCCCAGTGCTGTCCCCCTGCTGTCCCTTCTGTGTGCCCAGTGCTGTCCCCTTGCTGTCCCTGTCACACGTCCTCATTACAGGCCTGTTCGCATTATACAGCCCGCTGCTGCGTCTCCCATGGACACACAGCAGACGTCTACACACTGCCACAGGCTGCGGCTCTCTCCCACACCGCACACCAAACTACTAGGAAGGACATTTTGCCTGCTGCTCCTATCGCACAGGAGAGACGGCCTCGTCTGCGCAGCTTACCGCCCATTCTGGTGCTGAGACGCCGCCCACGGGCTGGGTAGTGCCTGCCTGTGTGAGACAGAGCTGCTGACGCCCCGTGAAGAGCTGGTGACTGTGCCCCTCACCATCCCACAGAATTTCCCCTTCCCTTTGGGCTGTGGCTTCTAAGCTGCGCGCCTGAGCCGTCGGGTCCTGCTGCATTCCCGGTAAGTGGCCGCACGGCAGGCGCTCGGTGTGCACGGTGCACTCGTACAGGTAGTGGCGCTCCGGGTCCCCGTTCTTCTGCGCAGAACATTGCGCCATCAATCTCGGTGCCGTACGGAGAGAACTTCCATGTCTTGTGCTCACTAACTTCCATTGCCGTTGACAGTGAAGTACTGCACTGCAACGGTCATGGGCGTGCTCTCCACAGACACAACTCTGCTACATCATGGGGAGCCTGTTCTCCGGGGGTGTGGGGAGGCTGTACCTCCGGGGGGTGGGGAGGCTGTACCCCCGAGGGTGTGGGGAGGCTGTACCCCCGGGGCCCGGGGGTGTGGGGAGGCTGTACCCCCGGGGGTGTGGGGAGGCTGTACCCCCGGGGTGTGTGGAGGCTGTGCCTCTGGGGTGTGTGGAGGCTGTACCCCCGGGGTGTGTGGAGGCTGTGCCTCTGGGGTGTGTGGAGGCTGTACCCCCGAGGGTGTGGGGAGGCTGTGCCTCTGGGGTGGGGGGAGGCTGTACCCCCGGGGGTGTGGGGAGGCTGTACCTCCGGGGGGGTGGGGAGGCTGTACCCCTGGGGGGGTGGGGAGGCTGTGCCTCTGGGGTGTGGGGAGGCTGTACCCCCGGGGGTGTGGGGAGGCTGTGCCTCTGGGGTGTGTGGAGGCTGTACCCCTGGGGTGTGGGGAGGCTGTGCCTCTGGGGTGGGGGGAGGCTGTACCCCCGGGGGTGTGGGGAGGCTGTACCCCCGGGGGGGGAGGTGGGGAGGCTGTACCCCCGGGGGTGGGGAGGCTGTACCTCCGGGGGGGTGGGGAGGCTGTACCCCCGGGGGGGTGGGGAGGCTGTACCCCTGGAGGTGGGGAGCTATGGTTGTCTTCAGCCGTGCCTCCCCCCGGTGGCTCCCTGTGCAGTCTCTGCCCTGGAAGGCTCGGGGTTTCCCTGCTACAAGCGCTGTCTCCCAGTGGAAAACTTGCCTCATGTTTCCCTCCTGCTGCTGTGAGCATTACTGACCTCCTCCCCATAGTAGCTGGAATATTTAATGCAGCCCCATAATGAAATAATGTCTTGTATTATGACCTGCCACTTAGGGTAAATAATTGAAATGTATTTCCACAGCAAAGCTGTTTGTGTCATCTGATTGTGTAGTAGCCATTCCCCAACCATTTCACCTTGGAGAAACCTTTAAAGAGAAATCCCGACTGGGCTAGCCTTAAAGAGGACTTCACACCTAGAAAATCTGTTGCAATTTTCACTGATATCTCTGAAATCCATTCCTTCATGCATCCCCAGTCCATTTAGGCTTCTTTCACACTTCAGTTGTTTGGCGTCAGTTTGAATCCGCCATTTTCATCAAATAGCGGATCCGCCATTTTTTTTTTTTTTTTTTGCAGATTCGCTATTTTCCCATAGACTTGCATTAGCGACGGATTGTGACAGATGGTCGTCCGTTCCATCCGCCATGTGACGGATCTGTCGAAATTTGGCGGACGTCATCTAGACATAGACGGACATTATAACGTTATTTGTCTGCGCCGAAATGGCGGTTCGCGACGGATCCGTCGCGTCCGCCATTCCATAGAATGGCCGCCTATGGGCGACGGATTCGTCGCAACCGTCATTTCGGCGGATCCGTCGCCCCAATCCGCTTTTTCAATTGCGCATTCTCCAAAAGTAAATACTTTTCCCAGACAACCCCCAAGTAACGGATCCGTCAAAAAACCGGATCCGTTAGAACAGTTTTCTCAACAATTGTGACGGATCCGTCGATCCGTCACTATGTCGGAGCAGACTAACGCCAAACAACTGAAGTGTGAAAGAAGCCTAAGATGCATGAAACAGCCATAGAAATGCCTGCAATGGAATAGCCACGTGTGATGAAGTGTCCTCATCCTTCCTGTGCATCTTCCGGTGCTGACTCCTTCGTTGCCACCTCTTGCCTGCCGGTGCTGACCCCTTTGTTGTTGCCTCTTGCCTGCTGGTGCTGACCCCTTCGTTGCCACCTCTTGCCTGCCAGTGCTGACCCCTTCGTTGCCACCTCTTGCCTGCCGGTGCTGACCCCTTCGTTGCCACCTCTTGCCTGCCGGTGCTGACGCCTTCGTTGTTGCCTCTTGCCTGTTGGTGCTGACCCCTTCGTTGCCACCTCTTGCCTGCCGGTGCTGACCCCTTCGTTGCCACCTCTTGCCTGCCGGTGCTGACCCCTTCATTGCCGCCTCTTTCCTGCCAGTGCTGACCCCTTTATTGCCGCCTCTTGCCTGCCGGTGCTGACCCCTTCGTTGTTGCCTCTTACCTGCCAGTGCTGACCCCTTCGTTGTTGCCTCTTACCTGCCAGTGCTGACCCCTTCGTTGTTGCCTCTTACCTGCCAGTGCTGACCCCTTCGTTGTTGCCTGCCGGTGCTGACCCCTTCATTGTTGCCTCTTGCCTGCCAGTGCTGACCCCTTCGTTGTTGCCTGCCGGTGCTGACCCCTTCATTGCCGCAACTTGCCTGTCGGTGCTGACCCTTTTGTTGCTGCCTCTCGCCTGCCGAGGCTGACCCCTTCGTTGCTGCCTCTTGCCTGCCGGTGCTGACCCTTTCGTTGCTGCCTCTCCCCTGCCGGTGCTGACCCTTTCGTTGCCACCTCTCATCTGCTATTACTACGTCTATTGTAATTATGACCATGCAGCAAATTCTGCTGGTTCATCCTTTTTTTCTTTTTTTTGGTAAATCCTCAATTTCCTAAAGATGAATAAAATTCCTCTAGCATTAATATTGACCAATTTGTTGCTATTCTTGATACTGATGTGAGCAACCTGTTACTGCACCATAATCGCTGCTACAATTATGACCTTGGCGAGTTATACTGTTAGAGAGGGGTTATTTTTATATTCAGACGCAACTAAGGACACGCTGCTCCATTGAATACGTGAAATAGGGTTTTTTTTGTATAATAACAAGTGCAATCTGCAAAGTGGAACTGCAGTGACGTAAAGTCCGATGCTCTCTGCACTCCATGGTACTGGGCTGACTGGTATCATGGAGGATCTGTAGCATGCAGGCAGGGTAGATATTGGCAGAACAAAAGCTGTGCACATCCCATCTTTACAGAGATTAACAAGTGACCCAGGGTAAAACAAAGGGTTAATGATGTCATGTGAACACAGCTCCCCATCACAAACCCAAACAGCTGATTGATGCACATGTATTTCCTGCAACCCCTAGTGTCATGTAATGAATGGCCCCCCATTGGTAGGTGGACAGGACTGGTGAGCCGGAGCAGGGGCCACTTAAACTGCATTTTACACTAGTGTGTGCCTCTCTTGTGGTCAGACAGCTTTAAAGTAATATGAATATGGAGCATAAGCCCCTTTACGTTTTGTCCTGTCATGTCTACTTCTCACTCATAGAAATGAATAGAAAGAACTGTCTTTGCAATTCCTATTGACCACACAAGATTATGCAGCCACTGCCTGGTCCTGGGGTTCAGGGGTCACCAATGGTCCCCACATCTGAAACCTAGTGATGGTCTCTGCAGTCAAAGGACACATACGTGGGGGTCTTTAGGTGCTGATTGTAACAGGATGGATACAACGTACTTGGAAAGTGTTAATTGGATTATTTCTCAATAAAATCAGGATACAGATTTCATGGCTTTCCCCTTCATCAGATCTTAAACTTTGTAGGAAGCTGTCAATTTAGTTTTGCATTTTAATTCTGATAGTCCACGATAAATGGTCTGTTACGGCATTTAAAAGATGTAATAAGTCTTCATTAGCACCCAGAGATTCCAGCGAGCACATTCTATAAGCAGCAATGAAGAATACACTGATGTTAGGGTAATGTAAAAAATGGCTCAAGCAGCAGAAGGAAACTCTGAGTGCTAATGAAATGTGCTCGCGGGTATCAATTCTCATGTCGTGATTATAAAGCTACAGCATGGAAAATGTGGTCTGGGGGTCATCCACCACCACGGTTTCTCCAGTGTAGTGGTCTCCACAAAGGCACCGGAATCCTGCAGTCATTTGTTGGCTTCCGCCTTTGTTGCTAGGAAACAAACAGAACAAATGTGGACCTAGTAAACAATGTGTACACAAATATTTATTAGTCTGTTTTTCAAAAAGAAAGATTACAATTTATTCTTATGTATCTTTTTTTTTTTTTAAATTTTTTTTGTCACTAGATCTGTGCTGCCCAAGCCATGTCTACAATGGATTATTTCCGTAAATAGTTTGAAAAGCCAGGAAGGGATTATAGGGAGAAGCCTGACTAGTCCTGGGTGGCCCCTCGCCGGCTTCTCCCCACTCCGCTCTAGGGACACACATAAGAAAGATCTGTCAGTCAACTACAGCAATACAGGAGAAGCTGACCGGGGACTCGTTGGATTAGATTAGTCTCTTCCTATAGTCCCGGACCGAGTTTTCAAAGTGTTACCTCTGAAACCCTGCAGTGTTTCAGAGAAAGACAGACTTGGCTGCAATCACACAGCCAGGCACTGATTCATGCCTCCTGTTGTTCAGGCAGCATGAATCTAATGACAGGTGATGAATCAGGTGATGAATCTAGTGATACCCCTGATGAAGCAACATGTGTCGGGGTACTGGGCAGTGCCATGTGGCCACTAATTATGGCATGTGATGGGTACTTTAATTGTCCTCTTCGATGTGGGCTGTTTATGGGGTATTGCTGTGTTTTGGACAGCATGAATCTAGCAACAGGTTTCCTGTTAGGGTATGTGCACACGATCAGTAAATGCTGCGGGTTGGACATTGTGTACTTTTGCAGCGTCCGGATATTACAGCATAGTGGAAGGAATTTCAAGAAATCTCATGCCCACTATGCGTCCAGAGACACCGCTGCTCACCCTCGTAGACGGACATGCGGCCCGTCTTTCCAGACAACAGCTTGTCCATTTCTCTTGCGGAGATGCGAGAGAAATGTCACCCGTAGAATGCATTGGACACGGTGAATCCGCTCACTTCAGTGAACACGTGGATTTCCCTTGCATTCAATAGACGGCGGCGCTTCGCATGTAGCGAACATGCACTGCGTCCAAGGCGCTACCACTTCCGGATGGTCAACACATGCCGTAACACGCCCTAACACACCCACACAAACCGGCACCGTTTTAGTGTTCTATGCTTTCACACGTTTGGATACCATTTGTATCCGGAAGTGGCTCTTATGAGAACGTCTTGTAGGGCACAGTTCTAAATCCTTAGGAGTGTGCTGTCTGCATTTTTGATCTCTTTGAAATCCATGTGTATACGGATAAGTGGATACGGTAAATCTCATTGAGCTGTTTCACTGGTAGGATAAAACGGGTCATCCAAAGCTATACTAAAGGTACCGTCACACTAAGCAACGTCGCAGCGATATAGCCAGCGATCTGTGACGTTGCAGTGTCCTAGGTAGCGATATCGCGGTATTTGACACGCAGCAGCGATCTGGATCCCGCTGTGAAATTGCTGGTCGCTGCTAGAAGGTCTGAACTTTATTTGGTCGCTAGGTCGCCGTGTATCGCCGTGTTTGACAGCAAAAGCAATGATACCAGCGATATTTTACACTGGTAACCAGGGTAAACATCGGGTTACTAAGCGCAGGGCCGCGCTTAGTAACCCGATGTTTACCCTGGTTACCAGCGTAAAATGTAAAAAAAACAAACAGTACAAGCTTACATGCGTCCCCCGGCGTCCGCTTCCCACACTGACTGAGCGCCGTAAAGTGAAAGTGAAAGCACACGTCACCGCTGTGCCCTGCTACTGCCGGCGCTCAGTCATTGCAGGAAGCGGATGCCGGGGGACGCATGTAAGTATGTACTGTTTGTTTTTTTTACATTTTACGCTAGTAACCAGGGTAAACATCGGGTTACTAAGCGCGGCCCTGCGCTTAGCAACCCGATGTTTACCCTGGTTACCCGGGGACCTCGGCATCGTTGGTCGCTGGAGAGCGGTCTGTGTGACAGCTCTCCAGCGACCAAACAGCGACGCTGCAGCCATCGGCATCGCTGTCGCTATCGCTGCAGCGTCGCTTTGACATTGGATGATCCCCGCACACACCCGAACAGTCCCGCACAGCGCCACACACATCCAAACAGTTCACCAGAAACATCCGAACAGCCCGCAGACCCCGCACACACCTGATCAGTCCCGCACAGCGGCGCACACATCCGAACAGCCCGCAGACCCAGCACACACATACACGCACACCGTCACTGCCCACATTCCGCCCACCAGGGCCGGACTGGCCATCAGGCACTTCTGGCAAATGCCAGAAGTGCCGGTGCCAGTCGTGGGCCGCTCGATCCTCCGCCCCCTGCCGCCGCCGACTCACCCCCCTGCCGTCGCATTCAACTATACCGGCGTCTATGACGCCGGTACAGTTGAATGCAATGATGGAGGAGAGAGCGTCTACAGACGCTCCCTCTCCCATCATTCCCCGCTCTGCCTCTGACACTGCGGGTGCGCGATGACGTCATATCATCGCGCACCTGCTGTGTCCCGGACAGACTGCTGCCGGCGAGACAGGAGCAGGAAGCAACTCGGGCAAGAGGAAAGGTGGGGAGTGTTTTGTTGTTTTTTTTTACCGGACTGTGGGGACATTCTCGGGGGAAGGGGGGGGAGGAGGAGGAGAGATGCGGGCTGTGCTGTATATACCACTGTGCGGGCTGTGCTGTATATACCACTGTGCGTCCTGTGCTGTATATACCACTGTGCGTCCTGTGCTGTATATACCACTGTGCGGGCTGTGCTGTATATACAACTGTGCGGGCTGTGCTGGATATACCACTGTGCGGGCTGTGCTGTATATACCACTGTGGGCTGTGCTGGATATACCACTGTGCGTCCTGTGCTGGATATACCACTGTGCGTCCTGTGCTGTATATACCACTGTGCGGGCTGTGCTGTATATACCACTGTGAGCTGTGCTGGATATACCACTGTGCGGGCTGTGCTGGATATACCACTGTGCGGGCTCTGCTGTATATACCACTGTGCGGGCTCTGCTGTATATACCACTGTGCGGGCTCTGCTGTATATACCACTGTGCGGGCTGTGCTGTATATACCACTGTGCGGGCTCTGCTGTATATACCACTGTGCGGGCTCTGCTGTATATACCACTGTGCGGGCTGTGCTGTATATACTACTATGTGGGCTTTGCTATATACTATGGGGAGTATATTATCTTCTATGGGGAGGCCATGTTATGTACTATGTGGCTGTGGTATATACTATTGTGGGGGTATATTATATTCTATGGGGGAGGTTGGGTTATATACCATGGGGGAGGTTGTGTTATATACTATGGGGGCTGCATTATATTCTATGGGGGGCTACATTATATATTATGGGGAGGTGGGCTTTATTATATTCTATGGGGTTACATTATACTCTGTGGGGTGGCTGCATTATACTCTGTGGGGTGGCTGCATTATACTGTGGGGTGGTTGCCTTATACTGTGGGGTGGCTGCATTATACTCTGTGGTTGCCGCATTATATTCTGTAGGGTGGTGGCTACATTATACTATATGTGGGCTGCATTATACTGTATCGAGGACTATGGGGAATATCTTATACTATATGAAGGACTATGGGGTGCATTATACTATGGGATGTGAAATGTACTACATGGATGACTATGGCGGTGCATTATACTATATGGAGCACTATGAGGAGTGTATTATGCTATATGGAAGACTATGAGGAGTGTATTATGCTATATGGAGGACTGAGCAGTGTATTATAATATATGGAGGACTATAGGGAGTGTATTATACTATATGGAGGACTGTGGTGCACATTAGAATATATCGAGGACTATGGAGTGTATTTTACTAAACAAGTAAAATGCTGCATATTCAGATTGTTTTTGCCGGAACAAAAATCCTTGTTCTCAGCAGCACATCGCCGCTGTAAACTGTAGATGTGCTGCTAACATGATACTGTATGGGGATCGGTTAGTGATCTATTAGTGATCGTTCTGTCCCATCATTCTTTCTCAGACGGTGGAAAGAGGCCGGGAAACAAGTGTTGAACAACTTCAGTATTGTCGATCAAACTCATTTAGCGTGCTGAGATCAGCGCATGTAAATACAACCGAAATGCTTTTGTGTGATGTGCAATATGTTAGCATTTTGGGCCCCATTTTAAACTTTGCCTAGGCGTAGGGCCCCACTTTGCCTAAAACCGGCCCTGCCTACAAGTGTACAAAGATATTATACAGTCACATGTGACAAGTGGGCCTGTGTAACTTCAAATGCCAGGGCTGAATTTTAGTCCCAGTCCGGCCCTGTTGCCCACACACTTCCCTCCTCCCGAACTGCAGCGTTTCTCGGACCCACATCCGCATCTAAACTGCAGATCTTTTTTACATCTGCGGTTTTGCTGCGGATGTGCCCGACTCCATAAAAGTCTATGGGTGCAGAAATGCTGCAGTTCGGCACAAAAGAAGTGACATGCTGCAGAGAAAAAAAAAAGCTGCGTTTCGGTGCGGCCTTTTCCGCAGCATGTGCACAACAAGTCTGCGGCTCCCATAGACTTACATTGGTTGTACACTACACTGCGGATTTGATGCAATTCTGTGCGGCAAAAAACCCTGCGGATCTGCAATCAAACAGGGTGGATTGATTTAAATCACGCCGATTTAAATCATGATTTAAATCACGATTTAAATCAAAAGATTTTTTTCTATTTAAATCGGATCGATTTAAATCATGATTTTAATCATGATTTAAATCACTCATTTAAATCAAAAGGGTTTTTTTAATATAAATCACGATTAAAATGAGAAGTGAGAGCAGTGCGCATGTGCGCCCATAGTTACACGGACGAAACTAGGGGCAACGATCTAACGCCAGGGTGAGGGGGGGACCCCAAAGTAGTAAGTAAAAATCTTTTTTGTTTTACTATATGGCAATAGGTAGGTGTTTAAAAGCAGCATGTCTTAATTGTATAAACTATTAATATCCTCCACATTTTGTTCATACTGCCCCTTTAATTCCACACTTCTAGCTTGGTTTCACTTTTGGTTTAGTTTCTTTTTCCATTCAGTTGACATGCCCAAACTTGTTGGATAGTCAGCAGTACTTGGCTGTAGTAACAATCAAACTTCATAAGTGATCTGTGTGAGCCATGGCAGGTCGTAAGAGAGACCCTATTTGGGTTAATTTTGTTGAGATGCCAGCAGCAGATCTTGGAAAGAAAGGTGCAAGAGCAAAGTGCAAATACTGTCAAAAGGATATCCAAGGACTTGTTTGCCGTTTGAAATCACATTATGAAAACTGCAACCAGAAGGGAAATGAAGATGTTGATAGTGAAGTGTTTCTTTGGTCATCTTCATCACCGCACTTCTCATGATGTTGCCTCATTCACGCCACCAGGCCTTGCATCTCTTTGTTGCATCGTTTGCATTTTGCACGCATGCCTGCCTTACCGATAGGCGAAGGAGCTTCATTAAAATATTCCCAAACTGGGTCTCTTTTACGGCCTGCTGCCATTATAAGGAAAGAATGTAATAAACCTCAGATCGTACACACAAACAGATCCAGACTTGTCTGTCTGTGGCTATGCTGCAGTATGTGCTCAAAGTTTCACTTTCATTTTTTTGTCTGCTTGCCCTTCCTCCTCAAAACACTTAGATTCACATTCTTCTTGTGTTGTGCAGATCTATTCCACTCCAAACAATCAGAAACATATTGTCTAACTTCTTGGACTTGGCACTGAAGGGGTTGATTCTGTATTCATAGGTTTGTAGAACAATAGGATTAAGGTCTTTTTCTCAACTCTGTTCATGTTGTAACATTTTTGCCATGAAGAAGAGGCTGGGACCTCTGCGGAGTCAAATTCAGTTTTGAGAACTGTGTAAGTAAAGCGAGCGTCTGTGATAATATAGGAGAGAAACTGCCCACTAATCCTACAGAAACCTCTGGAAGAGCATGGCATTGTGAATGTTACACATATACAGCCTTTATTCTACTGAGTTAAACAACTCAGCTTTATCTCATGATGGAAGAACCTTTGGATGGTAAAATATTTTCCTCAAAAAGCAGTTTATTGAAAAAAATCCGATTTAAATCAAAAAAATCCGATTTAAATCAAAAAAATCCGATTTTTTTGATTTTTTTTTTAAAAACATTGATTTTTATCCACCCTGCAATCAAATCCACAATGTGTGCACACAGCCTTAGCATTTAGTGAACCTGGCAAAAAAGCCAAGCAAAAAACAAGCGTCGGATTGCACTTTTTTTGCAATTTCATTGCGCTTTGCCTTATTTTGCACATTTTCTGTTACACGACATAGTAAAACCAATGGTGTCGTTCAAAAATAGAACTTGTCCCGCAAAAGATAAGCCCTCACATGGCCGTATTGACGGAAAAATTATGGCTCTGGAAAGAAGGGGAGCGCTAAACGAAAACAAAAAAGCTCCAGGGGTGAAGGGGTTTAGAAAAATGGATATGGACATATCTATGGAAATAGACATAGATATATCTGTATGTATGTATCTATCTATCTGTCTGTCTATCTATCCCATATCTATCTATCTATCTATCTATCTATCTATCTATCTATCTATCTATCTATCTATCTATCTATCTGTAATGGAGTGTGGGTTGGACAGATGTAAAAGAGGAGGTTGGACAGAAATGACATCACAAATCTTTTTGAAGCTAGAGGAGGGAGGGGTTGGGTGTGTTTTGGAGTGGGTGTGCTAGGTTCGTGCTTAGTAGCAGTGCAATGCATCATGGAACTTGTAGTATTAGAGCACAATAACTCAGGAGAAAGGAAGTTGTCGATTAACCTCATGAGAGCTGAATCCAGCACTGAAAATGTGCTGCTACAGCATGATAAAAGGTAATATTGCTAAAATAAAGACAATGGATGTTTTCAGTGGCACATAATAGCAAGATTTATGGGAAAAAAAAAAGGTTATTGTAGTGGACAACTTCTTTAACCTGATCGCTAAACGGCGTAACGAGAAAAAAATTTGAAACGCCAGAATTACGTTTTTTTGGTCGCCGTGACATTGCATTAAAATGCAATAACGGGCGATCAAAAAAACGTATCTGCACCAAAATGCTATCATTAAAAACGCCAGCTCGGCACGCAAAAAATAAGCCCTCACCTGACCCCTGATCATGAAAAATGGAGACGCTACGAGTATCGGAAAATGGCGCAATTTTTATTTATATTTTTTTAGCAAAGTTTGGAATTTTTTTTCACCACTTAGGTAAAAAATAACCTAGTCAAGTTAGGTGTCTATGAACTCGTAATGACCTGGAGAATCATAATAGCAGGTCAGTTTTAGCATTTAGTGAACCTAGCAAAAAAGCCAAACAAAAAACAAGTGTGAGATTGCACTTTTTTTGCAATTTCACTGCACTTGGAATTTTTTTCCCGTTTTCTAGTACACGACATGCTAAAACCAATGATGTCGTTCAAAAGTACAACTCGTCCCGCAAAAAATAAGCCCTCACATGGCCAAATTGAATAAAAAAGTTATGGCTCTGGGAAGGAGGGGAGTGAAAAACGAACACGGGAAAACGGAAAATCCCAAGGTCATGAAGGGGTTAAAGGGAACCTGTCACCCCCCCCCAAGCGTTTGTAACTAAAAGCGCCACCTTGTGCAGCACTAATGCTGCATTTGGACAAGGTGGCTCTTATAGTTATGCTCCCTGCACACGCTGAAATAAACACTTATGAAATGTGCCCCCTCATACCGTGAAATCGCCAGGGAGGTGGGACTTTCCTTCCCAATCAGACGCAGCACAGTTCATCCAGCAGGGGGCTCATCACCGCGACTCGAGGTAACTACAGTACATTCCCCTGCATTCCATTCATTCACCAAGTTTTATAGACAGGAGCACAGCTGCATTAGCAGAGCTCCTGGGTGTAAAATGATTTAACCCCTTCAGATGGATTTACAGAGTGGGACAAGACTGAACGACGGAAGGTATGGAATATTGTTGTTTTTTTTTTTTAACTTTGTTTCAGGTGACAAGGGTCTTCAGGTGGATTAAGAGTATAATAAAGACACATGGTGTTTTAATATTTTATTTCATTAAAATACTTTTTAATAATGTGTGTGTGTTTTATTAACCATTTCGTACTATTGGATTAATAATGGATAGGTGTCATAATTGACGCCTCTCCATTATTAACCTGGCTTAATGTCACCTTACAATAGCAAGGTGACATTAACCCTTCATTACCCCATATCCCACCCCTACACGGGAGTAGGAAGAGAGAGGCTAAGTGCCAGAATAGGCGCATCTTACAGATGTGCCTCTTCTGGGGTGGCTGGGGGCAGATGTTTTTAGCCAGGGGGGGTCCTATAACCATGGACCCTCTCTAGGCTATTAATATCTGCCCTCAGTCACTGGCTTTCCCACTCTGGCGGAGAAAATTGCACGGGAGCCCACGCCAATTTTTTCCGGGATTTAACCCTTTAATAGCTAGAGCTTCAAAATTTGACAGAGACACTTCTTACATTAGTAAAGAGGAATATGTAATAAAGGAAGGGATATGAAATGGTTTACTGTATGTAAACCATGTCTCATTTCCTGTCGGGTTTGTGAAGGAGATAGGAAAAGCCGGCAATTGAATTACCGGCTTTTCTGCTATCTAGAGCTGAATTAAATATATATATATATATATATATATATATATATATATATATATATATATATATATATATATATATATATACACAGTCATGGTCAAAAGTATTGACACCCCTGCAATTCTGTCAGATAATACTCATTTTCTTCCTGAAAATGATTGCAAACACAAATTCTTTGGTATTATTATTTTCATTAAATTTGTCTTAAATGAAGAAACGCAAAAAGAATTGTCCTAAAGCCAAATTGAATATAATTCCACACCAAACATAAAAAAGGGGTTGGACAAAAGTATTGGCACTGTTCGAAAAATCATGTGATGCTTCTCTAATTTGTGTAACTAACAGCACCTGTAACTTACCTGTGGCACCTAACAGGGGTTGGCAATAACTAAATCACACTTGCAGCCAGTTGACATGGATTAAAGTTGACTCAACCTCTGTCCTGTGTCCTTGTGTGTACCACATTGAGCATGGAGAAAAGAAAGAAGACCAAAGAACGGATAAAGAACCTCGACTAACATCCAAACAAGTTCAAGCTGCCATGCAGTCCGAGGGTACAACAGTGTCAACCCGTATTATCCGTCGGCGTCTGAATGAAAAGGGACTGTATGGTAGGAGACCCAGGAAGACCCCACTTCTTACCCCGAGACATAAAAAAGCCAGGCTGGAGTTTGCCAAAACTTACCTGAAAAAGCCTAAAATGTTTTGGAAGAATGTTCTCTGGTCAGATGAGACAAAAGTAGAGCTTTTTGGGCAAAGGCATCAACATAGAGTTTACAGGAGAAAAAAAGAGGCATTCAAAGAAAAGAACACGGTCCCTACAGTCAAACATGGCGGAGTTTCCCTGATGTTTTGGGGTTGCTTTGCTGCCTCTGGCACTGGACTGCTTGACCGTGTGCATGGCATTATGAAGTCTGAAGACTACCAACAAATTTTGCAGCATAATGTAGGGCCCAGTGTGAGAAAGCTGGGTCTCCCTCAGAGGTCATGGGTCTTCCAGCAGGACAATGACCCAAAACACACTTCAAAAAGCACTAGAAAATGGTTTGAGAGAAAGCACTGGAGACTTCTAAGGTGGCCAGCAATGAGTCCAGACCTGAATCCCATAGGTGCTTGGCAACACGGACTTTCAACTCCCTCCAAAGGTTTTCTATAGGGTTGAGATCTGGAGACTGGCTAGGCCACTCCAGGACCTTGAAAACTCCTTCGTTGCCCTGGCGGTGTGCTTTGGATCATTGTCATGTTGAAAGACCCAGCCACGTTTCATCTTCAATGCCCTTGCTGATGGAAGGAGGTTTGCACTCAAAATCTCACGATACATGGCCCCATTCATTCTTTCATGTACCCGGATCAGTCGTCCTGGCCCCTTTGCAGAGAAACAGCCCCAAAGCATGATGTTTCCACCACCATGCTTTACAGTAGGTATGGTGTTTGATGGATGCAACTCAGTATTCTTTTTCCTCCAAACACGACAAGTTGTGTTTCTACCAAACAGTTCCAGTTTGGTTTCATCAGACCATAGGACATTCTCCCAAAACTCCTCTGGATCATCCAAATGCTCTCTAGCAAACTTTAGATGGGCCCGGACATGTACTGGCTTAAGCAGTGGGACACGTCTGGCACTGCAGGATCTGAGTCCATGGTGGCGTAGTGTGTTACTTATGGTAGGCCTTGTTACATTGGTCCCAGCTCTCTGCAGTTCATTCACTAGGTCCCCCCGCGTGGTTCTGGGATTTTTGCTCACCGTTCTTGTGATCATTCTGACCCCACGGGGTGGGATTTTGCGTGGAGCCCCAGATCGAGGGAGATTATCAGTGGTCTGGAATGTCTTCCATTTTCTAATTATTGCTCCCACTGTTGATTTCTTTACTCCAAGCTGGTTGGCTATTGCAGATTCAGTCTTCCCAGCCTGGTGCAGGGCTACAATTTTGTTTCTGGTGTCCTTTGACAGCTCTTTGGTCTTCACCATAGTGGAGTTTGGGGTGTGACTGTTTGAGGGTGTGCACAGGTGTCTTTTTATACTGATAACAAGTTTAACCAGGTGCCATTACTACAGGTAATGAGTGGAGGAAAGAGGAGACTCTTATAGAAGAAGTTACAGGTCTGTGAGAGCCTGAAATCTTGATTGTTTGTTTCTGACCAAATACTTATTTTCCACCATAATATGCAAATAAAATGATGAAAAAAACAGACAATGTGATTTTCTGGATTTTTTTTTCTCAGTTTGTCTCCCATAGTTGAGGTCTACCTATGATGTAAATTACAGACGCCTCTCATCTTTTTAAGTGGTGGAACTTGCACTATTGCTGAATGACTAAATACTTTTTTGCCCCACTGTATTTTGGCTAAAGGTTGTGCAACCAAGCATTAGGCTGAGGGTGCCAATACTTTTGTCTGGCCCATTTTTGGAGTTTTGTGTGAAATGATCAATGTTTTGCTTTTTGCTTTATTCTCTTTTGTGTTTTAATATAAGACAAATTAAATGAAGATAATAATACCAAAGAATTTGTGATTGCAATCATTTTCAGGAAGAAACTGAGTATTATCTGACAGAATTGCATGGGTGTCAATACTTTTGGCCATGACTGTGTGTATGTATGTATGTATGTATATGTGTATATATATATGTGTATGTGTGTGTGTGTGTATATATGTGTATATATATATATATATATATATATATATAAGTGTGTACACACACACACACACACACACACACACACACACACACACACACACACACACACGGGTTGGACAAAATAATGTAATCGCCTAACGTTTTGGCATCATACTCTTCGAACATGTGATAAACATGCAAACCGTGACATATGGTAATGTTTTGAAGTTGATTATTTGTGTTATGTGATATGTGTATGTAAATTAACCCCTTTACCCCCAAGAGTGGTTTGCACGTTAATGACCGGGCCAATTTTTACAATTCTGACCACTGTCCCTTTATGAGTTTATAACTCTGGAACGCTTCAACGGATCTTGGCGATTCTGACACTGTTTTCTCGTGACATATTGTACTTCATGATAGTGGTAAAATTTCTTCGATATAACTTGCGTTTATTTGTGAAAAAAATGGAAATTTGGCGAACATTTTGAAAATTTCGCAATTTTCCAAATTTTAATTTTTATGCCCTTAAATCACAGAGATATGTCACACAACATACTTAATAGGTAAAATTTCCCACATGTCTACTTTACATCAGCACAATTTAGGAACCAAAATTTTTTTTGTTAGGAAGTTATAAGGGTTAAAAGTTGACCAGCAATTTCTCATTTTTACAACACCATTTTTTTTTAGGGACCACATCTCATTTGAAGTCATTTTGAGGGGTCTATATGATAGAAAATACCCAAGTGTGACACCATTCTAAAAACTGCACCCCTCAAGGTGCTCAAAACCACATTCAAGAAATTTATTAACCCTTCAGGTGTTTCACAGGAATTTTTTGAATGTTTAAATAAAAATTAACATTTAAATTTTTTTTACACAAAATTTATTTCAGCTCCAATTTGTTTTATTTTACCAAGGGTAACAGTAGAAAATGGATGCCAAAAGTTGTTGTACAATTTGTCCTGAGTACGCCGATACCCCATATGTGGGGGTAAACCACTGTTTGGGCGCACCGCAGAGCTCGGAAGGGAAGGAGCGCCATTTGACTTTTCAATGCAAAATTGACTGGAATTGAGATGGAACGCCATGTTGCATTTGGAGAGCCCCTGATGTGCCTAAACATTAAATAAACCCCCCCACAAGTGACACCATTTTGGAAAGTAGACCCCCTAAGGAACTTATCTAGATGTGTGGTGAGCACTTTGACCCACCAAGTGCTTCACAGAAGTTTATAATGCAGAGCCGTAAAAATAAAAAATCATATTTTTTCACAAAAATTATCTTTTCGCCCCCAATTTTTTATTTTCCCCAGGGTAAGAGAAGAAATTAGACCTCAAAAGTTGTTGTGCAATTTGTCCTGAGTACGCCGATACCCCATATGTGGGGGTAAACCACTGTTTGGGCGCATGGCAGAGCTCGGAAGGGAAGGAGCGCCATTTGACTTTTCAATGCAAAATTGACTGGAATTAAGATGGGACGCCATGTCGTGTTTGGAGAGCCCCTGATGTGCCTAAACATTAAACCCCCCTCAAGTGACACCATTTTGGAAAGTAGACCCCCTAAGGAACTTATCTAGATGTGTTTTGAGAGCCTTGATCCCTCAAGTGTTTCACTACAGTTTATAACGCAGAGCCGTGAAAATAAAAAATCTTTTTTTCCACAAAAATGATTTTTAGCCCCCAGTTTTGTATTTTCTCAAGGGTAACAGGAGAAATTGGACCCCAAAAGTTGTTGTCCAATTTGTCCTGAGTATGCTGATACCCCATATGTGGGAGGGAACCACTGTTTGGGCGCATGGCAGAGCTCGGAAGGGAAGGAGCGCCATTTGGAATGCAGACTTAGATGGATTGGTCTGCAGGCATCACATTGCATTTGCAGAGCCCCTGATGTACCCAAACAGTAGAAACCCCCAAAAGTGACCCCATATTGGAAACTAGACCTCCCAAGGAACTTATCTAGATGTGTTGTGAGAACTTTGAACCCCCAGGTGTTTCACTACAGTTTACAACGCAGAGCCGTGAAAATAAACAATCTTTTTTTTTTTTCCCACAAAAATGATTTTTAGCCCCCCAAATTTATATTTTCCCAAGGGTAACAAGAGAACTTGGACCCCAAAAGTTGTTGTCCAATTTGTCCCGAGTACGCTGATGCCCCATATGTTGGTGTAAACCCCTCTTTGGGCGCACGGTAAAGCTCGGAAGGGAAGGAGCACTGTTTTACTTTTTCAATGCAGAATTGGCTGGAATTGAGATCGGACACCATGTCGCGTTTGGAGAGCCTCTGATGTGCCTAAACAGTGGAAACTCCCCAATTCTAACTGAAACCCTAATCCAAACACACCCCTAACCCTAATCCCAACGGTAACCCTAACCACACCCTTAACCCTGACACACCCCTAACTCTAATCCCAACCCTAATCCCAACCGTAAATGTAATCCAAACCCTAACCCTAACTTTAGCCCCAACCCTAACCTTAGCTCCAACCCTAGCCCCAGCCCCAGCCCTAACCCCAGCCCTAACCCCAGCCCTAGCCCCAGCCCTAGCCCCAGCCCTAACCCCAGCCCTAACCCCAGCCCTAGCCCCAGCCCTAGCCCTAACCCCAGCCCTAACCCCAGCCCTAACCCCAGCCCTAACCCCAGCCCTAACCCCAGCCCTAACCCCAGCCCTAACCCCAGCCCTAACGGGAAAATGGAAATAAATACATTTTTTAAATTTTATTATTTTTCCCTAACTAAGGGGGTGATGAAGGGGGGTTTAATTTACTTTTATAGCATTTTTTTTATAGCGGATTTTTATGATTGGCAGCTGTCACACACTAAAAGACGCTTTTTATAGCAAAAAAGTTCTTGCGTCTCCACATTTTGAGACCTATAATTTTTCCATATTTTGGTCCACAGAGTCATGTGAGGTCTTGTTTTTTGCGGGACGAGTTGACGTTTTTATTGGTAACATTTTCGGACACGTGACAGTTTTTGATCGCTTTTTATTCCGATTTTTGTGAGGCAGAATGACCAAAAACCAGCTATTCATGAATTTCTTTTGGGGGAGGCGTTTATACCGTTCCACGTTTGGTAAAATTGATAAAGCAGTTTTATTCTTCGGGTCAGTACGATTACAGCGATACCTCATTTATATCATTTTTTTAATGTTTTGGCGCTTTTATACGATAAAAACTATTTTATAGAATAATTATTTTGGCATCGCTTTATTCTGAGGACTATAACTTTTTTATTTTTTCTTTGATGACGCTGTATGGCAGCTTGTTTTTTGCGGGACAAGATGACGTTTTCAGCGGTACCATGGTTATTTATATCCGTCTCTTTGATTGCGTGTTATTCCACTTTTTGTTCAGCGGTATGATAATAAAGCGTTGTTTTTTGCCTCGTTTTTTTTTTTTTTTTTCCCCTACGGTGTTCACTGAAGGGGTTAACTAGTGATATAGTTTTATAGGTGGAGTCGTTACGGACGCGGCGATACTAAATATGTGTACTTTTATTGTTTTATTTTATTTAGAAAAAGAAATGTATTTATGGGAATAATATATATATTTTTTCTTTATTTAGGAATTTTTTTTTTTTAGGCTGGTTTCACACTTGTGTTTTCATCTGCAGCGTTTTTTAAAAAAAACGCAGGTGGTGAAAAAACGCATGTAAATGCATGCAAACGCTGCGTTTTTTAGACGCATGCGTTTTTGCATGCAGAAAAAAAAAACGCGGCGTTTTGACGCGTTTACATGCGTTTTTTCCTGCGTTTGCGTTTTTGAAACGCATGCAGAGAAGTGTGTGACAGCTGCCAATCCTCAAAATCAACTAGAAAACCCACTATTAATAAAATTAGCTAGAGTTAGGGTTAGGATCCCTAGGGTTAGGGGTAGCTTTTTATTAGAATGTCCTGGTCACCAGGTCACTGATAAGCCACCCCCCCACCATCAAGGTGATAAAGGGATCATAACCCTACCCCTAACCCTAGGGATCCAAACCCTAACCCTAACCCTAACCATAACCCTTGGGATCCTAACCCTAACCATAACCCTTGGGATCCTAACCCTACCCCTAACCCAAACCCTACCCCTAACCATAACCCTAGGGATCCTAACCCTAAGGGTTAGGATCCCTAGGGTTAGGGTTAGGATTCCTAGGGTTACTAGGGATCCTAACCCTAACCGTTACCCTAGGGATCCTAACCCTAACCCTAAGGGTTAGGATCCTAACCCTAAGGGTTAGGGTTAGGGTCCCTAGGGTTAGGGTTAAGATCCCTAGGGTTACTAGGGATCCTAACCTTAGGGTTAGGGTTAGGATCCCTAGTTACCCAAGGGTTAGGGTTAGGGTTTTCTTGTTTTTTTTTTGTGTTTTCTTGTGTTTTTCTATAGAAACGCATGCGTTTAAAAACGCATGCAAACGCATGTGCTTAAAAACGCATGCGTTTACATAGACAGCAATACATTTTTTTGCCGTGAATAAACGCATGTGTTTTTTTGCGGCAAAAAAACGTTGCTAGAAATTACTACAGGTTGCATTTCTGCAACTAAACGCACGCATCAAAAAACGCATGCGTTGCCGAAAACGCGTCAAAATGCATGCTAAAAAATGCATGCGTTTTTAATGTTAAGTATAGAAAGAAAAGCGCATGCGTTTTTTAGCGCTAAAACGCAGCGGCAAAAAAACGCAAGCGTGAAACCAGCCTTAAGGTACCTTCACACGAAGCGACTTTACAACGATAACGATAGCGAACCGTGACGTTGCAGCATCCTGGATAGCGATATCGTTGTGTTTGACACGCAGCAGCGATCAGGATCCCGCTGTGAGATCGCTGGTTGTTGCTGAAAGTCCAGAACTTTATTTCGTCGCTGGATCACCCGCTGACATCGCTGGATCGGTGTGTGTGACACCGATCCAGCGATGTCTTCACTGGTAACCAGGGTAAACATCGGGTTACTAAGCGCAGGGCTGCGCTTAGTACCCCGATGTTTACCCTGGTTACCATTGTAAAAGTAAAAAAAAAAAACCACATACTCACATTCTGGTGCCCAGTGTCCGCTTCCCTGCACTCCCCCTGCATCTTGTGTAAGTGCCGGCCGTAAAGCAGAGCGGTGACGTCACCGCTCTGCTCTGTGGGAGATGCCGGAGATGCTCTGCTCTGTGGGAGATGCCGGAGATGTTCGGCGCTGACACAGGATGTGTGACAGCTCTCCAGCGACCACACAACGACTAAACAGCGACGCTGCAGCGATCGGCATCGTTGTCTGTATCGCTGCAGCGTCGCTTAGTGTGAAGGTACCTTTACTTATGTGGAATTTTTTTTTTTTTTACTTTGTCCCAGGGGGGGACATCACAAATTGGTGATCTGACAGTTTGCACAGCACTCTGTCAGATCACCGATCTGACTTACAGCACTGAAGGCTTACCAGCGCCTGCTCTGAGCAGGCACTCGGTAAGCCACCTCCCTCCCTGCAGGACCCGGATGCCGCGGCCATCTTGGATCCGGGTACCTGCAGCGAGGAGGAGGTAAGAGACCCTCGCAGCAACGCGATCACATCGCGTTGCTCCGGGGGTCTCAGGGAAGCACGCAGGGAGCACCCTCCCTGCGCGATGCTTCACTGTACCGCCGGCACACCGCGATTGATCGTGTTTGATCGCGGTGTGCCGGGGGTTAATGTACCGGGGGCGGTCCGTGACCGCTCCTGGCACATAGTTCTGGATGTCAGCTGTGATAATCAGGTGACACCCGGCCGCGATCGACCGCGCTCCCCCCGTGAGCGCCGCCGATCGCGCTGGACGTACTATCCCGTCGGTGGTCATACGGGCCCACCCCACCTCGACGGGATAGTACGTCCAATGTCAGAAAGGGGTTAACTGTTTGTTTTGCATAATTGTAAGAACATTGATGAGAACCTGATACCAATGGCAGACCTCTCGGATTTTCAAAGAGGCCAAATTGTTGGTGCTCGTATGGCAGGCGCTAGTGTAACAGAATGTGCCCGAATGCTTGGCGTGTCAAGAGGTACTGTCTCCAAAGTAATGACTGTGTTTGAAAGAGAAGGAAAAACGTCCGCAGCAAAGCACACGTCCGGCCGAAAGTCAAAGTTGACTGAGAAAGACCGTCGGACTCTAAAGTGAATTGTGAGAGAGGATCGCAAGACCACGGCTCCGAAAATCACTGCTGAGCTCAATGAACACCTACAGAACCCAGTTTCCACGAAAACTGTTCATCGGGAGCTGCACAAATCTGGATTCCACGGAGGAGCTGCAATTAGAAAACCGCTGCTCTCAATGACAAATGTTTCCAAGGGTTTAGAGTGGTGCAGAAACCTCCAGAATTGGTCCCTCGAGCAATGGAAACATGTGATATTCTCAGGCGAACCATCGTTTACCCTATTTCCGACCTCCGGCCGAGTGTATGCTTGGAGACAGCCAAAAGAAGCATTCCATCCAGACTGCCTCCTCCAAAACGAAAAAAAAACATGGAGGAGGTTCTGTGATGATCTGGGGTGCTATTTCGTGGAGATCCGCCGGGCTAAAGATATCCCTTCATGGAAGAATTAACAGCAGAGATTATTAAGGCATTTTGGGCGACCAAGTGCATCCAGTGGTTCAAGCACTGTTTCCGGAGGGGAACGCCATCTTTCAGGATGATAATGCACCAATTCATACAGCTAGAATCGTTAACCCTTTCACCCCGGAGCTTTTTCCGTTTTTTCATTTTCGTTTTTTGCTCCCCTCCTTCCTAGAGCCATAACTTTTTTTATTTTTCCGTCAATATGGCCATGTGAGGGCTTATTTTTTGCGGGACGAGATGTACTTTTGAACGATACCATTGGTTTTACCATGCCGTGTAACAGAAAACGGGAAAAAAATTCCAAGTGTGATGAAATTGCAAAAAAAGTGCAATCTCACACTTGTTTTTTGATTGGCCTTTTTGCTAGGTTCACCAAATGCTAAAACTGACCTGCCATTATGATTCTCCAGGTCATTACGAGTTCTTAGACACCTAACATGTCTAGGTTATTTTTTATCTGTGGTGAAAAAAAATTCCAAAGTTTGCTTAAAAAAAAAAAAAAAATTGCGCGATTTTCCGATACCCGTAGCGTCTCCAATTTTCATGATCTGGGGTCGGATGAGGGCTTATTTTTTGCGTGCCAAGCTGGCGTTTTTAATGATACCATTTTGGTGTACATACGTTCTTTTGATCGCCCGTTATTGCATTTTAATGCAATGTCACGGCGACCAAAAAAACGTAATTTTGGCGTTTTGATTTTTTTTCTCGCTACGCCATTTAGCGGTCAGGTTAATCCTTTGTTTTTATTGATAGATCGGGCGATTCTGAACGCGGCGATACCAAATATGTGTAGGTTTGATTTTTTTTAATAGTTTTATTTTGATTGGGGCAAAAGGGGGGTGATTTGAACTTTTATATATTTTTTATTTTTTTTATATTTTTAACCACTTTTTTTTTTTTAATTTTGGCATGCTTCAATAGCCTCCATAGATAGACCTCTATGTAGAAGAAAGGCAGGTGTACTTTGAGCGCCGACCACTGGGTGGCGCTCAAAGCAATCGGCCATCAACAACCATAGAGGTCTCAAGGAGACCTCTGGTTGTTATGGCGATGCACTGCTGACCCCCCGATCATGTGACGGGGGTCAGCAGTGCCAGCACTTCTGGCCGCGCGGCCGGGAGCGCTAGTTAAATGCCGCTGTCAGCGCTTGACGGCGGCATTTAACTAGTTAATGGGCGCGGGCAGATCGCGATTCCGCTCGCGCTCATTGCGCGCACATGTCAGCTGTACAAAACAGCTGACATGTCGCGGCTTTAAGGTGGGCTCGCCGCCGGAGCCCACCTTAAAGCAGGGGATCTGCCAGCTGACGTACTATTCCGTCAGCTCGCAGAAAGGGGTTAAAGCATGGCACGAGGAACATTGTAATGAAGTTGAGCATCTCATCTGGCCCCCACAATCCCCAGACCTCAACATTATTGACCATTTATGGCCGATTTTAGAGATGGGCAGCACGGTGGCGCAGTGGTTAGCACAGCAGCCTTGCAGCGCTGGAGTCCTGGGTTCTAATCCCACCTTGGACAACATCTGCAAAGAGTTTGTATGTTCTCTCCGTGTTTGTGTGGGTTTCCTCCGGGCACTCCGGTTTCCTCCCACATTCCAAAGACATACTGATAGGGAATTTAGATTGTGAGCCCCATCGGGGACAGCGATGATAATGTGTACAAACTGTAAAGCGCTGCGTAATATGTTAGCGCTATATAAAAATAAAGATTATTATTATTCAAGTTAGACGTCGATTTCCGCCGCCATCGTCGCTCAAAGAACTGGAGGGTGTTTTAACTGCAGAATGGGCTAAAATTCCTTTGGAAACAATTCACACCTTGTATGAACCCATACCTCGGAGAACTGAGGCTGTAATCTCCGCAAAAGGTGGACCTACACCATATTAAACTAACTTTTGTTGATGTTTCCAGGTGTTTCCATTATTTTGTCCAACACCTGTATACAGACTGTATATATGTTTTTAAGAATATTTGAGCCGATGGATCCATGATATGTCCATTTTGCAAGCCTGCGAGAAAAAAACGCCATGCGGATGACACACGGATAAATTTGTGCTTAAAAATCGCATCCTCGCATTGAATACGGAACAGTGTTTTAGGACAATTACTGCGTATTACGGCCGTAAAAAACGGACCGCATTTCCCTATGCTGAGTGTGACCCCGGCCTTATAGGCATTCTTTGGGAAAAGGCCATTGTGTAACAATAGTGATTATCACACTATTGTGAATAGTGTTATCTTGTTATCGTCACAGAAAGTGCCCCTTCTATTAAGTGGCAAAGTGGCCAGTTCATTGTTCATATTTTCTAGCACGTTGAGTTGATGCCTGCAAATGTATGAAATTAATTTTTGTAAAATAAGTCTCTTTCCTTCCTTCTTGATAAGTGTCCTTGTTCTTTCCTTCCCAATTTTCTCATGTTGGCCTCAAGGTCACGGTTGGATAGCTGGTGTCACCTGTGTGACCCATCACCAGCTCTGCTTTCCATGTTCCCTGTCACTGCTAAAGCAAGGAAACAAGCAAGCAAAGCCAGATAATAAAAATCACCACTGTAAAAAATGAGGCTTACATTTAGATGGTTTACCGTATAGAAAAAATGCTACACACCCTTTAACTGCTATGAGAAACACACACAAAAAGAATTGCACTGTATCCCCATGCCCCTATATTTTCTTAGACCTGGCACATTGTGAAAATACTGCCATAATCATGGGTGCATCCACAAAATGTAGCTATAAAGGGAATATTTACCCCATCTGAGATCATCATGCTGTAGGGGCAGACTGAATCCAGCAATGTGTCACTTATTAGGTTGCTTCCTACAGTTTGATAAATGTGCTAGATATAAAACTGATAGATCTGCAGCAGTGTTTTGATAAAAATCACTTCTCTAGAAATATCAGTTCTCTGAGGCCGGGGTCACACATGCGAGTTTTACGGACGTAAGAGCGCAGAAACTACGTCTGTAAAACTCGCATTACATACGGCACAATTATTCTCAATGGGGCTGCTCCTATCAGCCGTATATTACGGATCCGTAATATACGGCTTTCTACGGCCGTACAAAATCGCAGCATGCTGCGTTTGTCAGCGTATTGCGCAAAAAAATCGCCAATGAAAGTCTATGGGGGCGAGAAAAATATGGATTCCACACGGACCTGCAGTGTGACTTGCGAGAAATACGCAGCGGTGTTAGTGAGAAGTCGGTAATTCAATTGCCGGCTTTTCATTTCTCCTGCACAAACCCGACAGGATATGAGACATGGTTTACATATAGTAAACCATCTCATATCCCCATTTTTTTTGCATATTCCACACTACTAATGTTAGTAGTGTGTGTATGCAAAATTTCAGCGCTGTAGCTGCTAAAATAAAGGGTTAAATGGCGGAAAAAATTGGCGTGGGCTCCCGCGCAATTTTCTCCGCCAGAATGGTAAAGCCAGTGACTGAGGGCAGATATTAATAGCCAGGAGAGGGTCCATGGTTATTGGCCCCCCCTGGCTACAAACATCTGCCCCCAGCCACCCCAGAAAAGGCACATCTGGAAGATGCGCCTATTCTGGCACTTGGCCACTCTCTTCCCACTCCCTGTAACGGTGGGATATGGGGTAATGAAGGGTTAATGCCACCTTGCTATTGTAAGGTGACATTAAGCCAGATTACTAATGGAGAGGCGTCAATTATGACACCTATCCATTATTAATCCAATTGTATGAAAGGGTTAAAAAACACACACACATGATTTAAAAGTATTTTAATGAAATAAACACAGCGGTTGTTTTAATAATTTATTGCTCTCTCAATCCATCAGCAACACCCTCGCTTGGAAAAATAATAAACGCACAAGGTACATACCTTCTGATGTCCTATCACGTCCAACGAGGTAAGCCATCTGACGGGGTTAACTAATATTACAGGCACGAGCTGCGATAAACCACTCGCTCGTGCCTGTAATCCCCGGGTGCTGAAAGGAAAGCAGTGATCTATACTTACATTGAGTCGCGGTGATGCGCCCCTGCTGGATGTTCTCATGAACTGCAGCCTGGGAACTTTTTCCCACGCTCCAGGTCATATGAGGACATCCACCAGGGGGCGCATCACCGCGACTGAAGGATATGTAGGTCAATGACCTACATTTCATTCATTTGCCGGGGATTACAGGCACGGAGCACAGCTGCATTTGCAGGGCTCCTGCCTGTAAAATATTTTAACCCCTTCAGATGGATTACCTCGTGGGACGTGACAGTTCAGCTGAGGGTATTTATCTTGTGCGTTTATTATTTTTCCAAGCGAGGGTGTTGCTGATGGATTGAGAGAGCAATAAATTATTAAAACAACCGCTGTGTTTATTTCATTAAAATACTTTTAAATCGTGTGTGTGTGTGTGTGTGTGTGTGTGTGTGTGTGTGTGTGTGTGTGTGTGTTTTTTTAACCCTTTCATACAATTGGATTAATAATGGATAGGTGTCATAATTGACACCTCTCCATTATTAATCTGGCTTAATGTCACCTTACAATAGCAAGGTGGCATTAACCCTTCATTACCCCATATCCCACCGCTACAGGGAGTGGGAAGAGAGTGGCCAAGTGCCAGAATAGGCGCATCTTCCAGATGTGCCTTTTCTGGGGTGGCTGGGGGCAGATGTTTTTAGCAACGGGGGGGCCAATAACCGTGGACCCTCTCCTGGCTATTAATATCTGCCCTCAGTCAGTGGCTTTACCATTCTGGCGGAGAAAATTGCGCGGGAGCCCACGCCAATTTTTTCCGCCATTTAACCCTTTATTTTAGCAGCTACAGCGCTGAAATTTTGCACATACACACTACTAACATTAGTAGTGTGGAATATGCATAAAAAATGGGGATATGAGATGGTTTACTGTATGTAAACCATGTCTCATATCCTGTCGGGTTTGTGCAGGAGAAATGAAAAGCTGGCAATTGTATTACCTGCTGTTCACAGATATCGCGCTGAATGAAATTTAAATACAGAATATATATATGTGTCTCAATGACATATCTATATCTATCTATATATATATATCTATATATATATATCTATATATATATATATATATATATATATATATATATATATATATATATATATATACTGTATATATATATATATATATATACTGTATATATGTTTTAATGAACATTTGAGCACATAAATCCATTAGATGTCGGTTTTGCAAGCCTGCGTGAAAATCTCGCAGTACGGATGCCATACGGATTACATACGGAGGATGCCATGCGCAAAATACGCTGACACACCCTGACTACGTATCAATATTTTGGGAACATTTCTCCGTATTACGGCCGTAGTACGGACGTATAATACGTGGCGTATTGTCTTACGCCAAGTGTGACCCCAGCCTGAATGTTGAGCTCTGTATAATCCCTCCCACACCACTGATTGGCAGCTTTCTGTGTACACTGCATAGGCAGAAAGCTTCCAATCAGTGATGGGAGGGCAGGGTCATACAGAGATCATGAATACAGAGGACTACATGCAGCAAGCTAACCAGTCCTCTAGTTATAATTTGATCTTGATAAAACAGTGATTTTTATCAAAACTACACTAAGCAAACCAGAGACACGTAGTCGGAATTTGGGTCTCTATATTATGCTGCTTTCACATTAGGTAGCAAATACTTGGCGACAGGTTCCCTTTTACGGTTTTGAAATAAAAAAAAAATGCATTAAAAGAGATGTGCCAACATTTCATTTATTATGCAGGCCTTAAAATCATCAATCAGCTGACAGATGTTATCATCACCGGTCTATCCACATGGTGTACAAAAAAATGCTATAAATGTATCATTATGCATTTTTGAACAACCCAATAAGGCTTCTTTCACACTAGCATCGGGCCGAGGTCCCCGACGCTAGCGTTGTCTCCGCCGCACAACGGGTGCAGCGGATGCATTTTTCCAGCGCATCCGCTGCCCCATTGTGAGGTGCGGGGAGGTGGGGGCGGAGTTCCGGCCGCGCATTCGCGGTCGGAAAAAGCGGACCATCGGGAGCAAAAAAACGTTACATGTAACGTTTTTTGGTCCCGGCGGTCCGCCACAGCACGGCGCAACCGTCGCACGACGGTTGCGACGTGTGGCAATGCGTCGCAAATGCGTCGCTAATGTTAGTCAATGCTGAAAAAACGCATCCTGCAAGCACTTTTGCAGGATGCGTTTTTTCGGCAAAACGACGCATTTGCGACGTATTGCAGTTAACGCCAGTGTGAAAGTAGCCTAAGTTTTAGATATGTTCTCACTCAGTTGTCCAACCATCACAAATAAGCCCTTGGGGGTTGCTCAGATCTCTAAGGACTTCACTTTTTGCAAATTTGCTGCAGATTTTTCTTACATATTTGGGGAGAGATTTCAAAAATTTCATCCACGTGCTGCAAAAAAACCCTGTGAGGAAATTGACTTGTGCAGTAGACATTTAAATTAATCTATTCACTTGTATTGTGTGACATCTAGCAAACTTTGGATGCAGTACCCCTCCAAAATTGTGTTGAAAAATTGCAAAGTTGTGCCTTTTTGCTGCATTTGTTCTCCTTGATTACTGTGTATGCATTTATAAAATCGAGTTATGAGCTCTGGCCCTGAGAGGACTGTCCTCGAGTAGCAGCCTAGGTCCCAACATTCTGTTGTGGGAGTCTGAGCTTGGAGCAGCTTATCTGCTTTATGTAAAATATGTACTACAGAAACTGTGCCATATACTGTATGTGGGATTCCGTTTTTACCAATTTAAAATGCTGTTAACAGCTAGGGCATTCCACACAAGGAGAGGGGAGGGAGACGCGACTGAATTTGGAATTGTTCACCAATCTCTAAACTTGCAACTTCACATGCAGGCAGAGAAAGAATGTCTAAAAAATGAGAAGAAACAATATACAGCAACTTAAACTTCTTAAAGGGAGTCTAGCACACTTAAAGAGAACCTGTCACCCCCAAAATCGAGGGTGAGCTAAGCCCACTGGCATCAGGGGCTTATCTACAGCATTCTGTAATGCTGTAGATAAGCCCCCAATGTATCCTAAGATGAGAAAAAGAGGTTAGATTATACTCACCCGGGGGGGGGGGGGGGGGGGCGGCGGTCCGATCCGGTGGGCGTCGCGGTCCTGTCCGGGCCTCCCATCTTCATAAGATGACGTCCTCTTCTGGTCTTCACGCTGCGGCTCCGGCCCTGTTGAGGGCAGAGCAAAGTCCTGCAGTGCGCAGGCGCCGGGAAAGGTCAGAGAGGCCCAGCGCCTGCGCACTGCAGTACTTTGCTCTGCCCTCAACATGGCAGCCAAAGTACGCCTGCACCGGAGGCATGTACTCTGGAGGACAAAGAATGAACTTCAATCCAATATTGCGGCCAGCATGCAGCCAGCGGGTAAGGAAAGGGTGAATCAAACACCCGAAAACCCCGCCCATATGACCCAAAACTGGTCCTGCCAAATTCAGGTGACAGGTTCCCTTTAAATGTAATTTCCAGCTCAGGAAAGGGAGGCCACACCCCGGCTTGCACAGAATGCAGTGATAGGAAAAAACTAAAGATGGGCTTGGTTTAAGTTGGTATACATGCAGCATATGTATACCAACTTAAACCAAGCTCAATTTTAGTGTTTTTTTTTTTTTATTCCTCTGGAAGAAAGATACCGCTCCGACAATGTCCTTTTGGTTTACTAAAATAAATAAGGTGATGTTAATGGAGGAGCTCACTTCTACAATTAATAACTAAATTAATAATGATCATTTTTACAAAACCTGGTATTATATGCTGGAATTTAGATCTTCGGCTGACTATCTGGCCCTTATTGGGGAAATCGGAATCTGCATTCTTTGGACCTCACCTTTGAACACCTTTCCCTATCGTCTTCCCTTTTTTTTTTCGTGCTTCTTTTGCTTTTTCTCCTTTTTTTCTATATTTTTTTTCTTTCTACTCTTCTGACTGAATTACAGTACTTAGTCTCAGCGATTTTGGCTATATATTTTCTCATCTTGCTCCTTTAAGGCCTCTTTCACGCGTCCGTGTCTCCGGTACGTGTGGTGACAGTTTTCACACATACCGGAGACACTGACACACGTAGACTCATTCAAGTGAATGGGTCTGTGCACATGTCAGTGTGTTTCCATGGACCGTGTGTCCGTGGGCAAAACACGCTGACATGTCTGCTTTTTACCATCAGCACGGGCAGCAAAACGTCCCACACACGTGTACTCGGATGACACACATGGATGTCATCCATGTTACACGGAGCAGCGCCAGGGAAGAAGAGCTACAGTAAGCGCTGTTCCCCAGCGCCGGGTGCTGAACATGGCCCTCATCATTGTTCCCTGCTCTGCCGGCGATCGGCACGAGCAGGGGAGAATGATGAGTTACATGTGTGAGGAATACGGACGAGTGCTATGCGATAGAACACGCATAGCACTCGGACCAGTATTCATCTATGGGGCAGCTCCCATCACTGTTTTTTTTTTTCTCGGCCATATTGTATATGCGAGTGAAATCACAGCATGCTGTGATTGTCACCGACACTTGGTCGAGTCTCAGCTCACTCGCACACATATAAGCCTATGGGTGCGAGTGAGACAACGCACATCACTCGGCAATGGAGGAGATGGAAAAATTCATTTCTCCGCCTCCTTCGCAGCTACGCTCCGATCCTTCCTGTGTGAGAGGCTCAAAGCACAGACACATGACACTCGGCTCCTACTCGCAGCAGAGCAGGTGCCAAGGGTCATTAGCTCATCGCATCCGATGCCATACGCTCGTCTGACCCCAGCCTTAAGTAATAAGAGACAGCAGGTGGCGTCTTATGGGACTATTACTCCCATCAGCCTACCCCTGCTGCCACTAATAACAGTGACAGCGGCTGAATGATGAAGTATTCATCACCCATGACCTGTGCTATCAATAAATAAATTAAAAACCTGGAGTGGGTTCCCCTGTATTTTCTATAACCAGCCAGGCAAAACTGAAAGCTGAGGGTTGCGACACGTGTGCCGCAAGTATTAGACACATGCACACTGTCATCTCTGGCACGTGTGAAACCGGCTTAATGCTCATTTTGAGTAGTAAGTTAAAGCACCACGCCAGCGGATTTTTTTTTTCCATCAGTGCAGTGGTGTTTTAATAACTATTGTTATTTCACCTCCCTCAGAGATTGTTTTTTTTTCTCAGCAAGACTAATGCCTTGTGATTGTACCTTTTCTTCATTTTATAGGTGTAATAAATAAAGGCAGACCATTTTTTTCTATATAAATGTTTTCAGCCCATACTGACAATACAGAGTAAGCATGTAGCACCTATAAGAATCTGCCTTTAGTATTCTAATCCCTGTCTCCAGTTTTGCAGAAGCTTAAGTGCAATCAAGTATGCTACTGAGGGTGTCATGTCCACCCTTTTGGCGGCCAAGAGGCTCAGCGCACCATTTTGCTCACCCCTGCCTTCCTCATGGGTGATTGCTTGGAACGTTCACTGTCTGCAGGGAAAGCTCAGGCAAGCCAGCCCTGTCGATCACCAATGAGGGAGATGGGTTATGTAAAATCGGTGCTCAGAATGGCACCAAGGTCTATCAAATACACTAGCTTAAAGGGGTTGTCCAGTCTTAAACTACAAGTGTGCAGTCACTCTATATGACTTTTGAATCCTCACATCGCGCACAGTGCCCACACTGAGGCTTTTCTGGCGTTTGGAGCCGCGGGCGCATGATTTGTACACATGTCGTCACGTGCCAGCTGGGTGGGCATAGCCTCACTTAATGCAAATGTACTGAGCAAGGCTGGATACGTATACTCTAGTCAGCATGTGGCTATTTCCCCCTGTCAGGCCAGTTGCTTAGTTTATACAGTCAGTTTGGGTTGACAATCTCCCATTAATGGGACTGTCTCAAGTTCCGTACAAATGGAAACTTTGCATTTTACCTATTTATAAACATCATAGAAGTGATTAGCTGGCTCTGTGATTCAGGGCCGCCTCTAAAGCTTGCCAGATCACTGGATGCGACCAGCCCCAGTGCCCATGTGCTTCTTCCATGCTGCCTGTTAGTAGCCTGGGAGAGCTAGGTTTGGATCAGTGGTGGAACCATGCTTGCTCTGCATCTTCAGGACCACTCCCAGCAACCAGGAAGGCAAACAGCTGGAGAAAATCTCCTTAGGGTACACAGATATATGCCTCCAAATGATGTTTCTATGGTAGATGTACGTATCTCCTTACGGCACACAGATATATGCCTCCAAATGATGTTTCTATGGTAGATGTACGTATCTCCTTACGGCACACAGATATATACCTCCAAATGATGTTTCTATGGTAGATGTACGCATGTCCTTACGGCACACAGATATATACCTCCAAATGATGTTTCTATGGTAGATGTACGTATCTCCTTACGGCACACAGATATATGCCTCCAAATGATGTTTCTATGGTAGATGTATGTATCTCCTTACGGCACACAGATATATGCCTCCAAATGATGTTTCTATGGTAGATGTACGTATCTCCTTACGGCACACAGATATATGCCTCCAAATGATGTTTCTATGGTAGATGTACGTATCTCCTTACGGCACACAGATATATACCTCCAAATGATGTTTCTATGGTAGATGTACGCATGTCCTTACGGCACACAGATATATACCTCCAAATGATGTTTCTATGGTAGATGTACGTATCTCCTTACGGCACACAGATATATGCCTCCAAATGATGTTTCTATGGTAGATGTATGTATCTCCTTACGGCACACAGATATATGCCTCCAAATGATGTTTCTATGGTAGATGTACGTATCTCCTTACGGCACACAGATATATGCCTCCAAATGATGTTTCCATGGTAGATGTACGTATCTCCTTACGGCACACAGATATATGCCTCCAAATGATGTTTCTATGGTAGATGTACGTATCTCCTTACGGCACACAGATATATGCCTCCAAATGATGTTTCTATGGTAGATGTATGTATCTCCTTACGGCACACAGATATATACCTCCAAATGATGTTTCTATGGTAGATGTACGCATGTCCTTACGGCACACAGATATATACCTCCAAATGATGTTTCTATGGTAGATGTACGCATGTCCTTACGGCACACAGATATATACCTCCAAATGATGTTTCTATGGTAGATGTACGTATCTCCTTACGGCACACAGATATATGCCTCCAAATGATGTTTCTATGGTAGATGTACGTATCTCCTTACGGCACACAGATATATACCTCCAAATGATGTTTCTATGGTAGATGTACGTATCTCCTTACGGCACACAGATATATACCTCCAAATGATGTTTCTATGGTAGATGTACGTATCTCCTTACGGCACACAGATATATACCTCCAAATGATGTTTCTATGGTAGATGTACGCATGTCCTTACGGCACACAGATATATACCTCCAAATGATGTTTCTATGGTAGATGTACGTATCTCCTTACGGCACACAGATATATGCCTCCAAATGATGTTTCTATGGTAGATGTATGTATCTCCTTACGGCACACAGATATATGCCTCCAAATGATGTTTCTATGGTAGATGTACGTATCTCCTTACGGCACACAGATATATGCCTCCAAATGATGTTTCTATGGTAGATGTACGTATCTCCTTACGGCACACAGATATATACCTCCAAATGATGTTTCTATGGTAGATGTACGCATGTCCTTACGGCACACAGATATATACCTCCAAATGATGTTTCTATGGTAGATGTACGTATCTCCTTACGGCACACAGATATATGCCTCCAAATGATGTTTCTATGGTAGATGTACGTATCTCCTTACGGCACACAGATATATGCCTCCAAATGATGTTTCCATGGTAGATGTACATATCTCCTTACGGCACACAGATATATGCCTCCAAATGATGTTTCTATGGTAGATGTATGTATCTCCTTACGGCACACAGATATATACCTCCAAATGATGTTTCTATGGTAGATGTATGGATCTCCCTGCGGCACACAGATATATGCCTCCAAATGATGTTTCTATGGTAGATGTACGTATCTCCTTACGGCACACAGATATATACCTCCAAATGATGTTTCTATGGTAGATGTACGTATCTCCTTACGGCACACAGATATATACCTCCAAATGATGTTTCTATGGTAGATGTACGTATCTCCTTACGGCACACAGATATATACCTCCAAATGATGTTTCTATGGTAGATGTACGTATCTCCTTACGGCACACAGATATATGCCTCCAAATGATGTTTCTATGGTAGATGTACGTATCTCCTTACGGCACACAGATATATACCTGCAAATGATGTTTCTATGGTAGATGTACGTATGTCCTTACGGCACACAGATATATACCTCCAAATGATGTTTCTATGGTAGATGTACGTATCTCCTTACGGCACACAGATATATGCCTCCAAATGATGTTTCTATGGTAGATGTACGTATCTCCTTACGGCACACAGATATATGCCTCCAAATGATGTTTCTATGGTAGATGTATGTATCTCCTTACGGCACACAGATATACACTCACCGGCCACTTTATTAGGTACACCATGCTAGTAACGGGTTGGACCCCCTTTTGCCTTCAGAACTGCCTCAATTCTTCGTGGCATAGATTCAACAAGGTGCTGGAAGCATTCCTCAGAGATTTTGGTCCATATTGACATGATGGCATCACACAGTTGCCGCAGATTTGTCGGCTGCACATCCCAAAGATGCTCCATACAAGGCAGGATGGATCCATGCTTTCATGTTGTTTACGCCAAATTCTGATCCTACCATCCGAATGTCGCAGCAGAAATCGAGACTCATCAGACCAAGCAACGTTTTTCCAATCTTCTACTGTCCAATTTCGATGAGCTTGTACAAATTGTAGCCTCAGTTTCCTGTTCTTAGCTGAAAGGAGTGGTACCCGGTGTGGTCTTCTGCTGCTGTAGCCCATCTGCCTCAAAGTTCGACGCACTGTGCGTTCAGAGATGCTCTTAGGCCTACCTTGGTTGTAATGGGTGGCGATTTGAGTCACTGTTGCCTTTCTATCAGCTCGAACCAGTCTGCCCATTCTCCTCTGACCTCTGGCATCAACAAGGCATTTCCGCCCACAGAACTGCCGCTCACTGGATTTTTTTTCTTTTTCGGACCATTCTCTGTAAACCCTAGAGATGGTTGTGCGTGAAAATTCCAGTAGATCAGCAGTTTCTGAAATACTCAGACCAGCCCTTCTGGCACCAACAACCATGCCACGTTCAAAGGCACTCAAATCACCTTTCTTCCCCATACTGATGCTCGGTTTGAACTGCAGGAGATTGTCTTGACCATGTCTACATGCCTAAATGCACTGAGTTGCCGCCATGTGATTGGCTGATTAGAAATTAAGTGTTAACATGAAGTTGGACAGGTGTACCTAATAAAGTGGCCGGTGAGTGTATACCTCCAAATGATGTTTCTATGGTAGATGTACGTATCTCCTTACGGCACACAGATATATACCTCCAAATGATGTTTCTATGGTAGATGTACGTATCTCCTTACGGCACACAGATATATACCTCCAAATGATGTTTCTATGGTAGATGTACGTATCTCCTTACGGCACACAGATATATACCTCCAAAGGATGTTTCTATGGTAGATGTACGTATCTCCTTACGGCACACAGATATATACCTCCAAATGATGTTTCTATGGTAGATGTACGTATCTCCTTACGGCACACAGATATATGCCTCCAAATGATGTTTCTATGGTAGATGTACGTATCTCCTTACGGCACACAGATATATACCTCCAAATGATGTTTCAATGGTAGATGTATGGATCTCCCTGTGGCACACAGATATATGCCTCCAAATGATGTTTCTATGGTAGATGTACGTATGTCCTTACGGCACACAGATATATACCTCCAAATGATGTTTCTATGGTAGATGTACGTATCTCCTTACGGCACACAGATATATGCCTCCAAATGATGTTTCTATGGTAGATGTACGTATCTCCTTACGGCACACAGATATATACCTGCAAATGATGTTTCTATGGTAGATGTACGTATCTCCTTACGGCACACAGATATATACCTCCAAATGATGTTTCTATGGTAGATGTACGTATCTCCTTACGGCACACAGATATATACCTGCAAATGATGTTTCTATGGTAGATGTACGTATCTCCTTACGGCACACAGATATATGCCTCCAAATGATGTTTCTACGGTAGATGTACGTATCTCCTTACGGCACACAGATACATACATCTACCATAGAAACATCATTTGGAGGCATATATCTGTGTGCCGTAAGGAGATACGTACATCTACCATAGAAACATCATTTGCAGGTATATATCTGTGTGCCGTAAGGAGATACGTACATCTACCATAGAAACATCATTTGGAGGTATATATCTGTGTGCCGTAAGGAGATACGTACATCTACCATAGAAACATCATTTGCAGGTATATATCTGTGTGCCGTAAGGAGATACATACATCTACCATAGAAACATCATTTGGAGGCATATATCTGTGTGCTGTAAGGAGATACATACATCTACCATAGAAACATCATTTGGAGGCATATATCTCCTTACAGCACACAGATATATGCCTCCAAATGATGTTTCTATGGTAGATGTATGTATCTCCTTACGGCACACAGATATATACCTGCAAATGATGTTTCTATGGTAGATGTACGTATCTCCTTACGGCACACAGATATATACCTCCAAATGATGTTTCTATGGTAGATGTACGTATCTCCTTACGGCACACAGATATATGCCTCCAAATGATGTTTCTATGGTAGATGTATGTATCTCCTTACGGCACACAGATATATACCTGCAAATGATGTTTCTATGGTAGATGTACGTATCTCCTTACGGCACACAGATATATACCTCCAAATGATGTTTCTATGGTAGATGTACGTATCTCCTTACGGCACACAGATATATGCCTCCAAATGATGTTTCTATGGTAGATGTACGTATCTCCTTACGGCACACAGATATATACCTGCAAATGATGTTTCTATGGTAGATGTACGTATCTCCTTACGGCACACAGATATATGCCTCCAAATGATGTTTCTATGGTAGATGTACGTATCTCCTTACGGCACACAGATATATACCTGCAAATGATGTTTCTATGGTAGATGTACGTATCTCCTTACGGCACACAGATATATGCCTCCAAATGATGTTTCTATGGTAGATGTACGTATCTCCTTACGGCACACAGATATATACCTGCAAATGATGTTTCTATGGTAGATGTATGTATCTCCTTACAGCACACAGATATATGCCTCCAAATAATGTTTCTATGGTAGATGTATGTATCTCCTTACAGCACACAGATATATGCCTCCAAATGATGTTTCTATGGTAGATGTATGTATCTCCTTACAGCACACAGATATATACCTCCAAATGATGTTTCTATGGTAGATGTATGTATCTCCTTACAGCACACAGATATATACCTCCAAATGATGTTTCTATGGTAGATGTACGCATGTCCTTACGGCACACAGATATATACCTCCAAATGATGTTTCTATGGTAGATGTACGTATCTCCTTACGGCACACAGATATATACCTCCAAATGATGTTTCTATGGTAGATGTACGTATCTCCTTACGGCACACAGATATATGCCTCCAAATGATGTTTCTATGGTAGATGTACGTATCTCCTTACGGCACACAGATATATACCTGCAAATGATGTTTCTATGGTAGATGTACGTATCTCCTTACGGCACACAGATATATGCCTCCAAATGATGTTTCTATGGTAGATGTACGTATCTCCTTACGGCACACAGATATATACCTGCAAATGATGTTTCTATGGTAGATGTATGTATCTCCTTACAGCACACAGATATATGCCTCCAAATAATGTTTCTATGGTAGATGTATGTATCTCCTTACAGCACACAGATATATGCCTCCAAATGATGTTTCTATGGTAGATGTATGTATCTCCTTACAGCACACAGATATATACCTCCAAATGATGTTTCTATGGTAGATGTATGTATCTCCTTACAGCACACAGATATATGCCTCCAAATGATGTTTCTATGGTAGATGTATGTACACACAGTCATGGCACAAGGATAAATCTGTCTGGCATGTGAAGACATTGGTCATTGGATGTTGAAGTGACTGCAACTGATGGAACATGTTATTTTCTTGACTTTACTCTTAAAGAAGTACTTCTAGCTAAGTAAGGGAAAGTGTAGAGTTGTGTTGTCAAATAAAAACTTGTACTATGATTAGTATGCTCTTCTGAGAAATGTCGTCAGTGGAAGAAGACCACTCAGTTTTTCCTAAAAGAGAAGACCTGAATTTGAGTGATATTAATGACACATCCTGACTGAATAGCCCAGGGGTAGGTATGTGAGTGAATGAGAACATGCACAAGGTTAGTGAATGAGAGCGGATCAAACAGACAGTTTCTGAGCATGAACTGCCAACGGTATCTCCAAAGCTTGGAGCCCAATGTCCATCTAAAGGCAGACGTGCTGTGACAGCTGCTCCCAACTCCTCCCTGTCTGTTCTCCTCTGCCCCTGACCCACCCTTTCCTTCTTCTCCAGGCCTGGCATCCCTGTCTGTGCCAGGAGCCAGCACCCTCTGGTGACTGATTGTCTAGTAACTGTTGCCTAGCATGGTAGATGTAAAGGGAGGAATGGGGGAGATGAAATGAGAAGAACTGTGGTGGGGAGTGTGGGGTGGGACAGGGGGTGCAGGAAGTGTACACGTTTCCCATTAACTCTTTGCTGCCCCCAGGACTGTAGCCCTTCTCCAGCAGCTTTCCCTTGTTACATTGTATGGCCCCTCCTGTTACTACCTGTTCCTGTTTGATTGTGAAGTGTGACATCTTTGTAACCGTCTGTTCTCCTTTCCTTTCTGTGTTGTCTCCTGCAGACATATATCTAGGCTTCAGTGGGGGCTGTCTCTCTTTCCCTCTCTCCTGTCGCGCTGACACTGGACCCGCTTACAGCATGGAACAGTTTATAAATGGAAGGAACACTGCCCCCTCATTCTCAGGAGCAAGGCATGCTGGGAGCTGTGCTTTCTGTTTTCCACACTGTGGTTTGTTTTTTAACTCTTGCAGCGCAGACTAGTCGGGTGTGGTGCAGGCGTAGGCGGCTGCTAGAAGCTGGGCGTGTGGCTGGAGCGCAGCCATGTTCTGTGGTACAGTGCGTGCCCATCTCAGGGGCTCTCCCTCTGCCCCCTCCTGTAGTATTGAGCTCCGTGCTGGAGTTACAGGATGGAAGGTGTGCCGAGTTGTGTGCAGCATCTGGTGCCTTCACTACTCATCATCTGTGGCGTGTGTGGGCGGCCACGGAACGCAGACATTCCAGCTAAATGGGGCACCTCTCTGCTGCACGTCTTCTATCACATTGATCTAGTGCCTGATCACTTCCGGCTTTAGTAGGGCTGCTCCCATTGCCAGCATGCCTGGAGTACACGTGGCTTTTCTGGCCTGTTCCCCCCACTTCGGGGGCAGCGGGGCAGGATTCCCCCTTCTGTCATAGCACTAAATATAGCACAAAGAGGTTCTCAGTGTGTTGCCCCAGACTGGGGGAGGGAGGGGTGCACTATTCGAGGCCAGCAAGCTGATGTATGAAGTAAACACACAGCCACTCATGCTATTTAACCCCTTAGTGACAGAGCCAATTTGGTACTTAATGACCGAGCCAATTTTTACAATTCTGACCACTGTCATTTTAAGAGGTTATAACTCTGGAACGCTTTATCGGATCCCGCTGATTCTGAGATTGTTTTTTTTGTGACATATTGTACTTCAAGTTAGTGGTAACATTTCTTCGATATTACTTGCGATTATTTATGAAAAAAATGGAAATATGGCAAAAAAATTAAACATTTTGCAATTTTCAAACTTTGTATTTTTATGCCCTTAAATCAGAGAGATATGTCACGAAAAATAGTTAATAAATAACATTTCCCACATGTCTACTTTACATCAGCACAATTTTGGAAACAACATTTTTTTTTGTTAGGGAGTTATAAGGGTTAAAAACTGACCAGCAATTTCTCATTTTTACAACACCATGTTTTTTTTAGGGACCACATCACCTTTGAAGTCACTTTGAGGGGTCTATATGATAGAAAATAACCAAGTGTGACACCATTCTAAAAACTGCACCCCTCAAGCTGCTCAAAACCACATTCAAGAAGTTTATTAACCCTTTACGTACTTCACAGGAACTGAAACAATGTGGAAGAAAAAAATGAACATTTAACTTTTTTTTGCAAACATTTTACTTCAGAACCATTTTTTTTAATTTTCACAAGTGTAAAAACAGAAATGTAACCACAAATTTTGTTGTGCAATTTCTCCTGAGTACGCCGATACCCCATATGTGGAGGTAAACCACTGTTTGGGCGCACCGCAGAGCTTGGAAGAGAAGGAGCACCGTTTGACTGTTTCAATGCAGAATTGGCTGGAATTGAGATCGGACGCCATGTCGCGTTTGGAGAGCCCCTGATATGCCTAAACAGTGGAAACCCCCCACAAGTGACACCATTTTGGAAACTAGACCCCCCAAGGAACTTATCTAGATGTGTGGTGAGCACTTTGAACCCCCAAGTGCTTCACAGAAGTTTATAACGTAGAGCCGTGAAAATAAAAAATCGCATTTGTTTTCACAAAAATGATTTTTTCGCCCACAAACTCTTATTTTCACAAGGGTAACAGGAGAAATTAGACCACAAAAGTTGTTGTGCAATTTCTCCTGAGTACGTCGATACCCCATATGTGGGGGTAAACCACTGTTTGGGCGCACCGCAGAGCTTGGAAGAGATGGAGTGTCGTTTTAATTTTTCAATGTAGAATTGGCTGGAATTGAGATCAGACGCCATGTCACGTTTGGAGAGCCCCTGTTGTGCCTAAACAGTGGAAACCCCCCACAAGTGACACCATTTTGGAAACTAGACCCCTTAAGGAACTTATCTAGATGTGTGGTGAGCACTTTAAACCCCCAAGTGCTTCACAGAAGTTAATAACGTAGAGCCGTGAAAATAAAAAAATCGCATTTTTTCTACAAAAATGATCTTTTTGCCTCCAAATTTTTATTTTACCAATGGTAACAGGAGAAAATGGACCCCAGAAGTTGTTGTACAATTTGTCCTGAGTACGCCGACACCCCATATGTGGGGGTAAACCACTGTTTGGGTGCATGGCTGAGCTCGGAAGCAAAGGAGCGCCATTTGACTTTTCAATGCAAAATTGACTGGAATTGAGATCGGACGCCATGTCGCGTTTGGAGAGCCCCTGATGTGCCTAAACAGTAGAAACCCCCCAAAAGTGACCCCATTTTGGAAACTAGACCCCCCATGGAACTTATCAAGATGTGTAGTGAGAACTTTGAATGCCCAAGTGCATCACAGAAGTTTATAATGCAGAGTCGTGAAAATAATTTTTTTTTTTTTTTTAACAAAAAAGATTTTTTAGCCCCCAAGTTTTTATTTTCACAAGGGTAACAAAAGAAATTGGACCCCAAAAGTTGTTGTCCAATTTGTCCTGAGTATGCTGGTACCCCATATGTGGGGGTAAACCACTGTTCGGGCGCATGGCTGAGCTTGGAAGGGAAGGAGCGCCGTTTGACTTTTCAATGCAAAATTTACTGGAATTGAGATGGGACGCCATGTTGCGTTTGGAGAGCCCCTGATGTGCCTAAACACTGAAACCCCCCACAAGTGACCAAATTTTGGAAACTAGACCCCCTAAGGAACTTATCTAGATATGTGGTGAGAACTTTGAATGCTCAAGTGCTTCACAGAAGTTTATAATGCAGAGTAGTGAAAATAAAAAAAAATTTTTTTTCCCCACAAAAAAGATTTTTAGCCCCCAAGTTTTTATTTTCACAAGGGTAACAGGAGAAATTGGACCCCAAAAGTTGTTATCCAATTTATCCCGAGTACGCTGATGCCCCATATGTGGAGGTAAACCACTGTTTGGGCGCACGGCAGAGTTCAGAAGGGAGGGAGCACCATTTGACTTTTTTAGCGCAAAATTGGCTGTCGTGTTTGGAGACCCCCTGATGTACCTAAACAGTGGAAACCCCCCAATTCTAACTCCAACCCTAAAGGTACCTTCACATTAAGCGACGCTGCAGCGATACATACAACGATGCCGATCGCTGCAGCGTCGCTGTGTGGTCGCTGGAGAGCTGTCACACAGACAGCTCTCCAGCGACCAACGATGCCGAGGTCCCGGGTAACCAGGGTAAACATCGGGTTGCTAAGCGCAGGGCCGCGCTTAGTAACCTGATGTTTACCCTGGTTACCAGTGTAAAATGTAAAAAAACAAACTGTACATACTTACATTCGCGTCCCCCGGCGTCTGCTTCCTGCACTGACTGAGCGCCGGCCCTAACAGCAGAGCGGTGACGTCACTGCTGTGCTGTGCTTTCACTTTACGGCCGGCCCTCAGTCAGTGCAGGAAGCGGACGGCGAGGGACGTGACGGACATCAGAGGGTGAGTATGTACTGTTTTGTTTTTTTACTTTTACGATGGTAACCAGGGTAAACATTGGGTTATTAAGCGCGGCCCTGCGCTTAGTAACCCGATATTTACCCTGGTTACCATTGTAAAACATCGCTGGTATCGTTGCTTTTGGTGTCAAACACGACGATACTCGCCGATCTGACGACCAAATAAAGTTCTGAACTTTCCTAAACGACCAGCGATATCACAGCAGGATCCTGATCGCTGCTGCGTGTCCAACAACGATATCGCTATCCAGGACGCTGCAACGTCACGGATCGCTAGCGATATCGTTTAGTGTGAAGGTACCTTAACTCCAACACACCCCTAACCCTAATCTCAACACGATCCATAATCCTAATCACAACCCTAACGATAATCACAACCCTAACCCCAAAACAGCCCTAATCTCAACCCTAACCATAACCCTAATCAAAACCCTAAATCCAACACACCCCTAACCCTAATCTCAACCCTAACCTCAAACCTAACCCTAATCCCAATACACCCCTAACCCTAATCCCAACCCTAACCTTAACCCTAATCCCAACCCTAACCTTAACCCTAATCCCAACCCTAACCCTAATCCCAACCCTAATCCCAAACGTAACCCTAATCCCAAACCCTAACCCTAATCCCAACCCTAACCATAACTTTAGCCCCAACCCTAACCCTAATTTTAGCCCCAACCCTAACCCTAACTTTAGCCCCAACCCTAACCCTAAATTTAACCCTAGCCCTAACTTTAGCCCTAACCCTAAGGCTACTTTCACACTTGCATCGTGTGGCATCCGTCGCAATCCGTCGTTTTGGACAAAAAACGGATCCTGCAAATGTGCCCACAGGATACCTTTTTTGCCCATTGACTTGTATTACCGACGGATGGCCACACGTCGCGTCCATCGTGCACTGGATCCGTTGTGTTTTTGCAGACCGTCGTCACAAAAAAAGTTCAATGTAACCTTTTTTTTGTACGTCGCGTCCGCATGTGTGGCCGTAACTCTGCCCCCTCCTCCCCAGGACATAGACTGGGCAGCGGATGCGTTGAAAAACTGCATCCGCTGCCAACGTTGTGCACAATTTTCACAACGTGCGTCGGTACGTCGGGCCAACGCATTGTGACCGCCCCGTACCGACGCAAGTGTGAAAGAAGCCTAAGGCTACTTTCACACTAGCGTCGTACTCGGCCCATCGCAGTGTGTCGGGCCGACGTACCGACGCTAGCGTTGTAAGCGCCGCACAACGGGTGCAGCGGATGCTGTTTTTTCAACGCATCAGCTGCCCCATTGTGAGGTGCGGGGAGGCGGGGGCGGAGTTCCGGCCACGCATGCGCGGTCAGAAATGGCGGACACGTTGCACAAAAAAAGTTACATGTAGCATTTTTTTGTGCTGACGGTCCGCCAAAGCACGACGCATCCGTCGCACGACGGATGCGACGTGTGGCAATCCGTCGCAATGTGTCTCTAATGGAAGTCAATGGAGAAAAAACGCATCCTGCAAGCACTTTTGCAGGATGCGTTTTTTCTCCAACGACGCATTGCGACGGAAGCTAAAAAACGCTAGTGTGAAAGTAGCCTAACCCTAACCCTAGCCCTAACCCTAAATTTAGCCCCAACCCTAACCCTAATTTTAGCCCCAACTCGTCTCTCCTGCCGGCCGGCAGATGGCAGCAGATGGCGGGCGCACTACGCATGCGCCCGCCATTTTCTTTGCAGAGGAAGAAGCCGGCCGGCAAGAGGAGACGCAGGAGGACCCGGGGACACCGGGTGAGTATGATAGGGTCCCCGAATCCCCCTATTTCTCTGTCCTCTGATGTACGATCACATCAGAGGACAGAGAATTACAGATCGGTTTTTTTTGCGGTCGCCGGTGAACAGTTAATTACCGGCAATCGCAAAACAGGGGTCGGTAAAAACCGACCCCGATCATGTTCTTTGGGGTCTCGGCTACCCCCGGCAGCCGAGACCCCAAAGATCTTACGGGCGGCGGGCGCACTGCGCATGCGCCCGCCATTTTCCCAGAAAAAAGATGGCGGCGCCCATCGGGAGCCACGAGGAGCACCGGGGGAGATAGGTGAGTATTGGGGGGCTATTGGGGCCATCGGGGACACTATTTCTCTGTACTCCGATGTGCGATCACATCGGAGGACAGAGAAATTAAATGGCAAATCGCGTGTTTTTTTTTTTGTTGTGATCGCCGGTAAACTGTTAATTACCGGCGATGGCAACTCCGGGGTCGGTAAAAACCCCCCGAATCATGTTCTCTGGGGTCTCGACTACCCTCGGCAACCGAGACCCCAGAGAAAATCCGACTCTGGGGGGCGCTATTCACTTTTTCCACAGCGCCGTTAATTAAGTTTAAGTACCCTTAGCGGCCGCCGTTAAAAGGCGTATCGGCGGTCGTTAAGGTCGTTAACATTGCACTGCTCCAAAAGCTTCATTACCGTGTTACCTGTGGTTACGGCTAGGACAATGCAGCGACATTGCAGCTCATGACTTCCTGGCCACAAATGTTTCCAAATAAGTTGGATTTTTTTATCGTAAGCAACTCACTTGCCATAGACTTCACTGCATGTCGCTTGACGTAACTTCGCTGTTTTATTTAACAGCAAAATCGGAACGTGAAAATAGTTGCAAGTTTCACAGATCTCTGAGAATCGCGGCTGGTCACCTCGTAGCTCCAGTTAGACCGTAACACTTGGTATACGCCTTGTAAAATGTAACCCTTGACTTGGCGACTACAATCTACTACTTTCATCCTGTCATTGATGTGATCATTATCAGTTTTGTTTTTTAACCATGCAACTAGAAACCAAGCTAAATTAAACCTAAAGAGACATTTTATTATTAATTTATTGGGCTTGCTTTGTCAGGGTACGTCTCCATGTTGTGACAGACGCATGCGCCAACCGGAAGGTGGGAATGTACCCAAGGGTCCTTTTACACGTGAAGATTAATTGGTGGATAGGTGTGCCAATCGACAATTTATCTAACTGTAAAAAAAAAAACCCCTCAATTTATTTGTAACAAACTTGCGGGAATATTTTGTAATTTCGATCTTTTCTTTACTTCTCAGCTAACAACTATAAGATGCCTCCATACACAAGATAGAATGGTCACAAACAATTTGTATTTATTAAATGTACTAGATTGCTGCAGACACCAGACAGTGCCTGGCACCGTTATTCCATACTTATTTTCCATGATAATCATGTTTTTATTAAATTTAATTTCATGAGGTCGAGATAAACCCCCCCCCCCCCCGATGATTCTATTCATTCTTGTATTTTTCACGTTTGTTCCTTCTGCGGCATTCTTAGCGCAGCATAAATAATGATGTATTGTTATTGTATATGTCATTGTGGACTTGGTGATATCAGATATATCTTCGTGTGTGTGGGGGGAGGAGGGCATGTTTTTTTATTATACTGCACAACTTTTTATTCGGAAAAACTATTTTTTTTAAATATTTTTTACCCCCACAAGGGTATTTTAACATGTGATGCCTTGATTGCATTAATTGCTGTAAGTAGTGAAGAGTATTATAAAGCCTGTCAGTCACAATCTGTTATTTCCCTCACCACCCCCAATACACTTTAGTTTGTTTGGCCAATTTTTCAGTCTGCAGCCATTTTGGCCATCTCTCCAATATACATACATAGTGCCAAGTGCACCTGTGTTCTCCATGGGAGAGCCCTTGCCCAACACTTCTGGCAGAGGCTTCACAGGGAAAACAAAACAATCGTCTAAAACTAGACATGCCCAATTTTTAGAAACATTCATCTGCCCATACATTTTAGACTGGACCACAGCAGTCTGTTGACAGTCTAATATGTGTGGAGGGAGCTTTATGCCACTCCTGAGGCCATTTGACACCTCGTTATCGTTTTACAGGGAGTTGACGGAGTGACAGAGGGAGTGACCTCACCCTTTCTCCTCGTAAGCAGTGGTTGCTATTGACCATAGCATGTAAAGAGTTGATTGAAGTGTTGCAAACACTTGACAGCGCTCGATTCCATCTATCTCAGCGGTTCTCAACCTGTGGGTCGCAACCCCGGCAGGGGTCGAACGACCAAAACACAGGGGTCGCCTAAAGCCATCGGAAAATACATATTTCCGATGGCTTTAGCTGCTGAGAAGCCGCGCTACCGTCTGCAGCAGCGCTATTCAGCTGGAACGCACGCCGTTACGGATGTGCATTCCAAACTGAATGCCTGCGCGCATGCGCAGACGTGATTATATCATCCGTCCGGGGCCTAAGGGGCGGGGGGAATGCTCCACAGTCCATAGCAGCACGCCTGCTCATCCATAGCAGCACATTACATGTGTCTGACGTCATCAGTGGGCGGACGCAGCAAGTGCCGGAGGACAGAAGCCTAGGAGGCGGAGAGCCAAGAGACAGCAGCTGGTGTAAAAAAGGTTAATAATGTAAAAACAGTTAACACACCATACACACAATACTGTGTAAGTGTAAGGTGCTTTTTTCAGTGCTCAATCTTTTGGACTCCCATTGATGAAAATAGGAGGCAAACCATGTTCAGCCCTAAATTTACTGCATAGGAAAATGTAGTGTGAACAGGCCCAAATAGGCAGGCAGAATCCTCAGTCCTCACAGAGCAGAGTGCCCCGTTGAAACCCATGCTATGCCAGGGTGAAATGTTATTTATTTGGAATTGTTATATTTAAACCCATGCTATGCCATGGTGAAATGTTATTTATTGGAATTAGTAAAAAAATATTTCTCAACATATAATTAAATATTGTTTTTGTGATTAAAGGGAACCTGTCACCCCCCCCATCCCAATCGTTTCAAACTAAAAGCCACCTTGTGCAGCAGTAATGCTGCATTCTGACAAGGTGGCTTTTTTAGTTCTGGGTGCTGTAACTTGAGAAATAATCAGTTTTATAATTTGTCTGAAGTACCTGGTCCTCAGTCAAGTGGGCCGGCATTTCCCCCCTGCTTCAGACAGCACACAGCTGTCACTCACATCTTCTTGGCGCCGGGCGCCGCCTCCTCCTCACCGCTAAGTAGCCGACGCCTGCGCTCTTGTCCCCTGCCTGGTGCAGGCGCAGTGAACGCTGGCCATCTTTCCTCATATGCTGCCCAGCTGACTGCGCCTGCGTGGCCGCCCTGCCTGTGAATCCCAGCCCAAAATGTAAATAAATCATAAGTCACGGCGGGGCTGGGAATCACAGGCAGGGCGGCCGCGCAGGCGCAGTCAGCTGGACTGCATATGAGCACCAGGCAGGGGATAAGAGCGCAGGCGCTGGCTACTTTTGAAAACAGAGGTGAGGAGGAGGCGGCGCCCGGCGCCAAGAAGATGTGAGTGACAGCTGTGTGCTGTCTGAAGCAGGGGGGAAACGCCAGCCTCCTTGACTGAGGAGCAGGTATTTCAGACAAATTATAAAACTGATTATTTCTCAAGTTACAGCACCAAGACCTAAAAGAGCCACCTTGTCAGAATGCAGCATTACTGCTGCACAAGGTGGCTCTTTTAGTTTGAAACGACTGGGGGGGGTGTCAGGTTCCCTTTAATCACTATGTTTAAATTATGTTTGATTTGTAGCAGTGAAAATACATAATGCATATCGGGTATTTACATTCCGAATCATAAATGTAGCAAAATTACAGTTATGAAGTAGCCACCAAAATTAATTTTTGGTTTGGGGTCACCACAACATGAGAGCTAGAAGGCCAGCACCTTATTTCGTCGCTGGATCACCTGCTGACATCGCTGGATCGGTGTGTGTGGCACCGATCCAGCGATGTTTACCCTGGTTACCATTGTTAAGTAAAAAAAAAACACTACATACTTACATTCCTGTCTCGTCCCCCGGCGTCCGCTTCCCTGCGTCCCCCAGTGTCAGCGCCGGCCGTAAAGCAGAGCACAGCGGTGACGTCACCGCTGTGCTTTAGGGCCGACGCTTACACCGTGCAGGGAAGCTGAAGGCGAGGGACGCGACAGGAATGTAAGTATGTAGTGTTTTTTTTTTTTACTTTTACAATGGTAACCAGGGTAAACATCGGGTTACTAAGCGCGGCCCTGCGCTTAGTAACCCGATGTTTACCCTGGTTACCCGGGGACTTCGGGATCGTTGGTCGCTGGAGAGCTGTCTGTGTGACAGCTCTCCAGCGACCAAACAGCGACGCTGCAGCGATCGGCATCGTTGTCTAGATCGCTGCAGCGTCGCTTAATGTGACAGTACCTTTAGGCAGCGGTAGCCCTAGGGTCATGATCTTGGGTTGAAGGTTTTCTGGCTTTTCAAATCCTAATTGGAAAGTGGCACATCCATTAGGCGTGAAAAGCTGACAGATGCGGTTCTGTTGATTCAGTGATTTCATTTGATATATATATGTGTGTGGATGTATGTATGTATGTATGTATACATACACACATACTAGATGGAGGCCCAATGCTATCGCATCGGGAGGGCGGTAATGTCACGATGGGGGTGGGCTTTGCAGCGTTGAGAATCTCTCCCCCCATGTGCTCACCCACCTATCCACTCTCTCTTTCCCCATGTGCTCACCCACCTATCCACTCTTTCCCCATGTGCTGACTTCTCCCGTCTGTGCTCTCTTTTTTGACCTATCTACCCCATGTGCTATCCCCTCCTTGTCTCTCTCCTTCCTGTGCTGTGTTCTCCCCACAAAGACAATACTGATATTACAGCAGGAGATCGCAGAGGATTCATTTTGTGAGGTAAAATATTTTTTAAAAACAGCCAGTGAAATATTTTACCTCACAAAATGAATCCACTGTAATGTCAGTATGGTCTTATGCTTCCTCCCCTGCCCAGGAGATGTGGTATGCTCCGTACACGGTCAGACACAGTCAATTTTTAAAATGAACTTTTGTTCGTGGGAAAACCCCTTTAATGTGACCGTCTTCCTCTGCCTGTACACATGTCGCGCATCTGCTGCTTGGATCAGCCGAATGATTCACGTGTAATGTAATGATACACATGTTCGTGTAATTCGCGCAGGCGCAGTAAATCGGACCGCCGCCATCTTTGTGCAGACAGATAGCGGTCGTCACATTAAAACTGCGCATGCGCTCCTCCTGTACAAAGATGGCGGCAGTCAGTGAATCATTTGGCTGATCCCAGGTGCGGCTTGTTCGCGACGGTGTTCCGCTGGTGGTACCGCACAAGAGTGTGTGAGTGGTGCGTACGGCGCATAGAGTGTGTGTGTGGTGCGACTGTTCCGCTGGTGGTATCGCGCAATAGGTTAGTACCAGCAGCAGTTCCGTTTTGAGACACCCACCACTTGGGTCTCCCAATATGGCGGTCTGTGAACTTCCTCCGCTAGGAATTTTGGGATACGGTGACATCTGGACAGAACAGGAAATGAAACATTACAAGGCAAATATACATACTAGATGGTGGCCCGATTCTAACGCATCGGGTATTCCAGAATATGTATAGTAGTATATAGCACAGCCACGTAGTATATAACACAGCCAGCCACGTAGTATATAGCAGCCACGTAGTATATAGCACAGTCCACGTAACAGACAGCCACGTAGTATATAGCGCAGCCACGTAGTATATAGCGCAGCCACGTAGTATATAGCGCAGCCACGTAGTATATAGCGCAGCCACGTAGTATATAGCACAGCCACGTAGTATATAGCACAGCCACGTAGTATATAGCAGCCACGTAGTATATAACAGCCCACGTAATATATAGCACAGCCCACGCAGTATATAACACAGGCCACGCAGTATATAACACAGGCCACGTAGTATATAACACAGCTCACGCAGTATATAACACTGCCCACGTAGTATATAGCAGCCAGGCAGTATATAACAGCCCACGTAATATATAGCACAGCCCACATAGTATATAACACAGGCCACACAGTATATAACACAGCCCATGCAGTATAGAACAGCCCACGTAGTATATAGCAGTGCGTGCACCATATCCCTGTTAAACAAAAAAAATTAAAATGAAAAATTGTTATATACTCACCCTCCGGCGTCCACCAAAGGTGTCCCGATGCGCGCGATGCCGCCAGCTTCCGTTCCCAATGATGCATTACAAAATTACCCAAATGACTTAGTGGTTTCACGAGACCGCTAAGTCATCTGGGTAATTTTGCAATGCATCACTGGGAACGGAAGCTGGCGGCAGCATCGCGCGCATCGGTGGACGGCAGAAGGTGAGAATAGCTCAATTTTTTATTTTTTTTAATTTTAACATTATATCTTTTTACTATTGATGCCGCATAGGTAGCATCAATAGTAAAAAAGTTGGTCCGGGATGGGGCGACACACGGGCACTGACTTGAGGAGAGTAGGGAGAGGCCAATTCGCTGCCGGACTAAGCCTGTCACTGATTGGCCGGCCGCGACCAATCAGCGATGCGGGATTTCCGTTACAGACAGAAAGACAGACAGACAAACAGACGGAAGTACCCCTTAGACGATTATATAGATAGATATATATAGTTTGTGTGACTGCCCTAACCAGTAATGATCGGTATTTACTAGGTGCCCGTAAATGCAGCAATCGGGCTATGTGCCCTGTTGCAGAAATGCAGAAATTTCTGCAGCATTTCTGCAACTCCTTGCCGCGGGTAAAACACATGCGGAATTCGCATGCGTTTTCCCGCAAAACACAAGCGTTTTGCAAGCATTTTAGCTTGCAGAATGCTTGCACTTTACAAACAATTTGAAGCATCGCTTGGAAACGTGATTGACAGGTTGGTCACACTTGTCAAGCATAGTGCTTGACAAGTTTGACCAACTTTTTACTATTGATGCTGCCTATGCAGCATCAATAGTAAAAGATGGAATGTTAAAGGGAACCTGTCACCCCCAAAATGGCTGGTGAGGTAAGCTCACCGGCATCAGGGGCTTATCTACAGCATTCTGTAATGCAGGGGCGGTCCCGCTGCGGTCTGGTCGGATGGGTGTCTCCGGTCCGCTCCGGCGCCTCCCATCTTCGTTCCATGACGTCCTCTTCGGGTATTTACGCCGCGGAAAGGTCAGAGAGGCCCGGCGCCTGCGCACTGCAGTACTTTGCTCTGCCCTCAACAGGGCAGACAAAGTACGCCTGCGCCGGAGCCGCGGCGTAAAGACCCGAAGAGGACGTCATGGAACGAAGATGGGAGGCGCCGGAGCGGACCGGAGACACCCATCCGACCGGACCGCAGCGGGACCGCCTCTGGGTGAGTATAATCTAACGTCTTTTTCTCCTCTTTCAGGTAACATCGGCGGCTTATCTACAGCATTACAGAATGCTGTAGATAAGCCCCTGATGCCGGTGAGCTTACCTCACCAGCCATTTTGGGGGTGACAGGTTCCCTTTAAAATAATAAAAAAAATAAAAACTATGGTTATTAACACTTTCCGACAGACCCCCGATCTCCTCAGCGGCGCTCCCAGTACGTTCTCTTCCCAGGGATGCTTTGCACGAAGGACCTTTGTGACATCACGGTCGCGTGACCGCGACGTCATCTCAGGTGATTTGCGCAATGCATCCCTGGGACCGGAAGCCGCTGTGTGCACCGCTGAGAGGCGGGAGGACTCCAGGGGCCTTCAGAAGGTGAACATATCCCTATTTTTTATTTTAATTCATTTTTTTTTTTTTTTTTAACAGGAATATTGTACCCAGGTCCTGAAGAAGAGTCTCCTCCGCGATTCCGCTGAAATAATGAACATGCTGCAGATTTTACCGCTATGCGATTCCACAGCGGTTAAATCCGCAGCATGGGCACAGCAACTGCGGAATCCCATAGGATTTTTAAGCTTTTTTTAAGCTTTTCCACTGCGGCGGAAACGCATAAACGCAACGTGGGCACACAGCCTCATAGCGCAGGACTCGTTCAGATTCATATATCGGTTGTAAAAAAGGAGTTTAGTGATTCTGTGCTGAGCAGCAGTCACAAACTCGCAACCATCTCTGTAGGCTGTTAATCAGTATAAGACTGCCTGCTGGACTACTTAACTCGCAATGAGTTGGGATTAGCATGAAAAAAAATGAAATTGTATGCTGAATCTTTTCTAACTAGACTCCTGCACTTTTCTCAATTCTCTCCTTGACTTGTTGGCAAGTATGCAAATTGCCCACTCTCACAGGGAATACAGGAGAATTGTTAGTGCAGAGCGGTACATAGTGACTGCAGACTTCTCCTCTTCAACCAGACAATCCCTTTAATTCCTGGCATGTACCCTGTTCTGTAATCAATGTGAATAGGGCATAATGTGGATTGCTAACCTGTAGAATGGAGAATATAAATGGCAAAACGTGCTGAACAGAACTCCCTGATGTCTTGGTATGTCATGTAGTCACGTATCCCCTCCTGTCAGACAGATGGCCATGTGTGCTGACCTCTATATCGCTATATCCGTGCCTTGTATTACCGTCATCCTTTACTTGCATAAGGTTGATTACTATCATGACAGACCCCAACCGGGAGCCATCAGTCTTCATGGGATTGAATCAATGAGGCAGCGGTGATGTGTTCATATAATAACAAAAGGTATATGAAAAGCAGTCACAGATATAGCCCGAAATACTAATGGTCAAAAAATGCATCCACCACTGTTTGTAGCAAACTTAAATGCCTCCAGTATTTGCCATTCTAATTCAGTGGGAAGATTAAGACAGGGCAAAGTCAAATCTGGGTATAGATCCAGAATCGGGCAGAAATTGTGTGCAGTAGGGACTGCGGTGTTCAATACAAGGTGCCACCTGCTTGTTATTGCCTTGCTAAAGGCACATGATGGATTTTGTGACTTCTGGCGTTTGTATGCGAACTGCAGCCAGCTCAGCCAATTTTTAGAAAAGTGTATGGAACTGTGGTGGGATGAAGAGATACCAAGCATGAACAGCTAATTATTGAGACTACGTGCACTCCCTGAGTGCAGTAACATTGCTAATGGGGGTGCAGGATGGTGGAAAATGGCACACAGTTCATCAAGGCCGCCATACACAACGCCAGGTTTGATAAAACGGGTCCAAAATGTCTGAGGAAAACTTGTGCCTGTTAAGTAAATGCAATTATTTGTCTTTTATTGTGTCTTTTTTATATTTTTGTAAATATATTATTGTTTGTCTTTTATTATATATGTCCTTTTTATATATTTTTATATATATTATTATTTGTCTTTTTTATATATGTTTATCTGTATACACTGCTCAAAAAAATAAAGGGAACACTAAAATTCCACATCCTAGACATCATTGAATGAAATATTCCAGTTGTAAATCTTTATTCATTACATAGTGGAATGTGTTGAGAACAATAAAACCTAAAAATTATCAATGTAAATCACAACTAATATCCCACGGAGGTCTGGAGTTGGAATGATGCTCAAAACCAAAGTGGAAAATGAAGTTACAGCCTGATCCAACTTCAGTGGAAATGGCTCAAGACAAGGAAAATGATGCTCAGTAGTGTGTGTGGCCTCCACGTGCCTGTATGACCTCCCAACAACGCCTGGGCATGCTCCTGATGAGGCGTAGGATGGTCTCCTGAGGGATCTCATCCCAGACCTGGACTAAAGCATACGCCAACTCCTGGACAGTCTGTGGTGCAACGTGACGTTGGTGGATGGTGTGAGACATGATGTCCCAGATGTGTTCCATCGGATTCAGGTCTGGGGAACGGGCGGGCCAGTCCATAGCTTCAATGCCTTCATCTTGCAGGAACTGCTGACACTCCAGCCACATGAAGTCTGGCATTGTCCTGCATTAGGAGGAACCCAGGGCCAACCGCACCAGCATATGGTCTCACAAGGGGCCTGAGGATCTCCTCTCAGTACCTAATGGCAGTCAGGCTACCTCTGGCGAGCACATGGAGGGCTGTGCGGCCCTCCAAAGAAATGCCACCCCATACCATTACTGACCCACTGCCAAACCGGTCATGCTGTGCTGAAGGATGTTACAGACAGCAAATCACTCTCCATGGCGTCTCCAGACTCTGTCACGTCTGTCACATGTGCTCAGTGTGAACCTGCTTTCATTTGTGAATAGCACAGGGCGCCAGTGGCGAATTTGCCAATCCTGGTGTTCTGTGGCAAATGCCAAGCATGCTGCACAGTGTTGGGCTATGAGCACAACCCCCATCTTTGGACGTCGGGCACTCAGACCATCCTCATGGAGTCGGTTTCTAACCATTTGGCAGATACATGCACATTTGTGGCCTGCTGGAGGTCATTTTGTAGGGCTCTGGCAGTGCTCCTCCTGTTCCTCCTTGCACAAAGGCTGAGGTAGCGGTCCTGCTGCTGGGTTGTTGCCCTCCTATGGCCCCCTCCACATCTCCTGGTGTACTGACCTGTCTCCTGGTAGCACCTCCAGCCTCTGGACACTACGCTGACAGACACAGCAAACCACCTTGCCACAGCTCGCATTGATGTGCCATCCTGGATGAGCTGCACTACCTGAGCCACTTGTGTGTGTTGCATAGTCCGTCTCATGCTACCACGAATGTGAAAGCACAACCAACATTCAAAAGTGACCAAGACATCAGCCAGAAAGCATTGGTACTGAGACCTTGTCTGTGGTCACCATCTGCAGGACCACTCCTTTATTGAGGGTGTCTTGATAATTGCCAATAATTTCCATCTGTTGTCTATTCCATTTACACAACAGCACGTGAAATTGATTGCCAAACAGTGTTGCTTCCTAAGTGGACAGTTTGATTTCACAGAAGTTTGATTTACTTGGCGTTATATTCTGTTGTTTAAGTGTTCCCTTTATTTCTTTTTTGTGTGTGTGTGTGTGTGTGTGTGTGTGTGTGTGTGTCGGCAACAAATCACTAAGCATCTTTCAAGAAGCTGAGCTGTGATTGGTTGCTATGAACAACAGTTTTCCTTGTAGACAGTTGTGGTAACTGAGGCCTATTATTCTTATCATTTCTATGGTGTTATCCTCCTTCTGTAAAGCTGGAAATAACATAATTTATTACTGTGCCGAAACAGACCACCCTCTGACACAGACTGCAGGGGGAGTCCAGTATCACACAGGATAGGATTAGATACACTGCTCAGCAGACTGTATCACACAGGATAGGATTAGATACACGGCTCAGCAGACTATCACAGGATAGGATTAGATACACAGCTCAGCAGACTATCACACAGGATATGATTAGATATACGGGTCAGCACACAGTATCACACAGGAGAGGATTAGATACACAGCTCAGCAGACAGTATCACACAGAATAGGTTTAGATACACAGCTCATCAGACTGTATCACACAGGATAGGATTAGGTACACAGGTCAGCAGTCAGTATCACACAGGATAGGATTAGATACAAGGTTCAGTAGACCATAACACACAGTAGAGGATTAGATACACGGCTCGCCAGACAGTATCACACAGGATAGGATTACATACACGACTCAGCAGACTATCACACAAGATAGAATTAGATACACGGCTCAGTAGACAGTATCACACAGGATAGGATTAGGTACAGAGCTCAACAGTGTCACACAGGAGAGGATTAGATACACGGCTCAGCAGACTGTATCACACAGGATAGGATTAGGTACACAGCTCAGCAGCAGGATTTGCCAAAGGAGAGGACCTTTTCATTCCAAGAATTCCACTCATTCCATCTGATTTGCCTCTTGATTTTAACCCCTTAACCCCTAAGGGTGGTTTGCACGTTAATGACCGGGCCAATTTTTACAATTCTGACCTCTTTCCTTTTATGAAGTTATAACTCTGGAACGCTTCAATGGATCTTGATGATTCTGACATTGTTTTCTCGTGACATATTGTACTTAATAATAGTGGTAAAATTTATTTGATATTACCTGCGTTTATTTGTGAAAAAACAGAAATTTGGCGAAAATTTGGCATTTTTCCAAATCAGAATTTTTATGACCTTTAATCACAGAGATATGTTACACAAAATACTTAATAAGTAACATTTCCCACATGTCTACTTTACATCAGCACAATTTTGGAACCAAAATGTTTTTTTTGTTAGGGAGTTATAAGGGTTAAAAGTTGACCATTTTTACACCACCATTTTTTTTTAGGGACCACATCACATTTGATGTGTCTATATGATAGAAAATAACCAAGTGTGACACCATTCTAAAAACTGCACATCTCAAGGTGCTCAAAACCACATTCAAGATGTTTATTAACCCTTCAGGTGTTTCACAGGAATTTTTGGAATGTTTAAAAAAAAAAAATGAACATTCAACTTTTTCACAAAAAATTTACTTCAGCTCCAACTTGTTTTATAACAGGAGAAATTGAACCCCAAAAGTTGTTGTAAAATTTGTCCCGAGTACGCTGATACCCAATATGTGGGGGGGGGGGGGGGGGAACCACCATTTGGGCGCATGGCAGAGCTCTGAAGGGAAGGAGCGCCGTTTGGAATGCAGACTTAGATGGATTGGTCTGCAGGCGTCACGTTGCATTTGCAGAGCCCCTGATGTACCTAAACAGTAGAAACCCGTCACAAGTGACCCCATATTGGAAACTAGACCCCCCAAGGAACTTATCTAGATGTGTTGTGAGAACTTTGAACCCCGAAGTGTTTCACTACAGTTTATAACATGAAAATAAAAATAAGAAATCTTTTTTTTTTTTCCACAAAACTTATTTTTTAGCACCCGGTTTTGTATTTTCCCAAGGGTAACAGGAGAAATTGGACCCCAAAAGTTGTTGTCCAATTTGTCCTGAGTACGCTAATACTCCATATGTTTCGGTAAACCCCTGTTTGGGCGCACGGGAGAGCTGGGAAGGGAAGGAGCACTGTTTTATTTTTTCAACACAGAATTGGCTGGAATTGAGATCGGACGCCATGTCGCGTTTGGAGAGCCCCTGATGTGCCTAAACAGTGGAAACCGCCCAATTCTAACTGAAACCCTAACCCAAACACACTCCTAACCCTAATCCCAACCATAACCCTAACCACACCCCTAACCCTAATCCCAACCGTAAGTGTAATCCAAACCCTAACTTTAGCCCCAACCCTAAACCTAACGGGAAAATGGAAATAAATACATTTTTTTTAAATTTTATTATTTTTCCCTAACTAAGGGGGTGATGAAGGGGAGTTTGATTTACTTTTAAAACATTTTTTTTTAGCGGATTTTTATGATTGGCAGCTGTCACACACTGAAAGACGCTTTTTATTGCCAAAAATAGTTTTTGCGTCTCCACATTTTGAGAGCTATGATTTTTCCATATTTTGGTCTACAGAGTCATGTGAGGTCTTGTTTTTTGACTTTTTATTGGTACCATTTTCAGGCACGTGACATTTTTTGATCGCTTTTTATTCCTATTTTTGTGAGATAGAATGAACAAAAACCAGCTATTCATGAATTTCTTTTTTTGGGGGGGCGCTTATACCATTCTACGTTTGGTAAAATTGATAAAGCAGTTTTATTCTTTGGGTCAGAACGATTACAGCGATACCTCATTTATATCAGTTTTTTTATGTTTGGGCGCTTTTGTACAATAAAACTATTTTATATAAAAAAAATTTTTTGCATCGCTTTATTCTGAGGACTATAACTTTTTTTATTTTTTCGTTGATGATGCTGTATGGCAGCTCGCTTTTTGCGGGACAAGATGACGTTTTCAGCGGTACCATGGTTATTTATATCCGTCATTTTGATTGCGTGTTGTTCCACTTTTCGTTTGGAGGTATGATAATAAAGTGTCGTCTTTTGTCTCGTGTGTTTTTTTTTTTTACGGTGTTCACTGAAGGGGTTAATTAGTGGGATAGTTTTATAGGTCGGGTCGTTACGGACGCGACGATACTAAATATGTGTACTTATTGTTTTTTTATTTAGATAAAGAAATGTATTTATTGGAACAATATATTTTTTTTCTTTACTTTTTTTCTATACTATATACAGGAGGAGATGACATACAAGTATATACTATATACAGGAGGAGAGGACATACAGGTATATACTATATACAGGAGCAGATGACACACAGTTACAGTATATGCCATATACCATACAGGTATCTATATATATATATATATATATATATATATATATATATATATATATATATATATATATATATATATATATATATATAATCGTCTAAGGGGCACGTCTGTCTGTCTGTCATGGAAATCCTGCGTCGCTGATTGGTCGCGGCCGGCTCCCCTCCAGTCAGCGCTCACACGGTTAATGGCTGCGTTACACCACGTTATGCCGCGGTGTAACTCAGTCCGTTAATGCTGCTATTAACCCTGTGTGACCAACTTTTTACTTTTGGTGCTGCCTATGCCTATGTTATATACTACGTGGGCTGTGTTATATACTACGTAGGCTGTATTATATACTACGTGGCAGTGTTATATACTATGTGGCAGTGTTATATACTATGTGGCAGTGTTATATACTACGTGGGTAGTGTTATATACTACGTGGGCAGTGTTATATACTACGTGGGCAGTGTTATATACTACATATATAAAACCCTGACCCAATACAAACTTGGTTAGATACCATGTAAGATATAAAAATATACCACCAAATAGATAACCTGTTAAGGTCCTACACACAACCTACTGCTTATGCCTGCCTTGCTGTGGAGGTTGGCACCCTAAAACGATTTTTTTGGCGCCCCCACTCAACGCAGGCTATCCCTCTTCCCTACGATATCCCTCTCAATATAGGTGGGAAAACAATATAGTCAAGAGCAGTGGTGAGAAAAAAGCACACAAATATGCACACAGATAAAAGAAATACCTTAGAGGCCTCAACAGGTACCCCAAAATACCATTATAATGATCCAACACACCGCATAAATGACAGCTCAAACCATCAACCAATATTCAGTCCAAACGTGACTGTATTTATCCCATTAAATCATGGACAAATAAACATTGCAAGCCATAGTCCATTCAGGACCCACATAGATACATAGAATATTTTGGTAGATAATGATGAAAAATGACTTAGCGTGTGCTGGTATCGCCCCGACGCGTTTCCCCGTTAGCACGGTTCATCAGGAGGAAATCATGTGGTCATTGATAATGCCGGATGCTATATAAATGAATAGCATGGTATGATTTCCTCCTGATGAACCGTGCTAAAGGGGAAACGCGTCGGGGTGATACCAGCACACGCTAAGTCATTTTTTCATCATTATCTACCAAAATATTCTATGTACAGTCATGGCCAAAAGTATTGACACCCCTGCAATTCTGTCAGATAATACTCAGTTTCTTCCTGAAAATGATTGCAAACACAAATTCTTTTGTATTATTATCTTCATTTAATTTGTCTTAAATGAAAAAACACAAAAGAGAATGAAGAAAAAAGCAAAACATTGATCATTTCACTCAAAACTCCAAAAATGGGCCAGACAAAAGTATTGGCACCCTCAGCATAATACTTGGTTGCACAACCTTTAGCCAAAATAACTGAAACCAACCGCTTCCGGTAACCATCAATGAGTTTCTTACAATGCTCTGCTGGAATTTAAGACCATTCTTGTTTGCCAAACTGCTCCAGGTCCCTGATATTTGAAGGGTGCCTTCTCAAAACTGCCATTTTTAGATCTCTCCACAGGTGTTCTATGGGATTCAGGTCTGGACTCATTGCTGGCCACCTTAGAAGTCTCCAGTGCTTTCTCTCAAACCATTTTCTAGTGCTTTTTGAAGTGTGTTTTGGGTCATTGTCCTGCTGGAAGACCCATGACCTCTGAGGGAGACCCAGCTTTCTCACACTGGGCCCTACATTATGCTGCAAAATTTGTTGGTAGTCTTCAGACTTCATAATGCCATGCACACGGTCAAGCAGTCCAGTGCCAGAGGCAGCAAAGCAACCCCAAAACATCAGGGATCCTCCGCCATGTTTGACTGTAGGGACCGTGTTCTTTTCTTTGAATGCCTCTTTTTTTCTCCTGTAAACTCTATGTTGATGCCTTTGCCCAAAAAGCTCTACTTTTGTCTCATCTGACCAGAGAACATTCTTCCAAAACGTTTTAGGCTTTTTCAGGTAGGTTTTGGCAAACTCCAGCCTGGCTTTTTTATGTCTCGGGGTAAGAAGTGGGGTCTTCCTGGGTCTCCTACCATACAGTGCCTTTTCATTCAGACGCCGACGGATAGTACGGGTTGACACTGTTGTACCCTCGGACTGCAGGGCAGCTTGAACTTTTTTGGATGTTAGTCAAGGTTCTTTATCCAACATCCGCACAATCTTGTGTTGAAATCTCTTGTCAATTTTTCTTTTCCGTCCACATCTAGGGAGGTTAGCCACAGTGCCATGGACTTTAAACTTCTTGATGACACTGCGCACGGTAGACACAGGAACATTCAGGTCTTTGGAGATGGACTTGTAGCCTTGAGATTGCTCATGCTTCCTCACAATTTGGTTTCTCAAGTCCTCAGACAGTTCTTTGATCTTCTTTCTTTTCTCCATGCTCAATGTAGTACACACAAGGACACAGGACAGAGGTTGAGTCAACTTTAATCCATGTCAACTGGCTGCAAGTGTGATTTAGTTATTGCCAACACCTGTTAGGTGCCACAGGTAAGTTACAGGTGCTGTTAATTAGACAAATTAGAGTAGCATCACATGATTTTTCGAACAGTGCCAATACTTTTGTCCACCCCCTTTTTAATGTTTGGTGTGGAATTATATCCAATTTGCCTTTAGGACAATTCTTTTTGTGCTTTTTCATTTAAGACAAATTAAATGAAGATAATAATACCAAAGAATTTGTGTTTGCAATCATTTTCAGGAAGAAACTGAGTATTATCTGACAGAATTGCAGGGGTGTGAATACTTTTGGCCATGACTGTATCTATGTGAGTCCTGAATGGACTATGGCTTGCAATGATTATTTGTCCATGATTTAATAGGACAAATACAGTCACGTTTGGACTGAATATTGGTTGATGGTTTGAGCTGTCATTTATGCGGTGTGTTGGATCATTATAATGGTATTTGGGGGTACCTGTTGAGGCCTCTAAGGTATTTCTTTTATCTGTGTGTATATTTGTGTGCTTTTTTCTCACCACTGCTCTTGACTATATTGTTTTCCCACCTATATTGAGAGGGATATCGTAGGGAAGTGAGGGATAGCCTGCGTTGAGTGGGGGTGCCAAAAAAATCGTTTCTTAGGGTGCCAACCTCCACAGCAAGGCAGGCATAAGCAGTAGGTTGTGTGTAGGACCTTAAAGGGCCACTGTCACCCCCTCCAGCCGTTATGAACTAAAAGAGCCACCTTGTGCAGCAGTAATGCTGCAGTCTAACAAGGTGGCTCTTTTTGTTTTTGCTTCAGCTATTCCCTCAATAAAGCGTTTTAAAATTTGCCCTAACTACCTGTCTGCAGACCTGGAGGCGGTCCGAAGCCTCCTCTGTGAATCTCCCAACGGCCGTCACTCTTCTCTTCTGGGGATGTGGTCGCCGCCCCCTGAGCGCTGTTTCTTCTTAAATCCGGCGCCTGCGCTGTGCGTGCCTGCCTGGGACAGGTGCAGTCTTCATTGTCCGTCATAGGTCAGATGCAGGGTGCCTGACTGCGCCTGTGCGGGCAGTGCAGCCACCCTGTTGCTGAATCCCCGCCCCGCACTGTGTTATTCATTATGCACAGTGCGGGGCTGGGGTTCCTGGGCATGCGCACTGCGCTGTTCAGACGCTCCCCCGCCTTCCAGCGTTGCCGGAATATACAGGTTTCCTTGCCAGCGTTTGGAATGAAGCAGCCGCAAATAACAACGCTGGAAGGCGGGGGAGCTGGGGGAGCGTCTGAACAGCGCAGTGCGCATGCCCTGGAACCCCAGCCCCGCACTGTGCATAATGAATAACACAGTGCGGGGCGGGGATTCAGCAACAGGGAGGCCGCACTGCCCGCACAGGCGCAGTCAGGCACCCTGCATCTGACCTATGACGGACAATGAAGACTGCTCCTGCACCAGGCAGGCACGCACAGCGCAGGCGCCGGATTTAAGAAAAACAGCGCAAAGGGGGCGGCGACCATAGCCCCAGAAGAGATGAGTGACGGCAGTTGGGAGCGTCACAGAGGAGGCTTCGGACCGCCTCCAGGTACAAAGACAGGTATTTAGGGCAAATTTTAAAACGCTTTATTGAGGGAATAGCTGAAGCAAAAACTAAAAGAGCCACCTTGTTAGACTGCAGCATTACTGCTGCACAAGGTGGCTCTTTTAGTTTATAACGGCTGGAGGGGGTGACAGTGGCCCTTTAACAGGTTATCTATTTGGTGGTATATTTTTATATCTTACATGGTATCTAACCAAGTTTTGTATTGGGTCAGGGTTTTATATATGTAGATTATTAAAAGTGAAGTTTTAAAGGGATTACATGTACACACTGAGATTTAATAGTTCCTAGTCCATTTATTTTGATTTATGCAGTGTTATATACTACTTGAGCAGTGTTATATAGTACGTGGGCTGTGTTATATACTGCGTGGATGCTATATATTACGTGGGCTGTGTTATATACTACGTGGCAGTGTTATATGCTATGTGGGCTGTGTTATATACTGCGTGGGCAGGGTTATATACTACGTGGGCTGTGTTATATACTGCGTGGATGCTATATATTATGTGGGCTGTGTTATATACTATGTGGCAGTGTTATATACTACGTGGGCAGTGTTTATATACTACGTGGCAGTGATATATACTATGTGGGCTGTGTTATATACTGCGTGGATGTTATATATTACGTGGGCTGTGTTATATACTACGTGGCAGTGTTATATCCTACGTGGGCTGTGTTATATACTGCGTGGGCAGTGTTATATACTACGTGGGCTGTTATATACTGCGTGGATGCTATATATTACGTGGGCAGTGTTATATACTACGTGGGCTGTTATATACTGCGTGGATGCTATATATTACGTGGGCAGTGTTATATACTACGTGGGCTGTTATATACTGCGTGGATGCTATATATTACGTGGGCAGTGTTATATACTACGTGGCAGTGTGATATAGTACGTGGCAGTGTGATATATTATGTGGGCAGTGTTATGTACTACGTGGGCAGTGTTTTATACTACGTGGGCAGTGTTTTATACTACGTGGGCAGTGTTTTATACTACGTGGGCAGTGTTTTATACTACGTGGGCAGTGTTTTATACTACGTGGGCAGTGTTTTATACTACGTGGGCAGTGTTTTATACTACGTGGGCAGTGTTTTATACTACGTGGGCAGTGTTTTATACTACGTGGGCAGTGTTTTATACTACGTGGGCAGTGTTTTATACTACGTGGGCTGTGTTTTATAGTACGTGCGCAGTGTTTTATAGTACGTGCGCAGTGTTGCATAGTACGTGCGCAGTGTTGCATAGTACGTGCGCAGTGTTGCATAGTACGTGCGCAGTGTTGCATAGTACGTGCGCAGTGTTGCATAGTACGTGCGCAGTGTTGCATAGTACGTGCGCAGTGTTGCATAGTACGTGCGCAGTGTTGCATAGTACGTGCGCAGTGTTGCATAGTACGTGCGCAGTGTTGCATAGTACGTGCGCAGTGTTGCATAGTACGTGCGCAGTGTTGCATAGTACGTGCGCAGTGTTGCATAGTACGTGCGCAGTGTTGCATAGTACGTGCGCAGTGTTGCATAGTACGTGCGCAGTGTTGCATAGTACGTGCGCAGTGTTGCATAGTACGTGCGCAGTGTTGCATAGTACGTGCGCAGTGTTACATACTACGTGGCTCCTATATTCTACATGGCTGTGCTATATGCTATGTGGCTGCTATGGCCTCTGCTATATGCTATGTGGCTGCTATATATATATATATATATATATATATATATATATATATATATATATATATACATACATACATACATACATACATACATACATACATACATACATACATACATACATACATATTCTAGAATACCAAATGCGTTAGAATTGGGCCACCATCTAGTATATATATAATTGTCTAAGGGGTACATCTAGTATACTATATACAGGGGAGATGCCATACGTGTATATACTATATACAGGGGAGATGACAAACAGGTATACAGGTCCTTCTCAAAAAATTAGCATATAGTGTTAAATTTCATTATTTACCATAATGTAATGATTACAATTAAACTTTCATATATTATAGATTCATTATCCACCAACTGAAATTTGTCAGGTCTTTTATTGTTTTAATACTGATGATTTTGGCCTACAACTCCTGATAACCCAAAAAACCTGTCTCAATAAATTAGCATATCAAGAAAAGGTTCTCTAAATGACCTATTACCCTAATCTTCTGAATCAACTAATTAACTCTAAACACATGCAAAAGATACCTGAGGCTTTTAAAAACTCCCTGCCTGGTTCATTACTCAAAACCCCCATCATGGGTAAGACTAGCGACCTGACAGATGTCAAGAAGGCCATCATTGACACCCTGAAGCAAGAGGGTAAGACCCAGAAAGAAATTTCTCAACAAATAGGCTGTTCCCAGAGTGCTGTATCAAGGCACCTCAATGGTAAGTTTGTTGGAAGGAAACAATGTGGCAGAAAACGCTGTACAACGAGAAGAGGTGACCGGACCCTGAGGAAGATTGTGGAGAAGGACCGATTCCAGACCTTGGGGAACCTGAGGAAGCAGTGGACTGAGTCTGGTGTGGAAACATCCAGAGCCACCGTGCACAGGCGTGTGCAGGAAATGGGCTACAGGTGCCGCATTCCCCAGGTAAAGCCACTTTTGAACCATAAACAGCGGCAGAAGCGCCTGACCTGGGCTACAGAGAAGCAGCACTGGACTGTTGCTAAGTGGTCCCAAGTACTTTTTTCTGATGAAAGCAAATTTTGCATGTCATTCGGAAATCAAGGTGCCAGAGTCTGGAGGAAGACTGGGGAGAAGGAAATGCCAAAATGCCTGAAGTCCAGTGTCAAGTACCCACAGTCAGTGATGGTGTGGGGTGCCATGTCAGCTGCTGGTGTTGGTCCACTGTGTTTCATCAAGGGCAGGGTCAATGCAGCTAGCTATCAGGAGATTTTGGAGCACTTCATGCTTCCATCGGCTGAAATGCTTTATGGAGATGAAGATTTCATTTTTCAGCACGACCTGGCACCTGCTCACAGTGCCAAAACCACTGGTAAATGGTTTACTGACCATGGTATTACTGTGCTCAATTGGCCTGCCAACTCTCCTGACCTGAACCCCATAGAGAATCTGTGGGATATTGTGAAGAGAAAGTTGAGAGACGCAAGACCCAACACTCTGGATGAGCTTAAGGCCGCTATTGAAGCATCCTGGGCCTCCATAACATCTCAGCAGTGTCACAGGCTGATTGCCTCCATGCCACGCCGCAATGAAGCAGTCATTTCTGCCAAAGGATTCCCGACCAAGTATTGAGTGCATAACTGAACATTATTATTTGATGGTTTTTTTGTTTGTTATTAAAAAACACTTTTATTTGATTGGACGGGTGAAATATGCTAATTTATTGAGACAGGTTTTTTGGGTTATCAGGAGTTGTAGGCCAAAATCATCAGTATTAAAACAATAAAAGACCTGACAAATTTCAGTGGGTGGATAATGAATCTATAATATATGAAAGTTTAATTGTAATCATTACATTATGGTAAATAATGAAATTTAACACTATATGCTAATTTTTTGAGAAGGACCTGTATACTGAGGGGAAAATGACAGGTGTGAGATCAAAATGACAGGTGTTGGGAGGAAAAATAAGAAGAGTGATGGGGGAAATGAGGAGTGAGGTGCTATAACTAATCACAGTTACTACGCCGGGCTCTTCAGCGTGCGTGTGTGTGCGTGTGTGTGCGTGTGTATAGTATTTATTTTACTTAAACGAAGAGAAAATTGAAAAAACAAAACTATAAAACCTTATTGTAAATCTTGTTGCAATACATGAAATGCTGATGTAGTGGTACAGCAGGCGTCCTGCTGCTCCGATGCTGCGGTTGGCACACTTGGTAGTGTTGTGTGGCAAAAACACACAAGAGCCCAAATATTTCAGAAAGCCAGATCTGCAATGTGATTGTGTGCAGCAGTATTACGGCTCCCGCAGGCTTTGTCTCATTGGTCCTCAATGGCTAGCTGCATGTAGAATGTGGCACTGCTAATAATGTAGTACTAGGGGTAACTCGGGCTCCTGAGGGTGGGGTTGTCAGGAGCTCCGTGTTTCAGGGTTTAGTATTCTGGGCAGGTTCATCTGCAGTGCTGGTTGAAGCCTCTCCCTCCCTATTAATCACCCCACACCCTCCCTCTGCTCTCTCTCTCTCTCGCTCTCTCTCTCTCTCTCCACCCACACCCATTGTCTCAGTGTCTCTCTCCTGCACTGACTCATTCACTCACTTCTTACTTTCTGGGAGGGGGGTGCGCGGCTGCAGGGAGACATGGAGGTTCCATGCGGATCAGAACTTTAGGGTGCAATAAAATCCCACAAGGCCTTTGAAATGCACTGTGGTAATTGACAGTTTAATAACAGCCGAAAGCTTTGTGTCTCACAGTAACGGATAAGTGTGTCCATATGGCAGAAAGCCATGTTGCCTGTGTAGTAATTCTATGTACTTCATACAGTTTTCCCCTCCTTCTCTCCATGTCACTTTAATTAATGACTCAGCAGTCCAAATATTAATTAATGATGTGCAGAAGCCTTGGGAACTGCTCACAAGGATATTATTTGCCATTTAGCGCAAGTCTGGAAGGCAGCACTCCTCTCACACACCACTAATCAGACACCAGCGCCCCTAATTACTGCTCCCGACCCTTTTTCTGCAGAAGAACTTTGAGTAGAGATGAAGATATGATCTTCTTGTTTTTCTATGAAGCTGGTGAGAAATGTTCGGACCATTCTGGTGCTCGGTTATCTCCTCCTCATTGTGCTGTGCCTCCATTATTGTGGACTTAGATCCCACACTGAGACAATCATTAGGTTTTCTAACTCACTTGTGCGCCCTGCCTGCCTAGTGTGACACATTAGGTTACAGCAGCTTTATTGGCGATTATGGCGGTGTGCTGACTTTTTGGCTGCGGCTGCTTCCGAGCTGCAGGAAGTCGCAGACTATTTTCTCCGCTTTCTCACATCCTCTGGTGCTGAATGCACCAGGAAAGACAATGCTTGGCAAAAAGTAATGGCCACAGTTGTCTTTTTCCTGTGTAATGTGTAATACCTTCTCGCCTCCACTCCTGTAAATATCCTTCCACTGACGGGCTGTATGCACATCGCTCCTTATATATTGTATATGCACATCGCTCCTTATATATTGTATATGCACATGCATTATTTATGTGCAGCGGTCAGAGGAGAGAAGTCATCCAAGCAAATCAGTGTGTGCATGCCGGCTGGACAGAAGGAGAGCTGAGGACAAACAAGGACAAACGCACACCACATATTATTCTTCCACTGCAGTGCAGGGCTACGGTATGTGCTGTAAAAGCAATTGTCAAACCTGTGTTTAATGGATGTCAATTAGTATTATACGTGTCCCTCCAAGGTTTCCAAGTCTCTCCGGAAACCTCGGACACTGCAGGCACAATGTGAAGGAGCCCATGGATGAGAAAGCGAATCGGCATGTGAACATGGAGCAAGGAAAGGGGAAAAAAGCAAATAATACATACGGTAATCAGAAGCATAGCCCTTCCATCGCCAGATGGAGTCCAAAACATTGCCTTTTTGGCCTCCATCTGGCTGATGTACATCAGGATACGTTTTTTTGTCTGCATGGAATAGCACAACAGACTGTAAAGAAGAATGTCTTTACGTGATGGATGACTCCTTTGGGGAGACTGGATGCAATGTTTTCAGGCGCAGTGTGAAAGGAGCCCGAGGATCATAACAAACAGAGAAATCTGACAGTAAGAAAAGCAAAACTGTCATCCACAATAGGGTGTGCGGTGCTGGAGGCCGATGTAGGCCTCACCAAGGTACAGTAGAGGCCTCATGGTCCTATTAAAGCTTCACGAAAAATAGTGCTGGAATGGGAAAGTGACAGTAAGCCTTCCATCACTGTGCACCCCAATCTCCATTGCTTGGCGGCCTATCACACACTGCAAGCGATTCTCTCTCTCTCTCTCTCATCTATCTCAGAAGTCTGAACAGTCATCTCCATCATTGACCTGTGACTTTCTACTAAACCCCTTCCCCACGCATCTCCAGTGACGACCCTGTGTAAAATAATTCATGTATTTAATCACACAGGCAGTTTCGGTGCCTTCATAGATACCAATAGTCTTAATCAAAAAAGCGTGTCACTGAGGCTTACAAGGCTATGAAAGTAAATGGGTATAGGGAATTGTGTATAATGTAACAAATGCGTTGTTCTTGCTATGCAATCTGAGATCCCCATGATGTAGGGCAGAGCCCTTAATTACTGTGTTTTTGTAAAATCAGTGTTTATGCAGCAGGAGATTGACTATAGGACCTGGTGTCTTGTGCCTCCTTGTCCTGTTGCTCTGTGCAACTCCACCACCCCCACTGATTAGCTGTGTACACTGTGCATAGGAGAATGCTGCTAACATTACAAAGTCCGCATTCTGAGTGAGCCCTCTAGATCTGCAGCAGAGAAAACACTAATTCTTTTAAAATGACAGCATACATACCAGTAAGTGAAAATCCAGTGATTATATAGCAAAAAGCCACTGATAGATTACATAGCTATAAAACTGCAAATATAAGACATGAGAAACAGCCACATGGAAAGCCATAATAGGACACAGGAAATTCAGTCCTGATTGGACTTTACCTTATAAAGGATATGGACACCGGGGGCTTTTTTGCTAAATCTTTTTTGCAGTTCGGTTACATTTAAATTTGTGCAGTTTCTTTTATGGCTCTGTGAGCTATCTGTTGCAGGCTGCAGAATAAGTCATCTGAAAATTGCTCAGGGAGTCTGTTCTGACAGGAGTCCTGACTTTCTTCTTAGCTCTACTATGCCACATCAAAGTTGAGATATTCTTTGTGGTCCTAGATTACCTGAGAGGAGCTTATAAAAAGACATATAAGGCTACTTTCACACTAGCGTCGGGCTCGGCCCGTCGCGGTGCGTCGGGCCGAGGTTCCCGACGCTAGCGTTGTCTCCGCCGCACAACGGGGGCAGCGGATGCATTTTTCCAGCGCATCCGCTGCCCCATTGTGAGGTGCGGGGAGGTGGGGGCGGAGTTCCAACCGCGCATGTGCGGTCGGAAAAAGCGGACCGTCGGGAGCAAAAAATGTTACATGTAACGTTTTTTGGTCCCGGCGGTCCGCCACAGCACGGCGCAACCGTCGCACGACGGTTGCGACGTGTGTCATTGCGTCGCAAATGCGTCGCTAATGTTAGTCAATGCAGAAAAAACGCGTCCTGCAAGCACTTTTGCAGGATGCGTTTTTTCGGCAAAACGACGCATTGCGACGTAATGCAGTTAACGCCAGTGTGAAAGTAGCCTAAGGCTGTACTTACATGTTGCGTTTTTTTAATACAAATTTTCAGCTGCATTTCACAGTAGCAGCAAAGTCTGTGAGATTGCAGAAAACTCATGCACACAGCTAAGTTATTTTGTCCTCCGTATAATCTGCAATACCTTGTTTTTTGCAAAATTCAGCATATTGCTTCTTTCAGTGCTTATCACCAATTTAACCCCTTAACGACAGCTGATACGCCTTTTAACAGCGGCAGTTAAGGGTAATTATTACTCAGTGCCACTTTTTACCGGCGCTGAGAAATGTCATAGCGCACCCCAGCGTTGCAAATTCTCCAGGTTCTCGGCTACCGGAGGTAGCTTGAGACCCCAGAGAACATGATTTGGGTCGGTTTTTAACCAACCCCTGTGGTGGGATCACCGTTATTCATGTAATAACGGCGACCACAAGAAAAGTATGATTTCCCATTTAATTTTCTCTTCTCTGATATGATCTAGCACATCAGAGGAGAGAGAAATGGGGTCCCCCGAGGCTCCTCCCGGTATTTCCAGTGTCCATGGACTCCTGCATCCCCTGGTCCTGTCCCCCGGCTGTCGACGTCTTCTTCTGGGAAGAAAATGACAGGCACATGAATAGTGCGCCATCCGAGATCTGCCAGCTGGCACCCGGCAACAATAGGAATTTTTTTCTATTGGTTCATTTAAATCGCTGTGTTAGGGTCTATCACAGTGATCAAAATATAAAAAAAGTAAATCAAACCCCCTTTATCATCCCCTTAATTGGGTAAGGTTAGGTAAATAATAAAATACAAAAATCTATTTATTTCCATTTTTCTGTTAGGGTTGGGGCTAGGGTTAGGGTTGGGTTTAGAGCTATGGTTAGGGTTGGGTTAAGGTTGTGGTTAGGGATGGGATTATGGTTAGGGTTGGGATTAGGGTTAGGGGTGTTTTAGGGTTGTGGTTAGGGGTGTGTTGGGGTTAGGGTTGGAGTTAGAATTGAGGGGGTACCACTGTTTAGGTACATCAAGGGGTCTCCAAACGCGACATAGCACCTACCATTGATTTCAGCCAATTTTGCTTTCAAAATGTCAAATAGTGCTCTCTCCCTTCTGAGCCCTGGCATGCGCCCAAACAGTGGCTTTCCCCCACATACGGGGTATCGGCATACTCGGGAGAAATTGTGGTTGTAAAAATGTAATAAGTTATTCTTCACTACCCAATGGTATAAAATTCTGTGACTCACCTGTGGTGTCAATATGATCACTGCACCCGTAGATAAATTCATTGAGAGGTGTAGTTTGTAAAATGGGGTTAGTTATGGAGGGTTCTGCTGTTCTGGCACCTCAGGGGCTCTACCAATGTGATATGGCATCCTCAAGCCAGTCCAGCAAAATCTGAACTCCAATATGGCGCTTCATACCTTCTGAGCTTTGCACTGTGCCTCAAACTAACCACATATGGGTATTGGTGTACTCAGAAGAAAGTGCACAACATATTTTGGGGTCAAACTTTCCCTGTTAACCTTGTGAATGTAAAACATTTGGGGCTAAAAGAACATTTTTGTGGGAAAATTGTATTTTTTTTTTTCATGGCTCATTGTTATAAAACCTGTGGGTTCAAGGTGCTCACCACACCACACATCTAGATAAAATACTTGAGGTGTTTCCATTGTTTAGGCACATCAGGAGCTCTCCAAATGCAACATGACACCCCTAGAACATTTAATCAAAATCTGTTCCAAAATGTCACTCCATCCTTTCGGAGCCGTACTGCACGCCCAAACATGAAATACTCTGCCAACAAAACCACATGGTACAATGTCACTATTATGGCAGTATATCAAACCTATGTGGAAAATTGGACATAGAGAGGACACATCAAAAACTACCATATAACCTGTAACCAAAGAAATAATGATGTACAAGTCCAAATAGAGATAAAAAAACATTACATCTTTATTATTGATAGATACCTAAAATAGATTCAGGTAGATAATGGACAAGAGAGTATATAAAATAACAGACTAGTTGTGCAAAATGCGGTTACAAAAGGCCCCCCCCCATATGAATAACCCACCCAGTAAGCCGTATATCTCATAATATCAAAATATTAATCAGTAAAGGCACCATAGATATATATCTATTATGTTCCAAAATGAACCCATAATACATCCAAACAGCCTCTATTATAAAGCATAGGAGGTCAATAGTAATGTTTTAGAATGCCGTTTTTAGAATGGTGTCACTTTTGGGTATTTTCTGTAATGTAGGCCACTCAGTCACTTCAAATGTGAGGTGGGTCCTAAAAAAAATAAAAGTTTTGTACATTTTGTTATAAAAATGAGAAATTGTTTGTCAACTTTTAACCCTTAAAAGTTTCTAAGAAAAATTATTTCTCAGAAATTGTGCTAATGGAAAGTAGACATGTGGTAAATGTTACTTATTAACTATTTTGTGTGTTATTGCCTCATAAAATGACATTGAGGGGCGTAACTACAACAGGTTGCAATCGCACCCGGGCCCTGGAGCCTAGGGGGCCCTAAAAGTACCTTCGGCCTATAGAAAAAGACTATTGCTATTAAAGATTTAACCCCTTCAAGACCTTGCCTTATTCCATTTTTGCGTTCTCTTTTTTCGCTCCCCTCCTTCCCAGAGCCATAACTTTTTTATTTTTCCGTCAATATGGCCATGAGAGGGCTTGTTTTTTGCGGCGCAAGTTGCACTTTTGAAAGACCTCATTGGTTTTAGCATGTCGTGTACTAGAAAACGGGAAAAAAATTCTAAGTGCGGTGAAATTGCAAAAAAGTGCAATCCCACACTTGTTTATTGTTTGGCTTTTTTGCTAGGTTCACTAAATGCTAAAACTGACCTGCCATTTTGATTCTCCAGGTTATTACAAGTTCATAGACACCAAACATGTATAGGTTACGTTTTATCTAAGTGGTAAAAAAAAATTCCAAACTTTGCTAAAAAAATAAATAAATAAATTGCGCAATTTTCCAATACCCGTAGCGTCTCCATTTTTCATGATCTGGGGTCAGGTGAGGGCTTATTTTTTGCGCGCCAAGCTGACATTTTTAACCCCTTAACCCCATATGACGTACTATCCCGTCATGGTGACCTGGGACTTAATTCCCAGTGACGGGATAGTACGTCATATGCGATCGGCCGCGCTCATGGGGGGAGCGCGGCTGATCGTGGCCGGGTGTCAGCTGACTATCGCAGCTGACATCTGGCACTATGTGCCAGGAGTGGTCACGGACCGGCCCTGGCACATTAATCCCCGGCATACTTCGATCAAACAAGATCGGCATAGGGAAGCATCGCGCAGGGAGGGGGCTCCCTGCGTGCTTCCCTGAGACCCTCGAAGCAACACGATGTTATCACGTTGCTCCGAGATTCTCCTACCTCCTTCTCCCTGCAGGACCCGGATCCAAAATGGCCGCGGGGCTACATTCGGGTCCTGCAGGGAGGTGGCTTACCAGCGCCTGCTCAGAGCAAGCACTGGTAAGCCTGCAGCCCTGCATGTCAGATCGCTGATCTGACACAGTGCTGTGCAAAGTGTCAGATCAGCGATCTGTCACTATAACATGATGCCCCCCATCCCCGGGGCAATGTTATAAAGTAAAAAAAAAAAAATCACATGTGTAAAAAAAAAAAAAAAAAAAAATCCTAAATAAAGAAAAAATATATATATTGTTCCCATAAATACATTTCTTTATCTAAATAATAAAAAAAACAATAAAAGTACACATATTAAGTATTGCCGCGTCCGTAACAACCCCACCTATAAAACTGTCCCGCTAGTTAACCCCTTCAGTGAACGCGGTAAAAAAAGGCAAAAAATGACGCTTTATTATCATACCGCCGAACAAAAAGCGGAATAACAAAAAGACGGATATAAGTAACCATGTTACCGCTGAAAGCGTCATCTTGTCCCGCAAAAAATGAGCCGTCATACAGCATCATCAGCGGAAAAAAGTTATAGTCCTCAGAATAAAGCGAGGCAAAAATAATCATTTTTTCTATAAAATAGCTTTTATCGTATAAAAGCGCCAAAACATAAAAAAATGATATAAATGAGGTATCGCTGTAATCGTACTGACCCGAAGAATAAAACTGCTTAATCAATTTTACCAAACGTGGAACGATATCAACGCCCCCAAAAAAGAAATTCATGAATAGCTGTGTCAGGACTCTGAAAATTTTTTACCTTTTGTGCATTACTGCCCTATTCCAAGATGGCGTCTTTGGTCTCATGTGCACTGTGTCTTCCTGCTATAAAACTCCACCCCAGCCTTCAGTCTGTGCTAGAGTATTCTGCCTTGCATCCAGCTCCTGACTATGTTGACTCCCTGGCTATATAGCTGCTCCTGTGAACCTGTGTGGAGATCCTGCTACTCTGCTCTGAGTTCCTGCTGCATACACCAGCTTCCAGTAATCCTCCTTCATCTGCTGCTCGTGTTTACTTCCATCTGCATTTGCTGGACATGTAAGCTGTTGCTGCTCTGCAATAACCTGAGACTGTTACCCAGGCCTCCCTGGTTGAGCTAAGATATTATTTGAACTGCCTTATAAGCATATCTATCTGTGTCTGGACTAAGACAAGGATTTATTTGTGTCAAGTATCCTCAAGAATAATTGTGCTTCATAGACTTTCTGCGTGATTGCATTTTCCTCTGAAGTTTCCTATAGACTGCTAAGCTGCGTTTTATATTTACACCAAGTGTTGTGGACTTGAGCTTCTCTCTGCACCAGTTTGAATCACTATGTGATAATATAGACTTTACCACTTATAAAAGTGTGTCTTGTAGTTGTCTTATTCCACGCAAAGAGTCTCCTGAGTTATCCCCTATAATTATTACAAGCTGGTTTTTGGTCATTCTGCCTCACAAAAATCGGAATAAAAAGCGATCAAAAAATGTCACGTGCCCGAAAATGTTACCAATAAAAACGTCAACTCGTCCCGCAAAAAACAAGACCTCACATGACTCCGTGGACCAAAATATGGAAAAATTATAGCTCTCAAAATGTGGAGACACAAAATCTATTTTTTGCAATAAAAAGCGTATTTTCGTCTGTGATGGCTGTCAATCATAAAAATCCGCCAAAAAACCCACTAGAAAAGTAAATCAAACCCCCCTTCATCACCCCCATAGTTAGAGAAAAATAATAAAATTTAAAAAAAGTATGTATTTCCATTTTCCCTTTAGGGTTAGGGGTAGGGTTAGGGCTAGGGTTGGGGCTAGGGTTTCAGTTAGAATTGAGGGTTTCCACTATTTAGGCACATCAGGGGCTCTCCAAACGCGACATGGCGTCACATCTCAATTCCAGCCAATTCTGCGTTGAAAAAGTAAAACAGTGCTCCTTCCCTTACGAGCTCTCCCGTGCGCCCAAACAGGGGTTTACCCCAACATATGGGGTATCGGCGTGCTCAGGACAAATTGGACAACAACTTTTGGGGTCCAATTTCTCTTGTTACCATTGGGAAAATAAAAATTTGGGGGGCTAAAAAAACATTTTTGTGTGAAAAAATGATTTTTTATTTTCACGGCTCTGCGTTATAAACTGTAGTGAAACACTTGGGGGTTCAAAGTTCTCACAACACATCTAGATAAGTTCCTTGGGGGGTCTAGTTTCCAATATGGGGTCACTTGTGGGGGTTTCTGCTGTTTAGGTACATTAGGGGCTCTGCAAACGCAATGTGACGCCTGCAGACCAATCCATCTAAGTCTGCATTCCAAATGGCCATCCTTCCCTTCCGAGCTCTGCCATGCACCCAAACGGTGGTTCCCCCCCACATATTGGGTATCAGCGTACTCAGGACAAATTGGACAACAACTTTTGGGGTCCAATTTCTCTTGTTACCCTTGGGAAAATACAAAACTAGGGGCTAAAAAATTTTGTGGGAAAAAAATAATTTTTATTTTCAAGGCTCTGCGTTATAAACTGTAGTGAAACACTTGGGGGTTCAAAGCTCTCACAACACATCTAGATAAGTTCCTTAGGGGGTTTACTTTCCAAAATTGTGTCACTTTTGGGGGGTTTCAATGTTTAGGCACATCAGTGGGTCTCCAAACACAACATGGCGTCCCATCTCAATTCCTGTCAATTCTGCATTGAAAAGTCAAACAGCGCTACTTCCCTTCCGAGCTCTGCCATGTGCCCAAACAGTGGTTTACCCCCACATATGGGGTATCGGCGTACTCAGGACAAATTGTAAAACAACTATTGGGGTCCAATTTCTCCTGTTACCCTTGGTAAAATAAATGAAATTGGAGCTGAAGTAAATTTTTTGTGAAAAAAAGTTAAATGTTCATTTTTATTTAAATATTCCAAAAATTTCTGTGAAACACCTGAAGGGTTAATAAACTTCTTGAATGTGGTTTTGAGCACCTTGAGGGGTGCAGTTTTTAGAATGGTATTACACTTGGTTATTTTCTATCATATAGACCCCTCAAAATTACTTCAAATGAGATGTTGATGAGATGGTGTTGTAAAAATGAGAAATTGCTGGTCAGCTTTTAATTCTTATAACTCCCTAACAAAAAAAATGTGGTTCCAAAATTGTGCTGATGTAAAGTAGACATGTGGGAAATGTTACTTATTAAGTATTTTGTGTGATCTCTCTGTGATTTAAGGGCATAAAAATTCTAAGTTGGAAAATTGCAAAATTTTCGCCAAATTTCCGTTTTTTTTCACAAACGCAAGTCTTATCGAATAAATTTTACCACTGTCATGAAGTACAATATGTCACGAGAAAACAGTGTCAGAATCATCAGGATCCGTTGAAGCGTTCCAGAGTTATAACCTCATAAAGGGACAGTGGTCAGAATTGTAAAAATTGGCCCGGTCATTAACGTGCAAACCACCCTTGGGGCTTAAGGGGTTAATGATACCATTTTGGTGCAGATACTTTCTTTTGATCGCCCGTTATTGCATTTTAATGCAATGTTGCGGCGACTAAAAAAAACCGTAATTCTGGCATTTCGATTTTTTTCTCGCTACGCTGTTTAGCGATCAGGTTAATGCTTTTTTTTTTTATCGGGCGATTCTGAGCGCGGCGATAACAAATATGTGGAGGTTTGATTTTTTTATTGTTTTATTTTGAATGGGGGCGAAAGGGGGGAGATTTAAACTTTTAATTTTTTTTCATTTTTTTTTTCATATTTTTTTAGTTTTCCTTTTTTTTTACTTTTGCCATGCTTCAATAGCCTCTATGGGAGGCTAGAAGCTGGCATAGTTTGATCTGCTACATAGCAGCGATCATCAGATCGCTCCTATATAGCTGAATTACAGGCTTGCTATGAGCGCCTACCACAGGGTGGCACTCACAGCAAGCCGGCATCAGCAACCATAGAGGTCTCAAGGAGACCTCTGGTTGCTATGCAGACGCATCGCTGACCCCCAATCATGTGACGGGGGTCGGCGATGCGCTCATTTCTGGCCCAATGGCTGGAAGCGCCGGTTAAATGCCGCTGTCAGCGTTTGACAGCAGCATTTAACTAGTTAATAGTGGTTGGTGAATCGCGATTTCACCCGCCGCTATTGCGGGCAGATGTCAGCTGTTCAAAACAGCTGACATGTCCCGGCTTTGATGCGGTGTCAGCGCTGGAGCCCGCATCAAAGTGGGGATACCGACCTCCGCTGTAATAGTACGGTGGAGGTCAGTAAGGGGTTAAATTATTTGGAGCCCCTCTGGAGCTTTCGCATCGGGGCCCATGAGTTTCAAGTTACACCACTGATGACATTGATCAGAATTGTAAAACATGGCCTGGTCAGGAAGGTGAAAACAGACTTCGAGGTGAACGGGTTAAAGTCACAATAAAACTTACAATGGCTGATAAAGGTAAAATTAGTAAACACTGGAAGCCAACTCTTCTAGCACGTTGCATACCCTCCGGTGAATTCTGGCTCTGCTAAGATGACAGATTCCCTTCAAGTCCCAGACAACTCATTTAATGTACTGTATTATGGAGGGAGTCCATTTGATCAGCAGTATGTTCCCACAATGAGCTTTTGGTAAGTTTTTGGCATTGCAGAATTTCTGCCCTATTTTTGCACCTGTTATTTAAATTAGGCTTGTGGCTTCATCACGTTTTTTGATGCTGCTTTTTTTTCTTTGTCAACCTTTAAATAAAGCTGCTTTTTTTGTTTTTGGCTTTGACAAAACTTTGTTGTAATACCTAGGTGCTGACTACACAAATTTTTGATGCGTTTCCACCACTTAAACACACTAAAACGCATGTGTGTTTTTATTTATTTTTTTTCATTGCAGACTTTCCATATCTAATGCTAGTCTATGGGGAAAAAATACACAGTGATAACTCGGCATACCCGCAAGAGCAATTATCATGCCGTATATCTGAAACACGCACTGCATGTCATTTTACGCTGAGATTTCTATAAATCGCATCCACTTTGCTGGAAGTGTAAGACGCTCCTTTTTTTACGCAACATCAAAAACTCCCCAAAAGCGTAGCCCATATGTGATCACCAAGTCCTTTTATCCTATATAACTGTTGCGTGGTAAGTCAGTCTGTTATACCAAGATCCAATATGTGCAAGAAAAATTTGGAGCGACATCCTATGTTGTACACATCATTACCACCATCGTCATTGCAACACTGTATACACACACACATACATACATACACATATACAGTCATGGCCAAAAGTATTAACACCCCTGCAATTCTGTCAGATAATACTCAGTTTCTTCCTGAAAATGATTGCAAACACAAATTCTTTGGTATTATTATCTTCATTTAATTTGTCTTAAGTGAAAAAACACAAAAAGAATTGTCCTAAAGCCAAATTGGATATAATTCCACACCAAACATAAAAAAGGGGGTGGATAAAAGTATTGGCACTGTTCGAAAAATCATGTAATGCTTCTCTAATTTGTGTAATTAACAGCACCTGTAACTTACATGTGGCACCTAACAGGTGTTGGCAATAACTAAATCACACTTGCAGCCAGTTGACATGGATTAAAGTCCTGTGTCCTTGTGTGTACCACATTGAGCATGGAGAAAAGAAGGAAGACCAAAGAACGGTCTGAGGACTTGAGAAACCAAATTGTGAGGAACCTTGAGCAATCTCAAGGCTACAAGTCCATCTCCAAAGACCTGAATGTTCCTGTGTCCACCGTGCGCAGTGTCATCAAGAAGTTTAAAGCCCCTGGCACTGTGGCTAACCTCCCTAGATGTGGACGGAAAAGAAAAATTGACAAGAGATTTCATCGTAAGATTGTGCGGATGTTGGATAAAGAACCTCGACTGACATCCAAACAAGTTCAAGCTGCCCTGCAGTCCGAGCGTACAACAGTGTCAACCCCTACTATCCGTCGGCGTCTGAATGAAAAGGGACTGTATGGTAGGAGACCCAGGAAGACCCCACTTCTTACTCCGAGACATAAAATAGCCAGGTTGGAGTTTGCCAAAACTTACCTTGAAAAGCCTAAAACGTTTTGGAAGAATGTTCTCTGGTCAGATGAGACAAAAGTAGAGCTTTTTGAGCAAAGGCATCAAGATAGAGTTTACAGGAGAAAAAAAGAGGCATTCAAAGAAAAGAACACGGTCCCTACAGTCAAAGATGGCGGAGGTTCCCTGATGTTTTGGGGTTGCTTTGCTGCCTCTGGCACTGGACTGCTTGACCGTGTGCATGGCATTATGAAGTCTGAAGACTACCAACAAATTTTGCAGCATAATGTAGGGCCCAGTGTGAGAAAGCTGGGTCTCCCTCAGAGGTCATGGGTCTTCCAGCAGGACAATGACCCAAAACAGACTTCAAAAGGCACTAGAAAATTGTTTGAGAGAAAGCACTGGAGACTTCTAAGGTGGCCAGCAATGAGTCCAGACCTGAATCCCATAGAACACCTGTGGAGAGATCTAAAAATGGCAGTTTGGAGAAGGCACCCTTCAAATATCAGGGACCTGGAGCAGTTTGCCAAAGAAGAATGGTCTAAAATGCCAGCAGAGGATTGTAAGAAACTCATTGATGGTTACCGGAAGTGGTTGGTCGCAGTTATTTTGGCTAAAGGTTGTGCAACCAAGTATTAGGCTGAGGGTGCCAATACTTTTGTCTGGCCCATTTTTGGAGTTTTGTGTGAAATGATCAATGTTTTGCTTTTTGCTTCATTCTCTTTTGTGTTTTTTCATTTAAGACAAATTTAAATGAAGATGAAAATTTGGCACGACGTGGGCAGCGGATGCAGTTTTTCAACGCATGCGCTGCCCATTCTAAAGTCCCGGGGAGGAAGGGGCGGAGTTCCGGACGCGCATGCGGGGTAGGAAATGGTGGATCAGACGTACGAAAAAACGTTACATTGAACGTTTTTTCGTGACAACGGTCCGCCAAAACACGACGGATCCAGTGCACGACGGACGCGACGTATGGCCATACGTCGCGATCCGTCGGCAATATAAGTCTATGGGGAAAAATCGCATCCTGCGGGCACATTTTCAGGATCCGTTTTTTTCCCCAAAACGACGCATTGCGACGGACGTCACACGACGCAAGTGTGAAAGAAGCCTTAGCTAGCAGACAGCCTCGGACCACACTTTGAGTCACAGGTTGGGGAACCCCTGATTTATGGGTAGAAACTGGCTGAGTAAATACACCTTTTTAGCCTCATTCAGATGTCAGTGATTTTTCTTGTATCTTAAAACAGACTTTTCCATCAGGGCCTTGGATCAGAGTTTCATCAATGTTTGGTCCGTGTCTGCTTTTACCCTCAATATTTATCTCAGCAATTTCTCATATGATTTAAAAAAAATTGAACGTTAACTGCTTCACCAAGTACAATTGGTACGTCTTCTAACAGATTGAACACGTACATGAAGAATGGAAGTATGAATGAGGCCTAAGTGTTACAAGGCTCCGAAGTAAAGGAGCGATTCTGCATGAAAAACAGATGTTTTGGGCGTGTGAAAGACGTCGTGTGCACATGGTAACACAAAAACTGATTCAGACATACCCAATGGAAAGAATGCACCAGGACATCAATGTCGGCTAGAGAAAAGGCCATGATATTTATTAAAGGGAATCTGTCACCTACTTTTTCATATATAAGCTTCGGCCATCGCCATCAGGGTCTTATCTACGGCATTCTGTAATACTGTAGATAAGCCCCAAATGTAACCTGAAATATAAGAAAAACAAGTTAGATTATACTCACCCGGGGGGGGGGCGGTCGGGGTCCGATGGGCGTCGGGGTCCGGCGCCTCCCGTCTTCATGTGATGACGTCCCCTTCCTTGCATCCTGTCGCGGCTCCAGAGCCGCAGCATGAATACAAAAAGAGGATGTCATCGTAAGAAGATGGGAGGCCCGGACCGGACCGCGACGCCCATCGAACCAGAACCGGACCGGGACCGCCCCTGGGTGAGTATAATCTAACCTCTTTTTATCATTATTCAGGATACATCGGGGACTTATCTACAGCATTCCAGAATTCCAAAGTCATCCTGCACTTTTTCAAGTTAACCAATCAGATTAAAATAAAGACTGTCAAAAACTGGTTTTAACTGGAACAATAACCTGCTCCTGAATTCACAGCTAAACTGACAGTTGAACTTTTAACCTTAAAGAAAACCATGCCATACACCATAATACAATACACAAAAAGGGGGTGAGGGTTTGTGTTCTCATTAGACCCCCATTATATTTGTTATGAGGGGTTCCATACCCTGAGGCGGCTACTTCATGCGATACCACTTTTATGGAAACACTTATAACAGGTTAAGCTCATACAAGATACAAAATATTCTAAGTGTGGAGAGAATGGACAGCCTTGCTGATTACCACTGGTGATGGAGGAAAGAATGAGAAGTGTTCTCACACTTACCAATGCTGTATAGCCATATTGGTACCAGAGCCTTTTTGGTTCATCGCAGGCTCACGTTAAGCACTGAGGTTGTGGCGTAGTATATTAGGTTAATGGACCTGGCCATGTAACTCGGCCATCTCACATTGGCATGAAGCTCCCTTGGGCCCTATGAATAATGTGTGGGAGGAATAATAAAAGGCCTGTCGTTTTGGCATTGGGAAAATAGCAAAATAGAAATGTGGGATCCTGAAGTGTACAATATTTCAACCGCAATTATTTAAAAACAAAACTGAAGTGGATCCTGAATACAAAGTATAAAGGGCGATATCTGCTTCTCACTTGCACCCACACCTAGTTTTTTCATTCAGATTAATGACCGAATCTGTGTCTGAGGCTAGCAATATTTATCCTGTCACAGGGAATCTGTCAGGTCCCCCATGCCCTCCAGCGAGCACTTATTTATCAGGAAATTCCCTGCCTAACCAGCCCCTGTATAATGTTTTGTCTGGTCAAATTAGGCTAAAAAAAAGCATTTATATTGCCCCCGTGTCCTATGCTAATGACGGCTTTGATTAGGCGATGGGGATTTAGTTGCCCAGACTAGTCAGCCGCTGGGTGTCCTTTCCCTGGCTTTAGAGACATGCACTGCATATGTCTGAAAGTTTAGAAGATGGCTTCCGGTCATGTGCAGTGTGCATCTCAGAAGTCGGAAAGTGTACACCCAGCTTCAGAGATTCGGTGATGCTGCCAAAATGAGCGGGGCGCGTATGTGCTAGATTTGTATAAGCGGCAGTGATGCAGCTCGTGCAAATTGTTATCGCGACCACACGGGCGTGATAAAATGGGTGACTAGTCTGGGGCAACTAACACCCCATCGACCAGTCAAAGCCCTTAGTAGCACAGGAAATAGTGCCAAAATAAATGTTTTTTTTTTTTTTTTTTTTTTAAAAAAAAACCTCATTTGACCAGAAAAAAATGTTATACAGAGATGGTTGGGCAGGGAATTTACTGATCAGTGCATGCTGCTGGGTTGGAGGGCATGGGGGACCTGACAGGATCCCTTTTAAAGGCGCTGTCCAGCCAAAATCGATAAGTCTGCAGCTACTCTGTGTGACTGCATTAATAAAGTTTTGTCTGAGCCAAATACTGGGAAGTAGCCAAAACAAAGCAGCTTTATTTTATACATGACATAAGAAAAAGAGACAAAAATGCATGTAACTTAATTTAGCTAATCGGTCAGAAATGTTGCAACATCAAAAACTCTACAAATACTCATGGTGAGAACAGAGCCCAAAAGTCATATTCTATTACACTGTAACATTATGTATAAAATGTTTAGTCTGTTCATGCTACTGACTGGTCTTTTATGTTTGCTTCCTCAGCAGCTGCTATCCTCCATTTCGGGTCTCCACAAACACCAGGATAACCCAACAGGTTACCACCCTGCTACACCCCCTTAACATGTGCATCCTGTTTGCATTGTCAAGCTTAAAGCACTCATTGGAGATGTGTGAAAGGAGAGTGATATAGACTAAGAAATCCCCAAGGAAGACTTCACATAGAACGCAGGAATACAAGAACATTAAAAAAGAAAACAAGCCTAAAAGAAAGAGGAGATAAGTTAGGTGGTACACAGACTCCTGTGGAATCACATCCACAAAATGGCAAACAATTCCACAGATCATCACCCTTCTAATTCTGTCAATGATGGCAGCTATGAAGGGGACTTTGGGTGCAGCGTGCAGGAACTGCGGGACCTTATGGAGTTGAGGAGTGGAGAAGCGGTGAATCGGATAAGGGACAACTATGGTGGAGTGAGCACCATCTGCAGAAGACTAAAGACTTCTCCAGTAGAAGGTATAGTAGATGTCAGTCTACATCTGATTTCAGCTGTTGAATGAACATTTAGCCTACATGAAAACAAGCGCTGTACTTACGATGCTGCCTCTGTGGCTTATTACAACTGTCTTAGTAGGAAACATTGTGTGGTGCTTTCGTTTGGCTCCAAAATGTAATCTACAGAACCCAAAGGACTAATACTCTGCTCTTCTGATGCATTTTTAGATAATAAAGCCCGGCAGTCATGGGATATAGTCATGGAAGAAGGCTCGAACAGGTTGTTAGACTTACAAAATTGGACAGGGGTTAGGGCCACACAACAGTTTTCTTTCCATCGGAGAAAACCCATTTGCTCATGCTAACCATACTCTGATCAGAGTTAGACCGGAGTGGGATCCGATTTTTGTCAGAAAAAAATAGTGTTTGAATGGGCCGATTATCTGATGCAAATCCTGCAAGCTGCCTTTTTTTTTTCATGGGTGTAACTGCTATCAATGAAAAACACAGATAGCACTGGACTGATTGATAACCTGAGTTGGATCTGCTGGTTGCAGGGCAGGCTTGGCTTTATGTGCACACGATGCGGAAAACGCTGCGGATCCGCAGCTGCGCGTCCGCAGCAGTTTCCCATGAGTTTACATTACAATGTAAACCTATGGGAAACAAAAAACGCTGTGCCCATGCTGCGGAAAAAAACGTGCGGAAACGCAGCGGTTTACATTTCGCAGCATGTCACTTCTTTCTGCGGATTCCACAGCGGTGCTCCTATAGAAAACCGCAGTTGTAAAACCGCAGTGAAATCTGCAGCAAAAACGCAGCGATTTTGCCCTGCAGATTTATCAAATCCGCTGCGGAAAAATCCGCAGTGGACCATTATACGTGTGCACATAGCCTTAATCCCGCTTCAGTCACCCGCTTCTGTGTATGACACATGTATGTCACACATCGGGAAGGGGATAAATAAAGCAGTTTCGGGGTCTCCAGAAGCCGTGCGGAGTCATAATACAGCCATGTGCATAAGGCCTAATCATATTTGTGTCATTTTTCATGGCAGCATGTACAGAATGCATAGTTGTTATTCTATTAGCCATCAGCAGCATGGTCTTGATATTTCTATTACATCTGTCATTTTATACTAGAAAAATGATTCAAGTATAGTCACTGTGTACGTGCCAGGGTACATTAATAATCCACAACAAATAAAGCTGCCTCCCGGTTAACTTTTTTTTTTGTGTCAATATAATTAGTGATTAGAGAATCCTCAATGTCTTTTGGCTGGTATTGAAGTAAAGAAGCACATTCAATGCCAAGGCTTATTGCATGTAGTTTTTATTCCCTGTTTACTTGCCCCAGCTAAATGGCTTTTATGGTCTTATTTCAGTGAGTCTCTTGTATTTTCCAAATGACAGGTTCCTTAATTTTTCCCAATCTATGAATAAATTAACTCCTTTACCCCTAAAGGTGGTTTGCACCTTAATGACCAGGCCAATTTTTACAATTCTGACCACTGTCACTTTATGTAGTTATAACAAATGCCAGTGATTGAGATTTTCTTGTGGCATGTACTTCATGATAGCAGTAAAAAACAGTTACGGTAATAAGTAACATTTTCCACATGTCTACTTTTCATCAGCAGAATTTTGTAACCAACATTTTTTTTGTTTAGAAGTTATAAGGGTTAAAAGTTGACCAGCGATTTTTCATTTTTCTAACAAAATTTACGAAACCATTTTTTTAGGGACCATTTTTTGATGTCACTTTGATACCCAAAAGTGACACCTTTTTAAAAACTGCACCCCTCAAGGTGCTCAAATCCACAAACCACATTCAAGAAGCTTATTAACCCTTCAGGTGCTTTACAGGAATTTTTATAATGTGGAAAAAAATGAATATGTAACTTTTTTTCACAAAACATTTACTTCAGATCCAATTTTTCTTACTTTGACAAGGGTAACAAGAAAAAATGTCCCCTGAAATTTGTTCTGTAATTTATCCAATATCAGGGAGAAAACCACTGTTTAGGCGCACGGCAGAGCTCAGAAGGGAAGGAGCATCATTTGACTTACTGAACGTAAAATTTCCTGGAATCTTTAGCAGACGTCATGTCCCATTTGGAGAGCCACTGATGTGCCTAAACAGTGGAAATCCCACACATGACCCAATTTTGGAAACTAGACCCCCTAAAGTAATAGTAGCCACTCCCATAGGTGGGAGGTGTGTGTGGTTAGTCAGACCATCCCAGCTCTCCAACTAACCCTGTAAGCCTCCCTTTACAACTACACAAATACTTGTGGTACTACAGGTCCCAGAGCATCAATACCGGCTTACAGCGCAGACTCCCTCTGTGACACATACCGGCCATTTACAATCATGCCGGGACACCTTTTCACAAGCCCATTTACGCCTCCATGCGTATCCTGGGGAGCACATGCAGCGCCCCCTACTTGTAACAAGCGTCACAATATATAATCCCAAAATATTCTTTAACTATATAAATAGTAAGAAACTAAAAAATGACAGTGTTGGCCCCCTTAAAAATAGTCTGGGTGAAATGGTGGATGAGGATGAGGAAAAAGCCAATATGCTAAATGACTTTTTTTCATCAGTATTTACAAAAGAAAATCCCATGGCAGACAAAATGACTAGTGATAAAAATTCCCCATTAAATGTCACCTGCTTAACCCAGCAGGAAGTACAGCGGCGTCTAAAAATAACTAAAATTGACAAATCTCCGGGCCCGGATGGGATACACCCCCGAGTACTGCAGGAACTAAGTACAGTCATTGATAGACCATTATTTTTAATCTTTAAAGACTCCATAATAACAGGGTCTGTACCACAGGACTGGCGTATAGCAAATGTGGTGCCAATATTCAAAAAAGGGGCAAAAACTGAACTCGGTAATTATAGGCCAGTAAGTTTAACCTCTACTGTGGGTAAAATCCTGGAGGGCATTCTAAGGGATGCTATGCTGGAGTATCTGAAGAGGAATAACCTCATGACCCAGTATCAGCACGGGTTTACTAGGGACCGTTCATGTCAGACTAATTTGATCAGCTTCTATGAAGAAGTAAGTTCAGGACTGGACCAAGGGAACCCAGTGGACGTAGTATATATGGACTTTTCCAAAGCTTTTGATACGGTGCCACACAAAAGGTTGTTACATAAAATGAGAGTAATGGGGATAGGGGAAAATATGTGTAAGTGGGTTGAGAGCTGGCTCAGGGATAGGAAACAAAGGGTGGTTATTAATGGAGCACACTCGGACTGGGTCACGGTTAGCAGTGGGGTACCACAGGGGTCAGTATTGGGCCCTCTTCTTTTTAACATATTTATTAATGACCTTGTAGGGGGCATTCAGAGTAGAATTTCAATATTTGCAGATGACACTAAACTCTGCAGGGTAATCAATACAGGGGAGGACAATTTTATATTACAGGATGATTTATGTAAACTAGAAGCTTGGGCTGATAAATGGCAAATGAGCTTTAATGGGGATAAATGTAAGGTCATGCACTTGGGTAGAAGTAATAAGATGTATAACTATGTGCTTAATTCTAAAACTCTGGGCAAAACCGTCAATGAAAAAGACCTGGGTGTATGGGTGGATGACAAACTCATATTCAGTGGCCAGTGTCAGGCAGCTGCTACAAAGGCAAATAAAATAATGGGATGTATTAAAAGAGGCATAGATGCTCATGAGGAGAACATAATTTTACCTCTATACAAGTCACTAGTTCGACCACACTTAGAATACTGTGCACAGTTCTGGTCTCCGGTGTATAAGAAAGACATAGCTGAACTGGAGCGGGTGCAGAGAAGAGCGACCAAGGTTATTAGAGGACTGAGGGGTCTGCAATACCAAGATAGGTTATTACACTTGGGGCTATTTAGTTTGGAAAAACGAAGACTAAGGGGTGATCTTATGTTAATGTATAAATATATGAGGGGACAGTACAAAGACCTTTCTGATGATCTTTTTAATCATAGACCTGAGACAGGGACAAGGGGGCATCCTCTACGTCTGGAGGAAAGAAGGTTTAAGCATAATAACAGACGCGGATTCTTTACTGTAAGAGCAGTGAGACTATGGAACTCTCTGCCGTATGATGTTGTAATGAGTGATTCATTAATTAAATTTAAGAGGGGACTGGATACCTTTCTGGAAAAGTATAATGTTACAGGGTATATACACTAGATTCCTTGATAAGGCGTTGATCCAGGGAACTAGTCTGATTGCCGTATGTGGAGTCGGGAAGGAATTTTTTTCCCCATGGTGGAGTTACTCTTTGCCACGTGGGTTTTTTTTGCCTTCCCCTGGATCAACATGTTAGGGCATGTTAGGTTAGGCTATGGGTTGAACTAGATGGACTTACAGTCTTCCTTCAACCTTAATAACTATGTAACTATGTAACTATGTATATATACAGTTAGTCCTCTAGTTACGACGGTCTCGTTTTAAGTCGTTTCGTGGTTACGACGCTTTATACAACGCCTCATTCCGACTTACGTGGTTTTGTGTCGTAAGTCGAACTACATGCAGCGGCAGAAGAATAGAGTCCAGTACTGTACACTGTACCCAGTTACACGAGGAAAACTAGTCTCCTGCATACTTTAACACCCTAATTATGTAGGGTACTGTGTTAGGATAGGTGTTTGGATAGGCTAAGTGTTTGCAGTACTGTACTGTTATTATGGTACAGTACTGTATGAACGTATGGTCCGACTTACGTCGAAATTCGGTTTAAAATGCCACGTAAGAACGGATCACCGTCGTAAGTCGAGGACTACCTGTATATACTTCTCAAAAAAATAAAGGGAACACTTAAACAGCAGAATATAACTCCAAGTAAATCAAACTTCTCTGAAAACAAAATGTCCACTTAGTAAGCAACACTGTTTGACAATCAATTTCACATGCTGTTGTGCAAATGGAATAAAAAACAGATGGAAATTATTGGCAATTATCAAGACACACTCAATAAAAGAGTGGTTCTGCAGGTGGGGACCACAGACCACATCTCAGTACCAATACTTTCTGGCTGATGTTTTGGTCACTTTTGAATGTCGGTTATGCTTTCACACTCATGGTAGCATGAGATGGACTCTACAACCCACACAAGTGGCTCATGTAGTGCAGCTCATCCAGGATGGCACATCAATGCGAGCTGTGGCAAGAAGGTTTACTGTGTCTGTCAGCGTAGTGTCCAGAGGCTGGAGGTGCTACCAGGAGACAGGCCAGTACACCGGGAGACGTGGAGGGGGCCGTAGGAGGGCAACAACCCAGCAACAGGACCGCTACCTCAGCCTTTGTGCAAGGAGGAACAGGAGGAGCACTGCCAGAGCCCTGCAAAATGACCTTCAGCAGGCCATAAATGTACATGTGTCTGCACAAACGGTTAGAAACCAACTCCATGAGGATGGTCTGAGTGCCACTGATGGGGGTTGTTGTTGTGAATTCTGTTCTTGAGCTCCCTCCTGTGGTTATGAATGGTACTTCGGCGAGTTCTGTTCATGGACTCCCTCTGGTGGCTGTGAGTGGAGCTGCTGGTTCTGAGATTCCTTCTCCAGCTGATCTCGTTCAGGCCTTGGCTGGCTGCTCTATTTAACTCCACTCAGATCGTTACTTGATGCCAGCTGTCAATGTCCTAGTACTGGTTCAGTTCTTTTGGATCTTTCACATGACCTGTCTACTTCAGCAAAAGCTAAGTCCCTGCTAGCTTATTTGTTACCACTGTGTTTTTGTCCAGCTTGCTATTTTGATTTAATCTTGTTAGCTGGAAGCTCTGGGATGCAGAGTGGCACCACCGCGCTGTGAGTCGGTGCCGTGGTTTCTTTTGCACACTCTGCGTGGTTTTTTGTTAGTTTTTTATGCTGACCGCAAAGATACCTTTTCTATCCTCAGTCTGTTTAGTAAAGTCTGGCCTCCTATGCTGAAACCTATTTCATTCCTGTGTTTGTGACTTCCATCTTAACTCACAGTCAATATATGTGGGGGCTGCCTATTTCTTTGGGGAATTTCTCTGAGGCAAGGTAGGCTGCATTTTCTATCTTTAGGGGTAGTTAGCTCTTAGGCTGTGAAGAGGCGTCTAGGCAGAGTCAGGAACGCTCCACGGCTATTTCTAGTTGTTGTGATAGGATTAGGGGTTTCGGTCAGCAGAGCTTCCACTTCCCAGAGCTCGTCCTGTATTGCTAGTTTGCTCATCTGGTCATTTCTAGTGCTCCTAACCACCAGCCCAACATAACAGTACAGCTGGCCCACAAAGTGTTAATGCATCTCAATAGAGGGATAAGAGAAGTTCTGAGACCAATTTTTTTTCTCTGCAGTGTGTTTTGTATTTCTTTTCCCCTTAACCTCTGGGTGGTTCAGGACACAGGTGTAGATATGGACATTCAAGGTCTGTCCTCTTGTGTGGATCAACTCACTGCAAGGGTACAAAGCATTCAAGATTATGTAGTTCAGAACCCGATGTTAGAACCCAGAATTCCAATTCCTGATTTGTTTTCTGGGGATAGATCTAAGTTCCTGAATTTCAAAAATAATTGTAGACTGTTTTTTGCTTTTAAACCCCGCTCCTCTGGTGACCCCATTCAGCAAGTAAAAATCATTATTTCTTTGCTACGTGGCGACCCTCAGGACTGGGCATTTTCCCTTGCGCCAGGAGATCCTGCATTGCGTAATGTTGATGCGTTCTTTCTGGCGCTTGGATTGCTTTATGATGAACCAGATTCAGTGGATCAGGCAGAGAAAATTTTGCTGGCTTTGTGTCAGGGTCAGGATGAAGCGGAGGTATATTGTCAGAAGTTCAGAAAGTGGTCTGTGCTTACCCAGTGGAATGAGTGTGCCCTGGCGGCAATTTTCAGAAAGGGTCTTTCTGAAGCTCTTAAGGATGTTATGGTGGGATTCCCCACGCCTGCTGGTCTGAATGAGTCTATGTCCTTGGCCATTCAGATCGATCGACGCTTACGTGAGCGCAAAAATGTGCACCATTTGGCGGTGTTTTCTGAGCAGAAGCCTGAGCCTATGCAATGTGATAGGACCTTGACCAGAGCTGAACGGCAAGAATACAGACATCAGAATGGGCTGTGTTTTTACTGTGGTGACTCCACTCATGCTATCTCTGATTGTCCTAAGCGCACTAAACGGTTTGCTAGGTCTGCCACCATTGGTACGGTACAGCCAAAATTTCTTTTGTCCGTTACTCTGATTTGCTCTTTGTCGTCCTATTCTGTTATGGCATTTGTGGATTCAGGCGCTGCCCTGAATTTGATGGATTTGGAGTTTGCCAGGCGCTGTGGTTTTTTCTTGGAGCCCTTGCAGTATCCTATTCCATTGAGAGGAATTGATGCTACACCTTTGGCCAAGAATAAGCCTCAGTACTGGACTCAATTGACCATGTGCATGGCTCCTGCACATCAGGAGGATATTCGCTTTTTGGTGTTGCATAATCTGCATGATGTGGTCGTTTTGGGTTTGCCATGGCTACAGGTCCATAATCCTGTATTGGATTGGAAATCAATGTCTGTATCCAGTTGGGGTTGTCAAGGGGTACATGGGGATGTCCCATTGTTGTCTATTTCGTCTTCCCATCCTTCAGAAGTCCCTGAGTTCTTGTCAGATTACCGGGATGTATTTGATGAGCCCAAATCCAGTGCCCTACCTCCTCATAGGGATTGCGATTGTGCTATTAATTTGATTCCTGGTAGTAAGTTTCCGAAGGGCCGACTGTTCAATTTATCTGTGCCAGAACACGCTGCAATGCGGAGTTATATAAAGGAGTCCTTGGAGAAAGGGCATATTCGCCCGTCGTCGTCACCGTTGGGAGCAGGGTTCTTTTTTGTGGCCAAGAAGGATGGTTCTCTGAGACCTTGTATAGATTACCGCCTTCTTAATAAAATCACCGTCAAATTTCAGTACCCTTTGCCGCTACTGTCTGATTTGTTTGCTCGGATTAAGGGAGCTAGCTGGTTCACCAAGATAGATCTTTGAGGGGCGTATAATCTTGTGCGTATTAAACGGGGCGACGAATGGAAAACAGCATTTAATACGCCCGAGGGCCATTTTGAGTACTTGGTGATGCCATTCGGGCTTTCTAATGCTCCATCTGTGTTTCAGTCCTTTATGCATGACATCTTCCGAAAGTACCTGGATAGATTCTTGATTGTATATTTGGATGATATTTTGGTCTTTTCGGACGATTGGGAGTCTCATGTGAAGCAGGTCAGAATGGTGTTCCAGGTCCTTCGTGCTCATTCTTTGTTTGTGAAGGGGTCTAAATGTCTCTTTGGAGTTCAGAAGGTTTCATTTTTGGGCTTCATTTTTTCCCCTTCTACTATCGAGATGGACCCTGTTAAAGTTCAGGCCATTTATGATTGGACTCAGCCTACTTCTGTGAAGAGCCTTCAGAAATTTCTGGGCTTTGCTAATTTTTACCGTCGCTTCATCGCTAATTTTTCTAGTGTTGTTAAACCATTGACTGATTTAACCAAGAAAGGTGCTGATGTGGTCAATTGGTCCTCTGCGGCCGTTGAGGCTTTTCAGGAGCTGAAGTGTCATTTTTCTTCTGCCCCGTGTTGTCAGCCAGATGTTTTGCTCCCATTTCAGGTCGAGGTGGATGCTTCTGAGATTGGAGCAGGGGCTGTTTTGTCTCAAAGATGTTCTGATGCCTCTGTGATGAAACCATGTGCTTTCTTTTCTAGAAAGTTTTCGCCTGCTGAGCGCAATTATGATGTGGGTAATCGAGAGTTGTTGGCTATGAAGTGGGCGTTTGAGGAGTGGCGACATTGGCTTGAAGGAGCCAAACATCGCGTGGTGGTCTTGATGGATCACAAGAATCTGACTTATCTCGAGTCTGCCAAGCGGTTGAATCCTAGACAGGCTCGATGGTCGCTGTTTTTCTCCCGCTTCAATTTTGTGGTTTCGTACCTTCCGGGTTCTAAGAATGTGAAGGCTGATGCCCTTTCAAGGAGTTTTGTGCCTGATTCTCCGGGAGTTCCTGAGCCGGCTGGTATTCTCAAAGAGGGGGTAATTTTGTCTGCCATCTCCCCTGATTTGCGGCGGGTGCTGCAGGAGTTTCAGGCTGATAGACCTGACCGTTGCCCAGCGGAGAAGCTGTTTGTCCCTGATAGATGGACTAGTAGAGTTATCTCTGAGGTTCATTGTTCGGTGTTGGCTGGTCATCCTGGAATCTTTGGTACCAGAGATTTGGTGGCTAGATCCTTTGGGTGGCCTTCCTTGTCACGAGATGTGCTTTCTTTTGTGCAGTCCTGTGGGACTTGTGTCGGGCTAAGCCCTGCTGTTCTCGTGCCAGTGGGTTGCTTTTGCCCTTGCCGGTCCCAAAAAGGCCCTGGACGCATATTTCCATGATTTCTATTTCAGATCTCCCTGTCTCTCAGAGGATGTCAGTTATCTGGGTGGTTTGTGATCGCTTCTCTAAGATGGTCCATTTGGTACCTTTGCCTAAGTTGCCTTCCTCCTCTGATTTGGTTCCATTGTTTTTCCAGCATGTGGTTCGTTTACATGGCATTCCGGAGAACATCGTGTCGGACAGAGGTTCCCAGTTTGTTTCAAGATTTTGGCGGCCCTTTTGTGCTAAGATGGGCATTGATTTGTCTTTTTCTTCTGCTTTCCATCCTCAGACAAATGGCCAAACCGAACGAACCAATCAGACTTTGGAAACATATCTGAGATGCTTTGTTTCTGCTGATCAGGATGATTGGGTGTCCTTCTTGCCTTTGGCTGAGTTCGCCCTTAATAATCGGGCCAGCTCGGCCACTTTGGTTTCGCCTTTTTTCTGTAATTCTGGTTTCCACCCTCGTTTTTCTTCAGGGCAGGTTGAGCCTTCGGACTGTCCTGGTGTGGATTCTGTGGTGGACAGGTTGCAGCAAATTTGGACTCACGTAGTGGACAATTTGACATTGTCCCAGGAGAAGGCTCAACGTTTCGCTAACCGCCGTCGCTGTGTTGGTCCCCGACTTCGTGTTGGGGATTTGGTTTGGTTGTCGTCTCGTTTTGTTCCTATGAAGGTTTCGTCTCCTAAGTTTAAGCCTCGTTTCATTGGTCCTTATAAGATTTCTGAAATTATTAATCCTGTGTCATTTCGTTTGGACCTTCCAGCTTCTTTCGCCATCCATAATGTGTTCCATAGGTCATTGTTGCGGAGATATGTGGCTCCTATGGTCCCCTCCGTTGATCCTCCTGCCCCGGTGTTGGTTGAGGGGGAGTTGGAGTATGTGGTGGAGAAGATTTTGGATTCTCGTATTTCGAGACGGAAACTTCAGTACCTAGTCAAGTGGAAAGGTTATGGTCAGGAGGACACAGGGTTCTTAGTAATACTGTTTTAGCCATCCCACCATCGACAAGGTGACTATGATCGGAACGGTCATACACTGTTTAACCCCTTCACCCCCAAGGGTGGTTTGCACGTTAATGACCAGGCCAATTTTTACAATTCTGACCACTGTCCCTTTATGAGGTTATAACTCTGGAACGCTTCAACAGATCCTCGCGATTCTGACATTGTTTTCTCGTGACATATTGTACTTCATGATAGTGGTAAAATTTCTTCGATATAACTTGCGTTTATTTGTGAAAAAAAAACGGATATTTGGCAAATTTTGAAAATTTCGCAATTTTCCAACTTTGAATTTTTATGCCCTTAAATCACAGACATATGTCACGCAAAATACTTAATAAGTAACATTTCCCACATGTCTACTTTACATCAGCACAATTTTGGAACTAACATTTTTTTTGTTAGGGATTTATAAGGGTTAAAAGTTGACCAGAAATTTCTCATTTTTACAACACCATTTTTTTTTAGGGACCACATCTCAATTATTTTTTTCCAAGGGTAAGAGAAGAAATTGGACCTAAAAGGTGTTCTACAATTTGTCCTAAGTATGCTGATACCCCATATGTGAGGGTAAACCACTGTTTGGGCGCATGGCAGAGCTCGGAAGGAAAGGAGCGCCATTTGACTTTTCAATGCAAAATTGACTAGAATTGAGATGGGACGCCATGTTGCATTTGGAGAGCCCCTGATGTGCCTAAACATTGAAACCCCCCACAAGTGACACCATTTTGGAAAGTAGACCCCCTAAGGAACTTATCTAGATGTGTTTTGAGAGCTTTGAACCCCCAAGTGTTTCACTACAGTTTATAAAAATAAAATAAAAATTCTTTTTTTTTTCACAAAAATGATTTTTTAGCCCCCAGTTTTCTATTTTCACAAGGGTATCAGGATAAATTGGACCCCAAGAGTTGTTGTCCAATTTGTCCTGAGTACGCTGATACCCATATGTGGGGGGGATCCACTGTTTTGGCGCATGACAGAGCTCGGAAGGGAAGGCCCTGCGCTTAGTAACCCGATGTTTACCCTGGTTACAAGCGAACGCATCGTTGGATCGGTGTCACACACCGATCCAACGATGACAGCGGGAGATCCAGCGACGAAAGAAAGTTCCAAACGATCTGCCACGACGTACGATTCTCAGCGGGGTCCCTGATCGCTGCTGCGTGTCAGACACAGCGATATCGTATGGATATCGCTGGAACGTCACGGATCGTACCGTCGTAGCAACAAAAGTGCCACTGTGAGACGGTACCCTTCCTGTAAGCGCTGTCTCCAGCACGGCACACGGACTGCACACGGAAACATCCGTGTGCGTTACGTGTTTTACACAGACCCATTGACTTTAATGGGTCCGTGTAATACGTGCGCTCCCACGAACACTGACATGTCTCCGTGTTTGGCACACGGAGACACGGTCCGCAAAAAATCAATGACATCTGCACAGATGCATTGATTTCAATGTGTCTACGTGTGTCAGTGGCTCCGGTACGTGAGGAAACTGTCACCTCACGTACCGGAGCCACTGACGTGTGAAACCGGCCTCAGTTGAACCTTGTGTCATTACAAATACAACAAACACATTTGCAGTTGTCTTCTCACAGAGCTTTCATCTCTGCTGTACTGCCCCTCCCCCACGCTTGCTGCGCATGAGATGGAAGCTGCAGTACTGAGACAGGACTGGAGCTGTAAATGTTTTTGTAATGAGACCAAGTTCTTTTCTGCTGTCCTGTGTTGGGTCTGAATTCGAGGCAGAGCTGTATGTGATTGAGACCAAAGTGTCAGTCATTACATGTCTCACACTAGTATCACCCTTTCATTTATAATAAGCTCTGGAGGCAGATTTGCATGCAGATCAGTTTCCTAGAATTAAACTTGGTAAAGTTGATTGTATTTATATTGGACTTTCCTAGAAAACAAATTCATGTTTTTTAATTCATATTTTATTCAACTTTAAACTCTACACGTTTACTGCATTGATGAAAAAGTATTTCTAATCCTTCACAATTTTTATTTTAATCCTGTTCTGCAAACTATTATGCCACAGCATCAATTACCATCTTGTTTGTCATAAATTTTCATCCTTTCAATGATTTTTTTTTTTTGAGTTTTGAAAAAAAAATAATCTGAAGGGGCCAAATCAGGAGAATATGGTGGATTTCTCACCTGATTTCATTGAGTTTCTGCCTGGCAATAGGAGACTGGTGGGCGGCTGCAGTATCCTGCTGAAACAGGAAAGTTCTAATCTTCACCTGACATGGTTAATTTTTCTGATTCACAATTTCAAAATGACATAACCTTTTCTGCTAAAACTTAGCACGTGCTATTGTCAAAGTTAATACTTGTTTCCTTAGCAACAGGATTTATTTTTGTCTGCTAGAAATATTCAAGGCCGGCTATTTATCAATACTTTCTCATACACTTGTGCAATGCTGTATAATAAACTTGGTCGGGTGTAAGGAGTTGGCTATACTACCCATGTTCCCCATTGAAGAAGGAGTGTATTGTGTGACGTGAACTGTGACATGCGTTAATAGTGTTAGTATTGTGTATTGCCTAATGGTAGGGAGCATGAGTATTAAAGTTTGGGACTAGCCCACAGTGGGAGCGTTAAGGGAACAGAGGCAGTTTCCTTTGAGGATGTCTGATAGGGCACAGAAAGCAGACCTTAGGTCTGCTCAGTGAGCAGAGCCGCATGACTTGGGAGTCTCTATCTTGAGAGAAGACTGTGACAGAGGATAGTGAGATCCTAGTGGAGCGAATTGATCGAGAGGCAGAGTGATCGTTTGGAGACTGGTCTTAGGGCAGTACGCCTAACAGTACATCTCCAAGTTTATAACTCAAAGGTAACGGGCCAAGACAGGATAGAGAAGTGAGATGAAGAGAGTGCCCCGGATGGGGGTTCCAATGCGTCAGTAGCAGAGAAGATAAGTTCTGGCCATACTGGCAACATACCGTATATACTCGAGTATAAGTCAACCCGAGTTTAAGCAGAGACCCCTAATTTTGCCACAAAAAACTGGGAAACGCTCGAGTATAAGTCTAGGGTGGGAAATGCAGCAGCTACTGGTACATTTCAAAAATAAAAATAGATACCAATAAGAGTAAAATTAATTGCGACATCAGTAGGGTTAAGTGTTTTTGAATATCCATATTGAATCAGGAGTCCCATATAGTGCTCCATAAAGTTCATGATGGGCCCCTTAAGATGCTTCATACAAAATATGCCCCATATAATGCTCCATAAAGTTTATGATGAGCCCCATAAGTTGCTTCATACAAAAATATGCCCCAATATAATGCTGCACAAAGGTTGATTATGGCCCCATAAGATGCTCCATAGAAAATGTGCCCCATATAATGTTGCATAAAGGTTGATTTTGGCCCCATAAGATGCTGCATAGAAACATTTGCCCCGTACAATCCTGCATAAAAGTTGATTATGGCCCCATAAGATGCTCCATAGAAAGTGTGCCCCATATAATGCTGCATAAAGGTTGATTTTGGCCCCATAAGATGCTCCATAGAAACATTTGCCCCATATAATGTTGCATAAAGGTTGATTTGGGCCCCATAAGATGCTCCATAGAATATTATGCTCCATACAATGCTGTATAAAGTTTGATTATGGCCCTATAAGATGCTCCATAGAAAATGTGCTCCATATAATGCTGCATAAAGGTTGATTATGGCCCCATAAGATGCTCCATAGAAACATTTGCCCCATATGCTGCTGCTACGATTATAAAAAAAAAAAAAAAAAAGGCATACCGTACTCACCTCTTGTCCTGAGCTGGCGGGGACACCGGCACTTGCAATATTCACCTGTCCCCGTTCCACCGTCTCGCGCTGCTCTGTCTTCCGTCTCTGTAATGACTTCATGCAGAGGGCGTTGCGCACACTAAACACATCATCGCGCCCTCTGACCTGAGCCTCACAGCCAGAGGACGCGGAAGACGGAGCGGTGCACGGCGGTGGAACGGGGACAGGTGAATATCGCAATGCTCACCCTCCCCCGTTATACTCACCCTCCCGGCGCAGTCCCTGCTTCTCCGATGCAATGGTCTCCGACGCCGGCAGCTTCTTCCCCTGTTCAGCGGTCACCAGTACCGCTCATTAAAGTAATGAATATGCGCTCCACTGCTATGGGAGTGGAGTCACGTCCATATTCATTACTTTAATGAGCGGTACCACGTTACCGCTGAACACAGGAAGAGCTGCGGGCGCCGGAGAAGCAGGGTCCATGCCGGGAGCAGGAGAGTATGATGGACAGCTGCCGCTCCCCCTCCCTTGAGCGGAAGATGCGGACACATGGGTTGAGAATAGGACTATTGCCAACTGCACTGTAGTACTGAGCTGTATTGTGGAGATGGAGAATAAATGAGTAATGTGTATGTAAAAATTCTCAGTATGGTGAAAGAAACGTTAATTAAGATATGTACCCGCTAACTATTGTATATATTCCCTACCAAGTTTGTGTTCAGTAAAAGTTTTTGCCTGGTGGTCTCCTTCACTGAAGTCCTCAAACAAGCCTGAAGTTTATCACAATTTGAGTGTTTTGTTTTTCCATCCAATGGGATTGAGATCTGGAGAGTTTCCTATCCATTGACCCAAAATTTTAATGTTTTGTTCACCGAGCCACTTTTGTTTTGTAACCTCATGCTCCATAATGTTGGGATAATTATTTCCATCACTAAATTGTTAGATGGTTGGGAGAAGTTGCTCTTGAAAAATATTTATGTATCATTCTTTATTCATGGCAGTGTTCTTAGGCAAAATTCTGAGTGAACACACTCCTTGGATGAAAGCAACCCCCACATATTAATGGTCTCCGGTTGCTTTACTGTTTTCATGAGACAAGACTCATCGTAGCGCTCTCACCGTGTCTTTTTCGGACAATCATTCTTTGATATGTCCCAATTGGTCTGATGGGGGCTTCATGAGAGGACATTAACTTTACCCCTTTAGGGTATGTGCACACGCTGCGGAATTTGCTGCGGATCCGCAGCGTTTCCGCAGCTGCGGGTCCGCAGCGGTTTCCCATGCATTTACAGTACCATGTAAACCTATGGGAAATGCAATCCGCAGTGCACATGCTGCGGAAAAAACGCGCGGAAACGCAGTGGTTTATATTCCGCAGCATGTCATTTCTTTGTGCGGAATCCGCAGCGGTATTACACCTGCTCCAATAGAAAACTGCAGCGGAATCCGCAATAGAAACCGCGATAAATCCGCAGGAAAAACCACAGCAAACCAGAGATTTGATTTTTGAGGAACGTTTCCCTACCATTCGGGAACAATTTAGTGATGTACAATGCTTTTCCCAGTATTTTGAAGCATGCAGATACAAGGCTAGAGTAATAAGTGGCTCAGTGAGCAAAACATTTACATTTTGAATCCATGACCAGGAAACTCCCCAGATCTCAATACCATTGAGGTTCTGGTGATCAAAGCTCTAACAGCTTCCGGACTAACAAAAACACACCAATTATAATAAACTCCAAGCACTTATTAGGCAAAAACGCCATAGTTTACAGTACCAGCAAAATGTATTAGGCATACTGCTTATTTTTTTTGCTTATTTTAACCACTAATGCATTTTTTAAACATCTGTAACATGTCCGTTCTCTTATTGTTTTTGCAAAGTTTTTCATCCATTCAAATTAAAGCGAACCTGTAATCAGAATTTGGCTAAGTAAACTACAGGCATTGCCAGGTTGAGGCTGTTACACTGGTTAAAATAATACCTAGGTTGAAGAAATGTGTATTATGGTTGTTGTTTAACCCCTTCTGCCATTGGACGTACTATTCCGTCCATGTGGAGTGGGCCCTAATTCCCAAGGACGGAATAGTACGTCCAGCGTGATCGGCCACGGGGGGAGCGCGGCCGGGTGTCAGCTGCCTATCGCACGGACCGCCCCCGGTACATTAACCCCCGGCACACCGCGATCAAACATGATTGCGGTGTGCCGGCGGTATAGGGAAGCATCGCGCAGGGAGGGGGCTCCCTGCGTGCTTCCCTGAGACCCCCGGAGCAACGCGATGTGATCGCGTTGCTGCGAGGGTCTCTTACCTCCTATCCCTGCAGGCCCCGGATCCAAAATGGCCGCGGGGCTGCATCCGGGTCCTGCAGGGATTACTTCCGGGTGCAGACCAGGCTCTGGTAAGCCTGCAGCCCTGTAAGTCAGATCGCCGATCTGACAGAGTGCTGTGCAAACTGTCAGATCAGCGATCTGTGATGTCCCCCCCGGGACAAAGTAAAAAAGTAAAAAAAAAAAAATTTCCATGTGTAAAAAAAAAAAAAAAAAAAAAAAAAACCTAAATAAATAAAAAAAAAATATTATTCCCATAAATACATTTCTTTATCTAAATAAAAAAAATCAAACAATAAAAGTACACATATTTAGTATCGCCGCGTCCGTAACGACCCCACCTATAAAACTATATTACTAGTTAACCCCTTCCGTGAACACCGTAAAGAAAAAAAAAAAACGAGGCAAAAAACACCGCTTTATTCTCATACCGCCAAACAAAAAGTGGAATAATACGCGACCAAAAAGACGGATATAAATAACCATGGTACCGCTGAAAACGTCATCTTGTCCCGCAAAAAACGAGCTGCCATACAGCATCATCAGCGAAAAAATAAAAAAGTTATAGTCCTCAGAATAAAGCGATGCCAAAATAATTATTTTTTCTATAAAATAGTTTTTATCGTATAAAAGCGCCAAAACATAAAAAAATGATATAAATGAGGTATCGCTGTAATCGTACTGACCCGAAGAATAAAACTGCTTTATCCATTTTACCAAACGCGGAACGGTATAAACGCCTCCCCCAAAAGAAATTCATGAATAGCTGGTTTTTGGTCATTCTGCCTCACAAAAATCAGAATAAAAAGCGATAAAAAAATCTCCCGTGCCCGAACATGTTACCAATAAAAACGTCAACTCGTCCCGCAAAAAACAAGACCTCGCATGACTCTGTGGACTCAAATATGGAAAAATTATAGCTCTCAAAATGTGGTAACGCAAAAAATATTTTTTGCAATAAAAAGTGTCTTTCAGTGTGTGACGGCTGCCAATCATAAAAATCCGCTAAAAAACCCGCTATAAAAGTAAATCAAACCCCCTTCATCACCCGCTTAGTTAGGGAAAAATTAAAAAATTAAAAAAATGTATTTATTTCCATTTTCTCATTAGGGTTAGGGCTAGGGTTAGGGTTGGGGGCTAAAGTTAGGGTTAGGGTTGGGGCTAAAGTTAGGGTTAGGGTTTGGATTACATTTACGGTTGGGAATAGGGTTGGGATTAGGGTTAGGGGTGTGTCTGGGTTAGAGGTGTGGTTAGGGTTACCGTTGGGATTAGGGTTAGGGGTGTGTTTGGATTAGGGTTTCAGTTATAATTGGGGGGTTTCCACTGTTTAGGCTCATCAGGGGCTCTCCAAACGCGACTTGGCGTCCGATCTCAATTCTAGCCAATTCTGCGTTGAAAAAGTAAAACAGTGCTCCGTCCCTTCCGAGCTCTCCCGTGCGCCCAAACAGGGGTTTACCCCAACATATGGGGTATCGGCGTACTCGGAACACATTGGAGAACAATTTTTGGGGTCCAATTTCTCCTGTTACCCTTGGGAAAATACAAAACTGGGGGCTTAAAAATAATTTTTGTGTAAAAAAAAATATTTTTTATTTGCACGGTTCTGCGTTATAAACTTTAGTGAAACACTTGGGGGTTCAAAGCTCTCACAACACATCTAGATGAGTTCCTTAGGGGGTCTACTTTCCAAAATGGTGTCACTTGTGGGGGGGTTTCAATATTTAGGCACATCAGTGGCTCTCCAAACGCAACATGGCGTCCCATCTCAATTCCTGTCAATTTTGCATTGAAAAGTCAAACGGCGCTCCTGTCCTTCCGAGCTCTCCCATGCGCCCAAACAGTGGTTTACCCTCACATATGGGGTATCAGCATACTTAGGACAAATTGTAGAACACCTTTTAGGTCCAATTTCTTCTCTTACCCTTGGAAAAAAATAATTGGGGGCGAAAAGATAATTTTTGTGGAAAAATATGATTTTTTATTTTTATAGTTCTGCATTATAAACTTCTGTGAAGCACTTGGTGGGTCAAAGTGCTCACCACACCTCTAGATAAGTTCCTTAGGGGGTCTACTTTCCAAAATGGTGTCACTTGTGGGGGGTTTCAATGTTTAGGCACATCAGGGGCTCTCCAAACGCAACATGGCGTCCCATCTCAATTCCAGTCAATTTTGCATTGAAAAGTCAAATGGCGCTCCTTCGCTTCCGAGCTCTGTCATGCGCCCAAACAGTGGTTTACCCCCACATATGGGGTATCGGCGTACTCAGGACAAATTGTACAACATCTTTTGGGGTCCATTTTCTCCTGTTACCCTTGGTAAAATAAAACAAATTGGAGCTGAAGTAAATTTTGTGTGAAAAAAAGTTAAATGTTCATTTTTATTTAAACATTCCAAAAATTCCTGTGAAACACCTGAAGGGTTAATAAACTTCTTGAATGTGGTTTTGAGCACCTTGAGGGGTGCAGTTTTTAGAATGGTGTCACACTTGGGTATTTTATATCATATAGACCCTTCAAAATGACTTCAAATGAGATGTGGTCCCTAAAAAAATGGTGTTGTAAAAATGAGAAATTGCTGGTCAACTTTTAACCCTTAACTCCCTAACAAAATAAAATTTTGGTTCCAAAATTGTGCTGATGTAAAGTAGACATGTGGGAAATGTTACTTATTAAGTATTTTGTGTGACATATCACTGTGATTTAATTGCATAAAAATTCAAAGTTGGAAAATTGCAAAATTTTCAAAATTTTCACCAAATTTCCATTTTTTTCACAAATAAACGCAGGTAATATCAAAGAAATTTTACCACTATCATGAAGTACAATATGAGAAAATGTGAGAATCACCAGGATCCGTTGAAGCATTCCAGAGTTATAACCTCATAAAGGGACAGTGGTCACAATCGTAAAAATTGGCCTGGTCATTAACGTGCAAACCACCCTTGGGGGTGAAGGGGTTAATCTTTGTTTTCAGTTTTAAGATTCTCGTGCTTTGTGGCATGACTGTGGGCAGGTCCCCATTAGATGCTGTGGTCTCATCTTAATCCTTGTGGGCTTAAATGAGAGGCACTGAAACTTAAATGACCTGCCTCCTATTTTAAATACTGTGCTTGCGTAGTTTATATTATGGTCTTAAAAAAAAATTATTAACTTCTGCAAAATGGCACCGGCGACGCATGCGCGGTATCATCTATCGGCAAGCGATAGATGCTACTGCGCTGGCTCCATTTTGCTGAAGTAAATTTTTTTGGGTAGAGACTACAATATAAAACTGGTCTTTAAAAAAAAAACAACAAAAAAAAAAACTGGTAAACTGGTTGATTTACAGCATGTAGGGGGCTAAAGTTCCAGGAGCGGTGCGGGACTGCTGCTGGCACGGAGTGCCGGGTGTCAGCTGTGCGGGCGCAAAATCACCTGAACCTATCCATATGTACCAGGTCAATAAGTCCCAGGTCACAGGGACGTATGGATACGTCTCAGGTGGGAAAGGGGTTAAATACATGTACAGTAAGCTGCACACACACTAATCATATATGTGACTGACATATATATATACAGTGGGTACGGAAAGTACTCATGCCCCTTTAAATTTTTCACTTTTTGTTTCATTGCAGCCATTTGGTAAATTAAAAAAGTCATTTTTTCTTACTAAGATACACTCTGCACCCCATCTTGACTGAAAAAAACAGAAATGTAGTAATTTTTGCAAATTTATTAAAAAAGAAAAACTGAAACATCACATGGTCATAAATATTCAGACCCTTTGCTCAATATTGAGTAGAAGCACCCTTTTGAGCTAGTACAGCCATGAGTCTTCTTGGGAATGATGCAACAAGTTTTTCACACCTGGATTTTCTTCCTTGCAGATTCTGTCCAGTTCCGTCAGGTTGGATGGTGAACATTGGTGGACAGGTTTAGGTCAGGGCTCTGGCTGGGCCAGTCAGGAATGGTCACAGAGTTGTTCTGAAGCCATTCCTTTGATATTTTAGCTGTGTACTTAAGGTTATTGTCTTGTTGGAAGGTGAAACTTCGGCAAGTCTGAGGTCCAGAGCACTCTGGAAGAGATTTTCATCCAGGATATCTCTGTACTTGGCCGCATTCATGTTTTCTTCAATGGTAATCAGTCATTTTGTCCCTGCAGCTGAAAAACACCCCGATAGCATGATGCTGCCACCACCATGTTTCACTGTTAGGATTGTATTGGGCAGGTGATGAGCAGTGCCTGGTTTTCTCCACACATACCACTTACAGCTATCACCAAAAAAGGTCTGTCTTAGTCTCATCAGACCAGAGAATCTTATTTCTTAGTCTGAGAGTCCTTCATGTGTTTTTAGCAAACTCTATGCGGGCTTTCATATATCTTGCACTGAGGAGAAGCTTCCGTCGGGACACTCTGCTATAAAGGCCCGAATGGTGGATGGCTGCAGGGACAGTTGACTTTGTGGAACTTTCTCCCATCTCCCCACTGCATCTCTGGAGCTCAGCCACAGTGATCTTGGGGTTCTTCTTTACCTCTTTCACCAAGGCTCTACTCCCACAATATCTCATTTTGGCTGGACATACAGGTCTAGGAAGACTTCTGGTGGTCCCAAACCCAAACTTCTTCCCTTTAAGGATTATGGAGGCCACTGTGCTCTTAGGAACCTTGAGACCTGCAGAAATTTTTTTGTAATCTTGGCCAGATCTGTGCCTTGCCACAATTCTGTCCCTGAGCTCCTTGGCCAGTTCTTTTAACCTTATGATTCTCCTTTGGTCTGACATGCACTGTGATCTGTGAGACCTTTTATAGACAGGTGTGTGCCTTTCCAAATCAATTCCTATCAATTTAATTAAACACAGATATGACACCAATGAAGGAGTAGAACCATCTCAAGGAGGATCACAAGGAAATGGACAGCATGTGACTTAATTAATAATAATCTTTATTTGTATAGCGCCAACATATTCCGCAGAGCTTTACAGTTTAATAGTTTCAAACACAACAGTCATAAGTAGCAACGTTAACAATACTATAATTAAAGCAAAATAAGACGACCGATTAGTACCGATTAGCTATATGGACAACCCTGGCTTTCTTCATTAAGGATAGACTGGAGAGGGGAAAGTCGAGCAAGGGGGAGGCCAATTACCATATATACTCGAGTATAAGCCGAGAATTTCAGCCTATTTTTTTAGGCTGAAATTGCCCCTCTCGGCTTATACTCGAGTCATTCCCAGGGGTCGGCAGGGGAGGGGGAGCGGCAGCTGTCTAATAATACTCACCTGCTCCTGGCGCAGTCCCTGCACGTCCCTCGTTCTCCGGCGCTGACAGCTTCTTCCTGTATTGAGCGGTCACATGGTACCGCTCATTACAGTAATGAATATGGACCGACTCCACTCCCATAGGGGTGGAGCTGCATATTCATTGCTGTAATGAGCGGTACCATGTGACCACTCACTACAGGAAGAAGCTGCCGGTGCCCGGAGAACCAGGGACCGTGCCAGGAGCAGGTGAGTATGGCGGGGGCAGTGCGCGATATTCACCTGTTTCTCATTCCCCCGTCGGCGCCGCTGTGTCTTCTGCGTCTTCTGCAGTGATGCTCAGGTCAGAGGGCGCGATGACACTATTCGTGTGCGCCGCCCTCTGCCTGAGCGTCAGTGCAGAGGACGGGGAAGACACAGCGACGCTCGGCGGTGGAACGGAGGACAGGTTAATATAGCAAGTGACGGGGGCCTGAGCGATGAGAGGTGAGACTTTTTTTTTTTTTTTTTTTTTTTTTTTAAATCGCAGCAACAGCATATGGGGCATAATATCTCTGGAGCATCTTATGGGGCCATGTGCAGCGTTATATGGGGGCAAATATCTCTATGGAGCATCTTATGGTGCCATGTGCAGCGTTATATGGGGGCAAATATCTCTATGGAGCATCTTATGGGGCCATAATCAGCATTTGTGCAGCATTATACGGGGCAAATGTGTCTATAGAGCATCTTATGGGACCATAATCAGCATTTGTGCAGCATTATATGGGGCAAATGTCTTTATGGAGCATCTTATGGTGTCATAATCAACATTTGTGCAGCATTATATGGGGCATATTTTAATATGGAGCATCTTATGGGGCCCATCATAAACTGTATGGAGCATTATGTGGGGCATATTTTGTATGGAGCATTATATGGGGCCCATCATGAACTGTATGGAGCACTATATGGGGCTCCTGATTCAATATGGATATTCAAAAACACTTAACCTACTGATGTCTCAATTAATTTTACTTTTATTGGTATCTATTTTTATTTTTGAAATTTACCGGTAGCTGCTGCATTTTCCACCCTAGGCTTATACTCGAGTCACTAAGTTTTCCCAGTTTTTTGTGGCAAAATTAGGGGTCTCGGCTTATACTCGGGTCGGCTTATACTCGAGTATATACGATAATAGAGCGTTACAGTAATCCAGGCGGGAGTGGATCAAGGCGACCGTGAGTGTGCAGGTGACCCGATGAAGCATTGGTATGCGAAAAGACCGCCGTCCACTCTGCCTCTCCCTGCATGCCGCTGTAACCTGCACGTCTTTGTGTCCAGATCCCAAGTTCTTGAATAAAGGACTAGCACTTTTTTTGAATTGGTGAGTGCTGCATATGTTCTCAAATTAACTCTGAAAACTGTTTATATTATATGCAGAGCACCTTGAACCATTTGTTATACTGCTGCAGCTCTTGTCTGGGTGATCTACAGTGCGTAACCAAAAACACAACAAAAATCAGCATAGCTAAAGTAAATCCTTATTAGACTATCATTAAGCAATTTAGCTACTTATGCTGAAACCATAAAACAAAAGGACTGAGAACTACGTATCAGGACAAGTCGCTAAAAGATACAACAAAAAGATTATGGGTCACAAGGGCCCCAAAAAACGACCAACAAGTCCGATTAGAACAATGTATAGAACATTAATCTTTATTATAACATAAACATTATAGAAAATATGCAAATATACATCACATTATCAAAAACAGGTGAAGTGCAGTACCACATGGTGTACATGGACACCGCATAGACATAAAAACAAATTAAGGGCGCATGGAGCCAGGAACAAACATACCCGTATTAGAGATAGCCAGCAAGGGGTTAATAAACCTCCTATTCCACAGGGGTGTATGTAAATCACAGGGGAAAACCCATTATCGTATATGGTTGAATATATTAAACCACCTTGCTATATCCAATATGACATATTTACAATATGAGCGTAATTTGATAATGCGATGTATATTTGTATATTTTCTATAATGTTTATGTACTAATAAAGATTAATGTTTTATACATTGTTCTAATCGGACGTGTTGGTCGTTTTTTTGGGCCCTTGTGACCCATAATCTTTTTCTTGTGATCTACAGTGGGTACAGAAAGTATTCTGACCCCTTTAAATTTTTCACTCTTTGTTTCATTGCAGCCTTTTAGTAAATTCAAAAAAGTTAATTTTTTTCTCTTTAAAGTACACTCTGCACCCCAACCTGATGGAACTGGAGATGATCTGCAAGGAAGAATGGCAGAGGATCCCCAAATCCAGATGTGAAAAACTTGTTGCATCATTCCCAAGAAGACTCATGGGCTGTACTAGCTCAAAAGGGGGCTACTACTCAATACTGAGCATAGGGCCTGAATATTTATGACCATGTGATATTTCCGTTTTTCTTTTTTAATAAATTTGCAAAAATGTATGTTTTTTCAGTCCAGATGGGGTGTAGACTGTAGAGTGTACATTAATGAGAGAAAAATGAACTTTTTTGAATTTACCAAATGGCTGCAATGAAGCAAAGAGTGAAAAATTTAAAGGGGTCTGAAAGCTTTTCGTACCCACTGTACTTTCCTTCTATGGGATTTGATATAGTGTGGACTGGTGCCGCAATCTGTTTTTCTTGGACACTGTATGTATTGTATGTTCAGTTCCAACATAACTGTGGTTTGGTGTGGGACAGCGTGACTGAGCCTTGACCTTAATGGGAATCTGTCACCCCCCCCCCCCACTCGGGATTTATATGACCTATTAATATAGGCATACAGGTAATAAAAAATGTTAAACTGGTCCTACCTGGGAACCCCAGAAGAAGGCTAACTGCCAAAACCTTTGTCGGGTGTGCTATGCGTGCCACGTCCCGCGCTGCAGGTATTGCTTTAGTTACATTGGTGCTTTAGAGTTTTGTTGAGTATAACTTGTATAAAGTGTGTGTGTGGGGGGGTGCGGGCTTTTTTGGAAACTCATGTAGCTACATGCTTATTTCTTACCTTCAGATCCGCATATATCTGCATGCGTCCTGCGTACCTATCTTTAACATTGTGTACCCAGGGACATGTGTACAACATGTTGCGTTTGGCGGTCACGTCAAAACGCCGCACGGGGACGCATCCGCATACAACGCATGACCATGCGTACACAATGTTAAAGATACGCAGGACGGATAACACTAGTGTGAAACCGGCCTTAGCCCTTACCGATCACCCACCCTACACACATTCAGCATGTACTGTTAGGCCTCTTTCACACTTCCGTTTTTTACAATCAGTCACAATCCGTCAAAATGTTGAAAAAACGGATCCTGTGCAGATTGTAAAAAACTAATGCACTGGATCTGTTTTTTTGACGGACCCGTAGCGTTTTCCAAGCGATCTGTAGCATCGCTTGGAAAACTGATCGACAGGTTGGTCACACTTGTCAAACATAGTGTTTGACAAGTGTGACCAACTTTTTACAATTGATGCAGCCTATGCTGCATCAATAGTAAAAAGATAAAATGTTAAAAATAATAATAATAAAAAAATCTTGACATTCTCACCTTCCGGCGTCCCTCACAGCCTTCCTGATGCTCGCGATGCTCCTGCTACATCATCACAGGTCATTCTCGCAATGCATTACTGAACAACTGGAGCATCAGCAACGCTACTGGGGCCACCGGAAGGTGAGAATATCAAGATTTTTTTATTTTTTTTAATTATTTTTAACATTATATCTTTTTACTATTGATGCTGCATAGGCAGCATCAATAGTAAAAAGAGCGAGCGAGAATGTCCCTGACGGGAAATTCTTCCATGCATGCTGCTCAGTTTCAAAAGATGGCATCTGTTGCTGGATTCCGGCTTTTGACACACAGCGACGGATCCTGCGTCCATAGGCTTCCATTATAGCCAATGATGGACCGTGCAGGATCCGTCGCTACGCGATTTTCTGACGTGCAAAAAAAAACCGTTTCTATGTGCGTTGTCTCCGCCCGACGGACAGCAATTTTACAACGGATCCAGTGCACGATGGATGAAACAGAAGGCGATCCATCACAATCCGTCGCTAATACAAGTCTATGAGATAAAAACAGATCTAGCAGAAACATTTGCTGGTCCGTTTTTTTCACAAAACGACGTGTTGTGACGGAAAAAGAAAGACAGAAGTGTGAAAGAGGCCTTAGCCTTTTAGGACCTGTCTGTTTGTCTTTTGGTAATGTGGCGCCACCTTGTGGTTTCCCACTTTTTAAATATGTTCTCATAAGATTGCATGGTTACAAGCATTTTATATGGAGAGGCTGTTGTGGGCAGAGGCAGCTTTCTCAGCGCTGCTGCATTGCTAAATCTAAAAACTGTCAGAATGGCTACACACAGTAATATAAGTGATACATCGTTGTTTTCAGGGTCTCCTACATGCCTACATCATGCTTCTCTCAGATGAGGTAGCAAAAACCTGCTGACAGATTCTCTTTAATTCAAGAAAAACTGCTCATACCATGGTAAAAACTGATACTCGGATCAAAAGCAGTAATGAAAGTTGGACTGTTCTGGGCACAAGAAAAATCAGACTTCTGAATGATCTCTAACCTACCTTTGCGATGAAGTAGAACATATATTGAAAGACAGGTCCCCTTGTCCAACCTCCGCATATGATCTCTCAAATGCTCTTGGATAAATGGGCAAAAATGTCATCAGTGCTTCCCTGCAAGGAATGGATAAGTCATTTTTTTTGTCAGCATGTTCCTATAACAGGGATTAATTTATGATGCTGTACACTTTTCTTTTTTAAATTCCAAAGCTGGGTGGTATGGTTTTCCATCTGTGATGGCTACATTTCCTGCATTTTATTTTAGCAGATGTGTTACTTTACATTTAGCTGTGGTTTTGTGACTGGCATTCCTTTAAAGCATTTAAATTTTGAAGTGCATGTTTGAAAAATAATACTGAGAAATTGTCTGGCTGCTAATATTCTTTGTTTTTTGTCATTTCTTTTGCACAACATCTATAAGAAAGTGTTAAGCTGCCCATGTACAGTCCAGTAATTTTGTCAGATCCTGACCCTTTGTTTTTCTAGGAGATATGCATTTGCCAGAAGTATCTGACAGCGACTCATCTCCCTTTCAAGCTCACAGAATCTGGAGGATTTTAATGTGAAATGAAGCCTTGTTCTCTTAAAAAAAGAATCCCAGTAAAAATTGTATTCTCTAATGTGATTGGCTCACCTAGTGAGGTGGATTCTTTAAGCTGTAGGTCAGAAACACGGCATAAAGTCGATGGCACTTAGATCAGTGAGGCCAGGACAGCAGGGTATGCTGGATGGCAAGCAGAACAGGAAATATCAGAAGACAAAGAGCCTGGAGTGTGGCTAACTAACAGAAGTATAGTCAATCCAGGACTTGCAGCAAACAAATGGTTAATCACTGGCATTATAATGATGATCAAGAAAACTGGATACTTGCTGAAAGAAAATAATATACACTGTTGCAACAGCATTGTAGTGTGAACATCATCAGTATAGCTGAGAAGAGTGTTATGCTTATATCAAGTAAATAGTATGAGCCAGGAAGAAAATGCAGATTGTCGATAAATGTACAGGCACGCAGTGCCTCATGTATTGGCCAAACATTTAAGTCCACCTTCCCTCCTACTTGTTTTCCTTCTATTTTCGCCCCTCCTTACTATACTCTTCTTTAATTGACATCTCTGGCTACATCGCGCCAAAGAAGGATGGAGATACGAGGAAAAGAAGCTGGTGGGAAGATGCACTTAAATGTGTGACCAAACCGTGGTGCACCTGTATTTGGTTTGAAAAGTCATTCTGTGCTGACAAACTCCCGTCAAGGGCCTTGGTTGGTGATATTAAGGGAGTTGTAGGCCTCCGAGGCTCTCGTATGCTTACATTCAAAAAGCGAATTTCAGTACAAATTATCCAAAATTATGCATGTAGTTAATGAATTTGGCGCAAAATAAAAATGCTTTGTATTTTTGTCTTTTCACCAGCTTTTGGACTTTTTAGTACCAAAAGTCTCATCGCTTACAAAAAAAAAAAAAAAATGCACCGAATTGAAAATTTGTCCAGAATTCTCACTGTGTTCTTGGTGGCGGTCACCTCTTCAAAGCGATTATGGGAGATCCAGGAACTATCAGTAAAAAATCCTTATCTTGAGATCTTGGAGGACCGTCTAATACTCAGGCTTGACCCTTCTTTCTGGCCAAAAGTAATATCAAGGGCAAACTTGAACCAGGAGATCGTCCTCCCATCATTTTGTCAACATCCTAGTAATGATAGAGAGACTTTTTCATACTGTGGACGTAAGAAGATCAGTAATGTGTTACGTGGAAACTACTAAAGCCTGGAGACAAGCCTCATACCTGTTTTTACAGCATTCAGGAAACAATAAAGTCAAGGAAGCCTCAACTACAACTCTAGCCAGATGGATTACTTTGACCATTTCCCTGGCTTATGAATTTGAGAACAATGAGCCCCCAATTAACATCTTGGGCTGAGAGAGCAGGGGCGTCCATAGGCCAAATTTGCTGGGCCGCAACTTGGTCTCATATAACAACATTCTGTAAATACTGCAAGCTAGACGTAATATCAGGTCAACAGCTAGCTTTCGGGCGCAAAATCCTTCGGCAGTGGTCCCACCCAGAGATGCCATTGATTTGGTATTTCTCCTGACATACTGTCATGAGGGGGACATCATGGGAAATTAGGAATTGGTCTTACCGGTAATTGTTTTTCCAGGAGTCCATCATTATAGCACCATTACATTCCCTCCCCTGAATTCTCACTACTATATGAAATTAACATTAGCTATGTAAAAATTCAATAAAATAGAGTTGCATCCATCCTGGTGTGGTGATTGGTTAAGACAGGAGGGGGGTGGGGCTTTTAACCTCTCGTGTGTTAACTGTCCCTAGAGGATGACTAGGACTACCTGCTGACATGCTAATTCCTAATTTCTCGTGCAAAAGTAGCTAACTGCAAAAAAGTATACAAAAGTTTGATACGCTGTAATTGTATCGACTTGTAGCAAAGATAGCATATTGTATATGCTGCATGGTGAATGCTGCAAAATTTATTATGCAACATACAATGCCTAAATTGGTGTTTTCTACACATTTACCCCCAGAAAGAGCTAATAAAAGGTGCCTGTCTGATACACAGCAGTGGGTTCAGTGTAACCACCTCCCTCCCCCTGGCTGTTACAGATGAGACCAGAGAGGTCACACAGATCCCACCACTGACACTAGATGTCATGGGAATGCACCTCCGCTGCCTCCAATCGTCAGGACAATCGCGCAATTGGCTGACGAGTGATGGACGAGCTGCATCCACTACTAGTCTGGTTATTGGGGAACTAACAGTGAGCGCATGGTATATACACCTCCGATTCCAACTATTGAATATGTGTATATACCCCGCTACAGTCATTGTCAGCTCTTCAATAACAAAAAGAACTACTACTAGCTGTCCCCACCAATCCTTTATACAGGCCGATTAGACACCCGGCTTTAGTGGTGCGGTTTGCAGAGTAAGAGGAACAGAGCTATTACATTTTATATTCAATCCAGGCAGTGTTTATAACAAACTAGATGGTGGCCCGATTCTAACGCATCGGGTATTCTAGAATATGTATATATGTATGTATATAGCAGCCACAAAGTATATAGCACAGCCACGTAGTATATTGTTTTGTTAAGGTTCAAAGAATTGTGATGAATAAATAAGTGCTCACACGACAATTGAATAAACTAATATGAATTTACTTAATAAAAGATAATAAATATAAACAGATAATAAGATAATATAATAAATATTATATATCATCATGTCGCGAGACCGCAATGCAATGCCCGGAGCGTCGTAAGGAACGGGAAAAGAGCCGGAAGGTGAAAATATAATGATTTTATATATTTTTTTTTTATTTTTAACATTAGATCTTTTTACTATTGATGCTGCATAGGCAGCATCAATAGTAAAAAGTTCGTCACATAGGGTTAATAGCAGCGTTAACAGACTGCGTTACACCGTGTAATGCCGCGGTGTAACGCAGTCGGTTTAACGGACTGCTACAACGCTATGTGGGTGGCGGGCGCTGGAGGGAGTATAGAGGGGGCTCTGAGTGCAGGGAAGTAGGGAGCGGCCATTTCGCGGCCGGACTGTGCCCGTCGCTGATTGGTCACGGCCAGCTGGCCGCGACCAATCAGCAACTTGGGATTTCCGTGACAGACAAACAGACAGAAAGACAGACAGACAGAAAGACGGAAGTGACCCTTAGACAATTATATAGTAGATATACAAGGATGAAGCAAAATGGAAACAAAACAATACGATACATGCGTAAAATAAAAAGGAATAATGAAAGCATACTACTAACTCTGATGCCATGGATATGGCTCAGTGCTTAGCGGAGGGAGGCACTTTGATTGGAAAGTGGACAGAACGTACAGCGAACTGTGCTTTCCAAGTATTGACAATGATCCTAACCCAGATTCTGCTTTTTATTAGCTCTGATTTACACCCACATACCTCCCCTTTATGGCCTTACGTGGGGCTGTTTCTAGGATGTTCTCAGCCCTTCAGGATTTGAATCTCCAACTTGCAAGTTATCTTCGCCTCTGAATGTCCCAGGCTTTCAATATTGATTTCATATTTTTTGTTGTGACTTTACCTTTACATAGAGACCATATGTAACCTGGTTTCCATAATCAATCTGGTTGATATTAAGTTGAAGTCGTTGGAGTGGCCTCACGGCAATGTGAGTGAATGAGTCACGTCCGTCCCATCACCTATTGGATCGATGAAAACCCCAATATTCCTATTTGAACACTGGTACCAGCAGGTTTGCGAAAGATTTTCATGAAGAAGGAAGCTCATCCTGGGGAATACCATTCCCCTCCTTGGAACAAAGGAGCCCCTGCCTCTTGAATCTAAGACTCCTTGTCTTCTGGTTCAAAGGTTGTTTTAATTGGTTTTCCTTTTCCTTGGTCTAATTAACTTCAAAAGAAGGTTGGAACCTTCAGTTATAGGTAATTTTCCAACTTCCCCATGTTAAAGGGACACTGTCACCCCCTCCAGCCGTTAAACTAAAAGAGCCACCTTGTGCAGCAGTAATGCTGCATTCTAACAAGGTGGCTCTTTTAGTTTTTGCTTCTGTTATTCCCTCAATAAAGCGTTTTATAATTTTCCCTAAATACCTGTCTTTGTACCTGGAGGCAGGTCTGAAGCCTCCTCTGTGAAGCACCCAACTGCCGTCACTCATCTCTTCTGGGGCGATGGTCGCCGCCCCCTGCGCTCTGTTCTTCTTAAATCCGGCGCCTGCGCTGTGCGTGCCTGCCTGGGGCAGGCGCAGTGTTCATTGGCCGTCATAGGTCAGATGCAGGGTGCCTGACTGCGCCTGCGCGGGCAATGCGGCCACCCTGTTACTGAAGCCCCGCACTGTGTTATGCATTATGCACAGTGCGGGGCTGGGATTCCTGGGCATGCGCACTGCGCTTGTCAGACTCTCCCCCAGGTTCCCCGCCTTCCAGCGTCGGTCTGTGCAGGAATCTGCCCAGGAATCCCAGCCCCGCACTGTGCATAATGCATAACACAGTGCGGGGCGGGGATTCAGTAACAGGGAGGCCCGCTCAGGCGCAGTCAGGCACCCGGCATCTGAGCTATGACGGCCAATGAACACTGCGCCTGCCCCAGGCAGGCACGCACAGCGCAGGCGCCGGATTTAAGAAGAACAGCGCGCAGGGGGCGGCGACCACATCCCCAGAAGAAATGAGTGACGGCAGTTGGGCGCTTCACAGAGGAGGCTTGAGACCTGCCTCCAGGTACAAAGATAGGTATTTGGGGAAAATTATAAAACGCTTTATTGAGGGAATAACAGACGCAAAAACTAGAAGAGCCACCTTGTTAGACTGCAGCATTACTGCTGCACAAGGTGGCTCTTTTAGTTTATAACGGCTGGAGGGGGTGACAGTGGCCCTTTAAATGTGTGTGTGTGTGTGTGTGTGTGTGTGTGTGTGGGGGGGGGGGGGGGGGTTTACATCTGTCTTATGGGTTTTCTATCTGTGTTTGATAGAAAAAAAGATAATGAGTTACGGGTAGATTTGATTTTCCCAAACCATGACAGCACCGCAGAGACAGAATCTGCCCCCAGGAACAGAAACCTGCAGAATAAAAAGGGCATAACCTCTCCGAACACTTGTGTGTTTACACAGCATAAGATGTAGCCAAATGGTTAAACATAAGATCAATGTTCCATAACTGTTTAAGTAAGAGCTCAAAAGTTCTCTTTAAATTCTGGCTCTTGAAAGAAGATTATGAAAAAAACGTATGAAAAGAAAAGCAAAGTTTGACCTTAAGGCCGTGATGACACAGCGGGATACGGCCGAGTCTCACAGGTTAAAACCCAGCTCTGGCAGCGGCACTCCAGAGCGGAGCGTGCGGCTGCATAGCAATACATGGAGCCGCCCGCTCCTCTCCGGAGTGCCGGTGCCAGAGCTTGTTTTTAACCTGCGAGACTCGGCCGTATCTCGATGTAGTGTGACTCCGGCCTAAGGCCCAAACAGGGTTCCTCCTTAAAGAGTCAATGAATCTCAGATCCTAGGCTACATGCTCCTTTAAAGGCTCATGCAGACAACTGTATTGTCAGACAGAGTACGATCTGTCAAAACATTGGATCATACTTGGACCAATATTCCAGAGGCTGTCCACATGTCTTGTTTTTGGACAAGAGACTATCAAAGGGAGAAATCGCAGCATAGACAATTTGGAAAATCAGGTCGCACTAGGCAATGCAATGCAAGTCAATGAGCAATTTTCACTGACTTGACAGAACTTAGAAACCATTTTCTCCACAGCTGAGAAAATTGGATCAGACTATGCTCACACTCTGATGAGAGGTTTGATAAGAATGTAATTTTAATAATCAGCCAAATTCTCTCAGATGAGAGAAAATAGTGTTGTGTGACGCTCGCCTAAGGCTAGTTTCACATTTGCGTCTATGTGCACAGTGTATCATCCGCAACAGCAAACGCATGCAAAGGCATGCTAACACAGCATTTTTTATCCGCATAAGCTTATGCATAACGGCAAAAAAAGCAGTGTTTCAATATTTCGAGGAGGGCGTGTCTCAATGGGTGTGTCTCAAAACAGTTCCTGGACGTGCGCAGTCTGAAGTACGCAAGCGCATCGAACGCATGTCCTTGTATACGCATGCATTCCCATAGACAGTAATGCGTTTTTAATGCACTCATCTGCATACGCATGCCTGCGCATATTTGACTAATTTTTGACACTTCCAAAAATGCAACATGTTGCGTTAGCCGTGCGCCGCCGCACACCGCGAAAAAACGCATGCATACGTAATAACATTCGAACGCATAAAAAAGCATGTCCATGCGTAGACCATGTTAAAGTTAGGTACGCATGACACATGCGGATCATACGCTGCGCACACAGACGCAAATGTGAAACCAGCCTAAGTGAGGGATTGTTTTTTTTTGTTTTGTTTTTTTACTTGAATTTGTGTTGTTCGTCCATTGTAGTCGAAGATGACCATGACTTCATGGTTTAGAGCAGGATCAGTGGCTGTGGGTCTAAGGGTATGTGCACATGTATTTTGGAGCTCTGCGGATTTTTCCGCGGCAGATTTGAGAAATCCGCAGGTAAAAGGCACTGCGTTTTACCTGTGGATTTACCGCGGATTTTGTGCAGATTCCACCTACGGTTTTACACCTGCGGATTCCTATTGTGGAGCAGGTGTAAACCGCAGCGGAATCCGCACAAAGAATTGACATGGGCACTGCGGATTGCGGTTTCCATAGGTTTACATTGTACTGTAAACGCATGGAAAGTTGCTGCGGATCCGCAGCAAAATCCGCAACGTGTGCACATAGCCTACTGGCCCACATATGTGTCATAAGTATGTGGTCAAGACAGTAGATACTGTTTGTGTCTTGCGCACAGCACACTTTCCTTTTGCTTCAAAGATACTCCTATCTCCAGCTGCACATGCTCCTGCGGTGATCCTGTCTGGCCAAGCTGAACAAGTCCAGGGCAAGCTTCTCCCATTCGTTGATGTTGACTTTCAAGATTTTTGAGACACACTTTAAGGCAGTTTTTATAACGTTTCTGCTGCCACCCGACTGCTTGCTTTCCCTGACACAGTTTTCCGTACAGCAGTTGTTTAGGTAATTGGCTGTCTGTCATCCTGACCACATGTCCAGCCCCCTTGGCTTGGGCTGTCAGCAGGAGAGTGTAAACACTGCAGAGGCTAGATTTTTCCAGGTTAGCCATGTCAGGTACATGGTCTTGCCACCTGATGTGGAGAAGTCTGGGAAGACAGCTCAGGTGAAAATGATTGAGCGGTTTGGCATGCCAGCTGTAGACAGTCAAGGTCTCACTGGTATAGACAAGTGTAGTAAGCACCACCGCGCAATAAGCCTTCAGATTAATAGTAAGGCTGAGACCCTTGATTCCAAAACGTTCTTAAGCAGTCTCCCGAAGGTGATGCTGGCTTTGGCAATTCTGTTGTTCTCAGCGTCTATGGTCACTACGCAGAAGAGTGTGCTGCCCAGGTAGGTGACGTTGTCAACTGCTTTGAGGTTGTGCTCATTCACCATAATGCATGCCTGCTGATACGGTTTTCCTGGAGCAGATTGGTACATAACTTACCGTATATACTCGAGTATAAGCCGAGATTTTCAGCCCATTTTTGGGGGCTGAAAGTCCCCCTCTCGGCTTATACTCGGGTCATACCCAGGGGTCGGCAGGTGATGGGGAGCGGGGGCTGTCTAAATTATACTCACCTGACCTGGCGCGGTTCCTGCAGGTCCCTGGCTCCCCGGCGCCCTAGCTTCTTCCTGTACTGAGCGGTCACATGGTACTGCTCATTACAGTAATGAATATGCGGCTCCACCTCCCATAGGGGTGGAGCCGCATATTCATTACTGTAATGAGTGGTAACGGTGACTGCTCAGTACAGGAAGAAGCTGCGGCGCCTGGGAAGCAGGGACTGCACAGCGCCAGGAGCAGGTGAGTATAATGGGGAGGGGGAGCGCGATATTCACCGGGCGCCGCTGCGTCTTCTGCAGTGACGTGGTTAGTGCGCGCCCTCTGCCTGAACGTCAGTGCAGAAGACGCTGAAGATGGAGCGGCGCCGTAACGAAGTCAGACATTGAAAGTGCCGGGGGCCTGAGCGACGAAGAGATGAGTATGTGATTTTTTTTTTTTTTATAGCAAGTGTCTGTATGGGGCATCTTATGGGGCCATAACGTCTGTGCAGCACTATATGGGGCAAGTGTCTGTATGGGGCCATAATCAACGTTTGTGCAGCACTATATGGGGCAAGTGTCTGTATGGAGCATCTTATGGGGCCATAATTAACGTTTGTGGAGCATTATATGGGGCAAGTGTCTGTATGGAGCATCTTATGGGGTCATAATCAAGGTTTGTGCAGCACTATATGGGGCAAATATCTTTATGGAGCATCTTGTGGGGCCATAATCAACATTTGTGCAGCATTATATTGGGCAAATGTGTCTATGGAGCATCTTATGGGGCCATTATTAACCTTTATGCAGGACTATATGGGGCATATTTTAATATGGAGCATCTTATGGGGCCATCATAAACTTTATGGAGCATTATATGGGGCTCCTGATTCAATATGGATATTCAAAAAAACTTAACCTACTGATGTCTCAATTAATTTTACTTTTATTGGTATCTATTTTTACTTTTGACGTTTACCGGTAGCTGCTGCATTTCCCACCCTTAGGCTTATACTCGAGTCATTAAGTTTTCCCAGTTTTTGTGGCAAAATTAGGGGGGGGGTCGGCTTATACTCGGGTCGGCTTATACTCGAGTATATACGGTAAGTATTTTTTGGTATTGATAATGAGACCGAAGTTTTTGCAAGCTTGTGAAAAATGGTCCATTCCATAGTGCATCTGCTGCTCTGTGCTGGTATTGTGCAGTCATCAGCAAACAAGAAGTCACGGATAACAGTCTCATGCTCCTTTTGTAACAGCCTTCAGCATACCTCCCAACTTTTGAAGATGGGAGAGAGGGACAAAGTCAGCGGCGCGCAACGCGCCGCGGCAAATTTTAGGCCACACCTCTGACCACACACATTCATAACTAGTCACACCCATATCCGCGTCCCAACCACACCCATTTAGCACTGCTGATCACACTGTTTCATAAAGAATAATTCTAAACAAAAAATATGGCCGCACAGTGCTCCATACTGTATAATGGCCACACATGATGCTCCATACTGTATAATGACCACACATGATGCTCCATACTGTATAATGACCACACATGATTCTCCATACTGTATAATGACAGCACATGAGCCTCCATACTGTATTATGGCCACACATGATGCTCCATACTGTATAATGACCGCACATGATGCTCCATACTGTATAATAGCCCCACATGATGCTCCATACTGTATAATGACCGAACATGATGCTCCATACTGTATATTGGCCGCACATGATGCTCCATTCTGTATAATGACCACACATGATGCTCCATACTGTATATTGGTTGCACATGATGCTCCATACTGTATAATGACTGCACATGCTGCTCCATACTGTATAATAGCCCCACATGATGCTCCATACTGTATAATGACCGCACATGCTGCTTCATACTGTATAATAGCCCCACATGATGCTCCATACTGTATAATGACTGCACATGCTGCTCCATACTGTATAATGACCACACATGATGCTCCATACTGTATATCGGCCGCACATGATACTTCGTACCGTATAATGGCCACACATAGCTACTCCTACACACACAGCTCCGCTTCGTACACCTCGTACACATTCAGCTCCGCTCCATACACCTCGTACACGTTCAGCTCCGCTCCATACACCTCGTACACATTTAGCTCTGCTCCATACACCTCGTATACACACGGCTCCGCTCCATACACCTCATACACACGGCTCCGCTCTGTACACCTCGTACACATTCAGCTCCGCTCCATACACCTCATACACATACGGCTCCGCTCCGTACACCTCGTACAAACACGGCTCTGCTCCATACACCTCGTACACACACGGCTCCGCTCCATACACCTCATACACACACGGCTCCGCTCCATACACCTCATACACAGACATGGCTCTGCTACATCCAAACCGTACACCTCCTGACCCCACACAAAGCAGCTTACTTACCTCATCCAGCAGCACCATGTGGCAAGTTGGCAACCAGCACAGCCGAGTCCTGCAATCCACGGAGGTCCCGATCATGTGACCCCTGACTCCTCCCCTCCTGTGACCTCATCACAGGTCCTGTGCGCACAGAGCAGGCAGCCAATATGTGGTGTAAGGCTCTGCGGCTGACAGGGATGACCGGCTGATACGTACGGTACTGCACTGCCTACGGAAGGGTAACGGGGCATGGCTTAACACAAGTGGGCATGTCGGCTGCTTCTCCTGCTGTCTGCAGGAAGCAGAGCGTCCCGTGTGGGAGTGCGGGGCAAAGGCTCAAAACCGGGACAGTCCCGCATAATGAGGAACAGTTGGGAGCTATGCTTTAGGCATCTGGGATTGAATAGCTTGCAGACAGTCCTGTACTGGACATGGATTCCGTATTCGCAGTTACTAAAGGCATCTCTCGGCATGGCAGAAAATAGCATACTGAACAGGGTTGGGGCAAGTGCACAGCCTTGTTTTATGCTGTTTGTAACTGGGAAGTCTTCCGATTCGTTTTGATCATTCAGGACCTACACCATCATACCATTATGGAGCTGCCAGACGATTGTTACGAACTTACTCGTGCAGCCAAACTTTTCCATGATTTTCCACATGCTGCCTCTGCTGACCTAGCTCAAGGTGGTGGAGGAGGTGGTTGATCAAGAGGTGAGTCAGAATGTTCCCAGCAGTGGACAGAAGGGAGAATGCCTCAATGGTTATCGCAAGATTGGCGGTTGCCTCTTTTCTATCTATGTATATAATGATTCCTCCATTATGATGTCACAAAAGTGCAAGAAAACCAAAAGGGATTGGCTGTGTGAACAGTACCTATGATGTGTGTTGATGATACCAGTGAAATGTGCATTCAGCTGCCTATAACACAAGATTGAGAGTTAAGTGGAGGATAATAATTATGTTTTTAAAGAAAGGTAAACATGTGGGAGTCCATTGGGAGCCACTGGGTCATTTTCTTGGTTACTGGGAAAGGACAATCTTGTCGCTCTTTGGAAGAAAAAAAGCTTGTGATTGTTAATGATAAATATTTCTATAATTATTTGATTCCTTGTGAGGTGAAGTCTTTAAGCAAAAAAAGACTTGAGAAAAGCAGCAGTGAGTGATTAGGGTATAATCTGCATAGGTTACTGTGAAAACTATGGATATACAAAAAAGTGAAATCTGAGGGGGTGCAGTATCTGTAACCCTAATGTACTGCAGATTCCAGACTCCATTGTTCTTCTGGATGCGTCATGCTAGTATTAGATTCCTGGCATAAAACTGCTTCTACGTTTTACATCCTGGTATCTCTGCCGTTTTGCTGTTTTCTGAATTTTTGGAGGATCTCTGAATCCTCTTTCTGTGCTGTATTTGTTTAGCGTTAGGACTCGTAAGCATGGGGACCCGTGACGTGGGTTACGAACTTTCGTATTTTGGCCAAAATATTAACTAATACCTCTTGTATTTTTATATGTGTTTTTTTGCACTTTTTTCGGGGTGCAATTGGGCCCATTCGGTCTTGTAAACTGTGGTGTCTGTTCACATGGGATGTATTTGGATAGCGCTGGGCAGCCCACCTGATCTAATAGAAGGGTATCGTTACTAGGCTGTTAACCTGGATGCTGTGCATTACCATAGTGTGAACAGTGCCACATACAAGTCTATGTGCGCAGTAATATGCCAAGCAGCCACCCGCTCCATTTGATTGGTAGGTTGAGTGTGGGTGTCTCATCTGTATTTTTGCACCGATGTTGCCGCCATCTTAACTACATGGGTCCACTGCAATCCTGATAGTGCATTTGTTCGGACATCCTGGTAATTGCATAGACTTATCTGCAGAATATGATTTGGTCTGTGCTGCCTTAAGGGAAGGGAGAGACTGAGACTAATGCTGGTAAGACGGGAGAAGATGTCAGTTGTAGGTCAGCAGCTATGATTTTGCCTTTTTGGTTTTGGAGATATGGATGAATATCTAAATTTCTTGGTGATGGCTGGCTGCACGCAGATGATGCTTAGCATTGCGAGGCGTTAGAAATCCCACTTACGTAAACAGTATAACAGTGTAAAAATACTGAAGCAAACACATCTTTAGAGCAAATTTATTCCTAACTTCTATACTAGAAAAACGCAGCAATTGCTTTGAAACAGACTGCACTATGCCACAACATGGTGACTGTAAATAATGCCAAAAAAGCCCCTGCAATCTCTGTAATGATGTGCTCACATCTACAGCATTAATGAAATCTGTGTCATGAGCGTTATGATGGGAAGGCATTCACATGACATGATATTCAGGCATTAGATCGTGCGCGCACAGGAGCAGTGTCCACACATTCGATGCAGCGAACGCTGCTTTATTGACAGCCAAACTCTGCAGCTGTCTGTGCCACATTCATTTGTGACTTTGGCATATAGTTGGTTGTGAGATGGAGGGGGCTGTATATCTCATCCGAATGGCCCCCTGGCATATGATTGGCCTCCAGGTCTGCCCGCTATGATGGACTGCCATGAGCAGGGCCGAACAGGCTGTACGTCATGTGAAACTGACAGGTCTAATACACAACAATATTCATTAGACCCATCGATCAAAGTGTTACGTTCTCATAGTTGGACTAGGTAAAAGGGTAAATTAAAGTTCAATAAAATGTGAAAAGTGCAGCACTGAAATGGCATATTTGCAGGTTTCACTCTGTAATGTCCACCATCTGCTTATTTCTGGAAAATGCTTGTGGGGTAAAAATAGTCACTACACCCATAGTTAAAGGGAACCTGTCACCCCCCCAAGGCGTTTTTAACTAAAAGAGCCATTTGTGCAGCACTAATGCTGCATTCTGTCAAGGTGGCTCTTTTAGTTCGGGTCCCTGCCAACTCTGAAATAATCGTTTTTAGAATTTGCCCCTCATACCTGCAGTTTCTCAGGGGGGCATGTCTTTTCCCCCTGACACAAACGCCTCCCAGCCGTCACTCAGGGCCTCCGGGCACCGCCTCCATTTCCTTCCTGAACATCCTCGGCGCCTGAGCTGTAAGTTTTTTTTTCTGGCTGCCCTTCGACTCCCATCACATGATGGGAACTTACAGAGCAGGTGCTGGGGACATCCAGGAAGAAAATGTGTCAGGGGGAAAAGACATGCCCCCCTGACAAACTGCAGGTATGAGGGGCAAATTCTAAAAGCGATTATTGCAGCGTTGGCAGGGACCCGAACTAAAAGAGCCACCTTGACAGAATTCAGCATTAGTGCTGCACAAGATGGCTCTTTAACCCCTTTCTGACCTCAGACGGGATAGTACGTCCGAGGTCAGATACCCTGCTTTGATGCAGGGCTCCGGCGGTGAGCCCGCATCAAAGCCGGGACATGTCAGCTGTTTTGAACAGCTGACATGTGCCCGCAATAGCGGCGGGTGAAACCGCGATTTACCCGCCGCTATTAACTAGTTAAATGCCGCTGTGAAACGCAGACAGCGGCATTTAACCGGCGCTTCCAGCCGGGCGGCTGGAAATGAGCGCATCGCCGACCCCCGTCACATGATCGGAGGTCGGCGATGCTTCTGAATAGTAACCATAGAGGTCCTTGAGACCTCTATGGTTACTGATCCCCGGCAGCTGTGAGCGCCACCCTGTGGTCGGCACTCACAGCACACCTGCATTTCTGCTACATAGCAACGAACATCAGATCGCTGCTATGTAGCAGAGCCGATCGTGTTGTGCCAGCTTCTAGCCTCCCATGGAGGCTATTGAAGCATGGCAAAAGTTAAAAAAAAGTAAAAAAAATATAAAGATTTACATCACCCCCCTTTCGCCCCATTCAAAATAAATCAATAAAAAAATATTCAAACCTACGCATATTTGGTATCGCCGCGTTCAGAATCGCCCGATCTATCAATAAAAAAAAAGCATTAACCTGATCGCTAAACGGCGTAACAAGAAAAAAAATTCGAAACGCCAGAATTACGTTTTTTTCGTCGCCGCGACATTGCATTAAAATGCAATAACGGGCGATCAAAAGAACGTATCTGCACCGAAATGGAATCATTAAAAACGCCAGCTCGGCACACAAAAAATAAGCCCTCAACCGACCCAGATCATGAAAAATGGAGACGCTACAAGTATTGGAAAATGGCGCCATTTTTTTTTTTTTTTTAGCAAAGTTTGGAATTTTTTTTCACCACTTAGATAAAAAATAACCTAGTCATCTAAGGTGTCTATGAACTCGTACTGACCTGGAAAATCATAATAGCAGGTCAGTTTTAGCATTTAGTGAACTTAGCAAAAAAGCCAAACAAAAAACAAGTGTGGGACTGCACTTTTTTTTGCAATTTCACTGCACTTGGAATTTTTTTCCCGTGTTCTAGTACATGACATGGTAAAACCAATGATGTCGTTCAAAAGTACAACTCGTCCCGCAAAAAATAAGCCCTCTCACATGGCCAAACTGACGGAAAAATAAAAAAGTTATGGCTCTGGGAAGGAGGGGAGCGAAAAACGAACACGGAAAAATGGAAAATCCCAAGGTCATGAAGGGGTTAAGTTAAAAACGCCTGGGGGGGTGACAGGTTCCCTTTAAATTCCTAAAGGGGTGCTCCTAAAGTCATATAGCTCCTTCCCTTCTGAGCTCAGCCGTGTGGCCAAATACGCAATTTTTTCTGCATGCAGCAACACCCTATGTGGTGTCTGAAATTCGCAAAAAATTATGGGATCCGTTTAGAACTTTCTAAACTTCCAGGAGATACACCGCAGGATTCTTGGTGAAATAATATTAGTCAGTACCTCCAATTAGAAATGTAGTATGGTTTTTCTGATTTGCTATGTGTCTTTCCTCAAGTGCAAGTACTGCAGGACTGATGTAGTGACAATTAGCTAGTTGCTAGTGGTCATAACCATGGATACCTAAGGTCCTGCAATGCCTGCACATGAGAGACACAGCAAAACAGAAGAACTGTACTACTATTCTAATTGGAGGTATCTGCTAATATTATTATACCTAATACATATTGGGATAGGATCTTGGAAAATACCCCTTTTAAGCTATTTTTAGTGTTTCTTTCAAAAAATCACACCCCACCATTTCAGCCGTTTTTATTGGGATGAAAGATAAATGCACTGGTACCTTTTTATATTCGCTATATGTTGCCTGAATCCGAAGAAATCCACAATTTGTACAAAATACAAATGAGGCATTAAGTAATTTGTCACCCAAAGAGTTCTTAAAGAAAGTGCCTCCTGAGGTTATTACGATATGAAACGATACACTTTATTGATCCCGGTGGGAAATTACGGTATTACAGCAGCAATACAAACAGCAGTACATAAAATATTAGGACACAAATCTTGCACAAGTATATCAACATTACATAACAAATAGATGTGGGTAGTTCAGGTATACAAGTCACTGTTAATTGACATTAGTACACCAGCAATCAGTCATTGTTGTCTACCACCCTTAGGAAATTATTATACACTAGATGGTGGCCCGATTCTAACGCATCGGGTATTCTACAATATGTATGTATGTATGTATGTATGTATGTATTTAGCAGCCACATAGTATATAGCACAGACCACATACCAAACAGTATATAACACAGCCCACGCAGTATATAACATTGCCCACGTAGTATATAACACTGCCCACGTAGTATATAACACAGCCCACGTAGTATATAGTACTGCCCATGTAGTATATAGCAGCCACGCAGTATATAACACTGCCCACGTAGTATATAGCAGCCACGTAGTATATAACACTGCCCACGTAGTATATAGCAGCCACGCAGTATATAACACTGCCCACGTAGTATATAGCACAGCCCACGCAGTATATAATACTATATAGCAGGGGTGTCAAACTGCATTCCTCGAGGGCCGCAAGCAGGTCATGTTTTCAGGATTTCCTTGTATTGCACAGGTGATAATTTAACCACCTGCACAGATAGTGATTCCAGCACCTTGTGCAATGCTAAGGAAATCTTGAAAACATGCATGGTTTGAGGCCCTCGAGGAATGCAGTTTGACACCCCTGCTATATAGCACAGCCCACGTAGTATATTGCCCAGCCACGTAGTATATAACACAGCCACATAGTATATAACACAGCCAGGTAGCATATTGCCCAGCCACGTAGTATATTGCCCAGCCACATAGTATATAGCACAGCCCACGTAGTATATTGCCTAGCCACGTATATTGCCCAGCCACGTAGTATATTGCCCAGCCACATAGTATATTGCCCACCCACGTAGTATATAGCACAGACACGAAGTATATAGCACAGACACGAAGTATATAGCACAGACATGTAGTATATAGCACAGACACGTAGTATATTGCCCAGCCACGTAGTATATAGCACAGACAGAGTATGTTGCCCAGCCACGTAGTATATTGAACAGCCACAGAGTATATAGCACAGACACAGTATATTGCACAGACACTTAGTATATAGCACAGCCACGTAGCATATAGCACAGAGACATAGTATATAACACTGCCCATGCAGTATATAACACAGGTCACGTAGTATAGAGCCCAGCGATGTAGTATATTGCCCAGCCACGTAATATATACCACAGCCACGTAGTATATAGCACAGCCCATATAGTATATAGCACAGAGATGTAGTATATAACAAAGCCCACGCAGTATCTAACACAGCCCACGTAGTATATAGCAATGTGGGCACCGTATCCCTGTTAAAAAAAAGAATTAAAATAAAAAATAGTTACTCGCCCTCCGTCGGCCCCCCCGGATCCAGCCGAGACATTTACCGATGCTCCTCACGACGCTCCGGTCCCAAGAGTGCATTGTGGTCTCGTGAGATGATGACGTAGCGGTCTCGCGATACCGCTACGTCATCATCTCGCGAGACCGCAATGCATGGACTGGTCACCGGAGCGTCGCGAGGAGCGGGAAAGGCCTCGGCTGGATCCGGGGGCCCACGGAAGGTGAGTGTATAATGATTTTTTTATTTTTTTAATTATTTTTAACATTAGATCTTTTTACTATTGATGCCGCATAGGCAGCATCATTAGTAAAAAGTTGATCATACAGGGTTAATAGCAGCGTTAACAGAGTGCATAAGCGAGGCGGCATAACGTGGTCCGTTAACGCTGCCATTAACCATGTGTGAGCGCTGACTGGAGGGAAGTATGGAGCGGGCACTGACGGCTGGGGAGTAGGGAGGGACTAATTATCGGCCGGACTGTGCCCATCTCTGTTGGCCGCGACCAATCGGCGATGCGGGATTTCCGGGACAGAAAGACAGACAGACAGACGGAAGTGACCCTTAGACAATTATATAGTAGATCCCCATAGCAGTAGGTACAAATGATTTCCTGAATTTCTCCTTCTTACACCTTAGTAGGATTAGACGGCTGCTGAATGTGCTCTTCTGCTTCAAGAACAGCTCGTATGGTGGGTGTGTGTTATTGATCATTATAGCCCTACACTTCTTCTGAATTCTATCCTCCAATACCTCCTTGATCATTATAGCCCTACACTTCTTCTGAATTCTATCCTCCAATACCTACTCGAAAGAGTCCAGATGGAGGCCAACAGCCGCGCTTGCCTTCTTGATAAGTTTGTTGAGCTTATTAGCGTCAGATATTCGCACACTACTGCCCCAGCAAATGACAGCAAAAAAAATGGCGCTTGCCACAATGGACTGGTAGAACATTTCCAGCATTTTACTGCACACATTGAACTTTCCGAAGAAAGTACAGTCTACTCATTCCCTTCTTATAAACCTTTTCTGTATGACACCTCCAATCGAGTTTACTGTCAAGGTGAACCCCCAAATATTTGTAGCTCTCAACCATCTCCACCTCCTGGCCAGCAATATTGATCGGTAAGTAATCCTCCTTTTTCTTTCTATAACTTACCACCATCTCCTTGGTTTTTTTCATATTTAGTTCTAGACAGTTAGTCCGGCACCAATCCACAAAGTTAGAAACCACCCTTCTATATTCCTCCTCCCTCCGGCCCCCCACAATGCCCCCTACAATCACTGAGTCATCTGAGAATTTTTAGAGGTGAAAAAATCTGATTTATACTGAAAGTCAGCTGTATACAGTGTGAAGAGGAAGGGCTCCAACACTGTACCCTGAGGGGCTCCAACACTGCTCCATACTCTGACAGATACCACCTCCCCCATCCTTCACAAACTGTGGCCTGTCTATCAGGTAGTCACTTATCCAGTTCACCATCCCCTCATCTACCGCCATATCAGTCAACTTATTTCCTAGTAAGAGCGGCTGTAAGGTATTGAAAGCACTTGAGAAGTGAAAGAACATGGCGCGCACTGCAGTTCCATCATTGTCCAAGAATGAATGTACTGTATGTAGCAGAGACACTACAGCATCATCCACCCCCAATCTCTGCTGGTACGCAAACTGTAGGGGGTCAGTAAAAGCCCTCGCCCTCGGACACAAGTAGGCAATATTATTCTCTCCAAGGACTTGATAGCATGTGATGTTAAGGCCACTGGACGATAGTCTTCTAGGGAAGTTGGAAAAGTGGTTTTGAGTAGATCGCCTATTTCCTTGCTTTGCTTCTATGCAATATGGGGCCCTTCTATAAGGGGCCTGCACGTGTGCCATCCAGCGATAATACTCAGCCAGACGCGCCAAGCTTACTTATTGCTCTTCTTCCGGGTGTACATTGCAGTTGTGCGGCTCATGTACAATAGAGTGCTAAAGCCAGTGCTCTTAAAAGGGCATCTTCTCACCCTTTTTTTTCCTTTAGGTATGTTTAGTGATGTTCACTGCACTTCTTTTTTGGTGAAAAAACACTAACAAAACAATGGTTCTATTGATTTGTATGGGGAGACAACTTGCGTTCATATGTTCAGGCTTTCAAATGTGCCATTTCCACTTGAAAGCTGCTCAGTATGCTACAATAAGTCAATGGGGAGGCGAAAAAGATGCCTGGGCATCTTATTAAGCGTTGTCTAGTTTTGCTTCAAAAACCAGTGGGTTTCGTTCATTGTTTCATAGATTAAGAAAAAGTCTGGAAAATTTACTAGTAAAGAGACGTCCAAAAAAGTCAGAAACATTCCTCAGAAACTACCAAAAACTGCTAACAAATGCGTTAGGTTTACAAAACTTAAATGATTCCTGAAGCATCTTCTTCTTGAAAAATTGTCATTTTTGGCCATCAGAAAATGACGGTCTGAACATATCCTTAATAGTAATTCCTAATGTTTGATCATCATTTTTCTAGATCCTCAACATATGTACTCTAATAAAACACACTTTTATTTTTTTATTTCAAGTTGTGAAGAAATACTCCTGGTTAACCATTTCATGACCAGGCGATTTATTTCTTCTTGCACATTTGCTTTTTCCTCCCTCTTCCAAAATCTATAACTTTTTCAATTGTTCTATTGACATGGCTGTTTGAATGCTAACCATTCATTGTACTATACAATATACTGAAAATCAGTGAAAAAATTCCATTGGTTTGAAATGATAAAAAAAAGTAAGCGAAATAAAAAAGAAACTAAACCATGCAATTTTGTCACTGTGTATTATGTTTTTACTGTGTTGATTGAGCACTACCTGGTAATGGGAGTCTTCATGTCAGTGTGATTACGGCAATACAAAACTTATAAGGCTCTTTTAGTAGTTTAAGAAAATGTCATAACTGTGAAAAAAAATAAAAAGAAGTATTTTTGTGTCACCCTATTGTGAGTCTTATTTCATTTTCTGTTGATGGAGCTGTGTTTTGGCTTGTTTCTTGCGTGCTGAACTAATTTTTATCCTATATCATTTTGAGGCACAGACAATATTTTGATCATATTTTATATTGAATTTTTGGGGCAATGCAGAGACCAAAAAACAACAAATAAGGTATTTTACTATATGTGTTTTATTTTGGGGGGGCATTTAATGTTCACTTAATGTAATTGTATATTTTAATCAGCTTTTTTTTTAGGTATGATTTCAAATGTTTATCTTTTATTCTTTATATTTGAACTGCGAAGAAAGGCAATTCTAGCTGTTTTATTTTTAAACCTTTTTTTTTAGACTTTAAGGGGATCGTTTGAGGAATTGCATTAAAGTGTGAAAGCGATCAGAGTTGCAGTATATAGCTGAATTAATGTTCTCTGCTTGATAGGAGGACCAACATGGCAGCAATAGGGGCCTTTAGCAGCATTTAAATGGTTAGACAGCAGCAAATGGAACCTGGGTCACTGCTTTCCAGGCAGGTGCTGGCTGTGTAACACAGCCTCCATGTGCCCAGTGGGCTCATAGATGGTTCTTCAGTTGTATAAGGGAGTTCCTGACTGCTGTGACCAACATGGCATTCCAGATTATGAGTTAAGGTACCTTCACACTAAGCGACTTTGCAGCAAGAACGACGACGATCCGTGACGTTGCAGCGTCCTGGATAGCGATCTCGTTGTGTTTGACACGCAGCAGCGATCTAGATCCCGCTGTGATATCGCTGGTCGGAGCTAGAAGTCCAGAACTTTATTTCGTCGCTGATCACCCGCTGTCATCGCTGGATCGGCGTGTGTTGATCCGATCCAGCGATGTGTTCACTTGTAACCAGGGTAAATATCGGGTTACTAAGCGCAGGGCCGCGCTTAGTAACCCGATATTTACCCTGGTTACCATTGTAAAAGTAAAAAAAAAATAAAAAATACACTCACCTTCTGATGTCTGTCACGTCCCCCGGCGTCCACAGGGTTACGCGCTGCTGCCGAGAGCTTCCTGCACTGACTGTGTCAGCGCCGGCCGTAAAGCAGAGCACAGCGGTGACGTCACCGCTGTGCTCTGCTTTACTGCCGGCGCTGACACATTCAGTGCAGGAAGCTCTGAGCAGCAGCGCGGGACGCCGGCAGGGGACGTGACAGACATCAGAATGTGAGTATGTACTGTTTTTTTTTTTTACTTTTACAATGGTAACTAGGGTAAATATCGGGTTACTAAGCGTGGCCCTGCACTTAGTAACCCGATGTTTACCCTGGTTACCCGGGTGCTGCAGGGGGACTTCGGCATCGTTGAAGACAGTTTCAACGATGCCGAAGTCGTTCCCCTGATCGTTGGTCGCTGGAGAGAGCTGTCTGTGTGACAGCTCCCCAGCGACCACACAACGGCTTACCAACGATCACGGCCAGGTCGTATCACTGGTCGTGATCGTTGGTAAGTCGTTTAGTGTAACGGTACCTTTAGTCCCTAGATAGCTGTCAGCTGGATGCTCTGTGGTGCATAGCAGGTTCCCCCGACCTCCTAATAAACAATGGGAAAGGGTTAGTAAACAGCTGCCAGACATCGCGAATAGATCGTTTCTTGTGAACAACATGAATGGGCACCTGCCACTCCTCCATTCATATTTGTATTTGTTCACATCTCATTTTTAACTAAATTGGAGGTACTCCTAAGGATTCATACACTGTCCTTGGACCCTGATGCGCCTAGAATATACTCGCAGAGCAACCAATCAGCACTTGCTTGTTATTTTTTATTTTTTTGGTTTACATTAGCAAGCCTATTCCTCTTTATACCATACAGTGGGGTATACACCGGATGTAGCTCTGATGTGTGAGGAAAACAAGATGTAAGAAGAGCCCTAAATAAGCACCTGGTCCAGCACTGGCGGGTATGGCGAGGCTTTCTCGAATGCGTATGGCCATGTTTGCATCAATGTGACCAGTACTATTGCCTTGCAGTGCTAGGATCTGTGGTTCAAATTCGACCACTGACAATATCTGTATAGACTTTTGTATGTTTCTCGCTGTGTTTTCCTGGGTGTCCTCAGAGTACCCTGGTTTCTTCCTACATAAAAAGACATACTGATTGGGAATTCCCAATGAGTGATGATGTTTCTTGGTGCTTTATAGGCAATCATTATAAATAAATCTTAACTGGATCCTGACCGCTAGTGGAAACGTACATATCAGCTGGATACCATATCCTGCTTTGCATTGTACATTATCTTTAGGCTGATCTGTAAGTGCACCTGTGAGATTAGCTTAGCGCTGCCGCTACCTCAACGACTGGGTTTTGTGCTAGTGCCGATCCCAACCCTCTATCATTCTTCGACACCCTCTCCACCCCTCTTCCCACCCGTGATGCAATCATGGGTTACTATGAGTTGCTGTGGTAGCGGGGAGGGGAGTGTCTATCAATATCGCCCTTGTCTCCCATTTTATCACTTCCATTTGACCCTGCCTATAGCTTTATCTTATAGAATGCTTGTCAGTTTATTGCAGCCAATTACTGCAATGTTTTTTTATGAGCAATCAAGCGCAATGAATTTCACATTTGCTAGAGGGACTAAACTACAACAAGCAATACTAAATGCTTAAAAATTGTAAGAAAGAAGGAGGTAAGGTACTGGATGCCAGGCATGTGTCGCCGAGGTGGCTGGCCTTGGTGATGTAAGTCCCAAGAGAACGTACACCAGTAACAATAGGTTACTGAAATGGTTTTTATTACAAATGGATTTGGGGGTCAGGATTTAGGAGGGGCCAAAAGAGCCTGGGTCGGAAATGTCGTTCCCATTCTCCAATCCGGGTATTACAGGCATAACAGGCAATTGGGTTAGCTCAGCAGTGTGTGTTGTGCTGGGACGGCAGAAAGGCAGTTCATGGTGGATAGTCCTCATTCAGAATTTAGTCAGTATTTTACATCCAAATGTGTACTCCAAAACGAGGAGTGGGTGAAAAAAGCAGAAGTGCTGCACATTTTTCTATTATACTTTTTCTCTTAGGCTATGTTTACACGTGTTTTGCTGCATTTTATTATTCAAATTAAAAGCTGCTTTTTACAGTACTAGCAAAAGCTATATTTCAGAAATCTCATGCACACACTTGGTTTTTATTCCTTACTGAATTTGAAAACTGCTGCTTTTTTAAAAACTGCAGCATGTAAATTCTTTCAGCCTTTTTGCATTTTTTTCACCGATAGAAATAGATGGGTAAGTGCAAAAAAAAGCAGCAAAAAATGTTTCTCTCGGTTTTTGCATTTTTAGTGAAAAAAAAGCATGTACATTCATTTTGTGATTTTTTTTTTTCCCATCAAAATGTCTTGTTAGTTACAGTTATATGAAAAACTTTGGGCACCCCTATTAATCTTAAGCTTAATGTTTTATAAAAATTGGTTTTTTTTTTGCAACAGCTATTTCAGTTTCATATATCTAATAACTGTTGGACACAGTAATGTTTCTGCCTTGAAATTAGGTTTATTGTACAGAAAATGTGCAATCTGCATTCAAAGAAAATTTGACAGGTGCATAAGTATGGGCACCTCAGCAGAAAAGTGACATTAATATTTAGTAGATCCTCCTTTTGCAAAAATAACAGCCTCTAGTCGCTTCCTGTAGCTTTTAATGCGTTCCTGGATCCTGGATGACGGTATTTTTGACCATTCCTCTTTACAAAACAATTCCAGTTCAGTTAAGTTTGATTGTCGCCGAGCATGGACAGCCCTCATCAAATGATCCCACAGATGTTCAATGATATTCAGGTCTGGGACTGGGATGGCCATTCCAGAACAGTGTAATTTTTCCTCTGCATGAATGCCTGAGTTGATTTGGAGCGGTGTTTTGGATCATTGTCTTGCTGAAAGATCCATCCCCTGCGTAACTTCAACTTTGTCACTGATTCATGAACATTATTGTCAAGAATCTGCTGATACTGAGAGGAATCCATGCGTCCCTCAACTTTAACAAGATTCCCGGTGCCGGCATTGGCCACATAGCCCCAAAGCATGATGGAACCTCCACCAAATTTTACTGTGGGTAGCAAGTGTTTTTCTTGGAATGCTGTGTTTTTTTGCCGCCATGCGTAACGCCTTTTTGTATGACCAAACAACTCAATCTTGGTTTCATCAGTCCACAGGACCTTCTTCCAAAAAGAAATTGGCTTCTCCAAATGTGCTTTTGCATACCTCAGCCGACTCTGTTTGTGGCGTGCTTGCAGAAACGGCTTCTTTTGCATCACTCTCCCATACAGCTTCTCCTTGTGCAAAGTGCGTTGTATAGTTGACCGATGCACAGTGACACTATCTGCAGCAAGTTGATGCTGCAGCTCTCTGGAGCTGGTCTGAGGATTGTCCTTGACTGATCTCACCATTCTTCTTCTCTGCCTTTCTGATGTTTTTCTTGGCCTGCCACTTCTGGCCTTAACAAGAACTGTACCTGTGTTCTTCCATTTCCTTACTATGTTCCTCACAGTGGAAATTGACAGGTTAAATCTCTGAGACAGCTTTTTTTATCCTTCCCCTGAACAACTATGTTGAATAATCTTTTTTTTCAGATCATTTGATAGTTGTTTTGAGGAGCCCATGATGCCACTCTTCAGAGGAGATTCAAACAGAAGAACAACTTGCAAGTGGCCACTTTAAGTAGCTTTTCTCATGATTGCATACACCTGGCTATGAAGTTCAAAGCTCAATGAGGTTACAAAACCAAATAAAGTGCTTTAGTAAGTCAGTAAAAAGTAGGTAGGAGTATTTAAAACAAGAAAATGATAAGGGTGCCCCATACTTATGCACCTGTCAAATTTTGTTTGAAAGCAGATTGCACATTTTCTGTTAGTACAATAAACCTCAAATTCAAGGCAGAAACATTACTGTGTCCAACAGTTATTAGATATATGAAACTGAAAAAGCTGTTGCAAAAAAAACCAATTTTTATAAAACATTAAGCTTAAGATTAATAGGGGTGCCCAAACTTTTTCATATAACTGTAGTATTAGTAAAGTGTAATTAAAGTCCACTACTTTTCCATTGATGACCTATTCTTAGGATAGGTCACCAATGTCTGACCAGTGGAGGTCCAACATTCCGCGCCCCCGCCTATCAGCTGTTATTGGTGTCCGCGGCGGCTGCCGGACGGAAGTCCTCATTGCCGAACTGCTCCACCTTCTGGTAGTGGTACGACGGTGGTGCCGAGTGTCAGACCCTGGCCTTTCAGACATTGATGAAATATCCTCAAATAGGTCATCAATGTAAAAGTAGTGGACAGCCTCTTTAAATTAGTGATATGTAAACCATTCCTAATCAACTCAATGGCCAATCAATGTGTAAAGCCAAACATTGCCTGACCAATGTGTGAAATTGAACAATACTCGAACAGTAAAGTTTGACATCCGTGCCGAACACCTACTGTTCGTGCACAGACGACGAACACTGACTTCACCAGGAAGTCTTAGTTACTATTTGGGTTTGTCCTCCTGAGCAACTGGGTATTTGTTTGCTCTGTCATGTGCATGGGAGCGCGGCAAACACCGGTTCTGATTGGCAGTGAAATTATTACCGCTGGTCAGACAGCCACGGTTTCCACACTGTCAAATGACAGAGCCCGCAGCTGTGATCGGTAGAAAGTTTACTTCAAGTTCAAATTCATCGCAGTGAAATTCTCCCGGTAAACTGCAGTGAATTCACCTCTGCACTGTAACGCTTTTTTTTCCCTCACTTCAGCCCGCCTAGGAACGCAGGCTCAGTGACTGGCAGTAAATTTGATGACATCACAGTTCATTCACCAGTGGTTCTCAGCCTGGACAGTCGCATCTTGGCACCATCCAGGTTGAAAACTATTAATCCCCAGATATGGATTACGGCGTGGGATAGAACGACAGACAAGTGAGGGATATTGTTGTTTTTATTTTTGTTTTATTACAGAAGTCGAGGGATTCAATGGAATGGGCATTAGGTGAGTATAAATTTTTTTTTATTTTTTTTTTTTTTAAAGTTTTTAGTAATGGATAGGTGTCTTATAGACGCCTCTCCATTGCTAATCCGTAGGCTTGATGTCACCTGACAATACAAAGGTGACACCAACCCTACAAATAAGAACCCCACTTGCCACTGCTACAGGACAAGTGGGAAGAGCCGGGCAAAGCTCCAGAATTGGCGCATTAATAGATATGCCTTTTCTAGGCAGCTGCTGGCTACTATTTTTAGTCTGGGGGGAGCAATATCCATCCTTACAAGCCTGAGAATACCAGCCCCCAGCTGTTTGCTTTAGCTTGGCTGGTTGTCAAAAATGGGGGACCCACGCCATTTTTTAAAATTCTTTAAATAATTTTAAAAAATCTATGTGGGGACCCCTGTATTCTTGATAATCAGCCTTGCTGAAGCTGACTGCTGAGTTTTGCCTGGCTGGTTATCAAAAATACAGGGGAACCCATGCCGTTTTTTTTTTCATTATTTACAGCGCAGGCGCCTGGTGATGAATACTCCCATCAGCCGCCCTTGCTCTCACTGTTATTAGCAGCAGCAGATGTTGGCTGACCTGGGCAGTAGTCCCATCAGCTGACACCAGTGACCGGAGGTAAACTTTATACCTCCGATCACAGCTGCTGGCAGTCTGACCGATGGTGGTGATTTTTCCACCTACCAGAAGCGGCGTTTACCTCACTGTCATGTACTTTACCTGTTTATAACTGTTTGGCCGAACCCGCTGGACCCGAACATTCAGTTGTCCACCCATCTCTATACCTGACCATCTCAATGGCCTCAACCAATGTGTGAAAGTAAACCGTGCCCCACCTACTCAGTGTTGATGTATTAAGTAAACTATGCCTGCTCAAATTAACTCCCCCGCTGTTTTTACATTTGCAGTTGTGTATTTTTTCATGAACTTTTTTGTTCAGAATTGTCAAGTTTTTCAGACATAAAAAACATTGTCCATTAAATAATTTTATCAAATTGCCCTTTTTTTCAAAAAATGATTTATGGTTTCAGATAGGCCTTCCATTTGCGGCCTAGCACATTGCATTGCTCACGCTTGTATGGTGGAAGCAAAGATGAATTTTAGGATCCAGAAAAATGCTGCAAAACTTGCTTTTTGCAGTTGAATATAAATTTCAACATTTTTACCTGCTAGCTCATCGCAGCGTAAGCAGGGGAGAATGATGAGTGCTGTCTTCAACACTCGGCATCGGGGAACAGTGCTAACAATACCGCTGAATCCCAGGCGCCGGTACAGGTCACACGTATGTCATCGGTGTGCACGTGTGTGGGTTGTTTTGCGGCCCGTGCTGTTAAAAACCAGGCATGTCAGCGTGTTTTGCCCATGGACACACGGTTCATGGACTTGTGCACTGACCCATTCACTTGGGTCTATGCAGGGGCGGAACTACCACGGTCGCAGCTGCTACTGGGCCCGGAGTGCTTAGGGCCCGCCCAGTCCAGCAAAGACTGGGCGGGCCCCTAAGCACTGAGCTACAAATTGTCCGCCGGCCCTTTAAATCCGTGGGTGGCTTTAAATGCGGCCAGCCGGCAGGTCTGCAGTTCTCCGGGGGCAGCCTGCCGTATCGTGCCGGCTGCCGACCCTTTAACCCCCGAGTGCAGGGTAAGCAGCATTCATTACAGAACGCTGCCTCTCCTGCACAGCAGCACAGGAATGATGTCATCGGGGTGGGCGGGGTTACCGGGTGGGCGGAGTTACCACCCAATGCTCTCCTGTCTGACTCCGGAAATAGGAGCTGCTGGCCGACAGAGTCCAGACTCCAGAGCAATCTCTGTGCTGCCAGCTCTGTGCCTCTCTGCAGGTGATCTGTGCCCCTCAGCTCTGTGCCACCCCCCACTGTTTGCCCCAATATGATCTGTGCCCACCGCTGTGTGCCCCAATATGATCTCTGTGCCCCCCCGCTGTGTGCCCCAATATGATCTCTGTGACCCCTGCTGTGTGCTTCAATATGATCTCTGTGCCCCCCGCTGTGTGCCCCAATATGATCTCTGTTCCCCCCAGCTGTGTGCCCCAATATGATCTGTGCCCCCTGCTGTGTGCCCCAATATGATCTCTGTGCCCCCCGCTGTGTGCACCAATATGATCTCTGTGCCCCAATATGATCTGTACCCCCGCTGTGTGCCCCAATATGATCTCTGTGCCCCCCGCTGTGTGTCCCAATATGATCTGTGCCCCCTGCTGTGTGCCCCTATATGATCTGTGCCCCCTGCTGTGTGCACCAATATGATCTCTGTGCCCCGCGCTGTGTGCACCAATATGATCTCTCTGCCCCCCGCTGTGTGCGCCAATATGATCTCTGTGCCCGCTGTATGCACCAATATGATCTCTGTGCCCCGCTGTGTGCCCCAATTTGATCTGTGCCCCCCGCTGTATGCCCCTATATGATCTGTGCCCCCCGCTGTGTGCACCAATATGATCTCTGTGCCCCCCGCTGTATGCACCAATATCTCTGTGCCCCACTGTTTGCCCCAATATGATCTCTGTGCCCCCCGCTGTATGCACCAATATGATCTCTGTGCCCCGCTGTATGCACCAATATGATCTCTGTGCCCCGCTGTATGCACCAATATGATCTCTGTGCCCCGCTGTATGCACCAATATGATCTGTGCCCCCCCGCTGTGTGCCCCAATATGATCTCTGTGCCCCCCACTGAGTGCCCCAATATGATCTCTGTGCCCTCCGCTGTGTGCCCCAATATGATCTCTGTGCCCCGCTGTATGCACCAATATGATCTGTGCCCCCCCGCTGTGTGCCCCAATATGATCTCTGTGCCCTCCGCTGTGTGCCCCAATATGATCTCTGTGCCCGCTGTATGCACCAATATGATCTCTGTGCCCCCCGCTGTATGCACCAATATGATCTCTGTGCCCACGCTGTGTGCACCAATATGATCTGTGCCCCCCCCCCCCGCTGTATGCACCAATATGATCTCTGTGCCCCCCGCTGTATGCACCAATATGATCTCTGTGCCCACGCTGTGTGCACCAATATGATCTGTGCCCCCCCCCCCCCGCTGTATGCACCAATATGATCTCTGTGCCCCCCAGCTATGTGCCCCCTGTGATTTCTGTGCCCTTTGTGAGCGCGGCCCTCGTTCGTGCTTGGGTGTACTTCTATTATTTTTTTATCAAATGCCCATAGATAGTAAAGCGCATACCTCACAGTAATCATATCACACCAATTTCCTCATCCCAAACAAATGAGGAAAGACGAGGCTTTAGCGATATTTAAAATATATTTTTATTAACAACAATTCAAATAATATATACAACAGGAAAACCTCTTCATTAAAATAGCTGGGAAGAACAACTCAGTGCGAGAGATACAAAAATTAATAAATTCTACAGGCTATCTGTACCAATCTGCACACCAACTGCACTGTTCTAATATAATATATGGAGGACCAGGAGTTATAACGTGACAAAACTATAGTGGAAACAGAAAGTCTCCTACATAATATATGGCTGTATGAGCCTGTGTATCAACTCCTAATACCTAAGCAAAGCTGAAAAAAAAGTGCATCGTGCTAGAAATTGGACAGTGCCCCTATATAATGTAAAACAGTACAGACTTACATAGGTGTGAACTCACAGCAGAGAATGTTCCACAGCGACCCCGACAGCGCCGTTTCGCCTGACTGGCTTCCTCACATAAGGGGCGTAAGTGTCTATCACTCGCCACTCTACCTTATATATATCATGTGCACTCCTGGTCCTCCATATATTATATTAGAACAGTGCAGTTGGTGTGCAGATTGGTACAGATAGCCTGTAGAATTTATTAATTTTTGTATCTCTCGCACTGAGTTGTTGTTCCCAGCTATTTTAATGAAGAGGTTTTCCTGTTGTATATATTATTTTAATTGTTGTTAATAAAAATATATTTTAAATATCGCTAAAGCCTCGTCTTTCCTCATTTGTTTGGGATGAGGAAATTGATTGGGTGTACTTCTGCAGCCCTGGTCAGTGCGGGCAAACTGGAGAGCGTGCGCACACCAGGGCCTGTGCAGAAGTGTGAAAAGGCCGCACAGACGCCTGAGCCTCACTCTGAACAGCGCTCTCCTTGCCAATCCCCGGCCAGCATCCGCTCCAGGTCCTCGGCACCACCGACGCTGGCTGGACGGTGGACCCTCCTTATCCTCCTCCATCTCAGGTGAGTACCAACATGAAATCTTTTTACGTATATGCAGCATTTGCAGTTTGACCTGTATACTGTGTATAGACTGCTGCATGTACAATATATAGGTGACACTGCTGTGCATAATCACCGTATCACCTATATAATGTATATACAGAAGTCTATATTCATTATATAGGTGACACTGTGAGTAATGTGTATATACGTTATATAGGTGATACTGCTGTGTATATATAGTGCGACTATACACTGCAATCACAGTATCACCTATATAATGCATGTACAGCAGTCTATATACATTATACAGGTGAAACTGCAACTGCGGTATGTACGTTATATAGATTATACCACTGTGTGTAATATACTGCGACCGCTGTGTATAGCCCATATAGGCCAGCCGCAGTGTGTGTGTTATATACACACACACACACACATACTGCAGCTGGCCTATACACAGCGGTCGCAGTATATTACACACAGTGGCATAGCGTACATACCTCAGTCGCAGTTTCACTTATATAATGTGTGTGTGTGGGCCTATGTGTGTGTATATATATATATATATATATATATATATATATATATATATATATATATATATATATATATATATATATATATATATATATACACACATACACACACACACACACACACACACACACACACACCACTCTGATTGGTTGTGATAAGTGTCGGACTCTTTATTGGCCCATGTGGTTTCGGATCAATAACAGAACATTTCTCTGATATGAAACTGAAATGTTGCCACATGGGCTAATAAAGAGTCCACTGTTTAAAGGGATTGTAGAGATATAGAAAAAATACAGAGCACCGATGTGCCTACGTGTCACCGCCTCCACAGATAAATAGTACAACTGATTGCCGCTGCTATGCCATGTATGCCTGACCTTAGACACTGAGTGCACATAAAAAGTGGAATGTAAAAATCCAGGCAAAGAAAAAACAGAAGTGCACTCACCGGTTTCTAGTGCGAAAGTCCTTTATTTAGAACATATGCGGGCACACTTGGGGAGAACATGGACAAAAGACTTTGTCTATTGTCCATGTTCTCCCCAAGTGTGCCCGCATATGTTCTAAATAAAGGACTTTTGCACTAGAAACCGGTGAGTGCACTTCTGTTTTTTCTTTGCCTGGATGTTTAAAGGGATTGTCTCCCACTAGGACAACCTCGTGTTAAACTGAATGTTCACCCCAATAAATTAATAAAGCCTATACTCACCTCCTGTGCCTGTGCCGTTCCCACAGTGGCTGTTATGACCCCCTCGTGGCTGTGATGTGCTGTTGTGATGCCCGGCACCAATCAGCGCTGGTGTCGCGGTCTCCATCTTCGGACAAACTGAACGTGAAGAGGAAGTCCAGGATGAGGGTGTGAGTTTGGATTGGGATACCCTCTGCGAGGCTAGAGGTTGTGGTCTGTATACAGACAGTGAACTTCAGTCTTGTGAACACAGCCTACAACTAATTCTGTAAGGCCGGCGTCACACTGGCGTATTGCATCCGATGCGAGATCATCGGATGCGATATGCTAATGACCCTCGGCTCCTGCTCGCAGCAGAGCAGGAGCCGAGTGTCATGCGTCTGTGCTCCGATCGTCTCACACAGAGCGGATTGGAGCACAGCTGCGGAGGAGGCGGAGAAATGAATTTCTCCATCTCCTCCATTGCTGGGGTCCGCTTATAACGCACGTCACTTGGATGATATCTGAGTGGTGTGCGCTGTCTCACTCGCACCCATAGGCTTATATGGGTATGAGTGAGCCCAGAGTTTTCCTCCGTCCGAGGCAATCGCAGCATGCTGCGATTGTCTCGGACCAAAGAAAACGGCCGACAAAAAGTCGGCTGCTGGGAGCTGCCCCATAGCTGAACATTGGTCCGAGTGCAATGCGATTTTTTATCGCATTGCACTCGGCCGTTTAAAACGCCAGTGTGACGCCGGCCTAATGGTGCATGTATACTAATGCAGATCGTGTTCGTTCGTGCGTGTCGCCATTTCTAATTCACCTATATATTTTGGCATGGTGGGGGGGCCCCATTCGAAAGTTCGCACCGGGGCCCATAACTTTGTAGTCACGCCACTGGGTCTATGTGTGTGAAAACTGTCATGACACGTACCAGACACACTGATTTGTGAAAAAGCCCTTAAGCAACACTCCAGTGGTTTAAGGGTACTGTCATACAGTCACACTTTGATCGCTACGACCGTACGATCCGTGACGTTCTAGCGATATCCATACGATATCGCTGTGCCTGACACGCAGCAGCGATCAGGGATCCTGCTGAGAATCGTACGTCGTAGCAGATCATATGGAACTTTCTTTCGTCGCTGGATCTCCCGCTGACATCGCTGGATCGTTGTGTGTGACAGCGATCCAGCGATGTGTTCGCTTGTAACCAGGGTAAACATCGGGTAACTAAGCGCAGGGCCGCGCTTAGTAACCCGATGTTTACCCTGGTTACCAGCGTAAAAGTAAAAAAAACAAACAGTACATACTTACATTCCGGTGTCTGTCCTCCGGCGTCTCAGCTTCTCTGCACTGTGAGCGCCGGCCAGCCAGAAAGCGAGCACAGCGGTGACGTCTGACGTCACCGCTGTGCTTTCCGGCCGCTGTGCTTACACAGTGCAGAGAAGCTGAGACGCCGGAGGACAGACACCGGAATGTAAGTATGTACTGTTTGTTTTTTTTACGTTTACGCTGGTAACCAGGGTAAACATCGGGTTACTAAGCGCGGCCCTACGCTTAGTAACCCGATGTTTACCCTGGTTACCCGGGGACTTCGGCATCGCTCCAGCGCCGTGATTGCAACGTGTGACCGCAGTCTACGACGCTGGAGCGATAATCATACGACGCTGCGACGTCACGGATCGTGCCGTCGTAGCGATCAAAATGGCACTGTGTGACGGTACCCTAAGGGGAAGCATGTAAAGGTTTTGGAATGGCCTAGTCAATGCCCAGACCTTAATCCAATTCAGAGTCTGTGGTCAGACTTGAAGATTGCTGTTCACCAGAGGAAACCATCTAACTTGAAAGAGCTGGAACAGTTTTGCCTTGCGGAATGGGCAAAAATCACAGTGGAAACCTCACAATAAAAAGAAAACCAAATGTTCACAGCTGTAGGCATTTTCTTTACATGAACTGATGCAAACCCTCAAAAAAAAAAAAAAAAAGTGAAATTCCAGGTTATGAGATGGCAAAACACAAAATATGCCAGTTGGGTGAATACTTTCACAATCCACTGTTCTTACCTTGAAAATCCATGGCAAAATGGCTGAACATTCCTTAAACTAAGAAAGAAAAATATTTAGAATTGAGAGTCCTCAGTGGTTGATACCTTTTAATGGCTAACTGAAAAGATGGTAACAAATTGCAAGCTTTCGAGACTACACAGGTCTCTTCATCAGGCAAAGACTAATACAAATTCTGAAGAATCACATATTTATGCACAACATAGCACAGAAAAAAAAAAAAAAAAGGAAAAACCATGGATGGTACCAAGATATATTTCTTTCCTGTATCAAACTAAGATAAGCATTTTATGAATCCAGTTAAGTACACCAGCTGCCTTAGCTTTACTAGAGCTATATAATGTATTCTGCTATTGTGAAATCTGATGACATGACGCTTTAATATTGGTCTGTGCACTGCATCTGCCATATGTCTACTGTAAGTTTTTTAATAAAAAATTAGTGTGTGTGTATATATATATATATCGTGTGTGTGTAATGTCATGTGATAAACGAAGATGAGCAACAACATATGACAAAGTACACCATGTCAACTCGTATATTAAACAAAAGCTAGGCTGAAATGCAGAAGCAATGCGTGTAAAATCAATGGCTTGTAGAACCATTAGGTCTTATTCAGACATGTGTGAGTCACAGAACAGATAGAACACATACTGTACTTATTAAAGCCTAAGGTGTGATGTCCGTGACACACATGGTTTGCCAAAGAATCTCTGAGACATGTCAATTTTTAATCAGTCACGCATCAAAATCATGCATCAAAATCACGCATACAAGTCTAGGTCTGTGGCGACCACAGATAGCATCTGTGTACAATCCAAGTGGGAAGCTTCGCAACTTGTTTATTTTTTCAGGAAAATCACTAATGAAACATTCATGTAAAAACTGAAATGCTGATGAAACACCGATGCTTGGACCATTTTTGCAAATGTGAAAAATCATGGATGTCTGAATGAGTCCTTAGAAGGAATGCTTTGCAGCTGCATTGCTACTTTTTGCCACAATCACAGTAGAACATAGAATAATTTTGCCAATAAGGCGGCAAAAAGTTTTTGTTTTTGGTTGCCACAATTGCGGAATAAAAACAGAAGGCGCCTTCAGTGTAGCCTTATAGAGGTCACACTTGCTGATGAACAATTGCTGTATTTTTTTGGACTATAGGATGCACTTTTTAGTAAGAAAAAAACTCTTAACTTTATGTTCACATTCTCCTCGATCATAAAAGACACTGCCTATAAGGTGACCACAGTGTCCTATGCAGCAGCACAACTCTCTCTCCTCCAGTCTCGACACTAATCAGTCTGATCAGTGCAAGACAAGAGAGGAGGCTACCATGAGTGGAGGCTACCATGAGTGGAGGCTACCAGGGGAGGAGGCTACCAGGGGAGGAGGCTACCAGGGGAGGAGGCTACCAGGAGGGGAGGCTACCAGGAGGGGAGGCTACCAGGAGGGGAGGCTACCTGGAGAGGAGGCTACCAGGAGAGGAGGCTACCAGGAGTGGAGTCTACCAGGAGGGGAGGCTACCAGAAGAGGAGGCTACCAGAAGAGGAGGCTACCAGGAGGGGAGTCTACCAGGAGTGGAGGCTACCAGGAGGGGAGGCAACCAGAAACTGTACATTACGTAGACTGCACGGATGCTGAAGGTCCGGATTAGCTATTAGGAAATATCTTTTTCCCATTTTTAGCTGTCTAAATCTCAGGTGTGTCTTATGGTAAGGTGCGTCCTATAGTTGGAAAAATACAGTAATCAAGTGCATTTGATTAGCCGTAACATTCCTGTGGTATATGTAATTTTTTACAAACTGCTTCAACATTTTGGTCTAGTTTGTTGAAGGGAATCTGGCATCTCGTACATGCTGCCTGATTCATAGAAATGTGCTGCATGATTTCAGCTAGGTACATTGGCCACCAAAAGTTTGCTTTTTTTTAAAGTGTAATTACTTCTGTCTGATTGCTGTGATGCCTTTTTCCAGGTGATGAATTGAAACTGCATGAAGTTGTCATCATGCAGGACCTTCATTTTAACCAGAATGCTTTAGAATATAGGTATGGTCATTTAATTAATGACTGCCCAAAGTTTTGCATATACTATTTATTGATCACCACATAGAGAGTAATTCATTGTTTACAATGCCATAACTTAGTATTTTGTAGCATAACCTCTTGCTTTAATTACTGCACCACACTGACGGGGCTTTGAAGCCATTAGGGTATTCAAGACATCCTGATGGATCTTGCTTAATTCCATTTGCAAGTCTGCAAACAATTCATCTTTATTGCTGTGGGTACGGGCCCCAACTCGGTGCCCTAACTCATCCCAGTGGTGCTCCATAGGGTTTAAATCAGGTGATTGGTTTGGCCATTGCAACAGGTGAACATTTTTCTTTGCTAACCAATTTTTGAATGCATTATGTGTGCTTACAATAATTGTCTTGCTGGAATTTCCAGCTCCTCTACTTTGGTTTTACCACGTGGCAGCATCACATTCTCCAGTATATCCATGATAGTATTCATATTTCCATCAATTCTATGCAGAGGGCCAATGGCAGATGCAGAAAAGCAGCCCCAAACCATGACATTGCCACCACCATGTTTCACTGTAGGTGTTTGGTACCTTACATCATTACGTTTTCCAATTGGGTGGTATAGCTAGTGCTTGCCATCATTACCAAACAGATTGAACTTGGATTCATCTGTCCAGAATACCTTAGCCCAATCTGACTTTCCATTTGTGTGTTCTTTGGCAAACTCAAGTTGGACCTTTCACTTCTTTGTGGAGATGAAAGGCTTCTTGACTGAAACTCGGGCATTCAACCCTATTGTTCTTGGCCGTCGCATCACAGTTTGCCAACTAGCATTGACCCCATATTCTTGGTTCATTTTATGTGAAATCTGTACAGCACTTTTATGGACATCAGATGCTGACTTTTTCTTAATAATAATGTGATCAACTTTGGAGGAAGTTTGAGAGCAGTTAAATTCCATAGCTGCCTCTTTTTGACTTTTGCCTTCACTCTCAGAATAATGAGCTTCCTGACTTCTGGTGATAAATTTGGCTTTATCTTTGCCATGTTTTAACCGAAAAACGCAAAATTTGACTGCTCATGACAAAATATATAAAACATTTGGCCAGCACATGTTGAAAACTAACATATAAAGTAAAGAAATAACAATGTCAAACACTATTTTCATCCTTATAACTGACAATCATTTGCTTCCGCTTTACTAAAATCAGCAGGAAAATGGCATTTTTGGTTGGCTGTTTTTTTTATGGTTATGAGGGGGTAGGTGGTCGAAGAATGATTAAAATTCCACTTGGGGGGTTTCAGTACGAGTGTTTAGATCTCCTAACCCATAAGTAGAGTACGCTTGCATACATTCTGCCTATCCTTTGTAGGCTACTGTCATGGCCAAAAGTATTCACACCCCTGCAATTCTGTCAGATAATACTCAGTTTCTTCCTGAAAATGATTGCAAACACAAATTCTTTGGTATTATTATCTTCATTTAATTTGTCTTAAATGAAAAAACACAAAAGAGAATGAAGCAAAAAGCAAAACATTGATCATTTCACACAAAACTCCAAAAATGGGCCAGACAAAAGTATTGGCACCCTCAGCCTAATACTTGGTTGCACAATCTTTAGCCAAAATAACTGCGACCAACCGCTTCCGGTAACCATCAATGAGTTTCTTACAATGCTCTGCTGGAATTTTAGGCCATGTTCACACAATGCGTTTTTTACCGCGGAACCGCAGCGATTTTGCCGCTGCGGGTCCGCAGCTGTTTTCCATGCAGGGTACAGTACAATGTAACCCTATGGAAAACAGGAAACGCTGTGCACATGATGCAGAAATTCACTAAAAAAGCCGCGCTGAATAGCTGTGGTAAAAAAGAAGGACCATGTCACTTCTTTGTGCGGAACTGCAGCGGTTCTGCACCCATAGACCTCCATTGTGAGGTCAAACCCGCAGTAAAACCCGCAGATCAAAAATATATCTGCGGGTTTTATTGCGGTTATGGGTGGAGAAACCGCTGCAGCAGGAAGTGCGGGGAAGCGGGCGGAAGTGCGTGGGCGGAGTGTGTTCCGAAGTGACGGAGGCATACCGTCGCATGGGGATCGATGTCGGCTGTTTGATAGATTTGGTATGTGTGTGTGTGTCTATGTGTGTGTGTATGTGTGTGTGTCTATGTGTGTGTGTGTGTGTGTGTCCCCATGCGACGCTAGTGCCACCACTGTGCTAAGTCGCCGTATGGGACTACTACTCCCATCCGGTATTAGGATGGGGGAGTTGTCCCTGTGTCCGGCGACTTAGCACAGTTGTAAAGTTACACAAAACACACACAATACACATACATGACACACAGTACATACAACATATAACACAGAGTATATACTCACCAACAGCACACTGGTAGGCGAAGCCCTCGATCCCCTAGAAAAAATCCCAAAATAAAAAATCAAATTCATACTCCCTGTCCGCAGAATCCATAAAACGAGTGTCCCATGCCGATCGGCTGCTCTCCGGCGATACACTGCCAGGAGCGAAGCTCCTAGCAGTGTATCGCGTACTGTTCCGGAGTTCAATGGCTCCGGCGTCTCGGTTAACGGCAGTACAGCTGCGTTGAACTTTCCCACGCAGCACTGCCGTTAAGCGAGAGTGCCGGGGTCAATGACCGCCGGTAAACTCGCTCGCGCATGCGCAGTGACACACCGACAGGAACTATGGCTCCTGTCAGTGTGTTGCTGCAGCCGTGGAGAGCAGACATATCTCTGGATGTGTCTGTTCTCCATGGAAGATCTTCGTGGGACCCTCGATGGATTTCTGCGGACAGGGCCAGGGAGTATGAATTTGTTTTTTTATTTTGCGTCTTTTTCAGGTCGAGGGTCTTCAGGACGGATTGAGCGTACAATAAAATATGGTCAAAAAGTGGGTGTCTTTATTTCATTAAAATATTTTTTTTCTAGTGTTTGTGGGTTTTTTTAACCCTTTCATTGGATTAATAATGGATAGGCGTCTTATTGACGCCTCTCCATTATTAACCGGGCTTAATGCCACCTTACAATAGCAAGGTGGCATTAACCCCTCATTACCCCATATCCCACCGCTACACGGGAGTGGGAAGAGAGGGGCTAAGTGCCAGAATTGGCACATCATTTTGATGCGCCTTTTCTGGGGCGGCTGCAAGCTTATATTTGTAGCCAGGGGGGGGGCAAATATCCATGGCCCCTTTCCTAGGCTATGAATATAAGCCCACGGCTGTCTGCGTAGCCTTTCTGGCCTAAAAATATAGGGGGACCCCAACACTTTTTTTTTGGGGGGGGGCTCTCCCTTTATTTCTAAGCCAGAAAGGCTACTCAGACAGCTGTGGGCTTCATATTCATGGCCTGGGAACAGCCATGGGTATTTTAACCCCTTCCCAGGCCACAAATATTGGCCCGCAGCAGTCTGCCTAGCCTTTCTGGCCTAAAAATATAGGGGGACCCTATGTCATTTTTTTTTTTTTTTTTTTTTGGGGGGGGGGGTCCCCCTATATATTTTTTGATCATTTTAATAGCATTAATAATGGATAGGCGTCTTATTGACACCTCTCCATTATTAACCGGGATTAATGCCACCTTACAATAGCAAAAATACATGCAACTGAAATACGTGGCACTGAAATACGTGATACGTGGCACTGAAATACGTGATACGTGGCACTGAAATAAGTGATATGTGGCACTTAAATACGTGGCACTGAAATACGTGATACGTGGCACTTAAATACGTGATACGTGGCACTTAAATACGTGATACGTGGCACTTAAATACGTGATATGTGGCACTGAAATACGTGGCACTGAAATACGTGATACGTGGCACTTAAATACGTGATACGTGGCACTGAAATACGTGGCATTGAAATACGTGGCACTGAAATACGTGATACGTGGCACTTAAATACGTGGCACTGAAATACGTGGCACTGAAATACGTGATACGTGGCACTTAAATACGTGATACGTGGCACTTAAATACGTGATACGTGGCACTGAAATACGTGGCACTGAAATACGTGGCACTGAAATACGTGATACGTGGCACTTAAATACGTTGCACTTAAATACGTGTCACTGAAATATGTGATACGTGGCACTAAGTCTACGTTCACATTTGCGGTCTGCGCCGCAGCGTCGGGCGCCGCAGCGTCGCCGCATGCGTCATGCGCCCCTATATATAACATGGGGGCGCATGGACATGTGTTGCACTTGCGTTTTGCGACGCATGCGTCACTGCGGCGCACGCGTCCGGGCGCAGAGGACGCAGCAAGTTGCATTTTTGCTGCGTCCAAAATCAACCAAAAAAAGGACGCATGCGTCGCAAAACGCAGCGTTGTGCATGCGTTTTGCTGCGTTTTTGTTTGCGTTGTGCGTTGCGTCGCCGACGCTGCGGCGCACAACGCAAATGTGAACATAGCCTTAAATACGTGGCACTTAAATAGCTGGATAGAGCTGGATCCGCGGGCTGTGATCTGGCCTACGCTCAGCACACTGCGGAGCGCTGTCATTCAAAACACGTCCACTCATTTTGGTGTTTAGTCCCAAAATGGAGGATGGAAGAAGAAAAGGGTTGGACAAGGAAATGACATCATTTCTTTTTTTTTTTTTTTCCCACTGCAGTTAAAGCTTTATTTGTGTCAAACACAGACAATCTGCAGAGAAAACTGCATAAAAAACCGCATCAAAAAACGCACCAAAAAACGCACCAAAAACCGCACCTGCGTTTTCTGCCAAGAGCTGCGGTTTTTAGTGCAGAAAAACAGCAGGGAAATCAGGAACGTGTGAACATGGCCTTAGACCAATCTTCTTTGGCAAACTGCTCCAGGTCCCTGATATTTGAAAGGTGCCTTCTCCAAACTGCCATTTTTAGATCTCTCCACAGGTGTTCTATGGGATTCAGGTCTGGACTCATTGCTGGCCACCTTAGAAGTCTCCAGTGCTTTCTCTCAAACCATTTTCTAGTGCTTTTTGAAGTGTGTTTTTGGTCATTGTCATGCTGGAAGACCCATGACCTCTGAGGGAGACCCATCTTTCTCACACTGGGCCCTACATTATGCTGCAAAATTTGTTGGTAATCTTCAGACTTCATAATGCCATGCACACGGTCAAGCAGTCCAGTGCCAGAGGCAGCAAAGCAACACCAAAACATCAGGGAACCTCCGCCATGTTTGACTGTAGGGACCGTGTTCTTTTCTTTGAATGCCTCTTTTTTTCTCCTGTAAACTCTATGTTGATGCCTTTGCCCCAAAAGCTCTACTTTTGTCTCATCTGACCAGAGAACATTCTTCCAAAACGTTTTAGGCTTTTTTCAGGTAAGTTTTGGCAAACTCCAGCATGGCTTTTTTATGTCTCGGGGTAAGAAATGGGGTCTTCCTTGGTCTCCTACCATACAGTCCCTTTTCATTCAGCCGCCGACGGATAGTACGGGTTGACACTGTTGTACCCTTGGACTGCAGGGCAGCTTGAACTTGTTTGGATGTTAGTCGAGGTTCTTTATCCAACATCCGCACAATCTTGCGTTGAAATCTCTTGTTAATTTTTCTTTTCCGTCCACATCTAGGGAGGTTAGCCATAGTGCCATGGGCTTTAAACTTCTTGATGACACTGCGCACGGTAGACACAGGAACATTCAGGTCTTTGGAGATGGACTTGTAGCCTTGGGATTGCTCATGCTTCCTCACAATTTGGTTTCTCAAGTCCTCAGACAGTTCTGTGGTCTTCTTTCTTTTCTCCATGCTCAATGTGGTACACACAAGGACACAGGACAGAGGTTGAGTCTACTTTAATCCATGTCAACTGGCTGCAAGTGTGATTTAGTTATTGCCAACACCTGTTGGCTTTAGGACAATTCTTTTTGTGTTTTTTCATTTAAGACAAATTAAATGAAGATAATAATACCAAAGAATTTGTGTTTGCAATCATTTTCAGGAAGAAACTGAGTATTATCTGACAGAATTGCAGGGGTGTGAATACTTTTGGCCATGACTGTATGTGAACTGTATTGGTGCTTCCAGTAACATCGTCCTGAAATCCTCCTGGGCTCGACCTCGATCCATACAAGTGTATAGACCAGTTTCAGACTCCCCACAGGGCACAGTGCATGCCCTGGGGGGATTTACAGTGACAGCAGACTTATCGATTTGGACCAGACAACCCCTTAAAAATAAATCTGTCAGCAGGTTTTGCTGTGTAATTTGAGATCACCATAATGTAGGAGTAGAAACTCTGGTTAGTGATGTTACTTACTGGGCTGTATTTTGCTGTTTTAATACAATCAGTGTTTTATCAGCAGGAGATTATCACTGCACTGGACAACTTCTCTGTGTATAGTATTCCAATGACGCCCCGAGCACTGATTAGCAGCCCTCTGTCACTAAACAATCTACACAGAAAGCCGTGGTGTGGAAGGATTATACACAGATAACAATTGAACTCTGCTATAACTGTAGCAGCGAAAACTGTGACTCCTAACTGCTGCACCCAGTAAACTAAGTGATACATCGCTGGAATCGGGGTTTCTGTCCCTAACCCATGCTTCTGTTACATTACTTAGCAAAATCTGCTGTCAAATTCCCTTTAAAAATGTAACTACGGTAATAAAAATGTTTGCAATACTTGTGTGTAAGATTTAATTTGTTACATTTTTCCACGAACTTTACTTTTTCTAAGCTATCTTCCTATCTAAATAGTACTTTTCTATAACAAGGGTCCTTACTTGCTTAGTTAAACACCCCTTGTACGGCTGCTGGAGCCCTTCCATTTACATGTTCGTTGTTCATAGTAACCCATGGTATCATCAATGGGACAGGTATTACTGCTGCGCCAATATTATACGAGGCAAACTGTGCTAGCCTAATTGTTATTGGATTTACCATATTTATTCCCATTTTACCTATCTTTGCTATTAAGAGATCTGTTTACGCCATATTTCAGTTTTCTGTTGTGTTTTCGCTACATAAGTGTTCGTTTAGCTAAAACTGTTTATAACTATTACAGGTTTGTCCGGAAACCTTGCAGACTTGGAAAAGAGAAGACAAACGTTTGGAAAAAATTTTATTCCCCCAAAGAAAGCCAAAACATTCTTGCAACTTGTATGGGAGGCATTGCAAGATGTAACCTTAATCATCCTGGAAATTGCAGCCATAATATCACTTGGCCTGTCCTTCTACCATCCTCAAGGGGAAAATAATGAAGGTGAGTGACCTTTTCCATCATCTTTTTAGTCCATATTCTCCAATGAGGTTCTAACCTCCTCCAGGTGGTCTAAGGTGGAACATTTCTCCTTGTGGAAAGTGCCAAGCCGGCTTAAGGAGAATTAAAGGCCATGCAATGCTCCTTTAGGATGAAAATATGCAAATATCCTATATCTATTTTACTTATAATTTTACGTTTCTAATTGGAGTTCACAATCTAAAACCCCTGTGTGTGAGGAAACCCATACAAACTCTTTGCAAATATTGTCCTTGGTGGGATTGGAACCCATTGTTACAAAGTATTAGTCCTAACCACTGAGTCACCATGCTGCCCTATTAGGTGTAGCAATCCTAAAAGTCAATATTGTTCCTTTAACAAGCCTTGCCACGGCTGGGGGCTGGTATTGTCAGGCTGGTAAGGGGCCATGAATCGATTAGATGAGCCATTTCTGATGCTTTACCCAGCTCTTCCCACTTGCCCTGTAGCGGTGGCAAGTGGGGTTCATATTTGTGGGGTTGATGTCATCTTTGTATTGTCCGGTGACATCAAGCCCACGGATTAGTTATGGAGAGCGTCTATAAGGCACCTATCCATTACTATAGTTATATGGTAAATGAAGACACAGCCAGAATAAAGTCCTTTATTTGAAATAAAACACTTTTACTTTATTTAAAAATAATGAACAGTTATACTCCCCTAACAACTATTCCACCGATGCCCTCGTCTTCTGTAATAAAATAAAACTAAAAAAAAATATCCCTCACCTGTCCGTCATTTTGTCCTACGCCGTAATCTATGTCAGAGTGACAAACTGTTTTCAACCTGGACGATGCCAAGATGCGACCGTCCAGGCTGAGAACCACTGATGAATGAGCTGCTGCAAGCGCAGCATCAGTGACCGGCGGTGATGGCATCAAGGTTACCACAGGTCACTGAGTGCGTTCCCAGCTGGGCCAATGAACTGCGGTGACCTCCCTCTGGTGAGATCACCGCTAGCACAGTGAGAAAAAGTATCACGTTGCAGAGGCGAGTCCACCGCAGTTCACCGGGAGAATTTCACTTCGGTGAATTTGAACTGCGGTGAACTCGCCTCTGCACCATGACACTTTTTCTCACTGTGCTAGCGGTGAATTCACCGAGGTCACCACAGTTCATTGGTCTGGCTGGGAACGCAGCCTCAGTGACCATCAGTAACCTTTTTGACGTCACCGCTAGTCATTGAGGTTGCACTTGCAGCAGCTCATTCTCCAGTGTTTTTCAGCCTGGACGGTTGCATCTTGGCACCGTGTAGGTTGAAAACTGTTTATCCCCCAGACATGGTGAGGGTTTTGCCTGACTGGTCGGCTGCTGGGAGTAGTAGTCCCATCAGCTGACACCAGTGACCGGAGGTAAACTTTATACCTTTGATCACAGCTGAGTGCTCACATTATCATTTGACAGCATGGGAACCGCAGCTGTTTGACCGGCGGTGATGATTTTACCGCCGATCAGAAGCAGTGTGTCATGCTGCTGCCATTCAGGTAGGTGCAGGCTTCACTAGATGGCAGTAGAGAGGAAGCAGGTCTGCACCTAAACAGAGCTAACCTGCATTCCAACATTGAGGCTACCACAGGTGGTAGCAGAATAGTCCAAACAAGCTGGGTCAAATCCTAGACAGTAGCGCAGTACCAAAGGAATAAGCAAACTTGTGGTCAGAGACAAGTCAGGGGGTCAGTGATGGTCAGGAGCGGATAAGACAAAGGGCAGAAACAGGTCAGGATACATGCCAAGTCAAACCAGGGAGTCTGCACACTAAATGGAAACACTGAGTCAAGACGGGAACAGGGGAAAACAGAGACACGGGTTCAGACAGCAACGAAGCAGGACAAATCTGAGCAATTAAGAGTCAGCTACAGCAGCACTAGGCAGAACCTATAACTGACATGATCTGCAGGACACAGCTGGGCTAAATAGCAAACCTAAAACCAGACCGAGGCTGAGAAAAGTTAACCCCTAACATGATCAGACCGGGAAAAGGGAAGACAGGACTCAAAACCTGGTCTGGATCATGACCGTACCCTCCTCTCAAGCGGGGGGTCCACCGGACCCCCAGGATATCGTATATGAAACGCCCGAACCAATCGAGCAGAATGGACAGATCGTGCCCACGATCGATCCTCAGGACCATAACCTTTTCAATGGACCAAATACTGAAGTGAATTGCGGACCATGTGAGAATCCACAGTCCGTTCAACTTCATACTCAGTCTGACCATCCACAGAGACAGGAGGCGGAGGGGATGGAGACCCAGCAGAGGAAGGTACAAATGTCTTAAGGAGGGACTTATGGAACACATTGAGGATCCGAAGTGACGGAGGTAGGCGTAAGCAAAAGGCAACTCAACTGACAACCTCAGTGATCTCTAAGGACCAATAAACCTGGGCCCTAGCTTAGTAGAAGGAACTTTCAGACGAACGTTCTTGGTAGACAACCACACTTTATTTCTTACCAGAAATATAGGTCTTACCGACCGTCGTTTGTCAGCAAAATGTTTGTTTGCCCTGAGCCTCCCCAATGTTCTTCTGGACCTTGCTCCACACCTTCCCCAACCATTGAACTGCCATATCAGCCCCTGGACATCCTGAATCCAACCTGGAAAATTCTCCAAAATGGGGGGTGAAAGCCGTAATTACAAAAGAACGGAGAGGTGCAAGTGGACTGGTTAATCCGATTATTAAATGCAAACTCAGCCACTGGCAATGAAGAACACCAATCATTCTGCTGAGACGTAGCAAGACACCGCAAAATCTGTTCAAGTGACTGACTGGTCCTCTCCGTCTGAACGTTGGTCTCGGGATGGTAGGCAGAGGAGAAGGTCAAGCAAATACCCAATTTTATACAAAATGCCCTCCAAAATTTGGACACAAATTGTACCCCTCTAGCAGAAGCCACACTCAAAGGCACGCCATGCAACCGCACAACATGCTCAAGAAACAACTTAGTGTTTCTGCATTAGGCAATCCTGCCAGAGGTCCAAGATGCGCCTGTTTACTGAATCTGTCAACCACTACCCAGATTACAGTTTTGTCATTGGAAAGAGGGAAATCAGTGATAAAATCCATGGACAAATGAGTACAAGGTCTATCCGGAATTGGCAATGGCACCAATTCCCCGGCCGGACGGTTATGGGAGCTATTAGCACGAGCACAGGTATCACAATTAGTTATGAGCGAGTGTACTCGTTGCTCGGGTGACCTCCGAGTATTTATGACTGCTCTGAGATTTAGTTTTCATCACGGCAGCTGAATGATTTACAGCTACTAGCCAGGCTGAGTACATGTGGGGGTTGCCTGGTTGCTAGGGAATCCCCACATGTAATCAAGCAGGCTAGTAGCTGTAAATCATTCAGCTGCCTCGATGAAAACTAATCTCCGTGCAGTCATAAATACTCGGAGGTCACCCAAGCGTGCTCTGGAAAACCCGAGCAACGAGTACACTCGCTCATCACTAATCACAAGCAGACACAAACACAGCGACATCAGAGGTCATGGAGGACCACCAAATCAGCTTAGCAATGGCTTTCCGGATCGCTGAGATCCCCGGGTGTCCACTGAGAGCAAAATCGTGGAACTCCCGGAGAACCCTCAGCAGGTACTGAACCGGAACAAAGAGCTTATTATCAGGCAAAGAGGGAGGAGCAAGAGACTGAGCCTCCCGAGTTTCACGCTCCAATTCAGAGGATAACCCAGCAACAACCACCCCGTGCTGAAGAATGGAGGAAGGGAGGTTCAGGGGGTGTTATCGGATCAAAACTGCGAGATAAGGCGTCCACCTTGACATTCTTGGAACCAGGCCGAAAGGTGATAGAAAAATGAAAACGAGAAAAAAAATCGACCACCTCGCCTGCCTAGGAGTTAACTGCTTGGCAGACTCAATGTGAGACAGGTTCTTGTGGTCGGTAATCACCGTGATCCGATGAACCACCCCCTCCAAAAAGTGCCTCCATTCTTCAAAAGCCAATTCTATGGCCAATAACTCCTGGTTACCAACATCATAATTCCTCTCCGCAGAAGAAACCTTTCTGGAGAAAAAGGCACATGGTCTTAAATTGGTCAAAGTAACGGGTCCCTGAAACACCGCCCCCACTCCCACCTCCCATGCGTCCACCTCTACAATGAACGGTTTTGACGGATCGGGCTGAATCAATACAGGAGCAGACAAAAAACACTTCTTTAATGTAGAAAATGCTTCAACCGCCAAGTGTGACCAGACTTTGAGATCAGCACCCTTGTGCGTGAGATCGGTGAGTGGCTTGACCACCTGAGAAAACCCCTTAATGAATTTTCGATAATAGGTGAAACCCAGAAAACGCTGCAGACCCTTGAGGTCCCGGGATCCATCTGAAACCCAATTGGCAGAAAGGATGATCCCCAGAAAGGAAAGCTCCTGGACACAAAACAAACACCTCTCGGATTTAGCGAACAGAGAATTTCCCCGTAACCTATGAAGAAGAGCACGTAAATGACCAATGTGGGATTCCTTATCAGGCGAGAAAAGAAGGATGTCATCCTGGTATACAACCATAAAGCGCCCGATAAAATCATAAAAACCATTATTCAAGTTCTGAAACACTGCGGGTGCGTTCGTTAGACCGAAGGGCATGACCAAATTTTCAAACAGACACTCGGAGGTGAGAAATGCCGTTTTCCACTCATTCCCTTCCCGAATGCAGATAAGGTTATATGTTCCCCTGAGATTGAGTTTGTAAAACCACTTAGCCCCAGATAATTGGCTATAAAGATCTGGAATAAGTGGGAGAGGGTAGGTATTTCTCACCGTAAATTTATTTAGTTCCTGGAAATCGAGGCTCGGGCAAAAAACACCATCTTTTTTCTTAACAAAAAAGAATCCAGCGGCCACAGGTGAAACAGAAGGACGCATGTGACCTTTGCGTAGACTATCAGAGATATAGTTTTTCATAGCGGTACGTACCGGGCCAGAAAAATTGTACAAAAGGGCTTTGGGCAATTTAGAACCCGGAATAAGATTAATTGTACAATCATATGGACGATGTGGTGGCAAGACCTCGGCCTCTTTTTCAGAGAACACGTCCCCAAAATACTTCAGGAACTCCGGAATACCCTCCAGATTAATGGCAGACACAAAAACAGCAGAAAGACAACCATTGAAACAATTAGGACCATATTTAACAATATCACGAGATCCCCAGTCTATAACAGAATTATGCCTCTGTAACCAGGGGAACCCCAACACCAGTTCCGCAGGAAGATTATTCATAACATAACATGAAGTTTGTTCCTGGTTCCACCATGAGGAGGAACTCCTCAGAGACAAACTTAAAGGGACTCTGTCACCTGAATTTGGAGGGAACAATTTTCAGCCATAGGGGCGGGGTTTTCGGGTGTTTGATTCACCCTTTCCTTACCCGCTGGCTGCAATATTGGATTGAAGTTCATTCTCTGTCCTCCGTAGTACATGCCTGCACAAGGCAATCTTGCCTTACGCAGGCATGTACTATGGAGGACAGAGAATGAACTTCAATCCAATATTGCAGCCAGCATGCAGCCAGCAGGTAAGGAGAGGGTGAATCAAACACCCGAAAACCCCGTCCCTATGGCTGAAAATTGTTCCCTCCAAATTCAGGTGACAGAGTCCCTTTAATAACATTTTGAGCCAACGGTGTCTTATCAATGGCAATGATATGGATGGGAGCCTCTTGCCTAACTGTCCCTAATTTTAACTTGGACACCAGACTAGAGTCAATGATGTTCATGGAAGATCCACAGTCCACAAAAGCTGAAGTACGTAGCCACATCTATAACACAGTTCCACGTCTAACAAAACGTTTTGAAATTATGAAAATGGTACCTGAGAGTCTGGGTGACCTCCTCGACAATCACCCAGACTCGGAAGCTTGTTAATCGATGGCAAAGAGGGGCAGTCCTTCTTCCAATGTCCTGAATCTCCACAATAAAAACATAATTTCCCATCACGCTTCCTCTCCTTCTCCTTGGAGTTGGTGGTCTCCACCTCCATAGGTTCAGACGGTGGCAAAACAACAGGATTAGCAGGGAGCAACGGAACCTCTCGCTGTGTAACACCTCTTTCCCACATCCTCAATCCATATGGATAGCCTGAGTCATTGCCTCCTCCAATGAGCTGAGTGATGGATGGAGAGCCAGAGCGTCCTTCAGGTGATTCGACAGTCCTATCCTGAACTGACATCTCAGCGCAGAGTCATCCCAGGACACCTCAGTGGACAATCGACGGAACTCGGAGCTATACCATTCAGCCGATAGCTTACCCTGAAAGAGACTCATGATTGTGTCCTCTGACCTGGTCAGGCTCGTCAAAAATAAGTCCTAAGGCCTCAAAGAAATTATCAACAGACATACAGTACTTTCAGGGGCAGTAGCAGGTAAAGAGAAAGCCCACAATAGATGTCCCTCACGAAGTAAAGAAATGATCATCCCCACTCGCTGACTCTCATCTCCAGAAAATCGGGGTCTAAGAGAAAACAACAACTTGCAATTCTCCTTGAACGTACGGAACTTCTCCTTATCAGAGCCACAAGTGACCTTAGTACAGGGGACTCGTGTAAAGGTTTATTCCTTCAACATATCTACTGTATTACACCTCTCTGGTAAAGGAGGAGTTGGTTCAGGACATTGAACAGTCTTTCTTTAGAAGGTCCCCTAAATCTCCCACTAATCAGCAGCTTTTTTGACCTGAGTTTAATCTACCACCCAGACCCCCAAAGCTTTGATAGGGGTTCTTGGCTTCTCAGTCCACAATCCTAAAATCTAGGAGCCTCTCTGACAAGTCATACGTTTAAATAAAAAAGTAGCAAACAGCATTTGTTATCAATGGTAAGATATGAAAAACTTTCATATCCTGGTATGGCTGTAACCCTCCAGACCCCCTGGATCTGGATATGTTTCAAACTCTAGATTTCTTACAAAATGGTCTAGAAAAGGGTTTAAAACCTTGCACTCTCAAGGTTCAGCCCTTAAGGTACCGTCACACTCAGCAACTTTGCAACGAGAACGACAACAGTCCGTGACGTTGCAGCGTCCTGGATAGCGATCTCGTTGTGTTTGACACGCAGCAGCGATCTGGATCCCGCTGTGCCATCGCTGGTCGGAGCTAGAAGTCCAGAACTTTATTTCGTCGCCAGGTCGGCGTGTATCGTCATGTTTGACATCAAAAGCAACGACGATAACAATGGATGTAATGGAGCTAACAACCAGCGAGAACGAGAAGTGAGTCGCCGTTACGCCACTGGATCGCTCCTGCATCGTTCTGGAGCTGCTGTGTTTGACGTCTCTACAGCGACCTAAACAGCGACGCTCCAGCGTCCTCCATCTGCGCACGCGTGGAATCCCGCGGCCAGTTTCCTGAAGCCCCGGGCAGCAGAGTGCTCCATCTTTCCTGTGGCCGCGCCCACCGGTAAACGGCGAATAGCGAAGACCGCGCTGTTTTGAATCTCCTAGGCAGTGGATCTTCGCTTTGGACCTGCGCACACCACTACGCCACCAACGTAATGATGAGCAGGTTTCTGGGGGAGAAACAGTGCTGTCACCACGCCCATAGGACCAGACCAGCGTGAGTGACAGCAGAAAACGGCGACTTTACAAAGGTATTTCGGCAGCTTAGGTAGGTTATAAAGGCACACAAAGACACTAATGTAACGCCCAGCTCTGCCCCTATTTAACGGTATTTTTAGCTCATCTTCAAAAAACGGGGTGACAGGTTCCCTTTAAGGGGTTCATAAGCCTCTTATAATTGGTTTTCTATTCTGGAATTAAAGGGGATCTGTTACTACATGTCATCTATGTAAACTGTTAATATGAGCATACAGATTATATACTGCTGAAAATGAAATAAAAATTCCTCCTGTTATTTAAAACGTGCTCTGGAGGCAGCTCCATCCGCTCCGGAGCCTGGAAGAGGTTGTATATATTAAGTGATAAGAGGATTTCTCCACAACAAGGCATCTGACATGAGGTACACAGGTACCCCTCTTATCAGCAGTCTATAACCTGTATGCTCATATTAATAGTTTACTTGGGTAAAATGTGGTGAGTGGTGACACATCCCTTTTAAGAATATATTGAGAGTTAGACTACCAAATTTCTGTCTCCTGTTCATGAGATGGTGAAGAGAATGGGTAGGGTAAGTGAGGTGTCGCCTTTATCAGTTGGAATATAACAGCCAAGGGAGGAGTCTTTCTATATTGTTTCTCAAATAGAGTAATGGATAAATGGGGAGACGCGGCCGAAGGATTGTTTGTTTTTCATGTTAAATAAAATAAAGAATTAAGAAATAAAAATGACCTGTTGGAACAATAGTGAGGGGATCTTACTGTAGAGTTACAATCGGATAGTAGTCTTAGAACTCCAGAGCAAGAATTGTACTAATAGCTAGGAATCCATAATTATTACATCTGGTTATGTTTTATTGTGATTATTAATCTGTAAGGGATACAGTCTGGAACTATGTAAGACAAACAAAAAGATGGAAACTCCGTATGTGACAATGGATCTCCAACCAACTAGGGCTCGCACTTGTTAACGGAAATTGTCATCAGAAATCACCTATTGTTTAAATCCGGTTTTAATGAGAAATGTGTATTTATTTTAAAATGTTTTGCAATTTTTTTCTGTATATCACAACGTGTATTGAAAATGTTAAATCTTTTAATTTTCACATTGGCCACGGGGCTTGTTGAAATAGTTAATGCTGGCTATAAAAGAAAGGTGTCATAAATTCCAGTGCATGACAGTAGGCTGCCTGTATCTGCAAACCACAGGACAACTTCTGAGGTGTGGTGAGGTTTACACCTTAATAGGCCAGAGTTTTTGAGACATGGGGTCATACATAATGTTAGGCAGTAGGTTGTAGTACTTTGGCTATAGGTTTTATTTTAAAAAAAATGTGATATGAGAGGGTTACAACAAGTGGCTTCCTTTTCTAAGTGGCAGACAGTTAAAATGAAAATGCAATTCCAAATTTGTTTATCATGAAAGTGATTGTCACTAAGTTTTCGCTGTGTTATCTGAGCACAGCCTAATGTAAGGGCAGAGACCCTGATTACAGTGATGTTTACCTTTACTATATTGCTTGCTGCAGTTTTGATATAATCGTTGCTTTATCTGCTCTAGATCTATCAGAACTCTGAATGCTGAGCTCTGTATAACCCCTCCCCCACCACTGATTGATGACATTCTGTTTACACTGTGTATAGGCAGAAAGCTGCCAATCAGTGGTGTGGGAGGGGTTATACAGAGCGGAGGACTACATGGCACAAGATAACTAGTCCTGTAGTTATAAACTCCTGCTGATGGTAAAACACTTGATTTTATTGAAACAACAACACAAACCAGTAAACGAGATGTCACTGGAATCAGGGGCTCTGTCTCTACATCATGCTGCTTTCAAAGCCTATCAAAAACCTTCTGACATACTCCTTTTAAGAGAAAGTTGTAAAAAAAATTCTATAAAAATGTTTTAGCCTTGCAAAATCCTGTTCTGTTCTTACTTCAGCAACTGTGCAGAAAACAGTGTATAAACTCAGATTTTTCCGGTATATGTCTTCTTCTGCATTCATCAATGTCTCACAAAACACCGCTATTTTGTTCCCAGCATGTGCGGAAGCAGCTGGAGGAGTGGAGGATGAAGGAGAAGCACAAGCTGGTTGGATTGAGGGAGCAGCCATCTTGTTCTCAGTCATAATTGTAGTTTTGGTAACTGCATTCAATGATTGGAGCAAAGAGAAGCAGTTCCGTGGCCTTCAGAGTCGAATCGAGCAGGAGCAAAAGTTCACTGTTATCCGAAAAGGGCAAGTCATCCAGATTCCTGTGGCAGAACTGGTGGCCGGGGATATTGCACAAATAAAATATGGTAAAAACAAATTACCGAGATTCAGGAGTATTTATTTATTTTTTTTAACAATCTTTCTGAGTGTATCATGTTAACAGTGTGGTGTTACTTATACCACCAGGGGATCTCCTACCTGCAGATGGCATCTTGATCCAGGGCAATGACCTGAAAATTGATGAAAGCTCGCTAACAGGAGAAAGTGATCAGGTGAAAAAGTCCCTTGAGAAGGATCCCATGCTGCTGTCTGGTAAGGAGTAGCACAAGTAGGAGTATTGGACGCACTCACAGTAAGCAGGCTTCATGCTGCGGTTGTCTCCCTGTAGGCACTCATGTGATGGAAGGGTCCGGACGCATGGTTGTCACAGCCGTAGGCATCAACTCTCAGACAGGCATCATTTTTACTCTTTTGGGAGCAAATGAAGGGGCCGAGGAAGAGAAAAAGTCAAAGAAAGGTAATTATTTGCTGGGAAGTTGGGTAAGATGGTGGATACATATTGTGAGGCTATGAAATATTCCGTAGTGATGGATGTAAGCGTGGCCTAAGTATAGCCTTCTGTTGTGCATGGGGTGCTCGGCACTACTTGCCACTTTGTCATTTAGGGGTCTTAGATCCGCAGGCACAGAGCCTGGCTCCCCTAGTCATCGGTTTGTTCCTATTGTTCAGGCCAGTCTCGTGTAAAAAGCTGGTCCACAGACGCTTACCTGTTTCTTCCTAAAATGTTCTTCCTTTTCCTTTACTATTGCCTCTATTGTTCTGGAACAGTCTGACACGCTCTTGTTTGGTTGGTTTTTGCATTGTTGTGTGCTTTTGTCGGCCCTTCTTCCATAATGAGATCTGTATGTCTGATTTCGATACTCGACTCTTTCTTGAGCCTGTATAATTCACTGCAATCTTTTGGGACTTTAAAACTTGTGATTTTGGATCATTTGTCCAACTTTGGAACATATCTTTCTGCTTTTGATTATAAATTTGCCATATCTTAAAACTTCAGTTGTTTGATCTTTGGGTGTCATTCTTTCTTCTTCACGTTTCTTTTCCTCCTAGCCCATCTTTGTTATCTTGCACTTATCGCTGTATGTCTTTCACCAGCATCTTACCAACATTTGACCCTACAATAACATCTCTTTTTCTCTTTTTTTTTCCCGTCTTTTCGTCCCATCCTCTCCCTTTTCTTTCTCTAACATCTAACAATTAATCTTGCTTCAGTCTTGTCTGTTATGTATTGTCCTAGCACTTTCTCTCTCCAACTTAGTTGTAATCTTCACGTCTCCATCCTGTTCCTATCAGATATTGTAAAGGTACTACTTTTCTGCAGGCTTTTCCACTGATTCTGTACTCTTTTACCACTATCCTTAAGCTTTCTTTTTTTACACTTTAGTCTGAGTCTGACCATCTTTCTGCTGCTCTCACATTTAGTTCCCAAGAGTGGGTTAGTCATTCCATTTCTTCCATCGCAGTGGGGGGTATGATCCTCCTCTTTCATACAGTCAAAGTGACCAGAATCCCTCCTCCTTTTTTTTTTCTATTTCTTTTTGTTTCTTTTTTCTTTTTTTTTTTTTTTTATATCTAAACAGGTAAAAAACAAGGACCTCCAGAAAATCGCAACAAAGGTAACCAATCCATCTCTTCACAATCTCCTTTCCTGTCACAGGGGCAGCTCACGCAATCTCTCACTCCTGTTCACCTCGTGTGGGCAGCGTCACCTGTACTTACCTGCTAAGCTTGCAGCCGAGTTTCATTTTGCGGCATTTTTCAGCGTCTCTTCCTTTTCTGCATTGTCCGTCTGGACATTCACCTCTAATGTATGATGCATCTCTGGCCTTATGGACATCGAGTAGTGCTTTGTATAAATGGCCATTTATTAATGTGAAACAAGACCAAAACACGGGCTCATTGAGGTCTCACAGACACTATTTTGAACGAGACTAACAATAGTACATGAGCTAAATTATTCATTAATTACACTTTACATTGCAGTTTGCATTTGTCACCTAGACCGTTATTGTTGTTTGCTGGTGAAAGATGGAAAAATAGAGGGGAATTAGAACACCCCCATTTCATAGCTGCGAAATGTATTAGATGCATCTGCAAATGTAAAAGCTGAAGCAAACAAACGTCAGGGATCTGAGCACCATTCTGGTATATAGATATATATTTTTTAAACTCACTACATTAAGGGTATGTGCACACGTTCAGGTTTTTTCGCGATAAAAATGCATTAAGAACGCATACATATGCATCCTATCATTTAGAATGCATTCTGCAATTTTTGTGCACATAATGCGTTTTTTTCCGCAAAAAAAACGCATCTCGGTGAAAAAAGCAGCATGTTCATTAATTTTGCGGATTTTTCGCGTTTTTCCCGCTATTTAATGCATTGGGAAAAACCACGAAAAAAAAGCGAAGAAAACGCATGCGGATTTCTGGCAGAAATGTCCGTTTTTTGTCAGGAAATTTCTGCAAGAAATCCTGACGTGTGCACATACACTAAGGCTATGTGCACACGTAGGTCGGGTCCTCTGCGGGTTCTCCCGCAGCGGATTTGATAAATCTGCAGGGCAAAACCGCTGCGGTTATCCCTGCAGATTTATCGCGGTTTGTTTTGCGGTTTCCGCTGCGGGTTTACTCCTATACTATTGATGCTGCATATGCAGCAATATGCAGCATCAATAGTAATGTTAAAAATAATAAAAAAAAATGGTTATACTCACCCTCTGACGTCCCGATCTCCTCGGCGCTGCACGTGGCGGTCCAGTTCCAAAGATGCTGTGCGAGAAGGACCTTCGTGACGTCACGGTCATGTGACCGCGACGTCATCGCAGGCCCTGCTCGCACAGCAACCCTGCGACCGGACGGCTGCGTGCAGCGCTGAGAGGTGAGTATATCATTATTTTTTATTTTAATTCTTTTTTTTTTTTTACACAAATATGGTTCCCAGGGGCTGGAGGAGAGTCTCCTCTCCTCCACCCCGGGTACCATCTGCACATGATCCGCTTACTTCCCGCATCGTGGGCATAGCCCCATGCGGGAAGTTAGCGGATCAATGCTTTCCTATGTGTGCAGAATCGCCGCGATTCTGCACAAAAGAAGTGACATGCTGCGGAATGTAAACCGCTGCGCTTCTGCACGGTATTTCCCGCAGCATGTGCACAGCGGATTGCAGTTTCCATAGGTTTACATGTAACTGTAAACGCTATGGAAACTGCTGCGGACCCGCAGTGTCAAAATCACTGCGGTTCCGCGGTAAAAACCGCAACGTGTGCACATAGCCTAAAGGTTTTTTTAAAACAATGGCTACTTTTTCTATACAAGTCCTGCAAATATTTCAGCAAGCTAAACTGTAGTTGCAATGACTTTGCTGCTAGCACAATGAGATGATATGGAAATGCCATAATAGGGTGGGATTTTTAACCCCATCTTGACTAATGCTAGCTGCTTGCAGGGGCAAAGCCTTCATGTCTTCTGCACCGCACTCTCCTTCACATTTGCAGAGCTGGACAAGCAGCACCTTCCTTGTTTTGTTGTTTGTAGCACGTGATTTGTACTAGAGGTTTCCGGTAGACGTTTGTCTTGTCCCTTAGTGTTTATGCACATCCCGTGTCCTGTCTGCCTTTTCACAGTTTCATTCCTTCCGAGGTGTCCCATTCAAGTTCTTTGCCTCCTTTTAACCTAACCTAACGGACATATGCGCTGTCTTTATCTCTCGCTCTCTTTTACCATTTACTTTTAAGATATTTTGCCTCCCGGTGCAGTGTGCCCCTTGCCTTCTAAAGCAGTTGTTGTGATTTAGACTATGCTCAGACTTTGTAACTTCACCACTTTTTTAATATGTATAAATGACCAGATCTTTTTTTTAGTATTTAGTGATTGGGACTTGCTTAAAAAAGTAATAAAAAAAAAATAACCACCCACGTGTTTACTCTGACACAGAGACATCTGTTCTCTAGGGCAGTGTTCCAAACTGCATGAAAAACAGCACACAGTTTAATTTTAACACAATACTGTGGTTGTGAGTGCCTGTGTCAGCAGTGTTAGGGACACTACTAATTATGGAAAAAAAATCCACAACTAATATCCATAACTATTAACTTTCTCACAGTTAGACATTGTGCATTGTGGTGAAGGACTATACCACTGCAAACTAATGATGAGCTACCAAACATTGCTGCAAAATGAAAAACAGGACTCCATATATTTGTAAATCAGAAGTTAGAATGATTATCATAGCTTGTTAGAGGAAATCTCTAGGCCCACCCTTAAGTCTGATTTGCTTTAGCATATTTGTAGAAATACACTATGTTCCAAATTATTATGCAAATTACATTTTTCTCGGATTTTCCTAAATGGTGAGTGCAAATGACAGTCAGTCTAATAAAAGTCATCACTCGTTAGAGTATACATTCAATTTTATTGAAGAAACCACCCAATGATAACAGTATAATCTCCAAAATGAATAAAAACTCAAAATGCACTGTTCCAAATTATTAGGCACAGTAGAATTTCTAAACATTTGATATGTTTTAAAGAACTGAAAATGCTCATTTGTGGAATTTGCAGCATTAGGAGGTCACATTCACTGAACAAAAAAGCTATTTAACTCCAAAACATCCTAACAGGCCAAGTTACATGTTAACATAGGAGCCTTCATTGATATCACCTTCACAATTCTTGCATCCATTGAACTTCTGAGTTTATGGAGAGTTTCTGCTTGTATTTCTTTGCATGAAGTCAGAATAGCCTCCCAGAGCTGCTGTTTTGATGTGAACGGCCTCCCACCATCATAGATCTTTTGCTTGATGACACTCCAAAGGTTCTCTATAGGGTTGAGGTCAGGGGAAGATGGTGGCCACATCATAAGTTTATCTCCTTTTATGCCCATAGCAGCCAATTACTCAGAGGTATTCATTGTCATGCATGAAGATGATTTTGTTCCTGAAGGCACGTTTCTGCTTTTTAGACCATGGAAGAAAGTTGTCAGTCAGAAACTCTATTTACTTTGCTGAGGTCATTTTCACACCTTCAGGAACCTTAAAGGACCCTACCAGCTGGTTCCCCATGATTCCAGCCCAAAACATGACTCCTCCACCTCCTTGCTGACGTCGCAGCCTTGTTGGGACATGGTGCCATCCACCAACCATCCACTACTTCATTCATCTGGACTATCCAGGGTTGCTCGACAGTAATCAATAAACAAGACTGTTTGAAAATTAGTCTTCATGTATGTCTGGGCCCACTGCAACCGTTTCTGCTTGTGAACACTGTTTAGGAGTGGCCGAATAGTAGGTTTATGCACCACAGCAAGCCTTTGAAGGATCCTACTCCTTGAGGTTCGAGGGACTCCAGATGCACCAGCAGCTTCAAATAACTGTTTGCTGCTTTGTAATGTTATTTTGGCTGCTGCTCTCTTAATCCAATGAATTTGTCTGCCAGAAAACTTCCTCATTATGCCTTTATTTGCATGAACTCTGTCTGTGCTCTGTTTCAGTCACAAATCTCATCAGAGTATGATGATCACTCTTAAGTTTTCGTGAAATATCAAATTTTTTCATACCTTGTCCAAGGCATTGCACTATTTAACGCTTTTCAGCAGCAGAGGGATCCTTTTTATTTCCCATATTGCTTGAAACCTGTGACCTGCATAATAATGTGGAACATCACTTTTGAGTAGTTTTCCTTTAATTAGAATCACCTGGAAAACTAATTATCACATGTGTTTAAGATTGATTTCAGTGATTCATTGAGCCCTGAGACACAATACCATCCACGTGTTTATTTGAAAAACAAAACAATTAAATCTTTAAGACACTTAAATCCAATTTGCATAATAATTTGGAACACAGTGTACATGTCCCAAAATCATGTTAATTTGAGGGTTAATAATGTTACAAAGCTGTTCTGCTACCTTGGCTACCAGGAAAATATGAATTTTATTCCTCCTGGAAGGCCTCCTTCACACTTCAGTGTGTGCAGTACGTCTGGTGACAGTTTTCACACGTACCGGAGACACTTGCACATGTCAATGTGTTTCTAGGGACCCTGTGTCCATGGGAAAAACGCGCTGACATGTCCATTTTTTTTATCAGCAACACAGGCTGCAAAACGTCGCTCACACATGCACGCTGATTGCACACTGAAGACTTCCACGTGTCATGTGTGCAACACGTACTGGCACCTGGGAAAAAGCAGTACAGTTCGCGTTATTCCCAGTCGGGTGGTGAGGCCAGCTCTGATCTTTGTCGCCTGGTCTCCCTTAGATCAGCATGACCAGGCGACAATGATGGGAAGTGTATTCATCACCCGCTGTGTACATTGTATGTAAAATAAATAATTTTAGAAAGAAAATGGCATGGGCTCCCACTTAATTTTTCATAACAATTAGTGGGAAAGCTCACGGCTGTTCTTAATAATCGACGAAAGGGGACAATATCCCCAAAGGTTCCCAGACTATTAATAAAAGCTCACAGCTGTTTGCTTTGTCTTTACTGGTTAGGTTACAGGGGACCCCAGAAAAAAATGGTACCCCTATAAATTTTAACCAGTAAAGGTTAAACAGACAGCTGTGGGCTGATATTAATAGCCTAGGGTGCTTGGCCTCGCTTTTCCCACTTGTCCTGTGGCAGTCGGGTAATAGGATTGGGGTTGATGTCAGCTCTTTTATGACCGCCGACATCGAGCCCAGGGATTAGTAATGGAGAGGCATCTATAAGATGCCACCATTACTAACCCCATAGTCATATTGTGCAAAAATACACAGGGAGAATAGTCATTTATTTGAAAGAAAGACACAGACTGCTTTATTTGAAATAAAGACATCCCACCCTCTTTTTCCCATATACATATGTTAAATTAAATATTACATTTTTGAGCAGTGGCATGATTCGACCGCTCGGCCATGAATCCAGGGCACACACAGCTGAGCTTGAGGCGCAGCTTAATTGACAGGCGGTAACGTCATAGAGGTTACTGCCGGTTACTGCCAGGTGTTCCTACGCTCAGTTCAGTGTGAGCCGGACGATGAACCTTCATGGCATCACTACTAGCATCATGAGAAAATATTTATTTCAAATAAAGGAGTCTGTTTCTTTCTTTCAATTAAAGGACTTTATTCTTGCTGTGTATTTTTTACAATATGACTATGGGGTTAGCAATGATGGCGTCTTATAGACTCCTCTCCATTACTAACCCCTGGGCTTGATGCCCACTGCCAATACAAAGCTGACATCAACCCAAACCCTAGTACCCCATTTTCCACCGCACCAGGGCATGTAGTAAGAGTGAGGCCAAGCGCCAGATTTGGCTCATCTTATGGATTTGCCATTTCTAGTGTGGCTGAGGGCTGATGTTCTTAGCTTGGGAGGGGGCCAATATTCCTGACCCTATTTCAGGCTATTAATGTCGGCCCACAGCTGTCTGTTTGCCTTTGCTGGATAGAATTTATAGGGGGACCCTATGTCATTTTTTTTTCTGGGGTCCCCAGTAAACTAACCAGTAAAGGCTAAACAAACAGCTGTGAGCTGTTAATAATAACCTGGGAACCTTTGGGGATATTGTCCCCTTTCCCAGATTATTAACATCAGCCTCCAGCTGTGGCCTTTGCCTCTGCAAGTTATGAAAATAATGCGGGAGCCCAGGCCATTTTATTTTTAAAATTATTTGAATTATTTGTTTTGTACACAATGTACACAGTGGGTGTGGAATACAACTGACATCATTGTTGCCTGGTTGTGCTGATCTCAGGGAGAACAGGCGACAATGATCCGAGCTGTCTTCAGCACCTGGCGCCTTGGAACTGCATGAACTAAACCACTTTTCCTCGGCGCCGGTACATGTCACACTGATACGGCACCCGGATGTCCAGTTACTGGTTTTTCCAGCACCCAGAAATATCAGGATGTGGGAAAGAGCCCTTAGTCAAAGAGGTATGCCTGGAGGGGCTACTGCTCAATGATCAGTGAGCTGCGTCTGTAAGCACAACCTGGCACTTTGACAGCTCATCGTGCACAGATGTACTGAGAACGATCTGGTAAAGTGCTGGTGCGTGCAAATGCCGCCGCTCACTGTGTACTGAGCAACGAATGTAGAAGCTAGGAACATACATCTGTAATTAAAAGCTGAAGGCTTCTGGGAGGAATAGAGGTTGTTTTTTCCTGGTATCCAGTAAGGTAGCCGGACAGCTTTGTAATACTGGTTTAATGTGCAACTTAATAGTATCTGTAGGTTAGTAGTGTTTTCCAATGCGGGCAATACAGGGAAATAGCAGCAGTGTATGCATTAAACACTGTCACAATTTGTCAGTTTTCAGTCACATAGAATGGCTGCAAACTTGTCTTCCTAGACCAAACAAGCACTTTCTTTCCTGACTTTAATGGAAATTAGCTCTAGTTGCGCCAGTTTCTTGGAGAGTCTCTTTAAGCCCAGCGTCCATACCCAGCAGCCAGCCAAAGGAGGCAGAAGTGCAGGGAGGAGAGGTAAAGCGGCAGCTTCAACCAAGGTGTGTCTCTGGCTACCCCAGACTTGAACTAAAAACAAGCTAAATTGTTGTCACAGATCCTGATGGCACAATCACTTACATTTTATTTATCGACAACAGTTGAAGCCGTTTTTGCACCAGTTAGAGCAAGTGCTGACTTGCTGAAACTGGCAATCAATTGTCCTTCTGTCAGTATTTTTCAATTACTTATAAAGTGTCAGTGGACAAATAGTTACTGAGAATTTATTAAAAATAAAAAAATGTTGACCAATACAGCCAAAATTCCTATTGCTGCTTTAGCAACAAATACCACCACAACTGAATAGAAAAAAGGTACCGTATATACTCGTGTATAAGCCGAGTTTTTCAGCATATTTTTTTGTGCTGAAAATGCCCCCCTCAGCTGATACACGAGTAATTGTCCCAGTTTACGGCAGGGAAGGAAGAGCCGTATATATTCTGGTATAAAAAATACCCCAAAACATCCTACTTACCTTCCCTGTGCGCCCTCGGCAGCATCCCGTTAAGGCTTCCAGCAGCTCCAGTGGCCGGGCGATCACATATCCCTGCTCATTACGGGAACGAATATTCATTCCACTCCACGCCTATGGAAGTGGAGAGGTGAATATTCATTATCTTAATGAGTGGTGATACGTGATCGCCCTGTCGCAGGAGCTGCTGGCTCCGGACCAAGATGCTGCAATGGCCCTTGGAAGGTAAGTAGGATGTTTTTGTTTGTTTTTTTTATGCTTTTTCCATGGGGACCATACATGCAAGGATGGGGATAAGGAGCCATGCAGACAAGGATGGGGATAAGGAGCCATGCAGACAAGGGTGGGAGTAAGGAGCCATGCAGACAAGGATGGGAATAAGGAGCCATGTAGACAAGGATCGGAATAAGGAAACACGCAGACAAGGATGGGAATAAGGAGCCACGCATACAAGGATGGGGATAAGGAGCCATGCATACAAGGATGGGAATAAGGAGCCATGCATACAAGGATGGGAACAAAGAGCCACGCAGACAAGGATGGGATTAAGGAGCCATGCATACAAGGATGGGAATAAGAAGCCACGCATACAAGGATGGGGATGAGAAATCACGCATGCAAGGATGGGAATGAGGAGCCATGCATACAAGGATGGGGATGAGGAACCACGCATGCAAGGATGGGAATGAGGAGCCATGCATGCAAGGATGGGAATAAGGAGCCACGCAGACAAGGATGGGAATAAGGAGCCATGTAGACAAGGATGGGGATGAGGGGACAATGTATACCCAGCTTATACTCGAGTCAATAAGTTTTCCCAGTTTTTTTAGGCAAAATTACGGTAGGTGCCTCGGCTTCTCGGGTCGACTTATACATGAGTATATATGGTAACTTCTCTGTAAGTTAAAAAAAAAAACACAACAAAGAAACTTTGACTAATGCTCTAGCTTTTGGTGTATGGGTATACATGCGGGGTATACACTAATATATCTACTTAATCACTATTACAGTAACATTGCACAGATCTGTTTTGCAGTTTGTCATGTCTCATTACCACTTTGCTGAACTGAAACCTTAACTAATGTTTCCAGCACCTGGGTTTCAATTTGTGACATGCACCATTCATGTACGGCAGATGTGTGCACTGTATGGAGTAGGCTCAGGCACTGAGCCTGCCGCATACAGTGCTGGTGCTGGCTGTGTTATATAGCTGGCATCAAATCAAACTGCTACCATTTGAGCTAGCTTTGATTGCAGCAAACTTAGATGCAACTGTCAAATGGTTGTGGCATTTAAAAGTTCGGAAGTGGGAAGTTGTTCCTTCTGACCCCCATTGGCCCACACAGGGGACGTACTGAAGGCCCCCATGTATGCCGTGCTTATACACTTGTGAAGCCAAGTCTGCGCTGGGCTTCCTAGGGGACTGTAAGTTAATTACACATTACTCTGCACTAATTTTACATATTTTGTTTTGCTGCATCTGTAACTGACCTAATTAATCAAATTATAATATTTATTTATACTTGGAACGCTAAGAGAAACAAAAAAAAAATGGCAAAATATATATGTTTTTCTTTGTCACTTCTGAAAACTTGAATAAAAAAAAGCATAAAGTTGTATGGACCGCAAACCACAGCTCATACCACAAAAACAAGCCATGATACAATGACTGAAGAATAACAAAGTAAGATCTTTAGAAGCAAAGATAGAAAATGGAAAGCAAAGAGCGGCCCGCTATACACTGTCTTCCACAGCCCGAATAAACTTGGAGTTACAGATTGTTTTGTAGACTACATGCTCCTTCAGTAGATGGAAATCTATAGCTGTACCTTTATGTATACTATGCCATCATTTGCTAATGTTCAGCAGAAAGGCAACTTGTTGTAATCCACAAAGGTCGTTCTCTTCTGGATATATACCGTATACAAAGAGGCACAAAAACTGACAGTTTCTCGATTGACGATTTTTAATAAAGATGGCCTTTTGTCAATTCTTAGTGAGACATTTTAATATGCAGGAACATAGAAGATGATCACACATTGGACATATCCACTACTTTATGCAGTCCCTCTTAGGGTGTGTTCACATATTTCTGGCCTTGTTGTCCTCTTTATTTTTTTTTTAAAGCCTCCTTGCTATTACAAAAACCAATGACTGCACTGATCCTAACAGTTTCATATGGAAATTTTGTGTTCAGCAGCATCCGTTGTGACTTTGGATCTTACTTAACTGGACAAGAAAATGATCCATTCTTACCGTAATTTCTCTGTCCAGCTATAGACGCTGAACTTTAGTCATTTCTTTCTCTTTTCTCACATAAACTCATATTTACCTTTCTTGTAACTTATTTCTCCTGTTCTCTGATTGACTTTACAGTTAATGCAATGACCTCCCCATTGGTTGTGTTTTGTTGTCTAGTGGTATTCTGTTCCGGTGTTGCTTTTTTTGTCTACATCGTGTCTGATGTGTCTATTTTCCTCTTATTTGATTTTGTCATGGCTTTGCTCTCCTTTTTTTTTTTATTTCCAGCAAAAGCACAGGATGGTGTCGCCCTGGAAATACAACCTCTAAAGAGTGAGGAAGGCGTAGAAAGTGAAGAAAAAGAAAAGAAAGTGGTCAAAGTACCAAAGAAGGAGAAGTCTGTCCTACAAGGAAAACTGACCCGGCTAGCTGTGCAGATTGGAAAAGCAGGTGCTTGGTTGTTTGTTTTTTTGGTTTTTTTTTTTTAACTAACAGCGTTAACTCTACAAATGTTTTTGGGCAGACCACTCCTGATGTAGACCAGCCATTTTAAAGGTTTTTAAGGTTTTACTGAAGTATAGTCTGCAAAGTGACCAGACATGTATCCTCCATTTTATTACCAGGGGTATATTCACATATGCCAGATTTCTACTTGAAATCCACAGCCCCTGCATGCATGGCAATGGGTTTTTGCTTTATTGTTTGCAGTCACTCAATTTTTTGTGCCACTGTGGAAATAACTAACATAAATGCATTTTTTCAGTTTCCCCAATCTTGGAAAAATAACGCAATGAAAAAGCCATCAAAATGTCTTATTTACCTCGAAATTATATCACTAAAAAAGGGGCCTGCCATGCAGAACACAAGCCCTCACATAGCTATATTGGCAGAAAAAAATGGGTCTCAGAAAATGCTAACACGGGCCATTTTTGATTATTTTATTCATTTTTTTAAGCCACTAAGATAGTAAAAAAGCATACGTGTTTAATATCACCATAATTGGACTGTCATGGAGAATAATGTTATCAGGTGATTTTTTTTGCTGCACAAATAACATGTAAAAATAAAAACCCCAAAACCATGTAGGAATTTTTTCCCGTTTCCCATGATAAAATAAATTGTCATTCAAAACTACAATGCACAGTTTTGGGCCGCGCTAACTGAAGTGAGGATCCTTGATCCAATAATATAAAGAAGCAATTTTTTTTATTCCACAACGCGTTTCCACCATCTCCATTTTTCCACTTGAGCTCTACATAACCCCGCCCACACCGCTGATTAACAGCTTCTTGTGTACACTGTGAATTGTCAACAAGCTGACAATCTGGTGGGGGCGGGGTTACACAGATGAGCTGGACTGCCTGCCACGTGAGGTGTAGTCCTCTAGTGATAATCTCCTGATGATAAAACACTGTATTGAAACTACAGCAAGCTGATTAACAAGTGACACATCCTTGTAATCAGGCTCTCTGCCCCTACAATATTCTCTTCTCAGATTAACTAGCCAAAACCTGTTGACTTATTCCCTTTTAAGGGGTTAAAAAAGATATATTAGGAAGTTATATTTTTAAATGTTCCAATTACAAATGTTATCTTGTCATTAACAGGTCTTATCATGTCTGCCATCACTGTGATCATTCTGGTGCTGTACTTTGTCATTTACACTTTTGGTGTATTGGGGCGTCCATGGCTCGCAGAGTGCACCCCGATCTACATTCAGTACTTTGTTAAGTTTTTTATCATCGGTGTCACCGTGCTTGTGGTGGCTGTTCCTGAGGGGCTACCCCTTGCCGTGACCATATCGCTGGCATACTCCGTGAAGGTGAGAAATTACTTTTTTTTTTTTTCCCAAAAGTGCCCAATAGTGGTTCCGCCAGTACCCTAACATTAGCCTGCCGCCATACAGGGTTGCATTGTGGGAAAGAATAGGGCAGCATCAATCCTTTTGTCTTCTAATCAGCAGGGGAAGCCATCTTTTGGCAGTGATTTGTAAAATAAGATCAGCCATTCTTTACATGCTACAGTTAATAGTAATAGAAGACGTGTACTTACGTAGTTCTGTAGCGGGCATACAGCAACGCTTTGTGTTGGAAACAAAGCGGTTGCCATGGCAGTAACTTGTTGCTATGGTCAAGTATCTTTTAAGTAGGAGTTGTAAGTGAGTTGGATGTAAGAAAGTTGCTAGGCAGTGAACAGCTGTGATTCCTTGAAGTCATACTGACACTGATGTGCGGCGGCCCTGTAACGCCCAGAACCCTGTTCACGATTGGATGGCAAGGTGCTTAGTTTTGTTAATTTCAGTGGGTGTTCTCATGGGAGAAGATATAAACATGGATGGAATTTCTTTTCTGCTCATGATGCATATACAGTTGCAATAAGAATTAATCAATCTCACGTTACAAATTAGGTTTATTGGCAAAATTTGTCTTTGATGAACCGCTAAAACAAGAAGACTCTAACTCCTCCATGGCCAGGGGTGCTTTGGACCTTGATGATCGGAACAAAATGTCAAATATTGGACTGCTACACTGTAAAAGGGATTTTTATAAATAGTAAACTTTATTTTCGGAGGGAAGGAAAATGGGACAAAATGATCATTAGTAAATTCAAATTGGAGTCGATTTTTTTGTTAATTCCAAGGACTTCTGTAGTGATAATCAAGCAGAAATTAGAAAAAAATTAAACTTTTTTCTTTTTTACATGAATAGCTGGGTCAATCTTTAATATTTATTCAAAAAATAAATCTTGCAATTTTCGTGTTCATGGCTGTGCCGGACGAATATGTATATATTGTTTAACGTACGATGGCAACATACCGCTACACGAACCACACTATCATGTTAGCCTTCTATGAGTGCTCTCAAGAGTTTCACAGACAAGGACATTATATTTCTGTACCCTGTCACCTTACGGAATTGATTTGTTGCATCAGCCCAAGTGTTATTGTGCACACGTGAGAGCAGTGCCATCAAACAAAATGTTTATTCTCTTCATATATTGAAGTCATCATATTATATAACACTGTGTATTTACAATTGCTCATTTTGCCCTTTTACCCAGATAATTCTTCTGTTTTGCATTAGGTCTATGACATCACATGATTAAAGGGAACCTATCACCCCGTTTTTTAAAGATTAGATAAAAATAGTGTGAAATAGGGGCAGAGCTGGGCTTTACATTACTGCCTTTTTGGTGCCTTTACACCCCCGTTAGGCTGCCGAAATACCTTTGTGAAGTGGCCGTTTTGTCCTGTCACTCAAGTTGGTCAGGTCGGATGGGCGTGGTCACAGCGCTGTTTCTCCCCCAGATCAGGCTCATCATTACGTTGGTGGCGTAGTGGTGTGCGCATGTCCAAGGTCCCGAATCCTGCACAGGGGTGTGAAAATAGCAGCGATGTCCGTTATTTCATTGGTGGTCGGTGGGCGCGGCCATCTTGCTTTGGCCGCGCGTGCGCAGAAGCGGCGCTCTGCTGGCCGCGGCTTCAGGAAAATGGCCGCGGGCATCTGCACGTGCGCAGATGGCTATCGCAGCGGCCATTTTCGTGAAGCCGAGATGCGAACTCTGCTTCACGAAAATGGCCGCCGCGATAGCCATCTGCGCACGCGCGGATGCCCGCGGCCATTTTCCTGAAGCCGCGGCCAGCAGAGCGCCGCTTCTGCGCACGCGCGGCCAAAGCAAGATGGCCGCGCCCACCGACCACCAATGAAATAACGGACATCGCTGCTATTTTCACACCCCTGTGCAGGATTCGGGACCTTGGACATGCGCACACCACTACGCCACCAACGTAATGATGAGCCTGATCTGGGGGAGAAACAGCGCTGTGACCACGCCCATCCGACCTGACCAACTTGAGTGACAGGACAAAACGGCCACTTCACAAGGGTATTTCGGCAGCCTAACGGGGGTGTAAAGGCACCAAAAAGGCAGTAATGTAAAGCCCAGCTCTGCCCCTATTTCACACTATTTTTATCTAATCTTTAAAAAACGGGGTGATAGGTTCCCTTTAAAGACTGACTAACTGAATCTTTCTAAGCTTTATGTAGAAACAAAATCAACTTTCCATGTATGAGTCATAAGTCCCTGCAAAAGTCCCTGACAGGGGAGTAGGGAGCAGCTGGGACAGGAGGTGAAGAAGGGAAGGATAAACTTCCTGTTTTCTAATTTGAGCAGAGAAAAGAAAAGTACTGGGTAGAAGGGAAAAATGAGCAATAGTAAGTACACGGTGCTATATGATATGATGACTGCAATGTATTAAGTGGATAAAAACTTTGATGGGAATGCTTCTTTAAATGAAGCAAGTATTAATGGGATAAAAATCAATTAGTTTTTGCAAAATGTAAGTGTATACTGTGAAAAAGCAGTCTCAGAATTATTCAAGACATGCATCTTAATTACTTAATAGAGTACTTTTTGAGTTTTATCTGCTGCAAACGTGGTGCAACATCAGCTTCTGGCAGCATTCCTGAGGAATCCTAACCCATTCCTCTAGCATGTTTTCAGTGCTAGAGTAAACAGAGCAGCCCCAGAGAATCACTGGTCCTCCATCATCTTTAACTATAGGCAGAGGGTTCTTTCCAATAATAATAAATTCACAAGAATAGCAATTGTAGTATAGTGTAGGAGCATATTTTTGTCAAAAAACATATGCTCCTCCATATACTCATAGTTCTAGTGAAATATATAGATCATTAGTAATCATAAACTCACATGGTTCTTTTCAGTATTAACTTTATTTTTCCTCCCCAAGACAAAAGACATACCTTTGAACCATAGACCCTGAAACTTTCAGATTTGTTTCATGGCTCCACAAAACAGAATTCCAAAACTTCTGTAGCTTATTTATATGATTTTTAGCATATTGGAGTTGACTTTACTTTCAGGTCAGTAGATATATCGGTCTTGGGAGTTTGAGCATGGTGACCTCAATGTTTAGTATGTGCAAGTAGAAGCTTTGATGCTTGCTGCCATCAAATCTTGCTAGAGGTCTTTTTAAAGGGTTTTTCACCATCAGCGTCCTCAGGAATCTGGGAGCAGCTTGTGGAGACACGGGGGTCAACGGGTGCTCTAGTCCGCTAGCTTTTACTCTACGGACCAGGGATCATTCCACCAAACACCTACTCTCCTTTCACCATGGGCATAATACTCAGACAGCACAGGGTGAGGGTAAAACAGTGTGGAAATACTTTATTGAACCACAAAACATGCACATAACACATAGAACAACCACAGCAAAGTACCGTCTATACTAGAGTATAAGCCGACCCGAGTATAAGCCGAGACCCCTAATTTTGCCACAAAAAAATGGGAAAACTTAATGACTCGAGTATAAGCCTAGGGTGGGAAATGCAGCAGCTACCGGTAAATTTCAAAAATAAAAATAGATACCAATAAAAGTAAAATTAATTGAGACATCAGTAGGTTACGTGTTTTTGAATATCCATATTGAATAAGGAGCCCATAATATGCTCCATACAAAATACGCCCCATATAATGCTCCATAAAGTTTATGATGGGCCCCATAAGATGCTTCATAGAAAATATGCCCCATATAATGCTGCATAGATTGATTATGGCCCCATAAGATGCTCCATAGATAATGTGCCCCATATAATGCTGCATAGATTGATTATGGCCCCATAAGATGCTCCATAGATAATGTGCCCCATACAATGCTGCATAGGTTGATTATGGCTCCATAAGATGCTCCATAGAAACATTTGCCCCATAGCCAGCTGCTGCGATAAAAAAAAGCAAAATCACATACTCACCTCTTGTCCTGAGCAGACCCCGGCACTTGCAATATTCACCTGTCTGCGGTCCACCGCTGGGCGCCGCTGTGTCTTCCGCGTCCTCTGCAGTGACTGTTCAGGCAGAGGGCGGCACGCACACTAATCGCGTCATCGCGCCCTCTGACCTGAACGTCACAGGCAGAGGACGCAGAAGAGACAGCGGCACCCAGCGGTGGAACACGGACAGGTGACTATCGCTCCATATTCACCCTCCAGTTCCCATTATACTCACCTGCTCCCTGCCCGGTCCCTGGCAGCTTCTCACTGACAGGTAATCTTCGGCGCCCGCAGCTTCTTCCTGTGTTCAGCGGTCACAAACTACCGCTCATTAAAGTAATGAATATGCTTCCATATTCATTACTTGAATGAGCGGTACCACGTGACCGCTGAACACAGGAAGAGCTGTGGGCGCCGGAGAAGCAGGAACGTGCAGAGCAGGTAAGTATGATTTGACAGCTGCCACTCCCCCTTTCCCGCCGACCCCCTGGGACAATGGCTCGAGTATAAGCCAAGAGGGGCACTTTCAGCCCCAAAAATTGGGCTGAAAATCTCGGCTTATACTCGAGTATATACGGTACCCAAATTGTTGCAAAATTACAGAGCCTCACTCTTCCGCTGACTCGCCAGCTGTGACTTCAGAGCTTCCAGGGCCGACTACCCCAACTGTGGCATGCACAGAGAGAAGGTAATGACAAGCTTAGAAAGATGACAGTCCATTGAGGTAGAAAGCCACAACCTGCCTTCTCCAAACATCTCCATGGAGCCAGGTGACCTAACTGGTCGGTGCAAATGACAGTCAGTCTAATAAAAGTCATCACCCGTTAGAGTATACATCAAATTTTATTGAAGAAACCTCCCAATGATAACAGTATAATCTCCAAAATGAATAAAAACTCAAAATGTACTGTTCCAAATTATTAGGCACAGTAGAATTTCTAAACACTTGATATGTTTTAAAGAACTGAAAATGCTCATTTGTGGAATTTGCAGAACTGAAAATGCTCATTTGTGGAATTTGCAGCATTAGGAGGTCGCATTCACTGAACAAAAAAACTATTTAACTCCAAAACATCCTAACAGGCCAAGTTACATGTTAATATAGGACCCCTTCTTTGATATCACCTTCACAATTCTTGCATCCATTGAACTTGTGAGTTTTTGGAGAGTTTCTGCTTGTATTTCTTTGCATGAAGTCAGAATAGCCTCCCAGAGCTGCTGTTTTAATGTGAACTGCCTCCCACCCTCATAGATCTTTTGCTTGATGACACTCCAAAGGTTCTCTATAGGGTTGAGATCAGGGGAAGATGGTGGCCACACCATGAGTTTATCTCCTTTTATGCCCATAGCAGCCAATTATTCAAGAAGTATTCTTTGCAGCATGAGATGGTGCTTTGTCATGCATAAAGATGATTTTGCTCCTGAAGGCTCGTTTCTGCTTTTTATACCTTGGAAGAAAGTTGTCAGTCAGAAACTCTATATACTTTGCAGAGGTCATTTTCACACCTTCAGGAACCTTAAAGGGCCCTACCAGCTGTTTCCCCATGATTCTGGCCCAAAACGTGACTCCTCCACCTCCTTGCTGATGTCGCAGCCTTGTTGGGACATGGTGCCATCCACCAACCATCCACTACTTCATTCATCTGGACTATCCAGGGTTGCTCGACAGTCATCAATAAAGAAGACTGTTTGAAAATTAGTCTTCATGTATGTCTGGGCCTACTGCAACCATTTCTGCTTGTGAACACTCTTTAGGGGTGGCTGAATAGTAGATTTATGAACCAAAGCAAGCCTTTGAAGGATCCTACACTTTGAGGTTTGAGGCACTCCAGAGGCACCAGCAGCTTCAAATATCTGTTTGCTGGTTTGTAATGGCTTTTTAGCAGCTGCTCTCTTAATCCGATGAACTTGTCTGGCAGAAACCTTCCTCATTATGCCTTTATCAGCACGAACACATCTGTGCTCAGATTCAGCCACAAATCTCTTAACAGTACGATGATCACACTTAAGTTTTCAGGAAATATCTAATGTTTTCATCCCTTGATCAAGGCATTGCGTTATTTGGTGCTTTTCGGCAGCAGAGAGATCCTTTTTCTTTCCCATGTTACTTGAAAACTGGGACCTGCTTCATAATGTGGAACATCATTTTTAACTAGTTTTCTTTAATTAGAATCACCTGGAAAACTAATTATCACATGTGTTTAAGATTCAATCAGTGATCCATTGAGCCCTGAGACACAATACCATCCTTGAGTTTATTTGAAAAACAAAGCAATTAAATCTTTATGACACTTAAATCCAATTTGCATAATAATGTGGAACACGGTGTATATGTTTGGATGTATCAATGTTACAGAGGCACATTTCTTTTTATAGTTAACAACTATCCTTTAAGCTAGCATCCAGAGGTAAAGAGAAAGATGTGATGAGGTTGACTCTCATTGTTTGACCATATAATCAATTTGCATAGTTTGTGCTCCTCTATTTTGCAAGTCAAGCTTGCCTGGACAATGTGTAATCAGCATATCAGCAAACATCATTGTTCAGTTGCCCTGCATTTCTGTGATCCAGGATAACCGCACAGTATGTTACAACAAACATCAACTTAAAAGTCAATATTACAGGCTTATACGAACAGAAGTCTGTGTTTTCTTGACCAACCAGAAAGAAACACACAAATTCAAAAGTCAACATATACATTGCAGTCTATTACTCATGGCTTGCTGAAAGTAAACATCTGGTTTATTAAGATAAAATGATGTGTTGACACACAGTTGGTGATGGCTTCCTTGCTAACTAAGCTTTCAACTGTATCTTTAGGTATCTGGTTTTCATCGTGTTTGCTGCAGGGATTGAGTAATTCTGAGGCTGCAGTAATCATTAAAAGTGTCATTTTATGTAAAATTTGAAGAAACCACAAGTTATATTTGTTGTGTTAAGGAAATCTGTCACCATGTCTTTGCCATCTAATCTGAGAGCTGCATAATATATAGACAGACTCTGAGTCCAATGATGTGTCACTTACTGGAATGCTTCCTACAGTCTTGATAATCGCCTGCTGATATAACAGTGATTTTATCAGTAGAGGACTAGTACACCTGTTGCCATGTAGTCCTCCATATTCTTGAGCTCTGCATATCAAGCCCCCACCACAGATTGGAGAGGAAGCTGCCTATTAGTGGTGTGTGAGGTTATTCTGAGCTCAGCATTCAGAGATGTGATAGAGCTGCAACAAAGAAAACATTTATTTGGTTAAAATGACAGCATGGATCCCAGTAAGTGACACATTGCCGGAATTGGGGTCTGTTCCAGATATCATGCTGTTCTCAGATGGGGTAACAAACCTGTTGACAGATTCCCCTTAAATTGTTCTTGTTAGGTTTATTGCAAACAGTAGAAAGTTCACAAAATGTGCTAATAACCCTACATTGAAATGGAGGTTGAATAATTTTGGTTCTAACTGTATGTAAAGTTTACCACTACATCACTTCTTTAACATCCAAGCTTTTCCCTGTTATTCTTCTATTGTGTTTTTTTAGAAAATGATGAAGGATAATAACCTTGTACGTCACTTGGATGCTTGTGAAACTATGGGTAATGCTACAGCTATATGTTCTGACAAGACTGGTACTTTAACCATGAATCGTATGACTGTGGTTCAAGCATATGTGTGTGGGACTCACTATAGACAAATTCCTGACCCTGAAGCACTGAACCCAAAAATATTAGACCTGGTTGTCAATGGAATATCTATTAACTCAGCATATACATCAAAGATTTTGGTAAGTATGCCTAAATCCAGAACAAGAATTCTGTAGCGAGAAAGAGTTTGGTGTATGCTGTAAACAGTATGGGGACAACTGGTCCTAGGAATTGGAACAAGCCTTGGGGTTGGTTGTTGTATTCCAATAGAGCTCATAAAATCCTATAAAAAATTGCTATCTAAAAAAAATCCTTTTAATGGAGACTGTCTTCTCCCAGTATCATATTCTTCACTAAATTGCATAAATTCAAAGTACAGATACTTTCCAATAAATGCAGTTCTGAAGGTGGCCAAACATCATAAACTCGTCATACACATTAGGCAGCTATCAGATCAGCTTTCCATTTGTCAGACCGCTATCCTGATTCCTTCATACACTTGAGTACTTGGCTTAGCTAAACAGCCGTTTTCAACAAGCATAGAGGAGAAATCGTCTGCTAAACATCTGACTGCAGTTATTTTCTCCTTAACGCAAGATGACCTGGCATTAATCCTTCTCTGGCCAGTCCTTTTTTGCCTGATGTCGGGAAGTCGGCATCCACCTCAGATGTTTGGTGTGAAATTGGTGGGCTTGGCCTTTTGATGGCTGTATGCTAGACTCCCACCATGTAGATGTACTCTTTGGGAGGGGGGGGGGATAAGCTACTGTCAGACATCTCTACTGGTGACTTATCTCCTACTGATCCCTTCAGTAATGAACAGACACCTTCATCATAGTCATGTGCCGGACGATGAAGGGAACTGCCTGCCTGTATTAGAATGACACCTGTAGCTTAATATGCAAATTGCCTCTTCAGAGAAAAAGAGGACTCAAACTACAGCGCCACCTGTTGGAAGTAGCGATCCTACGAGTTACAATCAACCCTTTAACGAGTCGTGCAATATGACTTAGGATAAAAGCCAAATCAGTATCTCAATTCGCAGACACGGTGTTTCGGGCTGTTGGCCCTCGTCAGTGCAAAGCATGAGAACTGATTTGGCTAGGTGAGAGGCTCTGGACTGGGGTCTAAGGGGTAACGTTTCTGCTTGTGGAGAGTGATATACCAGCTCTGGCTTGGCAAGGTTAGGAGGTATCTGTAGTTTAGGAACTGAAATCTGTCAGTCTTGATCATTAAAGCACCACTCCCACGTTTTTTTATTTCAGCACTCGAGTGGTGCTACTAATCTAAATTCCCTGGCCACTCCCCAGCCGCTGTCTTGAGCTCTTCCCAGCACCATTTCAGTCCCGATCCGTCGTCTTGTGACCACAACTTCTGAATGACCGAAAGTCATAGGTAACAGTCACAAGCTCTCAATGTAAGTCTGTGGGATCATTGTTCTGGCTCTCACAGACTTACACTGAGCAGTGACCTCTGGCTCGTCCAGCACACACTGGAGCTATATGCAGGTTAGTAGCTGCTGGATAGCGAGCGGAGTGGCGCCGATAATACATGAAGAAAGTGGCTGGTGAGTACTAGGGGCAAGAAACTTAGATTAGTAACACCACCCCAGTGCTGCAATAAAAAAAATCCACTGGAGTGGTGATTTAAAGTACTGTATATTAGAAGATGGTTGTTTTTAACATTTGGCTTTTTCTATCTTTAGACAATTTTTGTAATCTATTGTTACTGGACATCATGTTAAGTCTCCGGTCTAGGAAATCTTGCAAAAAATATGAAAAATTCTTTCTATTTCACTTAGCAGCACCGTATTACCATACTAACGTTCTACCTTTCTCTGTGTTAACAAGCTTTTTTATCATCTTCTTCACTCGATCTATAGCCCCCAGAAAAAGAAGGTGGTCTTCCAAGACAAGTGGGTAATAAGACTGAATGTGCTCTGCTGGGATTTGTTTTGGACCTGAAGCAAGATTACCAAGCTGTTCGTAATGAGATTCCTGAAGAGAAACTCTACAAAGTGTATACCTTTAATTCAGTGCGCAAGTCCATGAGCACTGTACTCAGCGAGACTGGAGGAGGTTTCCGCATGTACAGCAAAGGCGCCTCTGAAATAATTTTACGCAAGTAAGAACTGAGAGCAATTTGTTACATAGGTTCAAAAAGACCTAGGTCCAACTTTTCTCCATCAATGATACAATTTCTGTCACTAAATTATCTATAACCCACAATGTTATGTGTTCTGAAGAAATTGTCCAGCCCTTTCTTAAAAGCTGTTATAGTGTCTGTCATTACTACCTATTGTGGCAGGGCATTCCACCGTCTGACTGCTCTAACTGTAAAGAACCCTTTCCTGTTTAGCTGCCGGAATCACCTTTCTTCCACCTGTAATGAGTGCCCCCTGGTCCCTAGTATGGTCCCTGGAAGGAATAAGTCATGTGCAAGTCCCTTGTACTGATCACACATATATTTACACACAAATGAGATTTACTCTGAGATACCGTATATACTCGAGTATAAGCCGAGAATTTCAGCCCATTTTTTTAGGCTGAAATTGCCCCTCTCAGCTTATATTCGAGTCATACCCAGGGGTCGGCAGGGGAGGTGGAATGGCAGCGGTCTAAGCATACTCACCTGCTCCTGGCGTGGTCCCTGGACGTCCCTGGTTCTCCGGGTGCTGGCAGCTTCTTCCTGTAGTGAGCGGTCACATGGTACCGCTCATTACTGTAATGAATATGGACCCCACTCCACTCCCATAGGGGTGGAGCCGCATATTCATTACTGTAATGAGCGGTACCATGTGACCGCTCACTAGAGGAAGAAGCTGCCGGCTCCGGGGAAGCACGGACCGCGCCAGGAGCAGGTGAGTATAAGCAGTGCGCTATATTCACCTGCTCCCCTTTCCACCGTCACCAGCAGCTGCTGCGTTTTCTGCATCCTCTGCACTGACGCTCAGGTCAGAGGGCGTGGTGACGCGATTAATGCGCGCCGCCCTCTGCCTGAGCAGTCAGTGCAGTGGACGGGGAACGTAGCGGCAGCTGGCGGCGGTGGAACGCGGAGCAGGTGAATATAGAAAGTGGCGGGGGCCTGAGCGACGAGAGTGGAGTATGTGATTTTTTTTTTTATCGCAGCAACAGCATATGGGGCAAATGACTGTATGGAGCATCTTATGGGGCCATAATCAGCATTTATGGAGCATTATATGGGGTAAATGACTGTATGGAGCATCTTATGGGGCCATAATCAGCATTTGTGCAGCATTATATGGGGCAAATGACTATGGAGCATCTTATGGGGCCATAATCAGCAATTATGGAGCATTATATGGGGCAAATGACTGTATGGAGCATCTTACGGGGCCATAATAAGCATTTATGGAGCATTATATGGGGCAAATGACTGTATGGAGCATCTTATGGGGCCATAATCAGCATTTATGGAGCGTTATATGGGGCAAATGACTGTATGGAGCATCTTATGGGGCCATAATCAGCATTTGTGGAGCGTTATATGGGGCAAATGACTATATGGAGCATCTTATGGGGCCATAATCAGCATTTATGGAGCATTATATGGGGCAAATGACTGTATGGAGCATCTTATGGGGCCATAATCAGCATTTGTGCAGCATTATATGGGGCATATTTTGTATGGAGCATCTTATGGGGCCCATCACGAACTGTATGGAGCATTATATAGGGCTCCTGATTCAATATGGATATTCAAAAACACTTAACCTACTGATGTCTCAATTAATTTTACTTTTATTGGTATCTATTTTTATTTTTGACATTTACCGGTAGCTGCTGTGTTTTCCACCATAGGCTTATACTCGGGTAATTAATTTTTTGTGGCAAAATTAGGGGGTCGGCTTATACTCGTGTCGGCTTATACTCGAGTATATACGGTATCTATTTTGTAAGCTAAACAAGCTCGACTATTCCAACCTCTCCTTATATGAGAGGCCTTCCATCCCTTGTAATAATCTAGTTGCCCGCCTTTGAACTGGCTAATTTCTGAATGTTCTTTTTAAAAAGTGGAGCCCAAAACTGGATCCCATATTCTAGTTGTGGCCCCACCAGTGATTTATAAAGGACTAACAATATGTTGGGATTCCAGGATTTTCTCTCTCTTTTGATACACCTCAAAATCTTGCTTGCTTTTGCGGCTGCTGCTTGACATTGAGTACTGTTGCTCAGCTTACTTTTAACCAGAATGCCCAAGTCCTTTTCCTGTTCTGTGGTCCCGAGTACACTCCCATTTAATGTATATGCAGCAATAGGAATACCCCGTCCTAGGTGTATTACTCTTTATTTATCTACAGTAAATCTTTTTTGCCAAGTGTTTGCCCATTCAGACATCTTATTCAGATCATTCTGTAATATTGTAATGTCAAGGTCAGATTTTAATATCCTACATAGTTTGGTGTCTTCAGCAAAGACTGACACGTTACTCTCAATCCCACCCACAAGGTCATTAATAAATGTGTTAAAAAAAAGAATCGGTCCTTGCACAGATCTCTGCGGTCCCCACTGCTGACTATATCCCATTTAGAGAACATACCCATTTATGACAACTCTTTGTTTCCTGTCATTTAGCCAATTCTTTACGCATCTACATATAGTTTCCCCCAGTCCCTGCTTATGGAGCTTCAGTATAAGGCTGTTATGTGGAACAGTATCAAACAGCCAGATAAATCACATCAGCCGCATTACCTACATTCAGGTTTGCACTTAGCTCCTCATAGAAACCCAACATGTTAGTTACACATGACTTATTCATCATGAATCCATGCTGGCAGTTATTATATTATCTACAATATATTTCTGCAGGTCATCTCTTATGATGCCCTCAAAAACTTTGCACACAATTTGCTCTCAGAATAGGGTATTTTTCCCACATACTAATGTAGTTTCTTTTTGGTGCATAGATGTACAAAAATTTTGGATCAAGGTGGTGAGGTATGCCCATTTAAGACTAGAGACCGGGATGAAATGGTCAAAAAAGTAATAGAGCCAATGGCATGTGATGGCCTTCGTACGATTTGTTTGGCATATCGGGACTTCCCAGCAGGCACTGAACCTGACTGGGATAACGAAGCTGACATCTTGTCTGACCTCACTTGTATTGCTGTGGTGGGCATTGAAGACCCTGTTCGTCCAGAGGTAACATTTTACTAGAATTCATTTTCTTCCATGTGTCTGTTAAAGTTACAAATAGCCAATCTAGTAGCATGCAAATGATGACTGTGACCTATTGTTTTTTTTGGTTTTTTTACTTCATCACAGTATTGTTTAGTTGTTATAGAAAAATATCTTGTAAGTTTCCTGCACGGTCAGGAGCTATTGTCAAGCAAGTGGTTGAATACTGAACGCATGTAAGCCTTCCTTTAGGCTGCATCCGCATTAGGATTTGTAGCAAACTTTATGGCCTTTTTTTTTGTAAACCTTTTTGCCATCAGGTAATATTTAAAATATTAAATGACCACATACACAGTGTTTCAGATGGACAGTTTGTTTTTTTGGGGTGGAGGAGGTTGAGGTCAGTGTTAGTAATTTTGTGACATTTATCTCTGTATGTTGTGCCAGTGAACTCCAAAAACAATTGTAAATGCCATGAAAAGCATAAACCAAGCACTGACTACAGGCGATCTGGCTGGTATCTCTGTCTTTGTGCAAGTATCAGCTCTCTTCCTTTCCTTGTTTTATTCTTTCTCCTATCATTTGGTCTATGTGCAGGTGCCAGAGGCTATAGTGAAGTGCCAGAGAGCTGGGATTACTGTGCGCATGGTTACTGGGGACAATATCAACACAGCTCGTGCCATTGCTACCAAGTGTGGCATCCTACAACCTGGGGAAGACTTCCTGTGCCTCGAGGGAAAAGAGTTCAACACACTAATTCGCAATGAAAAGGGGGAGGTAAGAAGGACACTGAGCAAGCAGGAATGAACTGTGTGAGGCAGCAGGGATGTGAACAGATCCCAGAAATAAAATCCTGATTTACCACAACATTTATGGCCGATATTTACTGTTCTGGAAAAACTTCAATTTACCGTAGGTTTTTTTTTCATCCCGTTTTATAAAGTAGCTATTGAATGCAGACCCAATCTGCAGGCACCATATTATAGAGCAGGGTGAGCTGAGTGGATTAATTATATCATTTTTTGTTTTTTAGAAAAGATTCCATATAACCTGTTATTTAGTCATTTAATCCTCTGCTCTTTCTGGGATTTTTGATCTTAATTGACAGCTTTCTTCATATGAGTATGCATATAGAGACAGCTGTCAATCACAGACAGGACCACCCACTGAACCAAAAATCCCAGAAAGTGCAGAGGATTAAATTGACGAAAGCACAGGTTATACTGAATCTATTCTCGCTTATCTATATACAATTAGGTCCAGAACTGAATCTTTGTGGCTCTGCATGCTGCGATTTTTTTTTTTTTAGTTAAAATAAAACAACTAAGATGCAATTGATATGTAGGCTATCAGGTTTAATTAAAGGGGTTGATCAAAATATCTTGTGAAGTGTTTAGGAATTGCAACCATTTTTCCATAAAGCCTCTTTCTTTCAGGGGCTCAGAAGTAATAGGACAAGTTAAATTTGCCAAAAATAAAATGTTCATTTTTAATACTTTGTAGAGAATTATTTGCATGCAATGACTGCCTCAAGTTCTGAAAGCCACGGACGTCACCAAACGCTGGGTTTCCTTCTTTGTGAAGCTTTGCCAGGCATTTACTGCAGCTGACTTCAGTTGTTGCATCTTTGTGGGTTCTTCTGCCTTAAGCTTTGTCTTAAATAGAATCTGTCAGCAGGTGACAATGCATCACTTGCTTTACTGGGTGCAGCAGTTCTGACACAGTCAGAGGTTTTAGATTTAGCAATGTAGCAGAGCTGAGAGCGCTGCCCCCGCCCACAACAGACAGTGAGGTGCTTATCAGAGGAAGGGAGCATGTGGACTGCCAGGCACATGCTGCGGTATCCAGCAATGATAACTGGCACTAAAACAATCATTACATGTAAACAAAATCCGTGTTTGACCCTTTACAGCATGCTGTCTTCAGATTACATAGCAACAACCTGCTGACAGATTCCCCTTGAGCATGTGAAATGCATGCTCGATGGGGTTGAGATCTGGTGATTCACTCAGCCATTGCAGAAAAGTCCACTTCTTTGCCTTAAAAACTCCTGCATTGTTTTCACAGGATGTTTTGGTCATTGTCCTTCTGTACTGTGAAGTGCCGTCCAATCCATCTTGCTGCATTTGGTTGAATCTGAGCAGAAAGTATCGCCCTGCACACTTCAGAATTCATCCGATTACTTCTGTCTTCAGTCACATCATCCATAAACACTAGTGACCCAGTGCCATTCAATCACAATGCCTCCACCATGTTTTACAGAGGATGTGGTGTGCTTTGGATCATGAGATTATTTTTCCAGAACTGTGCTGGCTTCTGTAGATGTTTTTTGGCAAAGTCTAATTTGGCCTTTCTATTTTTAAAGCTGATTAATGGCTTGCACCTTGTGGTGAACCCTCTGTATTGCTCTCATGAAGTCTTCTCTGGTATGCCTGTTTGTTAGGCAATACCTGCCTGTGTTGCAGATGTCGAACATCTGCGAGATGTGCAGGCTCAGGGACTCAAACATATTTTTCGAGCATGCCAAAGTCACTTGGTTATAACACGAGCATGCTTGGATAACACCTTATCCTAGCACGTTAGCTCATTAGTAACAAACCGCTAAAATGACAAAACTTGTGTCACTGTTCAAATATTTCTAGACCTAACTATAACACTCTGTTCTGCTCCCCCTACTCTATAACATGTCTAGCAAAAGGAATCAAAAAAAGGAAAACTGTCAAATGTCCAAAGTAATACTCAAATTACAAAGTTTATTCAAAGATCAGATATAAGGGGAGAGGGAGAAAATGGGCACACATCACATACAGATGCATGCCAATTGGCTATATGTATCATAATCCTAAATCCCAACAGTGGGTTTCAATAGAACAATAGCAACACCCCAATATACCTAAAGTGCAGTGTTTAAACATTGTCCGAGGTTTACAGTATAATGGTATCCATAATAGTATGACATATGATTCAAGACTATATTTAGATATCCACAACTACCTGGGGATAAGTAATACCATATGGGTAAAGTTCCCAAATGGACGTGCATCCACCCCGACGCATGTTTCGGCAAAGCCTTCATTAGGGGGCTTTAACATGTCTGCAGATTGGACTGCTTTTTTATGGTGACAGGTTCCCTTTAATTGAGAGAGGCTAATCTGTCCTTATGTTTATTAACATTCAATGGTTTTATAATATCCCATTGATGTCAAACTCATCACTACCATCACATCAAAGATAAGTCATTCCCTTTCACAAATATTTCTGTTTCACAAAAATGTGGGACCTAACTGTTACACTTGCATTTTTAGTATGTTGAGAAATCGTGTGCTCATAAAACTGAGCAAAACAATCCATATTAACCCTTTCCGCCAATCTTGTCGGCATGGGTCCCTAGTTTTTTTTTAGCAACAACTGAGGCTCCTATGAATGTTCTAGGCACCTCTAAATAATGAGCATTGAGGAAAAAAACTGCAGTGTATGTAGTATGCAAGAAAAAAAAAACACAAATATTTTTTAGTCTATGTTTATGTTGCAAACTAGTAAAACATTTACATAGTAATTTATATTGACTCCTGAAGACTTGAGGGCGGACACCTGGATGTTCGGGTCTTGCGGGTTCGGCCGAACAGTTACAAAAAGTTTGGGTATCAGAACAGTACCCGGACCCCATTCACTTGAATGGGGGACCCGAACATACAGTGTTTGCTGCGCTGTCATGTGCATGACAGCACGGCAAACACCGCTTCTGATCGGCGGTGAAATCATCCCTGCCTGTCAGAGAGCCGTGGTTCCCACGCTGTCAAAGGACATTATGAGCGCTCAGCTGTGATTGGAGGTATAAAGATTACCTCCGGTCACTAGTGTCAGCTGATGGGACTAACGCACCCATCATCCAACACCTGCTACCGCTAATTACAGTGAGAGCAGGCGCAGTGGATGGGAGTATTCATCAGCCGCTCCTGTGCTGTTAATAAATACAGTTATATGAAAAAGTTTGGGCACCCCTATTAATCTTAAGCTTAATGTTTTATAAAAATAGTTTTTTTTGCAACAGCTATTTCAGTTTCATATATCTAATAACTGTTGGACATAGTAATGTTTCTGCCTTGAAATTAGGTTTATTGTACTAACAGAAAATGTGCAATCTGCATTCAAACAAAATTTGACAGGTGCATAAGTATGGGCACTTCACCAGAAAAGTGACATTAATATTTAGTAGATCCTCCTTTTGCAAAAATAACAGCCTCTAGTCGCTTCCTGTAGCTTTTAATGAGTTCCTGGATCCTGGATGAAGGTATTTTTGACCATTCCTCTTTACAAAACAATTCCTGTTCAGTTAAGTTTGATGGTCGCCGAGCATGGACAGCCCTCTTTAAATGATCCCACAGATGTTCAATGATATTCAGGTCTGGGGACTGGGATGGCCATTCCAGAACAGTGTAATTGTTCCTCTGCATGAATGCCTGAGTAGATTTGGAGCGGTGTTTTGGATCATTGTCTTGCTGAAAGATCCATCCCCTGCGTAACTTCAACTTTGTCACTGAATCATGAACATTATTGTCAAGAATCTGCTGATACTGAGAGGAATCCATGCGTCTCTCAACTTTAACAAGATTCCCGGTGCCGGCATTGGCCACACAGCCCCAAAGCATGATGGAACCTCCACCAAATTTTACTGTGGGTAGCAAGTGTTTTTCTTGGAATGCTGTGTTTTTTTGCCGCCATGCATAATGCCTTTTTGTATGACCAAACAACTCAATCTTGGTTTCATCAGTCCACAGGACCTTCTTCCAAAAAGAAATTGGCTTCTCCAAATGTGCTTTTGCATACCTCAGCCGACTCTGTTTGTGGCGTTCTTGCAGAAACGGCTTCTTTCGCATCACTCTCCCATACAGCTTCTCCTTGTGCAAAGTGCGTTGTATAGTTGACCGATGCACAGTGACACCATCTGCAGCAAGTGGATGCTGCAGCTCTCTGGAGCTGGTCTGAGGATTGTCCTTGACTGATCTGACCATTCTTCTTCTCTGCCTTTCTGATGTTTTTCTTGGCCTGCCACTTCTGGCCTTAACAAGAACTGTACCTGTGTTCTTCCATTTCCTTACTATGTTCCTCACAGTGGAAATTGACAGGTTAAATCTCTTAGACAGCTTTTTGTATCCTTCCCCTGAACAACTATGTTGAACAATCTTAGATCATTTGACAGTTGTTTTGAGGAGCCCATGATGCCACTCTTCAGAGGAGATTCAAACAGAAGAACAACTTGCAAGTGGCCACTTTAAGTAGCTTTTCTCATGATTGCATACACCTGGCTATGAAGTTCAAAGCTCAATGAGGTTACAAAACCAAAAAAAGTGCTTTAGTAAGTCAGTAAAAAGTAGGTAGGAGTATTTAAAACAAGAAAATGACAAGGGTGCCCATACTTATGCACCTGTCAAATTTTGTTTGAATGCAGATTGCACATTTTCTGTTAGTACAATAAACCTCATTTCAAGGCAGAAACATTACTGTGTCCAACAGTTATTAGATATATGAAACTTAAATAGCTGTTGCAAAAAAAAACAATTTTTATAAAACATTAAGCTTAAGATTAATAGGGGTGCCCAAACTTTTTCATATAACTGTAATTAAAAAAAAAAAACCCGGACTGGGTTCCCCTGTGTTTTTGTTAACCAGCCAGGTGCAACCCTCAGCTGTCAGCTTCAACAAGGTTAGTTATCAAGAATAGAGGGGTCCCCACACCGTATTTTTTAATTATTTAAATAAATAATTAAAAAAAGGCATGGGGTCTCCCCCATTTTTGACAACCAGTCCTGCTAAAGCAGACAACTGGGGCTGGTATTCTCAGGCTGGTAAGGGGACATGGATATCCCCCCCAGCCTAAAAATAGCAGCCCGCAGCTGCCCAGAAAAGGCACATCTATTAGATGAACCAACTCTGGCGCTTTGCCCGGCTCTTCCCACTTGCCCTGTAGCGGTTAATATTTGTGGGGTTGATGTCACCTTTGTATTGTCAGGTGGCATCAAGCCCACAGCTTAGTCATGGAGAAGCGTCTATAAGGGTATGTATCCACGGGCCGGATTACATCCGGATTAGCTGCGGATGGAACGCTGCGTACAACCGCAGCGTTCAACCCGCAGCGTCCAGATGTTACAGCATAGTGGAGGGAATTTAATTAAATCCCGTCTCCACTATGCGTGCAAACACACTTTCGACGGCCCTGCGTATACGGACATGCGGCGCGTCTTTTTAGAACCCAGCATGTCTGTTTACCTTGCGGCGACGCTCCGTCCAGCTAAATAACAGGGTCCTATTTATAGGGTGCGGAGATCACCGCGCGTACAGAAGGGGCGGCGCGAGTTTTACGATCCGTCCAAAGCGTCGTCAATCGGGACAGTGGACACGCACACCAAAAGACACATATCCATTACTAATCCTACAGTTGTATTGTAAATAAAGACACAGCCAGAATAAAGTCCTTTATTAGAATTTAAACAAAACACACTTTTCCTTTTTTATTTAAAAATAACAAACACAGTTATACTCACCTAACGCCTATTCCACCGAAGCCCTCGTTCTCCTGTAATAAAAATAAAAGTAAAATAAAAAAAAACAACAATATCCTTCACCTCTCCGTAGTTCTGTCCCATGCCATAATCCATGTCTGGGGTAAAACCGTTCTCAACCAGGACGGTGCCAGTTGCTACTAAGATTCTGTCCCAGTAATGTAACAATGTCTCTTCACTGAACACAGATCTTACCTGAGAATTGAATATTTTGAGAGTGAACGATTAGTCCCGTTGGAGAAAAGCAAATTTCTTTGATATAGTATATTGTAAAGTTGATTATTTTCATACGGACTATCGATTTATGAAATGAAAATTAAAATAACACTTAATATTTACCCCGTCACGACCTTTGGCATATAGTTATGTCAAAGGTCGTGTCCCTGCCTTTGATTAGAGCCCACCTCTTTCACCCCCACATGTGGTGATTGATTTAATCAGTCATCATGTGCCTTTAACAGCCTTAGGTATATCAAAGCTCTGCCTGCTGCTGTTAACCAGTTAAATCCCGCTGTCAATCACTGACAGCGGGATTTAATACTCACAGGCCACTGATGACTTGTCAGGACAGCCACAGGTCTGCTGATGACCCCAGTGCCTGTCATCACGATCCTTCTGTGAATGGAGGCTTGGGTTCATATATCTTGATTTCTTGTATACAGTGCTGATGCCCTGCTTTGTATAGCACAGGCGATCGGATGATCGCAGCTTCACGTCTCCTAAAGAGACTATTAAACACAGTAAAAAGTGAAAAAAAAAAAGTTATAACAAATATGAAAAAAAAACTAAGTTCAAATCACTCCTGTTTGGCCCCAGTAAAAATAAAACCATTTAAAAAATATATACATATTTGGTATCGCTGCGTTCGTAAAAGTCTGATCTATCAAAATCTAATATATATTAATCCAAACGGTAAACAGCGTAACGAGAAAAAAAATCTAAATTCCAGAATTGTTTCTTTAGTCTGTCAACATTACGATATAAAGCAATAAGAGGTGATCAAATTATTGTATCTACCCCACATGATATCAATAAAAACGTCAGCTCGGTGCACAAAAAATAAGCTATTACACAGCGCCATATCCCGAATAATGAAAACGCTACCGGCCTTGGACAGTGGAGATTTATTTAGATTAGAAATTTTTTTCACCACTTAAATAAAAAAAAAAAAAAAATCCTACACGTTTGTTATCTGCTTTCTTGTTCTGACCTGGAGAATCATATTGCTCCGGCAGTTTTACTATGCAGTGAATATGGTAAATAAACTCCCAAAACAATTGTGAAATCGCACATTTGTTTTTCAGTTTCAATACACTTGGAATTTTTTTACCGTTTTCCAGTATATCACATGATAAAATGAATGGTGTCATTCAAAAATACAACTCGATCCGCAAGAAACAAGCCCTCCATATGGCTGTGTGTACACACAAAAAAGTTATGGCTCTGGGAAGAAGGGGAGGAAGAAACTAAAGTGCAAAAATGGAAAATCGCAAGGTCGGAAACTCTTGTCCTGCACTGGTATTTGGTGCTACCGGAGATGTACCTTGTGCTCAGCTGTAGTATTTGGTGCGACCGGAGAGGTACCTTGTGCTCAGCTGTAGTATTTGGTGCGACCGGAGAGGTACCTTGTGCTCAGATGTAGTATTTGGTGCTACCGAAGAGGTACCTTATGCTTAGCTGTAGTATTTGGTGCTACCGGAGAGATACCTTGTGCTCAGATGTAGTATTTGGTGCTACCGAAGAGGTACCTTGTGCTTAGCTGTAGTATTTGGTGCTACCGGAGAGATACCTTGTGCTCAGCTGTAGTATTTGGTGCTACCGGAGAGGTACCTTGTGCTCAGCTGTAGTATTTGGTGCTACCAGAGAGGTACCTTGTGCTCAGCTGTAGTATTTGGTGCTACCGGAGAGGTACCTTGTGCTTAGCTGTAGTATTTGGTGCTACCGGAGAGGTACCTTGTGCTTAGCTGTAGTATTTGGTGCGACCGGAGAGGTACCTTGTGCTCAGCTGTAGTATTTGGTGCTACCGGAGAGGTACCTTGTGCTCAGCTGCAGGATTTGGTGCTACCGGAGAGGTACGTTGTGCTTAGCTGTAGTATTTGGTGCTACTGGAGAGGTACCTTGTGCTTAGCTGTAGTATTTGGTGCTACTGGAGAGGTACCTAGTGCTCAGCTGTAGTATTTTGTGCTAGCGGTACCTTGTGCTCAGCTGTAGTGTTTGGTGCTACCGGAGAGATACTTTGTTCTCAGCTGTAGTGTTTTGTGCTGCGAGGAGGTATTCTGTGTGCTGCGTAGTGATGTTTCTCTCACAGTTCATGGATTGTTGTCTTGAGTTCAAGTTGCCTAGGGGGTACGCTATAGAAACTGAGAAGCATTGAAAGACATTTTCAGATATTTTGCTTGTGCCATTGGCCAATTTTGTATAAATAGTTTAATTGAGAAAGCTGAACGTGTTGTCCCAACTTGGCAAGACATCTGCTATCCACAAGATATGTAATAACTTAGCTATCCTGATTCTGAGAGCAAGGCTTTACATTTTCATTGTCTGGATGGAGCAATGGCCACGACTTCTCTATTCATTGCATATGGGGCTACTAGAAAATGAGCACTGTACTCGCTATCTCTGACAGTACCTTAGATATTACGTGGACTAGTGGTGCGCATGCAGAAAAGGGAAACCTTGCTCTCAGGATTGTTGGATCCCCAGCTATCGTCAACTTATCACATACCTACACATTGCTAATTTAGGACAACGCATTTGTTTTAGAGTTTATTTGGTCTATTTTGTTGGAAAACAAGTTGAATAAAAAAGTGAAAAAAAATCAAATTTCACACCTGACTCTGCTCCATGCTGTCAAACAAACGGCATATTGGGTGTGCTTTTTAACTAGGAGTTAATTTACAATGAGTGACCCATATTGTTAAGAGACAACCTTAAATAGTCTGTTTACACAGGCTGATACCAGGTTGAGATGTGCGCTGCTGCATTACTGATCACTAACCTTGTCTTTAGTGCGCTAAGGCTGCAAGTGATCCCTGCAGTGCAGGTGTTTACACAGGATGATGCACTGCCAAGAACTATGATCTTATGTGTAAACCACCCTGTGTAGACTGCACGAATATTGTGAAAGCTTGTTCCTAGGAACGCTGGTTCACAAACATTGTGCAGTGCAACAAAACTGCATTAAAGCAGTCTCTCAGCAGTGATTGTTGTCTCCAGCCCCGTAATGACATTGAGGCTTGACTTCCTGAAAGCACAGTTTTAATTTCATTACCTCATTGACTTCATTAGCTCTCAGCACTGCAATAATTTTTGGAATGACCTTACCAAAGTTGGAAGCTAAACCTAATGCCTACGCAAGCAGCATTCTTTTAAATTAAATATAACAAAATGAAATTATCTCTAATTTAGGACTCGGAATTGACATGAACATAGCCTAACTGGTTGACCCTCTGTCTCAGGAAAGAAATATATGAGGGGTGCATGCTTAAAGATCAAGTAATTAATGAATAAACTTTTAGTTTGATTACAATATATATTTTTCTGGACTAAAATTGTCAAAGTTTCATTGCTAAACAAACTGCAATGTGTGTATATATATACACTCACCGGCCACTTTATTAGGTACACCATGCTAGTAACGGGTTGGACCCCCTTTTGCCTTCAGAACTGCCTCAATTCTTCGTGGCATAGATTCAACAAGGTGCTGGAAGCATTCCTCAGAGATTTTGGTCCATATTGACATGATGGCATCACACAGTTGCCGCAGATTTGTCGGCTGCACATCCCAAAGATGCTCCATACAAGGCAGGATGGATCCAAGCTTTCATGTTGTTTACGCCAAATTCTGACCCTACCATCCGAATGTCGCAGCAGAAATCGAGACTCATCAGACCAAGCAACGTTTTTCCAATCTTCTACTGTCCAATTTCGATGAGCTTGTACAAATTGTAGCCTCAGTTTCCTGTTCTTAGCTGAAAGGAGTGGTACCCGGTGTGGTCTTCTGCTGCTGTAGCCCATCTGCCTCAAAGTTCGACGCACTGTGCGTTCAGAGATGCTCTTAGGCCTACCTTGGTTGTAACGGGTGGCGATTTGAGTCACTGTTGCCTTTCTATCAGCTCGAACCAGTCTGCCCATTCTCCTCTGACCTCTGGCATCAACAAGGCATTTCCGCCCACAGAACTGCCGCTCACTGGATTTTTTTTCTTTTTCGGACCATTCTCTGTAAACCCTAGAGATGGTTGTGCGTGAAAATCCCAGTAGATCAGCAGTTTCTGTAATACTCAGACCAGCCCTTCTGGCACCAACAACCATGCCACGTTCAAAGGCACTCAAATCACCTTTCTTCCCCATACTGATGCTCGGTTTGAACTGCAGGAGATTGTCTTGACCATGTCTACATGCCTAAATGCACTGAGTTGCCGCCATGTGATTGGCTGATTAGAAATTAAGTGTTAACAAGAAGTTGGACAGGTGTACCTAATAAAGTGGCCAGTGAGTGTATATATATATATATATATATATATATATATATATATATATATATATATATATATATATAGCATTGTTCTTGAGTTCAATAGAATAGAGTCCAGTGTGATTCACGTGATTCACAGTGTCATACTGCAGAGAGATACGGGAGAGTCAGAAGGGGTTAATGACCATGACCTTTACGTGTTAGTGGATCATTAGGGACTTTAGTAAGATCAGTTTCTGTCCAGTGTAAAGCTATGTTCACACATTGATTTTTTGGTGCTTTTTTTCTGCAGCTTAAAGCCTGATCTCTTGGCAGTAACAAGGTTGCAGACAAAAAGCAGGTTTTGCTTGCTTTCTTGATGCTTTTTTTTGCTGCTTTTTCTGGCTGCTTTTTGCTGCATTTTTCAGGACTCCAAAGTTCAGCTTTGCTTCCAAAATACATACATGAACATTGCAAGGTGTTGGGCCACCGAACAAGACATACAGAATGTGAAACCATAAAACAAAGTGCTTAAAGGGAACCTGTTATCAGAAAAAAATGTGATTTACCTGCAAATATGGGTTTAATCTGCAGGTTTATACAGGGGCGGACAATGACAGCTTGGGGCCCCTGTGCAAGAAATGTGTCTGATCCACCCCTCTTTTATGGCGACAAAGCTATATGTTATTATATATTAAAGCGCCATTTATTCCATGGCGCTTTACATGTGAGGAGGGGTATACATAATAAAAATCAAGAACAATAATCTTAATCAATACAAGTCACGACTGATACAGGTGGAGAGAGGACCCTGCCCGCGAGGGCTTACAATCTACAACGGATGGGTGAGAATACAGTAGGCAAGCTGGTCGTGCAGTGGTTTGGTCGATTGGTGGTTACTGCAGGTTGTAGGCTTGTCGGAAGAGGTAGGTCTTCAGGTTCTTTTTGAAGGTTTCCACGGTAGGAGAGAGTCTTATATGTTGGGGTAAAGAGTTCCAGAGTGTGGGGGATGCGTGGGAGAAATCTTGTATGCGATTGTGGGAAGAGGAGATAAGAGGGAGATAGAAGGAGAATCTTGTGAGGATCGGAGGTTGTGTGTAAGTACCGGGAGACTAGGTCACAGATGTATGGAGGACACAGGTTGTGGATTGCTTTGTATGCCATGGTTAGGGTTTTGAACTGGAGTCATTGGGTAATGGGGAGCCAGTGCAGGGATTGACAAAATGGAGAGGCTGGGGAATAGCGGGGGGACAGGTGGATTAGTCGGGCAGCAGAGTTTAGAATAGATTGGAGGGGTGCGAAAGTGTTAGAGGGGAGGCCACAGAGCAGGAGGTGGCAGTAGTCAAGGCAGGCGATGATGAGGGCATGGATTAGGGTTTTTGCAGATTCTTAGTTTAGAAATGTACAGATCCGGGAAATATTTTTGAGCTGAAGTCGGATTGGATATGTGGTTTGAAGGAGAGATCAGTGTCAAGGATTACCCCGAGGCAGAGAGCTTGTGGAACTGGAGAGAGTGAGCAGCCATTTATTTTAATGGATTGGTCTGTTGCGGGAGTCGAGTGAGATGGGGGAAAGATGATGAATTCTGTTTTGTCCATATTAAGTTTTAGAAATCTAGCGGAGAAGAAGGATGAAATAACAGACTGTGGGATTCTGGTTAGTAGGGTGGTGATATCTGGGCCAGAGATGTAGATCTGTGTATCGTCGGCATAGAGATGATACTGAAAGCTTTGGGACTCTATGAGCTGTCCAAGGCCAAAGGTATAGATGGAGAAGAGCAGAGGCCCTAGGACTGAACCTTGCGGGACTCCGACAGATAAGGGGCGAGGTGAGGAGGTGGTGTGTGAGTGGGAGATGCTGAATGTCTGGTCTTATATAGTTATTGTTTGATGTATTATGCAATGACTGCTGATTGAGCATGGAAAAGGTTCTTTTCTAATGTAGGAGCTGATGGACTGGTCGTCTGGTCACCGGCTCCATCATCAGTGATATCATATATAACAAGAGGAGACTATGTAATAAAAGAGAGCGCTGTGAATAACAAAAATAACAAGAATACACTATGTAAGAGACATCACTGTACATAGCAGCAGAGGAAGCTATAGAATAAGGGACATCACCATATATAACTAAGAGGATGGTACGTAATAAGGGACGGTGTTATAAATAATAAAATAGGAAACTATGTAACGAAGGACAGTGGCATACATGATAAGTAAGTACACTATATACTAAGGGACTGTGCTATACATAAGTGAGTACACTATATACTAAGGGACTGTGCTATACATAAGTGAGTACACTATATACTAAGGGACTGTGCTATATATAATAAGTAAGTACATTTTATTATGTGCAATACATAATGAGGCTACATCCTGTATCTGTGCATCTATTCTCAGAGCCGTGATTTTCATGTATGTGTGAATGGACTTATAAAACTCTGAGTCCGTGTGCCATTCGATAAAAAAAAAAAAAAAAAAAAAAACAGGAAGCACACGGATATTTCACACAAATTTGAGAATGTAGCATAAGGAATTAAAAAAAAAAAACATTATCACTCCACGTCACACAGTGCAGATACAGAATAATATCTACATCCAGGCACTTACCACTAACGTCTCGTCTGACTAGAGACGCTTTCTCCTGTTTCTTCTCCATCTGGTCAGACCTTCATGTCAACATCTCCCAGCCACGTCTCGTCTTGTCACAATGATCATTGCAGCCCTGAATATAACAAGGTCACATACATTGTATACATACATGTCTCCCCCTGAATACAAATATGTACCCCACCATTATTAGACTATTAGTCATGCACCATTAAAAATATACAGTGATAAACGGCACAGTGTCCCCAATTAACTATAATCTCTGACTCCCAATAATATAAATTATCCAGTCTGTGACGCTCCCCAATTACCTGTATGCCCACAGAAAATATGCAAGGTTTTACAGTACAGGAAAAGTGAATGAGATCCCTGAAGTCTCATGCACACGCTGCTTATTTTTTCCTTGTATATTTGCAGCAGATTAAAATCTGCAAAATGTCAATTCTTGCAGCATATCTCACCTGTTCTAATGGGGAGAAATACCTAACAAAAGCATGGCAAAGATGTGGAAAAAAAAATGTATTTTACGCAACTTTTTTCTGGCAGCACATTAGGATATGCAGCAGAATGTTCTCCTGCAAATCTTGAACGTGTGCACAGAGCCTTAGTCCCTGTCCTGTGTCCCCCCCTTTCATTAAAAGTACTTGATAGCATGATAATGAATTTGAAAGTTGGAGAAGACGCCATCAAGTACTGAGCATCCTCCGCCACCTCCCAGTTCTTTAAAAGTCACTGACAACGTCTTTTCCCACCTTTCAGTTCATTATAAAGGGTCCTATGCACCTTATCACCTCCTCTTCCACTACCCAGTAAATTTTAAGTCCCCGATGGCATCACAATGAATTGTGAGATTGAGGAGGATGCTATCAGGGGCTTAGCATCCTCCTCCAACCACCAAGTTCATTTTACATCCATATCTAATATCGTCCTCCCCTTCCTCCTGTTCATATCCATTATAAGATCCCCTTCCTCCCATCCCAATCCCCCGCATCCCATCATTATCCTCTCCCCCACCTCCATCATTGTCCTCTCCCCCACCTCCATAATTGCCCTCTCCATCACCCCAATCATTGCCCTTCCCATCACCCCAATCATTGCCCTCCCCATCACCCCAATCATTGCCCTCCCCATCACCCTAATCATTGCCCTCTCTACCACCTCCATCATTGTTCTCCCCCTTTACCCCGTCATTGTCTTCTCCACTACCTCCATTATTGCCTTCTCCCCACTACCTCCATCATTGCCCTTTCCACCACCTCTATCATTTCTTTCTCCCCCACCACCCCTTCATTGCCCATTCCACCACCCCATCATTGCTCATTTTACCACCTCCACCATTGCCGCCTCCCCCACCACCTCATCATTGCCCTTTCCACCACCACCATCATTGCCCTTTCCATCCCACCACCCCCATCATTGTCCTCCATCACCTCTAATCATTGCCCACTCCACCACCAACACACACACCACTCACCTCTCTGCACGTTACACACACAAACACATCTCCTCCACCTACACACCTATACATACATACACACACTGCTCACCTCTCCTCACGTTCCCCCGCAACTGCAGCATCGTCGCCGCCGGCAGCTTTCTGTATGACACAGAAGTGCGCTGAATGCTGACGTCAGCAGCATTTTCTCCTGTAGGCAGCAGAGCTGCAGGGATTGCTCTCTGCCCGCCGCACATGAGGGCAATCTGGCCAGGGGCCCCCTGATCCTCGGGGCCGGAAAAACAGGCCATATTGCCCTCAGTGTTAGCCGCCCTGCAGTCCCCCCGGAATAATAGTGTTACTAACCTGCCCAGCCCCTGCAAGTAGCCGAATGGTGTGGTGAGAAAACTGAACTTTATCCCTCCCCAAAAACCCTTCCCCCCCATTCCACCCCACCCCGTCAACGTTCAGGTTTCATTTATGGGGGTAGGGCTGGCGCTGGGTCAGGCACCGCTCTGAATATGCAGAGCGCGGTGGCTGTATCCGCGCTCCGGGACCAACTGACAGCTAGCCCCAATGCAGAGCCAGTGCTAGTCAGGGCCGGGGACGCCTTTCTATACAAAAAGGGGTGACTGAACCAGCCCCGCCCCAGTGACCGAAACCGATTGCTGCCGGGGAGAATAAAGATAATTTTTTCCACTCAGCGTTCGGCTACATGTACGCCCCAAGCAGTTTAGTAAAGGCCCCGTCACACATAGCGACGCTGCAGCGATACAGACAACGATGCCGATCGCTGCAGCGTCGCTGTTTAGTCGCTGTGTGGTCGCTGGGGAGCTGTCACACAGACAGCTCTCCAGCGACCAACGATGCCGAAGTCCCCGGGTAACCAGGGTAAACATCGGGTTACTAAGCGCAGGGCCGCGCTTAGTAACCCGATGTTTACCCTGGTTACCAGTGTAAATGTAAAATAACAAACACTGCATACTCACCTTCGCGTCCCCCGGCGTCCGCTTCCTGCACTGACTGAGCGCTGGCCCTAACAGCAGAGCGGTGACGTCACCGCTGTGCTGTACTTTCACTTTACGGACGGCAGTCAGTCAGTGCGGGAAGCGGACGGCAAGGGACCTGACGGACACCGGAATGTGAGTATGTACTGTTTTTTTTTTTTACATTTACGATGGTAACCAGGGTAAACATCGGGTTACTAAGCGCGGCCCTGCGCTTAGTAACCCGATGTTTACCCTGGTTGCCAGTGAAGACATCGCTGAATCCGTGTCCACACACCGATTCAGCTATGTCAGCGGGACCTCAACGACCAAAAAAAGGTCCAGGCCATTCCGACACGACCAGCGATCTCACAGCAGGGGCCGGGTCAAACATAGCGAGATCGCTACTGAGGTCGCTGTTGCGTCACAAAACTTGTGACTCAGCAGCGATCTCGCTAGCGATCTCCCTATGTGAGACGGGGCCTTAACACTGTTAGGGGAGGAAACAAAAGAGTGTATGCAGACAGGATAGCAGGGGGTCGTAATTGAGTGTCCTCCAGAGGTGACACTCCAACCAATGACACTGTAGCCCTTAGGTGGTAGGGAAAAAAGTACAATGGAATCTTCAAAGAAGAATCTTCAAGTCTTCAAAGAAAGAGCACTTACATGACGAAAACACAGAGTTAAAATAGATAAACAATGTTAGATGAAAGGAGCAAAACTAACTTTTTATTTTAATCCGTGAGGTGTTAAGGTGCCTAGGGTCACAATCCAGCAACATTCAAGCTTCATGCCACCCCCTTCGATCCCGTAGCACAGTCTGTCAATACTTTTCACATAAAAGCCGGTGGGATCACAGCCATGACACGACTTAAAATGTTTAGGCATAGTTTTCAGTGAAGATAGATCCTCAATTTCACATGCTGCCAGGATGTCCATAATTTGCTCTCTAGTACGTAACTTAAGTTGTCAAGAAGGGAGACCAACTTAAATTAATTTACATGTGCATGTAGCATAATAAATAACAAATGTACTTCTGCAAGAATTATAGTTAGTCATCTTAAATTTACGGCTATCAGCCGACTCAAAAGATGTGGCCCTAAAAATATTTTGACATGCCATGCAGTCACCACAAGGATACTGGCCCCATTTCGATTCTGTTAGATGAAAAATTGATGGCGGTTTGGCCACATAATGGCTTCTCACCAAGAATGTTTTTATTTCAGTCAGGTAGTGATGGAGTTTCAGGGGTTGTTGCTGCCAAAATAGAGGTTCAGTCTTCAAAACAGTGCTTTTTCAAAATACTCCTCCTAGTTTCCCAGTGGCAATTGTAAGTGGAAATCTCAGTGGTGTCACTGTGGGATTTCCTCTGTGATTCAGTGAGTAGATTAGCGTGAGATGTTGCCCTATCGCGGCGATACCCAATTTTGATGTTTCTATTGCTTTATCCTCGTGTAAGGAATCTGTCCCTGAGGTCATCAGCTTGCTTTTCAAAGCAAGCATCCGATGGCTGACTAGATGCGCTTAGTCCTCAAAAATTGAACAACTGGGATGACCCGAATCGTTGATCTCATGTGGGTAATAAAGAATTTACTGAAGTCCCCTTCCTAAATAAATCTGTGTATTGAGCCATCATTGCATACCTCTAACTGGACATTTAGTAAGTTGATATGTGATGTATAGTAGTTGTATGTGAGTCTGATATAAGGACATTGCGGTTCAGCTCAAAATATTTAAGTTCAAATTCAGTACTTTGTCACATGATAAACAAGTCATGGATATAACTGTACTAGCACTGCAAATGGAAAACTGCCCGTTATCCTCCCACCAAAAGCCCCTCTCTCCCAGTGACCAAGAAAAGAGATTGATGTAGGAAGGCGCACACGCCATACCCATGGCATTGCCTTGATTTTCTGTAGAATGTAATAAACCTCAACAGCTCCAACACCAAATCACTCATGGGAGCATCCCAATTGCTCAATCTAAAAGTCGGCAGAATGAACCAATAAACAGCAGTTCAAGAATTGCTTTCATTCATTTACTTTGTTACTCCATTCACCTTGTGGTTTGATAGTACAGCTTTATTGTTAGAAGTCCGTATGATTCCAACATTTCCGGATTGATTATCTTTTGCTACTTTGGCACACTAAAACCTCTTTGTTTTTAATCAAAAATTAGTTTTACATCGCCATATATTGTGAGAGCGCAACTTTATTTTTAGGGGTGACAGAACTGTGTGAGGGCTTGTTTTTATGCAGGTTGAGTTGAAGTTTTTATTGGTACTATTTTCGGGTACATAATATAATCACTTTCTGTTCAGGTTTTTCACACACAGAAATAAAAATGGTGCATGTTTATTTTGTTTTCACACAAAAGCTGCATTTTAAGTGACTAAACCGCTTTCCCTCTCTTTGTTTTTGTGGGCTTTGTTTGTTTTTTTTAACATTTTTACTTAGTCCGCCTACATAGCTTGAGTATTTTTCACTTTCATCACTAGTCTCAGAACTTCTGTACTGCAGTGTGCGAGATCTATCCGTTTCATACTGACTCAGTCTGTTAGACCTTGCTTATGGCAGAGCCCAACAGGCCACCGTGCCCTGAGGTCATTACTAAGCTCCAGGGTGCCTTGGTAACCCACAATTGCTGGATCCCGATCAAGGTTGTAGAGTCGGAGTTTTGGTCCTTAAAAAAAGGACCGACACCCAAAAGATATAATAAATTGGGTTCAGGAGTTCAATACAGGATGTGCTGTAATTTTTTCATAAGAATTTGGGAAAGTTGTGATATGTCATATAAAGCCCTGTTCTATTCCTGATCATGGCGGGAGATGAATCTGTGCTGCACTTAATGTACACGCTCAGTAGAGAGGCAGTGCTGAGATGTCTGAGTCGGAGGGTTGGCTTACTGACTCTACAGCCCTGATCCAGATAGACATAAAGAAGGGACCTTCTCCCTCTGTTCTGTTAATTATTTAGCTGTTGCGATTGACAATTATGGGGTTAAACTGGTTGTGATCGGTACTTAAATAGATAGTATGCAGGTGATACCATACCTGCTGCATTTATACCTGTCAGGGGGCACTATCTTAAACTTCAGCACTGTAAAAATTGGATTAAGGCTATGTGCACACGTTGCGGATTAGGCTTAGGAATTTTTGATGCGGATTCTGCAGAAAACGCAGTTGCGGATTTGACGCATTTTTTGTATGGCTTTGCTACGGATTTACTGCAGATTTTTTGAGGATTTACTGCGTTTTTTACCCCTGCTGATTTCTATAATGGAATGGGTACAAAAACGCTGCAGATCCACAAAAAAGAAGTGACATGTAATTTTTTTTAATCCGCAGCGTTTCCTCACGGAATTCTCGGCACCATCAGCAGAGCATTTTTTTTTACCATTTATTTACATTGTATTGTAAATCACTTGCGGATCTGCAGTGTTTCTGTGCGGCAAAAAACGCTGGGGATCCACAGGAAATCCGCAACGTGTGCACATACCCTAAGTCTCCTTAATGACCGCTATAAAAAGGCGTATCAGAGGTCAATAAGGGGGTTAATGTTTATAAAATAATCTCCCCTCTCCTGGTTTACTTTTATAAACTGTAACAAATTATATAACAATATGTCACTTTTTCTGAATAACATATTTGAAAAAAAATTATAACCCTTTATCTTCTTTTAAGTACCTTTTATTGTTGAAAAAAACCCTTCCACATATTTTCAAAATTGCGTCTTTAACAACCCGAACTAAAAATCTAGCTTGCCGCCTTGCTTTCCAGTGAACGCCATTGAAAAAGAAAATAAAGAATTGCTATTTTTTGGTTACTTCACACACACAACAAATTAAATAAAAAGATATCAAAAAGTCATGAGTCCCAAAATTATACCAACAAAAATTTTAGTTTGTCCTTCAAACAATTAAGTCCTCATACATCCTCATCACTGAAAAAAATGTAAAAAAAAAAGATGGCTGTTGGAATATAGGGACTCAGGAAGACTTTCGTTTGTGGGATTTTGCTGTGATAAAGTAATAGTGTACATAAACTTCACATATTTGATATTGTTGTGTTCATAACAACCCACGGTATAACAATAGCGGTATAGTAAATGCAATAAAAAAAATAGCCAGAATTTTTGTTTGTGATCATTTAGTTTTAAAAAACAAAATTGAATTAACAGTGATCAAAAGACTAATGAAACCCAAAATGATACCAATAAATGCTAGGTATTATTTCCAAAAATAAACTCTCATACAACTCCCTCGACAAAAAAAATAAAATGTGGCAACACATAAAAAAGTATAAAATAAGTTTAAAATGAGCATATATTTATCCAGCCCAATGAAAACCATAAAAAGGTAAAAACCCCACCCTCTGGGAGTGAAAGGGTTCATAGCTATGATAATTATGGCTGTGCCTCCTAGCATGATGGGGTATGCAAGCAGAAATAATTCACTGTTTGCAGTGCTTTGTTTCCTGACAATGCGAGCCATGCAAAGTATCAGTCATGGTGAGGGGGTTAATGTGTTCACGCTGCACAGGAATATGGCTTTGTGTGTACATTGGTGTCTTGTGATCCCAGTGCAGTTTTGAGTTATAAGATGACCTCTCTTCATGCATGAGATATTAGGGTTTGTATAGTATTAGTATTGTATTAGTTTGTATTTACATATATGTATTTCTATAGAGGGAACCCAAAAGGATGCCCCTTTCCCTTCCAATGACAGTACTAACTCAATATTTGTTTTGTACAAGGCCATTTATGAACTTCGCCTACTTCCAGTTTCCGTACAGACGAGGAAGTGGCCCAAGTTGTTCTTACAAGAGTATTTTAGCTTGTTTTTATTGTTGTAACATTCCTAGGTAGAGCAAGAAAAGCTGGACAAAGTTTGGCCAAGTCTTCGAGTGCTGGCGCGGTCATCTCCCACAGACAAGCACACTTTGGTGAAAGGTAGGTAATGCAACAGGCCTTATCAGGGTTATTCGTGACATAGTTCTTAGGCACATTGTAAAAGATAGTAGTTAGGACCTACCTGCCTGTTTGTTTTTAGGCCCATAGTAAAAAAAGAAAAGTGTAGCTTCGAAAATGACATTAACATCTCTCCATTCCAATTCTTATTCTGCCTAGGTTCTTCTTTTCTAAAATGTTTCTAATTGCATATCTATTTTAGGCATCATTGACAGCACAGTGGTGGAACAGAGACAAGTGGTCGCCGTTACAGGGGACGGAACTAATGATGGGCCAGCATTAAAGAAAGCAGACGTGGGATTTGCCATGGTACATTGGAATAATACATTAAGTTATTGCTTTACAGGAGCATTTACACTTTCTGTAGTAGCTGGAATTATGAATTATGAACATCCACATTTTTTTAAAAATATGTCAAGACTCAACATGTACTTTCTTTTATAGGGTATAGCTGGTACAGATGTGGCAAAGGAAGCCTCAGACATTATCCTCACAGATGATAACTTTACCAGCATTGTAAAGGCCGTTATGTGGGGACGCAACGTGTATGATAGCATCTCCAAGTTCCTTCAGTTCCAGCTCACTGTTAACGTGGTTGCTGTCATTGTTGCTTTCACTGGAGCCTGCATCACTCAGGTAAGGAAATGTGTGTGTTTATATCTTATTGTGTCAGCACATGTCGCAATTACTCTCAAAACTTTTATTTACTCAAGTCAAAGTGAGTGACCTTTTCGGAAACAAAATTAAAGATATTTTAGGTATTTAAAGGGGATTTCCACTTGCGATAAAGTGCTCCACAAAGTGTCTACAGTTCATTAAATAACAAACTCATCAGGTACTCCATGTCCCTGGCTCCCGCCATTTCTGCAATCCTGGTGTTATGACTAGCCAGCCAGTCAATTAGCTCGGCAGCTAGAGCTAGTGGTGAGTTGCTCTCTTGACATGATGTCACTGCTGTAGGCCGTTTCCACACATCCCTGTCTCTGGTACATGTGGTGACTGTTTTCACACATACCGGAGACACTTAAATACATAGATCCATTCAAGCGAAGTGTGACCCACACGTAGACATGTCCGTTTTTTACCAGCAGCACGGGCTGCAGAACGTCCATCACATGCACGCAGATGAAACACTGGGATGTCATCCTTGTGACACATATCGGCGCCTGAGAAGCAGCGGTACAGTAAGACCGCTCTCATCATTTCTCCCCTGCTCTGCAGGCAATCAGCGCGATCAGGGGAGAGTGATGAGCATTATATTAAAGTGATAACTATGAGAGCAGGCTGCGGCTGATGGGAATGTTTCTCCTATCAGCCTACACCTGCTGCCACTTATAACAGTGAAAGCATGAGCGGCTGCTGAGAGTATTCATCACCTGCCGCCTGCGCAATAAATAAATAAAAAATCAGGCTTGGGTTCCCTTGTATTTTCTATAACCAGCCAAGCAAAACTCACTGCTGTTGGCCGCAACCCTCAGCTGTCTGCATTGGCAAGGCTCAATATCAAGAATAGAGGGGTCCCCACGCTGTTTTTTTAAATGATTTAAATAATTTAAAATACCCATTTTTGACAGCCAGCCTTTGCTAAAGCTGACAGCTGGGGGCTGGTTTTCTTAGGCTGGTAAGGGGCCATTGATATAACCTCACCCAGCCTAAAAATAGCAACCCGCAGCCGGCCAGGAAAGATGCATCTACTAGATGTGCCAATTCTGGCACTTTGCCCAGATCTTCCCATTTGTCCTGTAGCGGTGGCAAGTTGGGTTCATATTTGTGGGGTTGTTGTCACTTTTGTATTGTCAGGTGACATCAAGCCCGACTTAGTAATGGTATTTTTAGTCTGGGAGGGGTCAATATCCATCAGCAAGGCTGGTTGTCAAAAATGAGGGGACCCCATGCCGTTTTTTTAAATTATTTATTTAAATAATTTTTAAAAATAACAACAGCGTGGGGACCCCTTTATTCTTGATAACCAGCCTTTCTGAAGCTAACAGCTGAGGGTTGCAGCCCCAAGCTGTGAGTTTTGCCTGGCTGGTTATCAAAAATACAGGGGAACCCATGCCGGATTTTTAATTAATTTACAGCGCAGTCAGCGTGTGATGAATACTCCCATCAGCCGCCAATCGCTGTCACTGGTATTAGTGGCAACAGGTGTAGGGTGATGGGCGTAATAGTTCCATTAGCCCCCACCTGCTGTCATTGTTATCACTTGAATATAACTCTCCTCATTCTCCCCTGAGCGCCAGCAGAGCAGAGGAAAATGATGAGAGCCGTCTTCAGCATCGGCGCCGGGGAACAGCGCAAAATATACCGCTGCTTCCCTGGCGCCCATGCGTGTGGTACTGATGCAGTACACAGGCGGCACACAGTTGCCACACTTGTGCCCAAGTATTGCACACACGCACACGGAAATCTCCGGTGCTGGTTTTTCCGGTATCGGAAATATCAGGATGTCTGAAACTGGCCTTACTTACAATACTAGGACCACAGCAGGGGTGTGTACATCCCCTTTAAGACATTGAATTGTCTACTACTGGACAACCCCTTTTTAATAGCTTTGCTGCACAGAACAAAATAAAAAGTCATACCTCTCGGACCGTCATTCATATGACATTCTTATGTCACATAGCTGCTGTGACTGACCAGTGTGCACTTATTAGGGGCAATGGTTACATAACATAATATGCGATGTGCTGCTGAGAGCGATTACTTTTTAATGGTTTGATTACTTGAAAAATTAGTGTTTAACTCGTCTATTGGGTAATTGGCATATTTACACTGTCTGATCGAGAGCAAGCGTTCTTGTGAATGTTCATTGGCCAATTATTGGCCCATCTTCCTCCAGAATCATAATCCTAATCCTGATGTACACATTTCTATCAGGCATTATTTTGCACACCCAAATGCTAGAATGTTAACTGTTCTTAATTGCATTATTTCTGCAGGACTCTCCGTTAAAGGCTGTGCAGATGCTTTGGGTCAATTTGATCATGGATACCTTTGCGTCCCTTGCACTTGCCACTGAGCCTCCCACAGAATCACTACTTCTGCGTAAACCATACGGTCGTAACAAGCCACTCATCTCGCGTACTATGATGAAAAATATTTTGGGACATGCCATATATCAGTTGACTATCATCTTCACTCTGCTCTTCGCAGGTCAGGATTGTGTCTCCTTTGAGTAAAGTAACCTATTTTCTTTATATGGACTTCTGTGTGTTACGTGCTGGTTTGTACATCTCGTCTAATTGGCAAACATGATAGAAATAATAGGGTTATTTGCTGTTTACCTGTTTGGTTTCAGGCCATATGATATTCTAGCTAGGTCACTATACATCATTCTCTTATAGTTTTTGTATTATTTTTATGGCTTTAAAATTCTGAACCTTTTAGCTCTGATGTCTGCTGTTAGAGGAAGGTGACAGAGGTAACACCCAGCACCTTCTCTGTGTGGAGTGTGTTCAGTTTCTGAGCCCACTATATATGCATGCACCCACTATATATTGTAATAATACATAATTTATCAGGAAAAGGTTAGTAAGAGTGAGTGCTCTAAAATATAACTGAATTGTCTTGAAATGAACAAGATATCTCAAACCATATAAAGAAAGTCAGCTCACCTTCAGCATTCTCCAGCCATGTTTGTTAGGTAGAAGGCAATCTATGGGAGGATGGAAATCACACTGGATTTTTGATTATTCAACACCCAGGACATGACTTAAAACATAGATGATCTCTTGGCTTAGCTTGTATGTCCTGGTAGCTGATGGGTTTAAAAATACATGTCAACTAGAGATGGGCCGATAGGTTCATGGGGAGGCTGGCACGACATCAAAGTGCAATGGCGACGTCACATCAGCCTGGCTAATCAAAAGCTGCTCCAGGGATTCCGGAATTTAAAGTGGCTGTACTATCTCAGCCAGGTATGTTTGACTCTGGAACTCTACGGCATTTTAGAGAAAAACATACTTTAATAGCCGTTGGGCTGCGCTATAGACTACTTGAGAAAGAGCCACCTGTGCTCGAAACGTTGTATTTGTATTTTCTAAGATTGAATAAAACTGCAGCTCTTTTAAATTTCACCTTGGAATGGAGGCTGTCTACAATCTTTTTCATTCGCTGCGCTATATAGAGTAGTCAGACATGCGGGTCCCCTGCGGCTTCTCCCCACCCGCTGCTAGTGACTGACATGTCTCTGCCTATAATTACACATAGGTAGAGACCTGTTAATCCAGGGCTGGGAGCGGTTACTATTAAAGCATGTTTTTCTCTGAGATGCCTTAGCGCCGTATCATGCATTGGGCAGGATGAATCAAGTGTCAGGTTCCCTTTAAGAGTTTTGTGAGCCTCCTATCCAGTGGTAGAGACTACTGACCTGGCTGATGGATTGGAGTCCCATGAATCAATCTGCACATCTATAATGTCAACCGCTCTAAAAAGTGCATAGAAATCACGTCACATCGCCCATGAGAAAACATTAGGATTAAAATTCACAAAACAAAATTATATCCCAAGCTAATTTATTACAAGGTAATCAATATAAACAACCACAAGATGGCAGCACAATGCCTGACATCCAAAAAGAAGCCAACCATAAATAGATAAAATGTAAATTTTATTCCATAATAACACAAAATGAAAACATGTATTAAAAACTACACAATAAATTCAGGATAGTACCCCATGGGAAGGTAGAAGGAAAAACACCTGCAAATGGCCACAGTACAAAATACAAAATATCACAGGACTCCCATGACCGCTAGACATAGTACACAGAAAATATACAGTGCATAACGCATCCCCCATGAATCTGTGTATAAACTATGAAAAGACGCCCAATCCGATCCTGAAATCCTACCTAAACCTGTAAAGCTGACCGTAAGGCATACATGAACAAAGCAGACGCCCCCGGAAGAAGCAAGGGCGAAACGCGCGTTGGGGCGCTGGGAAGTGCAGTGGGAGGAATATACACCTGCTTGTGTCCACCAAGGTAATTGTTGTTCCATACCTTTCTACACCTCTGCTTTGTTCATGTATGCCTTACGGTCAGCTTTACAGGTTTAGGTAGGATTTCAGGATCGGATTGGGCGTCTTTTCATAGTTTATACACAGATTCATGGGGGATGCGTTATGCACTGTATATTTTCTGTGTACTATGTCTAGCGGTCATGGGAGTCCTGTGATATTTTGTATTTTGTACTGTGGCCATTTGCAGGTGTTTTTCCTTCTACCTTCCCATGGGGTACTATCCTGAATTTATTGTGTAGTTTTTAATACATGTTTTCATTTTGTGTTATTATGGAATAAAATTTACATTTTATCTATTTATGGTTGGCTTCTTTTTGGATGTCAGGCATTGTGCTGCCATCTTGTGGTTGTTTATATTATTTGTTAGAAGTACCATTGCTCTATGTTTGTTGGACATATTGTGTTTAAAAAGGTAATCAATAGTAATAATGATCTGCTTTGTAGTTTAACCTCACTGAAAAGTTTATGTAAAATTTGAAGTTCCATAATGCCTCTCAATGACCAAGAGCTCTACTTGAAATGTTTAAAGGAGTTCTCCAGGAAATGAGAAAAATAGCTAACTAAAGGAAATGTCATTAGAAATTCCCTAAATCCATTTAATTGGCAAATCACAATTCTTTTCTGCAGGGAGGTAATCATTATAGAATTAAAATGTCTTCCGCCTTCTTACATTGACAGAAGTCTGTCCTAGAATGTTTGGACAGGTCTCTGTAAGCATGTGCAGTACAAACCCGCCCCATTCTTTCTTATGTAGGAAGATGTACTATTCTAATACTACCGGATATATCAGGGGTGCTGAGGTAAAAAGAGGCTACTCACACTACTGTCCACATCTTTCTGATCTAATACTGGAGATAGAAGGGATGCTGAGGTAGGATGAGGCTGCTTACAGTACTGTCCACCATCAATCGTATCTAATACTGGAGATAGCATGGGTGCTGAGGTAGGATGAGGCTGCTCACACTACTGTCCACCATCTATCGTATCTAATACTGGAGATAGCATGGGTGCTGAGGTAGGATGAGGCTGCTCACACTACTGTCCACCATCTATCGTATCTAATACTGGAGATAGCAGGGGTGCTGAGGTAGGATGGGGCTACTCACACTACTGTCCACCATCTATCGTATCTAATACTGGAGATAGCAGGGGTGCTGAGGTAGGATGAGGCTGCTCACACTACTGTCCACCATCTATCGTATCTAATACTGGAGATAGCATGGGTGCTGAGGTAGGATGAGGCTACTCACACTACTGTCCACCATCAATCGTATCTAATACTGGAGATAGCATGGGTGCTGAGGTAGGATGAGGCTGCTCACACTACTGTCCACCATCAATCGTATCTATTACTGGAGATAGCATGGGTGCTGAGGTAGGATGAGGCTGCTCACACTACTGTCCACCATCAATCGTATCTATTACTGGAGATAGCATGGGTGCTGAGGTAGGATGAGGCTGCTCACACTACTGTCCACCATCTATCGTATCTAATACTGGAGATAGCATGGGTGCTGAGGTAGGATGGGGCTACTCACACTACTGTCCACCATCTATCGTATCTAATACTGGAGATAGCATGGGTGCTGAGGTAGGATGAGGCTGCTCACACTACTATCCACCATCTATCGTATCTAATACTGGAGATAGCAGGGGTGCTGAGGTAGGATGGGGCTACTCACACTACTGTCCACCATCAATCGTATCTAATACTGGAGATAGCAGGGGTGCTGAGGTAGGATGAGGCTACTCACACTACTGTCCACCATCAATCGTATCTAATACTGGAGATAGCATGGGTGCTGAGGTAGGATGAGGCTGCTCACACTACTGTCCACCATCAATCGTATCTATTACTGGAGATAGCATGGGTGCTGAGGTAGGATGAGGCTGCTCACACTACTATCCACCATCTATCGTATCTAATACTGGAGATAGCAGGGGTGCTGAGGTAGAATGGGGCTACTCACACTACTGTCCACCATCAATCGTATCTAATACTGGAGATAGCATGGGTGCTGAGGTAGGATGGGGCTACTCACACTACTGTCCACCATCAATCGTATCTAATACTGGAGATAGCATGGGTGCTGAGGTAGGATGAGGCTTCTCGCACTACTGTCCACCATCAATCGTATCTAATACTGGAGATAGCATGGGTGCTGAGGTAGGATGAGGCTTCTCGCACTACTGTCCACATCTTTATCATCTAATACTGGAGATGTGAGGAGGTAAGAAGAGGCTGTCCACCTTGTCTGTCTGAATGACTGGACTTTGAGTTTGTACTTCACATGCTCACAGGCCCTTGTGAGAACATTCTAGGACAGTTATCTGTCAGAGTAACAGGATGGTGGCCATTTTAATTCTATATTGATTACCTCCATACACAAAACATTGTGATTTACTAATTATAAATAAATTCTTCAATCTATTTCCTTTTCCTTTAGTCTTTTTTCCTATTCCTGGAGAACTTCTTTAAGCTTAAGCCCCATCTGTAATTTTTTTATTTGTAGATTCATAAATCGTAGGTTTTAACCCACATCCCGCGTGATGATCATTTCTTACATGAAAAACTGCAAGCAAACCAATTTAATTTGATATTGACAATGTTTAGTATCTAACATGTTTGGCCAAAATATGATTGCATGAGTATACCTTCAAATGGCTGGCAAATGTCTGCTAGGCTTGAGGGACCTGAGGAGCACTCCTGCTCTTCATTATCGCTGACTATTTACAGGTTTTCTTGCATGTGATCTGACAACCATTTTTGTAGGAATGCCAGAGAAGGCTTTTCAAAGAAATTCCGTTTGCATACACACTGGCATTTACTTTGTTTAATAAAGTAAAGTATTAAAAATAGTTAACAAATCTATCATTTTACTTTAGTTTAAATCATAGATTTATTATAATTAATTGCCAATGTACACTGCATCTTGTAAGATCAGGCAGATTAGCTTGTAAAAACAGGATTTAATTGGCAGTGGATGTTGTTGCTCCAATGTTTTTTCGTCTTCAGACCAATGTTAAAAAATGCATAAGTGAGATAATGATGTTAAGTTTTTAACCACCACTATTTAAAAACATGAATATAGGTGGCATTTGTTCGTATTACTAAAATGAAGGTATAATAGTCGACTAACCTTGCATCTGAATATTCAGACCCTCAGCCTCCCTACAATCTGTTATTAAAATGCATAAGCGGGCACTATAATCTACTGAATAAGTAGCAGTCATAGTGTTCCGCCAAGTGCAGAACCTCAATCAAACACCGTCCTTATCATAGTACAGAAACCAAATGAAATACACTGCTCAAAAAAATAAAGGGAACATTTAAACAACAGAATATAACTCCAAGTAAATTAAACTTCTGTGAAATCAAACTGTCCACTTAGGAAATAACACTGACAATCAATTTCACATGCTGTTGTGCAAATGGAATAGACAACAGATGGAAATTATTGGCAATTATCAAGACACACTCAATAAAGGAGTGGTTCTGCAGGTGGGGACCACAGACCACATCACAGTACCAATGCTTTCTGACTGATGTTTTCGTCACTTTTGAGTGTTGGTTGTGTTTTCACACCCATGGTAGCATGAGACGGACTCTACAACCCACACAAGTGGCTCAGGTAGTGCAGCTCATCCAGGAAGGCACATCAATGTGAGCTGTGGCAAGAAGGTTTGTTGTGTCTATCAGCGTAGTGTCCAGAGGCAGGAGGCGCTACCAGGAGACGTGGAGGGGGCCGTGGGAGGGCAACAACCGAGCAGCAGGACCGCTACCTCAGCCTTTGTGCAAGGAGGAACAGGAGGAGCACTGCCAGAGACCTGCAAAATGACCTCCAGCAGGCCACAAATGTGCATGTGTCTGCACAAACTGTTGAAAACCGACTCCATGAGGATGGTCTGAGTGCCCGATGTTCACAGATTGGGGTTGTGCTCACAGCCCAACACTGTGCAGGACGCTTGGCATTTGTTACAGAACACCAGGATTGGCAAATTTGCCACTAGCGCCCTGTGCTCTTCACAGATGAAAGCAGGTTCACACTGAGCACATGTGACAGACGTGACAGTCTGGAGACGCCGTGGAGAGCGATCTGCTGCCTGCAACATCCTTCAGCATGACTGCTTTGGCAGTGGGTCAGTAATGATATGGGACAGCATTTCTTTGGAGGGCCGCACAGCCCTCCATCTCCATATGCTCAGCTCATCAGAGGTAACCTGACTGCCATTAGGTAACGAGATGAGATCCTCAGAACCCTTGTGAGACCATATGTTGGTGCTGTTGGCCCTGGGTTCCTCCTAATGCAGGACAAAGCCAGACCTCATGTGGCTGGAGTGTGTCAGCAGTTCCTGCAAGATGGCGGCATTGAAGCTATGGACTGGCCCGCCCATACCCCAGACCTGAATCTGATTGAACACATCTGGGACATCATGTCTCGCACCATCCACCAACGTCACGTTGCACCACAGACTATCCAGGAGTTGGCGTCCAGGAGTTATCGGATGCTTTAGTCCAGGTCTGGGAGGAGATCCCTCAGGAAACCATCTGCCGCCTCATCAGGAGCATGCCCAGGCATTGTAGGAAGGTCATACAGGCACGTGGAGGCCACACACACTACTGAGCATCATTTCCTTGTCTTGAGGCATTTCCACTGAAGTTGGATCAGCCTGTAACTTCATTTTCCAGTTTGATTTTGAGCATAATTTCAACTCCAGACCTCCGTGGGATATTAGTTGTGATTTACGTTGATAATTTTTAGGTTTTATTGTTCTCAACACATTCCACTATGTAATGAATAAAGATTTACAACTGGAATATTTAATTCAGTGATATCTAGGATGTGGGATTTTAGTGTTCCGTTTATTTTTTTTGAGCAGTGTACGGTATATACAAATTGGGAGAAACTTGCACAATCGGTTACCTATACATTAAAATCTGAAACACTGGACATGATTCCAACAATCATTGGAAAATGTATAGATTCTTGATGGTTATTGACTGTGAAACATCAGCATGTCTTGGAAGTCCTTGCTCTACCATTGCTGACTTGACTGTCAGATTCTTGCCTTTTGGGCAAAGATTTACAATGTGTTCTAACTTTCCTCCCATAATACAATGTGCACACATAGTCGTTATAAGTGTCCATTGTGTTGTCTGTTAATGGGGGGTGTATGCATTTTATCATTCCTAATCTCATTGTACAAAAGCGTAATTACTGGGATTTCTTTTTTTGTTTTTTTCTTTTCCATTTTCATAGGAGAGACCTTTTTTGACATTGACAGTGGAAGAAATGCACCCCTACATTCCCCTCCCTCAGAACATTACACTATTGTATTCAATACATTTGTTATGATGCAACTTTTTAATGAGATCAACGCCCGAAAAATCCATGGAGAACGGAATGTTTTTGAGAACATCTTCAGAAACCCTATCTTTTGTGCAGTTGTTGTGGGAACTTTTGCAGCACAGGTATTTGAGTCTCAAAAAAGTTGGAACACAGTTTCACGCTCTTTAATTTCTCATTTTGGTATTTTACAATGTATTCTTTATTGTATTTACTATATTTATTCTTGCAAAGTAGTATACAAAGTTTGTAAATTAATCCTTTTGCTGCCAGAGGTTTTTCTTTTGTTTTTTTTAATAGTTTTGTATTATTTCCTATAATCCCCGAGACTCTAAAGCCTAAAAATCTATTATAAAGGAGATTTTATTATGGTAGCAACATACAAAATACAGGGAAACCCACTTTAAAAAAGGCGATATACACCTGCATGTAACTTTTTGACACAAATTATTATTTTTATAAATACAGTAAAATATATTTATTGTGCCCAAAACTTAAGTATAATCTGCATCCTAGGTCTGGGAGTTTGAGCTTTAAAAGAAGACCTGGTTTGCAGCTCTAATTGAAACGTAACTGATTTTTTAAACCCTAGGTCACAGCTTATTTTATCATTTAATTTGAACTTTTACTTCCAAGGACATACCTTATATTTTCTTGGCTGCTAATGATATCCTTAGCAGAGAAAGAGTAAACATATTTATTTTAAGCTATTTTTTATATTTATTAGTTGTAGTGATGTCATTGTTATTACAGGTAGGATTACAGTAATATAAAAATATTTATGTATTTTAATTAAGGATCCCACCATTCTTGATAGGCGTCATCACTAGTGATGAGTATGCTCATTACTCGGGTTTCCCCGAGCATGATTGGGTGGTCTCCAAGTATTTGAGAGTGCTCGGAGATTTCGTTTTTGTTGACGCAGCTGCTTGATTTACGGCTGCTAGACAGCCTGAATACATGTGGGGGTTGCCTGGTTGTTAGGGAATCCCCACATGTATTCAGCCTGTCTAGCACCCCGAAATTAAGCTCTCAAATACTCGGAGACCACCCGAGCGTGCTCGGAAAACCCGAACAACGAGTACACTCCCTCATCACTAGTCATGACCACTCTCCTACTCCCCCTGCAAAAAGTGACTTCTGCACAGATTCCATTGATGCCAATGAGTTATTTCCAGTCTACAGATTCCTATTTCTGAATGCTATTGACAGAGAAGAGCAGCAGCTCAGGCAAGATGGCTGATTCTAAAATTGTGTACAAAATTTAGGAATAAAAAAACAGAATTGGTTTCACACTGACATTGCTGCATTGTTATTGGCCATCGCCATAAATATGTCCCTCCATAAGCTGGTAGCGTACAATTACCAATATGTTCCACAATATAAATGTGATGGTAAATAGTGTGTTTCCATTGCCACATGTACTTTTTGTCAGTTTATGCAAAAGTAAAATATCAAGTATGTAGCACAAATTTCCAGACCTTCATTGTTAATTTTTATCTTCTGCCAGTTTTATGTGTACTTAGTAATTTGGACCTCGGTCATCTTCAATGCTCATATGAATCTATTAGTGTCTTACTATTCCACTAATAAGACCCCATTCCAGATAATTCACTGGTTGAATAGTCTGATGGTCCAGGTTGTGAACTGATGCTGGTTTTTTTTTCAATATTTTTGTATTTTTAAGATAAGAAAACCTAAAATTAAGGACTGTACAATGTACAGTAAAAGAAAAATACAGCAACTCTGGGCTTTGCTGTTCTTTTCATTAGAATATTTGTATGTGATCTTCAGCCTTTTCTTTTCCTTGTTCTAATTTTACCAGAATTATTTTTTTGTATAACGTAGTATTGTAAAAGCAACTCTAAAATCATTAATAAACTGTAGATAAAATATAAACTGAATGTCCTGTAATGGGAAGAACAGAAATATGAACCCAGTGCTCGTCATAATACAGCAGTGCATCTTGGAGAGTATATATATCTAACATGAAAAGAATGTGGCCATAGGCATCACTTACGTCTGTGATTTGTATTGTCCGAGTACTGTGGGAAAACATCAGTCTTCAGCTTGCTAATTAGATGTAATACATCTATCCATATCCTGTTTCTGCTCTTTTTGACAGATTGTAATTGTAGAATTTGGAGGCAAACCATTCAGTTGCTCTGGCCTAACTTTGTCCCAATGGTTCTGGTGCATCTTTATAGGACTCGGAGAGCTGTTATGGGGCCAGGTGTGTTTCTTATTTCTATTTATTACCATATGAAGATGTCCATGTATATCCTGCACACAGAATGACATGATCATCTTCTTGTTGATCTGTTCAGTTAATCTGCACAGTTCCCACAAGCCGACTTAAGTTTTTGAAAGAAGCAGGCCATGGACCCATGAAAGAGGATATTCCCCATGAAGAACTGCCAGAGGATGTAGATGAGATTGACCATGCAGAAATGGAGCTCCGAAAAGGCCAGATCTTGTGGTTTAGAGGCTTGAACAGGATACAGACTCAGGTACTGCAGCTATTAGTTGTTCCAATGTAACCAATGACATTATTTCTTCTCTTAGCATTGCAGACACATGCAGTAACTCTGCATCACAGACTGTACATGATGTAAATTCAACTCTCTGTAGCGCGGATCAGCAACCTTCAGCACTCCAGCTGTTGTGAAACTACGACTTCCAGCATTCACAGAGAAGTGAAGGGCCATCTTGGGAGTTGCCATAGATTGCTGATCCCTAATCTTGACTAAGGGGCATAGTTTTCAATGCAGCGGGTTTTTTTTTCAAGTGCTTATACTCGACAAAATTAAACTCAAACATGTAAGAGGCTTCTGAGAAATTAGCTGACACCGTTTATAATTGAGTTTTAATATTTAATGGATTATTGTGTTTCATTCTAAAGAGATTTTATTATGCCTGATGAACAGAAGAATGGCTTCTTATTTAAAAGGACATTGGCAGTTTCAGGACACTTTAAATTATCCTTTAGTGAAATATAGCTGTCCTTTATTGCCTCATCCTTCTCCAGTTTGTTCCTGTTTTCACTCCGTCCCTTATCCCTACTTATGTAGAAAGGTGGGATTTATGTATAATTTTATTTGCCCATAGAGCACCATTAATTCCACAGCACTTTACAGGCTTCATCATCACAGTGCCCATTGGGGCTCACAATCATTATGTCTTGTGTGGGAGGAAATGGGAGAACGCACGAACTCCTTGCAGATGTTGTCCTTGGTGGGATTTGAACCCAGGACCCCAGTGCTGCAAAGCAACAGTGCTAACCACTGAGCCAGCATACAGCTCTGTCCACTGAGCCACCATGCTGCTCACAGTTGTTTGGTTGCCTGAAACCATTTCCAGGAACCTCCATATTTTCTAATGCTAATAATATAAGTAGTGCTACTTTACATAAGGTCAGATTCACACATCCGTATTTTGTGGTGCAAATTCCGACTGCGATGCACGGCTGCTTTTTTTTCTTTATGTTTGTGCAGCCTTTTAATTTTTAGTGAGCAGACTCAAAATAATAATAGTAATAATAATCTTTATTTTTTGTATAGCGCTAACATATTCTGCAGCGCTTTACAGTTTGCACACATTATCATCGCTGTCTCCGACAGGGCTCACAATCTACATTCCCTATCAGTATGTCTTTGGAATGTGGGAGGAAACCGGAGAACCCGGAGGAAACCCACGCAAACACGAAGAGAACATACAAACTCCTTGCAGATGTTGTCCTTGGTGGGGTTTGAACCCAGGTCTCCAGCGCTGCAAGGCTACTGTGCTATCCACTGAGCCACCGTGCTGCTAGTACTTGTATAAAATCTACAGATATCAGTGTGACCCTTTTTATAGATATTGGTGCACATCTAATAGTTTGTGCTCATTTTTTCATGAATAAAGCAGCAAAAACACTTGTAATACAAATAGAGTCATAAAAAGGTGCCTTTTCTCATGGTTCAATATAAATTTCTATCTGTCTGTAGCCACTGTTAGAGGGAGTTTACTGATGATGATTTTTGAGTTCCCAAATTTGTGTTCAGTAAGCTCCCCCAAGAGAGAGTTCATTGTCAGGTATGGATTTATGGCAAAAAAAAAACTTTGGGAATTTGAGTTATGTTGCAGTAAAAGAGCTTTCACCTTTAAGAATGTATTGTGAAACTAATTAGTACAGTAATTTGAAGCCTCTTAGAAACACTAAAGGTACCTTCACACTGAACGATATCGCTAGCGATCCGTGACGTTGCAGCGTCCTGGATAGCGATATCGTTGAGTTTGACAGGCAGCAGCGATCAGGATCCTGCTGTGCCATCGTTGGTCGGAGCAGAAAGGCCAGAACTTTATTTTGTCGCTGGATCTCCCGTAGACATCGCTGAATCGGCGTGTGTGACGCCGATTCAGCGATGTCTTCACTGGTAACCAGGGCCGCGCTTAGTAACCCGATGTTTACCCTGGTTACCAGCGTAAACGTAAAAAAAACCAAACACTACATACTTACATTCCGGTGTCTGTCCCCCGGCGCTGTGCTTCTCTGCACTGTGTCAGCGCCGGCCGGCCGGAAAGCAGAGCACAGCGGTGACGTCACCGCTGTGCTTTCCGGCTGGCGCTTACACAGTGCAGAGAAGCACAGCGCCGGGGGACAGACACCGGAATGTAAGTATGTAGTGTTTGGTTTTTTTACGTTTACGTTGGTAACCAGGGTAAACATCGGGTTACTAAGCGCGGCCCTGCGCTTAGTAACCCGATGTTTACCCTGGTTACCAGGGGACTTCGCATAGTTGGTCGCTGGAGTCTGTGTGACAGCTCTCCAGCGACCACACAGCGATGCTGCAGCGATCGGGATCGTTGTCTAGATCGCTGCAGCGTCGCTAAATGTGACTGTACCTTTAGGGTATGTGCCCCCTATCAGGAACTGCTGCGGGTTTGATTCTGTGTATTTATGCAGCGTCAAACCCGCAGTGGCCAGATGTTACATCAAAGTGGATGGGATTTCAAGAAATCCCATGTCCACTATGCGTTCACAGACCCCCATGGAGACGGACATATGGCGTGTCTTTCCGGACAACAGCATGTCAATTTCTCTTGCAAAAACTTTAGTCTCCGCAAGAGAAATCACATCAATGGAATGTATTGAACGCGATGAATCCGCACGGTTCAGTAAAAACATGCGGATTTACCTGCGTTCAATAGACTGCAGCCTTTGGACGCAGCGAACATACGCTGCATCCAAAGCGCTACTATTCTGGATCGTTGGCACCGGTCCTTAAAATAGCACTACTACTTTTGCCATTCAATTAGATGAGAGTAAGCAGGTAACTAAAGTTCATTACCAGAAAGGTTAACATTTTTTGAAGCCACCCAAGGCACAATTGTCAGAATTAGTTATGGGCGAATCCCTGGATGTTCGGGTCTGGCAGTTTCGGCCGAACAGTTAACAAAAAAGTTTGGTTCGGGTACCAGTACAATACCCAAACATCCAGTGTTTGCCACTCTGTCATGTGCATCACAACACGGCAAACACTACCTATGATCTACGGTAAGATCAATACCGCCGGACAGAGAGCTGCAGCTGTCAGATGACCATGTGAGCCCGCAGCTGTGACTGGAGGTAAAAAGTTTACCTATGGCCTATGGTCACAGGCTTCGGCTGATGGGACTACTATTCCCATCAGCCTATGCCTGCTGCCGCTAATAACAGCTAGAGCTGGTGTCGACTTATGGGAGTATTCATCAGCCAGCACCTGTGCTATAAATACATTTTAAAAAATGGCAGGCGGTTTTGATAACCAGCCAGGCAAAACTGATAGCTGAGGGCTGCATCCCTCAGCTGTCAGCAAGGCTCGTTATCAAGAATAGAGGGGTCCCCACGCCATTTTTTTTAAATTATTTAAATAAGTAATTAAAAAAACAGCCTGCTCCCCCCCCCCCCATTTTTGACAACCAGCCAAGCTAAAGCAGACAACTGGGGGCTGGCATTCTCAGGCCGGTAAGTAGCCATGGATATTGACCCCCCAGCCTAAAAATAGCAGCCCACAGCTGCCCCAGAAAAATCACATCTATTAGATGTGCCAATTCTAGCACTTTGCCCGGCTCTTCTCACTTGCCATTTAGCGGTGACAAGTGGGGTTCATGTTTGTGGGGTTGATGTCACCTTTGAATTGTCCGCTGACATCAAGCCCACGGATTAGTAATGGAGAGGCATCTATAAGACACCTATCCATTACTAATCATGTAGTTTTATGGTAAATAAAGACACAGCCAGAATAAAGTCCTTTATTTGAAATAAAAAAAAACACATTTTTACTGTTTTATTTAACAATAAAACAAAAATCTTGCAGTGCTGCGTGAGTAATTTCTCGCTGTGAACTGAGGTGAACTCGCGCTGTAACGTGAGACGTTTTCTTACCCTGCGAGCGGTGATCTCACCGCAGTTCAGGGGCCCGGCTGGGAACAAACTATCGGAACGCCTAAATGAGGCAGTAGCTGATAAATAATGACTTACAGCTCTAACGTCGGTTTCTCGTAGCCTTTATTGGGAGATACTTGCTTGTGCATACAGTTATGTTTCTTCTTAATTCTTTTCTCCTCTTACTGCTTTCTCACAAAACTGAGGAAACCTGCTCCAGCATGCAGGGTATAGTCTGCTGGGTAGGAGCCAATGTTATTTAATTGTAATAATAGCGTCAGCCTCCAGGTGGCAGCAGACTGTACCATGGTTCTGTATAATGGGTATTAGAGAAACGCAACTTAAGCAGTTATGTGTCATGTGTAAGGGTATCCAAAGGAAGCTTAGTGTTCTTAACTGTTTAACTGTAGAGATATATACGTGTGTGTGTAGATAGCTGGATATAGACATATATAACGATATACACTCACCGGCCACTTTATTAGGTACACCATGCTAGTAACGGGTTGGACCCCCTTTTGCCTTCAGAACTGCCTCAATTCTTTGTGGCATAGATTCAACAAGGTGCTGGAAGCATTCCTCAGAGATTTTGGTCCATATTGACATGATGGCATCACACAGTTGCCGCAGATTTGTCGGCTGCACATCCCAAAGATGCTCCATACAAGGCAGGATGGATCCATGCTTTCATGTTGTTTATGCCAAATTCTGACCCTACCATCCGAATGTCGCAGCAGAAATCGAGACTCATCAGACCAAGCAACGTTTTTCCAATCTTCTACTGTCCAATTTCGATGAGCTTGTACAAATTGTAGCCTCAGTTTCCTGTTCTTAGCTGAAAGGAGTGGTACCCGGTGTGGTCTTCTGCTGCTGTAGCCCATCTGCCTCAAAGTTTGACGCACTGTGCGTTCAGAGATGCTCTTAGGCCTACCTTGGTTGTAACGGGTGGCGATTTGAGTCACTGTTGCCTTTCTATCAGCTCGAACCAGTCTGCCCATTCTCCTCTGACCTCTGGCATCAACAAGGCATTTCCGCTCACAGAACTGCCGCTCACTGGATTTTTTTTCTTTTTCGGACCATTCTCTGTAAACCCTAGAGATGGTTGTGCGTGAAAATCCCAGTAGATCAGCAGTTTCTGAAATACTCAGACCAGCCCTTCTGGCACCAACAACCATGCCACGTTCAAAGGCACTCAAATCACCTTTCTTCCCCATACTGATGCTCGGTTTGAACTGCAGGAGATTGTCTTGACCATGTCTACATGCCTAAATGCACTGAGTTGCCGCCATGTGATTGGCTGATTAGAAATTAAGTGTTAACAAGAAGTTGGACAGGTGTACCTAATAAAGTGGCCAGTGAGTGTAGATATTAATATAACACATGCACATCTCTACATTTAGCTAGAGCAATGCTACTTTTGACTTCCATTTATACCCTACACATGACATGTAACTGCTTAAGGTGCATAACAAAAAAATTAAAAAATACACACACATCCATCACCCTCACACACATCACCCTCACACACATCACCCTCACACACATCACCCTCACACACATCACCCTCACACACATCACCCTCACACACATCACCCACACACACATCACCCTCACACACATCACCCTCACACACATCACCCTCACACACATCACCCACACACACATCACCCACACACACATCACCCTCACACACATCACCCTCACACACATCACCCACACACACATCACCCACACACACATCACCCTCACACACATCACCCACACACACATCACACACACATCACCCTCACACACATCACCCTCACACACACATCACCCTCACACACACATCACCCTCACACACACATCACCCTCACACACATCACCCTCACACACATCACCCTCACACACACATCACCCTCACACACACATCACCCTCACACACACATCACCCTCACACACATCACCCTCACACACACACATCACCCTCTTTATAAGTTTATTTTTGAGTAAAATATAATTTGTTCTTTTTTTTCTATAAACTACTGACAACATGCTCCGAATTTCCAAACAATAAATTTTGTATTTATTTTCTGAAAATGAGAAATGGTCACAATAACAAAAAAATGCATTGCTTGCAGACCTCAAATAATGCAAAAAAAAAAAAAAAGTTCATGATCATTTAGAAACAACAATACTAATGTTTTAACTCAGGAAGAGTTCAGAACCCAATATTTTGTGGAATAACCATGACTTAATCACAGCTTTCATGCGTCTTGGCATGCTTTCCACAAGTCTTTCACACTGATCTTGCGTGACCTTATGCCACTCCTGGTACAAAAATGTAAGCAGTTCTTTGTTTGATGGCTTGTGACTATCCATCTTCCTCTTGATTACATTCCAGAGGTTTTCAATGGGGTTCAGGTCTGGAGATTGGGCTGGCCATAACAGAGATTTGATGTTGTGGTCCTTCATCCACACATTGACCTAGCTGTGTGGCATGGCGCATTGTCATGCTGGTAAAACCGGTCCTCAGAGTTGGGGAACATTGCCTGAACAGAAGGAATCAACTGTTTTTCCAGGATAACCTTGTATGCGGCTTGATTCATACGTCCTTCGCAAAGAGTAACCTACCCAATTCCAGCCTTGCTGAAGCATCCCCAGATCAACACCTGGTCGTCTAATAGTTAGAAGGAGACCTGGAGAGGTGTACAAGCCAGTGTTTTGCACCCACTGTGAAATTTGGAAGCAGATCGGTGATGATGTGGGGATGCTTCAGCAAGGCTAGAATTGGTCAGGTTGTTCTTTGCGAAGGACGTATGAATCAGCCACATACAAGGTTATCCTGGAAAAACAGTTGATTCCTTCTGCTCAAGCAATGTTCCCCAACTCTGAGGACTGTTTTTTCCAGCAGGACAATGCACCATGCCACACAGCTAGGTCAATCAAGGTGTGGATGAAGGACCTCCACATCAAATCCCTGTCATGGCCAGCCCAATCTCCAGACCTGAACCCCATTGAAAACCTCTGGAATGTAATCAAGAGTATGATGGACAGTCACAAGCCATCAAACAAAGAAGAACAGCTTCAATGTTTGTGCCAGAAGCAGTGTGAAAGACTGGTGGAAAGCATGCCAAGACGCATGAAAGCTGTGATTAAAAATCATGGTTATTCCACCAAATATTGATTTCTGAATTCTTCCTGAGTTAAAACATTAGTATTGTTGTTTCTAAATAATTATGAACTTTTTTTTTTTTTTTTTTTGCATTATTTGAGGTCTGCAAGCAATGCATTTTTATTGTTATTTTGACCATTTCTCATTTTCAGAAAATAAATACAAAATTTATTGCTTGGAACTTCGGAGATATGTTGTCAGAAGTTAATAGAATAAAAGAACAATTTCCATTTTACTCAAAAATACCTATAAAGCGAAAAATCAGACCAACTGAACATTTTGCAGTGGTCTCTTAATTTTTGCCAGAGCTGTAATTTTTCAGCACATTTCCATATACCGGTACATCTATCTCATATTTGACTGGCTGCAAGTATTCATGTATAGGAACATGAGAACAATTATGCTGCCAAGTTTCTCCAGCAGCCATTACAGTCCTGCATTATTCTTCATTATTCTTGCAAACTAGAGCTGCTAGAAAGAGATAAGGTCACTAAGAAGCTTAGTGGCCGCTGACTTGGGATCTTTTTCTGGCTCTTGAATCTGCTGTTGTCTTGGTAATCTCATCTCACTTATGGAATAGCAGTGTTCAATTTCTCTGTGTGCTGTTAGCTTAAAAAAATGTATCTTCAAATGTCTTTCATATTCTTCCTGCTGATTCTTTTTTGCTTTCTTAATCCTCTGTGACCCATTTTACATTGTTTTTTTAAAATATGTTTTGAGGCCTAAGTTCATATTTCAGTATATATTTTATAAGGTAAAATAGATAAAGGGGTATTGCACTTTCAGTAATATTATTTGTATTATGAAAAGTTAAAGGGAAACTGTCAGATTATTAATGCTGCCCAATTTATCGGCTGCTTGAAACGGGAGCAGCTCACCCATTGCAGACATCTGTGTTTCACTCTGAAACACTGCAGCGTTTAAAATGGATCTGTCAGCAGGTATATGCTATGTAATGTAAGAGCAGCATGATGTTGGGAAAGAGACCATGATTCCTGCAATGTATCACTTACTAGACTGTGTGTTACTGTTTCAATAATAACTGTATTTAAGCAGCAGGAGATAATCAATGTAGGACTAGGTGTCTCACGCCATGTAGACTTCCTGCTCTTTGTAACCTAGAACCCACAACTTATTATCAGCTTTCAGTCAGTATACAGTGTACATAGAAAGCTGTCAATCAGTGGTGTGGGTGGGGTTACACAGGGCTCCGCATTCAGAGAACTGCTAGATCTGCTGCAGAGAAAACAGCGATTTCTCAAAACTGCACCAAGCAGAGTAGTAAGTGACATATCACTGGAATCAGAGTCTTTGTCCCTAAATTATGCTGCTCTAAAAATACAATCAAAACCTGCTGACAGATTCCCTTTAAGCAAAACCATTGTTTAAAGACTAGCTGGTAACCAGGAGAACAGACTCTTCTTCATTGACGGATCTTTCACTAGTCGTGTATAGGGAGCTACCTTCATGGTATATGAAATAAACACCTGTCTTGGACATGTGGTGATGGACTGATTACAGGTCCACTACCATTATCAGAGCACCAGGGTGTCACATGACCAGTCACAGATTTTTAGCCTCTAGAAGTCAACAATACAAGTGGAGACCTTGAAAACTAAGGAATCGATGCAAATTGTATGTTTTCGTGATACAAATCGTACCTTATTGGCCGAAATTGTAATACCCCTTCACATTTTAGATATGCACCTGCCTTTAAAAAAGCACCTAGAAGAGGGCTGTGCAGTGCATCCGTATGCTTCGGACTGCATACTGAAGCTTTATTTTGTCCAAGGGAAAATCTTAGCAGCAAATATTGTACGAGTGCCTAGTATTACACAGTTGCACATGCTCCACAGTATGTCAGAGACCTATGTCCACAGCAACTAATCAGAGCAAAGATGTTTTTTCTTTACCTTCTCTGGTAAAATAAAAGCTGTGTTCTGATTGGTCAGTCCGGGAGAAGAGTTTTTCTTGTAGATCCATTTAATAGATTCCACAAGAGAAGTAGCCCCTTATACTTGTCACATCACCACCGCGATGCAGGTCTGCTCCTTCTTAGACTATGTTTCCACGGTCAGGAAACCTTCAGGATTTGCAATAGTGGAGGGGATTTTATGAAATCCCATCTCCACTATGCGTGCAGGGCCGCATTTGGCGGCACTGTGTAACCGGACATGCGGTGCGTCTTTATAGACCGCAGCATGTCTATTTATATTACGGAGACGCTCAGTCTCCGCCAGATAAATAGCACCGTCCTATGTATAGGATGCGGTGATTCCACATGTGCTCAATGAACACATCCGGAATCACCACGCTTACAAAAGGGGGCAGGGCTTTGGGCGGAGCGGGGTATCCGCTGCGTCCAAAGCGCAGGGACTCCTGAACGTGGAGACATAGCCTTAGCCAATAACTGACTTTTATTTTCTAGATTCCAATAAATACTGAATGTTGTTGACCTGCCATAAAGTGTTTATTTTCTTTAACTTCTTCAAATTGCAGTTCTCTAATATTTAACCAATCATGGAGAAGAAATATTCAATATTAACCCACAGGGCATTAGAAATGTCAAATTCCACTAGTTACCATGTGATTCAATCAACAGTTGTCCTGTGAATCCAAGCAAGATGGAAAACTAACTGCTTTTCGACTCCGCAACAAGAGAAAGGCAAAAATCCAGCTTTGCCCTTTATTACAGCAAAATAAAACAATATTCAATTACTACAAAAGTATGATACAATACTGGTTGAAGTAAAAGTCTCCAGAAAAACAAATGAGAGAGTACATTGAAAATGCAATGTAGCACATAACACCAGATGTGCTAAATGGTTCTTCTCAAGTCACTAGGATAGGGGACAATGTGCTGATCAGTGGGATTGGAGCTGGGAACCCGGAGAACTTGTTGGAGCGGAGGTGCATACAGTGGGGCAAAAAAGTATTTAGTCAGTCAGCAATAGAGCAAGTTCCACCACTTAAAAAGATGAGAGGCGTCTGTAATTTACATCATAGGTAGACCTCAACTATGGGAGACAAACTGAGAAAAAAAAATCCAGAAAATCACATTGTCTGTTTTTTTATCATTTTATTTGCATTTTATGGTGGAAAATAAGTATTTGGTCGGAAACAAACAATCAAGATTTCTGGCTCTCGCAGACCTGTAACTTCTTCTTTAAGAGTCTCCTCTTTCCTCCACTCATTACCTGTAGTAATGGCACCTGTTTAAACTTGTTATCAGTATAAAAAGACACCTGTGCACACCCTCAAACAGTCTGACTCCAAACTCCACTATGGTGAAGACCAAAGAGCTGTCAAAGGACACCAGAAACAAAATTGTAGCCCTGCACCAGGCTGGGAAGACTGAATCTGCAATAGCCAACCAGCTTGGAGTGAAGAAATCAACAGTGGGAGCAATAATTAGAAAATGGAAGACATACAAGTCCACTGATAATCTCCCTCGATCTGGGGCTCCACGCAAAATCCCACCCCGTGGGGTCAGAATGATCACAAGAACAGTGAGCAAAAATCCCAGAACCACGCGGGGGGACCTACTGAATGAACTGCAGAGAGCTGGGACCAATGTAACAAGGCCTACCATAAGTAACACACTACGCCACCATGGACTCAGATCCTGCAGTGCCAGACGTGTCCCACTGCTTAAGCCAGTACATGTCCGGGCCCGTCTGAAGTTTGCTAGAGAGCATTTGGATGATCCAGAGGAGTTTTGGGAGAATGTCCTATGGTCTGATGAAACCAAACTGGAACTGTTTGGTAGAAACACAACTTGTCGTGTTTGGAGGAAAAAGAATACTGAGTTGCATCCATCAAACACCATACCTACTGTAAAGCATGGTGGTGGAAACATCATGCTTTGGGGCTGTTTCTCTGCAAAGGGGCCAGGACGACTGATCCAGGTACATGAAAGAATGAATGGGGCCATGTATCGTGAGATTTTGAGTGCAAACCTCCTTCCATCAGCAAGGGCATTGAAGTTGAAACATGGCTGGGTCTTTCAACATGACAATGATCCAAAGCACACCAGGGCAACGAAGGAGTGACTTCGTAAGAAGCATTTCAAGGTCCTGGAGTGGCCTAGCCAGTCTCCAGATCTCAACCCTATAGAAAACCTTTGGAGGGAGTTGAAAGTCCGTGTTGCCAAGCGAAAAGCCAAAAATATCACTGCTCTAGAGGAGATCTGCATGGAGGAATGGGCCAAAATACCAACAACAGTGTGTGGCAACCTTGTGAAGACTTACAGAAAACGTTTGACCTCTGTCATTGCCAACAAAGGATATATTACAAAGTATTGAGATGAAATTTTGTTTCTGACCAAATACTTATTTTCCACCATAAAATGCAAATAAAATGATTAAAAAAAAAAGACAATGTGATTTTCTGGATTTTTTTTTCTCAGTTTGTCTCCCATAGTTGAGGTCTACCTATGATGTAAATTACAGACGCCTCTCATCTTTTTAAGTGGTGGAACTTGCACTATTGCTGAATGACTAAATACTTTTTTGCCCCACTGTATGTGCAGCCTCCAACCCAGGGATCCCCTACCTGTGGCTCGGGAGTGGCTAGCGGCACTATGATGTGTGGCTCACGGCTGTTTATCAACTTGGTGCATTATTACCAGGTCTAGAAGACAGCTGTGAGCAGCAGATATCCAGATAGTGACAGATCTGTGTGGGGCTTGTTGGAGAGAGAAATTAGGTAAGCGCTAAGCTGGACATCGAATGATCCTGCCAGATAGAGGTTCTTGGAGTTGGATCTGACAGTGTGGTGGGAATGCTTGATGCAAAAATACCGAATGAGGGTCAGGTGGTAACCCCCTAGATGCAAGTATTCTGCCTCGGTTCTATTTTGTGGGGAAGCTTTGGTTGATGATATACCTATAAATGGGGAATCTGCTTGTCACTACTGTAAGGGAGGCGGGAGCAGCACTGAATGTGCCTCGCGACCCTCGCTCACAGCTGAATATGGCTCTCAAGGTAAAAAAAAGGTTGGGGGGTCACTGCTCTACCCCTTTCATTGTCTACTGGTGAGCACAGTTCTTGGCTATTTCCTGCAGTCTCATGCTCAGAGCCTCATTCTCAGGGACCCAAAGCACTAATCTCAGGTTCTCTGGCAGCCAAATGGCTGAACCCCCAGCAATTAGCAAGTTGTCCCCTATCCTATGGGAAAGCTTGATTTGTTTGGTAATAACACAACGTCTCCACGAATGGGAGACGCTGTATTTGTGTGCTTTCATGAATGACAACCATATTTAGCCTGTTTTGGGAGGGTAGCTGTTTCTTTATGTAGCCAAGCTTTCAAACAACCGTTACATATGTGTATGCATATCTTTTGGTGCGTACTTATTACACTTTTGTCTCTATTGTTCTGTTTAATAACGCTTTATTACTTTATATTCTAGTAATATTTACCTTTTTCTGTTTTGCTCAGAATTCTGTAATGTCTCTGCCTTCCTTAGTTCTCTCTATTTCTCATCTCTGTTTCCTCCTCTGACTTTAGTGTGTCTCCCTCTGATTCCTTACAGATGGACGTAGTTTATACATTCCAGACGGGCGGTACCTCTTTACAAGGGGCTCTGAGGCGCCAGCCTTCCACCATTAGCCAGCACCTCGATGCTAAACATGTCTCTAGCCCAACACATGTAGCTCTGTCCTCTGCTACCTCTCCCCCAGCCACCTCTGCTGCTGCTGCTTCTGTGGGCAGTGAGTTCAACACTATTACAATGCATGCTGTGCACTTGGGCTGCTGGTCACTTCTGTCTGTCTCCTAACACTATCACTATCCAGGCGACCAAGTCACCTAACCCCGGGATGGGTGTGATGGGGATTGTTCATGCTCACTTTTTGCCTTTTTCCCTATTTATTTTTAACTTTTCTCTTATGTTACATTTATCCAGCAGGTGACAGTCTTTTTTTTTTTTTATTTTGTTTTGTTATGCTTTGGTTTGCTTTTTTCAAAAAGATGAGCTATAGAGCAAAGGGAGGGCCACTTAGCGCAGCCTTACTTGTTTTCTAGGGCATAGCAATATGTAATAGAGAACCCTGCAGTGTACGGGCCAGTTACTTCTTCAGCTGGGAGAGCCCCAGAGTTTTAGATTTTTTTGTAGATAACCGGAAAGTTATTTGTAACAATAAGTGTATAAAGTTTTAATAAAGGTGGTTATATACTAAAAGATAAATGACATTAAAAATAATTATCATGCCATAACTGATAATTGCAGGCACTATTGTCTGATAGAAATAGAATAGTTAATCATTAATTAAATGATAAAGATTCATAAAGGGGAAAAAAAAAATCAGCAGAACACATAGAGATAAGAAAAAAGAAATACCTCAAACCTAGAAAGTGTTCATATTCCGTTCTGTTAACACCATGTCTGGGCTGTTCTATTAATGTAGGATTCCATTACTTAAACTGTCGATTTGGCAAGCTTTCCTACCTACAAAAAATGGAGAGGTCTGTAATGTTTATCGTAGGTACACTTCAACTATGAGACATAATTGAAAAATAAAAACTAGAGAATCACAGTGTAGGATTGTTACATAATTACCGTATATACTCAAGTATAAGCCGACCCAAGTAAAAGCCGACCCCCCTAATTTTGCCACAAAAAACTGGGAAAACTTAATGACTCGAGTATAAGCCTAGGGTGGGAAAATGCAGCAGCTACCGGTAAATGTCAAAAGTAAAAATAGATACCAATAAAAGTAAAATTAATTGAGACATCAGTAGGGTAAGTGTTTTTGAATATCCATATTGAATCAGGAGCCCCATATAATGCTCTATAAAGTTTATGATGGGCCCCATAAGATGCTCCATATTAAAATATGCCCCATATAATTCTGCATAAAAGTTAATAATGGCCCCATAAGATGCTCCATATTAAAATATGCCCCATATAATCCTGCATAAAAGTTAATAATGGCCCCATAAGATGCTCCATAAGACACATTTGCCCAATATAATGCTGCACAAATGTTGATTATGGCCCCATAAGATGCTCCATAAAGATATTTGCCCCATATAGTGCTGCACAAACGTTATGGCCCCATAAGATGCTCCATACAGACACTTGCCCCATATAGTGCTGCACAAATGTTGATTATGGCCCCATACAGACACTTGCCCCATATAGTGCTGCACAAACATTATGGCCCCATACAGACACTTGCCCCATATAGTGCTGCACAAACGTTATGGCCCCATACAGACTCTTGCCCCATATAGTGCTGCACAAACGTTGATTATGGCCCCATACAGACACTTGCCCCATATAGTGCTGCACAAACGTTGATTATGGCTCCATACAAACACTTGCCCCATATAGTGCTGCACAAACGTTATGGCCCCATAAGATGCTCCATACAGACACTTGCCCCATTTGCTGTTGCTGCAATAAAAAAAAAAAATCACATACTCACCTCTCCGTCGCTCAGGCCCCCGGCACTTCCAATATTCACCTGGCTTCGTTCGGGGCGCCGCTCCGTCTTCAGTGTCTTCTGCACTGACGTTCAGGCAGAGGGCGTGCACTAACCACGTCACCGCGCCCTCTTACCTGAGCGTTACTGCAGAAGACGCTGAAGATGGAGCGGAACCCGGAACGAGGAGCAGGTGAATATCGCGCAGCGCTCCCCTCCCTGTTATACTCACCTGCTCCTGGCGCGGTCCCTGCAGGTTTCTGCTTCCCCGCGCCGCAGCTTCTCCCTGTACTGAGCGGTCACCGTTACCGCTCATTACAGTAATGAATATGCGGCTCCACCCCTATGGAAGGTGGAGCCACATATTCATTACTGTAATGAGCGGTACCATGTGACCGCTCAGTACAGGAAGAAGCTGGGGTTCCGGGAAGCCAGGGACCTGCAGGGACCGCGCCAGGAGTAGGTGAGTATAATTAGACAGCACCCTCTCCCCCTCCCCTGCTGACCCCTGGGTATGACTCGAGTATAAGCCGAGAGGGGGACTTTCAGCCCAAAAAAATGGGCTGAAAATCTCAGCTTATACTCGAGTATATACGGTAATTTGTATTTTATTGCATGAAATAAGTTTTTATCACCTACCCAAGAGCAAGAATTGTGGCTTTCACAGACCTGTTAGTTTTTCTTTAAGAAGCCTCCTGCACTCATTACCTGTATTAATTACACCTGTTTGAGTGTGTGGACAGGTGTCTTTTATACAGGTAACAAGTTCAATCACACTACTACAACTTCTCCATCAAACGCTGACAGCGGCATTTAACCGGCGCTTCCGGCCAGGCGACCGGAAATGATCGCATCGCCGACCCCCGTCACATGATCGGGGGTCAGCGATGCTTCTGCAGAGTAACCATAGAGGTCCTTGAGACCTCTATGGTTACTGATCCCGGATAGCTGTGAGCGCCACCCTGTGGTCGGCGCTCATAGCACACCTGCTATGTAGCAGAGCCGATCGCGTTGTGCCAGCTTCTAGCCTCCCTTGGAGGCTATTGAAGCATGGCACAAGTAAAAAAAAAAAAAAAGTAAAAAAAAGTGGGAAAAAAAAATATATAAAAGTTTAAATCACCCCCCTTTCGCCCCATTCAAAATAAATCAATAAAAAAAAATCAAACCTACACATATTTGGTATTGCCGCTTTCAGAATCGCCCGATCTATCAATAAAAAAAAAGCATTAACCTGATCGCTAACAGCGTAGCGAGAAAAAAATTCGAAATGCCAGAATTACGTTTTCTTGGTCGCCGGGACATTGCATTAAAATGAAATAACGGGCGATCTTAAGAATGTATCTGCACTGAAATGGTATCATTAAAAACGACAGCTCAGCTCGCAAAAAATAAGCCCTCAACCGACCCCAGATCATGAAAAATCGAGACGCTACGAGTATCGGAAAATTACGCATTTTGTTTTTCTTTTTAGCAAAGTTTGGAATTTTTTTTCACCACTTAGATAAAAAATAACCTAGTCATGTTTGGTGTCTATGAACTCGTAATGACCTGGAGAATCTTAATGGCAGGTCAGTTTTAGCATTTAGTGAACCTAGCAAAAAACCCAAACAAAAAACAAGTGTGGGATTGCACTTTTTTTGCAATTTCACCGCACTTGGAATTTTTTTCCCGTTTTCTAGTACACGACATGCTAAAACCAATTATGTCGTTCAAAAGTACATCTCGTCCCGCAAAAAATAAGCCCTTACATGGCCATATTGACGGAAAAATAAAAAAAGTTATGGCTCTGGGAAGGAGGGGAGCGAAAAACGAACATGAAAAAACGGAAAATCCCAAGGTCATGAAGGGGTTAAGGTCCTGGAGTGGCTAAGGCAGTCTCCAGACCTGAACCCAATAGAAAGTCTTTGGACGGAGCTCAAACTCAATGTTGCTCAATGACAGACCCAAAACCTGAAAGATTTGGAAAAGATCGGCATGGAGGAGTGGGACAAAATCCTTGCTGCAGTGTGCGCAAACTTGGTCAAAAACCACAGGAAACATCTGACCTCTGTAATTGCAAACAAAGGTTTCTGTACCAAATATTAAGTTCTTTTTTTCTATTGTATCAAATAGTTATTTCTTGCACATGCAAGTTAATTATGTAAAAAATGTACAATGTGATTTTCTGGATTTTTTTTTAAGATTCTGTCTCTCACAGTTGAAGTGTACCTACAATAAAAACTGCAGACCTCTCCATTCTTTGTAGGTGGGAAAAATTGCAATATTGGCAGTGTATCAAATGCTTATTTTCCCCACTGTATACAAAGCACAAGAAAAAGTGGGGAAGCTGAGTCAGGACACAAGCACTATTAGATGTAAAGTATTGCCATAACAAGCCACTAAATGGCAGTGGACACGCACGAAATAGTGGTATTTCAAATAGAAGGCATAAATGTACTGTCTAAACAAGGGTGTAATGTAATACACTTAAAGGGAACCTGTCAAGGCCGGCTTGTGCAAATTATGTTGTTGCGCCTACAGGGGCATGATAACTTGAATAGAGGGCTAAACTAGCTTGGGGCAACTAACGCCCCATCGACTAGTCAAATCCTTCATTACCATAGGGAAAGCGGAGGTTATAAATGCTTTTTTTAAAGCCTTTATGTAACTGAATTATTTTATACAGGGCTGGTTAGGGAGGGAGTTTAATCACACATACCTGCATGCTGCTGGGTTGGAAGGCACTGGGACCTGACAGGTGCCCTTTAAGCAGGTCAACACCCATATAAAGTAGAGACATAACACGTGTTGGAGTTTAGGTGAAGAGTGATGCGGTGGTAGACTTTTTTACTTTAATATGAGTGGTCAGTATGTTTGTTATAACACATGTACATGCTCTTTACCCAAATTCTGAGGCAAAACGGACAAGATTAAAGTACATTACACCAGCCTTCAGGCAGTAGTTCTATTGAGACACCACTGTTTTGTGTGAGTCCACTGCCATCTAGTCTAATAGTTCTGTGTCCTGCATTATTATTATTATAGCGCCATTTATTCCATGGCGCTTTACATGTGAGGAGGGGTATACATAATAAAAGCAAGTAATAATCTTAATCAATACAAGTCACGATTGGTACAGGAGGGGAGAGGACCCTGCCTGCGGGGGCGCAGTCTACAAATCAGACTCCCCCTTTTCTTGTGCTTTTATTTATACATGTTTTTTTTTTACAATTCATGTATTTTTTCAAGAAATTACTAAAATACATTTAAGTCCTATTTTGTTTAATGATGGAGTAAATCCTGTATGTATATATTATTTTTGGCTTATTGTGATGTCACACAAAGGGAAAATGCTTAAATTGAGCAAACTGACATCATTATGCTCTAAATGGTTAAGCAAAAATATATTTGTATCTAGTTTACAGGGAAGCTGTTTTTTTATAGCTTCATGGTTTTAATGCGTTTACATTTCACTACTATATCATTTAACAACGTGTTTCCAAGGCAAAAACAAAGTATAAATAGTGCAGATCACAAGCCTGGTGTTAATAGAGCCGTGTAACACAATCTTCCATTTTCTCATCTCGCAGACCTAGACTGCCAGTTCTGCTTTTTTAAACATACTTTGCTATTAAACCCTTTTTTATGCAGATTACACTGTACTGTCTAGTCGGATAGGTGAAAGTTCTTTAGAATAGAACTTCTGTCTATACATAAAGAATGTTTTGAGTGTTTCTGCAGTATTAATGTTCTTATTTAGTGGCAGTGAATATGTTTGGCTTATAGTTTTAATTAGCATAACCACTAGACCGTGGGAGTGCGGTAGTAGCCTAGACAAGGGAAAACTGAGCACAACTCAGTAGTTTACTAAGCGATGGGATGTCCTTAATGTTGGTATAGTTATTAAACGCACATTGATACATTAATATCAATTACTAATGCCTCTTTTAGTTTTTTTAATATCCATATTCACAGGAGTCCTGGACCTTTGCTCTAACTTGCTGTTTCTCTCACTTTCTGTGCTGCTTTGGTTTTTCAGCTCATTGTCTGCATGGGGGTCCTGCTGCCTGCACAGACTGCATGAGTGGGCATGCTAACGCCTTCTTGGGAAGATGCTGTTGTGCAGTGAAGGGTTTAGATCAGTGTGTTGAGTAGGTATTAAAGATGCAGACCCTCTTGGAATACCCATCCAGATAGTTTACAATAACGTAAACCACAATGAGGAAGTGTTTCCATTGTTCAAATTAGGTTGAATATGTCGCTTTAATGTCACTGACCTTGATGAATTCAAGGATGACACTGTCCGCCTTTTTCTCTGACTGAGTGGGACTGCAGCTTTATAAATGCTTTATTATGAATGATGACTATCATGTACTGAACGCTTAAGATGTTTTTTCGTACCAAAGATTTCATTAGTGTCTTGATTTTAGCAGTCTAAAGCCATTAATAGAAGCAATCATATTTTTGTTTAGTCTTCTGTTGTTGTCATGTTTTTGTACTGTGTTTTATTTTGATGCCAATAATTATGATCATTGTGACTTTGGTCTGTGCACATCACGTTCTGGCTCATGCAGAACATGGCTGTAGAGTGCCATAGAGCCAATGAACGCAGAGAGTGTCTTCTAGGCATCTACTAAGGACGTTTACATTGGTATACGCCACCTGTGCCCCAATCACGTGGGTACCATATACCTCTGTATGATCTATATTGGGCCTTTATCTTTGGCAGATAAGCGGGTGGATTTCCCAGGTGTATGCACCAGATTTAGCCGGTAAACGTGATGTGAACAGAGCGCTCTTATGGCATAATACAGTCACCAACTTGTATGAAATATTAATAAATTAATTCCTACAAAATGTGTTATACAGTGCATGGCCAAGATTATGATGAAGTCCCCGTCACCTTTCAGCTGCACTCATTGCCAACACTTGCATACAGATTACTGCCTCTAGTAAACCAGTATAGTGTCTCCCTAATCCAGTATATTGGAAGGGGCCAATAGTCCCAGGAGTAGAATGCACCATTTATGAAGAGCTCAGTGACTTGACACCAACAAGGGGCTGTGTTAGGGTGTAAAGTACAGTAAGCTAGCACATTCCATTTTGGTCTTGCAGGAGTTTCAGTGCAGCTGCCTAGTGTTTAGCTACAAACATGCCTCCACCATGTCTGCTGCACTATTCTGCTGAGAACATTTTGGCCAAAGCGTGTGTGTGGGTGATATGGCCACACGTATTCAGGCATACCATCTGGCTTCATCCATATTGGAGTGACTTTTCATTAAACTTCTCAGAAACTGATGGTTACCTGTAATTTTGCTTGAATTTTCAAGAAATAACATCATATGAAGTTGCAGTGTCTGTTGTCGTTTTTACAAAAATGGCATCTCAAACAAAAAATTGCGATAATTTATCTTTTTTGAGATGGTAATATTGGCAATCAGTCTCCATTCTGTGTTAACAATATATGGACACTTTTTGGTTGGAGAGTTTGTTCCAAACTAGATATAAACCACATCTGACATTATTTATTGAGGATTTTGTTCTCACAACTGTATTGCAGAAATTTGGCGGCAAGGTCTTTTCATTTTTTGTATGGATCATTTTGACAGTGCCTCATACAAGCACAAATCTGGCCTCCGCTACATTCAGGACCTATTGCCAGGGCCGTATTTGATGAAGGAGGAAGGTAAGCCGCCCGAGCCATGCACGACGGGAGAAGGAGCGGGGGAGGGGGTGGAGAGATGAGCCATGCATACAGGGGAATATGAGCCATCAGCCATGCATATGGGGGGGGGAATTATGAGCCCATGCATACAGGGGAATATGAGCCATCAGCCATGCATACAGGGGGGGGGGGGGGAGAATTATGAGCCATCAGCCATACATACAGGGGGGGGAATTATGAGCCATCAGCCATGCATACAGGGGGGGGGAATTATGAGCCATCAGCCATGCATACAGGGGGGGGGGAATTGTGAGCCATGCATACGGGGGAATATGAGCCATCAGCCATACATACAGGGGGGGGGGAATTATGAGCCATGCATACAGGGGGGTGAAGAGATGAGCCATGCATACAGGGGGGGTGGAGAGATGAGCCACGCATACAGGGGGGGAGGTGGAGTATGAGCCATGCATACAGGGGGGGGGGTGAATATGAGCCATGCATACGGGGGGGGGGGGAGTATGAGCCATGCATACAGGGGGGGGGAGTATGAGCCATGCATACAGGGGGGGAATATGAGCCATGTATACGGGGGGGGAATATGAGCCATGCATACAGGAGGGGGGGTCATTATACAGTATGGAGAACTGTGTGTGGCCATTATACAGTATGGAGCATCATGTGTGGCCATTATACAGTATTGAGCATCATATGTGGCCGTTATACAGTATTGAGCATCATGTGTGGCCGTTATACAGTGTTGAGCATCATGTGTGGCCATTATACAGTATTGAGCATCATGTGTGGCTGTTATACAGTATTGAGCATCATGTGGGGCCATTATACAGTATGGAGAACTGTGTGTGGCCATTATACAGTATGGAGCATCGTGTGTGGCCATTATACAGTATGGAGCATCGTGTGTGGCCATTATACAATATTGAGCATCGTGTGTGGCCATTATACAGTATTGAGCATCATGTGTGGTCATTATACAGTATGGAGCATCATGTGTGGCCCGTTATACAGTATGGAGCATCATGTGTGGCCAATGGCCATTATACAGTATGGAGCATCGTGTGTGGCCATTATACAGTATTGAGCATCATGTGTGGCCATTATACAGTATGGAGCATCATGTGTGGTCATTATACAATATGGAGCATCATGTGTGGCCATTATACAGTATGGAGCACTGTGGCCATATTGTTTCGTTTATAATTATTGTATATAAAACAGTGTGATCAGCAGTGCTAAATGGCTGTGGTTGGGACGTGGATATGGGTGTGACTAGTTGTGAAATGGGTGTGGTCAGAGGCGTGGCCTAAAATTTGCTGCGGCGTGCTACGCGCGCCTCACACTTTATACCTCCTTCCCTTCTTCAAAAGTTGGGAGGTATGGTACCGCATTTGCCAGATCATGGCAAGTGCCACAAATCCCATAGGGAATGAATGAGGCCGAACACAGTGTTGCTGTAAGTGATCCGTTACACGTCACATGCAGAAAAACTGACGGATCTGCTGCAAAAGGCGACTTTCACATCAGCGATTCTTGCTAAAGTCACTACCGATAGTGTCATACTCACCAAAGGGGGAGGCAGCACTAAAAGTGCCTAGGGCAGCAGAAACCCTAAATACGGCCCTGCCTATTGCCATTGCAATAGCGGCACCTGTCACAAAACGGCATAACTGGTAATTAGGTTTCAGTTAGAGATATTGGCAGCTTGTCTGGTTTCTGATTGAACTAATGTATATGTATATATAGATAGATCCTGTTCAAAGCTAGATATAAGCTGCCTCTAATGACATAAGGATTTTGGTCTTACATCTTGTTGCAGAATTTGGGGTCTTGTTACTTATTATTTTGACACTGCCTCGTGAGCACAGAAATTACCTTATCTGCACTTCTATCGGGTCCTTCAAGTTGAATCCGAAATGTTCTCACTAAATGCAGCTAAGGCTTCAGCCAGACATGTGTGAATCACATATATGCTCCATCCATGTTTCTTACAGAACACGTACCCATTATAATCTACGGTGCTGTTCACATGTCCATGTGTTTTTTTTCACATGGCTTGTCTACAAACAGAGATTTGTCCCTTTTTGATCCGTCATGGATCAAAACAACCCATACAAGTCTGGGTCTGTGAAAAATCAGGAACATCACACATTGCCATCCATGTCCTGTCCATCGATTAACATTGCAATGGGCAACAGAAGCTTGGCAATTTTAATTATATATTTGTTCATAAGAGAAAATCACTGATCAAACTCTGGTGGTAAAAACTGACACACTGATGAAAATCATATTAAAAATGCTGATGAAAATCTGACCAATTTATTTTATTTTTTTTCTTTTGCTTACCATAACAATCACTTATATCTGGGTGAGCCCTAAGTTCCAAAATTTAGGGGAAAGTCCAAAAAAAATGAAGCTGTCCTAAAAGAAAACTGAAATCAAACCTGTATGTCCAAAGTGTTCTAGTAGTGAATAAGTACATTTGGGTGCGCGTACTCTTGGCCTTGTAATGTATGGCTAGTTGGTATTTTAAGTAATTGAGTGTAATCCAAGTAACTAACCCGTGGGAAGAGTATTTGTGTGTATATAGAGATTCAGATTTTGTACACACAAATATTCTTTTTTGTGAACTTTTTTTTTTACATCACAGATTTTCTTTCAGTCCTTACTTTGATATTCTCATTGTATTCTATGTCCATTTCATATTCATTTCAGTTCTCTGAATTCTTTCTTTGTTTTTTGAATTGTTAATCGCCTGTTTCTCTCAAAATATTTATTTTTAACATTTTAACATTTTTTTTCCATGGAACAGATTAAGGTGGTTAATGCGTTTCGCAGCTCCCTGTATGAGGGACTTGAAAAGCCACAGACCCGCAGTGCCATCCATAGCTTCATGACCCATCCGGAGTTCATGCCACAGGAGTCGAGGCCTGATCCCCAGCTAACAGACAGCGACAGCGAGGGCGAGGAATCGCAGGGTCTTCTGAAAGGACATACTGAACAGACGCACAATCACAATAACAACTCCTCTGCTGACCCTCGCCCATTGGACATCACAGTATCACCGTCTGAAAGCCCAGTGCACAGTATGGAGACCTCCATTTAACACAAGAATGAAAGCCCCATTCAGCCGGGACTGTGGATGAGGTCACCGTTCCTTCCCTTGCTGTCCTGTCCTTTCACTACTCTTTACCCAACATGCCCACAATAGCCATCTTCATCACAATTCGCAAACACTACCCAATACTAGGTCTATTCAGCCAAAAATTCCATGTCATCACTTCAATGGGTTAATCATAAAGCCATACCGACACTGAACATGATGTATCTAAACTATCTGAGAAAAAGTGTCCTTATTTGCCCGTAGCAACCAAGAAGATTCAACTTTCATTTTGTTAAGAACACTGGAAAATGAGATCTAGATTCTGGATTGGTGCAACAGGTTCACTTTTTCTTTGAGACAGTTCACCATGAGCCCCATTGTGTGACAACCATAAAAGCAGACATTTTAGTATAGAGTCCTACTCCTCCGCTATGCCAATATTCCTCTAACTACATAACTGCTAATAATTACAGCACTTCCACCTACTCACTCTCATGGGCTTAGCACCTATAATTGTACACTAGGCCTGTTCATCCTCTGTGCATTCATTGTGTGATCATTGAAAAAGTCTTCAACACTACCCCTTATTCTAGAGCCATGAGGAAATGTCTTTATTTAATACATGTAATGTCTTAAACACATACTCAAGAAACTCACACATTAGACAGCTATGTACGATTCAGCAAATTGTTTTTTTTGTTTCTACATGAATTTGGTCATATATTCAACGTCACAATTTCCACAGGCGCTTGGTAATGTGAGCATAAACACAGCGCATGTGAGTTTACGCTTTTAACTCCGTTTCCCTTTGTCCTGTGTGTTTGCATGTGTAATTACATGTTCCCTGTCCTGTTACTCCCTTATATCCTATATAACCTGCTTGTTCTCCTAGCCGATATGTTTTGTCTTCACCCAAAGGTGCCACTAAATAAGGGAGCTGGTCTTAGGATTCTATTTCCAACCAAAGTGTGCCATCCGTTTATTGCTTCACCAAGGCACAGCGCCCAAAGCACCTGTCTTCCACGTGTAGGACTGCGTTTTCCCACAGCTTATCTGCCCCAGACTGTCTGAAGCTGTGAACTTTTGCAGCTTTCCAACTGCCGGATATCTCCCAGTACCAAGGAGTAAAAACTGTGCCATTCTGCCAGTATAGCTGGTGTTTGTACCCCCTGAATTTCTGATCCTTAAACCCGGAGGTCATCAGGCTCTAGGTGGAGGGGTCCCAGGGTGTGTTCTTGGAAGCAGGGCTACACTGCCATTGAAAAAAGCATGTGTGTGCAATAAAGATCTCTAGACAGAAATGATCACACATCCACAAACGCTAATATTGGTACGTTTACAATCTGTGTTCCTGAATGAGGGCTAATGAATATGTGGGAAGTTTTGCACTGCTGCTGACCTTGTTCTGCTGCCGGGAAATGAATCTATGATGGGGCACAGTATGCCAAAGGGAATAGCCGGACTGTACGCCATCATATTGACACTTAGTACAGCAGGACAATGGATGCATGAGACTGGCACCGCTCTTTTTGAGAATTGAATATGGTGGTAATTAGACTAGAGCTGGCCACAATGTACATTACACGAGCATGGATAGTAGGCACTAGGAGGTAGCTGAGCATTGCTACTACCTTTACCTATGCATGTGACAGTGGTAAAATCTTCCTAGTCACAAGTTCTGAAAGACTGAGTTGATCACTTAAGTAGAGCATACTGTCCATTAGCTAAGTTGTGTCCATCTACATGACTCCGTTTTCACTGCCAGAAGGGGTTTACAACTAGCAGTGTAGGGGAAGAAAACCTTTCTCTGTATCCGTGTGAGTGGATTTCTTTTCCCGTTCTTGTGCCTTTTTCTAGTTCCTGCACAACTCCTAGTATTTAAGTGTTCCTTATAAAGGGAAATGTTTTTAAGATCTCCCCCCTGCCTCCTCTGCAGCCTATGACACTTCTGGAGTGGGTCAAGGTGACGGCCCACCGACCTGATCAGGCTTGGAATGATCAGATGGAGGGATTGAATTGTTGCTGTCTAACGCTAACCAATCATTCCAGTGAGCTGGATTTCTCTTCCAAGCACTGTACATAGGATAGTTATCCGTTCTGTCTGTTGCCTGAGTAAAATCTAAAACTCAAGCTTTAAGCACTATACTGAAAGCCTAAGTATTCCACTTTTGATGCTTTCTGCTCACATACAAAATTAATATGTTGCAAAATACCAATAAGATATTACATTTTCAGGAAAGATTGTGAACGCTGGCAGCTAAAGGGGTTCACTTACATAGCTTTGTAATACACAAGCAATGTATTGCCAGCAGGTACTGTATGGGAATGTGCACACTGAAAGACACCGTAGTACTGTTAACCCCATACAGCCCTTTTCTACTTTGTAAATTGCAGTTAAAACATTGAATTCGCTACTGGGTAAGTGATATAGGTAACCTCTTTGTAAGCTGCTTGGCTTAGTTGTAAAATAATTCTATACATTGTAGTGTTTATTGCATTTTTTATTTGATGTTTTTATGCTTTCAGGAAAACAAGATCTGATGTTATACAGAACCTTATTTTGTTAGTTTAGAGAATGAAGAAAGCTTTGGGGTTGTGTGCACAATAGATTAAGATCCAAGGTGAATCCCAGAGGGGCAATGCTAGTCTCATGGCCAGCAGGTAGTGCAAGTGGTACAAAAGCCAATATTGTATTTTTGATTTCTCATACCACTGTCAGCTCCGTGCTCTGTCGGCATGGGGCTGTCATACAGAAATGTGTTTTTATACATGCATATATATAGATATATAAATAGATAGATAAATTATGTTCATATATGGCAGGGCATTCTGCAGTGTACGCTTTTTATGTGCTGACGTTTTTTTTTATGTAAAATAGGTTTTTCTATTTTGTTTTGACGTTGCGTACACCACAGAAATCCTGAATTTTTGTTGTTGTTGGGGAGACTGTAAGGAATACAGTTTTGGGAGATTTTTTTCTGTTATTTTTATATAAGTCGTTAAATACTTCATTGCCAAGGATAATCTGACACATGCTGTTAGAGTATACAGCAGATGTCTCTTGGCAGTGAAATGCTTAGCCATATGAGAGGTAGTCTTACAAACCTTGTGCTGTGGTGGACAACAAAGAGAAGAGGAATGTGTTGTGCATTTGGAGATTGCACACGGAAAGTGCTTTCCAGCCGCTGCATACGGGGTGCAGAACTTCCACCAGAATCCTTCAACATTCCAAAAACCTCTGACTGGATTCCCATTGTCGTTAACTGAAACCACAACATGTAAGGGCAGAGCAAAGATTTTCTTCACACGGAAAGGGTTTTTTGAATGGCTGCTAATTCTACAGCTCAAGTCCTACTTTGTCAAAGAAAAGAAGAGTAACGTTAAGTTACATTTGAAAAGACAACACAATCTACCCTCTTGAATAGCTGCTTTCTTTTTCTTTTCTGAAAAGTATACCTGAAGTTCACATGACAAATAAGATGTAAAGTCTGGCCTTTGTATGATATGATAAAATTAAAGCCGTATGCCCACCTTCACATTTTTTTCTTAATTCTTAGTGTAAATAAAATGAAAAATGACAACTTTGCAATAAGTCTTTTTCCCCGTAGCTCCTATGCAGATTGTGTTTCTATGGTAATGGTCAGCAAACAAACTTAGTATAATATCCTGCGATCATGTTCCCTTTCTGTGATTCTACTTATGGCTAACCCTTATAAATAGGCACACATAGAAAGCAAGGGGCAAATAGAGGAATGTATGAGAATACACTACATAAAATGTATTTGATCAGAGACTCTGAGTTTGCAGAGCAGATGTAAATACTAAAGATTTTTATATGTATTTACATTTATACTAAGGTTGCGTTCACATATGGTCACTGAGTTTTGCTTCAAAATGAAATGTGCAAGGAGAACAGATAAAAAGAATGCAGCAGCATCAGGCCCCGGTTGTTCTCTGCAGCAGCATCGGGCCCCGGTGGTTCTCTGCAGCAGCATCGGGCCCCGGTGGTTCTCTGCAGCAGCATCGGGCCCCGGTGGTTCTCTGCAGCAGCATCGGGCCCCGGTGGTTCTCTGCAGCAGCATCGGGCCCCGGTGGTTCTCTGCAGCAGCATCGGGCCCCGGTGGTTCTCTGCAGCAGCATCGGGCCCCGGTGGTTCTCTGCAGCAGCAACGGGCCCCGGTGGTTCTCTGCAGCAGCATCGGGCCCCGGTGGTTCTCTGCAGCAGCATCGGGCCCCGGTGATTCTCTGCAGCAGCATCGGGCCGCAATGGTTCTCTGCAGCAGCATCGGGCCCCCTGTGGTTCTCTGCAGCAGCATCGGGCCCGTGGTGGTTCTCTGCAGCAGCATGGGCCCCCCGAGTGGTTCTCTGCAGCAGCATCAGGCCCGCGGTGGTTCTCTGCAGCAGCACTGGGCTGCGGTGGTTCTCTGCAGCAGCATCGGGCCCCGGTGGTTCTCTGCAGCAGCATCAAGCCGCGGTGGTTCTCTGCAGCAGCATCGGGCCCCCGGTGGTTCTCTGCAGCAGCATCGGGCCCGTGGTGGTTCTCTGCAGCAGCATGGGGCCCCCCCCGGTGGTTCTCTGCAGCAGCATCGGGCCCGCGGTGGTTCTCTGCAGCAGCACTGGGCCGCGGTGGTTCTCTGCAGCAGCACTGGGCCGCGGTGGTTCTATGCCGCTGCACGTCTGATGAACGGTAATACAGCCTTATTGCAAAGTTGCTTTATTTTTTATTTTAAATTTATTGGGACAATGAAAGAATTTGTGGCACAGTTGGTAATAGACTTGTTAGCATTTGTTTCAGTCTCATGACACTTCACACTATCCCGAGAGAATAAATGTACTGCTTTCTATGTGTGCCACAAATCCTCATTAGTTGGTGTGATACACATCAGAACAAAAGTAAAATGTTCTACTTGGCAGAGAATGTGTCTGATCTGACTATGAAAGAGAAATTTGCAGCTAATAGCATTTTTATGCGTTGTCTTCTAATATAACATCCATCAGGTCTTTTTTTTTTTCTCTCATCATAAAGTTGTGATACCTGGTCATGGTATTACAATAGTGATAATGTATCATTATATTGGAGTAAAATGTGATACAATTGTATTGAATTTATTCTACGTAATGGTCTCATAAAATTAAAAATGCAGCTCACCCAACCCCTGGGAAGGTAAAATACACAATGTGGCCACGTCCACTCTATTCCCCTATATTCTCCATTGTTCTTAATATTTACATATGTCCTACAAGTCTTTCACAAATCTTGTAAACATTTATCTGTCGCCCGGAAAGAGCATGCCTTATTAAACTTGGGTTTCCTTACTTGTTTTACTCTTATCTTTTTTGCGTTCAGTAATTGCACTGTTATTTTGTATAAAACAACTGACTGGCTCTGAGTTTTGTGTGCATGAAATTAAAGAACTGGTCATTATATATTTTTTTTATTTTTAAGCCCATTTGTTTCCGATAGCAGCACAAACTTAATGTTTGCTGTCACTGGATTCTGCAGTGTGTGTGCATTACGAAATCTCACTCCACCATCCCCCTATAAAATAGAGCCTGTGCATGGAACACTGCCATCTTCAGGACTTGGAGGTTGTACCATCTATGAAGCAAAGTTTCCAGGGACTGTGTGACAGCAGGCTGGCAAATTGTGACCGTGTCCGATGCGCATGCTGCCATGATTCCTGTGCGAGTTGTCATGTGACCCCAGGTATGCGATTTGCATAGTTGTAGTCCAATGCAAATTAGATTCTCCTGGACTTTGCTTTCAGTAGGAAAGAATTGAGAGAAGCCAGATGAGTCTAGTGGGCATGTGACCTTGAGTAACAAATTGTATATGTGTGGTCATGTGAGTGCTAGAAGAGTCCTTACAATGTGCATATTGCACTGTCTGCAGTTACATAGAAAATATAACTTGGCACACAATCGTGGTAGAAGTAAAGGAAATTTAATCCAAAAGTACATACAGTAGTCACAAACGTTTCGGTCTATCGAGACCTTCATCAGTGTACTATATGATATAGCAGACCATTATGGGATATCCTTATCCCTGTGAAAACTGTACTTTCAGTCTATTAGGTTATATACGGTATACTAGTATGGCATCAGCCGCTGGGCTGGCTTGTCAAAGATAAGAAGTAGAAGAGAGTCCTGGACGCGGTATCAACCGCTTGTCAGTCAGGCTGGCTTGTCACCTGACTGACAAGCGGTGGATACCACGTCCAGGACTCTCGTCCGAAACGTTTATGACTACTGTATGTAGGATTAAATTTCCTTAATTTCTACCACGATTGTGTGCCAAATTATATTTACTATACTCCAGGGTTTGGGAACCTACTTGTGCACCTTTTCCAGATGGCTGTGCTGATGGTTTCTTTTTGATGCCGTTACATAGAGTGACTGCAGACTTTGTTTCTTAGGGTATGTGCAGACGATCCGGAAGTGGCCTCGCCTTGGACGCAGTTCATGTTCACTGCATTCAAAGTGCTGCCGTCTATTGAGCGCAGGTGAATACTCATGTGTTCACTGAACCATGTGGATTCACCGTATGCAATCTATGGGTGAAATTTCTCTTGTGGAGACTCGTGTCTCTGTAAGAGAAATTGACTTGCTGCGGTCTGGAAAGACGTGCCGCATGTCCGTCTCCGTGGGTGAGCAGCGGACCTAGCCGGACGTATAGTGGACTGTTGTGAATTCCGCTCTTGGGCTCCCTCCGGTGGTTGTAAGTGGCACTTTTGTGAGTTCTGCTCTTGGGCTCCCTCCGGTGGTTTTAAGTGGTACTGCTGCTCCTCCTTGGATTTAGTAGTCAGCAGCTGCTTCCACTGATTGTCTTTCTGGCTCACTGATTGTCTTTCTGGCTCGGCTATTTAGCCTGGTTCTATCCTTCAGCCTGTGCCAGTTGTCTATGATTCCTGGTTGGATTCACATCTCTGCTTGGATTTCCCTGATATTCTGACCAGTTCAGCAAAGATAAGTCCTTGCTTTGTTCTTTTGCAGTCCACTTGTTGTGGACTTAATCTTTCTGCACTTTCTATGTTTTTTCTAGTCCAGCTTGTCAGTATGGATTTATTCAATTAAGCTGGAAGCTCTGGGAAGCAGATTTACCCTCCACACCTTTAGTCAGGTGTGGAGATTTTTGTAAACTCTGTGGTGGATTTTTCTAGTTTTTAATACTGACCGCACAGTATTCTGTCCTGTTCTATCTATCTAGCTAGACTGGCTTCCTTTGCTACATCCTGGTTTCATTCTGCGGTCAGTACAGGTACCACCTCCTCCAGAGCACGTCCCATGTTGCTCCTAAACCACCAGTTCATAACAGTGGACATAGGACTTGCTCAAGGCTCCTAAGTTTATCAAAAAAGCAGAGATAAATATAAATAAATTATACTCAACAATTTCACAAAAAACATGAATTGGTTACGGGTCTCAGGAAATGGTGACATGACCACACAAATTTTTTTCAAAACATTTTTTATTACTAAAATAATGAAAAAAAAACTAACCATGTTTGGTATCACCATAATCGTTCTGAAGAGTAGAATCATATTCCATGGTCATTTTTACCACACAATGTAAGCCGGAAAAACAATTCTCATATATTGCAGGGGTTGGTGGTGGTTCACAATTTTACTGCACTTGGAATTTTTTCCCATTTTCTAGTACAGTGCGTGATAAAATGAAAGGTGTCATTTGTAAGTACAACTCATTCCCCAAAAAACAAGCACTCCAACATCTACAGTTGAAACCAGAAGTTTACATACACTATATAAAAATACACATATGCATGTTTTTCTCAGTATCTGACATGAAATAAGAATAAACCTTTCCTGTTTTAGGTCAATTAGGATTACCATAATTATTATTTGCCAGATGCCGGAATATTGAGAGAGAGAATGTTTTAAGGCATTTTTATTACTTCAAAGTCAAAAGTTTACGTACACTAAGATTACTATGCCTTTAAACAATTTTGGGCTGCTCATATGATGATGTCATGTGTTTGGAAGCTTCTGTTTTTTGGCAACCTGAGTTAATTAGAGACACCTGTAGATGTATTAGCCAAGATATCAGGAAGAGAATTGTGGACTTGCACAAATCTGGCTCATCCTTGGGTACAATTTAAAGATACCTGAAGGTGCTTCAAGGTGATTGTACATTCATACGCAAGTACAAACAAGATGGGAATGTCCAGTCATCATACCTCTTCAGGAAGGAGATCGATTCTGTGTCCCAGAGATGAACGTGGTTTGGGGCGACATGTGCATATCAACCCAAGGACAAAAGCAAAAGACCTTGTGAAGATGATGGTGGACGCTTGTAAGATTGTGTCAATATCCACTGTGAAACGAGTACTGTATCAACATGAGCCGAAAGGCCACTCTGCCATGAAGAAGCCATTACTCCAAAAGAAACAAAAAAGCCAGATTAGTGTTTGCAAATGCACACATGAACAAATACCTTAATTTTTGGAGATATGTCCTGTGGTCTGATGAAACTTTTTGGGCATAATAACCATCGTTATGTTTGGAGGAAAAAGGGAGAAGCCTGGAAGCATAAGAACACCATCCAACTGTAAAACACGTGGGTGGCAGCATCATGGTGTGGGGTTGTTTTGCTGCAGGAGGGACTGGTGCACTTCACAAAATAGATGGAATCATGAGAAAAGATTATGTGGCAATACTGAAGCAATATCTCAAGACATCAACAGGAAGTTGAAGCTTGGGCGGAATTGGGTCTTCCAAATGGACAATGACCCGAACCATACTGTCAAAATGTTAACAAAGTGGCTGAAGGATAACAAAGTCAAGGTTTTGGAGTGTCCATCACAAAGCCCTGATCTCAATCCTATTAAAAATGTATGATCAAAGCTGAAAAGGCAGGTGCGAGCAAGGCAACCTACAAACCTGGATCAGTTACATCAGTTTTGTCAGGAGGAATGGGCCCAAATTCTGAACAACTATTGTGAGAAGCTTGTGTAAGGATATCCCAAACGTTTGACCCAAGTCATTACGTTTTTAAGGGCAATGGTACCAAATACTAATGAAATGTATGTAAACTTTTGACTTTGCAGTAAGTAATAAAAATGACTTAAAACAATCTCTTATTATTCTGGCATTTGGCAAATATTAATAATTATGATAATCCTAATTGACGTAAAACAGGAAAGGTGTATTATGATTTTATGTTAGATATTGAGAAAAACATGCATATGTGTCTTTTGTGGTGTAGGAAAACAAAAGTAGGACTAGGTTAATTCCTAACACTGAAGGTCTTAATTAGTGGCACCTGGCTAGCTATGTCTAGTGGGCCAGTTTGGGTTTTCAGTTGTAAGCTAGACAGCTAAGCAGTCTGGTGTTAGAGAAAAAAACCGTTTAACATTACACGGTCTTCCACAGTCTGAGAAGTGTTGGAGCTGGTGAGTAACCAGTGATTGTAAGGCCGGTTTCACTCGTCAGTGGCTCCGGTACGTGTAGTGACAGTTTTCTCACGTACCGGAGACACTGACACACGTAGACCCATTCAAATGAATAGGTCTATGCACATGCCTGCGTGTTTTCACGGACTGTGTGTCCGTGTGCAAAACACAGAGACATGTCCGCTTTTCTCCGGCAGCACAGTCTGCAAAGCACGTGCACACGGAGAACAGTGTGCAGTCTCCTCCGTGTGCACGTACCGCCGCAGGAGAAACAGCGCTACAGTTAAGCGCTGTCCCCTGCGTGTGGTGCTGAAGCCGGAATTCATGCCTTCTGTCCTGCTTGGCTGAAAGCAGCACTTGCAGGAGAGAAGGGATGAAAGATCAAGTTTTTTTTGTTAAAAATAAAGTTTGGGGTCACCTCCCGCGTCCCACCCCATCCCCCGCGCACCCGCCCGCTTGCAGAGAAATACCCAGCTCCCGCGATGCCTCCTCTCAGCGCCGGCAGCTTGTCCTGTGTGAGCGGTCACGTGGTACCGCACATTACAGTGATGAATATGCGGCTCCACCTCCCATAGGGGTGGAGCCACATATTCATCACTGTAATGAGCGGTATCACGTGACTGCTCACACAGGACACGCTGCCGGCGCTGAGAGGAGGCATCGCGGGAGCTGGGTGAGTATTTCTCTGCAAGCGGGCGAGTGCACAGGGGGTGGAAGGCGGGAGGTGACCCCAAACTTTAATTTTAACAAAAATAAAAAATAGATTTTTCATCTCTTCTCTCCTGCGAGCGCTACAGGGAACAAGAGATGAATGCCGACTTCAGTACCACACGCTGGGGACAGCGCTTACTGTAGCGCTGTCTCTCCTGCACGGTCCGTGTGGTCCTCAGGCGGCACACGGCTGCCGCACGTGTGCCACACTGATGTGCCACGTGAGCACACGGACACGGATAACTCTGGTACCGTTTTCTCTGGTATTATCTGGACGCGTGAGACTGGCCTAAAGCACGCTGAGCTTGGTGAGGAAAATACATTTGCTCAAATAAATCAAGGGAATACTAAAATACCTCATTCTAAATATCACTGAATGAAATATTCCAGTTGCAAATCTTTATTCATTACATAGTGGAATGCATCGAGAACAATAAAACGTAAAAATTATCAATGTAAATCAAAATTATTATTCCATGGAGGTCTGGATTTGGAATGATACTCAAAATCAAAGTGGAAAATATAATTACAGGCTGATCAAACTTCCGTGGAAATGCCTCAAGACAAGGAAATGATGCTCAGTAGTGTGTGTGGCCTTCATGTGCTTGTATGACCTCCCAACAAGGCATTGGCATGTTTCTGATGAGGCGATAGATGTTATCATGAGGGATCTCCTCCCAGACCTGGATTAAAACATCAGTAAACACCTGGACAGTCTGTGGTGCAACGTAGCGTTGGTGGATGGAATGAGAAATTATGTCCCAGATATGCTCGATTGGATTCAGGTCTGGGGAACGGGAGGGCCAGTCCATAGCATCAATGCTTTCATTATGCAGAAGCTGCTGACACACTTCAGCCACTTGAGGCCTAGCATTGTCATGCATCAGAAGTAACCTAGGGCCCACTGCACCTGCATATGGTCTCACAATGGGTCACCCTGCACAGTAACAGGACCCCTCCCCCTGCTGAAAACAGTATCCTCAAAAATAAAATACATCACAGCAGCATATCCCTTAATTAGCCCCTACAGTAATAATGTCTCACATCCTGGTCCCCCATATGTACTCCATTCTGGACCCCACATGTCTCATTCCTGGCCCCTTGTGTTCTCCTATTCCTGGCCTCTTTTGTATAATTCCTGGCCCCTTGTGTTTTACAATCCGGGCCTCATATGTTCTGCCTTCCTGGCTCCACATGAGTTCATCCTGCCTCCATATATTTCTATTCTGCCTCCATGTGACTCCATCCTGCCCCTATGTCTCCATTCTGCCAACTCGTCTCCATTCTCACCCCCATGTCTTCATTGCCCCCCATGTGTTTCCTTTCAGACCCATGTGTCTCCATTCTGCCCCCATTTAGTCTCTAATGCCCCAATGAGTCTCCATTCTGCCCAATGTGTCTCCATTCTTTCCCATGTCTCCATTCTGCCCCATTTGTCTAAATTCTGCCCCTATTTCTAAATTTTGCCTCGTCCTCATTCTGCTTTCATTTTGCTCCATGTGTCTTCATTGTGCCCCCATGTTGTTTCCATTCTGCCCCAATGTTTCTCCATTTTGCCACATATGATCTTCCATCCTGCCCCATAGTGCAGCTTTACAAAAAGGAAAAAAAATCTCCTTACCTGGACTCGGTTGAGCGGCGTCCACTCCCTCATCCATCTGAAACGCTGGCGCATGGCAGTGATGTCATACACTAGTGATGTGCGATGACGTCAGCTGTCGGTCTGTGATTGGCTGGCAACTATTAACCACTGCCATGCGGGAAACCACTGGCTGTTTACTCATCCCACAGGAGACACAGAATGCTGTGTATACATCACACACAAGAAATATAGACTGCTATATTTATACATTACACAGGAGACTACTGTACATACATCACAAAGACTCCAAAACTGCTGTATACATCTCGTAGGCTACACTTGAACTGGTATATATACATCACAGACAATAGAAAAAAAATCTTCACTCCACAAAAACATGTTATCCTGTTCACTTTTTGATGATGAATATATAGAAAGTCCGATAATATTGTAGAAAAAAAAAGAGATTGGGGCTCTCACCCAAGCAGAGAATTCAGGGACTTTATTACCAGATGGATAAAAGCTACAGCATGGGAGTGAATGGCAAAAACCTATGTACGGACAACAGCAGTTTCACGCCGAGCAGGTGCTTTTTCTAGGAATACTACATCACATTGGATACACTGGGACTGCGGCAGATATATCACATAGAATACAATGAGACCGCTACACATCATGTAGGATACACTGAGACTGCTGTATATAAACCACATGGAGAATCGATGACTGCTGTATACATCAAATGGAATACACTGAATCTACTGTACATGCATCGCATAGACACAAACTGTACATCATTTGGATGCATTAGAACTATTATATATCAAATAGAATACAGTAGGATTGCTGCAGATACATCATATAAAGACACTGGGTCTGGTGTATATACATTACATTAAATACACAGACTTGTGTATATACATCCCATAGGATACATTGGCACTGCTGTATAGAAATCACATAGAATATATTGCGACTGCTTTAGATACATCACATAGGAGACACAGAGGCTGGTATACATACATCATATAGGACAGGACAGTTTATCCTTTCCCATCGTTCAGTTGAACTTGATGGACATTTCTTTTTTTTCAACCATACTGACTGCATCAGCTTTATTATAGTTACATAATGTAACATGAAAACTCACCATAGAAAACAAGAGTATGAGTACCATAAAAAAAGTTTGATCTTTATTTGGTAAATAGTTTAAAATAACCATATAAAATATGCAAATATAATATCAAAGGCTGCAATGCCATGTATTAGTCACAGGAGAACATGTCACATATTATACCCAAGTTAAAACCTATAACATGTCCAGTAAACTGAGATATGTGTAGATTGAACTTAATCAAATGCAAAGAAGGTGCATTTAGTGTAAAGTGCTGCTAAATAGTGTGCATATACACTACATTAAGGCAGGCTCGGACTGGCCCACCGGAGAACCGGATGATTCTCCAGTGGGCCCTGGCACTGACACCTGCTGGCATACTGGCCAGCAGCTGCCTAGGGCCCCCACTGCACCAGGGGCCCCTTGCCAGTTGCTATAGGGCCCCTGAGTCAAGGGGGCCCGCCCTGTGCCAGTAGCAGCAGCTGGAGATGTGATCCTGTCCCCGCTGCTAAAGCAAAATGAATATTCACGCTTCCCCATGCCCCTATGGGCGTGGAGAAGAGTGAATACCATTTCTCTGTAATAGCGGGCAGCGGTAGCCGCAGGGTGCAGCTAACACTGCCCGCATGTAAAGCCGCACCACACACACACAAAGTACCGCACACACAGCACCGCACAGACTCACGCAGGCACATAGACTCACAGAGCAGCTCACGTCCTGGCATCCTGCTTCCTGTCTGAGACAGCCCAATTGGATGACGTCATCATCCAGCGTGCTGCTGTCTCAGTCAGCTTCCAGGAATCCAGCGAGGAAGAGGCTGCTGGGATGAGCTGCTGCTGCGGGGAGGTGAGCTGTGCTGTGTGCCTGCCTGCGTGTGTGTGTGATGATGATGAGCTGCTGCTGTGAGCTGTGTGTGTGTGGTGAAGACAATGATATTGGTGGGAGACAATGATGGAGGTGATGGGCAATGATGGTGGTAAGGGGAGACAATGATGGAGGTGATGGGCGATGATGGTGGGGGAGACAGTGATGGAGGTGATGGGCAATCATGGTGAGGGAGGGAATGATGGAGGTGATAGGCAATGATTGTGGGGAGGCAATGATTGAGGTGATGGGCAATGGTGGTGGTGGGAGGCAATGATGGAGGTGATGAAATGGGCAATGATGGAGGTGATGGGCAATGATGGAGGTGATGGGCAATGATGGTGGTGGGGGGAGGCAATGATGGAGGTGATGAAATGGACAATGATGGTGGGGAGGAGACAATGATGCAGGTGATGGAATGGGCAGTGATGGAGGTGGTGGGGGAGAATGATGGAGGTGGTGATGAGGACAATGATGGGGGTGGAGAGGGGCTGCATTATACTTTATGAGGGGGCTACATTATATTCTGTGGAGGGACTGCATTATTCTCAGGGGACTACATTTTATTATGGGGGCTACATCATACTATGTGAGGGGGCTACAGTATACTCTATGGGGGGCTGCATTATATTCTGTGGTGGGGCTGCAATCTCTGTTATCTACATTATATTCTGTGGTGGCTGCATTATACTATATGAGGGGGGCTGCATTATACCCTATGAGGGTGCTACATTATATTCTATGGTGGGGACTGCGTTATACCTGAGGGGGGTTGCATTATATTTTGTGGGGTGCTGCATTATATTCTATGAGAGGGGACTGCGTTATATTTTATGAGGGGGCTAAATTATATGCTGTGAGGGGGCTACCCCAACCCCTGCTACATAATTAAGATGTGAACTACCTTATATTATACCCTGATATAAGCGCTTTTTACTGCACAATTGGTGGTCGTGTATCTATTTCTATGTAGCTACATAGTGGGCCCCAAGAATGATTTTCTCTGGTGGGCCCAAGGTGCTCCAGTGCGACGCTGCATTAAGGTAATAGTAAAGGGATTTGCATAGGTGAACAGGGTATAGTGGAGGTACTCCCGCCTCCCCAAAGTATGTTTTGTTTGATCACTTCCTCAGGAGGCAAGTGTTGGAGAGGGGGGTCAGTGTATATATACAGCAGGCTGGCCAACAGAGAGGTGGATAAACATATGGTGTGCTTGGATTATAATTGCTGGAGCAGTCAGTGGGCCGGTGGCGTGTCTGTAGCTGACGCATACACGGTGCATGTCCGGCGCCGTGTAAAGGCTGCTTCGGCTTGCGGTCCAATGGAAGACAAGCACAGGTGCATAGTCAAGACGACAGCACATGCGCAAGAGACCAAATGCAACACATGTCGAAGTGCCAGTGGTGCACACATTGCGCAAGCGCTTATGGACACAATGAGGAAATAGCTATGGCCCGTACCGCACGAAGAGTAAACTACTGTGAAAATGGAAATAATATTGAATACTAAGTGTAAGATGAATCGGTGAATTTAAGATGGAGACTGTGATGGGATATTTAAGTGCAGAGGGGGGAAAAAAGTGAGAATGCCTGATAAAGCACTGGAAAGAGTATAAAAAAAACAATATATATGACAGGTGCAAATTGAGGAATGAGCTATTTGTAAGGAAATGGATAAAATATGTTGTAATGGAATACATGAAAATAAGAAATATACAAATAAGAATAAAACAAATAAAAGTGAAGGGAGCAAAATAGCTCAAATGACAAATTAGTCCATATACAGTTATATGAAAAAGTTTGGGCACCCCTATTAATCTTAAGCTTAATGTTTTATAAAAAATTGTTTTTTTTGCAACAGCTATTTCAGTTTCATATATCTAATAACTGTTGGACACAGTAATGTTTCTGCCTTGAAATTAGGTTTATTGTACTAACAGAAAATGTGCAATCTGCATTCAAACAAAATTTGACAGGTGCATAAGTATGGGCACCTCACCAGAAAAGTGACATTAATATTTAGTAGATCCTCCTTTTGCAAGCTTTTGTAGCTTTTAATGAGTTCCTGGATCCTGGATGAAGGTATTTTTGATCATTCCTCTTTACAAAACAATTCCAGTTCAGTTAAGTTTGATGGTCGCCGAGCATGGACAGCCCTCTTCAAATAATCCCACAGATGATCAATGATATTCAGGTCTGGTGACTGGGATGGCCATTCCAGAACAGTGTAATTGTTCCTCTGCATGAATGCCTGAGTAGATTTGGGGCGGTGTTTTGGATCATTGTCTTGCTGAAAGATCCATCCCCTGCGTAACTTGAACTTTGTCACTGATTCATGAACATTATTGTAAAGAATCTGCTGATACTGAGAGGAATCCATGCGTCCCTCAACTTTAACAAGATTCCCGGTGCCGGCATTGGCCACACAGCCCCAAAGCATGATGGAACCTCCACCAAATTTTACTGTGGGTAGCAAGTGTTTTTCTTGGAATGCTGTGTTTTTTTGCCGCCATGCATAACGCCTTTTTGTATGACCAAACAACTCAATCTTGGTTTCATCAGTCCACAGGACCTTCTTCCAAAAATGTGCTTTTGCATACCTCAGCCGACTCTGTTTGTGGCGTGCTTGCAGAAACGGCTTCTTTCGCATCACTCTCCCATACAGCTTCTCCTTGTGCAAAGTGCGTTGTATAGTTGACCGATGCACAGTGACACCATCTGCAGCAAGTTGATGCTGCAGCTCTCTGGAAGTGGTCTGAGGATTGTCCTTGACTGATCTCACCATTCTTCTTCTCTGCCTTTCTGATGTTTTTCTTGGCCTGCCACTTCTGGCCTTAACAAGAACTGTACCTGTGTTCTTCCATTTCCTTACTATGTTCCTCACAGTGGAAATTGACAGGTTAAATCTCTGAGACAGCTTTTTGTATCCTTCCCCTGAACAACTATGTTGAATAATCTTTGTTTTCAGATCATTTGACAGTTGTTTTGAGGAGCCCATGATGTCACTCTTCAGAGGAGATTCAAACAGGAGAACAACTTGCAAGTGGCCACTTTAAGTAGCTTTTCTCATGATTGCATACACCTGGCTATGAAGTTCAAAGCTCAATGAGGTTACAAAACCAAAAAAAGTGCTTTAGTAAGTCAGTAAAAAGTAGGTAGGAGTATTTAAAACAAGAAAATGATAAGGTGCCCATACTTATGCACCTGTCAAATTTTGTTTGAATGCAGATTGCACATTTTCTGTTAGTACAATAAACCTCATTTCAAGGCAGAAACATTACTGTGTCCAACAGTTATTAGATATATGAAACTGAAATAGCTGTTGCAAAAAAAACCAATTTTTATAAAACATTAAGCTTAAGATTAATAGGGGTGCCCAAACTTTTTCATATAACTGTAGGTTGCAATCTAAAGAACCCAATATTTTACGTCCAACAACATAGTCTAATTAGAATGTCCATAATTTTGAGTCAACCCAGTTGTAATCCAATGATAAACGGGGGTTGTCTTCATCCTTGAAACATCAGATCTGTTCTTGATCCATAGCCAAAAGAATGTAAAATTTCCCCACGGCGCTCGCATTGACATCAGAAAGGTAAAGTGAATTCATTGGCTGTGAACTCACAATACCTCTCTGACTGCACCACGAGCAGGAGAACTTCCTCACGCTCGAGGTGCCCTCAGACAGGGAATAGGAGTTCACAGGGAGACACTGAACACATGCTGCTCAGTGTTTCTGCTGGATGACAGGCTGTATGGTCGCATCATGCAACCCTGCAGTCTGCCATCTAGCTGTTGCAAAGCTAGACCCGTCATGGGACTAAAGGATTAGCAGCATCTTGCTGAAAGGTGAGGAATATTGTTTTTTATTTTTAACTCTTTTGCAGATAACAAGGGCGTCAGAGGAATGGGCGAGGTCATAAGTATGGTTTAGTTAAGATTTATTAAAGGAGTCTGTGTCATTCTTTCAATTAATGACTTCTGGGTGTATTTTTATACAATGTGACTATGGGGTTAGTAATGGGGGTATCTTATTGATGCCTCTCCATTACTAACCTCAGGGCTTGATGTCACCTAACAAAACAAAGGTGACATCAACCCCCCCAACTATCACCCACTTGCCACCCCTACAGGGCAAGTGGGAAGAGCGAGGCTAAGTGCCAGAATTGGTGCATCTTAGAAATGCACCTTTTCTGAGGCATCTGAGAACTGATGTTTTTAGCCTTTGGGGGCCAGTATCCATGGCCCCTTCCTAGGATATTAATATCAGCCAGCAGCTGTCTGCGTAGCCTTTGCTGGTTATTATAGGGGGACCATATGTCTTTTTTGGGGGGGGCTCCCCCATTTTAATAGCCAGTAAAGGCTAAGCATACAGATGTGAGCAGATATCGATAGCCTGGGAAGCTACATGGGTATTACCCCCTTCCCAGGCTATAAACATAAGTCCCCAGCCATTGGCTTTCCCTCTGCTGGTTACGCAAATTAATCGGGAGCCCATGCCATTTTTTTCAGAAAAATTATATTTAATTAAATACATGTATAGTAAGCTGCACATACACTGAACTAATTTTATATGTCCCTGACATCTGTATATCTGTGCATTCTATTTATATTTACTGTATGTAACCCATCTCTTCTATCCTGTCGGCTCCTGCTGTGATAGTACTCTACGTGTCTGTGAATTGCCGGCTTTTCATCTATCTATCTATGTAATATATATATATATATATATATATATATATATATATATATATATATATATATATATATATATCTTTTTGTTTCTCCAGCAATCAGTCCAATGGTAGAGTAAAATATACCTTTTATTTATCCATTAAAAAGTTCCAGATTTCTTCAGTTACAATATTGCATACATTCAATCCCTTATGGATGTCCATAAGGGATTGAATGTATGCAATATTGTAACTGAAAACTCTTTATATATATATATGTTGTGGAAATATTTGGGTTGGATAAATTTATCCCTCTTTGTGTGCTGCGGCCGCTCCCAATTAGACTGAGTATTTTGAGCGCTCATCAAGAATGGACTGTACACAACTGTGACAGAACAACATTCCATCAATACTGATACTTTATTGTACATACATAGTTTTATATTTTCACATAGAAAGGAGTGGTTAGGGGTGGTTAGTTAATTACCATATTGTCTAGCTCCTCTGTCATTGGTTATCTAAACATATATGGAATATTGTGATTAATGCTCATATGACTGCTGATTAAGCTGATTAAGCAACTAGAATTGAGCTCTCTGCATGTAGGACAGAGTTGAGACATGTGGCACTGTTGGTCTGCCGTTTCAGCAAGATTCAGCTATATTCTAGGCATTATTTCAGACATCTGACCCGAGTTCCTGTTTTTAAGATGAAAAAAACCCATACAGTCTGTCTGGCTTATATCAGTTTGTCAGCCATTTTAAACCATTGATTATAATGTATATATTAGCTGTGAGTATATGAGTATTTATGATTATAGAGGAGTATACATGCAAGTGAGATCTACATGATATATATATTTCTATCACAAGCCCCCCTTAGATATCACTTGCCCTAATCCTAGCCTCCTGTCCCAAAGCGCTGCAACTCTTTTGTGCTGTCGGCGAACTGACACAAGCCTAACGCCTGTGCCCCACTCCGTACAGACTTTTCGCAAATGGGTGGTCAGGAGATCTGTCCCTAAAGGGGGTTCGTTGCAATCAGTCTCTTAGTCAATAGCATGTGTAGTGAGCGATGTGTAGTCTTTATCAGGTAGGTCATCTTTTCGGTCAGGCCGCAACATCATTCTGGCTTGGGTGTCATCTTCTGGTAGGGGAGCTTTCTTGCCATGCGATGAGTGGATCCAAGTGGGTCTTCCCTCCAGTTTCACAGAGTTTGGTGTCATCAGCAGCACTTGAACAGGACCATCAAATCTGGGATCGAGTGGTGTTCTCCTTACAAACTTTTTTCCACCAACTCCCAGTCTCCTGGCTTCTAGGAGTGCATACCGGACACTGAATCTGGATCTGGCAATGAAGAAAAAAACTCGAGAATGGATGTTAGCAAGTTTCTTGGTGAGTTCAATTACATAAGCAGACAAAGTATCATATTACATAGTCAGCTGCTGAGGGAAAAGATACCCCTAACCTGGGACTAGACACAAACAAAATTTCATATAATGACAGCTTTCCTGTGCCTCTGGGAGTGTGCTTAACACTTAGTAGTGTGATTGGGAGTGTGTAGGCCTAAGTCTGACCCTACTGCTGACTAGATCTCTCGTGTGAGATTTGCTGTGAATGCGGGTCCCTGGTCACTCTCTATCACTTCTGGGACCCCATAGCTGCATATCTCGTCTCTGAGAGTAGCTTCTTTGCAGTAGTCTTTGGTGACTGCTTCCTCACTGGGAAAGCTTCTGGCTGTCATCCTGAGAACATGTCCACGACCACAAGGGCATATTCGAATCCTTCACTTGGCGGAATTTGGATGTGGTCTATCTGGATCCTCTGGAAGGGGTACGGTGGTCTGGCAAGATGATGTATGGGAACTTTCTTCATTCTTCCAGGGTTGCATTTGCCACAGGTCAGACAGCTGTTTATGAACTTGGCTGTTAGGGTGGAGATTTCTGGAGCGAACCAGTAAGAACCAATCAGATCATTCATCTGTGTCTTTAATCTGTGTGTGGGCCCATGTGCCCACTGGACCACCATAGGGTACATGCTTCGGGGTAAACCGGGTTTGTAGTCCATTTAGTATACCCTTCCTTCTTCATGTGCTGCTCTTTTCTGCATCCAGCATTCCTTCTTGTCCTTTGGGGCTTGCTCTTGCAGCTTTTGAGCAGATCACAGGACGTCATTTGGTCAGGTTTCTTGTCTTCAGTCGTCATGTAGTAGCCGTCTGGCTCTGCGACCTCTTCTACTTTTCCATATTGTCTTCCCTTGACTGCTTCTTTGGCTGCCATATCCGCCATGTTGTTGCCTCGTGCCCCTACTGTGTTTAGTTTTCCGTGCGCTTTGACTTTTAGTACTGCCACCACTTTTGAAAGTTGAAGTGTGTTCAGCAGGTCCTTAATGGCTCCATGATGCTTCACGGTTGTTCCACTTGCTGTGATGAAGTCCCTTGCAGCCCAGATGGGTCCGAAGTCGTGTGCTATGCCATGCAAGTACCTTGAATCGGTATACATTTTCTCAGTCTTGTCTTCTGCCATCTGGTAGGCCTTCATCAGCGCTATTAGTTCTGCTTCCTGGGCTGACAGACTGGGCGGCAAACTTCTGGACCACATGATCTCTTGATTGCTGGTCACTGCACATCCCGTGTGAAATATTCCTTCATCATCTGCGAATCTGGAGCCATCCACATAGAGGATCAACTCTGGGTTGGTCAGTGGCTCTTCTGCCACCTTGGGTAGTCCTGCTGTTTCCTGTTGCATGATGCTGAAGCAATCATGGTCATCCGTCCGGAGCAAATTCAGATCCCTGCAGAAGGTATCATGCAGATTCTGATCAGACTTTTTATCTGAGGGTCCATATCTGTATCCCCCCTTGGGAGTGGGAGTAGAGTGGACGGGTTGAGGACTGTGCATCTGGAGATGGTGACATTGTTGGGCAGGAGTAGAGAGCACTGGAGGCGAAGATGCCTGGCGGTGGAGAGATGTTTTAGCTGGGTTTGGTTGAGGATTGCTGAGATGTCATGCAGAGCCAGGATTTCCAATGGTTTTTTCCACTGATGTCAGTAGTCCTGTCCAGGAGGGCGTGTGCTGCAACTGCTGCTCTCATGCGGGAGGAAGAGGCTTCCCCTGCAACTGGATCCAGGCAAGCTGAAAAGTAGTCCGAAAGTCTCTGCTTTCCCCCCTGAAGTTGTGTCAGGACTCCAGTAGCAAGGCCTTCTCTTCTCATCAAGTAGAGACGGAATGGCTTCTTGTAGTCAGATAGGCCTAGTGCTGGCGCTGAGACTACAGAGCCTTTTAACTTCTTGAACGAACTGAAGGCCACATCTGTCCGGAGGAACGGGGTCACGCTGACGTATTCACACAGAGGCTGCATTAGGACGGAAGCATCAGGGATCCAGGCTCTGCAATACGAAACTAGACCAAGGAAGGCCTGTAGCACCTTTGGAGTTCTCAGAGGGACCATCTTCTCCACTGTGGTCTTCCGGTCATCTGTCAGGTGTTTGGCCTGGTGAGCAATACAGTGTCTCTGGAACGTAACTTGCTTCAGACACCACTGGACTTTGTTCTTTGAGATCCTGCAGTGCTGCTCCGCCAGGTAGAGTAGGAGATACAAGGAATGGGCTTTACACGTGTCAAAGTCAATTGCACAAAGGAGTAGATTGTCCATGTACTGTAGCAGGGTTGCTTCTGCTTGTTCTGTGACTCAGTTGGTGAGAACTGTGGACATTGCTTTGGTGAACTGTGAAGGGCTGTTCTGGGCCCACTGTGGCATCACTGTCCATGTGTGGTGTCCCCCCTGGTGCATTAAGGCAAACAGGAACTGGTCTTCCAGATGAAGGGGAACACTGGAGAAAACATTAGCCAGGTTGTTCACTGTGAACACTTTTGCTGTGGCAGGCACATTTGAGAGCAGAGTGTGCGGATTCTGCATAATTTCAGTTTCAAACACCGTGGCGTCATTCACAGCTCTCAGGTCATGTACCATTCTGAACTTGGCTGGCTCTCCTTTTACAGTCTTTTTCTTGACGGGAAAAGCGGGGTATTGCAAGGCGATGTGCGAGGAACAATAATTCCTATTTCCAGGTAGACCTTCAGTTGGTCAGAGGCAGCTTGACTCTAGGCCTGGCCTGGGCCTTACGAGGGTACGGGGTACATGGCTTGAGTGACACCCGTACTGGGGCAGCTTGAGGTTTTCTCACGTGCTGGGGTCCCTTAGACCATAGACTTTCTGGTACTACGTCCAGTACCTCCTTGAGTAGGCCTCATCGGTTGCTTAATGTTCTTGTAGGGCCGCCAGCATGACTCTTCTTGGGTCAGGGATGAAGAAAGTGTCACTGTCCCATCTTCGTGGAACTCTGTGGTTGCCTTCAGCTTCTGCAGTAGGTTCGCTCCCAGCAGGTTGAGTGGCAGGTCCTTTACACCACAAACTGGGACAGGATAGAGTGTCCTGGCTGAGTGCACACGCTCAGTGGCTTTGTAAGCTGAGAATGTCTGACTTGACCATCAATGCTCATGCGAGACACAGAGGATTCTGATAGGCAGCTGGGATCAGCGAGTTCCACAGGTGTCATCACACTTCTGGCTGCACCACGTTGGATCTGACAACGCCATCCATTTTAAGGGTAATTTGAGGTATTGGTCTTGCAGATGAAGTTTTACATGTCAGGAGTGTAGTGTCTTGAGGACCTGGCATGCTTGCCTCTGTCCTATGGACGGGGTACTTCACTGCTTTCTGCACTTCTTCCTTGACCTGTTTCTCTGGACCAACTCTTGGGTTGCATGGGTCCAGTCTCTTCGGGGGCGTGGGTGCTTTGCACTGGTTCTGGTAATGGCCAAACTTGCCACAGATGTAACACTTGACACTTTTTCTGTCTTTGTAGGGTGGTTGCGCTTCCAGGTCAGTAGTCACCATGAGAGGGGCCGTCCTCTGCAATCCTGGTTGGGACTCGGTCCCTTTGGCTACTGTGGACAATGGCATGATGGGCACTGTAGCGGCAGCGGGGTCCGGCCTGCTGATTAAAGCTGCGGTGGTAAGATGGGGCCTGCAGGTGCATTCGTGGCGAGGCCCGGGGGTGCCATGAGACCGGCGGCTGCATCCAACCCAAGGTCTTGGGGCATTACAGGGGCTGCGGCTGCATCTGCCATCACTTCTTCCCCCTGCTCCGACATAGCTTCTCCCCTTTGCTAACCTTATTGAGGTCGGTGTCTCCTCTCTGGAGTCTGCAGCGGTTCTTCCGGTGTGTTGAGCGGCACTTTGCAGCGTCTTCACCTCTGGCTCCCCTTCCGGCGTTGTCAGCAGCACGGCACCTGTTTCCTTCTTTGCGCTCTTTGTGGTGCTATAATGGCGGCAGTTTTGGCAACAATTAGCAATAAACAGTCTACTAGGCGCACATAAAACATTTTGCTGGGTCAGTCCACTGCTATTGACCTGTTCTCAGGCCTAGCCACTATCAGTGGTTTCCTGATTGGCTGTCTCAGTCCATGCACAAAGGCCTGTGCCAACATTTGCCTGTGTATCTGGTCATGAATGGTGAAGCCCAAATCTCGGAATACTTGCATTACTCTGCCATGAAACTTCTTTACAGACTCTGTCTTATCTTGGCTCTTGGTTTTGGCTTGTCCTGCCAATCTGCCTTTGGCCCACTCTCTGAGCTGTTCAATTAGCTGTGGCCCTGACTCCCAAGCGTGTACGTCTGATTCTGCTGGAAGTTTGAATTGTTCCTTCATGATTGGCCAGAGTGCATCACCTGCTTCTATTTTCATTCATGGCCCAGAGATCATTCCAGGTGGCTGCATATGTTTACTGCTTCTGCTACATTCTTCAGTAAAATGGCATGGGATGCATCCCTGGGTCTGGAAGATTGTCACCTGACTTGAAGTGCAGTGCACATAGTGTAATGGTGGTGCCTCTATCTGCCCTTGCATTCTTGGTGCCTGTGGGTTTCTTTTCTAGTACTGGACAGCATGTATGATGTTCCCTCTTCATCTTCATCAGAGGAATAGTTGTGATAGCTTGTACTGGGGTCGTACACTGACTGATTTTGGACTTAGAAGTTGCTTTTTTATATGAGGATGTCTCCCCCCTTGCTGAAGCTGTGATGGATTAGGCTTATAGTTCTATGTTGGTGTGAATGTGGATGTAGGCAGCTCTGACCGGTGCTGAAGCTGTACATTATCAATACATGGTGATATCAAAGTTCATGTAAAACCTTAAGGGTTACAATATTGTTGACTGTGAAATGAGGTAACGGAGGATCTGTCAGTGAGCTCGTTCTGATATCATTCCTCCCCCCTCTGCACCCAGGGCTGAGCTGTCTGCTGCCTGATACGTCTGGGGGTTGCCTACTGCATTGTGTGTAGTGGGATTTTCACTTTCTTTCCCCGATATCAACTGGCAATGGCTGGTTTGTGCCAGGGGCATAGAGGGAAACCTTGTGCTGTAAGCACCATATTGTTTGAATTGGGCGTTGGCCCAGCCGGCAACGAAGAGGAAAAAAAGAGGAAGAAGAAGGAGGAGGGGTTGAGGAGTGAGACAAAGGAATAGTAGGAGGGGAGAGATAATGTGGAGAGAGAGGGAGGAGAAGAGAGGAGAGAGAAGGAGGGGAGAAAGAGGGTGAGGAGAAGAGGGAGGAGAGATGGGTGTGGAGAAGGAAAAGAAGGAGGAGAAAGGTGTGGTGGGGGAGTGGAGAAGGAGGAGAGAGAGAGAGGGGTGTGGAGAAAGAGGGAGGAGAGATGGGTGTGGAGAAAGAAAAGAAGGAGGAGAAAGGTGTGGTGGGGGAGTGGAGAAGGAGGGAGGAGAAGATGGAGGGTATGGAGGAGAGAGATAGAGAGGGGAAGAGAGAGAAGAGAAAAAAAATGTGGAGGAAGAGGAGAGGAAAGGAGAGAGAGAATGCGGAGAGAAAAGACTGACAGAGAAAAAAAGAGGATAGATGAGAACAACAAGAATAATAGAGAGGAGCAATTATGCCTTCTCCCTGTAGGGAGAGACGGGGCGCGCCACATACTGTGCAAAAATAACTACCTATACCATGGATTCTGCTAAAAGCAGACTGCGCAGATTCTCCCGTCTCATACCCACAAAAATCACTTCCTGGTTTGCTCACATAACTTTCTGTACCACCTAAACGATGTAAGCTCTACTGCCACTTCATACCATGTATTAGTATTCAGCAATCTAACATCAGCTAACTTCCCTTATTTTCCTTCCTACGTCATGCCAATCCGCAGCTTGAAATCTGCCATTCTAATGAATTTCACGTACTTTATATCTTCCAAAATTCTTCACATACTTAACACCTTCGTGTTCTGCCACTAACTAGGGGCTGTTTTCTCATTAGGAAGTAAAAAGACTTTCCTGTTGCTCGGCCACTTTATTCCCCATGGCAAAAGCAAAAAAATGAAAAACACACAAAAATGAAAAAAAAAAAACAGTGCTAAATAATAAAAAAACTTCTAAAAATGAGTATATAAAACTGTAAGAAAAACCCAAAACGATAAGAAAAACCATCAAAAACTTAGCTCACAACCAAAAACTCAAAATTTTGATACAAAAGGAAAGAAAAAAAAACTTTTTCCAAAAATAAATAAATAAAAAGGTAAAGAGATTGAAGATTGAGGAAAACTTAATTAAAAATTTTAAAATGCCGCAAAAAGAAAAAGACCCTTTAAGAGAGTAAAAAAAATTAAAAATGAAAACGGCTTTTCTCTTCTCCTTTTTTTTTTTCTTTTAGAATCTCTGCGCTCAAATGCAGTCAGAGACACACTTCCTCTTTTTATTCCGTATGCTATTGCAATAATATCAAATGTCACTAAAATCACATATCTGAAAACATGTATGTCACATCAAAAATGATAGATACAATTTAAATTTCACTTCTTCACAAAAAGCTACACATAGCCAGCATTGCAGCTGAAAACAGTCAGTAAAAAAAAACCCGATGTGACAGTGTGATTTACAATGCATATCTCTCTGCTAAACAGCACGGAGAAAGAGGAAGTTCGGAGAAGAGAAAAGAAAAAAAACTTTCTTTTACAGTTATATGCCCTTAAAGCGGCAATAGTACGTGACACAAACAGAAACAGATACAGACAGACAATCCGAGAGATGCCCTTTTTAAAATCTGTGACACGTGCAGGTTGCGCTGGGAACAGACTACTGCCAATCGCACTGGACGCACCTGCGCCCGGGCCGCCTGAGTGCCTGAGTGAGAAGCACAACAAGCGGGAAATCTACCACCCCGGTCCGGACGTCCTAACTGGATCGCCGGCACTACGGGAATCTGCAGTAGCCCTCTAAGTTATCACTACCCGTGCCTGGAACATGGGACTACCTGCCCCGGAACTCTACCTGTTCCTCCTATGCACGGGAATCCTGCAATAACTTATCGAGCGATTTGACCTCCTGCGGTCTGTTACCCAGCAACCAAAAGCAAAAGTCACTTTTCCTTCCTTCTCCCGGATCTTACACAAACACATAACATATACACGGCACACAGCAGACACCTCCCAGGGTGGATTCGTGGCTACGGATTTTTTACACTACCTGGGAATTTATGACCAGACCACACCTGACCGGCAAGAGGCATAGACAAGGACTGGGCACAGGGGACTTTCAGGTAAGATGATAACATTTTCTTACCTTACTTATGGAGCTGCGCAGTCTCCTGCCCCTGTGCCAAGGCCACGGCTACAACTTCCTTATCTCCGGTTAGAAGGATCCCGTGCGTTTCATCCGTGCCTCGCTGTTGGGGGCCATTAATGTTGTGGAAATATTTGGGTTGGATAAATTTATTCCTCTGTGTGTGCTGCGGCCGCTCCCAATTAGACTGAGTATTTTGAGCGCTCATCAAGAATGGACTGTACACAACTGTGACAGAACAACATTCCATCAATACTGATACTTTATTGTACATACATAGTTTTATATTTTCACATAGAAAGGAGTGGTTAGGGGTGGTTAGTTAATTACCATATTGTCTAGCTCCTCTGTCATTGGTTATCTAAACATATATGGAATATTGTGATTAATGCTCATATGACTGCTGATTAAGCTGATTAAGCAACTAGAATTGAGCTCTCTGCATGTAGGACAGAGTTGAGACATGTGGCACTGTTGGTCTGCCGTTTCAGCAAGATTCAGCTATATTCTAGGCATTATTTCAGACATCTGACCCGAGTTCCTGTTTTTAAGATGGAAAAACCCCATACCGTCTGTCTGGCTTATATCAGTTTGTCAGCCATTTTAAACCATTGATTATAATGTATATATTAGCTGAGAGTATATGAGTATTTATGATTATAGAGGAGTATACATGCAAGTGAGATCTACATGATATATATATTTCTATCACATATATATATATATCTAATATATAAAGCTGAATGTGTGTATGTATGTATGTGTGTATGTCCGGGATTGGCATCTGAACCGTCGCAGCTACAGCCACAAAATTTTGCACAGTCACACGTCTGGACCCCGAGAGCGTCATAGGCTATGTTGTGAGGTGAAATTTTAACCCCGCGCTTTCCAATTCACCAAACAATTTTGCCCCTATCTACATAATGGGGAAAAAGTGAAAGGAAAAGTGTTGGAGGCGTCGCAGCTACAGGCACAAAATTTTGCACAGTCACACGTCTGGACCCCGAGAGCGTCAAAGCTATGTTGTGAGGTGAAATTTTAACCCCGCGCTTTCCAATTCACCAAACAATTTTGCCCCTATCTACATAATGGGGAAAAAATGAAAGGAAAAGTGTTGGAGGCAAATTAACAGCTGCCAGATGTGAACAAGGGGGACTTAAAGAATGACAGCGATGGCGCCAAAGAGTATATACTGTACAGTTGCTAAGGTGGGGCCCCAACATGGGATAATCACCACACCACCACGGGGATATGAACACATAAAATGCGCCACACACTACCACGTGCTCGAACACATATACCACCCTCAGCGCACATTTCACCACACATACACCAACCTCGCCACATAAAAGTCGAAACACAAAAGTCGCCGCTCAAAACTCGCCACGCGCAAAACTCTCCACATGCAAAACTTGCACACGCGGAAAAATTGCCACATGCACAAAAGTTGCAACACATGCAAAAGTTGCCTCACACAAAACTTGCACATACTCAAAAGGCACCACACATAAAACTCGCCACGCGCAAAACTCGCCATGCGCAAAACTTGCTGCACACAACTTGCTACACTAACCTGTCACATGCAACTCGACACACAAAAAGTTGCTACACGCATGTCACCACACAAAACTCATCTCACAAAAGTCGCTACATGCATGTCGCCACACGCAACTCAACACACAACTTGACACACGAAACTCGCCCTAAAACACACACGTCTGGTATTATCCTTCAAAAATAAAAATCTGATTAATAAGCAGACAAACTACAAGAGCAACAAATGTACCATATAGGAATCCCGCAGCTGTCAGTCACATGACCAGTCTATTATGTGTATGTGTGAGCTAATATATACTGCCAGGGGGTGGGCTTACTGTTGGCTGGGGATTTATCAGGCTGCCAATTTAGCTTACAAATACTGAGGTAAAAATACTGACCAAATAACGTGTGAACGAGGGCTTATACAGGAGGAGATGACATACAGATATATACTATATACAGGAGGAGATGACACACAGGTATATACTATTTACAGGGGAGATGACACACAGGTATATACTATATACAGGAGGAGATGACACACAGATATATACTATATACAGGAGAGATGACACACAGGTATATACTATATAGAGGAGGAGATGACATACAGGTACATACTACATACAGGAGGAGATGACATACAGGTATATGCTATGTATAGGAGGAGATGACATACAGGTATATACTATATACAGGAGGAGATGACACACAGATATATACTATATATAGGTGAGATGACACACAGGTATATACTATATACAGGAGATTACATACAGGTATATCTAATATATAAAGCTGAATGTGTGTATGTATGTATGTGTGTATGTCCGGGATTGGCATCTGCACCGTCGCAGCTACAGCCACAAAATTTTGCACAGTCACACGTCTGGACCCCGAGAGCATCATAGGCTATGTTGTGAGGTGAAATTTTAACCCCGCGCGTTCCAATTCACCAAACAATTTTGCCCTTATCTACATAATGGGAAAAAGTCAGGGAAAAGTGTTGGAGGAAAATTGACAGCTGCCAGATGTGAACAATGGGGACTTAAAGAATGAGAGTGATGGCGCCAAAGAGTATATACTGTACAGTTGCTAAGGTGGGGCCCCGACATGGGATACTCACCACACACGGGGATATGAACACAAAATGTGCCACACACTACCACGTGCTTGAACATATATACGACCCTCAGCACACATTTCACCACACACACACCAACCTCGCCACATAAAAGTCGAAACACAAAAGTCACCACTCAAAACTCGCAACGCGCAAAACTCGCTACATGCAAAACTCGCCATATGCAAAACTAGGCTCACGCAAAACTCGCCACACGTGCAAAACTCACCTCATGGAAAACTCACCTCATGCAAAACTTGCACACACAGAAAAATTGCCACATGTACAAAAGTTGCACCACATGCAAAAGTTGCCTCACACAAAACTTGCACATACTCAAAACGCACCACACATAAAACTCGCCACGCGCAAAACTCGCCATGCACAAATCTTGCTGCACACAACTTGCTACACTAACCTGTCACATGCAACTCGACACACAAAATGTTGCTACACGCATGTCGCCACACAAAACTCATCTCACAAAAGTCGCTACATGCATGTCGCCAAACTCAACACACACAACTTGACACATGAAACTCGCCCTAAAACACACACAAGTCTGGTATTGTCCTTCAAAAATTAAAATCTGATTAATAAGCAGACAAACTACAAGAGCAACAAATGTACCATATAGGAAATACCGCAGCTGTCAGTCACATGACCTGTCTATTATGTGTATGTGTGAGCTAATATATACTGCCAGGGGGGAGGGCTTCCTGTTGGCTGGGGATTTATCAGGCTGCCAATAGCAACCAATCACAGCTCAGCTTCTATTTTGCTACAGTTAATTAATCTGAGCTCTGATTGGTTAATATAGGCAACAAAGACAGTCTCAGTATAACAAAGCCAATATATGTTGTGAAATTCTTCTATTAGCTTAGTTTTTGCCTTTTAATAATTACATTTCTATCTATTTGTTTTGTGGTTTTTGTGTGCAGAATAAATTTTTGTTAACACATTCTATTTTGCTAACAGCAGTCATTAACCCGGGCGAAGCCGGGTAGTACAGCTAGTATATATATATATATATATATATATATATATATATATATATATATATATATATATATATATATATATATATATATTATAATGCTAGGAGTGTTACTCTGTCCGAAGCCTTTATAGACTGCAAGCGCGATGGGCTTGCGCAGTCTGGACCCCAGAGTTACGCATCCGGCAGTAGCGTAGCTACCGGGGGCAGAGGGGGCCATCTCCCCGGGCCCTATGCTCAGAGGGCCCCCCCCCCCCGGAGCTAGGCTACTGTAACTGTATTGGCGTGCACAGTTAGATCTCCCTGCTATGGGCCCCTGAGCAGGCGGCCCTGCCAGGCATCGCAGGGTCAGCTGTATCAGCATCTAGCCAATGCAGGTGACCGCATTGATGAGGGAAGGAGCGCTACGCTCCCTCTCTCATCATCCCCCTGTCAGTGTCTGACGTCACCGACACTGACAGGAAGCGTGATGACGTCACTGCCCGGCGCCCACAGTCCAGATGTGAGCAGGAGCAGTGCAGGAACCAGGAAGAAGAGAGGTGACTGTTTATTGTTTTTCTTTATGGGGGCTGCCTTATATTACAGGGTCTGCCTGTGGGGGGGATAATGCTTTATACTACAGAATCTGCCCTGGGGTGGATGCTGCCTTATACTACAGAGTCTGCCTGTGGGGGGTGCTGCCTTATACTACAGGGTCTGCTGGTGGGGGGTGGTGCCTTATACTACAGGGTCTGCCTGTGGGGGGGAGGGGTGCTGCCTTGTACTACAGAGTCTGCCTGTAGGGGTGCTTCCTTATACTACAGGGCCTGCCTGTTGGGGGGGTTGCTGCCTTTTACTACAGAGTCTGCCTGTAGGGGGGTGCTGCATTATACTACAGAGCCTGCCTATGGAGTGCTGCCTTATACTACAGAGTCTGCCCATGGGGTGCTGCCTTATACTATAGAGTCTGCCTATGGGGTGCTGCATTATACTACAGAGTTTGCCTATGGGGTGCTGCCTTACACTACAGTATCTGCCTATGGGGACTGCCTTATACTACAGGGACTGCCAATGGGGTGCTGCCTTATACTATAGAGTCTGTCTGTGGGGGGCTGACTTATACTGCAGGATGAGGGCACAGGAAGAGAGTAGCACATGACAAGATGGAGGCGCACAAAACAGGATGAGGGCTGCACATGACAGGAAGGGGGCGCAGGATGGAAGCAGCACATACCAGCACGGAGACCATATACCAATATAAATGCTTGCCACCCGGGCATAGAACGGGTTCAATAGCATATATATATATATATATATATATATATATATATATATATATATATATATATATATATATATATATATATATATATATATATATATATATATATATATATATACGGTGGTCTGGAGTTGGAATGATGCTCAAAATCAAAGTGGAAAATTCAGTTACTGGCTGATCCAACTGGAAATGCCTCAAGACGAGGAAATAATGCTCAGTAGTGTGTGGCCTCCATGTGCCTGTATGACCTCCCTACAATGCCTAGGCATGCTCTTGATGAGGCGGCGGATGGTCTCCTGAGGGATCTCCTCCCAGACCTGGACTAAAGCATCCATCAACTGTCTGTGGTGCAACGTGACGATGGTGCGAGACATGATGCCAAAGATGTGTTCAATCGGATTCAGGTCTGGGGAATGGGCGGGCCAGTCCATAGCTTCAATGCCTTCATCTTGCAGGAACTGCTGACACACTCCAGCCACATGAAGTCTGGAATTGTCCTGCATTAGGAGGAACCCAGGGCCAAACACACCAGCATATGGTATCACAAGGGGTCTGAGGATCTCATCTCGATGCCTAAAGGCAGTCAGGCTACCTCTGACGAGCACATGGAGGGCTGTGCGGCCCTCCAAAGAAATGCCACCCCGCACCATTACTGACCCATTGCCAAACCAGTCATGTGAAGGATGTTGCAGGCAGCAGATTGCTCTCCACGGCATCTCGACTCTGTCACGTCTGTCACATGTGCTCAGTGTGAACCTGCTTTCATCTGTGAAGAGCACAGGGCACCAGTGGCGAATTTGCCAATCCTGGTGTTCTGTGGCAAATGCCAAGCATCCTGCATGGTGTTGGGCTGTGGGCTGTGAGCACAACTCCTATCTGTGGATGTTGGGCACTCAGACCATCCTCATGGAGTCGGTTTCTAGCAGTTTGTGCAGATACATGCACATTTGTGGCCTGCGGGAGGTCATTTTGCAGGGCTCTGGCAGTGCTCCTCCTGTTCCTCCTTGCACAAAGGCTGAGGTAGCGGTCCTGCTGCTCAGTTCTTGCCCTCCTACAGCCCCCTCCACGTCTCCTGGTGTACTGGCCTGTCTCCTGGTAGCACCTCCAGCCTCTGGATACAACGCTGGAGACGTGGAGGGGGCCGTAGGAGGGCAACAACCGAGCAGCAGGACTGATACCTCAGCCTTTGTGCAAGGAGGAACAGGAGGAGTACTGCCCGAGCCCTGCAAAATGATCTCCAGCAGGCCACAATTGTGCATGTGTCTGCACAAACGGTTAGAAACCTGATCCGGTTTCTTAAACTGAACATGCTCCAAATTTTTTTTTTATCCAATACTCTAGATAGCCTAGCCGGATCCGTCGCATCAGTTTTTCACAATCTGCGCCGGATCCAGTTTTTCCAACACTCGCTGGATTTAGCCTGAAACAAAAAACCTGATGTGTGAAAGCAGCCTTACAGTCCAAATTCAGCTTACCGGAGAGGGGTTTTGGCACAGGTAGAGGAATGGTCACAGGCTGGTGCGGTGGCCTCCGGGAAATCCCATCCCAGGCTGGTGGAGCATTTTTCGACAGGGGCTCTGTGGGGCTGCAGAGCTCTCTGGGATGGGGGCGGCAGTGGTGTGTGGGGCTTCTGTGGCATTTCGTGAATGCCCGGAGGCCTGCGCAGATCCATTCCTGCGATGCGGTAGCTTCCGGGAAAATGGCTGCCGTGGGACGACGCATGCTCAGATTCAGATCTCAGCAATGAGATGTCGTTGCCGAGATCTGAATCTGAGCATGCGCCCCCCCGGTGGCTATTTTCCCGGATGCCACCACATCGCAGGAATGGATCTGCGTGGGTCCCCGGGCATTCACGAAATGCCGACGGAGTCCCGCCGCCCCACAGACCACCGCCGCCACCCAACAGGCCACAGCCGCAATAGAGAGCCACACCAGTCTGGGAAGGGAGGCTGCAGAGTTGGACAGGGACCGCCGCCACGGTATTTGTAAGTATATTCCAACTATAAGACGTACCCCCATTTCCCCCCAAAATTCCCGAGATCTCCATTTGCGCATGAGCTGCCCCCTGCGGCAATTTTCCCGGAGTCCACAGTACAGGAAACTCATGGGCCTGACGGGCTCCAGCGGAGACCAGCATGAGCACCTCTGGGCAGCACCGCCTGACACCCGCTGCAGCGCCGGACACCCCCGTAGCACCGAAGACACCCGCAGCTAATGCCACAGCAGGTACCTGGAACAAAGTGCCTCTATTTGGAGGACCCAGTAGGTTTTTTTTTTTTTTTACTATTCGACATGGACAGGTTACCAATTTCAGTGAGAACTGTGGTGACTCTTTGGAGTAATAAACAGTTGCCTGGATTCTCTCATAGATTGCAGCTGACAACAGGGGGCAGCCTCTGGGCATATGTATCACTGTAAATAAGTTTTAGGCAGCTGTTGAAAAAAGCTGTAACGTAACAGTGTTTGTTACTGGGAACCCGGAGCGGCGCGCCATACATTGGAACACCGCTCATCCCAGCCTGCGGCCTGCAGCACACCCACTCCTGCCTCTTCCAGCAGCAACCCTGGGACCCCCGCTTCACCGCAGCCACCACCCCCAGTAAGCAATAAGATGCATGGATTATAAGAAGCACCACTATTTTATTAAAAATAAAAATTCTATTTTTTTTCCTCAAAATTTAGGGTGCGTCTTATTATCCGAAAAATTATATTTATATAATTTAAATATAATGTGTGTGTGTGTATTTTGACTAATATTTCCTTTGAAAACGATGTGTAAATTACAGCAATTCTCTATGTAAAAGCTCATGTTAAAATTGCATTGCACTCGGCTGTAAATCAGATGCTAGGTGTGAAAAATCGTATTGTACTCACATTACACTTGTGGAACTCTCGGCAGGGAGACTCGGACCAATTTTTCATACGTTTCGTGTGACTACGACATAAGACTGATATTAACACTAGTGCTGGGCAAACCCCTGGATGTTCGGGTCCGGCGGGATTGGCTGAACAGTTACAAAAAAAAAAAGTGCAGTACCCCAAACCCCAACCAGGAACCCATTATGCTTCCAACTCTTCTATCCATTCTTGCAGCGGATGCTGGCAGCTTGATGCAGTGACGTCATTGCACCACTGACATCCCCTGTTGGTGCTGGCCTTCTGTCTGCAGCCTGCTGGGGTAAGTGATTGAGCCAGTGACTTTGTGCTCTGTCACAACTGTTAAAAGTATGGGTGTCTTGAGGATGTAAATTCTGAAAACAATGTAGCAGACAGGGTGGCCCATGACCAGACAGGCCTTTCTAGCATTTGCCAAAATTGCCAGATGGCCAGTCCAGCCCTGGAAGGAGGGCATGATGTTAGAGACAGCTGAAAGACAATCACTGGAATTTTTTTTAGTAATGCAGTGGTGATGTCAGGAGAAGAGAACCAGGAGAGAGTGCTGTCTTTGCGACAGAACGAGTTAGCTGTGACGTTTGGTTCAGAGGCTGGGCTGGGAGCAGGAAAAGTAGAGGCCAGCACTTCCCTGGAAATTGAAACCACTTTTAGGGGGGTAGGTTTCTGCATTTCCTGCTCTCTGGGTATTCTCCTTAGAATGCGCACTGACAGTGTGCTCTCTTGCCTGCTCATCACTTCTCATCAGAGTTGGCAAGGGAGTGCAGTATCAGTATGTATATCGCACAGTAAGTTGTAAAATCCTCTTGAGCATTGGAATAACAAACGACACATGCTCAGTTCAGCAGGGACTAGCCCAGGCCCCTGAAACTTACACTCACTGGCCACTTTATTAGGTACACCTGTCCAACTTCTTGTTAACACTTAATTTCTAATCAGCCAATCACATGGCGGCAACTCAGTGCATTTAGGCATGTAGACATGGTCAAGACAATCTCCTGCAGTTCAAACCGAGCATCAGTATGGGGAAGAAAGGGGATTTGAGTGCCTTTGAACGTGGCATGGTTGTTGGTGCCAGAAGGGCTGGTCTGAGTATTTCAGAAACTGCTGATCTACTGGGATTTTCACGCACAACCATCTCTAGGGTTTACAGAGAATGGTCCGAAAAAGAAAAAAAATCCAGTGAGCGGCAGTTCTGTGGGCGGAAATGCCTTGTTGATGCCAGAGGTCAGAGGAGAATGGGCAGACTGGTTCGAGCTGATAGAAAGGCAACAGTGACTCAAATCGCCACCTGTTACAACCAAGGTAGGCCTAAGAGCATCTCTGAACGCACAGTGCGTCGAACTTTTAGGCAGATGGGCTACAGCAGCAGAAGACCACACCGGGTACCACTCCTTTCAGCTAAGAACAGGAAACTGAGGCTACAATTTGTACAAGCTCATCGAAATTGGACAGTAGAAGATTGGAAAAACGTTGCTTGGTCTGATGAGTCTCGATTTCTGCTGCGACATTCGGATGGTAGGGTCAGAATTTGGCGTAAACAACATGAAAGCATGGATCCATCCTGCCTTGTATGGAGCATCTTTGGGATGTGCAGCCGACAAATCTGCGGCAACTGTGTGATGCCATCATGTCAATATGGACCAAAATCTCTGAGGAATGCTTCCAGCACCTTGTTGAATCTATGCCACGAAGAATTGAGGCAGTTCTGAAGGCAAAAGGGGGTCCAACCCGTTACTAGCATGGTGTACCTAATAAAGTGGCCGGTGAGTGTATGTCACTCATGATAACTCGTTTGAGTATCCCAACATGAACTAGGATTATCGGTGTCATCAAACATGAAGTTGGTAATATAAATCAAGAGGAAATTATAGGGAATTTTTAACCCCTTTATCCCCAAGGGCAGTTTGCACGTTTATGACCAGGCCAATTTTTACAATTCTGACCACTGTCCCTTTATGAGGTTATAACTCTGCAAAGCTACAATGGATCCTGATGATTCTGACGTTATTTTCTCGAGATATATTGTACTTCATGTTAGTGGTAAAATTTATTTGATATTACTTGCGTTTATTTGTGAAAAAAATGGAAATTTGGAAAATTTAGCAATTTACCAACTTTGAATTTTCATGCCCTTAAATCACAGAGATATGTTACAGAAAATACTTAAGTAACATTTCCCACATGTCTACTTTACATCAGCAATTTTTTTTTGGAACCAAAATTTTTTTTGTTAGGGAGTTATAAGGGTTAAAATTTGACCAGCGATTTCTCATTTTTACAACACCATTTTTTTAGGGACCACATCACATTTGAAGTCACTTTGAGGGGTCTATATGATAGAAAATACTAAAAAGTTACACCATTCTAAAAACAGCACCCCTCAAGGTGCTCAAAACCACATTTAAGAAGTTTATTAACCCTTCAGGTGCTTCACATGAATTTTTTGGGCATGTTTAAAAAAAAATAAACATTAACTTTTTTTCACAAAAAAATTACTTCAGATCCAATTTGTTTTATTTTACCAAGGGTAAAAGGAGATAATGGACCCCAAAAGTTGTTATGCAATTTGGCCTGAGTACGCTGATACCCCATATGTGGGGGTAAACCACTGTTTGGGCGCATGGCAGAGCTCAGAAGGGAAGGAGCACCGTTTGACTTTTTCAACGCAGAATTGTCTGGAATTGAGATCAGACGCCATGTCGCGCTTGGAGAGCCGCTGATACCCCATATGTGGGAGAAAACTACTGTTTGGGCGCATGGCAGAGCTTGGAAGGGAAGAAGTGGCGTTTTGGATTGCAGAGTTTGATGGAATGGTCTGCGGGCGTCACGTTGCGTTTGCAGAGCCCCTGATGTACCTAAACAGTAGAAACCCGCCACAAGTGACCCCATACTGGAAACTAGACCCCCCAAGGAACTTATCTAGATTTGTTGTGAGAGCTTTGAACCCCCAAGTGTTTTACTAAAGTTTATAATGCAGAGCCGAGAAAATAAAAAATCATTTTTTCCCACAAAAATGATTTTTTAGCCCCAAATTTTTTATTTTCCCAAGGGTAATAGGAGAAATTGGACTGCAAAAGTTGTCGTCCAATTTGTCCTGAGTACGCTGATACCCCATATGTGGTGGTAAACCCCTATTTGGGCACACAGCATAGCTCGGAAGGGAAGGAGCACCATTTTACTTTTTCAACGCAGAATTGGATGGAATTGAGATTGGATGTCATGTTGCATTTGCAGAGCCCCTGATGTGCCTAAACAATGGAAACCCCCCAATTCTAACTCCAACCCTAACCCCAACACACCCCTAACCCTAATCCCTACCCTAACCACACCCCAAACACCAACACACCCCTAACCCCAATACACCCCTAATCCCAATTCTAACGACACCACTAACCCAAACACACCTCTAACCCTAATTCCAACCCACCCCTAACCCCAAAACACCCCTAACCGTAATCCCAACCATAACGCTAACCACACCCCCTAACCCTGACACACCTCTAACCCAACCGTAAACAATCCTAACCCCGACCCTAATTTTAACCCTAACCCTATCTTTAGCCCCAACTCTAACTTTAGCTCCAACCCTAACCCTAATGGTAAAATGGAAATAAATTCCTTTTTTTTATTTTATTATTTTTCCCTAACTAAAGCGGTAAAAAAGGGGGGTTTTATTTACTATTTAGAGGGGGGTTTTATGTTTGGCAGCTGTCACACACTAAAAGACTCTTTTTATTGCAAAAAATATATCTATAGGTCTTGACGTGTGAGCTGACGTTTTTATTGGTATCATTTTCGGGCACATAACATTTTTTGATCACTTTTTATTCCGATTTTTGTTAGGCAGAATTAACAAAAACGAGCAATTCATGAATTTCTTTTGGGGGCGGGGAGCGTTTATACCATTCCGCATGTGGTTATTGATAAAGCAGTTTTGTTCTTCGAGCCAGTACGATTACAGCGATACCTCATTTATATCATTTTTTATGTTTTGGCGCTTTTATACAATAAAAACTATTTTAAAGAAAAAATAATTATTTATTCAGTCGCCATGACAGGCACCAACGAGAGAGGGGATCCGCCCTTCGGGGACAGGAAACCTACAGATATAAACGGGCGGCACCTCTCTCCAGCATCAGTTGGTTTCCTGTCTCTGACAGGGGAACCCCTTCAGACGTACCTTTGTGAAGGTGAAGAAATCAGATACCCCAGTCCTGGCAGGCTGGTTCAGGTAGTGGGGGTCCTCTGTCTTGGCCTGTCCAGGGTCTTGGAGGCACCACACAGCAGGGGCACTGCATGTGTAGGCGGAAGCAGAGGGAAGCAGCCTTCAAGGGAAGTGCTGACTTCAAGGTGGCCCATCACCGCAGGTACCTGTAAGTATAAGCCTTCTCCTGAGACTGCTGGCCGGCAGGGGTTCTCCGGGGCTGGGCGGGGTTCCTGGGGTCTGTCGGTATGTGTCAGTTGTGACTGCGCGGTGTTTGGTATGTCTGGCGGCATGCCGGGCTGTGGCCGGTGGTCCGCGGCTGGAAAAAGACAGTCACTGACGCGGCCGGCGGCGCGGCCTGGTGACGCGGCTGGGCATGCACGGTCCAGACCGTGAGTAATGGAGGTGTTGCCCTGTGCTGTCTGGGCGGTTCACGAGCCGGGATCATAGATGACGGGCAAGCATCCAGGCCAGTGGGGGCCCGCGTTTTGGCTAGGGGTGTGGTCTCGGGAGGGGAAGCGCCCTCCAGCATGGTTCATAGTACCTGGCAGGCCACCTGGATTACCTGCTACCTTGGGGTGTGTTCACTATTTAACTGGGCTACAGTGGCTGCCAGGTGCTTCTAGACCCATTCTAGACCCGTCAGCTCGCAGAGGAGCCCAACAGCAAAGTCCCCAGCTGTGTTCTAGTGGCAGTAGTCGTGCTGGTGGAGCTAAAATCAGTCATAAATCCAGACCAAACAAGTCCTCAGGCCGTAAAGATGCATCACCGGCTAGAGAGGACCCCACATATTATGGTACCGCTTATGGCACACCATGGGTAAGTGATCTACGTGGAAGTTCACTTAGGCCTCTTTCACACTTCCGTTTTTGTGCTCCCGTCGAGATACGTCGTTTTTTGAGAAAACGGGATCCTGCAAAAAAATTTGCAGGATCCTGTTTTTTCCCATAGACTTGTATTAGCGACGTATCGCGTCACGTTTCATCCATCGTGCACTGAATCCTGCGGAATTTGACGGCACGTCGTTTGCAAAAAACGTTCCATGAAATGTTTTTTGTCTGCAGTGGAAAAACGTGCCACGACGCATCCTGCGGCATACGTCGGCGGCTATAAAGGAAGCATATGGACGCAGGATGCGTCGTAGCCTGTGAAACGCAGGATTCCAGCGACGTATTGTGTTTTTCTGTTTTGAGCATGCCCGGAAGGATTCTGTAGACCAGGAAAATCTCTCTCTCTCTTTTTCCCCGGAATACAAAATCCAAATTCTACACTAGAAAAATTCGAGTGACGCATCCGTCGAACTACTACACACGTCGCGTCCATTTTTACACTATTTACTAAACGTCCGTTGGTACGTCTCCTCGACGTATTACGACGGGACACTGCCGACGTAAGTGTGAAAGAGGCCTTAGTGATGTACTGTTTTTCCTTATGTTCCCTCTCTCCACATTAGGGGAAAAAATGTTCTGCTAAAGTTAAGCACAGTGAGTGTGCCGAGTGCGGAGTACCACTTCCAGATGGCTATGAGAGGAGGCTGTGCAGATCTTATGCACAGCATTTAGTGGCGGAGGAAAACCCAGGCTTTACTTCTAGCCTGAGAGACTTAGACAGGAGATCAGGAGCTCCGTTAAATCCCTATCCCGGGACAGGGTCTAAGAAGATAGAGCCCAGGTCCCCAGTGTCAGTCAGGGTCGGACTTAGGTGAACTGAGTTCAGACTCATCCATCTCATCCTCTTCGTCTTTAGAAGCTGAATCAGGTCGATCAATGTTTTCTGCTGGATAGAATAAATCACCTTGTCAAAGCGGTAAATGGTACCATGGGAATTGAGGAAACCCGGTCGGAATGTTCCATGCAGGACATGATGTTTAAAGGGTTAGACCGAAAAAATCTGAGAAACTTCCCTGTAATTGATAAGCTAACCTCACTAATTACACATGAGTGGAAAAAGCCTGAAAGGAAGGGTTCTCTTCCACCAGCTTTTAAGAGAAGGTACCCATTCGAAGAGGAAGTATCATCCTCATGGGATAAGGCCCCGAAGCTGGACGCAGCAGTCGCTAAGGCGTGTAAAAGAACCTCCCTTCCATTTGAGGTTTTAGGGAGTCTAAAAGACAGGAAAGCCGATGTGTTTCTAAAGGGTGCTTGGGAAACGTCTGCAGGGTCCCTCAAACCAGCAATTGCGGCCACTTGCACTGCACGGTCATTAATGGTATGGCTGGACCGGCTAGAGAAGCAACTTAATGACAAAGTCCCTAGGGATGAGATCTTATCCTCCCTTCCTATAATCCAGGAAGCAGCAGCTTTTCTTTCATATGCATCGGCTGACTCCGTAAAGTTGGCAGCCAGGTCTTCGGCCCTTTCCAATGCGGCCCGTAGAGCCTTATGGCTAAAATGTTGACCAGGAGACATACAAGCCAGGTCTAAACTATGCGGCACTCCTTGTGAAGGGGTGCATCTGTTTCGTCCAGTACTCGATGAACTTTTGGGAAAGGCGGGCGATAGCAAGAAACGTTTCCCTTACCTGGGAAGACTCTCATACAGGTGAAATTCTAATAGGCAGTGGTTTAATCGTAGAAGGTCAGCCAGGAAGAGAACCAGATACAACAGTAACAAGAGGAAAGGTAGAGGGTACATGTTCAATTCCTCTCATGAATACAAAAAACCACAATGACTGCGAGACCAGGTGGGTGGCAGGTTTTTAGCCTTCTACCCTGCCTGGTTGAGAATTTCAAATAGCCCGTGGATTCTCAACATTATCAAAGCAGGTCTAAAGTTTGAATGTCAGAGGACACCTCTGGACAAGTTTTTCTTAACTCCCATTCATTCTTCCTCTACAGAACAATTGGCGCTGGAATCTGAAGTCCAGGAGCTGCTTCACAAGGGAGTACTGGTAAAGGTTCCTGAGGTACAGAGCAGTAAGGGGTTCTACTCCGCCCTCTTTCTGGTCAAGAAGCCAGATGACTCCTTTCGAACCATCATCAATTTGAGAGGCCTAAATAAATTTTTGCTGGTCCATTCTTTCAAAATGGAGTCTGTAAAAACAGCAATAAAACTACTGTTTAACAATTGTTTCATGGTAGTCTTAGACCTTAAGGATGCCTATTACCATGTTCCTATACACGCAGACCATCAACAGTTCCTAAGAGTAGCACTTTCTATGGATGGTACATTTTCAATTCCGAGCGCTCCCCTTTGGGGTTGCGGTTGCCCCTCGCGTTTTCACCAAAATAATGGTAGAGGTCATGGCGCATCTGCATGAGCAGAATGTATTAATAGTTCCCTATCTGGATGACCTTTTAATTGTGGGGCACTCAGAAGCACACTGCAGGATCCAATTGGGAAAAGTGTCATCGGCTCTGCAGGAATAGGGGTGGATTATTAATTTTAAGAAATCTCGATTACAACCCTTAGAGGTACAAGAGTTCTTGGGTCTCGTCCTAGACTCTAGAAAGCAAGAATGTCCCCTACCCAAGTCAAAAGTAGACAGTATTCGACGACAGACACTCAGGGTGATAAATAATCCATCAGTTACTGTAAGAGGGGCGATGTCGCTATTGGGCTCACTTACGTCATGTTTTCCTGCAGTTCCCTGGGCCCAGTACCACACCAGGACACTTCAGTGGGATGTGTTATACAATTCTCGTCGGCTAGAGGGCCACCTTGATAGCAGTTTTTCCTTGTCTACTGATTCTGTACAGTCCTTACGTTGGTGGTTACATATACCAAACCAACGTAGAGGTGTTCCCTGGAGAAGTCATATATCTTGAATAATAACTACAGATGCTAGCCCCAGGGGCGGGGGAGCACATATGTGAAGTAGCTGGGTCCAGGGTTTATGGTCTCAACCTGAACAAAGCTTATCGTCCAACCTAAAGGAATTACTAGTGGTAGAACGGGCTCTAAGTAGTTTTCTTATATCCCTACAGGGCCAGCACATCAGGCTATTTTCAGACAACCAGGTAACCGTAGCCTACATTAACCACTAGGGGGGAACTCGGTCCAAGTCATTAATGGAAGTTGCCGGATCGTATCTTTCAGATAGCCGAGGTTCATCTGCTGTAACTTACATCTCTTCACATAAAAGCACAATATCACGGCCGACTACCTAAGCCGCAACAGACTCAAACAAGGAGATTGGGTGCTAAATCAGACCATCTTCAATCAGATCGTGCAATTATGGGGGGCCCCAGATATAGACCTTTTTGCCAACAAAGAAAATAAAAAGCTGCACTGATTTTGTTCCTTGAATCCCAGAGAGAATCCGTATGCAGTGAACGCTCTCCTAACCTCGTGGCGCTTCAATCTCACCTATGCCTTTCCCCCATTAAACCTAATTCCAATAGTTCTGAGGAAGATACGAGAGGACAGAGCCCGGGTAATCTTAATAGTGCCATTCTGGCCCAGGAGACCTTGGTTTCCCTGGTTGAGAAAGATGCCCATTTTCCCAGCCTTCGATTCTTCCAGAAATTCCAGATCTCCTCTCCCAAGGCCCAATTTACCATCCACGGGTGTCCAATTTACATCTGGTGGCGTGGAATTTTAAAGGGCATTGCTAAGGGGGAAGGGGTTTTCCCGGGAACTTGTTAATACCCTGCTGAAAAGCAGGAAAGCTTCCACAACAAATATTTATGTTAGAATCTGGAAAAAATGTTTGACAGTTTCAGAAACAGAGGTTGGTCAAGGAGTCTGTATTAGCAAAATTTTCGAATTTCTGCAAACAGGTTTAGCCACGAGTACTCTTAGAGTTCAAGTATCGGCCCTAGGAGCACTGTATAATCGTAACTTAGCTAGCAATTATTGGGTTGCTAGGTTCATCAAGGCAGCGACTAGGTCCAGACCCATTATTAAACTGAAATTAGTTCCGTGGGACCCAAACCTAGTACTTACAGCGTTAACAGAAGTTCCTTTTGAGCATATTGACTCTGCCCCGATAAAGATCCTGTCCCTCAAAACTGCACTTCTAGTTGCTCTCACATCTGCAAGAAGGGTTAGTGACCTGCAGGCACTCTCTAGACAGGCCCCATATATTCAATTTAGAGACAATAGCGTGGTTCTAAAACCTGACCCTTTTTACCTTCCTAAAGTAGCTTAAAAATTCCATAGACTGCAAGAGTTAGTCCTCCCTTCTTCCTGCCCTAATCCCCTGAGTTATTCCTCCCTTCTTCTGTCACGGGGGAACTAGGTGAGCGAGAGCTAATAACCCGGGCCCCTGCAATTTCCCTCAGACTAGGGAAATCCTGACTGACCCTCTACCTGGAGTTTACACTGATGGTGTGCATGTCCAGGCCTCGAACCTCACCCTGTCTCCTGTTTCAACCCTAGGCTGAAACCTCCGCACACCACCCAGTGAAGAGGTAATACACCAATACCCACAGATAGCACAGACAAGGATAAAGGAAAATATACCCCACGCCGCAGTCACTCAGGAATACACTCTAAATGTGCAGGGCAAAATAAATACAAATATAGGAAGGAGTAAATAAGACTAAGGAAAATACACCACCAGCAACGAATCTCCAACAACCAGCTCTCCACTCCAGACCGAGATAACAACGCACAAGACAGAAGCTATAATCGGCAACGCCCAATGATCAGGAGAACTATTTAAAGGCAATGGGCATGGCCCAGCTTCCAATCCGAGGATCAGGTAAATTAACCCCGGAACAGCTAGATAAAATCTAGCCGACGCCAATGAGCAAATAGTGGTCAAAAGCGGAATTACCGCTGTCTGTCGAACGACCTGGTCTGAACAGCGTCCAACATGACATCTTCCTGCCCTAATCAAAAGGAACATAAACTTCATTTGTTAGATGTATGAAGGTGTCTGCTTAAGTATATTTTTGTAACAGACCCTTGGAAAAAAGATAATTCCTTGTTTATATCCTTTCAGGGGGTTAGGAAAGGACTTAGAGTGTCCAAAAACACTTTAGGCAGATGGATTAGGGAGGCAATTTCTTTAGCTTATACGACAGGTGGCATGGAAGTTCTGGAAGGTATAAGAGTGCACTCCACTCGAGCCATGGCAACATCCTGGGCAGAGAGGTCGGAGGTGTCGGTTGAGGACATATGTAAGGCGGCCACATGGTCCTCTCCGTCTACTTTCTTTAAACACTATAGACTAGATCTAGGTGGCTCCTCCGATCTCAAGTTTGGGAGAAGGGTGCTGGAGGCAGTTATCCCTCCCTAAGACTCTTTTCTCTGTAAATCTCTCGTTGGCGCTGTGTTGGCCACTGAATAAATACTCAAGCTACTTACCGGTAGGGTGTTTTTCAGGAGCCCAAGACAGCACCCTTATATTCCCTCCCATTTTCCTTCTCGTATGGGTTAACTCCTTTTGTTCCTTCGGAGCTTTAAGTTTAATTACATGGGTGAAATGTAATGTGGTTATAGTTGTTTATGAGCTACTAAGCAAGGAGGTCCTCTCATGCTCTCTAATCCAACTGATGCGGGAGAGAGGTGCCGCTCTTTTATGTCTGTAGGTTTCCTGTCCCCGAAGGGCGGATCCCCTCTCTCGTTGGTGCTGTCATGGGCTCATGAAAAACACCACTACCGGTAAGTAGCTTGAGTATTTTTGCATCGCTTTATTCTGAGGGCTATAAATTTTTTAATTTTTTTGCTGATGATGCTGTATGGCAGCTCGTTTTTTGCGGGACAAAACGACATTTTCAGCGGTACCATGTTTATTTATATCTGTCTTTTTGATCGCGTGTAATTCCACTTTTTGTTCGGCGGTATGATGATAAAGCATTGTTTTTTGCCTCGTTTATTTATTTTTTTTACGGTGTTCATTGAAGGGGTTAACTAGTGAGACAGTTTTATAGGTCGGGTCGTCACGGACGCAGCGGTACTAAGTATGTGTACTTCTTATTGTTTTTTTTTATTTGCATAAAGAAATTTATTTATTGGTACTATAAATATATATATATATATATATATATATATATATATATATATATATATATATATATTTTACACGTTAATATTTTTTTTTTTTAAGCTTTTTACTTTGTCCCAGGGTTGGACATCACTGTATAGTGTCAGACCGCTGATCTGACACTTCGCTGATCTGACACAGTGCTTTGCAATCTGACAGGCAGTGCAGGAGGCTTGCAAGCCACCTCCCTGCAGGACCCCGAAGGACCCCCGTGGCCATCTTGGATCTGGGGCCTGCAGGGAGGACAAGAGGAGATGCTCGGAACAACCCGATCACATCGCGTTGTTCCGAGCGTCTCAGGGAAGCACGCAGGGAGCTCCCTCCCTGCGCGATGCTTCCCTATGTCGTCAGAATGCTGCCATCATGTTTGATCGCAGTGTTCCGGGGATTAATGTGCTGGGAGCGGTCCGTGATCGTTCCTGGCACATAGTGACGGATGTCAGCTGTGATAATCAGCTGACACCCGGCCACGATCGGTCGCACTCCCCTCGCTGATCGCATATGACGTACTATCCCGTCTGTGGTCATACGGGCCCAGGCCACCTCGATAGTACGTCTAATGTCAGAAAGGTGTTAAACTTTTTTAGAAAAGATTTTATATTGACATTAACCCCTTTACCAACTTGTGTTTTTAAGTTTTCGTTTTTTGCTCCTCTTCTTCCCAGAGCCATAACTTTTTTATTTTTGCATCAATGTGGCCATGTGAGGACTTGTTTTTTGCGGGACAAGTTGTACTTTTGAAAAATACCATTGATTTTACCAAACAGTGTACTGGAAAACAGAAAAAAAATTCAAAGTGCGGTGAAAGTCTGAAATTGACCTTCCATTATGATTCTCCATGTCATTACTAGTTTGTAGATACCAAACCCATAGCGTCTCCATTTTTTGTGATCTGGGCCTCAGTGAGGGCTGATTTTTGAGTGCTGAGCTGATGTTTTTATTGATACAATTTTGGTGTACATACAATATTTTGATCGCCTGATGTTGCATTTTGATGCAATATTGGGCAACCAAAAAACGAAATGCTGGCATTTTGATTTTTTTTCTTGTTACACCAGTTACCAATCTGATTCTTTTTATACATTGATAGATTGGGCAATTCTAAATGTGGCGATGCCAAATATGTGTAATTTTTTTGTTTTATTTTGATTGAGACAAAATGACTGAGCCAATTTTTACAATTCTGACCACTGTCCCTTTATGAGGTTATAACTCGGGAACGCTTCAACGGATCCCGCTGATTCTGAGAATGTTTTTTCGTGACATATTGTACTTCATGTTAGTGGTAACATTTCTTCGATATTACTTGCGTTTATTTATTTTAAAAAAACGGAAATATGGCGAAAATTTAGCAATTTTCAAACTTTGAATTTTTATGCCCTTACATCAGAGAGATATCTCACATAAAATGGTCAATAAATAACATTTACCATATGTTTACTTTACATCAGCACAATTTTGGAAACACTTTTTTTGTTATTAAGGGTTAAAATTTGACCAGCAATTTCTTATTTTTACAACAAAATTTACAAAACCATTTTTTTAGGGACCACCTCACATTTGAAGTCATTTTTAGGGGTCTATATGTCAGAAAATACCCAAAAGTGACACCATTCTAAAAACTGCACCCCTCAAGGTGTGCAAAACCACATTCAAGAACTTTATTAACCCTTCAGTTGCTGCACAGGAACTGAAGCAATGTGGAAGGAAAAAATGAACATTTAACTTTTTTTCACAAACATTTTACTTCAGAACCAATTTTTTTTATTTTCACGAGTGTAAAAAGAGAAAATGGACCACAAAATTTGTTGTGCAATTTGTCCGGAGTATGCCAATACCCCATATGTGGGGGTGAACCACTGTTTGGCTGCACAGCAGAGCTCAGAAGGGTAGGAGGGCCATTTGACTTTTTCAACACAGAATTCCCGGGAATTGAGATCGGACACCATGTCGCGTTTGCAGAGCCCCTGATGTGCCTAAACAGTGGAAACCCCCCACAGGTGACACCATTTTGGAAACTAGACCCCCTAAGGAACTTATCTAGGTGTGTGGTCAACACTTTGAACCCCCAAGTGCTTCACACAAGTTTATAACGTAGAGCCGAAAAAATTAAAAATCATATTTTTTTCACAAAAATGATATTTTCGCCCCAATTTTTTATTTTCCCAAGGGTAGCAAGAGAAATTGGACCCTAAAAGTTGTTGTGCAATTTGTCCTGAGTATGTCGATATGCCGTATGTGGGGGTGAACCACTGTTTGGGTGCACAGTAGAGCTCAGAAGGGAAGGAGCGCCATTCGACTTTTTCAATGCAGAATTGGCTGGAATTGAGATCAGATGCCATGTCACGTTTGGAGAGCCCCTGATGTGCCTAAACAGTGGAAACCCCCCACAAGTGACACCATTTTGGAAACTAGACCCCCTAAGGAACTTATCTAAGTGTGTGGTCAACACTTTGAACCCCCAAGTGCTTCACACAAGTTTATAACATAGAGCCAAAAAAATTAATCATTTTTTTCACAAAACTGATATTTTCGCCAATTTTTTATTTTTCCAAGGGTAGCAAGAGAAATTGGACCCCAAAAGTTGTTGTGCAATTTGTCCTGAGTATGTACCTCTGTTTGGGCGCACTGCGGAGCTCGGAAGGGAAGGAGCGCCGTTTGACTTTTTAATCTCTTAATTGTGAGAGCGGATGCCATTTCGGGTTTGTAGATGTGCCTAACAGCAGAAATCCCCCACAACTGACCCCATTTTGGAAACTACACCCCTCAAAGATTTTAATCAGGGGTATATTGAGCAATTTGAACCCACATGTACGATACAGAGTTTGATAGCATTAGGTCATCATATTGAAAAAAATCATTTTTTTCACGAAAATCTTGTTTTAGATCTGAATTTCTCACTTTTTTCAGAATTAACACCAAAAAGTAGACCCTACAATTCGTTACCCACTTTATTATGAGAGCAGCGATATCCCATATGTAGTCAAAAAGTTCTGTTTGGACAAATGGCAGGGCTCGGACAGAAAGGGGCACAATGTGACAAATTTGGCTCTATTTGAAATAGATTGTTATACTGGCAGAGCCTGTATGGTTCAAGAGCAACAGAAATCCCCCATAAATGTCTTTTTTTTTATAAATTGTACCCTCTAATCTATTTATCTAAGAAGGTAATGAGTAGTTTGATGCCACCATTTTTTTATGCAGTTGATGCAACACAAGCTTGAAAATTTACAATTTGCATTTTTTTCACTGTCTCTTTTATGATTCTTTTTTGTAAGTTCTGAAGATCAAACCTCAAATTTTATTTCACTAGTTTTTAAGTGTTCAGAAATATATCCAATATGGCACCAATGTGGCACACCATTTGATCTTTAGGCCATGTGCACACGTTCAGGATTTTTAGCGTTTTTTTCGCGTTTTTTCGCTATAAAAACGTGATAAAAACGCGAAAAAAACGCTAACATATGCCTCCTATTATTTACCGTGTATTCCGCATTTTTTGTGCAAATGTTGCGATTTTTTCCGCTCACGTGACCGCTCACATGACCGCGACGTCATGGAAGGTCCTGCGCGCACACACCAGCTATAGGAAGAGGAACGGACGCCGCTGAGGAGATCGTCTGGGTGAGTATAAGCATTTTTTTTATTTTTTTTATTATTTTTAAACATTCTATCTTTTACTATTGATGCTGCATAGGCTGCATCTATAGTAAAAAGTTGGTCACACTTGTCAAGCACTATGTTTGACAAGTGTGACCAACCTGTCAGTCAGTTTTCCAAGCGATGCTACAGATCGCTTGGAAAACTTTAGCATTCTGCAAGCTAATTACGCTTGCAGAATGCTAAAAAAAAACACGAAAAAAACAGAAAAAAAACGCAAAAAAAAATGCGGATTTCTTGCAGAAAATTTCCGGTTTTCTTCAGGAAATTTCTGCAAGAAATCCGGACGTGTGCACATACCCTTAGGGTGAAATTGAAGATCCAGGACCCATTCAAAGCTTCTAGAGACATTGAGCTAACAAGAAAATCCTTCCAAGAATTATTACTCACAGAGGGAGGCATGCTCCTAAAAACACATTGGCTGATTATAAAATTGGTCTTGCAAACAAAACAGTTGTCCCGCATTTGTGTATATTGTAGCAGGAAGAATAAACTGTACTGGAATGAAGGGCAAAATGTGGAGGAAAATGCACCCAACTAAGTGGCAAAGCTGAGTTTGTTCCAAAGATTAAAGAACATCATCAGGGCTAAAATGGCAGACGCTTTCAGAGACTGGTCATATAACGTCCTTTTAGCTCCATCAATCCCTATATGAGAGACGAATGTGCCAATAGACGTAGTACACCATAGCAAGCTCCCACCCGCCAAGGTCAGAACCGCTATATGCACAAAACAACCAGTTCTCTATGGAAAGTATTGTCTGGTACCAGAGGTTCGGCAAGAACCATAAAGTAAAGCCCATAGTGTATAAGTACGGAATTTCCTCATTTTTAGAAATCCTACAATAAAATGATCATGCCCGTATCATCAACATAAATATAAGTAATATAAATGGAAGCCAAAGATTTGTGTAGCAAGACAGATGTAAAAACAGTCAAAGTTAGATAAATGGTCAAAAATATTTGTGAGTAATCAAGTTTTAAAATTCATTTTCAGATGATCTGACTATTCAAGATCATTTGTGGGGTCCGCGTATTGACGTGGGTACGTGGACGAGAATTTGTTGGAATAGCAGTTTGGTATGGGATTGATCAAGTCCTAGAATTTTCAGATGACCTGACTTTGCAAGAACATTTGTGGGGTCCACACTCTAGAGCGTACAGACGTGGGTACGTAGACGAGAATTTGTTGGGATAGTAGTTTGGTATGGGATTGATCGAGTCCTAGAATTTTCAGATGGCGTGACTTTGCAAGAACATTTGTGGGGTCCACACTCTAGAGCGTACATACATGGGTACGTGGATGAGAATTTGTTGGGATAGTAGTTTTGGTATGGGATTGATCAAGTTCTGGAATTAATTGTGAAATGGGGTAAAATGGGATCTACTAATTAAAATATTCTTTATCAATTGTTCCAAATTGTTCTACTGGGGCCACTAACCAGAAAATAAAAATTATTGAAAAAAACAAATAAATAATTGTAGGTGGTGTGGTAGGTCTTAAAACAGGGGGAGATACAAAGGCCTGGTTGGGATGGGCATGTGGGGCAATAGAATGGGGAATCACTCTGTCTGCCATGCTTTCTGCAAACTCGGCATCTTTTTTGAGGATACCTTTGGGTGGGATTGACAAGGACAAGGTGAGGAAAATGGCGTTCTGCAAGTCTCCGGGAATCCTCAGTCGAAGGCTTCCCCCTGTGCCATTGACTCAAATATGAGGCTCTCTACAATTTTTTCCTGAAAGTGCAGGAACGTAAGTGGTCCTTGGGACATGTTATACAGGACAAAGCTGTTATACGTGGCAGTTTGAATAAGGTAGATTGCCAACTTTTTGTACCAGGCCCTGGTCTTCCTCTTGACCAGGTATGGTTGCAGAACCTGGTCTGAAAAGTCTACGCCACCCATATATTTGTTATAGTCTGTGATGCAGACTGATTTTTCCTTGTCCCTGGTGGCACCCCTCTCTCTGACTGTCACAGTAGTGTCCGCATGCAGTGTGGTAAGCATGTAGACGTCCTTCGTGTCTTTCCACTTCACTGCAAGAAGTTGGTCACTTGTGAGTGAGAATGACGCCCCCCTCTCCAAACGTCTGGACACCAACTGTGACGGAAACCACACTGTTTTTCCTGACTGTCCCACAGGCCCCTGTATTTGAACCATGGAGGGATTTATATAGGGGGATGCTCGTGTAGTAGTTGTCAGTATACACGTGGTACCCTTGATGGAGAAAGGGCGTCATTAGCTCCCAGACAATTTTGCCTGGGATACCAATTGTCTGGGGGCAGTTTGGGGGGTTTATTTGGTGGTCTCTACCTTCATAAATTAGGAAGGCGGACTTGTACCCTGATGAGCTCTTGCAAGTTTTGTATAATTTTATGCCGTATTTGGCTCTTTTTGAGGGAATAAATTGGCGGAATGACAGACGGCCCTTGTAGCTCATCAAGGACTTGTCGACTGCCACATTTTGCTCTGGGGTATAGGAATTTAGAAATGAAGTTTTTAGGAGGGAAATTAGGGGTCTCAATTTATTTAGCCAATCGTAGTTGGGGTCCGTTCTTGCGGGGGCTTGCGAATTGTCAATGAAGTGGAGGAATCTCATCAGAGCTTCGTAACGGACTCGGGACATGACAGCTGCAAATACAGGGGTGCTGTGGACAGCTTTTGTTGCCCAGTAAGAGCGGAGTGTGGTTTTTTGTTTTTTTTTACTAAATCCATATTCAGGGTGAGGCCTAAGAAATTTTTTATTTCGGGGACATTTGTGGGGATCCAGGAACGGGAATGAAAGGCAGTGGGTTTTGGGAAATATATTGTCAGGCATATAGGTTTGTTTGGTGGACGATTAATTGTAGGACTTCGGGGCTAATGAAAATTTGGAAAAAATCAATAGGGGTAAAATTGGCGACATCTACTCTTATTCCAGGGATTGCAGAAAAAGGGGGAATTTGAGGGGAAAATGAGGTGTCATTATACCACAGCGGTGGGGGGACTGCGGTACTTGGTCCTACCCCTGAAGCTCCAGCAGTGACGACCGACTCCGCTACCATCGGGCTGGGGGATCCCGTGGAGGAAGAGTCGTCATCACTGTCTGAAAGCTGCTCAGCTTCAGAGGCAGATTCTGTTTCACTGCCAGAGCAAAGCAGGCTGTAAGCTTGCTCCGCGCTGAAAGTTCTGTGGGCCATTTTATTTATTTCCTCTGCTAACCCTAATATGCGTAACCCTAACCCTAATATGCGTAACCCTAACCCTAATATGCGTAGCCCTAACCCTAATATGCGTAGCCCTAACCCTAATATGCGTAACCCTAACCCTAAAAAATATAAAAAAAGTGTTTTTTTTCACTGACAGGGCAGCACTTCAACTGTAATCTCTCTCTTCTCTCCCAGAACAACTACAATGATAGAAGAGAGATACAGCCCAAGTTGTCATGATCTCTGCAGGCAGAGATCATAGCAAGCCTATAGAGGGACAAGCTCTCGGAAGATGGAACTATACTGACCATGAACTAAGCCTGCCGCGCAACTAGAAATAGCCAGGTAGCATTTCCTATTTATCGCTAGATGCCCAGCTCTGGCCTAAGACCTAAATAGCTAGCAGAGGGAAATATAAGACCTGGCTCACCTCTAGAGAAATATTCCAAAGAAGACAGTAGCCCCCCACATATAATGACGGTGAGTTCAGATGAAACAACAAACGCAGCAGGAAAATAGTCTTAGCAAATTTGAGGTCCGCTTACTAGATAGCAGAAGACAGACAGTATACTTTCATGGTCAGCAGAAAAACACTAACAAAACACCATCCAGAGATTACCTTAAACTCTGGCATTAACTCATAACGCCAGAGTAGCAATCCCTGATCAACGAGAGCTTTCCAGACACAGTAACAAAACTTCAGCTGTGAACTGGAACAAATAGGCAAAACAAAACATGGACAAAAGTCCAACTTATCTAGTAGTTGTCTAGAAGCAGGAACAAGCACTGAGAGGCATCAGATAACATTGTTGACCGGCAAGAAACCACCAGAGAAATGAGCTTAAATAGCGACACCCACTACTGATGGAACCAGGTGAAACAGGAAAGAGGATGACAAGTCCAATTCCACAAGCGGCCACCGGGGGAGCCCAGAATCCAAATTCACAACAGTACCCCCCCCTCAAGGAGGGGGCACCGAACCCTCACCAGATCCACCAGGGCGACCAGGATGAGCCCTATGGAAGGCACGAACAAGATCAGAAGCATGAACATCAGATGCATTGACCCAAGAATTATCCTCCTGGCCGTAACCCTTCCAGTTGACCAGATACTGGAGTTTCCGTCTGGAAACACGAGAGTCCAAAATTTTCTCCACAACGTACTCCAACTCACCCTCAACCAACACCGGAGCAGGAGGCTCAACTGAAGGTACAACAGGTACCTCATACCTGCGCAATAACGACCGATGAAAAACGTTATGAATGGAAAAGGACGCAGGGAGGTCCAAACGGAAAGAAACAGGATTAAGAACCTCCAATATTCTATAAGGGCCGATGAACCGAGGTTTAAACTTAGGAGAAGAGACCCTCATAGGGACAAAACGAGAAGACAACCACACTAAATCTCCAACACAAAGCCGAGAACCAACACGACGATGACGGTTGGCAAAACGCTGAGTCTTCTCCTGGGACAACTTCAAATTGTCCATAACCTGCCCCCAGATGTGATGCAATCTCTCCACCACCGCATCCACTCCAGGACAATCCGAGGATTCCACCTGACCGGAGGAAAATCGAGGGTGAAACCCCGAATTACAGAAAAACGGGGACACCAAGGTGGAAGAACTGGCCCGATTATTGAGGGCGAACTCTGCCAATGGCAAAAAAGCAACCCAATCATCCTGGTCAGCAGAGACAAAACACCTCAGATATGTCTCAAGGGTCTGATTAGTCCGCTCGGTCTGGCCATTAGTCTGAGGGTGAAAAGCAGATGAAAAAGACAAATCTATGCCCATCCTAGCACAGAATGCCCGCCAAAATCTAGACACAAATTGGGTACCTCTGTCAGAAACAATATTCTCAGGAATACCGTGCAATCGGACAACATTCTGAAAAAACAGAGGAACCAACTCAGAAGAAGAAGGCAACTTGGGCAGAGGAACCAAATGGACCATTTTAGAGAAACGGTCACAGACCACCCAGATGACAGACATCTTCTGGGAAACAGGCAGATCTGAAATAAAATCCATCGAGATGTGTGTCCAAGGCCTCTTAGGAATAGGCAAGGGCAACAGCAGTCCGCTAGCCCGAGAACTACAAGACTTGGCCCGAGCACAAACGTCACATGACTGCACAAAGACTCGCACATCTCGTGACAGGGAAGGCCACCAGAAGGATCTTGCCACCAAATCCCTGGTACCAAAAATTCCGGGATGACCTGCCAATGCAGAAGAATGTACCTCAGAGATGACTCTGCTGGTCCAATCATCCGGAACAAACAGTCTATCAGGCGGACAACGATCCGGTCTATCCGCCTGAAACTCTTGCAAGGACCGCCGCAGATCAGGAGAAACGGCCGACAAAATTACTCCCTCCCTAAGGATACCTGTGGGTTCAGAATTACCAGGAGAGTCCGGGTCAAAACTCCTAGAAAGGGCATCTGCCTTAACATTCTTAGAACCCGGTAGGTATGACACCACAAAATTAAAGCGAGAAAAAAATAAAGACCAGCGCGCCTGTCTAGGATTCAGGCGTCTGGCAGTCTCAAGATAAATCAAATTTTTGTGGTCAGTCAATACCACCACCTGATGCCTAGCCCCCTCGAGCCAATGGCGCCACTCCTCAAACGCCCACTTCATGGCCAAAAGCTCCCGATTCCCAACATCATAATTCCGCTCTGCGGGCGAAAATTTGCGAGAAAAGAAGGCACAAGGCCTAATGACGGAGCAGTCGGAACCTTTCTGCGACAACACTGCCCCAGCTCCGATCTCCGAAGCGTCAACCTCAACCTGAAAAGGCAGATTCACATCAGGCTGACGCAACACAGGGGCAGAGGCAAAACGGCGCTTAAGCTCCTGAAAGGCCTCTACAGCATGAGGGGACCAATTAGCAACATCAGCGCCTTGTCTGGTCAAATCAGTCAGTGGTTTAACGACATCCGAAAAACCAGCAATAAATCGGCGGTAAAAGTTGGCAAAGCCCAAAAATCTCTGAAGACCCTTAAGAGAGGAGGGCTGAGTCCAGTCACAAATAGCTTGCACCTTGACGGGATCCATCTCAATGGAAGAGGGAGAAAAAATATACCCCAAAAAGGAAATTTTCTGGACCCCAAAAACGCACTTAGACCCCTTCACACATAAAGAATTAGACCGCAGAACCTGAAAAACTCTCCTGACCTGCTGGACATGAGAGTCCCAGTCATCAGAAAAAATCAGAATATCATCCAGATATATTATCATAAATTTATCCAGAAAATCGCGGAAAATATCATGCATAAAAGACTGGAAAACTGAAGGGGCATTAGAAAGACCAAAAGGCATGACCAAATACTCAAAGTGGCCCTCGGGCGTATTAAATGCGGTCTTCCACTCATCCCCCTGCCTGATCCGCACCAAATTATACGCCCCACGAAGATCAATTTTAGAGAACCACTTAGCACCCTCTATACGAGCAAACAAATCAGTAAGCAATGGCAATGGGTATTGATACTTAACAGTGATCTTATTCAGAAGCCGATAATCAATACATGGTCTCAAAGAGCCGTCTTTTTTTGAGACAAAGAAAAACCCAGCTCCCAAGGGAGAAGAAGATGGACGAATATGTCCCTTTTCCAAAGACTCCTTTATATATTCCCGCATAGCAGCATGTTCCGGCACAGACAAATTAAACAAACGACCCTTTGGATATTTACAACCCGGTATCAAATCTATGGCACAATCGCACTCACGGTGCGGAGGTAACGACCCAAGCTTGGGTTCGTCAAAGACGTCTTGATAATCAGAGAGGAACTCAGGGACTTCAGAGGGAATGGACGACGAAATAGAAACCAAAGGTACGTCCCCATGAATACCCTTACATCCCCAGCTCAACACAGACATTGCTCTCCAGTCCAAGACTGGGTTGTGAGACTGCAACCATGGCAATCCCAGTACCAAATCGTCATGTAAATTATACAGCACCAGGAAACGAATAATCTCCTGGTGATCCGGATTGATACGCATGGTTACTTGTGTCCAGTATTGTGGTTTATTATTAGCCAATGGGGTGGAGTCAATCCCCTTCAGAGGAATAAGAGTCTCCAAAGGCTCTAAATCAAAACCACAACGATTGGCAAAGGACCAATCCATAAGACTCAGAGCGGCGCCAGAGTCAACATAGGCGTCCGTGGCAATGGATGACAAAGAGCAAATCAGGGTTACAGACAAAATAAACTTAGACTGAATGGTGCCAATGGAAACAGACTTATCAAGCTTCTTTGTACGCCTAGAGCATGCTGATATAACATGAGTAGAATCCCCACAATAGAAACACAATCCATTCTTCCGTCTAAAATTCTGTCGCTCGCTCCTGGACAGAATTCTATCACACTGCATACTTTCTGGCGTCTTTTCCATAGACACCGCCAGATGGTGCACCGGTTTGCGCTCCCGCAGACGCCTATCAATCTGAATAGCCATTGTCATGGACTCATTCAGACCTGCAGGCAAAGGGAACCCCACCATAACATCCTTAACGGCATCAGAGAGACCTTCTCTGAAAGTTGCCGCCAAGGCGCACTCATTCCACTGAGTAAGCACAGACCATTTACGGAATTTTTGGCAGAAAACTTCAGCTTCGTCTTGCCCCTGAGATAGTGCCATCAAAGTTTTTTCTGCCTGAAGTTCCAAATGAGGTTCCTCATAAAGCAAGCCCAAGGCCAGAAAAAACGCATCCACATCGCGTAACGCAGGATCCCCTGCTGGCAATGAGAAGGCCCAATCTTGAGGGTCACCCCTGAGCAAGGAAATCACAATCCTAACCTGCTGAGCAGGGTCTCCAGCTGAACGAGACTTCAGGGACAAATAAAGCTTACAATTATTTCGGAAATTCTGGAAGCTAGCTCTATTCCCTGTGAAGAACTCCGGCAAAGGAATTCTCGGCTCAGATACCGGAGCATGTACCACAAAATCTTGTAAATTTTGTACTTTCGTGATGAGATTATTCAAACCCGCAGTTACACTCTGGAGATCCATTATTGTCAGGTGCACACAGAGCATACAGAGATTAGGAGGAGAGAGAGAAAAAAGACTGCAGCAAGGCAGACTGGAGGAAAAAAAAAAAAAAAAAAAAATTCCAGCAGACTTCTTATAACTCTCCTTTCTCAACCTGGGTCTTTAACACTTTACTGGCCGGTCAAACTGTCATGATCTCTGCAGGCAGAGATCATAGCAAGCCTATAGAGGGACAAGCTCTCGGAAGATGGAACTATACTGACCATGAACTAAGCCTGCCGCGCAACTAGAAATAGCCAGGTAGCATTTCCTATTTATCGCTAGATGCCCAGCTCTGGCCTAAGACCTAAATAGCTAGCAGAGGGAAATATAAGACCTGGCTCACCTCTAGAGAAATATTCCAAAGAAGACAGTAGCCCCCCACATATAATGACGGTGAGTTCAGATGAAACAACAAACGCAGCAGGAAAATAGTCTTAGCAAATTTGAGGTCCGCTTACTAGATAGCAGAAGACAGACAGTATACTTTCATGGTCAGCAGAAAAACACTAACAAAACACCATCCAGAGATTACCTTAAACTCTGGCATTAACTCATAACGCCAGAGTAGCAATCCCTGATCAACGAGAGCTTTCCAGACACAGTAACAAAACTTCAGCTGTGAACTGGAACAAATAGGCAAAACAAAACATGGACAAAAGTCCAACTTATCTAGTAGTTGTCTAGAAGCAGGAACAAGCACTGAGAGGCATCAGATAACATTGTTGACCGGCAAGAAACCACCAGAGAAATGAGCTTAAATAGCGACACCCACTACTGATGGAACCAGGTGAAACAGGAAAGAGGATGACAAGTCCAATTCCACAAGCGGCCACCGGGGGAGCCCAGAATCCAAATTCACAACACCAAGTGCTGCCATGTTTATCAAACATAAGGGGTTTTGATCACTGTGATAGGACATATTACAGTAATCAAAACCCAGCAGCCAATGAGAAAATTCTCACTGGTTGCCGGGTGTCCGCTGGCAGATCTTGACGCATGTGCCCGCCATTTTCTTCCAGCCGAGAAGAAGGGGGGCCGGGGGCTGTGGGCCGGGGACCAGCGTCTGCGGGGACATAGGTACCGTGGGGGGCTCGGGGGACCCTATTTCTCTCCCCTCTGATATGCGATCACATCAGAGGGGAGAGAAAATGCAAAACAAACGTTATATATATATATATATATATATATATATATATATATATATATGTGTGTTATATGGGGCGATTGCAACCCCAGGGGTCTGTAAAGACCCCCGGGATTGCGATTGTCCCTAGGGTCGGTGAAAACCGACCCCAATCAACTCCCAAATCCTGCGGAAGATAGATTTTGGCGGGCGCATCTGCACATCTGCATCTGTCCAGGGGACAGCTTTTCCGGTACATAAGGTACCGTGGGGGGCTCGGGGGACCCTATTTCTCTCCCCTCTAATGTGCGATCACATCAGAGGGGAGAGAAAATAAATGCAAAACCAGATTTTTTTATTTTTTTTTGCGACCACTGGTAAACGGTTAATTACCGGCGATCGCAAAAGCGGGGTCGGTAAAAACCGACCCGAATCATGTTCTCTGGGGTCTCGGCTACCCCTGGCAGCCGAGACCCCGGAGAAAATCGGACTCTGGGGGGCACTATTCATCTTTTCCACAGCGCCGTTAATTAACGGCGCTGTGGTTTAAGTACCCTTAATGACCGCCGTTAAGGCGTTAGGCATATCGACGGTCGTTAAGGGGTTAAGCTGTTATATTTTTAAAAAACTTAAAAAAAAAAAAAAACTTTTAACATGTTTCCAAAGTCTCCATGGGAGACTAGAAGCTGTGATCATCCGATCGCCTGTGCTTCACATAGTAAGGCTGCCGTCACACTAGCAGTATTTGGTCAGTATTTTACATCAGTATTTGTAAGCCAAAACCAAGAGTGGGTGATAAATGCAGAAGTGGTGCATATGTTTCTATTATACTTTTCCTCTAATTGTTCTACTCCTGGTTTTGGCTTACAAATACTGATGTAAAATAATGACCAAATACTGCTAGTGTGACGGCAGCCTAAGGCTTTAGCCCTGCTATGAGTAGCAGAAATTCTCATCTGATATGAGCGCTGGCCACAGGGCCTTAAATCTCAGAGATATGTCACACAAAATACTTAATAAGTAACATTTCCCACATGTCTACTTTACATCAGCATAATTTTGGAACCAAAATTGTTTTTGTTAGGGAGTTATAAGTGTTAAAAGTTGACCAGCAATTTCTCATTTTTACAACACCATTTTTTTAGGGACCACATCACATTTGAAGTCACTTTGAGGGGTCTATATGATAGAAAAAGTGTGACACCATTCTAAAAACTGCACCCCTCAAAGTGCTTAAAACCACATTCACGAAGTTTATTACCCTTCAGGTGTTTCACAGGAATTTTTGGAATGTTTAAAAAAAAAAAAAGAACATTTAAACTTTTTTTCACAAAAAATTACTTCAGATCCAATTTGTCTTTTTTTACCAAGGAGAAATTGGACCCCAAAAGTTGTTGTACAATTTGTCCTGAGTACGCCGATACCCCATATGTGGGTAAACCTCTGTTTGGGCGCATGGCAGAGCTCGGAAGGGAAGGAGCGCCATTTGACTTTTCAATGCAAAATTGGCTGGAATTGAGAGAAGACGCCATGTCGCGTTTGGAGAGCCCCTGATGTGCCTAAACTGTGGAATCCCCCCAAACGTGACACCATTTTGGAAAGTAGACCCCCTAAGGAACTTATCTAGATGTGTGGTGAGCACTTTGAACCCCCAAGTGCTTCACAGAAGTTTATAATGTAGAGCCGTAAAAATAAAAAATCTTATTTTCTTCACAAAAATGATTTTTCACCCCTAATTTTTTATTTTCCCAAGGGTATCTGTAGAAATTGGACCCCAAAAGTTGTTGTGCAATTTGTCCTGAGTACCTGAGTACGCTGATACCCGATATATGGGAGAAAACTACTGTTTGGGCACATGGCAGAGCTCGGAAGGGAAGAAGTGGCGTTTTAGAGTGCAGACTTTGATGGAATGGTCTGTGGGCGTCACGTTGCGCTTGCAGAGCCCCTGATGTACCTAAACAGTAGAAATCCCCACAAATGACCCCATATTGGAAACTAGACCCCCCCAAGGAACTTATCTAGATGTGTTGTGAGAATTTTGAACCCCCAAGTGTTACTAAAGTTTATAACGCAGAGCCGTGAAAATAAATCTTTTTTTTCCACAAAATTGTTTCTTTTGGCCCCCCGTTTTGTATTTTCCCAAGGGAAACAGGAGAAATTGGACCCCAAAAGTTGTTGTCCAATTTGTTCTGAGTATGCTTATACCCCATGTGTGGGGGTAAACCACTGTTTGGGCGCACGGCAGAGCTCGGAAGGGAATGAGCACCGTTTTACTTTTTCAACGCAGAATTGGATGGAATTGAGATCGGACGCCATGTTGCGTTTGCAGAGCCCCTGGTGTGCATAAACAGTTGAACCCCCCCCAATTCTAACTTCAAACCTAACCCCAACACAACCTTAATCCTAATCCCAACCCTAACCACACCCCTAACCCCAACACACCCCTAAACCTAGTCCCAACCCTAACCAAACCCCTAACCCAAACACACCCCTAATCCCAACCCCAACACACTCCTAACCCCAACACACCCTTAACCCTAATCCCAACCCTAACCATACCCCTAACCCTGACAAACCCCTAACCCTACCGTAAACGTAATCCAAACCCTAACCCTACCTCTAGCCCCAAGCCTAACTTTAGCCCCAACCCTAATCCTAATGGGAAAATGGAAATACATATTTTTTTATTTTATTATTTTTCCCTACCTAAGGCGGTGATAAATGTTTGGCAGCTGTCACACACTAAAAGACGCTTTTTAACGCAAAAAATATTTTTTGCTTTGCCACATTCTGAGAGCTAGAATTTTTCCACATTTTGGTCCACATAGTTATGTGAGGTCTTGTTTTTTGCGGGACGAATTGACTTTTTTATTTGTACCATTTTCGGGCTCATGACATTTTTTGATCGCTTTTTATTCTGATTTTTGTTAGGCAGAATGAACAAAAAACAGCAATTCGTCAATTTCTTTGGGGGGGTTTATACCGCTCCGCGTTTGATAAAATTGATGAAGCAGTTTTATTCTTCAGGTCAGTACGATTACAGCGATACCTCATTTATATCTTTTTTTATGTTTTAGCTCTTTTATACAATAAAAACTATGTTATGCGGGACAAGATGACGTTTTCGGCGGTATCATGTTTATTTATATCCGTCTTTTTGAACGCGTGTTATTCCACATTTTGTTCGGTGGTATGATGATAAAGCATTGTTTTTTGCCTTGATTTTTATTTATTATTTTTATGTTCACTGAAGGGGTAACTAGTGGGACAGTTTTATAGGTCGGGTCGTTACGGATGCGGCAATACTAAATATGTGTACTGTTTTTTGTTTTTCTTTTCATTTATACAAAGAAATGTATTTATTGGAACTTTTTTTTTTTTTTTTTATTTCAGATTTTTTTTTTTTTTTTTTTACACATAATATATATATATTTTTTACTTTGTCCCAGGGTGGGACATCATGGTATAGTGTCAGATCGCTGATCTGACACTTTGCACAGCACTGTGTCAGATCAGCGATCTGACAGGCAGTGCTGCAGGCTTGCCGGCGCCTGCTGTCAGGGGCCTGCAGGGAGGAGACGTTCGGAATGTGATCACATCGCGTTGTTCCGAGAGTCTCAGGGAAGCACGCAGGGAGCCCCCTCCCTGTTATGATCCGGTGACCTTGGAGCCGCATGAGAGACTTTCTCAGGAGTAGGTGGTACCTGTACTGACCGCAAACCCTAAACTAACACCGCAACTAGAAGTAGCCGTGGGATGTACCCAACACGTCCTAGACACCTTGACACAGCCGGAGGACTAAATACCCCTATAGATGGAAATGGGAATTCTATCTTGCCTCAGAGCAGAACCCCAGAGGATAGGCAGCCCCCCACAAATATTGACTGTGAGTATAAGAGGAAAAACACACGCAGGCAGAAAAACAGGATTTAGCAAAAGAGGCACTTCTAGCTAAACAGAAAAGGATAGGACAGAATTCTAAGCGGTCAGTATTAAAATACTAAAAATATCCACAGCAGATAATACAAATATACTACATCTAACTAAAGACATAGAAAGTATATCTGCATCTCCTGAGAATCCAGCATGACTGAAAAATCCAAACAAAGTCTAAGCTGGACAAAAACACAATGAAGTGCACTGAATTGCAAAGCACACTGCATGTGTGGACAGAGACAAAAAAAACAGACACTTATCTTAGCTGAATTGCAGCAGGGCATGAGGAGCCAGAGAGAGATGCAATCCCTCCAAGTACAATGGACAACTGGCATTGACTCATGGATCCTGCACACCTAAATACCTAATAGAGCTGCAATCAGCAGAAACACCTGTCCTGGATTACAACCCCAAGACAACTGCACTACCACCAACAACCACCGGAGGGAGCCCAAGAGCAGAATTCACAACACCTCCCTGCACGATGCTTTCCTATGCCGCCGGAACACTGCGATCATGTTTGATCGCAGTGTTCCAGGGCTTAATGTGTCGGGAGCGGTCTGTGACCTGGAACATAGTGTCAGATGACAGCTGTAATAATCAGCTGACACCCAGCCACTATCGGCCGCGCTCCCCCCGTTAAGTCCCAGGTCACCTTGACGGAATAGCATGTCAAATGGCAGAAAGGGGTTAAATGGGTTTTCCCCATGAATAAAGTTCATTTTAATCAATATTTTCATTAATAGATCTTGGAACAATAATAAGTTCCACAATTGGATGTGTTTAAATAAAATGGTTCTGTGATTAGATAATCTTATAAATGTGCCCGTGCTGTGTACTCTGTAATGGCTGTGTCTGACCATACAGGGACATGGTCTGATAATACCAGAGCTCCTGGGCAGGGAGGGACGCAAAAGTGTATAGACATTACAGCAGAGGATCACAAATTACTCTTTATGTGAGATAAAACATTGTTTATAAAAAGGCAACGAAATGTGTTTCCTTGCAGCGATAATAAGCGGTGATCCCATGCTGTAATGTCTGTATACTCTTTGGCTTCTCCCCTGCTCAGAAGCTGTGGCATGATCAGACCATGCCCCTTTACAGTCAGACACTGCCATTACACAGTACACAGCAGGGGAACATTTACAAGATTATCTCAGCACAGGAACATTTTATTTAAATGGAACCTGTCTGCAGGATTGTGCATAGTAACCTGCACACTGTCAGGTTGGTGCCGTTATACTTTTTAAAATGATACCTTGGTTGATGAAATCCATCTTGTGGTTCTCGAATCTTTATTTTCAGTCTGTAGCTAATGATATGCTCAAGCCTGGAGGGGGGGTCTGCATGTGATGCTCTGATTAGGTATTCGTAATGCTGACTGCTGACAGGTCACTGATCCCTCACTAACCTGCCTCCTAGTTTGCACAATGAATATCTACATATTTAAAAAAAAAAAAAACCTTCGGCAGGCAGGCGCCAGCCGTGGCACCTGGTCTGCGGCATAATCACATGTTTTGTGTGCCAATAATACATTTTGTCATTGATCCTCAATATTTGTTAGGACTTTCTTAATCCCACAAATCCCTGATATCGCAGGCTGGGAAGGTCATGAGTACCACCCACGGTGATGTTTGGAGCGAACAGCTCTCTCCTGCCTCCTATCGTCTGGGCAATTACATGATTGACCGACAATCAACAGAGAAGGCCGCAGCCTGTTCGCACCACTAGGCCGGCTATCGGAAAATTAGCGCTGAGTGTACGGCATATACACCTCCAGATTCCAACACATGGAATAGGTATACACACCCCAGTACAGTCAGAGTAAACTCTCAGATAACCCCAGATTACTTGCCGTCACCACTAATCTGTTTCAGTCGATTAGACTCTGTTAAAACAGTAGCTAATGGCTTTGGGGCATAGTTTACAGAACAGAACTATTACATTTTATATTTAATCCAAAGGGGGGCAATGTTTATGAAAAATATACAAAAGATTTTACAAAGGGGACAAAACAATACAGCATAAACGTTTACATAACATGAAATGGAATAACAGGAGAACTTGACAGAGACGATTCAGAGACGATTCAGTTTAGCAGAAGGAGAGCACTTCGCTTGGTCTGTGGATAAACAGGGTCCCTACAAACATAAAAACGTAACTCTCTTGTAGGAACACTGATCATAATTGGGATCGATCTTTTATCAGACCCCGAGTCCCACCCACACACCCCTTGACATAAATATGCACACCTATACAGCTCTGCTACATCTCTTTGGCTTTGTACTAGCAGGCGCCAGCCCTGATCCCCCCCTTGCAGCTTCCACCATTCACAGCTGCATATGTGTGTAAGTCCACTTCTCCCTCTCCCCTGCTGTACAGCTGTAATGTGAAACCAGTGTGCTAGCAGCCACGCTGGTTAGTTTTATGGCTCTGAACTGGTTGAAAGCAGCCTACAGCCTCATGGCCATCTCATTGTCTAGTACAGTGATTATTTTAAGACCAAATATAATGGCATTGATTAAGTGAGATAGGGGGAATCTTACATTTTTGGAACGTGCATCAGTAGAGCTATACACCAGTGCGTTTTCTAATTTCCCGTACCAGCAGAATCCGAGAAATGGATTACTACTTAACCGGGTCGTATAGATACTTCATGTTTGGGCTCAAATTAAAGCCCAGCTCATGAAAATCTATCCTACGCTATTCCTTATATATAAATTATGGGGAAGAGTTAGACAAATTTGTGGAGTCAGCTGTCTTACCAGGTTCTCCCCGCTGTGGTTTAATAACAATTTACCGGAGTTTCTGGCAATGGGATGTTTACCAGAATGGCAGGCCAGGGGGATACGATATGTCTATCAGGTTCTAGAGCAGCGAGAGCTGAAATCCTTTTCCCAGCTACAATCGGAATTTGGTATTAGGGCTTCTGGGGGATATCAATATGCACAGGTGAGACATGCGTTTAATGCCCAGAACAGGGGAGACCGTTTTAAAACTCAAGGCAATTTAGTGTTGGAGTATGTGTGTGGAGAGGGGGCAACGAGAGGGGATATTTCCACCTTGTACAGAGACCTACTACATACTCATTTACTGAGTTTCCCGATTGGCACTAGAACTAAATGGGAGAGAGAACTGGGCCATTTAGAGGATGAAACATGGATGTCTGTGTTAAAATTGATACCAAAACTGTCACTGAATGAATCGTACAGACTGTCTCAGCTTTATATCCTACATAGAGTGTATAGATCTCCAGATGTTTTGCATAAGGCCGGATTGCGGTCTGACTCTGAGTGCCCTAGGTGCAGGAATGACAGTGCTGGACTGCTTCACATGCTCTGGACGTGTCCAAGGCTTGCTGCTCTCTGGTTGGTGATTATCAGTCGAATAGAGGGGGCTTATAAATGCGTGGTCCCAATGGAAGCGGCGATGTGTTTGTTGGGATATGTAAAGGAGATAAGAGTAGATAACAATTTGAAGATAGCAATTGCTAGACTATTGTACATGGTTTGGAAGGTCATAGCAAGAAACTGGTTAAAAGAGGATCGAGAGGAGAATACCTTCAATATGTGAAACATGTTATTACTCTAGAAAAGGGGGTTCACCAGAAAAGAGGGAAAGTGGAGTTTTATGATAAACTGTGGACGCTTTGGCTGGAATTGGGGTAGGGGAGGGATGAGGGAAGAATGTTCTGTGAAGTCTTTTCCTGTTGGAATGTTTGTTTATATGGGGACAGTAGGAGTCATCACATAATACTAAAGTATATGCCGGTATACGATATGCTAAGGGAAGAGCATGGGCTGTCTAAATGGGGAGAAGGGGTTGGTAATGTTGGGATATATTGCGGGGGGGGGGGGAAATCTTTTCAAAATCCCTGTATTGTTGTAAAATGTTTATAGTGATTTTATACTTAATAAAAATCTATTTGAGTTAAAAACAAAAAAACAACAAAAAACAAAACCCAGCTCATGCTCGGAAGAATGGTAGTTCCGTCGTCGCTATACGAGGTTCCATCCCAAAGTGATGATGGTTATGAGTTTTCAGTGGGTATGAGTCCCCCTGGGAAAAGATGAGTGTATATCATAACTCAGCCCACTCAGTGATGTCACGAGCAGAGGGTATAAAATATGGAACCTAATTTTAGGAAAGGGTTTTTGTCCAGGAAGCCTGCTACAGGAGGCTCTGCAACCAGCCTGATGCATTTGGGATGTCACTCCCTTCCCCCCACACTGCATGGCAGCCATGATATGAGATAACTGGAAGTGTTTTTTAAACTTTAATCCCTTTTATTTATAATTGTCTATACATACTATAATTGTCTCATCTTGTAATATCATTTTTTTTATACCTTTTGTAAACACTACCTAATCTTTTTGGAGTAAAAGCTATAATATTTACTAGTGTCGTTTTCCATGCTCTAAACGTACCCTAAGTCCTCCTACCTAAGCCATTGCTACTGATTGGGTTGGCTCCTAACCAGCTATTGATCATAGTAATAGGAGCTGGTGGCAGCAGAGTGTGCTGAGCTTGTTGGGTAAAGTTGGCAATGATGGAAAGGGGTTTGTAAGTGTATTGCCCGGCTGCGGCTGGGAATAGTTAAATTGCCTTGCGAAAGTATTCGGCCCCCTGGAACTTTTCAACCTTTTCCCACATATCATGCTTCAATCATAAAGATACCAAATGTACATTTTTGGTGAAGAATCAACAACAAGTGGAACACAATTGTGAAGTTGAATGAAATTTATTGGTTATTTTAAATTTTTGTGGAAATTCAAAAACTGAAAAGTGGGGCATGCAATATTATTCGGCCCTTTTACTTTCAGTGCAGCAAACTCACTCCAGAAGTTCATTGTGGATCTCTGAATGATCCAGTGTTATCCTAAATGCCTAATGATGATAAATATAATCCACCTATGTGTAATCAAATCTCCGTATAAATGCACCTGCTCTGTGATAGTCTCAGGGTTCTGTTTGAAGCACAGAGAGCATCATGAAGACCAAGGAACACATCAGGCAGGACCATGATACTGTTGTGGAGAAGTTTAAAGCTGGATTTGGTTACAAAATGATTTTCAAAACTTTAAACATCCCAAGGAGCACTGTGCAAGCGAATCTACCAAGACCCGGCCGTCCCTCTAAAATTTCATCTCAAACAAGGAGAAGACTGATCAGAGATGCAGCCAAGAGGCCCATGATCACTCTGGATGAACTGCAGAGATGTACAGCTGAGGTGGGACAGTCTGCCTATAGGACAACAATCAGTCATACACTATGGAAGAGTGGCAAGAAGAAAGCCATTTCTCAAAGATATCCATATAAAGTGTCCTTTAAAGTTTGCAGCAAGCCACCTGGGAGACACACCAAACGTGGAAGAAGGTACTCTGGTCAGAAGAAACCAAAATCAAACTTTTTGGCAACAATGCCAAACGATATGTTTGGCGTAAAGGCAACACAGCTCATCACCTTGAACACACCATCCCCACTGTCAAACATGGTGGTGGCAGCATCATGGTTTGGGCCTGATTTTCTTCAGCAGGGACAGGGAAGATGGTTAAAATTGATGGGAAGATGGACGGAGCCAAATACAGGACCATTCTTGAAGAAAACCTGTTGGAGTCTGCAAAAGATCTGAGACTGGGACGGAGATTTGTCTTCCAACAAGACAATGATCCCAAACATAAAGCAAAATCTACAATGGAATGGTTCACAAATAAACGTATCCAAGTGTTAGAATGACCAAGTCAAAGTCCAGACCTCAATCCAATCGAGAATCTGTGGAAAGAGCTGAAAACTGCTGCTCACAAACGATCTCCATCAAACCTCACTGAGCTCCAGCTGTTTGCCAAGGAAGAATGGGCAAGAATTTCAGTCTCTCGACGTACAAAACTGATAGAGACATACCCCAAGCGACTTGCAGCTGAGATCGGAGCAAAAGGTGGCGCAACAAGTATTAAGTTAAAGGGGCCGAATAATATTGCAAGCTCCACTTTTCTTTTTTAAAATTTTAAATAACCAATAAATTTCATTCAACTTCACAATTGCGTTCCACTTGTTGTTGATTGTTCACCAAAAATTTACATTTGGTATCTTTATGTTTGAAGCATGATATGTGGGAAAAGGTTGAAAAGTTCCAGGGGTCCGAATACTTTTGCAAGGCACTGTATATCGCCATCACTGCAGCGTACCCAATACCCAGATTTTTTATATTTTCTATGACATTTTATTCACATTATTTAGCTAGGGGAAAAAAAAAAAAATCGATGTGAAAGTGTCTAGCTGTTATCAGATAGCTGCTACTTCGCATGCGCTGGTGGCGCCATCTTACAGGAGAAGAAAAAAAAATTCCTCCTCCAAGATGGTGCCACCAGCACCGTAGCATCTCTCGGATCACAGGTATATACACAGGAGATAGATGAGAGATGATACAGCACAGGTGCGTGGGGCGCCATCTTGGAGGAATTTTTTTTTTCTTCTCGAGTAGGGTATGTGCACACATTGCAGATTTGCCTGCGGATTTGTCTGCACTAAATCCGCAGCTCTTGGCAGAAAATGCAGGTGCTTTTTTCATGCGTTTTTTGCGCGTTTGTGATGTGTTTTTGTATGCGTTTTTGAAAGCTAAATAAAGATGTATTATTGAACAAAAAAAAAAAAAAAGATTTGTGATGTCATGTCTTGTCCAACCTCCTCTTTTACATTTGTCCAACCCACACTCCATTACACACATAGATAGATAAATAGATAGATAGATAGATAGATAGATAGATAGATAGATAGATAGATAGGCTACTTTCACACCACAGTTTTCTTCCGTCAGGCAGGATCTGTCAAATTTTTGAAAATACGGATCCGTTGCAAATAGTGAAAAACTGTGGCAACTGATCCATTTTTTTGAGACAGAGAGAAGGGAAAATGTGCATGAAGTTTCATACGTTTTTTGCCGGATCCGTCTCTGTGCGTTTTCGTCGGACAGAAAAACCGTTCTTCTGTTTTCTCCGTCTGCCGGAAACAGCTTTTCTGATGGATAAGGCAAAATCCAGATGAAACGTGAGGCCATCAAGCGCAATCCGGTGCTAATACAACTCTATGAGAAAAAAACGGATTCGGCGGGAAAAAAAACCCTGATCTGTTATTTTCAAAACTCGCCGGATTGTGCCTGACGGCAAAAACCTGATGTGTGAAAGTAGCCAGATAGATATATGGATAGCTATATCTATGTATCTACAGATATATCTATCTATCTATGAATATATCTATAGATAGATATAGCCATAGTTATTCATCTATAGATATATAGATTTATCTATGGATATATCCATAGATATATCCATAGATATATAATAGCAAGGCCTATGTTTATTAATGAACGTTTAATTAAAAAAAAAAAACTGGAAAAAAAAAGGCGTGGTCTCCCGCACAATTTTCTGCGTCAGAGGTGGAAAGCCGACAGCCGGGGGCCAATATTTGTAGCCTGGGAAGGGGGTAATACCCATGGCCCCTTCCCAGGCTATGAATATCAGCCTGCAGCTGTCTGCGTAGCCTTTACTGGCTATTAAAATAGGGCGACCCCCCAAAAAAAATTACTTGGGGTCCCCCTATATTTTATAGCCAGAAAGGCTACGCAGACAGCTGCGGGCTGATATTCATAGCCTAGAGAGAGGCCATGGATATTTTCCCCCCTCCTGGCTACAAATACCAGCTCGCAGCCGCCCCAGATATGTCGCATCTGTAAGATGCGCCAATTCCGGCACTTAGCCCCTCTCTTCCCACTCCCCTGTAGCGATGGGATATGGGGTAATAAGGGGTTAATGTCACCTTGCTAATGTAAGGTGACATTAAGCCCGGTTAATAATGGAGAGGCGTCAATAAGACACCTATCCTTTATTAGTCCTATAGTAGTGAAAGGATTAAAAAAAAATAGACACAGCCAGAAAAAAAGTATTTTAATATACTTAATTTAACCATACTTGTCATACTCAATTGCCTGCATAAAATTAAAAATAATAAACCGTATACTCACTTTCTGCCGTAGTCCAATTAATAAGTAGTGTCCCACGACGATCTCCCCTATAGAACAGTGACATCAGGTGATGTCACTGCTCAATAAACCTTCAGTGACACACTGACAGGAGACAATGGCTCCTGCAGTGCATCACTGAAGAGGTTACCTGAGTTCAGGGTCTCACTTTATGGCAATGCTGCGTGGTAATTTTCCCACACAGCAGTGCCACAAGTGAGACTAGGGACTATTTCTCACAGGGGCGGAGGAATACATTGCGGAAGGATACCTTCCGTCATTGTATTCCTGGAGCCCCTGGACAGCGGTCGCATCAGCTTCTCCCCTGCAGTATACAACCTCATGTTGGCTCCCAGAGAACCAGTTCAGTGCAAAAGCAGTAGGAGATCAATAATAACATATAAGAGCATAACATGTCACATTACAGAACAAGCACAGTCATTAACAGGGTGGGTGCTGTGTCCCCCAATGATTGGCTCAGAGAAAAGGATTTACAGTGAGTACACAAAAATCCCTACTTCTCCTTCGCCTCATTGGGGGACACAGACCATGGGACGTCCCAAAGCAGTCCCTGGGTGGGGAAAACATAACAGATCAGGCCCTGCGTAACCGCTTCTTAAGAATGCGCTACTGGGGCCTGCAGAGTCCACCTGCCCAGACTCACATCTGCGGAAATCTGGGTGTGAATATTGTAGTGCTTCAAGAATGTGTGCAGACAGGATGAAACCGCAACCTTGTCGGCCTGCTCTCCCGACATCTGGTGACTAATGGCCCAAGAAGCCACTATCGACGAAGTGGGGAGTGCCCTGATCCCCGCTGGGATAGGCTGACCTCTGACACGGAAGGACCCCTGGATGGTGTAACAAATCCACCAGGCTAACATGGCCAATGAAGCGGCTAAACTCTTCCTGTAACCATCAGGAAGCCTTCCTGTGACCGTCAGGAAGCCCAAATAAAGCGTCCAACCTTCGGAAGGACACCGTCCTCGATACGTACCTTCTCAGCGAACTCACCTCGTCCAGAGTATGGGGAACCCGTTCCTTTTTGTGGACTGGTGCCGAAAGACGAGGGAAAAATGATGTCCTTGCAACAGAGGGAGTACGATACCACATTGGTAACAAGGGACGAGGACGGCCTGAGCACAACCTTGCCTTGATGGCAATAAGGAAAAGAGTCTGAAAGGACAGAGTGGCTAGCTCCGAAGACTCGCCTGAATGACGTGACCGCAGAGAAAAAGACGACCTTTCATGACAGTAAAGTCTGTCCGGATCAAAAGGAGTCTACTGTAAGACCCCCAGATCCATTAAGGTACCAAAGATCTAACGGTAAGCGATAGGGAAGAACCGCATGTGAACACTCCCTGCGAGAAAACTCCCTACTTGCAGTTTTGTTGCAATAAGACCAAAAAGGCTAAAATGTAGACTTACAGCAAGCTGAGCATCAGGTCTGAATCTAGATTAATTTGAAGTAAAACTAAAAAAGGGGAAAGGCGTCCGTGATCTTTGCCCCAAGCAAAATGCATACTGAGGCGGGCTTACAGGCACTAGTTGCTGACTTGTTGTGAGAGCCCCGCCTGGGTCAGAACCGGTTCCTGGAGAGCAGATCTGGACAATCCTACAACCACCAGAGAAAATTGGCAACGAGTTGTACTAGCTCCGCAAACAAAACCTGACGTGGTCAGTGCAGATCGCCCAGGATCACTGGGACCCTTTCCTCCTCCTAAAGACTCTCAGAAGTAGTGGAAGAGGGCTTACGGAATTGGTACCACGGAAGGTTTGGATCTCCAAACCGAACAATGAACTCGAGTACATTGGCATTCAGTCTGGACACCATCTATCTACATCTGCAGTGTTCCAGTGAAGAAAAAAAGAATCGTGCTCCAAACCCAGTCGTGCCAAAGACGATCACAACAGAGAATATTGCAAATGAATTAATATTTATTTATTTAGTGGCGAAATATCAAACCATCAATATAAAAAATCAAGATATTAGTATGTATATACTTAAAAATGGGGTGCACCATATCAATTGGCAGTCCTTATAACGAATCCCATATATTGTAAGTAAGTGACTCTATTTTATCTGCGCATAGCAGCTTATAGATAGAGCATTTTTTGCACTATATGCACTTTTTAGTTTTTTTTCTTACACTTGATTAATTATGTATGCAGTGTATGCACTTTTCATATAATATATAAAAAAAGCGTTCTTTGGATTTTTGTTTATAGCACTCTTTTTCTCATATGCTGTATAGGGTGCTGGCTAGGATAAATATATACAGTCCTATATGGGTATTATATAATATATAATATGCCTGCCATGTGATATAAATTGATATGTGCACAAACAGATTTTTAAGTATATACGTACTAATATTATCTTGATTTTTTTTATATGATTTTATATTGATGGTTTGATATTTAGCCACTAAATAAATAAATATTAATTCATTTGCAATATTCTCTGTTGTGATCGTCTTTGGTACGACTGTGTTGGGAGCACGATTCTTTTAGCTCTTTGTGGTGTTATCACCACATCATCGGCACATTTGGTGATTTTCGGGTATTGTAATATAATCTATCAATAATAATTCTATATATTAGTAATTTTTTATGACGCCTCGGTATCACTAGTGTGTTTTATTAATCAGTGTTCCAGTGAAGGCAGATCTGTTGGAAGACTTCTGGATGAAGTTCCCACTCACTGGAGGCGAGACCCTGACGGCTAAAGAAGTCTGCCGCCCAGAGTTCTACTCCTGGGATGTGTACTGCCGAGATCACCGAGTGATTGATCTCGGCCCATCGGAGAATATGAGGTACCTCGGACATGGGCACCTGGCCGCGGGTACCTCCTAGATTATTGACTTACGGCACAGCCGTGGCATTATCCGATTGATTTAGGATGGGGTGACCCGCCAGAAGGCAGTGGACCTGCTGTAGGACTAGCCGTACCGCTCGGATCCCCAGAACAATGATCAGGATACTGAATTCCCAAGCTGACCGGCAGCCTTGAGCAGTGTGGTGATGCTCCCCAGTCCAGAAGACTGGCTTCGGTAGTCACTAATAACCATTGAACCTGGAGAAAGGATCTCCCCTGGATGAGGAAGGAGCTCAGAGACTACTCTCTGAAAGCCTATCTAACCTGCAGAAAACAAGCGAAGCAAAGGGAACTGCTTCCATTGCCGAAACCATTTTTCCTCAAAACCATCATAGTAAATCGAATGGAATGAGGAGATGAGTGACCACGTACACGATCTCCCTCTTGAAGGGCCAAGGCCTTGTCTCAAGGGAGAATTATCAACCCTCTGGAGGTGTCCAGGATCATCCTCAAAAAGGATATCTGCTGGGCTGGAAATGAGGAAGACTTGTCTAAGTTTATCTGCCAGCCCAGGTAAGAAAGGGTATCGCAAGTGATATAGTCTGACTCAGTGCAGTCCTGGAAGGATGGCTAGAAAGTCAACCAGATAGGGCAGGACGAACATGCCCCGAGAGTGCAAAATAGACATGACAGCCACCATGACCTTTGATAATACTCTGGGAGAAATAGCAAGGCCGAAGGGCAAGGTCGTGACCTGAAAATGCTGTTCGCAAATGGAAAAGTGCAGGAATTTTTTTTCTGGAGAGGGGAAAAATCAGAATGTGGAGGTAAGCATCTCGAATGTCGATGGATGCCAGAAACTCCACCTTTTTCCATTGAGGTAATGGCCGAACGGAGGAACTCCATTCAAAAAATGAGGACCTTGTCAAGCTTGTTAGAAGTTTGAGGTCCAGGATCGGTCTTACTTTTCCGTCCCCTTTTTGGGACAAAGATCCCTCAGATCTAGACTGTTTTGGACAACCCTTCCACTGCTGGTTGGGTCTATAGGAAACATGCGATCCTTTGTTACTGCGTGGGGAACGCCCCAACTTCTCCCCGAATAACCGACCACTCTGCTAAGGGAGTGATGTCAGAGGCTTTTTGAACGCAGAGTATGCTTCCATTCTCTGAGCCATGATGCCCATCTGAATGTAATGGCATTTGCTGCTGAAAGCGCCGCGCAACTAGCCGCATCCAAGAGGCGTGAACCACATAGTCTCCTGCTCAAGAGATTGGATTGGCCAGCTGTGTTGTCTTCAGGAAAAGGTTACTGTTGTGAATCAAAGTAGTTAAGGTCTCCGACCAGGAGACCACTGCTCTAGCAACTCATGCGGCGTATAAGGGAGGGTAGGGCGCTGAACCCGAGGCCGCAAGACGGAACGAGACAGATTTGCTATCTGACAGTCCGTGGTATTTTTAATTGATGACCCATTGGGCAGGGATACTGGTAGGTATACCACAGGAGATTCTACCCGGTTAAGCTGCCAGGTGGCAGAATGCACGGCTGCATCCAGGTCAGGCAAAGGCCGTCTCTTGCTATCGCCGCTGTCTTTCGACGGTGCAGAGTAAAAATGATGAATCCTCGATCCACCATCCTCTAACAGGGAAGTGGTGAGGAATAGTCTGCCTTCTTGCATCATCCGCAAACTAGTGGTGATGCAGAGGGGGCTGCTCGGATGCCAAAAGGGGTGTCTCTGTACATCCATGGAGCTCAGGTCCCCGGGTGGACAGGGCTGGTTGTCCGGCATTAGGCCTGGCTGCAGAAGAGGATACATGGAGGCTACACTCCATGTGCTTGTCTGTTGATGGTGTGGGGAGATCGGTGCCCTTTAAAGGACCAGTCGCCCCTAAAAATCAGACCAGGCATGGCATCCCACGTCATAGGGGGGTATACGTGGAGGGGACTCTCCACGTGTTCGCATATTGGCTGAAAAAGGATACTGCGCTTGAAGAGGCTTCTGTCCAATGAATCGCTTATCAAGATGCTCCCTGTCCGGGTGAATGGCAAATGCTCTAGTTTAGTCTCCTCTTGAGGGTCACTGCCCGATCTAGAGCAGAACCGGAGTCCTTGTCCATCAACAGAGATTGGTTAATGGTCTAAATAGGCAAATCCATCTTTTTCTGAACCTCTGGCGAGTCCGGATCCAAGGCAACATCCGATCCATATTCAGAGTCTTGTTCTCAGCAAATCATTTGTGAGGGAGATCAGGAAATGAAGCTTCCATTTTCTAGACGCCTGTACGCTTCTAGAATACTGGCGGCCCCTGCTAGCCGATGGCTCCCATATAGGAGAGGGTCCAGCTACATCGGTTCTGCGAGCACTCCGAGCCACAGAGGGTTCATGGAGGGATTCAATCTCTTGGTTAGAGAAGCCATGGATTGCGGCAGTGACGAAGCCCACTCAGGGGAACTAGGTACTCTGGGATAAGCCGGGATCGGCGGCGGCAGAGGGCTCCTGAGCTCATTTGGGGTGACCGGCTTCGGACTGGTCATGTGCCTTTAAAGACCAGGAAATACTGGTCATGTGCCTTTAAGACCAGGGAATACTGTGCATGTGTCTTTAAGACCAAGGAATACTGGTCATGTGCCTTTAAGACCAGGGAATACTAGTCATGTGCCTTTAAGACCAAGGAATACTGGTCATGTGCCTTTAAGACCAGGGAATATTAGTCATGTGCCTTTAAGACCAAGGAATACTGGTCATGGCCTTTATGCTGACGGAGGTAATGTGGGAAGGGGGAGGAAGCGGCATCTCCTTACCCGGATCCTGGGTCCCCCGAGTCTCACCGGGTCCTATGCAGCAGCCGCTTCCGGATGCCAACTCGTGTCCAGAAGCGGCAGGAGAATATGCTGCGAGTGCTCTTGTCCTGAACGAGAAGCGCCTGAACAGGGGGGCGGAGCCATGGAAGCGTGGCATAGTACGGGCTGCGGCCTACACAAACCCGAAGCCGGGGGCTAACTTTTTGGCGCTGGCCGGCAGGAAAAAAAAGGTGACCCATGCTGCAAAGAAAGCGGGGATCTGCCGCTTGAGCAGAGCACTCCAGCAGCTCCAGTCTCGGCACTTAGCCAAGAAGCTGCCGGAAGGCAGAGTACGCAGCTCTATTCAACAGGTCAGAAAAATAGAAAAGATCCTCTGCTGTCGATGCTGTTTGGACGGTGCAGGGATAAAAAGAAAAACCTCAATCCATCATCCCTTTAGTAGGGAGGTGGAGAGGTACTGTCCGCCTCCGTGTACCATCCGCTTTAACTGTGGTGGTGCAGTGAGGGCTGCTTAAACACCACGAGGTGGGCCTCTGTACATCCAAAGGGTTAATCACCTAGGATGGGACAGGACTGAATGTCCAGCAATAGGCCTGGCTGCGGAAGAGGATACGTGGAGGCGACACTCCATGTGATCGTCCGTTGAAGGTGTGGGGAAATTGGTACCCGTCGCCCCTAAGAATCAGCTCCGGTGTGGCATCCTACATCGCTGGAGAGGATACGGAGAGGCGACACTCCACGTGCGCCCCTGGTGATGGTTCGGAGAGATCGGAACCTTGAAAGGATCGGCCGCCCCTTCGTCTGTTGTAAAAAGTATAATAAAAAATGTAAAAAAATGTAAAAATAAAATAATAAAGAGTTTTGGGTCTGAATAGCAGACCCGCCCATGTGCCTCCTACGGACACTAAGCAAGAACTGGTTCTCTGGGAGCCACAGCATGAGGGTTTATACTGCAGGGGAGGAGCTAACTTTCTTTGTAATACTACTTAGTGTCAGCCTCCTGGTGGCAGCAGCATACACCCATGGTCTATGTCCCCCAATGAGGCGAAGGAGAAATAAAGATTACACAACAGGCACTGTATCATATTAGTCAGCGCCGACCTGACACTGTGTGTAGGTTACTGTGCACAATCCTGCTGACAGGTTCCCCCCTTTGAGGATATGTTTCCACGGTCAGTAAACGCTGCAGGTTGGACGCTGCGTACATCCACAGCATCCAGATGTAACAGCATAGTGGAGGAAATTTTATGAAATCCCATCTCCACTATTTATGCAGGGACACCTCTTGGCTTCCCTGCGTAAATGGACATTGTGGCGCGTTTTTCCAGACTGCAGCATGTCTATCTTGCGGAGACGCTGAGTGTCCGCAAGATAAATATCACCGTCCAATGTATAGGATGCAGTGATTCTGCATGGTTCAATGAACACACGCGGAATCACTGGCGTTCAAAAGCCGGCAGCGCTTTGGACGGAGCAGACATATGGTGCGTCCAAAGCGCTGACGGTTTCTGCCTATGGAAACATACCCTAACACATCCACTTGTGGAAGTTATTATTATTCCAAGATCTATTGATTAAAATGTACTTTGTTCTGGGACAATGCCTTTAACATTAAATCTGTTTCGTTTCGGAGAACCCCTAAGGGTGAGTGCCCAGGATCAGGAGTTGCTATGGGTTTAACGCTGTGTATTTATGCAGCAGCCAGATGTTACAGCATAGTGGATAGGATTTCTAGAACTCCCATGTCCACTATACGTGTATGTGTGCCTCTGGATCACCCACGGAGACTGACGTGCGGGCAGGTGTCTCCGCAACAGAAATGTTGTCAGTAGAATTTCTTGGATGAGGTAAAGTCACACGGTTCAGTGAGCACATGAAGATTTACCTGCGTGACTAGGCCGGGAGCCCACCATCTGGTAGTAGCAGTGCAGGTCCGCTACGTCCAAAGTGCAGGTCCGCTACGTCCAAAGTGCTGCTGTCTATTGAATGCAGGTGAATCGCGTGTGATCACTGAACCGTGCGGATTCGCTGTGTCCAATACATTGTGCAGGTGAAAATACTCTTGTGGTCTGGAAAGCCACGCCACATGTCCGACTCCTGGGGTGATCCACAGGCGCCGCTGCACGCATAGTGGAGATGAGACTTCTTGGTATTCCATCCAGTATACTGCAACATCTGGCTGCTGCACTAATACACAGCGCCCAACCTGCAGCGATTACTGACCATGTGCACATACCCTTCGCATTCAGAGTTGTGGGCGCAGAGCAAATCCGCTGCTACTTCCTGGCGCTGTGCACATAGCCTCAGACAGGGCCGGCCTGGCCATCGGGCAGTTCTGGCAAATGCCAGAAGCGCCGGTGGCAGTCATGGGCCACTCGCCAGCACCGACTCCCAACCCCCCGCCCCCGCCGGTGCCGCCGCATTGAACTATACTGGCGTCTATGACGCCGGTACAGTTGAATGCAATGATGGAGGAGAGGGCGTCTGCTGACGCTCCCTCGCCCATCATTCCCCGCTCTGCCTGGCGCTGACACTGCGGGTGCGCGATGAGGTCATATCATCACGCACCTGTGTGACCGGGCAGACTGCAGCTGCTGAGACTGGAGCCAGGAGCAGCGCTGGGCACGAGGAGAGGTGAGTGTTTTTTGTTTTGTTTTTAAACATATCACTGAGTGATAACTAGATTGTGGGGCTATTGGGGGGGCTGCCTTACATTCTATGGGGGCTGTGCTGCATTACATTCTATGGGGGGCTGGCTGCATTACATTCTATGGAGGGGCTGCATTATATTCTCTGGGAGGTTACATTATACTCAGGGGGCTACAATATATTCTGTGGGGTGGATGCATTATACTCTGGGGTGGCATCATTATACTATATGTGGGCTGCATTATACTGTATTGAGGACTTTGGGGAATACATTATATTATATGAAGAACTAAGGGGTGCATTATACTATGGGAAGTGAATTGTACTACATGGATGACAATGGCAGGGCATTATAATATATGGAGCACTATGAGGAATGTATTATACTATTTGGAGGACTGAGGAGTGTATTATACTATTTGGAGGAATTGCAGTGTATTTTAACCCCTTCCCGACATGTGACGGTATAGTACGTCACATGTCGGGACCCCCGCTTTGATGTGCGCTCCGGCGGTGAGCGCACATCAAAGTCGCGACATGTCAGCTGTTTTTTACAGCTGACATGTGCGCGCAATAGCGGCGGGTGAAATCGCGATCACCTGCCGCTATTAACTAGTTAAATGCCGCTGTCAAACGCAGACAGCGGCATTTAACTACCGCATCCGGCCGTGCGGCCGGATATGAGCGCATCGCCGACCCCCGTCACATGATCGGGGGTCGGCGATGCTCCTCCATTGTAACCATAGAGGTCCTTGAGACCTCTATGGTTACTGATTGCCGGTGGCTGTGAGCGCCCCCCTGTGGTCGGCGCTCACAGCACACCTGCAAATCTGCTGTGTAGCAGCGATCTTATGATCACTGCTGCATAGCAGAGCCGATCGGGCTGTGCCTGCTTCTAGCCTCCCATGGAGGCTATAGAAGCATGGCAAAAGTAAAAAAAAAAAAGTTTTTAAAAATGTGAAAAAAATAAAAAAAATATAAAAGTTTAAATCACCCCCCTTTCGCCCCAATCAAAATAAATCAATTAAAAAAAAACCCAACCTACACATATTTGGTATCGCCGCGTTCAGAATCGCCCAATCTATCAATAAAAAAAAAGCATTAACCTGACCGCTAAATGGCGTAATGAGAAAAAAATTCGAAACGCCAGATTTACCTTTTTTTGGTCGCCACGACATTGCATTAAAATGCAATAACGGGCGATCAAAAGAATGTATCTGCACCAAAATGCTATCATTAAAAACGCCAGCTCGGCACGCAAAAAATAAGCCCTCACCTGACCCCAGATCATGAAAAATGGAGACGCTACGAGTATCGGAAAATGGCGCAATTTTGTTTTGTTTTTTGCAAAGTTTGGAATTTTTTTTCACCACTTAGGTGAAAAATAACCTAGTCATGTTAGGTGTCTATGAACTCGTAGTGACCTGGAGAATCATAATGGCAGGTCAGTTTTAGCATTTAGTGAACCTAGCAAAATAGGCAAGCAAAAAACAAGTGTGGGATTGCACTTTTTTTGCAATTTCACTGCACTTGGAATTTTTTTCCCGTTTTCTAGTACACGACATGCTAAAACCAATGATGTCGTTCAAAAGTACAACTCGTCCCGCAAAAAATAAGCCCTCACATGGCCAAATTGACGGAAAAATAAAAAAGTTATGGCTCTGGGAAGGAGGGGAGCGAAAAACGGAAAAAGCTCCGGGGGTGAAGGGGTTAATATATGGAGGTCTATGAGGAGTGTATTATACTATGTGGAGTACTGAGGAGTGTATTATACTATATGGAGGACTGAGGTGCACATTATTATAATACACCCCATAGTCCATATATTATAAACAAGCAAAATGCTGCCTATTCATCGAGTGATTGGACTGTTTATGTGGGAACACAAATCCTTGTTCTCAGCAGCGCTCGGTCGCTTGTGACCTGGGGCTAAAAAAAAAAAAAACACCTTGCTCAGGTGCCGCCCCCCGCAATGTCGCCGCCCTAGGCACGTGCCCTCGAGTGCCTAGTGGCAAATACGGCCCTGCCGCTCTTCAGTCGCCGAGCTCAGCGCAAGACCCAGAATACTGATGTCACCGCTCTTCAGAGTCTCTGGGTCTCGTGCTGCGCAGCGGAACCAACAGTGGCTGTAGGCAAACTTTATGGAGCATCAGAATGAGGTTCTATAGCCTTTGGTCGTCTCATCCCTTCATTATCTACGAGATCCAGTTATGTAGATAAAGTAGCGGCTTTTCTTGGTACTGCAACTAAAAACAATAAATAGGACTGAGCTGTAATGCTGGATACAGCTGTGATTATATGTTATATAGTCGTGTTACTCTCCCCTCACTTCTTGTAGCCTACAAGTGTACAAAGATATTATACAGTCACATGTGACAAGTGGGCCTGTGTAACTTCAAATGCCAGGGCTGAATTTTAGTCCCAGTCCAGCCCTGGCCTCAGATAACCTGCGCTCTCCGGTATCTTCTCTGAACCAGTGGCCGTGTGCACAGCAGGAGTACACTGTCCGCAGCAGCACGGAGCCCCCGGTACTACACGCCCCGGTACTACACGCCCCGGTACTACACGCCCCAGTACTACCAGTAGCACTGGGACGGAGGACGCCCCCAGGTGACAGCGCCAGCTACGTATTAGCGGGGCGGAGACCCCGAGCTCTAAGTCTAACTCTGTAGCCCTAAAATGGAGCCTTCTCTTCCGCCCGCTCCCTCAGCGCAATTCTCAGGGCGCCATGTCCCAGCAGGCCCCGCCTCTTCCGGTACAGTCCGCCGTGCTCCGCCTCCGTGGCCTCCACAGTTGTTTCTTACTTCCTCTTTTGCTTGGAGTTTTCGCCTAGAAAAGCGAGTGGAGCGGGAGCGGGCAGGTAAGAAGTGTTCTCTCATACACGGGATAATACAGGCGGAGGTGGGTCAGTGAGCTCGGCACTGCGCAGGCCCAGATGGCGGGTAGGTCAGTGAGCGCGGCACTGCGCAGGCCCAGATGGTAGTTCGGGCCCGGGCGCAGCATTAGTCTGGTGTGCGGCTCCAGGAGGGCAGTGGCGGTGACGAGAAGAGCCCAGTCCTCGGGAACAAGGTGCCGAGGGGTAATTTGTTCTCTGTGCTTGGGTAAGGGTCTCACATCAGGGTGGTAAACAACTGGCCGGGACTGCGGGGGCAACGCATGTGTGGCCCGGGGGCACAGGACCCACCTCATAGAGACAGGCTGCTCACATTGGGAAAAGGCCAAAATGTCTCCCACGTGAGGGCTAGGCCTCCTCACACCTAAGATACCGTGGTGTGGGAATCCATGCACACGTCCTGTGAGTAGCCACTGTTACCTGCCTGTGTCCGCGGCTCTTCTTTTCATTAGTTGGCAGGGCATCGGTGCTGCCACTTACCTGCCTGTGTCCGCGGCTCTTTTCATTAGTTGGCAGGGCATCGGTGCCGCCACTTACCTGCCTGTGTCCGCGGCTCTTTTCATTAGTTGGCAGGGCATCAGTAACGCCACTTGCCTGCCTGTGTCCGCGGCTCTTCTTTTCATTAGTTGGCAGGGCATCAGTGCCGCCACTTGCCTGCCTGTGTCCGCGGCTCTTTTCATTAGTTGGCAGGGCATCAGTAACGCCACTTGCCTGCCTGTGTCCGCGGCTCTTCTTTTCATTAGTTGGCAGGGCATCGGTAACGCCACTTGCCTGCCTGTGTCCGCGGCTCTTCTTTTCATTAGTTGGCAGGGCATCGGTAACGCCACTTACCTGCCTGTGTCCGCGGCTCTTCTTTTCATTAGTTGGCAGGGCATCGGTGCCGCCACTTGCCTGCCTGTGTCCGCGGCTCTTTTCGTTAGTTGGCAGTGCATCAGTGCCGCCACTTGCCTGCCTGTGTCCGCAGCTCTTCTTTTCATTAGTTGGCAGGGCATCGGTGCCGCCTCTTACCTGCCTGTGTCCGCGGCTCTTCTTTTCATTAGTTGGCAGGGCATCGGTGCCGCCTCTTACCTGCCTGTGTCTGCGGCTCTTCTTTTCATTAGTTGGCAGGGCATCGGTGCCGCCTCTTACCTGCCTGTGTCTGCGGCTCTTCTTTTCATTAGTTGGCATGACATCGTCTGGTACAGTGTCATTGTTGCAGCATGAGGTAGCACAAGGCCTTCTAATCAAAGAACCTTGGTTGTGCCAGGTAAGAGGCAGTACTCCACAGGGCTGTGGAGCCAGTAAGCCAAACCTCCGACTCCTCAATTTCCATGACAGACTCCACCAAAATGGGCTCTGTCTCCAACTCCACAGCCCTGGTACTCCCTCTCCCATCCAGTGGCCAATTGGAATGTACAAATAAATTTGCACGAACTCTACTGCCAGCCAAATGCTCTTCCTCCTAGGTATCATTTACAGGGGCTGATAACCAGAATCAAGAATTCATAAATTGTTTTGTTGTATTGTTAGCAGGGCCTCGTTTCACATTAAATATTGTGCCCCTTGTATTCGATTGCTCCTGCCATCTGTGCACATGTAGAATGGTCCACTGCAAATTTTTCCGCAGCGGATTTGATAAATCCGCAGGGCAATAACTGCGCGTTTTTCCTGCGGATTTACCGCGGTTTTTGTGCGGATTCCACTGCGGTTTTACACCTGCGGTTTTCTATTATGGAGCAGGTGTAAAACCGCTGTGGATTCCGCAGAAAGAATTGACATGCTGCGGAATGTAAACCGCTGCGTTTCTGCGTGGTTTGTTTTGCAGCATGTGCACAGCGTTTTCGGTTTCCCTTAGGTTTACATTGTACTGTAAACTCATGGGAAACTGCTGCGGACCTGCAGCAAAATCCACATTCGTGTGCACAGAGCCTGACACTTTCTGAAGTGCTGACTTCAGGAGCCAGCTGTGGGTCCATTCTATTGTTAGGTGACATACTTCTCCTTATACCAGTACAGTAGGTTTTTTAAATGTGATTTTTACTTGTATTTTTAGTACAAATAGAAAAGACTGAAGAAAACAACATACCAATAGTGAGTTGTAATTTTATATCCATGTATGTTATGAAAAAACAAACGTTACAAAAACACCAGAAAATAAAACAACTTTTTTGCATTTCAACTTTGAAATATTTTACTAGAAGCTTCAGGCTGTGTTCACATCTGTATTGGTGTTGTGCATTGCAGTGAATATTCTGACTTGCATATTGTCAGTGGCCATGCAGATTTGTGGCACCGTACCTAAAGATGGGGTCAGATGCCTTTGAAGTAAAGTCAGTAAAGGTGTCCTTTTGTATTGAATTTGGAGAAACCACTTCTTACTGTGTTTGGCATTTACATTATTTTTTCCAACTAGTGTATGGCAAGAAGGAGAAGGAATTTGAAATGGCGTTTGATTAATTTTGATCACGATTGTAATTATGCTTATGAAAGCTGATGACTGTTAGTACACAGTGACTGCTGAAACCAAGTTACTCATTTGTATGCACCTTCCCACCTGCTTGTTTTCCCTCTATCACCTTCTCCCTCTTTGGTTGACAGCTCTGGCTTTATACAGCCAGAGAAGGGAGGAGATAGATGAGACGGTGTATTTAAATGATTGGGTTCAACCGTCATTCTGTGCTGACAAAGTCCCTTTTAAAAGGAGCCTGTCAGCAGGATTGTGCACAGTAACCTACAGTGTCAGGTCTGCCCCGTTGTACTGACTAAAATGATACCTTGGTTGATATCCATTTTGTGGTAAATTTTTATTTTCAGTTTTGAGATAATGATATGCTTGTTCTCCTGGGGCGGCCTGTGGGGTGTGGCTTCATGTGGTGCTCTGATTAGCTATTCATAATGCAGACTGCTGACAGGTCACCAATCCCTCACTGACCTGCGCCCTAGTTTGCATAATGAATATTATATATATACACATATTGGTGGGATAAAGAAAAAACCCTTCTGCAGGAAGGCACCAGCCGTGGCACCTACTCTGCAGCATAATCACATATGTACTGTGTATAGAATTAATGTCTGAGGTTATCCTGATATTGCAAAAAAATCCACTTGAAAATGGCGTCGGCTGCACCTGCCCAGTAGTAGCCATCAGTGATCCAATAGCTGCTACTTTGCTTTTTTACTCAAGCAAGATGGTGCCACCTGCACAGTAGCAGCTATCGGATCACTGATGGCTACCACAGCGCAGGTGCTGCCGGCGCCATCTTCAAGTGGATTTTTTTTTTCTTTGGAATATCAGGAGTATTTCAAGCATATTCTGTACACAGTACATATGCGATCATGCTGCAGCGCAGGTGCCACAGCTGGTGCCTTTCTGCAGAAGGGTTTTGTTATATATATTTCTCATTATGTAAACTAGGGGGCAGGTCACTGAGGGGTTCTGTGACCCACCAGAAGCCATACAGATGATTAGCTAATCAGGGCACCATATAAAGCCCCCCACAGGCCGCCCCTGAGCACGAGCATGTCCTTAAAGGGCCACTGTCACCACCCTCCAGCCGTTATAAACTAAAAGAGCCACCTTGTGCAGCAGTAATGCTGCATTCTAACAAGGTGGCTCTTTTAGTTTTTGGTTCAAGTATTCCCAAAATAAAGCGTTTTGAAAGTTAGCCAAAATACCTGTCGTTAGCCAGGGAGGCGGGTCCTCACTCCCCAGCTTGAACCGCTACTCTGCCGTCACTCCAATCTTCAGGGACTTTCGGCGCCACCCCCTCCGTGCTTTTTTCTCTTCAAAACCGGCGCCTGCGCTGTGTGTAGGCTCTGGCCGTGTGACGTCCCAGCCAGGCTTGCAGACTGCGCCTGTGCGGGCATTGCGGCCACCCACCTTGGGAATCCCAGCCCCGCAGTGTGTTATGCATTATGCACAGTGCGGGGCTAGGATTCCTGGGCATGCGCACTGCGTGTGTCAGCCTGTCACCCAGGTCCCCCGCCTTACAGCGTCTGTATACTGTACTGTATACTGTATGAGGAGGCACGATCAGCTGAATACAGTATACAGACGCTGTAAGGCGGGGGACCTGGGTGACAGGCTGACACACGCAGTGCGCATGCCCAGGAATCCTAGCCCCGCACTGTGCATAATGCATAACACACTGTGGGGCTGGGATTCCCAAGGTGGGTGGCCGCAATGCCCGCAAAGGCGCAGTCTGCAAGCCTGGCTGGGACGTCACACGGCCAGAGCCTACACACAGCGCAGGCGCCGGTTTTGAAGAGAAAAAAGCGCGGAGGGGGTGGCGCCGAAAGTCCCTGAAGATTGGAGTGACGGCAGAGTAGCGGTTCAAGCTGGGGAGTGAGGACCCGCCTCCCTGGCTAAAGACAGGTATTTTGGCTAACTTTCAAAACGCTTTATTTTGGGAATACTTAAGCCAAAAACTAAAGAGCCACCTTGTTAGAGTGCAGCATTACTGCTGCACAAGGTGGCTCTTTTAGCTTATAACGGCTGGAGGGTGGTGACAGTGGCCCTTTAACTCAAAACTGAAAACAAAGATTAAACAACAAGCACAAGATGGATTTCAACACCCAAGGTATCATTTTATTCAGTGTAACGGCGCCGACCTGGCACTGTCTGTAGGTTACTGTGCACAATCCTGCTGACAGGTTCCCTATAAATTAGGCCTGTCACTTTTTGCTTTTCCATGCGGTCAAAAGGCACGTCAAAATGCCGCATTTGGACGCATCCGCATACAACGCATGTCCCTGTGTACCGAATGTGAACTATAGGTACGCAGGACCCATGCAGAAGTAGGTGGAGCTTAAGGGAGTGTATACGCAGACCAGCCAAACGCAAGTGTATACTTAGCCTTAGAGAGAACAAGGTCAATCATATTACAATAGTAACAAGAAAGTAATTACAATAAACCGGGGTAACATCAAAGGATGTACATGTACATTTCACATGAGGAATTTCAAGGAAACATTTCTAACCGTGTCCATTTTTTGGCTAATTTGTTAAAGCAGTTATTGATCATGGCAAACTTATGCTCATATGATTTGTGAAGGGAAATTTTATCTATTTTATCTTTTATTGTGGGAGGTTCTGGGTTCTTCCAATTAAATGCAGTGGCATTTTTTGCCACTAAAAGGATATGAATAATAATGGGTCTGAGGGAGGGGTTGACTTCTTCCATGTTTAGTGAGGAGTGCCAGTTGGGGAGATAACTTCAGTTCCTTATTCAGTAGGTTGTTGATGATGATTGAAATTTTTGTCCATAGGGGTTGATGTTTGGGCACTTCCAAAAGATGTGCAGCATTTTGCCATGTTGGCCGCAATTCCTCCAACTATCAGATGAGTGTTGTACATTGATTCGGGAAAACCTAGCCGGGGTGAGATACCATCTGGAAAGAAGCTTATAATAAGACTCCTGAAGTGACATAGAAATGTTTGAGGAGTACGTGTGCATGATTGCTAGTTCCCATTTTTCGGGTTGAAAAGAAGAGTGTAGCTCAGATTCCCATTTTAACATATTTGAGGTTTTAACCAGTTCTGAATTGTTAAACCAGCTGTAAATGTAGATGTAACTTCAGAATATCTTATGGCCTATATTACAAATGAGGTTGATTACTGCTTCCAAAAAAAAAAAAAGGTTTGCTAGCGAGAACATTTTGGATTTGGTCTTTTAAAATCTGGAATTGAAGAAAAGCTGATTGGGGGGGGGGGGGGGGAGAATGTTAAAGTTGATTTTAAGAATATTACAGTGATGGACGTTTTTTCCCATCATGGATGTCTTTTAACTTCTTGACATCGAATTCTGACCAAAGAGGGGTGATGTTTTGGCTAAATAATGAAAGGATAGAAGAGTGGAAGTTTTTTTTGTTTTTTTTTCCAGAGAATTGAACCTATTTGACCCTCTTTTGGGTTTTGATAGATTTATTTCATGCCATAATAGATGCTGAGAAAATAGGATGCGTGTTGACGTTGCTGTTATTCGTTAGATGTTTTAAAATTCGATCTCGTGAAGGGTTATTCTTATTAAGGCTGTGTGCACACGATGCGGAATTGGTGCGGATCCGCAGCGCATTTTTCCGCTCAGAAACGCTGTAGTTCCGCACAGTGATTTACAGTACAATGTAAATCAATTGGAAAAAAAAAAGGCTGTACTAATGGTGTGGAAAAATCCGCATGAAAACCGCTGCGGAACACAATCTGCAGCGTTTCTGACCCCTTCCATAATTGAAATCCACAGGGGTAAAAACCGCAGAAAATCCGCATCAATTCCGCCTCAAAACTGCACAAAATCCGCAGCAAATCCGCGCCTGCGGTTTCTGCCAGGAGATGCGGATTTTGTGAGGAAAATGCTGCACCCCAATCAGAAGTGAGTTCTAAGTCGAACCAATCTGGAGTTTCTTCTTGAGACCACCAATGGAAACTTTGCTTAACTAGATTTGCATGGTAATACGCTGATATATTTGATAAGCCTAATCCTCCTGAGATTTTGCTTTTATATAATATTTTTGTGGCAATTTTTGCCTTTTGTTGCTCCAAATAAAATTTATTACGGCCTGTAAACTTATCAAGTAGGAGGTTGAAACTGTCAAAGGAAGGGATCTGAATATATAAAGGATCTTGGGGAGAATGTTTTAATAGTTTTACCCCACCATGATATGTCTTTATCCCCAAATATATTCAGGTCTTTTGTGATGGTTTGATTACCGTATATACTCGAGTATAAGCTGAAATTTTCAGCCCAAAAAAATGGGCTGAAAGTGCCCCTCTCGGCTTATACTTGAGTCATGGAAGGCAGGAGGAGCGACGCCTGTCAAATACTCACCTGCTCCTGACGCGGTCCCTGCATGTCCCACGGTCTTGGGGTGCGGCAGCTTCTTCCCCTATTCAGCGGTCACTGGTACCGCTCATTAACCCCTTCATGACCTTGGGATTTTCCTTGTTCGTTTTTCGCTCCCCTCCTTCCCAGTCAAAACTTTTTTATTTTTCCGTCAATATGGCCATGTAAGGGCTTATTTTTTGCGAAACAAGTTGTACTTTTGAATGACATCATTGGTTTTAGCATGTCGTGTACTAGAAAACGGGAAAAAAAATTCCAAGTGTGGTGAAATTGCAAAAAAAGTGCAATCCCACACTTGTTTTTTGTTTGGCTTTTTTGCTAGGTTCACTAAATGCTAAAACTGACCTGCCATTATGATTCTCCAGGTCGTTACAAGTTCATAGACACCTATCATGACTAGGTTATTTTTTATCTAAGTGGTGAAAAAATTCAAAACTGTGCTAAAAACAAAAAAAGGCACCATTTTCCGATACCCATAGCGTCTCTATTTTTCATGGTCTGGGGTCGGTTGAGGGCTTATTTTTTGCGTGCCGAGCTGGCGTTTTTAATGATACCATTTCGGTGCAGATACGTTCTTTTGATCGCCCGTTATTGCATTTTAATGCAATGTCGCGGCGACCAAAAAACTGTAATTCTGGTGTTTCTAATTTTTTTTTCTCACTACGCTGTTCAGCGATCAGGTTAATGCTCTTTTTTTTTTTTTGATTGGGCGATTCTGAAGGCGGCGATACCAAATATAATTTTTTTACTTTTGCCATGCTTCAATAGCCTCTATGGGAGGCTAGAAGCTGGCACAACTCGATCGGCTCTGCTACATAGCAGCGATCATCAGATCGCTGCTATGCAGCAGAAATGCAGGTGTGCTATGAGCGCCCACCACAGGGTGGCGCTCACAGCTATCCGGGATCAGTAACCATAGAGGTCTCAAGGACCTCTATGGTTACTTTGCAGAAGCATCGCTGACCCCCGATCATGTGACGGGGTCAGCGATGCGCTCATTTCCGTCCGGAAGCGCCAGTTAAATGCCGCTGTCAGCGTTTGACAGCAGCATTTAACTAGTTAATAGCGGCGGGTGAATCGCGATTTCACCTGCCGCTATTGCGGGCACATGTCAGCTGTCATGTCAGCTGTTCAAAACAGCTGACGTGTCCCGGCTTTGATGCGGGCTCACTGCCGGAGCCCTGCATCAAAGAGGGGGATCTGACCTCGGACGTACTATCCTGTCCGAGGTCAGAAAGGGGTTAAAGTAATGAATATGGACTCCACTCCCATAGGGGTGGAGCCGCATATTCATTACTGTAATGAGCGGTACCATGTGACCGCTCACTATAGGAAGAAGCTACCGCTCCCGAAGACCGTGGGACATGCAGGGAACCGCGTCAGGAGCGCCGGGAGCAGGTGAGTATTTCATATTCACCTTTCCGCGTTCCACCGCCTCCCCGTCTTCCGTGTCTTCTGCTGTGACTGTTCAGGTCAGAGGGCGCGATGACGTATTAGTGTGCGCGCCGCCCTCTGCCTGAACAGTCAGTGCAGAGATACGGGACGCTGAGGGGCAGCGACGAGAGGTGAGTGTCATATTTTTTTATTCTTTTTTTTTAGTGCAGCATTACATGAGGCACAATGCTATATGAAGCGTCTATGGGGCCATAAAGAACTGCATGGAGCATTATATGGGGCATCTATGGGGCCATAACTGCATGGAGCATTATATGGAGCATCTATGGGGCTATACACTGTGTTCCAAATTATTATGCAAATTGGATTTAAGTGTCATAAAGATTTAATCATTTTGTTTTTCAAATAAACTCATGGATGGTATTGTGTCTCAGGGCTCAATGGATCACTGAAATCTTAAATAAATGTGATAATTAGTTTTCCAGGTGATTCTAATTAAAGGAAAACTACCTAAAAATGATGTTCCACATTATTAACCCCTTCATGACCCAGCCTATTTTGGCCTTAATGACCTGGCCGTTTTTTGCAATTCTGACCAGTGTCCCTTTATGAGGTAATAACTCAGGAACGCTTCAACGGATCCTAGCGATTCTGAGACTGTTTTTTCGTGACATATTGGGCTTCATGTTAGTGGTAAATTTAGGTCGATAATTTCTGAGTTTATTTGTGAAAAAAAAACGGAAATTTGGCGAAAATTTTGAAAATTTTGCAATTTTCACATTTTGAATTTTTATTCTGTTAAACCAGAGAGTTATGTGACACAAAATAGTTAATAAATAACATTTCCCACATGTCTACTTTACATCAGCACAATTTTGGAAACAAATTTTTTTTTTTGCTAGGAAGTTATAAGGGTTAAAATTTGACCAGTGATTTCTCATTTTTACAACAAAATTAACAAAACCATTTTTTTTAGGGACCAACTCACATTTGAAGTCATTTTGAGGGTTCTATATGGCTGAAAATACCCAAAAGTGACGCCATTCTAAAAACTGCACCCCTCAAGGTGCTCAAAACCACATTCAAGAAGTTTATTAACCCTTCAGGTGTTTCACAGCAGCAGAAGCAACATGGAAGTAAAAAATGAACATTTTAACTTTTTAGTCACAAAAATGATCTTTTAGCAACAATTTTTTTTATTTTCCCAAGGGTAAAAGGAGAAACTGGACCACGAACGTTGTTGTCCAATTTGTCCTGAGTACGCTGATACCTCATATGTGGGGGTAAACCACTGTTTGGGCGCAGGGCTCGGAAGGGAAGGAGCACCATTTGACTTTTTGAATGAAAAATTGGCTCCAATCTTTAGCGGACACCATGTCGCGTTTGGAGAGCCCCCGTGTGCCTAAACATTGGAGCTCCCTGACAAGTGACCCCATTTTGGAAACTAGACCCCCCAAGGAACTTATCTAGAAGCATAGTGAGCACTTTAAACCCCCAGGTGCTTCACAAATTGATCCGTAAAAATGAAAAAGTCCTTTTTTTTTTCACAAAAAAATTATTTTAGCCTCAATTTTTTCATTTTCACATGGGCAACAGGATAAAATGGATCCTAAAATTTGTTGGACAATTTCTCCTGAGTACACCGATACCTCATATGTGGGGGTAAACCACTGTTTGGGTGCACGGCAAGGCTCGGAAGGGGAGGCGCGCCATTTGACTTTTTGAATGGAAAATTAGCTCCAATCGTTAGTGGACACCATGTCGCGTTTGGAGAGCCCCTGTGTGCCTAAACATTGGAGCTCCCCTACAAGTGACCCCATTTTGGAAACTAGACCCCCCCAAGGAACTTATCTAGATGCATAGTGAGCACTTAAAACCCCCAGGTGCTTCACAGAAGTTTATAACGCAGAGCCGTGAAAATAAAAAATAATTTTCCTTTCCTCAAAAATATTTTTTTAGCCCAGAATTTTTTAATTTTCCCAAGGGTAACAGGAGAAATTTGACCCCAAAAGTTGTTGACCAGTTTCTCCTGAGTATGCTGATACCCCATATGTGGGGGTAAACCACTGTTTAAGCACATTCCGGGGCTCGGAAGGGAAGTAGTGACGTTTTGGAATGCAGACTTTGATGGAATGGTCTGCGGGCATCATGTTACATTTGCAGAGCCCCTGATGTGCCTAAACAGTAGAAACCCCCCCCACAAGTGACCCCATTTTGGAAACTAGACCCCCCAAGGAACTTATCTAGATGTGTGGTGAGCACGTTCAACCCCCAAGTGCTTCACAGAAGTTTATAACGCAGAGCCGTGAAAATAAAAAATAATTTTTCTTTCCTCAAAAAAGATGTTTTAGCAAGCAATTTTTTATTTTCACAAGGGTAACAGGAGAAATTGGACCCCAATATTTGTTGCCCAGTTTGTTGTGAGTATGCTGGTACCCCATATGTGGGGGTAAACCACTGTTTGGGCGCACGTCAGGGCTCGGAAGGGAAGTAGTGACATTTGAAATGCAGACTTTGATGGAATGGTCTGTGGGCGTCACGTTGCATTTGCAGAGCCCCTGATGTGCCTAAACAGTAGAAACACCCCACAAGTGACCCCATTTTGGAAACTAGACCCCCCAAGGAACTTATCTAGATGTGTGGTGAGCACGTTCAACCCCCAAGTGCTTCACAGAAGTTTATAACGCAGAGCCGTGAAAATAAAAAATAATTTTTCTTTCCTCAAAAATTATGTTTTAGCAAGTAATTTTTTATTTTTGCAAGGGTAACAGGGGAAATTGGACCGCAACAGTTGTTGCCCAGTTTGTCCTGAGTACGCTGGTACCCCATATGTGGGGGTAAATCACTGTTTGGGCGCACGTCGAGGCTTGGAAGGGAGGGAGCACCATTTGACTTTTTGAACGCAAGATTGGCTGGAATCAATGGTGTTGCCATGTTGCGTTTGGAGACCCCTGATGTGCCCAAACAGTGGAAACCCCTCAATTCTAACTTCAACACTAACCCCAACACACCCCTAATCCCAACTGTAGCCATAACCCTAATCACAACCCTAACCCCAACACACCCCTAACCACTACCCTAACCCCAACACACCCGTAACCCTAATCCCAACCCTAAACCTAACCCTAATCCCAACCCTAACCACAACTGTAACCCCAACACACTCCTAACCCTAATCCCAACCCTAACCCTAATCCTAACCCTAATCCCAACCCTAACCACAACTGTAACCCCAACACACTCCTAACCCTATCCGTAACCCTAACCACAAGCCTAATCTTAACCCTAATTCCAACCCTAACTCTAATTCCAACCCTAAGGCTATGTGCCCACGTTGCGGATTCGTGTGAGATTTTTCCGCACGATTTTTGAAAAATCTGCAGGTAAAAGGCACTGCGTTTTACCTGCGGATTTACAGCGGATTTGCAGTGTTTTTTTGTGCGGATTTCACCTGCGGATTCCCTTTCTGCGGAATCTGCACAAAGAATTGACATGCTGCGGAAAATACAACGCAGAGTTTCCGCACTGAATTTTCCGCACCATGGGCACAGCGGATTTGGTTTTCCATAGGTGTACATGGTACTGTAAACCTGATGGAAAACTGCTACGAATCCGCCGCGGCCAATCCGCTGCGGATCCGCGGCCAATCCGCTGCGGATCCGCAGCCAAATACGCACTGTGTGCACATGCCCTAACCCTAACCCTACCCCTAGTTCTAACCCTAGTTCTAACCCTAACCCTAGTGGAAAAAAAAATATATATATTTTCTTTTTTTTATTATTGTCCCTACCTATGGGGGTGATAAAGGGGGGGGGGGGTCGTCATTTACTATTTTTTTTTTTTATTTTGATCACTGATAGGTTATATCACAGTGATCAAACTATATCTGGAACGAAGCTGCCGACTGGCAGATTCGGCGGGCGCACTGCGCATGCGCCCGCCATTTTGGAAGATGGCGGCGCCCATGGAGAAGACGGATGGACACCGGGAGCCTCGGTAAGTATAAGGGGGTGGAGATCGGGGCACGGGGGGGGGGCGTCGGAGCATGGGGGGTGGCATAGGAGCACGGGGGGAGCGGAGCACAAGACGGAGGGGAGCGGACCACAGATCGGTGGCTTGGGGGGGGGGGGCACGATCGGTGGGGGGGGGGGGTCACATCAGTGTTTCCAGCCATGGCCGATGATATTGCAGCATCGGCCATGGCTGGATTGTAATATTTCACCAGTTTTTTAGGTGAAATATTACAAATCGCTCTGATTGGCTGTTGAAAGTGAAACTGCCAATCACAGCGATCGTAGCCACGGGGGGGTGAAGCCACCCCCCCTGGGCTGAAGTACCACTCCCCCTGTCCCTGCAGATCGGGTGAAATTGGAGTTAACCCTTTCACCCGATCTGCAGGGACGCGATCATTCTGTGACACAGCATATGCGTCACACGTCGGATTGGCACCGACTTTTATGACGCATACGCTGTGTCACAGGTCGGGAAGGGGTTAAGTAGGCCACAGGTTTCAAGCAATATGGGAAATAAAAAGGATCTCTCTGCTGCTGAAAAGTGTTAAATAGTGCAATGCCTTGAACAAGGTATGAAAACATTAGATATTTCACGAAAACTTAGGAGTGATCATCATACTATGAAGAGATTTATGACTGAAACAGAGTTCATGCAGATAAAGGCATATTGAGGAAGGTTTCTGCCAGACAAATTCATTGAATTAAGAGAGCAGCTGCCAAAATACCATTACAAAGCAGCAAAAAGTTATTTGAAGTTGCTGGTGCCTCTGGAGTCCCTCAAACCTCAAGGTGTAGGATCCTTCAAAGGCTTGATTTGGTGCATAAACCTTCTATTCGGCCACCCCTAAACAGTGATCACAAGCAGAAATGGTTGCAGTGGGCCCAGACATACATGAAGACTATTTTTCAAGCAGTCTTGTTTACTGCTGAGTGTCGAGCAACCCTGGATGGTCCAGATGGAAGGAGTAGTGGATGGTTGGTGGATGGCCACCATGTCCCAACAAGGCTGCGACGTCAGCAAGGCGGTTGAGGAGTCATGTTTTGGTCCAGAACAGCTGGTAGGGCCCTTTAAGGTTCCTGAAGGTGTGAAAATGACCTCTGCAAAGTGTATAGAGTTTCTCACTGACAACTTTCTTCCATGGTATAAAAAGCAGAAACATGCCTTCAGGAGCAGAAGCATCTTAGTGCATTGTCATGCATGATCTCATGCTGTCATGCTGCAAAGAATGCATCTGAGTCATTGGCTGCTATGGGCATAAAGGGAGATAAACTCATGGTGCGGCCACCATCTTCCCCTGACCTCAACCCTATTGAGAACCTTTGGATTATCATCAAGCAAAAGATCTATGAGGGTGGGAGGCAGTTCACATCAAAACAGCAGCTCTGGGAGGCTATTCTGACTTCATGCAAAGAAATACAAGCAGAAAGTCTCCATAAACTCACAAGTTCAATGGATGCAAGAATTGTGAAGGTGATATCAAAGAAAGGTTCCTGTGTTAACATGCATCTTGGCCTGTTAGGATGTTTTGGAGTTAAATAGCTTTTTTGCTCAGTGAATGTGACCTCCTAATGCTGCAAATTCAACAAATGAGCATTTTCAGTTCTTTAAAACATATCAAATGTTTAGAAATTCTACTGTGCCTAATAATTTGGAACAGTGCATTTTGAGTTTTTATTCATTTTAGAGATTATACTGTTATCATTGGGAGGTTTCTTCAATAAAATTCGATGTATACTCTATCGGGTGATGACTTTTATTAGACTGATTGTCATTTGCACCAACCATTTAGGAAAATCAAAGAAAAATGTCATTTGCATAATAATTTGGAACATAGTGTAAAGAACTGCATGGAGCATTATATGGATCATCTATGGGGCCATAAAGAACTGCATGGAGCATTATATGGGGCATCTATGGGGCCATAAAGAACTGCATGGAGCATTATATGGGGCATCTATGGGGCCATAAAGAACTGCATGGAGCATTATATGGGGCATCTATGGGGCCATAAACTGCATGGAGCATTATATGGGGCCATAAAGTACGGCATGGGGCATTATATGGGGCCATAACTGCATGGAGCATTATATGGAGCATCTATGGGGCCATAACTGCATGGAGCATTATATGGGGCATCTATGGGGCCGTAACTGCATGGAGCATTATATGGGGCATCTATGGGGCCATAACTGCATGGAGCATTATATGGAGCATCTATGGGGCCATAACTGCATGGAGCATTATATGGGGCATCTATGGGGCCATAACTGCATGGAGCATTATATGGGGCATCTATGGGGCCATAACTGCATGGAGCATCTATGGGGCCATAACTGCATGGAGCATCTATGGGGCCATAACTGCATGGAGCATTATATGGGGCATCTATGGGGCCATAAAGAACTGCATGGAGCATTATATGGGGCATCTATGGGGCCATAAAGAACTGCATGGAGCATTATATGGAGCATCTATGGGGCCATAACTGCATGGAGCATTATATGGGGCATCTATGGGGCCATAACTGCATGGAGCATTATATGGCGCATCTATGGGGCCATAACTGCATGGAGCATTATATGGGGCATCTATGGGGCCATAACTGCATGGGGCCATAAAAAACTGTATGGAGCATTATATGGGGCCATAAAGAACTGCATGGAGCGTTATATGGGGCATCTATGGGGCCATAAAGAACTGCATGGAGCGTTATATGGGGCATCTATGGGGGCCATAAAGAACTGCATGGAGCATTATATGGGGCATCTATGGGGCCATAAAGAACTGAATGGAGCATTATATGGGGCATCTTATGGGGCCATAATGAACTGTATGGAGCATTATATGGGGCCTATTTTGTATGGAGCATCTTATGGGGCCCATCATGAACTTTATGGATCATTATATGGGGCTCCTGATTCAATATGGATATTCAAAAACATTTAACCTACTGATGTCTCAATTAATTTTACTTTTATTGGTATCTATTTTTATTTTTGACATTTACCGGTAGCTGCTGCATTTTCCACCCTAGGCTTATACTCGAGTCAATAATTAGGGGGGTCGGCTTAAACTTGGGTCGGCTTATACTCGAGTATATACGGTAATAGATCTAGGTATCTAGGTTAGTAGAGATTAGGGAGTTAAGATTTTGTTATTTTTAAACCAAGATAGGTGATGTCTTTCTCGGCCCAACTCCAGGGAGAGCTCTTTACTTCTTTAATTTGTGTACTACTTAAATTTAAAATGGAGAATTTTCGATTTGTTTTCATTGACCTTAAAATAGGATACTTTGGAGAAGAGGTCAAGCAGTTTATGGAGTTCTGAAATAGTTTATAGGGTCTGTTAGGGTCAAGATTGTCTTCTGCGAATAACCCTGTTTTAAAATCTCTGAATGTTGAGTGAATACCTGAGATTTTTGTATGTTCTCTAATTAATTGAGCCAATGGTTTCTTGGCAATAACGAATAGCAATGGGGAAAGGGGGCAACCTTGCCTGGTGCCATTGGATATAGGGAAGGGGGTAGATAGATGGTTATTGGAGTATATTCTCGCTTTAGGATTTGAATATCTACTATATAATTGTCTAAGGGTCACTTCCGTCTTTCTGTCTTTCTTTCTGTCACGGATATTCATTGGTCGCGGCCTGTGTCTGTCATGGAACCCAAGTCGCTGATTGGTCGTGGCAAAACGCCCACGACCAATCAGCGACGCGCACAGTCTGGAAGAAAATGGCCGCTCCTTACCTCCTTACTCCCCGCACTCGCATACTCCCCTCCGGTTACCGGTCACACAGGGTTAAATGCCGGCGGTAACGGACCGCGTTATGCCGTGGGTAACGCACTCTGTAACCGCTGCTATTAACCCTGTGTGTCCCCAATTTTTTACTATTGAGGCAGCCTATGCGGCATCAATAGTAAAAAAATGTAATGTTAAAAATAATAAACATGCTATACTCACACTCTGTAGTCCGCCGAGCCGCTCGCGCCGGCCGCCATCTTCCGTTCCTGGCGATGCATTGCGAAATTACCCAGAAGACTTAGCGGTCTCGCGAGACCGCTAAGTCTTCTGGGTAATTTCGCAATGCATCCTGGGAACGGAAGATGGCAGCAGCCGCGCGAGCGGCTCCGCGAAGCTTCAATGGATCCCAAGCGTCGGTATCCGCTTCCTGGATCCAGGCGCCAACGGAAGGTGAGTATATAACTTTTTTGTTTTAATTTTTTATTTATTTTTTTTTAACAGGGATATCATGCCCACATTGCTATATACGTGGACTGCGTAATGTACTGCGTGGGCTGCGCAATGTACTGCGTGGGCTGTGCAATACACTATGCATACATATTCTAGAATACCAGATGCGTTAGAATCGGGCCACCATCTAGTAAAGCCATAATTGAGGTGAAACATTGTACGTTGAATCCACATTTTTGAAGCGCTGACCTAAGAAAGTCCCAATTAAGGCGGTCGAAAACCTTTTCGGCGTCTTAAGAGATTATGGTTGAGGTGATTTTTTTTATATTTAGAGTTGATCAGTTTGATTGTGTTAATGATCCTCCTTGTTCTGTCGATAGGCTGCATATTTTTGATCCTATCTGGTCCTTTTTATTAATTATTTTTGAGAGGATGCGGTTCAATCTATTGGCAATAATTTTGGAATATAGTTGTCAGTATTTATTAACTAGATCGGTCTGGTTACTTGATTTAAATCTCCATTTGGTTAGGGATGAGTATAATTGTGGCTTCAAGCATTTCAAATTTGTGTGAGGTGGGGGTTTCTCTTAAAATTCTTAAACAGCTCTTGCACATCCTAGGAAACCGTTAAATTTGGGATCATAGGCAATGTGTTGAATAACCATAACCCTTTTTTTTTTTTTTTTTTTTAAAGGGAATCCGTAATAGCTTGAAAGCGTCAAGATGGGGACAATGTGCATACAGCTAATTGGTTAAAATTGTCTTGCCTGTATGCCTCAAAGCTGCCGTCTAATTGTGGGGAAATAATTGAAATGTTTTATGTTAATTGGTTCTTCCAGGCTCTGGGAGTGTGCAGAGCCTCCTGACTCAATTATAATACCATCCTCTTCCCGTGAACGGCACACTATTCTGTGGCGCCGTAATCCTGTGCCTGCGCCCTGCATTCACGCTGTTCTGGGTACCTAATCCATCCCCTTCTATGGGCAGTGTCTTCACCCTGCTTCTGCTCGGGCGAGTGAATGGTGCTGTGCCTGTACAGAAGCAGGATACAGACACTGCCCATATGAGGGGACAGATAGGTACCCAGAACAGCGTGAGTGCAGGAGCGGGATTATGACGCCACAGTTGCATAGGGCACACTGACGTGCATGGGAGGGTGATGGTATTATAGTGAACAGAGGAAATACCATAGAAACTGGGGAACAAACAAGCCCCATAGGGTCTTAGGCTTCTTTCACACTTCCGTCGGTACGGGGCCGTCGCTAAGCGTCGTTGCGACGTACCGACGGACGTTGTGAAAATTCGGCACAACGTGGGCAGTGGATGCAGTTTTTCAACGCATCTGCTGCCCATTCTAATGTCCCTGGGAGGAGGGGGCGGATAACTATGACTACTTTAAAAGTGTTATTCAAAACCGATTTAAAAGTCAGCGCATTTCAGTCATTCCTGACTTCTCCCTCAGGACACAAAATGTATATCGGTGTGTGTCCTGAATGACTTTGAAAAGCGTTGACTTTTAAACCTGTTTTGAATAAAACTTTTTTAAAGGGAAACTGTAGCAGGATTGTGCACAGTAGGCTACTTTCACACATCAGGTTTTTGCAGTCAGGCACAGTACGTCGAATGTTGAAAAAAAAAATGGATCCATCGCAGATTGTGAAAAACCGATGCAACGGATCCGACTAGCATATCCAGATAATTGGATAAAAAAAAAATTGGAGCATGCTCAGTTTAAAAAAACGGAATTTGGCGCCGGGATCCGTCATTTTTCGGACCCGGCACCTTCCGGCTCCCGTAGGCTTCCATTCTAGTAAAAAGCCGGAAGCACCGGATCCAGCGCTTCCAGCTTTTTCACCGGACAAAGAACGTTACTGTGTGCGTTTTTTTTCCAGAAGCCGGAATTGAAATTTTAGCTGGATTCGGTAAAAAACGGAATGAACGGTAGGCCATGTGGCGCATTCTGGCGCTAATACAAGTCAATGAGAAAAAAAACTGATCCGGCTTTTGATTTTGCCGATTCCGGTTTTTCAAAAAAGCCGGAGGGAAAAAACCTGATGTGTGAAAGAAGGCCTAACCTACACACAGTGTCAGGTCAGTGCCGTTATACTTAATAAAATGATGGCTTGGGTGATGAAATCCGTCTTGTAGTTGTTACGGTAATCTTTATTTTCAGTTAATGAGATGCTCGTGCTCCGGGGCGGCCTGTGGGGGTCTTCATGTGGTGCTCTGATTAGATATTCATAATGCAGACTGCTGACAGTGCCCAAAAATGTTACTAATTAAAATGTCAGCTCGTCCCACACAAGTCCTCACATGACTGTCGGCCGAAATATAAAAATATTGTAGCTCTCAAAATATGGTGATGCAAAAACTAGTTTTCGCAATAAAAAGCGTCTTTTAGTGTGTGACCGCAGCCAAATATTAAAAACCCGATATAAATCCGGTATCACTGCAATCGTGCCGACCCGAAGAATAAAGTTGCTTAGTCACTTATACCGCACAAGGAGCAGCGTAAAAAAGAAATAAAACCAATCCTTCACCGGCTATTGATTTTTTTTTTTTTTTTTTTCCTCATTCTGCCTTCCAAAGATCACAGTAAGGCTCGGCGCACATTTATCCTGCACAAAGTGCTTGCACCGGGGTATCCGTGTAAATGTCTGAAATATGTGATTGAGACAGAATCCTCGGTGGAAGATTACCTATAATGAGGCAGACGGAGGCACTGTGGATGCCTTCTGACCTGTGATCCAGTGGTGTCCGTCTTTTGAGGGTATGTGCACACGTATTCTTGTCCACTGCAGATTTTTCCACAGCGGATTTGATAAATCTGCAGGGCAAAAATGCTGCGTTTTTGCTGCAGATTTAGCGCGGTTTTTCTGCTGTTTTACAACTGCGGTTTTCCATAGGGGCAGCTGTAAAACCGCTGTGGAATACGCAGAAAGAAGTGACATGCTGCGGAATGTACACCGCTGCATTTCCGCGCAGTTTTTTCTGCAGCATGTGCACAGCGTTTTTTTGTTTCCCATAGGTTTACATTGTAATGTAAACTCATGGGAAACTGCTGCGGATCCGCAGCGTTTTCCGCATCGTGTGCACATACCCTTAGGATTGCATAAAAGTGCCGTTGGCCACAGTTTTGTGTACTTCTGAAAAGAAGGAAACCACTGAACAGAGGTCAGACTGAGTCCAGAGTAAGGCCGGCCTCACACTAGCGAGTTTTACGGACGTATGAGCGCATAAACTACGTCCGTAAAATACGCATAACACATGGCACAATGATTCCCTATGTCCCAGCTCCTATCAGCCGTATTTTACTGATCCGTATTATACGGTCTTGTACGGCCGTAGAAAATCGCAGCATGCTACGTTTGTCACCGTATTGCGCAAAAAAAATCGCCAATGAAAGTCTATGGGGGCGAGAGAAATGGGGATTCCACACGGACCAGCAGTGTGACTTGCGAGAAATACGCAGCGGTGTTAGTGAAAAGCCGGTAATTCAATTGCCGGCTTTTCATTTCTCCTTCACAAACCCGACAGGATATGAGACATGGTTTACACACAGTAAACCATCTCATATCCCTTTTTATTTTGCATATTCCACACTACTAATGTTAGTAGTGTGTGTGTGTGCAAAATTTGGGCGCTGTAGCTTGTAAAATAAAGGGTTAAATGCGGAAAAAATTGGCGTGGGCTCCCGCGCAATTTTCTCCGCCAGAGTGGTAAAGCCAGTGACTGAGGGCAGATATTAATAGCCAGGAGAGGGTCCATGGTTATTGGCCCCCCCTGGCTAAAAACATCTGCCCCCAGCCACCCCAGAAAAGGCACATCTGGAAGATGCGCCTATTCTGGCACTTGGCCACTCTCTTCCCACTCCCGTGTAGCGGTGGGATATGGGGTAATGAAGGGTTAATGTCACCTTGCTATTGTAAGGTGACATTAAGCCAGATTAATAATGGAGAGGCGTCAATTATGACACCTATCCATTATTAATCCAATAGTACTAAATGGTTAATAAAACACACACACACATTATTACAAAGTATTTTAATGAAATAAACACACAGGTTATTGTAATATTTTATTAGACTCTTAATCCACCTGAAGACCATCGTTCTGTAACAAAGTTAAAAAAGCAAACAACAATATTCCATACCTTCCGTCGTTATGTCCCACGATGTAAATCCATCTGAAGGGGTTAAATCATTTTACAGCCAGGAGCTGTGCTAATGCACTCGATCGTGCCTGTAAATCCCTGGGTACTGAAAGGAAAAGCTGGGTGATCTGTACTTACCTTGAGTTGCGGTGATGCGCCCTCTGCTGGATGTCCTCATGAACTGGAGCCTTGGAAAAGTTCCCACGCTGGGGTGGCTGGGGGCAGATGTTTTTAGCCAGGGGGGCCAATAACCATGGACCCTCTCTAGGCTATTAATATCTGCCCTCAGTCACTGGCTTTACCACTCTGGTGGAGAAAATTGCGTGGGAGCCCACGCCAATTTTTTCCGTGATTTAACCCTTTATTTTAGCAGCTACAGCGCCCAAATTTTGCACATACACACTACTAACATTAGTAGTGTGGAATATGCAAAAAAAGGGATATGAGATGGTTTACTGTATGTAAACCATGTCTCATATCCTGTCGGGTTTGTGAAGGAGAAATGAAAAGCCGGCAATTGAATTACCGGCTGTTCACATATATCGCGCTGAATTAAATATACATACAGAAAAAAAAAGAAATATATATATGTTTTACCGAACATTTGAGCACATAAATCCATTAGATGTCGGTTTTGCAAGCCTGCGAGAAAATATCGCAGTACGGATGCCATACGGATTACATACGGAGGATGCCATGCGCAAAATACGCTGACACACCCTGCCTACGGATGACATACGGATCACTATTTTGGGGACTTTTCTGCGTATTACGGCCGTAAAAAACGGACCGTATTTACATACGCTGAGTGTGAGGCCGGCCTAACTGCTGCCTCATTATAGTGAATGGATCCCTCTGGGGTTTCATCTGAATCACGTCACACAGAGATTTAGATGGAAATCCCAAAGTAAATTGTCGGCGTAGAGCGCCAGATAAATGTGATCCCAAACGTTATGTTAAATGTTCCCAATATAAGCTTCAACTCGGTCCACAAAAAAAGCAAGCCCCCCACTTAGGTCTGTCATCTGTTAATGGAAATATAAGGGGCTTCCACGTTACTTACTGGTAGTACAAAGGCTCTTGAAAAGTGAAATGTTTCGTCACAAGAAATTCAGCAAATTTTGTGCTCCCAGATACAAATGCCCCTCTCCCTTCTGAGCCCCAGTGTAAACTACATTTAGCGCTCACGTTTGACATTTCTGTAGTGATGAGAGCCCGCCTAATTTACAAGTGCGTGTCTCCAGAAGCATGGACTGGGCATAATGTACTGGTCACTACAACGGCAGTTTGCATATTTCACTCGGCAACATCCACTGCTGCCTGTTTCTGGAAAACACCCATGGAGTCAAAATCATTACTACATTTGTAGATAAATGGGGTCACTTGAGGGGGGGGGGGGGGGGTTCTGCTTTTCTAGCACTTAGGGGGTCTTTATATGGAATCTGCAAACTTTTCTAGGAACATCTGTGCTCCAGGAGGCAAATAGCGCTCTGTCCCTCCCGACTCTCCATGTGGCAAAGTACTGTACATCAACATATGGGGCATTTCTACATTTAGCAGAAATTGAGGGACAAATTTTGGTGCCATTTTTACCTATTTCCCTGTGTGAAAATGCAAAACTTGGGGCTAAGACTCCATGCTGGTGGTAAAAATGTAAAAAATAAATTTCTTCACTGCCCAATGGTATAAAAGTCTGTGACACACCTTTGGTGTCGGTATAATCATTACACCCCTTGATGAATTCATTGAGCGCTTTAATTGGTAAAATGGGGTCTCTTATGGGGGGTTCTGCTGTGTTTGCACCTCGGGCTCTGCCAATGTAACATGGCACCCTCAAACAAGTGCAGCAAAATCTGCACTGTAATATGGCGCTACTTCAATTCTGAGCTTTGCACTGTGCCTCAAAAGTAGTTTTCAACCACATATGGGGTATCTGTGAACTCAGGAGACATTGAACAAACTTTGGGGTCTATTTTCTCCTTTTGCGCTTGTGAAAATACAAAATTCGTGGGAATTTTTTTTTTTTTTTTTTTTTATTATTTTCACATCAGGGGCTCTCCAAATGTGACATGGTGTCCGCTAATTATTCCATCAAATTTTGCATTAAAAAAGTCAAATGCGCTCCTTCACTTCCAAGCCCTGCCGTGTGCCCAAACAGTAGTATTCCCCCACATATGGGGTATCTGCGCACTCGGGAGAAATTGCACAACAAATTTGTATGGAGCAATTTCTCCTGTTACCCTTATTAAAATGCAAAATATGGAGCTAAGGGTATGTGTCCACGTTCAGGATTTGGTCAGGATTTTATGCAGGTAAAATCCTGACCAAATCTGCACCTGAGGTCACTGGCAGGTCATCTGCGTTGTCCTTGAGTTTTTTCTGCAATGTAAGGACATGCTGCGTTCTTAAAAGACGCGCCGCATGTGAGTTTTCTCGGGTGTGCCGCATGCGTCTTTTACTGCATAGTGGAGACAGGATTTCATGAAAACCCCTCCACTATGCTGTAACATCTGGACGCTGCGTTTTTTATGCATGCTGCTCAATGCTGCGTCAAAAACGCAGCGTTTCCTGAACGTGGACACATACCCTAAAAAAGATTTATTTGGGGAAAAATGTGATATATATTTCCACGGCTCTACGTTATAAACTTCTGTGAAGCACCTAGGAGTTGAAGGTGCTCAATACACATCTAGAGAAGTTCCCAAAGGGGTTTAGTTTCCAAAATGATGTCACTTATTGGGGGTTTCCACTAAGCACATCAGGGCCTCTCCAAATGTGACATGTTGTCCGCTAATTATTCCAGCAAATTTTACATTCAAAAAGTGAACTAGCGCTCCTTCCCTTCCAAGCCCTGCCGCGTGCCCAAACAGTAGATTTTCCCCACATATGTGGTATCTGCATGCTCAGGAGCAATTGCACCGCAAAATGTGTGGTCTATTTTCTCCTGTTACCCTTGCGAAAGTAAAAAAAAAAAAAAAAAAGTCTAAAGGAAAATTTTTGCAAAAGAAAAGTAATGTTTATTTTTTCCTTCCACATTACAAATAATCCTGTGAAGCACCTGAAGGGTTAATAAACTACGTGAATGTGGTTTTAAGCACCTTTGAGGGGTGCAGTTTTTAGAAAGGTGTCACTTTTGGGTATTTTCTGTCCTATAGGCCCTTTAACCCTTACAACTTCCTAACTAAAAATTGTTTCAAAAATTGTGCTGATGTAAAGTAGACATGTGGGAAATGTTACTATTAAAGGGAACCTGTCACCCCCAAAATCGAAGGTGAGCTAAGCCCACTGAATCAGGGGCCCGATGTATCCTGAAAGATGAAAAAAAAGGTTAGATTATACTCACCCAGGGGCGGTCCCAGTCCGGTTCTGGTCCTATGGGCGTCGGGGGGGCCCCCGACGCCCATCGGATCGGGACCGCCCCTGGGTGAGTATAATCTAACCTCTTTTTTTTAATCTTTTAGGATACATCTGGGGCCCCTGATGCTGGTGGGCTTAGCTCACCTTCGATTTTGGGGGTGACAGGTTCCCTTTAACTATTTTGTGCCCTAGGACTCTGATTTAAGGTCATAAAAATTAAGTTAGAAAATTGCGACACTTTCGCCAATTTTACATTTTTTTTTTTTTCCACAACTAAATGTAAGTCATATCAAAGAAATGTTACCCCTATCATAAAGTACAATATGTCATGAGAAAACAGTCTCGGAATCAATGGGATCCATTGAAGCGTTCTAGAGTTATGACCTTAAAGTGACAGTGGTCAGAATTGTAAAAATTGGCCCGGGCAGGAAGGTGAAAACAGGCTTCAGGGTAAAGGGTTTAAGTGTGAGATTTGTATTGGACTGGAAAGGTAATAAGACTGATGAGCAGCTTGTACTCACGCCTGTGTCATTTGTTGTTTTTGTTTTTCAGTTTATTGACAATCGTGGGAAATCAATCAGTGTGAGTATGGAACTAACCTTTATCTACAAAGTGGCATTGCTTAGCCCTAATAGGATTACATCTTACTCAGGTTGGGAGAGCGTCCGACAATGGCACGTAGCTTTTCTAGAATACTTGGTACTCATTCCACCAGGTTAAAAAGTGTAATAATCCATTATAGACCAAGTGCTTTAATAAAAAACTGAGCAAACGCCTTGTATATTTTGTATATGGTAAGATATACATTATTGCATACCACTACTGGATATAGTGTGATTTCTTGACCAGTAAATATTCAGTTAGAACTGTAGTCATGGATACACCATTATTTGGTTAGACCGTATACATATAATCGATTAGATGCTCCTGTCTATAGCATGGTAGTAGCAATATGTTTAAGACCGTATAATAACCCTGTGCTTATCTACTTCCGCTTTATTTTTAAGAAAGGGGGAGTTGTTTTGTTCTTTTCATACTAGGTTAAGAAGATGTGGAATTGAAGTTATTGAAAGCTGCTTAATTTTTCTTTTACTTCCCCCCCCCCCCCCCAAGAAGACTTTTTTGATATTACATTCCTTGCAGAAAACTGGCCTTGCGCCTTTTGGTGTGTTTTTTTTTTTTGTTTTTTTTTTTCACTTTTTTTTCCCCCCCTCAAGTAGTTGAGGATTATATTTAAAGAAAAAAAATACATATATATAATTTTTTTTTTTTTAAAAAAAAAGCCTTTTTCGTCAATGGACTGTCCTGTATTGCTTATACATGACTGATCATTCAAGGTCAAGTCTAAATCCCTTCCTTCACCTTACGGGCCATTCTCTCTGCCACAAATGAACTGTTGGATTGATGGTTGATTCGACCTACAGGAGAAAATTCTTGCAGCTGTTTCAGTTCGGAGATCTACCAATGTGCCTTGGTGAGTTTTGACCTGCTAAAATGTTGTTTAAGGGTATATCTATAGACAAAAATAAAGCAGGGTAGCAGGAGCAGGCAGTCTATTCTTATGGGCTATGCTAGAATTCTATTTAATGGGGTTGTGTTTTGTACTTGTAGCCAAACACAAATGAAATGAAAGACCTAGTTGCCTGCCACTTTGCACACAGACTTTTAAGGGGTTGTTTGATATCTATAATGCCTTTTATAAACCTCTATCTGTAAGTCCTAACCTCTTTTCTAATCTGCTTTATTTTAAAATGTCCCACCATTCTCCCTATACAGCTAATCCTTATGTCTGTTTCTTACTTCCTTCTTTACTTCCTGTTGCATTCAGTTCGAGGAGTCTTAAAAGCGACGTCACAGGAGGATGACTCTGCAGTCACTTCCTTGCTGCTTCCATCTACATCCCCCTGCCCCTTCCTGATATAGGACATCATCAAGGGGAGGTGCTGTGGTCACTGCCATTCCTTGATGATGTCCAAAATCAGTTGTGTAAGGCTTTCACACTAGCGTCGTACTCGGCCCGTCGCAGTGCGTCGGGCCGACCTACCGACGCTAGCAGTGAATGCGCCGCACAACGGGGGCAGCGGATGCTGTTTTTCCACACATCTGCTGCCCCATGGGGAGGTGGGGGCGGAGTTCCGGCCGCGCATGCGCGGTCGGAAATGGCGGACACAGCGCAGTAAAAACCGTTACATGTAACGTTTTTTGCTGCCGGCGGTCCACCACAACACGACGCAACCGTCGCACGACGGTTGCGACATGTCAATGCATCGCTAATGTTAGTCAATGGGGAAAAAACGCATCCTGCAGCTAACTTTGCAGGATGCGTTTTTTAGCCAAAACGACGCATTGCGACGTATGCAAAAAAAACGCTAGTGTGAAAGTGGCCTTAGGCTACTTTCACACATCAGGTTTTTTGCATCAGGCACAATCCGACGAATGTTGGAAAAAACGGATCCGGCGCAGATTGTGAAAGATTGGTGCATATCCAGATAATTGGATAAAAAAAAAAAAAATTGGAGCATGCTCAGTTTAAAAAGCCGGAAGCTGTCATTTTCTGGATCCGGCACCTTCCGGCTCCCATAGGCTTCCATTCTAGCAAACAGCCGGATCCGGCACGTCCGGCTTTTTCACCGGAGACAAAAAAAACACGTTGCTATGGACGTTTTTCCGGAAACAGCATATTTGCAATGTCATCCAGCGCAATCCAACACTAATACAAGTCTATTGGAATAAAATGTATCCGGCTGCAACATTCGCCGGACCCGTTTTTTGAAATTTAGCCGGATTGAGCCTGACAGCGAAAACCTGATGTGTGAAAGTAGCCTTAGGGTATGTGCACACGATGCAGATTTAGTGCAGAATTGGTGCAGAACTGCAGCAGATTTTTCTGCTGCAGAAACGCTGCAGAACTGCACTGTGATTTACAGTACAATGTAAATCAATGGGAAAAAAAAAAAGCTGTGCACATGGTGCAGAAAAATCTGCGCAGAAACGCTGCAGATTTCAAAGAAGTGCACGTCGCTTCTTTTGTGCAGTTCTGCAGCGTTTCTGCTGCAGATTTTTCTGCACCATGTGCACAGCTTTTTTTTTTCCCCATTGATTTACATTGTACTGCACAGAAACTGCACAGAAACTGCACAGAAACTGCATAGAATCTGCGCAGAAACTGCATAGAATCTGCATAGAAACTGCACAGAAACTGCACAGAAACTGCGCAGAAACTGCGCAGAAACTGCGCAGAAACTGCGCAGAAACTGCGCAGAAACTGCGCAGAATCTGCGCAGAAACTGCATAGAAACTGCACAGAAACTGCATCAAATCTGCAGATGCAGATTTAGTGCAGAAAATTCTGCACCACATTTCCTACGTGTGCACATAGCCTTAGAGGAAGGGAGAAGTGACAGCTTTTTTTTTTCCCCAGCCTCTCCACACACCATCTGCATCTTCAGTCCCCACTCGCACATGCCTTGTTAGCTGAAAAGCGATGTCATCAAGGGGCGCTGATGGAAACGGTGAGTGACAGTAGCACCGCCCCACAGCTTCCATCACCACCCTGATGTGAATTGTCATCAGGGGAGGCCCTGGTGTTTCTCCCTTTGCTTCAATCACTGCACCCTGATGACTTCTCCTTTCAGTGAATGAGGTGGTAGGGACACAAGACGACATGTGGCAGTGGTGAATAAAGCTGCCATCCCTCTTCTTACCTCCATCATCCCAATTACATTTGGACATGAGGATGACAGTGAAAAAGCTGTACAGTAGTCACTGAATGGTAGGGAACTTTATAGTAAAGCGAGTTATAAAAGTGCTTAGGGCTTAAAGCTGAAGATTTATAAAGTGCATTATATGTATCAGACAATCCCTTTAGTATACGAAGCTTGCGACATGTTTGTAATTTGACAACCCTAAAAAAGTGTAACACCCCCCTCCATGTTGTGTCAATGTCTTAGGCTGAATTTCAAGGGCTCATTCAGGCGTTGGTATGTTTCTTGGATGCAAAAAACGGAGCTGATTTTTCTTTAGTGCTTTGAATCCAGATTTTCAGAGGTGTTTGGTGAGAGTGTTAGATTTACTATCATTAAGTTGTTTTTAGCCTATGTTACAGTTTTCAAGCTTCTATCACATAAACATGGATATCGCACAGCACTGGGATGCTGCTGTGGTGGCACAAGTGCTGTTAATTTTTTTTTTTCCCCCTCACAAATCCATAGACTTGCAGCGGTGAGTTTCATATGTGACTTGGATCATAATCGGGCATGTGCTTTAGTGCTGACCACTCCTGCAAAAAAACATTTGAACAGCCCCATAGACTGTAATGGCTACGAGTTATATCCATGAAAAACACAGATTGAACCCGAAAGTTATTAACTGACGTCATATTGAGCCCTAAGATTCCGGTCTTGCAACATATACAGGATTAATGGTACTGGAGCACCCAATACACTCTGGTAACAGTACTGAAGCAGAATTCTGATTTTAGCATTTTGTCTGAGGACATCAAAGCTTGGGTGATCATGTACCAAAACTTCTAAACAGATTACTATTATTAAAGTTGTTAATACTGTACAAGCTCATTTCAATAGTTCCACTCTACAGCATAAAATTTCAAAAGCTCTGTGACCTGTTGCCGTTCCTATGATCTCGGCGTCGGGTCCCCTGGTGATCACGTGACATAAACTTGTTACTTGAGCACTGATGACAAACCGGATCCCCTGATCGGCTGCAGCCTTCACTGTTCACTGCTGCACAGTGGAACTATAGGAAATGTGGTGCAGAATTTTCTGTACATAGCAACGCAGATGCAGTTTCTGTGCAGTTTTTACCAGTGCAGATTTTTATCATGGAGGGGTGCAGAAACGCTGCAGAACTGCACAAAAGAAGCGACATGCACTTCTTTGAAATCTGCAGCGTTTCTGCGCAGATTTTTCTGCACCATGTGCACAGCTTTTTTTTTTTTTTTCACTTTGATTTACATTGTACTGTAAATCACAGTGCAGTTCTGCAGCAGAAAAATCTGCTGCAGTTCGGCACCAATTCTGCACTAAGGGTATGTGCACACGATGCAGATTTAGTTTGCGGTTTTCTTGCGGATTTGCTGCAGTTTTTACCCCTGCGGTTTTCTATAATGGAATGGGTACAAAAACGCTGCAGATTCACAAAAAAGTGACATGCTACTTCTTTTAAACCGCAGCGTTTCCGCAGTGGATTTTCCGCAAAGTGTGCACAGCATTTTTTTTTTTCTCATTGATTTACATTGTACTGTAAATCAATTGCGGATCTGCAGCGTTTCTGCACCTCAAAAAACGCTGCGGATCCACAGCAAATCCGCAACGTGTGCACATACCCTAAATCTGCATCGTGTGCGCATACCCTTAGGGTATGTGCACACGTTGCAGATTTGACTGTGGAATTTTCTGTGCAGATTCTGCATTTCTTTGCAGAAAACGCAGGTTTTCTGCAATGTGCAGATTTTTGTGCAGATTTCTTCCTTTTGTTACCCGTGCAGATTTCTATAATGGAATGGGTGCAGAAACGCAGCAGATCTGCGCAAAGAATTGACATGGTCCTTTTTTGAACCTGCTGCGTTTTCCGTGCAGACTTTTCTGCACCATCAGCACAGCATTTTTTATTTTTTTTTTTTGCCATTGATTTACATTGTACTGTAAGGCTGGTTTCACACTTGCGTTTTGATCTGCAGCGTTTTTTTAAAAAACGCATGTGGTGAGAAAACGCATGCAAACGCTGCCGCATGCGTTTTTGCGCCAAAAAAACCCGCGGGAAAACGCGGCGTTTTCCCGCGCTTACATGCGTTTTTACTCTTCGCCACGACAGCACCCTACTGGAGAGAGGGATCCGCCCCGCAGGAACAGGAAACCTATTGAGAAATAAAAGGGGGCGGTCCGCCTCTCCTCCTCAGTTTAGGTTTCCTGTTCCTGCGGGAACGACAGGACTTCTGAATGAGAAGGCATACCTGGGCTTGCATGCCGCCTGCGCAGTATCCGAGAGAACGGCAGGGGCTGCGGCTCAGAAGCAGCGTCGGGGGAGTTCCGTTAGACGGCTCCCTCCTCGTCTGATGGAGCGGGCAGACGGCCGGGTCCGGGAAAGGCCGACCGGCGTCCTTCCCAGCGTGCGGTACGGCAGCAGGAGCCGGGTAAGGTGACCTTCCATTGCGGCCCGGCGTTGAATCCCGGGCCGCACATGCGCCGACCGCCGCAAATACAGGCTACCCCGGAAGTGGATCTTGGACTTCCGGGGCGCCTAGGCCGGATCCAGGGCAGGGGAGCCGGCACTGGTCTGCGCATGCGCAAAAAAAAAAAACAAAAAAAAACAAAAACGTTTTGGCGCTCTATTTAAAGCGCTCACTAACACTGAAACGGCGATGCAGAGATGTCATCCCCAGGTGCCATGGACCCCACAACCGGAGTTCCAGTACCCCCCGCCAAAGATCACGCCAGAGGATCCTCGGACACCGCTCGTAAAAGCGACGGTTCCAGAACAGGATCTCGGCCTTCTGATCCGGTATTGTTTGCTTCACTGGGTGAGTTGTGAACTCTGCCTATTAAGCTAACGCTGTCTCCCTATCTCTCTCTTTTTCCCTTTCTCTACTTACACGCTTAGAGCAAAAAACGACAAAAAACGAAGCACAGGGAATGTGCCTTGTGTAACCAGCCCCTCCCTGACTCATACTCCAAAAAACTTTGTGAGGACTGTTTTAAAGAAACAACACAGGGAGCAGCAGTGTCCATTACGGACCTACGGGCCATTATTAGAGAAGAACTAAAAAATATGACCCAGGAAAAACCGCGTAGTTCTAAATCTAAAACACCGACACTTGTGTCAGACTCCGACAGTGACCAACCGATACTGTCAGATGCCTCCCTATCATCATGTCCAGCGTCATCATCCTCATCAGAGATTGAGGGACGCTCATGTTTTCCTTTGGACAGTGTGGACAACTTGGTAAAATCTATTCGAAATACCATGGGGTGTGAGGAGTCTAAGGGTGCGCAAACCGCGCAAGAGATAATGTTCGCGGGTTTGGCAGACAGAAAGAGGAGATGTTTTCCGGTTATACCAGCAGTGAAAACATTAATTAAAAGAGAGTGGGAGAAGCAAGATCAGAGAGGCTTTCTACCCTCAGCGTCAAAACGTAAATATCCGTTTAGTGACGAGGAGCTTCTTACTTGGACCAAAGTCCCTAAGGTCGACGCAGCTGTAGCCTCTACCTCCAAACAATCCACTCTACCTGTGGAGGATGCGGGACTATTGGTCGATCCTTTGGATCGTAAGGCTGAATCATCCCTTAAACGTTCCTGGGAAGCGGCTACAGGAATATTCAAACCTGCAGTAGCCAGCACTTGCGCGGCCCGGTCAATGATCATCTGGATTGATCAGTTAGACCAGCAAATTGAAAAGAAAAGCTCAAGGGAAAAACTAAGAGCAGCCATCCCTTTAATACGAGGAGCAGCGGCCTTTCTGGCAGACGCCTCCGCCGACTCACTCCGTTTAGCAGCAAGATCTGCGGGCCTTGTGAATAACGCAAGAAGAGCCCTATGGATGAAGAGTTGGAAAGGGGACGCGCAATCTAAATCTAAAATATGCGCAATCCCATGTGAGGGTGAGTACCTCTTTGGTAAAACCTTAGATGAGATACTCAAAAAGGCAAAGGACAGGAAGAAAGCTTTTCCTGAATCCTCTATTCCCTTTTACAGGAGAGCCTTTAAGAGGAGGCCGTTTGGCAAAAGGAGGCAAACGGATAGGTCTACAACATGGACCCCTAAGGACGACAAGCAGAGAGGTACCATGTTTAGAAGACCCAACCCCCCAAAAGACAAATACTGAGGACATACCAGTTGGGGGCAGACTTAAATTTTTCACCACCCAATGGGAGAAGATAACATCTAGCTCGTGGGTTTTAAATATCGTCCGAGATGGAATTAAATTAAAATTCTCTCGTGTGCCCCACGAGTCTTATATTATAACAACTCTCAGCTCGCCTATACAGCAACAGGCTTTAGAGCTTGAAATCCAAACCCTAATATCAAAACGGGTCCTAGTCCAAGTGCCGGTGGGACAGGAGGGTAGGGGATTCTATTCTCCCCTATTCCTAATCTCTAAGCCCGATGGTTCTTTCAGAACCATCATAAACCTTAAAAAACTCAATTCATTCATTGAAAATTATACATTTAAAATGGAGTCCATTAGGTCCACCATAAAACTCCTCTTCCCAAACTGTATGATGGGGGGCATTGATCTAAAGGATGCTTACTATCATCTCCCCATTCATAACAGATACCAAAAATTCCTCAGAGTGGCGGTAAAAATCAACAACGAGGTTCGTCACTTCCAGTATGCGGCCTTACCCTTCGGCCTCTCAACAGCGCCGAGGATCTTCACCAAGATAATGCTAGAGGTGATGGCATACCTACGCCAGAAGGAAACTTTGATTGTGCCCTATCTGGATGACTTTTTGGTAATAGGAAATTCAGTTACTCAATGTGCTGATCGTTTAGCTCACGCAATTTCCTCTCTACAGGACCTGGGCTGGATAATCAATACCGACAAATCCAGACTCACTCCACTTTCCCGTCAGGCGTTCTTGGGGTTCCAGTTAGACTCCATAACTCAAAAGTGTCTTCTGCCACAGGTAAAGGTTCTACTGATCAGACACAAAGTCCTAGCTGCAATAAATAATCCGCGTATATCCCTAAAACAAGCTATGTCGTTATTAGGGTCCCTTATCTCTTGTATACCAGCAGTGAGATGGGCTCAACACCATACTCGTACACTACAACATCAAGTTTTACAAGAGGATAGACGGTTATTTGGGCGCCTAAATGCAAAAATAACCTTGTCTCAGGAGGTTTTAACTTCCTTAGAGTGGTGGCTAGACTCAAACCATTTGAGTGGGGTTCCATGGGTAATAACGCCATCTCATACCATAACCACTGACGCCAGTCCTCATGGATGGGGCGCTCATATGGGAAACGATTATTGCCAGGGGTCATGGAGCATGGAGGAAAGCGGTAGCTCCTCTAACTTTAAAGAACTGAATGCTGTAAAATACGCCTTATATCATTTCCTCCCACAGCTTCGGGGGAAAGACGTCAGAGTCCTATCCGACAACACCACCACAGTGGCGTATCTAAATCGGCAAGGAGGTACGCGATCAGAGACTCTGATGTCTTCTGCTACAGAAATCCTAAATCTAGCAGAAAGTCACCTAACATCCCTTACTGCGCTGCACATAAGAGGAGCAAGCAATCAGCAGGCGGACTTTTTAAGCCGACACACCCTGAGACAAGGAGAGTGGTGTCTAAACCAGCAAATATTTCTGGACATAATATCTCTTTGGGGCCGTCCTCAGATAGATCTTTTCGCCACAAGGAAAAACAGAAAAGTCCTGAGATTTGCTTCTCTATCTCCAGCGGATCACCCGGACAATATGGACGCTCTCCAAGCCCCTTGGCAGTTCAGTCTGGCGTACGCATTTCCTCCGATCATATTGCTACCTCAAGTTATACGCAAAATCAGAGAAGAAGGGGCGAGAGTTGTACTGATAGCTCCATTCTGGCCCAAGAGACCATGGTTCTCATGGCTACGGACCATGTCGGTCTCAGATCCTTGGGTCCTCCCCTCAACGCCCAACCTTCTCTTCCAGGGTCCGTTTTTCCACCCTCAGGTGGACAATCTCCACCTGACGGCCTGGAACTTGAGAGGCAGATGCTAAGATCGAGAGGATTCTCGGGGGGTTTAATTGATGCGCTTCTCCATAGTAGAAAACCCTCCACCACAAAAATCTATACAAGAGTATGGAGAAAATTTTTTCAATTCCATACATCTACCAACACATCAGAGATTCCGATACATTCTATCCTGGAGTTTCTTCAAAAAGGGAGAGAACTAGGTCTAACTGTAAACACCTTAAAGGTTCATGTTTCAGCACTAGGAGCCCTCTATGGCCATAACATTGCGGGGGATAGATGGGTATCCAGATTTATTACGGCCTGCGAAAGAATGAATCCAGTTAACATACCTAGAATTCCACCCTGGGATTTAAATTTAGTCTTACAAGCCCTAACAGACTCTCCATTCGAGCCAATAGACTCAATACCAATTAAATGTCTATCACTAAAAACGGCCCTCTTGGTAGCACTGACTTCAGCTAGGAGAATCAGTGACATCCAAGCACTCTATAGATCCACCTTTTTTGTTAACCTTTCAGGATAAGTTAATTCTTAAACCAGACCCTACCTACCCAAAGTAGCGAAAAAATTCCAGAGGTCACAAGAAATAATCTTGCCCACTTTCTTCAGTAATCCCTCCACTCCTGAAGAACAAAAATATCACACTCTAGACGTTAAAAGAGTAGTGTTAAAATACATTGAAAAGACCAGTAGCTGGCGACAGAGTAGGGCTCTGTTTATTTCCTTCCAGGGTGTCAAGAAGGGTCATGGAGTAACAAAAAGCACCTTATCCCGGTGGATCAGAGAATCTATCAGACTGGCTTACTCCGCGAGGAAAGAAAACCCTCCGGAAGGCATAACGGCACACTCTACCAGAGCGATGGCATCCTCCTGGGCAGAGAGGGGAGACGTCCCGATTGAAACTATATGTAAGGCGGCAACGTGGTCAAATCCTTCTACATTTTATAACCACTATAGGCTAGACCTATCGTCAACTTCTGACCTAGACTTTGGCAGGACTGTCCTCAGCACGGTGGTCCCCTCCCTAGGTGATGGTCTCTGAAAGATCTCCAGTAGGGTGCTGTCGTGGCGAAGAGTAAAAAGCCGGATTACTCACCGGTAATGCTCTTTTAGTGAGTCCACGACAGCACCCTCTTACATCCCTCCCTATATTAATATAATGCATATTATTTGAGTAAAATCCTTTTAATCATAAGCAAATAAGTTTAAAGAATGAAATAAATGATATTTGCCTAATATTGGCGGTCCTCCGGGTACTCTGAAATCAAAACTGAGGAGGAGAGGCGGACCGCCCCCTTTTATTTCTCAATAGGTTTCCTGTTCCTGCGGGGCGGATCCCTCTCTCCAGTAGGGTGCTGTCGTGGACTCACTAAAAGAGCATTACCGGTGAGTAATCCGGCTTTTTTTCCCGTTTTTGAAACGCATGCTGAGAAGTGTGTGACAGCTGCCAATCATCAAAATCAACTAGAAAACACACTATTAATAGAATTAGCTAGGGTTAGGGTTAGGGGTAGCTTTTTATTAGAATGTCTTGGTCACCAGGTCACTGATAAGCCACCCCCCACCATCAAGGTGATAAAGGGATCCAAACCCTACCCCTAACCCTCACCATAACCCTTGGGATCCTAACCCTAAGGGTTAGGATCCTAACCCTAAGGGTTAGGGTTAGGATCCCTAGGGTTACTAGGGATCCTAACCTTAGGGTTAGGGTTTTCTTGTTTTTTTTGTGTTTTCTTGTGTTTTTCTATAAAAACGCATGCGTTTACATAGACAGCAATGCATTTTTTTTGCCGTGAAAAACGCATGCGTTTTTTCGCGGAAAAAAAACGCCGCTAGAAATTACTACAGGTTGCATTTCTGCAAATGAACGCACACGTCCAAAAACGCATGCGTTGCCGAAAACGCGTCAAAACGCATGCGAAAAAGGCATGCGTTTTTAATGTTAAGTATAGGAAAAAAACGCATGCGTTTTTTAGCGCTATAACGCAGCTTACAAAAACGCAAGTGTGAAACCAGCCTTAATCAGTTGCAGATCTGCAGCGTTTCTGTGCGGAAAAAAAAGCTGCAGATCTGCAGGAAATCTGCAACATGTGCACATACCCTTAAAGGGAAGGTACCGCTTTTGTAGATGAATAAATCACTGTAATGTAGCATAACATGCTGCTATAACCAAGTTTTAAATGCATGTGAAACAGATTTTGTGTGTTTTGTGAGTTTAAAGAAGGCACTGGGGGCTGACATCTTGGTTTCACAGCAGTTCACGACACTAAGTGTGTCATATTATGGCACCCCATGGACATAGGGTCAGCGCCGGTCTATTATCTCCTATCTCTAACATTGCAGCAGCATTAGCAGTGAGCTGGGCACGCCTCTGTGGGCTGCACAATTCACTGCTGTAGGTGTGGCTGGCCGCCATTTTATTATAGCCCAGTCTGCCGAGCTCCACTTACTCTCTATCACAGGAGAGAAGCGCTCACTGGAGCCGGAGGATGGAGAGTGGGGAGTGCGGGTGATTTACCTCCCTGCTCCTCTGTACTCCAGGCACTGCACGTCCTGAGCAGACATCCCCTGCTCTCACACGCTGCCCTCCCTGTGTGCTTCTCCTGCTCTGTCTCCTCACACACAGACCCTGTGATCTCCAGTAAGCTGCATTCACAGCCTGCAGAGACGGAGCTGACACCTGGTGAGAGAGAGCAGGGCAGCTGACAGGACAGGGATTAAGGTGGGGGAAGGGGGGATGGCAAGAATGTTAGTCACAAAACAGGAGAGACATAGCATGCACACAACAGGGATCACATACCCTTCCCCCATATATCTCTTCTGTTATCTCCCATAGGCCAGCACACTGCTCTCCTGAAATACTCTGTGCTGCAGTCACCCTGCTCCTTCCTCCATATATCTCCCTCTGTGACTCTGGAGGTGACTGTCTCCCAATGGGTGCTGTCTCTCTCCCCATGTGTGCTCTCCATCCCCCTGTGCCTGTTCGCTCTCGCTCCTATGCACTCCTCTCCCCCTGCATGTCTTTCCCCATTGCACACACAGCTCAGTGCTTGCGATAACAGGAGCTGCGGGGGTCATGCTGTCGCATGTCAGCGTGACCCCCACAGCTGTGACTGTCACCTGCGGTAACGCTACCGCCGGTACTGTCGGTCACAGCGCTGCGGGATCATGCTGGCAGATGTCAGTGTGATTCCGCAGCTGACTCTGACCTGCAGCGGTGACCTGCGGTAAAAAAGCAGGCGCGGACCGATGAGATTACTGCTCCCATTGGGCTATGTCTGATGGGAGAGTAGTATCATCTGCCGCTACCTGTGCTCACAGTTTAAAAAAAAAAAAAAAAAAGTTACATTACATACACATTCACATAAAAATAAAAAAACATTATGCTGACGGTGGTGCAGTAATCCACTGCAGGGGGCGATCTCATCCTGTCAGTCTATCGCCGGCTGTCTTTGAGAGCACTCATATCACTGATGTGACTGCTCTCAAAGTGATCAGGATCGTCATGGGACATTATGGATTATCTTCTCGGCAGGCAGGTGAGGAATATTTGTGGTTTATTTTATTTTTGTTGCAGGAGGCGAGGACGAGGGATTCGGGGATTATGCGTTCGGTAAGTATAGTTTAATTAAGATTAAGAAAGGACTTTATTCGGGCTGTCTCTTTATTTACAATACAACTATAGGATTAGTAATGGATAGGTGTCTCATATACGCCTCTCCATTACTAAGCTGTGGGTTTGATGTCACCTGACAATAGAAAGGTGACCTCAATCCCACAAATATGAAACCAACTTGCCACCGCTACAGGGCAAGTGGGAAGAGCCGGGCAAAGTGCCAGAAAAGACGCATCTAATAGATGCGCCATTTCAGGGGCGGCTGAGAGCCCCTTCCTAGGCTATTAATATCCCGCAGCTGTTTGCATAACCTTTGCTGGTGATTATAGGGGGACCCCACGTAATTTTTTTTGTTTGGAGTCCCCCATTTTAATAGCCAGTAAAGGCTAAGTATACAGTTTGTGTGTGTGTGTGTCACCACGTGAGCGTCAGCGTGCGCACACTCCCCCCATAGACCAGCACACTGCTCTCCTGAAATACTCTGCTCCCTCCACCGTATATCTCTCTCTGTGACCCCCCCATAGACCAGCACACTGCCATATGGATCACATAATACTCCCATAAACACCACACATTATACCGCCATATATATTTATTACATAATACTGCCATATAGATCACACATGATGCCACCATATATATTTTTTACATAATACTAATAATCAAGTGTAGTCTGACAGTACTATGTGTGATCTGTATTATGGCATTATGTGTGATCTTTGACGGTATTATATGTGATCTTTATGGTGGTATTATGTTTGATCAGTATGGTGGAATAATGTAAAAAATATGACTATTATATGATAACTATATTGTGGGATTATGTGTGATCTATGTGGCATTATGTGACAATTATATGGTGGTTTTATGTGTGATCTACATGGTGTGTGTGATCTATATAACGGTATTATGTGTGATCTATATGGCGGTATTATGTGAGAAGTATATGGCGGTATTATGTGCGAACACTATGGCGGTATGTGTTATCTATATGATGGTATTATATGAGAACTATATGGCGCCATTATGTGTGATCTATATGGCGGTATTATGTGAGAACTATATGATGTTTATAGCCTAGGAAGGGGTTAATACCCATGGATCTTCCCAGGCTATGAATATCAGCCCGCAGCTGTATATTTAGCCTTTACTGGCTATTAAAATAGGGGGACCCCCCAAAAAACAGTGGGGTCCCCCTATAATTAATAACCAGAAAAGGCTATGCAGACAGCTGCAGGCTGATGTTAATAGCCTAAGAAAGGGCCATGGATATTGAACCCACCCCCTTCCCCAGCTACAAACACCAGCTCAAAGCCACCCCTGAAATGGCGCATCTCTACGATGCGCCAATTCCGGCACTTACCCTCTCTTCCCACTACCCTGTAGAGGTGTCATATGGGTAATATTTGTGGGGTTAATGTCACCTTTCTATTGTAAGGTGACATCAAGCCGCCTTAGTAATGGAGAGGCATCAATAAGACACCTATCCATTACTAATCCTATAGTTAAGGGGTTAAATAAACACACAGCCAGAATAAAGTATTTTAATGAAATCAAACACTACACACTTTCTCATCTTTTAGTCAGCTAACCGTGCAACGCCCTCAATCTCCTGAAAAAAAAACAAACAGCAGTATACTCCCTGTTCCCGCACACACACGTAGATACACACGGACACCCGCACACAGACACGCACATATTCACAGTTCACACAGTCTCCGCCCACACACTTCCTCCTCCGCAGCGTTTATCGCACGCAACTCCGTAGCAAGACCTCAGATTTTTACACCTGCTGTTTTGCTGTGGATTTGCCTAACTCAATGGTAGTCAATGGGTGCAGAAACGCTGCAGATCCGCAAAAAGAATTGATGTGCTGCGGAAAATACTACCCTACAAATCCGTGCTTATTTTTCCGCAGCATGTGCACAACAATTCTCAATTTCCCATTGACTAACATTGGTTGTGCACTACACTGCGGATTTGATGTAATTCCGCGCATCCAAAAACGCTGCGGAAGCGCATCAAAATCATCCAAGTGTCTCACCCCTGCTATTCCATGTGTATCTCTCTCCATCACACTCCATATGTCTCTCATCATACTACATGTCTCTCTCCTCATCACGCTCCATGTGTCTCACCCCTGCTGTTCCATGTGTATTTCTCTCCCCATCACGCTCCATGTGTCTCACTCATCATTCTACATGTCTCACTCATCATTCTACATGTCTCACTCCTCATTCTACATGTCTCTCTCATCATTCTACATGTCTCTCTCCCATCAGTCTTTCTCAGCCATACCAATGTATCTCTCCCCTCCCTCCACATTGCCTGGCCACTCACTGCAGACCTGGATCTCCTTCTTATCTTACTGAGTTATGAGTCACAGACAGCTCTGCTCAGATAATGCTGCTCCATACATAAAGGCCATGTGCACACGTTCAGTATTTTTCGCGTTTTTTTGCTATAAAAACGTGACAAAAATGCTTACATATGCCTCCTATTATTTAGTGTATTCCGCATTTCTTGTGCAAATGTTGCATTTTTTTCCGCGAAAAAATCGCATCGCGGAAAAAAAAGCAACATGTTCATTAAATTTGCAGAATTGCAGGGATTCCGCACACCTAGGAATGCATTGATCTGCCTACTTTCCGCATGTGGCTATGCCCACCATGCGGGAAGTAAGCAGATCATATGCGGTTGGTACCCAGGGTGGAGGAGAGGAGACTCTCCTCCACGGACTGGTCACCATCACCATATAATTGGTAAAAAAAAAGAATTAAAATAAAAAATACATGTAGAAAAGCCGCGGAGACACCATCACATGTTTCTCAATGCAAGCAATGAATAGCCAGGTCTTTCACCGGGAAGGAACAACCACGGGAAGGGCAGCATCCAATAAAGGAAAACCACCTATGCCAAAACATGGTATCCATCCACAGACAGCTGTTTCGGGGTATTTGCCCCTCATCAGTGTGGAGTAGGAAACTGGCTATTAGGAGCAGTGCCTAGTGAAAAGGCTATGAACATAAGGATGAATGACCTCGGGGAGATCATAACATCCAACACCGCGGAGACACCATCACGTGTTTCTCAACGCAGTGATCCAGAACACTGCCCCCATCCCTTATGGGAAATATGCAAATGCATGTAGAAAAGCCGCGGAGACACCATCACGTGTTTCTCAACGCAAGCAATGAATAACCAGGTCTGAGAAACACGTGATGGTGTCTCCGCGGTGTTGGATCTTAAAATAAAAAATAGTCATATACTCACCTTCGATGGCCCCCGGAGTCTTCCCGCCTCTCAGCGGTGCATGCTGCCGCTTCGGTTCCTATAGCTGGTGTGTGTGAAGAACCTGCGATGACGTCGCGGTCAAGTGACCGCGACGTCGTCGAAGGTCCTGCACACACACCATCTATAGGAACGGACGCCGCTGAGGAGATCAGCTGTCTGCAGGTGAGTATAACCATTTTTTTTAATTTTTTTATTATTTTTAAACATTCTATCTTTACTATTGATGCTGCATAGGCAGAATCTATAGTAAAAAGTTGATCACACTTGTCAAACACTGTTTGACAAGTGTGACCAACCTGTCAGTCAGTTTTCCAAGCGATGCTACAGATCGCTTGGAAAACTTTAGCATTCTGCAAGCTAATTTTGTTTGCAAAATGCTAAAAAAAAAAAAAAAAAGCGGGAAAAAAGCGGCAAAAAAAATGCGGATTTCTTGCAGAAAATTTCCGGTTTTCTTCAGGAAATTTCTGCAAGAAATCCTGACGTGTGCACATACCCTACATAAACACCACGTCTTCACTTTTCCTCCAGTCCACCATGCTGCTGAGCCCACTGTGTTCTGCTCTTTTGTAAACTCTGTAGCACCGTTTCTGATGCAGTAACTGCTGGTGATGGCAGATCACAGGGCAGTCGCACACAAAATGGCTCTGCCCTGTGATGCTGCTCTTCATTCTGCCCCAGGGATATTAGACCACCCAAAAGGGAGGGAAATGGTGATGTCAGCAGTTTCTGCCCCAATTTTCCAGCTAACAGTAAAGCTGGTAAGTCTTACTATAGCTGCTTGAGGTCTAAGACGGAAAATGCTCCCCCTAGTGGTCAATATATATATTTGTAAGAAAATATATAATATTTTTCATATAGAAATGTTTGCAAACATTGCATTAATGCATTTTAATTACTATTTTAAGCTTAATTTCACAAAAAAACAAACTACAAGAAAACTGGTGGCACCTTCCCTTTAATAAGGAATTGCCAATAATAGACAACCCCTTAAAGGGAACCTGTCACCCCGTTTTTTCCGTATGAGATAAAAATACCGTTAAATAGGGCCTGAGCTGTGCTGGACAATAGTGTATTTTGTGGACCCCGATTCCCCACCTATGCTGCCGAAATACGTTACCAAAGTAGCCGTTTTCGCCTGTCAATCAGGCTGGTCTGGTCAGATGGGCGTGGTGACATCGCTGTTTCTTCCCCCAGATCTTGCTTATTTTTCCGATGGTGGCGTAGTGGTTTGCGCATGCCCAAGTGCCGAATCCACTGCATAGGTGAGGAAAAAGAGCGCGATCTGCGCTATTCCCCTGGTGATCGGTGGGGGCGGCCATCTTCCTGTGGCCGCCCGTGCGCAGATGGAGCGCTCTGCTGCCCGGGGCTTCAGGAAAATGGCCGCAGGATGCCGCGCGTGCGCAGATGGAGATCGCGGCGGCCATTTTCCTGAAGCCAAGATGCGAACTCTGCTTCAGGAAAATGGCCGCCGCGATCTCCATCTGCGCACGCGCGGCATCCCGCAGCCATTTTCCTGAAGCCCTGGGCAGCAGAGCGCTCCATCTGCGCACGCGCGGCCACAGGAAGATGGCCGCCCCCACCGATCACCAGGGGAATAGCGCAGATCGCGCTCTCTTTCCTCACCTATGCAGTGGATTCGGCACTTGGGCATGCGCAAACCACTACGCCACCAACGGAAAAATAAGCAAGATCTGGGGGAAGAAACAGCGATGTCACCACGCCCATCCGACCAGACCAGCGTGAGTGACAGCCCAAAACGGCTACTTTGGTAACGTATTTCGGCAGCATAGGTGGGGAATCAGGGTCCACAAAATACACTATTGTCCAGCACAGCTCAGGCCCTATTTAACGGTATTTTTATCTCATACGGAAAAAACGGGGTGACAGGTTCCCTTTAATGACCACCAATACGTCTTTTTACTGACCTGAGATATAAGGGAATATCATCCCCATACAGGTGACAATCCAGCAGCTGTCGGATGTACACTATAGTTGACAACTTGCTGCATTAGCCATGATCAGCCATGGCACCGCCCATATCTGCTTAAACCCTTAGATGTTCCTGTCCATAGTGACTACATCATATAAATTGTTAATTGAGTGTGGGGGCTTCCTATTTAACCCCATCGGCACCTAGAGATCATGATTGTGTGGTCCTGATGTTTGCCATGGCAATTCTTGGCCTAACAGTGACCTTAGAGTCTGTGGCTATAGCGACCTGTTCAAAAGTTACTGACATTTAGGTGGTAAAAATACACTTTCTCGGTCCCCCATGACAGCACTACGGAGAGAGGGGATCCGCCCTTCAGGGACAGGAAACCTACAGATAAAAAGGGCGGTACCTCTCCCTCGCATCAGTTGGTTTCCTGTCCCTGACGGGGAACCTCTTTTCGGCAGTACCTGACACGAAGACGCCGTTTCCAAAGGACCGGGACCGGACAGTCGGGTTCCGGCAGCAAGGAGGCTCCTGCCGCGGCTCGTCCGGCACCCGAAGCCGCCACCGCTGGAACCGACGGGTTCTTCAGGGTGTGCGGGGGAGAGGCCGCCGCCAGACTCCGAGGGAGGAAGGGGCGCTGGTCACCCGGAGCTCCGGTGCCGGCTGCTGCACGCTCCGGGTGAAGAAAGATGGCTGCCGCTCCGGAAATGCGGCGTTAACTTCCGGGTCATCTCCGCGCGCATGCGCGGTACTCTCTCCTCTCCCTGGGATGTGCGCAGGACCGGAAGTGAGGCAGAACGCCGGGGGTGGCGCCGAATTCAAAAAGGGAGATAGTTGTCGCACTATGTGTGCACCATCTCCGTTTAACCATGGAGGACAGCGATCCACAGCAGCTGCAGCCCAGACAGCAGCACCATAAGAAAGGGGACCCAAAGAGCTCCAGAAGAAGTGAATCAAGCAGTCGGTCCACACAGCGCAGCAGATCTGCTGCAGGGACTACCACTCCTCTTCAAGAAGCTCCACTGTCAGACCTGGGCCCGCCTCCAGAATCTGTACCTGCCTCCACATCCGGATGGTGAGTGATCTCCGTGAAAGTGTACATTTTTTATAATAGGGCTCCCTCTTCTCCCTTACTAGGGTAAGAAGAGCCTGGAGAAAAAGAAAAATAGGGTCTGTCCCACCTGTAACAAAGCTTTGCCGGTAACCTGGAGAAAAAAGCTTTGTAAATCTTGCATTCAGCGATTATTATGTGAAGAGACCCCTGACTTCGCATCTGAACTAAAAACTATAATTAGATCTGAAGTTCAGAATGCCCTGTTATCTTCCAAAAAAGGGAAGGAAAAGGTGAAGGAGACGGTATATTCTCACTCTGTCCGATCCTCGTCTGAGGACGCGGACTCTGACGATTCCAAATCCTCCCTATCTTCCTCCGATGAAGATTCGGGCCGTCATTGCTTCCCACTAGAGGAAGTGGACGCTTTAGTTAAAACCGTCAGAGCCACTATGGGGGTTGAGGATCCCAGACCCGATAAAACGGCTCAAGATATTATGTTCGGAGGTCTGGGACAAAAAAAGCGGAGAACTTTTCCGTTAAATCCCAATGTCCAGACACTGATCAAAAAAGAATGGGAAAAAACGGACAGGAGGAACTCTTCAGTACCCTCGCTTAAAAGAAAGTATCCCTTCGAAGATGAGGCGTCCACTTCTTGGGACAAGGCACCCAAATTGGACGTGGCAGTGGCCAAAGCCTCGAAAAAATTTGCGCTCCCGTTTGAGGATATGGGTACCCTCAAAGACCCCTTAGGGTATGTTTCCACGTTCAGGAAACGCTGCGTTTTTGACGCAGCGTTGTTCCGCAGCGTCAAAAACGCACCGTCCAGATGTTACAGCATAGTGGAGGGGATTTAATGAAATCCCGACTCCACTATGCGTTAAAAAACGCATGCGTTTTTGCCGCGAAAACGCACATGCGGTGCGTTTTTTCAAAACGCAGCATGTTCCTGCTATGAGCAAAACACGCAGGCACACCGCAGGTGACCTGCCAGTGACCTCAGGTGCAGTTTTGGTCAGGATTTTACCTGCATAAAATCCTGACCAAAGCCTGAAGCAAAACTGAACGTGGACACATACCCTTAGACAAGAAAGCGGATACCTTTCTTAAAGGGGCTTGGGAATCGGCTGGGGGTAGCTTGAGACCTGCAGTTGCAGCGACCTGCACCTCCAGATCTTTGATGGTGTGGGTTGACCAGCTGGAAAGCCAGATCAAGGACGGGTCACCCAGAAGTAAATTGCTGGACTCAATCCCTGCAATTAGGGCAGCAGCAGCATTCCTAGCAGACTCCTCAGCGGACTCAGTACGTTTAACATCCAAGGCCGCTGCCCTCTCCAACGCAGCCAGAAGGACCCTATGGCTTAAGAGCTGGCCAGGGGATCTCCAAACAAAGTTGAAATTGTGTTCTATTCCATGTGAGGGAAATTTCTTGTTTGGGGAAACCCTGGATGACATCCTCCAGAAAGCAGGAGACAAAAAGAAGGGGTTTCCAAACCTGGGGCCAGCCCCATTTAAACAGTCCTTTCGGAACCGTAAATTTTTTAGTCGGAGACCTCCCAGAGAACAGAATAAATGGGAAGAAGGGAGAAGACGAGATAGAGGTTACCTCTTTGGCAACACCTCCCGTGATAAAAAACCCTCCAAATGACATTTTCCCTACGGTGGGGGGAAGGCTCACCTCATTTCTTCCTGCCTGGGAAAAAATATCCAACAACACCTGGATTTTAAGACTAATGCAATCTGGTCTAAAAATAGATTTCTTTTCTCTCACCCCCCCCCCCCCCCGAAATTATGTAGTGACAAAGACGAGGTCTTCGGCAGCAGAACAAGCGGCATTAGAGAAAGTTCCCTACTGCAGAAAACCATAATTCAGGAGATCCCTCCTCAAGAAATGGAGGAAGGGTTCTTTTCCCCTCTCTTTCTAGTACCGTAGTACCGAAACCCGACGGGTCTTTTCGGACGATTATAAACTTGAAAAATCTAAACAACTATGTAAGAAATCACAAGTTCAAAATGGAAACAATAAAATCTACAATAAAAATTCTCTTCCCAAATTGCTACATGGTTGTGATAGACCTAACCGACGCATATTACCATGTGCCCATCCACGAACATTCTCAAAAATTTCTCAGGATGGCGGTGTCCATAAAGGGAAAAATAAGAAACTTCCAGTACAGGGCCCTCCCTTTCGGGGTTTCTATTGCTCCGCGGATATTCACAAAAATAGTAGCGGAGATGATGGCCCACATAAGGGAACAAAACATTATCATAGTCCCTTACTTGGACGATTTTCTTATTGCCAGCGACTCGGCTCAAAGTTGCAGAGAACAGAGAGACCGAGTAATGACTATTCTAACGGACTTGGGTTGGCTCATAAATATAAAAAAATCAAAATTGGAACCCTCTCAAGTGCAGGAGTTCCTAGGGCTGACGTTAGACTCCCAGGTTCAAGAATGCCGACTCTCGGGCCCCAAAAAAGACAAAATATTAACCATGATAGCACAAACACTGCAAAACCCCTCCATGACTCTAAGGAGGGCAATGTCACTGCTGGGGTCTCTATCTTCATGCCTGCCGGCGATACCCTTTGCACAATTCCACACAAGGGAGCTTCAGTGGCACATACTAGAATGGCAGGTAATATTAAAAAACAATTTGGAAAGCAGGGTCATTCTAAATTCCTCCGTTATTCATTCCCTTCTCTGGTGGGGAAAGAACCAGAATATCTCAAAAGGGAGTCCTTGGGTACCAAAAATATCTCGGGTGATAACAACCGATGCAAGTCCCAAGGGGTGGGGGGCCCACATGGCAGACAAAGTGGCTCAGGGCAACTGGTCAATTCAGGAGCTGTCAGCATCCTCAAATCAAAAAGAACTCTGGGCGGTACATCATGCGCTTCTATCATTCCTTACCTACATTCGGGGACATCATGTCCGAATTCTCTCGGACAATATAGTGACAGTAGCCTACATAAATCACCAGGGAGGAACAAGGTCTCGGTCACTGATGAATTCCTCCGCCAAAATTTTCAGCCTTGCAGAAACAAATCTACTATCCCTTTCTGCACTGCATATTCAAGGTTCAAAAAACGAGAAAGCAGATTACTTGAGTCGAACCCAGTTGAAACAAGGCGAATGGTCCCTGAATCAGTCTGTCTACAACCAGATCACGAGGATGTGGGGAACCCCAACAATAGATTTGTTCGCCAATTACAAAAACAAAAAAGTAAGCAAATTTTGTTCTCTAAGCCCGGAAGGGAATCCTCAGGCTCTGGATGCCTTTCTGATTCCATGGACACACAAACTGACATACGCTTTTCCACCAACCATTCTGATTCCGGCAGTCATTCGGAAAGTCAGAGAGGACAAAACAAAAATGATCCTTATTGCCCCATTCTGGCCCAAAAGGACATGGTTTTCCTGGCTAAGGATGCTATCGGTCTCAGACCCTTGGGTTCTACCGAATTTGCCAGACCTACTACAGCAAGGACCGATCTTCCACCCACAGGAGACGAACTTGCATTTGACAGCCTGGTTTTTGAACGGGAACTAATAAAAAAAAGAGGCTTCTCAGACAACTTGGTCACAACATTATTAAAATGTAGAAAACCTATTACTACTAAGATATATGGGAAAACATGGAAAAAATTCTTGTCTGTATCCAAAGTTAAAATCCAGGAGGGACCCTCAATTAATAAAATACTTGAGTTCCTACAAAAAGGTCTGGAACAGGGGTTAGCGGTTAGTACTCTTAAAGTACAGATAGCAGCCCTGGGTGCACTCTATAACTAGAATATTGCAGCCAACCAATGGATAATAAGATTCATTAAAGCGGTAACAAGAGCAAAACCTGTAGTTACCCAAAAAATGGCCCCATGGGACTTAAATCTAGTACTCTCGGCATTATCTGGTCCTCCGTTTGAACCAATAGACATGATTCCCATTAAAATACTATCTCTTAAGACCATTCTTCTAGTAGCCTTAACATCTGCGCGCAGGATAAGCGACATTCAAGCCCTGTCCTCTAACCCCCCCTTTACAAAAATCATGGATGATAGTCACTCTAAGACCTGACCCGGCCTATTTGCCAAAAGTGGCAACAAAATTCCATAGGTCACAGGAAATAACCCTGCCGTCCTTCTGCCCGAACCCTAGAAATGAGAAAGAGCAGAACTTCCATAATCTAGACGTCAGAAGATGCCTAGTCCAATACCTAGATTCCACCAGGGAGTATAGGAAGGAAGGCTCTCTGTCTGTTTTCAGGGTCCCAGAAAAGGATTCCGGGCATCTAAAGGTACCTTGGCAAGGTGGATAAAAGAGGCAATAGCGTTGGCCTATTCATCCACGGGGAATGCGAACCCGGACGGTATAAGAGCGCATTCCACAAGAGCAGTAGCTACCTCATGGGCTGAGAGGTCAGAGGTATCAATAGAACAGATCTGTAAGGCGGCCACCTGGTCATCACCGTCAACCTTTTTTAGGCACTATAGATTAAATCTAGCCTCTGTATCTGACCTGACCTTCGGTCGAAGGGTTCTTGAGGCGGTGGTCCCTCCCTAAGCTTAGTCTCTGCAATTCTCTCCGTAGTGCTGTCATGGGGGACCGAGAAAGTCAGTTACTCACCGATAACAGTGTTTCTCGGAGCCCATGACAGCACTCGCTTATTCCCTCCCATCACGAGTGCGGTGAGCACCATTAATTACATATGATTTATATAGTTATATATTATAATTTAGGCACGGGGTTCCTTTTTTTAAGAAATGTTATAATATGGTATTTTCTCTGTTGTAAACTAACCTGGAGGTCCTCCGATGCTCTGTAAACCAACTGATGCGAGGGAGAGGTACCGCCCTTTTTATCTGTAGGTTTCCTGTCCCTGAAGGGTGGATCCACTCTCTCCGTAGTGCTGTCATGGGCTCCGAGAAACACCGTTATCGGTGAGTAACTATGACTTTTTCTTTTTTTATGCCACTTTGCATTAATTCCTGAAAATCACCTGAAGTGTAAATAAGCTACCTGACAGCAGTTTTCAGTATGTAGAGGGGTACAGTTTTTAAAATGGTATCACTTTTGGGGGGGTTCCAATATCTGGGACCCCCAAAGTCACTTCAAACCTGGATAGGTCCCTAAAAAAAAATGTTGTAAATTTCCTTGAAAAAATGAAAAATTGGTGCAACATTTTTAAACCTCCTAAAATTAATAAACGTTTTACAAATAGTGCTGATGTAAAGCAGACACAAGGAAAATGTTATTTATTAATGTTTCTGTGGTATGACTATCTGGATTAAAGGGATAATCATTCAAAGTTTGAAAATTGCAAATTTTTAAATTTTTTGACAATTTTTTTTATATTTTTAGAAATAAACACAAAACATATAAACCTAAAGTTACCATTATCATAAGTTATAATGTGCCACAAAATAATAATCTCAAAATCACTGGGATTTGTTGAAGCGTTCCAGAGGTATAACCACATAGTGACACTGGTCAGATTTCAGAAATTTGGCCCAGTCACTAAGGGGTTAAGAAACACAGGAACTTTAAAAGAAATCAACTACTGAATCAGATTCTCATGAACAATTTTTATTTTATCTGGGTTGTCAAACAATCTAGAATGTTATGAACAGTAAGACGATAGTGTTTGAGAAAAATGAGATGTGGTCTTTGAGATTCTTGAGGCTGGTGGTAGCTGAGGAGGTCATAATGATAGTAGGTATGCTGGTAATGGGTTTAGACCAGTGTATTGAGCCGTATACATGTATTGCTGAGTATTATTTAATGATATCTGTCACCAGATTTAACAATACAAAATATTTATAGATGTCTTGGACCTTATGGCTCACATACTTTGTTTCAGCCATAGGAGTGGGGATCTTTAGCTTTCCAATCACGGTCAATCAAATGCCTTTTCAAATTCTCCATGCCCATTGTAAGTTCCAGCTTCATATCAAATGTGTTCATGCTCCAGAGCCACTGAGTCACACTGAGTCACACTGAGTCACGCATCCACAAGCCACTGACTCATGTGCGCATGCTCTGGAGCCACTATGATGTGACGCTGGGACGTACACCCAGATTCGGTGCACATGCCCAGAAAGCGGATAGTCATTGCCCAAGCCCAGGATCTGCTGGGAGATTTTGGTGATGTAGGGAGCAGTCAAGGAAATGAATTATGATGGGATGGGTGTGGAAAATTTGAAAAGGCATGTTTTGTTTTGTTTTTCAGTAAATTACAATATTCCAAAACTATCTTGATAAGATGAATGGGCAAACACTTGGCTAATGAGATTTAATGTAGATAAATGTACAGTAATGCACCTAGGACGGAGTAATCCTATTGCTGCATATGGGAGTGTACTCTGGACATTCTGGTTACAAGTAAGCTGAGCAACAGTACTCAATGTCAGAAAGAGAGAGAAAATCCCACGATCCCAACGTATTGTTACCTCTTAATAAATCACTGGTGGGGCCACATCTAGAATATGGGGTCCAGTTTTGGGCTCCACATTTTAAAAAGGATATTCAGAAATTAGTGACCGTTCAAAGATGGGCAACTAGATTATTACAAGTGATGGAAGGCCTCTCGTATGAGGAGAGGTTGGAAAAGTGTGGCTTGTTTAGCTTGGAAAGAAGACACCTCGGAGGAGATCTCATTTATATGTATCAATATGTGTGTGATCAGTACAAAGGACTGGCTTGTGAATTATTCCTTCTAAGAACTATACTAGGGACCAGGGGGCACTCATTACGGGTGTAAGAAAGGCGATTCCGACAGCTAAATAGGAAATGGTTGTTTACTAGGGTTGATTGATTAGCCTCGGACAAGAGCTTATCCGAATAGCTATAGCGCTTCCCAAATAGCTGCGTCAGTAACCTGGTTACCTGGAGCGCTCCCAATGATCAGCTGTTCGGCTCTGCAGCTGCATGTGTCGCGGATGTGTGACAGTCACAGCACATGCATTGGGAGAGCCAGTTTGTTGAGCAGTCAGACTGGAATGCCCGACCACAGGAGGTAGTAATGGCCGACACTATAACAGTTTTTTTTTTTAAAGTGCTGGATAATTTCCTTGATACACATTAGATTGCGGGTTATAGTTATCGTATATACTCGAGTATAAGCCGAGATATTCAGCCCCCCAAAAATGGGCTGAAAGTGCCCCTCTCAGCTTATACTTGAGTCATGGAAGGTGGGGTGAGGGGGAGCGACGCCTGTCAAATACTCACCTGCTCCCAGCGCTCTTGGCGCAGTCCCCGCGTGTCCCACGGTCTTTGGGCACGGCAGCTTCTTCCCCTTTTCAGCGGTCACTGGTACCGCTCATTAAAGTTATGAATATGGACTCCACTCCCATAGGGGTGGAGCCGCATATTCATTACTGTAATGAGCGGTGCCACGTGACCGCTCATTACAGGAAGAAGCTGCCGCTCCCGGAGATGTGGGACATGCAGGGACCGCGCCGGGAGCAGGTGAGTATTTCATATTCACCTTTCCGCTTTCCAGCGCCGCCTCGTCTTCCATGTCCTCTGCAGTGACTCTTCAGGTCAGAGGGCGCGATGACGTATTGGTGTGCGCGCAGCCCTCTACCTGAACAGTCAGTGCGGAGAGACGGGACGCTGAGGAGCAGTGGGCAGCGACGAGAGGTGAGTATGTCATTTTTTTTTTTTTTTTTGTGCAGCAGCATTACATGTGGCACAATGCTATATGGATCGTCTATGGGGCCATAAAGAACTGCATGGAGCATTATATGGGGCATCTATGGGGCCATAACTGCATGGAGCATTATATGGGGCATCTATGGGGCCATAAAGAACTGCATGGAGTATTATATGGGGCATCTATGGGGCCATAAAGAATTGAATGGAGCATTATATGGGGCCATAAAGAACTGCATGGAGCATTATATGGGGCATATTTGTATATGGAGCATCTTATGGGGCCATAATGAACTGTGTGGAGCATTATATGGGACCTATTTTGTATGGAGCATCTTATGAGGCCATAATGAACTGTATGAAGCATTATATGGGGCCTATTTTGTATTGAGCATCTTATGGGGCCATAATGAACTGTATGGAGCATTATATGGGGCTCCTGATTCAATATGGATATTCAAAAACATTTAACCTACTGATGTCTCAATTAATTTTACTTTTATTGGTATCTATTTTTATTTTTGACATTTACCGGTAGCTGCTGCATTTTCCACCCTAGGCTTATACTATTTTCGAATTTTCGATTTGTTTTCTTTGACCTTTAAAATAGGATACTTTGGAGAAGAGGTCAAGCAGTTTATGGAGTTCTGAAATAGTTTATAGGGTCTGTTAGGGTCAAGATTGTCTTCTGCGAATAACCCTGTTTTAAAATCTCTGAATGTTGAGTGAATACCTGAGATTTTTGTATGTTCTCTAATTAATTGAGCCAATGGCAATAACGAATAGCAATGGGGAAAGGGGGCAACCTAAGTTTTCCCAGTTTTTTGTTGCAAAATTAGGGGGGTCGGCTTATACTCGAGTATATACGGTAGTAGTTGTTTTTTTTTGTTTGTTTTTTTTTTCAACCTATGTAAATAGATCGGGTGCGGGTGTCAGCTGTATGTGACAGCTGACACCCCACAGCATTGCCCACGATCAGTGCTAGCACCAATCGTGGGCATTTAACCCCTCTGATGCCGCTGTCAGTAGTGACAGCAACAGAGGGGCATCGCACAGGAATGATTTTGCAATTTTTGTTGTAAAAATGAGAAATCGCTGGTCAACTTTTAACCCTTATAACTTCCTAAAAAAAAAAAAGTTTCAAAAATTGTGTTGATGTAAAGTAGACATGTGGGAAATGTTATTTATTAACTATTATGTGCGATATGACTGATTTAAGGGTATAAAAATTAAAAGTTTTAAAATTGTGAAAATTTTCTCCAAATTTCAGCTTTTCACAAATAAACGCATATCAAATAAATCATGACGTACAATATGTCAAGAATCAGTGGGATCCATTGAAGTGATCCAGAGTTATGACCTCACTAGATGGTAGCCCGATTCGAACGCATCGGGTATTCTAGAATATGTATGTAGTTTATTTATGAAGATTTTAGAATAATGCATTGAATACACAGGATTCGGCCGGCTGCGACCAATTAGCGAAGCGTGGTTTAAATCCCGAGCCAATTCATGGCCGGACTGCGCTTGTCGCTGATTGTTCACGGCCGGCCACGTATATAACCCGGCCACGGCGTAGATAGCGGCCCGGCCCACGGCGTAGATAGCGGCCCGGCCCACGGCGTAGATAGCGGCCCGGCCCACACAGGACACTGCCCGGCCTGCATCCATATCCCTGTTTAAAAAAAAAAAAAAAAAAAAAATTAAAATAAAAAAGTTATACTCACCTTCCGTTGGACCCCAGATGCAGGCGAAGCAGTTACCGACGCTCCTCGCGCGCTCCAGTCTCAAGAGTGCATTGCGGTCTCGCGAGATGATGACGTAGCGGTGTCGCGAGACCGCTACGTCATCATCTTGCGAGATCGCAATGCATGGAGCGGTCACCGGAGCGTCGCGAGGAGCGAGGAAGGCCTGTTCTGGATCCGAGAGGCTGACGGACGGTGAGTATATAACGATTTTTTTTTAATTATTATTATTATTTTTAACATTAGACCTTTTTACTATTGATGCTGCATAGGCAGCATCAATAGTAAAAAGTTGGTCACACAGGGTTAATAGCAGCGTTAACGGAGTGTGTAACGCCGCGGCATAACGCGGTCCGTTAGCGCTGCCATTAACCGTGTGTGAGTGCTGACTGGAGGGGAGTATGGAGCGGGCACTGACTGCGGGGAGGAAGGAGCGGCCCTTTTGCCGCCGGAGTGTGCCTGTCGCTGATTGGTTGCGGCAAAACAATCAGCGACTTGGATTTCCATGACAGACAGAGGCCGCGACCAATGAATATCTGTGACAGACAGAAGGACAGACGGAAGTGACCCTTAGACAATTATATAGTAGATAATGCAACAGTGGTCAGAATTCTAGAAATTGGCCTGGTTAGGAAGGTTTAAACAGACTTTGGGGTGAAGAGGTTATAGACTTAAAAAATACTCCGGTGTTACTTTTCTCCTTTCCGTTGTCAAATTTCTGAGGACCCCAGCCAGTGCTTGCTTACTTTTCAAGTTACATGTTGCCCTTACTAGCATCGCTACCAGAAAATAAAGAAGGACCAGCGGGCATTGGCACTGGAGGAGGAGCATTCAGCAGTTGAGGATTTTATTTATAACATTTCCTGCTGCTAGTTTTAGACTAGGAGTGCTAGGCGAAATGTGACTCATCTGCAACTTGGCAATTTTATTCAAAGCATAGTAATAAAACAGCAAGTTGCCATTGCATGTAACTTGCATGTGACTTTCATTCAAGTTGCGACCAACATTATAAAATCTGACATCTTTGGTCAGAAGCACTCCAGGGCACTGAATCCTATGCCCAGTTCTAAAAATAAAATTTGTGAGCTATGAACAGAAATGTTTTTCTTTTTGCACAGAATGTGGACAGCCAAACTAACTAAAAAATGTCTTCTTTGTTTTAGTGTAGAAGATTATTTAAGATCTATATATACTTCTATATATATTTGTTAAAAAAAATAACCAGCAGAGTTGCCAAGCTTGAACTCCGATGTCTAACCAAGGAGATGATTGCTATTTCTTCTTCTACTCCACCTGCACTAAGGTAACCCTGTGAACTTAAAAGCTGTGCTTTCCTAAACTCCAGTTTAGTTGCATGACACTTTGCTCATAGTTCCATGTTTACTTAATAAGTGTAAATGAATTGTATAATATCATGCTAACATTTTCACACCATTAACCCCTTACCCCACTTTGATGCAGACTTGGGAGCTGAACCTGCATCATGATCTACAATTGGTAGCTGTATTACATAGCCATCATCTGCCTCTAATAGCTGAGCACCACCTGCTGCTGTTAACCCTGTTAAAATGTTTGACAGTGCAGCATTTACCTGCAGTCCAGGAGGCACCTTTTCCACACGCCAAACTTCTTTACCCAACCCGTGGTGTCTGATGGATTTACTATGTCAGTTGGTGACCTGCTGATGACTCCAATGCCTTACAGTGCAGGACTATATATTGCAATGCTGTACGCCATTTTATTCCTATTTAAAAATAAACATTAAAAAATCTAGCCACCAGATTTGTTTTTCCAAACAACTTTATTAACATTTTTAACCAAAACAAGACATAGAGAGAGCAATGTTAACACAAATGCAATGACATGAAACATTCATGAAGCATAAAAGTAAAAATAGAATAAAATAAAACCACAAAACAATAAATACAGTAAATTCTTATGGAAATATTTCCAGCCAGCGAGACCATTTTTTTTTTTCAAAAAGAAAGGAAAGCAGCCATTCAGTAACTCCAATTTCTTTATCGCTTCATTGGGGGACACAGGTAACCATGTATGCTGCTGTCGATAGGAGGCTGACACTATGCAATAAAAGGAAAATGGCTCCTCCTCTGCAGTATACACCCACCGACAGGCAGGAAGTACCTCAGTTTAAGCTTAGTGTCTGTAGGAGGCAGACCTGGATCTGTTCCCATATCCGCAGCTAATCCTTTTTTTCCTTACAGGTTTGTTGTGTTTTAGTAACAATTTCCCTTTGTCTTTCAGATACAGATTCAGGGAAACGGGGTGTAATTTCTCACCCTGCCTTCCCATATTATGCGGCTGAGCGAGCAGTGTGGTGTCACCCACATCGCAATTCTCAGGCCCGCAGGCAGGACATTATCCCCTGTCACCTTCACGGGTGCTCCAGGGCTGATTCCGGTGGCCAGTCCTTGCCATTTCCCTCCTCACCCCTCTCCTCGGAGAGGGCTGAGAGGAAGACGGTGGTCACCAGCGGTGGCCTCCCCCTTGTAAGGGGTTGATGCCGTCTTCTGCACCGTCCGGAGACGTTGCGGGAAGGAGGATCCCGGTTTCCAGTGACCCTCACCCTTCCTGAGGGCTCCTGATATGTGATCCTCATCAGTGAAGAGGGATTCGGGACTCACCTTTTACAGGTATGTCCTTTTCTCTGTCCCTGGCAGCTACCCGCCTGCCTCACAGTTTACCCGCGAGAACGCTGCACAGAACATGACGTCACTGAACAACAACGGCCATCTCAGCTAGTGCTTCGTTAACGCCCTCCGCATTAAGCGCGCGTATTTATCGCGCTCTTTTCTCCCTATCAAGGGGCCTCCTCTCCCCTACCCGGTGCACTCCTCTGATGGCACGGTCAATGGAAGGGCCCCTACTCCCACCAGACGCAGACTAGGACTTTCGTTTACCGGCCCTGCCACCGCGGGTGCCGAGACTGCACATAATTCCACAACTTTGGGACCCCCACTTCCTGACACTGTCAGACGGGGCCAGTTTTCATACCGGACTAGGACCTTCTTTAATACCAATTTTCCGATCCTGTCATTGTCTGTGCGGAGGCTTCGCATAATTATATGCACCTGTTAATTTAGCCCCCCGGCGTCGGGGCCTTTTCCCCAGACTCTGTGTAACCGTGGTTGCCTTATGCTTAGCCACGCCCTCTTATGAGACTCTCTGCTCATTAGGGCACGCCGTACGCTGAGGCCCCGTCTCCTGGCCTAATGAGAGTGTTTTTTCTCTATCCCTCTCCTAATACACGAACCCCCCCTCCCACAGAGGGGACCTAGTGTATCTCTGCCTGCAGGTTGAGTGAAGATTCGAAACCGAATGAAGAATTGTGCAGCCACCATCACCTTCCGAAGGGCACAAAAGGCGTCCATCATTAACCTACTGGTTCTGGGGACACTGCAGCCTGAACATTGACAGCCGTGTCTGTTATCAGGTAGGACCAGCCCAGACTGGTTATTTTCTCTCTTCACAAGGGCTTAGCTATCCCAGCTGTAGCCCTAGCCTATTACTTATGCCCAATCTCAGGGAGGCCCATTCCTGTCCCTATAATCCGCAATGCTTGTGCCATCCGTACAAGAGCAGTGGCATTTAGAGAAACCCTCTAACACCCGGGATGAGAGCACTCCCCTCCTTCCGGAGTGGGTTGTTGCCAGGTCACAGTCGGTCTCAGATCTGACCAAACTCACAGTCCTTGGTCCAGGTCCTGGAGCGTCCTACACGTTTGTCTTCTGCCACCAGTGCTCCGAACACCTCTCACAGTGATTCATACGCACCTGACCGCGACCTTCACAGGGACAGATCGCGTAGAAAGCAACGGAAACTGCGGGTCCCTCTACTTTCTCCTGGACGCATTCCTCATCCCATGCCCCTCCTTGGAGGTGGTTTTTGGGTCTGATATGGATACCCAGTCAGTCTGAGTCCAATACGGACCAGACCTGAACGATGCAAGATATGCTCAATAACCTCATCTTGGCAAAATACCAAATTTATCGGTCGTCCATGACAGCACTACGGAGAGAGGGGATCCGCCCTTCAGGAACAGGAAACCTACAGATACATAAGGGCGGCACCTCTCCCACGCATCAGTTGGTTTCCTGTTCCTGGAGGACAGGATTCCCTGCAGATACGACTTCGTTTCTCCTATCAATACCCAGGCCGGCTGTCCGACCCAGGTAGCGAGGGGGTCTCCTACCTTGGGCAGTGCGGGTCCCTGGAAGCGCCACGGTGGGTCCGGGTAGGGCTCCACGACAGTGAGCGGTGCAGTGTGGAGCGACGTCCGGAGGAGGTCCATCCCCAGTGGTCAGCGAGGTGAGTATGTCCCCCCCCCCCCGGGGTCCGCTCACCCTCCTGGGCCTCGGTCTTCCCCACTCTGATCCCCGTTGGTGCGGTGCGGCGTCCTGTGTGCTCCTTTCGATTCGGGACCGGAGCTGGGGGTCGGACGCCGGCCTCTGCCGCGGTCACTGCTGGGCTGCGGCCGTGGAAGCGGCGGTAGCGTAGCGGGGGGGCGGCTGGGTGGTCCGGCGGCACCGTTCCCCGGCTTCCGGGCGCGTTCCTGAGCGCTCTGCCCGAAACCGGAAGTGACGCGCAGGGGGCGGGGCCAGGACCGGAAGTCAAACACCGGCCGTTTTTTTTCTAAAAACGCCGCTGTCCTGCATGCGGCGGGGGAGCAGTGACCTGCAAGTCGGGGGGGTGGATTTGGCCACACACCTGCACTGATTCCGGATCCGGGGGAAGGGCTATTTATAGCCAAACAGAATGCTGCAGCGCTGCTTGTGAGCCCATCTGCAGCTATGGATGAGCCGGAAGCTGCCGTCGGTCTGCTGGAGCAGGAGCAGGACGGATCCTCGGAGAAGTCCCATGCGAACCCCCAGCTGAAGACCTGCGGACGCAGTAACCAGACCAGTCGCAGATCTAAACAGAAGGATCTGGACCGACCCCCCAATAATCCGGTACCTACCGCTACTGCCTGGGTAAGAGATCTTCGTGAATGTACCCTGATGCAGTCTTTTCCTATGTTTATTTCTGTAGGGGAAAAAAAGCGCTGGTAAAACAAAAAACAAGGAGTGTGCGCTATGCGCTTGCCCTTTGCCAGACGCCTACCCTAAGAGACTTTGTCAGTCGTGTGTACGGCAGACGGTAGGAAATAAATTGATGGGAACACTGATAGCGGTAGCGCCAGATAATTTACATAGCCTTTTTCTCCGCTCCCATAGGTGGCGGAAGAGTCTCCTGATTTCACATCAAACCTTAGGGAGATTATCAGGAAGGAGGTGAAAGATTCCCTGAAATCCCTCTCCCGGGGGGAGTCTTCCAAAAGAAGAAGGGAGCCTAGCGCCTCAGATTCGGATTCGTCCGCTGGCCCTAGTAGGGAGAATGATTCAGACGCCTCTGTCTCCTCAGCGTCCTCTTCGGAAGAGGAGTCTAACCGTTTCTGTTTCCCGTTGGACCAAATGGACAAACTAATTAAATCAGTTAGATCCACCATGGGGGTGGCTGACGAAAGGCCAGAACTCTCAGCACAGGACCTAATGTTTGGCGGTCTAGACCCTAAAAAGCGTAGGTCTTTTCCGCTCAACGACAAGGTTCAGAACCTCATCAAAAGGGAGTGGAAAAAGCCAGAGAAAAAAGGCTCTTTTCCACCGGCCTTTAAACGCAGATATCCCTTTGAGGACCCCATGGTGAACACATGGGATAAGGCGCCGAAATTGGACGCAGCGGTGTCTAAGGCGTCTAAAAAATCATCTATCTCCTTCGACGACATGGCTTCCCTAAAGGATCCTCTCGATAAGAAGGCTGACACATTCTTTAAAGGGACATGGGAGATGTCGGCGGGTGCCCTGAGACCTGCTGTAGCTGCGACATGTGCAGCCAGATCGATGATGGTCTGGCTGGATCAGCTAGGGTCTAAATTGGAAGGGGGTGTTTCCAGAGATTCTATGTTGAAATTCCTACCAACAATTCAGAATGCCGCTGCCTTTCTCGCGGATGCATCTGCGGATTCGGCAAGAATGGCAGCTAGGGCGGCCGGACTATCAAACGCAGCACGCAGGGCCCTATGGCTGAAATGTTGTCCGGGTGACCTTCAATCCAGATCCCATCTGTGCTCTATCCCATGCGAAGGGGAATACCTGTTTGGTCCAGTCCTAGACGAACTGCTGGAGAAAGCCGGAGACGAGAAGAAGTTGTTTCCCAATCTACCAACTGCCTCTTACAGGCGTCCCTTCCCAGGGAAGAGATTCTTTCGGAGAAGACCAGCCAGAGACAAGAGCAGATGGGATAAGAAAAAGAAGAAAGGTACTGGATTTATGTTTGGAGGTGGAGGACGTCAGGAGCCATCTCATGAGGTCAAAAAACCACCCCAATGACTAGTCGCCCCGGTGGGAGGTAGACTATCTGCCTTCTACCCGGCCTGGTCCAAAATCTCCAGTAGTGATTGGATTTTGAGGTTAATAGCTATGGGTCTGCGGCTAGCGTTCTCTTCTATCCCTCAGGACTTCTTCAGAATTACCCCACTCGGGTCCTCTCCAGCAGAACAGGCGGCCCTGGAAACGGAAGTTCACGACCTGCTCAATAAAAATGTCCTGTCAGAGGTTCCGGAAGGAGAACAGGGTAGAGGGTTCTACTCTCCTCTATTCCCAATAAGTAAACCTGACGGCTCCTTCAGAACAATTATTAACCTTAGGGCTCTTAATAATTTCCTGACCGTTCAATCATTTAAAATGGAAACTATTAACACCGCAATAAAGCTGCTGTTTAAAAACTGCTTTATGGTAGTATTGGATTTGAAGGACGCCTATTACCATATCCCTATTTATGCAGGTCACCAACGATACCTGAGGGTGGCGGTAAGGTTGGATGGGGTAATCAGTAATCAGACACTTCCAGTACAGGGCCCTCCCCTTTGGTATATCGGTCGCCCCTCGAGTGTTTACCAAAGTTATGGCGGAAGTTATGGCACACCTGCATGAGTCCAACATTCTAATAATCCCCTACCTGGACGATCTCCTTATCGTAGGTAAAACGGCGGATCACTGTCTGGAACAGTTACATAACGTGATGTCGGCTCTGGAGCGTCTGGGGTGGTTGCTAAATGTTAAAAAATCACGCTTACAGCCCATGACGGTGCAGCGATTTTTAGGCCTGACCCTGGATTCCCAGGTTCAGGAATGCCGTTTGCCTCAAGAGAAAATTGATCGCCTGCACCTTCAGGTGCTGAATGCCTCTAAAAACCCCACCATGTCCCTTAGAAGAGCCATGTCTCTGTTAGGCTCTTTCTCGTCCTGTATTCCAGCGGTCCGATGGGCCCAGTATCATACGAGGATACTGCAGGGCGAGGTGCTGTTACAACAAAAAAGGTTGGGGGGATGTCTGGAGAGCCGGCTGACCCTATCCCAAAACGCTATTGTATCCCTCGGATGGTGGCTAGACCAAAAGAACCTGTCCAATAGGGTCCCCTGGGAATATAATGTAACTCGTATAGTCACCTCGGACGCTAGCCCTTCTGGGTGGGGGGCTCACATGGGGGATACATTGGTCCAGGGGCTTTGGGATCGGGATCAGATAGAAATGTCCTCCAACCTAAAGGAGTTAACGGCTGTGGAACAGGCAGTTAAATCACTCCTTGTCTATCTACAGGGCCACCACGTGCGGGTATTCTCGGACAATCGGGTCGCCGTGGCATACATAAATCACCAAGGCGGGACTCGTTCCAAATCCCTAATGTGCGTAGCAGATCGACTATTCCATCTAGCAGAGCAACATCTTCTCTCATTGACGGCTCTTCACATAAGAGGGGCAGAAAACACTACGGCGGATTTCTTAAGCCGCAACACATTGAGGCAGGGAGAGTGGTCCCTGAACGGCTTCATCTTCAACCTCATCGTGGAAAGATGGGGTCAACCAGAGGTAGACCTGTTTGCCACAAAAGAAAACAGGAAAGTGGCACAATTCTGCTCTCTCAACCCCAGAGAAAATCCTCTGTCAGTGGACGCCCTCCTCATAGACTGGAACTTCAGGCTAGCCTACGCCTTTCCTCCCCTATCTCTACTTCCTCTGGTGGTGAGGAAAATCAGGAAGGACAAAGCCACTGTGATAATAATTGCCCCCTTTTGGCCCAGAAGGACGTGGTTTCCATGCCTGAGGGCTATGTCGATATCCGACCCATGGGTCTTGCCAGACATCCCGGATCTCCTATCCCAGGGCCCAGTCTACCATCCTCGGGCGGTTGGCCTTCATCTGACGGCGTGGATTTTGAGCGGGCGCTGTTAAAGGATAGGGGGTTCTCTCCAGGCCTCATTAACACTCTGCTGAAGAGCAGAAAAATAATCACCACAAAGATTTATGTCAGGATCTGGAAGAGGTTCCTTCAAAACTCGGGGGTAATAGCTGGTCAGTCAGTACCAATAGACCAGATTTTAGAATTCTTACAGAAGGGGTTGGATATGGGGTTATCCCCAAATACACTTAAAGTGCAGGTATCAGCCTTGGGGGCCCTCTTTGGCTGCAATATTGCTGAGAATCACTGGGTCAGCAGATTCATCAGGGCAACAAAACGGGCTAGGCCAATGGTGAAGAATAGGGTCATGCCATGGGACCTGAACCTAGTCCTCTCAGCCATGACAGAGGCCCCATTTGAGCCAATTTCTTCAGCCTCTATTAAAAATTTATCTCTTAAAGTAGCCTTCCTGGTGGCCCTAACATCGGCGCGTAGGATAGGCGACATCCAAGCATTATCCAGGGTCCCCCCTTACATGCAGCTTAGGGATGATGGAGTGATACTATCCCCTGATCCAGCATATCTTCCTAAAGTAGTGTCCAGGTTCCACAGAACACAGGAAATAGTTCTTCCATCTTTCCTCCCCAATTCTACTAACGATAAGGAAAGGAAGCTACACACTTTAGATGTAAAAAGATGTATCCTGGAGTATCTAGCAGTAACTGATCCCTGGAAGATAGATAATGCCCTATTCGTGTCCTATCAGGGTAGTAGGAGGGGTCATAGAGCATCAAAATCTACTTTAGCTAGATGGATCAGGGAGGCTATCTCGCTGGCATACATCTCAAAGGGCAAGCCGACGCCTGAAGGTCTGAAAGCGCATTCCACTAGAGCTATGGCGGCTTCGTGGGCAGAAAGATTGGAGGTGTCGATCGACCAAATTTGTAAGGCTGCTACTTGGTCTTCCCCAAACACATTCTATAACCACTATAGATTGAACTTGGGTGCCTCTTCTGATCTCTCTTTTGGTGTAAGGGTGCTGCAAGCTGTAGTCCCTCCCTAGTTAGTTACTCTCTGTAATTCTCTCCGTAGTGCTGTCATGGACGACCGATAAAGTCTTAGTTACTCACCGGTTAACGGTGTTTTTCGGAGTCCATGACCGCACCTGTACATACCCTCCCGTCTTCTTAAGTTCTGGGTGTACACCTCTTCCTTTATTTATATAATTCACGGGTAGTGAATAGTTAGTTATTGTATCATTGTTTATTATGTATGCTATTAACCTTGGTGGTCCTCTTGTGCTCTGTAAACCAACTGATGCATGGGAGAGGTGCCCCCTTATGTATCTGTAGGTTTCCTGTTCCTGAAGGGCGGAACCCCTCTCTCCGTAGTGCTGTCATGGACTCCGAAAAACACCGTTAACCGGTGAGTAACTAAGACTTTCTGAACCTACAGGAGGATGAGGCTCCTGCTCATGAGCACTCCGTTACTTTCAAATGGGTAAAAATGTTTTTCCCGGAATTTTCCCTGATCACAGGGAACTTGTCATGACTATGTCTAAACACTGGGAACACTCTGAAAAGCGCCTCCCATTTAAGAGGAAGCTACACATCCTCTACCCCTTTAGACCAGGCCTTCTTGATAAATGGGCAGAATCCCTAAGGTGGAGCCACTGGCTTCTCGCCTGTCTTTCTAGACAGCCTTGTTTCTACTGATCAGTGCATCCCTTAAGGATTCTACAGATAGACAGATTGAAACCTTGGTTAAGTCAGCCGTTGAGGCAGCTGGCGCCTCTGTCCCACATTTGCCTACACCTGGGTGTCAAAATCCATGTCTGTCTGGGCAAGAATACTTAGTCAAGGTATTCCTCCGGATGGGAGGCCAGATCTGGCTGATCAGATTGTCCATGCCAGCAAATATCTTGTGACCGCTCCCCTTTTGATGCGGCTGGTTGTTCCGTCACGACTACCGGCAGCATCGTTGCCATACACCGCATTCTCTGGCCTCACTGGTTTTGCCTTCCAAGTCTCTAGATCTTTTGGATCCAAGCTGGATCAATAGTTTCGAATGCCACCGGCGGGGGAAAAAAAACACCTCGCTTTTCCGGTCCAAGCCTAATGTCCTTTTAATAGGAAAAGGTTGCTTCAAACTCAAAAGAGATAGCGACGTCCGGCTACAATATCGACCGTTCTTCTCCCCCAGGAAGAAATTTCCTTTTGGTTTTTCGCCCGTCAAGACATACATCGCAGGCCCCAGCAGTTCTTCAGGCAGTCTTTACCTGCCATTCACAGGAGTGATCATACCCGTCCCCTGGAACGTACTGTTGTCGGGGTTCTATTCTATTCTTTCTTAGTCACGAAGAAAGGCGGAGCGCTCCTCCGTTTTTAGTCCTCAAGCGGTTTACCGGTCACGTTCGGTACTGTCTTTTCAGGACGATGTAACTAAGTTCGGTAATCACTTTCATGGACTCGGGAGAATTTTTCTCACATTCTTGTTTGTGTTTAGCTTCAGAGGCTCCTATGATGTGCGATCCAGGAGGGTCCTTATCAGTTCACGGCCCTCCCCTTCATCCTAGCTTCTGCTCATAGACTATTTACGTCATGGCAGCGGTCAGGGTCATTCTTCTATCCAAGGGAGTTTTCATATTTCCCTACTTAAACGATCTTCTGATCAATGAGCCATCCCGCTGAGGCTGCAACCAGAGTCTTCAGTTTACTCTACATATCCGGGTCCATCTCAGCTAGATTATAAACAGAGAAAAGTCCTCCCTCACCTTTGCTTAGTACTTTTTGTTTCTAGGTATGGGTTCGACTTGACCCAAGCCCGTCTCTTCTTTCCAAAGGAGAAGGTTTTTCATCCCTCTGCCAGGGATTTCTGTACTCTAAAGCGATCAGCTTCTCTTCCCCTATGGTCCTGCATAGGAGTTCTAGGGGAAATGGATTGTCGCCTCAGAAACCGTTCCTTTTGCCTAGTTCCATGCCCGCCCCTTTCAGTGGGCTTGCTGGTCCTTTCCTTGGACAATCCTGTGCTTTTTCCTCTGAGTGAGGCAGTCCCTCATCTGGTGATGCCATCGGCATCAGTCCTATAAAGGAAGTTCCTCTTTCCTCTCTAGTGGCAGGTTGTCACCAACAACGCCAGTCTCCTCTTTTGCGGAGCCCCTTTTTCTTCGGCATACAGCGCAGGTCCACTGGAACGCCCAAGAGACAACGCCACGGCCGAGGTTTACATAAACCGTTAAGGCGGTACTCTCATCAAACGAATGAAGTCAGAGTTAACAAGAATTCTGCGAGAGGCAGAGCGTAATGTTTCCGCCATATCAGCCGTGCACATTCCGAGGTTTGGAAACTGGGCAATCGATTTTCTGTGCCATCTGGGTCTTTCTTCGGGCAGCCAATGGCTCAGCCCCTCTGTCTTCTTCCATATATGCTGAAATGGGGCTCTCCGCACGTTGTCCTCGTGGCGTCTTGGATAAACCACAAGGTTCCTTGGTTCGTAGCCAGATCCCGGGACCGCTAGCCACCTGTTACGATGCTCTAGTAATATCGTGATCACAATTCCATCTGCGCTCTCCTTTTCCGTCTCTTCCCTTGGCCCGAGAGTTGTGAAAAGGATAAAGGAAGAAGGGATCCCTATATTCCTGTTATCTTCGGATTGGCCAAGAAAGGCCTGGTGAATATGTTCATAGACGCCCCTTGGAAGCTTCCAGGCCGTCCAGATTCTCTCTCTCTCTCTCGCTCTCTCTCTCTCGCTCGCTCGCTCGCTCGCTCTCGCGCTCTCTCTCTCGCTCTCTCTCTCTCTCGCGCTCTCTCTCTCTCGCGCTCTCTCTCTCTCGCGCTCTCTCTCTCTCGCGCTCTCTCTCTCTCGCGCTCTCTCTCTCTCTCGCGCGCGCGCTCTCTCGCGCGCGCGCTCTCTCGCGCGCTCTCTCTCTCTCGCGCGCGCTCTCTCTCGCGCTCTCTCTCTCTCGCGCTCTCTCTCTCTCGCGCTCTCTCTCTCTCGCGCTCTCTCTCTCTCGCGCTCTCTCTCTCTCGCGCTCTCTCTCTCGCGCTCTCTCTCTCTCGCGCTCTCTCTCTCTCGCGCTCTCTCTCTCTCGCGCTCTCTCTCTCTCGCGCTCTCTCTCTCTCGCGCTCTCTCTCTCTCGCGCTCTCTCTCTCTCGCGCTCTCTCTCTCTCGCGCTCTCTCTCTCTCGCGCTCTCTCTCTCTCGCGCTCTCTCTCTCTCGCTCTCTCTCTCTCGCGCTCTCTCTCTCTTCCACCACAGTTCATAGTCTGTCTTTCACAGCATGGCCATTGAGGCCATAGTCCTGGGGGAGGCTGGTTTTTCCCCGTCTGGTCATTCAGACCATGATTTGGACCGGGAAACCAGCATCCTTGCGTATCTACTACAAATACTGAAAGGCCTTCTTTTGGTGGAGTATGGACAAGGGTCTGGTCCCTATGTCCGTTTTTCCTTTCATTCTCGGTTTTCTTCAAGGAGTCGCCCACCTAGCTCCTCCTTATTGTCCTCCGATAAATCCATGGGATTTTAATCTGGTCTTAGGCGCGCCACAGCGCGCTCATGTTTTAGCCCATTCAACACATGACATTTTTTCTCCTGTCTTAGACAGTTGTCTTCTTTGCTCAATTATGTCCATCAGGAGAGTTTTCAAGTCAGCGGCATTGTCCTGCCTTTCCCCACTTCTGATCCTATATCAGGACAAGGTGGTTCTCGGACCTGGCCCTTCCTTTCTTCCCGAGGTGGTCTTTTCCTTTCTCATTAACAAAGTCATTGTCCTTCCTTCTGTGTCTCTCCAGTCCATCCGCTGGAGAAGTCCCTCTACAAGCTGGTTTCCGTCACCGCTCTTCGAGTCTACCTTTCAAGGACTGCTCCCTTTCGTCAATCTGATTCCCTGCTCATCATCTCCGAAGGTTGCCTTAAAGGGCTCCTAGCTTCTAGTTTCTCTGTTGCCGTGAGGCATTCCGTGTTCAGGACAAACAGCCTCTTCTGACGGTGCAGGCTCCTCCGGGGGTGAAGGCTCACTCCGCCCTGCGGTGGGGGCCTCCTAGGCTGTGCGTTACCAGGATTTGGCTTTCCAGACTGTAAGACCGCAACCTGGTCATCTTTGCCCTCTTTTGTTAGTCTTTACAGGGTTCATACCATGCCTCTTCTGATGCAGGCCTGGGAAGGCAGGTGCTGCAGGTGGCGGTTTTGCACTGACCGACCTGAGCCCATTTATTCCTTGAATCTTCCTGTTTCCCACCCTAGGGACTGCTTTTGAACGTCCCATGGTTACCTGTGTCCCCCAATGAAGCGATAAAAGAGGGATTTTTGGTACTCACCATAAAATCTTTCTTGGAGCCTTCATTGGGGGACACAGCACCCTCCCTATCTTGTTTGTACCATTAATGTACCTTCCTAGTTGCATTGGCACATATGTGATACCATTATTTGGTATGTTGTACCATTATTTGATCTATGTGTCTTCAGGTTGGATTGCTACATATGTTGTACCATTATTTGGTCTATGTGCCTCCGTTTTTGGATTGGTATATATGTTGAGTTTTGGTTGCTTCTACTACTGCTTTAACACTTCCTGCCTGTCGGTGGGTGTATACTGCAGAGGAGGAGCTATTTTCCTTTTTTTGCATAGTGTCAGCCTCCTAGCGACAGCAGCATACATGGTTACCTGTGTCCCCCAATGAAGGCTCCAAGAAAGATTTTACGGTGAGTACCAAAAATCCCTCTTTTTGTTCATAGGATTTATGCAAGGCCAGTTTGTCAATAATTTCTTGTGAAGAGAGTACTTTAGAAGATTAAAAAAAAAAAAGCAATAGCATTCTTAGAAACTAAAAGCAGATGTATAACAAGTTTCCTAAAAGGTGGAGTCAATTTGGTCTGCATTCAACGAGAGCAGGGCCAACTGAGGAGACAGAGAAAAATCCGAACGTTTTAATATAATAGAAATAAGAGAAGAGATTTCATCCCAAAAAGGTCTAATATGTGGACAAAACAAATGGGAAAGGCTACCATAATGTCTAGCCACCAGATTTGTAATTTTTTTTTGGTTGCTGCAATAACACACAATCAGAATGTACCTACCGCCGAAATTGTCAATTAAAACATCATCTCGCGATCCCAAAAAACTATTCCTCACACAATTCCAGCGGCAGAAAAATGAAAACGTTAAGTGTCTTGGAAAATGATGACCTAAGCAAAAACAAAAAATTCTGAATTTTTTTTTTTTTATACAACTTAAACACGAAAACCTAACATTTCCATGGCGGGAAGGGGCTAGAGTGCACCTAATTTGTCACGCTGACTTGTGTTGGATAAGAAATGTGGTGCATTATACACTCTTGTCTATCTTTATACTACATCTTAGTATCTTGCTCATGGATAATTTTTTTTTCACCAAAAACTATTGCCCAGGGCCACCATTACTTGTGGGTGCATTTTAAAAATGACATGTGACACGCATTGTGATATCGCATCTAGCCATTTCCCATGGTGGCACATTGTGACCTACATTTGAGCCCCAAATATTTAAAATGTTAGATTTTCAGTTGCTGTTGCAAGTGACATGCGGCTTTGGCAATACCAATTTCGTGTAATTTTGTAGGTTTTACAACTTTTACACAATACTCCCATGTCCTTGCAATCAGAATGATGAACATGTATGTCAACGTGTGGCCAGGCATCTATATACTGCAAATGACGTGTGGTTTTCGGTCAGGTGGTTAAGCAGCTTATGCTATATACTTTGGATATTCCATATCCAATATATAATTGAATAATTTTTGTTTATGCTACTTCATTATTCTTCATGGGATCAGTAAGTTGGTACAAATGTCTCCTTCTTTTCAACAGGGGGACGGCTGTGCATTCCGTCACTCTGAGGCTGCCTTAGGAAATGAAACCGTTTGCACTTTGTGGAAGGAAGGCCGGTGTTTTCGCCAAATCTGCAAGTTTCGCCACATGGAAATTGATGTAAGTGCTCAAGATTAGAGATGAGCGAATATCTTGGCCTTCCTCTTTATTCGGCAAGCTATAGTGCTTACCGAAGATGCTGCAGCAGGAACCCGAATGCCTGGAGCGCTCCAATAATCAGGTGTCCGGCGCCGCAGCTGCATCTGTCGCGGCTGTGTCACTGCCACAGCACACCGACTCTCCATACATGTGTTGTGACTGTCACACAGCCGCAACACATACAGCTGCAGCGCTGGACACCTGATTATCGGAGCGCTCCAGGTATGTGGGTTCCTGCTGCAGCTTCTTCGGTAAGCGCTATAGCTTGCTGAATAAGGAGGGACCCGGACAGATTAACTCATGTCTATTCTAGATCAATAAGTGACAGCCAAATGTGGTCTAAGGGGTAACGTTTCTCCTTATGGAGAGTGACATACCAGCTGGCTTGTCAAGGTAAGGAGGCTTATTCGCCGTGCAATGCTCCTCTGGGAAATTAAATATGCAAATTGCCTCTTCTGAGAAAAAGAGGACTTAACTCTATAGCGCCACCTGTTGGAAGTAGCGATCCTACAAGTCACAATCAACCCTTTAACGAGTCGTGCAATATGACTTAGGATAAAAGCCAAATCCGTATCTGATTTGGCTCTTATCCTAAGTCATATAGCACGACTCGTTAAAGGGTTGATTGTGACTTGTAGGATCGCTACTTCCAACAGGTGGCGCTATAGAGTTAAGTCCTCTTTTTCTCAGAAGAGGCAATTTGCATAGCCAAATGTGGATCATTTTTGGGTTGTAAAAAATCCTTTTTTTGTATTGTTTCCATAAATGGCTGATTCAGGATCACACCTTTTGCATCTTTATGGAGTATTTTTTTTCTGCCCTATATCTGGTATATAAAATAAGACAAGTTCAATTTGAAAATAATAAGCTTTTTGGTGATGTATAACTTAATGTGCAAAAATAGAAGAGAGTGATCCATTATTCAATAATCTAAAAGGGCGTGCTGAGATCAATGAAGGACAGAGAGTACATCATGACTTTACTAACCAATATCAAGTATAATAGCTAGAATAATGATGGCTATTTATGAGTGCTATGCACATCAATCACCCATCCTTGCTTTTATTGCTCATACTTGCACCAGGCGTTTGTCCAGTACTTGGGAGCAACAAAAGCTACCCAAAAACTTAGAACAGTGTACTTTTAACTCTTATAATACATGAAAACACCAGAAAGAGAGAGTATACATACCATAAAAATCTTATATTAAATATGTACGGTAATTAAAAAAAACACATATATGAAGTATACAATTGTAATGGCAGAGGCTGCAAAAACCGTATACAAATCAGGGGAGGCCAAACCACATGTATTATCCCCAAATGAGGTTCTACAACATGTCTACAAAATATAAACCTTGAATAGTGGATTACAATCAGTAAAAGTGCATATAGTGCAAAAAGCTGCCTAATGGCGTGCAAACTTAATACATGTAAATAAAGGGACTTACCATATTTTTCGGATTATAAGATGCACTTTTTTCCCCCAAACTTGGGCGTGTGTCTTATAATGCGGATATACCTTACCCAGTAGCGTTGCTGCGGGCCGCAGGCTGGATGAGGGAGTGTCTGGCGCAGCTGGCGGTGCCATGGGGGTGTCCGGCGCTGTGGGTGGTGTCCTGCGCTACCCGGTGGTGCTCATGCTAGTCTCCGTTCGAGCCCCCGGCAGTTCCATGGGTTTCCTCCTGTGCGGTGGACTCCAGGAAAAGGGCCGCCGAGATCTCGGGAGATGAGATTTCAGCTCTGAGATCTCATCTCCTGAGATTTCGGTGCAGAGATCTCCATCTGTGCATGGGGGCTGCACCGGAGACCAGCATGAGCACCACCAGGCAGCACTGCCCAACACCCCCCAGCGCCAGACACCCGCAGCAGGTACCTGGATCAAAGTGCATCTTTCTACTTGGAGGATCCAGTAGGTGTGTGTTTTTTTTGTTTGTTTTTTTTACTATTGGACATGGACAGGTTATCAATTTCGGTGAGAACTGTTGTGACTCTTTAGAGTAATAAACAGTTGCCTGGATTCCATCACAGATTGCAGCTTGACAACAGGGGGCAGCCTCTGGGCATATGTATCACTGTAAATAAGTTTTAGGCAGGTGTTGAAAAAAGCTGTAACGTAATAGTGTTTATTGGGAAGCCGCAGCAGCGCGCCACACATTGGAACACCCCTCATCCCATCCTGCGCCTCCAGCAGCGACCCAGGGACCCCGCTGACCGCAGCCACAACCCCCAGTAAGCAATAGATTATAAGAAGCACCACCATTTTATTTTTTTTAAAAATCCTATTTTTTTTCCTCAAAATTTGGGGTGCATCTTATAATCCGAAAAATATGGTACATTGAAGGACAGGTTATAGTGATGGCACTCCCGCCACCCTAACGCACGTTTCGTTATGTAACTTCCTCAGGATGCCTCCTTTTGTAGACGTGATAGAACCTCATTTGAGGATAATACATGTTTTTGTCTTCCCTGATTTGTATATGGTTTTTACAGCCTCTGCCATTACAATTGTAGGATATATATGATATATATATATATTCTTTTTAATTACATATTTAATAAGTTTTTTTTATGTTACTTATACTCTTTCTGGTGTTTTCTTGTTTGTCCAGTGCTGTAACATTTTTATATTAAGGAGAATATTATTCTCACCATGTTAATTGTGATCTGATCTTTGCAGAAAAAGCGCAGTGAGATAGCCTGCTACTGGGAAAACCAGATCTCTGGTTGTCAGAAGGCAAACTGTGCTTTCTATCACACAAAGGGGAGATTTGTGGATGGCACATACTTTCCTCCCAATAAGGGTGAGTGTTTTGCTTTCTGTGTACTTGGCAAATATTCTTTCATCTGCTTTAACTTTGCAGCTGACCTGATGCATCTAAATATTCTTCCATAGCAGTGACAATGCCTGAACTATGTGAACCTGATGTGCAGAACTCTCTACCATCGCCAGTCCCAGCTAAGCTTTCTGTGGTCCCCACACCACAGTTACGTGGGGTCAAAAAAATGGAAGCTACAGAGAATGTTCCAAGTCCTACACATCCACCTGTGGTCATAAATGCAGCTGATGATGATGAAGATGACGATGGTGAGTTTGACTTGCAGGATAACCTAGTACACAATTTTGCGGGGTAAAGTAATTAAGTACTGTATTTTTCGGATTATAAGACGCACTTTTATGATCCCCAAACTTAGGGGGAAAATGGAAGTGCGTCTTATAAACCAAACATTGTTCTTGCGAGATCAATGCTGCGGGCCCGGAGCTGGGGGTGTTGCGGTGGTACAGCAGCGAGTAGTGGTCCTGCTGTGGTGGAATGGTGGCGAGTGGTAGCCATACGGTGGCCGCCATTCTTCTTCCGGGGTCCGGCTTCTTACTCTGCGCAGATGGAGGAAAGCCAAAATCTCCATCCCCGCCTGCCTCTACGTGATGTGTCCAGGAAAATGGCTGCAGATGGAGATCTCGGCTTTCTTCTATCTGCGCCGAGTAAGAGGCCGGACCCCGGAAGAAGAATGGCTGCTGCTACAGGGCTACCGCTCGCTGCCGTACCACCACCGCACCACGACCACAACACCCCCCGCTCCGGGCCCGCAGCATTGACGCTCCAGTAAGAATATTTCACCGAGCCACCACCCCCGGTAAGCTATAGGAGGACACCTGGATTGTAAGAAGCACCACAATTTTAGTAAAACAACGTTTATTTTCCTATTTTTCTCCTCAGGATTTGGGGATTGCCTTATAAACCGCAAAATATGGTACACATTTGTCAACACTATTGTATTCAGCTAAAGCCTCATTCAGAAGTCAGTGATTTTTCTAGTATTTTTAATCGTTTTTTTTATTTCTAATCCATCTGCTCACTGTCAGTTTTAGCATCAGAAATTTGCCATTTTCATCAATTTTTCCCAGACACACTAAAAAAAAATTGAGGTTTCTCAACTATCTCATATCAAACCGCACACGCAAGGCACCTGAGTGCTTTCCAGTTTTTGTATTTTTTTTTTCTCAGACCTATAGACTTTGCTTCAAACAATTTTATTCTCATCAAGATTGAGTACATCTCAGTGAATAGGCTAGAATAGTGATAAGTTATTTTCACAGAACTCGTATGAGAAACTGACATCTGAGCCCTGTAAAAGACTACTGCCACCAGAAAAGAGTCCACCACTTGATATTTTTACCTGTAAATATGCATTATTGAAGCCAGTTTCTCTATTGTAGGCACAGCTGAATTCCATTGTTTAGGAATTCAAGCGCAATTCAGATTGGCGTTCCACACAATGTCAGGTTTGTCAAATTAATTTATTTAATTTTTACTTTTTTTTTTTTTTCTTGAAAGATCAATTTTCAGAAGGTGAGGAGATGAAGAATTCTTCACAGCATAGTATGGCACCTGGAAATCAACAACGAATACATGCATTATCTACTAGAAAATCAGTGAAAAAAGGTAAATGAAAGGGGTTATCTCCTACTTAAGTGCCCCAAATAAAATCAAAACTATTTCTACTCCCTTCCATCCCATGGTGGGTGTTCCTGTGATTTAGTCTCTTCTTTTATCGGCTTGTCACGTGACTGCTGCAGCCAATCTGGAGCCATAACTATTACATCAGAGTGAACTACTAAAGTTGCTTTATTAGAAACAGCCCAGCAAAGCCCATAGACAAACTGAGCTATTAGAGAGCGATGCATGAGCAGGCTTCTCCACACTTTCCAAATGATATAGGGTAGACAGATAACCAGTGTGTGTCTTGATGATCAGCAAGCTGATTGGGTGTGGGCAGCTTTAATCTGGCATAGGTTTTTACAAAATCATAGTTATAAATGATGGATTATGAGGGTCAACAAGTGTCAGGAAGATTTGTATCACATTAACCCCTTCAAGATCTTGCCCTTTCTCGTTTTTCACTCCCCTCCTTCCCAGAGCCATAACTTTTTTTATTTTTCCGTCAATATGGAAATGTGGGGGCTTATATTTTGCGGGACAAGTTGTACTTTTGAACAACATCATTGGTTTTAGCATGTCGTTCACTAGAAACTTGGAAAAAAATTCCAAGTTAGGTGAAATTGCAAAAAAAAGTGCATTCCCACACTTGTTTTTAGTTTGGCTTATTTGCTAGTGATATTAAAAAAAAAATACAATCTTTGCTTTCACTTGATACCAGACTAAAATATATTTTAAAAGACTAGCCCAGTAAGGAAAGGGTGGGAGACACTACTAGTGACAGCAGGAAGAAAGATCACAGCTTGTAAGCATCACATATCTGCCTGCCTATACAGTCTCAAGTAATCCTAAAGGTGAAGGATAGTGGAACCTATCTTCAGATCACGCCCTTTCCCAATTAAACCCTTCATGATCTCAGCTTTTTTCGGTTTGGCGTTTTCGTTTTTCGCTCCCCTCCTTCCCAGAGCCATAACTTTTTTATTTTTCCATCAATATGGCCATGTGAGGGCTTATTGTTTGAGGGACAAGTTGTACTTTTGAACGACATCATTGGTTTTAGCATGTCGTATACTAGAAAACGGGAAAAAAATTCCAAGTGCGGTGAAATTGCGAAAAAAAAGTGCAGCCCCACACTTTTTTTTGTTTGGCTTTTTTGCTAGGTTCACTAAATTCTAAAACTAACCTGCCATTTTGATTCTCCAGGTCATTACGAGTTCATAGACAACAAACATGTCTAGCTTATGTTTTTTCTAAGTGGTAAAAAAAATTCAAAACTTCGCTAAAAAATTGTAAAAAATTGCACAATTTTCCAATACCCGTAGCGTCTCCATTTTTCGTGATCTGGGGTCGGGTGAGGGCTTATTTCTTGCGTGCCGAGCTGACATTTTGGTGCAGATACGTTCTTTTGATTGCCCGTGATTACATTTTAATGCAATGTTGTAGCGACCCAAAAAAGTTATTCTGGTGGTGTTTCGATTTTTTTTTTTTTTCTCGCTATGCCGCTTAGCGATCAGGCTAATCCTTTTTTTTTTTTTTTTTTAACTTTTGCCATGCTTCAATAGCCTCTATGGGAGGCTAGAAGCTGGCACAACTTGATCGGCACTGCTACATAGGAGCGATCCTCAGATTGCTCCTATTTAGTAGATTTACTGCATTGCTATGAGCGCCGACCACAGGGTGGTGGTCATAGCAATCCAGCATCAATAACCATAGAGGTCTCAAGTAGACCTCTGGTTGCTATGCCGACGCATCGCTGACACCCGATCATGTGACGGGGGTTGTCGTTTCTTTCATTTCTGGCCCGAAGGCCAGAAGCGGTAGTTAAATGCCGCTGTCAGTGTTTGACAGCGGCATTTAACTAGTTAATAGCGGCGGGTGGATCGCGATTTCACCAGCCACTATTGCGGGCACATGTCAGCTGTTCAAAACAGCTGACATGTCCTGGCTTTGATGTGGGCTCACCGCCGGAGCCCGCATCAAAGCAGGGAATCTGACCTCCACAGTACTAGTACGGCAGAGGTCGGTGAGGAGTTTTAAAGATGCCACTCTCTCTCCATGTATTATGCATAAAAATTGCCACTATTGCTGTTAAGGAAATACAGATTTTCTTGACTTTTTTGCAGATGTTAACCTAAACTATGGTATTAAAACACTAAAAGAATTAAAGTCTGAGAAACAGAAGGATCGAGAGGTAGCCAGCAATGGTAAGATGTCTTCTGATTCAAATTCAAGGCTGTTTTCTTATGTACCTTTTTTTTAGAGTGTATCGGGCAAGCTGCAGTACATGCTAAATGTCTCTATAAGGCTACATTAGTCCAACTAAGAGCAAAAGAGACTCCTTTTTGGCCCAAGGCTGGCCAGTATCTGTCAGTATGTTACAAAATAATGTATAGGAATTGATTTTGTCTGCAATGGTAACTAGTAAAAGAACATTTGCAAGTAACTTGGTAACCACAGGAGCTCAGACTTTAAGATATAATATGCAGACCGATGATGTTTGAAGTAAACTTATTTTTTAAAATATCTTTTAGGCTAGGTTCACATTGCGTTAAAGCAGCCCGTTCAACACATGCGTTAAACGGGCTGCGTTAGCGCAAGTGCCGACATGCTATCCCAGATACAGCTAGCAGATGCTCTATCTGTGCTAGCGGTGACGGACCTGGAAACGCTGCTACCCCCGTCCGAGGGTCCGTCAGTCAATGACGAAATGGTGCTTAACTGACTGCGTTACACCGCGTTATGCCGTGGTGTAACGCAGTCCGTCTAACGGACTGCTTAAACGTAAAGTGAACCCAACCTTACATATTCACATCCTGCAGATTGGAGGGACTACTCATCCAGAGACCTGCACTAGTGTATAAAAAAAACTGCTGTTACATGAATTTCATGTCATGAAGGGATTTATGTCATATGTTTTGTTCCTGCCTTTTGAGGTTGAGCCTGCATTTTTCCCGGCAGATGATGGCTGATTTAATCAGCCATCATGTGTCCAACAGCCGTGGATGGAGTGCTTTCTGCAGCTGTTAACTTTTTAAATCACGTCGTCAATCTCACAATGGCATTTAGCATGCAGGAGAGTGCGTCATTCCACGCTCCCGCTGGCCTGCCATGACATCCAGAGGTCTGCTGAAGACCACCTGCTTGTCATGATGATTCTTCTGTGAAAGCCAGCCTCTAGTTGGCATTCGTAGGAGATTGTGATTTGGGCTATACATAGCAGTGCTGAAGTACTGCTGTGTACAAAACAAGCTATCACACGGTCACAGCTTGAAGACTTCGAAGATGACTAATAAATAATGATGAGCAAGTATACTTGTTGCTTGGGTGGTCTCCAAGTATTTGTGAGTGCTCAGAGATTGTTTTTGTCGACGCATCTGCATGATTTGTGGCTGCTAGACAACCTGAATACATGCGGGGATTCCCTAACAACCAGGCAATCCCCACATGTATTCATGCTGTCTAGCAGCTGCATCAACAAAAACTAAATCTCCGAGCACTCACAAATACTCTGAGACCACCCAAGCATGCTTGGGAAAACTCGAGCAACTAAGGCCGGGATCACACACAGCGAGATACGGCTGAATCTCGCAGGTTAAAAACAAGCTCTGGCACCGGCACTCCAGAGCAGAGCGTACGGCCACATAGCAATACATGGAGCTGCATGCTCCGCTCCAGAGTGCCGGTGCCAGAGCTTGGTTTTAACCTGTAAGACTCGTCCGTATCTCGCTGTAGTGTGACTCCGGCCTTATATACTCGCTCATCACTGCTAATAAATTGAAAAAAAGTTAACTAGTATGGGGGGAAAAAAAACACAAGATCAAATCACCCTCTGGTTTGCCCTTTATTGCTTCATTGGGGGACACAAACAACCATGGGTGTATGCTGCTGTCGCTTGGAGGCTGACACTAGGCAAAAAAAGGAAAATAGCTCCTCCTCTGCAGTGTACACCCACCGACAGGCACAAAGTACCTCAGTTTAAGCTTAGTGTCTGTAGGAGGCGGACCTGGATCTGATCCCAGATCCGTATTTTCCTTTCGGCTATGTGCACACGTTCAGGATTTCTTGCAGAAAATTCCTGAGAAAAACCTGAAATTTTCTGCAAGAAATATGCATGCGTTTTTTGCCGCGTTTTTACCGCGTTTTTGATGCGTTTTTTTTCCGGGAAATCTGCAAAAAAAAAGAGCAAAATTAATGAACATGCTGCGTTTTTTACCGCAATGCGTTTTTTTTTGCGGAAAAAAAACGCATCATGTGCATAAAACATGCGGAATTCATTCTAAATGATGGGATGCATATTGTATGCTGTTTTTTGTGGTTTTATAGCGTTTTTATTCAGAAAAAAACGCGAAAAATCAGCAACGTGTGCACACAGACTTCAGGTCACCTGTTGTTTTATTAATCTTTTCCTTTTGTCTTTCAGGTTTCTTCGTCTTCAGGGTAACGGGGTGTAATTTCTCCCCCTGTTTTCCCACACTTATGCAACCGAGAGAGCAGTGTGGTGTCACCCACATCGCCCACTCTCAGACCCGCAGGCAGGACTTTTTCCCCTGTCACTTTTACTGGTGTTTCAGGATAATTCCCGGTGGCCAGTCCTTTTCTCCACCCCACCCCTCTCCTCTGAGAGGGCTGGGAGGAAGACTGGTCACCAGCAGTGGGCCTCCCCCTTCTTGTAAGGGGTTGATGCCGTCTTCAGCACCATCTGGAGATGGTGTGGGAAGGAAGATCCTGGATTCCAGTGACCCTCTCCCACCCGAGGACTCCTGATGTGATCCTCATCGCTGCAGAGGGATCGGGATTCACCGCAGGTATGTCTCCCACCCCTCCCTCCGCAGCGGCAGGCGTTATCCTTGGGTACGCTGTCCCTTCATCCCAAGGGGCCAGGCGGCGTTGGTGGTAGGGAACAGCTGGCGGCCGCAGCCATATTTCCCATAGCCAGGCTCAGCACTTGCGCACACCCCCCTCCCTTTTTCTGGCTGCACCTTTCCTGTTTTCTTTTAGCCAGTCACTGGTGTGCGTATAAATGCGCATTCTTTTTATCCAATAGGACGCGTCTTCGTCCTTCTTCTTTTGAGCTGCCCACACCCCCCGCGTTTTGTTTTTTTTTCGGCACCCTTTCTTCCGCTCTATCACGGAACTTCTCCTTCCTGGCTGTTCACACCCCTGGCATGTCAGCCGATTGGACGGGGACCTTCGTTTTCACTGGCCAGCAGAGTGTCCTGGCTGTCCCCGTCCCTGGTGTGTCAGCCAATAGGATGCTTGCTTTCTCTTGCTGGCCAGCAGATTAGAGCAGTGTGGGGAGAAGCAGCGTCTGCATCAGCCTCTTCACACCGCCATATCCTGCGTGCTCTACAGTCCTGCTGGTGCTCTACTCATGGGGGACACCGCTATATCCTGAGCTCTCTGCAGACAGCTTCCACTGCTCTTTCTGCTGGTTGTAACTGGCATCAGGTAGTAGTCTTCAGGCCAGCCCTCTGCTCTCTGCCTGTCCTGCAACCCCTCCACCATGTCTGCCCCACAGGAGCACCCTAATGCCCGGGATGAAAGCACTGCCTCTGGAGTGGGCTGTTGCCACGTCAGTCGATCTCAGATCTGACAAAAGTTTTACAGTCCCTGTTCCAGGTCCTGGACAGACTTCCACAACTGCCACCAGTGCGCCGAACACCTCTCATGTTGATAAGCACGCACCTGACCGTGACCTCCACAGGGTCAAATCGTGTATAAAGCAAAGGTAGCAGGCTCCTTCCAGTTCCTCTAGTTCTCCGGGTCCCTCTGCATCCTTCGGATGCATTTCTCACCCTATGCCCCCTCCTCGGAGGCAGCTTTTGGGTCGAAGGTTGATTCCCAGTCAGAGTCTGATACAGACCAGAACTCAAAGATGCAGGACATGGTCAGTAGCCTTATTTTGGCAATTACCCAAACTCGGAACCTAAAGGAGGACGAGGCACCTGCTCAGGAGCACGGTTTTTCCTTCAAACAGGTAAACTGTCCTTCCCGGAATTTCTCTAATCACAATGAATTTGAAGCGATTATGTCTAAATACTGGGAGCACCCTGAAAAGCGCTTCCCAGAAAGGAAGCCGCTAGATATTCTCTACCCCTGTAGGCCAGTCTTCATTGGTAAATGGGATGAATCCCCTAATGTGGAACCGCCGGTTTCTCGCCTGTCTTCCAAGACAGTCTTGTTTCTATCGGACGGTGTATCTTTTAAGGATTCTACGGATAGACAGATTGAATCCTTGGCTAAGTCAGCCTTTGAAGCAGCTGGCGCCTCCCGCTGTCCCATATTTGTCTTCACCTGGGTGGCAAAGTCCATGTCTGCTTGGGCAAGAAAGCTTCATCAGGGTATTCTAGCGGCAGCTCCTCCGGATGAGATGGCATATTTGATTGCTCATGCCGGCAATCTCGTGACCACTTCCATAGATGCGACTGGTTGCTCCGCTAGGGCTACCAGCAACATCGTTGCTATACACCGCATTCTCTGCTTGAAAGCGTTGAAGGCGGTTCCGCCGTCACAAAAATTCCCTCGCTGACCTTTCCTTCCAAGGCTCTAGACTTTTTGGATCCAAGTTGGATCAAATAATTTTGGATGCCACTGACGGGAAAAGCACCTCGCTTCCCCCGGTCCAAGCCTAAACGTCCTTTTTAGTTGGAAAAAGGTTGCTTCAATCTCGAGACAGATAGTGACTTCAGACTACAAAATAGACACTTCTTCTCACTCAGGAAGACGTTTCATTCTGTCTCGCCCACCGAGACATCCGTCGCAGGCCCCATGGGTTCTTCAGGTGTCTCTTCCCAACCACGCACAGGAGTAATCGTACCTGTCCCCCGGAACAAATGGTTTTCTGGGTTCTACTCTATTCTTTTCATAGTCTCGAAGAAAGACTGATCGCCCCTTTCGATTTTTGGACATCAAGCAATTGAACTGTCACTTTCGGATCTGCCATTGCAGGACTGAGTCCCTACGTTCGGTTATCGCCTCCATGGTACCGGGAGAATTTCTTCACATTACTGTTTGTGTTCAGCATCAAAGGTTCCTACGGTTTGCGATCCGGGAGGATCTTTATCAGTTCACGGCCCTTCCTTTCGACCTGGCCTCGGCCCGAGACTATTCACGAAGGTCATGGCAGCGGTCATAGACATCCTTTGCTCCAAGTTTCTCATAATTCCTTACTTGGTCAATCTTCTGATAAAGGGGCCGTCCCGCTGAGACTACGACCAGAGTCTTCCGTTTACTCTGGACACTCTGGTTCATCTCGGCTGGATTATCAACAGGGAGAAGTCCTCCCTGACCCCAGCTCAGCACTTGGTGTTTCAGGGTATAAGGTTACACAAGACCCAAGCCCGTGTCTTCCTTCCAAAGGAGAAGTTTTCATCCCTCTGCCAGGAGATACGTACTCAAAAGCGACCAGCTTCTCTCCCCCTTCGGTCTTGCATGAGAGTTCTAGGGAAGAGATTGGCGCCATTGGCATCAGTCCTATGAGTGAAGTCCTTCCTTCCACTCTGATGGCAGGTCATCACTATCGACGCCAGTCTCCTCAGTTGCGGAGTGTTTTTTTTCTTCGTCACACAGCGCACGGCTACTGATCACCCAAGAGGCCGCTCTCCCCATCAATCTCCTGGAGATCAGGGCAATTTTCTTTGCCCTTCGCCAATGGCAGACCCTCTTCGCGTTCAAGCTGGTCCGCATACAGCCGGACAACGCCATGGGCATAATAAACCATTAAGGCGGAACTCGCAGCAAACATGTTATGATAGAGGTAACAAGGATTCTGCTATGGGCGGAATGTCACGTTCCCGCCATATCAGCCGTGCACATTCTGGGGGTAGAAAATCAGGCAGCCGGGGGCGTGGCCTAGCAGCATGTGAGGAGGACGTGTGCTTGCAGAGCTCCTGCATGACCTAGTGAATTACTGCTGCTAAATCCCCACAGCACAGCCAGTAATTATCTGTGGAGAGGCCCTGGGGACTGGTGGAGGTCCTCGGGCCATCGAGGGAGCATTCCAGGCGTGCAACATGCCGAAAAAAGGTCAAAGGAGGATTACAGGAGAGATGGCCTCTGGTTCCCAAGATGGCGCTGCTGCTTCAGCACATGCTCTGGCAGATGCAGAGACTGATAGTGCAGCCAGAAACAGAGAAGTAGCGGCTCGTCTGCAGCGATTTGCCCGAGTGGAGGAATTGGAGAAGGAATCTCCCCATGCAGTTGGAAAAGATCCGGACACAGGAGGAGAAGGTACAGAGCGGGGGATGAGTGAAGAGGGGGAGGAGGAGACTGAAAGTGCTGGAGGGCAGAGGAACCAGGAGGCCCTGGCTAGCTGGGGAGAGCTGGTGGAACAAAATAAGAAGCAGCTCACAGCGCTGAAGCTGCAGGTTCCTGCTGAGCCCACTATAAAGGACGTGCTGGTGGCTGTTATGCAGTGTGGATCAGCTATTACTAATGTGCTCACTCAGTTGGGCTTTTTACAGGAATCAATGCAAAATGTAAAACATGATCTTCACACAGTTAAGGACAGAACTGGGCAATTGGGGAAAAAAGAGTTGGTGTGGTTGAAAATACAGTTTCTGCGTCTGCGCAGCACAATAAGGAGATCACGAAAGATATTGCTGCGATTTGGAACAAAACGGATGATTTGGAGAACAGGTCCAGGCGCAATAATGTTCGCATTGTCGGTGTGCCAGAACGATGCGAGGGCAAAAATCCTACTACTTTTATTGAGACCTGGATAAAGGAGAAAGTTGGACCGGCCACTCTGACTCACTTGTACGCGGTGGAGCGCGCTCATAGAATTCCGACCCGTCCCCCTCCCCCCGGCCATCCACCAAGACCTATTTTGGCCAAAATACTTCACTACAGAGACAGAGACAACATTCTTCGGTTTTCAAGAGATCACCCTGAACTAACTATTGATGGTTCTAGAGTTTCATTTTATCCGGATTTTTCGCCGACAGTGCAGAAAATGAGAGCAAAATTTGTTGACATTAAAAAACGGCTGAGGGCTCTTGGCCTGAAATACTCAATGATGTTCCCGGCTAAATTGCGGGTCGAGGCTGGGAATAAATCTCATTTTTTTCTGGACGCTATGGAGGCAGCTGATTGGTTGGATCTGAATGAACAACATTTAAGAAGAGAGATGGAAGACCGCAGTGGGGAAAAGTGAACTTTTAGACATTTTAAGTTGTCTCTGTGCTCAGATGGTCACATTGTGCTGTGGGGTGTTATCCTGTAAAATGTGGGGGGCGAGATGGGAACTGAAACGCCTGGTGTTGGGGGTTTTATCTATACCAGAGTGGGATGAATCCAACACAATTTAAAGTTATGTTGGGATGGGTTGTTAGGAGGGTGGGAGGGAATGGGGGGGGTGTTAGGTCCTTTGATATGTGCACATATGTTAAAATAGGTTTGGCTAAGATTAACTGGATATTGTTTTGTATGACTGAAACTACTAGTTATGGGGGAAGTTAGGATTCTTAGTTGGAATGTTAGAGGGATGAAATCCCCAGTAAAAAGACAGGCAATTTTTTCTTTTATTGCGGATCATAAGCCAACGGTAATCTGTCTGCAGGAGACGCATCTTACCCGAGAGACACTCAATATTCTAGATAAGAGATGGATATTGGCGGGATATCACTCCACTTATTCCCAGTATTCCAGAGGGGTTAGTATACTAATTGGACGGGGTGCTCAGTTTTCATGTAATCAGGTGGTGGTGGACGAAGAGGGGCGGTTTGTTATTTTATGTTGTACCTTGTCTGCAGTTACAATGACACTGATATCTTTATATATTCCTCCGCCATATAGTAGTAAGATCATATATCAAATTCTTACTATTTTGAGAGGTTTTCCAGGGGTCCCATATTTAGTGGTGGGTGATTTCAATAACATTTTAGATGCCCATTGGGATAGAGGTAATCACGCACCTATAAAACCGGAAGGTAATTGCACACCATTTGGGGCGCTCCTGCGAGAACTAGCTTTAACTGATCTGTGGAGATGCAGGAATCCCGAGGTGTATCAGTATTCATGTTTTTCTCCTACTTTTACTTCTCTATCTCGTATCGATCTGGCCTTGGGGGATGGTCTCATGCTGGGGAAAATTAAAAATGTTGAATATTTGCCAAGGACAGTGTCGGACCATTCACCCCTGTCCATTGTGATCAAGGGGGATGACGTGGTGTCACGGGGTAGGCCTTTGTGGCGCTTAAATCCATTTTGGTTGCAGCTAGTGGATAAGACAGATATGTTCACCTCGGAATTACAGGAATTCCTTCAGTTTAATGAGAACTCAGCCTCTAGTCTGGTGGTGTGGGAGACTCTGAAGGCATACTTGCGTGGTATGTTTATTCGCGAGATTTCAAAGATTAAGTCTAGTTCAAGACAAAAATCTAAACTTGTACTTCAGGAGTTGGAGGCTGCAGAGGGGGCTTTCTCAATGCAGGTCACCCCTAACACACAGAGGAGACTTAGGGATGCTCAGTCACGAGTGACCAAAATGACTCTAGAGGCGGCCGTGCAGAAACGTATGTTCCAATCAACCCAATTCTTTGAAAGTGCAGAGAGTGTGGGGCACCTACTCTCGGTTATAACGTCAGCACAAAAAGGGTCCTCGTTCATACCTGGGCTCAGTGGTGGGGATGGGACACTTATTACGGATTCACCGGGAATTCTAAGGATTTTGAGGGCCTTTTACACTAACTTGTATTCCTCTCATTTTGGGGCTTCCACGGAAGAGCTTGCAGACTTTTTAGAAGCCGCCAGGCTCCCGCAACTTTCTGATGCGGATAGAGCTTTGTTAGATGAACCTTTGGGTTTAGATGAGCTTGAAGAGGCTCTGAACACTATTTCTAATAACAAATCACCGGGGGTGGATGGCATACCAGTGGAGGTCTATAAAAAATATAAGTCGGTTCTACTCCCAATATTATTGACTACACTTAATGATAGCCTCGGGCTTGGGGTCCTTCCGCCTTCTATGCGGGAAGCTATTATTACTGTCTTACCAAAAAAAGATAGGGATCCTACCCTCCCGGCCTCGTATAGACCAATTTCCCTTCTGACAGTAGATATTAAGCTATTAGCAAAGGTGTTGGCCATTCGTCTTTCAAAAGTCGTGGAATCTCTAATACACTCGGATCAGACGGGATTCATGCCTCATAAGTCAACGGCCCTAAATGTTAGAAGACTATATCTCAATATGCAAGTGGGGGCAGACAATGTGGGGAGGAGGGCAGTTCTGTCCCTTGATGCCGCTAAGGCGTTTGACAGCGTGGAATGGAAATACCTGTTTGCTACGCTTCAGTGCATGGGTTTTGGTCCAGGCTTTATTGGTTGGATTAAGCTTTTGTACTCAGAACCGTCAGCAAGAATACGAGCAAATGGACTGCTGTCTGAGTCCTTCAATCTGTATAGGGGTACGAGGCAAGGTTGTCCTCTGTCTCCGCTGCTTTTCGCCCTGGCGGTGGAGCCTTTGGCTTCAAGGATAAGGCTTAGCCCAGAAATTGAAGGGTTTAGATACGGGACATTAGAGGAGAAAGTGGCTCTCTACGCCGATGACATTCTCCTGTTTTTGGCTGACTCTGACGAATCGCTCAATGGCGTAATGTCACTTTTTGCTGCGTTTGGGGCTATATCGGGTTTGGCCATAAATTGGGAAAAGTCTGCTATTTTACCATTAGACCCAACTGTGGTTAGAGCTCCACAGGTGCCAGTAGTGTCATGTTTTAAATACCTGGGTATTAATATATCAAACAACATATTAGCTTATGAACACTTAAATCTTTCCCCACTTGTGGCTAGGATTAAACAGAAGATTAAGGCCTGGGCTAAGTTACATTTGTCAATAGTTGGGAGAGTGAACCTGTTGAAAATGGTGATTATGCCTCAGCTTTTATATGTTCTTCATAACTCCCCAATTTGGCTTCCCCAAAATAGGTTCTTTAAAATTAATGCACTGTTTAGGGAACTTATATGGTTGAAAAAGGGTGCGAGAATTAAGTTAGAGCACTTACAAAGGAGTAAGGAGGAAGGAGGGTTGGCATTGCCTAACCCTTGGCTATATTTTTTATCTTCCCAGTGTCAACATCTGGCAAGTAGAGTGGAGGACACATCTGTGGAAATAGGGGGAGGTCGAGGGATTCTTCAGTTTCTCGGGGGTCGGGGTCCCCTATTGTCTAAGTTAGAGGCAAATAAATTTAAACCGTGGGTGTCTAAATTTCCGACGGTAATGCTTATGGTCAAAGTGTGGGGTAAAATTAAAAGTTTAAGGGGAATTACTGGGTTCACAAGGTATACCCCTATATGGGATAATCCATATCTGCCGCAATTGAGGACACTGAAGGGGTTTGCGCAATGGCGACGAGTGGGTATCTGGTGGCTCTCACAGCTGATAGATGGGGGTGTCTTTAAATCATTTGAGGACTTACGAAGGGAGTTCTCACTTCAGCATTCTATGTTTTATCAGTATTTACAAGTAAGACACGCTTATATAATGCAGACTCATATACACCCTATTATTATACATCATGATACTGTTATTAATAGGCTCGGTTTACAGGCATCTACAAGGGGACTAATTTCATTCGTGTACGGGGAGCTCCTCTCAAGGGCGCTATTAGGTCACCCGATGACTGCATTGGCGAAATGGGAACATCAAGTGGGGGGGATTTCGGTAGATCAATGGGAGTCAATAATGCAAATGATCCCTAAGTTGTCTCTCAGTGAGCCTAACCGTCTGTCTCAACTATATATCCTTTATAGGGTTTATAGGACTCCTAAGTGGCTGTTTGATTTAGGTCTAAGGCCAAATTCAAAATGTCCCAAGTGTATGCTCGATAATGCAGATATCCTACATATGTTCTGGACGTGTCCCTGTATACAAATATTCTGGATTATGGTTCTCAACTTAATATATATGGCCACAGAGCAGGATATTCCCAGAGATCCTATTGTCTGTGTGCTTGGATATGTTGAGGAGGCGGGAGGAGATGATCATTCACAAATAGCTGTTGCCAGAATGCTTTTTACTGCTAGAAAATTAATAGCATATCACTGGATCTCAGATAAAGTTCCCACGAGGAAGGAGTATGTAAATAAGCTAAACCTCATACTATGCAGAGAGAAGGCCATTTATCTTAAACGGGGTAGACCGGCAGTGTTTGAGAAAATTTGGGCAGGATGGTTGAATGTTCCAGGCTTACCGTCTGTAAGTTTATTCTCGTGATACCATGTTTATATCACCCTGAAAGTGATTTAGTTGTACTCCATGACTGGTGCCTTGGGATATGTGCCTTATCTATGTCTGTATTTTTCTTGTGATATATTTTATCATTGGACCAGGGTTGGGGGGGGGGGGGGGGGGGAGTTGTTGGGAATGGGAAAAGACTGTGGGGTATTTTGGGAAAAATTCTGTTATGTTCTGAAAACTTTAATAAAAAATATCTGATTTAAAAAAAAAGAAAATCAGGCAGCCGATTTTCTGAGCCGTCAGGGACTCGCTTCGGGCAAGTGGTTGCTCAGCCCTGCCGTCTTCATCCAGATATGCCAGAAATGGGGCACCCCGGACATCAACCTGATGGTGTCTCAGATGAACCACAAGGTTCCTCAGTTCGCAGCCTGGTCTCGGGATTCGCTGGCCACCGGTTGCGATGGTCTAGTAATCCCGTGGTCACAATTCCAACTGCCTTATCTTTTTCCACCTCTCCCTTTTGATCCGAGAGACGTGAAAAAGATAAACGTAGAAGAGATCCCCGCAATCCTGATGGCTCCGGACTGGCCTAGAAGGGTCTGGTGCGCGGAGCTGGTGAGCATGCTCATGGATGCCCCCTGCAGGCTTTCAGACCGTCCAGATCTCTCTCAAGGCCCCCTCTTCCACCAGAGTTCACAGTCTGAGTTTAACAGTATAGCCGTTGAGACCGTAGTCCTGAGGGAGGCTGGTTTTTCCCACCAGGTCATTCAGATCATGATTGGGGCCAGAAAACCAGTATCTACCGCCGATACTGAAAGGCCTTCTTCTGGTGGAATGAGGAAAATGGTTTGGTCCCTATGTCCTTTTCTCTTCTTTCCATTCTTGGTTTTCTACAAGCGGGTCTTGACTTGGGTCTATCGCTCTGTTAATTCTTGTCCAACGAAATCTGGCTTCTCTTTCCCAGGTAAAGGCCTTTCTTCAAGGAGTTATCCACCTGGCACCTCCTTATCGTCTTCTGATAGATCCATGGGATTTTAACCTTGTCTTTGGCGCTCTGCTGTTGAGCCCATTCAAGACATCACATTTTCTCTTCTGTCGTGCAAAGTTGTCTTCTTAGTTGCTTTATGTCCAAGAGGAGAGTTTCCGAGTTAGCGTCATTGTCCCGCCGTTCCTGATTCTACATCAGGACAAGGTAGTTCTCAGGCCTGTTCCTTCCTTCCTTCCTTCCTTCCTTCCTACCCAAGGTGGTCTCTTCATTTCATATTACTGAAGACATTGTCCTTCCTTCTCCATGTCCCTCTCCGGTCCAACCCCTGGAGAAGACCCTCCATAAGCTGGATCCCGTCAGAGTTATCAGAGTCTATCTTTCAAGGACTGCTCCCTTTCATCAATCTGATGCCCTGTTCGTCATCTCTGAATGTCGTCGTAATGGGCTCCCAGCTTCCAAGTTCACTATTGCCGTTGGATTCGTTTGGCAAAATTGAAGGCATACTGCTCGGCGGTGGGGGCCTCCTGGGCTGTTCGACACCAGGCCTCGGCTTTCCAGATTTGTAATGCTGCAACCTGGTCATCTTTGCACTCCTTTGCGAAGTTTCACTGGGTTCATATCCATGCCTCGTCTGATGCAGGCTTGGTAAGGAAGGTGCTACAGGCGGCCGACACGCATCGGCCGACTTGAGTCTGTTTTTCCTTGCATCTTTTCTGTTTCCCACACTAGGGACTGCTTTGGGATGTCACATGGTTACCTGTGTCACCATTGAAGTGATAAAGTGATTTTTGGTACGCACCATCAAATCTTTCTTGAAGCCTTCATTGGTGACACATCACCCTCCCTAATTGTACCATTATTGGGCCTATGTGCCTTTGTTGTTGTTTTGCTACATATGTTAAGTTTTTGGTTGCTTCTCCTACTGCTTTAACTCTGAGGTACTTTGTGCCTGTCGGTGGGTGTATACTGCGGAGGAGGAGCTATTTTCCTTTTTTTGCCTAGTGTCAGCCTGCTAGCGACAGCAGCATACACCCATTGTTACCTGTGTCCTCCAATGAAGGCTCCAAGAAAGATTTTACGGTGAATACCAAGAATCCCCCTTTTATTAGCCACCCCAACATTGAAATAAGAGGTAATCAAAATATTGTATCTACCCCAACATGGTATAGGTAAAAACATCAGTTCAGAGCTTAAAAAAAAGTGATTACTCAGCCTGGTATCTTAAACATTGAAAGCGAGGAAAACGGCGACACAAGCAGAAGTGTTTGGAGTGTTTTTTTTTTTTTTTCCTTTTTTTTTTTTCACCACTTAAATAAAAAATAAATAAAAAAAATATATATGTATGTATATATACGTGTGTGTGTGTATATATATATATATATATATATATATACACACACACACACACACACACACACACACACACACACACACACACACACACACACACACACACACACACGTTTGGTATTTGGTACATACCTGGAGAATCGTATTGCGGGTCAGTTTTACCGTGCAGTGAACATGGTAAATAACCAATTTGTCTGTTATGCTCAACTTGTACTCTGCTTATAGAGAAGAGCAGGCTGTTACAGCTCACACAGGAGTAGTCCAGAACAGGCAAAGCTGCTCCTGTGTGAGATGTAATGACAGCCTGCTTTGATCTTGCTGCAGAGCGATTACAAGCTGTTTGCATACAGCAGACATAAGTATGATTTAAAAAAAAAAAAAATAACATACATAGTAACCACAAGAGCTGATAGGGATTGTAATTGGGGTTGAACGAATAGCTTCGGATAAGTGCTTATCCGAATAGCTATAGCGCTTACCGAATAGCTGCCTCGGTAACCTGGATACCTGGAACGCTCCCGATAATTAGCTGTTCTGGTCCGCAGCTGCATGTGTCGCGGCTGTGTGACAGTCACAGCACATGCATGGAAAGCCCAACAAACTGGCTCTCCATGCATGTGTTGTGACTGTCACACAGCGCAACATAGGCAGCTGCGGCGCTGAGCAGCTGATTATCGGGAGCGCTCCAGGTATCCAGGTTACCGAGGCAGCTATTCGGATTAGCTCTTATCCGAACCTATTTGATCAGCCTTATTTGTAATGTGACACAGATAATCTCAGATGCAGTGCCTTTTTCCCCCACACTGACTCATGCAGGAGGTTAGACCAGGGGATCAGGGCTGTATCATTACATCTCGCACACTGAGAATTCTGCTCTAAGCTTTTAGTAAGGGGGGCATGTTCTTTTTTCCTTTTGAGTGTCTGATTAGTCAGAATTGTACAGGGAGCAGTACAAGCCCCTAGTGAAAATTATCTAACACCCACTTGGATTTATTTATTTATTTATTTTAACTCATGAGGTGCCAAATTTCTATAATGTTCACCATGGAAAAGGGCGTGAATAACGTTGTTCCTCTCTGTAGCCACTACTACGTCCTGTGTACAGTTAAACATTAAAAATTTGGTGAAAGGTCTTCTGCAAGTGCATTGATCAGCAAGTAGAAGCGCTTAGCTTCTGCATGACTGCTTGTGCAGAGTGGTGTACCGGCTGAGAATCTGTTATTGGGGCACAGTCAGGCTACTGTATTACTCGTGTGAGGATCACATTGCAATCCTCACACTTGGCGTTGGCTGTCTTGACCTGAGTAGGACACCATGTATTTCTATGCCGATGTCACACTTGGGCAGGGAGAAGCCGACTGCCAGTCCGAGGATTGCGATGCGATTCACTTAGAGTAATACTGCAGTCTGACGGCACCCTAAATCCCATACTCTGCTCTGTGTACTCGCTTATGCTCGAGCACCTGCTTCTGCTTGCTGAGCATTGAGCTTCTCAGCAGTTTTTTTGAGGGATAGTGGGGGTTTCTATACTCAGACCACCAACAATCTTGCAGGATAAGTCTGAGTCATTTTTATTTATTTTAATTTAATGGCCTTCAGATGAATGCTCTGTAGGAAGATTGATCTTGTGCAAGCCTAGATGGGTCCGCCATTATCTTGATCCTATCACTAAATAGAACGTGTTTTGTGAAATAAATGATAGGTACTAGTGATGAGCGAATATACTCGCTACTCAAGATTTCTTGAGCATTCTCGGGGGTCCTCCGAGTATTTTTTTAGTGCTCAAAGATTTAGTTTTTCTTGCCGCAGCTGAATGATTTACAACTGTTACCCAGCATAAGTACATGTGGGGGTTGCCTGGTTGCTAGGGAATCCCCACATGTAATCAAGCTGGCTAAGAGATGTAAATCATTCCGCTGCGGCAAGAAAAACTAAATAGCCGAGCACTAAAAAATACTCGGAGGACCCCCGAGCTTGCTCGAGAAATCTCGAGTAACGAGTATATTCGCTCATCACGAATAGGTACACTTTTTAAAAAGGAGGAACTATAAGTGCACTTTGATTTCACTTAATTTACTACTCCTGACTTATTTGATTTTAGACACATTTACAGTGTTTTTCATTTTAAGATAGAGCCTTTTCCAAAACACAAACTTTTTTCTTTTTTTCCCAGAATCCACTGTTACTTCAGAAATTTTAGTTTCATCCTATAAACAAACAGACAACAGCATTTCATTTCAGCGGACTGTAAAGTTCACCAATAAAGGTAGCCTGAAGATGGGTTTTCAGCTTTTCATTTGTGTCCCTGACTATAAATATTTTGCTAAAGCCCTTTTTCTTGAAAAATGTTAGAGAAAGTAATTGGAAGAAACATGGGTGTGACTGTGTGGGTTGTCATCAATTTATATGTAAAATATTATATACTCTGCATGTGTGTATGCATGTAGATGATAGTGATATATAATTAATTTCACATTATATAATGTGTCTGTGATATTTATACACACTATAATATATTTGTATCTAAAATATTTTTTTTGCTTTCAATCAGATTTGGCAACAAACCTTAGTTTGGCACAACGATTGGGAAAACGCAAGAAATTCCAGGGAGACAGTCCATTAGGTAGTGCATTTACTGCTTTATTTTGTGAACTGTTATGTGATTAAATGCACAACTTTTCTGGATGGAATTGTATGTTCTGTTTAAATATGTTGATTGAATTGCATATACAGGAACAGCAAATTAGTTACAAATATTCTTTTAATCTGTTCCACTAGCTGCTTCTGATGGAGAGGTTCCACCTTCTGTGAAGAAATCATTATCAGAAAGACTTGGGAAGAGAATTGCCACACCTACTGATAGCCCAGAGCGTCCACCAACGAAAGGTATTTTATAGCTAGAAATGGTGCTTGGCTTAAAACCGCTTTACAACAATTATTAAACCAAATAGTCAAATATATCCATTTAACCAAATTAAACTTGAATTGTGCAATAGATTGTGAGACCATTCTGGACAGTGAGTGATGACCATGTCTGTAAAGCGTTGCAGAGGAGAGATGTGGCACATTATGAACTTGTTCATTGGCACTTTAGAATTTTGACCATCTTTTAAACAACTCTGAATCAAAAAATTTTTGATCACAGCTGAGTCCTAAAAATAAACATTCAGGACATGCAGAGTTCATCCATGCCGTTTATGCCTATGTCTAAATGCGTATATGACCACATAATTACAAGAACTATATCCCAAAAAGCAGATGTCCACGACTTCGAGTCCATAAATGACTTGATTAAGGGGTTACATGCTCGCCATACTCGCTGATTATTATAAAAGTATGACGGAGTTAAATAGTCCTTAACCCCTTTCTGACCATTTTTTTACCACTTAGATAAAAAATAACCTAAACATGTTTGGTGTCTATGAACTCGTAATGACCTGGAGAATGGCAGGTTAGTTTTAGCATTTAGTGAACCTAGCAAAAAAGCCAAACAAAAAAACAAGTGTGGGGTTGCACTTTTTTTTTCGCAATTTCACCAAACTTGGATGTCGTTCAAAAGTACAACTTGTCCCTCAAAAAATAAGCCCTCACATGGCCATATTGATGGAAAAATAAAAAAATTATGGCTCTGGGAAGGAGGGGAGCGAAAAACGAAAACGCTAAACTGAAAAAAGCTGAGGTCATGAAGGGGTTAATTGGGAAAGGGCGTGATCTGAAGATAGGTTCCACTATCCTTCACCTTTAGGATTACTTGAGCCTGTATAGGCAGGCAGATATGTGATGCTTACAAGCTATGATCTTTCTTCCTGCTGTCACTAGTAGTGTCTCCCACCCTTTCCTTACTGGGCTAGTCTTTTAAAATATATTTTAGTCTGGTATCAAGTGAAAGCAAAGATTCTGTCCTTTTTTAATATCACTTAAAGATCTATGATTAAATTATGGCAGTCATTTAAAGGGGTTATCTGTGACTTTAGACTTGTCTTATTGGGCGAAGAACTTGCAGGCAGTTGCCAACCACTCCTGCCAGGAAAATTCCTGCTTCCGGTGATGTGACATCGACAACAGTGCTTTCTCTTCTGTTCTGATCTGTTGACAAGGTCATCACTGCCGATTGTCATGCTGATTGACAGCCGACTCCTTCCCATTCTGCCCGTCAATCAGCATGACATTGGCACTGATGCCTCGTTGGCAAAGGTGACTGGAAGAGAAGGCACTGCTCTGTTGATGTGAGATCAAAAGAAGCAGGGGAATTGCTGCCTGAGCTGGGAGAGATCTTCACAGGGAAGAAGATGCTGAAAGTTCTTAGCACCATAGGAAAGAAACCCTAAAGTCCCAGATATTACAGAATGGGTTAAGTATTCTCTTTTTTAAGGCCGGGGACCTAAGCATTTAGCTGCATAGAAATACATGCAGCCGCACACTCCGGTCACGAGTGCCGATGGTAGTGCCGGGTATTGATACGAGAGACTTGCGCGAGTTTCTCGCATTGCACTCACGTGTGACACCGGCCTTACACATACTTATGCACCGTGCACACTTAACCCACAGTTTTATGTAGACTATATTGCTGTGTATGCCAATAAAATAAAAATACATTTTTTTCTTACAGAGCACCATTTTATTCCACTGTGCTTGATAGATATTCTCAGCACTGTCCCATTTGGGGCTCAGTCTAAATCGGTATCACCCACTCAACCTGACTTGCATATGGATCATAACATAAACATCTCCTGATTGGTGCATCAGTATCTGCAAAAAATTGTTTTTATTGGTGGACAAGCGCCAATACAGGAATTCACCTACCTTTTATTTGTAAAACATGCTGACAGGTTCCCTTTAACATCCACGAACAACTGGTAACTATGATGAAATCTTTGTTTTTCAGTTCAAATTTCCAGACCTTTGAAGGATCGACTTGGTTTACCAACAGAACAAGGCAACAAAGAAGCAGGTAACAAATTAAACTCCAAACTAAGTTTGTGTATTTTTGTTTTCTTTTTCCTTTCAGACTGAGGTTATCTTGAATAGTTTTGTAAAGTTCATGATCTTTTGCTGTATATTGGACATTGTTGACCTATTTTTTGGATATGTCCTTAAATTTAGACTTTTTGAGTCTGATATCTCGCCCATGAGCTGATGGATTATATAGTGGCCACCAAAGGTAAATGGTATGTACAGAGGCAAAACTCCACAGCACCATGCACTCTATACTCCATATGCTGTCGTAGAATACTGCAGCTCATCTCCCATTTACTTCAGTGTGAGCTGAACTGTAGTACCCAAGAATGGCGGCAGTCTCTCCTATTGCAGATCTTTGCTCATAGCTATCCTCATGGATGACTCCCGTGCCTGTCATTACTCATCCTGTGAATACTGGACCATGGCCAGTTTTCATAGATGGAGATTCCAGCCATACAGATGCTGATGCACTGCTATGTATAGTACAGTCCGGCAGAACATCACCTGTTCAAGTCTTCTGAGGGGGCTATTAACCCCTTCCCAACCTGTGACGCCACGTAGGCGTCATGAAAGTCGGTGCCAATCCGACCTGTGATGCCTATGTGGCGTCATGGAGGGATCGCGTCCCTGCAGATCGGGTGAAAGGGTTAACTCCAATTTCAACCGATCTGCAGGGACAGGGAGAGTGGTACTTTAGCTCAGGCGGGGTGGCTTTGCCCCCACGTGGCTACGATCGCTCTGATTGGCTGTTGAACTTTCAGCAGCCAATCAGAGCAATTTGTAATATTTCACCTATGAAAAGTGGTGAAATATTACAATCCAGCCATGGCCGATGCTGCATTATCATCGGCCATGGCTGGAAACTTTGATCTGCCACCGATCTCCCCTGCCCTCCGTCCTGTGCTCCGCTCCCCTCCGTCCGACCGGCCGGTCATCCGTCCTCCGGCCGGCAGATTCGTTCCATGTACATTTTGATCACTGTAATAAAACCTATCACAGTGATCAAAATAAAAAAAAGTTACTGAAACACCCCCCCCCTTATCACCCCCATAGGTAGGGACAATTAATAAAATGAAGAAAATATATTTACTTTTATTTTTCCACTAGGGTTAGGGTTAGAACTAGGGCTAGGGTTAGAGTTAGGGCACGGGTAGGGCTAGGGTTAGAATTAGGGTTAGGGTATGGCTATGTGCACACGTATTCTGGTCCTCTGCGGATTTTTCCGCAGCGGATTTGATAAAACCGCAGTGCAAAACCGCTGCGGATTTACCGCGGTTTTTCTGCGGATTTCACTGTGGTTTTACAACTGCGGTTTTCTATAGGAGCAGCTGTAAAACCGCTGCGGAAACAGCAGAAAGAAGTGACATAATGCGGAATGTAAACCGCTGCGTTTCCGCGCAGTTTTTTCCGCAGCATGTGCACAGCGTTTTTTGTTTCCCATAGGTTTACATTGAACTGTAAACTCATGGGAAACTGCTGCGGACACGCTGTGGATCCGCAGAGTTTTCCGCAACATGTGCACATACCCTTAGAATTAGGCTATGTGCACACGGTGCGGATTTGGCTGCGGATCCGCAGCGGATTGGCCGCTGCGGATTCGTAGCAGTTTTCCATCAGGTTTACAGTACCATGTAAACCTATGGAAAAACAAATTCGCTGTGCCCATGGTGCGGAAAATACTGCGTGGAAACGCTGCGTTGTATTTTCCGCAGCATGTTAATTCTTTGTGCGGATTCCGCAGCATTTTACACCTGTTCCTCAATAGGAATCCGCAGGTGAAATCCGCAGGTAAAACGCAGTGCCTTTTACCTACGGATTTTTCAAAAATGCTGCCGAAAAATCTCACACGAATCCGCAACGTGGGCACATAGCCTTAGGGTTAGGGTTGGAATTAGGGCTAGGGTTGGAAATAGGGATAAGATTAGGCTTGTGGTTAGGGTTATGGTTAGGGGTGTGTTGGGGTTAGGGTTGTGGTTAGGGGTGTGTTGGGGTTAGGGTTGGGATTAGGGTTGGGGTTGTGGTTAGGGGTGTGTTGGGGTTAGGGTTGTGTTGGGGTTAGGGTTGTGATTACGGTTATGGCTAGAGTTGGGATTAGGGTTAGGGGTGTGTTTGGGTTAGTGTTGGAGTTAGAATTGAGGGGTTTCCACTGTTTAGGCACATCAGGGGTCTCCAAACGCAACATGGCGCCAACATTGATTCCAGCCAATCTTGCGTTCAAAAAGTCAAATGGTGCTCCCTCCCTTCCGAGCCCCGACGTGCGCCCAAACAGTGGATTACCCCCACATATGGGGTATCAGTGTACTCAGGACAAACTGGGCAACAACTATTGGGGTCCAGTTTCTCCTGTTACCCTTGCGAAAATAAAAAATTGCTTGCTAAAACATCATTTTTGAGGAAAGGAAAATATTTTTTTATTTTCACGGCTCTGCTTTGTAAGCTTCTGTGAAGCACTTGGGGGTTCAAAGTGCTCACCACACATCTAGATAAGTTCCTTGGGGGGGGTCTAGTTTCCAAAATGGGGTCACTTGTGGGGTTTTTCTACTGTTTAGGCACATCAGGAGCTCTGCAAATGCAGCGTGACGCCCGCAGACCATTCCATCAAAGTCTCCATTTCAAAACGTCACTACTTCCCTTCCGAGCCCCGACGTGTGCCCAAACAGTGGTTCCCCCCCACATATGGGGTATCAGCGTACTCAGGACAAACTGGACAACAACTTTTGGGGTCCAATTTCTCCAGGTAACCTTGTGAAAATAAAAAAATAGTGGACTAAAAAATCATTTTTGAGGAAAGAAAAATTATTTTTTATTTTCACGGCTCTGCGTGGTCACCGCACATCTAGATTTGTTTCACGGGAGGTCTAGTTTCCAAAATGGGGTCACATGTTGGGGAGCTCCAATGTTTAGGCACACAGGGGCTCTCCAAACGCGACATGGTGTCCGCTAATGATTGGAGCTAATGTGAGGTGAGGTATCAGTGTACTCAGGAGAAATTGCCCACTAAAGTTTAGGATCCATTTTATCCTGTAGCCCATGTGGAAATGAACAAATTGAGGCTAAAAGAAACTTTTTGCGGGGGAAGTACTTTTTCATTTTTACGGATCAATTTGTGAAGCACCTGGGGGTTTTAAGTGCTCACTATGCATCTAGATAAGCTCCTTGGGGGGTCTAGTTTTCAAAATGGGGTCACTTGTGGGGGAGCTCCAATATTTAGGCACACAGGGGCACTCCGAACGCGACATGGTGTCCGCTAAGGATTGGAGCTAATTTTTCATTGAAAAAGTCAAATGGCGCTCCTTCCCTTCCGAAACCTGTTGTGCACCCAAACAGTGGTTCCCCCCCACATATGGGGTATCAGCGTACTCAGGACAAATTGTACAATAACTTTTGGGATCCAGTTTCTCTTTTTACCCTTGGGAAAATAAAAAAATTGTTGCTAAAAGATCATTTTTGTGACTAAAAAGTTAAATGTTCATTTTTTCCTTCCATGTTGCTTCTGCTGCTGTGAAACACCTGAAGGGTTAATAAACTTCTTGAATGTGGTTTTGAGCACCTTGAGGGGTGCAGTTTTTAGAATGGTGTCACTTTTGGGTATTTTCAGCCATATAGACCCCTCAAACTGACTTCAAATGTGAGGTGGTCCCTAAAAAAAATGGTTTTGTAAAAATGAGAAATCGCTGGTCAAATTTTAACCCTTATAACTTCCTAGCAAAAAAAATTGTTTCCAAAATTGTGCTGATGTAAAGTAGACATGTGGGTAATGTTGTTTAACTATTTTGTGTCACATAACTCTCTCGTTTAACAGAATAAAAATTCAACATTTTGAAAATAGCGAAATTTTTGCCAAATTTCCTTTTTTTTCACAAATAAACGCAAAAATTATCGACCTAAATTTAAATATGCAAATTGCCTCTGCTGAAAAAAAAGAGGACTTAACTCTATAGCGCCACCTATTGGAAGTAGCGATCCTACAAGTCACAATCAACCCTTTAACGAGTCGTGCAATATGACTTAGGATAAAAGCCAAATCAGTATCTCAATTCGCAGACACGGTGTTTCGGGCTGTTGGCCCTCGTCAGTGCGAATCATGAGAACTGATTTGGCTAGGTGAGAGGCTCTGGAGTGGGGTCTAAGGGGTAACGTTTCTCCTTATGGAGAGTGACATACCAGCTGGCTTGTCAAGGTAAGGAGGCTTATTCGCCGTGCAATGCTCCTCTGGGAATTTAAATATGCAAATTGCCTCTGCTGAAAAAAAGAGGACTTAACTCTATAGCGCCACCTATTGGAAGTAGCGATCCTACAAGTCACAATCAACCCTTTAGCGAGTCGTGCAATATGACTTAGGATAAAAGCCAAATCAGTATCTCAATTCGCAGACACGGTGTTTCGGGCTGTTGGCCCTCGTCAGTGCGAAGCATGAGAACTGATTTGGCTAGGTGAGAGGCTCTGGAGTGGGCAACCTAAATTTACCACTAACGTGAAGCCCAATATGTCACGAAAAAACAACCTCAGAACCGCTAGGATCCGTTGAAGTGTTCCTGAGTTATTACCTCATAAAGGGACACTGGTCAGAATTGCAAAAAACGGCCAGGTCATTAAGGTCAAAATAGGCTGGGTCATGAAAGGGTTAAATACAATAAAAAGTGAAGAAAAAAAGTTTTGAAAATACGAAGTTTAAATTGCCTCCCTTTTGCCCCATTAAAAGTAAAGTGATAAATGCACATGTGGCAGGCATCCCTGTGTTTAGAAATGTCCGATCTATCAAAATATAAAATTAATTTGATCGGTAAATAGTGTAATGAGAAAAAAAGGTCATAACTACAGAAATGCCTTTTCTCCTTCGCCTCATGGGGGGACACAGGACCATGGGTGTTATGCTGCTGCCACTAGGAGGACACTAAGCAAATACACAAAAAAGTTAACTCCTCCTCCGCAGTATACACCCTCTGCTGGCTCTCTCATGAACCAGTTCTTGCTTAGTGTCTGTAGGAGGCACTAGGGTCTGATTTCAGACCCTGATTTTCTTATTTTATTTTTTACTATTTTAGTCTTTTTTTCCACGGATTCAGTGGGCGACGGGGCTTTTCAAGGTCCCGATCTCCCAAAAACATCAACAGGCGGAAACGCGGAGTGTCGCCTCCCCGTACCCCTCCTGCAACGTCAGCCTGGGCTCTCATCGGGGCAACAGATTCCACTCTCCCCACACCAACAACGGACAGGAACATGGGGTGTCGCCCCCATGTACCCTCTTCCGAAGCCAGGACTTCAGCTGGCCTGCCCCCCAATGAGGTGAAGGAGAAGCTCCCTAGTGCCTTTTGTGTGGCCCCACTGCACCACCACTGAGAGAAAGCTGCTGGTGTCAAGAATCCATCATGCCCTCTCGTCCTCCCTGTCAAAGGGATGGTGGATTGAGGATCGACAGCGCGACTGACTCTGCTTGCAGTGAGTACTGCCATTTCAGTGGGAGGGAGGACTCCTTACCTCCCTCCCCGGGGTCCTGTGTTGGTGTCCTGGCCCCCGGGGGGATCGGCACCCGAATGCTGCGCCGCGGCCTTCACTACCACCGCACCCGTCCCCAGCCCGCCTGCCTGCAGCCGCAGTCCTCTCCGCTGGCTGTGGCTGTCTCCAGCCACCGCAGCCGCCATCCTGGCTGCTATCCCCGCCGCAGCTGCAATCGTCCCCGCTGCCGTTGCCATTACCGCTGGCCACGGCCGCCTGCATTACCGCGGCCTCTAACTTAGTCCCCGGTTTCTGGCCGAGGTAGGCCCGATTCCGCCCACCTTGCTGGCTCCGCCCCTTCCTTTAGCTCTTTCTATGGGAACTTGTATAGCCCTGCCTTTCTGGGACTCTGCATTATGCAGCCACGGTGTCCCGGACATTCCCTCCGCCCACTTTTTCTGGCGCTTCTCTTTACCCACGAGACGTGCAGAACTCACTCTCGCGGTCTTCCTCCTGAAGCAGGAACATGGGGGACGCCATTTGCACGCCGGGCACCGCAGCAGGCGACTACTCTGGGGGCACAGAAGCAGGACATAGGACCTGGGTAAGCTAGCCGCTTAACCCCTACACGGCAGTCGCACACCACCGCAGGCACATCGCTTAACCCTTCGCCAAGTCCTCTTACCTTTTGGTAGCCTCCCTTTTTTACAATGTCTCAATCAAAACCTACCAAAAGGGCTGATAAAGCTCACACAGTGGTATATGTCGCATGTGCATCATGCAATGTCCTCTGCCTCGGGGGCACTCTAACCTGTTTTGTATAGTCTGCGATGCCTCATGTCTCCAGGAGCCCCTCGCTACTGCAGAACACAGCGGTGCCAGTCCCCCGGAATGGGCTTCTTCCTTGACTCAGTCTGTGATTTCTCTCACCAAGGCCTTAGAGTTCTTTCGGGACTCCTCTTCAAGCCAGGGCACCTCCCTTCCTTCAGTAGAGGGCCCCTCAGCCACACAAGAGCCTTCCTCAGACGTGGCAGGATGGCCACAAAAGGGGAAACATTATTCTAGAAAACTTGCCCGTGACCCGTCCCCACGAAACTCCGATGCTCTGGAATTGGACGATGAACCTGGTACTAATCCGGATCACCCAGTGTCTTTTAAACGAACAAAACGTCCACACAGGGTTTTTGCTAACCACCCTGAGTTTACAGACATTAAGAGACATTAGAAGTCGCCCAGATAAGTGTTTCACGGGCTTTGAACCGCTAGAAGCTCGGTACCCTTTTGCAACTACTCTAAGACAGGTTTGACTGTCCCCTGCAGTAGATCCACCCATTTTGAGACTCTCTTCAAAACCTCTATCTCTAGCTGACGGATCTTCCATTAAATATCCCACTGATCGTCAGATTCACAACCTGGCCAGGTCGGTCTTCGAGGCTGCCGGAGCAACGCTATTTTCTTCTTTCGCCACCACTTGGGTAGCTAGAGCTATGGTGGCCTGGGCTGAGGCCATAGTGAGGACCAGTAGGGACAATAGTCTGCCGCCCGAGGTGACCAGTCTCGCCTACCAGATCGCCCGAGCAGGGGATTACGTAGTTCATGCCTCCCTTTATGCAGCTAATTGTGCTGCTCTTGCGTGGCCATCAGGAGAGCATTGTGGCTCTGAGAATGGTGGGTAGACTCCGCTTCAAAGAAATCTTTGACTTCCCTGCCGTACCAATACGGGCATTTGTTCAGAGATAAACTTGATCAGATTATCTAAGATGCTACCTCTAGGAAAAAGCAAATTCCTCCCTCAGCGTAGGCCCAATCGCCCCTTTCGGAACCAATCCCAGGCTCGCTTCCGACCTTTTCGCAATACCACAGGCTGGCCATCCACAACCGGTTCCGAAGAGGCAGGGGTTCGCAACCTTCCTTCATACCTTCTAACTCCTGGAGACCCAGATCCCCAACTCCCCCCCCCATCCATCCCGATCCAGGCCCAAAAGTGCCCCTTTCTGCAAATTCGCCTCTCTGACTTCTTGCCATGTCCAGAGGTTCAAGACCAATGGGTCAGAGATCTCATGTCTTCTGGATACAAGATCGAATTCACATCCTAAACCCCCCCCCCCCCCCCCCCCAACGCGTTTCTTTCAGTCTCATCTTCCAAGGTCCAAGGCGCACACAGCCCCCTTTTACCAGACCTTGCAAGCCCTCCGCAACAGCTCAGTCATTGTTCCGGTTCCTCCCAAGGAAAGGTTCAAGGGCTTTTACTCGAACCTCTTTGTCGTCCCAAAGAAGGACGGAACCATGCATCCCATTCTAGACCTAAAGTTGTTGAACAAATTCGTCACAGTGCGCCACTTCAGGATGGAATCCCTCCGCTCCGTCATCGCTTATCTGGAGACAGGGGAATACCTTGCGTCAATCGACATCAAAGACTCAGATCTTCACATCCCAATCTTCGAAAGTCATCAAAGATTTCTACGCTTTGCGGTCGGAGACGGTCATGTTCAATTCACTGCTCTGCCCTTCGGGCTTGCCACCACCCCCAGGGTATTCAGGAAAGTCATGGCAGCCGTCATGTCTATTCTACACTCCCGGGGCCTGGTGATTCTACCCTACCAGGACGATCTTCTCATCAAAGGTCCGTCCTATCGGGCTTGCGCAGAGAGTGTCCGTGTCGCCATCGACACTCTCTCGCCTAGGTTGGCTAGTGAACTTGGACAAATCTTCCCCAGTTCCATCCCAGCTAATTCCCTTTTTGGGGATGATCTTGGACACTTACCGAGGGTTGGTAATTCTCCCTCCGGAAAAGGTTTCTTCTCTTATCCGGGGAGCCCAATTGCTATCTCTTGGCCGCTCTCTCTCCTTGCGGTTCGCCATGCAGGTCCTCGGGAAGATGATGGTATCCATCGAGGTGGTGCCGTTTGCATGATTTCACCTCCGTCCCCTGCAGCAGGCTTTGGTCTCAGCCTGTGACAGGAATCCAGCCTCCTTGGGTCACCGCTTTCGCCTGGCACACAGGATCAGGCGGTCTATCAGGTGGTGGATGGCAAAGTCATCATTGGATCAGGGAAGGTCGTTTCCCCCTGTACCCTGGCTGGTAGTGACCACCGACGCCAGCCTCCTCGGCTGGGGTGCGAACTTTCGTCACCACACGGCTCACGGGCGTTGGTCTATTCGGTAAGCCAACCTTCCAATCAATATCCTCAAGATCCGAGCAATAAAACTGGCTCTTCATCAATTCCATCACCTTTTGGCCGGACGTTCCTTCTGGATCCAATCAGACAACGCCGCGGCTGTGGCTTACATCAATCGCCAGGGAAGCACGCGAAGCAGAAGGGCGATGATCAAAGTGACGCACATTCTGCATTGGGCCGAGACAAATCATTCGCTCATCTCTGCAGTTCATATTCCGGGAGTAGAGAATTGGGCAGCGGATTTTCTCAGCCGCCAGGGCATAGCCTCATGAGAGTGGTCTCTCCACACGGAAGTCTTTCTACAGATTTGCCAGCGTTGGGGCACTCCAGATGTGGACCTCATGGCCTCCAGGCTAACCACCAAGGTCCCGACATTCGTTGTCCGGTCCTGCGATCCGTTAGCCATCGGCACGGATGCTCTAGTACTCCCATGGAGCCAATTTCGCCTCCCTTACATCTTTCCTCCACTTCGCTGATCCCAAGGGTCATCCGGAAAATCAAAGCGGAAGGCATTCTGGTGATCCCAGTCTCTCCAGACTGGCGACATTGAGCTTGGTATGCAAAGCTAGTGCATCTAGTCACCGACGTTCCCTGGCTCTTACAGGATCGTCCAGATCTACTCTCCCAGGGACCCCTTTGCCACCAGAACTCGAGTTCTAAGTTTAACGGCCTGGCCATTGAATCCTGGATTCTATTCCAGGCCGGGTTCGCGCATCAAGTGGCATCTACCATAATCAACGCTAGAAAGCCTGTTTCCATGCGTATTTTCCATCGCGTTTGGAAAACGTTTTTCTCTTGGTGTAAAGATGAGGGTCGTTTCCCGTTTGTGTTTTCCATCCCCTTCATTCTGGAGTTTCTTCAAGCGGGATTGGATTCAGGCCTAGCGCTGACCTCTCTCAAGGGCCAAATCTCTGCTCTATCCGTCCTCTTCCAGCGACGGATAGCTTCCAAACCACAGATTAGGACCTTCATGCAGGGAGTTTCGCATCTTGTCCCTCCATACAAGATGCCTTTAGAACCTTGGGACCTTAACTTGGTCCTCAGTGGCTTACAAGAAACTACTTTCGAGCCAATGCAGGATGTTCCTTGTTCTCTTCGTTCATGGCAAGTTGCCTTTCTTGTTGCAATGACATCCATCATATGGGTCTCGGAACCGTCGGCTTTGTCGTGCAATCCTCCGTTTCTGATTTTCCACCACGACAAGGTGGTGCTCAGGACGTCCCCATCCTTCCTGCCTAAAGTCTTGGGTTTTCATCTGAATGAAGACATAGTTCTGCCCTCATTCTGTCCGGCTCCAGTCCACCGTACTGAGAAGGCTGTTTACACTGGACCTGGTGAGGGTTCTCAGAAAGTACATTTCCAGAACAGCGTCTTTCCGCAAATCAGATGCCCTTTTTTGTGCTTCCAGAAGGACACAGAAAGGGTTTACCTGCCTCTAAGGCCACGATAGTCAGATGGCTTCGTTCAACGATCCAAGAAGCTTACAGTGTCAAAGGCCAGCCTATCCCCGCGGGGCTTAAGGCACACTCCACTTGGTCAGTGGGGGGCCTCCCGGGCCATTCGGCACCAGGCATCCGCACAGCAAGTGTGTAAGGCTGCGACTTGTCCAGTCTTCACATGTTTGCTAAACATTACAACATTCATACTGAAGCCTCTTCAGATGCGGCCCTTGGCAGACAGATTCTGCAAGCGGCAGTTTCGCATCTGTAGGCTTCATTTAATCACTTAATCCTTTAAGCATTGGGTGTGCGAGGTTTCACCTGTTGTGACGGTTTCCCACCCAGGGACTGCTTTAGGACATCCCATGGTCCTGTGTCCCCCAATGAGGCGAAGGAGAAACAAGGATTTTTGTGTACTCACCGTAAAATCCTTTTCTCCGAGCCAATCATTGGGAGACCCAGCACCCGCCCTGTTAGCCGTTGGCTTGTTGTCTTTGTTGGTTTTTACATATTGCAATTCTGTTTGTGAGCTCCCACTGCTTTGACACCGAACTGGTTCACGAGAGAGCCAGTTGATGTCAATCAAAACTACAAATCATCTCCCAAAAAAACAGCCCTCCATACAGCTATATGTACCGAAAAATGGAAAAGGTATGGCTCTTGGAAGGAGGGGAGGAAAAATCGACATCTTTAAAAATAAAAAAAAATAAATTGCTAGTTGATTAAGGGATTAAAGTATGTGACATTTTCTGCCTGACATGAGTGCGTTATGCTTTTGGCTAATATATTAGTCCCATGTATCTTAAGGACAGGGTTAAATCTGCCAGACCGTATTAATGAGAAATTATTGTTCTTTTGTTCTATGATGTAACCTTTATTATGTTGTATAATCTTCAATAAAATTAGTTTTAAAAAAAAAAAAGCAGCAGCACTATGTGTCAGCAGTTTGGTGAGGGTCTAACAACCAGCATTCGCCCCCAATCTGAAATTGGCTTTTAGTCCCTTTCAACACATTTAAATTCTTGAACTGATTCTAATAGATGAGAAAAATGAGACGCATTGTCCATGTATTGACCATGCTTTTCTTCATACAGGCATCGGTGACGATCAGATCCTCCGTCAAAATGTCCAGTTGAAAAGAACAAATTCGGTCCCAGGAAACCAGTTTAACGGGGTTTTCACAGGATTGAAAGTTTTCACAGCAATCCCAAGAATGGGCTGGGCAGAGACGTGTAGAAATGGAATAGAGGTCAAGCATGCTCGCCTCCTCTCTTCATTGTTATGCGACTCTGGGAGAAAGCAGAGTGCAGGACTTAGCCATTTCCTGCAGTCCTATAGACAATAAATGGCGTACTAGTGCACATGTGTGAATACAGGGTTCTTGTGCTTCAACCCTAACTGATCCCCATTAAATAGGGAATAACTTTCAATGTTGGGAGAACCCCTTTAGACTTTAGAAAAAAATCACATCAAAATGTAGGAGGTTCAAAAACCTTTGCCGGTCAGCACAATGAGGTGGATAGGAGTCAGCTGCAGTACCCACACAACTGCTTGTACAGATGACACTGTGTTCGTACTGATAATTAGGAGACACATTTTTTTTCTTTATATCCTGCTATACAAAAAAAAAAAAAAAAACCCTCACCAGTTGAATACCAATGGCGTGTCCTAACTAAAACGAGTTCTATGTTTTGTTTTAGGGAAAGCAATCCCTTCAAGAAAGTGGTTTTACAAGCCCTGAGTGATTAAATGCTTAGTTTCGAGTTACCTGTGATTTTCTGTCACTACACCAGATCTTCTGTTAACTGTCATAAGTAGATGCATAACTCAAGCATCTCATAAAGGATCGGGTATCACAATGCAGAAGTGAACTACATAGTACCTCTATAGATTTGTGAGGTTGTAAATATATACGGTACTTAAAGCCGGCTTCTTACAGGTCACCAGCCCTAACATTGATGCTTATGGTTTGTGCTGTCCACTGTCAGCCACCCTACCCAAACTGACCAAACCCTTATTAAAGAGAAGATGTCTCATTGTTCTGTGGGATTTCAATAGAATATTCATAGGTTGCAGGGTGACTGGGTCACTCATTTGTGTGACCAGTCTGTTTTTTCTGCTGGTTTGCACATTCTAAGTGTCCAGATGCTCCTGACTCATGAAGAGGCATACGCCTTTTGCATCTGGAGCATTGGACAAGTGGCATACATGTCTGTGTGCAACACCACAAATCCTACTCAAGTCCCTGCTGGAGTAAGACTTGTGACTTGGCAAACGCCTTCTCTCTTCTTTTATTTGATGATCATCGATAAATACGCCCAAGTTCCGCCAACTTTGTCAGAACTGGGTAAAAAAGGCATGAGCGCATTAAAAGTCGCAAAAGCAACTTTTCAAAACTTTATACAACAAAATGTAAAAGCTTTGATCAGTCGGGGCCAAATTGTTTTTCAATGTGTGCTATTTTTTTTCAGTCTCTTGTGGATTTTTGTATCCAATAAATTATATTGCTTGATCATCTTAGTGTGCACGGCTGTGGCACATTATAGAATTTACCATGGTTGTGCCTGTTCATCGTTATAGAAGGCTCCTTTGCCTACTGCCAATTCCTTCTATTGACTCATTAGACCACCTTGCTGCTTGTAGTAAAGAATATCACCACATTATTTCAACAAAGTCAAAACTACTATAATAAAACAAACTGCCAGTAATGGTGTAGAAATCTTCTAGTGCCAGGCTGCAATGCAGTAGGGTCTTTTACGACCTGCTGGCTAATTCTCAGGGCCATGTGGTGCCAACAATGTAGAACGTTGGTTCTTAAACTAGATTCTATAATAATAATAATCATTTTATTTATATAACGCCAACATATTCCGCAGCGCTTTACAAATTATAGAGAGGATTTGTACAGACAATAGACATTACAGCGTAACAAAAACACAGTTCAAAATAGATACCAAGAGGAATGAGGGCCCTGCTCGTAAGCTTACAATCTATAGGAATGTCCCTAATTGTCCCTAATTGACGGGTTTTTGTTTTTTTTCAGAAACAGATGCTAATACAGGGACTGACTTCCATATTAAGACTCTTCAAGAAATCCGTCAGGAAAAAGCCAATCAAAGGCAGGATCACAATGTCTCAAGTTTATCTTCTCAAAATGAAGACAAAGTCCTTGTTAAGAGCAAACCTTCCTCCAAGCCTCAAACAGCAATTTACATCAAATCATTAAGTGAAATTCAGGCAGAAAAGAGACTTAGACAACTGAAAAATGGGGTAGAGAAGTGTGAGACCCCAAAAGATGAAAAACAGAGCATTGCAGATAATGCTCTAGAGCAAAAAACTGATGGAAGTACAGCACAACATTGTCTGGTCCCACCTGAAACCACACAAAAACAGACTGGTGTTAATTGTAAAATTCAGTGTGAAAGAAAGATGAAACGGACAAATGACAATATTTCCAGAAATTCTGGTACTGCAAAACTTCTTTCTGTGAGTTTACAGTCAATAGAAAAAGTAAGAGTCAAAACATTGGAAGAGATCAGGCAAGAGAAAGCTCTCCGTCTCCAACAAGCCACAAAATCAGAGAATGTAGAGTCTGAATTTCAGCCACCGGCACCCGTACACCACAGAAAGATCCTGCGGCTCTCCAAACTCCCCGGTAAATATGATTATCTGTAAGGTGTAACTACCATAGCCTTCAACCTCTGACCTCTAGGGATCTTGCTTACTGATCATCAGTGCACAGATATCTGCACGGCTTGGTTCTTATTAGTCTTCTGCTTTAAATGTATTCATATTTTAAATCTGTGCCCTGCCTGCTGTAAGTAATAACTTGCCACTGCAATGGTCAGATGTGGGGAAAATGGTAACCCTTTCATGAGAAAGCAAGTTTTTTGGATTGGTGCATTTGTGGGTTTTTTTTTGTTTTTTTTCCCTTCTAAGAGACACAGCTGGCATCTGCCGGAAATGGTGCATGCTCAGCTCCCTAGCCTTCTCCCTACACCCACATTTGAGAAATAGTTAAAAGGTTGTTCTGCATAAACAAGTTATCACTAGCTTATTGGTGGGTGTCCCATCACTGCAGCTCGCACCGATCAGTAGATCGGGGAACTTCTATCAACCGACCGCCCCCCCCTATTCATTTTTTATGAGGGCGTGGGAAAAAGCCGAGCACAGCGCTTGGCAGCCCCAAAGTGAAATGTAGTGCAGGTCACACACATTGCCACTCCATTCTAAAGGGGATAAATGTTCCACATTTTGCTGTTCAGTGGGGGTCTCAGCAGTCAGACACCCACCAATATATGTTATCACTTATCTTGTGCATAGGAAGCTACTTGTTTTAACCGGACAACCACTTTAAAGGGGTTATCTGGTTTGCTAGTTTAGTCTGGCATGTTAATGTTCGAATGAACCCACATATGATTATTGGACCACTCTGTCCAATTCTTATAGATGGCTTAAGAGGAAAGTCCATAGTTTCATGCAGGTCTTTGGTTGGAATCCTACCACATGAACCATAGTGGCACAAGGCAACAATGTGCTAGAGCTGGGTACAGAAGAGCCACATTTAGATAAGCGACAATTGTTTCTAAGCACTTGATACTAAACCATTTTGTACTCCATTCCTCATTTCCATTCAGTTTTTTTCCCCCTCCCTATATATCGGGAAGATCTGGACAGAAAACATCACATAACCACTCACATCAGTTCTTATCCCACACAAGACTAATTTTCCCTCCTCATACACATGAATACACATTTAACACTTAAATAAAAAAACTACACTGATATATTATAACTAGATGGTGGCCCGATTCTAACGCACCGGTATTCTAGAATATGTATGCGTAGTGTATTGCCCAGCCCACGTAGTATATTGCCCAGCCCACGTAGTATATTGCCCAGCCCACGTAGTATATTGCCCAGCCCACGTTGTGCATCAATAGTAAAAAGTTGGTCACACAGGGTTAATAGCAGCGTTAACGGAGTGTGTTATCCGCAGCATAACGCGGTCCGTTAACGTTGCCATTAACCCTGTGTGAGCACTACTGGAGGGGAGTATGGAGCGGGCGCCGGGCACTGACTGGACTGAAGTAGGGAGGGACTAATTCTTGGCCGGACTGTGCCCGTCTCTGGTCGAGGCCTAGCGGCCTCGACCAATCAGAGACGCAGGATTTCCAGGACAGACAGACGGAAGTGACCCTTAGACAATTATATATATATATATATATATATATATATATATATATATAGATATATGTAATGGCATACCAGATTTCCAGAAAATGTCTGCTCTGCTTACCCCAACAATCACCTCTTTCTGAAAATATCTTTTTATACTATGTATTTAACAAATGATTGCAAAAACTGTGTATGTTCTTTAAAAAAAAAAATAGGTAGGACAGATGCAAAGATGGACCAAACGACTGACAAGCCAACCCCTGCTGAAGAGGTAATTTGGGTATTTTGTCGTAAAGTCTGATGTTTCTGATCAAATTCTTTTAGATGAGGATAATGAGACACATCGTCCATGTATTGACTGTGCTTTTCTGCATACAGACATCAGTGACGATCAGATCCTCTGTTAAAATGTCCAGTCGAAAAGAACAAATTAAAAAAAATCTCTCCACCAAGACTGAGAGTAGCACATTGATTGCAGACTCTCAAGTGTCCACACTGAAACATGGAATCAACACAGAAATGTTTAAGCCAACGCCTATAGCGCTTGAAAAGAGAGGTATGTGTTTCAGTGATGATGGTGAATAAACAGAAGTGCATGGATATAAGAGAACTGGTTTTACAGTTACCGTATATACTCGAGTATAAGCCGAGATTTTCAGCCCAAATTTTTGGGCTGAAAGTGCCCCTCTCGGCTTATACTCGAGTCACGATCGGCGGGTGAGGGGGAGAGGGCGCTGAGGCATACTCACCTAGTCCCGGCGATCCTGGCGCTCCCCCTGCCTGTCACACGGTTTTCGGGTGCCGCAGCTCTTCCCCTGTTCAGCGGTCACGTGGGACCGCTCATTAGAGAAATGATTATGGACTCCACTCCCATAGGGGCGGAGCCGCCTATTCATTTCTCTAATCAGCGGTGCCGGTGACCGCTGACAGAGGAAGAGCTGCGGCACCCGAAGACAGTGTGACAGGCAGGGGGAGCGCCAGGATCGCCGGGACTAGGTGAGTATTTTATATTTACCTGTCCACGTTCCACCCACCGGGCGCCACTCAGTCTTCGCGTCCTCTTGTTCTGACTGTTCAGGTCAGAGGGCGCGATGATGCATATAGTGTGCGCGCTGCCTTCTGCCTGATAAGTCAGTGCAGAGAGACGCCGGGACGGGACGCTGAGGAGCTGCAAGCAAGAGAGGTGAGTATGTGTTTTTTTTTTTTTATTGCAGCAGCAGCGTTATATATGGCACAGATTTATGTGGCACATCTATGGGGCAAAGGTGCAGAGCACTATATATGGCACTGCTTTATATGGCACATCTATGGGGCAACGGTGCAGAGTATTATATATGGCACATCTATGGGGCAACGGTGCAGAGCACTATATATGGCACAGATTTATATGGCACATCTATGGGGCAACGGTGCAGAGCATTATATATGGCACAGATTTATATGGCACATCTATGGGGCAACGGTGCAGAGCATTATATATGGCACAGATTTATATGGCACATCTATGGGGCAACGGTGCAGAGCATTATATATGGCACAAATTTATATGGCACATCTATGGGGCAACGGTGCAGAGCATTATATATGGCACTGCTTTATATGGCAAATCTATGGGGCAACAATGAACAGTGCAGAGCATATATGGCACAGCTTAATAAGGAACATCTATGGGGCAATAATGAACAGTGCAGAGCATATATGGCACAGCTTAATAAGGAGCATCTATGGGGCCATAATGAACAGTGCAGAGCATATATGGCACAGCTTAATAAGGAGCATCTATGGGGCCATAATGAACAGTGCAGAGCATATATGGCACTGCTTTATATGGAGCATCTATGGGGCCATAATGAACGGTGCAGAGCATTGTATATGGGGCATATATGGGGCATCTATGGGGCCATAATGAATGGTGCAGAGCATTATATATGGCACAGCTTTATAAGGAGCATCTATGGGGCCATAATGAACGGTGCAGAGCATTCTATATGGCACAGCTATATATGGAGCATCTATGGGGCAATAATCAACGGTATGGAGCATTATATATGGCACAGCTTTATATGGAACCTCCTTTGGGGCAATAATGAACGGTATGGAGCATCTATTTTTATTTTTGAAATTCACCGGTAGCTGCTGCATTTTCCACCCTAGGCTTATACTCGAGTCAATAAGTTTTCCCAGTTTTTTGTGGCAAAATTAGGGGGTCGGCTTATACTCGGGTCGGCTTATACTCGAGTATATACGGTACATTTGTTAGGCAGTTATGGAGTATTCAGTCTGTATATGCCACACAGTAAAGGTGGTTGCAGATTGGTACTTCATGAGTACTATACATTTTCAACAGTATCATTTCCACCACAAGTGTAACTTGTACATCCTGGGGTGTAGCCAGTTAGAAAATAGCTATACTGCCTTTCATGCTTGGAAACAGTGGTTGTCAAATGGTGTCATACATTGGATATGCCTTACATGTTCATGTGTTGTGGTGTAACTGCTGGGAGCACCATTAATCCCATGGATGATCTTTCAACAAATAGACATTGCACTCTTACTTCCAATAAACCTATCCTATATTCTCATTCTGCTACAAGGCTTTATCGTTTTTAGATAACTATTAGCAACATTTAATATGTTCCTGCTTACAGAGAAACCAAAACTTAATGTTGAGCCATGTGTGGTGAAAAATACATTGCCTGTGAAAGTTGCCACGAAGCAGAAAGCACAAGAAAGAACTGTAGTTGCTGAAGTTAAACCAATGAGCTCTGCTCTAACATGCAGCAAAGGCGAGACCTCACCAGGAATAGTAAGTAACACTTATGTTTTATTATGAACACTTCACAAACTGAGAGAACAGTAGGACGATTGCAGGAACATAGCCTATGAGCCGTGCTGCCGCTTGTTAGTCTGCTGTCCATCAGTGATCAATCACTCCAAAGCCCTAATGATAGGGAATTTACATTGTGAGCCCCATTAGGGACAGTGATGATAATGTATGCAAAGCGCTGCAGAATAAGATAGCCCTATATAAGCAAAGCATAATAAACTCTACACTGAATTGAGCGATTATTATTTAACAGAAGCCATTATGAGCCTTCCTCTCTCTTACACCTGATGGCAAAGCTGACATTGTCTTGGCTCTGTTCCACTCTCCCAAGTAGATTATCACCTGTACTTTTGCACAGTACACCACAGTGCATCTTATGATGGTTGTCCTCATCAACCGCTGATACACCATGTGAGTTCAACAAACATTTATCTAACCTGCTTAACCCCGTAGAGCTATATGACATGTATATCCATAATCAGCACATGTCAGTAGATCAGTGTCTTTCTATTGCGATCATTTGATCACGTCTGTCCTCCTGGTAGACTAATAAATATTGTATTAAAAAAAAATGTAAAACAATTAACACATTTCCCAAAATGCAATTTTCTTATTTTTTTTTGTTTAAAAAAAGGTACGTTTATTTCTTCTGGATTAAAGGGAACCTGTCACCTGAAAAAACAGAGTTTTTGCAGGTTAATAGCGTTGTGAACTTGCCTGGTGTGGCACTTAGGTCATTTTCTCTTGGCAGAGGGTCTTTCTCCCCCCTCCCCCCAGCAGCATTCGAGTTCCAGGCATAGGGGTGGCACCTTATACACAAAGCGGTGGCTGAACACGGGTCCCTGCCACCCATGTGATCCCTACCGGGGAAATAAAGTTTATTTACTTTCGACAGCGTAGGTGTAAGTGAAGGCGCCGGGCAGGTTAACAACGCTATTGACCTACAGATTAACCTCATATCAGCAGGTTAATACTGTTTTGGTTTTTTTCAGGTGATAAGTCACACTTAATACTACCATGTCCATAATATCTCGCATGATAAGCCATGCAATAAAAATATGTATTTTCATTAAAATGTGATTTTCTTGCTCAAAATGTATGAAATGTAAAAAATAAATAAATAAAATGACCTGTACTATGAAACAATAAAATTATTTATCCCGTATTATGAATGACATAAAGGAAAAAGTGGAAAACAATACCAAATTTGTCAGTGTTTGCTCATCCAACTTCACAAAAATAAAATTAAAAAGTCGTATGTGGCAAAAAAATGCACCAGTGAAATTACAGCTTGTCCTGCAAAAAATAAGCCTTAACACGACTGGGTAAAAATTGTTAAAGTTATTGCCCTTGTAATATGGTGAACCACCCCCTCACCACCACCATATTTTTAAGTAATAAATCCAAACAGAACAAGGAAGCATAAGCCAAAAAAAGGAAAAATAAATCTTCTTTATTAACAGAAAATCTAAAATTGAGTAAAAACTGGAGATACAAATAAAAAAAAGTTACTGGCTAATATGGTTGTACACCCATACCTAACTAGATCAGTGTAATCATACAAAGCCGACCTATATCACTGCCAAGTAAACAATTCCAGGTACAAAAGCCCTTACAAAAGGTTCAACTGCAGTCAGAGTACATAAAATATGAGTCAGCCAACATAAATCTGGATAGTAGATTTCATGGGATCAGTACATTGCAGCACTAGTTAAGCTTAATGCATAGAGGTAAATATTAAGGCAATGTAAGACTATACTTACTAGAGCTGATTTCAGCTGTATGAGAGCTCTGATTGCTAAGCATGCAAATAAAGATATATCTATATATAAAAAGAAATCAATTAAAGTGCACTGTGTGTATATGTGTATGTATATGTATGCATGTATGTATGTGTGTGTGTATATGTGTGTATGTATATATATATATATGTATATATATATATATATATATATATATATATATATATATATATATATATATATATATATATATATATATATATATATATATATATATATAGTCATTAAGGACTAACATCAGTATTGAAAAAACGCCATTTGCATGTGTTTCAAAAAGGCAAACGCCTCAGATATAACAGCAAGTAGGGTAGCAGCAGGTGAAAATAGCAAGAGATCAAAAAGGTGACATGTATGTACCTTTCCAACCGCACATTCAGCGTCTCCCACACTACCTCCTCATCCCACCCTCTCTCTGGAGTCCCCCAAGGCTCTGTTCTAGGACCCTTACTCTTCTCAATCTATACACTTGGCCTGGGATGACTCATAAAGTCCCATGGATTCCAGTACCACCTTTATGCTGATGACACTCAGATCTACCTCTCTGGCCCAGACGTCACCTCTCTGCTGTCCAGAATCCTGGAGTGTCTATCAGCCATATCCTCCTTCTCCTCTCGCTTCCTCAAACTCAATGTGGACAAATCTAAACTCATCATCTTTCCTCCATCTCATAGATCTTCCTTACCTGACCTATCTATTGCAATTAACGACATCACTCTTTCCCCCCGTATCGGAAGTTCGCTGCCTCGGAGTAACCCTTGACTCTGCCCTGTCCTTCAAACCGCACATCCAAACTCTTTCCACCTCCTGTCGCCTCCAGCTCAAAAATATCTCCAGAATCTGTTCTTTCCTCAACCGTCAATCTACTAAAATGCTTGTGCATGCCCTCATCATCTCCCGCCTCAACTACTGCAACATCCTTTTCTGTGGCCTGCCTGCTAACCCTTGCTCCTCTCCAGTCCATCCTTAACTCTGCTGCCTGACTAATTCATCTCTCTCCTCGCTACTCCTCCGCTTCCCCCCTCTGCAGATCTCTTCACTGGCTCCCATTCCCTCAGCGTATCCAGTTCAAATTACTAATACTAACCTACAAAGCCATCCATAACCTGTGTCCTCCATATATTTCTGAACTAATGTCCCGGGATCTTCTCTCGCGTAATCTCCGGTCCTCCCAAGACCTCCCTCTCTCCTCCACCAGAGGTGTCAAACTGCATTCCTCGAGGGCCGCAAACCATGAGGGTTTTCAAGATTTCCTTAGCATTCTACAAGGTGCTGGAATCATTCTGTGCAGGTGATTAAATTATCACCCGTGCAATACAAGGAAAACCTGTTTGCGGCCCTCGAGGAATACAGTTTGACACCTCTGCTCTACACTTATTCGCTCCTCACCCAACTGCTTCCAAGACTTCTCCTGAATATCCCCATCCTCTGGAATTCTTTGCCCCAACACGTCCGACTATCAACCACATTCAGTTCCTTCAGATGGAACCTGGAAACACATCTCTTCAGGAAAACTTAGCTTGCACTGACCCTGCTGCCTCCTCACCACTACCGAAGCTACAGCCTCACCAACACCGGAGTTTCTGCAGCCCTCAACCTATTGTCTCCTTCCCCATAAATCCTGTAGAACAGAGGTGTCAAACTGCATTCTTCGAGGGCTGCCAACAGGTCATGTTTTCAGGATTTCCTTAGCATTCCACAAGGTGCTGGAATCATTCTGTGCAGGTGATTAAATTATCACCTGTGCAATACAAGGAATTCCTGAAAACATGACCTGTTTGGCGGCCCTCGAGGAATGCAGTTTGACACCTCTGCTGTAGAATGTAAGCCTGCAAGGGCAGGGTCCTCGCCCCTCTGTATCAGTCTGTAATTGTTAGTTTGGTTACTGTAAGTGATATCTGTAATTTGTATGTAACCTCTTCTCATGTACAGCACCATGGAACCAATGGTGCTATATAAATAAATAATAAATGTATGCATAAGTAAAGGGTATACGACCTAGTTAGGCAGTGCAGATCCCTTTAAGTAGTGTAGCATAAAGATCTATATAAATTGGGTTATGCCATTTTCTTATCAGCCTGCAGAATAGTTAAGTGTTAAAATAAAACTAAAATTCCAGAGTTACTTTTTTGTACTTTTCTCCTCAAAAAAGTGTAATAAAGGTAATCAAAAAGTCATATGTAACAGAAAAGGGCACTTCTGAAAGCGAAGCCATCATACAGCCCCACTGATGGAAAAATCAAATTACTATGGCTCCTGAAATGTACCATAAAAAGGCAGGAAAAAAATGCTCTGTCATATTAGTCTAAAATGAAAAGTCTGTAGTCACGGTGATTGCAGGCTTATGGTTCCACCCCCAGAGCACGCGCTGTGGGGATTCCCTGGTATCGGAGCCAGGACCGGTGGTGATGTATGCGTTATACATACTCCTGGGCAGAAGTGTGTCTAGTGCAGTGGTCCCCAACCTTTCTGACCTTGAGAGCCACATTCAGCTAAGGCTAGGTTCAGATTGCGTTAGGGCAATCCGTTTAGCGCTAAGCGCTCGCGGATTGCGCTAACGCAATGTCTTTTAAGGGGTCGCGTTAAACGTCCCCGCTAGCGCAGATCCTCGATCTGCGAGCGCGGGGAACGGACCTCGGGCGCGCCGCGGACGCTGCAAGCAGCGTCCGAGGCGCGCTTCAAAAGAACAGCACATCGCTAGCGCGTGCTGAAAGTGACACGCGCTAGCAATGCGCTTTAACATTGCTGGCAATGGGAGCGCTAACGGACGCGTTGCACGGCGTTAATTTCGCCGTGCAACGCTGTCCGTTAGCGCTCACACTAAAACGCAATGGGAACCTAGCCTAAGAGAGATGGTCGCGAGCCACATTCAGCACTGAGAGAGGGTCGTGAGCCACACCAAGCTCCCACCGCCTTCAAAGTAGGGTCAACCAAAGCCCCCATTAAGGGTATAATGATAACCAAAGCTTTTCCACAGAAATCACTCCAAAGCAGTAGACTGAGATCTAGGCGTTCCCACAATACCCCCATTCAGTATTCTCCCAGCAAGGACTCCCAACACAGTCACATCCAGCTTCAAGCACCTCCTCAGACAGGTGGTGTCACCTTGTCTTCAGCGTACCATACTTCATTGATCTCTGAACCCCTAAGACCAGTAAATGTGCATCCAGATCTGCTCTTCTGTGCAGGGCTACTCACAAAATTCACCATTTTAAGATGTACTCTTCATACCTGTTTGCTAGACCTGGACCTAATGCAACAAGTTGGCTGACAGTCGCGAGCCACATGTGGCTCCCGAGCTACAGGTTGGGGAGCCCTGGTCTAGTGGGTGCAGATTTGCTCCAAACAATATTTGGAGCAAGGGCGCAGCCATCCACTAGACGGGTTCTGGCCGGGAGTATGTATAACGCATACATCACCACCGGTCCTGGCTCAGACACCAGGGAATCCTCACAGCGCACAGACCAGGCAACCCCTTTTAAGGCCAAAATGGGCATGTCTTTGAAGGGAATCTGTTGCATTGAAAATGCAGTGCATTCTGCAGGTGTGTGGACCCTATACAATTTCACCAATTGTTTCAGGGGTGAGTGTCTATTTTCTTAGTGTCAATTCTAGGTATGTTTATATGGCATTGCTTTGTGTAAATTGTAATTCATGTTTCCTTCTCTTCACAGCTTCCAGTAGCACAACCCTCTGAGGAACCGTCAGACAGTGCAAAACCAAAACATCTCAAGCCCAGGTATTTGAATCATAAATAAATGTAATTTTATTTCCCAGCGAAGACTGCATGTTTGATTCCATACTGACAAATGCATGTCGGTGTGGTGTAAGTGGTGGCTAGCAGTTTTCAATGGGGAGGTTAGAAATGCATAAAATGCTGCATAGCGGTAGTAGATTTTTCCTCCCCTATATAGGGGAATTACAGAGTAGCTTCTCACCAGTCGGGGGCTGCACGTTCTATTAGTAAGACTGTGCAGCTCTGCACTAGTAATTTTATGAAATACAGCTTAGTGTAAAACTGTTCCTAATGCTCCCCCACTTTTTCAACCCGTTGGGCCGAAGCTTCTGGTTTGTGTGTTTTCACAGTGAGAGAGTAAAGGCTTTGTGCACGCTTTGCGGATTGTTGTGCGTATTTTTCCGCACGTTTTTTGCAAAATCCGCAGGTAAACCACACTGCGGATTTACCGCAGTTTTTGTGCAGATTCCATCTGCGGTTTTAGGGTATGTGCACACGTTCAGGTTTTTTCGCTATAAAAACTCATTAAAAAGGCATACATTATGCATCCTATCATTTAGAATGCATTCTGCATATTTTGTGCACATGGTGCGTTTTTTTCCGTGAAAAAAACGCATCACGGTAAAAAAAAGCAGCATGTTCATTCATTTTGCTGATTTTCTGCTTTTTTCCCCGCTGTTCTATGCATTTGGAAACACCGCAAAAAAAAAAAAAAAAGGGGCGTCAAACGCATGCGGATTTCTGGCAGAAATGTCTGTTTTTTTGTCAGGAAAATTTCTGCAAGAAATCCTGACGTGTGCACATACCCTAACCTAAAACCTGCGGATTCCTATTGGGGAGCAGGTGTAAACCGCTGCGGAATCCGCACAAAGAATTGACATGCTGCGGAAAAAAACACGGCTGTGTTTCCGCAGCATGTGCACTGCGGATTTTTATTTTTTTTTCCATACGTTGATATGGTACTGTACAACACATGGAAAGCAGCTGCAGATCCGCAGCGTCAAATCCGCTGCGGATCCGCAGCGAAATCCGCAATGTGTGCACATAGCCTAAGATTTCACCCTTTCCACTAAGCCAGTTCTGTCACATTCTTTCCAAGGCTGTTGTCGAGCGATATCTCTGTAAGGATGTTACCATGGTTTAGGAAACTTGTTCTGGCCTGAGATCTCAGCATTAACCATTGCGATCCGGCCACATGTAGCTGTGACGTAACAAATGGGGTGTTATATCCTTTGCAGGTACGCCGTCTTGATTGAGTTACTACTATTTGAATGCGTGTGTATGTGGATGACTCGGCCTTAAATGATCAGGCGGACATCTTCAGTTTTGTACTAAAAGAATCCTTGATCTTTATGTAGCATTGATTTTTAGCTTCTGGAATATCTGATTTCTTATATTGGTAGATGTATTACTTTGGCATTGTGCTGGGATGTGAGCTGGGCCAATGAAGGAGCTGAGCACTTTATCTCCTAATAATTGTGCTGGACATGATCTAGGTATGACAGGCTCTCCTCCTGCTCTTGGTATTACAGACTGCACAGCAATCCTGTCCATACAATGGCTGATGATGGTGTGACATGTCACCAGCTCTGTCCATCCTCACATGGAAAAGCTGCTTTTCTATTGGACAAGGTTAATGGTCGGGTCGCATGCTCCTCCACCAGCAGCCATTTTAAGGACCGAAGTGCCCTGAAAAAAGCTGAACTAACAAAAGAAAGTGGTCAACCTCCTTTTATGGTGTAATTTGTCATTTTACATTTTATGAATGTAAGATAAGAAATTCTGTGATATATCTGATTAGAGATATAGGGTCTGATTCATCAAAGCTTTTATGCCAGTATTTGAGTATAAATAGTGTTAAACGTTGCAAAATTTTGGTGCAGCTCTAGGCGGTGTTAAAACATAGTGACTTTTTCTCGCTCCATTTTTGCCTTGCTCTGACAAAGTGAGTAGAGCTGAGATGGTATGGGGCAGTGAGTGCCACTCATCAAATTCATGACAAGCTATGGCATTCAGGAAGCCACTAATCTTACTCCAGTAGGCCTGACGCTACATGAAGCATACGCCTCTTCGTGAATTGGGAGCCTCTGACTCCCAACATGTCTTCTCATCAAAACCAGCATAGACACTGATCATTCACACTCAGACCACTAGTAAAATGTGTTATTCGCTCAGTGGTGAGAAATGCGTTACTGCTCTTAAGTCTACGGGCAGGAGGCGGGAAACTAGAGGAACACTTCAGGCTTTTCAGTGATGGTGTCTATTTGACGATAACAATTTTTTTTTCTTGTCCTAGCCCTGAAGTTATCACACCTTTGCCTAGTGCTTCTGCTGCAGTTCAGCTTCCCATAAAGTCACCAAGGACAAGTACAGCATCGATGGGTAAAGCCTCTGTGCCCACAGAGGATGAGCTGGATGAGATGATATGGGAAATTGATGATGATGATAAGCTTGATGCAGAGTTGGATCTGGATTCAAATAAAGATGAAGATGCTCTTCTTCTGGAACTGTCCAAGATGATTGACAGCTGATCCTGCAGTGATTTTGGATCTAAGCAATGTAAACTGTATATGGTGTATTAAATATACAACTGCCATGGTTTTGCACAGTGAATTGCTTGCTCAGTTTTAATCCTGAACCATTGGAAGCATCAGACTGGTATGGCATCAAGGCTAAAATTTGTAGGAGAAAAAAAGGAAATTGTATTACTCTTGCCTATCTAGATACTAACTTTTTGCTGGTTTATTTAATCTCCTAGGCTTAAGCAAAACCAATATAAATTATGGGCAATACTTTGTTTTTTGTCTTTTTCAAAAATATTTAGCCACTATTTTACATTTTTATTTGTTTTTATAATGAGACTTGTAAAAAAAAAAAATTCAATTATGTGTATATATTTATATAAAAAAAAATTTCATGTGAAAGCAAATTACCCTCCCTTTCTTTTTAATTGGACACTGAAGTATAAAGAATTACTGTGCTGGGTTGTTTTGTTAAATTATGTACAATTATTGAAGCGATTGCTAATATATTATTTAAAGCAAAGTGTCCCTAGCAGCTTTTCATATACTAGTCATAAAACTGAGCTGTAATTTTTCTCAGGAAATACTTTTACCATTGAATCATGTAAAAAAAAATTTATTTTTTTTTTGATTGGTTTAAAGGAACACTGATTCCTATTTTACTTACACTTACTAGATGTACATAATTGCATTCACTTAAAAATTCTATTGCTTACTGGGTTTTAATTTATTTGTTTAAACACCTGACACAGTGCGACATTGACAAAATGTAGTAGTGTCAACTTCTGTGACTTTTTTTTTTTTTTTTTTTTTTTTAGTGGGTGATTCAGTTTTGGACAAGCTGAGGTTTAAAAGTTGAGTTATGGTAGAGAAATGTGTATGTTTAATCATACTGTGTATTTTTAATTGAAAGTGTTGAGTTATTGCCACAAAGTAAAAATATTTTCTCAACTTTAATGGTTTGTCTTTTGGTGTTTTTTTTTTTCTTTACCTTCAAATTTTACTGATTTATTCAATATATTCTGTTGTCTTAAATGTGTTTTTTCCACAACAAAGCTAATTTGAACCCCTTTCTGACCACGGACGGGATAGTATGTCTGAGGTCAAATCCCCTGCTTTGATGTGGGCTCCGGCAGTGAGCCCACATCAAAGCCGCGACATGTCAGCTGTTTTGAACAGCTGACATGTGAGTGCAATAGCGGTGAGTGGAATTGCGATCCACCCGCCACTATTAACTAGTTAAATGCCGCTGTCAAACACTGACAGCGGCATTTAACTACCGCTTCTTGCCATCCGGCCGGAAATGCGCTCATCGCCGACCCCGTCACGTGATCGGCGGTCAGCGATGCGTCGCCATAACAGCCAGAGGTCTCCTTGAGACCTCTATGGTTGTTGATGCCGGTGTTCTGAAATTTGTCGGCATGTCGTAGATAGTAGGGATGGGCGAGGCTACGTGGCGCAAACTGACCAATCACGGCCAAGCAACAGCTGAAGATGCATGGTGGAGAGAAGAGGAGCTCTGGGCGGCAACATGCCTGAAAATTTCAGGGACGGGCGTGAGTATGGCACCTGGGGGCCTGGTTAAAACCACAATAGTGAGGGAGGGGGCGTGACAAAGGGAGGGGGGCGTTACTATGCTCAGAAATTTCAGGGCGTCTTCATTTCTGCAAAGGGGGGTGATTAAAGCAGCGGGGAGTGACTACATGCCGAGAAGGGGAGTGTATACATGCCCAGAAATTTCACCAGAGGGCGTGATTAAGGCAGGGGGGAGTATATATATGCCCAGGAAGGAATTGAACACTCAGGAGGACAGATAGCCGAGAACGATGCTGAAGTTGGTTTCTTATTCAGCAGTTTCTTATTCGGCTATTTTTTATTTTCTGTTTTTTTCAGGTTTTTGTATAAAAATAAACCATTCTGAGTATATAATAATATGCGGTCATGTGTCCTTTTGTGAATACACTTAAAAACAGATAAAAATATTAGAAGGCTGGCACAAAAATGGGCATCAAAGTGCGCACTGAGGTATGGTATTAAAGGGGTTAAATGCCTTTGTGCCACTGATCTGACACCTGACTTGCATACCTTGTGATGCCACACATCAAGTTCCTGTCAATCCAGCCTGGCACAAATGGGTTCTGGGCATCAGAACTGGCATCAAAGTGGGCAGAGAACCAATTTTCACACATGCGAATAAGTAACAGCTATTTTTAAGGGGTTAAATGCCTTTGTGCCACTTATTAAACACCTGATTTACATACCTACTGATGCCCCACATGAAATGCATGTCACTGCAGCCTGGCACAAATGGGTTCTGGGCATCAGAACTGGCATCAAAGGGGGCAAATTGCACATTTTCACAGATTTGAATAAGTAACAGCTATTTTTGAGGGGTTAAATGCCTTTGTGCCACTAATCTAACACCTGATTAACATACCTAATGATGCCCCACATGAAATCCATGTCAATACAGCCTGGCACAAATGTGTTCTGGGCATCAAAACTGGCATCAAATGGGGCAAATCGCCCATTTTCACTGATTTGAATAAGTAACAGCTATTTTTGAGGGATTAAATGCCTTTGTGCCACTGATCTAACACCTGATTTACATACCTACTGATGCCCCACATGAAATCCATGTCACTCCAGCCTGGCACAAATGGGTTCTGGGCATCAAAACTGGCATCAAAGTACTCAAATCACCAATTTTCATAGATTTGAATAAGTAACAGCTATTTTTAAGGGGTTAAATGCCTTTGTGCCACTGATTTAACACCTGATTTACATATTTCCTGATGCCCCACATGAAATCCATGTCACTCCAGCCTGGCACAAATGGGTTCTGGGCATCAAAACTGGCATCAAAGTACTCAAATCACCAATTTTCATAGATTTGAATAAGTAACAGCTATTTTTAAGGGGTTAAATGCCTTTGTGCCACTGATTTAACACCTGATTTACATATTTCCTGATGCCCCACATGAAATCCATGTCACTCCAGCCTGGCACAAATGGGGTCTGGGCATCAGAACTGGCATCAAAGGGGGCAAATTGCACATTTTCACAGATTTGAATAAGTAACAGCTATTTTTGAGGGGTTAAATGCCTTTGTGCCACTAATCTAACACCTGATTTACATACCTACTGATGCCCCACATGAAATTCATGTCACTCCAGCCTGGCACAAATGGGGTCTGGGCATCAGAACTGGCATCAAAGGGGGCAAATTGCACATTTTCACAGATTTGAATAAGTAACAGCTATTTTGAGGGGGTTAGATGCCTTTGTGCCACTGATCTAACACCTGATTTACATACCTACTGATGCCCCACATGAAATCCATGTCACTCCAGCCTGGCACAAATGGGTTCTGGGCATCAGAACTGGCATCAAAATGGGCAAATTGCACATTTTCACAGATTTGAATAAGTAACAGCTATTTTTAAGGGGTTAAATGCCTTTGTTCCACTAATCTAACACCTGATTTACATACCTACTGATGCCCCACATGAAATCCATGTCACTCCAGCCTGGCCCAAATGGGTTCTGGGCATCAGAACTGGCATCAAAGTGGGCAAACAGCCCATTTTCACAGATTTGAATAAGTAACTGATGTTTTTAAGGGGTTAAATGCCTTTGGGCCACTGATACGACACTTAAAATACACAGAAAGTGATGCCCTGCATCAAACCCAGGTTCCTCCAGCCTGGCACAAATGGGTTCTGGGCACCAGAACTGGCATCAAAGTGGGCAAGCGGCCCATGTTCACAGATTTGAGTGTTATGGACATGGTGGTTAGGTGCACCCGGAATGACCTGATAGTTATACACAGAATCGGGACTAGCACTGGGAAGTGGGAACTCTGCTGACCGCAAACCCTACTATCAAACACACTAGAAATAGCCGTGGAGCGTGCCTGACTCTGCCTAGACGCCTCTTCACAGCCTAAGAGCTAACTACCCCTAAAGATAGGAAACAAAGCCTCACCTTGCCTCAGAGAAATTCCCCAAAGGTAAAGGCAGCCCCCCACAAGTATTGACTGTGAGTTAAGAGGAATATACAAACACAGGAATGAAATAGGGTTCAGCAAAGGAGGCCAGTCTTCACTAAATAGTCAGAGGATAGAAAAGGGAACTATGCGGTCAGCACAAAAAACTACAAAACCACGCAGAGTATGCAAAAAGACCTCCACATCGACTCACGGTGTGGAGGTGCAACTCTGCACCCCCAGAGCTTCCAGCTATCAAGGAAATATCATGATAGCAAGCTGGACTAGAATTAGCAGTAACAACAAATGAACTAGCAGGAACTTAGCTTCTGCTGGAGTAGACAGATCATCTGAGAAGTCCAAGAGAGATCTGAACCAATACTGAGACATTGACAGCTGGCATGAAGTAACGATCTGAGTGGAGTTAAATAGAGAAGCCAGCCTAGCAATAAACGAGGCAGCTGAGAAATCCAACCTCAAGGACCAGCAGTTCCACTCAAAGCCACTAGAGGGAGTTCAAGGACAGAACTCACCGAAGTACCATTCATGACCACAGGAGGGAGTCCGAGAATGGAGTTCACAACAGGCCACCCAGGGGTTAGAGGTACTTTGGAGTTGGTGTCACGTCAGTTTTGGTGGCCCAAAATCCGACAGGACGTGGTCTCATATGTGTCAGCTTGCACTACGTGCGCTAGGGCGAAGACGCCCCGCTCCCGTCCTGTTGGCACACTACTTCCTCTGGAGGTACCTAGTAAGCCATGGACGGAAATCTCCATGGATTTCATCACTGATTTGCCCTCCTCAGCTGGGAACACGGTCATTTTGGTGATTGTGGATCGGTTTTCAAAAATGTCGCACTTTGTGTCTTTGCCTTCTTTACCTAACGCTAAGACTCTTGCTCAGATGTTTGTGCAGGAGGTGGTCAGGCTTCATGGCGTTCCGTCTGACATCGTGTCAGATAGGGGTACTCAGTTTGTAGCAAAATTTTGGAAAGCATTTTGCTCACGGCTGGGGATCAAGTTGTCTCATTCGTCTGCGTTTCATCCCCAGTCAAATGGTCAGACCGAGCCTATGAACCAAAATTTGGAGCAGTACTTGCGCTGCTTTGTCTCTGATAACCAGGAGGAGTGGTCTACCTTTCTTCCTTTGGCTGAGTTTGCCATCAATAATCACCGCCAGGAGTCGTCTGGGGAGTCTCCATTTTTTTGTGTTTACGGGCTACATCCTCAGTTTTGTACGTTGAGTCAGAGAGGCTCTTCCGGCGTTCCGGAGGAAGATCAGTTAGGAACACAATTGTCATCAGTCTGGAGGAGAGTTAAACAGCGCCTGTTGAGTGTGGGTGCTAGGTACAAACGTGTGGCTGACAGTAGGCGTGTGCCAGGTCCGGACCTGAGTGTGGATGACTGGGTGTGGTTATCCACAAAAAACATAAGACTTAAGATACCATCCCTTAAATTGGGTCCACGGTTTATTGGTCCATTTAGGGTCACCGCCGTCATTAACCCAGTAGCGTACCGACTGGAGCTCCCTACGGTGTATAAAATACACAACATGTTCCACAGGTCTCTTCTTAAGAAGGTGGTGGGTTCTGTGGACGCGGCGCCTATGCCACCTCCAGTCTTGGTGGATGGTAACCTAGAATTTGAAGTCTCCAGGGTGGTTGACTCTCGTGTGGTGCGCCGCACTTTACAATATTTGGTACACCGGCGTGGTTATGGGCCTGAGGAGAGGTCCTGGGTACCAGCCTCGGACATTCATGCGGATCGGCTGGTCAGGTGTTTTCATCGTCGCCATCTGGACAAGCAGGGTCCTATAAGCCGTGAGGGCCCTGGGGTCCCTCGTAGAAGGCGGGGTACTGTCATGTCAGACACTGTTCAGACCAGGTCGTCTGACAGACAGCGGTAATTCCGCATTTGACCACTGTTTGCTCATTGGCGTCGGCTAGTTTTCGTCTGGCTGCTCCGGGGTTAATTTATCTGATCCTCGGAATGGAAGCTGAGCCATGCCCATTTCCTTTAAATGGTTCTCCTGATCTTTGGGCATCGCCGATTATAGCTTCTGTCTTATCCTTAGTTATCTCGGTCCGGAGTGGAGAGCTGGTTGGTGGAGTATCGTTGCTGGTGGTGTATTTTCCTTTGTCTTATTTACTCCTTTCTATATTTGTATTTATTTTGCCCTGCACTTTTATAGTGTATTCCTGATTGACTGCTGGGTGGTGTATATTTTCCTTTATCCTTGTTTGTTACTCTGGGAATTGGTCTATTGCATTCACTGGGTGGTGGGCGGTGGTATTCAGTCTAGGGCTGAATCAGGAGTCAGGGTGAGGGTGGAGGCCTGAACATGCACACCTTCAGTGTAAACTTCAGGTAAAGGGTCAGACAGGGTTTCCCTATGTGACGGGGTGTTCGGCAGAGCAAGAAGGGACAACAGGCCAAGGGATGATTCCACAGATTTATTATCAAGAACACTGGAACAACACATGCAGGTAGATCTACAGAGTCCACAATTAGTCCAACGGAACAGGTTCGGGGGCACCTCCCGATAATCCTTGTGGCAGCTAACAAAACAATAGTCCACACGAGTCCAAGCGATCACAAAACAATCCCTCGAACGACGAGATATGTCCTCAGCTCAAGTCTCGCCCCGTTCGCTTCTGCAGTCCCAGATGGACATGGGGCCTTGCCTCAGCTAAGAATCCCCACTCCTTCTCCTTCCAGCCTCAACTCACATCTGATCTCAAAATAAGAATGGATTGTCTGAGCTCCTGGGATCCGCCCCTGAAGGGGGTAGGGGTCACACCTTCTATTCAATGGCTGAGTTTACCAGAAGATTCTATTCTGCTCGGCTCCACTTAGTCTAGGTTGTATGTACATTTGACTAGCCACCTGCTGTGAGGAAGAATGGCTATTCTGCACTAGTGGTGTTTACAAAGCTTACTTACATTATAGCTTAGGGCTGCAAGTATTGGGGGAAGGAGACATTGTTACAGGTGACTCCCAGCACAAGAAAATACAATACATAAATTACAGCTAATAGAAACCAGAGAACAGTTACATACATCAAATGGCATATTATTCAAATGCAGGACAGGGCAAAAGTACATATCATGACACCCTAGTCTGAGGGAAATTGCAGGGGCCCGGGTTATTAGCTCTCGCCATCCTTGTCTCCCCGTGACAGATATGCCCCTTACGAAGACTCTCGGCAAAATACTCCTTCATGGCCAGCCGCTCAGGACAAGACAGATTAAACAAACGGGCCTTGGGCAATTTAGCCCCAGGAATTAAATTGATGGCACAATTAAAAGATGGATGTGGCGGTAGAACCTCAGTCTCGCTTTCAGAGAACACGTCTTCAAAGTCCTTCAGGTACTCCGGAATAGCTTCCAGACCGACAGACAACACAGATACAGACTTCAAGGACTTAGATAAGGACCATTGAACAATTTCCTCAGTAACCCAGTTAATAACAGGGTTTTGATGCTGTAACCAAGGCATTCCCAAAACCAACCCACTATTTGCCCACTTTGATGGCAGTTCTGGTGCCCAGAACCCATTTGGGCCAGGCTGGAGAGACCTGGGTTTGATGCAGGGCATCACTGTCTGTGTATTTTAAGTGTCGTATTAGTGGCCCAAAGGCATTTAACCCCTTAAAAACATCAGTTACTTATTCAAATCTGTGAAAATGGGCTGTTTGCCCACTTTGATGCCAGTTCTGGTGCCCAGAACCCATTTGGGCCAGGCTGGAGAGACCTGGGTTTGATGCAGGGCATCACTTTCTGTGTATTTTTAGTGTCAGATCAGTGGCCCAAAGGCAATTAACCCCTTAAAAACATCAGTTACTTATTCAAATCTGTGAAAATGGACTGTTTGCCCACTTTGATGCCAGTTCTGATGCCCAGAACCCATTTGTGCCAGGCTGGAGTGACATGGATTTCATGTGGGGCATCAGTAGGTATGTAAATCAGGTGTTATATCAGTGGCACAAAGCTATTTAACCCCTCAAAAATAGCTGTTACTTATTCAAATCTATGAAAATTGGTGATTTGAGTACTTTGATGCCAGTTTTGATGCCCAGAACCCATTTGTGCCAGGCTGTATTGACATGCATTTCATGTGGGGCATCATTAGGTATGTTAATCAGGTGTTAAATCAGTGGCACAAAGGCATTTAACCCTTTAAAAATAGCTGTTACTTATTCAAATCTGTGAAAATGTGCAATTTGCCCACTTTGATGCCAGTTCTGATGCCCAGAACCAATTTGTGCCAGGCTGGAGTGACATGGATTTCATGTGGGGCATCAGTAGGTATGTAAATCAGGTGTTAGATTAGTGGCACAAAGGCATCTAACCCCCTCAAAATAGCTGTTACTTATTCAAATCTGTGAAAATGTGCAATTTGCCCCCTTTGATGCCAGTTCTGATGCCCAGAACCCATTTGTGCCAGGCTGAAGTGATTTGACTTTGATGTGGGGCATCAGTAGGTATGTAAATCAGGTGTTAGATTAGTGGCACAAAGGCATTTAACCCCTTAAAAATAGCTGTTACTTATTCAAATCTGTGAAAATGGGCGATTTGCCCACTTTGATGCCAGTTTTGATGCCCAGAACCCATTTGTGCCAGGCTGGAGTGACATGGATTTCATGTGGGGCATCAGTAAATATGTAAATCAGGTGTTAAATCAGTGGCACAAAGGCATCTAACCCCTTAAAAATAGCTGTTACTTATTCAAATCTGTGAAAATGTGCAATTTGCCCCCTTTGATGCCAGTTCTGATGCCCAGAACCCATTTGTGCCAGGCTGAAGTGATTTGACTTTGATGTAGGGCATCACTAGGTATGTAAATCAGGTGTTAGATTAGTGGCACAAAGGCATTTAACCCCTTAAAAATAGCTGTTACTTATTCAAATCTGTGAAAATGGGCGATTTGCCCACTTTGATGCCAGTTTTGATGCCCAGAACCCATTTGTGCCAGGCTGGAGTGACATGGATTTCATGTGGGGCATCAGTAGGTATGTAAATCAGGTGTTAGATTAGTGGCACAAAGGCATCTAACCCCCTCAAAATAGCTGTTACTTATTCAAATCTGTGAAAATGTGCAATTTGCCCCCTTTGATGCCAGTTCTGATGCCCAGAACCCATTTGTGCCAGGCTGGAGTGACATGGATTTCATGTGGGGCATCAGTAGGTATGTAAATCAGGTGTTAGATCAGTGGCACAAAGGCATTTAACCCCACAAAAATAGCTGTTACTTATTCAAATCAGTGAAAATGGGCGATTTGCCCCATTTGATGCCAGTTTTGATGCCCAGAACACATTTGTGCCAGGCTGTATTGACATGGATTTCATGTGGGGCATCATTAGGTATGTTAATCAGGTGTTAGATTAGTGGCACAAAGGCATTTAACCCCTCAAAAATAGCTGTTACTTATTCAAATCTGTGAAAATGTGCAATTTGCCCCCTTTGATGCCAGTTCTGATGCCCAGAACCCATTTCTGCCAGGCTGCAGTGACATGCATTTCATGTGGGGCATCAGTAGGTATGTAAATCAGGTGTTTAATAAGTGGCACAAAGGCATTTAACCCCTTAAAAATAGCTGTTACTTATTCGCATGTGTGAAAATTGGTTCTCTGCCCACTTTGATGCCAGTTCTGATGCCCAGAACCCATTTGTGCCAGGCTGGATTGACAGGAACTTGATGTGTGGCATCACAAGGTATGCAAGTCAGGTGTCAGATCAGTGGCACAAAGGCATTTAACCCCTTTAATACCATACCTCAGTGCGCACTTTGATGCCCATTTTTGTGCCAGCCTTCTAATATTTTTATCTGTTTTTAAGTGTATTCACAAAAGGACACATGACCGCATATTATTATATACTCAGAATGGTTTATTTTTATACAAAAACCTGAAAAAAACAGAAAATAAAAAATAGCCGAATAAGAAACTGCTGAATAAGAAACCAACTTCAGTCCGAATAAGAAACTGAACGAATAAGAAACCAACTTCAGCATCGTTCTCGGCTATCTGTCCTCCTGAGTGTTCAATTCCTTCCTGGGCATGTATATACTCCCCCCTGCCTTAATCACGCCCTCTGGTGAAATTTCTGGGCATGTATACACTCCCCTTCTCGGCATGTAGTCACTCCCCGCTGCTTTAATCACCCCCCTTTGCAGAAATGAAGACGCCCTGAAATTTCTGAGCATAGTAACGCCCCCCTCCCTTTGTCACGCCCCCTCCCTCACTATTGTGGTTTTAACCAGGCCCCCAGGTGCCATACTCACGCCCGTCCCTGAAATTTTCAGGCATGTTGCCGCCCAGAGCTCCTCTTCTCTCCACCCTGCATCTTCAGCTGTTGCTTGGCCGTGATTGGTCAGTTTGCGCCACGTGACTCCGTAGCCTCGCCCATCCCTACTATCTACGACATGCCGACAAATTTCAGAACACCGGCTTGCTGTGAGCGCCACCCTGTGGTCGGTGCTCATTGCAAGCCTGTAATTCCACTACATAGAGGCGATCTATGCTTCGTATGCTTCTATGTAGCAGAGCCGATCGAGTTGTGCCAGCTTCTAGCCTCCCATGGAGGCTATTGAAGCATGGCAAAAGTTAAAAAAAAAAAAGTTTAACCCCTTCCTGACCTTTGACGCCACGTAGGCGTCATGAAAGTCGGTGCCAATCCGACCCATGATGCCTATGTGGCGTCATGGAATGATCGCGTCCCTGCAGAGCGGGTGAAAGGGTTAACTCCAATTTCACCCGATCTGCAGGGACAGGGGGAGTGGTACTTCAGCCCAGGGGGGGTGGCTTCACCCCCCGTTGCTACGATCGCTCTGATTGGCTGTTTCACTTTCAACAGCCAATCAGAGCGATTTGTAATATTTCACCTAAAAAACTGGTGAAATATTACAATCCAGCCATGGCCGATGCTGCAATATCATCGGCCATGGCTGGAAACACTTATGTGACCCCCCCCCACCCCACCGATCGCCCCCCCAAGCCACCGATCTGTGCTCCGCTCCCCTCCGTCTTGTGCTCCGCTCCCCCGTCCTCCTGTCCGCTCCCCCCGTGCACCTATGCCACCCCCCCATGCTCCGACGCCCCCCCCGTGCCCCGATCTCCCCCCCTTATACTTACCGAGGCTCCCGGTGTGCATCCGTCTTCTCCATGGGCGCCGCTATCTTCCAAAATGGCGGGCGCATGCGCAGTGCGCCCGCCGAATCGGCCGGCAGATTCGTTGCAAGTACATTTTGATCGCTGTGATAGGTTCTATCACAGCGATCGAAATAATAAATAACCCCCCCCCCTTTATCACCCCCATAGGTAGGGACAATAATAAAATAAAGAAAATATTTTTTTCTTTTTCCACTAGGGTTAGGGTTAGAACTAGGGGTAGGGTTAGGGGTAGGGTTAGGGTTATGGCATGTGCACACAGTGCGGATTTGGCCGCGGATCCGCAGCGGATTGGCCACGGATCCGCAGCGGATTGGCCGCAGCGAATTCGTAGCAGTTTTCCATCAGGTTTACAGTACCATGTACACCTATGGAAAACCAAATCCGCTGTGCCCATGGTGCGGAAAATTCCGTGCAGAAACGCTGCGTTGTATTTTCCGCAGCATGTCAATTCTTTGTGCGGATTCCGGAGCGTTTTACACCTGTTCCTCAATAGGAATCCGCAGGTGAAATCCGCACAAAAAAACACTGGAAATCCGCTGTAAATCCGCAGGTAAAACGCAGTGCCTTTTACCTGCAGATTTTTCAAAAATCGTGCGGAAAAATCTCCCACGAATCCGCAACGTGAGCACATAGCCTTAGGGTTAGGGTTGGAATTAGGGCTAGGGTTGGAAATAGTGTTAAGATTAGGCTTGTGGTTAGGGTTACGGATAGGGTTAGGGGTGTGTTGGGGTTACAGTTGTGGTTAGGGTTGGGGTTAGGGTTAGGGTTGGGATTAGGGTTAGGGTTGGAATTAGGGTTACGGGTGTGTTGGGGTTAGGGTTGTGGTTAGGGTTGTGGTTAGGGGTGTGTTGGGGTTAGGGTTGTGATTAGGGTTATGGCTACAGTTGGGATTAGGATTAGGGGTGTGTTGGGGTTAGTGTTGAAGTTAGAATTGAGGGGTTTCCACTGTTTAGGCACATCAGGGGTCTCCAAACGCAAGATGGCGCCACCATTGATTCCAGCCAATCTTGCGTTCAAAAAGTCAAATGGTGCTCCCTCCCTTCCAAGCCCCGACGTGCGCCCAAACAGTGGTTTACCCCCACATATGGGGTACCAGCGTACTCAGGACAAACTGGGCAACAACTGTTGGGGTCCAATTTCTCCTGTTACCCTTGTAAAAATAAAAAATTACTTGCTAAAACATAATTTTTTGAGGAAAGAACAATTATTTTTTATTTTCACGGCTCTGCGTTATAAACTTCTGTGAAGCACTTGGGGGTTGAACGTGCTCACCACACATCTAGATAAGTTCCTTGGGGGGTCTAGTTTCCAAAATGGGGTCACTTGTGGGGGGTTTCTACTGTTTAGGCATATCAGGGGCTCTGCAAACGTAACATGATGCCCGCAAACCATTCCATCAAAGTCTGCATTCCAAAACGTCACTACTTCCCTTCCGAGCCCCGGCATGTGCCCAAACAGTGGTTTACCCCCACATATGGGGTATCAGCGTACTCAGGAGAAACTGGACAACAACTTGTGGGGTCAAATTTTTCCTGTTACCCTTGCAAAAATAAAAAATTCTGGGCTAAAAAAATATTTTTGAGGAAAGGAAACACATTTATTATTTTCACGGCTCTGCGTTATAAACTTCTGTGAAGCACTTGGGGGTTCAAAGTGCTCATCACACATCTAGATTAGTTCCTTGGGAGGTCTAGTTTCCAAAATGGGGTCACTTGTGCGGGAGCTCCAATGTTTAGGCACACAGGGGCTCTTCAAACGCGACATGGTGTCCGCTAATGATTGGAGCTAATTTTCCATTCAAAAAGCCAAATGGCATGCCTTCCCTTCCAAGCCCTGCCGTGCGCCCAAACAGTGGTTTACCCCCACATATGGGGTATCATCGTACTCAGGACAAACTGGACAACAACATTTGGGGTCCAATTTCTCCTATTACCCTTGGGAAAATAAATTCTGGGCTAAAAATTTTTGAGCAAAGAATTTTTTTTTATTTTCACGGCTCTGCATTATAAACTTCTGTGAAGCACCTGGGGGTTATAAGTGCTCACTATGCATCTAGATAAGTTCCTTGGGGGGTCTAGTTTCCAAAATGTGGTCACTTGTAGGGGAGCTCCAATGTTTAGGCACACAGGGGCTCTCCAAACGCGACATGGTGTCCGCTAAAGATTGGAGCCAATTTTTCATTCAAAAAGTCAAATGGCGCTCCTTCCCTTCCGAGCCCTGCCGGGCGCCCAAACAGTGGTTTACCCCCACATATGAGGTATCAGCGTACTCAGGACAAATTGGACAACAACGTTCGTGGTCCAGTTTCTCCTTTTACCCTTGGGAAAATAAAAAAATTGTTGCGAAAAGATCATTTTTGTGACTAAAAAGTTAAAATGTTCATTTTTTACTTCCATGTTGCTTCTGCTGCTGTGAAACACCTGAAGGGTTAATAAACTTCTTGAATGTGGTTTTGAGCACCTTGAGGGGTGCAGTTTTTAGAATGGCGTCACGTTTGGGTATTTTCAGCCATATAGAACCCTCAAAATGACTTCAAATGTGAGGTGGTCCCTAAAAAAAATGGTTTTGTAAATTTTGTTGTAAAAATGAGAAATCACTGGTCAAATTTTAACCCTTATAACTTCCTAGCAAAAAAAAAATTTGTTTCCAAAATTGTGCTGATGTAAAGTAGACATGTGGGAAATGTTATTTATTAACTATTTTGTGTCACATAACTCTCTGGTTTAACAGAATAAAAATTAAAAATGTGAAAATTGCGAAATTTTCAAAATTTTCGCCAAATTTCCGTTTTTTTCACAAATAAACTCAGAAATCATCGACCTAAATTTACCACTAACATGAAGCCCAATATGTCACGAAAAAATAGTCTCAGAATCGCTAGGATCCGTTGAAGCGTTCCTGAGTTATTACCTCATAAAGGGACACTGGTCAGAATTGCAAAAAACGGCAAGGTCATTAAGGCCAAAATAGGCTGGGTCATGAAGGGGTTAAAAAAATATGAAATAAAATAAGTTTTAAATCACCCCCCTTTCGCCCCACAAAACAATGAAAATAAAATAAGAAATACACATACCGTATATACTCGAGTATAAGCAGACATCAGTAGGGTTATGTGTTTTTGAATATCCATATTGAATCAAGAGCCCCATATAATGCTCAATACAGTTCATGATGGGCCCCATATAATGCTCCATACAAAATACGCCCCATATAATGCTCCATATACAAATGTGCTACATAAAATGCTCCATGCAGTTCATTATGGCCCCATAAGATGTTCCATATACAAATATGCCCCATATAACGCTCCATACAGTTCAATATGGCCCCATAGATGCTCCATATACAAATATGCCCCATATAATGCTCCATACAGTTCAGTATGGCCCCATAGACGCTCCATATAACAATGTGCCACATATAATGCTGCTGCTGCAATAAAAAAAAAAGACATACTCGCTTCTAGTCGCTGCTCCTCAGCGTCCTGTCTCTCCGCAGTGACTGTTCAGGCAGAAGGTGGCGCTCACACTAATCGCGCCCTCTGACCTGAATAGTCACTGCAGAGGACGTGGAAGACGGAGCAGCGCCGACGCCGGAACAAGGGACAGGTGAATATTTAATACTCACCTGCTCCCGGTGCGGTCCCTGGCAGCTACTCCTGGACAGATGGTCTCCAGCGCCCGCAGCTTCTTCCTGTATTGAGCGGTCACTGGTACCGCTCATTACAGTAATGAATATGCGGCTCCACCCCTATGGGAGTTGAGTCCATATTCATTACTTTAATGAGCGGTACCACGTGACCGCAGAACTGGGGAAGAAGCTGCCGGCGCCGGAGACCATGGGACACGCACGGACCGCGTCGGGAGACCCCAAACCCCCCCCCCCCCCCATTCCATGACTCGAGTATAAGCCGAGGGGGGCACTTTTAGCCCTTTTTTTGGGGCTGAAAATCTCGGCTTATACTAGAGTATATACGGTATTTGGTATCGCCGCGTTCAGAATTGCCCGATCTATCAATAAAAAAAGAATTAACCTGATTGCTAAATGGCGTAGCGAGAAAAAAATTACAAATGCCCGAATTATGGTTTTTTGGTCGCCGCAACATTGCATTAAAATACAATAACGGGTGACCAAAAAAAGTATCTGCACCAAAATGATATCACTAAAAACGTCAGCCCGGCACGCAAAATATAAGCCCTCAACCGACCCCAGATCACCAAAAATGGAGACGCTACTGGTATCGGAAAAAGGCGCTTTTTTTTTTTTAAGCAAAGTTTGGAATCTTTTTTTTCACCACTTGGATAAAAAAATAACCTAGACATGTTTGGTGTCTATGAACTCGAAATGACCTGGAAAATCATAATAGCAGGTCCGTTTTAGCATTTAGTGAACCTAGCAAAAAAGCCAAACAAAAAAACGCGCATCGGATTGCACTTTTTTTTGTAATTTCACCACACTTGGATTTTTTTTTTCCCATTTTCTAGTACACGACATGGTAAAACCAATGATGTCTTTCAAAAGTGCAACTTGTCCCACAAAAAAATAAGCCCTCACATGACCATATTGGCAGAAAAATAAAAAAGTTATGGCTCTGGGAAGGAGGGGAGCGGAAAAACAAAATCCCAAGGTCATGAAGGGGTTAAAGTTGATTTTAATCAATAGATCTTTGAACAATAATAAGTTCCACAATTTGGATGTGTTTAAATAAAATGTTTCTGTGCTGAAATAATCTTATAAATGTGTCCCTGCTGTGTACTATGTAATGGCTGTGTCTGACCGTACAGGGACATGGTCTGATCATCATATCGCATCTCCTGGGCAGGGGAGGATAAATAAAAGTATACAGACATTACAGCAGGGGATCGCAAATGTTTGTGAGATGAAGCATTTCATTGCCTGTTATTAAAAAATATTTTACATCAGACAGATTTATTTGTGATCCCTTCATGTATACTTCTGTACTCCTCACTCTCCTTTTCCCCTCCCTGCCCAGGAGATGATGTATGATCAGACATAGCCATTACACAGGAGGGACACATTTATTAGATTATCACAGGAACAGTTTATTTAAACACATCCAATTGTGGAAGAGTTATTATCCCAAGATGTATTGATTACAATGAATGTTCATAGGGATAACCCCTCTCCCACCTGAGATGTATCCATTCGTCCCTGTTACTTGGTTTCATATTGACCTGGAACATATGGCTACGTCCCGATAATTTTGCACAGAGGCTGTGCACGTGCAATCACCACCGGGTTTCGTTTGATCCTCACAGCTGACACCCGGTACTCATTGTCAGGAGTGGTCCCGCACCGCTCCCGGCACGTTGACCCCCTGAATGCTGAAATCAAACTCAATCGCAGCATTTCGAGAGCAGGCAGAGGGAAGACAGGTCTTTATGCCTTTTGGATCGGAGACCCCGTGACGTCATTGCAGGGTCCTGATAGTTGCCATGACCCTGCTCACCAGAGCTAGAAAAGTTGCTTGATCATGCTCAGAGTGAGAGCACTAACGTCAGTGCAGCGCTGACCGTTTGCATAGAAAAGGGAATGCTGCTGCAGTTTCTGTGCTATACAAGCGATCAGCCTGCAAAAAAATGAAAATCATGTAGTCGGACAAAGTAAACAAATTATTGTAAAAATATTAAACCTTTTCACCCCTAGGCCATTTTTGCGTTTGTTTTTTGCTTCCCTTCTACTTAAAGCAATAACTTTATTTTTCCGTCAATAAGGCCATGTGAAGGCTTGTTTTTTTGCAGGACGAGTTGTATTTTTAACGACACCATTGGTTTTACCATATAGTTTACTGGCAAATGGGAGAAAAATTCCAAATGCAGTGAAATTGAAAACAAAAGTGCAATTCCACAATTTGTTGTTTTATGGGTTTTTTTTGCCATGTTTACCAAGTGCTAAAACTGACATGCCATTATGATTCTCCAGGACATTAAGGCTATGTGCACACGTTCAGGATTTCTTGCAGAAAATTCCTGAGAAAAACCTGAAATTTTCTGCAAGAAATCTGCATGCGTTTTTGGTGCGTTTTTTTCCGGACATTTCCCAATGCATTTTATAGTAAGGAAATTCGCAAAAAAAACGCAAAATTAATGAACATGCTGCGTTTGTGGAAAAAAACGCATCGTGTGCACAAAAATTGCGGAATTCATTCTAAATGATGCGATGCATATTGTATGCTGTTTTTTTGCGGTTTTATATCGTTTTTATCACGAAAAAAATGTGAAAAATCAGCAATGTGTGCACACAGCCTAAGAGTTCCATGATAACAAACATGTCTAGGTTATTTTTTTCTTTACCCCTGGAGCTTTTTTTTGGTTTTCTTTTTTTCCGCTCCCCTCCTTCCCAGAACCATAACTTTTTTATTTTTCCGTCAATATGGCCTTGTGAGGGCTTATTTTTTGCAGGACGAGTTGCACTTTTGAACGACACCATTGGTTTTACCTTGTCGTGTACTAGAAAACGGGAAAAAAATTTCAAGTGCGGTGAAATTGCCAAAAAGTGCAATCCCACACTTTTTTGTTTGGCTTTTTTGCTAGGTTCACTAAATGCTAAAACTGACCTGCCATTATGATTCTCCAGGTCATTGAGTTCATAGACACCAAACATGTCTAGGTTCTTTTTTTATCTAAGTGGTGAAAAAAAAAAAATCCAAACTTTTCTAAAAAAAAAAAAAAAAAATCTCAGGATTAGAACTCTGGGAGGCAGACGCCGTAAGGGTCCCGCCTCATGTGAGTGGGAACTTCACACGGAAGTCTTCCATCAGATCTGTCTTGTAGGTCGGATGGCGTCCAGACTGAATGCCAATGTACTCTTAAGTTCATGGTTCGGCCTTCAAGTCCAAAAACCATTGCAGTGCATGCTCTGGTCCTTCCATGGTACCAGTTTCCTTCACCCCTCTTCCACTACTTCCAAGATCTTTTCGGAAGCAGAAAGGGCCCCAGTGATCCTGGGAGATCTGCACTGACCATGTCAGGTTTTTGTCGTTTGCGGAACTAGTATTTTTCCATCTTATTGCAACAAAGCTGCAAATATAGCCTTCCTCGCAGGGAGTCTTCACATATGGTTCTTCCCTATTGCATACCGTTAAATCTTTGGGACCTTAATGATCCTGGGAGTCTTACAGTAGACTCCTTTTGATCCGAACAGACTTTACTATCAGGGAAGGTCGCCCCTTTTTTCTCTGCGATCTCCTCATCCTGACAAGTCTTCAGAGCTAGCTGCTGTTCTTTCAGACCTTTTTCCCTTATTACCATCAAAGCAAGATTGCCCTCAGGCCATCCCCGTCCCTTGTTACCAAGGTGGTATTGTATTCCCACAGTTATGAGGGCATCCTTCTTCCCTCATCTCTTTTGACACTAGTCCACATAAAGGAATGTGGTGAGTGCTCTGAGTAGGTACTTCTTCTTCACGGACCGCTCCCGGCACATTAAACCCCGGAACACTGTGAACAAACATGATCGCAGCGTTCCAGCAGCATAGGGAAGCAGGGAGGGGGCTACCTGCGTGCTTACCCGAGACCCTCGATACAACGCAATGTGATTGCGTTGTACCGAGCGTCTCCTCCCTACAGAGATTTACGGTTGGAATTAGGGTTGGGATTAGGGTTAAGGGTGTGGTTAGGGTTAGGGTTATGGTTGGGGTTGGGGTTAGGGTTGTGGTTGGGGGTAGGGTTGGGATTAGGGTTAGAGGTGTGTGTGTTTGGGTTAGGGTTTCAGTTAGAATTGGGGGGGTTTCCATTGTTTAGGCACATCAGGGGCTCTCCAAACGCTACATGGAGTCCGATCTCAATTCCAGACAATTCTGCGTTGAAAAAGTAAAACCATGCTCCTTCCCTTCCGAGCTCTCCCGTGCGCCCAAACAGGGGTTTACCCCAACATATGGGGTATCGGCATACTCAGGACAAATTGGAGAACAAAAAAAAAAATGTTTTAGTTTCACGGCTCTGCGTTATAAATAAGGCAGCACACTGCAGCGCTAAAACATGCAAACATGAAAATTGAATGGCATTGCTGCCCTAGAAATATGAAAAACTGAGTGTTTAGCGCATAAATTGGCCAATTCATGTGTACCTGGTAGCCACATTAGGGCATCTCTCGTATACCAGGTCCTACACTTTCCTTTCCACGCTGAGAATAAACGTCTTCATCTGAATGGGTACCTGTGAAACCTCTTCTTAGACTAAATTTCTCTCTCTGTGGAGGGGTAATGGACCTGCTGCGATTAAAACACCTGTGGCTAAGAGGCGGAGTGCTCAGTCAGAAGGCTAATGAATACAGATTTTAAAAAACTGACCGTCACATTCAAACATAGACTAAGTGTGAACAGGTGCTGAACCTACAGTCACCAACTCATATACAGTCAAATAAATAAGGCAGCACACTGCAGCGCTAAAACATGAAAATTGAACTGCATTACTGCACTAGAAATATGAAAAAGAGTGTTTAGCGCATAAATTGGCCAATTCATGTGTACCTGGTAGACACAGACTAAATTTCTCTCTCTCTGTGGAGGATTAATGGACCTGAATACAGCCGCAATACAGCATCATCAGCGAAAAAGTAAACACATTATAGTCCTCAGAATAAAGCGATGCAAAAATAATTATTTTTTTCTATAAAATAGTTATCGTATAAAGGCGCCAAAACATAAAAAAATATATAAATGAGGTATCGCTGTAATCGTACTGACCCGAAGAATAAAACTGGTTTATCAATTTTACCAAATGTGGAACGGTATAAACGCCCCCCAGAAAATGAAATTCATGAATTGCTGTTTTTTGGTCATTCTGCCTCCCAAAAATCAGAATAAAAAGCGATCAAAAAAGTCACGTGCCCAAAAATGGTACCAATAAAAACGTCAACTCGTCTTGCAAAAAACAAGACCTCACATGTCTCTGTGGACCAAAATATGGAAAAATTATAGCTCTCAAAATGTGGAGACGCAAAAACAATTTTTTGCAATAAAAAGCATCTTTTAGTGTGTGACAGCTGCCAATCATAAAAATCCGCTATAAAAACCAGCTCTAAATAGTAATTCAAACGCCCCTTCGTCACCCCCTTAGTTAGGGAAAAATAATGAAATAAAAAATGTATTTATTTCCATTTTCCCATTAGGGTTAGGGTTGGGGCTAAAGTTAGGGTTAGGGCTTAAGTTAGGGTTAGGGTTGGGGCTAAAGTTTGGGATGGGGTTTGGATTACATTTGCGGTTGGGATTAGGGTTAGGTGTTATGGACCTGGTGGTTAGGTGCACCAGGAATGACCTGATAGTTAAACACGGAATCAGGACGAGCTCTGGGGAAATGGAAACTCTGCTGACCGCAAACCCTACTCCTATCAACACAACTAGAAACAGCCGTGGAGCGTGCCTGACTCTGCGTAGACGCCTCTTCACAGCCTAAGAGCTAACTACCCCTAAAGAAAAGAAACAAAGCCTTACTTGCCTCAGAAATTTCCCCAAAGGTAAAAGCAGCCCCCCCCACAAGTATTGACTGTGAGATAAGAGGAAATCACAAACACAGGATGAAATAGGTTTTAGCAAAGAGAGGCCAGTCTAACTAAACAGATTGAGGATAGAAAAGGGATCTTTGCGGTCAACACAAAAAGCTACAAAAACCACGCAGAGTGTGCAAAAAATACCCCCGCACCGACTCACGATGTGGTGGTGCCACTCTGCACCCCCAGAGCTTCCAGCTAGCCAGGTAATTTCATGATAGCAAGCTGGACTAGAACTTAGCAAGAAAAACCATATGTAACAAATGAACAAGCAGGAACTTAGCTTGTGCTGGAGTAGACAGGTCCTCAGAAAGATCCAGGAGAGATCTGAACCAGTACTAGAACATTGACAGCTGGCATGGAGTAACGATCTGAGTGGAGTTAAATAGAGAATCAGCCTAGCCCCAAATGAGGGCAGCTGGAGAAGGAATCTCAGAACCAGCAGCTCCACTCCCAGCCACCAGAGGGAGTCCACGGACAGAACTCACCGAAGTACCATTCATGACCACAGGAGGGAGTTCGAGAACGGAATTCACAACAGTTAGGGTTGTGTCAGGGTTAGGGGTGTGGTTGGGGTTATGGTTGGGATTAGTGTTAAGGGTGTGTTGGAGTTAGGGGTGTGGTTAGGGTTGGGATTTGGGTTAGGGGTGTGTTGGGGCTAGGGGTATGGTTGGGATTAGGGTTAGGGGCGTGTTTGGGTTAGGGGTGTGGTTATGGTTAGGGTTTCAGTTAGAATTGGGGGTTTCCACTGTTTAGGGTTTAGTCACATCAGGGGCTCTCCTAACGCGACATGGTGTCCGATCTCAATTCCAGCCAATTTTGCATTGAAAAGTCAAACGGCGCTCCTTCCCTTCTGAGCTCTGCCATGCCCCAAACAGTCGTTTACCCCCACATATGGGGTATCAGCGTACTCAGGACAAATTGCACAACAACTTTTGGGGTCCAATTTCTCCTGTTACCCTTGGTAAAATAAAACAAATTGGAGCTGAAGTAATTTTTTGTGAAGAAAAGTTAAATGTTCATTTTTTGTTAAACATTCCAAAAATTCCTGTGATACACCTGAAGGCTTAATAAACTTCTTGAATGTGGTTTTGAGCACCTTGAAGGGTGCAGTTTTTAGAATGGTCTCACACTTGGGTATTTTCTATCATATAGACCCCTCCCTCAAAGTGACTTCAAATGTGATGTGGTCTCTAAAAAAAAATTGGTGTAAAAATGAGAAATTGCTGGTCAACTTTTAACCCTTATAACTCCCTAACAAAAAAAAATTTTGGTTCCAAAATTGTGCTGATGTAAAGTAGATATGTGGGAAATGTTACTTATTAAGTATTTTGTGTGATATATCGCTGTGATTTAAGGGCATAAAAATTCAAAGTTGGAAAATTGTGAAATTTTCCAAATTTTTGCCAAATTTCCGTTTTTTTCCACAAATAAACGCAGGTAATATCAAATAAATTTTACCACTATCATGAAGTACAATACGTCTCAAGAAAACAATGTCAGAACCATCAGGATCCGTTGAAGCGTTCCAGAGTTATAACCTCATAAAGGGGGACAGTGGTCAGAATTGTAAAAATTGGCCCGGTCATTAACGTGCAAACCACCCTTTGAAATGAAGGTTCTTAGAGCATAAATTGGCCAATTCATGTATGCCCATCAACCGCGGCAAGGTGAACTCCCTGTGATGGGTCCCTGCTCTACTGTACATGCCTTCTCTTTCCACTGTCAAACCTACAATTTTGGACATTCATGTCTGCTCCTGGGTTTAGCCTACAATTTATGGGCAAGTAGAGCTGATTACGGCCACCTGAAGGTCAATGGGAGGAGTGCAGAATCATACTGGATGGAGCCAACATCCAATAGTTAAATATACAAAAAAACTGACTAGCACCTCTTAGGCTAAGTGCACACGTCGCAGAATTGCCGCGGAAATCTCCGCGGCAATTCTGCAACTCCTGCCGTGGGTATATCGCATGCGGAATTGGCATGCATATTCCTATCGTTTTGCAAGCATAATTAGCTTGCAAAAAGCTAGTGTTTTCCAAGCGATCTGTAGCATTGGAAAACTGATTGACAGGTTGGTCACACTTGACAAACATAGTGTTTTGACAAGTGAGACCAACTTTTTACTATTGTTGCTGCCTATGCCGCATCAATAGTAAAAAGATCTGTTAAAAATAATGAAAAAAATTTAAATGGTTATTCTCACCTTCCGAAGGCCCCCGATCTCCTCAGCAGTGCATGCGGCGGCTTCCGTTCCTATAGATGCTTTTGTGTGCAGGATCTGCGATGACGTCATGGTCACGTGACCGCGACATCATCGCAGGTCCTTCACATAAAGCATCCATGGGAACGGAAGCGGCCGCGTGCACCGCTGAGAGGCGAGGAGACTGCGGGAGCCATCAGAAGGTGAGTATATCACTATTTTTTTATTTTAATTCTTTCTTTTTTACCAATTATATGGTGCCCAGTCCGTGGAGGAAAGTCTCGTCTCCACCCTGGGTACCAACCGCACATGATCTGCTTACTTCCTGCATGGTGGGCATAGCCCCATGCAGGAAGTAAGCGGATCAATGTATTCCTAGGTGTGCGGAATCCCCGCGATTCCGCAAATTTAATGAACATGCTGCGTTTTTTATTTTCCGGAAAGCATTTCCGCTCAGGAAAACAACGCAGCATGTGCACAAAAAATGCGGATTGCATTCTATTAAATAGGATGCTTAATGTGAACGTTTTTTTTTTGCGGTTTCATAGCGTTTTATAGCGAAAAAAAAGCAACGTGTGCACACAGCCTAAAGTGTGAACATGTGCAAGCTGCCTTAGAGAAGGAAAAGTAAGTAAAATTAGAAGACAGTGATTAGTCTTACCGATTTTGGGATATTTCTTATGTTACACTTGAAAGATGTCACACTTCAAATGATGTCATATCTGACCTTCTCCATTCAACTTATACCATTCAAATGTCCATGACGTGTAGCCAGATGAGAGGGAAGGAGGAGGGAGCAGGAGGACAGTTAACAGCAGGGAGCAATTAACAGATTGCAGTTAGCTTGCTTTCACACATCAGTTTTTTTCTCATAAACTTGTATTAGCGCCGGATTGCTACGTTTTCCGGCAGAATGTTTTTTTCTGTCTGTCAAAAAAACGGACAGTGACGGATCTGGCGAAAAATGGATGAAACATGATGTATAATGATGGAATCCGGCGACAGATTCTGTTTTATTTAAACAAATCATGCATTTTCCATCTCTCTCTCCCCTCAGAATCCAAAATAGCTGGCAGATCCACAAACTCGGATCCGCCGAAAAAAACGGATCCGTCGCATCAGTTTTTCACAATTTCCAATGGATCCGTTTTTTTTCAAAATTCATTGGATTTTGCATGAAGACAAAAAACTGATGTGTGAAAGCAGCCTAACCCTGCTCTTTAACCATGCTCACTTTTGCACTCACCATTTTTGCTCCACTAATCCTCTCCTTCGCTTTGCCACTGACCCCCTTCCCCCTGCTTCCTCTCTCTGGAGCACTTTGGAATGCCCGCTCCGTCTGCAACAAGCTCCACGTGATCCACGATCTCTTTACTTCCTGCAACCTTTTCTTCCTGGCCCTCACTGATACCTGGCTGACGCCCCCCGACACGGCCTCCCCTGCTGCACTGAGTTACAGTGGCCTCCACTTTACTCACGCTCCTCGCTCTGGCAACATACATGGTGGAGGAGTGGGTTTCTTTTTAAAAACTGCTCCTTCAACCCTATCCAACCCTTATCCTCCCTTCTTTCTAGGTTAACTCTGTCTGTATCTACTTTCACTCTAATCTCCAAATGGCTGTCATATACCGATCACCAGGCTTAGCCACTGCCTTCATTGACCAATTCTCCACCTGGTTAGTTCACTTTCTATCTGCTGACATCCCCACCATCATGGGTAACTTTAATATCCTTACTGACACCCGCTAGCCAGCAGCCTCCAAACTCCTGTCCCTTACCTCATCCTTTGGACTTACTCAGTGGTCCTCCGCAGCCACCCACACAGGCGGACATACACTAGACCTCATTTTCACCCGCCTCTGTTCCCTATCTAATCTCACAACCTCTCCCTTCCCCCTATCTGACCACTATCTACTCTCCTTCTCATCCTTGTCCTCCTCACCCGCCCCCATGTCCAGCTACTAGCACATCCTCGCAGAAACCTCGCACACCTAGACATTCGTAGACTCTTCTACCTCTGTCCTCCATATCTTCACTCCATGACACAGACAGTGCCACCACTTTCTACAATGCCACCCTCACATTAGCCATAGACACAGTCACCCCCCTCATGCATGGCAAAGTGAGACAAATCAATAGGCGACCCTGGCACAACAATCTCACCTAAAAACTTCGACAAGCATCCAGGGTCGTGGAGCAGCTTTGGAAAAAAAAACATGCCTGCCACACGACTTCACCACTCTCAAACAAGCTACACTTGCCTTCAAATTAGCCCCACCTCTGTTAAACAGACCTATATTTCACAAACATTGTGTCTTCATTATCCTACAACCCAAAGCAACTGTTCAGCACATTCAACTCTCCTCCGCCCACCACTGCCTCCTCCAACTCCCCTAATCTCTGCCGAGGACTTTGCCACCTACTTCAGAAATAAGATCGACCAAACAAGGTAAACCTTTACTGTTCCACCACCCTAATCACTTCATATACCAGACGTCTGCCCTTCCCTAATAACCTCCCTCTCCAACATCACTCAAGGTGAGCTTGCTCACCTCCTTTCCAAATCACACCTCACCACCTGTGCACTTGACCCCATCCCTTCCCACCTGCTCCCCAACCTAACTAACATACTCATTCCAGCCCTAACCCATCTCTTCAACCTATCGTCTGGTAATTTCCCTCTGCCTTCAAATATGCCACCATCATACCTATCCTCAAAAAATCTAACCTTGACCCAACTGCTATGCCCAGCTATCGCCCCATATCACTGCTCCCGTTTGCTTCCAAACACCTTGAGCAGCATGTCCATGTTCAACTTTCCTCCCACCTCTCATTTAACTCTCTCCTTGACAACCTCCAATCTGGCTCTGCCCCACCAATCCACCGAAACTGCCCTGACCAAAATTACTAATGACTTACAGCCAAAGCTGACAGAGTTCTCCATCCTCCTCCTTCTCGACCTGTCCTCTGCCTTCGACATAGTCGACCACTGCTACAGATTCTTTCATCCCTTGGCATCAAAGACCTTGCCCTGTCCTGGATCGCCTCATACCTTTCCGACCGCACATTTAGCATTTCCCATTCCCTCAATACCTCCTCATCCTGCCCACGCTCTGTTGGAGTCCCTCAAGGCTCTGTCCTGGGGCCCCAACTCTTTTCCATCTATACCCTTGGCCTAGGACAACTCATAAAGTCTCATGGCTTCCAATACCACCTGTATGCGGACGACACTCAGATCTACCTCTCTGGCCCAGATGTCACCTCTCTGCTGTCCAGAATCCCGGAGTGTCTATCAGCCATATGCTCCTACACCTCTCGCTTCCTAAAACTCAATGTAGACAATGTATCTCCCCTACCCGACCTATCTATTATGGTAAACAGCATCACGCTCTCTCCCGCACCTGAAATCTGCTGCCTTGGAGTAACTCTCGACTCTGCCCTGTACTTCAAACTCCACGTCCAAACTCTTGCCGCCTCCTGTTGCCTCCAACGCAAAAATATTTCCAGAATCCATCCCTTCCTCAGCCCTCAATCTACTAAAACTCTTGTGCATGCCCTCATTATCTCCCGCCTTGGTTACTGCAACACCTTTTTCTGTGGCCTCCCCGCTAACTCTTGCACCACTCCAGTCTGTCCTCAACTCTGCTGCCTGACTAATCCACCTCTCTTCTCGCTACTTCCCTGTTTCTCCCCTCTGCAAATCCCTCCACTGGCTCCCAATTTCCCAACGAATCCAGTTCAAACTACTAACACTGACCTACAAAGCCATCCACAACCTGTCCCCTCCTTATATCTCTGAACTAATCTCCCAATATCTTCCCTCATGTAATCTTTGATCCTCCCAAGACCTCCTACTCTCCTCCACACTTATTCCTTCCTCACACAACCACCTCCAAGATTTTTCCCAAATATCCCCCATCCTCTGGAATTCCACGCCTCAAGATGTCCGATTATCCACCACCCTCGGATCCTTCAGATGGAATCTGAAAACCCACCTCTTCAGGAAAGCTTACAGCCTGCAATAACCATTCTGCCGCCTCACCACCACCCGAGCTGCCGCCTCACCACCACCACAGCTGCTGCACCCCGACCTTCTGTCTCTTCCCCATTATCCCGTAGAATGTAAGTCCGCAAGGACAGGGTCTTCTCCCCTCTGTACCAGTCTCATCGTAAATTTGTTTACTGTAAACGATATCTATAACTTTGTATGTAACCCCTTCTCATGTACAGCACCATGGAATTAATGGTGCTATATAAATAATAATAATAAGTTTAGGCCATGTGAAAACAGAAAAACACATTAAAAGCATAATCTAGATTATAAATTGTAGGCTAAACCCAGGAGTAGACATGAGTGTTCAAAATTGCAGGTTAATAGTCCAAGAGAAGGTATGTACAGCAGAGCAGGGACCCATCAGAGGGAGGTCACCATGCCGTGGTTGATGGGCATACATGAATTGGACAATTTATGGGCTAAGAACCTTCATTTTCTTTCATTTCCGTAAGTTTTTAAAAAAAAATTTGGTGCTGTCTGTGAGCTCTGAGGAGGCATCCTCACAAATCGACATTCATTGCGGCCAGAAATCACTTTCTATATTTACATGCAATATATCTCCTCCACTCATCATCAGGAGTATTTGGGTACCAAAATTATCATTTCTGGAGCAGCTTGGAGAACTTTGCCTGGACCGCATGGTTCAGGCCCACCACCCAGCATACTAAGAGGACGCATCCTGCTGCCCTTATTTACGGGCTATTTCTCCCCACCAGCTCTTTTATAAACTTTTCCACCCAATATTCTTGCTGGCAGCAGGAGGACTCCTGACCCTCCGCAGACCCTGACCTCCAATCAAGAAACAAGGGTAGTAACCCATGGAGGACCCTCTGAAATACCGGATCTCCTACTTATACAGGCGTTCCACCCCTTCACATACTTCCCCGGTCTCCCTGGCTGTCTGGAGTTGGATCAGATCCTCCTACGCTGACTAAAGGTGCTGTAAAGAAGCAGCTGGAGGAACCTGAACTGGCCTGCCAGCGCCGTATCACATCGCGGCTGTAGCTGCGGCCCGCAGAGTAGATAAGCCAGGACCTTGTTTATTCTCGCAGCGGTGAGTGAAGGATCAGCCGCAAAGCGCCGTGCCACAAAGCGAGCACTGTATTGCGACTCCCCGGAGCCCTGCACGGCCGGAGCGATCTCGCCGGCAATCAAAGGGAGGACTCAGAGCAGCGCATCGGACCCTCCGCAGAGTAAACAAGACCAGAAGGTAAGAAGTCCCAGGAGCAACGCGGCACTCGGACATTAACCCCTTAGTGTGACTGACTGAGTGCTACACGCGGACGGAGTAACAGCCTTTACATAATAATACAGCCACAACCTTAGTTATCAGCCACAATAAAGCACCATACTCCAGCAGCAGTATTACTCACCGCTGCATCCATCACACAGGGCACGCCGACCAGGAGGAAGACTTCAGGAACAAACAATGCTGCACCCCTAGTGGCTGATAATAGCTCAAATTTCGGGACAATAGCTTTTCTCATTCAGCAGTGGCTACTGGACTTTCCCTAAAGGGGTCATATGATCGATCTGAACTGTATACCCAGCATTTTGCTCCTTTAAACTCTATAACCATTACATCTATTACAGCCAGCATCAAGAACATTAATCCTATCAGGGTGATTATTGGACTTGAGGTACCCTCGGCTTGACCTATCAGTTGATCAAAGGCAATATTGGACATTATACCTAGTTTTGCTTGTGTCCTTGGACTGGTGCTCTCACCTGGGGACACTCATAGTGGAGAACTCTCACCTACCTTATCATACCGAGCAATGCACTCCCAAAGACATCAATCATAAAGCACTGCTTGTCTGTCATTTTGGAGTTAGGGTGTTTTGTTTCCCCTAAACCCCCTGGTGAATCACAGTGAGGGGCAAACTTCCATTATATTTTGTCTTGGAGCCTACATATATTGTCCTCTAACAAACTGAGGTTACAAGGGCTTGCACTCAAATATATCTTAACCCCTTTCTGACATTGGACGTACTATCCCGTCGAGGTGGGGCCCGTATGACCACCGACGGGATAGTACGTCCAGCGGGATTGGCCGCGCTCACGGGGGGAGCGCGGCCGGGTGTCAGCTGACTATCGCAGATGACATCCGGCACTATGCCAGGAGCAGTCACCGACCGCCCCCGGCACATTAACCCCCGGCACACCGCGATCAAACATGATCGCGGTGTGCCGGCGGTACAGGGAAGCATCGCGCAGGGAGGGGGCTCCCTGCGTGCTTCCCTGAGACCCCCGGAGCAACGCGATGTGATCGCGTTGCTCCGAGGGTCTCTTACCTCCTCTCCCTGCAGTCCCCGGATCCAAAATGGCCGCGGCATCCGGGTCCTGCAGGGAGGGAGGTGGCTTACCGAGTGCCTGCTCAGAGCAAGTGCTTGGTAACCCTGCAGCACTGTAAGTCAGATCGCCGATCTGACAGAGTGCTGTGCAAACTGTCAGATCAGCGATCTGTGATGTCCCCCCCTGGGACAAAGTAAAAATGTAAAAAAAAAAATTCCTAAATAAAGAAAAAAATATATATATTATTCCCATAAATACATTTCTTTATCTAAATAAAAAAAAAAAAAAGTACACATATTTAGTATTGCCGCGTCCGTAACGACCCAACCTATAAAACTGTCCCACTAGTTAACCCCTTGAGTGAACACCGTAGGGGGAAAAAAAAAAACTAGGCAAAAAAAACAACGCTTTATTATCATACCGCCGAACAAAAAGTGGAATAACACGCGATCAAAAAACGGATATAAATAACCATGGTACCGCTGAAAACGTCATCTTGTCCCGCAAAAAACAAGCCGCCATACAGTGTCATCAAAGAAAAAATAAAAAAGTTATAGTCCTCAGAATAAAGCGATGCCAAAATAATTATTTATTCTATAAAATAGTTTTTATCATATAAAAGCACCAAAACATAAAAAAAAGATATAAATGAGGTATCGCTGTAATCGTACTGACCCGAAGAATAAAACTGCTTTATCAATTTTACCAAACGTGGAACGGTATAAACGCCTCCCCCAAAAGAAATTCATGAATAGCTGTTTTTTTGTCATTCTGCCTCACAAAAATCGGAATAAAAAGCGATCAAAAACTGTCACGTGTCCGAAAATTTTACCAATAAAAACGTCAACTCGTCCCGCAAAAAACAAAACCTCACATGACTCTGTGGACCAAAATATGGAAAAATTATAGGTCTCAAAATGTGGAGATGCAAAAACTTTTTTGCTATAAAAAGCGTCTTTTAGTGTGTGTCGGCTGCCAATCATAAAAATCCGCTATAAAAGTAAATCAAACCCCCCCTTCATCACCCCCTTAGTTAGGGAAAAATAATAAAATAAAAAAAATGTATTTATTTCCATTTTCCCATTAGGGTTAGGGCTAGGGTTGGGGCTAGGGTTAGGGCTAGGGTTGGGGCTAAAGTTAGGGTTAGGGTTGGGGCTAAAGTTAGGGTTAGGGTTTGGATTACATTTACGGTTGGGATTAGGGTTGGGACTAGAGTTAGGGGTGTGTCAGGGTTAGGGGTGTGGTTAGGGTTACCGTTGGGGTTACGGGTGTGTTTGGATTAGGGTTTCAGTTAGAATTGAGGAGTTTCCACTGTTTAGGCACATCAGGGGCTCTCCAAATGCGACATGGCGTCCGATCTCAATTCCAGCCAATTCTGCATTGAAAAAGTAAAACAGTGCTCCTTCCCTTCCGAGCTTTCCCGTGCGCCCAAACAGGGGTTTACCCCAACATATGGGGCATCAGCGTACTCGGGACAAATTGGACAACAACTTTTGGGGTCCAAGTTCTCTTGTTACCCTTGGGAAAATATAAATTTGGGGGGCTAAAAATCATTTTTGTGAGGAAAAAAAAAGATTTTTTATTTTCACGGCTCTGCATTGTAAACTAGTGAAACACTTGGGTTTTCAAAGTTCTCACAACACATCTAGATAAGTTCCTTGGGAGGTCTAGTTTCCAATATGGGGTCACTTTTGGGGGTTTCTACTGTTTGGGTACATCAGGGGCTCTGCAAATGCAACGTGACGCCTGCAGACCAATCCATCTAAGTCTGCATTCCAAATGGCGCTCCTTCCCTCCCGAGCTCTGCCAAGCGCCCAAACAGTGGTCCCCCCCCCCACATATGGGGTATCAGCGTACTCAGGACAAATTGGAAAACAACTTTTGGGGTCCAATTTATCCTGTTACCCTTGTGAAAATATGGGGGCTAAAAAATCATTTTTGTGAAAAAAAAAAGAATTTTTATTTTCACGGCTCTGCGTTATAAACTGTAGTGAAACACTTGGGGGATCAAATCTCTCAAAACACATCTAGATAAGTTCCTTAGGGGGTCTACTTTCCAAAATGGTGTCACTTGTGGGGGGGTTTAAAGTTTAGGCACATCAGGGGCTCTCCAAACGCGACATGGTGTCCCATCTCAATTCCAGTCAATTTTGCATTGAAAAGTCAAACGGTGCTCCTTCCCTTCCGAGCTCTGCCATGCGCCCAGTCGTTTACCCCCACATATCGGGTATCAGCGTACTCTGGACCCCAAAAGTTGTTGTGCAATTTGTCCTATTTCTTCTCTTACCCTTGGTAAAATAAAAATTGGGGGCGAAAAGATCATCTTTGTGAAAAAATATGATTTTTTATTTTTACGGCTCTGCATTATAAACTTCTGTGAAGCACTTGTTGGGTCAAAGTGGTCAACACACATCTAGATAAGTTCCTTAAGGGGTCTACTTTCCAAAATGGTGTCACTTGTGGGGGGTTTCAATGTTTAGGCACATCAGGGGCTCTCGAAACGCAACATGGCGTCCCAATTCCAGTAAATTTTGCATTGAAAAGTCAAATGGCGCTCCTTCCCTTCCGAGCTCTGCCATGCGCCCAAACAGTGGTTTACCCCCACATATGGGGTATCACCGTACTCAGCACAAATTGTACAACAATTTTTGGGGTCCATTTTCTCCTGTTACCCTTGGTAAAATAATACAAATTGGAGCTGAAATAAATTTTGTGTAAAAAAAAGTTAAATGTTAATTTTTATTTAAACATTCCAAAAATTCCTGTGAAACACCTGAAGGGTTAATAAACTTCTTGAATGTGGTTTTGAGCACCTTGAGGGGTGCAGTTTTTAGAATGGTGTCACACTTGGGTATTTTCTATCATATAGACCCCTCAAAATGACTTCAAATGAGATGTGGTCCCTAAAAAAAAAATGGTGTTGTAAAAATGAGAAATTGCTGGTCAACTTTTAACCCTTATAACTCCCTAACAAAAAAAAATTTTGTTTCCTAAATTGTGCTGATGTAAAGTAGACATGTGGGAAATGTTACCTAGTAAGTATTTTGTGTGACATATCTCTGTGATTTAAGGGCATAAAAATTCAAAGTTGGAAAATTGTGAAATTTTCAAAATTTTTGCCAAATTTCCGTTTTTTTCACAAATAAACGCAAGTTATATCGAAGAAATTTTACCACTATCATGAAGTACAATATGTCACGAGAAAACAATGTCAGAATCGCCAAGATCCGTTGAAGCGTTCCAGAGTTATAACCTCATAAAGGGACAGTGGTCAGAATTGTAAAAATTGGCCCGGTCATTAACGTGCAAACCACCCTTGGGGGTAAAGGGGTTAATGATGCAACAGTGACACCTAGTGTCCATTTCATCTTGAATTTCTTGAATAAAGTCCATTCCATGAATATGTCTAACCACATTTGTGGACCCAATCAGCGATCACAGCACGCAGCACAGTAAAGAATGGGCAAAAAGCTTAACCAGAAACCCCTCTGTAAACCTGAAGTCTACCACACGCGGTGAACTTGATAAATTTCTAAAAAATGAGAGGCTAGACGGTCTATAGACAAATTACAAGGACAGGATAATGAATCCTCAATTACCTGAAAATTCAGACGTTAGTCCGGATGAGTCAGAATGTGAATCTTTAACAGACGATCAGGTCCCTATCTCATGAAATTTCATGAAAAAACTGTTAGCCACCAGCATGAAACCTTTGATTGAAGAGGTCGCGGGCCTGAGGTCCAATGTGAAACACATCGGCCATAGAGTGGAAACACTGGAAAGCACACAGTCTGACATGATTGAAGCCTCTAATACGATGAGAAAACACCTATTGGCTCACCAAAAACATATAAATTCAGTCTCTCTGGCCATAAAAGATCAAGAGAACAGAAGTAGGAGGAAAAATATCAGACTCAGGGGTATACCAGAGTCCTTTGCCCCAGAATCAATAAAGTCTGCAAAGAGATTTTCTTCACCATCTTGAGCCAAGACCGAGCGGACGCTATTATAATTGAAAGAGTATACAATAATCCCTAAGGAGGGGAGAGATGACACCCTGTGCAGCAGTTACCGCCCTATATCACTGCTTAACACAGACATTAAATTATGAGCCAAGCTCTTTTCAACTAGAATCAGTTTGGTTTTGGTGGACCTGATCCACCCTGATCAAGCTGGGTTCGTAAGAAGCAGAGAAGGTAAAGACAATTCCACCAGGATTCTGCAGGCCATCTCCTATGCAAAACATGCTCATCAGCCTCTCGCGATTCTCTCTACTGACGCCGAGAAGGCTTTTGATAATATATGTGTTGGCACTATTTGGTGTGTGTCTTATAGAAATTTGCCTTCCCCGCTCCTTTTATTGAAGCTATAATGTCCTTGTATGCTCAACCCACGGCTAAAGTCAGAGTTAATGGAATCCTATCAGAATCCTTTAAGATAAGCAATGGTACTAGGCAGGGTTGCCCTCTCTCCCCCTCCTTATTTATTCTGGCCATGGAGACACTTATACAACACTAGATGGTGGCCCGATTCTAACGCATCGGGTATTCTAGAATATGTACAGTAGTATATAGCACAGCCCACGTAGTATATAGGACAGCCCACGCAGTATATAACAGAGCCCACGTAGTATATAACAGCCCACGTAGTATATAGCACAGCCACGTGGTATATAACAGCCCACATAGTATGTAACACAGCCCACGTTGTATATAACAGCCACGTGGTATATAGCACAGCCACGTGGTATATTGCCCAGCCGCGCAGTATATTGCAGCTTTACATGAACACCCGAGCCTTACACTATGGCTGGTCCAAATAACTAAAGCAATTGTTACCATCCACCTCTCGTGTCTCCCCTTTTCCTCATAGGTTGTAAGCTTGCGATCAGGGCCCTCATTCCTCCTGGTATCTGTTTTGAACTGTGATTTCTGTTATGCTGTAATGTCTATTGTCTGTACAAGTCCCCTCTATAAGTTGTAAAGCGCTGCGGAATGTTAGCGCTATATAAATAAAATTATTATTATTATTATTATTATTATTGCACAGCCACATAGTATATAGAACAGCCCACATAGTATATAGCACAGAGACGTAGTATATAACACAGCTCACGTAGTATATAGCAATGTGGGCACCATATCCCTGTTAAAAAAAGAATTAAAATAAAAAATATTTGCTCATCTTTCGGCAGCCCCCGGATCCAGTCAAGGCATTTAGTGATGCTCCTCGTGACGCTTTGGTCCCAAGAATGCATTGAGGCAATAACACGTGATGTAGCGGTCTCGCAAGACCGCTACGTCATCATCTCGCGAGACCGCTACGTCATCTGCGGTCATTGACTGGAGGGGAGTAGGGAGGGGCCAATCAGTGACCCGGGATTTCCGTGACAGACAGACGGAAGTACCCCTTAGGCAATTATATATATATATATATATATATGTTATGGTTCTCAATGGCAAGAGAACATAGCCCAGCAAACATAAGTACTAGCTCTTGGAAGGATGGAAACTAAACTGACCATGAACTAAACCTGCCGCACAACTAACAGTAGCCGGGTAGCGTTGCCTACGTTTTTTATCCCTAGACGCCCAGCGCCGGCCGGAGGACTAACTAATCCTGGCAGAGGAAAATATAGTCCTGGCTCACCTCTAGAGAAATTTCCCCGATAGGCAGACAGAGGCCCCCACATATATTGGCGGTGATTTTAGATGAAATGACAAACGTAGTATGAAAATAGGTTTAGCAAAATTGAGGTCCGCTTACTAGATAGCAGGAAGACAGAAAGGGCACTTTCATGGTCAGCTGAAAACCCTATCAAAATACCATCCTGAAATTACTTTAAGACTCTAGTATTAACTCATAACATCAGAGTGGCAATTTCAGATCACAAGAGCTTTCCAGACACAGAAACGAAACTACAGCTGTGAACTGGAACAAAATGCAAAAACAAACGAGGACTAAAGTCCAACTTAGCTGGGAGTTGTCTAGCAGCAGGAACATGCACAGAAAGGCTTCTGATTACAATGTTGACCGGCATGGAAGTGACAGAGGAGCAAGGTTAAATAGCGACTCCCACATCCTGATGGAAACAGGTGAACAGAGGGGATGATGCACACCAGTTCAATTCCACCAGTGGCCACCGGGGGAGCCCAAAATCCAATTTCACAACAGTACCCCCCCCTCAAGGAGGGGGCACCGAACCCTCACCAGAACCACCAGGGCGATCAGGATGAGCCCTATGAAAGGCACGGACCAGATCGGAGGCATGAACATCAGAGGCAGTCACCCAAGAATTATCCTCCTGACCGTATCCCTTCCATTTGACCAGATACTGGAGTTTCCGTCTGGAAACACGGGAGTCCAAGATTTTTTCCACAACGTACTCCAACTCGCCCTCAACCAACACCGGAGCAGGAGGCTCAACGGAAGGCACAACCGGTACCTCATACCTGCGCAACAATGACCGATGAAAAACATTATGAATAGAAAAAGATGCAGGGAGGTCCAAACGGAAGGACACAGGGTTAAGAATCTCCAATATCTTGTACGGGCCGATGAACCGAGGCTTAAACTTAGGAGAAGAAACCCTCATAGGGACAAAACGAGAAGACAACCACACCAAGTCCCCAACACAAAGCCAAGGACCAACCCGACGCCGGCGGTTGGCAAAAAGCTGAGTCTTCTCCTGGGACAACTTCAAATTGTCCACTACCTGCCCCCAAATCTGATGCAACCTCTCCACCACAGCATCCACTCCAGGACAATCCGAAGATTCCACCTGACCAGAAGAAAATCGAGGATGAAACCCCGAATTACAGAAAAAAGGAGACACCAAGGTGGCAGAGCTGGCCCGATTATTGAGGGCAAACTCCGCTAAAGGCAAAAAAGCAACCCAATCATCCTGATCTGCAGACACAAAACACCTCAAATATGTCTCCAAGGTCTGATTCGTCCGCTCGGTCTGGCCATTAGTCTGAGGATGGAAAGCAGACGAGAAAGACAAATCTATGCCCATCCTAGCACAGAATGCTCGCCAAAATCTAGACACGAACTGGGTTCCTCTGTCAGAAACGATATTCTCCGGAATACCATGCAAACGGACCACATTTTGAAAAAACAGAGGAACCAACTCGGAAGAAGAAGGCAACTTAGGCAGGGGAACCAAATGGACCATCTTAGAGAAACGGTCACACACCACCCAGATGACAGACATCTTCTGAGAAACAGGAAGATCCGAAATAAAATCCATCGAGATGTGCGTCCAGGGCCTCTTCGGGATAGGCAAGGGCAACAACAATCCACTAGCCCGAGAACAACAAGGCTTGGCCCGAGCACAAACGTCACAAGACTGCACAAAGCCTCGCACATCTCGAGACAGGGAAGGCCACCAGAAGGACCTTGCCACCAAATCCCTGGTACCAAAGATTCCAGGATGACCTGTCAACGCAGAAGAATGAACCTCAGAAATGACTTTACTGGTCCAATCATCAGGAACAAACAGTCTACCAGGTGGGCAACGATCAGGTCTATCCGCCTGAAACTCCTGCAAGGCCCGCCGCAGGTCTGGAGAAATGGCAGACAATATCACTCCATCCTTAAGGATACCTGTAGGTTCAGAGTTACCAGGGGAGTCAGGCTCAAAACTCCTAGAAAGGGCATCCGCCTTAACATTCTTAGAACCCGGCAGGTAGGACACCACAAAATTAAACCGAGAGAAAAACAACGACCAGCGCGCCTGTCTAGGATTCAGGCGTCTGGCGGACTCAAGATAAATTAGATTTTTGTGGTCAGTCAATACCACCACCTGATGTCTAGCCCCCTCAAGCCAATGACGCCACTCCTCAAAAGCCCACTTCATGGCCAAAAGCTCCCGATTCCCAACATCATAATTCCGCTCGGCGGGCGAAAATTTACGCGAGAAAAAGGCACAAGGTCTCATCACGGAACAATCGGAACTTCTCTGCGACAAAACTGCCCCAGCTCCGATTTCAGAAGCGTCGACCTCAACCTGAAAAGGAAGAGCAACATCAGGCTGACGCAACACAGGGGCGGAAGAAAAGCGGCGCTTAAGCTCCCGAAAGGCCTCCACAGCAGCAGGGGACCAATCAGCAACATCAGCACCCTTCTTAGTCAAATCAGTCAATGGTTTAACAACATCAGAAAAACCAGCAATAAATCGACGATGAAAGTTAGCAAAGCCCAAAAATTTCTGAAGACTCTTAAGAGAAGAGGGTTGCGTCCAATCACAAATAGTCTGAACCTTGACAGGATCCATCTCGATGGAAGAGGGGGAAAAAATATATCCCAAAAAGGAAATCTTTTGAACCCCAAAAACGCACTTAGAACCCTTCACACACAAGGAATTAGACCGCAAAACCTGAAAAACCCTCCTGACCTGCTGGACATGAGAGTCCCAGTCATCCGAAAAAATCAAAATATCATCCAGATACACAATCATAAATTTATCCAAATAATCACGGAAAATGTCATGCATAAAGGACTGAAAGACTGAAGGGGCATTTGAAAGACCAAAAGGCATCACCAAATACTCAAAGTGGCCCTCGGGCGTATTAAATGCGGTCTTCCACTCATCCCCCTGCTTAATTCGCACCAAATTATACGCCCCACGGAGATCTATCTTAGAGAACCACTTGGCCCCCTTTATGCGAGCAAACAAATCAGTCAGCAGTGGCAACGGATATTGATATTTAACCGTGATTTTATTCAAAAGCCGATAATCAATACACGGTCTCAAAGAGCCATCTTTCTTAGCCACAAAGAAAAAACCGGCTCCTAAGGGAGATGACGAAGGACGAATATGTCCCCATGCGTCCCCTTACATCCCCAGCTTAACACAGACATAGCTTTCCAGTCAAGGACTGGGTTATGAGATTGCAGCCATGGCAATCCAAGCACCAACACATCATGTAGGTTATACAGCACAAGAAAGCGAATAATCTCCTGATGATCCGGATTAATCCGCATAGTTACTTGTGTCCAGTATTGTGGTTTATTACTAGCCAATGGGGTGGAGTCAATCCCCTTCAGGGGTATAGGAGTTTCAAGAGGCTCCAAATCATACCCACAGCGTTTGGCAAAGGACCAATCCATAAGACTCAAAGCGGCGCCAGAGTCGACATAGGCATCCGCGGTAATAGATGATAAAGAACAAATCAGGGTCACAGATAGAATAAACTTAGACTGTAAAGTGCCAATTGAAACAGACTTATCAAGCTTCTTAGTACGCTTAGAGCATGCTGATATAACATGAGTTGAATCACCGCAATAGAAGCACAACCCATTTTTTCGTCTTAAATTCTGCCGTTCACTTCTGGACAGAATTCTATCACATTGCATATTCTCTGGCGTCTTCTCAGTAGACACCGCCAAATGGTGCACAGGTTTGCGCTCCCGCAGACGCCTATCGATCTGGATAGCCATTGTCATGGACTCATTCAGACCCGCAGGCACAGGGAACCCCACCATAACATCCTTAATGGCATCAGAGAGACCCTCTCTGAAATTCGCCGCCAGGGCGCACTCATTCCACTGAGTAAGCACAGCCCATTTACGGAATTTCTGGCAGTATATTTCAGCTTCGTCTTGCCCCTGAGATAGGGACATCAAGGCCTTTTCCGCCTGAAGCTCTAACTGAGGTTCCTCATAAAGCAACCCCAAGGCCAGAAAAAAACGCATCCACATTGAGCAACGCAGGATCCCCTGGAGCCAATGCAAAAGCCCAATCCTGAGGGTCGCCCCGGAGCAAGGAAATCACAATCCTGACCTGCTGAGCAGGATCTCCAGCAGAGCGAGATTTCAGGGACAAAAACAACTTGCAATTATTTTTAAAATTTTGAAAGCAAGATCTATTCCCCGAGAAAAATTCAGGCAAAGGAATTCTAGGTTCAGATATAGGAACATGAACAACAAAATCTTGTAAATTTTGAACTTTCGTGGCGAGATCATTCAAACCTGCAGCCAAACTCTGAATATCCATTTTAAACAGGTGAACACAGAGCCATTCCAGGATTAGAAGGAGAGAGAGAGAGAGAAAGGCTGCAATATAGGCAGACTTGCAAGAGATTCAATTACAAGCACACTCAGAACTGAAGGGAAGGGGAAAAAAAAATAAAAAAATCTTCAGCAGACTTCTCTTTTCTCTCCTTTCTCTGTCAATTAATTTAACCCTTTTTGAGGCCGGTCAAACTGTTATGGTTCTCAATGGCAAGAGAACATAGCCCAGCAAACATAAGTACTAGCTCTTGGAAGGATGGAAACTAAACTGACCATGAACTAAACCTGCCGCACAACTAACAGTAGCCGGGTAGCGTTGCCTACGTTTTTTATCCCTAGACGCCCAGCGCCGGCCGGAGGACTAACTAATCCTGGCAGAGGAAAATATAGTCCTGGCTCACCTCTAGAGAAATTTCCCCGATAGGCAGACAGAGGCCCCCACATATATTGGCGGTGATTTTAGATGAAATGACAAACGTAGTATGAAAATAGGTTTAGCAAAATTGAGGTCCGCTTACTAGATAGCAGGAAGACAGAAAGGGCACTTTCATGGTCAGCTGAAAACCCTATCAAAATACCATCCTGAAATTACTTTAAGACTCTAGTATTAACTCATAACATCAGAGTGGCAATTTCAGATCACAAGAGCTTTCCAGACACAGAAACGAAACTACAGCTGTGAACTGGAACAAAATGCAAAAACAAACAAGGACTAAAGTCCAACTTAGCTGGGAGTTGTCTAGCAGCAGGAACATGCACAGAAAGGCTTCTGATTACAATGTTGACCGGCATGGAAGTGACAGAGGAGCAAGGTTAAATAGCGACTCCCACATCCTGATGGAAACAGGTGAACAGAGGGGATGATGCACACCAGTTCAATTCCACCAGTGGCCACCGGGGGAGCCCAAAATCCAATTTCACAACATATATATATATAGATATTAGGCAAAACAGGGAAATCAGAGGAGTTAGAATAAACCAATTAGAAGTAAAAGCAGCGGCCTTTGCAGATGATCTCTTACTTTTGATTTCCAACCCGAAAACTGCTTTCCAAAAGCTGTTACAAACCTTCACGTTATTTGGGGACCTTTCTAATTTTAAGATCAACCTTGATAAGTCCGAAGCCCTTAATATTTCAGCAAATGCGTCAGATATTCACTTCCTGAAAAATACTTTGCCCTTTAAATGGCCTAAAGACAAAATTAAATATCTTGGCATCTTTATCTCCAAAGACCCAAACTCCCTTTTCTTCATAACTTTTTCCCTATCCTGGAGAACATTAGAAGCCTTCTCACCTCATTTGACTTAGCCTGTCTGTCCTGGATAGGTAGAGTGAACATTTTTAAGTCATATATCCTACCCAAAATCCTCTGTCATGAACATCTCACTTCTGAAATCTTGCTTCAACACACTAAATAAAATTATCTCAAAATTCATCTGAAAAGCTAGATTACCCTTTAAGACACTTATCCTCCCAAAACAATGAGGGGGCCTGGCCCTTCCGGATCTCCAATCGTATTATCATGCCATACATATAGCCAGATGGTTAAAATTAACACATTTGGTAAATAATGACGCACAAGCACATTTTGAAATGCAATTATTGGGTCAGGATTTGGGAAAATTGTTATGGACCAATTACCCTACCTCAAACATAAGCTTTAATGAAATCCTTTCCACAACCATTCTAATTAAGCGCTCACTGATTCCTAATCAGCCACCTTCTGGTCTTTTCCTGGACAAAATTCCAATTGGCTTGATCCCATACATCTTCTATCCGGAATCCACTCCACGCTCAGAATGGCTTTGGTTGGACTTACTGACCAAAATTAAGCCACCTGTCTTGAGATTATTATCAAAAGTCTACGCTAACCTCGGAATCTCCCTATCATCTGAAGACATACAGAGAATTTGTTGATAAACCTATAGAGAGGGCACTACAAATAAATGCTCAGCCATCATTGAGCGCCCCCCGAGGAAACAATATTTGCGAAACGCGCGTCGGGGCTCCTCTCTTCCGCATACCGCTGCAGGGCGACTCTACATGTGCATATATCTCTTCATTTGTAAGTACATCATAGCTTGATTCATGCATGTGCTTGGGATTTTCCTTATTATACTTATACACTGATACTAGGATGTACTTTCATAATATGCATGAGGCACTTTATTGTCCTGTGTGACTTATGTGCACACCTATTGTCCCCCTGTACCTGCTCCCTATGTGTGAACTATCACGCTATTGTTGCCAGGATAGTTGTACACAAATGTGATAATTGGGTCTCACATATAGGGCTGCCCTGCTATACTTTACCGACATTAGGCACCTTTTATTGTTTCAAGTTTTCTTGACCACATGCCTTGTTTCTTTATACCTGCTTCTTATATGTGAACTATTATCTTACTAAATGACAGGTTATTGGCTGTGAGTCACGGTCTACACGTTTCAAGCAGGATACATGTGTATGCGGCACTAGTGTCGCTTCTCCACTATTTACTACAAACTTTGTCTTTATTAATATACTTTATTTGTATGTATTGTTTTTATGGTTCTTTAATAAAATTGTAATTTTTAGCTCTTGGAGTTCATCTTCTTTTTGGTTTATAATACAGAGAATTTGATCGAACTCCCATGGCTTTTCTAGATGCATCCTACTCCAGGAATCTCCTTATAAAATACTATCACGTTGGTATTATACCCCGGAGAGGCTTTTTCATTTAGGCCTCACTGACTCTCCAATGTGCTGGAGATGTACGTCTTCTAGGGGTACACTAAGGGTACCGTCACACATTGAAATTTTCATCGCTGCGACGGCACGATCCGTGACGTCGCAGCGATCGTATGATCATCGCTCCAGCGTCGTAGACTGCGGTCACACGTTGCAATCACGGCGCTGGAGCGATGCCGAAGTCCCCGGGTAACCAGGGTAAACATCGGGTAACTAAGCGCAGGGCCGCGCTTAGTAACCCGATGTTTACCCTGGTTACAAGCGTAAACGTAAAAAAACAAACCGTACATACTCACCCGTCGGTGTCCTTCAGGTCCCTTGCAGTCTGCTTCCTGCTCTGAGTGCAGCCGTACAGTGAGAGCAGAGCGCAGCACCGCTGTGATCTGCTCTCTCACTTTCCGGCCGGCACTCAGAGCAGGAAGCAGACTGCAAGGGACCTGAAGGACACCGACGGGTGAGTATGTACGGTTTGTTTTTTTACGTTTACGCTTGTAACCAGGGTAAACATCGGGTTACTAAGCGCGGCCCTGCGCTTAGTTACCCGATGTTTACCCTGGTTACAAGCGAAGACATCGCTGGATCGCTGTCACACACAACGATCCAGCGATGTCAGCGGGTGATCAAGCGACGAAAGAAAGTTCCAAACGATCTGCTACGACGTACGATTCTCAGCAGGATCCCTGATCGCTGCTGCGTGTCAGACACTGCGATATCGTAACGATATCGCTAGAACGTCACGAATCGTAACGTCGTAGCGATGGAAATTTCAATGTGTGACGGTACCCTAACACACATTTTTTGGTCTTGTCAGAAGCATCAGTACTTCTGGCATCAAATCAATCAATCTATAAGAGCTATGGGAGTTTTGAAGTTGGATCTCACAGCCCCAGAAGTCCTTCTGTCTCTTCCCTCACCGAATTTTAAACCTAAGAAACACGATCTCCCACCTCTACTGCTGGGAGCAGCAAAACATTTAATTGCGTTGAAATGGAAGCAAACAACCCCACCATCCTTGGGGAATTGGATTGAGAAGGTTAGGGATATTTTTCGTCTGGAAGAATTGACAAGCTGGGAAACGCTCTCTCACGACCTTTTCCTAAAGAGCTGGTCCAACTACTGGACTGGACATAATCAGAGCATTGTCTGACTTAAATTTTTCTTTTGTATTCTTCAGAGTTTTGGATATCCTAAGAAATGATTCCCATTTATACTAGTGTGACAGAGTCTCCTCCCCCTATTTCAGCCTCAGTAAACAAACTTATTATTCCTATTTTGATTTCAAAAGGTTTATTATAATTTGATGTTCAGTCTAAATTTGGTACGCATATGTTGGTCTTATGCCTTCGCTGAATCATAAGTGACACCTGTTTGGTCGTTTCATTTTGTTTGGTTCTATTGATACTTGATTATACAAATGCATAACTTCATTTGTACTACGAACATTTACTCCTTACAAGACATATTGTGATGAGTGTTTATTTATTATTTTAACAAAAGAAACATACAAGAATTGAAAAAAAAATATATATATTATTTTTTTTTTAGTAGTAAAATCTAGATAATGTTTTTCTGTGTTTTCACATGGCCTAAACTTACACTTAGTCCTGTTGTGCTTTCTGTTTTCTATATAATGCAGTCTGGCAGCTTGCACATGTTCACACTTAGGAGGTGCTGGTCAGTTTTTTGTATATCTATAGATATATCTATCTATAGATCTATCTGTCTATAGATCTATCTGTCTATAGATAGATAGATCTATAGATAGATATGTCTATAGATAGATAAATATGTCTATAGGTAGATAGATATGTCTATAGATAGATAGATATGTCTATAGATAGATATGTCTATAGATAGATAGATAGATAGATATGTCTATAGATAGATCTATCATCTATCGATCCATCATCTATCTATCTCCAGATATATCTATAGATCTATCTATCTATAGATCTAGCTGTGTGTAAACATTATTCTTCAATGGAGTATGTAAATGAAGAGGTTGAACAACAAATGACATCACAATTCTTTTTTTTGTTAAATATTAGATCTTTATTTAGCATACAAAAACGCATAGAAATCGGCATGAAAATCTGCATCAAAAAACGCGCGGATTTTTTCCTGTGTTTTCTGCTAAGAGATGCAGAATCTGCGCAGAAAATTCTACAGGCAAATCTTCAATGTGTGCACATACCCTAACAGTAAAATCTGCACTATAGTATGGACCTCCTGAGATTTGTACTGTGCCTGAAAAATATTTCCCGATTACATGTAGGGTATTGGCGCAGTCAAGAAAAAAATGGACCTCAGTTTGTGTAAAAAATAATTCCTAAGCCATTAGAAAAATTAAAACTTGGGGCTGAATCAACATTTTAGCAATTAAAATATAATTTATTCTTCATCACTCAATGGTATAAAATTCTGTGAGGCACATGTGGTGTCAATATGATCACTGCACCCCTAGATGAACTCATTGGGGAGTGTTAATTTGTAAAATGAATTCACATATGGGGGGGTTTCTGTTGTGTAGGCTCCTCAGGGGCTCTGCCAATGTGACATGGCGCCCTCAAACCATTTCAGCAAAATCTGAACTCCAATATTATGCTTCTTCCTTCCTGATTTTTTCACTGTCTCAAAAGTAGTATTCCCCTACATATGGGGTATCGGCGTATTCAGGAGAAATTGCACAACAAATTTGTGCAATTTCTCATGTGATTTTTTATTTTCAAGGCTCAACATTATAAACTAATGTGAAGCACCTGAGGGTTCAGGGTGCTCACCACACATCTAAATACATTCCTTCAGGGGTCTTGTTTCCAAAATGGTGTCACTTGTTGGGGATTTCACAGCAGGTGATCTCCAAACAGGACATGGTGTCCGCTAATGATTCCAGGAAATTTTACATTCAAAAAGTCAAATGACGCTCCTTCTTTTCCAAGCCCTGTTGTGCGCCCAAGCAGTGGTTTTCCCCCACATGAGGTATCAACGTAATGAGGGGAAATTGCACACCAAATTTTGGGGTCCATTTTTTCTGTTATCCTTGCAAAAATAAAGTGACTGAAGTAAAAAAAAAAAATATTTGAAAAAAGTTAAATGATCATTTGTTTTTCCACATTCAAAAAATTCTTGTGAAGCTCCTGAAGGGTTAATACACTTTTTGAATGTGGTTTTCAGCTCCTTGAGGGGTTCAGTTTTTAGAATTTTGTCACTTTTGGGTATTTTCTATTATATAGACCCCTTAAAGTCACTTCAAATGTGAGGTGGTCGCAAAAAAGAAAAAAAGGTTTTGTAAATTTTGTATGAAAAATGAGAAATCGCTGGTCAACTTTTATCCCTTATAACGTCCTAACAATAAAAAAGTTTCAAAAATTGTGCTGATGTAAAGTAGACATGTGGGAAATGTTATTTATTAACTGTTTTGTGAGACATCTCTCTGATATAAGGGTATAAGATTTCAAAGTTTGAAAATTGCAACATTTTCTAAATTTTCGCCAAATTTCCATTTTTTTTCACAGATGCAAGTTATACTGAATAAATGTTATCAATACCATGAAGTACAATATGTCACGAAAAAATAATCTCAGAATTGCTGGGATCCATTGAAGCATAATGTGGTAGTGCACCATCTTGGGTGTCAGGTCCGAGCATTCCTACATGAACAGTTTCCTGGAAAGTGGATTGGTCATAATGAGCCAGTTGAATGGCCACCAAGGTCTCACGATCTGACCCCCTTAAGGCTGAGTCACACATAACGATATCGTTAACGATATTGTTGCAACGTAACGCTTTTGGTGACGTAACAACGATCCCGCTAACGATCTCGTTATGTGTGACAGCGACCAACGATCAGGCCCCTGCTGGGAGATCGTTGGTCTTTGGGGAATGATCAGGACCATTTTTTGGTCGCTGATCACCCACTGTCATCGCTGGATCGGCGTGTGTGACGCCGATCCAGCGATGTGTTCACTTGTAACCAGGGTAAATATCGGGTTACTAAGCGCAGGGCCACGCTTAGTAACCTGATATTTACCCTGGTTACCATTGTAAAAGTTAAAAAAAAACCACTACATACTCACATTCTGATGTCTGTCACGTCCCCCGGCATCCACAGGGTTAAAACTGCTTTCGGCAGGAGCGCTGCTGCCGAGAGCTTCCCTGCACTGACTGTGTCAGCGCCGGCCGTAAAGCAGAGCACAGCGGTGACGTCACCGCTGTTACTGCTGGCGCTGACACATTCAGTGCAGGGAAGCTCTCGGCAGCAGCGCTCCTGCCGAAAGCAGTTTTAACCCTGTGGACGCCGGCGGGGGACGTGACAGACATCAGAATGTGAGTATGTAGTGTTTTTTTTTTTTTTACTTTTACAATGGTAACCAGGGTAAATATCGGGTTACTAAGCGCGGCCCTGCACTTAGTAACCCGATGTTTACCCTGGTTACCCGGGTGCTGTAGGGGGACTTCGGCATCGTTGAAGACAGTTTCAATGATGCCGAAGTCGTTCCCCTGATCGTTGGTCGCTGGAGAGAACTGTCTGTGTGACAGCTCCCCAGCGACCACACAACGACTTACCAACGATCACGGCCAGGTCGTATCGCTGGTCGTGATCGTTGGTAAGTCGTTTAGTGTAAAGGTACCGTCACACTAAAGCGATGCTGCAGCGATACAGACAACGATGCCGATCGCTGCAGCGTCGCTGTTTGGTCGCTGGAGAGCTGTCACACAGACCGCTCTCCAGCGACCAACGATGCCGAGGTCCCTGGGTAACCAGGGTAAACATCGAGTTGCTAAGCGCAGGGCCGCGCTTAGTAACCCGATGTTTACCCTGGTTACCTGTGTAAAATGTAAAAAAACAAACACTACATACTCACCTTCGCGTCCCCCGGCGTCCGCTTCCTGCACTGACTGAGTGCGGGCCCTAACAGCAGAGCGGTGACGTCACCCTGGTTACCCTGCACTTAGTAACCCGATATTTACCCTGGTTACCATTGTAAAACATCGCTGGTATCGTTGCTTTTGCTGTCAAACTGTTGTGAACTCTGTTTTTGGGCTCCCTCTTGTGGTCACAAGTGGTACTGTGTGAGTGTTGTCTTTGGGCTCCCTCTGGTGGCTCTTTGTGTCATTCTGCAGGTCTGAGGTTGGATCAGCTGTCTCGTTATCTGTTAGCTGGTTCCTATTTAGTTCAGCTGGACTTTCAGTGGTTGCCTGCTGTCGTTGTATTCAGTGCTATTCTGATTGCTCCTGTCTACATCCGTTATCAGTCTCTCCAAGAGAAGCTAAGTTTTGTTTGCTTATTTTTGCTCATCTGTGTTCAAGATGTGTCCTAGTATATGATGTGTTTTGGTCCAGCTTGCTAATATGTGATTTCCCTGCTTGCTGGTGCTCTGGGGTGCTGAGTTGCTCCCCCCACATCGTTAGTTGGTGTGGGGGTTCTCGCATTCTCTGCGTGGATATTTTTGCATAGGGTTTTTTACTGACCGCACAGATCCCTTGCTATTTTCTGCTATCTAGCGTTAGCGGGCCTCATTTGCTTAACCTGTTTCATCTCTGCGTTTGTCTTTTCCTCGCTGGTTAGATTTGTGATCCTAAGCCACTGGGATCATAACACAAACACAACGATACACGGCGATCTGACGACCAAATAAAGTTTTGAACTTTAATCAACGACCAGCGATATCACAGCAGGAACCTGATCGCTGCTGCGTGTCAAACACAACGATATCGCTATCCAGGACGCTGCAACGTCACGGATCGCTAGCGATATCGTTTAGTGTGACGGTACCTTAACTCCAGCTTTAGACTTTTATCTTTGGGGTCATCTGAAGGCAATTGTCTGTGAAGATATGAGATGTGGAGCATCTGAACAATGGATACTGGAAGCCTGTGCTAGCATTTCTTCTGCTGTGTTGCTATCAGTGTGTCAAGAGTGGGAGGAGAGGGTTGCATTGACAATCCAACACAATGGGCAGCACTTAGAACACATTTTATAAGTGGTCATAAACTTGTAAATAACTCATGAAGGAATAAAGTAAGTTACGTTAAAACCAAGCACACCATTGTTTTCTTGTGAAATTCTCAATAAGTTTGATGTGTCACATGACCCTTTTCCCATTGAAAAAAATAAAGTTGGATCCAAAATGGCCGACTTCAAAATGGCCACCATGGTCATCACCCTCTTGAAAACTTTTCCCCCTCTCATATACTAATGTGCCACAATCAGGAAGTTGATATCACCAACCATTCCCATTTTATTTAGGTGTATCCATATAAATGGCCCACCCTGTATATAGTGACGATTATTGTAGATATAATTTCATGTCAATCATTTGTATCCTTTGTTTCATAGGATTATAAAATCCCCTTCAGTGTGCAGCTATAACAGAAGGCAAGGACCCTCTTTGGAGTGTAGCTAGCTCAGCAGGGGGGACAAGCTCCAAAGGCAATGAGTGACAGATCTCGCACCTTGATTCAGTCCAAAGTAGGACAAAGGCTGCTTGCAATATAGAGTCATGCTGCAGCTGCCATCGAATATTCTAGAAACATGATTCCATAAAGAGTTATGGAGATACTATACATCCTACCGTACATTTTTTTTATATTACCGAGACACCCAGAACATGGCGAATGCCCACCTGGGGCTTGACCTGTTTTAGCACCCAAGGGTATGGAGATAGAACCTTTTCTCGGTTTAACTTCCCATGCTACCGGGGCTGGTTTCAGACCCGATATCCCTGTTAATGGCTTATATTTAATGAGGAATTAGTGGCAGTCCAACCGAGCTGGCAGCGCTGTTTCACTGGTGCTAGTGAAAAGGGCCTCTCAGCTTGTTAGGGTTGTGAACAAGTGTGGTGGTATGGGCAGTAACTGCGTGGGCCATATTCTCTCACTCCCCATGCCTCCTGTGGCCCATGTGGACAGGGACGTCTGTGTAAAACTGTAACAAGCTGACCTTTTGTGTCCCCAGGGTTTGCGTAACGTCAAATTGGTTAAAGTGGAGAGACCACATTATGTGATTCGTCTGACATAATAATGACATCAGGCGAGGTGTGGGTTTCTTACATGTGGCAGCGGTGGGATTCTGCATGATCTCTCTGGTGCCATCCTTCACAAGTGGTGGCAGCATGGTGAGATCAAGATAAGAGTCTGTGAGAGTGTGGGACCCATAATCCCAGATCCTAAAGACTACCAGCAGTAGCTTTTTGCCGCTAGGCCTTAAGATCAGCTCAGCACAAGACAGTCCGTGTGCAAATACTGTAAGGTGTGTGGGTGCATCAGGTTGCAGTTGTGTGTCAATTATCAAAGATTGCAAGGATGGTCAGTGGCACCAGGGGCAAAGCCAGGGAGATGGCCAGTGTTTTGATGGTGGGGAGGAGGTGGAAGACCATGTTCCTCAAGTAGAGGGGGAGTCCACCTCAGGCTCCCCAAGAAGCCAGTGGTCACTCAGTCCCACAGTGGACCGCTCACCACCTTACAGTCCCCCCAGCCAGGCAAGTTCAGATACACTCCTGCAAGCTGCCATGCACAGAGTCAAGTAAGGAAGCAAGGCCTCCTACAAGACTCTGATAGTAGCACCAGAACATCGCGAGGCAGCTGTAAAATGTCAGTGGGAGCACAAGCACCAGCAACAAATGCTTCAGCTCCAACTCCAGCTGCAGACCCCAGACAGTCACGAGTCCTCCGAGATTCGGGTCACGAAGCTACGGGCAATGGACTTCCCCCTGCGGGACAAAGGAAGGGACTTGGACACTTTCTTTCTGGCATTTGAAAAATACTTGCCATCCGTACAATCTGCCTGAGGACCAATGGGTCAGGTTCTTAACCTCTCGCCTCAGGGGTAAGGCCCTGGAAATCTTTGGGTACATGCCCAGAGAGACTACCCTGAGTTATAAGGACATCAAGCTGGCTCTGATCCGGCAGTACAACTTGACACCTGAGTAGTGTTGAGCGATACCGTCCGATACTTGAAAGTATCGGTATCGGAAAGTATCGGCCGATACCGGCAAAGTATCGGATCTAATCCGATACCGATACCCGATACCAATACAAGTCAATGGGACTCAAGTATCGGACGGTATCCTGTATGGTTCCCAGGGTTTGAAGGAGAGGAAACTCTCCTTCAGGCCCTGGGATCCATATCAATGTGTAAAAGAAAGAATTAAAATAAAAAATAGGGATATACTCACCCTCTGACACGCCCTGGACTTTACCGCCGTAACCGGGAGCCGTTGTACCTAAGAATGCGCGCTTGAAGGGCCTTAGATAACGTCACGGCGCTCTGATTGGTCCGTAGCGGTCGCGTGACCGCTACGTGACCAATCACAAAGCCGTGACGTCACCTAAGGTCTTTCAAGCGCTTGAAATACCTTAGAAGACGTCCGCAGCTTCTGATTGGTCGCGTAGCGGTCGCGTGACTGCTACGCGACCAATCACAAAGCCGTGACGTCACCTAAGGTCTTTCAAGCGCATTCTTAGGTACAACGGCTCCCGGTTACGGCGGTAAAGTCCAGGGGCCGCCGGAGAGGTGAGTATATCCCTATTTTTTATTTTAATTCTTTCTTTTACACATTGATATTAATCCCGATACCGATTCCCGATACCACAAAAGTATCGGATCTCGGTATCGGAATTCCGATACCGCAAGTATCGGCCGATACCCGATACTTGCGGTATCGGAATGCTCAACACTACACCTGAGACATACCGGAAGAAGCGCAGAAGTATGCAGCGAGGTCCTGCAGACAGCTGGGCTGATCACATGTGGGCAATACCGAGAGCAGTTGATCAGTAGACCATGGGATTGGAGCTTACCACCGTCCAGCAGCTGAAAGGTCACACTGCGACTGAGCAGTTTTTGTGGAACTGACTGGAGGACCTCCAGCAGTGTCCCCATGACTGGAAGCCAAAAGGAGTCTCTGCAACAGAGACACTTGCCAATGAGTACTCCAACAACAGAACTTCAGAGGCCAAGACATCTGCAAGCTGGAGAGGGAGTAAGACGCAAGGGGTGCCTGCTGTCCCTGCACCCAAAAAAGGGGGGTACCCAGTGGGGGAACTCCGACTATGTCTTTTCTGCAGACAGTCAGGAGACTTCAAAGCCATGTGTCCCCAGGGCCAGAAAGATCTGTCCCCATCCCAGAAACCATGCACTGTTTTGTGTGTAGGTGGGGGTGTTGGGAGGTCCCTTGCTAACCTTCAGCATGTCACTACAGGCTAGGCCGGTGCAGAGATGATTCTGGTACAGCTTGAACCTGTGTCTCCAAAGGATTTGGTACCAGTGAAAATGCTTGATGTCTCTGGGATTGGAGTGCGGGAGGTGGAGGTAACCTTGAATATTCTCGCAAGTGTTTTGTTTGGACGGACTTGGGGTAGCTAGTAGGGTTGAGCGAAACGGATCGGTCAATTTCATAAGTCGCCGACTTTCGGCAACGTCGGGTTTCGTGAAACCCGAGCCGATCCCAGCGTGGGATCGGCCATGCGGTCGGCGATCTTCGTGCCAAAGTCACGTTTCGTATGACGCTTTAACCGCCATTATTTCAGCCAATGAAGGAGTGTGGGCAGCGTGATGATATAGGTCTTGTCTTGCTTTCTGCGGCATCACAGGGGGTGGGGGTATAAACGCCATCTTACCGTTTTGGATTTAGCGATTTACACAGTCCGAGGAATGTACTGATTTACAATCTGTCCGAGGAGAGAGAGAGAGAGAGAGAAAGAGAGAGAAAAAAAAAATCCCCATTGACCTGCATTGGGCTTCGTGTTTCGGTCGGCCCCCCGACTTTTTACAATAATCGGCCGATTTCACACGATCCGACTTTCAAGAAAGTCGGGTTTCACGAAACCCGACTCGATCCTAAAAAAGTAAAAGTCGCTCAACCCTAGTAGCTAGTGGTCCAGTATGTGGCCATTGAACCCCCAAGGTCTGATCCTCAAGGCAGCAACGTAATGTCCATCCCTGTTGATGTCCATGTCATTAACATGCCTACTGAAGGGGGTGTGAGGGTGGGTGATGTACTGTGTCCATCTCCACTCGAGAGGGAGGAGATCAATCAAGCCTCCTGTGATAATACCTTAGAGTGTGGCCAGATGGCATGCTGGAACAGTTTGTCTTGTGATGTTGTCACAGAGGGGACAGACAGGGCAGTGGAGGAGGAGCATGCAATTGAGAGCTGGGCTGTCCCAGGAGAGGTAGGGCTCCCAGATATGACCTCATTGCAGGGTCCCTCCACAATTGGGATGTCAGAGGACCAGTTTAGTCAGTCTGGACCGGTGACTTGGTTGAAAGCAGAGGATAAGTGGACACTACCATCAGCTGCAACGTCCGTGGCTGCTGTCACTTGCAGTGGTAGTACTGGGGCCCCAGAGGCCTCTTGGGGGTCTGAAGGCTTCCCCCCTTTTGACCAAGTGGCTGCTAGGTCAGACGGAGGCCAGGAGACAGGTCCCGGGGAACTGACAGAAGACTTGGAAGTCTCATCTATTCTGACCATGTCCAGTCAGGCGATTCAGACGGTGTTGGAAACTGGCGACAGCCTGAAAGCTCTCAAGGAGCAGGCGGCACATCATCCCTCAGACTCACACCTCAAGCAGATGGTCTGGGATGAAGGATGGCTGTACCAGCTAACGGCCTAGGGACCGACAGTTAGTGGTAGTTGCTGCGGATTGCACATAAGATTCCGATGGCTGGACATCTAGGGATCACTATGACCAAGGCCAGGCTAGCCCAGTATTTCTACTGGCCATGAATGGGGGCAGATGTGGCTGCCTACTGCCGCTCATGCGACACCTGTCAGAGGGTGGGGAAGGCCCCAAAGCCTCACTGATAGCTGTTCATCATTGAAGAGCCTTTCAGGAGGACTCCCACCAGCTCCGGGAAACACTACGTACTGACAATAGTAGACTAGGCCACCGTCTTACTGCAGATTCTCTCTTGAGTGGGTTTTCACCAGGAAATGCTATCCGACCAGGGGACCCAGTTCATGTTGCAACTGATGGAGTCCCTCTGTAAGCAGATACAAGTGGAACATCTGGTGACCAGCCCATACCACCCACAGCCCAATGGACTGTGTGAAAGGTTCAATGGCAACCTGAAGCAGCTGCTTAAGACGTTTGTCGACTCCCATGGGCGTGACTGGAAGTGATACCTCCCACACCTGCTATTTGCCTACCTCGAGGTTCCACAGGGGGCTCAATAGGGTTCTCCCTCTTTGAGCTCCTGTATGGGCGACGTGTGTGGGGGTTCCTGGCTCTGGTGAAAGAGGTCTGGGAAGGAAACTTAGCCACCCCTTGAGTGTCAGTCATTGAGTATGTGCATTTCTGTGACAAGATTTAGGCCTTGCCTCAGCTGGTGCACAATAATATGTAATATGACATGAGCCCTAAAGTGATGGTAAGACCAGAATTTTACCCTTCACCAGCACCCACTTGAGAGACGGATCCGCCCATAGGAACAGGAAACCTACAGAAATAAAAGGGGCGGTCCATCTCTCCTCCTCAGTTGGTTTCCTGTTCCCATGGGAACCGAAGGAAGAAGACCTATGAAGAAATACCTGGGCCAGTGCATGCCGCCTGTGCAGTAACGGCAAGGGCTGCGGTCCGGAGGCAGCATCGGCAGAGTTCTGTCTATCAGCCTCCCTCCTCGTCTGACAGTGATGACCACCCGGTACCACATTGACACGCGGCGCGTGATCTGGGTCCGGATGAGGCCGCCCAGACACGCACGATATCGTGGGGAGCATTCCGGACGCCTCCACTATGCAAGAAGGTTGATACCAGCGGGGCGACTGAAAGAACAAGGCCACATAATGTGCCGGAAAGCGCTCCTGCCCCAGAAGTGATAGGTACTTCCAGGGCGGACCAGAAGAGGTGGAGCAACCGGCGGGAACTGTGCCGGATTCAAATATAAAACAAGAGCAGGAGAACCACCTGTGTGCAAAGCGGTCATCCCCACAAGTGGAGGTTCATGACGATCGCACACCAGAGTTGGACTCGCATGCAGAGAGCACTGGATCTAGACGCTCCAGCAGAGGTTCCACGGACAGGAGCCAGAAGAGTGATGTGGCAGATGCACCCAGGAGTCGTACTGTGCGCCGTCTTCCAGAACCGGTATTGTATGGCTTCACTGGGTGAATGTATGGGGCTCTACCTATTAGGCTGACTTTCCTCTTGCTATATACCCCTTCTTTCAGACCAAGAAGAGATAGAAATCAAAACATAAGGAATGTGCCCTATGTACTCAGCCCTTCCCTGACTCCTACCCTAAGAGATTGTGTCATGATTGCATTAATAAAACAATGCAGGAGGAGGCTGCAGTGTCAGCAGTAGACATCCACACTATTAAAAGGGAAGAGATGCAGGCCCTGAGCCAGACCAGTATACCCCAAAGGCACAAAAGTAAAAGAAAGGCAAGGTCCCCTATCCTCAGTTCAGAATCGGACACTGACATTAAGGAAGCCTCCGACTCCTCAGAGTCATCCTCTTCACCTCCTTCATCAGATATGGAAGGTCACGTCTGTTTCCCTATAGCTAGTATTGACAATTTAGTCAGATCAGTCAGAAACAATATAGGGTGCACGGATACCAAAGACGCTCAAACGCCTCAAGAGATAATGTTTGCAGGACTGGCAGAAAAGAAAAGGAGGGCCTTCCCTGTAATCCCAGCAGTGAAAGCCCTAATTAAAAGAGAATGGGAGAAACAAAATCAGCGGGGCTTCCTTCCCTCAGCTTCTAAAAGAAAGTATCCATTTAGTGACGAGGAATTACTAAACTGGTCAAAAGTTCCTAAAGTAGACGCAGCAGTTGCCTCCACTTACAAACAGTCAGGTCTACCTGTGGAAGATGCGAGCATACTATCAGATCCACTTGACCGCAAAGCAGAATCTTCGCTAAAAAGGTCATGGGAAGCGTCTACGGGTAATTTTAGGGTCAAATTGCTATAGGCCATTTCTTTTATCAGAGGGGCAGCAGCATTTATGGTGGATGATTCGGCTGACTCTTTACGCCTGTTAGTTAGGTCAGCTGGCCTGATTAATAATGCAAGGCGCGCCTTATGGTTTAAAAGCTGGAAAGGGGACACGCAGTCCAAGTCAAGACTCTGCACTATCCCGCGTCAGGGTGAGTTCCTCTTTGGAAGTGTTCTGGATGAGATTCTCACCAAGGCAAAAGAAAGGAAAAAGTGTTTCCCTAATCCATCTCTCCCATTCTATAGGAGAGCATTTAGGAGACGACCATTTAATAAGAGAGGGCCGTCGGAAAGACAGGTCCGCTGGAATACAAAAGAAGAACAAAAAGTTGCCATGTTTAAAGGATCCTCCTTCCAGAGGGGTGGCGGCTATCGATAACCCTGATCCTCCAGTAGGAGGCAGACTGAAATTTTTTTCCCAAAAGTGGGAGACTAAGATCAAGTGCCTGGATTTTGAGTATAGTAAGAACGAGGCAGAAATTAGAATTCCATCACATTCACCGTGAATCATTTATTATTACTTCTTTCATTTCACCAATGCAACAGGCAGCTCTTGAGTCAGAAATTCGCAGTCCATTATTCAAAGGAGTCCTGATGAAGGTTTCGGAGGGCCAGGTAGGAAGGGGATTTTACTTCCCTTTGTTCCTTGTCTCTAAACCAGATGGCTCGTTTAGAACAATCATTAATTAAAAGAAGTTGAACACATTTATCCGCAGTCATAAATTCAAAATGGAGTCCATTAAGTCCACCATAAAACTTCTATTTTCTAGATGCGTCATGGCTGGCCTGAATCTGAGAGATGCATATTGCCGTTAACTCATACATGGCAAACATCGAAAATACCTCAGAGTCGCAGTGTCTATCGCGAGGGAGATTCACCACTTCCAGTTTACAGCAATGCCCTTCGGTGTCTCTATGGTACCCTGAATTTTCACAAAGGTGATGTTTGAAGTTATGGCTTTCTTACGTCACAAGGACACATTAATTATACCGTATCTTGATGACTTCCTCATAGTAGGAAATTCAACCACCAAATGTAAAGATCATCTAGCTGACACAATTTCGTCCTTACAAGTGCAGCGCCCCAGAGTCCTGGTCGTTGCAGTACTGTGGCTCCGCCACTATGGGGAGCTACGGTGCGTCCGATGGCACTGAAGGAGTTCATCTGATCAGGTATCACAGACACCAATACATTTCACCGCAGGGCCTCCGGGGGGAGCTAAGGGTTCTATTCATTAGGCCACTCCCCACCATAGTGGGTAAACTGGGGGTCAGGCAGGAAGTTAGAAGAGAAAGCTGACTGGATTGAACGAAGCAACACCTTGTGGCAGAGGGTGTTGTGGAGGAAGAGACAGTAGGGTCTCTGCCAGGGGTGGGATCCTGGCAGAGGCTTGGCATTGGAAAGAACGTAACGGGTCCGCGCCAGCTCCGGGAAGCGGCGGGATTCAAGAAAGGACTAGAAGCGAGATAGATTGTGCTGAGTGAGAAACGAGATCAAGCAATAGGAGAATTCCAGTAGGGGTCGTGCTGTAAGACCGAAGCAACACCCTACTGAGGCGCACTACCGGTGGCCGGAACGCCGAGGGAGTATTATAACATTCAGCTTCAAGCAATACTCTAAACAGCGGCAGGACAGTCAGTTTAAGGCGGGCTGTCTAACACATATCACCTATGAAGTCTTGGGAGGCAATTGCGGGAGAGGGGCGTCTCTAGGGTCCCGGAAGAACTCCAGGCCTACCCGACAAACGGGTGCCGTTCTAACCGTAACATCAGGGAGGGACGGACGATTAGAAGAACATCATTTAATCGAGTTGTGAGGGAACTTAAGAAACAGACACAACAGTTGTGGGGTACTTTCCGTAAGCACAGCAGGGGAGGACTACAACACATAGCGCTAAGAAGGAAGGCACCGATTTCCACCTGTGAAGAGAACTCTGGAAGTGCCATTGGACCGGCCGGACTTGCGCAGCCTGGTGAACCGTATTCTGGACTGAGGACTCAGAGATCTCCAGTAAAGAGGTAAAGAGACTGCAACCTGGTGTCCTCGTTATTTACCGCGACCTGCACCCCACAACTGCACCGTTACAACACCACTTATTGCACCGGACGTCCCCCACTGACAGACAGGGCCACGGACCGGGTCTAGCCACCGTGACAACCCCAGGACTGAGACCTAGAGGCCCGGCTCCGGGTACCCCTCGGCCCTGCGGCGGTGTGGGGGCGCTCCAAATCTTGGCGTCACGAACAGGATCTACTTAAGCCTGAAGAATCAGGTCATGTGTGCCTAGAGACTGTGATTTGTTGTGCTTGGACTGTACTTTATTAAGAGGACTGTGTGTTGTGCCATTTGCCGCCAAAATCCGCCGCCATTGTAGCGCTGAGGAGAGCGCAGGGAGAGAAGAGGGGCGTGAAGGGGGCGTAGGCAAGCTGGAGAGCGCGAACAGCAATGGCCGCCCAGTCTAAGTATTTCTGTGTCCTGAGGACGTGCCCGTCAACAGCCGAGGTCCGCCTCCTGATCCTGGTCGGAGGGTGGAGACCATGGGGACGGGGCCGCCCACGAAAGAGACCGCGGGAAGAAGACATTGGAGAGGAGATAAAGATGGCGACACCAGAAGCAACGCATGGGGATGGTCGAACTCCGAGAGAGGCTGGACAGCCCGGTGTGGCTCAGGATACGCCGCCGCTGCGGGAGCTGACCCTCACGGAGCCAACGATGGGCCGACCCCCCAGGCCGCCGTCGGAAGAGTGCGTGGCCGCAGCCGAGGCCCGGCGGATCGCTGCTCGCCTGGAGGCCGATGCTCGAGTGACTGCTCGGCTGGGCCAGCCCACGGAGGTCTGCTTGTCTCCAGTGTCCCTTGATCCTCTCAACCCGGTCGCGGCTGGAAGTGCGCCGCTGACACCAGGCTTGAAGCTCCTGCCTGAAGCCGAACACCTGCGGCACATGATGGCTGCATGGCGAGCCCGGCCACAACCGGTACCCCAGGTAGACTTGCTCACTGTTGCGGAGCCCCCCTTGTCCCACTGGGGTGTAGTGGTCTCCTTTAACCCCCAATATGGACGCGGGGTCATCCAGGAGATTGGGGAGCCGCTGCAAATCCACGTGGAACGGGAAGAAGTGGAGCCCTGCAGCGGAAGATTTCCCCGCGACCTGGAGCCAGGTGATGCGGTGACGTACACCCGATGGAGGAGGGCTACGGGAGAAGCTGGCTGGGTGGCGCGAGGTGTTCAGCGGTGCATCGCCCTCCAGGCTGCTGCTGAAGCACCGGAAGAAGGTGATCCCAAGGGAAAAGCAGCGGAGCCCGGCCCCGCGGAACCACAAGAAGCCCGACCTCGCCGTGCCCCGGAGGAACGTGTGCGCCTGCCAGTAAGAAGGGCCTCCCGGCGAGGGATTTTATCACTGCTGGGACCGGAACGGCGTCCTGGCTCACCAGTGCGATCTGTTGGCCTGGTGAGGCCGGATAGGAGACCACCTTCCGCTTCACCACAGTAAGGTTTTACTGTTTCTTTTGAAAATGTAAATAGTTCTCCTTTTAACTGTTTGTTTACTGTTTGCTGCTAAACCCGTCCAGGGTTAACTTTTTATGGATCCCTTAGTTGACCCGGGATCCTTATTGTTTGTTTTTCTACAAGTTTGCACAAGTTTTACAAACTGAGAAATCATGAACAGTGCATGATCCAAACTTTCTTGTAAATAGTTTGCACCTTATTAAAGGCGCTTCCTACTGGTTTTATTTAAAGACTCTTTGCGAAGATACCGTTCTGGAACCTTTGCTGAACAAAGACTGGTAGGCTGAGAAGACGAGCTACCTCAGAAAGACTTGATCCTCTTTTAAAGGGGATGTCCAACAGCGTACTTACGAGAGATACTGTTTTAAGAACAGTAATGCCATGGTAATGTTGGAATGAGAAAAGTTGTATGTGTTTTAACTAGTTAAATGTGAAGAAATGCTGATGATGATGCTCTGGAAGAAATGTAACTGCTTTGCATATAGGAAAGTTATGTGTGTTCAATTTGTTTAAAATGTGAAACCTAGATAATGTTCTTTGAAAAAAGAAAGATGCAGAAAGCCCGTAGGGGCAGATTTAGAGTTCTGCTTAAGTGAAAGTAAGAAAGTAATAATGAAGGTGAGGATAGAAGGTAAACCCTGAGTCCCCATAGAAAGTTAATAATGTGTTACTAAGGACAGAAAGTGAACCCGTAGGGGTTAGTGAGTGAGTCCTAATAGGAGCCAAGTAGAGCCGGCTCCATGTTCTCTAATTGAAAGGAATGTTATGTCTATACCATGTATAGTAGAGAAAGGCAGTAGGCCCTGGCTGAACGGGGCGGTCCTGTAAAAGAAAGGAGAGGCAGTAGGTCTGGTGCCATAGGGACAGGCGGTCCTGCAGGTTCAAAGTAGGAGAATGAAAAGTTAACTTGCCCTGTAATGTGATTATGGGAAGGCCTTTAGCGAGCTAAGAGTGTATGTTCCTTGAAGGCAATGTTAAATTATTGTTCATCAAATTGCACTTAGTAGAATACCCGGTTGGGTAATGAGAGTTAATTGTAGCCTGTTGCTATGATATTTAATTATGTTTGTAACGTTAAAGTGTCCTCACCTCCCATAAAGGGAAGCCTGTTCAAGTATACTTATTGTTTTGCACTCAACAAAATTGTATGTCTTTTTGCTAACTTGTATTGTTGTTTTCTTCCCAGTCCCGGAGTACTGTGTTTAACCAGGGGGGAGTGCAGCGCCCCAGAGTCCTGGTCGTTGCAGTACTGTGGCTCCGCCACTATGGGGAGCTACGGTGCGTCCGATGGCACTGAAGGAGTTCATCTGATCAGGTATCACAGACACCAATACATTTCACCGCAGGGCCTCCGGGGGGAGCTAAGGGTTCTATTCATTAGGCCACTCCCCACCATAGTGGGTAAACTGGGGGTCAGGCAGGAAGTTAGAAGAGAAAGCTGACTGGATTGAACGAAGCAACACCTTGTGGCAGAGGGTGTTGTGGAGGAAGAGATAGTAGGGTCTCTGCCAGGGGTGGGATCCTGGCAGAGGCTTGGCATTGGAAAGAACGTAACGGGTCCGCGCCAGCTCCGGGAAGTGGCGGGATTCAAGAAAGGACTAGAAGCGAGATAGATTGTGCTGAGTGAGAAACGAGATCAAGCAATAGGAGAATTCCAGTAGGGGTCGTGCTGTAAGACCGAAGCAACACCCTACTGAGGCGCACTACCGGTGGCCGGAACGCCGAGGGAGTATTATAACATTCAGCTTCAAGCAATACTCTAAACAGCGGCAGGACAGTCAGTTTAAGGCGGGCTGTCTAACACATATCACCTATGAAGTCTTGGGAGGCAATTGCGGGAGAGGGGCGTCTCTAGGGTCCCGGAAGAACTCCAGGCCTACCCGACAAACGGGTGCCGTTCTAACCGTAACATCAGGGAGGGACGGACGATTAGAAGAACATCATTTAATCGAGTTGTGAGGGAACTTAAGAAACAGACACAACAGTTGTGGGGTACTTTCCGTAAGCACAGCAGGGGAGGACTACAACACATAGCGCTAAGAAGGAAGGCACCGATTTCCACCTGTGAAGAGAACTCTGGAAGTGCCATTGGACCGGCCGGACTTGCGCAGCCTGGTGAACCGTATTCTGGACTGAGGACTCAGAGATCTCCAGTAAAGAGGTAAAGAGACTGCAACCTGGTGTCCTCGTTATTTACCGCGACCTGCACCCCACAACTGCACCGTTACAACACCACTTATTGCACCGGACGTCCCCCACTGACAGACAGGGCCACGGACCGGGTCTAGCCACCGTGACAACCCCAGGACTGAGACCTAGAGGCCCGGCTCCGGGTACCCCTCGGCCCTGCGGCGGTGTGGGGGCGCTCCACAGGCATTAGGGTGGATCATCAATTTTAAAAAATCCAGGCTTGTACCTCCGACCCTCCAGTCCTTTTTTGGTCTTCACCTAGACTCAACGAGTCAAAAATGCCTACTTCCAGAGGTAAAAATATTACTCATAAAGGAAAAAATTAAAGTGGGTATAGACAGACCCCGGATGTCTCTAAGGAAGGCTATGTCCCTGTTAGGTTCCCTTTCCTCCTGTATCCCGGCGGACCAATGGGCCTAGTATTATACCCGGAAGTTGCAACATCAGATCCTCCTTGAGGAGAAATGTTTGCGAGGTCATCTTGGAAGAATGATAACTCTATCCGCAGGAGTTTTGTCTTCTCTGGTTTCGTGTTTAGATAATTTCCATCTATATATTGGTGTCCCATGGGTGGTGAAACCCTCCTGTATAATCACTATGGACACTAGCCCTACGGGATGGGGTGCCCATATGAAGAAAGATGTCACACCGGGTCAATGGAATATAAGGGAATTGCAAGATTCATCAAACTTAAAAGAGCTAAATGCGGTTAGTTATGCACTGCACCATTTTTTTCCACAGCTCCAAGGGAAACACGTAAGAATCATGTCGGACAACACCACAGTAGTCACCTATGTGAACAAACATGGAGGAACCAGATCAGAAAGCCTAATGTCTTCCGCAGAGAAAATTTTCGATTTAGCCGAAAATCATATGCTATCCCTTTCTGCTCTTCATATCAGGGGCAAGGACAATTTGGAAGCAGATTTCCTAAGCCGCCATACATTAAGGCACCAGATATTCCAGAAGATCATGGATATTTGGGGTCTTCCTCAAATAGACCTTTTCGCCACAAGAAACAACAAGCAGGTACAGAGATTCGCCTTCCTGAACATGACAGATCATCCAGAAATACTGGATGCCCTTCAAACTCCATGGCATTTCGAACTATCTTATGCCTTCCGGCCAATAATACCGTTACCACTGGTCATCAGGAAAATCAGGGAGGAGAGGGTGAGAATAATCCTGATCGCACCATTCTGGCCCAAGAGGCCATGGTTCGCCTGGCTGCAGACCATATCAATATCAGACCCATGGGTCCTTCATTCAATCCCCAATCTGCTCTCACAAGGTCCATTTTTCCATCCTCAAGTGGAGAATCTGCACTTGATCTCAATAACTGCCTCTTAAGTTCTAAGCTGTCAAGAGGATTCTTGGAAGGACTAATTAATACACTTATACAGAGCAAAAAACATTGTACAACAAAAATTTACTCTAAAATATGGCGAAAATTCTTAGATTTTTATACGGACACCTGTTCTAGCGATGTTCCGATAACACCTATCTTAGAATTCTTGCAAAGAGTTATAGATTTAGGCCTGTCTATTAATACATTAAAGGTCCAGGTATCTGCTCTAGGGGCCCTTTATGGTTATAATATAGCAGGAGATAAGTGGATAGCACGTTCATCAAAGCATGTGAACTTATGAATCTGGTCCACATGTCTCGTATTCCTCCCTGGGACTTGAAACTAGTCCTGGATGCTTTAACAGGGCCCCCCTTCAAACCATTGGACTCTGTCCCTCAAAAATACGTATCTCTGAAGATAGCCCTTTTGGTAGCACTGACATCTGCTACGAGGGTTAATGATATCCAGGCGCTATCCATAAACCCATCATTTTTATTGATATCCGAGGACAGTTTAATACTAAAGCCGGATCCCTCGTATCTTCCTAAAGTGGCAGCGAAATTTATAGATCGCAAGAGATCTTTCTTCCCTCCTTCTTTAGTTGTCCGGTCAGTCCAGAAGAAGAAAAATTTCATACCCTATACCCTAGACAGTAAAAGAGCAGTCATGAAATACATAGATAGATCTAGGTATTGGAGATAGTGTAGGGCTCTGTTTATATCCTTCGAGGGTCACAAAAAAGGGTATGGAATCACGAGGGGCATATTATCGCATTGGATCAGGGACACGATTTACCTGGCATACTCCGTGAAAAATGAAAATCCTCCAGAGGCGCATTCAGCTCGAGCCATGGCATCTTCCTGAGCGGAGAGAGCAGACGTTCCAATTGAATCTATAGGTCAACTTGATTGACTCCGTCTACCTTCAATAACCACTACAGACTTAATCTTTCTTCATCTTCTGACTTAGCCTTTGGCAGAGCTGTACTCAGCACGGTGGTCCCTCCCAGGTGATAGATCTCTAGAGGTCTCTCAAGTGGGTGCTGTCATGGCGAAGGGTAAAAAGCCGGATTACTTACCAGTAATGCTCTTTTAATGAGTCTACGACAGCACCCACTCACTTCCCTCCCTAAGTTTGTTGTAAATAGTACACATAATAAATTATGGATATTTAAATAGGAGAATAGTATTCTTGGATGTACAAAATTATATTGCATATGCCTAATACTGGGCGGTTCCTCTGGTACTCTGAAATCCAACTGAGGAGGCGAGGTGGACCTTCCCTTTTATTTCTGTAGGTTTCCTGTTCCTATGGGCGGGTCCCTCTCTCAAGTGGGTGCTGTCGTGGACTCATTAAAAGAGCATTACCGGTAAGTAATCCGGCTTTTTTGTGAGTCAACCTACTAGGTGGGTCAAAAGGTGTGGTTACTCCAGAACAAGAAAAATAGCAAAAAAGGCAGAGATGCTTACCTGCCTAGGCCTCCAAACAAATGCACTATCAGGATGCAGTGGACCCATGTGGTTAAGATAGCAGCAACACAGGTGCAGAAATACCAATGAGGCAGCCACTCACAGCCTACCAAATTAATGGAGGGGGTGGCTGCTTGCCTTTTTTTGCTATTTTTCAGAATTTTTGGAGGATCTCTGAATCCTCTTTTTGTGCTAGCATTGGTTAGTGGTTAGAGTAGGACTCGTAAGCGTGGGGACCCGTGACGTGGGTTACGAGCTTGCATATTTTGGCCAAAATATAAACTAATACCTCACATATTTTTATATGTGTTTTTTGCATTTTTTCAGGATGCAGTTGGGTCCATTCTGTCTTGTAAACTGTGGTGTATGTTCACATGGGATGCATGTTAATAGCGCTGGGCAGCCCGCCTGAGCTAATAGAAGGGTGTCACTAATAGGGTGTTAAACTGGATGCTGTGCATTCCCATTGTGTGAACAGCGCCACGTACAAGTCTCTTATGTACAGTCATATGCCAAGCAGCCACCCCCTCCATTAATTTGGTAGGCTGTGAGTGGCTGCCTCATTGGTATTTCTGCACCTGTGTTGCTGCCAACATGGGTCCACTGTATTTGTTTGGAGGCCTAGGCAGGTAAGCATCTCTGCCTTTTTTGCTGTTTTTCAGAATTTTTGGAGCATCTCTGAATCCTCTTTTTGTGCTAGCATTGGTTACTCCAGAACAAGCTTCACGCTGCCTGGGAAGGCCTGTACCTCATGCTCCAGCAGCCCAATGCCGTAACATACCTGTTCAACCTAGACCACACCTGGGGAAAGTGGAAGGCTGTCTACATGAACATGATGAAGGCACATCTGAGCGGGAGGTCTGCATCCTCGCCGTATGCAACCTGCCATAAGAGGGAATGCCAGAGACCCTCCTGGATATGCTTCCCCAGGCTAGGATGAGTGGGACCATAGAGGATGTGGAAGTTTGTCATCTGCTCTTGTCAAACAAATGGTCCCAGCAACACTACACCCCTTCCGAGATTTGTTCAGCAACAAGCCCGGGAGGACAGAGTTGACCGTCCATCACTTTGACACCAGGCATCACCCCTCAATCCGACGTTCAGCATATTGGGTCTCCCTGGAGGTGCAGCAGCACTTGAGCCAGGAGATTGATGAGATGCTGAAGGTGGGGGTTATCCAACCATCCAGCAGCGCTTGGGCCTCACATGTAGTCCACATCCCAAAGAAGAACTGGTTCTGCATGGACTACAGGGGGCTCAAAGCTGTCAGGGTCACCAATGCGTACCCAATGCCGCGCATTGATGACCTGCTTGATCAGTTGACCGGGGCCAAGACTCTGACCATCATGGATCTTAGCCAGAATTATTGGGTTTTCCCTGACCTGCAATGCGAGGTAACGCTCTGCCTTTATCACCCCATTTGAACTGTACAGTGATGACATTCAGCATGAAAAATGCCCCTGCCACATTTCTTTTTATAGTCACCAAGCTGATCAAGGGACTTGAGGGGCATGCGGCAGCGTACCTGGACGACATTGCAATCTTCAGTCTCTGAGCAGGCTTGACCATTAAGATGGAAAAGTGCCAGCTGGGTATGAGGGCGGTCCTGGGACACCAGGTTGGCGGGGAGCCTGGGAAAGTGGATGCTATCACTTCCTAGCAGGTGATGTCCTTTCTAGGCACCACCAGGTACTATAGGAAGTTCGCCCCTCACTATAGTAGTGTGACAAGGCCCCTGATGGACCTCACCAAGAAGAAGCTGCCCTCTGCAGTCGATTGGTCAAACGACTGTGAATCGGCCTTCCAAGCATTGGAAATTGCCCTTTCCATCTTCCTGGTACTACAAGCACCGACTTTACATGGCCGTTTGTAGTATAGACCGATGCCAGTGACCTCGACCTCGGAGTTGTGCTCAGTTAGGTTGACACTATGGGCCAAGAATATCCTGATATTGTACCTGAGCCGTAAGCTCCTGCCGAGGGAGTTGGCCTACTCCACGATGGAGAAGGAATTTCTGGTAATTGTGTGGGCCCTGCAGAATCTGCATCCATACTTGTACGGACAACAATTCACAGTGGAAATGCACCACAACCCCCTCAGCTGGTTACACACCATATCTGGAATGAATCTGAGGTTGCTATGCTGGAGCCTTGCACACCAGCAATACTACATTCACCACAAGAAGGGCCGTGAAATTGGTAATGTCAATGAGTTATTCCCCGTGCGCCTGAACAACGTAAAGTGCTGCCCCCTAAGCCGTCAAAAGGGGTGAGGTGTAAAGAATATTGGATATATAATTTCATTTTCAATCTTTGTATCCTTTGTGGCATGGGATTAAAAAACCCTGTTCAGTGTGCAGCTGTAACAAAACAGTCATGCACAGTGATAAAAGACTAAGCGCAACATGAAGGGAAGAGGAGAAGGAAGCCCAAATGCTAGGGAAAGGGGGAGTGGAGACCGCTAGGCAGATCTAATAGCACCCTGCCACCCCTACCATCCCTATATTGGTTCCACAACAATCATTGAGCAGGAACCTAAGCCCAGTATATCCCTAGAGCTATGCCCTGGATAGGGAAGGGGCATGAGCACTGGTTAGTCTCCACTGTACACTAAAGACAAGAAGGGAGACAAACAAGGTGAAAGAAACTTAGCTTGAACAGACTCCAGAGAGGTAACACCAAACATCCTCGAAGAGCACTAGAAAGGAAGTAAGCCGACTGTTACAGCTCCAAGTCTTCACCAGAGAAAATGTGATGTACAATAACAAATTATATTGTGGTACCGTGTTAGCCAGAAAAATCAATGTGAATACTTTTCTGCCCAATGACGACAAAAGTATTCTTGGTAGCTAGAAGGAATATAGAGCGCACATAGGGTCTTATCCGAGATAAAGGGAATATTCGTGAGAGATAATATAAATTCACTCACCTATTATGGTTGTGTGAGACACAACCACTGCACTTAGCATTGGCGGCTGCTGCAAGCCCCGATGTGATGATCCTTTGCTAGGTGAAGAGAATAGGGCATCAGACTACGCTGCTCGCCTGTCAGGATAATGTAACAGAGAAGTCCAAGTAGATGGAATAGAGAATAGACTTTATTTCTACGCGTTTCGTGGTGATCACACCACTTCCTCAGGACAGTCTATACACTCTTTCCGCATACCCTCACTGGGTGGGACTCTGCGTGTGCCTATAACTCTTCTATTTTTGTAAGTATATATGGCTCCATTCATATGTGGTCAAGTAAAAAAGGCAGCACACTGCAGCGCTAAGACATGCAAACATGAAACATGAAAACTGAACTGCAATACTGCACTAGAAATATGAAAAATGAGAGAGTTTAGCGCATAAAAATGGCCAATTTTATGTGTACCTGATAGCCCCTTTACGGCATCTCTCGTATATCAGGTCCTACGCTTGCCTACCTCGCTGAGAATAAACGTCTCCATGTGAATGGGTACCTGTGAAAACCTCTTCCTAGACTCATATTCTCTCTCTCTGTGGAGGGGTACTGGACCTGCTGCGATTAAAACACCTGGGCTAGGAGGCGGAGTGCTCAGTCAGAAGGCTAAATAATATATTTGAAAAAACTGACCGTCACATCCATACATAGACCCCTCCACAGAGAGAGAGAATATGAGTCTAGGAAGAGGTTTTCACAGGTACCCATTCACATGGAGACGTTTATTCTCAGCGAGGTAGGCAAGCGTAGGACCTGATATACGAGAGATGCCGTAAAGGGGCTATCAGGTACACATAAAATTGGCCATTTTTATGCGCTAAACGCTCTCATTTTTCATATTTCTAGTGCAGTATTGCAGTTCAGTTTTCATGTTTCATGTTTGCATGTCTTAGTGCTGCAGTGTGCTGCCTTTTTTACTTGACTATATATGAGTTGGTTACTCTAGGTTCAGCACCTGTTCACACTTAGTCTATGTATGGATGTGACGGTCAGTTTTTTCAAATATATCCATTCATATGTGTTTATAGGAATTTTTTCCCGGTATACTTGCACACATGTGTTATAGTAATATAAAAATATAGGACCTTTTGCCATGTTGTACTTTACATGAGGCACCTTATTTTCCAGTCACTTACATGCACACTCGTTTTTCCCCCTGTACCTGCCCTCCATTTACGAGTTAATATCTTACTGCTGTTGGACATCCTTCTGGATGTGTGCCACCATAAACGTTTTATAGCATTTATATGTATTTATTGGTTATCTTGCGGCCCACCTCCTTCTTATCCCGTATTACTATACTATTCAGCAGGTTGTATTGTGTATGAGGCACTAGTGTTGCCTTTCTTTCATATTATTTTTTTGTATATTTTTTTTTTGTTATTTCTGTGCAGTTTTTTACTGTTTTAAATGGTCTTCAATAAAATTGTTATTTTTAGCTTTGGTATCCATCTTTTCTTTGGTGTACAGTCTATACACATACAGGGTCTTGTATTTATAGCAAAAGAATGCACATGGAGATGCATCCTTTAAAAAAAACACACCCAGTGGGCAGGGAATCTGACTTAGGCCGGCGTCACACTTGGCGTAAGACAATACGCCACGTATTATACGTCCGTACTACGGCCGTAATACGGAGAAATGTTCCCAAAATAGTGATCCGTAGTCAGGGTGTTTCAGCGTATTTTGCGCATGGCATCCTCCGTATGTAATCCGTATGGCATCCGTACTGCGAGATTTTCGCGCAGGCTTGCAAAACCGACATCTAATGGATTTATGTGCTCAAATGTTCGGGAAAACATATATACAGTATATATATATATATATATGTCATTGTGACACATATATATATATTCTGTATTTAGATTTCAATCAGCGCGATATCTGTGAACAGCCGGCAATTCAATTGCCGGCTTTTCATTTCTCCTGCACAAACCCGACAGGATATGAGACATGGTTTACATACAGTAAACCATCTCATATCCCCCTTTTTTTTGCATATTCCACACTACTAATGTTAGTAGTGTGTATGTGCAAAATTTCAGCGCTGTAGCTGCTAAAATAAAGGGTTAAATGGCGGAAAAAATTGGCGTGGGCTCCCGCGCAATTTTCTCCGCCAGAGCGGTAAAGCCAGTGACTGAGGGCAGATATTAATAGCCAGGAGAGGGTCCATGGTTATTGGCCCCCCCCTGGCTAAAAACATCTGCCCCCAGCCACCCCAGAAAAGGCACATCTGGAAGATGCGCCTATTCTGGCACTTGGCCACTCTCTTCCCACTCCCTGTAGCGGTGGGATATGGGGTAATGAAGGGTTAATGCCACCTTGCTATTGGAAGGTGACATTAAGCCAGATTAATAATGGAGAGGCGTCAATTATGTCACCTATCCATTATTAATCCAATTGTAGGAAAGGGTTAAAAAACACACACACATGATTGAAAAGTATTTTAATGAAATAAACACAGCGGTTGTTGTAATAATTTATTGTTCTCTCAAATCCATTTGCAGTCCCTCGCTTGGCAACATAATAAACGCACAAGATACATACCTTCTGATGTACTGTCAGGTCCAACGATGTAATCCATCTGAAGGGGTTAACTAATATTACAGGCAGGAGCCCTGCTAATGCAGCTGTGCTCTGTGCTTGTAATTCCCCTGCGAATGAATGAAATGTAGGTCATTGACCTACATTTCATTCATTCGCGGTGAGGCGCCCTCTGGTGGATGTTCTCATGAACTGCAGCCTGGGAACTTTTTCCCACGCTCCAGGTCATATGAGGACATCCACCAGAGGGCGCCTCACCGCGAATGAATGAAATGTAGGTCAATGACCTACATTTCATTCATTCGCAGGGGAATTACAGGCACGGAGCACAGCTGCATTAGCAGGGCTCCTGCCTGTAATATTAGTTAACCCCTTCAGATGGATTACTTCGTGGGACGTGACAGTTCATCAGAGAGGGTATGTATCTTGTGCGTTTATTATGTTGCCAAGCGAGGGTCTGAAAATGGAATGAGAGAGCAATAAATTATTACAACAACCGCTGTGTTTATTTCATTAAAATACTTTTCAATCATGTGTGTGTGTGTTTTTTAACCCTTTCCTACAATTGGATTAATAATGGATAGGTGTCATAATTGACGCCTCTCCATCATTAATCTGGCTTAATGTCACCTTCCAATAGCAAGGTGGCATTAACCCTTCATTACCCCATATCCCACCGCTACAGGGAGTGGGAAGAGAGTGGCCAAGTGCCAGAATAGGCGCATCTTCCAGATGTGCCTTTTCTGGGGTGGCTGGGGGCAGATGTTTGTAGCCACGGGGGGGCCAATAACCATGGACCCTCTCCTGGCTATTAATATCTGCCCTCATTCACCGGCTTTACCGCTCTGGCGGAGAAAATTGCGTGGGAGCCCACGCCAATTTTTTCCGCCATTTAACCCTTTATTTTAGCAGCTACAGCGCTGAAATTTTGCACATACACACTACTAACATTAGTAGTGTGGAATATGCAAAAAAAAGGGGGATATGAGATGGTTTACTGTATGTAAACCATGTCTCATATCCTGTCGGGTTTGTGCAGGAGAAATATAAAGCCGGCAATTGAATTACCGACTTTTCACTAACACCGCTGCGTATTTCTCGCAAGTCACACTGCTGGTCCGTGTGGAATCCGTATTTTTCTCGCCCCCATAGACTTTCATTGGCGATTTTTTTGCGCAGTACGCTGACAAACGCAGCATGCTGCGATTTTGTACGGCCGTAGAAAGCCGTATAATACTGAACCGTAATATACGGCTAATAGGAGCAGCCCCATTGAGAATAATTGTGCCGTATGTTATGCGAGTTTTACGGACGTAGTTTCTGCGCTCTTACGTCCGTAAAACTCGCCAGTGTGACGCCGGCCTAAAACACATATTCAAACACATATGTACATCATAAAACAAACGAAACAATCATAACATATAATTGAGTATAGCACTTAAAACCATTGCTCATACATGTAAAAATCTAAATACAAAAAAACACATTAAAAAGAGTAGTTAAGCAAATGAATAACTTTTGCAAGCTGGAGGAGTGCTGGAACCTACGGTGTTAAAACATTTATTCTTTGTCAGGACCCTGCTACTGATGTTTTGAACCATTGAGCCTTGGGTGGATTTAATTGGAATGCTTTGATTGGTGGTAGTTTCACAAGAGTCTGTGAAATCAAAGCTATAACAGTGGAAAACAAAAGTGCAGCGCCCCAGAGTCCTGGTCGTTGCAGTACTGACGCTCCGCCGCTAAGGGGAGTGATGGTACGTCTGATGGCACTTAAGGAGTTCATCTGACCAGGTATCACAGTCACACATTACACTTCACATTCTGGCCACCAGGGGGAGCAAAGGGTTCTATGTATTAGGCCACTCCTCACAATCTGGTAAAACTGGGGGCTGGATAGGGAGTTAGTCAGAAGCTGACTGGGTTGGATCCAGGTAACATCCTGTGGCAGAGGGTGTTGCAGGGGAAGATTCAGGGAGGTCTCTGTCAGGGGTGGGATCCTGACAGTGGCCTAGCGAACAGAACAGAACGTTACGGAGCCGCGCCTGCACCCATTGCAGCGGCATCCTAAGAAAGGAAACGAAGCGAGGTTTATTGTGGAGAAGTGAGAAATGAGATTGCAGCAAAAAGGAGATAAAGTCAGTAGGAGTCGTGCCGTAAGATCGAGGCAACATCCTACTGAGGCGCGTAGCCGGTGGCCGGAACGCCGAGGAAGTATTAGGCTCCAAGCAGTACTTCAAACAGCGGCAAGACAGTTAATTTTAGGTTGGCTGTCTCACCTAAATCACCTAAGCAGACATAGGGGGCAATTGTGGGAGAGGGACGACGCTAGGGTCCTGGAAGAACTCCAGGCCTACCCGTCATACGGGTGCGTCCTATCCATATCATCTGGGGGACGGAGAAAGAACATCAGAACAGATACGAGTTGTGAGAGAAGAACATCAGAAATAGACACAACAGTTGTGAGGACTATCCCATGGTGCTCAGCAGGGAGGTACTACAACACACAGGCGCTAGAAGGTAGGCACTGATTTCCATCTGCAAAGGAAACTCTGGATGTGCCTTCGGACCGGCCGGTCTCAGCCAGCCCTGTTAGCAGTGCTCTGGATTGCGGATCCTGAAGCCTTCAGTAAAGAGGTAAAGAGACTGCAACCCTGTGTCCTCGTTATTCATCGCGCCTTGCACCACGCCCCACCATCACACCTTTCATTGGACGCCCCTTAGCAGGGTCACGGACCGGGTCTAGCCACCGTGACAACCCCAGGACCGAGACAGAGAGGCCCGGGACCGAGTACCCCGCAGCCCTGTGTCTGGGGGCGCTCCAATTTGGCATCACGAACAGGATCTACTTAAGCCTGAAGAATCAGGTCATGTGCGCATTGGAACTGTGTCTGAATTGTGCTTGAACTGTGACTTATTGCGAAGACTGTGTGTTGCTATTTGCCGCCAAAAATGCCCACCAAAACCGCCGCCATTACAGCGCTAAGAGGAGCGCAGGAGAAGAAGAAGGGCGTGAAGTGGGCGTACACGAGCTGGAGGGCGCGAAAACAATGGCCGCCCAGTCTAAATATTTATATATCCTAAGTACGTGTCCGTCAGCAGCGGAGACCCGCCTCCTGATCTTCTATGGCGGGCGGAGACCGAAGAAACGAAACTATGACTCAGATGAGGTGGGACTGGAGACCAGAGAAGGCCTGCAGAAAAGAATGGCCTTGCACCGACCCCTGTCACCGGAGGACTACTCCGACATGCCCTCGTTGGAGGATTTCGACCCGCGGGAGCTGTCGATGGGGCATCCCATGCCTGAACGGTCCCCAGTCCGCACGCCTCCCTCAGGGGAGTGGAGTGGTGCCGGAGGAGTTACCTCAAGCGTAGGTGCTCAGTGCTGCGACTCCCAGGGAGGATGCCTCACCTCCGCACCTGACCCAGTTACCACTGCGATCACTGGCACCACGGTGGCCCCGCCGCCTGACCCCAAATTACCGGGGGGCACGACCTCGGGCCCTTCCCTTGGGGAGAATATAGGAACCACCTGATCGCGGAGTTCCAGCAGGAAGTGGAGCGGGAAGCGCGAGGCGAGCTGCTGGAGGGCTCCTTGCCGAAGTGGGGCGTTGTGATCGTTTACCAGCCCCAGGAGGGGAAAGGCTTCGTCCAAGAAATTGGAGCGGCCCTAAGAGTTCGCATCACCCGGGATGAGGTGGAACCCTGCCTGTGTGGAGACGGTGCCAAGTCCCTCCTGGAGCCGGGAGATATGGTGACGTACCGCCTGCATCTCAAGGGCAGAAGTTGGTGGGCCCGAGACATGCAGCGCTGTACAGCCGTCCTGGCGGTATCCAGAACCGAGGGGGAGGAGCTTGCCGCCGAAGCGGCTGCAGCAGCCTCTGCCACCGCCAGCATCATCCACCGGCCCACGCAGTCACTCATCGTGGCGCACCACCTGGTCGTGCAGAAGACCCAAACCCATGGAGTGTACCTGGCACCGGGAGTAGACTTGGAGTCAAGCCTGCCTGGGCCGCAGAGGGCCACCTGTCAGGTAAAGCCTCGGTGGAGGCCACCAGAACCAGGGTAAGATCCTAATGCTCTGAAACTGTACATAGATAACTGTTTGTTTCCCTGCTTTTTGCTGCTAATACCCGACCAGGGTTGTTCTTAAAGGGATCCCTTCGTTTACCCGGGATCCCTATTGCTTTTTGTTTTTGCTTTTGTTTTCATTTTTGCTTTTGTTCCACAATGTTACAAAGACTGCCAAATCATGAACGGTGAATGGTTCACAAACTGTATTGTAAATAGTTTGCACCTTCTTAAAGGTGCCCTTTACTGGTTTTACAAGAAGGAGAGCTTTGTGAAGAGACTGTTCCTGAGTACAGCATGGAAGCTCTTGCCTTAACTGGACTTGCAGATTGAGGAAGTCTGCATTACCTCAAAGAGACTTGGTTCCCTCTTAAAGGGAACGTTCACTAGTTGCCCTTAAAGTATAATGTTGCCTTAAAAGAAAGTAGATGGTAATAATGTTTTACATAGGAGTAATATGTAGTTAGCTAGATAGTTATAGCGAATGTTTAATAATGTTACTAGAGAATGAGGACAGGAAAGAGTTGAAAACCGAGTTTCAATAAAGTAAACCAGTAGGGGTTAGTTAGTGAAGTCCTCCTGAGAGCTACAGAGAGATGGCTCAGTGATCCTGTACTAAGAAAAGAGGCAGTAGGCCTGGGCAGATAGACAGGTGGTCCTGCATATGGAAAATCAGAGAGTAAAAAGAAAAATGTTGCACTTAGAAGAGAGAAATAAAGAAAAAGTTAATTTATATTTTAGAGTTTTACAGTAAGCCTTTAGTGGGTTCAGCCTATACGCCCTTAAAGGAAAAGTTAAATTATTGTTCAGAATTTGCACTTAGTAGAATACCCGGTTGGGTAATAGAAGTTATTTATAGTATGTTATTTAAAATATTTAACCATGTTTTGTTTGTTTGTATCGTTCAAGAGTCCTCACCTCCCATAAAGGGAAGCACTGTTATAATTACTTGTTCATAGCATTTCAAAATTTGTATGTCTTTTGCTGACATGTATTGTTGTTTTCTTCCCAGTCCGGGAGTACTGGATTTAACCGGGGGGGAGTGCAGCGCCCCAGAGTCCTGGTCGTTGCAGTACTGACGCTCCGCCGCTAAGGGGAGTGATGGTACGTCTGATGGCACCTAAGGAGTTCACCTGACCAGGTATCACAGTCACACATTACACTTCACATTCTGGCCACCAGGGGGAGCAAAGGGTTCTATGTATTAGGCCACTCCTCACAATCTGGTAAAACTGGGGGCTGGATAGGAAGTTAGTCAGAAGCTGACTGGGTTGGATCCAGGCAACATCCTGTGGCAGAGGGTGTTGCAGGGGAAGATTCAGGGGGGTCTCTGTCAGGGGTGGGATCCTGACAGTGGCCTAGTGAACAGAACAGAACGTTACGGAGCCGCGCCTGCACCCGTTGCAGCGGCATCCTAAGAAAGGAAACAAAGCAAGGTTTATTGTGGAGAAGTGAGAAACGAGATCCCTGCAAAAAGGAGATAAAGCCAGTAGGAGTCGTGCCGTAAGATTGAGGCAACATCCTACTGAGGCGCGTAGCCGGTGGCCGGAACGCCGAGGAAGTATTAGGCTCCAAGCAGTACTTCAAACAGCGGCAGGACAGTTAATTTTAGGTTGGCTGTCTCACCTAAATCACCTAAGCAGACATAGGGGGACATTGTGGGAGAGGGGCGACGCTAGGGTCCCGGAAGAACTCCAGGCCTACCCATCATACGGGTGCGTCCTATCCATATCATCTGGGGGACGGAGAAAGAACATCAGAACAGATACGAGTTGTGAGAGAAGAACATCAGAAATAGACACAACAGTTGTGAGGACTATCCCGTGGTGCTCAGCAGGGAGGTACTACAACACACAGGCGCTAGAAGGTAGGCACTGATTTCCACCTGCAAAGGAAACTCTGGATGTGCCTTCGGACCGGCCGGTCTCAGCCAGCCCTGTTAGCAGTACTCTGGATTGCGGATCCTGAAGCCTTCAGTAAAGAGGTAAAGAGACTGCAACCCTGTGTCCTCGTTATTCAACGCGCCTTGCACCACGCACCACCATCACACCAGGACCAAGACAGAGAGGCCCGGTACTGAGTACCCCGTGGCCCTGCGTCTGGAGGCGCTCCAAAAAAAAAAAAAAAAAAACTCCCAAAAAAATCCCTGAGAATATTTTTTTTTCTTTCCTTTTCTTTTTTGTATGTGTATAGAATGTCCTGAGGAAGTGGTGTGATCACCACAAAATGCGTAGAAGTAAAGTCTATTCTCTATTACATCTACTTGGACTTCTCTGGTACATTATCCTGACAGGCGGGCAGCACAGTCTGATGCCCCATTCTCTTCACCTAGCAAAGGACAAAAGTATTCTGGGCCTGATACCTTTATTGGCTAACCAGAAAATAATATGTTTGCAAGCTTTTAGAGCACACTGGCTTCTTCTTCAGGCAAGATTACTGGCGGCTCCCTGAAGCAGACTGAGAGTCTATAAACACCCAGGTCCAGATGTGTCAATTAGAGCCTGAGGGAGGTTGCCACTAGGTCCAAAAGTCAGAAGGATTAAGAAGGCATCTGCAATGCTAAAAGCATAGACCTTCTGCAGTCAGATGCAGAGCGACTGTCTGAAGCATCTGACACACCCATGACAAGAACACCTAGACCCTCTTCAGTGTGCAGCTATCCCAGCAATGGGGCCAAGCTCCAAACGCTGTGAGTGACAGATCTCATAATTCCATACATCGTGTATATTTACAAGATCCCCAGAACATGGTGAATGCCTGCCTGGGTCTCGACCCATTCTAGCACACAGGGGTGTGGAGATATATAGAACAGTTAGTAGAAACCAGATAGCAAAGCTGTGCCAAAACTGCCTCTCTAGGACCGTTTATTAAGGAACTATGACCCAGCTTAGGTTTTGAAGTTTTTAACTGCAAAGGCAAAGGAGAGGATTTAGGTTCAGATCAGAGGGCAAGAGAGGAGTGACTCAAAGGGGATGAAGGCTAGTGTAAGGCCAGGTGGTTGCTCTCTATGGTATACTTGCTGGTCACTTTGAAAGTGGGCGCCGTGTAGAGTAATGTGCTGAGAAGGGAAGGAGACAGCTGGCAGCCCATGCCTCCTGTGGCCCAGCACACACACGGTTGAACATCAACCCAGTAATTAACATATATTCTGCTTATATCTTTAGTCCTACTGCTATCTATACTTGCATATCTGACCATTGTATATGTAAAACCATTTTGTATGTAGTGTATTGTTTAGTGTGCCCTTAAGGTGAATAAATATGTATTAAAAAAACAGTCAAAAAAATCAATCAGAAAAAACACAAATAACCTTATATCCTCATGATAATCTAGATTAAAACATACCTTTAAGGAGGAAGCTCTGATATATGGATGCATTGTTACTAGCAGGGAACAGTAATAGTGAGGGTGTTTTTACTGTATTCATGAGCACTTCAGCTTTTATAAATCCCTATCTCCTTCCAATTTTCCTGTCATGTATACATGATGGCCCAAATGAGACACTGAATTAGGGCACATATAGGAGATTTAGGGTAAGCCGACGTTGAGCAGGGGCGCCAATCTCGTGTTTGTATATAGGGTGCCAACCTCCGCTGGCATGTAGTGCGTATTAGGCTATTGTAGTAGGGAGAATCTAGGTTGCTTGTTTTGTTGTCTGTGGTTGTTACATTGTCTTAAAGTATATATAAACTAGATGGTAGCCCGATTCTAACGCATCGGGTATGCTAGAATATGCATGTAGTTTATTTATGAAGATTTTAGATTAATACATAGGATTCGGTCGGCCGCGACCAATTAGCAAAGCGTGGTTCAAATCCAATCCAATTCGTGGCCAGACTGCGCCTGTCGCTGATTGTTCGCGGCTGGCCATGTAGTATATAACAGCCCAGATAGTAAATAGCACAGCCCACGCAGTATATAGCACAGCCCACGCAGTATATAGCACAGCCCACGCAGTACATTGCACAGCCCACGCAGTACATTGCACAGCCCACGCAGTACATTGCACAGCCCACGCAGTACATTGCACAGCCCACGCGGTATATAGCAATGTGGGCATCATATCCCTGTTAAAAGAAAGAATTAAAAGAAAAAATAGTTATATACTCACCTTCCGTTGGCCCCGGATCCAGGCGAAGCGTTTACCGATGCTCCTCGCGGGCTCCGGTCCCAAGAGTGCATTGCGGTCTCGCGAGATGATGACGTAGCGGTCACCGGGGCATCATCTCGCGAGACCGCAATGCATGGAGTGGACACTGGGGCGTCGCGAGGAGCGGGAAAGGCCGCTTCTGGATCCGAGGGGCCGACGGACGGTGAGTATATAACTATTTTTTATTTTTTTAATTATTTTTAACAGATCTTTTTACTATAGATGCAGCACAGCCAGCATCAATAGTAAAAAGTTGGTCACACAGGGTTAATAGCAGCGGTAACGGAGTGCGTTACACCGCGGCATAGAGCGGTCCATTACCGCTGCCATTAACCCTGTGTGAGCGCTGAGTGGAGGGGAGTATGGAGCGGGCACTAACTGCGGGGAGTAAGGAGTGGCCATTTTGCCGCCGGACTGTGCCCGTTGCTGATCGGTCGCGGCAAAACGGCCACCACCAATCAGCGACTTGGATTTCCATGACAGACAGAGGCCGCAACCAATGAATATCCATGACAGACAGAAGGACAGACGGAAGTGACCCTCAGACAATTATATAGTAGATTAAAGGTATGTTTTAATCTATATTATCATGAGGATATAAAGTTATTTGTGTTTTTTCTGATTGAGTAAATATGTAATTTAATTTTGGGCTGCTTTTTTATCTCGATCCACGAATCCATACGTCCGTTTCTCGGTTTAACTTTGCATGTTACTGTTGCTTGTTTCTGGCCCAATACAATCCCATTAACGGAAATGGGCTTATGTAAACAATGGTAGATAATGTGTATTAAGCTATGTGCACACGTAGGAAATGTGGTGCAGAATTTTCTGCACTTAATCTGCATCTCCTGGCAGAAAACGCAGGTGCAGATTTGATGCAGTTTCTGTGCAGATTTTACCAGTGCAGATTTTTATCATGGAGGGGTGCAGAAACGCTGCAGAACTGCACAAAAGAAGCGACATGCACTTCTTTGAAATCTGCAGCGTTTCTGCACAGATTTTTCTGCACCATGTGCACAGCTTTTTTTTTTTTCACATTGATTTACATTGTACTGTAAATCACAGTGCAGTTCTGCAAGTTTCTGCAGCAGAAAAATCTGCTGCAGTTCTGCACCAATTCTGCACTAAATCTGCATCGTGTGCACATACCCTTAGGGTACGTGTCCACGTTCAGGAAACGCTGCGCGTTTGACGCTGCGTGGGGCCGCAGCATCAAACACGCAGCGTCCAGATGTTCCAGCATAGTGGAGGGGATTTTATCAAATCCTGTGTCCACTATGCGTGGAAACACGCATCCGTCGGCTCTGTGACTCCGGACATGCTGCGCGTCTTTTAAGATCGCAGCATGTCCGTGTTCCTTGCGGCGCCGCTGCGCCGCCGCAAGGAATAACACAGGGCCCTATGCGAGGGGTGCGATGATGCCGGATGTGTGCAATGAACACATCCGGCATCATCGCGTCCCAGAAGGGGGCGGGGCTTAGCGCCGAGCGGGTTTGCCGCTCTGACGATACCGCCGGCCATCCTGATCGTGGACACGTACCCTTAGAGACAAAAGCATGAAAACACCAGATTATACAGCAAACTGAGGATAAAGGATGAAAGAGTAGAAGACCAATGGGAAAGGAAATAAGGAAAAAGGAGAAAGAATAGGAAATAAAAAGAAAACATTACAAAAAATTTACCCAAGCTCCACGTAGCTTTTAGGGACAGTCCTGACTGACTGAAGGATAATCCATTGATTTGTTATTGCTATTGTGTACACAATCTTTTGCCTACTGTTGTCGTATTTAAAAAAATATATATGTATATTTCCCTGTTTGGGATATTCTTAGGCTACCTTTTTGTATTTTATGTTCACTATTAACAGTGTATATTTGATAAAGGTCTTCTTAACCGAAATGTCACTGACTGTTACACTGATTTTGGACCATGCTATAAAAAAGGCACTTATTCACAACATGCCATGTCGAATTCTTTATTCTATAAAATTAGGCACATCAGTGTGAAAGTTGCAAAAATGAAATGTGCTTAACACATTGTGGCAAAAAAAAAAAAAAAAAATTATGTATTTATATTACCGTATATACTCGAGTATAAGCCGAGATTTTCAGCCCAAATTTTTGGGCTGAAAGTGCCCCCTCGGCTTATACTCGAGTCACGGTCTGTGGCAGGGTCGGCGGGTGAGGGGGAGAGGGCGCTGAGGCATACTTACCTAGTCCCGGCGATCCTGTCACTCCCCCTGCCCGTCCCACGGTCTCCGGGTGCCGCAGCCTCTTCCCCTGAGCGGTCACGTGGGACCGCTCATTAGAGAAATGAATAGGCTGCTCCACCTCCCATAGGGGCGGAGCCGCCTATTCATTTCTCTAATGAAGCTGTGCCGGTGACCGCTGACAGAGGAAGAGGCTGCGGCACCGAACACAGGCAGGGGGAAGGAGCGGGACGCCGGGAGCAGGTAAGTATGTCATATTCACCTGTCCGCGTTCCACACGCCGGGCGCTGTCTCCATCTTCCCCGGCGTCTCTCTCTCCTCACTGACTGCAGGCAGAGGGCGCGATGACGCATATAGTGTGCGCGCCGCCCTCTGCCTGATCAGTCAGTGCAGGGAGACGCCGGGAAGATGGCGCCGAGAAGCTGCAAGCAAGACAGGTGAGTATGTGTTTTATTATTTTTATTGCAGCAGCAGCAGCAGCACAGCTATGGGGCAATAATGGACGGTGCAGAGCACTATATGGCAGAGCTATGGGGCAATGGTGCAGAGCACTGTATGGCACAGCTATGGGGCAGTAATGGTGCAGAGCACTATATGGCACAGCTATGGGGCAGTAATGGTGCAGAGCACTATATGGCACAGCTATGGGGCAGTAATGGTGCAGAGCACTATATGGCACAGCTATGGGGCAGTAATGGTGCAGAGCACTATATGGCACAGCTATGGGGCAGTAATGGTGCAGAGCACTGTATGGCACAGCTATGGGGCAGTAATGGTGCAGAGCACTATATGGCACAGCTATGGGGCAGTAATGGTGCAGAGCACTGTATGGCACAGCTATGGGGCAGTAATGGTGCAGAGCACTATATGGCACAGCTATGGGGCAGTAATGGTGCAGAGCACTGTATGGCACAGCTATGGGGCAATAATGGTGCAGAGCACTATATGGCACAGCTATGGGGCAGTAATGGTGCAGAGCACTGTATGGCACAGCTATGGGGCAATAATGGTGCAGAGCACTATATGGCACAGCTATGGGGCAGTAATGGTGCAGAGCACTATATGGCACAGCTATGGGGCAGTAATGGTGCAGAGCACTGTATGGCACAGCTATGGGGCAATAATGGTGCAGAGCACTATATGGCACAGCTATGGGGCAGTAATGGTGCAGAGCACTGTATGGCACAGCTATGGGGCAATAATGGTGCAGAGCACTATATGGCACAGCTATGGGGCAATAATGGTGCAGAGCACTATATGGCACAGCTATGGGGCCATAATGAACAGTATGGAGCATCTATTTTTATTTTTGAAATTCACCGGTAGCTGTTGCATTTTCCACCCTAGGCTTATACTCGAGTCAATAAGTTTTCCCAGTTTTTTGTGGCAAAATTAGGGGGGTCGGCTTATACTCGGGTCGGCTTATACTCGAGTATATACGGTATATTATATATCGCAAGAAAAACCTGATTATACAATAGAAACCCAAAGGAAAAATGGATACTAGAGCTATTTAAAATCATAGAAAGTTTATTAGAAAATTTCTAAAAGATTGTTGTGTTACATAACAACCATAAATGTATAAATAAATAAAGACACAATAAGAAAGGGAGACAGACAAAAACCTAGTGCCACGTTCAAGGAAAAGGTGTTGCAGGTATAATCAATATAACCACTATATGCTATGGATTTACTACTTAAATAAATGAATACAGTATTATGAAATCACTCTCCATAAGATTTTTGTAGCAAGTCACAAAGAACAATTTTTTTCATGAATAAACTAAAAGTTCAGAGTATCATACCAAATCCTAAGTATGAACCAAATAACGAAATAATACAAAGTACCAGAAGTATAATGAGTGTAACCCCACAATAGCTACTGCAGTAAGTGAATGTCTAAGGCCAGTCTCACACGTCCAGATACAGTTATATGAAAAAGTTTGGGCACCCCTATTAATCTTAAGCTTAATGTTTTATAAAAATAGTTTTTTTTTGCAACAGCTATTTCAGTTTCATATATCTAATAACTGTTGGACACAGTAATGTTTCTGCCTTGAAATGAGGTTTATTGTACAGAAAATGTGCAATCTGCATTCAAACAAAATTTGACAGGTGCATAAGTATGGGCACCCCACCAGAAAAGTGACATTAAAATTTAGTAGATCCTCCTTTTGCAAAAATAACAGCCTCTAGTCGCTTCCTGTAGCTTTTAATGAGTTCCTGGATCCTGGATGACGGTATTTTTGACCATTCCTCTTTACAAAACAATTCCAGTTCAGTTAAGTTTGATTGTCGCCGAGCATGGACAGCCCTCTTCAAATGATCCCACAGATGTTCAATGATATTCAGGTCTGGGGACTGGGATGGCCATTCCAGAACAGTGTAATTGTTCCTCTGCATGAATGCCTGAGTAGATTTGGAGCAGTGTTTTGGATAATTGTCTTGCTGAAAGATCCATCCCCTGCGTAACTTCAACTTTGTCACTGATTTATGAACATTATTGTCAAGAATCTGCTGATACTGAGAGGAATCCATGCGTCCCTCAACTTTAACAAGATTCCCGATGCTGGCATTGGCCACACAGCCCCAAAGCATGATGGAACCTCCACCAAATTTTACTGTGGGTAGCAAGTGTTTTTCTTGGAATGCTGTGTTTTTTTGCCACCATGCATAACGCCTTTTTGTATGACCAAACAACTCAATCTTGGTTTCATCAGTCCACAGGACCTTCTTCCAAAAAGAAATTGGCTTCTCCAAATGTGCTTTTGCATACCTCAGCCGACTGTTTGTGGTGTGCTTGCAGAAATGGCTTCTTTCGCATCACTCTCCCATACAGCTTCTCCTTGTGCAAAGTGCGTTGTATAGTTGACCGATGCACAGTGACACCATCTGCAGCAAGTTGATGCTGCAGCTCTCTGGAGGTGGTCTGAGGATTGTCCTTGACTGATCTGACCATTCTTCTTCTCTGCCTTTCTGATGTTTTTCTTGGCCTGCCACTTCTGGCCTTAACAAGAACTGTACCTGTGTTCTTCCATTTCCTTACTATGTTCCTCACAGTGGAAATTGACAGGATAAATATCTTAGACAGCTTTTTGCATTTTTCCCCTGAACAACTATGTTGAATTATCTTTGTTTTCAGATCATTTGACAATTGTTTTGAGGAGTCCATGATGCCACTCTTCAGAGGAGATTCAAGCAGGAGAACAACTTGCAAGTGGCCACTTTAAGTAGCTTTTCTCATGATTGCATACACCTGGCTATGAAGTTCAAAGCTCAATGAGGTTACAAAACAAAAAAGCGTAGTTATTCACCGATAACGGTGTTTCTCAGAGCCCATGACAGCACTACCAGAGAGAGGGGATCTGCCCTTCAGGGACAGGAAACCTACAGGATAAAAGGGCGGTACCCCTCCCCTGCATCAGTTTTGTTTGGTCCTCCAGGTTAGTCACAACAACAAAAAATATACAACTTTATCATATTGCTTAACAAGTGAACACCGTGTCTATATGGAAAAATGGAGCGCCCCCAGACGCAGGGCCGCGGGGTACTCGGTACCGGGCCTCTCTGTCTCGGTTCTGGGGTTGTCACGGAGGCTAGACCCGGTCCGTGACCCTGCTAAGGGGCGTCCAATGAAAGATGTGATAATGGTGTGTGGTGCAGGTCGCAATGAATAACGAGGACACAGGGTTGCAGTCTCTTTACCTCTTTACTGAAGGCTTCAGGATCCGCAATCCAGAGTACTGCTAACAGGGCTGGCTGAGACCGGCTGGTCCGAAGGCACATCCAGAGTTCCCTTTGCAGGTGGAAATCAGTGCCTACCTTCTAGCGCCTGTGTGTTGTAGTACCTCCCTGCTGAGCACCACGGGATAGTCCTCACAACTGTTGTGTCTCTTTCTGATGTTCTTCTTTCTCACAACTCGTATCTGTTCTGATGTTCTTCTCCGTCCCCCAGATGATATGGATAGGACGCACCCGTATGACGGGTAGGCCTGGAGTTCTTCCGGGACCCTAGCGTCGCCCCTCTCCCACAATTGCCCCCTATGTCTGCTTAGGTGATTTAGGTGAGACAGCCAACCTAAAATTAACTGTCCTGCCGCTGTTTGAAGTATTGCTTGAAGCCTAATACTTCCTCGGCGTTCCGGCCACCGGCTACGCTCCTCAGTAGGATGTTGCCTCGATCTTATGGCACGACTCCTACTGGCTTTATCTCCTTTTTGCTGCGATCTCGTTTCTCACTTCTCCACAATAAACCTCGCTTCTTTTCCTTTCTTAGGATGCCACCGCATTCGAGTGCAGGCGCGGCTCCATAACGTTCTGTTCTGTTCGCTAGGCCACTGTCAGGATCCCACCCCTGACAGAGACCCCCCCCTGAATCTTCCCCTGCAACACCCTCTGCCACAGGATGTTGCCTGGATCCAACCCAGTCAGCTTCTGACTAACTTCCTATCCAGCCCCCAGTTTTACCAGATTGTGAGGAGTGGCCTAATACATAGAACTCTTTGCTCCCCCTGGTGGCCAGAATGTGAAGTGTAAAGTGTGACTGTGATACCTGGTCAGGTGAACTCCTTAAGTGCCATCAGACGTACCATCACTCCCCTTAGCGGCGGAGCATCAGTACTGCAATGACCAGGACTCTGGGGCGCTGCAAAAACACTTCACACAAAATAATGTGCTCACCGCACACGTGATGAGGGGGGGAATAAGTAGGTGCTGTCATGGGCTCTGAGAAACACAGTTATCGGTGAGTAACTACGCTTTTCTCAGTCACCCATGACAGCACTACCAGAGAGAATTGCAGAGATTATTGCTTAGGGAGGGACCACAGCCTGCAGAACCCTTCTTCCGAAGGTCAGGTCAGATGAAGAGGCTAGGTCTAAGCGGTAGTGTCTGAAAAAGGTTGAAGGTGATGACCAGGTGGCCGCCTTACAAATTTGATCTAATGGTACCTCTGACCTTTCGGCCCAGGAGGTCACCATATCCCTTGTAGAATTGGCCTTCAGTCCCTGCGGAACAGCATTCCTGGCGGATGAGTACGCCAAGGCTATTGCGTCTGTTACCCATCGAGCTATAGTGCTCTTAGAAGCTTTGAGTCCTTTCCTGGGCCCCTGGAAGCAGATAAAAAGAGACCCTTCCTTCCTATGCTGCTGGGTGATTTTAAGGTATTGGACTAGACACCCTTTCACATCTAGTGTGTGGAATTTCTCTTCCTTCTTATTTCTAGGGTCTGGACAGAAGGAAGGAAGGATTATTTCCTGAGATCTATGGAATGTGGACGCAACTTTTGGCAAATAGGCAGGGTCTGTTTTTAGTATAACCTTTTCGTCCAGGATTTGTGTAAAGGGAGGGTTTGCAGATAGGGCTTGGAGGTCACATCCTTCGGGCCGATGTCAGGGCTATTAGGAGGGCCGTTTTAAGTGAAAGAGTCTTAAGGGGTAGCGATTCTATAGGCTCAAACGGGGATTCTGTTAGAGCTGACAATACTAAGTTCAAATCCCAGGATGGTAATCTACGTATAGTTATAGGTTTAGACCTTGCAGCTGCTCTGACAAACCGTATTACCCAAGGGTTGGCAGCTGTTTTCACAGTATAATGCTCCTAGAGCTGCTATCTGTACTTACTGAAAGGCCTAGGTCCAACCCCTTTTGTAGAAACTCTAATATTTCAGCAACTGGAACCCTGTCCTGCAACCTTACCCCAGAGGAGGATAAATTTTTTTTTCCAGGTTTTACCATATATTTTTGTGGTCACAGGTTTTCCACTTTTCATTAGAGTAGATACTAGTTTATCAGAAAACACTCTTTCCCTCAATAGTGACCTCTCAAATTCCACGCTGTCAGATGGAGATTCTCTGACTGAGGGTGGAACACCGGTCCCTGAGACAGAAGGTCCGGAAGTTCCGGAAGAACCCAGGGTTTGGTGATCGATAGCATCCTCAGCCATGAGAACCAGGCTCTCTTGGGCCAGAAGGGGGCTATTAAGATGAGTCTGGATCTGTCCTGCCTGATCTTCCGTAGGACTGCTGGAATGAGAATAGTAGGGGGAAATGCATACGCAAGTGTTTGTGTCCAGGGAATTGTGAACGCATCCACAGCCTGAGGGTCCCCCCTGGAATCTAGGGAGCAGAAAGTTTCCACTTTCCTGTTGTGGACATTGGCAAAGAGGTCTATTACAGGGATTCCCCATAGATCTGTAATTTTGTTGAAGATGCACTGATTTAGAGACCACTCTCCCTGCTTTAATTGGGTACCAAGCTGAAAATTTCGGAGGTGGTTTTCATTAATGTTTGGGTTCTGGTTCCCCCCTGGTGGTTTAAGTAACCTACTACTACTCTGTTGTCCGAGAATACTCGGACATGATGTCCTTGTAGCTCGTCTAGGAAGTACAGTAACGCATGATTTACCGCCCTCAGTTCTTTTTGATTTGAGGAAGACCTGAGCTCCTGACTTGTCCATATCCCCTGAGCGACTCTGTTGTCCAGGTGAGCCCCCCACCCTGTGGGACTTGCGTCTGTGGTAACTATCTGAGATGCCTCTATCACCCAGGGAATCCCTTTTGATAAGTTGCTGGGATTTAACCACCAAGCTAGGGAATGAATAGTAGGCAAACTTAGAGTCAAGCGACCCTCTAACCGCCCCCCTAGTGGTTTCTGGTTTCTTAAAATGTCCCACTGGAGTGGTCTTGTGTGGAGCTGTGCCCACTGAACTGCTGGGAGACAAGCAGAGAGGGACCACAGTAATGACATCGCCTTTCTTAGGGTCATGGTAGGGTTTGAACGCGCTTCCGATACTAAGTGGATTATCTTTTGTTTTTTTCTTGTCTGGAAGGTGACACACTTGAGAAGTTGAGTCCAAGGTGAGACCCAAAAATTCTTGAACCCTGGTTGGTTCCAGCTTTGACTTTTGGAGGTTCACCAGCCAGCCCAATTTTTTTAAAATGTCTATCACTCTGCCGCATTGCTGATGGCAGAGTTCGGCCGAGTTGCTCACAATCAGAAAGTCGTCTAGATACGGAATAATCAAGACGTCTTCCTCTCTCAGATGTGCCATCATCTCCGCTATCAGCTTGGTGAAAATGCGGGGTGCAATTGATATGCCAAAGGGAAGCTCCCTGTATTGGTATTCCATTATTTGTCCTTTTATGACTACTGCCAGTCTGAGGAATTTCTGAGAGGTCTTGTGGATGGGGACTTGATAGTTCTAGATCTCAGCGACGCGTATTATCATAAAACAGTTTGGAAACAGATTTTTTATTGTTGACTTTATTGACTCCATTTTGAATCTTTCGTTTTTTACATAAGTATTCAACTTCCGTAAGTTTATTATAGTCCGGAAGGTTCCGTCCGGTTTGGGAACCAGGAACAATGGAGAGTAAAATCCCTTCCCTCTCTCCAGAGGGGGGACTTCATTGATGACAGCTTTGTCTATTAGTTTTAAGATTTCTAGTTCTAGGGCTTCTTGTTGTTGAGCAGACGACCTCAGCGGTGTTACCACATAGTTCCATGGGGGTAGGGATAGAAATTGTATGCGAAGCTCTTCTCTTATTAATTTTATTATCCAAGGGCTGGTCGAAATTTTCTCCCAGGCCGGAAGGAATTGAGATAGTCTCCCTCCCACCCTGGGGAAGATGTCACTTGGGGGGGTGGTTTCTATCCCGAGGGGAGTTACCAAAAAGGAGCCCTCTGTCCTTCCTTCTCCCATCATCCCATCGGTTTTGTTCCCTTGGCGGTCTCTTTCTAAAAAATTTCCTATTCCGAAAGGGTCGCTTATTATATGTTGGGGCCAGGATGGGGAACCCTTTCTTTTTGTCACCTGCTTTTTGCAGGATATTGTCCAGAGTCTCTCCAAAAAGAAACTTGCCTTCGCATGGGATTGCACAAAGTTTTTCCTTAGTTTGTAAGTCCCCCGGCCAGCTCTTTAGCCATAAGGTTCTACGCGCTGCATTTGAAAGAGCTGCAGATTTAGATGCTAATTTAATTGAGTCGGCCGAAGAATCTGCCAAAAATGCCGTGGCTCCTCTAATCATAGGGATAGATTCTAAGATTTTATTCCTGGGGACCCCATCCCTAAGCTGTTTCTCTAGGCTATCAATCCAGATCATTAAAGAGCGTGATGTGCAGGCAGCCGCTATGGTTGGCCGTAAGCATCCTCCTGCTGACTCCCAGGCCCCTTTAAGAAAAGTATCTGCTCTTTTATCAAGAGGATCTTTCAGGGTTCCCGTATCCTCGAATGGTAATGCAAACTTTTTTGAGGCCTTAGCTACCGCAACGTCAAGTTTGGGGGCTTTATCCCATGACACAGAAGCCTCTTCTTCAAAGGGATATTTCCTTTTAATAGAGGGAACCAATGCATTTTTCCTTTCAGGTTTCTCCCACTCCTTTTTGATTAATGCTTGTATGTTTTCATTAAGGGGAAACACTTTACGCTTTTTTGGGATAGCCCTCCAAACATAATGTCCTGCACAGTTTTGTCAGGACGAGGGTCCAACACCCCCATTGTTGATCTTACTGCCTTAACAAGGCCATCAACCTCATCTAGGGGGAAGCAATGACGACCTCCACTCTCATTATCCGAAGAAGAGAATGAGGAATCCTCCGTATTTGAGTTTTTACTCTCGGAGCTGGAAGAGTCAGAATTCCCAAAGGGAATAGGTTGTTTCCTACTAGCTCTCCTTTCACCTTTAAGGGAATTAAACACAGTCTCGACCTCTGATTTAATTACAGATCGTAACTCGGAGGCGAAGTTTGGGGTCTCCTCACAGAGGACTCGTTCTATACAGGAGTCACATAGCTTCTTATCCCAAGACTGTGGAAGGGCTTTCTCACATAAGGGGCAGGTTCTATGTTTCGTCTTCCCCGTTCTCTTCCTTGCCTAAGATAAATGGAGAAGGGGAACCCCAATTACAAAAAGTGAGCTTTCACGAAGATCACTCACCAATCTGACACAGCCACAGGTACTGGTTCTGGAGGAGGGGCAGGATCCTGAGGTGTATGATCGGTGGCCGGCAGCTGGTTTACCACGCTGGAATTCTTACTATGCTGTGTGGAATGGCTACCAGACCGAGAACTCCGGTTGTCCGCAGAAGTTCGCTTTTTCAGAGCGTCCGACTTTTGTCGCTGACGATGGCGCTGCTGCTGCTGCTGCTGTTGCGGCTGGAGCTGCTGATCGCTGTCCTCCATGGTACTACCCTGGGACGGCATGCAGCAAGGAGTTTCCATGTGCATCTTCTTTTAAATGTTGGCGCTTATCCCCTCCCCCCGTGGCTGCGTTACTGAGGAAGCATCTCTTTTTTTTTTTTTTTTAGTCTTCTGCACTTACTGCGCGTGCACACGCAGTCAGCGACCCGGAAATGAAGAACTCCGGTTCCGGGGCAGCGCCATCTTGGTGCAGTCAGTAACCGCACAGTCCATGAACCGGAAGCTCCCCATTACTTCCGGTGCAGCGCCATCTAGGAGATCCAGGCGTCCTGTGCGCGGCAAAGTGCTGGAGCCCCTGACTCCTATCCGGAGTGGCGGCTGCGCTTCCCCCCAACTCACGCTTCCAGACCCATCGGTCGTAGCCGTGGCGGCCTCGGATACCGGACCAGCCGTGGCAGGGGCCTCCCCGCTGCCAGAATCCGGACTGGCCGGCTTAGGATTCCTTCGTTCAGGTCAGTCTTCATAACAGGTACCGTCCGAGAAGGTTCCCCGTCAGGGACAGGAAACCAAACTGATGGAGGGGAGAGGTACCGCCCTTTTATCCTGTAGGTTTCCTGTCCCTGAAGGGCGGATCCCCTCTCTCTGGTAGTGCTGTCATGGGCGACTGAGAAAAAAGTGCTTTAGTAAGTCAGTAAAAAGTAGGCAGGAGTATTTAAAACAAGAAAATAATAAGGGTGCCCATACTTATGCACCTGTCAAATTTTGTTTGAATGCAGATTGCACATTTTCTGTTAGTGCAATAAACCTCATTTCAAGGCAGAAACATTACTGTGTCCAACAGTTATTAGATATATGAAACTGAAATAGCTGTTGCAAAAACAACAACAATTTTTATAAAACATTAAGCTTAAGATTAATAGGGGTGCCCAAACTATTTCATATAACTGTAATTCCGGTACAGGAAAAATCGGTACCGGAATTATCCGTGTCCGTGTGCTCACGTGGCACATCAGTGTGGCACACGTGCGGCAGCTGTGTGCCAACTGAGGACCACAAGGACCATGCAGGAGACAGCGCTAGAGTTAAGCTCTGTCTCCCCTGCATGTGGTGCTGAATTTTTTTTTGTGTTTAAAATAAAGTTCCTGGTCACCTGGTCACCTATGTGCCTCCCACCCCCTGTGCTCCTGCCCGCTGGCATTAAAATACTCACCCAGCTCCCACGATGCTTCCTCTCAGTGACAGCAGCTTGTCCTGTGTGAGCGGTCACGTGGTACCGCTCATTACAGTGATGAATATGCGGCTCCACCCCTAAGGGATTTTTCATTCCTTCTCTCCAGTGAACGCTGCTGGGGAGAAGGAATGAATGCCGGCTTCAGCACCACACGCAGGGGGGACAGCGCTTACTGTAGCGCTGTTTCTCCTGCGCGGTCCGTGTGGTCCTCAGTCGGCACACGGACAGCATCCATGTGCGGTACGTGTTTACACAGACCCATTGACTTTAATGGGTCCGTGTGATCCATGCACTCCCACGAACACTTGTTGAGGAGAGGCATAAGATCAAATACTTAACCTCAAGACATAAGGTAATTGAGAGAAGCAACCCATAACATGTATTGTTTAACCTTACATAAGTTTTCCTCAGATCAAAGTGAGACACTAAAGATGGCTGCCATCTCCTGTATCAGAGCCATGTGCTCTGGTATCCAAGATGAACAATGAAGACACTAAAGATGGCTGCCATTTCCTGTATCAGCATACCATGTGTTGGTGTCCAAGATGATGCCCACCCTGATGACCTCATGGATCCACCCACAGTGACACCCACCCTGATCACCTCATGGACCAACCCACCCTGATGACCTCATGGATCCGCCCATGGACTTGCTCATTGCCCAACCCACTAACCAATGGAATATATCCGATCACTCCCATTTTAGAGCTAACCGAGCCCCCTTACAGAAAATATGTAAGATGTGTTTTAAGCCAAATAAAGTCCTTCTTGGAGCTGAGCCACAGATTGATCAAGGAGTATACATCCAACTGTGTGGTGTATTTCTTTTGGTGCGCACCTGATCAATATCCATTAGGCCAGGAGTAGGCAACTAGAGAATTGAATATTTTATTAATTGTTCAACCCTAATATTTGGCCGCCCAACCTGGGGCCAGCAGAGAAAGAGCCCTGAGACCCTGAGGACCGGCGAGTGGAATGGCAAGACGCGCTGAGTACCCCGAATCTGGAGACTGATCACCTCCTTAACAGAACACGGTAAGTCTGCTGATTATTTATAATCTGTAGTCTTTACCTGTGTCCTTCGGGGTATCCTGTGCAGATTGCCTGACCGTGTCCGGTTTTCTTGGTATCTGTAAGACGGCAGAAAGGGACTCTCCGCTGCTGGTCATTTAATTGCAAGAACCGTCACATATTTTAGTTGCCTACTGCCTGTTACATGTTGTGAAGAGGGGAGATGACTGGTAGTTAAGAAAAGTAAGTGTAAGGACAGGAAAAGGAAGTTTTTTTTAAAAAGAAAAGAAGCAAGTGTTTACAGAAGGAGAAGCATGTGTTTAGAACAGGAAGAGCAGGTTTTTAGAAAAGAAAAGAAGCAAGTGTTTACAGAAGGAGAAGCATGTGTTAGAACGGGAAAAGCAGGTTTTTAGAGGAGAGCAAGCGTTAGGAAAAAAAAAAATAATAATAATTTTTTGTCTGTGGTATACGGTTGTCGCCTGTGATAAGATTTTCAGTTCTGTATAAGAGACTAGGACCTGGAGTGATTGACTCGGCCTAGGGGGGCCCGGTAAAGCTTGGAGTGAATGACTCAGTTCGGGCCTAATAAATTGTGTAGCGGCTCATTAAAACTTGGAGTGAATGACTCAGTTCGAGCCAAATAAATAAATTTATAGTTTTTGCCCCGTGACATCGAGTGAGTTGACTCTGCACGGGGACTGGTAAGTTAGGGAGCAATTTCACAAGGTAGGGAATAATTGGTTTGTAAAGTACGGAGCACGGAAGTCAGACAGGGACCACATGACAAGAAGCAATAGGAACTGACTACTGCAGACTCAGTTCCCTTTAGAATCTCAGGTTTGAGTCATCTCCCCCGTCTTATTGTTTGTTTGGTGTTTGTTATCTTGATAGATAGATATATATATACTGTATATCTATAGAAAGATGGAGAAATTAATGCAGTTCTGCCGTATGGGCACTAAGCCAAATTCAGATGGCAAGTTAGACTCGTGTAAATTAGTGGAAGTTGTGTGGAATGCCAGAAGGGGGAGGTTACAGCCCCTGGACTGGAAGATTGTCTTAGAAAAGAAAAAGAAAGAAAAGGTATCCTAGAAGATAATGGATTGTTGTCTATTGCTAGGGCAGGAGAAAGAGTCTCTGAAAGTCTGTATAGAGAAAATTGGGTAGAGGAGGAAAGGAATAGAAAGAGTAGAGTTTTGAGTTATGTGTATTACAAAAATATATCCTGTGAGCGGTCACCACCGTATAATGGAGGCCCAGAGCCATGTGCTAAATGCTGACGGCAGCCATTTTGTGGATGGCAAAAGTGTTGATGCTGGGGGGCGTGGCTATGTAGCAGAGGAAGGAAGACGTGCCTCGTGTAAGCTCCTACTATCCTGACTCTATCCTGCCGTTAAAACTTATCATTAACACAAAATACGGGCTGGCGCTGGTGCCCCAAGACCCCAGGAATCTGGTGACCCCTCCGGACGGACGCCGTGAGGTCCTGGAGTGCTGGAAGCTGTGGTGACCCGGGCTGATAGGAATTCCTTGTGTGGCGGCGGCCATTTTACCTGCGCGCGCTCCGGCTGAGCAGAGCGCAGTGCTGGCTCCCTTTGGTGTCGGGCTCTCCTCGTTGGACCCGACGGCTCTGCGGACATTGGTGGGGATCGCTGGAGGACACCGGCACGCAGGAGTCAGAAGATCTAGGCGGACGGCAGTGCCTGCAGGGGACAGAGGTCCTGGGAAGGCACACGTGGAGCGGCAGCCATCTTCAATGCAAGTGCGCTCCGGGACACAGGACGCGGCGCCATCACCTCCAGCTGGAACCGGACCTCCCTTATAACGGAGCTGAGAGCGGCAGGAACGCAGCGGTGAGATCTATACCAACGCAAGACAGTTGTGAGGCCTGAGGGGGGCAGAGGGGCTCGAGGGGAGAGGCGGCCATTACTACAGCGCGCTACCTAACAGCAAAGGGAGCGACGCTTAACACATCTGCAGTGCTACATGTGAAACAATTCTGTGCCTGGAAAACTAGTGAGGTGGTGCGGTGTATGTATGCCCTGAGATATTGGGCCCTGCACCTCCTCTGTTACTTAATCGCTTCACTGGTGGCACCATAATAGTGGGAATTAACCCCCTCCCTGCTGCTCTCCCTCTTTGCACGAACTGAGCGCCCGCCCAGTATATAAGGCCTAAATACATAAATTAACACTTGGACAACTACCCTGCGGTCCTCCCTGTCATCACCTGCTAAAAAATTTATGGAGCCTTGGAGCATTATTTAATATTATACAAAACTTGGGGTTAGAGCTTGTTTCATTTATATCCATAGAGTTGGAGCACGGTCTGCCTATAATTACTTCTAGCACTAATCTGTGAGGTCCTCTTGTGTATACCTGCCATGCAGCATCCTAGAGGAGCAGCGGCTGCTGAAAAACTTAAAAAATTTGCTAAGGATGACCCCCATGAAAATGTACGCAACCTTAGAAACAACCCTGCATCCTCTCAACGCAGGGGTCGCCCCTCTGATGGTACTGGGGAAGGGGAAGAGGAAGAACTGACTCTCAAACAGGCATCGGAGCAGTTAATGCAGGCTATATCCCTCACTAGAGCATCTCTTACGGAAAAAATAGATGATGTGCATACTGAGGTGGGCCGCCTGCGACATGATATGCAAACTATGAGGGGGCGTATATCAGAGGTCGAAACGAGGGTATCTAATATAGAAGACACTATCACTCCTATGGAGGCCAAATTAACCAAAGCCACTGGATCTGTAAATGCTTGGAAGCAAAAAGCAGATGACTTGGAAAATAGACTGCGCCATAACAATGTCCGAATTATAGGTCTCCCGGAACGGTCAGAGGGTCAGCAGCCTGAGCAATTTTTGGAGGACTGGCTTAAGTCCACACTGGGAGATGGATTCTCCTCAACTTTTTCGGTGGAAAGAGCCCATAGGGTGCCAACAAGGCCTCTCCCTCCTGGAGCTCCGCCGCGACCTCTCCTGGCGCGTCTTCTTAATTGCAGAGACAGGGATACTATTCTTCGTCTGGCGCGACAGAAGGGCCTCATCAAATTCGATAATGCCACCATATCGATTTTTCCAGATTTTTCCGCGGATCTTCAAAAACAGCGTGCAAGATTTGTGGATGTTAAGAAGCAACTTAGAGACAAGAACATTGTTTATTCTATGCTCTACCCAGCTCGGCTCCGTATCGTCCATAAAAGCTCCTCATTATTCTTCACAGACCCAGCGGAGGCGTTTGACTGGCTGCGATCTAGCGGAGGATCAACTGTGGAAGACCCCTAACTTGGGTTCCTTGTATGTTGGCAACAAAATTGAGCTTTCCGTATAGGTGCGGGAAAATCAACAATACCGGACACTGAATTCAGTGAGGGTATCCCCTTTTCAATCTGACTGTGGGAGGATGGAAATACTCTCCCCTACTGTTCAAATTTTCTTGTTTAATTTGGTTTTATGTTTTTGTTTTGGTTGTTTATTAGGTAAAGCTGCCATTGACACTAACTTTATGCCCAGTATGCTGTTGTTGAAATACACCCGAATAATAATGATATGTATTAACTTTTCCCTTAAGAGTAAATATGGGGGCTGAACTTATATGCATGACCTGGAATATCCGAGGCATAAAGACTCCTAGAAAGAAAATTAAAGTATTTTCACAGATAAAAAGATGCCACCCCCATATTGTAGCACTAGTAGAAACACATTTAACAAGGGACACAGTCCGATGTATGCAAAAACCGTGGGTTCAGTGGTCCCTACATGCCTTCCACACCAGTTATTCAAGAGGGGTCTCTTTACTAGTACACAAAGAGGTCAGATGGGAGGCGAAGGAGGCGAGACGTGATCCAGAGGGTCATTTTGTTTTTGTACATGCACTCATTAACTCGCGAGAATACGTGTTGTTATGTATCTATAACCCCCCCCCCGCCAATATATCAATTCTCCGTATGGCCCTAGGCTTCTCTTTAAAGTACCCGGAAGCCAATGTCATCTGCATGGGAGACTTTAATTTGACTATGAATCAATCCATAGATAGACTGAGATTAGATGACGCAACGTCGGGAGACACTATACCTCAGACTCCCTCTCAATTAGCATTATTTATGGATGGTAGTGGTTGGCTGGATTTGTGGAGAATGAGTCATCCGGAGATCAAAGGGTATACTTGTCACTCATCCACTAGACAGTCATTATCTCGGATAGATTATATATTTGGGTCGAGTGGATTGGCATTATGGGTAGATAGTATTCAACATGGTAGCCGGGGGATCTCGGATCACTCTCCAATTATCCTTAAACTTAAATTTGGACGATCCGATACTAACAGTGGGTCCTGGAAATTGAGCCCCTTCTGGTTAAAATTAATAGACTCTAGTGACAGGACGGTTGCTCAGTTAAATACTTTCATTTTGGTACATTCGGAACTCCAGAACCTCGGTTTATTGTGGGACACCCTGAAGGCATATTTAAGGGGATGTCTGTCCTCCACTATCTCCTATATAAAGAGGGCAACGGCGAAAGAGGATGAGGAGATAGAACAAAGATTAAAAGATTCAGAGGCCGCTTATATAGCCAATCAATCCAGCAGTAACAGAATTGAATGGCTCACCTCCCAAAGACTTTATACCCAACATACAGAGGTTAAATCAAAACGTAAACTGTTTTTCACTCGTCAATCTTATTTTGAGTTAGGGAATCAGGCCAGTACACTTCTAGCCTTCTTGGTACGACAACACAATACCTCCAATACAATTTTGCAGATCCGGGTGTCTGATGGATCTTTAGTATCCTCTTCTGAGGAAATACTTCAGGGCTTCTATGACTATTATACCTTGTTGTATGGGTCTAGTAGTGACTCTGATGTTGATGAGTGCTTAGATTATTTATCAGATATAACATTCCCCTCACTAAATCCATCGCAACAAGCCCTTATGGAGGCGGAATTTACTTTGGAAGAGGTGGAGCAGGCTATAGCTGACATGGCAACTGGAAAGGCCCCAGGACCTGATGTGTTTCCCATAGAGTTCTATGGGAAATACCGGGACAAGCTAGCCCACATACTGCTGAAGGTACTCAAAGGAATATGGGAGGGGGAATCTATTCCTGAAACGTTTTATGATGCTAATGTTATAGTACTTAAGAAGGAGGGGAAAGATCCTTTAGATTGTGGATCATATAGACCAATTTCTTTGGTAAATGTGGATTACAAAATTTTTACTAAGATTTTAGCCACTAGACTGAACAAGATCATATTAGATCTCATACACCCGGATCAAACCGGTTTTATGCCGGGGAAAAACACTTCTATAAATATCAGGAGGGTGCAGTCGGTCATACAATATAGTTCTCTAGAACCAGATAATAAATGGGCATTGGCTTCACTAGACGCAGCTAAGGCTTTTGACTCCCTCGAATGGCCCTTCTTAATTGCATGTTTACGGAAATATGGGTTCGGGAATAAATTTTTGAGAGGGATAGATACACTATATGCGAAACCCAAGGCACGTATGGTGGTGAACGGCTTAATGTCTGCATCGTTTTCTTTGCATAGGGGAACTCGACAAGGGTGCCCTCTCTCCCCAGCTCTATTTGCCTTGGCGATAGAGGCCCTGGCAATACGAATGAGGTCTTCTGTAGATATTAAAGGGATACATATTGCTGATAGGGTGGATGTCATCGGTCTGTATGCTGATGACATGGTGGTGTTTATGGATCAAACGGAAGACACATTACCAAAAGTAATAACGATGATTGATAGATTCAGTAAATTTTCTGGCCTTTATATAAATTGGGGAAAATCTGCTCTGATGCCTCTTTCCCATATCCCAATGCCCTGCCTTGAAACCCTCTCACTGCTACCCATTGTCTCCCAGTTTAAATATTTAGGAATATATATGTCCCAGAGTAGTCACCTAGATTTACATCTTAATATATTCCCGTTACTGGATGTGGTTAAATCCAAATTCGCTACCTGGGACAAATTACCATTATCTGTAGCTGGACGCATTAACCTTATAAAGATGATATTACTCCCCAAGTTGAGCTATTGTTTTCAACATAGTGCAGTTATAATACCTAAGTCTTTCTTTGCAACCCTAAATTCTCTTACTACATCCTTCATATGGGGAAAGGCTAGGCCTAAGCTTAAATTATCTACTCTACAGAGACCTAAACAAGGGGGTGGGGCGGCCCTGCCAGACTTCTACCTATATTACCTAGCGGGCCAGGCCAAAATGTTGAATATGTGGATGCCCGGGAAAATTCTCCCTAATTCTGAACACGACATTTTGTACTCAGCCAAAGTTGATTGTCCACTGGGATTTTTGGAAATGGAGGGAACTGCGGTTCCTCATATACTTCCTATGCTCCGACTAGCACGATCAATATGGAGGCAAATTAAAAAATTAATAGGATTTGCTGATATAGCAACTGAAATGCCGTTGTGGAATAATGGTTATTTCCCGATACTACTGGGTCATCCGTCCACTAAATTCTGGATATCGTACAGTGTTCTTACAGTGGGTGATTTGTACCAACAGGGGATCTTTACCTCCTTTGAGCGGTTACAAACTACTCACAATATACCAAAATCTCAATTTTTCCGTTACCTACAACTATGGTCAGCCTTCCAATCACATATGCGGAGTGTAGATACAGGTCGGGCTATTTCAAATTTACCGCTAATAGGTATCCTTAATTCGCAGGGTCCCCAGGGACTTATTTCCTCACTATATACCTATCTATTGTCCATGAATGAGGGATCCACTCTAGATTCCATTAAGGGGAAGTGGGGACGGCTCCTCCCAGACACACTAGGGGAGGAATGGGACGAAATCTTGGAGTCCCCAACTAAAGTCTCCCCCTCAGTTAATTGTAATGAGCTGGCCGGCTCTGACTGTTCTGTTATCATTGACATAGAAGAATCTGTGACAGACACTGCCCCCGTGTGGCCAGAAGTTATACCTACGCCGAATGTGATTACAGAGAAACAAACTGTATTGGCTAAGCTCCCCCCTGTTATGTCATGTGACCAGGAAGGAGGGAGAGAGAAAGAAGAGCCCGGGAAATCAGTCTGTGCAGAGAGAAGTCTGTGTATGCTGGTGCCCTCCTGTGAATGCGATATAACAGATTGTCTGGATGATCCCTCTCCCTTGAAAGCTGACTTCCAGATCCTGAACCCACGAATTGTAAGCGGGTCCTCTGTTGAGAGGCCGAATATTCACTCAGCGGTGACATCTCCACAGATCCTGAACCCACGAACTGTAAGCGGGTCCTCTGTTGAGAGGCCGAATATTCCACCCCTACCTGCCGTACCCCAAGGACTACAGTCTGGACCTGAGAGACGGAGCTTTGTTTAATCCCTGCAGAGACAGACAGGCCTGCGACGTGGGAAGATAATCTTCTGGAGCAAAGAGACTGGTAACGTGTGGATAGGGACAGTGAGGGAAAGTTTGTTATTACACGTTATTTCTGTGAATAGGTATATTTTGTATTGTCTACAATTGTGTTCCACTGTGTTAAGAAAATGTTTAACAGTAAAGATACGTTTGTTAAGATGGAATCTGAGTGTGGAAGTTTTGCTGGGCCAGATCATGGATATACATGGGCGAACTTGCCCTCGGTCACTTCATCTGGCGTAGTCGGCAGGATCTGTGCCCAGCAGGATTCCCACCCAGGCCCAGTATACAGTCAGAAACCGCCGCCGGTGTCCATTGTAAACCAGGTCAGGAAATTTGGCGGGCGAAACTACCCCGTACCAGAGTGGGCGGAACAAGTGCGGATACTGGGAGAAATGTATAATATTGACCCTAAGACCTTGGCGGAAATGGCGGTACTGACGCTAGAGGGGGAGGCATGGACGACAGTCAGACTGGAGACGGTCAGGGGGCAACGTGTGTTAGAGGATTTGGTGCGGGTGCTGGAAAAGACCTATGGACCTACTACGTACCAGGGAACACTGCGGTACCTGTTCTTCAGACGGACACAGCTTGAATGGGAGGACATTCCCCAATATGCAAATGCCCTTCAGGTACTCCTTGAACAAGTCTGTGCAAAAGGGGAACAGCTGGCTACTATAGCTCCTCGTGACCTGGTACTGAGAGACCAATTCGTTATAGGGCTGAGAGACCAGTATCTTAACCGTACGCTACAGGACTTGATTCGGATGATGCCGACTCTCACCTTCGCTGAAGTCCAGCAGGAAGCCATAGAACGTTCTAGGGGACCCGTCATGGATGTGGGGACTCAGAGCACTGCGTGCAGATCCATATTAGACATTAAACAGCCCAACAGTGACACCGAGAAGCTGAAACAGATGGTAGCAGATTTACAGCAACAGGTGTCACAGTTAATACTAGAACGACAGAGAGACCAGCGGATACGACCTAGCCGTCCCGCGGGACCGTGTTGGTCATGTGGTGACCCCCGTCATAGGGCGAATCATTGTCCTCAACGAACAAACCATCAATTACCACGACGAACCGAATATCAGCTACACCCACGAGCAGAGTCACCACGCCAGGTCTCACCACAATGGCCGCCGTTAAACTAGACACCCCTGCAGCTGAGGTTCGAGCAGCAGGGGGGGACAGAGAACGGGGTGTAGAAAAACAGAACCAGCGGCTGATAAGAAGAATCTGGGAGGAGATTGAGAGTCTGGGGAAAGCCCTTACTGCCGTTCTGGGGACCAGCGGCCTATCCCAAGATAACATGCGGAAGCCGCCAGAAAGAGTTAAAGGAGAGGTACGCAGCATGAAGGCGGTTTCGGTGGTGGCCCCAGAGTGTAACTCCGTATCCTGGGGTGAAGAGCAACCGCAGATGACAGATGTCCCCTACCGAGGTCGACGATACAGGCTGAAGCGCCCTCCAGACAGACGCAGACGTGAGTGCTGGACGTGCAGAAAGGTGGGACACATGTCCAGAAATTGCCCTACCCGAGAAGAGCGGTGGCAGAGATCCGCTCACCCCTCTGAGGGTCCTGCTAACTGGAAGGAACGACGCCCCTGGAGGGAATGGTACGGCTGGAAGAGAAGAGTTCCACCTAGGACAAGACAGCACCGCAACATGTTGCGCCCCTGTCGTTCTCAGCCTGACTCCCCTCCTGTGATACCTAGAGAGATGGATATCACTAATACTGTGGGAGACACCGACACCGGGGATGTAGAGGTAGAAGACATACCTACCCCGGCTCGCCTGACTGACACGTCTGAACCCCTTACCTCCTCGACTGACTTACCGACTGGGGTGGAGAGTGGAGTGACTGATCGGGGAGAGAGACTAGCACCCGTTAGGCGGACAGCGAGGACCACCGCAGGAGTGCCCCCGGGACAGTCCTACAGAGACCAATATGTGTGGCCCTCTTCACAGCCGGGTCCTACAACCTCCACAGCCATCGCCGCCCTGGAGACAGTCGTTGACAGGGACTGCCAACCTTCAAGTGGGGGGGCGTGTAATGAGCTGGCCGGCTCTGACTGTTCTGTTATCATTGACATAGAAGAATCTGTGACAGACACTGCCCCCGTGTGGCCAGAAGTTATACCTACGCCGAATGTGATTACAGAGAAACAAACTGTATTGGCTAAGCTCCCCCCTGTTATGTCATGTGACCAGGAAGGAGGGAGAGAGAAAGAAGAGCCCGGGAAATCAGTCTGTGCAGAGAGAAGTCTGTGTATGCTGGTGCCCTCCTGTGAATGCGATATAACAGATTGTCTGGATGATCCCTCTCCCTTGAAAGCTGACTTCCAGATCCTGAACCCACGAATTGTAAGCGGGTCCTCTGTTGAGAGGCCGAATATTCACTCAGCGGTGACATCTCCACAGATCCTGAACCCACGAACTGTAAGCGGGTCCTCTGTTGAGAGGCCGAATATTCCACCCCTACCTGCCATACCCCAAGGACTACAGTCTGGACCTGAGAGACGGAGCTTTGTTTAATCCCTGCAGAGACAGACAGGCCTGCGACGTGGGAAGATAATCTTCTGGAGCAAAGAGACTGGTAACGTGTGGATAGGGACAGTGAGGGAAAGTTTGTTATTACACGTTATTTCTGTGAATAGGTATATTTTGTATTGTCTACAATTGTGTTCCACTGTGTTAAGAAAATGTTTAACAGTAAAGATACGTTTGTTAAGATGGAATCTGAGTGTGGAAGTTTTGCTGGGCCAGATCATGGATATACATGGGCGAACTTGCCCTCGGTCACTTCATAATAATAGGATGATACAATTATATATTATATATCAATCCTATCTGACCCCGATTCGTCTCTTCAAAATGGGTCGTCTACACTCATCAGACTGCCTGAGATGCCATTCCAGCAACGCAGATTTTATTCACATGATATGGCAGTGTCCTATTGTCTCCCAATTCTGGAATGAGGTAACGACACTATTGACATCACTGATATCTATCCCTGTCCCACTTGAACCTCTGGTATGTTTATTTGGAGTATGGGAGACAGAGATTTGGGATCGTCACACGGGAATTTTTCTGAGGGAGACTCTGTTTTTAGCACGGAAGGTGTTGGCTCTGCGGTGGATGGGGGGCTCTTGCCCAACTCTTAGAGCGTGGGTCGATTTGGTGAATTCCATTGTTCCATATGAGCGGGCATTATATCAGAATAGAGGCAATCCAGCCAAATTTGAGAAGATATGGGGAAGATGGAACTCTTCTTCCCATACTGTTTAGATTAACATAATTTAATAGTCATATAAGAAAAGGGTGTCAAACTGTACGGAACATTAATTGCTTACAGGGCGGAATTTATCTAGAACTCTCTTTTTTTTAAATGGCAGCGTGTTAGTTTTAGAGGTTTCATTAGAAGATAAGGCAGTTAAAGTTTGAACAAGATATGAACAAATAATTGACATGCGTTGCTTGTAACCTTTGCAATATCCCAAATATGGTGATGTGTAATAATTGTATGTACCCTCTGGATGTTGGGGAATATAAGCAAATGTATGTATGACTGATGTTGTAATCAATAAACGAATTTAAAAAAAAAAAAAAGTGTTGATGCTAACGGCAGCCATTTTGTGGATGGCAAATATGTTAATTGTAACAGCAGCCATTTTGTGGATGGCAAATGTTTTAATTCTAATAGCGGCCATTTTGTTGATGGCAAATGTGTTAATTGTAACAGCAGCCATTTTGTGGATGGCAAATGTTTTAATTCTAATAGCAGCCATTTTGTTGATGGCAAATGTGCTTATTCTGATGGCAGCAGCCATTTTGTAGATGGCAAATGTTTTAATTCTAATAGCAGCCATTTTGTGGATGGCAAATGTTTTAATTCTAATAGCGGCCATTTTGTGGATGGCAAATGTGCTTATTCTGATGGTAGCAGCCATTTTGTGGATGGCAAATGTTTTAATTCTGACGGCAGCCATTTTGTAGATGGCAAATGTGCTTATTCTGATGGCAGCAGCCATTTTGTGGATGGCAAATGTACTTCTGACGGCAGCCATTTTGTGGATGGAAAATGTGTTAATTCTGACGGCAGCCATTTTGTGGATGGCAAATGTGCTGCTCCTGGTGGTGAACATCTCAGACTAAGGCTACACACCACATCACTAAATCCTTGTTACCCAGTAAGGACCACTGATGGCCAATACTATATTCCTTTGGGAAGTGAACAGGCTTTACCCATGTTTCTCATCTCAGTGGTTTCCAGTGGGGCACCGACCCTTTCCCCTATCACTCCTGTCGTGAATCCAGTTATCCTCCCACCTGGATTGTCCCCGGCACCGACCCTTTCTACTGTCACTTCCACTGCCAATTTAGCCGCACACCCACATGAGATGATCCAAGCAGCGGCCTCTCCTCCCAATGCTTCCGCTATAACAGCACTCTCACGCAGTCTACCTAACCCTATACCCGGTACCTAACAGGCTGTCTCGCAGCCAAGCGCACACCTGTATGGGACGGTGGCAACTGTAACAAGGGGGGCTCAATCTGGGAGGGGGATACCAATAGCACAGGAAGCACAAAGGGGAGGGAATGTTGGCAACCTATTTTTGAAAAAGAACTTCCTGAGGGACCCTTGTTAGTGGTGGGAAAGGGTGACATAACAACAGGGGAGACAGACGCTATTGTTAATGCTGCCAATTCTCGGTTAGAGCACAATGGAGGTGTAGCTAGAGCTATAGTGGAAACAGGAGGGGCGACTATTCAAGCTGACGGTCGAATCATTGTTGAGTCACGTGGTCAGATAGCTATTGGGGACATAGCGGTGACTAAAGCTGTCAATCTTCTGTGTAGAATGATCATACACGCTGTGACCCCTACTGTTGACCGTGTTCATCCAGACGTTAGTGCTCAACAACTTCGTGCAGCAATAACTCGCATTAATGAGGACAGGACTGTTAAAGCTTTTAAGACTGCCTGCGTCACCTGGACCCCACACCATGATACTGGAGCTGCCCAAATAGAGCCCCTCATTCCAAGACTCCTGCTCCTCATATACAAGGGACTACATCTGTACTCCCGGTGCCATCTCTACTCCCGCCTCAGGTGCCACCACCAACAGTGCCAATGCTCATGTCTGAGGAGCCCACCCTCTATGTCAAGTTTACACCCCAGCAAGCTGCTACTCTGTTGAACCAACTTCCAGATCCAGAAAAAACAGACGATGCCTTTCTACAGGAGCATGCTTCAAATCCAAAGTACTTAGCCAGCCAAGTGGCAAGATCTAATTTCCTTGCCAAATCTTAAAGCAGGCGATGCATATTGGCCTGTTATGGATATCATGTTCAATGATGACTCACTTGCCAGTGACAAGACATGGGACTCTGGTGTTGAGTTCTGCCAAGAACCTAAGACATGGGCCTCGGATGAGTTGGCTGACCTATCACTTATTGTCGCCAAAGGATTCCAGATGCCTCCAAGCTGATGCAGCCATTGTACGATGACCTCAAGACGTCAGCGTTTCCGCTATGTACCAAATCCGTGGAAGCTTTCTACGCTCTTAAACAGGCCATACAGTTTGCACCAGCTCTTGGAATCCCAAATTCTGATATCAACTGAGGACATCCAGTTCTCTTAATGGCTCCACACGACATAATTGCTATTCTTGCAACCTAAACATCTGTTGGTGCAGCGTCATATGAGACTCCAATGTTCGCTCTTGGTTCCGGATAATGTCACTCTTGTCCGCTGCAGCATCTTCAAACTGTCCACGCTGCTTCCTCTTTCCAGGGGGGATGTGGATGATGATACTGATGCTCTCGGAGAAGATGCCTCTACACACTCAGAGGATCATGACTGTCTTGAACAAATGCATGAAGAAGTAGCCTCCCAGAAAAACGTGTCTGAAGACCCACTCCCACATGCTGACCTGACGTTCTTCACTGATGGTTCCAGATTTGCAGATGAAACAGGAAGATTCTATACGATATATGCCGTGGTTACACATGACCAGGTCATCTCAGCTGGATTGCTACCACCGCACATGTCTGCACAAGAAGCGGAACTTAAAGCTTTGACGTTGGCTTGTCAGGAAGCGACGGAGAAGGTGGTCAACATCTACACGGATTCAAGATACGCTTTTGGAGTGGCTCATAACTTCGGCAGTATCTGGGCAGCCAGAGGATACCTAACGTCCAGTGGAGCTCCTGTAAAACATGCTACTATCATACAAGAACTTGTGGCCGCTCTAGATCTACCTTTGGAGGTTGCAGTGATCAAGATCAAAGCTCACGGGAGATTGGATTCTCCAGAAGCAAGGGGGAACTTCTTTGCTGACAAAACAGCAAAAACCTATGCTGTGGATCCATTTGGGAAAGAGAAAGCAGCGGTGTACGTGTCACAAGACACTGAAGAAGGGACTAAAGCCTCTCTTATGAGGATTATCCGTCTACATCAAGACAAGACATCAGATGATGAAAAGAAGTCATGGCAAGAAGGAGGAACTAAAAAGGATGAAGATGGAGTCTGGAGGATGAACAAAAAGGTCTGTCTACCTCGTAATCTGTACCCCTCAGTGACAGAATGGGCACACGGTATCACCCACAGAGGCAAGAATCAGATGAATGACCTGATTTGGAAGACTTATATGGCACCTGGGATCTCTACTGTCACCCAAAATTATTTCAAATCTTGCCTTGTGTGTGCAACATGCAGTCCAGCACATACTCAGAAAATTACTCAGAAACATTTGGCTAAACCACTTTATCCCTTTCAGAGGATTCAGATTGATCACATTCAAATGCCAAAAGTAGGGAAGTACGAGTATGTACTGGTAGTGACTGTAATGTTCTCAGGATGGCCCGAAGCCTATCCAGTAACCAACATGACTGCCAGAGTGACTGTTAAGAGACTGATGACTGAAGTAGTATGCAGATATGGGGTCCCAGAGGTAATTGAGCGTGACCAAGGACCTGCGTTCACTGCAGCACTGACTAAGGAGCTATGGACATTGGTGGGAGCTGATTTGGGTTTACATACTCCATATCACCCACAGAGCAGTGGGAAAGTAGAAACACTGAATGGCACCTTCAAAAATAAAATACTGAAAGCCAGTTAGGAGGTCAGACTTGGACAGACATTTTGCCCGTTGCCTTATACTCAGTCAGAAACACTCCAAGGGGTCCCACTAAACTCACACCATACGAGATTCTTTTTGGGGGGCGTCCAAGGTTGGGTCAATATTTTCCACAACAGCTAGCCTTAGGAAGTGATACTCTTGTAAATTATGTAATTGCCCTTACTAAAGAACTGTCAGTAACACATGTACAAGTTTTATCATCCATTCCAGGTCCAGATTCCACTGAAGGTACCCATACTTTCCAACCTGGTGACTACGTGCTGGTAAAGAAGTTCATCAGAAAGACATCTCTGGAGTCGAGATTTGAGGGTCCCTACTAAGTGCTCCTGACTACTCCTACTTCGGTCAGGGTTGCTGAGCGCCTCCTGGATCCATCTCTCACATTATAAACTTGTTAGACAGTTAGGGACAGAGTAGGATCTGACCTTCTTGTCAAAGTCCAGCTACAAAGGGAGGTTTTCCACAAGGGAAAACTTGTCTCAAACTGGTGAAAACTCCAATTCCCCCTCCCGGGCAAGACGGTCAGATCTAGGATGTGTACATCAGGGTTAGTCGCACATGTGTATTTTATGTAACCATGGAGATGGGAGATTGGAGAGTAATAGATCCAGCAGGTAGGAAAGTCCCGAGGACATGGGTAACGCGCTCCGATATACCTCCTCGGTATACCCATAATTAGTCTCACATTCTCTGGTGTCTATAGCATCCGTATTGTCATGAAGCCTCTGATGTCATAGTGAAACTTAACACCGGTGGGTTAGGGAACCACGGTGGGATCAAGATAAAAAAAAAAAAAGGTTAATAAAGTATTTAGGGGGGACTGTTGAGGAGAGGCATAAGATCAAATACTTAATTAACCTCAAGACATAAGGTAATTGAGAGAAGCAACCCATAACATGTATTGTTTAACCTTACATAAGTTTTCCTCAGATCAAAGTGAGACACTAAAGATGGCTGCCATCTCCTGTATCAGAGCCATGTGCTCTGGTATCCAAGATGAACAATGAAGACACTAAAGATGGCTGCCATTTCCTGTATCAGCAGACCATGTGTTGGTGTCCAAGATGACACCCACCCTGATGACCTCATGGATCCACCCACAGTGATGCCCACCCTGATGAACTCATGGACCAACCCACCCTGATGACCTCATGGATCCGCCCATGGACTTGCTCATTGCCCAACCCACTAACCAATGGTATATATCCGATCACTCCCATTTTAGAGCTAACTGAGCCCCCATACAGAAAATATATAAGATGTGTTTTAAGCCAAATAAAGTCCTTCTTGGAGCTGAGCCACAGATTGATCAAGGCGTATACATCCAACTGTGTGGTGTATTTCTTTTGGTGCGCACCTGATCAATATCCATTAGGCCAGGAGTAGGCAACTAGAGAATTGAATATTTTATTAATTGTTCAACCCTAATACTGACATGTCTCCGTGTTTTTCAAAAGGACACACGGTCCGTGAAAACACGCTGACATGTGCAGAGACACATTGATTTTAATGTGCCTATGTGAGTCAGTGCCTCCGGTACGTGAGAAAACTGTCACTACACGTACCGGAGCCACTGACGTGTGAAACAGGCCTAACTAGGAGTAAAAATGCGGTTACTGTGAGAGCAAATCAGACCATAATAAAGTGCAGAGTGCAAAAGCTAGTCTACAGTAATTAATATAACTATATAGCCTTAGTGGCTAGTGCAATCAATAAGTACCATAAACTAAACTAGCAACATATAGCATACGGCCAGAACATATAAGAAGGAGATCCCATATAGAGCAAATCTGAGAAGAGGTAATAATACAGTTAAATGGTATGAAACAAGAAACAACTTCTCCTGAACGTGGGAAGCAGAACTCCAACACGCGTTTCGCAAACTTGCTTCCTCGGGGGGCGTAACGTCAGGCCAAAAATTACCTGCTTAAATACCTGATGCTGTCCTGAGTACCAGTGGCTAAGGCGGCGCTTCCCATGGCGCCGCAATGACCGGAAGCAGAGGAGTCAGCGTCCCATGTCACAAATTCACGCCGACCACTGACGCGTCGGTTAGGCAGGCGTGTCCATAGCAACCCTGCCACACAGGCCAAGAAAAGCGCACTCCGCTGAAGATAGTACTTGTATACGGTAAGAAGATGCATAATAAAGCCAGGGATGGACTAATAATATGAGAAAACCTAGCAGGAATATAGAGAGGGAATAGTGCACATACCTGAAGTGATAAAGGGAAAAGGGAAGGTGGGGATGTGAACATCGCTCATAGTGACTTTAATAAAAAGAAGAAATAAGCAAAGTTATGAATATAGACAAAGAAAGAAAGTGGTATATAATAAAAGTGAGAAATAAATAAAGCACAAGAGTGCTATGCACTTAATTTGCATAAGTTAAAATATACAAAAAAATACTTAATATACTGTATGTATATAATTCATATTCTTATCAAATCTTTTCATTTTTCTTCCTTCTATATGCTTTTTTCTATGTCAAAGAGAGAAAGTGAAAAGGTCCATCCGAATATCCTAGAGTCTCAGTAGGGGGTAAGTAAGAAGGTAACAAAGACCGTAAGAAAACCTACGTAAATAAAAAAGGGAGAATCAGTAAAATGTACAAAAGAAAATAATTAAAACCACAAACAATACACATATGAACATATTTATAGAAAAGGGACAAAACTAAGGACCTCATTGAGGCCCTTTGGGCAAATGCAATCAATACAAATGATCCACTGGGCCTCCAATTGGGCAAGTCTCTTTTTGATGTCCCCACCGCGTCCATCCATCAAAATGCGATCAATACCACGTACATGTAGTAGGTTGCTGTTGCACCCATGGGCTTCTTTAAAATGTCTGGGAATGGGTTTCAGGAATTCATCCATCAAGGAATCACGAGCTCCTTTGATGTCACAGACATGCTCTCTGACTCTTACACGAAGTTGTCGTGAGGTCAAACCAACATAAATTAAGCCATAAGGGCACGTTGCATAATATATTAAGGCACTCTGTGGAGCAAGTGATATGCTGTGTGATACGGAATTCTTTTGAACCATCACTTGACAAGAAGTTGAAGCAGCGTTCCAAATTTGAACACGCAGCACAGTCCCTGCAGGGAAAGAAACCCCATCTTGGGCCTTTAGAACCAAAAGGCACATTTAGATTCCTGGCCTTTATAATAGCTGTGAGTTAGTATATCACGCAGATTTTTATTCCTCCTATATGTGATGGAGGGTGTGGTGGTAAGGCATTTGCTCAGCACAGTATCTTGTTTAATGATGGGCCAATATTTGCATAATATCTCCCTGAAGGTACAATAGGATAAAATGTATTTTCCTAGAGTCCGCACACAATCTGTTAATATTACTTTATTTCAGGTCAGATAGAAAGCACATTAGTAAGCAATGAAAAATTGAGCAACTGCACTAAACGCATATCATATCATTTGGGTGCACATATAAGACTCCCAGAAATCCACAGCACTCATATTTGTATGCATCAAAACAATACAATTTATTATGGTTGGGAAAATTGTGCTGCCAATGGACTTCAGGAAATTAAAACTGTATTCTTTGATGAATGACAAGTGGCAGTACACCACTGGAAATAAATAGCAATAAAAGGAGGGCAAATTGGGCAATAATTAGTGTTGAGCGATACCTTCCGATATCCAGAAGTATCGGTATCGGTTTGGATCGGCTGATATCCAAAAAATATCGGATATCGCCGATACCAATGCAAGTCAATGGGACACAAATAACGGAATGTAAATAAGCCCTTTCTGTGCTTCTACATCCTGTTCCAGAGGGGGGGGGAAGAGTGTGGGCGGTGCGTGGGCAGACACTGTGCATGTCTGTGTGTGCTTGCCTGTTATGACCCCAGTGGACAGGGTCTCAGAGGAACGTGTAAGTCTGCGAGATTCAAAAATCCAGCTCATAGGGCTGTGGTAACTGGGTTGACCAAATAGCTACTCCTAACGCCAACACTAGAAGTAGCCGGGGATCATGCCTACGGTGATCGCTAGATGACTCGCGCCAGCCGGAGAATCTAACTACCCCTAGGAGAAGAAAACAAAGACCTCTCTTGCCTCCAGAGAAAGGGACCCCCAAAGCAAGATACAAGCCCCCCACAAATAATAACGGTGAGGTAAGAGGAAATGACAAACACAGAAAGGAACCAGGTTCAGCAAAGAGAGGCCAGCCCACCAATAGCAGAATATAGCAAGACAACTTATCTGGTCAACAAAAACCCCATAAAAATCCACGCTGGAGATTCAAGAACCCCCGAACCGTCTAACGGTCCGGGGGGAGAACACCAGCCCCCTAGAGCCTCCAGCAAAGGTCAGGATACAGATTGGAACAAGCTGGACAAAAATACCAAACTAAACTAAAGCAAAAAGCAAGGACGCAGACTTAGCTTGAAATACAGGAACCAGGATCAAAGGACAAGAGCACAACAGATTAGCTCTGATTTCCACGATGCCAGGCATTGAACTGAAGGTCCAGGGAGCTTATATAGCAACGCCCCTGAACTAACGGCCCAGGTGAGGATATAGGAAAAGACAGAAGCTCCAGAGTCAATTCACTAATGACCACTAGAGGGAGCAAAAAGCAAAATCACAACAGTACCCCCCCCTTAGTGAGGGGTCACCGAACCCTCACCACGACCACCAGGGCGATCAGGACGAGCGGCGTGAAAGGCACGAACTAAATCGGCCGCATGAACATCAGAGGCGACCACCCAGGAATTATCTTCCTGACCATAGCCCTTCCACTTGACCAGGTACTGAAGCCTCCGCCTGGAGAGACGAGAATCCAAGATCTTCTCCACCACGTACTCCAACTCGCCCTCAACCAACACCGGAGCAGGAGGCTCAGCAGAAGGAACCACAGGCACAACGTACCGCCGCAACAAGGACCTATGAAACACGTTGTGGATAGCAAACGACACAGGAAGATCCAGGCGAAAGGATACAGGATTAAGGATTTCCAATATCTTGTAAGGACCAATAAAACGAGGTTTAAATTTGGGAGAGGAAACCTTCATAGGAACAAAGCGGGAAGAAAGCCACACCAAATCCCCAACACGTAGTCGGGGACCCACACCGCGGCGGCGGTTGGCAAAGCGCTGAGCCCTCTCCTGTGACAACTTCAAGTTGTCCACCACAAGATTCCAGATCCGCTGCAACCTATCCACCACAGAATCCACCCCAGGGCAGTCAGAAGGTTCCACATGACCCGAAGAAAAACGAGGGTGGAAACCAGAGTTGCAGAAAAACGGCGAAACCAAGGTGGCGGAACTAGCCCGATTATTAAGGGCAAACTCAGCCAACGGCAAGAAGGTCACCCAATCGTCCTGATCAGCAGAGACAAAACACCTCAAATAAGCCTCCAAAGTCTGATTAGTTCGCTCCGTCTGTCCATTAGTCTGAGGATGGAAAGCAGACGAAAACGACAAGTCAATGCCCATCCTACTACAAAAGGATCGCCAGAATCTGGAAACAAACTGGGATCCTCTGTCTGACACAATATTCTCAGGGATGCCGTGCAAACGAACCACGTTCTGGAAAAACACAGGAACCAGATCGGAAGAGGAAGGCAGCTTAGGCAAAGGAACCAAATGGACCATCTTGGAGAAGCGATCACATATCACCCAGATAACAGACATGCCTTGAGACACCGGAAGATCAGAAATGAAATCCATGGAGATATATGTCCAAGGTCTCTTAGGGACAGGCAAGGGCAAGAGCAACCCGCTGGCACGAGAACAGCAAGGCTTAGCTCGAGCACAAGTCCCACAGGACTGTACAAATGACCGCACATCCCTAGACAAGGAAGGCCACCAAAAGGATCTGGCCACCAGATCTCTGGTGCCAAAAATTCCTGGGTGACCTGCCAACACCGAGGAATGAACCTCGGAAATGACTCTGCTGGTCCACTTATCAGGCACAAACAGTCTGTCAGGTGGACAAGAATCAGGCCTATCAGCCTGAAATCTCTGCAACACACGTCGCAGATCTGGAGAAATAGCTGACAAGATAATACCATCCTTAAGAATACCAACAGGTTCAGCGACTCCAGGAGCATCAGGCACAAAGCTCCTGGAAAGAGCATCGGCCTTCACATTTTTTGAACCTGGTAAATACGAGACAACAAAGTCAAAATGGGAGAAAAACAATGACCAGCGGGCCTGTCTAGGATTCAGGCGTTTAGCAGACTCGAGATACATCAGATTTTTGTGATCAGTCAAGACCACCACACGATGCTTAGCACCCTCGAGCCAATGACGCCACTCCTCAAATGCCCATTTCATGGCCAACAACTCCCGATTGCCCACATCATAATTTCGCTCCGCAGGCGAAAACTTCCTAGAGAAAAAGGCGCAAGGTCTCATAACAGAGCAACCAGGGCCTCTCTGCGACAAAACGGCCCCTGCTCCAATCTCTGAAGCATCCACCTCAACCTGAAAGGGAAGCGAGACATCAGGCTGGCACAAAACAGGCGCCGAAGTAAACCGACGTTTCAACTCCTGGAAAGCCTCCACGGCAGCAGGAGCCCAATTAACCACATCGGAGCCCTTCTTGGTCATATCCGTCAAAGGTTTCACAATGCTAGAAAAGTTAGCGATAAAACGACGGTAGAAGTTAGCGAAACCCAAGAACTTCTGAAGACTCTTAACTGACGAGGGCTGAGTCCAATCAAGAATAGCTCGGACCTTGACTGGGTCCATCTCCACAGCAGAAGGGGAAAAAATGAACCCCAAAAAGGGAACCTTCTGTACACCAAAAAGACACTTTGAGCCCTTGACAAACAAAGAATTTTCACGCAAAATTTTAAAGACCATCCTGACCTGCTCCACATGCGAGTCCCAATTATCAGAAAAAACCAGAATATCATCCAGATAAACGATCAAAAATTTATCCAGATAGTTCCGGAAAATGTCATGCATAAAGGACTGAAAAACTGAAGGGGCATTAGAGAGCCCAAAAGGCATCACCAAGTACTCAAAATGACCTTCGGGCGTATTGAATGCGGTTTTCCATTCATCCCCTTGCTTAATGCGCACAAGGTTGTACGCACCACGAAGGTCTATCTTGGTAAACCACTTGGCACCTTTAATCCGGGCAAACAAGTCAGACAACAGCGGCAAAGGATACTGAAATTTGACAGTGATCTTATTTAAAAGCCGATAGTCAATACAAGGCCTCAAAGATCCGTCCTTTTTAGCCACAAAAAAGAATCCCGCACCAAGAGGGGAAGAAGACGGACGGATGTGTCCTTTCTCCAGAGACTCCTTGATATATGAACGCATAGCGGTATGTTCAGGTATCGACAGATTAAACAGTCTTCCCTTAGGAAATTTACTGCCTGGAATCAAATCTATTGCACAGTCACATTCCCTATGAGGAGGCAATGCACTGGACCTGGACTCGCTAAAGACATCCTGATAATCAGACAAATACTCCGGAACTTCCGAAGGCGTAGAAGAAGCAATAGACACAGGCAGGGAATCCTCATGAATACCACGACAGCCCCAACTAGACACTGACATAGCCTTCCAGTCAAGGACTGGATTATGGGTCTGTAACCATGGCAGCCCCAAAACAACCAAATCATGCATTTTATGTAGAACGAGAAAACGTATCACCTCGCGGTGTTCAGGAGTCATGCACATGGTAACCTGTGTCCAATACTGCGGTTTATTTTCTGCTAATGGCGTAGCATCAATACCCCTAAGAGGGATAGGATTTTCTAATGGTTCAAGAATAAAACCACAGCGCTTAGCAAATGAGAGATCCATAAGACTCAGGGCAGCACCTGAATCTACAAACGCCATGACAGGATAAGATGACAGTGAGCAAATCAAAGTTACAGACAGAATAAACTTAGGATGCAAATTACCAACGGTGACAGGACTAACAACCTTAGATATACGTTTAGAGCATGCTGAGATAACATGTGTAGAATCACCACAGTAGTAGCACAAGCCATTCCGGCGTCTATGAATTTTCCTCTCATTTCTAGTCAGGATTCTATCACATTGCATCAAATCAGGTGTCCGTTCAGACAACACCATGAGGGAATTTGCGGTTTTTCTATCACATTGCATCACATCAGGTGTCTGTTCAGACAACAACATGAGGGAATTTGCGGTTTTGCGCTCCCGCAACCGCCGGTCAATTTGAATAGCCAGGGACATGGTATCATTCAGACCTGTGGGAATGGGAAAACCCACCATAACATTCTTAATGGCCTCAGAAAGGCCATTTCTAAAATTAGCGGCCAGTGCACACTCGTTCCAATGTGTCAGCACGGACCATTTCCGAAATTTTTGGCAATACACCTCAGCCTCGTCCTGGCCCTGAGACATAGCCAGCAAGGCTTTCTCTGCCTGAATCTCAAGATTGGGTTCCTCATAAAGTAAACCGAGCGCCAGAAAAAAACGCATCAATATCAGCCAATGCCGGATCTCCTGGCGCCAACGAAAAAGCCCAATCTTGAGGGTCACCCCGTAAGAATGAAATAACAATTTTTACTTGTTGAGCAGAGTCTCCAGACGAACAAGGTTTCAGGGACAAAAACAATTTACAATTATTCCTGAAATTCCTAAACTTAAATCGGTCTCCTGAAAACAGTTCAGGAATCGGAATCTTGGGTTCAGACCTAGGATTTCTGGTAACATAATCTTGTATACCCTGCACACGAGCGGCAAGCTGGTCCACACTTGTAATCAAGGTCTGGACATTCATGTCTGCAGCAAGCTTAAGCCACTCTGAGGTAAAGGGGAAAAGAAAAAAAAAAATGAGAGAGGGAAAAAAAAAACTCAAAATTTTCTTTCTTATAATCCCACTTCTGCAATGCATTAAACATTTAATACTGGCCTGGCATACTGTTATGACCCCAGTGGACAGGGTCTCAGAGGAACGTGTAAGTCTGCGAGATTCAAAAATCCAGCTCATAGGGCTGTGGTAACTGGGTTGACCAAATAGCTACTCCTAACGCCAACACTAGAAGTAGCCGGGGATCATGCCTACGGTGATCGCTAGATGACTCGCGCCAGCCGGAGAATCTAACTACCCCTAGGAGAAGAAAACAAAGACCTCTCTTGCCTCCAGAGAAAGGGACCCCCAAAGCAAGATACAAGCCCCCCACAAATAATAACGGTGAGGTAAGAGGAAATGACAAACACAGAAAGGAACCAGGTTCAGCAAAGAGAGGCCAGCCCACCAATAGCAGAATATAGCAAGACAACTTATCTGGTCAACAAAAACCCCATAAAAATCCACGCTGGAGATTCAAGAACCCCCGAACCGTCTAACGGTCCGGGGGGAGAACACCAGCCCCCTAGAGCCTCCAGCAAAGGTCAGGATACAGATTGGAACAAGCTGGACAAAAATACCAAACTAAACTAAAGCAAAAAGCAAGGACGCAGACTTAGCTTGAAATACAGGAACCAGGATCAAAGGACAAGAGCACAACAGATTAGCTCTGATTTCCACGATGCCAGGCATTGAACTGAAGGTCCAGGGAGCTTATATAGCAACGCCCCTGAACTAACGGTGAGGATATAGGAAAAGACAGAAGCTCCAGAGTCAATTCACTAATGACCACTAGAGGGAGCAAAAAGCAAAATCACAACACTTGCCACAGCTAAACAAACCTACTTCTCATCTCTCATATCCTCCCTGTCTCACAACCCTAAACAGTTATTCAACACCTTCAATTCTCTCCTCCATCCCCCAGCACCTCCTCCCTCCCCACTTATCTCCGCTGAAGACTTTGCCTCATTTTTCAAGCAGAAGATTGATAGCATCAGAGACAGTTTTGCTCAACAAGCCCCAGAGCCCTTCCTCCCGACTTCCCAGCCCTCCACCTCCAAAACCATTTTCTCCACCATTACAGAAGATCAACTCTCCACTCTACTCTCAAGATCGCATCTCACCACCTGTGCGCTTGACCCGCTCCCATCCCACCTCATCCCAAACATCACCACAGTCTTCATCCCAACCCTAACTCATCTCTTCAACTTATCACTAACAACTGGTGTTTTCCCCTAAAGCTTTAAACATGCCTCCATCACACCTATCCTCAAAAATCCCTCTCTTGACCCATCCTCTGTATCTAGCTATCGCCCTATATCACTTCTCCCTTATGCCTCCAAACTACTGGAACAACACGTCTACCTTGAACTGTCCTCCCATCTCTCTTCTTGCTCCCTCTTTGACCACTTACAATCTGGCTTCCAGTCACACCATTCCACTGAAACTGCCCTAACTAAGGTCACCAACGACCTCTTAACCGCCAAGAGCAAGCGACACTACTCTGTTCTCCTCCTCCTCGACCTGTCAGCTGCCTTTGACACAGTGGACCATTCCCTATTATTACAGACCCTCTCATCCCTTGGCATCACAGACTTGGCCCTATCCTGGATCTCATCATACCTAGCAGACCGGACATTCAGCGTCTCCCACTCACACACCACCTCCTCACCTCGCCCCCTATCTGTCGGAGTCCCACAAGGTTCAGTCCTTGGGCCCCTTCTCTTCTCCATTTACACCTTTGGCCTGGGACAGCCCATAGAATCTCATGGCTTTCAGTATCACCTCTATGCTGTTGACACACAGATCTACATCTCTGGACCAGATATCACCTCCCTACTAACCAGAATCCCTCAATGTCTGTCCACTATTTCATCCTTCTTCTCCGCTAGATTTCTGAAACTTAACATGGACAAAACAGAATTCATCATCTTTCCCCCATCTCACGCGATCCCCCCAACGAACCTAACCATTACAGTAAATGGCTGCCCTCTCTCCCCAGTCCCACAAGCTCGCTGCCTCGGGGTAATCCTTGACGCTGATCTCTCCTTCAAACCACATATCCAAGCCCTTTCCACTTCCTGCTGACTTCAACTCAAAAATATTTCACGAATCCGTTCATTCCTCAACCAAGAATCTGCAAAAACCCTAGTCCATGCCCTCATCATCTCCCGCCTTGACTACTGCAACCTCCTGCTCTGTGGCCTCCCCTCTAACACTCTCGCACCCCTCCAATCTATTCTAAACTCTGCTGCCCGACTAATCCACCTGTCCACCCGCTATTCACCTGCCTCTCCCCTCTGTCAATCCCTTCACTGGCTCCCCATTGCCCAGAGACTCCAGTACAAAACCCTAACCATGACATACAAAGCCATCCACAACCTGTCTCCTCAATACATCTGTGACCTCGTCTCCCGGTACTTACCTACAAGCAACCTCCGATCCTCACAAGATCTCCTTCTCTACTCCCCTCTTATCTCCTCTTCCCACAATCGTATACAAGATTTCTCTCGCGTATCACCCCTACTCTGGAACCCTCTACCACAACACATCAGACTCTCGCCTACCATCAAAATCTTCAAAAAGAACCTTAAAACCCACCTCTTCCGACAAGCCTACAACCTGCAGTAACCACCGATCAACCAAACCGCTGCATGACCAGCTCTATCCTCACCTACTGTATCCTCACCCATCCCTTGTAGATTGTGAGCCTTCGTGGGCAGGGTCCTCTCTCCTCCTGTACCAGTTATGACTTGTATTGTTTAAGATTATTGTACTTGTTTTTATTATGTATACCCTTCCTCACATGTAAAGCGCCATGGAATAAATGGCGCTATAACAATAAATAATAATATCGCCGATACCAATGCAAGTCAATGGGACACAAATAACGGAATGTAAATAAGCCCTTTCTGTGCTTCTACATCCTGTTCCAGAGGGGGGGAAGAGTGTGGGCGGTGCGTGGGCAGACACTGTGCATGTCTGTGTGTGCGGGTGGGGTCAGTGCGGGCCTGCCGGGGCTATGTGCGGGCCTGCTGGGGATCTGTACGGGTGGCTTTTAGGGGCTCTGTGCGGGCCTGCCGGGGCTCTGTGCGGGCCTGCCAGGGCTATGTGCAGGCCTATGTGCGGGCCTGCCGGGGCTATGTGCGGGCCTGCCGGGGCTATGTGCGGGCCTGCCGGGGCTCTGACTACAAGTCCCATCGAACGATGCCTGCTACAGTGACAGTGATTGACACATTAGCCAATGACTACATACATACATATAGACATACAGTACATTAAACATAGATTACATACTCACCATTACTTGTCATTTTGATCCCCGAAGCCAGTGTCATCTGTAAAAAAGATTAAAATAACAAACAACCAATATACTCCCTGTCCGCAGAAATCCACAAGTGTCCCAAGACGATCTCCCATGATAGCGTGGGATAAAACCAGTCTGAGAGCAAAGCTGCAGTAAAAGATGTATTTAAACAAAACAGAAATGCAAACAGAACTAACATAGATATTCCTGCAATTGTAACGAAGTGCTCAGCACAATATGGTAATCACAGCACAGTGAATAGCGGGACACAACCGCTAATATGAACCAGTCCAGCAAGGATATGACGAGGGGGCAAACAAGACACTTGACAAGGAAGTCCAGTAGGTTATCAGTGGAAATGCACACAGTACTTAAACTTGGGAATCCAGCAGAAGTGAAGTAGAAATGCACACAGTACTTAAACGAGGAAGTCCAGCAAAACTTGATCATATCTGCGCACAGCACTTGTTTGTGGAAGTTCAATAATATGCAGGTGGTGCATTGAGCATGAAGTCCTGGTGAAAGAGGATGAAGGGAAAAAGAGGGAGAAGCGCTATCTAAGCGTAGTAGATGAGTACAAAACTCTTTTGGTGAGAAAAGCAACACTAGAATCTTGCTCACCTGGTGTGGTTGTGCAAAGAGGCACAACACTGGGAAAAGTTTAGCAAACAAGGGAAATCCTTCCACAGGTGTGCTGCCAGTCACAGCAGTTCCAGAGGAGAGATGCAGCTGAAAGGGGCGAGGCAGACCACCGGAGTAGTGAGCAGCTGAAGCAGGAAGTTCTCCAGACCACAGGCAGAAGCTCAGGAGCCAGCAGAACAAAATACTCAGGCACAGAACACCACATGACTCGGACTTAATAATCAGGACAGACAGGAAGTTCCATGACAGGGGGAGATCCAAGACTCCATCTTGGATCAGGGTGAACAGGAACAAGGGAAGTCTGGAATCCTTACACTAGGCTATGAATATCAGCCCCAGCTGTCTGCATAGCCTTTCTGGCTATAAAATATAGGGGACCCCACGTAATTTTTTTTGGGTCCCCCTATTTTAATAGCCAGTAAAGGCTATGCAGACAGCTGCAGGCTGATATTCAGACGCACGTTGTGAAATTTGTGCATGGCGTGGGCAGTGGATGCAGTTTTTCAACGCATCCGCTGCCCATTCTGAAGTCCGGGGAGGAGGGGGTGGAGTTTCGTCCGCGCATGCATGGTAGAAAATGGTGGACGTGAAGGACAAAAAAAGTTCACTTGAACATTTTTTCGTGCCGACGGTCCGCCAAAACATGAAGGATCCGTTGCACAAAGGACGCGATGTGTGGCCATCTGTCGCAATCCATCGCTAGTACAAGTCTATGGGTAAAAAAACGCATCCTGCGAGCACATTTGCAGGATCCGTTTTTTCCTCCGAATCCTTTTTTATTCCGCCAGATCCTTTTTTTATTCCGCCGGATCCGTTTTTTTCCACCGGATCCGTTTTTTTCTCATAGAGTTGTATTAGCGCCAGATTGCGCCTGATGGCGGATCCATTTTTTGCAGGATCCATCAAAAAAGCTGTTTCCGCCAGATGGAAAATACATACAGAGGAACGTTTTTTCTGTCCGGTGAAAAAACGCACAGCGACGGATCATCCGGCAAAAAAATTATGAAACTGAGATGTGAAATGATGAATCCGGCCTCCGAATCCATTTTTTCATGCATGTTTTCATTCAAATCATGCACATTTTCTGTTTATTTCCAAAAACTGCATCAAAACCGCGCAAAAACCGCACCATAAACTGCATCTAAACTGCATCATAACTACACCAAAAACTGCATAAAACTGCACCAAAAACTGCATCAAAAACCGCACCAAAAACCTGCATCAAAAACTGCACCAAAAACTGCATCAAAACTGCATCAAAAACCGCACCAAAAACCTGCACCAAAAACTGCATCAAAACAGCATCTAAAACAGCATAAAAAACGCACCAAAAACTGCATCAAAATCTGCATAAAAATCTCCACCAAAAATTGCATCAAAAACCGCACTAAAAACCTGCACCAAAAACTGCATGAAAAACAGCATCAAAAACCGCATCAAAACTGCACCAGTTTTTGATGCAGTTTTTGGTGCCGTTTTGATGCAGTTTTAGTGAGGTTTTTGATGCTGTTTTTGATGCAGTTTTTGGTGCGTTTTTTGATGCTGTTTTTAATGCAGTTTTTGGTGTAGGTTTTTGGTGCGGCTTTTGATGCGGTTTTTTATGCAGTTTTTGGTGCAGTTTTGATGCAGGTTTTTGGTGCGGTTTTTGATGCAGATTTTTGGTGCGGTTTTTGATGCAGTTTCTGATGCAAGTTTTGATGCAGGTTTTTGATGCAATACAGGAGAACCCAGAGTCAAAACTAGCCAAAAAATTCACAAAAGATTGTATTTATTAAATAAATTCATTACAATAGTAAGATGAACAGTAGCAAGAATAGTTAATTAAAAGAGCATATAGTAACTGCATCCATAAGTACATCCAATTGCCCAAGTGACTATGACAGGACCAGAATGAGTATAATACACAATTTAACAACCATGAGGGTCAGAGCAAGTGCTGCCCACACATGAGCATGATTACCACAGGTGTATGGTGATCAGACAGAATCTGAAATAGTATACTGCCAGTTCTCAAATAGTAAAGATCACTACATCACACTGTGGATACATCAATGGTAACAAAGAAATCAGATAAATAAATTACCCATGTGTGTGGTAAGATCCTGTCAGGGTCCTGGGTCGTATACCCCAACGCACGTTTCGCAGTAAATTATTGCCGCTTCCTCGGGGGGCGTGGTTTAATGAGGATCTCTATCCGGTTTAAGTAGTGTTCCCATTAGGTCATGTGACAAAAAATAAATACGTGAAGTGCGCAAGCGTGAAACGCCGACCATACTTCCTGCTGCGCTCCAAGCCTCAATCCCAGCTGACCGATACCAGTCACGTGAGCGGGTCGGCGCCACGCCCACATCACGCGGCCTGGGACCGCCGCCAGGAAGAAGGTAGAGCGCTACAGCGTCCATGTATCAGCGTATATAAATTTAAAGTGGCCGTGCATATAAAGTGCATGATAAGTGCAATATGTTACTTGTATGCGTGTATATAAGTGAGTATTGTCAAATATGCAAAAGAGTGCATACATAAAAAGTGACTCTATATCTCTATACTATGTCTCAGTATGTCACCATCGATTAACCAGCTAATTGTAAATGCTGGACACACCTGTGAGAGTGATAAAAAATGATGATAATAAAAATGAATAATAAAATAATAAAAATAATAATAATGATAGTGCCCAATAATAAGATATGACAAAATTACATTCAGTATTATTGCCAATATTACATAAACATACAGTGTTCTGTGCTAAAAAGAGGGTGTAGTTAAAACATTAATTACCCAATGAGCACCACAGTATCCCCTATACAGATTACTAAAAATACTCACACAAATAAACAGACTAAAACAGTCAATAAAATATACTAAAACCATAAACAATGAGTCCACCGACGTTGGTGATAAGTCCATGAGAGGTGTAGATGTCATTATTCGCCAATATCCAGTTCAAATCCTATCATAGGTAGGTGAACATTCAGATGTATCCAACAGTCCACCATCTAAATATTATCAAGTTGTGGGAAGTGTGTACCACTACCAAAAGCTGTCCACTCCAGAGTATTGGCGATTTCCTCCTCACGGTTTGCAGTATTTCTTCAATCTTTGGATTACTCCACTCACGTACCACCAGCCTCGGGAGTCATATGGATATGGTTGTAGGTATAAACACGCTAAAAGATTATTGGAAGAGAAACCAAATTAAAATTGATGGTATGTGGCAAAGAAAAAGAACATAACATGAGAAATGTATATCTCCCTCAGACAGCTATTTCATAAAAAGGAGGAAAATCCATTAGTTTCATTAAGGCCCATAGGTGTCATGGTACCCAATGTGTTTATCCACCGACATTCCCTTTGGGCCAAAATGCGCCTAATGTCACCCCCTCTGACACCGCATTGCACATGGTCAATACCCCGTGCCATAAGAGACTTGGGGTCACAGCTACGACATTGCTTGTAATGCCGTGGTATGGTTTTAAGTCTCGTCAGATCCTTCTCCTCACTCGCAGCCATTATATTGCGTACGTGCTCACGTATGCGTGTGCCCAACCTACGGGATGTCAACCCTATATAGATCTTAGGGCAACTGCATACAGCATAATAAATAACCTGTATGGTGTTGCAGGTTATATGATGATTAATTGAGAAAGTCTTCTTCCCATCTACTGAATTAAAGGAGGCTACTCGAGAAATGTTTGGACATGAGACACAGTCACCACATGGGAAACATCCCCTGGGTGGCCCGCTAGATCCAAAATTGTACCTACTAGGTCTAGGAACATAATGGCTTGACACCAAGGTCTACCAAAGGTCTTTTAAATTTTTGCTCCTTCTCGCCGTCATTGAAGGATAATCTTTCAGGCATTGAGCAAACAGTGGGTCACTCATGAGGATGCCCCAATGCTTTTGGAGACACCTCCTCATCGTGGCCCATTCACCATTATAGGTGGAAATGAACCTTACCATGTCATATTGTTGAGAAGTTTCCTTGTTTTTCCGAATACTGCTACTCTGACATAGAAGTTCATTCCTTGATGTATATTTGGCTCTCAGATAGCCTTTCCTAATGTTCCTGTTGCTATATCCTCTCATTTGGAACCTAGTTTTAAGATCTGCTGACTGGGCCTCAAATTTAGCAGTGGAAGAGCAGATCCGCTTTATCCTTAGATGCTGACCAATCGGGATGGCTTTGATGGTACTAAAGGGGCTGACCCGAGTCCGCATGTAATAATGCATTAACCGATGTGGACTTCCTGTAGATATCCGTCTGCAGGTACCGATCACCATCAACCTCAATCTTAATGTCCAGAAAGTCTACATCGGTCTTGCTGGTTTGATATGTTAATTTGATGTTATATGTGTTGTCATTAAGTTGTTTCATAAACTCATGCAGAACATCATCGGGCCCCTGCCATATAATGAACAGGTCATCAATATAGCGCAGCCAGCACTGCACATGGTCCACGGCCTGCGGCCCCCCCCACCAAAGATCTCCCTCTCCCAGTATCCCAGGAAGAGATTGGCGAAGGAGGGCGCACAGGCCGCGCCCATGGCAGTGCCGCGCTGCTGCAAGTAAAATACATCCTTAAACACAAAGAAGTTTCTTGTCAGTATGAATGTCAAAAGTTCAATGACCAGGTCACAAATGGCACCATCCCAACTGCTCGCATCAAGGAAGAAGCGGACCGCTTCTAGGCCAGTATCATGTGCAATGCAGGTATACAAGGACTGTATGTCCGCGGTGACAAGGCACATATTGTCTTCCAATTGTATCCCATCGATCCGACGAAGGACATCTGACGTGTCTCTGGCATAGGAGGGGAGCGACTCAACCAAAGGTTTCAAGTAATAATCCACAAATTTACATATGGGATCGCTCAACCCTCCCATACCAGAGACTATCGGACGCCCCGGTGGGTCAGTGGGATTTTTATGAATCTTAGGGACAAAATAGAGTGTTGGAACCCTAGGAAACTTGGTGAGTAAACCATCCAACACTCGTTTGGGAATTATGCCCCTCTCAAAGGCATCCCTCAAAATTCCCTCCAGTTCACATGAGAATTTATTAGATGGGTTAAAATCCAACCTTCTATATGTTTCCCTGTCCCTAAGATGTTTAAAGGCCTCTTTCTCGTAAAGGACACTGGGCCAGATAACCACATTTCCCCCCTTGTCTGCTGGCTTTATTACAACATCCTCATAATTTCTGAGCTGTTCAAGGGCCAATCTTTGTTTTGATGTGAGGTTATCATGTCTGCGCTTGGTAGATATACTCTGAAATTCCCGTGTGACCATCTTAGTAAAGATGTCCACTGCTGGGCACAGAGACAAGGGGGGAAACGTGGCAGATTTAGGTTTGCAGTCGTGTGGAAAGGTACTTACTGTATCAGATGTCTGTTCGTCTAAGAGATCCTCCAGCGCCATCTGTGCCTCCCTTTCAGCATCATCAGTAGTTGACTCCTGGCCACCCTTCCCAAATAGCTTTTTAAGGATTAATTTCCTTGAGAAGAGGTGTAAGTCTTTGGTGGCTGTGAAGAGATCAAATTTATTAGTAGGGGAGAAGGTAAGACCCCTTTGTAAAACATCCAATTGGTCATGAGAGAGAACATGGTGGGAAAGGTTAATTACCTCCAAACCCTTTTTGTCCTTTTTGTTGGGTTGATTGTTGGGTGGATTGTTATGGAGGTTTTTACGTTTCCCAGCATTTCTCTCCCTGTTGAAACCAGAATTGCGTAAGTCGTAAAATCTGGGTTGCGTCTTGTTTGACTCTTCACTAGATGCCACTGATACTGTGGAGGCAGATCTGGCGCGGGAGGATCCCCTCGACCGATTACCCCTCCTATTCCATCTGTACATTGTGTTGGATTGTTGATCATTCATGTCACGTTGAAATTTCCTAGATTTGTTTTCGCAAATACCCTTTTCCCACTTGCTGAATTCGTTCTCCAATTCAGCATTAAACTGCGCCAAAGTTTCACTCGGTAGATCCTGCCTGAGTTTGATCTGCAACTCTTCAATGTTTTTATCTAGGATCTCCAGGTTACTTTGGTTATTCTGGGCCAGAAGTTCCATGAAGCCCCTAGAACACCCAGTGGCCAGTTCCTCCCATTTTTGTTTAAAGGTGACATCATCTATTTCAAAGGAAGGGAAGACTTGTATCCTAAGTCCCCTTGGTACAAGGCCCTTTTCTAAATATTTATTAAGAAACGCCCGATTCCACCAAGTCCTTAAACGCTTATTAAGAAGATCTTTAAGCTGTCTGAAAATCTCTTGTTTTTCTCTACCATTTCCCATCAAGGATGTACCAGGATCGTCACAGAACACATCATTAAGCTGTACCAGCCACGTCTGTTCACGGGCTTTAAAGTCCATATTGGAACTGACGTTAGTTGCTGTAGAAGATACAGAAATAAGCACATGAACAAAAAATTCGTCAGTTTGAAATACTATATAAGCATATATGGCAACTCATGAAATGAATAGCAATACAGGAGAACCCAGAGTCAAAACTAGCCAAAAAATTCACAAAAGATTGTATTTATTAAATAAATTCATTACAATAGTAAGATGAACAGTAGCAAGAATAGTTAATTAAAAGAGCATATAGTAACTGCATCCATAAGTACATCCAATCGCCCAAGTGACTATGACAGGACCAGAATGAGTATAATACACAATTTAACAACCATGAGGGTCAGAGCAAGTGCTGCCCACACATGAGCATGATTACCACAGGTGTATGGTGATCAGACAGAATCTGAAATAGTATACTGCCAGTTCTCAAATAGTAAAGATCACTACATCACACTGTGGATACATCAATGGTAACAAAGAAATCAGATAAATAAATTACCCATGTGTGTGGTAAGATCCTGTCAGGGTCCTGGGTCGTATACCCCAACGCACGTTTCGCAGTAAATTATTGCCGCTTCCTCAGGGGGCGTGGTTTAATGAGGATCTCTATCCGGTTTAAGTAGTGTTCCCATTAGGTCATGTGACAAAAAATAAATACGTGAAGTGCGCAAGCGTGAAACGCCGACCATACTTCCTGCTGCGCTCCAAGCCTCAATCCCAGCTGACCGATACTAGTCACGTGAGCGGGTCGGCGCCACGCCCACGTCACGCGGCCTGGGACCGCCGCCAGGAAGAAGGTAGAGCGCTACAGCGTCCATGTATCAGCGTATATAAATTTAAAGTGGCCGTGCATATAAAGTGCATGATAAGTGCAATATGTTACTTGTATGAGTGTATATAAGTGAGTATTGTCAAATATGCAAAAGAGTGCATACATAAAAAGTGACTCTATATCTCTATACTATGTCTCAGTATGTCACCATCGATTAACCAGCTAATTGTAAATGCTGGACACACCTGTGAGAGTGATAAAAAATGATGATAATAAAAATGAATAATAAAATAATAAAAATAATAATAATGATAGTGCCCAATAATAAGATATGACAAAATTACATTCAGTATTATTGCCAATATTACATAAACATACAGTGTTCTGTGCTAAAAAGAGGGTGTAGTTAAAACATTAATTACCCAATGAGCACTACAGTATCCCCTATACAGATTACTAAAAATACTCACACAAATAAACAGACTAAAACAGTCAATAAAATATACTAAAACCATAAACAATGAGTCCACCGACGTTGGTGATAAGTCCATGAGAGGTGTAGATGTCATTATTCGCCAATATCCAGTTCAAATCCTATCATAGGTAGGTGAACATTCAGATGTATCCAACAGTCCACCATCTAAATATTATCAAGTTGTGGGAAGTGTGTACCACTACCAAAAGCTGTCCACTCCAGAGTATTGGCGATTTCCTCCTCACGGTTTGCAGTATTTCTTCAATCTTTGGATTACTCCACTCACGTACCACCAGCCTCGGGAGTCATATGGATATGGTTGTAGGTATAAACACGCTAAAAGATTATTGGAAGAGAAACCAAATTAAAATTGATGGTATGTGGCAAAGAAAAAGAACATAACATGAGAAATGTATATCCCCCTCAGACAGCTATTTCATAAAAAGGAGGAAAATCCATTAGTTTCATTAAGGCCCATAGGTGTCATGGTACCCAATGTGTTTATCCACCGACATTCCCTTTGGGCCAAAATGCGCCTAATGTCACCCCCTCTGACACCGCATTGCACATGGTCAATACCCCGTGCCATAAGAGACTTGGGGTCACAGCTACGACATTGCTTGTAATGCCGTGGTATGGTTTTAAGTCTCGTCAGATCCTTCTCCTCACTCGCAGCCATTATATTGCGTACGTGCTCACGTATGCGTGTGCCCAACCTACGGGATGTCAACCCTATATAGATCTTAGGGCAACTGCATACAGCATAATAAATAACCTGTATGGTGTTGCAGGTTATATGATGATTAATTGAGAAAGTCTTCTTCCCATCTACTGAATTAAAGGAGGCTACTCGAGAAATGTTTGGACATGAGACACAGTCACCACATGGGAAACATCCCCTGGGTGGCCCGCTAGATCCAAAATTGTACCTACTAGGTCTAGGAACATAATGGCTTGACACCAAGGTCTACCAAAGGTCTTTTAAATTTTTGCTCCTTCTCGCCGTCATTGAAGGATAATCTTTCAGGCATTGAGCAAACAGTGGGTCACTCATGAGGATGCCCCAATGCTTTTGGAGACACCTCCTCATCGTGGCCCATTCACCATTATAGGTGGAAATGAACCTTACCATGTCATATTGTTGAGAAGTTTCCTTGTTTTTCCGAATACTGCTACTCTGACATAGAAGTTCATTCCTTGATGTATATTTGGCTCTCAGATAGCCTTTCCTAATGTTCCTGTTGCTATATCCTCTCATTTGGAACCTAGTTTTAAGATCTGCTGACTGGGCCTCAAATTTAGCAGTGGAAGAGCAGATCCGCTTTATCCTTAGATGCTGACCAATCGGGATGGCTTTGATGGTACTAAAGGGGCTGACCCGAGTCCGCATGTAATAATGCATTAACCGATGTGGACTTCCTGTAGATATCCGTCTGCAGGTACCGATCACCATCAACCTCAATCTTAATGTCCAGAAAGTCCACATCGGTCTTGCTGGTTTGATATGTTAATTTGATGTTATATGTGTTGTCATTAAGTTGTTTCATAAACTCATGCAGAACATCATCGGGCCCCTGCCATATAATGAACAGGTCATCAATATAGCGCAGCCAGCACTGCACATGGTCCACGGCCTGCGGCCCCCCCCACCAAAGATCTCCCTCTCCCAGTATCCCAGGAAGAGATTGGCGAAGGAGGGCGCACAGGCCGCGCCCATGGCAGTGCCGCGCTGCTGCAAGTAAAATACATCCTTAAACACAAAGAAGTTTCTTGTCAGTATGAATGTCAAAAGTTCAATGACCAGGTCACAAATGGCACCATCCCAACTGCTCGCATCAAGGAAGAAGCGGACCGCTTCTAGGCCAGTATCATGTGCAATGCAGGTATACAAGGACTGTATGTCCGCGGTGACAAGGCACATATTGTCTTCCAATTGTATCCCATCGATCCGACGAAGGACATCTGACGTGTCTCTGGCATAGGAGGGGAGCGACTCAACCAAAGGTTTCAAGTAATAATCCACAAATTTACATATGGGATCGCTCAACCCTCCCATACCAGAGACTATCGGACGCCCCGGTGGGTCAGTGGGATTTTTATGAATCTTAGGGACAAAATAGAGTGTTGGAACCCTAGGAAACTTGGTGAGTAAACCATCCAACACTCGTTTGGGAATTATGCCCCTCTCAAAGGCATCCCTCAAAATTCCCTCCAGTTCACATGAGAATTTATTAGATGGGTTAAAATCCAACCTTCTATATGTTTCCCTGTCCCTAAGATGTTTAAAGGCCTCTTTCTCGTAAAGGACACTGGGCCAGATAACCACATTTCCCCCCTTGTCTGCTGGCTTTATTACAACATCCTCATAATTTCTGAGCTGTTCAAGGGCCAATCTTTGTTTTGATGTGAGGTTATCATGTCTGCGCTTGGTAGATATACTCTGAAATTCCCGTGTGACCATCTTAGTAAAGATGTCCACTGCTGGGCACAGAGACAAGGGGGGAAACGTGGCAGATTTAGGTTTGCAGTCGTGTGGAAAGGTACTTACTGTATCAGATGTCTGTTCGTCTAAGAGATCCTCCAGCGCCATCTGTGCCTCCCTTTCAGCATCATCAGTAGTTGACTCCTGGCCACCCTTCCCAAATAGCTTTTTAAGGATTAATTTCCTTGAGAAGAGGTGTAAGTCTTTGGTGGCTGTGAAGAGATCAAATTTATTAGTAGGGGAGAAGGTAAGACCCCTTTGTAAAACATCCAATTGGTCATGAGAGAGAACATGGTGGGAAAGGTTAATTACCTCCAAACCCTTTTTGTCCTTTTTGTTGGGTTGATTGTTGGGTGGATTGTTATGGAGGTTTTTACGTTTCCCAGCATTTCTCTCCCTGTTGAAACCAGAATTGCGTAAGTCGTAAAATCTGGGTTGCGTCTTGTTTGACTCTTCACTAGATGCCACTGATACTGTGGAGGCAGATCTGGCGCGGGAGGATCCCCTCGACCGATTACCCCTCCTATTCCATCTGTACATTGTGTTGGATTGTTGATCATTCATGTCACGTTGAAATTTCCTAGATTTGTTTTCGCAAATACCCTTTTCCCACTTGCTGAATTCGTTCTCCAATTCAGCATTAAACTGCGCCAAAGTTTCACTCGGTAGATCCTGCCTGAGTTTGATCTGCAACTCTTCAATGTTTTTATCTAGGATCTCCAGGTTACTTTGGTTATTCTGGGCCAGAAGTTCCATGAAGCCCCTAGAACACCCAGTGGCCAGTTCCTCCCATTTTTGTTTAAAGGTGACATCATCTATTTCAAAGGAAGGGAAGACTTGTATCCTAAGTCCCCTTGGTACAAGGCCCTTTTCTAAATATTTATTAAGAAACGCCCGATTCCACCAAGTCCTTAAACGCTTATTAAGAAGATCTTTAAGCTGTCTGAAAATCTCTTGTTTTTCTCTACCATTTCCCATCAAGGATGTACCAGGATCGTCACAGAACACATCATTAAGCTGTACCAGCCACGTCTGTTCACGGGCTTTAAAGTCCATATTGGAACTGACTTTAGTTGCTGTAGAAGATACAGAAATAAGCACATGAACAAAAAATTCGTCAGTTTGAAATACTATATAAGCATATATGGCAACTCATGAAATGAATAGCAATACAGGAGAACCCAGAGTCAAAACTAGCCAAAAAATTCACAAAAGATTGTATTTATTAAATAAATTCATTACAATAGTAAGATGAACAGTAGCAAGAATAGTTAATTAAAAGAGCATATAGTAACTGCATCCATAAGTACATCCAATCGCCCAAGTGACTATGACAGGACCAGAATGAGTATAATACACAATTTAACAACCATGAGGGTCAGAGCAAGTGCTGCCCACACATGAGCATGATTACCACAGGTGTATGGTGATCAGACAGAATCTGAAATAGTATACTGCCAGTTCTCAAATAGTAAAGATCACTACATCACACTGTGGATACATCAATGGTAACAAAGAAATCAGATAAATAAATTACCCATGTGTGTGGTAAGATCCTGTCAGGGTCCTGGGTCGTATACCCCAACGCACGTTTCGCAGTAAATTATTGCCGCTTCCTCAGGGGGCGTGGTTTAATGAGGATCTCTATCCGGTTTAAGTAGTGTTCCCATTAGGTCATGTGACAAAAAATAAATACGTGAAGTGCGCAAGCGTGAAACGCCGACCATACTTCCTGCTGCGCTCCAAGCCTCAATCCCAGCTGACCGATACTAGTCACGTGAGCGGGTCGGCGCCACGCCCACGTCACGCGGCCTGGGACCGCCGCCAGGAAGAAGGTAGAGCGCTACAGCGTCCATGTATCAGCGTATATAAATTTAAAGTGGCCGTGCATATAAAGTGCATGATAAGTGCAATATGTTACTTGTATGAGTGTATATAAGTGAGTATTGTCAAATATGCAAAAGAGTGCATACATAAAAAGTGACTCTATATCTCTATACTATGTCTCAGTATGTCACCATCGATTAACCAGCTAATTGTAAATGCTGGACACACCTGTGAGAGTGATAAAAAATGATGATAATAAAAATGAATAATAAAATAATAAAAATAATAATAATGATAGTGCCCAATAATAAGATATGACAAAATTACATTCAGTATTATTGCCAATATTACATAAACATACAGTGTTCTGTGCTAAAAAGAGGGTGTAGTTAAAACATTAATTACCCAATGAGCACTACAGTATCCCCTATACAGATTACTAAAAATACTCACACAAATAAACAGACTAAAACAGTCAATAAAATATACTAAAACCATAAACAATGAGTCCACCGACGTTGGTGATAAGTCCATGAGAGGTGTAGATGTCATTATTCGCCAATATCCAGTTCAAATCCTATCATAGGTAGGTGAACATTCAGATGTATCCAACAGTCCACCATCTAAATATTATCAAGTTGTGGGAAGTGTGTACCACTACCAAAAGCTGTCCACTCCAGAGTATTGGCGATTTCCTCCTCACGGTTTGCAGTATTTCTTCAATCTTTGGATTACTCCACTCACGTACCACCAGCCTCGGGAGTCATATGGATATGGTTGTAGGTATAAACACGCTAAAAGATTATTGGAAGAGAAACCAAATTAAAATTGATGGTATGTGGCAAAGAAAAAGAACATAACATGAGAAATGTATATCCCCCTCAGACAGCTATTTCATAAAAAGGAGGAAAATCCATTAGTTTCATTAAGGCCCATAGGTGTCATGGTACCCAATGTGTTTATCCACCGACATTCCCTTTGGGCCAAAATGCGCCTAATGTCACCCCCTCTGACACCGCATTGCACATGGTCAATACCCCGTGCCATAAGAGACTTGGGGTCACAGCTACGACATTGCTTGTAATGCCGTGGTATGGTTTTAAGTCTCGTCAGATCCTTCTCCTCACTCGCAGCCATTATATTGCGTACGTGCTCACGTATGCGTGTGCCCAACCTACGGGATGTCAACCCTATATAGATCTTAGGGCAACTGCATACAGCATAATAAATAACCTGTATGGTGTTGCAGGTTATATGATGATTAATTGAGAAAGTCTTCTTCCCATCTACTGAATTAAAGGAGGCTACTCGAGAAATGTTTGGACATGAGACACAGTCACCACATGGGAAACATCCCCTGGGTGGCCCGCTAGATCCAAAATTGTACCTACTAGGTCTAGGAACATAATGGTTTGACACCAAGGTCTACCAAAGGTCTTTTAAATTTTTGCTCCTTCTCGCCGTCATTGAAGGATAATCTTTCAGGCATTGAGCAAACAGTGGGTCACTCATGAGGATGCCCCAATGCTTTTGGAGACACCTCCTCATCGTGGCCCATTCACCATTATAGGTGGAAATGAACCTTACCATGTCATATTGTTGAGAAGTTTCCTTGTTTTTCCGAATACTGCTACTCTGACATAGAAGTTCATTCCTTGATGTATATTTGGCTCTCAGATAGCCTTTCCTAATGTTCCTGTTGCTATATCCTCTCATTTGGAACCTAGTTTTAAGATCTGCTGACTGGGCCTCAAATTTAGCAGTGGAAGAGCAGATCCGCTTTATCCTTAGATGCTGACCAATCGGGATGGCTTTGATGGTACTAAAGGGGCTGACCCGAGTCCGCATGTAATAATGCATTAACCGATGTGGACTTCCTGTAGATATCCGTCTGCAGGTACCGATCACCATCAACCTCAATCTTAATGTCCAGAAAGTCCACATCGGTCTTGCTGGTTTGATATGTTAATTTGATGTTATATGTGTTGTCATTAAGTTGTTTCATAAACTCATGCAGAACATCATCGGGCCCCTGCCATATAATGAACAGGTCATCAATATAGCGCAGCCAGCACTGCACATGGTCCACGGCCTGCGGCCCCCCCCACCAAAGATCTCCCTCTCCCAGTATCCCAGGAAGAGATTGGCGAAGGAGGGCGCACAGGCCGCGCCCATGGCAGTGCCGCGCTGCTGCAAGTAAAATACATCCTTAAACACAAAGAAGTTTCTTGTCAGTATGAATGTCAAAAGTTCAATGACCAGGTCACAAATGGCACCATCCCAACTGCTCGCATCAAGGAAGAAGCAGACCGCTTCTAGGCCAGTATCATGTGCAATGCAGGTATACAAGGACTGTATGTCCGCGGTGACAAGGCACATATTGTCTTCCAATTGTATCCCATCGATCCGACGAAGGACATCTGACGTGTCTCTGGCATAGGAGGGGAGCGACTCAACCAAAGGTTTCAAGTAATAATCCACAAATTTACATATGGGATCGCTCAACCCTCCCATACCAGAGACTATCGGACGCCCCGGTGGGTCAGTGGGATTTTTATGAATCTTAGGGACAAAATAGAGTGTTGGAACCCTAGGAAACTTGGTGAGTAAACCATCCAACACTCGTTTGGGAATTATGCCCCTCTCAAAGGCATCCCTCAAAATTCCCTCCAGTTCACATGAGAATTTATTAGATGGGTTAAAATCCAACCTTCTATATGTTTCCCTGTCCCTAAGATGTTTAAAGGCCTCTTTCTCGTAAAGGACACTGGGCCAGATAACCACATTTCCCCCCTTGTCTGCTGGCTTTATTACAACATCCTCATAATTTCTGAGCTGTTCAAGGGCCAATCTTTGTTTTGATGTGAGGTTATCATGTCTGCGCTTGGTAGATATACTCTGAAATTCCCGTGTGACCATCTTAGTAAAGATGTCCACTGCTGGGCACAGAGACAAGGGGGGAAACGTGGCAGATTTAGGTTTGCAGTCGTGTGGAAAGGTACTTACTGTATCAGATGTCTGTTCGTCTAAGAGATCCTCCAGCGCCATCTGTGCCTCCCTTTCAGCATCATCAGTAGTTGACTCCTGGCCACCCTTCCCAAATAGCTTTTTAAGGATTAATTTCCTTGAGAAGAGGTGTAAGTCTTTGGTGGCTGTGAAGAGATCAAATTTATTAGTAGGGGAGAAGGTAAGACCCCTTTGTAAAACATCCAATTGGTCATGAGAGAGAACATGGTGGGAAAGGTTAATTACCTCCAAACCCTTTTTGTCCTTTTTGTTGGGTTGATTGTTGGGTGGATTGTTATGGAGGTTTTTACGTTTCCCAGCATTTCTCTCCCTGTTGAAACCAGAATTGCGTAAGTCGTAAAATCTGGGTTGCGTCTTGTTTGACTCTTCACTAGATGCCACTGATACTGTGGAGGCAGATCTGGCGCGGGAGGATCCCCTCGACCGATTACCCCTCCTATTCCATCTGTACATTGTGTTGGATTGTTGATCATTCATGTCACGTTGAAATTTCCTAGATTTGTTTTCGCAAATACCCTTTTCCCACTTGCTGAATTCGTTCTCCAATTCAGCATTAAACTGCGCCAAAGTTTCACTCGGTAGATCCTGCCTGAGTTTGATCTGCAACTCTTCAATGTTTTTATCTAGGATCTCCAGGTTACTTTGGTTATTCTGGGCCAGAAGTTCCATGAAGCCCCTAGAACACCCAGTGGCCAGTTCCTCCCATTTTTGTTTAAAGGTGACATCATCTATTTCAAAGGAAGGGAAGACTTGTATCCTAAGTCCCCTTGGTACAAGGCCCTTTTCTAAATATTTATTAAGAAACGCCCGATTCCACCAAGTCCTTAAACGCTTAATAAGAAGATCTTTAAGCTGTCTGAAAATCTCTTGTTTTTCTCTACCATTTCCCATCAAGGATGTACCAGGATCGTCACAGAACACATCATTAAGCTGTACCAGCCACGTCTGTTCACGGGCTTTAAAGTCCATATTGGAACTGACTTTAGTTGCTGTAGAAGATACAGAAATAAGCACATGAACAAAAAATTCGTCAGTTTGAAATACTATATAAGCATATATGGCAACTCATGAAATGAATAGCAATACAGGAGAACCCAGAGTCAAAACTAGCCAAAAAATTCACAAAAGATTGTATTTATTAAATAAATTCATTACAATAGTAAGATGAACAGTAGCAAGAATAGTTAATTAAAAGAGCATATAGTAACTGCATCCATAAGTACATCCAATCGCCCAAGTGACTATGACAGGACCAGAATGAGTATAATACACAATTTAACAACCATGAGGGTCAGAGCAAGTGCTGCCCACACATGAGCATGATTACCACAGGTGTATGGTGATCAGACAGAATCTGAAATAGTATACTGCCAGTTCTCAAATAGTAAAGATCACTACATCACACTGTGGATACATCAATGGTAACAAAGAAATCAGATAAATAAATTACCCATGTGTGTGGTAAGATCCTGTCAGGGTCCTGGGTCGTATACCCCAACGCACGTTTCGCAGTAAATTATTGCCGCTTCCTCGGGGGGCGTGGTTTAATGAGGATCTCTATCCGGTTTAAGTAGTGTTCCCATTAGGTCATGTGACAAAAAATAAATACGTGAAGTGCGCAAGCGTGAAACGCCGACCATACTTCCTGCTGCGCTCCAAGCCTCAATCCCAGCTGACCGATACTAGTCACGTGAGCGGGTCGGCGCCACGCCCACGTCACGCGGCCTGGGACCGCCGCCAGGAAGAAGGTAGAGCGCTACAGCGTCCATGTATCAGCGTATATAAATTTAAAGTGGCCGTGCATATAAAGTGCATGATAAGTGCAATATGTTACTTGTATGAGTGTATATAAGTGAGTATTGTCAAATATGCAAAAGAGTGCATACATAAAAAGTGACTCTATATCTCTATACTATGTCTCAGTATGTCACCATCGATTAACCAGCTAATTGTAAATGCTGGACACACCTGTGAGAGTGATAAAAAATGATGATAATAAAAATGAATAATAAAATAATAAAAATAATAATAATGATAGTGCCCAATAATAAGATATGACAAAATTACATTCAGTATTATTGCCAATATTACATAAACATACAGTGTTCTGTGCTAAAAAGAGGGTGTAGTTAAAACATTAATTACCCAATGAGCACTACAGTATCCCCTATACAGATTACTAAAAATACTCACACAAATAAACAGACTAAAACAGTCAATAAAATATACTAAAACCATAAACAATGAGTCCACCGACGTTGGTGATAAGTCCATGAGAGGTGTAGATGTCATTATTCGCCAATATCCAGTTCAAATCCTATCATAGGTAGGTGAACATTCAGATGTATCCAACAGTCCACCATCTAAATATTATCAAGTTGTGGGAAGTGTGTACCACTACCAAAAGCTGTCCACTCCAGAGTATTGGCGATTTCCTCCTCACGGTTTGCAGTATTTCTTCAATCTTTGGATTACTCCACTCACGTACCACCAGCCTCGGAAGTCATATGGATATGGTTGTAGGTATAAACACGCTAAAAGATTATTGGAAGAGAAACCAAATTAAAATTGATGGTATGTGGCAAAGAAAAAGAACATAACATGAGAAATGTATATCCCCCTCAGACAGCTATTTCATAAAAAGGAGGAAAATCCATTAGTTTCATTAAGGCCCATAGGTGTTATGGTACCCAATGTGTTTATCCACCGACATTCCCTTTGGGCCAAAATGCGCCTAATGTCACCCCCTCTGACACCGCATTGCACATGGTCAATACCCCGTGCCATAAGAGACTTGGGGTCACAGCTATGACATTGCTTGTAATGCCGTGGTATGGTTTTAAGTCTCGTCAGATCCTTCTCCTCACTCGTAGCCATTATATCGCGTACGTGCTCACGTATGCGTGTGCCCAACCTACGGGATGTCAACCCTATATAGATCTTAGGGCAACTGCATACAGCATAATAAATAACCTGTATGGTGTTGCAGGTTATATGATGATTAATTGAGAAAGTCTTCTTCCCATCTACTGAATTAAAGGAGGCTACTCGAGAAATGTTTGGACATGAGACACAGTCACCACATGGGAAACATCCCCTGGGTGGCCCGCTAGATCCAAAATTGTACCTACTAGGTCTAGGAACATAATGGCTTGACACCAATAGGTCTTTTAAATTTTTGCTCCTTCTCGCCGTCATTGAAGGATAATCTTTCAGGCATTGAGCAAACAGTGGGTCACTCATGAGGATGCCCCAATGCTTTTGGAGACACCTCCTCATCGTGGCCCATTCACCATTATAGGTGGAAATGAACCTTACCATGTCATATTGTTGAGAAGTTTCCTTGTTTTTCCGAATACTGCTACTCTGACATAGAAGTTCATTCCTTGATGTATATTTGGCTCTCAGATAGCCTTTCCTAATGTTCCTGTTGCTATATCCTCTCATTTGGAACCTAGTTTTAAGATCTGCTGACTGGGCCTCAAATTTAGCAGTGGAAGAGCAGATCCGCTTCATCCTTAGATGCTGACCAATCGGGATGGCTTTGATGGTACTAAAGGGGTGACCCGAGTCCGCATGTAATAATGCATTAACCGATGTGGACTTCCTGTAGACATCCGTCTGCAGGTACCGATCACCATCAACCTCAATCTTAATGTCCAGAAAGTCCACATCAGTCTTGCTGGTTTGATATGTTAATTTGATGTGGAGGTAATTAACCTTTCCCACCATGTTCTCTCTCATGACCAATTGGATGTTTTACAAAGGGGTCTTACCTTCTCCCCTACTAATAAATTTGATCTCTTCACAGCCACCAAAGACTTACACCTCTTCTCAAGGAAATTAATCCTTAAAAAGCTATTTGGGAAGGGTGGCCAGGAGTCAACTACTGATGATGCTGAAAGGGAGGCACAGATGGCGCTGGAGGATCTCTTAGACGAACAGACATCTGATACAGTAAGTACCTTTCCACACGACTGCAAACCTAAATCTGCCACGTTTCCCCCCTTGTCTCTGTGCCCGGCAGTGGACATCTTTACTAAGATGGTCACACGGGAATTTCAGAGTATATCTACCAAGCGCAGACATGATAACCTCACATCAAAACAAAGATTGGCCCTTGAACAGCTCAGAAATTATGAGGATGTTGTAATAAAGCCAGCAGACAAGGGGGGAAATGTGGTTATCTGGCCCAGTGTCCTTTACGAGAAAGAGGCCTTTAAACATCTTAGGGACAGGGAAACATATAGAAGGTTGGATTTTAACCCATCTAATAAATTCTCATGTGAACTGGAGGGAATTTTGAGGGATGCCTTTGAGAGGGGCATAATTCCCAAACGAGTGTTGGATGGTTTACTCACCAAGTTTCCTAGGGTTCCAACACTCTATTTTGTCCCTAAGATTCATAAAAATCCCACTGACCCACCGGGGCGTCCGATAGTCTCTGGTATGGGAGGGTTGAGCGATCCCATATGTAAATTTGTGGATTATTACTTGAAACCTTTGGTTGAGTCGCTCCCCTCCTATGCCAGAGACACGTCGGATGTCCTTCGTCGGATCGATGGGATACAATTGGAAGACAATATGTGCCTTGTCACCGCGGACATACAGTCCTTGTATACCTGCATTGCACATGATACTGGCCTAGAAGCGGTCCGCTTCTTCCTTGATGCGAGCAGTTGGGATGGTGCCATTTGTGACCTGGTCATTGAACTTTTGACATTCATACTGACAAGAAACTTCTTTGTGTTTAAGGATGTATTTTACTTGCAGCAGCGCGGCACTGCCATGGGCGCGGCCTGTGCGCCCTCCTTCGCCAATCTCTTCCTGGGATACTGGGAGAGGGAGATCTTTGGTGGGGGGGGGCCGCAGGCCGTGGACCATGTGCAGTGCTGGCTGCGCTATATTGATGACCTGTTCATTATATGGCAGGGGCCCGATGATGTTCTGCATGAGTTTATGAAACAACTTAATGACAACACATATAACATCAAATTAACATATCAAACCAGCAAGACCGATGTGGACTTTCTGGACATTAAGATTGAGGTTGATGGTGATCGGTACCTGCAGACGGATGTCTACAGGAAGTCCACATCGGTTAATGCATTATTACATGCGGACTCGGGTCACCCCTTTAGTACCATCAAAGCCATCCCGATTGGTCAGCATCTAAGGATGAAGCGGATCTGCTCTTCCACTGCTAAATTTGAGGCCCAGTCAGCAGATCTTAAAACTAGGTTCCAAATGAGAGGATATAGCAACAGGAACATTAGGAAAGGCTATCTGAGAGCCAAATATACATCAAGGAATGAACTTCTATGTCAGAGTAGCAGTATTCGGAAAAACAAGGAAACTTCTCAACAATATGACATGGTAAGGTTCATTTCCACCTATAATGGTGAATGGGCCACGATGAGGAGGTGTCTCCAAAAGCATTGGGGCATCCTCATGAGTGACCCACTGTTTGCTCAATGCCTGAAAGATTATCCTTCAATGACGGCGAGAAGGAGCAAAAATTTAAAAGACCTATTGGTGTCAAGCCATTATGTTCCTAGACCTAGTAGGTACAATTTTGGATCTAGCGGGCCACCCAGGGGATGTTTCCCATGTGGTGACTGTGTCTCATGTCCAAACATTTCTCGAGTAGCCTCCTTTAATTCAGTAGATGGGAAGAAGACTTTCTCAATTAATCATCATATAACCTGCAACACCATACAAGTTATTTATTATGCTGTATGCAGTTGCCCTAAGATCTATATCCCGTAGGTTGGGAACACGCATACGTGAGCACGTACGCGATATAATGGCTGCGAGTGAGGAGAAGGATCTGACGAGACTTAAAACCATACCACGGCATTACAAGCAATGTCATAGCTGTGACCCCAAGTCTCTTATGGCACGGGGTATTGACCATGTGCAATGCGGTGTCAGAGGGGGTGACATTAGGCGCATTTTGGCCCAAAGGGAATGTCAGTGGATAAACACATTGGGTACCATGACACCTATGGGCCTTAATGAAACTAATGGATTTTCCTCCTTTTTATGAAATAGCTGTCTGAGGGGGATATACATTTCTCATGTTATGTTCTTTTTCTTTGCCACATACCATCAATTTTAATTTGGTTTCTCTTCCAATAATCTTTTAGCGTGTTTATACCTACAACCATATCCATATGACTCCCGAGGCTGGTGGTACGTGAGTGGAGTAATCCAAAGATTGAAGAAATACTGCAAACCGTGAGGAGGAAATCGCCAATACTCTGGAGTGGACAGCTTTTGGTAGTGGTACACACTTCCCACAACTTGATAATATTTAGATGGTGGACTGTTGGATACATCTGAATGTTCACCTACCTATGATTGGATTTGAACTGGATATTGGCGAATAATGACATCTACACCTCTCATGGACTTATCACCAACGTCGGTGGACTCATTGTTTATGGTTTTAGTATATTTTATTGACTGTTTTAGTCTGTTTATTTGTGTGAGTATTTTTAGTAATCTGTATAGGGGATACTGTAGTGCTCATTGGGTAATTAATGTTTTAACTACACCCTCTTTTTAGCACAGAACACTGTATGTTTATGTAATATTGGCAATAATACTGAATGTAATTTTGTCATATCTTATTATTGGGCACTATCATTATTATTATTTTTATTATTTTATTATTCATTTTTATTATCATCATTTTTTATCACTCTCACAGGTGTGTCCAGCATTTACAATTAGCTGGTTAATCGATGGTGACATACTGAGACATAGTATAGAGATATAGAGTCACTTTTTATGTATGCACTCTCTTGCATATTTGACAATACTCACTTATATACACTCATACAAGTAACATATTGCACTTATCATGCACTTTATATGCACGGCCACTTTAAATTTATATACGCTGATACATGGACGCTGTAGCGCTCTACCTTCTTCCTGGCGGCGGTCCCAGGCCGCGTGACGTGGGCGTGGCGCCGACCCGCTCACGTGACTAGTATCGGTCAGCTGGGATTGAGGCTTGGAGCGCAGCAGGAAGTATGGTCGGCGTTTCACGCTTGCGCACTTCACGTATTTATTTTTTGTCACATGACCTAATGGGAACACTACTTAAACCGGATAGAGATCCTCATTAAACCACGCCCCCTGAGGAAGCGGCAATAATTTACTGCGAAACGTGCGTTGGGGTATACGACCCAGGACCCTGACAGGATCTTACCACACACATGGGTAATTTATTTATCTGATTTCTTTGTTACCATTGATGTATCCACAGTGTGATGTAGTGATCTTTACTATTTGAGAACTGGCAGTATACTATTTCAGATTCTGTCTGATCACCATACACCTGTGGTAATCATGCTCATGTGTGGGCAGCACTTGCTCTGACCCTCATGGTTGTTAAATTGTGTATTATACTCATTCTGGTCCTGTCATAGTCACTTGGGCGATTGGATGTACTTATGGATGCAGTTACTATATGCTCTTTTAATTAACTATTCTTGCTACTGTTCATCTTACTATTGTAATGAATTTATTTAATAAATACAATCTTTTGTGAATTTTTTGGCTAGTTTTGACTCTGGGTTCTCCTGTATTGCTATTCATTTCATGAGTTGCCATATATGCTTATATAGTATTTCAAACTGACGAATTTTTTGTTCAGGTTTTTTATGCAGTTTTTGATGCAGTTTTTTATGCAGGTTTTGATGCAGTTTTTTGGTGCGGTTTTTGAGGCAGTTTTTGGTGCGGTTTTTGATGCAGTTTTTGATGCAGTTTTAGGTGCAGATTTGATGCAGTTTTTGGTGCAGTTATGATGCAGTTTTTGATGCAGTTTGGTGCAGTTTTGGTGCGGTTTTTGCATGGTTTTGATGCAGTTTTTGAAAATAAATAAACGGAAAATGTGCATGATTTGAATGGAAACATGCATGAAAAAACGGATTTGGAGGCAGGATTCATCATTTCACATCTCAGTTTCATACGTTTTTTGCCAGATCTGTCTCTGTGCGTTTTTTCGTATGTGTTTTCCGTCCGGCGGAAACAGCTTTTTTGATGGATCCTGCAAAAAACGGATGAAACGAGTGGCCATCAGGCGCAATCCGGCGCTAATACAACTCTATGAAAAAAAAACGGATCCGGCGGAAAAAAACGGATCCTGCAAATGTGCTCGCAGGATGCGTTTTTTTTTACCAATAGACTGGTACTAGCGACGGATCGCAACGGATGGCCACACGTCGCGTCCGTTGTGCAACGGATCCGTCGTGTTTTGGCGGACCGTTGGCACGAAAAAACGTTCAAATGAACGTTTTTTTGTCCGTCGCATCCGCCATTTTCTACCGCGCATGTGCAGACGAAGCTCCGCCCCTTCCTCCCCGGACTTCAGAATGGGCAGCGGATGTATTGAAAAACTGCATCCGCTGCCCACGTCGTGCACAAATTTCACAACGTGCGTCTGAATATCAGCCTGCAGCTGTCTGCATAGCCTTTACTGGCTATTAAAATAGGGGGACCCAAAAAAAATTACGTGGGGTCCCCTATATTTTATATCCAGAAAGGCTATGCAGACAGCTGGTGCTGATATTCATAGCCTAGTGTAAGGATTCCGGACTTCCCTTGTTCCTGTTCGCCCTGATCCAAGATGGAGTCTTGGATCTCACCCTGTCATGGAACTTCCTGTCTGTCCTGATTATTAAGTCCGAGTCATGTGGTGTTCTGTGTCTGAGTATTTTGTTCTGCTGGCTCCTGAGCTTCTGCCTGTGGTCTGGAGAACTCCCTGCTTCAGCTGCTCACTACTCCGGTGGTCTGCCTCGCCCCTTTCAGCTGCATCTCTCCTCTGGAACTGCTGTGACTGGCAGCACACCTGTGGAAGGATTTCCCTTGTTTGCTAAACTTTTCCCAGTGTTGTGACTCTTTGCACAACCACACCAGGTGAGCAAGATTCTAGTGTTGCTTTTCTCACCAAAAGAGTTTTGTACTCATCTACTACGCTTAGATAGGGTTCTCCCTCTTTTTCCCTTCATCCTCTTTCACCAGGACTTCATGCTCAATTCACCACCTGCATATTATTGAACTTCCACAAACAAGTGCTGTGCGCAGATATGATCAAGTTTTGCTGGACTTCCTCGTTTAAGTACTGTGTGCATTTCTACTTCACTTCTGGATTCCCAAGTTTAAGTACTGTGTGCATTTCCACTGATAACCTACTGGACTTCCTTGTCAAGTGTCTTGTTTGCCCCCTCGTCACATCCTTGCTGGACAGGTTCATATTAGCGGTCGAGTCTGGCTATTCACTGTGCTGTGATTACCATATTGTGCTGAGCACTTCGTTACAATTGCAGGAATATCTATGTTAGTTCTGTTTGCATTTCTGTTTTGTTTAAATACATCTTTTACTGCAGCTTTGCTCTCAGACTGGTTTTATCCCACGCTATCAGACTCCTTAGTACCTATATATTGTTACACCTAGAGAGGGGCCATGGATATTGCCCCCCCCCCCCCCCCCGGCTACAAATACCAGTCCGCAGCCGCTCCGGAAAATTCCGGCAATTAGCCCCTCTCTTTCCACTCCCGTGTAGTGGTGGGATATGGGGTAGTAAGGGGTTAATGTCACCTTGCTATCGTAAGGTGACATTAAGCCGCATTAATAACGGAGAGGCGTCAATAAGACGCCTATCCATTATTAATCCAATACTAGTAAAGGGTTAATAAAACACACACACATTAGGAAAAAAGTATTTTAATATTCTTCATTTCACCATACTTACCATACTTCAGCGATCGCAAAAAAAGTAAAATAATAAACCGCATACTACCTGTCCGCCGTAGTCCAATTAATAACGAGTGTCCCATGACGATCTCCCCTATAGAACAGTGACATCGGGTGATGTCACTGCTCTGTAGGACCTTGAGTGACACACTGACAGGAGACAATGGCTCCTGCAGTGCATCACTGAACTACAGTACAGACCAAAAGTTTGGACACACCTTCTCATTTAAAGAGTTTTCTGTATTTTCATGACTATGAAAATGGTACATTCACACTGTAGGCATCAAAACTATGAATTAACACATGTGGAATTATATACTTAACAAAAAAGTGTGAAACAACTGAAATTATGTCTTATATTCTAGGTTCTTCAAAGTAGCCACCTTTTGCTTTGATGACTGCTTTGCACACTCTTGGCATTCTCTTGATGAGCTTCAAGAGGTAGTCACCGGAAATGGTTTTCACTTCACAGGTGTGCCTTGTCAGGGTTAGTAAGTGGGATTTCTTTCCTTATAAATGGGGTTGGGGCCATCATTTATGTTGTGCAGAAGTTTGGATACACAGCTGATAGTCCTACTGAATAGACTGTTAGCTGCTTTTTTCTTGCCATAATACAAATTCTAAGTAAAGAAAAATGAGTGGTCATCATTACTTTAAGAAATGTGGGGTACCACAGGGGTCAGTATTGGGCCCTCTTCTTTTTAACATATTTATTAATGACCTTGTAGGGGGCATTCAGAGTAGAATTTCAATATTTGCAGATGACACTAAACTCTGCAGGGTAATCAATACAGGGGAGGACAATTTTATATTACAGGATGATTTATGTAAACTAGAAGCTTGGGCTGATAAATGGCAAATGAGCTTTAATGGGGATAAATGTAAGGTCATGCACTTGGGTAGAAGTAATAAGATGTATAACTATGTGCTTAATTCTAAAACTCTGGGCAAAACCGTCAATGAAAAAGACCTGGGTATATGGGTGGATGACAAACTCATATTCAGTGGCCAGTGTCAGGCAGCTGCTACAAAGGCAAATAAAATAATGGGATGTATTAAAAGAGGCATAGATGCTCATGAGGAGAACATAATTTTACCTCTATACAAGTCACTAGTTCGACCACACTTAGAATACTGTGCACAGTTCTGGTCTCCGGTGTATAAGAAAGACATAGCTGAACTGGAGCGGGTGCAGAGAAGAGCGACCAAGGTTATTAGAGGACTGGGGGGTCTGCAATACCAAGATAGGTTATTACTAGTGTTGAGCATTCCGATACTGCAAGTATCGGGTATCGGCCGATACTTGCTGTATCGGAATTCTGATACCGAGATCCGATATTTTTGTGATATCGGGTATCGGTATCGAAACAACATTAATGTAAAAATGTGTAAAAGAGAGAATTAAAATAAAAAATATTGCTATACTCACCTCTCCGACGCAGCCTGCACCTTACCGAGGGAAGCGGCAGCGTTCTTTGTTTAAAATTTGCGCTTTTCTTTCCTTTACGTGAGTCCCGGCTTGTGATTGGTTGCGTGCCGCCCATGTGACCGGGACGCAACCAATCACAGCAAGCCGTGACGTAATTTCAGGTCCTTCAGGAGTTTAAAATTATGTTCCGGCGTTGTGATTGGTTGCGTCGCAGTCACATGGGCGACGCAACCAATCACAGCAAGCCGTGACGTAATTTCAGGTCCTTAAGGATTTTAAAATTACGTCCCGGCTTTGTGATTGGTTGCGTCGCAGTCACATGGGAGACGCAACCAATCACAAGCCGTGACGTCACGGGAGGCTGGACACGCGCGCATTTTAAAATGGGCGCGTGTCCAGCCTCCCGTGACGTCCCGGCTTGTGATTGGTTGCGCCGCGATCAACCAATCACAAGCCGGGAGGCTGGACACGCGCGCATTTTAAAATTTTAAAATGCGCGCGTGTCCAGCCTCCCGGCTTGTGATTGGTTGACCGCGGCGCAACCAATCACAAGCCGGGACGTCACGGGAGGCTGGACACGCGCCCATTTTAAAATTTTAAAATGCGCGCGTGTCCAGCCTCCCGGCTTGTGATTGGTTGACCGCGGCGCAACCAATCACAAGCCGGGACGTCATGGGAGGCTGGACACGCGCCCATTTTAAAAAGTGCGCGTGTCCAGCCTCCCGTGACGTCACGGCTTGTGATTGGTTAATGGCGGCCATGTTGCCGGGACGCGGACCAATCACAGCAAGCCGTGACGTAATTTCGTCACGGCTTGCTGTGATTGGTCCGCGTCCCGGCAACATGGCGCCGTGACCAATCATAAGCCGGGACGTCACTGGAGGCTGGACACGCGCGCTTTTTAAAAAGCGCGCGTGTCCAGCCTCCCGTTACGTCACGGCTTGTGATTGGTCCGCGTCCCGGCAACATGGCCGCCCTGACCAATCACAAGCCGGGACTTCACGTAACCAAGTAAAAGCGCGAATTTTAAACAAACAACGCTGCCGGTTCCCTCGCTGAGGTCCAGGCTGCGTCGGACAGGTGAGTATAGCGATATTTTTTATTTTAATTCTTTCTTTTACACATTTATATGGATCCCAGGGCCTGAAGGAGAGTTTCCTCTCCTTCAGACCCTGGGAACCATCAGGAATACCGTCCGATACTTGAGTCCCATTGACTTGTATTGGTATCGGGTATCGGTATCGGATTGGATCCGATACTTTGCCGGTATCGGCCGATACTTTCCGATACCGATACTTTCAAGTATCGGACGGTATCGCTCAACACTAGTTATTACACTTGGGGCTATTTAGTTTGGAAAAACGAAGACTAAGGGGTGATCTTATTTTAATGTATAAATATATGAGGGGACAGTACAAAGACCTTTCTGATGATCTTTTTAATCATAGACCTGAGACAGGGACAAGGGGGCATCCTCTACGTCTGGAGGAAACAAGGTTTAAGCATAATAACAGACGCGGATTCTTTACTGTAAGAGCAGTGAGACTATGGAACTCTCTGCCGTATGATGTTGTAATGAGTGATTCATTCATTAAATTTAAGAGGGGACTGGATACCTTTCTGGAAAAGTATAATGTTACAGGGTATATACACTAGATTCCTTGATAAGGCGTTGATCCAGGGAACTAGTCTGATTGCCGTATGTGGAGTCGGGAAGGAATTTTTTTCCCCATGGTGGAGTTACTCTTTGCCACATGGTTTTTTTTTGCCTTCCTCTGGATCAACATGTTAGGGCATGTTAGGTCAGGCTATGGGTTGAACTAGATGGACTTACAGTCTTCCTTCAACCTTAATAACTATGTAACTATGTATGTAACTAAATGAAGGTCAGTCAGTCCAAAAAATTGAGCAAACTTGGAAAGTGTCCCCAAGTGCAGTGGCAAAAACCTTCAAGCGCTACAAAGAAACTGGCTCACATGAGGACCGCCCCAGGAAAGGAAGACCAAGAGTCATCTCTGCTTCTGAGGATAAGTTTATCCGAGTCACCAGCCTCAGAAATCGCAGGTTAACAGCAGCTCAGATTAGAGACCAGGTCAATGCCACACAGAGTTCTAGCAGCAGAGACATCTCTACAACAACTGTTAAGAGGAGACTTTGTGCAGCAGACCTTCATGGTAAAATAGCTGCTAGGAAACCACTGCTAAGGACAGGCAACAAGCAGAAGATACTTGTTTGGGCTAAAGAACACAAGGAATGGACATTAGACCAGTGGAAATCTGTGCTTTGGTCTGTGTCCAAATTTGAGATCTTTGGTTCCAACCACCGTGTCTTTGTGCGACGCAGAAAAGGTGAACGGATGGACTCTACATGCCTGGTTCCCACCGTGAAGCATGGAGGAGGAGGTGTGGGGGTGCTTTGCTGGTGACACTGTTGGGGATTTATTCAAAATTGAAGGCATACTGAACCAGCATGACTACCACAGCATCTTGCAGAGGCATGCTATTCCATCCGATTTGCATTTAGTTGGACCATCATTTATTTTTCAACAGGACAATGACCACAAACACACCTCCTGGCTGTGTAAGGGCTATTTGACCAAGAAGGAGAGTGATGGGGTGCTACGCCAGATGACCTGGCCTCCACAGTCACCAGACCTGAACCCAATCGAGATGGTTTGGGGTGAGCTGGACCACAGAGTGAAGGCAAAAGGGCCAACAAGTGCTATGCATCTCTGGGAACTCCCTCAAAATTTTTGGAAGACCATTCCCGGTGACTACCTCTTGAAGCTCATCAAGAGAATGCCAAGAGTGTGCAAAGCAGTCATCAAAGCAAAAGGTGGCAACTTTGAAGAACCTAGAATATAAGACATAATTTCAGTTGTTTCACACTTTTTTGTTAAGTATATAATTCCATATGTGTTAATTCATAGTTTTGATGCCTTCAGTGTGAATGTACAATTTTAATAGTCATGAAAATACAGAAAAATCTTTAAATGAGAAGGGGTGTCCAAACTTTTGGTTTGGACTGTATATAGTAACCTCTGAGTCTCACTTTATGGCAATTGCTGAGTGGGAAAATTTCTCACACAGCAATGGCATAAAGTGAGACTAGGGACTATTTTTTACAGTGGCGGAGGAATACAGTGCGTAAGGATACCTTCCTCCCATCATTGTGTTCCTGGAGCCCCTGGAGAGCGGTCGCATCAGCTGATGCTGCTGTTCTCCACGGGAGATCGTCGTGGGACACTCATGTATTTCTGCGGACAGGGAGTATATTGGTTGTTTGTTATTTTAATCTTTTTTACAGATGACACTGGCTTCGGGGAAAAAAGTGACAAGTGATGGTGAATATGTACTCTGTTATATGTACTGTATGTCTATATGTATGTATGTATGTAGTATGTAGTATGTATGTATGTAGTATCAGACAAAGACAGGAGAAAAAGGAGCAAACTAATTACATCTGGTAAAAATAGTCATATAACTTTAATAATTCGTTGAAAAGATAAAACATAAAGAGCCATAAACAATGCAGATTGCTATATACCCCACCCCCACCTATCACCTCCTCACATTGCACATGAGTCCCTGAAAGAATAACATAAAGGTCCAAAGACCATAGCCCTGAGGGAGCAGTGCATCCAAAAGTGGACACCTGGAGGTCAGCATGCATCCATAAAGTGACTAAGTGACTAATAAAGTAACACCTGTCTATCTTTCATATAAAGTGAGAAAGCGGCCCCAAGTAGCCGCGAAACGTGCGTCGGGACCCTCCATCCGACCCCCCCCTTGTTCCGACTCATCTGCTGGAAAGCATTGCACCTTTTGCTAGTTACTTCCGCATTAAGTCCTTTAATGAGGACTTCCCAAACGAAAGAGAATTGGCTGAAAAATAAAAAGGGCTAGTTTGACTGTCCTCGCTTCCCTCAGATTGCAAGAAATAAGCTTATCTGCTGACCATTTCTTCGGAATAAAATGATGAGCAGGCCAGCACACAAAGTGACTTTAAAGAAAGACTCTGCAGCCTATTTGAATTATATCCCCAGACGGAACATCAAAAGGTCAGCATATTAACTGGTCAATTAATTGATGCAGCACGATGGGAGGTAAAATACTGGTCATATACTGAAAAAGGAACTGTGGAGCAGATATTAGCCAAATTGAAAAACACTTTTGACACCTGCACCGCTGCAGAAATCAAGATGAGGTTTTTTGGGTGCAAACAAAGGGCACAGGATAGCATACGAGACTATGCCCTTAACCTCCAGGAGGCACTGTGGGCCATTAAGCAGGTTGACCAGAACAGCATGCAGCATGGGGACAAATTATTAAAGGAGCAGTTTATTGAGGGACACCTGTCCAGCACCCACAGGACACAGCTGTGGATCCTGGCCTTGCAAAACCCTGACCTGGACTTCAAAGACAGGGCCATCTAGGTGCTACATGAACCACTTCCCAGCCACGCAGCGCCCCCTAGGCATCCAGCAATTATGTACCACCAGGAGGTGGCACCCTTTCATCAGGCCCCCATTGAGGCCGACGCACAGAATCTGGACGATGACTCCTCTGCAGGATTGGGCCTCCAGGTCCAGGAACTGACCAAAAGCATAGCCGCACTAGCCAAAACCGTGCAGTCCCTACAGGAGTCTCCAAAGGAAAGGATCCAGCTGGATTCCAGTCCAGATGATGTTCCCTAGTGATGACAGAAGAGGATTCCACCGATCAGAGGACGAGACAACGACAGCTATCATCAGGACGGATGACCCATTTGTCGCCCCTGCAACCAGGTGAGACACATCGCAAGATTCTGCCATTTAAATGAGTGACTCCTGGGGCAGAGGGCCAACCCCCAGGAGTAGGACGACCAGGCCCACAAAGCTGGAGAGCCAAGTATGTTGGAGGACGACCGGTCCTCCCCATTGAGATCGACGGCATACCGATGAACTCTTTACTGGACACCGGTTCTCAGGTGACCATTATGCCTTACATTCTTTACCAAGTGGCCAAAGTGGCTACCAAGTGGCCAAAGTGGCCACCAAGGTGCCGAATATGCCAAAGTGGTTATCAAGTGGCCAAAGTGGCTACCGAGGTGCCAAATGTGCAAAAGTGGCTACCGAGTGGCTGAAGTGGCTACCGAGGTGCCGTGCCGAATGTGCCAAAGTGGCTACCAAGTGGCCAAAGTGGCTACCCAAGTGGCCAAAATGGCTACAGAGATTCCGAATGTGCCAAAGTGGCTACCAAGTGGCCAAAGTGGCTACCAAGGTGCTGAATATGCCAATGTGGCTACCAAGTGGCCAAAGTGGCTACCGAGGTGCCAAATGTGCAAAAGTGGCTACCAAGTGGCTGAAGTGGCTACCGAGGTGCCGTGCCGAATGTGCCAAAGTGGCTACCAAGTGGCCAAAGTGGCTACCAAGGGGCTGTGTGCATCAAAGTGACTACCAAGGATTCCTGCATGCCAAAATGGCTACCAAGGGGCCAAAGTGGCTAACAAGGTGCCCGCACATCAAAATGGCTACCAAGGGGCCAAAATGGTTACCCAGGGGCAGGGCCCTGCATGCCAGACTTGCTCCTGCGGTTCATTGGCACCAAAGTGGTTTCTGAGGGGCCCTGGGAACCAGACTGGCTCCTGAGGGGGCCCGCACAACAAAGTGGGTCTTGGACTTCACATACTAAAGTGGCCCCTGAGAGGCCTCGCATGCCAGACTGGCTCCTGAAAGGCCCCGACATCATAGTGGCTGTTGAGGGGCCACACCATGCCAAAGTGGCTTGTGAGGGGCTGCACTATGCAGTCGCTCTGGCTTTTACCAACCTAAGAAGATTCGCACCACAAGAATATCCACAAAATATTTCCACAAAAATGCGCTTTTGTCCATTTTTATTTTTCAGGGGTACAGCTGAAATTAAATGGTTGCTATCATTACTAAGGTCCCCATCACACTGAACGAGCATCCGATCCATAATGTTTCAGCGATACTCCGCTGTGACAGCGGCAATTGCTGCGTGTGACAGTGGGATACAACATTGCAAGGGGCATTCCTGAGCATGGCGGATCCCAGTCCTGGCCGTTTTCATCGCTGGAGTGTCATGCATCATAGTGAAGAAAATTGTTCACTGTGACCGCTGCGCTTGCAACGTTGCGATGTCGGGTTTGCGACGTTACAGCATCGCAATCATCAGCGGTATCTTCAGTGTGAAGGGACCTTAAGGACTTATTAGTCCACTAATTGTACAATTTTATTGAGTAAATAGGGACCACTGCACTGCTATAAGAAATGGATGTGACAAGGTTCCCTGATTTCTATAACAAATGTTAGTGGCCTGATTAACCCCTTACCGACATGGGACGTACTATACCGTCCGATGTCGCCTCCCCTGCTTTGATGCAGGGCTCCGGTGAGCCTGCATCAAAGCCGGGACATGTCAGCTGTTTTGAACAGCTGACATGTGCCCGCAATAGGCGCGGGCAGAATCGCGATCTGCCCACGCCTATTAACTAGTTAAATGCCGCTGTCAAACGCAGACAGCGGCATTTAACTACCGCATCCGGCGAGCGGCCGGAAATGACATCATCGCCGACCCTGTCACATGATCGGGGGTCGGCGATGCATCAGGAAGGTAACCATAGAGGTCCTTGAGACCTCTATGGTTACTGATCCTCGGTAGCTGTGAGCGCCACCCTGTGGTCGGCGCTCATAGCACACCTGCATTTCAGCTATATAGCAGCGATCTGATGATCGCTGCTATATAGCAGAGGCGATCGCGTTGTGCCTGCTTCTAGCCTCCCATGGAGGCTATTGAAGCATGACAAAAGTTAAAAAAAAATGTGAAAAAAATAAAAAAACCATAAAAGTTTAAATCACCGCCCTTTCGCCCCAATCAAAATAAATCAATAAAAAAAAAATCAAACCTACACATATTTGGTATCGCCGCGTTCAGAATCGCCCGATCTATCAATAAAAGAAAAGCATTAACCTGATCGCTAAACAGCGTAACGAGAAAGAAAATCGAAACGCCAGAATTACGTTATTTGGTCGCCGCGATATTGCATTAAAATGCAATAACGGGCGATCAAAAGAACGTATCTACACCAAAATGCTATCATTAAAAACGCCAGCTCGGCACGCAAAAAATAAGCCCTCACCTGACCCCAGATCACGAAAAATGGAGACGCTACGAGTATCGTGAAATGGCGCAATTTTTTATTTGTTTTTATTTTTTGCCAAGTTTGGAAATTTTTTTCACCACTTAGGTGTCTATGAACTCGTACTGACCTGGAGAATCATAATGGCAGGTCAGTTTTAGCATTTAGTGAACCTAGCAAAAAAGCCAAACAAAAAACAAGTGTGCGACTGCACTTTTTTTGCAATTTCACTGCACTTGGAATTTTTTTCCCGTTTTCTAGTACACGACATAGTAAAACCAATGATGTAGTTCAAAAGTACAACTCATCCCACAAAAAATAAGCCCTCACATGGCCAAATTGACAGAAAAATAAAAAAGTTATGGCTCTGGGAAGGAGGGGAGCGAAAAACGAACACGGAAAAACGAAAAATCCCACGGTCATGAAGGGGTGAAGGGGTTAATGAAAACTGCCTCAGAGTAAAACCATTTTGGTATTATACCAAAAAAAAACATATTTGAAACTGCTGAGGTAAAATGAAAGCTGACCTCTGATTGGTTGCGGGGCAACTAGAGCTGTCTGTCAGGCAGCTTCACTGTGTGAGGCCTGTTCTTCCTAATCTGGTAGTTAAAAGCTGTCGCCACCACCACTCATTTACAATTTACAAAGTTGTTTGTGTTTTTACTTCATATTGTCAAGGGGGCATGAAGCGTAAGAGCATCTGGTGTGTGTGGTGCAGTACTAGCACAGGCTTCCTGTTCTCTGTCTTGGCATAAAACATTCTAATCGCTTTCCTTTGATTTTAAAGCTATATGTAAGAAATCATACTGTAGTATGTGTACACTTATACACTGCTTTATAAGGCCTAGTACACACAGTCTGATTTTTACATCCGAATTCGACCGATTATTTATTCTGACTGTGTGTACTAGCCCTAAGGGTATGTGCACACGTCTGGATTTCTTGCAGAAATTTCCTGAAGAAAACCGGAAATTTTCTGCAAGAAATCCGCATTTTTTTTTTTTGCATTTTTTTTTCCCGTTTTTTTCACGTTATTTTAGCATTCTGCAAGCGTAATTAGCTTGCAGAATGCTAAAGTTTTGCAAGCGATCTGTAGCATCGCTTGGAAAACTGACTGACAGGTTGGTCACACTTGTCAAACATAGCGTTTGACAAGTGTGACCATCTTTTTACTATAGATGCAGCCTATGCAGCATCTATAGTAAAAGATAGAATGTTTAAAAATAATAAAAAAAATGGTTATACTCACCTGCAGGCGTCCGTTCCTATAGATGCCGGTGTGGTTCAGGACCTTCCATGACGTCGCGGTCACGTGAGCGGTCACATGACCGGTCTCGACCAATCACAAGACCGCGACGTCATCGCAGGTCCTTCACCGCACACCAGCTATAGAAACCGAAGCGGCAGCATGCAGCGGAGAGGCGGGAAGACATCGAAGGTGAGTATATGACTATTTTTTATTTTAATTCTTTTTTTTTGACCAATTATATGGTGCCCAGTCCGTGGAGGAGAGTCTCCTCTCCTCCACCCTGGGTACCAACCGCACATAATCTGCTTACTTCCCGCATGGTGGGCACAGCCCTGTGCGGGAAGTAAGCAGATCACTGCACTCCTAGGTGTGCGGAATCCCCTGCAATTCCGCATTTTAATGAACATGTTGCTTTTTTTTCCGCAATGCGATTTTTTTCGCGGAAAAAAAGGCTACATTTGCACAAAAAATGCGGAATACACTGAAAATAATGGGAGGCATATGTTAGCATTTTTTTCTCGTTTTTATAGCGAAAAAACGCGAAAAATACTGAACGTGTGCACATGGCCTCAATGTGACTTCATTAGCTACATAAAAATAGTTTGTTTCCATTATGGCCTTCCCTATTAAAATCTGCCAAAAGCAGACAGACTTTACATTAGCAGTCTACCTGTGAGAACTTGCTGCTAGAGAGATTATTCGTTGCAATCAGAATTTCTATTGAAATCAATAAATCAAACTGAGCAGCCACAATTTCTTACATACAGACTCTGCCGAGGACAGACTGCCTGTTCTTCACAAGTGTCCGAACCCCGTTCATTTCATCATTGTGGGTCCCAGCGTCCCCTTGAAGCAAATGGTGGTGACATCATACAGGTCCTTTAGCCTGCACCCAATATTATATGATGGGGACTAGGGTTGAGCGAAACGGATCGTTCATTTTCATAAGTCGCTGACTTTTGGCAAAGTCGGCGTCTCATGAAACCCGACCCGATCCCTATGTGGGGTCGGCCATGCGGTACGCGACTTTCGTGCCAAAGTCGCGTTTCAATGACGCTAAAAGCGCCATTTCTCAGCCACTGAAGGTGGACGCAGAGTGTGGGCAGCGTGATGACATAGATCTCAGTCCCCACCATCTTAGAGAAGGGCATTGCAGTGATTCGCTTGCTTTCTGCCGCGTCACAGGGGCTATAAAGGGGCGTTCCCGCCGACCGCCATCTTACTGCTGCTGATCTGAGCGTAGGGAGAGGTGCCACTTCGTCAGAAGCAGGGATAGTGTTTTGCAGGGTACATTCACCCCCAAACCGCTTGTGCTGTAGCGATTTCCACTGTCCAACACCACCTTTTGTTTGCAGGACAGTGGAAGCTACATTTTTTTCCCTCAGCGCTGTAGCTCATTGGGCTGCCCTAGAAGGCTCCCTGATAGCTGCGTTGCTGTGTGTGTACGCCGCTGTGCAAACCAACTGCTTTTTTCAAAGCACAAATCCTGTTGTTCCTTCCTTTCTGCACAGCTATCTTGTTTGTTTGTCCACACTTTTGTGTGCAGCAGTCCTTTTTATAGCTGCCTGCCATACTTTTCTGAGATTACTGCAGGGAGATAAAGATTGGCAAGTCTGCCTCTGTGCCATTGCTGTGTGTGGCATCTGTCTCTCATTGTGTGCCACCGAAAACCAGTGTGTAATACTGGGCCATAATTTATTTTTTTTAATTCTCCCTGGAAAAAAAAAAAAAAATAGTGGGAGATAAAGATTGGCAAGTCTGCCTCTGTGCCATTGCTGTGTGTGGCATCTGTCTCTCATTGTGTGCCACCGAAAACCAGTGTGTAATACTGGGCCATAATTATTTTTTTTTGTTAATTCTCACTGTAAAAAAATAAATAGTGGGAGATAAAGATTGGCAAGTCTGCCTCTGTGCCATTGCTGTGTGTGGCATCTGTCTCTCATTGTGTGCCACCGAAAACCATTGTGTAATACTGGGCCTTTTTTTTTTTTTTTAAATTCTCCCTGAAAAAAATAAATAGTGGAATATTAAGATTGGCATTTTTGCTTGAGTGCCGGTCGTGTGTGTGCCATCTGTCTCAAATTAATGGGGCACAGAAAACCTAGTGTGTAACATTGGGCCTGGTTTTCCTTTCAGTGTCAGCCACCTATAAAGGTGTATATAAATCCTACAGAAGTTAGAGTTCACCTTATAAGTTGTTTTACAGTAACAAATACCGTTACTTTGGTTACGTTTTGCAAACAATGAGGAAGTCAGGTGGAAGAGGTCATGGCCGTGGGCTGTCATTGTCAGCTGGTAATGATGGTAGTGGTGGTGGAGCATCAGGTGGTCGTGGTAAAAGCAGTACAGCACCTAAGTCTCGAGTTGTTGAGCCAGGTTCGTCGTCTGGCTACACAAGGCCTCGAACGCTCCCTTTTCTGGGAGTAGGAAAACCGCTTTTAAAGCCGGAGCAGCAAGAACAATTTTTGGCTTTCCTTGCTGACTCAGCCTCAAGCTCTTTTGCCTCCTCTTCTGAAAGTGCAAAATGTAAAAGCAGCGCGTCGTTAGTGGATGTTCACGGTCAGGGACAAGTCGCTTCCTTGTCTTCTTCACCCAGAACAAGAGAGAAGGATGCGTCAGGAGACACAACGGGTTACTCCATGGAGTTCTTTACACATACCGTTCCTGGGTTAGACAGTGAAACAGTTAACAGGCCATGCCCATTAGAAGTTGAATCGGACATGGAGTGCACTGATGCACAGCCACAGTCAGATTACTATGCTGTTCCTTTGACTCAGACCAGAACATTGCCCTCGCAGTGTACTGAGCCAGAATCAAACCCAGCTGAGACTATGGTGCCCCGTCACGAACGCTCTACCACCGGCTTACACGGTGACACAGACGAAGTTGCACACGAGATAGAAGAGGAGGTCATAGATGACCCAGTTGTTGACCCCGATTGGCAGCCATTGGGGGAACAGGGTGCAGGCGGCAGTAGTTCTGAAGAGGAGGAGGAGCCACAGCAGGCATCAACATCACAACAGGTTCCATCTGCCGGGCCCGTATCTGGCCAAAAACGCGTGGCAAAACCAAAACCAGTTGGAGGACAGCGTGGCCATCCGGTTAAAGAAGCTCAGTCTGCAATGCCTGAAAAGGTATCCGATAGTAGAAAGAGTGCAGTCTGCCATTTTTTTAAACAACATCCAAATGATCAGCGCAAAGTCATCTGTCAAAAATGTTCAACTACCTTAAGCAGAGGTCAGAATCTTAAAAGTCTAAATACAAGTTGCATGCATAGACATTTATCCACCATGCATTTGCAAGCCTGGACTAACTACCAAACGTCCCTAAAGGTTGCAGCACCCTCGGCCAATGAAGCTAGTCAGCAACGCTACATCCCTTCCCTCACTGTAAGCCCACCATTTCCCGCACCACCTGCAGTATCTGTGCAGCTTTCGTCGCCAGGCCAAAGCAGTCAGGGAATCACCAGGTTCGTAGTAGGAAACACTGCATGTAGGGCACCGGCAAGAATACCATCTCCAACCCTCTCTGTCTGCCATGTCCACCGGCACCACCGCTAGTTCCACGATCTCCAGCTCTCCAGTCCAGCTCACCCTACATGAGACTCTTGTTAGGAAAAGGAAGTGCAGCGCCCCAGAGTCCTGGTCGTTGCAGTACTGTGGCTCCGCCACTATGGGGAGCTATGGTGCGTCTGATGGCACTGAAGGAGTTCATCTGATCAGGTATCACAGACACCAATACATTTCACAGCTGGGCCTCCGGGGGGAGCTAAGGGTGCTATTCATTAGGCCACTCCCCACCATAGTGGGTAAACTGGGGGTCAGGCAGGAAGTTAGATCAGAAAGCTGACTGGGTTGGAACCAAGCAACACCTTGTGGCAGAGGGTGTTGTAGGGGAAGATACAGTAGGGTCTCTGTCAGGGGTGGGATCCTGACAGAGGCTTGGCAACGAGAACGAACGTAATGGGACCGTGCCTGCTCCGGGTAGCGGCGGTGCCCAAGGAAGGACTAGAAGCGAGATAGATTGTGCTGAGTGAGAAACGAGATCACGCAAAGGAGAAATACCAGTAGGAGTCGTGCTGTAAGACCGAAGCAACATCCTACTGAGGCGCACTACCGGTGGCCGGAACGCCGAGGGAGTATCATAACATTCAGCTTCAAGCAATACTCCAAACAGCGGCAGGACAGTCAGTTTAAGGCGGGCTGTCTAACCTTAAATCACCTATGCAGTCTTGGGGGGCAACTTGTGGAGAGGGGCGACTCTAGGGTCCCGGAAGAGCTCCGAGCCTACCCGTCAAACGGGTGCCATCCCAACCAGAACATCGGGGAGGGACGGAGGATTAGCAGAACATCATCTAATCGAGTTGTGAGGGAACTTAAGAAACAGACACAACAGTTGTGGGGGACTTTCCGTAAGCACAGCAGGGAAGGACCACAACACATAGCGCTAGAAGGAAGGCACCGATTTCCACCTGTGAAGAGAACTCTGGAGGTGCCATTGGACCAGCCGGACTTGCGCAGCCTGGTGAACCGTGTTCCGGATTGAGGACCCAGAGATCTTCAGTAAAGAGGTAAAGAGACTGCAACCAGGTGTCCTCGTCATTTACTGCACCGCACCACCACAGCATCACCACCATCATCCACACCTATTATTCACTGTGTGCCCCACGGCAGGGTCACGGACCGGGGCCTAGCCGCCGTGACAACCCCAGAGCAGAGACTCAGAGGCCCGGTACCGGGTACCCCTCGGCCCTGCGGCGGTGGGGGCGCTCCAACTTGGCGTCACGAACAGGATCTACTTAAGCCTGAAGAATCAGGTCATGTGTGCCTTGGAACTGTGATTTGTTGTGCTTGGACTGTACTTTATTGCAAAGACTGTGCTGCGCCATTTACCGCCAAAATCCACCGCCATTACAGCGCTGAGGAGAGCGCAGGAGAAGAAGAGGGGCGTGGAGTGGGCGTAGGCAAGCTGAAAAGCGAGAAAAGCAATGGCCGCCCAGTCTAAATATTTCTGCACCGTGAGGACGTGTCCGTCAGCAGCAGAGATCCGCCTCCTAATCCTCAATGGGGGGCGGAGACCGAGAAAACGACACCGCCCACGAAGGAGAGAGCGGGAAAAAGACCAGGAAGTGACCCACGTGGAGGACACTATGGCCAGCAGCTCCGAACCCGACAGTGGGGTTGAAGTGGAAGTCTCCCCCAACTACCCGGATGAGCCCAGCAGCCCGTTCTCCGTGGACAGCACTGAACTTCTGCGGGTCGAGATGGAGAGCCTGATCGACCAACTCCTCCAACTGAACATGAAGGCCCAGGCCCCGCACCAGGCAGCGCCGGAAGAAGGTCCTCAGGCGTCGGATCCTGCACCGTTACCGGAGCAACCGCTGGGATCCTCGCCGACACCGCCGGAAGAACCCGCGGCGGAGGAGGAACCTGCATCGGCTGGTGAGTCCGCCAACCCCGTCCCGCTGGCCGAGGGTTTGCTGGTGGGTCCCGTAGCAGCACCACCTCTCCCGGGAACCCATAGACTCCAGCGCCTGCTACCATGGGAGGAAGCCACGGGCATGGAACACCGTATGCGAGCCCCAATCACCCCTACTCCCTTGCTGTGTGAGGTCCACGCGGAGCGCACAGTGTGCCGCTGGGTGAACCCCGGACCCAATCTTATGGGGTTCCCCGGGGTGGAGACCCAAGAGGGGGAGATGGTACAGGCCCTAAGCTGGGAGGAATATCGGGTCCAGCTAGAACAACAGTGGAAAGAGGAGGAGAAAACACACCAGGCCGGGCGGGAGGCCCACCATCAAAAAGACTTGGCGGTCAAGGACCGGGCCCGCAAGGACCCCACCACTCACCAGGCCCCGCGCAGGCAGGGCATTGTAGTTGACTTTAAGCTCCGTGGAGGCTGGGGCTTCATTAAAGAGCCGGGATTATACGCAGAGATCTTTGTCAACCGCCGGGATGTCGAGTCTCATCTTAGAGAGGGCCACCCTGACCAAGACCTCTACCCGGGGGACAGCGTTACCTACACCAGGCACCTTGGTGAGAAGGGGTGGTTTGCTTTAAACGTTTACAAGAGGAAGCCGACGGAATCCCCGACCAAGGTGCCAGCAAAACCGTCCCCTGTGGCCAAGGTGCTGCCTTGTGGTTTGCCCACGACCACCACCCAGACCACCGTGGTCACTCCCGCTTGTACACTTGTGAAGACCACGACCTGCAGTATTACTACCACCACCGCTGTGGTGGCCAAGGAGGCCCTTCCCCAGGTGACCAGTGTTCCTGCTGTGCCAGAGCGGAAGACGGTGGGTACGCAGACCCCCAGATGGGACAACACTCCCCCTTATGTAGTACCAGGTGGTGCGCAGTATCCTGCGGGGTTGCCTCCGCCGGTGCTGCCGCCTGCATGGTTCCAGTAAGAAAGACACTGCATTGTATGTAAATAGTTCTTTGACTGTTTGTTTCCTGATTTTTGCTGCTGAACCCGTCCCGGGTTAACTCTTAAGGGGATCCTTCTGTGGACCTGGGATCCCTACTGTTTTGCTTTGGTTGATTTTTCTAAGTTTTGGTACAAGTTTATAGTTAAAAAGAACTGCTGAAATCATGAACAGTGCATTATCCGAACTTCTTGTAAATAGTTTGCACCTTATTAAAGGTGCTCCCTACTGGTTTTACTTAAAGAAGGACTCTTTGTGAAGATACCACACTGGAACCTTTGCTGAGTATGGACTGGTAGCTTGAGAAGGCGTGCTACCTCATAGAGACTTGGTCCCCTCTTAAAGGGGATGTCCATTTGTTGCGCTTAAACTGTGATGTTGCTTTAAGATTGGAAGCAATAATGTCTTGACCAAAGAAAGTGATGATAATGTTTACATGAGAAAGTTATATGTATTTAATTAGTTAATTGTGAAGAAATACTGATGATGTTCTCTGAGAAGGAAAAGGTGAAAGATAATGAGAAGGCTTAATGTTCAATAGAAAATGTTTTGATAATGTTGATAGATAGTTAGGATAGAAGGTAAACCCTGAGTCCTCATAGGAGTCATGTAGAGATGGCTCAGTGCTCTTAAACTGAAAGTAATGTTATGTTCTATACTGTGTATAGTAGTTGAAAAGGCAGTAGGCCCTGGCTGAACGGGGCGGTCCTGTAACCGAAAGGAGAGGCAGAAGGTCTGGTGCCGATAGGACAGGCGGTCCTGCAGATCTAAAGAAGGAGAATGAAAAAGTTAAATTACCTTATAATGTGATTATAGGAAGGTCTTTAGTGGATTTAGAGTGTATGTCCTTAAAGGCAATGTTAAATTATTGTTTAACAATTTTGCACTTAGTAGAATACCCGGTTGGGTAAGAAGAGTTATTTATAGCATGTTGCTATGAAATTTAACCATGTTTGTAACGTTCAAGTGTCCTTACCTCCCATAAAGGGAAGCCTGTTCAAGTATACTTATTGTTATTGCACTCAACAAAACTGTATGTCTTTTTGCTAACTTGTATTGTTGTTTTCTTCCCAGTCCCGGAGTACTGTGTTTAACCAGGGGGGAGTGCAGCGCCCCAGAGTCCTGGTCGTTGCAGTACTGTGGCTCCGCCACTATGGGGAGCTATGGTGCGTCTGATGGCACTGAAGGAGTTCATCTGATCAGGTATCACAGACACCAATACATTTCACAGCTGGGCCTCCGGGGGGAGCTAAGGGTGCTATTCATTAGGCCACTCCCCACCATAGTGGGTAAACTGGGGGTCAGGCAGGAAGTTAGATCAGAAAGCTGACTGGGTTGGAACCAAGCAACACCTTGTGGCAGAGGGTGTTGTAGGGGAAGATACAGTAGGGTCTCTGTCAGGGGTGGGATCCTGACAGAGGCTTGGCAACGAGAACGAACGTAATGGGACCGTGCCTGCTCCGGGTAGCGGCGGTGCCCAAGGAAGGACTAGAAGCGAGATAGATTGTGCTGAGTGAGAAACGAGATCACGCAAAGGAGAAATACCAGTAGGAGTCGTGCTGTAAGACCGAAGCAACATCCTACTGAGGCGCACTACCGGTGGCCGGAACGCCGAGGGAGTATCATAACATTCAGCTTCAAGCAATACTCTAAACAGCGGCAGGACAGTCAGTTTAAGGCGGGCTGTCTAACCTTAAATCACCTATGCAGTCTTGGGGGGCAACTTGTGGAGAGGGGCGACTCTAGGGTCCCGGAAGAGCTCCGAGCCTACCCGTCAAACGGGTGCCGTCCCAACCAGAACATCGGGGAGGGTCGGAGGATTAGCAGAACATCATCTAATCGAGTTGTGAGGGAACTTAAGAAACAGACACAACAGTTGTGGGGGACTTTCCGTAAGCACAGCAGGGAAGGACCACAACACATAGCGCTAGAAGGAAGGCACCGATTTCCACCTGTGAAGAGAACTCTGGAGGTGCCATTGGACCGGCCGGACTTGCGCAGCCTGGTGAACCGTGTTCCGGATTGAGGACCCAGAGATCTTCAGTAAAGAGACTGCAACCAGGTGTCCTCGTCATTTACTGCACCGCACCACCACAGCATCACCACCATCATCCACACCTATTATTCACTGTGCGCCCCACGGCAGGGTCACGGACCGGGGCCTAGCCGCCATGACAACCCCAGAGCAGAGACTCAGAGGCCCGGTACCGGGTACCCCTCGGCCCTGCGGTGGTGGGGGCGCTCCAGAAGTACTCATCCTCGCATCTTCGTACACAGGGTTTGAATGCCCACATTGCTAGACTAATCTCATTGGAGATGATGCCCTACCGGTTAGTTGAAAGCGAAGCTTTCAAAGCGCTGATGGACTACGCTGTACCACGCTACGAGCTACCCAGTCGACACTTCTTTTCTAGAAAAGCCATCCCAGCCCTCCAACAGCATGTTAAAGACCGCATCGTCCATGCACTCAGGCAGTCTGTGACTACAAAGGTGCACCTGACAACAGATGCATGGACCAGTAGGCATGGCCAGGGACATTACGTGTCCATCACGGCACACTGGGTGAATGTGGTGGATGCAGGGTCCACAGGGGACAGCAATATTGGGACAGTTCTGCCTAGCCCACGGTCAAGGAAAGAGTTGGCTGTAGGCGTTCGCCCCCCCTCCTCCTCTTCCTCGTCCTCCTGCAGAAGCGAGAGCTCGTCCACAGACCGCAGTCGCACATCCACTCCATCCGCAGCTGCCACTGTTGCACACCAGGTGTGCCATTATGGGACAGCTAGTGGCAAGCGTCAGCAGGCTGTATTGGCAATGAAGTGTTTGGGCAACAACAGACACACCGCGGAAGTTCTGTCCGAGTTCTTGCAGAAAGAAACTCAGTCATGGCTGGGCACTGTACATCTTGAGGCAGGCAAGGTAGTGAGTGATAACGGAAGGAATTTCATGGCTGCCATAGCCCTTTCCCAACTGAAACACGTTCCTTGCCTGGCTCACACCTTAAACCTGGTGGTGCAGTGCTTCCTGAAAAGTTATCCAGGGTTACCCGACCTGCTCCTCAAAGTGCGCAGACTTTGCTCGCATATCCGCCGTTCGCCCGTACACTCCAGCCGTATGCAGAACTATCAGCGGTCTTTGAACCTTCCCCAGCATCGCCTAATCATCGACGTTGCAACAAGGTGGAACTCCACACTGCACATGCTTCAGAGACTGTGCGAACAGAGGCGTGCTGTTATGTATTTGTGGGAGGATACACGGGCAGGCAGTTGGATGGCAGACATGGAGTTGTCAGGTGTGCAGTGGTCGAAGCTACAAAACCTGTGTCAAGTCCTTCAGTGTTTTGAGGAATGCACACGGCTGGTTAGTGCAGACAACGCCATAATAAGCATGAGCATCCCCCTAATGCGTCTGCTGATGCAAAGTTTGACGCACATAAAGGAGCAGGCGTCTTCAGCCGAAGAAGAGGAAAGCCTTGATGACAGTCAGCCATTGTCTGGTCAGGGCCGTGTAGAGGACGCGGTAGCGGGCGAAGAGGAGGAGGAGGATGATGGGGATGAGTACTTTTTTAATGAGGAAGCTTCTCCTGGGCCAACAGAAATTAGTGGCGTTGCAAGGCCGGGTTCTGTTTTTTTAAGGGAGACAAGTGACGTAGATTTGCCTGTAACTGCCCCTCAAACCAGCACAACCGCAGATTTGAGAACTGGAACTTTGGCCCACATGGCGGATTATGCCTTACGTATCCTCAAAAGGGACCCACGCATTATTAAAATGATGAGCGATGACGATTAGTGGTTGGCCTGCATCCTTGACCCTCGCTATAAAGGCAAATTGCAAAATATTATGCCACATGAGAACCTCGAACAAATATTAGCAACCAAACAAGCTACTCTTGTAGACCGTTTGATTCAGTCATTCCCAGCACACAGCGCCGGTGATGGTTCTCACGCGAGCTGCAGGGGGCTACAGGGCAGGGGTTTTAGAGGTGCACAAATCAGAAGTGGCGTTGGACAGAAGGGTTTTCTGACCAGGTTGTGGAGTGATTTCGCAATGACCGCAGACAGGACAGGTACTGCAGCATCTATTCAAAGTGACAGGAGACAACATTTGTCCAGTATGGTTACTAACTATTTTTCATCCCTTATCGATGTTCTCCCTCAACCGTCATTCCCATTTGATTACTGGGCATCCAAATTAGACACCTGGCCTGAATTGGCAGAATACGCATTGCAGGAGTTTGCTTGCCCAGCAGCTAGTGTGCTATCAGAAAGAGTATTCAGTGCTGCTGGTTCAATATTAACCGAAAAAAGGACTCGTCTGGCTACCCAAAATGTGGATGATCTAACCTTCATTACAATGAACCACTCCTGGATTTCAAATTATTTTGCCCCACCTGTCCCGGCTGACACCTAGCTTTCCTATAAAAAGGTCTTGCTTGTGGACTGGTCTTACTGAGTGTTCCAGTCTCTTAATTTGCAGCAGCTGTTTGTCCAGCATACGACATGTTTACACCTCCCTCAATGGGAAAACTCCCCCCACGGGGCCGTGGTCTCGCCACTTGGCGCAAGCACCCGTTAGAGTGCCGTTTGTCTGAAGAGGTGGGTGTGCCCGCTTTTGGTCGACGGCACTGGCACTGGGTCCCTCATAGTACAATAAAGTGTCTCTGGCGGTGGTGGCGCGCACCCAACGTCGGATACACCGTTGTAACATGAGGGGCCCTGGGACGGTACCGCCGGCCACAGGAGAGTTCAACCCCCCCCCCCAGCTCAAACTGTGCTCCACCACGTGCAAAATTATCTCTCACAGCTCCACCAATGTTTAGTCTATGCGCTGACATCATTCAATGCCTGGCACTGACAATACCAATTTGTTGACATCTATGATGCTAGTTAAAGTAGTCTGGGTCAGTGTCCTATATTGACACCAGTAAATACTTACTGCCAAATTACTATGTCAGAAACTCAGCAGATGAGCCCACCCCTGTACCTAAGTATGCCACACTTTTTTTTTGTTGTTGTTGTTGTTTTGCGAGACATTAACATCTATTTATTTTTTGTGAGTACTAACTGTGTCAGACACTCCTTGCAATCCTCCTCCACTGACCACAATGCTGCCTGTGTATCCATGTAACCTATTTAAAACTGCATAGAGCCTATTTTTAGTTATTTTAGGCCTAGTAAGCCTGTCTGCGGTCCCTCCTTGCAATCCTCCTCCACTGACCACAATGCTGCCTGTGTATCCATGTAACCTATTTAAAACTGCATAGAGCCTATTTTTAGTTATTTTAGGCCTAGTAAGCCTGTCTGCGGTCCCTCCTTGCAATCCTCCTCCACTGACCACAATGCTGCCTGTGTATCCATGTAACCTATTTAAAACTGCATAGAGCCTATTTTTAGTTATTTTAGGCCTAGTAAGCCTGTCTGCGGTCCCTCCTTGCAATCCTCCTCCACTGACCACAATGCTGCCTGTGTATCCATGTAACCTATTTAAAACTGCATAGAGCCTATTTTTAGTTATTTTAGGCCTAGTAAGCCTGTCTGCGGTCCCTCCTTGCAATCCTCCTCCACTGACCACAATGCTGCCTGTGTATCCATGTAACCTATTTAAAACTGCATAGAGCCTATTTTTAGTTATTTTAGGCCTAGTAAGCCTGTCTGCGGTCCCTCCTTGCAATCCTCCTCCACTGACCACAATGCTGCCTGTGTATCCATGTAACCTATTTAACACTGCATAGAGCCTATTTTTAGTTATTTTAGGCCTAGTAAGCCTGTCTGCGGTCCCTCCTTGCAATCCTCCTCCACTGACCACAATGCTGCCTGTGTATCCATGTAACCTATTTAAAACTGCATATAGCCTATTTTTAGTTATTTTAGGCCTAGTAAGCCTGTCTGCGGTCCCTCCTTGCAATCCTCCTCCACTGACCACACCAATGCTGCCCGTGTACCCCTGGAACCTATTTAAAAGTTCATAGAGCCTATTTATATATTTTATTTAATATTAATAAAGCCATGATGGACTACGCTGTACCACGCTACAAGCTAACCAGTCGACACTTCTTTTGCGAGAAAAGCCATCCCAACCCTCCACCAGCATGTAAAAGACCGCATTGTCCATGCACTCTGGCAATCTGTGAGTACAAAGGTGCACCTGACAACAGACGCATGGACCTGTAGGCATGGCCACGGAAGGTTACGTGTCCATTACGGCGCAATGGGTTAATGTGGTGGATGCATGGTCCACAGGGGACAGCCTACTAAGTCTGTCTGCAGTCCCTAATTCAAATTGTCCTCCACTGTCTAAATCTGAGCTTCAACCTTCTGGCTCTCATTAAGTGCTTTTTAAAAAAAATTTGGTGGTTGGGGCATACTAACGGTGTCTGCCGCTCCCTGGTGTTGTCCTCTACTGTATAAATCTGAGCTTCAACCTTCTTTCTCTCATTAAGTGCTTTTTAAAAAAAAAATTGTGGTTAGGGCCTACTAACGGTGTCTGCCGCTCCCTGGTGCTGTCCTCCACTGTATAAAGCTGAGCTTCAACCTTCTGGCTCTCATTAAGTGCTGTTTTTTAAAAAATTGGTGGTTACGGCCTACTAACGGTGTGTGCCGCTCCCTGGTGTTGTCCTCCACTGTATAAAGCTGGGCTTCAACCTTCTGGCTCTCATTAAGTGCTTTCTTTAAATAAATTGGTGGTTAGGGCCTACTAACGGTGTCTGCCGCTTCTGGGTGTTGTCCTCCTCCTGAGTGTTCTCCTCCTCCTTGGTGTTCTCCTCCAGGTTGCCTTGTCTGAGCTTCAACCTTCTGGCTCTCATTAAGTGCTTTTTTAACAAAAAATTGGTGGTTACGGCCTACTAACGGTGTCTGCCGCTCCCTGGTGTTGTCCTCCACTGTATAAAGCTGAGCTTCAGTCTTTAGGCTTTTGGCCTATAGTAGCAGATATTAAACTGCATTTGGCCTACTAGTGTGGTTGGGCCCTTAAAACAGTGTCTGCTGCTCCTGGGTTTGCTACTCCACTGAACAAAGCAATGCCGCCTGTTTAGTCCTGTTACCAATTTTGAACTGCATTTAGCCTACTTTATTCTTTGGCCCTATATCTGTGTTTCCTCCTCATCCTGCCCATTGCCCAGCCACTGCTAGATGAGTCTGCTGGTACATTGACCTAGACCACTACATTCCCCTTGCACTCTACACAGCCAGAATCTGACCCTGCTGAAAGTAAGGTTCCCCTTCCCGCATGTTATACCACCTTACACAGGGACAAAGAGGAAGGTGCAGATGAAAGTGCAGGTTCCTTCATCAGGTGGGGGGGCATACTCGCTGGCGACGTCACTGGCACAGGGCCCCTCAGAGTACGCAAAAGTGTCACTGCTGGTGGGAGGCGCCCCCGCCGTGCAAACACACCGCTGTACTTTGAGGGGCCCTGTGCCAGTGCCAATGCGAACGAGTGGGCCTCCCTGCTTGCTCAGGATCACAGCACTTGCAAAGTTGAAATACTTACCTCTCACTGCTCCACCGCCGTGACGTAGTCCACGTTTCCTGGGCCCACTAAAACCTTGAACCAGCCCTACCCCCCACAACTTTTGCCAAATGACCCCCAATTTCCAATGCCCAACTATTATTATAAAGTTAATTAAGATTGACAAGCTTCAGAAACAAGAATGGATGTTTTTGGCATTAAAATGGGCACTGTAGGTGTTTTCCTGGCCTCCACTCACTGCCGACTATGCTTCCCCATTGACTTGCATTGGGTTTCGTGCTTCGGTCGATCCCCGACTTTTAGCGATAATCGGCCGACTGCACTCGACTCAACTTTGGACAAAGTCGGGTTTCGCAAAACCCGACTCGATCTTAAAAAAATGAAAGTCGCTCAACCCTAATGGGGACATCTCTACATCACTCCCATTGGCTGCATATACAACCCATCCCAGGTTGTGCCATCGCTATACACAACATTCATATTCTAACTTTACTTTCTTACAGTCAACACGTGATACACTGCTGTAAAGCTGCCAGTGCTATTCAAGCACCATGTATTTCCTTCAGGAAATTCCCATCTATTTATACTTTTTATTGCAGTGTTTAGTGTTCTGCCCTGCATTGCACTACATCACATGTAATAAGTGCTGTTTGGGGGGCTGATGGGGAGATAAGGGGCTTATTATTCTTACAGCCGGGGTCTTATTATAAGCCCCAGCCTGTTAGTATAACAAGCCTCCATACAGTAACCCTGGCATGAACTGCAATCTAATATATAAAGCTGAATGTGTGTATGTGTGTATGTCCGGGATTGGCATCTGAACCGTCGCAGCTACAGCCACAAAATTTTGCACAGTCACACGTCTGGACCCCGAGAGCGTCAAAGCTATGTTGTGAGGTGAAATTTTAACCCCGCGCTTTCCAATTCACCAAACAATTTTGCCCCTATCTACATAATGGGGAAAAAATGAAAGGAAAAGTGTTGGAGGCAAATTAACAGCTGCCAGATGTGAACAAGGGGGACTTAAAGAATGAGAGCGATGGCGCCAAAGAGTATATACTGTACAGTTGCTAAGGTGGGGCCCCGACATGGGATAATCACCACACCACCACGGGGATATGAACACACACACAAAATGCGCCACACACTACCACGTGCTCGAACACATATACCACCCTCAGCGCACATTTCACCACACATACACCAACCTCGCCACATAAAAGCCGAAACACAAAAGTCGCCGCTCAAAACTCGCCACGCGCAAAACTCACCTCATGGAAAACTCGCCACACGCAAAACTTGCACACGCGGAAAAATTGCCACATGCACAAAACTTGCAACACATGCAAAAGTTGCCTCACACAAAACTTGCACATACTCAAAAGGCACCACACATAAAACTCGCCACGCGCAAAACTCGCCATGTGCAAAACTTGCTGCACACAACTTGCTACACTAACCTGTCACATGCAACTCGACACACAAAAAGTTGCTACACGCATGTCGCCACACAACTCATCTCACAAAAGTTGCTACATGCATGTCGCCACACGCATCTCAACACACACAACTTGACACACGAAACTCGTCCTAAAACACACACAAGTCTGGTATCCTTCAAAAATAAAAATCTGATTAATAAGCAGACAAACTACAAGAGCAACAAATGTACCATATAGGAATCTGGCAGCTGTCAGTCACATGACCAGTCTATTATGTGTACAGTCATGGCCAAAATTTTTGAGAATGACACCAAAATTATATTTTCACAATGATCTGCTGCCCTCTGGTTTTTATTAGTGTTTGTGTGATGTTTATATCACATACAGAAATATAATTGTAATCATATTATGAGTACCAATAGGTTATATTGACAGTTAGAATGAGTTAATGCAGCAAGTCAATATTTGCAGTGTTGACCCTTCTTCTTCAAGACCTCTGCAATTCTCCCTGGCATGCTCTCAATCAACTTCTGGACCAAATCCTGACTGATAGCAGTCCATTCTTGCATAATCAATGCTTGCATTTTGCCTGAATTTGTTGGTTTTTGTTTGTCCACCCGTCTCTTGATGATTGACCACAAGTTCTCCATGGGATTAAGATCTGGGGAGTTTCCAGGCCATGGACCCAAAATCTCTATGTTTTGTTCCATAAGCCATTTAGTTATCACCTTTGCTTTATGGCAAGGTGCTCCATCATGCTGGAAAAGGCATTGTTGGGCGCCAAACTGCTCTTGGACGGTTGGGAGAAGTTGCTCTTGGAGGACATTCTGGTACCATTCTTTATTCATGGCTGTGTTTTTAGGCAAGACTGTGAGTGAGCTGATTCCCTTGGCTGAGAAGCAACCCCACACATGAATGGTTTCAGGATGCTTTACAGTTGGCATGAGACAAGACTGGTGGTAGCGCTCACCTCTTCTCCAAATAAGCTGTTTTCCAGATGTCCCAAACAATCGAAAAGGGGATTCATCAGAGAAAATGACTTTGCCCCAGTCCTCAGCAGTCCACTCCCTGTACCTTTTGCAGAATATCAGTCGGTCCCTGATGATTTTTCTGGAGAGAAGTGGCTTCTTTGCTGCCCTCCTTGAAACCAGGCCTTGCTCAAAGTGTCTCCGCCTCACAGTGCGTGCAGAAGCACTCACACCAGCCTGCTGCCATTCCTGAGCAAGCTCGGCACTGCTGGTAGTCCGATCCTGCAGCTGAAACAGTTTTAACCCCTTTCTGACATCAGACGTACTATCCTGTCAAGGTGGGGTGGGCCCGTATGACCACCGACGGGATAGTACGTCATACGCGATCGTCCGCGCTCACGGGGGCAGCTGACAGCATATCGCAGCTGACATCCGGCACTATGTGCCAGGAGTGGTCACGGACCGCCCCCGGCACATTAACCCCCGGCACACCGCGATCAAACATGATCGCGGTATAGGGAAGCATCGCGCAGGGAGGGGGCTCCCTGCGGGCTTCCCTGAGACCCCTGGAGCAACGCGATGTGATCGCGTTGCTCCGAGGGTCTCCTACCTCCCTCCTCGCCGCAGGTCCCGGATCCAAGATGGCCGCGGCATCCGGGTCCTGCAGGGAGGGAGGTGGCTTACCGAGTGCCTGCTCAGAGCAGGCGCTGGTAAGCCTGCAGCCCTGCACAGCAGATCGTCGATCTGACAGAGTGCTGTGCACACTGTCAGATCAATGATCTGTAATGTCCCCCCCTGGGACAAAGTAAAAAAGTAAAAAAAAAATTCCCCACATGTGTGTAAAAAAAAATAATAAAAAAAATACCGTTTTTTACGTACCGGTAATAGGATTTTACAGAGTCCACGACAGCACCCACAACGAGAGCAGGGATCCGCCCACCTTCCGGACAGGAAGCTACAGGTTAAAAAGGGGCGGTCCCCCTCGCCCTCCAGTTTGTGTTCCAGAGTACAAGGGATACCGCCAATGAATCAGTACATGACAATAATATCTTAAACACTACTAAATACCACCACCCCTATAGAGTGATCTCTAAGGCACACCTTCCAACAGAGTGCAGGAATAAGTAACTAAATACGGGGGGAATGTATGGGTGCTGTCGTGGACTCTGTAAAATCCTATTACCGGTACGTAAAAACCGGTTTTCCTATCGCCACGACAGCACCCACAACGAGAGACTTTCAAAGACTATTAACTGGGAGGGACCACAGCACTAAGTACTGAACGGCCAAACTGTAAGCTGGAATTAGCAGATAGATCAAGGCGATAGTGTTTATAAAAGGTGGAAGGTGATGACCAAGTTGCCGCCTTACATATCATTTCAATGGGAACATCTGCCTTCTCCGCCCAGGATGAAGCCATGGCCCGAGTGGAGTGCGCCCTGATGCCTTCTGGTTGTGTTACTCCCCTGGCAGAGTAGGCAAGACATATCGCTTCTCTAATCCATCTGGCGATAGAGTTTTTCGTGACACCAGAACCCTTTTTCCGATTCTGGAAAGAAATAAACAGAGCCCTACTCTGTCTCCAGCTTTGTGTCCTATCCAGGTATTCTAATATTGCCCTCTTAACATCTAGGGTATGATATTTTTTCTCCTCTTCTGAACCTGGATTTTCATAGAAAGATGGTAAATAAATCTCCTGACTTCTATGAAATTTAGTTGCTACTTTTGGCAAGTATGCAGGATCAGGTTTTAAGACAATCTTATCCTTGAGAATTATTAGGTAAGGAGGATCTACTGATAATGCATGTATATCACTGACCCTCCTGGCAGACGTTAATGCTAAAAGCAGGGCTGTTTTTAAGGTTAGATTTTTTATCGAAATAGAGTCTAAAGGCTCAAAGGGAGGTTCGGTCAACGCCTCAAGCACCAAATTTAGATCCCAAGGGGGTATTCTTACAATATGGATTGGGTTAGAACGCTGACAAGCTTTAATAAACCTAGCAACCCATCTATTACCAGCTATATCACTATTATATAGAGCTCCCAGGGCTGAAACATGAACTCTTAGAGTGTTGACTGCTAAACCCAATTCCCAGCCCTTTTGAAGGAATTCTAAAATGGCTGAAATCGGAGCATTATCTTCTAACGGTTGCTGATAAAACATAAGGAATTTTTTCCAAATTTTCGTATAGATCTTTGTAGTAACTTCCTTCCTGCTTTTCAATAAGGTAGCTATTAAAGCATCAGAGAACCCCCTCTCCCTCAGAAGCTCCCTCTCAAGTTCCAAGCCGTTAAGTGAAGAGTCTCCAAATTTGGATGACGAAATGGACCTTGAGAAAGGAGTACCGGAACCACTGGCAATATCCAGGGATCGGTCACAGACATTGTCCTGAGGAGAGAGAACCAAGGCCTCCTGGGCCAGAAGGGGGCGATTAAAATCACCCTGGCTCTTTCCTCCCGGATCTTCTTGAGAACTATCGGAATTAGACACATAGGGGAAAGGCGTATGCCAGCTGGAAGTCCCAACGGACACGAAGGGAATCCACTATGAATGGTTGGTCTGCTATGTGTAAGGATGCGAACCTCCTGACCTTCCTGTTCTCCCTCGTAGCAAACAGATCTATTACACTGGTCAACAGCATTTTTGGTGCCAAAGATATTTCATCGAATTTAGGGTATTTTTGGGGTGCTGATTCTGAATATGTCATCAGTTTTGCCAGATTGGCTCAAGTTTTTGAGATTTTTGGTATCTTATTTATAGCACTTGTTGGTAAATGCGACGCATCATCTCATTAATTTCTTTGGATTAGTACTTGAACTGAGTAGTTCTCAATATAGTTTTGTGTTAATTAGTGTTCTAAAAGTTTGTTCATAGCTTGATTTTTGCACTAACTTTATGTTGTTGTCTGTTTTCCAGTGAAAAGCATGAACTCATCAAGAAGAAGTTGTCTTAACGATCCAGACTCATTCTGTTACATTTGTGGTGAATACACACTGCCAAAACATAGAAGAAACATAACAGACTTCGTAAAAAAAGTGTATTTTGCCTATTTTGGGGTTATGCTGGGGGACCAAGACAAGTTTTGGGCACCACACATAGTGTGCAAAGCATGTATCGAATTATTACGAAAATGGAGCAAAGGACAAAGAAAAAGCTTCAAATTTGGTGTTCCAATGGTGTGGAGAGAGCCAAAAAATCATCATGATGACTGTTATTTATGGTAAACACAGGTACAGGCACATCTTCACAATGAGGGACAGGCCTTCTTGCAGATTCCATGTTACTCCCATTTTCGTTTCTTATGCTTATTGAATCCTTGCACTTGCACTGCACAGAAATAACAGTCATCATGATGATTTTTTGGCTCTCTCCACACCATTGGAACACCAAATTTGAAGCTTTTTCTTTGTCCTTTGCTCCATTTTCGTAATAATTCGATACATGCTTTGCACACTATGTGTGGTGCCCAAAACTTGTCTTGGTCCCCAAGCATAACCCCAAAATAGGCAAAATACACTTTTTTTACGAAGTCTGTTATGTTTCTTCTATGTTTTGGCAGTGTGTATTCACCACAAATGTAACAGAATGAGTCTGGATCGTTAAGACAACTTCTTCTTGATGAGTTCATGCTTTTCACTGGAAAACAGACAACAACATAAAGTTAGTGCAAAAATCAAGCTATGAACAAACTTTTAGAACACTAATTAACACAAAACTATATTGAGAACTGCTCAGTTCAAGTACTAATCCAAAGAAATTAATGAGATGATGCGTCGCATTTACCAACAAGTGCTATAAATAAGATACCAAAAATCTCAAAAACTTGAGCCAATCTGGCAAAACTGATAGCATATTCAGAATCAGCACCCCAAAAATACCCCAAATTCATTAAAATATTTTGGACACCAGAAAATTTTTTTTTTTTTGTTGACCTGTGTTATCGGCAATCCCCACAGCTTGACTATCTGATCGAATATGTGTCGGTTTAAGGACCACTCTCCCTGACGAAGGGAATGGTGACTGAGGTAGTCCGCCTCTGTATTGAGTTCCCCTTTTATATGAACTGCCGACAGGGATTGTAAGTGATTCTCGGCCAGAGACAATATTTGTGCTGTAGTGGTCATTAGGGATCGTGATCTTGTCCCCCCCTGATGATTGATGTAGGCTACTACAGTCATATTGTCTGATTGTATCTGCACATGCGAGTTCCTCAGGGAAGGTAGTAAGCAAAGAAGAGCCTGATTGACTGCAGACAGCTCTCTTAGATTTGAGGAATTCTGGGACTCTTGAATTGACCAACGCCCCTGGGTTAGAATGTTTCCCATATGGGCTCCCCAACCGAACGGACTGGCATCTGTTGTAACTACGTTGTCCGGCGTGATGGTCCAGAGAACTCCTTTTGATAAATGTGCAGGATTGAGCCACCATCTCAGATCGTGAAGAGTGGCAGGTGATAGGCTGAACTTTCTGCTCAGAGCACCGTGAAGATCTTTTTCTGCTTGAAGAACTTCGTATTGAAGCATTCGGGTATGAGCCTGAGCCCAACTCACCGCCGAAATACACGCAGTCAAAGATCCTAGTAGAGACATTGCATCTCTTAAACTTAAGTTTGGAGCTTTTCTTACGGCCGTGATCCTTTGAATGATCTTCTGCTTCTTCTCTTCTGGTAGGAAGGATGACTGATCTTCGGAGTCTAGAAGAACTCCCAGGAACAATTGACGTCTTGTGGGTTCCAGTTTTGACTTTCCCCAGTTGATTATCCATCCGAGTTCCTGTAGGGATGATATTATGGCATTTACCCTAGACGTACACTGAGCAATTGAATTTCCAACTATTAAAAAATCGTCCAGATAGGGCACTACAAGGGTTTCTTTTTCCCTGATATGGGCCATCACTTCCGACACAACTTTTGTAAAAACTCTAGGTGCCATGGACAGGCCAAAGGGCATTGCTAAAAATTGGAAATGTTTAATTTGATGGTTTACCCATACTGCCATCCTGAGGAATTGCCGGTGATTTCTGTGAACTGGAAGATGGTAGTACGCATCTTTTAGATCCAAAACCGACATGTAGCACCTAGGAAATAAAAGCTTAGTTGTTGATTTAATAGACTCCATCTTAAAAGCGTGGTATTGAAGATATTTATTCAATTTACGTAGATTTATGATAGTCCTAAAGGACCCATCAGGTTTAGATATTAAGAAAAGCGGGGAATAAAACCCCGTCTTCTCCTGATGTTCTGGTACTTCTTCAATAACTCGCTTTGTAAGCAATTGTTGAATCTCTAACTCTAAGGCCTGTTGTTGGGCCGGAGTGTCCAGTGATGTGATAACAAAATGATTTGGGGGAGTTCTCAAAAATTCCAATTTTAATCCTGACTCAACTACCCCCATTATCCAGGCACTAGAAGTTATCCTTTTCCATTCCGCTGAGAAGAACCTTAGTCTTCCCCCTACTGGTAGATCTGTTTTATTTGTAATTACGTCTACGTCTCGAGAAAGATGAAGGGTTTTTATAGTATCCACCTTTCTTCTTTTGATCCGACGTCTCCCAGTCACGGTTGTATCCCTGCTGATCTGACTGGAATTTTCTGAAGGGCATGCGTCTCCGGAAGGCATTCCTAAAAGTGGGATTAAAAGTTTTAGGAAATCCCTTCTTTCTGTCTTCTGCGTTTGCAAGGATGTCATCCAGCACCGGGCCGAATAGGTACTCACCCCTACACGGAATGGAGCACAATTTGGCTTTTGCCTGAGCATCCCCCTTCCAGGTCTTTAGCCAAAGTGCCTGTCGGGCTGCGTTTGAAAGACCCGCCGATCTTGCAGCCAATTTCAGGGAATCGATCGAGGCATCCGCCAGATAAGCTGCTCCTTCTCTGACTTGAGACAGGGAGTTGAACAATTTATCCCTTGGCCCTTTAGCTTTAAGTTGTTCTTCCAGCTGGGTTACCCAGACCATAACCGATCTTGCCATACAGGTGCCTGCGATTGCGGGCTTAAAGGCTCCAGACGATGCTTCCCACACCTTTTTAAGGAGCATGTCAGCCTTCCTGTCTGAAGGATCCTTAAGGAGTCCTACATCCTCTAATGGTAGCGAGGCTGTTTTTGAAGTAGAAGCTACTGCCGCGTCTACTTTCGGGATTTTCATCCACTGGGATAAGGTGTCATCCTCAAAGGGGTACCTTCTTTTTGCGGCCGAAGGTAAGAACCCTTTATCCAGCTTGTCCCACTCCCGTCTGACCAGATCTTTAATGGTATCTACCACCGGGAAAGCTTTGCGACTTTTCTGACTCAGCCCTGCGAACATGATCTCCTGGGTTGTTTTCGGTTCTTTACTCTCTGTAACACCCATAGTTGCACGGACTGCCTTAATTAAAGCCTCCATATTGTCGGTGGAAAAGCAAGGCCTTCCTTCCTCATCTGAGGAGGATGGTGATGAACTCTCGGAGCACTCACCCTCCTGCAACGAAGGGCTGGAATCGGATACCATCTCCATAGTAGTTTTCTCATGCCGTCTAGTTTTAAGGGACGATTTTATTTCTTCCCTTATTACTTCTCTCAAATCTGATACACGGAGGGGGGCCTCTTCCTCTAACGTACGGCATATACACAACTGACATAATTTCTTTAAATAGGTGTCAGGTAGTGGCTCCGTGCATAACGCACACTGCTTATGTTTAGACTTTGAGACCTTCTTCCCCTATAACAAAGCACAGTATAGAAGACAGTTGCATCAGCCAAAGGCTCAGATGTTAAACTCACCACTGCTGATGAAATTAGAGTACCGGTTTATGAGGGGGTGAGGTGTGACGTGACGTCGGGTTGCCAGGATCCTGCTGCCCGCGTGCCACATCTTCACTGCGAGATCTGCTGCTGCTCTCTCCTATCTGTCGGTGTTCGGCGTCTCCTATGGAAGACATGTTGCCGCACACCACTCACCAAGCGCTGCCATCTTTTCAAAGGTCCCGCGCTCCTCCTCCCGGTCTCCTCCGGAAGTCATTAGATCACTTCCGGGTCATAAGCGCAGACCTGCTCCTGCAGCGTCGCGCGCGCGTGGACGACCCAGGGCGGCGTGCCTTCCCCCGGGAACGCCACCCTCGACCGCTCGGTTATGCCGCTCCTTGCCAGACGAGGGGAAAGCTGAACACAAGACTTCCCCCGACGCTGCTTCCGGGCCCCCGATTCTGCCGTTCTCACCTGGACACTGCACAGAGGCTTGGCGGACCTGGGTAAGCGAACGAAAAACCTGTAGGCTCCCGCCGTCCGGACAGGAACCCAAACTGGAGGGCGAGGGGGACCGCCCCTTTTTAACCTGTAGGTTCCTGTCCGGAAGGTGGGCGGATCCCCTCTCTCGTTGTGGGTGCTGTCGTGGCGATAGGAAAATCCTAAATAAAGAAAAAAAATATATATATTATTCCCATAAATACATTTCTTTAGCTAAATAAAATAAAAAAACAATAAAAGTACACATATTTAGTATCGCCGCGTCCGTAACGACTCAACCTATAAAACTGCCCCACTAGTTAACCCCTTCAGTAAACACCCTAAGGAAAAAAAAAAAAAAACGAGGCAAAAAACAACGCTTTATTATCATACCGCCGAACAAAAAGTGGAATAACACGCGATCAAAAAGACTGATATAAATAAACATGGTACCGCTGAAAACGTCATCTTGTCCCTCAAAAAATGAGCCACCATACAGCATCATCAGCAAAAAAAATAAAAAAGTTATAGTCCTGAGAATAAATCGATACCAAAATAATTATTTTTTCTATAAAATAGTTTTTATCGTATAAAAGCACCAAAACATAAAAAAAATAATATAAATGAGATATCGCTGTAATCGTACTGACCCGACGAATAAAACTGCTTTATCAATTTTACCAAACGCGGAACGGTATAAACGCCTCCCCCAAAAGAAGTTCATGAATAGCTGGTTTTTGATCACTCTGCCTCACAAAAATCGGAATAAAAAGCGATCAAAAAATGTCACGTGTCCGAAAATGTTACCAATAAAAACATCAACTCGTCCCGCAAAAAACAAGATCTCACATGACTCTGTGGACTCAAATATGGAAAAATTACAGCTCTCAAAATGTGGTAACGCAAAAAATATTTTTTGCAATGAAAAGCGTCTTTCAGTGTGTGACGGCTGCCAATCATAAAAATCCGCTAAAAAAGCCGCTATAAAAGTAAATCAAACCCCCCTTCATCACCCCCTTAGTTAGGGAAAAATAAAAAAATTAAAAAATGTATTTATTTCCATTTTCCCATTAGGGTTAGGGCTAGAGTTAGGACTAGAGTTAGGGCTAGGGTTAGGGTTAGGGCTAGGGTTAGGGCTAGGGTTAGGGTTAGGGTTGGGGCTAGGGTTGGGGCTAGGGTTAGGGTTAGGGCTAGGGTTGGGGCTAGGGTTAGGGCTAGAGGTAGGGTTAGGGCTAGTGTTACGGCTAGTGTTAGGGCTAGTGATAGGGTTAGGGCTAGGGTTGGGGCTAGGGTTGGGGCTACAGTTAGGGTTGGGGCTAAAGATAGGGTTAGGGTTTGGATTACATTTACGGTTGGGAATAGGGTTGGGTGTGTCTGGGTTAGAGGAGTGGTTAGGGTTACTGTTGGGATTAGGGTAAGGGGTGTGTTTGGATTAGGGTTTCAGTTATAATTTTTGGGGTTTCCACTGTTTAGGCACATCAGGGGCTCTCCAAACGGGACATGGCATCCGATCTGAATTCCAGCCAATTCTGCGTTGAAAAAGGAAAACAGTGCTCCTTCCCTTCAGAGCTCTCCCGTGTGCCCAAACAGGGGTTTACCCCAACATATGGGGTATCAGCGTACTCAGGACAAATTGGACATCATCTTTTGGGGTCCAATTTCTCCTGCTACCCTTGGGAAAATACAAAACTGGGGGCCAAAAAATCATTTTTGTGAAAAAAAAAATATTTTTTATTTTCACGGCTCTGCGTTGTAAACTGTAGTGAAACACTTGGGGGTTCAAAGTTCTCACAACACATTTAGATAAGTTCCTTGGGGGGTCTAGTTTCCGATATGGGGTCACTTGTGGGGGGTTTGTACTGTTTGGGTACATCAGGGGCTCTGCAAATGCAATGTGACGCCTGCAGACCAATCCATTTAAGTCTGCATTCCAAATGGCGCTCCTTCCCTTCCGAGCTCTGTCATGCGCCCAAACAGTGGTTCCCCCCCACATATGGGGTATCAGCGTACTCAGGACAAATTGGACAATATCTTTTGGGGTCCAATTTATCCTGATACCCTTGTGAAAATACAAAACTGGGGGCTAAAAAATCATTTTTGTGAAAAAAAAAAAAGAATTTTTATTTTCACGGCTCTGCGTTATAAACTGTAGTGAAACACTTGGGGGTTCAAAGCTCTCAAAACACATCTAGATAAGTTCCTTAGGGGGTCTACTTTCCAAAATGGTGTCACTTTTGGGGGTTTTTAATGTTTAGGCACATCAGGGGCTCTCCAAATGCAACATGGCATCCCATCTTAATTCCAGTCAATTTTGCATTGAAAAGTAAAATAGCGCTCCTTCCCTTCCGAGCTCTGCTATGCGCCCACACAGTGGTTTACCCCCACATATGGGGTATCGTCGTACTCAGGACAAATTGCACAACAACTTTTGTGGTCTAATTTCTTCTCTTACCCTTGGGGAAATAAAAAAATGGGGGCGAAAAGATCATTTTTGTGAAAAAATATGATTTTTTATTTTTACGGCTCTGCATTATAAACTTCTGTGAAGCACTTGTTGGGTCAAAGTGCTCACCACACATCTAGATAAGTTCCTTAAGGGGTCTACTTTCCAAAATGGTGTCACTTGTGGGGGGTTTCAATGTTTAAGTACATCAGGGGCTCTCCAAACGCAACATGGCGTCCCATCTCAATTCCAGTCAATTTTGCATTGAAAAGTCAAATGGCGCTCCTTCCCTTCCGAGCTCTGCCCTGCGCCCAAACAATGGTTTATACCCACATATGGGGTATCAGCGTACTCAGGACAAATTGCACAACAATTTTTCGAGTCCAATTTCTTCTCTTACCCTTGGGAAAATAAAAAATTGGGGGCGAAAATATCATTTTTGTGAAAAAATATGATTTTTTATTTTTACGGCTCTGCATTATAAACTTCTGTGAAGCACTTGTTGGGTCAAAGTGCTCACCACACATCTAGATAAGATCCTTAGGGGTTCTACTTTCCAAAATGGTGTCACTTGTGGGGGGTTTCAATGTTTAGGCACATCAGGGGCTCTCCAAATGCAACATGGCGTCCCATCTCAATTCCAGTCAATTTTGCATTGAAAAGTCAAATGGCGCTCCTTTCCTTCCGAGCTCTGCCATGCGCCCAAACAGTGGTTTACCCCCACATATGGGGTATCAGCGTACTCAGGACAAATTGTGCAACAAATTTTAGGGTCTATTTTCTCCTGTTACCCTTGGTAAAATAAAACAAATTGGAGCTGAAGTAAATTTTTTGTGAAAAAAAGTTAAATGTTCATTTTTATTTAAACATTCCAAAAATTCCTGTGAAACACCTGAAGGGTTAATAAACTTCTTGAAAGTGGTTTTGAGTACCTTGAGGGGTGCAGTTTTTAGAATGGTGTCACACTTGGGTATTTTCTATCATATAGACCCCTCAAAATGACTTCAAATGAGATGTGGTCCCTAAAAAAAAAAAATGGTGTTGTAAAAATGAGAAATTGCTGGTCAACTTTTAACCCTTATAACTATATAATATGTGCTGATGTAAAGTAGACATGTGGGAAATGTTACTTATTAAGTATTTTGCGTGACATATGTCTGTGATTTAAGGGCATAAAAATTCAAAGTTGGAAAATTGCAAAATTTTCGCCAAATATTCGTTTTTTTCACAAATAAACGCAAATTATATCGAAGAAATTTTACCACTTTCATCAAGTACAATATGTCTCGAGAAAACAATGTCAGAATTGCCAAGATCCGTTGAAGCGTTCCAGAGTTATAACCTCATAAAGGGACAGTGGTCAGAATTGAAAAAAATTGGCCCGGTCATTAACGTGCAAACCACCCTTGGGGGTCAAGGGGTTAAGATATGGTCCTGGCACTTGCTGGTCTTTCTTGGGCGCCCTGGATCCTTTTTGACAACAATGGAAGCTCTCTCCTTGAAGTCCTTGATGATGCGATAGATTGTTGACTGAGGTACAATCTTTGTAGCTGCGATACTCTTCCCTGTTAGGCCATTTTTGTGCAGTGCAATGATGGCTGCACGTGTTTCTTTAGAGATAACCATGGTTAACTGAAGAGAAACAATGATACCAAGCACCAGCCTCCTTTTAAAGTGTCCAGTGATGTCATTCTTACTTAATCATGACTGATTGATCGCCAGCCCTGTCCTCATCAACACCCACACCTGTGTTAATAGTTCAATCACTAAAACGATGTTAGCTGCTCCTTTTAAGGCAGGACTGCAATGATGTTGAAATGTGTTTTGGGGGTTAAAGTTCATTTTCTGGGCAAATATTGACTTTGCAAGTACAGTAATTGCTGTTAAGCTGATCACTCTGACATTCAGGAGTATATGCAAATTGCCATTAGAAAAAATGAAGCAGTAGACTTTGGAAAAATTAATATTTGTCTCATTCTCAAAATTGTTGGCCATGACTGTATGTGTGAGCTAATATATACTGCCAGGGGGTGGGCTTACTGTTGGCTGGGGATTTATCAGGCTGCCAATTTAGCTTACAAATACTGAGGTAAAAATACTGACCAAATAACGTGTGAACGAGGTCTAATACAGGAGGAGATGACATACAGATATATACTATATACAGGAGGAAAAGACACACAGGTATATACTATTTACAGGGGAGATGACACACAGGTATATACTATATACAGGAGGAGATGACACACAGATATATACTATATACAGGAGAGATGACACACAGGTATATACTATATAGAGGAGGAGATGACATACAGGTACATACTACATACAGGTGGAGATGACATACAGGTATATACTATATACAGGAGGAGATGACACACAGGTATATACTATATACAGGAGCAGATTACCTACAGGTATATAGTATATACAGGAGGAGACGACATACAGGTATATGCTATGTATAGGAGGAGATGACATACAGGTATATACTATATACAGGAGGAGATGACACACAGATATATACTATATATAGGTGAGATGACACACAGGTATATACTATATACAGGAGGAGATTACATACAGGTATATACTATATATAGGAGGAGATGACATACAGGTATATACTATATACAGGGGAGATGACACACAGCAGGTATATACTATATACAGGAGATGACATACAGGTGTATACTATATATAAGGGAGATGACAAACATGTATATACTGAGGTGAAAATGAGAGGTGTGAGGTGAAAATGAAAAGGTGTGAGTGCAAAATGAGAGGAGTGAGGGAAAATAGTGGAGTGATCGGAAAATGACAGATGTGAGGTCGAAATGACAAGTGTTAGGGGGGAATGAGAGGAGTGAGGGGGAAAATGAGAGATGTGATGGGGAAAATGAGAGGCGTGATGGGAAAATAAGAGAAGTGAGGTGCTATAACTAACCACAGATATTTACTATGCCCAGGCAATGCCGGGCTCTTCAGCTAGTACTGTTATAAATAAAGTTATTAACCCCTTCATGACCCAAGCCTATTTTGACCTTAATGACCTGGCCATTTTTTGCAATTCTGACCAGTGTCCCTTTATGAGGTAATAACTCAGGAATGTTTCAACGGATACTAGCAATTCTGAGATTTTTTTTTCGGGACATATTGGGCTTCATGTTATTAGTAAATTTAGGTCGATAATTTTTGCGTTTATTTGCAAAAAAATCGGAAATTTGGAGAAAAGTTTGAAAATTTCTCAATTTTTTAATTTTGAATATTTATTCTGTTAAACCAGAGAGTTATGTGACACAATATAGTTAATAAATAACATTACCCACATGTCTACTTTACATCAGCACAATTTTGTAAACAAACTTTTTTTTTGCTAGGAAGTTATAAGGGTTAAAATTTGACCAGCGATTTCTCATTTTTACAACAAAATTTACAAAACCATTTTTTTAGAGACCACCTCACATTTGAAGGCAGTTTGAGGGGTCTAAATACAGATACCACTGATGCATATCAGAATAGAACCTCACACAGGGATATACCCTAAAGATGGACATAGGTTACAGGGACAGAACTCCACTATTCAATATATCCTACAACAAACTGGAGTATAAACAACCCATCGGTATAACATAAGTAATAAATTTTATTATAAATAGAACAGTACAAATAGGTACACAATACAAGGACAAGGTATACGCAGAGCTAATGTACATAGGACGTGCAACACTGAGAGTCACACCATGGGTATGTAAGGCTGGCAGAAAAACATATCAGCTCCAGATACATAATTTGAGTTTGAGGGGTCTGTATGGCTGAAAATACCCAAAAGTGACACCATTCTAAAAACTGCACCCCTCAAGGTGCTCAATGCCACATTCAAGAAGTTTATTAACCCTTCAGGTGTTTCACAGCAGCAGAAGCAACATGGAAGGAAAAAATGAACATTTAACTTTTTAGTCACAAAAATGATCTTTTACCAACAATTTTTTTTATTTTCCCAAGGATAAAAGGAGAAAGTGGACATCGAAAGTTTTTGTCCTGAGTATGCTGATACCCCATATGTGGGGGGAAACCACTGTTTAGGAGCACGGCAGGGCTCAGAAGGGAAGGAACGCAATTTGATTTTTTGAATGAAAAATTGGCTCCAATCTTTAGTGGACACCATGTCGAATTTGGAGAGCCTCTGTGTGCCTAAACATTGGAGCATCTCCACAAGTGACCCCATTTTGTAAAATAGACCCTCCAAGGAACTTATCTAGATGCATAGTGAGCACTTTAAACCCCCAGGTGCTTCACAAATTGATCCGTAAAAATGAAAAAGTACTTTTTCTTCCACAAAAAAGTTCTTTCAGCCTCAATTTTTTCAATTTCACATGGGCAACAGGATAACATGGATCCTAAAATTTGTTGGGCAATTTCTCCTGAGTACACAGATACCTCACATGTGGGGGTAAACCACTGTTTGGGCACACGGCAAGGCTCGGAAGGGAAGGAGCTCCATTTGACTTTTTAAATGAAAAATTAGCTCCAATTGTTAGCGGACACCATATCGCGTTTGGAGAGCCCCTGATGTGCCTAAACATTGGAGCTCCCTCATAAGTGACCCCATTTTGGAAACTAGACGTCCCAAGGAACTAGACTAGATGTGTGGTGAGCGCTTTGAGCCCCCACTTTCCTCAAAAATAATTTTTTAGCCCGCAATTTTTTATTTTCCCAAGGGTAACAGGAGAAATTGGACCCCCAGTTGTTGTCCAGTTTGTCCTGAGTATGCTGGTACCCCATATGTGGGGGTAAACCACTGTTTGGGCACACGTCGTGGCTCGGAGAGGAGGGAGCACCATTTGACTTTTTCAACGCAAGACTGGCTGAAATCAATGGTGGCGCCATGTAGCGTTTGGAAACCCCCTGATGTGCCTAAACCCCTCAATTCTAACTCCAACACTAACCCCAACACACCCCTAACCCTAATCCCAACTCTAACCATGACCCTAATCACAACCCTAATCCCAACACACCCCTAACCCTAATCCCAACCCTAACCGTAACCCTAACCACAAACCTAACCCTAACCCCAACACACCTCTAACCCTAATCTTAACTCTAATTCCAACCCTAACCCTAAGGCTATGTGCCCACATTGCGGATTTGTGTGCGTTTTTGAAAAATCCGCAGGCAAAACGCACAGCATTTTATCTGCGGATTTACCGCAGATTTCCAGTTTTTTTTGTGTGGATTTCACCTGCAGATTCCTATACAGGAACAGGTATAAAACGCTTCAGAATCCGCACAAAAAATTGACATGCTGCGGAAAATACCGAGTGGTATTTTCCGAACCATGGGCACAGTGGATTTGGTTTTCCATAGGTTTGCGTGGTACTGTAAAATTGATGAAAAACTGCTATGAATCCACAGTGGCCAATCCGCTGCAGATCCACAGCCAAATTCGCACCATGTGCACATAGCCTAATTCTAACCCTAACCCTAATTCTAACCCTAACACTAGTTCTAACCCTAACCCTAATTGCAACCCTAACCCTAATTCTAAACCTAACCCTAGCGGAAAAATAAAAATAAATATATTTATTTTATTATGTTCCCTACCTATGGTGTTGTGGATTCTGTTTTTGGGCTCCCTCTGGTGGTTACAGCTGGTACTGGGTGACTTTGGTGGGTTGCGGTCTCTGGTTTCCACCTGTCCATCAGAGGCTGGGTGTTTCCTATTTAACCTGGCTTTCCTGTCATTCCCTTGCCGGCTATCAATGTATCAGTGTGTCTCTGTTACCTTTGCTACCTGCTCCTAGGCCTTCAAGACAAGCTAAGTCTGGATTTCCCTGTTTCATGTTTGCTTTCATGTTTTTAGTCCAGCTTGCAGATATGTAATTCTCTGCTGCTGGTTGCTCTAGTGGGCTGAAATTACCACTCATGTACCATGAGTTGGCACATGAGTTCAAGTAATTTCAGGATGGTATTTTGAAGGGTTTTAAGCTGACCGCGCAGTTCACCTTTTGAATCCTCTGCTATCTAGCTTAAGCGGGCCTCATTTTGCTGAATCTGTTTTCATAACTACGTTTGTGCCTTCCTCTCATTTCACCGTCATTATATGTGGGGGGCTGCTATTTCTGTGGGAATATTTCTCTGGAGGCAAGATAGGTCTGTGATTCTTCTGATAGGGGTAGCTAGATCTCCGGCTGGCGCGAGACGTCTAGAGTCCCCCCAGGAACGTTCCCCGGCTGCTGTTAGTTGAGTGTTGAGGTTCAGGATCGCGGTCAGCTCAGGTTCCATCACCCTAGAGCTCGTCCTGTTTTTACCCGTGTTATGTGTTTAATTCCCTGCCATTGGGAACATGACACTATGGGGGTGATAAGGGGGGGGGGTTTATTTACTATTTTTTTTTTTTAATTTTGATCACTGTGATAGGATCTATCGCAGTGATCAAAATGAATGAACGAATCTGCAGGCCGGCGGATTTGGCGGGCGCACTGCGCATTCGCCTGCCAATTTGGAGTATGGCGGCGCCCATCCTAGAAGCTGGACGGACACCGGGAGGGACCTCGGGGCTCTGGAGGTACGGGGGGTGGGATCACACAGCGTGGGGGGGCGCTGGACAGGACAGAGGGGAGAGGAGGGGAGATGATTGCAGCGGAGGACATAATGGAGGTGAGGAAAGACTGACAGCAGCAGCAGATCACCGCTGTCAGTTTGCCGCTGTCAGTTGGTGGCGGGGGCAAATCGGGGTCTCCAGCCGTGACCGATGATATTGCAGCAACGGCCATGGCTGGATTGTAATATTTCACCAAGTTTCAATGGTGAAATATTACAAATTGCTCTGATTGGCTGTTGAAAGTGAAACAGCCAATCAGAGCGATTGTAGCCATGGGAGGCAAAGCCACCCCCCTGGGCTGAAGTACCACTCCCCCTGTTCCTGTAGGTCGTGTGAAATTTGAGTTAACCCTTTCACCCGACCTGCAGGAACGTGATCACTCTGTGTCGCAGCATATGCGTCACAGGTCGGATTGGCTCCGACTTTCATGATGCAAGTGTGGCGCCCCTGGGTCCTGGTCGTCGCAGTGGTATTGCTTTCCTCTCGAGGAGAGTGATGCTACGTTTGGAGGCAATGAAGGAGAACTCTTTGTCAGGTAATACAATGCATGCAACATGTTCACACTCCAGACCAGAAGGGGGAGCTCTTAGCCTGTTTAAGCTGAACTCCCCTATAAGAACATCCTGATCTGGAGGGAAAGGGTTCAGTTCCTGTCAGGGAGACAGAGGGAAAGGAAGCAGAGGAGCCGTGTAGCCTGAAGTGCTACAGCTCCTGGGAAGAGACACACAGAAAGGCAGAACTGTATTGCAGTGAACGTGAAGGAAGTCAGAGCAAAGGAGAGGATACCAGAAAGGAACCAGCCCTGCACAGGATGCCTCCTTCTGAGGCGCAGAATTTCGGTAGCCGGCACACCGAGGGAGTAAGGACCTTTATGCTTTACTTCAGAGACCGGCAGGACAGCTAATTGCAGGTTACCTGTCCGCACCTACACCCAGGAGGCACGGTGGCACCCCTCAGAGGCTGGGGCGTGCTAGAGTCCCTACAAACAGCCTCAAGCCTCCAGTCATACGGGTTTGTCCTATCCTATATGGGGGACAGAGAGAAAGACATTACATCTGTGAGGACCTTATGTGAAGCCTTAGGCTGTAAGGAACTACAACACTGCAGCACAAGGGAAGGCTACTGATTTCCTCCTGGACAAGGGGACTCTGGACTTGCCTCCAAACTGGCCGGACTCTGCCTGCCCTGTGATCTGGTGCCCTGGACTGTGGATGCTGAAGTCGTCAGTAAAGGTAAAGAGACTGCAACCTTGTTTCCTCGTTCTTCTCTGCACCTCTCACCATACCACCATCTACACACCAGGAAGCCCTGGGGACATACTTCACCTGTGGGAAGGTATACCATCTAGCTGCCATAACATCACCCCAGCAGACCCCTTAAAGCAGTGTCGGTCACCCTGACCGAATACCACAGGTGGCGTCACGAACACAAACTTTATCCCTTTAAAGACCTTTCCCTTTTACACACGTCCCAGGGCCACGGACCGGGTCAGCCACCGTGACATCCCTCTGTGAACCGCAGGACTCGGTACCGAGTACCCCACGGCCCCATGGGGGCGCTCCAAACTTTGGCATCGCGAACAGGATCTACTAAAGCCTGAAAATTGGGTCATGTGCGCCTAAAAGACTGTGCCTAACTGATTTGTGCTAAAAGACTGTGTATTGCGCATTGCCGCCAAAAATTGCTGCCAGAACTGCCACCATTGCCGTGCCCCATGGAGCGCGAGGGGAGAGGTGACGTACCTTCTTGGGCCGAGCTAGCCAATAAGAGCACAAAGCAGGAAGAACGGGTGCCACGCTCCTGCCTGGAATGCCAGAAGTGAAGACGTCGTGCAGCGGAGCCGAAAGAAGAGATGCTGCAAAGAGCCAAGCGGAGCACCGGAGGAACCGCTGCTCATTCCGGAGAGGAGCCCCGACTTCTGTCAGGTTAGCGAGGGGGAAGAACAGTGTCTAACCCGGGAGGGGAGTTGGCGGCGGTCACAGCCGCAGACATAATGGCACCCCCAGGCCTCGCCGTGGACGTGCCCGCAGGCCCCGCGATAGATGCATCCGCTCCCATCAGCCAGCTGGGCACCGCCCCAGCTACGGCAGGCATCATGCCCCTCTCCATGCCGTACATACCTGGAGCAGCCTGGCTCCCACAATATTCTGGAGAATCGCATACGTTAGCTGACTTTAAAGAAAGACTCTGCAATCTGCTTGAAGTCTATCCCCTGACAGAGCATCAGAAAGTTCACATTGTAACGGGCCAACTGTTTGGAGCGGCCCTGAGGGAGGTGAAATCCTGGCCAGCTGCGGATAAAGGGACTGTGCAGCGGATCTTTGCTAAGCTTAAAACCACCTTTGACACCCGCACCGCTACAGAAATCAAGTTGAAGTTTTATGGGTGCAAGTAGAGGCCGCAGGATAGCCTATGGGACTATGCCCTTAATTTCCAGGAAGCACTGTGGGCAATCAGGCAGGTCGATCCTAACAGCGTGCAAGATGAAGACAAACTTTTAAAAGAGCGGTTCATTGAGGGACTCCTGTGCAATAACCAAAGGGCCCAACTGCACCTCCTGGCCATGCAGAATCCGGACCTAGCCTTTGCGCAATTCAAAGACAAGGCCATCCAGGTGCTACAGGAACGGGAGCCCAGCTGTGCAGTACCCCCTAGGCATCAAGCCCTCACCTACCACCAGGAGGTGGCGCCAGATCCTCAAGTCCCTGCTGAGGCCGATGCCCAGATCCGTGAAGATGATTCTCCCACAGGACTATGCCTCCAGCTGCAGGAGCTGACCAAGAACTTTGCTGCATTATCCCGGACAGTGCAGTCCCTACAGGAGGCCCCCAAGGTGAAGATCAAGCTGGCTTCCAGACCGGAGGATGTTCCCTGGCAACGACAGAAGAGGATCCCGCCGACCAGAGGAAGAGACGACGATCGCTATCATCAGGACGGACGACCCATCTGCCGCCGCTGCAATCAGGCAGGCCACATTGCAAGGTACTGTCATTTAAACGAGTGACCCCTGGGGCAGAGGGCCAATCCCCAGGAGTAGGACAACCAGGCCCACAAAACTGGAGAGCCAAGTACGTTGGAGGACGACCTGTTCTCCCCATTGTGATCGACGGTATCCCCATGAACGCTCTGTTGGACACCGGTTCTCAGGTGACAACTATGCCTTACATCCTTTATAAATGTTATTGGGCTGACACAGACATTACTCGTGGCCCTGATGATGATTTCATCATAGTAGCCAGTAACGGTCAGCCCTTACCACAAGTGGGATACAAAGAGGTCACCATTAAAGTGAGGCAGGTAGAGTTGAAATCCCAAGGGATAATGGTTGTTGATATTGATCACCGTGAATGTAACCCTATGATGACCATTGGTACTAATGTCATAGAAAATTGTCTTGCAGAGGTTATTGTCTTATTACAACAGGTGGCTAAAAACTGCTGGTTCCAGTGAGCAACGTGTTTTGCAGAAAGAAATCATAGCTCTGGTACAGAGACAGCAGGTAGAACTATCTGGTGGAGAAATTGGCCGTGCCACAGTGAGTGATGCAATCCCCATCGCAATACCCCCCATGAGTGAAATGTTAATATGGTGTCGGGCAGCATTAGGCCTCAGAGGTAAAGACTACCAGGCCCTGGTAGAACCTGTGTATTCGGATATTAGGCCCACAATCCTGACAGCCCGAGGGGTGGTTAAAGTGCGCAAGGGGAGGGTGCCAGTACGTGTCATTAACTGTGGAGAGAAAGAGGTCCACCTAACCAAATATGCCACAATTGCCAAACTGTTTACTGTTGATAATAATGTAATACAGGCCACAGAACCCTTGGTCCCGTCCAACCAGGTGGAGGACAATGGCTCTGCAGGACAAATGGAAGATTGGTGTCAGAAATTACACGTGGGCACTGACTCTACACCATCACACCAAAAACAAGGGGCTTACAGGGTGGTCCATGAGTATGAGCGGGTATTCAGCAAGCACCCCCTGGATTTTGGGCAGGTAAAAGGGATTCAACATCATATCCCCAAGGGAGATCATCCGCCCATTAAAGAGATACCTGTTATGACCCCAATGGCGAGGGTCTCAGAGGAACGTGGAAGTCTGCAGAATACAAAAATCCAGCTCATAGGGCAGTGGTAACTGGGTTGACCATATATCTACTCCTAACGCCAACACTAGAAGTAGCCGGGGATCATTCCTACGTTGATTCTAGATGACACGCGCCAGCCGGAGAATCTAGCTACCCCTAGTAGAGGAAAACAAAGACCTTTCTTGCCTCCAGAGAAGGGGACCCCAAAGCTGGATAGAAGCCCCCCACAAATAATGACGGTGAGGTGAGAGGAAATGACAAACACAGAAATGAACCAGGTTTAGCACAGAGAGGCCCGCTTACTGATAGCAGAATAAAGAAAGGTAACTTATATGGTCAACAAAAACCCTATCAAAATCCACACTGGAAATTCAAGAACCCCCGAACCGTCTAACGGTCCGGGGGGAGAACACCAGCCCCCTAGAGCTTCCAGCAAAGGTCAGGATATAGATTTGGAACAAGCTGGACAAAAATACAAAACCAAAACAAATAGCAAAAAGCAAAAGGCAGACTTAGCTGATATAACTGGAACCAGGATCAGTAGACAAGAGCACAGCAGACTAGCTCTGATAACTACGTTGCCAGGCATTGAACTGAAGGTCCAGGGAGCTTATATAGCAACACCCCTAACTAACGACCCAGGTGCGGATAAAAGGAATGACAGAAAAACCAGAGTCAAAAAACTAGTAACCACTAGAGGGAGCAAAAAGCAAATTCACAACAGTACCCCCCCCCTTAGTGAGGGGTCACCGAACCCTCACCACGACCACCAGGGCGATCAGGATGAGCGGCATGAAAGGCACGAACTAAATCGGCCGCATGAACATCAGAGGCGACCACCCAGGAATTATCCTCCTGACCATAGCCCTTCCACTTGACCAGGTACTGAAGCCTCCGCCTGGAGAAGCGAGAATCCAAGATCTTCTCCACCACGTACTCCAACTCGCCCTCAACCAACACCGGAGCAGGAGGCTCAGCAGAAGGAACTACAGGCACAATGTACCGCCGCAACAAGGACCTATGAAATACATTGTGAATAGCAAACGACACAGGAAGATCCAGACGAAAAGATACAGGATTAAGGATTTCCAATATCTTGTAAGGCCCAATAAAACGAGGTTTAAATTTGGGAGAGGAGACCTTCATAGGAACAAAGCGGGAAGAAAGCCACACCAAATCCCCAACGCGTAGTCGGGGACCCACACCGCGGCGGCGGTTGGCAAAGCGCTGAGCCTTCTCCTGTGACAACTTCAAGTTGTCCACCACATGATTCCAGATCTGCTGCAACCTATCCACCACAGAATCCACCCCAGGACAGTCAGAAGGCTCCACATGACCCGAAGAAAAGCGAGGATGGAAACCAGAGTTGCAGAAAAAAGGCGAAACCAAGGTGGCGGAACTAGCCCGATTATTAAGGGCAAACTCAGCCAACGGCAAGAATGTCACCCAATCGTCCTGATCAGCAGAGACAAAACACCTCAAATAAGCCTCCAAAGTCTGATTGGTTCGCTCCGTCTGTCCATTAGTCTGAGGATGGAAAGCAGACGAAAACGACAAATCAATGCCCATCCTACTACAAAAGGATCGCCAGAACCTGGAAACGAACTGGGATCCTCTGTCTGACACAATATTCTCAGGGATGCCGTGCAAACGAACCACGTTCTGGAAAAACACAGGAACCAGATCGGAAGAGGAAGGCAGCTTAGGCAAAGGAACCAAATGGACCATCTTGGAGAAGCGATCACATATCACCCAGATAACGGACATGCCCTGAGATAGCGGAAGATCAGAAATGAAATCCATGGAGATATGTGTCCAAGGTCTCTTCGGGACAGGCAAGGGCAAGAGCAAACCGCTGGCACGAGAACAGCAAGGCTTAGCTCGAGCACAAGTCCCACAGGACTGCACAAATGACCGCACATCCCTTGACAAGGAAGGCCACCAAAAGGACCTGGCCACCAGATCTCTGGTGCCAAAAATTCCCGGGTGACCTGCCAACACCGAGGAATGAACCTCGAAAATGACTCTGCTGGTCCACTTATCCGGGACAAACAGTCTGTCAGGAGGACAAGACTCAGGCCTATCCGCCTGAAATCTCTGCAACACACGTCGCAGATCCGGAGAAATAGCTGACAAGATAACTCCATCTTTAAGAATACCAACAGGATCAGCGACTCCAGGAGCATCAGGCACAAAGCTCCTAGAAAGAGCATCGGCCTTCACATTCTTTGAACCTGGTAAATACGAGACAACAAAATCAAAGCGGGAGAAAAACAATGACCAGCGGGCCTGTCTCGGATTAAGGCGTTTAGCAGACTCGAGATACATCAGATTTTTGTGATCAGTCAAGACCACCACACGATGCTTAGCACCCTCGAGCCAATGACGCCACTCCTCAAATGCCCACTTCATGGCCAACAACTCCCGATTGCCCACATCATAATTTCGCTCGGCAGGCGAAAACTTCCTAGAGAAAAAGGCACAAGGTTTCATAACAGAGCAACCAGGGCCTCTCTGCGACAAAACGGCCCCTGCCCCAATCTCCGAAGCATCCACCTCAACCTGAAAGGGAAGTGAGACGTCAGGCTGGCACAAAACAGGCGCCGAAGTAAACCGGCGTTTCAACTCCTGGAAAGCCTCCACGGCAGCAGGAGCCCAGTTAGCTACATCGGAGCCCCTCTTGGTCATATCCGTCAAAGGTTTCACAATGCTAGAAAAATTAGCGATAAAACGACGGTAGAAGTTAGCGAAGCCCAAGAACTTCTGAAGACTCTTAACTGACGAGGGCTGAGTCCAATCAAGAATAGCTCGGACCTTGACTGGGTCCATCTCCACCGCAGAAGGGGAAAAAATGAACCCCAAAAAGGGAACCTTCTGTACACCAAAGAGACACTTTGAGCCCTTGACAAACAAAGAATTTTCACGCAAAATTTTAAAGACCAACCTGACCTGCTCCACATGCGAATCCCAATTGTCAGAAAAAACCAAAATATCATCCAGATAAACAATCAAAAATTTATCCAGATACTTCCGGAAAATGTCATGCATAAAGGACTGAAAAACTGAAGGCGCATTGGAGAGCCCAAAAGGCATCACCAAGTACTCAAAATGACCTTCGGGCGTATTGAATGCGGTTTTCCATTCATCACCTTGCTTAATGCGCACAAGGTTGTACGCACCACGAAGGTCTATCTTGGTGAACCACTTGGCACCCTTAATCCGGGCAAACAAGTCAGACAACAGCGGTAAAGGATACTGAAATTTGACAGTGATCTTATTCAAAAGCCGATAATCAATACAAGGTCTCAAAGATCCGTCCTTTTTTGCCACAAAAAAGAATCCCGCACCAAGAGGGGAAGAAGACGGACGAATATGTCCTTTTTCCAGAGACTCCTTGATATATGAACGCATAGCGGTATGTTCAGGTACCGACAGATTAAACAGTCTTCCCTTAGGAAATTTACTGCCTGGGATCAAATCTATAGCACAGTCACAGTCCCTATGAGGAGGCAGTGCACTGGACTCAGACTCACTGAAGACATCCTGATAATCAGACAAATACTCCGGAACTTCCGAAGGCGTAGAAGAAGCAATAGACACAGGCAGGGAATCCTCATGAATACCACGACAGCCCCAACTTGAGACTGACATAGCCTTCCAGTCCAGGACTGGATTATGGGTCTGTAACCATGGCAGCCCTAAAACAACCAAATCATGCATTTTATGTAAAACCAGGAAACGTATCACCTCGCGGTGTTCAGGAGTCATGCACATGGTAACCTGAGTCCAATACTGCGGTTTATTTGCTGCCAATGGTGTAGCATCAATACCCCTAAGAGGAATAGGATTTTCTAATGGTTCAAGAGTAAATCCACAGCGCTTAGCAAATGAGAGATCCATGAGACTCAGGGCAGCACCTGAATCTACAAACGCCATGACAGGATAAGATGACAGTGAGCAAATCAAAGTTACAGACAGAATAAATTTAGGTTGCAAATTACCAACGGTGACAGGACTAACAACCTTAGCTATACGTTTAGAGCATGCTGAGATAACATGTGTAGAATCACCACAGTAGTAGCACAAGCCATTCCGGCGTCTATGAATTTTCCGCTCATTTCTAGTCAGGATTCTATCACATTGCATTAAATCAGGTGTCTGTTCAGACAACACCATGAGGGAATTTGCGGTTTTTCTATCACATTGCACCGAATTAGGTGTCTGTTCAGACAACACCATGAGGGAATTTGCGGTTTTGCGCTCCCGCAACCGCCGGTCAATTTGAATAGCCAGTGCCATAGTATCATTCAGACCTGTGGGAATGGGAAAACCCACCATAACATTCTTAATGGCTTCAGAAAGGCCATTTCTAAAATTAGCGGCCAGTGCACACTCGTTCCAATGTGTCAGCACGGACCATTTCCGAAATTTTTGGCAATACACTTCAGCCTCGTCCTGCCCCTGAGACATAGCCAGCAAGGCCTTTTCAGCCTGAATCTCAAGATTGGGTTCCTCATAAAGTAAACCGAGCGCCAGAAAAAACGCATCAAGATCAGCCAATGCCGGATCTCCTGGCGCCAGCGAAAAAGCCCAATCCTGAGGGTCGCCCCGTAAGAACGAAATAACAATTTTTACTTGCTGAGCAGAATCTCCAGATGAACAGGGTCTCAGGGACAAAAACAATTTACAATTATTCACGAAATTCCTAAACTTAAACCTGTCTCCGGAAAACAGTTCAGGAATCGGTATTTTAGGTTCTGACCTAGGATTTCTGATAACATAGTCTTGTATGCCCTGCACACGAGTAGCCAGCTGGTCCACACTTGTAATCAAGGTCTGGACATTCATGTCTGCAGCAAGCATAGCCACTCTGAGGTAAAGGGGAAGGAGAAAAAAAAAACTCAGAATCTTCTTTCTTATAATCCCTCTTCTGCAATGCATTAAACATTTAATACTGGCCTGGCAAACTGTTATGACCCCAATGGCGAGGGTCTCAGAGGAACGTGGAAGTCTGCAGAATACAAAAATCCAGCTCATAGGGCAGTGGTAACTGGGTTGACCATATATCTACTCCTAACGCCAACACTAGAAGTAGCCGGGGATCATTCCTACGTTGATTCTAGATGACACGCGCCAGCCGGAGAATCTAGCTACCCCTAGTAGAGGAAAACAAAGACCTTTCTTGCCTCCAGAGAAGGGGACCCCAAAGCTGGATAGAAGCCCCCCACAAATAATGACGGTGAGGTGAGAGGAAATGACAAACACAGAAATGAACCAGGTTTAGCACAGAGAGGCCCGCTTACTGATAGCAGAATAAAGAAAGGTAACTTATATGGTCAACAAAAACCCTATCAAAATCCACACTGGAAATTCAAGAACCCCTGAACCGTCTAACGGTCCGGGGGGAGAACACCAGCCCCCTAGAGCTTCCAGCAAAGGTCAGGATATAGATTTGGAACAAGCTGGACAAAAATACAAAACCAAAACAAATAGCAAAAAGCAAAAGGCAGACTTAGCTGATATAACTGGAACCAGGATCAGTAGACAAGAGCACAGCAGACTAGCTCTGATAACTACGTTGCCAGGCATTGAACTGAAGGTCCAGGGAGCTTATATAGCAACACCCCTAACTAACGACCCAGGTGCGGATAAAAGGAATGACAGAAAAACCAGAGTCAAAAAACTAGTAACCACTAGAGGGAGCAAAAAGCAAATTCACAACAGATACCGTCGCGTACCTCCAGCTCATTATCAGTGTGCCAAAGACATGTTATGAGAGATGAAGGAGGCTGGGGTAATCAAGGATAGTTGTAGCCTCTGGGCAGCTCCCTTAGTCCTTGTCAAGAAAAAGGACGACACCATGAGAATGTGTGTAGATTATAGGCAGACAAACCGCATTACACACAAGGATGCATACCCTTTGCCTAGAATAGAAGAGTCATTAGCTGCTTTAAAATCTGCTAACTACTTCTCCACCTTGGATCTCACCAGTGGGTACTGGCAGGTTCCCGTAGCAGAGGCGGACAAGGAAAAGACAGCCTTCACCACACCGATGGGTCTCTGTGAATTCAACTACATGCCATTCGGACTGTGCAACGCCCCAGGAACGTTTCAGAGGATGATGGAGTGCTGTCTTGGACACAAGAATTTTGAAACCGTCTTGCTGTACCTGGACGATGTCATCGTCTTCTCCAAGACTTATGAGGATCATCTGGAGCAGCTGGCCGAGGTGTTCGAAGCTCTGACTAGCTTTGGTCTGAAGGTAAAGCCATCCAAATGCCATCTGGTAAAGCCCAAAGTGCAGTATCTGGGCCATGTGGTGAGCGCCGAAGGAGTGGCCCCAGACCCTGACAAGGTCACTGTGATCAAAGACTGGCCGAAGCCCAGCAATCTCCATGAAGTCCGGCAGTTCCTCGGGTTGGTAGGCTATTACCGAAGGTTTAACAAAGACTTCACCAATAAAGCCGCGCCACTACAAGACCTGTTAGTGGGCCAATCCAAGAAAACCAAGGGTAAGAATACCCCATTTGACAGAGACGGCGGACTGGAGAGTTCCTTCACTGGTTTGAAGTTGGCTCTGACGGGAGATGAGGTACTGGCTTACCCTGAAGATGACCAACCGTTTGTGTTGTACACGGATGCCAGCAACATGGGACTAGGAGCCGTGTTGTCCCAGGTCCAGAGAGGCAAAGAAAGGTTAATCGCCTACACCAGCAGGAAACTTCGTCCCACTGAAAGGAACCCTGAAAACTACAGTTCCTTTAAGCTGGAGTTCCTCGCAATTGTCTGGGCAGTGACAGAGAGATTCAAGCACTACCTGACCTCGACAAGATTCACCGTCTTCACGGATAACAATCCACTGACACACTTGGACACAGCAAAACTTGGTGCCCTGGAGCAATGGTGGATGGCCCTGTTGTCCAATTATGAGTTCACCATCAAGTACCACGCAGGGCACAAGAATGCGAATGCCGATGCATTGTCCAGAATGCCCAACTTGCCAGAGATGGGAGAAGATTCGGAAACACTCGAAGAAATAGAATTGCCAGCTTTCCATCGCCCCAAGGCAACTCCGTATTCTCATCATGTGAGGGACTGGCACAGAAACAAGCCAGAAGCCACGCTGAATCCCCTGCCCCACCATGGATGGGGCAGAGACCCAGGACAGTGACCCCGCGGTCCGTCTGGTGAAAGAACTCCTGATGCAGGTAGGTTCACACCCTGGTCCAGATGATCCACAAGAGATGCAACAACTGTGGAAGGAGAAAAGCAAACTATTTATTTATGATGGTAAGCTGTGCCGGAGAAACATTGACCCACGCACTCATGAGTTAGTTTGGCAGATAGTGGTTCCGAGACAAGATGCGCCAATGGTTCAGGAAGTGCACCACGATAGAGCCCGACACTTCGGATGGAAGAAGTTGGAGAGTCTACTTCGTGGAAGGTTCTACTGGGTTGGCATGAGAAAAGCCATCGAAAAGTGGTGGCAAGAGTGTGGACCATGTAGCCTGGGCAGAAAGGACCGTGACAGCCAGAGGACTCCCCTACAGCCCATAGTCACCAAACAGCCACTTGAACTGGTGGCCTTAGACCACGTGAAGCTAACACCAAGCCGGTCAGGCTAGGTTTTTGCTCTGACCATCGTGGATCACTACTCCAGATTCCTGGTAGTTGTACCTGTCAAGGATCTGATGGCAAGAACAGCAGCCAAGGCCTTTCAACGGTATTTCTGTAGACCACACAGATATCCTGAGAAGGTACTTACTGATCAATGACCAGTCTTTGAAGCGGAAGTGTTTCAAGAATTCTGCAATCTGTACGGATGCAAAAAGATCAGAACAACACCGTACCACCCACAAACCAACGGAATGTGTGAAAAGATGAACCAAGTAGTGATTGACCTACTGAAGACCTTACCTATTCAGGAATGGAACTTATGGCCAGAAAAGTTGCCAGACTTGGTAGACTTGTACAACCACATTCCAGTGAATTCCACTAACTGTACTCCAGCATACCTGATGAGAGGAAGATCCAGCAATCTACCTGTAGATCTAGACATGGGAGTCCTAACCCCAGAAAATACCTCGTCTGATGCAGATTGGGATACAGAAAGACAGCAAAAGTACCGCCAAGTACAAGAGTGTGTTGAAAGAAGTCTATCTCAAGCCAGACAAAACCAAGAGAGAGACTTTTACCAACGTGCCCCTGCAGTTCCCTTGTCACCAGGTGAACAAGTGTTAAAGCGTAAAAGGAGAATGCACAAACTTGATGATCAGTGGGAAGCAGAAGCATATCCCATCTTACCGTCCAACTTTGACAATACTAAAGTCTGTCTTATCATCAAAGATGTAGGAGAAACTTCGACAGCAGTATCCAGAGACCATCTCAAGAAATGCCCTGATAAATTGAGGAACAGAGAAACCGATCCAGGAACATCTCCACCTATGGAAGAGAAGATGATACACACTGTTCTTGGAGATTTTCCCCAGTCCTGGACTCGAGTACATCAGGCCATCGTGATACCTGTCTTGACTTTTCCCCAGCTGGAAATACCAGAACAGAATGTGATTCAGACCATCCTGAACCAGAAGAGACTCTGCACCAACAGGTTCAAACAGCAAATGTCACTCCAGCAGTGGAAGCAGAGAATCCCCCCTCTTCTATTGGTGAATCTGTCAGACCTATGGTGAGTTTAAGAAGACTCAGACTCTTGCCCAATTTACCTACACAATGTAGACCTACAGATAGAGCGCGCGCACACACCAGTGGGTCCACTACAGTAACAGCAGACATGTTAGATCAGGAACTACGCAGGTCTACTCGTAGTACCAAAGGTCAAATCCCAGCTCGTTACAGGGATTAACAATGTCAATAATTGCTGTTACATGTTTGAATTGTTTGCTTATCTTTGTTACAGGTTTAAAAAAAATGGACATTGCGGTAATGGACAATGCTTACCCAAAAACTTTCTTTGTAAATAGTTTGGCACCTCCAAAGGGCACCCTGGTTCTGCCCAATTTGCCGGCGTGGGTAGAGCCTTTCTTTGCTTCATCTGACCAAAGACAATACCGGATGAACCTTTATAGATTTGTGGTTGCAACGTTCAAGTGTCCTCACCTCCCATAAAGGGAAGCATTAGTTATATTAATTTGTTTCATAACTTTTAAAAAATTTGTATGTCTTTTGCTAACCTGTAACTATTGTCAGGTGACAATCCTCCAGACCCAGGGATGCATCCCATGCAGAACCAGCGAACATATGCAGCCACCTGGAATGATCTCTGGGCCATAAATGGAAATAGAAGCAGGAGATGCACTCTGGCCAATCATGAAGGAACAATTCAAACTTCCAGCAGAATTAGATGTACACGCTTGGGAGTCAGGGCCACAGCTAATTGAACAGCTCAGAGAGTGGGCCAAAGGCAGATTGGCAGGATAAGCCCTCAGCTTACTTGACATGAGCCAAGAAAAGACAGAGTCTGTAAAGAAGTTTCATGGCAGAGTAATGCAAGTATTCCAAGACTTGGGCTTCACCATTCATGACCAGATACACAGGCAAATGTTGGCACAGGCCTTTGTGCATGGACTGAGACAGCCATTCAGGAAACCACTGATAGTGGCTAGGCCTGACAACAGGTCAATGGCAGTGGACTGACACAGCAAAATGGTTTATGTACGCCTAGGAGACTGTTTATTGCCACCATTATAGCGCCACAAAGAGTGCGAAGAAGGAAACGGGTGCTGTGCTGCTGAGAACACCAGAAGGGGAGCCAGAGGTGAAGACGCTGCAAAGTGCCAAGCAACACACCGGAAGAACCACTGCAGACTCCAGAGAGGAGACACCGACCTCAATAAGGTTAGCAAAGGGGAGAAGCTATGTCAGAATAGAGGGAAGAAGTGATGGCAGATGCAGCCGCAGCCCCTGTAATGCCCCAAGACCTTGGGTTGGATGCAGCCGCCGGTCTCATGGCACCCCCGGGCCTCGCCACTGATGCACCTGCAGGCCCCATCTTACCATCTTACCACCGCAGCTTCAATCAGCAGGCCAGACCCCGCTGCTGCTACAGTGCCCATCAGGCACAGGTGTGCCCAGTGCGATTGGCAGTAGTCTGTTCCCAGCGCAACCTGCACGTGTCACAGAATAAAAAAGGGGCATCTCCCGGACGTCTATCTGTTTCTGTTTTTGTGTCACGTATTGGTGCTTTAAGAGCATACAATTGTAAAAGAAAGTTTTTTTTTCTCTCTCTTCTAAGCTTCCCATTTTTTTCCACGCTGCAAGCAGAGATATATGCATTGTAAATCACACTGTCACATCTGTTTTTTTTTTCTGGCTGTTCCTGCAATGCTGGCTATGTGTAGCTATTTGTGAAGAAATGAAACAAATTGTATATATCATTTTTGATGCGACATACGTGTTTTCAGTTATGTGATTTTAGTGACATTGGATACAATAGCATAAGAAAAGGGGAAGTGTGTGTCTCTGACTGCGTTGAGCGTAGAGAGAAGGTAAAAAAATATAGCTTTTTTTTTACTCTTTTGAAGGTCTTTATTCTGGTTTTTATATATTTTTTTTAAAGTTTTTTTTTAAAGTTTTTTAAGTTTTCCAAAGTTATCCTTTCTGTCTGTTTTCCTTTTTTTTTTAAAAAAAATTCTCTTTTGTATCAAAATTTAGAGTTTTTGGTTGTGAACTAAGTTTTTGACGGTTTTTTAGTTTTGTTTTTTTTGGAGTTTTTATATACTAATTTTTAGAAGTTTTTGCTGTGTTTTTCCTTTTTTTTGTTTGTTTTTTATTTTGGTTTTTGCCATGGGGTATAAGGTGGCCCAGCAACAGGAGGGTCTTTTACTTCCTGATGAGAAAACAGCCCCCCAGATAGTGGAAGAATTTTGGAAGGTGTTAAGTATGTGAAATTCATAAGAATGGCAGACTTCAAGCTGCGGAATGGCATGACGTAGAAAGGAAAATAAGGGAAGTTAGCTGATGTTAAATTGCTGAACACTAATACATGGTATGAAGTGGCAGCAGAGCTTACATCGTTTAGGTGGTACAGAAAGATATGTGAGCAAACCAGGAAGTGATTTTTATGTGTATAAGACGGGAGATATTGGATCTGCGCAGTCTGCTCTCAGCAGAATCCATGGTATAGGGAGTTTTTGCACAGTATGTGGCGCGCCCCGTCCCTGTCTACAGGGAGAAGGCATCGTAGTTCCAACCATGCCCTCTGGACTGCAGAGGGGGGAGGAATTCTCTCTCTCCCTCTCTCTCTCACCTCTACACCTCTCTACTCCTCGTTCTCTCTCCTCCACACCTCTTTCCTCCTTTTTCACTCACCCTCTCTTCTCCTTCTCCACTCCCCCACCACTCCTATCTTCTCCCCCTGTTTCTTGTCCACTCCCTTCAATCTACTCCTCCTGCTTCTTCTACTTCTCTCTCTCCACCTCCTTCTGCAAACCCTGATTCTCCTCCTTTCTCTTCACCACACCTTTCTATCTCTCTCTATCTCCTCATTCTCCTTCTCCACACCTCCTCCTGTAACTTGTGTTTTCTTTTCCCAGTCCGGGAGTACTGGATTTAACGGGGGGAGTGCGGCGGCCCAGGGTCCTGGTCGTTTCAGTGATATTGCTTTCCTCTCGAGGAGAGTGATGCTACGTTTGGAGGCAATGAAGGAGAACTTTGTCAGGTAACACAGTGCATGCAACATGTTCACACTCCAGACCAGAAGGGGGAGCTCTAAACCTGTTTAAGGTGAACTCACCTATAAGAACATCCTGATCTGGAGGGAAAGGGTTCAGTTCCTGTCAGGGAGACAGAGGGAAAGGAAGCAAAGGAGCCGTGTAGCCTGAAGTGCTACAGCTCCTGGGAAGAGACACAAAAAGCAGAACTGTATTGCAGTGAACGTGAAGGAAGTCATAGCAAAGGAGAGGATACCAGAAGGGAACCAGCCCTGCACAGGCTACCTCCTTCTGAGGCGCAGAATCCCGGTAGCCGGCACACTGAGGGAGTAAGGACCTTTATGCTTTACTTCAGAGACCGGCAGGACAGCTAATTGCAGGTTACCTGTCCGCACCTACACCCAGGAGGCACGGTGGCACCCCTCAGAGGCTGGGGTGTGCTAGAGTCCCTACAAACAGCTTCAAGCCTCCAGTCATACGGGTTTGTCCTATCCTATATGGGGGACAGAGAGAAAGACAGACATTACATCTGTGAGGACCTTATGTGAAGCCTTAGGCTGTAAGGAACTAGAACACTGCAGCGCAAGGGAAGGCTACTGATTTCCACCTGGACAAGGGGACTCTGGACTTGCCTCCAAACCGACCGGACTCTGCCTGCCCTGTGATCTGGTGCCCTGGACTTTGGATGCTGAAGTCTTCAGTAAAGGTAAAGAGACTGCAACCTTGTGTCTTTGTTCTTCTCTGCGCCTCTCACCATACCACCATCTACACGCCGGGAAGCACTGGGGACATACTTCACCTGTGGGAAGGTATACCATCTAGCTGCCATAATATCACCCCAGCGGACCCGTTAAAGCACCCTGACCGAATAGCACAGGTGGCATCACGAACACAAACTTTATCTCTTTAAAGACCTTTCCCTTTTACACGGACGTCCCAGGGCCATGGACCGGGTCAGCCACCATGACATTCCCCTGTGAACCGCAGGATCTGGTACCGAGTACCCCACTGCCCCACGGGGGCGCTCCACATGCACTGTGTCACAGGCCGGGAAGGGGTTAAAGCTCTCCTGATAGGTGATACAGGCCGCTCATGGTTTGTACAGCGTCTATCAGCATTGGCAGGCGGACATGTTTGTCTCTGTAAGGTTTTGTGCACACTTTATGGATTTTGTTGCGGATCCGCAGCGTTTTTGGATGCGCAGAATTGCATCAAATCTGCAGTGTGGAGCACAACCAATGTTAATCTATGTGAATCCAGAATTGGTGTGCACATGCTGCGTAAAAATCCGCATGGATTTGCAGTGTTTTATTTTCCGCAGCATGTCAATTCTTTTTGCGGATCTGAAGCGTTTCTGCACCCATTGACTACCATTGTGTCAGGCAAATCCGCAGCAAAACCGCAGGTGTAAAAAGATTTGCGGATTTACTCTGGATATGCCTGTGAGAAACGCTGCAGAAAGGCAGGAGGAAGAGTGTGTGGGCGGAGAATGTGTATGGGGCCATTATACAGGGTTCGAGTTAATATGAGCATCATTCTACAATTTAAGGGTCATCATACTGTATGGAGACTACTAAAGAGGTTAATATAAAGTGTGAATGCCACTATATAGTAATGGAGCTACAGTGGGAGCCATTAGACCGTGTGGAGGACATTATATAGTGTGGGTGTTACTGTGGGGGTCATTATATTGTGTTTGAGGGAGCAGTGGGCCCATCATACTATGTATAGAGGAGTTGTGGGCCCATCATACTGTGTATAGAGGAGCTGTGGGCCCATCATACTGTGTATAGAGGAGCTGTGGGCCCATCATACTGTGTATAGAGGAGCTGTGGGCCCATCATACTGTGTATAGGGCAGCTGTAGGCCCTTCATACTAAGCATAGAGGAGCTGCGGACCCGCCCTGCTATGTATAGGGAAGCTGTGGGTCCCTCATACTGTGCATAGGGGCCCTTCATACTATGCATAGAGGAGCTGTGGACCCACCCTGCTATGTATAGGGAAGCTGTGGGTCCCTCATACTGTGCATAGGGGAGCTGTAGGGGAAATATACCGTGTATAGTGGAGCTTTGGGTCCCTCATACTGTGTATAGGGGAGCTGTACACTTTGGGGACTCAGGGGACAATATTTGTTAAGTGGGTATAAGCATAAGCATTATATAGTGGAACTATATAGTTAAACTAGAAGAAGAGGGGACGGGAAGAAAAACATTAGACTCGAACAAAGAAGACCCAGGAAAACATACTCAGAAGGGAGGTAAGAACATTTCTAAAACAATCCACAGCGAGGAGATTGGAACAAAACAAAATCCTCTAAACTGCATGCTCGCAAATGCCAGAAGCCTGACAAACAAGATGGAAGAACTAGAAGCAGAAATATCTACAGGTAACTTTGACATAGTGGGAATAACCGAGACATGGTTAGATGAAAGCTATGACTGGGCAGTTAACTTACAGGGTTACAGTCTGTTTAGAAAGGATCGTAAAAATCGGAGAGGAGGAGGGGTTTGTCTCTATGTAAAGTCTTGTCTAAAGTCCACTTTAAGGGAGGATATTAGCGAAGGGAATGAGGATGTCGAGTCCATATGGGTCGAAATTCATGGAGGGAAAAATGGTAACAAAATTCTCATTGGGGTCTGTTACAAACCCCCAAATATAACAGAAATCATGGAAAGTCTACTTCTAAAGCAGATAGATGAAGCTGCAACCCATAATGAGGTCCTGGTTATGGGGGACTTTAACTACCCGGATATTAACTGGGAAACAGAAACCTGTGAAACCCATAAAGGCAACAGGTTTCTGCTAATAACCAAGAAAAATTATCTTTCACAATTGGTGCAGAATCCAACCAGAGGAGCAGCACTTTTAGACCTAATACTATCTAATAGACCTGACAGAATAACAAATCTGCAGGTGGTCGGGCATCTAGGAAATAGCGACCACAATATTGTACAGTTTCACCTGTCTTTCACTAGGGGGACTTGTCAGGGAGTCACAAAAACACTGAACTTTAGGAAGGCAAAGTTTGACCAGCTTAGAGATGCCCTTAATCTGGTAGACTGGGACAATATCCTCAGAAATAAGAATACAGATAATAAATGGAAAATGTTTAAGAACATCCTAAATAGGCACTGTAAGCGGTTTATACCTTGTGGGAATAAAAGGACTAGAAATAGGAAAAACCCAATGTGGCTAAACAAAGAAGTAAGACAGGCAATTAACAGTAAAAAGAAAGCATTTGCACTACTAAAGCGACGACTGAGGGGCGATCTAATAACCATGTATAAGTATATAAGGGGACAATACAAATATCTCGCTGAGGATCTGTTTATACCAAGGAAGGTGACGGGCACAAGGGGGCATTCTTTGCGTCTGGAGGAGAGAAGGTTTTTCCACCAACATAGAAGAGGATTCTTCACTGTTAGGGCAGTGAGAATCTGGAATTGCTTGCCTGAGGAGGTGGTGATGGCGAACTCAGTCGAGGGGTTCAAGAGAGGCCTGGATGTCTTCCTGGAGCAGAACAATATTGTATCATACAATTATTAGGTTCTGTAGAAGGATGTAGATCTGGGGATTTATTATGATGGAATATAGGAATATAGGCTGAACTGGATGGACAAATGTCTTTTTTCGGCCTTACTAACTATGTTACTATGTTACTATATGTTATAAGGGCACTCAGAGTTTTGTGATTGTCACAGATGGCATTATTTCTTTCTACAGACTAAATGTGGAAACTTTTCACAGGGTCTCTGTTGTGGCATCACTATGTGCGGCAGTAAGTGGAGCCCTGCTTTTGTACAACAGGTGCAGTAATGGGGACACTTACCGCAGCAGTGGCTGGGGTATCAGCAAGATGAGGAGTTTGTGCAAGTTGGAAATAGTCCCATTGGGGACAGTGCTGAAAATGTGAGAAGTCAGATGTGTCTTTGCTGTATTCTCTGCAGCCGAGTCCTAGCTGGAGAAGTTGTAATGTCGGTCTGGGCCAGATAAAAAAGACGGGAAAAGTGAATGTTTCCATCAGAAAGAATGTCAGCTGTAAATCACTATTTTTAACTGTACTATAATCTCCTATATGTTCTGCAGTAGTGGTATCTAGCACCATATGGCGGTAATAAAAGTGCTGTTTTTTTATAGAGATTTATTTTTTTATTTCCAGTAAAACTATGGTCGTCAGCAGAGGTTCCCCTATGCCGACAATTAGGGGGTGCCACTATAGTTGTAATCAGGGTTACCTGGTTAGGGGCCCACTCAGATATTTCGCCCCCCCTAAGCTAAACCCCTAGCTACACCTCTGGGGAGTTGGGTAGCAAGGAGAATGAGCTCACTTGGGGACAAGGGCTTATATGTCTCTATTGGCCACACCTGAGGATGATGAAGTACTGGCTGGTTATTTCCATCCACCCCTGGGGGTACAAACTGTACATGACTTGTGGTCCTCATTTGGAAAAGAGGCACCTTGTGTGTAATCCCTGGACATGGGGACCCACAGGACAAGCAATAGTCTCAGAGGAATTCTGTTGGCCACAAGACCTGCATGTCCATCCCTTTGATCTTGCCACCATGTTGTTGTGTCAGCACTGCTATAGCATGACCTTCTTGTTCTGTGCAGAACAAAAAAAATGGCTGGTCACAGCTTGGAATGCCTAGGGCCGGGGCTGACACAATGGGCAGCTTAAGAGAATGGAAGGAATCAATTGCTTCTTGAGTGAGATCAAAGCGGTCTGATGACAAGCAGTCATAGAGTGGTTGCATAATCTGCGAAGCAGACTTTATCCAAGGCCTACAATAGGAGAACAACCCGAGGAAAGTTCTTAGATGTCGGTGTGATCTGGGTAAAGGGATATTTTCCGTTTTCTCTCTTCAGTCAGGTGTCTTGTACCTTCAGCAATACAATAGCCTAAAAATGTCACCTTTTGTTTGCAATACTGTAATTTGTCAAGTGAGACTTTGCAACCCTTTTCTGCTAAAAAGCATAGCAAGGAAACTGTATCTTCCTTGCAGGACATCTGATCTGGGCAGCATAGCAAAAGGTCATGCACATACTGTAATAGTACAATCTGTGGATGAGGTGGTTGACACTGCTCCAGGATCCCTGCCATTGCTGTTGAATAGATTGTAGGGGAGTTCATTCCTCCTTGTAGGAGGACCGTCCAACAGTACTGTTTACCTTTGTGAGTAAAAGCAAAAAGATACTGACAATCAGGGTATAGGGATACAGAAAAGAATGCATTTGCAAAATCAATGACTGTGAAACATCTTGTCGTCGCTGGGATCTGTGACATTAAGGTGTGTGGGTTAGGAACAATTGAGGTCAGTGAAATCTCTTGGTCTCAGTCGCAGGTCATGGGTCTTGCAACAGGATAATGACCCAAAACACACAGCTAAAAACACCCAAGAATGGCTAAGAGGAAAACACTGGACTATTCTGAAGTGGCCTTCTATGAGCCCTGACCTAAATCCTATTGAGCATCTTTGGGAAAAGCTGAAACATGCCGTCTGGAAAAGGCAACCTTGAAACACAAGACAACTGGAGCAGTTTGCTCTTGAGGAGTGTGCCAAAATACCTGTCTAGAGGTGCAGAAGTCTCATTGTCAGCTACAGGAATCGTTTGATTGCAGTGATTGCCTCAAAAGGTTGTGCAACAAAAAAAAGGGTACCATCATTTCTGTCCAGACCTATTTCATGAGGTTTATTTTTTTTTAAATTCTGTGGAAGCATGGTTGAAAAGCAATGTCTGACTGTCATTTGTTTATTTCCATAGATTTTTTATTTATTATTACTTTTGTCAGGTTCATGGTATTTCTGTGACCATTGTGTTTTTTTTGTCATTAAAAAGGGGTACCAAATATTTTGACCACGTGTGTATGTATAGCTATTTAGGATCCCATTGGGGGCCCTGACTGCACACAGAACAAGTTGCCCATGGTTTCAACTTATTCTCCAGACAGCTCACCTTTCTGCAAATGCCCTCTCAGTGTGCCTGGACCTTGTCTACAGGCCACACTCTAGCAAGTCAGAATGAACTGTCAAGGTGTAGCAGGAAGTGTTGTGAATTTGGATTCTGGGCTCCCCCGGTGGCCGCTTGTGGAATTGGACTTGTCATCCTCTTTCCTGTTTCACCTGGTTCCATCAATAGTGGGTGTCGCTATTTAAGCTCATTTCTCTGGTGGTTTCTTGCCGGTCAACAATGTTATCTGATGCCTCTCAGTGCTTGTTCCTGCTTCTAGACAACTACTAGATAAGTTGGACTTTTGTCCATGTTTTGTTTTGCCTATTTGTTCCAGTTCACAGCTGAAGTTTTGTTACTGTGTCTGGAAAGCTCTCGTTGATCAGGGATTGCTACTCTGGCGTTATGAGTTAATGCCAGAGTTTAAGGTAATCTCTGGATGGTGTTTTGTTAGTGTTTTTCTGCTGACCATGAAAGTATACTATCTGTCTTCTGCTATCTAGTAGATAAGTTGGACTTTTGTCCATGTTTTGTTTTGCCTATTTGTTCCAGTTCACAGCTGAAGTTTTGTTACTGTGTCTGGAAAGCTCTCGTTGATCAGGGATTGCTACTCTGGCGTTATGAGTTAATGCCAGAGTTTAAGGTAATCTCTGGATGGTGTTTTGTTAGTGTTTTTCTGCTGACCATGAAAGTATACTATCTGTCTTCTGCTATCTAGTAAGCGGACCTCAAATTTGCTAAGACTATTTTCCTGCTGCGTTTGTTGTTTCATCTGAACTCACCGTCATTATATGTGGGGGGCTACTGTCTTCTTTGGAATATTTCTCTAGAGGTGAGCCAGGTCTTATATTTCCCTCTGCTAGCTATTTAGGTCTTAGGCCAGAGCTGGGCATCTAGCGATAAATAGGAAATGCTACCTGGCTATTTCTAGTTGCGCGGCAGGCTTAGTTCATGGTCAGTATAGTTCCATCTTCCGAGAGCTTGTCCCTCTATAGGCTTGCTATGATCTCTGCCTGCAGAGATCACGACAGTTTGACCGGCCATTAAAGTGTTAAAGACCCAGGTTGAGAAAGGAGAGTTATAAGAAGTCTGCTGGAATTTTTTTTTTTTCCTCCAGTCTGCCTTGCTGCAGTCTTTTTTCTCTCTCTCCTCCTAATCTCTGTATGCTCTGTGTGCACCTGACAATAATGGATCTCCAGAGTGTAACTGCGGGTCTGAATAATCTCATCACGAAAGTACAAAATTTACAAGATTTTGTGGTACATGCTCCGGTATCTGAGCCGAGAATTCCTTTGCCGGAGTTCTTCACAGGGAATAGAGCTAGCTTCCAGAATTTCCGAAATAATTGTAAGCTTTATTTGTCCCTGAAGTCTCGTTCAGCTGGAGACCCTGCTCAGCAGGTTAGGATTGTGATTTCCTTGCTCAGGGGTGACCCTCAAGATTGGGCCTTCTCATTGCCAGCAGGGGATCCTGCGTTACGCGATGTGGATGCGTTTTTTCTGGCCTTGGGCTTGCTTTATGAGGAACCTCATTTGGAACTTCAGGCAGAAAAAACTTTGATGGCACTATCTCAGGGGCAAGACGAAGCTGAAGTTTTCTGCCAAAAATTCCGTAAATGGTCTGTGCTTACTCAGTGGAATGAGTGCGCCTTGGCGGCAACTTTCAGAGAAGGTCTCTCTGATGCCGTTAAGGATGTTATGGTGGGGTTCCCTTTGCCTGCAGGTCTGAATGAGTCCATGACAATGGCTATTCAGATTGATAGGCGTCTGCGGGAGCGCAAACCGGTGCACCATCTGGCGGTGTCTATGGAAAAGACGCCAGAAAGTATGCAGTGTGATAGAATTCTGTCCAGGAGCGAGCGACAGAATTTTAGACGGAAGAATGGATTGTGTTTCTATTGTGGGGATTCTACTCATGTTATATCAGCATGCTCTAGGCGTACAAAGAAGCTTGATAAGTCTGTTTCCATTGGCACCATTCAGTCTAAGTTTATTTTGTCTGTAACCCTGATTTGTTCTTTGTCATCCATTGCCACGGACGCCTATGTTGACTCTGGCGCCGCTCTGAGTCTTATGGATTGGTCCTTTGCCAATCGTTGTGGTTTTGATTTAGAGCCTTTGGAGACTCTTATTCCTCTGAAGGGGATTGACTCCACCCCATTGGCTAATAATAAACCACAATACTGGACACAAGTAACCATGCGTATCAATCCGGATCACCAGGAGATTATTCGTTTCCTGGTGCTGTATAATTTACATGACGATTTGGTACTGGGATTGCCATGGTTGCAGTCTCACAACCCAGTCTTGGACTGGAGAGCGATGTCTGTGTTGAGCTGGGGATGTAAGGGTATTCATGGGGACGTACCTTTGGTTTCTATTTCGTCGTCCATTCCCTCTGAAGTCCCTGAGTTCCTCTCTGATTATCAAGACGTCTTTGACGAACCCAAGCTTGGGTCGTTACCTCCGCACCGTGAGTGCGATTGTGCCATAGATTTGATACCGGGTTGTAAATATCCAAAGGGTCGTTTGTTTAATTTGTCTGTGCCGGAACATGCTGCTATGCGGGAATATATAAAGGAGTCTTTGGAAAAGGGACATATTCGTCCATCTTCTTCTCCCTTGGGAGCTGGGTTTTTCTTTGTCTCAAAAAAAGACGGCTCTTTGAGACCATGTATTGATTATCGGCTTCTGAATAAGATCACTGTTAAGTATCAATACCCATTGCCATTGCTTACTGATTTGTTTGCTCGTATAGAGGGTGCTAAGTGGTTCTCTAAAATTGATCTTCGTGGGGCGTATAATTTGGTGCGGATCAGGCAGGGGGATGAGTGGAAGACCGCATTTAATACGCCCGAGGGCCACTTTGAGTATTTGGTCATGCCTTTTGGTCTTTCTAATGCCCCTTCAGTTTTCCAGTCTTTTATGCATGATATTTTCCGCGATTTTCTGGATAAATTTATGATAATATATCTGGATGATATTCTGATTTTTTCTGATGACTGGGACTCTCATGTCCAGCAGGTCAGGAGAGTTTTTCAGGTTCTGCGGTCTAATTCTTTATGTGTGAAGGGGTCTAAGTGCGTTTTTGGGGTCCAGAAAATTTCCTTTTTGGGGTATATTTTTTCTCCCTCTTCCATTGAGATGGATCCCGTCAAGGTGCAAGCTATTTGTGACTGGACTCAGCCCTCCTCTCTTAAGGGTCTTCAGAGATTTTTGGGCTTTGCCAACTTTTACCGCCGATTTATTGCTGGTTTTTCGGATGTCGTTAAACCACTGACTGATTTGACCAGACAAGGCGCTGATGTTGCTAATTGGTCCTCTCATGCTGTAGAGGCCTTTCAGGAGCTTAAGCGCCGTTTTGCCTCTGCCCCTGTGTTGCGTCAGCCAGATGTGAATCTGCCTTTTCAGGTTGAGGTTGACGCTTCGGAGATCGGAGCTGGGGCAGTGTTGTCGCAGAAAGGTTCCGACTGCTCCGTCATTAGGCCTTGTGCCTTCTTTTCTCGCAAATTTTCGCCCGCAGAGCGGAATTATGATGTTGGGAATCGGGAGCTTTTGGCCATGAAGTGGGCGTTTGAGGAGTGGCGCCATTGGCTCGAGGGGGCTAGGCATCAGGTGGTGGTATTGACTGACCACAAAAATTTGATTTATCTTGAGACTGCCAGACGCCTGAATCCTAGACAGGCGCGCTGGTCTTTATTTTTTTCTCGCTTTAATTTTGTGGTGTCATACCTACCGGGTTCTAAGAATGTTAAGGCAGATGCCCTTTCTAGGAGTTTTGACCCGGACTCTCCTGGTAATTCTGAACCCACAGGTATCCTTAGGGAGGGAGTAATTTTGTCGGCCGTTTCTCCTGATCTGCGGCGGTCCTTGCAAGAGTTTCAGGCGGATAGACCGGATCGTTGTCCGCCTGATAGACTGTTTGTTCCGGATGATTGGACCAGCAGAGTCATCTCTGAGGTACATTCTTCTGCATTGGCAGGTCATCCCGGAATTTTTGGTACCAGGGATTTGGTGGCAAGATCCTTCTGGTGGCCTTCCCTGTCACGAGATGTGCGAGTCTTTGTGCAGTCATGTGACGTTTGTGCTCGGGCCAAGTCTTGTAGTTCTCGGGCTAGCGGACTGCTGTTGCCCTTGCCTATTCCTAAGAGGCCTTGGACACACATCTCGATGGATTTTATTTCAGATCTGCCTGTTTCCCAGAAGATGTCTGTCATCTGGGTGGTCTGTGACCGTTTCTCTAAAATGGTCCATTTGGTTCCTCTGCCCAAGTTGCCTTCTTCTTCTGAGTTGGTTCCTCTGTTTTTTCAGAATGTTGTCCGATTGCACGGTATTCCTGAGAATATTGTTTCTGACAGAGGTACCCAATTTGTGTCTAGATTTTGGCGGGCATTCTGTGCTAGGATGGGCATAGATTTGTCTTTTTCATCTGCTTTTCACCCTCAGACTAATGGCCAGACCGAGCGGACTAATCAGACCCTTGAGACATATCTGAGGTGTTTTGTCTCTGCTGACCAGGATGATTGGGTTGCTTTTTTGCCATTGGCAGAGTTCGCCCTCAATAATCGGGCCAGTTCTTCCACCTTGGTGTCCCCGTTTTTCTGTAATTCGGGGTTTCACCCTCGATTTTCCTCCGGTCAGGTGGAATCCTCGGATTGTCCTGGAGTGGATGCGGTGGTGGAGAGATTGCATCACATCTGGGGGCAGGTTATGGACAATTTGAAGTTGTCCCAGGAGAAGACTCAGCGTTTTGCCAACCGTCATCGTCGTGTTGGTTCTCGGCTTTGTGTTGGAGATTTGGTGTGGTTGTCTTCTCGTTTTGTCCCTATGAGGGTCTCTTCTCCTAAGTTTAAACCTCGGTTCATCGGCCCTTATAGAATATTGGAGATTCTTAATCCTGTTTCTTTCCGTTTGGACCTCCCTGCGTCCTTTTCCATTCATAACGTTTTTCATCGGTCGTTATTGCGCAGGTATGAGGTACCTGTTGTACCTTCAGTTGAGCCTCCTGCTCCGGTGTTGGTTGAGGGTGAGTTGGAGTACGTTGTGGAGAAAATTTTGGACTCTCGTGTTTCCAGACGGAAACTCCAGTATCTGGTCAACTGGAAGGGTTACGGCCAGGAGGATAATTCTTGGGTCAATGCATCTGATGTTCATGCTTCTGATCTTGTTCGTGCCTTCCATAGGGCTCATCCTGGTCGCCCTGGTGGATCTGGTGAGGGTTCGGTGCCCCCTCCTTGAGGGGGGGGTACTGTTGTGAATTTGGATTCTGGGCTCCCCCGGTGGCCGCTTGTGGAATTGGACTTGTCATCCTCTTTCCTGTTTCACCTGGTTCCATCAGTAGTGGGTGTCGCTATTTAAGCTCATTTCTCTGGTGGTTTCTTGCCGGTCAACAATGTTATCTGATGCCTCTCAGTGCTTGTTCCTGCTTCTAGACAACTACTAGATAAGTTGGACTTTTGTCCATGTTTTGTTTTGCCTATTTGTTCCAGTTCACAGCTGAAGTTTTGTTACTGTGTCTGGAAAGCTCTCGTTGATCAGGGATTGCTACTCTGGCGTTATGAGTTAATGCCAGAGTTTAAGGTAATCTCTGGATGGTGTTTTGTTAGTGTTTTTCTGCTGACCATGAAAGTATACTATCTGTCTTCTGCTATCTAGTAAGCGGACCTCAAATTTGCTAAGACTATTTTCCTGCTGCGTTTGTTGTTTCATCTGAACTCACCGTCATTATATGTGGGGGGCTACTGTCTTCTTTGGAATATTTCTCTAGAGGTGAGCCAGGTCTTATATTTCCCTCTGCTAGCTATTTAGGTCTTAGGCCAGAGCTGGGCATCTAGCGATAAATAGGAAATGCTACCTGGCTATTTCTAGTTGCGCGGCAGGCTTAGTTCATGGTCAGTATAGTTCCATCTTCCGAGAGCTTGTCCCTCTATAGGCTTGCTATGATCTCTGCCTGCAGAGATCATGACAAGGAAGGCTATCTTGGCTCTCTCACTCGGTAGACCTGCAGGGTGTAACGGGAAGGCTCTTTCAGCTCTTTCCCCGTTAGACCAGCTGACTAAATTCGGAAGTCCCAGGTGTGATAGGCCTCTCCCCTACTAGACCAGCTCCATGGACAGTGGGAAGGATCACGTGGCTCTCTAACCCACAAAAAAATCAGCTGACTAAAGCAGGAAAGCCCAGGTGCGATAGGCCTCATCTACTAGATCAGCTGTGCAGTTGGCTACCCCCTTCTGCTGATCCTCAACTAGCTGTACATCAATCACACAACTTGAAGAAGGTACAAACACACTAATGACCAAACAATCTGTCACGATAATGTAAATCTGCCATGTTCTGAGTAATTTTCTAGAAGGTTCCATGGTTACAGACACGCTGTGGGCTCTCTGACCCCCCTCTTCAGCTGCATAGGAAACTCTTCTTCTCACTACACACTCTGTGCAACTTGATACCAATGTGTGCAGCCGCATGGTTTGCTATGAAATGACTTAAGAACTGTAAGTGTTTTTCTTCCTTTAATGTCTGTTTATTTTGTAATTGTCTGTACATACAATACTTGTCTACCTTTTTATAATATATTTTATACATTTGTAAACACTGCCTACCCTTTGGAGTAAAATATATAAAATTACTAGCTTCGTTTCTCCTTGCTCTATAACGTACTGTCATGTCCTCTGAAGTAAATTATGCTACTAATTGGGTTGGTTCCTGACCCATTATTAATTCAGGAATAGGAGCTGGTGGTAGCGGAATTGTCATGCGCTGGTGGGTAACGCTAGCAGTGACGGAGCAGGGTTTTTATTGTGTATTGCTCGGCTGCGGCTGGGAATAATTATATCACCCTCACTGCAGTGTGTGCTCCACAGCCAGTACATAGCAGGCAGCCTTTCTGGTGACTAATTATCCCAGGTGTAATTCACTGACTGACCTGAGGGTAAGGGAGCACCAGAGGGCTGCAAGTTCCAAACCGGAACTGGGAAGTGGGATATAAATAAATCCCCTTTAGAAAAGAACCGGAGGCAGCCAAACAACCCCGGCTCATGACATATTGGTGCCAGCGGTGGGGATTTTAAATATATGTTCCCTGTGATTCGTGACAATCTCTTTCAGGTTTTCTTCTAAATATGCAGAATATTTTACTTTAAACTTCCAAATTCAACTTACAATATTACTTTCCACCTCAGTACGGTATTGTTGCTTTAAAAGCACAAATCTCTCAGTGCATACTACACACCGCACAGAAATACACAGAAATACAGAGAACTTCCATGCAGCTTCATCACCCCTCCCGTCATGTACTAACAGAGATAAGAACTTGCAGTATCTTTTATAAAGAAACAGATTGTAGCAGTTCTCAGACCTAGTTTATTTCTACAAAACCTTCATCCTCATTCTCAGGAAACCAAGCTAGTTCACTATAAGAGCAGATTACTGCATGATTTAAGTAATCTGACCGCGTCTGGCCAAACACATACAGGAACCTGTCCAATGTCATACCATTAACAAAATGGGCTTCATTGATTACACAATCTTAGATGTAGATTAAAATATCTATAACGTATCCGTCCTGGATCAAAACCCTTGTTGGCAAGCACAGCAGTCAGACATTTTTTGTAGCTGATGATGAGGTTTGCGCACATGTCAGGAGTAATTTTGGTCCACTCATCTTTGCAGATAATCTCTAAATCAATAAGATTTTGAGGCTATCACTTGGCAACTCGGAGCTTCAACTCCCTCCATAAGTTTTCTATGGGATAGCTAGGCCATTCCACGACCTTAATGTGCTTCTTTTTGAGCCACTCCTTTGTTACCTTGGCTGTGTGTTTTGGATAATTGTCTTGCTGGAAGATCCAGCCACGACGAATTTTGTAATGTTTAATGAGGGAAGGAGGTTGTCACTCAGGATTTTATGGTACATGGCTCGATTCATTCTCCCATTGATGCGGTGAAGTAGTCCTGTGCCCTTAGCAGAGAAACACCCCCAAAACATAATGTTTCCACCTCCATGCTTGACAGTGGGGATGGTGGTCATAGGCAGCATTTCTCTTCCTCCAAACACAGCGAGTTGAGTTAATGCCAAAGAGCTAAAATTTTGTCTCATCTGACCATAGCACCTTCTCTCAATCATTCACAGAATCATCCAGGTATTCATTGGCAGACTTCAGATGGGCCTGCACATGTGCCTTCTTGAGCAGGGGGATCTTGTGGGCACTGCAGGATTTTAAACGTTTACGGCATAATGTGTTTGCAATGGTTTTCTTGGTGACTGTGGTCCCAGCTGCCTTTACATCATTAACAGTTCCCCTGTGTAGTTTTTGTCTGATCTCTCACCTTCCTCATGATCAAGGATACCCCATGAGGTGAGATTTTGCATGGTGTCCCAGATCGATGTCGATTGACAGTCATTTTGTATTTCTTCAACTTTCTTACTATTGCATCAACAGTTATTATTATTATTTATTTATTTATATAGCACCATTGAATCCATGGTGCTGTACATGAGAAGGGGTTACATACAAATTACAGATATCATTTACAGTAAACTAACAATGACAGACTGATACAGAGGGGCGAGGACCCTGCCCTTGCGGGCTTACATTCTACAGAATGGTGGGGAAGGAGACAATATGTTGAGGGTTGCAGAAGCTCCGGTGTTGGTGAGGCAGTATCTCCGGTAGTGATGAGGAGGCAGTGGGGTCAGTGCAGGCTGTAGGCTTTCCTGAAGAGGTGGATTTTCAGGTTCTGTCTTGGAGGCGGTTGGGTGAGGAGCGAATAAGTGTGGAGGAGAGAAGGAGGTCTTGGGAGGATCGGAGATTATGTGAGGGAAGATATCAGGAGATTAGTTCAGAGATATATGGAGGAGACAGGTTATGGATGGCTTTGTAGGTCAGTATTAGAAATTTGAACTGGATACGCTGAGGGAATGGGAGCCAGTAAAGAGATTTGCAGGTAGTGGAAGCGGAGGAGTAGCGAGGAGAGAGATGAATTAGTCTGGCAGCAGAGTTAAGGATGGACTGGAGGGGTGCAAGGGTGTTACCAGGGAGGCCACAGAAAAGGATGTTGCAGTAGTCAAGGCGGGAGATGATAAGGGCATGCCCAAGCATTTTAGTAGATTGACAGTTGAGGAAAGGACGGATTCTAGAGATATTTTTGAGCTGGAGGTGACAGGAGGTGGAGAGAGCTTGGATGTGCAGTTTGAAGGACAGGGCAGAGTCAAAGGTTACTCCGAGGCAGCGGACCTCCGGTACGGAGGAAAGCGTGATGTCGTTAATTGCGATAGATAGGTCAGGTAAGGAAGATCTATAGAATGGAGGAAAAATGACGAGTTCAGATTTGTCCACATTGAGTTTGAGGAAGCGAGAGGAGAAGGAGGATATGGCTAATAGACACTCCGGGATTCTGTACAGCAGAGCGGTGACGTCTGGGCCAGAAAGGTAGATCTGAGTGTCATCAGCATAAAGGTGGTACTTGAAACAATGAGACTTTATGAGTTGTCCCAGGCCAAGTGTATAGATTGAGAAGAGTAGGGGTCCTAGAACAGAGCCTTGGGGGACTCCAACAGAGAGAGGGTGGAATGAGGAGGTAATATGGGAGTGGGAGATGCTGAATGTGCGGTTGAAAAGGTACAAGGAGATCCAGGATAGGGCGAGGTCTTTGATGCCAAAGGAGGAGAAAATCTGTAGTAGGAGGCAGTGGTCAACTGTGTCGAAAGCAGAGGACAGGTCTAGAAGGAGGGGTACAGAGTATTGTCCGTTAGCTTTGGCTGTAAGTAGGTCGTTAGTTTTTTTTGGTCAGGACTGTCTCAGTTGAGTGATGGGGGCGGAAACCAGATTGTAGATTGTCAAAGAGCAAGTTAGATGAGAGGTGGGAGGAAAGTTCAGCATGGATGTGTTGTTCCAGGAGTTTGGAAGCAAATGGGAGCAGCGATATTGGGCGATAGCTGGACATAGCAGTTTGATCGAGGGTTGGCTTTTTAAGGATAGGCATGATTGTGGCATGTTTGAAAGCAGAAGGGAAGGTGCCAGAAGTTAGTGATAGGTTGAAGAGGTGGGTTAGGGATGGGATAAGTGTGGTGGTGAGGTTGGGGAGGAGGTGGAATGGGGTTGAGCGCACAGGTGGTGAGGAGCGATTTTGAAAGGAGACAATTAAGCCCTTCTTCAGTGATGTTGGATAGGGAGGTTATGGGGTTTAGGCATTGGTCTGGTATACAAAGGGGTTGTGGTGGTTGAACAATGAAGACTTGCCTTGTTTGGTCGATCTTATTTTTAAAGTGTGTGGCAAAGTCCTCAGCAGAGATGAGGGAGGTTGGAGGGGGCAGTGGGGAGTGGAGGAGAGCATTAAAGGTTTTGAATAACTGTTTGGGGTTGTAGGATAGGGAAGATATGAGGGTTGTGAAGTAGGCCTGTTTAGCCGAGGTGAGAGCATATTTAAAAGCGAGTGTTGCCTGTTTGAATGCAGTGAAGTCATCTTGCTAATTTGTTTTCTTCCAACGCCGCTGTGCAATCCTGGACACTTGCCGGAGCTTTTTAGTGATGTTATTGTACCAGGGTTTTTTGAAAGTGCATTTGAACAGCAAGGTGGCTTGTTGTTGAAGGGAAATAGAGAGAGAGAAAAAAAAAAACTATAAATCTTCAGCATAGCGAGTGTGAGCGAGCTGAATGTGACCTGAGCGTAAGTGTGGACGGCGGTAAGTGTGACTTGTGATTCAGTGACTTTGGAATCAGGGAGTTTCCAAGGGAGGAATTGCTGTCTGTTTTTTTTGTTGTTGTTGTTGTTGTTGTGTTTTTTTTTTTTAATACTTTGTATTTATTTTTTAATTAACGTTTGTGTGGTGCAATCCCCATTAGGAAATGTGCTCCACTATTGTTAATGCCGTCCAGTGCACATCTTGCCACATGTATGCAATCCTTGATCAGCCGGTCGAGGGTGCATACTGCTGTGCGAGATGTGAGCACATTGTGCATTTGGAAGCCCAGATTCTGGATCTAAATGTGCAGCTGGCAACACTGAGATCCATAGACAATGTGGAGAGGAGTCTTCTGCTCACAGAGCAGACGCTCAATGGGATAGATGAGGGGGGGATGGTAGGATGGAGCTGCAGGACAGTGAGGCAGTTAGCTGGGTGACAGATAGAAGGCGGGGTAGAGGGAAGAGTGCCATTGAGGCTAGTCCTGATCTGGCACACCCCAATAAGTTTGCTAAGTTGGCAGATGAGGGGGGTGCCAGTACAGGGGTAGCACTGCTGCAGCCAGGCATGTCCTCTGAAAGCCGGAGGAGTGACTGCTCCAGTAAGGAGGGAAATAGGAGAGCAGGGCAGGCCAGACAGGTGCTGGTAGTGGGGGACTCAATTATCAGGGGAACAGATAGGGCAATCTGTCACAAAGACAGGGATCGTCGGACGGTGTGCTGCCTACCTGGCGCTCGAGTCCGACACATCGCTGATCGGGTTGACAGGTTATTGGGAGGGGCTGGTGAGGACCCAGCGGTCATGGTGCACATTGGCACAAATGACAAAGTTAGAGGTAGGTGGAAGGTCCTTAAAGATGATTTCAGGGAATTAGGCTGCAAGCTGAAAGCAAGGACCTCCAACGTGGTATTTTCCGAAATACTGCCTGTACCACGTGCCACGCCAGAGAGGCAATGGGAGAATAGGGAGGTTAATAAGTGGCTCAAGAATTGGTGTAGGAAGGAGGGGTTTGGGTTCCTGCAGAACTGGGCCGACTTCTCAGTTGGCTACAGGTTCTACGCTAGGGACGGGCTGCACCTCAATGGGGAAGGTGCAGCTGTGCTGGGGGAGAAAATGGCTAGAAGGTTGGAGGAGTGTTTAAACTAGGGATTGGGGGAGAGGGTATTCATTTTATAGGAGGGGAAGATAGTGCAGATAGAGACCTGGGCACAAATAAGGAAGTTGGGGGTGGCGGTGGCATGGGGGGTGGGGTTAGAACAGTTAGTAATTTAAGAAAGAATAGAGGTACAGAGAGGAACATCAAGTGCATGTATACTAATGCCAGAAGCCTCGCCAACAAAATGGACGAATTAGAATTAATGTTGTTGGAGCATAATTATGACATGGTGGGGATATCTGAAACATGGCTGGATGAGAGCCATGACTGGGCTGTTAACTTGCAGGGCTATAGCCTTTTCAGAAATGACCGTACAGATAAGCGAGGGGGTGGGGTGTGTCTGTATGTAAAATCGACCTTAAAACCCATCCTGCGTGATAATATAGGTGAATCTAATGAAAATGTAGAGTCCCTGTTGGTGGAGATAAGGGGAGGGGGAAAAAATAATAAATTACTGATAGGGGTTTGTTATAAATCTCCAAAAATAATGGAAGCAATGGAGAATATCCTCGTAAAGCAAATAGATGAAGCTGCGACTCAAGGAGAAGTCATTATTATGGGGGACTTCAACTACCCTGAAATAGATTGAGGAACAGAAACCTGCAGTTCCAGTAAAGGTAATCGGTTTTTGACAACTATGAGAGACAATTACCTTTCACAACTGGTTCAGGACCCAACAAGGAGGGGGGCACTGCTAGACCTAATATTAACCAACAGGCCAGACCGCATATCAAATATAAGGGTTGGGGGTCACTTGGGGAATAGTGATCACAAAATAATAAGTTTTCATGTCTCCTTTAATAAGATGTGTAGTAGAGGGGTGACAAGGACACTAAACTTCAGGAAGGCAAATTTCCAACGGATGGGAGAGGATCTTGGTGCAATTAACTGGGACGATATCCTGAGGCATAAAAATACACAAAGAAAATGGGAGACGTTTATTAGCATCATGGATAGGACCTGTGCACAGTATATACCGTATGGGAATAAACATACTAGAAATAGGAGGAAACCAATATGGCTAAATAGAGCTGTAAGGGGCGCAATAAGGGACAAAAAGAAAGCATTTAGAGAATTAAAGGAAGTAGGTAGTGAGGAGGCATTAAATAAATACAGAAAATTAAATAAATTCTGTAAAAAGCAAATCAAGGCAGCAAAGATTGAGACAGAGAGACTCATTGCCAGAGAGAGCAAAAATAATCCCAAAATATTCTTTAACTACATAAATAGTAAGAAACTAAAAAATGATCGTGTTGGCCCCCTTAAAAATAGTCTGTGTGAAATGGTGGATGAGGATGAGGAAAAAGCCAATATGCTAAATGACTTTTTTTCATCAGTATTTACAAAAGAAAATCCCATGGCAGCCAATATGACTAGTGATAAAAATTCCCAATTAAAGGTTACCTGCTTAACCCAGCAGGAAGTACGGCGGCGTCTAAAAATCACTAAAATTGACAAATCTCCGGGCCGGATGGGATACACCACCGAGTACTGCAGGAATTAAGTACAGTCATTGATAGACCATTATTTTTAATCTTTAAAGAGTCCATAATAACAGGGTCTGTACCACAGGACTGGCGTATAGCAAATGTGGTGCCAATATTCAAAAAGGGGACAAAAACTGAACTCGGAAATTATAGGCCAGTAAGTTTAACCTCTACTGTGAGTAAAATCCTGGAGGGCATTCTAAGGGATGCTATACTGGAGTATCTGAAGAGGAATAACCTCATGACCCAGTATCAGCACGGGTTTACTAGGGACCGTTCATGTCAGACTAATTTGATCAGCTTCTATGAAGAGGTAAGTTCCGGATTGGACCAAGGGAGCCCAGTGGATGTAGTGTATATGGACTTTTCAAAAGCTTTTGATACGGTGCCACACAAAAGGTTGTTACATAAAATGAGAATAATGGGGATAGGGGAAAATATGTGTAAGTGGATTGGGAGCTGGCTCAGGGATAGGAAACAAAGGGTGGTTATTAATGGAGCACGCTCGGACTGGGTCGCGATTAGCAGTGGGGTACCACAGGGGTCAGTATTAGGCCCTCTTCTTTTTAACATATTTATTAATGACCTTGTAGGGGGCATTCAGAGTAGAATTTCAATATTTGCAGATGACACTAAACTCTGCAGGGTAATCAATACAGGGGAGGACAATTTTATATTACAGGATGATTTATGTAAACTAGAAGCTTGGGCTGATAAATGGCAAATGAGTTTTAATGGGGATAAATGTAAGGTCATGCACTTGGGTAGAAGTAATAAGATGTATAACTATGTGCTTAATTCTAAAACTCTGGGCAAAACCGTCAATGAAAAAGACCTGGGTGTATGGGTGGATGACAAACTCATATTCAGTGGCCAGTGTCAGGCAGCTGCTACAAAGGCAAATAAAATAATGGGATGCATTAAAAGAGGAATAGATGCTCATGAGGAGAACATAATTTTACCTCTATACAAGTCACTAGTTCGACCACACTTAGAATACTGTGCACAGTTTTGGTCTCCGGTGTATAAGAAAGACGTAGCTGAACTGGAGCGGGTGCAGAGAAGAGCGACCAAGGTTATTAGAGGACTGGGGGGTCTGCAATACCAAGATAGGTTATTACACTTGGGGCTATTTAGTTTGGAAAAACGAAGGTTAAGGGGTGATCTTATGTTAATGTATAAATATATGAGGGGACAGTACAAAGACCTTCATAGACCGGTGACAGGGACAAGGGGGCATTCTCTACGTCTGGAGGAAAAAAGGTTTAAGCATAATAACAGACGCGGATTCTTTACTGTAAGAGCAGTGAGACTATGGAACTCTCTGCCGTATGATGTTGTAATGAGTGAGTCATTACTTAAATTTAAGAGGGGACTGGATACCTTCCTGGAAAAGTATAATGTTACAGGGTATATATATTAGATTCTTTGATAGGGCGTTGATCCAGGGAACTAGTCTGATTGCCGTATGTGGGGTCGGGAAGGAATTTTTTTCCCCATGGTGGAGATTACTCTTACCACATGGGTTTTTTTTGCCTTCCCCTGGATCAACATGTTAGGGCATGTTAGGCTATGGGTTGAACTAGATGGACTTAAAGTCTTCCTTCAACCTTAATAACTATGTTACTATGTTAGGGTTGTCTATTGATACGTCGCACTCTGCCATGAACGAGAGGGGCAACCGTGTCAATAGCTGATGCGAGAGTGGCATTGTAGAAAGCAGTGGCACTGTCTGTGTTGTGGAGTGAAGATATGGATGCCGGTGGTAGCAGAGTCAGAGTGTGTGGGTGTCTAGGTTTGCAAGGTTTCTGCGGGGGTGCGCATGTTGCTGGACATGGGTGACCGGTGAGGAGGACAGGGATGAGAAGGTGAGCAGATGGTGGTCGGATAGAGGGAGAGGGGAGATGGTGAAGTTAGATAGAGAGCAGAGACGGGTGAAGACCAGGTCTAGTGTATGTCCATCTGTGTGAGTGGCTGCGGAGGACCACTGAGTAAGTCCAAAAGATGAAGTAAGGGACAGAAGTTTGGAGGCTGTTGACTGAGGCGTTTCAGTGGGGATGTTGAAGTCACCCATGATGATGGTGGGAATGTCAGCAGAGATAAAGTGAAGAAGTCAGGTGGAGAATTGGTCAAAGGCAGTGGCCGGGCCTGGAGGTCGGTATATGATGGCCAATTGGAGTTTGGAGGGAGAGTAGATGCGGACAGAGTGGACTTCAAAAGAGGGGAGGATAAGGGAGGGAAGAGGTGGGATTGGGTTAAAGGTGCAGTTTGAAGAAAGGAGAAGACCCACTCCTCCACCATGTCTGTTGCCAGGGCGAGGGGTGTGGGTGAAGTGGAGGCCGCCGTAACACAGCACAGCAGGGGAGGCGGTGTCAAAGGGTGTTAGGGTACCGTCACACTGTGAAATTTCCATCGCTGCGACGGCACGATTCGTGACGTCGCAGCGTCGTATGAATATCGCTCCAGCGTCGTAGACTGCGGTCACACTTTGCAATCACGGCGCTGGAGCGATGCCGAAGTCCCCGGGTAACCAGGGTAAACATCGGGTTACTAAGCGCAGGGCCGCGCTTAGTAACCCGATGTTTACCCTGGTTACCAGCGTTAACGTAAAAAAAACAAACAGTACATACTGACATTCCGGTGTCTGTCCCCGGCGTTCTGCTTCTCTCCACTGTGTAAGCGCCATAGCCGGAAAGCAGAGCGATGACGTCACCGCGTCACCGCTGTGCTCGCTTTCCGGCCGGCAGGCGCTCACACAGTGCAGAGAAGCTGAGACGCCGGGGACAGACACCGGAATGTGAGTATGTACTGTTTGTTTTTTTTACGTTTACGCTTGTAACCAGGGTAAACATCGGATTACTAAGCGCGGCCCTGCGCTTAGTTACCCGATGTTTACCCTGGTTACAAGCGAACACATCGCTGGATCGCTGTCACACACAACGATCCAGCGATGTCAGCGGGTGATCAAGCGACGAAAGAAAGTTCCAAACGATGTGCTACGACGTACGATTCTCAGCAGGGTCCCTGATCGCTGCTGCGTGTCAGACACTGCGATATCGTAACGATATCGCTAGAACGTCACGAATCGTACCGTCGTAGCGATGGAAATTTCACTGTGAGACGGTACCCTTAGCCATGTTTCTGTGAGGCAGAGGAAGGCAAGATTGCCAGAGAGAAAAAAAGGTTATGAATCACATGAAGCTTATTGCAGACTGAGCCGGAATTTCAGAGTGCTCCAGAGAGAGGGAGCAGGGGGGGTGGGCATCAGGGGAATGGGTTGTCTCCTTCTCACCCAGCATCTTACTTATGGTTTTGTAGCCCATTCCAGCTTTGTGCAGGTCTATGATCTTGTCCCTGACATCCTTATAAAGCTCTCTGGTCTTGCCCATGTTGTAGAGGTTAGAGTCTGACTATAATAGACTCCTGTCCACAGACTCAAATATTCAAAGGTGACTATGTAAGACAGACAGCTGTCTTTAATGCAGGTAACGAGTTGATTAGGTGCGTCTAACTGGTCTGTAGGAGCCAGAACTCTTAATGGTTGGTAGGGGATCAAATATTTATTTCTCACTGCAAAATGCAAATAAATTTATATAATTTATACAATGTGATTTTCTGGATATTATTTTTGATATTATGTCTCTCAATGTTCAAATTAACCTACCCTTAAAATTATAAACTGTTCATGTGTTTTCAGTGGGCAAACTTACAAAATCAGCAAAGGATCAAATAATTATTTCCTCCACTGTATGGTCTGCAGAGCACTGGTGTAAAACTGATATTACCATTATATGGTCACTGTATGGTGGTAATATTAGTCTTATTACAGTGTTTTTGGTTACAGTAGTTGTCCAAGATGGCAGTTAAAGTCTGTAGTTACTCTATGTTACTGCGGACTTCTGAATCCTCGCAGAGCTCATCATAAGTGTTGGCATTGGTCATTGGTGATTATGTCATGTTACAGCAAGTATGCGATTTGCATACATGCGGTCACATGCTGACTAGACGTTTATGGCCTCTCTCAATACAAGTGAAATTAGCAAAATTGAGTACAATTATTTGTACTGTGGCTGGAGGTGTGGAAATGCCATATTTGTGGTCACATGGTGGCCTGTCCCAATGCTGGCACTGGAGAATCCTCACCGTGTGCACTATGAGGATTAGGAAGTGTGAAGTTACATAGACTTTAACCTCAACACCTTTACTGATCAGTATGGTGGTATTATTAATACTGGTAATATTTGGTTATAGTTGGTTGGTATTTGTCTGCAATATTGCAATATTATTATCTTGATATTATAATTGTTTAATCTTATATAGCAATATTATTGGTTTTATTAGAAATATCAGTCTTGTAGTAAATCTTGATATCCTCTAGGCAGGGCCCATCTGGTGCTCAGGAACAGGGACAGCATTGGCCTGTGTGATTTCAAATGCCAGGGCTGAATTTCAGTCACAGTCAGTTCCTGCTCTTACCACACTACTTGAGCAACATGACTGGCAAAAAGCGAGGTTGTGGTGGAAGGGGAATTAGGCTTTGTGTTCAAGGTGTATGTGGGATAGGTGGTAATGTTTGTGAAAGCACTACTGACTGTAGGGAACCACAGATAGGTGAGTCTGAAGAATTGTTCACACATTCTATGCCATGGGCATCAGAAGTGTACTCAAAAGCTTCACAGAGTCAAGAGGAGGAAATCATCTGCACCAATGTCCAAATTTTTTTTAGCTTGAATCCAGGACAGGACAAAGTAGGGCCAAAGCAGCATCGTGACCCTTGTCACCACACGTTAACACCCGGGGGAGAGGTGATCCTGATGAAACTCAAATATCTGGGGCTCACACAGACTGTACTGTGCTGTCAGGGCAGGAAGAGGAGGTGGGTGACTCTCAGAGCGAGGAATGTGATAACACAGAGGATGATGATGAGGTGGTAGATCCCAGTTGGCATGAACACAGAGGCACACAGCTGAGTAGGTCATCACATACGGCGTAGACACGTAGTGATGCAGCCATGACAACCAATGCATCCTCAGCCACAACTGTGGCTGTGGTCAGCAGTCTTCGCGGGTCTCCAGCTCAGACGGGTGGCAAGGGTAGCCTAGCCTGGGCCTTTTTTGATACTGCAAAGAATGAGCCAACTCACGTAATCTGCCAACTTTACAAAAAAAATCTGGGTAGAGGTAAAAAGTGCAATAATTTGACTACTACATGTATGAACCTTCACATGCGCAATCAACATGCGTTACTCTAGAAATCCCACTGTGCTAAACTGTGGACCTCAACAACCATCAGCCACCCCGTCAATCACATCTGCTGCTTCTGCCTCCTCCTCTGTTACCGTGAAAATTATTGTGACACAGGTCTCTGACCGCAGAACCTTGGATTATTTACCCGCCCCAGTCAGGATGAGTGAGACCATGAGTGGACATGCCTGCTGTTTTTGACAGATCGGAGAGATCAATCACATGACTACTTTCTCAATCCACCATTATATCTCTGCCTGCACCTTCCTCATGGTCAAGCAGTTTGTCCGGTTTACCGTACTCTGCCTTCTCTCAGCACTGCAGCCAACCCATGGTCCCGCAGATGTGGTATCGTAAAAGATTGTTTCCTCCTACATATTACAAAGCTAAAAGGCTGAACTTCGCCATCTCCAATCTGTTGGCCATGGAAATGCTGCCTTTCCGCCTGATACATATGGTTTCTAACAAGTTGATGGGCTAAAATTGGCAAACAAGTGCATGTAAAAAGGCCAGGAGAACAGAGTGGCAATCCTGCCACTATATAAAATACATACATTCGTGACTAATAATAATCTGACACGGGCGGAGAGGAATAGGTTGAGGTATTTTCAGGAACTACCAGATGTACTTTTGAAACCGGCCGACGAAGGGGGAAATGTCGTTCTCTGGCCCACTAGCATGTATGAGACAAAGACCTTCCGACGATTGAATAATACAACTTGCTATCGGAGGCTTACATACAATCCTCTCTCTGCGTACTCTTCCCAACTTGATAATATCCTTAAACGGGCCTTGCAGGAGGGCATTATCTCTAAGGATTTAGCATCGGCACTGGTGATCCCTGAACCCACTATCTCAACCCTTTATTTCCTACCAAAAATTCATAAAAGTGTCTCCTCACCGCCTGGTAGACCAATCATCTCTGGCAGGGGGAACTTCCTGGAGCATATTAATAAGTGGATTGATTAACATCTACAACCTCTAGTCTCGAGCCTTCCTTCCTTCCTTAAAGATACAGGGGATCTGTTGCGCAGGGTCGACGGGCTGTGTCTTGAGAGTGATACTCTACTAGTTTCAGCGGATGTAGAGTCCCTGTACACAAATATTAAACACAAGGATGGCTTATTGACTGTATGTTTCTTTTTGGGTACGTCATCCTTATCAGTAGGACTTAGGGATCTCCTGCTGGAACTGTTGGAGTTCACTCTCACACACACTTTTTTTTTGTTTAAGGGGAACTTCTACCTGTAGCTCCAGGGCCATGCGGGTGGCCTTTGTGCCATCCTGTGCTGGTCTTTTCCTGAGGAAGTGGGAGAGGGACCTCTTCCTGTCGGATGAATTGGGGTCTATGAACCGTGTTCTTTTTTGGACACGGTACATTGATGATATCTTCTTCATTTGGCAGGGCAGCTCTGTCGACCTTGAGCAACTGATCTGCACCCTGAACAGTAATGGCCTCAACATCCATCTGACATTCGTACATAGAGAAACGTCTTTGGATTTTCTGGATGTGAACATTAGGAGAGTCCCCTCTGGTATGCTGCAGACAGACATCTTCCGAAAGGAAACGGCCACTAACACTGTTGCACACATCCTCTGGATACCCACGTCACATGATCAGATCGGTTCCGGTCGGACAGTTCCTCCATCTCTGTCAAATTTGTTCCTCGGCCAGTGACTTTAATCACAGAGCGGAGGAGCTGAAAGAACAGTTCCGATCGCGTGGATATAGTGGGAGAATGATTAAACGTGCATATAATAGAGCCAAGCATGCTTCCCATCAGGCCCTTCTCTATGGCAGTGGATCTTTATCTAGATCCAGGGATGACCAGTTGGTGAGGTTTGTCACCACCTATTGTTCTCAGTCCAATAGGGTAAGATCTATTTTACAAGGTGCTTGGCCGATCCTCAGGGTTGATTCTGTTATTTCCAAATTTATCCCTGAAAAAACCCTCCATGTTATTTAGACGGGCAAAAAACCTTAGGGACCATCTTGTCTCCAGTCATTATACTTGTCATCAAAAACCCACATTTCTGGACAACTTTACAATAAGGGGTGGATGCGTTCCGTGTGGCAGATGTGTCACCTGCCCCAACATTGATCTGTGTGACACCTTTATTAACTTGGATGGCACTAAGCATTATAAAATAAAGCATCACATTACTTGTACCACAAGATATGTGGTGTATTATGCTACGTGTCCATGCGGACTAATCTATGTTGGATTTACAACTCGGCAGCTTAAGGTCCGCACGAGGGAGCATGTATTGGGGATTCAGGCAGCAGTCAGCCACACGGACGCCTGCACTCTAAAAACTATACCCCGACACTTCAAAAAATTTCACAATTGCGATAGTACTCTTTTGAGGGTAAGGGGTATTGATACCCTTAAAATTAATATCAGAGGAGGGGGTTTGTCCAAACGACTTGGTAGACTGGAGACGAGATGGATTTGGCAGCTGAATACAGTCCAACCATTTGGCCTAAATGAGTGTCTTTAATTTTCTTCCTTTCTTTAGTCTTCTGGCTGCTCTGCATCCGTATTGTGCTCTCATCTGCATGTTTATGGTTATTTTTGTTTTTTAACTTGGTTATATTTTATATTTTTTAGTGTTCTATTTTTTGTCTGTGAGTGTCCACATGAAGACAGAATAAGAAGATTCATGAACATTGTGTGTTAATCAAGTCAATGATCGTATAGTAAAATATATATATATATATGTGTGTTCATGGTGTGTTATCCATTTGTATTTATAATTATTTTGTTTTTTGTGTTTTTTTCTTTTATTAGCTATTTATTTATAATATATAAATATTCAGTATTGTGATTGGGTATTTATTGATAACTGACATTGCAATATCCTATAACTTTTTTCTGTGGTTGCTGTAATTGTTTATCTGTGATATTCAACTATTTTGTGTCTATTTTTTTTTTTGTAGCACATATATGTAGTACTATTTGTGGTTAGGCTCCTTTATCTGTTTTGGTTGCTATGCCTCTTATATATACAGGCTGGGTAGTGGTTTGACGCATTCGCGGATTTGTCCTTTTCTTTCCTTAAGTGCTTAAATAGGACACTATAATCAATGGGACTATTGCCAATATATTAGATATTTTGATTTACTTTTCGAATTACCTATTGTAGTTATATGCGTCTTTCCGGCACTCTGCCCTGGACCAATATGGCCGTCGGAGTGTTTCCTCTCATGCGCCGATCGCTATTCAGCTCCACCTTCTCCACTTCTGTCCGCCGACTGGCGTGTGGTCACATGGGCCCATGTGCATCAGCGTCGGCGGTGTGTCTGTCTTTCGGAGGGTGATTGGCTGATTTGTAGGTATGGCAGCTATAAATAGCTATTGTTTCCTATCACGGCACACCCCCTGAGGAAGGAAATCTTCGAAACGTGCATTGGAGTGGGTGGGAGACTCTTTGGCACACTGTGTTTTCCCATCTGGTATGTTACCTTTTACATTTGTGACGCATACAGTATCTATGTACCTTCTTAATTATATTGCTATGTGATCTGGTTTATGATGTATTCAGGGATATTTATTGGTACTATATAGATGAATTATATATGTGTCATTAGGGTGGGCATATCTATTATTATGAGTTTGACATATATAGAGCAGGATTGCCACTCTGTTCTCCTGGCCTTTTTACATGCACTTGTTTGCCAATTTTAGCCCATCAACTTGTTAGAAACCTTTTTTGTATATTTAATAAACTTTACAATCTTTGTTTAAATTCTGGACTACTACACTGTAGTTCTTCTGTGGTTTATTCTTGGTTCAAGTTTACAGTGTGTCCTATATCTTTCCAATACAAAGGCAGTATAAATATATGTAGAATTATTGTTTGACTATAATCTTTATACTAGTTTCTTGGTGCCTTTTGTACTTTCCTTGTCTCTACGTTCCAACAGAGCAGAGCGAATCTCCACCACCTCCGTACTGCATAGCCAGGGCTCACCACAATCAGGCAGTGTTAAAATTGATATGCCTTGGAGATCATAGTCATACAGTTGAAGAACTGGGGCTGCTCGCCAGGCCAAGTCTGAGCTATGGCTCCGCTGAACCTGCATCCAGGGAAGGCAGTGTCTGATAAAGGTGCGAACCTAGTGGGTGCCCTACGCCAAGGCAACCTAAACCACCTAAAAAAATGGAATCCCAAAGGGACAGTTTTTCCACCTCAAGAGAAATTCTAGTACTCTATCGGATTTTCAGTTACAGGCAAAGAACAAGACCACACACTTCAAACAACGTGGATACCCTAAAGGAGTTGTTTCTGATACCTTTCAAGAAGCAAGACAGTCTACACTCCAAAATCTACTGCAGAGACGATCATGTAAGTCAGCTAGACATTTAAGTATTATTACAACCTGTTAGGGGTCAAGTCCCTGCCTCTGTACAGGGGGAATCTCAAACCATCTCTGCTGTGGTCTCCCATTCTTCCCCAGCCGCAGTGGAGCCTGCTCAGCTGAGACGTCGGTCTCAGCCTCTGGCTCAGCCTCTGGCTCAGCCTGATACTGTGCGGATGGTTACTGCTGCATTTCCAGGCTCAGCCATTGTAGCCAGTACTGGTCAGCGGCGAGCAGACGTCTCTGGGACTAAGTCCTGCTTTTCCCCTTCTGAGCATGCCCAAGGTAAGACCTCTCATAGGAGGTCACGGGTCATATGCTCAGGTACTGCAGCAGCTCCCATTGGTCCTCTAGGAAGGTCCTGAAGTTGCTGCAGCTATAAAAGGTTTGCATGGCCACACGGCCATGCGCTAGGATCAGCTGATGTCATGAGCTTTTGCTATTCAGTGGTCTTGTCTGCTTGTGGTCAGGGTCCGGCTGAAATAAGCTACTAGAATACCGGCACCTCTGGTGAGGAGTTTTGTATGGTGAATTCAGGGCTGGCATAAAGCCATTAGAATTCCGGCTCCATCGGAGAGGAGGTGTTTGTGTGCTTGCTGCTCCCTGACCACTGATTGCTTTTGCTCTGTTAGGCAGCTGTGTTCACCTGTGACGCTAACAGGGCACAGCGATATCCCTTCTGTGCGACTCTGTGAAGTAACAGAGTTCGCTTATACCACCATATTGTGCCGCCATTTGTTAGCAGCAGGTTCGTCTCCTGCATGGTGGACCCCGGGTTGCAAACGCACCAATAATTCTAAATATCTAATCTATCTAAATATACTCGGTGCGTTCCGCCAGCCTTAACACAACCTTTATTGCCCTTATATCTGATGGCAGATATTAATAGCTTAGAAAGGGACCATGGTTATTGCCCCCCCGGCTAAAAACATCTGCCCCCAGCCACCCCAGAAAAGGCTCACCAATTCCTGCACTTAGCCTCTCACTTCCAAATGCCCTGTAGCTGTGCATATGGGTTAATAAGGGGTTAATGTCACCTTTGTATTGTAAGGTGACATTAAGCCTGGCTTAGTAATGGAGAGGTGTCAATAAGACATCTGTCCATTACTAATCCTATAGTTTGTAAAGGGTTAAATAAACACACACATGCAGAATAAACTCTTAATGAAATAAAACACTGTTTGACTATTTTATTTTACTGGTATTCCATGCGGATTGCCTCTCCAGTGAAAAAGAGGACTTGAACTCTATAGCGCTACCTATTGGAAGTAGCGATCCTGCAAGTCACAATCAACCGTTTAATGAGTCTTGTGATATGACTTAGGATAAGAGCCAAATCAGTATCTCAATTTGCAGACAGTGTTTCAGGCTGTTGGCCCTCGTCAGTGCGAAGCATGAGAACTGATTTGGCTAGGTGAGAGGTTCTAGACTGAGGTCTAAGGGGTAAGGTTTCTCCTTATGGAGAGTGACATACCAGCTCTGGCTTGTCAAGGTATGGAGGCTTGTTCGCCATGCAATGCTTCTCTGGGAAATTTAATATGCAAATTGCCTCTTCAGAGAAAAAAAGGACTTGAACTCTATAGTACCACCTATTGGAAGTAGTGATCCTACAAGTCACAATCAACGCTTTAACGTGTCTTGCAATATGACTTAGCATAAGAGCCAAATCAGAATCTCAATTCGCAGACACGGTGTTGGCCCTCGTCAGTGCGAAGCATGATAACTGATTTCCTGGCTAGGAAGCTTCATTGTGGGTAGATGCAAAAGGCTATCTGCGGAGATTCAAATTTGTTGTTAGGGCTAGCGGAACGCACCGAGTAAATATAGATGATGTTATTGGTGCGTTCGCAGCCCTGGGTCCACCGTGCAGGAGGAACCTGCTGCTTGTCAATGGCATCATATGGCAGTATACGCGAACTCTGTTACCTCACAGAGTCGCTGATATAGAAAAGGATTGTGTCCTGTTAAGCTCACAGGAGCACACGGATAACTGCAGATCAGATAGCAGTCAGGAAAGCACACAACCAATTCCTCTCTGGAGGAGCCGGTATTCTAGTGGCTTATTTCAGCCGGGCCCTGAATACATGCAACCAAACTTCTGACCGGAGGTGCCGGTATTCTAATGACTTTTACAGCTGACCCTGACCACAGGCATACATGACCACACTGGCGCAAAGCACATAACAAGGATTAATACTAGCGCACGGCTGTGCGGTCATGCGGACCTTTTATAGCTGCAGCAACTACAGGACCTTCCCAGAAGGACCAATGGGAGGCTGCCACAGAACTTGAGCAACTTCAGGACCTTCCTAGAGGACCAATGGGAATTGCTGCAGTACCTGTGCATGTGACTCTTGATCTCCAATGAGAGATCTTACCCTGGGCATGCTCAGAAGGGGAAAAGTAGGACTTAGGCTGGTTTCACATTTGCGGTTGTGTCCGCAGCGTTTCTACCGCATATATCCGCATGCATTGTGTATTCCTATATTTAACCCCTTCACCCCCGGAGCTTTTTCCGTTTTTCCGTTTTCGTTTTTCGCTCCCCTCCTTCCCAGAGCCATAACTTTTTTATTTTTCTGTCAATTTGGCCATGTGAGGGCTTATTTTTTGCGGGACGAGTTGTACTTTTGAACGACATCATTGGTTTTAGCATGTCGTGTACTAGAAAACGGGAAAAAAATTCCAAGTGCAGTGAAATTGCAAAAAAAGTGCAATCCCACACTTGTTTTTTGCTTGCCTATTTTGCTAGGTTCACTAAATGCTAAAACTGACCTGCCATTATGATTCTCCAGGTCACTACGAGTTCATAGACACCTAACATGACTAGGTTATTTTTCACCTAAGTGGTGAAAAAAAATTCCAAACTTTGCAAAAAACAAAACAAAACAAAATTGCGCCATTTTCCGATACTCGTAGCGTCTCCATTTTTCGTGATCTGGGGTCAGGTGAGGGCTTATTTTTTGCGTGCCGAGCTGGCGTTTTTAATGATAGCATTTTGGTGTAGATACGTTCTTTTGATCGCCCGTTATTGCATTTTAATGCAATGTCGTGGCGACCAAAAAAACGTAAATCTGGCGTTTCGAATTTTTTTCTCATTACGCCATTTAGCGATCAGGTTAATGCTTTTTTTTTATTGATAGATCGGGCGATTCTGAACGCGGCGATACCAAATATGTGTAGGTTGGGGTTTTTTTTATTGATTTATTTTGATTGGGGCGAAAGGGGGGTGATTTAAACTTTTATATTTTTTTTATTTTTTTCACATTTTTAAAAACTTTTTTTTTTTACTTTTGCCATGCTTCTATAGCCTCCATGGGAGGCTAGAAGCAGGCACAGCCCGATCGGCTCTGCTACATAACAGCGATCATCAGATCGCTGTTATGTAGGAGAATTGCAGGTGTGCTGTGAGCGCCGACCACAGGGTGGCGCTCACAGCCACCGGCGATCAGTAACCATAGAGGTCTCAAGGACCTCTATGGTTACAATGGAGGAGCATCGCCGACCCCCGATCATGTGACGGGGGTCGGCGATGCGCTCATATCCGGCCGCACGGCCGGATGCAGTAGTTAAATGGCGCTGTCTGCGTTTGACAGCGGCATTTAACTAGTTAATAGCGGCGGGTGATCGCGATTTCACCCGCCGCTATTGCGCACACATGTCAGCTGTAAAAAACAGCTGACATGTCGCGACTTTGATGTGCGCTCACCGCCGGAGCGCACATCAAAGCGGGGGTCCCGACATGTGACGTACTATTCCGTCACATGTCGGGAAGGGGTTAACATTAGGGACGCATGCGTTTTTGATTTTTCGCGTTCTGCTGCGTTTGACGACGCATGCGTCGTTTCGTCGTTTGCGGCTTGGCACGGAAATGCAACATGTAGTAATTTTTAGAGGCGTCAATTTGCCGCCTGGAAACGCATGCGGTCGATTGAGCAAGGATTGCGGCAAAAAAACGCATTGCTGTTTGTATGAACGCATGCGTTCACAAGCACATGCGTTTGCTTGCATTCGTATAGAGAAAAACATGTCTAGACACTGATAAGCCACCCCCCACATACAAGGTGATAAAGGGAGGGAGTGGACATTTGCAGGTCACTACTCAGCAGACACTGAAGCAGACATGACCAACTGCTGCAGTTGACCGCAGCGGGTGATGCTGGAAATCGGGCAGTGGGTGTGCAACTGGTTCATCCAGTTCAATGTTGGGTTGCTCCTTAGCCATTATATAATTGTGCAGAACCACACAGGCTTTGACCACCTCATCGACTGTTTCCACTTTTAGATTTATGGCTGATGCAAGAATGCGCCATTTAGAGACCAGAATGCCAAAGGTACACTCTACTGTTCTTCGGGCCCTGGTCAGTCTGTAGTTAAAGATCCTTCTAGTGTGGTTCAAGTCCCGACTGGAATAGGGCTTCAGTAGGTTTTCACACATCTGAAAGGCCTCATCCCCAACTATAACAAATGGCATCGGTGGACCTTGAGTGTTGGGGAGAGGTTGTGGCGGGGGAAAATTGAATTTTTTGCCATACACACGGCGGCCCATATCCGAGTTCTTGAAAGTCTGGGAATCATTGCCACGGCCAAAAGCTCCAATGTCCAGGGCGATGAAGCGACAGTTCGCATCAGCTATTGCCATGAGCACAACAGAAAAATATTTTTTATAGTTGAAATACTCCGATCCTGTTCTGGCAGGTTTGATAATGTGGATGTGCTTTCCATCCACCGCTCCTAAACAGTTGGGGAAATCACACACACTCCAGAATTTTTCCGAAATTTCAAGCCACATGTCGACGGTGGATAGGGGTATAAACTCATCCCGGAAAGGACACAAAGCCCAACAGGTGTCCGCAACTATTCCGGACAGGGTGGATATTCCAAGCTGGTATTGGAAGTGGAGGGATGATAAACTCTCTCCGGTTGCCAGAAATCTGTAAGAAAAAGAAACCCCCCAAAAATTACAAACTATTCTATTTATGGTGTGGTTACGATAAAGAAAGAAAGGAAAATACCCAAAACATACATGTCAGAAAACACAAAATTTGGACTGTCATTGGTTTAGATTTGGAACGTACCTTAATGTAACCAGCAGATGTTCCTCCGGTGGAATCGCTCTACGGAGCTGGGTGTCCTGTCTCCGTATGGCTCCTTGAACACGAGCAAGGAAATCCCAGAACGAGTCTTGTGACATCCTTGTATATTCATGGAATTTCTCCGGGTTGGCATTAAGCTCGCCATACAGCGTGTGATAGGCTCCACGGCTCTCACGTAGTTCGATAATGGGGTGTCTCCAAAAACGCCTACGTTGTCTCCTTCTCCATCTTTCGCGATTTCTGTCTTGCTCCCAAGCAAAACCACAGGCAAGAAACAGGTTGATGCTTAAATCCAGGTTGAAATAAAAGCTCTCCATGCGGAGATCCATCATGACACAGGATACAGGAGCAAAATCTGAAGATTACAGCTGTTCAGGGGTCTATATAAAGAAATCCCATAATACACGCCCTCTGTAGTCCCATTGGCGGTGTCTGGTTATCTTGATTTTTCTCTTGTGAAATTTCTCAACATGCGCACCAAAAACGCAAACGCAGGAAAAAACGCATATAAACGCGTACAAACGCGGCGTTTTTTTAAACGCATGTGTCTTAAAAATGAAGCGTTTGTAAGCGTTTATATGCGTTTTTTCCACCACTTGCGGATGCGGATTAAACGCTGCAGATTTAAACGCAAATGTGAAACTAGCCTTAGTCCCAAAGACGTCTGCTCGTCACTGACCAGTACCGGCTACAATGGCAGAAGCTGGAAAGGCAGCAGTAACCTTTTGCACAGTGTCAGACTGAGCAAGACGCGGGGACCGACGCCTCTGCTGAGCAGGCTCCACTGCGGCAGGAGAAGAATGGGAGACCGCAGTGGAGATGGCTCGAGATTCCCCCTGTGCAGAGGTGGGAACTCTACCCCTAACATTTGTGACCTCACATCCACCAGATAGGCGCTTTAGTTCAAAGAAAAAAATTGACCATATCAGACATGAAATTATCTCCCAATCCCATCATATCACGCACTGTCCTCCCTCCCCCACTGCTCACTCTCTGACTTTGAACCAGTCACAGAAGAAGTAATCAGGCTCCATGCATCTTCTCGCCCGACCACTTGTACCTGTGACCCCATTCCGTCATTTCTCCTCCAGTCCCTGTCACCTCTCACCTAACAATAATATTCAACTTTTCTCTCTCTTCCAGTATCTTTCCCTCCTCATTTAAGCATGCCATCATACATCCATTACTTAAAAAACATCCCTCAACCAAAACTGTGCTGCTAACTATAGACCTGTCTCTAATCTTCCCTTCATCTCTAAACTCCTCGAACACCTGGTCCACTTCCGTCTTATCCGCTATCTCTCAGATAACTCTTTTCTCAACCCTCTGCAATCTGGTTTCCGCTCTTTACACTATATTGATACTGCCCTCACTAAAGTCTCTAATGATCTACTAACAGCTATATCTAATGGTCACTACTCCATGCTAATTCTCTTGGATCTCTCTGCAACATTCGACACTGTGGATCATCAGCTACTCCTCACTTGGCCTCAAGGATATCGTTCTCTCCTGGTTCTCCACCTATCTCTCTGACCGCTCTTTCACTGTATCTTTTGCTGCTTCCTCCTCCTCTCCTCTTCCCCTTACTGTTGGGGTTCCTCAAGGATCAGTCCTAGGCCCCCTCCTTTTTTCTTTGTATACCACCCCTATTGGACAAACAAACATTAGATTTGGGTTCCAGTACCATCTCTATGCTGATGACACCCAATTATACACTTCTGCTCCTGATATCTCACCTGCCTTTTTAGAAAACAACAGTGATTGTCTTACTGCTGTCTCTAACATCATGTCCTCCCTCTATCTGAAACTGAACCTGTCAAAAACTGAACTCCTCGTGTTTACTCCCTCTACTAATCTACCTTCGCCCGACATTGCCATTTCTGTGTTTGGTTCCATCATTACTCCCAAGCAACATGCCCGCTGCCTTGGTGTTATACTTGATTTCGAGCTTTCATTCACCCCCACATCCGATCACTGGCTCACTCTTGTTATCTGCACCTCAAAAACATTTCTAGAATTCAATCTTTTCTTACTTTCGACTCTGCAAAAACTCTTACTGTTTCTCTTATTCATTTTCGTCTGGAATATTGTAGCGCTCGACTAATCGGCCTCCCTGTTAGCAAACTCTCCCCTCTCCAATCTGTCCTGAATGCTGCAGCTAGGATCATATTCCTCACCAACTGTTATTCCGATGCCTCTACCTTGTGCCAGTCATTACACTGGTTACCCATCCACTCCAGAATCCAGTACAAACTTATTACCCTCATCCACAAAGCACTCCATCGCTCAGCTCCACCCTACATCTACTCCTTAGTCTCAGCCTACCACCATTACCCGTGCTCTCAGTTCCACTAATGACCTGAAGTTAACATCCTCAATAATCAGAACCTCCCACTCCCATCTCCAAGACTTTTGACGTGCTGTGCCAATTCTTTGGAACACACTACCCAGGTTAATACGATTAATCCCCAATCCCCACAGTTTTAAGCATGCCCTAAAAATGCATTTATTCAGACTGGCCTCCCGTCTCAATGCATTAACCTAACTATCCCTGTGTTGCCCATTCAAAAAACTTAAACCATTATCGGGTTCCTCACATCATGTTCTCATACGCTTTATGCATTTAATAGCCCTCTGTGTCTGTACTGTTACGTACTTAGGCTGATAACCGGTTCATGCAGCATTACATGAACACCCGATTCTTATACTATGGTTGATCCGAACAACAAAAGCAATTGTTACCATCCACCTCTATTGTCTCCCCTTTTCCTCATAGTTTATAAGCTTGTGAGCAGGGCCCTCATTCCTCTTGGTATCTGTTTTGAACTGTGTTTATTATTATGCTGTAATGTCTATTGTCTGTACAAGTCCCCTCTATAATGTAAAGTGCTGCGGAATATGTTGGCGCTATATAAATAAAAATTATTATTATTATTTAACCCACGAGAACAGTCTGCCATCACCCTTTGTTAAAAAAGTAATTTGGAAAAGGAGAAGGCATTCAAGTTGGTAAAATTAAGTCAATTGGTATTACTTTGTCATGCTTAAATACACTGGGCCTGAGTTGTGGTTCAGTCTCCCCAAAATAAAAAGTGAGATTTAAATTCTCACAAAGTGGATATACCTCAGTCCTCTTAGTTTGTCGTGTATCAGCCAGCCACTTGCTGCCACTCACATTGCGTTGTAAAATACACTGGGCCTGAGTTTGGGTTCAGTCTCCCCCCAAAAAAAGTGAGATTCAAATTCTCACAAAGTGGATATACCTCAGTCCTCTTAGTTTCTCGTGTATCAGCCAGCCACTTGCTGCCACTCACTTTGCGTTGTTAAATACACTGAGCCTGAGTTGTGGTTCAGTCTCCCCAAAATAAAAAGGGAGATTTAAATTCTCACGAAGTGGTTATACCTCAGTCCTCTTAGTTTGTCGTGTATCAGCCAGCCACTTGCTGCCACTCACATTGTGTTGTAAAATACACTGGGCCTTAGTTTGGGTTCAGTCTCCCCCCAACAAAAGTGAGACTCAAATTCTCACAAAGTGGATATACCCCAGTCCTCTTAGTTTGTCGTTTATCAGCCAGCCACTTGCTGCCACTCACATATGATACGTTGTAAAATACACTGGGCCTGAGTTGTGGTTCAGTCTCCCCAAAATAAAAAGGGAGATTTAAATTCTCACAAAGTGGATATACCTCAGTCCTCTTAGTTTCTCGTATATCAGCCAGCCACTTGCTGCCACTCACATTGCATTGTAAAATACACTGGGCCTGAGTTTGGGTTCAGTCTCCCCCCCAAAAAAGGGAGATTGAAATTCTCACAAAGTGGATATACCTCAGTCCTCTTAGTTTCTCGTGTATCAGCCAGCCACTTGCTGCCACTCACATTGCGTTGTTAAATACACTGGGCCTGAGTTGTGGTTCAGTCACCCCAAAATAAAAAGGGAGATATAAATTCTCAACAAGTTTATATACACCTTCTACCTTGTTTTACAGTACCCTATAACGGTTGTTATTTTGGTTACATTTTCCCAAAAATGAGGAAGTCTGGTAGAAGAGGCCGTGGGCGGTCGTTGCCAGCTGGTACTGATGGTGGTGGTGGCGGTGGAGCATCTGGTGGTAGTGGGAAAAGCAAAATAGCACCTAAGGCTGGAGGTGTTGAGCAAGCGTCATTATCTAGCTACACAAGGCCTCGAAGGCTCCCTTATCTGGGAGTAGGAAAACAGCTTTTAAAGCCGGAGCAGCAGGAAAAAGTTTTGGCTTTCATTGCTGACTCAACCTCTAGCTCTTTCGCCTCCTCTTCAGAAAGTTCCAAATATAAAAGCAGCGAGTCGTCACTGGATGCTCCCGGTCAGGAACAAGACGTTTCCTTGTGTCCTTCACCCAAACCAAAAGTGAAGGATGCGTCAGGCGACACTACAGGTTGCTATATGGAGCTCTTTACACATACCGTGCCTGGGTTAGAAAGGGAAATTGTTAACTGCCCATTACAAGATGAATCGGACATGGAGTGCACTGATGCACAGCCACAGCTAGATTATTATGCTGTTCCATTGACTCAGATCACTACATTGCCCTCGCAGTGTACTGAGCCAGAATCTGACCCTGATGAGACTATGGTGCCCCATCCCGAACGCTATAGCACCTTACACGGTGACACAGAGGAAGGTGCACATGACATTGAAGAGGAGGTGATAGATGACCCAGTTGTTGACCCAGATTGGCAGCCATTGGGGGAAGAGGGTGCCACTGCCAGTAGCTCAGAAGTGGAGGAGGATGATCCTCAGCAGCCATCTACATCGCAACAGCTGTCATCTGGCAGGCCCGTATCAGGCCAAAAACATGTGTCAAAACCAAAAACAGTTTTAGGACAGCGTGGCCATCCGGTGAAAGTAGCACAGCGTGCAATGCCTGAAAAGGTATTTGATAGTAGGAAGAGTGCAGTGTGGCAATTTTTTAACCAAGATCCGAATGATCAGTCAAAAGTTATCTGTAAGAAATGCTCAAAGACCTTTAGCAGAGGGAAGAATCTTCAAAATTTAAATACAACGTGCATGCGTAGACATTTAACCAGCATGCACTTGCAAGCCTGGACTAACTACCAAACGTCACGCACCGTTGGTGCACCTGCTCAGAATGAAGGTAGTCAGCAACGCTACATTGCTTCCCTCACTGTAAGCCCACAGGTTAGGACACCACCAGCAGCAAATGTGGAGGTATCGTCGCAAGGCCAAAGCAGTCAGGGAATCACAAGGTTATTGGTAGGAAACACTGTATGGGCTTGACAAAGGTCTTCGGACCGAAACGTTGCCGCAGGAGGCAGAATAAATATGTGAGCTGCTTTTCACTGGTGTGGCGCTGTCCTTTTCTTCAGTCTGGATTTGGATGTTCTATCTGGGATGGACCCCCTGGTGAGGACTTACGCCCTGATGTCCATAGAGACTATATAATTATAGGGTGCGGCTTTACTGCTTTTTTTGTAACTAACATCAAGAATACCATCACCAACCCTCTCTCAATCCGCCATGTCCACCACCACCACCGTTCGTTCCACCATATGCAGCTCTCCAGTCCAGCTCACCCTACAAGAGACTCTCTTTAGGAAAAGAAAGTACTCATCCTCTCATCCGCGTACACAGGGTTTGAACGCCCATATTGCTAGACTAATCTCGTTAGAGATGATGCCCTACCGGTTGGTTGAAAGCGACGCTTTCAAAGACCTGATGGCCTACACAGTACCATACGACTACCCAGTCGGCACTTCTTTGCGAGAAAAGCCATCCCAGCCCTCCACCAGCATGTCAAAGACCGCATTGTCCATGCACTGAGGCAATCAGTCAGTGGAAAGGTGCACCTCACAACAGATGCATGGACCAGTAGGCATGGCCAGGGACGTTACGTGTCCATCACGGCACACTGGGTTAATGTGGTGGATGCAGGGTCCACTGGGGACAGCCATAGTGGGACAGTTCTGCCTAGCCCACGGTCTAGGAAACAATTGGCTGTAGGCATTCGCCACCCCTCCTCCTCCTCCATAAGCGAAAGGTTGTCCACAGAGCGCAGACGCACAACCACTCCATCCGCAGCTGCCAGTGTTGCACACGAGGTGTCCCATTATCGAACAGCTAGTAGTAAGCGTCAGCAGGCTGTGTTACAAATGAAGTGTTTGGGCGACAACAGACACACCGCGGAAGTACTGGCTGCGTACTTGCAGCTAGAAACTCAGTCATGGCTGGGCAGTGTACATCTTGAGGCAGGCAAAGCAGTCAGTGATAACGGAAGGAATTTTATGGCTGCCATAGCCCTTTCAGAACTGAAACACATACCTTACTTGGCTCACACCTTGAACCTGGTGGTGCAGTGCTTCCTGAAAAATGATTACCAGGGTTACCAGCCCTGCTCCTGAAGGTGCGAAGCCTTTGCTCGCACATCCGCCGGTCGCCCGTACACTCCAGCCGTATGCTGAACCATCAGCGATTGCTGAATCTTCCCCAGCACCGCCTAATAATCGACGTTGCAACAAGGTGAAACTCCACACTGCACATGCTTCAGAGGCTGTGCGAACAGAGGCATGCTGTAATTTATTTGTGGGAGGATACACATACACGGGCAGGCACTTGGATGGCAGGCATGGAGTTGTCTGGTGTGCAGTGGTCGAAGCTACAAGACCTCTGTCAAGTCCTTCAGTGTTTTGAGGAATGCACACGGCTGGTAAGTGCAGACGCCATCATAAGCATGAGCATCCCACTAATGCGTCTGCTGATGCAAAGTTTGACGCACATTAAGGAGCAGGCCTCTGCAGCCCGAAGAGGAGGGAAGCCTTGATGACAGTCAGCCATTGTCAGCTCAGGGAACTCTCCTGGACGAGGTGGCGGATGAAGAGGAGGAGGAGGAGGATGGGGATGAATATTTATGGGAGGAGGATGCTTCTCAGGGGGCAATAGAAACTGGTGGCGTTGCAAGGTCAGGTACAGGGTTTTTGCGGGACACAAGTGATGTTGATTTACAAGAAAGTGCTCCTCAACCCAGCACAAGCAGTGAATTGACACCTGGAACATTGGCCCACATGGCTGAGTATGCCTTGCGTATCCTAAAAAGGGACCCCCGCATTATCAAAATGATGACCGATGACGATTACTGGTTGGCCTGCCTCCTGGATCCACGATATAAAGGAAAATTACAAAATATCATGCCACATGAGAACCTTGAGCAAATATTGGCTACCAAACAAGCAACTCTTGTAGACCGTTTGGTTCAGGCATTCCCAGCACACAGCGGCGGTGATGGTCCTCACATGAGCTGTAGGGGGCAACATGGCAGAGGTGTTAGAGGTGCACAAATCCGAAGTGGCGTTGGACAGAGGGGTTTTATGACCAGGTTGTGGAGTGATTTCACAACGACCGCTGACACGACAGGTACTGCTGCATCGATTCAAAGTGACAGGAGACAGCATTTTTCCAGTATGGTTACGAACTACTTTTCCGCCCTTATCGATGTTCTCCCTCACAGGTCATTCCCATTTGATTACTGGGCATCTGAAATAGACACCTGGCCTGAATTGGCAGAATATGCATTACAGGAGCTCGCATGCCCTGCTGCTAGTGTGCTATCAGAAAGAGTATTCAGTGCTGCTGGTTCAATACTGACCGAAAAAAGGACACGTCTGGCTACCCGAAATGTTGATGATCTAACCTTCATTAAAATGAACCAATCATGGATTTCAAATTATTTGGCCCCACCTTCCCCTGCTAACACGTAGCTTGCCTGAAAAATGTCTTGCTTTTGGCCTCCTCTTACGGACTTCTCCAATTCCTCCATTTGCAGCTGCTGAATGTCCACCATAGGCCATTTTTATACCTCCTTAAATGGGCTGACTCCCCCCACAGGGCCGTGGTCACCACCTGGCGCAAGCACCCGTGCGAGTGCCATTTGCCTGGGCAGGTGGGTGTGTCCACTCTTGGGCGACGGCACTGGCACAGGGTCCCTCATAGTACAATGAAGTGTCTGACGGTGGTGGTGCACAACCAACGTCAGACACACCGTCGTAATATGAGGGGCCCTGTGCCAGTACTGCAGCCCACAAGAGAGTGTTCCCCCCCAGCTCAAACAGTGCTCTACCACTTGCAATACTTATCTCTCCCTGCTCCACCACTGTGTAGTCTGTGCTGTTAAATCCTTCAATGGCACTGCCAATACAAATTTGTTGAAATGATAGATGATAGTTAAAATATACAGGGGCCCTGGCCTCCATTTAGACCAGTTAATACGTTGCGCCTACTACCACTGTCTGCTACTCAGCAGGGGAGCCCACCCCTGTACCTAGCTATGCCACCTGGTTATTTCTGAAAAAAATTTTGGCAGACATTTAGCCTACTTTATTATTAGGGCCTACTCACTGTGTCAGCCACTCCTTACAATTGTCCTCTGCTGAACCAAGCAACGCCGCCAGTTTAGTCCTGTTACCAATTTTGAACTGCATTTAGCCTACTTACTTATTTGGGCCTACTCACTGTGTCAGCCACTCCTTACAATTGTCCTCCGCTGAACCAAGCAACGCCGCCAGTTTAGTCCTGTTACCAATTTTGAACTGCATTTAGCCCACTTACTTATTTGGGCCTACTCACTGTGTCAGCCACTCCTTACAATTGTCCTCCGCTGAACCAAGCAACGCCGCCAGTTTAGTCCTGTTACCAATTTTGAACTGCTTTTAGCCTACTTACTTATTTGGGCCTACTTACTGTGTCAGCCACTCCTTATAATTGCCCTTCGCTGAACCAAGCAATGCCGCCTGGTTATTCCTGTTACCAATTTCGAACTGCATTTAGCCTACTTACTTATTTGGGCCTACTCACTGTGGCAGCCACTCCTTACAATTGTCCTCTGCTGAACCAAGCAACGCCGCCAGTTTAGTGCTGTTACCAATTTTGAACTGCACTTAGCCCACTTACTTATTTGGGCCTACTCACTGTGTCAGCCACTCCTTACAATTGTCCTCCGCTGAACCAAGCAATGCCGCCTGGTTATTCCTGTTACCAATTTTGAACTGCATTTAGCCCACTTACTTATTTGGGCCTACTCACTGTGTCAGCCACTCCTTACAATTGTCCTCCGCTGAACCAAGCAATGCCGCATGGTTATTCCTGTTACCAATTTTGAACTGCACTTAGCCCACTTACTTATTTGGGCCTACTCACTGTGTCAGCCACTCCTTACAATTGTCCTCCACTGAACCAAGCAATGCCGCCTGGTTATTCCTGTTACCAATTTTGAACTGCATTTAGCCCACTTTATTATTTGGGCCTACTAACTGTCTGCCACTCATTACAGATTTCCTCCACTGAACAAAGCAATGCCGCCTGTTTAGTCCTGTTACCACATTTGAACTGCATTTAGCCTACTTTATTAGTTGGGCCTATATCTGTGTTTCCTCCTCATCCTGCCCATTGCCCAGCCACTGCTAGATGAGTTTGCTGGTACATTGACCCAGACCACTACATTCCCCTTGCACTCTACACAGCCAGAATCTGACCCTGCTGAAAGTCAGGTTCCCCTTCCCGCATACTATACCACCTTACATGGGGACAAAGAGGAAGGTGCAGATGAAAGTGCAGGTTCCTTCATCAGGTGGGGGGGGCATACTCGTTGGCAACGTCACTGGCACAGGGCCCCTCATAGTACACAAAAGTGTCTCTGCCGGTGGGAGGCGTCACCCGCCATCAAACACACCGCCGTACTATGAGGGGCCCTGTGCCAGTGCCAATGCCAATGAGTGGGCCCCCACTCAGGATCACAGTACTTCCAAAGTTGAAATACTTACCTCTCCCTGCTCCACCGCCGTGACGTATTCAGCATTTCCTGGGCCCACGAAAAACTTGAGCCAGCCCTACCCCCCCACAACTTTAGCCAAATGACCTCCAGTTTTCAATGCATAACTATTATTATAAAGTAAATTAAGATTGACAATCTTCAGTAATAAGAACTGATGATTTTGGCATTAAAATGGGCACTGTAGGTGTTTTCCTGTCCTCCACTCTCTGCCGACTTTGATTCCCTATTGACTTGCATTGGGTTTCGTGTTTTAGTCGACCCCTGACTTTCCGCAATAATCGGCCGATTTCACCCGACCCGACTTTTGACAAAGTCGGGTTTCGCGAAACCCGACTCAATCCTAAAAAAGTAAAAGTCGCTCAACTCTACTAATGAGTACTTTGTACAAATTCTTAATCTCACTATTGCACGATCGTAAAGCCCAAGGTAAGGCAAATGTCATATTGCACTGGAAAAAAATTTCATTTGTTGGCTAGGAAGCTTCATTGTGGATAGATGTAAAAGACTCTCTCCTGAGATTCAAACTCATGACCTTACATATGCCAGTTAGGCACTCCAACCCACAAAGCCACAAGAACAGTCTGCAATCATCATTTGTTCATAGAGTCAGTTGCATAATTAGAAGGCATCTGGAAAATGTCATATTGAACTGGAGACAAATTTTCCTCTGCTGGCTAGGAAGCTTCATTTTGGGTATATGTAAGAGTTTCTTTCCTGAGATAGAAGTATCGTTTCTCCTTGCGGAGATCGACATGCAACGATATTTCTTGGATACCCGTCTGACCCCTCTCAAACAGCCAAACCAGATCTCTGCTTTGCACTGACGAGGGGCAGTACCCGAAACACAGTGTCTGCAAATTGAGATTCTGGTTTGGCTATTATCCATTCAGATGGAGACGTTTATTCTCAGTGAGGAAGGAAATCGTAGGACCTGGTATGAGAGATGCCGTAAAGTGGCTACCAGGTACACATAAAATTGGCCTTTTTTATGCGCTAAACGCTCTCATTTTTCATATTTCTAGTGCAGTAATGCAGTTAAATTTTCATGTTTCATGTTTGCATGTTTCAGCGCTACAGTGTGCTACCTTATTTGCTTGAATGTATAGGAGGAGTTGGCGACTCTAGGTTTAGCACCTGTTCACACTTAGTCTATGTATGGATGTGACAGTCAGTTTTTTCAAATGGCTATTATTTATCCTAAGTCATGTGACAAGGCTAGTTAAAGGGTCAACATTGACTCTTAGGATTGCTACCTTCCAATAGGTGGCACTAGAGTTCTAGTTCTCTTCCTCTCTGAAGAGACAATTTGCATACTTAGCATATTTCCCAGAGGAGCATTGCGGCTTTAAGTCTCCTCACTTCGACATGCTTATTAGGTCACTCTCCGCAAGGAGAAACGATACTTCTTGGATCCCGGTCAGCCGCCTCTCAATCAGCAAAACCAGATCTCCACTTTGCACTGACGAGGGGCAGTACCCCGAAACAGTGTCTGCAAATTGAGTGTCAGGGAGAGACTAGGTGAGCGAGAGCTAATAACCCGGGCCCCTGCAGTTTCCCTCAGACTAGGGAAATTCTGACTGACCCTCTACCTGGAGTTTACACTGAAGGTGTGCATGTCCAGGCCTCGAACCTCACCCTGTCTCCTGAGCTCAGCCCTAGGCTGAAACCTCCGCCCACCACCCAGTGAAGATGTTATTCCCCAATACCCACAGTTAGCACAGACAAGGATAAAGGAAAATATACACCACGCCGCAGTCACTCAGGAATACACTATAAATGTGCAGGGCAAAATAAATACAAATATAGGAAGGAGTAAATAAGACAAAGGAAAATACACCACCAGCAACGAATCTCCAACCACCAGCTCTCCTCACCAGGCCGAGATAACAACGCACAAGACAGAAGCTATAATCATCGACGCCCAAAGATCAGGAGAACTATTTAAAGGCAGTGGGCATGGCCCAGCTTCCAATCCAAGGATTAGGTAAATTAACCCCGGAACAGCTAGATAAAATCTAGCAGACGCCAATGAGCAAATAGTGGTCAAAAGCGGAATTACCGCTGTCTGTCGAACAACCTGGTCTGAACAGCGTCCGACATGACAGTACCCCGCCTTCTACGAGGGACCCCAGGGCCCTCACGGCTAATAGGACCCAGTTTGTCCGGATGACGGCGGTGAAACAACCTGACCAGCCGGTCAGCATGAACATCCGAGGCTGGTACCCAGGACCTCTCCTCAGGCCCATATCACGCCAATGTACCAAGTACTGTAAAGTGCGACGCACTACACGAGAGTCAACCACCTTGGAGACTTCAAACTCCAAATTACCATCCACCAAGACTGGAGGTGGCATAGGCGCCACGTCCACAGAACCCACCACCTTCTTTAGAAGAGACCTGTGGAACACGTTGTGTATCTTATACACCGTAGGGAGCTCCAATCGGTACGCTACTGGGTTAATGACGGCGGTGACCCTAAATGGACCAATAAACCGTGGACCCAATTTAAGGGATGGTATTTTGAGTCTTATGTTTTTTGTGGATAACCACACCCAGTCATCCACACTCAGGTCCGGACCTGGCACACGCCTACTGTCAGCCACACGTTTGTACCTAGCACCCACACTCAACAGGCGCTGTTTAACTCTCCTCCAGACTGATGACAATTGTGTTCCTAACTGGTCCTCCTCCGGAACGCCGGAAGAGCCCCTCTGACTCAAGGTACAAAATTGAGGATGTAGCCCATAAACACAAAAAAAGGAGACTCCCCAGACGACACCTGGCGGTGATTATTGATGGCAAACTCAGCCAAAGGAAGAAAGGTAGACCACTCCTCCTGGTTATCAGAGACAAAGCAGCGTAAGTACTGTTCCAAATTTTGGTTCATAAGCTCAGTCTGACCATTTGACTGAGGATGAAACGCCGAAGAATGAGATAACTTGATTCCCAGCCGTGAGCAAAACGCTCTCCAAAATTTTGCCACAAACTGAGACCCCCTATCAGACATGATGTCAGTCGGATCCCCATGAAGTCTACGAGGTTTGCCGTGAAGGGGCAGTGGGCTTCATACAGTCTGATCAGAATGTTAAACTGAAAACCTCATATTCAGTATTTAAATTTTTGCCTAGCGGCTTTAGATCAACGTATGATTTTGGGATGTGCGGTTCATGCTCTTTTTTTTCTTTTTGCACAAAGCATGTACTTGTCTTTTTTGGACCAGCACTCCTCCCATTTGGCTCAGGTGATTTTATTTAGCAGGAGACTGCAAAGTAAGGGGTCTAGCCCATTTTGGCTCTCACTGAAGAGCTGGAGGAAGGTGAGTTTAAATGCTCCTTTTCATTTTGGTGCTGGTGCTGTGTGGCGGCCATTGTTGCTGTGGCTTTGTGCTGGTGGGGCGGCGCGGTCTGGAGTCATGGGGGCTCAGTCTCGCAGCATGGGTGCTGTGGGGCAACAGGCCGTCCGCCCTGCTGGTGCATGGCCGCTGCGGCGGTGGTCGCCGCGCGGCTCCGCTCCGTTAGGGCGTTAGGACCCACTACGAGGTTTGCCGTGAAGGGGCAGTGGGCTTCATACAGTCTGATCAGAATGTTAAACTGAAAACCTCATATTCAGTATTTAAATTTTTGCCTAGCGGCTTTAGATCAACGTATGATTTTGGGATGTGCGGTTCATGCTTTTTTTTTTTTTTTTCTTTTTCCCCATGAAGTCTGACCACCTCCTGCACAAATACTTGGGCCAGAGTCTTAGCGTTAGGCAACGCAAGCAAAGACACAAAGTGCGACATTTTAGAAAACCGATCAACAATCACCAAGATGACCGTGTTTCCAGTTGATGAGGGCAAATCAGTGATGAAATCCATGGAGATTTTCGTCCATGGCTTAATAGGTACCTCAAGAGGAAGTAGTGTGCCAACAGGATGGGAGCGAGGCGTCTTAGCCCTAGCGCACGTGGTACAAGCTGACATGTATGAGACCACGTCCTGTTGGATCTTGGGCCACCAAAACCGACGTGACACCAACTCCAAGGTACCTCTAACCCCTGGGTGACCAGCCAGGACAGCATCATGATGCTCCGCCAAAACCTTTAGGCGGAGATGAAGCGGTACAAAAGATTTGTTGATGGGAAGCTCAGATGGTACCTCCTCCTGAGCCTCGGCAATCTCAGCCTCAACCTCGGTAGTGAGAGCCGAAACCACAACACCCTTTTGGAGGATGGGTACTGGATCTTCCCGAGGTTCTCCCCCCGGAAAACACCTGAACAGAGCATCCGCCTTAGTGTTTTTAGACCCCGGTCTGTAAGTGACCACAAAATTGAACCGCGTGAAAAACAATGCCCAGCGAGCCTGCCTGGGGGACAGACGCTTGGCAGACTCCAAATACAGCAGATTCTTATGATCGGTAATAACAGTTACCTGATGTACCGACCCCTCCAAGAAGTGTCGCCATTCCTCAAAGGCCAACTTAATTACCAACAACTCCCTGTTGCCGATATCGTAGTTACGTTCGGCGGATGACAGTTTCTTGGAGAAATAGGCGCACGGACGTAAACCACTCAAAGATGAGCCTTGAGATAGTACCGCCCCCACACCTACCTCAGACGCATCGACTTCCACAACAAAAGATTTTGATACGTCTGGCTGCACAAGAATGGGGGCTGAAACAAAACTGTTCTTAAGAAATTCAAATGCGCGCACAGCAGCCTCAGGCCAAACGGAGAAATTGGTACCCTTTTTAGTCATGTCAGTTAGCGGTTTAGCAATGATGGAAAAATCCTTGATAAATTTCCTATAGTAGTTAGAAAACCCAAGGAACCGCTGAAGTGCTTTCAGGTTATCAGGACGTTCCCAACGCAGCACCGCCTGCACCTTAGCGGCGTCCATTTTAAAACCAGAAGCAGACACAATATAACCCAAGAAAGGCAACTCTTGAACAGAAAATACACATTTTTCAAGTTTAGCATACAGCTTATTCTCTCTGAGAAGCTGTAACACCTGCCTGACATGATCTAAATGAGTATCACGGTCGCAAGAATATATGAGAATGTCATCTAGGTACACGATAACGAATTTCCCCAAAACATGCGAGAACACATCATTGATGAAATGTTGGAACACTGCAGGTGCGTTAGTCAACCCAAACGGCATCACTAAATTTTCAAAATGACCCTCAAGGGTATTAAAAGCCGTCTTCCACTCATCACCTTGACGGACTCTTATGAGGTTGTACGCCCCCCGAGGTCAAGCTTGGTAAACCACTTAGCACCTGCCACCTGGTTGAACAAATCTGGTATCAGAGGCATAGGGTATGGATCACGAACCGTAATCTGGTTCAACTCCCTGAAATCCAAACACGGGCGTAATCCGCCATCTTTCTTCTTCACGAAGAAGAACCCTGCTGCCACCGGCGAGGATGACGGCCTGATGTGCCCTTTGCTCAAGCTTTCAGCAATGTAATCTTTTAATGCTTGTCTCTCCGGATCGGAGATGTTAAACATCCTTGCTTTAGGCAATTTGGCCCCTGGTTTATACCTGATAGAACAGTCATAAGGACGATGTGGCGGCAACTCTGAACAACCCTTCTCAGAGAACACATCCACAAAATCCTGAAGTGACTCCGGAACGCTTGAAGTCACTGCAGCCACACATGTGGCCAGGCAATTCTCCTGGCAGAACTCGCTCCACCGAATTATGTCCTGAGTTTTCCAGTCAATTACCGGGTTGTGCATAGACAACCAAGGAAAACCCAAAACCACCTAAGCAGGAAGATTCCTGAGCACCTTACATGTAACCCGCTTGGAATGTAGAACTCCAATGTGGAGTTTCACCTCAGCCACAAATTCAGTAATCTCCCCCTGAGAGAGAGGAGCAGCATTGATCGTGACCACGCGGATAGGATGAGACAGTTTTTCAATCCTAAAACCTGCTGTGCGCGCAAACTCCTCATCAATGAGATTTGTGGCTGAACCACTATCCACAAAAACAGTAATTGGCAGCTCACTGCCAGCAACAAAAACCTTAGCAGGGAGCATGCACTGAGAAACCACCATGGAGGATATACATAAGCTCAGACTGGTCTCCTCCACACCCTCTGAGCTTAGAAGTTTTCCGCCGTTGCGTTTTTCTTAGGCAGCAGGGGACAGATGTTAATAAAATGACCCGTTTTACCACAGTAAAAACAGGCTCCCTGCTTCCTGAGCTCATGGACTGGACGCTTCACATGTGACACCCCTGCGATTTGCATAGGCTCCGTGGGCTCACCTGCAGCAACCTCACGTGAACCTAAGCCCTCTCCCATAGGCGGTGTCACATGCTCCCCCTGACGCAAACGGCGATCAATGCGGACAACCCGACTCATGGCGGAATCTAGAGAAGCAGGAGTCTCGTACATCAGAAGGGCTTTTTTAACCCTTCCAGAAATCCCATGTATAAACTGACTCCGCAATGCTGGATCATTCCATTGAGTATCGATCGCCCAGCGACGAAATTCAGAACAGTAATCCTCTGCAACTCGCTCCCCCTGGCGAATAGAGCATATCTTAGATTCTGCTAAAGCCATTTTGTCAGGTTCATCGTAGATTTTCCCAAGACAGGAAAAAAAACTCTCCACAGAGTCAAATGCAGCAGAATCAGATGGCAAAGAAAATGCCCATGCTTGGGGATCCCCACTCAACAATGACAACACCAGGCCCACACGCTGATCCTCATTACCTGAAGATATCGGGTGCATACGGAAATATAGTTTGAAAGCTTCACGAAAAGAAACAAATTTACTGTGGTCCCCAGCAAATTTTTCAGGCAAAGGAAATTTAGGCTCAGCAACTCTTCCTGTCGCTCCAGCTTGCACATTAGACACTGCTAGTCCCTGTTGCTGTACTGCCCCCCTTAACTCCGTGACCTGTAGGGACAGCGCCTCCAACTGGCGGGTTATGGAAGTCATGGGATCCATGACAAAACACAAGAAAAAGAACCCCTTTTTTTTTTTCTTGTGTTGTTGGGCCGATTATAATGTCAGGGAGAGACTAGGTGAGCGAGAGCTAATAACCCGGGCCCCTGCAGTTTCCCTCAGACTAGGGAAATCCTGACTGACCCTCTACCTGGAGTTTACACTGAAGGTGTGCATGTCCAGGCCTCGAACCTCACCCTGTCTCCTGAGCTCAGCCCTAGGCTGAAACCTCTGCCCACCACCCAGTGAAGATGTTATTCCCCAATACCCACAGTTAGCACAGACAAGGATAAAGGAAAATATACACCACGCCACAGTCACTCAGGAATACACTATAAATGTGCAGGGCAAAATAAATACAAATATAGGAAGGAGTAAATAAGACAAAGGAAAATACACCACCAGCAACGAATCTCCAACCACCAGCTCTCCTCACCAGACCAAGATAACAACGCACAAGACAGAAGCTATAATCGGTGACGCCCAAAGATCAGGAGAACTATTTAAAGGCAGTGGGCATGGCCCAGCTTCCAATCCAAGGATTAGGTAAATTAACCCCGGAACAGCTAGATAAAATCTAGCAGACGCCAATGAGCAAATAGTGGTCAAAAGCGGAATTACCGCTGTCTGTCAGACAACCTGGTCTGAACAGCTTCCGACATGACATTGAGATTCTGGTTTGGCTATCATACAGCCCAAGGTAAGACGAATATCATATTGTACTGGAGAAATTTTTTTTCCTTTGCTGGCTAGTAAGCTTTATTGTAGGTAAATGTGAAATGCTCTCTCCTGAGATTCAAACTCATGACTTCACACCCACCAGAATGGTGCTTTAACCCACAAAACCACAAGAACTGTCTGCTGTCACTTTTTGCTCAAAGAGTCAGTTGCTTAAGGAGAAGGCATTCAAATCTGGCAAAATGAAAACCATTGGTATTACTTTGTCATGCTTAATGCCAACCAGTACGGCATTTGATGACATTGTATTCCTAATGAGTACTTTGTACAAATTCTTAATCTCACCATTGCACGATCGTAAAGCCCAAGGTAAGGCAAATGTCATATTGTACTGGAAAAAAATTTCATTTGTTGGCTAGGAAGCTTCATTGTGGATAGATGTAAAAGGCTCTCTCCTGAGATCCGAACTCATGACCTCACATATGCCAGTGAGGCACCCCAACCCACAAGATTAGTCTGTCATCACCATTTGTTAAAAGAGTCAGTTGCGTAAGTAGAAGGCATCCAAATCTGGCAAAATTAAGTCCATTGGTATTACTTTGTCATGCTTAATGCCAACCAGTACAGCATAGGATGACATTTTATTCCTAATAAGTTCTTTGTACAAATTTTGAATCTCACAATTGCAATATCTTAAAGCCCAAGATCTGCATGCTATAGAAGCGATAAGCATGCAAAAAATAATTGTGCCATAGTGGGACACAGTGTAAAAGTTAGAATGAATTTAAAAAAAAAAAAATAATAATAATAATTGTAAAAATATTTTAAAAAAATAGTAATAAAAAAAAACAATATTTATTCTATCAATAAATAAATATTGGAATGAAAAAAAAGTCTAAACAATAAAAGTACACATATTTGGTATCCCCTTGTCCGTAATGACCCGCCCTATAAAATGTCCAACTAGTTAACCCCTTTAGTGAACACCAGAAAAAAAAAAGGCAAAAAACAATGCTTTATCATCATACCGCTGAACAAAAAGTGGAATAACACGCGATCAAAAAGACAAATAAGAATAATCATGGTAACGCTGAAAATGTCAACTTGTCCTGCAAAAAACAAGCCACCATACGGCACCACCACCGGAAAAAATAAAAAGTTAGAGCTCTCAGAATAAAGAAAAAATAATTATTTTTTATATAAAATAGCTTTTATTGTATAAAAGCGGCAAAACATAAAACAATGATATAAATTAGGTATTTTTGTAATCGTACTAACCCAAAGAATAAAACTGCCTTATCAATTTTACCACACGCGGAACAGTATAAACGCCCCCTCCCCAAAAGAAATTCATGAATTGCTGGTTTTTGTTCTTTCTGCCTCCCAAAAATCGGAATAAAAAGAGGTAAAAAAAATGTCATGTGCCCAAAAATGGTACCGATAAAAACGTCAACTCGTCCCGCAACAAACAAGATCTCAAATGACTCTGTGGGCCAAAATATGGAAAAATTATAGTTCTTAAAATGTGATGCAAAAACACCAGCTATAATAATGTCTCTTTCACATGTCCTGATATTTCCGGTACCGGAGATGTCAGTGTCCGTGTGTGTAATACTTACGTCACACGTGTGGCATGCGTGTGCCGCATCAGTACCATAAGGATGGGCGCCAGCGAAGAAGTGTTACAGTAAGCGCTGTTCACCGGCGCCGGGTGCTGAACACGGCTCTCATCATTCTCCCCTGTTCTGCCGGCGATCGGCACAAGCAGGGGAGAATGATGATGAAACACCTACCAGGGCCGTGGGGTACTCGGAACTGGGTCAGACAGCTCTTTGGGGAAGCCACGGGGCCGTGACCCGACTCCGTGGCCCTGGGTGTGCAATTAAAATGATGCAAGCGGGAAAGTTTATAGGGGATTGATTCGTCATGCCGCCAGTGATGTTCGACAAGCAGTAGCGTAGCTACTGGGGGCAGAGTGTGCGGGCGCCCCAGGCCGGTGCTCTGAGGGGGCCCATCCGGAGCTACGCTACTGTAACTGCATCGGCGTGCGCAGCGCGCCAAAACAGTTACATTCTGCGGCAAAGCAGGGAGAATAGATCTCCCTGCTCTGCCGCTATGGGGCCCCTGAGCAGCTGATCTTCCAATGATGACAGGGGGCCCACTGCTGGCACCAGGCCCCCCGCCATCATCGGAAGATCAGCTGTACTGGCATTTAGCCGATACAGCAGATCGCATTGATGGGAGAAGGAGCGCTACGCTCCTTCTCCCATCATCCCCCTGTCAGTGCCGGCGTCTGACATAACCGACACTGACAGCGGGTGCGATGACGTCACTGCCCGGCACCCGCTGTCAGGAGATCAGCGGGAGCAGCGCAGGAAAAAGGAAGAAGAGAGGTGAGTATTTTTTTTTATGGGTGCTGCTGCCTTATTACAGGGTCTGCCTATAGGGGTGCTGCCTTATTACAGGGTCTGCCTGTTGAGGGAGGATCTAAATTGATCCTTCACGGTTGACTCAGTGATTTCCAAATTAATCTACAGGGCGTTGCCGGCAACTGAAAATGACCAGACGGAGACGTGTGCCTCTGTATGGGGGATCGAGCAGATCTCTGGCCCCCGATTTATTGTGTATCGCTTTTCATAATCATAGAAATTATACTTCAACCAATCAGCATAAGAACCTATAAGAATGCAGGAAAAACTTAACCCATGAGTATACAGAAAAACCGGAAACTACATATATGGTCATATCTTCTTGGCATAGAAAAACATATACTCACAGGTGCCTCAAAGTCTTATCTAGCAATACACCCTCGAGTCCCTTCCCTGGCTCGAGTCAGAAGACTCAAGGTCTTTATACCAATTATGAACCATAGCCTAGTTGCATACCAGGCTTGTGAACAACAAGATAAAGTTACTTCATGGCAGCTATAACCTTTTACCTAATTAAATAACAGAATTTATCTTTAACAACAAGAAAATGGAGGCAAAAGCACAAAATGGAGAATCTTTCTTAATTTCTTCCTTCACATTCCCCCCTAGATAAATTTTGTTAATTAATGTCCAGCGTCAGAGGTACTATCCCAAGCTCTAAGCTCGAGGGGTACTGGTCTTCACATGGCTGGTGCCATGTTACCAGCCATGGCTGTTGCGGCGTACCCGTCCCCCCTGTATACTAGAATTTACGAATAACAATTATTGATAACAGTAGTGGGGATCTTTTGAAGGTAGCCATGCGCTTGACTTCAACATCTTCATCAGGTATCTTTGTGAAATCAGTGTAGAGAAGAGCAGGGGTGGCAACGATTTTGGTTTCATCATTAGTTGTCTTAGTGCAGAGTTTCCTAATACATACAGAAATACAGCAAAGAACAAGTTTTAGTATTACATACACAACAAGGATAAAGGCAACAATATATAACAAACTTTGAAAGATTTCAGCTATCCAGCCCCCAGGTCCCTCAAACCAATTGGCTGGATTAAGAAAGGAGAAGGTGTCTGCCCACCAACTGTCCTTATTACGGTCATTGTCTTTATCATATTAATCTCTGAGTCTTTGAATGTCTTCTAACTTTAACTTCATTGTGCTATTGGGATCTATATAATAACAGCAAGCGGGTCCAATAACCTGACACATACCACCCTGTGCTGCTGTTAAGTAATCCAGTACTACAGTGTGTTGATTAGTGACTATGATAAGTTGGTTTTGGACAACAACAGTAGTATTAAGTATATCCAATATATCCCAAATTTGATCATCTAGATAGTCTGTGGCCCTAACCAATTTATCCCACATTTGTGTAATCATAGGGTAAATGAAAATAGAACTAACAATTTTATTGGCTATACCCATCTGTACTACACGTGGTCTCCCCAAAGGGAAAAACCAAAACATTATTTCCCCTTATTTGCTACTAGTCTGTTTAACCAGCTTGCAGTGCGATGTGTGGATCCACGTCGACCTTCCTTCCAGCTTTACTGACGTAATGAGGAGGACTTGGTAGGGACCGTCATACAAGGGTTCTAGTCCGTGTTTTCTGACATGGCTTTTCACGACCACAAAACCACCAGACTTTAAGTTGTGACAAGTGTCAGTTTCTGCTTAATCTGGAAGGGAAGAAAAAAAACTAAAACATGGGTGTTAGCAAGATTTTTACTAGGCTGAATAACAAATTGAACAGTACGGTCAGTTTCTTCTGACAACTACTGAGGCTGGAAATTTGCAACTGGGGGCCTAGCACCAAATAATATCTCATATGGGGACAGGCCATGTTTTGCCTTAGGGGTAGTACGAATGTGGTACAATACAATGGGTAGGAGCCCTGGCCATGGAGCCGTAGTCTCCTGCATCATTTTGGTCAATTGTCCCTTCAGTGTGCCGTTCCGCCTCTCAACTTTCCCACTGGATTGTGGATGGTACGGAGTATGGAGGGCTACAGTGGATCCAAGCATTGTCAGTACCTCCTGATACACATGAGAAGAAAAGGCCGGGCCTTGGTCACTTTCGACGACTTCTGGAACACCATATCTGCATATAACTTCTATCACCAGTTTCTTCGCTGTAGTCTTTGCAGTCATGTTGGTAACAGGGAATGCTTCAGGCCAACTGGAGAACATGTCGACAACCACCAGACAATATTCATACCTTCCAGACTTAGGCAACGTGATGTGGTCCACTTTGAGCCTTTGGAAAGGATAGTCGGGCTTAGCAAGGTGCTTTGGGGGTACACGTTGAAGTTGACCGGGATTGCAGGTCTGACAGATATTACATGCATGGTTGAGTGCTGTCAGGACTGTAGAAATACCTGGAGCCCAGTAGAATTTTTGTACCAGGGCAAGGGCCTGTTTTTTTTTCCCTCGATGTGTGCGCCCATGTGCCCACATGGCAATAGCAGGGTACATCCGCTTAGGGAGACACACAAGTTGGTCCTTTTTCCAGAGACTATGTCCATACGTGCTCCATCAGCCTTCCACTGCTTCACTTCTTCCTTTGTGGACGTTCTCTGCATCGTCATTAAGCGGTCTCGCGGGGTCCGACAGAAAACCTCAGTCTGTCGTGGATCATCAGGTTCCTGTAGAGTCAGTGTTTCTTGTAACTGTTTACACTGAGATCGTGTGGTCACCACCATAGTTGGTATGATCATTTCAACGGGTAGGAGAGCAGCAGCTTTTGCTTGCATATCCACAAAGGCGTTACCAACAGTCTGTGGACTGTTCCTAGAATCGTGCGCCTTAACTTTGATAATGGCCACCTGCGTAGGTAATTTGATTGAGTCCATGAGGGTTTTAACAGCTTCAGCATTTTTCACTGGAGTCCCGGCGGTAGTAATAAACCCTCGATTGGCCCATAGGGCTCCAAAATCATGAGCAATACCAAATGCATACTGTGAGTCCATGTATATATTAGCCCGCCTGTCTTTGGCCAGAACACATGCAGTAGACAAAGCCTGAAGTTCTGCTTCTTGTGCTGACAGTGAGGGAGGGAGTGCAGCTCCGTGCACTACAGTATCTTCTGTAGTAACAGCGTATCTGGTGTGGAATCTGCCAAAATCATCAGCATATCTTGAACTGTCTTTCAAGGCATTGTAGAGAGGTTGCATTATGCGGGATGCGTCCGGTATCCACTGACGACAATAAGTACATAGTCCAAAAAAAAAACGCTGGAGTTCAGTCTCATCTTTTGGTAAAGGAAGGGAGCTGACGGCTATTTTTCTTTCTTTTGTGAGGTGTCTGACACCCTGAAGGAGACAGTGACCCAAAAATATCACTTGACCAAGGCAGAACTGAAGTTTCGAGGCCGAAACCCGACAGTTCAGATCTGCCAGATACTTGAGGAGGCTAACAGTGGCAGCAATGGCTTCCTGCTCTGTTGTCGTCCCTGATAAATAAATGCAAACAGAAACTGGCAATATGGGTGTAAGGGAATGCTGAAGAAGGCATTGGCAAGGTTGATGACTGTGAACCAAGCAGCATCCTGAGATATCTGGGACAAAAGAGTATGTGGATTAGGCACCGGAGTTTCCAGAACAGTAGCTGCATTAACTGCCCATAGATCTTGTACCAGCCGGTACACAGGGGGTTGGCCGGGTGGGGTCTTTTTCTTAATGGGCAACAAGGGCGTGTTACATGGTGAAACACACAGAGTACCAGGGCACCATTATCGAGTAACGTTTGTATTTGCCCCTTGAGGCCCCGTTCCTGATCATATTTCAAAGGGTACTGATGGACTTTGGGAAAAGGGGCACCAGGTTTGAAAAACACTTTTACTGGTTCTACAGGCATTATTGGGGGTGGATCTGGGCCTATCAGGGCCATCATCACTGTGGGAAGGGCATGTAGGATACAGATCTCATTGTGTTCATCTGCATAGGGGTTATATAGCGTAAGTACCAGCTGACCATCATCTTGGAATTGTATTCTGGAGTGAAACTGTGATAATAAATCTGCCCCCAGTAAATTTACCGGACATGCGGGAGAGATTACGAACTGAGCCATGACTTCAGGGAAAGGGTCCCACAGGGATAGGTTTTATAAGAGTATATTTATTGGGTCTGCCATCTACACCGATTAAAACAAGCTCTTGGTCTGAGAATTGACATGACGGAGCTTGGGAGGGAGATTCCCAGACATAGGGTTAAAAGAGATATTGGATGTGCGTAAGGTGGGGAGGGCAGGAGCTGAAGTCTGTTACATGGGCCACTGATAAGGAACGGAGCTGCGTCCTTGCAGCTGTGGGGGGGGGAGGCTGAGATTGGAGTAGGAATCACTGCGGCCACTGATTTAACCTTTAATTTCCCTGCTGATGCAGAATGGGCTAAGTTCTTTTGAAAACTCTTTACTATTTTCAATGCATCATCCGGAGTGGAAGTCTTAATATCGGATCTAACTGACATTATTGCCTCTTTCAATTCAGATTTAAGGCCGGACATTAAAGCTGCCACAAAAATATGTGAATGGGCTTTATTTTACAATGAGAATCCCAGATCTTTAAATACTACCATAAGACGCCCATAGAACTTCTCAGCAGTCCAGGATATATTGGTGCCTTGGGGTTAAGGGGCACAGGGCTTACAGTTGGGAGTAGAGGCTTAATTTTCTGGGGAGGGACCATATTATCTAGCAGGGAGACCCCCTGTCCCAAATTTTTGATTGTTTGCTTTCCCGGCACATTAATCTCAGTCACTTTCTCAGTTCCTTCTTGCACCACAAAACATCCAGGTTTTTTTTGTCATATTAATAGACAACTTTCCTTTTTCAACATAATTCACTTCCTCTGTTGATCCTCAATTTGCTATATATCAACCACTCAACTTGAAGCAGGTGAATCTTTTACCAATCTTTCAATTACACTTATAATCAAACAATCTCTTACAAATTTCCTTCTAAAACTAGGTACCATATTTCAACTATTGTTTAAACACAAATCTCCCAGCGTGACAGAAAATATAGAGAAACTTAGAACGCAGGTACGTGCCCCCTCCATACGAAAGGCACAGCAGAGATAAGAAAATCACAGCACTCCTCAACACTCCTCAACACAGAGAAAGCAATAACGCAGCTGTTTGACTCCCCCCTCCCATCGGGTATCTTAGAGACAAACACAGAAACGGAATACAGCAGTTCTCAGACTTAATTAATTTCTACAAAACCTTCATCACACAATTCACATACCAGAACACCTTAGAAAAACCCATAATTGAGAATATTTTCCCCGTCTAACAATATCAGATTCATCACACAAATTCAAAGTCTTCTTTTCCTTCCACGGAAACTGATTCTCCTTTAGAGCTAAATATCCTTACTTTGTCGTGCATAGTACTAGAGCGGCCGTATAGTCTATTCCACTGGGTCTACCTGTCCCCCGCTCGGACAACCCAAAAACGCGGTACTCAGTGAAAGGAGGAGGGCGTCTTAGACTTTCCCTCCAGACACCTCTGGACATATATACTGTAAATATATAATTCCTGAGTTACGCATCCTACCCAATCTTCGATCACCTCACCGCGCCTGATTCTAACAGTGATCAGGAATTCAGGATATTTTGACTGTAAAGAGAATTACATCACTGGTCAATCCGGGGTGTCCGTCCCTTATGAGGTACGGTTCGAGCACTGGGCTCCCAACGGAACTACACCTCTATATGATTCCACCCAAAAATCACCCCACCATCGGGGACAAACCTCAGATCCTCTTTGCAGCAACAAACACAGGAAAACCACACCAAACGGTCAATCTGGACAGTATAACTGCCAACTTACCGTGGTTGTTGTGGGGGATGATCAGTCCCAATTTTCCAGTGCCTGTGTCCGGTCCGAGGGTCCTTTGTCTTGTTGTCCTCCGGGGGGCAGAGGCGTTCCTGTTTGGGGCCCCACGTTTTCGGGCGCCAACTGTTGAGGGAGGATCTAAATTGATCCTTCACGGTTGACTCAGTGATTTCCAAATTAATCTACAGGGCGTTGCCGGCAACTGAAAATGACCAGACGGAGACGTGTGCCTCTGTATGGGGGATCGAGCAGATCTCCGGCCCCCGATTTATTGTGTATCACTTTTCATAATCATAGAAATTATACTTCAACCAATCAGCATAAGAACCTATAAGAATGCAGGAAAAACTTAACCCATGAGTATACAGAAAAACCGGAAACTACATATATGGTCATATCTTCTTGGCATAGAAAAACATATACTCACAGGTGCCTCAAAGTCTTATCTAGCAATACACCCCTGAGTCCCTTCCCTGGCTCGAGTCAGAAGACTTTATACCAATTATGAACCATAGCCTAGTTGCATATCAGGCTTGTGAACAACAAGATAAAGTTACTTCATGGCAGCTATAACCTTTTACCTAATTAAATAACAGAATTTATCTTTAACAACAAGAAAATAGAGTCAAAAGCACAAAATGGAGAATCTTTCTTAATTTCTTCCTTCACATGCCTGTAGGAGTGCTGCCTTATTACAGGGTCAGAATATGAGGGTGCTGCCTTATTACAGGGTCTGACTATGGGGGCTGCCTTATTACAGGGTCTGACTATTGGGGCTGCCTTATTACAGGGTCTGACTATAGGGGTGCTGCCCCATTATAAGGTCTGACTATGGGGATGCCGCCTTATTACAGGGTCTGACTATGGGGGTGCCGCCTTATTACAGGGTCTGCCTATATGGGGGTGCTGCCTTATTACAGGGTCTGACTATGGGGTGCCGCCTTATTACAGGGTCTGACTATGGGAGTGCCGCCTTATTACAGGGTCTGACTATGGGGGTGCTGCCTTATTACAGGGTCTGATTATGAGGGTGCTGCCTTATTACAGGGTCTGACTATAGGGGTGCTGCCTTATTACAGGGTCTGACTATTGGGGTGCCTCCTTATAACAGGGTCTGACTATGGGGGTGCTGCCTTATTACAGGGTCTGACTATGGGGGTGCTGCCTTATTACAGGGTCTGCCTATAGGGGTGCTGCCTCATTATAGGGTCTGACTATGGGGGTGCCGCCTTATTACAGGGTGTTACACTACACTTTGGAGGGAACCATCACAAAAAATAAATATAATACATATACCAAGAGGGATCCACCTGCAGTATGTCTAATTAGAACCTAATTCACACCAAAGAACAAGCAGGCATACAAAAGCAGGGATCACCACAAATTATGTAACAAATTTAAACTAATTTTATTGCATTTGTACACACTAAACCAAAAAGAAAAACACTAAAAATATTTTAAAACATTTAAAATCAAAAAATGAAACATACTACAGGAGCACCGGTCATGCCAAAAATGCGACAGGTAGATGGCAACTAGATGAAAATATAGGGTAAATATATGTAGGTTCGACTATGTAAAATAACACAGGTTGGCACCAAACATTACACTGTGTTCCAAATTATTATGCACATAGAGTTTAGGAGTGATAAGGTTAGAATTTTTTTGTTTGTCATTTAAACTCATTGATGGTGATGTGCGTCAGGGCTCTTTACATCACTGAAAGCAATTGCAGATACCTGTGCAAATTAGTTTGGCAGGTGTGTCCAAATAAAGGCAAGACTACTCAAGAAGGCTGTTCCACATTATTAAGCAGCCTACATTTTTTACCAAAATGGGAAAGAAAAAGGATGTGTCGGCTGCTGAGAAGCAACAAATTGTGGAGTATTTAGGTCAAGGCATGACTACAATCAACATTGCCAAGACACTTCATCGTGATCATCGCACAATCAAGAAGTATGTAGCTGATTCCCAGCACACACGTGTGCGTGCTGATAAGGAAAAATTGAGGACTCTTTCCAACAGGCAATTGCGTAAGGTTAAAAGAGCAGCTGCAAAAATGCCTTGTCATAGCAGCAGACAAGTTTTTGAAGCTGCTGGTGCCTCCAACGTCCCCAGAACAACAAGATGCAGGGTCCTTCAGAGGTTTGCAGCTGTGCGTAAGCCATCCTGTCGACCACCTCTATCCACTGCAACAAGCAGAAATGGCTCCAGTGGGCCAAACGATACATGAAGACTGACTTCCAAACTGTTTTGTTCACCGATGAGGCCGTGCAACGCTCGATGGTCCAGATGGATGGAGTGCAGGATGGACACCTCATGAAAACACGGCTAAGGCACCAACAAGGAGGAGGTGGAGTAATGTTTTGGGCTGGAATCATGGGGAGAGAGATTGTCGGCCCCTTTATGATCCCTGAAGGGGTAAAGATGAACTCCATAATCTATGTGGAATTTCTAAAACAACACTTCCTGCCATGGTTAAAGAGGAAGAACCGTGCTTTCCGCAGCAAGATCATTTTCATGCATGATAATGCACCATCTCATGCTGCAAAAAACACATCTGCATCTCTGGCTGCTATGGGCATAAAAGAGGACAAACTTATGGTGTGGCCACCATCTTCCCCTGACCTCAACCCCATTGAGAACCTCTGGAGCATCATCAAAAGGAGTGTCTATGATGGCGGGAGGAAGTCCACATCTAAGCAACAGCTCTGGGAGGGTATTCTGTCCACATGCAAAACAATTTAACAACAAGATGCAGGGTCCTTCAGAGGTTTGCAGCTGTGCGTAAGCCATCCTGTCGACCACCTCTATCCACTGCAACAAGCAGAAACGGCTCCAGTGGGCCAAACGATACATGAAGACTGACATCCAAACTGTTTTGTTCACCGATGAGTGCCGTGCAACGCTCGATGGTCCAGATGGATGGAGTGGAGGATGGACACCCCATGAAAACACGGCTAAGGCGCCAACAAGGAGGTGGAGTAATGTTTTGGGCTGGAATCATGGGGAGAGAGATTGTCGGCCCCTTTATGATCCCTGAAGGGGTAAAGATGAACTCCATAATCTATGTGGAGTTTCTAAAACAACACTTCCTGCCATGGTTCAAGAGGAAGAACCGTGCTTTTCGCAGCAAGATCATTTTCATGCATGATAATGCCCGTCTCATGCTGCAAAAAACACATCTGCATCTCTGGCTGGTATGGGCATAAAAGAGGACAAACTTATGGTGTGGCCACCATCTTTCCCTGACCTCAACCCCATTGAGAACCTCTGGAGCATCATCAAAAGTAGTGTCTATGATGGCGGGAGGCAGTTCACATCTAAGCAACAGCTCTGGGAGGGTATTCTGTCCGCATGCAAAACAATTGAAGCAGAAACCATCCAAAAACTGACAAATTCAATGGACGAGAGAGTTCAGATGCTTCTTTTGAACAAGGGGTCCTATGTGCAAATGTAACATCACCTAGAATAAAGTTTTCACTTGAAAACTCTTTAATTTCATTTTGTAATAAGCTGATAATGCTTATAACTTCACAATTGACCATTTTTTTGTTCAAAATAAAAAAAAAAGGTTGAAAACTCTGCTGTGCATAATAATTTGGAACATGCATTTTGAGTGTTTATTTTTTTTTAAAAGATACTGTTTTCATAGGCAGTTTTTTCCAAAACATTGCAATTATACTAGAATAGTAGATGACTGGAAAATAACAATGACTGCAATTCAGATAGGTAATTTAGAGAAAATATGAGGAAATATTATTTGCATAATAATTTGGAACACAGTGTATATAATCACAAAAATATAGTACAATCATGGTGGAAACCCTTAAGTATTAAATCAGAGACCGCAGAAATATATATAAATATCCCACATTAAGGACCAAGATAATCAATATAACCAATCCTAGCCGTCATCATGAACAAAAGTATATCTACCCCAACACCATATTAAAATATTGACACCTATAAATTCCTGTCAAAAAACATAGACCTGAAATATAAAGCTTGCTGGTCATAATCTTCTACAAAGAATTCTTATTTACAAATAATAGCGCCCTATCCAATGTAGAGCCCAAATCCCAGCTAGACAAACTTATACAGCATTATTAAGAGCACCCTATATGTATGCAATCCATAGGTATAGGCATAGATACCGGCTCCTAAGAGAACCCGACGCGTACCGTCACCGTTGTGACTTCATCAGGGGTAAAGAAAAGTATATACATACTGTAGCGTGGCTAAAGGGTGTCTAATCGACGGGAGATATGTGTCACATAGATGGCATACCGCTGTGATGTAACCATAGCCATACCTCCCAACTTTTGAAGACGGGAAAGAGGGACAAAGTTTGCGGCAAATTTTAGGCCACGCCTCTGACCACACCCATTCATAATTAGCCACACCCATATCCACGTCCCAACCACACCCATTTAGCACTGCTGATCACACGGTTTCATATACAATAATTATAAACAAAAAAATATGGCCACACAGTGCTCCATACTGTATAATGACCGTACATGATGCTCCATACCGTATAATGACCGCACATGATGCTCCATACCGTATAATGACTGCACATGATGCCTGTTGTGAATTAGACTTTTTTGGCTCCCTCTTGTGGTCACTAGTGATATGACTCTGGGATTGTCTTTCCTCAGTTTGGCACCCACCTGGGTCGTTAGTCCAGGGGTGTTGCTATATAAACTTCCTGAATTCTCAGTCTGGTGCCTGACATCGTTGTAATCAGTTCCTTTCTGTTTGCTCCTGTCTGCTGGTCCTGGATCTTGCAAAATTAAGCTAAGTCCTGCTTCTTGGTTTTTTGGTTATTTGCATTGCTCTTATTTTTTTTGTCCAGCTTGTACTAAATGTGATTCCTGATTTTTGCTGGAAGCTCTAGGGGGCTGGTATTCTCCCCCCGGGCCGTTAGACGGTTCGGGGGTTCTTGAATATCCAGCGTGGAAATTTTGATAGGGTTTTTGCTGACCGTATAAGTCATCTTACTATATTCTGCTATTAGTCAGTGGGCCTCTCTTTGCTAAATATCTAGTTCATTCTTACGTTTGTCTTTTCTTCTTACCTCACCGTTATTATTTGTTGGGGGCTTGTATCCAACTTTTGGGGTCTTTTCTCTGGAGGCAAGAAAGGTCTATCTTTTCCCTTCTAGGGTTAGTTAGTTCTCCGGCTGGCGCGAGACGTCTAGAACCAACGTAGGCACGTTCCCCGGCTGCTGCTATTTGTGGTGCTAGGATTAGATATACGGTCAGCCCAGTTACCACTGCCCTATGAGCTGGTTTTTTGTGTTTGCAGACTTGGTATTCACTTTTGAGACCCTCTGCCATTGGGGTCATAACAGTATGCCAGGCCAAAGTTGAATGTTTAATGCATTGCAGAAGTGGGATAATAAGAAAGGAAATTCTGAGTTTTTTTTTTTTTTCCTCTCTTTCTTCCTCCCCTTTACCTCTGAGTGGCTTGAGCTTGCTGCAGACATGAATGTCCAGACCTTGATTACAAGTGTAGATCAGCTTGCTGCTCGTGTGCAGGGCATACAAGATTTTGTTACCAGTAGTCCAATGTCTGAACCTAAAATACCTATTCCTGAACTGTTCTCTGGAGACCGATTTAAGTTTAGGAATTTCAGGAATAATTGTAAATTGTTTCTATCTCTGAGACCCCGTTCATCTGGAGACTCAGCTCAGCAAGTTAAAATTGTTATCTCTTTCTTACGGGGCGAATCTCAGGATTGGGCTTTCTCGCTAGCGCCAGGAGATCCGGCATTGGCAAATATTGATGCGTTTTTTCTGGCGCTCGGATTGCTTTACGAGGAACCCAATCTTGAAATTCAGGCAGAAAAAGCCTTGCTGGCTATTTCTCAGGGCCAGGATGAAGCTGAAGTGTATTGCCAAAAATTTCGGAAATGGTCCGTGCTTACTCAGTGGAATGAGTGTGCTCTGGCCGCAAATTTCAGAAATGGCCTTTCTGAAGCCATTAAGAATGTGATGGTGGGTTTCCCCATTCCTACAAGTCTGAATGATTCCATGGCGCTGGCTGTCATGATTCTCAATGGCGAGAGAACATAGCCCAGCATATATGAGAACTAGCTCTTGGAAGATGGAAACTATACTGACCATGAACTAAACCTGCCGCACAACTAGAAGTGGCCGGGTAGCATGCCTACGTCTTTTATCCCTAGATGCCCAGCGCCAGCCGGAGAACTACCTAATCCTAGCAGAGGAAAAGACAGTCCTGGCTCACCTCTAGAGAAATTTTCCCAAAAGGCAGACAGAGGCCCCCACATATATTGGCGGTGATTTTAGATGAAATGACAAACGTAGTATGAAAATAGGTTTAGCAAAATCGAGGTCCGCTTACTAGATAGCATGAAGACAGAAAGGGCACTTTCATGGTCAGCAGAAAACCCTATCAAAACACCATCCAGAAATTACTTTAAGACTCTAGCATTAACTCATAACACCAGAGTGGCAATTTCCGCTCACAAGAGCTTTCCAGACACAGTAACGAAACAGCAGCTGTGAAGAGGAACAAAATGCAAAAAACACACAAGGACAAAAGTCCAACTTAGCTAGGAGTTGTCTAGTAGCAGGAACATGCACAGAAGGCTTCTGATTACATTGTTGACCGGCATGAAACTGACAGAGGAGCAAGGTTATATAGCGACTCCCACATCCTGATAGGAGCAGGTGAACAGAGGGGATGATGCACACAAGTACAATTCCACAAGTGGCCACCGGGGGAGCCCAGAATCCAATTTCACAACAGTACCCCCCCCCCTCAAGGAGGGGGCACCGAACCCTCACCAAAACCACCAGGGCGATCAGGATGAGCCCTATGAAAGGCACGGACAAGATCGGAGGCACGAACATCAGAGGCAGTGACCCAAGAATTATCCTCCTGACCGTATCCCTTCCATTTGACCAGATACTGGAGTTTCCGTCTGGAAACACGAGAGTCTAAGATCTTTTCCACAACGTACTCCAACTCACCCTCAACCAACACCGGAGCAGGAGGCTCAACGGAAGGCACAGCCGGTACCTCATACCTGCGCAACAATGACCGATGAAAAACATTATGAATCGAAAAGGATGCAGGGAGGTCCAAACGGAAGGACACAGGGTTAAGAATCTCCAATATCTTGTACGGGCCGATGAACCGAGGCTTAAACTTAGGAGAAGAAACCCTCATAGGGACAAAACGAGAAGACAACCACACCAAGTCCCCAACACAAAGCCGAGGACCAACACGACGACGGCGGTTGGCAAAAAGCTGAGTCTTCTCCTGGGACAACTTCAAATTGTCCACCACCTGCCCCCAAATCTGATGCAACCTCTCCACCACAGCATCCACTCCAGGACAATCCGAAGATTCCACTTGACCGGAGGAAAATCGAGGATGAAACCCCGAATTACAGAAAAACGGGGACACCAAGGTGGCAGAGCTGGCCCGATTATTGAGGGCGAACTCCGCCAAAGGCAAAAAAGCAACCCAATCATCCTGATCCGCAGACACAAAACACCTCAAATATGTCTCCAAGGTCTGATTAGTCCGCTCGGTCTGGCCATTAGTCTGAGGATGGAAAGCAGACGAAAAAGACAAATCTATGCCCATCCTAGCACAGAATGCCCGCCAAAATCTAGACACGAATTGGGTCCCTCTGTCAGAAACGATATTCTCCGGAATATCATGCAAACGAACAACATTTTGAAAAAACAGAGGAACCAACTCGGAAGAAGAAGGCAACTTAGGCAAGGGAACCAGATGGACCATCTTAGAGAAACGGTCACACACCACCCAGATGACAGACATCTTCTGAGAAACAGGCAGATCCGAAATAAAATCCATCGAGATGTGCGTCCAAGGCCTCTTCGGGATAGGCAAGGGTAACAACAATCCACTAGCCCGAGAACAACAAGGCTTGGCCCGAGCACAAACGTCACAAGACTGCACAAAGCCTCGCACATCTCGTGACAGGGAAGGCCACCAGAAGGACCTTGCCACCAAATCCCTGGTACCAAAGATTCCAGGATCACCTGCCAACGCAGAAGAATGAACCTCAGAGATGACTCTACTGGTCCAATCATCAGGAACAAACAGTCTACCAGGTGGGCAACGATCAGGTCTATCCGCCTGAAACTTCTGCAAGGCCCGCCGCAGGTCTGGAGAAACGGCAGACAATATCACTCCATCTTTAAGGATACCTGTGGGCTCAGAATTACCAGGGGAGTCAGGCTCAAAACTCCTAGAAAGGGCATCCGCCTTAACATTCTTAGAACCCGGTAGGTAAGACACCACAAAATTAAACCGAGAGAAAAACAACGACCAGCGCGCCTGTCTAGGATTCAGGCGCCTGGCAGACTCAAGGTAAATTAAATTTTTGTGGTCAGTCAATACCACCACCTGATGTCTGGCCCCCTCAAGCCAGTGACGCCACTCCTCAAAAGCCCACTTCATGGCCAAAAGCTCCCGATTCCCAATATCATAATTCCGCTCGGCGGGCGAAAATTTACGGGAAAAAAAGGCACAAGGTCTCATCACGGAGCAGTCGGAACTTCTCTGCGACAACACCGCCCCAGCTCCGATTTCAGAAGCGTCGACCTCAACCTGAAAAGGAAGAGCAACATCAGGCTGACGCAACACTGGGGCGGAAGAAAAGCGGCGCTTGAGCTCCCGAAAGGCCTCCACAGCATCAGGGGACCAATCAGCAACATCAGCACCCTTCTTAGTCAAATCAGTCAATGGTTTTACAACATCAGAAAAACCAGCAATAAATCGACGATAAAAGTTAGCAAAGCCCAAAAATTTCTGAAGACTCTTAAGAGAAGAGGGTTGCGTCCAATCACCAATAGCCTGAACCTTGACAGGATCCATCTCGATGGAAGAGGGGGAAAAAATGTATCCCAAGAAGGAAATCTTTTGAACCCCAAAAACACACTTAGAACCCTTCACACACAAGGAATTAGACCGCAAAACCTGAAAAACCCTCCTGACCTGCTGGACATGAGAGTCCCAGTCATCCGAAAAAATCAGAATATCATCCAGATACACAATCATAAATTTATCCAAATAATCGCGGAAAATGTCATGCATAAAGGACTGGAAGACTGAAGGGGCATTTGAAAGACCAAAAGGCATCACCAAATACTCAAAATGGCCCTCGGGCGTATTAAATGCGGTTTTCCACTCATCCCCCTGCTTGATTCGCACCAAATTATACGCCCCACGGAGATCAATCTTAGAGAACCACTTGGCCCCCTTTATACGAGCAAACAAATCAGTAAGCAGTGGTAACGGATATTGATATTTAACCGTGATTTTATTCAAAAGTCGATAATCAATACACGGCCTCAAAGAGCCGTCTTTCTTAGACACAAAGAAAAAACCGGCTCCTAAGGGAGATGACGAAGGACGAATATGTCCCTTTTCCAAGGACTCCTTTATATATTCTCGCATAGCCGCGTGTTCAGGCACAGACAGATTAAATAAACGACCCTTAGGGTATTTACTACCCGGAATCAAGTCTATGGCACAATCGCACTCCGGTGCGGAGGTAGTGAACCAACCTTGGGTTCTTCAAAAACGTCACGAAAGTCAGACAAGAATTCAGGAATCTCAGAGGGAATAGATGATGAAATGGAAACCAAAGGTACGTCCCCATGAGTTCCTTTACATCCCCAGCTTAACACAGACATAGCTCTCCAGTCGAGGACTGGGTTATGAGATTGCAGCCATGGCAATCCCAGCACCAAAACATCATGTAGATTATACAGCACTAGAAAGCGAATAACCTCCTGGTGATCCGGATTAACACGCATAGTCACTTGTGTCCAGTATTGTGGTTTATTACTAGCCAATGGGGTGGAGTCAATCCCTTTCAGAGGTATCGGAGCCTCCAATGGCTCCAAATCATACCCACAGCGTTTGGCAAAGGACCAATCCATAAGACTCAAAGCAGCGCCAGAGTCGACATAGGCGTCCGCGGTAATAGATGACAAAGAACAAATCAGGGTCACAGATAGAATAAACTTAGACTGTAAAGTGCTAATTGAAACAGACTTGTCAGGCTTCTTAGTACGCTTAAAGCATGCTGATATAACATGAGTTGAATCACCACAATAGAAGCACAACCCATTTTTTCGTCTAAAATTCTGCCGCTCGCTTCTGGACAGAATTCTATCACATTGCATATTTTCTGGCGTTTTCTCAGTAGACACCGCCAAATGGTGCACAGGTTTGCGCTCCCGCAGACGCCTATCGATCTGAATAGCCATCGTCATGGACTCATTCAGACTCGCAGGCACAGGGAACCCCACCATAACATCCTTAATGGCATCAGAGAGACCTTCTCTGAAAATCGCCGCCAGGGCGCACTCATTCCACTGAGTAAGCACAGACCATTTGCGGAATTTTTGGCAGTATATTTCAGCTTCCTCTTGCCCCTGAGACAAGGACATCAAGGCCTTTTCCGCCTGAAGCTCTAAATGAGGTTCCTCATAAAGCAACCCCAAGGCCAGAAAAAACGCATCCACATTGAGCAACGCAGGATCCCCTGGTGCCAATGCAAAAGCCCAGTCCTGAGGGTCGCCCCGGAGCAAGGAAATTACAATCCTGACCTGCTGTGCAGGGTCTCCGGCAGAGCGAGACTTCAGGGACAAAAACAATTTGCAATTATTTTTAAAATTTTGAAAGTGAGATCTATTCCCCGAGAAGAATTCAGGCAAAGGAATTCTAGGCTCAGACATAGGTGCATGAACAATAAAATCTTGCAAATTTTGTACCTTTGTGGCGAGATTATTCAAACCTGTAGCTACACTCTGAAGATCCATTTGAAACAGGTGAACACAGAGCCATTCAAGGATTAGAAGGAGAGAAAGAGAGGAAGGCTGCAGCATAGGCAAACTAGCAAGTGATTCAATTAAGAGCACACTCAGAACTAGAGGAAAAAAAAAAAAATAAAAAAATAAAAATTGTAGCAGACTTCTTTTTTCTCTCCTTTCTCAGCCAGTAATTTAACCCTTTTTTTTGGGCCGGTCAAACTGTCATGATTCTCAATGGCGAGAGAACATAGCCCAGCATATATGAGAACTAGCTCTTGGAAGATGGAAACTATACTGACTATGAACTAAACCTGCCGCACAACTAGAAGTGGCCGGGTAGCATGCCTACGTCTTTTATCCCTAGATGCCCAGCGCCAGCCGGAGAACTACCTAATCCTAGCAGAGGAAAAGACAGTCCTGGCTCACCTCTAGAGAAATTTTCCCAAAAGGCAGACAGAGGCCCCCACATATATTGGCGGTGATTTTAGATGAAATGACAAACGTAGTATGAAAATAGGTTTAGCAAAATCGAGGTCCGCTTACTAGATAGCATGAAGACAGAAAGGGCACTTTTATGGTCAGCAGAAAACCCTATCAAAACACCATCCAGAAATTACTTTAAGACTCTAGCATTAACTCATAACACCAGAGTGGCAATTTCCGCTCACAAGAGCTTTCCAGACACAGTAACGAAACAGCAGCTGTGAAGAGGAACAAAATGCAAAAAACACACAAGGACAAAAGTCCAACTTAGCTAGGAGTTGTCTAGTAGCAGGAACATGCACAGAAGGCTTCTGATTACATTGTTGACCGGCATGAAACTGACAGAGGAGCAAGGTTATATAGCGACTCCCACATCCTGATAGGAGCAGGTGAACAGAGGGGATGATGCACACAAGTACAATTCCACAAGTGGCCACCGGGGGAGCCCAGAATCCAATTTCACAACAGCTGGCTATTCAAATTGACCGGCGTTTGCGGGAGCGCAAAGCCGCTAATCCTCTGGTGGTGTTGTCTGAACAAACACCTGATTTAATGCAATGTGGTAGAATTCAGACTAGAAATGAACGGAAAAATCATAGACGTTAGAATGGGTTGTGTTTTTACTGTGGTCATTCTACACATGTTATATCAGCATGCTCTAAACGCCTAATAAGGGTTGTTAGTCCTGTCGCCATTGGTAATTTGCAACCTAAATTTATTTTGTCTGTAACTTTAATTTGCTCATTGTCCTCCTACCCTGTTATGGCGTTTGTGGATTCAGGTGCTGCCCTGAGTCTTATGGATCTGTCATTTGCCAAGCGCTGTGGTTTTGTTCTTGAGCCGTTGGTAAATCCTATCCCTCTTAGAGGTATTGATGCTACGCCAATGGCGGAAAATAAACCGCAGTTTTGGACACAGGTAACCATGTGCATGACTCCTGAACATCGGGAGGTGATTTGTTTTCTTGTTCTGCATAAAATGCATGATTTGGTCGTTTTGGGTTTGCCATGGTTACAGACCCATAATCCAGTCTTGGATTGGAAGGCAATGTCTGTGTCAAGTTGGGGCTGTCAGGGAATTCATGGTGATTCCCCGCCGGTGTCTATTGCTTCCTCTACTCCTTCGGAAGTTCCTGAGTATTTGTCTGATTATCAGGATGTATTCAGCGAGTCCAGGTCCAGTGCTCTGCCTCCTCATAGGGACTGTGACTGCGCTATAGATTTGATTCCAGGTAGTAAATTTCCTAAGGGAAGATTATTTAATCTGTCTGTACCTGAGCATACCGCAATGCGTTCGTATATCAAGGAATCTCTGGAGAAGGGGCATATCCGTCCATCCTCTTCCCCTCTTGGTGCGGGATTCTTTTTTGTGGCCAAGAAGGACGGATCTTTGAGACCTTGTATTGACTATCGGCTTCTGAATAAAATCACTGTTAAATTTCAGTATCCTTTGCCTCTGTTGTCGGACTTGTTTGCCCGGATTAAAGGTGCCAAGTGGTTCACCAAGATAGATCTTCGTGGTGCGTACAACCTTGTGCGCATTAAGCAAGGAGATGAATGGAAAACTGCATTTAATACGCCCGAAGGTCATTTTGAGTACTTGGTGATGCCTTTTGGGCTCTCTAATGCTCCTTCAGTGTTTCAGTCCTTTATGCATGATATTTTCCGGAAGTATCTGGATAAATTTATGATTGTTTATCTGGATGATATTTTGTTTTTTTCTGATGATTGGGACTCGCATGTAGAGCAGGTCAGGATGGTGTTTCAGGTTTTGCGTGAGAATGCTTTGTTTGTTAAGGGCTCAAAGTGTCTCTTTGGAGTACAGAAGGTTCCCTTTTTGGGTTTTATTTTTTCTCCTTCTGCGGTGGAGATGGACCCAGTCAAGGTCCGAGCTATTCATGATTGGACTCAACCCACGTCAGTTAAGAGTCTTCAGAAGTTCTTGGGTTTTGCTAACTTCTACCGTCGTTTTATCGCTAACTTTTCTAGCGTTGTTAAACCTTTGACGGATATGACCAAGAAAGGTTCAGATGTTTCTAACTGGGCTCCTGCAGCCGTGGAAGCTTTCCAAGAGTTGAAGCGCCGGTTTACTTCGGCGCCTGTTTTGTGCCAGCCTGATGTCTCACTTCCCTTTCAGGTGGAAGTGGATGCTTCTGAGATTGGGGCAGGGGCCGTTTTGTCGCAGAGAGGCCCTGGTTGCTCTGTAATGAGACCATGTGCTTTTTTCTCTTGGAAGTTTTCGCCTGCTGAGCGGAATTATGATGTTGGCAATCGGGAGTTGTTGGCCATGAAGTGGGCATTTGAGGAGTGGCGTCATTGGCTCGAGGGTGCTAAGCATCGTGTGGTGGTCTTGACTGATCACAAGAATCTGATGTATCTCGAGTCTGCTAAACGCCTGAATCCTAGACAGGCCCGTTGGTCATTGTTTTTCTCCCGTTTTGACTTTGTGGTCTCGTATTTACCAGGTTCAAAGAATGTGAAGGCTGATGCTCTTTCAAGGAGCTTTGTGCCTGACTCTCCTGGAGTCGCAGAACCAGTTGGTATTCTTAAAGAGGGAGTTATTTTGTCAGCCATTTCTCCGGATTTGCGACGTGTGTTGCAGAGATTTCAGGCTGGTAGACCTGACTCTTGTCCACCTGACAGACTGTTTGTTCCTGATAAGTGGACCAGCAGAGTCATTTCCGAGGTTCATTCCTCGGTGTTGGCAGGGCATCCGGGAATTTTTGGCACCAGAGATTTGGTGGCTAGGTCCTTTTGGTGGCCTTCCTTATCGCGGGATGTGCGGTCTTTTGTGCAGTCCTGTGGGACTTGTGCTCGAGCTAAGCCTTGCTGTTCTCGTGCCAGCGGGTTGCTCTTGCCCTTGCCTGTCCCGAAGAGGCCTTGGACACACATTTCCATGGATTTCATTTCAGATCTTCCCGTGTCTCAGGGCATGTCTGTCATCTGGGTGGTATGTGATCGCTTTTCCAAGATGGTCCATTTGGTATCTTTGCCTAAGCTGCCTTCCTCTTCCGATCTGGTTCCTTTGTTCTTTCAGAATGTGGTTCGTTTGCACGGCATTCCTGAGAATATTGTGTCTGACAGAGGATCCCAGTTTGTTTCCAGGTTCTGGCGATCCTTTTGTGCTAAGATGGGCATTGATTTGTCGTTTTCGTCTGCCTTTCATCCTCAGACTAATGGACAAACGGAGCGAACTAATCAGACTCTGGAGGCTTATTTGAGGTGTCTTGTTTCTGCTGATCAGGATGATTGGGTGACCTTCTTGCCGTTGGCTGAGTTTGCCCTTAATAATCGGGCTAGTTCCGCTACTTTGGTTTCGCCATTTTTCTGCAACTCTGGTTTCCATCCTCGTTTTTCCTCGGGACATGTGGAGCCTTCTGACTGTCCTGGGGTAGATTCCATGGTGGATAGGTTGCAGCAGATTTGGAATCATGTGGTGGACAACTTAAAGTTGTCACAGGAGAAGGCTCAGTGTTTTGCCAACCACCGCCGCGGTGTGGGTCCCCGACTTCGTGTTGGGGATTTGGTATGGCTGTCTTCTTGATTTGTTCCTATGAAGGTCTCCTCTCCTAAATTTAAGCCTCGCTTCATCGGTCCTTACAAGATATTGGAAATCCTTAATCCTGTGTCCTTTCGCTTGGATCTTCCGGTGTCGTTTGCCATTCACAACGTGTTCCATAGGTCTTTGTTGCGGCGGTACGTTGTGCCTGTGGTTCCTTCTGTTGAGCCTCCTGCTCCGGTGTTGGTTGAGGGCGAGTTGGAGTATGTGGTGGAGAAGATCTTGGATTCTCGTCTCTCCAGGCGGAGGCTTCAGTATCTGGTCAAGTGGAAGGGCTATGGTCAGGAGGATAATTCCTGGGTGGTTGCCTCTGATGTGCATGTGGCCGATTTAGTTCGTGCCTTTCACGCTGCTCATCCTGATCGCCCTGGTGGTCTTGGTGAGGGTTCGGTGACCCCTCCTTAAAGGGGGGGTACTGTTGTGAATTAGACTTTTTTTGGCTCCCTCTTGTTGTCACTAATGATATGACTCTGGGATTGTCTTTCCTCAGTTTGGCACCCACCTGGGTCGTTAGTCCAGGGGTGTTGCTATATAAACTTCCTGAATTCTCAGTCTGGTGCCCGGCATCGTTGTAATCCGTTCCTTTCTGTTTGCTCCTGTCTGCTGGTCCTGGATCTTGCAAAATTAAGCTAAGTCCTGCTTCTTGGTTTTTTGGTTATTTGCATTGCTCTTATTTTTTTTGTCCAGCTTGTACTAAATGTGATTCCTGATTTTTGCTGGAAGCTCTAGGGGGCTGGTATTCTCCCCCCGGGCCGTTAGACGGTTCGGGGGTTCTTGAATATCCAGCGTGGAAATTTTGATAGGGTTTTTGCTGACCGTATAAGTCATCTTACTATATTCTGCTATTAGTCAGTGGGCCTCTCTTTGCTAAATATCTAGTTCATTCTTACAATTTTAGTATAGATGGTTAGCACTCGACCATGTAGAACAAGGTGCAAGTGAAAAGGAACCAAAGATTCCGTAAAGTCCAAAAATAGATATAGAATCACTGCACTCAATAGAGAAAGTATGCTTTCAAGTGAATAAACTTTATTTACGGTGGTGGATGAAGCGACAGTATTTTTGACGTTTCGGCCGAACTCCGGCCTTTATCACATAGTCGCTGGAAAAAATATAAAACAATATATACAATCAGAATGCTTCATATACAAATATACAAGATATTTACAAAATATAGGAGAGCTAGTCTATCCGGGTTGATGAGGGTGCAAATATGCAGATGCAACTAGGCTGGCAATATCAAAAAACGACGCTGGGTATAGAACGTAAATGATTAAATACAGAGTAAAAAGATATGGAGCATACCCTTTAAGGTCACCGAAAGGTTATTGGCACCGTTTATTGGGATATCTCAAGTTGATGATATACTTCCTAAAGGTGAGAGGAGAGGGGGAAGAATAGTTAAGAAGATAGCCTAGAAATTGCTGGCAAAGTGTAACATTAAGAACAGTGACCTTGATGTAGTTTGTAGTAGTGCGTCTCTTGTATGGTATAATGTGACGTGACCGGGGGTGGGAACAAGCGGGGAGAAAAAATTAAGAGGGGAAAGAATTATGCTTATATATACATATATATGTGTGTACCCGTTTAGTGGATGATCCAGGAGGGGTTTGCGGCAAGCCAAAGGAGTGTTGTCCTGATTTTGATAATTGAGCTACAATGGGCAAAATAGTCAGGGTGAGAATATGGGACATGCTGGCGCTGGAGTCATTTTGCCGGGTAGGTGCTGGATGTATGCAATAGTACTCACAAGGACAGGAGGCGCAGTAGTCTTGCGAGAGCAACAACGTGCTCGTGCAGTAATTGTGTGCTGCACTGGATGCGGAATGTGAGTAGCGAGCCCGGGTAGCGCTGTCCTGACCATGAACACAGGGCTGTAGTAAATAGAATGGTAAGGGTGAGAATGTGGCATATAATACCGCTAGAGTTTAAAAGGGTGGTAGAGACGTACTTACTAGGATTGGTGGCGCAGTGGTCCTGCGGGCACAACGGCGTGCTGGTGCAGCGTGTGAGTTCTCTGTAACAGAGAGGGAATCCTTTTCATGCGGTGCCGTCCGGTCATGTGACCGGAAGTGAATGCGGCGCCACTGCGCCTGCGTCGGACCCTAGCCTGGTATCTATGGAGACCTGTGCCTGCGTGTGTGGTGTAACACCGCTCTCTGTCATGGCAGGTTGCGGAGGGGATAGCGCATGCGCTGGACTGTACCAGCAGGGCATGCCTGCGTCTGCGACCGAGCTGCTATAGTGATATGTGAGAAGGAGGGAGGTAATAGTAGATGAAGACCAGAGTGGAATAGCCTTCTAAAGGGGATGTTAGTAATGTATATATGGTGATCATACATAGTACAATCGACGGTATATATAGTACAATAGGCGGTCCGTATAATAATGCGATAGACAATAGACAATGAAACCAATAAACAAAAAAATGAGTAGATAAGTAAATAAATTGGTCAATAAAATATAGAATAATGGTAATTAGCATTTGTAGGAGTCCAAACAAAACAAAATTGGGAAGTAAAAGAAAATGAACAAAAAAGGGGAGGTTAAAGGAAAAGGAGAAACAAAGAGAAAAGGAATATAGGAAAAAGTGAGAAAAAAAAGAGAAAAAAAAGAGAAAAAAAAGGGAGGGGGGGGGGGGGGAAGGAAAAGAGGGATGTAGGTTGGTCTTACCGCCCCAGAGGAAGGATGAAGAGATTGAGACATACGATTTTTCAAATGATTTTTCAATGGGTCTAAGGAAAGAAAAGTATCAGATTAGCCAATCTATTTCTCGATTTAACCCTCTGGGGTGTAGGGTATCCAAGGTGTATATCCAGTACGTCTCCCTTTGTTTTAATAAGCGGATGTGGTTACCACCTCTCTTTGGTCTTGGCACTTTTTCAATAATCTGGTATCTTAGTTGAGATATGTTGTGTTTTGCCTCTTTGAAATGTGCTGGTAGGGGTAGCCATGTCTTACCACATCGGATCGTGGACTTGTGTGCGGAAATACGGTCACGTATGGCCTGGGTGGTCTCCCCCACGTAAAGCAGTCCACATGGGCATTTTATTATGTATACCACAAAGTTTGTTTCGCATGTGAAAAAATCTTTAATAGGGTATGATCTGCCAGTTCGGGGGTGTACGACTTCATTGCCCTTAATGATGTTTGAACAACTCATACAGCTTAGACACGGAAAGGTGCCAGTTCTGCGAAGTCCTGTGAGGGTCCGTGTGGATGTTTTGTTGGTATGTCCTAAGTCAGCTCTGACCACTCTGTCTTTAATGTTTTGGGGTCTTCTGAGACACATTAATGGTGGATTTCTGAATATGGTGATATTGGGATATGATTTCGTGAGGAGAGGCCAATGTTTATGAATCAAATTGTGGACTTTGTTCATGGATGGGTGATGGTCATGAACGAAGGGTAACCTAGGTGGTTTCGTGGTGGAAGAGTTGGTTCCCGTGTCATCGAGGGCCCTGGACATTTCCGTGGCTAGTAGTGTAGATGGATAATTCCTAGATTTGAATTTGTCTGACATTTCCTGTAATCTGGATTTTCTAGTGTCACTGTCGGATACAATTCTCGTAACCCTTTTGAATTGTGACCGTGGAAGACTATCTCTTGTGGACTTGGGGTGGCAGCTGTCATAGCGAAGGAGATTATTACAGTCAGTGGGCTTGGTGTAAATGTCGGTGGTCAATTTGCCCTGGGGGTTCTTCTGTACCCTTGTGTCCAAAAAGGTAATCGTCTCCAAATCATGAGAAAGTGTAAATTTGAGTTCTTCCCTGACGCTATTGAGGGTATTGAAGAAGGTAGATAGGCTACTGGGGTCTCCAAGCCAGATACAAAAAATGTCATCGATATAGCGGAGCCATATGATGGCATGCTGCTGGAATAGTGGATTAGTGTAGATGTGGTCACGCTCGAATCTGTCCATATATAGATTAGCGTAGGCGGGCGCAACATTTGAGCCCATGGCGGTCCCGCACGTCTGGACAAAAAAATCGTCCTCAAAACGAAAGAAATTGTCTCTCAGTACTATGTTGAGAAGGTCGAGACACAATTCTCGTAACCTTATGTCAGTGTTTGCTTCCTCAAGAGTTTGTAGAACTGCTTGTATACCCTTTTCATGAGCGATAGATGTGTACAGACTGTTCACGTCGAGAGTGCAGAGGATACTGGTTGGTGGGACTGTGTCAAGAGTGCGGATTTTGTTCAATAAATCGCCTGTGTCCAGAATGAAGGATTTGGTATTGTAAGTGTATGGTGTTAATATTTTTTCGAGAAATATTGATAGTGGATTCAGAATGGAATCTGTTGAGGCAACAATGGGACGACCAGGTGGGTTATGTAAGTCTTTGTGGATCTTGGGTAGGGTGTACAGCACCGGGGTGACTGGGTGTTGGTTAATTAGAAAAGTTTTTGTTTTGTTATCAATCGTCTTGTTTTCTAGATGTTTGTTAAGGATATTGTCAATTTTCCTACGTATGGCAAATGTAGGGTCGGATTGGACTTTTCTATAGGTTTTGGTGTCAGCTAGTTGTCTCCTTATTTCACCCACGTACTGGCTTTTGTTCATGACTACTAGAGCTCCACCCTTGTCCGCTGCCTTAATAATGATGTTGGTATTGTCCTGTAGGGACTTCAATGTTTGTGTCTCTAGTGTCGATAAGTTATGGCGGATGGGAAGTAGGCCCAACCGTTGGGTATGGATGATTTGTTTGATGTCCCTATCTACCAGGTCAACAAATGTCTCAACGGCATGATTGGATCTGGGGGGCATAAAGTTACTTGGACTCCTTAGACCCAAGGAGCTAATTGTGATGGGCGGACTTGGTTCACTATCAGAGATGGAACCTAGGGAGTTGGGTACGTGTGGTGAGGTGTTTTCAAAGTGTACCTTTAATCTAATATTACGATAGAATTGCTGGAGATCTTTCTCCAGTTGGAAGGCATTCCATTTAGGTGTTGGACAAAAGGAGAGACCGAGATTAAGAACTTTCAGCTCTAGGGGAGAAAGTGAATAGTCAGAAATGTTCACAACTATGTTTGGACTCCTACCTGCGAGCGAAGGACCATCTGTCGATTCTCGTCTCCTCCTCCTCGACCGCCTCGTTGGTGCGTGTTTTGGCCTAAAAAAGCCGTTCTGGAGGGGGGAGCTCTGCCAGTGTCGCTCCCGGATCCTGGAGATGAACCCCCGGCAGGAGAGGAGCCCCCTGAAGCTGTATATCCTCCCTGTTGGTAACGGGGTCTCTGGCGATAACGTTTCTGGGCTGTGTCCTCCCATCGGTACACTCTATTGTTGAGGTAATCTTCCGTGTCGCGTTGAAATTTGGACCTCTTTCTGTCTTCTAAGGTCTTCTGATGTGTTATAAGCGCTGAATCGATCTTACTTTTCAGGGTATTAAAGTCCGTAGTGCTCAAGGTTGAAGTAAGTTGTGTTTCGATTGTAGAGATTTTCTCCTCAGTCTCTTTGATAGCTTCTTGAAGATATTCGATTGTAAGTAGAATAATATCGAACGAGCACTTGTTCAGAATTTTCTGAAAGGTAGCACAATATTTGTTATTATCAGAAAACAGAGTTGGTCGTAGATTACACCTTAGTCCACGAGGTATCTTGCCCTGTCTATGGTACTCCCCTAATGTCGCACAATGCAAATCGTATGCTATCAGTCTCTTTCTCTCTTTTTCCCAGTCTTTCGTCTTGATATCTCTGCTAGGGATGTGGAGGAAGTCTGTGCCAGATCTAATTCTGGATAAGATTGTAGAGCCTAGTGCATCATCATACATGTAGGTTTCTGACGACATGGATAGTTAGGTCGGTGCTGATAACCAAGAAAACAGTCCAATTTTAGTATAGATGGTTAGCACTCGACCATGTAGAACAAGGTGCAAGTGAAAAGGAACCAAAGATTCCGTAAAGTCCAAAAATAGATATAGAATCACTGCACTCAATAGAGAAAGTATGCTTTCAAGTGAATAAACTTTATTTACGGTGGTGGATGAAGCGACAGTATTTTTGACGTTTCGGCCGAACTCCGGCCTTTATCACATAGTCGCTGGAAAAAATATAAAACAATATATACAATCAGAATGCTTCATATACAAATATACAAGATATTTACAAAATATAGGAGAGCTAGTCTATCCGGGTTGATGAGGGTGCAAATATGCAGATGCAACTAGGCTGGCAATATCAAAAAACGACGCTGGGTATAGAACGTAAATGATTAAATACAGAGTAAAAAGATATGGAGCATACCCTTTAAGGTCACCGAAAGGTTATTGGCACCGTTTATTGGGATATCTCAAGTTGATGATATACTTCCTAAAGGTGAGAGGAGAGGGGGAAGAATAGTTAAGAAGATAGCCTAGAAATTGCTGGCAAAGTGTAACATTAAGAACAGTGACCTTGATGTAGTTTGTAGTAGTGCGTCTCTTGTATGGTATAATGTGACGTGACCGGGGGTGGGAACAAGCGGGGAGAAAAAAGAGCGGTGTTACACCACACACGCAGGCACAGGTCTCCATAGACACCAGGCTAGGGTCCGACGCAGGCGCAGTGGCGCCGCATTCACTTCCGGTCACATGACCGGACGGCACCGCATGAAAAGGATTCCCTCTCTGTTACAGAGAACTCACACGCTGCACCAGCACGCCGTTGTGCCCGCAGGACCACTGCGCCACCAATCCTAGTAAGTACGTCTCTACCACCCTTTTAAACTCTAGCGGTATTATATGCCACATTCTCACCCTTACCATTCTATTTACTACAGCCCTGTGTTCATGGTCAGGACAGCGCTACCCGGGCTCGCTACTCACATTCCGCATCCAGTGCAGCACACAATTACTGCACGAGCACGTTGTTGCTCTCGCAAGACTACTGCGCCTCCTGTCCTTGTGAGTACTATTGCATACATCCAGCACCTACCCGGCAAAATGACTCCAGCGCCAGCATGTCCCATATTCTCACCCTGACTATTTTGCCCATTGTAGCTCAATTATCAAAATCAGGACAACACTCCTTTGGCTTGCCGCAAACCCCTCCTGGATCATCCACTAAACGGGTACACACATATATATGTATATATAAGCATAATTCTTTCCCCTCTTAATTTTTTCTCCCCGCTTGTTCCCACCCCCGGTCACGTCACATTATACCATACAAGAGACGCACTACTACAAACTACATCAAGGTCACTGTTCTTAATGTTACACTTTGCCAGCAATTTCTAGGCTATCTTCTTAACTATTCTTCCCCCTCTCCTCTCACCTTTAGGAAGTATATCATCAACTTGAGATATCCCAATAAACGGTGCCAATAACCTTTCGGTGACCTTAAAGGGTATGCTCCATATCTTTTTACTCTGTATTTAATCATTTACGTTCTATACCCAGCGTCGTTTTTTGATATTGCCAGCCTAGTTGCATCTGCATATTTGCACCCTCATCAACCCGGATAGACTAGCTCTCCTATATTTTGTAAATATCTTGTATATTTGTATATGAAGCATTCTGATTGTATATATTGTTTTATATTTTTTCCAGCGACTATGTGATAAAGGCCGGAGTTCGGCCGAAACGTCAAAAATACTGTCGCTTCATCCACCACCGTAAATAAAGTTTATTCACTTGAAAGCATACTTTCTCTATTGAGTGCAGTGATTCTATATCTATTTTTGGACTTTACGGAATCTTTGGTTCCTTTTCACTTGCACCTTGTTCTACATGGTCGAGTGCTAACCATCTATACTAAAATTGGACTGTTTTCTTGGTTATCAGCACCGACCTAACTATCCATGTCGTCAGAAACCTACATGTATGATGATGCACTAGGCTCTACAATCTTATCCAGAATTAGATCTGGCACAGACTTCCTCCACATCCCTAGCGGAGATATCAAGACGAAAGACTGGGAAAAAGAGAGAAAGAGACTGATAGCATACGATTTGCATTGTGCGACATTAGGGGAGTACCATAGACAGGGCAAGATACCTCGTGGACTAAGGTGTAATCTACGACCAACTCTGTTTTCTGATAATAACAAATATTGTGCTACCTTTCAGAAAATTCTGAACAAGTGCTCGTTCGATATTATTCTACTTACAATCGAATATCTTCAAGAAGCTATCAAAGAGACTGAGGAGAAAATCTCTACAATCGAAACACAACTTACTTCAACCTTGAGCACTACGGACTTTAATACCCTGAAAAGTAAGATCGATTCAGCGCTTATAACACATCAGAAGACCTTAGAAGACAGAAAGAGGTCCAAATTTCAACGCGACACGGAAGATTACCTCAACAATAGAGTGTACCGATGGGAGGACACAGCCCAGAAACGTTATCGCCAGAGACCCCGTTACCAACAGGGAGGATATACAGCTTCAGGGGGCTCCTCTCCTGCCGGGGGTTCATCTCCAGGATCCGGGAGCGACACTGGCAGAGCTCCCCCCTCCAGAACGGCTTTTTTAGGCCAAAACACGCACCAACGAGGCGGTCGAGGAGGAGGAGACGAGAATCGACAGATGGTCCTTCGCTCGCAGGTAGGAGTCCAAACATAGTTGTGAACATTTCTGACTATTCACTTTCTCCCCTAGAGCTGAAAGTTCTTAATCTCGGTCTCTCCTTTTGTCCAACACCTAAATGGAATGCCTTCCAACTGGAGAAAGATCTCCAGCAATTCTATCGTAATATTAGATTAAAGGTACACTTTGAAAACACCTCACCACACGTACCCAACTCCCTAGGTTCCATCTCTGATAGTGAACCAAGTCCGCCCATCACAATTAGCTCCTTGGGTCTAAGGAGTCCAAGTAACTTTATGCCCCCCAGATCCAATCATGCCGTTGAGACATTTGTTGACCTGGTAGATAGGGACATCAAACAAATCATCCATACCCAACGGTTGGGCCTACTTCCCATCCGCCATAACTTATCGACACTAGAGACACAAACATTGAAGTCCCTACAGGACAATACCAACATCATTATTAAGGCAGCGGACAAGGGTGGAGCTCTAGTAGTCATGAACAAAAGCCAGTACGTGGGTGAAATAAGGAGACAACTAGCTGACACCAAAACCTATAGAAAAGTCCAATCCGACCCTACATTTGCCATACGTAGGAAAATTGACAATATCCTTAACAAACATCTAGAAAACAAGACGATTGATAACAAAACAAAAACTTTTCTAATTAACCAACACCCAGTCACCCCGGTGCTGTACACCCTACCCAAGATCCACAAAGACTTACATAACCCACCTGGTCGTCCCATTGTTGCCTCAACAGATTCCATTCTGAATCCACTATCAATATTTCTCGAAAAAATATTAACACCATACACTTACAATACCAAATCCTTCATTCTGGACACAGGCGATTTATTGAACAAAATCCGCACTCTTGACACAGTCCCACCAACCAGTATCCTCTGCACTCTCGACGTGAACAGTCTGTACACATCTATCGCTCATGAAAAGGGTATACAAGCAGTTCTACAAACTCTTGAGGAAGCAAACACTGATATAAGGTTACGAGAATTGTGTCTCGACCTTCTCAACATAGTACTGAGAGACAATTTCTTTCGTTTTGAGGACGATTTTTTTGTCCAGACGTGCGGGACCGCCATGGGCTCAAATGTTGCGCCCGCCTACGCTAATCTATATATGGACAGATTCGAGCGTGACCACATCTACACTAATCCACTATTCCAGCAGCATGCCATCATATGGCTCCGCTATATCGATGACATTTTTTGTATCTGGCTTGGAGACCCCAGTAGCCTATCTACCTTCTTCAATACCCTCAATAGCGTCAGGGAAGAACTCAAATTTACACTTTCTCATGATTTGGAGACGATTACCTTTTTGGACACAAGGGTACAGAAGAACCCCCAGGGCAAATTGACCACCGACATTTACACCAAGCCCACTGACTGTAATAATCTCCTTCGCTATGACAGCTGCCACCCCAAGTCCACAAGAGATAGTCTTCCACGGTCACAATTCAAAAGGGTTACGAGAATTGTATCCGACAGTGACACTAGAAAATCCAGATTACAGGAAATGTCAGACAAATTCAAATCTAGGAATTATCCATCTACACTACTAGCCACGGAAATGTCCAGGGCCCTCGATGACACGGGAACCAACTCTTCCACCACGAAACCACCTAGGTTACCCTTCGTTCATGACCATCACCCATCCATGAACAAAGTCCACAATTTGATTCATAAACATTGGCCTCTCCTCACGAAATCATATCCCAATATCACCATATTCAGAAATCCACCATTAATGTGTCTCAGAAGACCCCAAAACATTAAAGACAGAGTGGTCAGAGCTGACTTAGGACATACCAACAAAACATCCACACGGACCCTCACAGGACTTCGCAGAACTGGCACCTTTCCGTGTCTAAGCTGTATGAGTTGTTCAAACATCATTAAGGGCAATGAAGTCGTACACCCCCGAACTGGCAGATCATACCCTATTAAAGATTTTTTCACATGCGAAACAAACTTTGTGGTATACATAATAAAATGCCCATGTGGACTGCTTTACGTGGGGGAGACCACCCAGGCCATACGTGACCGTATTTCCGCACACAAGTCCACGATCCGATGTGGTAAGACATGGCTACCCCTACCAGCACATTTCAAAGAGGCAAAACACAACATATCTCAACTAAGATACCAGATTATTGAAAAAGTGCCAAGACCAAAGAGAGGTGGTAACCACATCCGCTTATTAAAACAAAGGGAGACGTACTGGATATACACCTTGGATACCCTACACCCCAGAGGGTTAAATCGAGAAATAGATTGGCTAATCTGATACTTTTCTTTCCTTAGACCCATTGAAAAATCATTTGAAAAATCGTATGTCTCAATCTCTTCATCCTTCCTCTGGGGCGGTAAGACCAACCTACATCCCTCTTTTCCTTCCCCCCCCCCCCCCTCCCTTTTTTTTCTCTTTTTTTTCTCTTTTTTTTCTCACTTTTTCCTATATTCCTTTTCTCTTTGTTTCTCCTTTTCCTTTAACCTCCCCTTTTTTGTTCATTTTCTTTTACTTCCCAATTTTGTTTTGTTTGGACTCCTACAAATGCTAATTACCATTATTCTATATTTTATTGACCAATTTATTTACTTATCTACTCATTTTTTTGTTTATTGGTTTCATTGTCTATTGTCTATCGCATTATTATACGGACCGCCTATTGTACTATATATACCGTCGATTGTACTATGTATGATCACCATATATACATTACTAACATCCCCTTTAGAAGGCTATTCCACTCTGGTCTTCATCTACTATTACCTCCCTCCTTCTCACATATCACTATAGCAGCTCGGTCGCAGACGCAGGCATGCCCTGCTGGTACAGTCCAGCGCATGCGCTATCCCCTCCGCAACCTGCCATGACAGAGAGCGGTGTTACACCACACACGCAGGCACAGGTCTCCATAGATACCAGGCTAGGGTCCGACGCAGGCGCAGTGGCGCCGCATTCACTTCCGGTCACATGACCGGACGGCACCGCATGAAAAGGATTCCCTCTCTGTTACAGAGAACTCACACGCTGCACCAGCACGCCGTTGTGCCCGCAGGACCACTGCGCCACCAATCCTAGTAAGTACGTCTCTACCACCCTTTTAAACTCTAGCGGTATTATATGCCACATTCTCACCCTTACCATTCTATTTACTACAGCCCTGTGTTCATGGTCAGGACAGCGCTACCCGGGCTCGCTACTCACATTCCGCATCCAGTGCAGCACACAATTACTGCACGAGCACGTTGTTGCTCTCGCAAGACTACTGCGCCTCCTGTCCTTGTGAGTACTATTGCATACATCCAGCACCTACCCGGCAAAATGACTCCAGCGCCAGCATGTCCCATATTCTCACCCTGACTATTTTGCCCATTGTAGCTCAATTATCAAAATCAGGACAACACTCCTTTGGCTTGCCGCAAACCCCTCCTGGATCATCCACTAAACGGGTACACACATATATATGTATATATAAGCATAATTCTTTCCCCTCTTAATTTTTTCTCCCCGCTTGTTCCCACCCCCGGTCACGTCACATTATACCATACAAGAGACGCACTACTACAAACTACATCAAGGTCACTGTTCTTAATGTTACACTTTGCCAGCAATTTCTAGGCTATCTTCTTAACTATTCTTCCCCCTCTCCTCTCACCTTTAGGAAGTATATCATCAACTTGAGATATCCCAATAAACGGTGCCAATAACCTTTCGGTGACCTTAAAGGGTATGCTCCATATCTTTTTACTCTGTATTTAATCATTTACGTTCTATACCCAGCGTCGTTTTTTGATATTGCCAGCCTAGTTGCATCTGCATATTTGCACCCTCATCAACCCGGATAGACTAGCTCTCCTATATTTTGTAAATATCTTGTATATTTGTATATGAAGCATTCTGATTGTATATATTGTTTTATATTTTTTCCAGCGACTATGTGATAAAGGCCGGAGTTCGGCCGAAACGTCAAAAATACTGTCGCTTCATCCACCACCGTAAATAAAGTTTATTCACTTGAAAGCATACTTTCTCTATTGAGTGCAGTGATTCTAGTTCATTCTTACGTTTGTCTTTTCTTCTTACCTCACCGTTATTATTTGTTGGGGGCTTGTATCCAACTTTTGGGGTCTTTTCTCTGGAGGCAAGAAAGGTCTATCTTTTCCCTTCTAGGGTTAGTTAGTTCTCCGGCTGGCGCGAGACGTCTAGAACCAACGTAGGCACGTTCCCCGGCTGCTGCTATTTGTGGTGCTAGGATTAGATATATGGTCAGCCCAGTTACCACTGCCCTATGAGCTGGTTTTTTGTGTTTGCAGACTTGGTATTCACTTTTGAGACCCTCTGCCATTGGGGTCATAACAGATTCCCCATACTGTATAATGACTGCACATGATGCCCCATACTGTATAATGACTGCACATGATGCTCCATACTGTATATTGGCTGCACATGATGCTCCATACTGTATAATGACCGCACATGATGCTCCATACTGTATAATGACCACACATGATGCTCCATACTGTATAATGACTGCACATGATGCTCCATACTGTATAATGGCCACACATGATGCTCCATACTGTATAATGGCCGCACATGATGCTCCATACTGTATAATGACTGCACATGATGCTCCATACTGTATAATGACCGCACATGATGCTCCATACTGTATAATGACCCCACATGATGCTCCATACTGTATAATGACCGCACATGATGCTTCGTACCATATAATGGCCACACATAGCTACTCCTACACACGCGGCTGCGCTCCGTACACTTTGCACACGGCTCCGCTCCATACACCTCGTACACACGTGGCTCCGCTCCAGACACCTCGTACACACACGGCTCCGCTCCAGACACCTCGCGCGCGCGCACGCACACACACACACACACACACACACACACACACACACACACACACACACACACACACACACACACACGGCTCCGCTCCGCACACCTCGCGCGCACACACACGGCTCCGCTCCGCACACCTCGCGTGCACACACAGGGCTCCGCTCCGCACACCTCGCGCACACACACGGCTCCGCTCCGCACACCTCGCACACACACGGCTCCGCTCCGCACACCTCGCACACACACGGCTCCGCTCCGCACACCTCGCACACACACGGCTCCGCTCCGCACACCTCGTACACACACGGCTCCGCTCCGCACACCTCGTACACACTCGGCTCCGCTCCGCACACCTCGTACACACTCGGCTCCGCTCCGCACACCTCGTACACACTCGGCTCCGCTCCGCACACCTCGTACACACTCGGCTCCGCTCCGCACACCTCGTACACACTCGGCTCCGCTCCGCACACCTCGTACACACACGGCTCCGCTCCGCACACCTCGTACACACACGGCTCCGCTCCGCACACCTCGTACACACACGGCTCCGCTCCGCACACCTCGTACACACATGGCTCTGCTCCGCACACCTCGTACACACACGGCTCTGCTACATCCACACTGTACACCTCCTGACCCCATACAAGGCATTACTTACCTCCTGCAGGACGACCATGTGGCAAGGTGGCAGCAACCAACAAGTCCTGCAATCCACGGAGGTCCCGATCGTGCCGATCATGTGACCGCTGACTCCTCCCCTCCTGTGACCTCATCACAGGTCCTGTGCTCAGAAAGCAGGCAGCCATACAGGAGGGTAAGGGCCCGGGGCATGGCTTAAGTTAACTATACAAGGGGGCGTGTCGGTCCTGCTGTCTGCGCCGCGGGATTAGAGTGCCCCGTGTGGGAGTGCGGGGCAGAGGCTGAAAACCGGGACAATCCCGAACAATGAGGGACGGTTGGGAGCTATGCCATAGCTATCTATGTATGTGTGTCAGGACCTGTGGTGATGTCACAACCACATGTCTAATCATGTGATGGGTTCTGGGTGTGGTTTCAGACTACTTAATGGAGGTGTGTTTGGCACATGGGAGAGTGTATGGGAATCTGTCAGTGTGGACAGATTTCCGTGTGTCCAGGTGGGACACTACAGACAGGAGTCTGTGTATTGAGAGGAAGAAGCCTTTCTGTGTCTGTGGCTTCAGACAGAGCCCGCGTGCTGGACATAGCACAGCCTGTGTGCCTACAGGTCTGAGAGAGAGCAGAGCTCCCCTATGGACTTTGGAGGATTCATCTGTCTGGTATAAGACTGAATATCGTTTGTTTATGTTTCCTAAATGGTTTATGGAGTGAATTAACCTACATGGACATTAAAGAGAATGTGCCTCCTGTTTCCTCCTATGCACCTGAGCGAGTGAATCCCTACAATTGGTGGAGAATGCAGGCAAAGATCCAAGGAGCACGTCTTGCAGCGCTGGCTGGTCTGAGCCAGAAGATTGGACGGTCTTGAAAAACCGTGAGTAAAAACTGATCGGGGTCAGTGAGAACTGCAGTTTGTGGATACCTCTGAGGAGAAGAGGGATCCGGGAACCTGTGTGGCCGCCACCAACAGGTAACGGTCTGGAAACCGTGTGATACTGACCAGGGTCAGCGAAAAACTGTGTTTGGGCTGTAAAGCCGGGTGTGAAAGAGACCGAAATCTGTGTGCTGTACTGACTGGGGTCAGTGAAAGGCTGTTTTTTTTCTATAAAGCACGTGTGCAGGACAGGTGCTTGGTGTGGATCGGCGAGTCCAGGTATTTCTCTTTTTCCTTCTGTGGAGTTAGTTGCTGTGGCTCGGCGGGGCAACGAAGATTGTGTCTGGCTGTAACTCGGCGGGGTTACGAAGCTGACAAGCGGCTTGCTGTGGATCGGCGGGTCCACGAAGTCTGCGGTAGAGCCTTGTGGAGTGTGGCCGCGGTTGCAGTGGGAGGTTCCGCAGTGGCTGGAGCTGCAGTGGCAGCAGCGGCGGCTTGTGGTCGGCAGCCGGAGGTGCCACTTGTGTGTAACTGCAGCGGGAGCTGTGGCGGTACCAGCAGGAGCTGGTGAAGTGACATATTAAAAAAAAAAAAAAAAAAAAGAGACATTGCTGGTTTAGTGTGTGCAGTCTCTTAAAGGGCCAGAGTCACGTTGGTGTGCTGGGCGAACTGAGGCCTGAGAGTACTGTGGGAAGTCCACGGGGTGTACCCCAGTGTTGGGTGGTGTCCCTAAAAGTGGGGTGGAGTCCCAAAATGGAGCGGTGACCCCAAATAATTATGGTTGGCCAAAAAGGGGCTGCGTCTTAAAAGGGGGTAGTTACCCAAAAGGGGGTGGAGTCCCTAAAAGGGGTGATGGCCCTAAAGGAGAAAATAGTCCACAAGGGGGCGGTAACCCAATTAGGGGTGGTGGCCCAAAAAGGGGCGGCGGCGAATGCGCTGTTGAACTGTTGCCGGGTTCAATGTAAGAACTGCGCATGTTCAGAATGTTTTACTGACTTCATCTGACAAGATGACACAGAGCTGTTCTGTAGAAGTCAATGGAGTATGCGTGACTGGACTTCTGGACTCAGGGAGCCTGGTGACGCTGGTGAGCGCCACACTCCCTGTCTATCTGATTCCTGGAAGGAAGATGGAAGTCCACTGCGTTCATGGGGTCGCTAGGGATTATCTGGTGTCCAGAGTAATCATTGAGACGCCCACTAGTATTGCCAGCCATGATGTACCTGTAGTCTCAGACTTGCCATTCCCTGTTGTAATAGGCCAGGACTTTGAAAAGTTTTGGGACTTGTGGGAGGAAAGGGGAGTGTCTGATTGCTCGGAACAGAGACAGAATGACCCTAAGGGAGCCCCACCACAACAGGCGGCTGTAGTGATTCCGAGTGGTGTGATGTGTGAAAAGGAGATAGCGACACCTAAGGTCGATAATCCAGAGTTCCCTGGTGACTGGAAGAAAGTGTGGATTTGACACTTGTGTAAATGGGGAATTGCTGTTCCAGGATGACAGAGTGAGAGGGGGTGACTCCTATCCAGACTGTGACTTGAGCGCAAAGGGAAAAGTGTGCAGTAAGGAGGAGCCGAGTAAAAATCACAGATCTTCCTCTCGTCGCGGGGGACGGAAAAAGACGGGACAGGTTACACCCTCTGAGAAGAAAGATGATGAGGAAGAGACAGGGTCAGGTGCAGATAACGTTATTGTCCTTGATGAGGAGGTCACTTTATCTCTGACAAACCCTAGCGCTGAGATAGTTAGTGACGGGCTGGGGTTAAAACAGACCGGTGGTAGTCCCACATCTGCAATGCCTGGAAAGACTGAAGTGGCTCAGTATGATGAAGTACCTGATGCTGAAGAGATGGAGAACTCTGAAGTTACCAAGAGTCCAGAGGTACCTAAGAGTAAACAGACAGAGAGCCCAGGAGAAACCATAGAGGTCGATGCAGAGACAGGTGGAACTCTGTAGAGGCAGAGTGTGGGTGGGCAAGAGCCCCCGTTTGAAAGTTTAATTAAAGAACTGGTGGTGCGACATGTGCTGGCCAAAAGAGAGCAGGACCATAACATAGAGCTGCTTAAAGAAACTGTTGAACAAGAAAGGGTCCTGAGGCAAGCAATTGAGCACAAAATGGGTGACCTAGAGAAGGAGGTCGTTGAACTCAGAGGTCACCTATCAGCGTGTCAGGCCATGAATAGGGCCATATTGAAAGATATGGATGTGCTCAGAATGGCTCAAGAAAAGCATCAGCAGGAGCTTCTCCAGAGAGAGAGGAGGAACGTCGCTGCCTGGCAGAGGAGTTGCCAATGCCCATTTTGGTGAAGGCTCAAGCGGAAGAAAAGACTGAGGAAGAGGTCATGCTAAAAGCGGAACAAGAGAGTCACCCGGTCGTGACAGACGTCTTGGTGGAAAGGTCAGAGGCAAAAAGGGAGCCGTCTGTCTTTGAAGAGAGTGAGACCCTGCTCTTCAAGACCGTGATTGATGTACCTGAAGAAGTACAAGAAGCCTGTACCGGTGAAGGTGTGCATGAGGCATTTAGAAACGCAGTAGAGGCGTGTAGTGTGCACTGGGCGCCTGAGACTCATCAACTGGTCATACTTTCGTCTAGAGAAGTCACAGTGAAGCGGGTGGCTGTCCTGAGAGAGATGCATCTACAATGCCTCCGCACAAAACAAATGATCACGATGAAGAATGAGGAAGCCGCTCGACGTCTGGAGCTAGTGAGAGAAGCTCAAAATCGGCTTGGCTTGGTGGAAGACATCATTCTGGTACCCAGAAATTTGGTGGGAAAAGTCATCGGGAGGCTTGGCCGAGTGATGCAGGAGATTGTGAATAGGTCCGGTGTGAAGAGACTGAGAGTTCTGGGTGATGACGAGGCCCAGGTCGTGGGTGAAGATAAGATGGTTCCGTTCCTTTTTGTCTGATCCATGGAGAGTCTTGAAAATATCCGGATGCTCCTGGGGTATCGCATGAGTTACCTAATAGAAGTTGAGCAGCTAAGACGTGAGAGGGAGCAGGTCAATATAGAGCTGCGGGAATTGGCAAACAGATTGCCACCACCTTCAACTTGCGGTATAGAGAGACGAAGAGGTTCTCTAAAGATTCGAAGTCCCCAAGCTAACAGAGGATTTAGAGATACATTGAAGAACTGCTCTTCAGGCAATAAAGACGATGGGAGAAGTTGGCCTGATGAAACAGGTAGAAGCAGTGATGCCTCAGTCAGCTCAGGGTTGTGACCTAAGCAGGAGATCCTGTAGCAGACGAGAGGACAAGGGTTCAATAACAGGCTCTGATTTAGACAGACGGTTTGACTGTCAGGGACGACTGAGAAGGGTCTCTAGTCGGTTAAGGACAAGTGCCAAGCCCCATGGCTTTAGGCAGAGGGGGGAGGTATGTAGCGTGGCGAAAGGGTGCCTAATCGATGGGAGATATGTGTCACATAGATGGCTTACAGCTGTGATGTAACCATAGCTATCTATGTATGTGTGTCAGGACCTGTGGTGATGTCACAACCACATGTCTAATCATGTGATGGGTTCTGGGTGTGGTTTCAGACTACTTAATGGAGGTGTGTTTGGCACATGGGAGAGTGTATGGGAATCTGTCAGTGTGGACAGATTTCCGTGTGTCCAGGTGGGACACTACAGACAGGAGTCTGTGTATTGAGAGGAAGAAGCCTTTCTGTGTCTGTGGCTTCAGACAGAGCCCGCGTGCTGGACATAGCACAGCCTGTGTGCCTACAGGTCTGAGAGAGAGCAGAGCTCCCCTATGGACTTTGGAGGATTCATCTGTCTGGTATAAGACTGAATATCGTTTGTTTATGTTTCCTAAATGGTTTATGGAGTGAATAAACCTACATGGACATTAAAGAGAATGTGCCTCCTGTTTCCTCCTATGCACCTGAGCAAGTGAATCCCTACAATACATATACTGTATATATATATATATATATATATATATATATATATATATATATATATAATATATATATATATATATATATATATATATATATATATATATATATATAGTAAGGGGTTCACTCGCTCAGGTGCAACGGCTGACACGCAGGAGACACGTTCCTTTAAAAGTTCATCGGGTTGATTGCTACATAAACCGCATAGCAACATGAACAACGGGTAAACAGTTTTACATCAGACGGATGAGACCTCAATGTCCATAATAGAGCTCCACTCTCTCAGGTCTGTAGGCACACAAACTGTGCTATGTCCAGCACGCAGGCCCAGTCCTGGAGCCTTAACACACTGTGGAGGCTTTCTCCTCCACACACACAGACTCCTGTCTGTAGTGTCCCGCCTGGACACAGGGATCTCTGTCCACACTCACAGACTCCCAAACACTCCCAGACTCCCAAACACTCACAGCCATAAGCCAAACACAGCTCCATTATGTAGCCTGAAACCACACCCAGGAACCCATCACATGATTAGACATGTGGTTCTGACATCACCACAGGTCCTGAACCAAACATAGATAGGCATGGTTATGCCCCTTACCCAGGGGTGAGGTATATGGGTAGCCAGACCCTCCCATACATACCTCTACATACCTCCCCCCCCTGCCTAAAGCCGTGGGGCTTGGCACTTGTCCTAAACCGACTAGAGACCCTTCTCAGTCCTCCCTGACAGTCAAACCGTCTGTCTAAGTCAGGGCCTGTTATTGAACCCTTTCGTCGGCATTCGTCATCCCTTTCCGTCACATCCTTTGATAACGATGACCCCTTGTCATCTCGTCTGCTACAGGATCTCCCGCTTAAGTCACTGAGCCCTGAGCTAACTGAGGAGTCACTATTTCTAGCTCTTCCATCTGACCACCTTCAGTTCTCTCTCGGTCGTTGATCTCTCCTATTGTCTTTCTTCGGAGAGCATCTCTTCTCTTTACCTCTATATCCTCTGTTAATTTCAGCTTGAGGACTTCCAGGCTTTAGAGCACCTCTTCGCCTCTCTGGCAGCTGTTTATTAACTTGCAGTCTCTCAAGTCTCAGCTGTTCTACCTCCCTTAGGTATGCCATGCGATATTCCAGGAGCATGCGGATATTCCTAAGACTCTCTCTGGATCCGACAACCAGGAACGGAACCATCCCATCTTCACCCATGACCTGGACCTCTTCATCAGCCGGTATCCTCAGTCTCTTCAGACCGGATTTATCCACCATCTCCTGCATCACTCTCCCAAGTTTCCCAATGACTTTCGCCACCAGAACTTTGGGTACTTGGACTGTGTCTTCGACTAAGCCCAGCCAACTAAGAGCTTTCCTTTCATGCTCCAAACGTCGAACGGCTTCTTCATTCTTCAAAATGATACTCTGTTTTGTACGGAGGCAGTGTAGGTTCATATCCCTCAGGACAGCCACCCGCTTCACTGTGACTTTCCTAGTCGACAGTATGACCAATTGCTGAGTCTCAGGCGCCCAGTGCACACTACACGCCTCTATTGCCTTTCTAAATGCCTCATGCACACCCTTCCTGGCGCACGCTTCTCGCATGTCTTCGGGTACTTCTATTATGCTCTTGAAAAGTGGGGTCTCATCTTCACGGACATCTGCCACGACCGGGTGACTGTCTTTCTCCGCTTTTAGCACGAACTCTTCCTCAGTCTTTTCTTCTGCTTGAACCTTCGCCAAGATGGGCATTGGCAACTCCTCTGCCAGGCAGCGACGCTCCTCCTCTCTCTGGAAAAAGTCCTGCTGATGCTTTTCTTGAGCCACGCTTAGCACGTCCATATCTTTCAATATGGCCCTATTCACGGCATGACACACCGACAGCTGATGTCTGAGTTCAAAGACCTCCTTCTCTAGGTCACCCACTTTGTGCTCAATTGCTTGCCTCAGGACCCTTTCTTGTTCGACTGTTTCTTTAAGCAGCTCAATGTTTTGGTCCTGCTCTCTTTTGGCTAGCATATGTCGCACCACCAGTTCTTTAATTAAACTTTCAGACGGGGGGCTCTTGCCCACCCACACTCTGCCTCTTCAGAGTTCCACCTGTTTCTGCATCGACCTCTATGGTCTCTCCTGGGCTCTTGGCAACTTCAGAGTTCTCCACCTCTTCAACATCGGGTACTCTGGAGCCTTCATACTGATCCACTTCACTCTTTCCGGGCGTTGCAGATGTGGGTCTACTACAGGTCTGTTCTATCGCCAGCCCGTCACTACCTCAGTGCTAGGGTTTGTCAGAGATAAAGTGACCTCCTCATCAAGGACAATAACGTTATCTGCACCTGACCCTGTCTCTTCCTCATCATTTTTCTTCTCAGAGGGTGTAACCTGTCCCGCCTTTCTGCGGCCCCCGCGACGAGATGAAGATCTGCGATTTTTACTCGGCTCCTCCTTACTGCACTCCTTTCCCCTTGCGCTCGAGACACAGTCTGGATAGGAGTCACCCCCTCTCACCCTGTCATCCTGGAACAGCAAGTCCCCACTTAAACAGGTGTCAGACCCACACTTTCTTCCAGTCACCCGTAACTCTGGAATATTGACATTAGGTGGCGCTACTTTCTCTTTACACATCCCATTAACAGGAATCCCCACAACCTGCTGCTGTAGTGGGGCTTCAATATGACCATTCCGTCTCTCCTCTGAACAACCCCACACTGCGTCAACTTCCCATATGTCTTCAAAGATCACAAAGTCCCGGTCCCTCTCAAATGGGTAGAACAAGTCTGGTGTTATACCGCCATCTTGGCACTTTACATTTTTGGACATATCAATGATCACTCTGTCCACAGTATAGTCAACAGTGACCCCATGCATGCAGCGAACATTGACCTTTTTCTCAGTTAGACAGAGAACGAGAGGAGTTCCCGTCAGAGTCACCTGACTCTTTGAGTCCAGCAGTCCAGATACTCCTTCACGGTGTAACATAACAGTACACACCTGTGGGCTGTCATCAAATGGGAAGTCTATGCCGCACTCGGAATACACAAAACACAAACATTGTTTTTCCCCTTTTGAAAGCTCCACCCCTTTTGGGTTACCCCCTTGTGGGCTACCGTCCCCTTGTGGACCATTTTCTCCTTTAGGGCCACCACCCCTTTTAGGGACTCCACCCCCTTTTGGGCAACTACCCCCTTTTGAGATGCAGCCCCTTTTTGGCACCGCTCCATTTTTTGGGACTCCACCCCACTCTGTGGTACACCCCGTGGACTTCCCACAGCACTCTCAGGCCCCAGTTCCCCCAGCACACCAATGTGACTCTGGCCCTTTAAGAGTCTGCACACTCTAAACCAGCAATGTCTTTTTTTTTTTTTTTTTTTCTCTCTCTCTCTTTGCTGCAACCGCGCTGCACAGCTCAACCGCAGACTTCGTGGACCCACCGATCCACAGCAAGCTTCGTAACCCCACCGAGTTACCGCCAGACGCCTTCAGTCTTCATGGCCCCACCGAGCCACAGCAAGTTGATCAGAGAAGAAACAAAAGAAATACATGGACTCGCCGGTCCACAGCAAGCACTTGCACACGTGCTTATAGAAAAAAAACAGTCTCTCACTGACCCTGGTCAGATTAACACATACTACGGTCTGTTACACACCTGGCTTTAACACAGCCCAAAAACAGTTTTTCACTGACCCCGGTCAGTACAATACACAGTTTTCAGACCGTCACCTTTTGGCAACTTCACGGGTTTCTGGACACCCCTCAGCCTCAGAGATGCCCAGACGCACTGTCTCCGTTTTCTTCCACTCTGACCCCGGTCAGTACACACGGACACCTGTCCGTTACCTGTTGGTGCTGGCCACACAGGTTCCCGGATCCCTCTTCTCCTCAGAGGTATCCCATAAACAGCAGTTTCTCACTGACCCCGGTCAGTACTGTATTACTCACGGTTGTCAAGACCGTCCACTCCTCTGGCTCAGTCCAGCCAGCGCTGCAACCTGTGGTCCTTGGATCGTTGCCTGCATTCGAAACACCAATTGTAAGGGGTTCACTCGCTCAGGTGCAACGGCTGACATGCAGGAGACACGTTCCTTTAAAAGTTCATCGGGTTGATTGCTACATAAACCGCATAGCAATATGAACAACGGGTAAACAGTCATCAGACGGATGAGACCTCAATGTCCATAATAGAGCTCCACTCTCTCAGGTCTGTAGGCACACAAACTATGCTATGTCCAGCACGCAGGCCCAGTCCTGGAGCCTTAACACACTGTGGAGGCTTTCTCCTCCACACACACAGACTCCTGTCTGTAGTGTCCCGCCTGGACACAGGGATCTCTGTCCACACTCACAGACTCCCAAACACTCACAGCCATAAGCCAAACACAGCTCCATTATGTAGCCTGAAACCACACCCAGGAACCCATCACATGATTAGACATGTGGTTCTGACATCACCACAGGTCCTGAAACAAACATAGATAGGCATGGTTATGCCCTTTACCCAGGGGTGAGGTATATGGGTAGCCAGACCCTCCCATCTCTCATAGCTACCCGTAACCTGGACCCAAATATACCAAGCAACTCCTTATTGCTTTATGTGCCTTACAGAAAACACTCCGGGTTACATCACAGCGACAAGCCTTCTCTGTGATACATACCTCCCGTCGACTATCCAACCTTTAGCCACGCATATATATATATATATATATATATATATATATATATATATATATATATATATATATATATATATATATATATATATATATATATATATATATATATATATCAAATAAGAATTCTTTGTAGAGCCACCATGATTGTCCTATATTTTTGTGATTATATAATGTTTGGTGCCAACCTGTATTATTTTACATACTCGAACCTACACATATTTACCCTATATTTTCATCTAGTTGCCATCTACCTGTCGCATTTTTGGCATGACCGGTGCTCTTGTAGTATGTTTCACTTTTGGATTTTAAATGTTTTAAAAGATTTTTTGTGTTTTTCTTTTTGGTTTAGTGTGTACAAGTGCAATAAAATTAGTTTAAATTTGTTACATAATTTGTGGTGATCCCTGCTTTTGTATGCCTGCTTGTTCTTTGATGTGAATTCGCCTTATTACAGGGTCTAAATCCAAACTGAAGAAAAGGACAGCGCCACACCAGATAGTGAAAAGCAGCTCACAAATTTATTCTGCCTCCTGCGGCAACGTTTCGGTCCGAAGACCTTTGTCACGCCCATACAGTGTTTCCTACCAATAACCTTGTGATTCCCTGACTGCTTTGGCCTTGCGACGATACCTCCACATTTGCTGCTGGTGGTGTCCTAACTGGTGGGCTTACAGTGAGGGAAGCAATGTAGCGTTGCTGACTACCTTCATTCTGAGCAGGTGCACCAACGGTGCGTGACGTTTGGTAGTTAGTCCAGGCTTGCAAGTGCATGCTGGTTAAATGTCTACGCATGCACGTTGTATTTAAATTTTGAAGATTCTTCCCTCTGCTAAAGGTCTTTGAGCATTTCTTACAGATAACTTTGCACTGATCATTCGGATCTTGGTTAAAAAATTGTCTTCGGACCGAAACGTTGCCGCAGGAGGCAGAATAAATATGTGAGCTGCTTTTCACTATCTGGTGTGGCGCTGTCCTTTTCTTTAGTTTGGATTTGGATGTTCTATCTGGGATGGACCCCCTGGTGAGGACGTGCGCCCTGATGTCCATAGAGACTATATAATTATAGGGTGCAGCTTTACTGCTTTTTTTTATTACAGGGTCTGCCTATGGTGGTACTGCCTTATTACATTGTCTGCCTATGGGGGCTGCCTTATGCTATAGAGTCTGCCTATGAGGAGTGCATTATACTATATTGTGTATATGTAGGCTATCTAGGGGGCCATCATACAGTATGGAGATTACAGTGTGGGAGACATTATACATTGTTGGAGCCATCAAACAGTTTGGAGGCTACTAAGGGGCCAGTATACTGTGTGAGTGGTACTATACATTGAGGGGGCATTATACTGTGTATAAGAGAGCATCATGCTGTGCATAGGAGAGCTGTACAGGGGGAGACTCGGGACATTATTAAATGTAAAGTGGGCACTTAGGGTATGTTTCCACGTTCAGGAAACGCTGCGTTTGACGCTGCGTAGAGCCGTAGCGTCAAACACGCAGCGTCCAGATGTTACAGCATAGTGGAGGGGATTTCATGAAATCCCATCTCCACTATGCAGTAAAACACGCAGGCTGCAGACCCGCGTAAACGGACATGCGGCATGTCTTTTCAGAACGCAGCATGTCTGTTTACAATGCGTCGACGCTCCGTCGCCGCGCCGTAAATTTACCATAGATAATCATTAGATGCGGTAAAACTGCATCTAATGATTAGTCACATGCATAGTAACTGCGTAAACGCAGCTTACTACGCATGTCCATGCCGGCTCACCTGTCCCGCCGCCGGTAGTCCCTCGTCCACTGCAGTTCTTGCGATAACTTATCTTATCGCGAGAACTGCCGTGCACGTGACTGGGAGTTATCTCCGGTCACTAGTCTGGTTCTCACAAACAGCTGATCAGCTGATTGTGAGAACGCTGCAGTGTAGGTGATCGCTGAAGAGTTATCTCCGGCGATCATCTACAGGCTCTGCTACATCTGGATGTCAGGCATCCAGATGTAGCAGAGCTGGACTCGTCTAGACTGTGTGCACATACAACATACACCATGCAACATGCGTACCATGCAACATGCGACATACAACATGCGACATGCACCATGTGACATATGACATGCACCATGCGACATGCAACATACAACATACAACATGCACCATGCGACATACGACATGCAACATGTGACATACAACATGCACCATGCGACATACATGCGACATACGACATGCACCATGCAACATACAACATGCACCTTGCGACATACAACATGCACCATGCGACATACAACATGCACCATGCGACATATGACATGCACCATGCGACATGCAACATACAACATGCACCATGCGACATGCAACATGCGACATACAACATGCGACATACAACATACGACATGCACCATGCAACATACAACATGTACCATGCGACATGCGACATACAACATGTACCATGTGATATGCGACAAACATGCACCATGCGACATACGACATACAAAATATGCACCATGCGACATACAACATGCACCATGTGTCATGCACCATGCACCATGTGTCATACAACATGCACCATGCGACATACAACATGCACCATGCGACATGCACCATGCAACATGCACCATGCACCATGCGACATGCAACATACAACATACAACATGCAACATGCAACATTCAACATGCAACATTCAACATTCAACATGCAACATGCAACATGCAACATTCAACATACAACATGCACCATGCGACATACATGCACCATACGACATGTAACATACAGTACATACACCATATGACACACATGAACTACATACAACATACATATAGACATACAGTACATATAACATAGAGTACATACTCACCATCACCTTGTCACCTTGATCCCCGAAGCCATTGTCACCTGTACAAAATGTTAAAATAATAAACAAACACTATACTCCCTGATCCGCAGATATCCAATTAAAACAAGTGTCCCACGACGATCTCCCGTCAGCTGATGTGACCGCTCTCCAGGGGCTCCAGGAATACAATGAAGGAAGGTATCCTTCAGCAACAAATTCCTCCGCCTCTGTGAGAAATACTCCCTAATCTCACTTGTGGCACTGCTGTATGGGAAAATTCCCAAGCAGCTTTGCCATAAAGTGAGACCCTGAACTCAGGTAACCTCTTCAGTGATGCACTGCAGGAGCCATTGTCTCCTGTCAGTGTGTCACTGGAGGACCTATAGAGCAGTGATATCACCCGATGTCACTGTTCTATAGGGGAGATCATCATGGGACACTCGTTATTAATTGGACTACGGCGGAAAGGTAGTATAAGGTTGGTTTATTATTTTAAGTTTTTTGCAGGTGATCGAGTACAGTAAGTATGGTGAAATTAAGAATATTAAAATACTTTTTTCTGGCTGTGTCTTTTTATTTTTAACCCTTTCACTACTATAGGATTAGTAATGGATAGGCGTCTTATTGACGCCTCTCCATTATTAACCGGGCTTAATGTCACCTAACAATAGCAAGGTGACATTAACCCCTTATTACCCCATATCCCACCACTACAGGGGAGTGGGAAGAGAGGGGCTAAGTGCCAGAATTTCTGGGGCGGCTGGAGGCTGGTATTTGTAGCCGGGGGGGGCCAATAACCATGGCTATGAATATCAGCCCGCAGCTGTCTGCGTAGGCCTTTCTGGCTATAAAATATAGGGAGACCCCCCACATCATTTTTTGGGGGGGTCCCCCTAATTTAATAGCCAGTAAAGGCTATGCAGACAGCTGCGGGCTGATATTCACAGCCTAGAGAGGGGCCATGGGTATTAACCCCTTCCCAGCCTACAAATATTGGCCCACAGCCGTCGGCTTTCCCCCTCTGGTGCAGAAAATTGCGCGGGAGCCCACGCCATTTTTTTTGCTGTTTTTTTTTAAATTAAACGTTCATTAATAAACATCGGCCTTGCTATTACATATCTACTAGATGGTGGCCCGATTCTAACGCATCGGGTATTCTAGAATATGTATGTAGTTTATTTACGAAGCGGTGTTTAAATCCCCCTGCAATATCGCTGATTGGTCGCGGCTGGCCGGGCACGACCAATCAGCAAAGTGTGGTTTAAATCCCGTGCCAATTCGCGGCCAGACTGCACCTGTCACTGATTGGTCGTGCCAGCCACCCGCGACTAATCAGCGACGCGGAATTTCCGTTATAGACAAACAGACCCTTAGACGATTATATATATATACTAGACTGTGGCCCGATTCTAACGCATCGGGTATTCTAGAATATGCATGTCCCCGTAGTATATGGACAATGATGATTCCAGAATTCATGGCAGACTGTGCCCGTCGCTGATTGGTCGAGGCAACCTTTATGACATCATCGTCGCCATGGCAACCATTATGACATCTACGTCGATACTGTGCCCGTCGCTGATTGGTCGAGGCGAATTCACGGCAGACTGTGCCCGTCACTGATTGGTCGAGGCAACCTTTATGACATCATCGTCGCCATGCTGTGCCCGTCTCTGATTGGTCGAGGCCTGGCGGCCTCGACCAATCAGAGACGCGGGATTTCCAGGACAGACAGACAGACAGACAGACGGAAAAACCCTTAGACAATTATATATATATATATATATATATATATATATGGATAATCTATCTATAGATATATTTATAGATGGATATATCGATAAATACATAGATATACTAAACATCGGGCTTGGTATTATCTATCGTGTCTATCTATTATCTATCTATCTATCATCTATCTATTTATCTATTATCTATCGATATATCTATCTAGCTATCTATAGATGTATCTATCGATAGATATATTTATAGATAGATGATAGATACGATAGATATATACGATAGATCTATCTATTATCTATCTATCCATCCCATATCTATCTATCTATCTATCATCTATCTATCATCTATCTGTTATCTATCATCTATCTGTCTGTGTGCGTATTTTTCAATGGAGTATGTAAATGAAGAGGTTGGACAAGAAATGACATCACCATTTTTATAAATATCTTTATTGAGCTTACAAAAACACACCCAAATCCGCATAAAAAAATGCATCAAAAATGCCTGAAAAATGCAGGTGACCTGCCAGTGACCTCAGGTGCAGATTTGGTGAAGATTTTACCTGCGTCAAATCCTGATGCAATCCTGAATGTGGAAACATCCTCTTATTGTTATAGGGGAACTCAGGTTACTGTGGCTATCAAAGGGGCACACAGAGCAATATTACTTTCTAGGGGGCAAAATATGGGCACTGTTTTCTAGGGCACTTGCAGCCTGCATTACTATATTATAGAGAGGACCACACAGCAGGTGCAGTAATAGGGACACATACGGCAGCAGCGGCTCAGTATTGGGGTATCAGGTGGAGTAATACGGACACATACGGCAGCAGCGGCTCAGTAATGGGGTATCAGGTGCAGTAATAAGGACAGATACGCAGCAGCGGCTCAGCATTGGGGTGGGATGAGGAGTTTGTGCAGGTTGAGAATAGAAGGTGATGGGGCTGGAATATGAGAAGTGAAATGTGTCTTTGTTGTATTCTCTGCAGGTGAGTCGTTACTGGAAAAAGTTGTCATGTCGGTCTGGGCCAGATGGAAAAGACGGGAAAAATGAACGATTCCATTAGAAAGAACGTCAGCGATAAGACATTATCTGTAACTGTGCTGTGATCTCTTATATGTTCTGTAGGACTGGTATCTACCACTGACCATATGGCGGTAATATCCATGTTGGTCGTTATATAGATATTATCTTCAGTAACAGTGCAGTGATCTGCTGAGGTTCTCCTCCACTATTAGGGTGCGTCACCGAATTGTAATCAAGGTTACCTGGTTAGGGGCCCACTCAGAAGTTTAGCCTCCCCTGAACCAAAACCCTAGCTACGCCTCTGTCGGCAAGGGATGGCTGACGCTGCGGTTCAGGTCCACTGAGGCCGATGGTGACGCAGCAAAGATGTTTCAGCTCTCCGCGGGTAGAGCGGGGCCCCAGGGCAGATATAGGGCTAATGATGATGGCTGTTGTAGTACTGGGCAGGTGATGCAGTAAATAATTCCGAGGACACAGCGCGGTGCAGTCTTCACACTTTACTCAAAGTTTGTAGGTTACAGTCACCAGCCAGGTGCTGTGTCCTCCAGGTCGGTGGTCCAGCCAGCTCTCAGGTAATTTGGGGTGCACTTTTCCAGGACCCCTTTCCAGGTCGTCTCTCTGCGCTAGCCATTGTCTTCCTGCCCTGAGCTTTACACACAGTGTCCCAAGCCAGCAGCCTCAGGTCCAGTCGGGCGACTACCTCCTGGTCCCCTTGACCCTATGTGGCTGTCTTTTTAGTGAATATGTGTAGATTTGGCTGTGCCACATACAGATGCCACTGCCTACGGTTTGCTAGCCGAGTCCTACAGTCTCTCCACTAGACCGGGGCTGGTACCCACTGCGACCTGGTCCCTCCACCCGACTACGGTCGGCGTGGATTCGGGCACAACGGGTGGATTCTTCACTTCCCTGGCCCCTAGGACCCCTTCTCTCTAGAGCTCTTCTCCCACACTTCTGTCCTCCTCTCACTGACTAACTAACTCCGCCTCCTCCTGTTTCCATAACAACTCTTCGCTCCCCACTGTCAATCTACTTCCCCACCCACACCCTCTACATAGTTCTCCCAGCCTGAGATGGGGCCCTCCCTAAATAGGGTCCTCCCAGATTCCCTGGCCTGGAGTGGTGTTGGATGCTAATGTGCGGGTAATGGATAGTGCCCCCTCCTTACCCAAAAGTGGGATACCACACCTCTGGCTGAGGTGCAGTACCTCTGTGGCGACTGGACCCTCAGAGGTGCCACAATGAGAGTCGTGTTCAGCACCCGGCGCCGGGTGTGTTATGCGTATGCACGTGTGCTAGATGTTTTGTGGCCCGTGCTGACATTAAAAAACTAACTTGTCAGCGTGTTTTGCCCACGGTCACACAGTCCATGGAAACACACTGACATGCACAGACCTATTCAGTTGAATAGGCAAATAGCGCTCCGTTCCTCCTGAGTCTCTCCGCATGGCTGCCCAATGGTATAAAATTCTGTGACACACCCATGGTGTCAATATGATCACTGCACCCCTAGATGAATTAATTGAGAGGTGTAATTCATAAAATGGGGTCACTTATGGGGGGTTCTGCTGCTTTGGCACCTCCTGGGCTCTCCCAGTCGGTCATGGTGCCTGCAAATCATAACAGTAAAATCTGGCTCTCCTTCCCTTCTGAGCTCTGCCATGTGGCCAAACAGTGGCTTACCCCCACATAAGGGGTATCAGCGTACTCAGGACAAATTGCACAAAAACGTTTAGGGTCCAAATTCTTCTGCTACCCAATTGTAAAAATTGGCCTGGTCATTAACATGCAAACCACCCTTGGGGGTAAAGGGGATAATACCTACCAGTACATCATATGATGACATTTTGTTACTAATGAGTACTTTGTGGAAACTCTTAATCTCAGCATTGCACTCTAGTAAAGCCCAAGGTAAGGCAAATGTCATATTGTACTGGAGACAAATGTTCCTCTGCTGGCTAGGAAGCTTCATTTTGGTATATGTAAGAGGCTCTTTCCTGAGATTCAAACTCGTGATGCCACAGCCACCAGAAAGGAGCAAGAACAGTCTGCTATCACCCTTTGTTCAAAAAAAAGGCATTTGCGTAAGGAGAAGGCATTCAAATCTGGCAAAATGAAATCCATTAATATTACCTTGTGATGCTTAATGCCAACCAGTACACCATATGATGACATTTTGTTCCTAATGAGTACTTTGTACAAATTCTTAATCTCTCCATTGCATATCTCAAAGCCCAAGTTAAGGGAAATGTCATATTGTACTACAGATAAATTTTCTTCTGCTGGCTAGGAAGCTTAATTGTGGGTAGACGTAAAAGGCTCTCTGCGGCGATTCGAACTCGTGAACTCAACAGACTCCAGATAGGCGCTTTAAGGCCGGAGACAGACTACCACTGAATATTGATGAGTGCTATGTGACAAAAAAATCACATAGCACTCGGACCAGTATTCATCTATGGGGCAGCTCACATCACCGTATTTTTTCTCGGCCGTTTTCAGTGTGCGAGTGAAATCATCCGAGTGATGTGCGATATACGCTGACCCCGGCATCCAATGCTCTTCTGACGCCGGCCTAACCCACAAGAACAGTCTGCCATCAACCTTTGTTAAAATAATCAGCTGCATAAGGAGAAGGCTTTCAAATCTGGCACAATGATATCCATTGGTATATCTTTGTCATGCTTAATGCCAACCAGTACAATATATGATGACATTTTGTTCCTAATGAGTGCTTTATACAAATTCTGAATCTCACCATTGAACTATCTTAACCCCTTAAGCCCCGAGGGTGGTTTGCACGTTAATGACCGGGCCAATTTTTACAATTCTGATCACTGTCCCTTTATGACGTTATAACTCTGGAACGCTTCAATGGATCTTGGCGATTCTGACATTGTTTTCTCATGAGATATTGTACTTCATGTTAGTGGTAAAATTTATTCGATATAACTTGCGTTTGTTTGTGAAAAAATCAGAAATTTGGCGAAAATTTTGAGAATTTCACAATTTTCCAACTTTTAATTTTTATTGCCCTTAAATCACAGAGATATGTCACGCAAAATACTTAATAAGTAACATTTCCCACATGTCTACTTTACATCAGCACAATTTTGGAACCAAATTTTTTTTTGTTAGGCAGTTAAGGGTTAAAATTTGACCAGAAATTTCTCATTTTTACAACACCATTTTTTTTAAGGACCACATCTCATTTGAAGTCATTTTGAGGGGTTTATATGATAGAAAATACCCAAGTGTGACACCATTCTAAAAACTGCACCCATCAAGGTGCTCAAAACCACATTCAAGAAGTTTATTAACCCTTCAGGTGTTTCACAGGAATTTTTGGAATGTTTAAATAAAAATGAACATCTAACTTTTTTTCACACAAAATTTATTTCAGCTCCAATTTGTTTTATTTTACCAAGGGTAACAGGAGAAAATGGACCACAAACGTTGTTGTACAATTTGTCCTGAGTACGCTGATACCCCATATGTGGGTGTAAACCATTGTTTGGGCGCATGGCAGCGCTCGGAAGGGAAGGAGCGCCATTTGACTTTTCAATGCAAAATTGACTGGAATTGAGATGGGATGCCATGTTGCGTTTGGAGAGCCCCTGATGTGCCTAAACATTAAAACCCCCCACAAGTGACACCATTTTGGAAAGTAGACCCCCTAAGGAACTTATCTAGATGTGTTTTGAGAGCTTTGAAGCCCCAAGTGTTTCACTACAGTTTGTAAAGCAGAGCCGTGAAAATAAAAATTCTTTTTTTTTTTCACAAAAATGATTTTTTAGCCCCCAGTTTTGTATTTTCACAAGGGTAACAGGATAAATTGGACCCCAAAAGTACGCTGATACCCCATATGTGGGGGGGAACCACTGTTTGGGCGCATGGCAGAGCTCGGAAGGGAAGGAGCGCCATTTGGAATGCAGACTTAGATGGATTGGTCTGCAGGCGTCACGTTGCATTTGCAGAGCCCCTGATGTACCCAAACAGTACAAACTCCCCACAAGTGACCCCGTATTGGAAACTAGACCTCCCAAGGAACTTATCTAGATGTATTGTGAGAACTTTGAACCCCCAAGTGTTTCACTACAGTTTGTAAAGCAGAGCCGTGAAAATAAAAATTCTTTTTTTTTTTCACAAAAATGATTTTTTAGCCCCCAGTTTTGTATTTTCACAAGGGTAACAGGATAAATTGGACCCCAAAAGTACGCTGATACCCCATATGTGGGGGGGAACCACTGTTTGGGCGCATGGCAGAGCTCGGAAGGGAAGGAGCGCCATTTAGAATGCAGACTTAGATGGATTGGTCTGCAGGCGTCACGTTGCATTTGCAGAGCCCCTGATGTACCCAAGCAGTACAAACTCCCCACAAGTGACCCCGTATTGGAAACTAGACCTCCCAAGGAACTTATCTAGATGTATTGTGAGAACTTTGAACCCCCAAGTGTTTCACTACAGTTTATAACGCAGAGCCGTGAAAATAAAAAATCTTTTTTTTTTCAGAAAAATGATTTTTTAGCCCCAGTTTTGTATTTTCACAAGGGTAACAGGATAAATTGGACCCCAAAAGTTGTTGTGCAATTTGTCCTGAATACGCTGATACTCCATATGTGGGGGTAAACGACTGTTTGGGCGCATGGCAGAGCTCGGAAAGGAAGGAGCGCCGTTTGACTTTTCAATGCAAAATTGACTGGAATTGAGATGGGACTCCATGTTGCGTTTGGAGAGCCCCTGATGTGCCTAAACATTTTGTGACACCATTTTGGAACGTAGACCCCCTAAGGAACTTATCTAGATGTGTGGTGAGCACTTTGACCCACCAAGTGCTTCACAGAAGTTTATCATGCAAAACCGTAAAAAAAAAAATCATATTTTTTCACAAAAATTATCTTTTTGCCCCCAATTTTTTATTTTCCCAAGGGTAAGAGAAGAAATTGGACCCCAAAAATTGTTGTGCAATTTGTCCTGAGTACGCTGATACCCCATATGTGGGTGTAAACCATTGTTTGGGCGCATGGCAGAGCTCGGAAGGGAAGGAGCGCCATTTGACTTTTCAATGCAAAATTGACTGGAATTGAGATGGGAAGCCATGTTGCGTTTGGAGAGCCCCTGATGTGCCTAAACATTGAAACCCCCCACAAGTGACACCATTTTGGAAAGTAGACCCCTTAAGGAACTTATCTAGATGTGTGGTGAGCACTTTGACCCAACAAGTGCTTCACAGAAGTTTATAATGCAGAGCCGTAAAAATAAAAAATCATATTTTTTCACAAAAATGATCTTTTCGCCCCCAATTTTTTATTTTCCCAAGGGTAAGAGAAGAAATTGGACCCCAAAAGTTGTTGTGCAATTTGTCCTGAATACGCTGATACCCCATATGTGGGGGTAAACAACTGTTTGGGCGCATGGCAGAGCTCGGAAGGGAAGGAGCGCCGTTTGACTTTTGAACCCATTTGAACCCCCAAGTGTTTCACTACAATTTATAACGCAGAGCTGTGAAAATAAAAATTATTTTTTTTTTCACAAAAATGATTTTTTAGCCCCCAGTTTTGTATTTTCACAAGGGTAAAAGGATAAATTGGACCTCAAAAGTTGTTGTCCAATTTGTCCTGAGTACGCTGATACCCCATATGTGAGGGGGAACCACTGTTTGGGCGCATGGCAGAGCTCGGAAGGGAAGGAGCACTGTTTTACTTTTTCAACGCAGAATTGGCTGGAATTGAGATCGGACGCCATGTCGCGTTTGGAGAGCCCCTGATGTGCCTGAACAGTGGAAACTCCCCAATTCTACCTGAAACCCTAATCCAAACACACCCCTAAAGCTAATCCCAACGGTAACCCTAACCACACCCCTAACCCTGACACACCGCTAACTCTAATCCCAACCCTAATCCCAATTTTTATGATTGGCAGCCGTCACACACTAAAAGACACTTTTTATAGCAAAAAAGTTTTTGCGTCTCCACATTTTGAGACCTATAATTTTTCCATATTTTGGTCCACAGAGTCATGTGAGGTCTTATTTTTTGAGGGACGAGTTGACGTTTTTATTGGTAACATTTTCGGACACGTGACAATTTTTGATCACTTTTTATTCTGATTTTTATGAGGCAGAATGACCAAAAACCAGCTATTCATGAATTTCTTTTGGGGGAGGCGTTTATACCGTTCCACGTTTGGTAAGATTGATAAAACAGTTTTATTCTTCGGGTCAGTACAATTACAGCGATATCTCATTTATATCTTTTTTTTATGTTTTGGCGCTTTTATACGATAAAAGCTATTTTATAGAAAAAATAATTATTTTGGCATCGCTTTATTCTGAGGACTATAACTTTTTTACTTTTTGCTTATGATGCTGTATGGCGGCTCGTTTTTTGTGGGACAAGATGACGTTTTCAGTGCTACCATGGTTATTTATATCTGTCTTTTTGATCGCGTGTTATTCCACTTTTTGTTCGGCAGTATGACAATAATGAATTGTTTTTTGGCCCTTTTTTTTTTTTTTTCTTACGGTGTTCACTGAAGGGGTTAACTAGTGGGACAGTTTTATAGGTTGGGTCGTTACGGATGCGGCGATACAAAATATGTGTACTATTATTGTTTTGTTTTGGTTTTTTTTAGATAAATGTGTTTATGGGAATAATATTTTTTTTTTTCTTTATTTAGGATTTTTTTTTTTTTTTTTTTTACACATGTGGAAATTTTTTTTCTTACTTTTTTTCTTTGTCCCAGGGGGGGACATCACAGATCGCTGATCTGACAGTTTGTACAGCACTCTGTCAGATCAGCGATCTGACATACAGCTGTGCAGGCTTACCAGCGCCTGCTGTGGACCCGGAAGTACTCCCTGCAGGACCCGGATGCAGCCCCGCGGCCATTTTGGATCTGGGGACTGCAGGGAGGAGACGCTCGGTACAAGGTGAGTACATCGCCTTGTACCGATCGTCTCAGGGAAGCAAGCAGGGAGCCCCCTCCCTGCGCAATGCTTTCCTGTACCGCCGGTACACTGCGATCATGTTTGATCGCAGTGTGCCGGGGGTTAATGTGCCGGGGGCGGTCCGTGACCGCTCCTGTCACATAGTGCCGGATGTCAGCTGCGATAGTCAGCTGACACCCGGCCGCGATCGGCCGCGCTCCCCCCGTGAGCGTGGCTGATCGCTATGACGTACTATCCCGTCGGTGGGAATTAAGGCCCACCCCACCTCGACGGGATAGTACGTCATATGGGATTAAGGGGTTAAAGCCCAAGGTAAGGCAAATGTCATATTGTACTGGAGAAAATGTTTTTCTTTTCCTGGCTAGGAAGCTGAAGGGTATGTGCACACGTTGCAGATTTTGATGCAGATCCGCAGTGTTTTTGGGAGCGCAGAATTGCATCAAATCCACAGTGTAGTGCACAAGCAATGTTAGTCTATGTGAAATTGACATTTGGTGTGTACATGCTGCCGAAAAAAACGCGTGGAATCTGCAGCATTTCTGAACCCATTAACTTCCGTTGTGTCAAGGCAATCCGCAGCAAAACCGCAGGTTTAAAAAAGATCTGCGGTTTTGCTGCGGATGTGCCTGCGAGAAACGCTGCTGATTGGGAGGGGGAAGAGTGTGTGGGCGGAGACTGTGTGTGTGCAGAGATGTGCAGGTGTTTGTTTGTGTCTGTGTGTATCTGTGTGGGTGTGCAGGGCTGTGTGTGTGTGCGTGGCTGTGCGTGGCTGTATGTGTGTGTGTGTGTGTGTGTGTGTGTGTGTCAGGCATCCTCCGATGGGTCTACTAGTCCCATCCGGCTATGCCTGCTACCGTGACAGGTAGCCAGATGATGGCACAGTATTAGTCCCATCATCCAGCTACTGTGTTCAAGTGTAAAAAAAACAAACAAAACACATACACATATAGACATACAGTACATACCACATAGAGTATGTACAGTATACACTCACCATACAGCTAATGCCAACCAGGACAGTATATGATGACATTTTGCTCCTATTGAGTACTTTGTTCAAATTTTTAATCTCACCATTCTTAAAAACCCCTTCACGACATGCGCCGTACTATTACAGCGCATGTCGTGTCTCCCCCTTTATGTGGGCTCCGGCGCTGAGCCCACATCAAAGTCGCGACATGTCAGCTGTTTTGTACAGCTGACATGTGCGCGCAATAGCGGCGGGTAAAATCGCGATTCACCCGCCGCTATTAACCTGTTAAATGCCGCTGTCAAACGCTGACAGCGGCATTTAACTACCGCTTCCGGACGGAAATGAGCGCATCACCGACCCCGTCACATGATCGGGGGTCGGCGATGCGTCAGGATGGTAACCATAGAGGTCCTTGAGACCTCTATGGTTACTGATGCCGGCCTGCTGTGAGCGCCCCCATGTGGTCGGCGCTCATAGCAAGCCTGCATTTCAGCTACATAGCAGCAATCTGATGATCGCTGCTATGAAGCTGAGCCGATCGAGTGATGCCAGCTTCTAGCCTCCCATGGAGGCTATTGAAGCATGGCAAAAGTAAAAAAAAAATGTTATAAAAATATGAAAAAAATAAAAAAATTATAAAAGTTTAAATCACCCCCCTTTCGCCCCATCCAAAATAAAACAATAAAAAAAAATCAAACCTACACATATTTGGTATCGCCGCGTTCAGAATCTCCCAATCTATCAATTAAAAAAAACCATTAACCTGATTGCTAAACAGCGTAGCAAGAAAAAAATTTGAAACGCCAGAATTACGTTTTTTTGGTCGCCGCGACATTGCATTAAAATGCAATAATGGGTGATTAAAAGAACATATCTGCACAAATGTGGTATCACTAAAAACATCAGCTCAGTACACAAAAAATAAGCCCTCACCTGACCCCAGGTCACAAAAAATGGAGACACTACGGGTATCAGAAAATGGCGCTTTTTTTTTTAGCAAAGTTTTGAATTTTCTTTCACCACTTAGATAAAAACTAACCTACACATGTTTGGTGTCTATGAACTCGTAATGACCTGTAGAATCATAATATCAGCTCAGTTTTAGCATTTAGTGAACCTGGTAAAAAATCCAAACAAAATACAAGTGTGGGATTGCACTTTTTTGCAATTTCACCACACTTGGAATTTTTTTCCCGTTTTCTAGTACAAGACATGGTAAAACCAATGATGTCCTTCAAAAGTACAACTCGTCCCGCAAAAAATAAGCCCTCACATGACCAAATTGACGAAAAATAAAAAAGTTATGGCTCTGGGAAGGAGGGAAGCAAAAAACGAAAAAGGGCCACGGCATGAAGGGGTTAAAGCCCAAGGTAAAGGAAATGTCATATTGTACTGGAGAGAAATTTCCATTTGTTCGCTAGGAAGCTTCATTGTGGATAGATTTAAACGTCTCTCTCCTGAGATTCGAACCACCAGATGGGAGCTTTAACCCACAAAACCACAACAACAGTCTGCCATCACCTTTTTTAAAAAGAGTCAATTGCGTAAGGAAAAGGCATTCAAATCTGGCAAAATGAAATCCATTAGTATTATTTTGTCATGCTTAATGCCAACCAGTACAGCATATGATGGCATTTTGCTCCTAATGAGTACTTTGTACAAATTCTTAATCTCACCATATCATATTATACTAGAGAATAATTTCCCTGAGATCTCATCTCCCAAGATCTTGGTGCCGATATCTCCATCTCCGCATGCTCCGCCCCAGTGGCCATTTTCCCGGAGTCCACTGCACAGGAAACCATGGAACTACAGGGGGCTCTGGCCTTTCACAAAATGTTGGCCCCCCTCAGCACCGGAGACAGCCGCAGCAGCACTGGAGACATGGAGACACCCGCAGCAGCACCGGACACCCCCGCAGCACCGCTGGGCACCCCTCAGCGCCGGACACAAGCAGCAGCACCGGACACCAGCAGCATAACCGGACATCAGCAGTGGCGCGCCGCACATCGGAACACCTCATTCATCCCAGCCTGTGGCCTGCAGCATCACCCCACTCCTGCCTCCTCCAGCAGCGACCCTGAGACCCCGCTTCACCACAGACACGTCCCCCCGGTAAGCAATAAGATGCATGGATTATATGAAGCACCACAATTTTATTAAAAACACTTTTTTCCTATTTTTCTCCTCAAAATTTGGGGTGCGTCTTATAATCCGGAGCACCTTATAATCCTAAAAATATGGTATTTGATCCCCTACCAACCATTAAGATTTCTGGCTCCTACTAGTTAGATACTCCTAATCAACTCGTTACCTGCATTAAAAACAGCTGTCTTACATAGTCACCTTTATAAAAGACTCCTGTCCACAAATCAGTTATACTCTTACCTCTACAACATGGGCAAGACCAAAGAGCTTTCTAAGGATGTCAGGGACAAGATCATAGACCTTCATGAAGCTGGAATGGGCTAAAAAACCATAAGTAAGACACTAGGTGAGAAGGAGACAACTGTTGGTGCAATAGTAAGAAAACAAAAGAAGTACAAAATGACTGTCAATCGACATTGATCTGGGGCACAATGCAAAATTTCACCTCATGGGGTATCCTTGAACATGAGGAAACTACACAGGGGGAACGTGTTAATGATGTCAAGGCAGCTGGGACTACAGTCACCAAGAAAACCATTGATAACACATTACGCCGTAAAGTTTTAAAAACCTGCAGTGCCCGCAAGGTCCCCCTGCTCAAGAAGGCATATGTGCAGGCCCATCTGAAGTTTGCCAATGAACACCTGGATGATTCTGTGTGTGATTGGGAGAAAGTTCTGTGGTCAGATGAAACAAAAATTGAGGCCTTTGGTATTGACTCAACTCGCCGTGTTTGGAGGAAGAGAAATGCTGCCTATGACCCAAAGAACACTGTCCTCACTTTCAAGCATGGAGGTGGAAACATTATGCTTTCGGGTGTTTCTCTTCTAAGGGCATTAGACTACTTCACCGCATCAATGGGAAAATGGATGGAGCCATGTACCTTAAAATCCTGAGTGACAATCTCCTTCCCTCCGCCAGGACATTAAAAATGGGTAGTAGCTGGGTATTCCAGCAAGACAATGACCCAAAACATACAGCCAAGGCAACAAAGAAGTGGCTAAAATGAAGCACATTAAGGTCATGGAGTGGCCTAGCCAGTCTCCAGACTTTAATTCCATAAAAAACTTATGGAGGGAGTTGAAGCTCTGAGTTGCCAAACGACAGGCTCAAAATCTTAATGATTTGGAGATGATCTGCAAAGCTGAGTGGAACAAAATTCCTCCTGACATGTGCGCAAACCCATCAACTACAAAAAACATCTGACTGCTGTACTTGCCAACAAGGGTTTTGCCACCAAGCATTAAGTCTTGTTTACCAGAAGAATCAAATACTTATTTCTCACTGCAAAATGCAAATACATTTATATAAGTAATACAATGTGATTTTCTGGGTTTTATTTTTGATATTCTATCTCTCAATGTTAAAATTAACCTTCCCTTAAAGGGACTCTGTCACCTGAATTTGGAGGGAACAATTTTCAGCCATAGGGGCGGGGTTTTCGGGTGTTTGATTCACCCTTTCCTTACCCGCTGGCTGCATGCTGGCTGCAATATTGGATTGAAGTTCATTCTCTGTCCTCCGTAGTACATGCCTGCACAAGGCAGAGTCCCTTTAACCCCTTCCCGACCTTTGACGCATACGCTGCGTCATGAAAGTCGGTGCCAATCCGACCTGTGACGCAGCGTATGCGTCATGGAGGGATCGCGCTCCTGCAGATCGGGTGAAAGGGTTAACTCCAATTTCACCCAATCTCCAGGAACAGGGTGAGTGGTGCTTCAGCCCAAGGGGGGTGGCTTCACCCCCTCGTGGCTACGATCGCTCTGATTGGCTGTTGAAAGTGAAACTGCCAATCAGAGCGATTTGTAATATTTCACCCAAAAAAACGGTGAAATATTACAATCCAGCCATGGCCGATGCTGCAATATCATCGGCCATGGCTGGAAAACCTAATCTGTCCCCCCCCACACCCACCGATCTCCTCCCCAGTGCTCCGTTACGTGGTCCGCCCCCCTAAGTCGTCCTGTCCGCTCCTCCGTCCTCCTGTCCGCTCCCCCCGTGCTCCGGTCCCCCCTCCCTGTGCTCCGGTCCCCCCCCATGATCCGATCACCCCCCTTTCATACTTACCGGGCCTCCCGGTGTCCGTCCGGCTTCTCCATGGGCGCCGCCATCTTCCAAAATGGCGGGCGCATGCGCACTGCGCCCGCCGAATCTGCCGGCTGGCAGATTCGTTTCAGATGTATTTTGATCACTGCGATATAGCCTATCACAGTGATCAAAATAAAAAAAATAGTAAATGACCCCCCTTTATCACCCCCATAGGGACAATAATAAAAATAAATAAAATATATATATATTTTTTTTCTACTAGGGTTAGGGTTAGAACTAGGGTTAGAATTAGGGTTAGAATTAGGGGTAGGGTTAGGGTTAGGGGTAGGTTTAGGGCATGTGCACACAGTGCGGATTTGGCTGCGAATCCGCAGCGGATTGCCGCAGATCTGCAGCGGATTGGCCGCGGATCCGCAGCGGATTGGCCGCGGATCCGCAGCGGATTGGCCGCGGATCCGCAGCGGATTGGCCGCGGATCCGCAGCGGATTGGCCGCTGCGAATTCGTAGCAGTTTTCCATCAGGTTTACAGTACCATGTACACCTATGGAAAACCAAATCCGCTGTGCCCATGGTGCGGAAAATACCGTGCGGAAACGCTGTGTTGTATTTTCCGCAGCATGTCAATTTTGTGCAGATTCCGCAGCGTTTTACACCTGTTCCTCAATAGGAATCCGCAGGTGAAATCCGCACAAAAAAACACTGGAAATCCGCTGTAAATCCGTAGGTAAAACGCAGTGCCTTTTACCTGCAGATTTTTCAAAAATGGTGCGGAAAAATCTCACACGAATCCGCAAAGTGGGCACATAGCCTTAGGGTTAGGGTTGGAATTAGAGTTAGGGTACCGTCTCACAGTGGCACTTTGATCGCTACGACGGTACGATCCGTGACGTTCCAGCGATATCCATACGATATCGCTGTGTCTGACACGCAGCAGCGATCAGGGACCCTGCTGAGAATCGTACGTCGTAGCAGATCGTTTGGAACTTTCTTTCGTCGCTGGATCTCCCGCTGTCATCGCTGGATCGTTGTGACAGCGATCCAGCGATGCGTTCGCTTGTAACCAGGGTAAACATCGGGTTACTAAGCGCAGGGCCGCGCTTAGTAACCCGATGTTTACCGTTGTTACCAGCGTAAAAGTAAAAAAAAAAAACGTACATACTCACATTTCGGTGTCCTTCAGGTCCCTTGCCGTCTGCTTCCCGCTCTGACTGTCTGCCGGCCGGAAAGTGAGAGCACAGCACAGCAGTGACGTCACCGCTGCGCTCTGCTCTCACTGTACGGCGGCACTCACTCAGAGCGGGAAGCAGACGGCAAGGGACCTGAAGGACACCGAAATGTGAGTATGTACGGTTTTGTTTTTTTTACTTTTACGCTGGTAACCACGGTAAACATCGGGTTACTAAGCGCGGCCCTGCGCTTAGTAACCCGATGTTTACCCTGGTTACCCGGGACCTTGGCATCGTTGGTCGCTGGAGAGCGGTCTGTGTGACAGATCCCCAGCGACCACACAACGACTTTCCAACGATCACGGCTAGGTCGTAAATGTGAGACGGTACCCTTAGGGTTGGAATTAGGGCTAGGGTTGGAAATAGGGTTAAGATTAGGCTTGTGGTTAGGGTTAAGGATAGGGTTAGGGTTGTGTTGGGGTTACAGTTGTGGGTAGGGTTGGGATTAGGGTTAGGATTAGGGTTAGGGTTGGATTTAGGGTTACGGGTGTGTTGGGGTTAGGGTTGTGGTTAGGGGTGTGTTGGGGTTAGGGTTGTGATTAGGGTTATGGCTACAGTTGGGATTAGGGTTAGGGGTGTGTTGGGGTTAGTGTTGAAGTTAGAATTGAGGGGTTTCCACTGTTTACGCACATCAGGGGTCTCCAAACGCAACATGGCGCCACCATTGATTCCAGCCAATCTTGCGTTCAAAAAGTCAAATGGTGCGCCCTCCCTTCCAAGCCCCGACGTGCGCCCAAACAGTGGTTTACCCCCACATATGGGATACCAGCGTACTCAGGACAAACTGGGCAACAACTAATGGGGTCCAATTTCTCCTGTTACCCTTGCAAAAATAAAAAATTACTTGCTAAAACATAATTTTTGAGGAAAGAACAATTATTTTTTATTTTCATGGCTCTACGTTATAAACTTATGTGAAGCACTTGGGGGTTGAAAGTGCTCACCACACATCTAGATAAGATCCTTTTGGGGTCTAGTTTCCAAAATGGGGTCACTTGTGGGGTGTTTCTACTGTTTAGGCACATCAGGGGCTCTGCAAATGCAACATGACACCCGCAGACCATTCCATCAAAGTCTGCATTTCAAATGTCACTACTTCCCTTCCAAGCCCTGACGTGCGCACAAACAACGGTTTACCCCCACATATGGGGTACCAGCATACTCAGAAGAAACTGGTCAACAACTTTTGGGGTCAAATTTTTCCTGTTACCCTTGGGAAAATTAAAAAATTCTGGGCTAAAAAAATATTTTTGAGGAAAAAAAACACATTTATTATTTTCACGGCTCTGCGTTATAAACTTCTGTGAAGCACTTGGGGGTTCAAAGTGCTCACCACACATCTAGATAAGTTCCCTTGGGGGTCTAGTTTCCAAAGTGGGGTCACTTGTGGGGAGTTCCTACTGTTTAGGCACATCAGGGGCTCTGCAAACGCAACGTGACGCCCGCAGAGCATTCCATTAAAGTCTGCATTTCAAAACGTCACTACTTCCCTTCCGATCCCCAACGTGTGCCAAAACAGTGGTTTACCCCCACATATGGGGTATCAGCGTACTCAGGAGAAACTGCACAACAACTTTTGGGGTCCAATTTCTCCTGTTACCCTTGGGAAAATAAAAAATTGTGGGTTAAAAAATCATTTTTGAGGAAAGAAAAATATTTTTTTATTTTCATGGCTCTGCGTTATAAACTTCTGTGAAGCACTTGGGGGTTCAAAGTGCTCACCACACATCTAGATTAGTTCCTTGGGAGGTCTAGTTTCCAAAATGGGGTCACTTGTGCGGGAGCTCCAATGTTTAGGCACACAGGGGCTCTCCAAACGCGACATGGTGTCCGCTAATGATTGAAGCTAATTTTCCATTCAAAAAGCCAAATGGCGTGCCTTCCCTTCCGAGCCCTGCCGTGCGCCCAAACAGTGGTTTACCCCCATATATGGGGTATCATCGTACTCAGGACAAACTGGACAACAATATTTGGGGTCCAATTTCTCCTATTATCCTTGGGAAAATAAAAAACTCCGGGCTACAAATCATTTTTGAGGAAAGAAAAATAATTTTTTATTTTCATGGCTCTGCGTTATAAACTTCTGTGAAGCACCTGGGGGTTTTAAGTGCTCACTATGCATCTAGATTAGTTCCTTGGGGGGTCTAGTTTCCAAAATGGGGTCACTTGTAGGGGAGCTCCAATGTTTAGGCACACAGGGGCTCTCCAAACGCGACATGGTGTCCACTAACGATTGGAGCTAATTTTCCATTCAAAAAGTCAAATGGCGCGCCTTCCCTTCCGAGCCTTGCCGTGCACCCAAACAGTGGTTTACCCCCACATATGAGGTATCGGCGTACTCAGGAGAAATTGCCCAACAAATTTTAGGATCCATTTTATCCTGTTGCCCATGTGAAAATGAAAAAATTGAGGCTAAAATAAATTTTGTGTGAAAAAAAAGTACTTTTTCATTTTTACGGATCAATTTGTGAAGCACCTGAGGGTTTAAAGTGCTCACTATGCATCTAGCTAAGTTCCTTGGGGGGTCTAGTTTCCAAAATGGGGTCACTTGTGGGGGAGCTCCAATGTTTAGGCACACAGGGGCTCTTCAAACCTGACATGGTGTCCGCTAACGATGGAGATAATTTTTCATTCAAAAAGTCAAATGGCGCTCCTTCCCTTCCGAGCCTTACCATGTGCCCAAACAGTAGTTTACCCCCACATATGAGGTATTGGCGTACTCAGGAGAAATTGCCAAACAAATTTTAGGATTCATTTTATCCTGTTGCCCATGTGAAAATGAAAAAATTGAGGCTAAAAGAAATTTTGTGTGAAAAAAAAGTACTTTTTCATATTTACGGATTAATTTGTGAAGCACCTGGGGGTTTAAAGTGCTCACTATGCTTCTAGATAAGTTCCTTGGGGGGTCTAGTTTCCAAAATGGGGTCACTTGTGGGGGAGCTCCAATGTTTAGGCACACAGGGGCTCTCCAAACGCGACATGGTGTCCGCTAAAGATTGGAGCCAATTTTTCATTCAAAAAGTCAAATGGCGCTCCTTCCCTTCCGAGCCCTGCCGTGCGCCCAAACAGTGGTTTACCCCCACATATGAGGTATCAGCGTACTCAGGACAAATTGTACAACAACATTCGTGGTCCAGTTTATCCTTTTACCCTTGGGAAAATAAAAAAATTGTTGCGAAAAAATCATTTTTGTGACTAAAAAGTTAAATGTTAATTTTTCCCATCCATGTTGCTTCTGCTGCTGTGAAACACCTGAAGGGTTAATAAACTTCTTGAATGTGGTTTTGAGCACCTTGAGGGGTGCAGTTTTTAGAATGGTGTCACTTTTGGGTATTTTCAGCCATATAGAACCCTCAAACTGACTTCAAATGTGAGGTGGTCCCTAAAAAAAATGGTTTTGTAAATTTTGTTGTAAAAATGAGAAATCACTGGTCAAATTTTAACCCTTATAACTTCCTAGCAAAAAAAAAATTTGTTTCCAAAATTGTGCTGATGTAAAGTAGACATGTGGGAAATGTTATTTATTAACTATTTTGTGTCACATAACTCTCTGGTTTAACAGAATAAAAATTCAAAATGTGAAAATTGCAAAATTTTCAAATTTTTCGCCAAATTTCTGTTTTTTTCACAAATAAACTCAGAAATTATCGACCTAAATTTACCACTAACATGAAGCCCAATATGTCACGAAAAAATAATCTCAGAACCGCAAGGATCCGTTGAAGCGTTCCTGAGTTATTACCTCATAAAGGGACACTGGTCAGAATTGCAAAAAATGGCAAGGTCATTAAGGCCAAAATAGGCTGGGTCATGAAGGGGTTAAAATTATAGACTGCTTATGTCTTTTTCAGTGGGCAAACATATAAAATCAGCAAGGTATCAAATAATTATGTACTTCACCTTATATAGTGCAGTGCAGTGGGTTTGCTGCAGTGTGACAGACAACCAGTGACCCAGGAAAGTTCAAAACAAACTTGTTTTAATGTCCATAACTTACAAAGTAAACAGCCCACACTATTTTCCGGATTGCAGCCGGGAATCAAGACAGTCCATATCCGTGACCAGTTGACATTGGCCTCTGCACCACCGTGCTATGGTGAGAGGTGCCAGGCCTTTTGGCTTCGCTCCGTGTTACTTCACACAGATTGAGCTTTGCAGAGCCACCCGCTATGCAAGTTTGCAAACCAAGACTGACACCCAAAACCCTTTACTGCAGGGTTTTTTAAATGGAATCGGTGGCCATGGGCCACTTGTAAGACCCGGCCCTAAGTGAGCGAACTGCCCCACTACCATCCTGTAGTTCGCTCCAAAACTAAAAGCCCATGCCAAGATTTCTTAAATCTGCCTTGGGTAAATAGTTTGCCCAAGATCAAACTTACTTTTAGTTTGCACTGCAATCAGAGCTATATCTGTGACTGCAATGCATTCCAGCCGTCTCAATATGCTTCTATGCGCATCCTGGGGGACACATTGCAACCCTTGCATATAACACCTGTCACTGCCTCACATACCCCACTGTTGTGAATTCTGCTCTTGGGCTCCCTCCGGTGGTTATAAGTGGTAGCGCTGCTGTCTTTGGATCGCAGCATTCATCAGGTGTGTCCACTTAATTGCAATTCTGACTGGGCTATTTAGTCTTGCTTGACCCTTTAGTCAGTGCCAGTTGTCCATTGTTCCTGGAGGATTCACATCCCTGCCTGGTCTCTCCTGCTTTGCTGTTCATTTCAACAAAGATAAGTTCTGGCTTGTTTTTTGCAGTCCACATGCTGTGGGCCTTATTGTTCAGTTCTTTTCATGTTTTGTCTTGTCCAGCTTGGTCTGCATAAGGATTTGTTCAGCCAAGTTGGTATCTCTGGAGATGCAGATATACCCTCCATATCTTTAGTTAGATGTGGAGATATTGTATTTTCTGTGGTGGATATTTTCTAGTGTTTTATACTGACCGCATAGTACTCTGTCCTTTCTTTTCTATTTAGCTAGAGTGGCCTCCTTTGCTAAATCCTGATTTCAGTCTGCGTATGTTATTTCCCTCTCCTCTCACAGTCAATATTTGTGGGGGGCTGTCTATCCTTTGGGGACTTTCTCTGAGGCAAGATAGTTTTCCCTTTTCTATCTCTAGGGGTATTTAGTCCTCCGGCTGTGTCGAGATGTCTAGGGAGTGTTAGGTACATTCCACGGCTACTTCTAGTTGCGGTGTTAAGTTCAGGGTCTGCGGTCAGTACAGGTACCACCTTCTCCAGAGTACGTCTCATGCTGCTCCTAGGCCACCAGATCATAACACCCCCCCTTTGTTCAAACCTGTGGGGTTGAACATTTGTCACCATACAGGGGGCCCGCGATAGGGCATCAGCATTTCCCTGCAACTTCCCCACCCGATGTTCCACTGAGAGACTAAAGTTTTGTAGAGGCAGGAACCATCTGGTGACTCGAGAATTCCTCTCTTTTGCATTGCTCATCCAGACAAGGGGTGAATGGTCCATTAACAACTGAAACTGACACCCGAGAAAATAGTAACGTAGGTATTCCAAGACCCACTTAATCGCCAAGCAGTCCTTTTCCACTATGCTATAATTTTTGTCTGCCAGGGTCAGTTTCCTGCTCAAGTAGGTGATTGGGTGTTCATCCTCGTTCACCTCTTGCAACAGTACTGCTCCAAGACCTCTGAGGCATCTGTCTGCACGATGAATGTTTGGTTGAGGCTGATGAGGACCAGCTGTCCACACAATGCCAGAATTGACTTTGGCATCTTTCATCCAGCCACTGACATTTCTGGATTGTGAGTCATGGGGAAAGCAAAAGAAATGTCAACAGATCTACGGGAAAAGGTAATTGAACTGTATAAAACAGGAAAAGGGTACAAAAAGATATCCAAGGAATTAATAATGTCAGTAAGCAGCGTTCAAACTGTGATTAACAAATGGAAAATTAAGAGCTCTGTTAAAAGAAAACCACGGTCAAGTAGACGAACAAAAATTTAATCCACAATTTCCAGGAAAATTGTTCGGGATGCAAAGAAAAACCCACAAATAACAGCAGCTGAAATACAGGACTCTCCGAAAACTAGCGGTGTGGCTGTTTCAAGATGCACAATAAGGAGGGACTTGAAGAAAAATGGGCTGCATGGTCGAGTTGCCAGAAGAAAGCCATGACTGTGCAAATGCCACAAAGTATCTTGCCTACAATACGCAAAACACCACAGAGACAAGCCTCAAAACTTATGGAACATAGTAATTTGGAGTGATGAGACCAAAATTGAACTTTTTGGCCACAATCATAAAGGTTACATTTGAAGAGAGGTCAACAAGGCCTGTGATGAAAGGTACACCATTCCTAGTGTAAAGCACAGAGGTAGATCGCGGTTTTGGGGATGTGCGCGCTACAAAGGCACAGGAAACTTGGTCAAAATTGAAGGAAAGATGAATGCAGCACATTATCAACAAATACTGGAGGCAAATTTGCAATCATCAGCCCAGAAGCTGCGCTTGGAACGTATAGTGCCTTGCGAAAGTACTCGGCTCCCTGGAACTTTTCAACCTTTTCCCACATATCGTGCTTCAAACATAAAGATACCAATTGTAAATTTTTGGTGAAGAATCAACAACAAGTGGAACACAATTGTGAAGTTGAATTAAATTTATTGGTTCAAAAACTGAAAAGTGGGGCTTGCAATATTATTCGGCCCCTTTACTTTCAGTGCAGCAAACTCACTCCAGAAGTTCATTGTGGATCTCTGAATGATCCAATGTTGTACTAAATGCCTAATGATGGTAAATATAATCAACCTGTGTGTAATCAAGTCTCCGTATAAATGCACCTGCTCTGTGATAGTCTCCGGGTTCTGTTTAAAGCACAGAGAGCATCATGAAGACCAAGGAACACAACAGGCAGGTCCGCGATACTGTTGTGGAGACGTTTAAAGACGGATTTGGATACAACATGATTTCCAAAACTTTAAACATCCCAAGGAGCACTGTGCAAGCAATCATATTGAAATGGAAGGAGTATCATACCACTGAAAATCTACCAAGACCCGGCCGTCCCTCTAAACTTTCATATCAAACAAGGAAAAGACTGATCAGAGACGCAGCCAAGAGGCCCATGATCACTCTGGACGAACTGCAGAGATCTACAGCTGAGGTTGGACAGTCTGTCCATAGGACAACAATCAGTCATACACTGCACAAATCTAGCCTTTATGGAAGAGTGGCAAGAAGAAAGCCATTTCTCAAAGATATCCATAAAAAGTGTCGTTTAAAGTTTGCAGCAAGCCACCTGGGAGACACACCAAACATGTGGAAGAAGGTGCTCTGGTCTGGTCTGGAACCAAAATCAAACTTTTTGGCAACAATGCCAAACAATATGTTTGGCGTAAAGGCAACACAGCTCACCACCCTGAAAACACCATCCCCAATGTCAAACATGGTGGTGACAGCATCATGGTTTTGGCCTGCTTTTCTTTAGCAGGGACAGGGAAGATGGTTAAAATTGATGGGAAGATGGATGGAGCCAAATACAAGACCATTCTTGAAGAAAACCTGTTGGAGTCTGCAAAAGACCTGAGACTGGGATGGAGATTTGTCTTCCAACAAGACAATGATCCCAAATATAAAGCAAAATCTTCAATGGAATGGTACACAAATAAACGTATCCAGGTGTTAGAATGGCCAAGTCAAAGTCCAGACCTCACTTCAATCGAGAATCTGTAGAAAGAGGTGAAAACTGCTGTTCACAAACGATCTCCATCAAACCTCACTGAGCTCGAGCTGTTTGCCAAGGAAGAATGGGCAAGAATTTCAGACCCTCGATGTACAAAACTGGTAGAGACATACCCCAAGTGACTTGCAGCTGCAATCGCAGCAAAAGGTGGCGCAACAAAGTATTAACTTAAAGGGGTTGAATAATATAGCACGGCCCACTTTTCAGTTTTTTTATAGTAGGCAGCACCAGACCGTAATGGACCCTTTTGATGTATGCAGTGAGCTCTATATACTCACATACAGTGCCTACAGAGCTTGCTCTGATGTGGATATGTGCACACATAACCCTGCCTATCGAGCACTGCAATCTATACACTCCGTAATTAGCCCTTAAAAGAACTGTTAGTTTAGCTGGATTTGTGGATTGAACAATAGTAGACCCACACTAACTAATAAAAGCACAAATCTGATCATATCTCAGCAGCAGCTCTCTCTACACTCGCTGAGCCTGGAGCAGAATGCGGCGAGCAGGGCAGTGCCAGGTCTCTTATAGACCTGATGAGGCTGTGCGGCCAGCCAATCACTGTAATACCACAAAAAAGATGGCTGCTGCATTACAATGCATGGCAGACAATCCCTGCATGTTGACAGGCGCTCGAGAGACCGCCAAAAATGCAGGGCGGAGACCCAAGCTCCCACCGAATAATCCCAGAAATGCTCGCCGAGTACACCAAGTACAGTGATACTCAGGCGAGGAATGTAACAACTAGGGTTGAGTGAAACGGGTCGGCAATTTTCAGAAGTCGCCGACTTTTGGCAAAGTCGGGTTTCATGAAACCCGACCCGACCCCTGTGTGGGGTCGGCCATGAAGTCGGCGATCTTCTGAATCTGGAATCGGAATTCCGATACCGATTCCCGATATGTTTAAGATATCGGGAATTGGTATCGGAATTCAGATTTAAGTGTAAAATAAAGAATTAAAATAAAAAATATCGCTATACTTACCCTCTGACGGGCCCTGGTACTAACCGGGAACCTTCCTTCCTTAGAATCAGCCTTCCAGGACCCTGCGGTGACGTCACGGTGACGTCGCGGCTTGTGATTGGTCGCGCGGCCGCCCATGTGACCGCTCGCGCGACCAATCACAAGCCGCGACGTCACCGTGACGTCACCGAAGGTCCTGGAAGGGCTGATTCTTAGGAAGGAAGGCTGCCGGAACGAAGCCGAGGGTGAGTATATTCCTATTAGTTATATACTCACCCTCGGACACGCCCTGCTTCTTTCCGGCAGCCTTCCTTCCTAAGAATCAGCCCTTCCAGGACCTTCGGTGACGTCACGGTGACGTCGCGGCTTGTGATTGGTCACGCGAGCGGTCACATGGGCGGCCGCGCGACCAATCACAAGCCGCGACGTCACCGTGACGTCACCGCAGGGTCCTGGAAGGCTGATTCTAAGGAAGGAAGGTTCCCGGTTAGTACCAGGGCCCGTCAGAGCGTAAGTAGTAAGTATAGCGATATTTTTTATTTTAATTCTTTATTTTACACTTAAATATGGATCCCAGGGCCTGAAGGAGAGTTTCCGCTCCTTCAGACCCTGGGAACCATTGGAAACCCAATGCACTGCATTGGGTTTCGAGTTTCGGCCGACCCCGACCCCGACTTTTTTATAGGATCGGCCGATTTCACTCGACCCGACTTTTGAAAAAGTCGGGTTTCGTGAAACCCGACCCGATCCTATAAAAGTAAAGGTCGCTCAACCCTAGTAACAACCCTGCTGGCATCACTGCATGGCCTCTCATCCCTCACCTGCATTACACTCAAACTCAGTTACTTCTCTGGGCCATATTGTGACGTCTCTCTGCTGCCAGCTCTATGCTGTGTGCCTCATGTCTGCTGCTTGCTCTGTGCATGCTCTGTCTGTGTGCATAGGGGGGCGGCGCCGGCAACTCCTGTGTCTTATTGAAACTGTGTGCACCTTGCTAAGGTATCCCCGGCCAATAGCCATGAGGCTTCCTGTATTTAAGACTTCCCCACGCATTGGTGGGGGCCTGTGCAACTTACTCCCTCAGTCAGTTCTTAGCTGCTGAGGTGCCAGGCCCTGTCTCTGTTACTCTTATGTCCGCCACGCAGGGGGGCGTAGTACCCTGGTCTGTGTCCTGTGTTTGCCATCCAGTGGGGCTTCGTACCCTGGCCTATGTCCGCCACCCAGAGGGGCGTCGTACCCTGGCTTGTGTCCATGTCTCTGTGCCTTGTCCTGTTCCTGACTTTGTCTTAGCCTAGTCCTGTTCCTGTGTCTGTTTATATCCCTGCCTTGGTTTCCTTTCCCTGCTGTGCGTACTCTGTGTCTTGCTTTGCTCTGCTTTTGGCTTTGCTCCTTGCTCTGCATTCTGTGACCTTGCTCTGCTCTCTGTGGTTTTGCTCTGGGCTCTGCACTGTATGTCTTGCTCTGCACTCTGACTTTGCTCTGCTCTCAGCTCTGTACTCAGTGGCTTTGCTCTCAGCTCTGCACTCCGCTCTGCACTCTGACTTTGTTCTGCTCTCAGCTCTGCACTCTGTGGCTTTACTCTCAGCTCTGCTCTCTGTAACTTTGCTCTGCTCTCTGACCTTGTTCTGCACTGTGGCTTTGCTCTGCAGCTCCGCTCCTTGCGGTTCTACCTGGCTCCACTCCTTGCAGTTCTACGTCCCTTGCTCTTGGCTCCGCCTCCTGCGTTTCTGCACTTGGCTCCACCTCCTACTATTGGCTCCGCCTCCTGCATTTCTGCACGAGGCTCCGCCTCCTGTGCTTCTGCACGTGGCTCCGCCTCCTGTTCTTGGCTCCGCCTCCTGTTCTTGGCTCCGCCACCTGCATTTCTGCACTTGGCTCCTCCTCCTGGCTCCGTCTCCTGTGTCTGTTCTTGGCTCTAGCTCTTGTGCTTTCGCTCTGCATCCGCTCTTGCGGTCTTTCTATACCTATTCTTAAGTCCTCCTGTATGAACAGGTTCTTACCTGTTTTACATACCTGCCTGCAGACCGGTCCCTATCAGTTCTTCCAGTGTACCAGCCTAGTCTGCCTGTCCTGCCAGAGAGCCACCCTTACCTGCCTGCCAACCAAAGAGCCAGCCGTGCCTGCCTGCCAGTGTCTCTGTAGTACCCGTACCTGCCTGCCAGAGAGCCAGCCGTGCCCACCTGCCAGTGTCTCTGTTGTACCCGTCCGCCTGCCTGTGTCCCAGCCGTGCCTGCCTGTCTGCTAGAGTGCCAGCCGTGCCCGCTTGCCTGTCTATGTTCCATTCTCCGGTGGGACCAGCTTTCACAGCCAGACACCACCCTGGAGTGGTACCTGGTAGCTTCCTGCCGCACAAGTCTGACCTCACCATCAGAGGCTCCAGCGAAGACCAAGGACGCTACTTAGTTACGCCCCTTCCAAGGTAGTCTGGTCTGTGGTCCAGTGGGGCCACACCCCCGCGCCAACCAGTCTGGGCGCGAGCGTGACAAGTAACGAGTAGTGGCGAGCACATTTGCTCATCACTAATTTGCAAATTTCCTATTACGATGTGTTTTAATGGCACCAAGACGTTACCTAAGGTATATTTGTTATGATATTGGGGCCATTTCACTATACTTGCCATGCGATTATACTGCAACATGAGATATGATTGGCCCTTGGTCTGTACTATGTGATTGGTTAACCCATTGTGACATCAGACCCTATGTTTTAAAAGGTGTAGCACCCTCCGTTTTGGCTCATTATAGCCTCAGTCTCCTGATGACGCTAGTCATGCTGGCAAAACATGTTGGTGTCATGTCGGACTCTGTTCAGACCAGGTCGTCTGACAGACAGCGGTAATTCCGCGTTTGACCACTGTTTGCGCATTGGCGTCGGCTAGTTTTCGTCTGGCTGCTCCGGGGTTAATTTATCTGATCCTCGGATTGGTAGCTGGGCCATGCCCATTTCCTTTAAATGGTTCTCCTGATCTTTGGGCGTCGCCAATTATAGCTTCTGTCTTATCCTTAGTTATCTCGGTCCGGAGTGGAGAGCTGGTTGGTGGAGTATCGTTGCTGGTGGTGTATTTTCCTTTGTCTTATTTACTCCTTCCTATATTTGTATTTATTTTGCCCTGCACATTTATAGTGTATTCCTGATTGACTGCGGCATGGTGTATATTTTCCTTTATCCTTGTTTGTTATTACTCTGGGTATTGGTCTTTTGCATTCACTGGGTGGTGGGCGGTAGAGTTCAGTCTAGGGCTGAATCAGGAGTCAGGGTGAGGGTGGAGGCCTGAACATGCCCACCTTCAGTGTAAACTTCAGGTAGAGGGTCAGACAGGGTTTCCCTAGTCTGAGGGAAATTGCAGGGGCCCGGGTTATTAGCTCTCACCCTCTTTGTCTCCCCGTGACATTATAATCGGCCTAACAAAAAAAAAAAAAAGGGGGTTCCTTTTTTTTTTTTCTTCTCTGAGTTTTGTCATGGATCCCATGACTTCCATAACCCGCCAGTTGGAGGCGCTGTCCCTACAGGTCACTGAGTTGAGGGGAGCAGTGCAGCAACAGGGACTAGCAGTATCTAATATACAGGCTGGAGCGACAGGAGGAGTTAATGAGCCCAAGTTTCTTTTGCCTGAAAAATTTGCTGGGGAACGCAGTAAATTTGTTTCTTTTCGTGAAGCTTGCAAACTGTATTTCCGTATGCGCCCGATCTCCTCTGGTAATGAGGCTCAACGTGTGGGTCTGGTGTTGTCATTATTAAGCGGGGATCCCCAAGCATGGGCATTTTCGTTGCCATCTGATTCTGAAGTATTTAACTCAGTGGAGAGTTTCTTTTCTGCTCTAGGACACATTTACGACGAACCAGACAGAATGGCTCTAGCAGAATCTAAGTTACGCACTATTTGCCAGGGGGAGCGTGTTGCAGAGGATTACTGTTCTGAATTTCACCGCTGGGCGGTTGACACTCAGTGGAATGAGCCAGCATTGCGGAGTCACTTTATTCATGAAGTTTCTAATAGGGTTAAAAAAGCCCTCCTGATGTACGAGACTCCTGCTTCACTAGATTCCGCCATGAGTCTTGTTGTCCGCATTGATCGCCGTTTGCGTCAGGGGAATCATGAGACGCCGCCTGTGGGTGAAGGTTTAGGTTCACGTGTGGTTGCTGCAGGTGAGCCCACGGAATCTATGCAAATCGCAGGGGTGTCACATGTTAAGAATCGTACCCCTGTACTCAGGAAGCAGAGAGCCTGTTTTTTCTGCGGTAAAACTGGTCATTTTATTAATATCTGTCCTCTGCTGTTAAAGAAAAATGCAACGGCGGAAAACTTCTGAGCTCAGAGGGAGTGGAGGAGTCCAATCTGAGCTTATGTATATCCTCCATGGTGGTTTCTCAGTGCGTGCTCCCTGCCAAAGTTGTTGTCGCTGGCAGAGAGATCACTATTTTTGTGGATAGTGGTTCCGCCACAAATCTCATTGATGAGGAGTTTGTGCGCACTGCTGGTTTTAAGATTGAAAAACTGCCTCATCCTATCCATGTGGTCACCATCAATTCTGCTCCTATTCCACAGGGGGAGATTACTGAGTTCGTGGCTGAGGTTAAACTCCACATTGGGGTTCTTCATTTCGAGCAGGTCACATGTAAGGTGCTCAAGAGTCTTCCGGCACAATTGGTTCTGGGTTTTCCATGGTTGTCTACACACAACCCAGTGATTGACTGGAAAACTCAGGACATAATCCAGTGGAGTGATTTCTGTCAGGAGAATTGCCTGGCCACATGTGTGTCCGCTGTGACTTCAAGCGTTCCTGAGTCACTTCAGGATTATGCGGATGTGTTCTCTGAGAAGGGTTGTTCATAGTTGCCGCCACACCGCTCCTATGACTGTTCTATCAGGTTTAAACCAGGGGCCAAGTTGCCTAAAGCTAGGATGTTCAACATCTCCGGTCCGGAGAGACAAGCGCTCAAGGATTACATTTCTGAAAGTTTGAGCAAAGGGCACATCAGGCCGTCATCCTCGCCGGTGGCAGCAGGGTTTTTCTTCGTGAAGAAGAAAGATGGCGGATTACGCCCATGTTTGGATTTCAGGGAGTTGAACCAGATTACGGTTCGTGATCCATACCCTATGCCAGTGATACCTGACTTGTTCAACCAGGTGGCAGGTGCTAAGTGGTTCACCAAGCTTGACCTCAGGGGGGCGTACAACCTCATAAGAGTTCGTCAAGGTGATGAGTGGAAGACGGCTTTTAATACCCCTGAGGGTCATTTTAAAAATTTGGTGATGTCTTTTGGGTTAACTAACGCACCTGCAGTGTTCCAACATTTCATCAATGATGTGTTCTCGCATGTTTTGGGGAAATTTGTTATCGTGTACCTAGATGACATCCTCATATATTCTTGCGACCGTGATGCTCATTTAGATCATGTCAGGCAGGTGTTACAGCTTCTCAGAGAGAATAAGCTGTATGCTAAACTTGGGAACTGTGTATTTTTTGCTCAAGAGTTGCCGTTCTTGGGTTATATTGTGTCAGCTTCTGGTTTTAAAATGGACGCCGCTAAGGTGCAAGCGGTGCTGCATTGGGAACGTCCTGATAACCTGAAAGCACTTCAGCGGTTCCTTGGGTTTTCTAACTACTATAGGAAATTTATCAAGGATTTTTCTATCATTGCTAAACCGCTAACTGACATGACTAAAAAGGGTACCAATTTCTCCGTTTGGCCTGAGGCTGCTGTTCGCGCATTTGAATTTCTCAAGAACAGTTTTGTTTCAGCCCCCATTCTCGTGCAGCCAGACGTATCTAAACCCTTTGTCGTGGAAGTCGATGCGTCTGAGGTTGGTGTGGGGGGGCGGTACTATCTCAAGGCCCATCCTTGAGTGGTTTGCGTCCGTGCGCCTATTTCTCAAAAAAACTGTCGTCCGCTGAACGTAACTACGATATCGGCAACAGGGAGTTGTTGGCTATTAAGTTGGCCTTTGAGGAATGGCGACACTTCTTGGAGGGGTCGGTACATCAGGTCACTGTTATTACCGACCATAAGAATCTGCTGTATTTGGAGTCTGCCAAGCGTCTGTCCCCCAGGCAGGCTCGCTGGGCATTGTTTTTCACGCGGTTCAACTTTGTTGTCACTTACAGACCAGAGTCTAAAAACACTAAGGCGGATGCTCTGTCCAGGTGTTTTCCGGGGGGAGAACCTCGGGAGGATCCAGTACCTATCCTCCAAAAGGGTGTTGTGGTTTCGGCTCTCACTACCGAGGTTGAGGCTGAGATTGCCGAGGCTCAGGAGGAGGTACCATCTGAGCTTCCCATCAACAAATCTTTTGTACCGCTTCATCTCCACCTAAAGGTGTTGGCGGAGCATCATGATACTGTCCTGGTTGGCCACCCAGGGGTTAGAGGTACTTTGGAGTTGGTGTCACGTCGGTTTTGGTGGCCCAAAATCCGACAGGACGTGGTCTCATATGTGTCAGCTTGCACCACGTGCGCTAGGGCGAAGACGCGCCGCTCCCGTCCTGTTGGCACACTACTTCCTCTGGAGGTACCTAGTAAGCCATGGATGGAAATCTCCATGGATTTCATCACTGATTTGCCTCCCTCAGCTGGGAACACGGTAATTTTGGTGATTGTGGATCGGTTTTCAGAAATGTCGCACTTTGTGTCTTTGCCTTCTTTACCTAACGCTAAAACTCTTGCTCAGGTGTTTGTGCAGGAGGTGGTCAGGCTTCATGGAGTTCCATCTGACATCGTGTCAGATAGGGGTACTCAGTTTGTAGCAAAATTTTGGAAAGCATTTTGCTCACGGCTGGGGATCAAGATGTCTCATTCGTCTGCGTTTCATCCCCAGTCAAATGGTCAGACCGAGCGTATGAACCAAAATTTGGAGCAGTACTTGCGCTGCTTTGTCTCTGATAACCAGGAGGAGTGGTCTACCTTTCTTCCTTTGGCTGAGTTTGCCATCAATAATCACCGCCAGGAGTCGTCTGGGGAGTCTCTGTTTTTTTGTGTTTACGGGCTACATCCTCAGTTTTGCACGTTGAGTCAGAGAGGCTATTCCGGCATTCTGGAGGAGGACCAGTTAGGAACACAATTGTCATCAGTCTGGAGGAAAGTTAAACAGCGCCTGTTGAGTGTGGGTGCTAGGTACAAACGTGTGGCTGACAGTAGGCGTGTGTTATGAACTGGTAATTTAGGAGCGACATGCGACTAGCTCTGGGCAGGTGGTAACTATACAGACCGCAGTTCCTGATCTTAACACAACACTAGCAGTAGCCGTGGGATGTTCCTGTCACTCCCTGGACACCTCGTCACAGCCGGAGAACTAGCTACCCCTAAAGGTAGAAACAGGAAAGCTATCTTGCCTCAGAGAAAATTCCCAAAGGATAGGACAGCCCCCCACAAATATTGACTGTGAGAGGAGAAGGAAATGACATACGTAGTATGAAACAAGATTTAGCAAAGGAGGCCATTTCTAGCTAGATAGACAGTAAGGAAAGAAACACTGTGCGGTCAGTAATAAAAACTAGAAAAAGTCCACCGCAGAGATATGCAAAAATCTCCACACCTGACTAAAGGTGTGGAGGGCAAAAACTGCAACCCAGAGCTTCCAGCTTAGCTAAATAGATCCATACTGATAAGCTGGACAAATGAGCAAAACATAGAATGTGCTGAACAATAAAGTCCACAACAAGTGGACTGCAAAAGGACAAAAGGATTTATCTTTGCTGAACTGGACAGAGTGTCAGGGAAATCCAAAAGAGCAGTGGCTCCAAGCAGGAACAATTGACAACTGGCATTGATTGAGGAATAAGGCCAGACTAAAATAGCCGAGCCAGAAAGACGATCAGTGGGAGCAGCTGCTGATGCTAAATCCAAGAAGCAGCCATACCACTCAAAACCACAGGAGGGAGCCCAAGAGCAGAATTCACAAAAGTGCTACTTACAACCACCGGAGGGAGCCCAAGAGCGGAATTCCCAACAGTACCCCCCCTTGAGGAGGGGTCACCGAACCCTCACCAGAGCCCCCAGGCCGATCAGGACGAGCCAAGTGAAAAGCACGAACCAAATCGGCAGCATGGACATCGGAGGCAACTACCCAAGAATTATCCTCCTGGCCATAACCCTTCCCCTTGACAAGATACTGAAGCCTCCGCCTCGAAAAACGAGAATCCAAAATTTTCTCAACCACATATTCCAACTCCCCCTCAACCAACACCGGGGCAGGAGGATCAACAGAGGGAACAACGGGTACCACATATCTCTGGAACAAAGATCTATGGAAAACATTGTGGATGGCAAAAGAGGCTGGAAGGGCCAAACGAAAAGACACTGGATTGATAATCTCAGAGATCTTATAAGAACCAATAAACCGAGGCTTGAACTTAGGGGAAGAAACCTTCATAGGAACATGACGAGAAGATAACCAGACTAAATCCCCCACACGAAGCCGAGGACCAACACACCGACGGCGGATAGCAAAACGCTGAGCCTTTTCCTGAGACAACGTCAAATTGTCTACCACATGAGTCCAAATCTGCTGTAACCTGTCCATCACAGAATCTACACCAGGACAATCAGAAGGCTCAACCTGCCCTGAAGAAAAACGAGGATGGAAACCAAAATTACAAAAAAAAGGCGAAACCAAAGTAGCCGAACTAGCCCGATTATTAAGGGCAAACTCGGCCAACGGCAAGAAAGCCACCCAATCATCCTGATCAGCAGACACAAAGCATCTCAAATAGGTTTCCAAGGTTTGAATAGTTCGCTCAGTTTGGCCATTTGTCTGAGGATGGAACGCCGAAGAAAAAGACAAATGAATGCCCATCCTAGCACAAAAGGCCCGCCAAAACCTGGAAACAAACTGGGAACCTCTGTCAGACACAATATTTTCCGGAATGCCATGCAAACGAACCACATGCTGAAAAAACAATGGAACCAAATCAGAGGAGGAAGGGAATTTAGGCAAAGGTACCAAATGGACCATTTTAGAGAACCGGTCACAAACCACCCAGATAACAGACATCCTCTGGGACACAGGAAGATTCGAAATAAAATCCATGGAAATATGCGTCCAGGGCCTCTCAGGGACAGGCAAAGGCAAAAGCAACCCACTAGCGTGGGAACAGCAAGGCTTAGCCCGGGCACAAGTCCCACAGGACTGCACAAAAGAACGCACATCCCGCGACAAGGAAGGCCACCAAAAGGACCTAGCCACCAAATCTCTGGTACCAAAAATCCCAGGATGACCAGCCAACACCGAACAATGGACCTCAGAAATTACCTTACTTGTCCATCTATCAGGAACAAACAGCTTCCCCACAGGACAGCGGTCAGGTTTATCAGCCTGAAATTCCTGAAGCACCCGCCGTAAATCAGGGGAGATGGCAGAAAGAATCACCCCTTCCCTAAGAATGCCAACTGGCTCAAGAACTCCAGGAGAATCAGGCAAAAAACTCCTAGAGAGGGCATCCGCTTTAACATTCTTAGATACCGGAAGATATGAAACCACAAAATCGAAACGGGAGAAAAACAGGGACCATCGAGCCTGTCTAGGGTTCAGCCGCTTGGCCGACTCGAGGTAAATCAGATTCTTATGATCGGTCAAGACAACAATACGGTGCTTGGCCCCCTCAAGCCAATGTCGCCACTCCTCAAATGCCCACTTCATAGCCAACAACTCCCGATTGCCGACATCATAATTGCGTTCCGCAGGCGAAAACTTTCGGGAAAAGAAGGCACATGGTTTCATCAAGGAACCATCAGAATTCCTCTGTGACAAAACGGCCCCTGCCCCAATCTCAGAAGCGTCAACCTCAACCTGAAAAGGAAGAGACACATCCGGCTGACGCAAGACAGGGGCAGAAGTAAATCGGCGCTTAAGCTCCTGAAAGGCCTCAACAGCCTCAGAGAACCAATTTGTCACATCAGCGCCTTTCTTCGTCAAATCGGTCAGGGGCTTAACCACACTAGAGAAGTTGGCAATGAAATGGCGATAAAAATTAGCAAAGCCCAAAAATTTCTGAAGGCTCTTCACAGATGTGGGTTGAATCCAGTCATTAATGGCTCGGACCTTAACAGGATCCATTTCTATAGATGAAGGAGAAAAAATAAACCCCAAAAAAGAGACCTTCTGAACTCCAAATAGGCACTTAGACCCCTTCACAAATAGAGCATTATCATGAAGGATCTGGAATACCATCCTGACCTGCTTCACATGAGACTCCCAATCATTGGAAAAAATCAAAATATCATCCAAATACACAATCAAAAATTTATCAAGATAATTGCGGAAAATGTCATGCATGAAGGACTGAAATACAGAAGGAGCATTAGAAAGCCCGAAAGGCATCACCAGGTATTCAAAATGGCCTTCGGGCGTATTAAATGCAGTTTTCCATTCGTCACCCTGTTTAATACGAACAAGATTATATGCCCCTCGAAGGTCAATCTTGGTAAACCAACTAGCCCCCTTAATCCGAGCAAACAAATCAGAGAGCAAAGGTAAAGGGTATTGGAATTTGACCGTGATCTTATTAAGAAGGCGATAATCAATACAGGGTCTCAAGGAGCCAGCCTTCTTGGCAACAAAAAAAAATCCCGCTCCCAATGGTGACGAAGACGGCCGAATATGCCCCTTCTCCAAGGACTCCTTCACATAGCTCCGCATGGCAGCATGCTCTGGCACAGATAGATTGAAAAGTCGGTCCTTAGGGAACTTACAGCCAGGAATCAATTCAATAGCACAATCACAATCCCTATGTGGAGGAAGGGAGCTGGACTTGGGCTCATCGAATACATCCTGGAAATCTGACAAAAATTCATTAACATCAGAAGAGGGGGAAGAGGAAATTGACAATAAAGGAACGTCACTATGTACCCCTTGACAACCCCAACTAGTCACAGACATCGATTTCCAATCCAACACTGGATTGTGTACTTGTAGCCATGGAAAACCCAGTACAACAACATCATGTAAATTATGCAACACCAGAAAACGACAATCTTCCTGATGTGCTGGAGCCATGCACATAGTCAGCTGAGTCCAATACTGAGGTTTATTCTTGGCCAACGGTGTAGCATCAATACCCCTCAAAGGAATAGGGCTCTGCAAAGGCTGCAAAGAAAAACCACAGCGCCTGGCAAATTCTAAGTCCATTAAGTTCAGGGCAGCGCCTGAATCCACAAATGCCATGACAGAGAAAGATGACAATGAGCAAATCAGGGTCACAGACAGGAGAAACTTAGGCTGTACAGTACTAATGGTAACAGATCTAGCGACCCTCTTAATATGCTTAGGGCAATCAGAGATAGTATGAACTGAATCACCACAGTAAAAACACAGCCCATTCTGACGTCTGTATCCCCTCTATTCCGCTCTAGTCAGAATCCTATCACATTGCATAGGCTCAGGACTCTGCTCAGAGGATGCTGCCATATGGTGCACCACTTTGCGCTCGCGCAGGCGCCGATCGATCTGAATGGCTAGAGACATAGATTCGCTCAGACCAACAGGCGTGGGGAACCCCAGCATAACATCTTTAAGGGCTTCAGAAAGACCCTTTCTGAAAATTGCTGCCAGAGCGTCCTCATTCCATTTAGTGAGCACAGACCATTTTCTAAATTTCTGGCAGTATAATTCTGCCGCTTCCTGACCCTGGCACAGAGCCAACAAGGTTTTTTCCGCATGATCCACAGAGTTAGGTTCGTCATACAATAATCCGAGCGATTGAAAAAATGCATCTACATTAAGCAATGCCGGATCCCCTGACTCAAGGGAGAATGCCCAGTCCTGAGGGTCACCACGCAGCAGAGAAATATCTATTTTAACTTGCTGAGTGGGGTCACCAGAGGAACGGTGTTTCAGAGCAAAAAACAATTTGCAGTTATTTTTAAAGTTCAAAAACTTAGATCTATCCCCGTAAAACAAATCTGGAGTAGGAATTCTTGGCTCTAAGGCTGGAGTCTGAACAACATAATCTTGGATAATCTGAACTCTTGCAGCAAGCTGATCCACACGAGAAAACAAACCCTGAACATCCATGTCCGCGCCCAAATCCACCCAGAGATTAAGAGGAAGGAAAAAGACAAAACAGACTAAAGAAAAAAAAAATGGCTCAGAACTCTTTTTCTTTTCCTTCTTTTGAGATGCATTCAACTCATTTTTGGCCAGTTGTACTGTTATGAACTGGTAATTTAGGAGCGACATGCGACTAGCTCTGGGCAGGTGGTAACTATACAGACCGCAGTTCCTGATCTTAACACAACACTAGCAGTAGCCGTGGGATGTTCCTGTCACTCCCTGGACACCTCGTCACAGCCGGAGAACTAGCTACCCCTAAAGGTAGAAACAGGAAAGCTATCTTGCCTCAGAGAAAATTCCCAAAGGATAGGACAGCCCCCCACAAATATTGACTGTGAGAGGAGAAGGAAATGACATACGTAGTATGAAATAAGATTTAGCAAAGGAGGCCACTTCTAGCTAGATAGACAGTAAGGAAAGAAACACTGTGCGGTCAGTAATGAAAACTAGAAAAAGTCCACCGCAGAGATATGCAAAAATCTCCACACCTGACTAAAGGTGTGGAGGGCAAAAACTGCAGCCCAGAGCTTCCAGCTTAGCTAAATAGATCCATACTGATAAGCTGGACAAATGAGCAAAACATAGAATGTGCTGAACAATAAAGTCCACAACAAATGGACTGCAAAAGGACAAGCAAGGACTTATCTTTGCTGAACTGGACAGAGTGTCAGGGAAATCCAAAAGAGCAGTGGCTCCAAGCAGGAACAATTGACAACTGGCATTGATTGAGGAATAAGGCCAGACTAAAATAGCCGAGCCAGAAAGACGATCAGTGGGAGCAGCTGCTGATGCTAAATCCAAAACGCAGCTATACCACTCAAAACCACAGGAGGGAGCCCAAGAGCAGAATTCACAAAAGTGCTACTTACAACTACCAGAGGGAGCCCAAGAGCGGAATTCACAACAGCGTGTGCCAGGTCCGGACCTGAGTGTGGATGGCTGGGTGTGGTTATCCACAAAAAACATAAGACTAAAGATACCATCCCTTAAATTGGGTCCACGGTTTATTGGTCCATTTAGGGTCACCGCCGTCATTAACCCAGTAGCGTACCGACTGGAGCTCCCTACGGTGTATAAAATACACAACGTGTTCCACAGGTCCCTTCTTAAGAAGGTGTTGGGTTCTGTGGACGCGGCGCCTATGCCACCTCCAGTCTTGGTGGATGGTAACCTAGAATTTGAAGTCTCCAGGGTGGTTGACTCTCATGTGGTGCGCCGCACTTTACAATATTTGGTACACTGGCGTGGTTATGGGCCTGAGGAGAGGTCCTGGGTACCAGCCTCGGACATTCATGCGGATCGGCTGGTCAGGTGTTTTCATCGTCGCCATCCGGACAAGCCGGGTCCTATAAGCCGTGAGGGCCCTGGGGTCCCTCGTAGAAGGCGGGGTACTGTCATGTCGGACACTGTTCAGACCAGGTCGTCTGACAGACAGCGGTAATTCCGCATTTGACCACTGTTTGCTCATTGGCGTTGGCTAGTTTTCGTCTGGCTGCTCCGGGGTTAATTTATCTGATCCTCGGATTGGTAGCTGGGCCATGCCCATTTCCTTTAAATGGTTCTCCTGATCTTTGGGCGTCGCCGATTATAGCTTCTGTCTTATCCTTAGTTATCTCGGTCCGGAGTGGAGAGCTGGTTGGTGGAGTATCGTTGCTGGTGGTGTATTTTCCTTTGTCTTATTTACTCCTTCCTATATTTGTATTTATTTTGCCCTGCACATTTATAGTGTATTCCTGATTGACTGCGGCGTGGTGTATATTTTCCTTTATCCTTGTTTGTTATTACTCTGGGTATTGGTCTTTTGCATTCACTGGGTGGTGGGTGGTGGAGTTCAGTCTAGGGCTGAATCAGGAGTCAGGGTGAGGGTGGAGGCCTGAACATGCACACCTTCAGTGTAAACTTCCGGTAGAGGGTCAGACAGGGTTTCCCTAGTCTGAGGGAAATTGCAGGGGCCCGGGTTATTAGCTCTCGCCCTCGTTGTCTTCCCGTGACAGTTGGGGAGTCTTAGGGCAATTTTTAAATAGCACTAGTCAGGGAAGCTATGTTATGGCAAATAGTTATGCTATATAGGTAGTGGCCATACCTTGATCCATAAGCCATAAATTGAATACAATATTAGGATAATGAGCGCTTTACTGGACTTGAGTCTAATAGCATTCCAGTGACCAGTGCAAGTTTTAATATTTTCCTTTAGTAGTTTGTTTAAAAGTTAAATTTTTTGGTCTTGAGTTAGGGATTATTTGCCTTTTGGCAATTTGTGATTCATGCCAGGTAGTGGACCCACCTGACGTCGCGGGCTTAATATATTAACCCTGCGGGCCAATTTTGGCTCGCAGGCCAGAGTATGACATATGTGCCCTAAATGGTCAAAAAACTTGAATGTGGTTTTGAGCACTTTGAGGGGTGTACTTTTTAAAATAGTGTCACTTTCGGATATTTTCTGTCACATAGGGCTCTCAAAGTAACTTCAAATGTGGTGTGATATCCAAAAAAATTCATTTTGTAAATATTGTTGTAAAAATGGGAAATTGCTGATAGAATGTTATCCCTTCTAACTTCCTCCCCCCAAAAAAATGAGGTTTAAAAAATGATGCTGATGTAAAGTGTGGTAAATGTTATTTGTTAGTATTTATTCATCTAGTTATCGTGCTAAACAGGTAAGAAAAAAAGAACAGACTTCTGTCCCACATCGAATAAAATAGATACAAAAATGCGTAATAGAATATACAATCAAATATCATAAAGAAATGAATGAAAAAGGTATGTTTGAAACCTTGAAATAAGAGCAGAAATGGTGCTTGTGCTAATTAGAGTTAGGTAGATGGTTGCATTTGTACATACTGGTAACAAACACCTGCCTAGGTCTAATCTAGATCACAAAAATTAAAACCCACTATTACCACTGGATCAACATGACCAAATTGGTCTAGTTCCCATCTTTAACGACTACCACAACTGTGGCAAATGTAAAAGGCATTCTATCCAAATACTGGCACATCTTCAAACAGGATAAGATCATTCGCCAATCCCTACCAGCCCACCCTAGATTTGTTTTCAGGTGTTAACCAACTTTGGGAAACAAAATTGCACCTACAGATAAAGGAAACACCATCTCTAATAAACAACGCCAGACCAGTTTACCTAATCAATGGGGATTTCTACCATGTGGGTATTGCACCTGTTGCAAATTATGCTTAATGAAAAGGTCTCGTAGAGGACAATTCACCAATTCAGAGGGGACCATGAACTACACAATTAGAGACATCATCACATGCTCTACTATGGGTGTCATTAACATCATTTGCCCATTCAACAAAATCTTTGTGGGCAGGAATAAACGTATGTTATAAATAAGAATAAAAACACACATTAATATCATCAACAAAGGCTTTATGGTCACCCACTGTCCCGCCACATTAAGGAAATACACAATCAATCTAATTAGGTCTCAATTTTTATGGGATCCAAGTTATTCCAGAACAGTGGCGTGGTGGCAACTTTGTAGGTCAGATATCTAGAGCAAAATCCAGGTGGATCTTCCAACTAAACTGTTCGGCCCTAAAAGGCCTGAATCATGAAATTGAACTGTATGCCCTCAAGTAAAATAGTAAGAGTTAACTCATTTCTAAAATCGCTTTACCCTCCTTTTTTGGGGGACTTTGCCATTTTTCTTTTATGTGTGACCCTTATTCCTAAGCGTTTAAAAAGGTACCTTAGTCTGTTTCAGTTTGCTCCACAACCATGGGGAAGACCGCTGACTTGACAGATGTCCAGAAGGCAGTCATTGACGTACTCCACAAGAAGCAGCCTGTTCACAGAGTGCTGTATCCAAGCATATTAATAGAAAGTTGAGTGGAAGGAAAAAAGCGTGGTAGAAAAAGGTGCACAAGTGACCGGGATAACCGCAGCCTTGAAAGGATTGTTAAGAAAATGCTATTCAAAAATTTGTGGGAGACTCACAAGGAGTGGACTGCTGCTGGAGTCACTGCTTAAAGAGCCACCACACACAGAAGTATCCAGGACATGGCCTACAAGTGTCACATTCCTTGTGTCATGCCACTTATGACCAAATGACAATGCCAGAAGTAACTTACCTGGGCCAAGGAGAAAAAGAACTGAACTGTTGCTCAGTAGTGATTAGCGAACGTGCTCGCCACTTCTCGGTACTCGCCCGAGTATCACTATGCTTGGTGTACTTGGAGAGTGTTTTTGAGATTATTCGGCGGGAACTGGGGTCTCCTCCTTTTAATTTTGGCACTTTTTAGAGCACCAATCAGCATGCAGAGATTGTCTGCCATGCACTGTAATACCAAAGTCATCTTTGTTGTGGTATTACAGTGATTGGCTGGCTGCACAGCGTCATCAGGTATATAAGAGACCTGGCGCTGCCCTGCTCACCGCATTCTGCTCTGGACTCCGCTAGTGTAGGGAGAACTGCTGCTGAGCTAGGGTCAGATTCTTACATTTATTAGTTAGTGTGGTCTACATCACAGAATCCACAAACCCTGATAAACCAACAATCCTTTTTAGGGCTAATTCGGGGGTACATAGATTGCAGCGCTAGGTAGGCAGGGGAGTCTATGTGCACATATACACATCAGTGCAAGGCCTACAGGCACTGTATGTGAGTATATAGATCTCACTGCATCAATTTTAATTTTTTTTTGTCCCAGGCATCAGATGTGAGTGCGCATAAAAATCTGGCCTTTTTTTTTGGTAATATATTATTTTTTGGAGTGTCTTACAACATTTTAGGACACCATTTTGCTGCCCCAAAAATCTGTAGCTGGCCCAAAATTATTTAGCTACAGTTCTTATATTTATCACTGTGATTTGTACGCCACAAGCATCACATATCATTGAGCAAAATATCTTACAATTTTAGTAGTCCAATTTTATTTTTCATGTCATACATAGTTACATAGTTATTAAGGTTGAAGGAAGACTTTAAGTCCATCTAGTTCAACCCATAGCATAACCTAACATGCCCTAACATGTTGATCCAGAGGAAGGCAAAAAAAAAACATGTGGCAAAATTCCTTCCCGACTCCACATACGGCAATCAAACTAGTTCCCTGGATCAACTCCCTATCAAGGAATCTAGTATGTATACCCTGTAACATTATACTTTTCCAGAAAAGTATCCAGTCCCCTCTTAAATTTAAGTAATGAATCACTCATTACAACATCATATGGCAGAGAGTTCCATAGTCTCACTGCTCTTACAGTAAAGAACCCGCGTCTGTTATTATGCTTAAACCTTCTTTCCTCCAGAAGTAGAGGATGCCCCCTTGTCCCTGTCTCAGGTCTATGATCAAAAAGATCATCAGAAAGGTCTTTGTACTGTCCCCTCATATACTTATACATTAAAATAAGATCACCCCTTAGTCTTCGTTTTTCCAAACTAAATAGCCCTAAGTGTAATAACCTACCGTATCTTGGTATTGCAGACCCCCCAGTCCTCTAATAACCTTGGTCGCTCTTCTCTGCACCCGCTCTAGTTCAGCTATGTCTTTCTTATACACCGGAGACCAGAACTGTGCACAGTATTCTAAGTGTGGTCGAACTAGTGACTTGTATAGAGGTAAAATTATGGTCTCCTCATGAGCATCTATGCCTCTTTTAATGCATCCCATTATTTTATTTGCCTTTGTAACAGCTGCCTGACACTGGCCACTGAATATGAGTTTGTCATCCACCCATACACCCAGGTCTTTTTCATTGACGGTTTTGCCCAGAGTTGTAGAATTAAGCACATAGTTATTCATCTTATTACTTCTACCCAAGTGCATGACCTTACTTTTATCCCCATTAAAGCTCATTTGCCATTTATCAGCCCAAGCTTCTAGTTTACATAAATCATCCTGTAATATAAAATTGTCCTCCTCTGTATTTATTACCCTGCAGAGTTTAGTGTCATCTGCAAATATTGAAATTCTGCTCTGAATGCACCCTACAAGGTCATTAATAAATGTTAAAAAGAAGAGGGCCCAATACTGATCCCTGTGGTACCCCACTGCTAACCGCGACCCAGTCCAAGTGTGCTCCATTAATAACCACCCTTTGTTTCCTATCCCTGAGCCAGCTCTTAACCCACTTACACATATTTTCCCCTATCCCCATTATTCTCATTTTATGTATCAACCTTTTGTGTGGCACCGTATCAAGCGCTTTGGAAAAGTCCATATACACTACGTCCGCTGGGTTTCCTTGGTCCAGTCCAGAACTTACCTCTTCATAGAAGCTGATCAAATTAGTCTGACATGAACGGTCCCTAGTAAACCCGTGCTGATACTGGGTGATGAGGTTATTCCTCTTCAGATACTCCAGTATAGCATCCCTTAGAATGCCCTCCAGGATTTTACCCACAGTAGAGGTTAAGCTTACTGGCCTATAATTACCGAGTTCAGTTTTTGTCCCCTTTTTGAATATTGGCACCACATTTGCTATACGCCAGTCCTCTGGTACAGACCCTGTTATTATGGAGTCTTTAAAGATTAAAAATAATGGTCTATCAATGACTGTACTTAGTTCCTGCAGTACTCGGGGGTGTGTCCCATCCGGGCCCGGAGATTTGTCAATTTTAGTGATTTTTAGATGCCGCCGTACTTCCTGCTGGGTTAAGCAGGTGACATTTAATGGGGAATTTTTATCACTAGTCATTTTGTCTGCCATGGGATTTTCTTGTGTAAATACTGATGAAAAAAAGTCATTTAGCATATTGACTTTTTCCTCATCCTCATACACCATTTCACCCAGACTATTTTTTAGGGGGCCAACACTATTATTTTTTAGTTTCTTACTATTTACGTAGTTAAAGAATATTTTGGGATTATTTTTACTCTCTCTGGCAATGAGTCTCTCTGTCTCAATCTTTGCTGCCTTGCTTTGCTTTTTACAGAATTTATTTAATTTTCTGTATTTATTTAATGCTTCATCACTACCTACTTCCTTTAAGTCTCTAAATGCTTTCTTTTTGTCACATATCACATATTGTGCCCCTTACAGCTCTATTTAGCCATATTGGTTTCCTTCTATTTCTAGTATGTTTATTCCCATACGGTATATACTGTGCACAGGTCCTATCCAGGATGCTAATAAACGTCTCCCATTTTCTTTGTGTATTTTTATGTCTCAGGATATTGTCCCAGTTAATTGCACCAAGATCCTCTCTCATCCGTTGGAAATTTGCCCTCCTGAAGTTTAGTGTCCTTGTAACCCCCCTACTACACATCTTACTAAAGGATACATGAAAACTTATTATTTTGTGATCATTATTCCCCAAGTGACCCCCAACCCTTATATTTGCTATGCGGTCTGGCCTCTTGGTTAATATTAGGTCTAGCAGTGCCCCCCTTCTTGTTGGGTCCTGAACCAGTTGTGAAAGGTAATTGTCTCTCATAGTTGTCAAAAACCTATTACCTTTGCTGGAACTGCAGGTTTCTGTTCCCCAATCTATTTCAGGGTAGTTGAAGTCCCCCATAATAATGACTTCTCCTTGGGTCGCAGCTTCATCTATTTGCTTTACGAGGATATGTTTATAGTCCTTTCACTAGGCACTGCTCCTAATAGCCAGTTTCCTACTCCACACTGATGAGGGGCAAATACCCCGAAACAGCTGTCTGTGGATGGATACCATGTTTTGGCATAGGTGGTTTTCCTTTATTGGATGCTGCCCTTCCCGTGGTTGTTCCTTCCCGGTGAAAGACCTGGCTATTCATTGCTTGCATTGAGAAACATGTGATGGTGTCTCCGCGGCTTTTCTACATGCATTTGCATATTTCCCTTAAGGGATGGGGGCAGTGTTCTGGATCACTGCGTTGAGAAACACGTGATGGTGTCTCCGCGGTGTTGGATGTTTTGATCTCCCCGAGGTCATTCATCCTTATGTTTATAGTCCTTTCACTAGGCACTGCTCCTAATAGCCAGTTTCCTACTCCACACTGATGAGGGGCAAATACCCCGAAACAGCTGTCTGTGGATGGATACCATGTTTTGGCATAGGTGGTTTTCCTTTATTGGATGCTGCCCTTCCCGTGGTTGTTCCTTCCCGGTGAAAGACCTGGCTATTCATTGCTTGCATTGAGAAACACGTGATGGTGTCTCTGCAGCTTTTCTACATGCATTTGCATATTTCCCTTAAGGGATGGGGGCAGTGTTATCTCCGTCAGATGCCTGGGTAGCTTTGGTGTCAAAATCCTCACTTTGCGGGCATACGTTGCATTGTTTTGTCTGCTAGCCTTGGTCTACTCATTATTTAGTGGTTAATATTTTTTCTTTTTTTTTTTTTAAACCCACAAATTTAAACGGTCTGTTATCTCACCGTCAGACGCCTGGTGTATCTGTGGTGTCAAAATCGTTGCTTTGCAGGCATATGTTGCATTGTTTTGGCTGCTAGCCTTGGTCTATTCCTTATCTAGTGGTTAAAAATGTAAAAAAAAAACATTTAAATGGTCTGTTATCTCCTTCAGATGCTTGGTGTATCTGTGGGGTCAAAATCGTCGCTTTGCAGGCATACGTTGCATTGTTTTGTCTGCTAGCCTTGGTCTACTCCTTAGTTAGTGGTTAAAATTAATAACAAAACAAAAAACACACATTTAAACGGTCTGTTATCTCCATCAGACAACTGGTGTATCTGTGGGGTCAAAATCCTCGCTTTGCAGGCATACGTTGCATTGTTTTGTCTGCTAGCCTTGTTCTACTCATTATTTAGTGGTTAGAAATAAAAAAAAAAACCAAACATTTAAACTGTCTTATCTCCGTGAGATGCCCGGTGTATCTGTGATCTCCAAATACTTGCTTTTCAGCCATACTGATCACATGTAAGTTTTCTCCAAATTAATCCATTTCTATTGAACTTTTAAAATATTTCAGTAGTCCATTTAAAATGGGCAAGGGACGGGGAAGTGGATGTGATGATGATGGTGCATGCAGAGGACGAGGCCGTGGCCAAGCTGAAAGTCAGCCACAACAAAGACCCGCATCTTCTCGCTCGACCTTCCTGTCCCAGTTTCTAGGGGACTGTAGCACAACACTATTGAAGCCAGAGCAGTGTGAAACGGTTGTTGGTTGGATAGCAGATAATGCTTCCAGTCACTTAGGCACCACGACCACATCTTCCACACGGTCAAGTCTGAGTAGCCATGAGTGTGGACTGCATATTACTCACCCTGATGCCCCTCCCTCATACCATGTTGAGTGCCCTGAGACAACTGATCCCACACTTGGACACTCTCAAGAGCTGTCCAGTTTTCCGTTTAAAGACCATAGAAGAGAAGCAGGACAAAGGCACAGCTGTATGACCTTGGGTTAATGAAGCTGCACACACAGCAGGGATTATGGGTGCCACTTCCAAAGAAAAAGAATCTGTATGTCCATAGAAAAGACAGCGGATTGGCACATTCCGTCCCGTGCAACAAAATCCTTTATTGCGGCATCATCATACTATCAGTAGGCAGATAAAACAGTGGAGCAAATACAGATGACGATCGTTTCATGCTTACATTGCGCTTCAACAGGTCATATTGTATGTAGGACAAAGCTGACAGAATATTTATCAGCAGTCATTACCCTTGTCCCACTCACCATCAGGTGAAAACATATCATTAATTGTGAACAAGTGAAAACCAGATACAGGCAGTACAAAAAATATTGTTAAAAACAGATAAATAAAAACAAGTCACAAGAACACAGCCATGTCGAGTTTGTCATTAAAGCTTAATGAACCTTGATCACGAGTCTGAATAATCCATCTAGCCTCCTTTCTTAATAATTTATTGAGGCCACATCCTTGCGCAGGCATTTTAACAGTTTCAATCCAAACCACAAAACTTCAGGATTGCCTGCATGTTTTTTTCCTTAAATGTTTAATTAACCTAGGGACCCCCTTACCTGAAGTGATGGAATTAAAGTGCTCACGGAAACATACGAATAAGGGATGAATAGTCTTTCCAATATAATGAAAACCGCATGGGCAAAAAACAAAGTATACAATGTAATTTGTGCGGCATGTTATAAAATCTTAATAATAATAACATAGCTCCCAACCGTCCCTCATTGTGCGGGACTGTCCCGGTTTTGAGCCTTTGCCCCGCTGTCCAGCATGGGACGCTATGCTTCCCGCAGACAACAGGACCGACACACCCCCTTGTGTTAAGCCATGCCCCAGGCCCTTACCCTTCCGTATGGCTGCCTGCTTTCTGCGCACAGGACCTGTGATGAGGTCACAGGAGGGGAGGAGTCGAGGGTTACATGATCGGGACCTCCGTGGATTGCACAGTCTGTGCTGGTTGCCAACTTGCCACATGGTGCTGCAGGATGAGGTAAGTAATGCCATGTGTGGGGTCAGGAGGTGTACAGTGTGGATGTAGCAGAGCCATGTGTGTACGAGGTGTATGGAGCGGAGCCATGTGTGTATGAGGTGTATGGAGCGGAGCCGTGTGTGTGCGAGGTGTATGGAGCGGAGCCGTGTGTGTACGAGGTGTATGGAGCGGAGCCGTGTGTGTACGAGGTGTATGGAGCGGAGCCGAGTGTGTACGAGGTGTACAGAGCAGAGCCGTGTGTGTACGAGGTGTATGGAGCGGAGCTAAATGTGTACGAGGTGTATGGAGCAGAGCCGTGTGTGTACGAGGTGTATGGAGCGGAGCCGAGTGTGTACGAGGTGTACGGAGCAGAGCCGTGTGTGTACGAGGTGTATGGAGCGGAGCTAAATGTGTACGAGGTGTATGGAGCGCAGCTGAATGTGTACGAGGTGTATGGAGCAGAGCCGTGTGTGTATGAGGTGTATGGAGCGGAGCTGTGTGTATGAGGTGTACGGAGGGGAGCTAAATGTGTACGACGTGTACGGAGCGGAGCCGCATGTGTACGAGGTGTATGGAGTGGAGCACGTGTGTACGGAGCAGAGCCGTGTGTGCAAAGGGTACGGAGAGCAGCCGCGTGTGTAGGAGTAGCTATGTGTGGCCATTATATGGTACGAAGTATCATGTGCGGCCAATATAGAGTATGGAGCATCATGTGGGGTCATTATACAGTATGGAGCATCATGTGGGGCCATTATACAGTATGGAGCATGATGTGCAGCCATTTAACAGTATGGAGCAACATGTGCAGCCATTATACAGTATGGAGCATCATGTGCAGCCAATATACAGTATGGAGCATCATGCGCAGTCATTATACAGTATGGAGCATCATATGTGGTCATTATACAGTATGGAGCTGTTATGGACTGGTGATTTAGGAACGACATGCGACTAGCTCTGAGCAGGTGGTAACTATACGGACCGCAGTTCTGATCTTAACACAACACTAGAAGTAGCCGTGGGATGTTCCTGTCACTCCCTGGACACCTCGTCACAGCCGGAGAACTAGCTACCCCTAAAGGTAGAAACAGGAAAGCTATCTTGCCTCAGAGAGAATCCCCAAAGGATAGACAGCCCCCCACAAATAATGACTGTGAGTGGAGAAGGAAATGACATACATAGAATGAAACAAGATTTCGCAAAGGAGGCCACTTCTAGCTAGATAGATAGTACAGGATAGAACACTGTGCGGTCAGTAATAAAAACTAGAAAAAGTCCACCGCAGAGAAATGCAAAAATCTCCACACCTGACTAAAGGTGTGGAGGGCAAAATCTGCTGCCCAGAGCTTCCAGCTTAGCTGAATAGATCCATACTGATAAGCTGGACAAATGAGCAAAACATAGAATGTGCTGAACAATAAAGTCCACAACAAGAGGACTGCAAAAGGACAAGCAAGGACTTATCTTTGCTGAACAGGTCAGAGTGTCAGGGAAATCCAAAAGAGCCATGACTCCAAGCAGGAACAATTGACAACTGGCATTGATTGAGGGATAAGGCCAGACTAAAATAGCCGAGCCAGAAGGACGATCAGTGGAAGCAGCTGCTGATGCTAAATCCAAGAAGCAGCCATACCACTCAAAACCACCGGAGGGAGACTAAGTGCTACTTACAACCACCGGAGGGAGCCCAAGAGCGGAATTCACAACAGTACCCCCCCTTGAGGAGGGGTCACCGAACCCTCACCAGAGCCCCCAGGCCGATCAGGACGAGCCAAGTGAAAAGCACGAACCAAATCGGCGGCATGAACATCGGAGGCAACCACCCAAGAATTATCCTCCTGGCCATAACCCTTCCCCTTGACAAGATACTGAAGCCTCCGCCTTGAAAAACGAGAATCCAATATTTTCTCAACCACATATTCCAACTCCCCCTCAACCAACACCGGAGCAGGAGGATCAACAGAGGGAACAACGGGTACCACATATCTCTGCAACAAAGATCTATGGAAAACATTGTGGATGGCAAAAGAGGCTGGAAGGGCCAAACGAAAAGACACTGGATTGATAATCTCAGAAATCTTATAAGGACCAATAAACCGAGGCTTGAACTTAGGGGAAGAAACCTTCATAGGAACATGACGAGAAGATAACCAAACTAAATCCCCCACCCGAAGCCGAGGACCAACACACCGACAGCAGTTAGCAAAACACTGAGCCTTTTCCTGAGACAACGTCAAATTGTCTACCACATGAGTCCAAATCTGCTGTAACCTGTCCATCACAGAATCTACACCAGGACAATCAGAAGGCTCAACCTGCCCTGAAGAAAAACGAGGATGGAAACCAAAATTACAAAAAAAAGGCGAAACCAAAGTAGCCGAACTGGCCCGATTATTAAGGGCAAACTCGGCCAACGGCAAGAAAGCCACCCAATCATCCTGATCAGCAGACACAAAGCATCTCAAATAGGTTTCCAAGGTTTGATTAGTTCGCTCAGTTTGGCCATTTGTCTGAGGATGGAACGCCGAAGAAAAAGACAAATTAATGCCCATCCTAGCACAAAAGGCCCGTCAAAACCTGGAAACAAACTGGGAACCTCTGTCAGACACAATATTTTCCGGAATGCCATGCAAACGAACCACATGCTGAAAAAACAATGGAACCAAATCAGAGGAGGAAGGCAATTTAGACAAAGGTACCAAATGGACCATTTTAGAGAACCAGTCACAAACCACCCAGATAACAGACATCGTCTGGGACACAGGAAGATCCGAAATAAAATCCATGGAAATATGCGTCCAGGGCCTCTCAGGGACAGGCAAAGGCAAAAGCAACCCACTAGCGCGGGAACAGCAAGGCTTAGCCCGGGCACAAGTCCCACAGGACTGCACAAAAGAACGCACATCCCGCGACAAGGAAGGCCACCAAAAGGACCTAGCAACCAAATCTCTGGTACCAAAAATCCCAGGATGACCAGCCAACACAGAACAATGGACCTCAGAAATTACCTTACTTGTCCATCTATCAGGAACAAACAGCTTCCCCATAGGACAGCGGTCAGGTTTATCAGCCTGAACTTCCTGAAGCACCCGCCGTAAATCAGGGGAGATGGCAGAAAGAACCACCCCTTCCCTAAGAATGCCAACCGGCTCAAGAACTCCAGAAGAATCAGGCAAAAAACTCCTAGAGAGGGCATCCGCCTTAACATTCTTAGATCCTGGAAGATATGAGACCACAAAATCGAAACGGGAGAAAAACAGGGACCATCGAGCCTGTCTAGGGTTCAGCCGCTTGGCCGACTCGAGGTAAATCAGATTCTTATGATCGGTCAAGACCACAACGCGGTGCCTGGCTCCCTCAAGCCAATGTCGCCACTCCTCAAATGCCCACTTCATAGCCAGCAACTCCCGATTACCGACATCATAATTGCGTTCCGCAGGCGAAAACTTTCGGGAAAAGAAGGCACATGGTTTCATCAAGGAACCATCAGAATTCCTCTGTGACAAAACGGCCCCTGCCCCAATCTCAGAAGCGTCAACCTCAACCTGAAAAGGAAGAGAAACATCCGGCTGACGCAACACAGGGGCAGAAGTAAATCGGCATTTAAGCTCCTGAAAGGCCTCAACAGCCGCAGAGGACCAATTCGTCACCTCAGAGCCTTTCTTCGTCAAATCAGTCAGGGGTTTAACCACACTGGAGAAGTTGGCAATGAAGCGGCGATAAAAATTAGCAAAGCCCAGAAATTTCTGAAGGCTCTTCACAGATGTGGGCTGAATCCAGTCATGAATGGCTTGGACCTTAACAGGATCCATTTCTATAGACGAAGGAGAAAAAATAAACCCCAAAAAAGAGACCTTCTGAACTCCAAATAGGCACTTAGACCCCTTCACAAATAGGGCATTATCACGAAGGATCTGGAATACCATCCTGACCTGCTTCACATGAGACTCCCAATCATCAGAAAAAATCAAAATATCATCCAAATACACAATCAAGAATTTATCAAGATAATTGCGGAAAATATCATGCGTGAAGGACTGAAATACAGAAGGAGCATTAGAAAGCCCGAAAGGCATCACAAGGTATTCAAAATGGCCTTCGGGTGTATTAAATGCAGTTTTCCATTCGTCACCCTGTTTAATACGAACAAGATTATATGCCCCTCGAAGGTCAATCTTGGTAAACCAACTAGCCCCCTTAATCCGAGCAAACAAATCTGAAAGCAAAGGTAAAGGGTATTGGAATTTGACCGTGATCTTATTAAGAAGGCGATAATCAATACAGGGTCTCAAGGAGCCATCCTTCTTGGCAACAAAAAAGAATCCCGCTCCCAATGGTGACGAAGACGGCCGAATATGCCCCTTCTCCAAAGACTCCTTCACATAGCTCCGCATGGCAGCATGCTCTGGCACAGATAGATTGAAAAGTCGGTCCTTAGGGAACTTACAGCCAGGAATCAATTCAATAGCACAATCACAGTCCCTATGTGGAGGAAGGGAACTGGACTTGGGCTGTTGTGAATCCGCTTTTGGGCTCCCCTGGTGGTTGCTGGTGGTACTGGTGACTTGTGTGTCTTTGCTGTCTCAGTTCACCTGCTCCCATCAGTGTTTGGGAGTTTCCTATTTAGCCTTGCTCTCCAGTCATTTCCTTGCCGGTCATCATTGTAACCAGAGCCTTCGGTTGCATGTTCCTGCTACTAGTCTGCTGATCAGCTAAGTGGACTTTGTCCTTTTGTTTTGTATCTTTTGTCCAGTTTGCAGTTTTGTTATTCTCTGTAGCTGGAAGCTCTTGCGGGCTGAAATTGCCACTCCTGTGTCATGAGTTGACACAGGAGTCTTAAAGTAATTTCAGGATGGTTTTTTGATAGGGTTTTCAGTTGACCGTGAAGTCCTCTTTTGTATCCTTCTGCTATCTAGTAAGTGGACCTCTCTTTGCTAAATCTACCTTCATACTGTGTATGTCTTTTCCTCTAAACTCACCGTCATTACATGTGGGGGGCTGCTATCATCTTTTGGGGTATTTCCCTAGAGGTAAGCCAGGTCTGTTCCTTCCTCTACCAGGGGTAGTTAGTCCTCCGGCTGGCGCGTGGCATCTAGGGTTAATCAGGTATGCTCCCTGGCTACTATAAGTTGTGTGGTAGATTTAGCTCACGGTCAGCTCGAGATTCCATCACCCAGAGCTCGTCCGTTATCTTTGTGTTTTGATGTTTCCCTGCCATTGGGAATTCTGACAGTATGACCGGCCCGTGTTAAAGTTACTGGCAGAAGAAAGGAGAGAAAAAGAAGTCTGTAGAGTTTTTTTTTTTTTTTTTTTCCTATGTTTGCTCCATAGTTGGATCAGTTGTATTTCAGCTCTAATTACAGCCTTTGCCTTTCTCTCCTTCTAATCCTTGAATGGCTCTGATCTCACCTGTTTAAAGATGGATCCTCAGAGCTTGGCTGCAGGTTTAAATAATCTTGCTACTAAGGTTCAAAATTTGCAAGAATTTGTTATACATACTCCGATGTCTGAACCTAAGATTCCTACACCAGAGGTGTTTTCCGGAGATAGATCTCGGTTTCTGAATTTCAAATATAATTGTAAATTATTCCTTTCTCTCAGACCTCACTCCTCTGGAGATCCTGTCCAGCAGGTTAAGATTGTGATTTCTTTGCTGCGAGGTGACCCTCAAAACTGGGCATTTTCATTGACACCAGGGGATCCTGTGTTGCTCAATGTGGATGCCTTTTTTCTGGCTTTAGGCTTGCTTTATGAGGAACCTAATTTGGAGATTCAAGCTGAAAAAGCTTTGATAGCCCTATCTCAAGGGCAAGATGAAGCTGAGATATACTGCCAAAAATTTCGTAAATGGTCTGTGCTTACTCAGTGGAATGAGTGCGCCCTAGCGGCAAATTTCAGAGAGGGCCTCTCTGATGCCGTTAAGGATGTTATGGTCGGGTTCCCTGCGCCTACAGGTCTGAATGAGTCCATGACAATGGCTATTCAGATTGATTGGCGTTTGTGGGAGCGCAAGCCTGTGCACCATTTGGCGGTATCTTCTGAAAAGTCGCCAGAGAATATGCAATGTGACAGAACTCTGTCCAGAAGCGAGCGGCAGAATTACAGGCGTAAAAATGGGTTATGTTTCTATTGTGGTGATTCTGCTCATGTTATATCAGCATGCTCTAAACGCACAAAGAAGGCTGACAAGTCTATTTGCACTTTACAGTCTAAATTTATTCTGTCTGTAACCTTGATTTGTTCATTATCAGTTATTACTGTGGATGCCTATGTGGACTCTGGCGCCGCCCTGAGTCTTATGGATTGGTCCTTTGCCAGGCGCTGTGGGTTTGATTTAGAGCCACTGGAAGTCCCTATACCTCTGAAGGGTATTGATTCTACCCCTTTGGCTAGTAATAAACCACAATTCTGGACGCAAGTGACTATGCGTATGACTCCAGACCATCAGGAGGTGATTCGCTTCCTTGTGTTGTACAATTTACATGATGTTTTAGTGCTTGGATTACCATGGTTACAATCTCATAACCCAGTCCTTGACTGGAAAGCAATGTCTGTGATAAGCTGGGGATGTCGGGGGGCTCATGGGGATGTACCTTTGGTTTCCATTTCGTCATCTACTCCCTCTGAGATTCCAGCATTTTTGTCTGATTATCGTGATGTTTTTGAAGAGCCTAAGATTGGTTCTCTCCCTCCCCACAGAGATTGTGATTGCGCCATAGATCTGATTCCTGGCAGTAAATTTCCAAAGGGTCGTTTGTTTAATTTATCTGTGCCTGAACATGCTGCTATGCGAGAGTATATTAAGGAGTCCCTGGAAAAGGGACATATTCGTCCTTCATCTCCTTTAGGAGCTGGTTTTTTCTTTGTGTCTAAGAAGGATGGCTCTCTGAGGCCTTGTATTGATTATCGACTCCTGAATAAAATGACAGTCAAATATCAGTATCCGTTGCCTCTGTTGACTGATTTGTTTGCTCGCATAAGAGGGGCTAAGTGGTTCTCTAAGATTGATCTTCGTGGGGCGTATAATTTGGTGCGAATTAAGCAGGGGGATGAGTGGAAAACCGCATTTAATACGCCTGAGGGCCATTTTGAGTATTTAGTAATGCCTTTCGGCCTTTCAAATGCACCTTCGGTCTTTCAGTCCTTTATGCATGATATTTTCCGTGAATATTTGGATAAATTTATGATTGTGTATTTGGACGATATTTTGTTTTTTTCTGATGACTGGGAGTCTCATGTTCAACAGGTCAGGAGGGTTTTTCAGGTTTTGCGGACTAGTTCTTTGTGTGTAAAGGGTTCAAAGTGTGTTTTTGGGGTTCAAAAGATTTCTTTTTTGGGGTACATTTTTTCCCCTTCTTCTGTTGAGATGGACCCTGTTAAGGTTCGGGCTATTTGTGACTGGACGCAGCCTACTTCTCTTAAGAGTCTTCAGAAATTCTTGGGCTTTGCTAATTTCTATCGTCGATTTATAACTGGGTTTTCTGGCGTTGCTAAACCTTTGACTGATTTGACTAGAAAGGGTGCTGATGTTGCCAATTGGTCCCCTGCTGCTGTGGAGGCCTTTCGGGAGCTTAAGCGCCGCTTTTCGTCTGCTCCGGTGTTGCGCCAGCTTGATGTTTCTCTTCCCTTTCAGGTTGAGGTCGATGCTTCCGAGATCGGAGCAGGGGCGGTTTTGTCGCAGAAAAGTTCCGATTGCTCAGTGATGAGACCTTGTGCGTTCTTTTCTCGTAAATTTTCGGCCGCCGAGCGATACTATGATGTTGGTAATCGGGAGCTTTTGGCCATGAAGTGGGCGTTTGAGGAGTGGCGTCATTGGCTTGAGGGTGCCAGACATCAGGTGGTGGTTTTGACTGATCACAAGAATCTGATTTATCTGGAGTCTGCCAGGCGCCTGAATCCTAGACAGGCACGCTGGTCGTTGTTTTTTTCTCGGTTTAATTTTGTGGTCTCATACTTACCGGGTTCTAAAAATGTGAAGGCAGATGCTCTTTCTAGGAGTTTTGAGCCTGACTCTCCTGGGGATTCTGAACCTGCTGGTATCCTTAAGGATGGGGTGGTTTTGTCTGCTGTCTCCCCAGACTTGCGACGTGCTTTGCAAGAATTTCAGGCAGATAGACCTGATCGTTGTCCACCTGGTAGACTGTTTGTTCCTGATGATTGGACCAGTAGAGTCATCTCGGAAGTTCATTCTTCTACTCTGGCAGGTCATCCTGGAATTTTTGGTACTAGAGATTTGGTGGCTAGGTCCTTCTGGTGGCCTTCCCTGTCTCGAGATGTGCGTGTTTTTGTGCAGTCTTGTGATGTTTGTGCTCGGGCCAAGCCTTGTTGTTCTAGGGCTAGTGGGTTATTGTTGCCCTTGCCTATTCCGAAGAGGCCTTGGACGCACATCTCTATGGACTTTATTTCTGATCTCCCTGTTTCTCAGAAGATGTCTGTCATCTGGGTGGTGTGTGACCGTTTTTCTAAAATGGTCCATTTGGTGCCATTGCCTAAGTTGCCTTCCTCATCTGAATTGGTCCCTCTGTTTTTTCAAAATGTGGTTCGCCTGCATGGGATTCCGGAAAACATCGTTTCTGACAGGGGAACCCAGTTCGTGTCTAGATTTTGGTGGACATTCTGTTCCAGGTTGGGAATTGATTTGTCTTTTTCGTCTGCATTCCATCCTCAGACTAATGGCCAGACGGAGCGAGCTAATCAAACTTTGGAGACTTATTTGAGGTGTTTTGTGTCTGCGGATCAGGATGACTGGGTTGCCTTTTTGCCGTTGGCAGAGTTTGCTCTTAATAATCGGGCTACTTCTGCCACTTTGGTTTCCCCTTTCTTTTGCAATTCAGGGTTTCACCCTCGTTTTTCATCTGGTCAGGTGGAATCTTCGGATTGTCCGGGAGTTGATGCTGTGGTGGATCGGTTGCATCGGATTTGGGGACAAGTGGTGGACAATTTGAAGTTGTCCCAGGAGAGGACTCAGCAGTTTGCTAACCGCCGGCGTCGTGTTGGTCCTCGCCTTCGTGTTGGGGACTTGGTGTGGTTGTCTTCCCGTTTTGTCCCTATGAGGGTTTCTTCTCCTAAGTTTAAGCCCCGGTTCATCGGTCCTTATAGGATTTTGGAGATTCTTAACCCTGTGTCCTTTCGTTTGGACCTCCCGGCATCTTTCGCTATCCATAATGTATTCCATCGGTCGTTGTTGCGGAGGTATGAGGTACCGGTGGTTCCTTCTACTGAACCTCCTGCTCCTGTGCTGGTAGGGGGTGAATTGGAGTACGTTGTGGAGAATATCCTGGACTCCCGTATTTCCAGACGGAGACTTCAGTATCTGGTTAAATGGAAGGGCTATGGTCAAGAAGATAATTCTTGGGTAACTGCCTCTGATGTTCATGCCTCGGATTTGGTTCGTGCCTTTCATAGGGCTCATCCAGATCGTCCTGGTGGTTCTCGTGAGGGTTCGGTGCCCCCTCCTTAAGGGGGGGGTACTGTTGTGAATCCGCTTTTGGGCTCCCCTGGTGGTTGCTGGTGGTACTGGTGACTTGTGTGTCTTTGCTGTCTCAGTTCACCTGCTCCCATCAGTGTTTGGGAGTTTCCTATTTAGCCTTGCTCTCCAGTCATTTCCTTGCCGGTCATCATTGTAACCAGAGCCTTCGGTTGCATGTTCCTGCTACTAGTCTGCTGATCAGCTAAGTGGACTTTGTCCTTTTGTTTTGTATCTTTTGTCCAGTTTGCAGTTTTGTTATTCTCTGTAGCTGGAAGCTCTTGCGGGCTGAAATTGCCACTCCTGTGTCATGAGTTGACACAGGAGTCTTAAAGTAATTTCAGGATGGTTTTTTGATAGGGTTTTCAGTTGACCGTGAAGTCCTCTTTTGTATCCTTCTGCTATCTAGTAAGTGGACCTCTCTTTGCTAAATCTACCTTCATACTGTGTATGTCTTTTCCTCTAAACTCACCGTCATTACATGTGGGGGGCTGCTATCATCTTTTGGGGTATTTCCCTAGAGGTAAGCCAGGTCTGTTCCTTCCTCTACCAGGGGTAGTTAGTCCTCCGGCTGGCGCGTGGCATCTAGGGTTAATCAGGTATGCTCCCTGGCTACTATAAGTTGTGTGGTAGATTTAGCTCACGGTCAGCTCGAGATTCCATCACCCAGAGCTCGTCCGTTATCTTTGTGTTTTGATGTTTCCCTGCCATTGGGAATTCTGACATTGGGCTCATCGAATACATCCTGGAAATCTGACAAAAATTCAGGAACATCAGAAGAGGGGGAAGAGGAAATTGACATCAAAGGAACGTCACTATGTACCCCTTGACAACCCCAACTAGTCACAGACATAGATTTCCAATCCATTGACCAGTGACCATTAGATTTAGCTGTTATTAGATCATTAGAGACTTTAGTGAGGGCAGTTTCAATATAGTGTAAAGAGCGGAAACCAGATTGAAGAGGGTCGAGAAGAGAGTTATCCGAGAGTTAGTGGGTAAGACGGGAGTGGACCAGGCGTTCGAGGAGTTTAGAGATGAAGGGAAGATTAGAGACAGGTCTATAATTAGCGGCACAGTTTTTATCGAGGGATGGTTTTTAAGTAGTGGATGTATGATGGCATGCTTAAATGAGGAGAGAAAGATGCCGGAAGAGAGAGAAAGGTTGAATATTTTTGTTAAATAAGAGGTGACAGCTGGGGAAAGGGACTGTAGGAGACAGGGCCGGACTGGCCATCTGGCAGTTCTGGCAAATGCCAGAAGGGCCTGCCTGGTCATGGGCCGCCTTGTCAGCTACGTTGTTAACAGAATCAGTGTTCTCAAAACCCCCATACTGTTAAGGCTACGTTCACATTAGCGTTCTGCGCCGCAGCGTCGGGCGCTGCAGCGTCGCCGCATGCGTCATGCGCCCCTATATTTAATATGGGGGCGCATGGACATGCGTTGCACTTGCGTTTTGTGACGCATGCGTCACTGTGGTGCATGCGTCAGGGCGCAGAGGATGCAGCAAGTTGCAGTTTTTTCTGCGCCCAAAACCATGCAAAAATGGACGCATGTGTCACAAAACGCTGCGTTGTGCATGCGTTTACATTTGCGTTGTGCGTTGCGTCGCCGACGCTGCGGCGCACAACGCAAATGTGAACGTAGCCTAAGAGTTGTGATGGAGCACAAAGTCACTGACTCAGTCACTTACCCCAGCAGGCTACGGGTATCATTAGAAATATTGGTCTTGTAGAAAATCTTCCTTTCCTCCATCCGGGGTAATATTAGTAATATATCCCATCTGGTGCTTGGGGATGGGGACAGCATGGGCCTGTGTGATTTCACATGCCAGGGCTGAATTTCTGCCCCAGTCCGTACCTGGTAGGAGATGTGATGGAATGGGGTCACTGGTGCAAGTAGAGCCTGATTACTTCTTCTTCTGTAACTGGTTCGAAGTTAGAGAGTGAACTAGATGCTGTGGGCAGGGAGGACAGTGCATGGTATGAAGGGATTGGACCTTATGTGAAATACCTCCCATCTCTAAATATTTGGTGGTAAGATGGAAGGAACAGAATGAACAATTTCCGCATTTATGATTGCCTACAGGTATATTTTTTTGCAGCCAATTATTGGATTCGATTTTAACACAGTTCTGAACTAGAATATATTTTATATTTTTTGTCCTCCGGTATGTAACCAGCGGACCCCTAGGCACTATATCCACAATTTCTTTTTCTCCCTCTAGCAAATGCTAGTTCCTATTGATCGCAGATCTAATCTGACTGTCCATAGGACCAAATCTAAAATTAAAAATGAATCTTTTTTCTTTTTTATTGTGTTGTTCGCAGCATTTCTTTTCATATGAAACAGGACTTTCCTCAACCCTTTTTAACGCAGTATTAAGAACAGATTTGGGGTAATCCCTATCAGAAAAACATTTATAAAGGTCCAAAGATTGTTCTTTAAACCTGAGGGGATCGTTATTAATCCTTTTCAGTCGCAGAAACTGGCTGGTAAGGCAGGGATTTTTTCAAAAATGGCGGGTGAGCGCTATCAAAATGCAGAAGAGAATTAGTGGAAGTTGGTTTGCGATATACTTCTGTTCTTGGACAGCCATTGACAATATGCAATTGTACGTCCGAGAATTCAAGAGTATCACCCCCAAATTTGGCAGTGAACCTCATGTTCAAATTCTTGTATTCAAGAGATCCACGAACCGATGGAACGAATCCTGAGAACTGTCCCATACTATGAATACATCGTCGACATATCTCAGAAGTTTCATTTGCTTGAGAAAATTTTTCGTTGCATACATAAATTTTTCTTCAAAAATCACAAGGTACAGGTTTGCGAAGGTACAGTACGTGCAACAGGGGTCCCCATTGCGGTGCAGGTACCACGCATCCATGAATTTAAAGGCATTGTGCCCCAACACAAATTTGAATCCCTCACATATAGAATCCACAAAATTCTCTCCATTGTCTGTACTGGATAACGCTGTTCTGACTGCGTCTACCCCTTCTAATTGCGGCATTCTTGTATAAAAGACTTTCTACATCAATGGAGGTTAAAGAGAAACCTTCCTGCCATGTAAAACCTTTTAAGGCCGCTAAAAATTCACCTGTGTCTTTTATATATGATGGTACAGATTTTAGAAGAGGGCGCAGCAACCAATCAAGATATTTAGACAATGGTTCTGTATGAGATCCTATCGCTTTGACGATCGGCCGCCCGGGAGGGTGTGAAGATGATTTATGGATTTTGGGTACATGGTACCAATAGGGCTAACAGGGATAATCTGGCAAGTTTTTCTGCCTGTTTGCACGAAATTACGCCCTTTTCAACCTGTTTTCTGAGTAGACCTAAGACCTAAGATCGTTTTTATTTTTATTAGTGGGATCACTTGATAACATTTGATATGTGATTTCATCTGACAATGGTCTCTTTGCCTCATTTATATAAAACTCTCTGGATAGCAAAACCATATTGCCCCCCTTATCGGCTCTTCTTACAATGGTGTCCTTCCAATCTCTAATCATTTTTAGAGCCTTTTTCTCTTTATTATTTAGATTTGAGGGCATTTTTGGATAAATAAGGGACTCAACATCTCTAATAACTAAATCTGCGAATAAATCAATGACATTACCTTCAGAAATTGGGGGCATATATGATGTATTGTGTTACCTGTAAACAGACTTTCTGATTTTTTTTACTCTGAATAGATGTGGCATCTGAGGCTGCAGTCAGACTGCATAAGAGTGCAGCATCATTTGCAAATGCACTTAAGGGTTCTTCTAAACCAGTGACCATAAAGCCCAATGATCCTATGGAACTTGGTTTATCCCCTTCTAAAACTGTAGTATTCACTGTATTGCTATTTGGAAAGGTTTTACATAAATGCATCTTTCTAGTAGCCTTAAACATGTCAACTTTAAAATCAATGAAATCAAAATCACCAGGTAAACAAAATCCCAAACCTTTAGATAAGGCAGAAACAGCAGCAGCATCCAATGTATGGTCTATCAGATTAATGATCTGTTAAACAGCAGGAATGTCATTATTTATCTCCAGGACACTTGCTTTCTCTTGTGGCCAAAGCCCTTATTCCTTCCTCCTCTTGCCCCCTCTCCTGGTTTTCCTCCTAAAGGGGCCGGTATATTATCAACATTAGAAGTCTGCAGAATAGCCGCGGTGTCCATTTCTTCATTGGTACTAGAGTCCGAATCAGTAGTCAAGTAGTCCTTCTTAGGTCTCCTGTTTTTCACCCAAGGGCGACGTTTATTATTCTTTTATTATTCTTTTTCGCTCCTGTTTTGCTTTTGCTCCATGTAAAATTATTACCTGTATCAAAATAATTTTTATCTCTGACAAATTTGTCAGGTTTATGTTGCTTTGTGTCCATTTGGATAGGAATTAATCTCTTTTCCAATTTGCTATTGAATGCCAGTCATTGACTCTCAGTCAAGAGTGAACGTATTTCATACTTAGTTTTATCAAGATCCGCATTCACTTCCCTTTAAAGATTCGGGACTCTCGGCCGGACAACTTGAAGTGGGGCCAGATGAGATCGCATGCAGTGATGCCCAAAAGATTTGAGCAGCCACTGTCAGACTAAGGCAATGGCGGGAAAATGTCACAAGAGGTGGACGATGATGAGACAAATTGCCAGAAAGTCAGGAGGAGGAGCAGGGTGCGGATGTGGAAGACGAGGTGGTGGATGACTATGTGACTAACCCAACCTGGCAGGAGGACATGCAGTGCGAGGACAGCAGCACACATAGGGAAGGAGGCATATCACCCCAACAGGCAGGAAGAAGCAGTGTGGTGGCCGCAGACAGAAGACGTGCATCCGTTCCCCATAACACCAACGAAAGTTGCCAGTCCAACTGTTAGATCTTCCCGAGTCTGGTTATCTTTTAAAGACTCTGCTGATAACCCCAAAAAGGCCAGCACCTGCCATGCCAGAATCAGCAGGGGTAGCAAATAGTGATGAGCAAGTATACGCGTTGCTCGGGTTTTCCCAAGCACGCTCGGGTGGTCTCCAAGTATTTGTGACTGCTAAGTCATTAAGTTTTCCTTGCCGCAGCTGCATGATTTGCTGCTACTAGACAGCTTGATTACATGTGGGGATTCCCTAGAAACCAGGCAACGTCCACATGTGCTCAGGCTGGCTAGCAGCCATAAATCATGCAACTGAGTCAACAAAAGCTAAATCTCCAAGCAGTCACAAATACTCGGAGACTACCCAAGCGTGCTCGGGAAAACCTGAGCAACGAGTATACTCGCTCATCACTAGAACCACAATAGTAACACCTTACGGGATAACACAAAATTTTTCACTATAAAAATATATATAATATTACATTAAAAGAACCCGGTGTACTAAAAAGCCAGTGAGTAAGTCATTACTCATAAAGTGAAAAGAAACCAATACCATGGAAAAACCATAAAAAATCCCAGGCAGGAGTAATGATTAAAATGCTTTTATTAATACCAGTAGCAATAGTAACAAAAATAATACATTAAAAGTGTGCACACAATATAACGAAAAAAATATAATAGTACCAGACTATAACTAAACTAATATAGTAGGACCAAAGGTGACTAAAGAGGCCCATATGTAATGCCTCCTACTAGAGCAACAATTGCATTTATGATTTTAAAATTATTAAAAAATAAAGGACTAAAAATTGTGTGAATAAAAGCCAAAATTGTGCAAAAAAGTGCAAAAAAGTGCCACATCAAGAGTGTATTCATAAACTTATAATCTCCATATAGGAATAAAGTGTAAAGTGGCAAACGTAGGCAAGTCCCACATATAATGTAGTGATGATCAACAAGGAAAAATAAAGTGCAGAGTGCCAAGGTACAAATATATATGTGTATCCAGGGAGGTGAAATAATAGGAGGGCTATACCTTTAAGGTCCGTCTAGTCACTGTAGTGTGCGCACCCCGACGCGCGTTTCTGAAGTATATTCCTTCATCAAGGGGTAGTGTACGCCGTTTGGTCATATATAGTAGCGCTATATTTACCGATACATGCGCCCCCAGTGCATGCGGCTCGTGCGCAGTCCATAACCCGGAAGTATCCGTCAGGGCGTCATGTGACCGCATGCACGGGACTGAGTACCCGGCATTACCTAGGTTACATGAACGCCGAAGACAGAGACGTAAGGGAACAGACCACGCATGCGCACCACCCAGAGCACAGTATGGGCAAACCAGCAGTATAGGTGAAGAGAGAATGGTGGGAAATGTGAAGTATAAGATGGAATATGAAACAGGAAAGGCCGAATTGAGTATTTTGAGACTGTACAATAAAATAAATAATTAATGCTGCATAATAAGTGATATAACTAACAGAATTCAAATTTAAGCTAATACAAAAACTCACATCAATATAATTAGATGAAAAGAGATGAAAAAATGAAAAAAAATAAAAAATACATATATATATCATAAATAAAAAATAAATACAAACAGAATAGAGCGATAAATAGTAAGAAGAATCATAATTAATATAAGTTCATATATGATACACACTGTGTTCCAAATTAATATGCACATAGAGTTTAGGAGTGATAAGGTTAGAATTTTTTTGTTTGTCATTGAGGCTATGTTCACACTTTGCGGTTTTTGCTGCGGATCCGCAGCGGATTTGACGCTGTGGATCCGCAGCAGTTTTCCATGCAGGGTACAGTACAATGTTACCCTATGGAAAACAAAAACCGCTGTGCCCACATTGCGGAAAATCCCTTTAAAAACCGCGCGGAATTGCTGCGGAAAAAAAGAAGGAGCATGTCACTTCTTTCTGCGGATTCCGCAGCGGTTTTCAACATGCACCAATAGGAAAGTGCTGTTGAAAACCCGCAGAGGAATCCGCAGAACAAAACGCAGGAAAATCCGCAGTGAAAACTGCAGCGGTTTTTGCACTGCGGTTTTTCCAAATCCGCTGCGGAAAAATCCGCAGCAAAATCTGCAAAGTGTGAACAAGCCCTTAAACTCATTGATGTTGATGTGTGTCAGGGCTCTTTATATCACTGAAAGCAATTGCAGATACCTGTGCAAATTAGTTTGGCAGGTGTGTCCAAATAAAGGCAAGACTACTTAAGAAGGGTGTTCCACATTATTAAGCAGCCTACATTTTTTGCCAAAATGGGAAAGAAAAAGGATGTGTCGGCTGCTGAGAAGCAACAAATTGTGGAGTATTTAGGTCAAGGCATGACTACAATCAACATTGCCAAGACACTTCATCGTGATCATCGCACAATCAAGATGTAGCTGATTCCAAGCACACACGTGTGCGTGCTGATAAGGAAAAATTGAGGACTCTTTCCAACAGGCAATTGCGTAAGGTTAAAAGAGCAGCTGCAAAAATGCCTTGTCATAGCAGCAGACAAGTTTTTGAAGCTGCTGGTGCCTCCAACGTCCCCAGAACAACAAGATGCAGGGTCCTTCAGAGGTTTGCAGCTGTGCGTAAGCCATCCTGTCGACCACCTCTATCCACTGCAACAAGCAGAAACGGCTCCAGTGGGCCAAACGATACATGAAGACTGACATCCAAACTGTTTTGTTCACCGATGAGTGCCGTGCAACGCTCGATGGTCCAGATGGATGGAGTGGAGGATGGACACCCCATGAAAACACGGCTAAGGCGCCAACAAGGAGGTGGAGTAATGTTTTGGGCTGGAATCATGGGGAGAGAGATTGTCGGCCCCTTTATGATCCCTGAAGGGGTAAAGATGAACTCCATAATCTATGTGGAGTTTCTAAAACAACACTTCCTGCCATGGTTCAAGAGGAAGAACCGTGCTTTTCGCAGCAAGATCATTTTCATGCATGATAATGCCCGTCTCATGCTGCAAAAAACACATCTGCATCTCTGGCTGGTATGGGCATAAAAGAGGACAAACTTATGGTGTGGCCACCATCTTTCCCTGACCTCAACCCCATTGAGAACCTCTGGAGCATCATCAAAAGTAGTGTCTATGATGGCGGGAGGCAGTTCACATCTAAGCAACAGCTCTGGGAGGGTATTCTGTCCGCATGCAAAACAATTGAAGCAGAAACCATCCAAAAACTGACAAATTCAATGGGCGAGAGAGTTCAGAAGCTTCTTTTGAACAAGGGGTCCTACGTGCAAATGTAACATCCCCTAGAATAAAGTTTTCACTTGAAAACTGTTTGATTTCATTTTGTAATAAGCTGATAATGCTTATAACTTCACAATTGACCATTTTTTTGTTCAAAATAAAAAAAAAGTTGAAAACTCTGCTGTGCATAATAATTTGGAACATGCATTTTAGTTTCAATAATTTTTATTTTCAGTAACATATTAATTGAACAACAGTATCCCTTACAAGGGAGTTCAATAAGAAGAACCAGGGGCTGGCTGGCACTTTTCAGCCTGGGGGGCAATCACAAGGTAGTGGCCCTCGAGTCGCGGTGTCCCTCCTTTTCCCTGCTTACATCTGGCCATTGCATTGAAGAAGTAGAGATAACAGGCTTTAAAAACAGGCTGGTATGTAGATACGGGAACAGAACAGAGTTTACTCTGGAGATATTGGAGCAGAACCGAGCTTCCTACAGAGATATGGGTGCAGAACCGAGCTTAAGGTACCTTCACACTAAACGATATCGCTAGCGATCCGTGATGTTGCAGCGTCCTGGCTAGCGATATCGTTGAGTTTGACAGGCAGCAGCGATCAGGATCCTGCTGTGATATCGCTGGTCGTTGCTGAAAGTTCAGAACTTTATTTGGTCGTCAGACCGGCGTGTATCGTCGTGTTTGACACCAAAAGCAACGATGCCAGCGATGTTTTACACTGGTAACCAGGGTAAACATCGGGTTGCTAAGCGCAGGGCCGCGCTTAGTAACCCGATGTTTACCCTGGTTACCAGTGTAAAATGTAAAAAAAACAAACACTACATACTCACCTTCGCGTCCCCCGGCGTCCGCTTCCTGCACTGCCACTGACTGAGTGAGCGCCGGCCGTAAAGTGAAAGTACAGCACAGCGGTGACGTCACAGCTCTGCTGTTAGGGCCGGCACTCACACAGTGCAGGGAAGCAGACGCCGGGGGACGCGAAGGTGAGTATGTACTGTTTGTTTTTTTTACATTTTACACTGGTAACCAGGGTAAACATCAAGTTACTAAGCGCAGCCCTGCGCTTAGCAACCCGATGTTTACCCTGGTTACCCGGGGACCTCGGCATCGTTGGTCGCTGGAGAGCGGTCTGTGTGACAGCTCTCCAGCGACCAAACAGCGACGCTGCAGCGATCGGCATCGTTGTCGCTATCGCTGCAGCGTTGCTTAATGTGAAGGTACCTTTACTACAGAGCAGTGGCATAACTACAAAGTTATGGGCCCCGATGCAAACTTCAAATGGGGTCCCCCCCATGCCAAAATATATAGGTGAATTAGAAATGGTGACACACGCAAACGACATCTGCGTTAGTAATACCTGCACCATTATGGAATTAGTTGTAGGCTGGATTCACAAGAGTGAAGTACACGGTCTATATACAGACCACAACCTCCAGCCTTGTGGAGGGTATCCCAATCCGAACTCACACCCTCATGTGTCTATGGTAATACGCTCCTGTAAACCCAGCCTAACAGGGATGACCCCTTATAAATGGAAGTGTGCCCCTCTAAACCCTGGTGGGGAAAGTCACATCCTGACAAGCAATATTGCCAATTCTCCAACCATAAATTGTGCATTTCCAGAGCTGGCAAATGGGAGTTCAATACTAGAACACGTCAACTATGATTCCCATCCCGCCTCAAGGAAGTATGGCAGACAGGTGTGATAAGCCTATTAAAAGAACTACTGCCACACACATGGATGTGTAGTGCCCGTGTATGGACATGTCAGAGGTTAGAAAGAAGAAAGCTTGATCCCTCTTAGCTTCTGGCAATGTTTTACCTCAGCTCACATTTGGGCCATAACATTGTAAAACAGGTAGACACATTTACCCACTGACCCTACTATTCATAAGGAACTGCTGTCTACACCTTAGTTGCCCACTGTATATAGTCAGTGTGGGGATGTGGGCTACAGAACAACACAGGGTGATGATACTGCTACCTGAACCCTTCAGCTGCCCCACAATATGCAGGGAGTAAAACCAGTACAAAGTATGGCAGCCTCCCTGCAGAGCTGTCCAGGGCCAGACTGGGACTAAAAAGCAGCCCTGAAACACAAACCCCACAAACTATAAAACTCCCCCCACACCCGATCAGTGGATTTTGCTTTATTGTGTTGTGCCCTTCAACAGTCCTCTTAAAGGCGTTAGTTGAAGAGCCACGTGTAAATGCCGCAGCAGTGCGCATGATCGACCACCTCTATAGAGCGCCTGTTCTCGAGATCATGGAGGTCCCAGCGGTCAGACTCCAGCGACTACAAAGCTCTCGGGAATGGGGATTACTTGGCATAATCCATTTAAATGGGTTTTCCAATATAAACCAATATTAACCCTCCCAAAGACCAATGTTGCCTCTCCAAGAACAGGACAGGAGCAGTGGTACTGTATAGTGTATATACACAGGACAGGAGAAGTGGTACTGTACAGTGTATATATACAGGACAGGAGAAGTGGTACTGTACAGTGTATATATACAGGACAGGAGGAGTGGTACTGTACAGTGTATATATACAGGACAGGAGAAGTGGTACTGTACAGTGTATATATACAGGACAGGAGCAGTGGTACTGTACAGTGTATATACACAGGACAGGAGAAGTGGTACTGTACAGTGTATATATACAGGACAGGAGGAGTGGTACTGTACAGTGTATATATACAGGACAGGAGCAGTGGTACTGTACAGTGTATATACACAGGACAGGAGAAGTGGTACTGTACAGTGTATATATACAGGACAGGAGGAGTGGTACTGTACAGTGTATATATACAGGACAGGAGAAGTGGTACTGTACAGTATATACACAGGACAGGAGGAGTGGTACTGTACAGTGTATATATACAGGACAGGAGAAGTGGTACTGTACAGTGTATATATACAGGACAGGAGCAGTGGTACTGTACAGTGTATATACACAGGACAGGAGAAGTGGTACTGTACAGTGTATATATACAGGACAGGAGGAGTGGTACTGTACAGTGTATATATACAGGACAGGAGAAGTGGTACTGTACAGTATATACACAGGACAGGAGGAGTGGTACTGTACAGTGTATATATACAGGACAGGAGAAGTGGTACTGTACAGTATATACACAGGACAGGAGGAGTGGTACTGTACAGTGTATATATACAGGACAGGAGGAGTGGTACTGTACAGTGTATATATACAGGACAGGAGGAGTGGTACTGTACAGTGTATATTTACAGGACAGGAGGAGTGGTACTGTACAGTGTATATATACAGGACAGGAGCAGTGGTACTGTACAGTGTATATTTACAGGACAGGAGGAGTGGTACTGTACAGTGTATATATACAGGACAGGAGCAGTGGTACTTTGCAGTGTATATATACAGGACAGGAGAAGTGGTACTGTGCTATATATATATATATATATATATATATATATATATATATATATATATATATATATATACACACACCGTATATACACTCGAGTATAAGCCGAGATTTTCAGCCCAAATTTTTGGGCTGAAAGTGCCCCTCTCGGCTTATACTCGAGTCATGATCGGTGGTGGGGTCGGCGGGTGAGGACTGTCATATACTTACCTGCTTCCGGGGCTCCTGGCGCTCTCCCTGCCCGTCCCATGGTCTCCGGGTGCCGCAGCCTCTTCCCCTGAGCGGTCACGTGGGACCGCTCATTAGAGAAATGAATAGGCTGCTCCACCTCCCATAGGGGCGGAGCCGCCTATTCATTTCTCTAATGAAGCGGTGCCGGTGACCGCTGATAGAGGAAGAGGCTGCGGCACCGAAGACAGGCAGGGGGAAGGAGCGGGACGCCGGGAGCAGGTAAGTATCGCATATTCACCTGTCCTCGTTCCACACGCCGGGCGTCGCGCCATCTTTCCGGCATCTCTCTGCACTGACTGTGCAGGTCAGAGGGCGCGATGACGCATATAGTGTGCGCGCCGCCCTCTGCCTGATCAGTCAGTGCGGAGAGACGCCAGGAAGATGGCGCCGAGGAGCTGCAAGCAAGACAGGTGAGTATGTGTTTTGTTTTTTTATTGCAGCAGCAGCAGCACAGATTTATGTGGAGCATCTATGGGGCAATGGTGCAGAGCATTATATATGGCACATCTATGGGGCAACGGTGCAGAGTACTATATGGCAGAGCTATGGGGCAACGGTGCAGAGTACTATATGGCACAGCTATGGGGCAATGGTGCAGAGCACTATATGGCAGAGCTATGGGGCAACGGTGCAGAGTACTATATGGCACAGCTATGGGGCAATGGTGCAGAGCATTATATATGGCACAGCTATGGGGCAACGGTGCAGAGCATTATATATGGCACAGCTTTATGTGGAGCATCTATGGGGCCATAATGAATGGTATGGAGTATCTATTTCTAATTTTGAAATTCACCGGTACCTGCTGCATTTTCCACCCTAGGCTTATACTCGAGTCAATAAGTTTTCCCAGTTTTTCGTGGCAAAATTAGGGGGGTCGGCTTATACTCGGGTCGGCTTATACTCGAGTATATACGGTAATTGTCTAAGGGTTTTTCCGTCTGTCTGTCTTTCTGTCTGTCTGTCTGTCCTGGAAATCCCGCGTCTGATTGGTCGAGGCCGCCAGGCCTCGACCAATCAGCGACGGGTACAGCATGGCGACGATGATGTCATAATGGAAATCCCGTGTCTCTGATTGGTCGAGGCCTCCACCAATCAGCGACGGGCACAGTATCGACGATGATGTCATAATGGTTGCCATGGCGACGATGATGTTATAAAGGTTGCCTCGACCAATCAGCGACGGACACAGTCTGCCGCTAATTCTGGAATCATCATTGTCCATATACTACGGGGATATGCATATTCTATTCTAGAATACCCGATGCATTAGAATCGGGCCACAGTCTAATATATATATATATATATATATATATATATATATATATATATATATATATATATATATATATTGCACTTTAATAAAGCATTTTTACTTAAAGACATTAGGTTATCTTTTTTGGATTTATTTCCATATATATATATGTATATATATATATATATATATATATATATATATATATATATATATATATATACATATACATATATATACACACACATACACAGGACAGGAGGAGTGGTACTGTGCAGTGTATATATACACAGGACAGGAGGAGTGGTACTGTGCAGTGTATATATACACAGGACAGGAGTGTATATATACAGTGTATATATACAGATACTTAGATTTACAGATTTACACCACGCAGGCAATATATATATATCATAACTGAGCAGCACCAAATCTTTAAGGGGTTGTCCGCTACTAGGACAACCCCTAAATGTTTGGCCCTGATAAAATTATAAAGCCTACACTTGCCTCCCGTGCCAGCGTCCAGGATCAAGCAGCTCATCCTGGACTTCCTCTTCATGTTCAGTTTGTCTGAAGGCAGAGACAGTGACACCAGCGCTGATTGGCGCCGGGCATCACGTGTCACAACACATCACAGCCACTGTGGGAACGGCGCTGGCAAAGGAGGTGAGTATAGGCTTTAGTTTAAGAAGAGGTTGTCCTAGTGGGAGACAATCCCTTAAAGCAGTGTACGCTTTATTGGCCCATGTGGCAACATTTCAGTTCCATATCAGAGAAATGCTCTGTTATTGATCCGAAACATTGCCATATGGGCCAATAAAGAGTCCGCACTTTTTTCACGATTAATCAGAGTGGTGTGTGTCTGTGTATGTATGGGTATAATATACACACACACACATACATAGACACACACTCATACACTCACACACACATTACATAGGTGAAACTGCGACTATGGTATGTACATTATATAGGTTATACCACTGTAATATACTGCGTCCGCTGTGTATAGCCCATATAGGGCAGCTACAGAGAGTGTGTGTGTGTATATATATGCATACACACACACACACACTGCGGCTGGCCTATATGGGCTATACACAGCGGTCGCAGTATATTACAGTGGTATAACCTATATAACGTACATACCGTAGTCGCAGTTTCACCTATGTAATGTATATAGACTGCTGTACATACATTATATAGGTGATACTGCTACTGCGGTATATAATGGCAGTATCACTTATACTGTATATACAACAGTCAATATACATTAGACAGGTCAAACTGCAAATGCTGCATATACAATATATAGGTGATACTATGATTGCAGTGTATAGTTCCAGTATATATATATATACAGCAGTATCACTTATATAACGTATATACACATCAGCTGCAGTATCACCTATATAATGGATCGGATGCCGGCCGGGGATTGGTGAGGAGAGCGCTGTTCTCTTACACTGGTCCTGGCTAGCGTTAGACAGTGAGGCTCGGGCATCTGTGCACGCAGTGGCGGCCTTTTCAATCTTCTGCACAGGTCCAGGTGCGTGTGCTTTCCTGTTTTCCCTCACTGACAAAGGCCGCAGCTACATACGCAAGCACGAATGAGGGCTGCCATGGCCTTGGTCAGCGTGGGCACCGAGAGAGTGCGCACAAAGGCCTGTGCAGAGGATTTGAGGGGCGGGCGACCCATTTTGTAGCTCAGAGTGCTCCAGGCCCCAGGCCCTTGATAGTTGTATACTATGGGCACAGATACACAACATTATATACACTGGATGGATCAATCCTGCACCTGGCCCTGGACATACATGCACTGTATATATACAGGGCCATGTATACAGCATGTGATGTCCAGTCACCAGGTTCAGGCGTGATCACTCCAGTGCTGGATTCTGCAGACAGTCTCTGCTCACTATCAGTATAGGGAGATTTATTGCAGGAGACTGAACTTTCCTGGAGCCGATGACCTGGCACTGACAGGGTGACCCTGAAAGTTCAGACTCCTGCAATAAATCTGTGAGCATCAGCAGAGCGCCCGCTAATACTATAGAGGGACCGGCCCTGGACTTATCGGGAGGTGAGCAGCAGCGTCCATCTCCTCACCGCACACAGAGCTGAAGCTCCCCCTGATGTCAGTCTGAGTCATCCACCAGATCCTCTCCTGCAGGTAGATGCAGCCATGTTCCCTCTTCAGGAGGCCGCACACAGGGAGCAGGAGCGGGCGTGTCAGCTCCACTGTGAGTGTGATGATGCAGCTGGACGGACATAGAGAACAGCGCCGGCCACCAGCAGCCCGAATCGCTGCTAAGTGACCGGCCCGGGGGGCACACGCCCCTTTGCCACCCGGCCCAGCCCGCGCCTGAGAAGAACCATACATATATTAACTCGAATTCAAAGATACAAATATGACAAGACATGAACATGGGGAGACATAAAAGAGGGAAAATGGGGAGGAAAATGAGATACTGCACTTTATTTCGTGATAAGCTGTATTATATTTACCAGACAAGGATATACAATATTCCATTTTCTGAGTTCTGCCTCCCACCTCCCCGCACCCCACCCTACGCCGGCCCAACCCCAGTGTCATTAGAATCTCTCACAGGATAATAGAGTCTCAAATAGATAAAGCCAAGGTTTGTTTAAGATTTAAGTTCGTGTTAAGATCCATCCACGGCTTCCAAATTTGGTAGAAGGTCTCCCACAGATCTTCCCTAGTCGCATGTATACGTTCATATAAGAGAATTGAATTCATTTTATCTCTGTTTGGATAGAGAGAAACGGCAACCTCCAACTGGTTGCTATATGTAGCTTAGCGGCCATAAGTAGCTGGCCTGTTAGCTTGTGGAATTTATTAGTAAATCCTGGGTATCTGGCTCCCAAGAGGAATGTGGCCGGATCAGGTTGTATTGCCCCGCCATACATTTTTCCAATTATTAATCCTACCTCCTGCCACATAGCCGAGGCTATCGGACATTCCCACCAAATATGTTTCATATCTCCCACTGCGCCACATCCTCTGAAGCATTTATCTGAAATGTTGGGGTATATAGCGTGGAGTTTACTTGGGACTTGATATGTTCTGTGTAAGACCTTAATGGATGTCTCTGCCAGGGAGGCTTGATGGCTACCCCTGGAAATTGTGTCACAGCATCGTCTCCAATTCTCCAAAGTTAACTGGATGCCTAGATCTTCCTCCCATTGTTTCATGTAATGTAGTTTGTCAACTCCATGTGCCGCATTGAGGGATCTGTATAGCAGAGAAATAGTTCCCCTTCCCAGTGGGTCATCCATGCATCTCTGTTCAAAGCTAGTCGCGCGAAAAGGGGTTTTCCGTTGTAGAAACTGTTCCGCAAAATGGAAAACCTGATAGATACGAAAGGTTTCGCTAGTGGGTGGATTGTATTTATGGAGGAATTCTTGTCTAGATAAAATTATATTAAAGGGTGAGCAGAGGCACTTTAGAGTAGTAATTCCGTTAACTTTCCACCAAGCAAAAGGACGTGGGTCTAGTCTTGGTGGGAACATGGGGTTGCAGAAGAGGGGGGTCAGTGGGGCGGACTCAGATTGAAGTTCAAATTTAAATCTTTCCTTCCTCCAAAGGATCAGGGAGTGTGCTGTGAAAGGTGCTGTAGTGTGTAGACCTTTTGGTAGTTTTTGTGTGGACCACATAAGGCCCGGTAAGGAAAAGGGAATTAAAAGGGACGATTCCAGGTCAACCCATCTCGGAGCACGGTTGGCAGCGCAGGAATTAGTCAATTGGGCTAACTGAGCCGATTTGTAATACAGTGTGAAGTTAGGCATGGAAAGCCCCCCCAGTCTTCTATGTATGAACATAGTTTTTTGACGGATTCTGGGTTTTTTCCCCTGCCAAATAAATTTTGAAATCATAGAGTGAACCTCATGTAGGGTCTCATGGGGCAAAGGTATGGGGAGAGAGCGGAATAAGTACAAAAATCTAGGCAAAGAGACCATTTTAATTGCATGTAGTCTGCCCAACCAGGTCAACTTCATGGCAGACCACCTAGTTAAGTCAGCTCGAAGATTTTTTATTAACGGGAGATAGTTCCACTTAAATAAGGTCGATTTGTGAGAGGTGAGATTGACTCCGAGATATGTGATATAATGTTCATTTTTTGTAAATTTGAACTGGGAGGTAATATTTGTTTGCATGTCTTTAGTGATATTAAGAAATAGAGCTTCGGATTTGTCAACATTAATTTTGAGTCCTGAGATCGACTCAAATCTACGTAGAACTGAAAATAAATTTGGGAGAGTGGTGAGTGGGCTGGATAAAGTCAGCAGTAAATCGTCCGCAAATAGGCTTGCCTTATACTGTGCGCCAAGTCCCACAGGCCCAAGTATGTGGAACATGCATTTTGAGTGTTTATTTTTTTTTAAAAGATACTGTTTTCATAGGCAGTTTTTTCCAAAACATTGCAATTATACTAGAATAGTAGATGACAAAAATAACAATGACTGCAATTCAGATAGGTAATTTAGAGAAAATATGAGGAAATATTATTTGCATAATAATTTGGAACACAGTGTATATATATAATCAATAAAAGCCAAGAGTGATTAAAGTGGTATGCAAAAATAAAGTGCAGAAAAAATGAATGATATCCCAAATAACAGAGGAATTATATCAAAAATATCAAATTTGGTTATAGGTGACATATAGATAGAATAATGTATCTAAGGTGAAAAACACATATGAACAATTATATACAAAAAATAAAAAATAATAAAAATACAAAAGATGCAAGTAATTGTAAATACTGAATGGAACATGGATAATTAATCTAAACTGGTCGCTTATGTCAATAATATTGTATAGAAGAGTCTCCAGAGGATCCAAGGGGGACTAGATCCATAAAAGTTCTAAGTAGTCCCATCTCGCTGTATGATTATAATAATACATCTGTAATCGGAAAACCTGTATGGATCTCATAAGAGGGTAAGTAGCAGTAAATCCTGTAAAAATAGCAATAGTACATGCAAAAATAAAAAAAATAATAATAAAAAAAAAAAATAATAAAAGTAGTGATTAAAATCAATAAAAGAGACAACGGCTATGTGATGGTTTACAAAAAAGGGGCAAAGCTTACATTCTCGTTTAGTCCATTTGGAGAGACTGTGTTCAACAGCCAAATCCATTTCGCCTCCATCCCAGCTAGTGGTGTACTAATTTTTCCACCTCTTTCATTATTCTCTATCAAGTCAATTCCAATGACTCTTAGAAGGGAGTCATCACAGTTATGGTATATTTTAAAATGTTTAGTGATTGTTTTTAGTTAGGAGGTATCCGTAATTTCTTTGGCCGCCTGAATCTCAAGAATGTGTGTTCACGGGTACGGACCTTCAATTGTCATGTGGTCAATCCCACATATATAAGAGAACAAGGACATGTAGCATAGTATATCACTGCTTTGGATGTGCAGATTATACAATGTTTAATTTGGTACTATTTTTTTCTTTTTGAATCAAGAAACGATGCAACTCTCATAATATTTGGACAGGCCACACACCTACCGCATGGTCTGCAGCCCTTGGGTGGTCCAGTGTTGGATAAAAAGGATATGAAAACTGATTCATGCGTATAATGGCTCTTCACTAATTTATCCCCTAGATTGTGAGATCTTCTAAATGTAATGTTCGGTTTATCCCCGATGTATTGGCATAGGATGGGATCTGCCTTCAATATTGACCAGGATTTCGACAGTATTTGATACATGTGATCAGTTTGACCATGATGCTGAGTGATATATCTCACTAGTTGATTTGATATGCAAATTGCCTCTTCTGAGAAAAAGAGGACTTAACTCTATAGCGCCACCTGTTGGAAGTAGCGATCCTACAAGTCACAATCAACCCTTTAACAAGTCGTGCAATATGACTTACAATAAAAGCCAAATCAGTATCTCAATTCGCAAGTTGTTGATTTGAGACAGATGGTTTTGTGGAATAGAGAGCCTGGTGTCTTGTGTGTTTGGCTCTGTTGTATGCTTTTTTATTAGAACGTTTGCTATATCCACGATCAAAAAATCTCTTTTTAAGTTTTTCAGCTTGTTCTTCAAAATTAACTTCACTTGAGCAGATCCTACAGATACGCAAAAATTGACCAATCGGGATTGATATTATCATGGCCGGGGGATGCACAGATGTTACATGCAACAATGAATTTAACAATGAATTTACAGAGGTGGTTTTACGGAATAGTTTGTAAATAGTTGTCAGCGTCTCTGTTTATGCTTCTATCAAGGAAATCGATCTCATACTTATCAAATTTATATGTCAAATGTATATTGTATGTGTTTTGATTCAATTGGGCCATGAAATCTTCAAGAGCTTGTGGAGAGCCCTGCCAATTTAGAAATATGTAATCTATGTAGCGCACCCATAAAAGGATGCACTCCATAGATGACAGGTCACCACAGCCCTAGGAATAAATTTGTGTAGGTAGGCGCAAAAAAAGCTCCCATTGCTGTACCCTGGAGCTGCAGGTAGAAGGACCCCTTAAATAAGAAAAAAGTCACCTTTGGTCCTTTTTACTGTAATAATTTTAAAATCATAAATGCAATTGTTGCCCTAGTAGGAGGCATTACATATGGGCCTCTTTAGTCACCTTTGGTCCTACTATATTGGTTTAGTTGTAGTCTGGTACTATTATATTTTTTTCGTTATATTGTGTGCACACTTTTAATGTATTATTTTTGTTACTATTGCTACTGGTATTAATAAAAGCATTTTAATCATTACTCCTGCCTGGGATTTTTGATGGTTTTTCCATGGTGTTGGTTTCTCTTCGCTCATCACTAGTAACAAAACTACCAGCCTGACCACCACCAGCATGATCAGGCACATGGCAGCAAAGCACCCGACTTTGTGGGCCGAACCCCAGGCTCCAGGACACTGCATGTGACATCACTGCTTCTTCCACTGTTTTGAGCAGAAGCCAATCCCCAGTTCACTGTGCATGTGAAGATGCCTCGTGCCCTGCACCTGCTGTTGCCCACAGTCAACCAGGACCATCATCAAGCCCGTCTGTTATGGTTCTCAATGGCAAGAGAACATAGCCCAGCAAACATAAGAACTAGCTCTTGGAAGGATGGAAACTAAACTGACCATGAACTAAACCTGCCGCACAACTAACAGTAGCCGGGTAGCGTAGCCTGCGTTTTATCCCTAGACGCCCAGCGCCGGCCGGAGGACTAACTAATCCTGACAGAGGAAAATATAGTCCTGGCTCACCTCTAGAGAAATTTCCCCGAAAGGCAGACAGAGGCCCCCACAAATATTGGCGGTGATTTTAGATGAAATGACAAACGTAGTATGAAAATAGGTTTAGCAAAATTGAGGTCCGCTTACTAGATAGCAGGAAGACAGAAAGGGCACTTTCATGGTCAGCTGAAAACCCTATCAAAATACCATCCTGAAGTTACTTTAAGACTCTAGTATTAACTCATAACATCAGAGTGGCAATTTCAGATCACAAGAGCTTTCCAGACACAGAAACGAAACTACAGCTGTGAACTGGAACAAAATGCAAAAACAAACAAGGACTAAAGTCCAACTTAGCTGGGAGTTGTCTAGCAGCAGGAACATGCACAGAAAGGCTTCTGATTACAATGTTGACCGGCATGGAAGTGACAGAGGAGCAAGGCTAAATAGCGACTCCCACATCCTGATGGAAACAGGTGAACAGAGAGGATGATGCACACCAGTTCAATTCCACCAGTGGCCACCGGGGGAGCCCAAAATCCAATTTCACAACACCCGTCCATGTCCTTGCCCAAGCACAGCCTTCAGTTGTCTATACCCCAGTCATTGGAATGCAAGCGGAAATACCCAGCCAACGCCCCACAGGCCACAGTACTAAATTCTAACATTTCTCGTCTGCTTGTGCTCGAAATGTTGTCTTTTAGGATCGTTGAGACGGAAGCTTTCCGCAACCTGATGGCGGGGGCCACACCAATGTACTCGGTCCCCAGTCTACACTATTTCTCCCGGTGTGCTGTACCGGCATTACACCAGCACGTGTCCCACAACATTACCCGTGCCCTCAACAATGCTGTTACTGGGAAAGTCCACCTAACCACAGACACGTGGACAAGTGCTTGTGGGCAGGGACAGTAGATCTTACTGACCGCATACTGGGTTAACATAGTGGAAGCCGGGACACACTCGGACCTTGGGATGGAACACATCCTCCCCACACCGAGGATTGCGGGCCCTACGTCAATCAGAGTTGCCCCCACAGACTACAACTCCTCCTCCTCTTCAGCCTCCATCTCTGAAATGAGCACATCAGTCAGAAGTTGGAAGCACTGCCTCAGCCAAGCGGCAACAGGCTGTGCTGAAGCTAATCTGCTTAGGTGACAAACCGCACAATGCTGAAGAGTTGTGGACAGTGCTGAAAGAGCAGTCAGATTTTTGGATGACACCGCTGAACCTACAGCCAGGCATGGTCGTGTGTGACAATGGCAGGAACCTGGTGGTGGCTCTGAGGCAAGGTGAGCTCACACAAGTACCTTGCCTGGCCCATGTGCTTAACATCGTCTTTCAACGTTTTCTCAAAAGCTACCCCGGAGCTGCTGGATCTGCTAGTGAAAGTACGCCGTCTGCCCTTTTTAGAAAGTCAACTACAGCTTCAGCCGCCCTTTGTGTGCTTCAACAGCATTTGCAGCTTCCAGCTCACCGACTGGTGTGTGATGTCCCTGCAGCGCCCCAGAGTCCTGGTCATTGCAGTAATGTCGCTCCTGACACCATGGAGAAGATAGTGCCTCCGTTACCGACAACTATGGGGGAACCACTAGATTGGAGCTCCGAGGGGGTGATCTTCAGATGGGACGCTCCAAAGACTAGACCGGACGGGTCCAAACAAGAAGGTACCTATATTGCTGCGCTCACCTGGGAGCAGTATAAACAGTGCCTAATTTCGCACTGGAAAAACAGAAAAGAGACAGAACAAAATGACCCACCAAAAGTACAAAAGCCCAAGACCGAATGTGGTAATAAGAACCCGGTGAAACAAGGAATCGTACTAGCCTTTCACCCGAAAAGGGGTTGGGGCTTAATACAGGAGCCAGGACTACCGTCTGAAGTCTTTGTTGCCAGCTACGACGTGGAAGCTCAATTCCGCAACGGTTATCGGAACCGCATCTTACGCCGAGGAGACCAGGTGACCTACACTCGCCATCGGGGTACACAAGGTTGGTGCACACGGAACGTTAAGCGATGTGAACCTACTGTAGCGCCACCTGCTGTCCTGACTGCAACTAACTCTGAACTGACAATTCCTAACGCTACCAACACTGTGTGCATTATTGCCGCTACTGAACTGGCTACCAAAACTGACATTCGAATCCAGAATCCTAGTGACTTGACCGCACCTGAGAGACGAACCAATAACATGGACACCGCATCAGCCGAGAACACGGGCCCAAAGCTTCCCCGGTCAGGAAGTGTTGATTACCGACTGATGCCTTACAATTTATTATAAGACTAAACCTCGGAGAACCGAAAACTGTAAATAGTTAACTGTTTGTTTTCCTGCTTTTTGCTGCTTTAAACCCGTCTAGGGTTAATCCTTAAAGAGATCCCTTCGGTTACCCGGGATCCCTATTGTTTCAAGTTTTTGCTATTTTTCTTCAAAAGAACATTGGAATCATAAACTGCGCATGATTACAAACTGCTTGTACATAGTTTGCACCTTCTTAAAGGTGCTCTCTACTGGTTTTACAAAGAAGAGTTTTTTGAAGAAACTGTTCCTGATTACAGCGTGAAAGTTCTTGCTTTAAACTGACTTGCGAACTGATTGTTTGCACTACCTCAGAAAAGACTTGGTTTCCTCTTAAAGGGAATGTTGGTTGTTGCACTTCGCCTAAAAGTGATAATGTTGCCTTAAATAGTTAGATAGTAATAATGTTCTTACATAGTGATAGTATGTAGCTAGGAGTAGGAATGTTAATGATGTTCTTTGAATAAAATCGAATTTAAAGTGGTTGTTAGAATTGATGAGGGAAAGCTAAAGAAAGATGCAGTGCAGCGCCCCAGAGTCCTGGTCGTTGCAGTAATGTCGCTCTTCCACAAGGGGGAGTGATGTTACGTCTGATGGTACTAAAGGAGTTCACCTTGCCAGGTATCACAGTCACACGCTACACTTTACACTCCAGTCCACTAGGGGGGGCAAAGCTTCAATCTACAAGGGCACTCATCACACACGGGTAAAACTGGTGGGTTGGATAGGAAGTTAGGCAGAAGCAGACTGGGCTTCGACCAGATAATATCGAGGGAGAAGCTGCCTGGGTTTGACCCAGAGAGGTCCGGTCAGGGGTGGGATCCTGACAGAGGCCTAGCAAGAGATAAAGCGTTACGGAGCTGCACCTGCACATCATTGCGGCAGTATCCTAAGAAAGGACACGAAGCAAAGTATATTGTGGAGAGTGAGAACCGAAGTCACAGCACAAGGAGATAATACCGGGAGGAGTCCTGCCCTGAGATCGGCAGCCTCCTTCCGAGGCGCGTAGCCGGAACACCGAGGGAGTACTGACTCTACGCATTACTCCAGACAACGGCAGGACAGTCAATTCCAAGTTGGCTGCCCAACCTAAACACCTATGAAGACACGGAGGCAATTGTGGGAGAGGGGCGTCTCTAGGGTCCCTATAAATTAACTCCAGGCCTACCCCGTCATACGGGTTGTCCTATCCACATTATCTGGGGGACAGAGAGAGAGAACATCAGAAATATTCACGAAGGTTGTGAGGACTTTTCCGTGGTGCTCAGCAGGGAGGTACTACAACACACAGGCGCTAGTAGGAAGGCTACTGATTTCCTCCTGGCTAAGGGAACTCTGGATGTGCCTTCGGACCGGCCGGACTCAGCCAGCCCTGTGAGCGGTACTCTGGACTGCGGACGCTGAAGTCTTCAGTAAAAGGTAAAGAGACTGCAACCTTTGTGTCCTCGTTATTCATCGCGCCCTACAACGACCACTATCATCATCCACACACTTTGGGAAGCCCTGGGGACATACTTCACCTGCGGGAAGGTATACCATCTGGCTGCCATTCCATCACCCCAGCGGACCCCCAGCAGCATCGGTCACCCTGACCGAATACCACAGGTGGCGTCATGAACACCGTACAAACTTACACCTTTAATTGGGCGCCCCTCAGCAGGCTACGGACCGGGTCGGACCACTGTGACATCCCCAGAACCGAGACCGAGGGACCCGGTGCCGAGTACCCCATTGCCCTGCGCCTGGGGGCTATCCATCCCGTGTTGGAACTCTAGGCTGCATATGTTGGAAAGGATTTGTGAGCAGAAGAGGTCAGTTGTTGACTACCAGCATCAACAAGGCCGTCGTTATTCAGTTCAGACTCCACACATAAGACCTCAGGAGTGGACATGGATGTCAGACATATGTACCATCCTCCAAACTTTGAGGACAGCACCAAGATGGTGAGTGGCGATGATGCCATAATTAGTGTCACCATCCCGCTTCTCTGCATTCTGAAAACCTCTCTGCTCACAATTAAAGAGGATGCATTGCAGGCAGAGCAGGAGGAAATGGAGCAAGGAACCATACAGGGTGACTACACTCAGCACAGCTTCCTGTCGTCCCAACGTGGATTGGTAGACAATAAGGAAGAGGAGGAATAGGAGCTACTTTCATGTGCTATAGACGGTACTACAAGCACAGCTGTCATACCGTCTGTTCAGCGTGGATGGCCTGAGAGCAAGGAGGAGGAGGATGAGGACAGCATGGTCAGTTGTCCTGTTGGTGAGGACACGGAAGTCTTGCCTGTTAGTCTGGCACTCATAGCTGACTTTATGCTGCGCTGCGATTCCCGTGACCCTCGCATTATTAAAATTTTCAGTGACACATTACTGGTTGGTGACACTTCTAGACCCACGCTACAGGGAGAACTTTCAATCTCTTCTTCCAGAGGCAGACAGGTGTACTAAAATGTTGCAGTACCAGAGGGCCCTTGTAGTGGAGTTTGTTGTGAAACCAAGGAGTCCAAGCGAGAGAGACAGAAGTACAATACAGCTCAGGCAGGGGAACAATGGCAAAGTTCTGGGAGTTTTCTCAGACCCTCCCATCGTGCCAGCACAGAGGCAAGGGGTGCTGTCACAAGAAGTGCAATGTTTGGGAAGATGCTGAGGGAGTACCTTGCTGATCGTACAAACGTCCTCCAGGATTCCTCTGTGACTTTTAATTATTGGGTATCCAAGCTGGACAAGTGGCATGAACTGGCTCTCTACGCCTTGGAGGTCTTGGTCTGCCCTGCTACTAGCATTTTGTTAGAGCGGGTTTTTAGTGCCGTTGGTAGAATTATAACAGATAAGCGCATCCGCCTGTGATTTGAAAATGCTAAAAAAAGTTGTAAGCCAGCTCACCATTGATGACTGCAGGTGCACGGAACTCTGTTTGCAGAAAACCAAATGTGATCCAAAGAAAGAAGATTGAGATCCAGCTCCATAAAAATCCAAAGTTTAATGAAGTCCTTAATTAAAATACAGACAGGTAACTGTGCTCCCTCCGGTACAATATTCCCAGGTGTGAGAAGCAAACGGCAACGCGTTTCGATCCGAAGATCTTTTTCAAAGCCATACCTGTATCTGAATGTGTTTCCCTATATAGAGAGATCCACCAATCAGATTGAACTCTAGGATCACCTGACATAACTTAAGGTCCTAATAAAAACATTAACAACAAACAATTGTATATACAATTTAAAAATTCATTTTATATTTAACAGTAATGCAACATGGTTTCAGTGCGTTTGTTTAATCCCATCGGGTGTCTGGTATTTAAATGGAAAATCCAATATGCCTCCCGAGTTAGGAGACGTCTTCTCATGTCTCCACCCCGCCGAGGTATATGCACCTGTTCTATGGCCTGAACCTGGAAATTAGCGGTATTTCGTGCATGACAGGTCACAAAATGTCTAGATGCTGCTGACATGTTTCTGCTGCTACTTGTAATATTGATAATGTCATGCAGATGTTCCCTAATACGGGTTTTAAGTTTTCTAGATGTGCAGCCCACATATGACATATTGCATTCCTTACAGTAGATTTTATACACCAGATTGGTGGAATTACAATTAATGTATTGTTTAATGCTGAAATTTATTGTGCCTTCCGCATTTTGAAAGGTTTTCGCTATCAATGCATGTTTACATGTGCTGCAATTATTGGTACCGCATCTAAAAAAACCGGGGTAATTTAACCATGTTTTTTTCTGTCCCATACTTTGGGAGTGATATAGACTGGGAGATATTTGGCTACCTATAGTTGGGGCCCGTCTTGATACTATGTTAATTCCTGATTTTAAAATGTCATTAAGATATTGATCTTCATGGAGGATGGGCAAGTATGTATGAATAATGTTTTTAATTTTATTGAATTGAGGACTGTATTGAAAACATATATATGGCTTTTTTGCCTGATCCGGATCTGTTCTCCTTTCTGAAGTTATTAATTCATTTCGATCCTTTTTATCTACTATTTTCTTTGCTCTGCTGATTGCCCAATTTGGATATTTTCGATTTTTTAATTTATCTTCAATCTGCCTAAGTTCTCCCTGAAGATCCGCCTGCATGGAGCAATTCCTTTTAATTCTGGTGAACTCACCCACCGGAATTGCTTTAATTGTATGCTTGCTATGACTACTGTCAGCATGCAAAATGGTATTACCACTGACTGGCTTGTGATGGGTTTTAGTAGTGATATTTGAATCAATGGATCCACTAAGTTCTAAATCCAAAAAAGAAATTTTTGTCCTATCAAATTTATATGTAAATTTGATATTGTATTGGTTGTCATTGAGATAATTTACGAAGTGTGGTATGGCAGACACATCACCCCCCCATATGATGAGGGTATCATCTATGTATCTGCCATACCACACCACACAATCCAAATAGGGGTTGGCCACCGAAAAAACACATTGCATCTCCCAAAATGACATGACCAAATTAGCCAGTGAAGGTGAATATTTGGCACCCATGGCCACTCCAGTTTTTTGCATATAGAACTGGCCATCAAAGAAAAAAAAGTTATTGGTTAGGAGAAATTGTATTACCATCAACAAATAATTGATCAAATCCATGGAATAATCACTAAATTTTACCAAATGATATTGTATTGCTAAAAGCGCTACATTATGAGGGATGCATGTGTACAGGGAGATGACATCGCAGCAGACCCATGAGTAATTGCTTTTCCATTTTTTATTATCCATAATCCGCAATACCTCCTTAGAGTCTTGTATATATCCCGGAGTCCGTTTTACTAATGGTTGAAGGAGAGAATCAACCCATTAAACAAACGCACTGAAACCATGTTGCATTACTGTTAAATATAAAATGAATTTTTAAATTGTATATACAATTGTTTGTTGTTAATGTTTTTATTAGGACCTTAAGTTATGTCAGGTGATCCTAGAGTTCAATCTGATTGGTGGATCTCTCTATATAGGGAAACACATTCAGATACAGGTATGGCTTTGAAAAAGATCTTCGGATCGAAACGCGTTGCCGTTTGCTTCTCACACCTGGGAATATTGTACCGGAGGGAGCACAGTTACCTGTCTGTATTTTAATTAAGGACTTCATTAAACTTTGGATTTTTATGGAGCTGGATCTCAATCTTCTTTCTTTGGATCACATTTGAAAATGCTGACAGGCTGACTCTTATAAAAATGAACAACGGCTGGATTGAGCAAGACTTCTGTACACCGAGTGAAAATAGCGAAACATAACCTCAAATGCATTGTCTTTCTTGTTGAGGTGTACTCTCATGCATGTCTTCACAACCACATACGAGTATACGCTTCCTGATTTGGTCTGTTTGGTGTTATCCGCCTCATCATCCACAACCATACAAACACCAGAGTGAACGTATTCCGTGATGCAAGTCATTCATTTTTTTGTGCAAGGGTGTTTTTATGATGCCCGTTAATAATTTTAAACCCAAAAAATGTTTACTCCCCCAGGTGGAAATGTTTGTCAGCCTCTGCACTTAGTGTATGGGCATTACAAGTGTAGGAGACACGCTCCTTAACATTGGGCCTAGTTTTTAATAAAGCCTTCCTCCACATCTCATCATCCACCGCTAGTGATCACTGATGAGCGAATGTGCTTGCCACTACTTGGTTCTTGCCCGAGTATCACTGTGCTTGGTGTACTCAGCAAGCACTTCCGGAATTATTAGTCAGGAGCTTGTGTCTCCGCCCTGCAATTTTGGTGCTCTTTACAGCACCAATGAACGTGCAGGGATTGTCTGCCATGCACTAATACTGCAGCCATCTTTGTTGTGGTATTACAGCGATTGGCTGGCCGCACAGCAGCATCAGGTCTATAAGGGACCCAACACCGACCTGCTCGGCGCATTCTGCTCCGGACTCCGCTAGTGTAGGGAGAGCTACAGCTGAGATAGGGTCAGATTTGTTCTTTTATTAGTTGGTGTGGGTCTGCTAGTGTTCAATCCACAAATCCTGATAAACCAACAGTACTTTTTAGGGCTATTTCGGTGGTATACACCGTATTTTTCGCTTTATAAGACGCATCAGATTACAAATCATATATATGTCCCTCATACTGGTATCTATATAACCCCCATCCTGGCACATGGCCCCCCTGTGCACATGGCCCCCATCACAATAGGCCCCCCTCTTTCTATATGCCCTCTGCTGGCACGTACATGGCCTCCCCCTCTCTATATGGCATGCACATGGCCCCCCCAGTCACTACATGCCCCCTGCAGGCACACACATGGTCCCCCAGTCACTACATGACCCCCTGCAGGCACACACATCCCCCCCCAGTCACTACATGCCCCCCTGCTGGCAGGCACATGATAAAATAACAAACACTTAACTCGCCTTCTGATGATGACTCTGTGCTCCCAGCTCCTCAGTTGCACTTTCTGTTTCCCAGGCATCAGATCATGTGAGCTGGGCACAAAGTGATGACATCACTGTGCTGTGCCGATCACATGATCAGAAGTCAGCACAGACACAGGAAGAGCCACGGGAGAACTGGGAGCAGGGAGCTCTCATCAGAAGGTGAGTTAAGTGTTTGTTATTTTATCATGTGCCTGCCAGCAGGGGGCATGTAGTGACTGGGGGGCTATGTGTGTGCCTGCAGGGGGGCATGTAGTGACTGGGGGGGCTATGTGTGTGCCTGCAGGGGGGCATATTCATGATGGGAGGAGGGGGAGTGCAGGCACATGTAATATGCACTGCTCCTGTCAACCAACTCAGTGGGGCTTCAGCACTGAGGTGATGGACAGCGGGTGCAGTGAATATTACATGAGGCTAATGAGCGGGAGCACAGGACCTCCTGCTGTTTCTGCAGCCCGCCCACTCCAGCCCCGACACCATTTCAGAGCCGGCCTGTTGTGAATTCCGTTCTCGGACTCCCTCCTGTGGTCATGAATGGTACTTTGGTTGGTTCTGCTCTTGGACTCCCTCTGGTGGCTTCGAGCGGAACTGCTGGTCACTGAGGTTGGCTTTATCAGCTGCTCTCGTTTATTGCTGTGCTGGCTTCCCTATTTAACTCCACTCAGATCGTTACTTCATGCCAGCTGTCAATGTTCCAGTATTGGTTCAGATCTCTCTTGGACTTCTCTGAGGACCTGTCTACTCCAGCAGAAGCTAAGTCTTTGCTAGTTCATTTGTTGTTACTGCTTTCTGAATATATTTCTTAGTACTGCTAATTTCTAGTCCAGCTTGCTATCATGATATTCCCTTGCTAGCTGGAAGTTCTGGGGGTGCAGAGTGGCACCTCCACACCGTGAGTCGGTGTGGGGAGTCTTTTTGCTTACTCTGTGTGTTTTTTTGTAGTCTTTTGTGCTGACCGCATAGTTCCCTGTTCTATCCTCTGACTATTTAGTGAAGTCTGGCCTCCTTTGCTAAAACCTGTTTCATTCCTGTGTTTGTGACTTTCCTCTTAACTCACAGTCAATATACACTCACCGGCCACTTTATTAGGTACACCATGCTAGTAACGGGTTGGACCCCCTTTTGCCTTCAGAACTGCCTCAATTCTTCGTGGCATAGATTCAACAAGGTGCTGGAAGCATTCCTCAGAGATTTTGGTCCATATTGACATGATGGCATCACACAGTTGCCGCAGATTTGTCGGCTGCACATCCCAAAGATGCTCCATACAAGGCAGGATGGATCCATGCTTTCATGTTGTTTACGCCAAATTCTGACCCTACCATCCGAATGTCGCAGCAGAAATCGAGACTCATCAGACCAAGCAACGTTTTTCCAATCTTCTACTGTCCAATTTCGATGAGCTTGTACAAATTGTAGCCTCAGTTTCCTGTTCTTAGCTGAAAGGAGTGGTACCCGGTGTGGTCTTCTGCTGCTGTAGCCCATCTGCCTCAAAGTTCGACGCACTGTGCGTTCAGAGATGCTCTTAGGCCTACCTTGGTTGTAACGGGTGGCGATTTGAGTCACTGTTGCCTTTCTATCAGCTCGAACCAGTCTGCCCATTCTCCTCTGACCTCTGGCATCAACAAGGCATTTCCGCCCACAGAACTGCCGCTCACTGGATTTTTTTTCTTTTTCGGACCATTCTCTGTAAACCCTAGAGATGGTTGTGCGTGAAAATCCCAGTAGATCAGCAGTTTCTGAAATACTCAGACCAGCCCTTCTGGCACCAACAACCATGCCACGTTCAAAGGCACTCAAATCACCTTTCTTCCCCATACTGATGCTCGGTTTGAACTGCAGGAGATTGTCTTGACCATGTCTACATGCCTAAATGCACTGAGTTGCCGCCATGTGATTGGCTGATTAGAAATTAAGTGTTAACAAGAAGTTGGACAGGTGTACCTAATAAAGTGGCCGGTGAGTGTATGTGGGGGTCTGCCTTTACCTTTGGGGAATTTCTCTGAGGCAAGGTAAGGCTTCTATTTCAATCTTTAGGTGTAGTTAGCTCTTAGGCTGTGAAGAGGCGTCTAGGGAGAGTTAGGTACGCTCCACGGCTATTTCTAGTGTGTGTGACAGGAGTAGGGTTTGCGGGTAGCAGAGTTCCCACTACACCAGAGCTAGTCCCGATTTTGAGTTTACTCATCAGGTCATTCCGGGTGCTCCTAACCACCAGGTCCATAACACCGGCCCCCTTCAGCAAAACACATCACACAGATTCGGATTATAAGATGCACCCCCCACTTTCCCCCAAAATTTGGGGGAACAAAAGTGCGTCTTATAATCCGAAAAATATTGTAGATCATTGTGATAGCTAGGCAGCAGAGTCTATGTGCACATATCCACATCACTGCAAGGCATGCAGGCACTGTATGTTTGTCTATAGATCTCCCTGCATACATCAAAAGGCTCCATTACGGTCTGCTTCTGCATATTCGTGCAGGGGTATTATTCATGTACATTTATTCAAAGTATTTTTTTCTAAGTACTCGGCAGTTATAACATGGCAGAATATAACAAGCATGTCTTTTCTCTTCATTCAGGTAAACTTATCATTCATTCTCTGAACTGAAATATCCTGCATGTCTATTGCTCCACTCCCTCACAGCAAGCAGCCTGAATGGTAAACTTATCATTCATTCTCTGAACTGAAACATCCTGCATGTCTATTGCTCCACTCCCTGACAGCAAGCAGCCTGAATGGTATCTGAGTCATTCTATCTTCGGCATTGAATCCTGCATATATCTATATATATTAGCCATCTTATTATGCAATTGTTTTCGTTTATAGATATTTAACTCACTTCTGCTTGTCCTTATGCAGAGACATCACATAACTGTTTTAAAGTGGTTTATGATCCATGTAGACCTGGACATTTGTTTATCTGATCACTACATTTATTGTGTCCTGCTGTCTCAACTGAGTTAGATTGATTGGTAACGAGAGGGGAAAATAAAAATTGAGATCTAAGAGCTAGCCTTCTATAAATGTAGACATACTTTGGGGATGCATTCGTGCACTATTATTCGTGTACATTTATTCAAAGTACTTTTTTCTAAGTACTCGGCAGTTATAACATGGCAGAATATAACAAGCATCTCTTTTCTCTTCATTCAGGTAAACTTATCATTCATTCTCAGAACTGAAATATCCTCCATGTCTATTGCTCCACTCCCTGACAGCAAGCAGCCTGAATGTATCTGAGTCATTCTATCTTCGGCATTGAATCCTGCATATATCTATATATGTTAGCCATCTTATTATGCAATTGTTTTTGTTTATAGATATTTAACTCACTTCTGCTTGTCCTTATGCAGAGATCACATAACTGTTTCAAAGCGGTTTATGATCCATGTAGACCTGGACATTTGTTTATCTGATCACTACATTTATTGTGTCCTGCTGTCTCAACTGAGTTAGATTGATTGGTAACGAGAGGGGAAGAGGGTCCTCCAGGATGATAGAGAGGACCGGACAGAAGGAGCCAGCAGAGGTTACAGGTGCGCGCGCACAGAAGAGAACCTGACGTGCGCGCGCACCCGACGGCCAGCAGAGGTCGGGAGCGAGCGCTGGAGAGAGGAAGCTGCAGGAGAGCCGCGCTGGGACGCCGGGAACAGGTAAGCATGAGCGGTTGCAGGAGGCGGCAAAGGAGGCGGCGTGACAGTACCCCCGTCTTTACCTCCCCTCTTCCTAAGGCTAGGGAGAAATCTGGACAAAATCCGAGGAGCCTGAATATTCTCTTGGGGCTCCCAGGACCTCTCCTCAGGACCAAAACCCTTCCAGTCAACCAAAAACAAAGTTTTTCCAATGCGTTTTTTCATGGCAAGAATGTCCCTAACTTCAAAGATATCATCAGCAGAAACAGGAGGAGAACAAAGAGAAGAAGCATGAAACTGATTAAACACTGCAGGTTTGAGGAGAGACACATGAAAAGAATTAGAAATACGAAGAAGAGGCAGGTAATTTGAGCTTATAAGAAACACCATTAATGCGAGTCAAAACTTGGAAAGGACCGATGTAACGGGGACCCAGTTTGTGAGAAGGGATTTTAAGGCGAATAAATTTAGAAGAGACCCAGACCTTATCCCCAGGATGAAATATGGGGGAATCAAGACGCCTTTTATCGGCATGTCTTTTCATCCTAGATTGAGCTAACTCTAGAGCGGACTTAGTCTCCTGCCAGACCCTGGAGAACTCTCTAGACAGAAGATCAGCCGCTGTACAGTAGAGACAGGAGGAACCGGTAGAGGAAGGCCAGGATGTTGACCAAAGACGATAAAAAATGGAGACTTGCTAGAAGATTCACTGGGATGGTTATTGTAGGAGAATTCGGCCCATGGGAGTAAATCCGACCAGTCATTCTGATGGGCATTAGTGAAATGACGAAGATAGGTCACCAACGTCTGATTTGTACGTTCCACTTGGCCATTGGATTGTGGATGGTAGGCCGAGGAGAAGTCAAGCGAGATATTCATAGACTTGCAGAGGGATCTCCAGAATCGGGCGATGAATTGAACTCCATGATCAGAGACAATATGTTGAGGAAGACCATGAAGACAAAAAACATGATGAACAAAAATCTTTGCCAATTCTGGAGCAGAAGGTAAACCAGAGAGAGCGATGAAATGAGCCATTTTAGAATAGCGATCCATGACCACAAAGATAACGGAGCAACCAGAGGAACTAGGCAAGTCCGTAATGAAATCCATAGATCGATGTTGCCATGGAGAAGAAGGCACCGGCAGAGGGTGTAGAAGTCAGGAAGGCAATTGTCTGGGAATCTTATTCCTGGCACAGGAAGGACAAGAGACGACAAAACTCCGGACGTCTTTAGACAGGGTAGGCCACCAGTAGTAATGAGAAATCAAACGGAAGGTCTTCTTAAAACCAACATGTCCAGCCAGTTTGGAAGCATGACCCCAAAGTAAGACGCGTCTCCTGTTCCCCTCGGTGACGAAGGTTTTACCTGGAGGCAAAGATGAGAAAGAGACCGGGGCGACTGTGATGATTCTGGCAGGATCGATGATGTGCGCAGGCTTCTCCTCAATATCCTCAGAAAGAAACGACCTGGACAGAGCGTCGGCAAAATCAAACCTGAGGAAGAACAAGGCCCACCTGGCCTGTTGCGGATTCAGTCTTTGCGCTGAACGAATGTAAGCCAGATTCTTGTGATCCGTGTAGATCACAAAGCGATGTAAGGCTCCCTCTAAGAGATATCGCCACTCCTCCAGTGCCAATTTAATGGCCAATAGCTCCTTATCTCCGATGGAATAATTCCTTTCTGGAGGAGAAAAAATCTTGGAAAAAAAACACATGGCACAAGGTGACCAGAAGAAGATTTTTGAGAGTGCACAGCTCCGGCTCCGATGGCAGAAGCATCAACTTCAAGGACGAAGGGTTTACTGGCAACAGGACGTTGAAGAATTGGCGCGGAGGCAAAGGCTTGCTTGAGAGATTGGAAAGCCTCTTCGGCCTCAGAGGACCAAAGGTGAGGGTTATATATGTAAATAAACCCGGCACTCAACTTAATTCTAGTAGCTTGAGTATTTATTATGTAGAACCAACAAAACGTTTCGGTCTCATGCGACCTTCTTCAGTTACTACAATGTGTGAGAAATAACATAAAAAATAAACAACCAAAAATACAAAAGTATATAAAAGAAACAAAAGTATATACATCATACAAAACAGATCATATTCTAGTATAGGCATATGAAAACAACGCATGGAATCCACAGAAAACATTAGAAAACATCCCATACCCACAACATAAGAGGTTATAATGGAAGCTAGGAGAAGTGCTAGCGTACCATATTTGAGAATATAGCGTGTCACTATGTAAACACTAACACTCAGTCAACTTGGAGTCACTGAGGAAAAGAGGAGGGAGTGCAGATGGGTATTATGATAGAGCAAGGCGAGAAATTAAACGTGCCCCAATTGGATTGTTGTTACCTGGGGTGACAGTGCCCTGCTATTGGAATAGGCTGAGAGCTCTGGAGAGAGGAAGAATACTGGTAAGGGCTGGTAACCGTGCGCTAGGATCAGCCAAAAGTACGGTGCAGCTTAGCATTAATGGTGCTAAGGGTGCGTGGCGATGCTGGAGTTACCTTATTGTATCCGGAGTGTGACGCGGTGTCCACCGCTAGTCTCTGTGTATGCCGGAATGGGAGGTACTATCAGCGTGCGCTGAATAGCCTTAACTCCATGAGGACGAGACCAGTTTAGCACAACGGAAACCTTTTCTGGATCCATACGCAGACCGGCATCGGAAATTATGAAACCCAGGAACGGTAGAGATGGCTGCTCGCAGACGCACTTCTCAAGTTTTGCATAAAGCCGATTCTCTCTCAAGCGCATAAGTACTTGCGAACATCCCTCCTGTGGGCAGAGAGATCTGGTGAAAACACGAGAATATCGTCCAGGTACACTACTACACAGGTGTAAAGGAGATCCCAAAAAACGTCATTCACCAACTCCTGGAAGACTGCGGGAGCATTGCATAAGCCGAAGGGCATAACCAAATATTCGTATATGACCATCCCTGGTGTTGAACGCAGTCTTCCACTCATCTCCAGAGCGAATACGGACCAAATTATAGGCCCCTCGAAGATCTAGTTTGGTGAAAATTCGCGCCCCACGCAAACGGTCAAAAAGTTCAGGAATTAGAGGAAGTGGGTACTTGTTTTTGATCGTGATGGAATTGAGGCCCCAGTAGTCAATGCATGGACAAAGGGAACCGTCCTTCTTAACAAAAAAAACCCAGCTCCTGCTGGTGAAGAAGACTTTTGAATAAAGCCTCTGGCCAGATTCTCCTGGATGTACTCGGTCATGGCTTGAGTCTCAGTAGGCGACAGAGGATAAATACGACCTCTAGGGGGAGCAGAACCAGGAACCAAATCAATTGGACAGTCGTAAGGGCGATGCGGTGGTAGGGTCTCTGCCTCCTTCTTATTAAACACATCCAAAAAAGAGCGATAAGCCGATGGAAGATCCACAGATTCCGGAGTGGAACGAGAGACACCAGTAGGCTTGATAGTGAGCAGGCACCTATTCTGACAAGACTATCCCCAACGTAAAATGTCACCTGTACGCCAGTCCAGGGTGGGCTCATGATTTCTTAGCCAAGGAAGGCCCAGAAGAAAAGAATGAGAGAACGAGGGCAAGACAAAAAAAAAACAATTTCTCACGGTGTAGAGCTCCAATCTGAAGTTCAACCTCCTCCGTAACCAAGTTGACGGTCTCCCGCAAAAGCTGACCATCGACAGAAGCTATATGTCTAGGAGTCTCCAAAGGCCTAACAGGTATCCCAAGTCTGTTTACTACTTCAATTTGAACAAAGTTTCCAGCAGCTCCAGAATCAACATAAGCATCAAGAGAAAAACGGCGGGAACCCAAATGTAAAATAACGGACAGAATCAGGGGAGGAGAGGATTCATCATTACCTAGGAAGACCTCTCTTACCTGTCCTAGGCGGAGGCGTTTCCCGGCTTCAGAGGACAGGAACGTAGAAAATGAGAGGCACTGCCACAATAAAAACAAAGACCCTGTGCGAGTCTTTCCTTGCGGCGTTGCTCGGCAGACTTGAGGCGATCAACCTGCATAGGTTCAGGTGAAGGTGTGGAAGCAGCCGGAGTGGCAGGGGAAAAAGAAGACTCTCGAGTAGGAGTAGGCAGACGAGGAGGTCTTCTGTCTCTGACGACCTCGCGAGAGAGCTCTTGAAAACGCAAATCTATGCGTAAAGCCAGAGATTAGATCATCCAAAGAGGTGGGAGTATCTCGACCCGCCAACTCATCCTTGATCCGAGAGGAAAAAGGCCTAACAGGTATCCCAAGTCTGTTTACTACTTCAATTTGAACAAAGTTTCCAGCAGCTCCAGAATCAACATAAGCATCAAGAGAAAAACGGCGGGAACCCAAATGTAAAATAATGGACAGAATCAGGGGAGGAGAGGATTCATCATTACCTAGGAAGACTTCTCTTACCTGTCCTAGGCGGAGGCGTTTCCCGGCTTCAGAGGACAGGAACGTAGAAAATGAGAGGCACTGCCATAATAAAAACAAAGACCCTGTGCGAGTCTTTCCTTGCGGCGTTGCTCGGCAGACTTGAGGCGATCAACCTGCATAGGTTCAGGTGAAGGTGTGGAAGCAGCCGGAGTGGCAGGGGAAAAAGAAGACTCTCGAGTAGGAGTAGGCAGACAAGGAGGTCTTCTGTCTCTGATGACCTCGCGAGAGAGCTCTCGAAAACGCAAATCTATGCGTAAAGCCAGAGAGATTAGATCATCCAAAGAGGTGGGAGTATCTCGAACCGCCAACTCATCCTTGATCCGAGAGGACAACCCACGCCAGAACGCACCAACCAACGCCTCGTTGTTCCAACCTAAATCTGAGGACAGCGTCCGAAAACGGATGGCATACTGGGCTACAGAAAGAGTACCCTGGTGAAGGTTGAAGAGGGACTCTGTGGTTGAGACCAGACGACCAGGTTCATCAAATACCTTGCGAAAGGTATCCAAAAAAGGGGCGAGTTGAGTAACCTGCGGATCGTCTCGTTCCCAGAGGGGATTAACCCACGCCAGAGCCTCGCCTTCTAAATGGGAAACAACAAAAGCTACCTTAGCTTGGTTGGTGGGATAGAGAAGCGGGGATAATTCAAAATGCAGTTGACATGGATTAAGAAATCCGCGGCATAATTTTGGATCCCCACCATACCGAGGAGGCCTAGCCAAATGGGGAGAAGGTAGGGGAGCGGAGGCCTGAACTGGAACAGTGGCAGCATTTTGGAGAGAAAGAAGCCGATCGTCTACTGAGGCCATAAAATTCAGAATATGAGACTGAGTGTCTCGTTGTTGACCTTGCTTCTGCTGAAGCGCTGCCAGCTGCAAAGCATTACCTGGATCAGAGGACTGTAAAGCCGCAAGACGAGACACCATGTTCTTAAAGGGACACTGTCACCTGAATTTGGAGGGAACAATCTTTAGCCATAGGGGCGGGGTTTTCGGGTGTTTGATTCACCCTTTCCTTACCCGCTGGCTGCATGCTGGCTGCAATATGGGATTGAAGTTCATTCTCTGTCCTCCGTAGTACATGCCTGCACAAGGCAATCTTGTGAACTCTGCCCTTCACTTCTCCAAACAAACCTATTTCAACACCCTGATCACCTCACTGTCAAATAACCCTAAACGTCTCTTTGACACTTTCCAGTCCCTACTCAACCCAAGAGAGCAGGCCCCAACTACGGATCTCCGCGCTGACGATCTGGCCAATTTCTTCAAAGAAAAAATTGACCACATTCGACAGGAAATCATCTCCCAAGCTCTTCATACCATGCACTGTCCTCCCTCCCCCACTGCATCTAGTTCACTCTCTGACTTTGAGCCAGTTACAGAAGAAGTAGTCGAGATCCTTGCATCTTCTCGCCCGACCACTTGCACCAGTGACCCCATTCCGTCACATCTCCAGTCCCTTTCCCCGGCTGTCACCTCTCACCTAACAAAAATATTCAACCTTTCTCTCACTTCTGGTATTTTTCCCTCCTCATTTAAGCATGCCATCATACATCCATTACTTAAAAAACCATCCCTCGATAAAAACTGTGCCGCTAATTATAGACCTGTCTCTAATCTTCCCTTCATCTCTAAACTCCTCGAATGCCTGGTCCACTCCCGTCTTACCCGCTAACTCTCAGATAACTCTCTTCTCGACCCTCTTCAATCTGGCTTCCACTCTTTACACTCTACTGAAACTGCCCTCACTAAAGTCTCTAATGACCTACTAACAGCTAAATCTAATGGTCACTACTCCATGCTAATTCTCTTGGATCTCTCTGCAGCATTCGATACTGTGGATCATCAGCTCCTCCTCAATATGCTCCGCTCCATCGGCCTCAAGGACACCGTTCTCTCCTGGTTCTCCTGCTATCTCTCTGACCGATCCTTCACAGTATGTTTTGCTGGTTCCTCCTCCTCTCACCTTCCCCTTACTGTTGGGGTTCCTCAAGGATCAGTCCTAGGCCCCCTCCTCTTCTCTTTGTATACTGCCCCTATTGGACAATCAGTAGATTTGGTTTCCAGTACCATCTCCATGCTGACGACACCCAATTACACACCTCTTCTCCTGTTATCACGCCGACCTTTTTAGAAAACACCAGTGATTGTCTTACCGCTGTCTCTAACATCATGTCCTCCCTCTATCTGAAACTGAACCTGTCAAAAACTGAACTCGTGTTCTCTCCCTCTACTAACCTACCTTTGCCTGACATTGCCATCTCCGTGTGCGGTTCCACCATTACTCCAAAGCAACATGCCCGCTGCCTTGGGGTCATCCTTGATTCCGAGCTTTCATTCATCCCCCACATCCAATCACTGGCTCGCTCTTATCTGCATCTCAAAAACATTTCTAGAATTCGCCCTTTTTCTTACTTTCGACTCTGCAAAAACTCTTACTGTTTCACTTATTCATTCCCGTCTGGACTATTGTAACTCTCTACTAATCGGCCTCCTGTCATGATCTCTGCAGGCAGAGATCATAGCAAGCCTATAGAGGGACAAGCTCTCGGAAGATGGAACTATACTGACCATGAACTAAGCCTGCCGCGCAACTAGAAATAGCCAGGTAGCATTTCCTATTTATCGCTAGATGCCCAGCTCTGGCCTAAGACCTAAATAGCTAGCAGAGGAAAATATAAGACCTGGCTCACCTCTAGAGAAATATTCCAAAGAAGACAGTAGCCCCCCACATATAATGACGGTGAGTTCAGATGAAACAACAAACGCAGCAGGAAAATAGTCTTAGCAAATTTGAGGTCCGCTTACTAGATAGCAGAAGACAGATAGTATACTTTCATGGTCAGCAGAAAAACACTAACAAAACACCATCCAGAGATTACCTTAAACTCTGGCATTAACTCATAACGCCAGAGTAGCAATCCCTGATCAACGAGAGCTTTCCAGACACAGTAACAAAACTTCAGCTGTGAACTGGAACAAATAGGCAAAACAAAACATGGACAAAAGTCCAACTTATCTAGTAGTTGTCTAGAAGCAGGAACAAGCACTGAGAGGCATCAGATAACATTGTTGACCGGCAAGAAACCACCAGAGAAATGAGCTTAAATAGCGACACCCACTACTGATGGAACCAGGTGAAACAGGAAAGAGGATGACAAGTCCAATTCCACAAGCGGCCACCGGGGGAGCCCAGAATCCAAATTCACAACAGCCTCCCTCTTACCAAACTCTCCCCGCTCCAATCTGTCCTGAATGCTGCAGCCAGGATCATATTCCTCACCAACTGTTACACCGTTGACTCTACCTTGTGCCAGTCATTACACTGGCTACCCATCCACTCCAGAATTCAGTACAAAACTACTACCCTCATCCACAAAGCACTCCATGGCTCAGCACCACCCTACATCTCCTCTCTAGTCTCAGTCTACCACCCTACCCGTGCCCTCTGCTCCGCTAATGACCTCAGGTTAGCATCCTCAATAATCAGAACCTCCCACTCCCGTCTCCAAGACTTTACACGTGCTCCGCCGATTCTTTGGAATGCACTACCTAGGTTAATATGATTAATCCCCAATCCCCAGTTTTAAGCGTGCCCTAAAAACTCATTTGTTCAGATTGGCCTACCGCCTCAACGCATTAACCTAACGATCCCTGTGTGGCCTATCATAAAAAAAAATTGCAATTGTTACCATCCACCTCTCGTGTCTCCCCTTTTCCTCATAGTTTGTAAGCTTGCGAGCAGGGCCCTCATTCCTCCTGGTATCTATTTTGAACTGTGATTTCTGTTATGCTGTAATGTCTATTGTCTGTACAAGTCCCCTCTATAATTTGTAAAGCGCTGCGGAATATGTTGGCGCTATATAAATAAATTATTATATTTTATATATACCTAGCTGCAGGTATCCGTGGCCAGGATTTTTTTTTGGTGGGCACCTTATACCTGCTAATTTTAGTACAAAGCAATCCAGAGCCCCATTTTTACATTTATTTGCTTGGTCACACTGCAGACTACAGCCAGGTAATTTTAATACAAGAGAGTTAAAATCTAACAATTTAAAACGATTGTTTCTCGGTCTCCCATGACAGCACTACGGAGAGAGGGGATCCGCCCTTCAGGGACAGGAAACCTACAGATAAAAGGGTGGTACCTCTCCCTCGCATCAGTTGGTTTCCTGTCCCTGACGGGGAACCTCTTTTCGGTGGTACCTGTAAGAAGACGCCATATCCAATGGACCGGACAGTCGGGTTCCGGCAGCAAGGAGGCTCCTGCCGCGGGTCGTCTGGTGCCCGAAGCCACCATAGCTGGAACCGAGGGGTTCTTCAGGGTGCGCGGGGGGAGAATCGCCATCACTCTGAAAGAGGAAGAGGCGCTGAGACACCCGAAGCTCCTGTGCTGGCAAGCGCACGCTCCGGGTGTACAATGATGGCCGGAAATGCGGCAGGACTTCCGGGTCATCGCCGCACGCATGCGCGGTAGCTTTTTCTCCCTGGGGGATGTGACGTAGGAGCCGGAAGAAGGCCGAACGCTGTGAGGTGGCGCCAGATTCAAATAGGGAGATAGTGCACACATGGTTGTTGCACTAACTCCCTAGAAACATGGAGGACAGCGACTTGCAGCAGGAACCGGAGCAGCAGCCGAGGCAGCAGCACCAGCACCATAGGAAGCAGGCAGACCCTAAGGTTACCAGAAGTGGGTCCAGCAGTCATTCCACGCAGCGCAGCAGATCTGCTGCAGTGATCAACTCTCCTCCTCAAGAGTTTCCTCTACCAGACCCGGGCCCTCCTCCACAACCGGTACCTACGTTCACGTCCGAATGGTGCGTAATCTCCGAGAAAATTCATATTTTGTAATGGCGTTCCTTCTTCTCCCTTAATAGGAAAAGAAGAGGTTGGAGAAAAAGAAAAAGAAATCCTGCCCCACCTGTGACAAAGCTTTGCCGGTAGCCTGGAACAAAAAGCTTTGTAAATCATGTATTCAACGGTTATTATGTGAAGAGACCCCCGATTTCGCATCTGACCTAAAAACGATAATCAGATCTGAAGTTCAGAATGCACTTATATCTTTCAAAAAAGTGAAAGATAAGAAAAAAAGAGACAGAATATTCCCACTCTGACCAGTCTTCATCTGAGGACACAGATTCTAACAAATCTGATTCCTCCTTATCTTCCTCCGATGAAGATTCGGGCCGTTACTGTTTCCCACTAGAGGAGGTGGATACTCTAGTAAAAGCGGTTAGAGCCACTATGGGGGTAGAGGATCCCTGTCCCGATAGAACGGATCAAGACATAATGTTTGGTGGTCTAGGGCAAAAAAAGTGGAGAACATTTCCCCTAAATTCCAATGTCCAAACACTGATTAAAAAAGAGTGGGAGAAACCTGATAGGAGAAATTCCTCAGTACCCTCACTTAAAAGGAAGTATCCTTTCGAAGATGAGGCGTCCACTTCCTGGGACAAGGCACCTAAATTGGATGTCGCGGTAGCCAAGGCTTCGAAAAAATTTGCGCTCCCGTTTGAGGATATGGGTACCCTTAAGGACCCTTTAGACAAAAAGCAGATACTTTTCTTAAGGAGGCGTGGGAATCGGCTGGAGGTAGCTTGAGACCTGCGGTTGCTGCGACATGCACCTCCAGATCTTTAATGGTGTGGATTGACCAATTAGAAAAACGGATTAAAGACGGGTCACCCAGGAATAAGATGCTGGATTCAATTCCTGTAATTAGAGCGGCAGCAGCGTTCCTAGCGGATTCCTCAGCAGACTCTGTGCGCTTAACATCCAAAGTCGCTGCCCTTTCCAACGCAGCCAGGAGAACATTATGGCTTAAAAGTTGGCCGGGGGATCTCCAGACGAAATTAAAATTATGTTCTATTCCATGTGAGGGAAATTTCTTGCTTGGGGAGACCTTGGATGACATCCTTCAGAAAGCTGGGGATAAAAAGAAAGGTTTTCCAAACTTGGGACCAGCTCCTTTCAGACAGTCCTTTCGGAGCCGGAGATTTTTTCGCCGAAGACCCCCCAGAGAGCAGAATAAATGGGAAGAAGGAAGAAGAAGAGATAGGGGTTACCTTTTTGGCAACACCTACCGTGACAAAAAACCCTCCAAATGACATTTTCCCTATGGTGGGGGGAAGACTCACTTCATTCCTTCCCGCCTGGAAGAAAATATCCAACAATACCTGGATCCTAAATCAAATTCACCACGGTCTAAAAAATAGATTTTCTCTCTTTACCCCCCAAAATTATGTAGTAACAAAAACAAGGTCTTCAGCGACAGAGCAAGCCGCACTAGAAAAGGAAATTATTTCCCTATTACAAAAATCTGTAATTCAAGAGATCTCTCCTCAAGAAATAGGGAAGGGATTTTACTCCCCGCTATTTCTAGTGCCAAAACCCGACGGCTCTTTTCGAACGATAATAAATCTAAAAAACCTGAACAAATACGTAAAAAATCAAAAATTCAAAATGGAAACAATAAAATCTACCATAAAAATCCTTTTTCCAAACTGCTACATGGTCGTGATAGACCTAACCGACGCATAATACCATGTGCCCATCCACAAACAATCTCAAAAATTTCTCAGGATGTCGGTCTCCATAGAGGGTCAAGTGAGAAATTTCCAATACAGAGCCCTCCCGTTTAGGATCTCAATTGCTCCGCGAGTGTTCACAAAAATAGTAGCGGAAATGATGGCCCACATAAGGGAACAAAATATATTAATAGTCCCTTACTTGGACGATTTTCTTATTGCAAGCAACTTGGCTCAAAGTTGCAGGGAACAGCGGGACCGGGTGATAAATATTCTGACGGACTTGGGTTGGCTCATAAATATAAAAAAATCAAAGTTGGAACCCTGTCAAATTCAGGAATTTCTGGGACTAACATTAGATTCCCAGGTCCAAGACTGCTGACTCCCAGTGTCCAAAAAAGACAATATAATGACTATGATAGCACGAACTCTACATAACCCCTCCATGACTAGGAGGATGATGTCGCTACTGGGCTCTCTCTCCTCATGTCTGCCAGCAGTACCTTTCGCACAATTCCACACGAGAGAGCTTCAATGGCTTATACTGGAATGGCAGTCAATACTAAAAGACAATTTAGAAGGTCGCATCATTCTAAATTCCTCAGTTATTCATTCCCTTCTCTGGTGGGGAAAAAACCAAAACCTTTCGAAGGGAATCCCTTGGGTACCAAAAATATCTCGGGTAATAACAACCGATGCGAGTCCCAGGGGGTGGGGGGCTCACATGGAAAACAGAGTGGCTCAGGGAAACTGGACAGTTCAGGAACTATCAGCATCCTCGAACCAAAAAGAACTTTGGGTGGTGTATCGAGCTCTTCTACTTTTTCTAACCTACATTCGAGGGCATCATGTCCAAATTTTTTCAGACAACAAGGTGACAGTAGCGTATATAAACCACCAGGGAGGAACAAGGTCTCGATCACTGATGAGTTCCTCCGCCAAAATGATCAGTCTTGCAGAGGAAAATCTACTATCCCTTTCTGCACTACATATTCAGGGGTCAAACAAAGAAAAGGCAGATTACTTGAGTCGGACTCAGTTAAAACAAGGCGAGTGGTCCCTAAACCAATCAAACCGATTTATTCGCCAATTCCAAAAACAAAAAAGTAAACATGTTTTGCTCACTAAACCCGGAAGGGAACCCCCAGGCTCTGGATGCCTTTCTGATTCCATGGACCCACAAACTAACATATGCTTTTCCTCCAATTGTTCTGATCCCGGCAGTCATTCGGAAGGTCAGAGAGGACAAAACAAAAATGATCCTTATAGCCCCATTCTGGCCGAAAAGGACATGGTTTTCTTGCCTAAAGATGCTATCGGTCTCAGACCCATGGATCCAACCGAATATACCAGACCTACTACAGCCTACAGCAGGGGCGGATCTTCCACCCACAGGAGTCAAACTTACATTTAACAGCCTGGATTTTGAACGGAGACTATTGAAAGAAATGGGTTTTTCGGACAACTTAGTAGCTATGTTGTTAAAAAGTAGAAAACCTATTACTACTAAAGCATATGGGAAAACGTGGAGAAAATTCTTATCCGTCTCCAAAGTAAAAGTCCAGGATGGCCCTTCTATTGATAAAATACTTGAATTCCTACAAAAAGGTCTGGAACAGGGATTGGCGGTTAGTACTCTAAAGGTACAAATAGCAGCTCTGGGAGCACTCTATAATCAAAATATTGCAGCCAATCCATGGGTAGTAAGATTTACTAAAGCGGTAACAAGGTCAAAACCTCTAGTTACTCCAAAAATGCCCTCATGGGACCTAAACTTAGTTCTCTCTGCACTAACGGGTCCTCCATTCGAACCCATAAACACAATTTCCATTAAAACACTATCACTTAAGACTATTCTTCTGGTAGCTTTAACATCTGCGCGCAGAATAAGTGACATTCAAGCCCTGTCCTCTAACCCACCTTTTACAAAAATATTAGATGACAGTCACTCTTAAACCCGACCCGGCCTATTTGCCAAAAGTGGCATCAAAATTCCATAGGTCACAAGAAGTATCCCTGCCGTCCTTTTGCCCAAACCCTAAAAATGAGAAAGAGCGAAACTTCTATAATTTAGATGTCAGAAGATGTCAAGTCCAATATATAGATTCCACCAGGGAGTATAGGAAGGAACGCTCTTTGTTTGTCTGTTTTCAGGGTCCCAGAAAAGGATTCCAGGCATCCAAAGGTACCTTGGCAAGGTGGATAAAGGAGGCAATAGCCTTGGCATATTCATCCACGGGGAATACGATCCCGGATGGTATAAAAGCGTATTCCACAAGGGCAGTAGCTACATGGGCTGAGAGGTCAGAGGTATCAATTGTGCAAATCTGCAAAGCGGCCACCTGGTCATCACCATCAACCTTTTTTAGACACTATAGATTAAATCTAGCCTCTATGTCTGACTTCACCTACGGGCGAGGGGTTCTCGAGGCTGTGGTCCCTCCCTAAGCTTAGTCTCTGTAATTCTCTCCGTAGTGCTGTCATGGGAGACCGAGAAAGTCATAGTTACTCACCGATAACGGTGTTTCTCGGAGCCAATGATAGCACCCGCTTATTCCCTCCCATCACGAGTGCGGTGAGCACTTTTCTTACATATTTCTTATCTAATATAATATAGGCACGGTGTTCCTCTAATAAGCAATGTTATAATATGTTTTTTCTGTTGTAACTAACCTGGAAGTCCTCCGATGCTCTGTAAACCAACTGATGTGAGGGAGAGGTACGACCCTTTTATCTGTAGGTTTCCTATTCCTGAAGGGCGGATCCCCTCTCTCCGTAGTGCGGTCATGGACTCTGAGAAACAGTTATCGGTGAGTAACTATGACTTTTTGTCCCAGGCATCAGATGCGAGTGCACATAAAATTCTGGCCTTTTTTTGGTACTATAGTTTTTATTTGGGAGTGTCTTACAACATTTTTGGACAACATTTTGTTGACCAAAAAATCTGGCAAAATATATTTAGCTACAGTTCTTATATTTAGCACTGTGATTTGTACGCCACATGCATCGCATATCATTGCGCTTAATATTGTACAATTTTAGTACTCCAAATTTTTTATTTTAGTGTCATAGCCTACTTATTGACACAATTTTGGTGGTCCCCAAAATATCAAGGCCACATTTTGAACAGTTATCTCCGTCAGACGCACGGTGTAGTTATAGTGTCCAAATACTTTCTTTGCAGGCATACATTCCAGTTTTTGGTCTGCTACCCTTGGTGTACAGTATTTTGTGGTTTTAAAAAATACAGGCCACATATTGAAACAGTCTGTTAACTCCGTCCGACGCCCATTCTGTGTGTGGTCTAAAAATAGTTGTTTTTCATGCATACATTCCAATTTTTGTTCTGTATAATAACCTAGGTCTATGCACTATTTTGGCAAAAAATAAACAAACCCAAAAAACATTACAGTGTGGTAGTTCCGTGACATGCCTCATCTATCTGTGGGCTACAAAGTGTGCTTCTGAGGCTTCCATTCTTCTTTTTTTGCGGTGTGTTACCCTTGCTCTAAAAACTATTTAGCAGTAAAAATTATACAGGCCACATATTGAAGAGTCTGGTATCTCAGTCAAACGGCAGATGTATCTGTGGCCTACAAATTGTGGCATTTCAAGGCTACATTCCACTGTATTTGCTGTCTTTGACCTGATTTCTATACACTATTTTTGGGGCCAAAGTAAAAACACAGGCCACATATTTTACAGTGTGGTATCTCCGTGACACACCTCATGTATCTTTGGTCTACGAAGTGTGCTGTTCAGACTTCCATCGACCTTTTTGTGCTGTGTGTTACCCTAGCTCTAAACAGTAAACACTATTTTGGTCTGAATTTTATTTTTTAAATGTACCCCCATGGGGAAATGTTTGTCAGCCCATACTTAGTGTATGGGCATTTCAAGTCTAGGAGACCAGCTCCTTTAATTGTGACTTTTTTTTATTGAGGCCTTCCTCCATGTCTCGTCATCCACCGCCACTAGAACACCAGGGTGAACATGTTCTATGCTGCTACAGCCAGTAAATTTTTTGGCAAGGGTGTCTATGATCCCCATAAAAAAATTGTTTAAAAAATAAAAAATGTACCCCCATGGGAAAATGTTTGTCAGCCCATACACTTAGTGGTATGGGCATTACGAGTCAAGGAGACCCGCTCCTTTGAAATGGGACATTTTTTTTTTTTTATGAAGCCCTCCTCCATGCTTCTTCCAAGGGGGGATTGGGGTGCGTGCAAATTTTGGTCAAGGCGAAACTTGCATTCAATGCATAAGAAAACAGTATGGCAGGACTAACTGAAGACTGAAGTGGGTTTTCCTGTAGCCGTCCAGTACCTGGGCTCAAAGGCTTATTGGGGTGCATATGACTTGATAGCAGGGCAGGCCTTGCATTCAATGCAACATTTTTTCTGAAAACCCTTCTGTACCTCTCGTGAAAGGGGTATTGGGGTACGTTGTAATTTTTGGCAGCCCAGCCACTCACTGCATAGGAGACCCACTGTTTAATAATGGCCCTTTAAAAATATTAATGCTGCCTGATGCCCCTCTAAAAATAGGCTTTGTGACTTTAAGAGTCCATCCTTCATAAATGAAACAAGATGCGTCTCCTTATGTGTCACACACCACATGGCCAGCTAGGGTTGTTAAATGTTACAATGACATTTCCCAGTAAATGCATTTGTTTTGGTTGAAAGCAATGTTAAAGTTGAAAAACGTGTGAACATAGCCCAAGTGGGGGAGGAACATTTTGGTCTGGGGTAAATTATTTTGCCTTATATACAAGTCATTAGCCTGGAAAGGATGTACCTTAACATATTTCCCAGCAAAATCAATTTTGGTTACGTTCTTTGGTGCACCTGTAAAAATGGCGTGAAACTCTGACAACATTGCTTACAGCTGTAACCTAGGAGTCAGAAATGCTTCCAGGGGCGATCCCCATGATGTTCCTGTGTCATTTGAGTAGTGTTTCCATCATTTTCTGACGTTTTTAGACCTTAAAACGACCCCTGGGGGGAGCACGGTAAAACTCGGGTTTCCCATAGACTTGCATTGGGCTCGTTGCTCGGGTCGAGTACCCAAGTATTCCAATTTGCTCCACCTGAGCAACGAACACCCGAGCATTTTATTGCTCACTCATCACTATTGCTCAGTGGTCCAAGGTGTTTTCAGATTTAAGTAAATTTTGTGTTTCATTTGAAAATCAAGGTCCCAGAGTCTGGAGGAAGAGTGGAGAGGCACACAATCCAAGCTGCTTTAGGTCTAGTGTAAAGTTTCCACAATCAGTGATGGTTTGGGGAACCATGTCCTCTGCTGGTGTAGGTCCACTGTATTTTTATCAAGACCAAAGTCAGCGCAGCTGTCTACCAGGAAAGTCAGCTGATGAATACTTACTCCTATCAGCTGGTGCATGCTCCCACTTATCAGTTGAATATAACATCATTCTCCCCTGCTTACTGGCAGAGCAGGGGAGAATGATGCGAGCGGTGTTCAGCACCTGACGTCGGGGAACAGCACTAACTGTACCGCTGCTTGCTCGCTCATCACTATTGCTCAGTGGTCCAAGGTGTTGTTTTAAGATTTAAGTAAATTTTGTGTTTCATTTGAAAATCAAGGTCCCAGAGTCTGGAGGAAGAGAGGAACTCCAGAGAGGAGAGGAACACAATCCAAGCTGCTTTAGGTCTAGTGTAAAGTTTCCACAATCAGTGATGGTTTGGGGAGCCATGTCCTCTGCTGGTGTAGGCTCACTGTATTTTTATCAAGACCAAAGTCAGCGCAGCCGTCTACCAGGAAATTTTAGAGCACTTAATGCTTCCCTCTGCCGACAAGCTTTGTGGAGATTTAAATTTCATTCTCCAGCAGTACTTGGCACCTGTTCACACTGCCAAAAATACCAATTCCTGGTTTAAAAACAACAGTATCACTGTGCTTGATTGGCCAGCAAGCTCGCCTGACCTTAATCCCATAATCTATGGGGTATTGTCTAGAGGGAGATGAGAGACACTAGACCCAACAATGCAGATAACCTGAAGGCTGCTATCAAAGCAACATGGGATTCCATAACACCTCAGCAGTGCTACAGGCTTATTGCCTCCATGCCACGCCGCATGGATGCAAAAGCAGACCCAACCAAGAATTGAGTGCATTTACTGAACATACATTTCAGTAGGCAAACATTTCGGATTCTAAAATCATTTTTCAAGCTTATGTTATAAAGTATTCTAATTTACTGAGATAATGACTTTTGGGTTTTCATTGGCTGTAAGCCATATTCATAAACACTGACAGAAAAAAACATTTGAAATGACTCTATATAGTCTACTAGCTGTTTCCAGCCAGCTAACGCTCGGCACGCTCAGGAGCCTCTTGTGGTAATGTGCGGGGACGGAGCCTCATGTGGTAATGTGCGGGGACGGAGCTTCATGTGGTAATGTGCGGGGACGGAGCCTCTTGTGGTAATGTGCGGGGACGGAGCCTCGTGTGGTAATGTGTGGGGACGGAGCCTCGTGTGGTAATGTGGGGGGCGGGATTATGTGTGGTAATGTGGGGGGCGGGATTATGTGTGGTAATGTGGTGGGGGGTGGGATTATCTGTAGTAATGTGGGGGGACGGGATTATGTGTGGTGATGTGGTGGGGGGTGGGATTATCTGTGGTGGGGGGGCCGATCATGTGTGGTGAGGGGGCGGGATTGTGTGTGGTGATGTGGCGGGGGCGGGATTATGTGTGGTGATGTGGTGGGGGGCGGGATTGTGTGTGGTAATGTGGTGGGGGGTGAGATTATCTGTGGTGGGGGGGCCGATCATGTGTGGTGAGGGGGCGGGATTATGTGTGATGTGGGATTATGTGTGGTGATGTGGCGGAATTATGTGTGGTGATGTGGGGGGGCGGGATTATGTGTGGTGATGTGGTGGGGGGCGGGGTTGTGCGTGGTGATGGGGTGGGATTGTGTGTGGTGATGGGGCGGGATTGTGTGGTGATGGGGCGGGATTATGTGTTGTAGGGGGCGGGATTGTGTGGTGATGTGGTGGGGGGGCGGGATTGTGTGTGGTAATGTGGTGGGGGGTGAGATTATCTGTGGTGGGGGGCCGATCATGTGTGATGTGGGATTGTGTGGTGATGTGGTGGAATTATGTGTGGTGATGTGGGGGGGGCGGGATTATGTGTGGTGATGTGGTGGGGGGCGGGGTTGTGCGTGGTGATGGGGTGGGATTGTGTGGTGATGGGGCGGGATTGTGTGTGGTGATGGGGCGGGATTGTGTGTTGTAGGGGGCGGGATTATGTGTGGTGATGTGGGGGCGGGATTGTGTGTGGTGGGGGCGGGATTGTGTGATGTGGTGGGGGGTGAGATTATCTGTGGTGGAGGGGCGGGATTATGTGTGGTGATGTGGTGGCGGGATTGTGTGTGGTGATGTGGTGGGGGGCGGGATTGTGTGTGGTAGGGGGCAGGATTATGTGTGGTGATGTGGTGGGGGCGGGATTATCTGGTGATGTGGTGGGGGGCGGGATTATGTGTGGTGATGTGTTTGGGGCCGGATTCTGTGAGGTAATGTGGGGGGGCGGAATTATGAGTGGTGATGTGTTGGGGGCAAGATTGTGTGGTAATGTGGTGGGATTATGTGTGGTGATGTGGTGGGATTATATGTGATGTGGTGGGGGGCGGGATTGTGTGGTGATGTGGTGGGGGGCAGGATTATGTGTGGTGATGTGGTGGGATTATGTGTGGTAATGTGGTGGGGGGCGGGATTATGTGTAGTAATGTGGTGGGGGGTGGGATTATGTGTGGTAATGTGGTGGGATTATGTGTGGTAATGTGGTGGGGGGCGGGATTGTGTGGTAATGGGGTGGGGGGGCGGGATTGTGTGGTAATGGGGTGGGGGGGCGGGATTGTGTGGTAATGGGGTGGGGGGGCGGGATTGTGTGGTAATGGGGTGGGGGGGCGGGATTGTGTGGTAATGGGGTGGGGGGGCGGGATTGTGTGGTAATGGGGTGGGGGGGCGGGATTGTGTGGTAATGGGGTGGGGGGGCGGGATTGTGTGGTAATGGGGTGGGGGGGCGGGATTGTGTGGTGATGTGGGGGGCAGGATTGTGTGTGGTAATGTCGTGGGGGGCAGGATTGTGTGTGGTAATGTGGTGGGGGCGGGATTGTGTGTGGTGATGTGGTGGGGGGTGGAGCTACTGTGCAGGGGTCGGGATTAGCGAGTAATCACGATGCCTCATTATATATATATATATATATATATATATATATATATATATATATATATATATATATATATGAGTTTTACTATTTGTATTGAAGAACTGAAATAAATTAACTTTTTGATATTCTAATTTTGTAAGAGGCACCTGTCATTTTCGCCGTGCAACGCTGTCCGTTAGCGATCACCCACTAACGCAATGTGAACCTAGCCTAATAGATGCGCCTTTTCTGGGCAGATGCCATTTTTTAGGCTGGGGGCGGGTTCAATATCCATGGCCCCTTAAATGCCTGAGAATACCAGAACCCCAGCTGTCAGCTTTAGCAAGGCTGGCTGTCAAAAATGGGGGGGACCCCACGCCTTTTTAAATTATTTAAATAAAAAAACCAGCGTGGGGACCCCTCTATTATTGATAACCAACAGTGCTGACACTGACAGCTGAGGGTTGCCCATGCCGTTTTATTGTGCAGGAGTCAGCTGATGAATACTTACTTTTATCAGCTGGTGCATGCTCTCACTATTAGTTGCAGCAGGTGTTGGATGATGGGGGTAATAGTCCCATCAGCTGCTGCCTGCTCCCACTGTTATCAGTTGAATGTAACATCATTCTCCAGAGCAGGGGAGAATGATGCGAGCGGTGTTCAGCACCTGGCGTTGGGGAACAGTGCTAACTGTACCACTGCTTCTCATGCGCCGCGACGTGTCACACAGATGACATCTCTGTGTGAAAGACGTTTTGCTCTCAGCGCTGCTGGTAAAAAACCGGACATGTTAATGTATTTTGCCCATGGACACACAGTCCTTGGAAACACACTGACGTGCACAAACCCATTCACTTCAATGGGTCTACTTGTTTAAGCTCTCCGATACGTATGAAAACTGTCAGCACACGTACCGGACATACTGATGTCTGAAAGACAGTTATACAGTTAGACTTATACAGTTTCCTGTTCTTAGTGTGGGTGAAGATAGTCTCATAAATGAGTTCTTGTAGAGGTGTAGTGAAAATTAAGCTAGGACAAACAGAAATATAAAAATTAACACTTTGCTTTGCATATTAATAAATATTCTTTATTTTTCGGGTCTGCACATTGCACTTAAACATTATCACATCCAAAACATTCAGCAACTGGATGTCTGCTTTATTAAACGGTATACTCTGCTCATTGCGGTTTGGAATAAAACTTACTATTACAATAATTTTATGCTAAACTTTGAAAGCATGAGGTATTAAGGAAAACTTAGAAATAAACCAGAAATCTTTAATATAAACCAAGAAACACCAGTGACAGAGTTAAGCTTGTGAAGAGACTTAAGAAATTACAAGTTCCAAAAGTCAAAATGTACTTCTGACTTATAAACTTAAACAGAAAAAAAAAATAAAGGGAAAAACAATCTGGCAAAAATTAACTTGCAGATCAAATTATTAAAAAAAATATAATCAAAAACACAGACAAAGCAAGTTTTAACTGATATAACCAAAGACAGCAGTGGTTAATTTTATTATGTTAAAATGCTCCTGCTGTTGCCAACAAGCTACTGCATAAAGCATTCTTGTGATCATGTAGAAGACAGTATTTCTTAAATTTTTCCTTCAGATACTGCCTGAACTGCTGACGCTTGCTGTAAAATAACTGGTTGTTTGCCATAAAGGTCTGGATTTCATCTTGAGAAAGCCCATCTTCCTCTTCTGAAGTGCATTCTGATTCATCCTGATGACAAACATCACATATAAATTCAAAACACAAATCTTAGAGCATGTGCAAATATCTGCAATTAACCAACCAATAAAGATAATTTTTCCTACACTGGGAACTGTAAAATTGTTCTGAAACCAGTTACAGTGGCATGTAAAAGTTTGGGCACCCCTGTTGAAAATTACTGTTATTGTGAACAGTTAAGCAAGTTGAAGATCAAATGATCTCTAAAAGGCCTAAAGTTAAAGATGCCATTTCCTTTGTGCATAATAGGTCATCCTTTACCTTTTAAAAACTGAAAAAGGAAAGTGGGCTGATGCAAAAGTTTGGGCACCCTGCCTTTTAAGTATCTAGTAACATCCCCTTTTGAAAGTATCACAGCTTGCAAACGCTTTTTGTAGCCAGACAAGACTCTTAATTCTTGTCTGAGGGATTTTCATCCATTTTTCCTTGGAGAATTCTTCCAGTTCTGTGATATTCCCGGGTCGTCTTGCATGCACTGATATTTTGAGGTCGAGCCACAGATTTTCAATAATATTCAGATCAGGGGACTGTATCATTGTAAAATGACTGTAAAATCTTCAGCTTGCGCCTTTTTGAGGTAGTCTATTGTGGATTTTGATGTGTGTTTAGGATCATTATCCATTTGTAGAAGCCATCCTTCAATTTCAGCTTTTATATAGATGGTGTTATGTTTGCATCATGCAAATTGCCTCTTCAGAGAAATAGAGTACTTGAACTGTATAGCGCCACCTGTTGGAAGTAGCGATCCTACACGTCACCATCAACCCTTTAACGAGTCGTGCAATATGACTTTGGATAAGAGCTAAATCAGTATCTCAATTCGCAGACACGGTGTTTCGGGCTGTTGGCCCTCGTCAGTGCGAAGCATGACAACTGATTTGGTGAGAGGCTCTGGACTGAGGCAGCATTGTTTGCATCGAGAATTTATTCAAGTTTCATTCTTCCCTCTACCCGTGAAACGCTCCCTATGCCTTTGGCTGCAACACAATTTTAAAGCATGATTGATGCACCCCCCCCCCCCATGCCTAACGTTTGGTGAGATGTTCTTTTCCTGAAATTCTATGACCATTTTTTTTCTGCACACATACTTTTGATTATTGTGGCCAAAGAGTTCTATTTTATCCTCATTGGTCCACAGGACTTATTTCCAGAATGCACCAGGCTTATTTAGATGTTCTTTTGCATACTTGCAAAAATGAGTATTCCGGTGAGAACATGAGAGCTTTTCTATTGATGACTCTTCCTTGAAGGCCATATTTGTGCAGGTGTCTATGATCAGTAGAACAATGTACCACAACTCCAGTGTCTGCTAAAGTTTCTGAAGGTCTTTTTCAGTCAAGTGGGGGTTCTGATTTGCCTCTCTAGCAATCCTAGCAGCTCTCACTCAAATGTTGTTCTTCCAGACCTTATCTTGACTTCCTCTGTTCCTGTTAACTGCTATTTCTTAACTAGCTGTTTCCAGCCAGCTAACGCTCGGCACGCTCATTGCTATCTAATTAACGCTGCTGGGTAATGTGTGGGGAGGGAGCCTCGTGTGGTAATGTGTGGGGAGGGAGCCTCGTGTGGTAATGTGTGGGGAGGGAGCCTCGTGTGGTAATGTGTGGGGAGGGAGCCTCGTTGTTTTAATGTGTGGGGAGGGAGCCTCGTGTGGTAATGTGTGGGGAGGGAGCCTCGTGTGGTAATGTGTGGGGAGGGAGCCTCGTGTGGTAATGTGTGGGGAGGGAGCCTCGTGTGGTAATGTGTGGGGACGGAGCCTCGTGTGGTAATGTGTGGGGGCGGAGCCTCGTGTGGTAATGTGTGGGGACGGAGCCTCGTGTGGTAATGTGGTGGAAGCGGGATTAGGCGTGGTAATGTGGTGGGGGGCGGGATTATGTGTGGTGATGTGGTAGAGGGGCGGGATTATGTGTGGTGATGTGGTGGGGGGCGGGATTGTGTGGTGATGTGGTGGGGGGTGGGATTATCTGTGGTAATGTGGTGGGGGGGCGGGATTGTGTGTGGTGATGTGGTGGGGGGCGGGATTATGTGTGGTGATGTGGTGGGGGGCGGGATTATGTGTGATGTGGTGTGGGGGGCAGTAGTATGTGTGGTGATGTGGTGGGGGGGATTGTGTGTGGTGATGTGGGGCGGAGCTACTGTGCAGGGGGCTGGATTAGCGAGTAATCACGATGCCTCTTATAGATTACATTTCGAACAGAGGCAAGGGCAACTTGAAAAAGCTGTGCTATCTTATAGCCTTCTCCTGCTTCATGGGCCTCTATAATTTTCAGAGTCCTAGACAGCTGCCTAGAAGAACCCATGGTTGTTTTTTTTTGGCACATAGAGGAGGCTGGGTTTTCATAAAGCTGAGAAATTTGCATCACCTGGCCTTTCCTAACAATGATGGTGAAGAAGCCATAACCCCAACTGGCTAATTAATCCTTTACCCCAGAGGGTAGTTTGGATGTTAATGACTGGGCCATTTTTAAGGGTATGTGCACACGTAGCATGGTCCTCTGCGGATTTTTCCGCAGCGGATTTGATAAATCTGCAGGGCAAACACACTGTGTTTCTCCTGCGGATTTACCGCGGTTTTTGTGCGGATTCCACTGTGGTTTTACACCTCCGGTTTTCTATTATGGAGCAGGTGTAAAACAGCTGCGGATTCTGCACAAAGAATTGACATGCTGCGGAATGTAAACCGCTGCGTTTCCGCGCAGTTTTTTCCGCAGCATGGGCACAGCGTTTTCGGTTTTCCATAGGTTTACATTGTACTGTAAACTCATGGGAAACTGCTGCGGATCCGCAGCAAAATCTGCATCGTGTGCACATAGCCTTACAATTCTGACCACTGTCCCTTTATGAGGTAATAACTCTGGAACGCATCCATGGATTATGGTGATTCTGACATGGTTTTCTCGTGACATACTGTATTTCATGTTAGTGGCAATATTTCTTTGATAAGACTTGCGTTTGTGTGTGAAAAACAGCACAATTTCGGCAATTTTTTTTTTTTTGTTAGGAAGTTATATTCGACCAGCGATTTCTTATTTTTACAACACCATTTTTTTTTTTAGGGGGGGGGGGGAAACGCATCACATTTGAAGTCACTTTGAGGGGTCTATAATGATAGAAAATATCCAAAAGTGACACCATTCTAAAAACTGTACTCCTGAAGGTGCTCAAAAACACATTCAAGAAGTTTATTAATCCTTCAAGTGCTTCACAGGAATTTTTGGAATGTTTAAAAAAAAGTGAACTTTTAACTTTTTTCACAAAAAAAAAAAAAAATGTACTTCAGATCCAATTTTTTTTTTATTTTACCAAGGGTAACAGGAGAAATTGGACCCCAAAAGTTGTTGTACAATTTGTCCTGAGTCGCAGATATCCCATATATGCAGGTAAACCACTGTTTGGGGCATGGCAGAGTTCGGAAGGGAAGGAGCGCCGTTTGACTTTGCAATGCAAAATTGGCTGGAATTGAGATTGGACGCCATGACTCATTTGGAGAGCCCCTGATGTCCCTAAACAGTGGACCCCCCCCCCCCACAAGTGACACCATTTTGGAAACCCCCTAAGGAACTTATCTAGATGTGTGGTGAGCTCTTTGAACCCCCAAGTGCTTCACAGAAGTTTATAACATACAGTCGTAAAAATAAAAATGATTTTTTCGCCCCTGATTTTTTATTTTCACAAGGGTAACAGGAGAAACTGAACCCCAAAAGTTAACCAATTTGTCCTGAGTACGCAGATACCCTATATGTGGGGGTAAATCACTGTTTGGGTGCACGTCGGGGCTCGGAACTTTAGCCCTAACCCTAATGGGAAAATGGAAATACATTTTAATTTTATTTTATTACTTTTCCCTAACTAAGGGGGTGTTAAAGGGGGGTTTGATTTACTATTTATTGCGGGGTATGTTTGGCAGCTGTCACATGCTAAAAGACGCTTTTTATTGCAAAAAATAGTTTTTGCATCACCACATTTTGAGAGCTACAATTTTTCCATATTTTGGCCCACAGAGTCATGTGAGGTCTTGACATTATTGGTACCATTTTCGGGCACATGACATTTTTTGATTGCTTTTATTCCGATTTTTGGGAGGCAGAATGCACAAAAACCAGCAATTCATGAATTTCACAGCTCCATTTACACCGCTCCGCATGTGGTAACATTGATAAAGCAGTTTTACTCTTCGGGTCAGTACGATTTCAGCAATACCTCATTTATATTTTTTTATGTTTTGGCGCTTTTATACAATAAAAACAATTTTATATAAAAAATAATTGTTTTTGCATCGCTTTATTCTTAGAGCTATAACTTATTATTTAGCTGATGATGCTGTATGGCGGCTCGTTTTTCGCGGGACAAGATGACGTTATCAGCGGCACCATATTTATTTATATCCGTCTTTTTGATTACGTGTTATTCCAGTTTTTGTAGGTGGTATGATAAAGCAATGTTCTTTTGCCTTTTTTATGGGGTTCACTAAAGGGGTTAGTGGGACAGTTTTATAGGTCGGGTCGTTACGGAAGCGGCGATACTAAATATGAATATTTTTATTTATTTTTTTTATTTACATAAAGAAATGTATTTAATGGAAAAATGTTTCCTTTTTTTTCTTTTAGGAATTAAAAAAAAAAAAAATATTTTTACACATGCTAATATTTTTTTAAAAACTTTTTTACATTGTCCCAGGATGGGACATCACTATATGAAGTCAGATCACTGATCTGACACTTTGCACTGTATCAGATCAGCTATCTAACAGGCAGTGAAGGAGGCTTGCCGATGCCTGCAGTCAGAAGGCACCGAGAAGCCACCTCCCTGCAGGACCCCTCGGCCATCTTGGAGCCGGGGGTCTGAAAGGATAACCTCAGGACAACGCTTCTCTATGCCTCTACCGGCAGAGGAACACTGCGATCTTGTTTGATCGCAGTGTTCTGGAGGTTAAAGTGCCGAGAGCGATCCGTGACCGCTCCTGGCACTTCGTGCCTGGTGTCAGCTGTGAGCATCAGCTGATATCCAGCCGCACACCACCCGTGTGCAACGATGACGTATTATCCCGTCCGTGGTCAGATGGGCCCAGCCCACATGGACGGGATAGTAGGTCAGATGGCAGAAAGGAGTTAATATCTGAAACCTTGGTCAAAGTTATCAGAAAGATCTTCAAGGGTGCCCAAACTTTTGCATCAACCCTTTTTCCTTTTTGCAATTTTTTTTAATTAAAAAAACAAACAAAAAACAACAAATATTTCTTGCTTAAAATACATAGGAAATGTATAATCTATAGCTTTAGGCCAGTTATAGATCATTTCATCCTCAGCTTGACCTTGACTTAAAGTAATTTTGACCAGGAGTGTACATGCCACTGTACATACAGAACACATTTACTTATGCAAAATTTCAGAATTTAAGAGCTATACTCTAAGGAGGACGATTTTCTCTAGACAAAATAAGATAACAAAAAAGGACAAAACCTATTGCACAGAGCAACGTAAAAACACCCTCCTACAGAATATTGTAGGCAACGTCCTTTTGGGTAAAGGATCACAAAAATCATCATACTGGGAAAGGGCAGACACAGACAGTCCATGTGCAAGAGCAGTATATGGGTCCTTTACAGTCTGATAGGTCATCATGATGCAAAATTCCACCTACTTTGGAGGAGGAAGTGAGACCTTATGCCCTTCTGGCCCCTGTACAGTTGCACAGCTGGCATCAATAGTATGTCTGTCCCTGGTATGAGGTGTATTACGTAAAAAAGACCATATTTTTAGAACCCCCCCCCCCTTTTTTTAACTCTAAATTCAACAAACTAATAAATAGGACAGCAATGGGAAAAATGGCGACAGGTCATCTTTAAATGAACATGGCAAACGGCAATGCTAAAGAATATGTAAAATAGCGAACCCTGATGAAGGGACGAAAAGCGCGTTGGGGCGCTTGGGACAACCACACAACGGACCACCCTAAATGTAAGTGCTATCGGCTAACAGATGTCAATTTGGTCTCGTGAGCACGTAGTTTACAGCTGATATAGTATAGTCTATGGGACCATGTGATATGAAGATACCATGCACTACATATATGGGGTTTCTTGGTCAGGTTGGTGTTGGAATATTTCCCTAATATAGGTTAAAGTAGTGACCGGAATTCTGACATTGATTTTTTGATTTATTATGTATTATATACAGTGCCTCAAGTAGTATTCAACCCCCTGCAGATTTAGCAGGTTTACACATTTGGAATTAACTTGGCATTGTGACATTTGGACTGTAGATCAGCCTGGAAGTGTGAAATGCACTGCAGCAAAAAAGAATGTTATTTCTTTGTTTATTTATTTATTTAAATTGTGAAAAGTCTTTTCAGAGGGTCATTTATTATTCAACTCCTCAACCCACCAGAATTCTGTTTGGTTCCCCTAAAGTATTAAGAAGTAGTTCAGGCACAAAGAACAATGAGCTTCACATGTTTGGATTAATTATCTCTTTTTCCAGCCTTTTCTGACTATTTAAGACCCTCCCCAAACTTGTGAACAGCACTCATACATGGTCAACATGGGAAAGACAAAGGAGCATTCCAAGGCCATCAGAGACAAGATCGTGGAGGGTCACAAGGCTGGCAAGGGGTACAAAACCCTTTCCAAGGAGTTGGGCCTACCTGTCTCCACTGTTGGGAGCATCATCCGGAAGTGGAAGGCTTATGGAACTACTGTTAGCCTTCCACGGCCTGGACAGCCTTTGAAAGTTTCCTCCCGGGCCGAGGCCAGGCTTGTCCGAAGAGTCAAGGCTAACCCAAGGACAACAAGGAAGGAGCTCCGGGAAGATCTCATGGCAGTGGGGACATTGGTTTCAGTCAATACCATAAGTAACGTACTCCACCGCAATGGTCTCCGTTCCAGACGAGCCCGTAAGGTACCTTTACTTTCAAAGCGTCACGTCAAGGCTCGTCTACAGTTTGCTCATGATCACTTGGAGGACTCTGAGACTGACTGGTTCAAGGTTCTCTGGTCTGATGAAACCAAGATCGAGATCTTTGGTGCCAACCACACACGTGACGTTTGGAGACTGGATGGCACTGCATACGACCCCAAGAATACCATCCCTACAGTCAAGCATGGTGTTGGCAGCATCATTCTGTGGGGCTGTTTCTCAGCCAAGGGGCCTGGCCATCTGGTCCGCATCCATGGGAAGATGGATAGCACGGCCTACCTGGAGATTTTGGCCAAGAACCTCCGCTCCTCCATCAAGGATCTTAAGATGGGTCGTCATTTCATCTTCCAACAAGACAACGACCCAAAGCACACAGCCAAGAAAACCAAGGCCTGGTTCAAGAGGCAAAAAATCAAGGTGTTGCAGTGGCATAGTCAGTCTCCTGACCTTAACCCAATTGAAAACTTGTGGAAGGAGCTCAAGATTAAAGTCCACATGAGACACCCAAAGAACCTAGATAACTTGGAGAAGATCTGCATGGAGGAGTGGGCCAAGGTAACTCCAGAGACCTGTGCCGGCCTGATCAGGTCTTATTAAAGACGATTATTAGCTGTAATTGCAAACAAAGGTTATTCCACAAAATATTAAACCTAGGGGGTGAATAATAATTTTATGCTTAAAATTTATAAAAATTTAACTGAGCAACAAAACTTTTTGGTTTGTAAGATTTATGCATCTGCTAATAAATCCTGCTCTTGTTTGAAGTTTGAAGGCTCTAACTTATTTGCATCTTATTAAACCTGCTAAATCTGCAGGGGGTTGAATACTACTTTTAGGCACTGTATGTCTAAACTTTGTTTAGCTTATTGTAATAAAAATTGTACCTTTTACTTGGCACAGTATACTGGATTCTTTCTTGTGGTTATTTACGTTTTTATATCAGTAGCATGTTTTAATGCATGCCATAAAAAAAAACAAAAAACAAAAAAACATTTATTTCCAGCCTAAAGGCAGTGCATATAGGAACAATACCTCTAGAAGGCATCTTCCCTTTGACTTGAATCGCTGCCTTTCAAGATGAAAACTATACACATTTTTTTGTATAGGCATCTTCACCCGAAGACAAAAATGGATCAGAGTAGAAGAAAAAGTTAAAGCAAAGTGATCTTTCTCTTTTGCATTATTGATATTGGCAAAAAGAGTAATCAATTCTTATTTTATAAAAATGTATTTTGACTTGATTTTTTGGAGAAAATAAAATACTAACCAGCAGCTGTTTCAGACTTTTTGGTGCTTTTGCTACTTCAGAAGTGTGTAAAGTGTGTGCAGATTGTGAAACCCCCCTTCTGTGTTCTGTACATCGCTGCCTGGTGCTTTCCAAATCAGAACAGCATCTGTCAGCCTTGGTGATTTTCAACTGATCAATGCGCACATTGCTTGAAGCTTCTCTAAGACAGATTCCTGGTTTTAAAGTCTAAAAGAAAAATGGGAAAAAAAAGAGAGAAAAAAACAACAATAGTTTAGCATTTACAACTCTTCTACACAGGCAACATTTCTTGCACAACACATTACCCCAGTTGTAGTGAAATGGTTGCATAGAAGCAGCAGAGGCTTTGTAAGTAATAATTATGTTTAGGCATTTAAAGAAAAGTCAGTCTCAAATTTTTGACTGTAATGTGTCCTAATTATGTAGTGCAAGTCTATTTAAACATTGATCCATCGCCATCTTCTCATTGCCACTCCAGTCCTCCTCTAGTCCATGTGACTGGTTGGCAGCTTTGCCGGCACACAGCATGTAGTGTGTGGAGAAGCAGCTGTTTTCCCAAAGTAAGTTGATGAGACTCTGAATAGGATTCCATAGACTAACACTGAGAAAGCGATTTCCAGTACACACATACCACAGTGTAAGCCGGGTAGTCTGACTACAGGCCAAGTGGACCAGAGCGGAGCTGGAAACCAAAGACGACGATAATCTGATAGTATTTTAATACATTACACACCATTAAATACAAATTTAAGATTACAGTATAAAAATTTTGCTGAAACTTCTTTAACCCGGACATTAATTTTTCTCTACACTGGTTTGAAGATCCAAAACTTCATATCTATAATTCATTCAGCAAAAAATCATGGCTCTATAATAAGAATGAACACCAACATTCATTTCAAACACGTAATCCACTGGAAAACAAGAAAAAAAAAAATTCTACGTGGAATGACATTGTGAAAACACTTTTTTGTTTTTATGACGTTTAATCCGTGGAATTAAACATCTGACAATACAATGCTCTAGTTGAATCAAACTTATAACAACTTTTAATATTTTAGAGGTTAAATAAAAAATAAAAAAATGAAATAAAATAGGAACCTTGTTTGGGGAAAAAAAAAAGGGGACTCAAACCTGCGATCTTTTGATTATGTCTAATATATACAATACCACAGCAAGTAACTCTTTAACTCTTCCCTTATAAAAATTAGCCTGTGGCTGAGCATCGTTGGAGGAACAAGATGTCCGTTACAAAGGGAGGGGGGAATGATGCCATTTAAATGCCTCTGTCAGTGACTGACAGCAGTATCCGGATAGTTCACCCCTTTCCAACGTTGGGCGTAATAAGAGGCCCATGTCGTGTCCCTCCCTTGGATGTGGGCTCTGGCTCTGACAGCGGCAGTTAACACATGCTTCCAGTAAGCAAGCCAGAAATGCCGCCCATCGGTGACCCCATCAAGTGATCACGGGTCACCAATGTGTTGGCATGACAACCACAGGTCTACAGCAGACCGCTGTGGCTGTCATAGCCAGATTGCTATGAGTGCCGCCCGGTGGTCAGCGCTCATAGCAACTGAGCATTTCTGCTACATACAGGCGATCTGATCATCACCTGAATGTAGTAGATTCGATCAGACAAGTGCAGCTTCTAGACTCCCATGGAAAAGAAAAAAGTGTTTTTAAAAATATAAGAAAAATAAAAGCTCAAATCAACGCCCTTTAACACCATTCAGTTTCAGTTCAGTTTTAGCATTTAGTGAACATGGTAAACAAAAAAAAAAAACACCAACTGTGTTACTGCACTTTTTGGAATAGTTTTCCCGTTTTCCAGTACATGATATGTTAAAACCAATGGCGTCGTTCAAAAGTACAACTTGCCCCGCAAAAAACAAGCCCTCACATGGCTATTTTGACTGAAAAAAAAGTTGGCTCTAGGAAGAAGGAGCAAAAACAAAAACGTAAAATGGTCCAGGGGTTAAAGGGATTGTCCACTACTAGGACAACCCCCCTTCTTGATCAAAATGTTTGGCCCCCATAAAATAAAACCTATACTCCCCTCACGTGATGGCACGTTCCCATGGGGTTGGCCCTCGCAGTCCAGATGCTCCTGAGTGCTTGTTTTGACGCATGATGTTGGTGACCAATCACAGCTGGCGATACGGTCTCCGCCTTTGGACAAATTGAACATGAAGAGGAAGTCAGGGCTACAGCTGATCTCTGACTTCCTCTTCAATTGAACAGGAGGCAGGGACAGTGACATCAACGTTGCTTGGGTGCCAACGTCACACGTGACAGCAGCACGGGAGCACCAGGACCGCGAGCACCGACGGGAGGAGAGTATAGATTTTATTATTTTATGGGGGCCAAGAAAGGGGTATGACAAGAAGCTGACCAAATAGTTCACAACTTCTTTAAACTGTAGCTACAAGCAAATGTCTGCCGTGTAACACAGCTGGTAACTGCCTAGTATGAAGCAGTCTCAGCTCCTTTGAAGCCCAGCCACATCACAGGCGCGATAATGACATGCGTGCATGACGGCACGTGTTAAATGCCGCTGTCATTTAGTAAATTAACAATTGCGAGCGGAGCACTGCTCCAGCTGCGATTGTTAGGAGCAGGTCATGGCTGTAATACACAGCCATCACCTGCCAGGTCTGAGGCTGGCACGCTGCGTGAGCACGCTCCATACACCAGTTTTTTTTGACAACTCATTAATGTTACAGCAGTAACTGTTATCCTATTAAACTAATGTATATATGTGTCTGCCATTCAGTGGGGCCACTTGCTTTTAGATCAGTATTAAGGAAATAATGAAGCGCTGACTCAAAGGCAGAAAATTTAAATCTGCAGGAGTCAACGGCAGAGAGCTTCTAGGCTCCCTCTAGTGGCAGCTATAGGCATGTTTTATTTCAAAGGGAAGGTGCCACGATTTTTATTTCTGTATTAATTATATAAATCTATTTTTAATTCAAAGTTAAATGAACTACTTTAATAATTTATTTATAAATCTTTACTTCAGCCACTGGAGTCTGCCATTTGCATTTGGGGGTGTGTGTGTAATTGTCTGAGCATGACACTTACACAGCTCAAATACGACAGCCCCTTGGCATGTCACAGTCTGATGGCATCTCTTGTATTGAGGCTGCTTCTACTTCTTCTGTTACCTGGGCATGCCCCCCTGAGAGGAGATCTCAGCCATTTCTGTGTAAACCTGCAGTGTATGCTGTAGGCTCCACTTTCCCAGTCATCGCACACACTGCTCAGTGCATGCGATGACAGGAGTGTGCGGGAAGAGGAGGTATGGGGTGAGGCGGTTATCTGTGGTGGGAAGAGGTGATCACAGCCTGTACTGTTAATCTGATGACAGGCTGCGATCACTGCCGACCTGTTCAGGGCACAGTAGGGAGATAATCACACTGCTGTGCACTGAACACACTGAATACGACACCGCGCTGTGCGGAAGCAAAGGGAAGACGAGAAGATGCGTTTACCGTTTTCTATACACTGAATGGATGGGGGCCATAATACTGCATGGGCTCTATATCAGGATGGAGGGACATATACCAGGATGAAGCACATATTCCGGGATGCACTATGTAAGGCCATTATACTGTGGGGCACTATATGAGGCACATTATACTGTGGGCCACTATATGAGGCACATTATACTGTAGGTCACTATATAGGGCCATTATGCCTAGGGCTCGGGGACTCTGATGAGCGGAGAAGTTACTGACATCACCGCTCATCACAGCTGCCAGGTCTTGTGGAGCGCAGTTGGACCTGGAGAGGGTGCTGCTACAGCCTGTGGAGCTTCATTCTCTGAATGTGGCTCCATAGCTTTGGACGTCGGATTAGGGGATCATTGTGGGAATGCAATGGACTACGTTTTGTTTTTTTTCTTTAAGAAAAAAATGTGTGTGGTTTTTTTTCCATTACTGGGTTAGTAATGGAGGTGTCTGATAAGGCGTCGCTCTATTACTAAAACCAGGGCTTGATGCCAGATGTGATTTTTGACAATTCACAGTTGTCATCAACCTCAACTACCATTACCACCATTGCCATCACACCAGGACAATCAGAAGAGCCGAGCAAAGTGCCAGAATTAGCAGATCTAATGGGGCAGCTGCGGACTGGTAATTTTAGACTGGGAAGATAAGCCCCCTGCTGTCTATTTTACCTTGGCTGGTTACCAAGCAGAGGAGATTCCACATGAAAGGCCCTAAAGGGTGCAAGTTTATTATATGTTGGGGGCTTGTAAAATGAAACATCTACAAGACGTTTATCTATTCTATTACACCACTGCTAGCATAGTGCAGCGTCACGCATCTCTACGGGAGCAGAGGCACAATGCATGTCCCTGCTTCATCCACTTGTATGGAAGCAGTGGCGTAATGTGTAACTCTGCTACATCCACTTCTATGGGAGCAGTGGTGTAATGTGTAGCCCCGCTGTCTACTTTTATGGGAATAGTAATAGTGGACACAGCGGGGTCACAGATTAAACCACTGCTCCCACTGAAGTGGATGGAGCGGGGGCACATCTTTCATAAATTAGATACTGGGTATCTAATACCATCCTGCATGATTCACTCCACTGAGCTCAATATCTAATCCCATCATGTGATAAATTACACTTAGCCCTGTATCCAATCCCAGCGTGTTACTCAAAGCGTATCTAATTGCACACGTGATACACTTCACGTACCTAACCCCAGCTTATGATACAGTGTGCAGCACCAACTAACAGAATCTGTGCTGCCGGACGTTCTCTGCGACACTGCCCATCTGTCAGTATCACAGGCAGTCACCAACAAAATGGATAAACTTCATCCTTCCTTATCTTTATGAAAACACCCAGAAGGGGAGGAGAGGAGCGACATAAGACACATGAGAGCAGATTAGGCCCACATTTACTGCAGTGGAAATGTGAACTAGTTTACCTAGTGTACTAGGTTTTGAAGGCAAATTTTAGCTACTCCCCCTAGTGTTTAAAAGTGTAAATTGCAAACCTTTTAAAGTAATTTCTCATATTTTACTTCATTAAAAATAAATATTTTTAAAGGGAATCTGTCACCTCATTTTGGCCCTACAAACTGCGGCCACCGCCATTAGGGGCTTTTCTACAGCATTCTGCAATGCTGTAGATAAGCCCACGATGTAACCTGAAAGATAAGAAAAACAAGTTAAGGCACCGTCACACTCAGCAACTTTGCAAAGAGAGCGACATCAATCCGTGACGTTGCACCGTCCTGGATAGCGATCTCGTTGTGTTTGACACGCAGCAGCGATCTGGATCCCGCTGTGCCATCGCTGGTCGGAGCTAGAAGTCCAGAACTTTATTTCGTCGCCAGGTCAGCGTGTTTCATCATGTTTGCCATCAAAAGCAACGGCGCCAGCAGCGAGCATAGGGGGCGTCGCGTCTCCTTCTAGCCAGTCGGTACACTCCGGCTGTTTGACATGGAGCTAACAACCAGCGAGAACGAGAAGTGAGTCGCCGTTAAGTCACTGGATCGCTCCTGCATCGTTCTGGAGTTGCTGTGTTTGACGTCTCTACAACGACCTAAACAGCGACGCTGAGTGTGACGGTACCTTTAGATTATACTCACCCAGGGGCGGTCCGGGTCCGATGGGCATTGCAGGTCCAGGTCCGGCAACTCCCACCTTCATGCGATGACGCACTCTTCCTTGCTTCTGTCACGGCTCCTGCGCAGAAGTAATTCTCTGCCCAGTTGAGGGCAGAACAAAGTACTGTAGTACGCAGGCGCCAGGAAAGGTCAGAGAGGCCCAGCCCCTGCGCACTGCAGTACTTTACGATGCCCTCAACAGGACAAATCAGGACGCCTGCGCAGGAGTCGCGACAGGAAGCAAAGAGGACGTAATCGCATGAAGATGGGAGGCGCCGGACCCGGACCACGACGCCCATCCGACCCGAACTGGAACCGCCCCGGGTGAGTATAATCTAACTGGTTTATCTTATCTTTCAGGTTACATCAGGGGCCACAGTTTATACGGCCAAAATGAGATGACCGATTCCCTTTAAAAAAAAAAACCCAACATTACTACTTTATATTTTTTCAATTGTTGACTATTTTTATGGCACTTTCCCTTTAACTAAATGGTCTATACAGCGAATTTGAAGGTCTCTAAGGAAAAAAAAAAACACCCTTGAGTTCAGACTGCAAAGATTTACTATACATTACCATTTCAATAATTGCATACAAACTGATGAAACAACGGCATTTTAACCCCCTCACTCCAGAGTCTGTTATCACCTTTACGACCAGGGGAATTTTTTACAATTCTGACCACTGTCACTTTATAACTCTGGAAAACTTCATTGGATCCCTCTGATTCGGAGCTTGCTTTTGATATGACTTGCGTTTATTTGTGGAAAAAAAACCCGGAAATTTGGCGAAGGTTTTGCAATTTCCAAACTTTTCATTTTTATGCCCTTAATCCAAAGAAAAGTGTCACACAAAATAGTTAATAAACATTTCCCACATGTCTACACTGCATCAGCACAATTTTTAGACATTTTTTTTTTTGTAAGGAAGTTATAAAATAGTTAAAAAGTTGACCAGCAATTTCTAACTTTTGCAACAAAAGTTACAAAACCATTTTTTTTTTCAGGGACCACATTATATTTGAAGTGACTTTGAGGGGTCTATATGACAGAAAATACCCAAAAGTGACACCATTCTAAAAACTGCACCCCTCAAGGTGCTCAAAACCACATTCAAGAAGTTTATTAACCCTTCACAGGAATTAATGGAATGTGGAAGGAAAAATGAACATTTAACTGGTCACAAAAATTTTACTTTAGACCCACATTTTTTTCACAAGGGTAACAGGAATAAATGGACCCCAAAATTTGTTGTGCAATTTATGAGCATGCCGATACACCATATGTGGGGGGGAACCACTGGACGCATGGCAGAGTCACAAAACTGTGGTGGACAGCGATGTTTACCTGCCCAGGCCTATCAGGATGCAGAGGACCAATGAAGTTAAGATGGCGGCAACACAGGTGCAAAAAATAGAATTACACTTACTGGTAATTGGGTTTCTAAGACCCTCCACGACAGCACACAGGAGGTTGCCTCCCCATCCTAATTAGGGACAGGAACAAGAAGTTTAAATAGCCCTCCCCTTCCCCTAATCCAGTGTTTTCCAAGGACCACAGAGTGAATGCTTGATTTATTTACACAAAAGAAGCAAATGAACATATTTTATTAGGGGGGGGGGGGGGGGGTAATTTCCCTTGCTGTCGTGGAGGGTCTTAGAAACCTAATTATCGGTAAGTGTAATTCTATTTTCTCTAATCCCCTCCACGACAGCACACAGGAGATATACAAAAAAAATGGTTAGGGAGGGACAACAGCTTGAAAGACTTTCCTGGCAAAGGCTAGATCTCTTACTGACATTAGATCTAATCTATAGTGCCTAGTGACAGTATGGACAGAGGACCAGGTAGCAGCTTTGCAAATCTGCTCGATGGACGCATTTGGCCTTCTCTGCCCAGGAGACGGAGACAGCTTGAGTTGAGTGGGCTTTCAAGGATTCAGGTGGAGGTAGATCCTGATTTTTGTGTGTCCATGATCGCTTTCTTGATCCAGTTTGCTAAAGAACTTTTGGAAGCTTTTTTCCCTTTGTTTGGTCCCCCATACTGAACAAAAAGATTTTGATCTTTCCTCCAAGGCTTTGTTTCATTCAAAGAGAAAAGGACTGTCTGCTGAACGTCCAGAGAGTGGAATCCTGCTTCTCTCTCATCTTTTGGATTGTCACAGAAGGAGGGCAGAATTATTTCCTGGGACTTGTGGAAGTCTTATGATACTTTTGGTACAAAGGACGGGTCTAGACGAAATATTATCCTGTCGTCCAGGATTCTTAGATAAGGCTCTCTCTGATGGATAGAGCTTGTATCTTGCCCACGTTTCTTGCCGTTGTAATGGCTACGAGAAGTGCTGTTTTCCAGGATAGTCTGTCAATCTGGATCTGGTCTATCAGCTCAAATGGTGGGATATTTAGACCTTTTAGCTCTATGTTCAAATCCCAAGATGGGACCATGTTGAAATTCCTTGGACGGATTCTGGAAGCGGCTGACATGAACCTCCTTATCCATCTATGGTCTGCCAGATTTTGGTCTAAGTAGGAACTCAGAGCAGACACCTGGACTTTCAGAGTACTTTGTTTTAGTCTCTTAGATAAGCCGTCCTGTAGGAAATCTAAGATTTTTGCTACATCCGGGTGGAAAGGATCAATGGGAGTGGATCCATACCATGCCGAGAAGGTTTTCCATATTTTGAAATATATGGCATTGGTGATCGGCTTCCTGCTTTTTTGTAAAGTGGATATAACCGCATCTGAGAGGCCTCTGGCTTTCAGGATTGTGGTTTTGTGGTGGCAGAAGCCAGGCTGCCAAGCTTAGGCTGTGGGGAACCGCGTGAAAGATGGGACCTTGATGTAGAAGGTCCTGATCCAGAGGCAGGATCAGAGGTTCCTCTGAGCTCATTAATTTTAGGGCTCCAAACCAGCTCCTTTTTGGCCAGATCGTCCCGATCAGGATATTTTTGACCATGTCTGTCCTGACCTTATGCAGAGTCCTTGGTAGTAAAGGAATTTGAGGAAATGCGTATGCCAGTCTGAAGTTTCACGGGTGAGCGAAGGCGTCCACCCTTGAATGGGTTTCGTTTGGGCCTATGGAAAAGTACTGCTTTGTTTTGCCATTTCCTCGGTTCGCAAACAGATCCACTTCTGGGAGACCCCATTGTCGCGGGGTCCTATTCAGATACCACACAATCAACAGAGCTAGAGTATAGTAAACAATTCCAAGACCTTTATTTAGGCAAAAATACAAAAGGTCCATATACAATCCACCACACAAAGGATAAAATAGTCCAGAACACGAATGCAGTTCAGTAACAGGATAAAAGTCCAACAATCCAGCAGAGGATAGCATAGTCCATATTCTCTTCTTTCTCTCTCATCTGCTTTGTCCACATCATCATTCCACACAGGACTGATCTCTTCAGCCCCTGTCCTCCCCCGCCACCTCCTATGTCCAAGGGTAGTCAGACAGGCTGGGGCGGTTTTCAGGCCTCCCTGATATTTTAAAAGTCCCCCTCCTCATTCACAGGTCAGGAGGAGGAAGGTCGCAGGGGCTCATTGTTTCAACAAGCTAGTTCAATAGGTCATTAGCATATTAGCAAACAGAATTATTCACTGACCATGTGAGAAGACAACAATACAGTGCTGTGGGGGCTGATATCAGATGGCAACCACAGCCATTCATCAATTAGCAAATAACTCACCCTACAAGAGAACACCATGATAATGAGTAAAATAGAAATATACAATAAAATGATACCCACATAACATATCGCACCATCACGCGCATCTTTTGGTTATGGCCTGGAAAATTCCCATATTGGAGGCTCCATTCCCCTGAATCTATATCTGTTCTGCTCAAGAAGTCTGCTTTGACGTTGTCGGATCCTTTCAGGTGGAGAGCCGATGCTCTGCCCAACAAAATATCCTTGCCGAGATCTGTTGCAGACTTTCGTATTTTGTGCTGCCCTGGTGACTTATATGGGCTACAGTGGTCATGTTGTCGGAATAAACGTGGACATGGTTTTTTTGGATCAAATGTTCTGCTGCCCTCAGGGCCTCTTCTACAGTTTTCAATTCTCTGATATTGGAAGACTGGTTGGTCATCTTTTTGGGCCAGACTCCCTGAAAGAGTCCCTGAAAGACTCCCTGAGACGTCACTGCACCCCAACTGCGTCTGCTGGCATCTGCTGTAATCAACGTCATAGGATATTGTATCCAGGGTATCCCTTTTGTCAGGTTTCCTTGGCTGAGCCACCAGTTGAGCGATAAACTTTACATGCTGAGGTAGAGAGATTTTTGTACTGAGCCTCTGGGTCTTTGTTCCAGCAGAAAAGGATAAACTTTTGAAGTATTCTTGAGTGTGGCTGGGCCCAGGGGACTGTCTGGATGCACAAAGTCATTGACCCCAACAATGACATGGCGAACCTTATGGTCACCCTCTTTTGTATTTTTAGTGTCCAATTTTTTGATCTTATGCATAACTACTTAGTGACCCGGAGAAAGGATTTTTGTTTCTGGGAGTCTAGGAGGATTTCTAAAGACTTTTTTGGTTGAAGGATTCAGATCTGATTTTTCCTGATTTACAATCCAGCCTAAGGACGCCAAGGTATGCAGGACTTATTGGAGATGCTCTTTTAGAGTGGTGATGGACGGAGCCATGACGAGAAGGTCGTCCAGTTAGGGGACGATACAGATGTCCTGCTTTCTGAAGGCGGCTACTACTTCTGCCATAATTTTGTAAATGATCGGGGCGCCGATGATATCCTGAACGGAAGAACCCTGAACTGGAAGTGATGTACTTCTAGAGGAACTGCAAATCTCAGATACTGATGGTAGGATGGATAGATGGGTACGTGGTAATAAGACTCTTGGAGGTCTATGGTGGCCATGGCAAAGTCTTTCCCGATCAATGGTATTGTAGTCTTTATGGATTCCATTTTGAAATGCCGGTACATGACTTGTTGGTTCAACTTTTTTAGGTTGATGATGACCCGATATTTCCCGCCTGTTTTTTTTTTTTTTTAACTAGAAACAGATGGGAGTAGTGGCCCTGGCCTCGCTCCGCTCCTGGAACCCGTGATATTACTCCTGAGGACAACATCTGTTGGGAGTTCTGTATATAGGATTTTCTGAAGCTTTGCCGATGGAAGATGTGTTACTTCTAGTTTTGGTGGGGAAAAAAAGGAAAATTCTATTTTTATTCCCCTTCTGACCAAGTCCAGGATTTTCTGGTCTGAGGTTATTTCTTGCCGGTTTGGGAAGTGATTTGAAATCTTGCCCCCTACCTGCTTGGTGTCATTTTCTGTCTGAACGAGAGCTCTGAAAATTTTCTCTCCCTCTACATCCTTTAGGGTAACTCCATTGCCCCGTTTTACCTTTCCCCCTGAATTGAGGGGTCTGGGGTGAGCGAAAAGGCTTCTTTTTGGATACTTTTGGTTCGGGAAGATTTTTCTTCTTGTCTTTTTCCAAGTAACTCGTCCAGTGCAGGGCCAAACACGTACTCGCCCTTGAAGGGATAGAGCATAGCTTACATTTTGACAAAATATCTCCGCTCCACATCTTCAGCCACAAGGCTCTTCAGGTAGTGTTGGACAGTACCGATGTTCTAGCCGCAATGCTAACCAATTCAGCAGAGGTGTCTGCCAGAAAGCCTGCCACCTTCTGAAGGAGAGGTATAGATGTCAGAAGATCCTCTCTTGGAGTACCACTTCTTATATGGTCCTCCAGTTGTTGCAGACAGAGGAATAGGGTTCTCGTGACGCAGGCAGATGCAACGTTCGTTTTTAAGGAGGCTGCTGATGTCTCCCAGGACTTCCTCAGTAATCTATCCATCTTGCGGTCAAGAGGGTCTTTGAGTTAAGAGGAGTCTTCAAAAGGTAGGGTTGTTTTTTTGGCTACCCTAGCTACTTGGATATCCACTTTAGGGACTTCAGTCCAACACTTCGAGGTATCTTCATCCAGGGGAAACCGATCTCTCATCTCATTAGGGATATTCAGCTTCCCTTCTGGAAATTCCCATTCTTCCAGGATTAGATTCTGGACATTATCATGGATAGGGAAGACCATTTTTCTTCTTGGATTTCAGACCGCCAAATAAATCGTCCTGGACTGTACGGGATGGTTTCTCCTCAACCCCCATCGTGTTTCTGACTGCCGAGAGTAGCTCCTCCATGTCCTCTGAGGAAAAGAACAGTTTCTTATCATCCTCTGTATGGCTGGGAGTCAGTTAACCTCCCTCCAATCCCCCGAGATTGATGACCCGGGTTCTGAGTCTGAGATGTCTTCAGGGGCATATTTTCTCTTTTTTGAGACTGTAGGACCCCCTGTGAATGACTGGGAGAAGGAAGCCAGGGATGACTATCTCCTGTCACACCATCCCTCTTACTTCATCCATCAGAGATGGTTGTTTCTCCCGGACAATTTTCTCTGTGCATAGCTGGCACAAGGCTTTTTTGTAATTGGAGGGGAGTTTTTTTTACTGCAGATGGCACACTTGCGGCTTGCAGATTTTCCCTAGCCTTTGGTACTGACCAGATCCTTGTCTCCCTAAAAGAGATTAGAAGGAGGGGGGTTCCCTTAAGAATGGGTCCTGAACCAAAGATGGGTACCCCTTTACCAGGTATATTCATTCGGCCAGGGTTTGTGCTGGGCAGATGCAGCTCTCAGTGAAGACGCATCCATCATTCAGACCTTAGTCCTACCTTATGGAGTCTTCCATCAGGGTCCTTATATAGGAACCGAGATCCAGCATCTTTCCTCTCATCCAAGCAGATGAGGTCTCTCCACCTCAGTAATATGAACTTCCTGGCGCAATTCCCTTTTTTTTTTTTTTTAATTTCCCGCCCAAATGGCGGTGCGTTCCACCGTTGAACGCAAAGCGGAAGTGATGTTGCGCCTTCTGTCTTGGCGGTGAACGTCACTTCCTCCGCATAACTCGGGATGCTTGGAGCGCTTGCCGGCGTATAGGTGTTAGGGGGTGAGCGAACCAAGAAGCTGGGGGGCTACGGGAGGCCCCCAGCCCCGACTAACCATCCAGCATTGCCGAAGGCGCTGGAGGATGGTGCGGTCCAGCCACAGCAGGAGCAGCATCAGGGAGTAAGGTTGGGGACGATCGACCCAGGCTGCCCGGCTAATTGTAAATCCCCGGAATGTTCGCCGGCACATCCACGGAGAACACAAGAAAAACCTCTTCATCCCATTAGGGACAGGAAAACACTAGGGATGAGGGGAAGGGGAGGGCTATTTAAACCTCTTGTTCCTGTCCCTAATTAGGATGGGGAGGCAACAACCTGTGCGCTGTCGTGGAGGGGATTAGAGAAATACTGTCCCATCTGTATTTTTGCACCTGTGTTGCCGCCATCTTAACTACAGGGTCCACTGCATCCTGATAGTGCATTTGCTTGGATGCCTGGGCAGGTAAACATTGCTGCCTTTATTTCTGCTGTTTTTTGAATTTTTGGAGGATTTTCAAGTCCTCTTTTTGTGTGTTTTGCTGTTTAGTGACAGGACTCGCAAGCGTGAGGTCCCTTGACGCAGGTTGCGAGCTTGCATATCTTGGCCAAAATATCGACCAATACCTCACATATGTTTATATGTATTTTCTGCACTTTATTTTTCGGGGTGCAGTTGGACCCATTTGGTTTAGTAAACTGTGGTGTCTGTTCACATGGGATGCACTTGGACAGCACTGAGCAGCTCCCCTGATCTAAAAGTATGGGCGTCACTAATAGGCTGTAAGCCAGATGCTGTGGATCACCTGTACGTGAACAGCACTGCAGACAAGCCTATATTGTGCATTATTATACCAAGCAACCACCCCCTCTATGGACTGGCAGGCTGAAAGTGGTTGACTCATCTGTATTTTTGCCGCCATCTTAACTACATGGGTCCACTACATCCTGATAGTGCATTTGTTTGGAGGCCTGGGCAGGTACACGTCACTGCCTTTTTTCTGCATTTTTTTTTTTTTACTTTTGGAGGCTTTTTAAGTCCTCTTATTGTGATTTTGCCATTTTGTGGCGGACAGCACTTTTATGCACGTCTAAAGAGATAGACTCCACCGGATCACAGGTCCTTTAGCTTCCACAGTGCCTCCATCTGCCTCGTTATAGGGAATCTTCCGCCTTTGGTCCAGTAGAATCACGTATTTCTAAGATTTACACGGAAACCCCGGTGTAAACGCACGGTAGTAAACCGAACTTTGCTACAAACTTTAGGAGGCAGAATTTAAAAAAAAAAACACAACATCAGGTGACATTTGTTTTATATATTTTTTATGCCGTTCCTTGTGCAGTATTAAGTGATGAGGCAACTTTATTCTTCAGGTCGGTGTGATTACAGAAATACCAGATTGATATCGGGTTTTTATGTTTGGCTGATGTCACACGATAAAAGGTGCTTTTTTGTTGCAAAAACTAGTTTTTGTGTTACAATATTTTGAGAGCTCTAGTTTTTCCATATTTCGTCCAACAAAATCACGTGAGGGCTTCTTTTTTTCCAGGACGCATTAACATTTTTATTTGTACAATTTTCGACCACATGACATTTTTTAATTGCTTTCTATTCTGATTTTTGGCAGGCAGAAGGAACAAAAACTAGCAATTAAGATTTTTTTTTTCTTTTTTTTATAAATGACATTCCGTGTGTGGCAAAATTGAGAAGGGTATGTGCCAACGATCCGTAACTGGCAGCACTTTGGATGCAGCGCCTGTTCGCTGCATTCAAAGCGCTGCAGTCTATTGAACGCAGGTGAACCCGCATGTGTTCACCGTGCAGATTCACTGCGCCCAATACATTTCTCTGGGTGACATTTATCTTGCGGGGCTAGCGTCTCCGAAAGAAAAATTGAGATGCTGTGATCTGGAAAGACGCAACACGTATCTGTCTCCGCGGGTGAATCGCGGGCGTCTCTGGACGTATAGTGGGCATGAGAGTTCTTGAAATCCCATCCACTATCCTGTAAAAGCTGGACGCTGCGGGTTGGACGCTGAACAAGTACACAGCATCCACTGATTGTGCGCACATACCCTTAAGTTTATTTTTTTATGGTGTTCACTAAAGGGGTTAACTAGAGGGAGTTTTAGAGGTCGGGTCGTTACGGACGTGGTGAGACCAAGTGTGCACTTTTTTCTTCATAAAAATATTTAATTTATGGGTACAGTACAATATAGGGATTGGGGGACACAGGACTGTGGTTGTTATGCTGCTGCTGCCACTAGGAGAACACTAAGTGAACATAGAAAAAATTAACTCCTCCTCTGCAGTATACACCCTCTAGCTGGCTAAGACTTCACCAGTTCGGTAACAAAGCAGGAGGAGTATTAAACAAGACGAAAAAAACCATGTCAAAACCAAAGAACTAAAAACAAGCCAATAGGCTAACAGGGTGTGTGCTGTGTCCCCCAATGATTGGCTCGGAGAAAAGGAATTTACGGTGAGTACACAAAAATCCCTATTTCTCCTACGCCTCATTGGGGGACACAGGACCATGTGACATCCTAAAGCAGTCCCCGGGTGGGGAACAACACAACTGCTATTACCACATGTACCATTGGCTTACAGTTGAGGTACTGCCGATTGCAGAATGCGTCTGCCAAGGGCAGTATCTGCAGAAGATTGAGAATGAATGTGGTAGTGTTTTGTAAAAGTATGCAAGCTGGACCAAGTCGCAGCTTTTCAGACCTGTTGTACTGACGCCTGGTGCCGAATGGCCCAAGAGGCGCCCACTGACCGAGCAGAATGCGCCTTAATCCCTGCAGGGGCAGGAGTGCCTTTGACACGGTAGGATTCCTGAATAGCCGAGCAAATCCACTTGGCTAGTGTTGCCTTTGAAGCAGCTAGACCCTCTGGAAGCACGAACAGGACACCTGACTTGCGGAAGGGAGCCGTCCGTGAGATGTACCGACGAAGAGCCCTAACCACATCAAGAGTGTGCAGAGCCTTCTCGATACGATGGACTGGTGCCGGCAGAATGAAGGCAAATCAATCTCCTTATTGAGGTTGAAAGAGGAAACAACCTTGGGTAGGAAGTCCTCAAGACTGCCTTATCCGGATGAAAAATCAGGAACGGGGGTCGGCAGGAGAGCTGCCAACTCAGAGACTCGTCTGATTGACGTAATTGCCACTAGAAAAACCACTTTCCAGGAAAGAAAAGTTAGAGAGATGTCCTGCAGTGGTTCGAAGGGAGCCTCCTTAAGAACTCCGACAACCAAATTAAGGTCCCATGAATACAAAGGCATTTTATAGGGAGGCGCCACATGGGAAACTCCCTGAATGAATGTCTTCACCGGTAATCTGGTGGCAATTTTGCGTTGGAATAGAACAGACAATGCAGACACTTGTCCTTTGAGCGAACTAAGTGCGAGACCCGACTCCAACCATGATTGGAGGAATTCCAGTATGGAAGGAATGGAGAACACCAGAGGAGAGCGTCCATGGGCTTTGCACAATGAGACGAAAATTTGCCAGGTGCGATGGTAAATGTGCATGGATACGGGCTTCCTAGCACTTAATCATGGTGGAGGACACCTCAGGAGAAAATGCAGCTTGGGCTAAAATCCAGGATTCAACGGCCACGCCGTCAAAGACAGGGCCCCGGAGTTCTGGTGGTAAATCGGGCCCTGCGAGAGAAGATCCATGCGATCTGGTAGCCGCCAGGGGGTGTCGGCGACTAGTTGAACTAGTTCCGTGTACCATGCCCGGCGCGGCCAGTCCGGCGCGACTAGGATCACAGGTACCCCCTCTGCCCTGATTTTCTTGATGACCCTTGGGAGCAAGGGGAGAGGGGGAAAAAAAAAATGTACGGGAGCTGGAAATTATGCCACGGCAGAACCAAGGCATCTGCTCCGACAGCGAGAGGATCGAGTGATCAGGCAATGAATTGGGGAACCTTGTTTAGCCTTGAGAGCCACATCCGGAGTCCCCCAGCGACGACTAATCTGCTGGAAGACTTCCAGATGAAGCGACCACTCTCCCAAGGCGAGGCCCTGGCGACTGAGAAAATCCGCCACCCAATTCCCTACACCCGGGATGTGGATCGCCGATATGAGGGAATGATTGTTCTCGGCCCAGCAGAGGATGTGACTCACTTCGAGCATGGCCGTCCTGCTGCGGGTTCCCCCTTGACGGTTGATGTACACCACCGCTGTGGCGTTGTCGGACTGAATCCTGATGGGGTGACCTGCGAGGAGATGGTGACACCTGAGTAACGCTAGTCTGATCGCTCGATTTCCAGGATATTGATGGGGAGACGCAACTCTCGAGCGGACCAGCGACCCTGTGCCGTGTGGTGGTTGAAAACTGCTCCCCAGCCCAAAAGGCTGGCGTTGGTGGTCACCACCAACCAGCGTACTGGGAGAAAAGACTTCCCTTGGTTCAGAGAAGACTTCGGCGTCCACCACCTGAGGGTCTGTCTGACCCGCAGAGACAGACGGAACCAACGGTCGAGAGAAAACTGGTTTCTGTCCCATGCTAACAGAAGCGCATGTTGCAGAGGACGGAGATGGAACTGTGCATATGGAACCGCTTCCATTGCTGCTACCATTTTCCCGAGAATGCCCATACTGAAACGAATGGAGTGAGGAGCTGGGCGGGAAAGACTCCGTACTCCCTGTTGTAAGGCCAGGTCCTTTTCTGGAGGGAGAATGACCAACCCACGGGAAGTATCCAGGATCATTCCCAAGAAGGAAATTCACTGAGCCGGTATTGGAGAAGATTTCTCGAAGTTTATCTTCCAGCCCAGGCGAGAAAGTGTATCCACCGTGATACCTACGGACTCCTCGCAGGCTGGAAGGGACAGGCCTTTGATCAGTAGGTCGTCCAGGTACGGAAGGCGAGGCCGAAGGGCAAGGCCACAAATTGGACGTGTTCCTCGCGAAATGCGAAGCGTAGGAACTGTTGATGAGAAGGAAAAATTGGGATGTGAAGGTAAGCATCCTTGATGTCTACGGATGCTAGGAACTCTCCTTTTTCCATGGACGCGATGACAGAACGGAGAGATTCCATTCTGAATTGTCGAATCTTGACAAATTTGTTTAACAGTTTGAGATCCAGTATCTGTCGCAGGGATCCGTCCTTCTTTGAGACTACAAATAGGTTTGAGTAAAACCCTTTGAACCTTTGGTCCTGAGGAACCGGAATAATGACCCCGTCTCTTCGTAGCGACTGTACGGCCTGAAGAAAAGCTGTTGTCCTTGTTTTGGGAGGAAAAGACTGGAAAAAACGTGTCATCGGAGGAGGCGAAAACTCTATTTTGTATCCGGAGGACACCAGATCTCTGACCCACTCGTCGTGAACGACGGAGAGCCAGGCCTGACGGAACGAAAGTAAGCGACCGCCTACTTTGTCGGTGTCCGCCTGATGTTGCAACGAGTCATTGTGAAACAGATCTAAGGGATCTAGTTCCCTTAGGTCCAGATGACCTCGGTCTGGGTTTCCAGGTACAGTTAGGTCTCAATGAGACCTGGGAACCTCTGTCTTCGCGGAAGTGTGAAAGAAGCCTAAGGCGTAGGAGAAATAATATATACACAAAAATATCACAAAATTATAATTTTTTAAGTGTGTGTGTGTGTGTGTGTGTGTGTGTGTGTGTGTGTGTGTGTACACACTAAATTTGTGATTTTTTTTTTGTAATGGTTTTAGAATTTATTTTTTTTTACCTTTTTAACTTTGTCCCACTATGGGACTTCAATTGGAGGAGCTTTGCTATCCTTTACAAACCGTCAGCGATGCACTGACAAGCCAACTTGCTACACCATGATCTGAGCACCATGAAGACTTCCGGCCTTTGCCTGCCTTCTAAATGCTGGAATCGCAGTATTTAGGAGGTTAAAGTGCAGGGAGCGGTGCGGGTGTCTGCTCCTATCAGCGGGAAAGCCAAATCGGAGAGCAGAGGGAGCTAAATGCTGCAATCAATATCAATCACAGCATTTAGCGGGTTAGTGATGGGAGCAGTGCAAGTGCTGCTTCTAGCACTGAGTGCCAGGTGTCAGCTGTCAGAATCAGCTAACACCCAGGAGGCTGTACGCGGGACATCTCCATGACGTTTATATACTGCATCGGTTGGGAAGTACTTCCCAACCACGATATATTAAAGTACTTAAATTAAATTTATACACACATTTTACAATTAAAAAAAAAAAAAAAGAATTTTATGAAGTTGTAAAAGATTACGGCTGGGTTTACATTACGTTAGTGGCGTCCGTTAGACGGACTACGTTACACAGCGGCATAACGCGGTGTAACGTAGTCTGTTTAACGAAGCCATTGACTCCAGTGTCGCATCACTAGCGCACGCCCACAAGACGCGGGCTGCAGCGTTTCCGGGTCTGTCACTGCTAGCGCAGATAGAGCTAGCAGATGCTTTATCTGACCTAGCGTGTGCCATACCGGCACTTGCGTTTACAGTAGCCCGTTACCGTATGTGTTGAACGGGCTGCTGTAAACGCAATGTGAACCCAGCCTAATAGACATCATTGCCATGGCTTGTATACAGATGAGAACACGACATATTATAGGACAAACATTAAATCTACATGTGTCTCTAGGAATAAAAACCTAATATTTGATAAGTGCTTTACACTCACATTCCCACACTTAAATGGCTTGCATTTCTTCTTCTTTCTATTTGTATCTTTCAGACTGTCTTCAGCTGAATTGGCCCAGCATTCCACACAACTGTCACCATCTTCTTCCTCCTTGTCACAGATGACGCACTGATCCTCCCCTTCACAAGAAGAGAACTTGTTTAAGTTTACAAACACAAAAAGCGAACATGCTGCAAAAATATATAATAACAATTTAAAATGAATACCTGCTTCATCATGGTTGCAAATGCCCTCAGTACAGGCCACATCAGATCCTTCTCGGGAGCCAGACTCACTACCCTCCATACTAGATGAATAGCCACAATCGCTGCCATTGGAACGAGCAGTTAAGCCTTGGTATTAAATAATGAATTAATGGGAAACACCAGTAAACACCTTGCATCATATAAATGAATCAGATATTACAAAATTAGAGTAAAAGCCTAAAATATGTTCTCAACCTTAATGTGTACATTTAGTTATGATTTGTATTAATACCCAGTCGCAATATTCTTGGCCATTCTGATTCTCAGCAGCAATCGAAAATCACCATATGTTACCATAGTGTCTGCAAATAGTTTGTTTTTGGGGTTTGCATTTTCAAAGAGTATGGCTCGTTCCCAAACCAAGGCGTGGCAAGCTTTTCTGCACAGCATTTAAAAGAGAGGAGAATACAAAAAAGAAAAAAAAAGTGCCTGGAAGTGAAGGGGTTAATGGAGGACGATGAAATAGACCATGTTAGGTTAGGCTATGGGTTGAACTAGATGGACTTACAGTCTTCCTTCAACCTTAATAACTATGTAACTATGTAAATAGTATACTTGTTATAAAAAGGGTCATTGCAACTTACCTGCCTGTTGTGCAGTGCGCCGTTCTGTCCCAGCACAGAGCAGTCAGTCAGACAACTCCTGCCAGGGATTCAGAAGCCTCTGCTGATGTCACATTATGTTCCGCTCTGTAGACTTCAGTGGTCATTCTGATTGACATCCGTATACCCGCCGCCTAACTGGGGGAGCTGGCTGTTAGTAAGAATGACCTCGGAAGTACCGCCCTATCGCAACACAGAGGGAACTGAATCCCAGGCAGGAGTGGTCTGTGACCGCTCTGTGCTGGGAAAGAACGGCGCCGGGTACAACCGGCAGGTAAGTTACAATTACCTGCCTGTTAGTACTTTGATACATTTACAATTACTCTTCGAAGTGAGGAAACAAACATCAGGACTAATAAAATATGTTGGTTTTGGAAACTACTGTAACCTTTCAGGGAAAGAAGACACCCTTCACCACATAAGGTCTTGTTATTAAGCATTAGCACAGAATTGTGAAAAAAGTTTTGGAGACCCAGCCTCTCTCAGGAAAAAAGGGGCATGTCCCAGAAATGTCTAGCTGTGCGCATTTATCCTGCCCCATGAAATGTCTCCATAAGAATTCAGATTTGCACCAATTCGTGCTGATTGAAGCAATTTACGCACTTGACACTAATATATTGTCAACTGCCACATATAAGAAATAGATATTGTATGGCTAGCAGTTTGCCATTATAGGGAATCTGTCAGCAGGATCTCACACCCCAGACTATTTATCAGCACATGTGGATCTTTTACAAACAAGTCCAGGAATACCTTTACATAGCAGTCTGTTCCTCCATTACAGAGAAATCAGCACTTGACTGGATCTGCTAACGAGGCTGAAAAACCATATATAGATCTGAAGCCTCTGCCACACTGGCTCTTTTCCTCCTGTTTGCTTGACTGCTCCCTTGCCTGAAGTGACACAGCAGAGAGGCCATCAGTCAAACAGGAGGCGTAGATTAACTCAACACAAATTTCTCAGTAATGGAGGAACAAACTGTCTATGTAAAGGTATTGTTGGACTTGTCATTGAAAGAGCTACATGCAAATAAAAAATTGTTAGGGGGAAGGAGGGGTGGTGGATGGATGCTGACCTTAGCCCCTTACAAACAAGGAAGTTTGGGATAATTCTCGAACATTTAAAATGTGAAAACTGTCCTGGCAGCAGAAGACAAACACACAAGTTTTCATTAGATTCCTTACAATAATCTTACAGTACAGCAGTGTGGTGCTATTACTACCATGTAAATTAGACATTCTAAAGATGAGCCACATTTATCACATTGGCACATGAGGAATGAGAAATTTGGTGCATATGGCACTTTTGTGAACACTACTCCATCTTTTATGTAGCTTACATTGCACCATAAATGTTACGCATGCCAAGATAAACCCCCTGTGGCGAGCAACAAAAACAGGCAAGCTAAGTGAAATGGCTTATTCTTTTGGAGCATTTGCTTCTTGAATATGTCAAACACACACTGACAAGTGTGCAATTTATGTCATGGTCTAGCCAAAAACACATTAGTAAATCTCCAGAAGTGGGGTGCCATCTACTGAAAACACTAGAATTGCCACCATAGCCTATATTACTACACATATGTACCCTTTTTCATATTTGGAGATGCCAACAGGCCACTGCGACTTGGACAGGTGCATGAGGAACATGGCAATGGTTTTGCAATAGCAAGTGAAAATTCTCCATCTTCTGAGCCATTGCAGGAATTACAACCCAGTTCCATATATCCGGAAGGGTCCTTAAGACAAAAGAAAACAATAGTATTCATTCATGAAAATATAATAAGAGTTCAGGAACGGACTACACAAAATAGCATTGACAACTGGATTTCCAGGAGGATTGTGCAGAGGATGTGATGGTTTACAAAGCGGGGGGAAATTCTGGGGAGCTGTTAGTGTATGCTGAGCCACGCTATTTACCCCTGATCCTGACCAGGCACACTTTCGGAGATGCGGTGTAAAGAGATACATTTTTTTCTCGTTTGCCTATTCAAGTGATTTTTACCACTTTTTCCATGATAAATTGGTGGAAAGTTAAGTGTCCATTTTCCATTATTTTTTTTTTATGACAAAAAGAATTACTAAAATGCATTTAAAAATGTTTCCCATTCTGCAACAAAATATTTTTATCTATTGGACACTTTTCTTAACAGGCACAGGATTTGCAACAGCGATTAGGATTGACAGTTGCAATTTTTTTATTTTTTTATTTATTTTACACATGTGACACCCAAAAAGTCATAAAAAAACCTTAACGTGTGAGAAACGGGAGTTTTAAAAATAAAATAGTTTTTATTGCCCCCTGGATGCATACCAAAGTTATCTAGGTCTCCTATGACCCCGCAGCTCCCAACCTATACACATGACCTCTGTGTATGGAGGAAAAAGTGCCATCAGCACTTCCTAATAATGTGTACACAGCATTTCTTTAGGGTTGTGTTTAAAGTGATGGAGAAGGCACAAATGGCAAACAGTATGTGCCTTTTCTATGGGGACTCCAGCTGTCAGAGATATCCTGCCACTCCCTGTTCTGCAGCTAAACATTTGTTTATAGCTGCGCCCCTATTCAGAGGTCTTAGAATGTCACTGCAGAACAGGAGACCATGCGGTCCTTTAACCCCTTTACCCCCAAGGGTGCTTTGCATGTTAATGACCAGGCCAATTTTTACAATTCTGACCACTGTCTCTTTATGAGGTAATAACTCCGGAATGCTTTAATGGATCGTGGTGATTCTGACACTGTTTTTTCGTGACATATTGTACTTTATGATAGTGGTAAAATGACTTTGCTATGACTTGCGTTTATTTGTGAAAAAAACTGAAATTTGGTGAAAATTTGGAAAAGTTCGCAGTTTTCCAACTTTGAATTCTCATGCCCTTACATCACAGAGATATGTTACACAAAAGACTTAATAAGTAACATTTCCCACATGTCTACTTTACATCAGCACAATTTTGGAACCCAAATTTTTTTTTGTTAGGAAGTTATAAGGGTTAAAAGTTGACCAGCAATTTCTCATTTTTACAACACTTTTTTTATTATTTTTTTATTTTTATTTTTGAGGGACCACCTCACATTTGAAGTCACTTTGACAGGTCTATATGATAGAAATTACCCAAAAGTGACACCATTCTAAGAACTGCACTCCTCAAGGTGCTCAAAACCACATTCAAGAAGTTTATTAACCCTTCAGGTGCTTCACAGGATTTTTTGGAATGTTTTAAAAAGAACATTGATTCTCCCCTGCTAGTGCCGATCGTCGGCAGATCAGGGGAGAATGATGTGAGCCGTGTTCAACACCCGGCGCCGGGGAACAGTGCTTACTGTAGTGCTTCTTCCCTGGTGCCCATCCTTGTGGTACTGATGTGGCATAGGCATGCCACATGTGTGCAGCAAGTATTACACACACGGACATTGACATCTCCGGTACAGGAAATATCAGTACGTGTGAAAGAGGCATTATAGCGGGTGTTTATGTTTGGCTGCTGTCACACACTAAAAGACGCTTTTTATTGCAAAAAACAGTTTTACAATTATTTTATAAATTTTTATTAATTTATTTATTAATTTTTTATTTTTTTTTACTTTGTTCCACTATGAGACAAACATTTTTTGCAGGCTGATGGCTTCTAGTTTGCAGATGAAGCAGCATCTGCAAGCCATAGAAGCTGTTAGCGCTGCATTGACAGGGAGACTTGGTGATCATGCACCGTGCATGATCACCAAGTTTCCTAGATCTGGTGACCCGAATATCATCATGACGACATCAGGTCACCATGGCAACGATTGGGGGCCCGCGTCACGCCACGAAGTCTCCGATCCAAAGGCAGAGAGGCTGTCAGCCCCCGTGCCAGCTTCCAGAATGCTGCGATCGTGTTCGATAGCAGTATTTTGGGGGTTAAAGTGACGGAAGTGGTCTGTGACAGCTCCTGGCACCTAGTGCCGGGCGTCAGCTGTCAGAATCAGCTGACACCTGGCGGCGATCGGCCGCTCACCCACTTTGATCACAGCCGATCGCTCAGACGTACTATTCCGTCCATGGTCAAATTGGCCCAGGTCACATGGACGGAATAGCACGGATGTCAGAAAGGGGTTTAAGTCTATGGGTGGTCCAGAAGCAGTTAAAATAGCCATATTTTGTATATAGCTAAAGGCTCTTTCAGACGTCTGATAATTGGTCCAACGCCGGATCGCAATGCACATCTTCTGACCCAAGTATGACAGCTTCATATATTTCTATAAAGCTGTTATGCTCAAGTCAGCGGCCAGTCCATGCATTTCGATCAACATCGGACTGATTATAACAGACATCTGAAAGAGCGCTAACACAGTGTGCCAGTAGTGTTCAGTCTGTTACAAGGGAAAGCGCTAACATCTATACAGCTGTCAACTTCATCAATCTACTTTGATAGCATGCACATTCATGTTGGTGGCTTAATACTTATAATTACAAAAGTTATTTTGTTCAGCTCTTCTAATGAGCCATAAGTGACGAATCATTGAGAGGCTCCAAATGAGTGAAGGCACAAGCACATTGAGCCTTTCTACTTCATGGAAGGTTTCTCAGTTTCCAAAGCTTGCCTTGCGACATATACATTATGGCTGTAAGAGTGAACAAGCCTAGTCAAACTCATCACTTGTCATGGTTATTAGAGAAGACTGTAGGACGTGAACTTACAGGGGTTGTCAGAGAAAGACAAAAATGGCGTCCCTGCTATAATTCAAACTGCAGCCCGTCCTAATCACGTGCCAGTATGGGCTGCAGGCTGAAGACATACAACTCCAGAGACGTCTGTCTCCACTGACAAGGCCTGTATCACACATACCTCAGTTGGTCGCTCTGGGCACAGCTGTCATATCTGAAGAAATATATATCTGCCTCACTGAGCACAAAGACAGTTATCTCCAGCTTCACCTTCCTCAATGTTTGTTTTCCAGGTGGTTGCAGTCAGTCTCTGTGCATGGCTATAAAGCTGTCCGATTAATGAACGAGAAGGATGAAGCTGAGATCTCCTCACTGACCATAACCTTGGTTAAAATACATGTTTACACACATCAAAACTGTGCTCCTGGCCACCGACTGAGGTATGGGTTACATAGCTCGTCAAATGAGAAACATCTGTGGTGCTGTAGGTCTTCAAACTGTCATGTGTCACTACAGGCTGCAGACCGAATTATATGAAGGATAACATTTAATCTCATTCTCGGAGGACCCCTTTAAAGGGCGCAACAAGCACCTATGCTTGGGTTGAACATCCATTTTGTGCTGACAGACTGCCTTTAAGGGTATTACCATATCTGACATGGTACTGTATATTCACAGGATATGCTATGTCTGATGGATGTGGATCCCACCTCTGACCTAGAGAACCACATCCCCTTTTTGTCCCAGGTTTAAAGCGCACCCGTCATCAGGATTTTGCTAAGTAAACTACAGGCATAGTCGGGTTGGCGCCATTACACTGACTATAATGATACCTTGGTTCAGGAAATCAAATTTTTGAGGGGGTCCAACAAAATTAAGTGATAGATGTTACTGCGCATGCGCTGCCATTTTGTTGGATCCCCCCAAAAATTGGCTCTAGCAAGATGGTGGTGGCGTATGCGCTGTAGCATCAATCGGTGAGTGATAAATGGTACTGCGCATGCGCCGCCGCCATTTTGCTTTAAGTAATTTTCTTTTCCTCCAAAGCTAACGCTATTATATTATGTAAAATAGGAGGCTGGTCACTGAAGGATCAGTGACCTGTCATAAGGCCATAAGGATGAATTTGTGAACAGAGAACCTCAAAGACAAGCCCACAAGCCACCAAGCAGCACGAGAATCTCATTAACTGAAAACTGCAAATACAGATTAAACAACAACCACAAGATTGATTTCATCAACCATTTTAATCAGTAAAATGGCACCAAACTGACAATGCCTGTAGATTACTTTGCAAAATCCTGATGACAGGTTCGCTTTAAGAAGGATGTTCCAAGTTATTAAGCAGCCACAGGTTTCAAGCAATTTGGGAAAGACAAAAGAATCGCTCTGCTGCCAAAAAAGCGTAAAATAGAGGAATGCCTTAAAAAAGGTATGAAAACATCTTAGAACCGTGCCTTATATATTTTCCTACATAATTACTTACATCTTTTTCACTTTCGACTGTCAATTCTTTGATGTCTGCTGATGCTGGTATAGCACAAACACATTTGTTTTTTCTCCTATTTTTCTTCTTTTGACGTTTCTTTTCCTGCTTGAGCTCATGCACTCTCTCCTCTTCCAAAAATTCCTCGCACAACTGTTCTAGCCTACTGATTCCCTGAACCTTTTCTACAGCCATCTGCAAAACAGACATTTAAACATTAGTGTACTAAAACCTAACAACAATAAGTTGGTGCAATGCTTTGAAGAGAAAGGCCCCCCCAGCGAGACTTTACATTCATTCAGACTTTACAAATTACCGTATTTTTCGGACTATAAGACGCACCGGACTATAAGGCGCACCCAGGTTTTAGAGGTGGAAAATAGGGAAAAAAATATTTGAAGCAAAAAAAAGTGGTAAAATATTTAATAACATACTATTATATGTGGTGTTATTATATATAATAGTATGTTATTATGTTGGAAGCTGCGGGACCAGTGTGGTGTCTGTGAAGTACTACAGTCATATGAAAAAGTTTGGGCACCCCTATTAATCTTAAGCTTAATGTTTTATAAAAATTGTTTTTTTTTTTGCAACAGCTATTTCAGTTTCATATATCTAATAACTGTTGGACACAGTAATGTTTCTGCCTTGAAATGAGGCTTATTGTACTAACAGAAAATGTGCAATCTGCATTCAAACAAAATTTGACAGGTGCATAAGTATGGGCACCCTTATCATTTTCTTGTTTTAAATACTCCTACCTACTTTTTACTGACTTACTAAACCACTTTTTTTGGTTTTGTAACCTCATTGAGCTTTATACTTCATAGCCAGGTGTATGCAGTCATGAGAAAAGCTACTTAAAGTGGCCACTTGCAAGTTGTTCTCCTGTTTGAATCTCCTCCGAAGAGTGGCATCATGGGCTCCTCAAAACAACTGTCAAATGATCTGAAAACAAAGATTATTCAACATAGTTGTTCAGGGGAAGGATACAAAAAGCTGTCTCAGAGATTTAACATGTCAATTTCCACTGTGAGGAACATAGTAAGGAAATGGAAGAACACAGGTACAGTTCTTGTTAAGGCCAGAAGTGGAAGGCCAAGAAAAACATCATAAAGGCAGAGAAGAAGAATGGTGAGATCAGTCAAGGACAATTCTCAGGCCACCTCCAGAGAGCTGCAGCATCAACTTGCTGCAGATGGTGTCACTGTGCATCGGTCAACTATACAACGCACTTTGCACAAGGAGAAGCTGTATGGGAGAGTGATGCGAAAGAAGCCGTTTCTGCAAGCACGCCACAAACAGAGTCGGCTGAGGTATGCAAAAGCACATTTGGAGAAGCCAATTTCTTTTTGGAAGAAGGTCCTGTGGACTTATGAAACCAAGATTGAGTTGTTTGGTCATACAAAAAGACGTTATGCATGGCGGCAAAAAAACACAGTGCGTTGTATAGTTGACCGATGCACAGTGACACCATCTGCAGCAAGTTGATGCTGCAGCTCTCTGGAGATGGTCTGAGGATTGTCCTTGACTGATCTCACCATTCTTCTTCTCTGCCTTTCTGATGTTTTTCTTGGCCTGCCACTTCTGGCCTTAACAAGAACTGTACCTGTGTTCTTCCATTTCCTTACTATGTTCCTCACAGTGGAAATTGACAGGTTAAATCTCTGAGACAGCTTTTTGTATCCTTCCCCTGAACAACTATGTTGAATAATCTTTGTTTTCAGATCATTTGACAGTTGTTTTGAGGAGCCCATGATGCCACTCTTCAGAGGAGATACAAACAGAACAACTTGCAAGTGGCCACTTTAAGTAGCTTTTCTCATGATTACATACACCTAGCTATGAAGTTCAAAACTCAATGAGGTTACAAAACCAAAAAAAGTGCTTTAGTAAGTCAGTAAAAAGTAGGTAGGAGTATTTAAAACAAGAAAATGATAAGGGTGCCCATACTTATGCACCTGTCAAATTTTGTTTGAATGCAGATTGCACATTTTCTGTTAGTACAATAAACCTCATTTCAAGGCAGAAACATTACTGTGTCCAACAGTTATTAGATATATGAAACTGAAATAGCTGTTGCAAAAAAAACAATTTTTACAAAACATTAAGCTTAAGATTAATAGGGGTGCCTAAACTTTTTCATATGACTGTATATGAAGATGCTGGAGGGTGAGTATAAGAATGGGGGCACAGGGCTTATATTGAAAGCACCACTCCAGCACTGCAAAATAACACTGGAGAGCTGCTTTAAAATCCCATGGGAGAACTATAACTCCCAGCATGTCCTGCAGATCCTATGACATGCTGGGAGTTATAGTTCACTAAAGGAGTGGCAGAGTGCTTTATTGTGTTTTGGAAAGACTAACCTCTTAATTGTGGCAGCCAGCCAGCCAGCCACTGGGGTGAGGTAAAAGCATCCCATGACTGCACACACAGAGCCCTCCCTTTTGTTGCCTTTACACAGCACAGGTAATGGAAGCCAGCAGATTCTAGTGTTGGAGTCTGAAGGACCTGTGATGATGTCAAGAAGAGGGAGGGCTCTGTGCTGCCATGTGATGCTCCAGCCCGCCCACTTCTGACATCATCACAGGTCCTCCTTGTGCACACTGCACAGCACTCAGCTCCAGCCCAGGAAGGTACGCAGCGATCTCCTCTCCCCCGGAGCCTGCTGCTGCTGCCTCCTCCTCCCCCGGACACACGGATCTCCCCAGCTGCTGCAGGAATCAGCACAGAGAAAACCATGTGTGTCCCTGCTTAAGTGCAGTATTCATTTGCTGCTCCCAGCTCACTGCTCAGCTGATAGGTGGGCGGGGAGTAGCTAATGAATATTCACTGCACTTAATCATCGGGACCACATGATTTCCCCAGGGCTGATTCCCGGCAGTGGGGACATTTTTTCTGCCTCCTGAAGTGGGATAACAGTGCGATCCCACTCGCTGCTACCCCCTCCCCACATGCTACATCCCTACCATAAGACGCACCCACACTTTCCTCCCAAAGTTGGAGGGAAAAAAGTGCGTCTTATGGTAAGAAAAATACGGTAACACATGAAGCCTAATAGAAAACTGTAGATGGATGGAATTTAACATTTTAGAAGGCACTGTCCTGAGATTTTAAAAGGAAAATCTATTCACCCCCCCCCCCCCAGTCCTTGGATTGTGTATGGTGCTACAGATCATCAATATATTTTTGGTGCTATAAAAGGTTTTTGATGTAAAACACAAGGGTAGCTGTCAGTCCGTGCTTGACACAAGATTGACGGCTTCCACTTAAGTGGTCTAATGCACTGCTGTACAATGCATGCCAGAGGTCTCAGAATGCCTACTTTGGCTCTAATCCCCATTCTTGGTCCTACTGTTTTTTAGCATTTTATTTACCTCAAAGCTTTTGCGTAGTGCATCAACTCCAAGGTAGAAAAGCAACTGCCATGTTTGCTCTTCAGCTCGTAGTTTCTGCCAGATCCGGTGGAGCCTCTCGTAGAGGTGGATTCCAAGGCAGGTTAACACTTCTTCCTGTGCTATATCAATAGTTTTTGCATGTCTTTCTCTACGTCTAAGGCAAAAGGAAGTGAAGGCAAAAAGTTAATACATTCATCAATAGGAGATGCTTTTGCAGATTTAAAAAAAAAAAAAAAAAAAAAAAAAAAAAAGATAGGGATTTTTGTGTACTCACCGTAAAATCCTTTTCTCCGAGCCACTCATTGGGGGACACAGGACAGTGGGTGTATGCTGCTGGCACTAGGAGACTGACACTAAGTAAATACAAAAAAGGTTAGCTCCTCCTCTGCAGTATACACCAGCCAATGGCTCCGGATAATACCAGTTCAGTAACAAAGAAATAGGAGATTAACAAAAGTTAACCGTAGGTATAACATGTCAGAGACTAAAAACACTCATCATAGGCAACAGGTCAAAAAAGGGTGAGTGCTGTGTCCCCCAATGAGTGGCTTGGTGAAAAGGATTTTACGGTGAGTACACAAAAATCCCTATTTCTCCATCGCCATATTGGGGGACACAGGACCGTGGGACGTCCAAAAGCAGTCCCTGGGAGGGAAATAACATAACAGTGTAAACTGTTATGAACTGGTGGCCTAGGAGCAGCATGGACGAGCTCTGGAGTAGGTGGCCTCTATGCTGACCGCAGACCCTGAACTTAACACATCAACTAGAAGTAGCCGTGGGATGTTCCTGTCACTCCCTAGACACCTCATCACGGCCGGAGGACTAATTACACCTAAAGAAACAGGAATACTATCTTGCCTCAGAGAAAATTCCCAAAGGAAAGGCAGCCCCCCACAAACATTGACTGTGAGAGGAGAGGGAAATTACAAACGCAGACTGAAAACAGAATTTAGTAAAGGAGGCCACGCTACCTAGAAAGAAAAGACAGGACAGAGTACTGTGCGGTCAGTATAAAAAATACTACAAAATCCACCACAGAGAATACAAAAATCTCCACACCTAACTAAAGGCATGGAGGGTAACTCTGTGACTCCAGAGCTTCCAACTTGGCTGAATAAATCTTAACACAGACAAAGCTGGACAAGAAAAAAAACATAGCAATTCACAGAACTATTAAGTCCACCGCATGTGGACTGCAAAAACAGAGCCAGGACTTATCTTTGATGATTTGGACAATCCAGAAGGAGAAACCAAGCAGAGATGTGGATCCCTAGAAATCAATGGACAACTGGCACTCAATAAAGGAAGGAGCCAGACTAAATAGCCCCGTCCAAAGTGGAAGCAGCTGATGACTGTTGTGAAGGACAAACAGCAGCACTACCACTTATAACCACCGGAGGGAGCCTAAGAGCAGAACCCACAACAGAATTCACAACAGTACCCCCCCTTGAGGAGGGGTCACCGAACCCTCACCAGAGCCCCCAGGCCGATCCGGACGAGCCAAATGGAAGGCACGAACCAAATAGTCAGCATGAACATCGGAGGCAACAACCCAAGAATTATCCTCCTGGCCATAACCCTTCCACTTGACAAGATACTGAAGCCTCCGTCTAGAAAAATGAGAATCCAAGATCTTCTCCACAACATACTCCAACTCCCCATCAATCAACACCGGGGCACGAGGATCAACAGAGGGAACCACGGGCACCACATATTTCCGCAACAAAGATCTATGAAAAACATTATGGATGGAAAAAGAGGCTGGAAGGGCCAAACGAAAAGACACTGGATTGATAATCTCAGAAATCCTATAAGGACCAATAAACCGAGGCTTGAACTTCGGGGAAGAAACCTTCATAGGAACATGACGAGAAGACAACCAGACCAAATCCCCAACCCGAAGCCGGGAACCCACACGCCGACAACGGTTGGCAAAACGCTGAGCCTCCTCCTGAGACAACACCAAATTGTCCACAACATGAGCCCAAATCTGCTGCAACCTGTCAACCACAGAGTCCACCCCAGGACAATCAGAAGACTCAACCTGCCCTGAAGAAAAACGAGGATGAAACCCAGAATTACAAAAGAATGGTGACACCAAGGTAGCAGAACTAGCCCGATTATTAAGGGCAAACTCGGCCAATGGCAAGAAAGCCACCCAATCATCCTGATCGGCAGACACAAAGCATCTCAAATAAGTTTCCAAAGTCTGGTTAGTTCGCTCGGTTTGGCCGTTTGTCTGAGGATGAAATGCGGAAGAAAAAGACAAATCAATGCCCAGCTTAGCACAAAAGGACCGCCAAAACCTAGAAACAAACTGGGAACCTCTATCGGACACAATATTCTCCGGAATGCCATGCAAACGAACCACATGCTGAAAAAACAACGGAACCAACTCAGAAGAGGAAGGCAACTTAGGCAAAGGTACCAAATAAACCATCTTAGAAAACCGGTCACATACCACCCAGATAACAGACATCCTCTGGGAAACAGGAAGATCCGAAATAAAATCCATAGAAATATGCGTCCAAGGCCTCTCAGGGACCGGCAAAGGCAAAAGCAACCCACTGGCGCGGGAGCAGCAAGGTTTGGCCCTCGCACAAGTCCCACAGGACTGCACAAAAGAACGCACATCCCGTGACAAAGGCGGCCACCAAAAGGACCTACTAACCAAATCTCTGGTACCAAAAATCCCAGGATGGCCAGCCAACACAGAACAGTGAACCTCAGAAATCACTTTACTAGTCCATCTGTCAGGAACAAACTGTTTCCCCGCTGGACAGCGATCAGGTTTATCAGCCTGAAACTCCTGAAGAGCCCGTCGCAAATCAGGGGAGATGGCAGAAAGAATCACCCCCTCCTTAAGAATACCAACCGGCTCAAGAATCCCAGGGGAATCAGGCAAGAAACTCCTAGAGAGGGCATCAGCCTTAACATTCTTAGAACCTGGAAGATACGAGACAACAAAATCAAAACGGGAGAAAAACAGGGACCATCGGGCCTGTCTAGGATTCAGCCGTTTGGCAGACTCGAGGTAAATCAGATTCTTCTGATCGGTCAAGACCACAATACGGTGCTTGGCCCCCTCAAGCCAATGTCGCCACTCCTCAAATGCCCACTTCATAGCCAACAACTCACGATTGCCGACATCATAATTGCGTTCCGCAGGCGAAAACTTTCGAGAAAAGAAGGCACACGGTTTCATCAAGGAACCATCAGAATTCCTCTGAGACAAAGCGGCCCCTGCCCCAAACTCAGAAGCGTCAACCTCAACCTGAAAAGGAAGAGAAACATCCGGCTGACGCAACACAGGGGCAGAAGTAAATCGGCGCTTAAGCTCCTGAAAGGCAGAAACGGCCTCAGAGGACCAATTAGCTACATCAGCGCCCTTCCTCGTCAAATCGGTCAGGGGTTTAACCACACTGGAGAAGTTGGCAATGAAACGGCGATAAAAATTAGCAAAGCCCAAAAATTTCTGAAGGCTCTTCACGGATGTGGGCTGGATCCAATCATGAATGGCCTGAACCTTAGCCGGATCCATTTCTATAGATGATGGAGAAAAAATGAAGCCCAAAAAAGAAACCTTCTGTACTCCAAAGAGGCACTTAGACCCCTTCACAAACAAGGCATTGTCACGAAGGACCTGAAATACCATCCTAACTTGTTTCACATGAGACTCCCAATCATCTGAAAAAATCAAAATATCATCCAAATATACAATCATGAATTTATCAAGATAATTCCGAAAAATATCATGCATGAAGGACTGAAACACAGATGGGGCATTAGAGAGTCCGAATGGCATCACAAGATACTCAAAATGGCCCTCTGGCGTATTAAACGCAGTTTTCCATTCGTCACCCTGCTTAATACGAACCAGATTATATACCCCTCGAAGGTCAATCTTAGTAAACCAACTAGCCCCCTTAATTCTGGCAAACAAATCAGAAAGCAAAGGCAAAGGGTATTGGAATTTGACCGTGATCTTATTCAAGAGGCGATAATCAATACAGGGTCTCAAGGAGCCATCCTTCTTGGCAACAAAAAAAAACCCTGCTCCTAATGGAGAAGAAGATGGCCGAATATGCCCCTTCTCCAAAGACTCCTTTACATAGCTCCGCATGGCGGCATGTTCAGGCACAGACAGGTTGAAAAGTCGTCCCTTAGGAAACTTACAGCCTGGAATCAAATCAATAGCACAATCACAGTCCCTATGCGGTGGAAGGGAACTGGACTTGGGCTCATCGAAAACATCCTGGAAATCTGACAGAAACTCAGGAATTTCAGAAGAGGGGGAGGAGGAAATTGACATCAGAGGAACGTCATCGTGAACCCCCTGACAACCCCAACTAGTCACAGACATAGATTTCCAATCCAACACCGGATTATGTACCTGTAACCATGGAAACCCCAGCACAACAGCATCATGCAAATTATGTAACACCAGGAAGCGACAATCTTCCTGATGGGCTGGCGCCATGCACATGGTTAACAGTGTCCAAAACTGAGGTTTATTTTTAGCCAATGGTGTAGCATCAATCCCCCTCAAAGGGATAGGACTCCGCAAAGGCTGTAAGGAAAAACCACAACGTCTGGCAAATTCTAAGTCCACTAAATTTAAAGCGGCGCCTGAATCCACAAATGCCATGACAGAGAATGACGATAATGAGCACATCAGGGTCACAGATAGCAGAAATTTAGGTTGTACAGTACTGATAGTAACAGAATTAGCGATTCTCTTGGCACGCTTAGGGCAATCAGAAATAACATGAGCAGAATCGCCGCAGTAAAAGCACAACCTATTCTGACGTCTGAATCCTTGGCGTTCCGCTCTAGACACAATCCTATCACACTGCATTAGCTCAGGACTCTGCTCAGAAGACAACGCCATACTGTGCACAACTCTGCGCTCACGCAAGCGACGATCAATTTGAATGGCCAGAGACATAGAATCACTCAGACCTGCAGGCGTGGGGAACCCCACCATAACATCTTTAACAGATTCAGAAAGACCCTTTCTGAAAATTGCCGCCAAAGCATCCTCATTCCACTTAGTAAGCACAGACCATTTTCTGAATTTCTGGCAATATGACTCTGCCGCTTCTTGACCCTGACACAGGGCCAAAAGTGTTGTCTCAGCATGCTCTACAGAGTTAGGTTCATCCTACAATTACCCAAGCGCCTGAAAAAAGGTGTCTACATTAAGCAAGGCCGGATTCCCAGATTCCAGGGAAAATGCCCAATCCTGCGGGTCACCACGCAACAGAGAAATGACAATTTTTACCTGCTGGATGGGATCACCAGAGGAACGGGGCTTAAGAGCAAAAAACAGTTTACAGTTATTTTTAAAGCTCAAAAATTTGGACCTGTCCCCGAAGAACAGATCGGGGGTAGGAATTCTAGGCTCTAAAACAGGAGTCTGCACGATATAATCAGAAATACCCTGTACTCTAGCAGCAAGTTGATCCACCCGAGAAGCAAGTCCCTGAACATCCATGTCAACGCCTAACTCCTGAGCCACCCAGAAGTGAAGAGGGAGAAAAAAACACAACAGAGTACAGAAAAAAAAATGGCTCAGCACTTTCTTTCCCTTCTTTTGAGATGCGGTTAACTCATTGTTGGCCAGTTGTACTGTTATGAACTGGTGGCCTAGGAGCAGCATGGACGAGCTCTGGAGTAGGTGGCCTCTATACTGACCGCAGACCCTGAACTTAACACATCAACTAGAAGTAGCCGTGGGATGTTCCTGTCACTCCCTAGACACCTTGTCACGGCCGGAGGACTAATTACACCTAAAGAAAGAAACAGGAATACTATCTTGCCTCAGAGAAAATTCCCAAAGGAAAGGCAGCCCCCCAGAAATATTGACTGTGAGAGGAGAGGGAAATTACAAACGCAGACTGAAAACAGAATTTAGCAAAGGAGGCCACGCTACCTAGAAAGAAAAGACAGGACAGAGTACTGTGCGGTAAGTATAAAAAATACTACAAAATCCACCACAGAGAATACAAAAATCTCCACACCTAACTAAAGGCATGGAGGGTAACTCTGTGACTCCAGAGCTTCCAACTTGGCTGAGTAAATCTTAACACAGACAAAGCTGGACAAGAAAAAACATAGCAATTCACAGAACTATTAAGTCCACCGCATGTGGACTGCAAAAACAGAGCCAGGACTTATCTATGATGATTTGGACAATCCAGAAGGAGAAACCAAGCAGAGATGTGGATCCCTAGAAAACAATGGACAACTGGCACTCACTAAAGGAAGGAGCCAGACTAAATAGCCCCGTCCAAAGTGGAAGCAGCTGATGACTGTTGTGAAGGACAAACAGCAGCACTACCACTTATAACCACCGGAGGGAGCCTAAGAGCAGAACCCACAACAGAATTCACAACAGTAAACTCATGGAACCTGCTGTCTACAGGTGTGCTACCGCTGCCTGCAGAATACGCCTACCCAGGCTTGCATCTGCAGATGCCGGAGTATGGACATTGTAATGCTTTGAGAAAGTGTGCAGGCTAGACCAGGTCGCAGCTTTGCAAACTTGCTCTGCAGACGCTTGATTCCGAATGGCCCAGGAAGCACCCACCGACCGAGTGGAGTGTGCCCTGAGATAGGCTTGCCTCTGACGCGATAAGCCTCTTGAATAGTCGACCGAATCCATCTGGCGATTGTCGACTTAGAAGCGGCCAATCCCTTCCGGTGTCCTGCCGGGAGCACGAATAGAGCTTCCGTCTGTCAAAAAGGTGCAGTCCTAGACACGTACTTCCTGAGAGCTCTGACAAGATCCAGGGAGTGAAGGTCCTTCTCCACGCGGTGCGTCGGAGCAGGACAAAACAACGGAAGTACAATATCCTCGTTATGGTGGTAGGAAGACATCACCTTGGGAAGGAAGATAGGGGACGGTCTGAGAACCACTTGGTCTCGGTGGAATGTAAGGAACGGTGTTCGGCAGGAAAGGGAAGCCAACTCCGACACTCATCTGATCGAAGTAATAGCGACAAGAAAAACCACCTTCCAAGAAAGAAGAGATAGAGAGATGTCCTGCAACGGTTCAAAGGGAGGTTCCTGCAGGACACCTAGGACCAGATTGAGGTCCCAAGCCTCTAAAGGTGCTCTATAGGGAGGCACCACGTGGGAGACTCCCTGAAAGAACGTTCTGAGCTGGGGTTTGGAAGCAATTTTTTGTTGAAAAAGAACTGACAAGGCGAGACCTGCCCTTTAAGGGAACTAGGCGAAAGCCCCAAGTCCAGACCTGATTGGAGAAAATCCAGGATGGTAGGGATGTTGAAAACCAACAGAGGGCAACATCTGCTTCTGCACCATTCAAAGAAAGTCTTCCAGGCCCGATGATAGATGCACGAAGACACAGGCTTTCGGGCACTGATCAAAGTGGAAACTACTTCGCAGGAGAAAACTGCTTGAGTCAGAACCCAGGATTCAACAGCCAAGCCGTCAAACACAGGGCCCCTGAGTTCTGGTGGTAGATTGGGCCCTGGGAAGTAGATCCGGACGATCTGGTAGACGTCAAGGAACGTTTGCGATGAGTTGGACCAGCTCTGCATACCACGCCCGGCGAGGCCAATCCAGAGCGATGAGAATCACCGGCACACCCTCTGCCCTGATCATCCTGATGACTCTGGTAAGCAGGGGCAGGGGAGGAAACAGATAAGGAAGGCGAAACTGACTCCAAGGAAGGACAAGCGCGTCCACCCCAATTGCTCTCGGGTCCCGAGACTGGGCTACAAACTGAGGTACCTTGGCATTGAACCAGGAAGCTATCAAGTCTACATCCAGAGTACCCCAACGAAGGCAGATTTGTTGGAATATGTCCTGATAGAGAGACCACTCTCCTGAGGCAAGACCGTGCCGGCTGAGGATGTCCGCGGCCCAATTTTCCACTCCTGGAATGTGAATGGCCAATATGCCCGAGTGGTTGTTTTCGGCCCAGCGAAGGATGTGCTCTACCTCGCGCACTGCAGCGGGTGCCCCCCTATTGATTTATATAGGCCACTGCCGTGGCATTGTCCGACTGGATACGGATGGGGCGGCCTGCTAGGAGATGATGGAACCGCTTTAGGGACAGCCAAATCGCATGCATCTCCAGGATATTGATTGGAAGGCGAGACTCGTTATGAGTCCAGGTTCCCTGCGCAGTGTGATGGCGAAAGACCGCTCCCCAGCCGAGGAGGCTGGTATCGGTAGTGACTACCAGCCAATGGACTGGGAGGAAGGACCTCCCTTGGAGAAGAGAGGTTCGGAGCATCCACCATTGGAGTGCCTGCTTGACATGAGGAGAGAGAGGACACTGTCGGTCGAGGGAAAATGGACTCCCATCCCATGCTTCTAGCAGAGCGTGCTGGAGGGGACGGAGGTGTAGTTGCGCAAATGGAACTGCCTCCATTGAAGCCACCATCTCCCGAGAATCCTTATGCCGAAACGGATGGAACAAGGAGACGGCTAGAGAAGCTTCCAGACCCCTTGTTGAAGAGCCAGGACCTTGTCCCGAGGAAGAAGCACCAACCCTCGGGAGGTGTCCAGGGTCATGCCCAGGAAGGAGATCAGTTGAGCTGGAACAGGAGATGACTTTTTTTTAAGTTGATCAAACAGCCCAGCCGAGACAGAGTATCCAAGGAAATGCAGACGCACTCCTCACAGGCTTGGAAAGATGGGCCTTTGACCAGTAGGTCGTCTAAGTAGGGAAGCACGTCTAGACCCCGAGAATGTAGAATGGCCATGACCGCAGCCATGACCTTTGTGAAAACTCTGGGGGCGGTGGCGAGGCCGAAAGGCAAAGCTGTGAACTGAAAATGTTCCCGTTTGACGGCGAAGCGAAGAAACTTTGGTGAGGTGGGAAGATTGGGATATGGAGGTACGCATCCCGGATGTCGATGGAGGCTAAGAATTCGCCTTGTTCCATCAAGGCGATGATGGAACGGAGGGACTCCATCCTGAACTGTCGGACTTTGACAAATCTGTTCAAGAGCTTTAGGTCCAGGATGGGCCTGACCGTTCCATCCTTCTTGGTGACCATGAACAGATTTGAATAAAAACCGCAGAACCTTTCATCCTCTGGGACAGGGACAAAGACCCTGTCTCGGCAGAGCAACTCAATGGCCTGGGAAAAAGCCCAAGCACGAGTTCCCGCTTCGGGAGGGCGGGAAGTGAAAAACTGGGTTGGGGGAATCAATTTTGTAACCGGAGGACACCAGATCCCTGACCCACTCATCGTGATCGACTGCGAGCCAGGTATGACGAAACAAGAGAAGGCGTCCGCCTACTTTGCTGGTGTCGTCCGGACGAGGTTGCAAGTCATTTAGAAGAAGATGGTTGGGGTCTGGATCCCCTGGACCTAGACTGCATGGTGGGGCCCCTCCAGGAATGGTTGGGCCTGTACGAGGCCCATGGGCTTTTGTCTCTGCCGGCACGGCGCCCCGAACCAGGGGAACTGGCCAGAGTGCCATGCGTAATTTCCACGAAAGGACCGAAAACTAGCCTGCGGCTGTCGACAGAACGGTTGTCTGAATCTCTGCTGTGGAAGGGAAGTACTTTTCCCTCCTGTAGCGTCGTAAATCAGCTTGTCCAGCTTTTCACCAAATAAGCGGCCACTGATATATGGAAGGGACGTGAGGGACTTTTTAGATGCGGAGTCCGCTCGCCAGTTTCTCAAGCATAGTGCTCTCCTAATCGCCACAGCGTTTGAAGCCGTAAGTGCAGAGCAATTGGCCGCGTCCAGGGAAGCGTTTACTAAGTAATCGCCAGCCAAGGAAATTTGATTTGCTAGCTCCACTATGTCAGAGGGAAGATCACTATTCTGTAAGGCCTTATGCAGAGAGTCTGCCCAAAGAGTCACGCCTTTGGCTACCCAGGTAGCAGCGAAGGAGGGATAGAGTGCCGAGCCAGAAGCCTCAAACACTGAACGGGTGAAACTGTCAACTAGGTGATCTGTGGGATCTTTGATAGAAGATCCGTCCGGCACGGATAGGAGAGTTTTAGAGGACAAAAGTGAAACAGAAGGATCCACAGGAGAGGATTCTGTCCATTGTTTGCAGAGATCAGGAGAAAAAGGATATTTGGACTCCAGAGATCTCTGGCCTGCAAAGCGTTTGTCCGGACGCTCCCTATGTTGCTGGACTATGCCCTGGAACTCCGGGTGATTGGCAAACACCCTATGAAGACGCTTGGTCCTTTTGAAGGACACCAAATTATCCGTATAGGAGGTCGCAGGCTCCTCATCAACCTGAAGGGACTGGTTGATGGCCTCAATGAGACTATCTATAGTACTCTGAAAACCTGGCGACTCCACATCAAGAGGCCCATCAGACTCAGGTCCTGGTCGGAACAGGTGCCTGGGGAGTGAGAGCGGGAAGCAGAGCTAACGGACGCCGAGGCACCAGAGGGCCTGGGGGACGAGCTACGGACGTGTTTCCTAGATGGCAGCGTGTGCCTAGAATGAGAGCGGCCCCTGGAGGCTGAAGAATCCGCAGCTGTAGGGGAAGTTTCCTGAATAGGCCGATTAGTAGTCCTGCTCCTGGATGGATCCTGGAGGGACTAGATAGCTTTAGTCAAAGAAGCCATAGATTGCGAAAGTGACAAAGCTCACTCAGTGGGACTGGTCACCGCGGGCTCGTTTGCAGCAGGGGGCTCCTGAGCTCATTTAGGGTCACAAGCATTACAGAGCAGAGCAGTATGCCCGCTTGGTAGCGCAGCCTGACAGGAGGTGCAAGAAGTGAAGAACACCGTATGTGTTTTTGCAGATTTTTTGGAGGGTTTAGGCAGAGACATGTTGTACCTGCTAACCTCCGTGCAGGGCTGATGTGGGGCACTTATGTGCAGCTAAGGGTACTTTCACATTTGCGTTTCCCTGATCTGCGGACGGCTGCGGACTTCCTCCGTGAAGCCCCGCCCTCGGCCGCACCTCTGCCGCTAGCTCCGCCTACTTCTGCATGCCGCCCGCATGCGGCCTGCGTACCCATCTCTAACATTAGGTACGCAGGTCGTGCGGCTGTATGCGGAGGCTGCCGCATGCGTCATTTTGACGCTGCAGATAAAAAAAAAAAAAATGCTACAGGCTGCGCCCTACGCTGGTCGCCGCAGCGTCAAAACGACGCATGCGGCAGCCTCCGCATACAGCCGCACGACCTGCGTACCTAATGTTAAAGATAGGTACGCAGGCCGCATGTGGGCGGCATGCAGAAGTAGGCGGAGCTAGCGGCGGAGGTGCGGCCGAGGGCGGGGCTTCACGGAGGAAGTCCGCAGCCGTCCGCAGATCAGGGAAACGCAAATGTGAAAGTACCCTAAAATAGCAGAGTACTCTGTGTGCAGGAGGAGGGCCTGTGTTAGCGTGCAGAGCACCTACCCAGGGTCCTATGTCCTGCCGCAGCGCTGTGCCGACTGGGAGGGGAGGAGTGCAGCTGGCGTCAAGAAGCTCCTTGCATCAAAGATGGCTGCCGAGATTATGTTGAGCGCTTCTCGCAGTGTGCGAGAAGCGCTAAACCGGCAGGCGGGGCCTCACGCATGATGTGCGGTGTGGCCGAAGCTGGGGACTAAATTAGCGGTGCCCGGCCGCAAGATGCGGCCAAGCCCGCGGTGCGCTCGGGAGCCCCCACCCCCACAATACTCACCGCTGATGGTCCTTTTCAGGTGAGGTATGAGGGGAGGGTGCAGTAACCCTCAATCTGCCACCCTCTTGATGAGGAGGTGGAGAGGGACTGAGGAGCTCCATGCAGCACCGCTGTTCTTCAATGGTGGTGCAGAGGGAGGGCAGCCGGAGTGTGCATATGAAAGGTGGCCTCTGTGTATCCTAAGGGTTCGCTCCCCTAGGATTTCACAGGGCTAGGTCTCGGCAGTAAATCCCACGTCGCAGGAGAGGGTACGGGGAGGTGAAACTCGCCGTGGTCGCCTGTTGATGTTTTGGGGGAGATCGGCCCCCTTAAAAGGGTCCGTCGCACCATCATCCTCTTGCGCAAAAAGGTAAAAATAAAAATAAGAAAGTCGGAAAAAAAACAGATGCTGTGTGCCTCCTACGGACACTAAGCAAGAACTAGTATTATCCGGAGCCAGTGAGTGGTGTATACTGCAGAGGAGGAGCTAACCTTTTTTGTATTTACTTAGGCTGGGTTCACATTACGTTAGTGGTGTCCGTTAGACGGACTACGTTACACAGCGGCATAACGCGGTGTAACGTAGTCTGTTTAACGCCGCCATTGACTCCAATGTCGGACGCATCACTAGCGCACGCCCACAATGGGCGTGCGCTAGGGATGTGCCGTCATTGAGTGATGGACCCTGAAACGCGGGCTGCAGTGTTTCCGGGTCCGTCACTGCTAGGGCAGATAGAGCTAGCAGATGCTCTATCTGCGTTTACAGAAGCCCGTTATTGTATGTGTTGAACGGGCTGCTGTAAACGCAATGTGAACCCAGCCTTAGTGTCAGCCTCCTAGTGGCAGCAGCATACACCCAGAGTCCTGTGTCCCCCAATGTGGCGATGGAGAAGAAAAGTTGTTAGCAAAGTTACAAGATTAATACATTAGAATATTTAAAATGCAGAAAGATCTACCTAGTGTTAGACAAGTCATACACAAATTTAAAGGGAATGTGGATTTAAAAAAAGGGAAAGGAGCACCATGGTGATTTTTTTTTTTTCTTTAATTGTTCCCTCAGTTAGCAAATCGGTAATGTGTGTATCCTGAGTGCATTAAAGTACTTATCCTTCACCACCTTCTGTCGTTTCCAGCGCTGCTCCGGTCCTCTTCTGTTTCAGGTGATGTCAACCCTGACTGACCAGTTCACACCGTCAACTGCTAGTTCTTTTCTTAACATAAGACTTATTTCGAAGCGCTGGAAACGCCAGCAAAATGTGACTTAACACCTTCACCCACAAGCCTGTTTTCACCTTCATGATCAGGCCAAATTTTACAATTCTGACCAGTGTCACTTAATGTGATAATGACCCTAGAATGCTTCAACAGATTCCACTGATTCCGAGACACTGTTTTCATGACATTGTACTTTACGATAGTGTTAAAATTTATTCGATATGACTGTGAAAAAAAAAAAAAATTGTAAAAAGAATTTGAAAATTTTGCAATTTTCAAACTTACCGTATGTACTCGAGTATAATCCGAGATTTTCAGCCAAAAAAAATGGGCAGAAAGTTCCCCTCTCGGCTTATACTCGAGTCATGGTCGGCGGGTGAGCGACGACTGTCAAATACTCACCTGCATGTCACACGGTCTTCGGGCGCGGCAGCTTCTTCCCCTGTTCAGAGGTCACTGGTAGAGCTCATTAAAGTAATGAATATGGACTCCACTCCCATAGGGGTGGAGCCGCATATTCATTACTGCAATGAGGGATACCATGTCACCGCTCACTACAGGAAGAAGCTGCCACGCCCGGAGAATGTGGGACATGCAGGGACCGCGTCAGGAGCGCCGGGAGCAGGTGAGTATTTCATATTCACCTTTCCGCGTTCCACCGACGCTCCGTCTTCCGCATCCTCTGCACTGACTGTTCAGGTCAGAGGGCGCGATGACGTATTAGTGTGCGCGCCGCCCTCTGCCTCAACAGTCAGTGCGGAGAGACGGGACGCTGAGGAGCAGCAACGAGAGGCAAGTATGTCATTTTTTTTTAGTGCAGCAGCAGCATTATATGTGGCACATTGTTATATGCAGCATCTATGGGGCCATAAAGAACTGCATGAAGCATTATATGGGGCATCTATGGGGCCATAATGAACTGCATGGAGCATTATATGGGGCATCTATGGGGCCATAACTGCATGGAGCATTATATGGGTCATCTATGGGCCATAAAGAACTGCATGGAGCATTATACGGGGCATCTATGGGGCCATAATGAACTGCATGGAGCATTATATGGGGCATCTATGGGGCCATAATGAACTGCACGGAGCATTATATGGGGCATCTATGGGGCCACAATGAACTGCATGGAGCATTATATGGGGCATCTATGGGGCTATAACTGCATGGAGCATTATATGGGGCATCTATGGGCCATAAAGAACTGCATGGAGCATTATATGGGGCATCTATGGGGCCATAATGAACTGCATGGAGCATTATATGGGGCATCTATGGGGCCATAATGAACTGCATGGAGCATTATATGGGGCATCTATGGGGCCATAATGAACTGCATGGAGCATTATATGGGGCATCTTTGGGGCCATAAAGAACTGCATGAAGCATTATATGGGGCATCTATGGGGCCATAAAGAACTGTATGGAGCATTATATGGGGCATATTTTAATATGGAGCATCTTCTGGGGCCATAATGAACTGCATGGAGCATTATATGGGGCATATTTGTATATGGAGCATCTTATGGGGCCATAATGAACTGTATGGAGCATTATATGGTGCTACTGATTCAATATGGATATTCAAAAACACAACCTACTGATGTCTCAATTAATTTTACTTTTATTGGTATCTACAGTATTTTTATTTTTGACATTTACCGGTAGCTGCTGCATTTTCCACCCTAGGCTTATACTCGAGTCAATAAGTTTTCTCAGTTTTTTGTTGCAAAATTAGGGGGGGGGGGGGGGGGGTGTCGGCTTATACTCTGGTTGGCTTATGCTCGAGTATATACGGTAATTTTTATGCCCTTAAATCAGAGATATATGTCACACAAAATAGTTGATAAATAACATTTCCGACATGTCTACTTTACATCAGCACAATTTTCAAATGTTTTTTGTTAGGAAGTTATAACAGTTAAAAGTTGACCAGCGATTTTTCATTTGCCCAACAAATTTTACAAAACCATTTTTTTTTTTTTTAGGGACCACATTAGATTTGAAGTGAGGCCCATATGACAGTACCTAAAAGTGACATTTAAAAAAAAACAAAAAAAAAAACTGCACCCCTCAAGAGGCTCAGAACCACATTCAAGAAGTTTATTGAACCCTTCACCTGCCACTATGATTCACCAGGTTATTAAGAGTTCATAGACACCAATCATGTCTAGGTTGTTTTATTTAGGTGCTGACAAAAAAAAAAAAAAAAAGAAAAAAAACTATTTTCTGAGACCCCTGGCGTCACATCCGGGGCTGGTTGAGGGCTTATTTTTTTGCGTACGGAGCCGATGGTTTCTATTGATAACATTTTGATATGAATGCGATCTTTTTATCGCCCGTTGTTGCATTTTAATACAATGTTACTACGACAAAAAAAAAAAAAAAAAAAAATTCTGCCGTTTTGACTTTTTCGCTACGCCGTTTACCAATCGGATTAATTCTTTTTATAGCTTGATACATCGAGAAATTCTCAAAGCGGCGATACCAAATACGTGTATTTTTAATTTTGTTTAATTTGTTTTATTTTGAATGGGGCGAATGGAGGGTGATTTGAACTTTTATATATTGTTTAATATTTTTAAAAACTTTTTTTCACTTTACATTGGCTTCAATAGTCTCCATAGAGACTAGAAACTGCGATCATCCAATCGCTTGTGCTGCTCTATGGAGCAGAAATGCTCACTTGCTATGAGCAACGACCACTCATAGCAATCCGGCAATGACAACCACAAGGGTCTGGTTACAAAACCCGGATTGTCATGCCAACCCATTGGTGACCCACTGTCATGTGACACGGGCACATAGGGGCACATATCAGCTGTTCAAAACAGCTGACATGTGCCAGAGTCCACATCAAAGGAAGAGATACGACATGCCCAGCACATGCACAGCGTATGTCGTGAAGGTTAACCCTTATGGCGCTTCGCGGAAATTTTTGGCATGTGGAAGGAAAAAAAAAGAACATTTTAACTATGTCACACAAATTTTAACTTTAGATCAAACAGTTTTTATTCGCACATCAGAGGAGAGAGAAATGGGGTCCCCCAAACCCCCCATGTACCTCCGATATCCCTGCAACCCCTACCCCTGTGAAGTTCCCCAGGCCGCCGGAGTCTTCTTACGGAAAGAAAAGGGTGGGCGCATACGCAGTGCGCCAGCCGAGATCTACCAGCAGGCACCCGGCAAAAATAGGAAATTTCTCCTACTGGTTCATTTTGATCACGGTGATAGGGTCTATCACAGTGATCAAAATAATAAAAAAAAGAACAAATAAAACCCACCTTTATCACCCCCTTAGTTAGGTAAAAATAATGAAATAAAAAAAATATATATTTATTTATTTCCATTTTTCCATAAGGAAGGCTAAAGTGAGCTGTGCTAAAGCTAGGGTTGGAGCTAAAGTTAGGGTTGGGATGTGTTAGGGTTGGGATGTGTTAGGGATCGGGTTGGGGTTAGGTTCATGGTTAGGGTTGGGATTAGGGGTGTCTTGAGGTTAGAGTTGGGATTAGGGTTAGGCTAGGTTCACATTTGCGGTTCAGTCTGCAGCGTCTCGTCCGCAACCGCATTACAAAACGCATGCAAAGGAATGATAACGCTGCGTTTTTTTTATCCGCATCAACTTTACGCATGACGGATAAAAAAACGCAATGTTTGCATGCGCAAGAGTTTGACAGGAAAAAATTTTTCAAGAAGAATTTCCTTGAAACAAGCATGCGATTTCTCTATATAAACCCTTGTACAGATGAAATCCTCACATTTTGCTCCTGTATCCGGTGTCAAGATGGATCTTCTCATGGAGAGTTTCTTTCGGAATCTGGATTTGGATGTCCTTTGCATTTGTTTGTGAGCAAGAACGGTAAAGTGAAAACCAGAGAAGACTGTGTCGGCGCTTTTGGCAGCACCCGATTCTTGAACTACGAAAGAAGCCATGGAGCCTACCACTCCTTATTCAGTGAGCTCAGTGAAAACCCAGAGAAATATTTAAAGTACACGAGGATGTCTCAAGACAGCTTTATGGAATTGCTGGACAGTGTACAAGGAGCCATCAGCAGGCATGACACCCAGAGCCGTAGAGTGATTCCTGCTGAGGAACATCTGCTGGTGACACTAAGGTACGTAATATTTAAACATTAACGCCTGTCATAATTATTGTTCTGCAATGTACTTAATATTTTTCCCTTTTTTTTTTGCGAATATACTGTCCTAAATATTATTGTTATATAGGTCAGTGCTATGGTAGGTGACAATGGATTAGCTCCATTGTCTCTTCAGTCTGCATTTCTATATTTATATATACTGATGCAGACTGAAGAGATGATGGAGCTAATCCACCTCATATCTATGTCATACTAGTCAGAACTAGAGCTGACACCTGGGCAGGTGAGCATTGTTGACCCCTGACAGCTGTATTAATATATTTTTGGAGTATTTTCAGTACTCTGCGTTTTTGCCACCTCCTAACTCCGTTACACACACAAGAAGCAAAGCTGCTGTGTAAAGCAAATAAAAAAGAGGAGCAGTATATTGTGTGTCATGGAGCTATGAGGTGGCAAAAACACAGTATGTGTAGACAGCGACGTGTGTTGACGGCGCACGGTGTGTGTTGACAGCGACGAAAGAGACAAAGATCAAGCAGTGATTGGGGGAAAACACCACAAATTTATTTACAAAAATAAAAATTTACTTTTACGAACCGTTGAGGGGGAAATGTTATGGACCTGGGGTGTGTGGAGCTGGGGTGTGTGGAGCTGGGGTGTGTGGAGCTGGGAGGATTGGCTACGGGTGGACGATGAAGGGGTTCCAGGGGAAGGGGTAACTAAACTTGCGGGGTCTGGGAGGTCAAGGATAGAAGTAGACACATTAGGAGTTGAAACATGGGACGGGAGAGAAAAACTGAACACAGACACATTGGAAAGTAGTACACCACTTCTGCTGCCTTATGTCCTTTTTGCTTTCTGTCCAGTTTTATGCGACATCCTCCCTTTTTTTTTGTGTCTCCTTGGGTGGGTAGGAGTGGTGGGGTCAGCAGGGCATATGAACTGGACCCGGCCTGGTGGTGGTGGTTGACAGCTGTGCAGGTTCTTCCAGTGGCCTACTGGTTGTGGCGGTGGGCAGCCGTGCAGAATCTTCTGGTGGCCAACTGATGGTGGCGGTGGTCAGCCGTACAGGAGCAGGTCTTGGCATGGTGGTGGAGTGGATTGCAGCAGCACCCGGCATGGTGGTGGCGGTGTAGTGGTGCGCGGCAGGACTGGGCATGGTGGTGGCAGTACAGTGGTATGCAGCAGAACTTGGTATTGATGTTAAGTGTGTAATTGGTGGCACAGGTGGAAATACCACCTGTGCCTGGTGGAAGTACAGAGTCTGCTGCATAGCCTGAACGTAAGCAGCGTTGCACGCCTGCATCACGTTGAGCTGGAGATCAGGCGTAAGGTGTTCCGACATTCCCTGCTATATCTTGTTAAAAAAAAATGGTGTGCTGGTCTTTGGAGGTCGGCTTCCAGATGATTAAGGAGTTGGTTGACATCCTAGAAAAGTGTGTTAATATGGGTCAGACCACTTTCCAGTCTATCTCCCAGCGCCTTTAAGCGATTCTGGAAGACCGAGCTCAAGTGAATAAACTCGGGCATGAGTGACCTGTCCGAGGTCTTCTGCTGATGGCTTGATTCCATACAATTTTATGTTCAAAATGTCAAACTGTGCTCCCTCCCTTCTGAGCCCTGCCATGCGTCCAAAGAGTGACTTTGCCCCACATACAGGGTATCGACAGACTCAAGAGAAATTGCACAACAAATTTAGTGGTCCATTTTCTCCTGATACCCTTGTGAAAATAAAAAAAATAAAAATTGGTTCCAAATTATTTTTTTTTGTGAAAAAGGTAAAATGTTCATTTTTTCCTTCCACATTGCTTTAGTTCTCGTGAAGCACCTGAACGGTTAAAAAACTTCTTGAATGTGGTTTTGCGCACCTTGAGGGGTGCAATTTTTAGAATGGTGTTACTTTTGGGCATTTTCTGTTATATTGACCCCCCAAAACTAACTTCAAATGTGAGGTGGTCCCTAAAAAAAAAAATGGTTTTGTAAATTTTGTTGTAAAAATTAGAAATCGCTGGTTAACATTTAACCCTTATAACGTCCTAACAAAAAAAAAAAAATGATGTTTCCAAAATTGTGCTCATGTGAAGTAGACATGTGGGAAATGTTATTTACTAACTATTTTGTGTGACACCACTGATTTAAAGGGTAAATGTTCAAGATTTTTGCCAAATTTCCATTTTTTCATAAATAAACTCAAGTTATATTGAAGAATTTTTACCACCAATATGAAGTACAATATGTCATGAAAAAAACAATCTCAGAATCAGTGGGATAAGGTGAAGCGTTCCAGAGTTAAAACCAAAGTGACAGTGTCATTAAGTACCAAATTGGCTCTGTTATTAAAGGGTTAAAGGATTTAAAAACTGATCTCCATATACTTCACAAAAGGCAGCGGCTACCGATATCACAGGAAAAGGGCTCGTTCGGCCATATTGAAGTCTGCATGCCTTAAAGGGAATCTGTCACCCCTGGGACACTTACCGTATATACTCGAGTATAAACCGAACAGAGTATAAGCCGAGACCCCTACCTTTGCCACAAAAAACTGGGAAAACTTAATGACTCAAGTATAAGCCTAGGGTGGAAAATGCAGCAGCTACCGGTAAATTTCAAAAATAAAAATAGGTAGCAATAAAAGTAATTGAGATATCAGTAGGTTAAGTGTTTTTGAATATCCATATTGAATCCCCATATAATGCTCCATAGAGTTTATGATGGGCTCCATAAGATGCTCCATACTAAAATATGCCCCATATAATGCTGCACAAAGGTTAATAAGGGCCCCATAAGATGCTCCATAGAGATATATGCCCCATATAATGCTGCACAAATGGTGATTATGACCCCCATAAGATGCTCCATAGAGATATTTGCCCCATATGCTGTTGCTGCTATTAAAAAAAAAAAAAAAATGACACTCTCACCTCGTCGCTCAGGCCCCCGGCACATGCAATATTCACCTGTCCTCGTTCCAATGCTGCGTGCCGATCCATCTTCCGACTCTCTGCAGTGACTGTTCAGGCAGAGGAAGCGCACTAACCACGTCATCGCGCCCTCTGACCCGAGCGTCACAGCAGAGGACGCGGAAGACGGATCGGCTAACGGTGGTGGAACGAGGACAGGTGAATATCGCGCAATGATGATCACCCTCCCCATTATACTCACCTGCTCCTGGCGTGATGCCTGGCAGCTTCCCTGATGGCCTTCTCCGGGCGCTGACAGCTTCTTCCAGCGTTGAGCGGTCACTGGTACCGCTCATTACAGTAATGAATATGCGGCTCCACCCCTATGGGAGTGGAGTCGGGTCCATATTCATTACTGTAATGAGCAGTACCATGTGACGGCTCAACGCTGGAAGAAGCTGTCAGCGCCCGTAGACCATAGGAGATACAGGGACCACGCCAGGAGCAGGTGAGTATGTCACAGCCGCCACTCCCCCTCCCACCCCCCTGGGACAATGTCTCGAGTATAAGCAGAGAGCGGCACTTTCAACCTAAAAAAAAAAATAGGCTGAAAATCTAGGCTTATACTCGCGTATATACGGTAAGCTATTCCTATGGGCATACAGTTGATAGAATGGTTCAAATATTCCTACCTGTATGCCTCATAGCAGCGGTGTAGTTGAGAAATTGAATTTTAATCTTTTATGTTAATGATTTCTTCCAGACTCCAGGGCGTGCGGTGTCTGTATGAAATCTCTACCTCTTGTTTTCATTATAATACCACTCCGCACTCCCATGTACGTTACAAGTAGGGTTGAGCGACCTTTACATTTATAGGATCGGGTCGGGTTTCACGAAACGCGACTTTTTCAAAAGTCGGGTCGAGTGAAATCGGCCGATCCTATAAAAAAGTCGGGGTCGGGGTCGGCCGAAACTCGAAACCCAATGCAGTGCACTGGGTTTCCAATGGTTCCCAGGGTCTGAGGGGGCAGAAACTCTCCTTCAGGCCCTGGGATCCATATTTAAGTGTAAAATAAAGAATTAAAATAAAAAAATATCGCCATACTTACCCTCTGATGCACCCTGGTACTAAGCGGGAACCTTCCTTCCTTAGAATCAGCCTTCCAGGACCTTGCGGTGACGTCGTGGCTTGTGATTGGTCGCGCGGCCGCCCATGTGACCGCTCGCGCGACCAATCACAAGCCGCGACGTCACCGAAGGTCCTGGAAGGGCTGATTCTTAGGAAGGAAGGCTGCCGGAAAGAAGCCGAGGGTGAGTATATTCCTATTAGGCCGGAGACACACTGGTGCGAGATACGGCCGAGTCTCGCTGGTTAAAAGCAAGCTGTGGCACCTGCACTCCGGAGCGGAGCGTGCAGCTGCATAGCAATACATGGAGCCGCACGCTCTGCTCCGGAGTGCCGGTGCCACAGCTTGCTTTTAACCAGCGAGACTCGGCCGTATCTCGCACCAGTGTGTCTCCGGCCTTAGGTATATACTCACCCTCGCACGCGCCCTGCTTCTTTCCGGCAGCCTTCCTTCCTAAGAATCAGCCCTTCCAGGACCTTCGGTGACGTCACGGTGACGTCGCGGCTTGTGATTGGTCGCGCGAGCGGTCACATGGGCGGCCGCGCGACCAATCACAAGCCGCGACGTCACCGCAAGGTCCTGGAAGGCTGATTCTAAGGAAGGAAGGTTCCCGCTTAGTACCAGGGCGCATCAGAGGGTAAGTATAGCGATATTTTTTATTTTAATTCTTTATTTTACACTTAAATCTGAATTCCGATACCAATTCCCGATATCTTAAACATATCGGGAATCGGTATCGGAATTCCGATTCCAGATTCAGAAGATCGCCGACTTCATGGCCGACCCCACACAGGGGTCGGGTTTCATGAAACCCGACTTTGCCAAAAGTCGGCGACTTCTGAAAATTGCCGACCCGTTTCGCTCAACCCTAGTTACAAGCTCTCCTTGGCAATCTTTAGAAAATGTTTCATTGAAGGGGGCTCAGCATTTGTGACCCGAATTTACAAGCCAAAGTAGCTACAAAGAATCTTTCTCTGAATGATCTCCCTTTTCTGTGTTTTACATGGATTACTCCGATTTATATGGACCCTAGTAGGAAAAGAGCATAACGAGAACAGGAGAACCCCTTTCAAGCCATTAGCCCCATAAGGCCAAGTCACATCGGGTGTTTTTTCGAATGCGTTTTTTATGCCAATTTTCAGCTGTGTTTCAGAGTACCAGCAAAGTCTATGAGATTTCAGAAATCTCATGCACACAGCTTGTTTTTTTTTTGTCATCAGGATTTTGTGCTTTACTGCGTTTTATGCACAATGGAGAGTGTCATTTAGATCAGCATTTTTCACAAATTGAAATGAATGGGTGATGAAAAATGCAAATATCGAGTTTTGCTGCATTTTATGTGCCAAAACCTGATTGTATAGAAAAGCACTTTTTTTTTCAAAACTAAACTATCAGTATGCCCAAGAGGAATATTTAGCATGCCAAAACCGCAGTAAAAAACGCTGAAAAACCTGTTTTTTTTTCCTGCATCTTCCTTCCCACTAAGAGATCAGGTTTTGCTGTGGAAAAAAAAATGCCTAGTGTGACTTTACCCTAAGTATTGCTGAGGTTTTAAAGGTAATCTGTCACAACATTTGACCTATGGGCATACAGGCTATAGACTGCTGAGGAGAGTCCTACCTGTATGCCTCAAAGCTGATAAATCACCTTTTATTACTTTATGCAAATGACCTCTTCCAGGTTCTGGGAAGGATGTTGGCTGGAGGATAACTCCCCTTTAAGTAAAATAAGATCTGGAGGCAAAGTTACCAGTGTGAGGTGTAATGGCTGCTCTCTACACTCATGATCTCACTGCAGAGCAGAGTGTGATTATACCTAACATCTGAAGGTTCCTCTCATCTTCAATCTCACAGGCAAACATGGCTCCAACATTGTTACAATACAGCAAAGTTCAAAAGCTACAAAAAAGCAAGAAGACAAAATTTAATTTCTCCTGTTCTGTGTTAGTTAGTTGTCTCACACTGGTGACGTCCCCTTCATGTAAAATAAGCTCTGGAGGCAGAGTTATCCTCCGGGTAACATCCTCCCCATAGTCTGGAAGATGCCATTTATATAAAGTGATAAAAAAACAAGCTATCTGATATGAAACATACAGGGAGGGCTTTTCTCAGTAGTCTATAACCTGTATGTCCATATTAATAGTTTAGATAGTTCAAATGTGGTGATAGATTCCCTTTAAGGAGTATCAGGATTCACCATAACTGTATTAATAAAAAGATGATCCACACTTTTCAATATATTAAAAGTCACAATAAAACTTACATTGCCTGATAAAGTAAAAAAATAGTAAACGCTAGAAGCCAACTCTAGCAAGTTACATACTCATACCCTCCGGCGAATTCTGGCTCTGCTCTGCCAAGAAGATGAGCAATGAAATCGGTCTCACAACAGACATGGATATGGCGCTCATGAGGACAGCAGCGAAGACCTTCATAAAGTGCTGCACAGTAGCCTTTCTCTTTACTACAGTCTAGATCACCAATCAAAATGTTGTAAGCTCTAAGTACTTTGTTCTTGCAGTCTGTACAAAACCTGTTGATGGAAAGGAAATTGTGACTATAATGAAAAAACTATATACAGTGAAAAGGTGTTCAGCATGCATTACCCCCTTCATATCCTGTAAGTCACGGTAAGAAGGTCACATCAACAAACTACTATACTATTAGGACAATAGTGACAGAGCAGGCACAGGAGCTGTGCCCGCAGAACCCTCATCAGTGGGATTCAGGTGTAACTATTAGCTGATGACATTACTGTGTATTCACAACTGCAATATATTACGTGCTAGTCTAGAGCTTAGTCTGCTGCCAGTCTAATCCACCTGCCCCCACCCATGCCCTGGCCTCTCCTCCCTGTCAATCCCTTCACTGGCTCCACATTACCCAAAAACTCCAGTTCAAAACCCTAACCATGGCATACAAAGCCATCCAGAACCTGTGTTCTCCATACATCTGTGACTTAGTCTCCCAGTACTTACCAGCACGCAATCTCTGATCCTCACAATATTTAATTCTCTACTCCCCGTTTATCTCCTCTTCCAAACAATTCTCATGCAAGATTTCTTCCTTGCATTCCGCCTACTCTGGAACTCTCTGACATCACATATCAGACTCTCGCCTACCATGGAAACCTTCAAAAAAGGAACCTGAAGACCTAACTCTTCCGACAAGCCTAACACCGGCAATAACCCTTGTTCTATTGTAAAGCTGCACAAGCAGCTCTACACTCACCTATTGTATCCTCACCCATCCCATGTAGACTGTTAGCCCTCGCGGGCAGGGTCCTCTCTCCTCCTGTACCAGTAGGTGACTTGTAGCGTTCAAGATTATTGTACATGTTTATTATTATGTATACCCCTTTCACATGTAAAGTGCCATGGAACAAATGGTGCTATGATACTAAATAATAACATAAAAACAAAGCCCATTTAGGGAACTTATCGACATTTTAATTTTTGTATTAGAAGTGTTGAAATAACAATTACATACCTGTGCTTACGAAGGTAGTTTTCCAAAGTTTCTAAAAGACAACTGGAATCAATTAAAACAACTTCATCACGGCATTCCTGGGACATTATTTCCCAGATATCCATCCAGTTTCCCCTGTAGGAAAGGGAAACATAAAAAAAAAAAAAAAAAAAATAGAGGTGATGCAGAAAGATCTAGATAAGCTTGAAAAATGGGCAGCGATTAACAGAATAGTATTTAAAAAGAAAGAAATTAAGATTCTAAATCTAGGCAAGAAAAAACGAAAGTTACATCTACAGAATGGGAATTAAGCAACACGTGTGAAAAAGACTTCGGTATACTAATAGATCACAGACTGCACATGAGTCAACAGTGTGATGCAGCAGCAAAAAAGACAGTTCTGGGATGTATTTTGTGAAGCATAGAGTCTAGATAACATGACAATTATCTCCATCTCCACCTCCTTGGTCAGGCCTAATCTAGAATACTTTGTCTAGTTTTATTTAAAAAAAATAAATAAAAAAAATAAAAAAGACATGGAAAAACTGGTGGAAGTTCAGATAAGAGCTACCAGAATGGTGAGGTGACTGCAAAGTATGTTGTATGAGGAACAGTTAAAGGATCTGGGAAAGTTTAGCTTGCAAAAAAGAAGGCTAAGAGGAGACTTAATGGCTGTCTACAAATATCTGAAGGGATGTCACAGTATAGGGTGATCATTATTATTCTCATTTGGAAATGGAAACACGAGAAGAAATGGAATGAAACTGAAAGGGAGAAGATACAGATTAGACATTAGAAAAAAACTTTTTGACAGTGAGGGTGGAGTGGAACAGGCTGCCTTAAGAGGTGGCGAGTTCTCCTTCAATGAAAGTTTTCAAACAGAGGCTGGACAGACATCTGTCTGGGATGGTTTAGTGAATCCTGCATTGAGCAGGGGGCTGGACCAGATGACCCAGGATGTCCCTTCCAACCCTAACATTCTATGATTCTATTTGCTTGAAAAAGTCTTGAAACATAAGATAATGATTTAACAGAGATCACAGATAAATGCTGAAATTTCCATAAACTTTTAATAGAGTAGCTAAGAAATTAAAAAATATTCTTTATTATTCTCAAAACCTCTGAACACAGTTACAACAACATTTAGAATTTATATCCAGAGGCTAAAAGATTAAAGAGAACCTGTAAAACCACAGGCAGCATGAACCAGAGCCTGGCTGTGCGATTCTTTCTCTGAAACGCTGGGGTGATTGGGAAAAATGTGTGGCCAAGTTCCTGGACTGCTTCTTCAGATCACAAAAAGGTCACTAATGTAAAGCATGTATAATTCAATCCTCTCTGTGTCCTGGCCAATGCCATTGCCAAATAGGTCATTGACAATTACACAGCAAGTTTGGAACTGTGCGGTTAGTCGGTCAGAAAAGCATTGGCAAATGTTTGCTCCTAGCACCTTAGAATTCAGAGACTCCACTCTGGAATTTCTACTTTGTGCAATCCATTTCAGTACCATACATGAATCCAGTGAGCTCTTTACTAAGCCATTCTCTCACAAATGTATGTTGCTAACATAACACACAATAGCCTTGTGCCACACTGATCTTTTTTACTGCTTCGCTGAACATTTAATTATGCAGGGAGAACACCGTTTCACCTGTAAAACAGCACAACTGATCAAATAAAAACCTGAATTCCATGAGTAAGAAATGAGTCCCAACTCTTTTGTCCATATAGTGTAAGTTCCACTTATAACGTAAGAGCATGTCTCTATGCTTCGTTACAGCAATCCCACAAAATGACAAAATAAAAACTTACCCCAAAGGTTTTGGTTTGTGTGTGTCCAAAGAATGCAGTTGACATCTTTTATTTTTCTTGCTTTTTGGAATTGCTTCTATCATACAGCTGAGCTTAGTCCTATAAAATAAAATATACATTTAGGGCATGAATAATTGAAGGGAATCTGTCAGTGGGATTTGATATGTAATCTGAGAGCAGCATGATGCAGGGGCAGAGACCATGATTCCAGCTATGTATCACTTACTGGACTGCTTGGTGCAGTTTTGATAAATTTCTCTGCTGTAGATGTAGCAATGGTCACCCACTTAATTTGGCAGCTTCATATGTACATTGGCATCTTGAGGAAAATGCATATTCAGTGGTTCTGGCATGGTTACACTGATTTGACTGGCTGGCCTGCAGTTGAGAAGTAGTCCTCTAGTCATAATCTCCTGCTGTTAAAACACTGTAGTTTTAATACAACAAACAGCCTGGGACGAGGCACTATTTCCCTATATTATGCTGCTCACAGATTAAATAGCAAAAATCTTCTGACAGATTCCCTTTAAGACAGCAGTTGAACAAAGCAAACTTAATGAAGGAAAACCTAGTGTGAGATGCACATAATTCACTAAGAGATAAAAGCAACTGAATGAATTAGGCACATCTATACAACTGGCGTGTGCCTATGCCAGAAATATTACTCCAGTCAGCGGCTGGTGCACATTTCTGGCCATACAGCCAAGTGCCATAATAAATACCTCTGTAGTTGCAGCTCTGTCCCTCCCTCCACACTGACTGTTGTGATATGAAAGCTGAAGGTGTTTGCAATCACACTGCTCTACACCTCCTCACCCCACATTAAAGGGAACCTATCACCCCGTTTTTTAAAGATTAGATAAAAATAGTGTGAAATAGGGGCAGAGCTGGGCTTTACATTAGTGCCTTTTTGGTGCCTTTACACCCCCCGTTAGGCTGCCGAAATACCTTTGTGAAGTGGCCGTTTTCTGCTGTCACTCAAGTTGGTCAGGTCGGATGGGCGTGGTCAAGCGCTGTTTCTCCCCCAGATCAGGCTCATCATTACGTTGGTGGCGTAGTGGTGTGCGCATGTCCAAAGAGAAGATCCACTGCCCAGGAGATTCAAAACAGCGCGGTCTTCGCTATTCGCCGTTTACCGGTGGGCGCGGCCATCTTTCCTGTGGCCACGCGTGCACAGATGGAGCGCTCTGCTGCCCGGGGCTTCAGGAAAATGGCCGCGGGATTCCGCGCGTGCGCAGATGGAGATCGCGGCGGCCATTTTCCTGAAGCCCCGGGCAGCAGAGCGCTCCATCTGCGCACGCGCGGCCACAGGAAAGATGGCCGCGCCCACCGGTAAACGGCGAATAGCGAAGACCGCGCTGTTTTGAATCTCCTGGGCAGTGGATCTTCTCTTTGGACATGCGCACACCACTACGCCACCAACGTAATGATGAGCCTGATCTGGGGGGAGAAACAGCGCTGTCACCACGCCCATAGGACCAGACCAGCGTGAGTGACAGCAGAAAACGGCCACTTCACAAAGGTATTTCGGCAGCCTAACGGGGGTGTAAAGGCACCAAAAAGGCAGTAATGTAAAGCCCAGCTCTGCCCCTATTTCACACTATTTTTATCTAATTTTTAAAAAACGGGGTGATAGGTTCCCTTTAACTGCCTCATGATAAAAGCTACAACAGGCGTTAGTAATCACACTCGGCTCTGCTATACTGAACAAAGTAGAAATTAGAGATGCAGAGATATTAAATTACTACCATACCAGAGATTCATCTCTGGGGGCGTGTATTTTGACCCCTGCATGACACCTCTTGCTTATGATTGGTCAAAGTCATGCAGAGAAGTACATGCCCCCAGAGGAGAATCTCTGGTAATGTTCCATTGGGCTGCTCATAAATTATAATCTATATGCCTATAAGGCTACTTTCACACTAGCGTTAACTGCATTACGTCTCAAATCGTCTTTTTTCATAAAAAACGCATCCAGCAAAAGTTTTTGCAGGATGCGTTTTTTCCCCATAGACTTGTATTGGCGACGTATTGCGACGGATTGGCATACGTCGTGTCCGTCGACGTATGCGTCGAAATTTGGCGACACGTCGTCAGCAAAAAACGTTGATTGTAACGTTTTTTGTCTCCGCCTAAAAAACGTGTCGCGACGCATCCTGCGGCATGCGTCGTTGGCTACAATGAAAGCCTATGAGCGACGGATGCGTCGGGACATGTTGTACGACGCAATACAGCGCTGCAATACGTTTTTTTTACACTGAGCATGCTCAGAAGAAGGATTTTGTTGCCAATTGGCCAGACACCCCCAAATCTATATAAACCTGGCCTGGGCCTTCAACCCCACATATGCCAGCAAGAAGACCAAGCGAGAAGACTGCCAGCAAGAGCCAGTTAGCCAGAAGACCCTAGCCAGCCACAGGAGCCAGCCACAGGAGCCAGCCACAGGAGCCAGCCACAGGAGCCAGCCACAAGACTCCAGCAAGCCGGCCACAAGACTCCAGCCACCATAGAGCCAGTGTGAGTATTGCAATTTTTGTGTGCATCTGTGTGCCTGTGCATTTGTGTGTGTATGAGGTACTGACTACAGCAAGAGCTAAAAACCTGAAGAGAACCAGAGGCCTGCCATCGTCCTGCACCAGCCAGTGCCATGCTAGAGTCCAGATCCACCCCGATGCCAGCCACTGTGAAGACATGCAGCTCCAGCCAAAGGATTGTCAGCCTTTTTTACGTGTGTGTGTGTGGTGTGTGTATGCGTCTTTTGATTGGGTTCACCTTTCTGCCTTTGTTGTACATATGTGTATTTTCATAAAGCTTATGTGCGTGTGTGTGTGTGTGTGTGTGTGTGTGTGTGTGTGTGTGTGTGTGTGTGTGTGTGTGTGTGTGTGTGTGTGTGTGTGTGTGTGTATTTTTGTACGGCTGTGTGCTTTTGTAAGTATGTCTTCATGTGCCTGCACCTTATTATGCCTTCGCCAATCTTATGCCTGTTCATGTGGGAGGGTATGTGTCCACGTTCAGGATTGCATCAGGATTTGGTCAGGATTTTTCATCAGTATTTGTGTGGGTGATAAATGCAGTAGTGGTGCATATGTTTCTATTATACTTTTCCTCTAATTGTTACACTCCTGGTTTTGGATTACAAATACTGATGGAAAATCCTGACCAAATCCTGATGCAATCCTGAACGTGGACACATACCAGGCATGTTTGTGTGCATCTTGTTGATTGCATGTGCATTTATCCATGCCTAATTGGTTATTTGCCTTTGCCTTTTTCTGATGTATTTACTAAGTATAGTGGTCTGTGCAGCATGTGGTTTAAATGTGTGTATTTTTTTTTTTTTTTATTGGAAGTATTTTTGCAAAGTCTAGTCTGCAGCTTGTTGTTTGAATGCGAGTGGTTTTTTTTTTTTTCTATTTAAAACTGTTGATTTTCTGTTGAAACTATTCGCAGTTGATGTACCGTACTTGTATTTAAAATAAAGAGCATTTCAGCTCCCAATTGTGATGAGAAAAAAAAAAAAAAAGAATAAAATGTTTTTTTTAAAAAATGTCCGTAGTATCATTTCAGAAAGGTTAATTTAAAACTGGTGTATGTACCAATGGTTTCACATGCAATAAAAAGTTGGTTGACATCTCATTTTTTAATAAAGGTTATACTTTAAAGGTTTTTTGGGGGAGGTGATTTTTGAAAATAAAATGTGGTAAATATATTTTTACATGGTGGGTTCACATTTCAATTTTTTTTTTTTTTTTTTACATGGAAATGGTTAGGTGCACCTGTTTTTGGGTTTGGGTGTTCACCTTCATGAACATTTATCACATCATTTTAGCAGGGTGGTTATCGTTAAACATTACCTAGTTCAGGGGGTGGTCTAAATATAAATTCATTATACTTACAGGTACACCAGGGACCACAGCCACCGGCTATCCCACCAGGACCACAGCCACCGGCTATCCACCAGGACCACAGCCACCGGCTATCCACCAGGACCACATTTTCTATTCGTTAAAAGTAAGTTTTGAAGACCCCAAATCTGCTACTGCAATGTGTAGAGCAGATTGCAAGTGTCTTTTTAACTTACAGAGCCACCAGGACCACAGCCACCGGCTATCCCACCAGGACCACAGCCACCGGCTATCCCACCAGGACCACAGCCACCGGCTATCCACCAGGACCACATTTTCTATTCGTTAAAAGTAAGTTTTGAAGACCCCAAATCTGCTACTGCAATGTGTAGAGCAGATTGCAAGTGTCTTTTTAACTTACAGAGCCACCAGGACCACAGCCACCGGTTATCCCACCAGGACCACAGCCACCGGCTATCCCACCAGGACCACAGCCACCGGCTATCCACCAGGACCACATTTTCTATTCGTTAAAAGTAAGTTTTGAAGACCCCAAATCTGCTACTGCAATGTGTAGAGCAGATTGCAAGTGTCTTTTTAACTTACAGAGCCACCAGGACCACAGCCACCGGCTATCCCACCAGGACCACAGCCACCGGCCTTTGTACATCAACAATGTCCTCTTCTGACAGCCCTCCTCCACAGCAACAGCGTGTATTGGTAAGTTAACACAAAAAAATTTTTTTTTGTTTTTTAATTTACGTTTTTGTTGATCACTACATGCATAAATTATGTTTAAACAGGAAGCTGAATCAGATGAGGAGCTGTCAGAAGGGGGCGAGACGGGTGGAGAGATGCAAGTGGAGGAGGAACCAAGTGTAAGTAGTGGTGAAACAGTTGCTTCACACATCACACTGCACCATATACAAAACAGATTTTCATACATAACTTAACACCGAAAACATGCCTACATTACAGAGAATTTGTTTCCTTTATTTCAGTCTCCTGCTGCTGCTGCTGCTGACGACCAGTCAGCAAATCGTGAAGGTCCTCCCAGCCACTCCCAGAGTCGGCGTCATCGTCGCCGCGGTCGGCCATCAGTGAGTATTTTTTTTTTTGGAGGGGGATTCTATTGGTACTTTTGTGTTTCAGTGTACTAATTTGTTTGTTTTTCTTCTTTTTTTGCACAGGCTTCACAGCGTGCTCCCGCAGAGGAGTTCGATGACGATATAGACATAGACAGTCTCATCGAGGAGGTTCGCGAGCGGGAGCCGCTGTGGAACATGGCTGACCGCAGCCATGCAGATACCGGTGTCACCCGTCGGCTCTGGGACGAAGTGTGTCGTAACATCTTTCCAAGGTGGGAGAGCCTTCATCCACAGCAGCAGAGCAAACTATGTAAGTATTCACTTTTCAGTGATGTTTTGAGCTGACTGTAATGTATTGCATTTACCTATTTTTTTTTTTCTTTTCATTCTTGTCTTCACAGGTGGAAAGGTTAGGAAGCGGTCGCGGTCACTGAGGGATCGCTTTAAGAGGGAATTTAACGAGGAGATGCAGGCCCCGAGTGGCTCAGCAGGAAGGAAGAGGAGCAAATATAAACACGGCCCTGCCCTCTCCTTCCTGAGGCGAACCATGCTGAGTAGAGTGTAAGTATTCTACAGTCCACTAATAACCATGTTAACCTGTCTAACTTAGTTTGGTTTCAGTCAGGGCTTTTTCATATCAATATATTAATGTATTTTGTTTTTTCTTTCACAGCACCTTCTCCAGCCACCGGGCACCTGCATCTTCCTCTGCACCCTCTGGAGCGATCCCTCCTGAGTCCGCCACTGAGGGCCATGTCGGTAGGCCCCACACCACTGACCCCTCCTCTGACCCCTCTGTCCCCTCCACCTCATCTGCCCCAAGCAGTGGAGCATTATTGCAGCCTTCATTGCTCGCATCTGATGCTGAACAGATAGCGTTTCCTTTACCCCACCCCTCTGATCCTGCCACCTCGAGACCACCATTAGGTTCGTGGTGGCAGTGACAGAGGGGTCAGGAAAAGAGCTATGCTCCTGAGTTCTTACATCTGAATGCATCCTTCCAAAGCTCTTTCAAGATTTTGGGAGAGCAAGTGACTGCTGGTTTCAACATGGTGCAATCACGCATCAGTGAAAGCAGCCATGAAACCAGCAGTCGCTTGGATAGGCTGCATTCAGATGTAAGTCAGTCTCCGGCCAATCTTTTTTTTCAATCCATGCTCAGGAGCATGGAGAAGCTTTCTCTTCAGCAACAGATGCGGGTAATGAATACCTGCCATAATGCTCTAATGAAGGCCCTTAATGAACCCGAATCTACCCACACATCCACTACAATCCCACCCCAGGCCCCATTTCCACACCATGCCCCACCCCAGGCCCCATTTCCACACCATACCCCCCATTACCAAACCCAGCCCCAATACCCACACCAGCCCCATTACCAAACCCAGCCCCAATCCCCACACCAGCCACATTACCAAACCCTGCCCCAATCCCCACACCAGCACCATTACCAAACCCAGCCACAAACCCCACGCCAGCCCCATTACCAAACCCAGTCCCACTACCCAACCCAGTCCCACTACCCAACCCAGTCCCACTACCCAACCCAGTCACAATACCCAACCCAGTCACAATACCCAACCCAGTCACAACACCCAACCCAGTCCCCATACCCATCCCGGCCCCCAAACCAAATTCCTTCCCCAATGTTTTCTTCCTTGCCCAGCTTACCTTCCCCAGTAAGTATTCCCCCTACCCCAACACCACCCCCCTCTGGTCAGCCTACTGGTTTTACCCCCCCTTCCACTGCACCACAAACAAGTAGGGTTTCCCCACCTATCGACGTGGTCCAACCTTCCTGCCCCTCCTCCCCTCGAATCTCCACCCCACACTTTGAAGACTTGTAAAGTGTAAATGTTAATGTAAATATTATTTTAAAAAATGTGCAAATTTTTTTTTTAAAAAAATTGGAAAATAAAAATCTATTTTTTTGGCAAAAAAAAATAAATTATTTTTTTAAAAAAGAGTTAAAATAAAATTTTCTCTGATTTAAATTCTAGTCTTTGTGTGTGTGTGGATTTATTAAGGTAATATGGCAACAAAATAAAAAAGGTAAAATAAAAACAAACACCAGACGTGTGAAAGGTATAACATATTGGTTTTACTAGCAAGAAAACCACGCTTTTGGGCCTTTTTTTTGTTTTGTTTTATTTTTTGGGAGAAACACATTTTTTACATAAACAAAACACATGGAAAACAGGTTACACAATCATGTCTTGCCATGGGATCCGCCCGACAGGTGACACAAAATAATCCGCAAACTGGTCCCTCATCCTTGTAACAGAACCTGTAGAGTGAACCGAGCTGCTGCGGTAGTCCCACAAGGTTGTCTCCAACTCTTCGTCATCCAAGGAAATGGGCTCCTTTGAAAGGACAAAGTTGTGGAGCACCACTCAGGCTTTAACAACCTCGTCTATAGTTGTGGTTTTCAGTTTGTTTGCCGTCAGCAGAACTCGCCACTTCGCCGTCAATATACCGAAAGAACACTCCACTACTCTTCGTGCCCTAGTGAGCCGGTAATTAAATACCCGCTTGGTACGGGTTAAGTTCCGGCTACTATACGGTTTCAGTAGGTGCGGCGACAGTTGAAAGGCTTCATCACCTACACAAACATATTCCATGGCTGGTTCACTTGTTCCTGGCAGTGGTCTGGCTGGCGGGAAATCGTAGGTCTCTCCATAAAGACAACGACCCATTGGAGAGTTTTTAAACACATGCGAATCGTTGGACCGTCCATACGCTCCTATGTCCACGGCAAGGAACCTGCAGTTGGCGTCTGCAATAGCCATAAGAACGATGGAGAAATACTTCTTGTAATTATAGTACTCCGATCCTGTTCCTGCCGGTTTCGCAATCCTTATATGTTTCCCGTCAACTGCACCCACACAATTTGGGAAATTGCAAAATTGCTGAAACTGTTCGGCACTTCTCAACCAGATTTCCATAGATGGTTGGAGGATATACTCTGGCTGTAAATTGGTCCAAATAGCCCGACATGTCTCCTTCACTATTCCTGAAATAGTGGAAATGCCCAGCCGGAATTGGTAATGGAGCGAAGTCATCGATTCACCAGTAGCTAGGAAACTTTAAAAAAAAAAAAAAAAAAAAAAAAAAAAGTTATAAAAAATTGCACAGACCAAAAAGTTTAAATAAATGGCACTGTGAAATTTTTTTTTAGGACGGGACACACAATAAAACCTGCATGGAACCGTAAAAAAGCAGTGGAATGGCCGCAAACAAAACAAAAATTACATGCTGCAGAAAATAGTGCGCAATATGTCAGCGCAGTATTGTCTGCAGCATGTAATGTAACATTAAAAATGACCAATGACAGAAAAAAAAGCAGTTGCATGTCGACAAACCCCCCCCCCCCCCCCCCCCCCCAAAAAAAAAAACCTGCAGAAAATGCAACGCAATATTTCAGCGCAGTATTTTCTGCAGTCTGTTATAGGACATTCAATATGAGCAATGACATTAAAAAAAAAAGCAGTGGAATGGCCGCAAAGAAAACCAAAATTACATGCTGCAGAAAATAGTGCGCAATAGGTCAGCGCAGTATTGTCTGCAGCATGTAATCTAACATTCAATATCAGCAATCACAGAAAAAAAAGAGGCTTACCGCAGGGTCACCATCAGCCGCTCCGCCGGTGTGATGGCAAGCCTCATCCTTGTGTCCTGTCTTCGGATGACATCCTCCAGTTTTTGAAGCAAAAAGTCGAAATGTTCCATCCTCATCCGCACGTAATTGTAGAATTTGTGTGGATTGTGCCACAACTCCAGGTACAGAGTGGACTGGACACCCCGAGTCATCCGTAGTTCATTAATCGGATGTATCCAGAGTCGCCTCCGTCTCCGTTGCTGCAGAAGCATCCTACGTTTTTCCGCTGCCCCCTCCTTCTCCCGCACTATGATATCCAGGCGATTCGTCTCAAAGATAACGTCGGTAACCAAACTAGCAATCCTCACAAGAACACCTTCCATCGCTGCCACAAAACCAAAACCCTCAAAGATGGGCTGTAAAAACAGTAACTATATAGTTTTCCATATTTTCCAGTAGCCAATCAAATTTGGGAGCCTCCCATTTTAAAAACGGCTCCGTCGTAAAAACTGATGCAACGGATGTTAAAAACGGATGCAACGCATCCAGTATTTCGACGGAAACGTTTAGCAGATTTGCGACGGATCCGTCGAAATGCTGTATGCGTTGCATACGTTTTTCACTTTTTTGACGCATCCATTTTTTCGGCAAAAAAACGGATTTGAGACATAATGCAGTTAACGCTAGTGTGAAAGTAGCCTAAGGCTACTAAGTTTGGGTCAGAGGACCTGCAACCATTCCATGCATTGATGTCTGTGCTGGGATGGAGTTGTGTGGACATCAGCATGAGCCCTTACACTGACGTAGAATGGGAGTAAGACAGGTGCTTTTGAGAATGGCCAGGAGGAAAGATGAGTTCCTAGTATTCTGATCTAATACTGGACATACCAGATGTCAGATGCATTTAGAGGTTGATCACACTGCAGTCCACCCTGTCTATCTGATCTAATACTACTGGAGATACCAGGGGTGTTGAGGTAAGAAAGGACTGCTCACGCTACTGTCTGAATGCTGAGTGGCTGCTGAAACCTGGAAATAGCTTGATAGCACCCGATTTCTAGGTCACAGCACCAACACTTAATTCTGCAGACACCTGTCCTATTACTATCCTAGGATAGGTTTCTGTCAGAGTTACAAAAAGGTGGTCATTTTAATGTATTATGGAGATTACATACCTAGATAAAAATGCGCTGCTAACTAAAAGGTATTTAAAAATGTATAAAAACTTATTTTCTATTTCCTGAAAACAACTCAGAAATCTGTCCTAGCAGTGTAAATATAAATGGAGATTCAATACTAAACAATACCTTAAAAAATACAATTGGCAGTCCTAAAAAGAACAAGAAAGCAACTTACCCACAAACATAAAATAGTGTGTACAGCTTTGCAGCATCGCTCATGCACCTGCGTGAAAGAGTGAGTATGTCTTTAGCCCCAACTGACAATGGATCCAAAGCTGGATTTCCAGACTCAACAAGGTGTGTGAATAGACGCTCCACACTTCTCCGACAACCAACACATGGAACCAACTGAGAAAGGGTATTGAAGACTTCTCGAGAGGTAACCATCATGGCAATACTCAAATCTTGCTCTTTCAGCATGGTATGTCGCTGAAAAAAAAAAAAAGGGCAAAACCACAACTTAGGAGGGAAGTTTAAAAAAAAAAAAACACACCAAAGACAGCAACCAAATGCAGAAAATCTACAGCACTTACTCCTTGCCTTTATCATCACACTATTGTAAATTTACCATGGAGAGTTGGATCTAGGCCTAAGACCTTGCAAAGAAGACAGAAGTGGTTTATTAACACTTAATTTCACTTGATGCTACACAGTACTCAGAGCGCTGTGCAAGGAGTAGAAGCTTTATTAGGACCTGGCCATCATTTGCCAGTGACTGATGACCAAAGGTAGTGTTTTGTCCTCTGTAACTGGGGCTTTTATGGATGCCCCAGTTACAGTAGTAAAAAAAAAAAAAAGTTAAAAATAAAATACATCAATATCGCTGTTTAAAAAAAATAAAAAAAATTGGGATTTTTGTGTACTCACCGTAAAATCCTTTTCTCCGAGCCAATCATTGGGGGACACAGACCATGGGTGTATGCTGCTGCCACTAGGAGGCTGCCACCAAGTGATACAAAGAAAGTTAGCTCCTCCTCTGCAGTATACACCCTCTTGCTGGCTCTCAGCTAACCAGTTTGGTGCAAAAGTAGTAGGAGATCAATAACAACATATGAGCATATAGCATGTCACATTATATGTATGAGAGTATAGCATGTCAAATTATAAAACAAGCACAAGCTAATAATAGGATGGGAGCTGTCTCCCCCAATGATTGGCTCGGAAAAAAGGATTTTACGGTGAGTACACAAAAATCCCTATTTCTCCTACGCCTCTTAGGGGGACACAGACCATGGGATGTCCCAAAGCAGTCCCTGGGTGGGGGCAACATCAGGTCAGGCCCTGTGTAACCGCTACAAGTGCGACACCGCGGCCTGCAGAGTCCACCTGCCCAGACTCACATCTGTGAAAGTCTGGGAATTATAGTGCTTCAAGAATGCATGCAGACTGGATGAACCCGCAAGCTTGCAGTCGTGCTGTGCCGACACCTGGTGCCTAGAATCCAAGAAACCTCGATAGACAGGGAGATAGGCTGACATCTAACAAGGAAGGATTCCTGGATGGTGTAACAAATCCTCCAAGCTAACACGGCCGATGAAATGGCTACCATTCCTGTAACAGTCAGGGAGCAGTCCTCTTACAGTGAGGTAGCCCAAATAAAGTGTCCAACCTTCAGAAGGACGCCGTCCTCGAGACGTACCTACTCAGAGCACTCACCACGTCCAGAATATGGGGAACCTATTCAGTTATGTGGACTGGTGCCGAAAGAGATGAGGGAAGAACGATGCCCTCATAACTGTGGGAATACAATACCACCTTGGTAACAAGGGATGGGGATGGCCTGTAGACAACCTTGCCTTGATGGTAATAAGGAAAAAAGGTCTGAAAGAACAGAGCGGCTAGCTCCGAAGACTCGTCAGGATGAAGAGATAGCAGAGAAAATAGGGCGATGTTCCCTGATAGTAAAGTCTGTCCGGATCAAAAGGAGTCTACTTTAAGACTCCTAGGACCATTAAGGTCCCTAAGATCTAACGGTATGCGATAGGGAAGAACCATATGCGAAGACTCCCCTGCCAGGAAGTCCATATTTGCAGTTTTGTTGCAATAAGATGGAAAAATACTAGTTCAGCAAAAGAGAAAAACCCTGACATGGTCAGTGCGGATCTCCCAGGATCACTGGGGCCCTTCCTGCTTCCGAAAAGATCTCGCAAGTAGTGGAAGAGGGGTGAAGGAAACTGGTACCATGGAAGAACCAGAGCATGCACTGCGATGGCTTTTGGACCTGGAGGCCGAACCATGAACTTAAGAGAACATTGGCGTTCAGTCTGGATGCCATCCGACCTACATCTGGAGTGCTCCAGAGAAAACAGATCTGATGGAAGACTTCCGGGTGAAGTTCCTAATAACATGAGGTGGGACCCTGACGGCATCCGCCGCCAAGAGTTCTACACCTGAGATGTGTAGTGTCGAGATCACCAAATGATAGATCGTGGCCGAACAGAGAATGTGAGGTACCTCGGCCATGACGCCTGACCGTGGGTACCTGCTAGAAGATTGACGTATGGGACAGACGTGGGATTGTCCGATTGAATCGGATGGGGTGACCCACTAGATGGCAGCAGACCTGCTGTAGAACTAGCTGTACCGTTCGGATCCCCAGAACAATGATCAGGAGGAGAGGACTGGCATCACTAGTCACTAATAACCGTGATAAAGGATCTTCCCTGGATGAGGAAGGAGCTCAGAGACTACCCTCTGAAAGCCTGAATGACCTGCAGAAAACGAGAGGAGCGAAGGAAACCACTTCCATTGTTGTCACCAATTTTCCTCAAAACAATCCAGCAAATCGATTGGAATGAGGGGATGAGTGAACAAGTGAACAAGCTCCCTGTTGAAGGGCCACGGTCTTGTCTCGAGGGAGAATCACCAAACTTCTGGAAGATTCCAGGAACATCCTCAAAAAGGATATCTGCTGGGCTGGAAATGAGGAAAAAACTTGTCTAAGTTTAGCTGCCAGCCCAGGAGAGAGGGTATCGCAAGAGATATAGACGACTCAGCGCCGGGCTGAAGGAGCGGCTAGAAAGTTGACCAGATAGGGCAGGATGACCATGCCTCTAGGGTGCAAGAGGAACATGACAGCCCCATAACCCTTGCGAACACTCTGGGTGCGGTAGCAAGGCCGAAGAACAAGGTCGTGATTTGAAAATGCTGTTTGCGAAAGGGAAAGCGAAGGAATTTTGAAGAGGGAAAAACATAGGAATGTGAAGATAAGCATCCCGAATGTCGGTGGATGCCAGAAACTCCCCCTTTTTCCGTTGAAGTAATGGCTGAGCGGGGGAACTCCATCCGAAGAAGGGGGACCTTGTCAAGCTTGGTAGATGTTTGAGGTTCAGGGTCGGTCTTACTTTTCGGTCCCCATTTTGGAACCAAGATCCCTTAGATCTAGACCGTCCTGGACAACTGATCCACTGCTGGTTGGGTCTAAAGGAAATCAAAATACTTAAGGTCTCTGACCAAGAGACCATTGCTCTAGCAACACATGCGGCGGCTAAGGGAGGGTAGAGCGCTGAACTGGAGGCCGCAACACGGAGCAAATTCTGACAGTCGGTTGTATTTTTAATTGATGATCCATCGGGTAGGGATACTGGTAGGTATACCACAGGAGATTCTACCCGGTTAATATGCCAAGTGGCAGAATGCGCAGCTGCATGCAAGAAGGTTAGGAAAAACCGTCTCTTACTATTGCCGCTCTCCTGACGGTGCGGAGATAAAAATGATGAACAAAAGATCCACCATCCTCTTAACAGGGAAGTGGAGAGGGATCGTCCGCCTTCTTGCATAATCTGCTAAATAGTGGAAATGCAGAGGGGGTGTTCGGACGCAAAAAAAAGGAGCCTCTGTACATCCAAAGAGTTAAGGTCCATGGGTGGAAAGGGCTGGTTGTCCGGCGTTAGGCCTGGCTGTAGAAGAGGATACGTGGAGGCGACACTCCATGTGCTCGTCTATTGCTGGTGTGGGGAGATCGGTGTCATTTAAAAGAACACGTCGCCCTTAAGAATCAGACCAGGCATGGCATCTCACGTCTTAGGTGGGAATACGTGGAGGGAACATCCCGCGTGTTTGCATATTGGCTGAAAAAGGATACCGCGCTTGCAGAGGTTTCTGTCCAGTGGATCGCTTATCCGGACGCTCCTGTGAGGGTGAATAGCAGATGCTCTGCGAGGGAGTTTAGTTTCCTCATGAGGGACACTGCGTGATCTAGAGTGGAACCGAAGTCCTCGTCAATCTACAGAGATTGGTTGATGATATAAATAGGCGAATCCATCCTTTCCTGAAGTTCTGGTGAGTCCAGAACCAAGGCAATATCCGATCCAAATTCAGAGAATTGTTCTCAGCAAATCATTGGTGAGGTATCAGGAAATTAAACTTCAGTTTTCTAGGCACGTGTACGTTTCTAGAATACTTGCGGCCCTTGCTAGCCTGAAGGAAAGAGACTATATGTATTGGCCCTGCGAGCACTCCGAGCCACAGAGGGTTCACTGAGGGATTCAATCTCTTGTCAGGGAATCCATGGGTTGTGGCAGTGACGAAACCCACTCAGGGAACTAGGCACTCTGGGATAAGCTGGGATAGGCGGCGGAGGTCTCCTGAGCTCATTTAGGGTGACCGGCTTTGGACTGGTCATGTGCCCCTAAGACCAGGGAATACTGGTCATGCGCCTTTAAGACCGGGGAATACTGGTCATGTGGCAGGAAATACTGGTCATCTTAAGCACGGGGGAAGATGCAGGGGAAGAGTGCAATACTTCCTTACCCGGATGCGCAGTCATTGTGCCACTTTAATACAAAACCACAGCCCCTGTGTCTGTGCCGGCAGGGTGGACCAAGATGGCCACGGGGAGTTGCAGAGGTGGTAAAGTCTCGCAGAGAGTGAGAGGCGGCAATTCGGGGGCAGAGCCACAGACATGATGTGGGCGGAGCTTCGTGACTTCCATGAATAGGCCAAAGCCGGGGCCTAAATTTCTGCAGCCTGCGTGAGCAATACTAGCGTTGCTGAGGGAAGAGATCGCTCCAGTGCCAGGGAAGAAGCGCCAGAAAAGGTGGAAGGAGCCGCCTTACAGTGCCATAGTGCGGGCGCGGCTTCCGGAATGCGGCCTACACATCGGCCGAAGCCGGGGGCTACATTTTTGCAGCCGGCCGGAGCGTTACCTCAGGGAGGTGGGCCACAGGGAAGCTGAGGCTGCCTGTCAGCATATGAATATCCCACTGCAGAGGCCCATCGCTGATCCACTCACCATCGGTGCACGTCCCGGCATGGAGCCACTGCGGCTGACTGGGTTTCAGCGCCGAGGAAGCACGCGCACTCTATTGTTCTCCTGAGGTCAGGTATTGCAGCGTGGACGGTGCAGGGATAAACCTCAATCCATCATCCCTTTGTTAGGGAGGTGGAGAGGAACCGTCCGCCTCCTTGTGCCATACGCTTTCACAGTGGGGGCTGCTCAGACAACATAGAGAGGGGCCTCTGTACATCCACGGAGTTCAGCCCTCGGGTGGACAGGGCCAGTTGTCCGGCTATAAGCCTGGCTCCAGGAGAGGATACATGGAGGCGACACTCCATGCTTGGGAGATCGGGACTCAAAGGAACCGTCGCCCCTGAAGTGAGCTCAGGCATGGCTTCCCAAGTCGCAGGAGAGGGTACAGGGAGGTATACTCGGCGTGCTCGCCAGTTGATGGTTCGGGGGAGATCGAAACCTTGAAAGCATCAGTCGCCCCTTCAGTCCGTTAATTAACCCCTTCACCCCCAAGGGTGGTTTGCACGTTAATGACCGGGCCAATTTTTACAATTCTGACCACTGTCCCTTTATGAGGCTATAACTCTGGAACGCTTTGACGGATCTTGGCGATTCTGACATTGTTTTCTCGTTTCTCTATTGTACTTCATGTTAGTGGTAAAATTTATTCGATACAACTTGCGTTTATTTGTGAAAAAAATGGAAATTTGGCGAAAATTTTGAAAATTTTGCAATTTTCCAACTTTGAATTTTTATGCCCTTAAATCACAGACATATGTCACGCAAAATACTTAATAAGTAACATTTCCCACATGTCTACTTTACATCAGTACAATTTTGGAACCAAAAATTTTTTTTGTGACGGAGTTATAAGGGTTAAAAGTTGACCAGCAATTTCTCATTTTTACAACACCATTTTTTTTTAGGGACCACATCTCATTTGAAGTCATTTTGAGGGGTCTATATGATAGAAAATACTCAAGTGTGACACCATTCTAAAAACTGCACCCCTCAAGGTGCTCAAAACCACATTCAAGAAGTTTATTAACCCTTCAGGTGTTTCACAGGAATTTTTGGAATGTTTAAATAAAAATGAACATTTAACTTTTTTTCACACAAAATTTATTTCAGCTCCAATTTGTTTTATTTTACCAAGGGTAACAGGAGAAAATGGACCCCCAAAGTTGTTGTACAATTTGTCCTGAGTACGCTGATACCCCATATGTGGGGGTAAACCACTGTTTGGGCGTATGGCAGAGCTCGGAAGGAAAGGAGCGCCATTTGACTTTTCAATGCAAAATTGACTGGAATTGAGATGGGACGCCATGTTGCGTTTGGAGAGCCCCTGATGTGCCTAAACACTGAAACCCCCTACAAGTGACACCATTTTGGAAAGTAGACCCCCTAAGGAACTTATCTAGATGTGTGGTGAGCACTTTGACCCACCAAGTGCTTCACAGAAGTTTATAATGCAGAGCCGTAAAAATAAAAAATCATATTTTTTCACAAAAATGATCTTTTCGCCCCCAATTTTTTATTTTCCCAAGGGTAAGAGAAGAAATTGGACCCCAAAAAATGTTGTGCAATTTGTCCTGAGTACGATGATACCCCATATGTGGGTGTAAACCATTGTTTGGGCGCATGGCAGAACTTGGAAGGGAAGGAGCGCCATTTGACTTTTCAATGCAAAATTGACTGGAATTGAGATGGGACGCCATGTTGCGTTTGGAGAGCCCCTGATGTGCCTAAACATTGAAACTCCCTACAAGTGACACCATTTTGGAAAGTAGACCCCCTAAGGAACTTATCTAGATGTGTGGTGAGCACTTTGACCCACCAAGTGCTTCACAGAAGTTTATAATGCAGAGCCGTAAAAATAAAAAATCATATTTTTTCACAAAAATGATCTTTTTGCCCCCAATTTTTTATTTTCCCAAGGGTAAGAGAAGAAATTGGACCCAAAAAAATGTTGTGCAATTTGTCCTGAGTACGATGATACCCCATATGTGGGTGTAAACCATTGTTTGGGCGCATGGCAGAACTTGGAAGGGAAGGAGCGCCATTTGACTTTTCAATGCAAAATTGACTGGAATTGAGATGGTACGCCATGTTGCGTTTGGAGAGCCCCTGATGTGCCTAAACATTGAAACTCCCTACAAGTGACACCATTTTGGAAAGTAGACCCCCTAAGGAACTTATCTAGATGTGTTTTGAGAGCTTTGAACCCCCAAGTGTTTCACTACAGATTATAACGCAGAGCCGTGAAAATAATTTTTATTTTTTTTCTCAAAAATGATTTTTTAGCACCCAGCTTTGTATTTTTACAAGGGTAACAGAATAAATTGGACCCCAAAATTTGTTTTCCAATTTGTCCTGAGTACGCTGATACCCCATATGTGGGGGGGAACCACTGTTTGGGTGCATGACAGAGCTCGGAAGGGAAGGAGCGCCATTTGGAATGCAGCCTTAAATGGATTGGTCTGCAGGCGTCACGTTGCATTTGCAGAGCCCCTGATGTACCCAAACAGTACAAACCCCCCACAAGTGACCCCATATTGGAAACTAGACCTCCCAAGGAACTTATCTAGATGTGTTGTGAGAACTTTGAACCCCCAAGTGTTTCACTACAGTTTATAACGCAGAGCCGTGAAAATAAAACATCTTTTTTTTCCCACAAAAATGATTTTTAGCCCCCCAAATTTTTATTTTCCTAAGGATAACAAGAGAACTTGGACCCCAGAAGTTGTTGTTCAATTTGTCCCGAGTACGCTGATAACACATATGTTGGGGTAAACCCCTTTTTGGGCGCACGGGAGAGCTCGGAAGGGAAGGAGCACTGTTTTACTTTTTCAACGCAGAATTGGCTGGAATTGAGATTGGACGCCATGTCGCGCTTGGAGAGCCCCTGATGTGCCTGGACAGTGGAAACTCCCCAATTCTACCTGAAACCCTAACCCAAACACACCCCTAACCCTAATCCCAACAGTAACCCTAACCACACCCCTAGCCCTGACACACCCATAATTCTAATCCCAACCCTAATCCAAACGTAAATGTAATCCAAACCCTAACCCTAACCCTAACTTTACCTCCAACCCTAGCCCTAACCCTAACCCTACCCCTAACCCTAAACGTGACTGAAATACGTGGCACTGAAATACGTGGCACTGAAATACGTGGCACTGAAATACGTGGCACTGAAACACGTGGCACTGAAACACGTGGCACTGAAACACGTGGCACTGAAACACGTGGCACTGAAACACGTGGCACTGAAATATGTGATACGTGGCACTGAAATACGTGGCACTGAAATACGTGGCACTGAAATACGTGGCACTGAAATACGTGGCACTGAAATGCGTGGCACTGAAATGCGTGGCACTTAAATACGTGGCACTTAAATACGTGGCACTTAAATACGTGGCACTTAAATACGTGGCACTTAAATACGTGGCACTTAAATACGTGGCACTTAAATACGTGGCACTTAAATACGTGGCACTTAAATATGTGATACGTGGCACTTAAATACGTGGCACTGAAACACGTGGCACTGAAACACGTGGCACTGAAATACGTGGCACTGAAATACGTGCAACTGAAATACGTGCAACTGAAATACGTGCAACTGAAATACGTGGTACTAAAATATGTGGCACTGAAATACGTGATACGTGGCACTGAAATACGTGGCACTGAAACACGTGGCACTGAAATACGTGATACGTGGCACTGAAATACGTGGCACTGAAATACGTGGCACTGAAATACGTGGCACTATGACTGTCAGAAAATGTTCATTAAACGGTTAGGGGTGAGGTTAGGGGTAGAGTTAGGGTTAGGGTTTGGATCCCTTTATCACCTTGATGGTGGTGGGTGGCTTTTCAGTGTGTTTTCTGTTTTTTTTCGATAAAAATGCATGCGTTTTTAACGCAAACAAACGCATGTGCTTAAAAACGCAAGAAAATACTGCAGGTTGTATTTCTGAAAATGAACGCATGCAGAAAAAAACCGCATGCGTTTGAAAACGCGACCAAACGCGTACAAAAAAACCGCATGCGTTTTCAATGTTAAATATAGGGAAAAAACGCATGCGTTTTTTTGTGCAAAAAACGCTGCAGACAAAAACGCAAGTGTGAAACCAGCGACGCTTTTTATAGCAAAAAAGTTTTTGCGTCTCCACATTTTGAGACCTATAATTTTTCCACATTTTGCTCCACAGAGTCATGTGAGGTCTTGTTTTTTGCGGGACGAGTTGACGTTTTTATTGGTAACATTTTCGGACACGTGACCGTTTTTGATCGCTTTTTATTCCGATTTTTGTGAGGCAGAATGACCAAAAACCTGCTATTCATGAATTTCTTTTGGGAGAGGCGTTTATACCGTTCCGCGTTTGGTAAAATTGATAAAGCAGTTTTATTCGTCGGGTCAGTACGATTACAGCGATATCTCATTTATATCATTTTTTTATGTTTTGGTGCTTTTATACGATAAAAACTAAAATATAGAAAAAATAATTATTTTGGTATCGCTTTATTCTCAGGACTATAACTTTTTTATTTTTTTGCTGATGATGCTGTATGGCGGCTTGTTTTTTTGCGGGACAAGATGACGTTTTCAGCGGTACCATGGATATTTATATCAGTCTTTTTGATCGTGTGTTATTCCACTTTTTGTTCGGCGGTATGGTAATAAAGCGTTGTTTTTTGCCTCGTTTTTTTTTTTTTTTTCTTACGGTGTTTACTGAAGGGGTTAACTAGTGGGGCAGTTTTATAGGTTGGGTCGTTACGGACGCGGCGATACTAAATATGTGTACTTTTATTGTTTTGTTTTTTTTATTTAGATAAAGAAATGTATTTATGGGAATATTATATTTTTTTTTATTATTATTTATTTAGGAATTTTTTTTTTTTTTTTTTTTACACATGTGGAAAAATTTTTTTTTTACTTTTTTACTTTGTCCCAGGGGGGGACATCACAGATCATTGATCTGGCAGTGTGCACAGCACTCTGCCAGATCGACGATCTGCTGTGCAGGGCTGCAGGCTTACCAAGTGTCTGCTCTGAGCAGACACTCGGTAAGCCACCTCCTTCCCTGCAGGAACCGGATGCCGCGGCCATCTTGGATCCGGGACCTGCAGCCAGGAAGGAGGTAGGAGACCCTCGCAGCAACGCGATCGCATCGCGTTGCTCCGGGGGTCTCAGGGAAGCCCGCAGGGAGCCCCCTCCCTGCGCGATGCTTCCCTATACCGCCGGTACACTGCGATCATGTTTGATCGCGGTGTGCCGGGGGTTAATGTGCCGGGGGCGGTCCGTGACCGCTCCTGGCACATAGTGCCGGATGTCAGCTGCGATATGCAGCTGACACCCGGCCGCGATCGGCCGCGCTCCCCCCGTGAGCGCCGCTGATCGGTGATGACGTACTATCCCGTCGGTGGTCATACGGGCCCACCCCACCTCGACGGGATAGTACGTCTGATGTCAGGAAGGGGTTAAGAAACAAAAATTTACAGAAAAGTAAAAAATAAAATAAAAATGATGGGGTCTGAACCAGACTCAAGTGCCTCCTACAGACACTAAGCAAGAACTGGTTAGCTGAGAGCCAGCAGGAGGGTGAATACTGCAGAGGAGGAGCTAACTTTCTTTGTATCACTTAGTGTCAGCCTCCTGGTGGCAGCAGCATACACCCATGGTCTGTGTCCCCCAATGAGGCGTAGGAGAAAAACACACATATAATTATTGTTACACTATCAAAACGACAATTTTTTCGTGCATAGACCACTTCATGAAATGCTCTACGTGGCTTCTACTAAACAATTTTTTTGTACGTACTGAGTTTTCTATGAACATATTCTTTAACCTTTTTTAGCCACTTTGTAGTTTCATAATAGAAAACCTGAACCCAATTAATAACCATTATGACAGGGTCACTTGAAATGTATGTGAGGGGAGATATGCATCTTGAAGACTGCCATCTTCTGTGATGTGAAAATCCATACATTTCTCTCCAGCATGCTATGTGCTGAGAGGGGTTAATCGGCCATGACAGGGTTGGGTTTTAATTGTGAGTAGCTGTATGAGATAGGCAGGACAGCTATTCACCATATCTCCACCCCAAGGATGTGGTTCGACAAGTGAAATGTCCAGCCACTGAGTTTATTTTCTCTGTCTGTGGGTCTAGAGGCAGGAGAGCTCTAGAGAAGTGTTTATGTGCAACTAAGGCTACTTTCACACTAGTCCGTCGGTACGGGCCGTCGCAAACCGTCGGCCCGACGGACAGTGTGTTAATTAATCACAACGTGGGCAGCGGATGCAGTCTTACGACGCATCCGCTGCCCAGTGTGATGAACGGGGAGGAGAGGGAGGAGTTCCGGCCGCGCATGCATGGTCGGAAAAAGCGGAACCGACGGACAAAAAAAAAGTTACATGTAATGCTTTTTTGTGCTTTTGTGCCGATGGTCCGCCAAAACACGACGCATCCGTCGCACGACAGATGCGACGTGTGGCACTCTGTCGCAATGCGTCGCTATGTATAAGTCTATGGAGAAAAAACGCATCCTGCGGGCAACTTTGCAGGATGCGTTTTTTTCTACATAACGACGCATTGCGACGTGCGTCGAACGACGCTAGTGTGAAAGTAGCCTAAAGGCTACTTTTACACATCAGGTTTTCAGTGTCAGGCTAAATCTGGCGAATGTTGGAAAAACTGATGCGACGGATCCGTTTTTTTGATGGATCCGGCTAGCCTATCTTGATTATTGGATAAAAAAAAAAATTTGGAGCATGCTCAGTTTAAAAAACCGGATCAGGCCGCCGGATCCGCCTTTTTCCGGATCCGGCACCTTCCGGCTCCCTCAGGGTTTCATTGTAGCAATCAGCCGGAAGCGCAGGATACAGCGCTTCAGACTTTTTTGCCGGAGACAAAAAACGTTGCAGTAGACGTTTTTTTTTTTCAGACGCCGGAATCGGAATTTTAGCCGGATCCAGAAAAAAACGGAAGGAACGCTGGGCCATGCGGCGCGATCCGGCGCTAACACAAGTCAAATGGGGCAATTCCCCATCAGTTGATTCCTGACAAATCTGTGGGCGTTCGCAGTATATATGGAGACACAAAGGACTACCCTGTGGTTAGAGTAACCATGGGAAGAGACTGTGGCACCAAGTCCTATGAGGTCAGGGTAGTCAAGGACTTAATATATACCTTCATAGTAGGGCAAGACTTTTTTGGGGGGACTTATGGGAAAAAGAGGGCCGTACCGAGTGTCTTGGAAAAAAGCCAGACTCCTCATGAAGAAACCCCGTTGAAATCAAAACAAGTTCCCCTGTGTGTCCTGGCAGGAGAGGAGGACGAGACGGTTACTGAGGAGAGCAACCTGCCTGAGCTAAGAGAGTGCCTGGAGAGAATTTTAGGACTGCTCAAATTAGGGACCTTACTAGTGGTGAGTGAACGTGCTCGGATAACGTCTTATCCGAGCATCTGGGAGGGCTCATATAATAATATGTGCAAACCCCTGCGGCTGCATGATTTGAGGCTGCTAGACAGTCTGAAAACATATGGAGATTCCCTAACAAACAGGAAATCCTCACGTGTTCAGGTTCTCTTAAAGATGCAAATTATGTAGATGGAGGAACTCGAACATAACATACGAGCACTTCCAGATGCTAGGATAACACCTGAGGATGCTCGCATAAGACGTTATCAGAGCACGTTCGCTCATCACTAGACCATACCTTACGGGACATATAGGTGTAGAAAAAAAAATACCCTCAGGACCGGATAATGCGGAGGTTCCACTGGCCTAGATGCTACGGGGAGATCCTAAATTATTGAAGGTCCTGCCCCACCTTCCAGATAAACACATATACTCACCCCTGGTGCAGACGCAGTTCCAGCTGTGTCTGCACTCGATTTCCTGGGGCTCAAGTGAGGTTGTTAGTTACAACATGCAAGCCCTGCACTCAATCAGTGCAGGATTCACGGTCGCTGCCTTCAGATATATGAGCATCAACAGTAAGCAAGGGTTTCAGCTGCTGTCACATAACATCACGTGAGGCCTGGGAATACAAGTTCTGACACCACTGTTACGGCACCGAAGGTGAGTATATGTGTTTTTATTTTTGCTTTTTTTTTTTTTTTTTACTTGGCCAAGCACAAGGAATCAGATGGGGTTGTCCAAGTAGTGGACAGCCCTTTTAAAGGACTATGCGTGGACAGGATATATGGATCACTTTATCAGCGTGTAGCTCAGCATTTATCAGTATTTTGTCTTTATTTCATTTCATGTATTGCCATCAGTATTTCTACTATTTTGCAAATACAAAATAACTGATCAATAATGACATAAACATACGGTAAGTATGAAACACTGCTCTAAAGAAGGAAGTCATCCAAGGCAACATCCTATGTGTCATTAGTTGCATCAGAACAATGAATCCATAATCCACCATCTGTGCTGCGGAGAAGAATTAGATATTCACGTTTTTACATTTTTTACAAAAACAGCAACCTATAGGAAAATTGAAAATATCTAAATAACATGGTACCTGTGTAAATTTTTTAAGTTGTAAGGGGTCTATTTGCTGCTTGTCAAGTGTCAACATGCTGTCTGAAAACTCCATCACCATCTGAAATTTAAAAAAAAAGTTAAAAAAAGGTTACTATAAATTAAAAATTATATACCGGTACATCTTTCACAGAACTTTAATCAACCATTAAGGTCACTCCTCAAGGATCAAACAACAATACTGGATGTAAGAGTGCTTTCATATTGCGCTTATCTTCAGGATTGTGGCTCCTGTCAGGGCTTCTGTCCGAACCCACCTCACAAAACGGGGTTCGCACGTCAGCGACGACGGGGCCATAGACTACAATGGTGTCGGAAGATCGAATGTGAGCTCTGACACGCATCATTTTTCGATGTACATGCCACAGAAGTGGAGTTGTGGCATATGAGTCAGTATAAAATGGATGGACTCATAAAATATGTAATAAATTGGGTACAGTAGTACAATGCAGGATGTGCTGTAAAGCTTCTGCTATATAATTGTCTAAGGGTCACTTCCGTCTGTCTGTCTGTCCTTCTGTCTGTCTGTCACGGATATTCATTGGTCACGGCCTCTGTCTGTCATGGAATCCAAGTGGCTGATTGGTCTCGCCAGCTGCCTGTCATGGCTACCGCGACCAATCAGCGACGGCCACAGTCTGATTAGTCCCTCCCTACTCCCCGGCAGTCAGTGCACGGCGCCCGCTCCATACTCCCAGCAGTCAGTGCCCGCTCCATACTCCCCTCCAGTCACCGCTCACTCAGGGTTAATGCCAGCGGTAACGGACCGCGTTATGCCAGGGGTTAGGCTGCTTTCACACATCAGGTTTTTTGTTTCAGGCTAAATCCGGCTCTTCCGTGAAAAACCGGAATCGGAATAGTGTAAAACCGGATCCGGTTTTCCCCCCATTGACTTGTATTAGCGCCGGATGGCCCAGCGTTCCTTCCGGTTTGATGCCGGATCCGGCTTACAATCAATTCCGGCGTCTAGAAAAAAGTCTACTGTAACGTTTGTCTGCAGCGAAAAAGCCGGATCCGGCCTTTCTCGGCAATGCAAGTCTTGTCCACGCCAGATCCGGAAAATGGCGGATCCGGCTTTTTACACTGAGCATGCACAGAAACTATGGGCCTGCCCCCAGGACTATATATATATATATATATATATATATCAATGCCATTGAGGCCTTCACTCATTTCCACCCATACTGCCAGCCAGAGAGACACACCCTGCCAAGACAGAACAAAGGAGCCAGAGAGCGGAGCCAGCTACAAACCTGCCACAGAGGCCTGCCAGCTATAACCTGCCACAGAGCCCAGCCAGCTCTCCTGCCACAGAGGCCTGCCAGCATTCCTGCCACAGAGGCCTGCCAGCATTCCTGCCACAGAGCCCAGCCAGCTATAACCTGCCACAGAGGCCTGCCAGCTATAACCTGCCACAGAGGCCTGCCAGCTATAACCTGCCACAGAGGCCTGCCAGCTATAAGCTGCCACAGAGGCCTGCCAGCTATAACCTGCCACAGAGGCCTGCCAGCTATAACCTGCCACAGAGGCCTGCCAGCTATAACCTGCCACAGAGCCCAACCAGCTCTCCTGCCACAGAGACCTGCCAGCCAAGCCATACCAGAGCAGACATGTCTTCTTCTGGGAGCCCTCCTCCCCGTCGGCAGCGCACTGAAGTAAATATGTTTTTAACAATTTTGCTCTCTTGCTCCCTCGCTGTCTTGTGGGTGTGTGTCTGTGTGTGTGTGAATGTATGTCTGTGTATTTGTGTATGTATGTGTATATTAATGTTTTTTGTCATTTTGCATCTTTGTAGGAAGCTGCTGCCATAGTCCAAGAGGTGCTCCCCGAAGAAGAGGGAAGGGGTGGAGAAAGACATGGAGAGGGATCACAATTGGTATGTTTCTTTCATGTATTACGGAACCACAATCTAACACTACACACAACACATAACACTAGATACTTACAGATAGAACACAACACATACAAACTGATACATTCAGACATCACACAACAAATAAAAAACTTATCATTATAGATATCACGTGACACACAACACATAGAAAGGCTACCTACAAGCACATAACTTTTATGTTTTCTTCTAGAGTTCGGATTCTGGTGCTCAATCGAGAGGTCCTTCTAGTGGCTCCCAGGGTCGTCGGCGTGAGAGTCGTGGCGGCCGTTGGCGTGTATTCAGTGCCACCCCCCGGAAGTCGTCACCACGCTACTTCCGGAGTCATGGTGCCGTACTGGAGGGAGACGTAGACCCAGCGAGCGGCAATTTCTCAGCCACCTGCAGTGGCGCCGCACCGCTGGAACGAGCATCGCGGACGACCGCCGAGAGGGCTCCGCGCAGCAGCTGCAGCCCAGGGTCCACAGAGGGAATGTGGCTGAACACGGGAGCATCTGCTCTACCGAACGCTGAGGGACCTCGCACGGTATCAGCGGTATTAAGGGCATACCATCTCGCCCGCTGCCCCAACCCCGGTGGAGGAGCTGGAGCCCAGGTAAACCGAATCTTCCCACGTCTGTGCTCCTCTTCCTGCATCTGTCCCTGATAGGGACAGGAAAAACACTGACGGGTGGAGGTGGGGGGGGGGGGGGGGGGGGGGGGGCTATTTAACCTCTTCTGTGTTTCCTGTCCCTACCAAGGATATGAAGGACAACCTCCTGATGGTGCTGCCAGGAGGGATGTCCTGGGAAAAGGGTGTTTCAACTCAATACTGAGCAAGGGGTCTGAATACTAATGACCATGTGATACTTCAGTTTCTATTTTCACAAATTTGCAGAAATTTCTACATTTCTGTTTATTTTCAGTCAAGATGGGGTGCAGAGTGTAATGAGAATTTTTTACTTTTTTGATTTTACCAAATGGCTGTAATGAAACAGAGTGAAAGATTTAAAGGGGTATGAATACTTTTTGTACCCACTGTATATAGCGATCCAATGGCTACCTTAGATGCCTGTTACACTTGCAGCACATCTTCACCAGCAATTTTCACATTTAAATATACAGTGGGGGAAATAAGCATTTGATCCCTAGCTGATTTTGTAAATTTGCCCGCTGACAAAGACATGAACAGTCTATGATTTTAACCCCTTTCTGACCTCGGATGGGATAGTACGTCCGAGGTCAGAACCCCCTCTTTGATCCGGGCTCCGGCGGTGAGCCTGCATCAAAGGCGGGACATGTCAGCTGTTTTGAACAGCTGACATGTGCCCGCAATAGCGACGGGTGGAATCGCGATCCACCCGCCGCTATTAAACTAGTTAAATGCCGCTGTCAAACGCTGACAGCGGCATTTAACCGGCGCTTCCGGCCATCGGGCCGGAAAGGAGCGCATCGCCGACACCGTCACATGATCGGGGGTCAGCGATGCATCAGGATAGTAACCATAGAGGTCCTATGGTTACTGATGCCGGCCTGCTGTGAGCGCCACCCTGTGGTTGGCGCTCATAGCAAGCCTACATTTCAGCTACATAGCAGCGATCTGATGATCGCTGTTATGTAGCTCAGCCGATCGAGTTGTGCCAGTTTCTAGCCTCCCATGGCTATTGAAGCATGGCAAAAGTAGAAAAAAAAAATTATAAAAGTTTAAATCACCCCCCTTTTGCCCCATTCAAAATAAAACAAACAAACAAAAAAATCAAACCTACACATATTTAGTATAGCCGCGTTCAGAATCGCCCAATCAATAAAAAAAAAAAAAAAAAAGGATTAACCTGATGGCTAAATGGCGTAGCGAGAAAAAAAATTAGAAACGCCAGAATTAAGTTTTTTTGGTCGCCGCGACATTGCATTAAAATGCAATAACGGGCGATCAAAAGAACGTATCTGCCCAAGAGTGGTATTATTACAAACGTCAGCTCTGCACGCAAAAAATAAGCCCTCACCCGACCCCAGATCACGAAAAATGGAGACGCTACGGGTATCGGAAAATGGCGCAATGTGGGGGGGTTTTTTTAGCAAAGTTTGGAAAAAAAATTTCCACCACTTAGATAAAGAACCTAGACATGTTTGGTGTCTATGAACTCGTAATGACCTGGAGAATCAAAATGGCAGGTTAGTTTTAGCATTTAGTGAACCTAGCAAAAAAAGCCCAACAAAAAACAAGTGTGGCATTGCACTTTTTTTGCAATTTCACCGCACTTGGAATTTTTTTCTCATTTTCTAGTACACGACATGCTAAAAACCAATGATATTGTTGAAAAGTGCAACTTGTCCCGCAAAAAACAAGCCCACCTTGACAGAATGCAGCATTAGTGCTGCACAAGGTGGCTCTTTTTACTGATCTACATTTTTGTCGTGAATCAGAAGAGTAGAGTAGTCTGGCCCATCTAGTCTTCACTGCAGGAACATTAAAGGGGTTGTCCACTACTAGGACAACTCCCTTCTTGACCAAAATGTTTAGACCCGACAAAATAATAAAACCTATAAAACCTCGCATTCCCTGGACTCTCGTGCGGTGTTACGACACCCAAAGCCGGCGCCAATTAGCACTGGTGTCACTGTCTCCGCCTTCGGACAAATCGAACATGAAGAGGAAGTCCGGGCTGAAGCTGATCTCTGGCTTCATCTTCATGCTCAACTCGTACGAAGAAAAGGACACCAGCGCTGATTGGGCACCTGTGTCACAACACCACAAGAGAGTCCTGGGGAGAACGAGTTCCGACAAAGCAGGAACGACACTGGCACGGAAGGGGAGTATAAGCATTATTATTTTGTGGGGGCCAAGCAAGTGATCTGATAAGTTGTCCAAGTAGTGGACAACTTTTTTAATAGCTCAGCATTTACATTGATTTGGTTGTGGTACCAGTTGTATGGCCATTTCTACCGCAAGGGGCGTTTTTCAATACGAATTCAGTCCACAGGTTGCTCGTGCTACTGCAAGTTATCTGCATGACCTAAATGTGCTACCATGGCCTATAATATCTCCAGACTTCCCAGATGTGCTTGATGGAAGATACTGATCGCCAGTTGCAGAGGGAGCTGCCAGAAGCAGATCTTGAAGATCTGTATGCCTAAGTGCATTTATTCTGACAGACTATTTCTCAACCATTAATGACCTCATTTATAAAAACCAAGGTAAGTGTATGAATTTCTGTGAATGGAGCTAACACTCTACACTGACTAAATCAAAAGGTTTTAAAAAGGTTTTCATTTTTGTCATCATTTGCAAATTATTAACATGTCTATTCATCCTGTGATTTTCATAATTAAAAGACAATTCATGATATTGTAATTTAAGCAATTTTATACAAAATTACTTTATAACCAGGAGACAAGAATTATGGTATTTGGTATTATATGAGGTTTTTTTTTTCCTCTACAAACATGGTAATTTGACAGTGGTCAGAAGTAGGCTTGTCCAGTGATAACATAGATCAGTGGGGGTGGGGCTCACAGGGATCTGCATCCACGGCTGTGGAGTCGAAGTTGTGGAGTCAGAGTCTGAGCCCATTTTGGTGGAGTCAAAACAAAATGGACCGACTCCCAAAATATATAATAAATCGGGTACAGTAATTCAATGCAGTTTGTGGGAAATATTTTTTTCATAAGAATTTGGGAAAGTTATGATATGTCTGTCCTATTCCTGATCTAAGGTCTAGACTTAAACTGCAGCACAGATTCATCTTGGCTATGTTCATCATAAGTAGCGAGGCTCCTCCTCTACATTAAGGGGGAAAAAAAATAAAACACACAAGGAAGGAAAGCCTTCATTCATCTCAGAATTTCTGGAGTGAACCCGTAAAGCAGGATTAAAGAAGGTAAGTACTTCCTAAAGCATATCTAAACTTTAAATAAACTGCATAAAGCAATAGTCCAGTATACGTTGTCTCTTTACGTTTCATGTTTTAGTTTGTTTTTCCTCTTAGCTCATGTTTGGAGAAATTAACTGCCCTGAAAGTACAAACTTTATACTTATCTGTCCTACTGATTTATGCAAAGATTGTTTTATTTACAATACAGACCAAAGGTTTGGACACCTTCTCATTTAAAGATTTTTCTGTATTTTCATGACTATGAAAATTGTACATTCACACTGAAGGCATCAAAACTATGAATTAACACATGTGGAATTATATACTTAACAAAAAAGTGTGAAACTGAAATTATGTCTTATATTCTAGGTTCTTCAAAGTAGCCACCTTTTGCTTTGATGACTGCTTTGCACTCTTGGCATTCTCTTGATGAGCTTCAAGAGGTAGTCACCGGAAATGGTTTTCACTTCACAGGTGTGCCCTGTCAGGGTTAGTAAGTGGGATTGGGACCATCAGTTGGGACCATCAGTTGTGTGGAGCAGAAGTGTGGTGGATACACAGCTGATAGCCCTACTGAATAGACTGTTAGAATTTGTATTATGGCAAGAAAAAAGCAGCTAAGTAAAGAAAAACAAGTGGCCACCATTACTTGCAGAAATGAAGGTCAGTCAGTCTGAAAAATTGGGAAAACTTTGAAAGTGTCCCCAAGGGCAGTCGCAAAACCATCAAGCGCCACAAAGAAACTGGCTTACATGAGGACCGCCCCAGGAAAGGAAGACCAAGAGTCACCTCTGCTTCTGAGGATAAGTTTATCCGAGTCACCAGCCTCAGAAATCACAGGTTAACAGCAGCTCAGATTAGAGACCAGGTCAATGCCACACAGAGTTCTAGCAGCAGACACATCTCTACAACAACTGTTGAGAGGAGACTTTGTGCAGCAGGCCTTCATGGTAAAATAGCTGCTAGGAAACCACTGCTAAGGACAGGCAACAAGCAGAAGAGACTTGTTTGGGTTAAAGAACACAAGGAATGGACATTAGACCAGTGGAAATCTGTGCTTTGTTCTGATGAGTCCAAATTTGAGATCTTTGGTTCCAACCACTGTGTCTTTGTGCGACACAGAAAAGGTGAACGGATGGACTCTACATGCCTGGTTCCCACCGTGAAGCATGGAGAAGGAAGTGTGATGGTGTGGGGGTGCTTTGCTGGTGACACTGTTGGGGATTTATTCAAAATTGAAGGCATACTGAACCAGCATGGCTACCACAGCATCTTGCAGCAGCATGCTATTACATCCGGTTTGCGTTTAGTTGGACCATCATTTATTTTTCAACAGGACAATGACCCCAAACACACATCCAGGCTGTGTAAGGGCTATTTAACCAAGAAGGAGAGTGATGGGGTGCTAAGCCAGATACTCTGGCCTCCACAGTCAATAGACATGAACCCAATCGAGATGGTTTGGGGTGAGCTGGACCGCAGAATGAAGGCAAAAGGGCCAACAAGTGCTAAGCATCTCTGGGAACTCCTTCAAGATTGTTGGAAGACCATTTCCGGTGACTGCCTCTTGAAGATCATCAAGAGAATGCCAAGAGTGTGCAAAGCAGTCATCAAAGCAAAAGGTGGCAACTTTGAAGAGCCTAGAATAGAATACATAATTTCAGTTGTTTCACACTTTTTTGTTAAGTACCGTATATACTCGAGTATAAGCCGAGATTTTCAGCCCACTTTTTTGGGCTGAAATTGCCCCTCTCGGCTTATACTCGAGTCATACCGGGGGGTCGGCAGGGGAGGGGGAGCTGTCTAAAAATACTCACCTAGTCCAGGCGCGGTCCCTGCTTCCCCGGCGCCGGCAGCAGCAGCTTCACCTTCTTCCTGTACTCAGCGGTCACATGGTCCCGCTCATTACAGTAAATGAATATTCGGCTCCACCTCCCATAGGGGTGGAGCCGCATATTCATTACTGTAATCAGCGGTACCATGTGATTGCTGAGTACAGGATGAAGCGCTGCGGCGTCGGGGAAGCAGGATCTACACAGCGGCAGGACCAGGTGAGTATACGGGGAGGGGAGGGGAGCGCAGCGCGATAGTCACCTGCTCCTCGTTCCGGGCGCCGATCTGTCTCCAGCAGTGACGCTGAGGTCAGAGGGCGCGGCGACGTGGTCAGTGCGCGCCCTCTGCTGAACGTCAGTGCTGGAGACAGATCGGCGCCGGAACGAGGAGCAGGTGACTATTGAAAGTGCCGGGGGCCTGAGCGACGGAGAGGTGAGTATGTGATTTTTTTTTTATTGCAGCAAATGGGGCAAGTGTCTGTATGGAGCATCTATGGGGCCATAACGTTCCTGCAGCACTATATGGGGCCATAACGTTCCTGGAGCACTATATGGGGCCATAACATTCCTGCAGCACTATATGGGGCCATAACATTCCTGCAGCACTATATGGGGCCATAACATTCCTGCAGCACTATATGGGGCCATAACATTCCTGCAGCACTATATGGGGGCCATAACGTTCCTGCAGCACTATATGGGGGCCATAACGTTCCTGCAGCACTATATGGGGCCATAACGTTCCTGCAGCACTATATGGGGCCATAACATTCCTGCAGCACTATATGGGGCCATAACATTCCTGCAGCACTATATGGGGCCATAACATTCCTGCAGCACTATATGGGGCCATAACATTCCTGCAGCACTATATGGGGCCATAACATTCCTGCAGCACTATATGGGGCCATAACATTCCTGCAGCACTATATGGGGCCATAACATTCCTGCAGCACTATATGGGGCCATAACATTCCTGCAGCACTATATGGGGCCATAACATTCCTGCAGCACTATATGGGGCCATAACATTCCTGCAGCACTATATGGGGCCATAACATTCCTGCAGCACTATATGGGGCCATAACATTCCTGCAGCACTATATGGGGCCATAACATTCCTGCAGCACTATATGGGGCCATAACATTCCTGCAGCACTATATGGGGCCATAACATTCCTGCAGCACTATATGGGGCCATAACATTCCTGCAGCACTATATGGGGCCATAACATTCCTGCAGCACTATATGGGGCCATAACGTTCCTGCAGCACTATATGGGGCCATAACGTTCCTGCAGCACTATATGGGGCCATAACGTTCCTGGAGCACTATATGGGGCCATAACATTCCTGCAGCACTATATGGGGGCCATAACGTTCCTGCAGCACTATATGGGGGCCATAACGTTCCTGCAGCACTATATGGGGTCATAACATTCCTGCAGCACTATATGGGGCCATAACATTCCTGCAGCACTATATGGGGCCATAACATTCCTGCAGCACTATATGGGGCCATAACATTCCTGCAGCACTATATGGGGCCATAACATTCCTGCAGCACTATATGGGGCCATAACGTTTCTGCAGCACTATATGGGGCCATAACGTTTCTGCAGCACTATATGAGGCCATAACGTTTCTGCAGCACTATATAGGGGCATAATGTTTGTGCAGCACTATACGGCGCAAGTGTCTGTATGGTGCCATAATTAACGTTTGTAGGGCACTACGGCATATAGGGCAAGTGTCTGTATGGAGCATCTTATAGGGCCATAACGTTTGTGCAGCACTATAATACTAATAATATACTAATCAGCATTTGTGCAGCATTATATTGGGCAAATGTGTCTATGGAGCATCTTATGGGGCCTTTATTAACCTTTATGCAGGATTATATGGGGCATATTTTAATATGGAACATCTTATGGGGCCATAATGAACAGTATGGAGCATTATATGGGGCTCCTGATTCAATATGGATATTCAAAGACACTTAACATACTGATGTCTCAATTAATTTTACTTTTATTGGTATCTATTATTACTTTTGACATTTACCGGTAGCTGCTGCATTTTCCCCCCTAGGCTTATACTCGAGTCAATAAGTTTTCCCAGTTTTTTGTGTCAAAATTAGGGGGGTCGGCTTATACTCGGGTTGGCTTATACTCGAGTATATGCGGTATATAATTCCACATGTGTTAATTCATAGTTTTGATGCCTGTTCTGCCCATCTTAATGTGCAGAAAGTTAATTGTCATGTTATTCAAGTTATGGCCACTGGAGGTCATCAGTTGTCTACTTTTCATGTTGTTTACCAACTTTCCCTCAGAAGAGCAATGTCTTCTGGGTAAGTTCCGCCCTCATTCTTCTTGTGGAAGATGAGCTTCAGTAGCCATTTCTCCTCAGGTCTGATGAGAGACACACGTGCTCCTGTCTCACTTACTTTCCTACCCCTGTCCTAACGGATCTCGGTACGTTTATAAAGGGTTAAATGCATTTTATGTTTGTGTTAGTATCTGAGCCTTATGCAGCTCCTATAGTCTGATATAGTTAGGCAGATTGTGCTCTGCAGCTTGCAGTTAGGTTAATGTATGTTTAATCTGCATGTAGACAGATGCATCTTTGTATAGAATAGGGCAGTGCTGTTAGAATTACTGTGTAATGCACTCTGTACAATTCTTGCTGTAATGTCCCAGTTATTTATGTGATTGCACCCTGTATGTGCATATACTGATATGCTGTTATTCTTTACAGTTTTTCACCAGTCATCCACTATGATTATTCACTGAACATCCACTTTGTACATCAACATCATTCACTATTCGATCATCTACTATGAATACTATCCACCATTGTTGTTCAACGTTATAGTTTATGTTATCATCACCCTAATAAATAAGACTTGAGCTTCAATACAGTCTGTTTACTGGGATGTGGATGAAGGTTTAGCCGTATGTTGGAATCCACACAGCATCCTACGTGGAGGAAGGCAGAACAATGCCTTCAGTGTGAACGTACAATTTTCATAGTCATGAAAATACAGAAAAATCTTTAAATGAGAAGGTGTGTCCAAACCTTTGCTCTGTACATGCTAAATTATACAGTGCATGATTCCCTATTCTTGCAAGAATTACAATATACTTTTTTTTACAGGACAAAAATATTTTCAGAGCGAAACTACATAATTACAAAATGTGTAAGAAGCATCTTATGAAGTCAGCTGTATTTGAGCATTTTACTGTGACTCAAGATAAAAAACATTTTGTGTGTCAGTGTATAAGTGACCCAGATGAAAACAAATGCTGTGATGCCAAAATCAGTGCATACTCAGGCAGTGATAAAAATGCTCCTTCAAGAGCTTCCAATCTAAGACGACATTTACAACACTGCCACCCATAAACTTACAAAAGCTGTGATTGAAAAAGATCACAGAAGCACCAAGAAACCAGAGACCAGCAGTTCCTGCCAGGCAAAGGAAGAGGAAAGAGTGTCTCAAACATCAGTTACAAGATATTTTGTAAGTGACAAAGTTACTGCAACAATGAGAGAAGATGTGTTTGAAAGACAGCTCATCAAGCTTGTTGTGAAGGACTGTGCACCATTATTATTTGCATGACCAGCTTTTACAGCTCTTAAAGGAGATATGGCCCACAAACTTTATGTTTCTCTTGAAAGAGAAAGTATTAGAAAATGAGTGATTGCAGAAGCCCTTAACTAGTGATGAGCGAATATACTCGGAACTCGAGATTTCCTGAGCACGCTCGGGTGTCCTCCGAGTATTTGTAAGTACTCGGAGATTTAGTTTTCAGTGCAGCAGCAGCAGAATGATTTACACCTGTTAGCCAGCATAAGTACATGTGGGGATTCCCTAGCAATCAGGCAACCCCCACATGTACTTATGCTGGCTAATAGATTTAAATCATTCAGCTGCGGCACTGAAAACTAAATCTAAAGTACTTACAAATACAAGGACACCGAATATATTCGCTCATCACTACCCTTAACCAAAAAGAAGATCTTAAAGACAATCAAGAGACGCTTTGTATTTCTTAACCCCTTAAGCCCCGAGGGTGGTTTGCACGTTAATGACGGGCCAATTTTTACAATTCTGACCACTGTCCCTTTATGAAGTTATAACTCTGGAACGCTTCAACGGATCTTGGCGATTCTGATATTGTTTTCTCAAGACATATTGTACTTCATGATAGTGGTAAAATTTCTTTGATATTACCTGCGTTTAACGCAATTTTCCAACTTTGAATTTTTATGCCCTTAAATCACAGAGATATGTCACACATAACATTTCCCACATGTCTACTTTACATCAGCACAATTTTGGAAACAAAATTTTTTTTTGTTAGGGCGTTATAAGGGTTAAAAGTTGACCAGCAATTTCTCATTTTTACCACCATTTTTTTTTTAGGGACCACATCACATTTGAAGTCACTTTGAGGGGTCTATATGATGGAAAATACCCAAGAGTGACACCATTCTAAAAACTGCACCCCTCAAGGTGCTCAAAACCACATTCAAGAAGTTTATTAACCCTTCTGGTGCTTCACAGGAATTTTTGGAATGTTTAACCCCTTCAAGACCCAGTCTATTTTGACCTTAATGACCTGGCCATTTTCTGCAACTCTGACCAGTGTGCCTTTATGAGGTAATAACTCAGGAACGCTTCAACGGATCCTAGCGGTTCTGAGACTGTTTTTTCGTGACATATTGGGCTTCATGTTAGTGGTAAATTTAGGTTGATATTTTTTGTGTTTATGTGTGAAAAAAAAAAATGGAAATTTGGTGAAAATTTTGCAATTTTCAAATTTTGAATTTTTATTCTGTTAAAACGAGAGAGTTATGTGGCACAAAATAGTTAATAAATAACATTACCCACATGTCTACTTTACATCAGCACAATTTTGGAAACAAATTTTTTTTTGCTAGGAAGTTATAAGGGTTTAAATTTGAACAGCGATTTCTCATTTTTACAACGAAATTTACAAAACCATTTTTTTTTTAGAGACCACCTCACATTTGAAGTCAGTTTGAGGGTTCTATATGGCTGGAAATACCCAAACGTGACACCATTCTAAAAACTGCACCCCTCAAGGTGATCAAAACCACATTCAAGAAGTTTATTAACCCTTCAGGTGCTTCACAGCAGCAGAAGCAACATGGAAGGAAAAAATGAACATTTCACTTTTTAGTCACAAAAATCTTCTTTTGCAACAATTTTTTTATTTTCCCAAGGGTAAAAGGAGAAACTGGACCCCAAAAGTTATTGAGCAATTTGTCCTGAGTACACCGATACCCCATATGTGGAGCTCGGAAGGGAAGGAGAGCTATTTGACTTTTTCAATGAAAAATTGGCTCCAATCTTTAGCGGACACCATGTCGCGTTTGGAGATCCCCTGTGTGCCTAAACATTAGAGCTCCCCCACAAGTGACACCATTTTGGAAACTAGACCCCCCCAAGGAGCTTATCTAGATGCATAGTGAGCACTTTGAACCCCCAGGTGCTTCACAAATTGATCCACAAAAATGAAAAAGTAATTTTATTTATTTATTTCTATTTATTTATTTTTTTCACAAAAAATTTCTTTTAGCCTGAATTTTTTCATTTTCACATGGGCAACAGGATAAAATTGATCCTAAAATGTGTTGGGCAATTACTCCTGAGTACACCGATACCTCATATGTGGTCACAAACCACTGTTTGTGCACACGGCAAGGCTCGGAAGGGAAGGAGCGCCATTTGACTTTTCAATGAAAAATTGGCTCCAATCGTTAGCGGACAACATGTCGCGTTTGGAGAGCCCCTGTGTGCCTAAACATTGGAGCTCCCCCACAAGCGACCCCATTTTTGCAACTAGACCTCCCATGGAACTAATCTAGATGGGTGGTGAGCACTTTAAACCCCCAAGTGCTTCACAGAAGTTTACAACGCAGAGCTGTGAAAATAAAAAATCATTTTTCTTTCCTCTAAAATTATGTTTTAGCAAGCAATTTTTTATTGTCGCAAGGGTAACAGGAGAAATTGGACCCCAATAATTGTTTAATTGTTGCCCAGTTTGTCCTGAGTATGCTGGTACCCCATATGTGGGGGTAAACCACTCTTTGGGCGCACGTCGGGGCTCGGAAGGGAGGGAGCACCATTTGACTTTTTGAACACAAGATTGGCTGAAATCAATAGTGGCGCCATGTTGCGTTTGGAGACCTCTGATGTGCCTAAACATTGGAAACCCCTCTAACTCCAACACTAACCCCAACACACCCCTAACCCTAATCCCAACTCTAGCCATAACCCTAATCACAACCCTGACCCACCCCTGCACACGCCTAACCCTAATCCCAACCCTAACCCTAATCCCAACCCCAACACACCCCTAACCACAACCCTAACCACAAGCCTAATCTTAACCCTATTTCCAACCCTAACTCTAAGGCTATGTGCCCACGTTGCGGATTCGTGTGAGATTTTTCAGCACCATTTTTGAAAAATCCGCAAAAAAAAAAAAAAAGGCACTGCGTTTTACCTGCGGATTTCCAGTGTTTTTTTGTAGGAATTTCACCTGCGGATTCCTATTGAAGAACAGGTGTAAAACACTGCGGACTCCGCACAAAGAATTGACATGCTGCAGAAAATACAATGCAGCGTTTCCGCACGGTATTTTCCGCACCATGGGCACAGTGGATTTGGTTTTCTATAGGTTTACATGGTACTGTAAACCTGATGGAAAACTGCTACAAATCCGCTGCGGATCCGCAGCCAAATCCGCACCGTGTACACATAGCCTAATTCTAACCATAACCCTAGTTCTAACCCTAACCTTAGCCCTAGTGGAAAAATAAAAGTAAATATATTTTCTTTATTTTATTATTGTCCCTACCTATGGGGGTGCTAAAGGGGGGGTTCATTTACTATTTTTTTTATTTTGATCACTGTGATAAAACCTATCACAGTGATCAAAATGTACATGTAACGAATCTGCCGGCCGATTCGGCGGGCGCACTGCGCCTGCCATTTTGGAAGATGGCGGCGCCCATGGACAAGACGGACGGACACCGGGAGGCTCGGTAAGTATGAGGGGGTGGGATCGGAGCACGACAGGAGAACGGAGGACTGGGGAGGCGATCGGTGGCAGATCAGGGTTTCCAGCCATGGATTGTAATATTTCACCACTTTTCATAGGTGAAATATTACAAATTGCCCTGATTGGCTGTTGAAAGTGAAACAGCCAATCAGAGCGATCATAGCCACGGGGGGATGAAGCCACCCCCCTGTTCCTGTAGGTCGGGTGAAATTACAGTTAACCCTTTCACCCGGCCTGCAGGGACTCGATCATTCTGTGACAGCATATGCGTCACAGGTCGGATTGGCACCGACTTTCATGACGCATACGCTGTGTCACAGGTCGGGAAGGGGTTAAAAAAAATGAACATTTAATTTTGTTTCACAAAAAATTTACTTCAGCTCCAATTTGTTTTATTTTACCAAGGGTAACAGGAGAGAATAGACCCCAAAAGTTGTTGTACAATTTGTCCCGAGTACCCCGATACCCCATATGTGGGGGTAAACCACTGATTGGGCGCATGGCAGAGCTCGGAAGGGATGGAGCGCCATTTGACTTTTCAATACAAAATTGGCTGGAATTGAGATGGGACGCCATGTTGCGTTTGGAGAGCCCCTGATGTGCCTAAACATTGAAACCCCCCACAAGTGACACCATTTTGGAAAGTAGACCCCCTAAGGAACTTATCTAGATGTGTGGTGAGCACTTTGACCCACCAAGTGCTTCACAGAAGTTTATAATGTAGAGCCGTAAAAATAAAAATAATATTTTTTCACAAAAATGAAATTTTTGCCCCAAATTTTTAATTTTTCCAAGGGTGCCAGAAGAACTTGTACCCCAAAAGTTGTTGTGAAATTTGTCCTGAGTACGATGATACCCCATATGTTGGGGTAAACCACTGTTTGGGTGCATGGCAGAGCTCGGAAGGGAAGGAGCGCCGTTTGACTTTTAAATGCAAAATTGGCTGGAATTAAGATGGGACGACATGTTGCATTTGGAGAGCCCCTGATGTGCCTAAACAATGACACCCCCCACAAGTGACAGCATTTTGGAAAGTAGACCCCCTAAAGATCTTATCTAGACGTGTTGTGAGAGCTTTGAACCCCCAAGTGTTTCACTACAGTTTATGACGCAGAGCCGTGAAAATAAAAAAAAAAAAATTTCCACAAAAAATTTGTTTTTAGCCCCCAGTTTTGTATTCTCCCAAGGGTAACAGGAGAAATTGGACCCCAAAAGTTGTCGTCCAATTTGTCCTGAGTACGCTGATACCGCATATGTTGAGGTAAACCCCTGTTTGTGCGCACGGGAGAGCTCGGAAGGGAAGGAGCACTGTTTTACTATTTCAACGCAGAATTGGCTGGAATTGAGATCGGACGCCATGTCGCATTTGGAGAGCCCTGATGTGCCTAAACAGTGGAAACCCCCAATTCTAACTGAAACCCTAACCAAAACACACCCCTAACCCTAATCCCAACCACACCCCTAACCCTAATCCCAACCATAAATGTAATCCAAACCCTAACCCTAGCCCTAATGGAAATAAATACATTTTTTTAAAATTTTTGGCTAACTAAGGGGGTGATGAAGGGGGGGGTTTGATTTACTTTTATAGCGGGTATTTTAGCGGATTTTTATGACTGCCAGCCGTCACACACTAAAAGACGCTTTTATTGCAAAAAATATTTTTTTGCGTTACCACATTTTGAGCGCTATAATTTTTCCATATTTTGGTCCACAGAGTCATGTGAGGTCTTGTTTTTTGCGGGACTGCGCTTTTTATTCCAATTTTTGTGAGGCAGTATGACCAAAAAACAGCTATTCATGAATTTCTTTTGAGGGGGGCGTTTATTCCGTTCCGCGTTTGGTAAAATGGATAAAGCAGCTTTATTCTTCGGGTCAGTACGATTACAGCGATACCTCATTTATATCATTTTTTTATGTTTTGGCGCTTTTATACGATAAAAACTTTTATAGAAAAAATAATTTTTTGCATGGCTTTATTCTGAGGGCTATAACTAAATAAAGAAAAAAAAAATATTATTCCCATAAATACAATTCTTTATCTAAATAAAAAAAACAATAAAAGTACACATATTTAGTATCACCGCGTCCGTAACGACCCAACCTATAAGTGTCCCACTAGTTAACCCCTTCAGTGAACACTAAAAAAAATAAAAACCACGGCAAAAAACGACGCTTTATTATCATACCGCCTAACAAAAAGTGGAACACCACATGATCCAAAGACGGATATAAATAACCATGGTACCGCTGAAAACGTCATCTTATCCTGCAAAAAACGAGCCGCCATACAGCGTCAAAAACGGAAAAATAAAAAAGTTATAGTCCTCAGAATAAAGCGATGCAAAAATAATTTATATAAAATAGTTTATCATATAAAAGCGCCAAAACATTAAAAAATGATATAAATGAGGTATCGCTGTAATCGTTCTGACCCGAAGAATAAAACTGCTTTACCAATATTATCACACGTGTAACGGTATAAGCGCCCCCCCCCCCCACCGAAAATTCATGAAAAGCTGGTTTTTGGTCATTCTGCCTCACAAAAATTGGAATAAAAAGCGATCAAAAAATGTCAAATGCCCGAAAATGGTACCAATAAAAACGTCAACTCGTCCCGCAAAAAACAAGACCTCACATGACTCTGTGGATCACAATATGGAAAAATTATAGCTCACAAGATGTGGAGACGCAAAAACTATTTTTTGCAATAAAAAGAGTCTTTTAGTGTGTGACAGCTGCCAGTCATAAAAATCCGCTAAAAAAACAGCTATAAAAGTAAATCAAACCCCCTTCATCACCCCCTTAGTTAGGGAAAAATAATAAAATTTAAAAAAATAATTTATTTCCATTATCCCATTAGGGTTAGGGTTGGGGCTAAAGTTAGGGTTGGGGCTAAAGTTAGGGTTTGGATTACAGTTACGGTTGGGATTAGGGTTAGGGGTGTGGTTAGGGTTATGGTTGGGATTAGGGTTAGGGGTGTGTTTGGGTTTCAGTTAGAATTGGGGGTTTCCACTGTTTAGGCACATCAGGGCTCTCCAAACGCGACATGGCGTCCGATCTCAATTCCAGCCAATTCTCCTTCCCTTCCGAGCTCTCCCGCGCACCCAAACAGGGGTTTACCCCAACATATGGGGTATCAGCGTACTCAGGTTTTTGGGGTCCAATTTCTCCTGTTAACCTTGGGAAACTACAAAACCGGGGGCTAAAAAATAATTTTTGTAGAAAAAAAAAAAAGATTTTTTATTTTCACGGCTCTGTGTTATAAACTGTAGTGAAACACTTGGGGGTTCAAAGTTCTCACAACACATCTACATAAGTTCCTTGGGGGTCTAGTTTCAATATGGGGTCACTTGTGGGGGAGTTTCTACTGTTTAGGTACATCAGGGGCTCTGCAAGTGCAACGTGATGCCTGCAGACCAATTCATCTAAAGGTACCTTCACACTGAGCATCTTTCCAACGAGAACGACAGCGATCCGTGACGTTGCAGCGTCCTGGATAGCGATCTCGTTGTGTTTGACACGCAGCAGCGATCAGGATCCTGCTGTGATATCGCTGGTCGGAGCTAGAAGTCCAGAACTTTATTTCGTCACTGATCACCCGCTGTCATCGCTGGATCGGCGTGCGTGACGCCGATCCAGCGATGTGTTCACTTGTAACCAGGGTAAACATCGGGTTACTAAGTGCAGGGCCACGCTTAGTAACCCGATATTTACCCTGGTTACCATTGTAAAAGTTAATAAAAAAAAAAAAAAAAAAAACACTACATACTGACATTCTGATGTCTGTCACGTCCCCCGGCGTCCACAGGGTTAAAACTGCTTTCGGCAGGAGCGCTTGCTAATGCTGCGCTGCTGCCGAGAGCTTCCTGCACTGAATGTGTCAGCGCCGGCCGTAAAGCAGAGCACAGCGGTGACGTCACCGCTGTTACTGCCGGCACTGACACATTCCGTGCAGGAAGCTCTCGGCAGCAGCGCAGCATTAGCAAGCGCTCCTGCCGAAAGCAGTTTTAACCCTGTGGACGCCGGCGGGGGACGTGACAGACATCAGAATGTATGTAGTGGGTTTTTTTTTTTGTTTTTTTTTTGTTACTTTTAGAATGGTAACCAGGGTAAATATCGGGTTACTAAGCGCGGCCCTGCACTTAGTAACCCGATGTTTACCCTGGTTACCCGGGTGCTGCAGGGGGACTTCGGCATCGTTGAAGACAGTTTCAACGATGCCCAAGTCGTTCCCCTGATCGTTGGTCGCTGGAGAGAGCTGTCTGTGTGACAGCTCCCCAGCGACCACACAACGACTTACCAACGATCACGGCCAGGTCGTATCGCTGGTCGTGATCGTTGGTCGTGATCGTTGGTAAGTCGTTTAGTGTAACTGTACCTTAAGTCTGCATTCCAAATGGTGCTCCTTCCCTTCCGAGCTCTCCCGTGCGCCCAAACAGGGGTTTACCCCAACATATGGGGTATCAGCGTACTCAGGACTAATTGGACAACAACTTTCGGGGTCCAATTTCTCCTGTTACCCTTGGGAAAATACAAAACAGGGGGATAACAAAATAATTTTTCTGGAAAAAAAAAAGAATTTTTATTTTCACGGCTTGCATTATAAACTGTAGTGAAACACTTGGAGGTTCAAAGTTCTCACAACACATCTAGATAAGTTCCTTAGGGGGTCTACTTTCCAAAATGGTGTCACTTGTGGGGGGGTTTCAATGTTTAGGCACATCAGGGGCTCTCCAAACACGACATGGCATCCCATCTCAATATCAGTCAATTTTGCATTGAAAAGTCAAACGGCGCTCTTTCCTTTCCGTTATCTGATATGCACCCAAACAGTGGTTTACCCCCACATATGGGGTATCCGTGTACTCAGGACAAATTATACAACAACTTTTAGGGTCCAATTTCTCCTGTTACCATTGGTAAAATAAAACAAATTGGAGCTGAAGTAAACTTTTTGTGAAAAAAGTTAAATGTTCATTTTTTTTTTTTAAACATTCCAAAACTTCCTGTGAAATACCTGAAGGGTTAATAAACTTCTTGAATGTAGTTTTGAGCACCTTGAGGGGTGCAGTTGTTAGAAAATACCCAAGTGTGACTTCAAATGTGATGTGGTCTCTAAAAAAAAAAATGGTGTTGTAAAAATGAGAAATTGCTGGTCAACTTTTAACCATTATTAACTCCCTAACAAAAAAAAATTTTGTTTCCAAAATTGTGCCGATGTAAAGTAGACATGTGGGAAATGTTACTTATTGAGTATTTTGTGTGACATATCTCTGTGATTTAAGGGCATTTAAATTCAAAGTTGGAAAACTGTGAAATTTTCTAAATTTTCGCCCAAATTCCGTTTTTTCACAAATAAACGCAGGTAATATCAAAGAAATTTTACCACTACCATGAAGTACAATATGTCACAAGAAAACAATGTCAGGATCCATTGAAGCGTTCCAGAGTTATAACCTCAAAGGGACAGTGGTAAGAATTAAGTGGTAAGATGTGGTCATCTATGAAGGAGGATCTGATGGAGGTGGATACTATTTCCCAGAACAAATTCATAGACTGCACAAATGTTATTCAGTAAGTTTTTGTGGAACACATTTTTTTTTTTTTTCTTTTACACTTACTGCAGAGTGCATAATAAATTGTAAATATGAAAAAGTTTTGTTCTAAAGTTGTATTCCAATAATTATATTTTAAGTTCTATCTAAATGGCTTGATTATTGTATCATAATAATGATTAAAAGCCTGATGTTACAATTTTACCACAGTAAATTTGTCACTTAAGCTTAAAGGGAACCTGTCACCCCCAAAAGCTAAGCCCACCAGCATCAAGGAATGCTGTAGATAAGCCCCCGATGTATCCTGAAAGATGAGAAAAAGAAATTACATTATACTCACCCAGGGGCGGTCCCGGTCCGGTTCTGGTCCGATAGGCGTTGCGGTCCGGTCCGATAGGCCTTGCTGTCCGGTCCAGGGCCTCCCATCTTCTTACAGTGACGTCCTCTTCTTGGATTTACGCTGTGGCTCCGGCGCAGGCGTATTTTGTACAAAGTACTGCAGTGCGCTGGGCCTCTCTGACCTTTCCCGGCGCCTGCGCAATGCAGTACTTTGCTCTGCCCGCAACAGGGCAGACAAAGTACGCATGCCAGAGCCGCAGCGTGAGTACTAAAAGAGGATGTCATCGTAAGAAGATGGGAGGCCCCGGACCGGACCGCGACGCCCACCGCAGCGGGACCGCCCCTGGGGGAGTATAATCTAACCTCTTTTTCTTATCTTTCAGGTAACATCGGGGGCTTATTTACAGCATTACAGAATGCTGTAGATAAGCCCCTGATGCTGGTGGGCATAGCTCACCTTCGATTTTGGGGGTGACAGGTTCACTTTAAACATGAGCCATGTATGAGGGAGTTGGAGTCTGAGTCGTGGAGTCGGTGTCATGGAAATTGAGGAGTCGGAGATTTAGCCTACCGACACTACAGCCCTGCATGCATGAACCAACAAACCTGGAAACAGTTATCCTCAGAATGGAGTAGCAGTGCGCATGTTTGACCAACATTCCCATCTCTCTCTATGGGGCTGCTGAACCTGTGTTGTTTTTTTTTGTTTTTTTTTTATTGCAGGCCCTTAAGAGAATGAAAAGGGGACAGCCAATTTGCAGAATGGATTAAAGCTCACAATTCAGACTGATGTGTGTCCCCCTCCGATCTAAAAGCCATCACCTATGCCATGGACACGTTATCACTAGAGTTGGTGCACATCGATTTGCAGGAACTGGGATATTTGGCCATGTCCCTAAACTGTTGTCGTTGTTAAAGAGCCCTGAAAACCACTTTCTACATCCCAACATCTGCAGCTATTCTTATGAGGAGCCTGACTGGCTATATGTAATGGTTGTAGTGTGACGAACACGCCGTATGGGCTAATCAAAAGCAGAGCCATGGATACCAACAGGTAGGAAGCAGTTGTCAGGGCTTCCTTCCACAGACTCCTGACATGGCCATATCCCAGGTCCGGAATTTTTAATAAGTTATCTTTGCTGATGAGCAAACATGCTCAGATAAGGCTTATCAGAGCATTCTCAGGTGCTAACCGAGTATTTTGGGCATGCTTGAAAAATATGTTCGAGTCCCCACGGCTCCATGTCTAGTGGCTGTTAGACAGCTGCTACACATGCATGGATTTCCTGTTTGTTATGCAATCCCTGCAAGTGTTGCAACTGTCAGAACATTTTTTGAGCACGCTGCCGACACTCAGTACCCGGGCATGCTCACTCAACACTAGTCCTGTTCACTGGACAACTCCTTTAAAGGGAACCTGTCACCCCCCCCCCCCCCCCCCGGGCGTTTGTAACTAAAAGAGCCACTTGTGCAGCAATAATGCTGCATTCTGACAAGGCATGCGATTAGGGATCAGCTGACGCCGCACAGTCTGAAGAAAGCGGAGGGAGATGAGTGAGAGGCGAAGATATGCACAGCGCATGTACATGAATCCCAGCCCTGCAGTGTGAATAAATCAGTAGACACTGTGGGGCGGGATCTCGGGCAGCGCAGCCGCACAGGTGCAGTCAGCCTGACATCAAATGATGTCAGAAGACCGGCAGCGCTAACTGCGCATGGCCAAGAGATAACAGCGCAGGCTCCGGGACAGATTCAAACAACGCTGAGGAGGAGGCGCATGGCACCAAGGGGGTAGGAATGACGGCTGTGCTGCATCTAATTAGGGGAGAAAGACCCGCCTCCCTGGCGATTTCAGGGTATGAGGGGACATACTTTATAAGTGTTTATTTCAGCGTGTGCAGGGAGCATAACTAAAAGAGCCGCCTTGTCAGAATGCAGCATTAGTGCTGCACATGGTGGCTCTCTTAGTTACAAACGCCTGGGGGGTGACAGGTTCCCTTTAAGGATATGTGCACACGATCAGTAAATGCTGTGGGCTGAAATTGTGCAGCATCCACATGTAACAGCATAGTGGATGGGATTTCAAGAAATCCTCTGTCCACAATGCATTCAGACTCCCGCGATGCGTCTCTCCAGACCGCAGCGTGTTAACCTCTACATAAGAGTATTTTCACCCACAGAATGTATTGGACGCGGTGAATCCACACGATCCAGTGATCACATGCAGATTCACCTGCGTTCAATAGCAGGCAGCGCTTTGGAAGCAGTGGACCTGCACTGCCACTTCCGGATCGTCAGCACGATCTGCAGGTGCGGGTTGGACGCTACGTACATCTGCAGCGTCCAGATGTTACAGTACAGTGGATGGGATTTCAAGAAATCCCATGCCCACTATGTGTGCACCGATGCCTGCGGAGACGGACATTTGGCGCGTCTTTCCAGACCGCAGCATGTCTATTTATCTTGCGGAGATGCTCAGTCTCAGCAAGATAAATGTCACCTGTACAATGTATTGGACGCGGTGATTCCGAACGGCTCATTGAGCACAGAGGATTCACCTGCGTTCAGTAGCCGGCAGCGCTTTGGGGGTAGCGGACATGTGCTGCGTCCAAAACTCTGCCAATTACTGACCGTGGGGACGTAGCCTTAGGCCGGCGTCACACTTGGCGTAAGACAATACGCCACGTATTATACGTCCGTACTACGGCCGTAATACGGAGAAATGTTCCCAAAATAGTGATCCGTAGTCAGGGTGTGTCAGCGTATTTTGCGCATGGCATCCTCCGTATGTAATCCGTATGGCATCCGTACTGCGAGATTTTCGCTCAGGCTTGCCAAACCGACATCTAATGGATTTATGTGCTCAAATGTTAGGGAAAACATATATACAGTATATATATATATATATATGTCATTGAGACACATATATATATATTCTGTATTTAGATTTCATTCAGCGCGATATCTGTGAACAGCCGGTAATTCAATTGCCGGCTTTTCATTTCTCCTGCACAAACCCGACAGGATATGAGACATGGTTTACACACAGTAAACCATCTCATATCCCCTTTTTTTTTGCATATTCCACACTACTAATGTTAGTAGTGTGTATGTGCAAAATTTCCTCGCTGTAGCTGCTGAAATAAAGGGTTAAATGGCGGAAAAAATTGGCGTGGGCTCCCGCGCAATTTTCTCCGCCAGAGTGGTAAAGCCAGTGACTGAGGGTAGATATTAATAGCCAGGAGAGGGTCCATGGTTATTGGCCCCCCCTGGCTACAAACATCTGCCCCCAGCCACCCCAGAAAAGGCACATCTGGAAGATGCGCCTATTCTGGCACTTGGCCACTCTCTTCCCACTCCCGTGTAGCGGTGGGATATGGGGTAATGAAGGGTTAATGCCACCTTGCTATTGTAAGGTGACATTAAGCCAGATTAATAATGGAGAGGCGTCAATTATGTCACCTATCCATTATTAATCCAATTGTTGGAAAGGGTTAAAAAACACACACACACATGATTAAAAAGGATTTTAATGAAATAAACACAGCGGTTGTTGTAATAATTTATTGTTATTCGCAATCCATTTCCAGGCCCTCGCTTGGCAAAATAATTAACGCACAAGATACATACCTTCTGATGTCAGATCACGTCCCACGAAGTAATCCATCTGAAGGGGTTAACTAATATTACAGGCACGAGCTGCGATAAACCACTCGCTCGTGCCTGTAATCCCCGGGTGCTGAAAGGAAAGCTGGATCTGTACTTACATTGAGTCGCGGTGAGGCGCCCTCTGGTGGATGTTCCCATGAACTGCAGCCTGGGAACTTTTTCCCACGCTCCACGTCATATGAGGACATCCACCAGGGGGCGCCTCACCGCGACTGAAGGAAATGTAGGTCAATGACCTACATTTCATTGATTCGCCGGGGGATTACAGACACGAGCACACAGCTGCATTAGCAGGGCTCCTGCCTGTAATATTAGTTAACCCCTTCAGATGGATTACATCGTGGGACGTGATCTGACATCAGAAGGTATGTATATTGTGCGTTTATTATTTTGCCAAGCGAGGGTTTGCAAATGGATTGCGAGAACAATAAATTATTACAACAACCGCTGTGTTTATTTCATTAAAATCCTTTGTAATCATGTGTGTGTGTTTTTTAACCCTTTCCTACAATTGGATTAATAATGGATAGGTGTCATAATTGACGCCTCTCCATTATTAATCTGGCTTAATGTCACCTTACAATAGCAAGGTGGCATTAACCCTTCATTACCCCATATCCCACCGCTACAGGGAGTGGGAAGAGAGTGGCCAAGTGCCAGAATAGGCGCATCTTCCAGATATGCCTTTTCTGGGGTGGCTGGGGGCAGATGTTTGTAGCCACGGGGGGGCCAATAACCATGGACCCTCTCCTGGCTATTAATATCTGCCCTCAGTCACTGGCTTTACCACTCTGGCGGAGAAAATTGCGCGGGAGCCCACGCCAATTTATTCCGCCATTTAACCCTTTATTTTAGCAGCTACAGTGCACAAATTTTGCACATACACACTACTAACATTAGTAGTGTGGAATATGCAAAAAAAATGGGGATATGAGATGGTTTACTGTATGTAAACCATGTCTCATATCATGTCGGGTTTGTGAAAGAGAAGGAAAAAGCCGGCAATTGAATTACCGACTTTTCACTAACACCGCTGCGTATTTCTTGCAAGTCACACTGCAGGTCCGTGTGGAATCCGTATTTTTCTCGCCCCCATAGACTTTCATTGGCGTATTATTTGCGCAATACGCTGACAAACGCAGCATGCTGCGATTTTGTACGGCCGTAGAAAGCCGTATAATACTGAACCATAATATACGGCTAATAGGAGCAGCCCCATTGAGAATAATTGTGCCGTATGTAATGCGAGTTTTACGGACGTAGTTTCTGCGCTCTTACGTCCGTAAAACTCGCCAGTGTGACGCCGGCCTTAGGGTATGTGCACACGTCAGGATTTTTTGCGTTTTTTTTGCGATAAAAACGCTAACATATGCCTCCTATTATTTACCGTGTATTCCGCATTTTTTGTGCAAATGTTGCGATTTTTTCAGCGAAAAAATCCCATCGCGGGAAAAAAAAGCAACATGTTCATTAAAAATGCGGAATTGCGGCGATTCCGCACACCTAGGAGTGCATTGATCTGCTTACTTCCCGCACGGGGCTGTGCACACCATGCGGGAAGTAAGCAGATTATGTGCGGTTGGTACCCAGGGTGGAGGAGAGGAGACTCTCCTCCACGGACTGGGCACCATATAATTGGTCAAAAATAAAAGAATTAAAATAAAAAATAGTCCTATACTCACCTTCGATGTCCCCCGCAGTGTTCCCGCCTCACCGCTGCATGCTGCCGCTTCGGTTCTCATAGCTGGTGTGCTCACGTGACCGCTCACATGACCGCGACGTCATGGAAGGTCCTGCGCGCACACACCAGCTATAGGAAGAGGAACGGACGCCGCTGAGGAGATCGTCTGGGTGAGTATAAGCATTTTTTTTATTATTTTTAAACATTCTATCTTTTACTATTGATGCTGCATAGGCTGCATCTATAGTAAAAAGTTGGTCGCACTTGTCAAACACTCTGTTTGACAAGTGTGACCAACCTGTCAATCAGTTTTCCAAGCGATGCTACAGATCGCTTGGAAAACTCTAGCATTCTGCAAGCTAATTACGCTTGCAGAATGCTAAAAAAAACGGAAAAAAAACGCAAAAAAAAAAAATGCGGATTTCTTGCAGAAAATTTCCGGTTTTCTTCAGGAAATTTCTGCAAGAAATCCGGACGTGTGCACATACTTTCAAGGCTATGTGCACACGTAGCAGAATTGCCGCGGAAATTTCCGCGGCAATTCTGCTGCTCCTGCCGCGGCATATCGCATGCAGAATTTGCATGCATATACCCGCAGAAAACTAGCGTTTTGCAAGCATAATTAGCTTGCAGAATGCTAGCGTTTCCCAAGCGATCTGTAGCATCGCTTGGAAAACTGATTGACAGGTTGGTCACACTTGTCAAACACAGTGTTTGACAAGTGTGACCAACTTTTTACTATAGATGCTGCTTATGCAGCATCTATAGTAAAAGGTAGAATGTTAAAAATAATAACAAAAATTAAAAAAAAAGGTTATACTCACCTCAGCGGCTTCCGTTCCTAATGCTGTGTGTTCAGGACCTTCCATTGACGTAGCGGTCACGTGACCGTGACGTCATCGCAGGTCCTTCACACACACCTCGGAAACCGCTGAGAAGGTCGGGCCGCCAGAGGGTGAGTATATCGCTATTTTTTATTTTAATTCTTTTTTTTTTACCACTTATATGGTGCCCAGTCCGTGGAGGAGAGTCTCCTCTCCTCCACCCTGGGTACCAACCGCACTTGATCTGCTTACTTCCCGCATGGTGTGCACAGCCCCGTGCGGGAAGTAAGCAGATCAATGCACTCCTATGGGTGCAGAATCGCCGCAATTCCGCAATTTTAATGAACATGCTGCGTTTTTTTCTGGATTGCGATTCCGCTCAGGAAAAAAATGCAGCATGTGCACAAAAAATGCGGATTGCATTCTGTTCCATAGGATGCTGAATGTTAGCGTTTTTTTCGCGGTTTTATAGCGTCGTTATAGCGAAAAACCTCGAAAAAAACCACAAAAAATCTGCTACGGTTGCACACAGCCTAAAGGTAGGGCTCGGTCTAGTCTGATGATTAGGTGGTCCCCATAGAGCGAAAAGCGCTGTGTACGCAGGAAAATTAAACCCGAGATCAGGGCGGGGGGCAATGCCAGTAAGTCAGGAGAAAGGCGAGCTTGCCATAAAGCTGCAGGCACAGAGCCGGGACCCTGCACCGGGTCTCCTCCCGCGCCGTGCGCAGTACCGGAGAGGAGAAGGCAGGAGCAGCCCGCCGCACAGGCCTAGGCGGACGACTTGTGGAACTGCTAACGTCTCCCGCCCCTTGGCTAGCAGAGTACGGGAGAAACTTAGCAGAGTGCGCACAGCACACTCACCGTCAGCGTGTCATCGATGCACAACGGAATCTGTCTGGTATCGAAAGGGAATTCCTCCTCTCCGTCCCTGCACACTGCCACCAGCCGCGCCATCTCTAGCAGTCACTTTTCGCAGCGCCTGCATGAACCAGTGTCGTACACTGTCGTAAACAGTATGCGGACCCCGCCCTCGGCTTGGAGTAAGTGAGCGCTGGTGCTGCAGGCCGCAGATTCGCCTCCTCAGCTGTCCCTCGGTTGCCTTGTGCGGTCACGGCACAGTCAAGCGGCTGAAGGAGAGTGCACGTTATCTCTCTCTCTCTCTTTTTTTTTTTTTTTTTAAATAAACGGCTGTTAGTGAGCCAGTAACCTCTCAAGCGTGCAGTGCACGCGATGCGCCCGTTGTCGAATCTGTCAGAGCGAAATGAAACGACTGAAACAAATCAAACTTTATTGCTAACTCTTGATCATGACACGGACAGAAAGTGCTCGTACAGTGACACTTGTCCTCCTGATCACATGACAAGGTCTGAATTGACCACCCTGATTAAAAAAATCCCCCTCACGGCCTCACCCAGCATGCTTTTCTTTAAAGTAATACAATATGGCCTCCTACCAAGCACTATAGCGTCTCTCATAACAACAGCCAGTTCCATAATTTATGTCTGGACATGCATGAGAGCGCTGCAGCCAATAACTGGGCGCAGCGGTGACCAAAGCATTCATCTGACATTTAGGCAATGTTCGGCTAGGAAAATTATGTGAAATTGGAATCTGACAGCTTCCACCATACCGATAATCGGCGACCAAGTGTTTGTAAGAACATTCCCAACTATGTGATGGCAAAACGCTTGCTTGTCGGGTGATTAGATTTTTCGACATTCCTCGCTATCAGCAGCACATCACCCCTCGTAAATAGCGGACGTGCTGACGATAACATGCTGTGGTGGGGCAGAACAATTGTTTTAGTGATGGTTTTGTCCTAGTTGTTGCTTGGTAACAAGAGCCAAACAACTTGCATAAAGTCTGTTGGCGCTCCATACTGGCCTGATGGTGGCCAGCAGTTGTTCCAGGGGATCCACACCACGGATGCACCCCATGACCACTCAGTCTGCAGCTTCTCCCTGAGAGATCTGCACAAAAAACATGCGATGGTTTTAAAAATCTGCAGTGTGCTCATTATTCCACACAGTGTTTTTTTTCCTTTATATGAAACGGGCATAAAAGAACCTATACTCGTCCATCAGCCACGGAAAGTTGCTGGTTGCTACCATTTAAGGCCGGTTTCACACGTCAGTGGCTCCGGTACGTGAGGTGACAGTTTCCTCACGTACCGGAGACACTGACACACGCAGACCCATAAAAATCAATGCATCTGTTCAGATGTCATTGATTTTTTGCGGACCGTGTCTCCGTGTGCCAAACACGGAGACATGTCAGTGTTCGTGGGAGCGCACGTATTACACGGACCCAATAGAGTCAATGGGTCCGTGTAAAACACGTACCGCACACGGACGTTCTCCGTCTGGGGTCCGTGTGCGTGCAGGAGACAGCGCTACAGTAAGCGCTGTCCCCCCCACATGGTGCTGAAGCCGCGATTCATATGTTTCCTGCAGCAGCGTTTGCTGCAGAGAAAATATGAATAATAGCGTTTATAATAAAGATGTATGTGTCCGCCGCCCCCCCACCCCCTGTGCGCCCCCCCGCTGTTCAGAAAATACCCACTCCCACGTTGACTGTCACTCCTTCCTCTCTGCCCCGCGCCTTCTACTGTATACGGTCACGTGGGGCCGCTCATTTACAATCATGAATAGTCGGCTCCGCCCCTATGGGAGGTGGAGCCACATATTCATGACTGTAAATGATCGGCCCCACGTGACCGCATACACTAGAAGCCGCGGCCAGACCAGGAAGCAGCGAGGGAGGCGGGTAAGGCTGGTTTCACACTTGCGTTTTTATCTGCATGCGTTTTTTTAAAAACGCATGTGTGAAAAAACGCATGTAAACGCGGTAAAACGCATGCGTTTTTTAGACGCATGCGTTTTTATAGAAAAACACAAGAAAACAAGAAAAAAACAAAAAACCCTAACCCTACCCCTAACCCTACCCCTACCCCTAACCCTAACCTGAAATGCGTGGCACTGAAATACGTTTATATACGTATATACGTATATAAGTGCCACGTATTTAAGTGCCACGTATTTAAGTGCCACGTATTTACGCGCCACGATATTTCAGTGCCACGTATAACCACGTAGTTATAGTATTTACAGTACGTGGCACTTAAATACGTGGCACTGAAATACGTGGCACTGAAATATCGTGGCACTGAAATATCGTGGCACTGAAAGACGTGGCACTTAAATATGTGGCACTGAAATACGTGGCACTGAAATACGTGATACGTGGCACTTAAATACGTGGCACTATGACTGTCAGAAAATGTTCATTAAACGGTTAGGGGCGAGGTCAGGGGTAGAGTTAGGGTTAGGGTTTGGATCCCTTTATCACCTTGATGGTGGTGGGTGGCTTTTCAGTGTTTTTTCTGTTTTTTTTTCTATAAAAACGCATGCGTTTACATAGACAGCAATGCATTTTTTTGCCGCGAAAAAACGCATGCGTTTTTTCGCGGCAAAAAAAACGCGCAAGAAAATGCTACAGGTTGCATTTTTGAAAATGAATGCATGCAGAAAAAAAACGCATGCGTTTACAAACGCGACCAAACGCGTACAAAAAAACGCATGCGTTTTCAATGATAAATATAGGGGAAAAAACGCATGCGTTTTTTGTGCAAAAAACGCTGCAGACAAAAACGCAAGTGTGAAACCAGCCTAAGTATTTTCTGAACAGCGGGGGGGGCGCAAGGGGGTGGGGGGGCGCACAGGGGGTGGGAGGGCGGCGGACACATAGATCTTTATTTTAAACACTATTATTCATATTTTCTCTGCAGCAAACGCTGCTGCAGGGAACATATGAATCGCGGCTTCAGCACGAAGCAGGGTACCACACGCGTGGGTACCACACGCTCCGTGTGGTACCCACTCGCCATACGAGCGGCACACGTGTGCCGCACGTATGGCCTACGTGAGTTCCCAGGCACACGGACACGGATAACTCCGGTACCGATTTATTCCGGTACCGGAATTATCTGGACATGTGGGACAGCCCTAAGTCACACTAGCGTATTAAATATCAGTCCCATTCTCATCCAGGAGAGTGGGATGATTTTTCTCACTTGTCATCCGTGCGCTGTCTGTATACAATCTGTTTTTTTACTCCACAGCTATTAATCCTATTCAGGACCATTTACAGCTTCCCATCTTACAGAATTGTATTGTGTCCATAAAATCAGATGCCATATTGATAGTCCATGTGGCAGACGATTTTTTTCTCGCAGTCAGCTAAATACAGAGTGAAATTACAGCATTCAGTGATTTTTATTTTTTTTTCAGACATTCTGTCAATAAAAAAAAAATCGGCTTTCTGCACTGCCTCATTAAGTAACATGTGTCAGTGTGGGCCACTTCTGGACATGCGCAGTGCGCCTCTGAAGCTGGGAAGCGTACACCCGGCTTCAGAGGCACTTTAACTTGAGTGAAGAAAGCCGAGTGCATGGCAAGATTATGTCGGCTCTTGTAAATCATGTTATCACACCCACAGGGGCATGATAGCATGCTGAATGGGAAGACTTCTGGGAGAACATTTGCCCCATTGACTCAAGAGGCTAATTTGCACATGTAGATAAGCCCCCCCCCCCATGTATCCTGAAAGATGAGATAAAGAGGTTATATTATACTCACCCAGTGGCGGTCACACTGCGGTCCGATTCGATGGGCTTGCTATTGTTGCTATTGTAAGGTGACATTAGGCCGGGTTAATAACGGAGAGGTGTCAATAAGACGCCTATCCATTATTAATCCAATACTAGTAAAGGGTTAATAAAACACGCACACATTAGGAAAAAGTATTTTAATATTCTTCATTTAACCATACTTACCATACTTCAGCGCCTGCAAAAAACGTAAAATAATAAACCGTATACTACCTGTCCACCGTAGTCCAATTAATAACGAGTGTCCCACGACGATCTCCCCTATAGAACAGTGACATCAGGTGATGTCACTGCTCTATAGGACCCTCAGTGACACACTGACAGGAGCCAATGGCTCCTGCAGTGCCTCACTGAACAATAGTAACCTCTCAGAGTCTCACTTTATGGCAATTGCTGCATGGGAAAATTTCTGACACAGCAATGCCAAAAGTGAGACTAAGGACTATTTTTTACAGCGGCGGAGGAATACAATGCGGAAGGATACCTTCCTCCCGTCATTGTGTTCCTGGGGCCCCTAGAGAGCGGTCGCATCAGCTGATGCTGCCGTTCTCCACGGGAGATCGTCGTGGGACACTCGTGGATTTCTGCGTATCAGGGAGTATATTGGTTGTTATTTTAATCTTTTTTACAGATGACACTGGCTTCGGGGAACAAAGTGACTAGTAATGGTGAGTATGTAATCTATGTTATATGTACTGTATGTATGTATTGTATGTAATGTATGAATGTATTGTATGTAGTATGTATGTATGTAGTATGTATGTATGTATGTAGTATGTTGCATGTATGTATGTAGTATGTATGTTGTATGTATGTATTATGTATGTTGTATGTATGTAGTATGCATGTGGTATGTAGTATGTATGTAGTATGTTGTATGTATGTTGTATGTATGTAGTATGTTGTATGTATGTATGTAGTATGTATGTAATATGTTGTATGTATGTAGTATGTATGTAGTCTGTTGTATGTATGTATTGTATGTATGTATGTATGTTGTATGTACAGTATGTATGTAGTATGTTGTATGTATGTAGTATGTATGTTGTATGTACAGTATGTAGTATGTATGTTGTATGTGTGTAGTATGTTGTATGTATGTATTTAGTATGTATGTTGTATGTATGTAGTATGTATGTTTTTTTTTTTTTACATTCAACACATTAGCCGGATGATGGGACTACTACTGTCCCATCATTGGCTAATGTGTCAATCACTGCCATTGTAGCAGGCATAGCCCGATGGGACTTGTAGTCCCATCGGACGATGCCTGCACACCCGCACAGACCCCCGGCAGGCTGCACAGACCCCAGAGATGCCCGTACAGACCCCCGGCAGGCCGCACAGACCCCTGGCAGGCCGCACAGACCCCAGAGAGGCCCGTACAGACCCCCGGCAGGTCGCACAGAGCCCAGAGAGGACCGTATAGACCCCCGGCAGGCCGCACAGACCCCAGAGAGGCCCATACAGACCCCCGGCAGGCCGCACAGACCCCTGAGAGGCCCGTACAGACCCCCGGCAGGCCGCACAGACCCCCAGCCAGCCGCACAGACCCCCGAGAGGCCCGTACAGACCCCCGGCAGGCCGCACAGACCCCCGGCAGCCCGCACAGACCCCCGAGAGGCCTGTACAGACCCCGGCAGGCCCGCACAGAGCCTCCACGGTCCCGCACAGACACGCAGTCTCCGCCCACGCACCGCCCACACTCTTCCCCCCTCCGGAACAGGATGTACAAGGACAGAAAGGGCTTATTTTAATTCCGATATTTGTGTCTCATTGACTTGCATTGGTATCGGTTGTCAGCGATATCCGATATTTCCGAATATCGGAAGGTATCGCTCAACACTACTCATAACCCAGTTGCTCGCTCTAAAGGTGTAGCAATAGCCATACAAAAACCCCTCACCCACCAAACCATAGACTGAGCTATAGATAGTGATGCCAGGTACATTATCCTTTCCCTGTCAGTACATGGGCAACACTTCACAGTCATTAATGCCTATGCTCCAAATCAAGGTCAGGCATCCTTTATTACCAATTTGATTGACACAGCTACTCCTCTTGTTAGAGGTACTGTAATACTATGTGGAGATCTTAAAGCTACTCTGGACCCAGTGTTGGATAATTCTAAAAGGAAATCTCATCCCTCATATATAGTAATCAAACGCATCTAAAGAGCTCTCTTTTGTCTACAACTTTGTGAGTCCTAGAGAATCCAACAAACTGCAAATAGAGATTATAGCTTTTACTCCAATCCCCTTGATTCGTACAGCACACTGGACTACATCCTTATTAAACATAATGCATTGCCCCCGGGCGCCCCCGGAAGAAGCAAGGGCGAAACCCGCGTTGGGGCGCTGGGAAGTGCTGTGGGAAGTATACACACCCGTCTTAGTCCACTAAGGTAACCTCGTTTCCATACCTTACCTTTCTCTCTCTATGCCGGTGGTCAGTTTTATAGGTTTAGGTAGGATTACAGGATCCTTTAGGGCGACTCTGCATAATAGATACACAGATTCATGGGGGATGCTTTTTGCACTTTATATTCCTGTGTACTATCTGTAGTAGTCTTGGGAGTCCTGTTATATTATGTACTTTAACTGTGGCCATTAGCGGGTGTACTTCCTTCAACCTCCCATGGGGTACTATCCTGAGTTAATTCTGTAGTTTTTTATGCATGTTCTCATTTTGTATCATTTTGTTTTTTCTTGGAATAAACTTTCATTTTATCTATTCATGGTTGGCTTCTTTCTGGATGTCAGGCATTGTGCTGCCATCTTGTGGTTGTTTATTTTCTCACAAAAATGTCTGGTGTAGGTGACCGTGTCTCCCAGGTAAAGGTCTCGGTCTGGGTGGCCTTCCCAGAGGTGGGACTCCACATCCCTCCGGTTCACAAAGACCTCTGCATACAGCCCTTGCTCCTTGATGAAGCCCCATCCCCCTCGGAGCTTGAAGGTTACAACTGTGCCCTGCTTACGCGGGGCCTGGTGGGTGGTGCAGTCCTTGCGGTCCTTGGCCTTTACTGCCAGGTCGCGTTGGTCGTGGGCCTGGCCTTGGGCCTGGTGTCTTTCCTCCTCCCATTTACGGGCAAGCTGGGCCTAGTAATCCTCCCAGCTTAGGACCTCAACAGTCTCCCCTTTTTGTGTTTCTGCCCCGGGGAACCCTATGAAATCTGGTCTGGGGTTCACCCAGTGGTACACAGTCCGCTCCGCGTACACCTCACCCGGCAGGGTAGTGGGCGTGATTGGGGCCTTCAGAAAGTGTTCCATGCCCGTGGCCTGGTCCCATGGTGCTAGACGCTGCAGGCGATGGGTACCGCGAGGAGGTGGCGCTGCGACGGGGCCTATCAGCAGTCCCTCTGTCTCTGGGGCAGGGTCAGCGCGCTTACCGGCCGCAGCGGTGTCTCCTGTGTTGACTGGTTCTGTTGGCGGCATCATCTGCGACGGTGCTGGCAGCTGCTCCTGGAGCAGTGCAGGGAGCGGCGGCGGTGTCTAGGAATCCTCCGCAGGTGTCGTCCGGTATGCGGCATTGGTGTTTACCCACATCTGCAGGAGCTGGTCAATCAACTCCTCCATTCCACCCTGCAGGGAGTCGGCGTCAGCGATGGAGGTCTGGTTCTGGTGCCCTCCCGGGTAGCTGGGGGAGTACTCCGCTCCTACCCCATGCTCTGGTTCTGGGTAGCTTGCCATGGCGTCCTCCACGTGGTTTGCTTCTTTCTGGTCTTTTTCCCGCTCTCTCCTTCTGGGGCGGTTTCGTTTTCTTTGTCTCCGCCCGCCATTGAGGATCAGGAGACGGATCTCGGCTGCTGACGGACACATCCTCAAGGTACATAGATATTTAGACTGGGCGGCCATTATTTTTCGTGCTTCTCAGTTCGTTCACGCCCACAGCTCCACGCCCTTCTTCTTCGTCTGCGCTCCTCGTGGCGCTGTAATGGTGGCAGTTTTGGCGGGAATTTTGGCGGCAAATGGCAATACACAGTCTTTAAGCAAATCACAGATCAAATACAGTTCTGGCACAGTTCTTAGGCGCACATGACCCGATTTTCAGGCTTAAGTAGATCCTGTTCGTGACACCAAGATTTAAATCGCCCCCACGCAAGTAAGGGCAATGGGGTACTCGGTACCGAGTCCTTCGGTTCGGGAGATGTCACGGTGGCCTGACCCAGTACCGTGGCCCTTAGAGGGGCGTCCAATGAAAGTGAGAGTTTGTATAAATTTCGTGACGCCACCTGTTATGACCCCAATGGCGAGGGTCTCAGAGGAACGTGGAAGTCTGCAGAATACAAAAATCCAGCTCATAGGGCAGTGGTAACTGGGTTGACCATATATCTACTCCTAACGCCAACACTAGAAGTAGCCGGGGATCATTCCTACGTTGATTCTAGATGACACGCGCCAGCCGGAGAATCTAGCTACCCCTAGTAGAGGAAAACAAAGACCTTTCTTGCCTCCAGAGAAGGGGACCCCAAAGCTGGATAGAAGCCCCCCACAAATAATGACGGTGAGGTAAGAGGAAATGACAAACACAGAAATGAACCAGGTTTAGCACAGAGAGGCCCGCTTACTGATAGCAGAATAAAGAAAGGTAACTTATATGGTCAACAAAAACCCTATCAAAATCCACACTGGAAATTCAAGAACCCCCGAACCGTCTAACGGTCCGGGGGGAGAACACCAGCCCCCCTAGAGCTTCCAGCAAAGGTCAGGATATAGTTTTGGAACAAGCTGGACAAAAATACAAAACCAAAACAAATAGCAAAAAGCAAAAGGCAGACTTAGCTGATATAACTGGAACCAGGATCAGTAGACAAGAGCACAGCAGACTAGCTCTGATAACTACGTTGCCAGGCATTGAACTGAAGGTCCAGGGAGCTTATATAGCAACACCCCTAACTAACGACCCAGGTGCGGATAAAAGGAATGACAGAAAAACCAGAGTCAAAAAACTAGTAACCACTAGAGGGAGCAAAAAGCAAATTCACAACAGTACCCCCCCCTTAGTGAGGGGTCACCGAACCCTCACCACGACCACCAGGGCGATCAGGATGAGCGGCATGAAAGGCACGAACTAAATCGGCCGCATGAACATCAGAGGCGACCACCCAGGAATTATCCTCCTGACCATAGCCCTTCCACTTGACCAGGTACTGAAGCCTCCGCCTGGAGAGGCGAGAATCCAAGATCTTCTCCACCACGTACTCCAACTCGCCCTCAACCAACACCGGAGCAGGAGGCTCAGCAGAAGGAACTACAGGCACAATGTACCGCCGCAACAAGGACCTATGAAATACATTGTGAATAGCAAACGACACAGGAAGATCCAGACGAAAAGATACAGGATTAAGGATTTCCAATATCTTGTAAGGCCCAATAAAACGAGGTTTAAATTTGGGAGAGGAGACCTTCATAGGAACAAAGCGGGAAGAAAGCCATACCAAATCCCCAACGCGTAGTCGGGGACCCACACCGCGGCGGCGGTTGGCAAAGCGCTGAGCCTTCTCCTGTGACAACTTCAAGTTGTCCACCACATGATTCCAGATCTGCTGCAACCTATCCACCACAGAATCCACCCCAGGACAGTCAGAAGGCTCCACATGACCCGAAGAAAAGCGAGGATGGAAACCAGAGTTGCAGAAAAAAGGTGAAACCAAGGTGGCGGAACTAGCCCGATTATTAAGGGCAAACTCAGCCAACGGCAAGAATGTCACCCAATCGTCCTGATCAGCAGAGACAAAACACCTCAAATAAGCCTCCAAAGTCTGATTGGTTCGCTCCGTCTGTCCATTAGTCTGAGGATGGAAAGCAGACGAAAACGACAAATCAATGCCCATCCTACTACAAAAGGATCGCCAGAACCTGGAAACGAACTGGGATCCTCTGTCAGACACAATATTCTCAGGGATGCCGTGCAAACGAACCACGTTCTGGAAAAACACAGGAACCAGATCGGAAGAGGAAGGCAGCTTAGGCAAAGGAACCAAATGGACCATCTTGGAGAAGCGATCACATATCACCCAGATAACGGACATGCCCTGAGATAGCGGAAGATCAGAAATGAAATCCATGGAGATATGTGTCCAAGGTCTCTTCGGGACAGGCAAGGGCAAGAGCAAACCGCTGGCACGAGAACAGCAAGGCTTAGCTCGAGCACAAGTCCCACAGGACTGCACAAATGACCGCACATCCCTTGACAAGGAAGGCCACCAAAAGGACCTGGCCACCAGATCTCTGGTGCCAAAAATTCCCGGGTGACCTGCCAACACCGAGGAATGAACCTCGGAAATGACTCTGCTGGTCCACTTATCCGGGACAAACAGTCTGTCAGGTGGACAAGACTCAGGCCTATCAGCCTGAAATCTCTGCAACACACGTCGCAGATCCGGAGAAATAGCTGACAAGATAACTCCATCTTTAAGAATACCAACAGGATCAGCGACTCCAGGAGCATCAGGCACAAAGCTCCTAGAAAGAGCATCGGCCTTCACATTCTTTGAACCAGGTAAATACGAGACAACAAAATCAAAGCGGGAGAAAAACAATGACCAGCGGGCCTGTCTCGGATTAAGGCGTTTAGCAGACTCGAGATACATCAGATTTTTGTGATCAGTCAAGACCACCACACGATGCTTAGCACCCTCGAGCCAATGACGCCACTCCTCAAATGCCCATTTCATGGCCAACAACTCCCGATTGCCCACATCATAATTTCGCTCGGCAGGCGAAAACTTCCTAGAGAAAAAGGCACAAGGTTTCATAACAGAGCAACCAGGGCCTCTCTGCGACAAAACGGCCCCTGCCCCAATCTCCGAAGCATCCACCTCAACCTGAAAGGGAAGTGAGACGTCAGGCTGGCACAAAACAGGCGCCGAAGTAAACCGGCGTTTCAACTCCTGGAAAGCCTCCACGGCAGCAGGAGCCCAGTTAGCTACATCGGAGCCCTTCTTGGTCATATCCGTCAAAGGTTTCACAATGCTAGAAAAATTAGCGATAAAACGACGGTAGAAGTTAGCGAAGCCCAAGAACTTCTGAAGACTCTTAACTGACGAGGGCTGAGTCCAATCAAGAATAGCTCGGACCTTGACTGGGTCCATCTCCACAGCAGAAGGGGAAAAAATGAACCCCAAAAAGGGAACCTTCTGTACACCAAAGAGACACTTTGAGCCCTTGACAAACAAAGAATTTTCACGCAAAATTTTAAAGACCAACCTGACCTGCTCCACATGCGAATCCCAATTATCAGAAAAAACCAAAATATCATCCAGATAAACAATCAAAAATTTATCCAGATACTTCCGGAAAATGTCATGCATAAAGGACTGAAAAACTGAAGGCGCATTGGAGAGACCAAAAGGCATCACCAAGTACTCAAAATGACCTTCGGGCGTATTGAATGCGGTTTTCCATTCATCACCTTGCTTAATGCGCACAAGGTTGTACGCACCACGAAGGTCTATCTTGGTGAACCACTTGGCACCCTTAATCCGGGCAAACAAGTCAGACAACAGCGGTAAAGGATACTGAAATTTGACAGTGATCTTATTTAAAAGCCGATAATCAATACAAGGTCTCAAAGATCCGTCCTTTTTTGCCACAAAAAAGAATCCCGCACCAAGAGGGGAAGAAGACGGACGAATATGTCCTTTCTCCAGAGACTCCTTGATATATGAACGCATAGCGGTATGTTCAGGTACCGACAGATTAAACAGTCTTCCCTTAGGAAATTTACTGCCTGGGATCAAATCTATAGCACAGTCACAGTCCCTATGAGGAGGCAGTGCACTGGACTCAGACTCACTGAAGACGTCCTGATAATCAGACAAATACTCCGGAACTTCCGAAGGCGTAGAAGAAGCAATAGACACAGGCAGGGAATCCCCATGAATACCACGACAGCCCCAACTTGAGACTGACATAGCCTTCCAGTCCAGGACTGGATTATGGGTCTGTAACCATGGCAGCCCTAAAACAACCAAATCATGCATTTTATGTAAAACCAGGAAACGTATCACCTCGCAATCCATCAGGAACACCCTCGCTTGGAAAAATAATAAACGCACAAGATACATACCTTCTGGTGAACCGTCTCGTCCCACGAAGTAATCCATCTGAAGGGGTTAACTAATATTACAGGCAGGAGCCCTGCTAAATGCAGTTGTGCTCCGTGCCTGTAATCCCCGGGTGCTGAAAGGAAAGCAGGATCTGTACTTACATTGAGTCGCGGTGAAGCGCCCTCTGGTGGATGTTCTCATGAACTGCAGCCTGGGAACTTTTTCCCACGCTCCAGGTCATATGAGGACATCCACCAGGGGGCGCCTCACCGCGACTGAAGGAAATGTAGGTCAATGACCTACATTTCATTCATTCGCCGGGGAATTACAAGCACGAGCACAGCTGCATTTGCAGGGCTCCTGCCTGTAATATTAGTTAACCCCTTCAGATGGATTACTTCGTGGGACGTGACGGTTCAGCTGAGGGTATGTATCTTGTGCGTTTATTATTTTTCCAAGCGAGGGTGTTCCTGATGGATTGCGAGAACAATAAATTATTACAACAACCGCTGTGTTTATTTCATTAAACTACTTTTAAATCGTGTGTGTGTTTTTTAACCCTTTCCAACAATTGGATTAATAATGGATAGGTGTCATAAATGACGCCTCTCCATTATTAATCTGGCTTAATGTCACCTTCCAATAGCAAGGTGGCATTAACCCTTCATTACCCCATATCCCACCGCTACAGGGAGTGGGAAGAGAGTGGCCAAGTGCCAGAATAGGCGCATCTTCCAGATGTGCCTTTTCTGGGGTGGCTGGGGGCAGATGTTTTTAGCCACGGGGGGGCCAATAACCATGGACCCTCTCCTGGCTATTAATATCTGCCCTCAGTCACTGGCTTTACCATTCTGGCGGAGAAAATTGCGCGGGAGCCCACGCCAATTTTTTCCGCCATTTAACCCTTTATTTTAGCAGCTACAGCAACCAAATTTTGCACATACACACTAATAACATTAGTAGTGTGGAATATGCAAAAAAAAAAGGGATATGAGATGGTTTACTGTATGTAAACCATGTCTCATATCCTGTCGGGTTTGTGCAGGAGAAATGAAAAGCCGGCAATTGAATTACCGGCTGTTCACAGATATCGCGCTGAATGAAATCTAAATACAGAATATATATATATGTGTCTCAATGACATATATATATATATATATACTGTATATATGTTTTCCCTAACATTTGAGCACATAAATCCATTAGATGTCGGTTTGGCAAGCCTGCGCGAAAATCTCGCAGTACGGATGCCATACGGATTACATACGGAGGATGCCATGCGCAAAATACGCTGACACACCCTGACTACGGATCAATATTTTGGGAACAAATCTCCGTATTACGGCCGTAGTACGGACGTATAATACGTGGCGTATTGTCTTACGCCATGTGTGACCCCAGCCTCAATATTCTTAAAATGACTATATTGCTCAAACCCACTATATTTACTACAAACTATTCCATCACAATTACCATCCTCATTTTGGATCAAAATCAGAAGTAATTTTAATCTCTTTGCGTGGGCCACTAAATGCCCTAGGATTGAGATAAGTATATTATCTCATCAGAAGGAAGCTGGTGGGGGTCGGATTATCGGACTGCCGCCGTTATTACTTAGCAGCTCAGCATGCAAGGATATTATATCTCCTACACCAGGGGTGGGGAACCTCAGGCCCTGGGCCATTTACGACCCTCGATGACCTTTTATCAGGCCCCCGGGCAGATTTTCAGGGACCGCATTCTTGGGCAGGGAGGTGTATTTTGATTACAACCAGCTAGTTAATTTCTTCTTGCTCTGTTAGCACATACATGCAGTGTTCACTACTGAACACTGAAGGGCATGCAATGAAGAATAACATCCTGAAACCAGTGTCAGAGTCAGGATGCACTTTGTGAGCGGAGTTTCTACGGCCCCTGAAGGATGGTATAAATATCCAAACGGCCCTTGGCAGAAAAAAGATTCCCCACCCCTGTCCTACACTGTTATAATTAAAAAATTTGGGTTCGTATTGCCGCAGCCTTTTTTTGTTGTTTTTGCGTTTCTATTTTTCGCTACCCTTCTTTCCAGAGCCATAACTTTTACATTTTTTCCATCAATATGACCATGTGACGGCTTGTTTTTTGTGGAACGAGTTGTACTGTTGAACGACATCATTGGTTTTACCATATTGTGTACTCAAAAGCGGGAAACAAAATTCCAAGTGCGGTGAAATTGAAAAAAAAAGTGCAATTCCACAACTGTGTTTTTGATTTTTTTTTACCATGTTCACCAAATGCTAAAAAGGACCTGCCATTATGATTCTCCAGGTCATTTACGAGTTCGTAGATACCAAACATGTATAGGTTGTTTTTTATTTACATGGTGAAAAAAAATCCAAAGTTTGTTAAAAAAATTTAAAAAAACGGCATCATTTTCTGAGACCCATAGCGTCTCCATTCTTCATGATCTGGGGCTGCCAAGCCAACGTCTTTAATGATTACCATTTTGGTGTGGATACGATGTTTTCATCGCCCGTTATTGCATTTTAATGCAATGCTGCGGCAACTAAAAAAACGTAATTCTGGTGTTTTTACTTTTTTCTTCGCTGCAAAGTTTGCCGATCTGATGAATTCTTTTTATAGCTAGATTGGGCGATTCTGAACGCGACAATACCAAATATATGTATGTTTGACATTTTTGTAATTGTTTTATTTTGAATGGGGCGAATAGGGGTGCTTTAAACTTTTATATTTTTTTTATGTTTTAAAAACTTTTTTTAACTTTTTGCATGCTTCAATGATCAGATAGTACTAGTATGGTGCATGTCGTGACTAGGCCAATTTTTACAATTCTGACCACTGTCAATTTATGTGGTTATAACTCTGGATTACTTCAATAGAATCAAGTGACTCTGAGAATGTTTTTTCGTGACATAAGGTATTTCATGCTAGTGGTAACATTTCTTCGATATGACTTGCGTGTATTTGTGAAAAAAAATGAAAATTTGGTGAACATTTTTTAAAGTTTGCAATTTTTAAACTTTGAATTTTCATTCCCTTAAATCACAGAGATATGTCACACAAAATAGTTAATAAATAACATTTCCCACATGTCTACTTTACATCAGCACAATTTAGCGATTTTTCATTTTTACAGCAAAATTTACATCACATTTGAAGTCACTTTGAGGGGTCTATATGACAGAAAATACCCAAAAGTGACACCATTCTAAAAACTGCACCCCTCAAGGTGCTCAAAACCACATTCAGGAAGTTTATTAACCCTTCAGTGCTTAACCCCTTTCTGACATTAGACATACTATCCCGTCGAGGTGGTATGGGCCCATATGACCACCAACGGGATAGTACGTCTAAAGCGATCAGCCGCGCTCAAGGGGGAGAGTGGCCGATCGCGGCTGGGTGTCAGCTGACTATCACAGCTGACATCCGGCACTCTGTGCCAGGAGCGGTCACGGACCGCTCCTGGCACATTAACCCCCGGGACACTACGATCAAACATGATCGCAGCATTCTGGCAGCATAGGGAAGCAGGGAGGGGGCTACCTGCGTGCTTCCCTGAGACCCTCAGAGCAACGCGATGTGATAGCGTTGCTCCGAGCGTATCCTCCGTCCTCCTCCCTGCAGGCCTCAGATCCAAGATGGCCGTGGGGCTCCTTCCGGGTCCTGCAGGGAGGTGGCTTGCAAGCGCCTTCTCAGAGCAGGCGCCAGCAAGCCTCCTGCAGTGCTTGTCAGATCGCTGATCTGACACAATGCATTGCAAAGTGTCAGATCAGCGATCTGACTCTTTACCATGATGTCCCACACTGGGACAATGTAAAAAAAAAAAATTCCATGTGTAAAAAAAAAAAAAATTCCTAAATAAGTAAATACGAAAAAATATTGTTCCAATAAAAACATTTCTTTATGTAAATAAATAAAAAAAGTACACAGATTTAGTATCACCGCATCCATAACAACCCGACTTATAAAACTGTCCCACTAGTTAACCCCTTCAGTGAACACCGTCCAAAAAAAACCTAGGCAAAAAACAATGCTTTATCATCATACCGCTGAAAAAAAAGTGGAATAACACGCGATCAAAAAGATGGATATAAATAAGCATTGTACCGCCGAAAACATCATCTTGTCCCACAAAAAACGAGCCGCCATACAGCGTCATCAGCGAAAAAATAAAAAAGTTATAGCCCTCAGAATGAAGCGATGCAAAATAATTATTTTTTCTATAAAATACTGTATATACTCGAGTATAAGCCGACCCGAGTATAAGCCGACCCCCCTAATTTTGCCACAAAAAACTGGGAAAACTTAATGACTCGAGTATAAGCCTAGGGTGGGAAATGCAGCAGCTACTGGTAAATTTCAAAAGTAAAAATAGATACCAATAAAAGTAAAATTAATTGAGACATCAGTAGGTTAAGTGTTTTTGAATATCCATATTGAATCAGGAGCCCCATATAATGCTCCATACAGTTCATGATGGGCCCCATAAGATGCTCCATACAAAATACGCCCCATATAATGCTCCATAAAGTTTATGATGGGCCCCATAAGATGCTCCATATTAAAATATGCCCCATATAATCCTGCTTAAAGGTTAATAATGGCCCCATAAGATGCTCCATAGACACATTTGCCCCATATAATTCTGCACAAAAGTTTATTATGGCCCCATAAGATGCTCCATAGAGATATTTACCCCATATAGTGCTGCACAAACGTTATGGCCCCATAAGATTCTCCATAAAGATAGTTGCCCCATATAGTGCTGCACAAATGTTAATTATGGCCCCATAAGATGCTCCATAAAGATTTTTACCCCATACAGTGCTGAACAAACGTTGATTATGGCCCCATAAGATGCTCCATACAGACACATTTGCCCATTATAGTGCTGCACAAACGTTGATTATGGCCCCATAAGATGCTCCATAGAGATATTCGCCCCATATGCTGTTGCTGCAATAAAAAAAATCACATACCTCTCGTCACTCAGGCCCCCGGCACTTTCAATATTCACCTCTCCTCGTTCTGGGTGCCGCTCCATCTTCAGCGTCTTCTCACGTTCAGGCAGAGGGCGTGCACTATCCACGTCACCGCGCCCTCTGACCTGAGCGTCACTGCAGAAGATGCTGAAGACGGAGCGGCGCCCGGAACGAGGAGAGGTGAATATCGTGCAGCGCTCCCCCTCCCCATTATACTCACCTGCTCCTGGCGAGGTCCCTGGTTCTCCGGCGCCGCAGCTTCTTTCAGTACTGAGCGGTCACCATTACCGTTCATTACAGTAATGAATATGCGGCTCCACCCCTATGGGAGTGGAGTCGGGTCCATATTCATTACTGTAATGAGCAGTACCATGTGACCGCTCAATAAAGGAAGAAGCTGCGGCGCGGGGAGAACCAAGGACCTGCAGGGACCGCGCCAGGAGCAGGTGAGTATTATTAGACTCCCCTCCCATGCCGACCCCTGGATATGACTCGAGTATAAGCCGAGAGGGGGACTTTCAGCCCAAAAAATGGGCTGAATATCTCAGCTTATACTCGAGTATATATGGTAGTTTTTATTGTATAAAAGCGCCAAAACATAAAAAAAATATAAATGAGGTATCGCTGTAATCGTACTGACCCGAAGAATAAAACTGTTTTATCAATTTTACCAGACGTGGAACGGTATAAACGCCCCCCAAAAGAAATTCACGAATTGCTGGTTTTTGTTCATTCTGCCTAACAAAAATCAGAATAAAAAGCGATCAAAAAATGTCATGTGCCCGAAAATGATACCAATAAAAACGTCAACTCGTCCCACAAAAAACAAGACCTTAAATGACTCTGTGGACCAAAATATGGAAAAATTATAGCTCTCAGAATGTGGTAACGCAAAAAATATTATGACGTCGGGAGAGATGTGGAGCGAGAGTGGACCCTCTGGGTCACGGCACTGAAGCTCTCACGGGCGAGCGGACCTGGGAGACCAACCCCTATACAGGGATCGTGAGGAGCAGGCACGAGGGAGTCAGATACCGCAACAGCTGGAACCAAGAGGGACGGCTTAGGAGGAAGGATGCACAGGACAGGATACAGACGGTGAGAGTCCAATAGGTCTGAACAAGAAGGTTAGCACAACCAAGTAAGCAGGACAGGACAGAAAATGGGCCAGAATCACGTATGGAGTGCACACATTGATCAGGCACTGCCAGAATGGTGGAGCCGCCTGATATACCCTGTGCTGAAGGCTGATTGGGGTGCAATGGCCACTGGGAAGGAGCTGAGAGGGTTAATAGAGGAGAGGAGGGCGCGCCCGCAACCTATGAAGCATGCATGGAGCAGAAACAGGCTGAGAGAATGAATGGAAAGGAGCACCACGCTGAAGCAGAATGAGAAGACGGAGGATCAGTATGGCGCTGAGGAGGAGAAGGCAGAACAGAAACCCCGGAGACAGCGGCGGCAGAGACCGCAGCAGAGGAGATGGTGGCGAGACGACCAGAGCGGCGAGGAAGAAGTAGGACAGCCGCCTCAACGGAGGCGGCGACAGCGCAATGCCTGGAGAGGTGAGTAGACACAGCATTGGAGGGAGCAGCAACCATAACAAATATTTTTTGCAATAAAAAGCGTCTTTTAGTGTGTGACAGCTGCCAAACATAAAAACCTGCTATCAATAGTAAATCAAGCTACCCATTATCACCGCCTTAGGGAACAATAATAAAATTTTAAAAAATGCATTTATTTCCATTTTCCCATTAGGGTTAGTGTTAGGGTTGGGGCTAAAGTTAGGGTTAGGGTTGGGGCTAAAGTTAGGGTTAGGGTTGGGTCTAAAGTTAGGGTTAGGGTTGTGTTGTGAATTCTGCTCTTGGGCTCCCTCCGGTGGTTGTTGGTGGTAGTGCAGTTGTCTTGGGGTTGTAATCCAGGGCAGGTGTTTCTGCTGATTGCAGCTCTATTAGGTATTTAGGTGTGCAGGATCCATGAGTCCTTGCCAGTTGTCCATTGTACTTGGAGGGATTGCATCTCTCTTTTTCCTCATGCCCTGCTGCCAATTCAGCTAAGATAAGTGTCTGTTTTTTTGTCTCTGTGCACACATGCAGTGTGCTTTGCAATTCAGTGCAATTCATTGTGTTTTTGTCCAGCTTAGACTTTGTTTGGATTTTTCAGTCATGCTGGATTCTCAGGAGATGCAGATATACTTTCTATGTCTTTAGTTAGATGTAGAATATTTGTATTATCTGCTGTGGATATTTTTAGGATTTTATTGCTGACCGCTTAGAATTCTGTCCTATCCTTTTCTATTTAGCTAGAAGTGCCTCTTTTGCTAAATCCTGTTTTCCTGCCTGCGTGTGTCTTTCCTCTTATACTCACAGTCAATATTTGTGGGGGGCTGCCTATCCTTTGGGGTTCTGCTCTGAGGCAAGATAGAATTCCCATTTCCATCTATAGGGGTATTTAGTCCTCCGGCTGTGTCGAGGTGTCTAGGACGTGTTAGGTACATCCCACGGCTACTTCTAGTTGCGGTGTTAGTTTAGGGTTTGCGGTCAGTACAGGTACCACCTACTCCTGAGAAAGTCTCTCATGCGGCTCCAAGGTCACCGGATCACAACAGTACAACTGGCCAACAATGAGTTAAATGCATCTTAGAAGAAGGGAAGAAAGAGCCATTTTTTTTCTGTAGCCTGCTTTGTCTTTTCTTCCCTCTTTTCCTCTGGGTGACTGAGGAGTCTTGTGCTAGCATGGATGTTCAGGGATTAGTTTCTCGTGTAGACCACCTTGCTGCTAGGGTACAGGGTATTTCTGATTATATTGTTCAGACTCCGCTTTTAGAGCCTAGGATTCCTACTCCTGATTTGTTTTTTGGGGACAGGTCCAAATTTTTGAGTTTTAAAAACAATTGTAAACTGTTTTTTGCTCTGAAGCCTCGTTCCTCTGGTGATCCCATTCAGCAGGTTAAAATTGTCATCTCCCTGCTGCGTGGCGACCCTCAGGATTGGGCATTTTCCCTGGAATCTGGGAATCCGGCCTTGCTTAATGTAGATGCCTTTTTTCAGGCTCTAGGATTACTATATGATGAAACAAATTCTGTGGATCAAGCGGAGAAGACCTTGTTGGCCCTGTCTCAGGGTCAAGAAGCCGCAGAATTGTATTGTCAGAAATTTAGAAAATGGTCTGTGCTGACTAAATGGAATGAGGATGCTTTGGCGGCAATTTTCAGAAAGGGTCTTTCTGGATCTGTTAAAGATGTTATGGTGGGGCTTCCCACGCCTGTTGGTCTGAGTGATTCTATGTCTCTGGCCATTCAGATTGATCGGCGCTTGCAGGAGCGCAGAACTGTGCGCGCTGTGGCGTTGTCCTCAGAGCAGATGCCTGAGCCTATGCAGTGTGATAGGATTCTGTCTAGAACGGAACAACAAGGATTCAGACGTCAGAATAGGTTGTGTTTTTATTGTGGCGATGCTTCTCATGTCATTTCAATCTGCCCAAAGCATACAAAGAGAATCGCTAGTTCAGTTACCATCGGAACTGTACAACCTAAATTTCTGTTATCTGTGACCTTGATCTGCTCATTGTCGTCATTTTCTGTCATGGCGTTTGTGGATTCAGGCGCCGCTTTGAACTTAATGGACTTTGAATTTGCCAGGCGTTGTGGTTTCCCCTTACAGTCTTTGCAGAACCTTATTCCTTTAAGGGGCATTGATGCTACACCTTTGGCTAAAAATAAACCCCAGTTTTGGACACAGGTGACCATGTGCATGGCGCCAGCCCATCAGGAAGATTGTCGTTTTCTGGTGTTGCATAATTTGCATGATGCTATTGTGCTGGGTTTTCCATGGTTGCAGATACATAATCCTGTGTTGGATTGGAAGTCTATGTCTGTGACTAGTTGGGGTTGTCAGGGGGTTCATAATGACGTTCCTGTGATGTCAATCTCCTCTTCTTCCTCTTCTGAAGTTCCAGAGTTTTTGTCTGATTTTCAGGATGTATTCGATGAGCCCAAGTCCAGTTCCCTTCCACCGCAGAGGGACTCTGATTGTGCTATTGACTTGATTCCAGGCTGTAAGTTTCCTAAGGGCCGACTTTTCAACCTGTCTGTGCCGGAACATACCGCCATGCGGAGTTATGTAAAGGAGTCTTTGGAAAAAGGGCATATTCGGCCATCTTCTTCACCGTTGGGAGCGGGATTTTTTTTTGTTGCTAAGAAGGATGGCTCCTTGAGACCCTGTATTGATTATCGCCTCTTGAATAAGATCACGGTCAAGTTTCAATACCCTTTACCTTTGCTTTCCGATTTGTTTGCCAGGATTAAGGGGGCTGGTTGGTTTACTAAAATTGACCTTCGGGGGGCATATAATCTTGTTCGTATTAAGCAGGGTGACGAATGGAAAACTGCGTTTAATATGCCCGAAGGCCATTTTGAATGCCTTGTGATGCCATTCGGGCTCTCTAATGCTCCATCTGTTTTTCAGTCCTTCATGCATGATATCTTCCAGAATTATCTTGATAAATTCATGATTGTATATTTGGATGACATCTTAATTTTTTCCGATGATTGGGAGTCTCATGTGAAACAGGTCAGGATGGTATTTCAGATCCTTCGTGATAATGCTTTGTTTGTGAAGGGGTCTAAGTGTCTCTTTGGAGTGCAGAAGGTTTCTTTTTTGGGCTTCATTTTTTCTCCCTCATCTATAGAGATGGATCCGGTTAAGGTTCAGGCCATTCATGATTGGATTCAGCCCACATCCGTGAAGAGCCTTCATAAATTTTTGGGCTTTGCTAATTTTTATCGCCGTTTCATTGCTAACTTCTCCAGTGTGGTTAAACCCCTGACCGATTTGACGAAGAAAGGCGCTGATGTAACAAATTGGTCCCCTGTGGCTGTCTCTGCCTTTCAGGATCTTAAACGTCGATTTACTTCTGCCCCGGTGTTGCGTCAGCCAGATGTTTCTCTTCCGTTTCAGGTTGAGGTTGACGCTTCTGAGATTGGGGCAGGGGCCGTTTTGTCTCAGAGGAATTCTGATGGTTCCTTGATGAAACCGTGTGCCTTCTTTTCCCGTAAGTTTTCGCCTGCTGAACGCAATTATGATGTCGGCAATCGGGAGTTGTTGGCTATGAAGTGGGCATTTGAGGAATGGCAACATTGGCTTGAGGGAGCCAAGCACCGTATTGTGGTCTTGACCAATCATAAAAATCTGATTTACCTCGAATCTGCCAAACGGCTGAATCCTAGACAGGCTCGATGGTCCCTGTTTTTCTCCCGTTTTGATTTCGTGGTCTCATATCTTCCGGGTTCTAAGAATGTTAAGGCTGATGCCCTCTCTAGGAGTTTTTTGCCTGATTCTCCTGAGGTATTTGAGCCGGTCGGCATTCTGAAGGAAGGGGTGTTCCTTTCTGCCATTTCCCATGATTTGCGACGGGTTCTGCAGGAATTTCAGGCTGACAAACCTGACCGCTGTCCAGTGGGGAAACTGTTTGTTCCTGATAGATGGACTAGTAGAGTGATTTCTGAGGTTCATTGTTCTGTGTTGGCTGGCCATCCTGGTATTTTTGGTACCAGAGATTTGGTTGGTAGGTCCTTTTGGTGGCCTTCTTTGTCGCGTGATGTGCGTTCTTTTGTGCAGTCCTGTGGGACTTGTGCGCGGGCCAAGCCTTGTTGTTCCCGTGCTAGTGGGTTGCTTTTGCCTTTGCCGGTCCCTGAGAGGCCCTGGACGCATATTTCTATGGATTTTAATTCAGATCTTCCGGTTTCCCAGAGGATGTCGGTTATCTGGGTGGTTTGTGACCGGTTTTCTAAGATGGTTCATTTGGTGCCTTTGCCTAAATTGCCTTCCTCTTCTGATTTGGTTCCGTTGTTTTTTCAGCATGTGGTTCGTTTGCATGGTATTCCGGAGAATATTGTGTCCGACAGAGGTTCCCAGTTTGTTTCTAGGTTTTGGCGGGCCTTTTGTGCTAAGCTGGGCATTGATTTGTCTTTTTCTTCTGCATTTCATCCTCAGACAAATGGCCAGACCGAGCGAACTAATCAGACTTTGGAAACTTATTTGAAATGCTTTGTGTCTGCTGATCAGGATGATTGGGTGGCTTTCTTGCCATTGGCCGAGTTTGCCCTTAATAATCGGGCTAGTTCGGCTACCTTGGTTTCGCCCTTCTTTTGTAAATTTGGTTTTCATCCTCGTTTTTCTTCGGGGCAAGTTGAACCTTCTGATTGTCCTGGTGTGGATTCTGTGGTTGACAGGTTGCAGCAGATTTTGGCTCATGTGGTGGACAATTTGGTGTTGTCTTAGGAGGAGGCTCAGCGTTTTGCCAACCGTCGTTGGCGTGTGGGTTCCCGGCTTCGGGTTGGGGATTTGGTCTGGTTGTCTTCTCGTCATGTTCCTATGAAGGTTTCTTCCCCGAAGTTCAAGCCTCGGTTTATTGGTCCTTATAGGATTTCTGAGATTATCAATCCAGTGTCTTTTCGTTTGGCCCTTCCAGCCTCTTTTTCCATCCATAATGTTTTTCATAGATCTTTGTTGCGGAAATATGTGGTGCCCGTGGTTCCCTCTGTTGATCCTTCTGCTCCTGTGTTGGTTGATGGGGAGTTGGAGTATGTGGTTGAGAAGATTTTGGATTCTCGCTTTTCGAGGCGGAGGCTTCAGTACCTTGTCAAATGGAAGGGTTATGGCCAGGAGGATAATTCTTGGGTTTTTGCCTCTAATGTCCATGCTGCTGATTTGGTCCGTGCCTTTCATCTGGCTCGTCCTGATCGGCCTGGGGGCTCTGGTGAGGGTTCGGTGACCTCTCTTCAAGGGGGGGGTACTGTTGTGAATTCTGCTCTTGGGCTCCCTCCGGTGGTTGTTGGTGGTAGTGCAGTTGTCTTGGGGTTGTAATCCAGGGCAGGTGTTTCTGCTGATTGCAGCTCTATTAGGTATTTAGGTGTGCAGGATCCATGAGTCCTTGCCAGTTGTCCATTGTACTTGGAGGGATTGCATCTCTCTCTGGTTCCTCATGCCCTGCTGCCAATTCAGCTAAGTGTCTTTTTTTTTGTCTCTGTGCACACATGCAGTGTGCTTTGCAATTCAGTGCAATTCATTGTGTTTTTGTCCAGCTCAGACTTTGTTCGGATTTTTCAGTCATGCTGGATTCTCAGGAGATGCAGATATACTTTCTATGTCTTTAGTTAGATGTAGAATATTTGTATTATCTGCTGTGGATATTTTTAGGATTTTAATGCTGACCGCTTAGAATTCTGTCCTATCCTTTTCTATTTAGCTAGAAGTGCCTCTTTTGCTAAATCCTGTTTTCCTGCCTGCGTGTGTCTTTCCTTTTATACTCACAGTCAATATATGTGGGGGGCTGCCTATCCTTTGGGGTTCTGCTCTGAGGCAAGATAGAATTCCCATTTCCATCTATAGGGGTATTTAGTCCTCCGGCTGTGTCGAGGTGTCTAGGACGTGTTAGGTACATCCCACGGCTACTTCTAGTTGCGGTGTTAGTTTAGGGTTTGCGGTCAGTACAGGTACCACCTACTCCTGAGAAAGTCTCTCATGCGGCTCCAAGGTCACCGGATCACAACAGGGTTGGGGCTAAAGTTAGGGTTAGGGTTGGTTCTAAAGTTAGGGTTGGGGCTAAAGTTAGGGTTGGGGCTAGAGTTGGGGTTAGGGTTTGCATTACGTTTATGGTTGGGTTAGGGGGGTGTCAGGGTTAGGGGTATGGTTAGGGTTGGGATTAGGGTTAGGAGTGTGTTGGGGTTAGGGGTGTGTTCGGGTTAGGGGTGTGGTTAGGGTTGGGATTAGTGTTCGGGGTGTGTTGTGGTTAGGGGTGTGGATAGGGTTGGGATTAGGCTTAGGGGTGTGTTGTGGTTAGGATTGGAGTTAGAATTGGGAGGTTTCCACTGTTTAGTCACACCAGGGCTCTCCAAACGCAACATGATGTCCGATCTCAATCCATACAATTTTGCGTTGAAAAAGTTAAACGGTGTTCCCTCCTTCCGAGCTCTGCCGTGCACCCAAACAATGGATTACCCCCACATATGGGGTATCAGAATACTCAGGACAAATTGCACAATAACTTTTCAGGTGCAATTTCTCCTGTTACCCATGGGAAAATACAAAACTGGGGGATAAAAAATAATTTTTGTGGAAAAAAAAGATTTTTTATTTTCATGACTCTGCGTTATAAACTTTAGTGAAACACTTGGGGGTTCAAAGTGCTCAGCACACATCTAGGTAAGTTCCTTGGGGGGTCTAGTTTCCATTATGGGGTCAGTTGTGGGGGGTTTCTACTGTTTAGGTACAGTCATGGCCAAAAGTATTCACACCCCTGCAATTCTGTCAGATAATACTCAGTTTCTTCCTGAAAATGATTGCAAACACAAATTCTCTGGTATTATTATCTTCATTTAATTTGTCTTAAATGAAAAAAACACAAAAAGAATTGTTCTAAAGCCAAATTGCATATAATTCCACATCAAACATAAAAAAGGGGGTGGACAAAACTATTGGCACTGTTCGAAAAATCATGTGATGCTTCTCTAATTTGTGTAATTAACAGCACCTGTAACTTACCTGTGGCACCTAACAGGTGTTGGCAATAACTAAATCACACTTGCAGCCAGTTGACATGGATTAAAGTTGACTCAACCTCTGTCCTGTGTCCTTGTGTGTACCACATTAAGCATGGAGAAAAGAAAGAAGACCAAAGAACTGTCTGAGGACTTGAGAAACCAAATTGTGAGGAAGCATGAGCAATCTCAAGGCTACAAGTCCATCTCCAAAGACCTGAATGTTCCTGTGTCTACCATGCGCAGTGTCATCAAGAAGTTTAAAGCCCATGGCACTGTGGCTAACCTCCCTAGATGTGGACGGAAAAGAAAAATTTACAAGAGATTTCAACGCAAGATTGTGCGGATGTTGGATAAAGAACCTCGACTAACATCCAAACAAGTTCAAGCTGCCCTGCAGTCCGAGGGTACAACAGTGTCAATCCGTACTATCCGTCGGTGTCTGAATGAAAAGGGACTGTATGGTAGGAAACCCAGGAAGACCCCACTTCTTACCCCGAGACATAAAAAAGCCAGGCTGGAGTTTGCCAAAACTTACCTGAAAAAGCCTAAAACGTTTTGGAAGAATGTTCTCTGGTCAGATGAGACAAAAGTAGAGCTTTTTGGGCAAAGGCATCAACATAGAGTTTACAGGAGAAAAAAAGAGGCATTCAAAGAAAAGAACACGGTCCCTACAGTCAAACATGGCGGAGGTTCCCTGATGTTTTGGGGTTGCTTTGCTGCCTCTGGCACTGGACTGCTTGACCGTGTGCATGGCATTATGAAGTCTGAAGACTACCAACACATTTTGCAGCATAATGTAGGGCCCAGTGTGAGAAAGCTGGGTCTCCCTCAGAGGTCATGGGTCTTCCAGCAGGACAATGACCCAAAACACACTTCAAAAAGCACTAGAAAATGGTTTGAGAGAAAGCACTGGAGACTTCTAAGGTGGCCAGCAATGAGTCCAGACCTGAATCCCATAGAACACCTGTGGAGAGATCTAAAAATGGCAGTTTGGAGAAGGCACCCTTCAAATATCAGGGACCTGGAGCAGTTTGCCAAAGAAGAATGGTCTAAAATTCCAGCAGAGCATTGTAAGAAACTCATTGATGGTTACCGGAAGCGGTTGGTCGCAGTTATTTTGGCTAAAGGTTGTGCAACCAAGTATTAGGCTGAGGGTGCCAATACTTTTGTCTGGCCCATTTTTGGAGTTTTGTGTGAAATGATCAGTGTTTTGCTTTTTGCTTCATTCTTTTTTGTGTTTTTTAATTTAAGACAAATTAAATGAAGATGATAATACCAAAGAATTTGTGTTTGCAATAATTTTCAGTAAGAAACTGAGTATTATCTGACAGAATTGCAGGGGTGTGAATACTTTTGGCCATGACTGTACATCAGGGGCTCTGCAAATGTATCGTTACGAACACAGACCATTCCATCAAAGTCTGCATTCCAAAACGCCACTTCTTCCCTTCCAAGCTTTGCCATGCGCCCAAACAGTAGTTTTCTCCCACAAATGGGGTATCAGCGTACTCAGGACAAATTGGACAACAACTTTTGGGGTCCAATTTCTCCAGATACCCTTGGGAAAATACAAAAATGGGGGCTAGAATTTTTTAATTTTCACGGCTCTACATTAAAAACTTCTGTGTAGCATTTGAGGGTTCAAAGTGCTCACCACACATCTAGATAAGTTCCTTATGGGGTCTACTTTCCAAAATGGGGTCAGTTTTGGGGGGTACCTCTTGTTTAATGACAGAAAAACCCACAATGGTCACAGAAATAACTTGAATCTGACAAAAGTAATAATAAATAAAAGATCTATGAAAATGAACAAATGAAAGTGAGACATTGCTTTTCAACCATGCTTCTGTTGTAGCTGTTTTCGTTCTGACCCAATGTCAGACACACAGATCACCAGTGAGGCCAAATCAGGTGGTTACGCCCGTCATTTTACAAGCGCGCTTGGAGACAAAAAGACACCTCACACATATCCTGTGAGCAAGTCACTTTTATCTGATGTAATGCAGCAAGATGCAGTATTTTATACCATTTACAACAAATGTAACACACAATGTAATTCATGTAGCCCCCACCATCACCCAGAGTCATACTGACCTTTATTTCTCACGTACCCAGAGCATGTTGTGGCTGACTATTGAGAACATACATGATAAGAAGTATAGTCTCCTTGAAGAGGAGACCATCAGACTACTGCGTCAACAGATTCTAGTAATTCTAGCAATTAAAGGCAAGAGGCACTGAAAGGCAACCTATTAACCCTTCTATATAAATTTTCCCCTTTTGTAAATGGTATAACCTCTGCTACAGGGTCAGCTGATGTCCACAAAGGAGCTACTGTCTAGTACCCACAAGGGGGCTTTCTACCTGCTTCGCCCATCCACCCTCAGTGTGGACACTCACCTCCCCCGTCAGCAGTGGCCATACGGGGCCTATGATACACTACAGAAGGTTCAGCCTTAGGTAATACGTATATTAGCGCTTTTACGGCTACATAAAACTATAAGCAAAGCAACAAAATTTGCATACAAGTCTGCAAAATACCAAAAATAATCCATCCCTCTAGGCCGCTAAGCCAATCGGCTGGATTTAAAAGGAGTCTCTATATTGTATTAGTCTTATTAAGAACCTTAAGGAACCTACAAAATCTGAGTCCAAGTCTCATTGGGTATGCTGTGTGGTGTTAATACCTTCCTTGGCTCTAGGGGTAAAGGCTAAGTACAGCATAGTCCTTGCAGATACTGGGCTGTGTATACAGATCCAACAGTCCAGCAGTTTTTGTCCTTCCACGTCTTTTATAAGAAAAGCAAGATGTTGAATAAGTTGCTGTCCTTGTCAACATTTAAAAGTTTATCCAGTGTCTCTGTAAGGTGCAAACATCCTACCACTGCCAGCAAGGTGATTAGGAGAACCGTCATTCTGCTGGTGAAAAGATCTTTTTGCAGTGACTGGCATGGATCCAGGTGGGCTTTCCCTCAAGTTTCCCTGAGGTGAATGTGGTCAGCTGGACTTTAAAATGGGCCGTCAAACCGTGGGTCTAGGCTCCTTCTCACGTGTCTGTGTATGACCACCCAATCACCTGGATTCAGCTGATGTACGTCTGCACTGGCATTAGGATCTGGAATGGATGAAAACACACGTTTATGCACCACATTAAGTCTTTTCTGCAAGGCCTGGACATGGGCTGTCATAGCACCGTGTTGCATTTGTAGCACCTGTGGGAAGTACAGACCAGTCTCTGGCAAACTACTAAACAGGACTTCAAAAGGAGACGAGCCTGTCTTTCTATTTGGAGTGTGTCTGACTGACAAGAGTGCAAGAGACAAGCACTCTACCCCGCTCTTTCCTGTGTCTGCCATGGCCTTTGAATTTTCAGTTTAAGTGTCCCATTTAGTCTTTCCACTTTCCCACTACTTTGTTGTCTATATGGTGCATGATATGCTTGCTGTACTCCCAGGGCCTGCATGACTTCCCTCATTATTTCTCCCGTGAAGTGTGTGTCCCTATCGCTCTCTATGGTTTCTGGGACACCATACCTGCAGATCAGTTCTTTCATCAGTTTGTCTGCAGTCACTTTAGCATTTGCACATTTTACCGGATAGGCTTCCAGCCAACCAGAGAAGAGATCTACACATACTAGGACATTTTTTTTTCCACACATTCCTACCTTGGGTAAGCTGTATGTAGCCAGTCTGCAGTCTCTGAAACGGGTAGAGAGGCCTGGGTGTCGCTTTCTTAGGGATTTATACTGTTTTACCTGGGTTGTACTGTGCACAGATGAGGCATGACTGTACGAGCATTGCGGCTGCGTAAGTGAAACCAGGAGCGATCCAGAAGGCATCTACCATGGACACATGTGACATTTTGAGGTGTGAGTGGGGCCATCTGTTGCTCGCGCCATAATTAGGAACAGGGACCTTGGTATATACAATTTATCCTTATTCTCCCAAAACTCCTTTTGAGTTCAGCTCAGCTCCCATTCTTCCACAGTGTTTCTTCTCTGTTTGGGCAGCTGGAGGGATTTCAGGACATCTAGGCTCAGTATGGGTGGAATACGCTGACTCCCCGCCACTGTGCACTGCTCCATAGGCCGCCTTGCTGCTACTTTAGCAGCCTCATCCGCCCTTCTGTAGCCCTCTACCTCCACAGAGTCACCGTTCGTGTGTGCTGTTACCTTGACGATGCCAACCTGGACTGGTAACATCAATGCCTCCACTAATTGTTTCACCAGCTCTGCATTTTTAATGGGCTTACCGGCTGATGTAAGAAACGTTCTGCTTCCCCAGATAGGGCAATAATCATGGGATATTCCCCATGCACAATTCGAATCTGTGTAAATATTAGCGACTTTACCTGCAGCAGCTCTACACGCCTCAGTGAGTGCCTTCAACTCTGCCTTCTGCACCGACATGTGAGGTGCGAGTGGTTCAGCTTGGATTACCTCGTGTGAGAATACTACTGCATGTCCAGTGTAGAATCACCCATCCTGGTGGTATCTGGAGCCATCTACAAAAATAAAAACCTCAAAATATGCATTAGGAGTGGTTTTTTTTTTTCATGAACATATGTAAAACACACTGTCTACTGACTCATCAGTTCCTATGCAGTCATGTTCGTGCGTCATGTCACTAAAGTACTCTCCTTTTTTTTTTTTCTTCCAACGCTGTCACCAATTCCCCCTTTTCTGAATCCACAGGCAGATGAGTGGCTGGATTCAGAACATTATGTCTTTTGAGGGTGACGTATTCAGGAATTAGTATTTGAGCACATTCAAGTCTGATCTGTCTATCCATAGACAGGTGTTTTGGTTGAACTTGTATGAGTATGGCATTAATGTCATGTGGGGAACAAATTGTCAAAAAGAAAAAGTCAGTGTGATCTCACATGCCTTTCAGTAATACAGCAGCTCTTACAGCACAGACACACGTAGGAGACCCTCTAATCACGGGGTCTAATTGTGCTGAGTAGTAAGCTATCGGTCTCTGTTTCCCTCTATGCTGCTGTGTCAGCACTGCCTGTTTTTTTTCCTTTTAATCAGGAGTCTTATACCTTTAGAAATATTGTGGCCTAAAAATGTCACCTTTTGTTTGTAATACTGTAGTTTGTCATGTGAGACTCTGCAACCCTTTTCTGCTAAAAAGCCACAGCAAGGACATCTGGTCCGGGCAGCAGAGCAGGAGGTCATCCACGTACTGTAGTAGTACAATCTGTGGAGGAGGTGAAGAATGCATTTGCAGCGACCCAGAGTCCTGGTCGTTGCAGTAACGTCGCTCTGCCGCTAAGGGGATTGATGGTACGTCTGATTGCACTAAAAGAGTTCACCTGACCAGGTATCACAGCCACACATTACACTTCACACTCCGGCCACCAGGGGGAGCAAAAGGTTCTATGTATTAGGCCACTCCTCACACTCTGGTAAAACTGGGGGTTGGATAGGAAGTTAGGGAGAAGCTGACTGGGTTTTGCCCAGGTAACATCTAGTGAGAGGAGAGCGTTACTTGGGAAGATTTAGGGGGGTCCCTATCAGGGGTGGGATCCTGACAGTGGCCTAGCAAAAGGACAGATCGTTACGGAGCCGTGCCTGCACCTCATTGCGGTGGCATCTTAAGAAAGGACACGAAGCGAGGTATATTGTGGAGAAGTGAGAAACGAGATCACAGCACAAAGGAGGTAAAACCAGAAGGAGTCGTGCTCCAAGATCAGTAACATCCTTCCGAGGCGCGTAGCCGGCGGCCGGAACGCCGAGGAAGTAATAGGCTCTACGCATTACTTTGAACTACGGCAGGGCTGTTAACTTTAGGTTGGCTGTCTCACCTTTTACATCTAATGAAGACAACGGAGGCAATTGTGGGAGAGGGGCGTCTCTAGGGTCCCTATAAAATAACTCCAGACCTACCCCGTCATACGGGTGCGTCCTATCCATATCATCTGGGGGACGGAGAGAGAGAGAATAGAAACATACACGACAGTTGTGAGGACTATCCCGTGGTGCTCAGCAGGGAGGTACTACAACACCCAGGCGCTAGTAGGAAGGCTACTGATTTCCACCTGCAAAGGGAACTCTGGATGTGCCTTCGGACCGGCCGGTCTCAGCCAGCCCTGTCAGCAGTGCTCTGGATTGTGGATGCCGAAGCCTTCAGTAAAGAGGTAAAGAGACTGAAACCCTGTGTCCTCGTCATTTACTGCAACCTACACCATCACCTACACCTTTTATTGGGCGCCCCTTAGCAGGGCCACGGACTGGGTCGGGCCACCGTGACATTCCTAGAACCGAGAGACCCGGTACCGAGTACCCCGCTGCCCTGCGTCTGGGGGCCGCTCCACATTTGCCAAATCAGTGATTGTGAAACATTTTGATGTAGCTGGGATCAGTGACCGTACGGTGAGTGTATTAGGGACAATTGAGGTTACACTCACTGTAACATCATTAATAGCCCGTTAGTCATGAACTATTCTGTAAGTGTCAGGGGAACCCTTGGGTCCTTTTTTTCTTAATGGGATACAAAGGGGTGTTGCAGGGAGAAGATCTCTGCACTAGAACCCCTGCCTTAATATACTCTTTAATATCCCTGCTCAGGGCCATTGATTTGACTAGAGGAGCGCCCCAAGACGCAGGGCCGCGGGGTACTCGATACCGGGCCTCTCAGTCTCAGTCCTGGGGTTGTCACGGTGGCTAGACCCGGTCGGTGACCCTGCTAAGGGGCGTCCAATGAAAGGTGTGATGGTGGTGCGTGGTGCAAGTCGCGATGACTAACGAGGACACAAGGATGCAGTCTCTTTACCTCTTTACTGAAGGCTTCAGGATCCTCAATCCAGAGCACTGCTAACAGGGCTGGCTGAGACCGGCCGGTCCGAAGGCACATCCAGAGTTCCCTTTGCAGGTGGAAATCAGTGCCTACCTTCTAGCGCCTGTGTGTTGTACTACCTCCCTGCTGAGCACCACGGGATAGTCCTCACAACTGTTGTGTCTGTTTCTGATGTTCTTCTCTCACAACTCGTATCTATTCTGATGTTCTTCTCCGTCCCCCAGATGATATGGATAGGACGCACCCGTATGACGGGGTAGGCCTGGAGTTATTCTGGGACCCTAGAGACGCCCCTCTCCCACAATTGCCTCCTTTGTCTTCGTTAGGTGATTTAGGTGAGACAGCCAACCTATAGTTAACTGTCCTGCCGCTGTTTGAAGTAATACGTAGAGTCCCTTACTTCCTCGGTGCTCCGGCCACCGGCTACGCGCCTCAGAAGGATGTTGCCACGGTCTTAAGGGCACGACTCCTTCTGATTCTATCTCCTTTGTACCGTGATCTCGCTTCTCACTTCTCCGCATTATACTCTGCTTTCGTGTCCTTTCTTAGGAGTCTGCCGCTATGGACTCAAGCACGGCTCCGTAACGTTCTGTCTGTCCTAGGCCACTGTCAGGATCCCACACCTGACAGGTCCTCTCTCGAGCTCTCCCTAGCTACTTTCTCCCTAACTTCCTGTCCAAACCCCAGTTTTACCAGAGTGTGAGGAGTGGCCTAATAGATAGAACCACCCCCCCCTGGTGGCCGGAGTGTGGAGTGTAGTGTGTGTCTGTGATACCTGGTCAGGTGAACTCCTTTAGTGCAATCAGACGTAACATCACTCCCCTTAGTGGCAGAGAGACATTACTGCAATGACCAGGACTCTGAGGCGCTGCACTCCCCCCCGGTTAAATCCAGTACTCCCGGACTGGGAAAAGAAAACAACATTACATGTTATTAGAAAACACACAAAATTTTGAAACACTATAAACAAGTAAATGCTATGAACAAGTGAATATATAACAGTGCTTCCCGTTATGGGAGGTGAGGACGCTTGAACGCTGCAAAAGTTTGGTCATGCACAGTTCATGACTCCCAGTTCAGTAGGTGCAACCTTAAACAGCAGGGACCCCGGGTAAACAAAGGGGTCCCCGTGAAAGTTTTGGAGCAATTCACTGTCCATCACTCCATTGTGCATTTTTAAACCTGTAACAAGAAACTTACATAAACATTTTCAACCGAATAGTAGCTATTGTTAGTATCTCCAAGTTTTGTAGCGAAGTGGAGTTTGATTCTTGGTGCTACGTGTAGACCTCCGCAGTGCAGGAGTGGCTATTGACCTAACAGGGCCCGATAGGCTGGCTACCACTGGTGTAGTGCACTGTCTCCTAGCTACACTTCTAGTGAGTCTGGGTAGCACTGGCAGGCTGGGGCTCTCAGGACTGCTGCTACGACCGATGGGCATGGCAGATTCACCGATAGCAGAGGAAGGACTGACCGGTTCAACGGTTGGCATGGCATCCTCCAGTGAGGTCCGCTGCAGTTGCAGGTCAGGATGACCTGGCTCCACATTTAGTTCTGGCGGTGTCAGTTGATGAAACGTTAGGACAGGTACCACAATGGCCTGGTTTATTTGAGTCCAAGACTGGGGAAAATCGCCAAGAACAGTGTGTATCATCTTCTCCTCTTCCATGGGCGGAGGCGTCCCGGAGTCTGTTTCCCAATCTCTCAGCTTCTCAGGGCATATCTTAAGGTGGTCTCTGGATACTGCCGTTGAGGTTTCCCTTCCATCCTTGCTGATGAGACAGACCTTGGTATTGTCGAAATCAGATGGCAGGATGGTATATGGTTCCGCTTCCCATTGATCATCAAACCTGTGTAATCTCCGCTTTCGCTTGAGTACCTGCTCCCCGGGTGACAAGGGAGTCGCCGGAGCATGCTGGTTGTAATCCCTTTCTTGTTTTTGTCGGGCTTGGGCGAGACTTCTTTCCACACTTTCTTGTACTTTGCGGTACCTTTGCTGCCTCTCGGTATCCCAGTCCACATCTGGCGAGATATCCTCGGGGGTCAGGACTCCCATGTCCAGATCAACAGGTAACTTGCTAGACCTCCCTCGCATCAGGTACGCTGGGGTGCAGTTCGTGGAATTCACAGGCATGTGGTTGTACATATCCACCATGTCGGGTAACTTGGTGGGCCACAAGTTCCGTTCCTCCACTGGTAAGGTCATCAGTAAGTCGATCACCACCTGGTTCATCTTCTCACACATCCCGTTGGTTTGTGGATGGTATGGTGTGGTTCTGATCTTCTTACATCCATACAGATTGCAGAACTCCTGGAACACTTCTGCTTCAAATGCTGGCCCCTGATCGGTCAGCACCTTCTCCGGGTACCCATGAGGTCGACAGAAGTACTGCTGGAAGGTCTTAGCGGCCGTCCTAGCCGTTAGATCTTTGACTGGCACGACTACCAGGAATCTGGAGTAGTGGTCCACGATGGTGAGCGCATAGGTATAGCCTGACCGGCTAGGTGTTAGCTTCACATGATCCAGTGCGACCAGCTCAAGTGGTCGTTTGGTGATGATGGGCTGCAAGGGAGCCCGCTGGCTGTCACGATCCTTCTGGCGTAGGCTGCATGGGCCACACTCTCGGCACCACTTCTCGATGGCTTTCTTCATACCAACCCAGTAGAACCTCCCTCGGAGCAGCCTCTCCAGCTTCCTCCATCCGAAGTGTCCTGCCTCATCGTGGTACGCTCCCAGGAGCATTGGCACATCTCGTCTTGGGACCACAATCTGCCATACCAATTCGTGGGTGCGTGGGTCAACGCTCTTCCGGCACAGCTTGCCATCATGAATAAACAGTTTGCCCCTCTCCTTCCACAACTGTAATGCCTCCGGTGGATCTTCCGGGCCGGGATGCAAACCCGCCTGCGTCAGGAGCTCTTTCACCCGACGGACCGCAGGGTCGCCATCCTGGTTCTCTGCCCACCCGTGGTGGGGCAGGGGATTCAATGGGGCACCTTGCTTATTCCTGCGCCTGACCTCCACCTGATGGGAACACTGGGTGACCTTGGGGCGATGGAAAGCGGGCAGCTCTACCTCTTCAAATGCTTCTGCATCTTCCTCTGTCTCAGGCAAGTGAGACATTCGGGACAATGCATCGGCATTCGCATTCTTGTGCCCCGCCTGGTACTTGATGGTGAAATCGTAATTGGATAACCGGGCCATCTGTTGTGAATTCTGTTGTGGGTTCTGCTCTTAGGCTCCCTCCGGTGGTTATAAGTGGTAGTGCTGCTGTTTGTCCTTCACAACAGTCATCAGCTGCTTCCACTTTGGACGGGGCTATTTAGTCTGGCTCCTTCCTTTATTGAGTGCCAGTTGTCCATTGTTTTCTAGGGATCCACATCTCTGCTTGGTTTCTCCTTCTGGATTGTCCAAATCATCAAAGATAAGTCCTGGCTCTGTTTTTGCAGTCCACATGCGGTGGACTTAATAGTTCTGTGAATTGCTATGTTTTTTCTTGTCCAGCTTCGTCTGTGTTAAGATTTACTCAGCCAAGTTGGAAGCTCTGGAGTCACAGAGTTACCCTCCATGCCTTTAGTTAGGTGTGGAGATTTTTGTATTCTCTGTGGTGGATTTTGTAGTATTTTTTATACTGACCGCACAGTACTCTTTCCTGTCTTTTCTTTCTAGGTAGCGTGGCCTCCTTTGCTAAATTCTGTTTTCAGTCTGCGTTTGTAATTTCCCTCTCCTCTCACAGTCAATATTTGTGGGGGGCTGCCTTTCCTTTGGGAATTTTCTCTGAGGCAAGATATTATTCCTGTTTCTTCCTTTAGGTGTAATTAGTCCTCCGGCCGTGACGAGGTGTCTAGGGAGTGACAGGAACATCCCACGGCTACTTCTAGTTGATGTGTTAAGTTCAGGGTCTGCAGTCAGTATAGAGGCCACCTACTCCAGAGCTCGTTCATGCTGCTCCTAGGCCACCAGTTCATAACAGTACAACTGGCCAACAATGAGTTAACCGCATCTCAAAAGAAGGGAAAGAAAGTGCTGAGCCATTTTTTTTTCTGTACTCTGTTGTGTTTTTTTTTCCCTCTTCACTTCTGGGTGGCTCAGGAGTTAGGCGTTGACATGGATGTTCAGGGACTTGCTTCTCGGGTGGATCAACTTGCTGCTAGAGTACAGGGTATTTCTGATTATATCGTGCAGACTCCTGTTTTAGAGCCTAGAATTCCTACCCCCGATCTGTTCTTCGGGGACAGGTCCAAATTTTTGAGCTTTAAAAATAACTGTAAACTGTTTTTTGCTCTTAAGCCCCGTTCCTCTGGTGATCCCATCCAGCAGGTAAAAATTGTCATTTCTCTGTTGCGTGGTGACCCGCAGGATTGGGCATTTTCCCTGGAATCTGGGAATCTGGCCTTGCTTAATGTAGACACCTTTTTTCAGGCGCTTGGGTTATTGTATGATGAACCTAACTCTGTAGAGCATGCTGAGAAAACACTTTTGGCCCTGTGTCAGGGTCAAGAAGCGGCAGAGTCATATTGCCAGAAATTCAGAAAATGGTCTGTGCTTACTAAGTGGAATGAGGATGCTTTGGCGGCAATTTTCAGAAAGGGTCTTTCTGAATCTGTTAAAGATGTTATGGTGGGGTTCCCCACGCCTGCAGGTCTGAGTGATTCAATGTCTCTGGCCATTCAAATTGATCGGCGCTTGCGTGAGCGCAGAGTTGTGCACACTATGGCGTTGTCTTCCGAGCGGAGTCCTGAGCCTATGCAGTGTGATAGGATTGTGTCTAGAGCGGAACGCCAAGGATTCAGATGTTAGAATAGGTTGTGCTTTTACTGCGGCGATTCTGCTCATGTTATTTCTGATTGCCCTAAGCGTGCCAAGAGAATCGCTAATTCCGTTACTATCAGTACTGTACAACCTAAATTTCTGTTATCTGTGACCCTGATCTGCTCATTATCGTCATTCTCTGTCATGGCATTTGTGGATTCAGGCGCCGCTTTAAATTTAATGGACTTAGAATTTGCTAGACGTTGTGGTTTTTCCTTACAGCCTTTGAGGAGTCCTATCCCTTTGAGGGGGATTGATGCTACACCATTGGCTAAAAATAAACGTCAGTTTTGGACATAGTTAACCATGTGCATGGCGCCAGCCCATCAGGAAGATTGTCGCTTCCTGGTGTTACATAATTTGCATGATGCTGTTGTGCTGGGGTTTCCATGGTTACAGGTACATAATCCGGTGTTGGATTGGAAATCTATGTCTGTGACTAGTTGGGGTTGTCAGGGGGTTCACGATGACGTTCCTCTGATGTCAATTTCCTCCTCCCCCTCTTCTGAAATTCCTGAGTTTCTGTCAGATTTCCAGGATGTTTTCGATGAGCCCAAGTCCAGTTCCCTTCCACCGCATAGGGACTGTGATTGTGCTATTGATTTGATTCCAGGCTGTAAGTTTCCTAAGGGCCGACTTTTCAACCTGTCTGTGCCTGAACATGCCGCCATGCGGACCTATGTAAGGGAGTCTTTGGAGAAGGGGCATATTCGGCCATCTTCTTCTCCATTAGGAGCAGTTTTTTTTTTTCTTGCCAAGAAGGATGGCTCCTTGAGACCCTGTATTGATTATCGCCTCTTGAATAAGATCACGGTCAAATTCCAATACCCTTTGCCTTTGCTTTCTGATTTGTTTGCCAGAATTAAGGGGGCTAGTTGGTTTACTAAGATTGACCTTCGAGGGGCATATAATCTAGTTCGTATTAAGCAGGGTGACGAATGGAAAACTGCGTTTAATACGCCCGAGGGCCATTTTGAGTATCTTGTGATGCCATTCGGACTCTCTAATGCCCCATCTGTGTTTCAGTCCTTCATGCATGATTTTTTTCGGAATTATCTTGATAAATTCATGATTGTATATTTGGATGATTTTTTAATTTTTTCAGATGATTGGGAGTCTCATGTGAAACAAGTTAGGATGGTATTTCAGGTCCTTCGTGACAATGCCTTGTTTGTGAAGGGGTCTAAGTGCCTCTTTGGTGTACAGAAGATTTCTTTTTTGGGCTTCATTTTTTCTCCATCATCTATAGAAATGGATCCGGCTAAGGTTCAGGCCATTCATGATTGGATCCAGCCCACATCCGTGAAGAGCCTTCAGAAATTTTTGGGCTTTGCTAATTTTTATCGCCGTTTCATTGCCAACTTCTCCAGTGTGGTTAAACCCCTGACCGATTTGACGAGGAAGGGCGCTGATGTAGCTAATTGGTCCTCTGAGGCCGTTTCTGCCTTTCAGGAGCTTAAGCACCGATTTACTTCTGCCCCTGTGTTGCGTCAGCCGGATGTTTCTCTTCCTTTTCAGGTTGTGGTTGACGCTTCTGAGATTGGGGCAGGGGCCGTTTTGTCTCAGAGGAATTCTGATGGTTCCTTGATGAAACCGTGTGCCTTCTTTTCTCAAAAGTTTTCGCCTGCGGAACGCAATTATGATGTCGGCAATCGTGAGTTGTTGGCTATGAAGTGGGCATTTGAGGAGTGGCGACATTGGCTTGAGGGGGCCAAGCACCGTATTGTGGTCTTGACCGATCATAAGAATCTGATTTACCTCGAGTCTGCCAAACGGCTGAATCCTAGACAGGCCCGATGGTCCCTGTTTTTCTCCCGTTTTGATTTTGTTGTCTCATATCTTCCAGGTTCTAAGAATGTTAAGGCTGATGCCCTCTCTAGGAGTTTCTTGCCTGATTCCCCTGGGATTCTTGAGCCGGTTGGTATTCTTAAGGACGGGGTGATTCTTTCTGCCATCTCCCCTGATTTGCGACGGGCTCTTCAGGAGTTTCAGGCTGATAAACCTGATCGCTGTCCAGCGGGGAAACTGTTTGTTCCTGACAGATGGACTAGTAAAGTGATTTCTGAGGTTCACTGTTCTGTGTTGGCTGGCCATCCTGGGATTTTTGGTACCAGAGATTTGGTTAGTAGGTCCTTTTGGTGGCCTTCTTTGTCACGGGAGGTGCGTTCTTTTGTGCAGTCCTGTGGGACTTGTGCGCGGGCCAAACCTTGCTGCTCCCGTGCCAGTGGGTTGCTTTTGCCTTTGCCGGTCCCTGAGTGGCCTTGGACGCATATTTCTATGGATTTTATTTCGGATCTTCCTGTTTCCCAGAGGATGTCTGTTATCTGGGTGGTCTGTGACCGGTTTTCTACGATGGTTCATTTGGTACCTTTGCCTAAGTTGCCTTCCTCTTCTGAGTTGGTTCCGTTGTTTTTTCAGCATGTGGTTCGTTTGCATGGCATTCCGGAGAATATTGTGTCCGATAGAGGTTCCCAGAGTTTGTTTCTAGGTTTTGGCGGTCCTTTTGTGCTAAGCTGGGCATTGATTTGTCTTTTTCTTCCGCATTTCATCCTCAGACAAACGGCCAAACCGAGCGAACTAACCAGACTTTGGAAACTTATTTGAGATGCTTTGTGTCTGCCGATCAGGATGATTGGGTGACTTTCTTGCCATTGGCCGAGTTTGCCCTTAATAATCGGGCTAGTTCTGCTACCTTGGTGTCACCATTCTTTTGTAATTATGGGTTTCATCCTCGTTTTTCTTCAGGGCAGGTTGAGTCTTCTGATTGTCCTGGGGTGGACTCTGTGGTTGACAGGTTGCAGCAGATTTGGGCTCATGTTGTGGACAATTTGGTGTTGCCTCAGGAGGAGGCTCAGCGTTTTGCCAACCGTCGTCGGCGTGTGGGTTCCCGGCTTCGGGTTGGGGATTTGGTCTGGTTGTCTTCTCTGTTGTGAATCCGCTTTTTGGGCTTCCCTGGTGGTTGCTGGTGGTACTGGTGACTTGTGTGTGCTTTGCTGTCTCAGGTCACCTGTTCCCATCAGTGTTTGGGAGTTTCCTATTTAGTCTTGCTCTCCTGTCATGATCTCAATGGCAAGAGAACATAGCATTAGCATATATAAAAACTAGCTCTTGGAAGATGGGAACTGAGCTGACCATGAACTAAACCTAACGCACAACTAGCAGTGGCCGGGTAGCATGCCTACGTTGATTCTAGATGCCCAGCACCAGCCGGAGGACTAAATAATGCTAGCAGAGGAAAATATTAGTCCTAGCTCACCTCTAGAGAAATACCCCGAAAGGAGACAGAGGCCCCCCACATGTATTGGCGGTGAATTAAGATGAAATAACAAACGTAGGATGAAAATAGGTTTAGCAAATTTGAGGTCCACTTACTACATAGCAGAAGACAGAAAGGACACTTTCATGGTCAGCTGAAAACCCTATCAAAACACCATCCAGAAATTACTTTAAAACTCTGGCATTAACTCATAACACTAGAGTGGCAATTCCTGTTCACAAGAGCTTTCCAGACACAGTAACGAAACTACAGCTGTGAACTGGAACAAAAATGCAAAAACAAACATGGACAAGAGTCCAACTTATCTAGTAGTTGTCTAGGAGCAGGAACAAGCACAGAGAGGCTTCTGATAACATTGTTGACCGGCAAGCAACTAACAGAGCAGCAAGGTTATATAGCGACTCCCACATCTTGATGGGAACAGGTGAACAGAGAAGATGAAGACACCAGTTCAATTCCACCAGTAGCCACCGGGGGAGCCCAGAATCCAAATTCACAACAGTACCCCCCCTCAAGGAGGGGGCACCGAACCCTCACCAGAACCACCAGGGCGATCAGGATGGGCCCTATGAAAGGCACGAACCAGATCAGAGGCATGAACATCAGATGCATTCACCCAAGATTTATCCTCCTGGCCGTATCCCTTCCACTTGACCAGATACTGGAGTCTCCGTCTGGAAACACGAGAGTCTAAGATTTTCTCCACAACGTACTCCAACTCACCCTCAACCAACACCGGAGCAGGAGGCTCAACGGAAGGCACAACCGGTACCTCATACCTGCGCAATAATGACCGATGAAAAACGTTATGAATAGAAAAGGATGCAGGGAGGTCCAAACGGAAGGAAACAGGGTTAAGAATCTCCAATATCTTATACGGGCCGATGAACCGAGGCTTAAACTTAGGAGAAGAGACCCTCATAGGGACAAAACGAGAAGACAACCACACCAAATCCCCAACACAAAGCCGAGGACCAACACGACGGTGGCGGTTGGCAAAAAGCTGAGTCTTCTCCTGGGACAACCTCAAATTGTCCACCACCTGCCCCCAGATCTGATGCAATCTCTCCACCACAGCATCCACTCCAGGACAATCCGAAGATTCCACCTGACCAGAGGAAAATCGAGGATGAAACCCCGAATTACAGAAAAACGGGGACACCAAAGTGGCAGAGCTGGCCCGATTATTGAGAGCGAACTCCGCCAATGGCAAAAAAGCAACCCAATCATCCTGGTCAGCAGACACAAAACACCTCAGATATGTCTCCAGGGTCTGATTAATCCGCTCGGTCTGGCCATTCGTCTGAGGATGGAAAGCGGACGAAAAAGATAAATCTATGCCCATCCTAGCACAGAATGCCCGCCAAAATCTAGACACGAATTGGGTCCCTCTGTCAGAAACGATATTCTCAGGAATACCATGCAAACGAACAACATTTTGAAAAAACAGAGGAACCAACTCGGAAGAAGAAGGCAACTTGGGCAGAGGAACCAAATGGACCATCTTAGAGAAACGGTCACACACCACCCAGATGACAGACATCTTCTGAGAAACAGGCAGATCTGAAATAAAATCCATCGAGATGTGCGTCCAAGGCCTCTTAGGAATAGGCAAGGGCAACAATAATCCACTAGCCCGAGAACAACAAGGCTTGGCCCGAGCACAAACGTCACAAGACTGCACAAAGCCTCGCACATCTCGTGACAGGGAAGGCCACCAGAAGGACCTTGCCACCAAATCCCTGGTACCAAAAATGCCAGGATGACCTGCCAACGCAGAAGAATGAACCTCAGAGATGACTCTACTGGTCCAATCATCAGGAACAAACAGTTTATCAGGTGGGCAACGATCAGGTCTATCCGCCTGAAACTCCTGCAAGGCCCGCCGCAGGTCTGGAGAAACGGCAGACAATACCACTCCATCCTTAAGGATACCTGTGGGCTCAGAGTTACCAGGCGAGTCAGGCTCAAAACTCCTAGAAAGGGCATCCGCCTTAACATTCTTAGAACCCGGTAGGTATGACACCACAAAATTAAACCGAGAGAAAAATAATGACCAGCGCGCCTGTCTAGGATTCAGGCGCCTGGCGGTCTCAAGATAAATCAAATTTTTGTGGTCAGTCAATACCACCACCTGATGTCTGGCCCCCTCAAGCCAATGGCGCCACTCCTCAAAAGCCCACTTCATGGCCAAAAGCTCCCGATTCCCAACATCATAATTCCGCTCAGCGGGCGAAAATTTACGGGAAAAGAAGGCACAAGGCCTCATCACGGAGCAGTCAGAACTTTTCTGCGACAACACTGCCCCAGCTCCGATCTCAGAAGCGTCGACCTCAACCTGAAAAGGTAGAGCAACATCAGGCTGACGCAACACAGGAGCAGAGGAAAAACGGCGCTTAAGCTCCCGAAAGGCCTCCACAGCATCAGGGGACCAATCAGCAACATCAGCACCCTTCTTAGTCAAATCGGTCAATGGCTTAGCAATATCCGAAAAACCAGCAATAAATCGACGATAAAAGTTAGCAAAGCCCAAAAATTTCTGAAGACTCTTAAGAGAAGAGGGCTGCGTCCAATCACAAATAGCTTGAACCTTGACAGGATCCATTTCAATGGAAGAGGGGGAAAAAATATATCCCAAAAAGGAAATCCTCTGTACCCCAAAAACACACTTAGAACCCTTCACACACAACGAATTAGACCGCAAAACCTGAAAAACCCTCCTGACTTGCTGGACATGAGAGTCCCAGTCATCCGAAAAAATCAGAATATCATCCAGATACACAATCATAAATTTATCCAAATAATCGCGAAAAATATCATGCATAAAGGACTGGAAAACTGACGGAGCATTTGAAAGACCAAAAGGCATCACTAAATACTCAAAGTGGCCCTCGGGCGTATTAAATGCGGTTTTCCACTCATCCCCCTGCCTGATTCGCACCAAATTATACGCCCCACGAAGGTCAATCTTAGAGAACCACTTGGCCCCCTTTATGCGAGCAAACAAATCAGTCAGCAACGGCAATGGGTATTGATATTTAACAGTGATTTTATTCAAAAGCCGATAATCAATACATGGTCTCAAAGAGCCGTCTTTTTTTGACACAAAGAAAAAACCGGCTCCTAAGGGAGATGACGATGGACGAATATGTCCCTTTTCCAAGGACTCCTTTATATATTCTCGCATAGCAGCATGTTCAGGCACAGACAGATTAAATAAACGACCCTTTGGGTATTTACTACCCGGGATTAAATCTATGGCACAATCGCACTCTCGGTGCGGAGGTAACGAACCAAGCTTGGATTCCTCAAAGACGTCACGATAGTCAGACAGGAACTCAGGAATTTCAGAGGGAATAGATGATGAAATGGAAACCACAGGTACATCCCCATGAGCCCCCTTACATCCCCAGCTCAACACAGACATAGCTCTCCAGTCGAGGACTGGGTTGTGAGATTGCAGCCAAGGCAATCCTAGCACCAAATCATCATGTAGATTATACAGCACCAGAAAGCGAATAATCTCCTGGTGATCCGGATTAATACGCATAGTTACTTGTGTCCAGTATTGTGGTTTATTATTAGCCAATGGGGTGGAGTCAATCCCCTTCAGAGGAATAGGAGTCTCCAAAGGCTCTAAATCATACCCACAGCGTTTGGCAAAGGACCAATCCATAAGACTCAAAGCGGCGCCAGAGTCGACATAGGCGTCCGTGGTAATAGATGACAAAGAGCAAATCAGGGTCACAGATAGAATAAACTTAGACGGTAAGGTGCAAATGGAAACAGATTTACCAAGCTTTTTAGTGCGCTTAGAGCATGCTGATATAACATGAGTGGAATCACCACAATAGAAACACAACCCATTTTTCCGTCTAAAATTCTGCCGCTCGCTTCGGGACAGAATTCTATCACACTGCATACTCTCTGGCGACTTCTCAGTGGACACCGCCAGATGGTGCACTGGTTTGCGCTCCCGCAAACGCCTATCGATCTGAATAGCCATTGTCATGGACTCATTCAGACCCGCAGGCACAGGGAACCCCACCATAACATCCTTAATGGCATCAGAGAGACCCTCTCTGAAAGTCGCCGCCAGGGCGCACTCATTCCACTGAGTAAGCACAGACCATTTACGGAATCTTTGGCAGTAAATTTCCGCTTCATCTTGCCCCTGAGATAGGGACATCAAAGTTTTTTCTGCCTGAAGCTCCAAATGAGGTTCGTCATAAAGCAACCCCAAGGCCAGAAAAAACGCATCCACATTGAGCAACGCAGGATCCCCTGGTGTCAATGAAAAAGCCCAGTCTTGAGGGTCGCCCCGGAGCAAGGAAATCACAATCCTGACCTGCTGTGCAGGGTCTCCGGCAGAGCGAGATTTCAGGGACAAAAATAATTTGCAATTATTTCGAAAATTCTGAAACCCAGATCTATTCCCCGAGAAAAATTCCGGCAAAGGAATTCTCGGCTCAGATACAGGTGCATGACAAACAAAATCTTGCAAATTCTGTACCTTCGTGGCGAGATTATTCAAACCTGCAGTTACACTCTGAAGATCCATTACAAACAGGTGGACATAGAGCCATTCAAAGATTAGAAGGAGAGAAAAAAAAAAAAAAAAAAATTTCAGCAAACTACTTATTTCTCTCCTTTCTCAGCCAAGGATTTTAACCCTTTAGAGGGCCGGTCAAACTGTCATGATCTCAATGGCAAGAGAACATAGCATTAGCATATATAAAAACTAGCTCTTGGAAGATGGGAACTGAGCTGACCATGAACTAAACCTAACGCACAACTAGCAGTGGCCGGGTAGCATGCCTACGTTGATTCTAGATGCCCAGCACCAGCCGGAGGACTAAATAATGCTAGCAGAGGAAAATATTAGTCCTAGCTCACCTCTAGAGAAATACCCCGAAAGGAGACAGAGGCCCCCCACATGTATTGGCGGTGAATTAAGATGAAATAACAAACGTAGGATGAAAATAGGTTTAGCAAATTTGAGGTCCACTTACTACATAGCAGAAGACAGAAAGGACACTTTCATGGTCAGCTGAAAACCCTATCAAAACACCATCCAGAAATTACTTTAAAACTCTGGCATTAACTCATAACACTAGAGTGGCAATTCCTGTTCACAAGAGCTTTCCAGACACAGTAACGAAACTACAGCTGTGAACTGGAACAAAAATGCAAAAACAAACATGGACAAGAGTCCAACTTATCTAGTAGTTGTCTAGGAGCAGGAACAAGCACAGAGAGGCTTCTGATAACATTGTTGACCGGCAAGCAACTAACAGAGCAGCAAGGTTATATAGCGACTCCCACATCTTGATGGGAACAGGTGAACAGAGAAGATGAAGACACCAGTTCAATTCCACCAGTAGCCACCGGGGGAGCCCAGAATCCAAATTCACAACACTCTCCAGTCAGTTCCTTGCCGGTCATCATTGTAACCAGAGCCTTCGGTTGCATGTTCCTGCTACTAGTCTGCTGATCAGCTAAGTGGACTTTGTCCTTTTGTTTTGTATCTTTTGTCCAGTTTGCAGTTTTGTTATTTTCTGTAGCTGGAAGCTCTTGCGGGCTGAAATTGCCACTCCTGTGTCATGAGTTGACACAGGAGTCTTAAAGTAATTTCAGGATGGTTTTTTGAAAGGGTTTTCAGTTGACCGTGAAGTCCTCTTTTGTATCCTTCTGCTATCTAGTAAGTGGACCTCACTTTGCTAAATCTACTTTCATACTGTGTATGTCTTTTCCTCTTACCTCACCGTCATTACATGTGGGGGGCTGCTATCATCTTTTGGGGTATTTCCCTAGAGGTAAGCCAGGTCTGTTCCTTCCTCTACCAGGCGTAGTTAGTCCTCCGGCTGGCGCGTGGCATCTAGGAAGTCGTAGGTATGCTCCCTGGCCACTATTAGTTGTGTGGTAGATTTAGCTCACGGTCAGCTCGAGATTCCATCACCCAGAGCTCGTCCGTTATTTTTGTGTTCTGATGTTTCCCTGCCATTGGGAATCATGACAGTATGACCGGCCCGTGTTAAAGTTATTGGCAGAAGAAAGGAGAGAAAAAAGAAGTCTGTAGATTTTTTTTTTTTTTCTTCCCCCTATGCTTGCTCCTTAGTTGGATCAGTTGTATTTCAGCTCTAATTACAGCCTTTGCCTTTCTCTCCTTCTAATCCTTGAATGGCTCTGATCTCACCTGTTTAAAGATGGACCCTCAGAGTTTAGCTGTAGGTTTAAATAATCTTGCTACCAAGGTTCAAAATTTACAAGATTTTGTTATACATACTCCGATGTCTGAACCTAAAATTCCTACACCAGAGGTGTTTTCCGGAGATAGATCTCGGTTCCTGAATTTCAATTATAATTGTAAATTGTTCCTTTCTCTCAGACCTCACTCCTCTGGAGATCCTGTCCAGCAGGTTAAGATTGTAATCTCTTTGCTGCGAGGTGACCCTCAAAATTGGGCATTTTCATTGACACCAGGGGATCCTGCGTTGCTCAATGTGGATGCGTTTTTTCTGGCTTTAGGGTTGCTTTATGAGGAACCTAATTTGGAGATTCAAGCTGAAAAAGCTTTGATAGCCCTATCTCAAGGGCAAGATGAAGCTGAGATATACTGCCAAAAATTTCGTAGATGGTCTGTGCTTACTCAGTGGAATGAGTGCGCCCTAGCGGCAATTTTCAGAGAGGGCCTTTCTGATGCCGTTAAAGATGTTATGGTCAGGTTCCCTGCGCCCACAGGTCTGAATGAGTCCATGACAATGGCTATTCAGATTGATCGGCGTTTGCAGGAGCGCAAACCCGTGCACCATTTGGCGGTATCTTCTGAAGAGACGCCAGAGAAAATGCAATGTGACAGAATTCTGTCCAGAAGCGAGCGGCAGAATTATAGGCGTAAAAATGGGTTATGCTTCTATTGTGGTGATTCTGCTCATGTTATATCAGCATGCTCTAAACGTACAAGGAAGGTTGACAAGTCTATTTCAATTGGCACTTTACAGTCTAAATTTATTCTGTCTGTAACCTTGATTTGTTCATTATCAGTTATTACCGTGGATGCCTATGTGGACTCTGGCGCCGCTCTGAGTCTTATGGATTGGTCCTTTGCCAGGCGCTGTGGGTTTGATTTAGAGCCTCTGGAAGTCCCTATACCTCTGAAGGGTATTGATTCTACGCCTTTGGCTTGTAATAAACCACAATTCTGGACGCAAGTGACTATGCGTATGACTCCAGACTATCAGGAGGTGATTCGCTTCCTTGTGTTGTACAATGTGCATGATGTTTTGGTGCTTGGATTACCATGGTTACAATCTCATAACCCAGTCCTTGACTGGAAAACAATGTATGTGTTAAGCTGGGGATGTCGGGGGGCTCATGGGGACATACCTTTGGTTTCCATTTCGTCATCTATTCCCTCTGAGATTCCGGCATTTTTGTCTGATTATCGTGATATTTTTGAGGAGCCAAAAATTGGTTCACTCCCTCCCCACAGAGATTGTGATTGCGCCATAGATCTGATTCCTGGCAGTAAATTTCCAAAGGGTCGTTTGTTTAACTTATCTGTACCTGAACATGCTGCTATGCGAGAGTATATTAAGGAGTCCCTGGAAAAGGGACATATTCGTCCTTCTTCATCTCCTTTAGGAGCTGGTTTTTTCTTTGTACCTAAAAAGGATGGCTCTCTGAGGCCTTGTATTGATTATCGACTCCTGAATAAAATTACAGTCAAATATCAGTATCCGTTGCCTTTGCTGACTGATTTGTTTGCTCGCATAAGGGGGGCTAAGTGGTTCTCTAAGATTGATCTTCGTGGGGCGTATAATTTGGTGCGAATTAAGCAGGGGGATGAGTGGAAAACCGCATTTAATACGCCTGAGGGCCATTTTGAGTATTTAGTAATGCCTTTCGGCCTTTCTAATGCACCTTCAGTCTTTCAGTCCTTAATGCATGATATTTTCCGTGAATATTTGGATAAATTTATGATTGTGTATTTGGATGATATTTTGATTTTTTCTGATGACTGGGAGTCTCATGTTCAACAGGTCAGGAGGGTTTTTCAGGTTTTGCGGGAGAATTCTTTGTGTGTAAAGGGTTCAAAGTGTGTTTTTGGGGTTCAAAAGATTTCCTTTTTGGGGTACATTTTTTCCCCTTCTTCTATTGAGATGGACCCTGTCAAGGTTCGGGCTATTTGTGACTGGACGCAGCCTAGTTCTCTTAAGAGTCTTCAGAAATTCTTGGGCTTTGCTAATTTTTATCGTCGATTTATAACTGGTTTTTCTGGCGTTGCTAAACCTCTGACGGATTTGACCAAGAGGGGTGCTGATGTTGCCAATTGGTCCCCTGCTGCTGTGGAGGCCTTTCGGGAGCTTAAGCGCCGCTTTTTGTCTGCCCCTGTGTTGCGCCAGCCTGATGTTTCTCTTCCCTTTCAGGTTGAGGTCGATGCTTCCGAGATCGGAGCGGGGGCGGTTTTGTCGCAGAAAAGTTCCGACTGCTCAGTGATGAGACCTTGTGCGTACTTTTCTCGAAAATTTTCGGCCGCCGAGCGAAACTATGATGTTGGTAATCGGGAGCTTTTGGCCATGAAGTGGGCATTTGAGGAGTGGCGTCATTGGCTTGAGGGTGCCAGACATCACGTGGTAGTTTTGACTGATCACAAGAATCTGATTTATTTAGAGTCTGCCAGGCGCCTGAATCCTAGACAGGCACGATGGTCGTTGTTTTTTTCTCGGTTTAATTTTGTGGTTTCATACTTACCGGGTTCTAAGAATGTTAAGGCAGATGCTCTTTCTAGGAGTTTTTAGCCTGACTCTCCTGGGGATTCTGAACCTGCTGGTGTCCTTAAGGATGGAGTGGTTTTGTCTGCTGTCTCCCCAGATCTGCGACGTGCTTTGCAAGAATTTCAGGCGGATAGACCTGATCGTTGTCCGCCTGGTAGACTGTTTGTTCCTGATGATTGGACCAGTAGAGTCATCTCGGAAGTTCATTCTTCTTCGCTGGCAGGTCATCCTGGAATCTTTGGTACCAGAGATTTGGTGGCTAGATCCTTCTGGTGGCCTTCCCTGTCTCGGGATGTGCGTGTTTTTGTGCAGTCTTGTGATGTGTGTGCTCGGGCCAAGCCTTGTTGTTCTAGGGCTAGTGGGTTATTGTTGCCCTTGCCTGTTCCGAAGAGGCCTTGGACGCACATCTCTATGGACTTTATTTCTGATCTCCCTGTTTCTCAGAAGATGTCTGTCATCTGGGTGGTGTGTGACCGTTTTTCTAAAATGGTTCATTTGGTACCATTGCCTAAGTTGCCTTCCTCATCTGAGTTGGTCCCTCTATTTTTTCAAAATGTGGTTCGCTTGCATGGTATTCCGGAAAACATTGTTTCTGACAGGGGAACCCAGTTCGTGTCTAGATTTCGGCGGGCATTCTGTGCCAGGTTGGGCATTGATTTGTCTTTTTCGTCTGCATTCCATCCTCAGACTAATGGCCAGACGGAGCGAACTAATCAAACTTTGGAGACTTATTTGAGGTGTTTTGTGTCTGCGGATCAGGATGACTGGGTTGCCTTTTTGCCGTTGGCAGAATTTGCTCTTAATAATCGGGCTAGTTCTGCCACTTTGGTTTCTCCTTTCTTTTGCAATTCAGGGTTTCATCCTCGTTTTTCATCTGGTCAGGTGGAATCTTCGGATTGTCCTGGAGTGGATGCGGTGGTGGATCGGTTGCATCAGATTTGGGGACAAGTGGTGGACAATTTGAAGTTGTCCCAGGAGAGGACTCAGCAGTTTGCTAACCGCCGTCGTCGTGTTGGTCCTCGCCTTCGTGTTGGGGACTTGGTGTGGTTGTCTTCCCGTTTTGTCCCTATGAGGGTTTCTTCTCCTAAGTTTAAGCCTCGGTTCATCGGTCCTTATAGGATTTTGGAGATACTTAACCCTGTGTCCTTTCGTTTGGACCTCCCGGCATCTTTCGCTCCTGTGCTGGTGGAGGGTGAATTGGAGTACGTTGTAGAGAAGATCTTGGATTCCCATGTTTCCAGACGGAGACTTCAATATCTGGTTAAATGGAAGGGCTATGGTCAGGAAGATAATTCTTGGGTAACTGCCTCTGATGTTCATGCCTCGGATTTGGTTCGTGCCTTTCATAGGGCTCATCCAGATCGCCCTGGCGGTTCTCGTGAGGGTTCGGTGCCCCCTCCTTAAGGGGGGGGTACTGTTGTGAATCCGCTTTTTGGGCTCCCCTGGTGGTTGCTGGTGGTACTGGTGACTTGTGTGTGCTTTGCTGTCTCAGGTCACCTGTTCTCATCAGTGTTTGGGAGTTTCCTATTTAGCCTTGCTCTCCAGTCAGTTCCTTGCCGGTCATCATTGTAACCAGAGCCTTCGGTTGCATGTTCCTGCTACTAGTCTGCTGATCAGCTAAGTGGACTTTGTCCTTTTGTTTTGTATCTTTTGTCCAGTTTGCAGTTTTGTTATTTTCTGTAGCTGGAAGCTCTTGCGGGCTGAAATTGCCACTCCTGTGTCATGAGTTGACACAGGAGTCTTAAAGTAATTTCAGGATGGTTTTTTGAAAGGGTTTTCAGTTGACCGTGAAGTCCTCTTTTGTATCCTTCTGCTATCTAGTAAGTGGACCTCACTTTGCTAAATCTACTTTCATACTGTGTATGTCTTTTCCTCTTACCTCACCGTCATTACATGTGGGGGGCTGCTATCATCTTTTGGGGTATTTCCCTAGAGGTAAGCCAGGTCTGTTCCTTCCTCTACCAGGCGTAGTTAGTCCTCCGGCTGGCGCGTGGCATCTAGGAAGTCGTAGGTATGCTCCCTGGCCACTATTAGTTGTGTGGTAGATTTAGCTCACGGTCAGCTCGAGATTCCATCACCCAGAGCTCGTCCGTTATTTTTGTGTTCTGATGTTTCCCTGCCATTGGGAATCATGACACTTCTCGTCATGTTCCTATGAAGGTTTCTTCCCCGAAGTTCAAGCCTCGGTTTATTGGTCCTTATAGGATTTCTGAGATTATCAATCCAGTGTCTTTTCGTTTGGCCCTTCCAGCCTCTTTTTCCATCCATAATGTTTTTCATAGATCTTTGTTGCGGAAATATGTGGTGCCCGTGGTTCCCTCTGTTGATCCTCCTGCCCCAGTGTTGATTGATGGGGAGTTGGAGTATGTTGTGGAGAAGATCTTGGATAAGTTGTAAAGCGCTGCGGAATATGTTGGCGCTATATAAATAAAAATTATTATTATTATTATTATATTATTCTCGTTTTTCTAGACGGAGGCTTCAGTATCTTGTCAAGTGGAAGGGTTATGGCCAGGAGGATAATTCTTGGGTTGTTGCCTCCGATGTTCATGCTGATGATTTGGTTCGTGCCTTCCATTTGGCTCGTCCGGATCGGCCTGGGGGCTCTGGTGAGGGTTCGGTTACCCCTCCTCAAGGGGGGGGGGTACTGTTGTGAATTCTGTTGTGGGTTCTGCTCTTAGGCTCCCTCCAGTGGTTATAAGTTGTAGTGCTGCTGTTTGTCCTTCACAACAGTCATCAGCTGCTTCCACTTTGGACGGGGCTATTTAGTCTGGCTCCTTCCTTTATTGAGTGCCAGTTGTCCATTGTTTTCTAGGGATCCACATCTCTGCTTGGTTTCTCCTTCTGGATTGTCCAAATCATCAAAGATAAGTCCTGGCTCTGTTTTTGCAGTCCACATGCGGTGGACTTAATAGTTCTGTGAATTGCTATGTTTTTTCTTGTCCAGCTTTGTCTGTGTTAAGATTTACTCAGCCAAGTTGGAAGCTCTGGAGTCAAAGAGTTACCCTCCATGCCTTTAGTTAGGTGTGGAGATTTTTGTATTCTCTGTGGTGGATTTTGTAGTATTTTTATACTGACCGCACAGTACTCTTTCCTGTCTTTTCTTTCTAGGTAGCGTGGCCTCCTTTGCTAAATTCTGTTTTCAGTCTGCGTTTGTAATTTCCCTCTCCTCTCACAGTCAATATTTGTGGGGGGCTGCCTTTCCTTTGGGAATTTTCTCTGAGGCAAGATAGTATTCCTGTTTCTTCCTTTAGGTGTAATTAGTCCTCTGGCCGTGACGAGGTGTCTAGGGAGTGACAGGAACATCCCACGGCTACTTCTAGTTGATGTGTTAAGTTCAGGGTCTGCGGTCAGTATAGAGGCCACCTACTCCAGAGCTCATCCATGCTGCTCCTAGGCCACCAGTTCATAACAGCCATCCACCGCTGCTCCATGGCGCCGAGTTTTGCTGTGTCCAAGTGTGTTAGTGGATTATTATCTGTGAAGACGGTGAATTTTGCTGAGGCCAGGTAGTGCTTGAACCTCTCCGTCACGGCCCAAACGACGGCGAGAAACTCCAGCTTAAAGGAACTATAGTTGACAGGGTTCCTTTCAGTGGGGCGAAGTTTCCTGCTGGCGTAAGCGATTACCCTTTTCTTGCCTTTCTGGACCTGGGACAGCACAGCTCCCAGTCCCATGTTGCTGGCATCCGTATACAATACGAACGGTTGGTCATATTCAGGGTAAGCCAGTACCTCTTCTCCCGTCAGCGCCGATTTTAAGCAGGTGAACGATCTTTCCAGTCCGTCGTTCCAATCAAACGGGGTATTCTTACCCTTGAGTTTCTTGGATTGGCCCACCAACAGGTCTTGCAACAGCGCGGCCTTCTTGGTGAAGTCCTTAATGAACCTCCGGTAGTAGCCCACCAACCCAAGGAATTGCCGGACTTCATGGAGGTTACCGGGCTTCGGCCAGTCCTTGATCACCGTGACCTTGTCGGGGTCTGGGGCTACTCCTTCGGCACTCACCACATGGCCCAGGTACTGCACCCTGGGTTTTAGTAGATGGCATTTGGACGGTTTCACCTTTAAGCCAAAGTTGGACAGAGCTTCAAACACCTCGGCCAGTTGCTTCAAATGGTCTTCATAGATAGGTCTTAGAGAAGACAATAACATCGTCCAGATAGAGCAGCACGGTTTCAAAGTTCTTGTGTCCCAGGCAGCACTCCATCATTCTCTGAAACGTCCTCGGGGCATTACACAATCCGAAGGGCATGTAGTTAAACTCGCAGAGACCCATCGGCGTCGTGAAGGCCGTCTTCTCCCTGTCCGCCTCTGCCACGGGAACCTGCCAGTACCCACTGGTGAGATCTAAAGTAGAGAAGTAGTTAGCAGACTTTAGAGCAGCCAAGGACTCCTCTATCCTGGGTAGGGGGTATGCGTCCTTATGTGTAATGCAATTTAGTTGCCTATAATCCACACACATCCTCATGGTGCCGTCTTTCTTCTTAACGAGGACTAATGGAGCTGCCCAGGGGCTACAACTGTCTCTCACTACCCCAGCCTCCTTCATCTCCCGTAACATGTCCTTGGCACACTGATAATGAGCTGGGGGTACAGGACGGTATCTCTCTTTGATGGGTCGGTGATCTCCCGTGGGGATATGATGCTGAATCCCTTTTACCGGCCCGAAATCTAGGGGGTGTTTGCTGAATACCCACTCATATTCATGAACCACCCTGTAAGCCCCCTGTGTCTGGTGAGATGGGGTAGAATCAGTACCCACATGCAATTCCCGACACCAATCTTTCATTTGCCCTGCAGAGCCGTTGTCCTCCGCCGGGCTGGACGGAACCAAGGGCCCAGGTTCCTGTATCACACTATTATTAACAGTAAACAGCTTGGCAAGCGTGACATATTTGGTTAGGTGGACTTCTTAGTCCCCATAGTTAAGAACACGCACTGGCACCCTCCCCTTACGGACATCAACCACTCCTCTGGCTGTCAGGAGGGTAGGCCTATTATCTGAATACACCGGTTCTACCAGGGCCTGATAGTCTTTACCCCTAAGGCCCATGGCTGCCCGACACCATATCAACATTTCGCTCCTGGGGGGTATCTCAATGGGGTTTGAATCACTCACTGTGACCCGGCCAATCTCACCACCAGTCAACTCCACTTGCTGTCTCTGCATTAGAGCTCTGATTTCTTTCTGTAAGGCGCGTTGTTCACTGTAACCCGCTCTTTCGGCGACTTGCTGCAACAAGACAATAACTTCTGCAAGACAATTTTCTATTAGTACCGATGGTCATCATGGGGTTACACTCACGTCGGTCAATATCAACAATAACAATTCCCTGGGCCTCCAATTCTACCCGCCCCACCTTAATAGTGACCTCTTTATACCCCACTTGTGGCAGTGGCTGACCATTACTAGCTATTATGGAGAAATCATCATCAGGGACACGGGTAATGTCGGTGTCCTCCCAATAACGTCTATAAAGGATGTAAGGCATAGTCGTCACCTGGGAACCCGTGTCCAGCAAAGCGTTCATGGGGATACCATCGATCACAATGGGGAGGACCGGTCGCCCTCCGATGTACTTGGCTCTCCAATTCTGTGGGCCTGACCGTCCTACTCCTGGGGGTTGGCCCTTTGCCCCAGGGGTTGCTCGTTTAAAGGACAGTACCTTGCAAGATGGCCCACCTGTTGGCAGCGGCGGCAGATGGGTCGTCCATCCCGATGGAAGCGATCGTCGTCCCTGCCTCTGGTCGGCGGAGTCCTCCTCTGTCGCTGCCAGGGGACATCTTCCGGTCCAGAAGCCAGCTGGATCTTCTCCTTGGGGGCCTCCTGGAGGGACTGGACGGTCCGGGCTAGGGCAGCAACGCTCTTGGTCAGCTCTTGCATCTGGAGGCGTAGTCCTGCAGGGGAGTCGTGTTCCAGGATCTGGGCCTCGGCCTCGGCGGAGACAGGCGCTTCCGGTGCCACCTCCTGGTGGTACATGAGGGCTTGACGCCTGGGAAGTACAGCACGACTGGGTTGTCACTGTGGTAGTGCTTGGATGGCTTTATCTTTAAATTGCGCAAAAGTCAGATCGGGATTCTGCATGGCTAGGAAGTGTAGCTGTGTCCTTTGGTGACTGCACAGGAGCCCATCGATGAACCACTCTTTTAGGAGTTTATCTTCATCTTGTATACCGCTTGGATCACTCTGCTTAATGGCCCTCAGTGCCTCCTGCAGATTAAGGGCATAGTCCTGTAAGCTATCCTGCGGCCTTTGCTTGCATCCATAAAATGTCAGTTTAATTTCGGTAGCGGTGCGGGTGTCAAAGGTGGTTTTAAGCTTTGCAAAGATCTGTTGCGCAGTCTTCTTATCTGCGGCGGGCCAGGACTTCACTTCTCTCAAAGCTGCTCCAAAGAGTTGGTTCGTTATCATATGAACTTTCTGAGGCTCTGTCAAGGGATAAAACTCGAGCAGGCTGCAAATCCCCTCCTTAAAGTCAGTTAACGTATGGGACTCTCCAGAGTATCGCGGGAGCCAAGCGGCTCCGGGTAGGTACGGCATGGAAAAGGGCATTATGGCTGTCGTAGCTGCGGCAGTGTCCGGCTGGTTGATGGGGGCAGCGAGCCCCGCGGCGTCTGGCGGTGGCACAAGGCCCGCGGCCGCGTTTGCTTCAAGGCCTGGTGGTGCCCCCGCGTCCGCGGCTGCGACCGCCGCCTCCGCCCCTCCGGGGTCCGACATGGCCGTTCCTTCCCCCTGCTAACCTGCCGGGGCCGGGGTTCCTCTTCCGGAGTCGGCGCCTCCCCGCGATTTTTCGCTCCCGCTCTTTTCGGCCGGCTCCGCCCACGAAACTATGGCTCCTTCCTCCGTGCTCCGCTCAGCGCAGCAATGGCAGATTTTTGGCGGCAAACAGCAATACACAGTCTTTGCAATAAATCACTGTTCAAGCACAATTCAGACACAGTTCCAAGGCACACATGACCTGATTCTTCAGGCTTAAGTAGATCCTGTTCGTGACGCCAAGTTGGAGCGCCCCCAGACGCAGGGCCGCGGGGTACTCGATACCGGGCCTCTCAGTCTCAGTCCTGGGGTTGTCACGGTGGCTAGACCCGGTCCGTGACCCTGCTAAGGGGCGTCCAATGAAAGGTGTGATGGTGGTGCGTGGTGCAAGTCGCGATGACTAACGAGGACACAGGGATGCAGTCTCTTTACCTCTTTACTGAAGGCTTCAGGATCCTCAATCCAGAGCACTGCTAACAGGGCTGGCTGAGACCGGCCGGTCCGAAGGCACATCCAGAGTTCCCTTTGCAGGTGGAAATCAGTGCCTACCTTCTAGCGCCTGTGTGTTGTAGTACCTCCCTGCTGAGCACCACGGGATAGTCCTCACAACTGTTGCGTCTGTTTCTGATGTTCTTCTCTCACAACTCGTATCTATTCTGATGTTCTTCTCAGTCCCCCAGATGATATGGATAGGACGCACCTGTATGACGGGGTAGGCCTGGAGTTATTCTGGGACCCTAGAGATGCCCCTCTCCCACAATTGCCTCCTTTGTCTTCGTTAGGTGATTTAGGTGAGACAGCCAACCTATAGTTAACTGTCCTGCCGCTGTTTGAAGTAATACGTAGAGTCCCTTACTTCCTTGGTGCTCCGGCCACCGGCTACGCGCCTCAGAAGGATGTTGCCACGGTCTTAAGGGCACGACTCCTTCTGATTCTATCTCCTTTGTACCGTGATCTCGCTTCTCACTTTTCCGCAATATACTCCGCTTTCGTGTCCTTTCTTAGGAGTCTGCCGCTATGGACTCAAGCACGGCTCCATAACGTTCTGTCTGTCCTAGGCCACTGTCAGGATCCCACCCCTGACAGGTCCTCTCTCGAGCTCTCCCTAGCTACTTTCTCCCTAACTTCCTGTCCAACCCCCAGTTTTACCAGAGTGTGAGGAGTGGCCCAATAGATAGAACCACCCCCCCTGGTGGCCGGAGTGTGGAGTGTAGTGTGTGTCTGTGATACCTGGTCAGGTGAACTCCTTTAGTGCAATCAGACGTAACATCACTCCCCTTAGTGGCAGAGCGACATTACTGCAACGACCAGGACTCTGGGGCGCTGCACTAGACTTAAGGGGTATTGCTTTAACTGAAGAGGAGTGGTTCCTTCTTTTAATTTATCATGACAGGGGGAATGAGCAGCCGACCCACATCAGATTTTCCCCTTGCCCAAACGGTGTCTGGTACCTGAGTCTTTTTCCTGTCCTTAGACACTCTGGTGTCAGGTGTTACTTTCACTACTCTTGCCATATACACTATTTCTGCAATATTACACAAGTGTTTATATAAATCACACATTAATGTCCAAATATTATTTATACACATATTTGATTGGGTAGAGTGTCCCTTAAAAAAACTAAATTTGATACACAAAATATGTTACCAAAAGAAAATTATATATATGAAAATATATATTTATGAAAGATACTGAGTCATAAAATGGGGGAGCACAATGCCATAGGCCACAGCAAAGCACAAGCTTATTTTAAGAATGTAGCAGCCCTATATAAATCCATAACTAACAGTTCCAAATACAAAAAGAAGGGATTTGAAAAATACCAAATATCAATACCAGTTGCTTGCGATAAGGTATAAGAAGTGGAAAAGCCAAATAAACAGTGACTATGGTTTGAGCCAATATAATGAATGGCTAAAAAACTATATATCATATGAAGACAACCTAGAAATACATGGTAACTATACCATCTTGTATAAGGAAACTACTAAACTGGCAAATGAATGGAATTAAGTGTAACTATAATAGGGCATGATTTACCTGTGGTATAATGTGCACGTGGAAGACCCTGGCATCACTCTGCCCCAAGTGTTTATATGAAAGGGGACTTGTGACTGTAATACCCTCAGGAGAGTACTGTATGGTGACCTAGACAGCACTCAACTCTGCTCCCAGCAAATTCATAGGAGTATTGTCACTAACAATAAGTTTGTAAGCACCTCTTGGCTGTCTCGTGATTCTAGTCTTATTTGTTTAGTCATAGGGGCTTCAGTCGCTTGTCTCTCTACACTCACGCATTCCACAGTCTCGTCAGTAATCATGTCTGGCGTTATCAAGTCTTTGTGTACCACAGTTCCGGCTGCCCCAGTGTCAATTAAGAATTCTGTCTCTTTCGCTCCCGGCATTGGTATGGTGGTCATCAAGGCAGGACCAGGTCCGGAGGGGACAAGAACAGGGCACACATTTGTCACTGGGTTGTCAGTTTCCTAGTCTGGAGGTGAAGAAGGTGGAAGATTGGTCTGAGTGTCCATTTTCTCCACAATTCCAGCACTTTACTGTTTCTAAGTCCTTTGGTCCCTTACTACGTCTCTACTGTTTTCCTTGTACTCCAGCATACATGACACATCGTCTTATTGTCCTAGTTTGTTCAACTCCTTTAGGAACCTTCAGGTCTTTTGGATCTACATTTCTCCATTCTGGTCTGGCTGTCTGTACTGCGTCTCGTAAGCCTTTGGTCATACCGTCAATGAATGTATTTACCAATATTTTAACATCAAGTGGGTTTATGGGACTGTATCCCATGTCTGCCCATTTCAGCTGTAACCGTTCAAAGAACATCTCTACACTCTCTCCTTTTGTCACATCTGTAAAAGTCTTAATTTGCATCCTAGTACGTCACCTGCTTTTGTGCTCACCAAGTCTCTAGGTCTGCTCAGGTGCACTTCACGTCCATCATATTGTCGTTATTTGTCTGTAGAATGGGAAAGGTTGGTTCTTAGGGTCAGCCAATTGTTTTAGCGTAGCTAGCTAGTCAGAGGGCCTCCAGGGATAATACTCCTGTATCTGTCTTACCCTACCTGATGTGGTTGGTTCTCTGGTGGTGGGGGTGACCAGATGACCGGTTGGGGGTGACATGACATGCTGGTCTACAGCTCCTTCCCAAAAGGATTACTGTCAGCTTACTCCCAAACGTTAATGTCCCCACTACCCACTAATCACTATCCTGTGTCAGCTTCTTATGTCATGTAAGGTTTCTCTTACTGAGAGTGTTGGGGGACACTCGCTTAGCCGCGATATTTAAGCACACAGCATGGGTTTTTATATCAAAACAGTTCATACGGTTTATTAAGCCACGTAAACCGGGTTTAAACACAGTTCATTACATAGAACACAACAGGCACCAACAGTCTCTTTGGTACCTGACGGGAGCTCCTGCTCCACCTTGCCGACTCTTCCAACAGCCTTTGGGTAAGCTGCCTAACGGGGATCACCAACTCGCCTGGTCAATACACAGTAGTCAGTCCAGACCTCACCGAAGGACTCCAGCTTCCCCACACTCTGTTAACCCTCTTCCGGGTAAGCTGCCTAACGGGGATCACCAACTCGCCTGTCCGGCATACAGTAGTCAGTCCAGACCTCACCGAAGGACTCCAGCTTCCCCACACAGTAACAGACACCGGCCCAGCAGATCCTGGTGCTCACCTCGTACCCACAGGTCCTGGACCCCGTCCTCCACCTGTTAGCTTAGGTCCTGGACCCCGTCCTCCACCTATCAGCTTAGGCCCTGGACCCCGTCCTCCACCTGTCACAACAGGTCCTGGACCCCGTCCTCCGCCTGTCAGCTTAGGTCCTGGACCCCGTCCTCCACCTATCAGCTTAGGTCCTGGACCCCGTCCTCCACCCGTTACCTTAGGTTACCAGGATCACGCCGGTGGCCTAGTCCATGTTCTCAGGTGCTTGTAGGACCCTAGTCGTTCCTAGGACAATCCAGCACCTTCACCTCGTTCTCTGGTGCTTGCAGGACCCTGGTCATTCCCAGGCCAATCCAGCAGCATTCAGGACCCTAGTCATTCCTAGGACAGTCCTGCATCTTCGGGACCCTAGTCATTCCTAGGACAGTCCCCGGGACCCTAGTCATTCCTAGGACGGTCCCACCGGTCAGCGTTGTTCGATCTCAGGTGCTCTCCGGACCCCAGTCATTCCTGGGCCAATCCAGCACCATTCGGGACCCTAGTCATTCCTAGGACAATCCCCGGGACCCTAGTCATTCCTAGGACAATCCCCCCGGCCAGGTCCATACACAGGAACCACACAGGTTTCACACAGGACCTGCCGGACACGCCTCCCATGTGACCCACAACCTGGTCACATTATATACCTGAAACCACACCCCTGGATGGGTGTGTGGATGTGTGGCTAGTCTGACCCTCCCGTCTCTCATGACTAGCCTAGTAAGTCACCCAAACTTAATTATACACATTGCAACAAAACTCTTGAGGGACTACAGGTCCCAGCATAACCACAATACATCTGACTTACTACGCAGACTCCTTCCGCGACACACATCGGCCATTCATAACACTGCCGATTACAGGTACACCATGAATATCACCACAACAGATACGCTTCCATGCATATCTCACAGAGTGCACAGAGCGCCCCCTAGCTACCACAGGGGTCACTACACCATCACATATATCACAGTCACTACATGTGATCTTGTCTGGACAGGATTCAGTGCAATTCACTTAGGTCGGGTTGCAGCACAGATCATACAAGTATTTCTCCAGTCTGGGTTTGTCTGACCACAGTGTTTAGAAATCCATCTGTCTTGTCTGGGTCTCTGGTTATACAAAGGTATGACCGTAGCAGTAATGTGTCAGTCATAGTCGGACTTTTAAGCATCAAAACATTCATAATACACCTTACTTCTGTCCTGCTGCACTCTCTCAGACGCCATTTATTCACTTGCTATTTTCCTCCTTTGTCTGTGCCTTTTTGATCATCCAAACATCCACTCACTGGCATTTTTGCCTTTTTCAATATTGGTTTCACATCTTTCACTGCTTCTTTTTTCAACCTGTATAGCGGATCCCATTGGGGCACTGACTGCACACACAGAACAAGTTGCCCATAGCTTCAACTTATTCCTCAGACAGCTCACCTTTATTCTGCAAATGCCCTTTTTAGTGTGCCTTACCATCTATGGGCGGCCACACGCAGCAAGTCAGAGCGAGTGTCAAGATTTAGCGGGAAAGCTTTTCTTGCCTCTCACCCGGTAGACCTAAAGGATGTAATGGGAAGGCTAAAAACTGCCTCTCACCCGTTAGATCAACTGGCTAGAAAAGGAAGTCCCAGGTGTGTTAGGCCTCTAACCTTTCAGCTCAGCTCCATGGAGTGGGAAGGCTTTTCTTGCCTCTCACCAGCAACAAAAACCAGCTGACTATAGCAAGAAGGCCCACATGTGTTAGGCCTCTCACCTACTACATCAGCATTGCAGTTGGCTACCTCCTCAGTTGATCCTCAATTTGCTATATCAATCACTCACTTGAAGCAGGAGAATCTTTTTACCAATTTTTCAATCACACTGACAACCAAACATGCAAATTGCCTCTTCTGAGAAAAAGAGGACTTAACTCTATAGCGCCACCTGTTGGAAGTAGCGATCAGTATCTCAATTCGCAGACACGGTGTTTCGGGCTGTTGGCCCTCGTCAGTGCGAAGCATGAGAACTGATTTGGCTAGGTGAGAGGCTCTGGACTGGGGTCAAAGGGGTAACGTTTCTCCTTATGGATTGTAGGTTTGGATTGTAGGATCGCTACTTCCAACAGGTGGCGCTATAGAGTTAAGTCCTCTTTTTCTCAGAAGAGGCAATTTGCATATTTAAATTCCCAGAGGAGCGTTGCACGGCGAATAAGCCTCCTTATCTTGACAAGCCAGCTGGTATGTCACTCTCCATAAGGAGAAATGATAACCAAACAATCACTTACAAGTTTCCTTCTAAAACTAGGCACAGTTCTTTTCACTTTCAACTTACAATACATACAGTACTATTGCTTTAAACACAAATCTCCCAGCACGTACAATATCAAGGGCAGAATATAGAGAGCACAGCTCCATGCCCCCCTTCCTCTGGCACACAGCACAGAGAGGAGAAATCACAAGCAATTCGCGCAGCGATTTGCTTCCCCCTCCTCCCATCAGGTATTAACCACAGATAAGAGCTTGGTGTCTTCCACACAGAAACGGAATGCAGCAGTTTTCAGACTTAATCTCTACAAAACATTCATCCTGTCGGAATTAAAAACAGTTTCTCTATACAGGCAGATCACTGCACAACTCGAATAAGCTGATTCTGACCGCGTCCAGCCAAACCACATATAGGAACCTATCCAATATCAAACCATATACAGTATAACTCGGGTTTCACTGAATCTCAGATGTAAATTAAATATACATTAAAAATATCCACAACTCATTCATCCTGAACCTTCAACAACAGTTAGATAAGTAATGATACTTATGTGATCACTCATTCATACATGCTCATTCAGGGATTGTTTGTTCCTTTTTCCTTTCACTTTTAGTTGAGTTTTACAAGAAGAAAATCCCTTATCTCAATCACTCCACCTAATTCAGCTCAAACTGAGTTGAATAATGTCTCCTGTCACATACAGAGGACCACACCTAACGGAACCCCTCATCAATCAGGGATTTATCTATTTATCCCTTATACTTATTTACTCACCTCTCATCTCATTCAGAGGTTCTCATAGACATACATACAAGGTTCACACAGCCTGCCTATTTTGCACTTTGGAATTAACACAACTCTATATAAATAAAACTGCAGCAGTGTCCACTGACACTCTGAAAGCACTTTAAGGCCAAACAACAAAAACCACGGCCTTATACAAAATACAGCTTCATATAATGTACTGCCAATCCAAAATGACCAAAATAATAACACTGCACAGAGTCTATCCCAGCTCTGTATTACACACACACACTAAACAAATACACAACCAATTAGGATATTGACAAATAATACACATAACAATTATCACAATTATCATCTTATAACTCTATTATTCAACTCTCATACGGACATAAACAGACAAAACACAAAACTCACTGGTGATGTGGATTCTTTGAACCGTGTTCACAGCCTTTTACCCAGAGGTATGGAGAGATCCAGAAGAGAGATTGCAAGTGCAAAACAGTGTAAGAATAAAATTTCTCACCTTGCTGCAGCTGGTGTTTTGCATGTCCAATCTCCCAAGAAGCTCCCACATACGGATTCCGAATAGGCTGGTTACCACGGCCCCCGTTCGGGCGCCAAAACTGTTGTAGCTGTTTTCGTTCTGATCCAATGTCAGACACACAGATCACCAGTGAGGCCAAATTAGGTGGTTACGCCCGTCATTTTACAAGCGCGCTCGGAGACAAAAAGACACCTCACACATATCCTGTGAGCAAGTCACTTTTATCTGATGTAATGCAGCAAGATGCAGTATTTTATACCATTTACAACAAATGTAACACACAATGTAATTCATGTAGCCCCCACCATCACCCAGGGTCATACTGACCTTTATTTCTCACGTACCCAGAGCATGTTGTGGCTGACTATTGAGAACATACATGATAAGAAGTATAGTCTCCTTGAAGAGGAGACCATCAGACTACTGCGTCAACAGATTCTAGTAATTCTAGCAATTAAAGGCAAGAGGCACTTAAAGGCAACCTATTAACCCTTCTATATCACTTCCACAGAATAAAAAAAAAAAAATACAACTCATGAAATAGGCCTGGACAGAAATGATGGTACCCCTGAAAATAATGTGACAAAAGGGACATGTTAAATCAAGGTGTGTCCACTAACTAGCATCACAGATAGGGTTACAGATACTCACTGTGCTGTTTGGTGACATGGTGTGTATCACACTCAACATGGACCAGAGAAGGCGAAGGAAAGAGTTGTCTCAAGAGATTAGAAAGAAAATTATAGACAAACATGTTAAAGGTAAAAATTGTAAGACCATCTCCAAGCAGCTTGATGTTCTTGCGACTACAGTTGCACATGTTATTCAAAAATTTAAGATCCATGGGACTGTAGCCAACCTCCCTGGAAGTGGCCGCAGGAGGAAAATTGATGACAAATCAAAGAGACAGATAATATGAATGGTAACATAAGAGCCCAGAAAAAAACTTCTAAACAGATTAAAGGTGAACTTCAAGCTTAAGTAACAGTGTCAGATCGCACAATCCGTGGTTGTATGAGCCAAAGTGGACTTCATGGTAGATGACCAAATAGGACACCATTGTTGAAAAAAATCATAAAAAAGCCAGACTGGAATTTGCCCAACTACATGTTGACAAGTCACAGAGCTACTGGGAGAATGTCCTATGGACAGATGAGACAAAAATTAAACTTTTTGGCAAGGCACATCAGCTCTATGCTCACAGATGGCAAAATTAAGTATTTCACTGTCCCTAATGTGAAACATGGAGAAGGTTCTGTTATGTTCTGGGGTTGCTTTGCTGCATCTGGCACAGGGTGTCTAGAATCTGTGCAGTGTACAATGAAATCTCAAGACAATCAAGGGACTCTAGAGAGAAATGTGCTGCCCAGTGTCAGAAAGCTGGTCTCTTTCTCTTTCGCGGGTCATGGCTCTTGCAACAGGATAATGACCCAAAACACACAGCTAAAAACACCCAAGAATGGCTAAGAGGAAAACATTGGACTATTCTGAAGTGGAATTCTATGAGCCCTGACCTAAATCTTTTTGAGCATCTTTGGAAAGAGCTGAAACATGCCATCTGGAAAAGGCAACCTTCAAACACGAGGCAACTGGAGCAGTTTTCTCTTGAGGAGTGGGCCAAAATACCTGTCATAATCAACTGATAATGTCATAATTATATGATAATGGACATAATCATTTCATGATGTCATAATTATTCAACAATGTCGTAATCAACTGATGTCATAATTATTTGATATCATAATGTTCTGATGATGTCATAATTATTCACTGATGTCATAATTATTTGATGATGTTATAATCAACTGATGATGTAAAAAATATTCTATGATGTCAAAATCAACTTATGATGCAATTATTACTCAATGATGTCATAATCATTTGATGATGTCATAATAAACAGATGATGTCATAATTATTCGATGATGTCATAATCACTTGCCGATGTCATAGTCAGCTGATGATGTCATAAATATTTGGTGGTCATAATCATCTGATTATGTCATAACTATTTGACGATGTCAATCAACTAACAATGTCATAATTATTTGATGTCATAATCAACTAATGATGTCATAAATATTCAGTGCTGTCATAATCATTTGATGTCATAATCATTTGATGATGTCATAATTATTCAATGCTGTCATAATCACCTAATGATGTCATAATTATATGATAATGTGATAATCATTTGATGATATCATAATTATTCAATGATATCATAATCAACTGATAATAGAATCCCACAGTGTCATTCAGCCATATCCTCTTCCTCCTCTCGCTTCCTCAAGCTCAATGTAGACAAATCTGAACTAATCTTTCCTCCATCTTGCACACCTTCCCTACGTGATCTATCTAGCACAATAAATTAATTCACACTTTCTCCTGTCGCGATAATCCGCTGCTTCGGAGTAATCCTTGACTCTGCCCTGTCCTTCAAACAGCACATCCAAGCTCTCGCCACCTCTTGTCGCCTCCAGCTCAAAAATATTTCCAGAATCCGTCCTTTCCTCAAACCTCACTCTACCAAAATGCTTGTGCATGCCCTAATCATCTCCTGCCTCGACTACTGCAACATCCTCCTTTGTGGCCTACCTTCTAACACTCTCGCACCCCTCCAGTCTATCCTTAACTCTGCTGCCCGACTAATTAATCTCTCTCCTCGCTACACTCCTGCTTCCCCTCTTTGCAAATCCCATCAATTGCTCCCAATTTCCCAGCGTATCCAGTTTAAACTACTAACACTGACCTACAAAGCCATCCATAACCTTTCTCCTCCGTATATTTCTGAACTAGTCTCTCAATATCTTCCCTCATGTAATCTCCGGTCCTCCCAAGACCTCCTTCTCTCCTCCACGCTTATTTGCTCCTCACCCAATCGCCTCCAAGACTTCTCCCAAATATACCCCATCATCTGGAATTCTGTGCACCAACATGTCCAAATATCCACCACATTTGGATCCTTCAAATGGAACCTGAAAACCCATCTCTTCAAAAAAGCTTACAACCTGTAATTATATTGTAATTACCACACGACTACCTCAACACCATCGGAGCTACTGCAACCCCAGACCTACTGTTTCCTTCCCCATAGTCCTGTAGAATGTAAGCCCGCAAGGGCAGGGTCCTCTTCCCTCTGTACCAGTCTGCCATTGTTAGCTTTGTTTACTGTAAGTGATATTTGTATTTTGACGTAACCCCGTCTAATATACAGCACCATGCTATATCTAATATACCGTCGCAGCTACAGCCACAAAATTTTGCACAGTCACACGTCTGGACCCTGAGAGCATCATAGGCTATGTTGTGAGACGAAATTTTAACCCCGCGCGTTCCAATTCACCAAACAATTTTGCCCCTATCTACGTAATGGGGAAAAAGTGAAAGGAAAAGTGTTGGAGACAAATTGACAGCTGCCAGATGTGAACAAGGGGGACTTAAAGAGTGAGAGCAATGGCGCCAAAGAGTATTTACCATACAGTTGCAAAGGTGGGGCCCCAACATGGGATACTCACCACACACGGGGATATGAACACTCACACAAAATGCGCCACACACTACCACGTGCTTGAACACATATATCACCCTCAGCACACATTTCACCACACATACACCAACCTCGCCACATAAAAGTCGAAACACAAAAGTTGCCGCTCAAAACTCGCCACGTGCAAAACTCGCCACATGCAAAACTAGGCTCACGCAAAACTCACCACACGTGCAAAATTCACCTCATGGAAAACTCGCCACACGCAAAACTTGCACAAGCGGAAAAATTGCCACATGCACAAAAGTTGCAACACATGCAAAAGTTGCCTCACCCAAAACTTGCACATACTCAAAACGCACCACACATAAAACTCGCCACGCGCAAAACTTGCTGCACACAACTTGCTACACTAACCTGTCACATGCAACTCGACACACAAAAAGTTGCTACACGCATGTCGCCACACAAAACTCATCTCACAAAAGTCGCTACATGCATGTAGCCACATGCAACTCAACACACACAACTTGACACATGAAACTCGCCCTAAAACACACACACAAGTCTGGTATTATTCTTCAAAAATAAGAATCTGATTAATAAGCAGACAAACTACAAGAGCAACAAATGTACCATATAGGAAATGCGGCAGCTGTCCGTCACATGACCTGTCTATGTGTATGTGTATGTGTGAGCTAATATGTACTGCCAGGGGGGAGGGCTTCCTGTTGGCTGGGGATTTATCAGGCTGCCAATTTAGCTTACAAATACTGAGGTAAAAATACTGAGCAAATAACGTGTGAATGAGGTCTAATACAGGAGGAGATGACACAAAGATATATACTATATACAGGAGGAGATGACACACAGGTATATACTATATACAGGGGAGATGACACAAACATATTTACTATATACAGGGGAGATGACACACAGGTATATACTATATACAGGAGGAGATGACACACAGGTATATACTATATACAGGGGAGATGACACACAGGTATATACTATATACAGGAGGAGATGACACACAGATATATACTATATACAGGAGCAGATGACACACAGGTATATACTATATACAGGAGGAGATGACATACAGGTATATACTATATAAAAGAGGAGATGACACATAGGTATATAGAGGAGGAGATGACATACAGCAGGTGTATGCTATATACAGGGGTGATGACATACAGGTATATACTATATACAGGAGATGACATACAGGTATATACTATATATAGGAGGAGATGACATACAGGTATATAGTATATACAGGAGGAGATGACACACAGGTATATACTATATACAGGGGAGATGACACACAGGTATATATTATATACAGGAGGAGATGACACACAGATATATACTATATACAGGAGAAGATGACACACAGGTATATACTATATACAGGAGGAGATGACTTACAGGTATATACTATATACAGGAGGAGATGACACACGTATATACTATATACAGGAGGAGATGACATACAGGTATATACTATATAAAAGAGGAGATGACACATAGGTATATAGAGGAGGAGATGACATACAGCAGGTGTATGCTATATACAGGGGAGATGACATACAGGTATATACTATATACAGGAGGAGATGACACATAGGTATATACAATATACAGGAGGAGATGACATACAGCAGGTATATACTATTTACAGGGGAGATGACATACAGGTATATACTATATACAGGAGATGACATACAGGTGTATACTATATATAAGGGAGATGACAAACATGTATATACTGAGGGGAAAATGAGAGGTGTGAGGTGAAAATGAGGGGTGTGAGGTGAAAATGAAAAGGTGTGAGTGCAAAATGAGAGGAGTGAGGGAAAATAGTGGAGTGATCGGAAAATGACAGATGTGAGGTCGAAATGACAAGTGTTGGGGGAATGAGAGGAGTGAGGGAGAAAATAAGAGGAGTGAGGGGGAAAATGAGAGGAGTAAGGGAGAAAATGAGAGATGTGAGGTGGAAAATGAGAGGCGTGATGGGAAAATAAGAGAAGTGAGGTGCTATAACTAACCACAGATATTTACTATGCCCAGCCAACGCCGGGCTCTTCAGCTAGTAAATTAATAATAATAATAATAATAATAATCTATATATATAATTGTCTAAGGGTTTTTCTGTCTGTCTGTCCTGGAAATCCCGCGTCTCAGCGACGGGCACAGCATGGCGACGATGATGTCATAAAGGTTGCCTCGACCAATCAGCGACGGGCACAGTATCGACGTAGATGTCATAATGGTTGACATGGCCATGATGATGTCATAAAGGTTGCCTCGACCAATCAGCGACGGGCACAGTCTGCCGCGAATTCTGGAATCATCATTGTCCATATACTACGGGGACATGCATATTCTAGAATACCCGATGCATTAGAATCGGGCCACAATCTAGTAAAGTAATAATGTCTTAAAAATTTGTTGATGTCAAAATCATTTGATGGTCATAATTTTTTGTCATAATCAACTGATGATGTCATAATTATTGATGGTGTCATAATCATTTGATGATGTCACAATAAACCGATGATGTCAGTTATTCAATGATGTCATAATCAACTGATAATGTCAGATTTATGCCATGAAGTAATAATCATTTCAAGATGTTACAATTATTCGATGATGTCATAATCATTTGATGTCATAATAAGATGATGATGTCATAATTATTTGATGATGTCATAACCTGATTATGTCATTAATATTATTTGATTATGTCATAACCATTTCATGATGTCATAAACAACTGAAGATGTCATAATCATTTGATGATGTCATAATAAATTGATGATGTCATAATTACCGTATATACTCGAGTATAAGCCGACCCGAGTATAAGCCGACCCCACTAATTTTGCCACAAAAAACTGGGAAAACTTATTGACTCGAGTATAAGCCTAGGGTGAAAAATGCAGCAGGTACCGGTGAATTTCAAAATTAAAAATAGATACTCCATACCGTTCATTATGGCCCCATAGATGCTCGACATAAAGCTGTGCCACATATAATGCTCTGCACCGTTCATTATGGCCCCATAGATGCTCGACATAAAGCTGTGCCATATATAATGCTCTGCACCGTTCATTATGGCCCCATAGATGCTCCACATAAAGCTGTGCCACATATAATGCTCTGCACCGTTCATTATGGCCCCATAGATGCTCCACATAAAGCTGTGCCATATATACAATGCTCTGCACCGTTGCCCCATAGCTGTGCCATATATACAATGCTCTGCACCGTTGCCCCATAGATAGCTGTGCCATATATATAATGCTCTGCACCGTTGCCCCATAGCTGTGCCATATATATAATGCTCTGCACCGTTGCCCCATAGCTGTGCCATATATATAATGCTCTGCACCGTTGCCCCATAGCTGTGCCATATATACAATGCTCTGCACCGTTGCCCCATAGATAGCTGTGCCATATATATAGTGCTCTGCACCATTGCCCCATAGCTGTGCCATATATATAATGCTCTGCACCGTTGCCCCATAGCTGTGCCATATAGTGCTCTGCACCGTTGCCCCATAGCTGTGCCATATATATAATGCTCTGCACCGTTGCCCCATAGCTGTGCCATATAGTGCTCTGCACCGTTGCCCCATAGCTGTGCCATATAGTGCTCTGCACCGTTGCCCCATAGCTGTGCCATATAGTGCTCTGCACCGTTGCCCCATAGCTGTGCCATATATATATAATGCTCTGCACCGTTGCCCCATAGCTGTGCCATATAGTGCTCTGCACCGTTGCCCCATAGCTGTGCCATATAGTGCTCTGCACCGTTGCCCCATAGCTGTGCCATATAGTGCTCTGCACCGTTGCCCCATAGATACTCCACATAAATCTGTGCCATTGCTGCTGCTGCAATAAAAAAAAAACAACGACATACTCGCCTCTCTTGCTTGCAGCTCCTCACGTCCCGTCCCGGCGTCTCTCCGCACTGACTGATCAGGCAGAGGGCGGCGCGCACACTATATGCGTCATCGCGCCCTCTGACCTGCACAGTCAGTGTGGAGAGACGCCGGGAAGATGGCGCGACGCCCGGCGTGTGGAACGAGGACAGGTGAATATGTCATACTTACCTGCTCCCGGCGTCCCGCTCCTTCCCCCAGACAGCTGGTCTTCGGTGCCGCAGCCTCTTCCTCTATCAGCGGTCACCGGCACCGCTTCATTAGAGAAATGAATAGGCGGCTCCGCCCCTATGGGAGGTGGAGCAGCCTATTCATTTCTCTAATGAGCGGTCCCACGTGACCGCTCAGGGGAAGAGGCTGCGGCACCCGAAGACCGTGGGATGGGCAGGGGGAGCGACAGGAACGCCGGAACTAGGTGAGTATATGACAGTCCTCACCCGCCGACCCCACCACCGATCATGACTCGAGTATAAGCCAAGAGGGGCACTTTCAGCCCAAAAATTTGGGCTGAAAATCTCGGCTTATACTCGAGTATATACGGTATACAATAATGTCATAATTATTTGATGATGTCATCATGATGTCAAAATTATTTGATGATGTTCTAATCACTTTATGATGTCATAATTATTTAATTATGTCATAAAAAACTGATTGTCATTATTTGATGACGTGTTAATCAGCTGATGATGTCATAATTTATTGATGATGTAATTATTATCTGATTATGTCATAATTATTCGATGATGTCATAATAAATTTAAGATGTCATAACACAGGTCTACAAAAAATATTTTTGTAATCATCTCAGGTGATTTTGTACTTTTCTGAAACATCTTTTTGTCCTGATTTAAAAAATGTATATAGTTTTTTTGTACCACGTATAGTTTCCATGGAGCAGGATCATTATTATAAGGTATAGGAAATATACTGGTGACATTAAGAAAACAGTAATCTACATATCAGAAAAAATGCTTCACCTTACAAAACAGTTTTTATTGAACCAGAATAATTTCACATGCAAAATAGAAACCAAAATATGAGCAGAAATTAACCCCTTAACGACCGCCGATACGCCTTTTAACGGCGGCCGCTAAGGGTACTTAAACCACAGCACCGTTAATTAACGGCGCTGTGGAAAAAGTGAATAGCGCCCCCCAGAGTCGGATTTTCTCTGGGGTCTCAGTTACCGGGGGTAGCCGAGACCCCAGAGAACATGATTCGGGGGTTTTTTACCGACCCCCGAGTTGCGATCGCCGGTAATTAACCGTTTACCGGAGATTGCAAAAAAAAACAAAAACACGATTTCCCATTTAATTTCTCTGTCCTCCGATGTGATCGCACATCGGAGGACAGAGAAATGGGGTCCCCGGTCGCCCCCGATGCCCCCCCGATACTCACCTGTCTCCCCCGGTGCTCCTCGTGGCTCCCCATGGGCGCCGCCATCTTAAAAATGGCGGGCGCATGCGCAGTGCGCCCGCCGGCCGGCACCTGGGAGATCTTTGAGGTCTCGGCTGCTGGGGGTATTCGAGACCCCAAAGAACATGATCGGGGTCGGTTTTTACTGACCCCTGTTTTGCGATCGCCGGTAATTAACTGTTTACCGGCGACCGCAAAAAAAAAAAAAAAAAAGTGATGTGTAATTCTCTGTCCTCTGATGTGATCGCACATCAGAGGACAGAGAAATAGGGGGATTCGGGGACCCTATCATACTTACCGGTGTCCCTGGGTCCTCCTGTGTCTTCTCCTGGCCGCCGGCTTCTTCCTATGAAAAGAAAATGGTGGGCGCATGCGCAGTGCGCCCACTCTCTGCTGCCATCTGCCGGCCGGCAGGAGAGAATAGTTGGGGCTAAAATTAGGGTTAGGGTTAGGGCTAGGGTTAGGGCTAGGGTTAGGGCTAGGGTTAGGGTTAGGGTTAGGGTTGGGCTAAATTTAGGGTTAGGGTTGGAGCTAAATTTAGGATTAGGGTTGGAGCTAAATTTAGGGCTGTAGTTAGAGTTGGGGCTAAAGTTAGGACTAGGGTTGCGGCTAAAGTTAGGGTTAGGGTTGGGATTAGGGTTTGGATTAGGGTTGGCATTAGGGTTACGTTTAGTATTACGGTTAGGTTTGGGATTAGGGTTAAGGGTAGGGTTGGGATTAGGGGTGTATTGGGATTAGGGTTAGGTTTGAGGTTAGGGTTGAGATTAGGATTAGGGGTGTGTTGGCTTTAGGGTTCTGATTAGGGTTATGTGTTGTGAATTTGGATTCTGGGCTCCCCCGGTGGCTACTGGTGGAATTGAACTTGTGACATCATCTTCCCTGTTCACCTGTTCTGATTAGATCTGGGTGTCGCTATATAACCTGGCTTCTCTGTTAGATGCTTGCCGGTCAACAATGTTATCAGAAGCCTCTCTGTGCTTGTTCCTGCTCCCAGACATCTACTAGATAAGTTGGACATTCGTCCATGTTTTGTTTTTGTATTTTGGTTCCAGTTCACAGCTGCAGTTTCGTTACTGTGTCTGGAAAGCTCTTGTTGATCAGGAATTGCCACTCTGGTATTATGAGTTAATGCCAGAGTCCTAAAGTAATTTCTGGATGTGTTTTGTTAGGGTTTTCTACTGACCATGAAAGTATGCTTTCTGTCTTCTGCTATCTAGAAAGCGGACCTCAAATTTGCTAAAACTATTTTCCTGCTGCGTTTGTTGTTTCATCTCATATCACCGCCAATATATGTGGGGGGCTTCTGTCTCCTTTTTTTGGGCATTTCTCTAGAGGTGAGTCAGGTCTTATATTTCCCTCTGCTAGCATTATTTAGTTCTCCGGCCGGCGCTGGGCATATAGGGATAAAAAGTAGGACATGCTACCTGGCTACTTCTAGATGATGCGGTAGGTTTAGTTCATGGTCAGTATAGTTACATCTTCCAAGAGCTTGTTCCTATAGAGGCTTATGCTAGTTCTCTGGCCATGGAGATCATGACAGTTTGACCGGCCATCTAAAGGGTTAAAATCCTTGGCTGAGAAAGGAGAGAAATAAGAAGTCTGCTGAGAGTTTTTTTTTTTTTTTTTTTTTTTCTCTGTGCTCTTAATTGGATCACTTGCCAGTCTGTCTATGCTGCAGTCTTTCTTTTTTTTCTCTCTCCTTATAATCTTTGAATGGCTTTGTGTTCACCTGTTAATAATGGATCTTCAGAGTGTAACTGCAGGTTTGAATAATCTCACCACGAAAGTACAAAATTTGCAAGATTTTATTATTCATGCTCCGGTATCTGAGCCGAGAATTCCTTTGCCGGAATTCTTCTCAGGGAATAGATCTAGCTTTCAGAATTTTAGAAATAATTGTAAGCTATTTTTGTCCCTGAAATCTCGTTCTGCTGGAGACCCTGCACAGCAGGTTGGGATTGTGATTTCCTTGCTCCGCGGCGACCCTCAAGACTGGGCTTTTGCATTGGCACCAGGGGATCCTGCGTTGCGCAATGTGGATGCGTTTTTTTTGGCCTTGGGCTTGCTGTATGAGGAACCTCATTTGGAACTTCAGGCAGAAAAAACTTTGATGTCCCTATCGCAGGGGCAAGATGAAGCTGAAATTTACTGCCAAAGATTCCGTAAATGGTCTGTGCTTACTCAGTGGAATGAGTGTGCCTTGGCGGCTACTTTCAGAGAGGGTCTCTCTGATGCCATTAAGGATGTTATGGTGGGGTTCCCTGTGCCTGCGGGTCTGAATGAGTCCATGACAATGGCCATTCAGATCGATAGGCGTCTGCGGGAGCGCAAACCAGTGCACCATCTGGCGGTGTCCACTGAGAAGACGCCAGAAAGCATGCAGTGTGATAGAATTCTGTCCAGAAGCGAGCGGCAGAATTTTAGACGGAAAAATGGGTTGTGTTTCTATTGTGGGGATTCTACTCATGTTATATCAGCATGCTCTAAACGTACTAAAAAGCTTGATAAATCTGTTTCCATTGGCACTTTACAGTCTAAATTTATTTTGTCTGTGACCCTGATTTGCTCTTTGTCATCTATTACTACTGACGCCTATATCGACTCTGGCGCCGCTTTGAGTCTTATGGATTGGTCCTTTGCCAATCGTTGTGGGTATGATTTAGAGCCTTTGGAAACTCTTATTCCTCTGAAGGGGATTGACTCCACCCCATTGGCTAATAATAAACCACAATACTGGACACAAGTGACTATGTGTATTAATCCGGATCACCAGGAGACTATTCGTTTTCTAGTGCTGTATAATCTACATGAGGATTTGGTGCTGGGATTGCCATGGCTGCAGTCTCACAACCCAGTCCTTGACTGGAGAGCTATGTCTGTGTTGAGCTGGGGATGTAAGGGGACTCATGGGGACGTACCTTTGGTGTCCATTTCATCATCTATCCCCTCTGAAATCCCTGAGTTCCTGTCTGACTATCGTGACGTCTTTGAAGAACCCAAGCTTGGTTCACTACCTCCGCACCGTGAGTGCGATTGTGCTATAGATTTAATTCCGGGTAGTAAATACCCAAAGGGTCGTTTATTTAATCTGTCTGTGCCTGAACATACTGCTATGCGAGAATATATAAAGGAGTCCTTGGAAAAGGGACATATTCGTCCATCGTCATCTCCCTTAGGAGCCGGTTTTTTCTTTGTGTCAAAAAAAGACGGCTCTTTGAGACCATGTATTGATTATCGGCTTTTGAATAAAATCACGGTTAAATATCAATACCCATTGCCGTTGCTGACTGATTTGTTTGCTCGCATAAAGGGGGCTAAGTGGTTCTCTAAGATTGATCTCCGTGGGGCGTATAATTTGGTGCGGATCAGGCAGGGGGATGAGTGGAAAACCGCATTTAATACGCCCGAGGGCCACTTTGAGTATTTGGTGATGCCTTTTGGTCTTTCTAATGCCCCTTCAGTCTTCCAGTCCTTTATGCATGATATTTTCCGCGATTTTTTGGATAAATTTATGATAGTGTATCTGGATGATATTCTGATTTTTTCGGATGACTGGGACTCTCATGTCCGGCAAGTTAAGAGGGTTTTTCAGGTTTTGCGGTCTAATTCTCTGTGTGTCAAGGGTTCTAAGTGCGTTTTTGGGGTTCAGAGAATTTCCTTTTTGGGATATATTTTTTCTCCCTCTTCCATTGAGATGGATCCTGTCAAGGTTCAAGCTATTTGTGATTGGACGCAGCCCTCTTCTCTTAAAAGTCTTCAGAAATTTTTGGGCTTTGCCAACTTTTATCGTCGATTTATTTCTGGTTTTTCGGATGTCGTTAAGCCATTGACCGATTTGACTAGACAGGGTGCTGATGTTGCTAATTGGTCCCCTGATGCTGTGGAGGCCTTTCAGGAGCTTAAGCGCTGTTTTTCTTCTGCCCCTGTGTTGCGTCAGCCTGATGTGACTCTTCCTTTTCAGGTTGAGGTCGACGCTTCTGAGATCGGAGCTGGGGCAGTGTTGTCGCAGAAAAGTTCTGACTGCGCCGTGATGAGGCCTTGTGCCTTCTTTTCCCGTAAATTTTCGCCCGCTGAGCGGAATTATGATGTTGGGAATCGGGAGCTTTTGGCCATGAAGTGGGCGTTTGAGGAGTGGCGCCATTGGCTCGAGGGGGCCAGACATCAGGTGGTGGTATTGACTGACCACAAAAATTTGATTTATCTTGAGACCGCCAGGCGCCTGAATCCTAGACAGGCGCGCTGGTCATTATTTTTTTCTCGGTTTAATTTTGTGGTATCGTACCTACCAGGTTCTAAGAATGTTAAGGCGGATGCCCTTTCTAGGAGTTTTGAGCCTGATTCACCTGGCAACTCTGACCCCACAGGTATTCTTAAGGAGGGAGTTATCTTGTCAGCCGTTTCTCCAGACCTGCGGCGGGCCTTGCAGGAGTTTCAGGCGGATAGACCGGATCGTTGTCCGCCTGATAGGCTGTTTGTTCCTGATGATTGGACCAGTAAAGTCATCTCTGAGGTGCATTCTTCTGCGTTGGCAGGTCATCCTGGAATTTTTGGTACCAGGGATTTGGTGGCAAGATCCTTCTGGTGGCCTTCCCTGTCACGAGATGTGCGAGGCTTTGTGCAGTCTTGTGACGTTTGTGCTCGGGCCAAGCCTTGTTGTTCTCGGGCTAGTGGATTATTGTTGCCCTTGCCTATTCCTAAGAGGCCTTGGACACACATCTCGATGGATTTTATTTCAGATCTGCCTGTTTCTCAGAAGATGTCTGTCATCTGGGTGGTGTGTGACCGTTTTTCTAAGATGGTTCATTTGGTTCCCCTGCCCAAATTGCCTTCTTCTTCCGAGTTGGTGCCCCTGTTTTTTCAAAATGTTGTTCGTTTGCATGGTATTCCTGAGAATATCGTTTCTGACAGAGGAACCCAATTTGTGTCTAGATTTTGGCGGGCATTTTGTGCTAGGATGGGCATAGATTTGTCTTTTTCGTCTGCTTTTCACCCTCAGACTAATGGCCAGACCGAGCGGACTAATCAGACCCTGGAGACATATCTGAGGTGTTTTGTGTCTGCTGACCAGGATGATTGGGTTGCTTTTTTGCCATTGGCGGAGTTCGCCCTCAATAATCGGGCCAGCTCTGCCACCTTGGTTTCCCCGTTTTTCTGTAATTCGGGGTTCCATCCTCGATTTTCCTCCGGTCAGATGGAATCCTCGGATTGTCCTGGAGTGGATGCGGTGGTGGAGAGATTGCATCATATCTGGGGGCAGGTGATGGACAATTTAAAGTTGTCCCAGGAGAAGACTCAGCTTTTTGCCAACCGTCACCGTCGTGTTGGTCCTCGGCTTTGTGTTGGAGATTTGGTGTGGTTGTCTTCTCGTTTTGTCCCTATGAGGGTCTCATCTCCTAAGTTTAAGCCTCGGTTCATCGGTCCGTATAAAATATTGGAGATTCTTAACCCTGTTTCCTTCCGTTTGGACCTCCCTGCATCCTTTTCTATTCATAACGTTTTTCATCGGTCGTTATTGCGCAGGTATGAGGCACCGGTTGTGCCTTCCGTTGAGCCTCCTGCTCCGGTGTTGGTTGAGGGTGAGTTGGAGTACGTTGTGGAAAAAATCCTAGACTCCCGTGTTTCCAGACGGAGACTCCAGTATCTGGTCAAGTGGAAGGGATATGGCCAGGAGGATAATTCTTGGGTCACTGCATCTGATGTTCATGCCTCTGATCTGGTTCGTGCCTTTCATAGGGCCCATCCTGATCGCCCTGGTGGTTCTGGTGAGGGTTCGGTGCCCCCTCCTTGAGGGGGGGGTACTGTTGTGAATTTGGATTCTGGGCTCCCCCGGTGGCTACTGGTGGAATTGAACTTGTGACATCATCTTCCCTGTTCACCTGTTCTGATTAGATCTGGGTGTCGCTATATAACCTGGCTTCTCTGTTAGATGCTTGCCGGTCAACAATGTTATCAGAAGCCTCTCTGTGCTTGTTCCTGCTCCCAGACATCTACTAGATAAGTTGGACATTCGTCCATGTTTTGTTTTTGTATTTTGGTTCCAGTTCACAGCTGCAGTTTCGTTACTGTGTCTGGAAAGCTCTTGTTGATCAGGAATTGCCACTCTGGTATTATGAGTTAATGCCAGAGTCCTAAAGTAATTTCTGGATGTGTTTTGTTAGGGTTTTCTACTGACCATGAAAGTATGCTTTCTGTCTTCTGCTATCTAGAAAGCGGACCTCAAATTTGCTAAAACTATTTTCCTGCTGCGTTTGTTGTTTCATCTCATATCACCGCCAATATATGTGGGGGGCTTCTGTCTCCTTTTTTTGGGCATTTCTCTAGAGGTGAGTCAGGTCTTATATTTCCCTCTGCTAGCATTATTTAGTTCTCCGGCCGGCGCTGGGCATATAGGGATAAAAAGTAGGACATGCTACCTGGCTACTTCTAGATGATGCGGTAGGTTTAGTTCATGGTCAGTATAGTTACATCTTCCAAGAGCTTGTTCCTATAGAGGCTTATGCTAGTTCTCTGGCCATGGAGATCATGACAGTTATGGTTGTTTTGAGGTTAGGGTTGCGATTATCCTTAGGGTTGTGATTAGGATTATGGATCGGGTTGGCATTAGGGTTAGGCCTCTTTCACACTTCAGTCTTTTGGCATCCGATCTCAATTCCAGCCAATTCTGCATTGAAAAAGTCAAACGGCGCTCCTTCTCTTCCAAGCTCTGCGGTGCGCCCAAACAGTGGTTTACCCCCACATATGGGGTATCAGCGTATTCAGGAGAAATTGCACAACAACATTTATGGTTACATTTCTGTTTTTACACTTGTGAAAATAAAAAAAAATGGTTCTGAAGCAAAATGTTTGCAAAAAAAAGTTAAATGTTAATTTTTGCCTTCCACATTGTTTCAGTTCCTGTGAAGCACGTAAAGGGTTAATAAACTTCTTGAATGTGGTTTTGAGCACCTTGAGGGGTGCAGTTTTTAGAATGGTGTCACACTTGGTTATTTTCTATCATATTTACCCCTCAAAATGACTTCAAATGTGATGTGGTCCCTAAAAAAAAAATGGTGTTGTAAAAATGAGAAATTGCTGGTCAACTTTTAACCCTTATAACTCCCTGACAAAAAAAAATGTTGGTTCCAAAATTGTGCTGATGTAAAGTAGACATGTGGGAAATGTTATTTATTAACTATTTTTTGTGACATATCTCTCTGATTTAAGGGCATAAAAATCCAAAATTTGAAAATTGCTAAATTTTACATTGTTTTGCCATATTTCCATTTTTTTCATAAATAATCGAAGAAATGTTACCACTAACATGAAGTACAATATGTCACGAAAAAACAATCTCAGAATCAGCAGGATCCGTTGAAGCGTTCCAGAGTTATAACCTCATAAAGTGACAGTGGTCAGAATTGTAAAAATTGGCCTGGTCATTAAGTACCAAATTGGCTCTGTCACTAAGGGGTTAAGAGTGCATGACATTAGACTGTCGTTGATACGATTTTTCAGGGTTATCCTATATAACATCCAACAATAATCCGCCATCATTGAGTCATTTCAAAAACCTTGGTAGCGGTGTTCCATTACTTTGATGTCCTGGTGAAACCCCTCGCTTTGTTCATTGCTTACATCCCCAAGATTTTGAGGGAAGAAATCTAAATGTAATGCAAAAAGTGCATTTTCAAAGACATGTGACATCCAAGACACTGGGATGCATTTAGCAGATCCTCAACACCTTCAACATATTCTGGAGATTTTTGTTTTCCTAAGAAGTTTTCACAGATCCACTTGAAGCTTTTCCAAGATCTCAATTCCTTATCATTTAGAGTTCCTTCAAACACCATCTATCATAAGCTCTCTGATCTGAGGACCAACAAATACCCCTTCCTTCAGATTTGCTGGTGAATTCCTGGAGAATTTCTGCGAAATGTACTGGAACCCTTGTGAATTTGTCCATGCCATGGCTTTCACAAAGTTTTAAATTAATCCCACCTTTATATGCAGTGGAGGAAGAATGATTTTTCTTGGAGTAACTAAAGGATTACGCTTAACATTGTCTCTACCTGGAGCATAGATGTTTCTCTGTACCCAATCACGACAAACATAATGCTCTACTGTATTTCTACTGTCCCATAAACACAAGAATACGCAACACTATTTTGTGAAACTTCCTTGCATTACCATTAGCAGACCAATCACTTTCAAATCTCCAGAGATATTCCATTGATGTTGTCACGCTGCTGCAATGCAGGTAGGTACAGGCTCCACTAGATGGCAGTAGAGTGGAAGCAGGGCTGTATCTAAACAGAGATGGCCTGCAGTGCAGCAGTGAGGCTACCACAGGTGGCAGCAAATAGTCAAACTAGCCAGGTCAAATCCTAGACTGTAGAGCAGTACCAAAGGAATAAGCAAAAACTCAGTCAGAGACAAGCCAGGAAGTCAGTAACGGTCGGGACAGAAGCAGGTCAGGATACAAGCCAAGTCAAAACCAGGAAGTCAGCACACTCAGGCTATGTGTACACGTTGTGGATTTGCCTGCGGATCCACAGCGTTTTTGACGCTGCGGATCTGCAGCAGTTTTCCATGCGTTTTACAGTAACATGTTAACCTATGGAAAACTAAATCCGCTGTGCACATGCTGCAGAAAAAAACATGTAGAATTTTCCGCAGCATGTCAATTCTTTTTGTGGATCTGCAGCGTTTCTGCACCCATTGACTTCCAGTGAGTCAGGCACATCTGCAGCAAAACAGCAGATGTAAAAAAGATCTGTGATTTAGCTGCAGATCGGGGGGAGGGAGTGTGTGGAGTGTGGGCGGTGACTGTGTGCGTGTCTGTGTGTGCGGGTGGGGTCTGTGGGCTGTCAGTGGGTCTGTGGGGGTCTGCCGGGGCATCTGCGGGGCTGTCCAGGGGGGGTCTGCAGGCAGATGGTGCTGTCCGGGAGTCTGTCTGGGGGGTCTTCGGGCTGTCCAGGGCTGTCTGGGGGTCTGTCCGGGGGGTCTGCGGGGCTGTGCGGGGGGGTCTTTGGGGGGTTGTGTGTGTGCAGGCATCGTCCGATGGGACTACAAGTCCCATCCGGCTATGCCTTCTACAGTGACAGTGATTGACACATTAGCCAATGATGGGAAAGTAGTAGTCCCATCAACCGGCTAATGTGTTGAATGTAAAAAAATCACAAAACACATACACACATACACAGTACATACAGTAGATTCATAGAATGTTAGAGTTGGAAGGGACCTCCTGGGTCATCTGGTCCAACCACCTGCTCAAAGCAGGATTCACTAAATCATCCCAGACAGATGTCTGTCCAGCCTCTGTTTGAAGACTTTCATTTAAGGAGAACTCACCACCTCTGGTGGCAGCCTGTTCCACTCATTGATCACCCTAACTGTCAAAAAGTATTTTGTAATATCTAATCTGTGTCTCCTCCCATTCAGTTTCATCCCATTGATTCTAGTCTTTCCTTGTGCAAATGAGAATAAAGATGATCCTTCTATAATGTGACAGCCTTTGAGATATTTGTAGACAGCTATTAAGTCTCCTCTCAGTCTTCTTTTCTGCAAGCTAAACATTCCCAAATCCTGTAAACGTTTCTCACAGGACATGGTTTGCAGACCAGTCACCATTCTAGTCGCTCTTCTCTGAACTTGCTCAATTTGTTGATGTCTTTTTTAAAATGTGGTGCCCAAAACTGGACACAGTATTCCAGATGAGGTCTGACCAAAGAGGAGTAAAGGGCAATAATGACTTCACGTGATCTAGACTGTATGCTTCTGTTAATACATCCCAGAATTGTATTTGTCCTTTTGCTGCTGCATCACACTGTTGAGTTATGTTCGGTCTGTGATCTATTAGTATACCTAAGTCTTTTTCAGATGTGCTGTTGCTTAGCCCTATTCCTCCAATTCTGTATATGCTTTTTTCATTTTTATTGCCCAGATGTACAATGCCTACAAGTAGTATTCAACCCCCTGCAGATTTAGCAGGTTTAATAAGATGCAAATAAGTTAGAGCCTTCAAACTTCAAACAAGAGCAGGATTTATTAACAGATGCATAAATCTTACAAACCAAAAAGTTTTGTTGCTCAGTTAAATTTTTATAAATTTTAAACATAAAAGTGTGGGTCAATAATTATTCAACCCCTAGGTTTAATATTTTGTGGAATAACCTTTGTTTGCAATTACAGCTAATAATCGTCTTTTATAAGACCCGATCAGGCCTGCACAGGTCTCTGGAGTTATCTTGGCCCACTCCTCCATACAGATCTTCTCCAAGTTATCTAGGTTCTTTGGGTGTCTCATGTGGACTTTAATCTTGAGCTCCTTCCACAAGTTTTCAATTGTGTTAAGGTCAGGAGACTGACTAGGCCACTGCAACACCTTGATTTTTTGCCTCTTGAACCAGGCCTTGGTTTTCTTGGCTGTGTGCTTTGGGTCGTTGTCTTGTTGGAAGATGAAATGACGACCGATCTTAAGATCCTTGATGAAGGAGCGGAGGTTCTTGGCCAAAATCTCCAGGTAGGCCGTGCTATCCATCTTCCCATGGATGCAGACCAGATGGCCAGGCCCCTTGGCTGAGAAACAGCCCCACAGCATGATGCTGCCACCACCATGCTTGAATGTAGGGATGGTATTCTTGGGGTCGTATGCAGTGCCATCCAGTCTCCAAACGTCACGTGTGTGGTTGGCACCAAAGATCTCGATCTTGGTCTCATCAGACCAGAGAACCTTGAACCAGTCAGTCTCAGAGTCCTCCAAGTGATCATGAGCAAACTGTAGATGAGCCTTGACATGATGCTTTGAAAGTAAAGGTACCTTACGGGCTCGTCTGGAGTACGTTACTTATGGTATTGACTGAAACCAATGTCCCCACTGCCATGAGATCTTCCCGGAGCTCCTTCCTTGTTGTCCTTGGGTTAGCCTTGACTCTTCGGACAAGCCTGGCCTCGGCACGGGAGGAAACTTTCAAAGGCTGTCTAGGCCGTGGAAGGCTAACAGTAGTTCCATAAGCCTTCCACTTCCGGATGATGCTCCCAACAGTGGAGACAGGTAGGCCCAATTCCTTGGAAAGGGTTTTGTGCCCCTTGTGTTGTGATTTTGCTTTTTGCTCCCTCTAGTGGTCATTAGTGAATTGACTCTGGAGCGTCTGTCTTTTTCTTTATCCTCACCTGGGCCGTTAGTTCTGGGGCGTTGCTATATAAGCGCCTTGGACCTTCAGTTCAATGCCTGGCATCGTTGAAATCAGAGCTAATCTGTTGTGCTCTTGTCCTTTGATCCTGGTTCCTGTATTTCAAGTTAAGTCTTCTTCCTTGCTTTTTGCTTTTGTTTTGTATTTTTGTCCAGCTTGTTCCTATCTGTATCCTGACCTTTGCTGGAAGCTCTAGGGGGCTGGTGTTCTCCCCCCGGACCGTTAGACGGTTCGGGGGTTCTTGAATCTCCAGCGTGGATTTTTATAGGGTTTTTGTTGACCAGATAAGTTATCTTGCTTATTCTGCTATTAGTAAGCTGGCCTCTCTTTGCTGAACCTGGTTCATTTCTGTGTTTGTCATTTCCTCTTACCTCACCGTTATTATTTGTGGGGGGCTTGTATCTTGCTTTGGGGTCCCTTTCTCTGGAGGCAAGAGAGGTCTTTGTTTTCTTCTCCTAGGGGTAGTTAGATTCTCTGGCTGGCGCGAGTCATCTAGCGATCACCGTAGGCATGATCCCCGGCTACTTCTAGTGTTGGCGTTAGGAGTAGCTATTTGGTCAACCAAGTTACCACAGCCCTATGAGCAGGATTTTTGTATTTCGCAGACTTACACGTTCCTCTGAGACCCTGTCCACTGGGGTCATAACAGTATGCCAGGCCAGTATTAAATGTTTAATGCATTGCAGAAGTGGGATTATAAGAAAGAAAATTTTGAGGTTTTTTTTTTTTCCTCTCTCATTTTTTTTTTTTTTTTTTTTTCTTTTCCCCTTTACCTCAGAGTGGCTTAAGCTTGCTGCAGACATGAATGTCCAGACCTTGATTACAAGTGTGGACCAGCTTGCCGCTCGTGTGCAGAGTATACAAGATTATGTTACCAGAAATCCTAGGTCTGAACCCAAGATTCCGATTCCTGAACTGTTTTCAGGAGACCGATTTAAGTTTAGGAATTTCAGGAATAATTGTAAATTGTTTTTGTCCCTGAAACCTTGTTCGTCTGGAGACTCTGCTCAACAAGTAAAAATTGTTATTTCATTCTTACGGGGTGACCCTCAAGATTGGGCTTTTTCGTTGGCGCCAGGAGATCCGGCATTGGCCGATATTGATGCGTTTTTTCTGGCGCTCGGTTTACTTTATGAGGAACCCAATCTTGAGATTCAGGCAGAGAAAGCCTTGCTGGCTATGTCTCAGGGCCAGGACGAGGCTGAGGTGTATTGCCAAAAATTTCGGAAATGGTCCGTGCTGACACATTGGAACGAGTGTGCACTGGCCGCTAATTTTAGAAATGGCCTTTCTGAGGCCATTAAGAATGTTATGGTGGGTTTTCCCATTCCCACAGGTCTGAATGATACCATGTCCCTGGCTATTCAAATTGACCGGCGGTTGCGGGAGCGCAAAACCGCAAATTCCCTCATGTTGTTGTCTGAACAGACACCTGATGTGATGCAATGTGATAGAAAAACCGCAAGTTCCCTCATGGTGTTGTCTGAACGGACACCTGATTTGATGCAATGTGATAGAATTCTGACTAGAAATGAGAGGAAAATTCATAGACGCCGGAATGGCTTGTGCTACTACTGTGGTGATTCTACACATGTTATCTCAGCATGCTCTAAACGTATATCTAAGGTTGTTAGTCCTGTCACCGTTGGTAATTTGCATCCTAAGTTTATTCTGTCTGTAACTTTGATTTGCTCATTGTCATCTTATCCTGTCATGGCGTTTGTAGATTCAGGTGCTGCCCTGAGTCTTATGGATCTCTCATTTGCTAAGCGCTGTGGTTTTATTCTTGAACCATTAGAAAATCCTATCCCTCTTAGGGGTATTGATGCTACGCCATTGGCAGAAAATAAGCCGCAGTATTGGACACAGGTTACCATGTGCATGACTCCTGAACACCGCGAGGTGATACGTTTTCTCGTTCTACATAAAATGCATGATTTGGTTGTTTTGGGGCTGCCATGGTTACAGACCCATAATCCAGTCCTTGACTGGAAGGCTATGTCAGTGTCTAGTTGGGGCTGTCTTGGTATTCATGAGGATTCCCTGCCTGTGTCTATTGCTTCTTCTACGCCTTCGGAAGTTCCGGAGTATTTGTCTGATTATCAGGATGTCTTTAGCGAGTCCAGGTCCAGTGCATTGCCTCCTCATAGGGAATGTGACTGTGCAATAGATTTGATTCCAGGCAGTAAGTTTCCTAAGGGGAGACTGTTTAATCTGTCGGTACCTGAACATACCGCTATGCGTTCATATATCAAGGAGTCTCTGGAGAAAGGACACATCCGTCCGTCTTCTTCCCCTCTTGGTGCGGGATTCTTTTTTGTGGCTAAAAAGGACGGATCTTTGAGGCCTTGTATTGACTATCGGCTTTTAAATAAGATCACTGTCAAATTTCAGTATCCTTTGCCGCTGTTGTCTGACTTGTTTGCCCGGATTAAGGGTGCCAAGTGGTTTACCAAGATAGACCTTCGTGGTGCGTACAACCTTGTGCGCATTAAGCAAGGGGATGAATGGAAAACCGCATTCAATACGCCCGAAGGTCATTTTGAGTACTTGGTGATGCCTTTTGGGCTCTCTAATGCCCCTTCAGTTTTTCAGTCCTTTATGCATGACATTTTCCGGAACTATCTGGATAAATTTTTGATCATTTATCTGGATGATATTCTGTTTTTTTCTGATAATTGGGACTCGCATGTGGAGCAGGTCAGGATGGTCTTTAAAATTTTGCGTGAAAATTCTTTGTTTGTCAAGGGCTCAAAGTGTCTTTTTGGTGTACAGAAGGTTCCCTTTTTGGGGTTCATTTTTTCCCCTTCTGCTGTGGAGATGGACCCAGTCAAGGTCCGAGCTATTCTTGATTGGACTCAGCCCTCGTCAGTTAAGAGTCTTCAGAAGTTCTTGGGTTTCGCTAACTTCTACCGTCGTTTTATCGCTAACTTTTCTAGCATTGTGAAACCTCTGACGGATATGACCAAGAAGGGCTCCGATGTGGTTAATTGGGCTCCTGCCGCCGTGGAGGCCTTCCAGGAGTTGAAACGTCGGTTTACTTCGGCGCCTGTTTTGTGCCAGCCTGATGTCTCGCTTCCCTTTCAAGTTGAGGTGGATGCTTCAGAGATTGGAGCAGGGGCCTGTTGTGAATTTGCTTTTTGCTCCCTCTAGTGGTTACTAGTTTTTTGACTCTGGTTTTTCTGTCATTCCTTTTATCCGCACCTGGGTCGTTAGTTAGGGGTGTTGCTATATAAGCTCCCTGGACCTTCAGTTCAAGGCCTGGCAACGTAGTTATCAGAGCTAGTCTGCTGTGCTCTTGTCTACTGATCCTGGTTCCAGTTATATCAGCTAAGTCTGCCTTTTGCTTTTTGCTATTTGTTTTGGTTTTGTATTTTTGTCCAGCTTGTTCCATATCTATATCCTGACCTTTGTTGGAAGCTCTAGGGGGCTGGTGTTCTCCCCCCGGACCGTTAGACGGTTCGGGGGTTCTTGAATTTCCAGTGTGGATTTTGATAGGGTTTTTGTTGACCATATAAGTTACCTTTCTTTATTCTGCTATCAGTAAGCGGGCCTCTCTGTGCTAAACCTGGTTCATTTCTGTGTTTGTCATTTCCTCTTACCTCACCGTCATTATTTGTGGGGGGCTTCTATCCAGCTTTGGGGTTCCCTTCTCTGGAGGCAAGAAAGGTCTTTGTTTTCCTCTACTAGGGGTAGCTAGATTCTCCGGCTGGCGCGTGTCATCTAGAATCAACGTAGGAATGATCCCCGGCTACTTCTAGTGTTGGCGTTAGGAGTAGATATATGGTCAACCCAGTTACCACTGCCCTATGAGCTGGATTTTTGTATTCTGCAGACTTCCACGTTCCTCTGAGACCCTCGCCATTGGGGTCATAACAGTTTGCCAGGCCTGTATTAAATGTTTAATGCATTGCAGAAGAGGGATTATAAGAAAGAAGATTCTGAGTTGTTTTTTTTTTTCTTCTTCCCCTTTACCTCAGAGTGGCTATGCTTGCTGCAGACATGAATGTCCAGACCTTGATTACAAGTGTGGACCAGCTGGCTACTCGTGTGCAGGGCATACAAGACTATGTTATCAGAAATCCTAGGTCAGAACCTAAAATACCGATTCCTGAACTGTTTTCCGGAGACAGGTTTAAGTTTAGGAATTTCGTGAATAATTGTAAATTGTTTTTGTCCCTGAGACCCTGTTCATCTGGAGATTCTGCTCAGCAAGTAAAAATTGTTATTTCGTTCTTACGGGGCGACCCTCAGGATTGGGCTTTTTCGCTGGCGCCAGGAGATCCGGCATTGGCTGATCTTGATGCGTTTTTTCTGGCGCTCGGTTTACTTTATGAGGAACCCAATCTTGAGATTCAGGCAGAAAAGGCCTTGCTGGCTATGTCTCAGGGGCAGGACGAGGCTGAAGTGTATTGCCAAAAATTTCGGAAATGGTCCGTGCTGACACATTGGAACGAGTGTGCACTGGCCGCTAATTTTAGAAATGGCCTTTCTGAAGCCATTAAGAATGTTATGGTGGGTTTTCCCATTCCCACAGGTCTGAATGATACTATGGCACTGGCTATTCAAATTGACCGGCGGTTGCGGGAGCGCAAAACCGCAAATTCCCTCATGGTGTTGTCTGAACAGACACCTAATTCGGTGCAATGTGATAGAAAAACCGCAAATCCCCTCATGGTGTTGTCTGAACAGACACCTGATTTAATGCAATGTGATAGAATCCTGACTAGAAATGAGCGGAAAATTCATAGACGCCGGAATGGCTTGTGCTACTACTGTGGTGATTCTACACATGTTATCTCAGCATGCTCTAAACGTATAGCTAAAGTTGTTAGTCCTGTCACCGTTGGTAATTTGCAACCTAAATTTATTCTGTCTGTAACTTTGATTTGCTCACTGTCATCTTATCCTGTCATGGCGTTTGTAGATTCAGGTGCTGCCCTGAGTCTCATGGATCTCTCATTTGCTAAGCGCTGTGGTTTTACTCTTGAACCATTAGAAAATCCTATTCCTCTTAGGGGTATTGATGCTACACCATTGGCAGCAAATAAACCGCAGTATTGGACACAGGTTACCATGTGCATGACTCCTGAACACCGCGAGGTGATACGTTTCCTGGTTTTACATAAAATGCATGATTTGGTTGTTTTAGGGCTGCCATGGTTACAGACCCATAATCCAGTCCTGGACTGGAAGGCTATGTCAGTCTCAAGTTGGGGCTGTCGTGGTATTCATGGAGATTCCCTGCCTGTGTCTATTGCTTCTTCTACGCCTTCGGAAGTTCCGGAGTATTTGTCTGATTATCAGGATGTCTTCAGTGAGTCTGAGTCCAGTGCACTGCCTCCTCATAGGGACTGTGACTGTGCTATAGATTTGATCCCAGGCAGTAAATTTCCTAAGGGAAGACTGTTTAATCTGTCGGTACCTGAACATACCGCTATGCGTTCATATATCAAGGAGTCTCTGGAGAAAGGACATATTCGTCCGTCTTCTTCCCCTCTTGGTGCGGGATTCTTTTTTGTGGCAAAAAAGGACGGATCTTTGAGACCTTGTATTGATTATCGGCTTTTAAATAAGATCACTGTCAAATTTCAGTATCCTTTACCGCTGTTGTCTGACTTGTTTGCCCGGATTAAGGGTGCCAAGTGGTTCACCAAGATAGACCTTCGTGGTGCGTACAACCTTGTGCGCATTAAGCAAGGTGATGAATGGAAAACCGCATTCAATACGCCCGAAGGTCATTTTGAGTACTTGGTGATGCCTTTTGGGCTCTCCAATGCGCCTTCAGTTTTTCAGTCCTTTATGCATGACATTTTCCGGAAGTATCTGGATAAATTTTTGATTGTTTATCTGGACGATATTTTGGTTTTTTCTGATAATTGGGATTCGCATGTGGAGCAGGTCAGGTTGGTCTTTAAAATTTTGCGTGAAAATTCTTTGTTTGTCAAGGGCTCAAAGTGTCTCTTTGGTGTACAGAAGGTTCCCTTTTTGGGGTTCATTTTTTCCCCTTCTGCTGTGGAGATGGACCCAGTCAAGGTCCGAGCTATTCTTGATTGGACTCAGCCCTCGTCAGTTAAGAGTCTTCAGAAGTTCTTGGGCTTCGCTAACTTCTACCGTCGTTTTATCGCTAATTTTTCTAGCATTGTGAAACCTTTGACGGATATGACCAAGAAGGGCTCCGATGTAGCTAACTGGGCTCCTGCTGCCGTGGAGGCTTTCCAGGAGTTGAAACGCCGGTTTACTTCGGCGCCTGTTTTGTGCCAGCCTGACGTCTCACTTCCCTTTCAGGTTGAGGTGGATGCTTCGGAGATTGGGGCAGGGGCCGTTTTGTCGCAGAGAGGCCCTGGTTGCTCTGTTATGAAACCTTGTGCCTTTTTCTCTAGCAAGTTTTCGCCTGCCGAGCGAAATTATGATGTGGGCAATCGGGAGTTGTTGGCCATGAAATGGGCATTTGAGGAGTGGCGTCATTGGCTCGAGGGTGCTAAGCATCGTGTGGTGGTCTTGACTGATCACAAAAATCTGATGTATCTCGAGTCTGCTAAACGCCTTAATCCGAGACAGGCCCGCTGGTCATTGTTTTTCTCCCGCTTTGATTTTGTTGTCTCGTATTTACCAGGTTCAAAGAATGTGAAGGCCGATGCTCTTTCTAGGAGCTTTGTGCCTGATGCTCCTGGAGTCGCTGATCCTGTTGGTATTCTTAAAGATGGAGTTATCTTGTCAGCTATTTCTCCGGATCTGCGACGTGTGTTGCAGAGATTTCAGGCTGATAGGCCTGAGTCTTGTCCACCTGACAGACTGTTTGTCCCGGATAAGTGGACCAGCAGAGTCATTTCCGAGGTTCATTCCTCGGTGTTGGCAGGTCACCCGGGAATTTTTGGCACCAGAGATCTGGTGGCCAGGTCCTTTTGGTGGCCTTCCTTGTCAAGGGATGTGCGGTCATTTGTGCAGTCCTGTGGGACTTGTGCTCGAGCTAAGCCTTGCTGTTCTCGTGCCAGCGGTTTGCTCTTGCCCTTGCCTGTCCCGAGGAGACCTTGGACACATATCTCCATGGATTTCATTTCTGATCTTCCGCTATCTCAGGGCATGTCCGTTATCTGGGTGATATGTGATCGCTTCTCCAAGATGGTCCATTTGGTTCCTTTGCCTAAGCTGCCTTCCTCTTCCGATCTGGTTCCTGTGTTTTTCCAGAACGTGGTTCGTTTGCACGGCATCCCTCAGAATATTGTGTCAGACAGAGGATCCCAGTTCGTTTCCAGGTTCTGGCGATCCTTTTGTAGTAGGATGGGCATTGATTTGTCGTTTTCGTCTGCTTTCCATCCTCAGACTAATGGACAGACGGAGCGAACCAATCAGACTTTGGAGGCTTATTTGAGGTGTTTTGTCTCTGCTGATCAGGACGATTGGGTGACATTCTTGCCGTTGGCTGAGTTTGCCCTTAATAATCGGGCTAGTTCCGCCACCTTGGTTTCGCCTTTTTTCTGCAACTCTGGTTTCCATCCTCGCTTTTCTTCGGGTCATGTGGAGCCTTCTGACTGTCCTGGGGTGGATTCTGTGGTGGATAGGTTGCAGCAGATCTGGAATCATGTGGTGGACAACTTGAAGTTGTCACAGGAGAGGGCTCAGCGCTTTGCCAACCGCCGCCGCGGTGTGGGTCCCCGACTACGCGTTGGGGATTTGGTATGGCTTTCTTCCCGCTTTGTTCCTATGAAGGTCTCCTCTCCCAAATTTAAACCTCGTTTTATTGGGCCTTACAAGATATTGGAAATCCTTAATCCTGTATCTTTTCGTCTGGATCTTCCTGTGTCGTTTGCTATTCACAATGTATTTCATAGGTCCTTGTTGCGGCGGTACATTGTGCCTGTAGTTCCTTCTGCTGAGCCTCCTGCTCCGGTGTTGGTTGAGGGCGAGTTGGAGTACGTGGTGGAGAAGATCTTGGATTCTCGCCTCTCCAGGCGGAGGCTTCAGTACCTGGTCAAGTGGAAGGGCTATGGTCAGGAGGATAATTCCTGGGTGGTCGCCTCTGATGTTCATGCGGCCGATTTGGTTCGTGCCTTTCATGCCGCTCATCCTGATCGCCCTGGTGGTCGTGGTGAGGGTTCGGTGACCCCTCACTAAGGGGGGGGTACTGTTGTGAATTTGCTTTTTGCTCCCTCTAGTGGTTACTAGTTTTTTGACTCTGGTTTTTCTGTCATTCCTTTTATCCGCACCTGGGTCGTTAGTTAGGGGTGTTGCTATATAAGCTCCCTGGACCTTCAGTTCAAGGCCTGGCAACGTAGTTATCAGAGCTAGTCTGCTGTGCTCTTGTCTACTGATCCTGGTTCCAGTTATATCAGCTAAGTCTGCCTTTTGCTTTTTGCTATTTGTTTTGGTTTTGTATTTTTGTCCAGCTTGTTCCATATCTATATCCTGACCTTTGTTGGAAGCTCTAGGGGGCTGGTGTTCTCCCCCCGGACCGTTAGACGGTTCGGGGGTTCTTGAATTTCCAGTGTGGATTTTGATAGGGTTTTTGTTGACCATATAAGTTACCTTTCTTTATTCTGCTATCAGTAAGCGGGCCTCTCTGTGCTAAACCTGGTTCATTTCTGTGTTTGTCATTTCCTCTTACCTCACCGTCATTATTTGTGGGGGGCTTCTATCCAGCTTTGGGGTTCCCTTCTCTGGAGGCAAGAAAGGTCTTTGTTTTCCTCTACTAGGGGTAGCTAGATTCTCCGGCTGGCGCGTGTCATCTAGAATCAACGTAGGAATGATCCCCGGCTACTTCTAGTGTTGGAGTTAGGAGTAGATATATGGTCAACCCAGTTACCACTGCCCTATGAGCTGGATTTTTGTATTCTGCAGACTTCCACGTTCCTCTGAGACCCTCGCCATTGGGGTCATAACAGGGGCCGTTTTGTCGCAGAGAGGCCCTGGTTGCTCTGTTATGAGATCTTGCGCCTTTTTCTCTAGGAAGTTTTCACCTGCGGAGCGAAATTATGATGTGGGCAATCGGGAGTTGTTGGCCATGAAATGGGCATTTGAGGAGTGGCGTCATTGGCTCGAGGGTGCTAAGCATCGTGTGGTGGTCTTGACTGATCACAAAAATCTGATGTATCTCGAGTCTGCTAAACGCCTGAATCCTAGACAGGCCCGCTGGTCATTGTTTTTCTCCCGTTTTGACTTTGTTGTCTCGTATTTACCAGGTTCAAAGAATGTGAAGGCCGATGCTCTTTCCAGGAGCTTTGTGCCTGATGCTCCTGGAGTCGCTGAACCTGTTGGTATTCTTAAGGATGGTATTATCTTGTCAGCTATTTCTCCAGATCTGCGACGTGTGTTGCAGAGATTTCAGGCTGATAGGCCTGATTCTTGTCCACCTGACAGACTGTTTGTGCCTGATAAGTGGACCAGCAGAGTCATTTCCGAGGTTCATTCCTCGGTGTTGGCAGGTCACCCAGGAATTTTTGGCACCAGAGATCTGGTGGCCAGATCCTTTTGGTGGCCTTCCTTGCCTAGGGATGTGCGGTCATTTGTACAGTCCTGTGGGACTTGTGCTCGAGCTAAGCCTTGCTGTTCTCGTGCCAGCAGGTTGCTCTTGCCCTTGCCTGTCCCTAAGAGACCTTGGACACATATCTCCATGGATTTCATTTCTGATCTTCCGGTGTCTCAAGGCATGTCTGTTATCTGGGTTATATGTGATCGCTTCTCCAAGATGGTCCATTTGGTTCCTTTGCCTAAGCTGCCTTCCTCCTCCGATCTGGTTCCTGTGTTTTTCCAGAACGTGGTTCGTTTGCACGGCATCCCTGAGAATATTGTGTCAGACAGAGGATCCCAGTTCGTTTCCAGATTCTGGCGATCCTTTTGTAGTAGGATGGGCATTGACTTGTCGTTTTCGTCTGCTTTCCATCCTCAGACTAATGGACAGACGGAGCGAACTAATCAGACTTTGGAGGCTTATCTGAGGTGTTTTGTCTCTGCTGATCAGGACGATTGGGTGACCTTCTTGCCATTAGCTGAGTTTGCCCTTAGTAATCGGGCTAGTTCCACCACCTTGGTTTCGCCGTTTTTCTGCAACTCTGGTTTCCACCCTCGTTTTTCTTCGGGTCATGTGGAACCTTCTGACTGCCCTGGGGTGGATTCTGTGGTGGATAGGTTGCAGCGGATCTGGAATCTTGTGGTGGACAACTTGAAGTTGTCACAGGAGAGGGCTCAGAGCTTTGCCAACCGCCGCCGCGGTGTGGGTCCCCGACTACGTGTTGGGGATTTGGTGTGGCTTTCTTCCCGCTTTGTTCCTATGAAGGTTTCCTCTCCCAAATTTAAACCTCGTTTTATTGGTCCTTACAAGATATTGGAAATTCTTAATCCTGTGTCCTTTCGCCTGGATCTTCCTGTGTCGTTTGCTATCCACAACGTATTTCATAGGTCCTTGTTGCGGCGGTACGTTGTGCCTGTGGTTCCCTCTGCTGAGCCTCCTGCTCCGGTGTTGGTTGAGGGCGAGTTGGAGTACGTGGTGGAGAAGATCTTGGATTCTCGTCTCTCCAGGCGGAGGCTTCAGTACCTGGTCAAGTGGAAGGGCTATGGTCAGGAAGATAATTCCTGGGTGGTCGCCTCTGATGTTCATGCGGCCGATTTGGTTCGTGCCTTTCACGCCGCTCATCCTGATCGCCCTGGTGGTCGTGGTGAGGGTTCGGTGACCCCTCACTAAGGGGGGGGTACTGTTGTGATTTTGCTTTTTGCTCCCTCTAGTGGTCATTAGTGAATTGACTCTGGAGCGTCTGTCTTTTTCTTTATCCTCACCTGGGCCGTTAGTTCTGGGGCGTTGCTATATAAGCGCCTTGGACCTTCAGTTCAATGCCTGGCATCGTTGAAATCAGAGCTAATCTGTTGTGCTCTTGTCCTTTGATCCTGGTTCCTGTATTTCAAGCTAAGTCTTCTTCCTTGCTTTTTGCTTTTGTTTTGTATTTTTGTCCAGCTTGTTCCTATCTGTATCCTGACCTTTGCTGGAAGCTCTAGGGGGCTGGTATTCTCCCCCCGGACCGTTAGACGGTTCGGGGGTTCTTGAATCTCCAGCGTGGATTTTTATAGGGTTTTTGTTGACCAGATAAGTTATCTTGCTTTATTCTGCTATTAGTAAGCTGGCCTCTCTTTGCTGAACCTGGTTCATTTCTGTGTTTGTCATTTCCTCTTACCTCACCGGTATTATTTGTGGGGGGCTTGTATCTTGCTTTGGGGTCCCTTTCTCTGGAGGCAAGAGAGGTCTTTGTTTTCTTCTCCTAGGGGTAGTTAGATTCTCCGGCTGGCGCGAATCATCTAGCGATCACCGTAGGCATGATCCCCGGCTACTTCTAGTGTTGGCGTTAGGAGTAGCTATTTGGTCAACCCAGTTACCACAGCCCTATGAGCAGGATTTTTGTATTTCGCAGACTTACACGTTCCTCTGAGACCCTGTCCACTGGGGTCATAACACCCTTGCCAGCCTTGTGACCCTCCACGATCTTGTCTCTGATGGCCTTGGAATGCTCCTTTGTCTTTCCCATGTTGACCATGTATGAGTGCTGTTCACAAGTTTGGGGAGGGTCTTAAATAGTCAGAAAAGGCTGGAAAAAGAGATAATTAATCCAAACATGTGAAGCTCATTGTTCTTTGTGCCTGAACTACTTCTTATTACTTTAGGGGAACCAAACAGAATTCTGGTGGGTTGAGGGGTTGATAATAAATGACCCTCTGAAAATACTTTTCACAATTTGAAAAAAAAAATAAACAAAGAAATAACATTCTTTTTTGCTGCAGTGCATTTCACACTTCCAGGCTGATCTACAGTCCAAATGTCACAATGCCAAGTTAATTCCAAATGTGTAAACCTGCTAAATCTGCAGGGGGTTGAATACTACTTGTAGGCACTGTAGTTCTTTGCATTTTTCCCTGTTAAAAATCATTCTGTTAGTTGCTGGCCACTGCTCCAGGTTATTTATATCTTTTTGAATCCTGTTGCTCTCTTCTCTAGTTTTAGCTATCCTTCCTAGCTTTGTGTCATCAGGAAATTTAATCAGTTTTCCTTAATCTACAGTAAATCATTAATAAAGATGTTGTACAGTACAGGGCCCAGGAAAGAGCCCTGTGGTACCCCACTTGAGACATTCTTCCAACTGGATGTGCAGCCATTTACGACCACTCTTTGGGTCCGATCACTAAGCCAGTTATGAATCCACCTAACAGTTGCCTTGTCCATTCCATACTTAGTCATTTTTTCAATAAGGATTGTGTGGGATACTTTGTCAAATGCTTTGCTGAAGTCAAGATATACTATATCTATAGCATTTCCCTGATCCACCCAGTCAGTGATTCTGTCATAGAAGGAAAATAAGTTAGTCTGACATGACCTATTGGTTACAAACCCATGCTGAGTCTGTTTAATCACTTAATTCTTATCCAGGTACTTACATACATGTTGTTTAATAATTTATTCAAAGATCTTTCCTGGTATAGACGTCAGATTCAGCAGCCTATAGTTCCCTGGGTTCTCCTTCTTTCCCTTTTTGAAAATAGGAACAACATTTGCTCTTCTCCTTCTCCTGTTTTCCCAGAATTTTCAAAGATTATGGAGAGTGGTTCAAAAATTTCTTCTGCTATCTCCTTCAGTACTCTGGGGTGTACTTCATCTGGACCTAGAGACTTGAATTCATTTATGTTAGCTAAGTGTTTCCTCCCTATCTCTCTGTGTATAGATATCCTGGATTCTTCTATTCCCTTAATAGGACAGTGAAAATCAGTTGATGCTACATTTTCTTTCTGAGAGAAAACAGATGCAAAATAGGATTTTAAAAGTTCGGCCTTCTCAACATCCTTTCTTACCATTTCATCATTTTCATCCTGTAAAAATCCTATAGCATCTTTGACTTTTCTTTTACTTTTAACATATTCCCAAATTCCTTTTATTGCTTTTGACGTCTCTTGCAAGCCTTAATTCAATGTCAGATTTAGATAATCTGATTTGTGCCCTGCAGGTTCTGCAGACAGCATTATATTCTTCTTTAGATATGCCTTCCTCTTTCCATTTGATAAACATTTCTTTCTTCCTTTTTAGCATGTGTTTAAGTTCTGTGTTCATCCATCCTGGTTTCCTTAAATGCTTCCTATTCTTCCCTCTTTTCAGAATTGTTAATGATTGTACTTTGAGAATCTCATTTTTCAAGATTTCCCATTCTTCCTGGACATTTTTGTCCTCCTCTAGTTATCCAAAATTCTAAAATAGCATGTTCGCTACCTCCTAGGGTCCCAGCCACTCTTACCTCCTCAACCATTTCCTGCCTGCTTATAAGAAATAGATCCAAGGTAGCAGATCCCCTTCTCTTGCCTTTTGGAAGATAAAATTGTCAGCAAGAGAGGATAAGAATTTGTTTGACCTGTTAGTTTTGCCTGAGAGAGATTCCCAACAAATGTCTGGATAGTTGAAATCTCCCATGACAACTATGTCATATTTTTTGGAGAACTTGGCCATTTGATGCATAAAGAGTTCATCCATATCTTCAGCTTGCCCAGGCGGCCTGTAGTAAATGCCTACAATGGTGTCCTTTCCATTGTTCTCTCCTTGTATCCTCTGTCATGATCTCTGCAGGCAGAGATCATAGCAAGCCTATAGAGGGACAAGCTCTCGGAAGATGGAACTATACTGACCATGAACTAAGCCTGCCGCGCAACTAGAAATAGCCAGGTAGCATTACCTATTTATCGCTAGATGCCCAGCTCTGGCCTAAGACCTAAATAGCTAGCAGAGGGAAATATAAGACCTGGCTCACCTCTAGGGAAATATTCCAAAGAAGACAGTAGCCCCCCACATATAATGACGGTGAGTTCAGATGAAACAACAAACGCAGCAGGAAAATAGTCTTAGCAAATTTGAGGTCCGCTTACTAGATAGCAGAAGACAGATAGTATACTTTCATGGTCAGCAGAAAAACACTAACAAAACACCATCCAGAGATTACCTTAAACTCTGGTATTAACTCATAACGCCAGAGTAGCAATCCCTGATCAACGAGAGCTTTCCAGACACAGTAACAAAACTTCAGCTGTGAACTGGAACAAATAGGCAAAACAAAACATGGACAAAAGTCCAACTTATCTAGTAGTTGTCTAGAAGCAGGAACAAGCACTGAGAGGCATCAGATAACATTGTTGACCGGCAAGAAACCACCAGAGAAATGAGCTTAAATAGCGACACCCACTACTGATGGAACCAGGTGAAACAGGAAGGAGGATGACAAGTCCAATTCCACAAGCGGCCACCGGGGGAGCCCAGAATCCAAATTCACAACAGTACCCCCCCCTCAAGGAGGGGGCACCGAACCCTCACCAGATCCACCAGGGCGACCAGGATGAGCCCTATGGAAGGCACGAACAAGATCAGAAGCATGAACATCAGATGCATTGACCCAAGAATTATCCTCCTGGCCGTAACCCTTCCAGTTGACCAGATACTGGAGTCTCCGTCTGGAAACACGAGAGTCCAAAATTTTCTCCACAACGTACTCCAACTCACCCTCAACCAACACCGGAGCAGGAGGCTCAACTGAAGGTACAACAGGTACCTCATACCTGCGCAATAACGACCGATGAAAAACGTTATGAATGGAAAAGGACGCAGGGAGGTCCAAACGGAAAGAAACAGGATTAAGAATCTCCAATATTCTATAAGGACCGATGAACCGAGGTTTAAACTTAGGAGAAGAGACCCTCATAGGGACAAAACGAGAAGACAACCACACCAAATCTCCAACACAAAGCCGAGAACCAACACGACGATGACGGTTGGCAAAACGCTGAGTCTTCTCCTGGGACAACTTCAAATTGTCCATAACCTGCCCCCAGATGTGATGCAATCTCTCCACCACCGCATCCACTCCAGGACAATCCGAGGATTCCACCTGACCGGAGGAAAATCGAGGGTGAAACCCCGAATTACAGAAAAACGGGGACACCAAGGTGGAAGAGCTGGCCCGATTATTGAGGGCGAACTCTGCCAATGGCAAAAAAGCAACCCAATCATCCTGGTCAGCAGAGACAAAACACCTCAGATATGTCTCAAGGGTCTGATTAGTCCGCTCGGTCTGGCCATTAGTCTGAGGGTGAAAAGCAGATGAAAAAGACAAATCTATGCCCATCCTAGCACAGAATGCCCGCCAAAATCTAGACACAAATTGGGTACCTCTGTCAGAAACAATATTCTCAGGAATACCGTGCAATCGGACAACATTCTGAAAAAACAGAGGAACCAACTCAGAAGAAGAAGGCAACTTGGGCAGAGGAACCAAATGGACCATTTTAGAGAAACGGTCACAGACCACCCAGATGACAGACATCTTCTGGGAAACAGGCAGATCTGAAATAAAATCCATCGAGATGTGTGTCCAAGGCCTCTTAGGAATAGGCAAGGGCAACAGCAGTCCGCTAGCCCGAGAACTACAAGACTTAGCCCGAGCACAAACGTCACATGACTGCACAAAGACTCGCACATCTCGTGACAGGGAAGGCCACCAGAAGGATCTTGCCACCAAATCCCTGGTACCAAAAATTCCGGGATGACCTGCCAATGCAGAAGAATGTACCTCAGAGATGACTCTGCTGGTCCAATCATCCGGAACAAACAGTCTATCAGGCGGACAACGATCCGGTCTATCCGCCTGAAACTCTTGCAAGGACCGCCGCAGATCAGGAGAAACGGCCGACAAAATTACTCCCTCCCTAAGGATACCTGTGGGTTCAGAATTACCAGGAGAGTCCGGGTCAAAACTCCTAGAAAGGGCATCTGCCTTAACATTCTTAGAACCCGGTAGGTATGACACCACAAAATTAAAGCGAGAAAAAAATAAAGACCAGCGCGCCTGTCTAGGATTCAGGCGTCTGGCAGTCTCAAGATAAATCAAATTTTTGTGGTCAGTCAATACCACCACCTGATGCCTAGCCCCCTCGAGCCAATGGCGCCACTCCTCAAACGCCCACTTCATGGCCAAAAGCTCCCGATTCCCAACATCATAATTCCGCTCTGCGGGCGAAAATTTGCGAGAAAAGAAGGCACAAGGCCTAATGACGGAGCAGTCGGAACCTTTCTGCGACAACACTGCCCCAGCTCCGATCTCCGAAGCGTCAACCTCAACCTGAAAAGGCAGATTCACATCAGGCTGACGCAACACAGGGGCAGAGGCAAAACGGCGCTTAAGCTCCTGAAAGGCCTCTACAGCATGAGGGGACCAATTAGCAACATCAGCGCCTTGTCTGGTCAAATCAGTCAGTGGTTTAACGACATCCGAAAAACCAGCAATAAATCGGCGGTAAAAGTTGGCAAAGCCCAAAAATCTCTGAAGACCCTTAAGAGAGGAGGGCTGAGTCCAGTCACAAATAGCTTGCACCTTGACGGGATCCATCTCAATGGAAGAGGGAGAAAAAATATACCCCAAAAAGGAAATTTTCTGGACCCCAAAAACGCACTTAGACCCCTTCACACATAAAGAATTAGACCGCAGAACCTGAAAAACTCTCCTGACCTGCTGGACATGAGAGTCCCAGTCATCAGAAAAAATCAGAATATCATCCAGATATATTATCATAAATTTATCCAGAAAATCGCGGAAAATATCATGCATAAAAGACTGGAAAACTGAAGGGGCATTAGAAAGACCAAAAGGCATGACCAAATACTCAAAGTGGCCCTCGGGCGTATTAAATGCGGTCTTCCACTCATCCCCCTGCCTGATCCGCACCAAATTATACGCCCCACGAAGATCAATTTTAGAGAACCACTTAGCACCCTCTATACGAGCAAACAAATCAGTAAGCAATGGCAATGGGTATTGATACTTAACAGTGATCTTATTCAGAAGCCGATAATCAATACATGGTCTCAAAGAGCCGTCTTTTTTTGAGACAAAGAAAAACCCAGCTCCCAAGGGAGAAGAAGATGGACGAATATGTCCCTTTTCCAATGACTCCTTTATATATTCCCGCATAGCAGCATGTTCCGGCACAGACAGATTAAACAAACGACCCTTTGGATATTTACAACCCGGTATCAAATCTATGGCACAATCGCACTCACGGTGCGGAGGTAACGACCCAAGCTTGGGTTCGTCAAAGACGTCTTGATAATCAGAGAGGAACTCAGGGACTTCAGAGGGAATGGACGACGAAATAGAAACCAAAGGTAAGTCCCCATGAATACCCTTACATCCCCAGCTCAACACAGACATTGCTCTCCAGTCCAAGACTGGGTTGTGAGACTGCAACCATGGCAATCCCAGTACCAAATCGTCATGTAAATTATACAGCACCAGGAAACGAATAATCTCCTGGTGATCCGGATAGATACGCATGGTAACTTGTGTCCAGTATTGTGGTTTATTATTAGCCAATGGGGTGGAGTCAATCCCCTTCAGAGGAATAAGAGTCTCCAAAGGCTCTAAATCAAAACCACAACGATTGGCAAAGGACCAATCCATAAGACTCAGAGCGGCGCCAGAGTCAACATAGGCGTCCGTGGCAATGGATGACAAAGAGCAAATCAGGGTTACAGACAAAATAAACTTAGACTGAATGGTGCCAATGGAAACAGACTTATCAAGCTTCTTTGTACGCCTAGAGCATGCTGATATAACATGAGTAGAATCCCCACAATAGAAACACAATCCATTCTTCCGTCTAAAATTCTGTCGCTCGCTCCTGGACAGAATTCTATCACACTGCATACTTTCTGGCGTCTTTTCCATAGACACCGCCAGATGGCGCACCGGTTTGCGCTCCCGCAGACGCCTATCAATCTGAATAGCCATTGTCATGGACTCATTCAGACCTGCAGGCACAGGGAACCCCACCATAACATCCTTAACGGCATCAGAGAGACCTTCTCTGAAAGTTGCCGCCAAGGCGCACTCATTCCACTGAGTAAGCACAGACCATTTACGGAATTTTTGGCAGAAAACTTCAGCTTCGTCTTGCCCCTGAGATAGTGCCATCAAAGTTTTTTCTGCCTGAAGTTCCAAATGAGGTTCCTCATAAAGCAAGCCCAAGGCCAGAAAAAACGCATCCACATCGCGTAACGCAGGATCCCCTGCTGGCAATGAGAAGGCCCAATCTTGAGGGTCACCCCTGAGCAAGGAAATCACAATCCTAACCTGCTGAGCAGGGTCTCCAGCTGAACGAGACTTCAGGGACAAATAAAGCTTACAATTATTTCGGAAATTCTGGAAGCTAGCTCTATTCCCTGTGAAGAACTCCGGCAAAGGAATTCTCGGCTCAGATACCGGAGCATGTACCACAAAATCTTGTAAATTTTGTACTTTCGTGATGAGATTATTCAAACCCGCAGTTACACTCTGGAGATCCATTATTGTCAGGTGCACACAGAGCCATACAGAGATTAGGAGGAGAGAGAGAAAAAAGACTGCAGCAAGGCAGACTGGAGGAAAAAAAAAAAAAAAAAAAAAAATTCCAGCAGACTTCTTATAACTCTCCTTTCTCAACCTGGGTCTTTAACACTTTACTGGCCGGTCAAACTGTCATGATCTCTGCAGGCAGAGATCATAGCAAGCCTATAGAGGGACAAGCTCTCGGAAGATGGAACTATACTGACCATGAACTAAGCCTGCCGCGCAACTAGAAATAGCCAGGTAGCATTACCTATTTATCGCTAGATGCCCAGCTCTGGCCTAAGACCTAAATAGCTAGCAGAGGGAAATATAAGACCTGGCTCACCTCTAGGGAAATATTCCAAAGAAGACAGTAGCCCCCCACATATAATGACGGTGAGTTCAGATGAAACAACAAACGCAGCAGGAAAATAGTCTTAGCAAATTTGAGGTCCGCTTACTAGATAGCAGAAGACAGATAGTATACTTTCATGGTCAGCAGAAAAACACTAACAAAACACCATCCAGAGATTACCTTAAACTCTGGTATTAACTCATAACGCCAGAGTAGCAATCCCTGATCAACGAGAGCTTTCCAGACACAGTAACAAAACTTCAGCTGTGAACTGGAACAAATAGGCAAAACAAAACATGGACAAAAGTCCAACTTATCTAGTAGTTGTCTAGAAGCAGGAACAAGCACTGAGAGGCATCAGATAACATTGTTGACCGGCAAGAAACCACCAGAGAAATGAGCTTAAATAGCGACACCCACTACTGATGGAACCAGGTGAAACAGGAAGGAGGATGACAAGTCCAATTCCACAAGCGGCCACCGGGGGAGCCCAGAATCCAAATTCACAACAATCCTCACCCAGTCAGTTTCCACAGAACTCCGAGTCTCTGAAGCTTCAATCTCTGTGCAGATATATGCTTTTCTAACATACAACGCGACACCTCCTCCTCGTTTCAAATCTGTTTCTTGCAAATAAGTTGTATTTCTTCTAGCCCTGTATTCCAATCATGTGTATCGTCCCACCAAGTTTCAGTGATTCCAATGACATCATATTTCTTTTCCTGAGTTAGTAGTTCCAGTTCTCCTTGTTTGTTGCCAATGCTTTGTGAAACAAAGAAAAATTTTAGATTGTGATTGGTTTCTCAAACAGTACATACAACATACAGTACATACTCACCAATCACCTTGATCCCGAAGCCCTCGCTCACCTGTAAAAAATATTAAAATAATAAACCAACAATATACTCCCTGATCCGCAGTAATCCATATAATAACGATTGTCCCACGACGATCTCCCATAGAGAGCTGCCACATCAGCTGATGCGACCACTCTCCAGGGGCTCTGGGATACAATGATGGAAGGTATCCTTCCGCACTGTATCCCTCCGCCGCTGTGAGAACAGTATAGTTCATACTCTCACTTGCGGCACTGCTGCATGGGAAAATTTCCATGCAGCATTGCCATAAAGTGAGAGCAATGAACTAAAGTAACCTCTTCAGTGATGCACTGCAGGAGCCATTGTCTCCTGTCAGTGTGTCACTGGAGGCCCTATAGAGCAGTGACATCACCCGATGTCACTGTTCTATAGGGGAGATCATCGTGGGACACGCATTATTAATTGGACAACAGTGGAAAGGGAGTATACGGTTGGTTTATTATTTTTTATTTTTTGCAGGCGATCAAGGGTGTCGCAGGAATTAGGCTTGCTTGTAAGTAGGGTGATATTAAGAATATTAAAATACTTTTTTCTGGCTGTGTCTTTTTTTTAACTCTTTCACTACTATAGGATAAGTAATGGATAGGTGTCTTATCGATGTTTCTCCATTACTAACCGGGCTTAATGTCACCTTACAATACAAAGGTGACATTAACCCCTTATTACCCCATATGCCACTGCTACAGGGCAGTGGGAAGAGAGAGGTTAAGTGCCAGAACTGGGGCGGCTGGGGGCTGGTATTTGTAGCCAGGGGTGGCAATATCCATGGCCCCTTCCTAGGCTATGAATATCAGCTCGCAGCTGTCTGCTTTATATCCTTTCTGGCTATAAAATATAGGGGGACCCCACGTCATTTTTTTTGGATTCCCCCATTTTAATAGCCAGTAAAGGCTATGCAGACAGCTGTGGGCTGATATTCATAGCCTGGGAAGGGGCCATGGGTATTACCCCTTTCCCAGGCTACAAATTATGGCCCCCTGGCCATAGGCTTTCACCCTCTGGCACAGAAAATTGAGCGGGAGCCCACACCTTTTTTTCCCATTTTTGTTCAAAATTAAACATATTGTTCATTAATAAACATCAGCCTTGCTATTATATATCTCTGGACATATCTATATAACTATAGATGGATATATCTATAGATAGATATATCCATAGTTATATCTATAGATATATCTATAGATATATTGATAGATATATCTATAGATACATAGATATATCTATCCATATATCTATTGTGATGCAGCGATGTCCTTGCTGTGCAGTGAGAAGGCAGTGACCCAGAAAAAAGTTCAAAAATAATGTCTTGTTTATTTAACAGCGTACTCACAAGCAGAAAAATAAGTAACAAGTCAATCGGTACGCAGCCGGGAAAAATAAAGACAGTCCACAATCTGTTACCGTGAACGTACTACACCACCGTGTATGCTGGGGTGTCAGGCTTTTAGGCTATGTGCACACGTATTCTTGAAATCCACAGGTAAAAGGCACTGCGTTTTACCTGCGGATTTACCGCGGATTTTATGCGGATTTTGTGCGGATTCAACCTGCGGTTTTACACCTGCGGTGTAAACCGCTGCTGAATCAGCAAAAAGAATTGACATGCTACGGAATGTAAACTGCAGCGTTTCCGTGCGTTTTTTTCCGCAGCATGGGCACAGCGGTTTCTGTTTTCCATAGGTTTACATGGTACTGTAAACTCATGGAAAACTGCTGCGGACCTGCAGCTGCAGATCCGTTTTTTTTTCTCTTTCTTTCAGAGTCTGTGGCCATGGGCCACTTATAAGATCTGGGCTGGAGGAAACGGACTGGCCCCACTACCTTTCTGCAGTCCGTTTAAAAAACAAAAGCCCATACCTGGTTTTCCTGAATAATTTCTTGGTCAAATAACTTGACCCAGTTCACACTCACTTTTATTCTGCCTTGTGGCTCACAGGCAACCTGCTGTGAGCACAGGGCACTCCAGCGGATCTAATACGCTTCTGAGAACATCCTGGGGGACACATAGCGACCCTCACATATGACACCGGTCACTGCCTCACACTATCCTCACACTATCTAACTATCCATATATATTTATCTCATTCCTTCTATATCCTATCTATCTATCTATCTATCTATCTATCTATCTATCTATCTGTCTGTCTGTCTGTCTGTCTGTCTGTCTGTCTGTCTATCTATCTATCTATCTATCTCATTCCTTCTATCTATCTATCCATCTCGTTCCTTCTATCTATCTATCTATCTAATTCCTTCTATCTATTATCTATCTATGTATTGTGATATATGTGATGGTGTAGTGACCCCTGTGGTAGCTAGGGGGCGCTCTGTGCGCTCTGTGAGATATGCATGGAAGCGTATCTGTTGTGGTGATATTCATGGTGTACCTGTAATCGGCAGTGTTATGAATGGCCGATGTGTGTCGCGGAAGGAGTCTGCGTAGTAAGTCAGATGTATTGTGGTTATGCTGGGACCTGTAGTCCCTCAAGAGTTTTGTTGCAATGTGTATAGTTAAGTTTGGGTGACTTACTAGGCTAGTCATGAGAGACGGGAGGGTCAGACTAGCCACACATCCACACACACATCCAGGGGTGTGGTTTCAGGTATATAATGTGACCAGGATGTGGGTCACATGGGAGGCGTGTCCGGCAGGTCCTGTGTGAAACCTGTGTGGTTCCTGTGTATGGACCTGGCCGGGGGGATTGTCCTAGGAATGACTAGGGTCCCGGGGATTGTCCTAGGAATGACTAGGGTCCCGAACAACGCTGACCGGTGGGACCATCCTAGGAATGACTAGGGTCCCGGGGACTGTCCTAGGAATGACTAGGGTCCCGAAGATGCAGGACTGTCCTAGGAATGACTAGGGTCCTGAATGCTGCTGGATTGGCCTGGGAATGACCAGGGTCCTGCAAGCACCAGAGAACGAGGTGAAGGTGCTGGATTGTCCTAGGAACGACTAGGGTCCTACAAGCACCTGAGAACATGGACTAGGCCACCGGCGTGATCCTGGTAACCTAAGGTAACGGGTGGAGGACGGGGTCCAGGACCTAAGCTGATAGGTGGAGGACGGGGTCCAGGACCTAAGCTGACAGGCGGAGGACGGGGTCCAGGACCTGTTGTGACAGGTGGAGGACGGGGTCCAGGGCCTAAGCTGATAGGTGGAGGACGGGGTCCAGGACCTAAGCTAACAGGTGGAGGACGGGGTCCAGGACCTGTGGGTACGAGGTGAGCACCAGGATCTGCTGGGCCGGTGTCTGTTACTGTGTGGGGAAGCTGGAGTCCTTCGGTGAGGTCTGGACTGACTACTGTGTGCCGGACAGGCGAGTTGGTGATCCCCGTTAGGCAGCTTACCCGGAAGAGGGTTAACAGAGTGTGGGGAAGCTGGAGTCCTTCGGTGAGGTCTGGACTGACTACTGTGTATTGACCAGGCAAGTTGGTGATCCCCGTTAGGCAGCTTACCCAAAGGCTGTTGAAGAGTCGGCAAGGTGGAGCAGGAGCTCCCGTCAGGTACCAAAGAGACTGTTGGTGCCTGTTGTGTTCTATGTAATGAACTGTGTTTAAACCCGGTTTACGTGGCTTAATAAACCGTATGAACTGTTTTGATATAAAAACCCGTGCTGTGTGCTTAAATATCGCGGTCAAGCGAGTGTCCCCCAACACTCTCAGTAAGAGAAACCTTACAGTATCTATGTATCTATGTACAGTGGGGCAAAAAAGTATTTAGTCATTCAGCAATAGTGCAAGTTCCACCACTTAAAAAGATGAGAGGCGTCTGTAATTTACATCATAGGTAGACCTCAACTATGGGAGACAAACTGAGAAAAAAAAATACAGAAAATCACATTGTCTGTTTTTTTATCATTTTATTTGCATATTCTGGTGGAAAATAAGTATTTGGTCAGAAACAAAATTTCATCTCAGTACTTTGTAATACATCCTTTGTTGGCAATGACAGAGGTCAAACGTTTTCTGTAAGTCTTCACAAGGTTGCCACACACTTTTGTTGGTATGTTGGCCCATTCCTCCATGCAGATCTCCTCTAGAGTAGTGATGTTTTGGGCTTTTTGCTTGGCAACACGGACTTTCAACTCCCTCCAAAGGTTTTCTATAGGGTTGAGATCTGGAGACTGGCTAGGCCACTCTAGGACCTTGAAATGCTTCTTACGAAGCCACTCCTTCGTTGCCCTGGCGGTGTGCTTTGGATCATTGTCATGTTGAAAGACCCAGCCACGTTTCAGCTTCAATGCCCTTGCTGATGGAAGGAGGTTTGCACTCAAAATCTCACGATACATGGCCCCATTCATTCTTTCATGTACCCGGATCAGTCGTCCTGGCCCCTTTGCAGAGAAACAGCCCCAAAGCATGATGTTTCCACCACCATGCTTTACAGTAGGTATGGTGTTGGATGGATGCAACTCAGTATTCTTTTTCCTCCAAACACGACAAGTTGTGTTTCTACCAAACAGTTCCAGTTTGATTTCATCAGACCATAGGACATTCTCCCAAAACTCCTCTGGATCATCCAAATGCTCTCTAGCAAACTTCAGACGGGCCCGGACATGTACTGGCTTAAGCAGTGGGACACGTCTGGCACTGCAGGATCTGAGTCCATGGTGGCGTAGTGTGTTACTTATGGTAGGCCTTGTTACATTGGTCCCAGCTCTCTGCAGTTCATTCACTAGGTCCCCCCGCGTGGTTCTGGGATTTTTGCTCACCGTTCTTGTGATCATTCTGACCCCATGGGGTGGAATTTTGCGTGGAGCCCCAGATCGAGGGAGATTATCAGTTGTCTTGAATGTCTTCCATTTTCTAATTATTGCTCCCACTGTTGATTTCTTCACTCCAAGCTGGTTGGCTATTGCAGATTCAGTCTTCCCAGCCTGGTGCAGGGCTACAATTTTGTTTCTGGTGTCCTTTGACAGCTCTTTGGTCTTCACCATAGTGGAGTTTGGAGTCAGACTGTTTGAGAGTGTGCACAGGTGTCTTTTTATACTGATAACAAGTTTAAACAGGTGTCATTACTACAGGTAATGAGTGGAAGAAAGAGGAGACTCTTAAAGAAGAAGTTACAGGTCTGTGAGAGCCAGAAATCTTGATTGTTTGTTTCTGACCAAATACTTATTTTCCATCAGAATATGCAAATAAAATGATAAAAAAACAGACAATGTGATTTTCTGTATTTTTTTTTCTCAGTTTGTCTCCCATAGTTGAGGTCTACCTATGATGTAAATTACAGATGCCTGTCATCTTTTTAAGTGGTGGAACTTGCACTATTGCTGACTGACTAAATACTTTTTTGCCCCACTGTATCTATCTATCTATCTATCTATCTATCTATCTATCTATCTATCTATCTATCTATCTATCTGTAATGGAGTGTGGGTTGGACAAATGTAAAAGAGGAGGTTGGACAAGAAATGACATCACAAATCTTTTTTTTGTTGTTCAATAATAGATCTTTATTTAGCTTTCAAACACATACAAAAATGCATTAAAAAAGCATAAAAAAAGCTTCAAATCCGCACAAAAAACGCATAAAAAACGCACCTGTGTTTTCTGCCAAGAGATTCGGATTCAATGCAGAAAAATCCACAGGCAAATCCGCAAGTGTGCACATACCCTGAAGGGAAACACGGAATCAAGATGGGATTAGGGGAAAACAGAGACACGGGTTCTGAAGGCACCAAAGCAGGACATATCAGAGCAATCAGAGTCAGCTACAGCAGCACTAGGCAAAAACTATAACTGACATGGTTTGCAGGACACAGCAGGGATAAATAGCAAACCTGAGACCAGACTGAGGCTGAGAAAGTTGAATTCTTGACATGACCAGATCGGGAAAAAGGGAAAACAGGACACAAAACCCTGACTTGATCATGACAGATGATGCTTATTTTGTACAGGATCCAAAACAACTGACAGATTTTCATAACTTTCCTTTAGATGACATGAGTGAGCAATAGGGATTTATGGATTCAAATTTCCATTGTGAAGCAACACTGCTTTCAAACTTTTCTGTGATGAGTCAATAAACAATCGCAAATCTGAAACAAAATACTCTTGATTCAGATCTTCAAAGAGGCCAGTCACATTGTTACAGTACACCTTTGGTCCATCAACTGAAAAATTGTGTTAAAGTGTTACTTCTGTTTCGATAATAACACACTTTGACATCATCATGAAGAAAATACTTCTGTTTCAATCTAGATGCAAGAAGTTCAGCTTTATCTTTTGACATTGAAAGGTCTCTGACGAGATCATTTAATACATGTTGAGTAAAGCGTTCTGGCTGCTTAGCTGCTCCATCAGGTACATACTCATCTTGACTTGAGGTCTCCATGTCTTCGCCAGTAGCTTCAGCTCCATGGTCTTCATATTCTATTTAATTTTCATCCAATCCAGACAATAGTGGTACAGGAACTGGCAAGGTACTATCATGTGGAACTGGCCTAATCGCAAATTCAATTTCAGGGTAATTAATCTTATGTTTATTCTTTGTAGAAAAACCCTTCTACAAAAGTAGCCGTCATCACTATGATTTTTGGGTTCTCTCCAAATCATGGGAACAGCTAATGGCATAGCCACTTGCCTCATATTCAACCAGTCATGGAAACCATTTGAACAACTTGAGCATATCACATGAGGAGCCAGGCTTTTGTGTTGATCACCAAGTGGACACTTAAAGTACATCTGGTACATCTTTTTAATATCATGAGTGATTGAACATACTTGGCCTTTTGGTGTAAAAGAACTACACACATAGCAGAATCTGTTTGGATGATTGATACACTGTTGGGACATTTTTCTCCTTTAAATCAGATCAAACAGTAGAGCAAGTTTAGTTCAATGGCGGTGACAAACTAAAAAAATGCGATGAGCCGACTGACTATATGTAGATATTTTCCCAGAGATGACAGAGGCAGCTTGTATTTAGAACTAATTTTACTAGATGTAATCTGGTAGATAACTATATACAGTTGTGAGGTAAATGGGTCAGCCTATTCCTTACAGATCAACATTTGCAGACAGTCAGTTTCTCAGTGTGATATTGGCTGCTTTCCGGTTCTCTCTTTGTGGAGACCCTCACTCAGTTTCACCACAGTGGCTGAGCTGTTTTCTTCCCTCTGAGGCGACTTGGCCTTACAGAAATGCAGTGAAAATCCTCTCACAATGGTATCTGTCCGCTACCTTCCCTTCTATCTCCCTGTGTGTCAGGGATCAGATCCATGTAGAGGCCTGTCTCCTGTCAGAGTCTCACATACCTGTCCTTGCTGCCATCACCATTCTTTTCTGACTGACTCAAATCTTACTGCCTCATAACAGTTAGCTCCTCCCTATAACATGTGACTTTCAGAGAAGCAGACATTGGTTGACTGAACTGTCAATACTCCTTCAAATATAACTCACTAAAACCTTTACTGATGTTGTACCTTTAAGAAAATTCGCAAATAAGACAAGCAAATAAAAGGGAATAAAATACTTCTATCTCAGAAACTGTATGTGATAGAGCAAAACTAAACATATTTTTGGAAACAGCATATCAAACTCCATAAAACACATTTTATTTTTGCTGATGATTTTTTGCGTTGATCAGTGTAATTATTCAATGATGTCATAATCAACTGACAATGTCATCATTATATGATAATGTCATAATCATTTGATGATGTAATAAGTATGCAATGATGTCCTAATCAACTGATGATGTCATAATTATTTGATCATGTCATAATCAACTGATTATGTCATAAATATTCGATGATGTCATAATCATTTGATGTGTCATAAATATTCAATGATGTTGTAATCAACAGATGATGTCATAATTATACAATGATGTCATAATCATTTGATGTCATGATAAACTGATGATGTCAAATATTCAATAATATCACATTCAACTGATGATGTCATACTCCTTTCATGATGTTATAATCAACTGAAGATGTCATAATTATTTAATGATGTAATAATCAACGTATGATGTCATAATTATTCAATGATGTCATAATCAAATGATGATGTCATAATTATATGATAAAGTCATAATTATTCGATGATGTCATAGTTATTTGATGATGTCATAATCAACTGATGATGTCATACTCCTTTCATGATGTCATAATCAACTGAAGATGTCATAATTATTTTATGATGTCATAATCAAATTGTGATGTCATAATTATTCAATGATGTCATAATCAACTGATGATGTCATAATTATATGATAAAGTCATAATCATTTCATGATGTCATAATTATTCAATGATGTTGTAATTAACTGATAATGTCATAATAATTTGATGACATAATATTCAACCAATTATGTCATAAATGTTCGATGATGTCATAATTATTTGATGGTGTCATAATAATCCGAGAGTCCAAGTTATCTAATGATGCGGTAATCAACCAAGTTATAATTAATTGATGATGTTATATTCATTTGATGATGTCATAATAAACTGATGATGTCATAATTATTTGACGTCATAATCATTTGATGACGTCATAATAAACTGATGATGTCATAATTATTTGATGTCACAATCACCTGATGATGTCATAATTTTTCAAATGACGATCATTTGATTGTCATAACTATTTGATAATGTCATAATCAATTGATGTAATAATCTTTTGTTTATGTCATAATCATGTGATGATGTCATAATTGTCACGCTCAAGCCCTGACTGGTGGGAGTGAGCCAGGGGGATGTGGACCCAATGTGCCACAAACAAGACTACCCTGGAAGGGGTGTGACTAGGACAGCTGCCTTGGTGTTCTCTGGAGCCTCTGAGATGAGGTCAGGCTTGTGCGGCAGGCAGCTACCAGGTACCACTCGGACAGGTGCGGGTGACAGGCATGACTGGCAGATGAGCACGGCAGAGACTCGGACGAGTAGGCAAGCAGGCACGGCTGAGACACAGGGCAGTCAGGCACGGCTGAGACACAGGGCAGGCAGGCAGTGGTGAGACACAGGGCAGGCACGGGACAGGAGAGGTGTATGGATCCTGTTCACACAGTGGGTGCAGGTACTGGTACTGATAGGAAGGAATGGAGTTTGAAGAAACAGGTTTGGACCTGTTCACACAGGAGGAGAACCGCAAGGCTGCAGATAAGAGCTGTAGAGCAGCAAGAGGTTCTGCAGCAGCAGAACCAGAATGAAGCAGAACCGCAGGAGTACAGAGCACAGGCAGAGCCGCAAGAGTACGGAGCAGGGTAGAACTGCAAGGAGCGGAGCAGGGTAGAACCGCAAGGAGCAGAGCCACAGAGCAATGGCAGAGCGGAGTTGCAGAGTACAGAGCGAAGTCACAGAGTGCGGAGCCGAGAGCAGAGCAAAGCCACAGAGTGCAGAGACAAGAGCAGAGCAAAGCCACAGAATGCAGAGACAAGAGCAAAGCAAAGCCACAGAGTGCAGAGACAAGAGCAGAGCAAAGCCACAGAGTTTAGGGACAAGAGCAGAGCAAAGCCACAGAGTGCAGAGACAAGAGCAGAGCAAGCCACAGAGCGCAGAGCCGGGAGCAGAGCAAAGCAAGGTGGCATAGTGCGGAGCCAAGAGCAGAGCAGAGATGCACAGCAGGAAAAGAAGCCACAGACAAGGAGACAGGGAGACAGAGTTCAGGCAAGGTAATGGTACGAGACAAGGTACAGGAACAAAGTCATAGGGACCAGGATATTCTGCCTCCTGGAGGGCAGGCAAACAAGATCAAGGCAAAGCAAGGAGTGAGGCCTCCTGAGATGGCAAAACCCAGAACAAGACCTGGCAGCTTAGAAGCAAAACACTGAGTTAACACATTGCACAGGCCAGTTCCACAGGGTGGAGCTGCCCTAAATACTAGAGGCCTCTTGGTAATTGGTCAGGAATAGTGATAAGAGAATGTGCTCGCCACTACTCGTTACTCGCCCGAGTATCACTATGCTTGGTGTACTCGGCGAGCACAGAGCATTTCCGGGATTATTCGGCAGTAACTGGTTTCTCCACCCAGCATTTTTGGCAGACTTTAGAGACCCAATCACAATCCAGGGATTGTCTGCCAGGCCATGAAATGCCGCAGCCATCTTTGTTGTGGTCGTGCAGTGTTTGGCTTGGCCGCACAGCATCATCCCGAGTATAAGAGACCTAGCGCGGCCCTGCTAGCCGCATTCTACTCCGGATTCAGTGAGAGTAGGGAGAGCTGCTGCTGAGATAGGGTCAGAATCATGGTTTTTAGAGGTAGTGTAGGTCTGCAACTCTAAAATCCACAACTCTTGAGAAACCAACAGTCTTTTTTAGGGCTAATTCGTGGGTTCCGATATTGCAGCGCTAGGTAGGCAGGGCACAGCATATCCACATCAGTGCAAGGCCTGAAGGTGCTGTATGTGAGTCCATTGCTCCCACTGCATCCCTCCCAAAGCTCCATAAATGTCTGCTGCAGCTTCTTTACTATATACCTAGTTGCATTTTTTTCCCCAAAAATTCACCCCCCCCAAAAAAAAATACAGTGTGTTCTGTCAGACTGAGGCCTGTTTAAAAATCATAGTTTGTCAGGCATACGTAGCATAGTTGTGTGTGCTAGCCTTGTGCCACTTTTTTTTTGGGTGTTTTAAATTCACCAAAAAAGGCCTCATATATCTGCATGCTCAAAGTTTTTGCATATTAGACATTTTTGCCACTGTTTTTGCTGTCTGTTACTCAAATTATATACAGCACTATTTGGCATTTCTAATAAAAACAGGTCACATATTTGCCAGTGTGGTATTTCCGTGACATCCCTCATATATCTGCGTGCTCCAAGTTTGGGCATTGTAGGCTGTTTTGCCACTGTTTTTGCTGTCTGTTACTCTAATTATATACAGCACTATTTAGCATAAAAAAATATAAAAAGGCAACATATTTGCCAGTGTGGTATTTCTGTGAGAGCCCTCATATATCTGCGTGCTCCACGTTTGGTCATTGTAGGCCGGTGTACCTCTTTTTTTGCTGTCTGTTACTCTAATTATATACAGCACTATTTACCATAAAAAAATATTAAAAGGCCACATATTTGCCTGTGTGGTATCTCCGTGACAGCCCTCATGTCATGTCGGACGCTATTCGCACTAGGGCGTCCGACAGATAGCGGTAATTCCACATTCGTCCACTATATGCTCTGTGGCGCCGGCTAGACTTTATCCAGGTTGTTCGGGGTTACTCTAGCTGGTAATCGGGTTGGAGGCTGGGTCACGCCCGTGGCCTTTAATGTTATGACCCCAGTGGACAGGGTCTCAGAGGAATGTGTAAGTCTGCGAAATACAAAAATCCTGCTCATAGGGCTGTGGTAACTGGGTTGACCAAATAGCTACTCCTAACGCCAACACTAGAAGTAGCCGGGGATCATGCCTACGGTGATCACTAGATGACTCGCGCCAGCCGGAGAATCTAACTACCCCTAGGAGAAGAAAACAAAGACCTCTCTTGCCTCCAGAGAAAGGGACCCCAAAGCAAGATACAAGCCCCCCACAAATAATAACGGTGAGGTAAGAGGAAATGACAAACACAGAAATGAACCAGGTTCAGCAAAGAGAGGCCAGCTTACTAATAGCAGAATAAAGCAAGATAACTTATCTGGTCAACAAAAACCCTATAAAAATCCACGCTGGAGATTCAAGAACCCCCGAACCGTCTAACGGTCCGGGGGGAGAATACCAGCCCCCTAGAGCTTCCAGCAAAGGTCAGGATACAGATAGGAACAAGCTGGACAAAAATACAAAACAAAAGCAAAAAGCAAGGAAGAAGACTTAGCTTGAAATACAGGAACCAGGATCAAAGGACAAGAGCACAACAGATTAGCTCTGATTTCAACGATGCCAGGCATTGAACTGAAGGTCCAAGGCGCTTATATAGCAACGCCCCAGAACTAACGGCCCAGGTGAGGATAAAGAAAAAGACAGACGCTCCAGAGTCAATTCACTAATGACCACTAGAGGGAGCAAAAAGCAAAATCACAACAGTACCCCCCCCTTAGTGAGGGGTCACCGAACCCTCACCACGACCACCAGGGCGATCAGGATGAGCGGCGTGAAAGGCACGAACCAAATCGGCCGCATGAACATCAGAGGCGACCACCCAGGAATTATCTTCCTGACCATAGCCCTTCCACTTGACCAGGTACTGAAGCCTCCGCCTGGAGAGACGAGAATCCAAGATCTTCTCCACCACGTACTCCAACTCGCCCTCAACCAACACCGGAGCAGGAGGCTCAGCAGAGGGAACCACAGGCACAACGTACCGCCGCAACAAGGACCTATGAAATACGTTGTGGATAGCAAACGACACAGGAAGATCCAGGCGAAAGGACACAGGATTAAGAATTTCCAATATCTTGTAAGGACCAATAAAACGAGGTTTAAATTTGGGAGAGGAAACCTTCATAGGAACAAAGCGGGAAGAAAGCCACACCAAATCCCCAACACGTAGTCGGGGACCCACACCGCGGCGGCGGTTGGCAAAGCGCTGAGCCCTCTCCTGTGACAACTTCAAGTTGTCCACCACAAGATTCCAGATCCGCTGCAACCTATCCACCACAGAATCCACCCCAGGGCAGTCAGAAGGTTCCACATGACCCGAAGAAAAACGAGGGTGGAAACCAGAGTTGCAGAAAAACGGCGAAACCAAGGTGGCGGAACTAGCCCGATTATTAAAGGCAAACTCAGCTAACGGCAAGAAGGTCACCCAATCGTCCTGATCAGCAGAGACAAAACACCTCAGATAAGCCTCCAAAGTCTGATTAGTTCGCTCCGTCTGTCCATTAGTCTGAGGATGGAAAGCAGACGAAAACGACAAGTCAATGCCCATCCTACTACAAAAGGATCGCCAGAATCTGGAAACGAACTGGGATCCTCTGTCTGACACAATATTCTCAGGGATGCCGTGCAAACGAACCACGTTCTGGAAAAACACAGGAACCAGATCGGAGGAGGAAGGCAGCTTAGGCAAAGGAACCAAATGGACCATCTTGGAGAAGCGATCACATATAACCCAGATAACAGACATGCCTTGAGACACCGGAAGATCAGAAATGAAATCCATGGAGATATGTGTCCAAGGTCTCTTAGGGACAGGCAAGGGCAAGAGCAACCCGCTGGCACGAGAACAGCAAGGCTTAGCTCGAGCACAAGTCCCACAGGACTGTACAAATGACCGCACATCCTTAGACAAGGAAGGCCACCAAAAGGATCTGGCCACCAGATCTCTGGTGCCAAAAATTCCTGGGTGACCTGCCAACACCGAGGAATGAACCTCGGAAATGACTCTGCTGGTCCACTTATCAGGCACAAACAGTCTGTCAGGTGGACAAGAATCAGGCCTATCAGCCTGAAATCTCTGCAACACACGTCGCAGATCTGGAGAAATAGCTGACAAGATAATACCATCCTTAAGAATACCAACAGGTTCAGCGACTCCAGGAGCATCAGGCACAAAGCTCCTGGAAAGAGCATCGGCCTTCACATTCTTTGAACCTGGTAAATACGAGACAACAAAGTCAAAACGGGAGAAAAACAATGACCAGCGGGCCTGTCTAGGATTCAGGCGTTTAGCAGACTCGAGATACATCAGATTTTTGTGATCAGTCAAGACCACCACACGATGCTTAGCACCCTCGAGCCAATGACGCCACTCCTCAAATGCCCATTTCATGGCCAACAACTCCCGATTGCCCACATCATAATTTCGCTCCGCAGGTGAAAACTTCCTAGAGAAAAAGGCGCAAGGTCTCATAACAGAGCAACCAGGGCCTCTCTGCGACAAAACGGCCCCTGCTCCAATCTCTGAAGCATCCACCTCAACTTGAAAGGGAAGCGAGACATCAGGCTGGCACAAAACAGGCGCCGAAGTAAACCGACGTTTCAACTCCTGGAAGGCCTCCACGGCGGCAGGAGCCCAATTAACCACATCGGAGCCCTTCTTGGTCATATCCGTCAGAGGTTTCACAATGCTAGAAAAGTTAGCGATAAAACGACGGTAGAAGTTAGCGAAACCCAAGAACTTCTGAAGACTCTTAACTGACGAGGGCTGAGTCCAATCAAGAATAGCTCGGACCTTGACTGGGTCCATCTCCACAGCAGAAGGGGAAAAAATGAACCCCAAAAAGGGAACCTTCTGTACACCAAAAAGACACTTTGAGCCCTTGACAAACAAAGAATTTTCACGCAAAATTTTAAAGACCATCCTGACCTGCTCCACATGCGAGTCCCAATTATCAGAAAAAAACCAGAATATCATCCAGATAAATGATCAAAAATTTATCCAGATAGTTCCGGAAAATGTCATGCATAAAGGACTGAAAAACTGAAGGGGCATTAGAGAGCCCAAAAGGCATCACCAAGTACTCAAAATGACCTTCGGGCGTATTGAATGCGGTTTTCCATTCATCCCCTTGCTTAATGCGCACAAGGTTGTACGCACCACGAAGGTCTATCTTGGTAAACCACTTGGCACCCTTAATCCGGGCAAACAAGTCAGACAACAGCGGCAAAGGATACTGAAATTTGACAGTGATCTTATTTAAAAGCCGATAGTCAATACAAGGCCTCAAAGATCCGTCCTTTTTAGCCACAAAAAAGAATCCCGCACCAAGAGGGGAAGAAGACGGACGGATGTGTCCCTTCTCCAGAGACTCCTTGATATATGAACGCATAGCGGTATGTTCAGGTACCGACAGATTAAACAGTCTCCCCTTAGGAAACTTACTGCCTGGAATCAAATCTATTGCACAGTCACATTCCCTATGAGGAGGCAATGCACTGGACCTGGACTCGCTAAAGACATCCTGATAATCAGACAAATACTCCGGAACTTCCGAAGGCGTAGAAGAAGCAATAGACACAGGCAGGGAATCCTCATGAATACCAAGACAGCCCCAACTAGACACTGACATAGCCTTCCAGTCAAGGACTGGATTATGGGTCTGTAACCATGGCAGCCCCAAAACAACCAAATCATGCATTTTATGTAGAACGAGAAAACGTATCACCTCGCGGTGTTCAGGAGTCATGCACATGGTAACCTGTGTCCAATACTGCGGCTTATTTTCTGCCAATGGCGTAGCATCAATACCCCTAAGAGGGATAGGATTTTCTAATGGTTCAAGAATAAAACCACAGCGCTTAGCAAAAGAGAGATCCATAAGACTCAGGGCAGCACCTGAATCTACAAACGCCATGACAGGATAAGATGACAATGAGCAAATCAAAGTTACAGACAGAATAAACTTAGGATGCAAATTACCAACGGTGACCGGACTAACAACCTTAGATATACGTTTAGAGCATGCTGAGATAACATGTGTAGAATCACCACAGTAGTAGCACAAGCCATTCCGGCGTCTATGAATTTTCCTCTCATTTCTAGTCAGGATTCTATCACATTGCATCAAATCAGGTGTCCGTTCAGACAACACCATGAGGGAATTTGCGGTTTTTCTATCACATTGCATCACATCAGGTGTCTGTTCAGACAACAACATGAGGGAATTTGCGGTTTTGCGCTCCCGCAACCGCCGGTCAATTTGAATAGCCAGGGACATGGTATCATTCAGACCTGTGGGAATGGGAAAACCCACCATAACATTCTTAATGGCCTCAGAAAGGCCATTTCTAAAATTAGCGGCCAGTGCACACTCGTTCCAATGTGTCAGCACGGACCATTTCCGAAATTTTTGGCAATACACCTCAGCCTCGTCCTGGCCCTGAGACATAGCCAGCAAGGCTTTCTCTGCCTGAATCTCAAGATTGGGTTCCTCATAAAGTAAACCGAGCGCCAGAAAAAACGCATCAATATCGGCCAATGCCGGATCTCCTGGCGCCAACGAAAAAGCCCAATCTTGAGGGTCACCCCGTAAGAATGAAATAACAATTTTTACTTGTTGAGCAGAGTCTCCAGACGAACAAGGTTTCAGGGACAAAAACAATTTACAATTATTCCTGAAATTCCTAAACTTAAATCGGTCTCCTGAAAACAGTTCAGGAATCGGAATCTTGGGTTCAGACCTAGGATTTCTGGTAACATAATCTTGTATACTCTGCACACGAGCGGCAAGCTGGTCCACATTGTAATCAAGGTCTGGACATTCATGTCTGCAGCAAGCTTAAGCCACTCTGAGGTAAAGGGGAAAAGGAAAAAAAAAAAATGAGAGAGGAAAAAAAAAACCTCAAAATTTTCTTTCTTATAATCCCACTTCTGCAATGCATTAAACATTTAATACTGGCCTGGCATACTGTTATGACCCCAGTGGACAGGGTCTCAGAGGAATGTGTAAGTCTGCGAAATACAAAAATCCTGCTCATAGGGCTGTGGTAACTGGGTTGACCAAATAGCTACTCCTAACGCCAACACTAGAAGTAGCCGGGGATCATGCCTACGGTGATCGCTAGATGACTCGCGCCAGCCGGAGAATCTAACTACCCCTAGGAGAAGAAAACAAAGACCTCTCTTGCCTCCAGAGAAAGGGACCCCAAAGCAAGATACAAGCCCCCCACAAATAATAACGGTGAGGTAAGAGGAAATGACAAACACAGAAATGAACCAGGTTCAGCAAAGAGAGGCCAGCTTACTAATAGCAGAATAAAGCAAGATAACTTATCTGGTCAACAAAAACCCTATAAAAATCCACGCTGGAGATTCAAGAACCCCCGAACCGTCTAACGGTCCGGGGGGAGAATACCAGCCCCCTAGAGCTTCCAGCAAAGGTCAGGATACAGATTGGAACAAGCTGGACAAAAATACAAAACAAAACAAAAGCAAAAAGCAAGGAAGAAGACTTAGCTTGAAATACAGGAACCCGGATCAAAGGACAAGAGCACAACAGATTAGCTCTGATTTCAACGATGCCAGGCATTGAACTGAAGGTCCAAGGCGCTTATATAGCAACGCCCCAGAACTAACGGCCCAGGTGAGGATAAAGAAAAAGACAGACGCTCCAGAGTCAATTCACTAATGACCACTAGAGGGAGCAAAAAGCAAAATCACAACACTTTAATTAGTCATTCTGGACTTTGGGCGTCGCCGATTATAGCTTGTGTCTTGTGCCTGGTGATCTCGGTCTGGAGTGGTGGTCTAGGAGAAGAAATATCGTATCTGGTGGTGTATTATCCTTTGTCATATTTCTCCTTCCTATATTTGTATTTGTTTTGCCCTGTGCACATTATAGTGCCTTCCTGTGTGTCTGCGGTGTGGTGCGTTTTTAGATTTCCCTGTTCTGTGCTTTCTGTAGGGGTTGGTGTGTGGTCTAATCACTGGGTGGCGGGTGGAGGTTTCAGCATAGGACTGAAACAGGAGTCAGGGTGAGGCCTGGCGGCCCAGACAAGCACACCATCAGTGTAAATTCTGGGAGAGGGACAGACAGGGTTTTCCCTAGTCTGAGGGATATTGCAGGGGCCCGGGTAATCAGCTGTAGTTTACTGTTATGATCCTAGTGGCAAGGATCGCAAGTTTGACTAGCTAAGTAACTAAACCGACGACCAGCTCTGGGGAAGTGGTATCTGGATTGACCGCAACCTGATCCTATCCGCAAACAACTATAGGCAGCCGTGGAACGTTACCTTGAAATCCTAGACGTCTCTTCACGGCCTGAGAAACTACCTATTCCTAGAGGGAAAGTAAAGTCCTTACTTGCCTCGGAGAAATGACCCCAAAGATATAGAAAAGCCCCCCACAAATATTAACGGTGAGTTAAGGGGAAAGCACAAACGCAGAGATGAAATAGATTTAGCAAATGAGGCCCGCTAACACTAGATAGCAGAAAATAGGAAGGGAGCTGTGCGGTCAATAGAAAACCCTAAGCAAAATATCCACGCAGAGATTGCTCGAGCTCCCGCACCAACTAACGGTGCGGGGGAAGCAACTCCGTACCCCAGAGCTTACCAGCAGCAAGAACTCACATATTAGCAAGCTGGACTAACTCATCATACACTGAAATCATATTGCAGACTGATGAGCAAAAAATAATCAAACAGAAACTTAGCTTCTCCAGAAGAGACTGAAAACGAAGATAATCAGGGGAGATCAGAATAGCACTGAATACATCGACAGCCGGCAACAAGTGGAGGTGAAGCAGAGCTAAATAGGAAACTCCCTAGTGCATAACGAGGCAGCTGATCCAGCCACAGATCCACAGGATAACAAACAAAGCCGAACCCGTTGAAGCGCCACACGGGCGCGAAACGGCCGTCGTTCTGCCTACACCTCTTCTTGTCATGTGAACACCCCCGTGCCGTGAAGTATCTTTTGCACAAATAAAGTACCTGGAAATTGAGACCGGTGAGTGCGGCCGCATCTTTATTCGTCTGTATGTAACAAACAAAGCCACCAGGGGGAGCCCAAAAACAAAACTCACACAATACCACCTGTGACCACAAGAGGGAGCCCGAAAACAGAGTTCACAACAGTACCCCCCCCTTGAGGAGGGGTCACCGAACCCTCATCAAAAACCCCCAGGGCGATCAGGGTGAGCCACATGGAAGGCACGAACCAAATCAGCCGCATGAACATCAGAGGCGACAACCCAGGAATTATCCTCCTGACCATAGCCCTTCCACTTAACCAAATACTGAAGCCTCCGTCTAGAAATACGAGAATCCAAGATCTTCTCCACCACGTATTCCAATTCTCCCTCAACTAGCACAGGGGCAGGAGGCTCAACCGAAGGAACCACAGGCACCACATACCTCCGCAACAACGACCGATAGAACACATTATGAATAGCAAACGATGCTGGGAGGTCCAAACGAAATGACACAGGGTTAAGGACTTCCAAAATCTTATAAGGACCGATAAACCGAGGCTTGAACTTGGGAGAGGAGACCTTCATAGGAACAAAGCGAGAAGACAACCACACCAAGTCCCCAACGCGAAGTCGGGGACCCACACAGCGACGGCGGTTGGCAAAGTGCTGAGCCTTCTCTTGTGACAGCTTCAAATTGTCCACCACATGATCCCAAATCTGATGCAACCTATCCACCACAAGATCCACTCCAGGACAGTCAGAAGGCTCCACCTGACCCGAGGAAAAACGAGGATGAAACCCCGAATTACAAAAAAAGGCGAAACCAAAGTAGCAGAACTAGCCCGATTATTAAGGGCAAATTCGGCCAATGGCAAAAAAGCCACCCAGTCGTCCTGATCAGCAGAAACAAAACATCTTAAATAGGTTTCCAAGGTCTGATTAGTTCACTCGGTCTGGCCATTCGTCTGAGGATGGAAGGCCGACAAAAAAGACAAATCAATGCCCATCTTAGCACAAAAGGTCCGCCAAAATCTAGACACAAACTGGGATCCTCTGTCGGAAACAATATTCTCAGGGATCCCGTGCAAACGAACCACATTTTGAAAAAACAGCGGAACCAACTCGGAGGAGGAAGGCAACTTAGGCAAGGGCACCAAATGGACCATCTTAGAAAAACGATCACACACCACCCAGATGACAGACATTCTCTGAGAGACAGGGAGATCTGAAATAAAATCCATGGAAATGTGCGTCCAAGGCCTCTTCGGGACAGGCAAAGGTAACAGCAAACCACTGGCACGAGAACAGCAAGGCTTAGCCCGAGCACAAATTCCACAAGACTGCACAAAGGAACGCACATCCCGCGACAAGGAAGGCCACCAAAAGGACCTGGCCACCAAATCTCTGGTACCAAATATTCCAGGATGGCCTGCCAACACCGAAGAATGAACCTCGGAAATAACTCTGTTGGTCCATCTATCTGGGACAGTCTCTCCGGTGGACAACGGTCAGGTCTATCCGCCTGAAACTCCTGCAGCACTCGTCGCAAATCTGGGGAGATGGCAGACAAAATCACCCCTTCTCTGAGGATACCAGCCGGCTCAGAATCTCCAGGAGAGTCAGGCACAAAACTCCTAGAAAGAGCATCAGCCTTCACATTCTTCGAACCAGGCAGGTACGAGACCACGAAATCAAAACGAGAGAAAAACAACGACCAACGAGCCTGTCTAGGATTCAGCCGCTTGGCCGACTCGAGATAAATCAGATTTTTGTGATCAGTCAAGACCACCACACGATGCTTAGCTCCCTCGAGCCAATGTCGCCACTCCTCAAATGCCCACTTCATAGCCAACAACTCCCGATTACCGACATCATAATTCCGCTCGGCAGGCGAAAACTTTCTTGAAAAGAAAGCACATGGCTTCATCACAGAGCCATCAGAGCTTCTCTGCGACAAAACAGCCCCCGCTCCAATCTCAGAAGCATCAACCTCGACCTGGAAAGGAAGAGAGACATCTGGCTGACATAAGACCGGAGCCGAGGAAAACCGGCGCTTCAGCTCCCGAAAGACCTCCACAGCTGCAGGAGACCAATTAGTAACATCAGAACCCTTCTTGGTCAAATCCGTCAAAGGCTTAACAACACCAGAAAAATTAGCGATGAAGCGACGGTAAAAATTAGCAAAACCCAAGAACTTCTGAAGACTCTTAACAGATGTAGGCTGAGTCCAGTCATGAATAGCCTGAACCTTGACTGGGTCCATCTCAATAGTAGAAGGGGAAAAAATGAAACCCAAAAAAGAAACCTTCTGGACTCCAAAAAGACATTTTGAGCCCTTCACAAATAAAGCATTGGCACGCAGGACCTGAAACACCATCCTGACCTGCTTAACATGGGACTCCCAATCATCAGAAAAAAACAGAAAATCATCCAGATACACAATCATAAATGTATCCAGATACTCGCGGAAGATGTCGTGCATGAAGGACTGAAAGACAGAAGGAGCGTTAGAAAGTCCAAAAGGCATCACCAAGTACTCGAAATGGCCTTCGGGCGTATTAAATGCAGTTTTCCATTCATCACCCTGCTTAATACGTACAAGGTTATACGCACCACGAAGATCTATCTTGGTGAACCAACTAGACCCCCTAATGCGAGCAAACAGATCAGATAACAATGGCAAAGGATACTGAAATTTGACCGTGATTTTATTTAGAAGGCGATAATCAATACAAGGTCTCAGGGAACCATCCTTCTTAGCCACAAAAAAGAATCCCGCACCCAGAGGGGAGGAGGAGGGGCGAATAAGTCCTTTCTCCAAAGACTCCTTTATATAACTCCGCATAGCAGCATGCTCCGGCACTGACAAATTGAAAAGTCGTCCCTTAGGAAACTTACTACCAGGAATCAAATTTATAGCACAATCACAATCCCTATGAGGAGGTAGAGAACTGAGTTTGGGCTCATCAAATACATCCTGGTAGTCCGACAAAAACGCAGGGACTTCAGAAGGAGTGGATGAAGCAATTGACACCACAGGAGCGTCGCCATGAATTCCCTGGCAACCCCAACTTGACACAGACATTGCTTTCCAATCCAGGACTGGATTATGAGTCTGCAACCATGGCAGACCCAACACGACAACATCATGCAAATTATGCAGAACAAGAAAGCGAATCACCTCCTGATGAACAGGAGTCATGCACATGGTCACTTGCGTCCAGTACTGAGGTTTATTCATAGCCAGTGGTGTAGCATCAATACCCCTTAGTGGAATAGGGAATTTTAAAGGCTCCAAAACAAAACCACAGCGCCGGGCAAATGACAAATCCATTAGGCTCAGGGCAGCACCTGAATCTACAAAAGCCATAACCGGGTAAGATGACAGGGAACAAATCAGGGTAACAGACAAAATGAACTTAGGCTGTAAAGTTCCGATGGTGACAGATTTATCAATCTTTTTTGTGCGCTTAGAGCATGCTGAGATAACATGAGCTGAGTCACCACAGTAAAAGCACAACCCATTTTGCCGTCTATAATTTTGCCATTCACTTCTGGTCAGAATTCTATCACATTGCATAGACTCAGGTGTCTGTTCAGAAGACACCGCCAAATGGTGCGCAGGTTTGCGCTCCCGCAAACGCCGATCAATCTGAATGGCCAGAGTCATTGACTCATTCAGACCTGCAGGCGTAGGGAACCCCACCATGACATTCTTAATGGCTTCAGAAAGACCCTTTCTGAAATTTGCAGCCAGGGCACACTCATTCCATTGAGTAAGCACCGACCATTTCCGAAATTTCTGGCAATACACCTCTGCTTCATCTTGCCCCTGAGAGAGGGCCAACAAAGCTTTTTCAGCCTGGTTCTCAAGATTAAGGTTCCTCATAGAGCAATCCAAGGGCCAGAAAAAACGCATCCACACTGAGCAATGCAGGATCCCCTGGCTCCAATGCGAAGGCCCAATCTTGAGGGTCGCCGCGCAAGAAAGAAAGAATAATCCTAACTTGCTGAACAGAATCACCAGAGGAACGAGGTTTCAAAGAAAAACAATTTACAATTGTTCTTAAAATTCAGGAACCTAGATCTATCTCCAGAAAACAACTCCGGAATAGGTATTCTAGGCTCTGACATAGGACTGTGAACAACAAAATCCTGAATACTTTGTACCCTTGCAGCAAGATGATCTACACTGGAGGCCAAACTCTGGATATCCATGTCAGCAGCTGAATTCAGAGCCACACCAAGATTAAGAGGAGGAGAGAAGCTAGACACACAGCAGCTAGACACACGGCAGCAAAAAAAAAATAAAAATCCTCAAGGCTTCTCTTCTCCTGCTTCTGCCATGCAATTAACACTTTATGGGCCGGCTGTACTGTTATGATCCTAGTGGCAAGGATCGCAAGTTTGACTAGCTAAGTAACTAAACCGACGACCAGCTCTGGGGAAGTGGTATCTGGATTGACCGCAACCTGATCCTATCCGCAAACAACTATAGGCAGCCGTGGAACGTTACCTGGAAATCCTAGACGTCTCTTCACGGCCTGAGAAACTACCTATTCCTAGAGGGAAAGTAAAGTCCTTACTTGCCTCAGAGAAATGACCCCAAAGATATAGAAAAGCCCCCCACAAATATTAACGGTGAGTTAAGGGGAAAGCACAAACGCAGAGATGAAATAGATTTAGCAAATGAGGCCCGCTAACACTAGATAGCAGAAAATAGGAAGGGAGCTGTGCGGTCAATAGAAAACCCTAAGCAAAATATCCACGCAGAGATTGCTCGAGCCCCCGCACCAACTAACGGTGCGGGGGAAGCAACTCCGTACCCCAGAGCTTACCAGCAGCAAGAACTCACATATTAGCAAGCTGGACTAACTCATCATACACTGAAATCATATTGCAGACTGATGAGCAAAAAATAATCAAACAGAAACTTAGCTTCTCCAGAAGAGACTGAAAACGAAGATAATCAGGGGAGATCAGAATAGCACTGAATACATCGACATCCGGCAACAAGTGGAGGTGAAGCAGAGCTAAATAGGAAACTCCCTAGTGCATAACGAGGCAGCTGATCCAGCCACAGATCCGCAGGATAACAAACAAAGCCACCAGGGGGAGCCCAAAAACAAAACTCACACAATACCACCTGTGACCACAAGAGGGAGCCCGAAAACAGAGTTCACAACAGTTTACCCAGTACCCGCATGACATTATAATCGGCCAAAATAAATTTTGGATGCCATGGATCCCATGACTTCCATAACCCGCCAGTTGGAGGCGCTGTCCTTACAGGTCACTGAGTTGAAGGGGGCAGTTCAGCAACAGGGTCTTGTAGTATCTAATGTGCAAGCTGAAACTGCAGGTAGAGTTGCAGAGCCAAAGATTCCTTTACCTGAGAGGTTTGCTGGGGAACGCAGTAAATTTGTTGTTTTTCATGAAGCTTGCAAATTATATTTTCGTATGTGCCCGGTTTCCTCAGGTAATGAGGTTCAGCGTGTGGGCCTGGTATTGTCATTACTGAACGGAGATCCCCAAGCATGGGCATTTGCATTACCATCTGATTCAGCTGCATTTAACTCAGTGGAGTTTTTTTTTCTGCTCTTGGGCTCATATATGATGATCCTGACAGATTGGCTCTAGCAGAATCTAAAATACGCGCTCTCCGCCAGGGGGAGCGAATGGCAGAGGATTACTGTTCTGAATTTCGCCACTGGGTGGTGGACACACAATGAAATGACCCGGTGCTGCGGAGTCAGTTTGTACATTGGGTTTCGAGAAGGGTTAAACAAGCCCTCCTGATGTATGAGACTCCTGCTTCTCTAGAGTCTGCCATGAGTCTTGTTATCCGCATTGATCGCCGTTTGCGTCAGGGGGTGCAAGAGACGCCGCTTATGGGGGAGGGCGTAGGTGCACGTGAGGTTGCTGCAGGTGAGCCCACAGAGCCTATGCAAATCGCTGGGGTGTCACATCATCGAGCCTCCTCACTCAGGAACCAGGGAGCCTGTTTTTGCTGTGGTAAAAAAGGGCATTATGTTAATGCATGACCTCTGTTTTCTAAGAAAAGCGCAATGGCGGAAAACTACTAAGCTTAGAGGGTGTGGAGGAGGCCAATCTGAGCTTATGCATATCCTCCATGGTGGTCTCTCAATGTATGCTTCCTGCCAGAGTTATGGTCGCTGGCAGAGTGCTGCCAATCACTGTTTTTGTGGATAGTGGGTCGGCCACTAATCTCATTGATGAGGAGTTTGCGCGCACGGCCGGGTTCACGGTCGAAAAACTGCCTCATCCTATCCGGGTGGTCACCATCAATGCTACTCCACTCCCATAGGGGGAGATTACTGAGTTTGTGGCTGAGGTTAAACTCCACATTGGGGTCCTGCAGTCTGAGCAAGTTACATGTAGCGTGCTCAGTAATCTTCCTGCACAAATGGTTCTGGGTTTTCCATGGTTGTCTATGCACATCCCGGTGACTGACTGGAAAACTCAGGACATAATTCAGTATAGCGGATTCTGCCAGGAGAATTGTCTGGCCACATGTGTGTCCGCTGTGACTCCTAGCATTCCTGAGTCACTGCTGGATTTTGTGGATCTGTTCTCTGAGAAGGGTTGCTCAGAATTGCCACCACATTGACCCTATGAGTGTACTATTAGGTTTAAACCAGGGGCCAAATTGCCAAAAGCTAGGATGTTTAACATCTCTGGTCCTGAGAGGCAAGCTTTAAAAGACTACATTGCTGAGAGTTTGAGCAAAGGGCACATCAGGCCTTCGTCCTCGCCGGTGGCAGCGGGGTTCTTCTTCGTTAAGAAGAAAGATGGCGGACTACGCCTGTGTCTGGATTTCAGGGAGTTAAACCAGATTAGGGTTCGTGATCCATACCCTATGCCACTGATACCTGATTTGTTCAACCAGGTGGCTGGTGCTAAGTGGTTTTCCAAGCTTGACCTCAGGGGGGCATACAACTTTATAAGAGTCCGTCAAGGTGATGAGTGGAAGACGGCTTTTAATACTCATGAGGGTCATTTTGAAAATTTGGTGATGCCATTTGGGTTGACAAACGCGCCTGCTGTATTTCAATATTTCATAAATGATGTGTTCTCGCATGTACTGGGGAAATTCATTATTGTGTACCTAGATGACATTCTCATTTATTCATGCGACCGTGATACTCATTTAGAGCATGTGAGGCAGGTGTTACAGCTACACAGAGAAAATAAGCTCTATGCAAAACTGGAGAAATGTTTTTTTTCGGTTCAGGAGTTGCCTTTCTTGGGTTATATTGTGTCTGCTTCAGGGTTTAAAATGGACGCCGCTAAGGTGCAAGCGGTGCTGCATTGGGAACGGCCTGATAACCTAAAAGCACTCCAGCGGTTCCTTGGATTTTCTAATTATTATAGAAAGTTTATCAAAGATTTTTCTACCATTGCTAAACCGCTTACTGACATGACGAAAAAGGGTACCAATTTTTCCGCCTGGCCTGAGGCTGCTGTGCGCGCATTCGAATTTCTGAAGAACAGTTTTGCTTCGGCCCCCATTCTGGTGCAACTGGACGTATCAAAACCGTTTACCGTGGAAGTTGATGCGTCTGAGGTTGGAGTGGGGCCGGTGCTGTCACAAGGCTCATCCTTGGGCGAGTTGCGTCCATGCGCCTACTTTTCCAAGAAGCTGTCGCCCGCCGAACGTAACTACGATATCGGCAACAGGGAGTTGTTGGCTATCAAGTTGGCTTTTGAGGAATGGCGACACTTCTTGGAGGGGTCGGTCCACCAGGTTACAGTTATCACCGACCATAAAAATCTGCTTTATTTAGAGTCAGCCAAGCGTCTGTCCCCCAGGCAGGCTCGCTGGGCATTGTTTTTCACGCGATACAACTTTTTTGATACGTACCGACTGGGGTCTAAGAACACTAAGGCAGATGCTTTATCTAGGTGTTTTCCGGGGGGAGAACCTCGGGGAGATCCGGTACCCATCCTCCAAAAGGGTGTAGTGGTCTCGGCTCTCACGACAGAGATTGCCGAGGCTCAGGAGGAAGTACCACCAGAGCTTCCCATTAACAGATCATTTGTACCGCTCCATCTTCGCCTAAAGGTGTTGGGTGAGCATCATGAGAAGAGAGGTACCTGCCTAGTTTAGTGGCAATGCTCCAAAACAATATAATCATCCAAAAAAGCAACAAAGAAGCAGTGTAGCCATAAAATAACAAGATTTTATTATAACATATATAGATACAAAAAATGCTAAAAAAGTTGTATGATAACAGTATGGGGGTAGAAACTATGCAAAAAAGTAACCACCAGGAGGTAGAATATAGTATAAATGTTAAATGCAGAGTAGTATATTACTTCAATAGCATATTTATGCGCAGAATATATATATATATATATATATATATATATAAAAGGCCACAAAAAAACCTTTCTTGTAGTATGATTATGCCAGACATAAATATGGGGCATAAAGCGCATAAAAAGAAACACCAGGCGTGCTAATTATAATGCCAAAAAATAACTATAACCAACATGTGTAAAAAAGGCTATACATATATAAATATATACCGATGGAAAGTCCAGAAAAAAGAGGCGCATACTATAGGGATATAACCCTTAAATCAACAAGATCGGTCTCATTTCAAAAAGTAGTTTTTTAAAGCAATACTAAGTTTTCCAGAGAAATTTAGGGCATACAACAGTAATATATATGGTGCTAGACCTATATCTACATATAGACCCAATAGTTTTCAAAGAGTATGCAGCTAGCTGGGAGGAGTAGTGGTTTGAAACCTACTAATAGCCAGTTTCACATGCACTGAAGATTATAACATAACCAATATAAAGCAAAGAGCCTGGATTATTACCTCACGGTGGTGGTGGCAGCGACCCGACGCGCGTTTCGCATTAAGCTTCGTCCGGGGAAGAGTGCATATTAAATATCTGTTGCCAAATGCTTAAATAGAAGGGGTTTAACTGGGATTGGTGGCAGTTTAATGGCGGCGCTTATGCGAGCACTCCCGTATGCTGCCGCTGCTGATCGGCGTCACGTGACGCCCGACCACGCCCCCCCGTTCGACGCGTCAGAGCGAGGGGCGGGCCAGATGCCAGCCAAGACGCGTCTCCACAGCGACCACAAAATCAGGAAGCCCACGCAAGCGCACACTGCACTTAAAATGGTAATAAGAAGTACGGACGCCATTCCAAATATATCTCTACTGCGTACGAAAAATAAAAGTAAGGAGAACCACGCACATTGTGCTAGAGGTTCTGAAAAACAATCATGAATGCTAATTGTATATACCGCATATGGCAACCCATAAGAGATGTTATAGGGAGGAGGACCGAACTATATTATAGTAGAACATACAATAAAAGCGCCAGTGTATAAATGTGAAGTGAAAAGTGCAGAAGCTCAATCGGAAACATAAAATATTGTTCCACATTATACACGTGCAGAATAAGTTATACTAAATATTATTACAAAAAAAGTATATAGTGCAGCAATCAAAAAAGCCAGAAGCATAAAATGTTGTACCACATAATATACGTGCAGAATAAGTTATGCTAGATATAATTACAAAGTGCAGCGATAAAAGAATGATGCTAGTGAAGCCATAAGGCTGTATAATATTGTTGATGACAAAAAGTGCTATATATTAAGTATTAGTGCATAAAGTGACCTGTGCATTGTATATATATAAACTGAAAAAAATCAAAAGTAAACATATACATAAAAACACGTAGATCGGGATTCATCCTTCCTGATAAGATAATATTGGTTTCATTTCCCATGGAGGCAACCATGTTGAAAGGTGGATAGATAAATTCATGACAGCATCAGACCTCGTAGAAGTGGAAAAATCGCCATTAAACCATTATTTCACAATATTCGCAAGTTTACTAGAGAAATAAGAAAACAGGAGTTAAAATTGAATACCAAATAAGCAATAAAAGCATACCTAAAAACATTAAAAATACTAAAGATATATATTTTTTATAAAAAAGGGGCATAACTAAGAACTTCATTTAAACCTGACGGTTGAATAGAACCCACCCTATAGATCCACTGAGCCTCTAGCTGTGCTAATTTTTTCTTCCAGTTACCTCCTCGAGTATCAACATAAACCTTATCAATGCCAATCTAATATATAAAGCTGAATGTGTGTGTGTGTGTATGTATGTATGTATGTATGTATGTCCGGGATTGGCATCTGAACCGTAGCAGCTACAGCCACAAAATTTTGCACAGTCACACGTCTGGACCCCGAGAGCGTCATAGGCTATGTTGTGAGGTGAAATTTTAACCCCGCGCTTTCCAATTCACCAAACAATTTTGCCCCTATCTACATAATGGGGAAAAAGTGAAAGGAAAAGTGTTGGAGGCGTCGCAGCTACAGGCACAAAATTTTGCACAGTCACACGTCTGGACCCTGAGAGCGTCAAAGCTATATTGTGAGGTGAAATTTTAACCCCGCGCTTTCCAATTCACCAAACAATTTTGCCCCTATCTACATAATGGGGAAAAAATGAAAGGAAAAGTGTTGGAGGCAAATTAACAGCTGCCAGATGTGAACAAGGGGGACTTAAAGAATGACAGCGATGGCACCAAAGAGTATATACTGTACAGTTGCTAAGGTGGGGCCCCAACATGGGATAATCACACCACCACGGGGATATGAACACACACACAAAATGCGCCACACACTACCACGTGCTCGAACACATATACCACCCTCAGTGCACATTTCACCACACATACACCAACCTCGCCACATAAAAGTAGAAACACAAAAGTCGCCGCTCAAAACTCGCCACGCGCAAAACTCTCCACATGCAAAACTCGCCACACGTGCAAAACTCGCCACACGCAAAACTTGCACACGCAGAAAAATTGCCACACGCAGAAAAATTGCCACATGCACAAAAGTTGCAACACATGCAAAAGTTGCCTCACACAAAACTTGCACATACTCAAAAGGCACCACACATAAAACTCGCCACGCGCAAAACTCGCCATGCGCAAAACTTGCTGCACACAACTTGCTACACTAACCTGTCACATGCAACTCGACACACAAAAAGTTGCTACACGCATGTCGCCACACAAAACTCATCTCACAAAAGTCCCTACATGCATGTCGCCACACGCAACTCAACACACACAACTTGACACACGAAACTCGCCCTAAAACACACACAAGTCTGGTATCCTTCAAAAATAAAAATCTGATTAATAAGCAGACAAACTACAAGAGCAACAAATGTACCATATAGGAATCCGGCAGCTGTCAGTCACATGACCAGTCTATTATGTGTATGTGTGAGCTAATATATACTGCCAGGGGGTGGGCTTACTGTTGGCTGGGGATTTATCAGGCTGCCATTTTAGCTTACAAATACTGAGGTAAAAATACTGACCAAATAACGTGTGAACGAGGGCTAATACAGGAGGAGATGACATACAGCTATATACTATATACAGGAGATGACACACAGGTATATACTATTTACAGGGGAGATGACACACAGGTATATACTATATACAGGAGGAGATGACACACAGATATATACTATATACAGGAGAGATGACACACAGGTATATACTATATAGAGGAGGAGATGACATACAGGTACATACTACATACAGGAGGAGATGACATACAGGTATATACTATATACAGGAGGAGATGACACACAGGTATATACTATATACAGGAGCAGATTACCTACAGGTATATAGTATATACAGGAGGAGATGACACAGGTATATGCTATGTATAGGAGGAGATGACATACAGGTATATACTATATACAGGAGATGACACACAGATATATACTATATATAGGTGAGATGACACACAGGTATATACTATATACAGGAGATTACATACAGGTATATCTAATATATAAAGCTGAATGTGTGTATGTATGTATGTGTGTATGTCCGGGATTGGCATCTGTACCGTCGCAGCTACAGCCACAAAATTTTGCACAGTCACACGTCTGGACCCCGAGAGCGTCATAGGCTATGTTGTGAGGTGAAATTTTAACCCCGCGCGTTCCAATTCACCAAACAATTTTGCTCCTATCTACATAATGGGGAAAAAGTGAAGGGAAAAGTGTTGGAGGAAAATTGACAGCTGCCAGATGTGAACAATGAGGACTTAAAGAATGAGAGCGATGGCGACAAAGAGTATATACCGTACAGTTGCTAAGGTGGGGCCCCGACATGGGATACTCACCACACACGGGGATATGAACACAAACACAAAATGCGCCACACACTACCACGTGCTTGAACACATATACCACCCTCAGCACACATTTCACCACACACACACACCAACCTCGCCACATAAAAGTCGAAACACAAAAGTCACCACTCAAAACTCGCTACATTCAAAACTCGCCATATGCAAAACTAGGCTCACGCAAAACTCGCCACACGTGCAAAACTCACCTCATGGAAAACTCACCTCATGCAAAACTTGCACACACAGAAAAATTGCCATATGTACAAAAGTTGCACCACATGCAAAAGTTGCCTCACACAAAACTTGCACATACTCAAAAGGCACCACACATAAAACTCGCCACGCGCAAAACTCGCCATGCACAAATCTTGCTGCACACAACTTGCTACACTAACCTGTCACATGCAACTCAACACACAAAATGTTGCTACACGCATGTCGCCACACAAAACTCATCTCACAAAAGTCGCTACATGCATGTCGCCACACGCAACTCAACACACACAACTTGACACATAAAACTCGCCCTAAAACACACACAAGTCTGGTATTGTCCTTCAAAAATAAAAATCTGATTAATAAGCAAACTACAAGAGCAACAAATGTACCATATAGGAAATACGGCAGCTGTCAGTCACATGACCTGTCTATTATGTGTATGTGTGAGCTAATATATACTGCCAGGGGGGAGGGCTTCCTGTTGGCTGGGGATTTATCAGGCTGCCAATAGCAACCAATCACAGCTCAGCTTCTATTTTGCTACAGTTAATTAACCTGAGCTCTGATTGGTTAATATAGGCAACAAAGACATTCTCAGTATAACAAAGCTAATATATGTTGTGAAATGCTTCTATTTGCTTAGTTTTTGCCTTTTAATAATTACATTTCTATCTATTTGTTTTGTGGTTTTTGTGTGCAGAATAAATTTTTGTTAACACATTCTATTTTGCTAACAGCAGTCATTAACCCGGGCGAAGCCGGGTAGTACAGCTAGTAACAGATAAAAGTGTGGCATCACAGTCATGGTGTTTCCTAAAGTGCCTAGGAATGGGCTTTAGGAGTGTGGGGTCATCCACCTTTGATGCACCCAAAATATCTCGGTAATGTTCTCTTGCCCTGATTTTAAGTGGCCTAGAGGTGAGTCCCACATATGATTTGGGGCAGGGACAAGTTGCTAGATATACTACCCCAGTGGTGTTACACGTTATGTGTTGCGTTATGGTGAACGTATTCTTACCATCACATGATTTGAATTCGGTTGCACGCAGCATGTTGGGGCAAGCAATACATTCCCCACACGGGTAGAATCCCCATTTAGGACCTCTGGAAGTGAAACTTTTCTCTATTTGCGGTTCATGGTAATAACTATGAACAAGTTGGTCTTTTAGATTTGGTGATCGCCGGAAAGTAATGGCTGGGTTCTGTGGTAGATATTTATTAAGGGTACGGTCAGTCATTAGAATAGGCCAATATTTTCTTAAGGCTTCTCTCATTTCGAACCATTTGCCATTATACGTGGAAATAAAGCGTACCGTTGTTTCTGCGGTAGTTTTTGTATGTGGTTGCAGTAAATCAGAGCGTCTTGCATTTCTGGCTTTTTTAACACCCTTCTTTATGCTTCTCTTTGAGTAGCCTCGCTCTTCAAATCTCTTCGCAAGCGCACAAGCTTGTTCTTGGAACGCCGAGTCATTGGAACAGATTCGTCTAACCCTCAAAAATTGTCCCGTAGGGATACTGTCTATGAGAGGTTTGGGATGGGAGGATGAGGCATGGAGCAAGCTGTTTACGGCAGTTGTCTTCCGAAAAACATCAGTTTCCAAAGTTTTTCCCACTCCTCCTGAAATTTGAATATCCAAAAAGTCAATGGTAGTCTGACTATACTGAACAGATAGTCTAATATTCAAATCATTGTCATTCAGGATTTTAACAAACTCGAGGAGGTCCCGCTCTGAACCCTGCCAGATGAACAAAATGTCATCTATATAGCGGGTCCAGAACAGGACCCCCTCGATATGTGCCACCGGTTTGGTGAAAAAAAGCCCCCTCTCCCACATACCCAAAAACAAGTTTGCGTATGAGGACGCAAAAGCCGCACCCATAGCGGTGCCCTGTTTTTGGAGGTAGATGGTCTCCTTAAAAATAAAAAAATTATGCTCCAGGGCAAATGTTAACAAACTGAGGAGAAAGTCAACAAAATCAGGTTCATGCTCGGTCATTGTCAAGAATGTCTTAACCGCTTGAATTCCGTCACGATGATGAATGGAAGTATACAACGACTCGACGTCCATCGAAACGAGCCACATATCCTCATCCCATGGTATCCCCTCGATTTTTCTCAGGACATCACTGGTGTCCTTAGCATAAGATGGGAGGTCGGATACCAACGGCTTAAGGTGAAAGTCCAAGAATTTTGAAATAGTTTCACACAAATTGCCATTGCCTGAGACTATAGGCTGCCCAGGTGGAATATCACGATTTTTGTGAATCTTGGGGGTGAAGTAGATGCAGGCCATTCTTGGATATTGAGGGATGAGATGACTGTGCAAATCTTTTGAGATGAGGCCATTGCAGAATGCCTCATCCAAAATATTTTGCAGTTCTTGTTGGAATTTGGATGTAGGGTTGAACGTAAGCCTTTTATAACAAGTCTCATCTCGTAACTGTCTAAAGGCTTCTCTTTCATACATATGGGTTGGCCATACTACAACGTTACCCCCCTTATCAGCAGGCTTGATTAACACCCCCTCAAGATTTTTCAACTCCTTCAAGGCTGCCCTGTGCACTCTCGAAAGATTATGTTTGATAGTGGATGTTCCAATTTTTTCAAATTCCCTAGTAACTAGTCTGACAAACGTATCTATGTCAGGGTAGAGATTTAAAGGGGGAAATTTTTTGGGTATGGGAGGAGAAAATTTCAAATTACCTGCATCCATTCCATAGTTAGTTTGCTGTTCATTCTCCAACTCCTCCAAAATAGCTATAGCTTGCAGGTCTGCATCCGTCCAGTCCTCCCCGGTGGGTTTATCATGTAATTTCTTGAGGACCAGTTTACGGGCAAAAAGTTGCAGATCCTTTATAGCTAAAAAGGAATTAAAGGATGAAGTGGGTGAGAAAGATAAACCTAAACTAAGCACCTCTTGTTGTGCTTTTGTAAGCTCACAGTTGGAAAGGTTAATCACCTGCAATTTAGAGGTCGAAGCACCCCCATTATTTCTCCCAAATCTCCTAGGAGTATCATTCTTCCTTCTGTAGTTGTTCTTACGCAGATTATATATCCGATTGTGTGTTTCTTCTCCTTCACTTGAGGATAATGATGATAGAGAGGATGAACGAGATAAATTAGGGGGTTTAGAAGTAGAGGATTGCCATCTGTAAACTGTCCCACTTTTATAATCCTGTAGATCTCTCTGAAACTTTTTTGCTTTAGTTTCTTTTATTTCCTTTTCCCAGATGGAGAATTGATTATCAATTTCTTTGTTAAATCCATCCATTTCGGATGCAGTTAAATTTTCATTTAATTTCTTCTGAGTGTCCTCAATATCTGTATCCAGCTTAGCTAAGTTTTTTTTATTGTTGCCTATGAGGAGTTCCATAAACACTTTGGAGCAGATCGTACAGGCTTCCTCCCATCTTGTCTTGAAAATCATATCATCTACTGGGAAAGAGGGCATAATACGTACCCGTAGACCTCTCGGTATGAGGCCTTTTGCCAGATAATTTTCCAAGGACGCTTTATTCCACCAAGTTCGAGTTCTCTTTTTTTAAAAATATTTCATAGAGGTTTTCAGTTCTAATTTTTGCCCACTTTCAATAGACACTTGTTGCATAGATTCCCCACCAAAAACTGTATCAATAGACGTAAGCCAGCTTTTATCCCTGGCTTTTAAATCCATCCTGGCAGAAAATATAAAGAAACTGTAAACGAGTACAGCAAAAACAATACATCAAAAGAAGAGAGGTACCTGCCTAGTTTAGTGGCAATGCTCCAAAACAATATAATCATCCAAAAAAGCAACAAAGAAGCAGTGTAGCCATAAAATAACAAGATTTTATTATAACATATATAGATACAAAAAATGCTAAAAAAGTTGTATGATAACAGTATAGGGGTAGAAACTATGCAAAAAAGTAACCATCAGGAGGTAGAATATAGTATCAATGTTAAATGCAGAGTAGTATATTGCTTCAATAGCATATTTATGCGCAGAATATATATATAAAAGGCCACAAAAAAACCTTTCTTGTAGTATGATTATGCCAGACATAAATATGGGGCATAAAGCGCATAAAAAGAAACACCAGGCGTGCTAATTATAATGCCAAAAAATAACTATAAACAACATGTGTAAAAAAGGCTATACATATATAAATATATACCGATGGAAAGACCAGAAAAAAGAGGCGCATACTATAGGGATATAACACTTAAATCAACAAGATCGGTCTCATTTCAAAAAGTAGTTTTTTAAAGCAATACTAAGTTTTCCAGAGAAATTTAGGGCATACAACAGTAATATATATGGTGCTAGACCTATATCTACATATAGACCCAATAGTTTTCAAAGAGTATGCAGCTAGCTGGGAGGAGTAGTGGTTTGAAACCTACTAATAGCCAGTTTCACATGCACTGAAGATTATAACATAACCAATATAAAGCAAAGAGCCTGGATTATTACCTCACGGTGGTGGCAGCAACCCGACGCGCGTTTCGCATTAAGCTTCGTCCGGGGAAGAGTGCATATTAAATATCTGTTGCCAAATGCTTAAATAGAAGGGGTTTAACTGGGATTGGTGGCAGTTTAATGGCGGCGCTTATGCGAGCACTCCCGTATGCTGCCGCTGCTGATCGGCGTCACGTGACGCCCAACCACGCCCCCCGTTCGACGCGTCAGAGCGAGGGGCGGGCCAGACGCCAGCCAAGATGCGTCTCCACAGCGACCACAAAATCAGGAAGCCCACGCAAGCTCACACTGCACTGAAAATGGTAATAAGAAGTACGGACGCCATTCCAAATATATCTCTACTGCGTACGAAAAATAAAAGTAAGGAGAACCACGCACATTGCGCTAGAGGTTCTGAAAAACAATCATGAATGCTAATTGTATATACCGCATATGGCAACCCATAAGAGATGTTATAGGGAGGAGGACCGAACTATATTATAGTAGAACATACAATAAAAGCGCCAGTGTATAAATGTGAAGTGAAAAGTGCAGAAGCTCAATCGGAAACATAAAATATTGTTCCACATTATACACGTGCAGAATAAGTTATACTAAATATTATTACAAAAAAAGTATATAGTGCAGCAATCAAAAAAGCCAGAAGCATAAAATGTTGTACCACATAATATACGTGCAGAATAAGTTATGCTAGATATAATTACAAAGTGCAGCGATAAGAGAATGATGCTAGTGAAGCCATCAGGCTGTATAATATTGTTAATGACAAAAAGTGCTATATATTAAGTATTAGTGCATAAAGTGACCTGTGCATTGTATATATATAAACTGAAAAAAATCAAAAGTAAACATATACATAAAAACACATAGATCGGGATTCATCCTTCCTGATAAGATAATATTGGTTTCATTTCCCATGGAGGCAACCATGTTGAAAGGTGGATAGATAAATTCATGACAGTATCAGACCTCGTAGAAGTGGAAAAATCGCCATTAAACCATTATTTCACAATATTTGCAAGTTTACTAGAGAAATAAGAAAACAGGAGTTAAAATTGAATACCAAATAAGCAATAAAAGCATACCTAAAAACATTAAAAATACTAAAGATATATATTTTTTATAAAAAAGGGGCATAACTAAGAACTTCATTTAAACCTGACGGTTGAATAAAACCCACCCTATAGATCCACTGAGCCTCTAGCTGTGCTAATTTTTTCTTCCAGTTACCTCCTCGAGTATCAACATAAACCTTATCAATGCCAATAACAGATAAAAGTGTGGCATCACAGTCATGGTGTTTCTTGTTATTTTATGGCTACACTGCTTCTTTGTTGCTTTTTTGGATGATTATATTGTTTTGGAGCATTGCCACTAAACTAGGCAGGTACCTCTCTTCTTTTGATGTATTGTTTTTGCTGTACTCGTTTACAGTTTCTTTATATTTTCTGCCAGGATGGATTTAAAAGCCAGGGATAAAAGCTGGCTTACGTCTATTGATACAGTTTTTGGTGGGGAATCTATGCAACAAGTGTCTATTGAAAGTGGGCAAAAATTAGAACTGAAAACCTCTATGAAATATTTTTTAAAAAAGAGAACTCGAACTTGGTGGAATAAAGCGTCCTTGGAAAATTATCTGGCAAAAGGCCTCATACCGAGAGGTCTACGGGTACGTATTATGCCCTCTTTCCCAGTAGATGATATGATTTTCAAGACAAGATGGGAGGAAGCCTGTACGATCTGCTCCAAAGTGTTTATGGAACTCCTCATAGGCAACAATAAAAAAAGCTTAGCTAAGCTGGATACAGATATTGAGGACTGTCATGGTTCTCAATGGCAAGAGAACGTAGTAAAGCATACAAAAGGACTAGCTCTTGGAAGATGGAAACTCGAGCTGACTGTGAGCTAAACCTACCGCACAACTAACAGTGGCCGGGTAGCGTGCCTACGTTTTATCCCTAGACGCCCAGCGCCAGCCGGAGGACTGACTGACCCTAGCAGAGGAAAATACAGACCTGGCTTACCTCTAGAGAAATTTTCCCCAAAAGGCAGACAGTAGCCCCCACATATATTGTCAGTGATTTCAGAGGAAATTGACATACGAAGTATGAAGATAGGTTTAGCAAATTGAGGTCCGCTTACTAGATAGTAGGAAGACAGAAAAGGGAACTTCACAGTCAGCTGAAAACCCTTTCAAAACACCATCCTGAAATTACTTTAAGACTCTAATATCAACTCATGACACCAGAGTGGCAATTTCAGCTCACAAGAGCTTCCAGCCTCAGAAATATTCAATCACAGAGAACTGGAACAAAAATGCAAAACAAACTTAGGACTACAAGTCCAACTTAGCTGATAGTAGTCTAGGAGCAGGAACATGCAACAGAAAGGCTTCTGGTAACATTGTTGGCCGGCATAGAAATGACTGAGGAGCAAGGCTAAATAGAAAACTCCCAAATCCTGATGGAAACAGGTGAACAGAGGAGATGAAGCACACAAGTTCAGTACCACCAGTGACTACCGGGGGAGCCCAGAAACCAAAATCACAACAGAGGACACTCAGAAGAAATTAAATGAAAATTTAACTGCATCCGAAATGGATTGATTTAACAAAGAAATTGATAATCAATTCTCCATCTGGGAAAAGGAAATAAAAGAAACTAAAGCAAAAAAGTTTCAGAGAGATCTACAGGATTATAAAAGTGGGACAGTTTACAGATGGCATCCTCTACTTCTAAACCCCCTAATTTATCTCGTTCATCCTCTCTATCATCATCATCCTCAAGGGAAGGAGAAGAAACACACAATCGGATATATAATCTGCGTAAGAACAACTACAGAAGGAAGAATGATACTCCTAGGAGATTTGGGAGAAATAATGGGGGTGCTTCGACCTCTAAATTGCAGGTGATTAACCTTTCCAACTGTGAGCTTACAAAAGCACAACAAGAGGTGCTTAGTTTAGGTTTATCTTTCTCACCCACTTCATCCTTTAATTCCTTTTTAGCTATAAAGGATCTGCAACTTTTTGCCCGTAAACTGGTCCTCAAGAAATTACATGATAAACCCACCGGGGAGGACTGGACGGATGCAGACCTGCAAGCTATAGCTATTTTGGAGGAGTTGGAGAATGAACAGCAAACTAACTATGGAATGGATGCAGGTAATTTGAAATTTTCTCCTCCCATACCCCAAAAATTTCCCCCTTTAAATCTCTACCCTGACATAGATACGTTTGTCAGACTAGTTACTAGGGAATTTGAAAAAATTGGAACATCCACTATCAAACATAATCTTTCGAGAGTGCACAGGGCAGCCTTGAAGGAGTTGAAAAATCTTGAGGGGGTGTTAATCAAGCCTGCTGATAAGGGGGGTAACGTTGTAGTATGGCCAACCCATATGTATGAAAGAGAAGCCTTTAGACAGTTACGAGATGAGACTTGTTATAAAAGGCTTACGTTCAACCCTACATCCAAATTCCAACAAGAACTGCAAAATATTTTGGATGAGGCATTCTGCAATGGCCTCATCTCAAAAGATTTGCACAGTCATCTCATCCCTCAATATCCAAGAATGGCCTGCATCTACTTCACCCCCAAGATTCACAAAAATCGTGATATTCCACCTGGGCGGCCTATAGTCTCAGGCAATGGCAATTTGTGTGAAACTATTTCAAAATTCTTGGACTTTCACCTTAAGCCGTTGGTATCCGACCTCCCATCTTATGCTAAGGACACCAGTGATGTCCTGAGAAAAATCGAGGGGATACCATGGGATGAGGATATGTGGCTCGTTTCGATGGACGTCGAGTCGTTGTATACTTCCATTCATCATCGTGACGGAATTCAAGCGGTTAAGACATTCTTGAAAATGACCGAGCATGAACCTGATTTTGTTGACTTTCTCCTCAGTTTGTTAACATTTGCCCTGGAGCATAATTTTTTTATTTTTAAGGAGACCATCTACCTCCAAAAACAGGGCACCGCTATGGGTGCGGCTTTTGCGTCCTCATACGCAAACTTGTTTTTGGGTATGTGGGAGAGGGGGCTTTTTTCACCAAACCGGTGGCACATATCGAGGGGGTCCTGTTCTGGACCCGCTATATAGATGACATTTTGTTCATCTGGCAGGGTTCAGAGCGGGACCTCCTCGAGTTTGTTAAAATCCTGAATGACAATGATTTGAATATTAGACTATCTGTTCAGTATAGTCAGACTACCATTGACTTTTTGGATATTCAAATTTCAGGAGGAGTGGGAAAAACTTTGGAAACTGATGTTTTTCGGAAGACAACTGCCGTAAACAGCTTGCTCCATGCCTCATCCTCCCATCCCAAACCTCTCATAGACAGTATCCCTACGGGACAATTTTTGAGGGTTAGACGAATCTGTTCCAATGACTCGGCGTTCCAAGAACAAGCTTGTGCGCTTGCGAATAGATTTGAAGAGCGAGGCTACTCAAAGAGAAGCATAAAGAAGGGTGTTAAAAAAGCCAGAAATGCAAGACGCTCTGATTTACTGCAACCACGTACAAAAACTACCGCAGAAACAACGGTACGCTTTATTTCCACGTATAATGGCAAATGGTTCGAAATGAGAGAAGCCTTAAGAAAATATTGGCCTATTCTAATGACTGACCGTACCCTTAATAAATATCTACCACAGAACCCAGCCATTACTTTCCGGCGATCACCAAATCTAAAAGACCAACTTGTTCATAGTTATTACCATGGACCGCAAATAGAGAAAAGTTTCACTTCCAGAGGTCCTAAATGGGGATTCTACCCGTGTGGGGAATGTATTGCTTGCCCCAACATGCTGCGTGCAACCGAATTCAAATCATGTGATGGTAAGAATACGTTCACCATAACGCAACACATAACGTGTAACACCACTGGGGTAGTATATCTAGCAACTTGTCCCTGCCCAAATCATATGTGGGACTTACCTCTAGGCCACTTAAAATCAGGGCAAGAGAACATTACCGAGATATTTTGGGTGCATCAAAGGTGGATGACCCCACACTCCTAAAGCCCATTCCTAGGCACTTTAGGAAACACCATGACTGTGATGCCACACTTTTATCTGTTATTGGCATTGATAAGGTTTATGTTGATACTCGATGAGGTAACTGGAAGAAAAAATTAGCACAGCTAGAGGCTCAGTGGATCTATAGGGTGGGTTCTATTCAACCGTCAGGTTTAAATGAAGTTCTTAGTTATGCCCCTTTTTTATAAAAAATATATATCTTTAGTATTTTTAATGTTTTTAGGTATGCTTTTATTGCTTATTTGGTATTCAATTTTAACTCCTGTTTTCTTATTTCTCTAGTAAACTTGCGAATATTGTGAAATAATGGTTTAATGGCGATTTTTCCACTTCTACGAGGTCGGATGCTGTCATGAATTTATCTATCCACCTTTCAACATGGTTGCCTCCATGGGAAATGAAACCAATATTATCTTATCAGGAAGGATGAATCCCGATCTACGTGTTTTTATGTATATGTTTACTTTTGATTTTTTTCAGTTTATATATATACAATGCACAGGTCACTTTATGCACTAATACTTAATATATAGCACTTTTTGTCATTAACAATATTATACAGCCTTATAGCTTCACTAGCATCATTCTTTTATCGCTGCACTTTGTAATTATATCTAGCATAACTTATTCTGCACGTATATTATGTGGTACAACATTTTATGCTTCTGGCTTTTTTGATTGCTGCACTATATACTTTTTGTGTAATAATATTTAGTATAACTTATTCTGCACGTGTATAATGTGGAACAATATTTTATGTTTCCGATTGAGCTTCTGCACTTTTCACTTCACATTTATACACTGGCGCTTTTATTGTATGTTCTACTATAATATAGTTCGGTCCTCCTCCCTATAACATCTCTTATGGGTTGCCATATGCGGTATATACAATTAGCATTCATGATTGTTTTTCAGAACCTCTAGCGCAATGTGCATGGTTCTCCTTACTTTTATTTTTCGTACGCAGTAGAGATATATTTGGAATGGCGTCCGTACTTCTTATTACCATTTTCAGTGCAGTGTGCGCTTGCGTGGGCTTCCTGATTTTGTGGTCGCTGTGGAGACGCGTCTTGGCTGGCGTCTGGCCCGCCCCTCGCTCTGACGCGTCGAACGGGGGGGCGTGGTCGGGCGTCACGTGACGCCGATCAGCAGCGGCAGCATACGGGAGTGCTCGCATAAGCGCCGCCATTAAACTGCCACCAATCCCAGTTAAACCCCTTCTATTTAAGCATTTGGCAACAGATATTTAATATGCACTCTTCCCCGGACGAAGCTTAACGCGAAACGCGCGTCGGGTCGCTGCCACCACCGTGAGGTAATAATCCAGGCTCTTTGCTTTATATTGGTTATGTTATAATCTTCAGTGCATGTGAAACTGGCTATTAGTAGGTTTCAAACCACTACTCCTCCCAGCTAGCTGCATACTCTTTGAAAACTATTGGGTCTATATGTAGATATAGGTCTAGCACCATATATATTACTGTTGTATGCCCTAAATTTCTCTGGAAAACTTAGTATTGCTTTAAAAAACTACTTTTTGAAATGAGACCGATCTTGTTGATTTAAGGGTTCTATCCCTATAGTATGCGCCTCTTTTTTCTGGACTTTCCATCGGTATATACAGTATTTATATATATAAATATATATAGCCTTTTTTACACATGTTGGTTATAGTTATTTTTTGGCATTATAATTAGCACGCCTGGTGTTTCTTTTTATGTGCTTTATGCCCCATATTTATGTCTGGCATAATCATACTACAAGAAAGGTTTTTTTGTGGCCTTTTATATATATATTCTGCGCATAAATATGCTATTGAAGTAATATACTCTTCTGCATTTAACATTGATACTATATTCTACCTCCTGGTGGTTACTTTTAGTTTCTACCCCCATACTGTTATCATACAACTTTTTTAGCATTTTTTGTATCTATATATGTTATAATAAAATCTTGTTATTTTATGGCTACACTGCTTCTTTGTTGCTTTTTTTGGATGATGATACTGTTCTGGCTGGCCATCCAGGGGTTAGGGGTACCTTGGAGTTGGTGTCGCGTCGGTTTTGGTGGCCCAAAATTCGACAGGACGTTGTCTCGTACGTATCAGCATGTACCACGTGTGCTAGGGCTAAGACGCCTCGCTCCCGTCCTGCTGGCTCATTACATCCTCTAGGGGTTCCCAGTAGGCCATGGACGGAGATCTCCATGGATTTTATTACAGACCTGCCCTCCTCAGCTGGGAACACGGTCATCTTGGTGGTTGTTGATCGGTTCTCAAAGATGTCGCACATTGTGTCCTTGCCTTCGTTGCCTAACGCGAAGACTCTGGCTCAGGTTTTTGTGCAGGAGGTGGTCAGACTTCACGGGGTCCCGTCTGACATAGTGTCGGATAGGGGTACTCAGTTTGTGGCAAAGTTTTGGAAAGCATTTTGCTCTCGGCTGGGGATCAAGTTGTCGCATTCTTCGGCGTTTCATCCTCAGTCGAATGGTCAGACCGAGCGTATGAACCAGAATTTGGAGCAGTACTTACGCTGTTTTGTTTCTGACAACCAGGAGGAGTGGTCGACGTTCCTTCCTTTGGCTGAGTTTGCCATTAATAATCACCGCCAGGAATCATCTGAGGAGTCCCCGTTCTTTTGTGTTTATGGGTACCATCCTCAATTTTGTACTCTGCGTCAGGGTGGCTCTGCTGGCATTCCGGAGGAGGACCAGCTAGGAGCACAACTGTCAGCTGTTTGGAGGAGAGTGAAACAGCGCTTGCTGAGCGTGGGTGCAAGGTACAAACGAGTGGCTGACAGTAAATGTGTGCCACGTCCGGACCTGAGTGTGGGTGATTGGGTGTGGTTGTCCACAAAAAACATAAAACTCAAAGTACCATCCCTGAAATTGGGTCCAAGGTTTATTGGTCCATTTAGGGTCGCCGCCATCATTAACCCGGTAGCCTACCGATTGGAGCTTCCTACGGTTTATAAAATACACAACGTGTTTCACAGATCTCTTTTAAAGAAGGTGGTGGGTTCCGTGGATGCAGCGCCGATGCCACCTCCAGTCTTGGTGGATGGCAATTTGGAGTTTGAAGTCTCCAAGGTGGTTGACTCTCGTATAGTGCGCCGCACATTACAGTACCTGGTACACTGGCGTGGTTATGGGCCGGAGGAGAGGTCTTGGGTACCAGCTTCGGACATACATGCCGACCGGCTGGTCAAGATGTTTCACCGCCGCCATCCGGACAAGCCGGGTCCTATAAGTCGTGAAGGCCCTGGGGTCCCTCGTAGAAGGCGGGGTACTGTCATGTCAGACGATATTCACACTAGGGCGTCCGACAGACAGCGGCAATTCCACATTCGTCCACTATACGCTCTGTGGCGCCGGCTAGACTTTATCCAGGTTGTTTGGGGTTAATCTAGCTGGTAATCGGGTTGGAGGCTGGGTCACGCCTGTGGCCTTTAAATAGTCATTCTGGAATTTGGGTGTCGCCGATTATAGTTTGTGTCTTGTGCCTGGTGATCTCGGTCTGGAGTGGTGGTCTAGGAGAAGAAATATCGTATCTGGTGGTGTATTATCCTTTGTCATATTTCTCCTTCCTATATTTGTATTTGTTTTGCCCTGTGCACATTATAGTGCTTTCCTGTGTGTCTGCGGTGTGGCGCGTTTTTAGTTTTCCCTGTTCTGTGCTTTCTGTAGGAGTTGGTGTGTGGTCTAATCACTGGGTGGTGGGTGGAGGTTTCAGCATAGGACTGAAACAGGAGTCAGGGCCAGGCCTGGCGGCCCAGACAAGCACACCATCAGTGTAAATTCTGGGAGAGGGACAGACAGGGTTTTCCCTAGTCTGAGGGATATTGCAGGGGCCCGGGTAATCAGCTGTAGTCTACCCAGTACCCGCATGACACCTCATCTATCTGCGTGCTCCAAGTTTGGTCATTGTAGGCCGGAGGACCAATTTTTTTGCTGTCAGTTATTCAAATTATATACAGCACTATTTAGCATAAAAAAATATAAAAAGGGCACATATTTGCCAGTGTGGTACTTCCGTGAGAGCCCTCATATATCTGCGTGCTCCAAGTTTGGTCATTGTAGGCCGGAGGACCACTTTTTTTTGCTGTCTGTTACTCAAATTATATACAGCACTATTTAGCATAAAAAAATATAAAAAGAGCACATATTTGCCAGTGTGGTATTTCCGTGAGAGGCCTCATATATCTGCGTGCTCCAAGTTTAGGCATTGTAGGCCGTTTTGCCACTGTTTTTGCTGTCTGTTACTCTAATTACATACAGCACTAAATAGCATATAAAAAATATAAAAAGGCCACATATTTGCCAGTGTGGTATTTCCGTGACAGCCCTCATCTATCTTCGAGCTCCAAGTTAGGTCATTGTAGGCCGGAGGACCACTTTTTTCGCTGTCTGTTACTCAAATTATATACAGGACTATATAGCATAAAAAAATAAAAAAGGGCACATATTTGCCAGTGTGGTATTTCCGTGAGAGCCCTCATATATCTGTGTGCTCCAAGTTTGGGCATTGTAGGCCGTTTTGCCACTGTTTTTGCTGTCTGTTACTCTAATTACATACAGCACTATTTGGCATAAAAAAATATAAAAGGTCACATATTTGCCAGTGTGGTTTTTCCGTGAGAGACCTCATCTATCTCTGTGCTCCAAGTTTGGTCACTGTAGACCGATGTACCACTTTTTTTTGCTGTCTGCTACTCAAATTATATACAACACTATTTGGCATAAAAAAAATATAAAAGGTCACATATTTGCCTGTGTGGTTTTTCCGTGAGAGACCTCATCTATCTGCGTGCTCCAAGTTTGGTCACTGTAGACCGATGTACCACTTTTTTTTGCTGTCTGTTACTCAAATTATATACAGCACTATTTAGCATAAAAAAAATAAAAAGATCACATGTTTGCCAGTGTGGTATTTCCGTGAGAGCCCTCATATATCTGCGTGCTCCAAGTTTAGGCATTGTAGGCCATTTTACTACTGTTTTTGCTGTCTGTTACTCTCATTATATACAGCACTATTTGGCATTTTAAAAAAACAGGCCACATATTTGCTAGTGTGGTATTTCCGTGAGCGCCCTCTATATCTGCGTGCTCCAAGTTTGGTCATTGTAGACCGATGTACCACTTTTTTTGCTGTCTGTTACTCTAATTATATACAGCACTATTTAGCATAAAAAATATAAAAAGGCCAAATATTTGCCAGTGTGGTATTTCCGTGACAGCCCTCATATATCTGCGTGCTCCAAGTTTGGTCATTGTAGGCCGGAGGACAACTTTTTTTGCTGTCTGTTATTCAAATCATATACAGCACTATTTAGCATAAAAAAAATATAAAAAGGGCACATATTTGCCAGTGTGGTATTTCCGTGAGAGCCCTCATATATCTGCGTGCTTCAAGTTGGAGCACTGTAGGCCGTTTTGCCACTGTTTTTGCTGTCTGTTACTCTAATTATATACAGCACTATTTAGCATAAAAAATATAAAAAGGCCACATATTTGCCAGTGTGGTATTTCTGTGAGAGCCCTCATATATCTGCGTGCTCCAAGTTTGGTCATTGTAGGCTGGAGCACCACTTTTTTTGCTGTCTGTTACTCAAATTATATACAGCACTATTTAGCATAAAAAAAATATATAAAAGGAGCATATATTTGCCAGTGTGGTATTTCCGTGAGAGCCCTCATATATCTGCGTGCTCCAAGTTTAGGCATTGTAGGATGTTTTGCCACTTTTCTTGCTGTTTGTTACTAAAATCATATACAGGACTATTTAGCATAAAAAAATAAAAAAGGTCACATATTTGCCAGTGTGGTATTTCCATGACAGCCCTCATCTATCTGTGTGCTCCAAGTTTATAGAGGATAACTCAGGAGACTCTTTGCGTGGAACAAGACAACTACAGGACACAATTTTATAGGTGGTAAAGTCTATATTATCACACGGTGATTCAAACAGGTGCAGAGAGAAACTCAAGTCCACAACACTTGGTGCAAATATCAAATGCAGCTCAGCAGTCTATAGGAAACTTCAGAGGAAAATGCAAACACGCAGAAAGTCTATGAAGCACAATTATTCTTGAGGATACTTGACACGAATAAGTCCTTGCTTAGTCCACAACACAGATAGATATGCTTATAAGGCAGTTCACATAATATCTTAGCTCAACCAGGGAGGTCTGGGTAATAGTCTCAGGTTCTTGCAGAGCAGAAACAGCTTACATGTCCAGCAAATGCAGATGGAAGCAAACACGAGCAGCAGATAAAGGAGGATTACTGGAACTGGTGTATGCAGCAGGAACTCAGAGCAGAGTAGCAGGATAACCCCACAGGTTCACAGGAGCAGGTATATAGCCAGAGAGTCACCAGATGTCAGGAGCTGGATGCAAGGCAGAATACTCTAGCACAGACTGAAGGCTGGGGTGGAGTTTTATAGCAGGAAGACACAGTACACATGAGACCAAAGACGCCATCTTGGAAAAGGGCAGTAATGCACAAAAAGGTAATAAAAAATGTTCAGAGTCCTGACATTACTCCCTCCTTAGAAGTGGCCTCAGGACGATCCTGGACCTGGTTTCTCAGGGAATCTCTGATGAAAACGAGAAATCTTCTGTTGGGCATTGATGTCTTCCACAGGTTCCCAAGAGTCTTCCTCAGGGGGATATCCCTGCCATCTTATCAGATATTGGAGCCGATTCCTGCGAATCCTGGAATCAACAATTTCCTCCACCACAAATTGTTCTTGCCCATCAATCACCACAGGCTGCGGAGGTGGCACAACATGTCCCTGGAAGGTATTAGGAGATACAGGCTTTAGTAAAGATACATGAAAAACTGGGTGTACCTTCATAGTCCTAGGCAGCTTCAGCCGGCAGGCCACAGAGCTCACAATACCGTTGATCTTGAAAGGGCCAATGAATTTCTGTCCAAGTTTTTGTGAAGGAACGTTTAACTTCAGATTCTTAGTTGCTAACCACACGGAATCTCCTACCTTGAACATGGGTGCAGGTTTACGGAATCTATCAGCTGATCTCTTATAACGTTCTTGAGCTGTGGTCAGGGATTCCTTCAGAACCTCCAGATTTTGCCTCATCGCAGTCAGCCTTTCCTCCACTGCCAGAACCGGAGAATTAATTGGAGACCTAGGTAAGATACACGGATGATAACCCAGATTGGCAAAGAAAGGTGTAAATTTAGTGGAGGCGCTCTGAGAATTGTTATATGAAAATTCGGCTAACGGCAGCAACTCCAACCAATCATCCTGGAGATGGCTGACATAGCATCTTAGATATTGTTCCAGCGTCTGGTTGGTACGCTCAGTCTGACCATTTGTCTGGGGATGGTAAGCGGAAGAGAGACAGACATTAATATTGAGTGCAGAGCAAAACCCCTTCCAGAATCTTGAAGTGAACTGCACTCCACGGTCAGAGATGATCTCATCCGGAACCCCATGCAACCGAAAGACATTCTGTATAACCAAGTTCACTGTATCTTTAGCTGAGGGGAGGCCGGTGCACGGAACAAAATGAGCAGCTTTAGTCAGGCGATCAACTACCACCATGATTGTATTCATGCCCCCCGATGTAGGCAGCTCCACAATAAAGTCCATTGATATAGACCCCCAAGGACGGGACGGAACAGGTAATGGTTGTAGAAGACCCGTAGGTGCCACATGACGAGTCTTGTAACGAGCACATACCTCGCAAGAGAGAACATAGTCCTTGGTATCCTTCAGGCAAGTTGGCCACCAGAAGAATCGGCTCAGGAACTCTTGTGTCTTCTGTACCCCCCTGTGACCAGTGTTATGATCCTTAGTGGTTGAGGATCACAAATATCTCCAGCTAAGTAACAAACATAGGACAAGCTCTAGGGAGGTGGAAAACTGGACTCACCGCAAATCTGAACCTATGCAAACACACTAGAAGTAGCCGGTGAACGTGCCTAAAAATCCTAGACGTCTCGAGCCAGCCTGAGGAACTAACTACCCCTAGAGAGAAAGAAAGACCTCTCTTGCCTCCAGAGAAATAATCCCCAAAGATATAGAAGCCCCCAACAAATAATAACGGTGAGGTAAGAGGAAGGCACATGCACAGGGGTGAAAACAGATTCAGCAAATGAGGCCCACTAATACTAGATAGCAGAGAATAGAAAAGGGGTCTATGCGGTCAGTAAAAAACCCTTACAAAATATCCACACTGAGATTTCAAGAACCCCCGCACCAACTAACGGTGTGGGGGGAGAAACTCAGTCCCCTAGAGCAACTAGCAAGCAAGGAAATCACATTTTAGCAAGCTGGACAAGAAACATGATGAATGCTGATAATCAAAAAATGAACAAACAAAAACTTAGCTTGTCTTGGAGAGACAGGGAGCAAGGTAGTCACAAGGAATCTGAAGAGCACTGAATACATTGATAGCAGGCAAGGAACTGAGTATCCAGGTGAGCTAAATAGGAAACCAACCAGGATAACGAACCAGCTGATGCTGCAACCTGCAGAAAGACAACACTACACAGGACCGCTTGTGACCACTAGAGGGAGCCCAAAAATAGAGTTCACAACAGTACCCCCCCCTTGAGGAGGGGTCACCGAACCCTCATCAAGACCCCCAGGGCGATCAGGATGAGCCGCGTGGAAGGCACGAACCAAATCGGCCGCATGAACATCAGAGGCGACAACCCAGGAATTATCCTCCTGACCATAGCCCTTCCACTTAACCAAATACTGAAGCCTCCGTCTAGAGATACAAGAATCCAAAATCTTCTCCACCACGTACACCAATTCGCCCTCGACCAGCACCGGAGCAGGAGGCTCAACAGAAGGAACCACAGGTACCACATACCTCCGCAACAAAGACCTATGGAACACATTATGAATGGCAAACGATGCTGGGAGATCCAAACGAAAAGACACCGGGTTAAGGATTTCCAAGATCTTATAAGGACCGATGAAGCGAGGCTTGAATTTAGGAGAGGAGACCTTCATAGGAACATACCGAGAAGACAGCCACACCAAATCCCCAACACGAAGTCGGGGACCCACACCGCGGCGGCGGTTGGCAAAGCGCTGAGCCTTCTCCTGTGACAACCTCAAATTGTCCACCACATGGTTCCAAATCTGCTGCAACCTATCCACCACAGAATCCACCCCAGGACAGTCAGACGGCTCAACCTGACCCGAGGAAAAACGAGGATGGAAACCAGAATTGCAGAAAAAAGGCGAAACCAAAGTAGCAGAACTAGCCCGATTATTAAGGGCAAATTCGGCCAAAGGCAAAAAAGTCACCCAATCATCCTGATCAGCAGAAACAAAACATCTCAAATAAGTTTCCAACGTCTGATTAGTTCGCTCGGTTTTGGCCATTAGTCTGAGGATGGAAGGCCGACGAAAAAGACAAATCAATGCCCATCTTAGCACAAAAAGTCCGCCAAAACCTGGACACAAACTGGGATCCTCTATCAGACACAATATTTTCAGGAATGCCGTGCAAGCAAACCACATTCTGAAAAAATAGAGGAACCAAATCGGAGGAAGAAGGCAACTTAGGCAAGGGCACCAAATGCACCATCTTGGAAAAACGATCACACACCACCCAGATGACAGACATTTTCTGAGATACTGGAAGATCCAAAATAAAATCCATGGAAATGTGCGTCCAAGGCCTTTTCGGAACAGGCAAAGGCAAAAGCAAACCGCTGGCACGAGAACAGCAAGGCTTAGCCCGAGCACAAATCCCACAAGACTGCACAAAGGAACGCACATCCCGCGACAAGGAAGGCCACCAGAAGGACCTAGCCACCAAATCTCTGGTACCAAAAATCCCAGGATGACCCGCCAACACCGAAGAATGAACCTCGGAAATAACTCTGCTGGTCCATCTATCCGGGACAAACAGTCTCTCTGGTGGACAACGGTCACGTCTATCCGCCTGAAATTTCTGCAGCACTCGTCGCAAATCTGGGGAAATGGCAGACAAAATCACTCCCTCTCTGAGAATACCAGCCGGCTCAGAAACTCCCGGAGAGTCCTCCTAGAAAGTGCATCAGCTTTCACGTTCTTCGAACCAGGCAGGTATGAGACCACGAAGTTGAAACGGGAGAAAAACAACGACCAACGAGCCTGTCTAGGATTCAGGCGCTTGGCAGATTCAAGGTAAATCAGATTTTTGTGATCAGTCAAGACCACCACACGATGTTTAGCTCCTTCGAGCCAATGTCGCCACTCCTCAAATGCCCACTTCATAGCCAACAACTCCCGATTGCCAACATCATAATTCCGCTCGGCAGGCGAAAACTTTCTTGAAAAGAAAGCACATGGCTTCATCACAGAGCCATCAGAACTTCTCTGCGACAAAACAGCCCCTGCTCCAATCTCAGAAGCATCAACCTCGACCTGGAAGGGGAGAGAGACATCTGGCTGACATAAGACTGGAGCTGAAGAAAACCGGTGCTTCAGCTCCCGAAAGGCCTCCACGGCCGCAGGAGACCAATTAGTCACATCGGAACCCTTCTTGGTCAAATCCGTCAAAGGTTTAACCACGCTAGAAAAATTAGCGATGAAACGACGGTAAAAATTAGCAAAACCCAAGAACTTCTGAAGACTCTTAACAGACCTGGGCTGAGTCCAGTCATGAATAGCCTGGACCTTGACTGGGTCCATCTCCACAGTAGAAGGAGAAAAAATAAAACCCGAGACCTTCTGTACTCCGAAGAGGCATTTTGAGCCCTTCACAAATAAAGCATTAGCACGCAAGACCTGAAACACCATCCTGACCTGCTTCACATGGGACTCCCAATCATCAGAAAAGACCAAAATGTCATCCAGATAAACAATCATAAATTTATCCAGATATTCTCGGAAGATGTCATGCATGAAGGACTGAAACACAGAAGGAGCATTAGAGAGTCCAAAAGGCATCACTAAGTACTCAAAATGGCCTTCGGGCGTATTAAATGCTGTTTTCCATTCATCTCCCTGCTTAATGCGCACAAGGTTATACGCACCACGGAGATCTATCTTGGTGAACCAACTGGCACCCTTAATCAGAGCAAACAAATCAGACAATAGTGGCAAAGGATACTGAAATTTGACTGTGATTTTATTCAGAAGACGATAATCTATACAAGGTCTCAAAGAACCGTCCTTCTTGGCCACAAAAAAAAATCCTGCACCAAGAGGGGAAGAGGATGGGCGAATATGTCCCTTCTCCAAAGACTCCTTTATATAACTCCGCATTGCGGCATGCTCTGGTATAGACAAATTAAAAAGTCGTCCCTTAGGGAATTTACTACCAGGAATTAAATTTATAGCACAGTCACAATCCCTATGAGGGGGCAGGGCACTGGACCTGGGCTCGTCAAATACATCCTGGTAGTCAGACAAAAACTCAGGGACCTCAGAAGGAGTGGAAGAAGCAATAGACACCAATGGAGTATCGCCATGAATTCCCTGACAACCCCAACTTGACACAGACATAGCTTTCCAATCTAAAACTGGATTATGAGCCTGCAACCATGGCAGACCCAAAACGACAACATCATGCAAATTATGCAGAACAAGAAAGCGAATCACCTCCTGATGTACGGGAGTCATGCACATGGTCATTTGCGTCCAATACTGAGGCTTATTCTCAGCCAATGGCATAGCATCAATTCCCCTCAGAGGAATAGGAAATTCCAAAGGCTCCAGGACAAAACCACAGCGCCTGGCAAACGACAAATCCATCAGATTCAGGGCAGCACCCGAATCCACAAAAACCATAACCGGGTAGGACGACAAAGAACAAATCAAAGTAACAGACAAAATAAATTTAGGCTGTATAGTACCAATGGTGACAGGTTTAGCGAATTTTTTTAAGCGTTTAGAGCATGCTGAGATAACATGAGTAGAATCACCACAGTAAAAGCACAACCCATTTTGACGTCTATGACTTTGTCGCTCAATTCTGGTCAGAGTTCGGTCACATTGCATAGACTCAGGTCTCTGCTCAGAAAATACCGCCAAAGGATGAGCAGATTTGCGCTCCCGCAAACGCCGATCAACCTGAATGGCTAAAGCCATAGAATCACTCAGACTTGTAGGGGTGGGAAACCCCACCATAACATTCTTAACGGCCTCAGAAAGACCTCTGAAATTTGCAGCCAGGGCACACTCATTCCATTGAGTAAGCACCGACCATTTACGAAATTTTTGACAATACACCTCTGCTTCATCCTGACCTTGAGAGATAGCCAGCAACGCTTTTTCTGCCTGATTCTCAAGATTAGGCTCCTCATAAAGCAGTCCAAGAGCCAGAAAGAATGCATCTACATTAAGCAATGCAGGATCTCCTGGCGCCAGAGAGAAGGCCCAATCTTGGGGGTCGCCATGCAACAAAGAGATAACAATTTTAACTTGCTGAGCGGAATCACCAGAGGAACGAGGTCTCAGAGATAGAAATAACTTACAATTATTCTTAAAATTTAGAAAGCTAGATCTATCTCCAGAAAACAACTCAGGAATGGGTATCTTTGGTTCTGACATAGGGCTATGAATAACAAAATCCTGAATATTTTTTACCCGTGCAGCAAGATTATCCACACAAGAAGTCAGAGTCTGAACATCCATGTCTGCAGCTGAGCTAAAAACCACCCAGAGTTCAAGGGGACGAAAGAAGCTAAACAGACTGCAGCAAAGGAAAAGCGGGAGGAGAAAAAAAAAAAATGTACTCAGGTCTTCTTTTTATCCCACTTCTGCGATGCATTAAACACTTTCGGGCCTGCTATACTGTTATGATCCTTAGTGGTTGAGGATCACAAATATCTCCAGCTAAGTAACAAACATAGGACAAGCTCTAGGGAGGTGGAAAACTGGACTGACCGCAAATCTGAACCTATCCAAACATACTAGAAGTAGCCGGTGAACGTGCCTAAAAATCCTAGACGTCTCGAGCCAGCCTGAGGAACTAACTACCCCTAGAGAGAAAGAAAGACCTCTCTTGCCTCCAGAGAAATAATCCCCAAAGATATAGAAGCCCCCAACAAATAATAACGGTGAGGTAAGAGGAAGGCACATACACAGGGGTGAAAACAGATTCAGCAAATGAGGCCCACTAATACTAGATAGCAGAGAATAGAAAAGGGGTCTATGCGGTCAGTAAAAAACCCTTACAAAATATCCACACTGAGATTTCAAGAACCCCCGCACCAACTAACGGTGTGGGGGGAGAAACTCAGTCCCCTAGAGCAACCAGCAAGCGAGGAAATCACATTTTAGCAAGCTGGACAAGAAACATGATGAATGCTGATAATCAAAAAATGAACAAACAAAAACTTAGCTTGTCTTGGAGAGACAGGGAGCAAGGTAGTCACAAGGAATCTGAAGAGCACTGAATACATTGATAGCAGGCAAGGAACTGAGTATCCAGGTGAGCTAAATAGGAAACCAACCAGGATAACGAACCAGCTGATGCTGCAACCTGCAGAAAGACAACACTACACAGTACCGCTTGTGACCACTAGAGGGAGCCCAAAAATAGAGTTCACAACAGACCAGCCAACATGGAGTCATGTACCAACTTGAGGATCTGCAGACAGACGACCTCAGGGACGTAGATACTTCGATCTCTGAACCACATGCCACCCTTAAAGACAAGATTAATATCCACAGGTGGGTTGGCCAGAAATACATCACTGTCATAGGCCTCCCTGCACTCCTTCCACAAGTCCTGATCGTGGATAACTCCGATGAAATTTGCATCAGGTAGAATGGTCTTGGACGGGGCTCCAGGTACGGAATCCGCAGCATGGATTTGGGATAAAGCATCAGCCTTCCCATTACGAGAACCTGGACGGTACAAGATAACAAAGTTAAATTGATTTAAAAATAAGTTCCAACGAGCCTGACGAGGAGAAAGACATCTAGCGGATCTAAGGAACTCTAAATTGCGATGGTCAGTTAGCACTATGATCTGATGTGCAGCTCCTTGCAGATGATGCCTCCATTCTATGAAAGCCGCACTAATAGCCAGCAATTTCTTGTCTCCCACATCGTAATTCTTCTCTGCTGAGGTTAGTCTACTGGAAAAGAAAGCACAAGGATGTAGCAGATCCTTCTCTCCAGCTCTTTGGGAGAGAATAGCCCCCAAAGCGTCCACCTCCACAATGAAAGAAAGTGTTGGATCTGGGTGTATCAACAGCGGTGCTGATGTGAAACAGATCTTAAGCCGATCAAAAGCTTTTTGAGCCTGTGATGACCACTTAAAGGGCTTTTCCTTCTTTGTCAAGGAAGTAATGGGACGGACAATATCAGAAAAATTTCGAATGAAGCGTATGTAGAAATTTTCAAAACCAATAAAACGTTGGACCTTCTTAACGTTCTTGGGTATCGGCCAGTCAAGGATAGCCTGAATCTTACCAGATTCCATGTTCAGCCCCTGGGGAGAGATGATATAACCTAAGAACTGTATCTCAGAATGATGGAACTCGCATTTCTCCGGCTTAATATACAGATGGTTCTCTTTCAGATGTCTTAAAACAGTTTTGACATGTTCTTCATGTTCCTGTAGAGAGTCAGAAAAGATTAGTATATCGTCCAAATAGATCACTACAAACTGGTCCAACAAATCTCTGAAAATGTCATTAGCAAGGTGTTGAAACGTTGCAGGGGCGTTACAAAGCCCGAAGGGCATCGCAAGAGATTCAAAGTGTCCATACTGGCATCTGAATGCTGTCTTCCACTCATCCCCTGGACGAATACGCACCAAATTATAAGCCCCACGAAGATCCAGTTTAGAGAACACCTTAGCATGGCGGACTCTTCCCAGTAATTCAGGAATCAGAGGCAAAGGGTAATGGTTTCGTACGGTTACCTTATTGAGTTCCCGATAGTCAACACAGGGTCTCAGGGTCCCATCCTTCTTCTTTCCAAAAAAGATAGGTGCCCCTGCTGGTGAGGAATCAGGACGTATGAAGCCTTTGGCCAGATTTTCATCAATATACTCCTTTAAGGCTTGAAGCTCAGGTGCCGCCAAAGGGTATACGTTACCAAAAGGAATAGCTGCCCCAGGAAGCAACTCAATGGGACAGTCATAATGCCTGTGTGGAGGAAGCTGATCTGCATTCTTCTTGTCACAGAGGTTAGAGAACTCTTTATATGCTGGAGGTAAAGAAAATACCTGTACATGTGGTTCCGTAGCCGTGGACTCAGGGACAGCTTCTGTTAACGCTGAGTTGCTCCTTGTTGAAAAGATAATCTCCTTGGTCTCCCAGTTGATAATTGGGTTCTGAGAACGCAACCAAGGAATGCCTAAAATCACAGGAAAATGAGGATAAGAAATTAGCAAGAAAGAAAGTTGCTCCTGATGATTAGGCTCCAACAAAATTTCAAGGGGTACGGTCTCCTGATCCACAGGCCCAGAGATTAAAGGTGACCCATCCACTGTTTCCATGGTAATTGGAGAGGCTCTTTGCTGAATTTCAATACCATGTTCCTTGGCAAATGCGATATCCATGAAATTGCCACCTGCACCAGAGTGAATCATAGCTAAACTGGAAATACACTGTCCTGAACACAGGATCTTAATAGGGAGAGAACAGTGAGAGTTCTTTTCCTTAAGCTCCTTGGGGGGTGAAGTCATAGAAAGTAAATGGAATACAGCGTTTAAAGGCAGGCTACATTCAGAGATGTCAGATTCATCATCACAGTTGTCATATTCCTCTACTGCTGCTAGCACCTTGTTAGGTTGTCTAGGACACTTAGGACAATTGATCAAGAAGTGGTCAGACTGCCCGCAGTAGAAACATAGACTTTCACGAAGGCGATGCTCCCGGCGCTCATTGTTCTCGCGCCTCTGAACGGAATCAATTTGCATGGGCACCTCCTCCACCTCCCGAGATGTTTTACCTGCAGGCTCTTTGGAAGGAAGGGAAAAGTTAGAAATACGGTTATATGCAGCAAACTTCTCCTGCCTACGCTCAGTAAGGCGAATGTCAATGCCCACACAATGCTGTATAAATGTCTCTAGCTCTTGTGGTGACTCAGTGCGAGCTAGTTCATCTTTTACAATACTAGATAGACCCCTTTTAAAAATAGGCAATTGTGCATAACTGTCCCAATTGGTATCTACCGCTAATCTCCTGAATTCAGTAGCATACTCAATAACAGAACGTTTTGCCTGGCGTAAAGACAATAAAGCAGATTCAGCGGTTGCATGGCGATTAGAATCATCAAACATTAATGCCATAGCGGCCAAGAAATCATCCAAGTTATTTAACCGTGGGTCACGAGACTCAATCATCGGATTCGCCCAGGCGAGCGCTTGTGCGGTCAGCTGCATTATTACACACAGTACTTTGGATCTATCATTAGGAAAACGGTCAGCATGCACATCAAAATATAGCATACATTGATTCACAAAGCCACGAAATTTGTCGCGATCACCATTAAATCTGAATGGGGGCAACTTAGGTGGGTTAGCTGGTGGCCGTTGCCCAGAGGGAAAAGTCGCTTGTGCAGCTATTTGCGTGCTTATGTCCTGAAAAGCCTGTCCATACTGGGACTCTATGCCAGCAAGTTTATTTTCCTGGGCTGCCATGCGGGTGCTTAAGTCCTGCAAAGTCTGTCCAAACACTTGTTGATTGTGTTCAAAGCTTCCAAACTTCTTTTGCAGACCTTCCACATCTTTCTGCAGTGATCTAATTATGGAAAACACCTGCTCTAGTCTGCTTTCTGCAGTCATTGTTCCAGCAGTCTCCTTTTTTTTTTAGGCTAGGGTATCCTGTAATAATTATAGGGGATAACTCAGGAGACTCTTTGTGTGGAACAAGACAACTACAGGACACAGTTTTATAAGTGGTAAAGTCTATATTATCACACGGTGATTCAAACAGGCGTAGAGAGAAGCTCAAGTCCACAACACTTAGAGTAAATATTAAATGCAGCTTAGCAGTCTATAGGAAACCAGAGGAAAATGCAATCACGCAGAAAGTCTATGAAGCACAATTATTCTTGAGGATACTTGACACGAATAAGTCCTTGCTTAGTCCAAAACACAGATAGATATGCTTATAAGGCAGTTCAAATAATATCTTAGCTCAACCAGGGAGGCCTGGGTAATAGTCTCAGGTTCTTGCAGAGCAGAAACAGCTTACATGTCCAGCAAATGCAGATGGAAGTAAACACGAGCAGCAGATAAAGGAGGATTACTGGAACTGGTGTATGCAGCAGGAACTCAGAGCAGAGTAGCAGGATAACCCCACAGGTTCACAGGAGCAGGTATATAGCCAGAGAGTCACCAGATGTCAGGAGCTGGATGCAAGGCAGAATACTCTAGCACAGACTGAAGGCTGGGGTGGAGTTTTATAGCAGGAAGACACAGTACACATGAGACCAAAGACGCCATCTTGGAAAAGGGCAGTAATGCACAAAAAGGTAATAAAAAATCTGGCACAGGGTGTCTAGAATCTGTGCAGTGTACAATGAAATCTCAAGACAATCAAGGGACTCTAGAGAGAAATGTGCTGCCCAGTGTCAGAAAGCTGGTCTCTTTCTCTTTCGCGGGTCATGGCTCTTGCAACAGGATAATGACCCAAAACACACAGCTAAAAACACCCAAGAATGGCTAAGAGGAAAACATTGGACTATTCTGAAGTGGAATTCTATGAGCCCTGACCTAAAGCGGTTGACAGCGGCATTTAACTAGTAAATAGCGGCGGGTGAATGGTGATTTCACCCGCCGCTATTGCTGGCACATGTCAGCTGTTCAAAACAGACATGCGGGCACATGTCAGCTGTTCAAAACAGCTGACATGTCCTGGCTTTGATGCGGGCTCACCTCCGGAGCCCACATCAAAGCAGGGGATCCAACCTCCGCAGTAATAGTACGGCAGAGGTCGGTAAGGGGTTAAACCAATAATTTTGAGTGTTGCATCATGGACCACGGTCACCCTGGTGATATAGTGGTGGATCAAGAGACGTGGAGGAGAGCCTCCTAAAACTCTGTACCCATTACAAAGGAGCGGGTATCCTATACTTGTACTACCCATGCAGTAAGTGTATGGGCTGACATTTTCCTGTGGGTTATACATCAACATACTGTCTAAAAATGTTGTTTACGGGCATCATAAACGCCCTTTAAACCAATAATGTGGGTGTTGCATCACGGACCACAGTCACCCTGGTGATATAGTGGTGGTGGATGAAGGGCCTCCTAAAAATCTGTACTAGTGATGATCGAGTATACTCATTGCTCGGATTTTCCCAAGCACATTCGGATGGTCTCCGAGTATTTGTGAGTGCTCGTAGATTTAGTTTTTGTTGATGCAGCTGCATGATTTGCAGCTGCTAGACAGCTTGAATACATGTTGGAATTCCCTAGCAACCAGGCAACCCCCACATGTACTCAGGCTGGCTAGCAGCCATAAATCATGAAGCTGCATAGACAAAAACTAAATCTCCGAGCACTCACAAATTCTCGGGGACCACCCGAGCATGCGCGGGAAAACCCGAGCAACAAGTATACTCGCTCATCACTAATCTCTACCTATTACAAAGGAGCGGATCTCCTATACTTGTAATGCCCATGCAGTAAGTGTATGGGCTGAAAAATATTTTCCCCTAGGGGTATACATCAGCATACTGTCTAAAAATGTTGTTTACGGGCATCATAAACACCCTTTAAACCAATAATGTGGGTATTGCATCACGACCACGGTCATCATGGTGGTATAGTGGTGGTGGATGAAGAGATGTGGAGGAGGGCCTTCTAAAATTCTGTTCCCATTAAAGGAATGGGTCTCCTATACTTGTAATACCCATGCAGTAAGTGTATGGGCTTACAAACATTTCCCACTGAGGGGTATACATCAACATACAGTCTAAAAATGTTGTTTACGGGCATAATAAACTCTTTAAAACAATAATGTGGGTGTTGCATCACGGACCACGTTCACCCTGGTGATATAGTGGTGGTGGATGAAGAGACGTGGAAGAGGGCCTCCTAAAAATCTGTTCCCATTACAAAAGAGCGGGTCTCCTATACTTGTAATGCCCATGCAGTAAGTGTATGGGCTGACAAACATTTCCCCTTGGGGGGGTATACATCAACATACTGTCTAAAAATGTTGTTTACAGGCATCATAAACACCCTTTAAAACAATGTGTGTGTTGCATCACGGACCACAGTCTCCCTGGTGATATAGTGGTGGTGGATGATGAGGATGATGATAAGGAGGAGGACAACAGCAAGCAGGCCAAATCAGGAAGCATATACCCATGTGTGCATGTGAAGAGGTGCATGGGAATAGATCTCCCAAAAAAAGACACTGGATTTGAGTTTATGTTATGCTGCTATCATTTGCTAGTGTCTAGAAGTCTTGCTCAATCCAGCCCTTGTTCATTTTTAGAAGAGACAGCCTGTCAGCATTTTCAGTTGACAGCCGGATGCGCTTATCAGTTATAATTACACCAGTGGCACTAAATACCCACTCTGACAAAACGCTAGCGGCAGGGCAGGCCAGGACCTCCAAGGCATAGAGAGCCAGTTCATGCCACGTGTCCACCTTGGATACCCAATAATTACAAGGCACAGAGGAATCATGGAGGACGTTGGTACGGTCAGCAAGGTACTCCCTCAGCATCTTCCAAAACTTTGCACTCCTTGTGAGAGTACCCCACGCCTCAGGGCCAATGCGATGGGAGAGTCTGAGAAAAGTCTCCCAGAACTTTGCCAGTGATCCCCTGCCTCTGCTGGATTGGAATTCTGTCTCTCTTGCCTGTACTCATTGGTTCTCCAATGAACTGTGACCTCTGCCGCCAGCATTTTCAGATGGGAATTCAGCAACAAGGGCCCTCTGGTACTGCACCATTTTAGTAGACCTGTCTGCCCCTGGAATAAGAGATAGAAAGTTATCCTTGTAGCGTGGGTCTAGAAGTGTCACCAATCAGTAATTACTGTAACCAAAAACTTTGAGAATGCGAGGGTCACGGGAAAGGCAGCGTAACATAAACTCAGCCATGTGTGCCAGACTGCTAACAGGCAAGACTTCCGTGTCCTTACCAAAAGAATGACTGACCATGCTCTCCTCCTCCTCTTCCTTGTCCTCAAACCATCCACACTTAACACACGGTATGACAGCTGTGCTTGTAGTACCGTCTATAGTGCAATAAACTAGCTGTCATGATCCTATGGTAGTTTTTGGACTGATCTGCCAGGGGTTATTTATTTGTGGCCTCTTTGATTCTGGGAGGGCTTTTTATAGCTTTGGTTAGCTCGAGTCCTTGTCAGTTATACTCCTGCCCTCGGTTGAGCTAAGTTGACCCTGGTGTTTTGTGTGTTTGTGCATTGTGCCTGCTCTGTGTGAATATTTTTTGTTGCTGACCCAGTCTGTCCCCCACTTTGTTATTGCCTGTTGATTCTGTACTTTGTTGTTTGGTTCTATTGGTAATTGACTCCGGCTAGACACCTAAATACATTTTTGTCTCACTCCTTTTGTCTTATGCTGTCCTCCTGTTACTGATCTTGGCTTGCTTGTCTGACTTCGCTCCTGGCGTTGCCAGCTCTTATTTTCAGCCTTGTGCCCCTAGTACGCTCGGGTGCTAGCTCTTGTCTTAAGGACCTTCCCTCTCTGGTCACGTGACCCACCAGGTCCTTGTCTTTGTCTCTTTACATTGCCACTTCAGCCTGCTACTCTCTCCTTCCCTCCCCCTCTGGAGTGTGCGCACGGTAAGCACTGTCTTTTTCAGTGCAGTTCACTCACTCTCTGGTGTGTATGCACTGCACACTGTCTGTTTCCTTACACTAGCTCCTGTTCTTCCTCCTCCTCTTCCTCATTGTCACCCAATCCACGTTGGGATGAGATGAGGCTGGACTTTGTGTAATCACCCTGTATGATTCCTTACTCCATCTCATCATGCTTCGCCAGCAATGCATCCTCTTTGATTGTGAGCAGAGAGTGTTTCAGAACACAGAGAAGTGGGATGGCAATGCTAATTATGGCATCATCGCTGCTCACCATCTTGGTGGCGTCCTCAAAGTTTTGGAGGATGGTACATAAGTCTGACATCCATGTCCACTCCTGGGTTCTTATGTGTGGAGTCTGAACTGAACATCGACGGCCTTCTTGATGCTGGTACTCAACAACTGCCCTCTTCTGCTTACAAATCCTTTCCAACGTCTGCAGTGTAGAGTTCCAACAAGTGGGGACATCACACAACAGTCGGTGAGCCGGAAGCTGCAAATGCTGCTGAAGCACTGCAAGGGCGGCAGAAGCTGTAGCTGACTTTCTAATATAGGCACACAGGCGGCGTATTTTCACAAGCAGATCCGGCAGCTCTGGGTAGCTTTTGAGAAAGCGTTGAACAAAGAGGTTAAGCACATGAGCCAGGCATGGTACGTGTGTGAGCTCACCTTGCCTCAGAGCCACCACCAGGTTCCAGCTATTGTCACACACCTCCATGCCTGGCTGTAGGTTCAGTGGTGTCAGCCACAGATCTGCCTGCTCTTTCAGAGCTGTCCACCACTCTTCAGCATTGTGCGGTTTGTCACCTAAGCAGATTAGCTTCAGCACAGCCTGTTGCCGCTTGGCTGAGGCAGTGCTGCAGTGCTTCCAGCTTGTGACTGATGTGGTCATTTCAGAGATGGAAGCTAAAGAGGAGGAGGTGCAGGAGCTGTACATCTGTAATCCTCAGCGTCAGGAGGACGTGTTCCATCCCAAGGTCCAACTGGGTCACGGCTTCCACTACATTAACCCAGTGTGCCGTCAGTGACATGTACCATCCCTGCCCACAAGCACTTGTCCACATGTCCGTGGTTAGGTGGACTTTGCCAGTAACTGCATTGTTGAGGGCACAGCTAATGTGGGACACGTGCATGTGTAATGCGGGGACAGCACACCAGGAGAAATAATGGCGGCTGGGGACTGAGTACCGAGGGACTGCCACTGCTATCAGGTTGCGGAAAGCTTCTGTCTCCATGAGCCTAAAAGGCAACATTTCGAGCGCAAGGAGATGAGAAATATGTGAATTTAGTAGTGTGGCCTGTGGAGCGTTGGCTGTGTATTTGTGCTTGCATTCCAAGGACTGTGGACAACTGAACACTGCGCTGGGAGAAGGACGTGGACATGCTTGATGTAATAATTATAGGGGATAACTCAGGAGACTCTTTGCGTGGAACAATACAACTACAGGACACAGTTTTATAAGTGGTAAAGTCTATATTATCACACGGTGATTCAAACAGGTGCAGAGAGAAACTCCATCCACAACACTTGGTGCAAATAATAAACGCAGCTTAGCAGTCTTCAGAGAAAAATGCAATCAAGCAGAAAGTCTATGAAGCTCAGTTATTCTTGAGGATACTTGACACGAATAAATCCTTGTCTTAGTCCAGACACAGATAGATATGCTTATAGGCAGTTCAAATCATATCTTAGCTCAACCAGGGAGGCCTGGTTAATAGTCTCAGGTTATAGCAAAGCAGCAGCAGCTTACATGTCCAGCAAATGCAGATGAAGTAAACACGAGCAGCAGATGAAGGAGGATTACTGGAAACTTGTGTATGTAGCAGGATCACCACACAGGAGCAGGTGTATAGCCAGGGAGTAATCAGAGGTCAGGAGCTGGATGCAAGGCATATTACTCTAGCACAGACTGAAGGCTGGGGTGGAGTTTTTTAGCAGGAAGACACTGCACACGAGACCACAGACGCCATCTTGGAAGAGGGCAGTAATACACAAAAGGTAAAAAATGTTCAGAGTCCTGACATTACTCCCTCCTTAGAAGCGGCCTCAGGACGATCCTGGACCTGGTTTCTCAGGGAATCTCTGATGAAAACGAGAAATCTTCTGTTGGGCATTGATGTTTTCCACAGGTTCCCAAGAGTCTTCCTCAGGGGGATATCCCTGCCATCTTATCAGATATTGGAGCTGATTCCTGCGAATCCTGGAATCAATAATTTCCTCCACCACAAATTGTTCTTGCCCATCAATCACCACAGGCTGCGGAGGTGGCACAACACGTCCCTGGAAGGTATTAGGAGATACAGGCTTTAGTAAAGATACATGAAAAACTGGGTGTACCTTCATAGTCCTAGGCAGCTTCAGCCGGCAGGCCACAGAGCTCACAATACCGTTGATCTTGAAAGGGCCAATGAATTTCTGTCCACATTTTTGTGAAGGAACGTTTAACTTCAGATTCTTAGTTGCTAACCACAAGGAATCTCCTACCTTGAACATGGTTGCAGGTTTACGGAATCTATCAGCCGATCTCTTATAACGTTCTTGAGCTATGGTCAAGGATTCCTTCAGAACCTCCAGATTTTGTCTCATCGCAGTCAGCCTTTCCTCCACTGCCGGAACCAGAGAATTAATTGGAGACCTAGTAAAATACACAGATGATAACCCAGATTGGCAAAGAAAGGTGTAAATTTAGTGGAGGCGCTCTGAGAATTATTATATGAAAATTCGGCTAACGGCAACAACTCCAACCAATCATCCTGGAGATGGCTGACATAGCATCTTAGATATTGTTCCAGCGTCTGGTTGGTACGCTCAGTCTGACCATTTGTCTGGGGATGGTAAGCAGAAGAGAGACAGACATTAATATTGAGTGCAGAGCAAAACCCCTTCCAGAATCTTGAAGTGAACTGTACTCCACGGTCAGAGATGATCTCATCCGGAACCCCGTGCAACCGAAAGACCAAGTTCACTGTATCTTTAGTTGAGGGGAGGCCGGTGCACGGAACAAAATGAGCAGCTTTAGTCAGGCGATCAACTACCACCATGATTGTATTCATGCCCCCTGATGGAGGCAGCTCCACAATAAAGTCCATTGATACAGACCCCCAAGGGCGGGACGGAACCGGTAATGGTTGTAGAAGACCCGTAGGTGCCACATGAGGAGTCTTGTAAAGGGAACATAGTCATTGGTATCCTTCAGGCAAGTTGGCCACCAGAATAATCGGCTCAGGAACTCTTGTGTCTTCTGTACCCCCTGTGACCAGCCAACTTGGAGTCATGTACCAACTTGAGGATCTGCAGACGGACGACCTCCAGGACGTAGATACGTCGGTCTCTGAACCACATGCCACCCTTAAAGACAAGATTAATATCCACAGGTGGGTTGGCCAGAAATACATCACCTTCATAGGCCTCCCTGCACTCCTTCCACAAGTCCTGATCGTGGATAACTCCGATGAAATTGGCATCAGATAGAATGGTCTTGGACGGGGCTCCAGGTACGGAATCCGCAGCATGGATTCGGGATAAAGCATCAGCCTCCCCATTACGAGAACCTGGACGGTACAAGATGACAAAGTTAAATTGATTTAAAAATAAGTTCCAAAGAGCCTGACAAGGAGAAACACATCTAGCGGATCTAAGGAACTCCAAATTGTGATGGTCAGTTAGTACTATGATCTGTTGTGCAGCTCCTTGCAGATGATGCCTCCATTCTTTGAAAGCCGCAATAATAGCCAGCAATTCCTTGTCTCCCACGTCGTAATTCTTCTCTGCTGAGGTTAGTCTATGGGAAAAGAAAGCACAAGGATGTAGCGGACCCTTCTCACCAGTTCTTTGGCAGAGAATAGCCCCCAAAGCATTATCAGAAGCGTCCACCTCCACAATGAAAGGTTGTGTTGGATCTGGGTGTATCAACAGTGGTGCTCATGTGAAACAGATCTTAAGCCGATCAAAAGCTTTTTGAGCCTGTGATGACCACTTAAAGGGCTTTTCCTTCTTTGTCAAGGAAGTAATGGGACGGACAATATCAGAAAAATTTTGAATGAAGCGTCTGTAGAAATTTGCAAAACCAATAAAACGTTGGACGTCCTTAACGTTCTTGGGTACCGGCCAGTCAAGGATAGCCTGAATCTTACCAGATTCCATGTTCAGCCCCTGGGGAGAGATGATATAACCTAAGAACTGTATCTCAGAATGATGGAACTCGCATTTCTCCGGCTTAATATACAGATGGTTCTCTTTCAGACGTCTTAAAACAGTTTTGACATGTTCTTCATGTTCCTGTAGAGAGTCAGAAAAGATTAGTATATCGTCCAAATAGATCACTACAAACTGGTCCAACAAATCTCTGAAAATGTCATTAGCAAGGTGTTGAAATGTTGCAGGGGCGTTACAAAGCCCGAAGGGCATCACAAGAGATTCAAAGTGTCCATACCGGCATCTGAATGCGGTCTTCCACTTATCCCCTGGACGAATACGCACCAAATTGTAAGCCCCATGAAGATCCAGTTTAGAGAACACCTTAGCATGACGGACTATTTCCAGTAATTCGGGAATCAGAGGCAAAGGGTAACGGTTTCGCACGGTTACCTTATTGAGTTCTCGATAGTCAACACAGGGTCTCAGGGTCCCATCCTTCTTCTTTACAAAAAAGACAGGTGCCCCTGCTGGTGAGGAAAAAGGACGTATGAAGCCTTTGGCCAGATTTTTATCAATATACTCTTTTAAGGCTTGAAGCTCACGTGCCGCCAAAGGGTATACGTTACCAAAAGGAATGGCTGCCCCGGGAAGCAGCTCAATGGGACAGTCATAATGCCTGTGTGGAGGAAGCTGATCTGCATTCTTCTTGTCACAGATGTCAGAGAACTCTTTATAAGCTGGAGGTAAAGAAAATACCTGTACATGTGGTTCCGTAGTCGTGGACTCAGGGACAGCTTCTATTAACGCTGAGTTGCTCCTTGTTGGGAAGATAATCTCCTTGGTCTCCCAGTTGATAATTGGGTTCTGAGAATGCAACCAAGGAATGCCTAAAATCACAGGAAAATGAGGAGAAGAAATTAGCAAGAAAGAAAGTTGCTCCTGATGATGAGGCTCCAACAAAATTTCAAGGGGTACGGTCTCCTGATCCACAGGCCCAGAGATTAAAGGTGACCCATCCACTGTTTCCATGATAATTGGAGAGGCTCTTTGCTGAATTTTAATACCATGTTCCTTGGCAAATGCGATATCCATGAAATTTCCACCTGCACCAGAGTCAATCATAGCTAAACTGGAAATCCACTGTCCTGAACACAGGATCTTAATAGGGAGAGAACAGTGAGAGTTCTTTTCCTTCAGCTCCTTGGGGGTGAAGTCATACAAAGTAAATGGAATACAGCGTTTAAAGGCAGGCTACATTCAGAGATGTCAGATTCATCATCACAGTTGTCATACTCCCCTATTGCTGCTAGCACCTTGTTAGGCCGTCTAGGACACTTAGGACAATTGATCAAGAAGTGGTCAGACTGCCCGCAGTAGAAACATAGACTTTCACGAAGGCGATGCTCCCGGCGCTCATTGATCTCACGCCTCTGAACGGAATCAATTTGCATGGGCACCTCCTCCACCTCCCGAGAGGTTTTACCTGCAGGCTCTTTGGAAGGAAGGGAAAAGTTAGAAACACGGTTATATGCAGCAAATTTCTCCTGCCTACGCTCAGTAAGGTGAATGTCTATGCGCACACAATGCTGTATAAATGTCTCTAGCTCTTGTGGTGACTCAGAGCGGGCTAGTTCATCTTTTACAATACTACACAGACCCCTTTTAAAAATAGGCAATTGTGCATAACTGTCCCAATTGGTATCTACCACCAATCTCCTGAATTCAGTGGCATACTCAATAACAGAACGTTTAGCCTGGCGTAAAGACAACAAAGCAGATTCAGCGGTTGCACGGCGATTAGGGTAATCAAACATTAATGCCATAGCGGCCAAGAAATCATCCAAGTCATTTAACCGTGGGTCACGAGACTCAATCATCGGATTCGCCCAGGCGAGCGCTCGTGAGGTCAGTAGCATTATTACACACAATACTTTGGATCTATCAGTAGGAAAACGGTCAGCATGCACATCAAAATATAGCATACATTGATTCACAAAGCCACGAAATTTGTCGCGATCACCATTAAATCTGAATGGGGGCAACTTAGGTGGGCTAGCTGGTGGCGGTTGCCCAGAGGGTAAAGTCACTTGTGCAGCTATTTGCATGCTTATGTCCTGAAAAGCCCGTCCATACTGGGACTCTATGCCAGCAAGTTTGTTTTCCTGGGATGCCATGCGGTTGCTCAAGTCCTGCAAAGTCTGTCCACTTGGTGATTGAGTTCAAAGCTTCCAAACTTCTTTTGCAGACCTTCCACATCTTTCTGCAGTGATCTAATTATGGAAAACACCTGCTCTAATCTGCTTTCTGCAGTCATTGTTCCAGCAGTCTCCTTTTTTTTTTTTTTTTAGGCTAGAGTATCCTGTAATAATTATAGGGGATAACTCAGGAGACTCTTTGCGTGGAACAAGACAACTATAGGACACAGTTTTATAAGTGGTAAAGTCTATATTATCACACGGTGATTCAAACAGGTGCAGAGAGAAACTCAATCCACAACACTTGGTGCAAATAATAAACGCAGCTTAGCAGTCTTCAGAGAAAAATGCAATCAAGCAGAAAGTCTATGAAGCACAGTTATTCTTGAGGATACTTGACACGAATAAATCCTTGTCTTAGTCCAGACACAGATAGATATGCTTATAGGCAGTTCAAATCATATCTTAGCTCAACCAGGGAGGCCTGGTTAATAGTCTCAGGTTATAGCAAAGCAGCAGCAGCTTACATGTCCAGCAAATGCAGATGAAGTAAACACGAGCAGTGTTATGACCCCAGTGGACAGGGTCTCAGAGGAACGTGTAAGTCTGCGAGATACAAAAATCCAGCTCATAGGGCTGTGGTAACTGGGTTGACCAAATAGCTACTCCTAACGCCAACACTAGAAGTAGCCGGGGATCATGCCTACGGTGATCGCTAGATGACTCGCGCCAGCCGGAGAATCTAACTACCCCTAGGAGAAGAAAACAAAGACCTCTCTTGCCTCCAGACAAAGGGACCCCAAAGCAAGATACAAGCCCCCCACAAATAATAACGGTGAGGTAAGAGGAAATGACAAACACAGAAATGAACCAGGTTCAGCAAAGAGAGGCCAGCTTACTAATAGCAGAATAAAGCAAGATAACTTATCTGGTCAACAAAAACCCTATAAAAATCCACGCTGGAGATTCAAGAACCCCCGAACCGTCTAACGGTCCGGGGGGAGAACACCAGCCCCCTAGAGCTTCCAGCAAAGGTCAGGATACAGATAGGAACAAGCTGGACAAAAATACAAAACAAAACCAAAGCAAAAAGCAAAGAAGCAGACTTGGCTTGAAATACAGGAACCAGGATCAAAGGACAAGAGCACAACAGATTAGCTCTGAATTCAACGATGCCAGGCATAGAACTGAAGGTCCAGAGAGCTTATATAGCAACGCCCCTGAACTAACGGCCCAGGTGAGCATATAGGAGAAGACAGAAGCTCCAGTGTCAAATCACTAATGACCACTAGAGGGAGCAAAATGCAAATTCACAACAGTACCCCCCCCTTAGTGAGGGGTCACCGAACCCTCACCACGACCACCAGGGCGATCAGGATGAGCGGCGTGAAAGGCACGAACTAAATCGGCCGCATGAACATCAGAGGCGACCACCCAGGAATTATCTTCCTGACCATAGCCCTTCCACTTGACCAGGTACTGAAGCCTCCGCCTGGAGAGACGAGAATCCAAGATCTTCTCCACCACGTACTCCAACTCGCCCTCAACCAACACCGGAGCAGGAGGCTCAGCAGAAGGAACTACAGGCACAACGTACCGCCGCAACAAGGACCTATGAAACACGTTGTGGATAGCAAACAACACAGGAAGATCCAGACGAAAGGATACAGGATTAAGGATTTCCAATATCTTGTAAGGACCAATAAAACGAGGTTTAAATTTGGGAGAGGAAACCTTCATTGGAACAAAGCGGGAAGAAAGCCACACCAAATCCCCAACACGTAGTCGGGGACCCACACCGCGGCGGCGGTTGGCCAAGCGCTGAGCCCTCTCCTGTGACAACTTCAAGTTGTCCACCACAAGATTCCAGATCCGCTGCAACCTATCCACCACAGAATCCACCCCAGGACAGTCAGAAGGTTCCACATGACCCGAAGAAAAACGAGGGTGGAAACCAGAGTTGCAGAAAAGCGGCGAAACCAAAGTGGCGGAACTAGCCCGATTATTAAGGGCAAACTCAGCCAACGGCAAGAAGGTCACCCAATCGTCCTGATCAGCAGAGACAAAACACCTCAAATAAGCCTCCAAAGTCTGATTAGTTCGCTCCGTCTGTCCATTAGTCTGAGGATGGAAAGCAGACGAAAACGACAAATCAATGCCCATCCTACTACAAAAGGATCGCCAGAATCTGGAAACGAACTGGGATCCTCTGTCTGACACAATATTCTCAGGGATGCCGTGCAAACGAACCACGTTCTGGAAAAACACAGGAACCAGATCGGAAGAGGAAGGCAGCTTAGGCAAAGGAACCAAATGGACCATCTTGGAGAAGCGATCACATATCACCCAGATAACAGACATGCCTTGAGACCCCGGAAGATCAGAAATGAAATCCATGGAGATATGTGTCCAAGGTCTCTTAGGGACAGGCAAGGGCAAGAGCAACCCGCTGGCACGAGAACAGCAAGGCTTAGCTCGAGCACAAGTCCCACAGGACTGTACAAATGACCGCACATCCCTTGACAAGGAAGGCCACCAAAAGGATCTGGCCACCAGATCTCTGGTGCCAAAAATTCCTGGGTGACCTGCCAACACCGAGGAATGAACCTCGGAAATGACTCTGCTGGTCCACTTATCAGGCACAAACAGTCGGTCAGGTGGACAAGAATCAGGCCTATCAGCCTGAAATCTCTGCAACACACGTCGCAGATCTGGAGAAATAGCTGACAAGATAACTCCATCCTTAAGAATACCAACAGGTTCAGCGACTCCAGGAGCATCAGGCACAAAGCTCCTGGAAAGAGCATCGGCCTTCACATTCTTTGAACCTGGTAAATACGAGACAACGAAGTCAAAACGGGAGAAAAACAATGACCAGCGGGCCTGTCTAGGATTCAGGCGTTTAGCAGACTCGAGATACATCAGATTTTTGTGATCAGTCAAGACCACCACACGATGCTTAGCACCCTCGAGCCAATGACGCCACTCCTCAAATGCCCATTTCATGGCCAACAACTCCCGATTGCCCACATCATAATTTCGCTCAGCAGGCGAAAACTTCCTAGAGAAAAAGGCGCAAGGTCTCATAACAGAGCAACCAGGGCCTCTCTGCGACAAAACGTCCCCTGCTCCAATCTCTGAAGCATCCACCTCAACCTGAAAGGGAAGCGAGACATCAGGCTGGCACAAAACAGGCGCCGAAGTAAACCGACGTTTCAACTCCTGGAAAGCCTCCATGGCAGCAGGAGCCCAATTAGCCACATCGGAGCCCTTCTTGGTCATATCCGTCAAAGGTTTCACAATGCTAGAAAAATTAGCGATAAAACGACGGTAGAAGTTAGCGAAACCTAAGAACTTCTGAAGACTCTTAACTGACGAGGGCTGAGTCCAATCAAGAATAGCTCGGACCTTGACTGGGTCCATCTCCACAGCAGAAGGGGAAAAAATGAACCCCAAAAAGGGAACCTTCTGTACACCAAAAAGACACTTTGAGCCCTTGACAAACAAAGAATTTTCACGCAAAATTTTAAAGACCATCCTGACCTGCTCCACATGCGAGTCCCAATTATCAGAAAAAAACAGAATATTATCCAGATAAATGATCAAAAATTTATCCAGATAGTTCCGAAAAATGTCATGCATAAAGGACTGAAAAACTGAAGGGGCATTAGAGAGCCCAAAAGGCATCACCAAGTACTCAAAATGACCTTCGGGCGTATTGAATTTCGGTTTTCCATTCATCACCTTGCTTAATGCGCACAAGGTTGTACGCACCGCGAAGGTCTATCTTGGTGAACCACTTGGCACCTTTAATCCGGGCAAACAAGTCAGACAACAGCGGCAAAGAATACTGAAATTTGACAGTGATCTTATTTAAAAGCCGATAGTCAATACAAGGCCTCAAAGATCCGTCCTTTTTAGCCACAAAAAAGAATCCCGCACCAAGAGGGGAAGAAGACGGACGGATGTGTCCTTTCTCCAGAGACTCCTTGATATATGAACGCATAGCGGTATGTTCAGGTATCGACAGATTAACCCCTTCACCCCCAAGGGTGGTTTGCACGTTAATGACCGGGCCAATTTTTACAATTCTGACCACTGTCCCTTTATGAGGCTATAACTCTGGAACGCTTTGACGGATCTTGGCGATTCTGACATTGTTTTCTCGTGACATATTGTACTTCATGTTAGTGGTAAAATTTATTCGATATAACTTGCATTTATTTGTGAAAAAAACGAATATTTGGCGAAAATTTTGAAAATTTCGCAATTTTCCAACTTTGAATTTTTATGCCCTTAAATCACAGACATATGTCACGCAAAATACTTAATAAGTAACATTTCCCACATGTCTACTTTACATCAGTACAATTTTGGAACCAAAATTTTTTTTTGTGACGGAGTTATAAGGGTTAAAAGTTGACCAGCAATTTCTCATTTTTACAACACCATTTTTTTTTAGGGACCACATCTCATTTGAAGTCATTTTGAGGGGTCTATATGATAGAAAATACTCAAGTGTGACACCATTCTAAAAACTGCACCCCTCAAGGTGCTCAAAACCACATTCAAGAAGTTTATTAACCCTTCAGGTGTTTCACAGGAATTTTTTGAATGTTTAAATAAAAATGAGCATTTAACTTTTTTTCACACACAATTTATTTCAGCTCCAATTTGTTTTATTTTACCAAGGGTAACAGGAGAAAATGGACCCCCAAAGTTGTTGTACAATTTGTCCTGAGTACGCTGATACCCCATATGTGAGGGTAAACCACTGTTTGGGCGTATGGCAGAGCTCGGAAGGAAAGGAGCGCCATTTGACTTTTCAATGCAAAATTGACTGGAATTGAGATGGGACGCCATGTTGCGTTTGGAGAGCCCCTGATGTGCCTAAACACTGAAACCCCCTACAAGTGACACCATTTTGGAAAGTAGACCCCCTAAGGAACTTATCTTGATGTGTGGTGAGCACTTTGACCCACCAAGTGCTTCACAGAAGTTTATAATGCAGAGCCGTAAAAATAAAAAATCATATTTTTTCACAAAAATGATCTTTTTGCCCCCAATTTTTTATTTTCCCAAGGGTAAGAGAAGAAATTGGACCCCAAAAAATGTTGTGCAATTTGTCCTGAGTACGATGATACCCCATATGTGGGTGTAAACCATTGTTTGGGCGCATGGCAGAGCTTGGAAGGGAAGGAGCGCCATTTGACTTTTCAATGCAAAATTGACTGGAATTGAGATGGGACGCCATGTTGCGTTTGGAGAGCCCCTGATGTGCCTAAACATTGAAACTCCCTACAAGTGACACCATTTTGGAAAGTAGACCCCCTAAGGAACTTATCTAGATGTGTGGTGAGCACTTTGACCCACCAAGTGCTTCACAGAAGTTTATAATGCAGAGCCGTAAAAATAAAAAATCATATTTTTTCACAAAAATGATCTTTTCGCCCCCAATTTTTTATTTTCCCAAGGGTAAGAGAAGAAATTGGACCCCAAAAAATGTTGTGCAATTTGTCCTGAGTACGCTGATACCCCATATGTGGGTGTAAACCATTGTTTGGGCGCATGGCAGAGCTTGGAAGGGAAGGAGCGCCATTTGACTTTTCAATGCAAAATTGACTGGAATTGAGATGGGACGCCATGTTGCGTTTGGAGAGCCCCTGATGTGCCTAAACACTGAAACCCCCTACAAGTGACACCATTTTGGAAAGTAGACCCCCTAAGGAACTTATCTTGATGTGTGGTGAGCACTTTGACCCACCAAGTGCTTCACAGAAGTTTATAATGCAGAGCCGTAAAAATAAAAAATCATATTTTTTCACAAAAATGATCTTTTCGCCCCCAATTTTTTATTTTCCCAAGGGTAAGAGAAGAAATTGGACCCCAAAAAATGTTGTGCAATTTGTCCTGAGTACGCTGATACCCCATATGTGGGTGTAAACCATTGTTTGGGCGCATGGCAGAGCTTGGAAGGGAAGGAGCGCCATTTGACTTTTCAATGCAAAATTGACTGGAATTGAGATGGGACGCCATGTTGCGTTTGGAGAGCCCCTGATGTGCCTAAACATTGAAACTCCCTACAAGTGACACCATTTTGGAAAGTAGACCCCCTAAGGAACTTATCTAGATGTGTTTTGAGAGCTTTGAACCCCCAAGTGTTTCACTACAGATTATAACGCAGAGCCGTGAAAATAATTTTTATTTTTTTTCTCAAAAATGATTTTTTAGCACCCAGCTTTGTATTTTTACAAGGGTAACAGAATAAATTGGACCCCAAAATTTGTTTTCCAATTTGTCCTGAGTACACTGATACCCCATATGTGGGGGGGAACCACTGTTTGGGCGCATGACAGAGCTCGGAAGGGAAGGAGCGCCATTTGGAATGCAGACTTAAATGGATTGGTCAGCAGCCGTCACGTTGCATTTGCAGAGCCCCTGATGTACCCAAACAGTACAAACCCCCCACAAGTGACCCCATATTGGAAACTAGACCTCCCAAAGAACTTATCTAGATGTGTTTTGAGAACTTTGAACCCCCAAGTGTTTCACTAAAGTTTATAGCGCAAAGCCGTGAAAATAAAAATTCTTTTTTTTTTTCACAAAAATGATTTTTTAGCCCCCAGTTTTGTATTTTCACAAGGGTAACAGGATAAATTAGACCCCAAAAGTTGTTGTCCAATTTGTCCTGAGTACGCTGATACCCCATATGTGGGGGGGAACCACTGTTTGGGTGCATGACAGAGCTCGGAAGGGAAGGAGCGCCATTTGGAATGCAGCCTTAAATGGATTGGTCTGCAGGCGTCACGTTGCATTTGCAGAGCCCCTGATGTACCCAAACAGTACAAACCCCCCACAAGTGACCCCATATTGGAAACTAGACCTCCCAAGGAACTTATCTAGATGTGTTGTGAGAACTTTGAACCCCCAAGTGTTTCACTACAGTTTATAACGCAGAGCCGTGAAAATAAAACATCTTTTTTTTCCCACAAAAATGATTTTTAGCCCCCCAAATTTTTATTTTCCTAAGGATAACAAGAGAACTTGGACCCCAGAAGTTGTTGTTCAATTTGTCCCGAGTACGCTGATAACACATATGTTGGGGTAAACCCCTTTTTGGGCGCACGGGAGAGCTCGGAAGGGAAGGAGCACTGTTTTACTTTTTCAACACAGAATTGGCTGGAATTGAGATTGGACGCCATGTCGCGCTTGTAGAGCCCCTGATGTGCCTGGACAGTGGAAACTCCCCAATTCTACCTGAAACCCTAACCCAAACACACCCCTAACCCTAATCCCAACGGTAACCCTAACCACACCCCTAGCCCTGACACACCCATAATTCTAATCCCAACCCTAATCCAAACGTAAATGTAATCCAAACCCTAACCCTAACTTTAGCCCCAACCCTAACTTTAGCCCCAACCCTAACTTTACCTCCAACCCTAGCCCTAACCCTAACCCTAACCCTACCCCTAACCCTAACCCTAAACGTGACTGAAATACGTGGCACTGAAATACGTGGCACTGAAATACGTGGCACTGAAATACGTGGCACTGAAATACGTGGCACTGAAATACGTGATACGTGGCACTTAAATACGTGGCACTGAAACACGTGGCACTGAAATACGTGATACGTGGCACTGAAATACGTGGCACTGAAATACGTGGCACTGAAATACGTGGCACTGAAATACGTGGCACTGAAATACGTGGCACTGAAATACGTGGCACTGAAATACGTGGCACTGAAATACGTGGCACTGAAATATGTGATACGTGGCACTGATACGTGGCACTGATACGTGGCACTGAAATACGTGGCACTGAAATACGTGGCACTGAAATACGTGGCACTGAAATACGTGGCACTGAAATACGTGGCACTGAAATACGTGGCACGTGGCACTGAAATACGTGGCACTGAAATACGTGGCACTGAAATACGTGATACGTGGCACTTAAATACGTGGCACTGAAACACGTGGCACTGAAATACGTGATACGTGGCACTGAAATACGTGGCACTGAAATACGTGGCACTGAAATACGTGGCACTGAAATACGTGGCACTGAAATACGTGGCACTGAAATACGTGGCACTGAAATACGTGGCACTGAAATACGTGGCACTGAAATACGTGGTACTAAAATATGTGGCACTGAAATACGTGATACGTGGCACTGAAATACGTGATACGTGGCACTGAAATATGTGATACGTGGCACTGAAATACGTGGCACTGAAACACGTGGCACTGAAATACGTGGCACTGAAATACGTGGCACTGAAATACGTGGCACTGAAATACGTGGCACTATGACTGTCAGAAAATGTTCATTAAACGGTTAGGGGTGAGGTTAGGGGTAGAGTTAGGGTTAGGGTTTGGATCCCTTTATCACCTTGATGGTGGTGGGTGGCTTTTCAGTGTGTTTAAATGCATGCGTTTTTAACGCAAACAAACGCATGTGCTTAAAAACGCAAGAAAATACTGCAGGTTGTATTTCTGAAAATGAACGCATGCAGAAAAAAACCGCATGCGTTTGAAAACGCGACCAAACGCGTACAAAAAAACCGCATGCGTTTTCAATGTTAAATATAGGGAAAAAATGCATGCGTTTTTTGTGCAAAAAACGCTGCAGACAAAAACGCAAGTGTGAAACCAGCGACGCTTTTTATAGCAAAAAAGTTTTTGCGTCTCCACATTTTGAGACCTATAATTTTTCCACATTTTGCTCCACAGAGTCATGTGAGGTCTTGTTTTTTGCGGGACGAGTTGACGTTTTTATTGGTAACATTTTCGGACACGTGACCGTTTTTGATCGCTTTTTATTCCGATTTTTGTGAGGCAGAATGACCAAAAACCAGCTATTCATGAATTTCTTTTGGGGGAGGCGTTTATACCGTTCCGCGTTTGGTAAAATTGATAAAGCAGTTTTATTCGTCGGGTCAGTACGATTACAGCGATATCTCATTTATATCATTTTTTTATGTTTTGGCGCTTTTATACGATAAAAACTAAAATATAGAAAAAATAATTATTTTCGTATCGCTTTATTCTCAGGACTATAACTTTTTTATTTTTTTGCTGATAATGTTGTATGGCGGCTTGTTTTTTGCGGGACAAGATGACGTTTTCAGCGGTACCATGGATATTTATATCAGTCTTTTTGATCGCGTGTTATTCCACTTTTTGTTCGGCGGTATGGTAATAAAGCGTTGTTTTTTGCCTCGTTTTTTTTTTTTTTTTCTTACGGTGTTTACTGAAGGGGTTAACTAGTGGGGCAGTTTTATAGGTTGGGTCGTTACGGACGCGGCGATACTAAATATGTGTACTTTTATTGTTTTGTTTTTTTTATTTAGATAAAGAAATGTATTTATGGGAATAATATATTTTTTTTTATTATTATTTATTTAGGATTTTTTTTTTTTTTTTTTTTACACATGTGGAAAATTTTTTTTTTAACTTTTTTACTTTGTCCCAGGGGGGGACATCACAGATCATTGATCTGGCAGTGTGCACAGCACTCTGCCAGATCGACGATCTGCTGTGCAGGGCTGCAGGCTTACCAAGTGTCTGCTCTGAGCAGACACTCGGTAAGCCACCTCCTTCCCTGCAGGACCCGGATGCCGCGGCCATCTTGGATCCGGGACCTGCAGCCAGGAAGGAGGTAGGAGACCCTCGCAGCAACGCGATCACATCGCGTTGCTCCGGGGGTCTCAGGGAAGCCCGCAGGGAGCCCCCTCCCTGCGCGATGCTTCCCTATACCGCCGGTACACTGCGATCATGTTTGATCGCGGTGTGCCGGGGGTTAATGTGCCGGGGGCGGTCCGTGACCGCTCCTGGCACATAGTGCCGGATGTCAGCTGCGATATGCAGCTGACACCCGGCCGCGATCGGCCGCGCTCCCCCCGTGAGCGCCGCTGATCGGTGATGACGTACTATCCCGTCGGCGGTCATACGGGCCCACCCCACCTCGACGGGATAGTACGTCAAATGTCGGGAAGGGGTTAAACAGTCTTCCCTTAGGAAACTTACTGCCTGGAATCAAATCTATTGCACAGTCACATTCCCTATGAGGAGGCAATGCACTGGACCTGGACTCGCTAAAGACATCCTGATAATCAGACAAATACTCCGGAACTTCCGAAGGCGTAGAAGAAGCAATAGACACAGGCAGGGAATCCTCATGAATACCACGACAGCCCCAACTTGACACTGACATAGCCTTCCAGTCCAGGACTGGATTATGGGTCTGTAACCATGGCAGCCCCAAAACAACCACATCATGCATTTTATGCAAAACAAGAAAACGTATCACCTCGCGGTGTTCAGGAGTCATACACATGGTAACCTGTGTCCAAAACTGCGGTTTATTTTCTGCTAATGGCGTAGCATCAATACCCCTAAGAGGTATAGGATTTTCTAATGGTTCAAGAATAAAACCACAGCGCTTAGCAAATGAGAGATCCATAAGACTCAGGGCAGCACCTGAATCTACAAACGCCATGACAGGATAAGATGACAGTGAGCAAATCAAAGTTACAGACAGAATAAACTTAGGATGCAAATTACCAACGGTGACAGGACTAACAACCTTAGATATACGTTTAGAGCATGCTGAGATAACATGTGTAGAATCACCACAGTAGTAGCACAAGCCATTCTGGCGTCTATGAATTTTCCTCTCATTTCTAGTCAGGATTCTATCACATTGCATCAAATCAGGTGTCCGTTCAGACAACATCATGAGGGAATTTGCGGTTTTTCTATCACATTGCATCAAATCAGGTGTCCGTTCAGACAACACCATGAGGGAATTTGCGGTTTTGCGCTCCCGCAACCGCCGGTCAATTTGAATAGCCAGGGCCATGGTATCATTCAGACCTGTGGGAATAGGAAAACCCACCATAACATTCTTAATGGCTTCAGAAAGGCCATTTCTAAAATTAGCAGCCAGTGCACACTCGTTCCAATGTGTCAGCACGGACCATTTCCGAAATTTTTGGCCTCGTCCTGGCCCTGAGACATAGCCAGCAAGGCTTTTTCAGCCTGAATCTCAAGATTGGGTTCCTCATAAAGTAAACCGAGCGCCAGAAAAAACGCATCAATATCAGCCAATGCCGGATCTCCTGGCGCCAACGAAAAAGCCCAATCCTGAGGGTCACCCCGTAAGAATGAAATAACAATTTTTACTTGTTGAGCAGAGTCTCCAGACGAACAAGGTTTCAGGGACAAAAATAATTTACAATTATTCCTGAAATTCCTAAACTTAAATCGGTCTCCTGAAAACAGTTCAGGAATCGGAATCTTGGGTTCAGACCTAGGATTTCTGGTAACATAATCTTGTATACCCTGCACACGAGCGGCAAGCTGGTCCACACTTGTAATCAAGGTCTGGACATTCATGTCTGCAGCAAGCCTAAGCCACTCTGAGGTAAAGGGGAAAAGAAAAAAAAAAAAAAAATGAGAAAGGGAAAAAAAAATAAACTCAAAATTTTCTTTCTTATAATCCCACTTCTGCAATGCATTAAACATTTAATACTGGCCTGGCATACAGTTATGACCCCAGTGGACAGGGTCTCAGAGGAACGTGTAAGTCTGCGAGATACAAAAATCCAGCTCATAGGGCTGTGGTAACTGGGTTGACCAAATAGCTACTCCTAACGCCAACACTAGAAGTAGCCGGGGATCATGCCTACGGTGATCGCTAGATGACTCGCGCCAGCCGGAGAATCTAACTACCCCTAGGAGAAGAAAACAAAGACCTCTCTTGCCTCCAGAGAAAGGGACCCCAAAGCAAGATACAAGCCCCCCACAAATAATAACGGTGAGGTAAGAGGAAATGACAAACACAGAAATGAACCAGGTTCAGCAAAGAGAGGCCAGCTTACTAATAGCAGAATAAAGCAAGATAACTTATCTGGTCAACAAAAACCCTATAAAAATCCACGCTGGAGATTCAAGAACCCCCGAACCGTCTAACGGTCCGGGGGGAGAACACCAGCCCCCTAGAGCTTCCAGCAAAGGTCAGGATACAGATAGGAACAAGCTGGACAAAAATACAAAACAAAACCAAAGCAAAAAGCAAAGAAGCAGACTTAGCTTGAAATACAGGAACCAGGATCAAAGGACAAGAGCACAACAGATTAGCTCTGAATTCAACGATGCCAGGCATAGAACTGAAGGTCCAGAGAGCTTATATAGCAACGCCCCTGAACTAACGGCCCAGGTGAGCATATAGGAGAAGACAGAAGCTCCAGTGTCAAATCACTAATGACCACTAGAGGGAGCAAAACGCAAATTCACAACAGAGCAGCAGATGAAGGAGGATTACTGGAAACTTGTGTATGCAGCAGGAACTCAGAGAAGAGTAGCAGGATCACCACACAGGAGCAGGTGTATAGCCAGGGAGTAATCAGAGGTCAGGAGCTGGATGCAAGGCATATTACTTTAGCACAGACTGAAGGCTGGGGTGGAGTTTTATAGCAGGAAGACACAGTGCACATGAGACCAAAGACGCCATCTTGGAAGAGGGCAGTAATGCACAAAAGGTAAAAAATGTTCAGAGTCCTGACACTTGATGATGGTGCTAGTTGAGTGTGTGCAATGACAGGTGCAGGGCAGGAGGCATCTTTGCATGCACCATGGACAGGGGATTGTCTTTCACGCACAACAGCAAAAGAAGCAGTGGTGTCACCCACAGACACTGTTCGTGGACCCTAGGGTTAGGCCTACAAAGTAGGGTGCTTTGCTGCTATGTGCCTGATCATGCTGTTGGTGATCAAGCTGGTAGTTTTGCTACCCCTGCTGATGCTGCCATGGCAGGTGGTGCAAATGGCCTGTTTAGGGTTATCGGCAGAGTCTTTAAAAAACAACCAGACTCGGGAAGACCTAACAGTTGGACTGGCAACTACCGTCGTATTGGTGTTATGGGGAACGGTTGCCCGCCTTCTGTCTGCCTCCACCACACTGCTTCTTCCTGCCTGTTGGGATGCTACACCTCCCTCCCCCTTGTGCTCCTGTCATAGGTCTGCATGTTCTCCTGCCAGCTTGAGTCAGTTACTATATCATCCACAAACTCATCCTCTACTTCTGCTCCCTGGTCCTCCTGATTTTCTGGCAATTGTGTATCATCATTGTCCACCTCTTGTGACATTTTACCACCGTCGCCTTCATGTGACCGTGGCTGCTCAAATATTTGGGCATCGCTACATGCGATCTTCTCTTGCTCTGCTTCAAGTGGACCCAGCGAGAGGCCCAAATCTATAAATGGAAAAGTGAACAGCTCTTCAGAATGTCCAATTGTGGGATCAGTTGTCTCCAGGTACTCGACATGGTGGGAGGAAGGATGATCAGGGTGAGGAATATGCGGTCCAGACTCACGGCTACTCAGACTTGACCATGTGGAAGACAGGGTGGTGGTGGTGGCAAAGTGACTGGAAGCATTGTCTGATATCCAACCAACAACCTTTTGAGACTGCTCTGGGTTCAATAGTGGTGTGCTGCTGTGGTCCCCTAGTAATTGGAACAGGAAGGTCGGGTGAAAAGATGTGGGAGTTTGTTGTGGCACAATTTCAGCTTGCCCACATCCTCAGCCTCTGCATGCACCATCACCATCACGTCCAGTTCCCCGTCCCTTGCCACGTGACTTGCCCATTTTAAATGGAGGACAATATTTTGCACGGTCACTACAAATGGCTGAGTTTAAAATAGCTGGCCTGTAGGTAACTATTTTTTTGTTCAGCAAACTGGTGTCAATAACTTGTATAAGACACTCCAACAACATTTTACAGTAGCCCGGAAATGACAGAATTTTTCTGCTCACTCAGATGTGATCGCTGTGACGGCCAAATCCCTGTTTAAAATAAATGCCCTGTAACTTTTTTTTTCCAGCAAACTGGTGTCAATAACTTGTATATATGGTAAATATCTGTAATAGCAGCAGCAGACAGTAATGGCATGGACCCTCTTGCTGTATGCAATGAAGTATGCCAAATACGATGCCTGCCTAGCCTACAATACACATATCTATATGCGATGTAATTCATTTTGACCTTGAGACTTGAATTAATTTATGTTAGCTAAGTATTCCCTCACTATCTGTCTGTTTATAGATAATGCGTATTCTTCTATTCCTTCAATAGTACAGTTTAGATCAGTTGATGTTACATTTACTTTCTGAGAGGAAACAGATGTAAAATAGGAATTTAAATCTTTGTCTTTCTTAAGATCATTTTTTACCACTTCACCATTTTTATCCTTTAAAAATCCAATAGCATCTTTGAGGTCTCTTACATAGTTACATAGTTGTTAAGGTTGAAGGAAGACTTTAAGTCCATCTAGTTCAACCCATAGCATAACCTAACATGCCTAACATGTTGATCCAGAGGAAGGCCAAAAAAAAACCATGTGGCAAAGACTAAGCTCCACATTGGGGAAAAAAATTCCTTCCCGACTCCACATACGGCAATCAGACTAGTTCCCTGGATCAACGCCCTATCAAGGAATCTAGTGTATATATCCTGTAACATTATATTTTTCCAGAAAGGTATCTAGTCCCCTCTTAAATTTAAGTAATGAATCACTCATTACAACATCATACGGCAGAGAGTTCCATAGTCTCACTGCTCTTACAGTAAAGAATCCGCGTCTGTTATTATGCTTAAACCTTCTTTCCTCCAGACGTAGAGGATGCCCCCTTGTCCCTGTCTCAGGTCTATGATTAAAAAGATCAACAGAAAGGTCTTTGTTCTGTCCCCTCATATATTTATACATTAAAATAAGACCACCCCTTAGTCTTCGTTTTTCCAAACTACTGTAAATAGCCCCAAGTGTAATAACCTATCTTGGTATTACAGACCCCCCAGTCCTCTAATAACCTTGGTAGCTCTTCTACGCACCTGCTCTAGTTCAGCTATGTCTTTCTTATACACTGGAGACCAGAACTGTGCACAGTATTCTAAGTGTGGTCGAACTAGTGACTTGTATAGAGGTAAAATTATGTTCTCCTCATGAGCATCTATGCCTTTTTTAATGCATCCCATTATTTTATTTGCCTTTGTAGCAGCTGCCTGACACAAGCCACTGAATATGTTTGTCATCACCCATACACCCAGGTCTTTTTCATTGACAGTTTTGCCCAGAGTTTTAGAATTAAGCACATAGTTATACATCTTATTACTTCTACCCAAGTGCATGACCTTACATTTATCCCCATTAAAGCTAATTTGCCATTTATCAGCCCAAGCTTCTAGTTTACATAAATCATCCTGTAATATAAAATTGTCCTCCCCTGTATTGATTACCCTGCAGAGTTTAGTGTCATCTGCAAATATTGAAATTCTACTCTGAATGCCCCCTACAAGGTCATTAATAAATATGTTAAAAAGAAGAGGGCCCAATACTGACCCCTGTGGTACCCCACTGCTAACCGCAACCCAGTCCGAGTGTGCTCCATTAATAACCACCCTTTGTTTCCTATCCCTGAGCCAGCTCTCAACCCACTTACACATATTTTCCCCTATCCCCATTATTCTCATTTTATGTATCAACCTTTTGTGTGGCACCGTATCAAAAGCTTTTGAAAAGTCCATATACACTACATCTACTGGGTTCCCTTGGTCCAGTCCAGAACTTACCTCTTCAAAGAAGCTGATCAAATTAGTCTGACATGAACGGTCCCTAGTAAACCCGTGCTGATACTAGGTCATGAGGTTATTCCTCTTCAGATACTCCAGTATAGCATCTCTTAGAAAACCCTCCAGGATTTTCCCCACAGTAGAGGTTAAGCTTACTGGCCTATAATTTTTGTCCCCTTTTTGAATATTGGCACCACATTTGCTATACGCCAGTCCTGTGGTACAGACCCTGTTATTATGGACTCTTTAAACATTAAAAATAATGGTCCATCAATGACTGTACTTAATTCCTGCAGTACTCGGGGGTGTATCCCATCCGGGCCCGAATATTTGTCAATTTTAGTGATTTTTAGACGCCACCGTAATTCCTGCTGGGTTAAGCAGGTGACACTTAATGGGGAATTTTTGTTATCACTGATCATATTGTCTGCCATGGGATTTTCTTTTGTAAATACTAATGAAAAAAAGTCATTTAGCATATTGGCTTTTTCCTCATCCTCATCCACCATTTCACCCAGACTATTTTTAAGGGGGCCAACACTATCATTTTTTAGTTTCTTACTATTTATGTAGTTAAAGAATATTTTGGGATTATTTTTACTCTCTCTGGCAATGAGTCTCTCTGTCTCAGTTTTTGCTGCCTTGATTTGCTTTTTACAGAATGTATTTATTTTTTTGTATTTATTTAATGCCTCATCACTACCTACTTCCTTTAATTCTCTAAATGCTTTCTTTTTGTCACTTATAGCGCCCCTTACAGCTCTATTTAGCCATATTGGTTTCCTTCTATTTCTAGTATGTTTATTCCCATACGGTATATACTATGCACAGGTCCTATTCAGAATGCTAATAAACGTCTCCCATTTTCTTTGTGTATTTTTGTGTCTCAGGATATCGTCCCAGTTAATTGCACCAAGATCCTCTCTCATCCGTTGGAAATTTGCCCTCCTGAAGTTTAGTGTCCTTGTAACCCCCCTACTACCCATCTTATTAAAGAATACATGAAAACTTATTATTTTGTGATCACTATTCCCCAAGTAACCCCCAACCCTTATATTTGATATGCGGTCTGGCCTGTTGGTTAATATTAGGTCTAGCAGTGCCCCCCTTCTTGTTGGGTCCTGAACCAGTTGTGAAAGGTAATTGTCTCTCATAGTTGTCAAAAACCGATTACCTTTGCTAGAACTGCAGGTTTCTGTTCCCCAATCTATTTCAGGGTAGTTGAAGTCCCCCATAATAATGACTTCTCCTTGAGTCGCAGCTTCATCTATTTGCAAGCTTTAATTCATTATCGGCTTTAGTTAATCTGATACGTGCCCTGCAGGTTATGCAGGCACCATTATATCTTTCTTTAAATATGCCTCCCTCTTTCCATTTGATAAATATTTATTTTATATTTTGTGCTCTTTTTATACATGATCCTACTAATGGTCACAACAGCTTGGTAGCGGCACTTCCGTTGTTCTAATCTGGATGTGACATCCCCTCAGCTCGGCATCTCACGCGGCAGGTCCACTCGCCCCCTGACGTGTCAGAGAGAGGGCAGAGTCTGCAGCGCTGTGGACGCGTCGCCAAGGAGACCCACAAAACCAGAAGTCTCGGGAAGCGCTCACCGCTGTAATACAAATGCTGGGCAAGGGGAGAACTAAATAGAATGAAGCAGCCCATTGTTCTGACTTTGCACATCCCGGGTATACTATTAATAAAGAATCTAATTAAGTTTATAAGTCTCATATTATTGGACACTGGTGACTAATGTGAGAGAAAAAAAAGGATAAGGGAAACATTGATTACAATAATTTGCATAGATTATAAGGCTGAAGGAAATTGTGCTAATTATACAAATGTCATGACTCAATCCTATGTGACAAGTGCAATATATATTAATTAATCTACTATATAATTGTCTAAGGGTCACTTCTGTCTGTCTGTCTGTCCCGGAAATCCGCGTCCCTGCTTGGTCGCGGCCGCCAGCGACGGGCACAGTCCGGCCGATAATTAGTCCCTCCCTACTCCCCGCAGTCAGTGCCCGCTCCATACTCCCCTCCAGTCAGCGCTCACATAGGGTTAATGACAGCATTAACGGACCGCGTTATGCCGCGGTGCAACGCACTCCGTTAACGCTGCTATTAACCCTGTGTGACCAACTTTTTACTATTGATGCTGCCTATGCAGCATCAATAGTAAAAAGATCTAATGTTAAAAATGATAAAAAAACTTATATATTCACCGTCCGTCGGCCCCCCGGATCCAGAACAGGCTTTTCCCGCTCCTCGCGATGCTCCGGTGACTGCTCCATGCATTGCGATCTCGCGAGATGATGACATAGCGGTCTCACGAGACCGCTACTTCATCATCTCGCGGGACCGCAATGCACTATTGGCACCGGAGCGCACGAGGAACATCGGTAAATGCTTCGCATGGATCCGGGGGCCAACGGAAGGTGAGTATATAACTATTTTTTATTTTAATTCATTTTTTTTAACAGGGATATGATGCCCACATTGCTATATACTACATGGGCTGTGCAATATACTACGTGGGCTGTGCAATATACTGCATGGGCTGTGTAATATACTGTGTGGGCTGTGCAATATACTGCGTGGGCTGTGCTATGTACTACGTGAGCTGTGCAATATACTACGTGGGCTATGCAATATACTATGTGGGCTGTGCAATATACTACGTGGGCTGTACAATATACTACGTGGGCTATGCAATATACTGCGTGGGCTGTGCAATATACTACGTGGGCTGTGCAATATACTGCGTGGGCTATGTTATATACTACGTGGGCTGTGCAATATACTACGTGGGCTATGCAATATACTACGTGGGCTGTGCAATATACTACGTGGGCTGTGCAATATTGCAATATACTGCGTGGGCTATGTTATATACTACGTGGGCTGTGCAATATACTACGTGGGCTATGCAATATACTACGTGGGCTGTGCAATATACTAGGTGGGCTGTGCAATATACTGCGTGGGCTATGTTATATACTATGTGGGCTGTGCAATATACTACATGGGCTATGCAATATACTATGTGGGATGTGCAATATACTATGTGGGCTGTGCAATATACTGTGTGGGCTATCTTATATACTACGTGGGCTGTGCAATATACTACGTGGGCTGTGCAATATACCACGTGGGCTGTGCAATATACTATGTGGCTGTGCAATATACTACGTGGCTGTGCAATATACTACGTGGCTGTGCTATATACTACGTGGGCTGTGCTATATACTACGTGGGCTGTGCTATACACTACGTGGTCTGTGTTATACACTATGTGGGCTGTGGTATACACTACATCGGCTGTGTTATATACTACGTGGGCTGTGTTATACACTACATGGCCTGTGTTATACACTACGTGGCCTGTGTTATACACTACGTGGGCTGTTATATACTCCGTGCGTGGGCTGTTATATACTATGTGAGCTGTGTTATATGCTACGTGGGCTGTTATAAACTATGTGGCTGTGTTATATGCTATGTGAGCTGTTATACACTCCGTGGGCTGTGTTATATACTATGTGGCTGTGCTATATACTCCATGGGCTGTGTTATATACTACGTGGGCTGTGCTATATACTACGTGGCTGTGCTATATACTACATGGCTGTGCAATATACTATGTAGCTGTGCAATATACTATGTGACTGTGCTATTTACTACGTGGGCTGTTATATACTATGTGGCTGTGCTATATACTACGTGGCCAGCCGCGAACAATCAGCGACAGGCGCAGTCCGAATCCTGTGTATTCAATGTATTCTTCTAAAATCTTCATAAATAAACTACATACATATTCTAGAATACCCGATGCGTTAGAATCGGGCTACCATCTAGTCTCATATATTAACAAAATTTTTATATTAATAAACAAACAAAAAATTACAGTACCATATTGTATAATACATTGAAAAAAAATGTGAAAAAATTATAAAATAAATAAATAAATAAATAAATAAATAAATAAAGAAGAAGAACATTCAGTGATATGTGAAAAAAATAGGACGCATGTCCAGGTCTGATCCATTCTTCATACCAGCCAAGACCAAGCCATCTGAAGTAGGTAAAGTAGTAGGATACAGATGATACAACTAAAAAACTAAAACAAATTTAATTAGAACATAGAATTAAAGAAGACACATATAAATTTAAAATAATTTAAAAAAACTTTAAAAAGTACTGGAAAAGGACTTTAAAGAAAAGGGGCGAAACTCAAGACTTCATTTAGCCCATAAGGTTGAACCAAGTTAATTTTGAAGATCCATTTTGCCTCCAATTGGTCTAAGTTTTTCCGCCAATTTCCTCCCCTCTGATCAATGTGGACTTTATCAATGACAGTTACTTTTCGGAGCTTCGCATTACAGTCATGTTTGAGTTTAAAATGTCTCGGAATAGGTTTTAATGTTGCGACATCTATAACGTCCTTAGAATTGAGAATATCTCTGTAATGCTCTCTGACACGTGTCTTCAAAGGTCTTAAGGTTAAGCCCACATATATCTTATTACATGGACACACAGCATAGTACACTACACCAATGCTGTTACATGTAATATTTTGGGTGATGGTATACACGTTTCCCATCACTAGACTCAAAGGTGGATGCTTGAAACATGTTAGGACAAGATATGCAATAATTGCAAGGGAAAAAAACCCATTTGGGGCCTCTTGATCCAAAAGCTCTTCCTGGGGTCTGCCCTGCATGGTAACTATGGACCAATAGATCCTTCAGATTGTGAGACCTCCTATATGTAATGGATGGTTGCGTCGGGGCTCAAGCTGCTCACACAGGTTATGTATCAATCGGCACCTCTAGCCCTTTCTTTGCTCGCATTTTACCGTAAGTATAGACCATGCTTTTTTTGTTTGCTAGCAGACCAAGCACTTAGCACTTTAGTGTGCTGTGTTCTGACTTGTGCACATGCTCTATTGTTTACCGATGTATTAACCCCTTCCTGACCTGTGACACAGTGTAGGCATCATGAAAGTCAGTGCCAATCTGACCTGTGACGCATATGCTGTGTCACAGAATGATCGCGTCCCTGCAGATCGGGTGAAAGGGTTAACTCCAATTTCACCCGACCTACAGGGAGAGGGGGAGTGGTACTTCAGCCCAGGGGGGTTGGCTTCGCCCCCCCATGGCTACGATCGCTCTGATTGGCTGTTGAAAGTGAAACAGCCAATCAGAGCAATTTGTAATATTTCACCTATGAAAAGTGGTGAAATATTACAATCCAGCCATGGCCGATGCTGCAATATCATCGGCCATGGCTGGAAACCCTGATGTGCCCCCCGCCACCGCCACCGATCTCCTCCTCAGTCCTCCGTTCTGTCCCGTACTCCCCTCCGTCCTCCTGTCTGCTCCCCTGTCCTCTTGTCTGCTCCCACGTCCTCCTGTCTGCTCTCCCCATGCTCCGATCCACCCCCCGTGCTCTGATCCCCCCTCATACTTACTGAGTCTCCCGGTGTCCGTCCGTCTGCTCCATGGGCGCCGCCATCTTCCAAAATGGCGAGCGCATGCGCAGTGCGCCCGCCGAATCTGCTGGCCAGCAGATTCGTTCCAGGAACATTTTGATCACTGTGATAAAACCTATCACAGTGATCAAAATAAAAAATATAGTAAATGAACCCCCCTTTATCACCCCCATAGGTAGGGACAATAATAAAATAAATAAAATATTTTTTTTTCTCCACTAGGGTTAGGGTTAGCATTAGGGCTAGGGTTAGAATTAGGGTTAGAACTAGGGTTAGGGCTAGGGTTAGGGCTAGGGATAGAATTAGGGTTAGAACTAAGGTTAGGGTTAGAATTAGGCTTTGTGCACACGGTGCGGATTTGGGTGCGGATCCGCAACGGATTGGCCGCTGCAGATTTGTAGCAGTTTTCCATCAGGTTTACAGTACCATGTAAACCTATGGAAAACCAAATCTCCTGTGCCCATGGTGCGGAAAATACCGCGCGGAAACGCTGTGTTGTATTTTCCGCAGCATGTCAATTCTTTGTGCGGATTCCGCAGCGTTTTACATCTGTTCTTCAATAGGAATCCGCAGCTGAAATCCGCACAAAAAACACTGGAAATCCGCGGTAAATCCGCAGGTAAAACGCAGTGCCTTTTACCTGCGGATTTTTCAAAAGTGGTGAGGAAAAATCTCACACGAATCCGAACGTGGGCACATAGCCTTAGGGTTAGGGTTGGAATTAGGGCTAGGGTTGGAAATAGGGTTAAGATTAGGCTTGTGGTTAGGGTTATGGTTAGGGGTGTGTTGGGGTTAGGGTTGTCTTTAGGGTTGGGATTAGGGTTAGGGTTGGGATTAGGGTTAGGGGTGTGTTGGGGTTAGGGTTGTGGTTAGGGGTGTGTTGGGGTTAGGGTTGTGATTACGGTTATGGCTAGAGTTGGGATTAGGGTTAGGGGTGTGTTGGGGTTAGTGTTTGGAGTTGGAATTGAGGGGTTTCCACTTTTTAGGCACATCAGGGGTCTCCAAACGCAACATGGTGCCACCATTGATTCCAGCCAATCTTACGTTCAAAAAGTCAAATGGTGCTCCCTCCCTTCCAAGCCCCGATGTGTGCCCAAACAGTGGTTTACCCCCACATATGGGGTACCAGCATACTCAGGAAAACTTTGCAACAATTATTGCAGTCCAATTTCTCCTGTTACCCTTGCGAAAATAAAAAGTTGCTTGCTAAAACATAAATAATTATTTTTCTTTCCCCAAAAATTATGTTTTAGCAAGCAACTTTTTATTTTCGCAAGGGTAACAGGAGAAAAGGGACCCAAATAGTTGTTGCCAAGTTTGTCCTGAGTACACTGATGTGGGGGTAAACCACTGTTTGGGCACACGTCGGGGCTCGGAAGGGAAGTAGTGACTTTTGAAATGCAGACTTTGATGGAATGGTCTGCGGGCGTCACGTTGCATTTGCAAAGCCCCTGATGTGCCTGAACAGTAGAAACCCCCCAAGTGACCCCATTTTGGAAACTAGACCCCCCCATGGAACTTATCTAGATGGTGTTGAGCACTTTGAACCCCCAAGTGCTTCACAGAAGTTTATAACACAGAGCCGTGAAAATAAATAATTATTTTTCTTTCCCCAAAAATTATTTTCACGGCTCTGCGTTATAAACTTCTGTGAAGCACTTGGGGGTTCAAAGTGCTCAACACACATCTAGATAAGTTCCATGGGGGGGTCTAGTTTCCAAAATGGGGTCACTTGTGGGGGGGTTTCTACTGTTCAGGCACATCAGGGGCTTTGCAAATGCAACGTGATGCCCGCAGACCATTCCATCAAAGTCTGCATTTCAAAAGTCACTACTTCCCTTCCGAGCCCCGACGTGTGCCCAAACAGTGGTTTACCCCCACATATGGGGTATCAGTGTACTCAGGACAAACTGGGCAACAAATATTGGGGTCCAATTTCTCCTGTTACTCTTGTGAAAATAAAAAATTGCGGGCTAAAAAATAATTTTTGAGGAAAGAAAAATTATTTTTTATTTTCACAGCTCTGCGTTATAAATTTCTGTGAAGCACTTGGGGGTTTAAAGTGGTCACCGCACATCTAGATTAGTTCCATGGGAGGTCATTTCCAAAATGGGGTCACATGTGGGGGAGCTCCAATGTTTAGGCACACAGGGGCTCTCCAAATGCGACATGGTGTCCTCTAAAGATTGAAGCTAATTTATCATTCAAAAAGTCAAATGGCGCTCCTTCCCTTCCGAGCCCTGCCGTGTGCCCAAACAGTGGTTTACCGCCACATGTGAGGTATCAGTGTACTCAGGAGAAATTGCCCAATAAATTTTAGAATCCATTTTATCCTGTTGCCCATGTGGAAATGAACAAATTGAGGCTAAAAAATGTTTTTGTGAAAAAAAAAAAGTACCTTTTCATTTTTACGGATCAATTTGTGAAGCACCTGGGGGTTCAAAGTGCTCACTATGCATCTAGATAAGTTCCTTGGAGGGTCTATTTTACAAAATGGGGTCACTTGTGGAGAAGCTCCAATGTTTAGGCACACAGAGGCTCTCCAAATGCGACATGGTGTCCGATAACGATTGGAGCTAATTTTTCATTCAAAAGTCAAATGGCGCTCCTTCCCTTCGGAGCCTTGCCGTGTGCACAAATAGTGGTTTGTTACCACATATGAGGTATGGGTGTACTCAGGAGCAATTGCCCAACACATTTTAGGATCCATTTTATCCTGTTGCCCATGTGAAAATGAAAAAATTGAGGATAAAATAATTTTTTTGTGGAAAAAAGTACTTTTTCATTTTTACGGATCAATTTGTGAAGCACCTGGGGGCTCAAAGTGCTCACTATGCATCTAGATAAGCTCCTTGGGGGTCTAGTTTCCAAAATGGGGTCACTTGTGGGGGAGCTCCAATGTTTAGGCACACAGAGGCTCTCCAAAGGCGACATGGTGTCCGCTAAAGATTGGAGCCTATTTTTCATTTAAAAAGTCAAATGGCGCTCCTTCCCTTCCGAGCTCTGCTATGCGCCCAAACAGTGGATCCCCCCCCATATGGGGTATCGGCGTACTCAGGACAAATTGTACAATAACTTTTGGGGTCCAGTTTCTCTTTTTACCCTTGGGAAAATAAAAAAATTGTTGCTAAAAGATAATTTTTGTGACTAAAAAGTTAAATGTTCATTTTTTCCTTCCATGTTGCTTCTGCTGCTGTGAAGCACCTGAAGGGTTAATTAACTTCTTGAATGTGGTTTTGAGTACCTTGAGGGGTGCAGTTTTTAGAATATTGTCACTTTTGGGCATTTTCAGCCATATAGACCCCTCAAACTGTCTTCAAATGTGAGGTGGTCGCTAAAAAAAATGGTTTTGTAAATTTTGTTGTAAAAATGAGAAATCGCTGGTCAAATTTTAACCCTTATAGCTTCCTAGCGAAAAAAAAATGTTGTTTCCAAAATTGTGCTGATGTAAAGTAGACATGTGGGTAATGTAATTTGTTAACTATTTTGTGTCACATAACGCTCTTGTTTAACAGAATAAAAGTTCAAAATTTGAAAATTGTGAAATTTTCAAAATTTTAGCCAAATATCCATTTTTTTCACAAATAAACGCAAAAATTATTGACCTAAATAAACCACTAACATGAAGCCCAATATGTCACAAAAAACGGCCAGGTCATTAAGGTCAAAATAGGCTGGGTCATGAAGGGGTTAAGTACTCCGCACTGTTGCAGATTTACTTTTATTGGTTATAACTTGTGCTTAAGTACAGTAAATCTACTGGTTCTTTATAGGAGCAGTGTAATTTAGGGCACCTAGTGTAAACATTGATACATGGTATATATTTATTTATCTATATGCTCTAATAAGCATTTGGCCTATATATGGAACACTATAATTGAATCTACCTATCTATATACTCCAACAAGCATTCAACTTATATATGACACACTTTATATTTGAATCTGCCTGTATTATTTATATATTTTTAATAAGCACTTGGCTTCTCTATGTATTTATTATTATATATGGCAGCACATTATATAACTTAGGAACACTATATGCACTTTGCTGAATTAAACCTGTATTGAATAAGGAATGGATATGTGGCGGATTCATATATTATATATTGGGCTAGTCTAAGATATTGATTTAATATAAATTTGTAATTTATTGGATGCTGACACAATTTTTGATACATGCAGTGTTTGCAGCCTTTTTGTGTCTGTGTTCCCTCTACAAGTATTTTAAATGTTATGTTTATTAGTGTTGAAATAAAATTTATATTGTTTACTTACGTTTTGGCATTGACTTCCTTGTGAATTTATGGGATGTATTGATATTGGAAGTGCCAATTATCTAGGCCTAGTATCTTTAGTCTCTTGATAAGAGAGGATAAGAAATTGCTGGACCTCTTATTTTTGCCTGGGAGAGATTCCCAACAAATGTCTGGATAGTTAAAGTGTCCCACGATCACTGCATCATATTTTTTTGAGAACTTCGCTATCTGATGCATAAAGAATTCATACATATCTTTAGCTTGCCCAGGTGGCTTCAAGTAAATGCCTACAATGGTGTCCTTTCTGTTGTTCTCTCCTTGTATTCTTACCCTAACAATTTCCACAGAACTCCCAGTCTTTGAAACTTTAATCTCTGTGGAGATTGGCAGACGCGGTACTGAATAAGGTGCGCGTCTGACTGGGGAGCACACATAGAGAGCAGCACAAAAAAGATGTCAGTGCCAGTTCCCCCCTAGCATCACTCCCCCTTAGTGATGCACTAATTAGAGGACCCCCAGCCGGCCAGTGGTCACTAGATGGGAGGGGTCCTATGGCCACTCCTACAGGGGTTAAATCCAGGTGTCCGGCCGGGAACTTCCTCTTTTGCTCCCGGCGGACACCTGGAAGCTTTTGTCTACCCCTGTAGTAGTGATGTCGGATCCCCTGTTCGAGGCCTTACAGAGGAGAGCGGCGCAGGAAGGTGAGAACTGGCTTCAGGCCCTCTTTACCGATATCAGGGCTCAGCTTCCTGCGCCCTCTCCCGACCCCCTGCCCTCAATTCCCGTAGCTGGTCCGGCCGCGGCCTCCCTCACGCCCGCTCCCCCGGGGCCCCTTGTGGCCTGCTCACCTCTGCTGCTAACCAGCTCGCCGGCTGGGGGGGCGTCCTGTGCTGCGTCCCGGGGAGCCTGAGTCTGGGTCCCCTGCGCAGGACCCTCTCTCTGTCACGCAGAGGGCAGAGGGTCTCGCAGCCGCGGACATCAAGACGGCATCCCGGAGGCGGCGGGGGAGGGCTGGGCGCCGCACCCGCCAAAAAGCCAGCTGTGTCCCCCTAGTCGACGAGTCGTCGGCCCGCAGTGTCTCCTGCTCCGGTGACCGGCGGCGTGCAGACTGGCGGCGCCAGGCAGCGCGAGGCATTGCTCCCTCCCCTGGCCGCTCCGGCGGATCTCCCAGCTGCGCGGGGGGGCAGGCGGTCTGCCCGCTTGCCTCGCGCCCCGGAGCGGCTCCAGGTCGGGGAGGGGGCGTGTTATGAGCTGGTGGCCTAAGAGCAGCATGAGACGTACTCTGGAGAAGGTGGTACCTGTACTGACCGCAGACCCTGAACCTAACACCGCAACAAGAAGTAGCAGTGGAATGTACCTAGCGCTCCCTAGACATCTCGACACAGCCGGAGGACTAATTACCCCTAGAGATAGAAAATGGAAAACTATCTTGCCTCAGAGAAAATTCCCAAAGGATAGGCAGCCCCCCACAAATACTGACTGTGAGAGGAGAGGGAAAAAACATACACAGACTGAAATGAGAATTTAGCAAAGGAGGCCACTTCTAGCTAAATAGAAAGGACAGGACAGAGTACTATGCGGTCAGTATTAAAACACTAGAAAATATCCACCACAGAAAATACAGAATCTCCACAGCTAACTAAAGATATGGAGGGTATATCTGCATCTCCAGAGATACCAGCTTGGCTTAAAAAATCCTTATACAGACCAAGCTGGACAAGCCAAACATAGAAAAGAACTGAACAATAAGACCACAGCATGTGGACAGTAAAATCAAGGCCAGAACTTATCTTTGTTGAAAAGAACTGCAAAGCAGAAGAGACCAGGCAGGGATGTGAATCCTCCAGGAACAATGGACAACTGGCACTGACTAAAGGGTGAAGCAAGACTAAATAGCCCAGTCCAAATTGCAAAAAGTGAAAACACCTGATAAATGCTGTGATTCAGAGACAGCAGCGCTACCACTTACAACCACCGGAGGGAGCCCAAGAGCAGAATTCACAACAGGGGCGGACTCGCCTCCTCGCAGCTGCCGGCGTCTTCCTGCTCCCTCCTCTTGCTCGGTCCGGCGCTCGGAGAAAGCTCCGCCCACCTACTTCCTGTCCCCGCCCACCCTACTTCCGGTCACCGCATCATAGCGCTGGAAACAGCGCTGGCCAGTCCTCGGTTGCCTTCCCTGCGGGCACATATATGTCGCCCGCAGGGGGTAACCTGGAGGCTGGCGCTAATGCCACACGGTCCCCAGAGCGCGCTGATCAGTCAAACCAGACCGATCAGTGCGCGGATTTCTCACCAGGCCTGACCTCCAGCATACCCCCGGCAGACGCAGCACTGATGCCTGCACGGGGGTATCAGGGGTCAGGCCGTAGAGGTCACAGGGCAGCTGATGAATAGGACCGAGCAAGGCGCTCAACAGCTGCACACCGGGAATCACTGCGAAATATCAGTAAAATCGCACCAAACACAGACGCATTCACACCCCCCCCCCACAACCCAAATTCCTAATAAAAATTACCCGCTGCCCAGCCAGACTCCAGCTATGGGGCTGAATACAGCTACCTCCCCCCCCCCTTCTAAGTAGCACTACGGGACCGTATACCGCCAATATTCCCTCTAGTAATAATGTTAGAATCCCCCCCATTACACCGCTGTGCAACGGCGGACGCCAAACGTCCTCCAAATCCTCTTCGGATAACTCCCGTCGCCATTCGCGCTACCCCTCTAAATGCCCCTCCCGTCACTGACGCAGACTCAGCGCCCATAGGAGCCGCCGCAGATCGCGGGCCTCAGGATGGCTGTTATCAGCAACATCCGAGGGGTCCGACGTATCGCAGAGCCCGGATAGAACTTATCGGGCACGCGACTAAACTTCAAAATCAAGGGCACCCTCTAGGGCTTTCAGCCGGGGAGAACACTCCCCCGCGGCTTCCAGCCTCAACAACAACCACGCAGTCGCCGAAAACAGAGCCATTAATCCGCCACGATGTGGTTGTAATCGGGCTCCAACGCACGATACTCAGTGCATCGGCCAGCACATCGGACAGTCCCTCGCTGTAGCGGGAGCCAGAGTTTCCCCGTCCTGCGACATCACCCTGTCAACATCTGCGGGGGTTCCTCCAGGGTCGGTGTACACTCGTCCAGAATCACGCAGCGGTGTGTTCCAAGGGTGGCAAGGAAATATTACAAGAATTGGAGCTAACCTCAGCGGTAAAGGAGTTAATCCTACAACTATCACACTCAAGCGGAAAAGTGGTGAACAATACAGCACCACAGTCCGCTAATCTACACAAAGACGCCTTCTTCTGCGGGATCAGCCCGCTAGGCGCCCATATAGATCAGGAGAAAATCTGGAGTAACGAGTACATTGACATATGGTCGCTGATTTCAGCGGACCAACAAACGGTGGATAAAGCCAACGATAGGAATTTCGAGAGGGGGAGATCAAAAATTGCATCATGATATATAGTTCATACAAGTCGCACGGTGGTTCAGCCTGGCGGCGGTACGACGAGGAGTTCCGCAGGTGTCTGGCCCTACAGCCCGATCTAGGCTGGGGGGGTTAAAGCAACAGATGCGTGGTTGCGACTGATGCTGTCCCAAAAACAGCCCCCCTTTTCAGCCACGACCACTAATTGCTCCGCAGCCACAGGTCAGAACTCAGTGGTCGTGTGAAAACCCGGGGCCTGCTGGCTATTTAACGAGGGAAACTGCCGTTTCCACGCGTTATGCAAATTCAGACATGTTTGCTCCGCTTGCGGGGGGGACACCCAGCGTCAAGGTGCACTCGTCAGCCATACAAAGCGGCTACAAGGCAGAACCCCAGTGAGCGTAACTGCGATGGCCCCCTGGCTAAAGCTCTACCCCAATAAGAAAGCGGCTCAGCAGCCGCAGGCAGGATTCTCCGACGGGTTTTTATTCCCTTTAGGCTAACAAGAACGCCAACCCTATCCGATAACCTAAAATCGGCTTGCGAATTTCCCCAAATTCTTAGACAAAAAATTGAAAAGGAGGTAGAACTGGTTAGGATAGCAGGCCCCTTCAAAAAACATTAAAATGTCACCGCTAGGCATTATACCAAAAAAGGAACCCGGTAAATACCGCCTAATCCATCATTTATCTCACCCAAAGGGCGATTCGGTTAACAACGCAATTTCCCCAGAATCGGCATTCCATTTACTACCCGTGCACCCCGAATGTTTCCACCTTCTGGGCTGCAAAATGGACCAACATTACTACTTCGACACGTGCCTTTCGATGGGATGTTCCATCTCATGTCACTATTTCGAGCTATTCAGCACCTTCCTAGATTGGGTGGTTCGGTACGAGACGGGCAGTAAATCCCTAATTCATTACCTCGACGATTTCCTGTTCGTCAGCCCCAGAAATTCTAATCTCTGCTCCGATTTACTAGAAAAATTCAACGCTATCTCAAACAAATTCGGCGTGCCATTGTCACCAGAGAAAACGGAGGGACCATGTAATGTATTGCCCCTTTTTGGGCATCGAAATAGATACCAATTCGATGGTTTTCCGCTTACCAGAGGATAAAATACTAAAAACCCAGCAAATGTTGAAAGGCTTCCGCGAAGTTAACAAGGTAACCCTACAGCAAATGCAGGCATTATTGGGCCTACTGACGTTCGCCTGCCGCGTAATGCCGGTTGGCAGAGCATTCTCGCGCAGACTTTCTTTGGCAACAAAAGGCGCTTCTCAGCCCGGCCATAGAATTAGGCTCACTCGTTCGCTAAAAGCTGATCTGCTAGTATGGCAGACGTTCCTACAATCGTATAACGGTCACACGAGCGTCATGGCTAGAGAGATCACAAGTAAGGAAGTAGGGCTGTCAATAGGGTGGAACAAAACAGAGGGTTTTGCAGCAATCTACAAAAACCAATGGTGCAAATCTGATTGGCCAGAGCAATGGACGACAACAAAGTGGGGGTAAGATCCAGCCCTATGGGAATTGTTTGCGGTTGTAACGGCATTGGAGTTATGGGCCGATCAGTTAAGAAACATGAACATTCGTTTCCAAACAAAAATGCGAAAACAGCGAAGAGTTTAAATCACATGTCTTCTTCATCCTTGCCCATACTCGCTCTCTTGCGCTGGCTAGCGCTGAGATGCCTTGAAAACAATATCTGGTGTAGAGCCACCGTGGTGGCGGAAGTTGACGATAATATCATTAACCCACTGTTATTTTCCAATTGGCAGGCTTTCAGAATCCAGCAGCCCAACGCGCAACCCCGGGGTATTCTGTGTCCACTGTCCATGTGGGACACAGTGGCCAATCATTGATGCCCTTAATCCGGGCCTCCGTTTCGCCAGCTACCTGGCAGGTGTATGGTAAGGCTTGGGAGGAGTGGTGCTCACTAAGTCAGGGTAGGCCAGGTGACGAAAGCGACGGAGCACGAAGCGCGGTGACAACTGATTTTCTATTACGGATGAGGGAAGGCGGGGCGTCGGGCACCTCGGCACAATGGAAATTAGCGGGACTAGCATTTTTCTTTCAATTATTGGGATGGGTAGATGTAACTAAGTCCTTCTGCATAAGACAAGCCACAAAAGGTTGGAAAAGGCTTCAGCCAAGCCAAGAATGTCGCTGCCCCATTTCTCTGAGACTATTGCAGGACCTGATTGCGATATCCCCGTCAGTCTGCTCATCGCAATATGAGGCGGCCCTCATAGCGGCAGCTTTTGCGACCGTCTTTTTCGGAGCACTGCGAATCAGCGAATTGCTACCGCGGTCAAAAAACGCGTCGGAAGGAGGTCTAATTAATGAGGACATAGTAATATGCAGCGACACCCTGCGCATCAGGGTTAGAAAATCCAAATGCGATCCCACCAGTAGGGGCACATGGGTCCTGGTTAACTCTACAGAGGGCCCAGCTTGCCCGCTAAAAAATTGTTAAAAGATACGTCGTAATAAGACACGCTGGTAGATTTTTCTTCACTCATACAGACGGGTCCCCTCTGACCAAGTACCAATTCCAGGCAATGTTCAAGCTATGCTTGGAAAAAAACGGCGCAAATCCAAAGGAGTATGGAACACATTTGTTCCGGATTGGGGCGGCCACATAGGCAGCTAAGGCAGGAGTGTCAGAGGCTGAAGTGCAGAGAATGGGTCGCTGGAAGTCCGCGTGCTTCGCCAGATACATAAGACCTGACTTGCTTAATTAACACGTGTTGTCTCTTACAGGGGTTGAGGTTTGGGTTGTAGGAGATTCCTACGTATACTGGGCCGAAAAGAGGGCCAAACTGCGGCCAGGAGGAACAAATCTTCACCTCCCGGGCATAAAAGTTAACTGGAGGGATATCAGAGGCCTCCAATGGAAACAGGTGTTCAAGGAGATGGTTGGCATAGAAAGGATGGCGGAGCACCCGGTGATAATGGTGTTACACGCGGGTGGCAATGACCTTGGAAAACAAAAGGTGGCCGAATTGTGCAAATGGGTGACAACTGATATGGATCAGTTCAGCTGGCTTTTCAGGAACATAATACTGGTGTGGTCGGATATATCACCACGGGCCCTATGGCGTGGAGCAAGAGATAAAAGAGCCATAGAACGGACAAGGGGTAAATTCAATGCTCGGATCAGAAAATATGTGAGAGGAAGAGGCGGTGTCGTGATTCGTCACCGCCCGCTACAAGGGGATAACACGCCACAACTAAGACCGGACGGAGTTCACCTGACGGACATTGGCCTCGATATTTCTTTTTTTGTTGGGTTTACAGGATGGGGTTGAACAGGCCCTAAGGTTGATGGGTGGGGTCGGAGTCCCGCGTAGGTAATACACGGGATCCTCCGTGGCGGAAGAAGCGGAGGAGGGCAGAGGTTGTAACCGCTCGTTGGGCCAATTCCCCTGTCGATCATGGACAGGAGCTCGGCGCGAGCCGCTCGTTACGATATGTAATTGCCCTTTCTCTGATTATTTAATTAATAAACTGTGACCGACCTGTTCAACCCACCTAGGACTGCGTGTGTTTCATTACGGGATTGATGGGAGGGGGGAAGGCACTGGTTACTGCTCCCCAGTCAGAGACGCGCACCTTATTCAGTACCGCGTCTGCCAGACTGTGGAGACCTGGGTGTCTCCACAGTCATACACTCTTCCAACATACAATGTTAAACTTCCTGCCCACTTACTATATATGTGTCTTGCAAATAAGTTGTATCCTTCTAGACTTGTATTCCAATCATGTGTATTGTCCCACCAAGTTTGAGTGATGCCAATAGCCTCATTTTTTTTTCCTGCATTAGTAGCTCCAATTCTTCTTGGCCCATGCTCTGTGTATTTGTATAGAAACATTTTATATTGTGATCGGTTTCTCTTTCTCCAATATTTGTATTCTTATTTTTTGTCTTTGTTATTCCTTTCCACTTCTAATAGTTCTCAATAGTTTTTGTTCACTGTATGGCCTTCCCTGGCCTTTTGCTTCCTTTCTCACCATGTTCTAGTCTAAAAGGTCTCCTGATGAGTGTAGCAGTTGACTTCCAAATATATGTTTTTCAGTCTTGGTAAGGTGCAGCCCATCTTTAGCAAGTAGTCCATAGCATAATTAATTCAATCCATGATCCATAAATCCAAATCTTTGCTGACAGCACCATCAATAGCACCAGATGTTTACCTGTAGAATCTTGATCCACAGTCATCCACTGGAAAGATGGATGAGAAGATTGCCTGTGCTCCCAGTTCTTTCACTTTCTTGCCTAAGGGTACCGTCTCACTATACGATTTACCAACGATCACGACCTGCGATACGACCTGGCCGTGATCGTTGGTAAGTCGTTGTGTGGTCGCTGGGGAGCTGTCACACAGACCGCTCTCCAGCGACCAACGATGCCGAGGTTCGCTGGTAACCAGGGTAAACATCGGGTTACTAAGCGCAGGGCCGCGCTTAGTAACCCGATGTTTACTGTGGTTACCAGCGTAAAAGTAAAAAAAAAAAAAAAACGTACATACTCACCATCTGATGTCCTTCAGGTCCCTTGCCGTCTGCTTCCCGCTCTGACTGAGTGCCGCCGTACAGTGAGAGCAGAGTGCAGCGGTGACGTCACCGCTGTGATCTGCTCTCTCTTTCCGGCCGGCAGTCAGTCAGAGCGGGAAGCAGACGGCAAGGGACCTGAAGGACATCAGATGGTGAGTATGTACGGTTTTTTTTTTTTTACTTTTACGCTGGTAACCACGGTAAACATCGGGTTACTAAGCGCGGCCCTGCGCTTAGTAACCCGATGTTTACCCTGGTTACCAGTGAACGCATCGCTGGATCGCTGTCACACACAACGATCCAGCGATGACAGCGGGAGATCCAGCGACGAAAGAAAGTTTCAAACGATCTGCTACGACGTACGATTCTCAGCAGGGTCCCTGATCGCTGCTGCGTGTCAGACACTGCGAGATCGTAACTATATCGCTAGAACGTCACGAATCGTGCCGTCGTAGCGATGAAAATGCCACTGTGTGACGGTACCCTAAGTCTTCAAAGTCACTGCAATCATTTCCAGGTCCTTTATTGCGGTGTCATCTATCCTCACATGTGTTAGCAGGAATTGGTAGACATCTCTAGGTCTGAGGAGTCCTGATATCCAGTCAGACACATCTTTGAATTTTGCACCTGGAAGACCACATTTCTCCTGAGGTTATATTCAGTCTGCAGATAGCGACCTCAGTTCCTCAAAACAGGGAATCAACAATGATCACCACTCTCCGTTTCTTCTTCACAATCTTTTTCTGTCTCCATCCAAGAGTACTTTAAGTACTCACAAGGTTGTTCTTTGTGGGCAAAGTCTTATCTAGATGTATTGTATCATCTTTCTCCTGTGTGACAGCCTGCTACTGGTTCCTACACAGTATGGGTTCTGACTGCCTCCTGATCCTCCTGCTTCTCTGGGTCCTCTGTTTTTTCAGGTGCACAACAAATATATTTTCTTTCTGATCTGATCTAAGTCCTCAACCATCTTTAATTATTTTCAATGTAGGTATTCTCTCTTTTAGACTTTGCAACTTTTCCTCCAACAGGGACAAAGTTTGTACAATCACTCCCAGTTGCTTCGGTCGTACCACAGATTCTGGCTGGCCTGTGTCTGCACCATACTCTGGTGCACCAGACGCATAATAGACTGAGTTTTGTCACCGAACCACATAACATACTCGATGATGGACACTTTGAGGGTGTTCAGTCCCAGGATTCCCTTACCAAACCAACATCTTCAGCTTAAGGGTACCATTGAATCACTCACACAAACCATTGGTCTCTGGGTGATACGAACTAAATACCTGCTGTTGCACCTGCATTTTCTTACATAGGGCTTCCATTAAATGAGACATGAACTGTGTCCCTTGGACCATAAGCATCTACTTGAGAATTTCTACACGAGAAAAAATGGCCAAAGACTTAATTAAGGCTCTAATTGAGGATAGAGCCACTCCCTCTGGGTACCATAGCCTACCAGAGTGAAGATGAAACATTTTCCAGAGATGCTGGAGATGGCCAGCGGTCCAACAATGTCTACAGCACCCTTCAGGAAAGGATCCTCTATCACCAGCAAAGGGATCAAGCCAACTTCCCCACTCTTTGACACAAAACATATGGCAACATATGTCCCTATTTTGGGTCAATAGAAGTGGTGTGACAGCCGGGCCTTGGGTTTGTTGACTCTCCTTCCCAAATATCCAGTTAGTGGAATCTCATAGGTAATCCACAATAATTCCTCCTTAAAACGATAGGGCATGACCAACTGTCTTCCCCTCAGCCACTCCTGTTGGGGGTTGCAGGGAACTGTCTTCTGGTACAACCTCTCCTGGTCCCAGAATATCTTCTCCTTGTTGGACTCGGAGATAGGCTTCTCCCTGAGGTCTCTCAAAATCTTTAGACTGGCATCTGAGCACAGTGCCACCTGGAGCTCCTGGCTAGAGGCAGCCAAAAGAGACGTTAAGGCCCCAAACTCATTTGAACCATCTGGCCCTGCTCTGGGTCCACGACCGGTTCTGTTATCCCGCTGGAGGATGAGAGTCCAGAAGGCAGTGCGTTATCTGCGTTCTGGCCACTCTGACTGTGCGTGACAGCAGCTATGTATGCCACCTTCCTAAGGGATAACACCACTTCCCCATCACCCCAACTGGCTACGAGTGCTACTTTCCCATCATCTAATAGCTTAAAAGCAGTGTTAATCATGGGGCAGCTACCACCAGCCATGTCACCGTCCGTTGTGACACTGCTCAGCTGCATGGGACCACCAGTTTCATGATCCCTGTGCCTATTCCAATCTCCCTTAGAACTGATACTTGCTCTTTTTAGGGGATTCTCAGCAATATCACCCCACAACATGACACAGCTGAGTTCTCCTGTACCACAAAACACATTATCATTTTGCATCACATTGACTTTCACATTATCAACTTGAAACACATGACGTACCAGATCTGGGAAGTTTGTCAGAAATGTATTAAGCGTCCAACCATCCCAGATCAGTTCCCAATAAAATATTTGTGGGGAGGATCTCAGGCATGAAAAAAATAAAGGGAAAAAATCCGGCAAAGGGTCTCAGACACCCCCTCTACCCTCAATCCCTGGGGGACAGCCCCAATCCCAGTGACAGTTAGGGTTTTTAAAGGGATAAATGTCTTCAGGGGACAGCAATTCAGGATGGATGAGGGTTCGTTCCACGCCACTGTCTGTGAGCCCCACAGTGGCTGTGTCACCCACAATAGCTAGCTGCAAATTGTCACAGTCCCTCCCAACCGCCTCTACCACCAAAAGATCAGCTACATTAGGCCCCTGGGCCTTTAATATGGAGTTATTCTTCTGCCTCTGTTGGTGAGTGAGGCTGACATGACCAGTTTGGTTGCAAGTATAGCACCAGCAGTAGTCAGATGCAGGCCGGGTGCTAGAAAATGAGGCGGGACTCCCTGAGTGCCAGCTGGCAGGGACATTGGGTATCAGTTTGTCCCCTTTCCAGCTGGTGACAGCTGACTTCCACACTTCAGGTGTATGGTTGGCCTCATAGGTGTCTGCAATCTGTGTGGCCTTGGCAGCCTTTTTGGCTCCCTATCCATCTGTCGCAATGCCACAAGGCAAATATGAAGAAATTGGTCCTTCACCATCAGGCCCTTCAATTTGTTGAAGGTGCTAAATAGATAGTCCCTGGACCCACCACTGCTCAAAGTTGGTTCTAGCCCGCCCACCACATCACTGTAGCTGTTATGAAGTCCATGTTGGTGGGCCCAGAACCTTTTCCGGTAAACATCAGGAGTCAGCTGGTATTTACTTATCAGGGCCTGTTTGATGGCTTCTTAATCTCTATTTTGATATTGAGGGAGAGAGACGAACACATCCAAAGCTTTGTCTCGCAGCCCTGAGGTTAAATATCGTGCCCACTGGCTTCAACCAGCAGTTACTTTCTGCAGGTCTTTTCAAAATGCAAAAATGTGTCCAGATCCATGTCCTTGTCCATGACCGGAAAGTGTGGTGACATTACTGGACTCGCTGATCAGTGGTGTAGATAGCTCCTTCTGGAGTCTGATTAATTCCAGCTGGTGCTCTAGATCAGATTGTTGCTCAGCAGCATCTCAGTTGGCTTGGGCCTTTCACTTGGCTCTGTCAGTATCTTGGTTGTCTCTCTTTTGGTGTTGCGGAATGTTAATTCACATATACATTTGTAAAGCTCATTAATTCCATGTATGTTTTGTATTTTAGCTAGGTCTGAAAAAGACCCAGGCTGGGTCGAAACGTAACTACTACGCTGTACATGTCACTATTGTCAACACTGTGGTGAATTAAAATTTGCACTTAATATTCAAAATAAAAATAAGGATCATTTGAAATACATCTTGTTAGTTTGGCTGATTATATACTGACTTTTTTGCATCCTCCAGTCCAGCCGACACCCGTATACTATTGCTGAGTGCGCATCTTTTTCTCCAAGTAGTGTCTAGACTCGCATAGAGCAGATACCAGGAGACACGCCAGTACACAAGGAGATGTGGAGGGGGTCGTAGGAGGGCATCAACTCAGCATCAGGACCACTACCTCCTCCTGTGCAAGGAGGAACAAGAGGAGCAGTGCCAGACACGGGTGTGTCAGGCATGACAGTCATCCTGGATCCGGCTGTAGAAGGTCTTTGAGATTAGCTCAAGCACACGCTTGATTTTTGCATCTCTGTTATGGAGCGATATCCTTCTCCCTCTACAACCAGTTACCTCCACCTTCTGCTGCTAATTGCACACCTGTGCTGTAGGTTTAAATACATTCAATTGCTGTAGCATGGTGCTGGTGTTTGCTCTTACTTCTCTCCGTCTAGTTGGATGTAATAACAGTCAGCCAGTTCCTTCTCAGAGGACTCTTGGAGGATTGCTGGTGAGGCATCTCGGTTGTCTTCTCAAGCTAAGTGTTCCACTCGTTCGTCTTCCCTCTGTCTTTAGTTGTAGTGGGAACTAATGTGTATCTACCCCCTCCCTAACCAGGGCCTATTGCTAAGGTCAAGCAGGGATTAGGTTCCTGCTCAGTGATAATTGCAAAACCTATATAGAGATGGTTAGGGTAGACAGGGTGATTGTACATCTGCCTAGGGGGTCTCCACTCCACACTTCCCAAGTGTTTGGGCTCCCCCCACCCTCTCCCTGTTGTTGTGCACTTACTTATCCTTCACCCAGTATTCCACAGAACCTTGCAAAATGACCTCCACCAGGCCACTAACATCCATGTGTCTGCTGAAACTCTTATAAACAGACATCACGAGGGTGGTATGAGGGTACGACGTCCACGAGTGCTTACAACCCAATGTCTCCTATGCGATATATACAATAACTCACTAAAGTAGAATATCAAAAAGTTAATTTATTTCAGTTCTTCAACACAAAAAATGAAACTCATTATATAGTCATTACAACAGAGTGATGTATTTCAAGTGTTTATTTCTGTTAATGTTGATGATTCTGGCTTACAGCCAATGAAAACCCAAAAGTTTCTCAGTAAATTATCTCAGCTTGAAAAATTATTTTAAAATCCGAAATGTTGGCCTACTCAAATGTATGTTCAGTAAATGCACTCAATACTTGGTCGGGGTTCCTTTTGCATCAATGCGGCGTGGCATGGAGGCGATCAGCCTGAGGCACTGCTGAGGTGTTATGGAAGCCCAGGTTGCTTTGATAGCAACCTTCAGCTCGTCTGCATTGTTGGGTCTGGTGTCTCTTATCTTCTTCTTGACAATACCCCATTGATCCACAGATTCTCTATGGGTTTAAGGTCAGGTGATTGGCCAATCAAGCACAGTGATACTGTTATTTTTAAACCAGATATTGGTACTGTTGGCAGTGTGGACAGGTGTCAAGTCCTGCTGGAGAATGAAATTTCCGTCTCCCAAAAGCTTGTCGGCAGAGGGAAGCATGAAGTACTCTAAAATTTCCTGGTAGACAGCTGAGCTGACTTTGGTCTTGATAAAACACAGTGGACTTACACCAGCAGATGATATGGCTCCCTAAACCATCACTGATTTTGGAAACTTCACACTAGACCTCAAGCAGCTTGGATTGTGTGTCTCTCCACTTTCCCTCCAGTCTCTTGGACCTTTATTTCCAAAATTAATGCAAAATTTACTTTCATCTGAAAACAACACCTTGGACCACTGAGCAACAGTCCAGCTCTTTTTCTCCTTGGCCCAGGTAAGACGCTTAAGGCTATGTGCACACTTTGCGGATTTTGCTGCGGATACGCAGCGGATTTGACCGCTGCGGATACGCAGCAGTTTCCCATGAGTTTACAGTACAATGTAAACCTATGGGAAACAAAAAACGCTGTGCACATGCTGCGGAAAAAAACACGCGGAAACGCAGCGGATTACATTCCGCAGCATGTCACTTCTTTTCTGCGGATTATCACTTGCTCCAATAGGAAAATGCAGATGAAAAACCACAGAAGAATCCGCAGTAAAAACCGCGATAAATCCGCAGTAAAAACCGCGACGGGTTTTCACTGCGGATTTTGGAATTCCACTGCGGAAAAATCCGCAGTGGAATCCACAAAGTGTGCACATAGCCTAAGGCTCTGTCTATTGGTCATGAGTGTGTGGTGGCTCTTGAAGCAATGACTCTAGCGGCAGTCCACTCCTAGGGAATCTCCCCCAAAATTTTGAATGGCCTTTCTTAACAATCCTTTCAAGGCTGTGGTTATCCTGGTTGCTCATGCACCTTTTTCTACCACACTTTTTCCTTCCACTCAACTTTCCATTAATATGCTTGAATACAGCACTCTGTGAACAGTAAGCTTCTTTAGCAATGACCTTTTGTGGCTGACCCTCCTTGTGGGGGTGTGTCAATTACTGACTTCTGGACATCTGTTAAGTTAGCACGATCTTGCCCATGATTGTGGATCCTACTGAAACAGACCTTTTTAAATGCTTAGGAGCCTTTGCAGGTGTTTTCTGTTAACTATTCACTTTACTGAAATTATGACTTTTGGGTTTTCATTGTCTGTAAGCCATAATAATCAACATTAACAGAAATAAACACTTGAAATAGATCGCTCGGTTTGTAATGACTCTATATAATATGAGTTTCACTTTTTGTATTGAAGAACTGAAATAAATTAACTTTTGGATGATATTTTAATTTAGTGGGAAGCACTTGTATATATACAGTACAGACCAAAAGTTTGGACACACCTTCTCATTTCAGAAGATTTTTCTGTATTTTCATGACTATGAAAATTGTACATTCACACTGAAGGCATCAAAACTATGAATTAACACATGTGGAATTATACACTTAACAAAAAAGTGTGAAACAACTGAAATTATGTCTTATATTCTAGGTTCTTCAAAGTAGCCACCTTTTGCTTTGATGACTGCTTTGCACACTCTTGGGATTCTCTTGATGAGCTTCAAGAGGTAGTCACCGGGAATGGTCTTCCAACAATCTTGAAGGAGTTCCCAGAGATGCTTAGCACTTGTTGGCCCTTTTGCCTTCACTCTGCGGTCCAGCTCACCTCAAACCATCTAGATTGGGTTCAGGTCTGGTGACTATGGAGGCCAGGTCATCTGGCGCAGCACCCCATAACTCTCCTTCTTGGTCAAATAGCCCTTACACAGCCTGGAGGTGCGTTTGGGTCATTGTTCTGTTGAAAAATAAATGATGGTCCAACTAAACGCAAACCGGATGGAATTGCATGCCGCTGCAAGATGCTGTGGAAGCCATGCTGGTTCAGTATGCCTTCAATTTTGAATACATCCCCTAGTGTCACCAGCAAAGCACCCCCACACCATCACACCTCCTCCTCCATGCTTCACGGTGGGAACCAGGCATGTAGAGTCCATCCGTTCACCTTTTCTGCGTCGCACAAAGACACGGTGGTTGGAACCAAAGATCTCAAATTTGGACACATAAGACCAAAGCACAGATTTCCACTGGTCTAATGCCCATTATTTGTGTTCTTTAGCCCAAACAAGTCTCTTCTGCTTGTTGCCTGTCCTTAGCAGTGGTTTCCTAGCAGCTATTTTACCATGAAGGCCTGATGCACAAAGTCTCCTCTTAACAGTTGTTGTAGAGATGTGTCTGCTGCTAGAATTTTGTGTGGCATTGACCTGGTCTCTAATCTGATCTGTTGTTAACCTGCGATTTCTGAGGCTGGTGACTAGGATAAACTTATCCTCAGAAGCAGAGGTGACTCTTGGTCTTCCTTTCCTGGGGAGGTCCTCATGTGAGCCAGTTTCTTTGTGGCACTTGATGGTTTTTGCCACTGCACTTGGGGACACTTTCAAAGTTTGCACAATTTTTCGGACTGACTGACCTTAAATTCTTAAAGGGAACCTTTCACCCCCAAAATCGATGAGGTAAGCTCACTGTCATCAGGGGCTTATCTACAGCATTCTGTAATGCTGCAGATAAGCCCACGATGTTACCTGAAAGAGGAGAAAAAGAGGTTAGACTATACTCACCCAGGGGCATTCCTGCTGCGGACCGCTGCGGCACCTCCTATCTTCATTCCATGACGTCCTCTTCTGGTCTTCACGCCGCGGCTCCGGCGCAGGCGTACTTTGTCTGCCCTGCTGAGGGCAGAGCAAAGTACTGCAGTGCACAGGCGCCGGGCCTCTCTGACCTTTCCGGTGCCTGCGCACTGCAGTACTTTGCTCTGCCCTCAACAGGGCAGACAAAGTACACCTGCGCCAGAGCCGCGGCGTGAAGACCAGAAGTGGACGTCATGGAATGAAGATGGGAGGCGCTGTACCGGACCTTAGACACCCATCGGAGCGGGACCGCCCCTGGGTGAGTATAATCTAACGTCTTTTTCTCCTCTTTCAGGTAACATTGGCGGCTTATCTACAGCATTACAGAATGCTGTAGATAAGCCCCTGATGACGGTGAGCTTACCTCACCATTGATTTTGGGGGTGACAGGTTCCCTTTAAAGTAATGATGGCCACTCGTTTTTCTTTACTTAACTGCTTTTTTTCTTGCCATAATACAAATTCTAACAGTCTATTTAGTAGGACTATCAGCTATGTATCCACCAGACTTCTGCACAACACCACTGATGGTCCCAACCCCATTTATAAGGCAAGAAATCTCACTTATTAAACCTGACAGGGCACACCTGTAAATTGAAAATCATTCCCGGTGACTACCTCTTGAAGCTCATCAAGAGAATGCCAAGAGAGTGCAAAGCAGTCGTCAAAGCAAAAGGTGGCTACTTTGAAGAACCTAGAATATAAGACATAATTTCAGTTTTTTCACACTTTTTTGTTTAGTATATAATTCCACGTGTTAATTCATAGTTTTGATGCCTTCAGTGTGAATGTACAATTTTCATAGTCATGAAAATACAGAAAAATCTTTAAATGAGAAGGTGTGTCCAAACTTTTGGTGTGTACTGTATGTGCATATATCGCAAGAGACATTTGGGGCTGGTACATGCATCACCGGAGACATTTGGGGCTGATGCATATATTTAACATGAGACATTGGGGCTGTTGCACACACCACACGAAACATTGGGGCTGGGGCACGCATCACAGGAGACATTGGGGCTCGAGCATATACTTCACAGGAGACCTTTGAGGCTAGAATATATACTTCACAAGAGAAATTGGGGCTACAGTAAATACTACACAGGAGACATCGGGGCTGGATTGTATTCTTTACAGGAGACATTTGGGGCAGGTGCAGCTTTGAGTCCCCTGCGTGCCCCTATGGCACATAGGTTTGCCACCACTGTATAACCCATTTAAACTTCATTTTGGGAAGGACTGACTTACATCCTTTAAAGCACCCATTTACCTTGCATGGTAAAAACCAGTTGAATTCCTGCAGTGAGTCAGTTTATTTGCCTTCCCAGTTCCTTTTCCTTTCACCGGTTTAGATTTCTGGGAGACTACACTTGTTCCGTTTACTTTTGGCTTTCCCTCTCTACTTTATTTAAATGTGTTTTAATTTTTTCAACCTGGGTTTTCGTACCTTCCTGCATTTTCTTCTCCACTTGTTGGCAGTGTGTTGCTGACTCCGCTCTTTTTTCCGCTCTTTTTCCTCAGGAAGTATGAGAAATCCCTTGATGGCCTTATAAGGAGCCAGGTCTGAGGTTGCAGTTTTGAGTTGTGTGGCTAGGGTCTCTCTAGTCAGTACAAGGACCAGCTGGGTGTAGGCACAGCGTCTCCTTGTGATTGGTTTTCCTTTTTTCCGTTATCCGTGATTCTTACCTTCTTAACAAATACTTGCCCCGTCTGGCCACTAACGCAATGTTTCCACATTCTATTTTTTTTTCAGAGATTTCTTGAACCCAAAGCCAGCAATGTGAAGACGAAAAAACAAAAGGAAGAAAAGGCGGATACTTGAAAGAGGTATGTAGGTAGATTTTTGTGCTTAAAAAAATATAAAGCAAAAACCACAAAGTGCACTATAGCTATGGTTCCCATTCAAAGAAAAAAAAGCTTATTCAAAGAACTATTGAATATTTTTTATGTGAATTTTAGAGCACTATTTGTATACTTTTGCACAGATAAGAGATCAAAGAAACCTCTACTACCAACTATTTAAACTTTAAAAGTTTTATTAATTATATTGTAAAATGTTAGAGACAATGGACATACAATCACTGGTCTTTTGGAGCTGTGCAGAGGTGATGTTGAGAAAAATTGTATTTAATTAGGAGTCAACAGCATAGAGATGGTACTGAAAGTCAAATTTGCTGATCTTTTTAAACTGAGTCATAGGGTATGTTTCCATGGTCAGGAATGGCTCCATATTTGCTCAAGATTTGACGCAGATAAAATCTACACCAAATCTGCATCTGAGGTCACTGGCACGTCACCTGTGTTTTTTATGCATTTTTTTCATGTGGAATTGTGTGCTTTTGTAAGCCAAATAAAGATATACAAAAAAAAAATTGTGATGTAATTTCCTGGTCCAACCTCTTCTTTTACATACTCCATTGAAGAATACACACACAGATAGATACATCTATAGATAGATAATATATAGATATAGCTTATAGATAGATATATTGGTATTATCTACCTAGCTATAGATATATCTATTTATTATCTACCTATTATCTATCAATCATCTATCGATATATCTATCATCTACCGATATATTTATCTACTATCTATCGCTCGCTACATCTATCAATAGATATATCTATTGATAGCTACATAGATATATCAATAGATAAATAGATAGATATAACGATAGATATAATAGATAATAGGTAGATAATAGATAGATATAGCTATAGATAAATACCAAGCCCGATGTTTAGTAATAGACATAATAAAATGGTACATAAAGAGTTAGGCCGGAATCACACATGCCAGAAACTAGGACGAGTCTCGCATCTTAATACCCAGCACTGCCGCCGGCACTCGGGAGCGGAGCGTACCGCAGCATGTATTTCTATGCAGCCGCACGCTCTGCACCCGAGTGATGGTGGCAGTGCCGGGTATTAACATGCGAAACTCGTCTGAGTTTCTTGCATGTGTGATCCCGGCCTTAGATAAAGACACACACACACGAAATCAGCGTTAGACCGAGGTCACACTTGCAACTCACACCTCAATACCCGACACTGCCGCCGGCACTCGGGACCGGAGTGTGCGGCTGCATGTATTTCTATGCAGCTGAACGCTCCGGTCCCAACGGCAGTGACGGTTATTGAGGTGCGAGACTCTTGAGAGTTTCTCGCAAGTGTGACCCCGGCCTTAAACGCAATATCTGTTTAATTAACCCCTTCACCAACATGCGCTGTACTAGTACTGCTCTGCAGGAACTGAGTTCCTGCAAATCGCAGTACTAGTACGGCGGCACGATCACGCGGTCTCACAGTGAGCACCGCGGCGATCGCGTGCGGGTGTCAGCTGTATGTGACAGCTGACACCCCGCAGCAATGCCCACGATCGGCGCTAGCGCCGATCTTGGGCATTTAACCCCTCTGAAGCCGCTGTCAGTACTGACAGCAACATAGAGGGGTCTCGCGCAGGGACGGGGGCTCCCTGCGCTCTCCCACCGGAACGCGATGCAATTGCGTTGTTCCAGTATTCTGGAAGGAGTCCCCGGATCCAAAATGGCCGCAGGGCTCCTTCCGGGTCCTTCACCGAGGTGGCTTGCTGGCGCCTGCTCAGAGCAGGCGCCGGAAAGCCTCCTGCACTGCCTGTCAGATCGCTGATCTGATGTGTCAGATCAGCAAAGTGTCAGATCAGCGATCTGATGAAATATAGTGATGTCCCACCCTGGGACAATGTTATAAAGTAAAAAAAATAAAAATAAAATAGAATGTATAAAAAAAAATCCCCAAATAAAGAAAATAAATATTTTCATATTTTCCAATAAATCCATTTATGTAAATAAAAGAAAAAAAACAATAAAAGTACACATATTTGGTATCGCCGCGTCCATAACGACCCGCTCTATAAAACTATCCCACTAGTTAACCCCTTCAGTGAACACCGCAAAAAAAAAAAAAAAAAAATGAGGCAAAAAACAATGCTTTATCATCATACTGCCGAACAAAAAGTGCAATAAAATGTGATCAAAAAGGATATAAATAACCATGGTACCGCTGAAAACGTCATCTTGTCCCGCAAAAAAAGCCACCATACAGCATCATCAGCAGAAAAATAAAAAAGTTATAGATCTCAGAATAAAGTGATGCAAAATCAATTATTTTTTATATAAAATAGTTTTTATTGTGTAAAAGCGCAAAAACATTAAAAATAAAAAAAATCGAACCCGAAGAATAAAGTTTCTTTATCAATTTTACGACACGTGGAACGGTATAAGCGCCCCCCCCCCCCCAAAAAAAAAGAAATTCTCGAATTGCTGGTTTTTGTTCATTCTGCCTCACAAAAACCGGAATAAAAAGCGATCAAAAAATGTCATGTGCTCGAAAATAGCACCAATAAAAACGTCAACTCGTCCCGCAAAAAACAAGAGCTCACATGACTCTGTGGGCCAAAATATGGAAAATTATAGCTCTCAAAATATGGTGATGCAAAAACTATTTTTTGCAATAAAAAGCGTCTTTTAGTGTGTGACGGCTGCCAATCATAAAAATCCGCAAAATAAAACGTTATAAAAGTAAATCAAACCCCCCTTCATCACCCCCTTAGTTAGGGAAAAATAATAAAATTTTAAAAAATGTATTTATTTCCATTTTCCCATTAGGGTTTGGGTTGGGGCTAAAGTTAGGGTTAGGGTTGGGGGTAAAGTTAGGGTTTGGATTACATTTACGGTTGGGATTAGGGGTGTGGTTAGGGTTATGGTTGGGTTTAGGGGTGTGTTACGGTTAGGGTTTCAGTTAGAATTGGGAAGTTTCCACTGTTTAGACACATTAGGGGCTCTCCAAAACGCGACACGGTGTCCGATCTCAATTCCAGCCAATTCTGCATTGAAAAAGTACAACAGTGCTCCTTCCCTTCCGAGCTCTCCTGTGCGCCCAAACAGGGGTTTACCCCAACATATGGGATATCAGCGTCCTCAGGACAAATTGGACAACTTTTGGGGTCCAATTTCTCCTGTTACTCTTGGGAAAATACAAAACCGGGGGCTAAAAAATAATTTTTTGGGAAAAAAAAAAGGATTTTTTATTTTCACGGCTCTGTGTTATAAACTGTAGTGAAACACTTGGGGGATCAAAGTTCTCACAACACATCTAGATAAGTTCCTTGGGGGGTCTAGTTTCCAATATGGGGTCACTTGTGGGGGGTTTCAACTGTTTAGGTACATCAGGGGCTCTGCAAATGCAACGTGACGCCTGCAGATCAATCCATCTAAGTCTGCATTCCAAACGGCGCTCCTTCCCTTCGGAGCTCTGCCGTACGCCCAAACAGTGGTTCCCCCCACATATGGGGTATTAGCGTACTCAGGACAAATTGGACAACAACTTTTGGGGTCCAATTTCTCCTGTTACCCTTGGGAAAATAATTTGGGGGCTAAAATATCATTTTCGTGGACAAAAATATATTTTTTATTTTCACGGCTCTGCGTTATAAACTTTAGCGGAACACTTGGGGGTTCAAAGTTCTCACAACACATCTAGATAAGTTCCTTTGGGGGGTCTACTTTCCAATATGGGGTCACTTGTGGGAGTTTCTACTCTTTAGGTACATCAGGGGCTCTGCAAACACAAAGTGACGCCCGCAGACCATTCCATCAAAGTCTGCATTCCAAAACAGCGCTCCTTCCCTTCCGAGCTCTGCTAAGCGCCGAAACGGTGGTTCCTCCCCACATATGTGGTATCAGCCTACTCAGGACAAATTGTACAGCAACTTTTGGGGTCCAATTTCTCCTGTTACCCTTGGGAAAATAAAAAATTGTGGAAAAAAAATGATTTTTTAATTTTCACGGCTCTACATTCTAAACTTTAGTGAAACAATTGGGTTTTCAAAGTGCTTACCACACATCTAGATAAGTTCCTTAGGGGGTCTTCTTTCCAAAATGGTGTCATTTGTGGGGGGTTTCCACTGTTTAGGGACATCAGAGGCTCTCCAAACGCGACATGGGTTCCGATCTCAATTCCAGCCAATTTTGCATTGAAAAGTCAAACGGCGCTCCTTCCCTTCCGAGCTCTGCCATGCGCCCAAACAGTGGTTTACCCCCATATATGGGGTATCAGCGTCCTCAGGACAAATTGAACAACAACTTTTGGGGTCCAATTTGTCCTGTTACCCTTGGGAAAAGAAAAAATTTGGGACGAAAATTCATTTTTTGTGAAAAATATGATTTTTTTTTTACGGCTCTACATTATAAACTTCTGTGAAGCACTTAGAGGTTCAAAGTGCTCACCACACATCTAGATTAGTTCCTTAGGGGGTCTACTTTCCAAAATAGTGTCACTTGTGGGGGGGTTTCCACTGTTTAGGCACATCAGAGGCTCTCCAAACGCGACATGGTGTCCGATCTCAATTCCAGCAAATTTTGCATTGAAAAGTCAAATGGTGCTCATTCCCTTCCGAGCTCTGCCATGTGCCCAAACAGTGGTTTACCCCCACATATGGGGTATCGGCGTACTCAGGACAAATTGTACAATGACTTTTGTGGTCCAATTTCTCCTGTTACCCTTGGTAAAATAAAACAAATTGGATCTGAAGTAAAAATTTTGCGAAAAAAAGTTAAATGTTCATTTTTTTTAAACATTCCAAAAATTCCTGTGAAGCACCTGAAGGGTTAATAAACTTTTTGAATGTGGTTTTGAGTACCTTGAGGGGTGCAGTTTTTAGAATGGTGTCACTTTTGGGCATTTTCTGTCATATAGACCCCTCAAAGTGACTTTAAGTGTGAGGTGGTCCCTAAAAAAATGGTTTTGCAAATTCTGTTGTAAAAATGAGAAATTGCTGGTCAACTTTTAACCCTAATAACTTCCTAACAAAAAAAAATTATGCTTCCAAAATTGTGCTAATGTAAAGCAGACATGTGGGTAATGTTATTTATTAACGATTTTGTATGATATGACTCTCTAATTTAAGGGCATAAAAACTAAAAGCTTAAAAATTGCAAAATGTTCAAAATTTTCACCAAATTTCCGTTTTTTCACAAAAAAACGCAAGTCAAATTGAAGAAAATTTACCACTATCATAAAGTACAATATGTCACGAGAAAATCTCAGAATCACCAGGATCCGTTGAAGTGTTTCAGAGTTATGACCTCAAAGTGGTCAGAATTGAAAAAATGGCTTGATCAGAAAGTGGAAAAAAGGCTTCAGGGTGAAGGGGTTAAAAAAAATGGTGTGGGCCCCCACGCAATTTTCTGCGCCAAAGAGGGAAAGCCAGCGACTGGGGGACCGATGTTTGTAGCCTGGGAAGGGGTTAATACCCATGGAGCTTCCCGAGCTATGAATATCAACCCTCAGCTGTATATTTAGCCTTTACTGGCTATTAAAATAAGGGGACCCCCCCAAAAAAAATTACGCGGGGTCCTCCTATAATTTATAGCCAAAAAGGCTACGCAGACAGCTGCGAGCTTATATTCATAACCTAGAGAGGGGCCATGGATATTACCCCCCCCCCCCCTCTTACAGATGCGCCAATTCCGGCACTTAGCCTCTCTCTTCCCACTGCCCTGTAGAGGTGGCATATGGGGTAATAAGGGGTTAATGTCACCTTTGCAAGGTGACATTAAGCCGGCTTAGTAATGGAGAGGCGTCAATAAGACTCCTTCCATTACTACAGTTGGTAAAGGGTTAATAAAACACACACATGCAAAATAAAGTATTTTAATGAAATAAAGCATCACACAGTTTTGCCATCTTTATTAGGCCGGCGTCACACTAGGCGTAAGTAAATACGGTCCGTTTTTTACGGCCGTAATACGCAGTAATTGTCCCAAAACACTGTTCCATATTCAATGCAAGGATGCGATTTTTACGCACAAATTTATCCGTGTGTCATCCGTATGGCTTCCGTACAGCGATTTTTTTCTCGCAGGCTTGCAAAAGGAACATATCATGGATCCATCGGCTCAAATATTCTAAATATATATATATTTTTTTTTCGCTAGATAGCAGAAAAGCCGGTAATTCAATTGCCGGCTTTTCCTATCTCCTTCACAAACCCGACAGGCTATGAGACATGGTTTACATACAGTAAACCATTTCATATCCCTTCTTTTATTACATATTCCTCTTTACTAATGTAAGAGGTGTCTGTGTAAAATTTGGGGGCTCTAGCTATTAAATTAAAGGGTTAAGTCCCGGAAAAAGTTGGCGTGGATAATTTTCTCCGCCAGAGTGGGAAAGCCAGTGACTGAGGGCAGATATTAATAGCCTAGAGAGGGACCATGGTTATTGCTCCCCCCTGGCTAAAAACATCTGACCCCAGCCACCCCAGAAAAGGCACATCTGTAGTTACCTCGAGTCGCGGTGATGCGCCCTCTGCTGGATGAACTCATGAATTCGAGCGTGGGAAAATATTCTGAAAAGTTCCCACGCTCGAGTTCATATGAGTTCATCCAGCAGAGGGCACATCACCGCGACTCGAGGTAACTACAGTACATTCCCCTGCATTCCATTTATTCACCAAGTTTTACAGCCAGGAGCACAGCTGCATTAGCAGAGCTCCTGGGTGTAAATCGATTTAACCCCTTCAGATGGATTTACAGCGTGGGACAAGACTGTAACGATGCAAGGTATTGAATATTGTTGTTTGTTTTTTTTAACTTTATTTCAGGTGACAAGGGTCTTCAGGTGGATTAAGAGTATATTAAAATATTAAAACACCATGTGTCTTTATTTTATTAAAATACGTTTTAATAATGTGTGTGTTTTATTAACCAATTCGTACTATTGGATTAATAATGGATAGGTGTCATAATTGACGCCTCTCCATTATTAACCTGGCTTAATGTCACCTTACAATAGCAAGGTGACATTAACCCTCATTACGCCATATCCCACTACAGGGGAGTGGGAAGAGAGAGGCTAAGTGCCAGAATAGGCGCATCTTACAGATGTGCCTTTTCTGGGGTGGCTGGGGTCAGATGTTTTTAGCCAGGGGGGGGGGCAATAACCATGGTCCCTCTCTAGGCTATTAATATCTGCCCTCAGTCACTGGCTTTCCCACTCTGGCGGAGAAAATTACCCATGCCAATTTTTTCCGGGACTTAACCCTTTAATTTAATAGCTAGAGCCCCCAAATTTTACACAAAGACACTTCTTACATTAGTAAAGAGGAATATGTACTAAAAGAAGGGATATGAAATGGTTCACTGTATGTAAACCATGTCTCATATCCTGTCAGGGTTTGTGAAGGAGATAAGAAAAGCCGGCAATTGAACTACGAGATAGAGATAGAGATAGAGATAGAGATAGAGATATATCACACACACATTCTATGTGTACACATTTATTCTACCTATTCTATTCGGTCAGTGTGATTTTACTGTACACTGCACTGAATTACCGGCTTTTCTATGAAACACCGGTGTGTATTTCTCGCAAGTCACACGCATGGTCCGTGTGTAATCCGTAATTTTCTCGCCCCCATAGACTAAGTAAGTAAACTAAGTTATTGCGAGAACTGCAGTGGACGCAGAATTCCGGCTGTGTGACAAGGTAAGACCTTATTTAAATTAGTAGACATGCCTAGTAAGCTGCGTTTACACAGTTATTACGCATGTGACTAATCATTAGATGCGGTTTTACAGCATCTAAATCATAGTCTATGGCAAATTTACGGTGCGGCGACGCATTGCAAACAGAAATGCTGAGTTCTGGAAAGATGCGCCGCATGTCCGTTTACGCAGGTCTGCCGTCTGCGTCTTTTAACGCATAATGGAGATGGGATTTCATGAAATCCCCTCCACTATGCTGTAACATCTGGATGCTGCCTGTTTGACGCTGCAGCTGTACGCAGCGTCAAACACGAAGCGTTTCCTGAACGTGGAAACATACCCATATACTGAGAAAGAGAGGAGGGGAAATAGTGCCATCAAATAATTCACAGAAAGAGCTGTCAGAGGTTGGGAGATAACATTACCATTTAGGCCATTAGACTGGGGCTTAGTGAAAAGTTGGAAATATATGGAGTTAAACAGTGCAAAGATATCCAGAAGCAACGGAAAGAGCGGTTACTAGAGATGAGCAAATTTGTTCAGGTCCCTCTTTATTTGGCAAGCTATAGCACTTACTAAATAAGCTGCAGAGGGAACCCTGCTACCTGGATCGCTTCTGCTGATCAGCTGTCTGGCGCCGCAGCTGCATGTGTCGCGGCTGTTTCACTGTCACAGCACAAGCATGGAGAGCCCAACAAACAGACTCTCCATGCAGGTATTGAAACAGTGAAACAGCCGCGACACATGTAGCTGCGGCCTCGGACAGCTGATCAGCAGAAGCGATCCAGGTAGCAGGGTTCCCTCTGCAGCTTATTTAGTAAGTGCTATAGCTTGCCAAATAAGGAGGGACCTGAACAAATTTGCTCATCTCTAGTAGTTACCATTAGATCTAGCTGTTAGTAGAGAAATTAGTAAGGGCAGTTTCTGTAAATTGTAGAGGCGGAAACCAGATAGTGTATTAAAATTATGTTGTCAAAAGAAATGAGTTTCCTTTTATTATTCTCACCTACACTCTAAACCCTATGCCTCCAGCACAGGCCACTATGGTGATCTCTCGCAGAGCAGTAAGCAATCAACTCCAGTTCTTCGGTCACCGGACTACCCAGGCCCATGATTGGTTTCAAAGGTCAAATGACTAGAATGGTTTGTAATCAAAGGCACAACTGCTGCCACCAATCAAGGGCCTCGGCGGTTAGGTGAACAGCTAATGGGTTGTCATTGACTCCTGAAGTAGCTTGCACAGTAGCCACAGTGGTTAGAATGGGAGACTGTAAATCATTTTACTATTTTTTACCCATCCATGGCTTCTGAGTTTTTCTTTAATTCAGTCAACCCCTGTAATGACAGTGACAGTGTTTATTCTTAATTATAAAGGCGTATTATTTCAGGAGTCTCAGGGACATAAGCTATAACTGCATGAGACTGCATGTTGACTCTTCTTGTAAGGTTGAACTGATGTTCGCTGCAGATTACGGTGTGCTATTCTTAAAAGACAAGAACACAGGGTCATGGAGCAATCAATGTTTGCAAATATGTTGATTACCCATTATACCAGGCCAGGCAGCTTTTTGACCTGCAAAACAGTGGAGGTAAAAAAAAAAAAAAAAAAAAAACTATGTAGAGTGATTAAATACTCAAACAATGAGAATTAATCTCATCCACCCCCTCCACCCACTTGACCTGTGGATGATGACCTGAACCACAGATGTTTAGTATAAACGGGGAAAACTAGCCTTCTGCAAAAAGGAAAGAATCTACAGAACAGCAGCCAGGACACCATGGCTCCTTCAAGAGGGATACAGATTTGACATTCTACAGGATGACATTTCCACCATCTTGTGTATTTGCTGGGACTATACTATATGTTATTGCCTGTTGATGGTTCAATAAAATGCCTCACTGTTTTACCCTCACCCTGTATAGTCTAAGTAGTATTCTGCTCACGGGAAAGGAGTGTGAGCGTTCAGAGGGATGAGCCCTGGTCCATATAGCCTGTCTAATGACAGCAGGGCCAGCGGACGAGAGCACCCACTGACCCTCGTGTCTTCACAACCTTTTCGAAAGGAGAACCATCCCGACAAGGCAAGTTTTGTCATTTGTACTTTAGATTTCTATAGATGTGAGTAGGAAACCCAATTTCACATAAGTGTATATGAATGAGAGAGAAATATCTGATTTGCAAAATGGATCCTTTCTTTATTACACAGGCAAAGTTATACTTTAAAATATATAGATGATTAGGACAATAAAAGTGGACATGTTACGTTGTTGCTAATAAAGTAAATATTCCAGTGCATATTTTCTATTTTGTATTACACCATTCCAGATATCCCTCTTAAAAAATATGAATACATAGAAATCTTGGTGTTTTGACAATACACTGACAATCTGATACTGAGGACCTCTCTCGGGTAGGTTATTACCATCATAGCACCATTAAACCCCTTTAGTGCAATGAAATCTAACTTACCCTGACGAAAAGAAAACATTTTTTCATCAAAACATTTTAATGCATAATCATTAAATAATCTCCAGTTACTCACCACCACTTAACAGTAATATTATTTATGTGTAAAATATAAGAAATCAAACAGTTCAAAAACATGTACATAATAAGTGCAAAGAGCGAGAATACACTGCTACAGTGAATAGTATCAATTATAAGGTTTACTACACCAGTCAGTATATTTGAGTGCAAGAAGAACAGCAACTGATTCCTATTGATAGCTTCAATTAGACAGAAATTAATGACTTTTTTTTTTTCTTTTAGATGCAAGACATTCCTTTGATGACCGTGCATAGCACTGCTTATATTCCAAGTACTGGGAATATAGCTCCCAGGAGTCAAATGCTTAACAAACACCAAAATCAGATCACATAAAATTATTAAGCATAGCCAAGCCATACACTGGCCAACAGTCCAAATACAAAATGGAAAGTTGCCCAATCTACGGGAAATGAGCTCAACATACATTTGAACTATGATCATACTAATTAGGATTGTAACAGATAAAATGGTGAACTTAAGAAATAATTCTATCCATTCTTTCACAAATTTCCTTTTCTTTAAAAGGTAAGAGCCAATCTGAACTCCAAACATATAAATTCCAACATAACCAATTACAGAGAATATTCCTTCTCTGTTTGCATTAAGAAAACCATGTCGTGTGCCTTTTTGATCACTGCCATATAAGATAAAGGTCTTTAAATTAGTTGTTTCCAGAAGTATTTGATAGCTGAAAACAATAATTGTAGCCACAAGCCAGATTTTTTGTGCTGGAATTAAAGTCAGCAGACATGATGAAAACACTCTAACGATTGCCAAAGTGAAAAAAAAGTTCCAGTGAACGCCATACTCCGATATGTGTTCGTGATAATCTATTGCTTTGACACTGATGAGTCGTCCAAGTCCAAGAAAGACTAATGGCCACACTGCACCAAGTTGTTTTTTCACTCTGTGAAATGCAGATGTTTTTTCGTCATGTTTTAATCTTGCTTCAGGGGAAATAAGGGCATTTGCAAATGTAAAACATCCCACACCAAGATCCATTACACCAGTGCCATATGTTTCTGTTTTGGCGTAACGCCTAGGAAACACAGGAAAATCTACAGCTAAAATAGAAATGGATGTAAGCAAATTAATGAAAACGCGAAACGTTGTAACAGAAGGTACATTCCGGTCTTCAATTTGTGCATTTAAGAAGGTCTGGCAGATATTTGTAAAAGATGTGTTTTTGTAAGAAACAGTATTCCTGTATATCATGTAAAACCACAGTGCACACGTTACTGAAATACAAACCACCAATAGGCGTAAGAAATCTGAGAGGACTGTGCAGGACAATACTTGTGGAAGCACTAAAAGAGAAAAATCCAGAAAAAGGCTGTATTTCCAAGAGTAAACAACTACACCAAACTTTTGATAGAGGGAAATAAATATGAAACTCCTACAAAGGATGCAAAGTGGGGTTATACTTAAGCCTAATGAGATCTCCTGTAGGCTGGTTCCATTGAGATTTGTTACAAATGTTTCTTTAAGCTGCTTTCCAGACATCTATGGTATAAAAAAAATAGTGTTATCATAAATGAAAGTTTAAAAAAGAAAAAATACATTTCAAAAGTTACTTTTTGACAAGATTTTTGTGTACCTTTGACAAGCATTGAGAAAGAGACAAATTCCTCAAAATTCAAATACTCCCCTTTTTCCTGCAAAGATGGCACCTGCATTAAGACACAATTAGTTGGTGGAAGCTACAGAACAGGCATGCAAAAAACAAACCATAACATAGCTGTTGTCTTTAAAAAAAAAAAAAAAAACCCTGAAAAAACCCACCCCTGGGACTCCAATGACAACAAATAATTGCTTGTAATTCACTGAAAAAGCATGGCAATACTGCAGACTTCAGGCAACATCTATAGAAATAAATTGCAATGAAAATTGGACCATTGAAATGTCTGACCAGGTTGGATTTTTGTGAATTTTACAAGGTTTCCTTACAATATATTTTTTAACGTTCACTTTTCAAGCTACATTTTTTGCAAGTACTTAAGAGCAACAGTAACAGTAAGCTCACATGTGGTGTTTTTGCCATTTTCTGCACGTTTGTTTTGTTTGGAAAAACAATGCAATTTGCAATACCAGTAAAGTAAGGGAGATGTAAAAAAAATTGCATTTTTTTTCCTTGAATTTTTTTTTAATTTGCAGCATGTCAATTCTTTGAGCATTTTTCACCCATTCAAATAAATAGAAATTAGAGGGAATCGGTCACCTAATTTTGGCCCTATAAGCTGCAGCCACAGCCATCAGGGGCTTATCTACAGCACTCTATAATGCTGTAGATAAGCCACCGATGTAACCTAAAAGATAAGAAAAACAAGTTAGATTATACTCACCTGGGGGGGCGGTCCGGTCCGATGGGCAGTCGCGGTCCAGGTCCAGCACCTCCCATCTTCACACGATGACATTCTCTTCTTTGCTTCCTGTCGCGGCTCCTGCGCAGGCGTACTTTATCTGCCCTGTTGAGGGCAGAGCAAAGTACTGCAGTGCGCAGGCGCCAGGAAAGGTCAGAGAGGCCCTGCGCCTGCGCACTGCAGTACATTACGCTGCTCTCAACAGGGCAGATAAAGTACTCCTGCGCAGGACTTGCGACATGAAGCAAAGAAGAGGACGTCATCGCATAAAGATGGGAGGCGCTAGACCCGGACCGCGACGCCTATCAGACCCAGCCCGCACCGGACCGCCACTGGGTGAGTATAATCTAACTTGTTTTTCTTCTCTTAGGTTACATAGGGGGCTTATCTACAGCATTACAGAGTGCTGTAGATAAGCCCCTGATGGCGGTGGCCGCAGCTAATAGGGCCAAAATTAGGTGACAGATTCCCTTTTATTATTATTATTTATATAGCACCATTAATTCCATTGTGCTGTACATGAAAAGGGGTTACATCAAAATACAAATATCACTTATAGTAAACAAACTAACTGACAGCCTAATACAGAGGGAAGAGGACCCTGCCCTTGCAGGCTTATATTCTACAGGATTATGGGGAAGAAGACAGTAGGTCGGGGGTTGTAATAGCTCCGATGGTGTTGAGAAGGCTGTGTGGTCATTACAGGTTGTAAGCTTTCCTGAAGAGGTGGGTTTTCAGGTTACGTTTGAAGTATCCAAATGTGGTGGATAACTGGACGTGTTGGGGCACAGAATTCCAGAGGATGGGGATATTTGGGAGAAGTCTTGGAGGCGTTTGGGTGAGGAGCGAATAAGCGTGGAGGAGAGAAGGAGGTCTTGGGAGGACCGGAGATTATGTGAGGGAAGTTATTGAGATGTTAGTTTGGAAATATACGGAGGAGAAAGGTTATGGATGGCTTTGAAGGTCAGTATTAGTAGTTTAAACTGGATACGCTGGGAAATTGGGAGCCAGTGAAGGGATTTGCAAAGAGGGGAAGCAGGAGGAGTATAGAGAGGAGAGAGATTAATTAGTCGGGCAGCAGAGTTAAAGGACGAACTGGAGGGGTGAGAGAGTTAGAAGGTAGGCCACAGAGGAGGATGTTGCAGTAGTTGAGGCGAGAGATGATTAGGGCAGAGTGAGGGTTGAGGAAAGGACAGATTCTGTAAATATTTTTGAGCTGGAGGTGACAGGAGGTGGCGAGAGTTTGGATGTGCGGTTTGAAAGACAGGGCAGAGTGGAGGGTTACTCCGAGGCAGCGGATTTTGGGGACAGGGGAAAGTGTGATTTCATTTATTTTGATAAATAGATCAGGTAGGGAAGATATGTGAGATGGAGGAAAGATAATTAGTTCACATTTGTCCACATTGAGCTTGAGGAAGCGAGAGGAGAATAAGGAGGATATGGCTGATAAACACTCTGGGATTCTGGAGAGCAGAGAGGTGACATCTGGGCCAGAGAGGTAGATCTGAGTGTCATCAGCATATAGATGGTACTGGAAGCCATAGGACCTTATGAGTTGTCCCAGGCCGAGTGTATAGATTGAGAAGAGTAAGGGCCCTAGGACAGAGCCTTGAGGGAACCAACAGAGAGGGGGCAAGATGAAGAGGTAGTATGGGAGTAGGAAACGCTAAATGTGCAGTTGGTAAGGTACGAGGAGATCCAGGATAGGGCAAGGTCTTTGACACTAAAGGAAGAGAGGATTGTAGTAGGAGACAGTGGTCAACTGTGTTGAAGGCAGAGGACAGGTCTAGAAGGAGGAGTATAGAGAATTGTCTGTTAGCTTTGGCTGTAAGTAAGTCGTTAGTAATTTTGGTCAGGGCAGTCTCAGTGGAATGGTGGGGACGGAAACCAGATTGTAGGTTGTCGAAGAGACAGTTAGATGCAAAGTGAGAGTAGAGTTAGATGCAAAGTGAGAGGAAAGTTCAGCATGGACGTGCTGCTGAAGTAGTTTGGAAGCAAATAGGAGCAAAGATATGGGGCGATAGCTGGACAGAGCCCTTGGGTCAAAGGATGGCTTTTTGAGGATAGGTGTGATTGTGGCATATTTGAAAGCAGAAGGGAAGGTACCAGAAGTTAGTGATAGGTTGAAGAGATGGGTTAGGGATGGGATTAGTGTAGTGGTGAGGTTGAGGAGGAGGTGGGATGGGGTCAAGCGCACAAGTGGTGAGGTGTGATTTGGAGAGAAGATGAGCAAGCTCCCCTTCAGTGATTTTGGAGAGGGAAGTTATGGGGCTAGGGCATTGGTCTGGTATACAAAGGGGTTGTGGTGGTTTGACAACAAAGACTTGACTTGTCTGGTTTATCTTATTTTTGAAGTGCGTGGCAAAGTCTCCATATGTGGGGGTAAACCACTGTTTGGGCGCACGTCGTGGCTTAGAAGGGAAGAAGTGGCGTTTTGGAATGCAGACTTTGCTGGAATGGTCTGTGTGTCACGCTGCGTTTGCCGAGCCCCTGATGTGCCTAAACAGTGGAAACCCCCAATTCTAACTCCAACCCTAACCCCAACACACCCCTAACCCTAATCCCAACCCTAACCACACCCCTAACCCTAATGCCAACCCCAACACACCCCTAACCCCAACACACTCCTGACCCTAATCACAACCCTAACCACACCCCTAACCCTGACACACCCCTAACCCAACCATAAACGTAATCCAAACCCTAACCCCAACTCTAGCCCCAACTCTAACGGGAAAATGGAAATAAATACATTTTTTTTCCCTAACTAAGGGGGTGATGAAGGGGGGCTTTATTTACTATTTATAGTGGGTTTTTATAGTTTTTTTTATGTTTGGTAGCTGTCACACACTAAAAGACGCTTTTTATTGCAAAAAATAGTTTTTGCGTCACCACATTTTAAGAGACATACTTTTTCCATATTTTGGCCCACATAGTCATGTGAGGTCTTGTTTTTTGCGGGACGAGTTGATATTTTTATTGGTACCATTTTCGGGCACATGAAATATTTTGGTCGCTTTTTATTCGGATTTTTGTTAGGCAGAATGAACAAAAACCAGTAATTCATGAACTTTTGGGGGGCGTTTATACCGTTCCGCGTTTGGTAAAATTAATAAAGCAGCTTTATTCTTTGGGTTAGTACGATTACAGCGTTATCTCATTTATATCATTTTTTATGTTTTGCCGCTTTAATACAATAAAAACTATTTTATATAAAAAATAATTATTTTTGCATTGCTTTATTCTGAGGGCTATAACTTTTTTTTTCGCTGATGATGCTGTATGGCAGCTCGTTTTTTGTTGGACAAGATTACGTTTTCAGCTGTACCATGTTTATTTATATCTGTCTTTTGTTGCGTGTTATTACACTTTTTGTTCGGCGGTATGATTATAAAGCATTGTTTTTTGCCTCGTTTTTTATTTATATTTTTTACGGTGTTCACTGAAGGGGTTAACTAGTGGGACAGTTTTATAGGTTTACGGACACGGCGATACTAAATATGTGTACTTTTATTGTTTATTTACACGAAGAAATGTATTTATTGGAACAATATTTATTTATTTAGGAATTTTTTTTTAAATATTTTTATTACACAGTGATTTTATTTTTTTTTTTTACATTGTCCCAGGGTGAGATATCACTGTATAGTGTCAGATCGCTGATATGACAGTTTGCACAGCACTGTTTCAGATCAGCGATCTGACAGGCAGTGCTGGAGGCTTGCCAGCGCCTGCTCTCAGCAGGTGCTCGCAAGCCACCTCCCTGTAGGACCCGGAAGGACCCCCGTGGCCATCTTGGATCCAGGGCCTGCAGGGAGGAGGACGGAAGAGACGCTCGGAACAACACGATCACATCGCGTTGCGTTGTTCCGAGGGTCTCAGGGAAGCACGCAGGGAGCCCCCTCCCTGCGCCATGCTTCCCAATGCCACCAGAACGCTGCGATCATGTTTGATCGCAGTGTTGCAGGGGTTAATGTGCTGGGAGCGGTCCGTGATAATAATGATAATCAGCTGACACATAGCCCATGCAGCCAATCAAATAAAAGGTCTGGTGCTGATTTCAGATGTGGCATTTGCATTGGGAAGCTGTTGATATGAATCCACAACATGTAGTCAAAGGAGCTCTCAATGGAAGAGAAACAGACCACCAGTAGGCTTCACATATCTTCTCACAAAATCATTCAAGGGGTTTTCACGTTTCGTAAAACCACTGGTCCCAGCATGTAGTTCAATTCACTCACCCTTCCCAGGTCCAGCCCTGAGTCTCCACTACAGCTCCCTGTGTCCATTGTTATCTGCAATGCTGTTCACTTTGGCAGTGCGCAGCCAATAGGCGAGCTTAGCTGCTTGTGCAGTCTACTCAGGCAAAGCCACTGAGCTCATTTATTATTTGCAGCACTCAACATGACATCAGTGCTACAGACAGTAACAGACACTGGGAGCAGCAGCAGAGACTCAGGTCTGGATTCCGAGAGGGTGAGTAAAGAACTTTGTTTTTTTTAAAGCAAACGAAAGAATGAAAAAATGTACCTGTAAACATGAATTTACGTTGACAAATTGTTGTTTTTTTTTTTTGTTTTTTTTTCACAAAAGCAATCCAAAGAATGTTGCATTTCTAGCTAGCTATTTCTGGTCAAGTTTGTCATCATTAAGTACTTTTCAACTAACAATACACATAATATTGCAAAATTATAGATCAAGGTGTGTTAAAGTTCTATACACCACCCATGAAATTCTATACAAACTATGGAATTTTCTATAAGCTTGTATTCACTAAAGTGCTGAAACAGTTGGCATACAACATCAAGTCTTCAGCTGCAAATTTGATATATATTAAACCATCCAATCTTCTTTCTATAATACTAACATCTATATTTGTCAGTAAGCATCCAGCATGGCTTTAGTAAGCATACATAGAATTTTTAAAATTTTTAATTTTTTTTCCTTTACTTTATATTTGAGTTCGCTTTTGGGACTTCAACTTGTGATCTTGTTATGATTTACAGCTCTGGTACTTCTCCAACCCTGGGTCGCTGTCAGTGTTAGTTGACTCAAAATCCAGCAGTTGCTTGGGCACATTGTTACTTCACTCAGCAATCAGTCCACCAATGTTTCTCTGGCACCTACTGTGTTTCCATCTCACAATCCCTGTTTGACATTGTTTTTAAAAGGGATATTTGGTGTTGTGCATGTATCCTATTCATGCAAAGGGAATATGCAGGCATGTTGCCAAACAACCCATTTAATGATGGTGGTTGATTGGAAGGGGGGAATTTGACACCAAACAAGTCCTTCAGGTAACTGTTTTTTTTCCCACTTCCACTTGTGTTGCGGTATATAGTTTCATTGTCACAATACTCACACTCTTTATGGTGCGTATGCATTAGCCCTTCTGGCAACCTGACCGCCGTAGAAACTACCACTGCGCAACACAATCTCACGTTCGGTCCATCTGATGATCACAAGAAAATGTCAGATGCCTAAAGAAAAAAAACGAAGTTTTAGGACAGAAGATGATGGCATGTCATGAAGCATTTTCCTCCTGTAAAATGCAGCAGGTAGATAGACATCTAAAAGATGTGTGCACACACCCGTACAAAGCAGGAGTGCAACAGTAACTGATGGAAGCCCAGCTGAATCAATTTTACCTCTGAAATGCTTCTGTCAAGTATAATAGGAACATTTACATGCCTCTAGTGTGGCGGTTCCCAGTCCAGAACACATTCAGTATCCCCTTGTGCAAGACGCAAACATGAGGCACCGATGGGTTGCTATGGCAGTCAAGGGTCTACTGTTGGCCTCCATGACTGCCATGGTATGTTTTGTGGGACGTGGACTTTGTAGGAGACTAGGAACTTTACAATACACTGAAATACTACAGTATTGCTGTCACGATAATGCAAACATGCCATGTTCTGGGTATACTTATAGAAGGTTCCATGGCTTTACAGACACACGCTGTGGGCTTTCTGACCCCCCAGCTGCCTGTGGGTGAATACACTTCTCCTTTGCCTGCCAGCTCTGTGTAATTCTAAACCATTCCCCCCTCCCTCCTGTATGCAGCTGTGAAACCAAAAGTAAAGAATAGCAACACATGACAATCCCTTTGTTTAGCTACAGTGGCCCTTTAAGACCAAATATATCAACACAGGATATTCACAGAAATAGGCAGTTCATATTTCTGGAAACCACAGGGACAGGGCTCCCAACTGGCAGGTTTTGGGAGCTCAGCGCTTAGCAGAAATTGGGAAACGCATTACTGCTTAACCGAGGCTCATAGCCAAGCCGAGTTTGGATTTAAATGAACATCCATTTAGTGCAGAGAAAAACGGTAACTGTGTCGTCCTTCTACAAGGTTCATACGCCGAGATATGTTTAATAGACGGTTTTCCATACCTTTCAAAAGGGGGCATATCTGTTGTGAATTCTGTTCTCGAACTCCCTCCTGTGGTCATGAATGGTACTTCGGCGAGTTCTGTCCATGGACTCCCTCTGGTGGCTGTGAGTGGAGCTGCTGGTTCTGAGGTTCCTTCTCCAGCTGACCTCGTTTAGTTCTAGGCTGGCTGCTCTATTTAACTCCACTCAGACCGTTACTTGATGCCAGCTGTCAATGTTCTAGTACTGGTTCAGTTCTCTCTTGGATCTTGCAGATGACCTGTCTACTCCAGCAAAAGCTAAGTCCCTGCTAGTTAAATTGTTTATCTCTGTTTTCTTGTCCAGCTTCCTATCATGATTTTGCCTTGCTAGCTGGAAGCTCTGGGATGCAGAGTGGCACCTCCGCACCGTGAGTCGGTGCGGGGGTCTCTTTTGCACACTCTGCGTGGTTTTTATAGTTTTTTGTGCTGACCGCATAGTTACCTTTTCTATCCTCAGTCTGTTTAGTTAAGTCTGGCCTCCTTTGCTGAAACCTGTTTCATTCCTGTGTTTGTGACTTCCATCTTAACTCACAGTTAATATTTGTGGGGGGCTGCCTGTTTCTTTGGGGAATTTCTCTGAGGCAAGGTAGGCTTTATTTTCTATCTTTAGGGGTAGTTAGCTCTTAGGCTGTGAAGAGGCGTCTAGGCAGAGTCAGGTACGCTCCACTGCTATTTCTAGTTGTTGTGATAGGATTAGGGGTTGCGGTCAGCAGAGCTCCCACTTCCCAAAGCTGGTCCTGTATTACTAGTTTGCTCATCAGGTCATTCCTAGTGCTCCTAACCACCAGGTCACCATAACACATATCCAGTCCACTCCGTGATGTCACGACCAGGAGTATAAGACAGGGAGACCTCATTTTGCACTAGTCTTTGTCCAGGGAGCTAGCTGAGAGACGCTTTGTGATGCATTTTGATGTATCGCCCCTCCCCCTGCACCGCATGGTGTGCTATGAAATTACTTAAGCAACTGTTTTTTATTCCTATAATTCATTTTTATTTTGTAATTGTCTGTACATACGATAATTGTCTCATTTTACAATATCTTTCATATACTTTTGTAAACACTGCCTAATCATTTTTGGAGTAAAAGTTATAATATATGCTAGCGTTGTTTTCCTTGCTTTAAACTTACCCTAAAGCTTTTGACCTAAGCCATTGCTACTGATTGGGTTGGCTCCTGACCCATTATTAAGTAAGAAATAGGAGCTGGTGGCAGCGGAAGTGTCCTGAGCTTTTGGGGGAAACTGGCAGCAACAGAGGAAGTTGATAATTATTTTTCCCACCTGAGCGGGAGTAGTTATACCGCCCTCGCTGCAGTGTGCCCCATAGCCAGTACATAGAATGCAGCCTTCCTGGCGACTAATTATCCCAGGTGCAGTTCCATCTCTGACCTGAGGGTAAGGGGGCACCGGAGTGCTGCGAGTTCCAAACCGGAACTGGGATATAAATAAATCCCCTTCAAAAAAGAAGCAGAGGCAACCAAACAACCCCGGTTCATGACAATTGCAAAAACTAAATTAAATCAAGAGATCAATGGTCCATGACTAGTGATGAGTGTACTCGTTGCTCGGGTTTTCCCGAGGACGCTCGGGTGGTCTCTGAGTATTTATGACTGCTCACAGATTAAAGTTTTCATCGTCTCAGCAGCATGATTTACAGCTGTTAGCCAGCTTGATTACATGTGGAGATTACCTAGCAACCAGGCAACCCTCACATGTACTCAGCCTGGCTAACAGCTGTAGATCATTCAGCTGCCATGATGAAAACTAAATCTCCGAACACTAACAAATACTCGGAGGTCACCAGAGCGTGCTCGGTAAATCCCGATCAACGAGTACAGTCGCTCATCACTATCCATGACCAATAAAGTGTCACAGAGCTATATGTAAATCAAAAGGTGCCACTTAGTGTGAACCCTCCGTCAGCGAGACAATGTGGGCAGTGAACACTAGAAACAAACACAATATATTTTATTTATAGAAAAATGACAACAAAAATCAAATAAAACAGATGCCTCATGCGAGACGCAGGAAAGGACTGTCCAGAACATATAAATATATTGCAAATTAATACACCTTTATCTAAAGTATAAAGTAGCTACTTATGTGAATGTTGTTCACTTGCACAATATCCTGTAACGTTACACAAGCTGACGTTTATAAGATAGATACAACAGTGCAAAAAACGTATAAAGTATATGTTTCCCAGGAACAACCATAATGAGACTGGTTCAAGTATAATATCTACAGTGCAGTATAGTGTTAAGGTGCATTGTGCATAAACTGGAATTAATATGTTTCCCTAGTGGGATAGTAATGACCTATAATAAGATAGTTATAGAAAAAAAGCGCCTGAGCATATGTGAGACAAAATAATTATTATAGGTATAAATATACTATATGTACTGGTGGCCAAAATACAAGGGTGCTACATTACAAATTTATATGGCTATGAGAATGGGGATCGCTTCCTAAAGTGGAAAAAAGCTGCACCGGCTATGAGTACCATAAATGGATGTGGTACAGTATAAAACTCAATAAAATGGCACTTACTAGGTATGCAGTGTGACTGGTTCAGTCCTGCGTTCCTCCACCCCGACGTACGTTTCTCCCACACAAGAGGCATCTGTTTTAATTGATTTTTGTTGTAATTTTTCTATAAATAAAATATGTTAATGTATGGGTTTCCAGTGTTCTTTGCAAATACTAAGTCTGGGCAAAGCGTAGCCTGTGGGCCATGCCATGTCCTATGCGGACAGAAACTGTTGAAGAGCTGGACACAGTGGCATCCCGCACCAAGCAGCCATCCCCTGCCTGGCGTCTCAATTTCCTCAGTATCTGTATCCTCAAGACACATATACCAATGAACACAGTTGTGGAAAAGAGAGCTACCTGCTCCCTGGTCTATCATTCATCCCATCTGAGTCTCTTAGCACAGCAGGAATGATGACATCACTAAATTGTACCTGCTGGGCGAATGCTTCAGTACAAAGTCAGGGAAATCAGGGATAGTGGAGTAGCTTTTTTTTTCTTTTAGTTATCAATCAGTGCTTTTGTGGGGAAATTGTGGGGTGACTGTGGGGGCTATTATACTATGTGGTGAGCATTATACCTGTGGAGAGACTATGGGACCACTATACTGTGAAGACAATTGTTATACTAAGTGGTGGGCCATAATACTATGTGAACACCTAATTGGACATCATACTGTGGGTGGAGGGCTGTGGATTCCATCATACTGTGTGTGAGTTCTATCATACAGTGTTTGGGGGGGGGGGGGGGCTGTAGGGTCTTGTGTATACCATGTGCAGGGTGCAATGGGTTCCATCTTACTGTGCATCATACTGTGCAGGGGTTTACCGCTTTTTATGAACTTTATAAAAAAAGTCAGTGAATTGTATGGTTTTGATTTTTTGCCACAGGTAAGAGTACATGCTACAGTGAGTCCTACCTTAACATGTATTATCAGTAGCAGACAGTCAACATACTAAACCTGCTCAATATTAACCCCTTAATGACCGCCGATACGACTTTTAACCTCTTAACCCAGCGTTTTCGTTTTTCGCTCCCCTCCTTCCCAGAGCCATAACTTTTTTATTTTTCCATAAATATGGCTATATGAGGGCTTGTTTTTTGTGGGACAAGTTGTACTTTTGAATGACACCATTGGTTTTACCATGTCATGTACTAGAAACTGGAAAAAATTCAAAGTGCGGTGAAATTGCAAAAAAGTGCAATCCCACACTTGTTTTTTGTTTGGCTTTTTTACTAGGTTCCCTAAATGCTAAAACTGACCTGCCATTATGATTCTCCAGGTCATTACGAGTTCATAGACACCAAACATGTCTAAGTTATTTTTTATCTAAGTGGTGAAAAAAAATTCCAAACTTTGCTAAAACAAAAATAAAAAAATTGAGCCATTTTCCAATACCCGTAGCGTCTCCATTTTTTCGTGATCTCTAGTGATGAGCGAGTATACTCGTTACTCGGGTTTCCCAGAACATGCTCTGGTATTCTCCGAGTATTTTGTAGTGCTCGGAGATTTAGTTTTCATCACCCCAGCTGCATGATTTGTCGCTGCCAGACAGGCTGAATACATGAGGGGATTCCCTAACAAACAGGCATTCCTGACATGTATTCAGCCTGGCTAGCAGCCGTAAATCATGCAGCTGAGGTGATGAAGACTAAATGTCCGAGCACTACAAAATACTCGGAGACCACCCAAGCATGCTCTGAGAAACCCGAACAATGAGTATACTCGCTCATCACTAGTGATCTCAGGTTGAGTGAGGACTTATTTTTTTCATACCGAGCTGACATTTTTAATGATACCACTTTGGTCGCCTGTTATTGCATTTTAATGCAATGTCGCAGTGACCAAAAAAACGTAATTTGGGCGTTTCTACTTTTTTCTTTCAACGCCATTTAGCTATCAGGTTAATCTTTTTTTAATGGTAGATTGGGCGATTCTGAACGCGGCGATACCAATTATGTGTATGTTTGATTTTATTTTTATTGTTTTTGAATGGGGCAAAAGGGGGATGATTTGAACTTTTTTTTTTTTTTTTACTTTTGGCATGCTTCAAGCTGCCCTAGCCCGATCGGCTCGGCTACATAGAGATAATGTTCAGATTGCCTCTATATAGCAGATTTACTCACTTGCAATGAGCGCCGACCACTGGTCACAGCAAGCCGACACTGACAACCATAGAGTTCTCCAGGAGACCTCAGGTTGTCATGCCAACACACCGGTGACCCGCGAGCAGGTGATGGGGGTCACCAGTTTGCTTATTTCCGGCCCGATGGCCAGAAGCGCGATTTAAATGCCGCTGTCAGAGTTTGACAGCAGCATTTAACTGGTTAATAGCCGCAGGTGGATCGCGATTCCACCCACGGTTATTGCGGGCATATGTCAGCTGTTCAAAACAGTTGACATGTTCCTGGAAAGATGTGGGCTCAGCGCCAGAACCCACGTCAAAGGGAGGGGGTCCGACATCAGCGTACTATTACGCCCGATGTTGGAAAGGGGTTAACGGCGGCAGTTAAGGGTACTTAAACCACAGCGCTGCTTTTTAACGGCGCTGAGGTTTAAGTGTATAGTGCACCCCAAAGTCGGAATTTCTCCGAGGTCTCGGCACCCGGCAACAATAGGAAATTTTTCCTATTGGTTCATTTTGATCACTGCGATAGACCCTATGACACTGATCAAAATAAAATTAAAAAAAAACAGTAAATAAAACCCCCTTTATCACCCCCTTAGGCCGGCTTCACACTCAGCGTATGTAAATACGGTCCGTTTTTTACAGCCGTAATACGCAGAAAAGTCCCCAAAATAGTGATCCGTATGTCATCCGTAGGCAGGGTGTGTCAGCGTATTTTGCGCATGGCAACCTCCGTATGTAATCCGTATGGCATCCGTACTGCGATATTTTCTCGCAGGCTTGCAAAACCGACATCTAATGGATTTATGGGCTCAAATGTTCGTTAAAACATACATACAGAATATATATATATATATATATATATATATATATATATATATATATATATATATATATATATATACATATATATACATATATATATATATATATATACATATATATATATATACATACACACATATACACATACTCACCGGCCACTTTATTAGGTACACCATGCTAGTAACGGGTTGGACCCCCTTTTGCCTTCAGAACTGCCTCAATTCTTCGTGGCATAGATTCAACAAGGTGCTGGAAGCATTCCTCAGAGATTTTGGTCCATATTGACATGATGGCATCACACAGTTGCCGCAGATTTGTCGGCTGCACATCCCAAAGATGCTCCATACAAGGCAGGATGGATCCATGCTTTCATGTTGTTTACGCCAAATTCTGACCCTACCATCCGAATGTCGCAGCAGAAATCGAGACTCATCAGACCAAGCAACGTTTTTCCAATCTTCTACTGTCCAATTTCGATGAGCTTGTACAAATTGTAGCCTCAGTTTCCTGTTCTTAGCTGAAAGGAGTGGTACCCGGTGTGGTCTTCTGCTGCTGTAGCCCATCTGCCTCAAAGTTCGACGCACTGTGCGTTCAGAGATGCTCTTAGGCCTACCTTGGTTGTAACGGGTGGCGATTTGAGTCACTGTTGCCTTTCTATCAGCTCGAACCAGTCTGCCCATTCTCCTCTGACCTCTGGCATCAACAAGGCATTTCCGCCCACAGAACTGCCGCTCACTGGATTTTTTTTCTTTTTCGGACCATTCTCTGTAAACCCTAGAGATGGTTGTGCGTGAAAATCCCAGTAGATCAGCAGTTTCTGAAATACTCAGACCAGCCCTTCTGGCACCAACAACCATGCCACGTTCAAAGGCACTCAAATCACCTTTCTTCCCCATACTGATGCTCGGTTTGAACTGCAGGAGATTGTCTTGACCATGTCTACATGCCTAAATGCACTGAGTTGCCGCCATGTGATTGGCTGATTAGAAATTAAGTGTTAACAAGAAGTTGGACAGGTGTACCTAATAAAGTGGCCGGTGAGTGTATATATTCTGTATTTATATTTAATTCAGCGCGATATATGTGAAAAGCCGGTAATTCAATTGCCGGCTTTTCATTTCTCCTTCCCAAACCCGACAGGATATGAGACATGGTTTACATACAGTAAACCATCTCATATCCCCTTTGTTTTGCATATTCCACACTACTAATGTTAGTAGTGTGTATGTGCAAAATTTGGGCGCTGTAGCTGCTAAAATAAAGGGTTAAATGGCGGAAAAAAATTGGCGTGGGCTCCCGCGCAATTTTCTCCGCCAGAGTGGTAAAGCCAGTGACTGAGGGCAGATATTAATAGCCAGGAGAGGGTCCATGGTTATTGCCCCCCCCTGGCTACAAACATCTGCCCCCAGCCACCCCAGAAAAGGCACATCTGGAAGATGCGCCTATTCTGGCACTTGGCCACTCTCTTCCCACTCCCGTGTAGCGGTGGGATATGGGGTAATGAAGGGTTAATGTCACCTTGCTATTATAAGGTGACATTAAGCCAGATTAATAATGGAGAGGCGTCAATTATGACACCTATCCATTATTAATCCAATTGTATGAAAGGGTTAAAAAAACACATTATTAAAAAGTATTTTAATGAAATAAACACACAGGTTGTTTTAATATTTTATTGCTCTCTCAATCCACCTGAAGACCCTCGCTCTGAAAAATAATAAACCAACAATATACATACCTTCAGATGATCTGTCACGTCCCACGAAGTAAATCCATCTGAAGGGGGTTAAATCATTTTACAGCCAGGAGCTGTGCTAAAGCACTCGCTCGTGCCTGTAAACCCCGGGTACTGAAAGGAAAGCAGGATGATCTGTACTTACCTTGAGTTGCGGTGATGCGCCCTCTGCTGGATATCCTCATGAACTGGAGCCTTGGAAAAGTTCCCACGCTCGAGTTCATATGAGGACATATTGTTGGTTTATTATTTTTCAGAGCGAGGGTCTTCAGGTGGATTGAGAGAGCAATAAAATATTAAAACAACCTGTGTGTTTACTTCATTAACATACTTTTTAATAATGTGTGTGTGTTTTTTTAACCCTTTCATACAATTGGATTAATAATGGATAGGTGTCATAATTGACGCCTCTCCATTATTAATCTGGCTTAATGTCACCTTACAATAGCAAGGTGACATTAACCCTTCATTACCCCATATCCCACCGCTACACGGGAGTGGGAAGAGAGTGGCCAAGTGCCAGAATAGGCGCATCTTCCAGATGTGCCTTTTCTGGGGTGGCTGGGGGCAGATGTTTGTAGCCAGGGGGGGGCAATAACATGGACCCTCTCTAGGCTATTAATATCTGCCCTCAGTCACTGGCTTTACAACTCTGGCGGAGAAAATTGCGCGGGAGCCCACGCCATTTTTTTCCGCCATTTAACCCTTTATTTTAGCAGCTACAGCGCCCAAATTTTGCACATACACACTACTAACATTAGTAGTGTAGAATATGCAAAAAAAAGGGAAATGAGATGGTTTACTGTATGTAAAGCATGTCTCATATCATGTCGGGTTTGGGAAGGAGAAATGAAAAGCCGGCAATTGAGTTACCGGCTTTTCACTAACACCGCAGCGTATTTCTCGCAAGTCACACTGCTGGTCCGTGTGGAATCCGTATTTTTCTCGCCCCCATAGACTTTCATTGGCGATTTTTTTGCGCAATATGGTGACAATCGCAGCATGCTGCGATTTTCTACGGCTGTACAAGACCGTATATTACGGATGCGTAATATACGGCAGATCGGAGCTGGGCCATAGAGAATCATTGGGCCGGGTGTAATGCGTATTTTACGGACGTAGTTTATGCGCTCATACGTCCGTAAAACTCGCTAGTGTGAGGCCGGCCTTAGCGAAAATAACATAAAAAAATATATATTTATTTCCATTTTTTTTATTAGGGTTAGAGTTGGGCTAAAGCTAGGGTTAGCGTTCGAGTTGGGATTAGGGTTCTGTTGGGGTTAGGGGTGTGTTGGGGTTAGGGTTGGAGTTAGAATTGGGGGGTTTCCACTGTTTAGGTACATCAGAGGGCTCCAAAAGTGACATGGCTGCACCATTAATTCCAGCCAATTTTGCATTCAAAAAGTCAAACGGTGCTCCCTCCCTTCAGAGCCCTGCCATGCACCCAAAGAGTGGTTTACCCCCACATGTGGGGAATCAGCATACTCAGGATAAATTTCACAACTTTGGAGGTCTAATTTCTCCTGTTGCCCTTGGGAAAATAAAAATTTGGGGTGAAAAGGTCATTTTGGTGGAAAAAATATGATTTTTTATTTTCATGGCTCTACGTTATAAACTTCTTTGAAGCCCTTGGAGGTTCAAAGTGCTCAACACACATCTAGATAAATTCCTTGGGGGGGGGTGTCTAGTTTCCAAAATTGTGTCACTTGTGGGGTTTTTTCCACTGCTTAGGCACATCAGGGGCTCTCCAAACGCGACATGGCGTCCGATCTCAATTGCAGCCCATTGTGTGTTGAAAAAGTGAAAAGGCGCTCCTTCACTTTGAGCCCTGCCGTGCGCCCAAACAGTGGTTTACCCCCACATATGGGGTATCGGCATATTCAGGAGAAATTGTACAACAACTTTTGTGGTTCATTTTCTCTTTTTACACTATAAATATAATATAATAATAATAAATAAAAAAATTGGTTCTGAAGAAAATTTTTTTAAAAAGTTAAATGTTCTTATTTTCCTTCCATATTGCTTCAGTTCCTGTGAAGCACATAAAGGGTTAATAAATTTCTTGAATGTGGTTTTGAGCACATTGAGGGGTACAGTTTTTAGAATGGTGTCACTTTTGGGTATTTTCTGTCATGTACACCCCTCAAAGTGACTTCAAATGTGACGTGGTTCCCTAAAAAAACATGGTTTTGTAAATTTTGTTGTAAAAATGAGAAATCGCTGGTCAACTTTTAACCCTTATAACTTTCTAACCAAAAAAAAAATTTGTTTCCAAAATGGTGCTGATGTAAAGTAGACATGTGGGAAATGTTATTATTAAGTATTTTGTGTGACATATCTCTCTGATTTAAAGGGCATAAAATTCAACTTTTGAAAATTGCTAAATTTTTGCCATATTTCCATTTTTTTCATAACCGCAAGTCACATGGAAGAAATTTTACCGCTAACATCAAGTATGTTACGAAAAAATAAATCTCAGAATCAGTGGGATCTGTTGAAAAGTCCCAGAGGTATAACCACATAAAGTTACAGTGGTCAGAATTGCAAAAATTAGCCTGGTCATTAATCAGCAAATTGGCTCTGTCACTAAGTGGTTAAGTGATAAAAATCTAAAATAATTACCAACATTGGGGTGTGTATATACAGAGAACATCATGAAGACCAAGGAACACAACAGGCAGGTCCATGATACTGTTGTGGAGAAGTTTAAAGCCGGATTTGGATACAAAATAATTTCCAAAAATGTAAACATCCCAAGGAGCACTGTGTAACGATCATATTGAAATGGAAGGAGTATCATACCACTGTAAATCTACCAAGACACGGCCATCCCTCTAAACTTTCATCCCAAACAAGGAGAAGACTGATCAGAGATGCAGCCAAGAGGCCCATGATCACTCTGGATGAACTGCAGAGATCTACAGCTGAGGTGGGACAGTCTGTCCATAGGACAACAATCAGTCGTACAACGGCACAAATCTGGCCTTTATGGAAGAGTGGCAAGAAGAAAGCCATTTCTCAAAGATATCCATAAAAAGTGTCAAAGTGTGCAACAAGCCTCCTAGGAGACACACCAAACGTGGAAGAAGGTGCTCTGGTCAGATGAAACCAAAATCGAACTTTTTGGCAACAATTCCAAACGATATGTTTGGCGTAAAGGCAACACAGCTCATCACCCTAAACACACCATCCCCACTGTCAAACATGGTGGTGGCAGCATCATGGTCTGGGCCTGCTTTTCTTCAGCAGGGACAGTGAAGACGGTTAAAATTGATGGGAAGATGGATGGAGCCAAATACAGGACTATTCTTGAAGAAAACCTGTTGGAGTCTGCAAAAGACCTGAGACTGGGATGGAGATTTGTCTTCCAACAAGACAATGATCCCAAACAAAAAGTAAAATCTACAATGGAATGGTTCACAAATAAACGTATCCAGGTGTTAGAATGGCCAAGTCAAAGTCCAGACCTCAATCCAATCGAGAATCTGTGGAAAGAGCTGAAAACTGCTGTTCACAAACGATCTCCATCAAACCTCACTGAGCTCGAACTGTTTGCCAAGGAAGAATGGCCAATAATTTCAGTCTCTCGATGTACAAAACTGATAGACATACCCCAAGCAACTTGCAGCTGTAATCGCAGCAAAAATGATAATTACTTACGGGTAATTTGATTTTCCAGATCCATGACAGCACCGGTACATGAGAGATGGTCCCGCCCCCAAGAACAGGAAACCTGCATAGGAGATAAAAGATGGGGGCGGCACCTCTCTCCTCAGTTTGTTTACAGAGAATGTAAGGTAACCGCTAAGTTAGTTTTAGGCATATAAAAAATTATATTTAACTCTAAGACTATTTATCTATTGTTATGTTAAGTGGTTATTACCCCATCTTTCATCTGTGTATATATTTTTTATTATTTTTTTTTTTTTTTTTTTTTAAGAGATTTTTTTTTTTTTTTTTGTGAATCACACACCATCACCAAGATAGGGCGGGAACTAGAGCGGTGCTGTCATGGATCTGGAAAATCAAATTACCCGTAAGTAATTATCATTTTTTCCCTTCCCCATGACAGCACCGGTACATGAGAGGAAGAAATAGAAAGAACCTCTAGGGTGGGACAACAGCAGATAGTACTTTCCTACCAAAGGCAAGATCTGATAACCCCAGATTCAATCTATAATGGCGGAAGAAAGTAGAGGGTGAAGACCATACCGCTGCATTACAGATTTGCTCTATCGATGCATTTGCCCTCTCTGCCCAAGATGTGGAAATAGCCCTCGTAGAGTGGGCCGTAACACCAGGTGGAGGGACCTGTCCCGAAGAGGAATAGGAAAGTGATATGGCCATACGGAGCCAACGTGCAATAGTCGATTTTGTGGCCTTTTTTCCCCTGTTTGCCCCCTGAAAGGAGACAAAAAGGGCTGTAGACTGTCGCCATGGTTTTGTCACTTCTATATATTGAAGAAGGCAACGTCTGACGTCCAAGCAATGGAAGGTTTCTTCTCCCTGGGATTTTGGGTTGGCACAGAATGAAGGCAAGATTATCTCCTGGTCCCTGTGAAATTTCGAGTTGACCTTAGGTAAGAAGGCCGGATCAGATTTTATAATTACCCTATCCTCCAGAATTTCAGTATACGGAGGGTCAATAGATATAGCCTGAAGCTCACTAATGCGTCTGGCTGAGGTAAGGGCAATCAGGAGAACTGTTTTTAGAGTTAGCGCTTTTTCCGATATGGAGGAAAGAGGCTCGAAGGGAGAGGAGGTCAAGGCGTTTAAAACTAAATTTAAATCCCAGGGAGCGACCTTTGGACGAGGTTTGAATGGTCTGGCTGTAAAGGAGGCCCGAATGAACCTACACACCCAGGGGTGATCAGCCAATTTTTGGTCAAACAAGGCGCTAAGCGCCGAGACTTGCACTTTCAGAGTGCTGGTAGATAATCCTCTCTCCAGACCCTTTTGGAGAAACTCTAGGATTTCAGATATAGGGACCTTCTGAACGGTATCAGTTATCCCTCGGCCTGAGAATTCTAAAAATTTTCCCCATACCTTTTGGTATTTATCAGTTGTGACTTTTTTCCTACTGGACAGTAGAGTAGTAATTAATGGATCCGAGAACCCCTTTGCTAGCAGAAGTCCCCTCTCAAGTTCCAAGCAGTGAGGTGTAGGCTGTGAACCTGAGGGTGTGTCACCGGACCCTGGTGTAGAAGGTCTGGGACCTCTGGAAGTATCCACGGGTCCGAGATGGACATACGTCTGAGCCAAGTGAACCAAGCTCTCTTTGGCCAGAAGGGTGCGATTAAGATTATGCGTGATTTCTCTTCTCGGATCTTCTTCAGGACTGTAGGGATCAATGGGATCGGGGGAAACGCATAGGCTAGTTGGAATTTCCATTGGTGTAGTAACGCATCTACTCCTTCCGGGTTCTCTTTCGGGTTTAGAGAGTAGAACCTTTTTACTTTTCGATTCTGCCTTGTGGAAAAAAGATCCACTTGAGGAAGCCCCCAGACTGCACAGATTTCTCCAAATATTCTTTGATTTAGCGACCACTCGCCCTGGTGCAGGACGTGACGACTCAGAAAATCTGCGACAAAGTTTTCCGACCCCTTTAAGTGTGTACTTGTGAGGGATAAAAGGTGGTTTTCAGCCCAAAGAAATAGTCTTCCTGCTTCTTCCATTAGGGAACTTGATCTGGTTCCTCCCTGTCGATTTATATACGACACCGTTGTGCTGTTGTCGGACAATACTACTAAATGTTTCCCTTTGAGATCTTCTTCTGATTGAAGAATTGCCTGCCTTACTGCTGTCAATTCCCTCAGGTTTGAGGAGGCTGATTGCATCTGTGGATTCCATAGACCCTGTAGGATCCGATCTGATAGGTGTGCTCCCCAACCTAATGGGCTCGCATCTGTGGTCAGTATCACCGGATTCTGGATTGACCATGGGACCCCTTTTTTTAGATTCCCGGAATCTAGCCACCAGTTTAGAGAGTCCCGGACATGTTGTGACAATACGATTTTCCGGTTTAGATTGTAGGGTATTCTTGTTTGTTCTGACAGGATCTCCCACTGTAGGTCCCTTGAATGAAGTTGTGCCCATTGGACCGCCGGAATTGTTGCAGTAAGCATGCCTAGGAGGGACATGGCTTCCCTCACCGAGACGTATTGGGCCACCTGTATTTGTGTTATTCTTTGTTTTATGACCTCGATTTTCCTGTCTGGAAGGATACAGATCTGTTTGATTGAGTTTAATTGGATCCCCAGGAACTCCTGTATCTGGGCTGGAATCAATCTTGATTTTTTTAAGTTTATTATCCAACCTAGTTTGGTTAGTAGCTCTCGTACTGTCGTAACTGCTTTTATACACTCTTCTTGATTGTCTGCTATCAAGAGGAAATCGTCTAAATATGGCACTAGCAGAATGTTTTCTCTCCTTACGAAGGATGCTACTTCCGAAATTATTTTTGTAAAAATACGAGGAGCTACCGATACCCCAAAGGGGAGACATTGGTATTGTAGATGGGTGTAGACCTGCCCCAGCTGCACAACCAACCTCAGGAATTGTTGATGCTCTCTGCTGATTGGCACATGATAATAGGCATCGGTAAGGTCTATCACTGCCATATAACATCCTGGATAGAGCAGTTTTACCGCCGTTCTCAGCGTCTCCATTTTGAATTTTTCTACTCGGATGAATTTGTTTAATTCTTTTAGATTGAAAATAGTTCTTAAAGATCCATCCGGTTTTGGAGTGAGGAAAAGAGTGCTGTAAAATCCCCTTCCTATTTCCTGTGAAGGTACTCTTACCAGGACTTTTTTGTCTAGAAGAAGACGAACTTCTTTTTCGAGAACCAACTGGTTCTTTTTGGCCACACGAGTAACTTTTATTCGGTGGGGAGGAAGGGAGATGAAATTTAACCGTAGACCGTCTGATAACAAGTTGATTATCCATTGGGACGGCTGTAAGGTTACCCACTGATGGACAAAAAAACGTAACCTTCCTCCCACCTGGAATATGGCGTCATTGTTTAGGATCTGGTTTTGGGGGTTTGTTGAAAAGAAAACCTCTTTCTCTTTTCTCACCCCAGGGTTTCCCCCGTGTGGTTCTATCCGTTGGGCGGCCTCGGCCCCTACCTGATCCTCGAAAGGACCGACGGTTGTCATACCAACGTCGTCTAAAGAAGGGAGGTGGAGGGAAGTGTTTTTTCTTGTCCGCTGCTTTTTCTAAAATCTCGTCTAAAGCGCTGCCGAATAAATATTGGCCCTCACAGGGGACTGCACAGAGCTTCACTTTGGATTGGAAATCAGCATTCCAGTTCTTTAACCATAACGCTCTTCTTCCCGAATTTGAAAGGGCACTAGCTCTGGCAGCAAACCGCACAGAATCAATGGCAGCGTCCGCCAGGAATCCCGCTGCATTTTGAAGTGGAGGGATGACTTCTAGAAGTCTGTCTCTTGGGCATTTGTTTTTTATTTGGTCACTAAGTTCCTCCAGCCATTTAACCATGGCACGGGCAGTACAAGTAGCCGCTACTCCAGGTTTAAACGCCCAAGTTGAGGCCTCCCAGGTTGATTTTAGAAAGGCATCCGCCTTTTTATCTAGGGGGTCTTTTAGGGCCCCCATGTCCTCGAAGGGAAGTGCTATGCCCCTGGAGGTACTTGCGATAGCCGCGTCCAACTTAGGCGCCTTTTCCCATTTCTCGCAAATTTCCTCACTAAAGGGATATTTACGTTTTAAAGCCTGGGGAACTGAAATCTTTTTATTCGGTTTTTTCCATTCTTTTTTAATGAGATTTAGAATGTTATCATGAAACGGGAAAACTTTTCGTTTCTTATCCTCCAAATTACTAAACATAGAGTCCTGAACTGTTTGCTTCTCTTTTGGCGTCTCAACCCCCAGGGTGGACCTGACCAGTTTTAGCAACCGCAGGTTCCCCGCAAGAACAGGAAACCAAACTGAGGAGAGAGGTGCCGCCCCCATCTTTTATCTCCTATGCAGGTTTCCTGTTCTTGGGGGCGGGACCATCTCTCATGTACCGGTGCTGTCATGGGGAAGGGAAAAAGGTGGTGCAACAAAGTATTAAGTTAAAGGGGCCGAAAAAAAATTGCATGCCCCTTTTTTCAGTTTTTCATTTTCCACAAAAATTTAAAATAACCAATAAATTTCGTTTAACTTCACAATTGTGTTCCACTTGTTGTTGATTCTTCACCAGAAATTTACATTTGGTATCTTTATGTTTAAAGAATTATATGTGGGAAAAGGTTGAAAAGTTCCAGGGAGCCGAATACTTTCGCAAGGCACTGTATTTGGTCTGGTGCAGTTCCTATTTGATTATATATACACCGTATTATATATCTATTGTGATGCAGTGACCCCTGTAACAGGTAGGGGGCGCTGCATGGTCTCCCCAGTATACGCACGGAGGTGTATTGAGGCCGTGAGAGAGCATGGCAGTTGTAGGCATGGACGAGATAGTGAGACAGTGTCTGGAATTGTGGTTAATGGGAGGTACGTGTCACAGGGATGGAAGCTCCCTGCGATGCAACTCGGAGTATCTTGTCTTTAGAGCACGTAAGCACTGAAGATGTTGTTTAGTGAATCTGGGTCCGGGATGCGGGTAGCTATGAGAGATGGGAGGGTCTAGCTACCCACATACCTCACCTCTGAGTAGGGGCACTCACTGTACCTTTTTCCCTGCAGGAGTATGAGGACCTGCAGTGATGTCATGATCACGTGTCCAGCCCATGGGATCCATACCTCACCTATGGGGTGTGCGTACAAGGTACATAATGTGACCAGGGTGTGGGTCACATGGTCCCTGTGTATGTGTTCCTGTTTGGTTCCTGTAGGTCTGAGTGTGTAGACCTGAATGGTACAGGTGCAAGGTCCTGAGAGAAACCTCGGTGTTGGGTGTGCTAGCCCTGAAGAGCACGTGGTGGGACTTTGCTACTGTTGGCCTGGGTATTGGACGGTCCTAGCCGGGGATGGACGTCCTGAATAGTACCCGGACAGGCCATCTGTGTGATCCCGAGTAACCTGGGTGTTGGGAGGTCCTGGGAGGAGGACTGGATCCACCCTTCGAAGATAGGAAACCTTGAAGATAAAAAGGGTGGCGCCTCTCTCTGCATCAGTGGATTACAGAGCACAAGTTGACCTCCAGGATTAGCATACACAACTTACAATGCCAACATTATTAGTACATTTACTCTCCTCACATGTAAATAACTTAAACCACACCCATGAAGGCAATAAACTTAATTAAAAGGGGGGGGGGATATAAATGTGCTGTTAAGGGTTCCTAAAAAACACATTACTGGTAAGTAATATACGTGTTTTTCTGGCTACCCATCCACTCCAGAATCCAGTACAAAACTACTACCCTCATCCACAAAGCACTCCATGGCTCAGCACCACCCTACATCTCCTCTCTGGTCTCAGTCTACCACCCTACCCGTGCCCTCCGCTCCGCTAATGACCTCAGGTTAGCATCCTCAATAATCAGAACCTCCCACTCCCGTCTCCAAGACTTTATACGTGCTGCGCCGATTCTTTGGAATGCATTACCTAGGTTAATACGATTAATCCCCAATCCCCACAGTTTTAAGCGTGCCCTAAAAACTCATTTGTTCAGACTGGCCTTCCGCCTCAATGCATTAACCTAACTATCCCTGTGTGGCCCATTCAAAAAAAAAAAAAAAACATAATCAGGTTCCTCTCATCATGTTCTTATACACTTTATGCAGTTAATAGCACTCTGTGTCTGTACTGCTACATACTTAGGCAGTTAACTGGTTCATGCAGCTTTACATGAACACCCGAGCCTTACACTATGGCTGGTCCAAATAACTAAAGCAATTGTTACCATCCACCTCTCGTGTCCCCTCTTTTCCTCATAGTTTGTAAGCTTGCGAGCAGGGCCCTCATTCCTACTGGTATCTATTTTGAACTGTGATTTCTGTTATGCTGTAATGTCTATTGTCTGTACAAGTCCCCTCTATAAGTTGTAAAGCGCTGCGGAATATGTTGGCGCTATATAAATAAAAATTATTATTATTAATTATTATTATTCTGTAACCCATGACAACACCAATGAGAGAATTACAGAGAACAAGTGCATTCTAGGGAGGGACCACAGCCTGAAGAACCCTTCTCCCAAACGTGAGGTCAAACGAGGCAGATAGATCCAGTCTATAGTGGCTATAGAAGGTAGAAAGAGAGGACCAACCTGCAACCTTACAAACCTGCTCTATGGACACGTCAGATCTTTCTGCCCAGGAGGTTGCCTTCGCTCTCGTAGAGATGGTTTTAAGGTTTTCTGGCACCGCTCAACCCCCCTCTGTGTAGGCTACCCCGATGGCTTCTCTTATCCATCCATTATCTACCCTTTTAAACCTTGGACCCCTTTCTGGCTACCTAGAAGATGGCTAGAGCCCTATCCTTCCTCCATGACTCTGTGGCTGCTGCTGTATAATGGCACTCCTGACATCCAAGGTGTGAAATTTCTCTTCCATAGGATTTTTGGGGACTTGACAGAAAGATGATAATGGTATTACTTGTGACCTATGAAATTTTGACACGACTTTAGATAAGAAGGCTGGGTCAGGCTTCAAGATTATTCTATCCTACAAAGTTAAAGTAAAGGGGGGAAGGGGATCTGCAGACAGAGCTTGCAAGTCACTCACTCTATGTGCCAATGTTAAGACTACTAAAAGTATGGTTTTTAAGGTGACCAATTTTATGGAGCTTAGATTCAGGGGTTAAAAAGGGGGGCCCTGTCAAGGCCTCAAGTACTAATTTTAGGTCCCAAGGTGAACTCTTGACCCAGAGACTGGCTTGGCCCTAGCACATGTCTTTATAAGTCTTGGCACCCACCTGTTCCCTGACAAGTTGCAGTTGTATAGTGCTCCAAGGGCTGACACCTGAACCTTTAGGGTACTGACAGAGCCTGCGGTCTAGCCCCTTCTGGAGGAACTCTAGCAATTTTTTGATGGGTAATTTCTCTCCTAAAGGTAAACCTGTGGATGACAGAAATTTCCTCCAGGTCCTACCATATATCTACTGCCCAAGAGGGTGGAAACTAGACCTGAAGGGTTCCCTACCTTCTAAAAATGCCTGCGTAAGCAAACATGGTCGAATGCATACAAACGCATGCACCTGCTTCTACAATGTTAAAGATATGAAACCAAGACGCATGCGGATGTATGCGTCAGAAACGCTGCAGACACAATCGCAAATGTGAAACCAGCCTTCCCTGTGGAATCACCTGAAGCGCTAAAAAATGCGCCAAAAAGAATCAACATACGCACAACATAAAAATGACTTGCAGTGTCTATGTTCTTCAGAGCTTATTTTAATTGCTTCAGGTTTCAGAAGCGACCATTCTTCTGGTTATATATGACATTTTAAGTATATATTCCAAAAAAGGTGGAATTCAATTTTTTTTTTCACAATCAGTTTACCTACGTTTGTATGATGAAATCAATAGGACATTCAAAATTACTGTCATGCAAAAAATGCAGTCCTCATACAGATGGCTACGTGGATGGAAAAAATAAGAACAATATCTCCTGTAAGAATGGTTGGGGAAAAAAGGAAAGTGCAAAAAAACTATTTTCAAGCAGTCCTTAGAAGGGTTAACAAGATACTACTGATCATGCTAAATTGCAGAATGAACATTAGCATTTGGTTAAAGGGAACCTGTCACCCCGTTTTTTCCGTATGAGATAAAAATACCGTTAAATAGGGCCTGAGCTGTGCATTACAATAGTGTATTTTGTGGACCCTGATTCCCCACCTATGCTGCCGAAATACGTTACCAAAGTCGCCGTTTTCGCCTGTCAATCAGGCTGGTCTGGTCAGATGGGCGTGGTGACATCGCTGTTTCTTCCCCCAGATCTTGCTTATTTTTCCGTTGGTGGCGTAGTGGTTTGCGCATGCCCAAGTGCCGAATCCACTGCACAGGGGAGGGAAAAGAGCGCGATCTGCGCAATTCCCCTGGTGATCGGTGGTGGCGGCCATCTTCCTGTGGCCGCGCGTGCGCAGATGGAGATCGCGGCGGCCATTTTCCTGAAGCAGAGTTCGCATCTCGGCTTCAGGAAAATGGCCGCCGCGATCTCCATCTGCGCACGCGCAGCATCCCGCGGCCATTTTCCTGAAGCCCCGGGCAGCAGAGCGCTCCATCTGCGCGCACGCGCGGCCACAGGAAGATGGTCGCCCCCACCGATCACCAGGGGAATAGCGCAGATCGCGCTCTTTTCCCTCCCCTGTGCAGTGGATTCGGGACTTGGGCATGCGCAAACCACTACGCCACCAACGGAAAAATAAGCAAGATCTGGGGGAAGAAACAGCGATGTCACCACGCCCATCCGACCAGACCAGCCTGATTGACAGGCGAAAACGGCGACTTTGGTAACGTATTTCGGCAGCATAGGTGGGGAATCGGGGTCCACAAAATACACTATTGTAATGCACAGCTCAGGCCCTATTTAACAGTATTTTTATCTCATACGGAAAAAACGGGGTGACAGGTTCCCTTTAACACTTTAAGGGTAAGTTCACACAGGACTTTTTTGCTGCGTATTTTTGCTGCGTATTTTATGCCAATTTTCAGCTGCTTACAGATGCGTTTTTTGTGCGGTTTTGGTGCGTTTTTTTGTCTATTTGTGCGTGATAATAAAGTTGAGTGACCCCGGTGGAGCTTAGCATCGCCTTCATCCCAGCGGGGGAACAATTTACGGCAGATTACATGCCATGCATCGGCCTTTTTTTGACGATCACTGTAGTTTGGGCAAGCTACATCCCAAATTACAGGCATTGCTTCCACCTTGGAAAAATAAATGAAAAAGTAATTACCAAATGCAAGATGAAATGAAGCCAACATTCATGACAAGGAAGATACAAACATACACATGCAGAACACATGACCATGTACATAACAGCACATGAGCATCGCAAAGTGTACCATTGCAAACAATCGGATAGATAGATATATCACAAATTAAAAAAAATATTACCTCCATGATTAGTAACAAGAAACACGACAGAGTAGAACATAGCTATGACAGATACTAATATAATTGCCAAAAAGCTAACCAAGTGACAGAGCTATGAACAAACCCTAGAAAAAAGGGAGAGGGGACTAGAACACTGGACAAGTCGCTAATTGAACAACCAGGAGGATATGGGTCACCGGGGACCCACAGAAGAAAACGACCAATAAGTCCAAGTCATATATTAAAAGTACAAACCTTTATTACATCATAAGTAACATGATACATCAATGTATACTATAAATACAAAGAACAAGTGAGGTGTAGTGCTGCAAAGTGCCTAGGCACCACATACGTTTAAAAACATGTTAAGGGCGCATGGAACCAAGGACAAACCCACCCATATAGGTTAATGCATGTGCCAACCATGAAAAAAAGGATGTATGTTACGTATAAATAGGTAAGTACCCATAATGGAACCTAACACAAAGTACAACCAATACCAACAGTGTCAAAGAAACATCCAGTCTCAAGTACCTGTTCCGGGCACAGAAATGGAAAAATATAGCGATTTTTTACCTTTTAGTAAGAAGCTGGGTGGGATGCACATAGGATCCGTGCGCCCTCCCCGACGCACGTTTCGGTTTTTACACCTTCCTCAGGGGGCATGGTAGAGAGGACTAAGTGCGATGTTATATATTAGTATAACCGGAAGTGACCGGGACTGACCCGGAAGTGACTAGCGGTAACCATAGCGACCACTCTGCGCTTCCCCCAAATGGCCAAAAAGGAGATCATATAGTGGTGATGTAACGACATCGGGCACACACCGCGGAGCGCCGACCGCCGGACAATCACAGGGCCCTGTGAAGTCCAGCGGCGGATGCACACACGATGTGGTTTTGTGGATGTTCTGCGCATGCGCAGCTTTACTTTTTGTTCCAGTTTGGGCTGGCACCGTGTGTGCATCCGCCGCTGGACTTCACAGGGCCCTGTGATTGTCCGGCGGTCGGCGCTCCGCGGTGTGTGCCCGATGTCGTTACATCACCACTATATGATCTCCTTTTTGGCCATTTGGGGGAAGCGCAGAGTGGTCGCTATGGTTACCGCTAGTCACTTCCGGGTCAGTCCCGGTCACTTCCGGTTATACTAATATATAACATCGCACTTAGTCCTCTCTACCATGCCCCCTGAGGAAGGTGTAAAAACCGAAACGTGCATCGGGGAGGGCGCACGGATCCTATGTGCATCCCACCCAGCTTCTTACTAAAAGGTAAAAAAAAAAATCGCTATATTTTTCCATTTCTGTGCCCGGAACAGGTACTTGAGACTGGATGTTTCTTTGACACTGTTGGTATTGGTTGTACTTTGTGTTAGGTTCCATTATGGGTACTTACCTATTTATACGTAACATACATCCTTTTTTTCATGGTTGGCACATGCATTAACCTATATGGGTGGGTTTGTCCTTGGTTCCATGCGCCCTTAACATGTTTTTAAACGTATGTGGTGCCTAGGCACTTTGCAGCACTACACCTCACTTGTTCTTTGTATTTATAGTATACATTGATGTATCATGTTACTTATGATGTAATAAAGGTTTGTACTTTTAATATATGACTTGGACTTATTGGTCGTTTTCTTCTGTGGGTCCCCGGTGACCCATATCCTCCTGGTACCTCCATGATTAGTTGGGAAACATTAATGCTCATCCTCCTATACCAAGACATGGCTAACACCTCACTACCAGAAACTCCCTCACAATAGATCACAATCAGGACACCTCACAATGGCTCTTCACACCTCACTAACCACACCCCTAAGCTCTTGGCTGTGAGATCACTTCCTGCTGGCCATGATTTTCTGCACAAAAAACGCAGCAAATAATGCTACATGCGTTTTTGCAGCGTTTTTCCATCACCCATTCAAGTCAATGGGTGAAAAAACGCTGCAAAAACGCTGAAAGAAGTGACATGCCCTATGTCCAATAAACGCAGCAAAGCAGAAAATACTGATCAAACAAAAACCCAATGTGTGTGCATGAGATTTCTGAAATCTCATAGGCTTTGCTGGTACTGTAAAAAGCAGCTGAAAATTAGCATAAAAAACCGCAGCAAAAATACGCAGCAAAAAAGTCCTGTGTGAACGTACCCTAAGGATGAGCCACAGGACACTTTCCTAGTAATCAGAAATGTGAGACACATTATACTATGCTGCCCTCTAGCGGCCACAATGACGTACTGCAAGCATCGGACACAAACTCGTAAAAGCCATAAACGCGTGTGCGCGGGAAGGCACGTGTTTCCGCAGTCACACATCCCTTGGCTTTACGTCCCCAGACGAGACGTCATTAGTACTCACCACTGCACAGATAGCAGGCGGTCTATGTCAGCACTGGGGGGACGCGCTGTGTGAGCGGCAGAGGACGTGGGCGCAGGGCCGTGAGTCACAGCACCCGCCCGTGCTGCACATTCACTGGTAGTGAACGAGGTGCTGGTGGCCGGACCTGTTCCCTCAGCAGCCGCCGACTTCCGGGATTCCTGCCGGTGACGCGGACCAGTCAGACCAGGGCGCTGCTGTGACGCCGCTGACGGCGGGCTGGGTTTAAGCTCCAGAATGACTTCCCTTGTCCTTCAGACTCCAGGTGTGTTGGGACTCTGAGGACCGGCAGCATAAGGGTCTCCACCATGAGTGCTGCCCACCGTGTCCGGCAGGAGGTGCCGCAGGTGAGTGGCGCTCAGCACCTGGTGGAGCTGGAGAACTGTCGGCGAGTTTTCATGGAAGGAGCAGCAGAGGCGTCTCTGCAGAACAGCCCCGATGTCACCAATGAATCGTTCTGTAGAGGGGTCTGACTGTCTTATCTGAGACCCCCATGTGCCAGACCACTGCTCCCATACTTGTGCCTGTGCTGGCCTGCCCCTGACACCTGTGTGCCGGACCACTGCTCCCATACTTGTGCCTGTGCTGGCCTGCCCCTGACTCCTGTGTGCCGGACCACTGCTCCCATACTTGTGCCTGTGCTGGCCTGCCCCTGACTCCTGTGTGCCGGCCCACTGCTCCCATACCTGTGCCTGTGCTGGCCTGCCCCTGACTCCTGTGTGCCGGACCACTGCTCCCATACTTGTGCCTGTGCTGGCCTGCCCCTGACTCCTGTGTGCCGGCCCACTGCTCCCATACTTGTGCCTGTGCTGGCCTGCCCCTGACACCTGTGTGCCGGCCCACTGCTCTCATACTTGTGCCTGTGCTGGCCTGCCCCTGACACCTGTGTGCCGGCCCACTGCTCCCATACTTGTGCCTGTGCTGGCCTGCCCCTGACACCTGTGTGCCGGCCCACTGCTCCCATACTTGTGCCTGTACTGGCCTGCCCCTGACTCCTGTGTGCCGGACCACTGCTCCCATACCTGTGCCTGTACTGGCCTGCCCCTGACACCTGTGTGCCGGCCCACTGCTCTCATACTTGTGCCTGTGCTGGCCTGCCCCTGACACCTGTGTGCCGGACCACTGCTCCCATACCTGTGCCTGTGCTGGCCTGCCCCTGACTCCTGTGTGCCGGCCCACTGCTCCCATACTTGTGCCTGTGCTGGCCTGCCCCTGACTCCTGTGTGCCGGCCCACTGCTCCCATACTTGTGCCTGTACTGGCCTGCCCCTGACTCCTGTGTGCCGGACCACTGCTCCCATACCTGTGCCTGTACTGGCCTGCCCCTGACTCCTGTGTGCCGGCCCACTGCTCTCATACTTGTGCCTGTGCTGGCCTGCCCCTGACACCTGTGTGCCGGCCCACTGCTCCCATACCTGTGCCTGTGCTGGCCTGCCCCTGACTCCTGTGTGCCGGCCCACTGCTCCCATACTTGTGCCTGTACTGGCCTGCCCCTGACTCCTGTGTGCCGGACCACTGCTCCCATACTTGTGCCTGTGCTGGCCTGCCCCTGACACCTGTGTGCCGGCCCACTGCTCCCATACTTGTGCCTGTGCTGGCCTGCCCCTGACTCCTGTGTGCCGGACCACTGCTCCCATACTTGTGCCTGTGCTGGCCTGCCCCTGACACCTGTGTGCCGGACCACTGCTCCCATACTTGTGCCTGTGCTGGCCTGCCCCTGACACCTGTGTGCCGGACCACTGCTCCCATACCTGTGCTGGCCTGCCCCTGACACCTGTGTGCCGGACCACTGCTCCCATACCTGTGCCTGTGCTGGCCTGCCCCTGACACCTGTGTGCCGGACCACTGCTCCCATACCTGTGCTGGCCTGCCCCTGACACCTGTGTGCCGGACCACTGCTCCCATACCTGTGCCTGTGCTGGGCTGCCCCTGACACCTGTGTGCCGGACCACTGCTCCCATACTTGTGCCTGTGCTGGCCTGCCCCTGACTCCTGTGTGCCGGACCACTGCTCCCATACCTGTGCCTGTGCTGGCCTGCCCCTGACACCTGTGTGCCGGACCACTGCTCCCATACCTGTGCCTGTGCTGGCCTGCCCCTGACTCCTGTGTGCCGGACCACTGCTCCCATACTTGTGCCTGTACTGGCCTGCCCCTGACTCCTGTGTGCCGGACCACTGCTCCCATACTTGTGCCTGTACTGGCCTGCCCCTGACTCCTGTGTGCCGGACCACTGCTCCCATACCTGTGCCTGTACTGGCCTGCCCCTGACACCTGTGTGCCGGACCACTGCTCCCATACTTGTGCCTGTGCTGGCCTGCCCCTGACTCCTGTGTGCCGGCCCACTGCTCCCATACTTGTGCCTGTGCTGGCCTGCCCCTGACTCCTGTGTGCCGGACCACTGCACCCATACCTGTGCCTGTGCTGGCCTGCCCCTGACACCTGTGTGCCGGCCCACTGCTCCCATACCTGTGCCTGTGCTGGCCTGCCCCTGACACCTGTGTGCCGGCCCACTGCTCCCATACCTGTGCTGGCCTGCCCCTGACACCTGTGTACCGGCCCACTGCTCCCATACCTGTGCCTGTGCTGGCCTGCCCCTGACTCCTGTGTGCCGGCCCACTGCTCCCATACTTGTGCCTGTGCTGGCCTGCCCCTGACTCCTGTGTGCCGGACCACTGCTCCCATACTTGTGCCTGTGCTGGCCTGCCCCTGACACCTGTGTGCCGGCCCACTGCTCCCATACTTGTGCCTGTGCTGGCCTGCCCCTGACACCTGTGTGCCGGCCCACTGCTCCCATACCTGTGCCTGTGCTGGCCTGCCCCTGACACCTGTGTGCCGGCCCACTGCTCCCATACCTGTGCCTGTGCTGGTCTACCCCTGACACCTGTGTGCCGGCCCACTGCTCCCATACCTGTGCCTGTGCTGGCCTGCCCCTGACACCTGTGTGCCGGACCACTGCTCCCATACCTGTGCCTGTGCTGGCCTGCCCCTGACACCTGTGTGCCGGACCACTGCTCCCATACCTGTGCCTGTGCTGGCCTGACACCTGTGTGCTGGCCCACTGCTCCCATGCCTGTGCTGGCCTGCCCCTGACACCTGTGTGCCGGCCCACTGCTCCCATACCTGTGCCTGTGCTGGCCTGCCCCTGACACCTGTGTGCCGGCCCACTGCTCCCATACCTGTGCCTGTGCTGGCCTGCCCCTGACTCCTGTGTGCCGGCCCACTGCTCCCATACTTGTGCCTGTGCTGGCCTGCCCCTGACACCTGTGTGCCGGCCCACTGCTCCCATACCTGTGCCTGTGCTGGCCTGACACCTGTGTGCCGGCCCACTGCTCCCATACTTGTGCCTGTGCTGGCCTGCCCCTGACACCTGTGTGCCGGCCCACTGCTCCCATACTTGTGCCTGTGCTGGCCTGCCCCTGACACCTGTGTGCCGGCCCACTGCTCTCATACTTGTGCCTGTGCTGGCCTGCCCCTGACACCTGTGTGCCGGCCCACTGCTCCCATACTTGTGCCTGTGCTGGCCTGCCCCTGACACCTGTGTGCCGGCCCACTGCTCCCATACTTGTGCCTGTGCTGGCCTGCCCCTGACACCTGTGTGCCGGCCCACTGCTCCCATACCTGTGCCTGTGCTGGCCTGACACCTGTGTGCCGGCCCACTGCTCCCATACTTGTGCCTGTGCTGGCCTGCCCCTGACACCTGTGTGCCGGCCCACTGCTCCCATACTTGTGCCTGTGCTGGCCTGCCCCTGACACCTGTGTGCCGGCCCACTGCTCTCATACTTGTGCCTGTGCTGGCCTGCCCCTGACACCTGTGTGCCGGCCCACTGCTCTCATACTTGTGCCTGTGCTGGCCTGCCCCTGACACCTGTGTGCCGGACCACTGCACCCATACTTGTGCCTGTGCTGAGAACAAAACCAGGCAACATATTAAGATCTCAGGGAGATTAGTGCACTAAATAGCGCAATAAGACCCCCAGCCAAAAGCAGCAGACCAACTCCATGCAAACATTAGAAAAGGAGTACCAACGGAGCAAAGGTTTATAAGGAATAGTAAATTTTATTAAAATTACAAGCATAAAGTGCATAACAGATAAATATATATTTAGAGTGCAAAAGGATGGTAAGGGAATGGTGAGTATCCCCCGGTGCAAAGTGCTACTACATGCATCACATAAGAAGGAAAGGGCAGCCAGAAGTAATATAAAAATCAGCCCATGGGTAATGCAATGTTCCACAGCCCAAAGTAGCAGTAAAAGCGGCGCTTACCAATATGCTGCAGCAGAGTAGAGTACACCGGGTCGGATCCTCCCAGGACAAGACCCCCGACGCGCGTTTCGCCTTCTAGTACATTAGCTCTTCCCCTTGAAAAAGCTAATGTACTAGAAGGCGAAACGCGCGTCGGGGGTGCCTGTGCTGGCCTGCCCCTGACACCTGTGTGCCGGCCCACTGCTCCCATACTTGTGCCTGTGCTGTAAAGAACACAATACTCAAGCTGTGGAACGATGAAAAATATCAACGGATCAAATTGTCCGTGGACTTAACATATACTGAAGTATGTACCAAAAATCCACATAAGAGTAGTAGAGGTATAAATATTAATCAAAGTTTATTAAAGTATCAAATATACATACACAAGAAATAAATGTACGTAGAGACAATGGTGAATGGAAAAAGAAAACACCTGAGACTGCCAGCGTGTATGATGGAAGGTCACTGCTAGCAAGGAACACAAGATTCCATGCGTCCCTGCTATAACAGACAGGCCGATATACACTCACTGGCCACTTTATTAGGTACACCTGTCCAACTTCTTGTTAACACTTAATTTCTAATCAGCCAATCACATGGCGGCAACTCAGTGCATTTAGGCATGTAGACATGGTCAAGACAATCTCCTGCAGTTCAAACCGAGCATCAGTATGGGGAAGAAAGGTGATTTGAGTGCCTTTGAACGTGGCATGGTTGTTGGTGCCAGAAGGGCTGGTCTGAGTATTTCAGAAACTGCTGATCTACTGGGGTTTTCACGCACAACCATCTCTAGGGTTTACAGAGAATGGTCCGAAAAAGAAAAAAAATCCAGTGAGCGGCAGTTCTGTGGGCGGAAATGCCTTGTTGATGCCAGAGGTCAGAGGAGAATGGGCAGACTGGTTCGAGCTGATAGAAAGGCAACAGTGACTCAAATCGCCACCCGTTACAACCAAGGTAGGCCTAAGAGCATCTCTGAACGCACAGTGCGTCGAACTTTGAGGCAGATGGGCTACAGCAGCAGAAGACCACACCGGGTACCACTCCTTTCAGCTAAGAACAGGAAACTGAGGCTACAATTTGTACAAGCTCATCGAAATTGGACAGTAGAAGATTGGAAAAACGTTGCTTGGTCTGATGAGTCTCGATTTCTGCTGCGACATTCGGATGGTAGGGTCAGAATTTGGCATAAACAACATGAAAGCATGGATCCATCCTGCCTTGTATGGAGCATCTTTGGGATGTGCAGCCGACAAATCTGCGGCAACTGTGTGATGCCATCATGTCAATATGGACCAAAATCTCTGAGGAATGCTTCCAGCACCTTGTTGAATCTATGCCACGAAGAATTGAGGCAGTTCTGAAGGCAAAAGGGGGTCCAACCCGTTACTAGCATGGTGTACCTAATAAAGTGGCCGGTGAGTGTATACTCCATAGTAATAAGGGGTAAACCTCAAAAAAGTAATAGTCACATATAAGTACACCCGCACATATGAGGCAGTCCGAATGGATAGGTTTACAAGGAATGTAGTGAGATTAGGAGCATCAATAAGTACCAACAAAAGCCCAGGTATTTAGAAAGGATATATATATACTAGTAATACTGTGGCATAATTACCTTGTGACATGTTGGTGGTAAAGTATCGGCGTGCTGTGAGCAGGGAGAGGGGCCTCGACGCGTGTTTCGCCGTCTCGGCTTCGTCAGGAGACGAAGCCGAGACGGCGAAACGCATCGAGGCCCCTCTCCCTGCTCACAGCACGCCGATACTTTTGTACTTGTGCCTGTGCTGGCCTGCCCCTGACACCTGTGTGCCGGACCACTGCTCCCATACTTGTGCCTGTGCTGGCCTGCCCCTGACACCTGTGTGCCGGTCCACTGCTCCCATACTTGTGCCTGTGCTGGCCTACCCCTGACACCTGTGTGCCGGCCCACTGCTCCCATACTTGTGCCTGTGCTGGCCTACCCCTGACACCTGTGTGCCGGCCCACTGCTCCCATACTTGTGCCTGTGCTTCCCTGCCCCTGACAATTGTGTGCCAGACCACTGCTCCCATACTTTATTCCAGCCTTCCCTTGAAATTCCTATGTGCCAGGTCACTCCCATCCCCTGATCTGCTGATGTCAGGCCACCCCTCTTATCTCCTATGGCCAGAACTGTCCATCCCCTGAGATCCATCCTTTAAATACAGCTGTCCTTGCTTCAGAGTTTAATTGGATCAGGCTGCTAGTTTCTGCTGGCGTCCGCGCGGGCCAAGCTGCCAGCTTCCCCGGGCGTCCGCGCGGGCCAGGCTGCCAGCTTCCCCGGGCCAGGCTGCCAGCTTGGATAGCAGCTAGACTCTAGGTTTAGAAGGAACTATGAGATACTAAATAGAATAAGCGAGTTCCTATATCACTAATGCTAAAATATAACTTTTATTCTTTTACAGTCTAAAAAAGTGCAAACATATAGTGCTGACAAAAAGTGCTGGGTGCATACATACAAACATAGGACACATATAAAAACGTGACACCGCCAGAGGATGATATCCAGTTAACTATTGGTAACTAGTTTTTCAAATATATCAAAGTGGAGGTATATAACCACATCAACAACAGGGCAATCAGTCCTGATATTCTGAATACATATATCCACCAAAATCTTGATATTTAATGGTAAGATGGAAAAGAGCACCTATGGAATATTATCAATATTACCATATACTGACAAAATCAAGAGGATCCTTTACTCTCGGGTAACCACTCTTACAGTATAGTCATATTCCTTCCATTGACCTTCATGGCTGTGATATAATACATAATTCACAAAATGCTCATATAGAAACAGCGACTGTACGGCAATATGTACCTATTCTGTGTTCAATCTCATAGAGTACATGCCTTATTATACGTCATCGCATGCATATATAATCAGAGTGTTTATACTCATCTGCCTTCTCACGGTCGTCATCTAGACTTTGTGCAGCTTGAGTTATTGATTGTAACCTTCGTTTGGGTCTCTATTTAATCCTCAATTCATGGGGGTATTGTTATATAAAAATAAGGTTAGTGTTTGCATTCTTAAGGACTCGGGCGAAAGAGAATAGCTCCCCCCGTATATAAGATGAATATAGCAGTACAAGAGATTTTTGAGTGACGGCTGTCCCCTTTTCTTGTATTGTAGAAAGTACAATGCGCTGGCACACATTACCATTGAATGGGCGGTATACAGGTGGAAATCCCCGCCCACCGGATATGACGTTACGGAATGTCTTGCCGACGTCTGTGTGTCCGGAACTTATGTGCGCGTTGTAATCTAGGGTGCACGCATTTGAACACACCGGAAGTCGGGCCATTGGCGTCCGGAAACACGAGGTTGTAAACGCCGGTGTATAACATATATAAGAAGGCAGAGTACAGGTCGCTTTAGCGATATGCTCATCCATTATGCATCAAGGTGACACAATCCCCTGATTATTCTAAACTGTATGAAACGCGTTGGGAGGCACTATTCAGCAAGGTGGTCCCGTAAGGAATGATGCGGTCACAGTTTGAGAGCCGCTCTAATGGTCCACAATAACTCAAGCTGCACAAAGTCTAGATGACGACCGTGAGAAGGCAGATGAGTATAAACACTCTGATTATATATGCATGCGATGACGTATAATAAGGCATGTACTCTATGAGATTGAACACAGAATAGGTACATATTGCCGTACAGTCGCTGTTTCTATATGAGCATTTTGTGAATTATGTATTATATCACCGCCATGAAGGTCAATGGAAGGAATATGACTATACTGTAAGAGTGGTTACCCGAGAGTAAAGGATCCTCTTGATTTTGTCAGTATATGGTAATATTGATAATATTCCATAGGTGCTCTATTCCATCTTACCATTAAATATCAAGATTTTGGTGGATATATGTATTCAGAATATCAGGACTGATTGCCCTGTTGTTGATGTGGTTATATACCTCCACTTTGATATATTTGAGAAACTAGTTACCAATAGTTAACTGGATATCATCCTCTGGCGGTGTCACGTTTTTATATGTGTCCTATGTTTGTATGTATGCACCCAGCACTTTTTGTCAGCACTATATGTTTGCACTTTTTTAGACTGTAAAAGAATAACAGGCTGCCAGCTTCCCCGGGCGTCCGCGCGGGCCAGGCTGCCAGCTTCCCCGGGCGTCCGCGGGAAATTTCTATTGGCCAGACTACCTGCTGATTTCTTCAGACCTCCTTTGTTCATTTCCCCAGATTTTCTTTCTGATAGGCTACAACGTTCACAAGACCTGTTCCCCAGTCTTGTTTTTGTATTCGTGCCACTTTTTGCCTCACACTTACTTTTGCACCAGTGCCACTCGCATTGATGTGTAGAGAGCACACCCTGGTATTATGTTTTGCATTGAGTTAATACCACCTCTTAGAGTATGTTCCCACAGTCAGTGATTGGCAGCGCTTTGGACGCACCTCATTTCCACTGCGTCCAAAGCGCTGCAGGCTTTTGAACGCAGGTGAATCCTCTGTGATCATTGAAACGTGCGGAATAATACATCCAATACTCTGTACGGGTGACAGTAAGATAAATAGACATGCTGCGGTCTGGAGAAAGGCGCCGCATGTCCGTCCCTGTGGGTGATCCGCTGGCGTCTCAGCACGCATAGTGCTTAATGTTTAGAGTTTGAGAGAACGCGGTTTTCAGAAAATCCCAGGAACAGTTTATATAAACAAACGGCTTTACCCGCTCTCCCCCGTCCAGCGCCGAGTCTTCGCCTCTGCTCTGTGTCTATTACTGTCTGCAGCAGTGATGTCACCTCGACAGCGCTGCAGACAGTAATTGAGCTAAACAGCGCAGCAAAAGTTGTCAGCACGAGCTATATAGAGCCGCTGATCTCAGTGATTGTTGGCTGCAGTGCTTTCAGTGCAACGTTAGCACTGCAGACAATAGCAAACACCAGGAACAGCGACAGAAATTCAAACTTGGACCCAGAGAGGGAGAGTAATGTATAGCTTTTTTTTTTCTCATAGAACTTCTTTAACTCTTAGTCTGTTTTCACTTTCATGACCAGGCCAATTTTTTTTTCCCCATTCTGACCAGTGTCACTTTATGATTCAATAGTTCTGGAACTCTTCAAGGAATCCCACTGATTCTCAGACTGTTTTTTGTGACATATTGTACTTGATGTTAGTGGTAAATTTTGGTTGATATGATTTGTGTTATCGTGTGGCTGACATCTGCACTCCATCTTTAGATACATCGTATAGTTGAAATCTGCACTCCATCATTAGATTCATCGTGTGGCTGAAATCCGCACTCCCATCAGATTCATTTGCTTTCACTCAGTTTCATGGCACACTTGAGTTTGTTTCATGGCTTGTCTGGAATAGGTCATTTTCATAATGTGCCATAAAATAGGTTAGGGAAGAAGAGGGTGTTATTTCAGAAGAGCATGACCGCAACCTGTTTTATGTAAATGTAGGAGTTTTGTTGCAATGTGTTCTGTGGGAGATTTTTAGTCCTCTTGTTGTAACATTGAGCGTTGAATTGCTGACGATTGCCACGGTGACTCTAAAGTTTAGTTTACAAGATGGGGACCAGCATGGGGCACATTACTATAAGATGGGGACCAGCATGGGGCACATTACTATAAGATGGGGACCAGCATGGGGCACATTACTATAAGCTGGGGACCAGCATGGGGCACATTACTATAAGCTGGGGACCAGCATGGGGCACATTACTATAAGCTGGGGACCAGCATGGGGCACATTACTATAAGCTGGAGACCAGCATGGGGCACATTACTATAAGCTGGAGACCAGCATGGGGCACATTACTATAAGCTGGAGACCAGCATGGGGCACATTACTATAAGCTGGAGACCAGCATGGGGCACATTACTATAAGCTGGAGACCAGCATGGGGCACATTACTATAAGCTGGAGACCAGCATGGGGCACATTACTATAAGCTGGAGACCAGCATGGGGCACATTACTATAAGCTGGAGACCAGCATGGGGCACATTACTATAAGCTGGAGACCAGCATGGGGCACATTACTATAAGCTGGAGACCAGCATGGGGCACATTACTATAAGCTGGAGACCAGCATGGGGCACATTACTATAAGCTGGAGACCAGCATGGGGCACATTACTATAAGCTGGAGACCAGCATGGGGCACATTACTATAAGCTGGAGACCAGCATGGGGCACATTACTATAAGCTGGAGACCAGCATGGGGCACATTACTATAAGCTGGAGACCAGCATGGGGCACATTACTATAAGCTGGAGACCAGCATGGGGCACATTACTATAAGCTGGAGACCAGCATGGGGCACATTACTATAAGCTGGAGACCAGCATGGGGCACATTACTATAAGCTGGAGACCAGCATGGGGCACATTACTATAAGCTGGAGACCAGCATGGGGCACATTACTATAAGCTGGAGACCAGCATGGGGCACATTACTATAAGCTGGAGACCAGCATGGGGCACATTACTATAAGCTGGGGACCAGCATGGGGCACATTACTACAAGATGGGGACCAGTTCAAAAGGTGTATAGAGAAAAGGTATCACTAAAAATGTAATTTTGTCATGCAAATAATGCGGCCCCCGAAATTAAATGTTTTACTGTGTGCGGCCCATATACCCAGCCGAGTTTGAGACCCCTGCTCTAAACTGTGGGTTTTTTCACTTCTGACAAGGTACAAGCTGTGCAACCGATCACTGTATAGGATTGTAGCTTGGCCAGCCACAGAGATGGGCAGCCACTGTGGGTGGACATGTCCAGATTAATAAGTGGTGTGCAGGCAGGAATTTTGTTCTGAAGTGCATTGCTGCAAGGTTTAGCTCAACTTTGCAACTTATCTAATATCAATTGGTAAAATTGATGTAGGCCACAAAAAATACAGCCATAAAAGATGTTGTTTTTATCCTGGTGGTTATGGAGCCCTAATGGAATAACAGTTGTTCTTTTTATACACCCATTTAGACAGGCAGATACTCGGGAAACAAGCATTCCAAGGGACGCTTGTTACCCAATTATCAACCTGTCTAAACAAGCCATCAAGTCACCGATGAACGAAGAAAACACTCGTTAGTCAGATGACATGATTTTTAAGGTAGCTTAAAAATCGCTTTTCTCAGCAGCACATCGTCCTTTATAAGCAGGAGTTTTGGTGTAGCTAATGCAATCATTCTTGGTACATAGAAAATATAGAAAATAATATTAATATTAAGTGCAAAGTGTTGTCTGCCTGTTTAAACAGGCAATAAAACGATTGTCTTGCATGTAGCCAATCAGCGGTCATTTAACGGCTGCAGTCAACCTGTGTAAATGGGCCTTGTTCTTACTATAGTTAAAGGTTTTCCCAGATCTGCTCGCATGGAGCTTTCTAGTGCTTCCTAGTAACTTCACAGTGGAAATGTGTCTGTAGTTTACATGGTGCGTTTTTTTTTTTCTCCCTGCGCTTTTAGCTTGAGGAACAAAATTGAGACTGATAACACCTGCAGTGGTGCCTTAGGCTGCCATCACACTATCAGTATTTGGTCAGTATTTTACAAAAACGTAATAGCAACTATTATATAAAATATCGGGATTCTATACAAAATTAAATATAGAATAATAACTAAAAATTAACTAAAATCCTGTTGCTAAAAGAGAAAGAAAAGTGGCAGACCACTTGAAACTAATGTATAAACCAAAAAACCGTCATATGGATACCCAAGACTAATGATCATGTAAGAAAGCCACGATAACAAAAATTGGAAATAATAAAGCATATAAGCCTTTATTATTTTAATATTTATATGGCAGTAATGGCACAACAGTGCACGTACTTGGGAATTTATAGATTAAAAAAAAAAAAAATATATATATATATATATATATATATATATATATATATATATATATATATATATATATATATATATATATATATATATATATATATATATATATATATACACTCACTGGCCACTTTATTAGGTACACCTGTCCAACTTCTTGTTAACACTTAATTTCTAATCAGCCAATCACATGGCGGCAACTCAGTGCATTTAGGCATGTAGACATGGTCAAGACAATCTGCTGCAGTTCAAACCGAGCATCAGTATGGGGAAGAAAGGTGATTTGAGTGCCTTTGAACGTGGCATGGTTGTTGGTGCCAGAAGGGCTGGTCTGAGTATTTCAGAAACTGCTGATCTACTGGGATTTTCACGCACAACCATCTCTAGGGTTTACAGAGAATGGTCCGAAAAAGAAAAAAAATCCAGTGAGCGGCAGTTCTGTGGGCGGAAATGCCTTGTTGATGCCAGAGGTCAGAGGAGAATGGGCAGACTGGTTCGAGCTGATAGAAAGGCAACAGTGACTCAAATCGCCACCCGTTACAACCAAGGTAGGCCTAAGAGCATCTCTGAATGCACAGTGCGTCGAACTTTGAGGCAGATGGGCTACAGCAGCAGAAGACCACACCGGGTACCACTCCTTTCAGCTAAGAACAGGAAACTGAGGCTACAATTTGTACAAGCTCATCGAAATTGGACAGTAGAAGATTGGAAAAACGTTGCTTGGTCTGATGAGTCTCGATTTCTGCTGCGACATTCGGATGGTATGGTCAGAATTTGGCATAAACAACATGAAAGCATGGATCCATCCTGCCTTGTATGGAGCATCTTTGGGATGTGCAGCCGACAAATCTGCGGCAACTGTGTGATGCCATCATGTCAATATGGACCAAAATCTCTGAGGAATGCTTCCAGCACCTTGTTGAATCTATGCCACGAAGAATTGAGGCAGTTCTGAAGGCAAAAGGGGGTCCAACCCATTACTAGCATGGTGTACCTAATAAAGTGGCCGGTGAGTGTATATATATATATATATATATATATATAAGAGATAGACAGGGTAAAATAATATAATTAAAATATACAATCTCACAATTTTTTTTATAAAAAACAAGATTTCATAATGGTGTGCATTTCATAAAAAATGTGTGTATGCGTATGTTTAAATAACAAGAGATAAAGAAGGAAAATAAGTATATGTGATAAAAAAAATTTAAATCTATATATCAGTATGTTTGTTAGAAGCCGAAAGTGCATGTGCAAAGAGGTATATAATTGGTTATAAATAATGTAAACGATGTGCCACAAAAGTTGTTTGAACTAAAGTGCATGTGCTGAAATGCAAGATAATATATTGGAACAATGTGCCAGTGTATAAATAAAAGAGGAACTACGCCAATATATACGGGTCCACATATGCCACACAAGATTGTATATGCTCACCAAGTGAAGAAAAAAAAAAAAGATTTAGGGATATATAGTATATACCTGTCAGTCCTGTATGCCCAAGTACAGAGCACCCCGACGCGCGTTTCGGATATTCCTTCGTCAGGGGGTGATTGTTATTATAGTATAGTCAGTATTTTACAGCAGTATTTGTAAGCCAAAACTAGGAGTGGGTGATAAATGCAGAAGTGGTGCATATGTTTCTATTATACTTTCCCTTTGATTGTTCGACTCCTGGTTTTGGCTTACAAATACTGATGTAAAATACTGACCAAATACTGATAGTGTGACTGCAGCCTTAAAAATATTTTCATTTTTTTTTTTTCTTTAGCGCTGGCGAGGTGCCACCAACCTAAGATCCCTGACCCTAGTATAGACTTACTATTTGCTGTATTCAGCTGTTCCCAGTGCCTCTCTGGTCACACGCTGCGATCTTGTGACCGTAATTGCTGACTGACCGGAAGTCAGAGGTAACGGCCACAAGCGCTCAATGTAAGTCTATGACAGCCTCAGTCTGGCTTCTTTCTGGCTCTCATAGACTTACACTGAGTAGTAAATGGGTTTGCAAGGAACAAATAGAATATGCACAAAACATAGGGATTTAGGTATAGAGAGAGCTAATGTTATAGATATGTGCATATGTCTGAATAATTTATAGCCAAGAGACTAATCAGTAAGCAACGTATCAACAAACCACAAGAAATCTGATAGAAAGTCAGTGAGGCAAAAAATCATAAAATTAAATATTTTGTTAGTGTACAAATATAAAATCTGTACGGGGGTCACACACAAAAAAAGGAAAAGGGTGCAAATCACATAGGGGTAAAAACATTGACAAATGTCAAAATAAGACATGAGGCATGCTACCTAAGTAAGAGAAAAAATGCTTATCCAGTGTGAAATATTATGAAGTGTGTGGACGTGTCAGGGTGCAGGTAATACAAATATACACTAAAATTTATAGCCAGCCATACAAATGAGGTCAAGTGAATATAGGTAAGTATATAATAATGTATATTGGAGCAAGTATATAATTATTTATGCTTATATACACCACCACACAATCAGCAATATTAAACCAATGATAAGGTATAACACATACCAGATTAGCAGGAGGACCTTCACAGTGATGCATCCACCCTGACGCGCGTTTTGGCGATGCCTTTGTTAGGAGGCTCCTGACAGTCACCTACTAGCACCCACATCGATCTAGTGCACGCTGCGCTGACCGAGTAAGATGAGACATCACTGCTCCTCCGCCAGCAGGACCACTACTGTCTGAGAGAGCCAGCACCGGTTAGGTGACTGAGTAGCACATCTTGAGAAAAACATTGGATGATTCGCTGCTTAGTTAATGTGAGCGTTGCAACCAAACCCAGGCTGAAGCACTCCTACTGGTGAAGCAGTGACATGATGTAACGATAATGTAAAAAATTCCATGTTCTGAGTAATTTTTTAGAAGGTCCACGGTTCCAGACACATGCTGTGATTTCACTCCCCCTCCCTCCCCCTGCTATACAGCTGTAATGTGAGACCAGCTTGCCAGCAACCCTCACTGAGGAGTTTTATGGCCTTACACTGAAAGTACAAGTAGAAGCACATGGAAAAAACAAGGTTTTTTTGTCCTTACAAACGTAAATATCATAGCACCGGTTAATGATAGAAGTGGGCCAAATACATTTTTGGCATGTGACTCGGTAGAACTACCAGCCGGTGAGTTTTCTAGGTTCCTGAACCAGCACAATTGAGTAACGGATTACTGCGTAACTGGGTCACCCAGCTACCCCATGTCTATACTTAAATGAACCCACAATCACGCTGAGCGTAACGACATGGGTGTCGTCTTTCTACGAGGTTCATACGCCGAGATATGTGGGATGATGTTCTTTCATATACTCAAGAAAGAGGAGTGCATTCCATAGCTTTACCCTCCCCATGAGGTCATCGTGGGGGAGGGAGACCCTTAGTTTTGGGCAAAGGTATAAAATTCAGAGGCCCAGACAAGGGGGGTCTTTTGCCAGGGGGTTCAGCTACGACAAGCTGGGCAATCTGACCTGAAGATTTTGGGGAAGGTCCCCTCCCCCAGCCACCACATAGCATGCCATTGAATGACCTGAAAGAACTGTAAGTTGAGTTTCACCGTTAATACCTTTTTATTTGTAATTTTGTACATACGATACTTGTCTTTTGTAATATCTTTTTACCCTTTTGTAAATGCTGCCTACTTTTGGAGTAAAATACATAAAATTACTAGCTTCGTTTCTCCTTGCTCTATAACGTACTGTCACGTCCTGTGAAGTGAATTGCGCTACTAAGTGGGTTGGCTCCGGACCCGTTATTAAGAAATTGGAGCTGGTGGCAGCAGAAATTGTTCTGCGTTTTTAAGGAGACTGGCAGCGACGGATGGCGTTGATGATTACTGTTCACGCCTGAGTGGGAGTAGTTATATCGCCCTTGCTGCAGTGTCCCCATTAGCCAGTACATAGCAAGGTAGCCTTTCGGGTGACTAATTATCCTAGGTGCAGTACCCTGACTGACCTGAGGGTAAGGGGGGCACCAGAGAGCTGCAGGTTCCAAACTGGAACTGGGAAGTGAAATATAGATAAATCCCCTTCAGAAAAGAATTGGGGCTGCCAAACAACCCCAGTTCATGACATACTGGGGTCAGCGGGGTGGGATGATAAAGTTATCTTCTCTGTGATTCGTGACACATGACCTCTTCCTGTTCCAGCTCATGCCATGGAGACGCCTATTCTGGAACCAGATGGGTGCCAGTAGTCAGTATCACTTAGTTGTTTTTTCCAGGACGTCCCTCCTGACAGCACTATGGAGGACGTCCTCCTCCTTACAAGGACAGGAAAAGCACACAAGAGGTTAAAAGGTCCTGCCCCACCCCAAATCCCTCAGTGTTTTCCTGTCCCTGCATTGAGGGACACGAGAGCAGAGCGCAGCGGAGCTTACAGAGGGTTCGGGGGGGATCGTGCGGCTTGTTCCTTGGGCCGACTGTTATGACCCCAATGGCAGAGGGTCTCAAAAGTGAATACCAAGTCTGCAAACACAAAAAACCAGCTCATAGGGCAGTGGTAACTGGGCTGACCGTATATCTAATCCTAGCACCACAAATAGCAGCAGCCGGGGAACGTGCCTACGTTGGTTCTAGACGTCTCGCACCAGCCGGAGAACTAACTAACCCTACAAGGGAAAAGATAGACCTTTCTTGCCTCCAGAGAAAAGACCCCAAAAGTTGGATACAAGCCCCCAACAAATAATAACGGTGAGGTAAGAAGAAAAGACAAACGTAAGAATGAACTAGATATTTAGCAAAGAGAGGCCCACTGACTAATAGCAGAATATAGTAAGATGACTTATACGGTCAGCAAAAACCCTATCAAAATTTCCACGCTGGATATTCAAGAACCCCCGAACCGTCTAACGGCCCGGGGGGAGAATACCAGCCCCCTAGAGCTTCCAGCAAAAATCAGGAATCACATTTAGTACAAGCTGGACAAAAAAATAAGAACAATGCAAAAAACCAAGAAGCAGGACTTGGCTTAATTTTGCAAGATCCAGGACCAGCAGACAGGAGCAAACAGAAAGGAACTGATTACAACGATGCCAGGCACCAGACTGAGAATTCAGGAAGTTTATATAGCAACACCCCTGGACTAACGACCCAGGTGGGTGCCAAACTGAGGAAAGACAATCCCAGAGTCATATCACTAGTGACCACAAGAGGGAGCCAAAAAAGTCTAATTCCCAACAGCCGACACTCCCTGGTGGGGAGTCCCTCTGCCCCAAAGACCAGGCGGCGGATGTACTCCTGGGTTGAGCCGCTCCTGCCGCTGGGAGGCTCTCAGCTCGGACACTGGCCGGCTAGACATCGCTTCCAGAAGTCAGGGACCGGGGCCATCGCACTTCCGGTGACGCCAGGAGATCGGGGCAAAGGTCGGCGTGCGTTCCAGGCTGGAACGCAGAACTAGCAGCATACTGGCTTCCTGGTGCTCGCAGGGCAATCAGCGTGGCGGTGTTATGGAGGATTCGAACAAAATGGAACAAAAGGATGGGGTAAGTGCGCTGTGCGTAGATTACCCTCTGCTCCCAAATCATCCCCAGTACCTAGTCAGCCCTCAGAACTCTTCCCGTTCCCAGCATTTAGTAAGTCCTCAGCACACAGCCAGTGCTCGAGCACTTTTACCCTGACTATTCCCTCTCTTGTGCCGTACAGGATAAGGGAACTCCAGCTGCGCCCCTGCCTATGCCCAAACTGTCCGTCAAAGCCTCTGCAAAATCCAGATGATACCCCGTATGTTACGTTAAGCTCTCTGACACCTACGACAGAACGCTTTGTGACGCTTGGGCTACCAAGGTCTTGAGGGAAGAGCAGCCATCCCTCTTGTCTGAGATGAGGTCCATGATCCGGGAAGAAGTACAGACCTCCATATCCAGCCTCTCCCGTCAGAAGCCCCCTAGCCCGGGGCCATGCCATAAGCGCCCTAGGTGGGAGGTGGAACTGAGCTCAGATGAGGAATCCCATCCCGTGGGGTCAGACCAGGGGGAAGAGAGCGAGTTATTGTCAGAAAACCAGGAACGGGGCAGACGATATTTTCATGAGAGGATACGGACGAGCTCGTTCAGGCTGTGAGGAACACTATGCAGGTGGAGGAGATCCCTAAACCGTAGCCAAGACCGGACTTAATGTTCGGCATCTTAGAGAACAGAAGCAGCGAGTATTCCCGATAAGTGGTCATATTCGCACCATGATGGAGGAATGAGAAGATGCGGAACGTCGGCTGGTGTCCCGTGACTTCAGGAATCGCCTACCTTTCGACACAGAGGACATTAACGTCCTAGAAGAAATACCCAAGATCGACATTCCAGTGGCTAAGGTTGCTAAAAAGACATCCATCCCATTTGAGGACTCTTTGAGCTTGCGTGATCCGATGGACAGGAAGGTGGATATCCTCCTGAAACGGGCCTGGGAGTCATCCGCGGCCCTGATCAAAACAAACATAGTTGCTACTTTGGTGGCTAGGTCTATTTTCCTGTGGATGGGGCAATTGGTAGAATATCTATCCAATAAGACCCCTAGAGATGACATCTTGGCCTCCCCATAATGAAGTCCGCCACTGCCTTCTTGGCCGATACCTCAGCCGAATCGGTCAGATTTGCAGCTTGCAACAGCTCACTGTCCAATGCGGCCCGTAGAGCTATCTGGCTAAAGTCATGGTCGGGGGATAATGCCTCCAAGACCAAGCTGTGTTCCATCCCCTTCTCCGGGTTGAGAGTTTTCAGGCCAGCGTTGGATAATATTTTGGAGTTGGCTTCCGACAAAAAGAAGGGGTTCCCAGATGACAGGTCTAGAAGGTTTCAGTCCTTTCAGAGAGAGGGCCTTAGCCGGAGGCAGCCTGAATGCAGAAGTCAAGGGAAGGCCAATCCAATAAAGGAACCTACAGCAGTTCCTACAGTAGAGGAGGAAAGAGCAGAAGGCTCCCTGTTTGGGTCAAGCTCCAGATCCAGGAGACAATGACGCCAATTTCATTGGGGGGAGGCTCAAACAGTTTGCGGGAAACTGACATCTGATTACCCAAAACCAATAGGTCCTCAGGACCATATCAGAAGAGAACAGAATTCTCGCTCTCCGAAAGATACATCGCCCCTAATATGATGGTAGCAGGTTCAGCTATGTTAGCAGACCTAGAAGAACTAGCCAGCTCAGCAGTCATAGTCCCGGTTCCCCTGGCAGAGGTGGGCAAGGGTCACTATTCCTCACTATTCTCCATCATAAAACCGTAGGGAGAGGCCCGCACAATAATAAATTTAAAACCACTGAACCTTTAGGTCAGATACAAAAAGGTTCAGGATGGAGTCAGTGAGGTCCACAGTCCACCTCATAGAGATGCAGTGATATGCACTCTAGATCTGAAGAGTGCTTACTACCAGGTTCCCAAACATCCAGCGTCCCAGAGGTTCCTGAGATTCGCTGTGAATCTGCCACACCGAACCTGCTACTTCCAGTTTCAATGCCTCCCCTTTGGCTTGGCCTGGCCTCTGCTCCCCGAGTTTTCACCAAGCTGATATCAGAGGTGGTGGCCTATTTAAGAAATCGGGATAGTAATAGTACCATACCTGGACGACTTTCTACTGTTGGCAATATCAGCGGAAGTACTGGCTCAACACAGAGATCAGACCATTTCAGTGATGGAATTTCTCGGCTGGTCCATAAATCATCAAAAGTCACATCTTATACCAGAGACCCTCTTCCTAGGAGTGCTGTTGGACTCTGGCCGCAGAACATCCTTCTTACCAATAGAGAAACAGGAGTCAGTACAGCACAGGGTCCGAGAGCTACTGGGACACCACGCCTCCATCAGATCGGCCATGAAAGTACTGGGCGTAATGACAGCTTGCATCCCCTGTGTCCGGTAGGCACAGTTCCATTCAAGACACTTGCAGAGAGACATCCTGCCAGTCTGAGAACGGCAGCAATCATCACTCGAAGAAACAATATCCCTATCCCCGGTGGGGAGAAGATCTTTACGTTGGTGGACTAAACTCAGTTACCTGCGAGTGGGCGACTAAGCCGACGCGAAATACGCGTTGGGGCTACGGTGTGGACCCCTTGATACTGCAAAATGGGTAAAGAACTCAGGGCTGGGGAGGACTTCATAATGATGGAACATTTGATTCCGGGTTCCTAAATGGACCTACATACTAGTTATACCTATCACCCTGTCCTGGTGCTTTCTCCCATCTATTTAGTTTGCACTGTGCACTATACTGATGTATTTGTATGTGGTACTATTAGGTGGTTACACTGTTGTTCTGTGCTATCTTAGCTTCTCTTGCTGAATATGTATTTACCTTGTGATATCTGATTCAAACTATTCCTTGTATATCATTTAATTTGTAATAAATGTATACCTTTTTAATTAGTCTGGATCTGTACTCCACTTTCTTTGGGTGTGTGGACTCTGGAGTGGATGGGTAACCAGTGTAATGACTGGCACAAGGTAGAGGCATTGGAATAACGATTGGTGAGGAATATGATCCTGGCTGCAGCATTCAGGACAGATTGGAGAGGGAAGAGTTTGGTAAGAGGGCTGGCGATTAGTAGAGAGTGAGGTCTCTCTATAGTCCAGACGAGAATGAATAAGAGAAACACAGTTTTTGCAGAGTCAAAAGTAAGAAAAGGTCGAATTCTAGAAATGTTTTTGAGGTGCATATAGCAAGAGCTAGCCAGTGATCGGATGTGGGGGGTGAATGAAAGCTCGGAATCAAGTATGACCCCAAGGCAGCGGGCATGTTGCTTGGGAGTAATGGTGAAACCACATACTGAGATGGCAATGTCAGGCAAAGGTAGGTTAGTAGAGGGAGAAAACAAGGAGTTCAGTTTCAGATAGAGGGGAGGACATGATGTTAGAGACAGCAGTAAGACAATCACTGGTGTTTTCTAAGAAGGCAGGCGTGATATCAGAAGTGTATAATTGGGTGTCATCAGCATAGAGATGGTACTGGAACCCAAATCTATTGATTGTTTGTCCAATAGGGGCAGTATACATATAGAAGAGGAGTGGGCCAAGGACTGATCCTTAAGGAACCCCAACTGTAAGGGGAAGATGAAATGAGGAGGAACCAGCAAAAGATACAGTGAAAGAGCGGTCAGAGAGAGAGGTGGAGAACCGGGAGAGAACGATATCCTTGAGGCCAATGGAGCAGAGCATAGTGAGGAGTAGCTGATGATCCACAGTGTCGAATGCTGCAGAGAGATCCAAGAGAATTAGCATGGAGTAGTGACCATTATATATAGCTGTTAGTAGATCATTAGAGACTTTAGTGAGGGCAGTATCAATAGAGTGTAAAGAGCGGAAACCAGATTGAAGAGGATCGAGAAGAGAGTTAGCTGAGAGATAGCGGATAAGATGGGAGTGGACCAGGCGTTCGAGGAGTTTAGAGATGAAAGGAAGATTAGAGACAGTTCTATAGTTAGCGGCACAGTTTTGGTCAAGGGATGAGTTTTTAAGTAATGGATGAATGATGGCATGCTTAAAGGGAAGGTGCCATGAAAAAAATTTTTTTTTTCCAGCAATTGAAAAAATGTAAATAATTAATATTTACATTTTCTTAAAAAATATTATCATTTGTTTATAATTTAGTAAAATATGAAAAATAATTTGAGAAAGTTTGGCTTTTCCACTTTTAAACACTAGGGGGAGCAGCTACTGAAATTGGACAAAAACCTAGTGTACAACAGCTCACATTACAGCACTGCAGTAATTATGGGCGGAGTCTGCTGACGTGTGTGTGATGTCTCCTCTCCTCCCCTTCTGGGTGTTTGCTAAGGGATAAGAGCAGATGATATTCAGGAACCCAGTGAGCAGCCATTTTGTTGGTTCAAAGTTATACTGACAAGTAGACAGTCACCGAGGATGACATGCAGCAAGGATTCTGGGAAATATATGGTAAAGGGAGCAGGATGACAGCAGCATAGATTATTTCAGGATAGCAGTGTGCTGGTCTATGGGGGGCACCCTGTTTGGTGCGCGGAGCAGCCAGGGATTGTACATGGATGCTGTCTTTTATACACATGGATGGACCGACTGCTCCACAGAAATCCAAGAAACATTTCTGCGGATTTGGTCTGTTCTGATCCAGACTTTGCATGCAAAGACCCCATTCCCCTCCACAGATCCTGTCTTCTCCATCCTGTCCTGGCGATGTGTGAAAGCAAGGCAACAGGTGCAGTCCGGGGTGACGCTGGGAAGCAGGCTGGGGGAAATGTAGCCATATAGTAATGATAAAAATGAGACCCCTCTCTTCAGCTGCCTCACCAGCCTTCCCCTGACTGCACCTAACTGTAGGTCATGCTGCCCCCTCTATTACCCCAGACCCGTGTACAGCTGCTCAACCAGAACAACCGCAGAATGGGTCCCCTTTATGAAGATAATACTGCCATAGTGTTCACACAGAATACTGCCATACAGATCACACATAAAACCGCCATATACTGTAGTTCTCACATAATACTGCCATATAGATTACACAATATTGCCACTTACGTCTCACATAATACCGCTATATAGATCACACACAATACCACCATATAATTCTCACATAATACTGCCACATAGATCACACAATTCCACAATACAGTTCTCATATAATACCATCATATAGCTTTTACATCTTTCCACAATACTGATCAAACATAATACCACCATACAGATCACATATAATACCGTCATATAGATCACACATAATGCCATAATACAGCATGACCCCCGCAGCTCCTGTTATCGCACACACTGAGCTGTGTGTTAAATGGGGAAAGACATGCAGGGGGGAGAGGAGTGCATAGGAGAGGCTTACATACACTGCTCAACAGACAGTATCACACAGTATAGGATTAGATACACGGCTCAGCAGTCAGTATCACAGGAGAGGATTAGATACATTGCTCAGCAGTCAGCATCACACAGGAGAGGATTAGATACACGGGTCAGCAGACCGTATCACAGGAGAGGATTAGATACATTGCTCAGCAGTCAGCATCACACAGGAGAGGATTAGATACACGGGTCAGCAGTCAGTATCACATAGGAGAGGATTAGATACACGGGTCAGCAGTCAGTATCACACAGTATAGGATTGGAAGTGCATTGAACAGCAAGGTGGATTGCTGCTGAGGGGAAAGAGAAAGAAAAAAAAATTCTTTAAATCTTCAGCTTAGCGAGTGTGAGCGAGCTGAGTGTGACCTGAGCGTAAGTGTGAACGGCGGTAAAGGCGGTAAGTGTGACTTAAGATTCAGTGACTTTGGATCCAGGGAGTTTCCAAGGTAGGAATTACTGAATTGCTATCTGTATTTTATTGATACTTTGCATTTATTTACTTAACTTTTCTGTCTGTTGCAATCCCCATTAGGAAATGTGCTCCACTCTTGTTAATGCCATCCAGTGCACATCTTGCCACATATATGCAATCCTTGAGCAGCCGGTCGAGGGTGCATACTGCTGTGCGAGATGTGAGCACGTTGTGCATTTGGAAACCCAGATTCTGAATCTAAATGTGCAGCTGGCAACACTGAGATCCATAGACAATATGGAAATGGAAAGGAGTCTTCTGCTCACTGAGCAGACGCTCAATGGGATAGATGAGGGGGGGGAAGGTGGTAGGATGGAGCTGCAGGACAGTGAAGCAGCAAGCTAGGTAACAGAAGGCCGGGTAGAGGGAAGAGTGCCAGGGAGGCTAGTCCTGATCTGGCACACCCCAATAAGTTTGCTAAGTTGGCAGATGAGGGGGGTGCCAGTACAAGGGTAGCACTGCTGCAGCCAGGCATGTCCTCTGAAAGCTGGATGAGTGACTGCTACAGTAAGGAGTGTAAGATTGCGCTTACCACGTGTCTTGGCGAAAACTCGCTTGGCAGCAATATTTAGGGGCACGGTTTTTCACACAAAACAGTCTATTTAGTTTATTAAAGACTCATAAACCATATCATGAACAGTCCATTACACATTCCATTAGGACATCACATTAAGTCTGCGGCAACTAAACACGCTGGTCCTCTTCTGACCAGTTGCTGTGGGTTACCACACAGTTCATGGAACATCATAAGCACCAACAGTCTATTGAGGTACCTTACGGGAGCTCCTGCTACACCTGCTGACTCCTTGTCAGTCCTCTCTCCTGGGAAAGCTGCCTCACGGGGATCACCAACTTGCCTCATCGGCACGCTTTAGTCAGTCCAGACCCACCGAAGGATGGTAGCTTCCCCAACACCGATCGTCCAGGTCCACAGACTCAGAACCACGATCACACTGTTCTCTTCAGGACGTCCATCCCACCTGGGACCATCCAACACAGAGGCATGTGGCCTGTGCAGGTGCTATTCAGGACTTTGTCCACATAACTAGCCCTGCCAACCTCCCATTATAAACATAAAAAATACTTGTGGAACTATAGGTCCCAGAACACCACATTGCTTCAGGCTGGCAGCGCAGAGTCTCCTCTTCTGCGACACACATATTGGCCATTCACCACAATGCCGGACTTTGTCACATCCATGCATGCAACTGCCATGCACTCACAGCCTCAATACGCCTCCGTGCGTATACTGGGGAGGCCATGCAGCGCACCCTACCTGTTACAGGGAGGACTGCATCACAGGAGGGAATGTATAAATATATCAGGGGATAGTACAAAGACCTTTCTGATGATCTTTTTAATCATAGACCTGAGAGGGACAAGGGTGCATCCTCTACATCTGGAGGAAAGAAGGTTTAAGCATAATAACAGACGAGGATTCTTTACTGTAAGAGCAGTAAGACTATGGAACTCTCTACCATATGATGTTGTAATGAGTGATTCATTACTTAAATTTAAGAGGGGACTGGATGCCTTTCTTGAAAAGTATGTTACAGGGTATATATACTAGATTCCTTGTTAGGGGGTTCATCCAGGGAACTAGTCTGATTGCCGTATGTGGAGTCGGGAAAGAATTTTTTCCCCAGTGTGGAGCTTACTCTTTGCCACATGTTTTTTTTTTTTTGCCTTACTCTGGATCAACATGTTAGGGCATGTTAGGTTAGGCTATGGGTTGAACTAGATGGACTTAAAGTCTTCCTTCAACCTTAATAACTTAGTTACTATGTAGATACATGGGTCAGCAGACTGTATCAGACAGTATAGGATTAGATACACGGGTCAGCAGTCAGTATCACACAATATAGGATTAGATACATGGGTCAGCAGACTGTATCACACAGTATAGGATTAGATACACGGGTCAGCAGTCAGTATCACACAGTATAGGATTAGATACACGGGTCAGCAGACTGTATCACACAGGAGAGGATTAGATACACGGGTCAGCAAGTCAGTATCACACAGTATAGAATTAGATACACGGCTCAGCACAGAATCTCACAGTATAGAATTAGATACCCGGTCTGATGTCCTGATGAGGAGCTGCAGTGAGAGGCAGGGCGGGAGCAGCACAGAGATTCTCCCCCTCCCCCCCTCTGTTACCTCTCTGCAGCTCCTGATAAGAGGACATCAGACCGCAACACTCCTTCACCCTCTCTAGCGATTCTAGAGATTACAGCCAGCTAACCCGCAGCATAGAAGAGGACAGGGAATGGCCGCTGCTGACAGTGTGAAGGGGGAGACAGATGGAGCTACCCCTCCAACAGCACAGCTCTCAAGTGGAGCTCACAGATAGTCCAGAAAGATGGCACCAATCTCCTGCCTCTGCTGTGATGTGGACGGCCCAGGGGGTGTGGCCAGATCACAAATGGGAGTAGCTCAATGTAAAGTATAGGGTCGGACGCCGAGCGCAGTCTCCTATGCCCAGGGCTGCCGTATTTGTAGAGTGTAAGTGTCGTGCTGGGACTCTTACACTCCTGTAAAGCAAAATGGCAGCGCCTAGTGGCTGAAAAAATAATAATAAAAAAGATATTAAAGTTAAAAAAAAATAATTTTGTATTAAAAATAATTGTTTATATAAACAATAATTTTTAATACAAAAACAAAATTGCAGCACCTTTCCTTTAAATGAGGAGGGAAAGATACTGGAAGAGAGAGAGGTTGAATATTTTTGTTAGGTGAGAGGTGACAGCAGGGGAAAGGGACTGGAGGAGATGTGATGGAATGGGGTCACTGGTGCAAGTGGTCGGGCGAGAAGATGCAAGGAGCCTGATTATTACTACTTCTGTGACTGGTTCAAAGTCAGAGAGTGAGCTGCATGCAGTGGGAGAGGGAGGACAGTGCATGGTATGAGGGGATTGGGAGATAATTTCCTGTCGGATATGGTCAGCTTGGCACAGTTTTATACACATCCTCTGTCCACATGCTCACAAGGAGTCACAGGGAGTGAGGGAGGGTGGCCCACGCGACAGCCGGCATTACACAACACTCACAACCCTTACGGGCTGAGAGACCCCTTTCACTAGTACCAGTGAAAGAGTCTTGCCAGCCTGGTAGGACCAGTTCCTCGTTCGATATAAGCCTGTTCTATTAATGTGGACGTGTGGATCAAGACAAAAGAGCAGCCCAAGGTTAAGCTGGATATTTAATTGCTTTAAGGGCACACTAGAAAAAACACTATGTACACAATGGATATATATACACAGTATATACAGTGGCCAGGTATGCAAATACAGGTGATGGTACAATAACGTCGATAACTCCTTATGAAATGGCTCCCGTTCGTCTGGTGAGGTTTCTTTGAAGCAATTAAGCAGCTAGGGCTCCCAGCAGAATTTTGTCCTGCCAAAAAGGCCTTGGTCTTAGCTAGACTGCTAGGTGTGTGAGTTTTTCCACTAGGAGCTTTTGAAGATGGATCAGGTGTCCTGTCTCTGCTTCCTTTTCTGAAGAAGGTCTATAATCTCGGACCGAATATAATACAGTCGATTGGCATGAAATTATGAGAACTTTACTACGGCGCTCACGCTGATGTCATTGAAGTGAATAGAGTTCATTGGATATGAACTCTGCTGACCTTTCTCACATCACCTCAAGGCACTGAGGTTCCCAAGCATGCGCAGCTCAGTGTCTCAGCTGCCTGACATGCTGAATGCTCACATCATGTCATTGTTCAGCATGCCAAGTAGATGTAGCTGAGCTATACTTGTCATTGGACAAATTTGATTATTATCTTCTCGTTTGAGAGGTGAGGAATATGTTTTGTTTTGTTTTTTTTAACTCTTTTACAGGGAACATGGGCATCGGAGGATTATCTTCACGTCGGGTCAGTTGAGGGCTGTGGTTGTTTATTATTTTAATTATTTTACAGGGGACATTGGCTTCAGTGGATTATGTGTAAAGGTCTTTGAGTATAAATCAGCTTTTTTATACAAACAATTGTCAGTGTCTTTATTTCAAATAAAGGACTTTATTCAGGCTGTTTATTTACAATATGACTGTGGGGTTAGCAATGGAGGCGTATTATAGATGCCTCCATTACTAACCCCTGGGCTTGATGTCAGCTGCCAATACAAAGCTGAAATCAACCCCCCCAACTATTACCCCACTTGCCAGTGCACCAGGGCAAGTGTTAAGAGCGAAGCTAAGCTCTTCTGCCTTTGGATCGGAGACCCGCAGCATCCCGATCGTTGCCATGGTGACCCGGATGTCACCATAAATGAGGTATCACTGTGAAGAATAAAACTGCCTTATCAATGTTACCGCACACAGAAAGCCATAACCCCCCCCCCCCAGCCCCCCCTTTCAAAAAAAAAAAAAATCCCAAATTCCTGGTTTTTGTTCATTCTGCCTACCAAAAATAGAATAGAAAGCGATCAAAAAATGGCATGTGCCCGAAAATGGTGCTATCAAAAACGTCAACTCGTCCTGAAAAAGCAAGCCCTCACATGACTCTGGGGGCCAAAATTTGGAAAAATGTACACCTCTGAAAATGTGGTGATGCAAAAGCTATTTTTTGTAATAAAAAGTATCTTTTAGTGTATGACAGCAGCCATATATAAAAATACGATCTAAATCTGGTATCGCTGTAATCACACCAACCCAAAGAATAAAGTCGCGTAATCACTTATACAGCATAAGGAATGGTGTAAAAAAATAAATTAAAACCAATTCTTCACCTGCTGTTAATTTTTTTTATTTTTTTTTCCATTCTGCCTCCCAAAGATCCCAGTAAGGCTAGGCGCACATTTATCCTGCACTGAGCGCTTGCACCACAGGGTTTGCATGTAAGGGTATGTGCACACGTTGCGGATTTCCCTGCTGATCCGCAGCGGATTTGATGCTGTGGATCTGCAGCTGTTATCCATGTGTTTTACAGTAGCATGTAAACCTATGGAAAACCAAATCCGCTGTGTACTTGCTGCTGAAAAATCCACGCAGATTAGCTGCGGTTTATTTTCTGAAGCATGTCAATTCATTGTGCGGATTCCTCAGTGTTTTACACCTATTCTGTAATAGGAATCCACAGGTGTAAAAATGCATGTGAAATCTGCACAAAAAACACGTTTTACCTGCGGATTTTTCTGAATCTGCGCGGAGAAATCCACACGCAAATCCGCAACATGTGCACATAGCCTCAATATCTAAAAAACGTGATACAGACGGAAGATTCCCTATAATGAGGCAGATGGAGGCACTGTGGACACAGTCTGACCTGTGATCCAGCAGTGTCCATCTTTTTAGTATTGCATAAAAGTACTGCTGGCCACAGTTTTGTGCACTTCTAAAAAAGGACACCACTGAACAGAGGCCAGACAGAGTCCTCATAATAGTGAATGGATCCCTCGGGCGTTTCCGCTGAATCACGTCACTCAGAGACTTAGATGGATAAATGTGATCCCAAACGTTATGTGAAAGGTTCCCAATAAAACTTCAACTTAATCCACAAAAAAGCAAGCCCTCACTTAAGTCTGTCATCTGTTAGCGGAAATATAGGGGGCTTCCAAGTTACTGGTAGCACAAAAGCTTTGGAAAAGCGAAATGGCTCCTCACCCACCAAAAGAAATTCAGCAAATTCTCCACTCCCAAATCCAAATGCCCCTCTCCCTTCTGAGCCCCACAGTGTACCTTAGCCACATATTGCGTACATGTTTGGCATTTCTGAAGCGATGAGTCCGCCTAACTTACGGGTGCATGTCTCCAGAAGCATGTATTTGGGCATTTCACAGTAACTCAAGGTAAAAACATTGTGTGTCACTGTAAGTGACCCAGATGAAAACAAATGCTGTGATGCCAAAATCAGTGCATACTTAGGCAGTGATAAAAATGCTCCTTCAAGAGCTTTCAATCTAAAAATACATTTACAACGCTGCCACCCAGAAGTTTACAAAGCTGTGATGGAAAACGACTACAGCAGCACCAAGAAACCAGAGACCAGCACTTCCTGCAAGGCAAAGGAGGAGGAAACAGTGTCTCAAACATCAGTTACAAGATATCTTGTAAGGGGGGGCATGGTTTGCAGGGGACAGGAACGGACATGCTTCTGCATAGCTCCTGATAAATATTTTCAGCTTATTTGGGGTATATTTGGTCTTAAAACCTGTAAGAATATGCCTGGACTGGGAAATAAGATAAAAGATGACACATCAAAAAAATTTCCTTTGCCGAGACGGAGGTACCGGAGGGAAGCCTAATGGAGGCCTGCGTTCTCCTGAGGTAAAAGTGACTGAACATTTACCTCATAAAGTGGATCACTGCCAAGACCCAACGGTATCAAAGCCTTATAGATCTAAGAAGATCTGTCGGGCATCTGTAATAAAGACTCCTGCTCTCATTGTGGCTCTGATATCAGCTGATAGTGACCCGGGGGAATGCAGGTGAGCGCGACGGACACTGAGACTGTGACGCTGCAGATGGGAAAAAACGATGATGCTGCAAAGTTTCCTGACCTTACCGAGGCTCCGGTGCCGGCTGACAGAGAATTGAGGAGGCGATGGCAGACTGTGGTGGTTCCTGGAACTATGCCAGTCGACACAGACCTGAGGAGATGCCGGGGGGCAGCGAGAATTCCTGGTAATGTGACGCATCAGAGGAGAGAGAGGGATGAATCGCCGTCTTCAGCACTACACAGACTCTGCAGGTTCTCCTCTGCTCACCATGACTCGGGAGGAAGCCTCAGACATGACGCCCCGGAGTTCATCCTGATGGTAATAGAAAGTGAGGGAGGAGGGAGTCTAACAATGGTGATAAAGGGGGAAGGGAGTGCTGCAAAGCCTGTCAAAGGAGTTCCATTCTGACAGGATAATAAGAATCCTCAGAGGCTCATCATATACAGCAGGTCCCAGACGGGAAGGTTATCTTGTTTACACAAAATGAAGGAAAACAGAGAAAGGTTCTCAGGAATGACACTTCTCGCTGACCATCTGATAAGATAAGCAGAATACCAATACTTAAATCCAAAATTCCTCATCAACCACCTAATATATTGAGCTATAACACTACTAAAGGACACATGACTAAACTACAGTTAAACGGGGCCAAACGTCTACCTAATGGGAATGATGTAAGTTTGCAACTTGGTTATTTACCAAAAGAAGATACCCTTTCTAATTCCATATATATTACCAGAGACTACAATTTGTAGAAAATTAAAGGGATGTTTCCCAATGTAACTTCCTGCTCTCCTGAATATGCTAAAGAAACAATAAATACCTTCTCCAAAGACGAATATATTTTATCTCATAAAGATTTAGAAAATAATTTGGATCAATCAAATGGGTTCCTCAACTTATTGGGACATTTGGAGAGTATTCACTCCTGAGGAATTTTTTTGAACAGATGGATTCTTTTGGTTATATAGGTGGTTATTCATCCGACGACATGGATCCCGATGATATCTCATCCTTATATTCATATTCATTTCCTTCGTCAGAAGATTCAAAAAGTTGTGAAAATTCCGAAACCGTAGGAGAATTTCCACAAAAAAATTATTCTGGAAAATTGGTACAAAGAGAACTAGAAGGGCAATGTGCTTCTCATAATTCATTAACAGACAATATACGAGCCACTGAGGATCATCCATCAGAAAATTTCATGATCAACATGTGCAAGGCCCTTTTATTATCGGTGAATATTCTAAGAAAAGATTCTATTAAAGATGACAACTCAAAAATATCTTGTGAAAGCGAAACAGAATTTGTTGATTCTACGCATTTGAATATAGCTAAGGCATCCGAGACTTTCATCAAGAAACTTTTTAAAGATACTTTTTCGAACATAGCTGATGCTACACTCTCAAATATTAAAGGGGCATCTAACAGATCTTCCGATGTCACAGAAAGAATTAATTCCTCATGGAAAATTTACGAGACTTCACACACTAAAGGAATGCAGGATCTCCCTACAATCTCAGATAATTTGGAAGACTTCAAAAGGAAAAACAATGTGAAGATCAGAGGGATTTCGAAGTCGGTCCAAAACTTCCCGTTAAAGGATTACATTTCTTCGCTAATTTCTTATCTAATTCCTAACGCCAAAGGGGAAAACTTAATTGAAAAGGCCTTTAGAGTACACAGGCCATCTGCTCTTCCATCTGATGTCTCATTTTACCCCAACTGGGTAAGAAACACACTACTGGATATATCAAAAGAGCCAAGATTCCTCTCTTCTCCCTATAGTCATTTAACCTTTTTTCAAGACCTATCTAAAGAAACTCTGCAAAAGCGGAAATTATTTCAATCCACTACACGTGAGCTTCTAAAAGCCAGAATACCCTACAATTGGACTCTACGCTACAAATTAAATTTGCATCTAAGCTGATTACTGTTTGTTCTCCAACGGAAGGAGTTGACTTCCTGAAATGTGCTGGCATAGTTTCCTCCGTGGGCTCTCCTGGTTTCCTTTCTATGTCCAAATCAAACCTACGTCCCAAGTGAAAAGTACTACAACATTGAAGTCGGTAACTTTATTATTCAAGTTCCTAGAAAAACTGTTTTCCATTTATTCCTCAATTGTGGCTTGTAAATGAACCGTACTTTGCCCCCACAAAGTCCTAGGATCACCTTTAGGTGATTCCAGACAGGACAGGCCCTTATATACATCATACAATGTACTTACTTTTTTATTGAGAAGTGACAGTTATATTAGGCTTGATACTGAGCGCTACGTTTAATCTGTTTGAGTAAGCTACAGTCGATTTCTGTTTGTGTAAGCTACAGTATATACAGTATATGTATGCCTGTCTTTTCTTTTCCTTTCACCCTTTTTTCCCTTACCCTTTACTCTTCACCTCTATTAAATTTATAAAATCAATAAAATTTGTTGAAAAAACAAGATATCTTGTAAGTGACAAAGTTACTGTAACAATGACAGCAGATGTGTTTAAAAGACAGCTCATCGTGCTTGACCAGCTTTTACAGCTCTTGATGGAGAAATGGCCTGCAAACTTGGTGTTTCTCTGGAAAGAGAAAGTATTAGAAAATTAGTGATTAACCCCTTCATGACCCAGCCTATTTTGGCCTTAATGACCTTGCCGTTTTTTGCAATTCTGACCAGTGTCCCTTTATGAGGTAATAACTCAGGAACGCTTCAACGGATCCTAGCGATTCTGAGATTGTTTTTTCGTGACATATTGGGCTTCATGTTAGTGGTAAATTTAGGTCGATAATTTTTGAGTTTATTTGTGAAAAAAACGGAAATTTGGCAAAAAATTTGAAAATTTCGCAATTTTCACATTTTGAATTTTTATTCTGTTAAACCAGAGAGTTATGTGACACAAAATAGTTAATAAATAACGTTTCCCACATGTCTACTTTACATCAGCACAATTTTGGAAACAATTTTTTTTTTTGCTAGGAAGTTATAAGGGTTAAAATTTGACCAGTGATTTCTCATTTTTACAACAAAATTTAGAAAACCATTTTTTTTAGGGACCACCTCACATTTGAAGTCATTTTGAGGGTTCTATATGGCTGAAAATACCCAAAAGTGACACCATTCTAAAAACTGCACCCCTCAAGGTGCTCAAAACCACATTCAAGAAGTTTATTAACCCTTCAGGTGTTTCACAGCAGCAGAAGCAACATGGAAGTAAAAAATGAACATTTAACTTTTTAGTCACAAAAATGATCTTTTAGCAACAATTTTTTTATTTTCCCAAGGGTAAAAGGAGAAACTGGACCAGGGACGTTGTTGTCCAATTTGTCCTGAGTACGCTGATACCTCATATGTGGGGGTAAACCACTGTTTGGGCGCACGGCAGAACTCGGAAGGGAAGGAGCGCCATTTGACTTTTTGAATGAAAAATTGGCTCCAATCTTTAGCGGACACCATGTCGCGTTTGGAGAGCCCCCGTGTGCCTAAACATTGGAGCTCCCCCACAAGTGACCACATTTTGGAAACTAGACCCCCCAAGGAACTTATCTAGAAGCATAGTGAGCACTTTAAACCCCCAGGTGCTTCACAAATTGATCCGTAAAAATGAAAAAGTACTTTTTTTTCACAAAAAAATTATTTTAGCCTCAATTTTTTCATTTTCACATGGGCAACAGGATAAAATGGATCCTAAATTTTGTTGGGCAATTTCTCCTGAGTACACCAATACCTCACATGTGGGGGTAAACCACTGTTTGGGCACATGGTAAGGCTCGGAAGGGAAGGAGCGCCATTTGACTTTTTGAATGGAAAATTATCTCCATCGTTAGCGGACACCATGTCGCGTTTGGAAAGCCCCTGTGTGCCTAAACATTGGAGCTCCTCCACAAGTGACCCCATTTTGGAAACTAGACCCCCCAAGGAACTCATCCAGAGGCATAGTGAGCACTTTAAACCCCCAGGTGCTTCACAAATTGATCCGCAAAAATGAAAAAGTACTTTTTTTTCACACAAAATTTCTTTTAGCCTCAATTCTTTCATTTTCACATGGGCAACAGGATAAAATGGATCCTAAAATTTGTTGGGCAATTTCTCCTGAGTATGCCGATACCTCATATGTGGGGGTAAACCACTGTTTGGGTGCACGGCAAGGCTCGGAAGGGGAGGCGTGCCATTTGACTTTTTGAATGGAAAATTAGCTCCAATCGTTAGCGGACACCATGTCGCGTTTGGAGAGCCCCTGTGTGCCTAAACATTGGAGCTCCCCTACAAGTGACCCCATTTTGGAAACTAGACCCCCCAAGAAACTTATCTAGATGCATAGTGAGCACTTATAACCCCCAGGTGCTTCACAGAAGATTATAACGCAGAGCCGTGAAAATAAAAAAATAATTTTTCTTTCCTCAAAAATGATTTTTAGCCCAGAATTTTTTATTTTCCCAAGGGTAATAGGAGAAATTGGACCCCAAATGTTGTTGTCCAGTTTGTTCTGAGTACGATGATACCCCATATGTGGGGGTAAACCACTGTTTGGGCGCACGGCAGGGCTCGGAAGGGAAGGCACGCCATTTGGCTTTTTGAATGGAAAATTAGCTCCAATCATTAGCGGACACCATGTCGCGTTTGGAGAGCCCCTGTGTGCCTAAACATTGGAGCTCCTGCACAAGTGACCCCATTTTGGAAACTAGACCTCCCAAGGAACTAATCTAGATGTGTGGTGAGCACTTTGAACCCCCAAGTGCTTCACAGAAGTTTATAACGCAGAGCCATGAAAATAAAAAATAATTTTTCTTTTCTCAAAAATGATTTTTTAGCCCACAATTTTTTATTTTCCCAAGGGTAACAGGAGAAATTGGACCCCAAAAGTTGTTGTCCAGTTTCTCCTGAGTACGCTGATACCCCATATGTGGGGGTAAACCACTGTTTTGGCACATGTCGGGGTTCGGAAGGGAAGTAGTGACGTTTTGAAATGCAGACTTTGATGGAATGCTCTGCGGGCGTCAGGTTGCGTTTGCAGAGCCCCTGATGTGCCTAAACAGTAGGAACTCCCCACAATTGACTCTATTTTGGAAACTAGACCCCCAAGGGAACTTATCTAGATGTGTAGTGAGCACTTTGAACCCCCAAGTGCTTCACAGAAGTTTATAACGCAGAGCCGTGAAAATAATAAATGTGTTTCCTTTCCTCAAAAATATTTTTTTAGCCCAGAATTTTTTATTTTTGCAAGAGTAACAGGAGAAATTGGACCCCAAAAGTTGTTGTCCAGTTTCTCCTGAGTACGCTGATACCCCATATGTGGGGGTAAACCACTGTTTGGGCACATGCCGGGGCTCGGAAGGGAAGTAGTGACGTTTTGGAATGCAGACTTTGATGGAATGGTCTGCGGGCATCATGTTACGTTTGCAGAGCCTCTGATATGCCTAAACAGTAGAAACCCCCCACAAGTGACCCCATTTTGGAAACTAGACCCCCCAAGGAACTTATCTAGATGTGTGGTGAGCACGTTCAACCCCCAAGTGCTTCACAGAAGTTTACAACGCAGAGCCGTGAAAATAAAAAATCATTTTTCTTTCCTCAAAAAAGATGTTTTAGCAAGCAATTTTTTATTTTCACAAGGGTAACGGGAGAATTTGGACCCCAATATTTGTTGCCCAGTTTGTTGTGAGTACGCTGATACCCCATATGTGGGGGTAAACCACTGTTTGGGCACACGTCAGGGCTCAGAAGGGAAGTAGTGACATTTGAAATGCAGACTTTGATGGAATGGTCTGCGGGCGTCACATTGCATTTGCAGAGCCCCTGATGTGCCTAACCAGTAGAAACACCCCACAAGTGACCCCATTTTGGAAACTAGACCCCCGAAGGAACTTATCTAGATGTGTGGTGAGCACTTTCAACCCCCAAGTGCTTCACAGAAGTTTATAACGCAGAGCCGTGAAAATAAAAAATAATTGTTCTTTCCTCAAAAATTATGTTTTAGCAAGTAATTTTTTATTTTTGCAAGGGTAACAGGAGAAATTAGACCCCAACAGTTGTTGCCCAGTTTGTCCTGAGTACGCTGGTACCCCAAATGTGGGGGTAAACCACTGTTTGGGCGCACGTCGGGGCTTGGAAGGGCGGGAGCACCATTTGACTTTTTGAACGCAAGATTGGCTGGAATCAATGGTGGCGCCATGTTGCGTTTGGAGACCCCTGATGTGCCTAAACAGTGGAAACCCCTCAATTCTAACTTCAACACTAACCCCAACACACCCCTAATCCTAATCCCAACTGTAGCCATAACCCTAATCACAACCTTAACCCCAACACACCCCTAACCACAACCCTAACCGCAACACACCCGTAACCCTAATTCCAACCCTAATCCTAACCCTAATCCCAACCGTAACCCTAATCCCAACCCTAACCACAACTGTAACCCCAACACACCCCTAACCCTATCCGTAACCCTAACCACAAGCCTAATCTTAACCCTATTTCAAACCCTAGCCCTAATTCCAACCCTAACTCTAATTCCAACCCTAACCCTAAGGCTATGTGCCCACGTTGCGGATTCGTGTGAGATTTTTCCGCACGATTTTTGAAAAATCTGCAGGTAAAAGGCACTGCGTTTTACCTGCGGATTTACAGCAGATTTCCAGTGTTTTTTTTGTGCAGATTTCACCTGCGGATTCCTATTGAGGAACAGGTGTAAAACGCTGCGGAATCCGCACAAAGAATTGACATGCTGCGGAAAATACAACGCAGCGTTTCTGCACGGAATTTTCCGCACCATGGGCACAGCGGATTTGGTTTTCCTTAGGTGTACATGGTACTGTAAACCTGATGGAAAACTGCTTCGAATTCGCAGCGGCCAATCCGCTGCGGATCCGCTGCCAATCCGCGGCCAATCCGCTGCGGATCCGCGGCCAATCCGCTGCGGATCCGCGGCCAATCCGCTGCGGATCCGCTGCGGAACCGCTGCCGATCCGCTGCGGATCCGCTGCCGATCAGCTGCGGATCCGCTGCCGATCCGCTGCCCATCCGCTGCGGATCCGCTGCGGATCCGCGGCCCATCCGCTGCGGATCCGCGGCCCATCCGCTGCGGATCCGCTGCCGATCCGCTGCCGATCCGCTGCGGATCCGCGGCCGATCCGCTGCGGATACGCGGCCGATCCGCTGCCGATCCGCTGCGGATCCGCGGCCGATCCGCTCTGTGTGCACATGCCATAACCCTACCTCTAACCCTACCCCTAACCCTACCCCTACCCCTAACCCTACCCCTAGTTCTAACCCTAGTTCTAACCCTAACCCTAGTGGAAAAAGAAAAAAAAATATTTTCTTTATTTTATTATTGTCACTACCTATGGGGGTGATAAAGGGGGGGGGTTTATTTATTATTTTTTTATTTTGATCGCTGTGATAGAACCTACCACAGCGATCAAAATGTACCTCTAATGAATCTGCCGGCCGGCGGGCGCACTGAGCATGCGCCCGCCATTTTGGAAGATGGCGGCGCCCATGATGGAGGCGGACGGGGACCGGGAGCCTCGGTAAGTATAAGGGGGGGGAGATCGGGGCACGAGGGGGGTGTCGGAGCACGGGGGGGTGACATAGGAGCAGGGGGGGAGCGGGCAGGAGGACGGGGGAGCGGACAGCAGGACGGGGGAGCCGGCAGGCGGACGGAGGGGACCGGACCCTATAACGGAGCACTGGGGGGGCGATCGGTGGGGTGTGGGGGGGGTCACATTAGTGTTTCCAGCCATGGCCGATGATATTGCAGCATCGGCCATGGCTGGATTGTAATATTTCACCAGTTTTTTAGGTGAAATATTACAAATCGCTCTGATTGGCAGTTTCACTTTCAACAGCCAATCAGAGCGATCGTAGCCACGGGGGGGTGAAGCCACCCCCCCTGGGCTGAAGTACCACTCCCCCTCTCCCTGCAGATCGGGTAAAATAGGAGTTAACCCTTTCACCCGATCTGCAGGGATGCGATCTTTCCATGACGCCACATAGGCGTCATAGGTCGGATTGGCACGGGTTTTCATGACGCCTACGTGGCGTCAAAGGTCGGGAAGGGGTTAAAGAAGCCCTTAACCAAAAGGAAGATCTTAAAAAGACTCCAGAGATGCTTTGTTTCTTATAATGGATGTGTGCACACGTCACAGAGTGAACTATTTTGCTATCAATGTTTGATATGTTTGTGACAACAAAAAAATTATTACTAAGATGCTGGCAGTAAAAGATACTAAAGCTCATCACAGCAGCCAGTTTCTCCAGACCTTAATGGAACAAGTTCTGCAAGATTATGAACTCAAAGAAGAACAGGTTCTTGCTATTGTAACTGATAAGTAAAATTAAACTGATGAATGAGAATAATGAAGGTGAACAGCAGCTAGAAAAACATTTCACATTCAGTATGTTGGAGATGAAAGGCCACAGTCCTGTTCCCATAACGGAGAAACAAACCGATATTACTACAGAAGAACCGCAAAATGATTCTTCACACCTCTTTCCTATTCATCACATGCGCTGTATTGTGCACACGCTGCAGGTGGCTATAAGAGATTAGTCTGCAAGAGGGACATGCTGGAACTCTGACTAGCAAAGTGAGGAAATTGGCTATTGCTGCCAGAACCCCTAAAATTTGATCCATCTTGAAGAGACTTGCTGGAAAAGGGGCAATTGTGGATGAAGCCACTCAGTGGGGCAGCACCTATTTCATGATTGAGCGATTGCTTGAGCTGGAACCCTTCCTTGTAGATATGGCCAACCCTCAGGTAACACTACATGAAGGTCAATGGACACAAGTGGCTGAATTGAAGGCATTGCTTCATCACCCATTTACACTGACCAAAAAGTTACAAGCTAAGGATTTAACTCCTGGCATTTTTATGAAGCAGTGGAAGAACTTGTTTTGCCTGTCCCAAAGAGGAGGTTTAATCACGGATGGCATTGCTGCTGCTGCCGTTTCTTCATCCTCATCAGATGAGTTTAATTTCAAAAAGTATTTGGATAACATGGACCAGTCAAAGCATTGCCACTGGGAAAAAGATTCCACTCCCATAGAAAACAGATTGACCATATTTCAGCAAAATTTTTCACTTGCTTTCAAAGTAGAAGCGTTCAATCGTTCATCAAAACTGACTGTGCACGAGGCAATTCCTTTATACCCTGAAATTGTTAGAGATGTTGCCCTTGTGGTTACTGCTTTGCCACCAACCCAAGTTAGTGTAGAGAGGTAGTTCTGTAGCCTTAAAAAAATTAGGTCAGATTTGAGGTCCTCTATTAAGGAGGATTTGATGGAGGCGATACTATTTCTCAGAACAAATTAATAGACTGCACAAATGCTATTCAGTACGTTTTTGTTGAAAACTTTTTTTTCCACTTACTGCATAGTTTATAATTTGTAAATATGCAAATTTTTTTTGTTCTAAAGTTGTATCCCAATAAATATAATTTATGTTCTATCTAAATGGCTTGATTATTGTATCATAATAATGATTAAAAGCCTGATGTTACCATTTTACTACAGTAAATTTATCACTTAAACTTAAACATGAGCCATGTATGAGGGAGTCGGAGTCTGTGTCATGGAAATTGAGGAGTTGGAGGTTTGTCTTACCAACTCCACAGCCCTGACTGCAACGGCAGTTTGAAATTTTCATTCAGAAACATTCATTGCTGCTTGTTTCTGGAAAATACCCATGGAGTCAAAATCATCACTACGCCATAGTTTCCAAAATGGGGTCACTTAAGGGGGATTCTGCTCTTATAGCAATTAGGGGCTCTGTATATGGAGTCTGCAAACTGTTCTAGGAAAATTTGCGCTCCTGGAGGCAAATTGGAGGATAAAAGCCGCGCAGACCACAATGAAGATAACAGAGTTACACACACACTCTGTTTATTAGCCTACGCGTTTCGTGGCAGACAAGCCACTTCATCAGGGCATCAGGATGCCCTGATGAAGTGGCTTGTCTGCCACGAAACGCGTAGGCTAATAAACAGAGTGTGTGTGTAACTCTGTTATCTTCATTGTGGTCTGCGCGGCTTTTATCCTCCGGTTCTTCTTTTTTCTCCATGTGGATCCATACTGTTTGCCGGGAGCCTGCTGCGACCATACGTGCTTATCCAAGGGAGTTGTGACCTGTCACAACCAGACCAGGTGAGTCTGTTTTGTGGGGGTCCACGTGATTGCGATACCTGAAGGTATTACTCTATGTGCGCTTCTTTTTCTTGTTTCCTGGAGGCAAATAGCGCTCTGTTCCTTCCGAATCTCTCCGTTGGCTAAGTAGTACTGTACAGCCACATATGGGGTATTGCCACGTTCAGTAGAAATTGTGGGACAAATTTGTGTGCCATTTGTACCCACTTCTTGTGTGAAAATGTAAGATCTGGGGCTAAAACCAAATTTTGGGGTTTAAAAATGTGGTTATTTTTTCTTCACAGTCCAATGGTCTAAAATTCTTGGACACACCCGTGGTGTCAGTATGATCACTGCACCCCTAGATGAATGAATGGGGGTCAGTTATGGGGGGTTCTGCTGTTCTGGCACCTCATGGGCTCTCCCAGTGGGTCATGGCACCTGCAAACCATAACAGTAAAATCTGGCGCTCCTTGCCTTCTGAGATTTGCATTGTGCCTGAAAAATATTTCCTGATTACATGTAGGGTATTGGCGCACTCAAGAAAAAATGGACCTCAGTTTGTTGTTAAAAAACTTCCTATTAACCCTTAGAAAAATTAAGAACTTGGGGCTAAAACAACATTTTAGTGGTAAAAATGTAATTTATTCTTTTTTCACCACTCAGTGGTATAAAATTCTGTGAGGCACATGTGGTGTTATAATGATCACTGCACCACTAGATGAATTTATTGGGGAGTGTAGTTTGTAAAATGAGTTCACATATAGGGGGTTTCTGTTGTTCTGGGACCTCAGGGACTCTGCCATTGTGACGTGGCACCCTCAAACCATTACAGCAAAATCTGAACTCCAGTATTGCGCCTCATTCCTGCTGAGCTTTGCACTTTGCTTCAGAAGTAGCACAACAAATTGTATCGCACAATTTCTCTTGTTACTCTTATGAAAATGCAAAATTTGGGGCTAAAATAACATATTTGTGAAGAAAATGTGATTTTATTATTTTCACGGCTCAACGTTATAAACTTCTGTGAAGCACCTGGGGGTTCAAGATGGTCACCACGCATCTGAATACATTCCTTAAGGGGTCTAGTTTCCAAATTAGTGTCACTTGAGGGGGGGTTCCACGGTTTAGGCACGTCAGGGGCTCTCCTAATGGAACATGACGTCCGCTAATGATTCCAGGAAACTTTACATTCAAAAAGTCAAATGATGCAACTTCGCTTTCGAACCCTGCCCTGCACCCAATCAGTAGTATTCCCCCACATATGGGGTATTGGCATACTCAGGAGAAATTACACAACAAATTGGTGCAGTTTCTCCTGTTATTCTTATGAAAATGCAATATTTTGTACTAAAAGCATAATTGTGAGGATTTTTTTTTTTTTTTTTTCATAATAATAATAATAATAATAATTTTATTTATATAGCGCCAACATATTCCGCAGCGCTTTACAACTTATAGAGGGGACTTATACAGACAACAGACATTACAGCATAACAGAAATCACAGTTCAAAACAGATACCAGGAGGAATGAGGGCCCTGCTGCTCGCAAGCTTACAATCTATGAGGAAAAGGGGAGACACAAGAGGTGGATGGTAACATTTGCTTTAGTTATTTGGACCAGCCATAGTGTAAGGCTCGGGTGTTCATGTAAAGCTGCATGAACCAGTTAACTGCCTAAGTATGTAACAGTACAGACACAGAGGCTATTAACTGCATAAAGTGTATGAGAACATGATGGAGGAACGTGATTATGTTGTTGTTTTTTATTAATAGGCCACACAGGGATAATTAGGTTAATGCGTTGAGGCGGTAGGCCAATCTGAACAAATGAGTTTTTAGTGCACGCTTAAAACTGTGGGGATTGGGGATTAATTGTATTAACCTAGGTAGTGCATTCCAAAGAATCGGCGCCGCACGTGTAAAGTCTTGGAGACGGGAGTGGGAGGTTCTGATTATTGAGGATGCTAACCTGAGGTCATTAGCAGAGCGGAGGGCACGGGTAGGTTGGTAGACTGAGACCAGAGAGGAGATGTAGGGTGGTGCTGAGCCATGGAGTGCTTTGTGGATGAGGGTAGTAGTTTTGTACTGGATTCTGGATTGGATGGGTAGCCAGTGTAATGACTGGCACAAGGTAGAGGCATCGGTGTAACGGTTGGCGAGGAATATGATCCTGGCAGCAGCATTCAGGACAGATTGGAGCGGGGAGAGTCTGGTAAAAGGTAGGCCAATTAGTAGAGAGTTACAATAGTCCAGACGAGAATGAATAAGTGAGACAGTAAGAGTTTTTGCAGAGTCGAAAGTAAGAAAAGGGCGAATTCTGGAAATGTTTTTGAGATGCAGATAAGAAGAGCGAGCCAGTGATCGGATGTGGGGGGTGAATGAAAGCTCGGAATCAAGGATGACTCCAAGGCAGCGGGCATGTTGCTTTGGAGTAATGGTGGAACCGCACACAGAGATGGCAATGTCGGGCAAAGGTAGGTTTGTAGAGGGAGAGAACACGAGGAGTTCAGTTTTTGACAGGTTCAGTTTCAGATAGAGGGAGGACATGATGTTAGAGACAGCGGTAAGACAATCACTGGTGTTTTCTAAAAAGGTCGGCGTGATAACAGGAGAAGAGGTATATAATTGGGTGTCGTCAGCATAGAGATGGTACTGGAAACCAAATCTACTGATTGTTTGTCCAATAGGGGCAGTATACAAAGAGAAGAGGAGGGGGCCTAGGACTGATCCTTGAGGAACCCCAACAGTAAGGGGAAGGTGAGAGGAGGAGGAACCAGCAAAACAAACAGTGAAGGATCGGCCAGAGAGATAGGAGGAGAACCAAGAGAGAACGGTGTCCTTGAGGCCGATGGAGCGGAGCATAGTGAGGAGGAGCTGATGATCCACAGTGTCGAATGCTGCGGAGAGATCCAAGAGAATTAGCATGGAATAGTGACCATTAGATTTAGCTGTTAGTAGGTCATTAGAGACTTTAGTGAGGGCAGTTTCAGTAGAGTGTAAAGAGCGGAAACCAGATTGAAGAGGGTCGAGAAGAGAATTATCTGAGAGATAGCGGGTAAGACGGGAGTGGACCAGGCGTTCCAGGAGTTTAGAGATGAAGGGAAGATTAGAGACAGGTCTATAATTAGCGGCACAATTTTGATCGAGGGAGGGCTTTTTAAGTAGTGGATGTATGATGGCATGCTTAAATGAGGAGGGAAAAATACCGGAAGTGAGGGAAAGGTTGAATATTTTTGTTAGGTGAGAGGTGACAGCCGGGGAAAGGGACTGGAGGAGATGCGACGGAATGGGGTCGCTGGTGCAAGTGGTCGGGCGAGAAGATGCAAGGAGCCTGCTTACTTCTTCTTCTGTAACTGGTTCAAAGTCAGAGAGTGAACTAGATGCAGTGGGGGAGGGAGGACAGTGCTTGGTATGAAGAGATTGGGAAATGATTTCCTGTCGAATGTGGTCAATTTTTTCTTTGAAGTAATTGGCCAGATCGTCAGCGTGGAGATCTGTGGTTGGGGCCTGCTCTCTTGGGTTGAGTAGGGACCGGAAAGTGTCAAAGAGACGTTTAGGGTTATTGGACAGCGAGGTGATGAGGGTGTTGAAATAGGTTTGTTTGGAGAGGTGAAGGGCAGAGTTGTATGTTTTTAACATGAACTTATAATGGATGAAATCTTCGGGCAGATTAGATTTTCTCCACAGACGTTCGGCGCACCTGGAGCACCGCTGCAGGAAACGTGTTTGCAGCGTGTGCCACGGTTGTCGCCGTCTGTGCCGAGTTGTTCTATGTATAGGAGGTGCAGCTTCTTCCAGGGCACTTTGCAGGGTTTCATTGTAATGCTTCAGAGCAGAATCAGGACAAGAGATGGAGGAGATTGGGGCCAATGAAGACTGCAAGTTCTTCATAAGTTTCTGGGTGTTAATGGCCTGTATGTTTCTATAAGTGTGGAAAGTGGGGATGACCTGAGCGGGATGGCAGTTCTCGATAGAGAATGAAAGAAGGTTGTGGTCAGAGAGCGGGAGAGGGGAGTTTGTGAAATCATCCAGTGAGCAAAGCCGGGAGAAGACCAAATCAAGGGAGTTTCCATCATCATGTGTTGGAGAGTTAGTATGCTGCGAGAGGCCGAAAGAGGAGGTTAGAGATAAAAGGTGAGAAGCAGATGGGGAGAGGGGAGAAGCAATTGGGATATTGAAATCACCCATGATGAGGGTGGGGGTGTCATAAGAGAGAAAGTGTGGAAGCCAGGTGGCAAAATGATCCAGGAACTGGTGAGAGGGGCCGGGAGGACGATACACCACCGCCACTCGCATGGAGAAGGGGACGTAGAATATGACAGCATGGACCTCAAAGGAAGGGAATACAAGTGAGGGTACTTGGGGGATAACTTGGAAGGTACATTTGGGTGAAAGGAGCAGACCAACGCCTCCACCTGCTCTGTTGTCTGATCTTGGGGTATGAGAAAAGTGTAGTCCATCAAATGAGAGAGCAGCAGCAGCGGTGGTGTCTGACTGCTGGATCCAGGTTTCAGTAAGAGCCAGGAGATTAAGAGAGTTAGAAAGGAAGAAGTCATGAATGAAGGAGAGTTTATTACACACAGAGCGAGAATTCCAAAGAGCACAATTGAAAGAGACAGAAGGCATGCATGGAATATTAATAAGGTTAGAGGGGTTTCTGGGTGTAGCAGTTGGGAGGTTTGACTGGCTATAACATGGGGGGCCGGGGTTCGGAGAGATGTCTCCAGCAACTAGGAGAAGGAGGATAGAAAGAGTGAGCAGATGGTTAAGTGATTTGTGAGAGCGTCTCTTGTGTTGGATGGTGGGACTGAATGGATCTGTACTGTTAAGCAATGTGAACAGAGCATGAGTGCTATACATAGGAGAGGCCAGGACAGAGGGGCCAATATGGATGGAGTGTAAAGAGTTGATGCAAGGGCGGTGATTGTGTGTGAAAGCAGCAGCCATGATATAGATTATACAAATACATATGGTGAGTATTTGCTGTGTGCCAACTGAATAGGGAATAGATTTTGATTGTCTTACCTGTCTCCTGCCCTGTCTAACTGCCATGTTATAACTGCTGAATACTTAGAAAAAAAAATGTACACGAAGAATAGTGCACGAATGCCCCCTGCATGAATGCTTCCCCAAGCTATATCTACATTTATAGGTGGCCAGCTCTTAGATCTCACTTTTTTTTTTTTTTTTTTGGTCTTCCCCCCTCTCGTTACCAATCAATCTAACTCAATTGAGACAGCAGGGCACAATAAATGTAGTGATCAGATAAACAAATGTCCAGGTCTACATGGATCATAAACCCCTTTGAAAAACAGTTATGCGAACTCTTGGCATAAGGACAAGCAGAAGAGAATTAAATATCTAGAAACAAAAACAATTGCATAACAAGCTGGCTAACAAATATAGATATAAGCAGGAATCAATGCCGAAGGTAGAAGGACTCTGATACCATTCAAGCTTGCTTGCTGTCAGGGAATGGAGCAATAGACATGCAGGATATTTCAGTTCAAAGAATGAATGATATGTTACCATTCAAGCTTGCTTGCTGTCAGGGAATGGAGCAATAGACATGCAGGATATTTCAGTTCAAAGAATGAATGATATGTTACCATTCAAGCTTGCTTGCTGTCAGGGAATGGAGCAATAGACATGCAGGATATTTCAGTTCAAAGAATGAATGATATGTTACCATTCAAGCTTGCTTGCTGTCAGGGAATGGAGCAATAGACATGCAGGATATTTCAGTTCAAAGAATGAATGATATGTTACCATTCAAGCTTGCTTGCTGTCAGGGAATGGAGCAATAGACATGCAGGATATTTCAGTTCAAAGAATGAATGATATGTTACCATTCAAGCTTGCTTGCTGTCAGGGAATGGAGCAATAGACATGCAGGATATTTCAGTTCAAAGAATGAATGATATGTTACCATTCAAGCTTGCTTGCTGTCAGGGAATGGAGCAATAGACATGCAGGATATTTCAGTTCAAAGAATGAATGATATGTTACCTGTATGAAGAGAGAAGAGATGCTTGTTATATTCTGCCATGTTATAACTGCTGAATACTTAGAAAAAAAAGTACTTTGAAAAAAAAATGTACACGAAGAATAGTGCACAAATGCCCCCTGCATTTCATTTTTACGGCTCACCGTTATAAATTTCTGTGAAGCACCTGAGGGTTTAATGTGCTCCTCACACACCTAGATCAGTTCCCTGAGGAGTCTACTTTCCAAAATGGTGTCATTTGTGGGGGATTTTCACTGATTAGGCACATCAGGGGCTCTCCAAACGTAACATGGCGTCAGCCAATTGTTCCAGAAAATTTTACATTCTAAAAATCAAATGGCGCTCCTTCCCTTCCAAGCTCTGCCGTGCACCCAAACAATGGTTTTCTTCCTTATATGGGGTATCGGCATGCTCAATAGAAATTACACAACAAAATTTGGGGTCCGTTCATGAAAAAATTTGGATCTGAAGTGGTTTTTTGTTTGAAAAAAATATGAACTTTTTTTTTTTTTTCATTCCAAAAATTCCTTTGAAGCACCTGAAGGGTTAACAAACTTCTTTAATGAGGTTTTGAGCAGCACCTAGAGGGGTGCAGTTTTTTGAATGGTGTCACTTTTGGGTATCTTCCATCATGTAAAACCCTCAACCTGACTTCAATTGTGATGTGATCCCTAAAAAAATAAAAATGGTTTTGTAAATTTTGTAAAAATGAGAATTCGCTGGTCAACTTTTAACCCTTATGACTTCCTAACAAAAAACAAATTGTCCCAAAATTGTGATGATGTAAAGTTGACGTGGGAAATGTTACTTAACTATTTTGTGTGACATATTTCTGTAATTTAAGTGTATGAAAATTCAAATTTGGAAAATTGCAAAATTTTCTCCACATTTTCATTTTTTTTCACTAATAAATGTAAGTCATATCAAAGAAATTTTACCACTTACATGAAGTACAGTGTCACGAGGAAACCGTCTCAGAATAACCTGGAGCCGTTGAAGCGCTCCAGAGTTATTACCTCATACTGTAAAGTGACAGTGGTCAGAATTGTAAAAATTGGCTCTGTTCTTAACGTGCAAACCATCTTCGGGGTAAAGGGGTTAATTATAGAGGGACCCTAAGTAATTTTTTTTTTTTTGGGGGGGGTGACTTTGTATACAGCTGTGAGCTGATATTAACCCCTTTACCCCCAAGGGTGGTTTGCACCTTAATGACCAGGCCAATTTTCACAATTCTGACCACTGTCCCTTTGAGGTTATAACTCTGGAATGCTTCAACGGATCCTGATGATTCTGACATTGTTTTCTCCTGACATATTGTTCTTCATGATGGTGGTAAAATTTCTTTGATATTACCTGCGTTTATTTGTGAAAAAAACGGAAATTTGGCGAAAATTTTGAAAATTTTGCAATTTTCCAACTTTGAATTTTTATGCAATTAAATCACAGAGATATGTCACACAAAATACTTAATAAGTAACATTTCCCACATGTCTACTTTACATCAGCACAATTTTGGAACCAAAATTTTTTTTTTGTTAGGGAGTTATAAGGGTTAAAAGTCGACCAGCAATTTCTCATTTTTACAACACCGTTTTTTTTTAGGGACCACATCTCATTTGAAGTCATTTTGAGGGGTCTATATGATAGAAAATAACCAAGTGTGACACCATTCTAAAAACTGCACCCCTCAAGGTGCTCAAAACCACATTCAAGAAGTTTATTAACCCTTCAGGTGTTTCACAGGAATTTTTGGAATGTTTAAATAAAAATGAACATTTAACTTTTTTTCACAAAAAATTTACTTCAGCTCCAATTTGTTTTATTTTACCAAGGGTAACAAAAGAAAATGGACCCCAAAAGTTGTTGTACAATTTGTCCTGAGTACGCCGATACCCCATATGTGGGGGTAAACCACTGTTTGGGCGCATGGCAGAGCTCGGAAGAGAAGGAGCGCCATTTGACTTTTCAATGCAAAATTGACAGGAATTGAGATGGGACGCCATGTTGCATTTGGAGAGCCACTGATGTGCCTAAACAGTAGAAACCCCCCACAAGTGACCCCATATTGGAAACTAGACCCCCCAAGGAACTTTTCTAGATGTGTTGTGAGAACTTTGAACCCCCAAGTGTTTCACTACAGTTTATAACGCAGAGCCGTAAAAATAAAAAATCTTTTTTTTTTCACAAAAATTATTTTTTAGCCCCCAGTTTTGTATTTTCCCAAGGGTAACAGAAGAAATTGGACACCAAAAGTTGTTGTCCAATGTGTCCTGAGTACGTTGATACCCCATATGTTGGGGTAAACCCCTGTTTGTGTGCACTGGAGAGCTCGGAATGAAAGGTACATTGTTTTACTTTTTCAACGCAGAATTGGCTGGAATTGAGATCGGACGCCATGTCGCGTTTGGAGAGCCCCTGATGTGCCTAAACAGTGGAAACCCCCCATTTATAACTGAAACCCTAATCCAAACACATCCCTAGCTCTAATCCCAATGGTAACCCTAACCACACCCCTAACCCTGACACACCCCTAATCCCAACCCTATTCCCAACCGTAAATGTAATCCTAACCCTAACTTTAGCCCCAACCCTAACTGTAGCCTTAACCCTAGCCCCAGCCCTAACCCTAGCCCTAGCCCTAACCCTAGCCCTAACCCTAACCCTAATGGGAAAATAGAAATAAATACATTTTTTTTTTTAATTACATTTTTCGCTAACTAAGGGGGGTTTGATTTACTTTTATAGCAGGTTTTTTAGCGGATTTTTATGATTGCCAGCCGTCACACACTGAAAGACGCTTTTTATTGCAAAAAATATTTTTTGCGTTACCACATTTTGAGAGCTATAATTTTTCCATATTTTGGTCCACAGAGTCATGTGAGGTCTTGTTTTTTGCGGGACGAGTTGACGTTTTTATTGGTAACATTTTCGGGCACGTGACATTTTTTGATCGCTTTTTATTCCGATTTTTGTGAGGCAGAATGACCAAAAACCAGCTATTCATGAATTTCTTTTGGTGGGGCGTTTATACCGTTCCGCGTTTGGTAAAATGGATAAAGCAGTTTTATTCTTCGGGTCAGTACGATTACAGCAATACCTCATTTATATCATTTTTTTATGTTTTGGCGCTTTTATACGATAAAAACTATTTTATAGAAAAAATAATTAGTTTTGCATCGCTTTATTCTGAGGACTATAACTTTTTTATTTTTTCGTTGATGATGCTGTATGGCGGTCGTTTTTTGCGGGACAAGATGACGTTTTCAGCGGTACCATGGTTATTTATATCCGTCTTTTTGATTGCGTGTTATTCCACTTTTTGTGTGGCGGTATGATAATAAAGCGTTGTTTTTTGCCTCGTTTTTTTTTTTTTCCTTGCGGTGTTCACTGAAGGGGTTAACTAGTGGGACAGTTTTATAGGTCGGGTCGTTACGGACGCAGCGATACTAAATATGTGTACTTTTAATGTTTTTTTAATTTAGATAAAGAAATGTATTTATAGGAACAATATTTTTTTTGGGGAATTCTTTTTATTTTTTTTACTTGTGAATATTTTTTTTTTTTACACTACAACATTGCCCCAGGAGGGGGCATCATGTTATAGTGTAAGATCGCCGATCTGACACTTTGCTGTGCACTGTGTCAGATCGGCGATCTGACATGCACGGCTCCTGAAGGCTTCCCGGCGCCTGCTCTGAGCGGGCGCAGTGAAGCCACCTCCCTGCAGGACCCGGATGCTGCGGCCATCTTGGATCCGGGCCTGCTGCAGGGAGGAAGAGGTAAGAGACGCTCGGAGCAACGCGATCACATCGCGTTGCTCCGGGGGTCTCAGGGAAGCACGCAGGGAGCCCCCTCCCTGCGCAATGCTTCCCTGTACCGCCGGTACACTGCGATCATGTTTGATCGCAGTGTGCCGGGGGTTAATGTGCCGGGGGCGGTCCGTTACCGCTCCTGGCACATAGTGCCGGATGTCAGCTGCGATAGCTGACACCCGGCCTCGATCGGCCGCGCTCCCTCCGTGAGGGCGGCCGATCGCGCTGGACGTACTATCCCGTCGGTGGTCATACGGGCCCACCCCACCTCGAAGGGATAGTACGTCCGATGTCAGAAAGGGGTTAATAGCTTGCGAAGCTCCATATTTATTACCCCCTTCTCAAGCCCCCAGCTGTCTGTTTTCCATCAGCTGGTTATTAAAATTTCAGAGAATCCCACGCCATTTTTTTCAGATATTTATTACAAAAATGCATTTACAGTAAGCTTACACAAGCAAAGCACTGATTATATATCTCTGTCACATATTAATATCTATCTAATTTATAAAATATATATGTGAATTTAGTGAAGAATATTTCTTTGGAAAACTATCTTTAAATGACATAGAGAATTACTCTACATAAAAGCTTATGTTGAAATCGCATTGCATGCGAACATGAAAATCGCATGACACTCGTCCAATTTTTCAGGTACTACATCGGAATAATTTTTTTTCTTAGCATTGATGGGTATGAGCCCTCAAGTGCAGAATCAAAGCTTTTCGTGACTATAAAAAGCACTTAATAATATGGCTTCACATCTGCACTAAAACACATCAAATAAGCGGAAAAGACATAATAAAATACATCTGAGAAGATTATCGTATAGTGACGCTACATAAGGATGAGAAAGTTCAGGCTGCAACGACTGTAAATTAACCCCTTAGTGACAGAGCCAATTTGGTACTTAATGACCGAGCCAATTTTTACAATTCTGACCAGTGTCACTTTATGAGGTCATAACTCGGGAACGCTTCAACAGATCCTGCTGATTCTGAGATTGTTTTCTCGTGACATATTGTACTTCATGTTAGTGATAACATTTCTTCGATATTACTTGCGTTTATTTATTAAAAAAATGGAAATATGGCGAAAATTTTGAAAATTTAGCAATTTTCAAAATTTGAATTTTTATTCCCTTACATCAGAGAGATATGTCACACAAAATGGTCAATAAATAACATTTCCCATATGTCTACTTTACATCAGCACAATTTTGGAAAAAAAAAAAAAAATACATTAGGGAGTTATAAGGGTTAAAATTTGACCAGCAATTTCTTATTTTTACAGCAAAATTTACTAAACCATTTTTTTTAGGGACCACCTCACATTTGAAGTCAGTTTGAGGGGTCTATATGGCTGAAAATACCCAAAAGTGACACCATTCTAAAAACTGCACCCCTCAAGGTGCGCAAAACCACATTCAAGAAGTTTATTAACCCTTCAGGTGCTTCACGAGAGCTAAAGCAATGTGGAAGGAAAAAATGAACATTTTACTTTTTTTCACAAACATTTTACTTCAGAACCAATTTTTTTTATTTTCATAAGTGTAAAAAAAGAAAATGAACCACATAATTTGTTGTGCAATTTGTCTGGAGAATGTCGATACGTTATATGTGGGGGGGGACCACTTTTTGGGTGCACAGCAGAGCTCCGAAGGGAAAGAGCGCCATTTGACTTTTTCAACACAGAATTCCCTGGAATTGAGATCGAACACCATGTCGCGTTTGGAGAGCCGCTGATGCGCCTAAACAGTGGAAACCCCCCAAAAGTGACCCCATTTTGGAAACTAGACCCCCTAAGGAACTTATCTAGGTGTGTGGTCAACACTTTGAACCCCCAAGTGCTTCACACAAGTTTATAACGTAGAGCCGAAAAAATTAAAAATCATTTTTTTTTCACAAGAATGATCTTTTCACCCCAAATTTTTTATTTTCCCAAGGGTAGCAAGAGAAATTGGTTCCCAAAAGTTGTTGTTCAATTTGTCCTGAGTATGTCGATACCCCGTATGTGGGGGTAAACCTCTGTTTGGGTGCACAGTAGAGCTCAGAAGGGAAGGAGCGCCATTTGGCTTTTTCAACATAGAATTCCCTGGAATTGAGATTGGACACCATGTCGCGTTTGGAGAGGCGCTGATGTGCCTAAACAGTGGAAACCCCCCAAAAGTGACCCCATTTTGGAAACTAGACCCCCTAAGGAACTTATCTAGGTGTGTGGTCAACACTTTGAACCCCCAAGTGCTTCACACAGATTTATAACGTAGAGCCGAAAAAATTAAAAATCATTTTTTTTTCACAAGAATGATCTTTTCACCCCAAATTTTTTATTTTCCCAAGGGTAGCAAGAGAAATTGGTTCCCAAAAGTTGTTGTGCAATTTGTTCTGAGTATGTTGATACCCCGTATGTGGGGGGTAAACCTCTGTTTGGGCGCACTGCGGAGCTTGGAAGGGAAGGAGCGCCGTTTGACTTTTTAATCTCTTAATTGTGAGAGCGGACGCCATTTTGGGTTTGTAGATGTGCCTAACAGCAGAAACCCCCCACAACTGACCCTGTTTTGGAAACTACACCCCTCAAAGAATTTAATCAGGGGTATATTGAGCAATTTGAACCCACATGTACGACACAGAGTTTGATAACATTAGGTCGGCATACTGAAAAAATTCATTTTTTTCCACGAGAATCTTGTTTTAGACCTGAATGTCTCACTTTTTCAGAAATAACATCAAAAAGTGGACCCCACAATTCGTTACCCACTTTATTATGAGTGCAGCGATATCCCATATGTAGTCAAAAAGTTCTGTTTGGACAAATGGCAGGGCGTGGACAGAAAGGGGCACAATGTGACAAATTTGGCTTTATTTGAAATTGAAGATCCAGGACCCATTCAAAGCTTCTAGAGACATTGAGCAAAAAAGAAAATCCTTCCAGGAATTATTACTCACAGAGGGAGGCATGCTCCTAAAACACATTGGCTGACTATAAAATTGGTCTTGCTAACAAAACAGTTGTCCCGCATTTGCGTATATTGTAGCAGGAAGAATAAACTGTACTGGAATGAAGGGCAAAATGTGTAGGAAAATGCAGCCAACTATGTGGCAAATCGGAGTTTGTTCCAAAGATGAAAGAACACCATCAGGGCTAGAATGGCAGACACTTTCAGAGACTGGTCGTACAACGTCCTTTTAGCTCCATCAATCCCTATATGGGGACAAATGTGCCAATAGACGTGGTACACCATAGCAAGCTCCCACCCGCCAAGGTCAGAACCGCTATATGCACAAAACAACCAGTTCTCTATAGAAAGTATTGTCTGGTACCAGAGGTTCGGCAAGAACCATAAAGTAAAGCCCATAGTGTATAAGTACGGAACTTCCTAATTTTTTTAGAAATCCTACAATAAAATGATCATGCCCGTATCATCAACATAAATATAAGTAATATAAATGGAAGCCAAAGTTTTGTGTAGCAAGACAGTCATAAAAAATGGTCAAAAATGTTTGTGAGTAATCAAGTCCTAGAATTCATTTTCAGATGATCTCACTTTTCAAGATCATTTCTGGGGTCCACATTCTAACGCTTATTGACATGGGTACGTGGACGAGAATTTGTTGGAATAGTAGTTTGGCATGGGATTGATCAAGTTCTAGAATTGTCAGATGACCTGACTTTGCAAGAACATTTGTGGGGTCCACACTCTAGAGCGTACAGACGTGGGTACGTGGATGAGAATTTGTTGGGATAGTAGTTTGGTATGGGATTGATCAAGTTCTAGAATTTTCAGATGACCTGACTTTGCAAGAACATTTGTGGGGTCCACACTCTAGAGCGTACAGACGTGGGTACGTGGATGAGAATTTGTTGGGATAGTAGTTTGGTATGGGATTGATCAAGTTCTGGAATTAATTATGAAATGGGGTAAAATGGGATCTACTAATTAAAATAATATTTATCAATTGTTCCAAATTGTACTACTTGGGCCACTAAGCAGAAAATAAAAATTATTGAAAAAAAAACCAAACTAATAATTGTAGGTGGTGTGGTAGGTCTCAAAACAGGGGGAGATACAAAGGCCTGGTTGGGATGGGCATGTGGGGCAATAGAATCGGGAATCACTCCGTCTGCCATGCTTTCTGCAAACTCTGCACCTTTTTTGAGGATACCTTTGGGTGGGAGTGACAGAGACAGGGTGAGGAAAATGGCGTTCTGAAAGTCTCCGGGAATCCTCAGAGTCGAAGGCTTCCCCCGGTGCCATGGACTCAAATATGAGGCTCTCCACAACTTTTTCCTGAAAGTGCAGGAACGTAAGTGGTCCTTGTGATTTTTTATATAGGACAAAACTGTTATATGTGGCAGTTTGGATTAGATAGATTGCCACCTTTTTATACCATGCCCTGGTCTTCCTCTTGACCAGGTATGGTTGCAGAACCTGGTCTGACAAGTCTACGCCACCCATGTGTTTGTTGTAGTCTGTGACGCAGACAGGTTTTTCTTTGTCCCTGGTGGCACCCCTCTCTCTGACCGTCACAGTGGTGTCCGTATGCAGTGTGGAAAGCATGTAGACGTCCTTCCTGTCTTTCCACTTCACTGCAAGAAGTTGGTCGCTTGCAAGTGAGAATGACGCCCCCCCTCTCCAAGCGTCTGGACACCAACTGTGACGGAAGCCCCACTCTATTTTTCCTCACTGTCCCACAGGCCCCTGTATTTGCAGCATGGAGGGATTTGTATAGGGGGATGCTCGTGTAATAGTTGTCCGTATACACGTGGTACCCTTGATTGAGAAAGGGCGTCATTAGCTCCCAGACAATTTTGCCTGGGATACCAATTGTCTGGGGGCAGTTTGGGGGGTTTATTTGGCGGTCCCTACCTTCATAAATTAAAAAGGTGGACGTGTACCCTGATGAGCTCTCGCATGCTTTATATAATTTTACGCCATATTTGGCTCTCTTGGAGGGAATAAATTGGCGGAATGACAGACGGCCCTTGTAGCTCATCAAGGACTCGTCGACTGCCACATTTTGCTCTGGGGTATAGGAATTTGGAAAGGAAGTTTTTAGGAGGGAAATTAGGGGTCTTAATTTATTTAGCCGATCGTAGTTGGGGTCAGTTCTTGGGAGGGCTTGGGAATTGTCACTAAAGTGGAGGAATCTCATCAGGGCTTCGTAACGGACTCGGGTCATGACTGCTGCAAATACAGGGGTGCAGTGGACAGCTTTTGTTGCCCAGTAAGAGCGGAGAGTGGGTTTTTTGACTATACCCATATTCAGGGTGAGGCCTAAGAATTTTTTTATTTCGGGGACATTTGTGGGGATCCAGGAACGGGAATGAAAGGCATTGGGTTTTTGGGAAATATACTGGTGGGCATATAGGTTGGTTTGGTGGACGATTAATTGCAGGACTTCGGGGCTAATGAAAATTTCAAAAAAATCAATGGGGGTAAAATTGGCGACATTTACTTTTATTCCAGGGACTGCAGAAAAAGGGGGAATTTGAGGGGAAAATGAGGTGTCATTATACCACAGCGGTGGGGGGACTGCGGTACTTGGTCCTGCCTCTGAAGCTTCAGCAGTGACGACCGACTCCGCTACCATCGGGCCGGGGGATCCCGTGGACGAAGAGTCGTCATCACTGTCTGAAAGCTGCTCAGCTTCAGAGGCAGATTCTGTTTCACTGCCGGAGCTGCCGGAGCAAAGCAGGCTGTAAGCTTGCTCCGCGCTGAAACTTCTGCGGGCCATTTTATTTCCAACCCCAACCCTAACCCTAACCCTAACCCTAAAAAAATTTTTTTTAAAAAAATTATAATTTTTTTATTTTTTTTATTTTTTATTTTTTTATAATCCCCTGCTTATGACGCAGGGATTACGGGGAACGGGGGTGGGTAAATTTGATGCTGGCGGATATAGAAATGGCTTTTTTTTATTACTGACAGGGCAGCGCTTGATATGTAGGCTCTCTCTCTTCTCTCCCAGAACAACTACAAGGAGAGAAGAGAGAGGTACATCCCAAGTGCTGCCATGTTTATAAAACATTAGGGGTTTTGATCACTGTGATAGGACATATCACAGTAATCAAAACCCAGCAGCCTATGAGAAAATTCTCACAGGTTGCTGGGTCTCTGCTGGCAGATCATGGCAGGTGCACTGCGCATGCGCCCGCCATTTTCTTCCAGCAGAGAAGAAGAAGGGGGGCCGGGAGCTGTGGGCTGGAGACCTTGGACCGGGGACCTGGTACCGGGGACAGGGGGACACACCGGAGGTATGGTGGGGGGCTCTGGGGACTCTTATTTCTCTCCCTTCTGATGTACGATCACATCAGAGGGGAGAGAAATGAAAAGCAAACTTTTTTTTTTTTTTACAAACAATATGCAGCGATCGCAACCCCGGGGGTCTGTAAAGACCCCCGGGATTGCGATCGCTCCAGGGGTCGGTAAAAACCGACCCCAATACACTGCGGGGAGGCTGAGTTCTGGCGGCCGGAGTTATGTTCTGGCGGGCGCATCTGCTCATGCGCCCGCCATTTTGGAGCACTAGGACAAAGGAGGAGGGTCGGGGACCGGAGGGGGAACTTTTTCGGTACATAAGGTACCGTGGGGGGCTCGGGGGACCCTATTTCTCTCCCCTCTAATGTGCGATCACATTAGAGGGGAGAGAAAGAAACGCAAGTCCGGATTTTTTTTTTTTTTTTTGCGATCGCCGGTAAACGGTTAATTACCGGCGATCGCAAAAGCGGGGTCGGTAAAAACCGTCCCGAATCATGTTCTCTGGGGTCTCGGCTACCCCCGGCAGCCGAGACCCCGGAGAAAATCGGACTGTGGGGGGCGCTATACACTTTTTCCACAGCGCCGTTAATTAACGGCGCTGTGGTTTAAGTACCCTTAGCGGCCGCCGTTAAAAGGCGTATCGGCGGTCGTTAAGGGGTTAAGGAGCAAAAAATAAATCCACAGTTCCCAACTAGAGATGAGCAGGACACACAGATGACGTCCCGCAAACTCTGGCTAATCAAAAGCCACACTAGAAGGTAGGAGATTTGTGGCCTCCCATCCAGGCACCACGATACTGGATGCTGGACCGGAGTCCCATGAATCGAGCGTCTCATCTCTAGTCCCAAGGGAAGTTTATGGTGTGCACTCAGCCTAGGAGAACGAGGTGCTGGTGTAATAGACCAAAGGTCTCAAATTATGATAAAATATACAATTCACCGCACACTCTTTTTTAAACCCAAAATTTAGTGTGAATTTATTTTACACAATCTGCGAGCGGAACAGAATATACAACTTATGCGATCCTTTTACAACGTTTCGGCTCAACCAGAGCCTTTGTCATGTGATCGCTTATTCCAGTTTAGATAGTGATAGGTAGGAGGGGAAAGTCCCAGTAGTATTAGTCTTACACTATTATGGTATTAATGTCCATATGAAGCAGCCAATGATCTGAATCTGCAATGTCCTGTGTGGTGAGCGGCGCTCCCACGCCCTGCTGTGACCGGCACCGGTCACAGCAGGGTGCGGGAGTGCCGCTCACCACACAGGACATTGCAGATGACAAAGGCTCTGGTTGAGCCAAAACGTTGTAAAAGGATCGCATAAGTTGTATATTCTGTTCCGCTCCCAGATTGTGTAAAATAAATTCACACTAAATTTTGTGTTTAAAAAAGAGTGTGCGGTGAATTGTATATTTTATCATCTCTAGTCCCAACGGTCCGTGATACAGCTGGGAGAAAGAAATGGTAAATGGGCATGCATTGGGGTGTGACCATGGGCATGGCCATTATTTGCCGTGGCACACTATGCATAATTTTTCCCTCTTTCTCATCTTTTTTTTTTTTTTTAATTCGTTTATTAATTGCAAAGTAAATCATACAATACACACACTTGCATTTGTTTCTATTATTGTCCATTATAACATACAGTGTGAATAGTTACAATGCATCATCACATCTGGAGTATTACAAGAGTAATAAACAGTGCATGTCAATCACAAGTATCCTATTGTATAACCTTAACTACATCAACTACTAAAAGAACGCCGCCAAAAGAGAATTCCGTATAAATTTCACCCTGTAAGCAATGTCCCCAAAACCACAGACCCTACTTCCTACGTGTATGTTAAATTGTTATAGATTATACTATAGACATACTGATAGAGAATTTAGATTGTGAGCCCCAATGGGGACAGCAATGATAATGTGTGCAAACTGTAAAGCGCTGCGGAATATGTTAGCGCTATATAAAAATAAAGATTATTTATTATTATTATTATAGAGTATGGTGGGAGGAGTTCCATTTACCCCATATTTTCTCAAATTTATCTGGACATCCTCTATTCTGATATAATGTCCATTCATACGGGATAATTGAGTTCACTAAATCCACCCAAGCTCTAAGAGATGGGCAAGAACCACCCATCAATCGCAGCGCCAGTACCTTTCGCGCCAGAAACAGTGTCTCTCGCAAAAAAATCCCAGTGTGGTGGTCCCAAGCCTCCGCATCCCATACCCCAAATAAACAGGTCAATGGCTCAAGTGGGACAGGAATCGACAACAAGGATGTCAATAATGTCGTCACCCCTTTCCAATAGTGAAAGATAACAGGACATTTCCATATCGTATGAATAAAATCCGCATCACTTAAGTGACATCTCAGACAATCTGACGAATGGAGATGACCCATTTTAAAAAGACGAGTCGGGGTCAGATAGGATTAATATATAATGTACAACTGAGTCATCCTATTGTTGATTGATGGGGAAACCTTAGTTGGAGATTCCAAAATGTCGTCCCATTCTTACCCCAGTGTATCTGGAAGAAGCCTCTCCCACCTCCTCTTAATAGAATCTATAGTAGACCCGTCTCCTATGGATAATAGATAGGTATATAAAGAGGAGATAAGTCCTTGAGGACCTTGTGAATTGAGAATTCCTATCAATGGTAAAGATGAAATGGCTTGACCCGTACCCATATTTCGCACGTGTGATTGAAAGGCTGATCTCAATTGTAGATAGCGGAAAAATTGGGATGTTGTAAGTGTTTTGTAATTGTTCAAAGGAGGTAAAAAACCCCTGGTTATGTATATTACCTATTGAGAGAACACCGTGTGATATCCAAAATTCCGTGGATGGGTGGCCCAATAATCCCGGGAAATAACTGTTATTCCACAGTGGCATTTCTGCCACTATATCAATAAATTTAATTATTTTTTTAATTTGACTCCATATTGATCGTGCCAACCGAAGCAAAGGTAGCAAACGAGGAACACCAACCCTCTCCATTTCCCAAAACCCCAACGGACAATCAATCCGGGCAGAATAAAGCAAATGGCTCTCTGAATTAGGCCGGCGTCACACTCGGCGTAAGACAATACGCCACGTATTATACGGCCGTACTACGGCCGTAATACGGAGAAATGTTCCCAAAATAGTGATCCGTAGTCAGGGTGTGTCAGCGTATTTTGCGCATGGCATCCTCCGTATGTAATCCGTATGCCATCCGTACTGCGAGATTTTCGCGCAGGCTTGCAAAACCGACATCTAATGGATTTATGTGCTCAAATGTTAGGGAAAACATATATACAGTGTATATATATATATATATATATATATATATATATATATATATATATATATATGTCATTGAGACACATATATATATATTCTGTATTTAGATTTCATTCAGCGCGATATCTTTGAACAGCCGCTAATTCAATTGCCGGCTTTTCATTTCTGCACAAACCCGACAGGATATGAGACATGGTTTACACACAGTAAACCATCTCATATCCCCCTTTTTTTTGCATATTCCACACTACTAATGTTAGTAGTGTGTATGTGCAAAATTTCAGCGCTGTAGCTGCTGAAATAAAGGGTTAAATGGCGGAAAAAATTGGCGTGGGCTCCCGCGCAATTTTCTCCGCCAGAATGGTAAAGCCAGTGACTGAGGGCAGATATTAATAGCCAGGAGAGGGTCCATGGTTATTGGCCCCCCCGTGGCTAAAAACATTTGCCCCCAGCCACCCCAGAAAAGGCACATCTGGAAGATGCGCCTATTCTGGCACTTGGCCACTCTCTTCCCACTCCCTGTAGCGGTGGGATATGGGGTAATGAAGGGTTAATGCCACCTTGCTATTGGAAGGTGACATTAAGCCAGATTAATAATGGAGAGGCGTCAATTATGACACCTATCCATTATTAATCCAATTGTTGGAAAGGGTTAAAAAACACACACACGATTAAAAAGTATTTTAATGAAATAAACACAGCGGTTGTTGTAATAATTTATTGCTCTCTCATTCCATTTTCAGACCCTCGCTTGGCAAAACAATTAACACACAAGATACATACCCTCTCTGATGAACTGTCACGTCCCACGAAGTAATCCATCTGAAGGGGTTAACTAATATTACAGGCAGAGCTGCGATAAACCACTCGCTCGTGCCTGTAATCCCCCGGGCGCTGAAAGGAAAGCAGTGATCTATACTTACATTCAGTCGCGGTGATGCGCCCCTGCTGGATGTTCTCATGAACTGCAGCCTGGGAACTTTTTCCCACGCTCCAGGTCATATGAGGACATCCACCAGGGGGCGCATCACCGCGACTGAAGGAAATGTAGGTCAATGACCTATAGTTACCTTCAGTCGCGGTGATGCGCCCCCTGGTGGATGTCCTCATATGACCTGGAGCGTGGGAAAAAGTTCCCAGGCTGCAGTTCATGAGAACATCCAGCAGGGGCGCATCACCGCGACTGAATGTAAGTATAGATCACTGCTTTCCTTTCAGCGCCCGGGGGATTACAGGCACGAGCGAGTGGTTTATCGCAGCTCTGCCTGTAATATTAGTTAACCCCTTCAGATGGATTACTTCGTGGGACGTGACAGTTCATCAGAGAGGGTATGTATCTTGTGTGTTAATTGTTTTGCCAAGCGAGGGTCTGAAAATGGAATGAGAGAGCAATAAATTATTACAACAACCGCTGTGTTTATTTCATTAAAATACTTTTTAATCATGTGTGTGTGTGTGTTTTTTAACCCTTTCCAACAATTGGATTAATAATGGATAGGTGACATAATTGACGCCTCTCCATTATTAATCTGGCTTAATGTCACCTTCCAATAGCAAGGTGGCATTAACCCTTCATTACCCCATATCCCACCGCTACAGGGAGTGGGAAGAGAGTGGCCAAGTGCCAGAATAGGCGCATCTTCCAGATGTGCCTTTTCTGGGGTGGCTGGGGGCAGATGTTTTTAGCCACGGGGGGGCCAATAACCATGGACCCTCTCCTGGCTATTAATATCTGCCCTCAGTCACTGGCTTTACCATTTTGGCGGAGAAAATTGCGCGGGAGCCCACGCCAATTTTTTCCGCCATTTAACCCTTTATTTCAGCAGCTACAGCGCTGAAATTTTGCACATACACACTACTAACATTAGTAGTGTGGAATATGCAAAAAAAAGGGGATATGAGATGGTTTACTGTATGTAAACCATGTCTCATATCCTGTCGGGTTTGTGCAGGAGAAATGAAAAGCCGGCAATTGAATTACCGACTTTTCACTAACAGCGCTGCGTATTTCTCGCAAGTCACACTGCAGGTCCGTGTGGAATCCGTATTTTTCTCGCCCCCATAGACTTTCATTAGCGATTTTTTTTTTGCGCAATACGCTGACAAACGCAGCATGCTGCGATTTTTGTACGGCCGTAGAAAGCCGTATATTACGGATCCGTAATATACGGCTAATAGGAGCAGCCCCATTGAGAATAATTGTGCCGTATGTAATGCGAGTTTTACGGACGTAGTTTCTGCGCTCTTACGTCCGTAAAACTCGCCAGTGTGACGCCGGCCTTAGGGAGAGAATTAGAATTATTGGGCATCCATTTATTTATCATTTTAACCTGCCCGGCCAGATAATATAAGTAGAAGTCTGGCAAAGCCGCTCCTCCCCCCCGCCTCGGTCTCTGCAGGGCAGATAGCCTAAGTTTAGGCCTACTTTTCCCCCATATAAAAGACGTGGTTAGGGAATTTAGAGTCGCAAAGAGAGATTTAGGTATTGGGACAGCACTGTGTTGAAAGCAGTAACTTAATTTGGGGAGCAGTATCATTTTGATCAAATTAATGCGACCAGCCACAGAGAGAGGGAGTTTATCCCAGGTAGTAAATTTGGACTTTACCAGATCTATTAATCGATCCGCAATGTGTATCCCCTTGATGTCAATGGAGGACCTTATTCGTATTGCCAGAGCCTCTATCGCCAAGGCAAATAAAGCAGGGGAAAGAGGGCATCCCTGGCGAGTTCCTCTATGTAAAGAAAAAGGCTCAGATATTGAGCCATTCACTACCATATGTGCCCTGGGTTTCGTATATAATGTACCTATCCCTTTCAGAAATTTGTCCCCAAAACCATACCTCCGCAAACATGCAGACAGGAAGGACCACTCAAGGGAGTCAAAAGCTTTGGCTGCATCTAGCGATGCCAATGCCCACTTATTATCTGGCTCTAAAGAGCTATATTGGATAACCGACTGGACCCGTCTAATATTGATTGAAGTGCTTTTCCCAGGCATAAAGCCAGTTTGGTCTGGGTGTATAAGATCTAATATAATCGTATTCAGTCTGGTAGCCAGAATTTTAGTAAAGATTTTATAATCTACGTTCACTAGAGATATAGGTCGATACGATACACAATCGAAAGGATCCTTCCCCTCTTTCCTGAGCACAATAATATTGGCATCATAAAACGTTTCAGGGACAGATTCTCCCTTCCATATTCCCCTGAGTACCTTCAATAGAAGCGGTGCCAACTTATCTCTGTATTTTCTATATAGTTCAATGGGAAACCCATCAGGACCCGGGGCCTTCCCAGTAGCCATGTCCGCTATAGCTTGTTCCACTTCCTCCAAAGTAAACTCAGCATCCATAAAGGCTTGTTGGGATGGGCTCAGCGAGGGGAACGTTATATCTGATTAAGTAATCCAAACATTCATCAGTATCAAAACCGCTACTAGATTTATATAATGAGTTATAATAATCGTGAAAACATTGAAGTACCTCATCAGTAGAGGATACTAATGAGCCATCAGGCACACGGATTTGCAATATTGTATTGGAGGTGTTGTGTTGGCGTACTAAGAAAGCCAGGAGTGTACTGGCCTGATTCCCCACCTCAAAATAGGACTGACGGGTAAAAAATAATTTGCGTTTCGACTTAACGTCTATATGTTGGGCATGCAATCTCTGGGAGGTACGCCATTCAGCCCTGTTACTGCTGGTCTGATTTGCTATATATGTAGCCTCAGAATCCTTTAATCGTTGCTCCATCTCATCATCCTCCCCCGCCGTCGCCCTTTTAATGTAGGAAATTGTAGAGGACAAGCACCCCCTAAAATATGCCTTCAGGGTGTCCCAAAATAAACCAAGATTCTGGGGTTCCGGATGTGTTAAAATAAAACCATTTAATTGGTCGATTGTCCTATCACTAGAATCTATTAATTTCAACCAGAAAGGGTTTAATTTCCAGGATCTATTATTGGACTGCCCATATTTAAGTTTAAGAACTACTGGACTGTGGTCTGAAATCCCTCTGTTGCCATGTTCAACACTATCCACCTGCAGTGCCACGCCACTAGATCCAAATATATAGTCTATACGAGATAAAGATTGTTTAGTGGATGAATGGCAAGTATACCCCCTAACCTCCGGGTGACTCATTCTCCACAAGTTCAAGCAACCGCTGCCATCCATAAACAGTGCCAGCTGGGAAGGGGACTGAGGCAAAGACTCCCCGGATACTGTGTTATCCAATCTTACTCTGTCCATGGAATGATCCATGACTAGGTTAAAGCCACCATACAGATAACATTGGCATCTGGATATTTTAAGGAGAAACCAAATGCCATACGGAGAACCGACATATTAGCGGGGGGAGGATTATAAACACATAGTATCACATATTCATACGAATTAAGAATTGCATGTACAAAGACAAAACGGCCCTCAGGATCTCACCGTGCTTCTCTCGCCTCCCATCTAACCCCTCTGTGTATCAACAAGGAGACCCCTCTTGAGTAGCTAGTATGAAATGCATGGAGCGACCACTGTACCCATGGCTTTTGTACATATCGAACCGTATCCCTAGTCAGGTGTGTCTCCACCAATGCCACATGAGGATTGTGTTTTTTGATCTGTGAAAATACCTTGATTTTTTTCCGAGGAGTCTTATTACCCCGTATGTTCCAAGTCATATATATAATTTCAGATCCCATATTTATATATAAAGGAAAAAATAATATATGTCAACGTTATTCGGTCGTGGTTCAGAGACGCCTCACAGAGCAAAAAATTAATATTGGCGGCAACCGTATATATCAAACAGTCAAAACTAGTGCATAAAATCAAACCCAACAGAACTTGAACAATGAAGGAGCATGCTTCCATACTCCTACAGTCAAATAGAAACGGGGATACCCTCACTGAATTCAGTGTCCGGTATTGTTGACATCTTTCGCACCCACGCGAAGAACTCTATTTATATTGCCGTTAGATAAAGATCCCAAATTAGGAATTTGTCGCATTGGACCCCTTGTGAGACCGCAACCATTCGGCTACCTCCGCTGGGTCTGTAAAGAATAGAGAGGATCCGTCATGGACAATGCGGAGCCGGGCTGGATAGAGCATGGAATAAATGATATTCTTGTCTCTAAGGCTACTTTCACACTAGCGTCGGGAACAACCCGTCGCTGTGCGTCGGGCCGAGGTTCCCGACGCTAGCGTGGTCTCCGCCGCACAACGGGGGCAGCGGATGCATTTTTCCCACGCATCCGCTGCCCCATTGTGAGGTGCGGGGAAGTGCGGGGAGGTGGGGGCGGAGTTCCGGCCGCGCATGCGCGGTCGGAAAAAGCGGACCGTCGGGAGCAAAAAACGTTACATGTAACGTTTTTTTCTCCCGACGGTCCGCTACCACACGCCCAAGCGTCGCAAAACGGACGCGACGTTTGGCAATGCGTCGCAAATGCGTTGCTAATGTTAGTCTATGACGAAAAAACGTATCCAGCAAGAACTTTTGCTGGATGCGTATTTTCGGCAAAACGACGCATTTGCGACGTATTGCAGTTAACGCTAGTGTGAAAGTAGCCTTAGTCGCTTCTTGACTTCCATAAATCGTGCTCGCTGTTTCTGGAGTTCCATGGAGAAGTACGGAAAAATCGATATGATAGCATTGTTGAGTTTGATGGGGCCCTTCTGCCGTGCCAAACGAAGAATAGCATCTCTATCTCTGCAATTAAGGAGGCGTGCCAGAAAAGGTCGAGGCAGAGTTCCAGGGGGAAGAGGTCTCGTTGGGACCCTATGGGCCCTTTCCACCGAGAACATTGAGGAGAATCCGTCCCCCAGAGTGGTCTTAAGCCAGTCTTCCAGGAATTGCTCAGGCTGCTGACCCTCCGATCGTTCCGGAGACCGATAATTCGAATATTGTTGCGACACAGTCTGTTTTCCAAATCATCCGCCTTTTGTTTCCAAGCGTTTACGGAGCCAGCAGCTTTTGTCAGTTTAGGCTACTTTCACACTAGCGTCGGGAACAACCCGTCGCTGTGCGTCGGGCCGAGGTTCCCGACGCTAGCGTGGTCTCCGCCGCACAACGGGGGCAGCGGATGCATTTTTCCCACGCATCCGCTGCCCCATTGTGAGGTGCGGGGAAGTGCGGGGAGGTGGGGGCGGAGTTCCGGCCGCGCATGCGCGGTCGGAAAAAGCGGACCGTCGGGAGCAAAAAACGTTACATGTAACTTTTTTTCTCCCGACGGTCCGCTACCACACGCCCAAGCATCGCAAAACGGACGCGACGTTTTGCAATGCGTCGCAAATGCGTCGCTAATGTTAGTCTATGACGAAAAAACGTATCCAGCAAGAACTTTTGCTGGATGCGTATTTTCGGCAAAACGACGCATTTGCGACGTATTGCAGTTAACGCTAGTGTGAAAGTAGCCTTAGCCTCCATAGGAGTGATAGTATCTTCTATATGAGACACTCTGGTTTCAACCTCCGAAATACGCCCTCTCATAGCTTGCATGTCGTGTCGCAAACGACCCACCTCAGTATGCACATCCTCTATTTTCTCTGTAAGAGAAGATCTAGTGAGGGAGATAGCCTGCATTAACTGCTCAGATGCTTGTTTGAGTCAGTTCGTCTTGTTATCCCTCCTCATTACTATCAGAAGGACGGCCCTTACGCTGGGCAGGTGCAGGATTATTTCTGAGAGTGCGCACGTTATCAGAGGAATAATCTCTGGCGAATCTCCTCAATTTATTGGCAGCCCCTGCTCCCTTAGAGTGTTGCATAGTAGACAGTTAAAAGAACTCCACAAAGTAATCACAATTATAGTTGTAGATAAACCGAACTCTGACTTCAGGTCCTGTATAGTATTGGACTGTACACCAAAGGGGCCACGAGATTGGCAGATAATGATAATGAGGATCACAGGGTGGTCGTTTTTGATGTTTACTTGGGCCCTATATAACTGAGCGGGCTCTCAGTCTGCGCACTGGTGGGGCAGCAGGGAGGGGGTTAATTCCCAATATTATGGTGCTGTTAAGTGAAGTGGATGTATGATAGGGGGGGCGCAGGGCCCAATATTTCAGGGCACACACCACACCACCCCTCTAGTTCCTTATATACTCGTTCACCTTCCAAGCAGCACCGCAGGTATATGAGGCGCCGCTCCCCTTGCTGTTAGGGATTAATGGCTGCTGTTCCCTGTGGGCACCGCTATCCCCCTCAGGCCTCCCAGCTTCTGTGCACAAGCACAGCTCTCACCGCTGCGATCCTGCCACTGTCTGCTCCGATGAGAAAGCCCGGCTTCAGGAAGAGACCGCGCCGCGTCCTGTGTCCCGGAGCGCGCGCACCGAAGATGGCTGCCACTGCACGTGGAGCCTCCTGGTGTCTCTGTCCTTGCAGCTCCCGCTGCCTCAGATCACCGCAGCAGCCGGCCGGAGGGCTCACAAGGTTCCTCAGAATGTGGGGTTCCAGCCCCTGTCGGTATCGCTTGCTAATATAAGGTATATATGGCAGGATTAAATTAGGATATATGGAGCTCTCACTCAGTGCGACCTTCTTCTCCGGCTACATAGCCACGCCCCCCTCTTTCTCATTTTTGAAAGTTGGGAGGCATGCCGGCAGGAAGTCTGGCATAGTCGGAGATACATCTCCTGTCTCATCATTGGTTCGAGCTGTTGCTTTGTTCCCCCCTTCCTCGTCGTCTTGGTTGCAGTGTATAAATGGTTTTATCACAGTTAATCAAGTCAGTCCATGGAGAGCTGTTTTCCAGTACAATAAGAGTAAAATTATTTTAAAATTCAAGTAACTACTGTACTGTAAACAATAAAAAAGTTTATCAGGTAATTGCACATATACTGTGGAATGTCAAGAGAATCACTTTAAAGGGGTTATCGGCGACTTTCGGGTTTTCTTTTCATACGTGTTAGTTACCTGCCTGTTCTGTCAAATGAGAATTGTTCCTGGATTGGCAGCAATCCTTCTTCTTCCTTTAAATTCACGCCAACAGCTGCTTTTCGTTCTGGTCTGTCGACAGAGCCTCACTACAGTGGTTACAGCATATACACTCTGAACAAGAATATTATTTTATTCTTGCTCTTTATTTTTCAGTTTAATGGATTGAAAAGAAAACATTCTGTTGATTGTGAGAAGGCACTTGTTGAAGAGGTAAAGGCGCTGTTAACTGATGAAGAAGGTCTTCATTTGTATGATGATCTGACCAAAGTAAACCCTGTGACGCCTGAAATTGGTAACGTGACAATTTATTTTATCTAGTTAAGCTTTATACATTGTCCTGTTTTTAAACTACAGTATATGTTCTGTGATAGAAAATAGTGGTAAGATGCTGATGGCACGTGGTATAATTAAAACACAAATTTTGTAAGATAATTAGAATTATATTTAAAAGAATTAAGTTGATTGATTTTTTAGATCTATGGGTAACGTGCTCACAATCAGGAATAGCAGCGTTTTGGCCGCAACGCACTTGCCCTGCGTTTAAAACAATGCGTTGTACAGTACTAGCAAAAAACCATAGAAACAAAAAAGAACCCTTAAAAAATATCCTTTATTAACCCCTTTCTGACCTCGGGCGGGATACTACGTCCGAGGTCAGATACCCTGCTTTGATACGGGCTCCGGCGGTGAGCCCGTGAAGCGATGGCCGGAGAACCACCATGGTGCAGAGAGACTACTGTACACAAGATGAGGTGCAAACAAAAAGGGTAAATTTATTGGAAGGCAAGGAATGAAGTGGATGAGGAAGGTGCAAACAGGGGTATGAAATGGCAAAAGATAATTTACAAGAGTTGTATTCTTTAGCTGGGCCGTCAAATAGCACGGTGCTCCAACTATGACAGACTCCATATACGTCACACAAGCAAATGCAAACAATAAACAAAGAATGATGCTACTCTACGTGTAGCCTCCCTGGCCTCTACTAAGCAGGCCACACGACTGCCGTGTTCTGTCTATTGAAGCTTTCACTAGGCCCTGACGTGCACATAACAGGAACAAACTCATGGTGATGTTGGGGACTCGGATCTAGTCCCGTTGGGCCCCCAACAGTCTAGTATGATGGTGCGCACGGCTCTCTGCTCCGTGAAATGTTGTCTTCTTATGGGTCCTGGAGGTGCTCCTGGAAACTGTAAATCCCTTTCTTGGTATCTTCGTTGCCTCTCAAACGAGCACAGGACAGCCACCTTTGCTACACCCGAAGAATATGTCCAATTTCACGAGTCCACTCTGTCCCAGACTGTGAGTCCTCTTCCTCAGCTACAAGCACAGACGTTATCTGCAGCAACTACAGCTCACACACTCCCAAGGCTCAACCCCTCCCCTTAGCACAGGGCAGTTCATTTTACGCAGTCTATTGCAGGGGGAGCAGAACATTCCATCACACCAGACAAGGGGGTGCTGTCTCTTAAAGGGGCAGCGTGTTCCTATTGTCCATAACAGCACCACCCCCTACACCCGCATCAAAGCCGGGACATGTCAGCTGTTTTGAACAGCTGACATGTGCCCGCAATAGCGGCGGGTGGAATTGCGATTCACACTCCGCTATTAACTAGTTAAATGCCAATGTCAAACGCTGACAGCGGCATTTAACCCCTTTCTGCAATTAGACGTACTATCCCGTCCATGTGACCCGGGCCCTACTTCCCATGGACAGAATAGTACGTCATAGGCAATTGGCCGCTCTCACGAGGGGAGCGTGGCAAATCGCCGCCGGGTGTCAGCTGATTATTACAGCTGACATCCTGCACTATGTGTCAGGAACGGTCACGGACCGCTCCCTGCACATTAACCCCCAGAATACTGCGATCAAACATGATCGCAGTGTTCCGGCGGCATAGGAAAGCATCGCGCAGGGAGGGGGCTCCCTGTGTGCTTCCCTGAGACCCTCGGAACAACACAGTCACACGATGTAATCGCGTTGTTCAGAGGGTCTCCTACTTCCTCCTTCCCTGCAGGCCCCAGATCCAAAATGGCCACGTGGCTCCTTCCGGTTCCTGCAGGAAGGTTGCTTGCAAGCGCCTACTCAGCAGGCGTCGGCAAGCCTGGAGCACTGCCTGTCAGATCGCTGATCTGACACAGTGCTTTGCCAAGTGTGAGATCAGCGATCTGACAATATATAGTGATGTCCCACCCTGGGACAAAGTAAAAAAATATATATATTTTTTTACTTGAGTAAAAAAAAAATAATTCCTAAATAATGAAAAAAAAGTAAAATAAAAAAATAAATTAAATAAATAAATAAAAAAAAAAATAAAATAAATATATATATATATATATATATATATATATATATATATATATATATATATATATATATATATATATATATATATATATATATATATATATATATATATATATATATATACACTCACCGGCCACTTTATTAGGTACACCATGCTAGTAACGGGTTGGACCCCCTTTTGCCTTCAGAACTGCCTCAATTCTTCGTGGCATAGATTCAACAAGGTGCTGGAAGCATTCCTCAGAGATTTTGGTCCATATTGACATGATGGCATCACACAGTTGCCGCAGATTTGTCGGCTGCACATCCCAAAGATGCTCCATACAAGGCAGGATGGATCCATGCTTTCATGTTGTTTACGCCAAATTCTGACCCTACCATCCGAATGTCGCAGCAGAAATCGAGACTCATCAGACCAAGCAACGTTTTTCCAATCTTCTACTGTCCAATTTCGATGAGCTTGTACAAATTGTAGCCTCAGTTTCCTGTTCTTAGCTGAAAGGAGTGGTACCCGGTGTGGTCTTCTGCTGCTGTAGCCCATCTGCCTCAAAGTTCGACGCACTGTGCGTTCAGAGATGCTCTTAGGCCTACCTTGGTTGTAACGGGTGGCGATTTGAGTCACTGTTGCCTTTCTATCAGCTCGAACCAGTCTGCCCATTCTCCTCTGACCTCTGGCATCAACAAGGCATTTCCGCCCACAGAACTGCCGCTCACTGGATTTTTTTTTCTTTTTCGGACCATTCTCTGTAAACCCTAGAGATGGTTGTGCGTGAAAATCCCAGTAGATCAGCAGTTTCTGAAATACTCAGACCAGCCCTTCTGGCACCAACAACCATGCCACGTTCAAAGGCACTCAAATCACCTTTCTTCCCCATACTGATGCTCGGTTTGAACTGCAGGAGATTGTCTTGACCATGTCTACATGCCTAAATGCACTGAGTTGCCGCCATGTGATTGGCTGATTAGAAATTAAGTGTTAACAAGAAGATGGACAGGTGTACCTAATAAAGTGGCCGGTGAGTGTATATATATATATATATATATATATATATATATATATATATATATATGTATATTTCCAATAAATACATTTCTTTATCTAAATAAAAAAACAAACAATAAAAATACACAAATTTAGTTATCGCCGCGTCCGTAACTACCCGACCTATAAAACTGTCCCACTACTTAAACCCTTCAGTGATCACCGTAAAAAAAAACTTGGTAAAAAACGCTTTATTATCATACCGCCGAACAAAAAGTGGAATAACACGCAATAAAGACGGATATAAATAAACATGGTATATAAATAAAAATGTCATCTTGTCCCGCAAAAAAACCGAGCCGCCATACAGCATTATCACCAAAAAATAAAAGATATAGTCCTCACAATAAAGCGATGCAAAAATAATTATTTTTTATATAAAATAGATTTTATCGTTTAAAAGCGCCAAAACATAAAATAATTATATAAATGAGGTATCGCTGTAATCGTACTGACCCGAAAAATAAAACTGCTTTATCAATTTTATCAAACGGGGAATGGTATAAACTCCCCCCCCCAAAAGAAATTCACGAATTGCTGGTTTTTTTGCGAGGCAGAATGAACAAAGCGGAATAAAAAGCAATAAAAAAAGTCACGTGCCCAAAATAGGAACTAATAAAAACATCAATTCGTCCCACAAAAAACAAGACCTCACATGACTCTGTGGACCAAAATATGGAAAATTTATAGCTCTCAAAATGTAGAGACTCAAAAACCATTTTTTGCAATAAAAAGCGTCTTTTACTGTGTGACAGCTGCCAATCATAAAAATCCGTTAAAAAAACCCTATAAAAGTAAATCAAACCCCCCTTCATCACCCCCTTAGTTAGGGAAATATAATAAAATTTAAAATATGTATTTATTTCCATTTTCCCATTTGGGTTAGGGTTGGGGCTAAAGTTATGGTTAGGGTTTAGATTACATTTGCGGTTGGGGGTGTGTGGTTAGGGTTATTGTTGGGATTAGGGTTAGGGGTGTGGTTAGGGTTATGGTTGGGATTAGGGGTGTAGTTGGGATTAAGGTTAGGGGCATTTTCGGGTTAGGGGTGTGGTTAGGGTTGGGATTAGGGTTAGGGGTGTGTTTGGGTTAGGATTTCAGTTAGAACTGGGGGGTTTCCACTGTTTAGGCACATCAGGGGCTCTCCAAACGCGACACGGTGTCTGATCTCAATTCCAGCCAATTCTCCGTTGAAAAAGTAAAACGGTGCTCCTTCCTTTCCGAGCTCTCCTGTGCGCCAAAACAGGGGTTTACCCCAACATATGGGGTATCGGCATACTCAGGACAAATTGGACAACAACTTCTGGGGTCCAATTTCTCTGGTTACCCTTGGGAAAATAAAAACGGGAGGCTAAAAAATCATTTTTGTGGGAAAAAAATGATTTTTTATTTTCACGGCTCTATGTTATAAACTGTAGTGAAATACTTGGGGGTTCAACGTTCTCACAACAAATCTAGATAAGTTCCTTGGGGGTCTAGCTTCCAATATGGGGTTACTTGTGGGGGTTTCTACTGTTTAAGTACATCAGGGGCTCTGCAAACACAATGTGACGCCTGCAGACCATTCCAAGTCTGCATTCCAAACAGCGCTCCTTCCCTTCTGAGCTCTACCATGCGCCCAAACGGTGGTTCCCCCCCACATATGGAGTATCAGCGTACTCAGGACAAATTTGACAGCAACTTTTGGGGTCCAATTTCTCCTGTTACCCTTGGGAAAATACAAAACTGGGGGCTAAAAAATAATTTTTGTGGGAAAAAAAATAATTTTTATTTTTACGGCTCTGCGTTATAAACTGCAGTGAAACACTTGGGGGTTCTCACAACACATCTAGATAAGTTCCTTAGGGGGGCTACTTTCCAAAATGGTGTCACTTGTGACTTGTGGTGGGTTTCAATGTTTAGGCACATCAGGGGCTCTCCAAAAGTGACATGGCGTCCCATCTCAATTCCAGTCAATTTTGCATTGAGAAGTCAAACGATGCTCCTTCCCTTCTGAGCTCTGCCATGCGCCCAAACAGTGGTTTACCCCCACATATGGGGTATCAGCATACTCACAACAAATTGTACAACAACTTTTGGGGTCCAATTTCTGCTGTTACCCTTGGTAAAATTAAACAAATTGGAGCTAAAGTAAATTTTACGTGAAAAAAGTAAAATGTATATATTTAAACATTCGAAAAATTCCTGTGAAACACCTGAAGGGTTAATAAACATTTTTTTATGTTTGGCGCTTTTATGCGATAAAAACCATTTTATATATAAAATAATTATTTTTGCATCGCTTTATTCTGAGGACTATAACTTTTTTTATTTTTTCGTTGATGACGCTGTATGGCGGGTTGTTTTTTGTGGGACAAGATGACGTTTTCAGCGGTACCATAGTTATTTATATCCGTCTTTTTGATCGCTTGTTATTCCACTTCTTGTTTGGCGGTATGATAATAAAGCGTAGTTTTTTGCCTCTTTTTTTTTTTTTTTTACTGTGATCACTGAAGGGGTTAACTAGTGGGACAGTTTTATAGGTCGGGTCGTTACGGATGCGGCGATACTAAATATATGTACTTTTATTGTTTGTTTTTTTTATTTAGGTAAAGAAATATACTGTATTTATTGGAACAATATTTTTTTTTTCTTTATTTAGGATTTTTTTTCTTCACATGTAAATATATATATATATTTTTACTTTGTCCAAGGGGGAACATGTCTGTATGTTATCAGATCGCTGATCTGACACTTTGCTGTGCACTGTGTCAGATCAGCGATCACACAGACACAGCAGGGAGGCTTTCCGGCTCCTGCTCAGAGCAGGCGCTTGGAAGCCACCTCCCTGCAAGCCCGGATCCAAAATGGCCGCGGGGGTAGGAGGAGGTAAGAGACCCTCAGAGCAACGCGATCAGATCGCGTTGCTCCGAGGGTCTCAGGGAAGCACGCAGGGAGCCCCCTCCCTGCGTGATGCTTCCCTATGCCGCTGGAACGCTGCGATCATGTTTGATCGCAGTGTGCCTGGGGTTAATGTGCCATGACCGCTCCTGGCACATAGTGCCGGATGTCAGCTGCGATAGTCAGCTGACACCCGTCCCCGCTCCCCCCGTGAGCGCGGCTGATCGTTGATGACGTATTATCACGTCGGTCGTCATACGGGCCCATACCACCTCGACGGGATAGTACGTCCGATGTCAGAAAGGGGTTAAAAGTATATATAAAAAAAAAAATTATATGTACATAAAAGGAGTAAAGGGTCTGATCCTGACACTGTCAGTAATGTCACAATGCGAAAAAGAAAATTATGGCTAATTATTTGCATCAAATTCACAAGTACAAAGGAATAGACTAGGGAGTAGAGAGAGTGCCTTACCCTGTATATATGTCCCCCTTGCAGCAGAGGTTAGCACCCTGGGAAGTGATATGGCGCCCCCGCTCCACGTCAACTGTCCCTTAATGACCCTATATAGGATTCCTTATCAAAAAGCCACCACCAACACCTATCAAATATAAAGTGCTATTAGTGCAAATATTGTAACTGATCCGTTTGTGCTTTGTCTCCATCCGGTATTGAGCCAGATGTTACTATGGCTCCACATTTAAAGGATATAAGCATGTGTGCATGCTCTGAATATCAAATATCTCATAGTAGTGTGAGAAAAGGATATTATATGACACGAATCAGAGATAAGAGCCGCAAGATAAAAATGCCTTTATATAAAATTAAATTAGGCTTCCAATAGAAACACATAGCTTATTAACGGACAAATTGCATTTGAATGGTCCCAATGGCATAATATAACAACATGTGCAGTATCATGTTATATTATATTATGCCATTGGGACCATTAAATGCAATTTGTCCGTTAACAAGCTACCGTATGTGTTTCTATTGGAAGCCTAATAATATAAAGGCATTTGTATCTTGCGGCTTTTATCTCTGACCCGTGTCGTGTTTCTTTGGGTTTTTTCTTGATAAAGACCCTGTGAGATCGAAATTGTACAGTACAAGCACAGTGGATGGGATTTATAGAAATCCAATGCCCACTGTGCTTCTATTTGATAAATAAATAATAAATAATTTCTATTTGAATAAACTCGCCTGCGGTGCGAGTTTACGACCTGCAGCATGTCAATCTCTGTTGTGGAGATGTTAGTCTCTGCAACAGAAATTTCCACAATAGAATGTATTGGACGCTGTAAATCCACATGTAGGGTTGAGCGAAACGGGTCGTGCATTTTCATCAGTCGCCGACTTTTGGCAAAGTTGGCGTCTCATGAAACCCGACCCGATCCCTGTGCGTGGTCGGCCATGCGGTATGCGATCTTGGCGCTAAAGTCGCGTTTCGTATGACTCATTTAGCGCCATTTTTTCAGCCAATGAATGAGCGTGGGCAGAGTGCGAACTCTGCTTCTCGAAAATGGCCGCCGCGATAGCCATCTGCGCACGTGCGGATGCCCGCGGCCATTTTCCTGAAGCCGCGGCCAGCAGAGCGCCGCTTCTGCGCACGCGCGGCCAAAGCAAGATGGCCGCGCCCACCGACCACCAATGGAATAACGGACATCGCTGCTATTTTCACACCCCTGTGCAGGATTCGGGACCTTGGACATGCGCACACCACTACGCCACCAACGGAAAACTACGCAAGATCTGGGGGAAGACACCACGCCCATCCGACCTGACCAGCCTGATTGACAGGCGAAAACGACTACTTTGGTAACGTATTTCGGCAGCATAGGGGGGGAATCGGGGTCCACAAACTACACTATTGTAATGCACAGCTCAGGCCCTATTTAACAGTATTTTTATCTCATACCGAAAAAACGAGGTGACAGGTTCCCTTTAATTAAAAAGGAGTGAGAAAAACCAGAGAGAAAGAGCTCATCGGTCCCCTCTCTAAATACAAAATATCCTTTTGAAGAGGAGGCCTTCTACTTCATGGGATAAAGCCCCTAAACTCAACGTTGCGGTAGCTAAAGCCTCTAAAAAATTTGCACTACCCTTTGAGGACATGGGAACTATGAAAGATCCTCTTGATAAAAGAGCAGATACCTTCCTTAAAGGGGCCTGGGAATCGGCAAGGGGATTTTTAAGACCAGCCATAGCAGCCACTTGCACGTCGTGATCCCTAATGATTTGGGTTGACAGCTTAGAAAAACAGCTGAGAGATGGAGTGCCTTGGAATAAAGTATTAGAGTCTATCCCTATGATAAGAGGAGTGGCGGCTTTTTTGGCAGATTCATCGGCCGACTCAATTAAACTGGCATCTAAATCTGCAGCCCTTTCGAATGCAGCCCGGAGGACATTATGGCTAAAGAGTTGGCCAGGTGACCTACAAACTAAACAAAAGCTTTGCTCAATCCCATGTGAGGGCAAGTTTCTATTTGGAGAGACCCTGGATGATATCTTGCAGAAAGCAGGTGACAAGAAAAAAGGGTTCCCTAACCTGGCCCCACCATTCACTAAACAGAATAGTAAATTTTTTAGGAGAAGACCACCGAGGGAGCAGAGCAGGTGGGATGAAGGGAAAGGAAGGGACAAGGGGTTCCTTTTTGGTAATTCCTCACAGGATAGAACCCTCCCCCCCAAGTGACAACTCCCCCAGGGTGGGAGGGAGAGTATCTCAGTTCCTCCTGGCCTGGGAGAAAATTTCAACCAGCCCTTGGATACTAAACTTATTAAGATTGGGGCTTCGAATAGACTTTCTCTCCCTACCTCCCCAAAACTACGTGGTAACTCCGCTGAGGTCCTCTCCTCAACAACAAGAAGCCCTAGAACTGGAAATTATAAAACTGATAGACAAAGCTGTCATCCACGAAGTCCCCCCTCTGGAGAGAAGGAAGGGATTTTACTCCCCATTATTTCTAGTTCCCAAGCCGGACGGGTCCTTCCGGACAATAATAAACTTCCGAAAGCTAAACACTTATGTAAGAAACCAGAGATTCAAAATGGAGTCAATAAAGTCAACGATCAAAAACCTGTTTCCAAACTGTTTTATGATAGTACTGGATCTCAGCGACGCGTATTACCACGTCCCCATTCACAAGAACTCTCAGAAATTACTCAGACTAGCAGTGGTCATGAAAGGAGAGATAAGGGAATACCAATACAGAGCTCCTCCCTTTGGCATATCAATTGCACCCTGCATATTTACCCAACTGATAGCGGAGATGATGGCCCATCTGAGAGAGAAAGACATTCTGATAGTCCCATATTTGGACGACTTTCTGATTGTGAGCAACTCGGCTCAGCTCTGCCGTCAACAATGCGACAGTGATAGAACTCTAAAAAATTTAGGCTGGCTTGTAAACTTTCAAAAATCAAAACTAGAACCAACCAGGGTTCAGGAATTTTTGGGTCTCACCTTGGACTCTACTTCTCAAGAATGCCGCATCCCAGTCCAGAAAAGACAAAAGATAGTAAATCTAGTGTCAGAAGCTCGCTCAAACCCTTCCATGACTCTGAGAAAGTCCATGTCATTCTCTGCTTGCCTTCCAGCAGTTCAGTGGGCACAACTCCACACGAGACATCTCCAGTGGGACATTCTGAGAAACCAGGTTATACTAAGGGGACGTTTAGAAAGTCACATGACTCTTAAGTTGAGCTACTATTCATTCCCCAGCTTGGTGGATGGATCCCAACAACCTGTCAAAAGGGATTCCCTGGGTGATGGAGGTATCTCGGATAGTTACCACAGATGCAAGTCCCACAGGGTGGGGAGCTCACCTGGACAACAGGGTCACTCAGGGGGTATGGACAGGTCAGGAACATGAGGCTTCCTCAAACCAAAAAGAACTGTGGGCACTGAGTCATGCATTACTGTTTTTCCTACACAAATTACAAGGGCATCATGTCCGCGTATTTTCGGACAACCAAGTAGTGGTAGCCTACCTAAACCACCAGGGGGGGACCAGATCTCAAGCACTAATGAAAACCACCTCCGAAATTTTTTAGCTTAGTAGAGAACAACTTCCTATCCCTTTCTGCCCTACATATGAGGAGTATAGAACCAGAAAGCGGACTTCCTGAGCCGTACCCAATTAAAACAAGGAGAATGGACTCTAAATCAGTACATCTTCGACAAAATCACAGATCTGTGGGGAATCCCTGTAATAGACCTCTTTGCCAATATGCACAACAGAAAAGTGAAAACCTTTTGTTCCCTAGACCCCAGGGGGAACCCTCAGGCCGTAGATGCATTCACGATTCCTTGGACACAGAGTCTTACGTATGCCTTTCCTCCAACTATCCTCATCCCAGCAGTTCTGCAAAAAGTCAGGGAGGACAGGTCCAGGCTCATCCAAAGGCCGCCGTCACACTAGCGAGTTTTACGGACGTATGAGCGCATAAACTACGTCCGTAAAATTCGCATTACATTGAGTCGCGGTGAGGCGCCCTCTGCAGGATGTCCTCATGAACTGGAGCCTTGGAAAAGTTCCCACGCTCGAGTTCATGTGAGTTCATCCTGCAGAGGGCGCCTCAATGTAAGTACAGATCACCCAGCTTTCCTTTCAGCACCCGGGGTTTACAGGTACGAGCGAGTGCTGTAGCACAGCTCCTGCCTGTAAATTGATTTAACAACTTCAGATGGATTTACTTCGTGGGACGTGACAGTTCATCAGAAGGTATGTATATTGTTGGTTTATTATTTTGCCAAGCGAGGGTCTTCAGGTGGATGAGAGAGCAATAAAATATTAAAACAATCTGTGTTTATTTCATTAAAATAATTTTTAATAATGTGTGTGTGTTTTTTAACCCTTTCATACAATTGGATTAATAATGGATAGGTGACATAATTGACGCCTCTCCATTATTAATCTGGCTTAATGTCACCTTACAATAGCAAGGTGACATTCACCCTTCATTACCCCATATCCCACCGCT